>NC_136063.1:839677634-844912011 GCF_964261635.1 Lissotriton helveticus | reverse complement strand
TCTTTTTATGGAATCCATTTTGTATTTGGCAGCCATTTTAGATGGCCATGTGCTCACCATGTACTCAGTCCTATCTTGCTGTTCTCTGCTCGGTATATTTAGCCTCTTCCTCCTACTTTGCACATGCTCAGTTGTGCTTGCAGCTGCTAATATTCTGTAACTGTCAGGATGTGCTTGCTAGCATTGGCAAAACTGTTAGCTCCTCCTACTTGTCGACTGTGCATTTTCTGTATGACCAGCTATGTGTGTAACTCTTCTTATATGTACTTGTACTGCCCCTTTTTAGCCCCTGTGAGGGTATATAAGAGATACTGTGGCCTTCAGTCCTCAGACCATCTCATACAGAGTGCTGCGGCTTCTGTGTGACATGGCCTCACTTGTTGTAATTTAATAAATATGTTTCTCTTGATTACAGATTCTGTGCCAACTTTTTCATGCTGCTTTAAAGGATCAGGTGTTAGTGCAAACCCCTGAGATGGGATTTTTGATTTCCCTCAAGAGTGTACGTGTCTCTCTAGACATTTAGAAAAAGCTGGGAGCAGAGATATAGGTCTATAATTGGCCAGAATTTCTGGGTTAGCATTAGGCTTTTTCAGAAGGGGTGTCACCATGGCATGCTTCCATAAGGCTGGGACAGTGTCAAGGTCGAGGGATGAGTTTAGGATGTTAGCAATGATCCCCAGAGAATGGTCATCCAATTTTTTAATGATTTTAATAGGGATGGGGTCCCTAGGGGAGCCGGATTTAACAGTTTTTAGGATTCCTTTCAGTTTATCTATTGAGAGAGCAGGCCAGGATTCCAGTAGATTTTCACCCCGAGAAGTGGGCTGAATCCGTATTGAGTCAGAAAGAGGAGGAAGTTCTGGGTCAGAATTTTTTGTCTTAATGTCTGAGATAATTTTATCGATTTTCTCAGTGAAGAAGCATGCTAACGCCTGGCACTGTTGTGTGCTAAGTGGGGGTGCAACGGCTGTAGTATGTGCGCCCGCCAGTTCCTTGACTTTGGAAAAGAGAGTTTTTGGCATGTTAGTAGCTTCGATAATTGTTTTTGAGACAAAAGCAGCTCGTGCTTTTGTGCAGGCAGCGTGATAAAGATTCCTGGCTTCTTGATAGCTTCTTTTAGCATTGGGGTCGTAATTTTTGCGCCATTTACGTTCTAGTACTTTGCATTTTGATTTTTCAATTTTAAGGTTATCATTAAACCATGGGGCCGGAGGGCGATGCCTACTCCCTTTGGTGCAAGTAGAAGGCAGACATTTGTTTGCTGCATTATTTAGCCAGTTATGTGTTTCAGTTGCTACGCTGTCCATATTGGAATTAAGGCTTGGAGGGTTTTGTTTTAGTGCCGCATTTAATGCATCAATGTCTACTAACTTCCAATTTTTTCTGTATGAGGCGTCAGTATTTTGTTTCAAACTGGGAGGGGGTGGAAAAGTAATGCTAAAATTAATAAGATGGTGATCTGACCAGCCGGAAGGCAAGGTGGCAATGCACGTAAGTTCCCTGATGTTGGATATTATGGGGTCCAACAGGTGGCCCGCTATATGAGTAGGACTAGAATTTATTATGGACAAATTTAGTGCCGCTAGGTCTTCCAACAGATTAGAGCATGAGGGGATGGTGGAATCTTCTAGGTGCAAGTTAAAATCACCCAGCAAGGAAAAATTGCTTGATGACATATAGTAGGGAGTAATAAGATTGGCAAAATTGGATACCCATTGAGAAGAGTTGCCTGGAGGTCGATAAATCAGAAGGCCTGACATTGTAAAATTGGGGTTCAAAGAGATTTTAAAAAGACCCGCTTCACAGTCTGGGATCGATACAGGTTCCAAAGTGCATTTAAGTTCTCTGTTAAAGATGATAGCTATCCCACCCCCTACCTGTTTTTCCCTGTCTATTCTGACAATGGCGTAGTTATCGGGGAGGGCAATAGCCACATCCGGTCCGGCGCTGTCGTGCAGCCAGGTCTCAGTTAAGAAGACAGCACTAGGGCTTTTTTCAGTCAGGAGGTTGAATATATCATGCTTATGCTTGGGCAGTGATCGACAATTTGTGCTATAAAAAACATAAGTCGTCGGCTCATTTTTGCGTAATAGTTTGCTTTTCCTATGTCTACTAGATGGGTCGGGGTGAGGTTGATATATGGTAGTAGACAGTTTACATTCGGAGCAGGCATGAGCTCCGACTTTGTGGAGGTTAAATATAGAACAACTCGGATTGGGGGTAGGGCGCAATGCTTTCAACGCGGATGATGTTCTTACCCGCCTAGGGGGTGTGGTAGGATTTGGAGCCTCGGCCTTGTGCCCCGTCCTGACACGGACGGGCACAGACGGGCTAGTCTTTGGCGTGTCTTCGGCGTGCTGAAGGTGTGCCCGCTGCGCTCGACCGCTGCGCTGTCGAGAAATGAGCATGATAAAGAGGGGATAGAGGAGTGGGCGTGGCTACGTGGGTGGGCGTGGCCCCGAGTCACGTGGGTGCAATGACGCTGAGTAGGGATTTAGATCTTCCCCTCAGGCGCTGAATTTGTGCAAATGAGCAAAAACGATTGAACAAATCGGTATCAAGTTTTTAAAATCAACATGAAAACGCTAGTGCAAGCAGACAAATGTTTAAAATGCTAGTCTAACAGCAACACAGACTCCCCGGCTTCCGCCTCAGGGTACTTAGCTGGTCAACACCGGCTTAGAGCGAGCTCGGCGCTTTTCTACTTCCTGGAGTGGGCGTGGCTACGTGGGTGGGCGTGGCCCCGAGTCACGTGGGTGCAATGACGCTGAGTAGGGATTTAGATCTTCCCCTCAGGCGCTGAATTTGTGCAAATGAGCAAAAACGATTGAACAAATCGGTATCAAGTTTTTAAAATCAACATGAAAACGCTAGTGCAAGCAGACAAATGTTTAAAATGCTAGTCTAACAGCAACACAGACTCCCCGGCTTCCGCCTCAGGGTACTTAGCTGGTCAACATTGATTGTGTGGGTTGACTTTCTGTTTCTGTAAATGTACTCTGTGGCAGCAGGTCGGCATATTGGGATGTGGGTGCCATCAATACAGCCGATGACATGTGGGAAATGAGCAATTTGATAAAAGTCAGTCTTGGTCTTGAGCAGTTCGGCGTGAGTTTCAGGGAAGCTGATGTAATGATTCATTCTCTGCATCATGGCCTCTATGAACTTCCTGAAGAGATGGGACAGGCAGCTCTGGGACACCCCACCTACCGCAGCAATCACACTCTGGTAACTCCCAGATGGAAGCAGGTGTGGGCTACAGAGCACCTGCACATGGGGTGGGATGGCATGGGCCCTTGGGGTTGGGTGCTCCAAAAGTGGGTGCAGGTCCCTGATCAAGTCCAGGATGGTGTGGGGGTATAGCCTGTACCTTTGCAATATCTCTGGCTTAGTCAGTTGAAATAGCGTTATCCTCTGCCTGTAGACTAGCTCCTCCCTTCTCCAGACCCTCTCTCCTGCTGCCTGTAGCCGTAGCCGCCTTGCTATCACGTAGAATGCCACCATTCTGGTCACACTGTTGCATTTTGGGCCCTTTTTTATAGCCTGCACCTGGTTACCACCTTCTTTCAATCCATGGTAAATATCGACTCATGAAATTCTGTATTTTAGAAGTTACCTACATCTCAAAACTCATTATTTAGCATTTCGCATTTACCGATTCGGTAAAATTAGCGATTCGGTAAATTTACTGATTCGGTAAATTTACCGAATTGGAAAATTGCCAATTAGGTAAAATTACCGATTCGGTATAATTACCGACTCGTATTTACCGAATCGGTATTTTTTGAGACCCTACATCTCAATATCTAATACCGGTCGGTAACGGCCGAAATTCTGTATTTTCGGCCGCTACCGACCGGTATTTGGCTACCTAAATCTGGCCCAAAGTTCCTCCAAGCTGGAAACTAAGGCCAGATGGGAAGAAAATTGAATTGGCGATGGAGGATCATTGTTGACTCTTTTTGGTTTGGCACCAGACGAAGATGACTTCGTGGAAGAAATGGATTTGTTGGCCATCTTGACGAGGTAAACTTGATGCCGGGGAGTCGGATGATTTTTTAAAGTAGAGATCCTTCCCATATATAAGAGTCACAGAATTATGGAAAACAACAAGGGTGAGCAGCATTACATAAACAATACTGATGCGAATAGCGTGCAAGATGAAGATGAATAAAGGTAAGTATAGCAAGAACCATCCACAACCTACCAGAAAGCAACTCACTTGTGAGAGAAATTTGAGGCCAGTCAGCTGCAATTGAAAGCAAATAGTAGAAGTGAAGGTAACCTGTGGATATGATTAATGACACCAATCCTGAGAAGTTAATACATCACTAAATGCTTGTCACGTCAAAAAGAGGTAGGGTAACGACATCCTTGACCGCTACACAGCATGGCAATAGGCAGACAGACCTATGTATGGAAGTGCTCACGATCAAAGGTATTCACAAGTATGCTTGAGCAGGAGAGATATAGGCAGGAGCAGTTGACACTGAAGGGAGGAGGCTCTGAATGAGAAAGGAGGCCAGCAAATATTCCTCCGAAAGGCAAAGGACTTGATAATAAAAGTGGCAAGACTGGAATTGCTAAAAAATGCCCTTGCAAGAAAACCATCTTCCCCACCACAAGTATTAAACAGCAGCACAAAAAGATATAAGGAATAGTACATAAATACCAAAGTGGCATGCCTGCAACATCACTGGTGACCACTTGTAAAGTTCTCCTCAGCTGTGACAGGCGCCGCTCACACAAAATCGCGGCCTCCCGCGTTCGTAAAGTGAAGTCACGGTTGAATTAGCCAGACACAAGTGCCCTGATTTAAAAAACACACCAAACGCAAGCTGTCATAAAGTGGGGGGCGTCTGCTGCACCAGGGCAGGTTACAGGAGCGGTCAAAATCCAGTTCCTTACTCCGCACTTTAGCTGAGTTTAGACAGGAGCTGCCATCTTGTGCAGTGCAGTAGCCATGCCCCATGCATCAGTAAGTTAACCTAGAAGTCTCCTTCATTCATCCCAAATAGAGCAAAGTGGGTACGATGGACTCTGAGTGTCAATCAGGTGATATTTCCACACAACATCACCACATAAGAGCTGCAAAACTGTGCTGTCATGTAGGAGTGAAGCCACACATGAGTATTGGAATGCCCAGCTACCACTTGTGAGGTATGTAGTATGCATGTATACCCCACTTAAGATAGTTATTGCCCTCAATAGTACAATGTTGAAATGAAAAATGTATTTTAAGTGTTCCTTCTAGATATCTAATTCTGTGGTTTAGGTGGATAATTCTTCGATGTATGGCATAATGAGGTTAAATACATAAATTTGCTTTGATACATTAACAGGGAGTCTCTGGGTCCCGATTGGTATTGAAATTGAGTTTCAGGTACTAAACTCAATTCAACCTCATTGTCAAGCCCTTGGCATTAGTCCTGAAATTTAAGAAAACAACCTGGCTCCGTTTTATGAAAGGATTGTGTGATATCCTATTTTACTTTCACATTTAAAGTCCATTTGAGATCTTTTCTTGAGAGACAACAACCACAGAGCCACATGGGCATGTAAAGATGCATCCCACATTTTAACTGTTGCACTTTGTAAATTAATATAGTTCACATGGTATTCATAGATCATTGGCCAGAACCTTTTATTGGTAGTGGAATTTCACAAACCCCACACGTACCACAAAGATAGTGTCCCGCCACCAGAGGAAGATTCATCAGGGTATTGAAACCAGTTTTCTAGTGAGGCAGACTTGGATGTGTGTTGATAATACCATCACTAATGCCCCCTTTCTTACTCGCTATCTGATTATCATGGTCTCTAACTTACTAGCCCAAAATTCAGCTTTAATATGGAGGTTTGCTAGTTCTGAATAGTTTTGCAGTACAAAAAAACGTAGAAATGATAAATGTTGTCTTACTGTTGTAGGGTGGTTGCTATTACAGATAAGTATTGTATTCTTGTAGGGTTATTTACAGCGCTTTTTGCTGAGATGTTCCATCCTTTGCCGTAATGAATACGTTTTACAATGCCACCTCCTCTTTGTTCATTGTCGTCGTGAAATGAAGATGTGGATCTTTGTTTGTTATTGATCAATTTTGTTAATTCCAAAGCTAGTTATTCATCATCTTTCTAGATGATCAGAACATCATCCATATGGCATTTCCATAGATGTATGTTCTGTCTTTATTCATTGAAGTCTGTATAGATGTTACTGTTTTCAAAATGATGTACATCGAAGTTCACCATGGTTAGAGCTAAAAAGTGCCCATTCATATCGGAAGGAGTTTAGTATTAGTGCCAGCTCTGCAGGATTCATTATGAAAATTAGTGGGGTATTATATAGCCCACACTAGTCCTAAGTAATGTGTCTATTGTTTGTAAGGTGGCCCTCTGTGGAATATTGGTGTGTGATACTTAAACATTGAGAGTTATTTATATTGTTTTAGTTGGGTCAAGTTCCACATACTTAATGAGGTTAAGTATATTTTTGTGTCTTTTAAATAAGAAAATGTTCTCTTGACCTGAGCTCTCCGATTTTTTTTAATCCAAGTAAAGTTTTAAGGGTTGGTTTAATCCCTGATACTATTCGAAATCCAGCAAGCAGAATCTTCTCCTCCAAAATCTTTCGAAATGTGTAATAATAAGTGACATTTATCTGCTCTTAGGACCTCTGCTTTTGTCTAGGTGTTCCAACCATCCCTTTCAGCTTCTACCACCTATGTATTAATTTCAGCTTTTAAATGCATTGCCGGACCTTTTGTGAACTTCTGTCGGTTATCCCATCTAAGAGTAAGCATACAAATTCAGCATGAAAATCCTCTTTAGTTTGACTAAACATGGACCGCCCTTGTCTCATGTTTAATAATAATGTCCTTATGAATCAGGAGTCAAGTGCTTTTTGTCACCTGACAAGATGCCCGCAAGTCCAGGTGAAGCAGCAGCTCTACACATCTAGACCCTTTCACAGAATCACCCCTGAAGCCCTGAGCGCTGAGCATGCTTCACACCCTCTTTCTCTCAGTGGCAACATAGAGAGCGATGCCGGCTGTTTAGAGAATTGGTTGAAGCAAGGCACCTGGGCACTCGCTCCTCAAATCTCGCGGTGTTGCAAATCTATGAGACGTTCCTCCCCATGGTTCACTGAAGCCCTTAGGCAATGCAAAAGCGAATGCAAACGCCTGGAAAGAACCTGGAGGAGAGACTTCAGCACCAAAAATAAAGAAATCTATGAAACAGCCTTAAAAGCCTACCACAACAGAATTTGTGAGGAAAATAAAAGATCTTTTTCTCATCCAAAATTGAGTCCTCTGAAAATAAAAGCAAGAAAATATTTTAAATTGTTAAAGAATGTTTACTCTCAGTGTAGCTGCCAGACATTTCACCCCTACTTCAGAATGGAATAATCGGCTAGCGACCTTCTTTCATGAGAAAATTACTACCGTCCAAATCTCATTTGCAGAGCCACATCATGAAGAGGAAAAGGCGATTGTTCCGCTACCCCCCAATATTTTGGAAAAGGGTCTCTCCCTCACTCAGTTCCCTCCCCTTTTACCAGAGACATCCTTGAAGATAATTAAGGGCCTTAAGTCAGGTTCACCTTCAGACCCATGTCCTGCGAAAATACTGGCATCTGTGGCTGAGATCATTAATATGACGGTTAACATCGTACTGAATTTGCCACTAAGCAATGGCCATGTTCCTCTTAATTGGAAGAGTGCAAAAATACTCCCATAGTTGAAAAAGCCCTGTTGTGGCTAATTTCAATAATGTGCGAGTATTTAGGCTTATACCTGACTGTCTAGGAAATAGGAACAAAGGATTTTTTCCTGCTAAAATCCCTCTGCTCCCTTTAGGGTTTGTCTACCTTCCCTATCATAACTCCCTACCAGGAGTGAGGGCTAATAGTGACAATCGTAGTAACCACTAAGGGGCTATGGCGCATCCACCTGGACTTAATTTATCAAATAGATTTGCTCCATTGTCTGGTCTAGATGGATGTGATTGACAGCCACTTGCTGTCACACGTATGAACGAAGAGACCCCTGGATTTACATCCTCACCAAATAAATCCCAATGGGGTCCATGGTACTGAGAATATGTCTATGCCTGGACAAAGGATTGGCTTGGCCAAAAGGCCATTTAACATAATATCCTGCAGCATTGCGGGGTTGCTCACGAAGACCAGATCCGAGGACTGGTCTAATTTTATAGAGACTTGTGATATGGTTGCTTTCCAAGAAACCTGGGCTTTGGACACGATCTTTCGGACAGGCTTTTTGGCATTCGGCAAGCCGGCAACTCCTAGTAGCAAAGGGCGCCCATCTGGTGGGTTACTGTTATGGATGAGACACCAAGCTGGTTATCAGATTAAAGAGTTAGTGATTGATAACCCAGATATTCAGGCTATTAGAATAACGTCCATGCATGAGTCTGACATATACTTATAAACATCTATGCCAGAGGGCATGCAGGGGGAAAGGCCTCCCCGATAATTTCTAGTTTGGATTCTTTCCTGAAAACCTTAAAGGGGTCCTGTAATAAGATAATTGCGGGGGATTTTAATTGCACGTTCGAGCCTCTTGGTTATGAGGATGGGAATCTAACCAGTGATGAAGACGCGGTTTGTGGCGTCCCGTAATTATCGCTCGCCCCAGTTAAGAAATGGACTGAAGCTGTGCTTCAGCTCAAAAGTCTTACAATGGAGTGTGTGCTCTGTGCAGTAAATGGTAGATCTAAATCAGACATGAAAGTCAACTTTACCTTTAGCGATGGGGCAGGGAAAAGTAGGATCGAATATTTTCCCATTAATCTAGAATTCTGGCACAGGGTAAGGGACATGGAGGTCATGAACAGACCGGAGAGTGACCATGAACCTCTTTCTCTGACACTAGATGTGATCTGCACTCAGAACCAGAGTGGTATTCCGGACACGGTACCATCAGATGTGATTATGTCCGAATGGCTCTCGCAGGTTAAAATGGGCACAGGTCGCTAGCTTGGATCCTATCTGGTAAAACCTAAAGCGCGAAGCAACAGGGGCCCAGGGTATAAAGCAGCAAAATGGTATGATGGGGCTTGCAGGAAGGCTTACAGGGCTATGTCCAGTGCAATCAGGGCAAGCCATGTCCAGGAGGTAAGGACTAGGAGGTCTGAATATAAGTCTATCTAACAACGGGCCAAAAAGGCCCATGATGAGAATCGATGGAAGGACCTGTTAGCAGCATGTAACGGTAAAAACTGGTGTAGCTTCTGGCACTTTATGAAGTGGGGAGGTGACCAAGTGGGTCCGGTACCTGCTAATAACGTTTCACCAGAAGCTTGGGTTACATACTTTCAGTCCCAATTCTCCTCTCATACAAATGACTTAGAACAGTTTAAGTGTATTGCTTCAGAGGAGGTATTATCATTTACCCCGCTAGAAATAGAATGTGCTCTTGATGGGGTGGCTGCAGGTAGAGCCCCGGGGCCAGATGGCATCCCGGCAGATATATTTAAATCTCACCGGGAGAATTGGCTGAAATACATCCTCATTCTTGCCAATGGCTTAGCTAGAGGCGCCCCCATCCCAGAATCATGGCACGGGGCGGAGATTATCCCCATATACAATAAAGGGGATCGAGCCTCCCCATCCAACTACCGGCCCTTCAGTCTTATTGATACTATGCAAAAGTTGGTGGCTAGATTAGTGCTAGGCAGGGTAAATAGGTGGATTGTTGATAATGAGATACTATCCACCTACTAAGCAGGATTTCGCTCCCATGTCAGCACTATAGATCAAGTCTTTAGATTTATGATGTTATATTGGAACACCGTGATCTTAGCTGGGGGCACCCTCTATGCAGCATTTATAGATCTCAAGTCTGTATTTGACTTAGTAACAAACTCTGGGACACTCTTAGCAAAGCTGGGATGCCCGCAGAGATCCTTTCATTCATCATTAAACTACATGACTCTTCCTATGCCCGAGTTAGATGGGGACAACAAGGGGAGACAATAGAACGTTTGGTTAACAAGGGTGTGTGGCAGGGGTGTGTTTAGCCCCTAACCTTTTCTCCCTATTTATCAATAATGTGGTATCATACTACTCTGACTATCCAACGGACGCTCCGACTCTCGCTGGCTCGAATGTTCCTTTGTTAATGTTTGCGGACGATGCTTTAATTTTGTCAAAAACTCAAGTTGGTCTGCAAAGAGCCCTCGACCGATTTATCTTGTTTTGCGATGACCATGGACTCATAGTTAATGTCGCTAAGATCAAATTTATGGTTATGCATAAAAGTAAATCAGTGAAAGCCACAGTAGTAATGAAGATTGTGCCCCTCGAACAAACGGATTATTTTACCTATTTAGGGGTCACTATGGGCAAAAGATTGAATTGGAAGCCACAGATGGATCTACTGGTTGTAAAGCACAATCAACTAGCGGGGGCCCTCCAGAAAGAACATTGTTTATCCCTAACTAAACCATTGGCTCCGGCTATGGCTATCTATCAAGGGAAGGTTAGAGCCTCAATAATCTATGGAGCAGAAATCTGGGGGTTCGAAAAGGTATCTTCTTCAGTCCAAGCACACAATAAGTTCCTGAGGGCAATGACTGGTCTCCCGATGTCTACACCTCTAAGGCCGTTATTGATGGATCTTGGGTGTATTTCTTTTGAAGAGGAAGCGGGTTTTATACCTCTTGCCTATTGTCGACGATTTTGGACCACCCCAGAGTTGGCAGCCTATGCGGAGGCACTTAAGAGTATTAGAGAGGCTGATAAATCTAATAGGATTACATGGTTACACAAGATTAAGTTGGCTCTATTAAGTATGGGCCTTACCTACCGATGGCGTGACCCAGAAGGGAATTTGTTTCCCCCAAAAGCGGAATTTTAAGCCTTATACAGGGAGATGATTTGTCAGAAATCCTTTTCTCAGGTGAACGGAGATTCTTTAACAGGCCTGTTTCTATGCCATAAAATTTAGCATAGTATGGAGGCCTACTGGGACACCATTACCAGTTTTGGAGACAGGAAGCTTTAACACCAATTTAGAGTGGGAAGCCTCCCTATAAAATCGTTTCCCAAAAACTGGGGTCTGATCAAGACTCACTATGTCACTCCTGTTTATGTGGGGAAGAGACTCTGTCGCATATCTTCTTCGTCTGCCCCGCATACAAAGCGCCTCGTAAAAAATGGCTCAAGACAGTTTGCGCCACAATGGAAACAAGATCCTCCCAAAAGGCTTTGCGTATTATAAAATCTGACACCAGCGAAGTCGTAGTGGTGGCTATGGCAAAATTTGGAGCTGGACGTGGGCCATAAGAAGGATCAGAATGCACGGCACTATGTAACTATGTAATTATGTATTCATGTAATCATCGTAAAACTGTATTTTCCATCATGTAACAGGGTTGCTGAGCTTGGTGCTCTAGTACTCTCTAATATAAACAGGTTAATATGTGCTTATTCCTTGTGAATTTCCTGTTGCATTCAATTGTGCATCTACCTCGTGGCTACGACCGTATTTATCCTTGATGATACAAGATTTTGTATGTACTGAGTTAAGATTTGAAAATGGATTTTACTGATTTTATTCTTGATATTTTACATGTTTTATCAGCCAATTTGTTTTTTAAATGTCTTTTTGTACATGTGTCTTTTATGATTGTTTATATAATCGAATAAAGAATAATTGAAATTGAGAAAAAGCCCTCGGGCGATCCCTTAGTAGCATCCAACTACAGACCAATCTCACTCCTTCCTTTTTTGTGAAAACCATAGAGAAATATGTAAATGCAGTAATCACCGACTATGTAGAATCAAACAGTCTTCTCCACTGAGCCAGTCCGGGTTCCGATTCAACTTTAGCACAAAGACTGCTTTGCTAGAAGTCTCTGAGTCCATAAAGGAGAAACTTGACAAAGGAGGTAAAGCGGGACTAAACCTTTTGGATCTATCTGTGGCTTTTGACACCGTGCATCATGACCGACTACTGTAGAGACTGCAGGAATGCAGCTTTGTGGGCACGGTGTTACAGTGGTTCTCTTCATTTTTAGAGGACAGAAACCAAGAGGTTTGGTCCACCCTTTTACCGCTCACGTCACTACTCTGAAAGTGGGTGTTCCGCAGGGCTCCATCCATAGCCCAACATTGTTTAATCTTTATATGTCCCCTCTCGCCCCCTTGCTTGAAGCTTGTGACGCAACAATAATGTCTTATGCTGATGATACTCAGCTGTTGTTCACATGTGAGAAGGGCTATGACTTCGATAGTGAGAAGATCCATAATTGTCTGAGATAAGTCTTTACCTGGCTCAGACTCAACAAATTAAAATGCAACCCAGAGAAATCTGAAATTATCTTTTTCGGATCTCCCTCCCAGGACGAATGGAAACAATGGTGGCCTGCTGACATGTCACCCCCTCAGTCTTCGGTAAGGGCAGTCAAGAATTTGGGGGTGCAACTGGATGACTATATCCATGAAAAACCATGTACAGACTGTGGCAGGATCCTGCTTCGGCCTCCTGAGAATGCTCAGGAAAATCCTCCTCCTGCTATCTCTCTCGCACAGAAAGACTGTGGCTCAAGTCCTCATTGCCTCCAGGCTGTATTATGTAAATGTTCTATATCTGGGCATCCATTGTCTGGAACCTTTTGCCGATGTCACTCAGACAGGCGCCTGACTTAATGACTTTCAGAAGACAACTTAAAACCTGGATGTTCCAGCAACAACTCTAGGTCTCTTTTTCTTTCTGTTACAACTGTTATTAGGCTAGCCTACAGCCTGACTAGCGCCGGGACACTCTTTTGAGTAGCCATGCGCTCTACAAGGACCGTATAACTTAACATAACCACCACCTCCTGTAGTTTGTTGTTAGAATATATAGATTCAATGATATTTCGAGACAAGGTCGGGAAATAGCCAGCTAGTCAATGTCTGACATTCACTTTTTTATCCCTATGTTTTCACACGTTCAATATAGCAGACTCTCCAGGATTTCGCGATTTCACGGTTTGCCGAAATCGGCACTTTTGTAAAAATGCCGCGATTTTTATAAAAGTGCCCGCGAAATCGGCACTTTTGTAAAAATGGCGGGATTTTTACAAAAGTGCCTGCGAAATCTAGACATCCAGACCCCTTTCAAGGGGGCGGGGCGGGTCTGCGGAGGGGTGGGGGCGGGGGGGGGGTTGGAAAGAGCCATCTGGTCGATCTCATACCCGTGGGAAGCCTGGGAGGGGCAGCTCTGTGGGACCCCCCAGGAAGTCTCCCTTCTGGATTGGCTGTAGTTACTTGACGCGGAATAAACTTCTTACTCTCTTACTCTCTTCAACCTACTGCTGTTCCTCTGCTTCATTTCACTGGCTATGAACGGACACTGAACTTACTATCGCCCAGGAAGAGAGCCGCTGAAAGAGCCTGTACTGTGAGACGCAGTGAGCCGGAGGTCGCAGTAGTGCTGCTTCGCAGCAAACCATTTCAAGGTTCTTCAGGAAACGTCCTTTTCCAAATATGACTTATCATTGGAAGGCCTCAGGACAGAAAATCAGCTTTATGCGGTAGTGGGTGAGTGAGACTTGACGTGAGCGCAGTAAAGGCATGAGCATGGAAGAGTGCGCTCACATACCACAGAGGAGTTTCACATTAAACTCTCCTTGTGTGTGGCATGTGTGCGCACGAGACACGCTGTGGCTTGTAGCTACATGATTGGTTTGTTGGTTGCCTGGCAACAGACGCTATACTGGCCACAAACCTCTCTGCTGGATTAACACTTGCTGCCCTGGCAAGTTTTGCACCAGTGTTAGCGGTGCTGTATAGAAATTGTTTCTGGTTATTGTGACCGTATAAAGCATTACTATAGAAGGAATATTAGCTCCTGCTGTAGTTTTACATGCCAATGTAAATCAGCTGCATGGTGGAAGGCCTGAAGGTTTTGAAGCATATGTCCAAGCAGTTGGAGGGGATATTTTTACTGCATCGAGGAAGCTGGCTTTACTCAAGTATTGTATGAGTGCTGAAGCGAGGAGAGTACTGAAATAACTTCCATCCATTCACAAGGATGATGATAATGGAGATGAGGAGACAGATGAGTATGATGCTACATTAAACACTTTTAAATTTTGGGGGGGAATGAAGTGGTGACGAGGTTCAGGGCCTGCTGTATGTGAACCAACCATGAAGGCACCTCCACGATGGCACAAGTGAAGACAAAAAACTGAAATCGCGTGCAGCCATACTTCATCCCGGGCAGCACATTCTTACCCCAGCTTCGAGTCTTCAATGGAGAGCCCAAGGCAGAAAAGGAAGTGTAACTCATCGTTAAACAGTAGGCTGCAGCGATGGATGCGAAATGGACTAAACACCGGCAGCCTTGTCCGTTAAGGAATCTCGCCACCCGCAAATTTCCAGGGTAAGCTTTTCACTTGCTGAACTCTTTCCGCCCGCTCCAATCGCCCCACTCCAATCTGTCCAACTCCAATCCAAAAGATTCTGCCCACTCCAACCTGCTGGACTCCATAACAATCTGACCCACTCCAATCCAAAACAGTCTGCACCACTACAATCCAATCCACCCCAATCCAATCCACCCCAATCCAAACCACCCCACCCAAATCCAATCTATCCCACCTCAGTGCCTAATTTCAGCTGGTGGTTTCCGGTGCTCAAATCTGGCACTTAATCATCAACCCCGGCGCTTTTCATGAGCACCAGTTAAGGACACATTCATTTATGGTAGGCATGGGGAGATTAAATGATTTGCCTAGAATCACAGGATGTGGAGTTGATGCTGAGACTCAAATCTGATTCCCCAACTCCGAAGTCAGCAGCTTTGGCCGTTGTGCCACATCCTCTTCCCCACTTTCATGGTTAGTAGTCTGTTTTAGGAGACACTAACAGGAGAAAAGGGCTGGTGCAAGCTGCCTCCTGACAAGAGTCCTGGCACTTTTTTGTGTGCAAATTAACCGTTGCTCAATCCATCCCAATCTACCTAAATCCAATCCACCCTACCCTAATCCAGTTCATCCCACCCAATCCAATCCACCGCACAGCACTCTAAGTAATTCTGCCGCGTGCCCAGTGTGCGGCGGGCCTTGGGGGGATTGCTTTTGGGGCATTTATTCATTAACATTTTTATGTCCTATATGCAGCCTTGAAGCCAAACAAAGTGTCTACATTGTAAATAAACCAAATATATATGTAGTTTCATGTTGTTAAACAACTAAATAAACGAAGATATCTGTGTTTGTTGTAGGAAAAAACGCTAAATAAAATGCCGCTAAATTGCCGCTAAATTTCCATATTTGTGCCGCTAAATTTCCATTTTTGAGCCGCTAAATTTGCTAATCATTGCCGCTATATCCTGGGGGGTCTGAATATAAGAACATTCTGACCAAGAGCTTTGCCAACAAGGGACAATTTATCTATCTATCTATCTATCTATCTATCTATCTATCTTTCTATCTTTCTATATGTTCAACCACCCATCCACACCTGTCTTCATGTTAATCTGTCTATATATCTCCAAACCATTCAAACCGATTATTTCACAGAACTTTACTTTGTGCAATAAATGTAAATGTATTGCGATTTATATAGCACACGTATCACCCGAAGGCATCAAGGCGCTTGCCTTGGGAACCCGTCCTGGTATTCCCCTGTGAGATAACCCCAGCAGGGTATCCACAAGGTGAAAGTCAGGCATCCCACCACGAGGGGCCGTAGTGGAGATTAAGCAAGCTATTGCCCAGAGTCGCAGAGTGTGAACCCGTGAGTTGAGTAGGCACCGGAACGAGAATTATCGAGTCCGTGGAATTTTTTTTTTTTTTTTTAGCCCAAGACCCGCCGAGGCGGGGCATTGAACCCTGGTCCAGGACCGATCTCAGCTTCCGGGTCTGCCGCCTCTAACCCCTGAGCCACACTTCTCGTGATAAACGTGAAGAGCCTATTTCTGCCACGTACTTGGTCATTCATCTCAGATGTGAATTTGTTTACTGCTTAATTTCGAGTCCTGGAAATCTTTCTTTTTAAATCAAGAGCATTTCTTGGAAAATGCTATTTCTGCAAGTGCTCTGCTTGATTCTTTCCCTCACTTAAATACGTTCATGAATAACCCGGCCTCATTTATATATTATGGCAATTATGTGCTTGCAATTTGCATAGAGTCCATAATGGAATCTATGGGGAGCAGGTGTAATGAATGTAGTACATTGCAGTTTAAAAACAGTCTTAGATTTTGAAGGGTAATATATTTGGTTCTAATTGTGTTTATTTTGAGAGGTTCTTCCTGATGCATCACAGACATTTTTTACAATGTAACTCAAAAATAATATATCATCAATAAAGAGTATTCTGACATTACTTTCTTTCCGGTTAACATTATTTCTTTAATCAAGAATGATGGCCAAGATGGCAGTGGTATGGACTAAACACACTCAAAATTCACCTCTATTTGACCCTCACCCCATGCAAATAAAACATAGGGTACTGTGACACAGAAATAAAGGACCTAAAGACTGGAATGCTGTACACAGGGAAAGTGGCCCACACATATTTGATGTAGCATGCACACCGAGAGTTGAAATCTCACAGCATTTCAAAGTCAATAAAGGTACTGACAGAAAAGTGTTCCTAAATATAGCCCTTTAAATGGGGACTAAGGGCCACTTGTATCATGCAAATTCGCATTTGCAAAGGCCGAAATTTGCGAATGCGAATTTGCTAAATGGTATGTATAAAGCAAAATCTGGTGCAAAACAAGGAATTGCAAAATTTGCGATTCCTTATTTTGCAATTGCATTTAAGGAATCGCAAAATTAGCAATTCCTTATTTTGCAATTGCATTTAAGGAATCGCAAATGTTGCGATTCCTTAAATGCAATGTATAAAGCAAAACAAAATTGCAAAATGTCCTTAAGGAATCGCAAATTACCACCAACTTCTAGTTGGTGGTAAGTTGCGAATTCCTTGAAAAATGCACATTTTTGCATTTTTCAAAGCGCCTTGTGATGCACATACATGCCCTCAGGGCATGTATGTGTGCCACATGTTCACCCATGCATATTTCAGGGGTGCAACAGGGTGTCCTTTGGACACCCCTGCACCCTTGATATTATTCTCAATTTGCGATTAGCAAATTGCGAATCGCAAATTGAGAATAACTTCCCATTCATTCCTTTGGGCCTCCTGGCTAATAGAAATGAATGGGAAAGTATTCCTTAATTGCGATTCGCAATTTGCTAATCGCAAATAAGGAATTTTAAGAAATCGCAAAAAAAATGCAATTTTGTACATACATACCTATTTGCGATTCTCAAATAGCGATTTCTTAAAGATCTCTATTTGAAAATCGCAAATCAGGTTGATGATACATACGGCCCCTAAGTCAGGATAAAGTAAAGGGCTGGAGGGAACTGTAAGAAAATGATCTGAATGACTGAGGCCTACAGATCTTGGTGTGAGCAGGCACACGCGAATGATGGATGTGCAGGCAGGTGTTATTACCTCGAGGACTCTGAAGGCAGTGACTAGAATTGCTTCATGACTAGGCCCCACGAATGCTGGCTGGTAAGGCGATTATTACTGCACCTTTAAAAATCCGATACCACATGGATCAGAATTTAAAAGGTGCAATTATTACCACCTGGTACAGGCTGTGCCCTTTAAAATTAGGCATTACATGCAGAATCAGTATTTAACACAGCGAGTTCCACATGCTTTGCCTTTTTTACAGGCCCTTTCTGTAATAAATTCGAGAGGTTTGACATGCCTTAATTTATCCGGGGGAAACTCCAACGGTGTGATCATTAGCACAGCTCGTATTCCGATCCCTGTGCATTTACCCCTGCTCTAGAAATCAAGGAGTAAATGTTTTTTAAATGTTTTATGGGATGAAAATTTTAAGTTCTTGTAGTGCTTTGCTTTGTGTTTCAGGGTTTAAATATGTTTATTATGATGACTGTTATCTGCTTTTATCTTCAATTTTGATGCAAATAGCCCTAAAGGCCCTACAAATGTTAAATTAATGTCCCTTTTGTGCCCAGAGTTAAAGAAAGAACTAGAACTTACACACACCTGTGCAGCATTTAGTGGATCTTTCAGAGGAGTCTTGGGTGTTCTACTATGTAGTGCTTACCTGTTTGCCATGCCACAGACCATGCTGTGGAGCTCCGGTTACCGATTGGTTGTCCTTCCCTTGTTGCTAGGTTCTGGTTGCTGGCACCTTAGCCACACCCCTTTGGAAGGCGGGCTATTTAGGAATGGCCGGTGCGCGAATGCCACGGATAGTACACTTGTAGGAGCAATAGTCTATCTGCCTACTTGCCTACTCCTTACCGTGCTTGCTTTTATTTTCCTGTAGGCACATACAGCGTAGGGAGATGCATGGCTCCTACAGAGGGATGGTGGCTCAGTTGCTCGACCACCCAGTTTTAATACATCTTGCTGTTGGGTTATGTGGAATGTGGGGGTGTAATGCGATAGGCAAGTGGGTGTTCCCTGCGTGGAACTCAGGAGTGGGGAGGACGGTATTTGCTACCGGACGCTGTTATGTGAAGGATGCAAATAAAGGAGCACTTACCTGAACCACGAGTCTGGCTCCTTTCACTGGTGACACGCTGGTCCGTCCATCCCTGCCTCTCTGTGCTGTCTCTGTGCTGGCCCTCCTGCCATGCCGTGTGGTGACTGGCGGATCGTTGTTGCCGTTCCTCATGGCAAATTTCCTTTAAGCCAGAGGATCGCCTTAAGAGCTGCCTTGAGTTTTCAGTGCAGAGTGGTCAATCTTTCTTGGGACAACGCTGCTCTAGGTAGGGTGTATTTTTACAATACTGAGAGTGCCCTAGGTGGACGCAAATTAAGCTGTGGGCCGGAGAGGTTGGTCTGGTGGCACGTGCCACCATTTCCTTCTTGTGTCGGTCTGCTCTGTGCCCAAATTCCTCAAGAAACACACGTAAAGTGAGCAACGCGGCCGCCATTTTGCTCTGGGGCCAATTCATCCATTCTGTGCCAAAATACTTAACACACGGAAAGTGTGCAACACAGCGACCATTTTGGATTGGGGCCAAAACATAGTTTTATGACTAACTCACGGACTGTGTTTTGTATATTTTCATGCACAATTAGTTACAATGTGGAGTCTATCCGGTGACAGGCAAACCGTTTTCAACTAGCCTGCACCTTACTTGTATGATTTCAGTGACAGGCACACCCGTACCTACACTGTGTATTATATTGAGGATTTCATCTCCACTGAAATGCATGAACTAGTGAACTTTGGCACATCATTATTACCTGAACTTTATTTTTAACCAAGTATATTATTGTGTGGCAGCAACTCACCCATGCAACTTTTACACAATGGACTTTACATCAATCATCAAAAGACTCAACAAGAGATTCATCCCCCAAGAAAATTTTGTATTGGAACGCCACAAACTTTTGCAACAAGAACAGATTCCTGGGGAATCAATTAATTTTCTCGCCTCTCTTAGAACTTTGGCCCCCACTTGTAAATACAGGGAGTTCAAAGATGAGATCATTTGTGATTAATTAATTGAAAGAACCATAAATAAGAAAGTTCAAGAAAAGCTACTCTCAACTGAAGTTCCCGATCTCGAACCTGCCCTTAGACTTGCTACAGGCATTGAACATTCTCAATTGTACACGCGAGAGATGACTGATACAAACGAGTTCAATTAGGTTAAACAATTGAGTGCAAAAAATACTTTCACATCAGCCAAGGAGAGCCCAAGTCAGTATTCAGATATAATACCCACAAATGCACGATCCAGTAAGGCAAAACTCAACAAATCCAAACTTGTATGTTTCAGGTGTGGTAGAAAATCTCATCTAGGGAATGCCAAGTTTTGGTTTCCTATACAACAGTCTTGTTTCAAGCGTGGCAGAAAAGGACCCATCAGCTCCGAAACCCTCCATGCTCACTGTCAAAGCCATTGAGAAACGTTTGGAGAGTTCGGATGAAGAGAACAATGTATTGCTAATGCGATCCTCCTCATCTGTGCAATCTGATGTGGAACTAGGAGTATCTGCCTTGCTGGTATCTCGTAAGAGAAAAGCTCCAATTTGTGCCGTTGTGGTGACGAAACAGGAAGATTAACTTTTTACTGATTCTGGTTCTCCTTTTACACTTCTAAACCAGAAGGATTTTGGGGAGTTGGAGGTCATTCAGATACAACAATCTACTATAAAGATCTTTTCCTACGTGGGCAGGAGGGTGGATGTTTTAGGGACATTTGAGGGAAGTCTCGAGTTTGAAGGGAACTCTGCCACTGGACCTGTCTATGTTGTGAAGGAAGTTGCGAATCTGTTGGGATGGCATGAACAAGGGGAGTTAGGAATCATCTTGGACCCCAACCATCCTGACATGGAGCTATCGAAGCAGAGAACGAAGGGATCCAGTAATGTATCATTGTCAACTTTATCGTCCTGTACAGGAATGGTTGGGCATTTGATGGCTGATGATTGGGTCTGTAACTATCCCGAAGTGCTTAGCAAACGTTTAGGCAAGTTGAAGGGTTTTCAACACAAAATCATCCTCACGGATTCTGCTCGAGCGATTGCCTACAGAGTGTATAAAGTACCACTAAGTTTGCGAAATGAGTTGAAGCTGAAGTTGAAAAGATTGTGTGACATGGGGATAATTGAGCCCAGTGAGGGGTCTGAGTGGTTGGCACTCATAGTTTTAGTGCGCAAGGCAGAATAGTCCATGAGACTTTGTTTGGACTTGTGTGACTTCAACTCCAGCATCTTGATTGATTGCCAGCCCTTGCCGAACATTAATGAAATGTTGGCACTGTTGGATGGTGCAAAGCTTTTCACCTCCTTAGACGTTTGCTCAGCGTACCATCAGGTTGAGTTGAGTAAGGATTCCAGACACCTCACGTCTTTTGTCACGCCCGAAGGGGCTTACTGCTATAGACGTATGCCTTTTGGTTTAGCATCAGCATCTGCGGCTTTTCAAAGCCTGATGGGTAATTTATTTGGTAAAATTTTGAGGGTGGTGTTATTCCAGGATGATATTCTGATTTATGGAAAGACTGAATCTGAACACAATGCAAGAGTGAGAATGGTTCTGGATATTTTGAAATCGAGTGGTTTAACTCTAAGGAGAGACAAGTGCAAATTCTTCCAAGAAGGTATTGATTATTTGGGTCATCACATTTCTGCCAAGGGTGTGGGGCCTAAGATGAAAATTTTGGAAGCCATTCAAAATGCTCCCAAACCTGTTGATAAGGACCAATTGCGTTCCTTTCTTGAGTTGGTAGAGTATTACGTCAAATTTGTTGGAAACTTGTGTGCTTGTGTAATTTGTTGAAGAAGAACAGCAGGTTTGTGTGGAGCGAGGAGTGGGAAGACAGTTTGGGCACTACCCCTGTGGCGGAACTACCCCTTATATGCCACCGAAATGTGCGTCGACCAATATTGTTCAGATTCTGCTGAACACATTTATTTTATACGGTTGTGGAGACTGTGCTATATTTTGTCTCCCTCTTTTCCAGATAAATGTGTCTGTGAATGTTGTATGAGTCTGTATGAGGTTGGATAGATTTGTTGCAGTATGTATGAATATTTTTTTTCTGTATGGATCTCTCCCTCAGGGGTCATTTGCTCAAAAATGGATTGTATTTAATCATGAATTTTATGAAATTTTTTTGTTTACCAATATGTATAAATATAGAAAAAACGCTTTATAAAAAAAGGGAAAAAGTAAAGGAACCTTTTTTTATACATATATGATAAAAAAAGAAGTCAAATAAATGATGATAAAACTCATCTTATCTTGTGTCACCTTATTGATGTCATGATATTACTGTTTAGCCCATGCTGAATTCATTTCCACATTTATGAAAGAAATATAGGTCCTACAGGAGCTCTTTATATTATGTTGGGCTTGTCCCCTCTTCTCCTTGACCTCGAAGTATTTCTCTAAGAGGGGGTCCCCCTTTTCTGAATAAGCATCTGGGGATTCGGGCCATGAAACTAGGAGTAAGGGAAGATTTTGATGGCCAGGAGTGGACAGGGCCATTGAGCATTATGTTTGTGAATGCTGCATGTGTTTGCTTAGCGATAAGACCCAAATCACTTGCCCTTCTCCTGTGGATCCTGTTGTTGTAAAAAATACCCCTTGGTGTAAACTTGCTTTTGACATTGCTGGACCTTTCAGAGTCATGGATTGTTCACCCCAGTATGTTTTGGTATTGGTAGACTACATGTCTAAATGGCCAGAGGTAACATTTGTGGACAGCGTGAATACTAAAATTGTAATCAAGTTTTTCAAGGATGTGTTTTTCAGGGAAGTATTTCCGGAAGAATTTGTCAATGATAATGGGACACAATTGGTGTCCAGGGAGATGAAAATGTTTCTTGCAGAGAATGGCATCAGACATGTTCTTACGTCCCTTATCACCCACGCAGCAATGGTTTAGTGAAGTGTTTGCAATGTGTGATTAAGGATAAGTTAAAATTGGCTCTTGTGAATGGTCAGCACTGGAAGAAAGCAGTCGAGGACATGATGTGGGCATTGAGGACTACACCCCACATCAGTACTTGAATTTCTCCTTTTACCCTGCTGAGAGGAAGAGTGGCTGGATCTAAATTGAACAAAGATTGGGTGTCCAGGAAGTCAGTAGAAGAGAGGAAGTTTGAAAGTGTGGTGACGTGAGGGCTGCTGTGCAGAAGAAGTACTGCTCCAGAGATGAGTGTGGCAGAGCTTCTCCTGTGTGTGTTGGTGATTGGGTGAGAATTAAAAATCTGGTTTGAATCGCAATGGGTTTTCTCGTTTTTCTGCACCTGTTCGTGCGAGGGAGGTAAAGGATTGTGTAATCATCTTGGAGAATGGTAAAGTGTGGAATAAGAGTGTAATTTCGGCGGTGCCCAAATCTAAGGCTGCGTATGTGAATCATAAATTGGGTGTACAGGTGGATTCCGGTAAGTCACATTGTGTGAGTGTGTCCTCCAAAGATCACGGGTGCGCAGATCCAAGCCCTGTGAACCAGAGCAGGGTGTCTTCCAGGGTTAAGACAGCTCTTGCCGGATCCAGGGATTATTGCAGATTCTAATTTAATGTTCTTGTTTTTTTGTTTAGTTGTTCCACCTGTTGATCACCTTTGTAATTTTGCTTTTCCTTGGTTGTTGCACAATGTTTTCTTTCTTTGTTTCGTGAAGGAAGGCGGGTGTGTTGGGTTATGAGGGATCACTGACATAATATCGAGGGACATAATATCGAGTTGAAAAAATATCGTTGATAGACACTCAGAATATCGAGTTTGTATCTACAACCAGGTAAGTACAAAAATATCGAGTACAAAATATCGTTTACAAAAATATAGCTAATTAAAATATCGAATTTATTAAAAACAGTGTTAAATTAAATACATATTAAAAAGTTAATTACTAAAATATACTTAAAAATACTTAAATTACCTTATAATATTTAAATAATTAATGAAAGTTATAAAAAAAATGTACAATCATATTTATTAAAACATATATATATAGTAACATAATATAATGAAATAATAATCAATATTATTATCGTAGGATAGCGTAAGTGTAAAAATTACTATTCCCACTCCAGAGAGTGCAACAGTAGGGAAAGCTTTGGATAGCGTAGGGGTAAAAATTACTATTCCCACTCCAGTGAGTGCAACAGTAGGGAAAACGTTGGATAGCGTAGGGGTGAAAATTACTATTCCCACTCCACAGAGTGCAACAGTAGGGAAAGTGTTGGATAGTGTAGGGGTAAAAATTACTATTCCCACTCCAGTGAGTGCAACAGTAGGGAAAGCGTTGGATAGCGTAGGGGTAAAAATTACTATTCCCCCTCCAGTGGGTGCGACAGTAGGGAAAGCGTTGGATAGCGTAGAGGTAAAAATTACTAATCCCACTCCAGTGGGTGCAACAGTAGGGAAAGCGTTGGATAGCGTAGAGGTAAAAATTACTATTCCCACTCCAGTGGGTGCAATCGTAGGGAAAGCGTTGGATAGCGTAAAGGTAAAAATTACTATTCCAACTCCAGTGGGTGCAACAGTAGGGAAAGCGTTGGATAGCGTAGGGGTAAAAATTACTATTCCCACTCCAATGGGTGCAACAGTAGGGAAAGCGTTGGATAGCGTAGGGGTTAAAATTACTATTCCTACTCCAGTGAGTGCAACAGTAGGGAAAGCGTTGGATAGCGTAGGGGTTAAAATTACTATTCCTACTCCAGTGAGTGCAACAGTAGGGAAAGCGTTGGATAGCGTAGAGGTAAAAATTACTATTCCCACTCCAGTGGGTGCAACAGTAGGGAAAGCGTTAGATAGCGTAGGGGTAAAAATTACTATTCCCACTCCAAAGAGTGCAACAGTAGGGAAAGCATTGGATAGCGTAGGGGTTAAAATTACTATTCCCACTCCAGTGAGTGGAACAGTAGGGAAAGCGTTGGATAGCGTAGGGGTAAAAATTACTATTCCCACTCCAGAGAGTGCAACAGTAGGGAAAGCGTTGGATAGCATAGGGGTAAAAATTACTATTCCCACTCCAAAGAGTGCAACAGTAGGGAAAGCGTTGGATAGCGTAGGGGTTAAAATTACTATTCCCACTCCAAAGAGTGCAACAGTAGGGAAAGCATTGGATAGCGTAGTGGAAAAATTACTATTCCCACTCCAAAGAGTGCAACAGTAGGGAAAGCGTTGGATAGCATAGGGGTAAAAATTACTATTCCCACTCCAGAGTGTGCAACAGTAGGGAAAGTAAATACTTCATATATTATTTAAAAAAATATAAATTAATATCTATAACAAATTATTTTAAAGTAATTCCCAATTTATTTTAATATAACAATTAATCAATTAAAGTTACAAATTAAAATTAAAAATTACTATTTGTTACCTATTAATCCAAATTAATAAAAAATTATTTAATTAACAATTAAAAATTATTTATCTATTATTTCAAATTAAATACAATTACATAAATTGAATTATTTAATTAATTATAAATAAATTACTTCCCACCCTATTCCCCTATAAACCCAGAACCCGCTACTGAAAATAAATAAGTAAAATTAACATAAGTAGCAAATAATCAATTAAATAAAATTAATTGCCAATTCAAATTTAATTAATTACCCATAAAATTTTAATTAACAATTATTTATAAAAAAAATACCAATACATTTTTTAAAATATGTAATTAATTTTAATTAAATTACTTCCCACCCAATTCCCCTATAAACCCACAACCCGCTACAGAAAATAAATTAGTAAAATTAACATAATTAGCAATTAATAATTAATTAAAATTACTTGCCAATTAAATTTTAATTATTTACCAAATATAAATTAATTAACAATTAATTAAAATATGATACCAATAAATAAATTTACATATTTAATTAATTATAATTAAATTACTTCCCACCCTATTCCCCTATAAACCCACAACCCGCTACAGAATTTAATTACGCAAAAAAAAAAAATCATTATTTAAAATTAATTATAACATAAATACACAATTTTCACACATATAATAACATAAAAAACATTATAAAAAATTAGATACTATTAAAAATTTGACATTTTTAATTACCTATATTATATACTTCGATATTTTAACTGTCTATATTTTTAACATTCGATATTACATTACTTACCTTAAAAACAATATTATTGATGTCTATATTCTGTCCAGTCGATATTTTGTCCAGTCTATATTTTGGACTCGATATTATGTCCAGTCGATATTTTGGAATCGATATTATGTCTGTTTACCGGTTAGGAGGAATGCGGGTTGGAATGCAGTGTGCACATGGGTGTTCCATGCGTGGAATTCGGGAGCGGGGAGGACAGCAGTTGTTGCAGGACGCTGTGGTGTGATGGATGGGATAAAGGAGCACTTACCTGAACCACGAGTCTACCTCCTTTCACTTGCACTACTGATTTTTTTTATTGAGTTGCTTTTCTCCCATTTATTTTGTCTTTTTTACATGAATTAACTCTACTTTCAACCTTGCTGGGAAATCCTGGGCTGCTGGGCTCCGGTTAGTGATTGGATGTCCCTTCTTGTTGCTAGGTTCTGGTTGCTGGCACCAGAGCCCTGCCCCCTTGGAAGGCGGGTTATCAGGCTCCTGCATGAATGAGACTTTCAGCCTTTCGCTACTCATCTGCAGAACTCCTCAGTCTGGCAACGACCATAGCTGCGGACTGCCGACACATGCTTGACATCTCCAGAGGGAGCTTCTAGTATCTTCACTATAATTTGACGTGCTGCAAGCAGGTAGGCACCCGAACTGTTGGCCCGTCAACCATACCGAGGTCACAGAAAATTGAATGCATCACTTTGAACTGTCAGTCTCTGGTTAAACATAAGTCTGAAATCTTTGATTTACTCAGAGATTGTAGCCCAGACACGCTACTTCTAACCAAAACCTGCCTCTCAGATAGCTCGAGCCCATACATCCTCAGAGCCATCCCAGAGGGCTATGCAATAGTTAGGCAGGATCGCACCCCCTTGGGGTGGAGGGATTGCCATCCTTTTCAAACAGTGCGTTAGGTGTACGCTTACAGACACAGAACTGAAGGCGTGTGAAGCGTCCCTCTTTACTCCAGCCTTCTCCAGTACTAGCTCTATGGCTATTTTTCTTATTTATTGACCTCCAGGTCCTGCGTCTATCTTTGTGTCCTCATTAGCGGACTGTCTTACCTCTCATGCCCTACGATACAAAAACGTTGTGGTCCTAGGTGACCTTAACATTCACATCTAGAATGGCAACTGTTGTCTGGCAACTTTTATTATTAATGACCTGGACATCTGCCAATTATCACAGAGGGTGAACAGCCCAACGCATATCTTAGGCCACTTGTTAGACCCACTGTTTAATCACAAGTTCTGCATGTTGGAATACCTAACTCCATCCCATGGTCTGATCATTGTATGATCCCATTCCAAGTAGATCTGTTGAGCCCCCCACAGTTCTTAAGACGTGTGGTACCTATAAGAATAGGAAATGGGCAAAGGTTTCTACCGAGGCTTTAACTGAAGCCTTACAGATCAAAAACCTCATGTTTGTGAAGGACTGTGGAGCAGCCAATCAGCTACTGGAAAGCGGGCTCACCAGTGCTTATGATAGTGCTGCCCCGCTTAAAGACTGTACAACACACAGAACCAAACCCTTGGTCGAATAGTTCAATGCTGAGCTCCTCTCCACTAAAAAATGTGTGCAAACAACTTCAGTGTATCTGGCGGAAAGCTAATGCTGCCACCAGTAAACCAGACTATCAGGCTGCTCTGAAAATCTCAATCATTAAATCGTTGACATCGCTAGATCAGGTTGCCCCAAAGGCTACTCCACTCTAGAGAGTTGCAATACCTTCATCCAATTCTTTCATAACAAGGTGACTGGTATATATCGATAATTTCCAGAATTCACCAGGAAGTTCAGTAGCCAGTAAGCCTGGGGGAAAAGGGAGAGGTGACAGGGGGCCTGGCCAGTTTCACCCAGCCCTCCTAGGAGGAACTACAAGCCCTGTTTATTAGGATCAAATCAGGCTCTCCAAAAGACCCTGCTCCCCGTAAGATATTGAAATCAGTGGTGGAATCCATTCTACCTGGACAAAGCAACCTTCTCAATATCTCTTTAACTTCGGGCATTCAGCCCAAATGTTGGAACACGCAATAGTTATGCTGCTTCTAAAAAAACTCCCTTAGACCCCACCATACCAGAAAACTTTAGAACTATTACCCTTCTCCCATTTTTTGACAAAGTTGCAGAAAAACATGTCCATAGCCAATTAACATGTTTCATCGATACCATTCTGCTGCACGCCTCTCAATCTGACTTTCAGGCTCAACACAGCACTGAGTCAGTGTTGTTGCTGGCCTTGAAGTCGCTCAGAGCCATAGCAGACAAAGGCCAGACTGCTGCATTGATCATGCTGGATCTAAGTACAGCGTTTGACACAATATCAGCTATGGCGCTATGGGATCTGCTCCTTCATCCTTAAAAGGTCAGCTTCCTTCCTTCAATGGTGGTCTTTCCCGGTAGTAAATACCCCTTATGTCTCAGAGATATTTTCCCTGCATCAGGGGGTGTTGCAGGGCTCCACATTGAGACCAACGCTATTTAATTTTTATATGCAACCCCTGGTAGACATCATAGTTAAACACAATGGGGCAGATTTATGAAGGCCTTGCGCCGCTGGTGCGTCAGTTTTTCCCATGTTAAAAATGACGCACCGGCGGCGCAAGGCCTTCATAAATCTGCCCCAATGTTTCCATGACAATACACAACTGATAACAATACACAACAATACACAACTCTTTCCCAGGATGAGGGTGAGTAAGCAGCTAGTTTTAAATCCTGTATGGTAGATCTGGCTCAATGGATGAGTTCAAGTTATCTTAAACTGAACGCTAACAAAACCGAGGTCATGATAGTAGGGAAGCAACCCTCAAAATGGTCCTCGGCCTGGAGGCCGCAGACACTACGTGTCTTCCCTGACCCTAAGACCAAAGTTAAAAACCTAGGAGTTTGGTACAATGCATCTCTTTCCTTCTACGGACAAAACGCTTGTGTAGCTGGGAAATGTTTTGCCATATTTAAAATGACTGCAGAAACTTCCGACCTGGTCCCCATCCACGCAAGACAGGGGGCCAGTCAGGCCCTCGTAGTCTCGAGAGTGCACTACTGCAACAGTCTTTATATTGGAGCGTCCAAACTTAATATTTAGAAACTGCAAATGCAAAATGCAGCCACCTCTCTTCTCCTAAATCTTCCTAGATGGGCTCACGTGTTGCCAGCTTTGGCCAAGCTTCACTGGCTTCCCTTGGCGAAGTGTATCAATTTTAAGGCCATGTGCCTATGCCATAAAATTCTGAATAACAAAGAGCCTCGCTATTTATGTAATCTGATCAGACCCTAACTGCCTGGCCACCATCTGAGATCTGCAGACTCTGCACTGGTGATCCTCCTAGGATGGGCGGTCGCTTTTTTACTGCCTATGTAGCTCTGGAACACTCTTTCTGTTCATTTAAGAGAAGAGCCAGCCGAAGGCTCCTTCTGGAAAAATCTAACTTTGATAGTCTCATGAGAGCTTCCCCTCAGCATATCTTTTTCCATAACATCTTTTTCTACATTGGATATTCTCTTTCCTTTCACCTCTATTTCTGATCACTTCTAGATCTCCCTTGTTCCTGTTTTGTGAACAATCCTAGTGCCAGGATGCAGTTGTGTGCTTTATAAACTAGCATAACCATATAACATAGCATTATGGGGCATATTTACTAGAAACTGTGCGATGTTATGCCAAAATTGGTAATGCTGTGCTCCGTCAGTGATGCGCCATATTTACAAGAATGCACGTGCACCCTGTGTTTCACCTAGAGCTGGTGCTAAAAAATCTGCCTAGCGCCAGGGTGGGCACACTTGTACCATGTTGCAAGGGTGCTTATGCTGCAGGGGCAATTGTTAATGTGCACGAAGGAACACCTTCCTGCACATAAACAATCTTTACAGGCAATTTCCTGTTTTCATTTGTGCTGCACGTGGAAAGAGCAAAATACATGGAGAAGTTAAACATTTCTCCTTGTATTGCCTGCTTAAGAACTGATATTCCCTGGAGAAATATGTGGCGCTGCCCCATACCTTGTAAATATGGGGCGGCGTCAAAAAGCAATGAGTGTTGCAATGGAACGCCCACTGCAACACCCATTGCCCGCCCCTTTCACGCGAAACGCTGCGTGAATTGGGGCATTCTTTACAAACTGGTGTTACACCACGTTAAGTGGCCCAACGCTGCTTTGTAGATGCGAGAAGGACTTTACGCCGGTTGTATGACGATACTTCGCATGTTTTGAATGCGATGTTTTTACATAGCAAATGCCTTTACTTCGCATAATTTTAATTAGCATTCAATTACTACGCAAATGCAATAATAAGATATTAATTTACTTTTACTTCGCCTAACCTTTCTACGCATACCACTACTTGGTGATCATACACCTACCCCCTGTCTGTCCCCTACACTTAACCACTACCCTGCACAACCCCTGACACTACCCTGAACCCTAAAACACTACCCTACAACACTACCCTAAACACTAAAACACTACCCCTAGCACGACCCTACCCCTACCCCAAGTCCATCCCCTACACTGTAACTCTATCCTACACTACGCCCTTACACTACCCTACACTACACAAACACTACAACACTACTCCCAGCACGACCCAACCCCTACCCCAAGTCCTTCCCCTACACTGTAACACTACCCTACATGACCCCCTGACACTACACTAAGCCCTAAAACACTACCCTACACTACACTACACAAACACTTCAACACTACCCTAAACCCTAAAACTCTACACCAAGCACGACCCTACCCCTACCCCAAGTCCTTCCCCTACACTGTAACACTACCCTACACGACCCCCTGACACTACACTTAACCCTAAAACACTATCCTACACTACATTAACCCTACACTACCCTAAACCCTAAAACACAACCCTAAACCCTAACCATACACTACCTAAACACTACCCTCTACACTACCCTACACCCAAATACACTACCCTAACCCCACAACACTACCCTAAAGCCTAACCTTACACTACCTGAACACTACCCTCTACACTACCGTACACCCAAATACACTACCCTACACTAACCCCACAACACTACACTAAACCCTATCCTTACACTACCTAAACACTTCCCTATACCGAAATACACTACCCTACACTACACTAACCCCACAACACTACCCTAAACCCTAAAACACTACTCTAAACACTAACCTTACACTACCTAAACACTACCCTCTAACTACCCTACACCCAATTACACTACCCTACACTACAATAACCCTACAACACTACCCTAAACCCTAAAACACTACCTTCTACACTACCCTACACCCAAATACACTACTCTACACTACACCTACACAACCGTCCCTACTTCCAAACACTACCCTGCACGACACCACCCTAAAACAGCACAACCCTACACAAGTACACAACCCTGCACTCCCCAACACAGCCCCTACATGGCCCTACACAGCCCCACTTACCTCTTTCCACACGTGGTTCCAATCTTCTCCCCCTTCCTGCTTCCTCTGGCTTCCTACGTCCTCCTCCGCAGCAGCAGACCCAGGAAGCAAATGGCCAATGCAACGACATCCAAAAACGGCATCCGCCCACTACGCATGCGTTGTAAGTACGCATGCGATGTAACAGCAAGCGTACTAAAGGTGATGCGTTGTTACATCGCATGCGTACTAATGCTTGCATAGTAACGGTACGCGAAGAAAATTCCGCGCAGTAACGGATGTTTACCCTTTACGCCACAAGAACGTCAGAAAATGTGATGTTATGGTAGGCCTAACACCTTGTAACTATTCCCCTCTGCTTGTCTGTGCCCACGGGAGCCTGGAGGGGTTCCTCGTGGGTAATGGATGATACAAAGTGCAGGTTTGTTTGTGAATCTTCATTGTTTTCAGTTACCAAGTTTAGGTTTCGCTATTTTTGTTGTCATTTTTCTTCTAAACAATTTTGGAGATACTCCCTAGTGGATCATCTGACTTTGGGCCTATTATCTTGCTTTGCTCTTTTCATGCTCCTGATGTCAGAATGAATTTGGTGCCTTGCTGATTACGCCAGTCTATTTTCAACTATAATATTCTGTGCAGAATCTTATCGTCGCTACAGGGAGGCGTCACCCTTACTTTGGGGCAGTCTTAAAGAATGCTCGAAAGATCTACATCACGTCCTGTCCTTGGTAGTTAAACAATTTATTTTTTCCAGGTGCGCCATTGAAGAAACGTTTAATCAAGGACCACAGCCACTACTTCTTGACCTTTCAAAATATTTAAAGATGATATGTATCTGTAATACAAAATTAAGGAGCAATCCCTAAAGTGGACACATGAAACTCTGCCTCTCCAAGCACTATTTCAACATCTGTACAGGATACTATGGGTTCTGGTCAGATGGCCAATTGACTATTGACTGACAGTCAATAGGATCCTGTACTGAAAATAAAATTAGGCTCCCAGCATTACTCTCAAACATACAAGCTCATACTATGTGCTGTCATATGTGCATCATTCTTTTCTATCGAGTCAGGCCTGTGTGATTTTTGCCAGTGACCCAGCCCCCACATTTTTTAAATATATCTGCAGTTTTGCATAATTCTATATATGTTATTGTAATATATCGATTGTACTTTATCATCACTGGTTAAAATAGATGTTATAAGTATAATTTAAATCACATTAGTGGCCATCACTAACTTTTAATTTCGCCTTTCGCTATCTTTTTGGTATGACCAAGGTGATAGGCCCTTTTTGCTATCCATTTTCACATGTTACTGTTCATGCCAAATGTCAGAGTCACCAGAACTGGCGGGAAATAATTTAGCAGGGAGGGGGCCATACTAGCACACATGCACACTCACTCACATCCGTGCATTCAAACATGTGTACATACACACCCATTCACAGCACTCACTCACTCAAATACACATACATTCATACATTCAAACATGCTCACACGAAACATCAAAAAACAAAACTTAACGTTCACTGCAGCTCTCCAGGACGGAAGCCTTAGAGGTACCAGGTGGGTTGGGACTGCTGCCTTCTCTCCTTGGCTGACCTAGGGCTGACCAGCAGTCCCTCAGTCGTCTCAGAGTGGAATGGGGTCAGTGAGACTGCTGACCACACCCCACTCTGTGGTGAGGGGTTACTGATTTACACTGAGCCCTGAGCACTTCAGGGCTTAAAACGGCACCTTGTAATACACCTCACTCCTCAGTGTATTGACATGTGGACTGATCTTAAGGTCCAAAAATGGAGTGGATGAGAAACATTAATTTCTTGACCAGATAAAGGTTTGGAAATGTTATATCAATGACATATTTGTTATCTGGACAGGCACGTAAAATACAGCAAACCAGTTTTCGGCCTGGATCAACAGCGTAAATGAGTTCTTGAGATTTACAAGGACATTCAGTAACAAGAAGATTCCATTTTTGGACTTTAAGATCAGTCCGCATGACAATACACTGTAGAGTGAGGTGTATTACAAGCTCACAGACAGAAACAACGTATTACAATAAAACAGTAGTCACCTAAAGTCACTACAAGACAATCTCCCCATTGGGCAATTCTTGAGATTGAAGAGAAATTGTACCAACAAGAAAGATTCCAACAAACACACACAATGTCTAACTGAAAAGTTGAGTGAGAAGAAGTATCCTAAAAAGGTGATCAACTGAGCGTGCAAGAGAGCATCAAATACTCTGAGGGAGGTTCTATTAAAAATTTCTACAAGAACTACACCAGATTGATTCATTTGTGTGACTACCTTTAGCCAACACTCAAATGCAATTCAGAAAATTGTAAAAAAAAATATTGGGGCATTTTAACATCAGGTTCACTAGGGTTTGAGGAACCAATATTCTCATTCAGGTGAGGAAGATCGATCAATGATGAAGTAGTCCAGTCCCTTCCAAAACCAAAAAAAGTCAAAAGTAATCACCCAACATTTTGGAATCTAACGGCCTTAACAGGCCATACCCCATGCGGACACTGTAGCATGTGAACTCTCACTAAAAGGGCAAAACAACTGGACCTGGGCCTAAGAAGCCCTAGGAGGCAAAAGGGTTTCACAACCTGTGGCTCAACAAATGTGGTATGTCTTTTTAAATGTACATGTGGCTAAAGAGATGTGGGTATGACCACAAGAAAGGCAAAAGTGTGAATGAACATATGAGCACCTTTAGATGCTGGAAAAGTACAACAAGATTGACGAGACACTTTGTTGAAAAAAACACTTTGAGAATGATTTAGAGTGGACCATCATCGAATAGGTCTCTTCTAGGAATGACAACAACAAACAACTGTTTGTAGCAGAACAAAGGTGGATTTCCCAATTGAGCACCTCAAATAGGGGCCTGAACGATGAAGTGCAATGGACACAACTGTGAACAAAAATATCATTCCACTAATACATTACATGGTTCCATCTTAACGAAAAATTCAGCATTGGGGGACACCTTTTATGAAAGTAAGGCATTGTCTGGTCACACCGGGATTTGAACTTACATTAAGTCAGTCACATTAGTGGAGTGATTCCAGTTATCTCAATTTCGCTGATCAGCTCTATTGTTCTTTAACAATAAGAAACAAACAAAAATGGACAAAGGGAAAAGACCTATGTTTTACACCCTAGATCTCTTTTATACTGAAAAATGTTACCATCATTTTATCCTCTCCATTTTTCCAAAAAGGTTTTTTAGGTCTCGCCTATGCAGCGCGCATGCGTTGCATAGGAGAGAGACCTTTAGCTATCGGCACAGCTTTTGGGGCAAAAACGTGCACGCGTTGCATTGCTTGAAATGGCAACGCGTGCACATCTAGCGATTCCCTTGCGGGAGCGCGTGGCACCATATGGTGGCGCCATATGGCTGCAATCATCGTGCCTTGCTGCACACTCCCGCAAGGGAATCGCGCAGGCCCCCTCCCCTTGCTGCCGCGTGAGGCATGCGCATGTGCTGGATTGGCATTTCTATCTCCACTGCAATCTTCTCTGTTTGTGTAATGTTCCGCTTCCTCTATTCCCCACGAAAATGAGGCAATGTTTGTACTCCTGCTGTTCTGAAAGATTCTCTTCTGTTCGGTGTTGTTCACACTTGTAGAATGTTTTGGTCATCAATTTTTAATTACGGTTCTGAGGAGGTGAGGTTTTTCTCGCTACCTCTTTGGCTGTTAGGTCTTTCCTGCCATAAGTTCATAACTAGCGTTATTAAAATGTATTTTGAGTTATCTCCTTGTTGGGTTGTTTTGACAGTTTGACAGTATACTGATCTAAATACGGCCTCAGTTTACAAATATAAATGAGATGCTGCTGTCTTTTAAGGACTCAAAGAATTGGCCTTGTGGACACCGGCGCAGTAGCGCCGCCTTGTGGCAAATTAGAATTTACCTTCATTCATGTATCTATAGCACATAGAGGGTCAGTGGGCTGAACCATCAGCTGAGGTCCTGGTGGAAACAGAGGGCAGTCTGCCAGGGTCAGGTTTGTAGCGTGGAAAAAGCTGAATTCTGGAAGGATACCAGCACTTATGCAGAAGCACAAATACGCTAGTTAGAATATATAGTAGGCCAATGTGCAGATGGCTGGATGAGGGAAGTTACAACTAGTAAAGTATTTGGAGCATGCCATTATGATCAGCTACGGTTGGTGAAGCAGCGACAAATAATTGGGCAATGAAAAGTCGAGGATTTGGAATACAAGATATTGATGCATCAGCTTCTTCTGGTGGTCTGTGGTAGAACAACAGGAATCAGGCATGTCGGTGTTGGTTTTCCAGTTGGTGGCCATCATAATTGCTGGTCGTCGAGGGAAGAGAAACCCCAAAGCTGCTGTTACGTCTAGTGTTACGTTCCACTATCATGCTACATGAGACATTGGGGATAGCTCCACTCTTGCCCTTACCCTCAGGACGTTGTCACTGGCAACCTTACATATGTCCCCCCTCACCCCCTCTGAACATCCGCGAGATTTTTCACTTTCATCCGCGAGCGATCGGCCAAGTACTGGGGCCTAAGGGCTCAGGAAATGAAATTCTCTCCAAACTGAACTGTAGGCTGTCCTCCAGTCCCCTCTACCCCCACCGACATTGCAGTAACTTTCTGATACGTGAAATATGTACTCTACTACTCTGCAAACCAGGCTTGCACAGGTTTTTAAGAAACCGAGCATGCATCTGGGAATGCAAATATTCCTTATATTTTCCTTCCAGGTGTAATTTCCATCTATATAGTAATGCTATACCACTGTTCAAGACTTGAACAACGAACGGGTTGAACAAAATTGTTAGCAATCACACCTGTTGCCAAAAAGAACATGTGCGGCCTTCAGTGATAATGTACTGCCATGTGCGGGGCAGGGAAGCGTGTAAGGGCACCCTATGTTAGCTCGATACAATATCAGGGCCAGTCGTGTAAGGGCACCCTATCTCAGGCGATACTACATCTGGGCCAGTCGTGTAAGGATACCCTCTCTCTGGCGATATAACATCTAGGCCAGTCGTGTAAGGGCACCCTATCTCAGACCCATACAACATCCTTTCCAGTCACAGGTTATTTTTCAAGGGGAAGTTCTAATACCAACCTTTATAGGCAGAGGCCAAAATAAAACTCTGAAGATGTACAGAGAGGTCAGTGCTTCTGATAGGCCAGTAGGGCTGGGAGAGGAGGCAGAGTCAGACATGTCAGTACGAAGGTTTACAGTTTGCTGTCGCTAACAGATTAGAAGGGAGACAAACTTGTTTAAAAAGAATAACCCTATTGCCTTCCAAAGGCATCAATTAAACTTTCTGTTAGGTTACGTATTTCAAACCTCTCTATAGCTGCCACTGTGGCCTCTCTTCTAGACTTTGGCCACCCCAAAGGTGCTCTTAAACATTAATCGATTTTTCGTTTATGATTGTGCACCAGTTAAAAAAATAGAGTTTTGAAAATCAGACCGAACTGCTCTCAAGGCAGCTCCCCATTACTGCTCGGCACGCATATTGGCCATATTTTTATTTAAAGAATGTGTCATATTTCTGTCTCTGTGTACCATCAAAGATACGATATTTAGCTGAAAGTTTCATTTCCAGGCTCGCTTCTCTGAGCTGGAAGCATTTTGTGACGTTAAACTGTGGGCCCGATTCACAGAACTAACTTAAGACAAAATCCTAAACTTACTACCATTTTGGTATTCACAGAAGGCACTTACTCATTTTGGTATTCACAGAATGCACTTACTCATTTCGGTATTCACAGAAGTTAGGAGTCCTAACTTTAGGACTCTTAAATGCCTTCTGTGAATACCGAAAGTCTTAAAGTTAGGATTTTTCTCAATTTAGTAGTAGTAAAGTTAAGACTCCTAACTTTAGGACTCCTAAATGCCTTCTGTGAGTACCGAAAGTCTTAAAATTAGGATTTTTCTCAATTTAGTAGTAGTAAAGATAGGACTCCTAACTTTTGGACTCCTAAATGCCTTCTGTGAATACCGAAAGTCTTAAAATTGGGTTTTTTCTCAGTTTAGTAGTAGTAAAGTTAGGACTCCTTACTTTAGAACTCCTAAATGCCTGCTGTGAATAATGAAAGTCTTAAAATTAGGATTTTTCTCAATTTAGTAGTAGTAAAGTTAGGAATCCTAACTTTTGGACTCCTAAATGCCTTCTGTGAATACCGAAAGTCTTAAAATTGGGTTTTTTCTCAGTTTAGTAGTAGTAAAGTTAGGATTCCTTACTTGAGAACTCCTAAATGCCTGCTGTGAATACCGAAAGTCTTAAAATTTGGATTTTTCTCAATTTAGTAGTAGTAAAGTTAGGACTCCTAACTTTCGGACTCCTAAATGCCTTCTGTGAATACCAAAAGTCTTAAAATTTGGATTTTTCTCAACTTTACTACTACTAAACTGATAAAAATCCTAATTTAAATACTTTCGGTATTCACAGAAGGCATTTAGGAGCCCGAAAGTTAGGAGTCCTAACTTTACTACTAGTAAATTGAGAAAAATCCAAATTTTAAGACTTTCGGTATTCACAGCAGGCATTTAGGAGTTCTAAAGTAAGGAGTCCTAACTTTACTACTACTAAACTGAGAAAAAAACACATTTTAAGACTTTCGGTATTCACAGAAGGCATTTAGGAGTCCAAAAGTTAGGAGTCCTAACTTTACTACTACTAAATTGAGAAAAATCCTAACTTTAAGACTTTCGGTATTCACAGAAGGCATTTAAGAGTCCTAAAGTTAGGACTCCTAACTTCTGTGAAAACCGAAATGAGTAAGTGCATTCTGTGAATACCAAAATTAGTAAGTGCCTTCTGTGAATACCAAAATGGTAGTAAGTTTAGGATTTTGTCTTAAGTTAGTTCTGTGAATCGGGCCCTGTGTTAGTAAAAACATGAAGCACAAATCTGCAAAGATATATGTTCTAGATGGTAAGCAAACCCCATTACGCCCTATCATGACAGGAGACTTTGGGCTAAGTTCTTGCAGTTTGTATTCAAAGGAGCAGCTCAAAAATTCCAAAAGCAGGTAAATTGATTAAAGTACATCCGTGTACACACCAACCATAAATATATCTGTGACTCACAGATTCAGTCCGACAGAGGATCCCCCAACGACCCATAAAAACAAGTGAACTTTCAAAGTAAAGACAATTCTATGGAGTTTTATTTATAAATAGGCTTGTAATCAAGTTCATGTCATCTCATGAAACAATGGGAAGTATTGCACGTGCAATAGTCTGAGTTCAGGGGAAAGAGATAGATGCTCTTCAAAAGTATCAAGAATACAACTTTTTCGCTGAGCAAGGTAAATAACACATTTATGGTCTTGTGAGCCAAGATTAGGAGGACTTGCTCTCCTATATGGAAATTCCTGATTAGGCTTTGTTAGCTACAGCAAGAAAACATGGTTGAGGGGGTCACAGTTACCTCAATATGCAATTTTTATTTACAGCCTCTTTTTTAGGTGGGTCTGCATTAGCTGGCTTTCAGAGTGAAGGCATTTCAAGTACCTTACATGAACTGTGATAGGCAGTTTACAGCTTTTGGTCTGGGAGTGGAGTTTACCGGCATGCAGGCTTAACGAAAATTTCTGAGTGGTAAGCCTTCCCTCTATTGAATAGCAGTTAACTATCTTGACCAGCTGCCTGGAGTAAGTCCTTCCTGATCCTTTGGGATGGGGGTTCATGGCAAAAAGCCGCCTGATTCGCCACAAACTAGTGGGGATCCTTGCTTTATTCGAAGAAGCAGCTCTCTCATCTTGACTAGCTGCTTGTGGGCGTTCCTTCTTGGATTCAGACATATACACATAAGTCCTTTGAAGCATTATGTTGGATAAGGCGACATCTTAAATGTGCAGCGAAGTTTTGAACATCCCGTGGATGGAATTCACTCTATTCCTTGCTGCAGACTTTGTATCGGAATAGATGTTTATTGAATTTTCTTGGATGCTCCAAAATTCATTGCTTTGTCCTGATGTTGACCATCTAATTCTATTATGGTCGAAACGCCGTCAACGCTTACATGTGGCCTAAATTGAAGAGGACACATTCTTGCTGTGTGTTGTTTTTGTTTCATTCTGAACTTCCTAAGTGTATATCTTTTTCCTCAGACACTTTTTTTAGGTCTCACCTGGCGAAAGCAGCGCATGCGCTGCTCTCGCCATGTAGAGCACCTTTTGAAATCAATTCAGCCAAAGCTGAATGCATGCGCTCCTGCATGGACAAACATGGCTGCTCTTGCCATTTGTCCATAGCAGACGGCATGCGTGTGTCCGTACGGACTGTAGACAGCCCAACGCCATCTTGCTTTCCTGTTGCTATAAACAATGTCTCCCCACAGAACAAAGAAGCGTGGGACGGTTTGCTTTGCGTGTGCTCTTAATTAGGTTATCATGATTGCTTTCACTGTCCGGTTGCTATTAACAATGTCTCCCCACAGGACAAAGAAGCGCGGAACTGTTTGCTTCGCGTGTGCTCTTAATTAGGTTATTGCGATCGCTTTCACTTTCCGATTGCTATAAACAACGTCTCCCCACAGGACAAAGAAGCGCGGGTTGGTTTGCTAGCTGTCAATGGACGCAGTTTCCTAGGCTCTTAAAAAGCAGCATTAAACAACACATAAGTTACTGATTTTCAGCACAGGAAGGAAGGTAGGAAACTCGCAACGTTCGGCGTGCCGCTGCCATGGAAACAAAGTCAACTTTTTCAGGTCTGGTAAAGAGCACTTTGCAGCCGGATAAATTCCCTTGAAGCGAGAGGCACTTCACACCCACTTAGAGCCCAGGTTGGTTACTGATCTGCAGGGGAATAAATAGGATGTCTTGTGATGTGGAAGAGCACCTTGCATGCGTAAAGGCCCGATGCAGCCACTCAGTGCACCCGTGTGCCAGTGAGTTCTGCGCAAGCGTACTATGTTCGAAATTTTCCCAGAAGCTGGGATTTCCCAGAGTTTGACCCAGACATTTTGGGTGCTTTCAACTGCCAAAGAGTCTGGTGGTGACACACACTGGACCCATGGATTTATCGTAAATCTTGTAATCGCACTGGAGCCAGTAACTCCTACATTCGAACCCAATGAAATTACAGGGGCCTGCTGATCTGTGATGAGTCTGTGAGTCTCCAGTGCAAGCCTTAGTGCCTGTTGGTTCAGGGGTGGGCTCCCACTGAGTAGCTGGCTGTACTTTGGGGGGCTTGTGGCAGAGGTCTGGTGGTGGTCTGATTATTGCACCCAATGGCTGATGGCGCCCACACTGTACTTACTCGCTTATGCAGCAAGTCGTGGCCGGTCAGTGCTTGAAATAGAAAAACAGAAGTGCAGGTACTCTGTACCAGGGTACCTGCTTGTTTCTGAGAAGTGCCGGTACTCTCCAATTAAAAGTATTACGCTTTTCTTGAGAAGTGAAGGTACTCTCCCTCTAAAAATAAACAAGCACTGGCATAGCCAATAGGTCTCGCCTTTAAAACCTTATAAGTGTTTAGTTATCCAGCACAATATCCTTGGTGCAACAACATCAACTGTTGCAGAGCTAAACACTTATAAGGTCCCAAAGGCGAGACCAACTGGCTATGCCAATGCTTGTTTGATTAGGTTCTGCACTTGTGTTTTTTTCCACCAAGAGTTGTGTTCCTATAAGAAATTGAAGCCCTCAACATCATGATTGGCCCAACACGGGTAAGAGAGAAGGCTTTCTTCCAAGCATAAGTATTAAGACTACAACTCCCTTCATTTTTGTAGTCTGGAGCTAGTGAACGCATCAGGTAAAATGCACCAAGTGACTCAAAACTATAACTTCCTACACCTTTGTAGTCCTTTAGAGATGGGCACAGAGAATACGTGTAAAAAAAAATGCGCCCAGCAACATGTAAAGGCCGCCCACTGGCAGGGTCCCTTCCCACAATATGGCAGTGGAGGGGGCCCCGTTGGGTGTTAATGCAATGCCATCCTTCTGACTAAGTAAGTCTAAAGAATCAGCTGGCCAGAGCTATTAACTTTGGCTCCAGCCAGCTCTGAGACGCCGGGTGGTCACAGAATATGCCAGTACGGTATAACAACACTGACACTGTCGGCATTTGGGGTCCGGGGGGATGGGGCTACACCATTAATTTACCTACCCTGAGATCTTTGGATAAGATGCTAAAAACCTACACAGTACTTGTATAAATAATAATTTACCGAATCTGTAAATACCGATTCGGTATTTCACATTGATTCCTAAGGGCCTTGAAGCCCATAGGAATCAATGTGAAATACTGATTCGGTATTTACAGATTCAGTAAATACCGAATCCTGCAAGGGTGCAGGGGGTGTCACTTTGACACCCTCTAGCACCCCAGGTACACACCTGAATTCGGTATTTTACCACCCAATAGGATTGGGTGGTAAAATACCGACTCTTAAGGGCCTGTGGCACTCTTAGGAGTGTCACCTACATATGGATTTACAGAACCGGTATATTTACCGATTCGGTAAAATACCGAAGTGGTAAATTTACCGAATCTGTAAATATACCGATTCTGTAAATTCAGACCCACCTACATCTCAAAAGCCAAATACCGGTCGGTAACGGCTGGAATCAGCCGTTACCGACCGGTATTTGGCAACCTACATCTGGCCCATAGATCATTGGCTATCATAGAGGTTTTGTTGATGATATGACAAAATATATATACGCACTATGCAGTCAGGCAATGTCATCAAGTAAAAGAGCATTTGGAATATGAGACGAATATATTTATTTATTTCTTGGTATATTTGTATATTTATATTTATATAAATGTTTAAGAATGCTAATGGCACCATGAAACCACGTTTGATACTTTTAACTATTAACTTTAATGTTATGTAGCTTCATACACAATCATTAAAGCCTCACAGCTAATAAGTCTGTTTTCCATGCTTAACAACTGAACTTCTGTCAGGTAACAATATGACACGATAGATTTAAAAGCAATGATTTGCAGCGTCAAGGTCACGTGTGGTAACCGAAAAGCGTAATGGCGAGTTGATGCGAGCACAATAAAGATGATTTATGCACTGATGTTGACTGAGTCCGTGCCCATTTATCCAAGTAAAGTGGAAGTGGTTTGGGAAGTATCGTGGCATATATATATATATATATATATATATATATATATATATATATATTCACTGAAAAAACCATAGGTTATAGACCATATATAGTTAGGAATTAGCATTTACAAAACCTTATTTTACTCACACAGAACCATTGAAATTCGCATATATAGTTAGTTGCACTAACTATATATCGCGCACCCGCAATCCACTGCTGATCATGTCACATATTACATCATTCATGACATGGTCAGTGACATCACTGATGACATCACTGATGACATCTCAAATGACATCACTGATGACATCACTGATGACATCTCAAATGACATCACTGATGACATCACTGATGGCATCTCAAATGACATCACTGATGACATCACTGATGACATCACTGATGACATCACTGATGACATCTCAAATGACATCACTGATGACATCACTGATGGCATCACTGATGACATCTCAAATGACATAACTGATGACATCACTGATGACATCTCATTTGACATTACTGATCACATCACTGATGACATCATTCATGTGATAATACGATGAACCTCTTCAGACTCTAATATAACCTTAGATACACTCAGTGTAAACAGACACTCACAGACTGTCACTCATCCATAGAGTTACTCACACACCTAGTCAGTCATGCAAAGAATCAATCACACCTCCATTTCCTCAACTATACAGTTATACACACCTTACTTATTCAAACATATACTAACACATATTTACTCTCTTATACAATCCCTGATACAAGTTCACAATGATCCATACAGCCACTCACACATTCACTGGCTCTTATGCACAGTTATTTATATATGTCAACTCTCACATGTACTGTGTTTTACATATGTACTTACTTTGACATGTAGCACTGAGATATCCATTCACTCACCAATACACTCATGCACACAGTCAACCGCCCATACAGCTGTTCCCACATGCACTTTTGAACCCATACATCTAGTGAATCAACTGCTCACACATCTATGCACAGAGTCATACACCTCCCAGCCACCCACACACACACTCAGTCTCCCATACAAATACTTGGGCAACCAATCAATAACCCATATAGTTACTCATATAGCTACTGATCAACACATGTAGCAGTTTACAGAACAACAGAAATAATGATGCACAAATTAAGACAGTTTAGTCACTAACCCATGCACTCAGTGAGACACATTTAATCACTCACTCATACAGTCAGTCATGCACCTACTAAATCCTTCATCCAGACACTTATACATCCACTCATTCTTCAATATGTAAGACATATTTTAACTTAACAGAAACATACAGTCACTGGATGTTGTCATCAGTGATGTCATCAGAATTTTAGACTCTTCATTGGTACCTATATGTTGGTACTTACACCACCCACACAACACAACAGCTCTATTCAGAGCTACCCTACCTCAAAGCACTCTAAAATATTATTTTAATATTTCCCTTAGTTTTCCCCTTGTTACGCTTTCCGGAACGCTACCCGGTGCGCGGACCGGGCGCTAACCGTGCGAATTTTTTTTTACATATATGGGCCTCCTCAGCCACCCTCAGAAAACCTAGGGGGTCAGGATATGTCTCCTGTGCCCCCTTATACCTATTCCCAACATTGTTTATCCTCCATCTTGTGACTAAATTCGTCCGAAACACAAGATGGCGGACTCCCGTTACGCTACCGGTGAGCTACCCGGTTCGCGTACCGGGTAGCGCTTCCACCGCGAAAAATAAAAAAAAAATGTATTTTATTTTTTTGCCCCGCGGGGCCCTTTAATAGCCCCCACATCAATCCTAGGGGGTCAGGAGGGGTCTACCTTGCCCCCTTTCATTCATTTCCCCCTTCGTTTATTTCCACCTCTTGTCTCTCGATCCTACCGAGAGACAAGATGGCGGCCGCTCCGGACTGTTTAGAATGTTGACAGTCACCGGAGAGCCAATCCGCTTCTCCTCGCGAAGTTCCGTTACGCGTCTGGTACGCGAACCGGGGCGCTAACCGGGACGCTGTCACAGATATATATATTTTTTGAACGTTAATTTCTCAAAATCCACTGGAGCACATATATTGAGACCTAGCAAAGGCACATCGGGAAAACAGTCTCTACAATTTTGCCAAGTTTCATAAAAATCCATTCAGCCGTTCGAGCTAAAAGTGAGTCCAACCGCCCTATGGAAAACTCAATGTTAAAAACACGTTTTGGGACCCCCCTTTTTTCTTGGCCCCCGCTTGACGAAACCCCCCCAAACTTTCAGGGGACGCTCAGAAACAAAATGTGCCATTTTCCTGAAAATTTCAGCCAATTCCGTCCATCAACGCCAAAGTTATTCAACATAGAATTTTCAGAAATCCCTATTCAAAAAAATCCTAACTATTTATACCTACTGGCGACCGCCAGTAGGTAATATATATATATATATATTCACTGAAAAAACCATAGGTTATAGACCATATATAGTTAGGAATTAGCATTTAGAAAACCTTATTTTACTCACACAAAACCATTGAAATTCCATATATAGTTAGTTGCACTAACTATATATCGCGCACCCGCAATCCACTGCTGATGATGTCACATATTACATCATTCATGACATGGTCAGTGACATCACTGATGACATCACTGATGACATCTCAAATGACATCACTGATGACATCACTGATGACATCTCATTTGACATCATTCTTGTGCTAATACGATAAACCTCTTCAGACTCTAATATAACCTTAGATACACTCAGTGTATACAGACACTCACACACTGTCACTCATCCATGGAGTTACTCACACACCTAGTCAGTCATGCAAAGAAACAATCTCACCTCCATTTCCTCAACTATACAGTTATACACACCTTACTTATTCAAACATATACTAACACATATTTACTCTCTTATACAATCCCTGATACAAGTTCACAATGATCCATACAGCCACTCACACATTCAGTGGCTCTCATGCACAGTTATTTATATATGCCAACTCTCACATGTACTGTGTTTTACATATGTACTTACTATGACATGTAGCATTGAGATATCCATTCACTCATCAATACACTCATGCACACAGTCAACCGCCCATGTAGCTTTTTCCACATGCACTCTTGAACTCATACACCTAGTGAATCAACTGCTCACACATCTATGCACAGAGTCACACACCTCCCAGCCACCCCCACACAAACTCAATCTCCCATAGAAATACTTGGGCAACCAATTAATAACACATATAGCCTCTCGTATAGCTAATGATCAACACATGCAGCAGTTTACATCACAACAGACATAATGATGCACAAATTAAGACAGTTTAGTCACTAACCCATGCATTCAGTGAGACACATTTAATCACTCACTCATACAGTCAGTCACGCACCTACTAAATCCTTCATCCAGACACTTATACATCCACTCATTCTTCAATATCTAAGACATATTTTAACTTTACAGAAACATACAGTCACTGGATGTTGTCATCAGTGATGTCATTTGAGATGTCATCAGTGATGTCATCAGTGATGTCACTGACCATGTCATGAATGATGTAATATGTGACATCATCAGCAGTGGATTGCGGGTGCGCGATATATAGTTAGTGCAACTAACTATATATGGAATTTCAATGGTTTTGTGTGAGTAAAATAAGGTTTTCTAAATGCTAATTCCTAACTATATATGGTCTATAACCTATGGTTTTTTCAGTGAATTTTCAAGGTTTTGTAAATGCTAATTCCTAACTATATATGGTCTATAACCTATGGTTTTTTCTGTGAATTTCATTGGTTTTTTAACAGCTAATATCTGTAGCTGTAAAATGTATTCTTCTTTAAATCCAAAAATATATTTTATATGTTTATGAATAATTTTTTTTTTAAATATTTTTTTTTCTTCGTTCCCGCTTCGCGAATCGGGAAGCTTCCCGTTAGCTGACCTTGATGCCGCGAAATAGACCGCGAGCCGGTAAACGTTTCTTTACCGCAAGTGCCGCGTTAGAAAACAACATCGTGACGCCTCCCGTCCGCATGACGTTTCACGTTGTCGCGTGATACGTCATATGACGTGCTACGTTAGCGAACTGGTACGCGAAGCGAGTCGCAAAGCGCAGGTTTCTGGAAGCAAACCGGGAGGCCCTGCAAAGCGCTTAACGTAAACACAGCAAGTCATGTGACTTGGTAATAACACTTTTCATTGGTTCATTTCACTTTTGGTTTCCTAATGATGTAAGACTAGGTCATATAATCTAAAATGAACACTTTTGATTGGTTGAGAACTCTTGTTTTTCCCAAATGATGAAAATCCCTCCTTCTTTCCTCACTCTGACTTTCATCATTGTGAGAGAAAGACCCTTTGTGATCACTGAGCAATGGCTTCTTTAGTAGCTTCAGCTGGTGCTTCCCCACCACCTCCACCACATCCAAGGAAGAGTGGACCACCTGCTCAAGTTGTAATTCAACAAGAAGAAGAAGAAGAGGAACAGGAGGACGAGCACGAAGAGAGGCAGTTTTTGCCTGAGCAGCCCAAGACGTCTCACCGGAAAGAAAACTTCATTTGGCAATTTTTTAAAATTCCCAAAGGTCAGAAAAAAGTAAATGCAAGATACGTAACTTGCCTTATATGTCAAGATAGACTGTCCAGAGGGACCGACAAAAAATACAGTTTCGGAAACTACACAATGCATCGCCATATGACTAGGTGGCATCCTAACAACTACAGTGCTGCACAGTTTCGGAACGACCTAGATAATCTCCCTATTATGGCCAGAAGATCTGTTGTACCGGAAGTAACGGGACCAGAGGGCAGGGAGATGGTGCCAAATATACAAATGAGATTTGGTGATGTAAAACACACCTGCGCATTTTGCGATGGATTCATTTCCTACGGAGAAAAAAGCATCACTCTGATCAACAGAGCTATTGACTATCATATGCAAGTTTGTCCGAAACGCCCAAAATAATAAATACTTCTTTTTTTTGTTTTGTTGCTCCTGTTGAGCCCTTTACAATGAATCGTTTTCATTGCCCCCTCCAAGAAAAACCCCAAAAAATATAAAACTGTTCCGAAAAATTCAAAAACAGTAAAAAAATGTTCAGAAAAATAAAAAAAAAAGTTCTTTTCAGAACTACCTCCCCGTTATTAAAAAATTGGTACAATATTTGGAACTGTGCCAACCTCTATTTCTCTTAGTTCGCTTCCTAGTTCGCTCGCTGGTACGCGAACTGGAAGCGAACCAAAAACAGTAAGTATAAGGGAAGGAAACACACACTTATGTTAAAAGAAAGACAGCTATAGGGGAGTAAACTAGAGATACCATTACCCATAATCCACTGCTGATGATGTCACATATTACATCATTCATGACATGCTCAGTGACATCATCAGCAGAGGATTGCGGGTTTTTTGGCAACATGCCTTATCCACGGTTTAATAACGCTGCCTTTTGCTTTATATAAGTTTTCAAATTGTATGAAATATATACCAATAGGTCGTTATGAACCTTTAGGTAGTGCTTTTCTTCATGAGGTCTGGTCGCTTCCATACACATACAGATGTTTCAAAGATGATCAAGAAGTTTATCTGAATGGAGAGGAATGCACTGAGACGCCAGATCATTCACTAATGTGTAGGCACATACAGTTACACGATTCATGCAACAAACACCGACCAAATATGGCTTGCGTGTTGCAAGGCACGCCAGTTCCTGCTATCATCCCCACGTTCAAGTTGTTGGAAAATGGTAGTTATTTGATGCTCAATAATGAAGATTGTTCTGAGTTAATTAAAAGTATTCCTTTTATCGTAACAGTAAGTGAACGGGTTATTTGCTGCAGAAATGTTCTATTTCCTCCCACACATGAACATAGGGAGTTTTCAATCTGGCCACAAATACCAACCTTGGGACACGTTTCAACGGCATGGCAAGAATAAGAGCTCTTTTGTCTCAGAGAGAGGTGGCCTTGAGTTCGGCCCGTGAAACTTTCGTACTTCACATAGCGAACACCCGTACACAGGTTTGCCTTTCAATTTCAGCAACATGTTTCCGACTATCTTTAACGCATCCTCCACAAAATCCCTGGCACACTTTTTTAAAGTTGTTACCAGTGGTCTCGTGACTTCATTTGAGAAAATCTTTGGAGTCATCCCTGCTTCTTTTCATTGTATTTTCTGCACTCTGGTTCGTGGATTGGCATTTTTACTTGCATTACCAGCGGACGCTCTTGTGCTTTTTTACATTTTTAAATATGGATGTCCCTCCTATGCAACCTCCGACCCTGCAGCTGCTGACACTGTTCCGCAATCGCATGCTAGAATATTATGGCACAATGCCGTTGGCGATATTAAGCACGGCATATGGATTATCTTTTCGGTTCTCCTACTTCACCTGTGTCCAGCCTGTATTTCACTGCCTGACCTGTGATTTCGATTGGGCCATTGATTTGTGTCTCTGCGGACCGGTTTCTCCTGACGTCGACTTTAATCAGCTGATGACTCCTATCATTACTCACGAGTTGGTTTGTCCTGGCGAAAGGATTATGGCTGTGGCATTGATGCATGGACTACTTGGTCCCTGGAATTTACTGGCGGCAGCACAGTCTTTCTTGGAACAGAGCTTTCTTGAAAACCCACCGAGCTGTCCTCTGATGGTGATAGAGGATCCGGTGCTGGGAGAGCACGTATGTTCTTTTCCGCTTTTAAATTGGATGGCTGAACTGTTTTCGGATGAAGACGGTGACTTCCTATTGGAGGCTGTTGCAGCTTATTTTGCATACACAGTTATGTCATAGACCTTTTTCATGTTTGATATGCTGAGTACTAGCATTTCATTGACAATTCATTGACTTATTTGTCAAGTTTTTATTATTTACCTTGCCTATTGGCTTAAGACTCGATAAAGTACTTGGCTGTTTTATTTTTCTTTAGCATTGAATTTTCCTAGTTTTTAATGCTTTACCTTGCGGACCGTCCACATATAAACTTGCAATCTGCTCTCATGAGATGGCACTTCTATTATCTTATTCAGTTCGTTTCCGGATCATGAGGAGGTGTCATCTAGGTCCTGGATATCTTTACACCGTGTTAAGTTAGCATGGGCTCATTACCGGTTTAAACGCCATTTTTCCTTTTTTGCAACTTCTGCACACGACACTTAGTTGTTGCTTTAGCTTTCCACCTAGTAGTTCATCGTGGTTTACATGAGAATAATATGTTATTGGTCTACTATCTGCTTTACTTGTTAAACTATATCTGTACAGCGAGTGCTAAAGTTTCAAGAACAACACGATACAGAATTGTTATGAGGTCTGATCTCCACGACTTCATACTCATAACATAAGTGCAACTTCTGCCAATTCTGGGCATGAGGCGGGTTTTATATTGCTTTGCCGAACACACATACACAACAGTTGATGCGGTTCACATGAAGAGAGAGCTGGTGTATGCTGATGTGATTCCTTCAAATCTAAGACACTAAAGTATGGGCACGCCCTAAACCAACACAAAGAGACCTTCTTAGCAAATAATATAATATGTGTATTAGGGAGGGTGAGATATAAGCAGCCGCGGGCCGTGGAGGGAGTTACGATGGGGCAGGGAGGCGGGGAGGGGGAGAAGCAGGGTGGAGCCCTCTCTACCTTGCCCCTCCCCCTCCCCGCCTCCCTGCCCCACCGTAACTCCCTCCACGGCCCGCGGCTGCTTATAAGTGTTGCTAACTCTTATTCATTTACAGCATGTTAACATACTGTCACCATTCGCTTTTTATGTACTAGTAACTATGCTGGTAATTTTGCTACTGATAATATGTGTACTTGTATTCTCCACCCTGCTTCTCCCCCTCCCCGCCTCCCTGCCTCACCGTAACTCCCTCCACGGCCCGCGGCTGCTTATAAGTGTTGCTAACTCTTATTCATTTACAGCATGTTAACATACTATCACCATTCACTTTTTATGTACTAGTAACTATGCTGGTAATTTTGCTACTGATAATATGTGTACTTTTATTATCTAAGGTACTACGCCTGAGAAGACGGCATTAGTAAATAAACATTTCAAATACACATCTGTTCTTAACTCCATGTTCTGGTTTCTAAGAAATCTATAACGACCGACTGTTCATGAGTTCCACGTATCCTGAGGTACTATAAGTTCATATTCTGGATTGTCTAAACATTGAGAGTTTGTTATATCCAATGTGACACTGTACCTAGCTTGCTAAATAGTTTTTGATTACTAACGTGAGTTTTGGGACACCCTAATTCGCCGAGGTTCCAATCCTCTGTCCACAGTTCTGTGTGAGAACAGAAACCCTGCGACAGGGGCACCCCCGACCCTTGCTGGAGCTTCATCACACTTGCGATACAACTCCAGCAATGCATTCGCCGAGGTTCCAATCCTCTGTCCACAGTTCTGTGTGAGAACAGAAACCCTGCGACAGGGGCACCCCCGACCCTTGCTGGAGCTTCATCACACTTGCGATACAACTCCAGCAATGCGCCACCTTTACGGCACAGATACATCACGCATCTGTGCTGTTTTTGCCCCATGATGCGCCGCATTGTAAATGCAGCACACCATAGGTGACGGAACAGCGGCACAGAATGACTAACACATCCCTGGTGATGCGCCAGTCATCATAAATGTATCCCTATGCTTCTTATCTTGTTAGAGATGAACCGCCATATGTATCATCAAAGTTATTTGCATTTCCTAAATAGCGAACTTTAAGGAATAAATAGCGATTCTTTACCATTCCTAGTTTGCGATGAGCTATTTGCTAATTAGCCGAATGTAGCCCAATGAAGCCCAATGTAGCCCAATGTAGCCCAAAGATGGCCGCCAGACACACAAAAAAACAAATGTAGCCCAAATATCAGCCAGATGTAGCCCAACTATAGCCCAGTGACAGAATGACCAATCAGCTTCGCAAACCTCCGTTACGCGAAGCGGAGCGCTGTTACAGATATATATCTTTTTTTGAACGTTAATTTCTCAAAATCCACTGGAGCACATATATTGAGACCTAGCAAAGGCACATCGGGCTACCAGTCCCTAATATTTTGCCAAGTTTCGTGCAAATCCATTCAGCCGTTCAATTATTATTTTTATTATTTTTTTTTGCCCCGCGGGGCCCTTTTAAAACCTCCACATCAAACCTAGGGGGTCAGCGAGGATCTACTATGCCCCCTTATAGTTATTTCCCCCTTTGTTTTGACCTCCTCTTGTCTCTCGATCCTACCGAGAGACAAGATGGCGGCCGCTACGGACTGTTTGGAATGTTGACAGACGCCGGAGAACCAATCAGCTTCGCTTCACAAAGCTCCGTTGCGCGAAAAGTCCGCGAACCAGAGCGCTGCCTGGTCCGCGCTTACAGATATATATCTTTTTTTAAACGTTAATTTCTCAAAATCCACTGGAGCACATATATTGAGACCTACAAAAGGCACATCGGGCTACCAGTCCCTACAATTTTGCCAAGTTTCGTGCAAATCCATTCAGCCGTTCGGGCTAAAAGTGAGGCCAACCGCCCTATGGAAAACTCAATGTTAAAAACACGTTTTGGGACCCCCCTTTTTTCTCGGCCCCCACTGGACGAACCCCCCCCAAATTTTCAAGGGCTGCTCAGAAACAAAATGTGCCATTTTCCTGAAAATTTCAGCCAATTCCGTCCACAAACGCCAAAGTTATTAGACATAGAATTTTCAAAAAACCCATAGAGAAAAAATCCTAACTATATATACCTACTGGCGACCGCCAGTAGGTAATATATATATATATATATATATATATATATATATATATATATACACATATATATATATATATATATATATATATATATATATATATTCACTGAAAAAACCATAGGTTATAGACCATATATAGTTAGGAATTAGCATTTAGAAAACCTTATTTCACTCACACAAAACCATTGACATTCCATATATAGTTAGTTGCACTAACTATATATCGCGCACCCGCAATCCACTGCTGATGATGTCACATATTACATCATTCATGACATGGTCAGTGACATCACTGATGACATCACTGATGACAACATCCAGTGATTATGTGTTTCTGTAAAGTTTAAATATGTTTTACATATTGAAGAATGAGTGGATGTATAAGTGTCTGAATGAAGGTTTTAGTAGGTGCGTGATTGACTGTATGAGTGAGTGATTAAATGCGTCTTACTAAATGCACGGGTTAGTGACTAAACTGTCTGAAAGTGTGCATCAGTATGTCTGTTGTTGTGCAAGCTGCTGCATGTGTTGATCAGTAGCTATATAAGTAGCTATATGGGTTATTGATTGGTTGCACAAGTATTTGTATGGGAGACTGAGTGTGTGTATGGCTGGCTGGGAGGTGTGTGACTCTGTACAGATCAATGTGTACTTGTATTAGTGATTCTATAAGAGAGTAAGTATGTGTTAGTATATGTTTGAAAATGTAAGGTACTCTATGTTTAACTGTGTAGATTAGAAAATGGAAGTGTGATTGATTCTTTACAGGACTGACTAGGTGTGTGAGTAACTCCATGGATGAGAGGCAGAGTGTGAGTGTCTGTATAGGTGTATGAGTGCATATGATAGTGTTGTAAAGATGAGTGATTGTATGTATGAATGATTGTATGGGTGAATGAGTGAATGTGTGTGTAGACGTAGGAATCAGTGAGTGCGTATGTAGTAACTAGTATTGGTGTGTCAATGGTTTCAAAAATTATACTCTGTATTTAACACTGGGTGTAACAGAGGTTATATTAAAGTGTGAGGAGATGCATTGTATTGTCACATTAATGATATCATCATTGATGTGACCATTGATGTCAAAAGAGATATCATCAGTGATGTCATTTGAGATGTCATCAGTGATGTCATCAGTGATGTCACTGACCATGTCATGAATGATGTAATATGTGACATCATCAGCAGTGGATTGCGGGTGCGCGATATATAGTTAGTGCAACTAACTATATATGGAATTTCAATGGTTTTGTGTGAGTGAAATAAGGTTTTCTAAATGCTAATTCCTAACTATATATGGTCTATAACCTATGGTTTTTTCAGTGAATTTTCAAGGTTTTGTAAATGCTAATTCCTAACTATATATGGTCTATAACCTATGGTTTTTTCCGTGAATTTCATTGGTTTTTTAACAGCTAATATCTGTAGCTGTAAAATGTATTCTTCTTTAAATCCAAAAATATATTTTATATGTTTATTAATAATTTTTTTTTTAAATATTTTTTTTTCTTCGTTCCCGCTTCGCGAATCGGGAAACTTCCCGTTAGCTGACCTTGATGCCGCGAAATAGACCGCGAGCCGGTAAACGTTTCTTTACCGCAACTGCCGCGTTAGAAAACAACATCGTGACGCCTCCCGTCCACATGACGTTTCGCGTTGTCGCGTGATACGTCATATGACGTGCTACGTTAGCGAACTGGTACGCGAAGCGAGGCGCAAAGCGCAGGTTTCTGGAAGCAAACCGGGAGGCCCTGCAAAGCGCGTAACGTAAACACAGCAGGTCATGTGACTTGGTAATAACACTTTTCATTGGTTCATTTCACTTTTGGTTTCCTAATGATGTAAGACTAGGTCATATAATCTAAAATGAACACTTTTCATTGGTTGAGAACTATTGTTTTTCCCAAATGATGAAAATCCCTCCTTCTTTCCTCACTCTGACTTTCATCATTGTGAGAGAAAGACTCTTTGTTACCAGTGAGCAATGGCTTCTTTAGTAGCTTCAGCTGGTGCTTCCCCACCACCTCCACCACATCCAAGGAAGAGTGGACCACCTGCTGAAGTTATAATTCAGCAAGAAGAAGAAGAAGAGGAACAGGACGACGAGCACGAAGAGAGACACTTTTTGCCTGAGGAGCCCAGGACGTCTCACCGGAAAGAAAACTTCATTTGGCAATTTTTTAAAATTCCCAAAGGTCAGAAAAAAGTAAATGCAAGATACGTAACTTGCCTTATATGTCAAGATAGACTGTCCAGAGGGACCGACAAAAAATACAGCTTCGGAAACTACACAATGCATCGCCATATGACTAGGTGGCATCCTAACAACTACAGTGCTGCACAGTTTCGTAACGACCTAGATAATCTCCCTATTATGGCCAGAAGATCTGTTGTACCGGAAGTAACGGGACCAGAGGGCAGGGAGATGGTGCCAAATATACAAATGAGATTTGGTGAATTAAAACAAGTCTGCGTACATTGCAGTCAATTCATTTGCTACAGAGAAAGTAGCATCACTCTGATCAACAGAGCTATTGACAATCATATGCAAGTTTGTACGAAACGCCCCAAATAATAAATTCTTTTTTTTTTTTGTTGCTCCTGTTGAGCCCTTTACAATGAATCGTTTTCGTTGCCCCCTCCGAAAAAACCCCCAAAAAAATATTAAACTGTTCAGAAAAATTCAAAAAAAGTAAAAAAATGTTCAGAAAAATAATAAAAAAAATATAAAACAACAAAAACAATAAAAAAAAAGTTCTTTTCAGAACTACCTCCCCGTTATTAAAAAATTGGTACAATATTTGGAACTGTGCCAACCTCTATTTCTCTTAGTTCGCTTCCCAGTTCGCTCGCCGGTACGCGAACCGGAAGAGAACCAAAAAAACAGTAAGTATAAGGGAAGGAAACAGACAGTTATGTTAAAAGAAAGACAGCTATAGGGGAGTAAACTAGAGATACTATTACCCGTAATCCACTGCTGATGATGTCACATATTACATCATTCATGACATGCTCAGTATGTATGGAAAGGGGCAGATTTATATTAACTAGCACATCCCCAGAGATGCACCAGTTAACGTGCACCGCTGCTCTGCCACCCACGGTCTGCCGCATTTACAATCAGATAGGACAAAGCTGCATCAAAACCCTGCGCCTGCTTGAAGCAGGCATAGATCTTGACGCAGGTAGGCTGAAAGCTAAAGCAACAACTAAGTGTCGTGTGCAGAAGCTGCAAAAAAGGAAAAATGGAGTTTAAACCAGTAATGAGCCCATGCTAACTTAACACAGTGTAAAGATATCCAGGATCTACATCAGTTTGGGGTTCACGAACCTGGCAGATACAAGGCACTGAGGCTTTGCACCGTGCATATCTCATCCCAAATCATATGTTGTTTGTGAATGAAACAATTTCCCAGACCAAATGCTTTGGATTGGCTACTTCTAAAAAATTAAACACCCCTACTATCCCGGAGTTAGAGGAATATGATGGTTGGAGTAATTTTACTCGGTTGTCCATTAAAAATTTACAGGCCCTACTCCATAATTCTTCCTTTAATATTTCCAGTATAAATCCAAAAGGTTGGCTGCTTTGGCAACGTGCCTTATCCACGGTTTAATAACGCTGCCTTTTGCTTTATATAAGTTTTCAAATTGTATGAAATATATACCAATAGGTCGTTATGCACCTTTAGGTAGTGGTTTTCTTCATGAGGTCTGGTCGCTTCCATACACATACAGATGTTTCAAAGATGATCAAGAAGTTTATCTGAATGGAGAGGAATGCACTGAGACGCCAGATCATTCACTAATGTGTAGGCACATACAGTTACACGGTTCATGCAACAAACACCGACCAAATATGGCTTGCGTGTTGCAAGGCACGCCAGTTCCTGCTATCATCCCCACGTTCAAGTTGTTGGAAAATGGTAGTTATTTGATGCTCAATAATGAAGATTGTTCTGGGTTAATTTAAAGTATTCCTTTTATCGTAACAGTAAGTGAACGGGTTATTTGCTGCAGAAATGTTCTATTTCCTCCCACACATGAACATAGGGAGTTTTCAATCTGGCCACAAATACCAACCTTGGGAGCAGATTTCAACGGCATGGCAAGAATAAGAGCTCTTTTGTCTCAGAGAGAGGTGGCCTTGAGTTCGGCCCGTGAAACTTTCGTGCTTCACATAGCGAACACCCGTACAGAGGTGCAGACCCTTTTAAATACAGATTTGCCTTTCCATTTCAGCAAGATGGTTCGGACTATCTTTAACGCGTCCTCCACAAAGGGCCTGGCGCACTTTTTTAAAGTTGTTACCAGTGGTCTCGTGACTTCATTTGAGAAAATCTTTGGAGTCATCCCTGCTTTGTTTCATTCTTTTTTTTTCCATTGTGCTTGGTGGATTCCCATTTTTACTTGCATTACCAGTGGACGCTCTTGTGCTTTTTTACATTTTTAAATATGGATGTCCCTCCTGTGCAAGCTCCCGCCATGCAGCTGCTGACGCTGTTCCGCAATCGCATGCTTGAATATTATGGCACAATGCCGTTGGCGATATTAAGCACGGCATATGGATTATCTTTTCGATTCTCCTACTTCACCTGTGTCCAGCCTGTATTTCACTGCCTGACCTGTGATTTCGATTGGACCATTGATTTGTGTCTCTGCGGACCGGTTTCTCCTGACGTCGACTTTAATCAGCTGATGACTCCTATCATTACTCACGAGTTGGTTTGTCCTGGCGAAAGGATTATGGCTGTGGCATTGATGCATGGACTAATTGGTCCCTGGAATTTACTGGCGGCAACACAGTCTTTCTTGGAACAGAGCTTTCTTGAAAACCCACCGAGCTGTCCTCTGATGGTGATAGAGGATCCGGTGCTGGGAGAGCACGTATGTTCTTTTCCGCTTTTAAATTGGATGGCTGAACTCTTTTCGGATGAAGACGGTGACTTCCTATTGGAGGCTGTTGCAGCTTATTTTGCATACACAGTTATGTCATAGACCTTTTTCATGTTTGATATGCTGAGTACTAGCATTTCATTGACAATTCATTGACTTATTTGTCAAGTTTTTATTATTTAGCTTGCCTATTGGCTTAAGCCTCGATAAAGTAATTGGCTGTTTTATTTTTCTTTAGCATTAAATTTTCCTAGTTTTTAATGTTTTACCTTGCGGACCGTCCACATATAAAGTTGCAATCTGCTCTCATGAGATGCCACTTCTATTATCTTATTCAGTTCGTTTCCGGATCATGGGGAGGTGTCATCTAGATCCTGCATATCTTTACACCGTGTTAAGTTAGCATGGGCTCATTACCGGTTTAAACGCCATTTTTCCTTTTTTGCAACTTCTGCACACGACACTTAGTTGTTGCTTTAGCTTTCAACCTAGTAGTTCATCGTGGTTTACATGAGAATAATATGTTATTGCTCTACTATCTGCTTTGCTTGTTAAACTATATCTGTACAGCGACTGCTGAAGTTTCAAGAACAACACGATACAGAATTGTTATGAGGTCTGATCTCCACGACATAAGGCGGGTTTTATATTGCTTTGCCGAACACACATACACAACACTTGATGCGGTTCACATGAAGAGAGAGCTGGTGTATACTGATGTGATTCCTTCAAATCTAAGACACTAAAGTATGGGCACGCCCTAAACCAACACAAAGAGACCTTCTTAGCAAATAATATAATATGTGTATTAGGGAGGGTCAGATATAAGCAGCCGCGGGCCGTGGAGGGAGTTACGGTGGGGCAGGGAGGCGGGGAGGGGGAGGGGCAGGGCGGAGCCCTCTCCACCCTGCCCCTCCCCCTCCCCGCCTCCCTGCCCCACCGTAACTCCCTCCACGGCCCGCGGCTGCTTATAAGTGTTGCTAACTCTTATTCATTTACAGCATGTTAACATACTGTCACCATTCGCTTTTTATGTACTAGTAACTATGCTGGTAATTTTGCTACTGATAATATGTGTACTTGTATTATCTAAGATACTACGCCTGAGAAGACGGCATTAGTAAATAAACATTTCAAATACACATGTGTTCTTCTTAACTCCATGTTCTGGTTTCTAAGAAATATATAACGACCGACTCTTCATGAGTTCCACGTATCCTGAGGTACTATAAGTTCATATTCTGGATTGTCTAAACATTGAGAGTTTGGTATATCCAATGTGACACTGTACCTAGCTTGCTAAGGGGTTTTTGATTACTAAGGTGAGTTTTGGGCCACCCTAATTCGCCGAGGTTCCAATCCTCTGTCCACAGTTCTGTGTGAGAACAGAAACCCTGCGACAGGGGCACCCCTGAGCCTTGCTGGAGCTTCATCACACTTGCGATACAACTCCAGCAATGCGCCACCTTTACGGCACAGATACGTCACGCATCTGTGCTGTTTTTGCCCCATGATGCGCCGCATTGTAAATGCAGCACACCATAGGTGACGGAACAGCGGCACAGAATGACTAACACATCCCTGGTGATACGCCAGTCATCATAAATCTATCCCTATGCTTCTTATCTTGTTAGAGATGAACCGCCATATGTATCATCAAAGTTTTTTGCATTTCCTAAATAGCAAACTTTAAGGAATAAATAGCGATTCTTTACCATTCCTAGTTTGCGATGAGCTATTTGCTAATTACAAATTACCCATTCATTTCCATGCAGCAGGAGGCCCATAGGAATGAAGGTGCAATTTGCGATTAGCAATTACCTCATCGCAAATTACGAATTTTTCCGAGGGTGCAGGGGTGTCTCAAGAACACCCTGCTGCACCCCTGAAAAAGAAATTTGGGGGCATATGGCGCACATAAATTTTGAAAACATTCCTTTACCTCAAAAACGATTTTCAACTCATAATTGGAAAACACTGCACATGGGGAAATGACTTAAAATGTCCTTAAGACACATAAAAGCGTTTTTTGATTGCCTTTGCAGCATGTTTCAGTCACCTTTAACATGCCTATGTAACGCAAACATTCAAAATCTAAATTTGCCATGCACAGGTGGGAGCATATTTACAAGCAATTTGCTCCACAGACAAACTTCTTACATTGAAATGGGAAAAATAACATCAGAGACTCTCAATTACCTTATAAAGAAGCAGACACCATTATGTCCTTGTCATCAATATTAAAACCATTGCTTTTTCTCAAAAACAATTTACAAGTCATAATTTGAAAACACTCCACAGCTCCTATGCACATAAAAACCCTGTCAGTACTAATACTTCACATTTTCTCCAATTACAATTTCTCAAAGAAACAAAATCTATTTGTAAAACACTTGAGACAAAGCAACATTTGAAAAACACAACTTTCTTCATAATTTTCTCCTTAAAGCACACTATTTTCTATCTAAATTAAAGAAATCTTTTCTCACCTTAGCAAATACTTTGAGTTTCAAAACAGTCTCAGAAACACACCAATTTGTCTTCAGCAGAGCAAAAGGTATGCACTCCAGAGTCTGCAGCTATCAAAAGCACAGAAATGCTGTAATTCTTCACACATATCTCTCATATCACCCAATCAAAACTCTTCCCTCACTTTTTTTCAAATCAAAACCCTTCCCCCCTCTGCCCCCTCTCTGCTTTTTCTGCATAGCAACCACCTCTTGCAAGACCTCTGGTGTTTCCAAGTTCACACAACAATGTTGCAATTGAACTCTGAACTCTCAGTGCACCTGCATATCCAATGCAATCTTTCATTTAATGATTTTTTCTTCGCCACTCAAAATACATCTTTCAACGAACTCATCCATGCACCCTAACTTTCTGTTTTCAGCAATCAAAATCCACCAATCACTCTTACTGCTTCATTAACACAGAAACTCCTCAGTTTTTTTCATTTTACACTCTCATTTTTTCAACTGCCATTTCATTGCCACACTTCATCTGACTGCAGGAGAACCTTCTCTCGCCATGTTTTCTGTCTGGATTGTTGGACATAGTTACATCTATTGGGCTCAGAGGTACGCTGAAAACAGGAATTTACCTAACCTCAATTTACAAGATGTGGAAATTAAGTGGTTTGGCCACAGAGGATTAAAATGTCACCAATTGATACCATTGGTGAAAACCTTTATGCATTTGCCAAAACCTGACCTGTTAATTGTGCACTGTGGAGGTAATGATTTGGGCACTTTGACTGGGGTAGGTCTGGAAATGCTTTTAAAGGACACCTTTGAGCAATTGATGGCACTTTATCCTCAGACTGCCTTGGTATATTCAAATATATGCCAAAGACAAAAATGGAGGTGGTCGAACCAATTTTGTCCACAAATTGAGAAATCGAGGAAGCATGTAAACAAATCTGTTTCAGCTTACATGAGAGACCATGGAATGGGCTCCCTGTACAACAATAACTTGCGTTACTACATGCAAGATATCTACAGAGGAGATGGAGTTCACTTCTCAGATGAGGGCAACAGAATTTTCACTCTGAATTTAAGACTGTGCATTGGTACCTACTTATAAGTACCTAAATGTACCATAAACCCAAAAGCTCTTCTCAGAGCTACCCTACATCTATTCACTCACAATTATTATTTTACTCTAACTTTTTTCACTAATTTTCAAGAAAGTACGCTCCCCAGAACGCTTCCCGGTTCGCGAACCGGGCGCACTCCACGCAAAAAAACTAAATAACGATATATTTTTTTTTTGCCCTGCGAGACCCTTTTAAAGCCTCCACATCAAACCTAGGGGGTCAGGGAGGATCTACTATGCCCCCTTATGGTCATTTGCCCCTTCGCTTTGGCCTCCTCTTGTCTCTCGATCCTACCGAGAGACAAGATGGCGGCCGCTACGGACTGTTTGGAATGTTTACAGACGCCGAAGAACCAATCAGCTTCGCAAAGCTCCGTAACGCGAAAAGTACGCAAAGCGGAGCGCTGTTACAGATATATATATTTTTTTGAACGTTAATTTCTCAAAATCCACTGGAGCACATATATTGAGACCTAGCAAAGGCACATCGGGCTACCAGTCCCTACAATTTTGCCAAGTTTCGTGCAAATCCATTCAGCCGTTCGATTATTATTATTGTTTTTTTTTTTGCCCCGCGGGGCCCTTTTAAAACCTCCACATCAAACCTAGGGGGTCAGCGAGAATCTACTATGCCCCCTTATGGTCATTTGCCCCTTCGCTTTGGCCTCCTCTTGTCTCTCGATCCTACCGAGAGACAAGATGGCGGCCGCTACGGACTGTTTGGAATGTTTACAGACGCCGGAGAACCAATCAGCTTCGCTTCACAAAGCTCCGTTGCGCGAAAAGTACGCGAACTGGAGCGCTGCCCGGTCCGCTGTTACAGATATATATCTTTTTTTGAACGTTAATTTCTCAAAATCCACTGAAGCACATATATTGAGACCTACAAAAGGCACATCGGGCTACCAGTCCCTACAATTTTGCCAAGTTTCGTGCAAATCCATTCAGCCGTTCGGGCTAAAAGTGAGGCCAACCGCCCTATGGAAAACTCAATGTTAAAAACACGTTTTGGGACCCCCCTTTTTTCTCGACCCCCCCTGGACGAACCCCCCCCAATTTTCAGGGGCTGCTCAGAAACAAAATGTGCCATTTTCCTGAAAATTTCAGCCAATTCCATCCACAAACGCCAAAGTTATTAGACATAGAATTTTCAAAAATCCCATAGAGAAAAAATCCTAACTATATATACCTACTGGCGACCGCCAGTAGGTAATATATATATATATATATATATATATAGCATTTCTATGGCAAAATTAAACCCCTCATTTTGTTCCTTTTCAAATTAAATGTATTAAGTGTTACCACTTTATTCCAATCAAGATGACTTCAGGTGTGCCATACTTTTGTCATAAGTAAGACTGTTAGCGTTCTAGGTGTTCTTTAGAACACTCTGGGACATTCTGTCATATGGCTATAGTTGGGCTACATCTGGCTGATATTTGGGCTACATTTGGGCTCTTTTGTCTCTGGTGGCCATCTTGGGAGACTGCATATCAGAATATTTTTAATGAAATATAAGAGGATTTGAGAAGTCACTCAAAATGTACCCTAATTTTTCTTTCTTCAGCACTAATCATAATTTCTATGGCAAAATGAACCCCCTCATTTTGTTCCTTTGCAAATTAAATGTTTTAAGTGTTAACACTTTATTCCAATCAAGATGACTTCAGGTGTGCCATACTTTTGTCATAAGTAAGACTGTTAGCGCTCTAGTTGTTCTTTAGAACACTCTGGGACATTCTGTCACTGGGCTATAGTTGGGCTACATCTGGCTGATATTTGGGCTACATTTGTTTTTTTTGTCTCTGGTGGCCATCTTTGGCTACATTGGGCTACATTGGGCTACATTTGGGCTCTAACATATATATAGCCCAATGTAGCCCAATATATATTTTTCAAAGTTAATTTTCGTAAAAACCACTGGAGCATATATCTTGAGACATAGCAAAGGCACATCGGGCTACCAGTCCCTACAATTCTGCCAAGTTTTGTGGAAATCCATTCAGCCGTTCGAGCTAAAAGTGAGTCCAACCGCCCTATGGAAAACTCAATGTTAAAAACACGTTTTGGGACCCCCCTTTTTTCTCGGCCCCCGCTTGACGAAACCCCCCCCCCCAAACTTTCAGGGGACGCTCAGAAACAAAATGTGCCATTTTCCTGAAAATTTCAGCCAATTCCGTCCATCAACGCCAAAGTTATTCAACATAGAATTTTCAGAAATCCCTATTCAAAAAAATCCTAACTATATATACCTACTGGCGACCGCCAGTAGGTAATATATATATATATATATATATATATATATATATATATATATATATATATATATATATATATATATATATATATATATATATATATATATATATATATAACATTTCTATGGCAAAATGAAACCCCTCATTTTGTTCCTTTTCAAATTAAATGTATTAAGTGTTCCCACTTTATTCCAATCAAGATGACTTCAGGTGTGCCATACTTTTGTCATAAGTAAGACTGTTAGCGTTCTAGTTGTTCTTTAGAACACTCTGGGAAATTCTGTCACTGGGCTATAGTTGGGCTACATCTGGCTGATATTTGGGCTACATTTGGGCTCTTTTGTCTCTGGTGGCCATCTTGGGAGACTGCATATCAGAATTTTTTTAATGAAATATAAGAGGATTTGAGAAGTCACTCAAAATGTGCCCTAATTATTCTTTCTTCAGCACTAATCATAATTTCTATGGCAAAATGAACCCCCTCATTTTGTTCCTTTGCAAATTAAATGTTTTAAGTGTTAACACTTTATTCCAATCAAGATGACTTCAGGTGTGCCATACGTTTGTCCTAAGTAAGACTGTTAGCGCTCTAGTTGTTCTTTAGAACACTCTGGGACATTCTGTCACTGGGCTATATTTGGGCTACATTTGGCTGATATTTGGGCTACATTTGTTTTTTTTTGTCTCTGGTGGCCATCTTCGGGCTACATTGGGCTACATTGGGCTACATTGGGCTACATTTGGGCTCTAACATATATATAGCCCAATGTAGTCCAATATATATTTTTCAAAGTTAATTTTCGTAAAAACCACTGGAGCATATATCTTGATACATAGCAAAGGCACATCGGGCTACCAGTCCCTACAATTTTGCCAAGTTTTGTGGAAATCCATTCAGCCGTTCGAGCTAAAAGTGAGTCCAACCGCCCTATGGAAAACTCAATGTTAAAAACACGTTTTGGGACCCCCCTTTTTTCTCGGCCCCCGATTGACGAAACCCCCCCAAACTTTAAGGGGACGCTCAGAAACAAAATGTGCCATTTTCCTGAAAATTTCAGCCAATCCGTCCATCAACGCCAAAGTTATTCAACATAGAATTTTCAGAAATCCCTATTCAAAAAAATCCTAACTATATATACCTACTGGCGACTGCCAGTAGGTAATATATATATATATATATATATATATATATATATATATATATATATATATATATATATATATATATATATATATATATATATATATATATATATATATTTATTACAAAGGGCTCTTGGCCAAGGAAGGCACACATAGCAGGCGGAGATTTCCTAGTTTATTGCATTTTCAGAGGTCCACAATCACCGTAATTTCGTCTGTTTCGCCGACGCGTTTCGAAGCTGTTCGCTTCTTCTTCCTGGGCAGTGGTGACAAAAAACTGCTATCTTGTTCGTTCCCAACCCACTCTCCACTTTAGTAGCAACTGAAAGTGGGTGTGTCTGCTTAGTAGCTGGTGGTTTGTGGGATTAGTAGTTTTCCTCATAGTGAGTTCCATTTTGTCATCATACATAGAACCGTCCCATGATGGTAAGTGACTTCACCACAAGATTTCAAGCACACAGTGTGCCCCGATGTTTTGTGTCTCTCCGTAATGATTGCACTCCTGCTGCGCCGATTATACCAGAATTGCCTTGGTTGCACGGCTCCCAACACCAGCGGCTCCCTCCTCCTTTCCTAGGCGGTGCTCCTCCACACGACGAGCAGTCGTGATTAAATGTTTGTATTACAAAGGGCTCTTGGCCAAGGAAGGCACACATAGCAAGCGGAGATTTCCTAGTTTATTGCATTTTCAGAGGTCCACAATCACCGTAATTTCGTCTGTTTCGCCGACGCGTTTCGAAGCTGTTCGCTTCTTCTTCCTGGGCAGTGGTGACAAAAAACGGCTATCTTGTTTGTTCCCAACCCACTTTCCACTTTAGTAGCAACTGAAAGTGGGTGTGTCTGCTTAGTAGCTGGTGGTTTATGGGATTAGTAGTTTTCCTCATAGTGAGTTCCGTTTTGTTATCATACATAGAGCAGTCCCGTGATGGTAAGTGACTTCACCACAAACATTTAATCACGACTGCTCGTCGTGTGGAGGAGCACCGCCTAGGAAAGGCAGTGAAGTCACTTACCATCACGGGACTGTTCTATGTATGATGACAAAACGGAACTCACTATGGGGAGCATTTGGGTGTCTGCTGTGGCACCCAACTTGGCTAGCTTGAACAACAATCTCAGTAGGAAGGTTTGGATCAAAACATGCCCTTTCAGTAGCATTCTCAATAGCTCGTTTGATTTTCTGGAAGTTTTGGTCGCATTCATGCGACCAAAGAAAATAAACATTCCTTGTTGTCGAGGTTCTTATTGGCGCACTGACAGTGGCAAAGTCTGTGTGTATCTAGTCCAATATCTGGCCATGCCAAGGAATGAATGTAACATTGAAACATCTTTTGGGGGACTTGCAGTTGACAGCGCTTGCACTTTAGCTGTATCAGGAGTCATGCCCTCATCAGAAAAGATATTGCCAATTAATTTGATCTTTTTCTTACGGAACTCGTATTTCTCGGCCTTCAAAACTAAACGGGCATCAGCGAGCAGCTGACAAACATGCAAGAGAGCTTTAGTCATGCTACTTCTGTGTGGCTCCAAAAACTAATATGTCATCACTGTAATTGAAAGCATTCATGACAGGCTGTATGATACTTCGAATGGCATCTTGGAATAGCTCTGCAGCTGATGGCACACCAAAACCTAGTCACTTGTAATGGAACAGACCAACTTGTATATAAAAGGTTGTAATGTCTGTGGAATTCTCCTTGAGTTCCACCTGATGATATCCTTAATTCATATCCAGGTGAGAGAATACATTCCTACCATTCAATTGTGTTATCATGGCTGACCTGCAAATCATTCTCTTTCAATTGCCTTGTTTACTTGACGCATATCCACGCAGATGCATACAGCTCCTTCACTCTCCTTTTTGAGTACTAACACTATGAAAAAGAAACATGGAGTTGTACCAGTGGAACGCTCAATGATATTGTGTTTGAGTAAGGATTCAAGTTCTTTTTCAGCAGCTTCCTGCAAGTGAAAGGCAATTTGTCTGTGTCTTTGAGCAATAAGATGGATGTCCTCATTAATATCTATTTGGACTTTTATAGTTTTGAGTTTTTCCAACCCAGGGACCAATGAAGGGACCTGACTTACTACTTTGTGATGAGCATTCACGTTGTAGTTCACAATATCAGTGCCATATCAACATCGGTGCTGAAGATGAGTATACAGCTGCTTGATGCCGTACCTTGAAGTACATAAATGGGTGCTTGTACTTTTGTTTTTTTATGCTTCATTGTTGCTATAAATAAATCATGACTCTTTAGGGGCATCAATGCAGCCCACACTCACTAGTTTTCGATGGTGTAAGTCAAAGTTATGAAGACAGTTCATTATATTCCTCATCAGGCATAATTTTTATAAAGGAATCACTACTTATAACGAAAGGTATTAAACAACCATTGACTTTTAATGTGATATTCAGACAATGTTTGAATGACTTTGGTGCTTTGCCATGTCGATTTCTCTTGGACCAGTGTTTTTCTTCACAGGCGGCCAGTCCAACATGTGCACGCTTCACTGAGGTAAACAACGACATGGCACACCCATCTTCCTCACTTTCACTTGATATTTATAAGGAAGAACAGTTTGATGAAGATTTAGATGTCTATTAACTTTGTTGTGGCTGTATGGACGTTCGTCAAACGTCGATTCTGGATCATTTGGGTGGCCTGTGGCGGAACATTTACCTTCAAGTGGACATGAAATTCCACACCGGAAACTCAACTTCTCTTCTGTGGAGAATTCATTCTAGGTCTCCCTGCCTTATGCTGTGGCTTATTTCTCACATTCATGACACACTCACTCTGGGCACCTCCGACCTCATTGTCAGTAGCTTGTCGATTAGCGCACTCTTCAGTCACAAGAATTCACCCCAAACTCGGAGTTTCTCTAAGCATTTTTCATCCGGACAAATTTGACAAGCATCCATCAATCACTCTGAGGCAAATTGCTTCCTCATCATTAAGGGCTAGATGTAGGTAATTTCTATTTACCGATTCCTGAATACCGAATTTTACCGAATCGGGATTTAAGAATCGGTAAATAGAATGTAGGTAAAAAATCTGTACATTTTAGTGATTCGGTAATATTCGTTATTACCGATTCGGTATTTCCCGATTCGGTAATAAGGAATACCTTTCCATTCATTCCTATGGGCCTGGAGGCCCATAGGAATGAATGGGAAGCCAGTCACTATTACCGATTCGGTAAATACCGAATCGGTAATAGCGGGAGCATATTCAAGGGTGGCAGGGTGTCACATTGACACCCTGTTGCACCCCTGAATCGTGCATGTGTGCACATGTGGTGCACATACATGCCCTAAGGGCATGTATGTCTGCCACATGGCACCTTTAAAAAAAGATATTCGTTATTTCCCACCAACTTGTAGTTGGTGGTAAATAGCGAATCCTTAAACCAAAAATGCACTCACTTGAGTGCTCCCTACATAGGATTTAAGGATTCAGTAATTTACTGATTCCTTAAATTAAGGAATCGGTATTTTATCGATAACTTAAAATAACGAATCAGTAAATATCCGAATCCTTAAATACAGCCTCCTACATCGCAAAGGGCTAAATACCGGTCGGTAAAGGGAATTTTACCAATTTTCGGCCGTTACCGACCGGTATTAGCCCACCGATATCTTGCCCTAAATTATTTGAATATACAGTGTTTGATGAGCGTATCCAGTCTCTTAACAAATTAGTTGATGGTTTCACTGGCTTTCTCTCATTCAAGTCTGCTTTGATTTGGCAATGCAATTTCGTCAGATCACTGCATTTACTTTAATGACTTTTTTTACACTTTCACCAGCAAGATTCTTATCTGCTTTCTCAATCGCATCAATGAAATCATCAAATATCTCTTTCCAGGCAGTAAATCGGTCTCCAAAATTAAACTTTTTGGAAGTTTCAAATGGCAGTTGTGTTTTCAAGAAGGCAGCAGCATTGTAATAATAAGAGGAACTTACTGATGTGGTGAGTAAAGTTCTCTCTGACAATGCTTAGTGATCTTGTTTATGCAAACTATCTCTGAGTCCTTACAATGTACTGGCTCCTGGATCATCTTGGACAGCACACTGAACCTTGACTTCCCTCTTACTCTGCATGGGAGCTCTTTGGTTTGAGGAAACCTTGGGAGATGTTCTGAGCTACCAGCTGGCAGCTTTGATGGTGGGCCGTTTAGGTGTGGACAGCTCTGCAATAACAACCCTAAGTGCTTTCCTTGGGGTTGCTTCCTCCAGCACAGGGGCACAATAGCTCTTTTTGCTCATCTCTGGTAAGCAGATGACTATTTTAGTATTTGAATGTCATTGATTTTAAGCATCTCTTTGTGTCATCTGACACCTTGTTTATACCTTTAATTTTGCACTTTGCTGCTCTTACACAACCTGGTTGCAACCTTATATAGCGCTCTCACTCTGTAAGAATGTATGGCTTTGAGTTGCATAGTACCTCTTTGTGCTGCCTTTCCAGAAGGTTCTGGCCCATTTATGTGTAGTCTTCTCGGTCAAGCTTTCATTAAACTAAAATGCTTAATGGAACTGGGGCTGTGCTTTGACTCCAAATAAGCCAAACGTTGATTCTTCACTTTGACAGGCACACATGTGGCACGCATGTGCAATTTGGTGGACCATGGCAAATTCTCTAGGTGAGTGCTGCCGGTCATCGGGTTACTTATCCCATTCTCGTCGCCAGTTGCAGTGTCCTCCCCAGCCCAGGTACTCCCTAATGACCAATGACTATGCCAGCAAAGGAAATTAATATAACACGTCTTTATTCTTGTGTGTGTAACAATGAACTAAACATTCTAAGCCTGCATTCACTTCAATATGCTCTAATTCTGACATCACAGTTCTACAGAGTCCATCAGGAGCCACAATGGTTTCGTCATTATAAACTCACTTGACACTACATAGTATGCCTCCTTTCAGTCTAGTGTGGCTTGATGTAACATCAACTTGATTCGTTTTCAAATAATGGAGGTGCTATATCATCCACTAAAAAACATTTTCCCGCTGAGTTCTGTCTATTGCGGTACAAAAGGGAAGGCACAGGGTCAGACTGATTTGCATATGGCCATGTCTGAACTGGGGTGGCAGAGTGGGCTAAAGAACGGTGATGGATTAAACCCAGATCTTTAGACTGGGTGTGAGTGTTTGATTGGTTCAGATGCTCCGTACATCACCACCCCCTTTTGTACTGCTTTGTTCGCCATAAGTTGGCAGGGTATGCTCAGACGTGATTCCCTTGCTCACTTTGCCACTGGATTCAAGCAAGCCTAGCTGATGACGGCTGAAATGGCATAAACCGGTCCTAGGATGCTGGTTTCCGGTCCAGGGAAGATGTGGCTTGGCAGTTCGGGCTGGACTGTTCCCATGAGGCACAGGGTCAGACTGATTTGCATATGGCCATGTCTGAACTGGGGTGGCAGAGTGGGCTAAAGAACGGTGATGGATTAAACCCAGATCTGTTGACTGGGTGTGAGTGTTTGATTGGTTCAGATGCTTTGTCCATCACCAACCCCTTTTGTACCGCTGAGTTCTGTCTATTAGCATTATTTAAACAAGCATTGGCATAGCCGATAGGTCTCGCCTTTGGGACTTTATAAGTGTTCAGCCATGCAACAGTTGATGTTGATGTTGCACCAATGATATTGTGCTGCATAATTAAATACTTATAAGGTCCCAAAGGCGAAACCTATTGGCTATGCCAGTGCTTGTTTTTTAATGCACTTCGACCGCTTACTCAGCAACACCTTTGAGTGAACCTCTCAGCAAGGATGACAGACTCAATCCATCACTGTTTGAGTCAGGTTCCTTGCAGCTATTACCAACAGGAGCAATAACCCACCAAGCTATCTGTCACAAATATAGTAAATGATGGGGTGAAAATAGATAACATTAAGAAGCACAGCGGAGGCCAAGCGCCCCCTCTGCCATGATGGGGGTAGTGATGAAGGTGCCAAGAAAGGCCTTGTTACACCAGTAGTGCCATTCCCTTTAGGTTGTAATCAATATTAAAGCACTAAAACTGATTATGCCTGGCCTCCTCGCGCCCCGCGCCGGCAGACGCAAATGGTAAGGGCCGGCTCAGGGCATCCCTCTTGATCCCCGTCCCGGTCCGGGCCCGCGGCCCTCCATCACCTAGGGCCCGCCGACGGCGGGGCCGGGTGAGGCCAGGCCGCGGTGAGGAGAGGGGCGGCCAGAGGAGGCAGAGACGGCGTGGCGGCAATCATTCATCTGCTCCTGCCTCTGGTTTATGGCTTTCTTAATTCGGCTCCTGCTACTAATAATGTACTTAATGTTGAGATTATATCTAATTTCTGGCGTCATGCTGTGAATTATGGCGGCCATTTTTCGGCTGCCGGCTCCCACGCTGTTAAATCACGCGGGTTGCCAATTAAGTGCTGACTGTGGAAGTGGATACAGTCTTAACAGATATCCAACCGCAAATTAAAGAGGGGAGAGGGTGGGGAGGTACTGGGTTTTTCAGAACCGGTACCGAACCGGTAACCCAGTGGTGTCAAGGTACACCCTAAGACCTTGAGTACTTTCCTGATTCAGACCACAGAAACTCAGAGTCTTCTAGGTGAAGTCAAAGATCGAATTTATTGGCTGCAACCAAGTAACAGGCGTCCTAGAAGTACAACAGCACGGTGTGTATATTCTCAGGAGACTGCTCAATCTTACAAAGCCAGGCTTCTCTTTTTATACAAAATATTATGCTTCATGCAAACATTCTTAAATTTACAGTAGGCCATTCACATATTTTCACTACAAAGAAAAAGCAGAGTCATGATGACAATCCCACATTTCAGTTTGTCCAGCCCACAACAAATTACCCGGCAAGGCCCAACATTTTCATCAGATATCGGTGGAACCCCAATAAAAACGGGCACCTCCTCCTCATAAAGCAAGTCGTAGCGAAAGGAACAGGGACAGGTGGGAGCAAGATTAGGCAGGGTGTGTGTGCGATGAAAAGGTTTATGGTAGGCTGTGCCTTGATGCTATCTCGCTCGGCCACTGGGAGAGTAACTGGCCGGGCAGGTTCAGCCTGGGGCAATGGTTCCAGCTTGCCCAGGTCACAGAGAAGTCAATTAAGGTGTACGTGTCCTTGGGAATCGAATTTGGCTGTATTATAAGCCTATGTGAGGGCAACTCTAAAATGGCTGCCGTACACAAAATGGAAGCCAAGGGTTCAGGACGAAAATGACGATTTCGAGGTGAAATCGTTACTGGAATATGACGAAAATGCGTGTACATAGTGTATTAGCCATTTTCGGTCTTTTGATGCCAAAATCGTCATACTACGACAAAGTTTATTACACGAGTCCAGAATTTTCAGAACTACAAACCCTCCTTTTGCCCTTACATAGGCAATTAACCTATCCTCATGCTAATCTGAGTCCAGGTCTATATTCCTAAAGTCATTGAGATGTTGCTGTAACATCATCCTAGTACTTAGCTCGTCTCTTGATACAGGTTTCCTTAGACATGATGTAGCACAGAGGCCACATATTGCAGGAGCACACTGCACGCACAGACAGAACAGGAAAAGAATGGCTAAGACCATCCCAATGACCATCAGAATTTTCCATCCCCAGGCAGATATCAGTTCCCAGAACCATCCCATTAACGACCAATCTCCTTTATCCACATGAATAGATTCGGAAATCTTATGTAGTTTGGAGATGGCCTGGTACACTGTTGGAGCGTTATCTGGAATGAAAACACAGCAACTCGATTGGATCAATTTACATTCCCCACCTCGGTCTGCAAGTATGACATCTAATTCGACCCTGTTCTGAAGGGTCATGAGATGATCCGACTGGAGCTCAGCAGTCAAGTTACTAAGGGCACCGGCAGTTTCAACCACGGTGGATTCAACCACCCTTGTCAATTGCCTTATGTTCCTGCTGTTACCCATGGGTCCCCAGAACGGCAGAAAACCCTTTACGAAGTCCCCAAATTCTTGTCCTGCAGTGTCTTCTTCGCTGAAGACACCTCTAACTATCCTTGTCTTGTGGTAATCTGCCGCCGCTGTGTAGGTGGGAGGCAGCAGGAATGAAACAAAACATGTGCCCGAAAAGTCAGGGGGCAACCATGTATAGGCTCTATCATGGCAGATGAAATAGGTACCCTTAGCTGCTAAGAACGGAGGGGAAGTCTGAGATGCAAAGACATATGTTTCAGTGCAGATGCTTTTCCCTAGCTGAGCTCTGGGATTCTTGCCAGTACCTTGCAGACACAGGTGACCCTGATGGGGTACAATCCAAATCGGGGAAGATCTCTTAGCTTGCTGTTTCTCACTCACAGTAGCTCCATATCCGGTCACGTTCCATCCTATGCATACTAGTGTCTCATCTCTAGGGATAGTTTTGTAGGAAATATCTTCCTTAATCATGTCTACTATACCCTTAACTAGAGCACTATTCTTAGGATTGTCTTCCACAGAACGTAGGGGGTAGACTTCATGTGCATAGATGAACATTGTTCTGTATGCCCACACAGAACCATTGTGGCTGAATGGCAGGACCAGATAAGGGATACCTTTATCCGTTGTGTGAGGCATAAGACCACACACCCAACAGTTAGTCGTGTTCATTACTAGATGGTGTTGGTGTAAAAGCTGAACGAAGGAGTTATTAATAAACTCTAATCTCCTAGCTGATTCGTGTTCAGGAAGGGGTTGAAAGGAATGTGAGGAAACAGTGGAAGGAGGAGGTATAGGCGAGGTAGTGGGTGCAAATGTTACTCGAAAAGAGAATAAAACATAACCTATTAAAAATATCATCACACTGAATAACGTGAAAATGCACAATATCAAAAAGTTTTTCTTTGTCATCATTTTACATATTCTGTTTTTAAAGTTAGTTTCCTTGGCAAGTCTCTCCATCTCGAAAAACTCCATCCTCTATACAATGCTGCCCGCGATGGGAGGTTGTTTCTGCTAAGGAATGCTTCTGTCAGTCAGGGCAACTCCCTTAGACCAACCAGAACTGTCGACCTAACGTCGTCAGCTGCACCCCAAAGACTTTGGGCAATCGCGGCCCTAGCAGCGGAGCCCGGATGGCGGTTCGAAAAACAAAAATAAGCAAGTTTTTCAGATGGGAGAGCTGCGCTTTCAAAAATAGCAAAAAAGGAAAATTTTGTTTATTTGTCCATAGGTCTCGGCCTCAAATTGTATCTTTGCTTTCCAGGTATGGTATGATCTCGGAAAAGGAGTTCAGGCTCCGTAGTGTCCAATAGAACTGACGGTGATACAGCTGGTTGCAAAATGTTGTCACTCTCTTTTTCAGTATGTGTTCCTTTTACACGTGCATCACTGAAAGGCAGAAAACATGGCACAGTTTCAGTCTCTGAGTCGGCGACACCCTCCTGGACCCACCGGTTGTATGGCAGGGGCAAAGGGATCCGTTTGCAGTGGATCCAGTTTTTTTTCCCCTCCACTCGAACGGCTGATCTTGTTGAGAGAAGAACAAGATGCGGTCCGGTCCACCTGGGCTGATCGTTCTTTGTCCGCTGGAAGTTTTTTACTAGAATCCAGGATACAGGGTTGATCTGATGACCTGGAGTTTCAGAGACCGGAGGCAGGGTGTAAAACATGCAATTTAGCCGTCAATTCGTACAAATAATCAAGCAAAACAGGGTGTTCGATTTCACTGAACTTTGTGGGCCTTGGCACTCCCCATATGTTGGCCGGGCGGCCAAAAACGATCTCATATGGACTAAGTCCCACTCGCGAATGCACAGTCATTCTGGTGGATAGGAGTGCTAGGGGTAGAGCGTCAGGCCATTTAAGACCAGAGCTCGCTTGAATTTTGGCCAATTTTAACTTTAGCGTGCCATTGTAACATTCTACTAATCCAGCTGATTGGGGGTGATTTGCAGCATGAAATTTCTGATGAATGCCTAGCCCTTCGCATACTTTCTTCATCACTCGACCCACAAATTCACTTCCATTGTCACTCCAGACCATTCTAGGCATTCCGAATCTGGGGAAGAACTCTTTCACAAGGGCTTTAGCTGTGGATAAGACAGTGTTGTCTTTTAGGGGGTAGGCTTCCACCCATCTTGAAAAGGCACAAACAACAACGAGTACGTATTTTAAATTGTTGCACCTCTCCATGTGGATGAAATCTAGCTGCAAAACCTCGAACGGATACGTAGGAGGTGCAAAATGACCAGCTGGAGTTGGAGTTCCCCTACCAGGATTGTGTTTCAGACACACCATGCAATTCTTGACCACATTCTCTGCACACTTAGGAATTCCAGCATTTTGCCATACTGGAGCCAACAACTTGCAAATCCCTTTCACACTGATGTGAGCCATTCCATGAGCCATTGTCACCACTGCAAGCACATACGCATCGGGTAGCAACCATCTCTGAAGCTCTGACAATTCAATCCAACATCCATTTGCATCCATTTTACCCGTACTTTCTCTCCACACACTCAACTCTTTCTCTGGTGCTTCAGCTTGAATCGATTTCACACTCTCTATCGTGTCTTCACACATTCCAACATCACCAACCCATCTTGCAGGGCCTGCAACCTACATTTGGCTCATCACATTCCTCGCTGTTTCTTTTGCGATTTCGTCAGCAAATGCATTTCCACGACCAACATCATCAGTCACCTTCTTGTGTGCGCTACATTTCACAATCGCAACTTGCAACGGCAAAGTCAGTGACTCAAGAAGCTCATTCACCAACTGACCATGCTGAATCTTAGCTTCATGCGAAGTCAGGAACCCACATTCTTTCCACAATCGTCCAAAACTGTGAGCCACACCAAATGCATACTGGCTGTCGGTATAGATAGTCACTTTCATTCCTTTTGACAACACACATGCTCTCGTAAGTGCAATCAATTCTGCTGCTTGAGCTGAATTATGTGGGATACGTGCAGCTTCAACAATTGTATGCAGAGTCGTGACAGCATATGCTGCAGTCATATCACCATTCGGAAGCTTGAAGCATGAACCATCCACCCATAATGTACCATCACACTTTGCAAGGGGAGTATCTAGGAGGTCTATTCTCCCTTTTGTTTCTTCTTCTGTTCTAAGAAAACAATCATGCTGTTCAGAAGTATCTAACTCTGTTACAATTGGCAACAATGTAGCTGGGTTAAGTGTGTTGCATCTTTTTATGTGCACATGACTCGCTAACAATGTTAACTCGTAACCTGACAATCGAGCACTAGTTAAGTGCTGTGTCTTGGTTCTGTTTAACAACGTGTCCACTGCATGTGGAACCATCACAATTACCTTGTTATTCATCACTAAACCAGCAGACTGTCGAATAGAAACAGCTGCTGCCACTGTGGCTCTCAAGCAACTTGGCAATGCTTTAGCTACCGGGTCCAAAGTCGACAAAAAATACGCGCATGGATGCTGCTTGTCTCCAAACAACTGTGTCAACACTGATAATGCACAACCCTCTTTCTCATGGACATACAATGTAAAGGGCTTACTGTAGTTGGGGGTACCCAACACAGGAGCCAAACATAATGCTGTGCGCAATTCAGAAAAACTTTTCTGACACTCTTCAGACCAAGGAACGGGATTGGGTGTGTCTTTACACGTTAATGCCACCAAAGGTTTGGCTAATAACGAAAAATTAGGTATCCATTGCCTGCAATATGACGTAATGCCCAAGAAAGCACGCACTTCTCTCTGTGTTCTTGGCACACTCAATTTCGCTATTGCCTGAATTCTTTCTGGGGTCAGTTTCCTTCCCTCCTTCGATAAGAGATGACCTAAGTAGGTCACTTCTTGTCGACAATATTGCAATTTTGAGAGAGACACTTTGTGATGCAAATCACACAAATGACACAACAAAGACAACGTGGCTTCTTTACAGATTTCCTCAGTATCTGCAGCAACAAGCAAATCATCAACATACTGAATGAGGGTAGCGCCATCAGGTAAAACAATCGTATCAAGCTGTGTTTTTAGAGCTTGACTGTATATTGATGGACTTTCACAGTAGCCCTGGGGAGCGCGTTTAAAGCGGAAGCTTCGACCTCCTAAACTGAAGCCGAAAATATCCCTACTCTCCTCAGCAATGGGGATGCTGAAGAAAGCATTCTTCAAGTCAATCACCTAAAACCAGGTGGCAGAAGCTGGAATCATAGTCAATAGGGCAGTAATGTCAGGAACAACTGGAAATTGTGGCACAACTATTTTATTGACCTCTCTAAGATCAATCACGAATCTGTAAACAGGTGGCTGGGAAGGATCAGTTTGTTTCAAAACAGGCAGAACAGGACTATTGCAAACGTTGCCTCTTGTCTCTACAATTACATCTTTTTCAATCAGATCATGAATGATCGCTAGTAAAGCTTTCTCACCTTCACTAGAAATTTTGTATTGGGGAATGCGTGGCATTTTAACATTGGCTTTCAATGTTACAACATATGGCGGTATTTACAAAAGACCTACATCATTAGGACCAGTAGCCCAAAGAATTTTAGGAAGAAATGACAATTCTGTCAAAAGTTTATCCCTTGACAAATACATTGGAGAAACCACTTTCTTACCCAGTGTAAGTTGTACTCCCGAAGGAGAACAGTACAAAGTCGCATACAATCTTTTTAACAGATCCAATCCTAACAAGTTTTCACCACAACCTCTTGTCAGAATAAGGGGTGCTTCGAATTCACAAGGTCCAACAGAAAGGGACAAAGGGTCAGAAATCGGATTTCTAACTGGGGCGCCAGAAAAACCTACTGATACATTCGTTTCGCCAGACAAAGGTGCGCCAGGGAGTTTTGAGTGCATAATAGAACTCTTTGTAGCACCAGTATCCAACAGAAAAGTTTCTGACACACCTGATGTAATCACCTCAACATAAGGTCCACTCTGATCTACTGGAACTGAAACAACTCCCTCTCTTTGTCTATGGCTGTCCTAGCAATCATTACCTTCCATGTGCTCATCTTCTGCATAGTAATCATCAGCATAATACTGAGCCGTCCTACCAGACGCGTTATTCTGCTGATCAAACCTATTCATTGAATTCTGAGGCGGAAAGGAACAAGCGTTCTGGGGGAAATTTCCACGTCCTCTACCTCTAGGTGCTTGTTGAACACCTTGACCTCTTGAGCCAGAAACACCATTTGCGCGCTGTAACAAAACAGGGCAACTATACTTAAAATGACCCTCTTCCTTACAATATGAACACTGATTGGGACCTACAGGGACGCGTGTTTGAGTATACTCGACTCTTTGCGAGTTCCTCTGATACTGTTGAGGCTGCTGATAATTATTTTGATAGTTACTCTGTGCACCACTATTTTGACCACCACGTGGCGGATGTGCTTGCTGTAACAGAACCTTCGTTTTCAACTCTTTAGTTTTCTTTTCTGCTCTATCTTTCTCATCTTTATCTCAATTTTCATAATATTGTGCAGTAGCCAATATTTGTGCTGAAGAGGAAACTGCCCAAGAACTCTCTGAATCTTTTAACTTTTTACACAACTCGGGAAGCAGATTGTGCACAAATTTATCGACGAACAATCGTTGGCCACCTTCCGTGCTCATATCTTGACCACTGTGGTCGACAAACGTTTCTTCAAACCTGGTGAAGAAATCTGATACCGTTTCATTTTTCTTCTGCTTACACGCAGACAATTTATCCCAATTCACACGCATCGCAGGCATTATAGTTTTCATGTAATTAATGATCCTACCAGGGAGATCTGCTACTAAAGGCTCGGGTTTAGCACCACCAACGTGTCGGGCATCTGCAGCAGCAATATTAGCCCATGTGTCACCTAACTCTTGATCATGATCTGCATGACGAATCTTTCCCCATAAAGGCTGTGGAACAACATTCCCAAACATGTCTATGTCAGCTAAATTCATGATGCATGAACCTGCATTCTGTGACAATTCCTTGTAATACCCTGCAGGATTTTTACGGGGATCAGGCAATGTCTGCTTAAGGGCCAATACTTCAGCTCGCTTCCATGGAACATGTACCCACACACGCTGAAAATGTGCTGGTATAGCTGGTGGAACATTACCAGGACCAGCCGCTACTTCTTCCTTCCATACTGGAGGAACTTCTCTCATGGGATATTGTCTTCCCTTCTTTTTAACAGAAGAATCAGACTCAAACAACGACCTAGAAACACCTTCAGTCCTAAGCGACAACAACGTCGCAACTGCTTTCTTAACATCTGAACCCACAATTGCGCCTTTTCCAAATTCGAACCGTACATGGCACAACTCAGACGGATTGGGCTCCAAATCATTTTCCTCTAAATCCTCAGAAAGGAAAGTACACATTTTCTCAAAAACGTATCTCTGCCTTGGTTCTTCCCACTGATGGAAGACATCCATAACAGACTCTAGCCCATACCTCGTCGGGTCGGTAACCCATTTATGTGCTAAATAATTCAATGTCTCCTTCTCCCTAGAATCAGGCAGTTGGCTACGCAACTGCTTACGCTCTGTGTCAGGAGTTGCACTTGTTGCTCCAAAGAAAGGATACAGAAGACTAGTGACAGTACTAGCCACTCTCTGACGAACAGAAGGAGAAGTCGATGAAAAGACAAGCGGAAAAGCAGGGTGAGGCAAGGCAGACGCAGAGGCAGCATCAGAAGGAATACCAGGAGTGGTAGTCGTTATAGTAGTTAAAGTTGTAGGAAGTAAAGGCAGAGCAGATGTCAAAGCCGGTGGCCCTTGAGGAGGCTGCACCGGAAGAGTAGGAGCCAACTGAAGAACAGCTGGTGGTTGTGGAGGAGCAGGAGGCATTACAACCAAAGGTTGCGCAACTAAAGGTTGCGGAGGTGCCGTAGCATTCTGTGCATAAGGGGGTGGCGAACTTAACAAATGCGACATTAGGGGGTCTTTTTCAAGGTCTTTTGCTGCATCTTGCTGAAGAGGCGGCAAAACTGGATAACATTTATCTATTACCATTTTACGTTGCCTGTGCAACTGCTCACTCATCTGTTCTTCTTCGTTATCTTTAAACTGCATAGCAGCTTGCATTATCGAAATACCCCTTTCTCTCTTATTTTTCTTCTCTAATTTAATTTCCTTCTGTTTGGCTTCCTTACGCCATAGGCGGAAAGAGTCAAACATCGCCGACCGGGCTTTCTTCTTAAAAAGTTTAACTTCTAGATTATCTAGGATTTCGGTGTCAAAGCTACCATATTGGGGCCATTTTAAAACACCATCTGGTGTAGCGGATCCACACTTCATTATATGTGATGGGGCCTACTCCATGTTTCACATACAATTCATAAGTTGGAGTTCCAATCGGAGGAACCGGACACGAGTCCTCCAATCGGGAGTCCCTATTATTACCACAACAAAACAAGTTTCCAAGTCTGCTAAGACCAGGCACCTTCGCTCTCTAGTCTAGCTTCAAACTTCAAAGGATTATCGATTACGATAGTCTCGTGAATACACGAGTCCCTCTGCTTTGGTACTTGCAAGTTCCAAATCAAAGATCCCAAGGGGATACCTAAACTAAGGACTGGGAGACGCTCCACTTATACTTAACTGAGATATCGATGACGTCACCAGAAGACTCGTCTATCGTTTCGCTCTACCAAACATCAAGGGTCCAAATCAGGGCGATAGCCAGGGCAGCAGTCCTTCGTAGCCGTCGGGAAGCGGGGAACCTCGCAGCAAAGACTTTTGGACCACGTCGACATGCAGGGGTCGATGAAGTGGCGGCCTTCCTCCAGAATTTTCACACGAAGCTCCTCACGAACCTCTGGCTTGGACCGGTACCGTTGGTATCGCCCCACGTTGGGCGCCAGCTGAGGTACTGGGTTTTTCAGAACCGGTACCGAACCGGTAACACAGTGGTGTCAGGGTACACCCTAAGACCTCGAGTACTTTCCTGATTCAGACCACAGAAACTCAGAGTCTTCTAGGTGAAGTTAAAGATCGAATTTATTGGCTGCAACCAAGTAACAGGCATCCTAGAAGTACAACAGCACGGTGTGTATATTCTCAGGAGACTGCTCAATCTTACAAAGCCAGGCTTCTCTCTTTATACAAAATATTATGCTTCAGGCAAACATTCTTAAATTTACAGTAGGCCATTCACATATTTTCACTACAAAGAAAAAGCAGAGTCATGATGACAATCCCACATTTCAGTTTGTCCAGCCCACAACAAATTACCCGGCAAGGCCCAACATTTTCATCAGATATCGGTGGACCCCCAATAAAAACGGGCACCTCCTCCTCGTAAAGCAAGTCGTAGCGAAAGGAACAGGGACAGGTGGGACCAAGATTAGGCAGGGTGTGTGTGCGATGAAAAGGTTTATGGTAGGCTGTGCCTTGATGCTATCTCGCTCGGCCACTGGGAGAGGAACTGGCCGGGCAGGTTCAGCCTGGGGAAATGGTTCCAGCTTGCCCAGGGCACAGAGAAGTCAATTAAGGTGTACGTGTCCTTGGGAATTGAATTTGGCTGTATTATAAGCCTATGTGAGGGCAACTCTAAAATGGCTGCCGTACACAAAATGGAAGCCAAGGGTTCAGGACGAAAATGACGATTTCGAGGTGAAATCATTACTGGAATATGACGAAAATGCTTGTACATAGTGTACTAGCCATTTTCGCTCTTTTGATGCCAAAATCGTCATACTACGACAAAGTTTATTACACGAGTCCAGAATTTTCAGAACTACAGTGGGGGTGCTTACACTTCGAGGTGAGTCTTGCTGAGGAAGGGGAAATTGACTCTGAAAACTCGAGGGACTTTCCTTTGTTTTATTTCCTCCTGCGTAGAAAACATTTTAGTAGGGCCTTATAACGGAGTGCACAGTGAGCTCAGAGCGCTTCTCAGAAGGAAGACGAGCAGTGCCCTTAATGTTAAGGAGACTTTAACCAGGGGCGCAGCTAGCATTGGTGAAACAGACGCAGCGACACCTTGAGAATTACTGTATTTACTGCCCCAACAGCCGTAAGGGGTCACTTGTCTTGCTTGTACCAGGGCCCTACCATAATTGCTAATCTACTGATTTTAATACATATATCTATCGCTGGACGTTAAAACACATATACCACATATTAAAGCTGGCTGCAGGGAAGGCTTGATGTACCCTTGTTTTTCATGTACAGTCGACCATACCTCTTGAAAAAACAATGCCTTTTAGATTTCATTCCATCTCGGCCATAAAGTAAGGTTGTATTTGAGATAAACCCCTTAAAATGGTTACATTTACTCCAAAATTTCGCAAAAAAGATTTTGCAAGGGAAGAGCGTAGGCTGGCCCAAGTCGCTGATGAGCTCCGTCTGTGAAGGGCTCTGTCAGAGCGTTCACAGCCTGGAGTGAAAGGTCAGAAACGAGGCCTTAACCCACAAGGCCTCTTACAGCTTTGCCTCCCAGATTTCTAGGTCCATCAGATCTGACCCTATCTGCAGGGAAATAAAACCTGAGAATAGTGCTGTGTGTTATAGCTGTGTGCGGCTGAATAAAACCTGCAGTCAAGAAAACAGACAACACACAATGTGTACAAGATTCAAGAAAGCTCAGCACATACCCATATATTTAAAATGTCATGAGTAGTATGGTACAATCAATAATTTTCAAATCAGAGACATTATCATTCATGGTCACAACGAATAAACTCCCAAAAATAAAATCATATTTGCTGGAGACTTCTGCTAAGAAAAACTTTCTTCTTCCTTTATTTTATTTTGATAGATGATATTTCATTTGATTATTTAGAAACATAGTACAAAATCATAGCCGACGCGGCGCGTTTCGTCTCTACGAGACTTCTTCAAGGCTATAAAAATATACAATGATAAAACTAATGTTATACAATATTTGTACATAGAGTGAATATAAGGCATTTAAAAAACATATTAGCTCAAGCATTTTTAATAGTTTAAATTATACTGGGAGATTATCCTATCTACTGATATTTATATAAATCAACAGAATGTTATATGCTAGAGAAATAGAGCATATTAGGAGACCCATATACAAAACATGTACAGTATAATACTCAACCATTCATTTAATAACTACAAAAAGTTCAAAAAATGTTCAAAAAGTTCAAACTGTTAAAAACACGGGGATTCTTTGTGATTAGTTATTTGTATTCAAATTGATCAGTGAAAAAAACATGGGAAAAGAAAAGACTATGCCAACAACAAGAGAGTCACCTCAAATACGACCATTTGTCGTATACTAGCGGCCCGTCCCGATGTTGTCCGGGTATGACAGAAATGTCTGCAATTAGAAAGTGCCCCAGCGATATGTGCCTTTTGGCGCCCTGCCGTGCACATCGTGCCCGGGCTCTGCATCCACTGATTAAGGAGCTGATGCGTGTGTACCTGCTCTGAAGCTCTGGCCTCACAGTCTGCAAATGCAGCCAGCCGTCCTGCCGTTCTTATCGTGCCCGGGTGTCTTCTGTATGCCCTCTTCACGCACTTCACGGTACTAAACAACACGGCGTGGTGCACTGAGACGCCACGTCAACGTCATCCGACGGCGTACTCAGCCGCCACACATTTCCAATGCGATAGAACGCAATTCTCACGCTCCAAACGTACGCACACGCCCACCTCAGAGCTGGTGCTACTTCCAACAGACTACTTTGTCCCACAACGTGCTTTGTCCCTTCCAAAGTATATGTTGCGCTGGTGTATAGCCTATATCCATCTGCTTTGCCTCACCTTTCCAATGCTGAATGCGGTGTTCCGGTTGGCGCAGTGGTTCCGGAGCTTACATGCCTCAAAGGTTTGGTCTCTCTCTTTATATTATTATTATGGATTTAAAAAAAATATATATATATAATAAACAGAACATAGAAATCACATGACAGTGTACATGGAGCATTGTGATCTTACTTGTTCAACATATAAGTAAAATTCGAAACATTACACACTCAATTTTGTTTAGTTTGTTATCAAAAAGGGAAACGGGGGTTCCCTTTGACCAAGTGCAATATAGAATAACAACCAAAAGGGCCATAATACCTTATTTATGGTCTTTTATTTGCTCTCTTATTCAAATCCTACTTCAAGGAGTGCCCAAAATTTAAATCACATATTCTTGTTACTGATTAAATCTGAAACTAAATTATGTGTCAGTTTATAGTTTTCCTCCATTATTACAGTAATTCAATACTAATACACTCAATAAATGCGGGGTATGTACAACTATATTGCTCATAATTTACATACCGTGTTTCTCAAGAAACAGAGGGAATGTCCTCCCAGGGCAGTGTCGTTTTACCCCTAATCTATTACAAAGCAAAACATGATATTGCGTTTTCCTAGTATGGCATAATAGTAGACCGGCAACAACAAACCATACATCAACCCTCACTATCTTTGGTTCATAGAGATTGATACGGTTATCGGATCTTATAAGTCAGAAAATAAGCAAATTATTACAACAAATATAACAAATACCGTCCATAATGCGTTGTGTTTCACCATAGCTTTGGCTTAACACACACTTTCAGACAAAACATCACTATACACACAACCGCCATCAGTCAGTCAGTCAAAAATAACTTTATTTGATTTGTCACAACCATAAAGCATATAAAACACATTTCATTTTAAAAGAAACCTTTTCAGTTCATTAAAATTATGCTTAGTTCTTTCATGGCTTCAAGCCTTTAGTCTTTGCCCACTTTTGTAAGTAAGCTTTCTACTGATCTCATGAATTTTACCCCCTACATATTAAAATATATGATGAGGCGCCCATCCAATTTGTCACCGCCTGTCTGCAAGTGCGAATATTTAACTCAATTCACTGTTTCACAGACACACAGTAAGTGGCTCAAAGTTTCTGTGTGATATCCGCATAAACGGCATGCCTTTGATTGATGTTTACTTTTCCAGGAAGGGACTAGGTCCTTCGAGCAATGATCTCCAAATCTGTATGACATGAATCTCCTTTTTAATGACAATTGAAAGTGGGCTGCTAGGTACGGTTGTGGTCTTAGACGTGTATAAGAATTTATTATAACCCATGCGTGGTGGCGTCTTACTAATCTCCTTTTATCCTCCACGAGAGATAATGATTTTGCCTTGTTATTGCAAACTTTTTTAAATGTAGACTTTTCCAACTTGCTGTTCCATGCATCATCAATCTCTAATTCCTCCAGGGCAATCCGCAGATGATCCCCCCCATGTGTTTGGGATTCCTTGCTCTAGTTGTTGTTTTATTTCTAACCAGCATAAGTTGTTGAATGTTCCCAATTCTGCAGCTCTAAGTTTCCAGCATAAGTTTATCATTGTTGCCTTCCATTGGAATTCTTGATTCTGGAGCCCATATTCCAAGCGTATCTGTGCTGGCGAGGAACCTTTAAAGAGATTGAATACTGTTTTATAAACCTTGGTTTGTAATTTGTTTAAGATGTTAATTTCTTTGCCATGCCAGGTTTCCAAATCATAGGACAAAGTTGGGAGCAATTGTGCTGCCATGATTTTTAGAAGATGCCCATATGAAGGGCTTTCTAGTTTCTTGTATAAGGATTGGGCTTTTGATGTAATCTCCTTTTTCTGATCAACCATTGACAGATTTCTTGCCATTTTGATGCCCAAGTATTTATAAACACTTATTTCCTCTATTTGAGAGTTCTTTGCGTACCATTTGTATTTTCCTTGTCCTGGGCCTGCTAGTCTTACCACCTTGGTTTTGGATTTATTCAATTCTAAACCTTGGGCATCCAGATAGTCTATAAGTTTATTTATTGTCCTGTGCAGCCCTATCGGTGACCTAGTCTTAGGACACCCCCGCGCCGCACGGCCACCAGCTGTAGCGTGTGCCCCCCGCCTGCCTCGCTGACCCTGCCTGCTGACGGCTGACCACGCCCCCTGCCGTCGCTCGGCGTGGTCTCCTGCGGTCTAGGTATATGTGAATGTGAATTCTGTTGCCTATTTAGGCACTTGTGCCCCTTTATTTTTGCTTCTCTGTGACCCATTGTGCAAATAGTTTGTTTTTTGCCTGTCCCCCTGTGCTGTTCTCCCCTCTGTTAACCCCTGTGCCCTCCCGCCCGCTCCCCGCTTCCCGCCTCCGTCAGGTTGGCCACGCCCCCTTTTCTTTCTGTGCCCTCCCCGCTCCCGCCTCCCAGCTGCTCCCCCTCCCTCGCACTTGGCCATAAATGGCGACCGTGCGGCGCAGGTTAGTGTGACCTAGTATTAGGACACCCCCGCGCCGCACGGCCACCAGCTGTAGCGTGTGCGGGGGCCCCGCCTGCCTCGCTGACCCTGCCTGCTGACGGCTGACCACGCCCCCTGCCGTCGCTCGGCGTGGTCTCCTGCGGTCTAGGTATATGTGAATGTGAATTCTGTTGCCTATTTAGGCACTTGTGCCCCTTTATGTTTGCTTCTCTGTGACCCATTGTGCAAATAGTTTGTTTTTTGCCTGTCCCCCTGTGCTGTTCTCCCCTCTGTTAACCCCTGTGCCCTCCCGCCCCGCTCCCCGCTTCCCGCCTCCGTCAGGTTGGCCACGCCCCCTTTTCTTTCTGTGCCCTCCCCGCTCCCGCCTCCCAGCTGCTCCCCCCTCCCTCGCACTTGGCCATAAATGGCGACCGTGCGAACGCGCAGCGGTCACGTGCAGTGGGCACGCCGATTGTGCGCCGAAGGCACGCCAGAGGTAAGCCCGTCTGCGCCCGTCCGCGCCTGGACCGCGCCCAGTGCCAGGACCCCTGGCACCCGCAGACACCAGCCCACCCGCCGGACCTACGACGCCACCGAACTCTACGCCCTCAACGCCGGTAGAATCCCGGGCTGCTATCGAGCCACCCCGAGACGCACCCACGGACCCTTCTGCTGCCTCTCCTGCAAGTTCACCTGCTTCCGGACCTGCACCACACCAGCACCGACCAAGCCGAACTCCAGCAGCAGCCACCTGAAGTGCATCCTGCTCAACACCCGCTCCATCCACAGACACGCCGTCGAGCTCTGGAACCTGCTCGATACCACAGCCCCAGACGTCGCCTTCCTCACGGAATCCTGGATGAACGCCTCCTCAGCGCCCGACATCGCCATCGCCATCCCAGACGGCTACAAGATCATCCGGAGGGACCGCTTCAACCAAACAGGAGGAGGCATCGCCATCGTCCACAGGAACTCCATCCGCATCACGACCAACACCGATGACGAACTCGCACCCGCCGAACACCTGCACTTCCAGATCCACATCAACCCCAAGACCACCCTCAGAGGCACCCTCATCTACAGACCCCCGGGACCACGCACACAATTCAGCGAAGACATCGCCGACTTCATCAGCCCGAACGCCCTCCCCTCCGTTGACTACATCCTCCTCGGGGACCTCAACTTCCACCTGGAGAACAACAACGACCGCAACACCACCACCCTGCTGGACAACCTCGCCAACCTCGGTCTCAAGCAGCTGGTGACCACCCCCACCCACTACGCCGGACACACACTCGACCCTGTGTTCTCATCCAGCAAGGACATCGCCTTCAGCCACGCCACCGGACTCCACTGGACGGACCACAGCTGCGTCCACTTCAGCTTTAGAAGGACCACGACCCACCACCACCAGCAACAGGTCGCACGCAGAAGCTGGAACAAGATCACAGCCGACCAGCTCACGACCTCCCTGAGCTTGAACCCTCCCACCAGCGTAACGAACCCTAGCCAGGCGGCCACCAACCTCGCGAAGTGGATCAGCAACTGCGCAGACAACCTCGCCCCTCTGAAGACCCCGCCCAGCAGACCCGGCAGCAAGAAAGCCCCATGGTTCACCGACGAACTCAAGAGCTCCAAGAAGAACTGTCGAGCCCTCGAGAAAACCTGGCGCAGAGACCCTACACCGAACAACATGACTGCCCTCAAGATCGCCACCCGAAAACACCACCAACTGATCCGCGCCACCAAGAAAACTGCATTCAAGGAACGACTGGACAACAACGCCCACAACAGCAAGGAACTCTTCAACATCGTCAAAGAGCTCTCCAACCCCAACGCCGGTAACAACGACATCACCCCTTCGCAAGACCTCTGCAACTCCCTCGCCTCCTACTTCCACAACAAGATCGGGGACATACACAACAGCTTCAGCCCTCAACCGGCGCACGCCACGACTGAACCACCGCCCCCCACCACCACCCTCCGCGCCTGGACCCCGATCAGCACCGAAGACACCATCCGCACAATGAACTCCATCCACTCCGGATCTCCGACCGACCCCTGCCCTCACCACGTCTTCAACAAGGCCGACGCAGTCATCGCACCCCACCTGCGAGACATCATCAACACCTCCTTCGACACCGCTTCCTTCCCGGAGAGCTGGAAGCACGCCGAACTCAGCGCTCTACTTAAGAAGCCATCAGCCGACCCCACCGACCTCAAGAACTACCGCCCCATCTCGCTGCTCCCGTTTCCTGCAAAAGTCATCGAGAAAACCGTCAACAAGCAGCTGGCCTCCTTCCTCGAGACGAACGGATCCCTCGACCCCTCGCAGTCTGGCTTCCGGGCCAACCGCAGCACCGAGACCGCCCTGATCGCAGCTACCGATGACATCCGAGCCCTGCTCGACAACGGAGAAACAGCGGCCCTCATCCTCCTAGACCTCTCTGCAGCCTTCGACACTGTCTGCCACCGCACCCTAGTGCAGCGCCTCAGCAACGTCGGAATCCAGGAGAAGGCACTGGAATGGATCACATCGTTCCTCGCCGGAAGGACACAGAGAGTCCGCCTCCCCCCGTTCAAATCAGAAGCCACCGAAGTCATCTGCGGCGTCCCTCAAGGCTCCTCGCTCAGCCCAATCCTCTTCAACGTCTACATGAGCCCCCTCGCAGCCATCGCAAGCCAACACAACCTCAACATCATCTCCTACGCCGACGACACCCAGCTGATACTCTCCCTCACCAACGACCCCGCCACCGCCAGAGCCAACCTACACGAAGGGATGACAGACGTAGCCAAGTGGATGATGAGCAGCCGCCTGAAACTGAACTCGGACAAGACGGAAGTCCTCATCCTGGTATCCTCACCCTCCGACTGGGACGACTCCTGGTGGCCCCCCGCCCTGGGCAGCGCACCCAAACCGACAGACCACGCACGCAACCTGGGCTTCATCCTGGACTCCTCCCTTTCCATGACCAGACAAGTCAACGCCGTCTCCTCGTCATGCTTCAACATCCTGCGCATGCTACGGAAGATCTTCCGGTGGATCCCCACCGAGACCAGGAAGACGGTCACCCAGGCCCTCGTCACCAGCCGTCTGGACTACGGCAACTCTCTCTACGCCGGAACCACCGCCAAACTCCAGAAGAGACTCCAGCGGATCCAGAACGCCTCAGCACGACTCATCCTGGACATCCCCCGTCGCAGCCACATCTCCGGACACCTGAGAGATCTGCACTGGCTCCCGGTCAACAAGAGAATCACCTTCCGTCTCCTCACCCACGCACACAAGGCCCTCCACAACCAAGGCCCAGGATACCTCAACAGCCGCAACAACTTCTACGCTCCCACACGCCAACTTCGATCGACCGGCCACGCCCTCGCCGCCGTCCCCCGCATCCGAAGAGCCACCACAGGAGGAAGATCCTTCTCCTACCTGGCCGCCAAGACCTGGAACTCCCTCCCGACCCACCTCCGCCTGACCCAGGACCACCTCGCCTTCAGGAAGCAGCTCAAGACCTGGCTGTTCGAGCAGTAGCGGACCCCCCCTAGCGCCTTGAGACCCTCCGGGTGAGAAGCGCGCTATATAAATGTGGTGATTGATTGATTGATTTATCGGGGTTTGACTTACCAGGACAATATCATCTGCGTACTGCAAAAAATGAATTGGCTCATTTACCAATTTTGGTGGATGTCCGTTTACTTGTTGTAGATGACTGTTCAGATCTGCTAGGTATAAGTTAAATACGCATGGTGAAAGAACGCAGCCCTGTTTTAATCAGTTTGTTATGTTTATTTTTGACGAAACTCTTCGTCCGTCTCCTATTTTGACGGTAGCCCATGTTTCACTGTATAATGATTGTATTGCATTTATCAGCGGCTGTGAGAGACCCCATGCTTTCAGTTTCTTCCACAGGCGGTCACGTGGCACTCTATCGAAAGCCGGTTTTAAGTCTATATAGCAAGCCACTAATACTCCCCTTTTCCTTTCTGCTTTTTCCGTCAGGATTGTTAGTACTGTTAGATTTGAAATAGTGCCCATTCCTTTTCTGAAACCCGTTTGAAATTTTGGGATAATGTTGTTTTCCTCCATCCACTCTTGTAACTGTTCCAGAATGCATGAAGCATAGAGTTTAGCCTCTACATCAATAAGGGCAATCAGCCTGTAATTCCCCGGTTCTGTCCGGCTGCCTTTCTTATAAATTGGATGGAATAGACTGTGGAATCTTATTATCCCAGAAAACATGATTGAAAAAAGGTGTAAGATAGTTTGCCCAAGCGTCCGGATTTCTTTTGAATAGGGCATTTGGTAGCCCATTTGGGCCTGCTGCTCCTTCAGCTTTCAATTTTTTTATCAGAGATTTTGTAAATTTAACTGTTGTCAGTGTTTGATCATCTTCTTCCCAGCGGGTCATCTTCTTTTCCATTTCAATTTTTATACTAATTGCCACAAGGTAAGGTTCTTTTTCTTTTACGTCAAGCCTACTTGCTGATTCAGCTTTTTGTGGGCCAATTTTGGGGTTGTACAAGTTGTCGATATATTCTAACCATGTTGTTTCACTTATTCCAATGTTATTTTGCGTTACGTATCCTTTCATTAATTTATTGATTATGCCCCAAAATTCCTTACTGTTTGGTAGTTTACTTGCCCACAGCAGTTCCTCCCATATCTTTTCTCTATGTTTCATTTTTTCCACTCTGCATTCTTCCTTATATTCTTTTCTCATTTTTTGGATCTTACCACTGTCTATATTTTTTCCCATTTTGATTGCTTGCGCTTTTTGTCTTACCTCCTTGGCAATATTTATTTTTTTGTTTCTCAACTGTATTGTGTACCATGGCTCCTTAATAGCCCCATGCGTACCTCTGCTTCCTGGTTTTGTTGAAAAATTATCCAGGAGTGATTCGCATAACTTTTCCCAGTTTCTTACTAATGAATTTCCTGCTGGCTCCTCAGCTTTCTCTATATGTTCCTTCACCATGTCCATTATCTCTTCCATAATTGTTCCTCTCCATTTGAGTTTCCGAAGATTATATACCTCAGGCAATGCAACTAATGATGCTACACACTCCTTTTGCCTGGTGTTTAAGTATAAGACTGTTTCCTGGGGAAAATGATCGCTCTCCGGTCGTGTTGAGATGCAGAAATAGTCTACCAGGGGCATTAACTCTTTACTAATTATCGTATAGTCAAAAATTGATTGTTTTTTTCCGCAAGAAAAGGTAATTCCAGCCGGTTGATCTCCCTTCATGTTTCCATTTAGGATGACCAAACCTAGTTTTTCAATCTCTTCTCGTATATTTTGGATTTTATTCTTATTCGTCTTTCCTCCTATCAGATTATAATTAAAATCCCCTGATATTATCATCTCATGATATTGATGTGTAATTTGAAGCGTTTTTATTAGGTTTATTAAAGTTGACAATTTCTCCTTTTTCTTATTTTTGCAGGATGGATATATATATTTAAGATTATTAGCTTATCTCCCACTTCATTTGTAGGATGATTATCTTCCAGTTTTGTTACTTGAATCCAGTTTTCCCCAGACTCCGTTTCCTCAATTTTCCAGTTATTTTCTATTGCTGTATATGTGGACAAACCCCCTCTTGGGTGTCCATACTTTGAGGTTTTTTCCGCCATTATGTGGAATTCATCGTATCCTACTAAATGCTTTGGTGTAATGTTCCATGTTTCTTGTAATAGTATTACTTTGAATTTACTTAAGAAGGTGAGGGTTTCTTGATCTTGTTGCATTTCTTTGAAATCATGGACATTCCAGGAGCAGATTGTGTTTTTTTTGTCATTTTGATTTACAGCCTTATTATTTTGCTCCCCGCTTACTGTATTGTTCTCATCAGGATCGATGTAAATTCAAGGTGTGGGGTATCCAGGACCAATCTTGATTTCCCTCTGACTGGGTGGTTGTTTATCTGTAAATATTATTTTGTGCACCGGCGCCCCTGCATGTCTCTGATTTGGTGACGTACTTCTAGCTCCTTTTAGTACTGTAGAAGTCTTTCCATTTGTTTTTTGCGACCCTGTATCTTCCTCATTCATTAACGGGTATGGATATTTTATTAATGGTGGATATGATATTATTATGCCCCAAGTTGCAAAGATCGCCCTTGTGGAGAAGATTAGTTCCGTTGTCTCTATCGACACCCATGTAGTTCTACTTACTTCCAAATCCATCCCCTTATTTATTTGGACAAATTCTAGTGCCAAGAGTTCAGACGATGGAATTTCCCTTAATTTCGGAATTTCTTTAAATAGTCTAATTAAATTGCCCCTATTTAGTGTATCGTTTTTTCCCTTTGTTTGGTATTCCGGCTTGAAGATTAATTTACAGCCTGTCTCTGTTAGATGTAATTGAGGTTCGTGATTTCCGTTTTGTTCACTATTTTCCCTTGTCCTTTCCCCGCCTTAGAATTACTCGTGGGTTCAATAGTGGACCGTCCTTTTATGCTTGATTTCGCCGTTAAATCTTCCTCATTGCTTTGACATCTTTTATCCTCCATTATTCTTTAACTTATGGCTGGCCTGGCCTTTTCCATGTGTTTTTTTCCCGCTAGTGTATTGCACGTCCTGCCTTTTTTATCCAGGGTAATTAATAGCTGAGTGTCTGTGCTCATGGGTCTTTCTATATGTGGTCCGGGACTCCTTCCCATTTTAGGCGAATCTGTTTTATCTTCATTAATTATCCTTTTGGTTATTTTTTCCTGGTCCTGATTTTTTGAACCCTCATGGGTTTTCTCTTCAGGTACCTTTTCCAAAGATCTTACTTCGATTTCCTGCACTCCAGGTGTTTGTTTTTTTTTTCCCTTCTTATCATGTTTTCTGTTTCTTCCTCTATGTAGGTTTTAGTTTTTTCTTTTTCAACTGCTTTCCATCCTTTTTTTGCTTTGGTGGGAGCAATTTCTGGTGACCACTGGTTGCTTTGTGTGGAAATGTTTGGAGCCCCCGGATTGTCTAATATGTTTATTTCTTCAGTGTTTAGATCTGTTTTTGGGCAGTCATCTGCTTGCTCTGGCGCGCTTTTATTACCAATTTGTGCGAATATGGCATAATTTAGTTTTTTTCCCTGCTCCTTTTTTAGGTTAGCGTTCTTCCTGGCTTTCCGTGCTCGTTTACGTTGCCTTTTGGTTTGATTTTCCAGTACGCTTAATACGGCAGAAGTAGTGTTTTTGCAGTGCCTGGTACCCTTCTCATTTGTTATGTTAGCTTCGCCTTCCGTGGAATTATCTGCAGGTTCTACACTTTGCCTCGTATTCCTCTGTTTTTCGATCATTGTAAATTCACCTTTGTTTTCTAGGCACACTCTTTCTGTTTGTTTTGTTGTTTGTGATGCTCGTAGGATTTCGGTCAAAATTTCTGGTAGACATGCTAGCTTATCTATTATTTTGCCGCATCCGCAGCTTTGGTTTAATACTCTATTTTTGTTTTGTCTATCTTTATTTATTCCTTTAATTATTTGATCTGTGATTTTGTCCAGCTTAATATTGATTCCTGCTATGTGTGTTGCAATCAAATTCATTAAGTCTACCTGGACGTCTAATTTATCCGATTGAAAATTTAAAACAGTGATTGCTTGCTGTAGACTTTTTAGTAATGAATCGCTCCAAGCAGCTGTTTCTTTATTGATTGGTTGTGTTAAGATCCCTGATATGGAATCGAACCCACTTACTGATGAAATCGTGATTGGTGACTGTATTTTTTTGTCTCCTTGTGGTGAACCATTTCGCCCTGTGTTTGATTCTTTCCAAAGGATGGGGCTAGGGGTGTTCTTGATGGGGGTTGAAACTGCTCCCCTTTCTACTCCTCTTTCATTTTTTTCAGACAGAATCGTTTCTCTGTGTTTCCCCTGCTGTTTGCCCCTGATTCCTCCTCCTCCTTTTGCGTTTGCCTTTTATATTCTAACATCTTTATGAGGTCTTCTTCCTCTGTAATTGAAAAGGATCTTGACCAGTTTATCTTTTGAGTGTTTCCTTGTGATATAACTTGATCTCCTCCTTCACTTTGTTCCCTTAGTGTATGACTTTGTACAGTTTTTTCTTCCTTGCTTTTTCCATACGTATGTGCAGATTGAGATGTAGGGACATGTATTTGTGCTGTTGTTATTATTAGCCATTTTTTTAAAGCTGATTTCTCTTGAACCGGTCTTTCTTCCTTTTTAATCTGTCACACTTCCTCCATTTTGTTGACACTTTTCTAATTGTCTTGACGTTGCTTCTGTGCATTTATCTCTCGATGGTTTTGATTTTATCAGGTGTATTGGTTTTATGGGACTTTGTAGACTTTGTGCCTCTTCTGTGTTTGCATAGATTGCCGCCATCGGATCTTTTAAAAAATAGAATTTATGCTTAAAATTTTTCCCACCGAACTTGAACGGTTTTGTAGTTGTAATAGGGATCAAACTCTTTTGTTGTAAATTGGAGTCCTCTTTTATCTTACTTTTATTTCCGGATTTATTTACCGATTTAATTTGATCTTTTGTTGTCGCTCTTCTCTTATTTTTGTGGATGGGGGCTTGACGGACTTTTCCTGACCGCATATCCCCGGTTCTCTACTCAAACTAGTGGTAGAACTAAACCACCGCTTCTTCTTTAACAAAACGTGTCGGTGCGTGTCAGTACTTCGTGCCCCACTGAGTTTGACACCCTCCGAACTCTTTTGGGCTCAAGTTCCTCTTGTTCTTGTTCTGGGCACTACTTGCTGCTACTGCCGCTGGCCCCGGTAACTGTCTTTCCCCCTATGTTGATTTTTTACGGCTCCAACTTGTGGCTTGCAGCTTGCAGCTCTTACTTCTGCTATTTCCGCTGTCCCCCCCCCCACTACGGGGTATTCTTATCCCTCCCCTCAGATATGCTGTGGGCTGCGGGTCCCAGCTCCCAGGGGAATTTGTGTACTTTTCAATATCACCTGGCCCCTCAAACAAGGTCTCCTTTAAGACCAAACCTAGCTAGTTACAACTCCCAAGCTCAGAACCCCTTGGGTCTCTCCACAGAGCTTCTCACCGCTCACCACTCTGTGGGGAGCTCGACGTGCAGCAATTGGGCCACTCTTCTGGTCCTTCTTATGGGCCGAATAATGAATGCTAAATGCACAATAGCTCGAACATGGCTGTACTACATTGCTAAGGAGCCCCAGGCGCACTTCGCTGTAATTTGGGGTCAGGGTGTGGCTTATGGATATGAATATAGCCCCCTCGTGCACTGTCCACTGTTTCTCCTGAGTGTGCTACGGTGCTAAGGAGCCCTCGGCGCACTTCGCTGTAATTTGGGGTCAGGGTGTGGCTTATAGGTATGAATATAGCCCCTTGTGCACTGTTCCTCCTGAGTGCAGCCCCCAAAGTCCGCGGTGTCTCGCTGATTCCAGCCCCTACCCCAGCTTCCCCGGCTCACCTCGGCACACCTCTGCTCCAGCCACCGGACCGGATCTTGATTTTCTGATTAAAGCCCTCTGGCTCACGGTGGATCTCCCGGTTTTCGTGGAGCTCTCGGGGGTGGTCTCGGGGGGGGGGAAATCCTGGGTAATCCCTTATTGTTGCTGCTGCTGCTTGCTCGCTTGCAGCCCGCTTGCTCACTCACTCGCGTCCGTCGGCGTCTGTCGGCAATCGAGATAGAAAGAGGACCATTGAATCCGATTCCACCGACCATAATGACTGGTGCATTTACAACTTAATTTGGCTTTAGTTAGGGCATGTTAAAAAACAGTTGAAACTTGATGTTCGTGTTTCGATTTTTAATAACTATCATTTGCGTACGTGGCCTCCATGTTGACATGTTCATGTAAAGAAAAAGGGGTGAGAGGTCTCTATTTAAAAATACCGCTATAGAGTTCTTGAGCTCAGATATTCCTACACTTGTGTAATGCTGTTGACGAAAATAAGATTATTCACATGCAACCTCTGTCCGCCTAGATATTAAACAGTTTAGTCAGGTAAATCTATGAGATTAAAGAATAATGACAAGATGTGTCAGAGCAAAGAATTGAAATTGCTCGGTTAGACCGCCATGTACTCGAACCACCATTACCATTCCGTTGCTGTGGTGACCTATGACAACGTTAGCAGTATGCGTCGCCGCCATGTTGAGATATTTATATAAAGCAAAACTGCTTTATGAATCATTGCTAAGAGATGTTAACCTTCAATATCCTAGCATAAGTATAATGGTAATGTCAATAAAAATGGTTGTTTAACCCATAATGCCTACCAGCCCAAATTTCCAAATGAGAAGTATCGTCAACATGGATACCGGAAAAACCTTTTGGTTTCCATGTATGTGGTGGTTGCAGTATATGTAAAACAGGAGAAAACAAAACTGTAAAGTTTAAATACAACAACTCAAGAATTTCAAATTGAGTCGTTTATTACCTGCAATACCACACATCCTGTGTATTTGATTAAATGTGCATGTGAGAAGGCGTATGTTGGTAGTAGTGTACGTAGTTTAAAAACACGCATACAGGAGCATATTCGTGCAATTAAAAACAAAGATGATACATATCCGGTCTCTGTCCATACACAGTCAGAAGATCCCGAAAATACAAAAATAACCTTTCATGCCATTGACAATATACCTGGCAATGAAAGGGGAGGAGATAGAACCAACCACCTAAGACAGGTTGAAGCGCGTTGGATTTGTCACTTGCGAACTGTGATGTTTGGTCTTAACATCAATAATGAGTTACACCATTTTCTTTAAAACATCTAAACAATATTAAATGAATAGTTTTCTTTTTGTGTGGTCTTGGTCATCAATCTATCTAAACATGACCAAAGAACAGCTTAATATACAATACATCTATTGTACCACCAATTTTCATTGGATCTAGTTACAATTGTTTTTCCTTTGGCCTTGTGTCATGGTTGAAGAAACTTTCCATTCTAGGACATTTGCACTATTATAAACATGTGGTACATGTTCCCGAACTAATCTATTCTAATTGATTCCATCTTTTGATCATTTATTGTCCCGTAGATCGATTTTGGTATATGGGACATGTCTTCTTCATTATACTAAGAAACTGAGATATATGTTCTTTGAAGTTGCTTTCAGCAGACACAATGTTAGAAAACATGCACCTCTTATATTAACACGTGTGTTCTTAGTTTGTAACTTAAAAACCTCTCACAATATAAATCGATATGGGATCATTACAAAACTAACTAGTTTATATATTAATGAATCAGGAGTTAGATGAAAAATATTACAAGATGGCTGATATTCTTTTTTGGTGTCTTACCATCTTTTGATACATATTGTTATACAAGTTAACCCTGATATATGGTAGCCAAATAATCATAAAATTATGAAATATAAAAATCGTTAAATTAGACCCGATTGAATACTGAAGTACATGCTTTTCAAATATTTTCGGGTGAACACAATGTCATAAATATAAATGTCTTAAAATATATATTTATCAAATTAGAGGGTATCTGAATAACCTTTCTACTATTTAGAAACAATAGATAATTAAAAGACCAACTAACTTTTAAGTATAAGAATCATGCGCTTGAATGAATATATTACAAAATGGCCAACACTTTTTCAAGGGTTTTGTTGGTACTATACCATCGTCGATGGTTGTAGCCCTGCGAGTAAGATCAGGTGTTAATAATTAAGACTACATGTGTATATAAAGCGAGTTCAGGATATCTTTTTGTTCTTGCCTGACTTTCAACGGATTCGGACATCGTACCAAACGCTTCGTTCTACACATTACAGTAAGTTGATGGGAATAGAGCTTTAAACATATTGCCGTCTTATCGAGCCCTTAAATTCTCGCGCCGGTATTATATTTTTTTGTATAAATACGAAATATGCCGGCTCTAGCCATATTGTTGGATATTTGGGCTGGTAGACGTTATGGATTAAACAACCATTTTTATCGACATTACCATTATACTTTTGCTGGGATATTGAAGGTTAACATCTCTTAGCAATGATTCATAATGCAGTTTCGCTTTATATAAATATTTCGACATGGCGTCCACGCATACGGCGAGCGTTGTCATAGGTCACCACAGCAACGGAATTGTAATGGAGGTTTGAGTACATGGTGGTCTTACCGAGCAATTTAAGTACTTTGCTCCGCCACATCTTGTCATTATTCTTTAATCTTATAGGTTTACCTAACTAAACTGTTTAATATCTAGGCGGAGGTTGCATGTGAATAATCTTATTATCATCAACAGCATTACACAAGTGTAGGAATATCTGAGCTCAAGAACTCGATAGCGGTATTTTAAAATATAGAGCTCTCACCCCTTTTTCTTTACACGTACGTGTCCACATGGTGGCTATGTACGCAAATGATAGTTATTAAAAATTGAAACACGAACATCAAGTTTCGACTGTTTCTAACATGCCCTAACTAAAGTCAAATTGAAAGAAAAAAAAGAACTTTATGTACGTTTATAACAATATCGAAAGTGGCATTATCCATGCAGCAACGCTGTATTATGCAAAATGCAGTTACGTTGTAAATGCACCAGTCATTATGGAGGTTGTGCGTATAGTGATGTTTTGTCTGAAAGTGTGTGTTAAGCCAAATCTATGGTGAAACACAATGCATTATGGACATATTCAGATTTAATGAGTAACAAGAATATGTGGTTTAAATTTTGGGCACTCCTTGAAGTAGGATTCGATTAAGAGAACGAATAAAAGACCATAAATAAGGTATTATGGCCCTTTGGTTTTTATTCCATATTGCACTTGGTCAAAGGGAACCCCTGTTTCCCTTTTCGATAACAAACTAAACCAAATTGAGTGTGTAATGTTATGAATTTTACTTATATGTTGAACAAGTAAGATCACAATGCTACATGTACACTGTCATGTGATTTCTATGTTCTGTTTATGATATATATATTTTTTTTAAATATACAATATAACAAATGGTCGTATTTGAGGTGACTCTCTTGTTGTTGGCATAGTCTTTTCTTTTCCCATGTTTTTTTTCACTGATTAATTTGAATACAAATAACTAAACATAAAGAATCCCTGTGTTTTTAACAGTTTGAATTTTTTGAACATTTTAATGAACTTTTTGTACTTATTAAATGAATGGTTGAGTATTATACTGTACATGTTTTGTATATGGGTCTCCTAATATGCTCTAGTTCTCTAGCATATAACATTCTGTTGATTTATATAAATATCAGTAGATAGGATAATATCCCAGGATGATTTAAACTATTAAAAATGCTTGAGCTAATATGTTTTTTAAATGCCTTAAATTCACTCTATGTACAAATATTGTATAACATTAGTTTTATCATTGTATATTTTTATAGCCTTGAAGAAGTCTCGTGGAGACGAAATGCGCCGCTTCGGCTATGATTTTGTACTATGTTTTTAAATAATCAAATGAAATATCTTCTATCAAAATAAAATAAAGGAAGAAGAAAGTTTTTCATAACAGAAGTCTCCAGCAAATTTGATTTTTCTTTTGGGAGTTTATTCGTTGTGACCATGAATGATAATGTCTCTGATTTGAAAATTAACATGAACATGAACATGTCAACATGGAGGCCACGTACACAAATGATAGTTATTAAAAATCAAAACACGAACATCAAGTTTCAACTGTTTTTTAACATGCCCTAACTAAAGCCAAATTAAGTTGTAAATGCACCAGTCATTATGGTCAGTGGAATCGGATTCAATGGTCCCCTTTCTATCTCGATTGCCGACAGACGCTGACGGACGCGAGTGAGCGAGCAAGCGGGCTGCAAGCGAGCAAGCAGCAGCAGCAACAATAAGGGATTACCCAGGATTCCCCCCCCCCCCCGAGACCACCCCCGAGACCTCCACGAAAACCGGGAGATCCCCCGTGAGCCAGAGGGCTTTAATCAGAAAATCAAGATCCGGTCCGGTGGCTGGAGCAGAGGTGTGCCGAGGTGAGCCGGGGAAGCTGGGGTAGGGGCTGGAATCAGCGAGACACGGCGGACTTTGGGGGCTGCACTCAGGAGGAACAGTGGACAGTGCACGAGGGGCTATATTCATACCTATAAGCCACACCCTGACCCCAAATTACAGCGAAGTGCGCCGAGGGCTCCTTAGCACCGTAGCACACTCAGGAGAAACAGTGGACAGTGCACGAGGGGGCTATATTCATATCCATAAGCCACACCCTGACCCCAAATTACAGCGAAGTGCGCCTGGGGCTCCTTAGCACCGTAGTACAGCCATGTTCGAGCTATTGTGCATTTAGCATTCATTATTCGGCCCATAAGAAGGACCAGAAGAGTGGCCCAATTGCTGCACGTCGAGCTCCCCACAGAGTGGTGAGCGGTGAGAAGCTCTGTGGAGAGACCCAAGGGGTTCTGAGCTTGGGAGTCGTAACTAGCTAGGTTTGGTCTTAAAGGAGACCTTGTTTGAGGGGCCAGGTGATATTGAAAAGTACACAAATTCCCCTGGGAGCTGGGACCCGCAGCCCACAGCATATCCGAGGGGAGGGATAAGAATACCCCGTAGTGGGGGGGGGGGACAGCGGAAATAGCAGAAGTAAGAGCTGCAAGCTGCAAGCCACAAGTTGGAGCCGTAAAAAATCAACATAGGGGGAAAGACAGTTACCGGGGCCAGCGGCAGTAGCAGCAAGTAGTGCCCAGAACAAGAACAAGAGGAACTTGAGCCCAAAAGAGTTCGGAGGGTGTCAAACTCAGTGGGGCACGAAGTACTGACACGCACCGACACGTTTTGTTAAAGAAGAAGCGGTGGTTTAGTTCTACCACCAGTTTGAGTAGAGAACCGGGGATATGCGGTCAGGAAAAGTCCGTCAAGCCCCCATCCACAAAAATAAGAGAAGAGCGACAACAAAAGATCAAATTAAATCGGTAAATAAATCCGGAAATAAAAGTAAGATAAAAGAGGACTCCAATTTACAACAAAAGAGTTTGATCCCTATTACAACTACAGAACCGTTCAAGTTCGGTGGGAAAAATTTTAAGCATAAATTCCATTTTTTAAAAGATCCGATGGCGGCAATCTATGCAAACAGAAGAGGCACAAAGTCTACAAAGTCCCATAAAACCAATACACCTGATAAAATCAAAACCATCGAGAGATAAATGCACAGAAGCAACGTCAAGACAATTAGAAAAGTGTCAACAAAATGGAGGAAGTGTGACAGATTAAAAAGGAAGAAAGACCGGTTCAAGAGAAATCAGCTTTAAAAAAAATGGCTAATAATAACAACAGCACAAATACATGTCCCTACATCTCAATCTGCACATACGTATGGAAAAAGCAAGGAAGAAAACACTGTACAAAGTCATACACTAAGGGAACAAAGTGAAGGAGGAGATCAAGTTATATCACAAGGAAACACTCAAAAGATAAACTGGTCAAGATCCTTTTCAATTACAGAGGAAGAAGACCTCATAAAGATGTTAGAATTCAAAACGCAAACGCAAAAGGAGGAGGAGGAATCAGGGGCAAACAGGCAGGGGAAACACAGAGAAACTATTCTGTCTGAAAAAAATGAAAGAGGAGTAGAAAGGGGAGCAGTTTCAACCCCCATCAAGCACACCCCTAGCCCCATCCTTTGGAAAGAATCAAACACAGGGCGAAATGGTTCACCACAAGGAGACAAAAAAATAGAGTCACCAATCACGATTTCATCAGTAAGTGGGTTCGATTCCATATCGGGGATCTTAACACAACCAATCAATAAAGAAACAGCTGCTTGGAGCGATTCATTACTAAAAAATCTACAGCAAGCAATCACTGTTTTAAATTTTCAATCGGATAAATTAGACGTCCAGGTAGACTTAATGAATTTGATTGCAACACACATAGCAGGAATCAATATTAAGCTGGACAAAATCACAGATCAAATAATTAAAGGAATAAATAAAGATAGACAAAACAAAAATGGAGTATTAAACCAAAGCTGCGGATGCGGCAAAATAATAGATAAGCTAGCATGTCTACCAGAAATTTTGACCGAAATCCTTCGAGCATCACAAACATCAAAACAAACAGAAAGAGTGTGCCTAGAAAACAAAGGTGAATTTACAATGATCGAAAAACAGAGGAATACGAGGCAAAGTGTAGAACCTGCAGATAATTCCACGGAAGGCGAAGCTAACATAACAAATGAGAAGGGTACCAGGCACTGCAAAAACACTACTTCTGCCTTACTAAGCGTACTGGAAAATCAAACCAAAAGACAAAGTAAACGAGCACCGAAAGCACAGACGGCAATATGTTTAAAGCTCTATTCCCATCAACTTACTGTAATGTGTAGAACGAAGCGTTTGGTACGATGTCCGAATCCGTTGAAAGTCAGGCAAGAACAAAAAGATATCCTGAACTCGCTTTATATACACATGTAGTCTTAATTATTAACACCTGATCTTACTCGCAGGGCTACAACCATCGACGATGGTATAGTACCAACAAAACCCTTGAAAAAGTGTTGGCCATTTTGTAATATATTCATTCAAGCGCATGATTCTTATACTTAAAAGTTAGTTGGTCTTTTTATTATCTATTGTTTCTAAATAGTAGAAAGGTTATTCAGATACCCTCTAATTTGATAAATATATATTTTAAGACATTTATATTTATGACATTGTGTTCAGCCGAAAATATTTGAAAAGCATGTACTTCAGTATTCAATCGGGTCTAATTTAACGATTTTTATATTTCATAATTTTATGATTATTTGGCTACCATATATCTGCATTAACTTGTAAAACAATATGTATCAAAAGATGGTAAGACACCAAAAAAGAATATCAGCCATCGTGTAATACTTTTCATCTAACTCCTGATTCATTGATATATAAACTAGTTAGTTTTGTAATGATCCCATATCGATTTATATTGTGAGAGGTTTTTAAGTTACAAACTAAGAACACACGTGTTAATATAAGAGGTGCATGTTTTCTAACATTGTGTCTGCTAAAAGCAACTTCAAAGTACATATATCTCAGTTTCTTAGTATAATGAAGAAGACATGTCCCATATACCAAAATCGATCTACGGGACAATAAATGATCAAAAGATGGAATCAATTAGAATAGATTAGTTCGGGAACATGTACCACATGTTTATAATAGTGCAAATGTCCTAGAATGGAAAGTTTCTTCAACCATGACACAAGGCCAAAGGAAAAACAATTGCAACTAGATCCAATGAAAAATTGGTGGTACAATAGATGTATTGTATATTAAGCTGTTCTTTGGTCATGTTTAGATAGATTGATGACCAAGACCACACAAAAAGAAAACTATTCATTTAATATTTCTTAGATGTTTTAAAGAAAATGGTGTAACTCATTATTGCTGTTAAGACCAAACATCACAGTTCGCAAGTGACAAATCCAACGCGCTTCAACCTGTCTTAGGTGGTTGGTTCTATCTCCTCCCCTTTCATTGCCAGGTATATTGTCAATGGCATGAAAGGTTATTTTTGTATTTTCGGGATCTTCTGACTGTATATGGACAGAGACCGGATATGTTTCATCTTTGTTTTTAATTGCACGAATATGCTCTTGTATGCGTGTTTTTAAACTACGTACACTACTACCAACATACGCCTTCTCACATGAACATTTAATCAAATACACAGGATATGTGGTATTGCAGGTAAAAAACGACTCAATTTGAAATTCTTGAGTTGTTGTATTTAAACTTTACAGTTTTGTTTTCTCCTGTTTTACATATACTGCAACCACCACATACATAGAAACCAAAAGGTTTTTCCGGTATCCATGTTGACAATACTTCTCATTTGTATATTTGGGCTGGTAGACATTATGGGTTAAACAACCATTTTTATTGACACTACCATTATTCTTATGCTAGGATATTGAAGGTTAACATCTCTAAGCAATGATTCATAAAGCAGTTTTGCTTTATATAAATATCTCAACATGGCGGCGACGCATACTGCTAACGTTGTCATAGGTCACCACAGCAACGGAATGGTAATGGTGGTTCGAGTACATGGCGGTCTAACCGAGCAATTTCAATTCTTTGCTCTGACACATCTTGTCATTATTCTTTAATCTTATAGGTTTACCTGACTAAACTGTTTAATATCTAGGCGGACAGAGGTTGCATGTGAATAATCTTATTTTCGTCAACAGCATTACACAAGTGTAGGAATATCTGTGCTCAAGAACTCGATAGTGGTATTTTAAAATATAGAGCTCTCACCCCTTTTTCTTTACACGTACGTGTCCACATGGAGGCTATGTACGCAAATGATAGTTATTAAAAATTGAAACACGAACATCAAGTTTCGACTGTTTCTAACATGCCCTAACTAAAGTCAAATTGAAAGAAAAAAAAGAACTTTATGTACGTTTATAACAATATCGAAAGTGGCATTATCCATGCAGCAACGCTGTATTATGCAAAATGCAGTTACGTTGTAAATGCACCAGTCATTATGGAGGTTGTGCGTATAGTGATGTTTTGTCTGAAAGTGTGTGTTAAGCCAAATCTATGGTGAAACACAATGCATTATGGACATATTCAGATTTAATGAGTAACAAGAATATGTGGTTGAAATTTTGGGCACTCCTTGAAGTAGGATTCGATTAAGAGAACGAATAAAAGACCATAAATAAGGTATTATGGCCCTTTGGTTTTTATTCCATATTGCACTTGGTCAAAGGGAACCCCTGTTTCCCTTTTCGATAACAAACTAAACCAAATTGAGTGTGTAATGTTATGAATTTTACTTATATGTTGAACAAGTAAGATCACAATGCTACATGTACACTGTCATGTGATTTCTATGTTCTGTTTATGATATATATATTTTTTTTAAATATACAATATAACAAATGGTCGTATTTGAGGTGACTCTCTTGTTGTTGGCATAGTCTTTTCTTTTCCCATGTTTTTTTTCACTGATCAATTTGAATACAAATAACTAAACACAAAGAATCCCCGTGTTTTTAACAGTTTGAATTTTTTGAACATTTTAATGAACTTTTTGTACTTATTAAATGAATGGTTGAGTATTAAACTGTATATGGGTCTCCTAATATGCTCTAGTTCTTTGGCATGTAACATTCTGTTGATTTATATAAATATCAGTAGATAGGATAATATCCCAGGATGATTTAAACTATTAAAAATGCTTGAGCTAATATGTTTTTTAAATGCCTTAAATTCACTCTATGTACAAATATTGTATAACATTAGTTTTATCATTGTATATTTTTATAGCCTTGAAGAAGTCTCGTGGAGACAAAATGTGCCGCTTCGGCTATGATTTTGTACTATGTTTTTAAATAATCAAATGAAATATCTTCTATCAAAATAAAATAAAGGAAGAAGAAAGTTTTTCATAACAGAAGTCTCCAGCAAATTTGATTTTTCTTTTGGGAGTTTATTCGTTGTGACCATGAATGATAATGTCTCTGATTTGAAAATTATTGATTGTACCATACTACACATGACATTTTAAATAAATGGTTGTGTGCTGAGCTTTCTTGAATCTTGTATTGATTTTGGTTATCCAAAATATTAAGGGAGTTAGGGAGGTCTGGCTCCTAGCTCTTGCACTACCATTTTCTGCTTATCAGTGCAGGTCTAGGGTGCCTTGATCTTTCCTTTTGTGTATTCACACAATGTGTACATCAACACTCCTTATGATTTATCCTGACTGAAATGCCTTTTCTAGAATATTGATTTGATGCTAATATGGTACTGTGCAAAGATACTTTTCTCAACAAGACCTGCTACCGGCAAGCTTGTCAAACTAATAAAAAACAACCACAAGCTCGCGCAGCAGCAGATGGGAGAAGGGGGGCCTGCGCAATTGACTTGCGGGAGCGATAATTGCTACCATTTGGCTGTGCTTGCTCTTGCAAGTGAATTGCCTCACGTGCACACGTTTCCATTGAAGGCAATGGAACGCGTGCACGGATGTGGGTGAAAAAGGGGACCGATGGCTAAAGATCTCCTATGCAGCGTGTGTGCGCTGCGTAGGCAAGACCTAAAAATGTTGGGCTCAAAAAGGTTAAATAATGGAGGACTGTAACTTGTGGGAAAACAAACCCAGCAATAACTGTGGTTCAGATATCTTGGAAAAGCATAGAGGGGATAACACATTAGCCATAAAATGGCCTACTGAACAGGCACCAAACAAACTTGAAGAGATATTTGGCATTTCTCATGTACCAAAAAATTCAGAAGAGTTAAAAACACACATGTGTCTTGCAACACAGCTACAACCTGAATCTAAAATCTCAAACATTTGAGATAATAAAGGAATCCATACTGTCCCATCCCCTTTCACTTCTGTAACTCTAACCACTTTACAAGTGTAACATACATGGCAATCAAGACTCTCAGAGTGGAGGAGGTATTGAACTAGTACTAAAGATCAACCCTTTAAACAAACCATCACAGCTATGCACTGTGGCCTGCATGACAAACTAATCAAAACTATAACTCTGAAACTCATATGTATGATTAATTTGTCGATATCAGAAGGTTCTGTCCCAAAATCCTTCAAGCTATTATCATACCACTTATGAGGTCAACAAATGGCAGAACAATTCTGGTCAATTATCACCCAAACTCCATGCGGCCTTTTCTTTGCAAAAACCTTGTAAAACAAATTACAAACTCAAAAATATGTGGAAAAACCCCAACGTCTATCACATCACCTCAAGTGATGCCGAAAGGACACTAGCCAAGATAAGAGAGGAAATTCCCATTTTACCATCTCACTGGATGGACATTTGCTATTGCTCCTTATAATATTTGACTACCCTGCGATATACAGTACTTTGAAATACATTCACACACAACAGAATCAGTGAGAGTTGTATGTTGGATTCAGTCATTTGTACGTGGCTGTTCTCAACAATGAAGCATTTAATCCACAAAGTCATATGCTCAGAAAGTGTCTTAATGAGTACCACAATCTGCTCTTCAACATATACATATGACCAATAGCCCTGGTCCGAGGTCCACATGGGATACACTTTCAAATGTACATAAGTAAATGTCCGGTATTTGTAAAGCACGAACAATAACCCGAGGGTGTCAAGGCGCTGTGGGCCGTCGGGAAGATTAAGCAAGCTCTTGCCCAGAGTCACATGGTACTGGGCAGATCTGCCGACGGGGATCGAAACGAGAGCCCCCGGGTTCTCGACTTAGTCGCCCTGGCTGCTGCGCTACACCTCTTTGCTGATAAGTGACGCTTTGATGCACATTTATTTAAAGGACTTCAAAAGAAAGCAGTAATACAATCACAAATTGTCTTAAACGTGAACCATTGAATCCCAAAAATGTCATTATTTGAAAGGAACAAAGACTGAAATCCTCATGCAGATAGCAGATATTACCTGAAATCTGTCTTGTTTAATCACCACGGAAACTGGGAAGCCCACCTACAACCATGAAGGCAAAAGCCCTAGGGGTTAAATTTTACATTTACATGTCAGTTTTGTCCCAAACAAATTACATGATCAACGACATCAACATACAATTGTCCCTCTTCAGTAAGGTTCTGCCCTTACTCAAAACCAACACTCATGTGGAACTAACAAGTTCCTTGTTAGTGGGATGGCTCACTACCATAATGTAGTCTATTTTGGACTACTTAGCTTAGCCTGAATAGAGTGGTAGTCCCTGCCTGGCCGGAATGCAAACCTCATCCAACCAGGAACGCCATTTCTAGCATTGGGGATTAGCGGTGAGGCAATTATATGTGTTTGTGCATTGCCATAGTCACTCAGTGATCTATACTACTCTATACATAGACCATTACATGTTTTTCTTGTTCTCTCAGATTAGAAATTTTTCTAAATTAACTCCTGCTTATTTTCATTCACTTGGGACTTTGTTTTCCTGTTTCACCTACCTTGTCAGAATGGAAGAGGATCTTACCTGCCTGTCATCTTGTGGTATGAGAAAGTGGAGGAGGTTCTGCAAGAAGAGGGGGCTGATAGAAAAGAGAGGGTCCACTAGCCTGAACATAAAGCCGGCCCTCCATGCATTTGAGTTCAAATGCAGGGAGAAACAAGAGCAGAATATTCTGAGGGGGACTCAGAGATAAATGAGGACTCTGATGGAGAGGGTGCAGGGTGCAGGAGGAAGGACTCACGCGTAGCTCCTGTCCAGCCCAAGGGTGCAGACCAAGGGCTGGAGAACAAGTTGCAGGACCATCCCTGAACTTGTGGGAGAGGGAGTGGATAAAGGATGCAAGGCACCTTGGGCTACAGCTCCCCACTCTGAGAAACAACAGAGGAAAGAGACGCCTGGATGGCCTGGGGCCTGGCTCTTGACACTGACAGCTGAAAGTGGCCTCTGCTCGTTGCTGCCTGGTGGAAGAGTTTTTTTTGGGTTGGGGACAGAAGTCAGACCCAAATTGTGGAATGAGCCACATCACTTTGTTGGCCTTGTTGGTAAAGTTAGGTTCTTCACAGATGGGGTCCACAAGTGAGCGGAAGAAGTCACCATGGGTTAGCTCAGTGCCCTGAGAGCATAGATAGAGGGAGGAAACTGGTTCATAGAGGCATAGAACTAGTAAGTATGCTTGCATGAGGGGGCCAGTGTCCAGGTTTTATCGCCCTAAGCAGGTAAGTCCATCAAGATATTAATTAGGCTACGCTGGCGTAAGGCTGAGGGATCATGTTGGAAATGGCCGTTCTTGCAGGGCTTCCCCAAACATTTAGCCTTCCTCATCTTATTTTTTTCTGAACTTGCTTTTATTGGCTTTAAGATTCTGGGCATTTTACCACTGCTAACTAGTGCTAAAGTGCATGTGCTCTCTCCCTAAAACATGATAACATTGACTCATACCCAATTGGCATATTTAATTTACTTATAAGTCCCTAGTAAAGTGCACCACATGTGCCCAGGGCCTGTAGATTAAACGCTACTTGTGGAGCTGCAGCATTGTGTGTGCCACCCACATAAGTAGCCCCCTAACCATGTCTCAGGCCTGCCACTGCAGGGACTTTGTGTGCAGCTTGCTGCCACTTTGACTTGGCATTTAATATTACTTACCTTAAACTCCCCTTTTTATTACATATAGCTCACACCTAAGGTAGGCTCTAAGTGACCGAAAGGCAGGGTGATGTGTAACTAAAATGCAGGACATGTACTTTTAAGTTTGACATGTTCTGGCAGTGACAAACAGCAGAATTTGTATTTCAATGCTTTGAGACCTACTCCTTTAATAGGCTAGCCTTGGGGATTCCTTAAACACCTTTTAAGCTGTAATTCCTGATTGGAAAGGAGTAGCAACTCCTTGTCTAATATATTTTTAATGGTGGTGATAAATACTCTTTAGTGGTAAAGATGGATTTAACATTACCATTTTAGAAATACCACTTTTAGAAAGTGGGGAAACAAGGGAGGCGTGGGTCCTGTCACTACTTGGCCAGAACCACTCAATTATTGTACAACAAAACATTGGCCAGATAGGTTGTTTACTGATTCCTCAAGTATGAGCTTAGACCAAAAATTCTAAGTTCATGTGATTTATTTCACATCACTTTTGACTTATTTAATACACATATAAATCAACAATCATTAATGTCATAAGGTAGATAGCACATTGTTCAGTATACCATACTTATGAAAATATAACACAGTTCAACAATACAAGTGAAAAACATAAATAATATAAATGTGAAAAAACATAAACGCCAATTCAATTAAAAGGGTCCTGCAAGTGTCCTACACATAACCAGTCCATATTTGACACATAAATCACAGGCGGACCAGATGACAGTTCCAGTTGTCTTGCCTGTGTATAGGCAAAGTACTACACAATTAACATGAGGGTTGTCTGCCCATTGGGAAAGAATTTTCTTCTAACCAATTCCCATCCTGCAACCCCGAGGCTCATTCGCCTTTGCCCAGATGTCAACACCTATCAAACCCGGATTGGTTCTAGGGTTTTCCTCAGAACTCCGACTGGGGATCAGTAACTAAAAAACAAAAATTACAAAGCGTGGCGTCAATAGAGTTGGGGACCCCGGTTTGATTTGGTTACAATATTGTGAGCATTGCCAATTCAAAAGTACCTGTTATAATGGATGCCCAGACGTTTATATATTGTAGCGCTAGTGGTGCACTTATCAGTTATTTACAGGAGCTGTGGGGACAAAAATCAAACGTAGAGGCTCAGCCATGAAGGGTTATAGTACACATGGGGATAACTGAAATTGCTATAAAGTAAGGGAATCGTACCTTCTCAGTTTGTCAGGGATATTCAGTATCCATATCCAATAAGGGGCTGCGCGCGCCGGGAAGAAATTCGGTGAATTCAATTGTCAGAGTTACTCTGTAGAAGAAAAGGCTATTTTTAGTGATGTGAATGGGGGACCTGGTGTGAGCGTGCTGCCGCTAGAGTTCGTGTGCATTTGGGCAGAAGAGGCATGCTCTCTAATCCATTCAGATGTAACATGGGTAGTTAAATAGCCCCAGATTTGTATATTGTAAGGCGCACATATGCATCAGTACACCAATCGTGCTTACAATACCATACCTGTTGGTACTCGCACCGCGTAAGCCACTTGCCTTCTATTTTGAGAACGGAGAACTCCTTCAGAGTCTCAGCGTGTTGCTCGACCACTGCAACTCGGGAGGGGAGGGGCCTACCATTCACACTTTTACATTTGGAAGACCTGGCTTTACATTTCAACCCCCACTGTATGATGGGTTATGTGGTTTGTTACATCTGCAGATGTGTAATTTCAGAGAGTTCATTGAGCCCACCTATGGCAGTGTCAAACTTCATTATTAAAAAGGCTTCCTTTCTTGCTAGCTGAATCGCCGGTTCACCACCCCTGGAAGTGGTTTTGATGGCTGCCCATACACTCCACGTAAAATTGTGTGGTGTATGATTCATCGCAACAAAGTGGTCCACCAATGGGGCGGCAGCTGTCTTATTTTGATACTGCCTTCAGGAAGATGGAGAGGTGGTTCATACTTACATCTGAATAGGTTGTGTCCAGCACTCCCATAAAGGGCTGATTTACCCCCTGCTGGTAGTCTTGAGCCAGGGAGGGGCTGAATGGGATCCTTGTGCACTTCAGAGAGTTCCTTTGAAGTTGCCTCCTACATCAAAGCCATGTTTGGGCATAGGTAATCGTACCCCATGCTGGTAGTCTGGAGCCAGGGCTGGGCTGAATGGGATCCTTGTGCACTTCAGAGAGTTCCTTTGAAGTTGCCTCCTACAAGAAGGCACATTTGGGCATAAGTACTAGGGTTCTGGCCCTACCAAATCAGTACACTAAAGGACCTGGGAAGAACTGCTGTGCTATAAGGATTGCTAATTTGCTGTGGTTTCAAGGATTTACTTCTTTGCTTTGCTGAGCTTCCCTGCTGCCTGCTGATATCTGCCCTGCTGAGGACAAGGACTGGACCCATCTCATTTGAACCCAGAGCACGTCCATGTGCCTTCTGTTTTGTCTCCTGTTTTCTGAAGTCTTAGTGCTATCAAATACTTAACTTCTCTGCTCTCCTATTTTCCCACTGCAAGAACTATTCTGCGAGAACCATCATGCATCCAGTGCTCCTCTCTGAAGAATGAAAGGACTTTGCCCTTCAAGATCGAGTGCTACACTTTGGCAGTGCTCAGTGTTCTCTTGTGTCCGGTAATCCACAAAGTTAGGCACCACGCGCTGACCACAAGCACCGCCTCTGAGGCGCGAGCTGGTGACGGAGTGCTAAGGGAAGCCCTTCTGACTCGCCACCTATGTTTCTGTGCAACCTAGCTTCCCCCATGACAACATGACTATAGAGGCTGCGCTGCACACCATAGCCTGCAGGAGAAGATCAATGTGACTTTGCTGGGCCTGCTCTGATCGCCGAGGGCAACCCAGCATGGCCCGGCACTGAACCACTTTTCAATTAGGAGCGTCCCCAAGGATGCGAGGACTGCTCCTGTAGAAAAAAGATACTGTGCACTGGGTCAGGACCTGTAAGGTCATTTGTAGTCATCTTGCCCCGTGCAGAGCCTCATACCTTTTGTGCCTAACCGGTCCTGAGGGACCCATGGCTGATTCCTGGTTTGCGGTGTCTTCAACGCACAGTACAGAACACATACCTGCCGATCCCCTGCTGGAATCCCTATCAGTTTTCTCGGCCTAGCAAAGCCCCAACAAAGGCATCACCCCTGAGTTTCTTTCCAGCACTCTCAGTGAACACCACCGTGATTAGCCTAAAACAAGCGAATGCATTTCTAGCACTGTAATTTTCTAAGCTTTTTTTAAAAAAAGTTAGAACTTGAGAAGTCTTGATTAGATGTTTGTCATTTTGGTCTAGTTTTAATCAGATAAATATTCTTTATTTTTATAAATCTGTGTGAAATCTTTTTGTGATGTATTCACTGTATTACTGTTTGTGTGCTGCACAACTACTTTACACGTTGTCTCTTTTCATAAGCCTGCCAGCTCTGTGCCAAGCTACCAGAGGGTGAGCACAGGATAACATTTCAGTGGAACCTAGCTTACTCTGGCTAGAGTGGTTGTGCCTGTTTGGCCTGGGTGCATACACTATTTAAACCAATAGTGCCGCAGGGCTAGATGATACAGCATCACCTGCTGCTAGCAGTCCTATGCCGTCACTTGGATCCCTTCCTGTGTCTGTCCCAGCCGCTTACCCTCTGTTGTCAGGGTAAATCAAGCTCACCTGTAGATTTGCTCAAACCAGATCTGTTTTTCAAGCTTTTTCACCCCCCACCTTGTTTAGAAATTATCAATCTTTCCCTGTCATCAGCCCATGCAACCTGCCCTTGAAAGCATGCCAGGGTCATCCCCCTCCTGAAGAAACCGTCTTTGGATGCCTCCAACCCTGAAAATGTCTGCCTTATCTCCCACTTGCTCTTTCTTGCGAAGGTAACAGAGAGACACATAAATGGCATTCTTACCAAGTTCTTGGATGATAACCACACCTTGGATATCTCCCAAAATGGCATCAGGCCAGGACATACCACGGAATCTACGATCCTCGCTGTCACCAAGCAACTCCACAGTGCCCTGGATGAAAGTGGATCCTCAGCACTGATCCTGCTTGATTTGAGCACTGCATTTTATAAGGTGTCTCATAAAATCTTACTGCAGCACTTATAAGGCATTGGTGTAGGTGGGGGGGGGACTGCCCTGGTTCGCGTCTTTTTTGTCTGAATGCTCTTTCCAGGTAATATTTCCCCCCTAAATTCCCAACTCCACATCTTGCCCAGCACTCTTCACTGAACCCTACCTTATTCAACATTTATATTCAGCCACTGGTACAGGTTGTCAAATCCATGAGGATTGTGCTCATATCTTATGCTGATGACACCCAGCTCATGCTCTCCTTCACAAATAATCCTACGATTGACTTGGCCCACTTCCAAAGAGGATTGCTAGCTGTTGCAGAGTGGATGGGTGCTAATTGCCTTCACCTGAATGCAAATAAAATGGAAGTACTTCTACTGGGAAAAAAACACTACTATGGAAATCACTGGTGGCCTTTCTCTTCCTAGTCCCTCTCCCATACCGAAGCCTCCATCAAAAATCAAGACGTCTTCATGGAAAGCACCCTGGCCTTTGAGGCTCAAGCCAAATCTGTAGTGGGTACCTGTTGTGGGCTCTTGAGAAGCCTCAAATCCATTTTTGTCCTTTTCCAACCTAGCACTTGACAAACCATCATCTAGACGGTAATTCTGTCTCAGACAGATTACTGCAATAGCTTGTATCTGGGAACCAACCAGACAGTCATCAGAAGACTTCAGCTGGGCCAAAATGCTTTGGCCAGGCTGCTATTCTCCCTTCTGAAAGCGTCCTCTTCCTCTGGTCTTCTTTATGAACTGCATTGGCACCCAGTGGATAGGAACATCCACTTTAAGACCCTGTGTGTTACTCACAAGATCCTGCACTCCCAGGGGGCCTCCATCTTGTTCAATCTTATATTCCCTTACTGAACCTCTGCCCCTTATGCTTAGCCGATCACAGCTTGGCCATTGTCCCTTGAGACAGGAGAGCAAGAGCAGGAGACCTCTCCTTACATGTCAAGGCCTCTATTCTCCGGAACTACCTCTTTCCCTCAGGAACACAGAGAACCAACTGCATTTCAGGGAAACCATGAAGACCTAGTTTTTTCCACCTAGTATTCCCTTGTTCTTCTTCCCTCTGACAGGCCGGTAGATGCAGTTCATTCATCCTAGAGGTCCTGTTGTTGGAGCCAGCGGCAGCCGGCACAGGTAAGCATAGTGGGGTGGGTCAGGGTGCGGCAGGAAGGGAAGTTGACAGATGACGGATAGGTAAAATTTATTTATTTATTTATACCTATTCCAACGTCTGTTGACTTACCCCCGCCTACCCTGCCCCGCCCCACCACCCACCGCATTTTACAGTGCCGGACTCCGCAGGTTGGAGCAGCTATGCACTTTACAAACACTATAACCTAACATAACATCGCATGCATCACTCCATTGTTCTTGCAATGAACTTGCAAACTAATGTATTTGCTTGCTTCTCGCCTACAATGAAGTACCTTGTTTTTGGTTTTTTAGGTCAAGCCTAGGCAGCGTATGCGATGTCTCTTCAAGACATGTTGTATCCACTCTGTGGGCTTATGGCCCGCCCATTACTTTTTTATTCGTCCCTTCAATTGTCATTCAAAAATGTTTGCTTGCTAATGCTTAATCTTCCCCTGTGTCCCTCCTTTTTGTGCTTCATTTCCTCCCACAGAGCACGACCCAATTGCTGTTAACATTACGATTCTTTGTTTATGTGTTCATTTGGGTGACTATTTATTTTCTGTGATTCCTGCTCGTGTCACTATTTACCCGTCTTTGATGGTTTAGCTTCGACACACATCACTTAATCTCCCCATCCCGTTCAAATACCGAGATTAAATGTCAGGCACTTCAGAACCTGTTTTTGAAATTCCCTCTTTATTAGTGGCTGTCACTTAATCTCCCCACCCTGTTCAAATACCATGATGAAACGTCTACTGATTTCGAAATTGCCTCTTTAATTTTCTCTGACTTCAAAGTGTGAGGATTCCCCCAAACCCCCCTGCTTATCTGCTTAGTGCTTTAGCAAGCCTCGGTCACCAGACCTTGAGCAGCCCAACCTTCCAGCATAGTTATGGGCAAGGCTTGGGCAACTCCCGCTGCACTTTCTCTGATGCTTGTTTATATAACGTGAACTTGAGCGACCCGAAGGTGTTGGTGTGCTTTACATGAGTGCTAGTTACATTAAACAAGGCTAGATTCATTTTTGGGGGCGTTTTATAGAGTGCAAACTCGACTGACCCAAAGGTATTGAAGCATTTTACAAAAGCTCCAGTTACAGTATACAAGGTCATGTAAAAATGTATTTGTTTTTAGGTGTATTGAGGTTAAGTGATGTCACCACTGCCCCTGTTTATTCATTATTTCCCCTCTACCTGACAAATGGGAGCAGCATTTGTCTATCCCACCTCCTCCCTTGTCGCTGCATGCCTGCCCCGCTGCCTTTACCTGTCGTCCTCCTCCTCTCAGAGCTCTAATTTCAAAGCACATTCACTGCAACTCCCCAGGGACTTTGAGAAACTTTTTATCATAGAATGTGAACTTGAGTGACCGAAAGGCGTTGGAGCGCTTTACATGTGTGCTAGTTACATTGCACAAGGTCAAATTACTTTTTGGGGCTATTCTTTTAGTGCAAACTTGACAGACCCGAAAGTATTGCAGCACTTTACAAAAGTGCCAGGTACATTACACACAGAAGTCAGGTTAGTTTCTTTGTTTTTAGGTGCATGGAGATTAAGTGATACTGATACCGTCCCTGTTTATTCATTATTTCCACACTGCCTGACAAATGGGAGCAACATTGTCCCCCCCACCTCCTCCCATGTCATTACATCCCTGCCCCACTGACTCTTACAGTCGTCCTCATTCTCTCAGAGCTCTAATTTCAAAACACAGTGAACCCGATTCACGAATGTAAACTGAGATGAAAGTCTAACTTTATGACTATTGGTATTCACAAATGGCATTTTTGAGTAGTAAAGTTAGACTTTTGTCTCAGTTTTAGTCTCAGTTAAACTGAAGACCAAAACTGAAGTTTAAGTGAGACACAAGTCTAACTTTACTACCCATAAATGCCCTTTGTGAATACAGAAAGTCCTAAAGTTAGACTATCGTCTCAGTTAGTTTACCTTTGTGCATCAGGCCCATTCACATCAGCTCCCCAGGGACTGAGCGGTACAAAAGGGGTGGTGATGGACGGAGCATCTGAACCACTCAAACACTCACACCCAGTCAAAAGATCTGGGTTAGATCCATCACTGTTCTTTAGCCCACTCTGCCACCCCAGTTCAGACATGGCTATATGCAAATCAGTCTGACCCTGAGCCTCATGGGAACAGTCCAGCCGAACTGCCAAGCCATGCCTTCCCTGGACCAGAAACAAGCTTCCGAGGACCGGTTTCTGGCATTACAGGGACTGAGGCATTTCTTATTATATAATATGAACTCAAACTACCAGAAGGTCTAGGAGCGCTTTACATGAGCACCAGCTACATTAAACAATGGCGGGGATATTTTTTGCGGACATTTTGACGCATCGCGAACTCGACTGACCCAAAGGTATTGGATCGCTTTACAAAAGCGCCAGGTAGATTACACAAGGTAAGGTTAACTGTTTTGTGTTTAGGTGCAAGAAGATTAAGTGATGCATACGCAGTCCCTGTTTATTCATTATTTCCCCTCTACCAGACAAATGGGAGCAAGATTCCTCCTTCTCCCCCTCCTTCAATGTTGCAGCATGCCTGCCTCGCTGCCTCTTCCTGTCGTCCTCTTCCTCTCAGAGCTTTATATTTTTGGACTTTATGCCACTAGCTTGGTCCGACCAACTTGCTATAATTTTTTGTCACTTAAACTTTAAAATAACCCAATCAAACATTGCATATGGCGGTCCTACCAGCTATTATGCCTGGAACAAAAGGGATAGCAAACAACTTACTCAACAAGTTCTATGTTCACAGCCTATACTTTCTCAGGATCCTGAACAGGTCACGGTGGAGTACTCAGAATGGTTAAATCCAGCAATGTCTAAGCTAGTCTCCCTTAAATCAGCCAAATCCGTGAGGAAACAACCCTTATCACCATGGTTTACAGATGCACACCAACAGGAAAAACAAAACTGCAGAAGGCTTGAAAGAAAATGGAGGTCAGATTATGATGCACAGAGAAAGAAATATACAAACTCTCTTTGACTAAGTATAAAGGTCTACTTACAAAAGAAAAATGACCTATTATACACAGCAGATTGAATCATCAAATAATTCCTCAAGGGAATTATTTCAGGTGTTTATAAAACTCTCCAAACTTTCTGGCAATAAAGGAGCAAGCCGTAGTTAAAACTTTTGTGATTTGCTTGCTCACTGCTTTTGTGATAAGGCTTACCAAATTTATCTAAAGTTCACCATCAATACAAAATCTGCCCCTAGGGAAGATACTTAAAAAAATTCCACCTTGGCTGACAAACTAAATACTCAGGATAACATTGAACAAACAACTTTTTCTGAATTTTCCTTAGTTATACCTGACCAGGTGATTGCGCTGATTCACTCCGCTTAAACCAGGGTTACCATTTGATCCAGGTCCGTCGTTAGTGGTAAAACTGATTCCAGGGTCCGTAGCTACAAATTTAACAAGCATTTTCAACTCTATGTTTGCAAAAGGACATTTTCCCTCAATCTGGAAAACGGCTTTAATTCTTCCCCTGTTGAAAAAACCTAGTCTTAATCCTGAAGATCCTTCTAACTATTACCCCATTTCTACACTACCACTTCCTGCTAAAATCGAAGAGAAATTGATGAAGCAACAACTGGTACATTTAATCCATGATAACCATCTTCTGGATGCAACACAGTTTGCTTTCAGACCTGGACACAGCACTGAGACTGCTCTTATCAAGGTCACTGAATAAATAAGGGCCACTCTGGATAAGGGAGGTACTGCGGCTCCTATTTTCATTGCTTTGTCGGCGGCCTTTGATATGGTCAACTATACTATTGTGATTAACTGTCTTGAGGTAATAGGTATAAAAAAAGAAGGCTCTTTGCCCTTTTGAGCTTGTTTCTGAAAGAAAGAGAGAAAACTGTTGCAGTAGATGCTTACATCTCTAAATCTTTTTCTTTGCCATGTGGGGTCCCTCAAGGGTCCTCACTTAGCCCCACACTGTTTAACCTCTATGTAACAGAACTAGCACCATTGATTGAATCCTTTGGATTCTCCCTTACCTCCTATGAGGACCACACATAAATAGTGCAGTCGGCATATAACAACGCAAAAATTATAGGAGTGAAGTTCCATGATTGCATGAGGGCAATCAGTGTTTAGATGGGCAATCATTGCCTAAAGTTGAACAACCCCCAATTGTGGACCTCATCCAGCTAACCACTAGAGATGGGCCACCCCCAACTCCAGTAACTAAGGCAAAAATCGTAGGTGTGGGGTTTGACAACAGACTGAACTTTGGTAGTCAAACAACTTTGATGGCTCTACCTTTTTTAACACTTTGAGGATGATTAAGAAAATCCTCCCTTTCATTCCCTCAACTGGCAAGAAAACAGTAATCACAACTCGAATCTTATTAAAAATTGACTACTGCAATGGGTTGTACTTAAATCTGCAAGAACAATATCTTAATAAACTGCTAATCATGCAAAGTTCAGTGGCCAGGTTGCTTCTGGGTATTCCCAAATGCAATCAGTTACTGAAACTTTGAGAGGTCTTCACTGGCTGACTGTTAGGAACCGCATACATTTCAAGGCACTTTGTATAGACTAGAAAGCCTTGCATGAGACCGGCCCTGAAGATTTTAGATGAGCATTCAAAAGGAATGATTAAAGCAGAAATGCACATTCCATATGTGCAAAGAAAGCTGTGGTCTCTAGATTAAAAAAAGTGACACGGGGAGGAAGTAGCTTTTTTACTGGGGCCACTAAAATTTGGAATCTGCTTCAGGCTTACATCAGGGCTGCTCCATCCTTGTTTGCCTTCAGAAAGGAACTGAAAACGTGGCTTTTTAATCATTAATTTCAAATTTAGGTTTTTATCCAGCCGTTTTCAGGCATTTGCTGGTGCCACAACACCTCAGGGTATACAAGCGTTCTCTAAGTTGTTTAACATAACATAGCAACATAACAACATTTCTAAGCACATTCATGATAGCTCCCTAGGGACTGTGAAACATTATTTATGATATAATATCAACTTGAGTGATCCAAAGGTGTTGGTGCGCCTAACATGAGTGCTAGCTACATTACACAAGGACAGATTAATTGTTTGGGGCATTTTTATATAGTGCAAACTCAGCTGACCCAAAGGAATTGAGGCGCTTTACAAATGCGCCAGTTACGTTACACAAGGTCAGGTAATTTATTTGTTTTTCGGTGCATGGAGATTAAGTGATGACAACACATCCCTGTTTATTCATTAATTTTCCTCTACCTGACAAATGGGAGCAGCATTTGTCCCTCCCATCTCCTCCCATGTTGCTGCATGCCTGCCCCACTACCTCTTCCTGTCTTCGTCCTCCTCCTCATCTCAAAGCTTTAATTTCAAAGCAGATTCACTGCAGCTTCCTGGAGACTAGGAGACAATTTTGACCATAGTATGTGAACCTGAGCAACCCAAGTGCTTTACATGAGTGCTAGTTACATTACACAAGGTCACATTAATTTTTAGGGGCATTTTTATAGAGCTCAAATGTAACTGACTCGAAAGTTTGGAGATCTTTACAAAAGTGACAGTTACATTACACAAGGTCAGGTTACTTATTTTGTTTTTAGGTGCGCAGAGATTAAGTGATTCTGACGCTGTCCCTGTTTATTCATTATTTTCGCTATACCTTACATATGGGAGAATTTTGTTGTTGTTGTTATGTCCAGTGCTCCTATTCTCAGGGGTCTGGGACATATGTGGGGTTGGGGGCTTGCTGGTAAACGGATGGGGCGAGCAGTGTTTTCATTTGAAAACTCTGGAGAAGGAACCTGGTAAATACGTGCCTGGGGGAAGAGGTATGTGCCGCCTCCGCCATTGTAAAGAACTTCACTACTTTTTTTCATAAACTATTCAAAACTCTAGTGATGTAGTTGCACACAGAATGCCATAGTGCTGTTGACTCGCAGCGAGGCACTTGTATTTCTGTCTGTGCATTAAAAAATGCTCGGAATGTGTTCAGAAATGTTTTTTAAGGTAAGCATGTATTCCCAAATCACACTGCATTACTCAATATATAGTAATTGTATAGCTCTTCAATCCCTGGTGGCACAGCACCCAGGATAATCTGCTGCATGGCGAAACACTTATAAGGTCTCAAAGGCGAGACCTATTGGCAATGCCAATGCTTGTTTTGTTTATAGCAATAAAGAGTGGCCTTGCTGGAGGGCTCAATGGTAGGGGCATTGGCCCAGAATTGAAGTTGTGATAGCCTTAAAGGGGCCTGTCTCGATTTTCTGGTATGCCTGCTTTTATTGTTTTGTGTTTTTTTTAGTTTTTGTTCTCCTCATGCTTCCTCTTTCTTTTTAGGTCGAGCCTAGCACAGCGCCCATGCGCTGCACTATGGGAGGCTGCTTGAGAGCACTCCAAACTTCTCCGTGTGGGTCTGACTCCTCCCATACATTGGATTGGCCTTTGCGTGATTCTTTCTATAATGAAAGCACGTAAATGGCCAAAGGTGGGTGTATGTCCCACTTCTTCTCCAAATGTTCATTCCCACAACGTTTTGCTCTCGGGAGCCAGCAGTGGTGCGCAGGGTGGCAGCTGCATTCCTTGTCGGATCAGGTTACTAATTAAACACAGCACGGTCACTTTCACTTTAGCGGCCGCACTTGTTGTTTTGTGTGGGCTTGTTTTGCCAATTTGTCAGCATTGGATATTTTCCAGTCAGGATTACACCAAAACATTTAACATATGCTCAGTGTAATTAGTAGACACCAGCATCGTCTTTAACAGCAGACTCCAAGACGCCATGCCCTGTACTGACCTGGGAACAGCAGCAACACCCACACACACTGAGGAGCAGAGTGAGGTCCCCTGCGTTTAAGTGCCCCAATGGCCCTATGAGGCAGCCACCCCATCACCACTACAGGACCTGATGCTAATAAGAGCCTACTTCCACAGCACCCATCGGACGAGGGTGGAGCCCCCAACAGTAGACACTGGTGAGAAGACTTGACTTCTTCTTGTCTTTGGCGTACAAGTGTATAGCAGCTAATTGCACACCACCCTCCCCAAAGCTACATGGCTCATAAGCTACTAACCCCTCCCTGGGACTCACTGTTATATCTGGGGGAAAGGGGAGAAGCACAGTCTGTGTAGATCACACCAGCACAGACCCCCTTTGCTTCACCCATGCACACCTTGCCTCTCCATCACTCATCTTACTCACCCACCCTCCACGTCAGCAGCAAACATGGTGACTGGCATTGCTCAGAGAGCTCGGTGGTGGATCTCAAGAGCAGGCTGACCTCGGGAGATAGAGGCAGCTGCAGCGATGTGCCACCACAAAATTGCTCCCCATAAAATAGACTACATGAAATGCTTTCTTGGGGAAATCCACACCAAAATAGCCTCCTTCAAATCAGACTTTAAATTCAATGTACAAGATCTATGCAAAGAAGTCACAAACTTGGGACAGAGAGTTGAACGTTTGGCTGACACCCGTGTGGAAGACCAGGAGATGCCTTGGTGAAGACACAAGAGGAAAAGCATGCAGACCTACAGTTAAAGCAGGAAGTATAGGAAAATAGGAGCCGGTGCAACCACATTTGTATCTGCGTGATCCCTTGTGGTGGAAAAAGCGACAACATCATGCTACTTGACTGAGCTCCTAGAACCTCAGCTGCTGCCTTCACAACGGACGGTGGACAGGATATCCTCACAAGAGTAGACTTCTTCACTGAAAAGGAGATGATAATAATAATAATAATAATAATTTCACTTATAAAGCAACTGGTTACACCATCCGGTGTGTCCCCACCCTGAAACTAACTTTTCAGAAGAGGAGAAGGTAAAATGGACCTATAGCTGGAATAGCCAGGTTATCAGGTTTATTTTTGGAAGAGGCTCTCCGAAGGTTCAGCAGAGGGGAAGTGCGTTCCAATTTTTGGCTTCTAGATAACTGAACGAGCGTGCAGCCATTCTTACTTTTTGTACTCTAGGTACTTTGACCAGATAGGTCCCAGTCGATCCAAGATGGCGGGTAGGATTATAGGGGGTAAGTAAGTCATGAAGAAAGCTTTGACCTTTGCCCTGCAGGCTACGATGGCTAATGCATAAAGCTTTGAAAATAATTATTTTCTTAACCAGCAGCCAGTGCAAGTCATCAAGAGCCTTCCCAGTAGATGCCCTCCTAGGAAGCTTCAGAACTAAGCGAGCCACCGCATTCTGAATACATTGCAGCCTGTGAAGGCATTTTTTTGTTGCTCCCAGACATAGGAAATTTCCGTAGTCCAATTGGGATTTACCAAAGCATGGACTAGGGTTTTCCTAGCTGGGATTGGGAGAACATCCAGAGTTTTCCTTAACATTCTTAGGATTCCAAAGCACTTCCCTGCCACCTTTCTGGTATATGCCTCAAAAGAAAGAGTGGAGTCCAAACAGACTCCTAGGTTTTTAACCTATTGTCTTGAGGTAGGGGTAGAGCCCAGAGTTTGTGGCCACCATGCGATGACCGAATGGAGGGGGCTTTTTCCACTACTAAGATCTCTGTTTTGCTACTGTTTAATTTAAGGCAGTTATCTGTCATCCAAGACACCAGGTCCTGCAGGCAGGAAGAAAACTTGGTGACTGTTGTGTCAGAGTCGTGTGACACAGAGACAAGTTGCATGCCATCTGCATATGACACAATGGTGACACCTTGCCTTTCCACAATCTCTGCTAAGGGTGCATAATACAAGTTAAAAAGAGTTGGACCCAAAATGAAGCCCTGAGGGACAGTGCTATGCTTTTGGAAATATATGGGCGTTGTGTAACCTAGAAGCTCCAGTCCTGCAAAAAAGAAGCCATCCATTTTAGTGCGATTTCGTCCAGCCCTCCTGATCTGAGACGCTGTAAGAGCAGTTTGTGGGATTCCATATCAATAGACTGACCTTCATCCACATATCTCCGTATTTTCTCCATAGCAAGGAGCAGTGCAAACGCCGTAGAGTACATGGCTCTGAAACCTAATTGTGTGGGATGGAGTAGATTTTGCCGATTGATATGTGCAACTAGTTGTGTACTCACCACTTTTTCTGCTATTTTAGAAAAATAGGGCAGAAGCGAAATAGGGTGTAAGTTCTCCAGCTGACTTGAATCAGTTCCTGGCTTTTTCTTGGGAGGGAGAACAATAGCCTGTTTCCATATATTTGAAACCCTGCACCCAGAAAAGGAGAGATCAAGAAGCTGCTGTATGTTAGGCATTATTATCTCCAGGCCTCCTCTCGTAATCTTATGTATAGCTGGGTCCATGGGAGAACCAGATTTAATGCTTAAAGCTACCCCGTTTAGATCTGGGGTGAATGGAATTTAGAGAGGGCATTGGCCCCTTCCACCGAGTTCATCTCAGTTTGGCAAATCGTCCCATTATGGGCTTCCACCGGAAAGGTATGATATATTTTGACTACCTTCTCGGCAAAGAGATCAGCAATCTGCTTACATACCTCAGGCGAGATGGTAGCAGGAGTCACAGTTCTCACAAGCGAGGGCAGATCTTAAAGGATGGTAAATAACTCTTGAGAAGAGTTCTCTGCCTGTTCAATTCTCTCATTATAGTAAGCAGCCCCTGTTCTTTTCATAAGAGAGTGGTATTGCTCTAAATGCAGCTTGTAGGCAGTCTTACTCTGATTTGAGAAATCTATCCTACCCATGCATTCTAAGCGCTTACAGGATTTATTTTTGCTGTTCTTAGGGCTTCATTAAACTATGGGGCTGATTTAGTGTGTCTACAAGGGAGACCGTAGGTCCAGGGAGCCACTACATCCAGTGCTTCCGTAATCCACTTTTCCACTGAGCTACATGCCCCTTTAATATCCTTTCCCAGCAGAGGACGCCACTGCTCGAGGGCATGGATAAAACTTGCTGAGCTAAATCTGGACCATATCTTACGAGGGGTGCTTTGTAATGTAGTAGCTATAGGGGGGATTTTAGCTAGAGAAATAGTGAAAGCTACGAGATGATGATCAGACCATGGGACTGCAATTGAAGATTCAGTATCTAGCTCGAAGCAGTTAGTAAAAATAGGGTCTAATATATGACCATGTTAGTGTGTTGGGAGAGTGGACTTGAGTCTTAATTGAAGAGCGGCTAGTTCCTGCTGTAGGGATTGAGCTTTACAGCTATTGCGATCGTCAAAGTGTAGATTGATGTCACCTAAAACTACCAATTTTTTGTAACAAAGTGCTATTTGTACAATTTGCTCAACCAAACTAGAGATAAAATCAGGAGCTGGTCCACGAGGGCGGTAAATCAGAAAGCCCTTAACAGTGTGATTATTAGCTGCTGTTATCGAAAAAGAGGCAGCTTCACACTTATCTATGTCGGCTATATCCAGAGTGCATTTTAGGGCTAAATTAAAGACAATAGCTATTGCTCCCTCACGCTTAGTCAGGCAATCTAGTCTAAGGATGCCATCATCTTTTTAGGGGGGGGCATCCAGGATCTATGGGGTCGAGTCCTCCTTAAACCAGGTTTCCGTGAGAAATAGAACAAGTTGATTATCTCAGACACAGTCATAGATTTCAAACTTATGTTTGTTGAGGGAAATGCAATTAATGAGCATTAATTTTAACTTGTGCCTTACCCCAAGTCTTGCCTTATGAGCAGCTGTTTTATATGAGCAGTGAGTGCACTTCAATGGCACTATATCCATAACAAGGTTGTGCCTACAAAGGTATGAAACTGGAGGGCCCAGTGCTTTTAATTTCTCCCCTGAGTATTCCAAACGCTGATTTACCTTAGACCAAACAGGGGTTCTGGCCCCTACACCCCGGCTGGCCGAGGACGGGCACAGACGAGCTTGCCTTTGGTGCGTCCGCTGCGTGTCCGCAACGGCATGTAACTGATATAGGCGGAGAGCTGCCGAAACTAGCCTGCCAACTTCCGAGACCAGCAGCACTATGGAAGGGAGTGCAAAACGAAGTCCCGCCCTCCTTTCAAACAGCACTGCAGCTGCGGCGGAAAGGGCAAGGACCAACAACTAGAGACGTAGAGTAAATACCAGGAAGAACGGTAAAAACAAAGATAGCACACAGAATTGCGCTACATTTAATGATTAAGAACAGTTTAAAAATGCCATTCGGTAAAAACAAAGATAGCCTGCAGAATTGCGCTACATTTAATGATTAAGAACAGTTTAAAAATGCCATTAAACTAATCATTACTTCTCCACAAATACGTCCCCCCTTTGAAAAAGAAGCAAACGCTGTGCAGACCCTGCCAGTGTCTGCTTAAGCTGCACGTCCACATCAGCATGAGTCTGATATAGGCGGAGAGCCGCCAAACTAGCCTGCGACCAGCAGCACACTGGAAGTGAGTGCAAAACTAAGTCCCATCCTCCGCTCAAATAGCACGGCTGCCGCGGCAGAAAAGGGCAAGGACCAACAACGAGAGTCGGAGAGTAAATACCGGTAACAGCGGTAAAAACAAAGATAGTCCACAGAATTGCGCTACATTTAATGATTAACCCCTCGGGGCTAATGACGAGCTGGGCTCGTCATGGTGCTTACCTGTCGTGCGCTGATGACAAGGCCAGCTCGTCATCAGCCCCACCCTCGGGGGAAGCGCTGGCGCTCCCCCCGAGGGTCTCTGATCTTCGTTGTTTTGTTGGGGGCGGCAGCGGAAGAGCTTCCGCTGCTGCCCCGCCCCCCCCCCCATGGGAATCCCTGATGACGTCAGCATGCACAGCGCGCGCTGACATCATCAGGGATTCCCAGCGCTCGGGAAGCCATTTGCTTCCTGAGCGCCGGAGAAGCAGGTAGGTTTCTCGTGGCTGGCAGGGGTTTGGGGCAGCGAAGAGGCATCAGGGGAGAGGAAAGTGATTTTCCTCTCCCCTGATGTCTCTTTGCAGGGCATTTCTGCCTCACGATCGCGCACAGCGTCGCGATCGTGTGGCGGAAATGCCCCCACTAGCACCAGGGATTTCATTTTAGTTTATAGGAAGCGACCCCTTGGGCAAGGGTCACTTCCAGGCGGGCTGTAAATATGTTTTCGTTTTTCTGCCCCCCTGGGGGGAAATCGGCCCGATTTTTTCGGCCGTTTTGCCCCCAGGGGGGGCAGAAATTCCCCACTAGCACCGGGGTTGTATTTTGGAGCCAAGATGGCGGCCATCTTTTCTGTGTACGTTTTTCTGTCCCCCCTGGGGGCAAATCGGCCTGTTTTGCCCGTTTTTCGGCCGTTTTGTCCCCAGGGGGGGCAGAAATTACCTACTAGCCCCAGGGATTTTTGTTGGGGCAATGTGTTTGTTTTGGGAAGCGACCCCTTGGGTAAGGGTCGCTTCCAGGTGGCCATGATTGTGTTTTTGTTTTTCTGTCCACCCTGGGGGCAAATCGGCCCGTTTTGTTTGCCATTTTGCCCCCAGGGGGGGGCAGAAAATGCCCACTAGCACCAGGGAATATTTAGTTTTTAGGAAGCGACCCCTTGGGCAAGGAGTAGTGCTTGGCTGGCGGTGTGTGTGGAGTGGCGCTTGGCTGGTGGTGTGCGTGGAGTGCTACTTTTCTGTCTGTGCACGGAGTGCTGTTTGGCTGGCGGTGTGTGTGGAGTGGCGCTTGGCTGGTGGTGTGCGTGGAGTGGTACTTGGTTGTCTGTGCACGGAGTGGTGTTTGGCTGGTGGAGTGGTGTTTGGCTGGCGGTGTGTGGGGAGTGGTACTTGGCTGGATGGTGTGCGTGGAGCGGTGCTTGGCTGGCGGTGAGTGGCGCTTGGCTTGCGGTGTGCGTGGAGTGGTGCTTGGCTGGCGGTGTGTGTGGAGTGGTACTTGGCTGTCGATGTGCGCTGAGTGGTGTTTGGCTGGCGGTGTGCGTGGAGGGGTACTTGTCTATCTATGCACGGAGTGGTGCTTGGCTGGCGGTGTGTGTGGAGTGGCGCTTGGCTGGTGGTGTGTGTGGAGTGGTACTTGGCTGTCTGTGCACGGAGTGGTGCTTGGCTGGTGGTGCTTGTGGAGTGGCGCTTGCCTGGTGGTGTGCGTGGAGTGCTACTTTGCTGTCTGTGCACGGAGTGGTGCTTGGCTGGCGGTGTGTGTGGAGTGGCGCTTGGCTGGTGGTGTGCGTGGAGTGCTACTTTGCTGTCTGTGCACGGAGTGGTGCTTGGCTGGCGGTGTGTGTGGAGTGGCGCTTGGCTGGTGGTGTGCGTGGAGTGCTACTTTGCTGTCTGTGCACGGAGTGCTGCTTGGCTGACGGTGTGTGTGGGGTGGCGCTTGGCTGGTGGTGTGCGTGGAGTGGTACTTGGTTGTCTGTGCACGGAGTGGTGTTTGGCTGGTGGTGTGTGTGGAGTGGTGTTTGGCTGGCGGTGTGTGGGGAGTGGTACTTGGCTGGATGGTCTGCGTGGAGCGGTGCTTGGCTGGCGGTGAGTGGCGCTTGGCTTGCGGTGTGCGTGGAGTGGTGCTTGGCTGGCGGTGTGTGTGGAGTGGTACTTGGCTGTCGGTGTGCGCTGAGTGGTGTTTGGCTTGCGGTGTGCCTGGAGGGGTACTTGTCTATCTATGCACGGAGTGGTGCTTGGCTGGCGGTGTGTGTGGAGTGGCGCTTGGCTGGTGGTGTGTGTGGAGTGGTACTTGGCTGTCTGTGCACGGAGTGGTGCTTGGCTGGTGGTGCTTGTGGAGTGGCGCTTGCCTGGTGGTGTGCGTGGAGTGCTACTTTGCTGTCTGTGCACAGAGTGGTGCTTGGCTGGCGGTGTGTGTGGAGTGGCGCTTGGCTGGTGGTGTGCGTGGAGTGCTACTTTGCTGTCTGTGCATGGAGTGCTGCTTGGCTGGCGGTGTGTGTGGAGTGGCGCTTGGCTGGTGGTGTGCGTGGAGTGCTACTTTGCTGTCTGTGCACGGAGTGGTGCTTGGCTGGCGGTGTGTGTGGAGTGGCGCTTGGCTGGTGGTGTGCGTGGAGTGCTACTTTGCTGTCTGTGCACGGAGTGCTGCTTGGCTGGCGGTGTGTGTGGGGTGGCGCTTGGCTGGTGGTGTGCGTGGAGTGGTACTTGGTTGTCTGTGCACGGAGTGGTGTTTGGCTGGTGGTGTGTGTGGAGTGGTGTTTGGCTGGCGGTGTGTGGGGAGTGGTACTTGGCTGGATGGTCTGCGTGGAGCGGTGCTTGGCTGGCGGTGAGTGGCGCTTGGCTTGCGGTGTGCGTGGAGTGGTGCTTGGCTGGCGGTGTGTGTGGAGTGGTACTTGGCTGTCGGTGTGCGCTGAGTGGTGTTTGGCTGGCGGTGTGCGTGGAGGGGTACTTGGCTATCTATGCACGGAGTGGTGCTTGGCTGGCGGTGTGTGTGGAGTGGCGCTTGGCTGGTGGTGTGTGTGGAGTGGTACTTGGCTGGCTGTGCATGGAGTGGTGCTTGGCTGGTGGTGCTTGTGGAGTTGCGCTTGGCTGGTGGTGTGCGTGGAGTGCTACTTTGCTGTCTGTGCACGGAGTGGTGCTTGACTGGCGGTGTGTGTGGAGTGGCGCTTGGCTGGTGGTGTGCGTGGAGTGCTACTTTGCTGTCTGTGCACGGAGTGGTGCTTGGCTGGCGGTGTGCATGGAGTGGCGCTTGGCTGGTGGTGTGCGTGGAGTGGTACTTGGCTGTCTGTGCACGGAGTGGTGCTTGGCTGGCGGTGTGTGTGGAGTGGCGCTTGGCTGGATGGTGTGCGTGGAGTGGTACTTGGCTGTCGGTGTGCGCTGAGTGGTGTTTGGCTGGCGGTGTGCATGGTCTGGCGCTTGGATGGTGGTGTGGGTGGACTGGCACTCGGCTGGCGGTGTGTGAGTAGTTACTTTCTGTTGGTCACTACACACACTGCTAGTTGAGTGACACTCTACGCAGTCCATCATTTTCTGTCGTTGCTGTGTCAGATATGTGGGCGTGTGAAAGTGATGGGCCCTTGAATGGCGCTGGCGGCGTTAATTTTTTTGTATGTGTCACACGTACAAAAGGTGTATGAATGTCCTTACTGCCCCTGTGTGATGGGGGTACTGGTAGGAGCAAAAGACTGACTGGCACCAAAGGGGTCAGGCAGTAAAAAAAATTAAAAAAATTTACCAGTGTCTTGATGTTAAACCTCATCTAATCCCAATTGGTCTAAGCCCTATTTGATGGCCCATCTGGCCGGATTTAAATTTGGGGGGCAAATTTGTGTGTTGTTGTTTTAATTGTTATATTGCTTGTGAAATGTGGTAGTAATTTTTATTTCTTCTCTATTTTTGTCTTGTTCCAGGCTTTTGCTGTTTGGATTGTTGTAGGTTGTGTGTCTGTTTGCAGCTTGTGTAGTTGCTTGTGCTTGGTAAGTGAATGTATTTTGTACTACTTTCCCTTGATGTTTGTCTTTTTGAAAAAGATTGTACTTCTAGCAGTTTGTGTGGCTCTGTGTTTTTTTTTCTGCATTACTGTTTGATGTTCACTTTGTTTTCTAATCTGTCATTTTTTTTTTCTTTCTAGTGGGATATCATTTCTTTTTGCTGTGTCTCAACAGAGTAGGTGCTGGTGAGTTTAGCTATATTTGGTAAGAGTGAAATTGTTTTGGATTGTATTTATCTTTTTGTGAAAGCCTTACCTAGTTTACTTCTTACTTTGCACAGTGTAGGTTGTTGTTCACTTGTGTGTGCAGTCTTCTTGCTTTGTAAGGATAATGGCTAGTCGCAGGATTACTGCTCAGCAGGTTCTTGGTTTGCTTTTTGAGTCTTCCTCTGACCATGGTTCAGAGAGTGAGTCCGATTCGGACTCCCAGGTAGGGGCAGAAGATTCAGGCAGTGAGTTTTCTCTTCGCATGGAATCATCATCATCGGATGATGAATCTTCTTCTAGTGCTGATGAAGGGACTATGGTAGAGGAGGACATTGAGGTGCCGGTAGTGGGCCAAGAGGCACCTGTGCTGCTGCCTAGGGCCGCAAGGTTTCCTTTCTTTTTACGTCCGCAAGAGGCATGTGGGCTGGAGCCTGCGCCCAAAAGGCTTCACATTGCTGTGGTGCGCAAAGAGGCATCTGGTGCTTTTTGTCTTCCTGCTGGTGTAGTGCAGCAAGAGGCATCTGGGACTGTTAGGCTTCCCATTGGTGTAGAGCGGCAAGAGGCATCTGGGCCTGCTTGGTTTCCTGGTGGTGTAGTGCAGCAAGAAGCATCTCAGGCTGCTGGGCTTCCCATTGGTGTAGTGCAGGAAGAGCCCTCTGGGGATGCTATGTCTTCTGTTGGTGTTGTGCAGCCAGAATTATCTGTGGCTGTTAGGCTTCCCATTGGTGTAGAGCGGCAAGAGGCATCTGGGCCTGCTTGGTTTCCCGGTGGTGTAGTGCAGCAAGAAGCATCTCAGGCTGCTGGGCTTCCCGTTGGTGTAGTGCAGGAAGAGCCCTCTGGGGATGCTATGTCTTCTGTTGGTGTTGTGCAGCCAGAAGTATCTGTGGCTGTTAGACTTCCCGTTGGTGAACAGCAGCAAGAGGCTTCTGGGCTGCAGGCTGGGGTGGCTGCTCCCCCCGTTGATAGGGATGGCCTCTGGGTTCCTCCTGGCTTGGTGCAGCCGGCATTGCCAGAGTTCACTGGTGTTCCTGGGTGTAGAGTGAATACTGAGAATTTTCTGCCAATACATTTTTTTCAGTTGTTTTTTGACGATGTGTTTTTGCAAGAGATTGTTGAGCAAACCAATTTGTATGCAGAACAATTTTTGAGGGCCAACAGTGCCAGCCTTAAGCCCTATTCTAGAGCAATCCGGTGGACTCCCACAAATGTTGAAGAGATGAAGAAGTTTTTGGGATTAACTTTTTTGATGGGCTTGCTAAGGAAGCCATCAATGACTTCATATTGGTCCACTAGTCCCTTGATGGCAACAGCTATATTTCCAGCAGTCATAAGTCGTGATCGGTATATGCTTCTTCTTCGGATGATGCATTTTGTTGATAATAGTTTAGCGTTGTCAATCGATCACCCTGATTGTGACCGTTTGTTTAAAATTCGGCCTGTCCTTGATCACTTTGTTGATCGTTTTTCTGAGATCTTTTTCCCTGGTAAAGAAATTGCAGTGGATGAGTCTTTGGTGTTGTTCAAGGGCCGCTTGGTTTTTAGGCAATACATTCCTAGTTAGAGGGCACGCTATGGAATCAAACTGTATATGCTGTGTGACAGTGAGACTCGATATGTCTACAATTTCAGGGTTTACACTGGTAAGGAGTCCAGCATTAACCCTCCTGGTTGTCCTCCTACTTTTGGAGTGACTGAGAAAATTGTGTGGGAACTAGGTAGAGGATTATTTAACAAAGGCCATCATTTATATGTAGATAACTTCTACACTGGTGTGCGGTTGTTCAAGGAGTTGGCCAAAGTGGGCACTGTTGCTTGTGGCACAATGCGCAGTAACCGTAAAGGTTTCCCAAAGGAACTTGTTAGCAAAAGGCTTGTGCGGGGACAGTCTACGGCATTGCAATGTGGGGAGCTTCTAGCTGTGAAGTTTTCAGACAAGAGAGATGTGTACATGCTGACTACTATCCACGATGAAAGTACAGAACCTGTGCCTGTTTGGGGTCAGGGTGCTGAAGTACGTAAACCTGTGTGCATTTTAGCTTACAATAAGTTCATGGGTGGTGTTGACAGAGTAGATCAGAGGTTGGAACCTTATGCTGCTCTTCGAAAGGCTTACGTTTGGTACAAGAAGTTGGCTATCCATCTGTTCCACTTGGCATCCTTTAATGCTTTTGTTGTGTACCAGAAGTCTTCTCCTGAGAAGAAGATGCCTTTTGTTAAGTTTCAGGAGTCTATAATAGGCAGCCTTGTACTTGTGGAGCAGGCAAGTGTTCCTAGATTTGGAGGGGTGCAGGAAGTGGCTAGATTGAAAGATCGCCACTTTCCTGAATCTATTCCTTCCACTACCGCAAGAGACTTTCCGACTAGAAGATGCAGAGTCTGTTGGCGAAGAGGCGTGCGGAAGGAGTCTCGTATATTCTGTCCTGACTGTCCTTCTAAGCCTGCATTGTGTCTGTCAGCTTGTTTTAAATCGTACCACACGCAAAAGAAGTTTTGGGAGTTTTAATGAGCTGTAAAGTGAATTGCCTGGACTGCATTCTGTAAAAAAAAAATTGTTTGTTTCAAGGATTGGCAATAGTGCAAAGTTTTTATTTTAAGAATTTGTGTTAGCTGATTTGTAGGTATTTCCATTTGTTTAGTGTTATTTTTAAAAAAAGAATTCTAAATGTGTTTGTGGTGTGTGCCGGCTGGTGCTTGGCTGGCGGTGTGTGTTGAGTTGCGCTTGGCTGGTGGTGTGCGTGGAGTGGTACTTGGCTGTCTGTGCACGGAGTGGTGCTTGGCTGGCGGTATGTGTGGAGTGGCGCTTGGCTGGTGGTGTTCGTGGAGTGGTACTTGGCTGTCTGTGCATGGAGTGGTGTTTGGCTGGCGGTGTGTGTGGAGTGGTGCTTGGCTGGCGGTGTGTGTGGAGTGGTGATTGGCTGGCGGTGTGTGTGGAGTTGCGCTTGGCTGGTGGTGTTTGTGGAGTAGTACTTAGCTGTCTGTGCACGGAGTGTTACTTGGCTGGCGGTGTGTGTGGAGTGGCGCTTGGCTGGTGGTGTGTGTGGAGTGGTACTTGGCTGTCTGTGCACGGAGTTGTGCTTGGCTGTCGGTGTGCGCTGAGAATGTCTGACAAAATATCGATTACAAAAATATCGATATACAAAATTATAGAAACAAAAATATCGAAGTCAAAAATATAGGAATCCTATCCCTAACAAGGTAAGTACAAATATATCGAAAAAAATATATAGAATGACAAAAATATCGTTTTTTGTAAAATATCGTTTTTTTTTATTAAATAAAAATCTAATATTAACAAAATAATACTTATAAATGTAATAAACATATTTAAAAATGTACTATAATATTTAAAATTAATACATAATGTAATAAAAATTAATATTAATAAATATATAATACATAATATATTTTTAATTAATATTAACTCTAAATTAATTATTTTCATAACTTATAAAAAAATGAAAATATAATAAATTACTAATACATTTATATACATAAAATAATCACATAAATAACAATTAATAACAACATAATACTAATAAAAAATCTAAATGCATTTTAGATAGTGTATGAGTAAAAATTACTAGTCCCACTCCAGAGAGTGCAACAGTAGGGAAAGTGTTGGATAGCGTAGGGGTAACAATTACTATTCCAACTCCAGAGAGTGCAACAGTAGGGAAAGTGTTGGATAGCGTAGGGGTAACAAATACTATTCTAACGCCAGAGAGTGCAACAGTAGGGAAAGTATTGGATAGCGTAGGGGTAACAATTACTATTCCCACTCCAGAGAGTGCAACAGTAGGGAAAGTGTTGGATAGCGTAGGGGTAAAAATTACTATTCCAACTCCAGAGAGTGCAACAGTAGGGAAAGTGTTGGATAGCGTAGGGGTAACAAATACTATTCCAACTCCAGAGAGTGCAACAGTAGGGAAAGTGTTGGATAGCGTAGGGGTAACAATTACTATTCCAACTCCAGAGAGTGCAACAGTAGGGAAAGTGTTGGATAGCGTAGGGGTAACAATTACTATTCCAACTCCAGAGAGTGCAACAGTAGGGAAAGTGTTGGATAGCGTAGGATTAAAAACTTACTATTCCAACTCCAGAGAGTGCAACAGTAGGGAAAGTGTTGGATAGCGTAGGGGTAACAATTACTATTCCAACTCCAGAGAGTGCAACAGTAGGGAAAGTGTTGGATAGTGTAGGGGTAACAAATACTATTCCAACTCCAGAGAGTGCAACAGTAGGGAAAGTGTTGGATCGCATAGGGGTATCAATTACTATTCCAACTCCAGAGGGTGCAACAGTAGGGAAAGTGTTGGATAGCGTAGGGGTAACAATTACTATTCCAACTCCAGAGAGTGCAACAGTAGGGAAAGTGTTGGATCGCGTAGGGGTAACAATTACTATTCCAACTCCAGAGAGTGGAACAGTAGGGAAAGTGTTGGATAGCGTAGGGGTGAAAATTACTATTCCCACTCCAGAGAGTGCAACAGTAGGGAAAGTGTTGGATAGCGTAGGGGTTGAAATAACATACTTATGAGAAATAATTCATTATTACTTAATTACATTAAAATTAGTTCCCACCATATTCCCCTATAAACACACAACCCGCAACAGAACACATTTATCAATTAATTAATTATTTAAAATTAATTACCAATTAATTATAATTATTTACCAATTAATAAGAATTAATATATGCTTCCTACTAATTAATAATTAATTTAACATAATTAAATTACTTCCCACCCTATTCCCCTATAAACCCATAACCCGCTACAGAACATATTTATCAATGAATCAATTAATTAATATTAATTACAAATAATCCTCAATTAATTAATTAATAATTCCTACTAATTAATAATTAATTTAACATAATTAAATTACTTCCCACCCTATTCCCCTATAAACCCATAACCCGCCACAGAACATATTTATCAATTATTCAATTATTTATAAATATTTAAAAATTATTCTCAATTAATTAATTTATAATTCCTACTAATTAATAATTAATTTAACATAATTAAATTACATTAAAAATAAATTATTAAACATAATAAATACAATATAATATACAAAAAATGTATTTAAAAATCGATATTAGTAACATCGATATTTCAAACTTCGATATTATTAATATCGATATTAAGAGTGTCGATATTACTTACCTTCTATATTATGTCCCTTCGATATTTAAACTTCGATATAATTGTATATCGAAATTTAAAACTCGATATTTTGTCTGTGTACCGTGCGCTGAGTGGTGTTTGGCTGACGATGTGCATGGTCTGGTGCTTGGATGGTGGTGTGGATGGACTGGCGCTCGGCTGGCGGTGTGTGAGTAGTTACTTTCTGTTGGTCACTACACACACTGCTAGTTGAGTGACACTCCACGCAGTCCATCATTTTGTGTAGTTGCAGTGTCAGAAATGTGGGCGTGTGAAAGTGATGGGCCCTTGAATGGCGCTGTTTGCTGGTGTGAGTGTTAAAATGTGATGGGTCCGCGGCTGGCGGTGTGAATGTTTTGAATGTGTCACACGTATGAAAGGTGTATGAATGGCCTGTAAAGAGGTTGGTGCCTTGACGTGGCTTTACAGCTCACGAGCTGTGAGTCAGTGGTTCAGTTTGTGGTAAATAAATAAATAATACCCTATTTTTGACTAAGCATATAGTATAACAGATAGCTCAATAAATAAGAGTCAAGATTCGAGGTAGTAGGAGTTTCTGCAGGTTTATTACAGCATAAGGACAGGATCAGGACAACCTGCATGGGAACAGAGTGACAGGGCCCAGCAGGACAACTGGGGCCCAGCAGGGGAAAAGAGGCCCAGCAGCTGCTGGGGCTAGGTCTGGGATGAGCGCGCTAACTTTTAATAACAATACATTGACTTATATACATAGCGCAAACACATAGCATTACATTGCAGTAGGCGTAACAGTGGGTGGAGCAGAAGGCGTGACGCGTAGCAGTCGCGAAAGATAACAGTAAAAAGAGGTGTAACTGGGCGTATACATAGACATGTGGTGCAAACGTAACAGAATATGTCATGAATGGGCGGAAACATTGGAGGGGGCTACCTAAGGAGCCGGGACCTCTAACCTAATGGTGCGCGAAAATTGGCAATGACGTGTTACTAGGAGAAGCTGGGGCTACGAACTCTGTGCTAGGAGCAGAGACTAGAGTCTGGAGGGTCGGAGCGACATGTACCTAAACCCTATCTGGTATCTGATGTTTAGGGAACATGTTGATATAAACTAGAAGTCATGAGGGGAAAAGCTAACTTGATTCTAAGACTGGACCATGCATTATTCTACATGTAGTGCGTGATGAAGAATATTAAATGACCATTAATACAGTATTTCTCTAACGTGGAGACGAGAAGGCTAGACAATGACGGAAACTATTGATGCAGTTCAGTAGCTTAGGAATGCAGAGAAGAAGGACTGAACTGATAGCTGGAATCATAACATACTCTTGGCAGACTCAGAGGCAGAGCCAAGCTGCACCGGGCACTGCGAGGCAGGAAGTAAGTGAAGGGTCGAGGATACAGGTGGGGGCTATACCGCTCCTCAGCGAGGCTTTCAGGAGACAGGAGCTGAATCCAGGGTCCGGGCCCTTTTGAGGCCTGGAAACGGGGACTTTATAATGGAATAACGTGCACACTGGGAAACGTGGCAACATTACTTTACATATGCCTGATATTCGTAGTATTCACGAAGACTGGAAACTAGCATACTAAAGGTGGACACAACTGGAATTGCGTCATTAATCGGACATGGGGAATAACATATGCATATTGGTCATGCACACATAACATATGATGGATGAGGCGTAGGGACACAGAACATGGCAAAATTTACTTTTCCACATTCCCTCCTTGTCACTACGTTTCCATCAGGAAACATCAATATTCATGATACCGTCTATCATTTCATACAGTACCATTTGCTCGTCTCGAATTGTCTTGGAACGGGATTTAGAACGGGGCTTGGGACTAGGAATACAAGAGGTAGCACACATGCTGCAAATCGCAGGGCCACATTGTATACAGAGGCAGCAGCTAAATATGATCGCTACTGCTATACTTAGAAAGGACAGGACTTTCCATCCCCAGGCGGAAATTATATTCCAGAACCAACCGGACCATGTCCAGGTGCCTGGATCTTGGTGTAACAGATGGGCAATTTTATGGAGTCTGGTTATAGCTGAATAAACAGACGGCGCGTTATTTGGAATGAAAATGCAGCAACTAGATCCGATGACTCTACAGGCCCCGCCCCTATCGGCCAGTATGACGTCAAGGACGAGACGATTTTGCAAAACGACAAATCTCATAGCAGATTGTTCTTCGGTTAGGTTACCTAGAGCAGAGGCAGTCTCATTTACTACAGCTTCAAGGGTTCTTGTTAACCTACGGATCAGTTTACTATTCTGGACAGGTCCTACAAAGAAGAAGAAACCTTTATTGAAATCTGTATACTGTTCTAGAGTAGTTTCAGTATAATCGACAATTGGGGACTCCCTTCTATGTCTAATGTGTACTAGATGTGTGTTTCTGTGATAATCAGATGGGGCTAGGAAAACAGGTGGCAGTAGGAAGGCAATGTAACAGGTTCCCTCCCAATCGAGGGGCAGACGGACATATGCAGTTTGACCACAAATAAAATAAGAATGACGTGAAGTTTTGAAAACAGATTTCCCACTGTTACTATACTTGATAACAGTAGTACAGTCACTATGACCTACATGTATGGAACCATAACTACGGACACATAATTCGCCTTTGACAGGTAATACTGAAATAGCAGGTAAGTCTGGAGTAGTATCAGACTGAACATTCAAGACCATGAAATTCGACGAATAATTACCTAAATTATATACTTCGTTTTCTAGATCTAAACCTGTTCTGTGGGGAAGACCTTGCTTGTCTGGGAAACATGTACTGTTAAGAAAAGACATATCTGTTGAGGATGACGTTAACGTGGACCATGCTCCACACGAACCATTATGTGAGAATGGATAAGGAAAGAGTGGCAGAGCTCCCTTCGGTGTCTGGAAAGGGGGGAGTCGACCACACACCCAACAATTAGTGGCATTGCTGGTCTGGTGTGAATAATGTAACATACGGATGAAAGAATTGTTGCGCATAGCAAGGCGGTAAGAATATTCGTGAGGAGGCAGATCACTAAACGTGTGCTCTACTGTAGCATTAGCAGACATATTTACATGAGGAACTGGAAAATACAGATAGAATGCATAGCTGGTGCAGGAAATCATAATACTGATGAATAATACGAAACTCAGAAAAACGATACATCTGATTGAATTTTGACTGACTCTCTCACTATGGGGGTCTATTTTATACATGTCAGAAACAGTCTAACCGTTTCACCTAGGGGAGGACTTATACAATCAAACTGACTGACTTATTTTACTAGACCTGAGCTTTAACTTATACTCCTGTTGCGGAGTTTTCTCTAACAAGGGAGGGGTTGTAATAATGTCTTTTGCGGGACAGTCCTTTAAAACAATGTCTTGACAGTTTTTAAAATCCTGGGAATCCTGGGAAATGTTCTTGGAGACGGGTTTCAATCCATTGAAAAGTTTTACATGAGAAAGGTGGACCCACCCCTTCCTGCCTTCCAACTTGACGGCAGTACGGGTGGTCAAGAGGACCTGACGTGGCTCCTTCCAACGTGGTTCCAGCGGACTTGATCTGTCGAAATTCCGGACCATCACTAGGGAGCCTGGAACGATTTCGTGCGGTGCCACCTCGGTATTGTCTGGAAATGCGGCGGCAACCTGTGAACGACATGAGTTGAGGGCAGACATCAAGGAAGCTAGGTAATCTGTCAGCATATTACATGAAACATCGGTAATACTTCGGGGTCTAGGAGTACCCCACATATTAGGGGGGCGGCCGAATACGACCTCATACGGGGACAGACCTGATCTGGAATGTGCGACCATGCGCATATAAAATAAAGCGACTGGCAGAGCTACTAGCCAGTCCACACCTTTTTCCTTACAGACTTTTGCAATGCGGATTTTCAGAGTCTGATTATGTCTCTCTACGAGACCGGCTGCTTCAGGATGGCGTACACAATGAAACTTCCACTGGTACCCTAACAAAAGGGAAACGTGCTTCATGAGTTCAGATGAGAATGGCTGACCGTTATCAGAATATACGACTCTAGGGAGTCCGTATCTAGGGAAAAATTCACGAACCAACTGCTTGGCAGTGGCTCGTAAATGCTTGTTGAACCAAATGTTCTGGATACTGTCTAACATAGCTTTTTCTCCTAAATGTGCTGGACTATGTGCGGTATTGATAATGACTTGAACCATAGAGTCGGGGAGAAACCATATGGCTCTACCCTTCGTTAACCATCCTTGATCTGTCTGGACCCCTCCTTGTTCAGACCATTTCTTGATTTCATCGGGGGTAGCATGTAACTGGATATCTATGACATCTTGTGTAGGGTCCTTAACTGTCATGCATTTAATCGGATCTGGAGTATGTGTCTGATTAACTGGAAGGTCTGGAGTCTGTGCTGTAAGCTTGGCTGTGCGGTCTGCTAGATCATTACCTTGAGAAATAATGTCAGTAACTTTCGTATGTGCTTTGCATTTCATGATGGCAATAGATGTCGGTAAATGTATGGCATCTAACAGGGCTTGAATAAGGAGACCATGCTGAATCTTGGTTCCATGAGAAGTCATAAAACCTCTCTCCTGCCAGAGCACTCCGAAGTCGTGTACAACTCCGAATGCGTAACGTGAATCTGTGTAAACATTAACTTTCAAGTTCTTGGCATGTATACAGGCTTGTGTCAGAGCAACTAGCTCTGCTGCTTGAGCGGACAGGGTGTCAATACGGTGTGTTTCAATAACTTCAGTGTCAGTAGTCACTGCATACGCGGCGACTAGTTCTCCTGTACTAGTTCTCATACATGAACCATCCACATAAAGTGTCAGGTCAGGATCTGGTAACGGAATGTCTGTCAGGTCTTGTCTTGGCTTTGTCGTAATATTAACTACTTCCACACAGTCATGTGGGTCAGAATTTGAACTAACTGATGGTAACAGTGTAGCAGGATTCAGGACGTTGCAGCGTCTAATTTCTATGTGTGGCTGGAACAGTGTCAATTCATAACCCGTTAAACGTGCAATTGTCAAGTGCTGAGTTTGTGTTCGGTTTAAAAGAACTTCTACTGAATGTGGGACTTGTATTGTCAGGGAATGTCCTAAAACTATGGAATCACTTTGTCTGATAGCTAGTGCTGTAGCTGCAACTGACTTGAGGCACGCAGGCAACGCCTGGGCGACTGGATCTAATGTGCTCGAAAAATAAGCACAGGGCTTGTATTGTCCTGCTTGATCTTGTGTGAGAACAGATAATGCTGTACCTTCACGTTCAGTAACGAAAAGTGTAAAAGGCTTACTGTAGTTCGGTGTAGCTAGAACTGGAGCTTGACATAGGGCTTTCTTTAACTCGTTGAAACTAAGTGTATGTTCAGATGTCCAAGGGAGGACAGTCGATACGGCTGCCTCCTGTGTCGTTAACTGTATCAGTGGCTTGGCTAGAAATGCATACTGGGGAATCCATTGTCTACAATAAGAAGTAAGGCCGATAAAGGCACGTACCTCCTTCTGGGTTCTGGGCTGGGGAAGACTCGCTATTAACTGGATACGGTCAGGTGTCAACTGCCTACCCCTCTTGGACAGCAAGTGTCCTAAGTATACCACTTGCTGGACACAGAATTGAAGCTTCGAAGGTGACACCTTGTGCCCCATCTCGGCTAGAAAATACAGAACTGTAAGGGATGCTCGCTCGCAAGCACGTTCAGAACGGGCTGTGATCAGTAGATCATCGACATACTGGAGCAGGGCAGTGTCAGTTGGCATGTGAATGTTGTCTAGTTGTCTCTTAAGTGCTTGACTATAAATACTAGGACTTTCTGTGAAACCTTGAGGAGCGCGTGTGAACATATAGCTCCTTCCATTTAAACAAAATCCGAAAAGAAACTGGCTGTCTGGATGAATTGGAACACTAAAAAATGCATTCTTGAGGTCAATGACAGTGAAAAACATGGCTTCGGAATCAATGGCTGTTAACAGGGAAGAGATATCTGGGACAACTGGGTACTGAGGAATAATACATTTATTAAGCTCTCGTAAATCAATCACTAATCGATATACTGGGGGTGCATTTGGATCAGTACGTTTCATGACTGGAATGATCGGAGAATTGCATACATTGGAGTCAGTTTCTACAACTACTCCTTGAGCCATGAGCTCGTCAATAATTTTGGATAAGGCTGCTACAGCCTCAGGTGGCAATCTGTACTGTCTGATTCGGGGTAACACTACACCTGGCTTGAGAGTCACACGATAGGGTGTGATTTGCATGTAACCTACATCAGTTGGACCTTGCGCCCATAAGTGCTGCGGAACATTAGACAATCTTGAATCAAAATCTCGTAATACATAGTGACCCTTAAAGTCACGTAGGAACAGACGTATTCCCTCTGGGGAACAGCAAATAACTGCACCTAATTCTTTCAGTGTCTTAATGCCTAACAGGTTTTCTGGACATGACTTAGTAAGTAACAGATCAGTAGTACGGGACAATGGACCTACTTCTAGAGTAACTGGCTTTGATATCTCGTTAACTATTGGTTTTCCTGAAAATCCAAGGGAAACATTTCTTGAGCCTGAGAGCGGAGCCCCTGGGACTTCGGCGTGACTAATTGTGGTCCTACTTGCCCCTGTATCAATCAAAAACTTTCTGTCTTTCCCTAATACTTGACTGTGAACATAGGGACCTTCTGGATCTACAGGTATCTCGATGAGAGGCAAGCCTACCTCCCTCTCTAGGCTGTTTCATGAATATGGCTGGTACTCTGGATACTCTGTCTGTGCATACTGGTACATCTGCGATGTAACGTGCTGTGTTGCAGCTATAGGCTGCGGTGCGGGAACTGTCTGTTGTGCATTCTGTGACTGAGGAATCTGTGAAACTTGTTCTTGTCTAGGCGGACGTGGTCTTTCTTTAGTCTTACCAGTAGCTATGTTATGTTTCAGAACTGCACACTCATTTATAAAATGACCTGGCTGTTTACAATAATTGCAGTTCCCTTTAACGGGAGCTGCAGGATGACTGGCTTGATTCGGACCCCTCTTCTGACTGTCTTGAGGAACAGATTGTGCAACTAGCACTTTCATTTTCGTGTCTTTCATACGTTTTCTTTCGTGCTCTTGCTCTTCTCTGATTCTATTCTGGTGGTACTGGAGCATCTGGAGCATCTGGGACGGAGTATTTGCTTGCCAGGTGCTTTCGACTTTCAAAACTCGGTTTTTAATTTGTGGACTTGAATTCTCGACTAATTTGGTAACGAAAAGGTGAGGGTATGACTCACTACTTGTCTTGAGACCACTATTGATACTGAAACATTTCTCAAATCTAGAATAATAATCACTAATATCTTCATCTTGTTTCTGTTTACAGGCTGAGATTGCATCCCAGTCTTCTTTTCTCGTTGTCAATAATCTGGGTAAAACTTGAATCAATAATTCTGGTAATTCTTTACATTTATCTCCAAGACCGGTACCTGGTACTCGTGCCTTGTCTTCAGCTTCTAGAGCTGTCCAATCGATCTTTTTCTCTCCCACCTCCCATTCTTTTTCCTTTAACTTTTCATACACCCCTGCGGGTAACAGGACCTTTAACATTTTAATGATATCTGGGTAAGTGTATTCTCCCATACGGAGCATGTCTTTTAATTCTCTATGGAACCCTGCTGGATCTTTGTCATGACAGGGAATTAATTTCTTCATTTCAAGAAGTTCCATCTTTGATATTGGAGTGTATACGAACACTCGTTGCATTTCGCCACCCGCCCCTTGGACTGGGTGGACTTCTCGTAACGGATTCTGTCTGTCTATGTAGAATGGCTTATTTTCTGGGGGTGAGACATGAACAAAATGCGGATTCAGGAACGTTCTATATTTGTGGCGCTGTTCTAGAATGATACTGATTAAATCGGTACCTAGACCTCTCCATCTATACTGGAGTAACTCGTTCAGGACATCGTGTAACGGGCCTGGATCAGAGTGCTGACCCTCATACAGAGTAATGAGGTACTGGATCATATACATACCCACCAGTCGTTGCTCGGCTGGGGGCAGTTTCAGAAACATTTGTGCCACTATTTCGTCTGGAAAAGTGGTAGAATCAGTAATCCATCGGACTGCTGATCGGGCTAGTTCTTGTTCATGCATAGTACTTAATTCGCTATAACCGATTCGTGATTTCAGAATGTGATCGGTAGCTTGAAATACTTGCTCTAGAGAACCTTGTTCTGGTGCTGGATGATGAAAAATAGACTTGTGTTCTAGACGTAAATGGCGATCTGGAAATCTAGATTTTCCTACATACGCTATTCTGTCGGAATTCTCGTCTTCCTCTTCAGGATCAGAGATACTTTCTTTCTCGCTTACTTGTGCTGCTTTACGCTGTTCGTGTAACCTTATTATTTCTTTACGAATTTTCTTGTACATACTCTCCATGGCACTAACGGTCTTGTGCTTACCCTCGGCTATATTATCACTCCACCTTGTCAGGATTCTCATTTCGGCGGGATCTTTAGACGGGTAATCTTGTTCTCTTATTAGACAATTGATCAGGAACTTTAATATCATGAGCTGGATCTCGGCTTTCCTTTGAGACATAATCTCGCCAATACTTTCTGGATCATCCCCTGTACGGATGAAACGGTATATTCTGTCTAGATCTTCTTTCATATTCGGTAAGGTGACTAGATACTCGGTCACTCTCCTTACACGTAAGGAATATAAAACCATATTATATTCGCCTGGAACTGGATCATAGACACATTCGTTAAGGGCTTGTCTGATTTCTGTGACAGACTTATTACTTTTAGGAGTACGCTGTGATGCTTGAGCATGTAATTCGAGTGCTGATAAACGCTTGTGTGGCGGCGGGGTTTGAGGAGTAGCTCCTCCTGCGGCCCCTAGACTGGAGTCGTCTACTGAGGCTCTACGTCCTGGCAGAGTGGGAAATGGAACTGTAGGCTGGACCGGGGGTACCGTAACAGGTACTCCGGTGTCTGGAGGAGCGGGAAGTGCCTGATTTGCAGGGACTGGCGGAGCGCGAACAGGATTTGCATATTCTGGGACTGTGTCGTCCAGATAGGACGAAATAAAAATATCAGCTGCGGTCGGTTTGTGACGTAGCTTGGTCGGAACTAATGGTGGCGGGAGATTACTAGATGCCTCTGGGGTCGCTTTTTGCACACCTTCGGCAAGAAGAGGATACATACCCTTAATGAGGGCATGCCTCTGTCTGTCTGACTGTTCGGCTTTGACTTGTTCACCTATCTCGATTAATTCTCTTTCTTGGGCTCGTTCTTGGGATTCTCTACTTAACTCTGACTTTCTGACTTCCTTTTCGGTTCTTTTATGAGCTTCTTTACGCCATAACTCGATGGCATCTTTCTGTGACTGTCTGGCTTTCTTTTTCCATAATGCTTCTTCTACTCGCATGATACATTCGGCATCCCATGTACCCGATACGGGCCATCTATACTTTTCTTCTAACTGTTTGGTATACTCTACCCATAAATCTAGATACAGTATGGCGCTTATGCCATGTTTCTGATACATAAAATGACCTGGACTGTCCCTAGGTGGGACAGGAACCGCTTCCTCTAACAGACCCTTTCTAGTTTTTAACTGTCGTAATCTTGAAAAGAGCGGCATTGTAAACTTGAATCGGAACACAATACAATACACGAAGAACAATAACAATTGGGAAAACAATTCAGGCATACCACGACATTGGAAATACATTAAACAATATCATAACATAACAGTTCGAACAGAATATTACCTGAAAATACTGAGAACAGAAATACAAGAATTTTCTCGAGAACGGAACAGACTAGAATTACTGGATGCACTGCTGTAACAGTACGGAACATACCGGTCCCATAAAGGGACGCATCAAGACCCGTATCCACCTAGGTGAACACTTCGTTTGTGAGTCTGGGCACCACCAACCCACGGACCAGGAGTCAATTTAGATTGGTCCTGTCTAGATACTACCCCAGCAATGGTACTCACCGGGCAGCACGGAACGGAAAGCCTCGGACGGGACTGCTACGACGACGGACTTCGGACTTCAGTTACGGGTGGGCCTCCGGATACCTCGGACCTTGGACTCTCGGCTTGGGCTCTGGTCGGGACTCGCCGCGTTCCTCCACCGTCTCGTTTGGATGCTGGACCGCCTCCTCCGTCTCCTCCGTGGGCCTGAGGGATACTTGAAGCAGAAATATCTGCACGTGGCCGGTATGGTTCCGTCACGGCTGCAGAGGGTCAGGGGGTCGGCGTGGCTTCACCGACGCGTGGGGAAAGGGCAAGTCCCTGTTCGGGCGCCATTATGTGGTAAATAAATAAATAATACCCTATTTTTGACTAAGCATATAGTATAACAGATAGCTCAATAAATAAGAGTCAAGATTCGAGGTAGTAGGAGTTTCTGCAGGTTTATTACAGCATAAGGACAGGATCAGGACAACCTGCATGGGAACAGAGTGACAGGGCCCAGCAGGACAACTGGGGCCCAGCAGGGGAAAAGAGGCCCAGCAGCTGCTGGGGCTAGGTCTGGGATGAGCGCGCTAACTTTTAATAACAATACATTGACTTATATACATAGCGCAAACACATAGCATTACATTGCAGTAGGCGTAACAGTGGGTGGAGCAGAAGGCGTGACGCGTAGCAGTCGCGAAAGATAACAGTAAAAAGAGGTGTAACTGGGCGTATACATAGACATGTGGTGCAAACGTAACAGAATATGTCATGAATGGGCGGAAACATTGGAGGGGGCTACCTAAGGAGCCGGGACCTCTAACCTAATGGTGCGCGAAAATTGGCAATGACGTGTTACTAGGAGAAGCTGGGGCTACGAACTCTGTGCTAGGAGCAGAGACTAGAGTCTGGAGGGTCGGAGCGACATGTACCTAAACCCTATCTGGTATCTGATGTTTAGGGAACATGTTGATATAAACTAGAAGTCATGAGGGGAAAAGCTAACTTGATTCTAAGACTGGACCATGCATTATTCTACATGTAGTGCGTGATGAAGAATATTAAATGACCATTAATACAGTATTTCTCTAACGTGGAGACGAGAAGGCTAGACAATGACGGAAACTATTGATGCAGTTCAGTAGCTTAGGAATGCAGAGAAGAAGGACTGAACTGATAGCTGGAATCATAACATACTCTTGGCAGACTCAGAGGCAGAGCCAAGCTGCACCGGGCACTGCGAGGCAGGAAGTAAGTGAAGGGTCGAGGATACAGGTGGGGGCTATACCGCTCCTCAGCGAGGCTTTCAGGAGACAGGAGCTGAATCCAGGGTCCGGGCCCTTTTGAGGCCTGGAAACGGGGACTTTATAATGGAATAACGTGCACACTGGGAAACGTGGCAACATTACTTTACATATGCCTGATATTCGTAGTATTCACGAAGACTGGAAACTAGCATACTAAAGGTGGACACAACTGGAATTGCGTCATTAATCGGACATGGGGAATAACATATGCATATTGGTCATGCACACATAACATATGATGGATGAGGCGTAGGGACACAGAACATGGCAAAATTTACTTTTCCACAAGTTAATCATACTTTCAATTATACGCAGTGTATTTCATTTTTTGTGAAATTACTTGCGAATACAATTGTATGTACTGAATCATCACTCACCCTCGTGCCAAATCCAACCAGTATGTGTGTGTGCTTGCCGATTAGATGGCTGTGCAGTAATTTTTTTTTTCTCTTTCTGCAGTAGGGTGTACCTTGTCCCTTATTGTGATTGTTGTAATGTGTTGCTTTTCTTCCAGATGGTGTCAGTGGTCTGGTTTGTATCAGGTATGAAAGGTGCGTGAATGGCCTGTAAAATGGTTGGTGCCTTGTCGTGGCTTTACAGCTCATGAGTTGCGAGTCACTGGTTCGGTTTTTATGCATTTATTTATTAACAGAGCATTTCATTTTTTTGAAATATCATGTTAATAAAATTTTATGTACTGAACCATCACTCGCCCTCGTGCCAAATCCAACCTGTATGTGTGTGTCTTTGAGGAATAGATAGCCGTGCTTGATTCTTTGTCTTTTGAGTAACTCAGTTATGGTGTATATTATTGCTATAAATAACTTTCTAAATTTAGATATAATTGGTAATTCATGGTAGTATATGGTCATGTCTTTCTGGTGAATTCTAGCGTTTTGCGCTGTTTCATGTCGCAGCCACTATGCCTACCCACGCAAGTGAGGTACCATTTCTTTCGGCAGACCTGGGGGAACGCTGGGTGGGTAGAAATTTGTTGATCCACATAGATTCCAGAACTTTCCACCACAGAAATGTGCGGAAAATGAGTTTTTTTTGTCAAATTTTTAGGTTTAAAAGGGATTCTGGGTAACAAAACCTGGGGGTAGGCAGAAGAGTCACCCCATACTGAATTCCCCAGGGTGTCTAGTTTTCAAAAATGTATAGGTTTTCTAGGTTTCCCTAGATGCTGGCAGAGCTAGGGCGCAAAAACAAAAGGTAGTCTTTTTGTCCGAAAAGTGCAAGATTTCACTGGGAAATTGAGGTGCGACCATGCTGCGTTTTGCGCTGTTTCCTGTCGCAGCCACTATGCCTACCCACGCAAGTGAGGTACCATTGTTTTTGGGAGACCTGGGGGAACGCTGGGTGGGTGGAAATTTGTTGATCCACGCAGATTCCAGAACTTTCCACCACAGAAATATGAGGAAAATGTGTTTTTTGTGTCAAATGTTTAGGTTTGCAAGGGATTCTGGGTAACAAAACCTGGGGGTAGGCAGACGAGTCACCCCATCCTGAATTCCCCTGGGTGTCTAGTTTTCAAAAATGTGTAGGTTTGCTAGGTTTCCCTAGGTGCTGGCAGAGCTACGGCGCAAAAACAAAAGGTAGTCTTTTTGTCCAAAAAGTGCTAGATTTCACTGGGAAATTGAGGTGCAACCATGTTGCGTTTTGCGCTGTTTCATGTCGCAGCCACTATGACTACCCACGCAAGTGAGGTACCATTTTTTTTGGGAGACCTGGGGGAACGCTGGGTGGGAGGAAATTTGTTGATCCACGCAGATTCCAGAACTTTCCACCACAGAAATGTGAGGAAAATGTGTTTTTTTTGTCAAATTGTTAGCTTTGCAAGGGATTCTGGGTAACAAAACCTGGTGGTAGGCAGTCGAGTCATCCCATCCTGAATTCCCCTGGGTGTCTACTTTTCAAAAATGTATAGGTTTGCTAGGTTTCCCTAGGTGCTGGCAGAGCTAGGGCTCAAAAACAAAAGGTAGTCTCTTTGTCCAAAGTGCGCAAGATTTCACTGGGAAATTGAGGTGCGACCACGTTGCGTTTTGCGCTGTTTCGTGTCACAGCCACTATGCCTACCCACGCAAGTGAGGTACCATTTTTTTGGGGAGACCTGGGGGAATGTTGGGTGGGTGGAAATTTGTTGATCCACGCACATTCCAGAACTTTCCACCACAGAAATGTGAGGAAAATGTGGTTTTTTTGTCAAATTCTTAGCTTTGCAAGGGATTCTGGGTAACAAAACCTGGTGGTAGGCAGTCGAGTCACCCCATCCTGAATTCCCCTGGGTGTCTACTTTTCAAAAATGTATAGGTTTGCTAGGTTTCCCTAGGTGCCGGCAGAGCTAGGGTGCAAAAACTACAGGTTGGCACTTTGCCAAAAAAGGGTCAATTTGTAACTGCAAAATTTAGATGTGACCACGTTGCATTTTGCGCCGTTTCCTGTCGCAGGCACAAGGCCGACCCACACAAGTGAGGTACCGTTTTTATCGGGCGACTTGGGGTAATTCAGATTTGTAAATCAACTGTTATTACCAATTGAGATTTCATGTATTTCTCCCTTTCAATGAAAGACATTGTGTAAAAAAAAAATCTTTTTGAAAAATGACCAATAATTCTCATGCTAGTATGAGTATTCCCAATTTTGAAAATGTGCAATTATATACTGTTTCTGAACTCTATAATTTGTACCCAATTCAAAAATACATAGGTGTCTTTCATACAGATTGTTCCATGTATACATTTTCCAGGACAAAGTGCTCTATACCCAGTAAATGAAAAAATACGATTGCAAGTTGCTGCTCAGTTTTTGCATCTGGGTTCGTCGGGTTCTTGATGAAACTACAAGTCCTATATATCCCCACAACCAGGAAGATCTAACAGATGTAACGGTATATTGCTTTCCAAGAGCTGTCAAGATTAGAGAAAGTTATAGGTGAAAACGTTGAGACAAAAGGCTGTTTTTTTCAACAAATGTTCAATTATTCCAATATTTAACTGTTAGTTTCTATAAAGAAACCTTCATGGATTAAGACAAATGACCCCTTTCTGAATTCAGAATGTTGTCTACGTTTCGAAAATGTACAGCTTTCCAGGATCCATTATTGCTTTCAAACTCATTTCTACTATTAACTGGAAGGAGGTGGAAAGCTCTAAAAATAGCAAAAATAGGCTATGTCCCAGAAAAATGCAAAAACAGTGTGAAAAATGTCGGTTCTCTGACAAAAGACTGTCATTCCCTAAAAGCTGAGAAAATGGAGATTTCAGCCCCACAAACCCTTTTTTGATAACATTTTCAGGGAAAAACCCAGAGGCTTTCATTTGCAGCCCGTTTTTCCAATTTTTCTGAAAAAAACAAAAAACCACTATATTTTGGTTAATTTCTGGGACCCCTCCAAGGGAATCCACAAACCCTGGGCGCCTTTAGAATCCACATGATGTTGGAAGAAAAGGACGCAAATTTGGCGTGGATACCTTATGTGGTCAAAAAGTTACAAGGGCCTAAGCGTGCACTACCACAAAACGCCAAAAAAAGCCTTAGCACAGGAGGGGAAAAGGCCTAGCAGCGAAGGGGTTAAGAACAGTTTAAAAATGCCAGGGGGTAGACCAATCTGGTATATACAGTGACATCTATACAGATCTCTCCCCAACCACTCTGAAGAAGCACAGAGACTTTCGCCCGATTACAGACTTCTTGCATGAACATAAGCACTCTATCGCTGGGACCACCCCTTTAGCCACATTGTCAAATGGAAGAGCAAACAATGTGTTCTGAAGTCTCTGACTGAGGCTAAATCCATAGTGGATCTGAACATCCATTTGGGAGATGGTGATCGCATCCACTCACAAACAAATACCAGGCAGGAACTGCGCCCTGAATGGCATACTATTGGTCGACGGCTCCATATAAGGAAAATTATGGACAGAAACCAAGAAAGAACTAAAGAATATGTAATTCGCCACCTTCAAAACATGAAAAGCGCATCATCTCCAGAGGTTGGCCTGGACACTGACACAAGCATGGTCATGGACTCATAACCCTGCCACCCAGAATCTCACCTTGAGAAGGCCTTCTGGGAAGGACTGATGGGGGAAGCAGGCCACCTCCTCTCTTCTACCCCATTAGTGGACTATGAGAATAAATATTGTTCCACCCTTCCCCAACTTCACCTTCCTGTGCTTTGACTCCTGCATCCCCTTTGCAACACTAGTGGGAGAGGATCCCGCCTCTTATCGGGATAAAGTACTTACTGTTCCACCATGACCATTAAAGGATGTATGGATTGGTTTTTCTTTTTGTTGACAATTTGTTTTTCCTTTTACATCTCTGAGGGTGGGGGAGGTGATTCAGTGTCTTTATCTTTTAAAACCATCATTGCATACTCCGTGTGATCCATCTGTGCCTGGCACAAGGGCTTAACTTACCCAATAAGCACCAGCAAATCTGGAGATATGTTCTCCAATACAACCCTGACATTCTTTTCCTGCAAGAGACACACTTATTCAAATAAGATCAACCCTGCATAAATATTCCACCTGCCCACACAAATCTGGGCCTCAGTCCCCAGCAAAACCACCAGGTCACCAAACTTTGCAAAGCACACATTGTTTCAGCCACCATGGTGATGACTAGCAATTAGGAGGGCAAGTTTCTAACACTTACTCCCCAACAGGGGGGCTTGCGGCTGACACTTTTTAAACTACACCCCCCCCCCAAAATTGTGCAAGATCCCTTAATTTCTCCTACTATTCCAGTGTTCACACTTCATACTACCTATTGGAAATGGTCCTTTCTGCAGGGTCATTCCCAGACATTTTGCCTTCCTCCTCCCCTTTTTGCTGAACTTGTTTTTGTTGGCTTTAGGACTCTGTGCACTTTATCACTGCTAACCAGTGTTAACGTGCTTGTGCTCTCTACCTAAAACATCATAAAATTGGTCTATACCTGTTGGACATATTTATATTCAATTTACTTGTAAGTCCTCTGTAGAGGGGTATACCACATACTCAGGGCCTGTAAATTAAATACTATGAGAGGGCTTTTTGCACTTATTGCGCCACATACCTTAGTAGCACTCTAAAACGTGTCCCAGGTCTGCCATTGCAGCCAGAGAGCAGTGTTACACTGCCATGTTGACTTGGCAATTAAAACCCCTGCCAAGTTTAAAACTCTCTGTTTACATATAAGTCACCCCTAAAGTTGGCCCTAGGTAGCCGATAGGGCAGGGTGCTGTGTAAGTAAAAGGTAAGACATGGACTTTTAAATTTTACTTGTCCTGGTAGTGAAAAACTCCTAAATTCATTGTTCACTACAGTGAGACCTATCCCTCTCATAGGATAACATTGGGGATTCCTTCCAAATTACATTTAATGTGCTCTAATTCCTAATTGAGAGGAGAGAGATCTGTCATGTTTATTACCTATGGAATTGTAATGATAAATCCTCTTTAATGTCAAAGTTGGATTTATTGTCACAATTTTGAAAAGGCCACTTTTAGAAAGTTGTCATTTTCCTGCTCTTAGCTGTGTGTTCTTGCAGCCGGTCTCTGATTGCATGTCTGGGTTGGGTGACAGTTGAACTTTGTGCATTCCTTCTAGACAGTCACACACAATGGGTGCTTAGGTGTGACTTGATGGGCCTTCCTTGGAGGATGGAAGGAAGGTGCTGGGCACAGTCTTGCACTTACACCTGATTAGTCTGTGTTCTGTCCCCACACAAAGAGCTGCATACACCACTGTAGTGAGTCTGCAGCCAGGGCAGGAAGGGAGGACCTCTGTACACTTCAAAGGCCCTTCCTTGAAGTCTCCTCCACTTCAAAGGCACCTCTGGATATAAGAACTGTACCTCAGACCCTACCACATCAGTACACTTCTGGACCTGTTCATACTGTGCCAAGAAGAAGGACTGCTATGCTGGTTAAGGACTGTCACTCTGCTGGGCTGCTGCTCTGGAAGAACTACTGCTTGTTGTGCTGACCTGCTGCTTGCTGTCCTCTTGCTTAGAGAGGATGAACTGAACCTGGAACAGATCTTGAACCCAGGACCCTAGAGTGACTCAATTGACTAGTCTGCTGGCCTCCTCATCTGAATCTCAGTGACATAACTGGCTTCGACACAGCTCCTGGTCCCGTCTCCAATAAGTTCTTGACCCCCAAGAGGTGCCTTTCAGGACCCTGGGCCTTTGGGTGGATCTGTAGCACTCAAAATCAAGCTTTTCAGCTCTTCGTGAATGCGAACAGGCAGTACGCACCAGAACCGTGCCGCTAACCTGAAGAATCAGCACAAGCCAATGCAAGTTCAGCTCATTGCACAGCCACATCACCCACCGGCGTGGGTCACCACTGTGAGGCTCCAGCCCATCTGTCCACGATGCCAAGTCTTCCCTTCAGGCCCACTGGCCAGCCTCGCTATCCGTGCTCCCAGTGAACTCCTGCCCCATGAACTCTTGGCCCAGTTTCCGAGAAGGTAAAACTTCAGCAGGACTTATTATGGACTGTATCTGACCTGCGTTCCATCGCAGCTGGCTTGAACTTTTGGATTTTGACCTGGTCTATCATGACCAGATATCCCATTTGGCGCTTTACGCTTTTAGGCACTTATTATGAAGGCAATATATTTATGTAGAAATAGTTTATTGGCATAGAACAAACAACCTCCTGCCACATGAGCTTACAATCTTCCTCACAACATTTCAACTGTCATTACCAGCTCCTGGCATAAGGAAGATACCAAAGGGAAAGTAAGGAGGGGGTGGAGGAACAAGGAAACGGAAAGAGAACATAATAATAAATAAGGAGAGCTGACAAAGCAAGTACTAATTATAACACTTCTCCCTTCCACAACAAATTGGAAACACTGCAATAGGGAGATGAACACAATGAACAAGGAAATAAGGAAATTCAAAGGAAAATGAATACTACAAATAGAATATGAAAACTGGAATAAAAACACATTCTGGATGAAGACTAATACGAACTGTTAATGGATGTCATAATCTTTGTGCCACACAGGAGCTCTACGTGACCTGGTGTAGGAACAATTTGCCTTAACAATAGAGTTATCTTGAGAACTCCCTGGATTAGCCCAATGATTCCACATGTGCGATTTACCCATTGAAGGACTACTATTAATGTGGCCAAAGTTGCCATGCAAAATCCTATCCATGCTCCAGGTCCTACTATTCTCCAGAGTTACAACATTCTTTTTAACCTCAATTATTCTCTTAGGATTTGAGAATTTGCTGTCACTTTGACGACGGAAGACGGAAAATTTGACTTCACACTTTCCCCCACCTTCCAATCAGACATCCTAACTCCATGTTTGAAATGATATCTTTTTGTGTACTTTTCTTGGTGTTTGGTTGACTTGACCATCCAACTCCTCTCTGCATACCCATCTTGGTTCTCCTCCCCCAACCAGTTCAGGTTCATTTTGGTTCCAGGAACCCTGCCCCTGAAAGTCAGAAATTGAGAAATGTTAGTTATTGAATTTGGTGTGGTATGATAAGAACAAAGCATGTTTTTAAGTGCTTTTTCTACAGGATTTCCAGAAATGTGGGCCAATTGAATACAATCCTTTATCATATAATTTACATGTTCTACCAGACCATTAGCTCTTGGACAGTATAGTGCGGTCTTAAAATGGGAAATAGACACTTTTTAAAGAAATCCTGCATCTCATCTGAGGTAAATTGAACCCCGTTATCAGTTATGATGGTACTGGGCACACCTTCTGTCCTAAATGCATCCGTTAAAAATTCGGTCAAAGATAAGGTGTTGATTTTAGTGACTAACTTTGTCATAAACCAATGTGAATGGTAATCCACAAGTACTAGCATGAATTTACCATCCCACACAGAGCTTTTAAGAGGACCAATAATATCTAGACCAAGTTTATCCCATAGTTTGAGAGGAACGCTCACAGGAGACATAGGGACAGCTCTTGTGACCTTGGTTTTGCCGCGTAAAGACCAAATCACACACTCCTTGACCTTATTCTCTGCAATTCAATCCATACTTGGAAACCAGTAAGAAGCTCTGACTTTTGACTTAGTAAGATTTCTCCCCAAGTGGCCTTCATGTGCAAGTTCTGCAATTTTATCCCAAAGATCTTTAGGTGGCACCAGTTTATCCTTTCTCATGACTCTGTTGTCTACAATACTTAATTCATGGCGAACTCCTCAGAAATCCTTAAGATCATCCTCTGAGATTCCTGGTTTTGTGGGTCAACCTTGAACAATTTTTTCTTTAACGTTGTTGAGTGACTCAACCTTGCTCATGCTAATTTCCCATTCTTTTTTAGAAATACCGGGAAACTCCACCAACATGACATGATCCGTCATGCTGTCCCCTTCTGCACACTCCCCAAAACAAGGTAACCTAGATAGGCAGTCAGCTACTACATTCTTTGGACCAGGAACATAGTCAACTTTAAAGTTATAACCTTCTAAGCCAATGAGCCATCTGCTTATGCAAGGAGTGGTATTTTCTCTGCCCTTGGTTGAAAATATGTGTATAAGGGGTTTGTGGTCCGTGCGTACTGTGAAAGACAGACCTATAGGAAAAATTTGAAATAATCCTCTCCTTACCTTCTTCAACTTGGCTGAGAGATGCACCAATGCCTTTATTACTAACAGCATTTGTTAACACCGTTTTACGCCTAAGGCCAAAGTTACTTAAATATGGAGTGTTAACAATTGCCTTCTTAGTGATCTCAAACGATTCTTGACAATCCAAATTCCATACAAAATGTTCACCCTTTTTTAGCAAACCTCTCAGGCGAGCAAAATTCTTCACAAACGTTGGCATGTACTCGATCTGATCAAGGAAGGACTTGACTTCCTCTTTTGCTGGTCAGCACTGGTGCTTCCCTTACAGCTTTCACAAGATCTAATGTAGGTTTAACTCCGCTCTTTGAAATGGTGTGCCCCAAATAATCAACTAAGTCTACATCTAATTTGCACTTGTCTCTCCTTATGGTTAAACCAGCATCACTAAGTGCCTGCAAGACTTGTCTTAAGGTGTTATTGTGATGTGCACTTGATACTCCATAAATCAGAATATTGTCTTGGAAACAGAGTACATTGTTTATTCCTCTAAGTATCTGTTGCATCACTCTTTGAAATACTGCTGCTGCCGATGCAAATCCAAACGGCATCCTGCAGTACCTAAAAGCACCAAAAGGGTTTATGAATGTCGTTCGAGACTTAGCATTGTGATCAGTAGCGGTTGGTGGTGGGAGTGCTGCCGGGTGGTAACGTGGTGCTGGGGAGGGGCAGGGTGGGGGGTCGTAAACTACGGAATATGGCCACATACAGGTAAGTAAACATATAAATAAATAAAGCACATTTTATTGCTCGCACTGCATCGCATTTGGCGATGCAGTGCGCACAAGGAAGTTTATTTTATTAATTTATATGGTTACTTACCTGTATTTGGCCATATTTTGAAGTTTACAACCCGCCACCCTGCCCCTCCTTCACCTCACGTCACCGCCCAGCAGCACTCCCACCACCGACCGCTACTGCTTGTGATGGAGTTCTATTTGGTGGTACGCTGAGGAAAGATCTATTACACTAAAATGCTTTGCTTCCTCAATCATGCTAATCATCTCATCTAGTCTGGGAAGAGGAAATCTGTCTTGCATTAAGATCCCTTAAGTCAACACATACACGTAAGCCTCTTCCGCCAGTTTTTTGAGTGACTACAATGGGAGCTAACCATAATGAGCTCTCAATAGGTTCAATCATTTTTTTACTCACTAATTTGTCGAGTTCTTTTTTGAGTGGTCCATGCATCAAAAAAGGGACTGGCCTGACTTTGTGTACAGCTGGCACAACATTGTCTTTCACTTTGATTCTGTGTTGGAAATTCTTCAAATGACCAATTTCCTCACTGAATACATCTGGAAACTCATCACAAATGTTTGAACAACTATCACTTCTGTCAACAGTTAAGACTTGTTCCTGACTGTTGGGATCAAGTTTCATGCCTATTTCCCTTTGACGAGCCCAACCTAATCAGCTGGACCCTTTTTTTGCTAAGTATATCTTTCCCAAAGTGTTTCGATCTTTAAAGGATATTTTCTTAACATGCATACCAATGGAATCGGATCCTTATTGTATCCACCAGGTTTAATGTCAGCTTGTTGAATGACATAAACATTTCCTTTAAATTTCTCCTTAAACATTTCATAATCAATCAAAGTGTATGGAGAGCATGAATCCGCAAACACCGTCACATCCACTCCGTCAAAAACAATATTACAAGTAGGATAGTTACCCTCTGTTCCCTCTATCTCGTTCACAACATGGAAAGTAAACTTATTAATACATCCATTTTCATCCTCAATAACGTGTACATTTTTCTTCTCAACTTAAACATTTGGGCATTGAAGATTATTGGTAAGGTGATTGGCATTTCCAAAACGATAACATTTCATACTTTCTTTTTTTTCCTTCTCATCTCTTCTTTTGCTCGTTTTCTCATTTAACTTGAGCACTCCCTCAATAGAGTCAGCCAATTCACATTTGGTTCCTTACTTCATGAACATTGTCTGAAATGTTGCTCTGCTTTATTTCTTTTATACACTCTGCCATATGCTCTATGCGTTTAGCAGCATTGATAGCCTCTTTCAGTTCTAAATTACTGGTCAAAAGCTTTTCTTGTATTTTCAGATTATCTGTACACCTTACCAGTTGATCTCTGATCAAAGAATATCCCAACGCACCAAATTCACATTTATTAGCTAGACCCCTTAATACTGTAGAAAGTCGAAACTTTTTCATTTTTATCTTGAATCCTAGAAAAAAATGTATGTCTTTTTAAAACTATGTTCACCTTAGTACCAAAATGATTTTCTAACTTATAAATAGTTGTCTGGAAAATGTCTTCTTGATAAAACTCCTCTTCTTCCTCACTTCCAGAATCTAATCTGATAAATTTTCATGCATTTTTCTCCCTTGTACACCTAAAATATTGTAACAATATGTGCTGTTTCCTTAGAGCAGATAATCTCTCTCCCCCTATGGCAATTATATAAGACATGAAAATGTTTTAGGCACAGGGAGGGGAGGACATGGCGGCAGCGTAGTACGCAGGTCACAAGCTCCGGAGGCTCTTAGCCCTCAGTTACTTGTAGGGTGGATAACCACGTTTTGCTTCGCCTGAAATGCACATTAAATACCGCGCACTATACCTGGGCGGTTTCTTTCTTCCCCGTCTTCATGTGCTGGACCGCCGACATTGTCCCCACTCGGACCTCGGGTCGTTCGTGTTTGGTCACTGGTCCGCGCTGTGTTTCAGCCACACTGGAGCTCAGGAAGAGATGCAGGGCAGCAGCGCGAGGCTACCTCAAAGCAAGCAGTGGCAGTGTCATCACATTTGCTGCTGCTGCACCCTCGGAGTGTTTGGAGACCTGAGCTTGGGCAGAGCAGCCAGCCACCATCAGGGACGAAAGACGCCAGGGCCTGAAAGGTAGGGGGTTAAGGCGGGGGGCCTGTGTCACGGTCAAACAATACTGAAAGTGCTGAAAGTGCAGTCTGTAGTGGAACCCCTAATTGATAGGATCACTGTCAGACCCCTGCCCACACCACATATTCAACAAAGCAGAGGCAACCATCGAACCCCAACTACGGAAGGTTATCAACACCTCCTTCGAGACAGCTATGTTCCTGGAAAGCTGGAAGCACGCCGAAATCAACGCCCTTCTCAAGAAGCCCAAGGCGGACCTCGAGGACCTCAAGAATTTCCAGCCCATCTCCCTACTCCCATTCCCGGCGGAAGTCATCATAAAAATCGTCAACACGCAACTGTCCAGCTACCTCGAGGACAACAACATCCTAGACCCGTCCCAGTCCAAATTCAGAAGAAACCACAGCACCAAGACGGCCCTCATCGCTGCCACAGACGGCATCAGGCTCCAACTAGACATCGGCGAAACATCAGCCCTCATCCTCCTGGACCTGTCAGCTGTCTTTGACACGGTCTGCCATCACACACTAAAGACACGCCTCCAAGAAGCCGGAATCCAAGAGAAGGCCCTGGACTGGACCGTGTCCTTCCTCTCTGGCAGAACACAGAGCGTCCGCCTCCCACCCTTCCGATACGAATCCACCGACATCATCTGCGGTGTACCCCAAGGATCATCCCTCAGCCCTGCGCTGTTCAACGTCTACATGGCCCACCTCGCACACATCACCCGCCAGCACGACCTCAACATCATCTCCTACGCAGACGACACCCAGCTCATCCTCTCCCTCACCAAGGACCCACACACCGCCAAAACCAACCTCCACGAGGGAATGAAGGCCGTCGCCAAATGGATGAAGAGCAGAAGACTAAAACTGAACTCAGAGAAGACGGAAGTCCTCATCCTCGGACCCACTCCCTCAGCCTGGGATGACTCCTGGTGGCTGACCATGCTGGGAACAGCACCAACACCCACCAACCACGCATGCAACCTAGGAATCATCCTCAACTCCTCCCTCTCCATGTCAAAGCAGGTCAACGCCGTCTCCTCCTCCTGCTAAAATACTAAGTATGGGCGTAAAATCCATTCCGTTCGTGGAATTTGCGGATTTGCCCAAAAATCCGCAATTCGCAAGCTGGCTTGAAAAATACAATATCGTGCGCGCTGCGTTGACTTACTGTTGTTCTGAGTTCGCTGAGTTGTTTTTCTCCCGGTTTGCGTGTGCTGCGCCATTTTGGACCTTGCTGCATGATCGCGCGAGTGTTTTTCGACCGCGAGTACGTCATCGCGACCCACCATCTTGCACAGCGAGAGTTTGACAATGCGAGTACGTCATAAGGGCCCCCGATCACGCATCGCGGGAGTAAACAATTGCGAACCCGTAGATGCGGCGCGCAGCTGACTTCTGGCGGGAGATTTGAACAGCTCGCTTTCCCAAACTTGCAAAAATTGCAATTCTGCACAAGAAATCCACCGCAGGCAGCATAAACCTTCTGAAAATGATGATTTTGATCAGAATAACTCCTCAGATTGACATTTGGCTGCACTTTTTTGTGCAAAGAGTCCATTTTTGGGGGGGTGGGAGGAAGGAAGTACCGCTCCTGTCCAGCAGGCTCCTCCCAGTGCTTTGTCCATGTCCTGGTCACTTTTCATTTGGATCTAGAGCTGGAAGGATGACTTTTTGTGGCTGCTGCTAGATATTTGTATTTGAGGACTTTTTGGACTTTGGAGTTTGGATCACTTTTGGATTTGAGATTTTACAAGTAAGTTGGTGTTATTTGTTTGGGGCATTGCAGTTGCTTTTTCACAACTTTAGGATTAGTCATGGGTGCATGATACAACTGTTTCTGTGAGTTTGGTTGAACTTAAATCTCATTTATGTCATGGAATTTTAGCTCACTGTTATATGTGGATTTTTTTAAATTTTGGTGTGTCTGTAGAGCCACACTAGCCAGTAGGCCCAGGGGTACTGAGTGGTGCATGGACCAAGTCTTTTTGTGGGGTGTCTTGAATTTAAACACCATTGAGGGCATAGATGGTATTGGAATGTGGTGATTTTTGTGTGTTTTCGACTTTTTGGTGGGTTGTTGGGGCCTGGCCACGTGGGTGGGGGGGGGGGCATTTTGAGACCTGGTACATGCAGGGCCTGGCCATGTGGGTGGGGTCAAGGGGCCATTTTGAAGCCAGACGGGGTGCTCAGGCCTGCACCCAGTTTGCCTTGCTTTCATCCATTATGCCCAGGGGTACTCAGTGGTGCATGGGCCAAGTCTTTCTGTAGGGTGTCTTGAATTTAAACATCATTGAGGGCATGGATGGTATTGGAATGTGGTGATTTTTGTGTGTTTTTCAACTTTTTGGTTGGTTGTTGGGGCCTGGCCACGTGGGTGGGGGTCAAGGGGCCATTTTTAAGCCAGACAGGGTGCTCATGCCTGCACCCAGTTTGCCTTGCTTTCATCCATTATGCCCAGGGGTACTCAGTGGTGCATGGGCCAAGTCTTTCTGTGGTGTGTCTTGAATTTAAACATCATTGAGGGTATGGATGACATTGGATTGGGGTGAATTTTGTGTGTTTTTAGATTTTTTGGGGTGTTGTTGGGGCCTGGCCATGTGGGTGGGGGCCATTTTGAGGCCTGGCACAGGCAGGGCCTGGCCATGTGGGAGGGGCAAGGCTTAAGGGGGCATTTGGAAGCCAGGCAGTATGCTCAGGCCTGCACCCAGTTTGCCTTGCTTTCATCCATTATGCCCAGGGGTACTCAGTGGTGCATGGGCCAAGTCTTTCTGTGGGGTGTCTTGAATTCAAACATCATTGAGGGCATGGATGGTATTGGAATGTGGTGATTTTTGTGTGTTTTTCAACTTTTTGGTGGGTTGTTGGGGCCTGGTCACGTGGGTGTGGGGGGGGCATTTTGAGGCCTGGTGCAGGCAGGGCCTGGCTATGTGGGTGGGGGTCAAGGGGCCATTTTTATCCTTTATGCCCAGGGGTACTCAGTGGTGCATGGACCAAGTCTTTCTGTGGGGTGTCTCTTCTATTAATGTAAACATCCATTTTTGATTAGAATTGACATTTTTATTTTGGATCTTTCCGTTTTTGGGTGTGTTGTAAAAATAAATGCCTAGTTGCAAATATTAATTGAAGTACGACATATGCAACATTTATTTAACTGATGTTCCTCTGGCGTTCTTTGCTTTTAGGTGCACAAGAGAACAACAAATCAGTCATCGTTCATCATCAGTGCCAGGAAGAAGTCCTGCTGAGGTGTGTGCAGCACAACGTCACGTGATGTCACATGTGGCCACAGACAACTCTGCAACTCGTGCAACTGCGGCCTGCTGTTCTGATATCTGAAGAAGATGGGCCCAAAGAAAGGTGGCCATAGCTCCTCCACCAAGAAAGTTGCCAGTGCCACTGCCAGTAAGAAGGAGCAGAAGAAGCAAGTGGCACCACTTACCAAGGAGACTGGTGTGCCTACAGACACTTTTTTTGGGAAAACGCCTACAGCAGCGGGGTCCGCCGGTCACCAAGCTGGGAGCAGCACCTCCGCTTCATTGGGCTCAGTGCCACCACGCCAAGTTAGGTCTAAGGCCATGAGTGCTGCAGAGGCAGCCACTTTATTTGTTCAATCACCATGGACCAGTGATGTTGGTTCATCGCAAAAAAGTAGCATCCAATCAATGCAGGGTGTAACTCATCTGACGAGTGTTCAACAACCACAGCCACAACGACAACCACAGGTGCAACTAGTACAAGGGGAAGTACATGCGCAAGGAGAGGCGCAAGGAGAGGCGCAAGAAGAGGCCCAAGGAGAGGCGCAAGAATAGGCGCAAGGAGAGGCGCATGGAGAGGCGAATGGAGAGGCGCATGGATGGGCGCAAGGAGAGGTGCATGGAGAGGCGCATGGAGAGGCGCGAGGAGAGGCGCATGGAGAGGTGCATGGAGAGGCGCAACTAGAGGCGCATGGAGCGGCACAACTGCCCACAATGCTTGTTCATCCAGAAGTAGGAGCACTACAGGAAATTGAGATTGAAGCGGAGGTATCATCCGAGGAAGCCACTCCTCCTGATGATGATCCATTGTCTTCCAGATCCCCAGCAAGAAAAAGGTCAAGGAGGGCTACTACAAGTTCTTCTTCAAGCCCCCTTCCTTCTGATGATCTTGATGTTGATTGGAACCCACCAATGCAGTCTGAGAGTGAGGCACGCCATGAGCCGACAAAGGTAGCTAAGCCTAAAAGGAAGGTTCCCGCAAGGCTTTCACTTTTGGGTGATGATGACGACGAACAAGAAGTGGTGTATTCTGCTCCTGATGAACAGTCTGACGACGACCCAGTCATCACAGTCGTCACTCCAGGCCCAGCGAGCATGCAGCAGACAGACATTTTTACCCTATCCCGAATTGCTGCTGAGAGTTATGTGGGCGGCGTGGCACTGGTACCACCACCAATGCAGTTAACTACTACACCAACACGACCAACAGCTTCCATATTTTCTCGTCAGAAGGGCCGACAGGGACCTCCATCCAGCTCGACCTCCATTACCTCAAGTAGTGGTGCTGTAAGTGCACAACAGAGTCAAATTCAGCCACGCCCATCCTCCACTTCATCTGGCATGGAAAGTAGCACCTCCACCACCTGCAGACATCTCCAGTCCCCAGTTTGTGACATTTTTAGTGTTAGCAAAAAGGCGGAAAACATGGTCGTTCGTTCGATTTGTAAAACTGTAGTTAGTCGGGGTAAGCTTGGTACCAGCTATGGTACCGGAGGCACGAGAGGTCATCTCCAAAAACACCACACTATCCTTTGGGAGGCACACATGAGGAAGATCCGGGAATCCACAGGTACAACAAATCCAAATGTATCCATTCATATTGCATCTGATGATGACGAGGGGCTGATCGTGCAGGGGGGAAGTGAAGAAGTGACAGACATTTTTTCTGGTACACCCAGGACCCCTGGCAGCAGCACTGCAGTGGTAGCGCCCACACCCTCTACCGCAACAACATGTATGAGGCACACTAAGAGTCTGGGAGAGACACCATTGCGAAAAAGTACATCCGTGAGCCTCACTGGGTTGAAGAAGTCTGGATCATCATCATCACATATGAAAATGGTCCAGACCACCATTAACAGCATGTTTTGGTCAGATGCGCCATTTGAAAGCAACTCCCAACGGCACATCTGTATAACGCAAAGCTGGCTAAAATGCTAGCGCTGGACCTTCTCCCTTTTTCTTTTGTGGAAGGGGTGGGTTTTCTAGAATTTGTGGCAACAGTCTGCCCTAAATGGAAGGTTCCTAGCCGGTCCTATTTTGCCAGAGTCACGGTTCCAGCACTACATGAAGATGTGCTGGAGGTTATTGGGTCAGCTTTGCAGAAGAGTGCTGTTCACACTATCCACCTGACAACAGACATGTGGACTAGTTGCCAATCTGTGGATTATATGTGCATCACTGCACACAGGGTCTCTTTTGCAGAGGTTAGAGAAAAGATGTCTACAGGTGTTGACCATGTCACAATTTTTCAAGCGAGTCGGAAACATGCAACAGTTGCCATGTTTGCCATGGAGAAATCTCATACTGCATTAAACATTTTGGATGAGTTTAAGAGTAAGGTCTCTAAATGGCTGGTGCCAAGAAGTCGCATGATTGGTTATGTTTCCATGGAAAATGGCAGTATTATAGTTAAGGCCATGCATGATAGTGGCTACAGAGTGCCGTGTTTGGTGTAATGCATTAACATTGTTGTTCAAGATTTCTTGAAAAGAGCAAACACAGTCAGCAAGTTACTGACCGCCTGCCAAAGAATCTGAACACATTTCAGCCATTCTTTTAATGCCCGGAAGGAGATGAGGATCATTCAACATAGCCGTGGAGTGCCAGTCAAAGGACTCATCCAGGAGGTGGCACTAAACCTTCTACGTGCTTGAATGTATGTTTGAGCAGTACAAGGTAATCAATGAGTATGTCAATAGCATTAATATACGGTCTGCTCCTATGAAAGACATGAGGCTAGAGCCGGAGGAATGGGACCTAGGTAAAAGCCTGATAGACATGCTTCGTCCTTCTGAGGTCTTCACCCATGAAGTCAGCAGGGAGGACTGTAGTTTGGGCAAAGCTATCCCATTGTTGTTCATGCTATAGCAACAACTGAAGGCGGTGTTTCAACGTTCCGAGCTGATGTTCACAAACAAGACGCACATCGGTTGGCGGGGAGCTTATTTAGCCACCTACTTGTTAATGAAAGGCTTAAAAAAATACATTCAGAACAACATTACATTTGTGCCACCATTCTGGATCCATGGTAGAAAAAGGCACTGACCAGCAAAGTATTCATTCCTTTTGATGAAGAAGATGTTTCAAAGTACAAACATTGGCTAGCTGTGTCAGCCACTCTGTTAGAAAAAGAGTGGCAGGAAATTGAAGGAAACACCACAAGTACTACTGAAGCAGCAGGCCATCCGGTGTCAAGGTCCACTTCTGTGGCCGAAGGCAGTCACTTTCCCCCACAGCCATTACCGACAGCAGCAACAGTATCCTCGTCATCATCACCTGCACCAGGCCCAGCCATAATATTGTCGGAAGCGGATTGGATAACCCGGCAAGGGTTTGCTTGCTCCAGTGTTGATGCAGAGGAAACACATGGTACGCAAAGTGGAGCACCACCCAGGGAGGCCCTTGAGTGGATGGTGCAGGTCTATCTGGATGACCCAACAGAGGTCTACATTGATTGTGACCCATTGGTGTATTGGTATGGGAAAAGGCCTCACTGGCCACTGCTCAGCAGGCTGGCTATAAAATATTTGTCTTGCCCACTCTCAAGCGTGTCTTCGGAATGAGTTTTCAGTGCTGCTGGTGCCATTTTCACTTCAAAAGGTCCTGCCTCTCGCCCAAAAATGCGGAGAGCTTAACAATGATCAAGATGAATCAGCACTTCATACCACCAGATTACAAAATACGTGAATCCACGCAGGAAGAAGAGGACACCGACTTAGGTGATGGACGCTCTACTCTGTTAGCTGACCAACTCCATGTTCAAATCACAGAGTTTGAGGACGAGCTCTACTTCCCTGACAACGAGGCTTGAAATAATTACTTTTTGTTTTCTTCCGTCCTTTTTTACTTTTATTTCTGTGTGTCTTTCTTTGATTTGCAACTTTTAGCACAACAAAACTTTAATCACAACAAATCCATCAGCAGCACTGTCTTCGTCTTATTTTCCATATTGAAGGTGCCGCTGTCTGCATTCCTGAAGTTCACAACTCAGTCATGCTCCTCTATCCTCCTCCTCCAGACTCCCCCTATCCATTTCCCTCAAGGCAGATGGCCGGATTACGCAGAATCTAGAAACTGTCGCTTCAGTCCGTACACGAGTCCCCTCAAAAGAAGTGGCACTGGAATGACTCACTATGCTGACTGCACCTTCTGAAATTGACACGAGAGGCTGCCCTATATCCCTTCACTTAAGAATAAGATGATGACAAGTGAAACAGGAAATGAATGATGAGATGGCATGCAGTGGTGGACAACACTGGCTGTCTGGCTCTGATGAAAGCAATTGTTGTTTGTTGTGCATGAAGTGAATCCTATCTATGTGTTCTGTTATTATTATTTAATCTTTTACACACTAAATGTAACTCAAGTGTAATCTGTTACCTTGTTTAATACAAATTGTACTTCTACTGCAGGGGCCAGTCACTACGTTGCATTTTTCAATATGGAAAATGTCCTTGGACTCAGTGTGTAAACAACATTGAGTTTGCCAATAACATACCATGATGATGATGAGTCTTGATGATTAAAGTTACATATTATCTTTATTATTTACACAGTCACTCACTGGGATGGATGGATCATCATCATTGTCAGTTTACGGAAGAAATATGGCCGTTTTGTGAGTGGCAAACAACAGGTAAACAAGTCAACAACAACCACAGTAGACTTAGATGTCTGTCGGGCCGTGGTATGGGAGTGGTCGAGCCAGTGTAGTGTATGCCAGAGACCAGACAGCAGTTCATGTAAAATTGTGGCTATGTGGCTTGCTGCCTAAAATTAGATATGCGTTGTCTGTCTGTGTCAAAGAGGTATGCTACATCATCAGGGTGGTTCACTCAGTGGTGCCTGCCTTGACCGTCTGCATGGCCCTGGCCTGCTGTGTGCAAATACTATCCTTGAAAAGGAGACTCATACGCACTTTAGAAATGATGCCTGTATGTAATACTGTCGCCTCTGAAAGTGTTATTTTTGAACTACACACCGTACCTTATATTTTTTCTCAGTGCTGTTTTAATATCCCTTCCTGTTTTTCCATCAGCAATTGCAGCCCGGCTTTCACCCTGTGCCATGGGAACAACATCAATCCACAATTCCGCATCCGCCAGGCAGGCAGTGGACAGTGTGTTTGGTCACCAAGATTGATCGACGGAGTGTCAGATGGAATGGAGGAGTACCGCGAATAAGAGGAATGGCTGGATGCATGCAACTTCCCAAATTGAACAGGACAACAACAACATACAGTTACAGTATCCTTTCCTCTTCACTTCTCCTTATCTTTTAAATAACTTATTGTTGTGAACTTCTATGAGTGCGACTCTCTGCTTCAAATTCATCCCTACAGCTATTTCATAACTTTCTTTGCTATTTTTAAAACTAATGTAATGTACTACTAAGTCATTCTCTCTCTGAGTGAAATTGCATAATTACAGCAGCCCTGTACTGTCTAATAGTTTAGTACTACTTAGTAAGTTGTAGTTAGTACTACTTTTCAGTAACCGAACCATCCATTTAGCAAACAACTTCATGCATGCACTTCCTTTATGTCCCTTAAAAGATTTATGGATATCTTCGTATCCAAAGATTTGTTTTTCTTCATTTGTTGTTTGCCCATGCTGTGTTTTTTTCCTCTCTCCACAAAACTTTCCCAAAAAAACCCATTCCCATCCAATTTTCAAACCCTAACCCTCTTCCCCCGGGCTGTGTGGTTTTCATTGAGGTGTGACTAAATGACAGCAATAATTACACACACTTGCTGGGGAGGATAAGGTGCAAGCAACCTCCTCAAATTAATTTTAAGGCTTCTAGATGAATCCTAGGATATAGTAATTATGCTTAAAAAAACACCAAAGAGTATTTTACTATTTTCAAATCAATTCTGAATTTCATGCCCACCATCGATTGGATCCATCGTCAACATCATCCTCCTACATGTCAAGACTTGTTACGCTGCTGTGTCACTGTTCTTGTTGTAGCCATAATCATCCATGCAATTTTTTTTCCCATACTTATCTTCAGCATTGCTTAGGCTACAAATATACTGTTCCTTCTAATACTCCTCTCAGGCCACTCAATGTCTCTTTTTTTTCCTTTATTTTTCATATGCTGCTACTGCTAGTGTGGTACCACTCCTACTACCACCGGTACCACTCCTACTACCACCACAACAATGGAATTTGTGTCCTGGATGGATTTCATGGGCAACCGTAATCGCCATATGCCACGCAGCCAGCGCTGTGCCTAGCTCTATTCTCAAACACGAATCACAGGTAAGATAAGCATTTTGGGGAGGTAGAATAATGGGCTAGGACTCGGAAGAGAGGAGAGACTGACAGTAGTACTAGTAAAGTACTAGTAGGCCAATTGAATTCACTAACTCTGTTAGTGGCACGTTTGTACATTTTTGGACGTTTTAGATAATTCATTCTTGTAAGTTTGAGGAAACCAAACGTGCAGTAACCCCCGCCCACCACCCCACAAAATAATATAAACACATACACTATGTTGAAGTATGTAAAATAAATAAATATATATTTACCCTAACAAAAATAAACTAGTCCAAAGACCCAAACCACCCCCCTACCTAACCCCAACAATTGTCCATTTCAATGTCCCGCAAAAAGCCCCTCAGAATCCCCAACTCCCAATTCACCCCCCCCCCAACAGTCTTTAAAAAAGGGGCAAGGGACACAGTCACTTCCGGCGGTGTCCTGTGGACAGGTGAAAAATACTGTAAACAATACTCTTTAACAATAACACAAAATAATTCAACAGAAAGTTGTCTCACAGTAACGCTAGCAATTTGCAAGCACAGTATAACATTTTGGCATGTATCTTTCCGCCGTCTTTGTAGGCCTGTAACATTAGTGGGAGTTTCAGGAATTCTACTAGCAGCACTATGGACTCACTACATAGTCAGAGAGTACACCAGTCTTTTTCTTTTTTTCTCTAGTTTTGCGAAATAAATTACTTGTATGTGAACTTGTGGTAGCCGGCATAATGCCAGCTCAGTCAGCTTGTACCCAAGAAAAACAGACACAAGCCATGATGACGCAGACTCGCATTACTTTAAGCAGTACATGCAGGTGGGGATAGGGAAGCTCTTATTTTTCTATAGGGATGGCACTGGCCATACTCGGTTACATCAAGAGCTACTGCTCAATGTAATTTATATTTTGCACTGCCCCCCCCCTCCCCCGGGCCTTCAGTACTACAAAAGGAAAATGAAGATTATTCATTTCTGATCATGTATCCAGCCGATCACATGATCTTTGCTTAAATCAGGGTTCTCCAAACCGGTCCTGGAGGGCCGGATCCATGCCAGATTTTTAAAATAACTACATGTATCTAAATGGGGATATGCACAAAATCTGGCATGGATCCTGCCCTCCAGGACCGGTGTGGAGACCCCTGGCTTAAATGATGGATGACTTTAGGTGCTTTGTTGTGATAGATTGAGTGAACAACAGCGATAGTCCACCCATGATTGACACAGCTGAAAGAAAAATGTTAACATAGAGAGTGAGTGTGGTACCCATAATTGCCGGAGGAAGAGACTTGACTTGATATAATTGTCAACTATACAATACATACACAATATATGCTGTGCTTGCAAAGTAAACTACTGTACTGTTACTTTAGTCAAGGGAGAATTTCGGAACAATCACACCTTCTAGTATTTGGATTTCCTCTGCTTTGCTACTCTGGCACGAACATGCTGTTCAAACAAAGTAACACTCTTCATCCACTGAACATCTGCTCTACACATACCTCTGCTATCTATGAGGAAGAAGATACCATCCAGGCTTCCAAAGTAAACGTCTATCATTCTTAATGTCTCAACTGTACCAACTTTACTTTTTCTCAACAACCAACTAACACCCTTTTCATTTTATTTGGAAAACCACCGTCTTGACTTGCATTTGATATATTGCAATGCACACCACACATGCATTTTCTGATTCACCCACACAGGCAGTCATCTTTTCTTTCCCCTCCAACCATCCTTGCTTCAAGCATCCATGCATCTGATTCCTTCCTATCAGCCACCTCTGCATGCATTCAAAAACACGTATCATTCTTTACAGTCATAAATGTAACGACTCGCTCGTCCTTCCTTACACCCTTCTTTCCCTTTTAGTTCATCACATCCCTCAAGTTCATCTGATCTGACTTGGCTTCACGATAAAAGTGTCACAGCTGAGTTGAAGTCAAATAGAGGGGGCCATTGCTTACTCAAGAACTACCGCTGCTAATGCTATGGCTAAGTCAAGGGTGACTGTCTTCTCCGTGATTGGCAAAAATGTAGTTCTAAATTAGTAACTGTTCATAACAGTACAGTGTACTTCTACTAGTGTACTGTCTACTGTACAGTACATCATACACCCCTTTGCGAGCCTACTCTAAAATGTCAATAAATAACGATTATAATAACTTACCACCGCCCGCCGCTGCTGAGTCATCCCCAGCAGCAGCTCCTCCTGGTGGCACTTGTGGCGCCGCCGCATCCGCCCCTGGAGTGGACCCCTCCGCACTGCTGGCCCCGGCCCTGGTGGTGGGAAGTGCCGCATCCGATGTTGTGATGACGCCTAGAAAAAACATGTCATATTTTTAGATGCCATACACCACCCCCTATTTCGTCTCGTAATGGAAGAGAAAATGATAATACATAAAAAAAATTAATTATTGGGGCTGAAAAAAAGTCACGGTTTTGGGGAGAGTGTTAACTTATATGGTTAGCCATAACATGCAACCCTTTTTGGCACATCTGATGAATGCTTGCTTCTTAAAATGCAAAATTTTTTCTAATTACAGACAGAACCACCTACTCCTCATCACCACCAGGAGGACTTGAAGTTCCAACAAGGTGAGGGCTCCCGAGTCCCGCACAGTTACTATTAATAATTAGATGTGTTAAGTTGAAGTATATACTAGTGAAGGGTGTTTAAACTTTAACGTCATCTATCACCACTGCTCGCTGGGAATACTGGACTATTAAAAATAAAGAAATTGTTTTTTTATTTCTTATTTGAAAATGAAACTTTAAAACTAAAAAACACTGTGTGGTTTTTGTTCACGAGTGAGTGAGCGGAAGGGTTTGCAGTTGCACTACTGCACTTTGCAAGCATGCTTCCGTGACTCGGTAGTCTTCTTCTGTTCTACTGGGTCATATAATCATTGGTCAGACACACTAGATAGTCGGTCAGGGGATTGGGGGTTCAACTTCTGTTCTGACTGAGGTATGTGGAAAGTCGAACTGCACCTATCATCAACAATGTCCTATTTCTCTTGTCCATACTTCTGTATGTGCAGAATAGTCCCTGAAACACTAGCGGTATGGTATGTGCTATTATCAAATCAAAAAGCCAACTACTAGCTTATTCTTGGTTGACATTGACATTTTGTTGTTGGAAATTGTCAAAGCACTAACATTAAGAAGACTGGCATAGACAGCAAGGGCAAACCAGAGGACTGCACTCAGTGCCTCTAGAGCTATTGCTGGATCAGAGTTTTTTTTAACACCGTTTGCTGACGGGGCAAGTTTAGCTACCTACACAGACCGACTCATAATAAAAATAGTAAATAGTAGTAGCACAGAGAGTGCTGGTAGAGGCAGGATAAGAATATAGACACAGTCTACAAGAGGATCAAAGACTATTTTGTAAAAATTAGAATTAGGAAACAGTTTGGAATGAATCGGAGCTGTAAAAGTTAGGGAAGTATAAATATTAATATTAACAACAGAACAACTTACTGGGGCCAGCAAAAGAGCCTGCAGAGGACTGATCCTGCCCACCTTGTTCCGCCGGAGTCTCAGGTGTGGTCTTCTCCTTGCCCCTGGATGATTGATTTTTTGAAATATTTGATTTCTTTGACCACAATCTAAAATTATCTCGGGGAAACAAATTACCAACAATTGCACTACATGTATTGATTGACCTATCTGATCTGGTCAACTAGGATAGATAGTACAGTATTTCTGGATTTGCAGACCGTCTACTTGGAAAGTTATGTATATCACTAACTAAACCAACAACAAAAAGGTTCTACTACGACTGCCAGCACTCAGCAGCACGCGACGTGACAGACACAGTCCATCATCATGATTGCAGACCACTAAAAAATGTTCTACTACTAAATAACAAGTCATAATATACTCAACCTATCAATCCACCACTATCTCTTCTTAGTGGCAGCAGGAGTACAAAGGAAGGACTAGACTTGAGTCTCTAGTCTCTATAGCATTACACAGTTCTGCTCAAATGAGCACAAAGTTGCAAACAAGTAAGCATTGGAGCAACGCCACTGAGCAGGCGAGCACCTGCAATCAAAGAAGCTATTTAAACATTAATTTACCTGCAATGTAATCGAATCGGCAGCATTCTTGCTCTTCAGGAAAACCATATATTAGCAATATAACACAGAGCAGAAGAAAAGAAAGTAGTTATTAAATAGCTACTCACCAAGGCCAGGGATCTCCACGCCTAGCATGTGGAGCAGGTCCTGCTCCCGGTCAAGGAGGTCAGCCCACTGGTACGTCGCCTGATGGCAGGGGCGCCGGACCCCCGACTCCCTACGTATGGCCTAGCACACCTTATCCCAGAGCTGGTGACGCTCCCGGTGGCCATACCCTGAACCAGGCCTGCCCCCTGCTGCCACGGTCTTGGGGAGGTGGCGCTGGACGTAGAAAATCAGAGCGCCACCTCCACCGCGCTGAAGATCTACCTCACTACTACTTGCTCCCCCCCTTAATCGTCCGCAAGGGAGCCGGGTACGGGGTGCGGGACCCCTCCCCTTCTTCTTCCTAGCTCCCTTTGCCATGGTCCTGGACAGGAATGGAAACAACAGAGAGAGAATAGAGAAAAATTAAATAAAAGAAAAGAGTTAAAAACGTAGTTTTAAAGTAACCAAAAGTAGAAAAAAACACAAAATATAGATGTAGAAAAAGAGATTAAAAAAAAGTTCAATGAAACAAAAGATTGCAAAGATTAGGGGAGGATTGAAAAAGCATGCCCAGAACCATAGCAATGAATGAAATACAAGATGGCCGCGCCCTTTGAGGACCGCGTGGGTAAGTTTGCGTGAAATTCCCCCGCGAGCATGCAAAAACGCACGCAACCATGTAATCGCGCCCCGCGCACAACGCGAGAATGCTACTAGTGCCCGGAAACGGAAATAGGCAACGCAAACAAGATGGCCACGCCCATGTACGACCGCATGGGTAACTTCGCGGTCGGCGCGCTGAAAGCGGCCCTGAACACGCAAATTCGCACAAATTCGTGTATTATGCAGAACGCGAATTCACTTTCGCACGAATTCGTGTACCGCAAATTCGCACATTTCGCCCATACTTATACAACACCCTCTGCATGCTCCGCAGGATCTACAAGTGGATCCCTACTGAAACAAGAAGAACGGTGACACAGGCCCTCGTCAGCAGCAGGCTGGACTATGGCAACGCACTCTATGTAGGAATCCCGGCCAAACACCACCGACGACTGCAACACATCCAAAACACCTCTGCCCAAGGATCCTCAACGTCCCTCGCCGCAGCCGCATCACCCCCCACCTGAGATACCTACACTGGCTCCCCGTCAACAAGAGGATCACCTTCAAGCTCCTCACCCACGCTCACAAAGCATTCCACAACACCGGACCAGCCTACCTCAACAGCAGACTCAGTTTCTACACCCCCACCCGCCAGCTCCGCTCCGCCAGACTCGCCGCTGTCCCCCACATCCAAAGAATGACCCTCGGTGGCAGATCCTTCTCCTTCCTTGCTGCCAAAACCTGGAACACCCTCCCTACCCACCTTTGACAGACCCAAGACCTGCTCACCTTCAGAAGACTCCTCAAGACCTAGCTCTTCGAGCACTAGCAGCACCCCCTCCCTCAGCGCCTTGAGACCCTCATGGGTAGGTAGTGCGCTCTACAAGTACATTGATTGATTGATTGATTGATTGATTGATATAGAAGTGAGTCATGGGGACTTAGAGGAGCAGGTTTTTGCTTTTGCTCAGGACTCAGCTGCCAGGACTGATTATGCTCACTCAGACTCGGAAAATCCCCAATACATCCTAAAAACGCCCTCTCAGAGAAAAAGTAAGACAAGAAGTGAAAATGAAAGGCAAAAACCAAAAGAAGAAAGCAGACTCTATTGACTCCAAAATTAAAATTACACCTTCATTGCGCTCTTTTTTTAAAGTACAACTGCCTGTACTGAATTTAAACAGACCATTATAGATAGAACCAGAGGGTCATAAGAGCACCGGAGAGCCTACATCTATTATAGGTATTAAAGTCCCCGCCATGGAGAGCGGAGGTCAGGTTAATGCTGGAGAGAGCCCCAAAAGTAACTTTTTCAGAGGAATGACAACTCTTAAAGGTGATAATATTCAGGTCACTCAAGATAAGAGAGATAAGGGCGATGATAGGCATGAGAAGGATATGCCAAATACACCAAACACGCCAGATATATCAGATGCAAACATAACAATCACCAGCAATAGGGAGCCAGGGGGTCCAATAGCCGGTTCTTTAGAGGCAATGCTGGAAAAGCTAACCACAGACTTTAGGACAGGCTTCTCAGTATCAGAGGCAAATCAACGTGAAATTCGGGGATTTTGTGAGGTCTTGGAGAGAAAACTAGATACTCTATCCGATAGGACAGAAATCCTCGAAAGTACGGTAGGGGAACTAAAAAAGGACCTTGCCAGTAGTAGAGCGGAACTTCAGGCACTGCATAAAGATGAGCAGGGTCTTCAAGACAAAGTTGAACAGCTAGAAAATAACTCCAGAAAAAAATAACCTAAGGCTATTAAATGTACCTGAAGGAAAAGAAACAGAGGATTTAAAAGCATTTGTGGTGGTCAATATAAAGACCATGGTCCAGATAGAGGAAAGTGAAATGGATATTGCTAAAGATATACAAAGAATCTACAGAGACCCCTTTAGAAAAAACCAGGGAAGAACAAAACCGAGAAGAATTCTTGTTAATTTTCAGACGTATGCATTCTGAAGAAAAAATCTAAACCCTTAAAGGCCCTGACTTTTCCTTTGAAATACGTTCAGATTTATCAACAGCCACTTTAGACAGACAGTGGGAGCTGGGTAAGCGCATGGATGACTTTAGAAAAGAGGGTGCAAATGTCCAACTTAACTTTCCGGCATCACTACGTATTATGTAAAACAAAAAAATGCACATGGTCAGGAATATAAGAGAAGCAGATGACATTCTGGAAAGTATTAAGGGTGGCAGAGGGGGAAGCTACGGAAGTTCGGGAAAAATTTCAGGAAGCATTTGTTGTAAGAATATAGGCTGATATCCACTAGACATATACACAAAATGTTTTAGTTATTAGAGGTGGGGCTGAGAGCAATCAGAGCAAAAAATGTAACTTGGACTAACATCATGTCCAAGAAGGAGAAAAAGCAGTGGTGAGTTCTCCAGGGTTGGTGGGAGTGGAGGGGCACAGGGTGGGGAGCATTTGAGAAGAAAATACAAAACAAAAAGTCCTCAAATTCCTCAGTATCAGTTAGAATAAAACATGTCCATACAGATCTTAAATTGGAACGTTAATGGTCTACGAGTAAAGGGCTGAAGGGATAGGTTAATCTAATACTTTAAGGACTCCCCAGCACATATTTTACTTCTGCAAGAGACACATTTGCTGAAAAAAGAACCTATTGATCTTTTCAAAAAACAAAGATGGGTAGATCAAAATGTTTGTACAGAGCAGACCGGAAACGTTTGAGGGGGAGCAATAATAGTAAAAAAACAGAGAAGAATATGTGTGACACAAACAAGAACAGATAAAGGGGGAGATGGATTATAGGCAAGGCCAAAGTGAATGATATGCCTCTAACACTTGTAGGCTATTATGGGCCTAATCATGATGATTGCGAACCATTAACAAACTTGTTCACCAATCTCTTAGATTTCCCTACCCAATAATCATGGGAGGACATTTTAATATCGTGCTGGATCTTAGTTTAGATAAATCAAGTAAAACTAGAACTACTCGGACACCCAATTCCCGTGCATTTATAAAAAACATGATGACTCAACACACATTGTGTAGGGAGTAGGTCCAGAATTGACTATTTTTTAGTAGACTGGGGCCTCAGAGAAGATATTTCAGTTATAGAATACAAGGTGGCTCACTTATCGGATCACTCGGCAGTTCTTTTAACACTTAAAAACTCCAATCAGTACATAGAGAACAGGTGGACTCTGGACCGGACTATATTGACAGAGAGTGAAGCAATGGAGAACCTCAAATAAGAGGTTAGAGAGTTTATTAAGGTCAACAGTGGCTCCACCTCAAATGAATAGTTTGGGATACTCTAAATGCCTTTATTAGAGGTAAGATCACAGGAGTAACATGCTACAGAAACCAGGAATGTAAAAGAGAAATCTCACAATTGGAGGATGAGATGAAGAGAATAGATATGGAAATTAAAAGATCAGACACAGAGAAGAATACAATAGAATTAGAAAAACAGTTGTTACTAAGGAGGAACCAACTATCAGAGACCCTCCAAATTAGAATTAGAAAAAGGTGGGATGCTAGTAAATTAGCTCATTTTGAGTACGGAGAGGGAGCAGGTAAATACCTTGCCTGGAAAGTGAAGACTGATCGGAATAAGAGCAGAATCAGGGAGATCAGGGAAAATCGGTCTGGAAATATCTTGAGTAGTGAGATTGAGATCAAGAGGCCTTTAAGGAGTTCTTTAGTGAGTTATATACGGAAGATTACGAAGTAGTGGGAGCCACTGAGATAGAGGGTTGGTTGAAGGAATCCACTCAACCCATAGATATTAACCAACAAAACATTCTAAACCAAAAGATCACTCAGGAGGAAGTGGTTAAAGCAATTCAAACCAGTGAAGAGGGTAAAGCAGCCGGGCCAGATGGCATACCAACAGAGCTGTACCAAATTATAGCAAAGGTAATATCACCCCTACTGACATTGGTGATGAGTGAGATAGTGGGTCATGGAGCACAACTACCAAAATCATGGAATGAGGCCACCGTCACCCTTATTTTAAAACCCGGTAAATATCCAACATCACGAGAGTCGTATAGACCAATTTCCCTTTTAAACTCAGACAATACATTTTTCACCAAAATCTTAGTCAATAGGCTAGCAAAAATTGCAGGTTGTACAATCCATGAAGATCAGAGGGGTTATGTGAAAGGGAGATACCTACACGAGCTCGTGTATGAGTTTTAAGAGGCTATCAATTTTGCTACGGCTTTTGTAACCCCATTAGCTGTAATAACATTGGGTGCCTCCAAAGCATTTGATAAGGTGAGATGGTCTTATCTATTTTCAGTTCTTAAAAGATACAATTTGGGAGATAACTTCTGCAGAGCTATAAGGTTAATATATAAAGAGCCCGTAGCAAGAGTCCTGGTAAATGGAAAACTAACATCTTCTTTCAAAATTCAGGGAGGTACAAGACAGGGCTGCCCTCTATCCTCCCTTTTGTTTAATTTTTATATGGAGCCCTTGGCCTTTGAAATTAGACACACAATCAGTATTCCACCCTTTTATCAGGGAGATTGGGTCAAGAAAGTTGCAATATACGCAGATGATCTAATGGTATACTCGTCTAATGTGGATGTTGCTTTGCCAATAATCCTACGTATAGCAGCAGAACTTGGTGAAGTGGCAGGGTACTCTGTGAATAGCATAAGACAGTAGTGATGATATGGAACCAAGTAAGCAGTAATCTATTAATTAAAAAGTAGATGCGATATCTTGGGTTGAGGATAGTTCCGGATATTAACGCAATTGCTGAAATCAACCTAAGGAGGGTGTTTAAAGAGATAGTTCAACTCATGAAGAACTGGGTACACCTCCCACTAACAATCTTAGGGAGAGTTAGTTTGGTTAAGGTGACTATCCTACCAAAGGTAACTTTTCTATTTGATTCCATACCTTTACACTTCGATAAAACCTTGATACACAAAATAGAGCAGGCAATAAATTCATTCATTTGGGCTAACAAAGGGGTTATGATCTCATGGAAAAAACTGAGGAGGGGGAGGTTGGAGAAGGGAGGCCTAACCTTGCCAGACATTCAATATTATGCATGGGCCTTTCAATGAAAGAATTCCAGAATGCTTACAAAGACACCGGACGGATCCAAGATAGGTCTAATATACACAGCAATGTTAAAGATGTGTAAAATAGATATAGATGGATTCCTCTTTAAATTTGGTGATCCAACATTTTTTAAGAAAATCAGACTGAAGCTGCTACAGTCAACGGCGACAATGTGGTATACCATTAGGCGCCTTTCGTAATTGGATTATTACTCCCACTATGCCCCACTTTGGGACTCACCAGGGACCCCAGAATGTCTCAAGGACAAGTTGGCGTTACCGATTAGAGAAGCTGGCTGTAAGGCCTGGGGAGACCTGTCAAGAGAAGGTAATCTATTATCCTGGCAAGATCTAAACGGTTTGCTGAAAGGGACTCTTTCAAAGTTTAAATATTTACAATTAAGAAGCTGGGAGCAAAGTAGAAAATCGGCACTGGGCATAGGTAATGTCCTAGAAGATCAACTGGTAACAAAACCATTAGGAAATAGCACTCTGGTATTGGCACCTTCAGGACACTATGGATGGAGAGTTCACCTTGGCTGAGGAGCTGTGGATGAATTACTTGCAGAGGGAGCAGCTGCAGAATATTTGGTAAGTATCTATGCGCACTCTTTACCACGTTGTTATACCTGCTTTTTAAAGAAGGAATCACATTTTTTCACTTCATAGGGCATATATATCTCCCGAAAAAACTATCCAAGATGGGGAAAGAAAGTCCAACCAGCTGTGCCAAATGTGGGCTAGAAAAAGCAACGGATGTACATATGTTTTATCAATGCCCCACAATCAGTGACTTTTGGAACAAGGTGGAAACGACAATCTCAGGTATTTTGGGTCCGCGTATAAAGGTAAGCCTTTCTGTGGTAATCATTGGCGTGATTGATGAACTTGTGAACAATATCAGAGATATGCTGTTCTATGCAGTGCTACTTGCCAGAAGAGAAATATGCTGGAAGTGGGTTAGTAATATACCACCACAGCATTCAGAGTGGTTGGAGTCCCTTGTATATATATGTAAGATGGATCTGTCAGGAAAAAAGTCTAAGTAGAAAGCTTTTTGGAATTTGTTATCTGTATGGTTGGAGAGCCCGGTTAAGCATCGTCGAACAAGATCACAAATATGTCCAATGATTACACCGGCTCTCAACTCTTAGACTGCTACAGGGCCCAGTCACACTTCGAAAATCATAAGCAGTACGGGTGTTTACACCATGCGAGAGAGACAGCCGCAGAAAGGCTGGTGTCTATTGTAGGATGCCCAGCTGTGGTCAGTACCTGTCCCGTTAAAAAGGGCAGACAAAATGGACACTTCTCTTCTTTTTCTGAGGTGAATGAGGACACACAAAAAAAAGACATGAACATTTTTTCCCATTCTTTCCAGGGTATAAGTGATTCAACCATTTCATCCAAAAATGGTGGTGGTTGTGTCATATTTGCCATGGTTAATAATTACAGTAACAAAGTATGCAGTAGAGTTTGAGTGTTATAATAACCAATTTTCAAATTTAAATATTTAAGATACAAACACTAGGTGGATATGTTTAAAGCAAAAAACACATTAGTATACAGAAGCACTAATTCAAATTAATTTTACTTTAGTCCTACTTCTATATCTTCTGCATGCAAGTCAAAGGAGGTGCTTAACGGGGAACGGGAAACACTTCTCCCTGTGAACCAGCAGCCATCCATCTTCCAATATGCCATAGGTTTAACAGGAAAAAAGTACATTTATTGCCAAGAACATTCCTTAAAGATCCTTCATGCTTGAAGACTTAAAGTTCAGTTGTTCTAAGTAAGCTCATAACAGTTTATTTTAATATATGTATTTATATATAAAAAAAAATTAAAGTGAAACTGTCACTGTTAACTAACAACTCTTCCTATCAGAGTAAAGGAATTATGCTGTAGGCCAGTCAGTCAGTCATAATAGCTTTATTTCGATAAAACATATCTTAAAAGCTGTACAATCTAGAATAAAAAAGCTATACAAATAAAAACAGAATACATTTTAACAAGTAAATAATGTACCGAAATTATTAGACTAGCAAAATTAATTAAAATCCGAGTAGTGAATAGATATAAATAGCATATTTCAACGTAGAAAAAGGTACAATATACAGAGAACGGGAAACACATAGCCACAGTTGTATTTAAGAGTTAACATTCAGGTTTCTTGATCTAATACTACATGCCCATCTTAAAAATTTGGCCAATCCACAAATATAAAGATCCTGTGCGTCAGTTCTTAAAATGCGCAACTCAACATGATGGCTGCGGGTGCCCAGCTCTTTGCAGACTGGTTTGAGCCAGTGCTCCCATGGCGCTTTGTAGGCTGGGCAAGCAAACATAATATGTGCAGTTGACTCAAGAGTAGCCTCACAGCTTGGGCAGGAAGCTGTTGTTTGATGTGGAGGCTTCCATTGCGCAGTCAGCTCTCGTGTAAGGAGTGTGCCTACCCTGAACTCAAAATACAGAGCTCTATCATATGGTTTTTGTATGATGTCTAGGTAGGGTTCAAGACGGATGAAGTACTTGTGTTGCATAAACTTTTCTGTCAGCCTACCTATTTTGGGATTGAGGAGGCGCTTCTTGCTGACCCAGAGCCAATACGCCTTCTTAATTTCTGCCTTGGGTGGAGAGGTTCTATTTGTCCATGCCTCTTTAAGATCGAGATCGTTCAAAAGTTTTTTTACATCTTTTAGCCATTTGATCTTATGCCACCCATCCATACTCATTTCTTCGCTTAACCCCGCTTCATATTTTGACAGTTCTGGTGTCCACCACAAGCGGGCCCACAGCAGGAGGGGGCGAAGTCTTGCAGCATCTCTGAGTGAGTGGCACCCTAGGTCGTACAGTAAAGGCTTACTAGGGGTCCTCTGGGGAAGCATCATTAGCACTTTTAGAAATTTATTTTCTGATCTAGTAATTTGATCTATGTTGGTAAAACCCCAGAGTTCGGCACCGTAAAGGGCCAAGCTCACTCCTCTGGCCTTGTAAATAGCAATGGCGGGGGGGATTGGTCTGGTCGTTGAGGAGCGATGTTCTTTAAGTATTTCCCCCACTACCCTTTTGTGATTCAGGAGCATTTTTTGCGTGTGTGAGCTCCAGAGCATGGAATCAGTAATACGAATGCCTAAGTAATCGAATGTGGTAACCCTCTCTATTGGGACGGAATTAAGTAGGGGTAGGTTCCTAAGTGTCCTTGGGGGATTTAGCACTAGGAACTTTGTTTTCATGGTGTTAATGACAAGCCCTCTGGTGGTGCAGAATGATTGAAAGCTGTCCAAAAGACTCTGCAGGCCCTTCGGGGTCTTTGAGATGAGGAGGGTGTCGTCAGCGAACAGGAGGGTGGGAATTATTTCATCCGCCAGGGCTGGGGCATCAGATGGTATTCATTGTAAATATTCAACCACCCCATTCACATACAGAGTGAATAGGGTGGGAGCTAGTACACAGCCCTGGCGGACGCCCCTGTTCACTGGTATTCGAGCGGTTTCCTGCCCATGGGAGCCCCATCTCACTTGGGCATAGTTGCCTTCATGAAGGCGAACTAGCATAATCAAGATGTTCCTAGGGACCCCCTGCTCAGCCAGGACCTGCCACAGGCGCTCACGAGGGACCAGGTCAAAGGCAGTCTTTAGGTCGATAAATGCAAGATAAAGACTGCCTTTGCCTATTTGGACCACCTTCCAATAGAGAAGGAGTAACCTGAACGCCTGTTCAATTGTCCCATTGCCTGCCCTAAAGCCAGCTTGCAAATCGGAGAGGTCCCTGTTTTCATCTGCCCATGTCAAGATCCTCTCCAGCACCACCCGTCCAACGACCTTTTGGACTGAATCAATCAAGCTTATTGGGCGATAATTGGCAGGGTCATCCCTAGCCCCCTTTTAACAAATTGGCACAACCTCGGCTCCCTTTCAGGAATCAGGGATGGGGAGCCGGTATCAATGGCATTAATTAAGATGGTAATACATTTTGCCCATTTTACAGGGTCTGCACGAAGGAGATCCCCGGGGAGGCCGTCAGGACCCGCTGCCTTTGCAGGAAAAATTCGCTGAATAGCGGTTTCCATCTCCAATTCAGAGACAGAATGTCTATTAGGTTCCCCAGGGCCTGTTCTAAAATCAATGTCTGGGCCTTCCCACAAGGCTTCCTCTGCATCAGAATAAAGTTTCAGGAAATGGTCATACCAAGATTGGCTTGAGATATTGTTAGTAATTGATTCGGAATCAGGCCGCATCTTGCTTCTAACCAGATTCCAAAAGTGGTTAGCATCATTCTCCATACTGGCTATTTTTAGGGCTTGCCAGTGCTGCTCCTCCCACTCTTTCCTAGCTTTAGACACTACTGCCTTGTACTCCCTTCTTGCTGACCGAATCCTGAGGGGAGACTTACTTTTGACAGCCAGAATCAGGGCAGTTTTTCTGTGTCTACAAGAGGTCGTATACCACGTTTCATTATCATTAGGCTTCCTACGCAAGGTGTCGGGCCCAGCTCCAGAGGTTGTATGAAAAAGGTTCCCAAAGTGCTAATAGTTTTCTAATAGATTAGGGGTATCTTCGGGGTGCCATGTGGATCGGTCAGGGCCTCTACCATTTTGCTTCAGGCCTCTGTCAAAGTCTCTCTAATGCCGTGTACTTTCGATTCGTCTATGGCAACTCTATGCCATTTCAGATGTCTTTCACAATTTGAAGGGGTTACTTCCCTTGTTGACATTGGATTTTCTCTGTCTCTGGTTCCAGAATTCGGCGGACATGGGGATTTTAAAATTAGACATAGCGGATTGTGATCACTGTCAGCTGTCGGTGTTATTGCCATGTCTATTAAGTGCCACCATAGTTTGTATTTTAATTGAATATAGTCAATTCACGAAGAACAGCCAACCCTGTTATAGGTATGTGCTCCTGTTGGATCGGAAGGTGACCTACCATTGGTTGCCCTTAACCCATGTTCTACGGCTAGGAAATTGAACTGGACAGCCAATTGGGTCCACCTTTTTATCGGGGGAATGCTCAGCGGGGGAATTCCCCGCTTCGCATCATCCTCTTCAATGCCCAGCATATCCTCGGCAGCGAGAGGTTCAAAAGTGCAATTGAAATCTCCCGCTACCAGGATATACGAGTCATGGGGACAGCTGGAAAGTTCAGCTTCCAGAGAAGCGACAATGGGCGATTGTGCTCCGCCTTTAGTTCTTCAGACATAGATGTTAAAGATCTCTAGGGTTCTCCCTCCTTTATTTTCCCTGAGGGTTAATCTTAAGAGGTCGGGGGAATTACATTGGATCTGACTGGTACTGCTGGAACACAATAGGAAGCAATACCCAATTTGTGGTAGGGCACCATGCTTCATGTCTCTTGAAAAATACAGATGGTGTAGCCCTCAACAAAGTTGTTCCAGTCTGGCAGGGATAGTTTCTTAGAGAGGCCAGCTATGTTCCAAGAAAGGATCTTAAAATGTGGACTATCGTCTCTGGTGTGCCCTAGCTCATTAACTAATTCAGTCTGGGTGTAGTTTGATCCTGAAGAATGGTTTGTCAATGTTGGAATAGTAGAGCCTACAACTATATTCCTGCAGTCAGATATGTTTCAGAGTGAATCAGAAGGATCTGCTTGGGATAGCCTTGCCTGGTTGTGTGAGCTCTGTAAGGCGGTGGAGGCAATGGGGACAGTATCTACGAGAGCAAGTTTGAAATTTTGTGTGTGCTCGGTAGAAATTTGGGGAATTATTGTCAGTCAACCGATGTCACTTAATTGAGACCCACTACGCGTCATTTACTCAAGAACCTCATCCCTCGTTATTGCGCTGGAAGCCAATGGGGAACATATGAATTGAATGCCCGAGGTGCCAGGAGGGCAGGTCCTATACTCTACAGCTAATAGGCCCTCGGCCAAATGGGGAGAGGTCAGCATAAGCTCAATTGTATCTAGCTGTTGACCTCGAGAGGAGTGCCTCATAGCCTTGATAAAATCTTCTCATTATCGATCGGCACCCTCTAACGTGTTGAATCCAATGTGTGACCTTATTTGTGAGTGAATCCCCATATTCGCGACCCACATGCTTGGAAGCATTTACCATAAAAACTGTCTGCTTCTCAGGCATAGGAAGGGAAGAAAGTCCAGCGGAGTGTGAGCGGAGTGCTGTAGCTGTATATGGAAGGGGCTTGGATATAGGAGGGATTAGTTCGATATGATTAGTCCCAGATGGAACATTGGTTTGTCTCCTACATGCGCCAGCACAGCTGTCTCAATAGGCAAAACTACTTGGTGGGATGGAATGGTGAGTGTAGGACGATTTATTGCAGGGCCTGTCTTACCTGCAAGCTTAGTGCTTTTTGGCAATGAGTCAGGGGACTGGGAAGTTGCTAGTGATGCGCATGATATATGATGCAACGCTAGTGTCTTTACAGAAGCTCTTAGGTCTGAAACTAAAGATTTCAGGTCTCGGAGCTCTATTGTTAGGGAGTTTATGATTGATATTAAGATTGTAGCACTAGCGCTTGAGTCTACTCCTCCCGTCACTTGTGCTTCAGTCGGGACTTCCAATGGAGCCTGGGTAGTTGGATCAGTGGGAGAAGCTAATTCATCGGCCAAAGCAGAGAAACGATTGAAGCAAACTATAACGGTAGGCTCCAAGTGACTCGGCCTGTGGTGTGTCAGTGGCTGGGGAGGTGTCTGAGAGGGCAAGAGAATGACAGGATCTAAACTAGACTGTCTCAAAGACACCTCTTTGTTACCAGAAGGGGTATTCGGGCAGGGCAATTTGCGAAACATCTGTGGTATGTGGATTGACTGGGGGCGTTTATCAAATTCATCAGTCTGTGTATTGGTGGTATCTAAGCTTAAAGCAGAGTCTTCCACTAGAATACTTTCACACTCATCAACAAGTGTTTCAATACGATCCATAAAATGAGTATTAGGCATCTTCTTATTACTTTTCTTTACCTTCTTTGCTTTCCTGAGCCCCTGTGTTGTATTCAATCCTATAGCCCCCCCCTGCCCCCTCCACAGCTTTTCTTTTGGGCATCAGAATAGACCTAGATGGTCAACGTGTCACTTCCCAAGTTTTTTCTTGGACTTAAGAGAAAGAAAAAAAGTACCTTTAGGGACAGTCACAAGTCAATGCAGTTCGCTCCGTCGGGTGTCCAACAGCAGATGTAAGGGGGATGGCCGGGCCTGCCCTGGCTCTTCCAGGCTGTGACGGGCGCGGGCGCGGGCGGGCCCACCCTTGGCCTGGGCTTTTCCCGGGTAGCGCCCACGCACATCCCGCACTGCGTGAATCCCCCGGTGATTTTGGCAGCTCCTGGCGCTCTCAGTGACGTTTTGGGGCTGCGTCACTGGAGGCTTCTGGGGGCTGTAGTCCTCTCCCGTGGACACACCAGTTGCGATGGCACAAGCGGCTGCATCTGGACAGTCACAAGTCAATGCAGTTCGCTCCGTCGGGTGTCCAACAGCAGATGTAAGGGGGCTGGCCGGGCCTGCCCTGGCTCTTCCTGGCTGTGACGGGCGCGGGCAGGCCCGCCCTTGGCCTGGGCTTTGCCCGGGTAGCGCCCATGCACATCCCGCACTGCGTGAATCCCCTGGTGGTTTTGGCAGCTCCTGGCGCTCTCAGTGACGTTTTGGGGCTGCGTCACTGGAGACTTCTGGGGGCTGTAGTCCTCTCCCGTGGACACACCAGTTGCGATGGCACAAGCGGCTGCATCTGTGCAAAAACAACAGAAGACCCCTCCCGGGCTGCGTGGGCCAATAAAGCAGAGCTGGGGAGTCTGGCAGGTGGCTGGAATAAGAAAGCGCGTCCCGCGCTGCGCGAGTCCCTCGGTGGTTTTGGCAGCTCCTGGAGCTCTCAGTGACGCATTGGGGCTGCGCCACGGGAGGCTTCTGGGGGCTGTAGTCCTCTCCCGCAGACACACTAGTTGCGATGGCACAAGCGGCTGCGGCCACGCAAAAACAACAGAAGACCCCTCCTGGGCTGCGTGGGCCAACAAAGCAGCGCTGGGGAGTCTGGTAGGTGGCTAGAATGAGAAAGCACGCCTCGCGCTGCGTGAGTCTCCCGGTGGTTTTGGCAGCTCCTGGCGCTCTCAGTGACATGTTGGGGCTGCGCCACTGGAGGCTTCTGGGTGCTGTCGTCCTCTCCCGCGGACCCACTAGTTGTGATGGCACAAGCGGCTGCAGCCGCGCAAAAACAACGGAAGACCGCCCCGGGCTGTGTGGGCCAACAAAGCAGCGCTGGGGAGTCTGGTAGGTGGCTGGAATGAGAAAGCGCCTACCGCACTGCGTGAGTCCCCCGGTGGTTTTGGCAGCTCCTGGCGCTCTCAGTGACTGGAATGAAAAAGCGCTGTAGGCAACTGCGATGCAAACTGTGCGTTTCAGCGATAGAGCCTCGAGTGAAGCTGACGAGGCCGTCTAATGCGCAGTTTGGAAAGAATATACGCTACCATTGAACTCCTTCGCACACAAGGACACCGGTGTCCCAGGCATAAGGGGAGATGCGTTAATTGTAAGTCTGCTTGTGGATAGAAGATGCCTCCGTGACGAGTTACTGAGTAAGCCCTGCATTCGCCGCTATAACGCGTATCAGCGCAAACACTCTCAAATTTGCGCACGTACGCCATGAAATACTCCCCCTTCTGCACTTCACCTCACTCAAGAAGATGCACTTTATGCTTGAAAGTACTTCATAGTTTTTCCTTCGTTGTCCCACCTTAATCACACTTTCAATAAATGTTCTATGTGTTCAACACCTGAAGTAGTTGAGCGACTTAAAAAAAATCCTATTTCCTCACTTCAGTTTCACTTCGTGGCTGTAATCATCTGGGGAAGAGGTTGAAAATAGCTGTACTCAACCAGCATTCATCACCAGTATTGCGAAGCCAATCTTTATGTAGAAATAGTTTATTGGCAGACAAACAACCTACTACCACATGAGCTTACAATCTTCCTCACAGCATTCCAACTGTCATTACCAGCTGGTGGCATAAGGAAGAAACCAAAGGGGGTGTAAGGACAAGGAAACGGAAAGAGAACATAATAATAAATAAGGAGAGCTGACAAAGCAAGTACTAATTATAACAGCACTATATTTGTTTTTCATTAGAAATTTGTGACTCCGGTTGTTCTTGTTCAATTTGTTGTCGTTTTGGTCTTGTTCTGTTCATTAAATTAAGCCCTATCTTTCTAACCTGGTGTGAAATATTTTCGTGTCATGTTTTCACTGTTTTACTGTGCTGCACAAATATTTTACACATTGCCTCTTAAGTTAAACCTGATTTCTCTGTGCCAAGATACCAGAGGGTGAGCACAGATTAGTTTAGTGTCTGTTTGTGACTTATCCTGACTAGGATTGTGGTTACTATTTGACCAAAGCTTCCACCCCAGTCAACCATGAACTCAATATCGAACACTCGTGCATTGACTACCTCTTCACTACCCGCGCAATACTGAATGTAATCATTTCTGCTTCCATTTAGGATATTTTCATATTCTGCCATGCTCATATAGCTCTTACTTGGCGGGTAGAATCACATCCCAATGGAAGGCCCTTGTACTGGCGCTTGACCGTCTCAGATCCTCAAAGATCTGGTGGATAGAAACACAGTATCAGAGGGGATTACTGAATACTTACAACTAATACCCCCCACCACCAGATGTTGCAGGCCACATAAAAGGCCTCAATAAGGGGGCAATCTCCACAGTAAGAATTGACAGGACAAGGTAATCACGAATCCTCAAACAATTGTTAACCTCTGAAATCCAAGCATTAGGAAGGATGGATAACCAAGCCCCTTCAATGTGCACCCGTCGACAATTAGCTATTTTGAGAGGTCATCTCTGAATGCACAAAATGAACCAAGTGGAACTTCCCTCCTGGCCCACAAACAGAGAAACTGTGACAAGGGTGACAAGGAGGACTCACTTGGCACAGAAACTTTTCCTTCAAAGAACTAAATACCATACAGCACTTGTCCAAACTGGTCCCACCAAAATCAAAAGCTTTACACACAGGATGACAAGGACGTCTCAACTATCAACTCTTTTCTTTGGAATTGCAACTGCTCACCCATTTTGGCCCACTACTGAGAACTCAAGGAACAGCATACTATACTGATGCTTCTCCACATCCTGATTGCGAGCAAAGCAGCTCGTTCTTTGAAGGTGAAAATGTGGCGTTGCTCGAAATCCTCCTCTGACGATCAATAACGTCAAAACCTTGGAAGAAATTGGAGCGTTCCACCTCTCTCTCTCACATCCTACCTGCATATCCCAGGACTTACCTGTATCAGTAACTTGTTGGGATGGGTGGGTAAGGGTCTTTTTTCATATGATTTTAACTTCTTGTTGTTGTTTTTCTATTTCTTTATGTTTATGATATTCAGGCCCGGCTCCAGGATTTCTTTTGGGGGGTTGGGCCAAGGGTGTATTTGATTGGACCACTGAGGGCCTCCTTTGTCGCTTCTTGTGGTAGCCTACAAGCCCTAGATTACATCATATCTACTTGCAAACAGATCAATTCTGTATGTATACCAAGCATGTGGAGAGTTATTTGAAAGTAAGAGCAATGTCTGGACCTAAGTGCAAACCCTCAAATTCCAAAATGCAAGGCTTAAAAAAAAAAGTACTTCCAGGCCCGATTATCCACTTTTCTACCATCACTCTTGCTCCTTATCTCACAGCCGACCTTGGGCCCCAGCCCCATATCTGCCACCATCCAGCTCGACTTCCATTATTCTCATAAGAAACATTAGTAAAATCATATTCAAACTTAAAACATTGAATATATCAGTAAATATAAATAGCACACACTTTAATATGTTCCACAGGTGCCCTAATGACCTGACAGCTAATTCAATAAAAACAGAAAGGCCATGATTTGATTTGATTTAATTATTTGTATAGCGCTTGAATCACCCCCGGGGGGGTATCCCAGCGCTTGGAAGCGCAGCAATGGTAGTGGAAAGTAGATTAGAACAGGGCAGTTTTCAGGAGTCGTCTGAATTTAAGATGATCCGGGCATTGTCTTAGGGCCAGAGGAAGTTGATTCCATATGAGGGGGGCTTGATACGAGAAGGACCTGCCTCCGGACCAGCTTTAGCGCTAGTGTGAAAGTCTTTTTTGGCGCCCCACCAATGACCTTTTTCTCCACAGATACCATTATTTCCACCCTCCAACAGTGCTCTTCCTCTCTCCATGGTCCCTTTCTCATATGCATTTCATTTGTTGTATAGCGCTAATCATATCAGTGTAGGGTGTCACTACTTTACACCACGCACACATTATACAGAGACAATGAATCATACAAGTATCTAAATCAGTCTATAGGGAATGCCACATAAGCCGATGAGGATTACAGGGTGAAGGAATCATATGTCATCCATACTGGTGGGTAGTATATTTTAAGAGGGTTTGGGCTGGGGAAGCGCAAACTCAGGATTTAAAGCATATCTCAGTGATTGGGGGTTGGTTTTACTAATAAAAATGTATATCCGCCCAAATTGTTTTTTCAACATTACAATAATGAAAGACTGGGGAAGTTATAACTATATAGTACCACAAAAAAGGAAAGTTCTAACTATACCATTCATGTTTGTATGCAGCTCCTTGATGACAGTTCACAGGTCACAGTCCTATGTTAGGATTGTTAGTTCTGAACTGCAAGTAACACAAGAATCTCTGTGACAAAGGCAGTAACCCACTGAGCTATCCACATCAAATACAGCTTATCTGCATTTCAAAACTACCAACAGGCAAAGCATTGCTCTCCAGCAGGATCATTAACCCCTTCAATGCTGATGACGGAGCGGTTCAGTCATCAGCATCGGTTGGGCTGTGCTGATGACGGAACCGTTCCGCATTCAGCACAGCCGCGGGGGGAGCGCTGGTGCTCCCCCCTGGGGCATGGATTGTGCCCACACCAACAGGGATGGTAGCGGAAGAGTTGGTGCTGCCACCCCGAGCCCCCCCACGCTTCCTGATGACGTCAGCACGCACAGCGCGCGCCGACGTCATCAGGAAGCGCTGGACGCGCTGGAAACCATTTGTTTCCAGCGCGTCCAGAAGAAACAGGTGAGTTTGGGCCTCCGGTGGGGCGGGGGGGCCTTTTCTCGGTGCCTTGAGGCATCGGGGGGAGGAAACAGTGTGTTCTCTCCCCTGATGTCCCAATGCAGGGCATTCCTGGTGCACGATCGCGCACAGCTTCGCGATCGTGCACCAGGAATGCCCCCACTAGACCCCAGGGGGGGGGGGCAAAAAAGCCCACTAGACCAGGGAATTGTTTTTAGTTAAATCGGAAGTGACCCCTTGGGCAAGGGGGGGCAGAAAACCCCCACTAGACACCAGGGAATTCCTTTATGTTTAAATGGAAGCAACCCCTTGGGCAAGGGTCGCTTCTTGGAGGCCCAATTGTTTAAAAAATAATCTTCTGCGCCCCCTGGGGACAGACATCCTGATTTTTTTGGCGTTTCTGGCCCCAGCCCACTAGTGCCAAGGATGTAAAAATAAATATTGTGCTTGCTTCCAGGGGACATATATTTGTTTTTTTGTGTATTCAGCCCTTTCTGCCCCCATTTGTGTAGTGACATAGCCTGTGACATAGCCTGTTATAATGTGTATTGGTTTTTTTTCTTGTGTAATGTAAGGTTTTATTTTCCCCTTTTTTGTTCTTGTTCAAGGCTTTTGCTCATTAGACTGTTGCAGTTTGCGGTTTCGTTACTAGTGGTTCTGCTGTTTGTAGAGTTGCATGTGTTTGGTAAGAGACCTTTATTGTACAATTTCAATGCAAATGTGTTTTTTGCAAAGTTTGTAATAATACCAGTATGTTTGGTTTCTGTTCTTGTGATTGTAAAAAATGTTTTGCATTTGTGCTTGATGTGTATTTTTTTCTGTAGATTTATGTTTTTTTCTTCTTTCTAGTGGGATATCGTTGACTATTTTCTGTGTCTTTGCAGAGTAGGGGCTGGTGAGTGTAGCTGTCTCTTGTAAGTGAATTGTATAGTTTTTCAGTATATAGATCTTTGTGATAAAGGCATACATTTTTTTACTTACTTTGCACAGTGTTGGTTGTTGAGTTGTTTGTGCAGTCTCCTTTCTTAGTAAGGATAATGGCTAGCCGCCGGATTACTGCTCAGCAAGTTGTTGGAATGCTTTTTGATTCTTCCTCTGACCATGGTCCAAAGACTGACTCTGATTCTGAGTCAGGGGTGGGAGGTGAAGATTCAGGTAGTGAGTTTTCTCTCCACATGGCATCATCTGATGATGAAGATACTCTGAGTGCTGATGAAGCTACTTTTGGTGTGGATGAAGTGCCTGTGTTAGAGGAGGACATTGTTGTGCCGATAGTGCGGCAAGAGTCATCTGGGTTGCAGCCTGGGGCTGCAAGGCTTCCTGTTGAAAGTTCTGACCTCTGGGTTGCCCCAGGCATGGTGCAGCCGGCATTGCCAGACTTTACTGGTGTTCCAGGGTGTAGGGTGAACACTGAAAACTCTTTGCCGATTGATTTTTTTCAGTTGTTTATGGATGATGTGTTTTTGGCAGAGATTGTTGAGCAGACTAATTTGTATGCCGAACAGTTTTTGAGGGAGAACAGAGCCAGCCTTAAGCCCCACGCTAGAGCTACCCGGTGGACTCCCACAAATCTGGAAGCTATGAAGAAGTTCTTGGGTTTAACTTTTTTGATGGGCTTGCTAAGGAAACCATCATTGGTTTCATAATGGTCTACTAGTCCCTTGATGGCAACTGAGATATTTCCGGCAGTCATGAGTCGTGATAGGTATTTGCTTCTGCTTCGGATGATGCATTTTGTCGATAATGGTTTAGCTTTGCTACGAGATCACGCTGATTGTGACCGTCTTTTTAAGATTCGCCCGGTCATTGATCACTTTGTTGATCGATTTTCTGAGATCTATGCTCCAGGGAAAGAAATTGCAGTGGATGAGTCTTTGGTGTTGTTCAAGGGCCACTTGTTTTTTAGGCAATACATTCCTAGTAAGAGGGCACGCTATGGAATTAAGCTGTATATGCTGTGTGACAGTCGGACTGGATATGTCTCCAATTTCAGGGTGTACACCGGTAAGGAATCCAGGATTAACCCCCTGGTTGTCCGTCCACTTTTGGAGTGACTGAGAAAATTGTGTGGGAACTTGGTAGAGGATTATTTAACAAAGGCCATCATTTATATATAGATAACTTCTACACTGGTGTGCGGTTGTTCAGGGAATTGGCCAAAGTGGACACTGTTGCTTGTGGCACAATCCGCTCTAACCGTAAAGGTTTCCCCAAAGAACTTGTTTGTCAAAAGCTTGCCCGGGGACAGTGCAGTGCATTGCGTTGCGAGGAGCTTCTAGCTGTGAAGTTTTCAGACAGGAGAGATGTCTACATGTTGACTACCATACATGATGAAAGCACTGAACCGGTGACAGTTTGGGGTCAGGTTGCTGAAGTGCGCAAACCTGTGTGCATTTTAGATTATAATAGGTACATGGGTGGTGCTGACAGAGTAGATCAGAGGTTGGAACCGTATGCTGCTCTTCGTAAGGCTTACATTTGATACAAGAAGTTAGCTATCCATCTTTTCCACTTGGCAACCTTCAATGCTTTTGTTGTGTTCCAGGAATCTTGTCCTCAGTCAAAGATGACTTTTGCAAAGTTTCAGGAGTCTGTAATAGGCAGCCTTGTTATGGTGGAACAGGCAAGTGTTCCTAGAGTTGGAGTGGTGGAGGATGTTGCTAGATTGACAGATCGCCACTTTCCTGATCACATTCCTCCTACATCCTCAAAGGACTTTCCCAGTCGGAGATGTAGAGTCTGTTGGCGAAGAGGTTTGCGGAAGGAGGTTCGTATGTACTACCCCGAGTGTCCTTCTAACCCTGGTCTGTGCGTGCCTGCTTGTTTTAGAATGTACCACACGCAAAATAATTTTCAGGAGCATCCATGAGTGGTACAGTGAACTGCCTGGCCTCTATTGTTTGTATCAAATTGCAAATTGTTTGTGTTTTCTTATTTATATTAAAAAAAATCTTAAATGTGATGTCGGTTTGCGTGAGTGGCGATTGTTTGGTGGTGTGCGTGGTCTGGCACTTGGCTGGCAGTATGTGTGGACTTGTGATTGGCTGGCGGTGTGTGTGGATTGGTACATGGCTGGCGGTGTGCGTGGTCTGACGCTTGCCTGGTGGTGTGATTGGATTGGTGCTTGGCTGGTGGTGTGCCTGGACTGGTGCTTGGCTGGTGGTGAGTTTGTAGTGACGCTTGGCTGGCGGTGTACGTGGACTGGCTTTTGGCTGGCGGTGTGCGTGAACTGGCGTTTGGCTGGCGGTGTGCGTGGACTGGAGTTTGGCTGGCAGTATGTGTCGACTGGTGCTTGGCTGGCGGTGTGCATCGCCTGGCGCTTGCCTGACGGTGTGCGTGGACTGGTGTTTGGCTGGCGGTGTGTGTGGACTGGTGCTTGGCTGGCAGTGTGTATGGACTGGTGCTTGGCTGGCGGTGTACGTGGACTGGTGCTTGGCTGGCGGTGTGCGCGGAGTTGCGATTGGCTGGTGGTGTGCGTGGACTGGCGCTTGGGTGGCGGTGTGTGAGTAGTGACTTGATGCTGGTCACTACACAAACTGCTAGCTGAGCGCCACTCCATGCAATCCATCAGTTTGTGTAGTGGCTGTGTCAGGAATGTGGGCGTGTGAAAGTGATGGGCCCTTGAATGGCGCTGTCTGCTGGTGGAAGTGTTGTAATGTGATGGGTCCGCGGCTGGCGGTGTGAATGTTTTGTATGTGTCACACGTATGAAAGGTGTATGATTGGCCTGTAAAGAGGTTGGTGCCTTGTCAAGGCTTTACAGCTCACGAGCTGTGAGTCAATGGTTCAATTTCTCGTCCTTTCAATTATTAACAGTGCATTGCATTTTTGTGAAATCACTTGCTAATACAATTGTATATACTGAACCATCACTCACCCTCGTGCCAAATCCAAAAAGTATGTGTGTGTGTTTGTTTGAGGAATCGATGACTGTGTAGTAATTTTTTTTTTTTGTATTTTTGAAGCAGGGTGCCCCTTGTACTTTTTTTGTGAATGTTGTGATGTGTTGCTTTTGTACCTGGTGTGGTGAATGGTCTTTTGTGTATCAAGTATGAAAGGTGTGTGAATGGCCTGTAAAGCGGTTGGTGCCTTGAAGTGGCTTTACAGCACACGAGCTGCGAGTCATTGGTTCATTTTTTTGTCCACGTAATTGACAGTGCATTTCATTTTTGGGAAATCTCTTGTTAATAAAATTTTATATACTGAATCATCACTCGCCCTCGTGCCAAATCCAACCAGTATGTGTGTGTCTTTGAGGAATAGATGGCTATGCAGGAATCTGTTTTCTTAGTCTCTTTGCCAAGGTGTACATTCCACCCAAAAATAACCTACCAATTGTAGATATTGTTGAAAATCCATGGGAGTACATGGTGATGTCTCTCTGGTGAATTCTAACAAGTTATATTATCCACAATATCCTGCAAAACATACAATGTCTTTCACATTTTCCTTGCAGTATTGTGCCAAAATTGTCAAACTGCAACTAATTTTGTCAAAATGAGCTGGCTTTGCTAGGGGGTCACCTGGGTTTTTCACCCCGTGCCTGGCGGCCATTTACGGAAACCTACCAAACCCACACATTTCTGAAAAGTAGACACCCGGGGGCTTCCAAGGAGGTATGGCTTGCGTGGATCCTCCAGCGTTCCTTTACCCAGAATCCCTTGCAAACCTCAATTTTAACTGAAAAAATCATTTTTTTCCAAATTTTTGTGTGGGAAAGTGAGGCATCACTGGGCTCACACAAATGTCCTACCACCCAGGGTTCCCCCAGGTCTCCCGATAAAAATGATACCTCACTTGAATGGGTAGGCATAGTGGCTGCATCAGGAAAAGGCCCAAATTGTATGGTGGAGACTTCAAAATTACCTATAGCAAAACTACCTGTTTTGGGGGGGTACTTGAGTTTTTGGCCCCGGGCTCGGCGGCCATCTTGGAAAAGTATCAAACCCAAACATTGCTGAAAACTAGACACCCGGGGGAGTCCAGCGAGGTATGGCATGCGTGGGTCCCCCAACGTTTTCCTACACAGAATTCCCTGCAAACCTCAAATGTAGGTAAAAAAAACACTTTTTCCATACATTTTTGCGTGGGATCTCCGTGCCGGCACAAATGTCATACCACCCAGCGTCCCCCTTGTTCTCCCGAGTAAAATGATACCTCACTTGTGTGGGCGGGCCAAAGGCCGGTGACTACGAAGAGCCCAAAACATAGGGATTTAGAGTATAGCACCGAGAATTCTAAGCGCTACATTTTTTTAAAAATACGTTTTTAGACAGTTCTGCTTTGGACACCCACAAAAGTGAGGTATCGTTTTACTTGGGACACTAAGGGGGATGCTGTGAAGTTGGAAATTTGTGCCAGCACAGTGATTCCACCTCCAAATATGTGGAAAATGTGGTTTTTTCAGGTACATTTGAGGTTTTCATGGCATTCTACGTATGAAAACGTTGGGGGATCCATGCAAGCCACACCTCATTGGACTCCCCCGGTTGTCTAGTTTTTAAAAATGTTTGGGTTTGGTACTTTCCCAAGATGGCCGCCGAGCCCGGGGCCAAAAACTCAGGCACCCCCTCAAAAAAGGTAGTTTTGCTATAGGTAATTTTGAAGTCTCCACTGTACAATTTGGGCCTTTTCCTGTCGCAGCCACTATGCCTACCCACGCAAGTGAGGTACCATTTTTATCGGGAGACCTGGGAAAATGGTGAGTCAGAGGAAATTTGCAGATCCACGCAGATGCCAGAACTTTACCACACAGAAATGTGAGTAAAAAGTGAATTTTTTTGCGAAATTTGATGTTTGCAGTGGATTCTGGGTAGGAGAATGATGGGGGACTCACGCAAGCCATCCCTCGCTGGACTTCCCTGGGTGTCTAGTTTCCAGAAATGTGTGGGTTAGGTAGGTTTCCCTAGATGGCCGCCGAGTCCCGGGCCAAAAACTCATGGGAAACCCCTTGCAAAACCAGGTTGGTTTGTGATAGGTAATTTTGACGTCGCCTCATTAGGTTTTAGGCCCTTGCCTGTTGCTTGTCCTTGACCCACCCACTCAAGTGAGGTACCATTTTTATCATGAGACCTGAAGGAATGCTGGGTGGGAGGAGATTTGTGGATCCATGCAGATTCCAGAACTTTCCACCACAGAAATGTGGAGAAAATGTGTCTTTTTGTCAATTATTTAGGTTTGCAAGGGATTCTGGGTCAAAAAGCCTGGTGGGAGGCAGACAAGTCACCCCATCCTGAATTACCCTGGGTGTCTAGTTTTTAAATATGTATAGGTTTACTTGGTTTCCCTAGGTGCCAGCAGAGCTAGGGTTCAAAAACTACAGCTAGGCACTTTGCCAAAAAAGGGTCATTTTTCACTGCGAAATTGAGGTGCGACCACGTTGCTTTTTGCGCCGTTTCCTGTCACAGGCACAATGCTGACCCACACAAGGGAGGTACCATTTTTCTCAGAAGAATTTGAGGAACACAGAGTGGATAGAAATATGTTGATCAATGCAGATTCCAGAACTTTCCACCACAGAAATGTGAGGAAAATGTTTTTAATTTGTCCATTTTGTCAGGTTTGCAAGGGTTACTGGATAACAGAACCTGGTGGGAGGCAGTCAACTCACCCCATCCTGGATTCCCCAGGGTGTCTACTTTTCAAAAATGTATAGGTTTCCTAGGTTTCCCTAGGTGCCGGCCGAGTTAGGGTTGAAAGACTACAGCTAGACACTTTGCCAAAAAAGGGTCCATTTTTTACTGCGAAATTGAGGTGCGACCACGTTGCGTGTTGCACCGTTTCCTGTCGCAGGCACTAGGCCGACCTACACAAGTGAGGTACCATTTTTCTCAGAAGACTTTGGGGAACGCGGGGTGGGTGGAAATGTGTTGATCTACACAGATTGATTCCAGAACTTTCCACAACAGAAATGTGAGGATAATGTGTTTTTTGTAAATGTTTTAGGTTTGCAAGGGATTCTGAGTAACAAAACCTGGTGGGAGGCAGTCAAGTCACCCCATCCTGGATTCCCCAGGGTGTCTACTTTTCAAAAATGTATAGGTTTCCTAGGTTTCCCTAGGTGCAGGCCGAGCTAGGGTTGAAAGACTACAGCTAGACACTTTGCCAAAAAAGGGTCATTTTTTACTGCGAAATTGAGGTGCGACCACATTGCGTTTTGCGCTGTTTCCTGTCGCAGGCACTAGGCCGACCCATACACCTGAGGTACCATTTTTCTCAGAAGCCTTTGGGGAACGTGGGGCAGGTGGAAATGTGATGATCCACACAGATTCAGAACTTTCCACCACAGAAATGTGAGGAAACTTTGTTTTTTTGGCAATTGTTGAGGTTTGCAAGGGATTCTGGGTAACAAAACCTAGTATGAGGCAGTCAAGTCACCCCATCCTGGATTCCCCAGGGTGTCCACTTTTCAAAAATGTATCGGTTTGCTAGGTTTCCCTTGGTGCCGGCAGAGCTAGAGTTCCAAACCTACAGCTAGGCACTTTGCCAAAAAAGGGTCATTTTTCACTGCGAAATTGAGGTGCGACTACGTTGGGTTTTGCGCCGTTTCCTGTCGCAGGCACTAGGCCGACTTACACAAGTGAGGTGCCATTTTTCTCAGAAGACTTTGGGGAACGCGGGGTAGGTGGAAATTTGTTGATCTACACAGATTCCAGAACTTTCCACAACAGAAATATGAGTATAATGTGTTTTTTTGTAAATGTTTTAGGTTTGCAAGGGATTCTGAGTAACAAAACCTGGTGGGAGGCAGTCAAGTCACCCCATCCTGAATTCCCCTGGGTGTCTAGTTGCAAAAATGTATAGGTTTGCTAGGTTTCCCTAGGTGCCGCAGAGCTAGGGTTCAAAAACTACAGCTAGGCACTTTGCCAACTGCGGAATTGAGGTGCGACCACGTTGCGTTTTGCGCCGTTTCCTGTCACAGGCATTAGGCCGACCCACACAAGTGAGGTACCATTTGTCTCAGAACACTTTGGGGGACGCGGGGTGAGTGTAAATTTGTTGATCCATGCAGATTCCAGAACTTTTTTTTAGAGGGGTCGGAGCCAGAGACGCACCTAATGCCGCGGGCCGTGGAGGGAGTTACGGTGGGGCAGGGAGGCGGGGAGGGGGCGGGGCAGGGTGGAGAGGGCTAAAAACCGGCACCTGGATAATTACAGGTAAGTAAACAATTTGATTAATAAAACGAATTTCGTAGTGCGCACTGCATCGCATTTTGCGATGCAGTGCGCGCTACGAAATTCGTTTTATTATTTAAATTGTTTACTTACCTGTAATTATCCAGGTGCCGGTTTTTAGCCCTCTCCACCCTGCCCCGCCCCCTCCCCGCCTCCCTGCCCCACCGTAACTCCCTCCACGGCCCGCGGCTGCGCACCTAGACTCAAATTTCGGGGGGTGGGCTGAGAAACATTTGGGGGGGGGCGTATTCTTCAAGCAAAAGGCAGAGTGGAGCTGCAGGGGCCCTAAGAATGGGTGAAAACCATCAAAGCCTCATTAACAAGTAAAAGGTCTTTAAAAACCTGTGAAGTACTCGGGTGCGGCTGTGTGTGCCCCCCGGAAGCTTTCTCATCCCGGGCTGCCACACACGACGGGGGGGCTGAAGCCCTGTGAGTCCAATGGGCATTGCGTGCCTGGTCGGAGCTATGGTTTCTGGCAAACTATAGTGACTGCTAATTTGGCAGGCAAGCAGGGTAATGGCGGCCGAGTTCATAAGGAAGGTATTGTGGTAAAAGAAGGCGGGCCGCGCCAGTGGGCAAGAATAGCGGCGAAGGCAATGGGATGCGCCTTTATTTTACTTAGGCAGTTGTTGCGCACATAGGGGATGGAGAGCGGCGAGAATGTCAGTGCCTTTCCATACTACCGTTACCGCATAAAAGGGGCTGGCGAAACGCCTGTAGTAGAATTATATGCCAGTGTGCAAGAATGGCGGCAAAAGGCGTTGGGATGCGCCTTTATTTTACTAAGGCAGTTGTTGCGCACGTAGGGTACAACGAACGGTGTGAATGTTAGTGCCTTTCCATAATATCGTTACTGCATAATGAGGCTGCGGGCAGGGCAATGGTGCACTGTGCTGCAACTTTACTGGCCTAATCATACAGACTGGTTAGTTATGCTGCCACTTGATTGACAAAAGTTGACGTGCTATGTTGATAAAAAATTGGTACACTGTGCCAGTGTACATTCATACGTTTACAAATGTAGCAGGAGTTTTTACTTTGGTTTTATTTCACGCTGGGTGGGCTTCAACCGTGATTACTCAGTCCTTGTGGCTAACTTTATGCTTGCAATACAAGTTGCGCCCAACGCATGCACATCCAGTTGAGGTCTATTGCTGCCCTGTGGTCATAACAGGACCCTCTTTAAGTGACTTCCGGGATTAGAGATGGTTGGTTGTTGTGAACAGAGATGCGGCGGACCGGGCTGCGTTGCGGAACAACGGTATTTGTCAATAGTTTGGATGTGGTTTTAGTGTGTTTCTTGTTGTGACCAAGTACTTTTCGAGTCTGAAATCCATTTTCCATGTCCATGTTGTACGGGAAACACTGCTGCGGGGCGCGTGTGTGCCAGAAAAAGGGTTCATTGTTGTTCATTCTCCTCTTATCTTTACCCAGCATATTTGGCGTTTAGTTATAGGAACATTCACTGTGGCATTTCTTTGTTTGTAACGCATATGCTTTGGTGGCTGAGAAGGTGCGCATGGACAAGGATTCATTTGGCATACTTGTTGCTGTCTCTCGGTTGTCGCAGCCTGTCTTGGCATTATAAGAAGCATTGCAGCAGGATTTGAAAGGAGCACACCCTCCAATGCCGGTGTTCTACAAGAGCAGGCGGTCACAAAAGGGTCACATGATCTTGTGTCAGTTAGGAGGGACGTTCTATAAATAGGAACTTCAAATGCAGCAGGCAATCAAATATAAGGTTGCGTGGGTAATGGAACGGCGATTGAGCCATCGTGGTCTCCACTTGAAATCCCACTGACATAGTTCCACAGGGATGGCGATAATGACGATGTCAAGGTCAAACCTCATAACAGGGGAATTTAATAAGGAACTGAGAGTATTTAATTTCCAACGTAAAACTTCGTTGAAGTGGAGGGGTTGTTATCCGAGGTACTGAGTTAAAGCCATTTTAAGATGTTAAAGTGGCTTGTAAAACGGATAATGGCACTTGCTGTGGCGAGTACGTTTGATGTACCCCACGCATTTGTAATCTCTGTGTCATAATGTAAAATCCTGGTCTGAACTGAGCTATTTTTGCAGCTGGTAATCCGCTTGCATTAAGGCCTTTTAGGATAACTCTGTATATGTATGAATACTGGGGCTACTACCCTGAGTAGCTTGGAATTGGGGCCGTAGGGTGCAATATCAGTAATGCATAGACAGAGGTAGTGGCGTGGTGAACCACCCCGACACAAATTAACTGCTGGACTAATGGCATACATCTAGTGGTGGCACATTTTCATAATTTCAGTGTAGTTGTGAGTGGCCTTTCGACCCAGAATGCAGTACAGTAGTGGTAGAATTCCAGGGTTTATCTCTGCAAGAAATTAGGGTTGGGTTATTCAGAGGGCATTTCCTATGGGGTCAAGGGTACACTTCGTCTTGCATTTAAATCAAAGAGTCCTGGTTACTTTGGCATTACAGGGGCATTTTATTTGGGTGATATGGCTCCAACAAAGGTTTTAAATCAAGAGTTCTTGTTACTGTGGCATTATAAGGCCATTTTGGTTGTGTGGTATGGCTCTAACAAAGGTTCTGGTTCTGCACAGAGAGATTACGTTAGATCACATGTTGAAAAAAAATAAGGGATGTCAGGGTTGAACGGCATGCCAAGGTTCAGGTCGCCACTTCGGCATCTTTCAACTGTTCACAATGAACCTAGTACATAAAATATCAAACAATGTGTCTCACAAAATGGTTTCATAAGAAAGTGACGTTGAGGGGGGTAAAAGGAGTGGTGGCAACACTCTATAGACACAATCCTTTCCTCAAGCATCCTCAAACATGATGATCCTCTAACATCAAGCAATCGTTAATAATAGTTAATACACACTTTCAGAGTGGAAATGTTTGAAGCCAATCCTACAACAATACTTTTGTTGCTCATTTATTTAAGGTAAGCAACAAGCGAGGCCTCAGACAGTGGGGTAGGCTTGTTTTATTGCAAGGTGTAGTCACAAACATTTTCCAGAGGGCCGCAAAGTGTTGGTCTATAGTGTAACCATGGGGCCGCATTGACGCCAGCGGGGGTTATAAAGTGGGCGTAAATGAAATACATTATTATCTAGCGGCTGTCATTAAAAATGAAGGCGTTCCTAAAGTTAAATGCCTGGTAACTTCCTTTCTCTATCTACGAATAACTTTTAAATAAATGCTGCTGTACATTTAACAGTCTATTTCAGGTTAGTACTGAGTCCAGTAAACCGCAGCCAGGTGCCGCTACAACTCAAGGGGCCGCATGTATAGGTCAGGAGGGCCGCCGGGCCTCCGGGCTGTATTTTGGGTATCACTGTATCTGGGGTATGTCTGCAGTCCTGTGATGTGTCTTGCGTACAATGAATCCCTCAGAGGGGCAATCAAGGGCTAGTCAGGTGTCCTGACGTGAGAAGCCAGGAATGTTAGTTTACATGCTTAAGCCATGCCTTCATTGCGTAGCCCATGCCTCTTGAAATTATGATTTCACTCTTGTCTTTAAAGGGGTACCTTATTGTGTCTATTGAAGGTGGGCAACATCCTCATGCAATGCTTTTGAAGGCCTACAAACTAAAGAGTTTATGTGTGGTGAAGGACTTCAGCAGAAGCACCCTCCTCCCCCCCCCCTCCACACACACACACAAACAGTGAACTGAACCGTTTTTCCAGCCCACAACTCTAATCGTGAGTACCAGTACCAGTGGATTTTCTGCATTACTGGAGCCCTATGTAGGCACACAGCTCAGTGCATCTTGAATACAGATTTTTGGGTGTGCATTTATGTTTAACGTGTGTATGCAAAAACGTTTGTCAGACTCAAGAAATATGCATTTTCATTCTTCATATGCATCTAGGTTTATTTTCATAGGAATATTTATCAATTTGTTTAACAAAACAAAAATGCATCTAAATGCAAATCGTCTTTGGCTTGAATAAGTTTCAGAGATAAGAAAAATTATTAGAAAGTCATTACTATATGTACATTATACATGCAACGGAATGCATTACCACTCCCGCATGAAAGTTAACACATAATATTAACGCTGCCTTTCTGTTTTGTGGGCTCGTCTTTGAATGGTTTATCTGTGAATATATATCTTTTTTATTCATGCAATTCTGATGCCATAAAATAACACAAAACCTACATGGTTTAAAGGGCAGTTGCAATTATATTTACATTTGCTCTTCCTAATGTCACCGATTTACAATAAAAGTGGATTTTTCAATTAAAGCACTCCATAGACGCACTTGTCGTTTTAACCCCTTAAACCTTAGTAATCAGTTCCTTCCACTGACAGGTAAAATTAAAATCTCAAACTACAGAAATGAACTGTCGTGCTCAAGTATGGAGGCCATGATGTGTTGCGTGTCGCACGTGCATACAAAAATCAGGGTGTTCATTAATCATTGTCTCTGTCTGGTTTAAGTAGCTGGACAATCACTTCTCCTGTCTTTCATATCTGCTTGAAACTACCGAGAGTAAAATGGCAGATCTGGATTTCAAAGGGGTGCGTGAGCGCCAGGGCAATACATCCCTTCAGAACACACCTTGCATAGTAATATGCAATAATAATCTAAGGGCAGAATTTTTTGACACTTATCTGATAGCTGATCTACTATATTCTATGCACGGTGACTGAGTCTACTTGAATTTTTGAAATTAGTTGGTATGTAACTATCACATAAAGAATATGACTACCCTTAATCGTCATGCTCTAGGGAGCCATATCTGGGGCCAGAATTATCAACACTTTGCGCAGGTGCAATGTCACCAAAAGAGACTCCCCGCACTCATCAAAGGTAATATATAATATTATCCTCTACATATTTGCATATACACTATTTATAAGATTGAATATTCACTATGTATAAGAATGAAAAAAAACAAAGGTTACAGGAACGTTATAGGTGCGCTCAGATTTTACTCGTGCAAGACCAGTGAAATTTAGCAGTTATAGCCACCCAAGCTAACTGTAACTTACGCCCCCACAAATGCACTGCTTATGACCTCACGTATTACATCACTAATGACATGGACACTGACATCACTGATGACTTCTCAAATTACATCACTCTTGACATCTCCAACAGATCCACTCACTCCTACATAACCTCTCAAATACCTACTCACACACCCACACAAACGCTCACATACCCATTAATGGACCCATACAAGTACTCCCTTCTGTGCATTTTGGCAATGTGCACTTTATCCAGAAATTTGCGATAACATGAATGTTCCTATAGAGAAGACGATGAATGTGCAAAGAGGTAAATCTGCACCAAACAACTTAATATATGAAGTAAGTGCTTCTTTGTTCTGTGGAAATGTCCTCATATTCCTCACCATGAAGAATGCGTCACCAAAATCGGCCCATCATCCTGGCAAAAGGTGGGAAGACCATTGCAGACTACTAAGGTGGATGGGGCAGGGCCAAATGGGAGGAGATTCCGGCGATTTTTCACATTTATATACTCGTAGTCACTTAAAGGGAAAATCATGGACTCTGCTCTCACCAAGTAAGGACAAGAAAGAACCCACTCCTCACAGTCACTACACATTGCGCTCCAATAGAGCAACAATGCATTCCCCTCCATGAACCATTTCAGACTGTCTTTCAATATGGAATTGCAGAGAAAACACACTTGCTTTGCATTTGTCAAGCCCAGAAGGTCAGGATCATTTGTCCTGTATAGAAGTGGAGCTTCAATTGGGGCACCTGGTATGTTTATATACATAAGTGTTTCCCATTGAGGTTTTATTTCAGTAAAAAATTAAGCAGGTTCTCTTGCCAGCTCCCCCTGCAACACTTCTTTTGTCCAGCATGCGTGCAGTCTGCTGTCCTTGGCTGCCTGTCTACCTGCTGCCCTCTGTTTGTGCCTCCTCTGCTCGTTTCTTGCTTTGCCTTTCCTGCTAATTTTTCTACCCTCTGTTTTTCCTCTCCTGCTCATTTTCTGCTTTCTGTTTTGCCTTTTGTGCTTATTTTTCTGCCCTCTGTTTTGCCTTTCCTGCATGTTTTTCTGCAACTCTGTTTTGCCCTCTTCTGCTCTGTTTTACCTCTTCTGCTAGTTTTTCTGACCTCTGTTTTGCCTTTTCTGCTCATTTTTCTGCCCTCTGTTTTGTTTTCTGCTAATTTTTCTGCTCTACATTTTGCCTTATCTGCTCGTCTTTCTACCCTCTGTTTTGCCCTCTTCTCCTCTGTTTTTCCTTTTCTACTGGTTTTTCAGCCCTCTGTTTTGCCTTTCTGCTCATTTTTCTGCCCTCTGTTTTGCCTTTCCCTGCTTGTTTTTCTGCCCTCTGTATTGCTTTTTCTGCCCTCTATTTTGACTTTTCTGCAATGGGCCCCAATCCCAGGCCCGTAAACTCCCGGGGCCCGACCATGTCTACCTGGGTGCCCTGGCCCCACCCAGGGAGCCCAGTGTGCTTTGATGGGGACAGCTGTGGGAGCCTTAATGTCCCGTGGTCTGAAATGGCTCCTTGCCTCCTGTGGGAGCTGGCATTGCTCCTGCATGCAGGGAGCCATGCTGGAGCAATCTTTCCTCTGTTTCCTGCCCGCATGACACTGGGCAGAAAAACAGATAAAAACTCTGCCTCTGGCAAGCGGGAACAGTTTGACAGCTCCTGCTTGCTGGAAAGCAAACTGCAATCTCCCAAGGGTGGGCACCTCTGGAGATAAAAGAAACAGGTCCTGGGGGGTGGCGTCCCCAGGGCCATTAATGGCTCAAGAAAGGGGGCTGCGTGGCCCCCCTTCTTTAGGATACACTGGCCGGTCCCAGGGAAGTGGTGGTCTCCGCTGCTAAAAAAGAGCCAGATTTGTATAATAAAAAATGCGTTTTTGCCCTGGGGACCCCAGCATGAGAACTAGGGAGTCATGATATTCCAACCCTGCCCCCTTTTCTTTTGTTTTTTGGTACGCGGCTGAAGCTCAGTCCCAAAATGGCTTCGAACACTTCCTGGTTGAAGTGATGGCAGCCTATCAGACCTCTGCATGAGGATCGTCATTATTCACGAAGGCTTCGCAACACTAGATATCCTTTAATATCTCAAACTACTGAACGATTCACACCATATAACATAAAGCATGTTTCTGGACCAAGAGCTAACTTTCTGCCAAATTTGGTATAATTCCGTCCAGTGGTTCGGGTTGTAGTTGTGTTCAAAATCCTTTTCATGGTCCCCACTTGATAGATCTCCCTACAACTTTCCATGTAAAACTGGAATCACCGGCACGGTATTTTTGGAAAATTTTGTGGAGTATCATCAGATGGCACCAAAGTTATAGCCAAGTCCAAAAATGTTCAACGTGTGCTGAAAAAAATAAATGAAAGTATGAGAGGGCAGGGTAGGGATGCATTGACCCCCTGGACCATGTGGGGGGACCCCCCCCCAAGGTAAAAAAGTAAATAAAAAAATATTGGGGGGTTTGTGATCCTGCATATGTCCTTCAGGAGCCAGCGTGGCCCCCTGGACTCCTGCGGGGTTCTATTGGTGCTTCTCTCCCGGGGCACTCGCAGGAGTAAAACAATATAAAAAAGGCTGTGCATTATGAGGGATAGGCCAGGTCCTGTGGCCAACCCCATGCATGGATGAAGGGCATGCACAGTGTACACTGGGTCAGCTGCCCGCAGGTGTTGGCTGTAGGTCTGGCCACAAGCTACACCCTGTGGCCAACCATACACTGCACATGGCCGAAGGGTTAGTTTCCTACAGGGCGTGAATGCAGGTCCTGAAAACAACAAAGGTTATAGTAAGGAATTGTATTTACTTCCCATATTACATCACTCATGACATCATTGCATTAATAACAATGCAACATTTGAAATTACATATTTTATGACAACACTTTGCATGTGGAGGAAGAGAGCTATAGTTATTCACTGCATGAGTGTTAGTTACTTTCTGCTCTTGATTTGGTGTAATTCTGTTCAGTAGTTTTGGAAACATTGTATTTTTCACAACACAGTGGATCCACGGAGTCAGCACATCTAAAGAATAGATCTGCTTGGTTGCCACCACATGAAGGAAGATGTGGCTTTAGGGCTTGGGGACTTAGTCCCCTGCCCTAGATTAAAGTAAAAGAAAAGATAAATCACTGTTACTAACATTTCAATGTGTGAATTTATGAAGTGTACATTTGATTACAATTATTTGAGATTTTGTGACAAAAACAGATGTGAAGGAATCGCCTGCACGGCAATGGTGTTCGACACTCACTTCTGAAACTGAAGGTCCGAAGATACACCTGTTCTGAGAAGGGGCCCAGCACCGGCTATCCCAGGTGATGAAGAGACAGTTGGAGCTCAATGCAAGAGTTGTTATGCTGGAAATCTGGTGGAACAAACCCTAGCCAGAGATGCTATTCACCAATATAGCCTAATGGTAGCCAGAAGGGATATAATTCAGAAATGGGGCAGGCAAGCCATTCTGACAATGAATAGGTAGGAAGCCAATATGGACTGGGGCATGTGTGCAGATGAACAGGTATATTTAGCCTGTGCATGCTCAAGCAAATTACCAAAATATAGGGCCCATGGAGGAGTTTCGCAAAAGACACTTCGCAAAGACACTGCTCGAGATAAGGGTGAAGGGATGCTATCAGTGAAAATCCAGATCAATGGGAGTGGGCTTTTGGGGGACAGCCAAGATGACAAGGGATGTGAAAGGTTGAGGGGATGGTATCTGAGAGAAGTATTTTTGCAGTCACATTCCAGTTGAGCAGGAATGAAAGATAAATGTATCCGTCCTAAGGGGAGACGTTGTTTTGTTTCAGTATTACAATATTATGCAATGCTATGACACGTAAATTTTAATAAAACAGATTTATAAAAAACAAAACAATAAATGTACTTTATATATGTTGATATGCTGACCCCTTTGACAAAGTCAGTCGGTCTAGCTTACTTACAAATGACACAGGTTATATTATGATATCACATAGTCAGCCATGGGTGCCCAAACCCACGCCACACACAGCGTAAGGTCTTGCGTAGTGGAGTTTTGGGCAACCTTAAGGGGTAGACCCCATACTGCCCATGGCAATGGACATCTTACTTTACATTATAAAATGTAGAAATTCAGAGACTAAAGTGACTTTATTATTACAGGTGTGCAAGTTATAGTTTCTTTTGGGCACAAGTTATGGGTGCTTGAAATAACTGACACAAGTGAATTACAGTGGTTTTGCTAGTTTGAAACAGTATGTTTGACTGACATTTACACCTAAGTATAATTTTGCTTTAACCTTTGTTTTTTTCAGGGAATTTATCAAGCGTTTTTATAATGGAAAGTAAGATATTATTACCATACTTACTATAAGGTCCCTTTAACCTTCGTTTTTTTCAATAAATATATATATATTCACTGAAAAACAACAAAGGTTGCAGAGACGTTATAGTTAGGCTTAGATTTCACTCATACGTAACCACAGAAACGAAGCAGTTATAATTACCTGAGCAAACTATAACTTACGCCACAGCAATGCTCTGCTTAGGCCTCACATATTACATCACTCATGACATGGTCAGTTATATCACTGATGACATCATCTAATGAACGTAGGTATTTTCAAAGAGTTTATGATTGTTATACATATATACTAAGCTACTACAAAAGTTAAATTAGTATACTACGTGTACTACTAATGAGTGATACTATTTCTAACATGGATTATCTGAGTGACTGTGATTGTGTGCATCAGTGTGTGTGAATGGGTGTCTAAGTGGCTGTATGGGTGTGTGAGTGGCTTTATGGTTGTGTAAGTGGGTGTATGAGTAGCTGTGTGGGTAAGTGACTAGTTGAGTGAGTGGATGTATGTGTGGGTGAGTGGATGTGTGATTGACTATGAGTGAGTGGGTGTTTGAATGGCTGTATGAGTGACTGGGTCAGTAAGTGGCTGTATGGTGAGTGAGTGGCTGTTTGAGTGGATGCTTGGTTAAGTGAGTTGGTATGTGAGTGACTGCATTGGAGACTGAGTGTCTGTATGAATGGCTGTATGGGTGAGTGAGTGGATGTGTGAGTGATTGTATGGATGTGTGAATGGGTATGTAAGTGGTTGTGTGTGGTGTGTTTTAGTGCTTGTATGGGTGAGTGAGAGGCTGTGTTCGGAGGCTGTTTAGGTGAGTAAGTGGGCCTGTGAGTGGCTGTATAGGTAAATAAGTGGGGGTGTGAGTAGCTGTATGAGTGAGTGTGTGGCTATGTGGCTGGCTGTACAGATGAGTGACTGGTTGTATGAGTAGCTGTATGGGTGAGTGAGTGGCTGTATGAGTGAGTGAGTGGATGTGTGAGTGACTTTATGGGTGAGTAAGGAATTGTGTGAGTACTTGAATGGGTCTGTGAATGAGTGTGTTAGTGGTTCAGTGGGTGTGTGAGTGGGTGTAGGAGAGGTTGTATATCGATGTGAGTGGTTCTACGTGTGATATCATCAGTGATGTAATTGAAGATGCTATCATTGATGTCACTGACCATGTCATGAATGGTGTAATATGTGAGATCATAAGCACTGCAATGTGTGACATAAAGTATATTTAGTCAGGTACCTATAACTGTTGAATTTCACTGGTTTTGTACGAGTGAAATGTTGGACTTGGCCAAAATTCAATGGGCGAGTGATACCTGACGACACTCCCTCCCTGGGCTGATTTTAGCCCCAGGGATCCCATCCCCTGGGGCCTGCCCAAATATTACAAAGGGAGAGTGTCACGCAGCACCCCTCCCTCAGCCGATTTTGACCCCCGGGACACCATCCCCCAGGGCCCACCCTCCTGTTCCTGGGTGCCCTGGAGCCAATCCAGGGCACCCAGTGAGCAGTTTTAGGGACCGTGATGGAAGCCTCAATTCCCGCTGTCCCTGGCAGTGCTCCTGCATGCAAGAAGCTGCTAAACATGCAGCTCCCTGTGTGTGGGAACAATTCTTTCATCTAATTTCATGCCCGCTGTACAGCGGGCAGCGAAACAAATGAAAACTCTGCTCCCAGCAAGCAGGAGCAGTTTGACAGACTTAGTGTTTGCTCTCGCTTGCCGGGAACTGTCAACTCCTGTGAAGCGAAAATAAACTGCTATGTCCGGGGGGTGGGCACACCGGGGCATAGCAGGAGCCAGACCTGGGGGATGGCGATCCCCAGGGTCACACATGGTTCCAGGAGGGGAGCCACCGACCCCCTTCTTTAGAGTGCGTGGGCCAGTCCCAGGGAGGTGGTGGTCCCCTGAGCCTTATATGGCCCAGGAAAGAACCTCATGCCTCCCTCCCAGTTTTTAACGTTACTTGTCCCCATAATTGTTCATTAAGCCCCGGGAATTGGTGGTCCCCGCGGAAGTGGAGCACCACAGGTCTGACTCCCTGGTGATTTTTCATTTAGGCTGGACTTTTACCCAGAGAGTTAGACTGCTTTTATCTAGTGTTTCAGTGGATCTCATCATTCCATTAGTGCAGGAAACTGCTGTTACCTGACTCCTTGGAATTAGAAGGCCACTCGTAATGAGGGCCTAAGAAGAAAACTTACATTTGTGGAAATTTCCTCCTAAAAAATATCAAGAGTTGGAGATTTCCAGCCGTAGGATTGTGAATTACATTTTGAAATAAGTAGTACTAATGCAGTATTACTTTACTTACTATAAAATCCTACTTCTAAATCGGGCCCTACATCTTCAAAATGGCTTGTTTCTTTGCACTTAAAATATGATGTGACTTGTTGTCCTTGTTGTTCCACATTGTCTTCTTTTTCTCCCTAACATTTCCTGTTTATAGGTGGAGCTAGAGCCATTCAGTGATGTATATATATCCTTGTGAGAAGTCAAATCTTGCAACCCTTCCATAGATGTCTTTACATATCATTAACATTTAAACTTGTGTATATGCTCATATTTTCACAGCATACCAATAGACAGCCCTAAAAACCAGAAACTCTCTACTTGGAAGCACCAACATTGGAGGCTCCTCCACTAAGGCAGAGGAGCGTCGCCCTATTGCTTTTTTGCAGTGAAACAAAGGGAAAATAAAATGATAATAATTTATTATAATTTTATTTTCTCATACTTACGCATCTTTGTACGAGGGGGCGGGGGAAGGTGCAGAGGAGATCTGGTAGGCAGCACACTCCTAAGTGTGCAATGACTGCTTTGCCGGCTCTCTTGGGCCGCTCAAAACAGTCTTGCGCACTGCTAAGGCAGCGTTGTAATTGGCTGATTGGGAGCCCTGGTGTGCTTCCGGTGTCCAAGTGAGGAGGGACTATGGAGGAGAGACGCGGTGAAGAAAAGGCGAAAAGCTACGTTTTAACTTTTTTTATACCCGCTTCCCCGGCGCCCTCCTGCACCCACCACTCTACCCCTGATCCGTGCTGGCCGCCGCTGAGCACCATTCATCCTAATACAATGGCTTTGGGACTTTCATGGCTTCAACTCCTTGACCAACATGGATGCCAAACTTCTGTTAAAGACTATGTCGTACTGATGGTAATTGGAATGGTTTATATTCGTTCAATGGAAGAACATTATGTGAAACATTCAGCTTCTTCCTGCCAAAGGGTCCATTTGTTGAAAATGCAAATACCAATATTTTCTGCTACACTATGCCAAGATACAACAGTTTACAGATTGCAAAAAAATTGCCTTAGCGTGAAACATATGCTTCTCTGCTCATGCCCTGCTCTAAGCTCGACTGGCTGTGCCAAATGCTACACATCAAATAAAAATATACAGAAAAGTTTAAATAAATGTGTTTGTTTTTTAATTCGTAGTGGATGTCTTTGTACACTTTTGAGCACATGCCTGTTATTTACTTATAACCAAAAAAAGTGTTTCACTGCCTCTAGATTCTTCCTGTGTAAAATAGCCAATAAGTATGCATGTCTTTAGTATATTGTATCACAGCGATCAGCAATTTGGTTTCAATAGTTTCTGAGATTGGTATAGGCTTGATACATTCATGCCCTGGATGGAAACAATAAATGAACTATATAATTATATGTAAGGCCAGTTAATGCATTCCTTATTTTACTGTTTAAATATCTCGATTGGTTTCACAAGTGTTACCAAACGACATTTGGAGCAATTTGAGAAATCCCATCTTTACGATGATTTTTATCAAAGGAACTACTAGAAAGAAAGAACATTCAGGTTATTGTGAGATACAAAAGTTTGGCAGTACACATATTGGTAGCCAATGACCCTAAATCAGTAAAGTGCTGAATAATTTCATAGGAAAATACTGGATAAACAGTTTTAACATGTGCGTTAGAGAAAACAGCTTCGAATTTCTTTGAAATAATTATGTATGCAGAAATACGGACAAAGAGTCTGAATTAAAGTATTGCTTTTATACATCTGTCGGTCAGAGTGGCAGAGGAGCACCATATTTAGAGCTCATCATTTACATGTCTCTGTGCGTTCGTAGCAGCTTCTACCACAGCCAAGAGTCTGTCATGTTTCTAAATCTTTTTGTTTTTCTAACTCCCAAAGCATGAGTTTGTATTGGAAAAACAAATCAATAATGACCCTGGCACCCCGGGACTTTTCTCCTAGGTTGTGAGGGTCATTATTTTGTTTTCCTGAATGTGAGCGCCAGTGACAAACAGAAACAAGCATTGGTAAATGAATTGGGTTTCGTCTATGGGATTACTAATACGTTAAGAGGTGTGGCAGCAGTGTATTAGTGCAGGGAGAATGGTGTGAGTGCTCTCTGTGCCGGGTGAGTGGTGCATGAATGAAGGACTGTGGTCAAATGAGTTGAGGAAGTATTCGTATTTGTTTAACCCATAACATTACACATTGTAAGGCTATAAGTCATGCAGTGCAAGTGCAAAAGCAACATGGTCAGCTACCTTTCCTATAATGTAGGGAACAAGTATGTCCCATTAGAGGAGTGGGGTATATGACCCTGCAGTCACACACTGTAATGTCTACGGGGAGCATATTATCCTATCCAAGAGAGATGCCAGGAACCCAGGGTTATAAGTGTTAGGAAGTAAAGAGCAGACAGGAAGTCAAATGCACTCACAGAGTTCAGTCCGAAAAAGTAATGGATGCCAAATTATTCACTTTGTTAGCAATCAATGAGAACTAGCTCTGGTTAAATTGTTTGTATGTCTGCGGGTGGAGGAAAACCATTAGGTTTTATGAAGGCCCTCACCCACCAACCTAGTTGGTGGCATGCTTCATCATCGGGCCCCACCCGAGATACCGAGTGTACCTCAGGTGTGCTTCGATGCCAGATTATTGCGGAGCGGGTTTTTTGGTTCATGAGGGTGCTGTGAGTGTGCTCTGAGTGAGGTTAAAATGCTGTCCTGGGTGTCCCAAAGACTGTTTAATGGTGGGCCCCAGACAGTCAATAAAAACAAAGGCTTTCGGACGTGCACGGTAGGCTTATGGCCTCCGACGTCCTGTGCGGTCAACTAGTTTCAGCCAGGCCTTTTCTTCTACTGGCTTTCGTCGGGACCTTATATGTGTAGGGTGTTACTAGGGTTTGCATGAGTTTGTCAGTGTCCTGTGTCTAAAGCACACGCTACGGTGCTTATATGTGCAAGAGGTGTTTCCTCTCGAGTTGTAACTGTGGGGGGTAAAAAAGACAGACAAAACATTTAAGTCAAGGCTCCTTGTAGCGGGCTAAAAGCATTCAGTGAGGTTGCGCTGGGTGCCTAGAGGAGTGGCGCCCTCTATTCTCATGAGCCCCCCACACAGTAGATTCATCACCTACACTCATGGCAAAGCCAATATGCAGCAACATCACTGCACATTAGTGTACGTTATCACCTTAGCCCCACCTAGTTGCCGCTATATACACAAATAGAGAGGGCGCCCCTCCATTATAGTGCACAGATGGAGCACGAGTCCCCTATATGGATTAGCACTCTTCTAGATGGCCGCACATTTGCACGCGCATGTAAGCGATCTAGACATTCAACTGCGCCATGAAAATAAATAGAGAGAGCGCTACGTACACCTGCATGCGAGTCTTTCTTCTATTTCCTCTACTACAGGCATCTCCTCGAGACAACAGAAAGCTGAACACACCCCGTAACACGTGCCCAGGCCAGAACACCTGACACAGCTAACAAGCAACACCTGGTGCTTTCTACTGGTATTTAAGCGCTCTCTACACTGAAGATCACTTCTCACGGAGCCTCTGCCCGGACAACAGGTTCATTGCGGGCCCAGCGACATCGCGCAGTAAGTACCTGAACTCGAATTTGTTAACGGTACAGCCACCATTCATGCTGCCCCAGGCTGTGCCTGTGTGTGCATCCTTTTACCGTTACCTTGTTGGGTCCAGACTACCCCCCTCCCCCAACAGCCTTTTTCCTTTTCTTCCCCCAATTTAGAGTGCACATGGTCCTGGCCCCGGGCTGAACTCCATGCTGAGTTGTTCGCTAAAATCAGGTGTAAGCAACTCCATTTTAATGTTTTTTATTCCTTCACCACTGTTTACGCCAACTCGGGTTACAGTACTTAGGCCTAATTTCACATATAATTACGCATATTGTGAGACCGGACACACTTTCACTGCCCGCCACTGACACCAAAACTATCGCCTTGTCCGTGGTCACCTTTAGGCACCCAGCGTGGCCTCACTGAATGCTTTTAGCCCGCTACAAGGAGCCTTGACTTAAATGTTATGTCTGTCTTTTTTTTATCCCCCACAGGTACAACTCGAAAGGAAACACCTCTTGCACATATAAGCACCGTAGCGTGTGCTTTACACACAGGGCACTGACAAACTCATACAAACCCCAGTAACACCATACACATATAAGGTCCTGACGAAAGCCAGTAGAAGAAAAGGCCTGGCTGAAACTAGTTGACCGCACAGGACATCGGATGCCATAAGCCTACTGTGCACGTCCGAAAGCCTTTGTTTTTATTGACTGCCTGGGGCCCACCATTAAAACAGTCTTTGGGACACCCAGGACAGTATTTTAAACCTCACTCAGAGCACACTCACAGCACCCTCACGAACCAAAAAACCCGCTCCGCAGTAATCTGGCGTCGAAGCACACCTGAGGTACGCTCGGTACCTCGGGTGGGGCCCAATGATGAAGCATGCCACCAACTAGGTTGGTGGGTGAGGGCCTTCATAAAACCTAATGGTTTTCCTCCACCCGCAGACATACAAACAATTTAAACCAGAGCTAGTTCTCATTGATTGCTAACATATGAACTGGGGAAACGGACTAGTTTTCCTCTCTCTTTTTGATTACAACAAATTACTCACTTTGTCAATGCTGCCATGTCAAAAGCCATACCTATTCGTACCTCTTCTTCTCCTAAAATGTAAACGGGAGAGGACCAGATGTCTATTTATATAGAGTTGCTGGACAGGCAGGAGTTTCAGTGGCGTTTCTGCATCACTCCACAGAGTGCTTGCCAGCGCATGCGCATTGGAGAATGAAAGACCCCATGGGAGTTAGGGTTTTATTGGCCTTGTGAGAGGCCCGAACCCGGGTGCATGCACATAGGTGGAAAACAACTCCATGGGAGTTGTGGTCATAGAGTCCTTTATACGGGACTTGTACTCTAGGCTATTTTGTAAAAAATCATGCATGCAATTGCACATACTAAATATAAGACAAAGCCATCAAGGTGTTTAGCAATGCAGCACATTATCCTGGGTTCCTGCTCGCATTAGTAGCTCCCACACAAAGGGCATCCTTCCGATACTGGTCAGACTCTCGTCAGACCAGCACCTTAGCAGACGCGGGACTGCCCGACAAGGAGTCGGCGGTTCTGCTGCCCTTATTACCAGGGCCGGCTTGAGGGCACTGCAACTGGTGCAGCCGCACTGGGCGTTGACCTGAAGGGGGGACACTTACCTTAGGTGGGGGTGTTGTGTTTAGCATCAATATACGATTTTAAAGCAACTGATGCAGAGTTCCTTGTGTGTCCAGATTTCAGGCAGCAAAAATTTCTAGATAACTCTTGTGATTAATGTTCCTGCTAGAGAGAGATCGGAGTTTTGTCTAGTGGTAGTTTTGACTCCACATGAAGTAGCAAAGAGGGTTAATATGCCTGCTGCAAAGAACAGATCTGTAAATAAAGTGGATAGCTGAGAGGATTAGTAAAGCCAGCCTTTACCAGCACTTTAAAACAAATCAAATGTATTAGAGAGGCGGGCTATGAGTGAGGGGCCCTTTTGCCAGTTGGTAGTCAGGGAATCTGAGTAGGAGGTCATGGGTTGGAGGGGGGGGGCGTGGTGCTAAAAAAGCTTGTTGCACAGGGTGCCACCAGCACTAAAGCCGGTCCCGCTTATTATAATGCAACAGCTTTTTTTCCATTGCGGATTGTACTAGTGGCTGCGGCACATGCCGCAATAGAAACTGTGCACTTTAAAAACACCCCTGCATCTTGTGTGGTGCCTGCCACACGGTGCAGGGATGCTCAGGGGATCACTATATGTGCCGCCCAGGTTCCATAACAGAGGACCAGGTGGGAGGGGGGCTCTGCTAGGAGACACCAAGTCACGTTCTGCTTTCCTTTTGATGGCGGGTGAACCGCCATGTAAGGGCAGGCCGAAACGGACATTGTAAGCCCTACGTCCCCCTGCATGCTGCCTCTGACTGCACGTACTGTAATGCCATCAGAACAACTCCCAAAGTGTAAATATAAATTAATGAGAGCGAGGGGCAAATGTCACAACCATGTAAACGGAGGCATAATAAAAATAATAAAGTGTGTAGACACCTTGTCAGCGTAGTATATTCTATATAATTCCAATATAATACAATTATCAACAAAAACAATGCAGATAGCTTTATCTCTCATACAATTTTTCAGGGAACAAAACCTCATTTGGCCCGTCGAAGAGCTGCTCATATGTTTGTGTTCCCATACCCATGGACTAATATATGCGGAAGCACAACCGCAAAGAATACAGATTGACTAATCATGGATATAAATAGGAAGAGTGCTTTGAAGTGTTAAAACCCGATGATGTATTTGTATGAGTAGCTCTGTAGACAGTGAACATAAGCAGCAATAATGCATTCAGTGAGGCTGCCATTGGAGCAATGCAAATCACTGCTTGCCTTGTGAACATAAATGGTAATATTTATTTATGTATCTGTTTTTCGAGTTTTATATAGCGCAAACTTGACCAGAGGGTATCTGAGCGCTTTAAAAAGAGTATGCATATCAACCTTTATAAACAATATACAAGGAAAATAAAAAAGGCATACATGGTAATAATATTTAAAAAATGGTGGAACAGATGGGTGAATTAGTTTGTAGGTAGCGATGGAAGGATATTTCAGTTAGGGGAGAACACAGTAAATTTCAGAGGTAGGGTTGTTCAGGAACATTGAGGTTGATGGGGAAAGTGCATTGGGGAAGCTGGTATGCTGCTCTAATGAGGAGCACTAAAGCTCTAAGTGCAAAAATATTGCAGAGCTCATTGAGAGACACTGTGGTCCTGGGAAAAAACATTGCAGACCTCAGTGAGGGACAGGCGCCTTCCTGGTGTGGGGCAGTGCAGACCTCAATGAGGGACATGCTGCTTCCTGGTGTGGGGCAGTGCATACACCAGTGAGGGACATGCTGCTTCCGGGTGTGGGGCAGAGCAGAGCTCAGGGAGGCACATGCAGCTTCCTGCTGTGGGACAGTGCAGACCTCAGTGAGGGACAGACGCCTTCCTGGTGTGGGGCAGAGCAGACCTCAGTGAGGGACATGCTGCTTCCTGGTGTGGGGCAGTGCATAGACCAGTGAGGGACCTGCTGCTTCCGGGTGTGAGGCAGAGCAGAGCTCAGGGAGGCACATGCAGCTTCCTGCTGTGGGACAGTGCAGACCTCAGTGAGGGACAGGTGCCTTCCTGGTGTGGGGCAGTGCAGACCTCAATGAGGGACATGCTGCTTCCTGGTGTGGGGCAGTGCATACACCAGTGAGGGACATGCTGCTTCCGGGTGTGGGGCAGAGCAGAGCTCAGGGAGGCACATGCAGCTTCCTGCTGTGGGACAGTGCAGACCTCAGTGAGGGACAGACGCCTTCCTGGTGTGGGGCAGAGCAGACCTCAGTGAGGGACATGCTGCTTCCTGGTGTGGGGCAGTGCATAGACCAGTGAGGGACCTGCTGCTTCCGGGTGTGAGGCAGAGCAGAGCTCAGGGAGGCACATGCAGCTTCCTGCTGTGGGACAGTGCAGACCTCAGTGAGGGACAGGTGCCTTCCTGGTGTGGGGCAGAGCAGAACTCAGTGAGGGACATGCTGCTTTCTTGTGTGGGTTAGGGCAGACCTCAGTGAGAGACAGGTGCCTTCCTGGTGTGGGGCAGTGCAGACCTCAGTGAGGGACATGCTGCTTCCTGCTGTGGGACAGTGCACATACACCAGTGAGGGACATGCTGCTTCCTAGTGTGGGGCAGAGCAGACCTCAGTGAGGGACAGTGCAGACATCAGTGAGGGACATGCTGCTTCCTGCTGTGGGTTAGTTCAGACCTCATTGAGGGACAGGAGCCTTCCTGGTGTGGGGCAGTGCAGACCTCAGTGAGGGACATGCTGCTTCCTGGTGTGGGACAGTGCAGACCTCAGTAAGGGACATACTGCTTCCTGCTGTGGGACAGTGCAGACCTCTGTGAGGGACATGCTGCTTCCTGCTGTGGGACAGTGCAGACCTCAGTGAGGGGCATGTTGCTTCCTGCTGTGGGACAGTGCATACACCGGTGAGGGACATGCTGCTTCCTGGTGTGGGGCAGAGCAGACCTCAGTGAGGGACATGCTGCGTCCTGGTGTAGGTTAGTGCAGACCTCAGTGAGGGACAGGTGCCTTCCTGGTGTGGGGCAGAGCAGACCTCAGTGAGGCACAGTCGCATTCCTGGTGCGGGTTAGTGCAGACCTCAGTGAGGGACAGGCACCTTCCTGGTGTGGGGCAGTGCAGACCTCAGTGAGGCACAGTCGCATTCCTGGTGCGGGTTAGTGCAGACCTCAGTGAGGGACAGGTGCCTTCCTGGTGTGGGGCAGAGCAGACCTCAGTGAGGGAGATGCTGCTTCCTGGTGCGGGATAGTGCAGACCTCAGTGAGGGACAGGCACCTTCCTGGTGTGGGGCAGTGCAGACCTCAGTGAGGCACAGTCGCATTCCTGGTGCGGGTTAGTGCAGACCTCAGTGAGGGACATGCTGCTTCCTGGTGCGGGTTAGTGCAGACCTCAGTGAGGCACAATCACCTTCCTGGTGCGGGTTAGTGCAGACCTCAGTGAGGCACAATCGCCTTCCTGGTGCGGGTTAGTGCAGACCTCAGTGAGGGAGATGCTGCTTCCTGGAGTGGGACAGTGCAGACCTCAGTGAGGGACATGCTACTTCCTCCTGTGGGACAGTGCATACGCCAGTGAGGGACATGCTGCTTTCTGGTGTGGGGCAGAGCAGACCTCAGTGAGGGACATGCTACTTCCTGGTGTGGGGCAGAGCGGACCTCAGTGAGGGACATGCTGCTTCCTGGTGTGGGTTAGTGCAGACCTCAGTGAGGGACATGCTGCTTCCTGGTGTGGGTTAGTGCAGACCTCAGTGTGGGACATGCTGCTTCCTGGTGTGGGTTAGTGCAGACCTCAGTGTGGGACAGGCGCCTTCCTGGTGTGGGGCAGTGCAGACCTCAGTGAGGCACAGTCCCCTTCCTGGTGCGGGTTAGTGCAGACCTCAGTGAGGGACATGCTGCTTCCTGGTGCGGGTTAGTGCAGACCTCAGTGAGAGGCATACTGCTTCCTGGTGCGGGTAAGTGCAGACCTCAGTGAGGGACATGCTGCTTCCTTCTGTGGGACAGTGCATACCTCAGTGATGGACATGCTGCTTCCTTCTGTGGGACAGTGCATACCTCAGTGATGGACATGCTGCATCCTTCTGTCGGACAGTGCATACCTCAGTGAGGGGCATGCTGCTTCCTTCTGTGGGACAGTGCATACCTCAGTGATGGACATGCTGCATCCTTCTGTCGGACAGTGCATACCTCAGTGAGGGACATGCTACTTCCTGGTGTGGGTTAGTGCAGACCTCAGTGAGGGACATGCTGCTTCCTGGTGTGGGTTAGTGCAGACCTCAGTGTGGGACATGCTGCTTCCTGGTGTGGGTTAGTGCAGACCTCAGTGTGGGACAGGCGCCTTCCTGGTGTGGGGCAGTGCAGACCTCAGTGAGGCACAGTCCCCTTCCTGGTGCGGGTTAGTGCAGACCTCAGTGAGGGACATGCTGCTTCCTGGTGCGGGTTAGTGCAGACCTCAGTGAGAGGCATACTGCTTCCTGGTGCGGGTAAGTGCAGACCTCAGTGAGGGACATGCTGCTTCCTTCTGTGGGACAGTGCATACCTCAGTGATGGACATGCTGCATCCTTCTGTCGGACAGTGCATACCTCAGTGAGGGACATGCTACTTCCTGGTGTGGGTTAGTGCAGACCTCAGTGAGGGACATGCTGCTTCCTGGTGTGGGTTAGTGCAGACCTCAGTGTGGGACATGCTGCTTCCTGGTGTGGGTTAGTGCAGACCTCAGTGTGGGACAGGCGCCTTCCTGGTGTGGGGCAGTGCAGACCTCAGTGAGGCACAGTCCCCTTCCTGGTGCGGGTTAGTGCAGACCTCAGTGAGGGACATGCTGCTTCCTGGTGCGGGTTAGTGCAGACCTCAGTGAGAGGCATACTGCTTCCTGGTGCGGGTAAGTGCAGACCTCAGTGAGGGACATGCTGCTTCCTTCTGTGGGACAGTGCATACCTCAGTGATGGACATGCTGCATCCTTCTGTCGGACAGTGCATACCTCAGTGAGGGACATGCTACTTCCTGGTGTGGGTTAGTGCAGACCTCAGTGAGGGACATGCTGCTTCCTGGTGTGGGTTAGTGCAGACCTCAGTGTGGGACATGCTGCTTCCTGGTGTGGGTTAGTGCAGACCTCAGTGTGGGACAGGCGCCTTCCTGGTGTGGGGCAGTGCAGACCTCAGTGAGGCACAGTCCCCTTCCTGGTGCGGGTTAGTGCAGACCTCAGTGAGGGACATGCTGCTTCCTGGTGCGGGTTAGTGCAGACCTCAGTGAGAGGCATACTGCTTCCTGGTGCGGGTAAGTGCAGACCTCAGTGAGGGACATGCTGCTTCCTTCTGTGGGACAGTGCATACCTCAGTGATGGACATGCTGCATCCTTCTGTCGGACAGTGCATACCTCAGTGAGGGGCATGCTGCTACCTTATGTTGGACAACATAGACCTTAGTGAGATAATATGAGAGAGATGCCAATCCTTGTTTTTCTGCCTTGTGCGAATATTTTCACAGTCGGGTAATTAACTTCACATGAGAGCAATAATAGTCCTTGATTGTCTGCCTTGTGTGAATATTTCATCATATGGGACTCACTTCCGAGAAGCGTTAGATAAGTAACTGATGATCTTCTTTCAGCCATAACTCGAGTTGAAAGAGTGTGTGCAGAGTATTTCTTGACAGACGTTTTACACTCATGAATACACAAATTAGCTTTGGCAGCAGAACGACATGACAGCCTGAACAAAGTGGTAGCAATGATTTCCTTTCAGGCATCTTCAAGCGATGACAAAGTGAGCGAAAAGTATTTCCAGACGGAAGACTTACGTACATAGGACTTTAGTCAATCTTCAAATCATCTTTTGCAGTTTAAGTAGCTAAAATCTCCGTATGAAAATGAGCGTGTCATGGCAATAACCGCTCTACAAGGTTTCGTGCTGAAAAGCTTAACAAATAGCTCCTTCACAGTTGCCACTTTCACATGCCCAATGCACACAGTGGTTTGAAAGTTAGAAGTACGGCAACTTCACCGCCACTAAATAGAACTGGAAGCACTCATGCAGTAATATCGTAGGATGCCAATGTTTATGTATTAATGCACAACAGGGAGCATGAAGGATATATTTTACAATCTTGTCCTGGAGGTGCAGCAAACGTCAACATGCCTTTACCTTTAACTGGTTCACTACTCCTCACCCTGTCCTCTCCTTTTACCTTTCTTACTTAGGCTCCCCCGAGCTATTTGAATTCTCCTCCTTCTGCTTCTACAAACCGTCACTACAATTGCGGCACTCTCCTCTTCCCCTCCACCATCCTCACCTCACCCCCGCCATTTCATAATTATGTCGACCAAACAAGTGAAGATTGGAGCCAACTGCTTCAAGATCATTTACCCCCCCCCCCATTTGTCCGAAGCATCAGTAAAAAGGCTTCAACATAACACCCTTGAGCAATTTCCTAATTCCCTTTTCACTGACCAATACCATAGCGGTTGACATGGGAGGCTAAAAACGAACCTCATTTTCTTCACCTACAACATCTCATCCTGGACCACTATCTTCAATTACTCCTTCGACGTTACTTTCTCCTCCTCAATTCCACATGGGCACCAACTAAAAAGCTCCCCTTCTGCTTGTTTCAATGGCTTACTAACTATATCACTCTGTAACAATGGCAAGGTCTTGATTCAAGCTAAAGACACTTGTCTCTCTCTTTTTGACCACCTATTTCTATCCCAGCTCTCCATCCCTGGCCCTCCGATCCCTCCAGACTCTTCTACTGACTCCCCCCTCAATTCACTCTTGCCTCCCATTACCCACCAGCACACCAGAAGGCAACTCTTTCAAGAGGCACAGGCCTCCCCAGGCAGACCTGTTCCCTCCCTTCACCCCTGCTTCCCATCTTTCCAATCTATTCCTCTCCAAATGGGATGTTACCCTCAACATACCAACCCAGCCAATGGCCAGCACTCTCATTTACTCCTCTGTACCATCCTGGAATTGCAAAGATACATCCCCTCAACCGGGTTAATCACCCCCTTATCCAATCCATGTTTTTTAACAGCCTGACTTCCCAGCTCACATAGCGACTTTTTCACTTTATGCTCTCCCTTCTTAATCGTGACTCCTTTCCCCCACTTCCTCTCCCTTTAACCTGAATCCAGCACAAACCCCTTACATCTCTCTCCCATCACTTTAGGACTGCTGCTTGACCCATTATCCCCTGATGGCAACATCTACCTCTCCCCTCCCCTCCCTTAAGTCTATAAGAACCATACACTTTTTACAACTACCGTCCAGGTTAATCTTCCTCATTTTGCATGTTTCCAGACCCATGCACTCACTTCACCCAGTCTGTGTGCCTTCTCCACCCCTTTCTCTTCTCTTCTCTCCTCCCCCAACCTCCAGCCTTTGTGTGAGTTCCTTTTATCCCCTCCCCTCATTCTGTCCTCCCACCACAGCCCTCACCCTTCTCTTCCGTAGTTAGAACTCAATACTTCTATTTTGTTCAATGCATGCCCAGATAATTTTCTCTCCACCACAGTTGCACAGACAATCTCCATCAATCAACATCACCTGATGATTCTCCCTCCACTCTACATTCCTACACCCCAGCACACCTTCTCCCCCCTCCTTCCTCTCCTTCTCAGGTTGAACTTCCTCCTGAACCCATCAAGCAACTTAACATTCCATGCCCGGCTCTGCTCTCCTTAGAAAAACAAACTAGGTTATCTCATCTCCTTTTCCTCCCAGCTTGAAGCTGCCATCCCCCACCTCAGTGCTAAAATATCCACTTTACCCAACACCCTACTCCCTCTGGTGAGCACTCACTTCCCAAAAACTCCCGAGTAGTACCCTGCTCTCTCACCTCAAAAAAGCTGCACATATTCTGTGTCCAACAGACAGTTCCAATTTATTGGCTATCTACAATACTAATAACTCCAACCCCCACACGTCTCCTTTCCAGCTAACACTAATCATTGCACTATACCGACCATCTTCCGTGCCCGCACCAAACATTAGCGATTTTCAACCCAGGCACCAACATTCAGAAACATTATCCCTATCGCCCCTAAAAGCCCTTACACCCCCTTCACCAAAACAGGCATTTCAGAGTTGCGCTGTTTGCTTCACAATTGTAGATCTGCAAATAAACCCAAGATGGAAATTTCAGACATCATCAGTCTTGATATACTTTTCATACTGAGACCTTGTTCAACAACACCTCTCATGCTACTTCTGATTTTCTGCTCCCCACCTACTATTACATTATAAGAAATGATACACAGGATAAAGACGGAGGAGGCGTGGCAGTTATCTTCAGAAACTCCCTTCAATTAAAAGTTTTTCCCAGTAGCTTTTTCCGTGCCTTCACATGCTTTCTCAGGAGCTTCAAGTACAACACAGCTCCCCTTTCAGGTTTCATGCCATTTGTCATCCGCCTGGTGACCTCTACGCCCTCATGGAGGAATTCATTTACTTTGCTTGCTATCAATACTCACAAAGTGACAAATTGATTTTTCTTGGAGACTTTAATCTTCACTGGGGCACTCTGGAAGATTCAACTGCCAACAGGCTTGCCACATTTCTCTTAGGAAATAATCTTGTTCAACATAGAACAAAATGGACACACTCCAAGGGCTCCCTTCTTGGCCTTATTATTTCCAAAGAGGATATGCTAACTTTTGTTGATCCTATACCAGCAGACTGGTCTGACCACTTCCTAATCCCTTCTCTCTGCACCTATCTCATTCTGTAACGCTTGGCCAACCTAAAAGGACTACTACCTGGTTCCGTAACACCAAAAACATTGACCATGACATTCTGTGCAACACAGCTATGAGATCAATGCCAGTCTTAGACACCAACTCTGATGCCAACGATATTACCACCCAATGTTTCACCAGTCTTTCAGTAGCAACTGAAAATTTTGCTCCACTACAAAGTAAAAAGAAAAGGCCTACTTATTCTGCACTATGGTTCAAAAAATCCCTCTATGAAGAAAGAAAGAACTTGAGGTACCTGGAGAAACAATGGAGACAATCTCCTTACACCATTAACCCCTGCAATCTCCGTTATGCAAGATCGCGCTACCACAAACACATATTCCATGAAAAATCAATACACCAGAACCCTCCTCGACTCTGCCAAGAACAGATCTAAAAAGCTATTTGACCATATCAAAAGTACCAATAACTCTCCCTCAACCATCAAGTTTGATGACCCTCCCAAGAAAGGAGCAAAATTTGCACATTCTTCTGTGAAAAAGTAAAATCGCTTGTGGATTAGGTCACCCTTCCTACCCCTCTTGAGGACCGCAAATCCATAGTATTGTTATAGAACTTTGAGGTCATCACCAAAGATGCCTGCCTCAAAAGCATTCTAGAAAAAAATACCCTCTAATAATTCTATAGACCCCATCTCTAGTGACATTGCCATTGACTTCTACACCTACACGCTCTCCGACTAGGCCAGTCTGGTAAACCTCTTCCTCAACCAAGGCTACTTTCCTGTTGCCCATAAAACAGTACAGATTACCCCTCTACCTGAGAAACTCTCTGCTGATGTGAACAACCCCAACAATTTTCGCCCTATCAACAACCTCCCTTTTCTTACTAAAATTACTGAAAGTTGTGCAGCTAAGCAACTTGACCAACATAGCAAGGTCAACAATCTTCTTGACAAATTCCAATCTGGTTTCACTCAAGGCTGCAGCACTGAAACATCCCTCCTACAAGTGATCGATGATGCCATGCGAGTACTTGACTCTGGTGTGCTGTCTCCTGATCCTTCTTGACCTATTGGCAGCCTTTGACACTGTTAATCACAACATTCTTCTTAACACTTTAAATCAAAGGATAAGTTTCAAAGGCACAGTGTTCAGATGGTTTGACTCATTCCTCTTGGGAGGATCTCCGATGATCAAAATAGCAAACTGTCTCTCTACATCAATGGCTGTAGGACAAGGTATTCCTCAAGGCTTGATCCTCGCACCACCCCAGTCCAATCTCTACTTGAAACCACTGGGTAATCTCCTTAAAAAATCTGGGATCCATTATCACCTCTATGCTGATGACACCCACATGTACCTAAAGGTGTCTTCCGCACACGACATTTCAATCCTCAACATCACACTCAACTCCATTTAAGATTGGATGTCAACTCATCAACTAATTCTGAATCCTTCCAATGCAGAATTCCTTCTTCTCTCTACTTCACTCTCTCCTGCTCCTGTTCAATCATTGATGGACAATCTGAATATACTTAACAATAAACCTATCAGTGTTCACAGCACCAAATCCCTAGTCCGCATCCTAGACAAAAGGCTCAACCTACATCTCCATATCAATACCATCACCAAGCATGCATGTTACCAACTGCACCTTCTCTGGGGGGGTTTGGCATTTCTTTCCTGAGCAAGACCTAAAAATGCTGGTCCAATCATTTGGTCTCTCCATAATGGATTACTGCAACTCTCTCCTTGCTGGCCTCCCCAAAACCCACCTTTCCCCTCTAAATTCCATCCTCCATTCAGCGGCACGTTCCATATAAGAGGCCAAAAGAAATGATCACATCACAAACTTATTGTCTTTTCTTCGCTGGCTTCCCATTGAAGTAAGGTCAATTTACAAGACTGCCTGTATCACCCACAAAACCTTGCACACGTCCACCCCCGCTATCTGGCGAATAAGCTCAAAATCCCAGGCGGCTCTAGACCTTCACGCAATGCTGAAAACGTACTGCTCGAACCGCCAACTTTCAAAAGGGAAAGATTTATGGCTCAATCCTTCTCAGGCGACATGAACATTTGGATCTTCCATCTTCCAATACTCCGAACCACCGCCTCTTGTCGGACTTTCTAAACCGATCTTAAAACTCTTCTTTTCCAAAGACACTTCCAGGAATAATTTAACCCATTTCATGACCCTCACGGTTGCTTGGCATTCACTTGTGATCAACATTGTATTCTATACCTTTATTTACCCAATTTTGCCACCTTAATTTTCATTTTTATTTTTAATCCTGATTGTATATGTAACTTGTTAGTGTGGAAATTTCCTCATGTGTACCTTGTGTAACTTGGTTCTATTGTAAATATTTTGAATAAAGTTTGCTCTATACCAGCTTGAGATGGCCAACAAAAATGACCAAATTATTGAAATCCACGGGAGGAACAAACTCAAGTGTATGCCTGCTTGTGCTTCACAGGAGGAAGAGGGAGGGACACTTTCGCTCGCAATAGAGGAATTCCTCGCTTTGAACTATCATTTTGTATGGTCGTGGTGCAATACACCATGTCCCAAGAAGATCTACCCTAAATGAATCCCTAGGAGGCACTCTGCTGCTGACCATTGCATTGCTTTCGCCACACAGACCACTTCTTTGAGTGTCTTGGGCAATTACGAAAGCTCTCTACTGGTTACTGATTTCTTTATGTGGGACCACCATATTACGGTTGGATCCCGTTCCTCTTTGTACCAGAAGTGAACTTGAAACTCTTGCCTGCCATAAATAGCCTACACTTTGTCGCTGATCCTGTTTAGCGAGGCCACTTCACCAACAGTAGACCTTCTCTTCCTAGATATCTGAGGGAAATTGCTCCTGCTCGATTCAGGTCCATACAGGAGCATACTGGTCATTGGAAAGGGTCACTGATCTCAACATCTTCATACTCTAGCTACTGTTGCTGATATATGTTCTATAAGTGTACTCTTATGTGGGACACTTTGTTTGCCCTGAAGAAGTTCCCGAAATGGGAATGAAACGTGTTGACTGGATTGTCTAAAAACCCAATAATTTTTATGAGAAATATTTTGTGAATAAAGAAGGTATCTTTCTACTTTCATTGGTTCAGTGGACTTTTTGAAGCTGCGCACCCCTAATTTGTTACATGATTCTCTGATCTGGAGCACAGTGACGCCACTCAGCGGCTGGCGTAGGGGTAGTCTGCACAGCGACTGTACATTTAGGAATTGGCACGAGGTGCGGCATAAGAGGTCCTCCGTTGTTGCTTTGGAATTCTAATGTATTCTATACCTGTATTTACCTAATTTTGCCACCTTAATTTTCATTTTTATTTTTAATCCTGATTGTATATGTAACTTGTTAGTATGGAAATTCCATCACGTGTACCTTGTGTAACTTACTTTGTTCTATTGTAAATATTTTGACTAAAGTTCACTCTATACCAGCTTGAGATGGCCAACAAAAATGAACAAATTATTGAAATCCATGGGAGGAACAAACTCAAGTGGATGCCTGCTTGTGCCCTGGAGCACTAGGTAGTGCGTGCTTCCTCCAGAGCTTGAAGAAGGAATAAAAGACACGTCTGAAGATCTCCATGAAGATAATAACAGAGCACTGAGCCCACGGCAATCGGGCAGCGCTGTAACTTTAAAACAAAGGAGAAGATCTTTATTTTTATTTTGTTTTGCCGATACTTGCTTTCAGATGTTTAAAAGGAGGTCCTTTATTGTGAATGAACATAGTACTTAGCTGATGGGAAAAATATAAGAGAAGCAGGCAAGGAAGAACATGATATAGAAGCCTACAACCTCATAGAAATGAGGAAAAGTAAAGTGACAAGTACAAGGCCCAATATGAAGTGAAGGTGGGAAGTATGTCCCTTTTAAGAAATATTTAACACAATAGATTCTACAAGACCAGCACAAGCGCCGTGCAGGTGAAACTAAAAAACAAAAGACATCACACTGTATGCTCTAAAAAGGATGGCCGTCTGATGTCCTTTCTCTCAGTGGTTAATTTTTTTTTTAAATTAGTGCTTGTCAGGAGGCAGCTTGCACCAGCCATTTTCTCCTGTTAGCACTGCCTAACACAGAACCAACTACTAAACATGAAAGTGAGGAGAGGATGTTGTGTAATGACCAGAGCTGCAGACTTCGGAGCGAGCTAATCAGGTTCGGGTCTCGAGTTGGCTTAACATTCTGTGATTCTGGGTAACTCACTTAATCTCCCCGTAAATGAATGCGTCCTTGACTAGTGCTCATTAGAAGCACCAGTCTTTATGATTAAGTGCTGGTACCGGAAACCACCAGCTAAATTAAGCACTGCTTTCTCCTATGGCATTGGTTCGTCGGAGTAAGTTTTCTATGGGTGAAGCCAGTGATCTCACTATCATAGTAAAACTTATAGTCCTCCTGTCACAGAGCAGAGCTGTTGGACCAATAGTTTGGAGCACAGGGTACTCCGTCACATTTATGATGGAGTGCCTTGTCTGTCAAACTCTAAATCAGGCTGTTTAAAAATAAATATTTGTTTGTAGTTAGGCTTATGATCCATAGTCTCGAAATGCAATGTGTATTAGAGGAATTTTGCAAAAAAGTATTTTTTTTATGATCAATCAATCAATCAGGAGTTTGCATAGTGCACCGACTCACTCGTGAGGGTCTCAAAGTGCTAGGAGGGGGGCTGCTGATCTGTCTGGGAGTGGAGGTTCAGTCGAAGGGCCAGGTCTTGAGATCCTTCCTGAATTGGGTCAGTGATGGGATTACCTGAGGTGAAGGGGCAGGGTGTTCCAGGTCTTGGGGGTGAGGTTAGGAGACATATCATTCTCCAGTTCTGGTCTTGTGAATCCGTGGGATGTGGCCAGGGAAAGTTGGGCAGAGCAAAGTATTCTGGCAGGTAAGTGGAATGAGAGGCAGTGGTTCAGATATGCTGGTCCTACGTTGTGGAGAGCTTTGTAGGCATATCAGAAGAGTTTGAAGGAGATTCTCTTGTTGACTGGGAGCCAGTAGAGTTATCGAAAGAGTTCTGTGATGTGACTGAGGCGAGGTATGTGGAGAACCAGTCTGGCTGCGGCATTTTTAATGATCTGTAGTTTCCTGAGCAGTTTCTGGGTGACGCCGGCGTAGAGTGCGTTACAGTAGTTGAGTCTGCTGGCGATGAGTGCAATCCTTTCTGGATTCTGTAGGGATCCATCTGAATGGCTTTCGAAGCAGGTGGAGTTTGTGGAAGCAGGATGAGGGTACGGCATTGATCTGGTGGTTCATTTTGAGCGAGGAGTCCAGTATGATGCTGAGGTTACGTGCGTGGTCCGTGGGGCTGGGAGGGGTTTCCAGTGTGGCAGGCCACCAGGAGCCATCCCAGGCTGAGGGGCTGGGTCCTAGATGAGTAGTTTGGTCCTATCCGAGTTGAGCTTGAGGCAGCTGTCTTTCATCCAGGTGGCAACGACCTTCATCCCTCTGTGAAAGTCGATTCTGGCAGCTGTGGGTTCATTGGTGAGGGAGACGATGTTGAGTCTGTGGTTTCTGATGATGGCTATGAGGGGGCCATGTAGACGTTGAAAAGGGTGGGGCACAGGGAGGAACCCTGTGGCACTCTGAAGCTGATCCCTGAAGGTTCTGAGATGAACGGAGGTAGTCTGACTCACTTTTTTCAGCTGGCAAGGAAGGAGTGGATCCAGTCCAGGGCCTTGTCGCAAATGCCAGGATCGTGGAGTCTCGCGATTAGGGTGTGGTGTGAGACGGTATTGAAGGCGGCTGAGAGGTCCAGTAGGATGAGGGGTGCGGTTTCGCCATGGTCAAGGAAAGAGCGGTTGTCTCGGTGGCAGCGAGAGTGCGGTCTCGGTGCTGTGGTTACTTCAGAAGCCAGATTGAGAGATGTCCAGGACGTGGTTCTCTTCGATGAACTTGGAGATTTAGGCGTTGATGGCCTTTTCGATAACCTTGGCTGGGAAGGGGAGGAGGGAGATGGGTCTGAAGTTCAAACATTTAAAACGAGTGTTGTCTTGAATTACAAATTTAGGACAATTAACAACATATTGAAAACTGGCATGATTGCTGAACTAGAAAATCAAATATATAAATACTAAAATATGTGTATTCTGTGGGGTCTCTTAATTAAATCTCCTATGTATGAACGCTATATGTAAGCATACTTTCACACCCTTTGAATCCATGTAGCCTACGCCTGCATTACAAAACTGTTTTTATTATGTACACACTGTTGAATAGCAGGAATGTCAACATATTGTAAACCACAGCCGTATGTTTTCTCTTGGTATCGTCTAATAAGATTTGTTGTTCCGTGTCCTCTATACCACTGTGTGGCAATATCAGACTGTTTATTACTGTAGCGGCTTATACACTCTGCTCTGCGTCAGGATATAATATGCATGTACAAGGTAAAGTAAAACTACACTGCTACAAAACGAAGCAGATATACTCTGTCAACATTCGTTAAATGATAATAAAAGATGGTAAGAAAGTGTGGTTGAGTAAATAATGTAATATAATTTTGCTACATGCTGCAATATGTTTGCCACTGTCATAATTATATAAAAATGTATTATGCACGTTTATGAAAGCACATCTTTCACCTCAAACGTATCTTGGCGCTCGCCTTTGAAACCTACTTTCCAAACCAGAGGACATTGTAGCCCGTTAAAAATGCCAACAGAAAGAATGTAAAAAAAAAAGAAAGAAAGAAAACGGGCATGATGGCACATTGACGGGTGCCTTCATGGGTGTCCTTGTGTGCTACGTGACGGAGTTACCTGAACTTCCACGTAAGTAAAGAGACCCTAAGTAGTTTTTTAGAGAGCCTGGCAGAACAACAGAGTAATTTCCATTTTAATTTTTATTCTGTCAGTTTGAGAGGAACCACCGGATTGGCTGCTGTCAATCCAAGAACTGGTCAACGGCTGCTGTGACATGAAACCATGCTACTTGAATGTTCTTTAACCCCTTCGCTGCGGCGGCTATTCCGCCGCAGCGCTAAGGGGAGGCGGGGCCGCGCGGCGGTCCCGTGCTCGTGACGGAACCGCTCCGTCACGGCCCGCGGGCGAGCTGTGCTTATGACGGAACGGTTCCGTCACGGCCCCGCCCACCTAATAGAACCTTCAGCGCAGGCGCGGAATTCGCACCGCACAGTCGCGGCGAGCGGGCCGTGACGGAACCATTCCGTCACCAGCACAGCCCACCCGAGGCTCATTTAGTAGCTTAATAGTGATAATGAAAAAAGGCAACATTAAATGACTTTCTTCTACAAATATTGATTATTATTAAACAAAATAGTATCCAGTTGAGTACTGTGGTACACAAATAAAAGTTTGTGTTTAATATTGGTGGAAATTGAGTGGAACAGCAGTCCAATTGATGAGGTAACACACAAGTTGAATGTGTTTTGCTCACAACCTCCCCCTCCCTTATGGTCTGGGTGAAGGAGTATTTGATGGCAAGGATGGTGATGAAGTAATGACTAGACAGCCACAGCAAATGGACCTCTAGGGGGATGTCTGTGTAGCCTTCATAGCTACTGGAACCCTGAGAGATGCACAGCCATCAAGTTGTTGTCTGCCTTAAATCATATACATTGTGTGAGACTTTTCTATAAGAACATGCTAAAGTTGCTAACATTGGCAGAAAAGAGGGAGGGCAACTCCGAAGGCAACTTGCATACAGTGTGCATAATAAAGCTGGATTCATAGTTGTACTAGTGCACAGCTTTCTGTGCCAATTCCCCAGAAATGTTTCTGAATTCCAAAAAGTAATACATTTACATACAGATGTAAAAGTAAATCTCTGATTGTAGATTTACTACTTTTTTGTGAATATGTTTTCTTACTCAGTTTGATTCCACCCAAATAGATACTTCTTTTAACATTTGAGATTAGCCTACTGATGACCATGCTCCACATCACTAACAGTTGGAAGCGGTTTCTTGGACTTCCTACAGGGTCATCTCCAAACCTTTTTTCTTTCACCCTCCTGTTCTTTAAAGCATTTTTGTTGGCTTTTAGGACTCTGCACACTTTACCACTGCTAACCAGTGCTAAAATGCGTGTGCTCTCTCCTTTAAACATGGTAGAATTGGCTTACACCAATCATTTCTGAGCTGACCTGCAGTGAGCGCTGCTCCCTTCGCCTTCGTATCCTCTTGTTTGCTGACCCACGCCTCGCGGCCCCCGCTCCGCGGGAGCCGCTCGCAGGCCAAGTGCTTTGCCGGACTTTGTTTTCCTGGACCCCCCCGAGTGCATAGGAGCACCAACGCGACCTGTGTGAACCTGTATCTACACCCCAAGGCGTGAGGCGGGACTGCGAGGACCAGCGTGCAGCGCGGCGCTGATCGGCCGCAGCTGGTCCTCTTCCCGCCCCTCCACCCGTCAAAACCATCGCGGTGTCCGAGTAGCCTGGGAATCATTTCTGAGCTGACCTGCAGTGAGCGCTGCTCCCTTCGCCTTCGTATCCTCTTGTTTGCTGACCCACGCCTCGCGGCCCCCGCTCCGCGGGAGCCGCTCGCAGGCCAAGTGCTTTGCCGGACTTTGTTTTCCTGGACCCCCCCGAGTGCATAGGAGCACCAACGCGACCTGTGTGAACCTGTATCTACACCCCAAGGCGTGAGGCGGGACTGCGAGGACCAGCGTGCAGCGCGGCGCTGATCGGCCGCAGCTGGTCCTCTTCCCGTCCCTCCACCCGTCAAAACCATCGCGGTGTCCGAGTAGCCTGGGAATCATTTCTGAGCTGACCTGCAGTGAGCGCTGCTCCCTTCGCCTTCGTATCCTCTTGTTTGCTGACCCACGCCTCGCGGCCCCCGCTCCGCGGGAGCCGCTCGCAGGCCAAGTGCTTTGCCGGACTTTGTTTTCCTGGACCCCCCCGAGTGCATAGGAGCACCAACGCGACCTGTGTGAACCTGTATCTACACCCCAATGCGTGAGGCGGGACTGCGAGGACCAGCGTGCAGCGCGGCGCTGATCGGCCGCAGCTGGTCCTCTTCCCGCCCCTCCCCCTGTCAAAACCATCGCGGTGTCCGAGTAGCCTGGGAATCATTTCTGAGCTGACCTGCAGTGAGCGCTGCTCCCTTCGCCTTCGTATCCTCTTGTTTGCTGACCCACGCCTCGCGGCCCCCGCTCCGCGGGAGCCGCTCGCAGGCCAAGTGCTTTGCCGGACTTTGTTTTCCTGGACCCCCCCGAGTGCATAGGAGCACCAACGCGACCTGTGTGAACCTGTATCTACACCCCAAGGCGTGAGGCGGGACTGCGAGGACCAGCGTGCAGCGCGGCGCTGATCGGCCGCAGCTGGTCCTCTTCCCGCCCCTCCACCCGTCAAAACCATTGCGGTGTCCGAGTAGCCTGGGAATCATTTCTGAGCTGACCTGCAGTGAGCGCTGCTCCCTTCGCCTTCGTATCCTCTTGTTTGCTGACCCACGCCTCGCGGCCCCCGCTCCGCGGGTGCCGCTCGCAGGCCAAGTGCTTTGCCGGACTTTGTTTTCCTGGACCCCCCCGAGTGCATAGGAGCACCAACGCGACCTGTGTGAACCTGTATCTACACCCCAAGGCGTGAGGCGGGACTGCGAGGACCAGCGTGCAGCGCGGCGCTGATCGGCCGCAGCTGGTCCTCTTCCCGCCCCTCCACCCGTCAAAACCATCGCGGTGTCCGAGTAGCCTGGGAATCATTTCTGAGCTGACCTGCAGTGAGCGCTGCTCCCTTCGCCTTCGTATCCTCTTGTTTGCTGACCCACGCCTCGCGGCCCCCGCTCCGCGGGAGCCGCTCGCAGGCCAAGTGCTTTGCCGGACTTTGTTTTCCTGGACCCCCCCGAGTGCATAGGAGCACCAACGCGACCTGTGTGAACCTGTATCTACACCCCAAGGCGTGAGGCGGGACTGCGAGGACCAGCGTGCAGCGCGGCGCTGATCGGCCGCAGCTGGTCCTCTTCCCGCCCCTCCACCCGTCAAAACCATCGCGGTGTCCGAGTAGCCTGGGAATCATTTCTGAGCTGACCTGCAGTGAGCGCTGCTCCCTTCGCCTTCGTATCCTCTTGTTTGCTGACCCACGCCTCGCGGCCCCCGCTCCGCGGGAGCCGCTCGCAGGCCAAGTGCTTTGCCGGACTTTGTTTTCCTGGACCCCCCCGAGTGCATAGGAGCACCAACGCGACCTGTGTGAACCTGTATCTACACCCCAAGGCGTGAGGCGGGACTGCGAGGACCAGCGTGCAGCGCGGCGCTGATCGGCCGCAGCTGGTCCTCTTCCCGCCCCTCCACCCGTCAAAACCATTGCGGTGTCCGAGTAGCCTGGGAATCATTTCTGAGCTGACCTGCAGTGAGCGCTGCTCCCTTCGCCTTCGTATCCTCTTGTTTGCTGACCCACGCCTCGCGGCCCCCGCTCCGCGGGTGCCGCTCGCAGGCCAAGTGCTTTGCCGGACTTTGTTTTCCTGGACCCGCCCGAGTGCATAGGAGCACCAACGCGACCTGTGTGAACCTGTATCTACACCCCAAGGCGTGAGGCGGGACTGCGAGGACCAGCGTGCAGCGCGGCGCTGATCGGCCGCAGCTGGTCCTCTTCCCGCCCCTCCACCTGACCTTCCCATATAATCTGCGGCAGTAACGCGCACGCGGGATGCGCGCGGGGCTAAGGCCGGGGCGAAGACCGGGCAAAGAGCGGGCCGTTTAAGGCCGTTCAAGGACGGCAGAGGACGGCCCTGGCCCTGAACCTTTGTCTTATTGCCCTCAATCAATTGCTAAGATAGGCGGAACTGTGTGTTTTATTGTGTACTGTTACACCGGCGGCCGCCTCCTAGCTATATCACCATCTTCTACTGTCCTCGCGCTACAGATGTCGGCCATGCGCAACAGAACCAGAAGCTGTACCAAAAAAGCTACGGCGGTAGCACAGGTGACTGGACCCATAGACCTTTTCATTTCACGGGTGAATGAAACTATTGATAAAAGCATTGTTTTATTAGAAAAAAGAGTCTCCATGGATCTTGCGAACGCAAAGCGTTCGTCTTTGGGTTCTCTTGCAAATGCTAAATCACCCTCCCAGCAGTTATCGAATAATTGTTCTTTACCCTTACCTCTGCCTACTTCTGGAGCATTGACTGTACCGAATGCTGTGGATTTATCGGTCGCCCTATCAGACTCGGATCCGTCTTTTGTCGATCTGGAGGATACCCCAGATCTAGAAGCCTGCCAGTCACCCGGCAAAGCGGAGCCGAGTCTGGATGGGCTAACTGATGTGGCAACAGCTCCTGTACTTATAGATTCTGGGGGAAGGGTTATCATTCCTCCAAAAGTTACGTCCAAGAGTAAGAACAAGGAAAAACCAAAAGTTGCAGTTAGGAACCATAACCTGATATCACCTACCCCGCAATTAGCACCAGGTATACCCTGCTGGGTTCAAAATATGGTAACAGATCTTAAATTGGAACTTGGGGCCACAATAGCAGCACAAATTAAGCCTTTAATTTCCAAACTAGACAGGCTCACGTCTTTAATGCATTCGAAATGGCCCAATAAGACGAACGGGCCAGGGCCTGTTCAGCCACAAGGGATCACAGAAGCAGCCTCCAAATGCTCATCCTGTGTCCAGCTCCCTAAAGATGTATCAAATAATCCACAAGCAACCATGGTTACCGGGAATTCAGCTTTATTACATTTGTCCCAAACAGGGAATAATTCTGTCCAATCCCCAGTTTTACCCACTCCGAAGGTGGTGGGTTCTATTTCGACTTATCAACATTCTGTCGATGGAAATAAAACCACCACTTCACAAGTAAAAGATGCTGCAGGAAAGTCTAGCAACCCTTCAGTACCTATCCTTACAAATAAGACTGAAGGTTCTAAGCCAAAGCAGGCTCGTTTTAAGTCAATCAGCCTGCCACCAGAAGTCTCCCCTTTTGTGGTCGTGTTGACAGCAGTTCCCCCACTGAAGGAGGGAGCTAAAGAAACTTTTGTTGAGTTAAGGAACAAATGCGCTCAGTGGCTCCACTTACATAAACCTCTACCTAATAATATGAATGGTGAAATTCTTACTGGGCGTAGAGGGGATTGGGTGGGCAGAAGTAAGAAAACAATAGTAGGGGACGTAATTACAGTTAATTTTAGGGATATAGGGGCAGCTAGTTACATATGTAATGCACCTAACAGTGGTCCTGCTACTCAAATCAATCCACTCCCTTTGTCTTATTTTCTTCCCATGCCATCAAGACCAAATCCTCCTCGTTCTACTTTTCCTAGCAATAGAGGATCTGTGTATCCTCCGCAACATATCATTAAACCTTGGCAGCAATCACCACACCTTTTACCTTTTTTTCCACAACATGCTAGTTATCAGCAGCAGCCACCACATCCCTTATCGTTTCCTTCACACCATGTTAGTCCCCAGTGGCAACAACCCCCTCATTATCCCCCACCTTCATATCAGTTTGCTCATCAGTGGCAGCAACCTTTTCAGCCCCTACAACCCGTTAAACCCCAGTGGCAACAAACATGGCAGGACATGCCTCCTTCCCTTGATCCCCCGTACTCACAATTCGCCCATCCTAATAGATATGGTGTGTTAGACGAGGTAGACTGACTCAGCTTTACTAAAGCTTCAGACTCAAATATCTCTACGTCCAAAAAAGATAAGGAGAGTGTTCTTCCAGCCATACCTTTCCCTACACCTCCTGAATCCCCAATAGTGGCATCACCAATACCCCTCTTGCATATATTATGTAGGGATAGCCTTGATGCATGTACATCTACCGTTACCCCCAGATTAGGCCTAGATACCAATCTCCAGGAAGATAGTCCTATCCCACCACGTGTAATCCAGCCAGAGTCGACTACTCTTGGCGACACTGGTAAGCCGGCGGGACTCTCCCTTATTTCCTGGAACATTGCTGGCCTTGCTAGTAAAATAGGTTCACCCTTCTGGACCAGATTTATTGGGGAGGGATTAGACCTAATCCTTCTGCAGGAAACGTGGTGTTTGGACCTTATTAACATTGAAGGGTATACATCTCACTGCCTTAAAGCTACTAAATCTAGCTCGGGCAGGGCCAAGGGGGGCCTTTTGATGCTTTTGTCCAACAAGCTGTGTGATTGTACAGTCAAAAGTAGTACGACAGTTGGGACCCACAGCCAAGTTTTAAGGGTAGAGTGCAGGAAGAGTATTGACCTAGTTGTAGTAAATTTTTACAACAACATTTTTGATGCCACCAGAGGAGATATTCTACCGCCTCTGGAAAAGGAAATTACCAAGGCCTTGGGCATTTCGAAAAGAAAGGCTGAGGTTGTTTGGGCAGGGGATTTTAATTTGCAGCCCTGCCATTTGTCCAATGGGAATATCTGTGGCTTCGGAGCGGCTATGAGTAGTCATTGGGGGGGTCCGGGAGTGAGGGAGGATTTTCTTCACTTCCAACACTGCAGTTACGGTTCTACATTAAATAACATGCTAGTCACACTTGACTTGACCCTGTTAAACTGTAACATAAATAACCGGGCAATAACATGCCCCACATTTACAGGTAGAGATGCAGGATCATTTATAGATCATATTCTTTTGTCTAGCAGTGGAGACTTTACTGACCTGTATGTGAATGAAGAAAGTCTCAGCGACCATAACAGCATTCGTGTTACCCTCCTAGGGCATGGTACCCCGACAGTTTCAGGCGAAAAATGCTCTACTGACCTAGTACACATTAGACCGAAGGGTCTTAGGATTAAATGGACTGGAATTAATTCTAAGGCCAAGCAGAAGGAGGTTCTTACCAGTTGTAGGAACCAAATCAGTTCTTGTTTAGATAATGATTGTGACCCTGGTTGCTTATTAGTCCACTTTGTCTCTATGAATTGTATTATTGATGGTATTTTTACTAAGGCCCCGTCATCTAATAGTGGTCCGAAGCAGGGGTGGTTTGACAAGACCTGTATAGTCGCCCTCCGTGAACTTAAGAATGCTTTAGGTACTAAACCACGAGATAAGGAGGGTATAAAATATCTTAGGTCTAGATATAAAATAGCAATTAATAATAGGAAAAGGGCATTACAGACTGAGGCGTGGGATAAGTTGAAAGAAGCAGCCGAGACCAAAAACTGCAAACTTTATTGGGAAACAATTAATAGTCCTTTTCTCAATAAAGAAGATGTTCCAGAACTAACATCATATGTGGCATGCAGCGATTGGGTCAGTCACTTTTCTAAAATTTTTAATCCGGAAGGGTTACTCCTTGAGTCATTGTCCCCTGAGTCTACCCCTTGGCTACCCCTCCCGTTGGGAATAACATTAGAGGAAAGCCATGAAGGAATTTCCATTAGTAAAGGAGGCAAGGCACCTGGCCCTGATGGGGTCCCGCTGGATTTATACAAAGATGAACCAGATCTGTGGGCTCCCATCCTGGTGAGGTTATTCAATTGTGCGGCAGAAACTAATTTCCCTTCTACTTGGGGTCAATCAGTTATTATCCCCTTACATAAGAAAGGTAATAAATCAGAGGCTTCCAATTATCGGCCAATTTCCTTGTTGGACGCCTCTGTAAAGGTAATGAGTAGGATTTTGCTCAAAAGGCTAGAAAATTGGGCAACTGATTCGAATATTTTAACTAGAGTCCAATACGGTTTCCGGAAAGGTTTGGGCACATTGGATCAATGTGTAAATTTGGACCTTTTAATTAACAAATATACTGTGGCAAAAAATGGCAATCTCTTTTTATGTTTTGCTGATTTGAGTAGCGCTTTTGATTTGGTTAACCACGCTATTCTTTGGGAGGTTTTGCTTGATGCAGGGGCACCGAGGGAAATCGTCCATTTCTTAGCCAGACTTTACGAAAAACTCTCCTGCAAGGTCCGCTATGGCACCCTAGGCGAATGCACCCCTTTTTTTAAAGTTTCACGGGGCATACGCCAGGGATGTGTTTTGGCTCCTCTTTTATTTTCCCTCTTTATCAATAATGTTGACCGTTCTCTGGTTGACATCCCAGCCGATGCTCCCCTGATTGGAGGGAAACCCGTCCCGCTGTTACTTTATGCGGATGACGCTGTTCTTTTATCTCGAACACAGATTGGCCTCCAGCGTTTAATTGATAATTTTTTGCAGTTTATCCAAGGTAGGAGGCTTCGAGTGAACAAAACTAAGACGTATGTTATGTCATGCGGTCAGGCAGCAAAGCAGTCAAAACATACCTTTTTCATGGATAAAGAAAAACTGACTCATGTTAAATCCTTTTGTTATTTGGGAATTACATACAATAATAGTGGGACTTGGACCTCAGAATTTGATTCTATTAGACTAAAAATGCTGCGGTCCACCAGCAGTATTTTTCGATTTGCCTCTAAACTTGGCTCACGCAGCATTCCAGACATGATGAATATATATAATGTCTGTTGTGTCTCTTCTGCACTGTACGGGGCAGGTGTATGGGGCCATAGCGAAGGCACATCCCTACTGAAGGAGGAAAATAAGTTTTTAAGGAGGTTGTTATGTGTTCCCCTTCTGCCGCTGTTCAATTGATCCACGAAGAGGTCGGGGTCGAGTTTATTTCTGACTTAGCAGCAGTTCGGCCACTTTTATTGTGGCGCTCTATTTGGGCTAAGCCAGAGACTCGATTCACTCAAGATATTATTCTTGACTGTATAGGTTTGGACCATTCTTCACGCATACAGTGGTTGAGATACATCCATCGCTGGTATCTCCTTCTTTTTAATATTGATGTGTTTCTTGAGCCAGAAGAGGTTGTCTCTATTTCAAAAAAAGAAATTAAGACAACATTTCTAAATTTTCTAAAGGCAGAGCGAGATAAAATTTCTGGTAATCTAACTACCGTGAAATTTTACAAGGACCTGAATTTAATTCCGGGGCTCCAACCCTACCTTGTGTACGTGACCCGTCCCTCTCATCAGTATGTATTAACACGTGTCAGATTGGGTATTGTTCATCATTTGGTTACATTCCCAAACACGAGAGCCAGATCAGAGACACCCTGCCCGTGCGACAGTATTTCCCGCCAGAGTAGTTGCCACTTTTTACTTTTCTGTAAATGTTTTCATTTTTTTTAGGATAAAATACCTTAAACCGATTTTTATAAAGTATAACATTCGTACCACAGAAACTGCACTGATACTTTTATCCTCACTGGAGAACGAGGATATTTGTTTCTTTTTGGCTACTTTTATTTTGAAGTGTACAGCTGCCAGGAAAAGTATTGTACTTTAACATCTCTTATACTTACCTGTCTGTACCTATGTAATACAGCTGCCAGGAATTGTATTATGCTGCTATTACTTTTTACAATCCTGTCTGTATTTATATGTTTCCAAGTTTTATACTAATTTTTGTAATTAAGGTATCATTTTTATCTGTTGATGCTCACAGTATGCTATGATTATCTAAATTGAAATGTACAGTTGCCAGGAAATGTTTATTAAGTAAACCCTATTGATTTCCTGTCTGTTCATTATGAATGCCTTGTACTTTTGTAACAGTCTGTTGATTTTAAAATAAGGCAAGTTTATCTTTTAATTGTGCACACTAGCCTTTGCACATCTTCCTACTCCTTTTCTTATTCGTGTTCATATGGCGATTTTAATATCCTAATTATGTATTTTATTATGCTTGTATGATTTGTATGTACAAATCGAATAAAAGCTTTTTTTTTTTTTTTTTTTGAAGGCTTACACCCAATTGATATATTTAGTTCACTTTTAAGTCCCTAGTAAAGTGGTACTGCGTGTGCCCAGGGCCTGTAAATTAAATGCTACTAGTAGGCCTGCATCACTGATTGTACTACCCACTTAAGAAACCCTTTAATGAAGTCTCAGACCTGCAATTGCACCCTATGTGTGTTGTGAAATTGACATTTTGACCTGGCATTATTTTTGACAGACCCAAACATCCCTTTTTAATAGATATGTCACCCCTAGAGTAGACCCTGAACAGCCCAGAGGACAAGGTGTAGTGTATTTAATAAGCTGGACATGTACTTTTAATTTTTATATGTCCTAAAATTTAAAAACTCTTAAATTCGCTTTTATCTACTGGAAGGCCTACCTCTCCTATAGGATAACATTGGAGTTACCATATTATATTTAATAAGTGATATCTTTCAATTCAGACCTGGTAGACAGGGTGAGTTTGGTGTCTAAATAGTTGTAATTAAAAACTATTTTAAATTATAACGTTGGATTTTTGGTCGCAATTCAGAAAATGCCACTTTTAGAAAGATGGTGTTTTCTTGTCCTACCCATTTGGTACCATTTGGCCTCTTCCTGACTCACATAACTGGGTGTAGCTGGCAGTTGGTCTTTGTGTGTTGTTCCCAGACAGTGAGACAAAGGGAAGATAGGTGTTTGCAGGGTGGGCCACTCTGAGTTAATGAGGCAAGAAGCTGTCACCAACCACACTTGCACATCACAAAGGCTGGGTTTGACTCTTGTCTTTTGTGGCCCCCAGACAAGCTGGGGCCAGGACATGGAAGAAGGGGATGCTTGACAACTCCGGGGGTCTGGAAACCTCTGGAAGCTTCCTTCACTTCAAAGTAGGCACCTGGTATAAATATTGGACCTTAGTCAAGTCAAGTCAAGTCAGAGAATTTATATAGCGCACTACATACCCAGAGGGTCTCAAGGCGCTTAGACCCAAATCTTCAGAAAACTTCTGGACCAGTGGACTCTGCCAGCAGTGGACTCTGCCAGCAAGAAAGAATGCTGTTCTGCTGAAAGGACTGCCACTCTGCTGGACTGCTGCTCTGAACAACTACTGCCCTACTATGCTGACCGACTGCCCTGCTACTGGGCCTGCATCTCTGACCCCAGTACCCTAGAGTTACTCAAAGTGCTAGTAGCTGGCCTTCTAACCAGAAGTCTCAGACAGGCTTCTAACAGCCTTAAACCGAGCACTTGGACTCTCCCATCTGTGAGTTCTGCTCTCCCAAGTGGTGCCATTCGAGTCCTGGACCCTTTGAAGTGGGCTTGTGGATCCAGCAGAACTGATGCCGTTGGAATAAATGCATTGCTTCTGGGTCGCGAACTTTGCTGACAGAAGAACATCGCATTGCCATTGCAGCCCATTGGAACCACCGCTGCATGGTACGCCTCCACACAAGGGAATCGCCTTACCCAATGTATCCTATTTGAACTGCCGCTGCACGACGCACCTCTATGTAAGGATATCGCCTTGCCCAATGCAGCTCATTGGAACCGCTGATGTGTGATTCATCTCCACGCAAGGACATTGCCTCACACTTTGCAGCTCCCTGGAACTGCCTCTGTCTGATGCCTCTCCTCGCCCAGAACTCGCATTGTTTCTGCTGTATGACGCATCCTCAACATGGTATTCCGCATCTCTCCGCAACCAGGATTGAAGGTACTCTTGTTTAGGGGGCCTAAGTGTGTCTTTCTAGCTAGCCCACGCTCCATCGTGGTCGGTCTGGAGGTGTGACTGTTGTATTTCTGTGTTCATTACTGTTTATGACTTATGCTGTAAGGGACCATTGTTCCTTTATTATTATTTGCACCCCAGGTCCCGTCTAGACTTCTTGGGTTCCCTTGTCTCTTTAAAGTATGTTTAGCGCAATCTCTGGATTGCTGGCCTTTAAATATTTTTCTTACTAAACTAAGTGGGTTACTTTTTCTTCTCCCTCTTTTATCTCTCTATCATTCGGATTGTCCTCCCTTTCCTTAGATTTTATAATATGTCAGATCCTGCTCCTATGTATTCTGATGATTATATTAGAAATATTTTAGAAGGTCCACCTCTCTTTTCAGATACTACAGAGCCCATACAGCTGGGTAACATTTTGTTATCTGAGCAACTAGAAAAATGCAGGAAGAAACACGTTAGGCAACAACTAATGATACGCATGCTTGCAGAGTATCTTAGGGCAGATATTATCCCAGTGGGCCTTCAAGTGAGGAACATCCCTGGTGTTTTCACCGATAGCAAAAGCTACCTGAATGGTTTTGGTTACATGGGAACCACATGCTCCAGACACTGGTTGGTGCTTGGTATAGATACAGCTGTGGAACGCATCAAAAAACACACAAAATAAATCAGTGATTGAGAGAAACAGCTTAATTTTGACTAGTACTAGCTCAGAGGCCAAAAATCTTCTTGAAAAAGTTGAAAAGTCTGTGACTGAATACCATAGAATTGAACAAAATAAGAAAAGTACAGAAGTAAACAAGGACTTTAGAAACTACAAGATTGAGAGAAGATATCCCTATTTGACCGAAGACATTTACAACAGGGCTTACACAAATCCTAATTTTGTATGCCCCTGGGGGAGTACAATAACGAAAACACCACTGTTGGTTTTTCGGACACATCAGGAGATTCATCTGACAACTGTGACTTAGCAGAGGGTCCCTGTAATTTCACTAATTCACTCAACCCTGTTTTTTTAGGAAGAGACCAGGGGCGCGCAACTGGCACATGTATTTGCCTTCAGCTAGTACTTTCATACACTTGTTATGTTCATTTTGTGAGTCCCCAGTTTTCGATTTGAGTAACTACTGATTGATTTGCGGTTTGATCACTACACACTGAGTGCACCATTGACCCATTACATATGGTTACTAATTTTGTAATAGATTTTCCCATTTTATACCTATATTTTATGTTGATACCAGTCATTTTGGCGATTGATCATATTCCGGACCCTAATTACTGTTAACTAATTGTTTTGATGCTGATGTATGTCTATTTCTTATCACACACGTCTATTCTAATTTGGCCGCCAAGACAAGCCTCCTACTCTGTCTTAATTTTCCATTACTTTACTTTCCCGTATAACGTCCCAAGCATCCTCGCTCCCTTTCATGTCATCCCCAGTGCCCGCGTCCACTCGCACGTCATCACGTTTATGGGCATAAGTTATGTCAGCGTCCTTCATTCATTGCATCTCCATATACGGCAACATTCACGGGCTGTGTCTGGTCTCCTTGTATTGCCTTGCCACCTCAGATTGGTGCCAGTCATATCTAAATCAGCCTTCTTCCTGCTTAGAACAAACTATCAAGCCTGAACTGCAAAGTCAGGTCCTCTCTAAACCAGGACCTAATTAACCTAAAACCGGTTTCAGCCTAATTGGCCTCTAAAACTTGGTTCCAGTTGCACAGTAGCTGGACCCACATTTGGGCATCCCTTTCACACTTGGAGAATACTCTTGAAGGCTTAGGAAGCAATAGACAGTCTTAATTTACACGTTGAATTGGCTGTGGCAAGTGAAGTTATTCCACCACACTCCAACACTTACCCAAATTAGAGTAATACGATTAGAGCATTTGAGTATGGTGTCTAAAGTGATCAGCCATCGAAATGGAAAAAACAAGAAGCATATATTAGAATTAAGATTTTTTTTAATGATGATTCAAATTTATCCGGTACATAGAATATCCTGGGTGCTTTTGAAATCTTTTTCAATCAGCTCTATAAAAAAGGAAGGGGGAGTCCTTCAGAACATATCTCGCTCAAGTGTGACTCCCAAATTAGAAAAATGTAATTTTTAGGTGTTGTCATCCCCTGTTACCTACCAGGTACTCTCTTTTTAATCAGGATTTTCCGTCAGGAATAACTCTCAATTCTTGGCAAACTGCATTGATTTCTGTATTTAATAAACCCGATAAGGATCCCTGCTTCTCCTCATCTTACCACCATATGTTGTTGTTCAATTGTGATGCTAAGTCTCACAAAGATTTTGGTGCATGGATCGGGCCAGGTGGTTGTTGGGACCCCTATGCACCTAGATGAACAAGGTTTTATTTCTAAAATTAGGCAATTCACCGTAACAGAACCCCTAATCCACGTGGTTGACACTGCAATCTAGGAAACAGTCCCTCTCAGTTTCTATGCTTGCAGTGTCGTAGAGGAAACATCCTTCACACCAGGAAACAGCCTTTGGTTTGACGCCAGTCTGCTCAAGTGATGTCTTGTTTCTAAGAAATGGTATTTTGTTCGCGAGGGACTCTCGGGCTGAAGCAGCAGCAGAGGGGGGATGGTTATAGATATGCTCCCCTCCCTGCCCCTTCCACCCCAGCTAGGAAGCTGTTCAATCAATGGCGGCCTGTTTACTGGTTTCTGTTGCATCACCTTTTTTTGTAATTTTTTGTTGTCTTTTTCTTTCCTCCCGCTCACTTTCACCCTTGTTCTCTTTGCCTCCACCCCCTCCCGTTGTCCGCATCCCCTTTGCTCTCGCCCCCTCCTCTGTTGTCCATGTGATCTTTTTTCCTGCCCCTTCCTGTTGTCCGCATCCCCTTTGCTTCCCCCTTAACAATGTTTTCTTTCTTTCTGCCCCCTCTCATTCCAGGTACTAATCCCTCTGTTCCTGCCCCCTCCCCCACTGTCCTTGGAGCTGGGCTGTGGGTGAGGTTGGGGGCAAATGAAGATAGGGTGTGAAGTGGATAGAGTTGGGAGCTACGACTGAGGGAGAAGGGGCAGGTCTTTGAGTAGCAGGGATGTGAGTAGGGATGCACAGCTGTGAACAGAGATGCAGTCAAGAGCGCAATTAGCAATGCAGTTAATTGGGTGATATGAAATGCGCACATTTGCAAAGCTTTGTGCAATGCTCCCTCAGCTTGTCCTCCCCCAGAGAAAGCATTATTGCTTTAACCTATGTGACCCGATTGGCGGGGTGAGGGTTGTTTGGGGGGAGGGAGAAAATGAGCTTTACACTCTACAAGTAGTTCAATTGTAATAAGACATACTGCTTTTGTAACTGTCAAAATAGCCTGTTTTGCGATGCCTATGCGCCCTCACCAGGGAATCGCATACTGACACTCAAAAGCCTGTGTTGTGCTTGCAAACGAGTCTTTCCTTGGCATTACCATCCCCCGTCTCCTCCTGCTCTCTTATTGTGGGCGTGGCTCCTATAGATTAATTTGTTTATTAAGTGTAGCAGGAACACTTGTGACTGTGGGGGACTCGTTGACACATTTCGTCTTTCAGATAGAACTTGAATGGGTGGGCTGCTCCTGAGTTACAGCAGGCTGTTATTAAGTCTGAAATCCTCGCTAGACTGTTCCAAAGTCGTAGTCAGTGTTCACAGTCCATCAGTTACGTGCTTGCTATATCTAGTGGATTGTGGTCATTGTAGTTAGTAATAATGTGTTACACTTTACCTTACATGTTGATCCCGCATAAAGCGCAATGAGGCACCCTAGTGGAATCAGGGTGCTATACAAATGTGAAATACAATACCATATAAGCATGTTGATCGTGATGCTTCGAGCTATACGTGAAATACACATCTCAATCAGCATGCCTAGATTCCCTGTTAATGTTGTGAACCAGCCTTAACCTCCCCCCACCACATGCACGGTGTACATCATTACAATTCTGAGTTCTAATTTATGATGTTCATTTAAGCTTATTTGATTGACTTGACCTTCCATCGCCTCTGTGGTCCCACGTACTGCTTCATATGACTTCACTACAACTTTGCTATTCTGAATGACCCGTGGATAAACATGGATATATGGTGCACTGTTTTTATGAGCTTCACTCCTGATTTGCAATAGGGAAGGAACGCTGCGGCGGGGCAGCAGTCACATGACTGGGCAGCCAGTCGGCTTCTGTTTGATTACTCACATCAGGGGGTTTGAGACTGAATTTACACTGTCTCTGGCAGGGAATAGTCCTAGTGGACACACCCTTCATTGAACAAAGGTTTGGAAAGCTCATCAGCCTAGGGTTGCTTTTCTGGGCATGGCGTGTGTGTGTTTCTTTATTCCTGCAAGGAGCATGTCTTGGAAAACTTTTTATGTATCCTGTAACTTTTAGTTTTTCCACAGTGTAAGGAGAAATCTATGGGTTTACCATTACGTTTGCAAGTAAATTCCTTTGAATGAAGAAGTCACCGATATCTTAAATCAAGATTGCAGATGTCCTTGCTTGGCATTGCACATGAAAAGAAATGTAGCTCGACAGGATAAAACACAGGACTATTAAATTGGAAACTTCTATAAAGTGATGGAGCACGGATTCACACATGAAGCGACTTGCTTGTATTCATGAACGTCGAATAACGTTAAAACCACTAATCAACATGTTTGTCTTATTAAAATCGCATTCTACATAAACATTGGGTGTCCGAGAGAAGCTTGCTTATGTGTTTTACTAACTGTAATACGCTTGCATCTAAGATGGCTGCTGATACCCCGAGGGTTTCTACTGCGCATGCGTCTGTCATACTCACGTGACATGACGTACTCTATGCTTTGGAGGGAATCTTTTCGCTTCTGCGCACTAGTATTAATGTGGCCGCTCTATGTTTTCACATGCAAGAAGATTGCACTGCTGCTTTTGCCAAGCTGTTCGTTCTGCCTAATCCTAATGCTATAGTTAAATATAAAATAATGGGTATAGAGTAGAGATACATGGTATACAGTGTATTCATTTATTCTGTTTTCTAATATTGTTTCTTTTCTACTTTTCATGTATCGCAATATTTGGGCCCGAGAGATTCTATTACTCCATCTTGAAAAGCCAAACTGCGCATGTCAAAACTCCAGAAGGAGCTATGTCATTTGTCATTGAAACTCGGCCAAGGCACGACTTGCTAGAAGATGTTCATGGGAAAGTCAACTTCTGACCTCTGTGAAGGAAACTGAGCTGAAATATAGACTACATTGTAATCATTATTGATACATTCACTGCCGGGTGGAATAAAACATACGTGAGAAAAATAAAATGATGGGCGGGAACGTTATTAGAATGTTCAAGGAAAAAGTTTCAAATTTGGTGTGGTGTGATGACCTCTCCTCACTCTTTGTCCAATCAAATTTGGGGATCTTTACACTTGCAACATTTGGAGGGTGGTACACTGACCTGAAAAACAGTATAACTAGCGTAGGTTTAGCTAGAGAAATTGTCTGACTTGTCCAAATAGCTGGCCTGTCACTGACCCAATGCACTCAATAGGTGATCGAGTGCAGAGGTGATGCGGAGCACTCTGTCAGAAGATTCGCTGACCCAATCGGGGTCTGGGAAGCTGAGGTGCTGGTGAAGCACTTTGTTGGAGAAATCAATAACCCAATCGGGGTTCTGACTGCTAGCTGCAGAAAGGGAGTAGCGCAGACGTTGCAACTGAACTGCGGGTGCTGGTCTTAACCTTTGGTGGTCCTGTCCTGATCCGAATCTGGTTTTACCTGTTCTCTCCTGACTCTGAATCTGCACCTGCAAGCCTACTGGCGACTGCAACATTCGGGGTTCTGTTTTTTAAACTGACCTGTGGCCAGGGTTAGTTCTTCACACCATTCATAGGTAAATATAAATTGTGTGGGTTCATCATTTTTCTGTTTCCTCTTCTTCCCCTCCCTAAAGTTTAAATATTTGATAATTGTGCTTGCATATTATGTTCCTTCTCTTTACCCTCCCTATTGCTAAAAGTTGATATGTTCCCTTTTTCCCTTCGCTTTTGTTAAAAGCTTAATCGTTTTGATTGTATTTTATGTTCCCTTTCTTTACCCTCCCTATGGTAAAATGCTTAACATCATTTTGATTGTATATTAAGTCAATTTTCTTTATCTTCTCTATTGCTAAATGATTGAAATTAGTTTATTACATTTTCTGCATAGTTACATTGTGATTCTGATTTTCGTTACTCGTGTTTAATCTTTGGATCATGACCATTTAAGAAGCTTAGATAAAGAACCAGAGTCCGTGGTTATTATATGAGTGCAAAAGTATTTTCCTATTATGGTAACACCCTGATAAAATAGGTTTACAGGTACCAGTGACAAGGATTGGTAAGTCAATGGTATGGGACCTAGTAGGTAAAATAAAGTAGTAGTAGAGCGAAGGTTACCTGATTAAATTATGTGTTATTGATTATGGGCCCAGGTGAGTATGGTAAATTCATACAGCTATATTTATCAAGCCGAAAACGGTTCGCAAAGGGCGGGATTCTGAGAATCTGGCCCTTTGCAAGCGCAATTTTTGCATTTGGGATTCATCATCCCAAATGCAAAAATCGCTAATAGCAAAATCGCAAATTTGCGAGGAATTGCATTTAAGGAATCTCTATTTGAGATTCCTTAAATGCAATTCATTAACCATTTTTAAATTGCGAATTCGCAATTTTTGGCCGCTATTTACCGCGAAGTCTGACTTCGTGGTAAATAGCGAAAAAATAGAAAAAAGCACTTTAGTGCATTTTTCTCAGTTGCCCTTTGGATATGTGTGCGCAACACCTGTGTACATTTGCTTTTCAGGGGTGCTACAGGGTTTCCTTTGGACACCCCTGGCACCCTTGAAATCGCATCCTTATTTACGATTAGCAAATTGCTAATCGCAAATAAGAAATAACTCCCCATTCATTTCTATGGGCCTGTAGGCCCATAGGAATGAATGGGAGGTTATTCCTTATTTGCGATTAGCAATTTGCTAATCGCAAATAAGGATGATGTAGGAATCGCAATATTTTGTGCCATTCCTACATGAATCCCGTTTTGCAAGTCCTTAATAGTGATTCCTTAATAATCGCTATTAAGGACTCGCAAAACGGGACTATGATGAATCTAGCTGATAGTCGGGTGACCTGCGCGCTCTATCAACAGTGCCACACATTCTTCTTTTCTCTGCTGTGATTTTCCCCTTATGAATTTAAAGTGCTCGTTTAGCCCTTTTCTCCAGGTTATAAACTGGTTGTTTTATGCCTTTCTTGTGACCATTTCTAAGGGTTAATATGACAGCTGCAAAGAATGTGTACCACACAGATCACAGCAGTGTATTTTATGTGTATAGCTCTGGGGTTTCTGCTTTTGTCACGGGGATCCTTTTGTTACTGTGCAGTTCACAATCTACAATAGTAATCTAGCACAGTGAGCTAAGAACTGCCATCAAAGAGCTGCATGCAAACACAATGGTGCATGCAGTCCTCTATTCAAACATTTAGGGCAGAATTACCAAACATGCCGACGGGTCTTACTCTTATAGAATTACAGACTTTCTCACAAATTTCAAGATAAAGCCAGGACTTAGCGCGACATGGGAAAACACTTATAAGGCCCCAAAGGCGAGACCTATTGGCAATGCCAATGCTTGTTTTGGGTTGTCAGTTACATGGCTTTGTTTTACTGTATGACACCTCCAGGGATAAATGATAGTGAGACAGTAAAAATGAACACATTGTTTTTAAAAAGTAAAAGCTTAAAAAAATGTGTGTAAGCATCTGTCACAAATGACGGATGCACACAAACATTTTAAATGGCTTTGCATGAACATCCAGGCACCCAGTTTATTCACACAAACCCTTATAGTCAACCACAGGACCAGAGGTGAACTCTAAATTTTGCAGGTGAAGAAAAGACAGAGTAGTGGATATAAAGCCATCACACACCCTGACTGCCTTTACTGTGTCTGACCCCTTGAAGATATGATAACTTTGTCTGCAGAAAACTTAAAAAGATGAAATTGCTTATTAGGCTTGTTTTTGTGCTGGAAGGTGTCTCTTCCTACACATAAACAATCCTGCCTGCAACGAAGACATCATTGCACCATGATGCAAGGGTGCTTGCAATTTTGCTAGGCTGTACTGAGTGTGCCATATAATGGTAAATATGGTGCATCCATGCCCTCTCCCTTTCATGCAGCGCAGCACGTTGTCTTGCTGCGTTGCGTGAAAAAATTCAAATATGGACCTATGTCTTAAAGCTGACTCTAGAATATTAGACAAAACTTTGTGTTTCTGGGATCGGTTGAAATTAAGCACATGCTTTTTGAAAATATTGTTAAGGCCATTGATATTGACATAAGATATTTAAAAACACATGGATTTTTTCTGTGATGCTTTTTTAACAAAAAATTCCCAAATTAATGCACTGTATTACATGAAGCAGTAAACTGAGTACTGTTAAGCTTGTAATGCGATGGTTTCGCCTATAAATTTCCAAAAATGTAATACCAGCATTTCTATTACAGCCATGACAGATGGAAAAAAACTGTGGTGGACAGTGAACCACCGTCACTGACTGTAAAATACATTGCTTTACCTGCATGTGCTTCAGACCCATGAAGTTGCTGAAGAATTGAACTGAACACAGAGGAGAGACATCATTATTAGGATACAATATAAAGATAAAGGTCATTATGCCGTCACTCTTAATGTGCACATAATGTTTAGGTTATTACACATTAATTTTTTTGAGTTCAAAAGATAAGTTTATTGATAAAAATAAGGTAACAGTATGTAAGAGTTAATTACAATATCAATAAGAAATAACATACAGTACAGTAATTGAAATGAAAATTGGCAAGTGTATAAACCAGAAAAAGAAAACAGAATAATATGCCATAAAGACTGGTATCACGTAATAATAAATTAAGTATAAAAAATAGAATCAGAAAAGTATCAACTTGAAGGAAGTCATGGGGGTTTAGGTACTTCTTGCTGAAGGGGGGTTTGAGAGAGAGAGCGTCGAGCGCTAGTATCAATGAACAACATAACGGGTTCCCAAAGGTCTTTCCGTTTTGGTGCTAAGTGTAGTGGGTAAACAAAAGTCATGTCTAGACGATGGTTATAGCAAACGGCGTACCACCACTCCTGATATGACAACTTGGTGAAATCTTTCCATTGGTAGTTATTTGTTGGAAAGCTAATGCTAATAGCAAGTCCAGTATTTTAACGTTAAAGTTACAATCTATCCAAATAGGAGAGATGCTGCCTAAGAAAATATGGATAATAGAAAAAGGATGGTTAGAAGAAAAGATTGAATTGATTTGAGACCACACTTTAATCCAAAATTAACGAGTGAGACTGCATTCAAAAAGTAAGTGAGATAAGTCTGCATGGGGCGAGGAGCAGGTCCAGCATTTATCTGAGGATCAGGGTGTCTTGTGTGAAGAGCGAGTGGCGACAGTAGGAGTTGAATATATACATAAAAGAGTGTCTGAGTGGTGTTTGCAGCCCTAGAGGACTTACGTAGCTTGAGCCAAATGTTATCTTCTTCCCAAACAAGTTCAGTCTTGGTTTTGAGTCTTGGAACAGATGAGGTGTTTAGGAACTTATAGATCTTCGAAGCACTAGCGTCATGGAGTAATAAGGACCGTAATGCAGTCATATGCGTAGGTTCAGGGGAAGAGGCCGAGGAGAGAGTAATGTGATTTGTGTGAGCTAGTTGAAGTGTCTGTATTAACTTAAGATATTTGGAGCAAAAACTGAGTGGAAAGTGAAGAGAAGCTGCAATCTGAGAAAAATAAATAATTTGATCTTGAGTATGGTTATATAGTTGGTGCACCCAAACAAGGCCGCGTTGTTTCCAAGATTTCCAAAAGATTGGTTTATTGTTTATTAAAATAGAAGTATTATGCCATATAGGATGATCAAAGAATGAGAGCAATGCGGGAGATGGGAGAATCTTAGATGTATGCTTAAGGATAGGGGTAGACAAGGATTGTGGCTTGCGAGAGAAGGAAAGGTATTCCTTAAAGGAAAATGGAGAAATAAATGTTTGTTCCAGTTTAATCCAGAGGGGATGATCAGTTAAAGATTCGGAAATCCATTTTGACGCTTGATTTAATAAGAATGATCTATGATATAAGATGAAATCAGGAAAATTAACCCCACCCTCTGTTTTTGGCCGAACTAGTCTTGAAATGGACATCCGCGATTTTCTATGACCCCATAAAAAAGCAGATAAGGCAGAACTAATTTTCTTAAAATACTTGAAAGGGATGGAGAATGGAATATTGTAAATTGTAAATAGGACGATAGGTGAAAGCATCATTTTAATGGTGTTCAATCTGCCCCACCAGGATAAATATAAAGGGTGCCATTTCGTAGTGAGAGTAGTTAGTTTTTTTATGCAGTCGTCCATGCAGCGGGCAACTGTACCGGAAAGTGAAGGTGTAAAGTGGAGGCCTAGATATTTGATAGATTTGGAATTCCAAGTAAAACCCAAATTTGCAAAGTCTGTTTTAAGAGTGTATTTAGTGAGAGGCAGAATTTCACATTTGTCTTTATTCAATTTATAACCCGAAACATATGCAAAAGAGTTAACCTCATCTAAAAAGGCAGGAAGAGATGATTGGGGTTGAGATAAGAATAATAAAACATCATCAGCGTAAGCAGCCATTTTGACTTCAGTTTGCTGAAAAGGAAAGCCATGAAATTTATCATTCTGGCGTAGTCGTATCAGGAATGGTTCTAGGGCGAGATTAAAGAGAAAAGGAGAAAGTGGACACCCTTGTCTTACTCCTCTTCCAAGAGAGAAATATGAAGAAATGCCCCCATTCGCCGAAACCGCTGCTCTGGGATGGGAATACAAAATAGAAATTAAAGCAGAGATTTTTGGGCCATAACCAAACCAGTCCAATGTACGGAAAAGATAGGGCCATTCAACTCTGTCAAATGCTTTCTCTGCGTCAAGAGCTATGGCTGCCAAGGGATGAGAGGAATGTGAAGTCTTGGAGAGGACATCAAAAAACAAACGAGTGTTATTCGTAAGCAGTCTACCTTTAACGAAACCAGATTGTTCCTTACCCAATAAATTAGGTAACAGTGATTCCAAGCGTAAGCTAACGCTTTAGAGAAGATTTTGTAGTCAATATTACACAGGGAAATGGGTCGGTAATTTTTGCAAAATTGCAAATAAGAGCATCCGAGAAAGAGCCAGAGGAGGCGCCAGATTGTAAGAAAGTGCATAAAAGCGTATGCAATTTAGGAATGAGCAAGTGTGAGAAGTGAGTGAAGGATTCTACTGTAAAGCCGTCCGGCCCAGGAGCTTTGTCCTTTTTAAGCGTTTTCAGTGCAATGAGAAGTTCTTTCTGCATAAGATCAGTTTCCAATGATGAAAGTTTAGGACGGTCTTCAGGGGAACGTTGGATCCTGGAGAGGAATTGAGATATGCATGAATCAGAAGAAAGAGTTTCAGAAGAGTAAAGTGATTTCTAGAAGTGAAGAAATTCATTTAGAATTTCATCGTCATTGCGTTTCAATGAGCGGTTTTGGCTATAAATAGAGTCTATATTAATTTTATTCTGTTTGACTTTTAAGTAGTTAGCCAATATTTTCCCAGCTTTGTTTTGGCCGCCGAAGAATTTGTGTTAAGGACAACAAGGGGCCCCAAGTGAATTAGCATCGGACCTCGGGGAGCATATTTTGTGAAACAACAACGGTCCATGCAAAAAATTATATGCAAAGCAATTAATATAGACTGAATCAGTTCTATATTTGGGGCGACATGTCCAGCCGGACAGAGGTCTTCAATTTTTTACTCAATGAGTCATTGTACACCATATACAAATGCTTGATTTATATGTTATATGTAATGGTGTTTAACTGATATTTCTGTACACTCAATACTTTACAGAAATCGCTGCTTTTGCCTTGAAAAGCCCTGCTCTTTTCCTCTGTTTGCCTTTTTTACTGATCTGACTGTGTTTGGGTACAGGCTTTTGCCCCACACTGGTAATTTGTTGAAGGTATTCCTGTGTATGAAATATTTCAATTGAGTAAAAAATTGAAGACCTCTGTCCGGCTGGACATGTCGCCCCAAATATAGAACTGATTCAGTCTATATTCATTGCCGTAGAATTTAGCACTACATTTTAACAGGAAATTTGGAAGCATTGTTAGTAGTTTCTTTGTTGAATTGGAATTTAGTTTGAATAAGTTCAGATAAAGATTTGTTTGACTTAGAAGAATAGTAAGACTGTTCTAGCTGTTTGATTTTGGATAACAGGTCATTGGAGATTTGTTGCGCTTTTTTCCGCTTGCGAGTCACATATATAAGAATGAAATCCCTAGCTGATGCTTTAAACGCATCCCAGACAACAGGAAAAGAAACAGCGTCTGTTTGATTGAAAAGAAAATATTCCTGAAAAAAAGAAGTAAAAGATGTCGTAAAAGCCGAGTCCAAAAGTAGAGAATTATTAAAGCGCCATTTACGAGTAAGGGTGGGTTTGCAGTATATCCAGATGTATGGTAACGGGAGCATGATCAGAGATCAAGATGGAGCCAATATCTGCAGCTATAAGTGATTGGGAAAGGTGATGAGAGATGAAAAAATAATCTAACCGTGATTGGGTATGATGTGTTGGTGAATAAAAGGAATATTCTCTCAGAGTAGGATTACATAGCCGCCACGCATCAATAAATTTATATTGAATAATAAGTTGTGTAAAGTATTAATGAGATTTATGAGGTAAGAAAGGTCTGGAAGAATGTCTATCTAGAAAAGGGTCAAAAACCTCATTACAGTCACCTGCTTACATGAAGTTGTCATCGTAATGCTGCGTAATGTGTGAGGCTAATGAAGTCCAGAAGGAGGCATCACCAGTCGTGGGAGCATAAAGATTTAAAAGGGAAATAGGGACATTATCCACTGTAAATTTAAGAAGAACCCATCTTCCAATGAGGTCTATAGCATGTGTTATTATCTTGACTGAAAGGGATTTCCGAAACAAAATAAGGACACCATTTCGCTTGCCATCACCCGGGGAAAAGAGAACCCCTCCCACCCAACCTCTCTTTAGTTTGACCGATTCTTCAACAGACAAGTGCGTCTCCTGTATACATGCGATATCTGCATCAAGGTTTGCAAGATGTGTTAAAACTCTCTGTCTCTTAATAGGTGAGTGTAAACCCCTGACATTCCAAGATATAACTTTTAAGGGCATACAAGAAAATTGTAAACATATCTAAAAAGCCAATGAAAGCAATATTGTAAGATATAAAAACTGTAAATGCATAATAAAAGCCATTGAAATCAACATCGTAAAAGACAAAAGCTTTATTTAGCAACATTTGAACTGTATGTAATGAGAAGTAACGAAGAATAAACGAAGAAAAAGAAAAGATAGAAGAAAGAGAAAGTAAGAAAGTGCCCAGTGAGAGTTATGAAGAAGAAGTAGAACAGAGAAGAATATGAAGTCAAGGAGATGCTCAACGAAGATACATGAGAGAAGAAAGAGGCAAAGAAAGAAAAAAGTGACAGAATAAAATAGAATAATGAGAAGAATAAACAACTTACATAATGTACAAAACATACATTGGTGGGAGGATGGAGGCCACATAGAACAATGACGGGTCCAAAACTCAGGAGGGAGAGCGGGGAGGGAAAGCGACTCCAGCAGACTCCAAGAACATAAGGAAGGAAGATAGCACGTGGGAGGAAATCTGTATAAAGGAAGACAAGAACAATGTATAAGAACATTAATGAACAAAGAAATAGATTAAGTATACATGATGAGACAATTCTTATAAGTAACAATCAAAAACAACAATCATGAGCTCAACAAGGTCAAAAACCATCAGCAGAGAAAAATTATTTAGAATGCGACGTGGAGGCAATATCCATCTCGGAAGTAGAATGGGAGTAAAGAAAACTCTTCTGCTTCAACGGGTCATCATAAGTTGTGGTTTTGTTGTTGAGAGTCACTTTAAAAAGGCAAGGATGAAATAGACCAAAACGTGCTCCCAAAGAACGAAGCTGTGGTCGGAGGGATAAAAACTGGTTGCGCCGGTGAGCAGTGGATTTAGCATAGTCCTGTGAGAAGAAGAGAGAGTTCCCTGACCAGGTAATTCGACTCATGGCTCTGGCTGCTGACAAAACCTTAAGTAGATCAGTGTATTCAAGGAAATAGATGATAACACCCCTCGGCTTTCTGGTTGCAGAGGCAGACAACGGATTGGGAGGAGGACCTAAACGGTGCGCTCTCTGTATATTGAGATTGGTGCTTCCGAAGGCGCGCTTAAGGCAAGCCCGTCTGCGCCCGTCATCGCCACGACATCGCCAGTCGCCAGTCCCCCTGGTCAAACCATGCTCCATATGCCTTTACGGTACGACCGTGAAGATCTTCTTGCCTTAAACCACAGTCAGAGGTGTATTGACGTAAATGGCATCCTTGGCCACACGAATCTCCAATGCAACTCTTGCCATTTCTCAGTCGACAGCCCAAGTCACATTCAAGGAAAACGATGTACACCTACTACCTTCCCCCTCACGATATTTCAACTCAATGTCAGGTCACTCACCAAACACCATCTAGAGATCAACTCCCTCATATTGGAGGAGAACCCTGACATTCTCTTTCTTTGCGAAACCTGGCTACGGGATGGCGCGTCTGCCATTCCCAATCTCACGCTTCCAGACGACTATCACATGTCTACTATAAACCGCGACACGAGAGGCGGTGGCATTGCGGTAATTTATAAGAAGCAGTTCACCTGCTCATTTATTAAAGAAACTCTTCCTGACTGCGAATGCGCCCGATTTAAAATTACAACTAGCCCACACTTCACAATGTCTGGTCTGTACATCTACCGCCCACCTGGCCCTGCTTCCAGGTTTATTGACGCCCTCCTCGAGTGGACTACTGCACTGGTGACCAAATCTGCCAATTTTACCATCCTGGGCGACCTCAACCTTCATTTTGACCTAGTTAACGACCACACTATTAAAAATCTTCTTACGGATCTCTCTGCCCTACAGCTTAATTCCCTCATTCAAGCTCCCACTCACCTAGCGGGACATACTCTGGACCCGGTCTTTACCAACATCCACGAGGCCACTACTGATATGCCCATACCCATGGGATGGACGGACCATTATCTTGTCAAACTGACTATCCTAGTCTCTGGATGGCCGCACAAAGTCGAACCTACCCGCCGCCTTAAAAGACCATGGCACAAACTATCCACCGCGGTCTTCCATGATACCCTAGGAGAATTCCACCGGGAAGACAACCAAGACATTGACACGACATATAACGCCTTTAACGACTGGATTACGGGTGGACTTGACACTCTGATTCCTGCTAAACTGACCAAAGGACGTACCACACCGTCCAACCCTTGGTACAATGACACTCTCAAAGCCATGCGCAAAGAATGCAAAAGAACTGAGCGTCTTTGGAGGAAAGACTTTGACTATCAAGACAAAATCAACTACATATCAAAACTTAAAGCATATCAAAAAGCCATCCGTACGGCCCGTGCGGCTTTCTATGCTGACAAAATCAGCTCAAGTCCTAATCCGGCTGAAATCATTTTTAAATTAGTCCAAGAACTTCAGAGCTCTAGGTCACCTTCTCCCAATATTGCATCTGTTGAACAATGTGAACAACTCGCTACATATTTTGTAGAGAAAGTCCAGAATATCTACAAAACCTTTTCCCAGCAACCTTTCCACCCCATCAAATTCACCGATCTAACCTCCAAGTTCACCCCTCTTACTCAAATCCCCGATATATCTGCTGATGATCTTATCAAACTGTGCAGAAAGGTGAAGTCTGGCTCCCCTGCAGACCCTATGAACCCTACCCATTTCATGGACTCGCTTGACTTCTTCCTACCCCCCATGATCGACATACTTAACCTTTCTTGTTCATCTGCTACTGTTCCGGCGGCCTGGAAACAGGCATGGGTGACACCCATTATCAAAAAACCCTCCCTGGACCCCTCGAAACCGGAAAACTTCCGACCAATATCCTTACTCCCCTGGCTGTCCAAAATTGCAGAGGCCCACGTCAATGGCATTCTCTCCAAACATGTGGACCTGAATGGCATCCTAGACCCATCTCAAAATGGCTTCAGACCAGGCCACAGCACAGAGTCTGCCCTTTTGGCCACCACCGAATACCTCCGGACGATCTTAGATTCCGGTCAAAGTGCTGCGCTGATCCTTCTTGATCTCAGCGCAGCCTTTGACACAGTATCCCATGGCATTCTTCTTAAACGTCTGGAGATGACCGGCGTGTCTGGCCTCGCTCTGACCTGGTTCCGTTCCTTCCTTAAGACAGATCCTTTCGGGTGTCAGCCCCTCCTTTTCTTTCCAAACCCCATTCCATAACACAGGGAGTCCCTCAGGGCTCAGCGTTGAGCCCTTCCCTCTTTAACCTATACGTGCAGCCTCTTGCGGAGGTGGCCAAAGAGTGGGGGCTGACGCTGGTATCGTATGCTGACGACACCCAGTTGGTCATCACCCTCACGGAAAGCCCCTCCATTGCGGCCTCCAGGTTCAAAAATGGCCTGGCAGCAGTGGCACAATGGATGACGGACAATTACCTCCAACTGAACGCCGGGAAAACCGAAGTGCTTCTCCTTGGCAGAAACACCAGCCTTTGGAATGAACACTGGTGGCCGCCATCCCTTGGCTCCATCCCGCTCCCTAAATCCCTTGTAAAAAATCTTGGAATTTGGATGGACGCCACACTCAGCTTCCAGACACACACCAAAAAGGTGGCAGCCACCTGTATCGGTCTTTTGAGAAATCTAAGCTCTATACTTGGTTTTTTCGCTCCGAAGGTCCGCCAGTTGATTGTCCAAGTGACTATCCTTTCTCGCTTGGACTATGCGAATGTCCTCCTCCTGGGCGCAAACAAAACAGAAATTGCTAGACTTCAGCGCGTGCAAAACGCGGCGGCGAGAACGTTGGTCGGCCTTCCCCGAAGATGTTCAGCCAGAGCTACCATCCGCAAACTTCATTGGTTGCCCGTTGGCCTCAGAATTCAATTTAAGGCCCTCATCACAATCTTCAAAATCGTCAAACAGGGAAGTCCCACTCTTCTACAAAATCTCATCAGCCCCTACGTTCCGGGTCGTGATCTGCGCTCCTCTAACCAGCTCCTTTTGAGTGTTCCTCGTGCAAAGCTTAGCCGCACTGGAGGCCGCTCCTTCAGGGTCCTGGGACCCAAGCTATGGAATGCTCTGCCCCTTCACATCCGTTCCCTAGACAGCCTTCCTACCTTCCGAAAAGCCTTCAAGACCCTTCTATTGACTTCCAGTTAGCTTCTCACTCCCCCCCCCCTCCTCTTCCTGGTAGGGTCTGTAACTTCTCTCAGCGCCGGGACCCCCCTTTGCTGGGGCAGCTGTCGCGCTTCACCAAATCCAGAATAGAATAGAATAGAATATTAGTGGAAGAATTTTTGGCAAGAATGACTTGAAAAAGGCAAGGGGGGTCGGAGCCTTCTGATCCTTCCGTATAAATGCGGAGGTTATTTCTCCTGTTTCTGTTTTCCAAATTTTCAAGCTGCTTGTGTAGAGCTGAAACTTGTGCACACAGCGGGTCAACCTTGGATGCAGAAGAATTCAGAGAAGTGACATTTTGTTCCAGCTGTGTAACATGGTCGTCAACATTTGACCACTTCTCAGAAAGCATTTGAAGTGTAGTTTTAGTCTCTTCAATAAAAAGGCGCAAGGCCCTGATTTCATCTAATAGAATATCCATTGTAACCGAAGTAGGCTGCTTGGGAGGGGAGGGAGGATCTTTTTTCAACCTTTTGATGGCGCCTTTAGTAACAGAGGATGCTGATGAAGCCGAAGGTGTCGAAGAACTTTTATGCGATACGTCAGGTGAGTCCTCCATTGTGAGACACTGGTATCGAGAGCTCGTGTGAATTAAGAATTTGCGTGAGGAGGATGGTTTATGTGAGTCTTTAGATAGCCTGCCCATAAAGGGAGTGAACAGTTCAAAAGGATATATGTGAGGAGCAATGAAATCGCAATTTACAACTCAAACACTAGTACAACTAAGCAATGACTGAAGTAATGTACCTAGTACAGATGACAATAGAAACATATATTAAATATAACAGTAGAGGTCATAGGTCAAAAGCATAATATAAGTACCGCTAGTACAGAGTCAGTGAATTCAAAGACATAACAGGCACATAATTCAATAAACAGAGACCATGTCATGAATATGCAGTATAGTAATGTAGGCGTAAGTAGTGTCAGCACAAAAACATATCTGAGGCAGAAAAAGTTAAATAAATGTGGATTAGAAGGTAACACTAAGAATATAGGGCAACCACACAACACAATAATGCATTATACACCTGGTACAAAAAAGAGAAAAAATGCAGTCAACTGAAGACCAGGTAGGCAGAAAAAATGGTTAAAGCTCCATGTAGAGGTATGGAAAGTCACACAATGTTGAAAAACTGAAGAGGAAACGGCAGAAGTGGGTATCAAATGTAGAATTCTGATAGAAAACCCACTATGACAAGGATGAGTAATAATTCTTATTGGACATTTCCATATGAAGGAAAGCAGCGCTAGAAACGGACAAATACTGACTCAATGGTGTCGTCAGCAATGTGTGGAGAGCCGCGCTGAGACAAGAGTAATTGCAATGTGAAGCCAGGAAATGGCGGCAGCTGTCCGTGGGTGAAATCACAACGCACGAAGTAGCGCTTGTAACCGGCAAAATGAGGAGTGAAAGTTAAGGCAGGGCGCAGAGGTGAGAGCAATGCGGCATTGTTAGGGCGTGAACAGCAGCGCTCTTGAGAGAACAGGAATATCGTTTGGAGTGGAGCTCCGTCAGCGAGACTCCCGTAATGGCCGCCGCCGCCTCACAGCTGTACGCACCACTCACGTAATGTGAAAATGCCTGCAGCAGTCAAGAAAGTTCTTGAAAGACACGTCCGTCAGTGCCTCAAGGCTTCCCACAGCCTCTCCCGTAGTCCGGCATCATTCTGAGGTGTGAGGAGTCACACCGGGCCCGTCGCAGTCCCAGCTTCCCGGGAGAGTCAAGGGAATGCCGCCATCTTCTGCGGGCGCAAGCCACGCCCTACACATTAATTTTTAAACATAAGATAACATTTGGAAGCTTAGAGAATAATATTACTATGCAATTGCACGCAACAGTAATAAATATAGCATATATTTTTAAAGCGATAATCCTGTATACGCAGTACAAATATTGTGTGTAATATCTATGTGGATCTTTCTGTGTGTGCCAATATCTGTCTACGTTTGGGGGGAGATTATTACCTGTATGGAATTCACTAATTTCTGGTGGCAATCTTCATTTGCAAGTGAATTTTAAAGTCTCCACGAGTCTTCTTCCACTGCATTTATGGCTGTAGAGTTTCCGATAGTAATTCTAGACTTGTATTTCTATTTATTTATTTATTTTTTAAATTTATAAGGCGCACAGCTACCCAAGGGTTTCCCGGCGCTGCCTGAAGGACCGAAAAGGGGGAACTTTATTGATTAAAAACCAAGTCTTCAATACCCTACGAAAATTAGTAAAGGTAGTCTCTTGTTTAAGTGATAAGGGAAGAGAATTCCACACGGTAGGGCCCAGCCAGGAAATAGATCTATCGCCCATGTGAGACAGTTTGTGCCTAGGCACTGCGACCCACGATTGAGTGGATGAACGAAGAGAACGAGCTGGAACATTTTGATGGACAATGGTATTTAAATATTCAGGGGCCTTGCCGTTTTAAATTTTAAACATGTAGGTTAAGGCCTTAAATTTAATGCGGCTTTCAACCTTAAGCCAATGAAGTTCTCGTAGAGAGGGAGCAATAGAGTCAGATTTCGGAATATGGCAAAGTAGGCAGGCTGCGGCATTTTGTACAACCTGCAGCTTGTGTATGACATCCTTATTGGCTCCCAGGAAAAGGACGTTGCCATAGTCCAAGCGAGAGATAACAAGAGCTTGGACAACAGTTCTTTGGGTGGAGACTGGCAACATCCATAAAATCTTCCTGAGCCATTTAAGGATGCCAAAGCAGGTTGCAGCCACCATAACAGCTTGATGTTTCATCGAGAGTCGATCATCCAACACAAAACCTAAGTTTTGTGCTTGTTGAACGGGCTGAGGGTGGGGGCCCAGTTCAGATGGCCAATGTTGAGGGCCCCAAAGTTCTTTGTTCTTCCCCAGTATAAGCACCTCGGTCTTGTCCCGTTGAGTTTTAGTGAATTGGCTTGCATCCGCCTTGCAATATTACAGAGCCCTTCAGAAAGGGATGAGGGTTTAGACACTCTGATTCTTCCATCTATCACTCAAATTACTTTCATATTTCACTATACTAATTCAACACTAACCCTTTATGGGTTCCGGAGTAGCGTGCTACTCGCCAAAAAAGCGATTTGACGCCTTGTCAGGGTTAGTAAGCGCTATATAAATGCAATTACAATACGATACAATACAATCTGCCTATTTAGGGAGCTCTCCAATGCCAGCTAGGACATAATCGTTAACCAGGTGGAAATCTCAAAATCTTAGAGAATAGGGAAATAATTTCATTTGAGCAATAGCACACCCACCTGACTGCCTCACATAAATTACCAAATCAAACACATGAATACACTTCTACCCCTAGTCCCTGCCTTTTTCAACTTGGGATACACCACTATCAGGATCCCACAAGCCAGCTGCTGGCCTCAATGATGCAGCCAGCACCACTTAAGAGGAAGAGAAATTTCACTGATGGAGAAACAGGTCTTGTAGTTAACTGTGTTGTAGGTTACTACAGGCAACTTCACGTTCTGCATCATTACAACCTTTGTGGAGTGGAGCAGGTAGCTATGTGGCAGTACAGACTCTGTAAGTACATTGAGGAAAAACACTCACCATGGAGGACAATCTTTATTGTCTGACTTCCAATTTATTTCATCTTCCTCTTGCATGTCATGGGGACAGAGAACCTGGCAAGGATGATGCATCATCCAAAAAAAGGACACTTTAAAAGAGGACATGCAATCCTCCTTCAAAGTGCAATCCCAATAACCACCACTGCTGAAGAGGATGATGTGGAGGACATTGTTGGTCCACCCAGGATCCATTTTCCAAATCCACATGTAGCCATGAAGCAGTCTTCCTCCAATAACTCTCCTGAGGATTGCATGTCCCCAGGCACTAGCTAAACAACCACTGATGTGTGTCCCAACGATGCAGGACTCGTCTCCAATCATCCATCTCAGATGAGGCCTCTGCACACTACTTCCATGCAGATGCAGCACTAGTCTTCTCTAATTCATCTGAGGGAGAAGTCTTCTCTAATTCACTTCTGGTGAAGATGAGCTTTAGCCCATTCAACAATTCCCCCCACACACAATATCCTGGATGTCAACCCTTACTGTGATGGACACCCAACTTGCCATGTCAGATAGCCAAGAATGTAAAGGGGTTGGCATGTCCTAAACCTATCCTCTGGGAGGGCATTTTTTTATCATCAGTCATTTGTGTGGAGGGAAATCTGTGACATGGCTGTGAGCGTATATAACAATATGGCCCACCAGAATTATTTCTGTTGTTTGAGAAGATGTCCCATGTCTTGGAGAACATTGATAAATATTTCCAAGGCATGCCAAAGTTAAAAAAGGACCATCTTTGTTTGTTAAGGAAGGAGAGTGCATGCAAAATGCCATGTCCATACAGATGATAGAGGGGAAAACAAATAAGTGACAATATCAATCTGTAGGAACTCAGAACCAGTTAGGCTGACACCACCCACAAATCCTGACAAAAATGCCCTTGCACAATCCACAACTCTGATAAAAATATACGTGTACATTCCACAAATACCAACAACAACCCACCTGCAACACCCATATACCTACTTCCTTAAATGCCACAACTACAACCTCAACCTCCAACTGGGGTTGTGTGATGGAACAACACATGCCTCAACAACACATGCCTCAACTACCCAGTCTTAACCACGACTGGGTCTTTACCACGCTATCTTAAGCACGACTGGGTCTTTACCACGCATTCCGTTACCACACAATTTCATGGGAAAGACATGATTGGTAAAGGGACATGTGTGGTAAAGATCACACTCCTGCCCCTCTGCTCTGAGCCCTAAAATTCGTCCCGCCTGCAGTCTGTTCTACCCACCCAGCCCTATAAACGACCTAACCCCCATCTGATCCTTAAAACCTGATCGCCTAGCCCCAAAAAATGACTCTGATCCCCAGCCCCCTCCCTGAGCCCTAAAACTAGCCCCCACCACCTAAAACCTACCCCAACTCCTCCCCTGCCCCAGCCCATCTGTCCCCTCAGCCTCAGAAATGCCCCTTTCCTTTCCCCTGCCCTGAGCACTAAAGCTCAGCCCGTAAAAACTACTCTGGCCCCCTTCCCCCCTCCCTGAGGCCTAAAACCAGCTCTAAACCCCTAAAACCGACCCTCACTTCCACCCTGCCCCAGCCCAACTGCCCCCTCGGCTTGAAAACTTCTACCAGCCCACAGCTAGACGGCATATACGTGGTTAAGGCAAGTGTGACTATGCTTGCGATGTCGGGAACACAAATGGCTGAGGCCGCAGTGTACCAACTGTTTTCCTCCAACTGATGCTGTTTTGTGTAGCTGAAGATGTAGGTGACTCCGCTCCTTCAAATTATCTGAGGTTGCGTACACATCAGACCCCTAACCCTTAATCTTAGCAGACACTTACCAACACATTTTCAACCTAACTTTTTACGCATCCACATATCTTTCGTTAAAGGTTTGCTTGTCAGTGTCTTAAAAACAAATCACAATTGCAAGAAACATCAACTTGTGTATGTTCTAATGAATGTGTAGTTTTGTAAGCTACTTCTGTAAAATGTATGATTGATGCTTTGTGCTACATTTCTGTCTTGGTTGGCATTTCTCACTAATGTCAAACAATTGTATACAACAAAATGCATAGTCACTTAATTGAAAATATATATATATATATATAGATTACTCATATTATTTTTCTATACTAACATTTATATTTTTTAAAGGATACGTTTTTTAAAACATTGATTTTGGGGTCAGTAGTGGCGAATCGGCAAGTTAAAGAAAATAGTACCTGAGTTCAGGTAGAAAATATAAACTCGAGGGGGATAGGGAAATTATACAACTCATGACAGGAACATCAAAGCAAAAGTTTGTTTGCCTGGGGAAGTTTAACAAACGAAAATTTAATAAATGTAGTCAACCTAAACTGTCCGGAATCAAAGTATAAATGTCCTAAATAAAGATTAAGCGTGAATTAATAGTCACATTTCCAAATAATAAGTAAAAACACTGCCCCAATCCAGTTGACGAGTTTGAATTGGTGTTCTGCGTTTATGGAAAAGTTCCTGGTGGTCTTCAGGGTAAAAAATTCATCACAATATAAAAGTCCTCCTCAGATAGAAACAGGTGGCTTGTATGTGATGGGCAGCCTGAGGAAATCGATACACTGGGGTCGGGTGGAGGTGGAGAAGTTTGTATAGACAAACAGGGACATATAACAATAGCAGATAGGTTGACATAGAAAGATACATGAGACATCATACCTATTATTAAAGGGGTCAGAATGCGGAAACTATTTGAGCTGGACCTGGCATTGGCAAAATTAAGGGGGCCTCGGTCTATTAGAAAATGTGACCATATTTGGGCTCGAGTCAGCTGGGATTCACATATTAATGCTAATTTTAATACTGCAAATCAATCTGCTCGATCCGGAGACCAAAAAGCGTGGGTTCGTCTGAGATCCTGGTATAGTCTCAGAATATTTCTTGGTAGCTATACTACCATTATTACAGATCGGATTTGGTGTTATGTACCTATCTGTTTATTTATACTTTTTTTTTACTATCCTGTACATTTGAGATGTACTAATTAACTGTTCTGAGTTTGGGTTAAACCCTAGCCCATTAAATGGCCATGTTGGTGGGTCAACCTTTTTTATGATCCTATCGACTTTATATAACAATAAAAATAATTTAAAAAAAGAAAGAGGTCAGAAGGGAACCTAGTTTTTCACACTGGGCAAATAGCGTCTCTCAGATAGAATCGAAATGTGCCTAGTTTACGTAACGGTAAGTTTCAATTATATTAAGGACACAGAGGCGAGGATTATGCTTTTCTTCCTTCGCTTTATTACATATACAAAAAACACAGCAGCCTTAGAAAAGCTCCAATCCATGTTTAAACTGCAGAAAACTCAGAAACAAACGACTTTCCAAACTTTGTAAGTCCGGGACGAACTACAACTCCCATGAGCCTTCCAACACTAGTCCTTCCATTATGTCCACTCCAGGTATGATAGCCAGTCCTTCCTCAACCTTCCTCCTCTTTCTTCGCGCTGGTTACGCACATTCCTCATTGGTCTTGCTTGGAACCGTCATTTCCTAGCGGAAAAAACGACAGCATATGTGAAGCATCACAACCCCACTGACCGCATGCAAACTGAGGACATCATCAAGACTGGCATCAGAACATGTACAAAGCAGAGATGGAAAACAGTTTACTCTCTTGCATACGGGCGGGTTTGCAACGTCGAACTCCAGGGTGGGATATTCCTCTCCTCTGTGTCCTTAATAGAATTGAAACTTACCGTTACGTAAGCTAGGCAAATTTCGATTCTATGTCAGGACCGGAGGCTTCGGATTATGCTAGTTCAAAGCTTACTCACCACCAATTGAGCCAGATCCACCACCGGTTTAAAATAAAACCTCTTAAACGTGGAATCCAAGGACCAATCAGCTGCTCGCATTAAATCCTCCAAACGAGCTCCCACCGAAAACGCCTTAGAAGCCATGGCTCCCCTGGCAGAGTGAGCTCCAAAATGTTTAGTATAAATGCCCGCCTCCTGCATGACCCAATGCACCAACCTTGCAATGGTGGGGGAAGAGACTGCTCTGAGTGGTTTTCGCAGGGCAATTATCCAACGTCATGTCCTCATAAGCCTTCAAGCACTGCACGGCGCACAACTTGGGAGTGTCCACAAAGGCCGGGTACGAGATAGTACGTGACGCAGACTTTGTGCGACGTCCCACCATAAAAGTTACCCCGTCAGGGGAAAAGACTTGCGCCGAAAAATCTAAGGCGCGCATATCCGACACACGCCGGCAAGAAACCAAACACAGAAGCATAGCCAACTTAGCTGAAAGCTCCTTCAGGACCGCGAAAGACCCTGCTAGAAGCTCCAAACAGTTTATATGCAACTGTTGTTCGTCGGATGACAAAGCGCCGCTGGTGGAGAACTCCCCGCAACGGGCACCCCAACCCGACCTGCTGGCATCGGTCTCTATCACAAGGTCCGGAACCAACCCGAAGATTGCCCGACCATTCCATGCTTCCATGTGTGAGAGCCACCAGGACATCTCCTCTTTCACGTCCGCTGAATGGGGCACTAACTGGTCGTAGGACATGCCCTTCGGAGATGTTGGGCCTTGAGGCGCTGGAGCGCTCTGTAGTGCAACGGCCCCGGGAAAATTGCCTGAATGGAGGACGACAGAAGTCCTACCACTCTGGCCACCTGTCGCAAAGAGAGCCGGTCTTTTGAAACTGTCTGTCGTAACGTATGCCTGATCTTGGCTATCTTCCTCGAGGGTAGACTGAGAGAGGCTCCTACGGAGTCTATGACAAAACCTAGAAACGTAATTTTCTGACATGGAACCAGGACCGACTTGGATCCGTTGATGATGAAACCCAGCCTCTGGAGAAGCAGAACCGCCTGCTGAAGTTGACCAGTCAAGACCACTGGACACTGGGCCATCAAAAGGATGTCGTCCAGGTAAACGATCATCCGAATACCCTGCCCCCGCAGGAACTCCACCACCAGGTGCAGCACCTTCGTGAAGCATCAAGGGGCTGAGGAAAGACCGAAGGGAAGGGCGGTGAACTCGAACACTCTGTCCTTCCAGCAAAACTGAAGGAAACGCCGATGCGGAGGATGGATGGGCACTACCAAATAGGCGTCTCTTAGATCCAGCCTCACCATCCAATCCCGTGGGAGGAGCACATCCCGAAGGAGGGGAATCCCCTCCGTCTTGAAATGCCGGTAGACCAACCAACCGTTGAACTCCTTGAGGTTGATCACTGGACGCTTGCCTCCATCCGTATTGTCTACTAGGAAGACATTGCTGAGAAAACCGGTGGGATGCCGCCTTGATAGGCGGATGGCTCCTTTTTGGAGTAACTCCGAGACCTCCCCATCTATCAAGCGCGTGTCGGACTCGGAAAAAATTATCGGCCCTGGAGAAAACTCCTGAATGGGCCGGTCGTAGAACTCTATGTGGAACCCCCGCACGGTTTGCAAAACCCAGGCGTCCGCAGTAAGCGACGCCCACTCCTCGTAAAAGGCCGCTAACCTGCCTCCCAGGAGAACCTGGTCCGAAGAAAGGACACTTACCATTGGAATTGTTGGGTCCAGGGTTCTTGCAGTAGCCTCGACCGCCGAAGCGCTGCCCTCTCGTGGGGTAAAAGTTGTTGAAGTTTGCTGAGGTCTGGTATTGGCCTCTGTCGGAGCCTTGCCCTCTATTATTGGCATGCTGCCCTGCTCGGCCGGTCGGGCAGCCCCTGCCCCGACCGGCCCCTTGGGAAAAACGCTGCTGGAACACACGCTTAATGCTGGACTGCGCCTTATCCAGCGAAGTGAAGGTGGATACAAATTTGCCGAGCTCTTTAATGAAGGGCTCCCCAAAGAGGCCGCCCTGGGCAACTGCCCCCGCTTCTGAAGAAGCCAAATCTCCCAACTTCGGATCCAGCTTAATAAGCAGGGATCTCCTTCGTTCGGTGGACAGGGCGCAGTTGGCGTTCCCCCCAAAAATTATTACTCGCTGAGCCCAGTTAGACAAAACCTCAGGGGAAATAACCGTGCCGTTGGCCTTCGCCTCTTCTGCCATGTCGAGGATCTTCGTGGCAGGCCCAACCGCGTCCAACAATTTATCTTGGCACGACCGCCAGGAACTGTCAATGCCCTTACGCGGGTCCTTCATAAACTTTGCGAGGAAGGTGGCCATTTTTGCATCTAACTCGGGCGTCAGGGCCACCTTACCCTCCAATGTGGGCCTCGGTCACTCCCCTCATAGGCATCCCCTGGCTTCCTTCTCCAAAGGCTTACGCAGGCGACCTGCCACGAACTTTGCCACCGTGTCTCCCGGCGTCCAGGCGGTGGACCGCGGATGCATAATCTCATCCGGGTCCAACATGCCGGAACTGTCCCGGGGCAACTCCACGGCCGAGCTCGAGGGGCGCCAAGAGCGCACCGAATCCCCATCGTCATCCGTGTCGGGGGAATCCACCCCCGGAGACGGGGGTGCGGTCTCCGAAACCACTGAAGGCTCAGGACCCGAAAGTGGCGCAGAGGGGACAGCAGTCGCCGAGGCTAAAAAAGCATCTCGGAGACGCTCAAACGCGCCCCTGTCCACCCCTTGCCCCCCTTCCGGTGACCCCTCCCTGCAGGGTTTCTTCGGGGCAGGAGGGCCCTCACCTGAGGGGCCCGGGAGACCAGTAGGAGCTCCCAAATGGGCCTGCGCAAGTTTGGCGCATTCCTCGACAATGCGCGCTGACAGGCGGTCCTCCATGGGGCCCACCACCTCAGTCACACAGCGATAGATAGAGCTGTCTACTGCCTGATAAAACTCCTCATCCTGTAAGTAGGAGTGGGGCTCCTCCTCAAAATAATCGCCTTGTTCTATGGCTGCCAAGCTAAGAACTGAACTTGCCGCAAGACTGCGCTTTTAGTCTTACCCCCCTGCAGAGGATGTCAGGTAATAAGATATGGGCAGGCGAGTCGGCTGCAATAACTTTTTGGGCCAAATGACTGGCAAGGTAGGGCTGCACGAACCCCCCAACGCGCTGACCCTCCACACAGGGACCGGGCCTGTCCACCCCCAATGCGCGTCCAGCCACACAAGCAAACAAATGTGCACACTCGCCTATTGGTGTTCACCGCGGTCTCTGCCGCAAAATACAATCCCCAAAGGGCGTAGGTAGGGTAATTAGGGCCAAATACGGACCCGGAGCACCAGGCGTAAGAAGGGTGGAAAGGGCAAAGCTCCGTTGCAGACCGTCTCCTCAGCTCGGCTCCCCAGAGTGAAGGGAAGCGCGCCGAGGAGCAGGCGAGACGTTCGAGCGCCCTCTGACGGGTGCTTCAATCACCGCACCGCCGCCGGGACAAGAGCCACGAAAGGAACGAGAACGCTCCCGCGACTGGGGGCTCTGTAGGGAGAAAACCACAAATGAATCACAATCAGAGCCCAAGATACCCCCGCTAATCCTGTAGATGGGAAATACAGTGCACTTGACCCTTAAAACGAGAACCAGAAAAATCACTTAACTGACTGCTGCGTGAGCAGCGAAGAAAGAGGAGGAGGGTTGAGGAAGGACTGGCTATCATACCTGGAGTGGACATAATGGAAGGACTAGTGTTGGAAGGCTCATGGGAGTTGTAGTTCGTCCTGGACTTACAAAGTTTGGAAAGTCGTTTGTTTCTGAGTTTTCTGCAGTTTAAACATGGATTGGGATTGGAGCTTTTCTAAGGCTGCTGTGTTTTTTGTATATGTAATAAAGCGAAGGAAGAAAAACATAATCCGAAGCCTCCGGTCCTGACATAGAATCTATTTTATCACCTAGCTCCTTCATATCTGGTGGTATCACTATTGACCAGTGACTATCTCTATCATAACCTCCTTAAAAGCAGCCATTGTGATATATTCTGAGCGGGAGTGGCCAGCACTTAAGGGCTTACAGGTGTCTCAGGAGATTGCTTCCCTCTGCTGCCCTTAAAAGAGGAGGTCTGGCAGGGTATGCAGCTGGATGCCTCATCGATATGGCGCCTTTGGAGTAATGAGGAGGGAGGCATCAGGTCCAAAAGATATTGGGGCCTGCTCCTATGATCCACTATTGGATCGGCCAAAGGGCCAGGATGATCCGCATTGTCCAAAGTGTGCTCAACGCCTTCCACATGGAGTCCATTTGCAGCAAAGCATGGGAGTCTCCAAAAAGGTGCACCCTCGCTTCTGGTGCTTGGTTCCTCCTCCTCACTAGTGGTAGTCATTTCTTGAGTCTGCCTAGCAGCAGAGACCTTTAACAATATTTGCCCCAGTTCCTGCTCTCCTCTTACTTCAACAGCTTCTCTGCTAAAACGGAATGGAGACAAAATAAAGAAATGATGGGTGCATATGTTGAAAGACTCATCATACAATCACTTTTGAATATTAAAGCTACATTCATAGTGATCAAGATTGAAACTGACCATGAACAACGTTGTGTAATCCAAAGCAACCACAACGTATTTTCTCACATATACTCAATTTATAAATGTATTAAAACATTAATTACAATAGATATAGATATAGACATACACGCCCCCCTGGGCCGTTACTTACTTAGGAGCTGACTACGAGCTCATTCTCAACAGGATCACTCCCCTGCCATCCGCGGGAGCACTTAGCTTCATTCTGTTTTTAACCCTGCACTCTCACCTTGCAGCGCTTGATCGCGCTTTTTAATTCACTCTCTGCTTACCTGCCTCAGGGACCTTGCCCTCGTCCCTCCCTCCCGCGCAGCCGAGCTTCACGCTGCCGCGGCATCACTTTGACTTGCCTGCCGCCTTCAGCGGACGCTCCCCCGGCCACGCCCACTTCTTGGCCACGCCCCCTTACCTCACTATTAATCATGTGCCTCCACCATTCGGGCAGCGGACGGGCGCAGCGGGCGCGCCGTTTGCGCGCCAAAGGCGCGCCTAAGGCAAGACCGTCTGCCCCCGTCCGCGACGGGCCGGGACCAGGGGCCACAGACTCTGCCCTTCCTCTGATGTACTCTTCTGCCCAACTTTCTTCTTTCTCTGTTTCTACCCCTCCCTCTCCCTCCACTGTCAAACACTTATCCTTGCATGGTATCTACGCCCCCCCCCTCACTGGCCCAGTCCTGTCTACTCCCCCTCCTTTAACTTCCTCCACGCCTCCCCTCACTCGTGTTTCCCCCGGTCTCCCAGCTGCCTCTGCTTTTCTTCTCAACACTCGCTCCGCCGTAAAAAACCAAACTGCTCTCTTCAACCTTTTGGACACTGATTCCCCTGATTTCCTTTTCCTTACTGAGACCTGGTTCTCCTCGGATTCCCTCCCTGACCTTCTGGCCATCCTCCCTGGCACCCATTATGCTCTCCGTGCTGACCGCCCTGATGGTAAAACTGGAGGTGGAGTGGCTATGATCGTCCGCCGCTCTTTCCAATTCCAGCTCCTGCCGCATCCTAGCATTTCTGGTGTGGATTTTCTGGTGGCCCGCTCGCTCAACCTCCCGGTTCCCCTCACGGTGATTCTTCTGTACTGCCCCCCTCAAAACATGCCATCATTTGCGTCCACCCTGCAGGATCTCCTGGCCACTCTGGCTGTAAATAATTCCTCGTTACTCCTGCTCGGGGACTTAAATTTTTGGCCGGGTGATCTGAGGGAGGACTCCTCTTCTAAAGATTTCTCCGCCACCCTTCGTTGTCTTAATTTTCTCCCTCACGTCTCGGCCCCCACCCACACCCTTGGCCACACTTTGGACCAGATCTGGTCTTTACGTTGTAATTCCTCGGTTAACTCGATCTCCCCTTGTGTTTGGTCAGATCATTTTTTGATCTCCTTTTCTATCTGCCTAGGTCAATCCGAGAAAGCCCCCCCGCCCAAAAACATCTGGGCCCGGAGCTGGAACAAGACTGATCTTAATGATCTTTCTTCCTCTCTGTCCTCATCGGCTCCCACCCTGACTGACCTCTCTGTGGAGAATCAGGCGGATGCTATTAACAACTGGCTTTCTTCGGCTTGCGACCGGGCCGCTCCACTCAAAAAGATCAGATCAGCCCGCCCTCACGAGGCTCACAAGTGGTTTTCCAACGACCTCAGATCCCTGAAATTAGAACTCAGACGCTCTGAGCGTCGCTGGCGCCGTAATTACTGTCCTACCCTCCGTCTCACTTACAAGGCTCTTCTCAATAGCTATAAATTGGCCATTTTAGCGGCCAAATCCAAATATTTCTCGGAGCGCGTAGCCCTCTCGGCCAATAAATCTCGTGAGATTTTCTCACTGGTGCGTAGTCTTGCCACCTCCGACCGTGCTAGCCTGTCCCCTGCTCCTTCTCAATTTCTCTGTCATTCTCTGAATAATTATTTTATCAATAAAATAATCACCATCAAGGCTAACATTCTGAGTGTGCCTGAACCAAACTTCCCGGATCATTCCCTCTCTTGTTCCTCTGTTTTGGATCATTTTAAACCCATTTCACCTGAGCTCTTCCGTGACCTTCTTGTTAAGGTCAAGTCCGGCTCTCCGGCGGATTGCGCTCCTGCACGGATCCTTAGATCCCTATACACCTCCTGCCCTACCCCTCCCTTAACTTTTCTTAATTCATGTTTGGCTCTGGGTTCTGTCCCCTCTCTCTTTAAATCTGCCATTGTGCTTCCTATCCTGAAGAAAGCTGGCCTGGATCCCTCCCTCCCATCGAACTTCAGGCCGATCTCCCTTCTTCCCTATCTTGGGAAGATTCTTGAGAGCTACGTGACATCTTGCCTCTCCAATTTCATCGAGGAGAACAACATCTTGGCCTCTCACCAGGCTGGCTTCCGACCTGGCCACTCTACTGAGAGTGTGGTCCTCGCGGTCCTGGATGAACTGAAAGGGAAGGCTGACAGTAATCTTCCCCAGGCCTTAGTCCTCTTGGATCTGTCCGCTGCGTTTGATACGGTCGACCATGCCATTCTTCTCGACCGTGTCAGCGCAGCGGGCATCCAGGGAACTGCCCTCTCCTGGATCGCGTCCTTTCTTCAGGGCAGATCACAGGCAGTTCACCTCTCTGACTTCTCTGCACCCCCCCTTCCGGTCACTTGTGGGGTACCCCAAGGCTCTTCTCTTTCCCCTCTTCTCTTCAATCTTTATATCCGCCCCCTCTTTTCTTCCCTTCTCGAGCTGGGGGTCTCTGTGTACAACTACGCAGACGACCTCCAGCTCGCCTTTGATCTATCTTCTCCTACTCACTCTCTCCCCAAGTTCAGCTCTACTCTTGTCTTCATTTCCCAATGGATGAGCTTCAATCATTTGAAGCTCAACCCTGACAAGACTGAGCTTGTCCTCACCGGTGGTCCCTCTAACCCCTGGTCCTCTGTTCACTGGCCCCTTTCCTTTGGTCCTCCCCCCTCCCCAGTTTCCTCCGTCCGGACCTTGGGCATCAAGATCAGCAATGATCTTTCTATGCATGCGCATATCAGCTCCGTTGTTTCCTCCTGTTTCCTTTCCCTCCGCCTCATTCGTAAAATGTCCCGGTTTTTTCTGTTGATGCCCTTAAAGTCATCATTTCTGCCCTTATCACATCCCGCCTGGATTATGGTAATGGCCTGTACGTAGGCATTCCGGCCTACGAAACTCGCCGCCTCCAGGCCATCCAGAACCAGGCGGCCCGTCTTGTTTTTCGTCTTCCTAAGTTCTCCCACATCACTCCTGCCCTCAAATCCCTTCACTGGCTCCCCGTTCACTTCAGATCCCAATGTAAACTTGCCTGTTTGGCTTTCCGGGCGCATGCCCGATCTGCTCCTCTCTTTATCAATTCTTTAATTTCCTCTCACGCCCCTTGTCGCTCTCTTCGTTCGTCTTCTCTTTCTCTTCTTCACGTTCCCCGCTTCCGCAAATCCCGCACCGGAGGCACTCGCTTCTCGGTGCGGGCTCCCCAGATCTGGAATACTCTCCCCCTCTCGATTCGCTCCATTCCTATCTTCTCACACTTTCGTAAAGCCCTCAAAACTTTCCTCTTTCTTCAGGCCTTTCCTGGCTAAATTCCCCCGGACCCCCTGGCAGATATGGTTGTGTTCCTTAGCGCCAGGAAGCCGCTTGGCCGCAGTGCGCTCTTATAAATATTTGTTTCATTTCATTTCATTTCATTTCATTTCATACAAGAAAACGTGTTTAGCATAACCAAAAATATTACATGAAGTAATACAATTGACCCATGTATAGGTCTTTAACAAAGCTCACCATCGTCGATACTATCGCTATACAATAATTAATATTTCATTTGAATTTGTACAGTGTAAGGCTAATGGCAAAGTTCAATTTGGGTGACTTATATGGTTGCCTCCGTTTTATTCACCACTAAAAATTTCTACCCGTCTTCCAAAAAATCAAATATGATGCATCCCAATTTGTAGTTACACATATTAAAAACAAATAGAGAGTCTAAAAAAACAAAGAAAATGACAGCTTTATGACACATACATACATGTAACACGATTCATACATCTATAAATACAATTCAGCATATTTTTTCTCCATCTCACTTGCACATCAGTTACGGATATATGAAACTTCCTTCATGCTAATAATCCTATATTTAGAAGAAACACTTCTAGAAATGACCTGAATTTGCACATAATGCAACAATTGTATAACTAATGCCTTAATTATCCATATCACTAATCAATGTTTAGAATTTTTTTATGGATTATTAAGTATGGTAGACTATTTTCAACTAATCCATTTAATTGATTAAGAAGGCATTATTAATATGCGAACACTTACTTAGAACACCCGATCAGGTCCTTGATGAATTTCCATTCAATGAAATCATTTTTGCCCAAGGCCACGCTCTGTTCTTCCGAGTGATGTCCTATGAATTCACATAACAAATAACATAACACACTTAACGGGATCAAAATTCATTAACCTCCCTTCTCTCAATAATATCACCATGGTCAACATTTCTCAACCTACCAGATGTGAATATGAAGAGCTTGTATGCACCATGAGGTGATACAGGGCTTCAAGGAGTCAATTTCATATGTGATTCACACTTATTTATGCCCAGTATGAATCAGTTCAGGTTATTTACACTTTCTAAATATAAATATTGAGTATCACTCATGCTGTTTGCACAGGATTGCATAATGTGGCCAAAAGGCTTTAATGGCAGACTTGAAACTGGGGAGCCAGGTTGGAGTCTGGCGGGAGCGCAGCCATCCTGTGATTCTCGGAAACCAATCTCTTGGTGCTTAACAATGAATGTGTTCTTCTATTATACAACTGGTGCTCATGTAAAGCACTCTGATGCCTTCAGTCGAGTTCGCGTTATATAAAACGACAAAAAAATTCTATATGTAGTGTCATATAATGTATTCAGACACATGTTTAGGGAGGTAATGTTTTTGGGTTGTATATTTCCATTACACTTATTAGTCTGGTTGTGACATCATGTTAGTCCAACGGTATCATCTCAGGATGGTATATGTTATAGTGTCCAAAATCTACCATTCGTAATTGACTAGACATTATCCAATCACAGTGATGCATCTACAAAACCAGCTGCTCGGGTGAAAAATTAGCAAACCAGGATCCCCATCTCTGTTCTGTATTCCACTCAGGAATCCGGATGGGGCACCAGTTCAGGTGTTCGGTCTTATATGTAAGCCCTATTGTATGTTGATGTTGTGCAACATGGAGCAGGCTACAATAGTCTTGCACACAACATCTGGGGAGTACAGACACAATCCCCATATGGTCAGGACTCTAAACCACAACCTAAGGATTCCAAAGTGAGCCCAATGATACCTCATCTTTGTACACGTGTGCCCTATTGCATCCCTTGTTGACCTGTACAGCTGGATGTAAGAAAGGTATAAGGAGATGGGGAGAGAGCGCATACCTAGCATGACCTGCAAAAAAGTCATGAGATGTTTGTTAAGTAGCAATTCCCTTAAAGATATACTGCCTAATATATGCATGCATGCATTTAAATTTCATATTAAGTATGTCAAATGTGTTGTGACTATGTTTACGATGTCATCACCCAGATATGTTTTGCCAGAGTGGGGTGGTTTTCACTTACCTAGAAACCAGATGTAAACAAAATCCCCAGCAACCAACTGATGTGCAAACGTTGACTGTCAGAATATTTAGCTGTGATGTGAGCTTCAAGCTAAGGCAGCATACATATCAGTGAAACAGCCCCTGACATCAAAGACAGCTTACACATTGATGGAGTGCCAGCACTGTTTGTTGTTGGAATGCAGTCCCCTTTAGCAGGCTAGCTGAACTGCCACTTGGGTTGAATCAGTGCCTTTCCACCAGTGGGAGTGGCATGGCAATACACTGGTGCACCCGGATGGTGATGCATCTCAGTACCTGTCACAAGCAGCAGCATTATCTTGCCTGCGAGATTTTCTAGGCGCCTCCAGTTACTATCTGAAAAGGCATAATAGCCAGGAATTGGAGTGCAGCCTGCATGTTGAGATGGACACGGATAGCCTGAGAGTGCCCTCTAGGTGATTTAAGCTCTAGCTTCCAGTCTGCGACCATGTCAAATTTCAGGGGAGAAACAATATCTAGTATTGACTGGTTCCCAGGACATCCCCAAGATTCTGATCCTTTGCTTGTAAATCCTCTCTCTCCTCAAATAATTGCAGCCCCAAAATAAGGTCCAGTGAACTTGGCACTTCCCCTGTATCTTTAACAGGATTGAAGAAAAAGGTGTAGGAATGTCTCAGTCAATCAGTGGTGGACCATTTTGACATCTGGCATCCCTGTGAGCAACCAACAGAACAAGCACCCTAATTAAATTCAGGTTCAAGACGCCATCCCAAATGGAAGTAACTAGAACTGGTAATGGTTTGCAAAGTGCAAGAAGTGCTTGTGGGCAAAGAGAGGTGGGATATGGTAGTATGCATCCTTCAGGTCCAGCAACACAAAATATTTTCCAGGAGATATGAAAGGTAAAGTGGGCTTATTGGTGGTCATCATTAAATGATGATTGAGCAGGTACTTGTTTACCAACTTGAGGTCCAGAGTGAGCCAAAAAATCACTGTTGTGACTTTACTCAAAAACTGAATTGAATACACGACATGCATAATTTCCCCACAGAAATATCGCAGGACTGGCGGAGACCAGGACATGATGCAGTAATCCCTTTCCAGAGCCTGAATATTGCGTGATATGATACTCACAATTTCGAATGCTACAGAAAGCAAACAAATGTTACCCACTGGCACATCCAAGTGTAAGGGGAAAAATAGGCTAGTCCTTCCACGGGTGAGGCAGGAGGAACAGATGTGGAAACAGATTGATTAGGTGTCCTCAAACCTACAGTTTCCGAGTCATACACATCACTGTCTAGCCCTAGAGGTTGCAGCAATCACTGACGATTTATCAAAGGGCATATCTAAAAGGAAATGGACTTCAAAGCTAGCAAGGATACCAGGTTTCTAAGCTTTGGTATATTATAAAAATCATATAGTAATATATAGGTACGGCTAGCGCTATGAATTTTACATAGACCCTAGCCCTGAGAGCCAATACTGAAGCTTTAAGAGGGTAACACTTCCAAACCAGACTGACCTCCATGTCAGTGAGGTCAGCAGAAGTAGTGACCTCGGAGGTAAGAGCAGACAGAGAGATACTACTGGTCAACAAATAATCCACTATAGTAACAGTGGGAACCTCAGACTCAAACCCCCCAGGCAATAGCAAGAATCTAAAGAATGCAGGCTTTTGTTGTAAATTTAAGGAAACATCTACAATTGCTACATATTTTTTACCTATTCAATTTGTGTGAGGCAACCTTGCACTGCTGTTGACACCTTCCACTTATCTGTTGTTTTGGATAACAAACTTTCACTGTTCCTGTTCTTGCTGTGTATGCCCTGTATGTAATGGAATTGATGTCTTTTAGGATTGCAGCTGTCCCTGCCTTGGGGCCCCTGGCCTCAAAGGTTGCAAAATCATAGACAGGAACACATAGGCAACTAGTCCTTATGGACGTCAATTAGGGCTCTACTTTCCTTGTTTTCTGTCAATTTTGTATTACAATAACAGTGAATAGTACAATATTATTCACTATTAGTGTGATAAAGAATAGTGTGCAATTGGTTGGAATATGAGTTAACATGCTCTTAAATCCATATAATGTGCATGCTTGTGGGTGAGAGTGTGTTTATGTGAGAGAGTATTAATGTATGCATGTTTGTGTATATCTAAGCATGTGTCTGAGTGAAAGTAGAGGTCAAATGGCATGTGATGTCAATTCTTCTACCCCTGGAATTCGGGCGAATTGGCATTCATGACTAATGGTGACTAAGAAAAGATTTTTTGTGAAATTTTGAAAAAGTATGTGAAATTATACTTATTGCAATAAAATGTTTTGGATGTTATCTTGCATGAACATTGTATAAAAGGACATATCTCATATTCAAAAGTCATAGGAGATATGTGCATGAGATTGATTTGAAAAGAAAATGTCTCTTGGCTGCTATTTGAATGTTTAGTTGAAGTTTAATCCAGTCTCCTTTAGTCATAAATCTCCCAAAGGTCTATGCCCACGAACTGACAAGATGTGTTTTTTATAATTCACCTATTGTGAAAGTTGTAATTTGTAGGAAGTTGGATCCACTTTAAATACCTTTGCCAGGGTTAGTCCCTGATTTACTGTTTGGCAGACGGGCATTCTGTCACAAACGTGACATATATCCCTTCCGCTATATTAACAGTACCATAGGATACAATGCGCTTGTGATACGGTGGACAGGAGAAGAAATACATCACATTTGTGACATAATCCCTTCTGCCAAACTCTAAATCAGGCCCTTATTTGTCTATTATTCAATTCTAATAAAATATCTCTGTGACAACAAAAGCCAAAATGAAATTAAATAGTGATCAGATCAAATATTATAAGTTTAAGAAATTGATTAGTATGTGAGTACGTGCATTTATGCCTTGACGACTGGATGAGGGGCACACACAGCTGAAGCAATGGAAGGTTTTTGTCTAGCAAACACTCTTTACTTTTTGTACCAGTGATCATTATCCAGATGCCAAGTATTAATATAGAAACATTTTTATTGAAATGAAAAAGTCATCCTCAGAGGCCTGCATCCTTTGTGGCTCATCATTTAGTTCGGATCATCATGTAATCTCTGCCGTCCTCCAACAGGTGATCGGAACTTCTAAGTGTTTAATGTACATTTTCAGGGACTAATGAGTTTCACAATTCTTGTTGCAATCCAATCAACACAAATAGGCGCATTCCTTCCGAGTTGAAATCCATTTAATTTATTATTTCATCTTTGCATGGTGCGAACAGGTTTATGTGAGGGAACTGTAACCTAGCAACCGCTAGAACTAGAACTTTTCATGATGGCTTTTCTGTCAGGGGACTATTTTCATAACCAAGGGGTTGGCTGCATGCATATGATAATCCTTGAAAGACCAAAGAGTATATACAAAGCAAAAATAGTCTGAAAAAGGTGGGATACAAAGTAAAAAGAAAAGATACTTGTGGGGGGGCAGAGGGAAGTTGGAATTAAAAAAGAAAGGTAGAGAGCATAGAGGGTGCTCAATTAGAAAAGGTAAACGTTTTTATAATAGCTTATATTTTACATAAAATTGCATTTATTAGAAATCATTACTGCCTCATCTACTTATATCAGCACACTACGAACATTTGTGCGCAGTCCTCACAATAGATACAGGCAATGAACTTGCCACCACCATTCCATTAAAAAAAAAAACTTTTGTAAAACAAATCCACTCTGCTCCTCAACTCCTGGATATATCATAGATCTGGCTCACATCAACTTCTGTTTTATCTGCCTCCCTTGGAGCGTGTGCTTTGATATGAATATAGGTAGGTGTGTTTTGTTTGAAATGTTCATGCTTTTGTCTCCCTTTACACTGAACCTGAATTTCTTTTATGTGTTTTCCATGCATTGACTCGCCTGCATAAGTTAACCTTGGGTGTAGTGCCTAAATCGGTTGAGGGATTGTTTGGCACCTCGTGCAGTCCAGGTCAGTGACGGCTGGTGACATTTGAAAGTGTTGGGGTGTAAAATTATTGCCGTACTGCACTGCGGCGAGCGAGTGTAGTGAGCGTGCCCGAACAACCGACGGGGGGGTCACCTCCCGAGAAACATTTGAAAAAAGAGTGGATAAATGGTGCATTTTCAAGCAAATTTGAGGAAGCAGGAAGGTTAAGCAAGCAACACGATCGAATCATAAACCTCATTTAGGAGTCGGACCTCGGGTAAAATACAAAATAGCCCCTTAAAAATTACATTGAAGGGGAGGGTGGAGGGGTGCGTTGGCTGCAAAAAAGATATCAGTAATGACAGAAGCACAAAACACTGGTCTGATTAAAGCCCTTGCTTTACCAGTGAATTCTCCGCAATAGTTTCTGCCGCATTTTCAGCGGCCATCCCAAATTAAAACAGTACTGTCTGAGCTCTTCTAAAACGTAACTGAAAAAAGTCCAAATCTGTATAAAATAAGTCCGAAAGGCCAGATCTTCTCTCTTGTAGGCCTTTTTAAAAAGTACTAGTGATTAAAAGTAAAACTGTAGACAGCGGAGAAAAATACAATATATACCAGTTCACAAGTTAAATAAGTTTGCATTGAGCAGAGGAACGTTTTGACTTCCTGGTCAGATGTTCATGTTTCGGCAGGGCCGGTCAGTCTTTCATTTTTCGGAGGTCGATGAGAAGAGTACCATTAAGAGGGGTAACAAACATCTGGAATTCAGCGCCAAGTAACCCTTCTGGGTCAGTGTTTACTTCACAGATACTTCTTTTATCACCTTCGCTGCGGCGGCTATTCCGCCGCAGCTCTAAGGGTGCGGGGCGTCCGCGCAGCGGGTGCATGCTGGTGATGGAACCGCTCCGTCACCAGGCGCGGTTGAGCTGTGCTGATGACGGAGCGGTTCCGTCATGGCCCCGCCCGCTCAATGGCACGCCCGGCGCAGGTGTGGAATCCGCGCAGGCGCGGCGAGCGGGCCATGATGGAACCGCTCCGTCATCAGCACAGCGCCACCGCAGCTGATGACGGAGCGGTTCCGTCATCAGCATCGAAGGAGTTATAAAACTGCTGAATAAGAGAAGTTGTAGCAATGAAAGTACTGACGAGCGCTGCACTTCACTTAGAAAGGTGGAAACCCCACATCTGCTAATAGATTATAAAGGATGTGCACCCCACGATTAATATACAGCACCTGTGATCTGTTCAGTTTGCATCACTGGCAAGGACTCGGAAGGTGCTGGAAGTGGTAGCACCCTACAAGTATGTGCCAAGACAATTGAGGAGTGCGGCATTTTTGTAAAGTCAATATTGGAAACCTGTACCTTCGCAGCAGCTGCCCAGATATGACCAATCCCAATCAATAGCCAGTGGTACTGCTCCCTCAATTTTTACAAAAGAACTGGTGAAAACATTCAACATTGTTTTAAAGGCAATTCCCAAGGTGTCTTCTTCAGTTCTTCTTCAGAGACAGGCTGTGTCCCTGTAAATATGCCAGGCAGGAAGGCTCAGCACGTATGTTATATTTAATTACAGCCCCACCCTCAATTTAGCACTTAGTAACTGGAAAAAAACAAACCTGCTGTGTGCTTGTTTTTACCGTGGCTGCAGGCGCCTTTCTTTTTCCATTCCAACTGGTGACTGTAGTTAATTTTAGCTCGGGAGCAGCTTGATGGTGTCTGTTTTGCGCCATAACGCTACACTACAATGCAGATAATCCCAGAAATAGGAACAGCCAAACTCAGTCATAACTCACGCCCCCAGCTTACATTACCCAATTAAAAACCCTAACAGAGAACGTTGCCACCCACTGCATTGTGTTCCTGTCGGCCAGCCCCACCCCTTCTCCTTAATGTGAATGACGTTCTGCTGACCACGCCCTGGGCCACGTCAGAAGCGCCCCATTTGAAGCCTATTCACTGCTGCTTTGTGCAGCCACTCCGCTTAGGAGGCTGATGTCAGTCTCCTCGCCTGTGCCTCAAGGGAGAGGAATTCCTCACCCAGCACATGCGTAGTAGGACTCTCATCGGACCTCATAAAAAAACAATATAACATTGTATCTCAGGGAAGATGTGGAGCACCAAGCAGTGAACACTTAAAGCTGCTCCATGGATAATATGCTGTGCATGACGACCGGTCTCATTCAAATTGTACTCCAACGAAACATTACCGAGGAAAGTACAATTCAGCATATGGACCTGACACGGACCTGCCATGTCCACCCAGTGTACTTCCACTGAACATGCTAACTCGTCCCTTTGTGTTTAACCGATTGTAATATGCTGTCCGTTCCATCACTCGTTTCCTCCAGTATTGGTTACATGAATGACGTGATGTACATACAATACTTAGGCCCGTTCTTTTAGGTTTTTTGTGCTGTAAGCAAATTCAATAAAATTACATTGAATTAAAAAAAAACCTGCTCCATGGAGCTTCTATTCTCCCTATTCTCTCCTCCCCAATGCTGGGAGGGCAACGCCCCCTTCTCCTGTTAATACCAGCAGCCACTGGTCCATGTGAATCCATCCCTTTCGGGTCATTACCATATGTGAGGTATTCTTGGTTGTACTGCTCTCAGGGTGGTTGTCCTAGGCACACACACTGCACCTCCCCCAGGGAACGCTTCCTGCCCTCTTGACCCCAGTGAGGATACTCTGGCATTGCATGAGTTGTAGCGGATTGGGAGTAAGGATATCACCTGACAAATACATTGGGCCTCATTTATGAGGCTGTGCGTCACTTTTACGCCGCTGGTGCGTCACTTTTTGTGACGCACCAGTGGCATAAACAGTGTGCCTTGTTGCACCATATCTAGGTAGATGCGTCACTTTGTAAACCCCTGCACCACATTATACCTGCGCCAGGTATAATGTATGCAAGGGGGGCGTTTTGACGCAAGAAAGGGTCGTAGAAGTGACGCAGTGAAATCTATGAGATTTCACTGCACCACTTCTAGTTCACAAATGCGTCAAAAATCTTACGCTTGCCTCACAGCAGGCGTAAGACTGACGCAGGCCCTTTCACATGGGGCTTGCCCCATGTGAAAGGACGCATTGCTGGAGTTGCGTCACTTTTGTGACACACTCCAGCAATGCGTCACTTTTGCGCCATACAGATACGTCAGAAATACTGACGTATCTGTAACTCCTTGCGCAATGATGCGTCATACTGTAAATATGACGCATCATTAGTGTAGCAAGGAGGGCGCAGTGAAAAGTGACGCATCGCTGTTTTCACGCAGCGATGCGCCACTTTTCATAAATGAGGCCCATTATCTTTAAGAAAATACCACCCCATTGGAGTTAGTAACGGAAAATGTACACCCAATGGACTGATGTATTAAACGGGATTCATGCCATGATATTATATCAGGTGATTTTTTTTGTTATCAATAGTCTGAAATACAACTGAGCATGAGTAACGTGAAGCGTACCGGAACATGTTTGTTTTGATTTTGCCACTTTGGAGGTCTTTGCAGTTTCTGCACTTTTATCTCAGCCATAGAGAGTGAGCTGGAAAAGCATTCCATGTCGTGAAAGAATGATGTCTTCTTCAAAACGTGGAGCAGCCTGCTCCTTTGATCACATGTACACCCATAAAGATAAAGGTTCTTATGGATGGGGCGTTGGCATCCGCTCTGCAGCACTTGGCAACCTGTGTAACTTAGCTCAGGTGGAGGGTGTGGCTGAGGGTGAGGATGAAGATGAGAATAAAGATATGTTCTTGGCACTAAATAGCTTTTTGTACTTCAGCACATCGGAGATATTCTGGTATTCCTTCTTGGTACTGAAGAGATCCACAAGGGATTCTTTGGTCGCTTCAGATTGCAAGAAACAGAAACCATTATATAGAGTTGGAAGGGGGGAATCCCCCAATGGAAACCAAATACGAGGAGCAACCCACTCCCTTAATTTTCTTCACAATGGAGATACTCCTGTGAAGGAAATTCAGCCCAGATCACAAATAAAGAGAATGAAGAATGAAAAGGCATTGAGAAGCCTGCCATCCCAGTTTCTTGGTGCTGTTTGGAGGGTTCCCTCTTTTATCATGGTGTATTATCAGCTGGTCAGTGGGTCTTTGCAGACTGCTCTTGCCTTAGAGAGAACTTCTCCTACTGACTCCATTATTATGAAGGTCAATCTGGCTTGCAAATATTATTTTTTATCTTCGCTGTTTGCTTTGCGGGCTCCGGCCTCTACAACTTTCACCGTGCAGCCTTTACTTAAACAATGCCAGTCCTTATTTCATGCCTTGCCAGGGGTTAATGACCTGGCACCCTTACCAGCTTTGAGGTCTATTTTCTTTTGGACATCACCTTTGATCAACAGTGATTGTTGCAACCTCTGGCAATGGGAATTGACCTGTTATTCTGGGACAAAGGAAGCTAGAGGTTTCCCAAATCAATTTGTTTAGTTCTCTGCCAATTCCTGAGTCTATACTGTTTGCTACTCTGTCTGAGGCCCTTATAATGAATTCCAAAATGGGCTGCAAATGCTTTACCTGTTTTGCCTGGGTCCCTGTGGGCCTGAAGGTGTAACTGGTAACCACTGGAAGCACGTGTTGAGGGGAAAGGAACCATGAGGCACTCAGCACAGATGCGTATTGGATGAAATGGCAGCAGATGCAATTTAATGGCAGAAGATAAATTAGAGAAAGGTAGCCCCCTCCACCAAGTATCGCCATAGTCCTCCATAGTTCGCAGTTTTGTCAGACAGGCAGGAAAAGTTCAATATGTTATGGTGTCAATAACTCTGCAAATATACCACTCAGCTAAGGAGGAAAGGCGTATATGGACATCATGCTTATTCTAAGCTGGTAAACCTCAGTTCCTTAGACGCCCTATATCTCCAAATGCTGTGCGGGAGTAGCTAAAGTAGGTATATACCCAGCATGGAATCAAAGGATAACTTTGAACAGCTAATTGTTGGTTTTACAGTAGATTGTTCATGAACTTGACTGAACTACCAACAATGACCACATAAAGGGAATGAAAAAGGAAACCGCCTCTTGGAAGAGATATGTGGCTGGACTGATGTCATTAGAGACACAGTATAGGGGGTGGGATGTGGAAAACAAACAAAATATTAAAAATAAGGGAGTCACAGGGATAGATACCAGATTTCAACAGTCACTTGACTGCACCCCTAGAGTTCACCTGAATTTGCAGTGAAGCTCGTTTGGAGATAGACAGGATCTCAGGACCACAATTGAAGAGACCAAGTGAGTACAATGGAGATAATAGTACTGGGCAGATAAAGAATATCTTCCGAGGGTTTTGACTGGGTTATTGTTGTGAGAAATCCAAGTGTAGATATGTCTTGGATCAATTTGAAACTAGCTGAGATGACCAACCTTCACAAAGGTGGAAAGCCATTGCCGAGTGGATGAAGAACACCCGTTTGAAGCTGAATTCGGACAAGACAGAGGTCCTCATCCTCGGCTCCATGCCTTCAGCCTGGGATGACTCCTGGTGTACGACCGCCCTCGGGGCGGTCCCAATGCCCACCGCCAACGCATGCAACCTGGGGTTCGTCCTCGACTCAACGTTCTCCATGACCAAGCAAGTCAACGCCATCTCATCCTCCTGTTTCAACACCCTCTGCATGCTCAGAAAGATCTACAAGTGAATCCCCACCGACACTAGAAGAACGGTCACCCAGGCCCTTGTCAGCAGCAGACTGGACTACGGAAACGCTCTCTACGCAGGAGCCCCGGCCAAACTTCTGAAACGACTGCAACTCATACAGAATGCATCCTCGACAACCGGCGCCACAGCCACATCACACCCCACCTGAAAGACCTGCACTGGCTTCTCGTTAACAAGAGGATCACCTTCAAACTCCTCACCCCCGCACACAAAGCACTCCACAACACCGGCGGCCCAGCATACCTCAACAAACAGCTCACCTTCTACACCCCAAACAGCCAGCTCTGCTCCGCCGACCTCACCCTCTCCACCGTCCCCCACATCAGGATAACAACCACCGGCAGCAGATCATTCTCCTATCTCGCCGCCAAGTCCTGGAATACCCTCCCCATCCTCCTACAGCAGACCGAAGACCTACTAACCTTCAGGAGGCTACCTGGCTGTTCGAGCAGTAGCAGCACCCCCCCCCCCCCCGAGCACCTTTAGACCATCACGGGTGAGTGGCACGCTTTAAAAATTTCTTGATTGATTGATTGATTGAGATGAGGGCACCTACCTTGTTCTATACATGGCGGCAAGCCCATCACAACCTTACCATGTCACAACAATGTGTTATATAGCAGAAGGTTTTCATTGGTTGTAGTTTAGTTTGTTGGCCTCTGTATTTGAGGAATGAGGAGAAACCGCTGTGGTCATTCCCCTCTATTCCCATGAGATTCTTTGAATCTATGATATGCATCATCAATTATTTGTAGGATGGCTGTCTCTGTTGTGCAGCCTTCTCTAAAGTCTAATTGTAAAATATTGAGTAAATCATTCGCATGAATATGGTACTTGAGTTGTAGGGCAATACACTAGAGGTGGGTGTTACATGTGGAGTTTTCTGTAGCATAATTACGCTAAATTACAACATTACGCAAGATTATGCAGAATTACATAAGAGCGTATCCTTACATGTAGTGCTATTTTCCTAGAGCAAAATGCACGCTCACATTCAAATAAACCAGAGGATGTATTTTGTGCTAAGAAACTCGTGCTAAATGTAACATAACAGTAACAACAGCAGCCAGTAGCCAGCAGCTGCTCAAGTTCTGATCCTTTGCTCTTGAGTAGGTGTATTTGCCCCCCACATTAATTCAAATTATACAAATAGGGGTTTTTGCTTAATTTTTTGCAATTTTGCATCATGACTAATGAAAAATGACTTAAATTATTCCAACTACTCCAATGTAATTAAACTTTTGCCCAGGCCTACAATACAACTCATTACAGCTTTGGTCAGGAAAAGGAGGGATGTAATGCCATGTACTTTTTAGGTCTTCACAATCTGCTTATTTTTCTTTTTATTAGGAGAGGTTGTACTTGGCTGGGTTTCAGGCAATCGGGACTAGATGTTAGCAGAGTTCCTAGTTGGTTTTTGGTGATCTCAGTCTTGTAAAGAAGATGAGATGAATTACATGGTGGACTCAATCTGTTTTGATCTTCTCTTTGTACAATTGCACACATTCCTTGCTCTTTTCTTTGTTGTTGCTCAGTAGAGGAGAGGTTGTAAGACTTGCACCCGTCTGACAATTTCAAATAGTTTCTTCAGTCTTTATTTGGCACATATCAGTTCTCCACTGATATAGCTGAATTTAGCTTCAAATATTACTTTTGTGTAGTGTGAGAAGTTGGCCTGGTATATGATGTCCACTAATTAAAGTGGGCACCTTGCACCAGTCCAAACAACCCTAATGGTGATTTAAGAGGTCTCAGACAACCTTAGAAAGCTATCCAAGTGGTAGCTGTGGAGAGCAGCCTTCAGGCTTAGTCTTAAAGGAGTATTAAGCAGCTTGTTTTACCAGAATGCAAACTTAGTATAGATTAAATGAAAAGAGAACCACACAGTTGTTATAAAAATATGTATTTATTATATAACACTATCTAGTACCTTACAGTATCTCCTACACGGACATAGACACAACGTACACAATAATTCAACAAAGAAATAACAGTAAATAGCACTAATCACCCTGGGCCCCAGGAAGGGACCAAATCATATACTGAGAAAGTGGTATAAGAACCACGACTTGAGTCAAGACAGTGTCAAGAGGACGTAGAAATGCTGGTACCCCATGGAACCACCCAAGGTGAGTAGTATGGGACTCCACGGAGTGCGTGTACAGTGTGTGAACACGACCGCATGCTCCGTACAAGTCTATGTGAAAGTTGCGTTGGAATTTTTACGTTTAAGGACCCTTCCCAGTGGACTTCGAAGAAACCAATAGATGACAGAAGGTTGTAGAGCCACCCCACCCATGGACACTGAAATACCCAAGTTACCTATCCCAGGGAAGCCTGGTGCATAGGTCTGAAGTGGCGTCAGAAACTGCAGTTGAACCTATTGGAGGACTTCGAGAAAGTGCCGCTGCTGGAAGGGAGAAAAGTGTCAATTGGAATCCAAACGTGGATTCTTGTCGAAGAGTACCTGAAAGCAGAGGGGTCACTTGAGAGTGACCTGGGGCTAAGTAGACTAATGCCCACCGATGCTGGGTGCTTCAGGTTGGATGACAGGGCCCTTGACTCTGCAGCTGTGGGGACTGGCAATGTCGAGGACAACCAGGAGACAAGGATGTCAAGTGCTGAGAGGTTGGTGTCCGACGGGAGCACCAACAAGCCTTGGCAAAGGCAGCACATGCAGGAGATCAAAGAAGTGCATAGTTCAGAGCAGCAAGGTCCAGGGGACTCACCACATGCAGGGGAATCAGGTCAGTCCTGAACAAGCAGGGGAGCCCAAAGAAAGGAAAGTTGACCCTTAAGTGGACCCACAGGCCGGAGGCACAGGAGTTGTGAGAGGACCTCAAGCAGCTTTACAAAACAACAGGTCACGGAGCACTGGGTGTGAGGTGGTTATAGATCTTTACAGGAGAAGTTGCCAGAAGTTGGGGCTACTCAGAGTCCAATGCACTTGTTGCTGAATTGCCAACAAGCACTTGCATTTGCAAAAGTATGCGATGCACATGGGTTCGGGTATTGCAGCCCCCAAGAGGGATTCTGACCTAAAACTGAGTGAGAAGGCAGCTTGGGCCTCAAGGGACGTAGAAACCCACCTCTTGTGTTGCTGGACCCTTCGGAGTCTGTAGGAGCTCAGGATCAGCAGACTGGTCAGCAGTGTTGAGGTTCCTACCAATGCAGGGGAGTGACTCCTTCACTCCAAGGGAAATTATCTTCATTTGTCTTTGAATGGTACCACAGGTCCTGCATGCATCCTGTATGGTGCAGAGGCACCAGTTCTTAATTTGTGCCGGTGCTCCCTGGTTCTTAGCACTGGCACATATTTATCAGGGCCGAGTCTACATAGCACCATGCGTCTGTAATTCTGCACGTCACCACTCATATGGCAATGTGAATGTGGCGTAGACTAGGTAGTATATTAAAATTAAATTACCTTACTGACTCCGCGCGCGCATCACATATGGTCAATACTGTCTGGCCCAGACCATCAGAGTGCGACCCATTATTTAGTTATTTCAATATGTCTGACTAGATCAGTCCACATCACATGATTCAGTCGTGACGATGAGCATTTCTATTCAAATGTGCTTTCGGCTGCCCTTAGTTCAGTGTTGCTGTCATTGGGTGGGAGTCCAGGACCCTGATTGGTTAAGGGGCTGAATTTGGTTCTTCAGGGGTAGGGGTCTGCAGCAGGCAGTATGAGCGACATGCGTAGATTCAAATGCCACGTCCTGGCACACCCGCACTCCACCACCAGTCATCGCCAGTTCAGGCAGTACCACATTGAGTGAAGGCCGCAGCAGGCTTAGGCCGCCTATCGAATAAAGGCAGGCTGGCAGTCTCAGTACCGGCCCGACAGCCCACCACCACCAGTAACTGTAAATACTGTACCAGCCATTACCAACACTGCTTTTTTTTTGCGTGGTGGGTGGCGTGACACACTGCGTCGTGGTCTCTGGCGAGGTAGGCTAGCTTCCGCTCTGTTACACATAGTGACATTCCACAATCAACTTTGCTGAATTCCGGTCCGGGGTTAAGTTAAAGGCTCTGCACCGGTCCCTGTCTTTCTTCCAGCCTTCTCCTTGCCTGGGCAGTGGCATTGAACTTACTTGCTGCACACAGTCAGGTGCCTGGCACCTGAGGCATGATTGCTCAGGGCAGGCCTTGGACTCGCATGAAGTGAACTATGAAGCGAACCACGAGTGACGACTCTGAGTCCAAGGCCTGCCCTTAGCAATCATGCTTCCATGTCATGCTTCCATGTTTGCACGTCCCACATTGCAAGAGGACTACCCACTGTAGTCTGATTACTAATAATATTGGAGACAAATTTGAGATTAATAATTGACCCTTGTTGACTTCGAATAGGTACAGGAGAAAGAGGGACGCTTGTGCTACCAGAAAGAAGTTAATTTTTTACAGTGACAAAGAACTTATTGCAAAGAGACAAATAAGCTATTACAAAATATCTACGAATGAATTGCATACATTTTCTTTCATACAAATATATAATAAATTGACATATCCTTTATACATTTGAAATCAGGAGAGCGCAAGTTACAACAAAATATCGATAAATACACAAAGTTAAAAATCAAGAAGCAAATGTCGACGCAGCGTTTCGGTTTTTGAGATAAAAACACCTTCTTCAGGACAGATTCTCGAATGTTAAAAATAAGATTTAATATATAGGGCCAGATGTAGGAAGTGTAATTCCGGTCGGTAACGGCCGAAATTACCAAATTTCGGCCTTACCGACCGGAATTAGGCTTTTCAGATGTAGGTGGCTTCATTTCAGATTCGGTAATTTACCGAATCGGTATTTAAGAATTCGGTAAATTACCGAATCTGAAATGTAGGGTGCACTCAAATGAGTGCTTTTCCCATTTTAGGATTCGTTATTTACCACCAACTAGAAGTTGGTGATAAATAATGAAAACCTTAGAAAAAGCATTTTTTTTGCTTTTCCAACAGTGACCCATACACATTTGAGGGGTGCAACAGGGTGTCAAAGTGACACCCTGCCACCCTTCAATGTTTCCCCAATTGACATTCATTCCTATGGGCCACCAGACCCATAGGAATGAATTGCAATTACCGAATCGGTAAATACCGATTCGGTAATTACCGAAACTTACCGATTCAGTAATTATTTAAGAAAAATTACCTACATCCCATTTGCCTGTTCTTAAATACCGAATCGGTATAATTCGGTATTTAAGAATCGGTAATCTGGGATTACCTACATCGGGCCCATAGTGTTCTTTCCAATCTTTGATGCCTCCGGATCCCAATGTAGATATACGGGTCCAAACTTTGACTGATGCAGGCACTTGTTCCTATATTCAATTATAATTTGAGAAAAAATCGCTGTAGCCGCAGACCGATCTCCACTTCGTCTAATGGCCCATAAGTCTTGGGGGCTAACCTCCCGTATTTACGTGATAATTCTCACACTCGTCTTTGTTATAGTCGGCCTCCCTGCTCCTCCTGGTACAGCGTACCGTGTAGTTCTCGTGTCGGCAAAACCGGAAGCAAAAACCAGGAGGAGCAGGGAGGCCGACTATTAAAAAGACGAGTGTGAGAATTATCGTGTAAATACGAGAAGTGGAGATCAGTCTGCGGCTACAGCGATTTTTTTCTCATATTATAATTGAATCATAATTGAGATCAATAACTTAATACCGGTGGCTCCCCTGGACAGTGGTAAAACCTGTGAATTATTATTTAAGTTCCCATATAGGAACAAGTGCCTGCATCAGTCTAAGTTTGGACCCGTATAGTGGAAAGAGTACTATATATTAAATCTTGTTTTTAACATTCGAGAATCTGTCCTGAAGAAGGTGTTTTTATCTCAAAAACCGAAACGCTGCGTCGACATTTGCTTCTTGATTTTTAACTTTGTGTATTTATCGATATTTTGTTGTAACTTGCGCTCTCATGATTTCAAATGTATAAAGGATATGTCAATTTATTATATATTTGTATGAAATAAAATGTATGCAATTAATTCGTAAATATTTTGTAATAGCTTATTTGTCTCTTTGCAATAAGTTCTTTGTCACTGTAAAAAATTATCTTCTTTCTGGTAGCACAAGCATCCCTCTTTCTCCTGTACCTATTCGAAGTCAACAAGGGTCAATTATTAATCTCAAATTTGTCTCCAATAATATTAGTAATCAGACTACAGTGGGTAGTCCTCTTGCAATATGGGACGTTTTTCGGATTTTACTATGTTTCCCCTGGTCCCAGACCGATCTTTAAAGGGGGCCTCCCTGATTTTTTCATTTCCATGTTTGCACGCACATTAAATTCTGAATATATCCTAAACCTCCCCGTACATTGCTACTGTCTAAGATTTCAACTATATAATGTCCCAACATGCAGCAGCATGAGTAGCAAGGCAGCCATCCATTACTATTTCCAGAAAGCCGAGCTCACTCTTCTGTCACCCATGAGCTTTCCCCAGTCACCTATATTGTGCAATTAAAATGCCAAGCCGGTCTACTGTTGTGAGAGTCATGGAAGCAGTTCCCATCTCCAGTGCTCTAGGCCTCGCAACCATGGTTTACCGCTACAAGGCCCAGGGGAAGGGGTGCGCCCAGCCTCGTAGCCATGACCTGAGAGGCCCAGGTGACGGAAACACCTCGTCATCCATGTCTTGCAATAGGTTAGTGCTTTGAATTTAGGCCCACGCAGCTAACTCAGTGACGTCCAGGGTAGGGATTCTCTCCTAGGCCTCACAGCCATTGTCTAGCTCTGAGGCCCACAGAAGCAGGCCAGCCAGGGTACCACTAAACTTGGCCTTGCAGCAGAGGTCAAGCTCTATGAGACCCTGGGGACATATGTCCTCTTCGCTAGACCTGATTGCTATACCCCAGTGCTGCCAGGTCCAGGGAGGGGAGGGCAGGTGAATAAAAAGGAAGGAGCCATGGTTGAGTGCTGCAATGCTCAGGGGAGAGGGATTTCTTCCCCTGCTAATCTAAATGATGGTTTTGCGCTGTGAGGCACACAACCCCCTTACCCTGGGTCCTTTGTACTGTGGTTCAGTAAAATGGGCTAATCACAACTCCTCCAGCACTTGAGGTTTATCTGCTGTTTACAGACATGCAATTCCTTGTGACTCACAGACAAGTGACAGGACCGATAAAATACAAATTGGCCACAGGTGCAGAAGGATTTTCCCAGCATGACTGAAGGCTGACTAGATGAACAAATGAGAGCCATCAGAAGCTCGAGAGGTCCCGTCCCTCCCCTCACCCTCCTTAAAATTATAAAAAAGAATACTTCACATTTCGCTGACTTTTATACTTCACATTATGTGCGTGCATTAATTTGACTGACTGACGGAGTGGCACCGGTGCTTAATTTGAGCAGGTAGTTTCCGGTGCCCGGCGCCTGATTGGCAGCACCAGGGCTTATGACAGTCTGTCACATGGTGGCGCTGTCTGTCTAATTTAGGTTTGAGCACAACAACAGCCCTTCATTAGTTAAATTTACATTTTTAATTACTAATACCTGCCTCCCAAGCCATTCTTATAGCGTTGGGGGCCTGGAATAGTATGAACTATCACACTTGTAAGAGTATGATTGTTAGTAGTTGTGTTTGTAGTGTCATTGGCAGCTGGCCTGGGCAATGTGTGGTGCAAGCTGCAGTGGCCTCCAGAGGACAGCCCCGCACTTATGATTTTACAAATTAAGCACTGACTGGCACAGATGATGCAGCAGACTGAGAGGGAGACAAAGTAAGGTCCAAACTAAGTCCAGCAAAGTCCAGAGTGCCCAGACGGTGGAAGTGCAGTGGTTACAGGTTTGAATCTTGTCCATGATAAATCTAAGGACCAACAGCCAGGTAAGCCCCTAAGTACCCACGGGAGAGGGTTGGCAAGATTCCGGGGACCCTCCCAGGGGAGGGTCTGGACAGAGGGGTAGTTACTCCCATGTTCTTTGTCCAGTTTTGTGCCACAGCGGGAGTCAATGGCTCCCAGGACTAGTTTGAACTGGACTATGCACAGGGATACCAAATGTGCACCCCATGCAGACTTTCAGGTGCTGGCAAGCATACCCACCCAGTCCCAATACACTAAATCCTGTCTGGGAGGTGGTCACACCTCCCTGTGACAGGATGCGTATTGTCATGCCATCCCCTGCTTGAGCTTTGCTCAACAGCAGGAGGGCAGAAATGTGTCTCTGGTCGGCAGTAACCATTTTGTGCTGTCCCTGACTAGAAAGCTGGTACCGGGACCACCGAGAGCCCTAGAGGGTCACTCCAGATGGGTGGAATCATACCTCCCTCGCTGGTTACCGGTGTTAAGGTATGATTCCAACATGTTTGACACCAAAAACAATAGGGTTTGTTTCAGCAGTTTTAGCGTTGGTCATCACGCAGTCGCATAATGCCCCTCTACACTAGTTTATGGCTGTTTCACTGACAACCCGGGAGAATGGACTCCGTAGGCTGCAGGGGTGTCCTGCTCATGCAGGGGCACCCACTCACTTAGAACCAAACACCCTGCCTTCAGAATTGTAAATGCCTGCTATAGGGGCGACCTTTAGGTTTTAAGTGTAGTGACCCTTAGATGTAGTAAACCTATATCTTTGGTAAGTAGTGCATGCACCAACTTACACAGGCTCCAATGGCAGGCCTGTAGTTGCATTTTGCATGGTCTCTCATGGGTGGTATAATAAATGCTGGAGCCCATGGGAGACCTCTGGGGTACCTATGCCCTGGGTACATGGGTACCATATACTAGGGACTGACAACGGTACTCCAGAATCCAATCTGGAGTGCACCTAAGTACATAACATAACAGTTTAAGGAGAAAGCAGATCACATCAAGCAAAAAAGTGGGGGTAACCATAAGAAGCAGATCTTACTGTCCTACATGTAGCTTCTGCATTTCCTCTGTTTTGAGGTTTTTCATTGAAGGTGTTCAGCGCCTGATAGGTTCAGTGGTGCAGAACAATTTACCCAATGAGATTTTAGTTGTTCATTTTACTAAGAAGCAGATATTTTCCATTTTTACTATTTTTTGTCTTAGACAAGATTTGTTAATGTTGCTGTGAGGAATTATTGCAGTGCTTCCCCCATGAATCAATCTCAATGTCCTGGGTAGAGGTAGAAGTAGCTGAGGCAGCGTTCATGTGATATTAATGTGTTTCGTGTCTCTGATCCAGATTTTTTGTCTCATGAACTATTAGTTTGTTAAGGTTTTTGAACTAAAAATTGAGAACTCTATAGTCAGAAGGTCTGACCATTTTAGTTGTGTAAGGATAGATATTGTTATCTTTCCTGTTAGTAGACCAAAAATTAAGCCTTTATTGTGTGATGCAGTACGGCCTATGATCATAGCTGGAGGGGAATGAAGTAACCACTGTATCATTAATGTCTCACCAAGGAAGGTTAAACTAGCATACAGTGAGAATATATGAAATTGCGAATAAGTGTCTAGCGATTAGATCCAAAAGTTCTCCCAGCTTGAATGGATTGTGACAAGCAGGGTGGTTTATTAGGTGGATTTGGTAGTAGTTTTATCCAATCCATTCAGTTTAATTGATAGCCACTGGAAACATTTGGAGTTTCTTTATTTAGTTAATTATTTTCTAATGGAGGTTTTGTGAGTGATGGCCACTCTACCTCCTGTTTTTTTTCTCGGTCAAAGTAGAGAACCGATTAGTCTGGTGTAAATAGAACATCCATTGCCAGCAGAGATGTCTCATTCAGCCAAGTTTCTATCAGTAATAGTATATAAATGTTTTCTGATAGAATTAGATCTGCTAACGGAATGCAATGTTTAATGGAGATCAGTTGCAAGACATCTCAGTTCTTTCATAGAATGCCATTTTTCTCCACAGGAGTGTAGCAGTCCAGCGTCTGGATGGCTTTTTAGGAGGATGTGAGGAGCCTTGTTGGCTCCTTGTAGGGGTGCTTGTGTGGGTGCACAGTATGCCTGAAATCACACCCAGCATAGGGTGGATTGGGGATGGTGGTAATCTCAATTTCATGAGGCAATATGTCCCACAAATAAGGTACAAATCAGCACATCAAAAATAGTCAATTAAGATAGGACCAACTCAATATGTGAGATCTAGAGCGAAATTTAGAAAAATTATGAAGGTTTATTACAACATTTTAAAAGGGTACTATACAAAAATGCAGTAATTGTTTCATTTAAATGCTTAATTCGTTGTAATGACAGCTCTCAGTAACAAGTACATTGCAGAATAATGGGCAACATCAGAAATAGGCTAAGTAAAAAACTGTACAGCAAAATCAGTAAGATATTGGACAGCATCCCTAGCAGAAACCCGACAGATTCTCATTTGCTCCTGAATTCAAAGGTTCATATAGAAAACTATGAAAACTGTAAAGTCACTGTGGTATCATGAAAGAAATTCATTAAATAAAAAAATGTGAATACATACTTTAAAATCATCATACAGCCCTGCTAGCTAAGCACTAATTCACTACATACATATTGATTCAACCAGAGTTAATGTCATTTGCAGGAGTCAGAACCGACCAGTTAAATAAACAAGTCAATCATTGTGAATTAATGTAATACTGCATGAAAGCAAAAGATCCTTTAAAATTGTGACATTAGTGACCCCATGCTACAGTGCCTTCATCAAGAGCTTTGTCAATTGGAAATAAACAAGCCATGCCTCGCTTAGCTACCTGCAGCAGAGTCATAAACAATGCACTTACATGAGACCACCATTTTGAACAAGATAGCTGTGTGTCCTAGCTGAGGCCTACTTAGCATAAGCCAGGAAAACATACTTTATAATTTCATGTAAAAAAATGTTAACAGCAATACTATCACTTTATCATATTCATATTCTTGATAAATGCATAAGATCCCGCTCACGGGCATGTCAAAATGTTAGAGAGTATCCTTACTGAGTGCCTCTGTCAGCCAGATGAGTCTGGAGAATAAATCAGTCTATTAAAATGATGGCACTATGAGTCAAGGGAAGGGTTCCTGGCAAGTGCTGGTGAGGCCAGGGCTTCAGACTGAGTGGTTGTGATGACACAATATTTGCCACGGGGTGTGATGTTGTTATTGGTTAGAGTAAAATTATATCAGTATTAATTGCAGCTGTGGTAGTGTGTTCAAGGTGGGTATTGGTGCATATTGGAGGATCTTCATGATTCTGTATAATTCATAGTGAGAGAGGGGTGAGAAGGGAGGAAATTATTTGTGGTTCTGCTTAATCTCTTTACAAGAGAGTGGTGAGGAGTGTGAATAGGCCTGTGTATTCTTTCAGAGATATTAGAAGCATTTGGAAGTGTATGGTGAAAAGTTCTAAGTTGTAGTCTGAGGCTTGGGTACTAGTTCTGCAATTGTTGAAGATAGAGCTGGTCAGAATGACTTTGATGGAATCTGAAGATGTCACAAATTTTGGGGAAAATTGTATTTTGGGTTCATCGCTATGTGTAGCATTTCAGGGAGCACAAGAAGAATAACAGGTCTGGTTTTTGTTTTACTTTTATGCTGCAGAAGTAGTGGTTGCAATGAGGGTCTGGGATTTATTTGATGATTTTGTGTTTCAGATTGTTAGTTGCTGTTTCAGATAGGGTAGGAGGAGTATGCAATCCTGAAAGAGTGAGGGCTTTATTTGTTATTTGAGGTTGTTAAGTTTTAGGAGAAAATGTGGGTGCCGTGATTAAATGAGTCGAGGTTAATAGATCGAAGACTTTTAAGACATAACATAGGGGTGTGTGTGTGTGGGATAATTAAGAGCAATCCCCATCACAATTTATTTGGAGTGAGAGAAAACCATACCCATTGTATTCAAAATCTGAGTTATGTTTGGCTTTTTTTCTTCTGTTCCAGGGATTCAGGCACAAGAAGAAAACATATATTTTCTTTTTTTACAAATGATACAGAAATGATGACTTGTTTTGCATCAACACCTATTGTAATTGAGTTGGTAGTTTGTCTTTAGTTTTGAACACATTGGGTCAAGTTGAATTAATATAAGCATGCTGTGGAGGAGAAATGAGAGTACCTAAAAGGGGACTTCACTCAGCATGGTGGTCCTCTAAAAGTGAGCAGTATTTCTTGAGTAGTTTGCTCAAAAATGTAAATATAACATTCGTATCAAACACTCCAGTGTATGAAGTGCCATTGGTTAGAGTACACCTATCTTGACACCTTTGACAGTGTTGAATGGAAGGAAAGAGGGAAAGAGGAAGAAAAAGCAAGATACAGGGAGACAGAAGATTTGTATTCTTTGGGGTAAGAAGAACTCATAAAGAGCGTTATTCAAACAAGGGGAAAAGAAAAGCATTCATCAAAAAAAGTAACATTGCCTTTAATTTAGACAGAGAACTCACAACCAGTGACACACTAAGATTTGAACACTTAATCTTTGGAATATTAGTCTTCGACATTAACCACTAGGCCATGAAGACTCAAGAGTAGTCATTACAAAAACATGTATATGACATTCAAACCAAACACTCCAGTGTATGCAATGCCATGGGTTAAAGTTCACCTATATTGACATCATTGACAGTGTTGAATGGAAGGAAAGAGGGACAGAGAGAGAAAATGAAAGCGAGACCGGGGGAGAGAGAAGATTTAGGGGTAGGTGTATCAAAATTCCATTTTGCGATTTCTTAATAGCGATTTTTAAGGAATCGCTATTTAGAATTCGCAAAATGGAATGTATGTAAAAAAATCGCTATTTTTTAGCGATTTCTTAGTCTTCCTTATTTGCGAATTCACACTTTACGAATTCGCAAATAAGGAATAATTTCCAATGCATTCCTATGGGCCTGGAGGCCCATAGGAATGATTGCGAAATATTTCTTAATTTGCAAATCGCATTTTGCTTATTCGCAAATTGAGAATAATTTCAAGGGTGCAGGGGTGTCTCAAAGACACCCTGCTGCACCCCTGAAATTTACATGTGTGTGCATATGGCGCACATACATGCCCTATGGGCATGTATCTGCGTCACATGCCACCTTCACAAATGCCAAATAGGGCATTTTTAAATGAAATCGCAAATTACCACCAAGTACAAGTTGGTGGTAATTTGCGATTTCTTAATCAAAATTCGCAATTTCAAAACCCCACATACAACGCATTTAACGAATCGCAAAATTTGTGATTCCTAAATGCTTAAGAAAAATAAGAAATCGCAAATTATTGCGATTCCTTATTTTGCGAATATTTAATACATTCCCAGAAATGCAAAAAAGCCTTTTGCGATTCTCAAAGGCCGAAATTCGCAGAACTTCGGCCTCTGCGAATCGCAAAAGGCTTGATACATCTACCCCTTGTATTCTTTGGGGGTAAGACATGCTTGTAAAGAGAGATATTCAAACAAGGAGAAACTAAAAACATTTATCAAACACAGTAACACTGGCTTTATTTTTAATTGATAAGTCACATGGAGTGGAACACATGGATTTTAACACATACATTTCGGAGCAAGAGTTTGCACCCTTAACCATTAGGCCACTATGACTCAGTATTGAGAACAAAAATATTTATATGACATACGAATCAATCACTCCAGTGTATGCAGTGCCATGGGATAGAGTTCACCTACAATGACATCATTGACAATGTTGAATGGAAGGAGAGAGAATGAACAAGAAACAGACAGAGGGAGAGAGAAGATCTGTATTCTTTGGGATAAGATGTACTCATAAAGAGATATATTCAAACAAGGAGAAAAGGAAAACTTTTATCAAAGAAAGTAACATTGCCTTTTCTTTTGGCTGATAACTCTCAACCAAAGAAGCAACAGCATTCGAACACATGACATTTGGAGCAAGAGTCTGTGACCTTAACCACTAGACCATGGTGACGTACAAGTGTGCTGTACAAAAACGTATATTTGACATTTAAATCAAACACTCCAGTGGGAGAGAGAAGATTTGTATTCTTTCGGGTAAGACATACTTGTAAAGAGAGATATTCAAACAAGGAGAAATGAAAAAAAATCAAATATTTACCAGAGAATCTACCATTGTCTTTAAATTAACTTCAACAACAATTGAAACGCTGGTATTTGAATGCATAACCTTTGGAGTAAGAGTCAAACACTTTAACCAGTAGGCCACAGTGACTCATAAGTAGCCTGCATGAAACCTTATATATGACATTCGGTTCAAACACTCCAGTGTATGCAGTGCCGTAGGTTACAGTCCACCTATGTTGACATACATGCCCTATGGGCATGTATCTGCGTCACATGCCACCTTCACAAATGCCAAATAGGGCATTTTTAAATGAAATCGCAAATTACCACCAAGTACAAGTTGGTGGTAATTTGCGATTTCTTAATCAAAATTCGCAATTTCAAAACCCCACATACAACGCATTTAACGAATCGCAAAATTTGTGATTCCTTAAATGCTTAAGAAAAATAAGAAATCGCAAATTATTGCGATTCCTTATTTTGCGAATATTTAATACATTCCCAGAAATGCAAAAAAGCCTTTTGCGATTCTCAAAGGCCGAAATTCGCAGAACTTCGGCCTCTGCGAATCGCAAAAGGCTTGATACATCTACCCCTTGTATTCTTTGGGGGTAAGACATGCTTGTAAAGAGAGATATTCAAACAAGGAGAAACTAAAAACATTTATCAAACACAGTAACACTGGCTTTATTTTTAATTGATAAGTCACATGGAGTGGAACACATGGATTTTAACACATACATTTCGGAGCAAGAGTTTGCACCCTTAACCATTAGGCCACTATGACTCAGTATTGAGAACAAAAATATTTATATGACATACGAATCAATCACTCCAGTGTATGCAGTGCCATGGGATAGAGTTCACCTACAATGACATCATTGACAATGTTGAATGGAAGGAGAGAGAATGAACAAGAAACAGACAGAGGGAGAGAGAAGATCTGTATTCTTTGGGATAAGATGTACTCATAAAGAGATATATTCAAACAAGGAGAAAAGGAAAACTTTTATCAAAGAAAGTAACATTGCCTTTTCTTTTGGCTGATAACTCTCAACCAAAGAAGCAACAGCATTCGAACACATGACATTTGGAGCAAGAGTCTGTGACCTTAACCACTAGACCATGGTGACGTACAAGTGTGCTGTACAAAAACGTATATTTGACATTTAAATCAAACACTCCAGTGGGAGAGAGAAGATTTGTATTCTTTCGGGTAAGACATACTTGTAAAGAGAGATATTCAAACAAGGAGAAATGAAAAAAAATCAAATATTTACCAGAGAATCTACCATTGTCTTTAAATTAACTTCAACAACAATTGAAACGCTGGTATTTGAATGCATAACCTTTGGAGTAAGAGTCAAACACTTTAACCAGTAGGCCACAGTGACTCATAAGTAGCCTGCATGAAACCTTATATATGACATTCGGTTCAAACACTCCAGTGTATGCAGTGCCGTAGGTTACAGTCCACCTATGTTGACATCATTGGCAGTGCTGAATGGAAGGAAAGAGGGACAGAGAGAGAAAAAGAAAGCGAGAAAGAGGGAGAGACAACTTTTGTATTCTGTATGGTAAGACGTAAGACGTACTCATGAAGAGAGATATTCAAACAAGGAGAAAAGAAAAAAATATATCAAAGAAAGTAACAACAACTTTATTTTTGACTGAGAACTCACAACTAGAGAAATACCAGGATTTGAACACATAACATTAGGAGTAATAAACAGAGAACCTAGCCACTAGACCACAGTATTACATTTGTCAGCTCACGAAAACCTTTACATGACATTCAAATCAAACACTCCAGTATATGCTGTGCCGTAAGTTTGAATTCACCTATGTTGACATCATTGACAGTGTTGAGTCATAGGAAAGAGGGAGAGAGAGAGAATAAGAAAGCGAGACAGAGGGAAAGAGAAGATCTGTATTCTTTGGTGTAAGATAAACTTATAAAGAGATATATTCAAATAAGGAGAACAGAAAAACCTTTATCAAAGAAAGTAAGATTGCCTTTGTTTTTGTCTGATAACTCATTACCACAGTATTTAAACACATTACTTTGGGAGTAAGAGTCTGCGACCTTAACCACTAGATAGTTGAACCTCATGAGTAGTTAGCACAAAAACGTATATATGACATTCAAATCAAACACTCCAGTGGGAGAGAAAAGATTTGTATTCTTTGGGGTAAGACATATTTGTAAAGAGAGAAATTCAAACAAGGAGAAATAAAACAAAAGCCGACATTTATCAGACAAAGTACCATTGCCTTTAAATAACTTCAACAACCAATAAAATACTAGTATTTGAACACATAATCTTTGGAGTAAGAGTAAAAGACTTTAACAAGTAGGCCACAGTGACTCATGAGTACTTGGCACAAAAACATATATCTGACATTCTAATCAAACACTCCAGTGTATGCAGTGCCTTAGGTTACAGTTTACCTATGTTGACATCATTTGCAATGTTGAATGGAAGGAAAGATGGACAGAGAGAGAGAGAAAAAAGAAAGCGAGAAAGAGGGAGAGAGAAGATTTGTATTCTTTAGGGTAAGATCTACAATGAAGAGAGATATTCAAACAGGTAGAAAAGAAAAACATTTATCAAAGAAAGTAACATTGTCTTTATTTTTGAATGAGAACTCACAACTAGAAAAACACTAGGATTTGAAGACATAACCTTTGGAGTAAGTGTCAGAGACTTTAAAAACTTGGCCATAGTGACTCATGAGTATTCTGCATGAAAACATATATATGACATCCGGATCAAACACTCCAGTATATGCAGTGCCACAGGTTAGAGTTCACCTATATTGACATCATTGACAGTGTTGAATGGAAGGATAGAGGGAGAGCGAGAGAAAAAGAAAGTTAGAAAGAGGGAGAGAGAATATTTGTAGTTTTTGGGATAAGACTTACTTGTAAAGAGAGATATTCAAATGAGGTGAAACGAAAAATATTTTGCAAAATTTTTCATTTTTCAGAGAAAGTACCATTGCCTATAATGTCACATCAAGAGCAACAGTAATTGAAACAACAAGACTTGAACACATTACCTTGGAATAGGAGTCAGAGACCTAAACCACTAGGCCACTGTGACTCATAAGTAGTGTGCAAAAAAACATATACATGACATTCTGATCAAACACTCCCATGTATACAGCGCCGTAGGTTAGAGTTCACCTATGTTAACATCATTGACAGTATTGAATGGAAGGAAAGAGGGAGAGAGAAAGAAATAGAAAGCGAGGCAGAGAGAGAGAGAAGGTTTGTCTTCTTTAGGGTAAGATAAACAAATAAAAAGAGATATTCAAACTATGAGAAAAGAAAAACATTTATCAAAGAAAGTAACATTGCCTTTATTTTTTACTGATAACTCACAACCAATGAAGCGCAAGGATTTGAACACAAAAGCTATAGAGTAAGAGTCTATGAAAAAGAAAGCGAGACAGAGGGAGAGAGAAGGTTTATATTCTTTGTGGTAAGACTAACAATTAAAGAGAGTTATCAAATAAGGAGGAAAGAAAAACATCTATCAAAGAAAGTAACATTGCCTTTATTTTTGACTGAGAACACACAACCAGTGATGCACCAGGATTTGAACTCATAACTTTAAGCGTAAGAGTTGATAACATTAGCCACTATGCCATGCTAACTCATGGGTAGCTGGCACAAAAACATATATATGTTATTCGATTGAAACACTCCAGTGTATGCAGTGCCATAGGTTGGAGTTCACCTATATTGACATCATTGTCAGTGTTGAATGGAAGGAACGAAGGAGAGAGAGAGAAAAAGAAAGTGAGACAGAGATAGAGAGAAGATTTATATTCTTTGGACTAAGACATACTTGTAAAGAGAGATATTCAAACAAGGTGAAATGAAAAATATTTTGCAACATTTTTCAGAGAAAGTACCATTGCCTATAATTTTACCTCCATAACAGCAACCATTGAAATTACACGATTTGAACATATAACCTTTGGAATAAGAGTCAGAGACCGTAACCATCAGGCCACAATGACTCATGAGTCATATGCAAGAAAACATATATATGGCATTTGGATCTAACACTCCCATGTATGCAGTGACTGTAGGTTAGAGTTCACCTAAGTTATCATCATTGACAGTGTTGAATGAAGGAAAGAGGGAGAGAGAAAGAAAAAAAAGCAATACAGCGGGAGAGAGAAGGTTTGTATGCTTTGGGGTTAGACTAACAATTAAAGAGAGGTTTTCAACAAGGAGGAAAGAAAAACATGAATCAAAGAAAGTGACATTAATTTTATTTTTGACTAATAACCAGTGCAAAAGTCCACCACTTTAACCACTAGGACACGCTAAGTCACGGCTAGATCACACAAAACCATATATATGACATTTGAATCAAACACCCCTGTGTATGCAGTGCCATAATTTAGAGTTCACCTATATTGACATCATTGACGGTGTTAAATTGGAAGGAAAGAGGGAGAGAGGGAGGAAAAGGAAAGTCAGACTGTGGGAGAGGGAAGATTTGTATTCTTTGTGCTAAGACTTGTAAAGAGAGATTTTCAAACGAGGAGAAACTAAAAATATTTGGCAAATTTTAAAAAAAAGGTACCCTTGCCTATAATTTTACCACAAAAGCCACATGAATTTAACACATAATCGTCTGAATAGGAGTCAGAGACCTTAACTTCTAGGCCACAGTAACTCATGAGCTGTATGCACCGAAAACATATATATGACATTCGGAACAAAAACTCCAATTTGTGCAGTGCCATAGGTTAGGGTTCACCTATGTTAACAACATTGACAGTGTTTAATGGAAAGATGGAGAGTGAAAGAAAAAGAAAGCCAGACAGAGGGAGAGAGAAGATTTATATTCTTTGGGTTAAGACTAACAATTAAAGAGAGATATACAAAAAAGAACAGAAAAACATTTATCAAAGAAAGTAACATTGCCTTTAGTTTTGAATGAAAACTCACAACCAGTTAAGCAACAGGATTTGAAAACATAACTTTTGGAGTAGAATTCTACCACATTAACCACTAGGCCACTGTGAGTCGTGAGTACTCTACAGAAAAACATATATATGACATATTGATCGAACACTCCTGTGTATTCAGTGTCATTGGTTAGAGTTCACCTATATTGACATCATTGACAGTGTTGAATGGAAGGAAAGAGGGAGAGAGTAAAAGAAAGTGAGATAGAGGGAGAGCAGATTTGAATTCTTTGGGGTAAGACATACATGTAAAGAGAGATATTCAAACAAGGAGAAAAACAAAATATATTTTGCCACATTTTTAAGAGAAAGTACCATTGCCTATAATTTTACCTCAAAAGCCAAAACCACAGAAACAGCAGTATTTGAACACATACATTTTAAAGTAAGAGTCAGAGAACTTAACCAATGGACTGCAGTGAATTATTTGCTATCAGCACAAAAACGTATACATGACATTCAGATCGAACACTCCAGTGTATTCAGTGCTGTAGGATAGCATTCACCTATTTTGACCTCTTTGACAGTGTTGAATGGAAGGAAAGAGAGAGAGCGCGAGAGAAAGAAAATAAATCAAGACAGAGGGAGAGAGAAGATTTGTATTCTCTGGGGTAAGGTGAACAAATAAAGAGAGATACTCAAACAAGGAGCAAATAAAAGGATGTATCAAGAAAGAGTTATCACCTTTATTTTTGACTGAAAACTCATAACCAATGTAGCATCCAGATTTTGAACACGCAATTTTTGATCTACGAGTCTGCAAACTTAACCACTAGGCCATGGTGACTCATGAGAAGTATGCACAAAAAAGTATATATGACATTCTAATCAAACACTCCAGTTTATCCAGTGCCAAAGGTCATAGCTCGCCTATATTGACATCATTGACAGTGTTGAATTGAAGGAAAGAGGGAGAGAGAGAAAATAAGAAAGCAAGAACGTTTGAGAGAGAAGGTTGGTATTCTTTGGGGTAAGATTAACAAATAAAGAGATATTCAAAAATGCAAAAGAGAAAAACATTAATCAAAGAAATTAACATTAATTGTATTTTTGACTGAGAACCAATGAAGCACCAAAATTTGGACACATAACCTTTAGAGCAAAAGACCATGACTTTAACCACTAAGACACGCTAAGTCATAGTTGGATTACACAAAAAAATATATATGACATTCAAATCAAACACTCCGGTGTATGCAGTGCCATAGGTTAGATTTCACCTATATTGACAGCATTGACAGTGTTGAATAGATGGAAAGAGGGAGACAGTAAGACAAAGAAAGCCAGACAGAGGGAGAGAGAAGATTTATATTCGTTGGGCTAAGACATACTTGTAAAGAGAGATATTCAAACAAGAAGGGAAAAATATTTTCCAACATGTATCAGAGAAGTACCATTGTAGTGTAGTTCCTATATTCCCATTAGGCTCTGCGCATTGGAATAATATATCCTATAGATGTGACATAGGACTTAGGTCGAATGGTTCTCTATCGAATATATTAGACTTAATTGTGAGTGCCAGCTAGCTCAGAGGTCACTAGAAACTTTCTAGAATACACAGGAAGGGATTCGTTACTGACAACTGCATAAACATGACAACTTTGTTTCCCCAAGATAAAACGTATCTTCAGAGTCGTGGAAACAATAGATAGATATTTCACTCAGTCAATCGTGCATGCTTCGTTTCATCAGAGGTGCAGAGAAATAATGAGACGGGCGTTTTCAATAAAATTATTTATTGAACAGTCTTCTTTCTCATGCAAAAGAAATGAACTGCTACAATCGTAATACTGGCTGTAAAGTATAATGCGTACAGCAAGATGAGTATTATAAAATAATACTGTAAAAGCATGGTATGGTTTATAAGCCATAAAATACATACATAAATAACAAAGACTAAAAGTACTCAACTGGTGCTTCTAAAATACGGCTACCCCGATGTACCTAACCTAAGTCTAGTATGAGGGAAGAAGTAAGTGAGGTGTAGCATAGGTTTAGTTTCTTTGCCAAGAATCTATCCAAGATTTCTCTTAGGGTCTAATCAGCTCCGTACCTTGGTTTTAGAATGAAGGAGTTCTGGTATCTCTGTCTCAGGACTCGATTTCCCAACACCCCGCAAGGGGAGCTTGGAAACACTGGAGCTGGATTCTCAGTGAGAGAAAGGCAGCTTCTCTGTCAGTGAATCAGCTGGAGGGTCGGCTTCCTTCGGCACTTGCTGTAGCGAGCTGCGTCGGGCAAGTAGATAGTCGAACTGCTCCAAACCACCGTGTGTTTGCTAGGGAAGTGTGGGCATATTTATACCCTGAAGGTGCATGGTTTGACATAAAGTCGGACATAATAACGTCACCAGTCACCATGGTAGTTGACTGCTGAAGCTGAGTTTTCCAAGAAATCGTTGTGGCTTTTTTGAACTAGTGGAAGTAGCCATGCCTGTATTTGGACTGGATGGTTATGTCTAAATATGGTTATGATTGCTATGCCTATATAAGGGCAAGGTGAATTATACCTATATAAGGGCATGAATCAGTAAATTACACTAAGGTCCTAAAACGCTATACAACACCCACTCCACTTTATTATGTTTGATATTACTAAATACTAAGCAAAAACATATCTAAAGCATGTGTTTACAATCGCACCCAAAATACATAAAATGCATTCGAAATTGTTGTACACGAAAATGAGCATTTGTGCTGTAGGCATTTTTAAAAAAAGCTATATTTTCATTCAAAGCATGTAGTGTAACATTGGAAAAATGTTTATCAGAATGAGTCATTAAATAACATTTATGAAATGGCTCTGAAATACAGAAGAAAGGTCGAGACCATTCCATGACAGAATATATAAACTGTTTTGTTTGTGAATGAGGTCAAATATTGTCTCTTGGAAGTGTACAAAGAATTCTTGTTCTCTAAGAATAGTTCTACTTTAAGCAGATGCACAAAAAAAAGTTTAATTTTGAAAAAGTCTAATCATAGAAAAAATAGAGTTCTAAAGTTGGAAGTTTTGTTTTGAAACGTGAAGATAGAATAGAGTCCCATAGAACGCTGTGTGCTAATTTCAAAAGTCATTCTCGTTGGTCCATATATCTCACAGTCAGCTGGTTGTGCTGGTGAGACCTCCATGAATGCCGTCATCAGGATTGGTAGCAGCTCGGGAACACACAATGCATGAGCCGTTACCGAACCAAGCAAAGCGTCAACATCTGTTGGCAGTGCTGATGGAAGTGTTAGACAAATGTCTAGCACGCATTCTTCTCCACATAGCAGGCATCGTAAAACAGGTAAGATGCAATCTTGCCAGATTTGTCTGAATGATAGAAACCATGTGGCATTCAGATCTCTTAAACGAGCCAGGCCCAGGATCTGTATCATGCGCTCATGACACTTCATTGCCAGGAGAGTGTTCTCGATGGTAATCTGGGTGTCGTTGCTGACCGGACTTGCCATATCGGAACAGAAGAAACAAGAATAGTATTCCTGCTACGAGTCCCAAAATGAGAGGCAGGCCGCCGAGCACAGATTGCACGAAGCTTGGAAAAATGCAGAGGACTGCTTCAAAAGGTGCTAACAGTCCCGAAAAAATTGTCTTAAATACATGTACAATACCACTGGTATCAGACATGTTTAAGATACGACCTAACATTTCTACGAAATGCATTGGACAGTTTGTGGATAAAAGGGCATATATCTCTGCAGAGGACCTTGCAAATTGTAGATCATACGTCTCTTTGGACGAGGTCAGTGGCACAGTTTTTTGTAAAAGAATGGCTTTCATTCTGCCTAAAGTATCAATCCAAATAGGAGAGATGTTCAGTAAAGGCCATAACGGTGACTCCTCTTCTGTCTTAGCTTTAGGAAACAATACTTGCATACAACAAGTGACCCTGGCCGACACAGTTACGAGATAGGCAATTCCTGGCATCATTCCACAACAGCTGTGATCATTCAACATTATGTAGCTCCCATTGGAAAGCTGCCTAAACATTGGATCTATCACTCCTGCCGGAGAACCTTTACAGGTGGCAGGATAAGTTGGTCGAAGAACCATCACAGGCTCCATGTAAATTAGTACCCTGACATATTAGTGTACCGCTTAGTGCGCTGTTACATTGTGTACCACTAAGAAATACTTATTTTCCCCCACTCCAACATTTGTGTGTGTATGGTAAATACCAGGTTGACTTTATGTATTCTTTACCCAACCTTTCATACAGGCCTGCTGGTATGTGTTTCAAGCAATACTGAAACTGGAAAATCGTCGCTGGCAACGAAATTGAGCCATGTATTATCCATTCTATGGCTGGTTTTTCAGAAACAGTCAATGGTAATCTTTCCAGTTTTTCTATGCTCAGCACCGTGTAGTCTGCTCCCCTTTGTGCCAAAGAGATTTGTTTATCTGTTAGGTTAAATCCAGTAAACAATGACGTGGTGTTGATTAGACACCAAGGCACATAGCCTGAACGAAGATTTTGTAACGTCCAGCCTAGCATCATTATAGAACGCAATTGAGATTGTCCATGTTGTAACATGAGCAAGTCCTGTTCCATTATGTCTATGGCAGAGGATACAATGCTGTCCAAAGAATACATTCTGAATGACAGAGTTGTTAACCCATTATCAGCTAGAGAGAGAGCTTTCTGTAAATTAATACAATCAATTTCTCGTATTTGTTCTGCAGTTTCCATTTGCGCGACTTTCCATGCTTCATTGTAAGCAGCATAAATACCGGTGTATATGAAACGTTTATGACGTGGTTTATGAGGCCCTAGTAAGAAGTCTATCAAATCAACGTCATCTTTAAGTAAAGTTAAGTGTTGTTTAACCTCTGTAAGTGTAGATTTTTGTAGCCATTTGAGGCATAGTGTTCCTCCACTGTTTGTTGTTACTATCCCTGGATGTTGTCTCTGGACATATCTTGGGTCTGGCCTAGTTACTGTAAACCTTTGTGTCTTGTTCAGGAATCTATCTTTACAATTATTCGTGTCTGTGGGCCAGATTAACCATTTTTCCAATCAGGATCAGTTCTGTTTTTGAGTAAAATTGATGTTACGTCGACCCCTCCCTCTGAAGTGTTTTTACTATCAGCTGTAGGTACAGGTATGGGCGGTTTGTTTAAATCTTTTATCTTGGCTAGGCCAAGACAGGATGTTTTGGTTGAACAGTGTCACTCAAAAACATTATTTGTTCAGGAATAATACAGGCTCGAAATAAAGCTTCTATTCCCTGTACTTGAGGGTCTTTTGAGCCCCAGACAGTGTTTGTTTCTATGTTGTCACTCCAGAAGTCGAAACCTAACGTGGACAGCTGGGCATAAAAGGCTGCTGAATAAATTTGCTTTGTATTTGTTAACATAGTTTTCATTCCTGTCTTATTAACATTTTTAAAATAAAATGTTTCCTGATTTGTGGTATTAAAACCTGAGAAGTATGGGCATTTTTCATAAAATATTTTTGACCTACCATTTGGTGGCATTGTACAATGCTCCCATTGATTATAAGTATAAACATTTCTAGGGTTTGCAGATTTGTGCAAGTAATGATGACCATATTGATTGTAACAATACATTTGTTCATAATCTGACAAACCTTCTAAATATTCATGGTTTGTAAATTTTGCAGACATCTCCAAATCTGACATCATATTATTAACAGTCTCAAAGTCCCAATCATCAGAAATGTGCTTGGTGAAACAAAGTCACTCAAGGAAACCTTAAATTGATGTGGAATCTTCAACAGCTGGGCAGGACCATAAATGTCATAATCAGTTATGTCCCATGCTATGCCACCATACATAGGAACGGCTGTGATGTTCACTGATGACAGGTCTCTTTGTTCACGTTGAGATGATTTGTGTGGTTTCAGGAGCAAGTTGATGTTCTTACTTGCTGTGTCCATTTTACTATATTTTCCATCTATCAGCTTTCCTAAACTTAATACAAGAATGAGCCAAAGTAGGAGAGAAAGTACGCCTAACACAATCCAAAATTCAACCCATGGTGAAACCAGATAAGTCTTTTCTAGTTGCTGAAAAAGTTCTGTTACTTGGTCTTTGCTGGCGTTGTTTCGGGTTCACTGGGATCCTCAGAAAACGTATCAAAGTTGATGAAATAGCCAGAGGCAGTTCTGTCAATTGTTGGTATGGCATCCGGATTACTCGAAATCGCTGGAGCTGCTTGGTCCCTTGTCATATTAGTATAGTCCGAGGCTATATCATTGTAGACAGGAGTGTCTTGACAAACTGTTATTTGGGTTTCAAAGGGCACAAGTTCCATTGCTTTGTTGCATAGTCCTTTTTTTCTTAATGCAGATTCTTCAAAGGTGATGAGTCTCTTAGTTTGAACCTCTTGGATAGTAGCAAGATTTGGTCGTCTGCTACATCTTTGGATTCCACTGGGCCTACTACTTATTATTGCCCACATGATGTGGTTTTACCAGGTCAATTGATATGAACCAGTTCTCCTTTCTTCCAGCAAAGGGCGGCAGTAACACTGTTCTTGATCCGTGGATTGCTCGCACAGGTACTGGTTTTCTGTATGAAGGCACGAATTCCTTCTTATCTGTGATCTTTTCTCTGACTAGATCCCCAATCTTTGGAATCCAGACAGGCCTTGCTGGGACAGGTGTTTTTTCTTCAGTGGTAGTTGGCTTCTGTAATGTGTTGCTTAGACTTCTTCTTGTTTCATTTAAGTCCTGTAAAACAGCCAAACGGAATTTGATATCAAGGGGTTTTTGTTCTAGCACTGAAGTATGACGATTGAGGTCTTCGACAATCATTCTAGTACCAAAAAGAATTTCGTATGGGTTGATTCCACCCAGAGAATTTCTTGGCAGATTGTTTAAACTACGTTGGACACTTATTAGATGTTTGACCCACCCATCACCTGAGCCCACTACCCTAGCTGTTATAGATTGCTTTATGTCCCGTTTTTTTCTTTCCAATACAGAATTTCCCTTAGGATGTGTTAGAAGGGGAGTAGCCAATTCTGCGGGGGTAGCATGGTGCAGAGCGGGCAGGCCAAACTCCTGAGGACATGTGTGAAGCATCTACGCAGTACACACAGGCGACACACAAGGCATCCCACAAAACAAGACACAATACCAGTTTTGGTGAAAAAAAGAATAACTTTTATATTGTCTCAAATCTGCAACAGGAATCACAGAAGTCACTATACTGCTCCAACTGGCGCCAGGGCAATATATACATGGGGATTATTTACAGGGTAAATGAAAAAGAAGAAAAAGGTAAGTCCATCAGGGCCATCAGAACTAACATTTAGCATTACCTTATGCAGGTACGTGTATCAACAGCATCAATCCAAGAATAAGCAATCCCGTAGGCATATAATCTCACTATATTTCATCAGCACAAGCATCAGAATAGGGTATCTTCCTGAGACCAAAAGCATGGTCAACACTTTTAAACACAACGGGCATCATGCATGGCATTATGCTACACATCACCCTCTTAGCAGAGAGGCCTAGGGCATGGGTAGAGGTCCTCCCACAGTCACGGGCCTAAAAACCTTCCTTGGCATGAAAACATTCCACATGGGGCGTACCCTTAGTATAACCACATTGGCACCGGCATCGGGAATTAGGGTTAGCGGGGTGAAAACACATCACCTACCCAATGGGGGGCAACACTAACCATTTAGAGGATCCCGTGGGCTTAGACCCCGGTGGCCCTACACCTGCGGCCAGAACCCCCTCACAACATGGGGGCCCCTACACGGGGCAACTGCGGTCCTCTGTCCTGGGGATAATGGGCCTCTACAACTGGCAATGTCCGCTGGAGCCCCTGACTCCACCTGGCCCAAAGTTGCAGGTGCTCGCTGACAGACAGGGCACCTGTAGAGTCAGTCCGGTCCTCGGGCGGGCACCGACTATATGCCCCGACACGCCCCCTCCAACCACCACACAGCTGAGCCCCACTCACCGGCCTCCTCGGGATGACTCGACTCCTCTCTTGTTGCAGTCAGGTTCTTCCCCTGCGGGTCCTCTGGGACTTTCACGCAGCGCTGGGGAGGGGGCAGGCACCGACCCCGTGCCTCAATGCCCCCTCTCCCTCTCTCGCTCACTCAGCAGCTGCGGGCATGGTGAGGCCCTGACCGGCGGGGTGGGCTTCGGCTACGGTCCCTCAATACTCCCGGGGCCCCCTCGTAACTATGGGAGCCCCGTCACATCACCGCTGGCTTCCGGCATTGCCTCGGGCCCCATAGCAAATCCGGGCCCAATGGCTGCACAGCTTCCCTGGGGGCCGGCCCCAGGACCTAATGAGGTGGCGGCTTCAGGTGGGCGCGCCCGCAGGAACCAATGGGGCCGCGCCTACCACCAGACGCGCCCAATTACATCGCCCGGGCCTTCCTAACACCGCGACAATTATGCGGGGTGGCCACCCGCGGCAGAGGGCACACACACGCGGGGTAGGCTCCCGCGGGGATGAAGACGCGGCACTCTCCCCCTTCTTGCTCCCGGGCTGCGGCAAAACGCTGGGTAGGCTCCCGCTTCTTCTGGGCACAGCGCTTCCGAAAGTGCAGCACTTCGCAGGGCAACAGCGTCTTCACAGAACAGCGCTTAAGTTCCAGCACACAACGCTTGGAAGGCACAGTTCTGAGTTCAGGTGGGCACAGTTCTTTTAACACAGAGTTGTAGGATCATGCAGTATAGCGCTTAGCAGGCATCCGTTCTTCCCAGTCCTGGCGGCAGCGCTTACAGGCTACACAGCGCTCCAGAAGCACAGCGCTTTAGGACCACAGCGCAGGGGCACAGTCTGGCAGCAGCAGTCTGTCAGCGGTCCCGGGCAAAGTAGCCCTTTGGCATTATAGCGCTTTGCAGGTCCGGCACTTCCCATTAAAACAGTTCTCCTGGGTCACACAGCTCAGGGAATTACAGCGCTTTTGGCCTCAGCTCCTCTTCTCTGGTGCTTGAAATCTAGCTCTGCACTCACCAAGCGCTAGGCAACAGGCAAGATGGAACAGGAGGGAGTGCTCTTCTTCACTAGCCCTCAGCTTATAGCGCTTCTAACCTCCTTCTGCGCCAGGTAGCAGAGCAGCAGGCACTACTGGGCAAGGTCAACAGTCAGTGGGTACTCATCAAGACAGGGCGGTAGGCTTTACACACCATCCTCCACTGTAGCGTGGAACTCCTCCTGTACAGCAGCCTGTACTCCTGCTGTGGGGCTTTCACTAGCCCTGTAGACAGCAGAGGGGTTTTAGTTGGGTGCAGGGTTTAGCAAACAGACCCAAGTAGAGGTACCCCATGGCAGCAGGTCTCCTCATGTTCGTGTCCAGGCTCCGTCTGAGCACATGTTGGCACAGCCTTATTTATATGCTCCTCAACCCACCTACCAGTCAGTGCCAGAAGCTTCTAGAATCCTCTGGGGAACTGGTTCAAACTGACTCAGGGGGAGGAGTAGAGCACCCTGGGTGCCAGGCTTTCCCTCCAAATGCTGGGATGGCTGGCTACCAAACAACTAGACCGTTAACCCACTGCAGTCAGGTGGCACCACACACAACCATGGCATCCATTTTAAATGCAGCATGCTACCAGGGTACATTTCTATTATGGGGGGTTAACAACTGCGCACCATTGCATTACATTTAACATCGCGTCTCACACCACACATGGCCTATACTGTGTTCTACCATGAGGGAAATATCCTAAAATAGGAGGGGTGAAAAGCGAAAATTTTTGGGAAAAGGGGCCAAGTCCAAAAGGATGGAATGGACTTGAGTACCGCAACGCAACGCCCAGATTGGCCACGGCCTCTTTGTAAGCTCGAGAGCTTAACGCAGGACCCTGGTCAGAATGTAGCGTGCCGATTGCGTGTGTGCCGATAAAGACTTGCAAATCTTTTATAACAGTTTGGGCGTCAGCTGAGGCCACATCCAACTGAATCTTGATCATGAATCCACTGATATATTTATAGTTGCCATCCCTTTGTAAGGGACCACAGTGGTCTAGGTAAACGCATGCTAATGGTTTATCTGAAATTAGAAGGGGCGTCTGCAGCGGGTGTTTCGCGGTTGAAACCTTCATCTTTTGGCAGATTTCACATTCCAAAACATAGTTTCTGGTCTGTTTCCTCATGCATGGCCACCAGTATCTTTGTTGTAATAATGATACTGTGGCGGAAACACCTGCGTGTGCAGAGGCAAGCCCTTTATGTGCTGCTAAGAATAGTCCTAATCTATGTTCCATGTTTGTTATTACTCTATCCCCCACTCCAGGGATTTGAGCAAAAGGCACATTATTTACATCAGTTATATATGAGTATTTGAGTGGAAAACCTTTCGGTAACGTTTTACTGCTGTCTTTATTGGAAGCAGTGGCAGCCTGCATTATTTCGCTGTCTATTTTTGTTTTTGAGCGAGTGATTGCAGCTACGGAAGCCAATGAATTCCCTTCAACAAGAACGCCATCACATTGATGACTCAGTGTATGAATCACGTGAGTCTTTTGTAGTTCTTTCTGTAATTGAACTACTCGTTCCCATAGCAGCTTATGCTTGACTGTGCCACCTTTTGCATCTTTGAAACCGTTTTGAACCCAGTTCTGCAAGTATTCATTGTAAGATTGGACGCAGTAATACGAATCGCACATTATGAGTGTGGGGAATTCGTGATCAGTATTTTCAAGCCCCATCTTGAAAGCCTGTAGTTCAGCTCGCTGAGCTGTACAATCTCCTAGAGATTGAGTTTTTGTGACCATGGGTCTGAATTTACCATCGCGCCAGCGACCATTAATAATCGCGCACACAGCACTATAAGCTTGTTTACCCCCAGATCCGTCTGTATAAATTATACATTCGTACTGTTCTAGAGGCAGAATCTCAGTGGGTAGAGGATATTCTTGTTCATATTGTAAATATTCTTGAGTTTTCAAGTAGGGGTCAAAAACGTATTCAACGTCTGTTGCAGCAAGAGAGTTAACCCATTGTATCCATCTTGGATGTAAAGCCTTTGCATTCGGAATGCTAGCTTTTGTCACTGTCTCAAAGGCAGGTACAGGAGTAACAACCATTATGCGTTTTCCCTGTGCAAGAGCTCTCTCTTTTGCTACTGCAGTTTGAACCGCTGTCAGAATTTTTTCTGTTGCAGTGAATTTCATTTCAGCTTGTGTGTACAAGTGTGATTTGTAAGCAATTGGTACTTTTTCACCTTCATTAAAGGTTAAGTACGTAAATCCGCATCTCCCTGGGATGATTCGGATTACAAGGTTGCGTACGTAAGCAATTGGTACTTTTTCACCTTCATTAAAGGTTAAGTACGTAAATCTGCATCTCCCTGGGATGATTCGGATTACAATGTTGCGTACGTTTACGTTAACCCTTTCTGCGTAATTTAGAATGTATGTTCTTCCGAAATTCAGGAAACCTAGAATTGACTGTAAGTTTTTCAGCGTTTTTGGAGGTTGGAGCAGCACACACTTTTCTAAAAAGTTGGCTGCTAGGCTTTTGCCTTCACTTGATAGTTTGTATCCTAAGAATAGGACTTTGAGGTGGGCAATTCTTGATTTTTTAAAGTTGAATTTGTACCCTTCAGATGTGAAACCAAGTATTATGGTGTTCACTCTGTTCAAGTGCCTGTCCAAGTCATCGTCTGTTAGATGGATGTCACCGACATAAGATAAGGCCTCATAATCATGCGTTTGTAGTAACTCTGTTACTCTGGCTGAAAATAACCCTGGACTATTCTTGAATCCCGGGGGGAGACAACAGAAGTGACGCTGTGTCCCCATAATTGAGAAAGCGGTCAAGTACCTGCTTTCAGGTGCGATATTTTGACAGAAGAAACCGTTTGAAATATCTAATGTGGTTTTATATTTTTTACGCACATGTTATTCATTAGTGCTGCACTATGTGCATTTTGTACTGCAAAAGTTTTGCAACAAGAGTTTAAATGTCTGTAGTTCAAAACTAGACGATATGTATTGTCGGGTTTGGAGACAGGAAACAAAGGATTGTTCATTGATGAGGTGCATGTTTCAATCACCCCTTGGTATTCAAGTTGATCTAAGATCTCCCTGACTTGTTTTTTAGCTTCTTGCATAACTGGATAATGCCTCTGTGCAGTCGGTTGTCATTGTAACTGGATTTCGTGGTGAGGAGAATCCTCAACCCATCCTACATGATTTTTATATAATGCTGGAGCCTGGGCTACTGCCCATTTTCTGGCATCGGTGTATTTTAAGTGAATTGGAATATGATTGGAGAAGGCTGGCATAATGATGTCTTTGCCATGTGGGCACTCCCTGACAAATTTTGGTGGCCAGTGTTTTTCAGCTAGAAGAATGTCATAACCCTTAGAGAGCTTATTTCAAAAGAGTGCTCTTATTTTCCTAGTTATGTCTCTCTCCATCCGGAGTGTTACTTCATATAACTTATGGGGTACACTAACCCTGGTATCGGCAGTTTCAACTTGAATGTACTCATTCGAGTCCACTGTCTCCAGATGAGCCTTCAGGATCTTGCGAGCTATGGTAATTTCTGCTGCACTGTCCAACATTGTCTGGGCCCACTCCCCGTTCTTGAATTGTGTCCTCAAGATCCTCGGCATGTTATATTTTTAGACCTGCTACCTTCTTCTTGGTGAATTGGGTTTTCTTATTTTTTGGAATGTGTTGATCGTCTTTGGACTTCACGCGTTCTTCCTTGTGTTCTGACCGTCCTCTTCTTTCCGATTTCTGTGAGGAAGTCTGAAAGGTACGAGAGGAACGTGTATCAGTATCTTGATATCTGTCAGGTTTTCTCAAATTATCCCTATTCAGAGGGCTCCTTTTGAGGAGACCTACCTCTGGATTGAGAACGCTTCTCTTTAGGAAGTGTCTGTCTAGTATTTTCAAACTTCTTTTTAGGAGTAGTGAGAGCGTTTTTAATAAAAAACCTTTTCAGGACTTTCTGTTAGTTGGGGCTTAACTGGTTTCCCGCCAAAACTATCTCTACCTAGTTCTTCATAGGATTTTTCTATTATTCTGGCCAATTTATATGGTTGCTCAGTTACATCAAGTTCTTTTAATTTTTGGCGGATCGCCACGGATGCTACTTCACCTTTAATATTAGCTAATATTATAGCTGAGACCTGTTTGAAATCTTTAAGTAATTTCATACCCAGATTTAAAGCAGGCTCTGCCCCGTATTCATTTTAAATTTGTTTCAGGACGTCTGGTATTACCACCATAGACAGAACACTATGAGTTTTTGTGTAGATTGCAGCAAAGACTGTACCCCAAGTGTTGCAGTCCTCCAGGTGTGGTGTGATCCCCATTGGTAAACAGATTGTTAACATTCTGTGTTTCTCATGAGGTGTACTATCTGGAAATACTGTCTCTATTTGGGTAATCGTTTGAGTTATCCAGAAAGGAATCTGTTCCCTTTTTGCAGGTAATTTACCAATGACTGATTGTATAGTCTGTGGTGTAATTTTATTTGTGTTCCCCTGGTAAGGGGTTTACTGTGGAATGCTTATAGGAGGTTGGACTGTTAGAGTCCGCATGACATATTGAACCAATTGTCTATGTCTTTTTATTAGTTGTTTTAGTTTAACTAATAGTTCTGTACCTGACATTTCTTAAATGGCAGGATGTGGTGTATAGCTGGCTAGTACCGGCCATGTTGTTCCTGGTCTACCTAGTGGACCGAGTCTGGTAATGTGATTTTGATGTTGTAGGGTGCCTTTAAACCAGAGCGCATGCTCTTGGTATGCTAATGCAATTTTAATATCCTCAAAAGGAGTGTATTCCGTTGGAGTTTCCTCTTCTTTATAGAAGTGAAACACATGTGTTCTTGGATTTGCTTCAGGGAAGACAATCCATGAATAGAATACCTCTGTCTGCCAATATTCATGTGCCTCTATGACAAATATTACCCTACCACCTCTTGGTGATAGGCCATTTGCCATAAGCTTCATAGTAATGGTTTTCCATATGTTTTCCGGGATGAGAATAGCATCCACATCGGTTTTTTAGAAACCTGTAACGTCTAAACCTGGTTGGTTTGCATTTACTGCATCTCCACCGTTCTTGGGGTCACTCATTTTGTTGACTGAAAGTTTGCAGAGCAAGTTTCAAGGAAACAAAGATAAGGTGCACAATATTTTGGAACACTGACTCCTTCAACGTTGAACAAATCAAAAACTAATGCATAGGATTTTACGTCCTACTTAGTTATGGCAGATATTTTATCCTTTTACCCACTCCAGATGTCTATTGGAGTATGTTACGGGAAAAAGTGGTCTCTGTGAAAAGCATGACTGAGATACTCTAGTATCTAGCGTTAAATTAGTGCCTTACCAAACGTTGCGCGCCCTGTAGCATAGTTCCTATATTCCCAAAAGGCTCTGCGCATTGGAATAATATATATCCTATAGATGTGACATAGGACTTAGGTCGACTAGGTCTCTATCGAATATATTAGCCTTAATTGTGTGTGCCAGCTAGCTCAGAGGTCACTAGAAACTTTGTCGATTACACAAGAAGGGATTAGTTTTTGACAACTGCATAAACATGACAACTTTGTTTCCCCAAGATAAAACGTATCTTCAGAGTCGTGGAAACAATAGATAGATTTTTCACTCAGTCAATCGTGCATACTTCGTTTCATCAGAGGTACAGTAAAATAGAGAGACGGGCGTTTTCAATGAAAGTATTTATTGAACAGTCTTCTTTTTCATGCAAAAGAAATGTACTGCTACAATCGTAATACTGGCTGTAAAGTATAATGCGTACAGCAAGAAGAGTATTATGAAATAATGCTGTAAAAGCATGGCAAGGTTTCTAAGCCATAAAGTACATTCATAAATAACAAAGACTAAAAGTGCTCAAATGGTGCTTCTAAAATACGCCTACCCCGATGTACCTAACCTAAGTCTAGTACGAGGGAAGAAGTAAGTGAGGTGTAGCATAGGTTTAGTTTCTTTGCCAAAAATCCATCCAAGATTTCTCTTAGGGTCTAATCAGCTTCGTACCTTGGTTTTAGAATAAAGGTGGTCTGGTATCTCTGTCTCGGGACTCCATTTGCCAACACCCCGCAAGGGGAGCTTGGAAACACGGGAGATGGATTCTCAACGAGATAAAGGCAGCCTCTCTGTCAGTGCGTCAGCTGGATGGTCGGCTTCCTTCGGCACTTGCTGTAGCGAGCTGCGTCGGGCAAGTAGATAGTCGAACTGCTACAAACCACCGTGTGTTTGCTAGGGCAAGTGTGGGCATATTTATACCTTCAAGGTGTCTTGTTTGACGTAAAGTCAGGCATAATAACGTCACCAAAGAACCCCAAGGGAATGGTAGTTCTTTGAAAACACCATGATTTCTAGGACAAATCAATATTCAAGAAAGGGGATGTCCCTGACTGCTGAAGCTGAGTTTTCCAAGAAATCGTTGTGGCTTTTTGGAACTAGTGGAAGTAGCCATGCCTGTATTTGGACTGGATGGTTATATCTAAATATGGTCATAATTTATATGCCTACATAAGGGCAAGGTGAATTATACCTATATAAGGGAATTAATCGGTAAATTACACTAGGGTCCTAAAACGCTATACAACACCATTGCCTGTAATTTTACATCAAAATCCACAACCATTGAAATACCTGGATTTGAAACCATAACTTTTTAAATAAGTGTCAGAGATCTTAACCACTAGCGCACAGCGAGTGATAAGCAGTTTGAAATTAACCTATATATGACATTCGAACCAAACACTTCAGTGTATGTAGTGCCACAGGTTAACATTCACCTATGTTGACATCATTAACATGTTGAATGGAAGAAAAGAGGGGGAGAGAGAGAAAAAGAAAGCTAGAAAATGATAGAGAGAAGATTTTTTCTTCTATGGGTTAAGGCTAACTTATAAAGAAAGATATTCAAACAAGGGAAAAAGAAAAACCTTTATAAAAAAAAGTATCCTTGCTTTTGAATGAGAACATACAACCAGGATTTGAACACAAGCTTTGGAGAAAAAGTCTGCAACCTTAACCACTGGACCATAGTGACTCATGAGTAGTCTGTACAAAAACATATATATGACATTTGAATGAAACACTCAAGTGTATACAGTGCCATATTTTAGAGTTCACCTATATTCACATCATTGACAGTGTTGAATGGAAGGAAAGAGGGAGAGAGAGAGAGAAAAGAAATGTGAGACGGAGGAGAGAGAAGATTTGGATTCTTATGGGTAAGGCATACTTCTAAAGACAGATATTCAAACAAGGAGAAATGAAAAATATTTTCCAACAGTACCATTGCCTATATATTGTATCTTGGAAACAAGAACTATTGAAACAACAGGATTTGAACACATAACTTTTAAAATAATAATCAGATATTTTAACCTCTAGGCCAAAGTGACTAAAGATTACATAGCACGAAAACGTATATATGACATTTGAATCAAACACTCCAGAGTATGGAGTGCTGTAGGTTAGAGTTCTCCTATGTTGACATCATTGACAGTGTTGAATGGGAAAAAAGAGTGACAGAGTGAGAAAAAGAAAGCGAGACAGAGGGAGAGAGAAGATAGGTATTCTTTGGAGTAAGACAAATTCATAAAAAGAGATATTCAAACATGGAGAAAAGAAAAAAGAATTGTGGGCCAAGGATTGGCAACCCTCAATTTCGATTGCAGGGTGACAGGCACTTACCTCCCCTTGCAATTCCACTCCTAATAAATCCCAAGGATGGGCCTGGGTCTCTGCTGGGAAGGGTCCTGCTGTCATTGAGAGAGCCCCATCAGGCATCGTACACCAAGGGTCTATACATAGGTGTCTTAATGAAGGTAAAGCAGCAATGCAAATGGGTTAGTGTTGGTACAGTTTCTCTGCTCTTTTGGCTGTGCTCACAGAATCTTTGGATAGCTGTTTGATATAGTGCACATTGGCGCAAAAGAGATACTCAGCTGATCATCCTTACTATAATTCAAGGCAGCAATGCCATTAAGAAAATAAGTGTTTTTTGGGGGCTTGTGATACAAGCATGGCACATGAGCCTCAGAGTATGCATAGGCTTATTTGTGTCTTGGATAAATAATATATGTCAATGGAATCCCTGAATTAATTATAACTGCAAATTTTGACTTGGGGAGATTTAGCATTCAGCGGGCTCACTTTGAAGGTTGATAATCTAGCTTTAAAGGTGAATGGCAAGCAATGTAGCATTTGGAGAATGTTGGTATTTAAAAAAAACACTGGGTAGTTTGAGAATCTAAATGTTATGTTGTGAATGTAATTGACCTTTACATAACATGTTTTGAGACACCCCCGGCATCATTTTGTTTGAGAATCTGAGACTGTGTGCCACAATAGGGCCATTTGGATATACGCACTGCTGTAATAGACGTCGCAAGAAACAGAACCTCTTTGTGGGTTGGAATTATCACCACAAAAATAAGTAGGTGATGAGATTTATTTACATTTTCTGACAGTAGTCAGTTTGTGACTGGCCAAATGTTGTACTTACTAGTGGGCCTATTTTCATGTCCTTATACAGAGATATACATAAAGAGAACATCGGTATTTATTGTGCTCTCCTGTGACCATCAATTGGGCTATATAGGTTTGAACCCCATCAGTACTCCACAGCCACCACTGGTCTCCTCACCCTAGAAATTGTTAATCACAGTTCCAAGAATCACAATCTTTCGGATTAGCTTCCTCACAGATTTTTTGTTGTTGATTTTTTTTATCACATTTGTCTTATACGTTTCTCACTCCATCCTTGCTTTTGGTAGGTTGGATATCAATTTGTATCCTTTGCTACAAACGGGACATTTCATAAAAACTACATCTTAGTTCTCTCACCTTGTGCATGTCAGAACAGATTCACCAAGGGTTCTTTTTCACCTACCACTAGGAGAGATTGTAGAAATGTTATGTACACCTAATAGTGTATCAGGTGATACATCGCTTATCCAATTTGTTTCTGTGCAGCCTTGATAAAATCGCAGTACGATTTCCCTTGTAAGCAACGAAACAAGTGTTGGCTGTTTGAAGATCCAAGGAATAAAGAAAAGAACAAGAATTCAATTTCCTGTGTTCAATTTTGTGCTCACACTCCGCACTTTGATAATTATTGTGACTTTATTTTCGTGTGCTGAGGATTTTCATTTTCAAGGCAGCAGTACACCAATAGAAGGATGCTTTGAGAAAACCCCAATGACTTCGACAATTGTATTCTAGTTGTGGTGATTGTAACGACAGACTCAGCCAAGTCTATGATTGCGAATGAGTTAAATAAGGAGAACATTGTATGCGGATTATGTGACTTGGGGCAGGTGCACCTGCATTACATTGCAAAAAAACAGCATCATTACACTGTCTCCATAAACAGTTAAACTGTATTGTAAAACTCAGATTGTAATTGCAGTGATTTCCTAGTGTGAACATTTCCTGTCACCCATATGCTTTAACCGTCCTAGACTGCAATTCCAGTTAGCGTACACCAGGCATGGTTTTCTCAATTTTATTTAACATTGAGATGCATAAATATAGCTGAAAAGAAGTAGGTTTTAGATATATTTCTCTTTACATGAGAGTCATTGCTTGGTTTTACTCCCACTAAAGTGTCACTGAAAGTATCACATATTTGGCACTGAAACCATGAAAATGTCACTCATAAGTAATCTGAAGGCCTGCCAGCTATGTGATACTGAGAGGGTCATGGGACTGGCACCAAGGGTGGCTGGTGATTCAGAGGGCATAGAGATGTTTGGGGATCCTGGCATGGAAGGGTTGATTCCCCCTCTGGATTACGCCACAATAAGGAAGTGCGGTAGGGAAGGCAGGCGGAAGTGGTCGGGACTGAGACTCTGTGGCCGAAAGAAATTGGGATTCCCTTAGCCCTTAGCAGTACCTGAGACTTCACTGTTAGCTCCAGCCATTGCTTCTGCTCCCCACCCTGTGGATGTTGGGGCTTCTTTGGATAGTGCCATGGTGTTTGACTCTCAAGATGCTTTGGAAGCCTTCTTCTCACTCTTGGATCTTTAAGGGGGAAGGTTTGGTCGCAGGTGAGGGCTCAGAATCTGGCTCAGTTAGGAGTTACTACTCTACCTCTTTTGTCGAGCATGGCATCCACCAGGGCCACTAGTAGAGGATTGTGGTCAACTACTAATAAAAAAGGGTAGGAGAGTCAGAGAGGGCTTTTAGCTCCTCTCAAGTGAGTCACATTGGCTCCATTTAAGGTTTTACCCCAGGCACAGGTGTTGGGGGCGCATCTGACTGAAGACATGGCTCAGGATGATAACTTGGATGATCATCTTTGCGATTCAGATGGTACAGAATTGATACCAACTAATGCCCCTAGGGCAAGGTCTGACATGCATGATGGCTGCAGAGAGGCAGTGGGTGCAGGGAGTTCTGCCATAATTGCCTCAACTATCCCTCCCCCACTAGTGCCAGTTTTGGCAATTAAGACTTTGACTGACCCCAAGCCCATTCAAGGTGATGCTATCCATTCACCTACTCTAGCTGCTATCTATGAGATTCTGCAGACCCATAGGGAGAAATATAAGAAAGACTCTCTCTCCTTAAAAACTGCACGCCTTAAGACGCAGAGGATCTTGCATAAAATGTCAAAGGAAATGGATACACTGCAAGGCAATTTGAAAGCCATCGACGTCTGCTCAGCCCAGCTGCAAACTTAGTACAGCAAACTCAGGGTCAGGTCAGGGAACATGGGGCACAGCTTCAGACCTTAGGCGAAAAGATGGAGGACATGGAAAACTGAATGCACCACAATAACTTACGGATGCTTGGTATTCGTGAAGGAAGAAGGGTGAAGATGTCAGAGGATACATTGTTTAATTTTTTTAAGCAGGCATTACCTCAACTTAACAATTGGGACATAGGCAGCCAGGTGCAAAGTGTGCATCGATTCCCTTTTAGAAACCAACTGGGCAGTATTTATTCATTGGGGCCATTTTTTTCTTTGCCAGCTGATATATAAACACACTCACCCCCGGAATCCCATTAAACCTTGTGGAGTGGAATTCTTTGTAGTTTCAGGGCCCGATTCACAAAGGTAAAGTTAGACCAAAAGTCTAACTTATACCAGAAGTCTAACTTTACTACTTTTCAGTATTATCAAAGGTAAGTTACTACTAGTACTTTTACTACTAGTCAACTTACTTCTAGTAAATTTACTGCTAGTAAAGTTACTACTAATAAAATTATTTATTATTATTTCTTTCTTTATTTGGTATTTCACAAGGAAAACCATAAAAAGGAACATTAAACAATACAGTTTACATAATTACACAGACATGCAGATTATATATAAGTTCCAAAGGAGTTCATGCAAAGGAAATATGCAGTAGAAATACATTGAAATATTAAAATACTGAAATTCATCATTATTGCACTTACGCGAAGGTGTTTTACAGATTTTTTCTATGGTTCATATTACATTTTAAAAAATTAAGAACTATGTAACAAACATCTTCGGAATCTAACAATTGCAATCGGAGAAATGCCGATCGACATTGTCTAAGGCCCCAGCGCCTGAATGAGGGAAGTAGCCAAATTTTTCTGTGTGGGTGATAAAATTTGCAGAACATGATCACGTGTATATTGGTCTGAATAGATTTCCCATCACAGGGACAAAAGGGGAGAATTGAGTCCCAGCCATTATTAAGAGGGAAAACAACCAATCTAAAGAAAGTATCCAATCTGAATCTGGTCAACAGCATTCTCTCGTGTGTTGTAATCTGCAAAGTTAGATACGGTGGAATGCCATCTATTGTCTGTACCAGATTCGCCTGGATAACTGATGGTTTTGATGACTCAGAAGCCAGTCTCAATGACTCTAGATGATGGAGGGCTTGTTGCTTTAGGGCCTTCCTCGACAGGTCAGCTATAGATTCTGGTTCGAAGTCGTACTTCTCGAAGCCAAGGTCTTTAAAAAAGTTCCTGATATAGCAGAGCCACTTTACTTTTGAGGACTGATCAAGCGACATTGTGTCAGCCACAATTGACTGAGTTAGCGCATTTTTGTCGGATGTCCAGATGCGCCGCCACAACATCAGCGGTTGAATTTTGACTAGGTCCTCTAAGTAGGGAATTCCCAGTTCCATGTGAGAGGCATATATTGACGTGCCTCTTGGAGTGGCTAAGAGAAATCTTAAAAAGGTATTTTCTACTATCTGGAGGGCTCTAGTGTCCGTATGACCCCACACTCCCGCTCCATAGAGGGCGATGGCCTGGCACTTAGCGTTGTACATTTTCAGTAATTCTACTGGTGCCCTCCTCCCCAACCTCTGAGAGAAGCTCATTAGGGCTGCTATCGATCTTTTAAACAAATGGCATCTTGTCTCCACTGCTGGTTTCCATGTCAACCTATCGTCTATCATGATCCCGAGGTATGGGTACTGAGCGGTGATCTTGAGTTTTTAATTGTCGAGATGTATCTCTTTGATACCTTTTTTCCCACCCCCTGAGATCATGACAAACGTTTTTTTTACATTCACTTTTAGGTCCAGGCCGCTCATGAAGGTTGTGTATCTGTTCAGGGAGTTCCGGAGTTCCCGCGGGGGTCGCGCAAGAATGACGGCATTGTCCGCGTAGAGCAGAGCTGGAATCAGGCGCTGTTTTATGTGTGGGAGGTCCTGAGCCCCCCTCAACATCTCCCCCTCCAAACCATTGGTATAGAGTGAGAAGAGGAAGGGGGCCAGGACACATCCCTGCCTGACTCGCCAAAAGGTGCCGTCAGCTCACCGTTTCTCCCAAAGCGAACTCTTGCCGAGGCTCCAGAGTAAAGCTCCCTCATGAAATCTAATAGCGGGGGATCCACACCCATTTGAGTTAAGACCGTCCACAGCTTTGAGTGCAAAACGCAATCAAATGCGGCGGACAGGTCCACATAGACCATGTACACCATATTCTTCTTAGCCTGTATATATTTACCCATTATCAGGCTAAGATTGAGGGCCTGCTCCACTGTTCCGAAGCCCTCTCGGAAACCAAACTGGAGGTCGGAAATAATGCCTCTTTCCTCACCCCACTGCTGGAGTCGCTCTAGGATGACTCTTCCTACAACTTTACCAAGCGAGTCCAGCAATGAGATGGGGCGATAGCATTTCACATCCTGGCGGTACCCTTTTTTAAAAATAGGGACCATAGTTGACCTAGTCCAAGAGTCTAAGATTCCCTCACTTGCCACAGCCATGCACACTCTTGTGAGAATGGGCGCCCATAGGTCCAAGTTGTATTTAAAAAGGTCCACTGGGACGCCATCGGGACCTGGAGCTTTCCCGGACTTGCTTGTTTCCAAGGCCACTAGTATGTCGACTAAATCAAAGGACAGCGGGATTGGATACTGTACCTTTGTGGAGGAGTTCGCCAACCCGCCTACTTTCGCATCGGCTTTAAAGATATTTGTGAAGTGGGCCACCCAGGTTTCCTCATCTATAGCCACCTCAATCCTAGGGGTGTTATTTTCTGTGAGATAGGGAGCTCTAACCGTACGCCAAAAGGCTTCACTATTTTTTGAAAGAGCACTCTTATGCAGATCTTCCCAAAGTTTCTCCTTCAGTTCTTGAGTTCTTAACTTGCGTTCCTGAGTATATAAGCGTCTAAGGAGTTGGATCTGTCCCGCATCTCTAGCTGTGTTGTGTAAGGCGGATTTTAGTGCGGAAAGGGCTCTAGTGCAGCTGTGGTTAAACCACCCTTTTTTGCTGCGATGTTTAGGCGTTGGTTTTGCCGTAAGCAATCCCTTGATTATCTCTAGAATATCATTAAAATTATTTAAAATGTATTTATGGTTTACCGAGAGGTCCAGGCATTTAATTATGTTAGGATACGCCCGCTCCACCAGTTTTTTTGTGATTTGATTAGGGTTAATTTTTTCCCATTTTATTGTGTAGCCGTTCTTTTAACCTAGTTCCAACCTATTTTGGGCAAGGGTGTTTGCTATTTGAGTGTTTTGGGGCTTGTGCTCAGTTAGATGAAGGTCTAACCTCAGCGCAGAGTGATCGCTCAATGGGTTGGAAATAACCTGGAAGTCTTTGGTTATGGGTAGCAGTCCAGGAGACAGGAAGATGTAATCGACTGTCGTTTGATGGCCTCTGCCCACGTATGTCGGGTGGAAAGAGTTTTTTTCCAAACTTGGGTAGTTTGCAATTACCAGTTCTAAATCGGAGAGCAGGTTGTTCATTGCGTTTCCCAACTTAATATGGACAAAGTGAGCTAATGGAGCCTCAAATTCGTCCATGAACCCACAACATTGAGAATTAGCCATGGGACACGGATGGAGATTAAAATCCCCTCCCCATAGAAGGTGAAACGTTCCGGGTCGATCCTTCCACTGATAAAAGTGTCTTAGTCTCTCCTGTATATCACCAACAAGGGTCAAAAATTGATCTTCCTCTAAATTATTGTAGGAGTTTACTAGAAGGATAGACTCCTTGTTGGCGAAAGACAGGGAGAGAATTTGACAATTAGAGTCAGTGAAAATATTAGACACTTTTAGATGGTGGAGTGTGTTTGCGATATACTTGTTAACCCTCCTTTGGGCCTACCCATTGCGCTGCGCATAGCTGGGGAAGAGTAAGTTTTGTAGCCCAAAAGATGTAGGTCTATTGTAGACCAGGTCTCTTGAAGGCAAGTTATTTTCCCTTGCTCAAGAAAATTCAGGGCTGTCCCATCCTCAATTTTTGGGCGTAAACCCGCCACGTTCCAAAAGAGGAGGGGGATGGGCGATGTTTCAGCTTTCAGAATTACTGGCTCTGGGGTCAACAGGAGGTTTTATATTTTAGGTGGCCGGTATGGTGATTTGGGATTAGTGTAATCAGCGTCCGTTGATGGTCAATCGACCATTTCGAGTGCGCTGAATCTGTTAGTCAGCGGGATGTTATGCCAAGAATCCCAACGAGGCGATTCTCTAAGTACCTTCCTCTGCAAATGTGGGCCCCATTGTTCCCAGTGTCCTCCCTGATGGCGTGGTCCTGCTAGATGCCAAGAATTATCATAGTCATAATGGCGAGGGCCCCATGATGTCTGGTATCATAGAATGCGACCTGGTGAGAGGGTGGTTCAGCCCAGGGAAAGGCAGCATCCTCCAAAAAATTCTTATTAGGTTGTCTTGCGGGATAAAAGAAAGAAAGTGGTTTAATACTAATACCCCCGTTTACGTTTGTTTGGTCCCAGGAGCAGATATAGTCAGCTACCCTAGGATCTTCGAAGGTAATGATAATGCAATCCCCTGGAAAAAAAATTCTACCTTTGCCCACCCAGGTAGTCCTACGTACTGAAGAAATCCTTCCATGCCAATTTGGTGGCATAGGACGGTTCGTCTGTAGCCAATGTTGTACTTTGTTTTTCAAGGACCAAGGCGGTTCCACGTTATGTGCGGTTAACTCAGGAACACCAGTCATAACTGCTACATAAGGTGAGGCGTCTGGTGGCAGATCTACCGGGATTCTCCCCTCTCCAGGGTCACTAGGAACATGTCTTTTGCCTGTTTGGGGAGGAAGCTTGGGTGCCAAAGTTTTAGTCGTTGCTTTGTTTTTTGCCACTGGGTGTGATAAGGATGTTATTAGTGGTGAGGCATTTCCCTGTGTCTGTGTAGTGGCTGCCTTATTGATTAAATTTGGGGTAGTCGTAGTGGACATTATTATGGGTGTTGCGCTGGAGGTCGATACCATAGGAGTTATGACCTGCACTACATTCTTTTGGGGAATTGCAGGTTTCGAGATGGTACCTACGAGTTTCGCAGGGGTCTGGTTAGTATGATTAGTTCCCCCTCTTTTCTGGGGCCCAGCCGATTGCTTATGATGTGAAAGATTAATAAGCTCGGACATCTGGCTCTCTAACTTTGCTAACTTTTGTTCTACCGGTTGTAAAAATCGCTTAAGGAGATCGGCGATCTTATTTAGAAGGAATAGGTTATCGCTATCTATAGATCCCTTATCAGTAGATAAAAGAATTGGTGAGTCTATGATCACGGGGGTAGAGGATTTCTGATCAGTGTGATGAATTATTAGTAGTAAAGTTGCTAGTAGTAACTTTCCTTCATGAATACCGAAAAGTTGTAAAGTTAGACTTTCTGTCTATGTTAGACTTTTGGTCTAACTTTACCTTTGTGAACACCAACAAGTAGTTTAGACTTTTGGTATAAGTTTCACTTTTGGTCTCACTTTACCTTTGTGAATACCAAAAAGTAGTAAAGTTAGACTTTGGGTCTAAGTCAGGGGCATATTAGCAAAAACTTGCGAAAATTATCGCAAACCGTGCTTAGCGTGATTTTTTTTATCACCTCCTATCGCTGCATTTTATCGCAGAGATAACGCAGTATTACCAATGTTTATCTCCACGGGGATAAAAAATCCAGCGATAGCAGTGAATCCCATGTTTAATGCGAGATTTCCAGCGATAAAAATCAGATCGCTAAGGAAACTCTCGCTAATAAGCAGGTGGGGACTTAGCCATAGAATCCACCTCCCATTGACTAATATGGCTAAGTCAGGTTTTTACCAGGTGTAAAATCCTGGCGCTAACCGGGGTTAGTCGCTACCAGTTTGGGTACGCCCACTATGCATGTCAATAGCGATAAATATTGCTGACATGCAAAGCGGGCCCAAAACCGGTCACTATCGCCTGGAAGCTGTCACTAACTGCTGGTAGCGACAGCTTGGTAATTGGGCAATAAAAAAATCGCCGCTTTATTGGCAAAAAGTGCCGCTAAAGCGACGATAACGCCGTTGCTCATATGCCCCATAGACTTTTGGTTTAAGGTTACCTTTGTAAATCGGGCACTCTGACTTCTGCCATGCTACAGTGGAATGTAGATGGTAGCTTAGAGAATTGATACCTGCTTTTGCCAACCTGGGGGCCTCTGCATTTGTTTTCAAGCCCGCCAATCTTAAGCTTCTCTATTTAGGTCAAACATATTTCTGCCATGATTCCGTGAATGCCAAATAGATTCTGAAAGCCTGGGGCACGAGTCATATTAATGACAAGGGATGGTCTCTTGGACCCTCCCCTTTCATTATTGTTGACCCAAGGGCTGTGTACTGAAAATGCATTGTATTTCTGCTTTTTTCCATTTCTCTTTCTCCTTTTTCGTTCTTTATTTCACCATATTCTCCTGTTTCATTACCATTCTGTATGTGCTTGATTTGAGTGAATCTAGTTGGTGGCTAGTGTTTTGGAGTAGCTCGGGGGACAGTTCTTTGATTGGGGATTAGTTGTGTATTTGTTGCTGTCATATGCTGGGTGGGGGTAGGGTGTGAGGAGGTAACAGGGTGAAAAAATCCTTATATCCCTCAGGAAATTGTGATTGACTTGGTTGTTTGAGTGGGGATTAGAAGGGATTTGGGTGGGGTGGGGTGGTTTGTTGCCGGGTGTTGGTTGGGATGAGGTTTCTGCTGGGTCTGGAGAGTGCATTGTATTGACTATTATGGGTTAACGAGGGGGTCTCACATAGTAGAAAACAGGAGAGCCTCAACTACTGTTAAATAATTTGTTATATGCAGAGTTCTAATTCTCCATAGTAGGGATGAATATTGTTTCAGGTAGCCAGGAGAATCACAATCTCAGCTGGAATGTCAATGGCTTAAGACCAGATGCCAAGTTTAGATATTTGAAGGAAGAGCTAACTTTGCTCAAACCTCAGTTTGTTTTTTTACAAGAGACCCATTTAAGTGTGCATGAGGTCAAGAAACTTGATCGGATAGGCTACAGTTTACTTGCAGTTTCCGATTGCAAGGGATCACAAAAGGGGGTGGCTGTGCTCACTATCAATAGTGAGTGCTTAGTGAAAAAGTTTAATATTGATAAAGGTAAGTGCAACATTGCAAGACTGTGGTGGGCGCAGGAAGCACCGAGGCTTACCAGTTGGAAGCATGACATGGACTGCTGCCAAATTTCAGAAAAGTTGGTGTATGAGAGCAAAGGCTGCACCAAGAAATGGGAAAAAAATGTGAACCGCATGGGGGAAATATAGGACTTGGCTGACTAGCAAGGAGAAAGCAAAGGAATTACAGATGTTCCATAAGAAAAGAGCCACGGGCTATATCAGAATTGCCTCCCACATATGTATCACATTGTACCTCGCATCCTGAATGTTATTAATTGATCATAGATTGTAATAGTAGATTGAATACTTGTTTCAATAAAAAGACTGTTTAAAAAAAATATTGATCAAGGTGGTCACTGTTATATAGGGTAAGTTATGAAAGGTAAGTTTCAGCTTACTTTTTGTGGGCTCTATGCACCTAATACAGATGATCCCTCAGTGTTTCATTTTCTGTTAATGGTGGGAGAACCCTACTATTTCTGCGGAGACTTCTATTTGACACTCCAGCCAGGACTGAATTCAGCATCTCAGTGGAGGTAGCTTCTAGGCGTATGAGAATCTCATGATCAGCTCTTTATCAGATCATGAACTCATATGCTTTATACACTCTTCAGGATATCTGGCAGGCTTGTTCAGAGTCCACCCCTGGCTTTACATTTTATTCGGCCAAGCATAATATGATGTTGTGGATCAATATGTTCATAGTTTGTCGTAGTATAATTCTGCTCTTAACATTAAGAAACACAAGAAAATCTCTCAGAGCATAGCAATTTCAGATTTAATTTTAATGCAGGTGGGACGAAGCCCTTATGGTGGTCATTTGATTGGAAATTATTAAGGGATCCAGCATTTATTACAGTTATGGCTTCTGCATTAAAGGAATGTTTTGCTTTTAGTGATTAGTCTGCTTCACCTACTATTGTTTGGGATACGCTAAAAACTGCTATTCAGGGGCAGATTCCCAGTTTTTCGATACAGCGGGACCGTGAAGAAAAGGCTTAATTCCAAGCTTTTGAATTTAGAAATAGAGTATTCCAATTGTTTGACCAACCAGTTGTGTTTTTTAAAGTGTTGTCTGATACACTTATTCCTCACTTTAAGGAGCTAGTTAATTCTTCTTCCTTTTATGTGTCTGTTAAAGCATCATGGGAGGAGTAAAGTTGCTGCACTGCATTGCATGAACAGGAGAGAGTAAAATCGTATCTGCTCAGAAGTTGTGCAGTTCTTTCCCAGCCTTGGTGCACTTTTAGCAGACGTGCAACAGCCCAGGCACCCTTGCGCCATAATGTACGGCTGCCTGCATTGTGATCAGCATTGTGTTTGTGCAGAAAGGGGTCCCTTCCTGTAAACAAACTGTTTTAAGGCACTTTCCTCTATGTATGTGTGCTGGAGAATGCAGCACACATTCACAGAGGAAAAAATAAGGACAAATGAAAAATATTTCTCATTGTTACACCTGCCTCAAGGAGGCACAGATTTATTGCTCAAATCCCTGTCTACAATTCTTTTTAGATAGGGATTTGCATTGAAAGTCATGGGTGGTTGCATGGGAATGCCCTTGCTCAACCACAGAACGTCCCCTTGATGGAAAGTACTGCATGGCAGCCAATTGTGCTGTGTAGTGTTGTTTTGGGTTACAATGTAACGCAAATCATGATTTGCATTGGATTCTAACTCCTACTAGTAGTCTTTGCATTCAGGTGCACCCCGTGCAAATAAGAGAGGTTTGGTGGGGGCGGGGGATTCCACATACGACGAGAAGGGAAACGTAAATATATATATTTTTTATCTAAGTTTCCATTGTCATCGTATGTCGAATGCCCCCCACCCCACCTCGACCCACCACTCTTACCTGAATGGGCAGTGCCGTTTGCATTCGACCTGGTTTAAAAAAGTAATGCAGTTTAATGCTTACGTTTTATGCCTCCAATCTGTATGCATGTGTTGGTATTTATGTAGCACGTGCTGAGCTAGGAAGTGATTTACATTACTTGGGATAATGGCAGGCAACAGACCATATATAAGAAGTGGTCTTTGCACAAATACAATTCACACATTTCATTTTTATACCAAGGGAGATTGAGTGATTTGACCAAAATAACTTGATGTTGAGTGAAGCACTGGATTAACAGACGGATCTCTTAGTTCCGAAGAGGGCAGTTATAGCCAGGGTCAGACTGGGCCAGAGGGCAATAAGGCACTGCACGATGGACTAGTCTGATAGATTCGTTTTTTATGTTTTATGCCCAGGTGGGTCGTTTTTACTGTTGAGTTCCCTGATATTACCACAAACATTGCCTGCAGCAAACACAAATGTATGCCGTCTAACATACCTTGCAAAATACCTATACAAAGTGTCTCTTAAAGTTCATAATTGGCCTGATTTGCAAATTTGGGCCACTTTTGAGCTATCTGATTCACTAATGTGGGACACTTTTATTTGAGTTACTTTCTTCTATTTTTTGTCTCAGTTGGACCTTGGCACTAGCCACTATAGCACTTCTCTCTATAAAAACAAAGGTCCATGATCACCACCTTGTGCTGTTAGTTTCAAATTGTGGTTCATGAGTTCAGTAAGGAATCACTCAATATTCAACTTTCTTCCAATGCCCAGCCCACTTAGCTATTGCCTAATTTCTTCTAAGTTTGTGAAAGCACACTGAAGACGCCCACTAAGATCTTCAAAGTGAAAGCAGTCCCTAATTTGTTAACACAAGTGACATCAAGACTAACTCCATGCTAAAGGAAAATCCTTACCAAGTGAAGTGTGTTATCTGTTTGATCAAGTAAAGAGGTGTAAGGGTATTCCTGGAAATTTACGAATGTCACTAGTTCTTTCCAAAGTCGGAAATCTACTCCACAAATAGAAAGACACATGTTTCTTTCAAATCTTTGCATATCAGACATATTAGGCCAAATTCATAAATGTTTTCATGCACCTGATTTTCATTTGGTCACACAAAAGTACCTTAACTTATTCATTCAAATTGGGAATTATGTCAATTTGCACTCTTAGGGGACGATTACAATTTGGCTGGATATGGATGTGTGGTGAACCAGTGGCTGAAACAGATGATTCCAGATAGCATCCCTATACAAAAATATGGCTAATACAAGTTATTGGTGATCCAGCCCAGCTCTCAAACAACCCTTCAAACCATCACTGTAAACCCCAGGAGCTATCACACTTCACTCATCGGTGGGGCCCAAAGCACCACGAGTCCCTCATTCACACAAATCTCACTGCTCCCGAGATCAGCGAACATCAGATACCCTAATTCATCTAAAAGTTAAATTCTATACATTATTTACATATGCTCACCACAATGGGGCTCACCATCAGACTACTCTGCTTGTTTTCCCCCCCCTCACCTCGGACGGCTTTGACAAACTTGCATTGCAAGTTAAATCCGGATCTCCATCCGATCCGGTAAGGCCTGCTCTCTTTCGGGATCAGGCTTTTATGGGGCGTTCAGCTATATGCTCCCTTGTCAATCTGTCCTTGGAAACGGGAGTAGTTCCAGCCAAGTGGAAACAAGCCGTGGTGTCCCCAATTATTAAAAAGCCCACTCTGGACCCATCCAAGCCTGAAAGTTACCGCCCCATCTCGTTGCTACCCTGGCCAGCCAAGATTACTGAGGCCCACGTCAATCTGGCCCTGTCTGAGCATTTGGTACGAACCAATGCCCTCGATCCCACACAAAACGGATTCCGTGCTGGGCACAGTACGGAAACCGCGTTACTTGTGATGGTGGAACATCTCCGGGCAAGGTTGGATGCTGGTCAAACGGCGGCGCTTATCTTGTTAGACCTTAGCGCCGCCTTTGACACGGTGGACCACAGCATCCTCCTGCACCGGCTCGAGGAGACTGGTATTGGTGGTCAGGTGCTGCAATGGTTCCGCTCCTTTTTAGACGACCGCTCCTTCTGTGTTGCCATCCCTCCCTTCAAGTCCAACTACCAACCGCTGGCCATGGGGGTTCCGCAAGGGTCCTCGCTGAGTCCCACGTTGTTCAATCTCTACGTGAGACCGCTGGCTGATGTCGCTAGGCAGTGGGGCCTAACCTTGGTCTCATATGCCGACGACACACAGCTGGCGGTTACTCTCAGCGGGGACGTGGAAACTGCGGCCCCCAGGTTTCAGTCTGGACTGAAGGCGGTGGCTAGTTGGCTGACAGGCAACTGCCTTCAGCTTAATGCCACAAAGACGGAGGTGATGGTCGTCGGTAAGGGAGTGGAGCTGTGGGGCGACCAATGGTGGCCTTCAGAGCTGGGACCCACTCCGATTCCGGTGTCGGAGGTGAAAAATCTCGGGGTATGGTTGGATGCCGGCCTCTCTTTTGTAGGGCACACACAAAAGACTGCGGCCTGTTGTTTTGGACTTCTAAGAGGCTTGAGACCAGTACTCAAGTTCTTTGATGCCCCAACCAGGCAACTGGTGATCCAGGCTACTGTCATCTCTCGCCTGGATTATGCCAGTTCTCTCCTGGCTGGGGCTAACCAGGCCGAACTAACCCGTTTGCAACGGGTTCAGAATGCCGCGGCGAGAGCGATTGTTGGCCTGCCCAGATTCAGTTCTGTGGCAGGTGTCCTTCGCTCTTTACATTGGCTTCCGGTTAGGAAGCGCATTCTTTTTAAGATCTTATGTCTTGCTTTTAAGATTCTGAGAGGTATCGGCCCGGAAATTCTGTCGAGCTGCCTTTCCTTTTATGTCCCCACCCGCAGTCTCCGTTCCCAGGGTCTGGCTCTTGCAGTGGTCCCCAGATTTAGGCTCAGTCGTATGGGAGGCCGTTCATTTAGGGTCATGGCTGCATCAGCATGGAACTCCCTCCCCGTTGAAATCCGTCTGATGGAGGACCTTTTGACCTTCCGGAGGGCGATAAAAACTTTCCTGTTTTAGCTGTTCTGATTTTATTTTTTGTTGTGTTATGTTCTGCCTTGTCTTTGCGCCGGGACGCTCCTTGGCTGGAGTATCTGTGCGCATAATAAATCACCCTAACATAACATAACATAACATAACATGCATTTTATTGATATCACCATGGTATGTAAATCTCATAAACAGCATTTAAGGCACACCACTGTTTTGGTCAATGAATCAGCTAGTAGAAATTAGTTTATGGATAACAAGACCCGCTTAATTCTCCATGTATTTAATTTTTATTTTCCTTTAAGTCTTTTAGCATGGCCTTACGTTCAGAATTTTAATCTTATTCAGAAAAACTAGATTAAGCATTTCTCTTTTCGCTTCAAGTAAAAGGATAAAATAAGTTCAATTAGTTTACATTTATTAGCAGAATAGTTCAGAAATGAGAAAATTCAAAGACATATTACCCATCTTTGTGGTCATAGAGGAAAGAACAGGATTAAACGACAAAGTTCCCAAAACAGCCTCTCTATCTTCCTCGGTGTTCACCTCCCATCAAGACTCCGATCCCATCAAAATTTAAAGTCAGGAAAAATTTCAAAGTCTTTCCACCCAGAAAACCGATCAGTCCGACAGAGTGTCGTGGAGCGAAAATAATTCAAAGGCAAGCTTTTTTCTCTTGTGCAAATGGCCTCTTTTATGCTCTTTTTCCCTAACTATCTAACTAAATTTTGAAACTTTAGGGTCCACACTCTTTCCTCATTGGTCCATTCGAGGGGTGGTGAAGATCACCTCATCTCCTTATTGTCCGAATTTTGCAAAGTCACTTCCATAATTCTCATACGGTCATAATTGTTCACATTTGTAACATTTTCATGTCTGTCCTTATGTCGACACTTTGGTCAACTTTCCCAGGCTCGCAACTCGAGTGTTCCATTTTTACATCATTCTGCTTCTCAGGCCACGCTGACCTTGACATCAGTAGCCCAAAGGCCGCTTGTGCATCTCTCAAGTAGAGTCGCGCATGCATAGAATTACACTTTCTTGGAGTCTCGCAAAGCCTCCATATTTTACGAGGCCGCATGGGCCATGACGGGAACTATTATAGAAACAAACACAATTAAACATTTGATTTCGAAGTAAAGCACTTCTGTTTACCTCCCACCATTCTAAGTTTACCCTGTTAGTGGTTACCTAGCCCTAAGCCACAACGAGGCATTCTCCATCGTTTTTGCCACAATGAATACTAAAATAAGCATGCATGCATAGCTTTGTTAAATTGAAAGCGTTATTGCACTATGTTAGTATGACGAATTCACATGATTAATGTATTACGATTTGCAACACAAGCAAATTAGTATCCCACATGTACTTTTTCTGTGTGTGTTTTATTTTTCTGCTGATTAGTTCCAAATCCACTCGATTAATACATATTATAGTTATGAGAAACTGAATTTACGAGGGGTATACAAAGGTTTTTGTCACAGCCTCGCTCTATCATTGGCTAAGAATGGAGAATAACATGTTGATTTGGATTACTAGGTCAAACATTTCATATGGATCCTTATTCCAAGGTGAATAACGGGATTTTTCAGACCCCATTTGACGTCTGCTTTTAGCAGGCATCAAATGGGAGCATGGGGACTGCGCTTATCTGGGGAAGATGATGTTGAGGGTACTTGGCAGGCTCTGGGCCAGCAAGAGAAGACTCTCAACCTCCCCTTGTGATCTTACTGGGGATGTGTCGCTGCCCCGGACCCTGAACCAACTCACATTCAGTTTTACTGGTAAATTTCTGCCTAGCAAAATCAATAACTCAGGTGTAGGAACAACCTTTATTAAAGCTCATAGAAACCAGGCTTTCAACAACTTTTAACCTATTCAATTTAGCATCCCCCAGAAGTCCTCTCCATATATAGCAATATATTGCTTCTGAGCCTCATAAACCTCAGTATCAGGTGAAACTGCGCAAAAGCCTAATCTACCTGCAAAGCTCAATGTGGTGTAACTTACAGTTGGACTTTGCTTATTCCTCACAGACAGCCACACAATAGAGGGATTAGGTGTGCCTGGATGGGACATCAAATGGTAGGATAAAGGGGTGGAGCTGGGGACAGCCCCACTTGCCACTGAATAGGCTGTGCCCTGCCTTCACATTCGGGATGGGAGAGACTCGAACAATTATCCAGAACAGCTGTTACACAAGTAAGTGATTAGACTACCAGTCAGGAGACATCGATACTTCACTCTCTTCTCTGGCTACCATACCTTGCCTATTGCTTCTTTTGTGATATAGATGTGAATGGACACCTTGGTCCTCTCTAACCCCATGAGTTTTTACTTCCCTCAATAATAAGGTTCACTTTATATATTTGTATCTGTTTTTTCAAACATATTTCACATTGTATAAATACAACCTATAAGATCATGGTATCTACTGCTGCAGTATGTTAACTTTAGTCTCCCCTTACACAATAGCCACTGATTTTATTATGAGCCCTTGTTAGTATACAAGCACCAGAAGGCCAGTCTGCTTCAATGATAAGCACCTAACTAAGGTGTTTCTCAGCATCTCCTCACAGGGTCATAAAAGACAAACACCACGTAGGAGAATTAGAGAATGATATTTCACGTGTTACTCCGTTCCTAATAATAATCACATTGCTCTCCTCTCTGTGCTTTTTGAGTTTTGTCTTTTTAGTTTCTGGTCTCATTCTGGGCCTAAAACATTGATATGTACTACTAAGAATGACCTTCTGGACTAGACCTAACTTACATATGTTTCCTCAAAATCTGAGCCTACCAGTTCATCCATTTCTGACGAAAGCCAAAGACCCGTTTGAGCTACTTATGGCTGAAACATGTCGACCTGACCTTATACACCAGTTGTGTAGGAATAGTAATTCTACCTAACAACATTGCCCTTCTTTTTTAACCTTATCCCCAACCCTTTTTATCTGATTTCTAATTAAATACTTTCTCTTTTGAAGATACTTTTAACTCACTTCCCTTGTCACTACTGTCCCCATATCGACCGTTGACCTCCGGGAAGGAGGGTGGCTTTTCACTTGGAGAACAGGACATTCTAGTGAAGGAGACCCCATGAAGATGCTGTCCAGGACATGACCTCAGCAGAGATAATATACCACTCTGAGGTCGAATACGTAGATGAGGGCCTTCAATAGAGTTGTCTACGAACCTTCTCAGTGCCTTTTATTTTTTATGGTTCACTTTCCTTGGTTATTTGAATTGCCACAATGTCAGAACTCTCTGGTTACACACCATATTGACTGGCTGGTCATGACCAGAATTCACTAATTTGTCACAGTTACAACTGCGCACCGCACCCACAATTGCTTAAAAGCATTATGCGGCCAGAAGATGTTTAGCAGTCCTGGCGAGCAGAACTGAACTGGAATTGAACTGGAAGACACATACAGTGTTTAGACACACCTCACACATGTGAGCAAATGTAAATGAACATGCATATTCTCTGCATTGCTTGCACTTACCAATTGGCCCATACTCTATAGGAAAACCTGCATATCCATTGAGGCCTGATGTTGTGACCCTTATGTGAGAACCTGCAATTGTGAACACACAGAAGGCAGCCATGAGGACATGCAACACAACTGAGTGTGCATTTGGACTCTTGAAGGGCCATTTCTATTGACTGAATTTCACCAGAGGCACTTTGTGTGCAGGCTGGATATGGTAGTGATCACATGCTGCACAACCTTGCTGTGAGCTCTGTGTGCAGTTTCAGAGGAGGATGAACAAATCACAAATAGAAATTATGATAAAGCGCAGGTGGGACGTGGTCGACAGCAACATGATATCCTCATTGCACATTACTTTTGAACATCTTGACAATATAGTTGTGTACTTTTTAATAAGACATTAGACAAAATGTTTGTGTTTGAAATATTTATAGGCCCCTGATGCCCTAGTAGCTGTCTCCTATCTCCCATCCCTGCCCCAACAATTCTATCATATAACGATTCCATCATACATCTCACCTTAGCCACAATATCACCTGGAAGCCCTCACCTACACCACAACCTATCACAAAGTACCACCCTTAACCACAACAATCCAAAGAACCCCTGGGTCCTGTGGCCCGAAAATAAGGGTTTCTTATTCTTAGTGGAACTGCCCCCAATAGTTGGACAGCACCTGCCAAATAGTCATTGGCCATTGTCCATGCATTACTCGTATCCAGAGTGAAGTTTAACATTGTGGTTTGGATACACACATGGCGTCCTTCATTGATACATCAACTTGCTATCTCTGGGAGTGATATTCATGGCACACACATAAATCCTCCTATTTCAAAATGGAATTTGGAGTGGGGTTGCTCACTAATGTGCAGTTTAGTGCAACTTTGGGTGGCTCTATGTACGCACATACTGATAAACCAACATTTGTCGAATGCCCTCACATCCTGTCTCCTCAAAGTGACATTGGACATGTCGTAATTTGGCAGTACCTGATTTAGCGTTTAGCTCAGCTACACGAGCATTTCTGTTAACTTGACTAAACGTGCGGGGGCCATTTTGTATTTGGTGGCTTCCATTTTGTATGAACATGCGGCCTCGTGGTCAGCGTGCCCTTTCGTCCTTCCTTCATGCCAATGAACCTTTACACTGCCCAGCAACAGGCTATTTTTAGCAATGGTCAGTCTCGCGCATGCGTACACCTGATCTCTGGACTAACGAGTGGTCACTCCTTAGGAATGTTCCCCAAACTGACCAGTAGTATTAAGCCCCTCCCACATGCTGGCTGTGTTCCAAAAATGTCCTTATATGTACCTAAAACTGTTCAAATGTTTACCGCCTACCTTTTTATTGCTGTTAAACTGTATGAAAGAGGTCGCGCACCGATGTTCGGTGTGATACGTCTTGCATTGCCGAAGGGTGCTGTAGGAATGTACCACCACCACATGGGGTCCTAATAAACTTGTCTTTTGCATTTTCAGTTTCCGTGCCAACTTCTGTTCTATGGTGTTCGAGTGTTTCTGCAGAGTATGTAGGCCTTCAGAACCCGATACCACAATTGGCGACCATGAAGGGACTCATCGGCGACTCGGATGCCCGAAGGAGAGGTCACGACGAAGGATTGGAAACTCGCTATGGACGCGTACGCGGCCACTGAGTGACCCGAGTCTTGGCACCCACGGTGTTTTTTCCTTTCCTTCTGATCTGACCTTCCAGGTGGCGCCGGTCTTCGACTGAGATCTTGATCGTTTGGCCTGTCGTGTAGTGCCTGTTTTGGCTGATTCGGCTACGGAACTTGGCAATTGGAATCTGGACACTTTTGAAAATATTTGGTAAGCTTATGTTTGGTAAGGTAGTCTACTGACACTTACTATGGCTTTTTGAATTTGAATTTGAATTTGTATGAGTTAGCTAACGTTTGGACCTATGATTTGAATTATATGTGGAGTGCACCTCACATAGGCAGGCATGTAGGGATATTTCTCTGATTTTGAATTTGTTTGAACGGCACATCGTGCGTAAAGTACATTTAAGTGCCATTTGTTGTAATATCGCGTTTTTGTGATATTTTGAACATGCCTGTTCTCAGCACACTCCAAGGAATGTGCTGCTTTGGAAATGGTACCAATTATCGATTAAATGAATCCCAGCCGGCTCCCCTAGAGGGAACTCCTAACCGCGAAATGTACATTAAATTTGGCCTTCCTCCCATAATGTATAGCACATTATGGCACAAATACACTAAACCTGATCGTGAATTGCAATGGCCACTACATGGGTCATTCGACTTGCGAAAAGTCCAGTATGTGGAACAGTGTTTGTTTCAGCGCAGGTCTAGACAGGATATGTTTGATTGTGTGCGTATGTGGGAGAAAGCGGTGCGTGAACAAATGAAGCGTGCGGAAGCCTTGGCGGACAAAGAGCTGCGAAAGGCTGCTCGGGATAAAGCTTTACAGCTACAGGAGAAGGAATTGCAGTAACAGAAAGAGAAAGAGAGTCGAGAACGTAATTTACAAGTTAATGGTCAGTTTCCTATTCGACGTCCTCTTTATCTTGTCCTTACTAATGAATTAGATGATTTCTCATTGTTAGATCGTTGCCCGCCTCCGTATGTTCAGCCTACGGCTCCGGATGTGGAATCGGACGAGGATAATCAGGATAAACAGCGTACCAGGTTACATACCGAGCGTATGACGGAATTGCGTTCGATTGCTCGTAAACTTAATATAAATTCTATAACTGTTTCAGAGGTTGATGATTTTATGAGTAAGTGGTCTGACAAGGAACGATTGTATTTTTTAGATCATTTTGCAGGTGAAGTTGTTGAGCGGTTTAGGAAACAATCTCCTGAGTTGGAACCTAAGGATATATCAGTTGGTCGTGACAATTTCCGTAAAGGTGTTTTTGCTCTTTCAGATACGGAGGAATTTTTCCAGCGTTTGATTTGGTTACGGGATGAGGCGACCCCATTGCGAGCGGCGAAAAAGGCATCGGATCCATCAGCGTCTGGATCGACGGAAAATTCCCGAGTGTGCCCTATCTATGGATCAGATAAGAGTGTTGCGATTAATGTTATGCCTATGCGGGAAGCTGCACCTTTGTATGTCCCTCCTAAAGGGGATGGTACGGATGGTGATAAGACGTCTAAGGATTCAAGGGGCTATTTTGTGTATAATTGGGTTTATACGCCATGGAATAGAGCAGATGTTATGGCACTTAAGAATGCTTTGTCTGACCCCCGTAAAAATCCAGAAGCTTTCCATGAAGGTGTGGAGGGCGCTATTTCTTCGTGTATTATGACATTAGTTGATATTGATCTTTTCTTTGGGCTGATATTGCCTCCTGATATGTGGAGGGCGATTCGTAAGTTTGACGATCGAACGATATTAGGTGCAGTTTGGAAGGACATAGTGAGAGCTGATTTAGATAGGGAACCTGCATGTAAGCCGTGTCAGTTGATTTTAGAATTACCGACAGCTATCTTGAATAAATTAAAAACGCTTGTCCCCCCTAAGAAAATAGATTGGACAGTGTTAGCATCTTGTAAGCAGAAGTCAGACGAATCGGTTTCTGATTTCTTTTCACGTTTTGAGGAGGCATTCCATGATTACAGTGGTCAATCATTAACAGAGGACACGGGCAGGCACTTATTCGTAGACAAGTATGTGGCTAATCTCATACCGGAGATTGCAAAACGATTAAAGGCTAGTGAAAGTTCATGGACCACTGCAACGCCCGCTTCTTTATTAACTATGGCTCAGTATTATGAACGACAGGAATTGGAGGCTAAAGAAAGTAGTGATAAGAAAGCGAAGGACTTAAAGACGAAGGTGATGTTGGCTCAGGTTCATGCTACGCAATCGAGAGGGAATGATAGGGGTAGACGAGGATCGTATGTTATGTCTCCCCCTCGTTCTGACATTTCTGAGAATCAGTGTGCATACTGTAAGCAGTTTGGACATTGGGTCGCAGATTGTCCGGTACTTCGTGAACAGCGTAGTCAGAGGGGTCGAGGAAGTGGAAGGTCACGGAATAGTTATTCAGGACTGAGAGGTGGAGCGAATGATCGTGGTAGGTTTGAGGAGAAGGGTCGTGGTCAGGTTGAACATAATACTTTTGATCGACGGAATCAATATCAGATAGCTGAAGGAGAGAATACTGAGTCTCAGGACAATAGATATGCATAGGATTGCGTAGGATGGGGTGTGGAATCGGTTGAAGTACCAGTCGATCAAAGGGGTCCATATATATCAGCACATGTTTTGGGTTCTACTGATCAGTTTCTGGTCGACACAGGAGCTACTCGTAGCGCTCTGTCCAAACACTTGGTTCCAAGGGCTCCCCTGTCTGGCGAAACAATTACTGCAATAGGGTTCGATGGAACACCTTCACTAAGCCCTTTGTCTCAACCCCTTACATTTCATGTTGATAAATTCATTGCCCCATGTCCGTTTCTATTATCTCCAAATACACCAGATAATATTATGGGACTTGATATGCTAAAGCATTTTCGTGCAACAATATGCTGTGCCCCTGAAGGGGTGCGGGTTATTTTGAATGAGAACTACCCAGAAATTGAGAGATCGTGCCTCATGCAAGAGGCCGACGCATTAGCTTCCCTTTCAAGCACGTTATGGGCTACTTCCGATACTGATGTGGGTCAAATGATTATTCCTCCCGTGCGCATTACTGTAAAGGAGGGAGCGACCTTACCTCGTGTTCCTCAGTACAAGATCTCTAGAGAAGGCGAAATAGCTTTGACATATATTGTGAATGACTTGATAACGGCAGGGGTGGTGGAGGAAGTTCCCTACAATGTTTGCAACAGTCCAATTCTTCCGATCCTAAAGAAAGATACAGACACTAAGATCTATTGTTTTATTATTGATTTGAGGGAAATTAATAAGATAGTTGTACCGCAGTATCCAGTAGTATCTGACATTACCACCTTACTTACCTTGGTTCCACCCACATCTACTACATTTACAGTGATCGATTTGAAAAACGCTTTCTTTTCGATCCCCATTCATCCTGATAGCCGATATTTGTTCGGCTTTACATTAAATAATAAATCTTATAGATTTTGTCGAGTTCCTCAAGGTTACACAGAAAGTCCTAGCATTTACAGTCAGGCTTTGAAAAGACAGCTTGATTCTTTTGATTTGCAGTCTGGGGTGGCGCTTATCCAATATGTCGACGACATTTTGCTCGCGGCAGATACACAGGAGCAATGCGAGGAGAGTACACTCTCCCTGCTTTCCTTCCTTGCTGAACACAATCACAAGGTTTCGCAAAAGAAGCTACAATATTGTAGACCAAAGGTGACCTACATTGGTCATCTTTTGTCTAAGGAAGGACGTGCGTTGACATCAGATCGAATTCAAGCAATTTTAGATACACCAGTCCCTTGCACGCAGAAGGATGTTCGCACTTTCATAGGTTTGACGTCCTTTTGTAGGCAATGGATACTAGGATTTTTGTACATTGTAAAACCTTTGTTAGCATTGCTGTCCAAAACTGCATCAACCCCTCTTGAATGGACGGATAAATGCCAGAATGCTTTTGAACAATTGAGACAAGCTCTTTGTTCTGCACCAGTGTTAGGTACACCAGATTATACAAAGCTGTTTACACTGTATGTACACGAGAAGGATGGGTGCGCATTGTCAGTTTTAGTACAATTGCACGGAGATAAACAGAGACCGTGTGCATATTTTTCAGCGGTACTCGATCCTGTGGCTCGAGGACTGCCTGGATGCCTCCGAGCAGTAGCTATACGGCAGAGTGAGGGAATAGTTTTGTCACACAAATTATTGGTGTTAGTTCCCCATGCAGTAGATGCGCTATTGAACCAAACGAAAACGCAGCATCTAACCAGTGCCCGTTTAACAGGATACGAGTTAACACTGTTGGCGCCACACATTACATTGAAGAGGTGCACCACTTTGAACCCCGCTACTTTATTGCCATATCCTGTTGCTGAGACCCAGGAAGAAGAACAACATGATTGTGTTTTTCTGACTGACGAACAAACAAAGGGTCGTGTCGATTTACAGGACACGCCACTTCCTGATGTAGATGGGGAACTCTGGGTTGATGGATCGTGTGTGAGATTGCCAGATGGTACGGCTTCCGCAGCCTATGCGATTACGACACTTAAGACAGTGGTAGAAACAGCACGAATACAGCAAAAATCGTCTCAAACAGCTGAATTGATAGCCTTAACAAAAGCATGTGAGTTAAGCGCTGGTTTATGTGTCAATATCTATACTGATAGCCGTTACGCTTTTGGAGTAGTGCACGATTTTGGCCTACTCTGGAAGGAACGAGGGTTTATGACCTCACACGGAACACATATCATGTATGGAGAGTTGGTATGTGACCTTTTGAATGCACTATTATGTCCAAAGAAGGTTGCGATAATTAAATGTAGTGCACATAAGAAAGTGACAGACAAAATAGGGCAAGGAAATGCTTTTGCAGACCGCATAGCGAGAGAGACTGCCATGTTGCAAAATGATTCCCCTATGTATGTGGTGAGATCACAAGCAGAGCGATGGCATGATGCTAGAGAAGAAATCTTAGATATACAGAAGTCAGCATCTGAAGCAGAACTCGCAAACTGGGCAACGGAGGGAGTACTGGATGATGAGGGTTGTTGGAGGTGCAAAGACATGGAGAAATGGAAATTGCCTGCTGCTTACTTGCAAGCAATGGTTCAAATGACACATGGGCTGGCACATGTTGGAGCTCTTGCAATTACTAAATTGCTTACACGAGTTTGGGAGCATGCTGAGATTGCCAGCACGGCTAGGAGAGTAGTGCAGACCTGCCTGATATGCCTACAGTACAATCCTGCTAAAGGGACCTATACTCCTAAAGGAGGGTTCGTTCCACCTACTGCACCATTCGAAGTGCTGCAAATGGATTACATCCAGCTTGAGCGCTGTAATAACCTCAAATATGTCCTAGTGGTGGTGTGTGCCTTCAGTAAATGGATTGAGGCCTACCCTACGAAGGATAATACAGCATTGACAATAAGGTGTTACTCAAAGAGTACTTCCCGCGTTATGGTGTTTGTTATGGTGTTTGTAAATTTTTGTGGAATGATAATGGTCCTCATTTCATTGGGAAAGTAGTGGAGCATGTCCTGAAAGGATTGGGAACTAAGCAAAAATTTCATGCTGTATTCCATCCGCAGTCAGCAGGTCTGGTAGAGAGGTACAATGCGACTCTGAAGCTGAAGTTGGCGAAGATCGTGGCATCCACGTCTTTGAAATGGCCGGACGCTTTGCCATTGGCATTACCGTCTATTAGATCAGTGCCACACTCCCGAACTGGCCTCACACCCTATGAAGTGGTGTTCGGAAGGCCCATGAATATCTGGGGAGGTCCGAAGCCTTGTTTGATACATGATATGCCTTGTATAATGATGAATGATTATTTGGCACGATTAACAAATGATTTACTTTCTATTCACCAACAGGTTCGAGAAGCGCTCCCCGACAATTCCATTGGAGAGGCTCACGATCTCCGTCCTGGCGACCATGTGATGATCCGGGTGTTTGAGAGATCCAGCAGTTTGGAGCCGAGGTGGCGTGGCCCTGAACAAGTGCTGCTGGCAACGCGAACGGCTGTGCTCGTCACGAATAAGAAGCGGTGGATACATTCAACACACTGCCGACGTGTCTCTCCGGATCTGGTGAACCCTACTGTGTTGTCTGACTACCGAGACATCTTGGACGCGGAGAGGAGCCCAGCTGTTACGTCTCATGAGTCGGAGGGAGCCTTCCCGGACCACACTGTTTCTTGTGGAGTGAAGTACAATCTGCGGCCAAGGAAATAATATTTTTGTATTTTTCGTGACTGGTTAGTAACCGTTCCGAGGTTTGTGAAAACGGAAGCCGGGAATATCAAGGGGGGGGGGGTCAGTTCTGCCCAGTGTAGCGACACCCGTCTTGAATCTCGGAGAAGAAACCAGCGGCAGCCTCGGTTCTCAGCACTATATTTTTATTTTTTAGTTTGGTTCTTGAAATTTTGTTCTTTGTACTATGGCACCTACATTGAGAAATAGAAGAATTTTGGGTGCAGTTCTTTTTGCTACGACAATAGTGGTAATCGCAGTAATAGCTTGGACTACAGAAAGACTGTTTCCTGCACAGGACTATTTACTGCCTACCACTCCAATTCCATCTGAACATTTCCATTTTACTTTGCCCTATCATGAAGAAAGACATAGACAGACTTACTTGAATAACAGTTTCATTCAAATTTTACACCATACACACAATATGACTAATACCTCTAACTGTTGGGTATGTGGGATGTTACCTGGACATCAGAAGAAAGGAGGAACCCCACTTATTCCTCTTCCTTTTTCTCACAATGGTTCATGTAATGCTTGGTACACACTTCTCTTTACATTAAGATGGCCAACAAAAGGTGGACTACTTTTTCGGTTGAATAAAGTCTGTTACAATGATCGAGATGGCTATCCACAAGCAGAAGGAACTAAATTCGAGTGGGAAGAATATCGACCGGACAATGTATCTACACCTCGTATCTTCACCAAGCAGAGACTTGCAAATATGTCTAGTTTACATATAATTACAGTAATTGATACAAAAGCAGATCTTTGTATTAGGAATAAAGGAACAATTCCGGTAGGGAGAAGTGAATGCAATATTACTCTCGCCTTTGATACACCCAATGGTATTTCATTTGTGGCCTCACGAAACACTTACTTTATTTGCTGTAATAAAGGTTATCATCGTCTTCCTCTTGGATGGTTAGGCACATGTTATATATCTTTTGTGCTACCCCCTGTGTTTATTGCCCCACCTATGTACCATAATGATTTTGTATTGTATCACGATTTTATATTGAATAGAGTTAAGAAAACATTGGACATTGATGATGTCGACCAAACCGACACCTCACTACAACAATATGTGGATTTTAATTTAGGGTTGTTCTCTTTTGTGGGTGCTGCTCTAAACAGCAGGAACATTAGACGGCTAACACGTGTTGTGGAGGCAGTTGCTAATGAAACTGCTTCTGCATTAGGGAATATAACTGAAGAACTCCAGATTACGAGAATTGTTCTGGACGTAGTGTTAGCTGGTCGTGGGGGTGCATGCCGCATCATCGGAAGTAGTTGTTGTGTTTACGTCCCTGATAATTCGCCATCTGTGTATGATGCCATTTCCAAATTGCACAAAATCGCCTCTGAAATTCACACTGACAATGGTACTTGGACTTTTTCTAGCTGGTTTTGGACTATACTCAGTACATGGGGCTGGAAACTGCTAACGGTTCTATGCATGATTATTGGGATATTTTTCTTCTGTTGCCTATGTATTCAATGTGGTCGTACTTTATGTACTGTATGTATTACAGCCTGTATCCCATCCAAACGAGCTATTGCTAAAAATGAACAGATGAGTAATGCTGAAGTAAAGCAAATCATGCTGATCGATATTGATGATGAACATCCGGATTACTTCCATTATGAGGTAGCTTCAGCTGAACGCTAAAAGGGCCGTCTGTCGTAATTTGGCAGTACCTGAGTTAGCGTTTAGCTCAGCTACACGAGCATTTCTGTTAACTTGACTAAACGTGCGGGCCATTTTGTATTTGGTGGCTTCCATTTTGTATGAACATGCGGCCTCGTGGTCAGCGTGCCCTTTCGTCCTTCCTTCATACCAATGAACCTTTACACTGCCCAGCAACAGGCTATTTTTAGCAATGGTCAGTCTCGCGCATGCGTACACCTGATCTCTGGACTAACGAGTGGTCACTCCTTAGGAATGTTCCCCAAACTGACCAGTAGTATTAAGCCCCTCCCACATGCTGGCTGTGTTCCAAAAATGTCCTTATATGTACCTAAAACTGTTCAAATGTATACCGCCTACCTTTTTATTGCTGTTAAACTGTATGAAAGAGGTCGCGCACCGATGTTCGGTCTGATACTTCTTGCATTGCCGAAGGGTGCTCTAGGAATGTAACACCACCCCATGGGGTCCTAATAAACTTGTCTTTTGCATTTTCAGTTTCCGTGCCAACTTCTGTTCTATGGTGTTCGAGTGTTTCTGCAGAGTATGTAGGCCTTCAGAACCCGATACCACAGACACAGTCCAAGTTCAACTAAATGTAACACAGTTGCATGTGGGTTACAGGACTTAGAGGGGAGGAAAATATGGCGGCCGGTCAGTGAGCCCGGTCGGGAGCTCCGTGCCGAATATGCCTTAAACGACCTAAATACTCTGCAATAGGAAAACTAAAAGATCACCAAAGACTTCTGCAGTGACCGCTAGTTATGGGAGTCACGACACTCAACAGAACCCTCTCGACCATTGTTATATCCCACAACGAATAACGGACTGTCGGACTGCCGGATTTGCAAGTAGAATCCTAACCCGGAGTGTACCACTTGGAGCCTCCGCCCTCTGACCTCTGCCCCCCCCCCTCCCTAGCGACATCTACTTGCCCAGAGATCCTAGTACAAAAAAATGCTCAAGGGATGCCAAAAAAAATAACTTCGTTCTTACCTGGAGTCTCCGTCCTGCATCGGCAACAGGCGCCGTGTTCCGTGCATCAGGCACTTGCCGGGCGGTGGGAGGCGGCCTCCCAAGCAAACAGGAACTGCCGGAGGGTCGCACAGAGGATCTCTCTCTTCTTTCGGGGCAAGGGAGGTAGGGACAGCAATCTCAGTAAACAGAGGGAGTGTTGCATACCCAAAACACACGACGGAGTAAACGGAGGTAAAGGAGTAAACGGGGGGAATACACCATATCCTGAAACTGCTGTGGACCCAAAGAAGAAGCGCAAAACTGAATTGCGCAGCCGAATAGGAAACTTGGGGGCAGAGAAGAAGCCCCTTCAAATCTCCCAAATAGAAGACTCCGAAGGTCCTAAAGTTCTGTACATGAACCGGGTAAGCCAGGGATAAAGTCGGGAGGTGGAGGTGGAGGAGGGTGGAGGGAGGGCTGAGGTCGTGGGGAAGAAGGCAGAAAAACAGCAACAACAAGGGCAACAACAACAGAATAGTCACCTTAGAACAGATCCCTGCAAGAAGGAGGGGGTCACTGTAGCTGGGGGGGTAGAAAAACCGGGGGAGTCAGGTCAGACCCCAGAGTCCAAGGGGAGGTCCACATACTGTTTAAGGAATAGACAGTTTTTTAAGACAAACCAGCCTCCAGCCACCAGACACCCCGTCCCACCTCGAAGCACTAAAAAAAAATCTAAAAAAACCCCTAAGGTTCAAGCGAAGGCAGGAAAAACATTAAAAAATCCAGGGGGCATAGTAGATGTGCAGGAAGGGGCTGACAGTGCAAAGATTAAAATAACTCCCTCGTTAAGATCCTTCTTTAAACTACAAGAGCAAAGCCAGGAAAAGAAGCGTGAGCAAGACTTAAAATCAAAAGTACCTGATCCTGAGCAGAAGAGGTCACGGGATCCCACTATTTCACCAAACACTCTAACCAGACCCACAACTAGCCTGGCCATGTCAGTAACAGGGGAAGCAGAATTATCTACTCAAGCTCATTGCCTAAACCAAACCAAGACTCCAACCCCTCCTGTAACTCAAACACTAAGTCAGATGAGAACTCCCACAGATATATTCCTAGAGAAAATGATGGAAGAGATGAAGTCGAGATTCGAGATATCAGAAGGAAACCAAAGTAAGATCCAGGAGGCATGCGAACTTCTAGACACGAAACTACATGCCTTAGGAGAAAGAGTAACAGCTGTAGAAGCAGAAGTGGTCTCACTAAGTAGAAGAGTGGAGTCGAATCAGAGAGAAATCAGAACGTTGAGAGAAACAGATAAAATAATCACAGACAAACTGGAAACGTTAGAAAACCACTCCAGACGAAGTAACCTTAGGGTTCTAAACGTACCGAAGGCAGGGAAGGCACGGACATTAAGAAATACATTGTCGCCCTGTTAGAGGAGTTTGTCCCATGGAGCAAAGACCTCGGACTAGAAGAAGACATACAGAGGGTACACAGGGACCCATTTGGAAAAAGTAAGGAAAGGAAGAACCCAAGGAAAATCTTGGTCAATTTTCAAACATATTCTCTCAAGGAAAGACTCCTAAGTGAAGCCTTGAAAACTGGTTCATACAATAAAGACGACTGGTCTTTCAGAATCCGTTCTGATATATCCAAAGCTACTCAAGACAGGCAGTGGGAGTTGGGGCAGATGATGCCTGAGTTAAAAGCACTTGGCGCTACAGTCCAGATGAAATTCCCGGCCTCCCTCCGGATAATGTGGAGAAATAAAATGCACAATATCAGAGACCCTAAGGAAGTTGAAACTTTCTTAGAACAGTTACGTGATCAGACGCGGAAATAGTTTTCACGGAATAACTGCAGAAAAATTGCGCCAGAGTATTCCCAGCTTAAAAGATTTAAGGCACGGAGCTCAAAGAGGGCTATCAACAAAGCCCAAAGAAGAAAAAGGGAGGTTTCTCCAGGGTAGGGGGGACTTTTAACTCTTCTTTTTAACTTGTGCACTACGAAATGAAAAAGAAACAAGAAACAAAAAACTGAAAAACAATGCACGGGAGATGGGAGCAAGTTAGGGAAAAAAAAAATGTCCTCAGCACCAATCAGAAAAAAAAGAGAAGGAGTATTCGGAGGCTCGCAAAAAAACAAAAAGAAATATATAAAAAAAACTGATGACGAAAAAAGATAAAACGAATGTGAAAATAATCTCCTGGAACGTTAATGGTTTAAGAGTCAAGAGTAGAAGAAGGAAAATATTAGAATACTTAAAAACAGTAGACAGTGAAATCATAATCCTCCAGGAAACACATCTGTTAAAAAAAGAGTGGGAAGACATCACGAAAAAACTACATTGGGTAGACTCTTATATCTGCACTGACCAGGAGTGTATTGTTAAAGGCGTCGCTATTCTTTTCAAAAAGTCTCTAAATGCGAGAGTGGAAGCATCAGAAACGGACCCAAAGGGGAGATGGGCATTGGCCAAAGTAAGGGTACGAAACAACGCACTAACAGTGGCAGGCTATTATGGTCCAAACATGGACGACCCGGCCCCCTTGCAAACTTTGTATTCGCAATTACTCTCGGTTCCATCACCCATCATCCTAGGAGGAGACTTTAATATCATACTCGACCCAAAAACAGACCACCTCCCCAGTAGAAGACAAACAACCCTGCCAAAAATGAGAGACTGGTTGGGGGTGTACAAAAGGGATCTGTGCTTAGTGGACATCTGGAAAGAAAAGGGCGATAGACAAAACAACTTTACCTTCAAAAATAAAAAACTCGGAGTCCAATCAAGAATAGGCTTCTTTCTTTTGGATCAAGGGCTAGTCGAAAAAACTGTAAAAGTAGAACATATTCCTGCCCATCTTTCAGATCACTCGGCGGTCCTGATCTCCTTGAAACTGGAACCTGGTAAGGAGGGCACAAGATGGACCTTAGATCGTACAATCTTCCTGGACTCGCAGATTACTGACCAGCTTAAAATACAGACGGCGCTCTTCTTTGAAGACAATAAGGAAGGTACCTCAATTCAGACAACCTGGGACGCATACAAAGCGGTGATCAGGGGATACATCCTTAGCCTAGTGGCTCACAAATCAAAGGGAATAAAACAAACGATCCAAACATTGGAAGATAAGATCAAAAATGTGGACCTACAAATAGATGCAGCAACTTCCCCATCTTATATAGAGCAACTGGAGGTGGATAGATCGAGTCAAAAAGAAAATCTAGTAGAAATCTTGGAAAATAAAGCTAGAGGAAAATGGGAAGCTAGCAAACTCGTCCATTATGAATATGGGGAGGGATGTGGCAAGATGCTCGCATGGAAAATCAGGACAGATCATACCAGGAACAAAGTTGCTTGTATCCACCCTCGAAATCCAGCCGAGAATGGATCAGAAGAAGATGTAATAAAACAAGAATTTCTCGCTTTCTTCTCAGATTTGTACAAGGAAGATTGTAAACCAGAAATCGGAGAAATAAAACACTTCTTAGATTCCCTAAATCTTCCAACATTAACACCAGAATTGAGAGAGGAACTAAACGTGGAAATCTCAATTCAGGAAGTAGAAGAAGTTTTAAAAAACCTCAAGAAAGGCAAAGCAGCTGGTCCGGACGCTTTGCCAAACGAATTTTATACAAATCTAAAAGAGGCATTGCTTTCCCCTTTAACAACTCTGCTGAATAAAATCTTCCTGGAAAAATGTGATCTTCCAGACTCCTGGAATGAAGCCACAATCACTATCCTTCTAAAACAGGGTAACAGTCCAAAAAAATGCGAATCGTACCGCCCAATCTCAATCCTGAACTGTGATTATAAGATCTTTACACAGATTATGGCTAAGAGATTGGGGAAATTAGCGGGGCTATTAATAAATAACAACCAGAAGGGCTTTATACCCGGAAGACAATTACAAGATCTAACGCAAGAACTGTTTGCCACCATAGATATAGCTACCAGTGAGAAACTCCCTCTATCAATAATCACTATCGACGCCACAAAAGCGTTCGATAGAGTCAACTGGGTATATCTAAGTGAAGTCCTAAAAAAATTCAACCTGGGGTCAAATATCCTGAATATGGTGGCAAAAATATATACCTCCCCTAGAGCACAAATCCTAATTAACGGTAACCTCACTACAACTATCCAGATAAAGAGAGGAACAAGGCAGGGATGCCCCCTCTCCCCCTTACTTTTCAATTTTTACATTGAACCCATGGCAGAGCGTCTTAGAACAGATCCTTCTATATCCCCCTTCTCCTTCCGAGACTGGACTAAGAAGATATCCCTCTATGCAGATGATCTGATGATTTTCACAGACAACCTCAGTGGATCTCTAATAACAATTGAAGAGACCCTGACCAGTTTCGGAAGCCTCTCTGGCTACCAAATTAATCAAGACAAGACGGAAACAATGAGCTGGAATGACAACTCTATCAGCCCCTATAATAAGGATAAAATCAGATACCTTGGAATAGACCTAGTTAAAGACTTAAACAAAGTAACACACATCAACATCCAAAGAATTGAAAAGGAAGTTAAGAAGTTACTGAAAGTGTGGGGAGGTCTACCCCTGACTCTACTAGGCAAATCAAACATAATAAAAATGTCAATTTTACTGAAATTTACTTTTGCTTTTGGTGCTATACCTCTCGAATTTAAAAGAGAAACAATAAAAAAAATCCAGGGTGAAATCTCAAGTTTTATCTGGTCTTCAAAAAACCCCAGAATCGCCTGGAGTAAGCTAAGAAGGAAAAAAGACCAGGGGGGATTGCCAGCCCCGATCTCTTTGAGTACTGCAGAGCATTCCAATTTAAACCAAGCAGGAAGCTTCTAAACACATTCGAAAACTATCCGCCGTACTTCCAAACAATGACTAATAAAACCAGCCATTTTTTATACAAGTTTGGACACCCCAAATTCTTTAAAAAAATTAAACTTAAGATGCTGAAGTCTGCGGCAAAATCTTGGTTTGGCATAAGACGTACTCTAAATATCCCTTATTACAGCGATCTGGCCCCTATATGGGACTCACCTGGCACCCCAGAGTGTCTTAAAGACAAACTAGCACTCCCAATAAAATCAGCAGAAATAACAAAGTGGGGACATCTTATGTCCCAAAATATCCCATTGGATTGGGAGACACTATCTTTAAAAACTAACGGCTCTGTATCTAAATTCAAGTACTATCAGCTATCTAGCTGGGCTAAATCCCTAAAAGAAATCAGAGCGGAAAACTTAAATCTAGAAAAAGAAATGCTGAAAAAGGATGCTTTACATAAAGAAATCTCGTTTTGGTACTGGGCCTTGATCCATGCAGGGGAAGAAGAATTTCAGATACCGGAGAGAGTATGGGGGAAAGATCTGCTGACGCTGGAGTTAAACAACCAATGGCAAGTATCTATGAGCAAATGCTGGAAAATTGTAACGTCAGCTGCCCTAAAGAGAAACCATTTGTTCACATCTCATAGAGCTTACTGGACCCCGAAAAAGTTATCGAAATTCTCTGGGGCGACCGTGAAAGCCTGCCCAAAGTGCGGGCTGGAAAAGGCCGACGACCTCCATATGTTTCGGCAGTGCCCCCTTCTCGACAGCTTCTGGAATGATGTGGGTAAGACACTAGATGGGGTACTAGGAAGACATCTAAACGTAAGTATTGATTTAATTATTTTTGGGGTAATGAATCCAAGTGTTCCAGAAAAACTTTCTAAAGTGCAGGAAAATCTACTTTTTCTATTAATATTGTTGGCTAGGAGAGAGATCTGTGTGAAATGGGTGAGTCCGGTCCCCCCGACTAACAGTGAGTGGCTAACATCAATACTAAGAATATATAAACTAGACAAAAGGAAAGCACCTAGTAAAAAACTTAAGTTCTGGGAGACCTGGGAAAACTACCAGCTAGAATCTAGCTAATTTCTTTTGGAAGATAACTTCGAGAGATATTGTCCCAATGGCTGGTCCGGAACAGATCCACCTTTGTAATAGTCCAATGATTATGTGTGAGCAATGGAAAGTCAGGTGAAGGCCTGCATGAGTAGCCAAAATGGCTAGCTCCCCCCCTCAGACTAAATCCTTCAATAAAGTAACAGAAATAAGGGGACCCTCCTTTCTTCTAATCAATGCAGGGGTACTGTCTAGATACACACGATCCGCTATACGACAGTGAAGGCCAAGAACTAAAGAGAGATTGGGCCCCCGACAACTCCTTACTAATAAAATTGCACTAATGAGGACAAAAAAAAAAAAAACACAGTTGCATGTGCGATGACATTTCCAACTTGAGCAAGCCTCCAAACAATGTGTACTGCCTATAACTTTGCACGACTGCCAAGGGACACAATGTCAAGGTAGGCAGGACACTCTTAATTTTAAAAATATTTTACACGTGAAAGTCTACATTTCCTTATGACACGGTTTCACAAGTACACATTTCTTATGTTGATTGCTTCAAAATGTGTTATGTGTGAAAATGTTGACAATGGGTAAAATGTGTGATATATTTCATTGCTACTTCCTAGACTCTGGATGAACTTTACATTTTGCCCAGTGCATGTGATATAGTTCCTAGTGAGGTATTGGTGCATGATTCCTTCTCTCATTGGAAGTTCGCCCTTCACTGAAGTATCCTAACCTGTAAAGGACCCATTGTGATGTTGCACTTATATGACGTGGCAATGTGTTATATCTGACCGTAGAGACCCTTGGGGCTTAACAAGTCAATTATACCTTAGACTCTCTCCTCCCATTTGGAAGGAGTTTTGGCACCCACAAAGATATCAGCTCCCCTCCCTTTTGCTTGAAGTCACAGAACCACTTCTTGAAGTCCTCGACGTCACAGGAAAATGGGAACAGGGTATTGACCTCTTCACTTACCTGCAGCGAGACGCTGGCACTCACTTTTGACTGACTGTCTTGATCATGAAATGGCTTAAGAGTCTACCCACTTCTCTAGCCATCTCCTTGGCAGGCACTTCGAGCTCCCACCTTGCAAATGTCACCTTCCTCAAGGTGTGCTTTGTCAGGGGCGGCAGGCATGTTTCACGGTGGGGGGGCAGGCACGGGGACAGGGGGTGCGTTGGCTGCTTTAAAAAAAAAACTGACCTTGCCACCGGGTCCCGTGTTTTTTCTTCTGCTCGCGTGTGTTCGACTTCAGGTCGAAACAGGAAGCAGGTAGCCATCCTCCCACATCTAAGCTGATCACAACCCTGCAATGCAGTGCTGTGATTGGTCTGAGCGCGTCAGTCGGCGCTCAGCCAGGGGCTGGAGGGGTGGGCATGTTCTCCATGCAGGCTGTAATGCAGCCTGCATGACGAAATGGGGCGTGCGCATGACTGTTTTGGACAGCCCGAGAAGAATGACCAAATAGTCTTTGCACACAGGAGTATTCCACCAATCCTCCCCTGCAGCTCTGCCCCGCACTGCTGCAGCAGGAGGAAAAAATTAAATAATAATAACATTCCGTAATGATCATTATATTTTTTCCTTTCTTTGCTGCTCCTGGCAGTGGGGCAATGCTCTTCCGCCTTAGTGGAGGAGCTTTGTTATCATTACTAGTAGCCAATTATGTTATAGGAACAGTGTTACTGATTAAGGATGTTGGTTAATCGGACCTGCAGCTCCAGATGATCCAGTGGATAAGAATGACAATCTCCTTCGAGTTTTTGGTGGCATTTGGGATAATAAAGAGGTTCTGGTAAGTGCCTGGCTGTGCCTGTGGCGTGCAGATGTTTCCTTCCCCTGTGTGTTTCCATACAGCTGTGACACTTTTTAATTATGTGTGAGGGGGAGCTAAAATGCAACTTTTGTAATTTCGAACATTCACTGTATTACTAGATGTGGAAGTTCCCCGAATTCTACTCGAAAGCATGTGTAGAACATCCGGATGTGCATTTCAGTATCCCTATTAATACTATGTGTATTAATCATTCACTATCTTCAAAGCTCGGTATGAGGGCAGGAGTCTATTAGTTTACTGTAAACGTCGATTATAAATTCCAAACAGGCGGCAGGATTAGGGCTGATCTGGTGTAAATATACTTTATTTCTTGCTGCAAACTTTCAAGAACGCACGTGACATGTTTTAGGTCAGTGAAACTCAATAACCGCCTTTCAATTAGTCAAGCATGCAAAAATATCCTCAGACACCAGCGTATTTCCATCAGCTGAATTGTGCTACTTGTTTACTATCTCCATGATCAAAAAATGGAAACACTATTTAAATTCATGAAAAGTATAACGGAAAAAAAGAACTTTGTTTAGAAGATGTATTGTTCATGTCGTGTTTTGTGCACAAAGATTCCTCAAAAACAGATATCTATGTGAACTCCCCAAGGAAAACACTTAGCCAGAGAAACCTTGTGCGTGACTAATGGAGGCTCCAACTGCTCTGTCAAACGTATCTAAGTTCGCAATGAAATTGCATTATTATTGATCTGTAAACCTGCACTGTGAATGTTCTAAGTTCATAAGGTTAACTGCTGTATGCTCCCTTGCACTCAGTTCCGGCATTCTAACAGAATCATATTTTCTCCTCGTCACCCTGTCACTTCACTTAATAAATCATGAATGGTTTTTGAGTTGTGACACCCCAAAGTGTAATTACTGAGGGGTCGATGCTGATCTGCTAGAATTCATCTGTGGGTCTTCAAGTCAGCCAGACTTAATATTATTTTGCCTTATCGGAGCATTAAAAAACCGGATACTGGCCAGTTCGAAAACTACCGCAGACATGCTACATATAGGCTATTAAATGAAAACATGGAAGAGGTTTAACCAAATATAGCACAATGTTGATTCATAAAAATAAATTTACTTAAAAAGCAAAGGTTAAGGCGACATTTTATGTCATTCTAACCCTTTCTTTTAGTAAATGTATGTTACCTACTGGCGGTCGCCAGTAGGTATATATAGTTAGGATTTTTGAAAATTCTATGTCGAATAACTTTGGCGTTTGAGGACGGAATTTGCTGAAATTCTCAGGAAAATGGAACATTTTGTTTCTGAGCAGCCCCTGAAAATTGGGGGGGTTTCGTCAAGGGGGGGCCGAGAAAAAAGGGGGGTCCCAAAACGCGTTTTTCCCATGCAATTTTCCATAGGGCGGTTGGACTCACTTTTAGCTCGAACGGCTGAATGGATTTCCACGAAACTTGGCAAAATTGTAGATATTGTTTGCCCGATGTGCCTTTGCTAGGTCTCAATATATGTGCTCCAGTGGATTTTGATAAATTAACGTTCAAAAAAATATATATATCTGTAACAGCGCTCCGGTTAGCGCCCCGGTTCGCGTACCTGACGCGTAACGGAACTTCGCGAAGCGAAGCTGATTGCCTCTCCGGTGTCTGTCAACATTCTAAACAGTCCGGAGCGGCCGCCATCTTGTCTCTCGGTAGGATCGAGAGACAAGAGGTGAAGAAAAACAAAGGGGGAAATTAATGAAAGGGGGCAAGGTAGACCCCTCCTGACCCCCTAGGATTGATGAGGGGGCTATTAAAGGGCCCCGCGGGGCAAAAAATAAAAAAAATAAAAAATCCGTTTTTTCGCGGTAGAGGCGCTACCCGGTACGCGAACCGGGTAGCTAACCGGTAGCGTAACGGGAGTCCGCAATCTTGTGTTTCGGTCGAATTTAATCACAAGATGGAGGAAAAACAATGTGGGAAATGGGTATAAGGGGGCACGGGAGACGTATCCTGACCCCCTAGGTTTTCTGAGGGTGGCTGAGGAGGCCCATATGTGCGAGAAAAAAAACCACATTTTTTTTCAAATTTTCGCGCGGTTAGCGTCCGGTGCGCGAACCGGGTAGCGCTCCGGAAAGCGTAAATCGTGAAAATTAGTAAAAAAAAAGTTACATTTAAAATTTGTTTCGAGTGATCATAGTTAGGGTAGCTCTGAGAAGAGCTTTTGGGTCTGTGGTAGATTTAGGTACTTATAAGTAGGTACCAATACATAGTCTTAAATTCAGGATGAAAACTCTGTTCCCCTCATCTGAGAAGTGAACTCCATCTCCTCTGTAGATATCTTGCATGTAGTAACGCAAGTTATTGTTGTAGATGGAGCCCATTCCATGGTCTCTCATGTAAGCTGAAACAGACTTATTTACATGCTTCCTCGATTTCTCAATTTGTGTACAAAATTGGTTGGACCACCTCCATTTCTGTCTTTGGCATATATTTGAATATACCAAGGCAGTTTGAGGAAAAAGTGCCATCAATTGCTCAAAGGTGTCCTTTAAAAGCATTTCCAGACCTACCCCAGTCAAAGTGCCCAAGTCATTTCCTCCACAGTGCACAATTAACAGGTCAGGTTTTGGCAAATGCAAAAAGGTTTTCACCAATGGTATCAATTGGTGACATCTTAATCCTCTGTGGCCAATCCAGTTGATTTCCACATTTTGTAAATTGAGGTTGTGTAAATTTCTGTTATCAGCATACCTTTGAGCCCAGTGGATGTAACTATGTCCAACAATCCAGACAGAAAACATGGTGAGAGGAGGTTCTGCTGCAGTCAGATGAAGTGTGGGAATGAAATGGCAGTTGAAACAGTAGGAGTTTGTAATGAAAAAAACTGTGGAGTTTCTGTGCTAATGATTCAGTAGCAGTGATTGGTGGATTTTGATTGCTGAAAACAGAAAGTTAGGGTGCATGGATGAGTTCTTTGAAAGATGTAATTTGAGTGGTCAAGAAAAAATCATTTTATGAAAGATTGCACTGGATACGCAGGTGTACTGAGAGTTCAGAGTTCAATTGAAACATTGTTTTGTGAACTTGTTAACATGAGAGGTCTTTCAGGAGGTGGTTGCTATGGAAAAAAGGCAGAAAGGGCAGAGGGGGGAAGGGTGTTGATTTGAAAAAAGTGAGGGAAGAGTTTTGATTGGGTGACATGAGAGATATGTGTGATGAATTACAGCATTTCTGTGCCTTTGTTGGTTGCAGCCTCTGGAGTGCATACCCTTTGCTCTGCTAAAGAAAAATTGGTGTGTGTCTGAGACTGTTTTGAAACTCAAAAAGTATTTGTTAAGGTGAGAAAAGATTCATTTAATTTAGAAAGAGAATAGTATGCTTTAGGGAGAAAATTATGAAGAAAGTTGTGTATTTAAAATGTTGCTTTGTGTCAAGTGTTTTACAAATAGATTTTGTTTCTTTGAGTTTCATAGCCATGTTAAAAAGTGACGCAAAAGTGGTGCAAGGGCCTTAAAAATACGCTTTGATGTGTGTTAGGGCATTTTAAGTCACTTCCCCATGAATCTGGGTGAATAATTTGCTTACTTAATGTGTTTAAAAACGTTTCTTGAAGTCAATTAGGTTTCTTGATATGTGCTGCTACAGTTTTATAGCCAGCATGGGGCATATTTAGAAGGACTTTGAGCCACTTTCACGTTATTTTCCCCATGTTAAAGGTGACGCTAAAGTGATGAAAGGGCCTTGTAAATACACTCTCATGTTTTAGCCACTTTCAAGTTATTTTCCCTATGTTAAAAGTGACGCAAAAGTGGTGCAAGGGTCTTGTAAAATATGCCCTCATGTGTGTTAGGGCATTTTAAGTCACTTCACCATGAATCTGGGTGAATAATTTGCTTACTTGATGTGTTTAAGAACGTTTCTTGAAATCATTTAGGTTTCTTGATATGTACTGCTAGAGTTTCATAGCCTGCTTGGGGCATATTTACAAGGCCTTTGAGTCACTTTCACGTCATTTTCCCCATGTTAATAGTGACGCAAAAGTGGTGCAAGGGCCTAGTAAATACGCCCCCATGTCTGTTAGGGCATTTTAAGTCACTTCACCATGAATCTGGGTGAATAATTTGGTTACTTGATGTGTTTAAGAACGTTTCTTGAAATCATTTAGGTTACTTGATATGTACTGATAGAGTTTCATAGTCAGCATGGGCCATATTTACAAGGCCTTTGAGCCACGTTCACGTTATTTTCCCCATGTTAAAAGTGACTTTAAAGGTGGTGCAAGGTCCTTGTAAATACGCCCTCATGAGTGCTTTGCAAATTTAAGTACTGACAGGGTGTGCTTGTACATAGGAGCTGTGTTGTGTTTTCAAATTATGACCAGAAAATCGTTTTTAAAAAAAAAAAAAATGCTTTTTACATTTATGAGAAGGTCAAAATGGTGTCTGCTTCTTTAAATAAATATTTCACTTTCCACCATGAATATGGGAGAATAATTTCCTTGTTTGCCGGTTTAAAAACACGTTTCTTGAAGTCATTAAGGTTTCACAATATGTTCTGCAAGAGTTTCATAGTCAACATGGGGGGACATTTACAAAGCTTATGAGCCGCATTCACGTCATTTTCCCCACGTTAAAAGTGACTTTAAAGGTGGTGCAAGGTCCTTGTAAACACGCCCTCATGAGTGCTTTGCAAATTTAAGTCATTTCCCCGTGGTGCAAGGTCCTTGTAAATACGCCCCCATGTGTGCTTGGCAAATTTAAGTACTGACAGGGTGTGTTTGTACATAGGAGCTGTGGTGTGTTTTCAAATTATGATCAGAAAATCGTTTTAAAAAAAAAAAGAAATCCTTTTTACATTTATGAGAAGGACAAAAAGGTGTCTGCTTCTTTAAATGAATATTTCACTTCCCACCATGAATATGGGAAAATAATTAGCTTGTTTGTCGGTTTAAAAACTCGTTTCTTGAAGTCATTTAGGTTTCACAATATGTTCTGCAAGAGTTTCATAGTCAACATGGGGGCAAATTTACAAAGCTTATGAGCTACATTCACGTCATTTTCCCCATGTTAAAAGTGATTTTAAAGGTGGTGCAAGGTCCTTGTAAATAAGCCCTCATGAGTGCTTGGTAAATTTAAGTCATTTCTCCGCGGTGCAAGGCTCTTGTTATGAGCTACATTCACGTCATTTTCCCCATGTTAAAAGTGACTTTAAAGGTGGTGCAAGGTCCTTGTAAATAAACCCTCATGAGTGCTTGGTAAATTTAAGTCATTTCTCCGTGGTGCAAAGCTCTTGTAAATACGCCCGCATGTGTGCTTGGCAAATTTAAGTACTGACAGGGTGTACTTGTACATAGGAGTTGTGCTGTGTTTTCAAATTATGACATGAAAATGGTTCATAAAGAAAAGGAATGCTTTTTACATTTATGACAATGACAAAAATGTGTCTGCTTCTTTAAATAAATATATCACTTCTCACCATCAATCTGGGAGAATAATTTGCTTGTTTGTCGTTTAAAAAATCGTTAATTTAAGACATTTAGGTTTCACAATATGTACTGCTAGAGTTTGATAGTCACTATGATGATAATGATATACATTTAGAACTATGTAGGAGGCATGGAGAAACTGAGGCTTCTGTAAGTGTCAAGGGAGGTGAGTAATGTACATTGCTCTGTTGCATACAGTCCTCATCTTCTGCGTACTCTTGGATATGCTAGACTACATCTGCACAATCAGATACCTAAGCTGAGGAAATACAGGTGATGTGCTTGTGAAATGAGCAAAAATATTTGCACTTTTTTCAATTATATCACCTGTGTTTCCTAACATTACGAATCACATTGTGCAGATGAGGTTTAGGCCTGTCCAGGGAGACAGAGGAGGTCTGGCCTTTGTTCAAGAGTGCAGTGGACATGACTCACTTCGTTGGTAGGCCTGCACATGTATTATCTCCTCTGTACTCTTCAACAAGCCTAAATTTCATCTGCAACCCTGAGTAGGCCTCACCTCAAACAAACCTCTGGATAGGCCACACCTTATCGGCATCCTGAATCAATCATTTAAAATGTTAGGGGCAGATTTATGATGGCCGTGCGCCTCTTTTGCGCCGCTGTTGCGTCACTTTTGTGACGCAGCAGCGGTGCAAAAGATGCACCATGTTGCAAGATAGGCCTCACTTCATCTGCAACAAGATACCGTCAGTTTAAACTGTATATATTTAGGACTGTGTAGGGGGCATGGAGAAGCTGAGGCTTCTGTAAGTGTCAAAGTTGTTGCATACAGTGCTCACCTTCTGCGTACTCTTTGATATGCTAGACTATATCTGCACAATGAGATACCTAAGCAAAGGAAACTCAGGTGATGTGATTGTGAAATGAGCAAAAAAATGTGCACGTTTTTCAATTACATCACCTGTGTTTCCTAACATTACGAATCACATTGTGCAGATGAGGTTTAGGCCTGTCCAGGGAGACAGAGGAGGTCAGGCCTTTGTTCAAGAGTGCAGTGGACATGACTCACTTCATTGGTAGGCCTGCACATGTATTATCTCCTCTGTACTCTTCAACAAGCCTAAATTTCATCTGCAACCCTGAGTAGGCCTCACCTCAAACAAACCTCTGGATAGGCCACACCTTATCGGCATTCTGAACCAATCATTTAAAATGATAGGGGCAGATTTATGATGGCCGTGCGCCTCTTTTGCGCCGCCGTTGCGTCACTTTTGTGACGCAGCGGCGGCGCAAAAGATGCGCTATGTTGCGACATATTTACAACTTGATGCATCTAGGCAGATGTGTCACGCTGTAAAGTCCTGCGCCACATGAAACCTGCGTCAGGTTTCATGTGGGCGTTTTGTTGCAGGGTGGGCGTTCACTTGCATGAAAGCCCTGTAAAACTAACACAGTGAAATTTACAAGATTTCACTGAGTCAGCTTTATGGCATTGCTGAATCAAATCCTTACGCCTGTTTGAAACAGGCATAAGGAGTGACGCACCATGCAATGTGTGGCTTGCCCCTGTGCATTGCAGGAGTCATGTCGTGCTTGTGACGTGATTCCTGCAATGCGCCGCTTTTGCGGCACAGATGCGTGACGCATCTGTGCTGTTTTTGTCCCATGGTGCTCCGCATTGTAAATGCGGCACACCATGGGTGGCAGAGCAGCGGCGCACGTTAACTGGTGCATCCCTGGGGATGCGCCAGTTAACATAAATCTGCCCCTTTACATTTAAGTATGAGCAGGGGACACAGAGTCGGTGAGGCTTATCCAAGGTTAAGAAGAGATGAGTTCTGTTCACTGAAAACTTGGACATAGGCCTCACCTCCTCAGCATCGCTGGACATGGCTAAATAATATCTGCAAAATGTTACTCTTGTTAAACAATTTTACTATTATAGTCTCTGAGATTTGTCTCTTACTCTGCAACATCTCATTGTTGTTCTCTTTCTTTAAAGATAACGACAACATCAACCATGAGTGATAATGAGCAATCTGTTGATCTCGATCTTATCATTGAACTTGTCATTGAAACATCAGTGGAAGTAGAACCCTTGGATGATTTATATCCTGTGGATGATGAAGAATCTGATGAGGATGCTGATTTGTCAGAATTGTATGACATAGGGTGGGCAGCTGACCTGCTCGAGCCTATTAAACTATAAAGACTTTTAAAAATAAATTTAAGTTACTGGAAATGAAAAGTAACCATGTTAACCGTTTTATTTAAAATTAAATACAACTTCAAAAACAGCTTGTGTGAAGTGTCTTTCATAAAATAGTGAAATATGCTAATAAAATTTGTTCAGATTCACATATAAAAGAGCACAGGTCAAATGTAGAAGCATTCCATTTCTTTGCTACTATTTGTGAGTTTTAAATTTGTCAATGCACTAAAAATTATTGTATGTAGAATTGACAACTAGTGTGTTAATTTTTTGACGACTGTTATTGATTTACTGTTTGGTAATAGTGGTTAATAACATCTTTTATTATATTTTACCACAGATTCAACTGCAGATCATTTCAAAATTAAAACATGCCTTCGAGGCAAAGGAGGAGAAAGGCTACAAAACGTCAAACACAGCAGCTTACTACATGCTTGCAGCAGTCCTCTACAATAAAAACTCATCAAGTCAGCAAAAAAGCTCCGGGTAAGACAACGAAATCTTTCCTAAGAAACATTTCCAGAAAAAAAAGTATCACTACAGAACATGTTTTAGTCCAGAAGAAGAGAGTCAATTTAAACAGGAAGGAAAGGCCCCTTAATAAAGTTAGTGGTAGAGCAGGAGAAAACTCTGTGAGAGCCGGTAGAAGGCACAATCAATTTAGGGACATTCGTACACGAATGTTCCGCAACAGGATACTTGTAAATTTGATAAAAAATGTAAAGAAAGGTCAACAGAAACTGGCTTTTTATAAGAAAAAGAAAAATGTTGAGAAAATTATTGATCAGGCTTTGGAAATGAAGCGAAAGTTATTTATTTTGGTAATCAATAGAATTAGGAAACTAAACAAGGCAATTTATGAATTCAAAACAAATAGTAGATGGAAGAGAATAGTTAATCGTACAACTTTTTGTGAAGTATTTTCAGGAGAATGGATGCATAGTTCAAGTTGTGAGGCATTTTTCAATGAGGAGAGTTACTTCCAGGACAATGATTTGGTGCATGCAGTTGACACCAGTGGTCGAGCATATGAGGTGAAAGACGGTTGTCCAGTTGAAAAAGAAAAACTTGTGTCAACAGAGGCAGAAGAGGTGTTAGGTGATGACGTTTTAGGGAGACGTCCTAAGGGTCCAGTGTACACCTGGAAGTGTAGTAGTATTTGCAGTGTGCGACAGGATTCCATCAATTTGCTTTGTGATTTTGTACGGACATTTAATAAGAAAAGTTTAAAACAGAAAATGAAGTTGTTGCAGGAATTAGATCCATGCAGAGTGAGAGAAGTGACAGGTTTACATGGTCATTCACTGGCTTGTCTTTCCAGGAGAGTATGCCAGAGTGTTTTTCATCATTTCAGGATGCTAGCAGTCCATCATAATAAAGTGAGGAAATTAGTGAGAATGTTGTATTTTGCTAAGAGTCCAGCAATTAAGCTTAAACAATTAAGCAGTGCTCTTTTGCATGGTTCTGAAGTAGATGTGAAGAATATTTGTGAAGAAATTGAGTTTTGTTACTTTGCAAGTAAAGAGGAGAATGTTGAAATTGACCCAGAAGAAGAAGGTAATGTGGAAGAGAGTGTACAGATTTCCAGTACAGATAATTTTCAGAAGGAAATTGCCACGTTTCAGGTGAAATCAAGTGAGAGGCCTAATTTCACTTGTGTGTGTTGTCGATGCACTTATTATAAGAATCAGACTAAGTTAGTGGATTTATATGCAAAAAGTGAAAGGGAAAATAATAGTGAATGGAAGGATTTCCCAACATACTTGATGGTAGAAAATTGTTTTGATTTGGGATCGGATCAACGTGTGTGTACTTATTGTTGTAACAAATTAAATCAAAACCGGATGCCTGCTAGAGCGGTTCATAATAATCTGGAATTGGTTGACATTCCTTCTGAATTGAAGGATTTAAATACTTATGAATCTATTTTGATTCAAAGTGTCCATCCCTTTCAGGCTATTGTACGAATGGAGCCAAAGACAGGGAAATTGCCTCCATCAGATTTACAGAGAGGATTAAAGGGAAGAGTTGTTTATTTGCCTCTAGATTTGAAGAAAAACATTAATACAATTGGAGTAGAGAAAGTGGAAGAGGAACCTCTGGTTATCTTAGTTAATGGGGTTCCGACAAAGAGTAAGAAAATCTGGCAAGATTTAGTGGATGTTAGGAAAGTCAAAAAGGCAACATTGTATTTGATGAAAAACAATAAGTATTACAAGAATGTATGTGTTGCAGAAGAGGAAGTAAGTGAAGAAGAGGACAGCGATTTGTGTGCTGGACAAATTGAGAAAGTAGAAGCCTCTAAAAATGAAGAAATATATGAACATTATAGTGTTCATCCTTTGCGTTCCAAGGAAGTCATGGGGAATGCTATTGAGTTGTTTCAAATGAAACAAGCCAAAGGGAGTCCCATTAGTGTTTGGGAGGAAAGTTTGGAAGCTCGGTGTTTCCCACAGCTATTTCCAACAGGTCAAGGAGGAAGATATGATGAGCGACCTGATCAAATTCCTGCTTCTGAATACCGGACTTTACGATTGTATGCAGAAGATCCTAGGTTTCGTCAATGCATTCCCTATTTGTTTCATCTACTGTTTGAAAGTGATCTGTTTGGACTGTCATATGCAGTGAACCACATCTTGAAAAGTGGTGTACAGATGCAAAATATCTCGGCAAGGGACTTTATGGATAAAGTCAATGTGCAAGACAGTATTTTGGATTCTCACCTGATTAATCTCATGGCATGTCAGCGTGGTACTAATGAGTACTGGTACCGTCGTCATGGTGATTTAAAATGTATGCTGAGGAACTTAGGAACTGCCACTTGGTTCCTCACTCTCAGCTGTGCCGAGTATGGCTGGGAAGACTTACTTGAATTTCTACGAGAGGCAAATGGAAACATTGAAAATATCGAATTCAAGACACCCGGAGAACTGTGCTCTTTGGATCCAGTGAATGTATGCAGGTACTTCAATCATAGATTTGAAGCTATGATGTCTTTCATCATGAACAAGAAAAATCCACCTCTTGGAGAGGTGTTGGATTTCTTCTGGAGAAAGGAGTATCAAGCAAGAGGTGCTCCTCATATACATATGCTGCTATGGATCAAAGATGCACCCAAATTTGGAACAGATCCGGATGACTTAGTGATGAGTTTCATAGAACAGTATTCTACATGTGCTGTTCCAAAGACAAAGGAAGACAAAAGCCTAAGAGAACAAGTTTTACGCTTTCAAAGCCATCGTTGTGGAAAGTACTGTCGTCGTAAATTCAGAAACAAGGACAAGTTCTACACAAAATGTCGTTTCGGCTTTCCACGACCGGTGATTTCTAAAGGAAGAGTGAACAGTTTGATGTCTTCGCTGCAACATAATGTGACGAGGAAATCACCCAAAAATACATACAATTTGAAAAGAAACGAAGAGTCCAAGTACATCAACGACTACAACCCAGTGATTTTGTCCATGTGGAATGCTAACATGGATATACAGTTTGTGGCTGATAACTGTATGGCTGTGGCTCGGTATGTGACATCTTACATCACAAAAAAAGAAAAGACAGAATTGAAGGATATGTGGGAGGACATTTCCCATGAAAAGAGCCTCAGTAAGAAGTTGTACAGTTTCAGTCTGAAGATGTTGTCGCATCGAGAAATCGGAGCTTACGAATGTTCTGACCGGTTATCTTCAGCAAGTCTCTATGCCAAATCTAGGAGTATAATTTGGGCGAGTCTTGGTCTTGCTGCAACGCGTAATTGAGTTCTGAAACCTGTACGGGAAATTGAGTATTTGGCAGAAAAGGAGCCAAACAGTACAGATATTTTGAAGACCAACATGTTGGATACATATTATCCAAATAGAAGCAGTCACCTCGAGAATGTTTGTCTGTATGAGGTTCTACAAAATTACATATTCAAGAGGAACATCAAAGAAGATATTGAAAAAGGAGTGTATGCTGTAATTGGAAGTGAGGGATGTCTGGTCAAGCAAAGAAAATGCCAATTGGTAAATCATCGAAAATTGAGTGGCGAATCTCCTGAAAGAAAAGAGTTTTTCTATTTAGCTCTTTTGCAACTTTTCAAGCCTTGGCGTGCAGAAGAGGAACTGCTTGGAGATTTCCTCTGTTACGAAGACTCTTTCAATGCAGCCAAGGAGACCATAGAATGTCCTGTTTTTCCAAAATATCTAGAAATGTTGAATGCGGAAATCGAGCAGGAAGCAACAATTGCAGCCGAGATTGCTAGAGACAGTTCTCAGGACAGTCAGAGTTCTGTTTCATTGAGTCAGGATCCACTAGGAGGACCAGTTATCGAAAATGAAGCTGCCACTGCCATGATTGAAGTGGAAAGAGCCATGGCACATGCTCAGGAGGATGCGGTTAACTTAGAAGATTTGGAAAGACAACTCAACGTTGAGCAGAGGAAAATATATGACGAAGTTACCAACCAAATTGATCATGGATTAAGTCATGAGAAGAAAGAGTGCTCATGTACGTCGTTGAAGCCTGTCCGACTGTACGTGAGTGGAGAAGCAGGAACTGGAAAAAGTTTCCTCATTAAAGCAATTTCATGTTATTTGCAGAAAAGGACTGAGTCATCGCTGTCTTGTGTTGTCACCGCTCCAACTGGACTGGCAGCACATAACATTAAAGGTATTACTTTGCATCGTCTACTGATGCTGCCAGTGGAGCATGATAACAAATTACAATACCACAAGTTATCTGGAGATGCTTGTTGTGAAGTTTCAAGAGTCTTGAGGAAAATGAAACTTCTTATCATTGACGAAGTAAGCATGGTTTCCAATGTCATGCTTGCCTTTGTGCATTTGAGAATGCAAGAAGTTCTTAAAACAGAGTATGATGTGTTATTTGGTGGCAAACACATCATTGTTTTCGGTGATCTTCTGCAGCTGACACCAGTGAAAGGACAACCAGTGTTTAAACTACTTACACATGAAGATACCAGGAAGTGCCTAGGGAGCATTGGCAACGTTAATATATGGTTAAACTTCAATTATGCTGAACTGCGTGAAAATATGCATCAAGCGAAGGATGAAGATTATAAGAATATTCTACAAGATGTTAGAATCGAAAAGTGACCGAGCATGGGAAAGAAGCTTTACATGCACGATTACTGTCAAATTTGTATCCAGAAGAAGACGTTCTGCCAGAGAATATTTTTCGGAAAATTACTGAGAAGAAATCTGGAATATGTTTGATGCCAACTCTTGCAGAATGTGCCATCTTCAACAACAAAATGTTGAATTTAGAAAACCAAGAGATTGTGAAACTGGAAGCTATTGACAGAATAGAGCACATGGGAGCAACAATTATTTTGTCTGAGAATTTGAAATCTAAATTGGATTCATTAGAGAAGACTATATCTAAAACTGCTGGTTTTGAAAAGACTCTGAATGTGTGCTTAAATTGCCATATCATTTTGAGAAGGAATTTACATGTTGAAAGAGGTCTGGTAAATGGATCAAAGGGTAATGTTGTTGATTTTGAGAAATACAGAAATAGAGATGGAATTGAATTTTTAAGAATTAAATTTGATGGCATTGAGGAAGTACAGCTAATTGGTCGTTGCTCTGCTAGGTTTCTGCTTGTAAAAGACTTATATGTTCGCCGTAAGCAGTTTCCTGTTTGCTTGGCATATGCGGTGACAATCCATAAATCGCAAGGTTTAAGTGTAGACAGTGCATTGGTGAATATTGGCAGTTCTGTGTTCAAGGAGGGTATGGCATATGTGGCATTGTCACGAGTCAGAACTTTATCGGGATTGTACTTGATTGAGTGTGATGTCACAAACATTTGTGCGGATCTAGATTGTGTTAAGGAATACAATAGGTTAAGAAGAGAGTATGCGCCACATTTGACACAATATCCTTTGTTTGAGAAACATGTGGTAGGCCGGAAACGAAGAAATGTGAACAATAGTAGGGAGGTTGTAGCAAAAAGACAAAAAGTCGATGAACCCGAAATTATAAGCAGAAAGAAAATGGATTCTGTTGAAGATGTTGTTGGTTTTCAATTTGAAAATAGATCTGGTGTCAACTGCTATGCTAATGTAGTGGTTAATGTTGTCTTTTCTCTAGAAACTTTAAAAGAACAGATTGTGATCAATTCGGATCAACGTTTTTGCTGTTTGTTGAATTCTGTGTTAGAGAAATGTAGCACTGATAGAACAAAAATAGAAAGTGTGTCTGAAATTCGAAATCTGTTAGACAAATGTTCAGGTCAAACGCAATTCTCTCAAAATATTCAGCAAGATTGTCAGGAGTTTTTAATGTATATGCTTGATGTATTGCAAGATGAAGGTGTAGATGTAGATTATCTGTTTGGCCTTTCTTATCAATGGCAGCATGACTGCGAGAACTGTAGGGTATCAAGTACTACTAATGTAGACTCAGAAAGATTTATATATTTAACTTTGCCAGACAGTAAATCAGTGTCCTTTATTAAGCTAGTAAAAGCAGCCGATCAAAACATGGAGTGTAGCCAATGTAAGTCTGCAATGCTGTCCACATTATTTATACGAACATATGGCCAGTATGTCATTTTAATGTTCCAACGATGTAGGCCTGATGGAACAAAATTGACAACTTTAATTAAAAATTTTGTGGCTTCGCAGTTGTCAATATCAGGAAGGACTTTTGTAACTGCAGCAATTATATATCATGACGGTCCTTCAACAACATCAGGACATTACACAGCTTATTTGAAGCCTGGAAACGGCTGGTCATTCTGCAATGATTCTGTTTTAACTTTCAAAAAAAGATTGCCTTTTGACCTTAAAAATTCTTACCTGGTGTTTTTACAACCAAAATTTTAGGGAAGGAATCTCGGGATTTGCTCTGAGGAATTTCAAGAGGTTCTAATGGCTCCTACACTATTTGGCCTTGAGGATAAGTGTAGTACAGAGTGAAAAGTTATTTTTTAGTTTTAAGTAGTTCCTGAAAAAAAAGAAGGATTTCTTACAGAAAGTGGTGGGCACGGATTAGTTAAAGGACAACAGAGTATTTCCCAAAGCAAACGGTGTTCTTACCATAACACTTGACGTCATGGAAAAATAACTGCACTTTGAATGAGTTCAGAAACACTGTTTCTTTTAATAAGCTAATTCAAGCAGCCAATCAAAACATGGAGTAGAGGTAATGTAAGTCTGCAATGCTGTCCACATTATTTGTACAAACTTTTGGTTATAATGTCATTTTAAAATTCCAACTATATAAACCTGATAAAAGTAAGTTTTCAACTTTAATTACAAATGTTGTGGCTACACAGTCGTTGATTTTAGCAAGAACATTTGTAACTGCAGCTATTATATGACATGATGGTCCTTTGACAACATCCGCTTATTACACAGCTTATTTAAAATGTAAAAAAAGCTGGTGTTTCGGAAATGATTCCCATTTGACTATGAAACAAAGTTGCCTTGTGACTTAAAATATTCTTACTTTGTGTTTTCCGAAGAGAGAATTTAGGGTAGGTAACTGGCCTATAATGATTCTAGGACTTGATATAATTTTATGTACTGTTTTAAATTGCTTTGTGATTAACAGTGATCAAGAGAATTAAATAATTGTAGTAGTCATAGAGGTAGTGTAAGTGTGCCTCATAGTAAGCAGTATCAGTGTCATAGGAAATGTGGAACATGAGTGAGCAAGAAGGGTGAGATATTACTAGTACAGGATTGTGAAAGTGATCTTGAACGTTTTCTTTCTGAAAGTTGTGGAAAAAGAAAATGACGGGATTTGCTTAGAAGAATTCCAAGAGTTATAAATGGCTCTTACACTATTTGGCCTTGAGGAGAAGTGCGGTAGAGAGCGAGAAGTCATTTATTGTATGTAACATATTTGTCAAAACGATGGAGCTTTTCTTTCAGAAAGTGGCGGGCAGAAAATAATAACAGCACAACAGAGTATAAGCTGTTCATAGGACATCCTTCGACGTCATGGAAAGTAAGTTACTTTTGAGGAGTTCTGATTTCTGATTGGTTATGTTATAAGGGTTTTTTAAACACAATCATTTTGATTGTGTTTTTTTTTCCCCGCTGTTATATGATGAATACCTTCAACTCACTGTTTTTAGTGAAATTTGATATATTCTGAGAACCGCAAAAATAAACCATTTAACATGTATAATTAATTCTGTACTTTGTATAGTGAATTTTAATTTGTACTCGTCTTGTCTCATGCTCACTCGTCTTTTACTACCTTCTATCAATCCTCTTTACATACTCACATTGCCTTTTGTTTTATTCTCTTTCACCCTTGTTCTCTGACTCCACTTATCTTTCAACCTTTGTTTCCCTATTCCAACTCTGCTTTTTTCTTTTCTCACTTGCACCATTTTCCAGCTTTTAGACTCTCTGCTTCGCTTGTCTTTTCCATCTTTCCTCCCTTTGTTTTCTAAATTAAATATTTTTGGGTTCTCCTTTTTTGGTGCAATCAGTTAGTATAACTCACCCTCACTCATTTATCTTTCTCTGTTGCCTCACTCAGTCTGTATCTGACACTCTTTCCTTCACTTCCACTGTCTCCTCTCTCCCTCACTCTCTTTTCCTTATTCACCCTTTCCTTATATAGTTTACCTTACTCACTTTCTTTTAGTAGCTTACACAACTTCAATTTAGTTTTCTCTTCTATCCTTCTTTTCTGTCACTGAAAGTATCTTCCTTTTTTTTCTCTTAGTAATTTACTCTATTACAATTTCTTTTTGTCTCTGACTGTCTATCACCGTTTCTTTCTCTTTTTTTCTGCATGTTTATCTCTAACTTTATTTCTTTGTAAAATTGGATGATTTTCAATCTTTTCCCTTGTCTTTTCTAATTTTTAAATACATGTTTTAATATTTTTCAAATTTTTGTTCTTTCTTTCACAGATTGAAAGTATAAAAATAACAAGTGACTAAGTTAACGACAATTATAAGGTAAGTGTTTTGTACTCTTTTCGTTACATTTCTATCACATTTAACTTCTATTAGTTCCACTGCTTCATTTCTTTAACCCTCAGTTTCCTGCCTTTGCTACTTCCCTCATTCCTTTTTCTATTACTTACTTACTCTACTCCTTCCACTCCTTTTCTCAGTCCCTCTGTTCTCATAGTTCCTCACTCCTGTTCACTCACTCCGTCTCTATTACTCTCACTGTCTCTGACTCATCCCTCTTTCACTACTTGTTCATTATGCTTTCTCCCTGTAGTTCAAGCACACTATGTTATTTACATTTCTTTGCTGTTTCAATTATTCCTTTTCTGTCACTTCTTCTTTTCCGCTTTCTGTTTTTTCTCTCTGTTATTCCACATGTTTTAACCTTAGTCACTGTCATATATCTTGTTTTATTCCTATTTACTTCCGCTCACTGTTTTCTTAACACTTTCCCTCAGGGTTGTTCTTTTAGTCCGGTTCTATCCCTACCTCTCATTCCATATCCTTTACTGTTTTTCTTTTTAATTTGAACATTCACTCACATTCTCTAAGAAACTCTTGTTTATTATTCTTCTACTCTCCTTTTTTTCTTTCACTTCCTTATCTATTTTGTTTTTCTCAATTATACCCTCTTACATCTTTTCTTTGGTAAATAGATCTATTAAACAGTATCTCTGTGTTACTCCCTCTAGCTGTCTTTCTTTTAACATTACTCTCTGTTTCCTTCCCTTATACTCACTCTTCCTTTTTTTTATTTTTTTTATTTCTGTTTTGCTTCCGGTTCGCGTACCGGCGCGCGAACGGGGAAGCGAATCAAAAGAAATAGAGGTTGCCAGAGTGCTAAACATTCTAACAATTTTTTATAAATGGGAGGTAGTTCTGAAAATAACTTTTTTTTTTGTTGTTTTTGTTGTTTTATATTTTTTTTATTTTTTTTCTGAACATTTTTTTACTTTTGTTGTATTTTTTGAACGGTTTTATATTTTTTTTGTTTTTTTGGGGGGGGAAACGAAAATCATTCATTATAAAGGGCTCAACAGGAGCAACAAAAAAAAAGATAATTTACTTTCTGGGGCGTTTTGTACATTTATGATTTTCAATAGCTCTGTTGATTAGATTTATGCTACTCTTCCTATAGCAAATTAATTTGCCGCAAAAAATGCAGACTTGCTTCACGACCCCGAAGTTCATCTGGATGTTTGGGACCGTCTCCCTCGCCTCTGGTCCCGTCACTGCCTGTTCGGTTGATGTACTGGCCACAGGAGGGGGGTTTTCCTGCAGGTCACGTACCTGCGCAGCACTATAATTTATAGGGTGCCACCTCTCCATGTGCCGATGCATGGTGTAATTCCCGAAGCTGTACTTTTTATCAGTCCCTCTGGACAGAACTTTGTCACAGTTCAGACATGTGACGTAGAGGGCATTTACTTTTTTTTGGCCCCGGGGAAATGTATAGAATTGCCAGATATAACTATCCTTCACATGGGACCTCCTTGGCTCTTCAGGCAAAAACTGCCTCCTCTCTTGCTCCTCTTCCTCTTCTTCCTCTTCTTCCTCCTCTTGATTAAGGATGACCTGAGGAGGTGGTCCATCCTTTTTTGGTGGTGGTGGTGGTGGTGGATTGGTTCCAGCAGCTGCAGCTACAACACTTGCCATTTCAGAAAATATGGAAAGTAGGTCTTCCTCTCACAAAGATGAAAGTCAGAGTGAGGAAAAAAGGAGGGGTTTTCATCATTTGGGAAAAAAAATGTTCTAAATCAATGAAAAGTGTTATTTTTAGGTCACATGACCTAGTCTTACATCATTAGGAAACCAAAAGTGAAATGAACCAATAGAAAGTTTTATTAACAAGTCACATGATTTACGTTACGCGCTCCGCGCCCCGGATCGCTTCCGGGGAGCTGCGCTCCGCGCCTCGGTTCGCGCTCCGGAGCACTTCCGGGTGCGCTAACGCGGCACGTCATAAGACGCATTACGCGGCAACGCGATACGTCGCGCTTACGCGACGCGCCCCGGATCGCTTCCGGGGAGCTGCGCTTCGCGCCTCGGTTCGCGCTCCGGAGCACTTCCGGGTGCGCTAACGCGGCGCGTCATAAGACGCATTACGCGACAACGCGATACCTCGCGCTTACGCGACGCATCACGATGTTGTTTTCTAACACGGCAGTTGCGCAAACGGAACGTTTACCGGTTCGCGGTCCGGGTCGCGGCACCAAATTGAGCTAACGGGAAGCTACCCGGTGCGCGGACCGGTAGCGAAACAAAAAAAAAAAATATATATATATATATACATAAAAAATTATATTAAAAACATACCAAATATATTTTTTCGATTTAAAGAAGAATACATTTTAAAGCTTTTGATATTTGCTAATAAAAAACCATTGAAATTCACTGAAAAAACCATAGGTTATAGACCATATATAGTTAGGAATTAGCATTTACAAAACCTTGAAAATTCACTGAAAAAACCATAGGTTATACACCATATATAGTTAGGAATTAGCATTTACAAAACCTTATTTTACTCACACAAAACCATTGAAATTCGCATATATAGTTAGTTGCACTAACTATATATCGCGCACCCGCAATCCACTGCTGATGATGTCACATATTACATCATTCATGACATGGTCAGTGAGTAAGTAATATAAGCTTTATTCGATTTTCGTAAAATCATAAAAGCACAATACATACATATAAAAACATCACATCGCAGTTAATAGATGCTTGCATATGCTATTTAACAATTAAAAACAACAATTAAAATAATCAAGTCTTAAAAACTCATTCAAATACCATACATTGAGAAATGAATTGATGCTAACCAACACAATAGACATAGAGGGTATGAATGTTTTACAACATGGTTTTCCGCAACAACATAACAGATTTTAAGAAGCAGGAGACTGCAAAAATCACATGTTCGTCTTCAAGTTTTAACAGTCTTAAAAAAGCAGACCTACAGTTTCTTACACCCCAACGATTTAACAAGGGTTTTAAATAAAGTTTTCTAGGGGTGGAATAGAAGGAACAAAAGAACATTAAATGTAAATTGGATTGAAATGTGGTGTTGTCGCACAAACATGTCAGAGTCGGTGAGGACCAATTGTTCATCTCCGGTACAGAAATCATACGAAAGAAAATCCCTAGACGGAGACGGGTCAAAAGCATTCTGTGATAAGGGCTGGGGTCTACTTTTAAGTACATTTGCATGCCTTCATTAGGGGTAATTTCTTGGAAGTTTAAGATGGTTTGTTCATTCTTTTCAGCGTTCCATCTCAAAGTTTCCAGATGGGAGGTCAGTGTTTTTTTGAGAACTGATCTAGACACGCTCTCCAGAGTCCTCGGATTTACATAATAATCTGAAAGGCCTATTTCGCTAAGAACAGATCTAACATACGACAGCCAACGGAAATTTGCAACCCCGTCAAGGGCCAAGCAATCCTCCAGGAGGTCCCTATTAAAACTGGCCTCCCTGGTTGACCATACCTTGTGCCATAGGAGGATTGGGGCCATCTTAATTATATCACCCAAATGCTTAACTCCAACCTCTATGTGTGTCATAAATGAGGATGTAGTCTTTGGGACACCTAGAAGGTAGCTGATGAATTGGTTCTCACAGCTCTGCAAAGATCGGTCCTTCTTGATGCCCCAAAGTCCCGCCCCGTATGTGGCTGTGGACACGCATTTCGCATGATATATTTGTACCAGTTCTTTGGTTGGTTTACCACCCACTCTATTAGAAAAAGCGCGTAGGGCGCCTATGCTGTGGATAAAGGCCAACTTCCTTGCTTCAATCGCCTGTCTCCACCGACATTTCCTGTCAAACAGTATGCCAAGGTAGCAGAACTTGTCTACGATGGCTATATTCTGCTTGTTCAGGAACACATTACATGACATCTTACTGCGCTTATTAGTACACGGCATGGTAAAAGTCTTCGAAATGTTTACTTTCAGCCCTCTATCCTGCATAAAACCTGCAAATTTAGTCACTGCCCTCTGCAATCCCACCTGGGTCTGGGACATTATGGCCGCGTCATCGGCATACAGGAGGATTGGCGTCGGTACACCTTTCACAGTAGGGTAATCGTTTTGAAAAAGAGAGAGATATTGGCCCACTGAGTTTATATAGTACGTGAATAGCCTGGGGGCTAGGATGCACCCTTGCCTAACCCCTCTTGACAGGGCGAATTTATCAGTACATTCGCCCTGCTTGCCAAATCTCACTCTGGCCCCACAATTGTGATACAGTTCTCTAATGAAAGTGATTAAGCGTGCGTCGATACCCATCTCGTCCAATGTTGACCATAACAAAGAGTGGTCCACACAATCAAAAGCTGAACTTAAATCAACAAAAGTAATAAAAAGTGCACCACCTCTAGCCTGCGTGTATTTAGCACATAAAAGGGCCAAATTTAAACACTGCTCAACAGTCCCTATGCCCATCCTAAATCCATATTGAAGGTGTGAGACTACATTATGTTCCTCCTCCCACTCCTGAAGTCTCTTTAAAATAATCCTCCCTGCTAATTTCATGAGGCCATCTAGTAGGGATATTGGCCTGTAGCAGGTTGGATCATCACGCCTACCCTTTTTAAAAATGGGGACCACTATTGCGTCCGACCAGCTTTCTATAAACCCCTTTTGGTTGCCTTTGTTCAGTACGTTAGTAAGTAAAGGGGCCCAAAAATCTGGTTCAGCTTTATACACGTCTACCGGGGTACAATCTGGCCCTGGTGCTTTACCTGGTGCGCTGTCCCTAATTGCGTCCTGCATTTCCCCTACAGTAAATGTTATATCAATTGGGAATGGACAGGCACAAAGCTGGGTCTCCCTCATACTATCTATAGGTCGTGAAACAGTTGGGACCTGTCCTATCGAAATGATAGTGTCAGCTGGCTTTGTGTCCATATATAGCTGTGTATAGTGTTTCAGCCATCTGTCACCAGTTATTGCCAGATCTATTTTATTCCCCCTGTTATTTGGTTGGTACAAAGACTGGACCAGTCTCCAGAACTTGGTGGTATTTTTCTGGGCGGATGCTTCTCTTAATGTAGCCCATGCTTGCTTTTGTAAGGCCTGGGTTCTATCTTTTAATGCGCATTTATATACTCGCCTAGCCGTACGAATTAAGTCGGGATCCCTAGGTTTGTGGGCCAATACTTTTTTGAGGTCTTTTAGCGCTTTTGTGCACTTCCCATCAAACCAACCCTCTCTAGGTGAGTGATTATTTTTCGCTGCCCGAGTCAACAGGATTTTTATCCGCTGTTGGATGTTGGCAAAGGCAGTCATAACAGAAAAAGAGTCCGCCTGATCCTCTAAACAGAGGTTAACGTCATTCGCGGAATCGGAGAGTAAATTTTTCAAAAACACACCGGGTACAATCCTCTCCCATTTCACAACATAGCCATTGGTTTTAGCTAAATCAATCCTATAGGGGTACGTGGAAAGGGTAGATTTTTTAGCATTACACTCTTTTATTTTTACGCTGATGGAAAGGGGATAATGATCACTAAATACATCCTTACCCACCACCCACGAGGTCAGTATTTCAGTATTGGCCGTAGATATCAAAATAAAATCGATTGTTGAATTACAATCTCTACCAAAAAAGGTTGGCTCAAACTGCACGGGTGCGGGACAAACCTGGTTGGCAAAGCAAAGATCAAATTTAAGGGCGAATGTATTTAACAACATCCCCCTCTTTGTGTGCACAAAATGAGTAAGGTTTTCCTCGCCAAGATCCACAATACCACACAAAGGTGAATCGGAATGTGGGCAAATCGTGCAGTTAAAATCCCCTGCCCACATTATTATTGCCCCCTTAAGATGATCCACAGTATGTGACAACAAACGTGATATATCTAACATGGTGGACTCCAGTTCATTATCAACCATATTATTATAAAAATTCAACAATACTATGTTCTCTAAGGAGCCCCACTTAAAGGATAAAATTTGGAAGTGGGTGTTAGAGAAACATTTGTGGATCTTAACCTTTGCTGTTGTTGAGACGTAGACACAGAGCCCCCCCTTGTTGCGACCCTGAACTGATGGTATGGCAGGGGAATAACAAGTTTGATACCCCAGAAGATGTACTTCTTCACAGCACCAAGTTTCTTGAAGAGATAAAATGTCGTGCATGTGAATAACATTTAACCAAGCTTTGTTGGTGGCCTTGCTGGCTAGACCAGCCACATTCCATGAAAGGAGTGAGTTAAGGACAGGAACATAGCTGGTTTCTGCACAGGTGCGGCCTAGGTTCACACAAGATGGATCAATTTGTTGTGTTCTGGTGGTATGAATATAGGAAGGGCTCAAAAGTGTGGGAGAAGGATCTTTATGCAAGGACTGTTGGAACTGAGGATGATCAGGTAGCTGTGGTTCACTCAGAGAATCCATACGCGCCACTGTGCTGCCACAGTTGCTCTTAGAATGGTTTTTAAACGGGCTGGATGGCAATAAGTGGGCAGAAGTGTGTTGACTAATCCGCTGACCCACAAAAGATTTTTCTGTAATTTTTGGCTTGTAAAGTCATTCATTGTCATCTAAGCCTGAGAGCGGGTGATAGAAATTGGACAGAGGTATGTTCCAAAAGTCTTTTGGATTGTAAAGACTTGGATCGCCCCAGTGGGCGTTGGGATTCTGATAATTTCTCGATGGTAATAATGCTTGACTGGATTGCAACCGCGAATCGTTAGTGTATTCAAAGGGGTTCTGTGACCTTGGTGCCCTCACGTGGGATAAACTATCTGAGACGGGAGGTCTATACGGCAAAGGAGCAAAAGTATTCGGATGATGGGGAAAAGAAGTGTTATGGGCCACATGATGTTTATGGAATATTAATGTATTAAGACCACCAGGGGTTTGTGGGCAACCATAGCTATCAGGATGGTGAAATCTGGGCTGGGCTGACGGCTTATTCAGCATAGCCTCAGGATAGAAATAGCTGAGGCTATGAGTTGAAATTCCCCCCTCCCCCGTTCCAGGGTACCAGTCGCTAATATAGGTTACCAATCTGTGATCCTTGAAGTTAACTAGGATCACGTCGCCTTTGATATCCTTAGGTCTGGTGCCTACCCAGTGGCATCGCCTGGCCAGGACGATATCACCGTTAAGGTGGGGCGGAAGTGGTCTATTTCTCCTCAGCCAGTAAATAACCTTATTTTTTAAATTGGCCTGCTGTTCACGATTGCCTTCTGGCGGAGGAGGCACTCCTGTGAGGGCTATAACATAGTTTAAGCATTCAGGAGGCAGATCTGCGATGTTCTTTGTTGTTCTATTTGGTGGATATGAAACGGATGGAGGGGGTTTTAAGTTAGTACTCTTAAGGGGATGGGTACTTTGGGGATTTATAGGGGTATTGGGTTTTTCTATGGTCTTAGGTTTTTCCAATGCAGTAGTAATTTTATCGTTACCATTATTGCTAATTTTGGCATATGGTATAGGATTCCGGGATGGTTTTGGTGGCCCGGCTGGGGATGGTTCGGTTACCTTAGAGGTACCAATCATAGTCTTAGATCTTTTAGGTTCTCCAATAGGCTGAGATAAAACTCTAGGGGCATTCGATTTCGGGCAAGATGACCCCAGTTGTCCTTGCAGAATTTTTTCAACACTCTCCCCTAATCTTTGGATCCTTTCCGAAAGAGGGAGGATCAATGCCTTAATAAGACAATCAATGTCATCCAATAGTCCTGCATAACTAGGTACTGAGATGGAGCTGGAAGTCATCTCTTTCACGGGGCCTACAACCCCACCCTTGTTTGGAATAGTAAATATAGTTTGTGGCACTTGATTGGGAGGTTTAGCACTCTTTTTAATGATCAGCTTCTTTCTTCGCTTCCTTGGTGGAGAGCCAGAAGAGATTTTACTGGCAGGAGGTTTAAAGCTTTTAGTAGTGTCCCTAAGCAGTGACGATATAGACTGGCCCTCAGTAGTACACTTAGTATGGTGGTCAGGTATGCTCGGTGTGAACACGGGAGATGGAATGCCTGGGTCATAAAGAAGGGCTGTTTCTACAAAGGGGGTACTTAGATCTATTGTCTGGGTATCAGGTACCTGTGAAAGAATGGAGTCCGAGATAATAATAATGTCATTCTGTGCAAAGGAGTTAGTCTGAAAGATAAGGGGAATATCTTCTGTGGGAGGTGAAGGATTGGCATGTTCTAGTGGTGAGGTTAAATCCATGGAAGTAGAAAGGGATGTTGTTGTCGCGTCTAAAGGTTGAATAGGTGTTAGTTTCAACTTGTCAATGGAAAGGCGTCGACCCGCCCGTTTCTCGGCCAAAGAGAGCTCCCGGTCTATATCAGTCTTAATTTTGGCAAAAAATTTGTCCAAAGGACCTAGCAAAGAAGACCCTTGTATGGCCTGGGTCTGTGGTGGCTCAGAGGAAGACATTACTAAGGGTGGAAAAAGGGCGTATAAAGCAAGAATTATAAAAAGGAACACTTAATGACACAAATAATGACAGCAAGGGCAAATAGAGTAAATAGAGTGGGCCCGGCCCGGCCTCTATCGGCCCCGGACGGCCACAGACGGTCCCGCCCTTGTCCCGGGCTTCTCCCGGCGCCCTCCCGCGCGCTCCCGCGCAGCGGGATCTACGCCTACTTAATATAACTCCCTGTTGGAAGGACTAGCGGGCGAGCGGGGCCGGCAGGGAGAGCAGCCCAGCTGTTCCTAAGGGCGCGCCGGGACTCCTGGTCCTTGGAGTCCCAGGCAATGCTCGCAGCCCTGCCGGTTACCCACTGCGTGCCCTGAAGAGTCTTACACCTATCGCCTGTGTCCGTGGGCGATGCGGGACCCGCGGAGCGGGTCCGGCGAGGTCCTGAACTGCGGGCTTAGCAGAAAAAGAGCAAGGAAGCCTGGTAATGCGCTGCGTCCACAAGCAGCGCGGTATGCGAGAGGGAGCGCTCAATCCCAGGTGCAGGCAGCTTTTGATCAGGAGCGGGCGGGCGGGTCCGGCAGGGAGAGCAGCCCAGCTGTTCCTAAGGGCGCGCCGGGACTCCTGGTCCTTGGAGTCCCAGGCAATGCTCGCAGCCCTGCCGGTTACCCACTGCGTGCCCTGAAGAGTCTTACACCTATCGCCTGTGTCTGTGGGCGATGCGGGACCCGCGGGGCGGGTCCGGCGAGGTCCTGAACTGCGGGCTTAGCAGAAAAAGAGCAAGGAAGCCTGGTAATGCGCTGCGTCCACAAGCAGCGCGGTATGCGAGAGGGAGCGCTCAATCCCAGGTGCAGGCAGCTTTTGATCAGGAGCGGGCGGGCGGGGCCGGCAGGGAGAGCAGCCCAGCTGTTCCTAAGGGCGCGCCGGGACTCCTGGTCCTTGGAGTCCCAGGCAATGCTCGCAGCCCTGCCGGTTACCCACTGCGTGCCCTGAAGAGTCTTACACCTATCGCCTGTGTCCGTGGGCGATGCGGGACCCGCGGAGCGGGTCCGGCGAGGTCCTGAACTGCGGGCTTGTGACATCACTGATGACATCACTGATGACATCTCAAATGACATCACTGATGACATCACTGATGACATCTCAAATGACATCACTGATGACATCACTGATGACATCTCAGTTGACATTACTGATCACATCACTGATGACATCATTCATGTGATAATACGATGAACCTCTTCAGACTCTAATATAACCTTAGATACACTCAGTGTAAACAGACACTCACAGACTGTCACTCATCCATGAAGTTACACACACACCTAGTCAGTCATGCAAAGAATCAATCACACCTCCATTTTCTCAACTATACAGTTATGCACACCTTACTTATTCAAACATATACTAACACTTATTTACTCTCTTATACAATCACGGATACAAGTTCACAATGATCCATACAGCCACTCACACATTCACTGGCTCTTATGCACAGTTATTTATATATGTCAACTCTCACATGTACTGTGTTTTACATAATTACTTACTTTGACATGTAGCACTGAGATATCCATTCACTCACCAATACACTCATGCACACAATCAACCGCCCATACAGCTGTTTCCACATGCACTTTTGAACAAATACATCTAGTGAATCAACTGCTCACACATCTATGCACAGAGTCATACACCTCCCAGCCACCCACACACACACTCAGTCTCCCATACAAATACTTGGGCAACCAATCAATAACCCATATAGTTACTCATATAGCTACTGATCAACACATGCAGCAGTTTACAGAACAACAGACATAATGATGCACAAATTAAGACAGTTTAGTCACTAACCCATGCACTCAGTGAGACACATTTAATCACTCACTCATACAGTCAGTCATGCACCTACTAAATCCTTCATCCAGACACTTATAAATCCACTCATTCTTCAATATGTAAGACATATTTTAACTTTACAGAAACATACAGTCACTGGATGTTGTCATCGGTGATGTCATCAGTGATGTCATTTGAGATGTCATCAGTGATGTCATCAGTGATGTCATTTGAGATGTCATCAGTGATGTCATCAGTGATGTCACTGACCATGTCATGAATGATGTAATATGTGACATCATCAGCAGTGGATTGCGGGTGCGCGATATATAGTTAGTGCAACTAACTATATATGCGAATTTCAATGGTTTTGTGTGAGTAAAATAAGGTTTTGTAAATGCTAATTCCTAACTATATATGGTGTATAACCTATGGTTTTTTCAGTGAATAATATATATATATATATATACTAGCAGCCCGTCCCGACCTTGTCCGGGAGCAATCAGGCTTCCCCGACCCCCGCCCGCCCCGACATTGTGCAGCAGCCCGGTCCCACGCCCGCCCCGACATTGTCAAGCAGCCCGGGCACCCGCCCGCCCCGTCCTCCGCCTGCCCCGACCCCCGCCTGCTCGGAGCATTACCTCAGCCGCCGCTTCTCCCCCGCGCTCCTCATTTCACCGCACATTGTGCAGCAGCCCGGCCCCCTGCCCGCCCCAACATTGTCAGGCATCCCGGGCCCCCGCCCGCCCCGTCCCCCGCCTGCCCCGACCCTCACCTGCCCGGAGCCTTACCTCAGCCGGCGCTCCTTCCCCGCGCTCCTCATTTCACCGCTCCGCCGCTCCTCGCCGCTTACCGCTCCTCCCGCCTGTCCGCCGGTCCTCACCGCCATTCCGCCGTTCGTCAACTCTCCTCCCCCGCGCCATATCTGCCGCTCCGCCTCGTGTTCCTGGACGCCGCTCCTCCCCGCGCTCCTGACGTAAGCACGCAGGCCGCGGCCGGCGCTACTTTGAAGGAACAACTTTTTTTTTAATGTTAATTTTTTGAATAACGTTTTTTTTTTAAATTTATATAGCCTATAACCATCTACACACCCTGACGATTCCAACGGTGTTTCGGGTGTGTGGATTGGCGCTGTGGCTCCCGAGTTTACCCGCCTCAAAGGTGCAAAGTTCTTCCTTTATAATAGTTTTTTAAATAACGTTTTTTTTAAAATTTATATAGCCTATAACCATCCACACACCCTGACGATTCCAACAGTGTATCGGGTGTGTGGATTGGCGCTGTGGTTCCCAAGTTTACCCGCCTCAAAGGTGCAAAGTTCTTCCTTTATAATAGTAGTATATATATATATATATGTGTGATCAAGAGTACATGGTACTCGAAATGCGTCGCCAGAAAGGTCAACAATAAAACATCTTGCCTGAAGCCGTGGGGTCTGTCTCCTTCTTTCGCCACGCCGTGCGGTGTGGAGGTCTGAGGATTTCTTTCGGATATATATATATTACCTACTGGCGGTCGCCAGTAGGTAGTTATAGTTAGGATTGATTTCCATAGGGAAATCGTAACATTCTATTGGGAATAACTTTGGCGCCGGTTGAGGAATCTGTCTGAATTTTTCAGCAACCTTGCCTCGCGGCTCTCCGCTCCTTCCCTGAAAGTTTGGGGAGGATTCGTCAAGCGGGGGCCGAGATAAAAGGGGGGTCCCAAAACGTGTTTTCCTCATGTTAATTTCCATAAGGCGGTCTGTCGCACTTTTAGCTCAAACGGCTGAATGGATTTTCACCAAACTTGGCAAAATTGTAGGGACTGGTAGCCCAATGTGCCTTTGCTATGTCTCAAGATATGTGCTCCAGAGGATTTTGAGTAATTTAGGTTAAAAAAAATGTATATATCTGTAAGCGCGCCCCGGTACGCGTACCGGGGAGCGCTCCAGGCCTGCCACGCAACTTGCGCACGGAAAGCTGATTGGCTTTCGGGTGTCTGTAAACATTCCAAACAGTCCGGAGCGGCCGCCATCTTGTGTCTCGGTAGGATCGAGACACAAGAGGTGGTAAAAACAAAGGGAGAAATAACCAAAAGCGGGCAGGGTAGACCACCCTGACCCCCTAGGTTTGATGTGGGGGACATAAAAGGGTCCCTCGGGTAAAAAAAAAAAAGAAAATCGATTTTCGCGGGGGGAGCGCCTGGTACGCGCACCGGGGAGCGTACCGGGGAGCGTACTTTGGTGAAGAATAGTGAAAATAATAGTGTAAAATAATCATTTTGAGTGATTACAGGTAGGGTAGCTCTGAAAAGAGCTTTTGGGTTCTGTGGCTGTTTTAGGTACCTACAAGTACGTCCCACACACACCCACACGCATACAACCCCACACCCCCACACCCACACACATCTCACACACGCACACCTCCACCCACATCCAAACACCCCACACCGACACCTTACACATCCACACCCACACCCACATCCCACACACCCACACTCAAACACACACCTCATCCCCCCTCCCAACACACACACACACACACGCACACACAGATATCTCACAGACACACCCCACACATCCCATACACACACCTCCCCCCCACACACACGCACACACACACTTCACAGACACATCCACACATCCCACACATACATACATATCCTACACACATACCCCCCACACCCACACACACTTCACACACCCACACTCCCACATACACCCAAACACCCCACACACCCACACACACACCTTACACACCCTCATCCCCATCCACACCAACATAGCCCACACACCTATACACCTCATCCCCCCAGACACACACACACACATACACACCTCAGAGACACACCCCGCACATCCCCTACACACATCTCCCCCACCCCACACATGGGGAAAACTAAGTGAAACACTAAAATAATAGAGTGCTTAGAGGTAGGGTATCTCTGAATAGAGTTGTTGTGTTGTGTGGGTGATTTAAGTACCAACATGTAGGTACCAATGCAGAGTCTTAAATTCAATGTACACCGTTTCCTCTGTAGATAATTTGCATGTTGTTATAGAAGTTATTGTGGTATATGGAATCCATACCATAGTCTGTCAGGAAAGCAGAAAGAACATGGAGGCAGGAGATGAAAAAGAGATGTCAAATACACATTGGAGATAATATAGTGGGAGAAAGGAAGTATCTATGAGAAAAATTACTATGTAAAACAAAAAAGTTGCACAGTATACTATAAGTCTGACTTTACATTATAATCAATTTGGTACTAGTTTAAGAATTACATATAAAAATGAATAATGTCTCAAACAATTTTAGAATTATTAAATATAAATTTATTTTTGAGATTCATTTTCCAAATTAAATATAACGTCTAACATTTCACTGTCCAAAATGTCCTCTTTTTGAGTGAACATAACTTCCAACATTTGACTGTCAGAAACGTCCTCATATTGAATTAACAAATCCACAGATTCTACACATTGTAGAAGTTCATGGTCCCGTGATTTATCCATGAATTCCAAGTCATTGGGTTCAATGTTTTCTTCATTGTTTATCTCTAGGACAATTTCAAAGGAAATGTTCTGTTCTCCTTCCATTTTTGTGCTGAAATTTGCATTAAAAAAAAAAATCAGTAGAAATATGGTACTGTTGGGTTTAAGTTCAGACAGGTAGTTTTGATTTTTTAACAGTGAAGTTAACTTTGGGCAGTGTATGGTAACAGGCAGGAAGTAGAAATATAAAAAAGTGCCTGTGAAGAAACGTAAGTAAATTTATAATTATAGCAGAGAAGCCTAAGTCAATCCATAAATATAACAGAGGAGCCTATCTCTATCTATAACTATAGCAGAGGGACAGTAAATATCTATCAGAAAACGTTTTTACAAATTAACTTAAAGCGCCCCTTACAAATTATCAACTTACTTTACAGAGAGGTGAAGAAGACAAAATGCGAAAATCCTTTCAAGATGTACCTCAGGTAGTTGTAGTCAAAATGGCCGTGTTTTCCTCTCATTTTTCATTTATATTCATGTACATAACCAATCAAATGTCAGGAAAAAAAAGTAGAAAATGAAAGTAACATTTTCATTGGTTGTAAATTCTAACACTTCAGATGTGTTTTTGTGAAGTAATTTACCTCAGGGTATTTAGAGAGGTCTACAGGTTAAATGGCTCAATGGAATTCCATCGAATTTGGGAAAATGGTAAGGATTGGTATGTAGTATGAGCTATTCTATATTTGGTGAAAGTGTCTCCAGTGGTTTTTATGTACATTAACTTTTAACATTTTTTTAGAGCGCTTCCCGGTGCGCGTCCCGGTATGCGTACCGGCAGCGCTACGGCAGTCCTCCATTTTGTTTTCGGTAGATTTAAGACAGAAAATGGAGGACAAACAACGTTGGGAATGGGTATAAGGGGGCATCGTAGGCACTCCTTTACCCTCTATGTTTTGTGAGGGGGTCTCAGGAGGCTCAAATAGGCAAAAAAAAATATATATTTTTCACGGGGGGAGCACCCGGTACGCGCACCGGGAAGCGTACCCGGGAGCGTACTATGGAGAAAAATAGTGAAAAAAGTTAGAAAAAGATAATCATTTGGAGTGATCAGAGATAGGGTAGCCCTGAAAAGGGCTTTTGGGTTCTGTGGCTGATTTAGGTACCTACAAGTAGGTACCAATGCACTGTCTTAAATTCAGGAGGAATATTCTATTCCCCTCATCTGAGAAGTGCACACCATCTCCTCTGTAGATATCTTGCATGTTGTAACGCAAGTGGTTGTTGTATATTGAACCCATTCCATAGTCTCTCATGTAAGCAGAAACAGATTTATTCACATGTTTCCGTGCTTTCTCAAATTGTGGACAAAATTGATTGGACCACTTCCATTTCTGTCTTTGGCATATATTGGAATATACCAAGGCAGTTTGAGGAAAAAGTGCCATCAATTGATCAAAGGTGTCCTTTAAAAGCATTTCCAGACCTACCCCAGTCAAAGTGCCCAAGTCGTTTCCTCCACAGTGCACAATTAAAAGGTCAGGGTGTGGCAAATGCAAAAAGGTTTTCACCAATGGTATCAATTGGTGACATTTCAATCCTCTCTGGCCAATCCATTTAATCTCCACATTTGGTAAGTCAAGGTTGTGAACATTTCTGGTAGCTGCATACCTTTGAGCCCAGTGGATATAGCTATGTCCAATAATCCAGACAGAATACATGGTGAGAGGAGATTCTGATGCAGTCAGATGAAGTGTGGAAAAGAAATGGCAGTTGGAACAATAGGAGTTTGCAAAAGAAAACCTGTGGAGTTTTAGTGCTCTTGAATCACAAGCAATGATTGGTAGAATGAGATAGTTGAAATCTGAAAGTTAGGGTGCATTGTTGTGTTCTGTGTAAGAAGTAATTTGAATGGTTAAAAAAAAGTCATTTAAAGAAACCTTGCACCAGGTAAGCTGGTGTATTCGCAGGTCAAACATCCTTGCAGAGGTGATTTGCAACATTGTAGAATAAACTTTTAACCCTGGGAGCTCAGTGAGGAGGGAGTTGCTATGGTAACAGGTAGAAAGGGCTGAGGGGGGGGGAAGGGTGTTGGTTTGAAAATACAGAGGGAAGAGTTTTGATTGGTTACCATGAGCAATATGTGTGTAGAATTAGAGGTTTTCTGTGCCTTTATGGTTTGCAGTGCCTGGAGAACATACCTTTTGCTCTGCTAAAGAAATATTGGTGTGTGAATCTGACACTGTTCTGAATCTCCTAAAGCATTTGTAAAGGTGAGTTATGATTCATTTAATATACATAGAGACTTGTATACTCTATGGAGAAGATTTGGAAGCAAATTGTGGTTTTTTAATGTTGCTTTGTGTCATGCTTTTTGATAATGCTTGGTAAAAAGTTTTTACTGCATAGAGGAATTGTATTTTGTAAAATTGTGAAGTTTTAGTAGTGACATGGAATGCTTGTACATAGGACCTGTGCAGTGTTTTTTAAATGTGATGTCAAAAACGATTTTGAGAAAAATGAATGGCTTTTACATTTTTTTAAAGGAATAAAGAATGTGTGCATGTTTAAAGAAATACATTTGACTCTTTACAATGATGTTACCTGTGTTAACTCAGTGTAGGAAGCATATTGAGTTTGTTTGCATAGAGGAATTGTATTTTGTAAAATTGTGAAGCTCCATGTGAAAGCTTTTGCCTCAGTCTTATCCCTGTTTTTTACATTTTTGAGTATAATGTGGCGTAGAGGTTTAAAAAGTGACGCATCTACCTACATGCGTCACTTTTTAAATATGGTGCAAAAAGGTACATGTTTGGGCTTTCCTGGGGAGCGTAGGTGGTGAGGATTGTGTCTAAGAGTGCAGTGGACTAAGCTTAATGAAGCCTATCCCCGTTTGCATTCTTAGACACAGGTGTCAATTTGACTCTTTACAATGATGTTACCTGTGTTAACTCAGTGTAGGAAGCATATTGAGTTTGTTTGCATAGAGGAATTGTATTTTGTAAAATTGTGAAGCTCCATGTGAAAGCGTTTGCCTCAGTCTTATCCCTGCTGTGAGGCAGATGCTTGTACATAGGATCTGTGCTGTGTTTCCTAAATGTGATGTCAAAAACGATTTTGGGGAAAATGAACGGTTTTTACATCTTTGAGTATATTGTGGCGCAGAGGTTTAAAAAGTGACGCATCTAACTACATGCGTCACTTTTTAAATATGGTGCAAAAAGGTACATGTTTGGGCTTTCCTGGGGAGCGTAGGATGTGAGGCTTGTATCTAAGAGTGCAGTGGACTAGGCTCCATGAACCCTATCCCCGTCTGCATTCTTAGACACAGGTGTCAATTTGGCTCTTTACAATGATGTTACCTGTGTTAACTCAGTGTAGGCAGCATATTGAGTTTGTTTGCATAGAGGAATTGTATTTTGTAAAATTGTGAAGCTGCATGTGAAAGCGTTTGCCTCAGTCTTATCCCTGCTGTGAGGCAGATGCTTGTACATAGGATCTGTGCTATTTTGGGGAAAATGAATGGTTTTTACATCTTTGAGTATATTGTGGCACAGAGGTTTAAAAAGTGACGCATCTAACTACATGCGTCACTTTTTAAATATGGTGCAAAAAGGTACATGTTTGGGCTTTCCTGGGGAGCGTAGGATGTGAGGCTTGTGTCTAAGAGTGCAGTGGACTAGGCTTCATGAGGCCTATCCCCAACTGCACTCTTAGACACAGGTGTCAATTTGGCTCTTTACAATGATGTTACCTGTGTTAACTCAGTGTAGGCAGCATATTGAGTTTGTTTGCATAGAGGAATTGTATTTTGTAAAATTGTGAAGCTCCATGTGAAAGCTTTTGCCTCAGTCTTATCCCTGCTGTGAGGCAGATGTTTGTACATAGGATCTGTGCTACTTTGTGGAAAATGAATGGTTTTTACATTTTTGATTATAATGTGGCGCAGAGGTTTAAAAAGTGACGCATCTAACCACATGTGTTACTTTTTAACTATTGTACAAAAAGATACATGTTTGGGCTTTCCTGGGGAGCGTAGGATGTGAGGCTTGTGTCTAAGAGTGCAGTGGACTATGCTTCATGAGGCCTATCCCCGACTGCACTCTTAGACACAGGTGTCAATTTGACTCTTTACAATGATGTTACCTGTGTTAACTCAGTGTAGGCAGCATATTGAGTTTGTTTGCATAGAGGAATTGTATTTTGTAAAATTGTGAAGCTTCATGTGAAAGCTTTTGCCTCAGTCTTATCCCTGCTGTGAGGCAGATGTTTGTACATAGGATCTGTGCTATTTTGGGGAAAATGAATGGTTTTTACATCTTTGAGTATATTGTGGCGTAGAGGTTTAAAAAGTGACGCATCTAACTACATGCGTCACTTTTTAAATATGGTGCAAAAAGGTACATGTTTGGGCTTTCCTGGGGAGCGTAGGATGTGAGGCTTGTGTCTAAGAGTGCAGTGGACTAGGCTTCATGAGGCCTATCCCCGACTGCACTCTTAGACACAGGTGTCAATTTGACTCTTTACAATGATGTTACCTGTGTTAACTCAGTGTAGGCAGCATATCGAGTTTGTTTGCATAGAGGAATTGTATTTTGCAAAATTGTGAAGCTTCATGTGAAAGCTTTTGCCTCAGTCTTATCCCTGCTGTGAGGCAGATGTTTGTACATAGGATCTGTGCTATTTTGGGGAAAATGAATGGTTTTTACATCTTTGAGTATATTGTGGCGTAGAGGTTTAAAAAGTGACGCATCTAACTACATGCGTCACTTTTTAAATATGATGCAAAAAGGTACATGTTTGGGCTTTCCTGGGGAGCGTAGGATGTGAGGCTTGTGTCTAAGAGTGCAGTGGACTAGGCTTCATGAGGCCTATCCCCGACTGCACTCTTAGACACAGGTGTCAATTTGACTCTTTACAATGATGTTACCTGTGTTAACTCAGTGTAGGAAGCATATTGAGTTTGTTTGCATAGAGGAATTGTATTTTGTAAAATTGTGATGCTCCATGTGAAAGCGTTTGCCTCAGTCTTATCCCTGCTGTGAGGCAGATGCTTGTACATAGGATCTGTGCTGTGTTTCCTAAATGTGACGTCAAAAATGATTTTGGGGAAAATGAATGGTTTTTACATCTTTGAGTATATTGTGGCGCAGAGGTTTAAAAAGTGACGCATATAACTACATGCGTCACTTTTTAAATATGGTGCAAAAAGGTACATGTTTGGGCTTTCCTGGGGAGCGTAGGATGTGAGGCTTGTATCTAAGAGTGCAGTGGACTAGGCTCCATGAAGCCTATCCCCGACTGCACTCTTAGACACAGGTGTCAATTTGACTCTTTACAATGATGTTACCTGTGTTAACTCAGTGTAGGCAGCATATTGAGTTTGTTTGCATAGAGGAATTGTATTTTGTAAAATTGTGAAGCTCCATGTGAAAGCGTTTGCCTCAGTCTTATCCCTGCTGTGAGGCAGGTGCAAGATTTTGATGTAACAGTGTCCTAAAAGTGACACAGTGAAATCTCATAGATTTTACTGCGTCATTATTACGAGGCTTTTTGTGGAGAAATGACCCCTCTCTGTACATTACACTTGACAGAGGTATAATGTGGTGCAAAAGGTTTAAAAAATGACGCATCTACCTACATGCGTTACTTTTTAAATATGGTGCAACAAGGCACATGCTTTATGACGCCAATGCGTCACAAAAAGTGACGCTTAAGTAGCGCAAAACTGACGCATAGCTTTATAAATGAGGATCAATGATGTCATCTGTGTTACCTGAGATTAGGAAGTAGATTGTGCAGATGAGGTGAGACATGTCCAGAGGGACAGAGGAGGTGAGGTTTATGATCAAGACTGTAGTGGGAGAGAGGCCTTTCTAGGGAAGCATAGGTGGTGAAGCCTGTGTATAAGAGTGCAGTGGACTTAAACACAGGTCTCATCTTCTTTGTACTTGTGGACAGAGCTGTCTTCCACTATACTCTTCAATATAGGCCTCACCTTTTGTGCACTCCTGGAGAATCCTCACCTGATCTGTAACCCTGAATAGATCGTTTGCTTTTTGTCATTGCTTTGTTGTTTGGTAATAGTGGTCTATAATGTGCTATTTTTTTCTTTAACACAGATTGAAATCGTTATTTAAAGAGTAAGCAAAGGTGCCCACAAGGGAAAGGACAATAAAACAATGTAACCGGGAAAAATCAAAAACAGCAACGGAATTACAGCACTCTTCCACAACAAATACTTCAAAAAACAGGAACCAAGCTCCTGGTAAGACAACTAAGTCTTTTATACGCAACATATGTACTTTAAAAAAAAATGATGGACAGCATGTAGAAAAAGAAAATGAGAGAGTAAAATTGAAAAGGAAGGAGAGAACTTCAAAGAATCCTAAAACTGGAGCAGGAGAGAATAATATGTATAGGAATAGAAGGCAGAATCAGTTTAGAGACATTCGTAAACGAATGTTTCGCAATAGGGTGGTTTTAAATTTGTTAAAAAACATTAGGAAAGGTAAACAGAGAGCTGCTTTTTATAAGAAAAAGAAAACTGTAGAGAAGATTGTTGATCAGGCTTTTGAAGTTAAGAAAAAATTATTTATTTTAATAATCAATAGAATTAGGACACTTAACAAGACAATTGATGTTTTCAAATCAAACAGTAGATGGAAAAGAGTAATTAATCGGACTAATTTTTGTAAAGTTTTTTCAGGAGAATGGATGCACAGTTCAAGTTGTGAGCCATTTTTTAATGAGGAGAGTTAATTCCAGGAGAATGATTTAGTGCATGCAGTTGACACCAGTGGTCGAGCGTATGAAGTGAAAGACGGTTGTCCGATTGAAAAAGAGAAACTTGTGCCTAGAGAACCAGAAGAGGTGTTAACTGATGAAGTTTTAGGGAGACGTACTAAGGGTCCAGTGTACACTTGGAAGTGTAGTCGTATTTGTAGTGTGCGACAGGAATCAATTGATTTGTTTTGTAATTTCTTACGTACATATAGTAAGAAAAGTCTAAAGCAGAAAGTGAAGTTGTTGCAAGACTTAGATCCTTGCAGAGTGAGAGAAATCACAGGTTTGCAAGGCCATTCACTGGCTTGTCTTTCTATAAAAGTCTGTCAGAGTGTTTTTCATCATTTTAGGATGTTAGCAGTGCATCATACCAAAATGAGGAAATTGGTGAGAATGTTGTATTATGCAAAAAGTCCAGCACTTAAGCTTAAACAATTAAACAGTGCTCTTTTGCATGGAACTGAATTAGATGTGAAGAAGATTTGTAAAGAAATTGAGATTTGTTAATTTGGTGAAAAAGAGGACAGTGTAGAAATTGAGACAGCAATTCAAGGTAATGTGGAAGACAATTTACAGATTTCAAATACAGAAAAGTTTGAGCAGGAAATTAGCAGGTTTAAGGTGAAATCAAGTGAAAGGCCGAATTTTACTTGTGTGTGTTGTCGACGAAGTCATTATAAGCATCAAACTAGATTAGTTGATTTATACGTAAAAAGTGAAAAGATGAATAATTATGAGTGGAAAGATTTTGCAACTTATTTGTGGGTGGAGAATTGTTTTGATTTGAGTTCTGATCAGCGTATTTGTAAATATTGTTATGATAAATTAAATCAAAACAGAATGCCTGCTAGAGCTGTTCATAATAATCTGGAGTTGGTAGACATTCCCCGTGAATTGATGGATTTACATACATATGAGTCTATTTTGATTCAATGTGTCCACCCTTTTCAGGCAATTGTTCGCATGGAGCCTAAGATAGGGAAATTGCCTCCTACAGATTTGCAGAGAGGATTAAAGGGAAGAGTTGTTTATTTGCCCCTAGATTTAAAAAAAAATATTGATACCATTGGTATAGAAAAAGTAGAAGAGGAACCTTTAGTTATTCTAGTTAATGGGGTTCCGACAAAGAGTAAAAAAATCTGGCAAGATTTAGTGGATGTTAGGAAAGTCAAAAAGGCAACGTTGTATTTAGTCAAAAACAATGAGTATTACAAACATGTTTATGTTGCAGCAGAGGAAACAGCTGCAGATGAAGACAGTGATTGTTCAGGCTGCCAAATTGAAAAGGTTGATGTCTCTAGAATTGAAGAAATATATGAACATTATACTGTTCATCCTTTGCATTCCAAAGAAGTAATGGGGAATGCAATTGAATTGTTTCAAATGAAAGCAGCAAAAGGAAGTCCCGTTAGTGTATGGGAAGAAAGTTTGGAAGCTCGTTGTTTTCCACAGCTATTTCCAACAGGTCGAGGTGGACGATATGACGATCGACCACTTCAAATTCCTGCATTTGAATATCGAACTGTAAGATTATATGCTGAAGATCCAAGGGTTCGTCATTGCATTCCCTATTTGTTTCATCTACTGTATGAAAGTGACTTGTCTGGGCTTTCTTATGCAGTAAACCATATACTGAAAAGTGGAGCACATCTGCAAAATGTTGCGGCGAGGGACTTTATGGAGAAAGTGAATCTGCAAGATAATATTTTGGAATCTCATCTAATCAATCTCATGGCATGTCAGCGTGGTACAAACGAGTATTGGTACCGTCGTCATGGGGAATTGAAATGTATGCTAAGAAACTTAGGAACTCCTACATGGTTCCTCATTCTTAGCTGTGCCGAGTATGCATGGGACGACTTACTCCAATTTCTACGAGAGGCAAATGCAAATATACAAAATATAGAATTCAAAACACCTGGAGAACTGTGTTCTTTGGATCCAGTGAATGTATGCAGATATTTCAATCATAGATTTGAAGCTATGATGTCTTTTATTACCAACAAAAAAAATCCTCCCCTTGGAGAGGTTTTGGATTTCTTTTGGAGAAAGGAGTATCAAGCGAGAGGTGCTCCTCACATACACATGTTGTTATGGATTAAAGATGCACCCAAATTTGGAACAGATTCGGATGAGACAGTGATGAGCTTCATTGAAGAGTATTCAACATGTGCTGTTCCGAAAACTACAGAAGAAAACAGTTTAAGGCAACAAGTTTTACGTTTTCAATCCCATCGTTGTGGAAAGTTCTGTCGTCAAAATTCAGAAACAAGGACAAGTTCTACACAAAATGTCGTTTTGGCTTTCCACGACCAGTGATTTCTAAAGGAAGAGTAAATAATTTGATGTCTTCTCTGCGACATACTGTGACGAGGAAATCACCAAAAAATACATACAATTTAAAAAGAAACAAAGAGTCCAAGTACATCAACGACTACAACCCAGTGATTTTGTCCATGTGGAATGCTAACATGGATATTCAGTTCGTTGCTGACAACTCTATTGCTGTGGCTCGATATGTGACGTCTTACATCACAAAAAAAGAGAAGACAGAACTGAAGGAAATGTGGGAGGACATTTCACATGAAAAGAGCCTAAGCAAGAAATTAGACAGTTACAGTCTGAAGATGTTGTCACATCGAGAAATTGGAGCATATGAATGTTCTGATCGATTGTCGTCAGCAAGTCTCTATGCGAAATCTAGAACCATCATTTGGGTGAGTCTAGGTCTTGCTGCAACACGAAACCGAGTTTTGAAATCTGTACAAGAAATAGAGTATTTGGCGGGGAAAGAACCAGAAAGTACAGATATTTTGAAGACCAACATGTTGGATACATACTATCCAAATAGAAGTAGTCATCTTGAGAACCTTTGTTTGTATGAAGTTCTGCAAAAGTATATTTATAAGAGAACCATCAGAGAAGATATTAACAATGGAATATATGCTATCATTGGCTGTGAAGGATGTCTAGTGAGACAGAAAAAAGGCCATTTGATTAATCATCGAAAATTGAGTTGCGAAAATCCAGAGAAAAGGGAATTTTACTATTTAGCTCTTTTGCAACTCCTTAAGCCATGGCGTACAGAAGAGGAACTACTTGGAGATTTTCTCTGTTACGAAGATTCTTTTAATGCAACCAAGGATACCATAGAATGTCCTGTTTTTACAAATTATCTGCAAATGTTGAACGAAGAAATAGAGTAAGAAGCCACAATTGCTGCAGAGATTGCTAGAGACAGTTCCCAAGACAGTCAGAGTTCTGCTTCATTGAGTCAGGATCCACTTGGAGGACCAATTATCCAAAATGAAGCTGCCATTGCCATGGATGAGGTGGAAAGAACTATGGAACAAGCTCAAGATGATGAAGTTAACTTAGAAGATTTGGTGAAACAACTAAACCATGAGCAGAAACAGATAAATGACGAAGTCACAGAACAGATTGAACATGGATTCAGTCATGAGAAAAAAGAGTGCTCATGTACATCATTTAAGCCTGTCCAACTGTACGTGAGTGGAGAAGCGGGAACTGGAAAAAGTTTTCTGATTAAAGCAATTGCAACTTATCTGCAGAAAAGGACTGAATCACCGCTGTCTTGTGTTGTTACCGCTCCAACTGGGCTGGCAGCACATAACATTAAAGGGATTACTTTACATCGTTTACTGATGCTGCCAGTGGAGCATGATAACAAATTGGAGTATCACAAGCTATCTGGAGATGCGTGTTCCGAAGTTTCGAGAGTACTGAAGAAAATGAAACTTCTCATCATTGATGAAGTAAGCATGGTGTCAAATATTATGCTTGCTTTTGTGCATTTGAGAATGCAAGAAATTCTTAGAACAGACTATGATGTCTTATTTGGAGGAAAACATATTATTGTTTTGGAGATCTTCTGCAGTTGACTCCAGTGAAAGGACAACCTGTGTTCAAAATGCTCACGCATGAAAATACCAGGAAGTGCTTAGGAAGCATTGGAAACGTTAATATATGGTTAAACTTCAAATATGCAGAACTGCTTCAAAATACGCGGCAGGCAAAGGATGAAGATTATAAAAATATTTTACAAGATGTAAGGATCGGAAAAGTAAGTCAGCAAGGGAAAGAAGCTTTACATGGACGATTAATTTCAAATTTGTACGCAAATGAAAACATTCTTCCAGAGAACATTTTTAAGAAAATTAACAAGAAGAAATCTGGCATATGTTTGATGCCAACTCTGAAAGAATGTTCCATGTTCAACAACAAAATGTTACAGTTAGAAAATGAAGAGATAGTGAAACTGGAAGCTACAGATACAATAGAGCATATGGGAGCAACAATTATTTTGTCTGAAAATTTGAAATCAAAATTGGATTCATTAGAGAAGACTATATCTAAAACTGCTGGTTTTGAAAAGACTCTGAATGTGTGTTTGAATTGTCGTGTCATTTTAAGAAGGAATTTAAATGTTGAAAAAGGTCTGGTAAATGGAGCAATGGGTCATGTTGTTGGTTTTGTGAATTACAAAAATAGAGATGGAATTGAAATTTTTTAAATTAAATTTGATGGCATTGATGAAATAGAACAAATTTGTCGTTGTTCAGCTAGATTTTTGCTCGTGAAAGACTTATATGTTCGCCGAAAACAGTTTCCTATTTGTTTGGCATAAGCGGTGACAATTCATAAGTCTCAAGGTTTAAGTGTAGATAGCGCTTTGGTGAACATTGGAAGTTCTGTGTTTAAAGAGGGTATGGCATATGTGGCATTATCACGAGTCAGAACTTTATCAGGATTGTACTTGATTGAGTGGGATGAAACAAAGATTTGTGCAGATCTAGATTGTGTTAAAGAACACAATAGGTTAAGAAGAGAGTATGCTCCACATTTGCCTCAATATCCTCTGATTGAAAAACGTGTGGTAGGCCGAAAAAGAAGAAATGAGAGTAATTGCAGTGAGGTATAAGCAAAAAGGCATAAAGTAGATAAAAGTGTAATTGTAAAGAGAAACAAAAAGGATTCTGTTGAAGATGTTGTTGGATTTCAGTTTGAAAACAGTTCTGGTGTCAACTGCTATGCTAATGTAGTAGTTAATGTTGGTTTTTTTCTTCAAAATTTACAAAAACAGATTGTCGAAAATCCGGAACAAACATTGTGCTGTTTATTGAATTCTGTGTTAGAGAAATGTAGTAGTGATAGAGCAAAAATAGAAAGTGTTTCAGAAATTAGAAATCTTCTAGACATATGTTCAGGTCAAAATCAATTTTCACAGAATATTCAGCAGGATTGTCAGGAATTTTTAATGCATATGTTTGATGTATTGCAAGATGAAGGAGTAGATATAAAAAATCTTTTTAACCTTTCTTATCAGTGGCAACATTAATGTGATAACTGTGCTTCATCAAGTACTACTAGAATAGACTCTGAAAGATTTATATATTTGACTTTACCAGACTGCAAATCAGTGCCTTTTACTAATCTAGTTAAAGCAGCGGATCACAATATGGCGTGTACCCAATGTAAGTCTGCAATGCTGTCCACATGATTTCTACAAAATTATGGTCACTATGTCATTTTAATGTTCCAACGATGTAGACCTGATGGAACTAAATTGACAACTTCTATTAAAAATTTCGTGGCTTCTCAGTTATCGATATCAGGAAGAACCTTTACAACTGTAGCTATTATTTTTCATGATGGTCCTTCTATAACATCAGGGCATTACATATGCTATTTAAAAACTTCTAAAGGTTGGACCCAATGTAACGACACTCATTTGACTTTCAAACAACGTTTGCCTTTTGGCTTTATAAATTCATACCTAGTGTTTTTACAGCCAAAATTTAGTTAAAGGTAATTGGCCTATGAAGACGGGAGGAGTACTCATATATACTCATACATCTGACACTATTTGGCCAAATGGAGAGGTGTAAGAATGAGTAAAGAGTTATGACTGAAAAAAAGGAGTATAGGAAAATATTGAAAATATTTCAGATGTTCTTGGAGCTTTTTTTGTAGAAAGTCGATGAAAAGGATTTTTAAGTGAACAGCAAAGTACTTTGCAACGAGAAAAGGACCTCCATGATACAGTATTTGGCCTCAAGGAAAAGTAATTCAATCAAAGATTAGCGTACATTTGTCATTTGTCAGTATCTAAGGTTTTTTTTCCCGCTGTGATATGATGAGTAATTTGAACTCACTGTTTTAAGTGAATTTCAATATATTCTGAGAACAGCAAAAATAAACTATGTAACATGTTGTAGAAGTTATTCTATAGTTTGGATTGTGTAAATTAAATTGTATTCCCATTCTCTGACACTCACTTTCTTTTTTCCATCCTCTTTCACCTCTTTTTACTCACTTATAATGTCTTTCTCTCACTCTCTGTAACCCCCGTTCCTTTACTCTATTACTTTGACAACCCCTCATTCTCATTTCAACTGTCTGCATGCCCTCTCTCCCTTGCATAACTTTTTAGCTTTCAGTCTCTCTGCTTTACTTCTCTTTTCCGTATTTTCCTCTTTTGCTCTTTTAGTAATTCCTGTTTACTCACTCAGCAGTATTATTGCACTCTATCACTATAAATCACCCACTCTCCCTAGCTTATCTTTGTTTGCTCCTTACTTTTGACCTCTTCTCTCTATTTTTCGTTCACTACTTCTATGTGCTCAGTGCCTCACTCTACTTGTGTTATTTTCACTTGTGTTTATCTACCTTCTATCACTTATTTTACAACAACTTCACTGCTCCTCTCTCATCGTTCTTCATCCCATTTCTTTTACTCTGGTTCCGTTACTATCCCTCATTTCCTTTCTTTCAATGTCCTTCTCTTTACTTTCATCACCAAATTATTTTCTCTCAGTACCACTGTTTTAGTCGTCTTCTCCTCTCTTTCCTTCTTTTTGCTCACTTACTCATTTTCTTTTCTCACTCATTGTACTCCACCTCACTCAGTTTTTCTCTTAGTGTGTCTACCTTATAACTTCCTCAGTCCATTTCCCTCAATCGTTGTATATTATCCTGTCTCCCTTCATCCTTTCACTCTATGACTGTTCTTCACTTACTCTCAGTTATCTTCAATTCCTCATTCTTCTAAATGCATCCTTAATTAGACTGTTTTCTGTCTCAGTCATTATCTTTTTACTTACTTCTGTTTCCTGATTTAGTTTTGCTAACTCACATTGTTTTAGTATCTTTCTTACCTTCAGTTCATTTCTCTGTTCTTCTCTCTCTTTTTGTCAGTGAATCTATATGCCTTACTCTTTGTAATTTGCTCTCCTTCTATTTCTTTTTCTCTCTTTTTGTCCTTTTACCTTACTTTATTTCCCTTTCTGTGTCCCTCACTCTAACTTTATTTCTAAATAGAGTGTTATGATTTTTAACCACTTCATTTGTATCTTTTAATTTAAAATACATATTTTACTAATTATAACTTATTTTTTCTTCTCTCTTTCACAGATACAAACTGTAGTAAAATAAATTAAAGTTACATTTATTATATGGTAAGTATGACTAAAAAAATGTAGTTTGTCATCACCCTTTGCTTTAAGGTCACCAACATTTTCTCAACCTACCTCACTCCTGAGTCTTTACTCTGCTTCTCTCACTTATTCTTATTCTACATGTTTACTCCCCTTTCCCTATTTACCCTCTCATATTCAACTTCTTTTGATCCCTATTCTTTACTTCACTTACCCTCTGTTCCCTTCCTTTGCTTTTTCACTCATTCTCTTTTTCTTAATTATTTACCTTATTCCTACACATACACCTCACCCCCCTCCCAACACATACACACACCTGTAACATACACCCCCCACACACACCACACACACACCTCATACACACAAAAAAACCTCCCACACACACTCCACAAAAACACACACACATTCCATACACACACATACATCGAACACATATACACCCCACACTCATACACTTCTCACACATATTTCACACACCCTCACCTCCACCCACACCCAAACACTCCACACAACCACACCCACAGACACACCTTACACACCCACACTCCGACCTACACCCACTGACTCCCTATAATTTTTCTGCCTCTTTCACCCCTCTTTACTTATACTACCTGGTCTTTTCTAATTTTCCCTCATCGTTCTTCATTTATCGTGGTTCCGCCACTACCCTGCATTCTCCATTTTTTACTGTCTTTTCTTTTTCTTTTAACAGCCAATCACAGTCTCACACTATCTCTACTTTAGTGTTCTTCCTCTCTCTTCCTTTCTTTCGCTCCTTTAGTCATTTTACTTTTTTCACTTTCATCCAATTACACCTTCTCTATTTTTTACTATGTAATAAACAATCCCTCTGTGGTCATCTTGTAGCTCTTTTTCTCTTAACATAACTCTCTTTGTGTCCTTATCTCATGCTAACTGCTTCATTAATTTTTTTTTTCTTTTGGGGGGGGCGCGCCCCGGTACGCGTACCCTAAGGACAAAAAATTGACAGAGACCCTTAAAAAATATAGGTATAATTTTATAAATGTGAGGTAGTTCTGAAAAGAACTTTTTTTTTATTCTTTTTGTTGTTTTATATTTTTTTATTGCTTTTCTGAACATTTTTTTTTTGTATTTTTGAACAGTTTTATATTTTTTTTAGGGAAGAAACAAAAAACTGGGAATTAACAGTGGCTCGACAGGAGCAAAAAATTAAAAAAAAGCTACTGCTTTCTTTTCTTGCTGCAGTGGTGGTTGTCTATAGCATCATTAATGAGGGAAATACTTAGTTGCTCTTTATTTCACCAAATTTTTTTGGGATGTTTGGTATCATTTGGCGCCCTTCTGGTGCTGCAACCGAAAATTCACGCTGGCCTGAGGATCTCTGTTCTTCTGAAGCATGTCCTGTACCTCCGCCTGTGCCAAATTGTTAGGATGCCACCTCTCCATGTGGCGGAGCATTGTATAATTCCCAAAGGAATACTTTTTATTTGGGTTGCCCCTGGAGAGGATTTTGTCGCAAATCAAACAGGTGACATATGGGGCATTCACTTTTTTTTGCCCAGCAGGGATGGAGAAGTACTTCCATATAAAATGCACTTTCACATGCATTTTCCTAGGTTCTTCCCGCAAGAATGTCCTAGGCTGTTCCTCCTCATCATCTTCTTCCTCTTCTTCTTCAACTCCTGGAAGGATCTGGGGTGGTGGACCTTACTTTCTGGGTGGTGGTGGTGGTGGTGGTGGTGGGGGTGCACCAGCTGCAGCTACTACTGAAGCCATTTCTCTGCTCACAAATAGCTCTTGATTTCTCAAAGAAGAAAGTAAGAATGAGGAAAAAAGGAGGGGGCTTTCATCATTTGGAGAAAAAAAAAGTTGAGAACCAATGAAAAGTGTTATTTTCAGGTCACATGTCCCGACACGCTTACGCTACGCGCCCCGGCGCGCTTACGTTTTGCGCTCCGGGTCGCGCCACGGAGCGCTTCCGGGTGCGTTTACGCAGCGCGCGGAAAGAACGCATCACACGGTTACGCGATACGTCACACTTACGCGGCGCGTCACAATGTTGTTTTCGTTCGCGGCAATTGCGCTAACGGGACGCTCCCCGGTACGCGCCCCGGGGAGCGCCGTTACATTGCGCTTACCCGTGCGTTCACCGGTACGCGCCCCGGGAGCGCCCCCGGGTTACAAATAAAAATTATTATTTTTTTTTTTTTTACATATTTATACAATATAAAATTCGTTTTAAAATGTTTCATTTTCTATACCTATTAAGATTTGCTATTAAAAAACCATTGAAATTCACTGAAAAAACCATAGGTTTCACACCAGTTATAGTTAGGAATTAGCATTTAAAAAACCTATTAAATTCACTGAAAATACCATAGGTTTTACACCAGTTATAGTTAGCTGGAAATTTTACTCGCATAAAACCATGGAAATTCCCACGTTATAGTTAGTTGGACTCACTATAACTTGCGCGTGCAATGCACTGCTGATGACGTCACATATTACATCACTCATGACATGGTCAGTGACATCACTCATGACATCACTGATGACACCATCCTTGTGACAGAGTGATAGACCTCCTTTCACTGAAATGTAACCCTTGAAACACATATTCAAAAATAAAAAAGTAACATTTTCAAAAAAATGGAGATACCCATACCAGTTACTACAACCAATTCAATAATTCCACCATCTATATACACATGCACTCATTCACCAACAGTTCTATATAGTCACTCATACATATACTCACTCATCATATGTAGTGATACACCTATACATCCTGTTACACACCGACAGTCATCCAAAAGTTACTCACACACATACTCACACATGCAAATAAACTATTGAACATCCATTTATTTGCATATACAGCTATACACACACTACCACTTTACTTCTAAGGAAACTTATACATACTTACTCTCTTAAACAATCACTTATAGAAACACATACTAATTTAAACAGGAACTCTTACAATCCCTCACTCTCACATATACTCACTTATATACATCAATATTCACATATACTACATTAAAACATATTTAGTTACTGATAAAGACACTAGTGAGACAGTCATTCACTCACGAAAACACACATATACACACTCATCCACCCATACAGTCCTGCACATATGCTGTCTTAAAAACACATACAAAGAGAGAGTCAGTCATTCATTCATGTGTGTGCTAAGTAATACCCCCACCAAACCATACAAACACTCATACTGATACTAAGAAAAACATCTAATAACCCATATACATACACATGAAGCTACTCACCAACCCATGCAGCCACTTATACACAAAGTGAAACACTAATACATATATTTAAATATTTAAACATTACTCTCTAATATATGTATTCACTAAGATACACTTAATAAACCAGTTAACCAATCAATTTAAAAAAAAAACATCCATGTAAACACTTATTTAAACATTTATTCTTCCATCAACTTTTACATATACATATATAACACATAATTATTTTTAAAAAATACACACCTTCACTGGATGGTGTCATCAGTGATGTCATGAGTGATGTCACTGACCATGTCATGAGTGATGTAATATGTGACGTCATCAGCAGTGCATTGCACGCGCAAGTTATAGTGAGTCCAACTAACTATAACGTGGGAATTTCATGCGAGTAAAATTTCCAGCTAACTATAACTGGTGCAAAACCTATGTTTTTTTCAGTGAATATATATATATATATATATATATATATATATATATATATATATATATGCTTGAGCAAAGACCTTCTGTTAAGAAGACGCTGCACACCACTTCAAAGATTTTTCTTCAGTTATTTATTTCCTGTAGGTTTCCCACCTACGCGTTTCGGACATATACTGTTCCTGGTCACGGTTAACAAACGATTGTCCTTCATTTGTGTTGATTATTTATACTAATGACTCCATATAGCTTGTTTATGGTGCATTATGGGCTTAGTAGTTGAATGTGCCTTATTTAATTCAATTTCAAAAAGGGGGTGGTGATGGACAGAGTATCTGAGTTAATCAGAACACTCCTACCCAGTCAAAAGATCAGGGCTTGATCCATCACCGTTTTTTAGCTCACTGCACCATCCCAGTTCAGAACCTGGCTATATGCAAATTAGTCTGTCCCTTAAATATTTTGTCCACCCTAAGCATGGAAGGGTATACTCAGATGTGAGTCCCTTGCTCATTGCACCATCAGGATTCAAGCAAGCCGGGCCGACGACGGCTGAAATGCCAGAAACCGGTCCCCGGAAGCTTGTTTCCTTCCCAGTGTAAGAATTGGCTTGGTAGTTTGGTTTGCCCTGTTCCCATCATGCACTGGGACAGGAACAGACTAATTTGCATATAGCCAGGTTCTGAACTGGGATGGTGCAGTGAGCTAAAAAACGGTGTTGGATCTAGCCCTGATCTCTTGACTGGGTGAGAGTATTCTGCTTAATTCAGAAACTCTGTCCATCACCACCCCTTGTTGTTAAATATTTTGTCCACCCTAAGCGTGGAAGGGTATACTCAGATGTGAGTCCCTTGCTCATTGCACCATCAGGATTCAAGCAAGCCGGGCCGACGACGGCTGAAATGCCAGAAACCGGTCCCCGGAAGCTTGTTTCCTTCCCAGTGTAAGAATTGGCTTGGTAGTGTGATTTGCCCTGTTCCCATCATGCACTGGGACAGGAACAGACTAATTTGCATATAGCCAGGTTCTGAACTGGGATGGTGCAGTGAGCTAAAAAACGGTGTTGGATCTAGCCCTTATCTCTTGACTGGGTGAGAGTATTCTGCTTAATTCAGAAACTCTGTCCATCACCACCCCTTGTTGTTAAATATTTTGTCCACCCTAAGCGTGGAAGGGTATACTCAGATGTGAGTCCCTTGTTCATTGCACCATCAGGATTCAAGCAAGCCGGGCCGACGACGGCTGGAATGCCAGAAACCGTTCCCCGGAAGCTTGTTTCCTTCCCAGTGTAAGAATTGGCTTGGTAGTTTGGTTTGCCCTGTTCCCATCATGCACTGGGACAGGAACAGACTAATTTGCATATAGCCAGGTTCTGAACTGGGATGGTGCAGTGAGCTAAAAAACGGTGTTGGTTCTAGCCCTGATCTCTTGACTGGGTGAGAGTATTCTGCTTAATTCAGAAACTCTGTCCATCACCACCCCTTGTTGTTAAATATTTTGTCCACCCCAAGCGTGGAAGGGTATACTCAGATTTGAGTGCCTTGCTCATTGCACCATCAGGATTCAAGCAAGCCGGGCCGACGACGGCTGAAATGCCAGAAACCGGTCCCCGGAAGCTTGTTTCCTTCCCAGTGTAAGAATTGGCTTGGTAGTTTGGTTTGCCCTGTTCCCATCATGCACTGGGACAGGAACAGACTAATTTGCATATAGCCAGGTTCTGAACTGGGATGGTGCAGTGAGCTAAAAAACGGTGTTGGATCTAGCCCTGATCTCTTGACTGGGTGAGAGTATTCTGCTTAATTCAGAAACTCTGTCCATCACCACCCCTTGTTGTTAAATATTTTGTCCACCCTAAGCGTGGAAGGGTATACTCAGATGTGAGTCCCTTGCTCATTGCACCATCAGGATTCAAGCAAGCCGGGCCGACGACGGCTGAAATGCCAGAAACCGGTCCCCGGAAGCTTGTTTCCTTCCCAGTATAAGAATTGGCTTGGTAGTTTGGTTTGCCCTGTTCCCATCATGCACTGGGACAGGAACAGACTAATTTGCATATAGCCAGGTTCTGAACTGGGATGGTGCAGTGAGCTAAAAAACGGTGTTGAATCTAGCCCTGATCTCTTGACTGGGTGAGAGTATTCTGCTTAATTCAGAAACTCTGTCCATCACCACCCCTTGTTGTTAAATTATTTAATTCAAAGCGTATCCTTGTGTTTAGAAACCCGGTGTCGGCCGGTTTACGATGCAATGGGGGATTTATTAAGCGCTTATAACTAATTGCAATTCAGAAAAGGGGGTGGTGATGAACAGAGTGTCTGAATTAAGCAGACCACTCTTACCCAGTCCAAAGATCAGGGCTTGATCCATCACCGTTATTTATCTCACTGCCCCATCCCAGCTCAGAACCTGGCTATATGCAAATTAGTCTGTCCCTGGCCCAGTGCATCATGGGAACAGGGCAGACCAAACTACCAAGCCAATTCTTCACCAGAAAGGAGACAAGCTACCGGGGACCGGTTTCTGGCATTTCAGCCTCTTCGGCCCGGCTTGCTTGAATCCTGATGGAGCAGTGAGAAAGGGACTCATGTCTGAGTATACCCTGCCACACCTATAGTGGCCAAAAACGATTCAGAAAAGGGGGTGGTGATGAACAGAGTGTCTGAATTAAGCAGACCACTCTTACCCAGTCCAAAGATCAGGGCTTGATCCATCACCGTTATTTATCTCACTGCCCCATCCCAGCTCAGAACCTGGCTATATGCAAATTAGTCTGTCCCTGGCCCAGTGCATCATGGGAACAGGGCAGACCAAACTACCAAGCCAATTCTTCACCAGAAAGGAGACAAGCTACCGGGGACCGGTTTCTGGCATTTCAGCCTCTTCGGCCCGGCTTGCTTGAATCCTGATGGAGCAGTGAGAAAGGGACTCATGTCTGAGTATACCCTGCCACACCTATAGTGGCCAAAAACGATTCAGAAAAGGGGGTGGTGATGAACAGAGTGTCTGAATTAAGCAGACCACTCTTACCCAGTCCAAAGATCAGGGCTTGATCCATCACCGTTATTTATCTCACTGCCCCATCCCAGCTCAGAACCTGGCTATATGCAAATTAGTCTGTCCCTGGCCCAGTGCATCATGGGAACAGGGCAGACCAAACTACCAAGCCAATTCTTCACCAGAAAGGAGACAAGCTACCGGGGACCGGTTTCTGGCATTTCAGCCTCTTCGGCCCGGCTTGCTTGAATCCTGATGGAGCAGTGAGAAAGGGACTCATGTCTGAGTATACCCTGCCACACCTATAGTGGCCAAAAACGATTCAGAAAAGGGGGTGGTGATGAACAGAGTGTCTGAATTAAGCAGACCACTCTTACCCAGTCCAAAGATCAGGGCTTGATCCATCACCGTTATTTATCTCACTGCCCCATCCCAGCTCAGAACCTGGCTATATGCAAATTAGTCTGTCCCTGGCCCAGTGCATCATGGGAACAGGGCAGACCAAACTACCAAGCCAATTCTTCACCAGAAAGGAGACAAGCTACCGGGGACCGGTTTCTGGCATTTCAGCCTCTTCGGCCCGGCTTGCTTGAATCCTGATGGAGCAGTGAGAAAGGGACTCATGTCTGAGTATACCCTGCCACACCTATAGTGGCCAAAAACGATTCAGAAAAGGGGGTGGTGATGAACAGAGTGTCTGAATTAAGCAGACCACTCTTACCCAGTCCAAAGATCAGGGCTTGATCCATCACCGTTATTTATCTCACTGCCCCATCCCAGCTCAGAACCTGGCTATATGCAAATTAGTCTGTCCCTGGCCCAGTGCATCATGGGAACAGGGCAGACCAAACTACCAAGCCAATTCTTCACCAGAAAGGAGACAAGCTACCGGGGACCGGTTTCTGGCATTTCAGCCTCTTCGGCCCGGCTTGCTTGAATCCTGATGGAGCAGTGAGAAAGGGACTCATGTCTGAGTATACCCTGCCACACCTATAGTGGCCAAAAACGATTCAGAAAAGGGGGTGGTGATGAACAGAGTGTCTGAATTAAGCAGACCACTCTTACCCAGTCCAAAGATCAGGGCTTGATCCATCACCGTTATTTATCTCACTGCCCCATCCCAGCTCAGAACCTGGCTATATGCAAATTAGTCTGTCCCTGGCCCAGTGCATCATGGGAACAGGGCAGACCAAACTACCAAGCCAATTCTTCACCAGAAAGGAGACAAGCTACCGGGGACCGGTTTCTGGCATTTCAGCCGTCGTCGGCCCGGCTTGCTTGAATCCTGATGGTGCAATGAGCAAGGCACTGGAATGGTGCAATGAGCTAAAAAACGGTGTTGGATCTAGCCCTGATCTCTTGACTGGGTGAGAGTACTCTGCTTAATTCAGAGACTCTGTCCATCACCACCCCTTGTTGTAAATTATTTTGTCCACCCTAAGCGTGGAAGGGTATACTCAGATGTGAGTCCCTTGCTCATTGCACCATCAGGATTCAAGCAAGCTGGGCCGAAGACGGCTGAAATGCCAGAAACCGGTCCCCGGAAGCTTGTTTCCTTCCCAGTGTAAAAATTGGCTTTTGTAGTCTGGTCTGCCCTGTTCCCATGATGCACTGGGCCAGGGACAGACTAATTTGCATACAGCCAGGTTCTGAAACTGGGATGGTGCAATGAGCTAAAAAACGGTGTTGGATCTAGCCCTGATCTCTTGACTGGGTGAGAGTACTCTGCTTAATTCAGAGACTCTGTCCATCACCACCCCTTGTTGTAAATTATTTTGTCCACCCTAAGCGTGGAAGGGTATACTCAGATGTGAGTCCCTTGCTCATTGCACCATCAGGATTCAAGCAAGCTGGGCCGAAGACGGCTGAAATGCCAGAAACCGGTCCCCGGAAGCTTGTTTCCTTCCCAGTGTAAAAATTGGCTTTTGTAGTCTGGTCTGCCCTGTTCCCATGATGCACTGGGCCAGGGACAGACTAATTTGCATACAGCCAGGTTCTGAAACTGGGATGGTGCAATGAGCTAAAAAACGGTGTTGGATCTAGCCCTGATCTCTTGACTGGGTGAGAGTACTCTGCTTAATTCGGAGACTCTGTCCATCACCACCCCTTGTTGTAAATTATTTTGTCCACCCTAAGCGTGGAAGGGTATACTCAGATGTGAGTCCCTTGCTCATTGCACCATCAGGATTCAAGCAAGCTGGGCCGAAGACGGCTGAAATGCCAGAAACCGGTCCCCGGAAGCTTGTTTCCTTCCCAGTGTAAAAATTGGCTTTTGTAGTCTGGTCTGCCCTGTTCCCATGATGCACTGGGCCAGGGACAGACTAATTTGCATACAGCCAGGTTCTGAAACTGGGATGGTGCAATGAGCTAAAAAACGGTGTTGGATCTAGCCCTGATCTCTTGACTGGGTGAGAGTACTCTGCTTAATTCAGAGACTCTGTCCATCACCACCCCTTGTTGTAAATTATTTTGTCCACCCTAAGCGTGGAAGGGTATACTCAGATGTGAGTCCCTTGCTCATTGCACCATCAGGATTCAAGCAAGCTGGGCAGAAGACGGCTGAAATGCCAGAAACCGGTCCCCGGAAGCTTGTTTCCTTCCCAGTGTAAAAATTGGCTTTTGTAGTCTGGTCTGCCCTGTTCCCATGATGCACTGGGCCAGGGACAGACTAATTTGCATACAGCCAGGTTCTGAAACTGGGATGGTGCAATGAGCTAAAAAACGGTGTTGGATCTAGCCCTGATCTCTTGACTGGGTGAGAGTACTCTGCTTAATTCAGAGACTCTGTCCATCACCACCACTTGTTGTAAATTATAACTAATTGCAAGCATATTATTATTATTATTATTATTATTATTCTGAGTTTTGTATAGCGCCTGGTTACCAATAGGCATCCCAGCGCTTACCAGAACATAACACTACTAAAAAGATGCAAGGATTAAACGGAAAACAAAAAAGTTTTTAAAAGCTTACGGAAGCGAAGAAGACTAGCCTCCGTGCGCAGATGTAAGGGCAATGAGTTCCACAAGGAAGCCACATTTATTGAGAACCTTCTGCCACCAGTTCTTGCCTTTTTCACCCTGCCAACCTGAAGGAGATGTTGGTGGTCAGAGCGAAGTGAACGAGAGGCCTTGTAGGGCTGGACCATCTCATCCAGAATGGGTGGACCGACTCCGTGCAGAACTTTGTGGGCAATACAGAGTGACTTGAATTTCACCCTGTCCCTCACAGGGAGCCAGTGCAATGCCCTCAACGCTGGACGGGCAGATTGACGCCTAGGGAGACCCGTCAAAAGCCTAGCAGCCGCGTTCTGCACATGCTGCAGTCTGTTCAGGGTAGACTCGGGTGCGCCCAGGAATAGCGCATTGCTGAAATCCAGCCGCGAGATGATAAGTCCCTGGATGAGGAGCCTTCGAGTGGCCACTGGGAGCAAGGGCAAGATCTTCTGGGCTGAACGGAGCAGGCCAAAGCACACGCCAGCAGTCTTTTTGGCGTGGGTTTTAAACGATAGGTCCTGCTCCAGCCATACCCCAAGCTCTTGATCTCCTGCTTGGGGGGAGGCATCGGACCCAGACAGTCTGGCCAGCTGCTGGGGGACAAAGATGGGGAAGAGTTCCCCAGCAGCATCAGTTCCGTCTTGGAGCCATTTAATTTTAGGGCTGAGCTGCACATCCACGTGTAGATCTTTTCAAGACATGAGTGCAGCCGGTCGGGATGGTGCGCCGACTGGGAAAGGCCGACCACCAGCTGAGTATCATCAGCATAACTGATGATTTTAATACCCAGCGGCCGAACCACACTCTCCAGGGGGGCCATATAATATGCGCATAGTATAGGCCATCATATAGTTAATTGGCCTTGTACACAATAGTTGCGGGTCAAATAACCATGCGCAATTGAATAATGACTGAGTGTCTATGACACTCAGTATGCGCATATTATACGCTATATATATATATAACCTACTGGCGGTCGCCAGTAGGTAGTTACAGTTAGGACCTAGTTTCCATAGGAAATCCACAACATTCTATTTGGAATAACTTTGGCGCCGGTGGACGAATCTTCACGAATTTCTCAAAGAAGATGGCCCGCTCCGCTCCGCTTCTTTTCTGAAAGTTTTTGGGGATTTGTCAAGTGGGGGCTGAGAAAAAAGTGGGGTCCCAAATCGTGTTTTCCCCATGTTATTTTCCATAGGACAATTAGACACGGCTACAGCCCGAACTGCTGAACGGAATTAAAAGAAATTTGGGAAAATGGTAGAGTCTGATTCGCAGATCACACTTTTGCTTAAATGGTGTAAATCCCTCCTGTAGTTCCTGAGAAAATCAAAAGAAAAAATATATATTTATCTAGCATTCCGAGCACGAGCTGCATGCTGATTGGCTGTCAACTGTCTATCAACACTCCAAACCAGAAATTGTTGGCAGCCATCTTGGGACCAATATACATGATAGCACCTCATTAAAAAGCATTGCAGTTAATAGAAGGTTTTAAGACTTTAGTTACATTATAAATCATTTGTTGATAGTACCATACTAATTTTAGGAATTGTGGTGTGTTCTAAGGTGATTTTACCATGTGAAAAAGCCTTCTGCTGGGATATCATGAATCATGTTTTAGAGAAAACTATTTTCTCATGCTTTTCCCACAGAGGTTTGGAAGGTGATCTATAAGCTAAACTGAGAGCATATTTTCTGTAAATTCACATTATCTTTCTCAGTCATGTGAGAATGAAGTCTGACATTCTCAGTAAAACTTGTACATCCAACGAGAGCAGAGACTGTCAGTTGATTCCTTTGTGTTCTACTGCAGTTTCCCAGAGTGTTCTAAAGAACAACTAGAGTGCTAACAGTCCTACTTATGACAAACGTATGGCACACGTGAAGCCATCTTGATTGGAATAAAGTGGTAACTCTAAAACATTTAATTTAAAAAGGAACAACATGAGGGGGTTCATTTTGCCATAGAAAGTATGATTAGTGCTACAGAAAGAAGAATTAGGGCACATTTTGAGTGACTTCTCAAATCCTCTTCTATTTCATTAAGAAATTCTGACATGCAGACTGAAACATGCACTTTCAATACCAGCAACAGACTTCCCTGGTGAGCAGTAGATTTACTACAGTGATCTAATAAGCAACTAGAGTGCTAACATTCTGAATTTATGGCAAATGTGTGACACATCTGAATGCCTCCTTGATGGAATCAAAGTAAAAAACTGAAAGTATTTCCTACTGAGGAGACTGTAGTAAATGAGGAAATGAAAAATTTCCTAGCTAACGTAATGGAAAGTTTCAATTCTATTAAGGACTAGGAGGCGAGGATTATGCAGTCCTTTCTCCTCTTTATTCAAATAGCAGGTTCAAAGTACACAATACAAAAAAACTTTAATCAAACTACAACTCCCATGAGCACATGGGGCACAGTGTCCAAAGCAACCATAGTCCAATGCCACGGGCGTCCGCCGTATATATGCTTATGACGTCCCTTCCGCTTCCTCTTCTTCTCTGTGAGGAAAACTCTCTGCTGACCCACTCATTCCATCTTCTGATCTTGTCCTATACAATATAAGAGAAACCGTTATCGTGTTCACCTTCCATGGAAAGAAGCATAAAGAGGCAATTTACAGACGTCCTCTAACAACAGAAGGGAAAATTTCTAAAACACAGTGCCAAAGAAACGTAGAACATATTATTCATACTTAAAATGAAGCAGTCAGATCGAGATAAATCAGTAACAAACCCTCATCAAACCCATATTGTAAGAACTTACTTACTGACCATACGAAGGTTCCCGGGTGGGACGAGACGCCCGAGTCTCGGGGAGGGATAATCCTTGCCTCCTAGTCCTTAATACAATTGAAACTTTCCGTTACGTTAGCTAGGAAATTTTTCATTCTATGTCAGGACGGAGGCGAGGATTATGCAGTTTCAAAGCTTATCCACCACCAACGCTGCTGCGCCATAGATGGGTTTGAAATAAAACTTCTTGAACGTGGACTCGGAGGACCAATCTGCTGCATTCACAATATCCTCCAACCGGCCACCTACCTGAACGGCTTTCGAGGCCATAACCCCTCTCGTGGAGTGAGCCCCAAACTTAGTCACGTCCACCCCCACCTCGGTCATGATCCAACAGGCCCACCTAGCAATGGATGGAGATGACACCACCTTAAAAGGCTTCTGCAGGGCAATAAGAAGCTGACGATCCCCCGGAGGGCGATGCTCCGCCGTCATTTTCTCATAAGCTTTAAGGCATAGTACTACACAGAGCTTGGGTTGCTCTGGAAATACAGGATAAGATACCAACCTGATATTAGTCTTAGTCCTCCTCGCGACCGTGAAAGTTACCCCATCCGGAGTGAACATTCGAGCCGTCATGTCCAACGCCCTCACATCCGAGACGTGTTTACAGGCACCAGACAAAGCAGGATCGCCAATTTTGCCGACAACTCCTTCCTGGATAGATACTGGTTGTCACGCCAAGAGCCGAGGAAACGCAGTATAATGTTGACGTCCCAAAGACATTCATACCTGGGTTCCGGGGGCTTGGAAAGTCGTGCGCCCTTCATCAATTTGCAAACCCAAGAGTGTTCCCCCCTGGTTTACCATCGATCTGGGCGTGCCCCGCCGAAATTGCAGACCTGAAAGAATTGATAGAACGGTATGCCAACCATGACTGAGCCAATTCGGCTAAAAAATTCAAGATGTGACTAACATCGGCCCCCACGGGATCGTTGTGTCGTCCCAGAAACCAACGACTCCACCGTCCCCAAGCCGACGAATACCTCTTGACGGTTCCTGGGGCCCAGGCCCGTTGAATGAAGTCCAAAGCGTCCGCCGAAAGGCGGCTGTCCTGCCAACGTCCCCTGAAATCCTCCATGCCATGAGGTGCAATGTCTCCTGCAGAACTAACGGATGGGATTCCCCCAGAGGACCCGAGAGCAGAGAAGGGAACAAAGGCAGTCGAATCGGACGATCCCACGACAGCTCCAACAGGGAAGGGAACCACGCCTGGGCCCGCCAAAACTGTGTTACCAGGATCATGTACGCTTGCTGTCGGCGAACTTGCGCCGTCACCCGAGGTATCATCAGAAAAGGAGGGAACGCGTATGTCAGCTCCTGTGACCAATCCTGCAAGAAGGCGTCTACCGCCGACGCCTCCGGGTCTGGCCTCCAGCTCACAAACTTCGGAAGCTGACGATTGAGCCGGGATGCGAACAGGTCCGCCATGCACGGACCCCACTCGGCCATCAAAGCCCGGAAGACTGACCGATCCAGTCGCCAGACGCTGAAGTCGCGGAAGTTCCTGGAATGCCAGTCCGCGACTGAATTCTGAAGTCCCAGGAGATACTCCGCTGACACCGAGATCTGCCTCTCCAGGCAGTAATGCCAGAAGACCTTTGCCAGCTCTGCCAAGGCCCGAGACCTCGGGCAGCCCAGGCGATTGATGTATTGCACCGCCGACACATTGTCCATGCGTAGCAGGATGCAACACGACACTCGATCCTGGGTGAGGGACCGCACCGCAAAAGAGCCCGCCAGAAGTTCCAGGCAGTTGATATGAAGTCGGAGCTCCTCCTCCGACCAGCGGCCCCCCATCGTAATGGTGCCACACCGGGCTCCCCAGCCCGACTTGCTGGCATCTGATTCTTTGATCAGATCCGCACCCAGAGCCGAAGATCGCTCTCCCATTCCACGCACTCATGTGCTCTATCCACCAACGTAGTTCCGTTCTGGTCTCCTCCGTCAGAGAGATGAGTTTGGAATACGTGAGCCCCTTTCTGAGATGCTGCGCTTTCCGCCGCTGAAGGGCCATGTAATGCAAGGGACCGGGGAATATCGCCTGAATCGAGGACGAGAGGAGACCCACGATTCGAGCCAACTGTCTGAGGGAGATTCTGTCCTTCCGAAGGACCTCAGAGAGTTCCTTGCGAATCTTGGTCACCTTCTGCAGGGGCAAGCTCAGGGAGGCCGTCTCCGAGTCGATTAAGAAGCCCAGAAAAATGATCTGTCTCGACGGTCGAAGTTCGGATTTCCGTGCATTTATCACGAACCCCAGGTCCTGAAGGAGAGCAATAGTCATGGTTATATTGTGTCAGAGGCGATCCGACGATTGTTCCATAATCTGGATATCGTCGAGATAAATGATCGGCCTCATGCCTCTCTCACGTAGAGTCTCCACCACCGGCCGAAGTAGCTTTGTAAAGCACCACGGAGCCGATGATAGGCCGAATGGGAGCGCCTGGAACTTGAAGACCACCCCGTCCCATAAAAACTGTAGGAACCGCCGATGAGGCGGAAAAATGGGGACCGACAGGTACGCGTCCTTCAAGTCCAGACGGACCATCCAATCCCCCAAGGGGAGGATGTCGCGCAGGAGATAGATCCCTTCCATCTTGAAGTGGCGGTAAACCAACCACTCGTTGAACTCTCGCAAGTTGATGACCGGGCGTAAACCCTCGTCCCTCTTCTGGACTAGAAAGATGTTGCTCAAGAAACCCGTAGGATGCAGAGCGGACCTGCGAATCGCCCCTTTCCTGAGGAGCTCCGCCACTTCGGTGGCGATCAGGGCCGTGTCCTCCGCGGAAAAAAACAGCGGACGGGGGCGTGTCTTCAGACAAGGAGTTCCGTAGAACTCTATCTTGAAACCTCGGACCGTTTGGAGGACTCAAAGGTCTGCCGTGATCTTGCACCAGTTGTGGATATGATCCCGCAACCTCCCCCCCAGTACGGACGGGGAAAAAAGGGTAACACTCACCGGCTGGACCTCCCGGTGAATTGGCCCCACCGCGATAGCCTCTGCCGCGGCCCTTTCCCGCGCCTCTACTGGGGTAGAAAGAGCCCTGGCGTCCGTCGTTCCAGTCGTTGTAGCGGCGCTGTTAGTTTTTGTTGTTGCGGCCCTGTTGGTAAGAGCGGCCGGAGGAGCGACCCCGTCCTCTTCCGGCCCCAGCAAAAACCCGACCAGGGAAGATCTTCTTTATCGAAGATTGCGCCTTATCCAGCTCTGAAAAAGTGGTAATAAACTTGTTCAGTTCTTTGATGAACGGTTCGCCGAACAATTTGCCCTGTGCAATAGGCCCTGCCTCTGAGGTAGCGAGGACACCCAGTTTTGGGTCGATCTTAATAAGCAGTGACCACCTCCGCTCGGCCGCCAACGCAAAGTTCGCATTGCCCAAGAAGCATAGTGCTCGCTGGGCCCAACCTGCCACGACGTCCGTGGATAACGCGGTCCCCGACTCCTTAGCCCTCTCGGCCAACTGAATGATCTGGGTCACGGGGCCCACGGCATCCAGGAGCTTGTCTTGACAGTTGCGCCATGAGCGGTCTATGCCCTTCTTGGGGTCTTTCATGAACTTAGCAAAGAACGCGCAGAGCTTGTCATCAATATCCGGAGTGACAGCCACCCTGCCCTTCAATTTCGGTCGAGGGCATTCGCCCCGCATGCGGGTCCTAACCTCCTTTTCCAGAGGCTGGCGTATCTTACTCGCAACATATACCGCCACCTTAGGGTCCGGAAGCCACTCCGACGACCTAGGGTGATAAATCCTAGTGGGGTCAAACATGTCTGAGGCCTTTCCGTCCCCATCCTGGGACTCCGAGGAATGTGACACCGGACCCCAAGGCCGACCTGCATCAACATCCTGGTCCGAAGAAAACTCATCCTCGGATACACCCTCTCCCTCCACTGGGAAACCATCATCCTGGTCCGAATCCGGGGCGACCTCGTCGCCATTTTCTCCGGGGTAAAAACCCTCCCGGCAGGGTACAGGTTTAAGCGTCCGCGCATTCTTACGGAAATTGTCCCTCAGATGATCAAACTCCTCCAGGTGACCCGTGTGGCGCTTTGCGGTCCTCTTACCACCACCCTGCATGCCGCCGGATCCGTGTCCTGCTTGCACTGGAGGACCGAACACCCCGGGAATACTCTGGGCAAGAGCGTCCACTTTATCCCTCAGGGGGGCCAGCACCGTGTCCAGGGCCTGCGAGAGCACGAGACCCACAGCAGGCGGCAAGAGTTGGGGAGGACAACACTGTTCCGCCTCCTGAATTGAGGCGTTTGATTGTTCATACGACATATCCCAGATGAGGGTGAGAGCACTAAAATACACCTTTGTCCTATTTACTTAAAGGTAGCCCCCTCGCCAGTGCTCAAAAAACCTAGCTGTCAAAATTCGGGTGCAGTACCCGATTTCTGCCACCAGATGGAGCTGCGCTCAAAGCGCGTTATGTGGAAGCACCGAGCCGGTGTCAAGGCGAGGGTTGGTGAGGCAGACGCAGATCGTGCCTCAACGCGCCGTTACACCGAGGAGAGAACCGCTGAACAAGCCGTCTCTCCTCGTGTCGGGCGCCCCACAGAGCCAGGAAGCGCGGGAGCGTGCTGACTCGGTCGCGTTCAACAGAGGATACTGACGGCGCAGGCAGAGCTTGACGCGGGTCCATACAGAACAAAGAGGTGCGAGCAGAAGCTTAACGCGCGTCTAACAATAACGCTAAGGCAGCGGGCATGCACAGGCACAAATATCAACAATAGCTCATCAAAGACACAGTTCGTCAGGAAAAGTAATAAAGAGTGAATTAACTGACGAGCAGAGAAGAAAGAGGAAGCGGAAGGGACATCATAAGCATATATACGGTGGACGCCCGTGGCATTGGACTATGGTTGCTATGGACACTGTACCCGATGTGCTCATGGGAGTTGTAGTTTGATTAAAGTTTTTTGTATTGTGTACTTTGAACCTGCTATTTGAATAAAGAGAAGAAAGGACTGCATAATCCTCGCCTCCGTCCTGACATAGAATTAGGAATCTTCATAACAAATACGTCTCCCAAGATGACCACCATAGACAAAAGAGCCCAAATGTAGCACAAATATCACCCAGAGGTAGCCCAAATATCGCCAATGACAGAATGTCCCAGAGTGTTCTATTTTAAAAAAAACAAAAAAAAAAATGTATTTTCACTTTTTTAGTGCAAGCGAGTCAGGTACAATACATTATTAGGAGATCAAGAAAAGAGAAAAGAAAAATAAGATTTGAAACATTGCAGTTCAGTAAATGGTATAAGTAAAAATGAACACTGATGAATCATATTTAAACAATAGCTTGGAGAGACAAGCCGTCTACCCCCCCAATTCCCCCTGAATCCAATGCTGTACTGGGGCTCAGATTTTCTCCCCAACAATCTTTTTCTGCGTCCTTTCACAGCATAGATGGCATGTTCTAAATTATACTTTGCTAACAGCCGAGCCCTCCAAGTATGAAATAATGGGGGGTCTGGGCTTTTCCATTCTTGAGTAATACAAGCACGATATACAGACATGCAGATGAATATCAACTTTTTTTAATCATCTGATATGTTTTCAGAAGATATCCCTATCATTACCAACTCTGACGTCAGATTTATAGAGGTTCCAAGTATTGAAAACAGAAAAGATTGTATTTCAGAGAGAACACATGATAGCTGTGGACAGAGAAAAAACATGTGAGTTGCGTCTGCTGCCTCTAACAGACATCTTTTGCAAGCTATAGGTGGCAAAGCTCTCCATTTGGAGATTTTTGCCGGGGTATGATATAAATCGAACAGAACCATGTAATGCTGAGTTCGGGATCTGCCTGTCAGAAGAATGGAGTTAGCCATCAGAATGGAGTCTTCAATTAACACATTAGTTACCCCCAGATTCGTTGCCCACCGCTCTTGTACATATGTTAAGTCATTTGAGTAAACTGAGATGAGCATATTATAGAAGAAACTGATCTTTCTTTTGGTATATAAAGACTCAATCAGATGAATCTTCTGAAGGCCTGAGCGTTCGGTAGGTGATAGGGTTTTAAAATAACTATACAATTGAAAATATTTAAAGTAATCAAGAGTTGAAATATTAAATTTAGTTTGTAGGGTCTGAAGGAGAATCATTTTGTCAGTCTGCCATATATCACTAATTGATTCCTTGTTTAGACCATTTTATCATAATATGATCCCTAAAGATAGCAGGAAGAATTTGCTTGGATGTCAGCGGAGTGTATTTCAAAATTTTTGGGATCCCCATATGTCGCTTAATGATCTTCCATGCCCGATATGCTGCTGTTAAAATCTTAAATTTGGTTTTCTTGTAATAGCTCGGTTCTATATTTTTTAGCAAGCAGCCGCGAGCCTCAGCCCCATCCCAGAGTGTTCTAAAGAACAACTAGAACACTAACAGTCTTACTTATGACAAAAGTATGGCACACCTGAAGCCATCATGATTGGAATAAAGTGGTAACACTTAAAACATTTAATTTGCAAAGGAACAAAATGAGGGGGTTCATTTTGCCACAGAAATGATGATTAGTGCTGCAGAAAGAAAAATGAGGGCACATTTTGACTTCTCAAATCCTCTTCTGTTTCATTAAAAAATTCTGACATGCAGACTGAAACATTCACTTTGAATACCAGCAGCTGACTTCCCTGGTGAGCAGTATCTTTACTACAGTGATCTAATGAGCAACTAGAGTGCTAACATTCCGAATTTATGGCAAATGTGTGACACATCTGAATGCCTTCTTGATGGTACCAAAGTAAGCAAGCATTGAAAACGCAATAGGTTTCGCCCTCGTTTAAGTTAAAGCAATTCTGTTTGTAATTAGGTGGCATTTTAGCTTTGATTGTATTAGTGTTTTTCAAACTTTCATGTACATAACATGCATTTGTATGCGTATATATGTATATGTATGCATGCATGTATATTTGTATTTATATAGATATGCATTTTATATATATGTTTATATATGTATGTATATATATATATATATATATATATATATACACACATACATATATATAAATGCATATGCATATATATATATATCAATGCTCGAAGGTGTCCACCTTTGAGTAGCACGCGAACAGCAGCTTGGTTTATGTATAGGTGAGGACGGGGATCCACTCGTAGACGCCGCTCCGTACGGGATCTGCCCGACGCGTTTCGAAGCTCCATATGCTTCTCTTCAGGGGCTTTAACGGAAGCGGTGTGCGCAACCGCCGACCCACTTCCCCATTTTATATATAACACACCCACCGATGGGAGGCTCAAATGAGACTGTGCATTCTGGGAAGTATGGTCCGGGAAGCACACAATCAAGTCCTGTATGGACTCCACAAGTGGGCCCGTCCTCGATTCCAAGTACGACTGCTGCTTCACTTTCGTGACCCCCAGGGTACCGGGGTGGTGCATACTCCGCGGCTGGATGGCCGCGTATAAATCAATGCTCGAAGGTGTCCACCTTTGAGTAGCACGCGAACAGCAGCTTGGTTTATGTATAGGTGAGGACGGGGATCCACTCGTAGACGCCGCTCCGTACGGGATCTGCCCGACGCGTTTCGAAGCTCCATATGCTTCTCTTCAGGGGCTTTAACGGAAGCGGTGTGCGCAACCACCGACCCACTTCCCCATTTTATATATAACACACCCACCGATGGGAGGCTCAAATGAGACTGTGCATTCTGGGAAGTGTGGTCCGGGAAGCACACAATCAAGTCCTGTATGGACTCCACAAGTGGGCCCGTCCTCGATTCCAAGTACGACTGCTGCTTCACTTTCGTGACCCCCAGGGTACCAGGGTGGTGCATACTCCGCGGCTGGACGCCCGCGTATAAATCAATGCTCGAAGGTGTCCACCTTTGAGTAGCACGCGAACAGCAGCTTGGTTTATGTATAGGTGAGGACGGGGATCCACTCGTAGACGCCGCTCCGTATGGGATCTGCCCGACGCGTTTCGAAGCTCCATATGCTTCCCTTCAGGGGCTTTAACGGAAGCGGTGTGCGCAACCGCCGACCCACTTCCCCATTTTATATATAACACACCCACCGATGGGAGGCTCAAATGAGACTGTGCATTCTGGGAAGTGTGGTCCGGGAAACACACAATCAAGTCCTGTATGGACTCCACAAGTGGGCCCGTCCTCGATTCCAAGCACGACTGCTGCTTCACTTTCGTGACCCCCAGGGTACCGGGGTGGTGCATACTCCGCGGCTGGACGGCCGCGTATAAATCAATGCTTGAAGGTGTCCACCTTTGAGTAGCACGCGAACAGCAGCTTGGTTTATGTATAGGTGAGGACGGGGATCCACTCGTAGACGCCGCTCCGTACGGAATCTGCTCGACGCGTTTCGAAGCTCCATATGCTTCTCTTCAGGGGCTTTAACGGAAGCGGTGTGCGCAACTGCCGACCCACTTCCCCATTTTATAAATAACACACTCACCGATGGGAGGCTCAAATGAGACTGTGCATTCTGGGAAGTGTGGTCCGGGAAGCACACAATCAAGTCCTGTATGGACTCCACAAGTGGGCCCGTCCTCGATTCCAAGTACGACTGCTGCTTCACTTTCGTGACCCCCAGGGTACCGGGGTGGTGCATACTCCGCGGCTGGACAGCCGCGTATAAATCAATGCTCGAAGGTGTCCACCTTTGAGTAGCACGCGAACAGCAGCTTGGTTTATGTATAGGTGAGGACGGGGATCCACTCGTAGACGCCGCTCTGTACGGGATCTGCCCGACGCGTTTCGAAGCTCCATATGCTTCTCTTCAGGGGCTTTAACGGAAGCGGTGTGCGCAACCGCCGACCCACTTCCCCATTTTATATATAACACACCCACCGATGGGAGGCTCAAATGAGACTGTGCATTCTGGGAAGTGTGGTCCGGGAAGCACACAATCAAGTCCTGTATGGACTCCACATATATATATGTGCATATCTGTGCGTGTAGAGAGAGGTAGAGAGAGGTAGAGAGGTAGAGAGAGGTAGAGAGGTAGAGCTAGAGAGGGAGAGGTGTAGAGGTAGAGGTGTAAAGGTAGAGAGGTAGAGGTAGAGAGTAGTAGAGAGAGGTAGAGAGTAGAGAGTGAGTATTAGAGGGTAGAGAGTGAGTAGTAGAGAGTAGTAGAGAGAGTAGCGAAGAGTGAGTAGTAGAGAGTAGTAGAGAGTAGTAGAAGATAGTAGTAGAGAGTGAGTAGTAAAGAGTGAGGTAGAGTGAGTAGTAGAGAGTGAGTAGTAGAGAGTAGTAGAGAGAGAGTAGTAGAGAGTGAGTAGTAGAGAGTAGTAGGGAGTGAGTAGTAGAGAGAGTAGTAGAGTATTAGAGAATGAGTAATAGAGAGTAGTGGAGTAGTAGAGAGTGAGTAGTAGAGAGTGAGCACTAGACTGAGTAGTAGGGAGTAGTAGAGAGTGAGTAGTAGAGTGAGTAGTACAGAGTAGTACAGAGCAAATAGTAGAGTGTGTAGTAGAGAGTGAGTAGTAGAGAGTAGTAGAGAGAGTAGTAGAGTGAGTAGTAGAGAGTGAGAAGTAGAGAGAGTAGTAGAGAGTGAGTAGTAGAGAGTAGTGGAGAGCGAGTAGTAGAGAGTGAGTAGTAGAGAGTGAGTAGTAGAGAGTGAGTAGTAGAGAGAGAGTAGTAGAGAGTTAGTAATAGAGAGTAGTAGAGTGAGTAGTAGAGAGGGAGTAGTAGAGAGTGAGTAGTAGAGTAGTAGAGAGTGAGTGGTGGAAAGTAGTAGAGAGTGAGTAGTAGAGAGCTAGTAGTAGAGAGCGAGTAGTAGAGAGAGTAGTAGAGAGTGAGTAGTAGAGAGCGAGTAGTAGAGATTGAGTAGTGGAGAGTGAGTAGTAGAGAGTAGTAGAGAGTGAGTAGTAGAGAGTGAATAGTAGAGAGTGAGCAGTAGAGAGTGGTAAAGAGAGTAGTAGAGAGTGAGTAGTAGAGAGAGAGTAGTAGAGAGTGAGTAGTAGAGTAGTAAAGGGGGTGTGATAGAGAGTAGTAGAGAGTAATAGTGAGTAGTAGAGAGTAGTAGAGAGTGAGTCATAGAGAGTGAATAGTAGAGAGTAGTAGAGAGTGAGTAGTAGAGAGTGAGTAGTAGAGAGTGAGTAGAAAGTAGTAAAGAGTGAGTAGTAGAGAGTGAGTAGTAGAGATTAGTAGAGTAGTCGAGAGTGAGTAGTAGAGAGTGAGTAGTAGAGAGTGAGTAGTAGAGAGTGAGTAGTAGAGAGAGAGTAGCAGAGAGAGAGTAGCAGAGAGTAGTAGAGAGTGAGTAGTAGAGAGTAGTCAGTCAGTGTCAATCAGTCAGTGTCAGTCTGTGTCAGTCAATCAGTGTCAGTCAGTGTCAGTCAATCAGTGTCAGTCAGTGTCATTCAGTCGGTGTCAGTCAATCAGTGTCAGTCAGTCAGTGTCAGTCAATCAGTGTCAGTCAATCAGTGTCAGTCAGTGTCAGTCAGTCAGTGTCAGTCAATCAGTGTCAGTCAGTGTCAGTCGGTGTCAGTCAATCAGTGTCAGTCAGTATCAATCAGTCAGTGTCAGTCAGTCAGTCAGTGTCAGCTACAGCAGCTCTGCTGACCTGGCTCTCTGGCTCTAAAGCAGCTCTGCTGACCCGGTTCTGTCCCTCTAAAGCAGCTCTGCTGACCTGGTTTCTCTGGCTCTACGGCAGGTCTGCTAACCTGGTTCTCTGGCTCTAGAGCAGCTCAGCAGACCCAGTTCTTAGGCTACAGAGCAGCTCTGCTGATCTGGTTCTCTGGCTCTAAAGCAGCTCTGCTGACCCGGTTCTATGGCTCTAAAGCAGTTCTGCTGACATGCTTCTCTCCCTCTAAAGCAGCTCTACTGACCTGGTTTCTCTGGCTCTACAGCAGCTCTGATGACCTGGTTCTCTGGTTCTAGAGCAGCTCTGCTAGCCTGGTTCTTAGGCTCTAGAGCAGCTCTGCTGACCTGGTTCTCTGGCTCTAAAGCAGCTCTGCTGACCTGGTTCTCTGGCTCTAAAGCAGCTCTGCTGGCCTGGTTCTCTGACTCTACAGCAGGTCTGCTGACCTTGTTCTCTGGCTCTAGAGTAGCTCAGCTGACCCAGTTCTTAGTCTACAGAGCAGCTCTGCTGATCTGGTTCTCTGGCTCTAAAGCAGCTCTGCTGACTTGGTTCTCCGGCTCTAGAGCAGCGCTGCTGACCTGGTTCTCTGGCTCTAAAGCGGCTCTGCTGACCTGGTTCTCTGGCTCTAAAGCAGCTTTGCTGGCCAGGTTCTCTGGCTCTAAAGCAGCTCTGCTGACCTGGTTCTCTGGCTCTAAAGCAGTTCTGCTGGCCTGGTTCTATGCCTCTAGAGCAGCTCTGCCGACCTGGTTCTCTGGCTCCAGAGCAGCTCTGCTGACCTAGTTCTTAGTCTCTAGAGCAGCTCTGCTGACCTGGTTCTCTGGCTCTAAAGCAGCTCTGCTGACCTGGTTCCCTGGCTCTAAAGCAGTTCTGCTGAACTTGTTCTCTGGCTCTAGAGCAGCTCTGCTGACTTGGTCCCTTGGCTCTAAAGCAGCTCAGCTGACCTGGTTCTCTCCCTCTAAAGCAGCTCTGCTGACCTGGTTCTCTCGCTCTAAAGCAGCTCTACTGACCTGGTTTCTCTGGCGCTACAGCAGCTCTGCTGACCTGGTTCCCTGGCTCTAAAGCAGTTCTGCTGAACTTGTTCTCTGGCTCTAGAGAAGCTCTGCTGACTTGGTCCCTTGGCTCTAAAGCAGCTCAGCTGACCTGGTTCTCTCCCTCTAAAGCAGCTCTGCTGACCTGGTTCTCTCGCTCTAAAGCAGCTCTACTGACCTGGTTTCTCTGGCGCTACAGCAGCTCTGCTGACCTGGTTCCCTGGCTCTAAAGCAGTTCTGCTGAACTTGTTCTCTGGCTCTAGAGCAGCTCTGCTGACTTGGTCCCTTGGCTCTAAAGCAGCTCAGCTGACCTGGTTCTCTCCCTCTAAAGCAGCTCTGCTGACCTGGTTCTCTCGCTCTAAAGCAGCTCTACTGACCTGGTTTCTCTGGCGCTACAGCAGCTCTGCTGACCTGGTTCTCTGGCTCTAGAGCAGCTCTGCTGACCTGGTTCTTAGGCTCTAGAGCAGCTCTGCTGACCTGGTTCTCTGGCTCAAAAGCAGCTCTGCTGACCTGGTTCTATGGCTCTAGAGCAACTCTGCTGATCTGATTCTCTGGCTCTAGAGCAGCTCTGCTGACCTGGTTCTCTCCCTCTAAATCAGCTCTGCTGACCTGGTTCTCTGCCTCTAGAGCAGCTCTGCTGACCTAGGTCTATGGCTCTAAAGCAGATCTGCTGACCTGGTTCTCTGGCTCTACAGCAGCTCTGCTGACCTGGTTTTCTGGCTCTAAAGCAGCTCTACTGAGCTGGTTCTCTCCCCCTAAAGCAGCTCTGTTGACCTGGTTCTCTGCCTCTAGAGCAGCTCTGCTGACCTGGTTCTCTGGCTCTAGAGCAGCTCTGCTGACCTGGTTCTCTGGCTCTAAAGCAGCTCTGCTGACCTGGTTCAAAGGCTCTAAAGCTGCTCTGCTGACCTGGTTCTCTGGCTCCAGATCAGCTCTGCTGACCTGGTTCTCTGGCTCTAAGGCATCTCTGCTGACCTGGTTCTCTCCCTCTAAAGAGCTCTGCTGACCTGGTTCTCTGGCTCTAAAGCAGTTCTGCTGACCTGGTTCTTTGCCTCTAGAGCATCTCTGCTGAACTGGTTCTATAGCTCTAAAGCAGCTCTGCTGACCTGGTTCTCTGGCTCTAGAGCAGCTCTGCTGACCTGGTTCTCTGACTCTAAAGCAGTTCTGCTGACCTGGTTCTCTCCCTCTTAAGCAGCTTTGCTGACCTGGTTTCTCTGGCTCTACAGCAGCTCTGCTGACCTGGTTCTTGGCTTCTAGAGCAGCTCTGCTGACCTGGGTCTCTGTCTCTAGAGCAGCTCTGCTGACCTGGGTCTCTGATTCTAGAGCAGCTCTGCTGACCTGCTTCTTAGGCTCTAGAGCAGCTCTGCTGACCTGGTTCTCTGGTTCTACAGCGGCTCTGCTGACCTGGTTTCTCTGGCTCTACAGCAGCTCTGCTGACCTGGTTCTCTGCGCTCACGATGTACGAACCCGACTTCTCAAAAATATATTTAAAAATATTATTTTATTTTAAGTACACATATATTATTTTTATGAATATCTTAGATAATCTCTTGCCCTAATATGTATTTTAAAGACACATACATATAATTTTGGAACATAATTTTTTTTTGCGGAAGTTGCACACCCAGCGTGCCCCATCACGTATGTGACGTGGCGCGTGACCCGCCAACGTGCAAGCGTCTCGTACCGTAATGTGCATGTGTCGCGAATGCGCGGGAGCAGGAGTCGCGGCTGGTCGCATACCAATCGCGCACATCACGTAATATTAAATGTATATGATGTAACTGAAAAACACGCAGCCTTCAGACACCGTACGCGGATCCTTCACAACTTTTTTAAAATGGCGTCTAGAATCCACGCACCCACCATGATGTGTACGCTTTGAGTGCCCGACTACGAAAAAAAATTGTGAACTTTTTTTTTTAAAGAAAATAATATAAATATATAAAAATAAAAAATGAAAACAAAAAAATTAATCAATATTTCAGTTTGAATTTTTTTTAAATATTTTTTTACAATTTTCAGAAAAATATATAATGTTATTTAATGAATAAAATATTTATAAATAAACAGCTAAAAAACTGTAGAACATCAGTCCAAAAACTAGGTATAACAACTATCACACTTAAAAATGAGCATTTAAAAAACCTTTGAAATTCACTGAAAAAACCATAGGTTTCAGAGATGTTATAGTTAGAAATTAGCATTTCAAAAACCGTAGAAAGTCACAGAAAAAAACATAGGTTTCACAGGTGTTATAGTTAGTTGGCCATTTCACTCGTACAAAACCATAGAAATTCCTCTGTTATAGTTAGTTCTGCTTACTATAACTTGTGCGCCCACAATGCACTGCTGATTATGTCACATATTGAATCTTTCATGACATGGTCAGTGACATCACTGATGACATCTCAAATGACATCACTGATGACATCATCCACGTGACAATCTGATACACCTCATCATACACAAGTATAACCTTTCATCACTCACTGTAAAATGCAGAGTACCATATTTGAAACCATTGACACACCAATACCAGTTTCTAAAAACCCACTAAGTGATTCCTACATCTACACACATCTAAACACCTACCTATAGATTCACTCATACATGCTGTCAATGATCAATAGAACACTATTAAATATACTTATACACCTACATCGACATTACACACCAGCATACATCCTATTCACTTATGCAGTCATTCTACTTACTTATGCAAACAATTGATCATACTTACATTTACTAAGCTACACACTTATACAAACACCACTTTATTTATTCGTATAGATAGTAACTCATACTTGGTGTGTTATAAAATTACTATTACAAGTATACAGTTTTCGATAGTCACTCATACAATCACTGAGTCTTATGTATACTTATTTATATACAATTGTCACATACACTGTCTTTTATATTTCTAGTTTGTTAGACATGTATCATTGAGAAATATATTTACTCATCACCATACCCATAAAGAGATTCACTCACCTAAACAACTGTTTCCACATGCAGTCTTAACCTCATATACCTAGTAAATCAACTATTTACACATCTTTGGACAGTCACACACCTCCCACTCAACCACACACACATTCACTATCCCATACAAATATTCACTTAACTAATTAATAACTAATATCGACTTTCACATAGCTAGTAACCAACTTATGTAGTAGTTTACTCAACAAGAGTTAGAGTGATACAGGTATTCACACAGTTTAATCACTATCCCATATATTTAGTGAGACACTTTAAATTAGTCACTTAAACATTCAATCACATTGCTACTAAATCCTCCATTCAGGCACTTATACATCCACTCAGTCTTCAAGGCAGATTGATATACATATATATATATATTCACTGAAAAAACCATAGGTTTCACACACGTTATAGTTAGGAATTAGCATTTAAAAAACCTTGCAAATTCACTGAAAAAAACATAGGTTTCACACACGTTATAGTTAGGAATTAGCATTTAAAAAACCTTGCAAATTCATTGAAAAAACAATAGGTTTCACACATGTTATAGTTAGCTGGACATTTCACTCATACAAAACCATTGAAATTCCCCCGTTATAGTTAGTTCAGCTAACTATAACTCGCGCGCCCGCAATGCACTGCTGATGACGTCACATATTACATCACTCATGACATGGTCAGTGACATCACTCATGTCATCACTGATGACATCTCAAATGACATCACTGATGACATCACTGATGACACCAGCAAAAACAACAGGTGATGTACAGAATGCAGAACAATGTCATACATTCACCCCAGTACAGAGATCTGGGACTAAATCCATCGTTTTATTTGCTCACCATGCCTTTCCAGTTTGAACCCAGCCATATGCAAATCAGTCTTGACCCTGTGCCCCATGGGAACAGTCCAGCCCGAACTGTCAAGCCAGGTCCTCCCTGGACTGGAAACAAGCATCCAAGGACCGGTTTTGGGCTTTCAGCCCTCATCAGCCTGGATAGCTTGATTCCATTGGCATGGAGAGCACGGGACTCACGTCTGACCATACCCGTCCCACTCGGGGTGACAAAAGCAAAAACAACAGGTGATGGACAGAAAGTAGAACAATGTCATACATTCACCCCAGTACAGAGATCTGGGCTTAAATCCATATTTTCTTTTGCTCATCATGCCTTTCCAGTTTGAACCCAGCCATATGCAAATCAGTCTTGACCCTGTGCCCCATGGGAACAGTCCAGCCCGAACTGCCAAGCCAGGTCCTGCCTGGACTGGAAACGAGCTTCCAAGGACCGGTTTCGGGATTTCAGCCCTCATCAGCCTGGATAGCTTGATTCCAGTGGCATGGAGAGCACGGGACTCACGTCTGAGCATACCCGTCCCACTCGGGGTGACAAAAGCAAAAACAACAGGTCCATCAACTGCTGTTTTGCATTTGTCACCCCGAGTGGGATGGGTATGCTCAGACCTGAGTCCCATGCTTTCCACACCACTGGAGTCAAGCTATTCTGGTTGAAGACGGCTGATAGCCAGAAACCGGTCCTAGGATGCTTGATTCCGGTCCAGGAAAGACATGGCTTGGCAGTTCGGGCTGGACTGTTCCCATGAGGCACAAGGTCAAGGCTGATTTGCATATGGCCATGTCTGAACTGGGGTGGTGTGGAGTGCAACAAAATGATGGATTTAGGCCCAGATCTCTGTACTGGGGTGAATGTATGACATTGTTCTGCATTCTGTCCATCAACTGTTGTTTTGCATTTGTCACCCCGAGTGGGATGGGTATGCCAAGACGTGAGTCCCATGCTCTCCACACCACTGGAGTCAAGCTATCCTGGCTGAAGACGGCTGATAGCCAGAAACCGGTCCTAGGATGCTTGATTCCGGTCCAGGAAAGACATGGCTTGGCAGTTCGGGCTGGACTGATCCCATGAGGCACAGGGTCAAGGCTGATTTGCATATGGCCATGTCTGAACTGGGGTGGTGTGGAGTGCAAAAAAATTATGGATTTAGGCCCAGTTCTCTGTACTGGGTTGAATGTATGACATTGTTCTCCATTTTGTCCATCAACTGCTGTTTTGCATTTGTCACCCCGAGTGGGATGGGTATGCTCAGATGTGAGTCCCATGCTCTCCACACCACTGGAGTCAAGCTATCCTGGCTGAAGAAGGCTGATAGCCAGAAACCAACCGGTCCTAGGATGCTTGATTCCGGTCCAGGAAAGACATGGCTTGGCAGTTCAGGCTGGACTGTTCCCATGAGGCACAGGGTCAAGGCTGATTTGCATATGGCCATGTCTGAACTGGGGTGGTGTGGAGTGCAAAAAAAATGATGGATTTAGGCCCAGATCTCTGTACTGGGGTGAATGTATGACATTGTTCTGCATTCTGTCCATCAACTGTTGTTTTGCATTTGTCACCTCCAGTGGGATGGGTATACTCAGACGTGAGTCCCATGCTCTCCACACCACTGGAGTCAAGCTATCCTGGCTGAAGACGGCTGATAGCCAGAAACCGGTCCTAGGATGCTTGATTCCGGTCCAGGAAAGACATGGCTTGGCAGTTCGGGCTGGACTGTTCCCATGAGGCACAGGGTCAAGGCGGATTTGCATATGGCAATGTCTGAACTGGGGTGGTGTGGAGTGCAAAAAAATGATGGATTTAGGCCCAGATCTCTGTACTGGGGTGAATGTATGACATTGTTCTGCATTCTGTCCATCAACTGTTGTTTTGCATTTGTCACCCCGAGTGGGATGGGTATGCTCAGACTTGAGTCCCATGCTCTCCAACCCACTGGAGTCAAGCTATCCTTGCTGAAGACGGCTGATAGCCAGAAACCGGTCCTAGGATGCTTGATTCCGGTCCAGGAAAGACATGGCTTGGCAGTTCGGGCTGGACTGTTCCCATGAGGCACAGGGTCAAGGCTGATTTGCATATGGCCATGTCTGAACTGGGGTGGTGTGGAGTGCAAAAAAAATGATGGATTTAAGCCCAGATCTTTGTACTGGGGTGAATGTATGACATTGTTCTGCATTCTGTCCATCAACTGTTGTTTTGCATTTGTCACCCCGAGTGGGATGGGTATGATCAGACGTGAGTCCCATGCTCTCCACACCACTGGAGTCAAGCTATCCTGGCTGAAGACGGCTGATAGCCAGAAACCGGTCCTAGGATGCTTGATTCCGGTCCAGGAAAGACATGGCTTGGCAGTTCGGGCTGGACTGTTCCCATGAGGCTCAGGGTCAAGGCTGATTTGCATATGGCCATGTCTGAACTGGGGTGGTGTGGAGTGCAAAAAATAATGGATTTAGGCCCAGATCTCTGTACTGGGGTGAATGTATGACATTGTTCTGCATTCTGTCCATCAACTGTTGTTTTGCATTTGTCACCCCGAGTGGGATGGGTATGCTCAGACGTGAGTCCCATGCTCTCCACACCACTGGAGTCAAGCTATCCTGGCTGAAGACGGCTGATAGCCAGAAACCGGTCCTAGGATGCTTTATTCCAGTCCAAGAAAAGACATGGCTTGGCAGTTCGGGCTGGACTGTTCCCATGAGGCACAGGGTCAAGGCTGATTTGCATATGGCCATGTCTGAACTGGGGTGGTGTTGAGTGCAAGAAAATGATGGATTTAGGCCCAGATCTCTGTACTGGGGTGAATGTATGACATTGTTCTGCATTCAGTCCATCAACTGTTGTTTTGCATTTGCCACCCCGAGTGGGATGGGTATGCTCAGACGTGAGTCCCATGCTCTCCACACCACTGGAGTCAAGCTATCCTGGCTGAAGACGGCTGATAGCCAGAAACCGGTCCTAGGATGCTTGATTCCGGTCCAAGAAAGACATGGCTTGGCAGTTCGGGCTGGACTGTTCCCATGAGGCACAGGGTCAAGGCTGATTTGCATATGGCCATGTCTGAACTGGGGTGGTGTGGAGTGCAAAAAAATGATGGATTTAGGCCCAGGTCTCTGTACTGGGGTGAATGTATGACATTGTTCTGCATTCTGTCCATCAACTGTTGTTTTGCATTTATAACTGATGACACCATCCAGTGAATGTGTGTCTTTCCGAAAAATAAATATGTTTTATATATGTATATCTAAAGGTCGATGGAAGAATAAATGGGTAAATAAGTATCTAAATGGATGTTTTTTTTTGAAAAATTGATTGGTTAACTGATTTATTAAGTGTATCTTAGTGAATACATATATTAGCGAGTAATGTTTAAATATTTAAATATATGTATCAGTGTCTCACTTTTTGTATAGGTGGCTGCATTGGTTGGTGAGTAGCTACATGAGTGTGTATATGGGTTATTAGTTGTTTTTTGGAGTATTAGTATGAGTGTCTGTATGGTTTGGTGGGGGGTATTACTTAGCGCATAGATGAATGTATGACTGACTCACTGTTTGTATGTGTTTTGAAGACAGCATGTGTGCAGGAATGTATGGGTGGATGAGTGTGTGTATGGGTGTGTGACTGAGTGAATGGCTGTCTCAATAGTATCTTTATGAGTAACTACATATGTTTTAATCTAGTATATGTGAGTATTGATGTATATAAGTGAGTATATTTTGAGAGTGAGAGATTGGAAGAGTTCCTGTTTAAATAAGTATGTGTTTCTATAAGTGATTGTTTAAGAGAGTAAGTATGTGTAAGTTTCCGTAGAAGTAAGTGTGGTAGTGTGTGTATAGCTGTATATGCAAATAAATGGATGTTTGATAGTTTATTTGCATGTGTGAGTATGTGTGTGAGTAATTCTATGGATGACTGTCGGTGTGTAATAGGATGTATAGGTGTATCAGTACATATGATGAGTGAGTACATGTATGAGTGACTATGTAGAACTGTTGGTGAATGAGTGGATGTGTATATAGATGGTGGAATTACTGAATAGGTTGTTGTAACTGGTATTGGTATCTCCATTTTTGGGAAAATTTTAGTTTCTATTTTTGAATGTGTGTATCAAAGGTTATATTACGCTGAGAGGAGGTCTGCCACTCTTTCACAAGGATGGTGTCATCAGTGATGTCATCAGTGATGTCATTTGGGATGTCATGAGTGATGTCACTGACCATGTCATGAGTGATGTATTATGTGACGTCGTCAGCAGTGCATTGCGGGCGCGCGAGTTCTAGTTAGCTGAACTAACTATAACCGGGGGAATTTCAATGGTTTTGTATGAGTGAAATGTCCAGCTAACTATAACATTTATGAAACCTATGGTTTTTTCAGTGAATTTCCAAGGTTTTTTAAATGCTAATACCTAACTATAACGTGGCTGAAACCTATGTTTTTTTCAGTGAATTTCGAAGGTTTTTTAAATGCTAATTCCTAACTATAACGTGGCTGAAACCTATGGTTTTTCGGTGAATTTCAAAGGTTTTGTAAATGATAATTTTTAAATGTATTGTTATTTTTTTATACTGATTTACTACATTATTTGAAATTATTTCTTTTTTGATATTTTATTTTTTAAATTACATTACATATTTTTTATATAAATTGAAAAATAAATGTTTTAAAAAATATTGAAACTGTAATATATATTTTTTTAAATATTTTTTTAATTTATATATATTTTATATAGCAGGCAATGATATCCTATGGAAGGAAATTCAAGTTATTGTAACTATGATTAGAATTACTTTTCAGGATCAGTAGTGGGCTGAAAGATGCAGCACTGAGGTCTCTCCTAATAAAAGGTGAGTAAATTGGAATTCGTAGTTCAGCTGATTTTTTAGGTATTTTTGAAAGTTCCAAAACTACACACTTAGAATTTCCAAGTGAAACCAGTAAGCATGGGCGTAAATTCCGTTCCGCTCGCGGATTTTGCTGATTTTCGGCAAATTCGCAATCCGCGAACTCGCGTGAATTTGCCGAAAATCCGCAAATTCGCACGCAGCGGATTTTTTTGCATGGTGATACAATTTTGCGGCGCGCGGCGTTCACTTACCGTCATTCAGCGTTTGCAGAGTTGTTTTTCTCCATACTTTGCGTGTGCTGCGCCATTTTGGATGTTGCTGCGGGATCCCGCGGGAGTTTGGTGACCGTGATTACGTCATCGCGGCTTGCCACCTTGCACAGCACTCATCGCGAGAGTTCGCAATTGCGAACACGTAGATGCGGCGAGCAGCAACAATCTCGCACTCGCGAAATTTCAAAATTTGCAATTTTGCACAAGAATCCACCAGCAAGCAGCATAAACCTTCTAAAAATGATTATTTTTATCAGAATAACTCCTAAGGTTGACATTTGCTTGCACTTTTTTTGCAAGGAGTCCATTTTTGGGGGGGGGGAGGAAGTGCCCCACAGTCTCCAACTTCCTGTTCCTGTCCAGCAGGCTCCTCCCAGTGCTTTCTTCATGTGCTGGTCACTTTCATTTGGATCTTGACCTGGAAGGATTACTTTTTGTGGATGCTGCTGGATATGTGGATTTGAGGCCTTTTTGACTTTCTTTGGATCACTTTTGGATTAGAAATCAACTTTCACAAGTAAGTTTGTTTGGGGCATTACAGTTGCTGCAACTACAATTTTGGAACTTTTTCAGAACATTAAATAAAATATATTGTGGGTAGCCACAGTATCCAGTAGGACCAGGGTTAGTTATGGGTGCATGATACAACTGTTTTGTTGAATTTAAACATCATTGAGGGCATGGATGGCATGGGATTGTGCTGATGTTTGTGTGTTTTTTGATTTTTGGGGCTGCTGTGGGGGTCTTTTGCCCAGGGGTAGTGAGTGGTGCATGGCCTGAGTCTTTCTGTGGGGTCTCTTTAATGTAAACATCATGGAGGGCATAGATGGCATTGGATTGTAGTGATTTTTGTGTGTTTTTTGTTTTTTTGGGGTGTACTATTGATGGGGACTGGCCATGTGGGTGGGGGCCCTTTTTGAGTGTTGGTACAGGCAGGCCCTGGCCATGTGCTTGGGGTGCAAGGGGCCATTTTGAAGGCAGGCAGTGTTCTCAGGCCTGCACCCATTTTGCCTAGCTTTCATCCATTATGCCCAGGGGTAGTGAGTAGTGCATGGGCCTAGTCTTTCTGTGGGGTGTCTTGAATTTAATCATCATTGATGGCATGGGATTGTGCTGATTTTTGTGTTTTTTTCCGATTTTGGCTGCTGTTGGGGCCTTTTGCCCAGGGGTACCCAGTGGTGCATGGACTGAGTCTTTCTGTGGGGTCTCTTTCATGTAAACATCATGGAGGGCAATGATGGCATTGGATTGTGGTGATTTTTGTGTGGTTTTCGTTTTTTTGGGGTGTACTGTTGATGGGGACTGGCCATGTGGGTGGGGGCCATTTTGACTGCTGGTACAGGCAGGCCCTGGCCATGTGCTTGGGGTGCAAGGGGCCATTTTGAAGGCAGGCAGTGTGCTTTGTTGTGTTATAGGCCTGCACTCAGTCTGCCATGCTTTCATCCATAATGCCCAGGGGTAGTGAGTGGTGCATGGGCCTAGTCTTTCTGTGGGGTGTCTTGAATTTAAACATCATTGATGGCATGGGATTGTGCTGATTGTTGTGTTTTTTTCGATTTGTTTGGCTGCTGTTGGGGCCTTTTGCCCAGGGGTACCCAGTGGTGCATAGACTGAGTCTTTCTGTGGGGTCTCTTTCATGTAAACATCTTGGAGGGCATGGTTGGCATTGGATTGTGGTGATTTTTGTGTGTTTTTCGTTTTTTTGGGGTGTACTGTTGATAGGGACTGGCCATGTGGGTGGGGCCATTTTGGCTGCTGGTACAGGCAGTCCCTGGCCATGTGCTTGGGGTGCAAGGGGCCATTTTGAAGGCAGGCAGTGTGCTTTGTTGTGTCATAGGCCTGCACCCATTTTGCCTAGCTTTCTTCCATTATGCCCAGGGGTAGTGAGTGGTGCATGGGCCTAGTCTTTCTGTGGGGTGTCTTGAATTTAAACATCATTGATGGCATGGGATTGTGCTGATTTTTGTGTTTATTTTTATTTTTTGGGCTGCTGTTGGGGCCTTTTGCCCAGGGGTACCCAGTGGTGCATGGACTGAGTCTTTCTGTGGGGTCTCTTTCATGTAAACATCATGGAGGGCATGGATGGCATTGGATTGTGGTGATTTGTGTGTGTTTTTCGTTTTTTTGGGGTGTACTGTTGATGGGGACTGGCCATGTGGGTGGGGGCCATTTTGACTGCTGGTACAGGCAGGCCCTGGCCATGTGCTTGGGGTGCAAGGGGCCATTTTGAAGGCAGGCAGTGTGCTTTGTTGTGTTATAGGCCTGCACTCAGTCTGCCATGCTTTCATTCATTATGCCCAGGGGTAATGAGTGGTGCAGGGGCCTAGTCTTTCTGTGGGGTGTCTTGAATTTAAACATCATTGATGGCATGGGATTGTGCTTATTTTTTTTTTATTTTTTTTTTGGCTGCTGTTGGGGCCTTTTGCACAGGGGTACCCAGTGGTGCATGGACTGAGTCTTTCTGTGGGGTCTCTTTCATGTAAACATCATGGAGGGCATGGACGGCATTGGATTGTGGTGATTTTTGTGTGTTTTTCGTTTTTTTGGGGTGTACTGTTGATGGGGACTGGCCATGTGGGTGGGGGCCATTTTGACTGCTGGTACAGGCAGGCCCTGGCCATGTGCTTGGGGTGCAAGGGGCCATTTTGAAGGCAGGCAGTGTGCTGTGTTGTGTCATAGGCCTGCACCCAGTCTGCCATGCATTCATCCATTATGCCCAGGGATACTCTGTCAGTGGTGCATTTTATTGGTCTTTCCATTTTGGGGGGTAGGTATAATAAAAATGCTAACTTGCAAACTATTAATTGAAGCGCTATATATGCAACATTTATTTAACTGATGTTCTTCTGGCTTCGTTTGCTTTTAGGTGCAGAAAGACGAATCATCAGCCTCATCATTCCTCATCAGTGCCAGGAAGACGTCCTGCTGTGGTGTTTGCAGCACAACGTCACGTGTGGCCACAGACAACTCTGCAACTTGTGCAACTGCGGCCTGCTGTTCTGAAATCTGAAGAAGATGGCCCCAAAAAAAATTGCCTGTAGCTCCTCTAGCAAGAAAGTTGCCAGTAAGGAGCAGAAGAAGCAACTGGCGCCACTTACCAAGGAGACTGGTCTGACGACCGCCACATTTTTTGGGATAAAAAAAAGTAAGCCTGCAGCAGCAGCGGGGTCTGCTGGGGACCAAGCTGGGAGCAGCACCTCCGCTCCATTGGGCTCAGTGCCACCACCACCACGCCAACTTAGGTCCAAGCCCTTGAGTGCTGCAGAGGCAGCCAGTATAGTTGTTCAATCACCATCGACCAGTGATGTTGGCTCATCGCAAGAAAGTAGCAGCATCCCTCAATCAACACAGGTTGTTGTAACTCATCTGACGAGTGTTAAACAACCACAGCCACAACAACAACCACATGTGCATGTACAAGCCCAAGTACATGTGGAAGGAGAGGCGGTGCAAGCAGAGGAGCAAGCAGAGGTGCATGGAGCGGCACAAGTGCCCACAATAGTTGTTTCTCCCGAAGTAGGGGCACATCAGGAAATCGACGTTCAACCGAGGTATCACATGAGGAAGCCACTCCTCCTGATGATTCATTGTCTTCCAGATCCCCAGCAAGGAAAAGATCAAGGATGGTGTCTACTTCTTCTTCAAGCCCCCTTCCTTCTGATGATATGGATAAAACTTGGGAACCACCACGGCCGTCTGAGAGTGAGGCACACCATGATCTGACAAAGATAGCTAAGCGTAAAAGGAAGGTCCCCGAAAGTCTCAGAGTCATGGAGTCTGATGATGACGCTGAGCAAGAAGGGGCGTATACTGCTCCTGCTGATGAAGACTCTCACGACGACGACGCAGTCATCATAGGCGTCACTCCAGCCTCAGCGGGCATGCAGCACACAGACATTTTCACCCTAGCCCGAAATGCTGCTGAGCGTGATGATGATAATGGCGACGTGGGAAAGGGACCACCACGAATGCAGTTAACTAGTACACCAACACCACCACCTACAGCTTCCATATTTTCTCCCCAGAAGGGACCTCCATCCACCTCAACCTCAATGTCCTCAATTAGTGGTGCTGTAAGTGCACAACGTACTAAATTTCGGCAACACACATCCTCCAGTTCATCTGGCATTAGCAGCATTCCCAGTATCCCCTCCTCCGCTCCCCACAGACATTTGAAGTCCGCAGTTTGGGACTTCTTTAGTGTTAGCCCAACAAGGGAAAACATAGCCATTTGTACCATTTGTAAGGTTCGACTTAGTCGTGGTTAGCTTGGTACCAACTATGGTACCGGAGGCCAGAGAGGTCATCTTGAGAGACAGCACACTGTCAAATGGCTGGCGCACCTAAGGGAGATCAAGGATGCCCGAATTGCAAGTCAACAAATTGTATCCGTTGATGTTTCATCTGCTGATGACGAGGAGGAAGAAGAAGCGTCAGATATTTCTTCACTTACACCCAGTACCCCTGCCAGCAGCAGATCTATGAGCCACACTAAGGGGCAGATTTATGAAGGCCTTGCGCCGCCGGTGCGTCATTTTTAACATGGGAAAAAGTGACGCACCGGCGGCGCAAGGCCTTCATAAATCTGCCCCTAAGAGTGTGGGAGAGAGTGAGACACCAACGCGAAAAAGTTCATCACGGAGCGTAACTGGGTCGCAGAAGTCATCATCATCCCGTAAATTGGTCCAGCCCACCATTAGAAGCATGTTGTTTTCAGAAGCGCCATATGAACGCAACCACCCAATGGCGCATCTGTATAACAGTAAGCTGGCTAAAATGCTAGCGCTGGACCTTCTCCCTGTTTCTTTTGTGGAAGGGGTGGGTTTTCTTGAAATGGTGGCAACGCTCTGCCCTAAATGGAAGGTTCCTAGCCGGTTCTATTTAGCCAGAGTTGCGATTCCAGCACTACATGAAGATGTGCTCGAGGTGATTGGGGCAGCTTTGCAGAAGAGTGCTGTTCACACTATACATCTGACAACAGACATGTGGAGCAGTTGTGCAGCCACTAATTACATGTGCATCACTGCACACTGGGTCTCTTTTTCAGGGGTTAAAGGCAAGATAAATGCAGGTGTTGATGAGGACAAAGTTTATAAAGCTGCTCGGAAACATGCAACAATAGCCATGTTTGCCATGGAGAAAAGTCATACAGCAGAAAACATTTTGCATGAGTTTAACACAAAGGTCTTTCAATGGCTGTCCCCAAGAAAACGCATGATTGGTTATGTTTCCACGGATAATGGCGCCAATGTAGTTAAGGCCATGGATATAGGTAACTATTTCAGAGTGCCGTGTCTGGCGCACTGTATAAACCTGGTTGTTAAAAAATTCTTGAGTGAAGAAAGTCCAGTTTCCGAGTTACTGACCACCTGCCGAAGAATGTGCACACATTTCAACCATTCTTTTAAGGCCCGGAAGCAGCTGAGGTGCCTGCATTATGAACGTAAATTGCCAGTGAAAGCACTCATCCAGGAGGTGGCAACACGTTGGAACTCAACCTTCTACATGCTTGAGCGTCTGTATGAGCAGTATGCGGTAGTCGATCAGTATTTCTTTAAACTGGGTACACCTATGATGGACATGAGGATACAGGTGGCACCTAGTTAAAAGCCTGACAGACATGCTTCGTCATTTTGAGGTCTTCACGCGTGCAGTCAGCAGGGAGGACTGTAATTTGGGAAAAGCTATCCCATTGTTGAGCATGCTAGAGCACCGACTGAAGGCGGTGTGTTCTAAGTTTGAAAAAGATGGAAAGGAAGAAGCATTAGAGTTGGCGGAGAAGTTATTACACCGCCTACTTGGCGATGATCATCTTGAAATGATCAAGACAGAACAGCATTACATTTGTGCTACTATTCTGGATCCATGGTACAAAAAGGAAGTGGTAGGCAGAGTATTCTTTCCTTTTGATGACGCAGATGTTACAAAGTACAAACATTGGCTAGCTGTGTCAGCCACTCGGTTCTAAAGAGAACGGCAGGAAATTGAAAGAAAAGGCAGTACATCAGCATCAGCAGGCCGACCGCAGTCAAAAAAATCCCCGTTCTGCATTTGTGGCTGTGGCAGAAGTGAGTGATTTGCCCTCTCAGCCGTTAACGACACCAGCAACCGTATCACCTGCACCAGACACAACAGTAATATCGGGTGATGAAGAGGATTGGCTAACTGAGCTTGGGTTTGCTTCTGAAATGGTCCCAGAAAAAAGTAAGCAAAGTGGAGGAACCCGGGAAAACCTTGAGTTGATGGTGCAGGCCTATCTGAATGACTCAACAGAGGTCCATCTTTCTCATGACCCATTGGCGTATTGCCATGGGAAAACAGTTGCTTGGCCAGAGATCACCAACCTGGCTATAAATTACTTGTCTTGCTCACTTGCAAGTGTGTCTTCTGAACGTGTTTTCAGTGCTGCTGGTTGCATTGTAACTTCCAAAAGGACCCGCCTCTCGCCCAAAAATGTGGAGAGGTTAACAATGATCAAGATGAATCAGCACCTCATACCACCAGATTACAAAATATGAGAATGCACGCAGGAAGAAGATGAGGAGGACACAAACTTAGATGAGGGAAGTTCTTCTCTGTTAAGTGACCTACTCCCGTATGAATTCGCAGAGTTTGAGGACGAGCTCTTCTTCCCTGACACCGAGCCTTGAAAATAAATGAGTCAATGAATCACTAACTTTCTGTTTCGTCCTTATTCACTTTTATTCCTGTGTGTCTCTTTCTTTGTTTTGCAAAATCTATATAACAAAAACTTTAATCACCTAATCACAAAAAACAAGCCCATCAGCAGAACTGTCTTCACTTATTTGCTTATTGATGTGAATGTGCCGCAGTCTGCATTCCTCAGGTTCACAAGTTCACAAGAACATGCTCCTCTATCCTCCTCCTCCAGACTCCTATTTCCCTCAAAGCAGATGGCTGGATTACGCCCAAGAAAGAAAGACTCTGCACTTGTGGGGGTGTTCGACTTCTTTGCGGGTGAGTAGATGGCTCTGGGGCCATTGCTGGGAAGGTCTAGTACCGGATAAAAGTGTTTTGGGGAAAATCGGAGCAAAAAAAGTTTTTGCCTTTTTGCTCACTATCATGTTTTCGGTGGTCTGTTTGGGGGGGTTCCTGGTGTTTGTGGGTGGGTTTTGGGGTTTGGGAGCAACGCTGGCACAGTCTAATTTTGATTGCATTTGTTTTCCAGGGCATCCATGGTGGAAAAGTCGAGTTATGACCTTGCTGCACAGCGCCTTTGGACAGAATTGAAAGAAGGCCGAAAAATAATGCTAAGTATGAGATTTTCCATTTTTGCTTTTTGCCTGTTTGGGGGTGTTGTGCTTTTTTGCGGGTGGGTAGGCGGGTCTTGGGGCATTGTTGAGAAGGTCTAATACCGGATAAAAGTGTTTTGGAGAAAATCCATGAGGAAAACGTTTTTGCATTTTCTGACATTTCGCTCACTACAGTGTTTTTGGGGGCCTGTTAGGGGGCTTCCTGGTGTTTGTGGGAGGGTTTTGGGGTCTTTGAGCAACGCTGGGTATGGATACTTCTCATTGCAAGTGGTTTGAAGAAAATCCGTGGTGGCAAAGGGGAGTTAGGGCCTAGCTGCAGAGCGCCCTTGGAGTGATGTTGGGAATTTACCAGGAAAATTACTAAGTCCCCATTTTTGTAGTTTTGCTTTTTGGCTGTTTGGGGGTCTTCTACTTGTTTCCGCCTGGGTTGACGGCTCTCGGGCCATTGCTGGGAAGGTCTAGTACCGGATAAAAGTGTTTTGGAGAAAATCGGAGCAAAAAAAGTTTTTGCCTTTTTGCTCACTATCATGTTTTCGGTGGCCTGTTTGGGGGGGTTCCTAATATTTGTGGGTGGGTTTTGGGGTCTGGGAGAAACGCTGGCACAGTCTAATTTTGATTGCATTTGGTTTCCAGGACATCCATGGTGGAAAAGTCGAGTTATGACCTTGCTGCACAGCGCCTTTGGACAGAATTGAAAGAAGGCCGAAAAATAATGCTAAGTATGAGATTTTCCATTTTTGCTTTTTGCCTGTTTGGGGGTTTTGTGCTTTTTTGCGGGTGGGTTGGCGGGTCTTGGGGCATTGCTGGGAAGGTCTAATACCGGATAAAAGTGTTTTGGAGAAAATCCATGAGGAAAACGTTTTTGCATTTTCTGACATTTCGCTCACTACAGCGTTTTTGGGGGCCTGTTTGGGGGGCTTCCTGGTGTTTGTGGGTGGGTTTTGGGATCTTTGAGCAACGCTGGGTATGGATACTTTTCATTGCAAGTGGTTTGAAGAAAATCCGTGGTGGCAAAGGGGAGTTAGGGCCTAGCTGCAGAGCGCGCATGGAGTGATGTTGGGAATTTGCCAGGAAAATTACTAAGTCCCCATTTTAGTAGTTTTGCTTTTTGGCTGTTTAGGGGTCTTCTACTTGTTTCTGCCTGGGTTGACGGCTCTGGGGCCATTGCTGGGAAGGTCTAGTACCGGATAAAAGTGTTTTGGAGAAAATCGAAGCAAAAAAATGTTTGCCTTTTTGCTCACTATCATGTTTTTGGTGGCCTGTTTGGGGGGCTTCCTGGTGTTTGTGGGTGGGTTTTGGGGCCAGGGAGCAACGCTGGCACAGTCTAATTTTGATTGCATTTGTTTTCCAGGACATCCATGGTGGAAAAATCGAGTTATGACCTTGCTGCACAGCTCGTGTGGACAGAATTGAAAGAAGGCCGAAAAATAATTCTAAGTATGAGATTTTCCATTTTTGCTTTTTGCCTGTTTGGGGGTGTTGTGCTCTTTTGCGGGTGGGTTCTTGGGGCTTGCTGGGAAGGTATAATACCGGATAAAAGTGTTTTGGAGAAAATCCATGAGGAAAACCTTTTTGCATTTTCTGACATTTCGCTCACTACAGTGTTTTTGGGGGCCTGTTAGGGGGCTTCCTGGTGTTTGTGGGTGGGTTTTGGGGTCTTTGAGCAACGCTGGGTATGGATACTTGTCATTGCAAGTGGTTTGAAGAAAATCCGTGGTGGCAAAGGGGAGTTAGGGCCTAGCTGCAGAGCGCGCGTGGAGTGATGTTGGGAATTTGCCAGGAAAATTACTAAGTCCCCATTTTTGTAGTTTTGCTTTTTGGCTGTTTGGGGGTCTTCTACTTGTTTCCGCCTGGGTTGACGGCTCTCGGGCCATTGCTGGGAAGGTCTAGTACCGGATAAAAGTGTTTTGGAGAAAATCGGAGCAAAAAAAGTTTTTGCCTTTTTGCTCACTATCATGTTTTCGGTGGCCTGTTTGGGGGGGTTCCTGGTGTTTGTGGGTGGGTTTTGGGGTCTGGGAGAAACGCTGGCACAGTCTAATTTTGATTGCATTTGTTTTCCAGGACATCCATGGTGGAAAAGTCGAGTTATGACCTTGCTGCACAGCGCCTTTGGACAGAATTGAAAGAAGGCCGAAAAATAATGCTAAGTATGAGATTTTCCATTTTTGCTTTTTGCCTGTTTGGGGTTTTGTGCTTTTTTGCGGGTGGGTTGGCGGGTCTTGGGGCATTGCTGGGAAGGTCTAATACCGGATAAAAGTGTTTTGGAGAAAATCCATGAGGAAAACGTTTTTGCATTTTCTGACATTTCGCTCACTACAGCGTTTTGCTTTTTGGCGGTTTGGGGGTCTTCTACTTGTTTCCGCCTGGGTTGACGGCTCTGGGGCCATTGCTGGGAAGGTCTAGTACCGGATAAAAGTGTTTTGGAGAAAACCGGAGCAAAAAAATGTTTGCCTTTTTGCTCACTATCATGTTTTCGGTGGCCTGTTTGGGGGGCTTCCTGGTGTTTGTGGGTGGGTTTTGGGGTCTTTGAGCAACGCTGGGTATGGATACTTTTCATTGCAAGTGGTTTATGAAATTCCGTGGTGGCAAAGGGGAGTGAGGGCCTAGCTGCAGAGCGCGCGTGGAGTGATGTTGGGAATTTGCCAGGAAAATTACTAAGTCCCCATTTTTGCAGTTTTGCTTTTTGGCTGTTTGGGGGTCTTCTACTTGTTTCCGCCTGGGTTGACGGCTCTGGGGCCATTGCTGGGAAGGTCTAGTACCGGATACAAGTGTTTTGGAGAAAATCGGAGCAAAAAAAGTTTTTGCCTTTTTGCTCACTGTCATGTTTTCGGTGGCCTGTTGGGGGGGGGTTCCTGGTGTTTGTGGGTGGGTTTTGGGGTATTTGAGCAACACTGGGTATGGATACTTTTCATTGCAAGTGGTTTGAAGAAAATCCGTGGTGGCCAAGGGGAGTTAGGGCCTAGCTGCAGAGCGCGCGTGGAGTGATGTTGGGAATTTGCCAGGAAAATTACTAAGTCCCCATTTTTGTAGTTTTGCTTTTTGGCTGTTTGGGGGTCTTCTACTTGTTTCCGCCTGGGTTAACGGTTCTGGGGCCATTGCTGAGAAGGTCTAGTACCGGATAAAAGTGGTTTGGAGAAAATCCATGAGGAAAAGCGTTTTTGCACATTAACTTAGGGCTCGTTAGGGTTAGCACTAGCAGCAGGGTTGCATGTGTTTCGGGGTGTTCTAGATTTTTGCAACTGAGTTCTGGGGTCTTGGAGCACTCGTGAGAATGTGTAATTTTGTTTGCTAGTGGTTTGAAGAAAATCCATGGTGGGGAAGGGGGGATTTGGCCTAGTTAAAGAAAGCGTTTGCCACTATTCTTAACTTAGGGCTCGTTAGGGTTAGCAGTATTGTATTGCATGTGTTTGGGCGGGGGGCTGTTTGTGGGGGGGTTTGCGAGTCTTGGAGCGATGCTGGGTATGGATACTTTTGCTTGCTTGCAAGTCGTTTGAATACAATCCACGGTGGGTAAGGGGGGATTTGGGCCTACTTTACTTTCAAAGTACGTTTTGTCACCATTTTCTACTAGGCCTCGTTTTTTGAGATCTGATTGGGGGTCTTCTACATTTTTGCGACTGGGTTTAGTAAGGGTCTGGGAGCACTGCTGGGAAGGTCTAATTTTGTTCTAAAACACAGTTTACAGTACACCTAGCTTGATGGGAAGGATCCGCTAAATTAATTCGCCCATACTTATTTATCCTTCAAAAGGAGACTCAGACAGAGTAGGCACTTTTAAAAATATTGTACTGTCTATTAGGAATCTCAAAGTGTGACTTTTTGCACTACACAGCGTACATACCTTATATTTATTTGTCAGTGGTGTTCTAATATCACTTCCTGTTTTTCCATCAATAATTACAGGCCGTGTTTCAGCCTGTGCAATGGGAAAAAAAGGATGAAGTCAGGCTTCACATTAGCGAGCCGCAATTCAGCATCCGGCAGGCAGTGGACAGGGTGTCTTCTGGTCACCAACATTGATGGACGGAGAGTCAGATGGAATGGAGGAGTCCCGCTAATAAGAGAAATGGTTGGATGCATCTTACAACTTCCCAAATTCAACAGGACAACTACAACAACATACAGATACAGTATCCGTTCTTTTCTAATTATCTTTTAAGTAATGTTATTGCTGTGAACTTCTATGAGTGTGACTCTGCATTTCTTTGATCTCTGCTTCTAAATTCATCCCTACAGCCATTGGATAGGTTTTACTTCTGCTATTTTTCAAACCTAATTTAATGTACAAAGTGTTTCTCTGAGTGCAGAGATAGGCAAGTGAAAACGCATAATTATTACTGCAGCCCTGTACTGTCGCATTATTTCATTCACGGTTGTCAAAAGTACTAGTTACTTTTCAGTAACCATGCATGCAGTAGTGCATGCACTTCCTTTATGTCACTTAAAAGATTCATGGTTAGCTTTGTACCCAAAGATTTGTTTATCTTCAATTATTGTTTGTCCATGCTGTGCTTTTTTTTTCTTCTCTCAACAAAACTTTCCCAAAAACCCCCATTCCCATCCATTTTCCAAACCCTAACCCTCTTCCCCCGGGCTGTGTGGTTTTGATTGATGTGTGACTAAATGACAGCAATAATTCCACACGCTTGCTAGGGAGGATAAGGTCATAGCAACAGGAGGGTGAAGGAATCCGAGGATATATTCTCACTCAGCTTGACACTGAGTCACTATTGGCAAATGAAAGCAGATTTTCATGTGCGCCATCAACTTGATTGGTCATCAAGAACATCCTCCTCCTAGACGTGGCAAATGAAATTATTACGCTGCTGTGTCCTTCACCTTCAGTACTATTTCTTGTAATAGTAGCCAATGTCAAAGAAATTCAACGCAAGTAGTAGTTATACTTTAAATACTTTACCATTTGTTAGGCTACATTGTGGCACTGTTCTAGTGTACTGTCACCTGCTATATTCTCTATCGTATCGTTATAATGCTACGGTAAGGACAAACAAGGTTTCATTTTCTTTTTTTTCAGATGCTGCAACTGCCACTGTGTAACACCACAAGTACCACCGCAATGATGACATTTCATCCGCCCAGGATTGCCAACCTTAATCGCCATTTCGCGTACAGCCAGCCCTATGCCTAGCCCTATTTCCAAACACAAATTACAGGTAAGATAAGCGTTTGGGGGGAGGTAGTATAATGAAGTATTAGGAGAGACGAGAGACTGACACTAGTCCTAGGACTATTGAATTTACTTACTCTGTGAGAGGCACTTAGTTTTGAAAACATTTGGGCCATTAGTACTTACACAACTTGAATCAAGATGCCACTTAAGTTTCAGGACTGTTAAACCCCCACCCACCAGCCTCAAAAGCAGTTAAAAAGACGTATGCTCAGATAAAGTTTAAAGTATATTTATATATCCAGTAACATAAATCTCCCGCAAGACCCAACCCCCCCCGAACCCCAATGAATGTCCCTGAAAACGAAGTCCAAAAAAGTAGAAAACCCAACTCCCAATCCCCAGAAGTCTTTCAAAAAGGGGCAAGGGACAGTCTCCTCCTACTGGCTGCTGTTGACTTTTCGGGCCAGGTCAGCATGCTCCTTGAGGAGGGTCTCGAGCAGGGTCTTGGTGTTGAGGAGCTCCTGCTCGAGGTAGGAAACCCTCAGGGAAAGGCGGTGCATCCTTTTTTTGCAACTGCTGTGGGGGGCAGCTGATTTCTTTGCTGCTCGGTGGTGGTGGGTGGCTGCGGTACCCCGGCTCCGTACCACTGGAGACCTGCGCTGACTGGCTGAGCCAGGGAGCGCAGAGGAGGATGCAGGTGTCGCCGTGGATGCTGTTGACGTACTCTGCGTGTCCTCCTCCTGGGCCACCAGCCGCCGATATTCGGCGACAGTCGCCTCCAGCCTCCGTTGCCGGGCCCTATCAGCCAGCTCCTTCCTTGTTGGTTTGGAAGGAGCATCTATATGAAGAAAGAAAGACATAGTCTGTAACCAATGCTCTTTAAGATTAACACAAAATGATTCAGCAGAAAGTTGTGTCACAGTAGAACTAGCAACTTGTAAGCGCAGTACATAACTATTGTGGCCAGTATCTATCTAACCTCCCACTTCTTCATCCTTGCTCTAACATTAGTGGGAGTTTAAGGAATCAATTCTACGAGCACTATGGACTCACTCCATTAGAGTCCACTATGACAGTACACCAGTCTTCTTCTTCTTCTTCTCTCTTGTTTAGCAAAATTGGTACGTTAACTTCTGCAAGCCGGCATAATGCCAGCGCAGTCAACTTGCACCCGAGAAAAACAGACGCCCGCCATGATGAGTGAGACAGACTTGCGTTACTGTACCAGTCCAGTACATGCAGGTGGTGATGCTCTTACTTTTCTATTACGGGTGGCACTGAGAATACTCTGTTACAAGGGCTACTGCTTAATTAATTTAACTTTCACCCTACAGTGCCAATGAATAGATACTAGAAAAGGAAAATGAAGAAGATAAATAATCTGATTATCTATCACTGCACATGGTATGTATTTGCTTACATATGGGATGACTTTAGGTGCTTTGCTTTTTATTGAGTGAACAGTTATACAACCACACAAGAATGACCGAGTTCTACTAAACTTATTAACAGAGGTAGTGAGCGGCCATCCTAATAGCCGGATATATGCTGTGCTTGCAATACAAACTACTGCTACTATTCATGGTAGTATTCAGACAAAATTACAACTTCTTTTCCTTGCCTTTCCTACACTGGGACGGACGTGCGGGTGCGGTGTTACATACTCTTCAAAGTAACACTTAGTTCATCCAGTGACCGTCTACTCTCTCGAGATACACATATGCTATCTAAGAGTCAGATAGTACCATGATCCAGGCATCCATCCATTCAAACTATATGTCAATCATTCTTCTTCATGTCTCTCATCTGGACAAACCTTACGTTTTCTCACGGGGAGCACACTATGCAGTCTGCAATCTCAATTAGTAAGGAATATAAGAGCTTACCACTGCCCGCCACTACCGTGGCAACCTGCACAGCAGTTTGGTCCGGCACTTGCACCGCCTCCTCCCCAAAACTTTCCTCTTCCACCTCCGCGCTGGGCCCAGCACCAGATGTTCCACCTACAAAGTACATTTAAGAATGTTAGATGTCATAGACATACACCAATCGCTAGTATTTTTTGTCTAGGAATGCAGAAATGTGAATACCGAAAACAAGCTAATCATTTGTGACTGTCTACTCTAAAGTAAAAATGTCCCTTTTTCCAGGGAAGGGTGTTGTCTTGCTGCACTTTTTTGCACAACTGATGAATGCTTTATTTTTAACACGCACCATTTGTCTCATAACAGACAGAATCTTCACTTCTAAGAACAAATCATCATCACTAGGACGGAGGGACCAACGATTCAGCACCAAAAAGAAAAATGAAAGTTCAAACCAGGTGAGGGCTCGGCTCGCCCACAATAAATGTGTGAAATAAATCACTATAAGCACTTTTCCATTTTTAATCAACAATTATGTTTTATGACAAGCTTGATTTCAATAAATATTTTTACTTTTAATAAAGCTTTAAAACTTAAATAGACTCTGTGGTTTTTGGTCATGAGTGAATGAGCAAACGGTTTTGCATTTTGCAATGCATGAGCCCGTGCCTCTGACACTTCTGGACTCTGACTCCGTACTCTTGTCCTACGTTGGATAATCATCATTGAGGATCAATCATCGATGAATTCGGGAGCTAAATGACTCTGCCACACTATCTAGTCAATAAGGAGATTGGGGGTTCTTCAAAGTCTGATATCACTGAGGTATGTGGAAAGTCGACCTGTGCCTATTATAATTGATAAACAATGCACTTTAGTGTCCATAGGTCTGTTTGTACAGATTTGTCCCTGCAACAGTAGTAGTATGGATTGTCCTCCTATCCAAACCAAAAGTAGAGTAGTATCTTATTCTTTCTTGGTGGTCATTCACCTTTTTATTGTTGGTAATTGTCAAAGCATAAACATTTAGAAGACTTGAAAAGACATTATGGACAATCCCAGAGGACTGCACTCAGAGCATAGAGCTATTGCTGACTAGAATGGGAGTTTTGTTTTACACCTTTTGCCAAATGTTCAATCTTAGTTAGCTACACAGAGAGACAAATAAGAATAATCTAGTAATACCACAGGGAGTCATAGTCGAGGCAGGATAAGAATTTAGATACAGTCTACAAGAAGATCAAAGACGATTTAGAAAAAAACGAATGAGGAAAGCTAGGAAAAAATAGGTACTCTATATTAAAATTAAAACTTACCGGGCCAGCAAAGGAGCCCTCGCCTGACCGATCCTGGCCTGGTTCAGCAGCAGCAGCCTCCTCCAATGTCCTCTTGCCCCTGGGGGGAGCTGATGTACAACATGAAAGAAAGAAAGACCCAAAAACATGGATGATTGTTGTCAACCAAATCAAACATTTCAAAAGAACAATAACAATAATAAGTCGACGGTCCGCTTGATTTGCGGACCGTCGACTTGGAAAGTTATGCAACTCATTAAACAAACTACTAAAAAGGTTCGCCTAGGACTGGCAGGCAGCAGTCCGCAGCACGCGAAGTGACAGACAAACTCCATGGTGATTGCAGATCAGCGACAACACAAAAAACTTTCCTACTACATTAACCAGTCATTAAAATACTCAAACTATCAATCCACCACCACTATTTCTTCTTATTGCCAGGTGTACAAAGGAAGGACTGGACTGGAGTCTGTAGGGGCAGATTTAAAAGCCCCTTGCGGCTCTTTTGCTCCATTGTTGCGTGACTTTTGTGACGCAGAGGCATAACAAAAGAGGCGCCATGGTGCGGCGTATATTAACAACGTGACGCATATGGGAGATGCATCATGTTGTAAGCCCTGCGTCATCAGGGGGCGTTCTGGCGCAAGGGAGGGCATTCCTGCGCAGGAACGCATCCTAAAAGTGGCTGAGGGAAATCTACAAGATGTCAATCAGTCACTTTTAGGACAATGATGCGTGACTCAAACCCTGCGCCTGCTTGAAGCAGACGTACGGCTTGACGCAGCATTGGGGAGATAGGGCACCCCAGAGCATTGCTGGAGCTGCGCCATCGTTGTCACGCAACTCCAGCAATGCGCCGCCTTTACGGCACAGATGCGTAGGGCTTCTGTGACGTTTTGGGCCCATGGTGCGCCGCATTGTAAATACGGCGCACCATGGGTGGTGGTGGCGTGGCGCACAATTACTGGCGCATCCCTGCTACTTTGCAGGGATGCGCCGGTAATTGAAAATCTGACCCTTAGTGTCTAGCATTACGCAGTTCTTTACACTACACTCATACATAATTTCTCAGGTCAATGAAATGAACACAAAATAGAAAACAAATAAGCATAGTAGCAAGGCTACTGAGAAGAAGAGCAGTGCACCTGAAATGCACAGAAGATTTTGAAATATAATTTACCTACAATGTAATTGGCAGCATTATTGCTCTTGGTAAAAAACAAAAATTTGCAATATAATAACACACAGAGCGGGAGAAAACAGAGTAGTGATGAAATAGCTAGAAATAGCTACTACTACTCACCAAGCCCGGGGATCTCGACGCCGAGCACGTCCAGCAAGTCGCGATTCCGGTCCATGAGATCCGTCCAGCGGTGAGTGGCCTAGTTGTAGGTGCGCCGGACCCCAGAGTGTTCAAACATGGCCCGGCACACCTTCTCCCACCGCTTCCGGCGCTCCCGGATCCCGTAGCCGGTAGCGATCTTGCCGCCTCCCATGATGGTCTTGGGGAGGCGGCGCTGGACATGAAAGACTAGTGCGGCCACCTCCTCCGCACTAAAAATCTCCCGAGCTATAACTTGCTCCCCCCTCAAACGCCCGTACGGGAGCCGGGCACGGGGTGTGGGACCCTTCCCCTTCGCGGGCTGCTTTCCGGCTCCCTTTACCATGGTCTGGGCAGAAAGGAAGGTAAATAATAAAGAAGAAATAGAATAGGGAAGAAGAAAAGAAAAGAGTTAAAAAAAGTAGTTTAAAATTAACCCAAAGTAGCAGAAAACACAAAAATATAGAGCTAGAAAATTAGAGGGATAGATAATAAGTAAAATAGAACAAAAAAAACTTCAAACAAGCAAAGGATGGCAGAGATTGACAGAGGATACAGAAAGCATGCCCAGAACCATAGCAATGAATGAAAAACAAGATGGCCGCGCCCGTTGACGATAGCGTGGGTAAGTTCGCACAAGATTTTCCCCGCGATCACACGCGAACATGTACTAGCGAGCCGCACACTTTGCAAGATTACACATAGCGCCCGGAAACGGAATTACGTCCCGCAAACAAGATGGCCGCGCCCATGTACGACCGCTAGGGTAACTTCGCAAATGTTGCGCTACAAGCGGCTTGCGAAAAAATCACGTGAACAAACACGCCGCAAAAAAAACCAAATCGTGTATTCGCACGAATTCGCGGCTTCCGAAATCGATCTCGCACAAATTTGCGCCCCGCGAATCGCGCGAAATTGCAGAAAAACTATTTTTGCAAAACTGAAAGCACTCAGCAGGTGCAAAAGTTCAATCTTAACATTAGTAACAATTCCCTCTAGTGCTTCCTGAGGGGCCCCTCCAGAGTTCAGTTGCCTACTTGCAACTATTCTATGACCCTGCTCTGACCCTCACAGCAGGCTCAGAGAATAGCTACAAGTATGCCAAAGGTCCTGCTAAAAAAAATTAGACTGCAACAGAAAGCAATTACAGATAAGGAAGCAGGTGCCAGACTGGAAGTTCAAATTCAGAGACACATTATTCAATCAGCCCCTAATTCATTCATGTCAGTTGAGGCAGGGCAAGTGTGCTTTTCCCCCCATAATCTACAGTGATGAAACAGAGGGTGGCATGGGTGAGCCAGAGGGTGGCAGTGGTGAAACAGAGGGTGGCAGTGGTGAAAAAGAGGGTGCTGTGATGAACCAGACGTAGAAACAACATGGTCGCGACCGTTGCTACCCGACAAGTAAGTTCGCGTTTGCGTACTGGTAAAAAACCCTCGCGAAACGGCAGAAACACTTCTAACCCCCCCCAAAAAATCCGCTAAATTCGCGAGAATTCGCGGATTCGTAAATACGCAATTTTGCGGATTGCGAATCTGCAAAATTCGCCCATGCTTCGAAACCAGTCAATGTTAGCCTATCAAAGGAAATTCAAGTTACTGTAACTACGATTAGAATTACTTTTCAGGATCAATAGTGGACTGAAAGATGCAGCACTGAGGTCTCTCCTGATAACAGGTGAGTAAATCGGAATTCGTAGTTCGGCTGATTTTAGAGGAATGTTTTTAAATTCCAAAACTCCACACTTAGAAAAATTTCCAAGTGAAACCAGTCAATGTTAGCCTATGGAAGGAAATTCAAGTTACTGTAAGTATGGTTAGAATTACTTTTCAGGATCAGTAGTGCGCTCAAAGATGCAGCACTGACGTCTCTTGTGATAACAGGTGAGTAAATCGGAATTCGTAGTTCGGCTGATTTTACAGGAATATTTTGCTCAATAGTGAAGAAAGGGGCGGGGCCTGAGGTAACATGTGAGCAAACACACCCTGTGGCACGTTTTAGGTTGGGGAATTCATTCCTCTTCAATCCTGAGGTCCCCTGTGAGCCAACTAGCCCACCAGGTACCTCCAGTATGCGCCAGGGAGCTGCGTTGTAGACAGGTGTTCAGGGGCACGCCCCCTTTTCACAACACTCTGCAACGCAGCTCCGTGGTGCTTACTGGAGGTACCTGTTGGACTAGTTGGGCCCTAGTGGACCTCTGGATTGAAGAAGAATTAATTCCCCAACTTAAAACGCGCCACAGGGCATATTTGCACACATATCACCTCTAGCCCCGCCCCCCCTACCTTCACCACTGTGCAAACACGCCATGTACCACGTTCTAAGTTGGGGGATTAAGTCCCCTTGCATACTGGGGTCCATTGGGGCCAACTAGCCCACCAGGAACCTCCAGTGTGCGCCAGGGGGCTGCCTTGCAGAGAGGTGTAAAAAGGGGCGTGGCCTCATTACACCTCTCTGCAACGCAGCCCCCTGGCACGTTTGCAGAGAGGGAACTAATTCCCCTTGCATACTGGGGGTCCCTGGAGGCCAACTAGCCCACCAGGAACCTCCAGTATGCGCCAGGGGGCTGCATTGCTAGACTAGTAAGATCGCTGGGGATGGAGGTGGTGTCTTACGCAGACGACACCCAGATCATGGTATCGCTGGCTCACTCCTCTGTCTGTACACCCGCCCTTAGCTTTAGGTCATGCATGCAGCATGTGGCAGATTGGATGATCATCAACTCCCTAAAGCTAAACGGCGACAAGACAGAGGTCTCGGTCTTCGGGAAAGACCAAGATGTTTGGTCGAGCGAGTGGTGGCCTTCATCTCTTGGCATCTGCCCTACTCCCTCCCAATCAGCCAGAAATCTCGGTGTTGTCTTTGACACCTCACTTTCTATGACGCTGCAAGTTAATAGGACCGTGGCCATGTGCTGGGGTGTTATCAGGATCCTAAATAGAATTCGTAATTATCTCTCCCTCCAGGCGCGCAAACAGATCGCAGTCGCTCTTGTTGGCTCCAGGCTCGATTATTGTAACTCTTTGTATGTGGAGCTCAACAAGGGCCTCATTCATCGACTGCAAATCGTGCAGAACGCTGCAGCGCGCTTTGTTCTGGCCCTTCCTATGGCATCATCGGCCACGACTGCTAGGAGAGACCTTCACTGGCTACCTGTCCAGTATAGAATCTCTTTTAAGATTCTATGTCTTACATACAGAGCACTTGCGGCTGGCCCCGATGACGCACTCGGTACCCTGCTCATCCGCTATGTTCCAACAAGATGTCTTCGATCGGCCGGGCTACTGCAACTTGTAGTGCCCCGTGCTAGGCTGACCAGATGGGGAGCGAGGGCTTTTTCTGTCGCCGCTCCTCAGCTCTGGAACTCTCTTCCAATTGAGATTAAAACCTTACCCTCAATTGATTTGTTTAAAAAGGCCCTTAAAACTTGGTGCTTCATTAGAGCCTACCAATGAGAGAATGCTGTTTGATCCGGCGAGCTGTATTATTTGAAGTAGGCGCCTTGACGCCCATTGGGCAAAGTTTGCGCAGGATAAGATACATTTCATTCATTCATTCATTCATTGCAGAGAGGTGTAAGGAGGCCACGCCCCTTTTTACACCTCTCTGCAACGTAGCCCCCTGGCACGTTTGCAGAGGGGGAACTAATTCTCCTTGCATACTGGGTAATATATATATATATATATATATATATATATATTTATTTAGAAATATATATATATATATATATGTATGAGCAAAACGTCCCTTCTGGGAGGAGCAGCAATTAGCTGGTGCCGGCGGCGAGGCAGAGACAAGCCTCGCAAATCTGTTTTCAAGCAAAACTCCACAAAGGCACACCGCACTCTCTGATGGATGGTTTTAACACACATTTATTTCACTCTTCTTCTCCTTCACTTACGCGTTTTGAACTTACAGCAGTTCCTGATCACGGTAGTAACTTACTACCGTGATCAGGAACTGCTGTAAGTTTGAAACGCGTAGGTGAAGGAGAAGAAGAGTGAAATAAACGTGTGTTAAAACCATCCATCAGAGAGTGCGGAATGCCTTTGTGGAGTTTATCTTGAAAAAAAAAAAAAATATATATATATATATCTGCCCGTGGCTAATTAAAAATTTGCTGCATGAACCCCCGTGAGTGCGTTATCGTTTGTGGAAAATAGAAAACGATTGGAGCGGCCATATATATATATATATATATATATATATGTTCACGCTCGTTCTCCACAGGAAACAAAGCACTCGCAGGGGGTGCCAGCTGCGGTTGTGGAAAGCCGCAATATGTAAAGCTCCAAAATCCTTCGTTCTCTCAGACGAACAAAGAAAACCGCACTCGTGAGGAAATGTTTGAGGCAAACTTTTATTGATTTATCTTTTGCCAAACAGACAGACGCGTTTCGGCGTGTAGCCTTCTTCGGTGTAACCATCGCCTTGCGTCGGACATATTAATAAAGTATTCGTGTTTGCATTTCCTGTCAACACAGGCATGGACATAAACATAAAGAAGGGACAAACCACTGTGAGTAACATGGGCGCCATATTGGAGCATGTTGTTCTACCTTGTGAATACTAGTTTCATACCCTTAATGAGACACACAAAGTGGTATCAATATGCATTAATAATTGCAGGTAATGTGTCTGGGTACAGTGGTGCAAAGAAAGAGAAACCTTAGCCGTGGATCGGCTTGTGTCCCTTGCTCGACCATGCTGAGACATGATGAAACACAATGAATTTAGTGAAGCATAAGCAGACCAAAACTAATCTGATTATCAACAGGTTTAACCAGGACCATTACCAAGTTCATCACTTGCAGTACACCGTACGCGGTGTATTGCCTGGTCTGCCCGTGTGGCCTACGCTACATAGGTAGTACCATACATCAATTGAAGATCAGGGTCCTTGAATACCTCCGGGCCATTGATAAAGTTGACCAGGCTTACCCTGTCGCACGGCACTTTGCCGAAAGCCATCAAAGCGACAGGAATAAGCTTCAGTACTTTGGTCTAGACTATATCCCAAACTCTATCAGGGGGGGACAGGCTGAGAAAGTGAAGACGTCTTGAGTCTAGATATATTATTGATCTAGCAACCAAGTTTTCTAAAGGATTAAATAGTGGGGAGGAGATGGCTGTTCATCTGGGCACATAGAGCATATACACAGCAACTATCCTTAAATCGTCAATTTCTTGTATGTGTATATCTATCTATAGATTTGGAAAGACATCTATAGTGAAACTAGATGCTCCAAAGCATTCTTTTCAGCACCTGTACAAGCCCATGCTATGTGCTATTGTGTTATTATGTTACTGAGAGCCACTACGTGCACACTGTATATATTTATGCACACACTGATTTCCACTTCCAGTATTCTGATTTGATTTGGACTGCGTTATTTCAAGTTATTATGTTGATAATCAGATTAGTTTTGGTCTGCTTATGCTTTACTAAATTCATTGTGTTTCATCATGTCTCAGCATGGTCGAGCAAGGGACACAAGCCGATCCACTGCTAGATTTTCTCTTTCTTTGCACTACTGTACCCAGACACATTACCTGCAATTATTAATGCATATTGATACCACTTTGTGTGTCTCATTAAGGGTATGAAACTAGTATTCACAAGGTAGAACAACATGCTCCAATATGGTGCCCATGTTACCCACAGTGGTTTGTCTCTTGTTTATGTTTATGTCCATGCCTGTGTTGACAGGAAATGCAAACACGAATACTTTATTAATATGTCCGACGCTAGGCGATGGTTACACCGAAGAAGGCTACACGCCGAAACGCGTCTGTCTGTTTGGCAAAAGATAAATCAATACAGTTTGCCTCAAACGTTTCCTCACGAGTACGGTTTTCTTTGTTCGTCTGAGAGAACGAAGGATTTTGGAGCTTTATATATATATATATGTATGTATATATATGTATATTCACTGAAAAAACCATAGGTTTCAGGCCTTATATAGTTAGGAATAAGCATTTAAAAAAAACATTGAAGAGGGAGGAGCTACGCTAGCAATCAAGATGGCCGCGTAAGCTCCTGGCTCCGCCGACCTCCGCCAGCAGCTCGAATATCCTGCCTTTAATCCTGAACTTACACCAGATTTCCTTGTTCATTAAGTTTTCCTGCTTCTAAAGGTTCAATCCCGAGTTTTCTACCTCATCGGCTGACGAAGATACGCCGTGTTTCCATTCTCGGCCTAACAACTTGTGGAAGCCGGGGCCTCGATTTCTAGCCTATCCGGGTTGGAATTGATCAACATCGGCCGTGAGACCTGGACTGAGCCCGGTCTCCCGAAGTGTGCCGTGAATTGTTGATTTTTGGTGATGATCCTGTGCATGGCCTATACCGAGGACACACCAGCGTGTCACACCGGCTGCCGTGGTGGAGGTCCGGTGCCCGGAGACCTTGCTGCCCTCCCGGGGTTGACGGGCTGGGGCCCTCACTGTCGGCGAAGGTGTGTTCTGCTAGACGAGGAGAGCCCACTGTTCAACATCAGATTTGCGTGGCCTGTTACCCCGGAGTAGCCGGCCTCCGGGGTTCAAGTCCTGCTCTGTCGCCTACTGAGAGGGGATGGAGCGGACGGAAGGCACGCCATCGCTGCAGGCCGTTATGGCCGCCATTGGGGCGCTCCATTCGCACACCATCGCTGTGTTCCGGACACTGATTGTGACAGTGGACGGTATCCTGGAACCGGAGGACGACTCTGCGTTAAGTTTCCAGCTAGCTGTGGTCCCAGCGGTGCACCGAACGTCTGGAATCGAGGTCCCCGTGCAGATCCCGGATTTAATGAGCCTTGGCGGTCCCCAATTAACAACAAGCCAGCCCGTGCTTATCGCCAGCGTCTCCTGCTCGATTCTGCTGCCGCCTAATACATCTATGGACGGCCTTCTGTGTGGTAACAAGTTCCTCAGTGCCTGTTCGGGATACTCGCTGTTCTTGGACACCTTTCCTCTTTCGATTTGTGAACTTTTATCCTGTATTCGATCCTACTGCACTGACATGAACTTTTATGAACGCTTTGCCTTTTCCATCAAGATGGCGGCTCGAGTGAAGAAGACTCTTATGAAAGATCGTACTGGCCAGGGCTGAACTTGATCGCTTAGATCTGATATAATAGCTTTATGCAATGCCGGGGTTGTGCCTATACTGTGACGGGAGTTGGGTGGTTATTGACTATACTCCCCCGATTGGTTTGTATATTTTGCTGACTATTGGTTTTACCACGTCTCAGGGTGGTCGCTGTGGCGGGGGGTACGGGAGACCGGGAGTGTGTTTGCTTTCTCTTCCTCCACTTTCTCTCTCTTTCCCTTCTTTTAGGGTAGTTCTTGGGCGACAGGCACGCTGCTAGTGGGGTTAGGCAGTAGCCATTGCAGGGGTGCAGGGTGGGGGGTTAGGGGAGTTTTTTTTTATTTTGCCTCTGTTTTGTTCTATGGCCCTTTTGTCTTTCCTTTTTCCTTTCTACGAGAGGTGGGCTGTTTATTCTCCACGGATCCTTTATTGTCCGGGTGTCTACACTGACTTTAATTATCCTGTATCATTGAGGACGGGGTCGCGCGGGTGGGATTGTTTTTGATCGTATAATAGACTGTTTATTTCTCTTCTCTAATGTGCGTAATCGTGATGGGCCATGTGTTCCCTACGGTGGTTGTTGTATGAATGTTTCCCCCGCCTGTCCCTGTTCTGCATTTTACCGTTTAACACCTGATATCTGTAATGCCTACTCTTGTCTTACTGTTAAAATAAAAAAATATATTAAAAAAAAAACATTGAAATTGCTCCTATATAGTTAGTTGTACTAACTATACTTCGGGCACCCGCAATCCACTGCTGATGATGTCACATATTACATCATTCATGACATGGTCAGTGACATCACTGATGACATCTCAAATGACATCAATGATGACATCACTGATGACATCATCCAGTGAATGTGGTTTGCTTAGATATTTAAATATGCATTATATATATAGCAATTTGCATTGAAGTATGAGTGGATATATAAAAATAAGTATTTGGATGGAGGACTTTAACAATTTATAGTGTCTCACTAAATATAGAGGATAGTGACTGAACTGTGTGAATATCTGTATCACTTTGTCAGTTGTTGTGTAAACTGGTTCTCCGGTTGGTTACTAGCTATGTGAAAGTGTATGTTAGTTATTGATTAGTTTACTGAGTATTTGTATGGCAGAGTGAATGTGTGTGTGGTTCGGTAGAGGGTGTGTGACTGCCCAAAGATGTGTGAATAGTTGATTCAGTAGATATATGAAGTTAAAACGACATGTTCTAACAGCTGTTTGGGTGAATGAATATCTTTATGGGTGTGGTGATGAGCAAATATATTTCTCAATGGTGCATGTCCAACAAACTTGAAAAATAAAAGGCAGTGTATGTGTCAGTTGTTGTATATAAATAAGTATTCATAAGACTCAGTGATTGAGTGAGTGACTGTATGGATAACTGTATACTTGTAATAATGATTTTATAATATAATAAATATGACTTACTATCTAAATGACTAGATGAAGTGGTGTTTGTATAAGTGTGTAGCTAAGTAAGTATGTAAGTATGATCCATTGTTTGCATAAGTGAGTAGGATAACTTCATATGTGAATAGGTTGTGTGCTGGTGTGTAATGTAGGTATAGGTGTATAAGTATTTGTGATAGTGTTCTATTGTTCATTAACAGCATGTATGAGTGAATCTACAGGTAAGTGATTAGATGTGTGTATACATCTAAGAATCAATAAGTGGGTTTTTAAATACTTCTATTCCTGTGTCAATGGATTCAAATATGATACTCTGTATTTTACAAAGAGTGATGAAAGATTTTACTAGTGTATGAAAAGGTCTATGTGATTGTCACGTGGATGATGTAATCAGTGATATCATCATTGATGTCATTTGAGATGTCATCAGTGATGTCACTGACCATGTCATGAATGATGTATTATGTGACATCATCAGCAGTGGATTGCGGGTGTGCGAAATATAGTTAGTACAACTAATTATATAGGAGCAATTTCAATGTTTTTTTTAATGCTAATTCCTAACTATATAAGGCCTGAAACCTATGTTTTTTTCAGTGAATTTCAAAGGTTTTTTATATGCTAATACCTAACTATATAAGGCTTGAAACCTATGGTTTTTTCAGTGAATTTGCAAGGTTTTTTAAATGCTAATTCCTAACTATATAAGTCCTGAAACCTATGGTTTTTTCAGTGAATTTGTAAGGTTTTTTAAATGCTAATTCCTAACTATATAAGGCCTGAAACCTATGGTTTTTTCAGTGAATTTGCAAGGTTTTTAAAATGCTAATTCCTAACTATATCAGGCGTGAAACCTATGTTTTTTTTCAATAAATTTCAAAGGTTTTCTAAATGCTAATTCTATTAGCGGATAACGTTTAAATATGTTAATATCCTTGTGGGACCACCTGAGCGGAAAATGCGTAAATGAGGCAGGGTACAGATCCCCTGACCCCCTAGCCCTTCTCAGGGGGTCCCAGAATCACCCCCAGGGCCAAAGAAATATTTTATTTTTTTCAAAAAATCGCGGGTTTTTTTCTGGCCCTTGGGGTTCTTCTGGGACCCACTGAGAAGGGCCAGATGTCCTATGGAAAATTGCATGGGGAAAAACACATTTTGGGACCCCCATTTTCACTGTTTTCCCCTGTGGTACGCTCAGGGTACGCGTACCTGTAAACGCCCATGTACGCGCACCCTGAGCTTACTCCGCGAAATTTTTAAGGAAAGGAATTCTTTTTTGCCCTTCGTGGTCCTTCTAGGCCCCCCTGAGAAAACCTAGGGGGTCAGAGGGTCTCTACCCTGCCCCCTTTTAACGTTTTACCCTTTTATTTTTCACCTCTTGTGTCTCGGTTCTACCGAGACACAAAATGGCGGACTCTCCGGACTGTTTCGAATGTTGACAGACACCCGGGAGCCAATCAGCTTTCCGCTCGCGCACTTCCGTGGTGCGCGGGTGCGCTTACCGGTACGCGTACCCAAAGCGCTCAGAGCGCGCATATGGATATATATGTGTTTTTGAAGTTAATTTTCGTGAAAACTACTGGAGCAATTTTCACCAAATATAGAAAAGGCACTTCAGCGTACCAGTCCCTACAATTTTGCAAAGTTTGGTGTAATTCCATTCATCGGTTCGGGCTGTAGCCGTGTCTGAACGTCCTATGAAAATTAAAATGGGGAAAACACGTTTTGGGACCCCCCTTTTTTCTCGGCCCCCACATGACGAATTCCCCCAAAACTTCCAGGGAAGGAGCGGAGCGGAGCTGGCCTAAATTTTGGAAAATTACACGCAAATTCCTCAACCGGCGCCAAAATTATTCCCAATAGAATGTTGTGGATTTCCTATGGAAACTAGGTCCTAACTATATATACCTACTGGCTATCGCCAGTAGGTTATATATATATATATATATATATATATATATATATATATATATATATATATATATATATATATATATATATATCACGCTCTCTCCCCCATTGGAAAGTCAAGGCACTCGCGGGCGGGTGCGGTTTGCGGTAATGGGTACCCGCATAAACACTCAGCTCAGCCTCAGAGATTGTATCCTCCAAAGAACCGCACTCGTAGAGCCAAACGGTTTTGCAGTGCTCACACCAAAAGTTTATTCATAAATAGTTAACAAACGCGTTTCAGCATACGCCTTCCTCAGTGTGGGATATATATATCTTATATATATGTTTCAAAAGTGCTCCGCTTTACTGGGGCCCCCGACCCTGCAGGGCAGGCTCTAAATAACAGGAACGGAGAATCCTGTAGTTTCAACAAGCTTCAAAAGAACAGAGCCCAACTCTGACTTACGTGCAAGATGACTTTTAATAGGTCACGTGCTCAGCAGCATTCAAACACTCCTTTTAAACCTGACCGGTTTCGGCGAACTTGCCTTGCTCACAGGTGAGTGTAATTTACAGCCTCCAAGTGGTCATGTGGCCCAAAGTAAAATACTGCAGGTCCCAAAGTGCACCATAATATTAAAATAATGTCTTAGTGCTCGATTTCAAATTCAGGTGCAAAAATAAGTTCAACAAACATCACAGGCACAATGCCCCTCGCTGCCAAGCTTGAATAGGTTTACTTGCAGTGCAGTGTCCCAGAGAGAGAAACGTCTCTCTCATCTCCCTTTCTCTTTGAACATTGCCAAAATGTCAGTAGGTTATATATATATATATATATATATATATATATATATATATATATATATCACGCTCTCTCCCCCATTGGAAAGTCAAGGCACTCGCGGGCGGGTGCGGTTTGCGGTAATGGGTACCCGCATAAACACTCAGCTCAGCCTCAGAGATTGTATCCTCCAAAGAACCGCACTCGTAGAGCCAAACGGTTTTGCAGTGCTCACACCAAAAGTTTATTCACAAACAGTTAACAAACGCGTTTCAGCATACGCCTTCCTCAGTGTGGGACACTGAGGAAGGCGTATGCTGAAACGCGTTTGTTAACTGTTTGTGAATAAACTTTTGGTGTGAGCACTGCAAAACCGTTTGGCTCTACGAGTGCGGTTCTTTGGAGGATACAATCTCTGAGGCTGAGCTGAATATATATATATATATATATATATATATATATATATATATATATATATATATATATATATATATATATATATATATATATATATATATATATATATGAGAAGCAGTTGTAGCCCAAGCTGGTGTCGGCGCTCTGTTAATGGCGTGGTGCAGTTTTCTATGACTGGGCTAGTCGTTCAAATATTGCTCAAAGTTCCCAGCAGGGAAATGAAAACGCACTCTCTCGTCTCTTTGAGTTACAGCGGTTTAATAAACAACCAATACCCAACGCGTTTCGCTTCTTACAAAGCTTGTTCACGGGATGTTGAGTCCGTTTCTAAGTCCTTCTTTTAAACACAGTATCATGTGACTTCCTGTGTATGCAATGGATGCATGCTGGTTGATGTAGTCTCCACTACAACTTCCTCACCAGTTTGCTCCATTATGTGTCCATTTGTTATTTTATAGAAAAAGAGGGGTGGGGAGTGCTTCTTGTCGTATGCAGACCAAGTTTATAACTCTTTAGTGAGTTATTGGTGATCCGTTAGTCTCTCCAGTGAGACAATTAGATCGACCATCTGGTGTCACTTTGTAGCAATTCGCAGTTTGTCTTTTAGTCAGCAAAATTGTCACAGAGTCCTTTTCTCTGTGTTTCTGTCCCCTCTAGTGGGTGTGAGTTTGCTGAGTTCTATTGTTCCACTTCATGACTCTTCTGTCAGTTAGATTAAAGGTGTACATAAAGTTCTTCCGTGAGGTTTAGACCTCTGGGTTCTAGAGTCCTGAAGTTGATGATGTGTTTCAACTCTTTTCTTCTCAGGTTTTTGAGGCGATTACCACCTCGTTCAGTTTGTGGAATTTGTTCTATGGCACAAAAACTAAGGACATTAGAGGAGACATTACCCACTCAGGGAGCCAGTGAGAGTGGTTTGAGACTCAAATCTAAATTCAACCCACAACCTTCCCCTGGCAACAACATCGATCTCTTTTAAGAGCTAGTAGTGGAAGACCTCTACAAATTACAGCCAAACAGGAACAGACAGAATCTAACTACATCACAAATGGAAAACTTGAAACAACTTGAAATGGATACAAAGATTGAGATAAAGCCTGCTGACAAAGGCGGAAACATCGTCATCATGGACAAGACACAGTATGTCGCAGAGGCCCAACGTCAGTTAGAAGATAGAGACTGCTATATAGAATTGGAGGAAGATCCCCGTGAAAAAGCTTTGTAAGAAGCGAAACGCGTTGGGTATTGGTTGTTAATTAAACCGCTGTAACTCAAAGAGACGAGAGAGTGCGTTTTCATTTCCCTGCTGGGAACTTTGTGCAATATATATAGTCCACCAACAGAGCGCCGGAATGCGAAGGACACTGCTGAAAGGCAGACCGTGACTTCACGGGAGTGTCGGTGCAATCTCGCCGATCCATGTCCCAGCTGGAAGACGCGCTGCGGGTTGGGACGTCGCGCAGGGACCCGAGGGGCCAGGACATATAATGCGATCTCACCAAGTGTGCCCAGTCCTACAAACGCCTATAACGAAAAGATACAACTTTGGTTCCCCACATCACGCCAATCCGGAGTATAGCTTTCTGGGAGTTGTAGTTTTGTATTGGCTGCAACAAGGTGGATGATCACATGGTTGGGGGCGTGTAGGATTTAAATAACGGACATTTGAGCTGGGCTACACGTACATGAGACGCGGCAGCAAGAGGTGTCTGAGGAAGGAGTAAAAACCGAAATGCATTATACCTACGCTGTCCGGTTCCAATTAAAAGCCTCACCTGAATTTTCCCTGTTTGTGGCTGCTTCCTTTCTCGTCGTTGGAGGGTGGATTCATATATATATATATATATATATATATTTCGCTCCAAGAAACTTCAAAACTTATGAAGAAAACAGGACACCCAGAGCTCCAGTTTAAGGATTTATTAGGCAGATGAAAAAATCTCCATGACGCGTTTCGCCAATACGGCTTGGTCACGCTTGTCTAATGGTGTTAACAGCCATTTTTAAATACCAAACACCCAAGTGAAATTCGTGCACATGTGTAAACATGGAAAAGCAGCAGACATATTGTGATAGGTTTAAATGCAAGGCATAACAAACTTTGTAGCATGTTTCTGGTGTAATACTTCTCAATAACTCTTAGTTTATCATCATATATTTTTCACGAAATATCGCTAGTAAATTTCACCAAAATTTAACATAGTACGTAATTTCTACTTTCATGTCATAAAATACATACAATTATGCCTTATCATTACGGGATCACAACGAATGCACCAGCATGTTATTATTGTTTTTAACCGCGATGTCAACACCGGTCAAACATTACTTCCTGTATCGAGTGAATTGTTTTAGAACATATGGATTCCATTGGCTCATTAAACAAACTCATGCGCTATTGGTTGGTGTCATAGTTGCCAGGTAACCGAGAAAGTTACGATATCCCATAGTGTGATACGCATAAAGAACTGTCATTATTTTTATTCTATTCGGCATCCGATCATATTGATCTGTGCTTGCGCTTCTTTACAAGCGATAATTATGCATCAACAGGGTAAATTCTCATTGCTACGCAACCAACAAAGAAGTCTTTTCTTATAGCGCCCGTAATAATGTCCATGCCCCAGTGGGCAACAGTGAAAATAACTGTGCGCAGAATCCATCACGGATATCACGCCCTAGTGGGCATTATATTCACAAAATCTCTGAAAGTAGTGCCTGTAGTTCCACACTGTGATCCACATTCATCCGCTACCAAGTAATATGTGAAATCTAAAAATAATGGTAATAATGAAAAATAGTTAAAATCAAGAAGACTGCGGACAACATTCACAATACGTATTCTCATCAGAAATATTATTCATGTAGATGTACAGATAATTCTTCACTGATATTGAATCCATTAGGAGTTAAACATTCAAAATCCACAATGTATTTGGATTCAAGTTTTCTTAGGGACAGTTCACGATTGCCACCTCTCACCCCCAAATCAACATTGTCAATCACCACTAACCTGACAAGTTTATCATCCTGCATGTGTTCTGCAAAAAAATGCCTCGCTATAGGGTATTGTCTGTTGTTGTTGCGTATGGCACGTAAATGTTCTAGCACCCTTTTCTTAGCCTCATGCTTTGTGCTGCCCACGTACCATTTATTGCAAGGACACATCAGAATATATACACAAAATGATGTGTTGCAGGTGAGCCGTTTGCGTATGGTAAATTCCCTACTCGTGTTAGGAACAGAGAGTGTCTTGCAATCCTGACTGTACTTACAAGCTTTACATTTGCGGCAACATTTAAAGCCTGAGTTTCCCGTGTTTTTAGAAACACCCAATGAGGTGACGTAATTGTGGCTTAATTCATCTCTGAGAGACCTCCCTTTGCGGAATGTAATTTAAGGATTGTCATCAAGATACTTATTTAGATGGATGTCTGTCTGCAAGATGTGCCAATGTTTTTTAAAAATCTTACGCACCTCATGTGCTTGTCTGGAAAAAGTGGTAATGAATCTTACTGTTTCCGATTCCTTGGTCTCTAATCTCGGGTTCAGTAATTCTTCTCTATTTTTTAGATCAACCCACGCTATAGCTGTGTTGATCAGTTTCTGACTGTAACCCCTATTTAGGAATCTATCACACATGACTTTTTCTTCCTCTTTATATGACTCTTGTGTGCTACAATTGCGCTTAGCGCGAAGTAATTCTCCGTATGGTATGCTATACACTAAATTGCGGGGATGACAACTAGTAGCATTGAGAATGCTATTTCCCGCACTCTTTTTGCGAAATAGTTTAGTGTTCAGCTGGTTGTTAGCCACCTCTACGGTCACATCTATGAACTCTATCCTATGATTGCTGATATGTTCTGTCAATTTTAAATTCAGATTTGATTGACTTTGTCAATAAATAGTTTGGCAGACAACTCATCTCCACACCAAATGAAAAAAATGTCATCAATGTATCGAAGCCACAGGGCAACATTTTCGAATTCAGCCAATTCCCTGACGACCTGCTCCTCCCACCAGCCCATGAATAAATTCGCGTAGCTGGGGGCAAAGCAGGTCCCAACGGCTGTGCCCTGTGAATGTCGATACAAGATGTTGTCAAAGAAAAAGAAATGTTTTTTCAGACAAAAATCGATCACAGATATGATCATTTCAGAATGTTGCAAAAAGGAAACCGATCTAGTCTTAAGAAAATATCTCACAGCCTCCAAACCATGTTCGTGCTTTATACTGGTGTAGAGGCTGCTTACCTCTAACGTAACCAAGGTATAATGGTCATCCCAGTGTATTCCATTGACAACCGTTAGAAAATGTGTGGTATCTTTGATATATGATGGAAGAGCCATCACATAGGGTCTTAGATAATGGTCTATGTACTTGGAAGTGTGTTCCAACAAAGATCCAATCGAGGACACAATCGGACGCCCAGGTGGATCTATGGGGTCCTTGTGCAATTTAGGGAGTAGATACAGAATAGGTATTCTGGGATGTGCGCAGTATAAATACTGAAATTCCTCACACTCCAGTAGCCCCTTATCTTTCCATTCAAATAACAAGTCCCTTAAGGCTGTATTAGATTTCAATAGCTCATCAGAAGCCGCTTTACAGTAACATTTTTCATCACTCAATTGTCACAAACCTTCATTTAGATATTTAGTCTTGTCCAGTACCACAACATTCCCACCTTTATCGGATTGTCGAATGACAATATTGGTATCACATTTCAAGTTATCAATAGCCATGATCTGGTCAACTGTTAGATTTTTCTTTGTCCATGATATCTTCTGATATCGCATTCTGGTTAGATCTTTCAAAACCCCTCTTTCAAACACATCAATAGCGTCGCATTGAATCAGTGGAAGGAAAACTGATTTTGGTTTAAATTTAGTTCCGGGGTTAGCCCCCCCGTCAAAACCCCATGAATCCCACTCCGGAGTGTTACAGACATTTTCAAGATTGGAATCAATGACATGTAGTAATTCCACATCATGTGAGTCTAAGTTACTGATAGTCATAGGAGTACTTACAATTCCAGTTGTTTTAGGCTTCGTTGCGAACCATTTCTTAAGTTTAAGTTTTCTTAAGAATAGAAAAAGGTCAATCCGTGTTTCAGCAAAGTTCATATTATTCGAAGGACAAAATGACAGTCCCAAAGCCAAAGTGTCTATCTCATCTTGAGTTAGTGCTCTCTGTGATAGATTCACCACCGTCATATTCATTTCTGGTTTTTGCTCCTTGTTGCCATTCCCATTGGAGCTTTGATTCCGCCGGCACCTCCTCTTTTTGGCTTGTTTGTTGCGGTAATTCCGCCTCTGTTGCCTCGTCCTCGGCCTCTTTGCGAACCCCCATCCTGGAACATTTCTGTCCGATTTTTGTTGATCATTTGAAACTGTAATAAAAAATTAGGATTCCTTCTTGGATCAATAACCGTGTCTTGATTGACCCCTGAATTGGAGGCATCTGAAATATTTCCATCCGATATATCACTCTCTGTTGCATCTTGTCCCGTGGTCATCGTTGAGTTATTCACCACAGCTAATCCAGTCTTTTTATCAAATAAATGATCGTACTTCTTTTGAAAGGTTAGGGTACGTCCGGATTGATAATCCTTGTAATCTCTTATAAACTTCCGTTGTTTTTTCGCAGTGATCTCCTCTACTAATTTCTCCATCTTCGTGGTCAATTTCTTAAGATGTTCTTCTAATGCTTCTTTGGAGATCAATTGACTTATCTCCAAGGTCAGTTTCTCAATTTCCACGAGGAGTTTAGCTCTGTCTTTCACAGCAAATTTCACCAAAATGCGCATCATTGTCATGGAACATGCTGCAGAGTTGTCCGTCCATTCCTGCAGCATCTCCGCATCTGGATCTTCATAGGTAGGGATGGTAAAAATACGGAGTCCTCTAGGTACTCTTTTCTCCTCAATGTATCTCTGTAGGGACTCCGCTTCACACCATTTAGACAGTTCCCTTTTATACAATTTTTCTAGTAGATTCAATTTTGCCTGTAAACTCAATTCAGTGCCAATGCTGGAAGTGGTCGGCATCTCATCAACGTTAATACTTGAATCTGTGAAGAACAATTTGTCCGCAGTCTTCTTGCGACGAGCATCTAATTCGCCTGCCATGATAGTACAATATCTTCTAAGAGCTCTGTGCAAATCACCGACTTATAATTTGTAGTTAGTCGGTAATGTGCTCCCTGCCCCTGGATCCGCTACTATGCAGCCCGTCGTCTGTTCGATGTCTCCAGGTAATCTAGAATCCCAAGCAGCCACACCAGTGATGATGCGTCGCTCGTACACTCCTTTTCCCCAAAGAAACAAACTTCTTACCGGACAGCAAATGTAGATTTATGCAGATACGCCTGTGTAGTCACCTCTTGTACAATCCGAGGTGAAATAACCAGATAATACCGGGACACAAGTTCTGTAGTCCTAATCATCGGCGTCCATAGAACCAGGGGGTCAGCTAATTCCTTTTTCTTAAATTAAACACTCCACCAGTGCTAGTTCAGGAATAAGGCTGTCACAGGCGGTCCTGTTGCAGCTACCAGCCAGCTTACAATTCGCTCCAAGAAACTTCAAAACTTTTGAAGAAAACAGGACACCCAGAGCTCCAGTTTAAGGATTTATTAGGCAGATGAAAAAATCTCCACGACGCGTTTCGCCAATACGGCTTGGTCACGCTCGTCTAATGGTGTTAACAGCCATTTTTAAATACCAAACACCCAAGTGAAATTCGTGCACATGTGTAAACATGGAAAAGCGGCAGACATATTGTAATAGGTTTAAATGCAAGGCATAACAAACTTTGTAGCATGTTTCTGGTGTAATACTTCTCAATAACTCTTAGTTTATCATCATATTTTTCACGAAATATCACTAGTAAATTTCACCAAAATTTAACATAGTACGTGATTTCTAATTTCATGTCATAAAATACATACAATTATGCCTTATCATTACGGGATCACAACGAATGCACCAGCATGTTATTATTGTTTTTAACCGCGATGTCAACACCGGTCAAACATTACTTTGTGTATCGAGTGAATTGTTTTAGAACATATGGATTCCATTGGCTCATTAAACAAACTCATGCGCTATTGGTTGGTGTCATAGTTGCCAAGTAACCGAGAAAGTTACGATATCCCATAGTGTGATACGCATAAAGAACTGTCGTTATTTATATTCTATTCTGCAACCGATCATATTGATCTGTGCTTGCGCTTCTTTACAAGCGATAATTATGCATCAACTGGGTAAATTCTCATTGCTACGCAACCAACAAAGAAGTCTTTTCTTATAGCGCCCTTAATAATGTCCATGCCCCAGTGGGCAACAGTGAAAATAACTGTGCGCAGAATCCATCACAGATATATATATATTGGTGCCCAGGCTTACCTTTGATCAATGTGACCGAAACGCGTCAGGACTGCCATTGCTGTATACCAAACAAATTACTGGCTGTCACTGTTGAGAGTGCAGCTTGCTCTTTCATACTGGCGGTCGCCAGTAGGTAGATATAGATAAGTCCTATTTTCCATAGGAAATCCGCAACATTCTTTTCCCAATAACTTTGGCGCCGGTTGACGAATCTTCACAGAATTTTTGAAACTTGTGGGGCGCTCTGATTTTCTCCTATCCTGAAAGTCTCGAGGTGATTCGTCAAGCGGGGGCCTAGAAAAAAGGGGGGTCCCAAAACATGTTTTTCCATCCAATTTTCCATAGGATCTTTTAGTCGCAGCTACAGCACGAACTGCTGAACGGAATCACACCAAATTTTGCAAGGAGATTGTCCTTGGTTTAGACTTGTGTCTTTTTGTTAAATGGTGTAATTCTGTTCAATAGTTGCTGAGAAAATCAAAAGTAAAATCATATATATATCTATGGCCGCGGTGGATCAGCGCACAGTGAGCGCACCCTGCATGCGCCCTCCCGATCACAAGCTCCTACGAGCTTCATGCTAATTGGCTGACAACTGGCTGTCAAAACTCCGAACGAGGAAGTGTTGGCAGCCGTTTTGTGCCTCGGTAGAACTGAGGCACAAGAAATCCTTCAAAAAAGTGCGCAAAACTCAAAAAGGGGGCAGGGTAGAAACACCCTGACCCCCTAGGCCTGCTTAGATGGTCCCACAAGGACCCCAGGGCCCAAAAATGTATTTTAAAAAAAAGTCAAAATCCGTGCAGTGTGCGTGATTTCTGCGGTTAAAAAAAAAAACAAAGCGCGGGCTTCCGCACTTTAAAGATAATTAGCCCTAATTGTTATTGCGCATTGGCTGCACGACTCCTACGCGTTGGGTGAGCGACTCCAGCAAAAAAAAGTAATTTTTTTCAGATATGTATAAAGCTTATGTGTTTATATCTTGGGTGGCTCTAAAAAGAGTTGTTGTGTTTATTGGGAGATTTTGTTACCTACAAGTAAGTACCGATGCAGAGCCTAAAGTTGTTAAGGAAGACTTTGTTACCCTCATCTGTGAAATGGTCACCATCTCTCCTATAGATGCCGTCCATATTAAAACACAGATTGTTGTTGTAAATGGACCCCATTCCATAATCTCTGAGATAAGCAGAAACAGCTTTATTGATATGTTTTCTAGCTTTCTCAATGTGTGCACAAAATAGATTGGACCAGTTCCATTTCTTTCTTTGGCATCTGTTAGAATAGACAAAGGCAGTTTGGGGGAAAAAGTGACATAAATTCTCCAAAGATGTCCTTCATAAGCATTTCCAGACCTACTCCAGTCAAAGTGCCTAGGTCATTGCCACCACAGTGCACTATTATGAGGTCAGGGTTTTGGAGATGCAAAAAGGATTTAACCAATGGCATCAATCGGTGCCTCTTTAATCCTCTCTGTCCAATCCTTTTATTGTCCACATTTGGCAAAGCTTTGTCAATGCCTCTGTTTTCTGCATACCTTTGGCTCCAGAAAATATAGCTGTCACCCACAATCCACACTCTAAGCATCTTGAAGGGAGGTCTTGATATACTCGGAAGGTGTCTGTATGTGAAATAGCAGATTGACAACTAAGATTTTTCTAAAATGGTAGATAAGATGTAGTTTTGAAAAAAGAAAAGAAATGATTGGCTGTTTCAGACATTATAGACTGAAAAGTAGGGTGCATGTTTCTGTTTTTTAAAAACATGTTTCCTATTTGTTAACAAAACGTAGAACGTTACATAGGATAAGCTGATATTTTGAAAAGTCAAGCACACTTGCTGTTGGATTAGCAACATTGTGATTGAACTTGTGACCTGTGTGTTAAGTTGAGTTTTCCATGAACTGTCACTATAGTAACAGGCAGTAAGCCGATTGGGGGTAGGGTTCAAAGTTATGTCAATTGGAAAGGGTTGAAATGTGTAACCAATAGAAATGTGTGTTAGCTTTTGAATTAATTTGGGAAGCAATGTGATTTGATATTTACATGTATATGTGTGCAGAATGAGAGGGAAAGTTTGCCATTTTTTGGTTTTGCTAAGAGCAGTGCAGTTCAGACATTCTGTATAAGAAAATCTGGTGTGTGACTGACATACTTCTTAATCTACAAATTAATTTGAAAGGTAAGTTATTAATTTGTGAGGGGTTGTATGTGGTGCCTTTGTTTTTAATAAGATTAATGTGTTTATCCTGCTAAAGTCCAGGGAGTAGTCTTGCTTGTCTAGAATCATACTGTCAATCTGTGTGTATTTGGGCAACCATTGTGAGAGAAGTATTTGCTTTATTCATGTCTTTTGTGACACATAACTTCTTAAAAACCAATGCTGTTCTCAAGTTTTAGTCGAATTAGAAGTGAGTCATTGCTTATGCATTTGAAAAATGAGTCAGGCTTTCACACTAGAGTGCAGTACTGAAATATGTAGAATGTATGCAGTCACCTTACCCCTTCCAGACTAGTGAATGCGTTTTGGTAAAGTCCAAGGAATATTGTTGCTTGTCTAGAATCACACTGTGAGTCTGTGTGCATTTGGGCAACCATTGTGAGAGAAGCATTTGGTTACTTCATGTCTTTGCAGACAGATAACTGCTTTAAAACCTGTCATGTTGTCAAGTTTTAGTAGTATTAGAAGCAAGTCATTGCTTAGGCATTCGCAAAAGGAGTCAGGCTTTTACACTAGAATGTAGTTCTGAAATATGTAGAATGTGTGCAGTCACCTTACCCCTTCCAGACTAGTGAATGCGTTTTGGTAAAGTCCAAGGAATAGTGTTGCTTGTCTAGAATCACACTGTGAGTCTGTGTGCATTTGGGCAACCATTGTGAGAGAAGCATTTGGTTACTTCATGTCTTTGCAGACAGATAACTGCTTTAAAACCTGTCATGTTGTCAAGTTTTAGTAGTATTAGAAGCAAGTCATTGCTTATCCATTCGCAAAATGAGTCAGGCTTTCACACTAGAATGTAGTTCTGAAATATGTAGACTATGTGCAGTCACCTTACCCCTTCTGGACTAGTGAATGTGTTTTAGTAAAATCCAAGGAATATGTTGCTTGTCTAGAATCACACTGTGAGTCTGTGTGCATTTGGGCAACCATTGTGAGAGAACCATTTGCTTAATGCATGTCTTTGCAGACACACAACTGCTTAAAAACCTATCCTGTTCTCAAGTTTTAGTAGAATTAGAAGCCAGTCATTGCTTATGCATTCGCAAAATGAGTCAGGCTTTCACGCTAGAGTGCAGTACTGAAATATGTAGAATGTGTGCAATCACCTTACTACTTTCACACTAGTGAATGTGTTTAGATAAAGTCCAAGGAATAGTGTTGCTTGTCTAGAATCACACTGTGAGTCTGTGTGCATTTGGGCAACCATTGTAAGAGAAGCATTTGGTTACTTCACGTCTTTGCAGACACACAACTTCTTAAAAACCTATCCTGTTCTCAAGTTTTGGTAGAATTAGAAGTCAGTCATTGCTTATTTATTCGCAGAATGAGTCAGGCTTACCCATTATAGTTCAGTACTGAAATATGTAGAATGTGTGCAGTCACGTTACTCCTTACAGACTAGTGAGTCTGTTTAGCTAAAGTCCAAGGAACAGTGTTGGTTGTCTAGAATCACACTGTGAGTCTTTCTTCATTTGGGCAACCATTTTGAGAGATTCATGCCTTACAACATGCAGTGCTTCAAACGCCTAGCCACAATGCATGCTGTCCTCTAAACACCTACACACTTGTCTGTTACACCTTCAATTATTCAGTCAGTATCCATACACTCCTGCAAACACCCTGTTACTCCCCTTGCACTCCTCTAGTGACCCATTCAGCACCATGTACTAATCCATTCACTGTGCCAAAACTCAACCATTTATAAATTCACCCGCTCTTTCTCTTTGCAGTACTCTGATAATTCAGTTAGTACCCAAATACTCATCCAGTGACTTAGAGCCTTACCACAAAGACTTCTTCAAACTCCTAGCCACTTGCATGTAGTCCTCTAACCATTTACACACTCGTGTTTGAGGCCTTTAATTCCCTAGTCAGTCTCCTTACACTCCTGGAAACACCCTGTCACTCCCCTTGCAATCCTGTTTCGACCCATTCAGCACCATATACTAATGCATTCACTCTGCCAAAACACAACCGCTTCTAAATTCACCGAGGCATTCTTCTTGCAGTACTCTAATCATTTAATCAGTACGCAAGTACTCATGCATTGTTCCAGGCTTTAGCAATGGACTGCTACAAATCTTTATTGAATATGCATGCAGTCCTTTAATCACCTACACACTTATCTTACACACCTTCATTTCCCCAGGCAGTATCCATACACTCCAGCAAACATCCTGTAACTGTCCTTGCGCTGTTGTAGTGACCCATTCAGCACTATGTACTAATCCATTCACTGTGTCAAAACTGAACCATTCATAAATTCACCCAGGCACTCTCCTTGTAGTACTGTAATGAATGTTTTTCTACCCAACTACTCATACAGTGAGCTAGGCCTTAACACGTGTAATGTGTTTGTATAGTAATAGAAAAGTATAATTTATACATTTATTAAAATAATTGTATTTATAATTATTTTTACCGATATTGTTTATCGTCATTAAAATAAAGATATCATGCCTGAAAAATCAAGAAAGAGAAAACGACAGCAAAAGGACAATTATTTGAAGAAAATTGCAGAACATGTATTGGATGACCAACATCATGTGGGTAAAAAGAAAAAGTCTTCCGGTAAGACAACAGAAGAATTCCTTAAAAAAACGTTCAAATCCTCGAAATAGTGTGCAGATTGTACAAAGTACAAACAATGCTTTCTTTTTTTAACCGCATGCGTGCTGCAGTCATTTTCGCGCTGTGCGGCTTTTTTCGTTTTACCGCGTTACATGACGAGCTGAGCTCGTCATGAGCATGCGAGCGGCGCAACTCATGACGAGCTCAGCTCGTCATGAGCATGGAAGGGGTTAATCCTCATTAGCCTTTTCGCCACCCATTTTCCGAACAAACGATACCACCCAAAGGCTTTTATCTCATATACCAGCTTTACCGACAATGACATATGCAACACTATTTCAGAAATAGAAACTCTTATACCGACCGACCCAAATCTAAGAGTCCAGCTCTTGAAGCGCAGCTGCCATTCCGATTCACCACCGGTATGATAGGCCAAGACCTTAATCATTCGATTGTTGTTTTTTTTAAAGTTACCTTCTCCATACTAAAGTTTCGCTCCCTAGCTACTAAGATTTCCCACCCTCACCCAAAATGTGTCAAAAATGGTAGCCAATAATTACGTTTTTTCTTAATCTGATCCAAGGTATCCATTTTAGCCGTGTATCTCATGGCTCGCAGCCAGTCCAAGATCGTGGGGAATAAGGGAGACATCCATAATTTACATAGCTCTCTTCGAGCCAGGAGAATCCCATAAAAAAACAATTTAACTTTATCATCCATTTCTTTGCTCTGCAAATTATTTCTTCCTGTTATAATTAATTCAGGGCTTACCTCTATCCTCTGATCTGCTGCTTGTGTTAGGCATTTACTTACGGCATCCCAGAATTCCTATTGTTCGGGCAATCCACGAACATATGCAGATCATCTCCGTTTATACACCTGCACTTCGGGCATTCCACCAGCCCACCAACTTTACATTTGGAAAGTCTACGAGGGGACCAGTACGCCCTGTGGATTGAAAACAAGTGGTTTCGCCTTAAATTTGCAGGTTTGACTATTTTGTAAAGCATAGCTATAGTTATTTGCCATTGAGTTTCCGTTGCGATGTTCGGCAAGCAGTCGCCCCATAGTACATCAGGAAGTGAGAACACGCCGTCCCCCATCTCAAGAATCGACCAATACCATAAGGACACTTCCTTCTTATATGATTGAGCTGTAAAAAGTTTATCTTCTAGGTCGTTCCGGAGTCCAACCGTGTTTTCCACTTTGCTCGCCCAGCTGTGAATTTGCAGATACTTAAATTTTGCGAAGCCCCTACCCCAGATGGCCTGTCCTTGCCCCCAATCAATCAACTTCCCATCCGGAAATAAGTCACCCCATCGCTCCAAACCCGAAAGTCTCAATGGAATAGCCAATGCGTCCCTAGAACAAAGGGGTGACCCTGGACCTTCCCATATTCGGGCCATATAGCCATAATAGGGAATCTTCAGTACTCTCCTTATCCTATACCACAGCTCCGCCGCATCATGCAGTGTCTTGAGCCTTACTTTCTTGAAAAACCTTGGGTCCAAAAATTTACACAAAAAGCCAGACTCATTATATTTACAAGATTTAAGCATTGCCATTAATAGTCTACCGATAATTGAAGCCGTTGGAATGTTCATCAGCATTCTCAGGTTCTTTAACTGAAAAGCCCAAAAATATAACTGAAAATCCGGGGCCGCCAAACCCCCTTTAACCAGCCGGCGTCTTATCTTCTTCCAAGACAGACGGGACCCCTTCGAAGCCCATATAAATGAACAGATCTCACTCTGCAGCCTTTTAAACCAGTCTTTTTTGAATGCTTAGGGAATAGTTTCAAACAAAAAAGTACAAACACTGCTTTGACCAGAAAAAAGAATATGAGTAATAAAGAAAGGAGTAAATGGAAAATTACATTCAAAAGACACAATGAATGGTAAAAGAAGGCAAAATCAGTATTAAGAAATCAGGAAAAATATTTTTTATGATAGAGTTGTTTTTAACTTGCTAAAAATCGTGAAAAATAGAAACAATAGCACTATTTTATAAAAATAAGAAGCATATTGAATCCATTGGTCAAAAAGCTTTTGAATTAAAAAGGAAATGATTTATTTTAGTTTTAAACAGAATTTGATCACTAGATAAACCAATCCATTTTATGAAGGCCAAAAGTAAGAAGAAAAGAGTAATTAACAGAACTAATTTTTGTGATTTTTTTTGGGTGAATGGAAACACAGTGCAAGTTCAGAGCCTTTCTTTAATGAAGAGAGTTATTTTCAGACCAATAATTTATTGCATGCAGTTGATACCAGTGGTAGAGCTTATGAGGTTAGAAATGGTTGTCCAATTGAGAAAGAGAAGATGGTTCCCAGAAATGTAGAAGAAGTGATAGCTGATGAAGTTCTAGGGAGACGTACTAAAGCCCCAGTGTATACTTGGGATTGCAATATTATTTGTAGTATACAATAGAAATGTACTGATATTTTACGCATTTCTTACAAGAGCACACTTAAAAAAAGTGTTAAACAAAAGATAAAGATGTTGCAAGGACTAGATCCCTGCAGAGTGAGAAAAAATACTGGTTTGCAAGGTCATTCTATGGCTAGTCTTTCTAGAACAGTATGTCAAAGTGTTTTTCATCATTTCGGGATGTTAGCAGTACATCATTTGCAAATGCGGAAGTTAGTCAGAAGATTGTATTATGCAAAAAGTCCAGCACTAAAATTAAATGAGTTGAACAGTGCTCTTTTGCATGGGTCAGTATCAGATGTGAAGAATGTTTGTGATGAAATTGAGTTTTGTTTCTTTGGTCCTGAACAAGAGAGTGCAGAAACTGACACATTAATAGAAGAAAATATTGAAGAGAATGTGCAACATTCTACTACAAAAAATTTTGAAGAGCAAATTACAAAGTTTAAGGTGATTTCAGGTGAAAGGCCAAATTATTCTTGTATTTGTTGCCGTCGAACTCACTATAAAAATCAGACTAGGAGTATTGATCTGTATTTAAAAAGTGAAAGAGAAAATAATGATAAGTGGAAGGAATTTGCAACTTATTTGTTTATAGAGAGAGATTTGTTTTGATTTGGGTTCTGATCAGCGTATTTGTAAATATTGTTATAACAAATTTGATGAGAATAAAATGCCCACTAGAGCTGTCCATAATAACCTAGAGTTGGTAACTATTCCTCCAGAACAGATAGATTTAAATACGTATGAGTCTATTCTGATTCAATATGTGCACCCTTTTCAGGCTATTGTTCGTATGGAGCCTAAAACAGGTAAATTGCCTCCTACAAATTTACAGAGAGGATTAAAAGGAAGAGTTGTATATTTACCTCTAGATTTAAAGAAAAATATTGAAACTATTGGTGTAGAGAATGTAGAAAGTGAAAAATTAGTTATTCTAATTAATGGTGTTCCTACTAAAAGTAGGAAAATCTGGCAAGAGTTAGTGGATGTTAGGAAAGCGCAAAAGGCAACATTATATCTCATGAAGAACAATGAGTACTACGAAAAAGTGTAGTGGAAGAAGAAGAAATACTTTTAGGAGATGATACTGAAACGTCAAGTTGAAAAAGTGGACATGTCCAAAGTGAAGAAATCTATGAACATTACAGTGTACATCCACTTCATTCAAAAGAAGGGATGGGGAATACTATTGAATTATTCCAAATGAAAAAAGGAAAGGAAAGTCCCATGAGTGTATATGAAAAAAGTTTGGAAGCTCATTGTTTTCCGCCGTTGTTCCCAACAGGAAAAGGTGGGCAATATGATGAACGATCAGTGCAGATTCCTGCATCAGAATATCGGACAACAAGATTGTATGCAGAAGATCCAAGATTTTGACAATGTATCCCATATATATTTCATCTTTTGTTTGAGAGTGACTTGTCTGGACTTTCATATGCAGTCAACCACATATTGAAAACAGGAGTACATCTTCAAAATGTTCCGGCAAAGGAATTTATGGATAAAGTACATCAGAGAAATGATAATTTAGAATCTCAGCTGATTAATTTGATGGCATGTCAGCGTGGTACTAATGAGTATTGGTATTGTCGTCATGGAGAACTTTAATCTATGCTAAGGAACTTAGGAACTCCTACATGGTTCCTTACCCTAAGCAGTGCTGAATACGCTTGGGATGATTTACTTGAATTTCTTCGAGAGGCAAATTCAAATATAAAAAATATTAAATACATGACACCTGGAGAATTGTGCTCTTTGGATCCTGTTAATGTATGCAGATATTTCAATCATAGATTTGAAGCTATGATCTGCAATAAAAAGAATCCTCCTCTTGGAGAAGTTGTGGATTTCTTTTGGAGAAAGGAGTATCGAGCTAGAGGTGCTCCTCATATACATATGCTGATATGGATCAAGGATGCCCCCAAATTCGGAAGTGATTCCGATGATACTGTTTTGTCTTCTATTGAAGAATATGCCACATGTGCTTTACCAAAAAGAACAGAAGAAAACAACGTAAGACAACAAGTCTTACGATTCCAAAGTCATCGATGTGGAAAATACTGTTGACGAAAGTGCAAGTCTAAGGAAAAGTTTTATACCAAATGTCATTTTGTATTTCCACGTCCTGTAATATACAAAGGAAGAGTAAACAGTTTTATGTCAGCTGTGAGACATACCATCACTAGAAAGTCTCCAAAAAATCTGTACAATTTGAGAAGAAGTGAAGAATCAAAATACATATTGATTATAATCCGGTTATTCTCTCAATGTGGAATAATGATATTCAGTAAGGTGCGGATAATTCCATTGCTGTCGCTCGGTAGGTAACATCCTACATTACAAAATCAGAAAACACAGAATTGAAAGAAATGTGAGAAGAAATTTCTCACAAGAAGAGTCTTAGTAAGACATTATAAAGTTTCAGTTTGAAGATGTTATCCCATTGAGAAATTGGAGCATATGAATGCTCAGATCAGTTATCCTCTGCAAGTTTATACCCTAAATCTAGAAGAATCATTTGGTTGAGTCTAGGACTTGCTGCAATTCGAAAACGAGTACTTAAATCTGTTTAAGAAATTGAATATTTAGCAGAAAAAGAACCAGAAAGTACAGATATTGTCAAAACAAACATGTTGGACACATATTATCTAAATAGAAGTCATCATCTTGAGAACATATGTCTCTATGAAGTGCTGCAAATCTACATTTTTAAACGGAATACTACACAAAACATCAATGATGGAAAATATGCAGTGATTGGCTCAGAAGGATGTTTGGTGAAAAAAAGGAAAGGCAATTTGATTAATCACAGTAAACTGAGGTGTGACACTCCTGATAAAAGGGAATTTTACTATTTAGCACTTGAATTGGAATTACTTGGATATTTTCAGAGCTATGAAGATTCCTTCTATGCTTGTAAAGATACCATTGAATGTACTGTTTTTGCAAATTGTGTGAAAATGTTGAATGATGAAATTGATCAGGAAGTTACTATTGCAGCTGAGATTGCTAGAGACAGTTCTCAAGATAGTCAAAGTTCTGCTCCACTGAGTCAAGATCCACTAGGAGAACCAATTCTTGAAAATGAAGCGGCAATCGCCATGCATGAAGTGGAAACAGCCATGCATCAAGCTCAAGAAGATATTATGGACTTAGGAAATTTGGAAGAACAACTAAATGTTGAACAGAAAGAAATGTATCAGCAAGTGAGACAACAGATTGACCATGGATTCTTCATGAAAAGAAAAAATGCACATGCACATCATTTCAACCTATCCGAATGTATGTGAGTGGTTAAGTTGGAACAGGAAAAAGTTTCTTAATTAAAGTAATGACCAGTTATCTACAGAAAACAACTGACGCACATTTGTCTTGTATAGTAACTGCTCCAACTGGGTTGGCAGCACACACGATTAAAGGAATTACATTGCATCGTTTACTTATGCTACCTGTGGAGAATGAAAACAAATTGGAATATCACAAGCTATCTGAGAAGCTTGTTATGAAGTTTCAAGAGTGCTAAAGAAAATTAAACTTCTAATTATTGATGAGGTAAGCATGGTCTCAAACTTAATGCTTGCCTTTGTGCATTTAAGAATGCAGCAAATTCTTAAAACAGAGTATGATGTCTTATTTGGGGGAAAACATGTCATAGTTTTTGGAAATCTACTGCAACTTACTCCCGTAAAAGGACAACCAGTATTTATAACACTTGTGCATGAAGACACCAGAAAGTCTTTGGGTAGGTTTTGAAACGTTAATATTAGGGCATATTTTGAATACAAAGAACTCATTACAAATATGAGACAGGCAAATGATGTTGATTATGGAACTATTCTTCAATATATAACAATTGGCGTACTGACAAACAAGCTTTGCAAAGTCGATTACATTCCAATTTGTTTCCAAATGAAAATATAGTTCCTGAGAATTAATGTATATGAAAATTGCAGAAAATAAATCTATAATCTGCTTAATGCCAACACTGCGCGACTGTTCTATATTCAATGGAAAACTTTTGAAACTAGAAAATGAAGAAATAATAAAAATGGAAGCCATTGATAAAATAGAGCATGAAGGAATCACTATTATTTGATGAAAAAATTGAAAACCAAATTGAATTCTTTAGAAAAATCGATATCTAAAAATGCTGGTTTAGAAAAGAGTCTATATGTATGTGTAAACTGTTGGGTAATTTTAAGGCGTAATTTGGATGTAGAAAAAGGTTTAGTTAATGGAGCAATTGGTGAAGTTGTGGATTTTGTAAATGATCAAAATAGAGATGGAATTGAATTTTTAAAAATCAAATTTGATCAAATTGAAGAAGTAAAACAAATTGGTCATTGTTCAGTTTGTTTTTTGCTTGTTAAAGAGTTATATGTCCGTAGAAAACAACTTCCACTTTCTCTGGGATATGCAGTGACTATTCATAAATTTCAAGGATAAAGTGTAGACAGTGCTTTGGTGAACATTGGAAGTGCCGTGTTGAAAGTGGGTATGGCATATGTTGCTTTGTCCCGAGTCAGAACTTTATCTGGTTTCTTTTTGATTGATTATGATGAGTCAAAGATTACTGCAGATGCAAACGGTGTAAAAGAGTATAATAGGTTAAGAAGAGCGTATGCTCCCAATTTACGTCAATATCCTGTATTTGAAAAGCTTGTGGTAGGTCGAAAAAGAAGATATGAGAATATCTGTAGTGAAGTTAAAGAGAAGAAAAAAATTCAAGATAATGTTAAGATTGCAAGCAAAAAAGAAAAAGGACACTGTTGAAGAGATTGTTGGTTATCAGTTTGAAAATAGTTCAGATATCAACTGCTATGCTAATGTAGTGGACAATGTTGTTTTTTTTCTTGAAAGTTTGCAACAGCAAATTATGGATAATCGGTAAAAAATATTTTGTTCCTTGTTGCATTCTGTTTATGACAAATTGAGAACTAATAAAAGTAAAATGCAAAGCGTTTCTGATATTCAGAATCTGTTGGATATTTGTTCTGGTTCTACACAATTTACGCAGAATATCCAACAAGATGCTCAGAAATTTCTCGTGTATATGCTTACCGTATTGGAAAATGGAGGCATAGAAATTTAAAATCTTTTTGGCCTTTGTTAGAAATGGGAACCTCAATGTGAAAATTGTATGTTTACATTTACCACTAGCATAGACACTGAAAGATTTATATATTTGACATTACCAGGCTGTAAATCAGTGTCTTTCAACAAACTAAAATCAGCAAATCAAAACATGGAGTGTAGCCAATGTAAATCAGAAATGTTATCAACATTATTTATACAAAGATATGGACAATATATAACTTTAATGATGCAACGTTGTACAACTGATTGAAAAAAATTGGAAACTTTAATAAAACATTTTGTAGCAAGTCAACTATTAATATCAGGAAGACCTTTTGTAGCAGTAGCAATAATTGTCCATGATGGTCATTCTACAACATCTGGACATTACACTGCCTATTTAAAATGTGATAAAGTATGGACATATTTTAATGATGCTCAATTGGTTTTTAAACAACGTGTGCCTAGCGAATTACCCAATTCCTACCTAATATATTTAAAGCCAAAGTTTTAGGAACATAATTAAGCCTATTAGGAATATGTTAAAATGTCTTAATATGATTATTATTGGACAATTTCAGTTTAAAGGATTTCAGTAATACCATTTGGCCCAGAGGAAGGGTATAAATTTGAATTACGGACTTTTTTTTGCACATTCTCACAGCATATATTTTTAAAGAACATCATTTACAGTGTACAGAAATTATAAAAATAATTTTTTATTGAATTATTATTTGAGTTCGTTCATATTCAAGTAAGAAAATTCTATTAGAAGGAAGCCTTTTATATATGTGTGATTTGTATTATATGGTTTGTTATTGATGATGTAGTTTTTATGGTATGTTCAGATATAGTTGAGTATATTAATAATATTTTAGATGCAGTTTTGGTTTTTTTAAACAATCTTATTGATTGGTTTTTGGTTTTGTTTGCCCACTGTTATCTGATGACTAACATTGAAATCACTGTTTATAGTGAAATTCAATATATTCTGAGAACAGCAAAAAAGGTAAAGAAAATAATTTATATAATGTTGAAATTATGTTATGTTGTAAAAAAATATAATATTATATATTATAACTGTATTTTTTCTTCTCTTTCACTGATCCTAATTCTAAAACAGGAAATTTTCACGAATTAAAATGATAAAATCAACTGAAAAAAATGTTTAGTGTTTTTTATACCTATTACTGTGAAGGTAAGATTAACTAAGAATCAATATGCACAATGGGCTGTGTTTGCACACTGGTGAAGAAAGGGGGGATGGACAGAGTAGACAAGTGTGGAAAGATGCTCTGTGGTCGTCTTAAGTTATGGGGTAAAGTTGCCTTGAATCCTGAATGTCCCTGAGGGCCAACTAACCCACCAGATATCTGCAGAAAGAGCCAGAGAGTTGAAAACCCTCAGCAATTTAACACTTTCCCTCCCATTTCAATCACTGAATTCCACAGTCTTCTTCATAAAGTCAGTTCTGGTTCCCCCGAAGACTGTTGCCCCCCTCATATTCTTAAAGAAATTTTCCTGACTTGCCCTGATCCTGCTTTGGCTCTTCTCAACACCTCTCTAGCTACAGGAATTGTTCCTGACTCCTTCAAGCAGGCTGTGGTGCTACCCATTTTGAAAAAGCCCAATGCAGATCCATTAGTGTTGAGCAACTATAGACCCATTTCCCTTCTCCCTTTCTTAGGTAAGATCTTAGAGACCCATGTAACGCGGTGCTTGAGCACGTTTGTGGAGATTTCATCTTTCTTGGACCCGCAACAGGCTGGCTTCCGCCCCCTCCATTCCACTGAGGCGGTGATAGCGGCCGTCATGGATACCCTAGGAACAGGGGCTGACAACAACACTCCTCAAGCCCTTGTCCTGCTTGATCTGTCGGCGGCTTTTGACACGGTCGATCACGTCATCCTGATCGACCGTGTCACCAACGCCGGCATTCAGGGCGTAGCCCTTGATTGGGTCCGATCTTTCCTTCAAGGCCGCTCTCAGGCAGTCCACCTCTCCACTTTTTCGGCTCCTCGCTCCCCCCTTTCCTGTGGTGTCCCCCAGGGCTCGGCTTTATCCCCTCTTCTTTTTAATTTATACATGCAACCACTCATGGCTTCTCTTCGTCACTCCCCGGCCACTATTTATAATTATGCGGACGACCTGCAATTAATCTTCCCTTTGGATTCCTCACCATCCTCCCGCACCAATTTCCAAACCACCATGTTATACATCTCTGATTGGATGGCTCACAGCCAGCTCAAGTTGAACCCATCTAAGACGGAACTTGTTCTGGTGGGTGGCCCCACCAACCCCTGGGATGATAATTACTGGCCCCCCTCTCTTGGTATTCCCCCTCGCCCGGTCAGCTCGGTGAAAAGTCTTGGAGTGGTTATCTCTGAGGATCTATCTATAAAATCGCAAATCTCGGCTGTGACATCTTCCTGCTTTTTCCAACTGCGCAGGATCCGCAAGATCTGTCGATTTCTCACCAGAGAGGCACTCATATTAGTCATCTTGGCGCTGGTCATCTCCAGGGTTGACTTTGCAAATATCCTATATGTGGGAATTCCCGCCTACCAGCTCCAACGACTCCAGCTTATTCAGAACCAGGCCGCCCGCTTGGTGTTTCACCAACCAAAACACCAGCATGTTTCCCCTCTTCTAAGGAGCCTCCACTGGCTCCCAGTGGTCAAACGGTGCTCCTTCAAACTTGGGTGCACCATCTTCAAATCTCTCCATAATCGTGCACCTGTGTTCATTCCTCTAAATTGAAGCGGTATCTCCCTGCCCGCAATCTTCGTTCCTCTGCTGATAATCTTCTGTGCATCCCAGCCAACCGCTGTAAGAAACATGGCGGCCTGCGCCTCTCATTTCTGGGGCCTTCCTTTTGGAACTCTCTCCCTTCTTCTTTCCGTCACTGCCCTTCATATGAGCTATTCCAAAAGACATTAAAAACTCATCTCTTTAAAGCTGCCTTTGAGTAACACCCTCTGCCCTGGCCTGCTGTGTCTGTTGTGAGCGCCAAGAAACCGTCTCGGTGTACGTGCGCGGTATAAGCTTTTTAACATAACATAACATAACATTGCAGAAAGGTGTAAAATGGAACATGGCTTTGGACCACCTCTCTGCAATGCAGCTGCATGGTGTTCAATAAAGAGACATGGTGGGCTAGTAGGACCCAGGGACTTTCAGGATTAAAATAGACTAAAATTTGTCAACTTAAAACACATCACAGAGTGCGTTTGCACATGTGACATCAGGCTCCATCCCTTCCCTTCACCACTCTATAAACATGTCCTATCACTTTGCCAAAATCTAAGTACTTATAAATGTATCTTGTACGCTCTTTGCAGTACTGAAATTACTCCACTTGTTAGTCATATAGTTAAGGATTGGCCTAGCCACTAACCCTAGTACAAGACAATTTCTTTATATACTATGCATGCACACCTGCAGGAAGCTACAAAGTAATAATGCAGTCTTCAAAATACCCAGTTTATACAAATGTAGTTTTGGAATGTCTCTGTCATAGAATACCATGTGACCTGGAAAAAAAAGATTTAATTGGTTCATAACATTTCCCATTGTACCTATTGAAGGAAAGCAATCATTTCAATCATTCTTCTTTGAGCATCTTTGGAGAGATAACTCTGTGCTTACCTCCTGTCACTCTCATGCAATTTTTCAATAAATCAACTATAAATCGTAGATTCCTGTTCTGTTATAGTGCCGCGTTCAAGTGGTGTCTATATGGAAGTGCCTATTGCGTTACTGACGCCCGTTATGGTGACTTATTTCTAATGCATTCCTATGAAGGATTTGTAGATCTAGGCTTCTGTGCTTACCATTGTATAAAGCTTGCGGCCAAACACTGCAGCCACTGGGATGGACAACTTCAGGTGGACTGATCTTCTACACGTCCAAGTAGACAGCAGTGTCTAAGTTTAATAGAGATAGAGAAATGATGTCACAGAGAGTGAGAGAGAGAGAAAACATTAAAACTGTGTCGCAGAGTCTGGAGTTGAGATTTTTTGTTGAACCAGAGGTAGATTTACTAGCTCCTTGCAACACTTTACCCATGTGAAAAGTGACTCAAAAGTGGCGTAATAAGGTTGATGATCTGTTAGTCAGACTGTTGTAACCTATCTGTTGTCACTGCTCGGAGGTAATTATACATTTTACAGAGAAGCGGCTGTACACTACGCACTCTGGGCCATAATATCAAGCCTTTGGCGAAAAAAATTATTGCCACTTTATCGGCAGGAAAGTGTCGCTAAAGTGGCGATAATGGGTTTGATAATATGCTCTATGGAATTCCAATTGAAGCTCATGTCAGATGTCCTTCACATCTAACATGAGCTTCGATTGGAATTCCATAGAGCATATTATCAAACCTATTATGGCCACTTTAGCGGCAGTTTGCTGCCGATAAAGTGGCGATAATTTTGTCGCCAAGGGTTGATAATATGGACCTCTCTCGTTTCACAAATAAAGCTAACACTACAGTTTTACGAGTGCAGTGTACCTGGTACATAGGGTAGATAGAGTTGTCCCTGACTACAAACTGGTAGCTTTTTCTTTTTTACGTTCCGCATTAGTACACTCTTTTTTATTTTCTCAGTATTTGTTATTAAGCTATAGTCACCTAGCAGGAGCTTGGGTAGGGGTACTATCTACTGGACCTGTTCCGGTTAGATAGAGCAAGGGTTTCCCAAGGGGTGGGAGGGGGGGCAGCTCTGGGCACTGGGGTACCAGGGTGGGGGTGAAGGGAGAAAAATTAAAATTGTCCTCATTTTCCGATTAATCGTCTAGTTTTAGCAGTCAGGAAGTAATGACAAATGGTTTAGCCTCACCGTTGTGGCAGACTATTGGTAGCCTCCTTTTTCTAAATAAGTGGAAAATCGGTGGCTGGGTTTGTATTTTATGAGCAGTCTAAAAATTATCTCCTGGAATGTTAATGGCCTGCGCACCAGACCCAGAGCAGTTAAAATTATGCAGTATCTATGGGATTCAGATGCGCAGGTCATTATACTCCAGGAGACACATTTAATCGAGACCTGAAATGCTTTCTCTAGTTAAGAAAAACAGGTGGATTGATGTCTCGGTATCCACCTCACAAGCTATGAATATTAGGGGTGTGACCATCATTTTCAAAAGACCGATAAGAGCAAGGGTAGTCTCTCAGTTGGTAAACCCAGGTGGCAGATGGGTCATCACTACAGTAATCATTGCAGGGGCTCAAATTACGATTGTGGGTTACTATGGGCCTAACCAGGATGATACCTCGGTCTTGGAATCCATATTTTCGCACTTATTGTCTTTCCCGGAACAGACCATCTTGGCGGGAGACTTCAATATAGTATTGGATCCTTCTTTGGATAAAACTCCCAACAGTAGACCTTTAGCTCTTTCTAAAACTAGAGCCTTCTTGCTTAATTGCATGAAGCAATATGGTTATGTAAATATTTGGGGGGTGAGGTCAGGACAGCTACAGGGCACCTCTTTTCGTAATTATGAGTATCACCACCAGTCGAGAATAGATTTCATATTAATTAGTCAAAAGCTGGTGGATTCCGTTAAGAGTGTTTGCTACTCTCCTTCTCATCTTTCCTACCACTCAGCAGTATTAATGGAACTCACTGGGGCTCCCAAAACATCTTCTAGATCTTGGTAATTTGACAGCTCTTTACTCTCGTCACAGGACGACATTTCCTTTCTTAAAACCGAAGCCCAGAATTTTATGCGCAATAATATTGGATCAGCTGCACCTGGAATAGTGTGGGATGCCTTTAATGCTTGCTTGAGAGGTCTTATTACAAACAAGGTCACATACAGGAGGAGACAGTGTAAAGAGGAAGTTGCGTCTATAGAAGCTGACATACTTAAAACCCAAGCTGACATAGCAATCAATCAATCAATCATGGGCATTTGTATAGCGCGCTACTCACCCGGGAGGGTCTTAAGGTGCTGGGGGGGAGGGGTCCGCTACTGCTCGAAGAGCCAAGACTTGAGGAGCTTCCTGAAGGAGAGATAATCCTGGGTCAGCCGGAGGTGGATCGGGAGGGTGTTCCATGTCTTGGCTGCCAGGTAGGAGTAGGATCTTCCCCCGGTGGCGGCTTTGCGGATGCGTGGTACGGCGGCGAGGCTGGATGATCGTAGCTGGCGGGTGGGCGTGTAGAAGGTCAGGCGGTTGTTGAGGTACTTGGGGCCCAGGTCATGGAGGGCCTTGTGTGCGTGGGTGAGGAGTCTGAACGTGATCCTCTTGCTGACGGGGAGTCAGTGCAGGTCTCTCAGGAGGGCGGAGATGTGGCTGTGTCGGGGGATGTCCAGGACAAGTTGTGATGAGGCGTTCTGGATGCGCTGGCGTCTTTTCTGAAGTTTGGCTGTGGTTCCGGCGTAGAGGGTGTTTCCGTAGTCCAGCCGGCTGGTGACGAGTGCCTGGGTGATCGTTTTCCTGGTTTCGGTGGGGATCCATCGGAAGATCTTGCGGAGCATGCGCAGGGTGTTGAAGCATGATGATGAGACGGCGTTGACTTGTCTGGTCATCGAGAGGGAGGAGTCCAGGATGAAGCCCAGGTTGCGTGCGTGGTCAATTGGTTTGGGGGTGTAGCCCAGGGCAGGGGGCCACCAGGAGTCGTCCCAGGCGGAGGGCGATGATCCCAGGATGAGGATTTCCGTCTTGTCTGAGTTCAGTTTCAGGCGGCTGTTCTTCATCCATTCGGTGACGTCTTTCATCCCTTCGTGTAGGCTGGTTCTGGCGGTGGCGGGGTCGTTGGTGAGGGAGAGGATCAGCTGGGTGTCGTTGGCATAGGAGATGATGTTGAGGTTGTGTTTGCATGCGATGGCTGCGAGAGGGCTCATGTAGACGTTGAAGAGGGTTGTGCTGAGTGATGATCCTTGTGGTACGCCGCAGATGACTTCGGTGGTCTCGGATCTGAACGGGGGGAGGCGGACTCTCTGGGTTCCTCCGGCGAGACTCGAATACTGCCTCCTCCGAGGTTATATTATCACCGTTGCATAATAAGTTACTCTCCTTAAAGGGTCAATTGGGCTCGGTATTAAATCAGAGAATTTTGCAGAAATGGGAGGCTAGTAAAATAGCTCATTTCCAGTATAGAGAAGGGGCTGGGAAATTACTGGCCTGGAAGTCTAAAACCGACCAGGTACGCAACAATATTGACTCTATTACTACTAACAATGGGACGTTTTCTTCTGATGTTGATATCAGAAGAATATTTAGAGATTTTTTCCAGACCATCTATCATGAAGACAAAAAGATCGATCCAGAGCGCATTGAGAGTTGGTTGAGAGAAATCTCCCTCCCCATACTCTCTTTGGAACAACGTACATTTCTTGATAGTGTCATTTCGGAAGAAGAGGTCAGGGCCGTGATTCAAAGTAGTAAGAAGGGAAAGGTCTACCAGCTGAAATCTATAGGGTCCTGGAACAAGAAGTAGTACCCTTTCTCACTATCTTATTTAATCAAATCTTACAGGAAGGTCTACCACCCCCGGTATCTTGGGATAACGCATCAATCACCCTGATTTTAAAACCAGGGAAGCCAGCCTCGAGTTGCGGGTCATATTGGCCAATCTCAATATTAAACGTAGATTATAAAATCTTTGTTGCCGTTCTTGCGAAGAGGTTGGGATTAGTTGCACCTGATATCTTACATCAGGATCAGAAGGGGTTTGTCAAGGGCCGTCAACTGTATGAGTTGACATATGATCTGATAGGGGCCATTGACATGGCAACTTATGACTCCGTACCTCTGGCTGTCCTTACGCTTGATGCCACCAAGGCCTTCGACAGGGTAAATTGGCTATACCTGTTGGGGGCTTTGGCTAAGTTTAACATCGGGGGTGGCTTCCGTAGAGCAGTCAGTCTTCTATACCAGAGCCCTACAGCGCGTGTTTTGGTGAATGGAGATCTATCGGACCCTTTTACCATCACAAGGGGAACTCGGCAGGGCTTCCCTCTTTCCCCTCTCCTATTTGATCTATACATATAACTCTTCGCTCAGAGTTTGAGGGAGGATATAAACATCAAATCCTTTATCTATAGGGGATGGGAAAAGAGAGTGGCCTTGTACGCGGACAATATTTTGATTTTCCCATCAGAGATACGTACTGCATTTCCAGCAGCAATTAAGTTGGCTCTGGAGTTCAGGGAAATCTCTGGATATGAGGTTAATGCCTCTAAAACTGAAATGATGGTATGGAATGATGACGTCAGTGACATAAATATGCAATCTAGTTTAAGTTTGCGATACTATGGTCTCAATATTGTTAAAGACATAAACCAAATTGCTACAACTAACTTTGCTGCTGTTGCAAAAGATTGTCGCAAACTCATGCGATCATGGTTGCAACTTCCATTATCTTTGTTAGGTAGAGTCAATCTGATTAAGATGACTATCTTACCAAAGATTTCTTTTTTATTTAATACTATTCCTCTTCACTTTGATGCATCTTTATTAAATAAATTACAGGGAGATATTACCTCTTTTACCTGGGATAAACGTATCCCAAGGATCGCATGGAAGAAACTTAGGCGATGCAGGGAGAAAGGTGGCCTAGCAGCTCCAGATTTGCAAATCTGTGCATGGGCGTTCCAACTCTCCCATGCCCGAATGCTAATAAAGATGCCCACAGATCTTGGCATTGGGAGCATGTTTTAAGCTTTGCTTAAAGGGGAAGGAGTAGGCCAGTCAGGCTTTCTGTTTAAATTTGGAGACCCTAAGTTCTTGAAAAAGATCAAACTGAAGGTGCTGCAGGGGATGGCAAAAACTTGGACTAATCTAAGGTCATCAATAAAGTTGGGGTATTTCTCTAGTAGGTCTCCTCTTTGGGGTCTTCCTGAGAGTCCTGGATGGCTGGGAGACAGTCTAGCTGTTCCTTTAAGGGATGCAGGCGTGAAGGTTTGGGGAGACCTGTTTGTGGAAGGGTGTTTGCTCCCATGGGAATGCTTGAAAAATAAAATTGGGCCAAAACTGTCTAGATTTAAATACATGCAGATTGCTAGTTGGGCTCATTCGTTTACCTTCCTGCCCTCCCGTGGGAGCGGATTGCCACTAGGGGGTGGTTGTCAACTTGAGTCCCTATTGCTAGATAAACCTCCGGCCAAAAAGGAGATCTCCTTATGGTAAAATCTGATTCAGGAAGAAGTGGACGGTGAATTCCAACTACCAGAGTCGCTGTGGGGTTCCTTACTTCCCGGTCATAAGGTGCAAGATCTGTGGCTGACATCTTGCAAGGTTTTGTGGGACATTGTTAAGCCTGCCTGCCTACGTAGAAACCATCTTTTCACTCTACACAGGGCCTATTACTCCCCACAAAGGCTGTCAAAATTCTCTCAAGGAAATCCCGTGGCATGTGACAGGTGTGGCTTAGCAGCAGCCTCGGATGCTCACATGTTTTTTGACTGCCCCCATCTGGCCTCATTTTGGGACACTATAAGCAACACACTTACGTCCTCGCTGGGTTTTCAAGTGTCGGTAGACCTCCCTCTTGTAATCTTTGGAGTCATTGATGGGGCTCAGAGCCCGGCCAAGAATCTTCTGTTTTATTCCATCTTATTGGCCTGAAGGGAAATCTGTAAAAGATGGAAAGATCCTACTCCTCCTTCCCTTAATGATTGGTTTGCCTCAGTCTTGCAAGTGTCAAAGCTGGATCTGGCTAGGGCTGGAAACCAAGACAAGAGAGCGTTCTGGTATCTGCTGGACGGGGTCCATTAAGTTGGCCGGGGTTTTTTTGTTTTTTTATCTCCCCCAGGTCCAATGATTATGCAGCTATGGTTTAATCTTCCTGCTTTACCTTCTTCCGGTTGGAATCCCGGCGCACAATGGCAGCAATCGTCACCTTTGTCATATTCCTTTTTTAGGTTTCTTTGGTGTTGACCTCTACAGATAGCGTCATTGCTGTTGGGAGTCAGAATCACACACTAATAGAATCCCTGCCAGTTTTATACTGAGGCAGCATGACGCATTCTCCCGATGGCAATACTTGAAACCATGGTGGCAAATGAGGACCCCAAAAAAAAAAGAAAAAGAAAAAAAAAAAAGCCGTTAGCGACAACAATTATTACCACTTTATCGGCAGGAAAGTGTCGCTAAAGTGGCGATAATGGGTTTGATAATATAATGTCCTTCACATCTAACATGAGCGTCGATTGGAATTCCATAGAGCATATTATCAAACCTATTATGGCCACTTTAGCGGCAGTTTGCTGCCGGTAAAGTGGCGATAATTTTGTCGCCAAGGGTTGATAATATGGCCCTCTCTCGTTTCACAAATAAAGCTAACAATACAGTTTTACGAGTGCAGTGTACCTGGAACATTTTACTTGTTATAGTGTCGCGTTCAAGTGGTGTCTATATGGAAGTACCTACTGCGTTACTGACGCCCGTTATGCCGAATTATTTCTAATGCATTCCTATGAAGGATTTGTAGTTCTAGGCCTCTGTGCTTACCGTTGTGTAAACTTTGCGCCAAACACATTAGGAAGTGGAGTTGACAACTTAATTTGAGCAGATCTTCTACACGTCCAAGCAGACAGCAGTGTCTAAGTTTAAGAGAGAAAGAGAAATGATGTCATGGAGAGTGAGAGAGAGAGAAAACAACATTAAACCTGTGTCGCAGAGTCTGGAGTTGAGATTTTTTGTTGAACCAGACGTAGATTTACTAGCTCCTTGCATCATTTTACCCATGTTAAAAGTGACTCAAAAGTGGTGTAATAAGGTTGATGATCTGTTTGTCAGACTGTAGTAACCTATCTGTTGTCACTGCTCGGAGGTAATTATACATTTTACAGAGAAGCTGCTGTACACTACGCACTCTGGGCCATAATATCAAGCCTTTGGCGACAATAATTATTGACACTTTATCGGCAGGAAAGTGTCACTAAAGAGGCGATAATGGGTTTGATAACATGCTCTATGGAATTCCAATCGAAGCTCATGTCAGATGTCCTTCACATCTAACATGAGCTTCGATTTGATTGGTTCGCAAATTTTCCTATTGCGAGTGTTGAAAGTTCCGTTCCATTATAAATATTCGACTTTGACTTTTCTAAGAAGAAGCATTTGTTGTGAGAATCTTCTCAAATAGGAGGAATATCACCATAATAAGAGCAATGGATTCATCTTCCAGCAGTTCTTCAGAGGGAGATTTCATTCCTGAAGAAGCTCCAAAGAAGAGGAAAGAAGCTCTAATTTGGAAGTTTTTCACTTTTCCAGAAGGTCAAAAAAAGGTTAATGCTGCAAAAGTAACCTGTAAAATTTGCCAAACAACTCTTTCAAGGGGTGATCCATGTAAAAAATACTCCTTTGGCACAGCAAATATGGTGTGACACGTGAAGAACTTGCACCCCAAGAACTTTGCTCGAGCTGAAAGACGGAGGTTGCACGAGAACCCACCTGCTGCTACACCAAGCACATCATCTGCGGCAGTATTTTCAGCAAGCAGTCCACACCCACATATTCAAGTCAAGTCAAAAAATTTATATAGCGCGCTACATACCCAGAGGGTCTCAAGGCGCTTGAAGAGGGGTGGGGAATTACTTGTCAAATATCCACGTTTTAAGTTGCTTTCTGAATGCTAGGTGGTTCTGAGTAAGGCGAAGGTAAGTGGGAAGTGAGTTCCAGGTTTTAGCTGCCAGGTAGGAGAAGGATCTACCTCCCATGGTGGTTTTGTTGATGCGAGGTACAGTGGCAAGGGCTTGGTTGGATGATCGTAGCTGGCGGGAGGGGGTGTAGAAGGACATTCGTGTGTTGAGGCATTCGGGTCCGATTTCGTAGAGTGCTTTGTGTGCGTGGGTTAGGAGCCGGAAAGTGATCCTCTTATTGACGGGGAGCCAGTGGAGGTTTTTCAGGTGACCAGAGATATGTTCTTTACGCGGGATGTCTAATATGAGCCTGGCTGAAGCGTTCTGGATTTGTTGGAGTTTTTTCTGGAGTTTAGCGGTAGTACCGGCGTAGAGGGTGTTTCCGTAGTCCAGTCGGCTCGTGACCAGAGCGTGGGTAACCGTTTTCCTAGTTTCGGTGGGGATCCAACGAAATGTTTTTTTGAGCATGCGAAGAATGTTGAAGCAGGATGAAGAGACAGCGTTGACTTGTCTGTTCATCGCAAGTGAGGAATCCAGGATGACGCCCAGGTTCCGTGCGTGGTCCGTCGGGATGGGTGCTTTTCCAAGGGCTTCTGGCCACCAAGAGTCGTCCCAGGCAGAGGGGGAGGTACCTAAGATAAGGACTTCTGTTTTTTTTTTATATTGATTCTGACTTTGCTAAAGTAAAATTTCATTGCATTTATTGCGATAAACTTTTGTGTTATGGGGAACAGTCTATCGACCTGATAAAACGCAGGATACAGGATCATTGCAGTCCTCGACATTAGTTGTTCTTTTTTCATTCTTTTGTTCCACTTGGAATTTGTTGAGAAAAAACAAAAAAAATACAAAACAAAAAAAACAGTTCTTTTTAGAACTACCTTCACTGGTCAAAGAAAGAACTATATTTCTATGTTAGTGTGTCAAAGTTTGTCAGAATGAATGTGTAGTTCATAAATGAATGAATGAATATATTACTAGTGTATGGAGAATGTGAAAGTGCAGAGCTATAAGGAAGTGTTACAGCATAAATCTATAAGGTGTTTACCTATAGTATACTGCAGTATGTGCGAAGCACTTGAATGTAACATATGTACATAAATATGTTAGAAGTCTATGCTTCGATTTGCGCTGCTGGTGAAACTGCCTGGGTGAATTTGTATGTGTTAGGGGCGGATTTACAATCCCCTTGTGCCTCTTTTACACAGCCGTTGGGTCACTTTTGTGACACAGCGGTGGTGCAAAAGATGTGCCATGGTGTGTGCTATTAACAATGTGACGCATCTGGAGGGTGCATTACATTGTGTAGCCCAGCGCCAGAAGAGGCTTTCTTGTGCAGAAGGGGGTGCAGCAACGCCTCCTAAAAGTGACTGAGTGAAATGTATAACATTTCATTCAGTCACTTTTGAGCTTATGCTGCGTCAAAACCTTGCACATGCTTGAAGCAGGTGTAAGGATTGATACAGCTTTGTGAGCATAGGGCCCTAGAGCATTGCTGGAGTTGTGTTATACTTGTAACCGAAGTCAAGCAATAATTAATCCAAAAATTACTTTGTAATTTAGTTTTGTTATTATTTTATAATAAGAATATGAAATATATTCTAAAAAATTCAATACATATAAATATTTATATTAAAAATATAAGAAATTAGTGTAAAAAGAAAGACATAATAATTAATACATTTATAACTTATCATTTACAAAACCTTTGAAATTCACTGAAAAAACCATAGGTTTCACACACGTTATAGTTAGGAATTAGCATTTAAAAAACCTTGCAAATTCATTGAAAAAACCATAGGTTTCACACACGTTATAGTTAGGAATTAGCATTTAAAAAAACCATGCAAATTCATTGAAAAAACCCTAGTTTTCACACGTTATAGTTAGCTGAACATTTCTCTCATACAAAACCTTTGAAATTCCTCGGTTATAGTTAGCTCAGCTAACTATAACTGGCGCGCCCGCAATGCACTGCTGATGAGGTCACATATAACACTACTCATGACATGGTCAGTGACATCACTCATGACATCACTGATGACATCTCAAATGACATCACTGATGACATCACTGATGATATCATCCTTGTGAAAGAATGGCAGACCTCTTTTTGGCGTAATATAACCTTTGATACACACCTTCAGAAATAGAAAGTAAAAAAAAAAATGGAGATACCAATACCACTTACCAACAACCTATTCAGTAATTCCGCCATCTACATACCCATGCACTCATTCACCAACAGTTCTATATAGTCACTTATACATGTACTCACTCATCATATGTACTCATATACTTATAAATACTGTTACACCACGACACTCATTCATACAGTTACTCACACACATACTCACATATGCAAATAAACTATCAAACATCCATTTGTTTGCATATACAGCTATACACACACCACTACACTTACTTTTACAGAAAAGTACACATACTTACTCTCTTAATCAATCAGTGATAGAAACACATACTTATTTATACAGGAACTTTTTGAATTTGCCACTGTCAGATATCCTTACTTATATTCATCGATACTCACACGTGTTTAAAACATATGTACTTACTCATAAAGACACTATTGAGGCAGTCATTCACTCACTAGCACACCCATACACACATTCATCCACCCGTGCAGTTCTGCACACATGCTGTCTTCAAAACACATACAAACAGTGAGTCAGTCATTCATGCATCTGTGCCCTAAGTAATACCCGCCACCAAACCATACAGACACTCATTCTGATACTCAAAAAAACAACTAATAACCCATAGAGACACTTGTGTAGCTACTCACCAACCCATGCAGCCACTTATACACAAAGTGAGACACTGATACAGATATTTACATATTTAAACATTACTCGCTAATACATGTATTCACTAAGATACACTTAATAAGTCAGTTATACAATGAAATTTACAAAGAAAACATCCATTAAGACACTCATTTACCCATTTATTCTTCCATCGAACTTTAGATATACATACATCAAATACATATATAAAATATTTATTTTTCAGAAAGACACACATTCAGTGGATGATGTCATCAGTGATGTCATTTGAGATGTCATCAGTGATGTCATGTGATGTCACTGACCATGTCATGAGTGATGTTATATGTGACATCATCAGCAGTGCATTGCGGGAGCGCAAGTTATAGTTATCTGAGCTAACTATAACGGAGGAATTTCAAAGGTTTTGTATGAGAGAAATGTTCCGCTATCTATAACGTATGAAAACTAGGGTTTCTTCAATGAATTTGCATGGTTTTAGTAATGTTTAAATATGTAAATATCTGTATCAGTGTCTCACTTTGTGTATAGGTGGCTGCATGGGTTGGTGAGTAGCTACATGAGTGTCTGCATGGGTTATTAGTTGGTTTTTGATGCATGAAACTGACTCACTGTTTGTATGTGTTTTGAAGACAGCATGTGTGCAGGACTGTATGGGTGGATGTGTGTATGGGTGTGTTAGTGAGTGAATGACTGTCTCCATAGTATCTTTATGAGCAACTACATATGTTTTAAACTAGTATATGTGAGTATTGATGTATGTAAGTGACTATATATGAGAGTGAGAGATTGGAAGAGTTCCTGTATAAATAAGTATGTGTTTCTATAAGTGATTGTTTAAGAGAGTAAGTATGTGTATGTTTCTGTAGATGTAAGTGTAGTGGTGTATGTATAGCTATATATGCAAGTAAATGGATGTTTGATAGTTTATTTGCATGTGTGAGTATGAGTGTAAGTAACTCTATGGATGAGTATCGGTGTGTAACAGGATGTACAGGTGTATGAGTACATATGATGAGTGAGTACATGTATGAGTGACTATATAGAACTGTTGGTGAATGAGTGGATATGTATGTAGATGTTCGAATTACTGAATAAGTTATCGTAACTGGTATTGGTATCTCCATTTTTTAGAAAATGTTGGTTTATATTTTTGAATGTGTGTATCAAAGGCTATATTACGCTGAGAGGAGATCTGCCTCTGTGTCACAAGGATGATGTCATCAGTGATGTCATCTGTGATGTCGTTTGAGATGTCATGAGTGATGTCATGAGTGATGTCACTGATCATGTCATGAGTGATGTAATATGTGACGTCATCAGCAGGCATTGTGGGCACGCGAGTTATATTTAGCTGAACTAACTATAACGGGGAATTTCAATGGTTTTGTATGACTGAAATGTCACGCTAATTATAACATAATGGTTTTTTCAGTGAATTTCTAAGGTTTTTTAAATGCTACTTCCTAACTATAACGTGTGTGAAACCTATGGTTTTTTCAGTGAATTTCAAAGGTTTTGTAAATGATAATTGTTAAATGTATTTATTTTTAAATTTGTTTCTTTTTAAACTTTTTTTCTTCATTTTTATAATAAATGTTTACATTTTCTTTTTTTTTTTTTTATATTTCATTTTGTTTTACTTTTTTGTTCCAGGTCCACAGTTAATTTGTTTCAAAAGTTCAATTTTTCTGGGGTTTAAAAAAAAAATTGTTGAAAAAACTACAAAAAAAACATAAAACAACAAAGACAAAAAAACTGTTCTTTTTAGAACTACCTCTACTGGTCAAAAAAAGAACTATATTTCTATGTTAGTCTGTAAAAGTTTGTCAGAAAGAATGTGTAGTCCATAAATGAATGAATGAATACATTAGTAGTGTATGGTGAATGTGAAAGTGCATAACTATAAGGATGTGCTACAGCATAAATCTATAAGGTGTTTAACTATAGTATACTGTAGTACCTCCGAAGCACTTGAATGTAACATATGCATATAAATATGTTACAAGTCTATGCTTCAATTTGCACTATTGATGAAACTGCCTGGATGAATTTGTATGTATTAAGGGCGGTTTTATAACCCCCTTGTGCCTCTTTTGCACAACTGTTGCATCACATTTGTGATGCAGTGGTGGTGCCAAAGATGTGCCATAATGTATGGTAGTTACAATGTGACGTATTTGGAAGGTGCGTCACATTGTAAAGCCCTGCGCCAGAAGGAGGCTTTCCTGCGCATGAGGGGGTTGTTCTGGCGCAGGAACGCCTCCTAAAAGTAACTAAGTGAAATCTAAAAGATTTGATTCAGTCACTTCTCGGCTTATACTGCATCAAAACCCTGCACCTGTTTGAAGCAGGTGTAAGGATTGACATAGCATTATGAGCATAGGGCGCAAAGAACATTCCTGGAGCTACATTGCGCTTCCAATGCAAGTCAAGCAATGCACCATCTTCACAGCACAGATACATCACATATCGGTGCCATTTTTGCCTCATAGTGCACCACATTGTAATACGATGCATCCATGGTGGTGATGTCACAGTGCACAATAACTGTCATATCTCTGGGGATATACCACTTATTGTACAACTACTAATGACTGTTTTAATGTAGTGAATGCCTTACTACACACTGATCAATGAGTAAATAGAAAACTATACCAAGAGTAACAGAGTGTTTGGTGGAAGTGAAAAGATAGAAACTGGGAAATTCGACATAAATAAAACAAATAGGCAGGTACATAGAACAGTGCATGGACAGTCTGTAGGAGTTTGAAACACTCTACGTCCTAAGGCCCACTTTGTACCATGAATACTTGACTACTGACATAGGCCTCATTTATGAGATTTTGCTGTAGAAATGTGCAGCAGGCCTTCCTACTACGCTTCCCTATGGCAAAAGAAAAAGGCAGGAATGCGCCATATCTATAAGATACAGCGCATTCCTATTCTTTTCCCTTGCGCCAGCGCACAATGGTCTGCCTGCACCAACGCAGGAACCTTTGCACAATGGTGCAAGGCTGCTTGCGTTGCAAGGATGATTATTTTTGTACAGGTAAGGAAACCTTTCTGTAGAAAAATAATCACAAGACACTTTTCCTTTTTCTACGCGTGCTGCAGGTTCTCAGAGGCTGTGGTTCTCAGAGGGTTGGCCATGTTGAGGTGAGTGGTAGCGGCAGCAACATTAGCAGAGCAGAGCAGAGCTTCCAGGGAGGCACAGGGCCACAAGTCGCACCACGGGCGAGCACATCCGCGGCACCTGTCCACCTCCCCTAGCTACAGACGCCCTAATTGCGTTTTTTGCCAACTGTAAGACTGCAAACCACGAAGCTAGTAAACCTGGAAAATGAACACTCAGCATGGCCAGCCTTAGCGCTGCTTCCTCTCTGCTTCCCTGCTTACTTCTTCGGGTGATGTAAGGCAGCAGAAGGTGGCAGAAGGTAGCAAAAGGGAGCCCCTGTGGTGCGGTAGATGCAGAGTGCCGTCGAGTGGGTGGTACGGACACAGGGGCCCAGGGCCAGGAGACTGTGGTGCAGCAATGAGCCTGTCTCCTCTTATACAGAGTTTGTGCGACTTTAGGCCCCTAAGCCACCTGCTACATCCCAGCTACCCTCAGCACCTTCTGCACTTATTGCTCCAGTGCTCCTGGGTGCCTCGCTGCACCAAGCCAACTTCCAAGCCATAAAATGAAAGTAATTGCTTGCAGTAGTGCAAACAGAAAGTGCTACAAAAGTGGGCGCGGTAGCCCCGGGAACCTTTACCCTGTGATTAGGGAGGGGCAAGGAGTCACCAATGTCCATCCGCTGGTGCCAAACATATACATGGCACCCTAAGAAATCCTTCTTCGAACACTTTTTAGACCTGCAGCAGATTATAACTTGTCTTCTTACGGTTCCAGGCAATGAAGCTGGCAGTGTTGGACAGTGTTTACCAGTCAAGTTAGGTGCTACCTTTGAATATTGAGGATCTCCTCATCTCCAAAAGGACATGACTCCTGAGGGATGAGGGAATGTAGACCACTGTGGCCATATGTAGATTCTTATGAGCTGATTTTGACAGGTTAGAGAGTATGTGTATCATTAGGCAAAATGCTAAAGGCATGTTGATCATGGCCTGAATGGTGTGAGGGCTGGTAGCCCTGTGCAACTTCAAAGGACAGTGAACAGCCTCCTCCACTTATTGAAACAGCTGTAGAGGGATAGAAGGAAAATGAATGCAAAGGGAAGGCTTCCAGGAAGAGTCTGGAACAGGGGCAGCTATGCAAAAAAGCAGCCACCATTTGAAGGTCAAAAACATTTAAAATCAATTGCACTCCTCTGTGAAGAGTGAAACATACATAGAAATCTGACGCAGCGCGGCTTTCAAATAACCCTCATAACCATCTCACTAACCTAGGAGCAACCTATTTTACTTGTCGGTGGGGCCCATAGTCAAACACTCACACACAAGACCACACTGCCCCATAATCAGTGAAAATAAGATGAGCTGCTGGGTAAGCGGGGTACCTTATTAACCTATACACTAATGTTATACATTGTATAAGGGAAAATTTCAAATACTCAACAGTCATAAGGAATAAATATCAAGGTACGCCGCTATTTGGTCAATGGACAAACTAGTAGGAATCAGTTGATGGCGATTAAGTCCAGCTCAATCACAATATTCCCAGAACTTTCTAACAATAAATTGTCATGACTTTTTTATTCTAATAAAAACAGACTCAAGTTTATATTTTACAGAATTTTATCTAGATTCATTAGGAAATACATTTTTATATTGCAAAAATCTTATTAGACAAACACATTCTAAAATATTATTTAATACATTTTAAGCAATGAAAATTTAAAACAAATACGCATTACCAATTTGTCATGGGTGATGACAAAACTGCATAGAACAGGTTCCCAAGCTGACTGTCCTTCTAACCTCCTCGATGTCTCCCTCCCGACATAGAATCTCTGCGACAAATCTTGTTTAGTTTTCCCCTCAAAGTTTAAAGTCCAAAATATTTCAAAGTCTCTTGCACCATAAAAATTGTTCAAACTGACAGCATGTCATGGTGCAAAAATAAAAATCCACTGAACCAGCCTAATCCTCATTTGCACAGGCTCTTTTATACCCTTTTCAGTAATTTTTTAAACCCAAATTGAAACTTGTAAGGTCCACACTCATTTCTCCTTGGTCCATCAGAGGGGTGATGATGATCCCCTCATGTCCTCCTAGCCTAAAACAGTTCATGAATTTGCAGATTCATATAGGCGTTCGTTTTCTCATGACTTAATGTTCACATTTGTACTTGTCTATCATTTCTTATACCCATTCCAAACATTCAAGTTTCAAAACTTCTTCCTTTCCCAGACTTTTAATGCAGGCAACCTTGGCACAAATCCCGTTCATAGGCCAGGCTGGCCTTGACCTCTCTTGCTCCGGGCGTAGGCTATAAACTCATGACTTGACATTTCATTTGCGCATGTGTGGGGGCCATCTTTGGATTTCTTTTTCACCGTCGCGTTTAAACAGCCACTATCAGACTAGGCCGTGCAGGCTACAATAGGAACTAATATAAAAACAAAGACAATAAACATTAGATATAGAAATTAAGCCCTTCTGTTTACCTCCCACCAGTCTGATTTTCCGCTGTTAGGTGTTACCTCGCAAAGCAAACATATGGGCAATATTTACTCATCATCGGCATTTTTTTGCCACAAAAACACTTCTAACATAAGCACAAAACACATACGTTTATTGAGTTATATCTATGAGATCTCCGCTCAATATTAGACTCATTGTTTTTATTAGCAAATTTGAGTTTTGCAAAACAGCAGTTAGTTTTCCTACGTGTTGTCTCTAATTCAGGTGAATTTGGTTGATTAGTTTACATGCTTCACATAATTAATATTATATTATTATGGTTATAAGAGAATGACTTTACAAGGATTACAAAAAATGTTTGTTTCTCCCCTGCTCCATCAACTCCCCCCTTTGGTTATTTTATCACCACAAAACCATCCAAACTAAGAACATGTTTCAGGTTCTTTCTCTTTTGTTATAGCTTAAACATAAGTATCTTTCATACTTAGTCTTTTTGAGTTGTAATACACCTTTTCTTTATACTTTTGCAACTCAATTTCTTCCATTTCTCGTTCTCGCTGCTTATTTTTCTCAGTTTTTACTTTTATCTGTTTTTCAGATTTTCTTTTCCTAATACTTATGCACATTAATCTTACTATTAATGCTATTAATATTACTATTGTTACTGTTATTAGTATCTTCCCTACCAATGAACTACCTTTTTCTGCAAACCATGTCTTTACAGCAGAGCAACTCTTACCAAGTTTCTCTAGAACACCATCACCAGTGGAGTAATTTCTTTATCTAATTCAGTAATATTCTTAATGTATCTTTGAATGTTCTGACTTTTATCAGGTATGTAGGTACAACAGTGTTGCACTTTCAATACTCCACAAACTCCCCCTTCTTTTGCTAATAGAAAACCAAGAGCAAGTCGATTTTGCATCACCATAGCTCTCATGGCAACCATTTTAGTGTTTACCATTAAAAGTCCTCCAGCAGTATTAGTTCATAAACGATCTACTATCGTTGAGAGTTTTTGAATTATATTTGCGTTAAATGATATACTCACTGCTGGTATCAATGCTCCAAAAATGTCACCTTTTATCTCTGCAAAACTTTCCCTTCTTGTACGTGTTAAGGGTTTACCTATCTCATGAATTCCTTTAGTTCCCCTATTTACATGAAAAATTTTGGGAAACACCCGGCCCAAATAACACGTCCCATACCAGTGGTCCGGCAACCTATAATGAGCTTTATTTACACATATAAAATAAATCCCTGGAAATGCAGGAACATTTCCACCTTTAAATCCCCATCCCCCATAATTATGTATGTGTCTTTAAATTCACTTGCACTCACAAAATAATTGTCATACATAGTGTAATCTCTATGAATACACAATTTCCCTTGTTGCGGCACATTTAATCCTATTGCTACATTAGTATTACTCTTCTCATAATTTCCATCCTCAAAATTCCACGGTGCTGTTTTCAATTTACTTTCAGTTGCTTTTCTTTGATATTTGTATCTCCTGTCCTCAACCATGTCTAAAAATGCTTTTTCTTACTTTCTCAATTTGCATGTTAAATTATATCTAAAAGCATATTCTAAAGTCATTTCTTTTGTTTCAAGAAAAAAATCACCAAGAACTTTGCCAGATTTCACTTTGTTCAATCCATGTGTTATAGAAAGTTTAGCAAAAACATCATCTACGTCTGAATAATAATATTCTAATTTACCTGTTTAATAAAATAAGCTAGTTAATACACTACAAGTTATTCTATACATCAAAGGAAGGTGATGATATGTTACACCCTCTGATACAGACGCAGCCAATTGCATGCAAACGTAGCAATCGCGGATATCCATAGTTTCCATGTACTCATAAAGCAATCTTGTAAAAACATTCTTCGGAAAATCATTAATTGATCTACCTCAATGTAGATCAGTATTATCCCCAATTTTAACATCATTCTTTAAATCATGTATCTTATCACTCCTTGTGTTACTATGTTGTTCAGAAAAATTTTCAGAATTCGGTCTGAATGGAATAATTATTGCTAAAATGAACCATATGAGCATTAATAAACCTGTACAATGAAACCACATTCTACATCATTTACGCAAAAAGCCACATTTAGATCTTCTATCACCAATTTCAGATATTATGAACCCTTTTTTTTCCAAATAAAGTCTTTTTCACACTTAACAAATATGTCCTTTGAGCTAAGCGTTCTTTAAATCTTTTCTTTTGAAATGTCTCTTTTCACACTTTGGAAGTATGTCCTTTGAGCCAACCGCTCTTTTAAATCCTTCTTTTCAGTTCTTCTTCTTTCTGTTTTGCCAACTTTCTTTAGTTTGACATCCTTTGGTTTTTCAGTATGATCATAGTTTATTTATAGTCACTTTTTCACCAAAATATTCACCTTGGTTCTCTTGACTGCTCTCCCTTTCTTCTATATCAGGCAGTTCAACAAAAGTCCACTTCAGGTGATTTATATTTCAGGTTTGGTCTCCTCACTCTTTTTGGTGTTTGCAAGAGTTCTTTATTCCTTTTCATTTGATCCTCTTGACTGGTTATTTCATTCACTTGTTCCTCTTGGTTTTTATTCACATTTATTAATTTGCACTTCCGTCCTTTAATTTCTTTAGGCCAATTATCTCCTTTTCTTGGCTTTTTATTTTCAGACTATATTGTCCCACATTCAACTTTCCAAGCTCTTTTCCTGGGACTTTTTCTTTGATTTGTTTCCCCTTCACTTTCATCAGACTCGGATTCAGATCATATTTCACTTCCTCTTATCTTGAACCTTAAGATTTCAGGTTCTACAACTGAATCTTGATCCTCTTTTGTTAATTCAGTTCTTTCAAAAGGATTTTTTCCATAACTGGTGCTTGGAGTCTCATCCTCACCATGAGTTAGTTCTTTTTCACCAGTTTCAAGATCAATATTTTGTCTCTCAGAGATTTCTATTTGATTTGCAGAGTTCTCAATTCTCAATTTCACCAGTTTTACTTTGTTCTTTCTCAGTGTCCAAATTGGTATTCAATACTTCCAGATGTCGACTTTCAGGTGGATCTTCAAGATCTGGAATTTCAATTATTTCAGTCTCTCGATCAGATGATGAACTTGTATCTGATATTTCCAGATGTCGCCTCACTGGTCGAGCTTCTGGATCTTGAGTTCTGTCTGTTTAATTTTCTGTGTCAGAATCTGAATTAGTATTTGCTTCTTCTAGATGTCGACTCACATGTCGAGCTTCAGGTTCGGTAACTTTGATTGTGTGGCTGGCATAAACTCACCTTTTCACACCTGCACACTTCACTGCTGTGGTGCTAGCAGGATCACTTGGCATGGTTTGTCCCAACGCGGAACCAGGCAGTTTCTTCTTCTGTGCACTTTAATACAAACCCAGTCTCCAGGGCTCAGGTCAAGAGCTGGATGTTTTTCCTGAGTACTCGCATCATTACCAATCTGGTGAAACACAGAAGTTACCACATCAGCCAGTCTCTTACAATAATCCAGTATAAGATCATCATTTATAGTCAGGAGTTTGTTGGCAGGTACAAATGCTTGTCTCATTACTCGTCCCATCAGTATTTCACAAAGACTCAAACCTGTTTTACTGTCTTGTATGCTTCTTAAGGTCATTGGAACAAGTGGCAAACCATCCGGCCATTTAATTCCTGTGGCCAAACATATTTTTTCCAGTCTGTTTTGGATTGTTCCATTTACTTGTTCAACTACCCAAGAAGCCTCTGGTCTGTAGGCACAATGCAATGTCTGTTGAATGTCCAATGCTTCCCATATCATTTGTATTATCTCATTTTGAAAGTGACTTCTTCTGTCTGTTTCAATTGTTACTGGAAATCCAAACCTTGGGATAATTTCTCTCAACAAGAGTTTTGCTACAGTGACTCCATCATTTCTCCTGGTTAGATACGCCTCCACCCAACGAGAAAATAGACAAACAATCACTAGGACATAACAAAATCGATTACATGGTGGCATCTCGATAAAATCTAATTGCATTCTGGTAAAAGGACCTCCCTTCCGTCCATTCTCATATTTGGTTAAGCGACTATTTTTCAGGAACTGTGTCAGAAGTATTTCAATTGAAAGTGGCACATATACCTTCACCGGATATCTCTTCATAATGCCTTCACTCTGTTCCAAACTCACACTTGTACCAGCTACAGCTTTCAGACAACCAGGCAATGCTCTGGCTACTGGATCCAAAACAGCTGAAAAGTATGCTACTGGCCGTCTCATTCTTCCATGCCTTTGTATCAGAACTGATAATGCAGACCCATCTCTTTCACTGCAATACAGTTCAAATTCCTTCCCATAATCAGGCTTACCTAGCGCTGGTGCTTCGCATAAACTGCTTTTCAATTGTCCAAAAGCTTTCATTTCTTTTTCATTCAGCACTATAGGGTCCTTCACATCCCCTTTAGTTAATCGCTGTAGAGGCTTTGCGATTCATGAAAATCCATTTACCCAATGTCGACAGTAACCAACCATTCCAAGAAACATTCTCACCTGTTTCTGTGTCTTTGGGGGACTCATACCGTTAATAATCCTGCTTCTTTCAGTGGTCACTTTTCTCATCCCTTTTCCAATCTTATGACCTAGATACTGTACCTCTTGTTGACAGAACTGTAATTTTGAGACACTTTATGTCCTCCTTCTGCCAAGCGGTTCAGTAATGCAATGGTATCAGAAATGCAAGCTTCTTTGGTCCTTGATGTCACTAATAGGTCATCAATATACTGAACCAAAACAGATTTGTCAGGCATTTTTAAACTTTTTAATGACTTCTTCTGTATCTGATTAAAAATTGAAGGACTTTCAGTCTATTTTTACTTTGATATAGAGAGAGAATTTTGAATAACAGTGGTCACCTGTGAGAAGGCATCCAAAACCTCAGCATGAGTGGTATCTTCATCTAGACAAACAAGGATCGGTGTGAACGCCTTTGAGATAATGTCTGCATTTAATTTTTTAGGGTCTTTTTTACCCCACCTTAAGGCGAAGCCGTTCTGTCTTGCCAGAACAACATCTTGCGACCATGCCAAATGCTCTATAGTGGAGGAATTGGTACTGTCCGGTAATGTTAGATGTAGGCTAAGGGGCAGATGATCACTTAGGCCATTTGGGCAGATCATAATTTTTCTCACCCAATTAGAGTGTCGGTTTGAAAGAATAATGAAGTCAATCACTGAGTTAAAACCTCGGCCTATATAGGTGGGGATGAAATTTACATTTAGGGAGCACATCATATTTACAAAACCAAGATCGAACATGGCCATGATATCATTGATTTTTTCCCCTCTTTCTGTATGAACAAAGTGTTTCAGACAACCACTTGCTTCAAGTTCATTTTCCTCATAGCCACACACATTCAAGTTACAAATATTTATATTGAAATCCCCTGCCCACAACAGAATTACTCTTCCTTTTACAGAGGTTTGACCCTCTAAGTCTTCTATATACGTTTTTATCACATCCATGAAGTTAACATTATCAATATTATTGTAAAAATTTACCACCAGTAGCTTTATAGGTGAGTATAATTCAATGGACATCATTTGATAATAAGCTGTATTCTTTAGCATTTTAACATTCTGCACCCTAAGCATATTGGATACATAAACCCAAATTCCTCCTTTGTGTCTTCCATGTAGGGACCGAACCGCTGGAGTATGAAATGTTTTATATCCATCCAAATGCTTTTCATTTATGAGCCAGGTTTCTTGGATGCAAATTATTTCAAAATTCTGAATAAAGTCTTTCCAGACATTGTTTGAGACTTTACTCTCCAGCCCGCAGACATTCCACGAGGCTATCCTCACAAGCCCAGGCAATAATAAAGATCTAACAGCTGCATCACAGTTATCCTCATTAGTAATTTTTGGTACTTCTATCTCAATGTTGGCCTCCCCCTGTTCTCTGGCCATACTGGCCACTGATTTTCCTACGTCAGGTCTACCTTAATCCATACAGTTGGTTACTAGACTAACATGTAGGGTCTTATATAACTTCTTTCTGGGACACTATCGAAGCCTTATATAAATGCTGCGCTCGAGGTATATCCACTTTCTTGCCTGGTCTCCCCATTTTATAAGAACTATCATGGAGTCAATCCACCTCATCGAGTTGTCTCAGAGCTTCAAATCTGTTATTAACCGCTATATTATAGATCAAGTCATTTCCAAAACGGTGCCTCGTCATGAGATTTCCCCTCTTTAACAAGCGTGGGTGATAAAAAAAAAACAGTGGAAGAATTTTAATTTAGTCAGTTCTTAGGTCAACTTGCCCCACGCGTTTAAGAATTTCGTTGACCAAAACCGGGAAACTCAGCGTCAGAACCACCCAATCCCCCGACCAGGGCTTTCTCTCCCAACCCACCTAAGCGACACAATTTTTGATGCATTTCCCTGTAGGTGGCCGTTATTAAGAGATGTTCTTTCCTACTCCCTACTCCCTCTTTTCCCTCTTGGTTATTATTGTGCCTTATTGTACTGCCTTCTCTGTCCGTATTACTGGGGCTGTGGACTCCCTGCCTCTGAGTACCAGGAGGCTCCCTGCGAGATCGTTCCACACCTTCAGTTGATGGGTTAGAGACTAATTCGATTAATTTATTTAATTTATTGTGAATGGAAATTTGACCTTCTTCTAGCAGTGCCAGTCTTTTCTCTAATGGGCCTGTAAGTGTTTGAATAGTAGAGACCAGGTCTACCAGAAAAGACTTAGGATCTAGGGGCCGATTGCAAGTTTGAGTTTTGGTATTGTTTTTCCCCTGGGTTGGCCGTTTACGCTTACTTTGTGCCTTAATTACAGGTGGTATCTTATTGGCTATTATATCAGGAATAGTGTGTATAACGGGCGGTAAACTTATAGGTGGAGCTTTCTTTCCCTTCGTACACACCTGCTTAGGAGGGGGCCGTATAGTAACATCCTGATCATCGGATAAAATCTCATCCCCTCCTCTAACGATGCAGCCATTGGTTAACTCACTTGAGATATTGATAGTATTCTGTGGTCCCTCTGATCCTTGGTTGCTATCAGGTTTACTAAAATCTCCTGTAGACAGTGCTGCCTTATCTTTACTCAAAGCATCTAAAACACTGGATATTTGTTTTTCAATGGCCGCTACAGCGCCCATCAAATATTTCATTAGCGACATATTGTCCAAATCCCTCTTGTCTGGTGGCAGAGCAATATTGGATGTATTTACCTTTCTTTTCCCCATTATTAATGCAGTACTCCTCCTTCACACAGTTAATAGCACTATTTCAACTGACAGGACCTGCTTCTGCCAATACTAATATCCTTACTTGGTTAAAATCCCGTTGTCCATAGTCCGATGAAAGAGCCAACAGCTGGGGCCCAGCCCAGCCTCTTCCGGGCTATGATGGGCGAGGACGGGCCCGCCCTTCGACCGGGCTTGGCCCGGGCAAGCCCACCAGCGAGGGTCCCCGTGCGCTTTTACGTTCTAGCACTGGGTCTCGTTCTCGCGGCCCCTCTCGCGAGACCGCACTGCCTCCTGGGGGATGTAGTGCCCCGGCAGTAGCGGTCCGCGCGAGTAGCGAATAGATGATAGCGGGAGAAGTGCCCGGTCTCCTCGGTCAGGCGGGGGCAGGAAAAGAGATACTGGCCACAAGCAAAGTCACTCCCAGGGTAGAAAGCGCGTCCCCTGATGAGTCACGGTTTGCCACCCTCTCCGTGATGAAAAACGTGTCGGCTGTGTTAATGTTCTCTGGATCTCCCCTGCAAGGAGAACCACTTTCACCTGCTCATGCACCGTGATTCCTGCTGACATCCTGCTGCCTCCTTCCTCCATAACCATGGTATCCAAATCCTTGTCCAGCTCATTGCGAGGCCTGATTAGCTGGGCAAGTGAGGATATTTGAAAGAACTGCTTGCCTTCGTTGCTATTGAGCGAATCCCTTGTTCTTGAACATTCACCCTTATCAGTGTTTCTTCCAGACTCTCTGCTCCCTGACTGACTACACTGCTTAGCTAAGGCGAGAACTATCTGATTTGCCCATTGCATGGCAAGCAGAGAGCGCGCCAAAAATGTGCACTGGCCTGCAGGAATTGCGCACCACCTTGTTAGAGCGCTAATCTGATACCGAGGGGTCTATCTGCATCCCTTTCAGCATTTAAAGGCACATTAGGTTGAGGGCTTTATAAGAAGTGTGCTAACAGCTACTCATTAAATCATAATAAAGGATCAAAAGCCACAAAGTGCACAAATGAGCCCTGCTTTGTTTGATTGGACACTCTGTTTACCTGCATTGAAACCACAGTCTCGGCACTCGGCCTGACGGAACACTCTGCCTGCTGCTAACCCCCCTGCTGCCATAGCGGGAAATCATGCAGCAATGGTGCCTCCTACAGTCAGCACTTTCCAGGGCGCCAGTAGAGATCGGAGGGTAGCTCGTACACCTCCGTACATGGGCCGGCTGATAAAAACGGGCTCACAAGGGGAGAGATAGCCCCGCTGTGCACGCTGAGTACAATCTTGGTGTTCTCACCGCCAGTGCATCCGGGCTCATGGCCGCAGACGCCGTCCCACCGCAGCCTCACTCAACCAAAGATATGCACGGTGTCAAAGGGGCAGTAAAAGGCACACCACCATGATCACGGGTCCAAAGATGCATCAAACATGGAAGAAACCTTGCCAAGCCCTCCTGACTCCTCCAGCAGCTGAAGGTAATGGTCATCAAAGCTCCGTGACGATAATGGGCATGGATACTCCAGGCTTTCCCTGACCCCTATAAATGGGTGCGGAGCGCATGTACAATACAATCCGATAAGGAATGTCTCGATGTAAGATATAATATAAAAACACAATGTAAAAAACGTTAAGGGCCATAAAGAAGTTAGTCTCAATATTAAATTTGAAGCTCACTATAGGAGCATGATTTAACCATACATCCGAGCTGGTCTACGATTCTTAAATCTTAACACCAGATCTCTGGTAAAACACCATTTGTCCGTGGCAGATCTTATTTTGGATAAGACACCAGATCTGCTGGCTTTAACTGAAACCTGGCTTCAAGACACTGATGATGCCATTGTCAATCTTGCCTGTCCTCCGGGCTATCTATGTTTTAGATCTAACCGCCATTCTAGAGGTGGAGGTATCGCCCTATTTATTAAATCCGCTTTCACATGTACCTGGACGGTTTTGCAGATTGCTGGATGCGAGTGCGCGCTGTTTAAGGTTACCATCAGCCCCCAGTTTTCGCTGTCAGGGATGGTTGTTTACCGTCCCCCAGGCAGCGACGTAGCTTTTAGAGGTGCTTTTCCGGAGGCTGTGAGCCTATTGGCTAGTGGTTGCGCTAATTTCTCGATCTTAGGCGACCTTAACCTCCACTTCGATAGGTTAGAGTCTCTGGCCATTAGTGGTTTTCTGGCCGACTTAGAGGCCCTGCAGCTGATCCAGCTTGTCTCTCAGCCTACACACGTGGCCGGCCACACTCTTGATCCGTTTTTTACGACTCTTTCGGATGTCCAGATTGTGGCGGTTGATCCTGTGGTATGGTCTGACCACTACCTGGTGTCTGCTTGGCTTCCCCTCCCTGCTAACCCCACTATTCCACCTCCTTTGCGGATACCTCGGCGCCACTGGAACAAACTTAGGCTAGAGGACCTTCACCGTATTATGGGTGCTGAGCCTCTAGGTCCTCTGCTGAATGCTACCTCGGGCTATGACCGGTTCTGTAACTGGATTACCAGGGCGCTTGATGCCCTGGTACCTATCATCTCCAGTAAATCCAGTCCTCGGCAGGCTAGCCCCTGGTATGACAGTGCGCTACATGCCATGAAGTCCTCTTGTAGATGGGCAGAAAGGGAGTGGCGTAAGACGTATGACGCCGATAGGAAATCCGCCTACCTGGCCTCAGTTAAGCTCTACCATCGAGCTATATGCAGGGCCCGGGCGGCGTTTTACGCAGCCGAATTCCAAAATAGCCTCAATCCCACCAAAATCATATTTAAAACCATAAAAGACCTGATGGCAAAGAGAGTTCCCCCGCAGTTGGACAGTTCCATCTCCCACTGCGAAGTCTTAGCCACTTTCTTTCTGGACAAAGTTAAGAAAATCTACCAGGCGTTTCCGAGCACATTGCCACCAGTGATTCCCTGGAGCGGCTCCAATAGCTGTCCATTGCTGCACTCCCTTCCCACTCTTTCTAATGAGGAGTTCGCTAAGTGGGCCCTGCGAGTCAAATCTGGCTCGCCTGCAGACCCGGTAAGATCTGCCCTTTTCAGGGATGCTGTCTTTCAGGGACGCGCAATAGTGTGTTCTCTGATTAACCTCTCCCTGACTTCCGGCCTGGTCCCTGCCAAGTGGAAGCAAGCGGTGGTTTCCCCGATCCTAAAAAAACCATCCTTGGATCCGCTGAAACCAGAAAACTACCGCCCTATATCTTTGCTCCCTTGGCCGGCCAAGGTCATGGAGGCCCATGTAAATCTGGCCCTCACGGAGCATATGACCCAAGTCAATGTCCTGGATCCCATGCAGAATGGGTTTCGTGCTGGTCACAGCACTGAGACGGCCCTTCTGGCAATGGTTGAGCATTTGCGGACTGTGCTCGATGCAGGTCAAACGGCAGCGCTTATTTTATTAGACCTGAGCGCTGCCTTTGACACTGTTTCCCATCGCATCCTTTTACACCGCCTGCAGGACATTGGCATCTGGGGCTCAGCTCTGCAGTGGTTCCGCTCCTTCCTTAGTGATCGCTCCTTCTGCGTTGCCACCCCTCCTTTTCAGTCCAAGTACCATCCTTTGGACCTGGGGGTGCCTCAGGGCTCCTCGCTGAGTCCCACGCTTTTTAACCTGTACGTGCAGCCGCTGGCTGAGGTCGCCAGGCAATGGGGCCTAACCATGGTCTCCTATGCCGACGACACTCAGTTGGCGGTTACAATCAGCGGGGATGCCAAGCAGGATGCCCTCAGGTTCCGAAGTGGACTGAGAGAGGTGGCCAGCTGGATGAATAACAACTGTCTCCAGCTGAACGCGACAAAAATGGAGGCGATGATCGTTGGAAAGGATGCGGACCTCTGGGGGGACGGATGGTGGCCTCCTGAGCTGGGATCAGCTCCGGCCCCTGTCCTGGAACTCAGGAATCTGGGAGTGTGGCTTGACCACACGTTAAGCTTTGTGACCCACACGAAGAGAGTGGCGGCCTGCTGTTTTGGAGTATTACGCGGGCTAAGACCCCTGCTCAAATTTTTTGATGCTCCTACAAGACAGCTGGTCATTCAAGCAATGATTATCTCTTGGCTGGACTACGCTAGTTCACTCCTTTTAGGAGTGAACCAAGCCGAGAACCTTCGTTTACAGCGAGTCCAGAACGCTGCGGCTAGGGCGGTGGGCGGTTTGCCCCGGACCTGCCCCACCTCTAGTACTCTGCGGTCCCTGCACTGGCTCCCGATAAACAAGCGAATTCAATTCAAGGCTCTCAGCCTGGTTTTTAAAATTCTTCGAGAGTCGGCACCTGTGATACTTAATAAACTGATCTCTCCTTATGTTCCAACTCGCTCACTCCGATCCCTTGGACAATCCTTGGTGGTTGTTCCCCGTTTCAGACTTAGTCGGATGGGGGGACGCTCCTTTCGCGTGAAAGCTGCAACCCTCTGGAATGCGCTCCCCTTGGAAATCCGCCTCTTGGATGATTTAATATCCTTTCGTAGGGCCCTGAAAACTTTTTTGTTCTAAATGTTCCCTGTTTTAATTGTTCTGCTTTTCTGTTGCTGGTTTTAGTGTTGTGTTGTGTTTGCCTTTTCCTGCGCCAGGACGCTCCTTCGCTGGAGCATCTGTGCGCATTAAAAATGTAAATAACATAACATAACATAACATTGTGGGATGTCAGAAAATGAAGAACTATGTAACTTGAAGGAGGATACATTATCGATATTCCTCTGAGAATAAAACATCCACAAAGTACATATGGGTGGTTCTTAAAGGAAAGCTTGAAAGTGGTTACAATTCAGAATCCAGCAAGCAAATGGCATATACATATAAACAAATATTATGTACAAGTATCATTAATTTACAGTCACAATCTGTATAAGTGTAACCCTACTGACAATGTACATCAGATGTCAAAAAAAGATGTTTAGTCAGCCGAGTACCCAGTTATAAGCCCATTCTGCAAAGTTAAGATAGGCATGCTAAAGCATGCCATTCAGTTGCCGAGTTTAATCCTCGTTTAACAGTATCAGTTAAACAGATACGTTTACCTTCTCTCATTGAGAGAGCCCTGTCGATGTTATTCTGTCTTTTATTGGGTCTAATGACCTCCAGGACCCTCCAAAGCATGTCTGTTTCCTTGTGGACAAGTTGCAGATAATGCTCAACCAGAAGTGCATTGTCCTTCTTACACCTGATCCACCACTGATGTTGTAGGATCCGTTTTTTGATGGGCTGGATGGTTTTGCCTAGGTAATGTAGCAGGCAGGGGCATTGAATGCAATAAACCACATTTGTGGTATTACAGTTAAGATGGCGGCCGCTACTGCAGCCGAGTGAGGAGCTACGTTGTGTTCTGCCTGAGTACGGACCAGGCTCACGGTCTGCGTTTGAAGGCCCTTGCTGCTTTCTCGTCCTGCTCTGACGAGCTGTTTCTGCTCCCATTCTCGGGCTTGCTGACCCGTGTCCCGATCTGCTCAGTGTGGTGTTTCTGTGCAAAAGAGCTTTCCTGCGGCTGGGCTCAGCTCACCTGAGACGGGAGCTCCGGAGGGTCAGCGGGAATAGCCGTTAGAAGAACCTGTTTGTGGTGGGGTGCGGAGGCCTCGGGAGCAGGAGAACGTGAATGAGACGTGTTGAGACGCGGAAACACCGGAGACCTTGAGCTGCTGAATTATCGAAGATCAGCTTAGAGCACGGCAAGTTGGCTGTCGATTACAAAAGGAAAAGGATTGGGAAATGAAACATTGTTGCAATTCTAAATGCGTCTGAGTAAATTCGACAGCCGAGCAGGTTTGCATTTTTTTTTCTCTTTCTTCTGGCAGCCAGCTGAGGGAAGAAAAAGGTACTGGGAGCTGAAAAAACAAAAAAAACATTGCTATAATCTCATATGTGTTTGGGTTAAGCTGATATTAGAGCAGACATGCCTTCAGCTTTTTCTTTCTTTTGAACCGCTTGGTACTGTTGTGACATTATTTACAGCAGCAACTAATTAAGAAACCTGTCGGTATCGGAGCCTTGGAACTCTGCATCTGCTATTTTTTTTTTTCTAAGGGAGTAACCTATTCTGCCTGGCATAAATTTATCCTATTGCTATAAGCTATATTTCTACTCTCCTGTTATATCTGCTTAAACAGTTTATACGAAAAATATGGCACCTAAAGGCAGAGGGGGCAGAACCAAGGCAACTGCTAGCTCAGCTAACTCAGATAACCCAGCTACTATGGCGCCCAGTAATTTTGAAAGTACTGCAATAAGACCAGTAACAGAGCTTAACTTTTCAGATAGACCTGCTCTGGAGACCCGAGCTCGCCAGCAAAATGAGATCATCAAGGAGCCAGTCATACCCGATTCATTTTGAAAAAAAAAATTCAACTATTCCAGCTAAGAACACTATGCAGACACCTCGAGATATCACTAAAGGAAAGGTGCAAGGAGCACAAGGAGCCGCTGACCTGGCGCTGTATCAAAAAATCGCGGTGCTAATCTCTTACATACTCCTGCAAAATTAGGGGGTGATGGGCCTTCCCCTCCCGAAGAAGATACCGATAAGGATGTTGTGGAACTTTGTCAAGCAGTGGTGGAGGTCAGAGTCTCGCCACGAGCCAAGGAAGGGGGCGTCAGAGAGGAAAATGGAGTAGCTCTAACTTCAAATTATGCTGAATCTATTGAATCGGGAGGTCAATTTTATTCTATGTCCGATGTCTCACTAGCATCTGACGGTGAGATTGGCGAGGATGTGATGAATGAAGGCCACTCACTCTCAAAAGACTGGCCTGATGATTGCAATCTAAATTCTGAGGAAGAACTTCTGGGCTCTGTTGATTTGGTGAATAAGGCAACTCCAAACACAGTTCGCAAGGCCACAGAGGTACAAAACTTTCCTTTGGGTGATAATTTTAGCGCAGTTGTTCAACCGCAGTGGGAAGGCGTTGGAGTCGCCCCGGAAAGCCAAACTGATCTCCCTGAATTTTTGGAGGGAGACGAAGAAATCACACTTAGGTCTATTTACAACCTGCAAACCTCTATGTATAGGTTAATCATGGCTCATAGAGAGGAGACTAAGGCAGAAGGGCTTCGAACGCAAGTGGCTGTACGAAAATTGCAGAATGTTGTTCGTCGCCTAGCCAAATCTAGTAACGAAACCATTTCAAGAGTAAATGAGACCGAAGCTCGCATCTCTGCTGCGGAAGATGAACTTTCTACACAAAATAAGGCAATTGAGGACTTGGAGAATACCAGGCAAGATATTGATTGGAAGTTGACCGACCTAGAGAATCACGCATGGCGCAATAATCTGCGTATTTTGGGGATTGCAGAACGATCAGAGGGAAGAGATATTAGTCGTTTTGTTGTGGACTTGCTCTCGGATGCTTTTCCAGATCTCCAGGGGTGGGTCTGGGACAAAGAAATTATAAGAGCCCATCGTTTTCCCTTTAATCAAAAACGTGATCAGGGCGGGGAAAATAAGAACCCAAGAGCTATTCTTATTTGCTTGCAAAATTACTTGCTCCATGAGATTCTGTATGACCTAGCAAGATCTTCAAAGACCAGAAAGGGATTGGGGCATGAATTTTTTGTAAGACCCGACTTTTGCCCGGTAACAGTGCAGCAACGTTGGAGGCTTAAGCAGTTAATGGCTCCAATCCAGTCTAAAGGGGCGCAAGTATTTTTGTTAAACCCTGCAAAACTCAAGGTGGTATACAGGGGGAAAAGCACTTTTCTCATGTCCGAGGTTAAAGCACAGCAATTTTTAGATGAAATGTAATAGAAGACAGGACAAGGGCTATATACCCCAATCAGGCTTCTTTTCTTTTTGAGTTTCTGAGTTTTTCTTTTTCTCAAGAATGCTGGGGGTAAGATATAATATGGGCCTGGGTGGATCAGGTAGAACCACTTAGCTCATCATCACTTTCCATCAATGAGGGCTTACGCCCGTAAGCCTCTGGTGGTGGGGTTTTGGGAGGAGGGTGGTTTGGGTGGGGGGGTTTGTGGGGGTGGGTTGGAGGGAAAAGGGTGTTCTGTTGGGTGCAGGGAAGTACAGCTGAAGGATGCCTAGTTTTGGTGTATTTGAACTATGTATGGCTGAGCTCATTTGTAGGAATGTTTTGTCTTTGTAATTGCAAGACCAACTGTGGTATTATACTAATACAAGATAATGGTGAAATTTTCGGTTTGCTCAATGTGTGTGGGTTAAATGATAGAAGAAAAAGGGGGATAACTGCTCAGGTGTTTAAAGCTATGCGGCTGACTTAATATGTACACAAGAGACTCATGTCTCTTGGTCAAATAGGGGATGGTTTAAGGATCTAGGAATGGAGGTTGTGGGATGCTCACGTCAAAGTTCCACAATAAGGGGGGTGGCCATTTTAAAGAGGTTTGGGGTGGGGGAAGTCAATAGAGTTAAAGAAGACCCGTTGGGACGATGGGTCATTGCTGAATTTAAACTTGGGGGCTCGCTTATTACTATCTGCTCAGTCTATGCTTCTACTGTTGATGACCCCACAGCTTTCCATCAACTAAGTGTGGAGCTGGATTTATGGCCACCTAGGGTAATATTATGTGGGGACTTTAACCTCCATATGGACGAAACATTTGATATCTGTGAAAATATTGCATATGTGGGGAGAAAAAAGAATGTATTTAAAGCAGTTAAAGGGATTGGCCAAGAATACTGTCTGATAGATGTGGGTTTTGAGAAAAGGGGGGGAACTTATGGACGTACTTTTTTTTCTGCCCCACATCAAAAACATTTTACGTTGGATTATTTCTTTGTTGCAAGGAACTTGCAAGGAACTTTTTTAATGAGTTGGCACAAGTTGAATACAGAGTTTTACCCAAAATTGTATCAGATCATAACCCCATATTGTTTAGTTTTGAATCAACTATGCCATTCTGCCCCCGGCCTTGGTCTTTTGACCGTAAACTCTTGTTCGATGCATCCTATGTTGAGCATATGAATAGTTGGATCCCTGAGTTTTTTACTAACAACAAGGGCTCTGCCTCGTTAGAGGTAGTCTGGGATGCATTTAAGTGCGGGGTTCGAGGAGAAACCTTGAGCTATCTAATACAAAAACAGAGGGTGATTCGAAATAATGAGGAATGTGCGCTGAATAAACTGAGATTGTTAGAGATTCGTCTCATGCAGGCCTGTAATAAGGGCTTAGTTACAGATAATATTATTAAGGAGCTATTAGCCCATAAGGTCAAGATTCACCAGGGATTCGCTTCAAAGTTTGCTTAGTTACTTGCAGCTTTTCGAACTGAGGTTTATGAGGTGGGAGAAAATTCGGGAAAACATCTGGCCAAGAGGGCAAGGCAGAAAGCTGTGTTTGCCAGTATTGATAAAATTAATGACATTGCAGGGGCGACTGTTAGTAATCCCGCAGATATACTCAAAGTCTTTCGCGATTTTTATTCTAAACTTTATACTGATGATACGGCAGGAGATTGCACAGACCGAATAACTCATTTTACTGACCAGGCCTTGAATGGCATCTTATCTATGCAGGAGGGGGAGAAGTTGGATCTGCCCATTACTTGGGAAGAGATTGAGGTGTCGCTAATGTCACTGGCTTCTGGAAAAGCTGCAGGTCCGGACCTTATTCCCCTGGAGTTCTTTAAACACTTCCGCAGTATTTTAAGAGCAGAACTGCTGGACTTATTTCAAAGAGCCCAACAAGGTATCGCCCCTCAGTCATGGCACGATTCTATTATAACTGTTTTTCTTAAAAATGGTAAACCTCCTCTGCTACCGTCATCTTTTCGCTCTATTTCCCTCATAAATGCTGACAGCAAAATTTTCTCTAAGATCCTTGCTTCACGTTTATCGAACATCATATCTCCATTAGTTTCCAAATACCAACATGGTTTCATCCCTTCCCGAGACACCGCGGATCATATCCGACGGGTGATCACGTTTCTGGATTGGTCCCAGGCAACCCGGTCCAATGTTGGACTTATATTTTTAGATGCCGAAAAAGCCTTTGACTGGGTTGCTTGGAGCTATTTATGGGATGTGTTAGCCAGGAAGGGATTGGGTTCAGGGTTTCTAATGGCTTTAAAAACCTTGTATACTGCTCCAAGGGCGTGTATTCGAATTAATGGTCAGCTTTCTCCTTTTTTTTTTATTACTAGGGGCACCCGTCAAGGATGCCCCTGCTCACCTTTACTTTCGCACTCTACATTGACCCCCTAATTAACCGGTTTATTATGGAACAAAGGATCAGCCCTATTTGTTTAGCTAATATTAACTAAGCATTGGCTTATGCTGATGATATTGTTATAACATCTATCGACGTGCAGACGGCTCTTCCAGCAATTAACGGACTCGCTAAACAATTCGGGTCATTTTCCGGGTATAAACTCAACATGGAGAAGACGCAGATTTTATGTTCTGGAGATAATCCATCTTTAAACACCCCAACTATTTCAGAGGTTATATACTTAGGAATTAAAATATCATTGCCCATAGAGAAAAAACCCGAACTCAACATTAATCCCGTGATATCCCGAATTAATAGTTCGTTACAACGTCTAGACCACTTACACCTGTCACTGCATGGTAGACTTAACATTTTAAAAACGTTGATTTTACCAAAAGTATTATATATGTATCGCACTATACCGTTGGAATTTCCTCCCTCTTGTTTTAAAAGCTTAGGAAGGACCACCTCTAGGTTTTTATGGGGCTATAAACACCATCGGAAAGCTTTAAAAAAGATGATATTGAGTAAGGAGTGTGGGGGATGGAACGTTCCTTTTTTCTTTTTTTATTCTTTAGCAGCAACGACAATTAATGAACGACAACCTAAATCGAACACCGTTTGTGTGTCAACATTTGGCACACACTCCAATGCAATTAAAAGGATTGTCTGTAAACAATGGAATTTACTTCAGTCCATCCCTGAATTCCAACAGAAACCTCTATTTTCATTTAAAAGAGGCACCAATCTACGGGATAGGCTGATACATGCCTACGAAGACATTTCACCAGCAAACACCACTGACAACATGAGGCAAATAATTCCATTAGTGGGTTACCATAAATGCAATAACTGTGCTGCGTGTGCCACCACGAAAACTGTAAAAACCTGTAAAATCAATTAGGGGGAGTTCTACTTACCGCCGCCACCGCCGAGAGTCACGGAAAGCTGCCAGAGGTACCAGCCACCACCGCCAAGAGTCACGAAGCCTACAAACACCGCTCCGGGGACTACAACACCCGGCAGGCCTCGCGGCGGCGCGTAGCTGCTGACGACAGACGCGGGGAGCAAGCGACAGGAGGCGCAATAAATTCCCTGACACCCCGGCAGAGCGGGGGAGTTCTACTTACCGCCGCCACCGCCGAGAGTCACGGAAAGCTGCCAGAGGTACCAGCCGCCACCGCCAAGAGTTACGAAGCCTACAAACACCGCGCCGCCGCCGCTCCGGGGACTACAACACCCGGCAGGCCTCGCGGCGGCGCGTAGCTGCTGACGACAGACGCGGGGAGCAAGCGCCAGGAGGCGCAATAAATTCCCTGACACCCCGGCAGAGCGGGGGAGTTCTACTTACCGCCGCCACCGCCGAGAGTCACGGAAAGCCGCCAGAGGTACCAGCCGCCACCGCCAAGAGTCACGAAGCCTACAAACACCGCGCCGCCGCTCCGGGGACTACAACACCCGGCAGGCCTCGCGGCGGCGCGTAGCTGCTGACGACAGACGCGGAGAGCAAGCGCCAGGAGGCGCAATAAATTCCCTGACACCCCCGCCTCGCGGGACGCGAGTGGGACGCCCGGGGCGAAGCCCGGGCAAAGGGCGGGCCCTCTACGGCCCTCATCGGCAGGAAGAGACAGTGCCAGGGCCCTGACCTCTGTGCAAAATTCCCAAGTAAGTCATAATCTCCCAAAAATAATTGTCTGGGATATCACCTTCGACTAATACCATACGGATCTGCATAGACGCTACTTGGAAAAGTTGCTATTTTAAAAATGTCGAAATCTAAAACCACAGCCCCCATCAACACCATAGACAATTATATGGTCCAGAAAGTTGCCAAAATCAACCATGATAGGAGATCATCCCTGGGGTTGAGTTACTCACCAGACTTGCTTATTGATAACATGCCCTTATCTACTTCCGCTCTCGATATCAGAAATGAGGTGTTCCAGATCCCAGATAACAACCCATTGACTCAGCTCCTAGTAGCCATTTCCGAACCAGCTCCTGAGAGCATACAGGACAAAGAAATTATTTTTCTAGGAGAGGAGGCCCCTGCACCGGTCCCTGCTCCGAGAGTAACAAAAGGGGGGAGAAGAATATATCTAAACGGGGCGGTCTCCGGTCAAGCAAAAAGCGCCTCGATGCTTCCCCTCAGGATAATAGTGGAGATGATATAAGGGGTAATGTAGGAGGGAAGGTTTACTTGGATGAAGATCAATTCAAGAAGTTGCTTAATGCCGTAGATAATAAGATCAAAACCATAACCAAACCGCTCCTAAGTAAAATAGACCAGCTTACAGAAGAGGTGAACAGACTGGGGGTTCTCCTGCAAAAATCACTAGAAGAAAAAACGAAAACCCCTCTGCCAAAGACATCTAGTGCCGAATCAAAATCTACCCAAACTACCCCCAGGTTAGATTTATTTGCAAATACTCCTTTGATCACCTTGGGGAGTACAGCTCTAGGGAGGGGGGACCTGAGAGACATAAATCCAGATATTAATAAAGGGGTCCATGCAGGGCCGAGTTATAGAGGCAGAAAAGAAGATGACAATCTAGAGAAGGGCCCGTAGAACTAATCGTGGAGGCTTCACCATTAATATTGGTCCTAGCAAATGTCCCACAGCTGGAATCAGGGCAAGTAGAGAACATTCCTTCTTTGATAAATAAATCTCTCCATTGGCTATCAAGAAACATGGCTTTTGCTCGGGGAGGCATGGATCAGCTGGCACAGGAAGTAGTTAAAGCTAGAAGAGTTGAATGGATCGGGGGTGGTACCAAAATATTCAAGGGGGATTGTGTGGTGCTACATCTTTCCGACCCCGAAGTTCTGCCAACTATTCTAGCTAATATATACCCCCCCAGCGTAGATCAACTGAAATAGTGCCATTAACGTTGGATTTCTTTTATACAAAAAAAGGTAACACCTTAAATCCAACAATGCTGAAAACTAAGTGGAACCCTGTACTAAGAAAAGCCCAAACCCCTGATAATAGAAACAACTGGGGTATATTGACGGAAAATAGGTTCTCGGCCCTTTCTGGTCTAAGTGAATGTGATTGACTGGAAGAATGGAGGAGCTTAGGAAAGGTTATGGCTGTAGAGGTTAACTACGGGAGCGTTGGCATTATAAAGAATCTAGAAATGAATTGCAGTGAGGGTGAGACACCTGACCACAGGGAACATACTCCTAGTATAGCAGTGTACACCCCATTAATCACCCATACCATTGCAAGTAATGAGGAAAGTACTCCTCCATCCCTCTTGCTTCCCCTTAATCAGGGCATACCTTTACCAGAGAGGAACACTGAGTTGAAAGGTAGAATTAAACTCATTTCTTGGAACATAGCGGGAATCCATCACAAATTAGAAACTCCAGAATGGTGTGAGTTTATCGATCGGCATGATGTTATCATGCTGCAGGAAACTTGGGCAGTGGCACCAGTCTTTCGTCAGGGCTTTTTAAATTTCTATGTACCTGCGAAAAAGAATATTAAGGGGCGGCCTTCTGGGGGTTTAACCATTTGGGTACGACAATCTTTACAATGTACCATCAAACAGAGACATGTCAATAATTGTGACCTACTCCCATTAGTTCTCACTAGGGCTGATGGCCATAACCTGACCTTATATAATATTTATGCCAGGGGAACTCAAGGGGGTATAGTCTCTGATGTGATAGGTGCATTAGATAATGATTTAGAGATTCTACCCTTGCAGCACACCATCCTGGTGGGGGGAGACCTGAACACAACATTTGAACCACTAGGATGTGAGGATAATGAACTGGCCCAAGAGGAAGATACCAAATGGGGAATTCCCCAATTGGATCTCCCGCTGGTAAAAAAATGGACAGAAGTGGCAATACAGGTTAAGAGCCTATACCTGTCCAGAGGATTGAGGGCAGTAAATGGCCGCACCCCTTCTGACCCACAGGGTAAGCATACCTTTGATAATTTGCGGTCAAGTAGCAGGATAGATTACATCCTTATAGATGTTAGAGACTGGCATAAAGTGGTGGATATGCAAGTGATACCACGACTGGAGAGTGACCACAACCCATTGTGCCTGCTCCTTAACCTGGAACAAGGTGTAAATTTAACTAACTTGAAAAGGGGTCTTACGACACTAGATGTCCTTTCAACCAATAATCTCCGCCACATTAAATGGGCAACTTTGGTAGATAATCCCGGGGATATGCAGGCCCTTGAGGAGATAGTTATTGAAGAGGTTACCAGACTGCAGATTCTTACTAATGAAATAATTTTTAATCAATTGATTGAAGAGTCACAGCCAAAGTTCTTTGCTAATTTACAGAAGCTATTTTTTTAAAAAAAAACAGCAGAGGAAGGGTACTAGACCACCATTAAAAAGAGGGTGGTATCACCACTCCTGCAGAAAAGCGCGACAGAAACTCAGCATAGCACTAGGACTAAAATAGGAGTATTAAAGGCCAGGGACGAGTATAGGAAAGCACAAATCAGGGCAAAAAGATTGTGGGATGAAAATACATGGTTAGATCTGAAGAAAGCATGTGCAGCCAAGCAGCAGAAGGAGTTTTGGGCCATCCTAAAGTGGGGCAGTGGGGGAATAGCAGACTGCCCGAAAAATCATGTAGCAAAGGAGGCTTGGGTGGACTTTTTCAAACCTCAATACGCAGCTAACCCGCCTCCTCTAATTGAATCCCCCCTAGAAAGGGTATTCTATACTCATGAAATATTTTCATTGAAAGATGTAAACGAGGCAATGGATGGAGTATCCAGAGGAAGGGCGCCAGGAATCGATGGAATACCGGCGGATGTGTTTTTATCTGACAGGGCCAACTGGTGCAAATATTTCGTACGGCTTAGTAACGCCATCGCACAAGGAGCAACGATTCCAGTAACATGGAAAGGTGCGGAAATAATACCTGTTTTTAAAAAAGGGGATAAGGCTTTACCAAGCAACTACAGGCCCATCAGCCTTATCGACTCGGCGCAAAAACTGATGGGCAGGATGATACAAAATAAAATACAAGCCTGGATAGATGATAAGGAGATCCTCTCCCCGTACCAAGCCGGCTTCCGCCCTTTAACTAGCTCTGTTGACCAGGTATTCCATTTTCTAACTATGTACTGGAAAAATGTAACCCTAACAAATGGTCCATTATTTGCTGTTTTCGTTGACTTGAAGTCAGCGTTTGATTTAGTTCCCCGACAAAAACTTTGGATTGTCTTGCGGGATCTTGGAATAAGCCCTGAATTGCTGACTCTGCTCATGAGGATGCATGAAAACAACTATGCCCGGATTAGATGGGGTGCGCAGGGAGACGTCACTGAATCCTTCCCCGTGGAGCGAGGGGTAAGGCAGGGCTGTGTCCTGGCCCCCACCTTATTCTCCCTCTACATCAACGGCATAGTTGACTTCTTAAAACAATCTCCGACAGATGCCCCACTATTAGATGGGGAGCGGGCCCCAGTATTAATGTTTGCAGATGACACCCTGCTGGTCTCGCGGACCCCTAGCGGACTGCAAAAGACAATTAACGCTTTTGGTGACTTCTGTCGGTTACGGGGTTTGGAAATAAATACATCAAAGACTAAGTTTATGAACCTGAACCCTGTCAAGAAATTCAAGGGGAAAAAGCATTTTAATGGGTCTTCACTGGAGGAAGTGAATGCTTTTACCTATCTAGGTATCTCCTTACAGGCCAACATGAACTGGAAATCCCATATGGACTCTGTGGTCCTAAAGTTCAACCAATTGACAGGGGCAATAGCCCAAAAACATAAATCTTCATTTACTAAACCCATCCAGCCAATAATGGAGATTTACAGTATGAAAGTGTTGGGCGCTTGCCTTTACGGATCAGAGCTATGGGACTTCACCAATCTGAGCACATTAGCCGTTGCAGAAAACAAATTTCTTCGACGAATGACTGGTGTCCCCCAGAGCACTCCTTCGATCCCGCTCCATTATGATCTCGGGAGGAAAAAGATCGAGGACATGGCCAGACTGCGTCCCCTCCTATATTGGAGGCGTATAAAAACTACTCCTGAATTGGGACATTACGCAGCTGCCCTCATGGACGTTGCTAGCTCAGACCGGTTTCACAAAATATCGTGGTTAAAAGAAGTTAGGAATTTGCTCCAAAAAATGCACCTAGATCACTTGTGGACTGCAGTAGACCCACATGCCTTTCCTTCTAAGGCTTCATTGAAAAAAATGTATTGGGACATGATAAATAATACTGTACTGATTTCCAATCAACCATCTTTGTTGGCATCCCAGTTCTTGGATTTTAAAATTACTCCTAAATGTGAACAGTACTGGGATTTGATCTCTAAACCCCTAGATAGGAAACTGTATTTTCAGCTTAGAATTGGCTCTCTACCCCTCAATGCTTTTACGGCCAAATGGTCCCCTGGTAATGTAAAAACATGCTCTTATTGTAAAGCACATGTAGAGGACATCTCACATTTTCTGTTTGTTTGCCCACTATATGCTGCCCCAAGAAGTAGATGGTTAAAACCGGTTTGCAGGAATTTGGGGACAAGGAAATATCTTGAGGCACTAAGGATATTAAAATCAAATTGTGCCCCAAATCTTGCAATCGCAGTAGCCAAATATATGGGGTGGGCCTGGATAATACCCACGCGCACTTTAAAACTGTAATTAATTATGGGAAATGCATTTGTAATGACAATTTCAACTTGCTAAGGCCTTGTGCTGTGATTTGATTTTATAACGTATGAATTATACAAATCGAAATATTCGCCAACACTGTATAAAATGAATGATATTTAATAAGTATTTTATTCTGTTCTTAAAACCTTAGCGTAGTATTTATTCTGTTTAGCTTAGGGAAACATGCTTTTATGACAATGTTGTTGAATAAAGTATTTAAACTTGTAAAATCAATTATGTGAATTTCAGAGCAAAAACCTTTTCTAACTGTAATACCACAAATGTGGTTTGTTGCATTCAATGCCCCTGCCTGCTACATTACCTAGGCAAAACCATCCAGCCCATCAAAAAACGGATCCTGCAACATCAGTCGCGGATCAGGTGTAAGAAGGACAATGCACCTCTGGTTGAGCATTATCTGCAACTTGGCCACAAGGAAACAGACATGCTTTGGTGTGTCCTGGAGGTCATTAGACCCAATAAAAGACAGAATAACATCGACAGGGCTCTCTCAATGAGAGAAGGTAAACTTTTCTGTTTAACCGATACTGTTAAACGAGAATTAAACTCGGCAACTGAATGGCATGCTTTAGCATGCCTATCTTAACTTTGCAGAATGGGCTTATAACTGGGTACTCGGCTGACTAAACATCTTTTTTTGACATCTGATGTACATTGTCAGTAGGGTTACACTTATACAGATTGTGACTGTAAATTAATGATACTTGTACATAATATTTGTTTATATGTATATGCCATTTGCTTGCTGGATTCTGAATTGTTACCACTTTCAAGCTTTCCTTTAAGAACCACCCATATGTACATTGTGGATGTTTTATTCTCAGAGGAATATCGATAATACATCCTCCTTCAAGTTACATAGTTCTTCATTTTCTGACATCCCACAATGATTAGCTTGGATGTATGGTTAAATCATGCTCCTATAGTGAGCTTCAAATTTAATATTGAGATTAACTTCTTTATGGCCCTTAACATTTTTTACATCATGTTTTTATATTATATCTTACATCGAGACATTCCTTATTGGATTGTATTAACATACTTGTTCACCACTCTAATATGGCGGTCACAATGTGATTCCAACTAGAACTTGTAATCAGGGTATGATTAACATCTCTTTCGCGTTTTGTTATTTGTGCTAACGCTGTGTTTTGTATGCATATCCCCATGGTTAGCTGCCTTGGGTTGTAAATTCAGCAATCTCTACGCCCTCTTCAAAATGGCGCCTAAACATGTAGTCCCATTTCGATATCCAAACGGGACTTTAAATACAGGCTAAATAAGCATGCGTTGCTTTTGCCTCCCGGATACGAGCTGGATTTCTTTAGCTGACCACAGAGAGAGTTCGACGGTAAGCCTTTAGCCTTAGGTTCATAGTTACCTTTATGGTACTTCTATAGACAGGCTTTTATATATCCCTGTCCTTTTATTCTAGAATTATACTAATTACTCTGAAGGCCCAAGCGATCCCCTTCAAAAATCTTCAACTGAGGTAAATAGTGCCATTGACGGCATACACCACCTATATGTCTTTACATGGTTTGGTAGGTGACATATTGTACTTGATTTTCTAGATTCCTACTCGGTCGACGAACCTAATAACGTGGTGCACCATCCTTGGCACACATACATCAGTATTGGACTCATAGGTAAACGAATTCCTGCAAAGGTAGATACCATTTGTAAAAACTAATGCTTACTCTGGTATTTAATACGATATTATTCACCTTTTAGATTCATAAGTGCCCCTCGCCATCCTGTGGCTGAAGTTAACAACACCACTTACTCTGTTGGTCTTCCGACTCTGACATTGTCCTTTAGGTAGGCATATGCGTTACCTTCCATAATACTTGCATTTGTTTTATTGTTCTTTTTGAACCTTGGCTGTCAACATCCTTGCCTATAACCTAGTCCTCTATCTCGTAGATTTGACGTGCTCGGCTCTTTCACCCCTATCGCTACTGAAATTGAATGTTTATCGGTGTGACCCATTGCTGATATAGGGTATTTATTACTTCAGCTTTTCTACCTAGATTAAACTCATGGTTTTGGACCTTCCAAGTAATCGATATACTTAATTTCAGGGACAGCTCTGGTTGTGTGATATACCGTGAGAATTCACATTCTCCAGCATCCAAATTGAGGTATAATGGCTGCCTACCCAAGATTTCCTCTGATTTTAAAACATCCACAAATCTGAAATTGTTGGCCTTTGAAAATATAAATGTATAATTAGAGCGTGGGATACTATGACTACAATGGACTGTAAAAATGGAACGGTTTAAATAATCAATGTCTAATAGGTTTTGTACATAAGGGAATTGTTCAAAGTTTTGTGAATACGACATGGTATCCAAGTCCGTCAAAAAAACGAATATATGTATCAGTATTCTTTGAATATATCGATTCGATATTATCGTTTTCAATAATCATATTCACTTGATGAAATTGATGTTATTCCTTAATTTCCATGTTGTCACTGTGGTTTTCAGATCAGACTGAGAAAAAAACTGAACTAACTAAACATATGCGATTATGATTATATCAAAAATGTTTTTTATTAAAAATATATGCAGTCACTTGAATGAAAAACATACTTTGCATAAGTGATTTATTGATGGTCCAACAATATGGTATTTCTTTTTGTAAATAATTGTTCTTTGGTGTAGTTTGTTTTTGTCATGAATGTTTTTTTTGTGTGATCACTAAGGTGTTATAGATAAAATGTAAAATAGTAGATATTGATGTGTAACTGCCAACATTTGTGTTTCAGATTACACTTGGTCATTATACAGCTTTCAATTGACACCAGTCCTGATGATGGTCTCACAATTGATTCTCTAGGAGACCGAAACGTCGACCTTCGCCTCATCCCTATTCTATGTTACATACTTGTTTTGTGGATAGGCGTTTCTTAGGTTCTGTTGAGTCATTCATTAATATATTGTTTATATACCTGCAGACCTATTTAATTTTGAATCATTCATATCTGTAGATGAAACTAATAATTTTACCATTCGATAAATTCTATTTTCCTATACACTTTTGTGTTTGTGTTTGTTATCCATGGATTCTTTTTGTGTTTTGATGAATTGTGTATTTTTTTAATTATTAACTTATTTTTGATGAATTAATTTCCTATAAGGATCATTAATTTATCCTTCTTAGTCAAACTTGAATTATCAATTGTGATTCAAACAAATCCCCTTGAAGGCACCTTTACCCCTCTACTTAATCACCCAAGCCCTCAAGGGTATTTTGGGTTGCTCATTGTTCTATATTCTATTTTTGCGCAGACAACTGTCTGCTGTGAGCCGCTTTAACCAGTGGTTGTTCGCAGGTCCTTCACAATTCAATGTCTGAGGCAGAAACACTATCCTATTCAGATAAATATATTTTAAAGGTTGCATCTGGTCCTTCCCTTTTAGGGAACAAAGGCCCGGTTACTAACCTTCCGTACGAATCAGATCTTAACCAATTAGAAAGATTGAAAAAGAAACTCGTACGTAATGAATTGCACACAAAATTTCTGACAGACTGCTTAAATGCTAACATCATTCCAGCAGGCCTACAAATACGCAATATACCAATCATCTTTGTGGATGACGAAGAGTTCAAAATCGGATTTAGTTTCTCTGCAAACAGGTGCTCATGCACCTGGATGGTTTTGAGTATAGAGACAGCACTCCATCAAATTCAAATTCTCACAAAAGAAATTGAATCCCTAGAAAAAACGATCTCAGGAGATAGTACCATCAGTAACAGTAAGTTACTTCCAGATAAAGTTCAACAAACGGTGAAAGAATTTGAGGAGTTTAACTCCCACAAAAAAAACGAGAAACTACAGAACGATATTAGGAGATATAACAAAGAAAGAACCTATCCCTATTTAAGAAAAGACTTTTATACATCTCAGGGCTCAAACCAACAGCAAGCTAAACGAACGACCTTTTCTGATACAGGCTCAGAGTCTGGCAGTGACAAATCATTTAACTCTAACTATCGTCACTACGACCAGCAACCTTCTACATCTCACCAGACTTTTTTAGCTCAGGACTCACGAGGCTCCAGACCACCAGGGACACCCCAACAACCGAAGCGAGCATGGTTCCGCAAGCAATATACCCCGGGGTTCCGTCAGACCAGGAACCGATATTACGAATGGTAAATAATGACTTATCCATTCCCATTTTCAATCTCTCAACACATAACTTATCTGAACAAGAAGTGGCAGTTCTTTCCAATGGTCTTAGTTTTGTACCCACCTACAAGAATGACCTCTTTCAAACTAAACTTGAACTGCATCGCTTCTTTCGTACAGTCCGACTAAAGAATTCCATCCACTTTTTATCCCACTAACACGATGGTTAACAAAGATGTAATCACATTTCAGAATGCCACCCTTATTGAAATTGAAAATCTCTTTAAGCATGCATGCAAATATAAATCCAATCTACCAAAGGAACAGCAACTAGCTTTTCAAAATTTACAAAACCTGCCACAAACCTTGCTTAAACCAGCAGACAAAGGAGGTGGCATTGTTTTGTGGGAAAGATCCAAATACAACGAAGAAATGATGAGACAATTATCTGTTCCCACTCACTATAAAAAGCTGACATGTAACCCTACCAAAAGACTCACTGCAGAGATTACAGCCTTAAGCAAATTAGGCCTAGAAGGAGGCTGGCTAAACGATAAAGAGGCATCTTTTCTACTAAATAAAACACCCACAGTTCCTGTGATATATATATGCTCCCCAAGGTGCATAAAAACTTGGATAATACACCTGGTCGCCCTATCGTCTCAGGCTGTAACTCAATCTTGAAGCCCCTTTCCCAGTACTCCGATCATTTTATCAGACCCTTTGCCGTCGAGCGAACTACATACAATAGGGACACAATGGAAGTTATTAATGAAATTGAGAAATTTTATTTTGATCCATCTATTGATATACTCGTTTCTATGGATATAGAAAGCTTATATACTAACATCCCCCAGACAGAGGTTCTTGATATATTGAGTAACCTTTTGGAGTCAAGACCAAGACCCCATGCAGTCCCTACACCATTTATTTTGGAATGTGTCAGGATACCCTTATGTGAAAACTTTTTTCTTTTTGAAAACTCCTTTTTTCAACAACAGAAAGGAGTAGCCATGGGTGCAATTTTTGCCCCAGACATTGCGAACATATATGTCGCATGCTTTGAGGATGAGCACATATGGGACTCCTCTAATCCCTTCTCTGACAACATCCGTAAGTGGCTGCGTTATATAGATGACGTCTTTATGGTATGGAATGGTACCATTGACCAATTGAATGAATTCCACCAATAGTTAAACTCTAGAAATACCAACTTACAATTTACCATTGAACACAATACCAGTGAGGTGCCATTTCTTGACATAACCATTAAAATAGATACTAACCATCAACTTTACACCACTCTGTTCACGAAGAAACCAGCCAGGAACACGCTTCTGCACTATACTAGTCATCATCCGCAGGCACTAAAAGATGGGTTACCATTTGGGCAATTTCTTTGGCTTCGAAGAAATTGTACCTATAAAGATGACTATTTCTGTGAGGCAAAAAAACTTAAGGAGAAATTACAAGCACGTGGTTATCCCTCCAGATTACTGAGAAAATCGATGAAAAGGGCCTGGTATAATCATCGGGAGGCGCTTCTAACTGTTAATGAACAACAAGCTAAATCGAACATCGTTTGTGTGTCAACATTTGGCACACACTCCAATGCAATTAAAAGGATTGTCTGTAAACAATGGAATTTACTTCAATCCATCCCTGAATTCCAACAGAAACCTCTATTTTCATTTAAAAGAGGCACCAATCTACGGGATAGGCTGATACATGCCTACGAAGACATTTCACCAGCAAACACCATTGACAACATGAGGCAAATAATTCCATTAGTGGGTCACCATAAATGCAATAACTGTGCTGCGTGTGCCACCACGAAAACTGTAAAAACCTGTAAAATCAATGATGTGAATTTCAGAGCAAAAACCTTTTTTAACTGTAATACCACAAATGTGGTTTATTGCATTCAATGCCCCTGCCTGCTACATTACCTAGGCAAAACCATCCAGCCCATCAAAAAACGGATCCTGCAACATCAGTCGTGGATCAGGTGTAAGAAGGACAATGCACCTCTCGTTGAGCATTATCTGCAACTTGGCCACAAGGAAACAGACATGCTTTGGTGGGTCCTGGAGGTCATTAGACCCAATAAAAGACAGAATAACATCGACAGGGCTCTCTCAATGAGAGAAGGTAAACTTATCTGTTTAACCGATAATGTTAAACGAGGATTAAACTCGGCAACTGAATGGCATGCTTTAGCATGCCTATCTTAACTTTGCAGAATGGGCTTATAACTGGGTACTCGGCTGACTAAACATCTTTTTTTGACATCTGATGTACATTGTCACTAGGGTTACACTTATACAGATTGTGACTGTAAATTATTGATACTTGTACATAATATTTGTTTATATGTATATGCCATTTGCTTGCTGGATTCTGAATTGTAACCACTTTCAAGCTTTCCTTTAAGAACCACCCATATGTACATTGTGGATGTTTTATTCTCAGAGGAATATCGATAATATATCCTCCTTCAAGTTACATAGTTCTTCATTTTCTGACATCCCACAATGATTAGCTCAGATGTATGGTTAAATCATGCTCCTATAGTGAGCTTCAAATTTAATATTGAGATTAACTTCTTTATGGCCCTTAACATTTTTTACATCGTGTTTTTATATTATATCTTACATTAAGACATTCCTTATCGGATTGTATTACCATACTTGTTCACCACTCTAATATGGCGGCCACGATGTGATTCTAACTAGAACTTGTAATCAGGGTATGATTAACATCTCTTTCGCGTTTTGTTATTTGTGCTAACCCTGTGTTTTGTATGCATACCACCATGGTTAGCTGCCTTGGGTTGTAAATTCAGCAATCTCTACGCCCTCTTCAAAATGGCGCCTAAACATGTAGTCCCATTTCGCTCTCCAAACGGGACTTTAAATACAGGCTAAATAAGCATACGTTGCTTCTGCCTCCTGGATACGAGCTGGATTTCTTTAGCTGACCACAGAGAGAGTTCGACGGTAAGCCTTTAGCCTTAGGTTCATAGTTACCTTTATGGTACTTCTATAGACAGGCTTTTATATATCCCTGTCCTTTTATTCTAGAATTATACTAATTACTCTGAAAGCCGAAGCGATTCCCTCCGATAATCTTCAACTGAGGTAAATAGTGCCATTGACGGCATACACCACCTATTTGTCTTTACATGGTTTGGTAGGTGACATGTTGTACTTGATTTTCTAGATTCCTACTCGGTCGACGAACCTAATAATGTGGTGCACCATCCTTGGCACACATACATCAGTATTGGACTCATAGGTAAACGAATTCCTGCAAAGGTAGATACCATTTGTAAAAACTAATGCTTACTCTGGTATTTAATACGATATTATTCACCTTTTAGATTCATAAGTGCCCCTCGCCATCCCGTGGCTGAAGTTAACAACACCACTTACTCTGTTGGTCTTCCGACTCTGACATTGTCCTTTAGGTAGGCATATGCGTTACCTTCCGTAATACTTGCATTTGTTTTATTGTTCTTTTTGAACCTTGGCTGTCAACATCTTTGCCTATAACCTAGTCCTCTATCTCGTAGATTTGACGTGCTCGGCTCTTTGACCCCTATCCCTACTGAAATTGAATGTTTATCGTGTGACCCATCGCTGATATAGGGTATTTATTACTTCAGCTTTTCTACCTAGATTAAACTCATGGTTTTGGACTTTCCAAGTAATCGATATACTTAATTTCAGGGACAGATCCGGTTGTGTGATCCACCGTGAGAATTCACGTTCTCCAGCATCCAAATTGAGGTATAATGGCTGCCTACCCAAGATTTCCTCTGATTTTATAACATCCACAAATCTGAAATTGTTGGCCTTGGAAAATATAAATGTATAATTAGAGCGTGGGATACTATGACTACAATGGACTGTAACAATGGAACGGTTTAAATAATCAATGTCTAATAGGTTTTGTACATAAGGGAATTGTTCAATGTTTTGTGAATACGACATGGTATCCAAGTCCGTCAAAAAAACGAATATATGTATCAGTATTCTTTGAATATATCGATTCGATATTATCGTTTTCAATAATCATATTCACTTGATGACATTGATGTTTTCCTTAATTTCCATGTTGTCACTGTGGTTTTCAGATCAGACTGAGAAAAAAACTGGACTAACTAAACATATGCGATTATGATGATATCAAAAAAGTTTTTTATTAAAAATATATGCAGTCACTTGAATGAAAAACATACTTTGCATAAATGATTTACTGATGGTCCAACAATATGTTATTTCTTTTTGTAAATAATTGTTCCTTGGTGTAGTTTGTTTTTGTCATGAATGTTATTTTTGTGTGATCACTAAGGTGTTATAGATAAAATGTAAAATAGTAGATATTGATGTGTAACTGCCAACATTTGTGTTTCAGATTACACTTGGTCATTATACAGCTTTCAATTGACACCAGTCCTGATGATGGTCTCACAAATGATTCTCTAGGAGACCGAAATGTCGACCTTCGCCTCATCCCTATTCTATGTTACATACTTGTTTTGTGGATAGGTGTTTCTTAGGTTCTGTTGAGTCATTCATTAATATATTGTTTATATACCTGCAGACCTATTTAATTTTGAATCATTCATATCTGTATATGAAACTAATAATTTTACCATTCGATAAATTCTATTTTCCTATACACCTTTGTGTTTGTATTTGTTATCCATGTATTCTTTTTGTGTTTTGATGAATTGTGTTCTTTTTTAATTATTAACTTATTTTTGATGAATGAATTTCCTATAAGGATCATTAAGTTATCCTTCTTAGTCAAACTTGAATTATCAATTGTGATTCAAACAAATCCCCTTGAAGGCCCCTTTACCCCTCTACTTAATCACCCAAGCCCTCAAGGGTATTTTGGGTTGCTCACTGTTCTATATTCTATTCATACATAAACATCAGCTCTTCATCCTCATATGATTTTAGTCCATCTGTCCCAATTGTTCCAATTATCAGTTCTTCCATGTCTATTGTCAGTTTAACCACATCCAAAAGTTTAGGTTCGGTATCTTTCATTTGCAAAGTTTTAACCCAATCATTTAATTCTTCTGCTGTTGGCCCTACTGGAGTTTTTGACAAGTCTATTCTATCTACTCTTATTTCTGGAGTTTCAGTTGCTGATTCTGATCCCATATGAATTCTATATATTGGGCTTTGATTCATAGTTAAATTAACAGGTGGTCTTGTTCTATTTGTACTCTTTGCTTCATTAAGGTCAGGATACATTTTTTCTCTTACTCTTTGCTTACTGGAGTTCAAAGGAATTGTTAATGAATGTTTATCTATTTTCTGATTCCCAGATACCGGTATCACAGGACATATAGTTACTGGCACAGATACAGCTTCTATATTTTTTGTTAGTTCTTTTATTATTTCAACTAATTCTTTTGTTGATCTTTTTAATTCTGAAGTACTAGGTTTTTCAATCTGTAATATTTCCTGCTTTTCAGATGTACTTTTTATTTCATAATATAGTTTTGGGGTTTCTCTTATCCCAATCTCCATTGGCGGTGCATTTGGTATCACTACTGCAGATGTTTGTTGATATGGAGGGGGTCTCCTATTTAGAATGTCCTCAAACACCTCGTCTTCTGTGTCACTAATTCCACAACTACCCTTTTCTGGTATTCCATGTTTTCTTTTCTCTGTACATTTTCTCCCTATTGTCTCATCTACCGTTCGCATAGGACACATTCCATCCCACATATCAGCACATCTCCCTCTTTTCATCCTACTCGCTTGTGTATTTCCCCATAATCCTCTTGGACTATATCAGTTTTCTTTTGAATCTCGGAATCTCTCTCTTTCTTTTTCATACATCTCATCTTCCCATTCCATCAAAGCTTCAAATTGTGTTCGTCTAGGTCTCGGCTCAAGTTTGATAATTTTCTCTCAGATTTTGTAACACTGCTGTGCTAAATGAACCTATTTCTGGAAATGCCAATACTCCATCATTTTTAGTATACTTCGCCCAATTTTCTAGCCAAATACAAGTATGATAGCCATATTTCCTTATCATGTATGATGCAGGCGTTGTCGGCAGAGTAAGCACTTTTCCCTCTCTATTGACTATTTCTTTATCTTTCTTAAAACGTTTTTTTAACTTTTCTTAAACCATGAAGGTTTCTCCTTTTCCTGCTCATAATAATAATCCATTTTCACAGATTTTTCTAAAAACAATATCGTACACTCCCTTTCAATCTATTCTGATATTCTGACCTATCCCAGCGCAACTCACACTAACGCACCAATCAGATCAGTACACGTCACACTCATGTGAACCTATTCCAATGCGACTCTTGCTGATGTCAGCTCTACTCTCGCTTCTGCTGACACCTCCTTTACAAAAAATATCGGCACTTTATTGATATATTTTATGCTAATAAAATCAGTTCATTACAACACAAAACACATTTCCATTGTCTAGTTCACTAAACCAAAGAGATAGTTTGTCCAAGCATACAAGAATTCTGTATATTCAGTAGGCAGCGCTTACCACTACCCTACCACAGAATTTCGTTTCACTGAAAAAGTAGCACTTCCCTCTGCCTTACCCTTTTATCAAGCAGAAGGCAAACCCGTTTCTCTGGGGATAAAACACATGTGGAGACTATACTGCTCCTGAGAATTAAGGCCAGAGTTTCACAAGAATACCTAATGCTATTAACTCAAAGTGACTCACACAAGAATTCCTTAACATAACACCTTCCTGTGTTATCAATATTGAAACTAGACAATGCACAATTATATGTAACTACCTTGTTACGTATATCCACTCCCTACTTTCCGGAAGCTTCAAAATTTGCGACTACATATAACATGGTACAGACTCGAAATATGGGGGCCGATTCCGATTAGGTAAAATCCCTTTACAAATAGTCGTACGGACCATATTTCTCGTACGAATCGTACCCGTAAACGTCCCCGTACGTACGGTTCCGATCCAAAGCAGATCTCTGTACGAATCGTACTTAAACCGTACGACTAAAAAATATGTGCAATTCATATCCAGAACACGCAGTACGCGACGTCGTACCTAATTAAGCAGCAGTTTCCGGCCCAGCAAGTACGATTCGTCTCTGTGACACTCCATATAACTCTTTTTCTACGGGAGCTCAGATCGTCCGGAAAAGCAGAGTCCGTTGTTCGTCCACAGCCTGATCTTTACATTCATGTTCATGGGGTGTCCAAAGATTGCTTTATACTGGGCCGGGGTATGTGGTTTCCTGGAGGAGGTTCTACTAAGACCAATTGAACTTACCACTACTCTGGGGGTTTTTTGGACTCTCATCGGATTATTTTATAAGTACCCCCGCCTCAAAATTGCTGTTTTATGTAATAGTTATCGCCAGGAGGGAAATCTGCAGGGCATGGAAATTGGAGGCCCCAGCCACATTTACAGACTGTCTTAAAAATATTATCATGACGAGTCAGTCTGATATGGCCTGCGATGAATCTAGTCCTATGATTATGCCAGAGGTTTGTTGTCCGGTCCTCCCTAGTTGCCTCTTGTTTAGTCAAGAGAACGGGAGTGGGACCAGGAAGCAGCCCTAACTCTGGGGGAACTCTGTTTGCCGGGCACAGATATATCCAGGGCGGCCATCGATTCTGTTTGTGTGGAAGGCAGAGAGGGATCCCATCTAGAGTTTCTCAGGTCTGATTGCATGCATGAAGACTAAAAAAAAAATTAAAATAAAAAAAAAAGGAATAGCAGAGTCCGACCCCTATAGCACCATTGAAATAGTAATACCAGGCGCACACAGGCCATGAATGCCGGGGTAGGGGGTTCGCGTGCGCGTCATTCAGTGTGGGTTTGTCTCGTATTTGATTGTGTGGCTTGCTCATACGCGACGTTTTCCATAGGAATCGCATTCCGATTCCCCGGTCTGGATCGTACTTGTCGGGTCGTACAGCATGTTTATGATTCGTACAGTTCACTTTGAGGGTCCGTGTCGTACGGGTTTTCCCTTTCTATTCGTACGGTTCGCAACGATTCGGTCGTATATTTTTCCTACGAATCGTACTATGGGATTCGGACGGGTCGTAAGGAAAGGGCTACGGATTCGATTTGGTCATACGGATTAGTTTGCCGAATAAGAATCGGCCCCATAGTGTTAAACATAAAACATCAATAATCATTAATCTCCAAACTCACCTATAGTAACCAGACTTCTGCTTCCAAGAAATCTGACACAGCGTGCCTTTCAAACAACCCTCATAACCATCTCACTAATCCAGGAGCAACTTATTTTACTCATTGGTGGGGCCCATAGCACCACGAGCCACACACTCACACACATGACCACACTGCCCCTGAATCGGTGAAAAGAAGACGAGCTGCTAGATAATCGGAGTACCTTATTAACCTATACATTAATTTTATACATTATATACATGACAATTTCAAATACTCAACAGTCATAAGGAATAAACATCAAGAAACTCTGCTATTTGGTCGATGGACCAACTAGTAGGAATCAGTTGATGGCGATTAAGTCCAGCTCAATCACAATATTCCCATAACTTTCTAACATTAAATTGTCATTACTTTTTTATTCTAATAAAAACAGACTTGAGTTTATATTTTACAAAATGTTATCTAGATTCATTAGGAAAGTAATTTTTATATTGAAAAAATCTTATTAGACAAGCACATTCTGAAACATTATTTAATACATTTTAAGCAATGCAAATTTAAAACAAATGCGCATTACCAATTTGTCATAGGTGATGACAAAACTGCATAGAACTGGTTCCCAAGCTGACTGTCTTTCTAACCTCCTCGATGTCTCCCTCCTGACATAGAATCTCCGCGATAAATCCTGTTTCTTTTCCCCCTCAAAGTTTAAAGTCCAAAATATTTCAAGGTCTCTTGCACCATAAAAGTTGTTAAAATCTACAGCATGTCGTGGTGCAAAAATAAAAATCCACAGAACCAACCTACTCCTCATATGCACAGGCTCTTTTATACCCTTTTCACTAACTATCTAAACCCAAATTTAAACTTTTAAGGTCCACACTCATTTCTCATTGGTCCATTAGAGGGGTGGTGATGATCACCTCATGTCCTCCTTGTTTAAACCAGTTCATGAATTTGTAGAGTCATATCGAAGTTTTCTCATGACTTAATGTTCACATTTGTACTTGTCTATCATTTCTTGTATCCATTTCAAACATTCAAGTTTCAAAACTTCTTCCTTTCCCAGACTTTTAAATGCAGGCAACTTTAGCACAACTCCCGTTCATAGGCCAGACTGGCCTTAACATCTCTTGCTTCGGGCATAGGCCATACACTTGTGACTTGACAATTTATTCGCGCATGTGTGGGGGCCATCTTTGGATTTCTTTTCCACCATCGCGTTTAAACAGCCACTTTCAGACTAGGCCGCACAGGCCACAATGGGAACTAATATGAAAATAAACACAATAAACATTAGATATAGAAATTAAACGCTTCTGTTTACCTCCAACCATTTTAATTTTCCCCTGTTAGGTGTTACCTAGCAAAGCAAACATATAGGCGATATTCACTTACCTTCTGCATTCTTTTGCCACAAAAACACTTCTTACAGAAGCACAAAAACACATATGTTTATTCAGTTATATGTACATTATCACAGCTCTATATTAGTTTGACTCTTATTTTTTATTAGCAAATTAGAGTTTTGCAAACCAGCAGTTAGTTCTCCCATGTGTTTTGTCTAATTCAGGTGCATTTGGCTGATTAGTTTACATGCTTCACATAAATAATATTAATATTGTTATGAGAGAATGACTTTACAAGGGGTACAAACATTTTTTGTTTCTCCCATGCTCCATCAACTCATCTGTGAACATTGAAACATACATACACAACATGGGTGTACAGTCAAAAATATTGAGTAAAAAATATAGAATTACATTAATATTGAGTTAAAAATATAGAATGGATAGAATATCGAATGGACAGAATATAGACAACAAAAATATCGAATGAAATGGACAAAATGTCGAATGGACAGAATATAGACAACAAAAATATTGAATTTAAGGTAAGCAAGTTAATATCGATTTGCATAAATATAGAAATTCAATATATAGAAGTATTTAATATAGATGTAAAATATATTTTTTAATAATATCGCATTTTTTTAAGTGTTTTTTATGTTAGTATATGTGTGAAAAGTGTATTTTTATTTTATAATTTATTTTAATTTATGATTTTTATGGTATTTATTTTTGCGTAATTTAATTCTGTAGCGGGTTGTGGGTTTATAGGGGAATAGGGTGGGCAGTACTTTAACTATGATTGATTAATTGTTTTAATTTATTTATTGGTATTTATCTTGAATTAACTGTTAAATATTTTTTAGTTGGTAATTAATTAAATTATAATTGGTAATTAATTTTTATTAATTGATTAATTGACAATTATGTTTTTTTTTTTTTCGTTAGCGGGTTGTGGGTTTATAGGGGAATCGGGATGGAAGTAATTTAATTATAATTGATTAAATGTTTAATTTATTTATTGGTATTTATCTTGAATTAATTGTAAAATATTTTTTAATTAGTAATTAATTAAATTATAATTGGTAATTAATTTGCATTAATTTATTAATTGATAATTATGTGAAAAAGAATTCTGTAGTGGTTTGTGGGTTTATAGGGGAATAGGGTGGGAAGTAATTTAATTATAATTGATTAAATGTTTTAATTTATTTATTGGTATTTATCTTGAATTAATTAATAATTAATTTTTAATTGGTAATTAATTAAATTATAATTGGTAATTATTTGTTATTAATTGTTTAATTGATAATTATGTTAATTTTAATAATTTATTTACTGTAGCGGGTTGTGGTTTTATAGGGGAATAGGGTGGGAAGTAATTTAATTGTTATTAATTAAATTTATAAATGTATTTATTTGTATTTATTTTTAATTAATTGTTAATTATTTTTCATTTGCTAATTAATTAATTGTAAATTGGTAATTAATTTGTATTAATAGGTAATGATTATTATTAAATAATTTTTATTTGTATTTTTATTTGATTAATTATTATATTATATTAAATTTTTATTTATTTTTAATTAATTTTTTATTGGTATTAATATTTAATTGTTTTTTAATAATATATGAAGTATTTACTTTTCCTACTGTTGCACTCACTGGAGTGGGAATAGTAATTTTTACCCCTATGCTATCCAACTCTTTCCCTACTGTTGCCCTCTCTTGAGTGGGAATAGTATATTTTACCCCTATGCTATCCAACGTTTTCTCTACTGTTGCACTCACTGGAGTGGGAATAGTAATTTTTACCCTCCTGCTATCCAACGCTTTCCCTACTGTTGCACTCTCTGGAGTGGGAATAGTAATTTTTACCCCTACGCTATCCAACACTTTCCCTACTGTTGCACTCTCTGGAGTGGGAATAGTCATTTTGATCCCTACGCTATCCAACGCTTTCCCTACTGTTGCACTCTCTTGAGTGGGAATAGTAATTTTTACCCCTACGCTATCCAACGCTTTCCCTACTGTTGCACTCTCTGGAGTGGGAATAGTAATATTTACCCCTACGCTATCCAACGCTTTCCCTACTGTTGCACTCTCTGGAATGGAAATAGTAATTTTTACCCCTACGTTATCCAATGCTTTCCCTACTGTTGCACTCACTGGAGTGGGAATAGTAACTTTTTACCCTCCCGCTATCCAATGCTTTCCCTACTGTTACATTCTCTGGAGTGGGAATAGTCATTTTTACCCCTACGCTATCCAACGCTTTCCCTACTGTTGCACTCTTTGGAGTGGGAATAGTAATTTTTACCCCTACGCTATCCAACGCTTTCCCTACTGTTGCACTCTTTGGAGTGGGAATAGTAATTTTTACCCTCCCGCTATCCAACGCTTTCCCTACTGTTGCACTCTCTGGAGTGGGAATAGTAATTTTGACCCCCTACGCTATCCAACGCTTTCCCTACTGTTGCCCTCCCTGGAGTTGAAATAGTCATTTTTAACCCTACGCTATCCAACGCTTTCTCTACTGTTGCACTCACTGCAGTGGTAATAGTAATTTTACTCTTTCCGCTATCCTACGGTAAAAATATGTTATGTTTTTTATTAATATTACGTTCATATATATATATATATATATATATATATATATATATATATATATATATATATATATATATATATATATATATATATATATATATATATATATTACCTACTGGCGGTCGCCAGTAGGTATATATAGTTAGGATTTTTTCTCTATGGGATTTTTGAAAATTCTATGTCTAATAACTTTGGCGTTTGTGGACGGAATTGGCTGAAATTTTCAGGAAAATGGAACATTTTGTTTCTGAGCAGCCCCTGAAAATTTTGGGGGGGTTCGTCAAAGGGGGGGCCGAGAAAAAAGGGGGGTCCCAAAACGCGTTTTTCCCATGTTAATTTCCATAGGGCGGTTGGCCTCACTTTTAGCCCGAACGGCTGAATGGATTTGCACGAAAATTGGCAAAATTGTAGGGACTCTTAGCCCGATGTGCCTTTGCTAGGTCTCAATATATGTGCTCCTGTGAATTTTGAGTAAATTAAGTTTAAAAAAAGATATATATCTAGAGCCGTGCCCCGGTACGCGTACCGGGGAGCGCTTAGGGAGCGCCACGCGACTTACGGACGGCAAGCTGATTGGTTCTCGGGTGTCTGTAAACATTCAAAACAGTCCGCAGCGGCCGCCATCTTGTGTCTCGGTAGGATTGAGACACAAGAGGTGGCAAAAATCAAAGGGGGAAATGAGAAAAAGGGGGCAGGGTACACCCCCCTGACCCCCTAGTTTTGATGTGGGGGCCATAAAAGGGTCCCGTGGGTAAAAAAAATTTTTAAAAAAAAAATCGATTTTCGCGGGGGGCGCACCCGGTACGCGTACCGGGGAGCTTACTGGGGAGCGTACCATGGAGATAAAAAATGACAGATTTTTTTTCACAAAAAAAATAGCATTTTTTTATAAATTTGAGGTAGTTCTGAAAAGAACTTTTTTTTTGATTTTGTTGTTTTATATTTTTTTTAGACTTTTTAAAACAATTTTATAATTTTTTGGGATTTTTGTCAAGGGAAAAACAAAAAACAGGGATTCCAAAACTGCTCAACAGGAGCAAAAAAATTTGAAAATTTAGGGACTGTCAGGGCAGCGGTGTTGCTGTTTCTTTATGGCAATGAGTTCAACACTCTGCTCCCCATAGCAGAGCAGTTCGTCACACTCCGTGCACAGAAATTTGATGCCTGCAAACTCTGGCTGTATGTTAGGGACCATTCTTCTACGGGATGGTCCCGAAGGTGTTGCTCCATCAGTGGAGGTGCTGCCGCCATCTGTGGGTAATTTCCGTGCCAGCTCTCTGACACTCTCCCTCGCAAAGTTGTTTGGGTGTCTTCTTTTGACATGCCTGATTAAATTGGCATTTCCAAAACTATATTTTTTCAGAGGATTGCCTCTGGATAAAGTACTACCACATATTTTGCAGGTTACTTTGGGAGCGTTGACTTTTTTTTGTCCTTCAGGGATGTCATAAAATTTCCAGATGAAATGGGTTTTTTTCTTCTGCCTAGGAGGGTCCTCCTCTAAAAATGCCTCGGAATCACTGCTGGATGACTCTCTTGCAGCCATTGTTGAAGATCAGGAAAGTAGGAGATGAAGATAGTACACAGAACAGCTCTTGCTCTCTCCAAGTACAAAGCAATAGTGAGAGAAATGGGTGGGTTTCACACAATTTGGAAACAAAAAAGTTCTGAACCAATGAAAAGTGTTATTTTGAAGTCACATGGTTTGACGCGCTTACGCTACGCGACTCGGGGCGCGTCCAGGGGCGTGTTTCATAAGCGCATCGGGGCGTTTACGTTGCGCGATCGTATGCGCTTCCGGGTGCGCTAACGCGGAGCGTCATAAGACGCATCTCGCGGCTACGCGATACGTGTCTTATGACGCAAGGCGTGGCGGCTACGCAAAACGTCACGATGTTGTTTTCGTTCGCGGCAATAGCGCTATCGGGACGCTCATCAGTACGCGCCCCGAGGCGCGCTGCAAGATTGCGGTTACCCGTGCGTTCACCGGTCCGCGCCCCAGGAGCGCACCGAAAAGAATTTAAAAAAAAAATGACATAATTATACAATATAAAATTCACTTTAAAATGTATTATTTTTTTAGAAATATAAAGATTTGCTATTAAAAAACCTATGAAATTCACTGAAAAACCATAGGTTATAGACCATATATAGTTAGGAATTAGCATTTACAAAACCTTGAAAATTCACTGAAAAAACCATAGGTTATAGACCATATATAGTTAGGAATTAGCATTTACAAAACCTTATTTTACTCACACAAAACCATTGAAATTCCATATATAGTTAGTTGCACTAACTATATATCGCGCACCCGCAATCCACTGCTGATGATGTCACATATTACATCATTCATGACATGGTCAGTGACATCACTGATGACATCACTGATGACATCTCAAAGGACATCACTGATGACATCACTGATGACATCTCATTTGACATTACTGATCACATCACTGATGACATCATTCATGTGATGATACGATGAACCTCTTCGGACTCTAATATAACCTTAGATACACTCAGTGTAAACAGACACTCACAGACTGTCACACATCCATGGAGTTACTCACACACCTAGTCAGTCTTGCAGAGAATCAATCACACCTCCATTTCCTCAACTATATACTTATACACACCTTACTTATTGAAACATATACTAACACATATTTACTCTGTTATACAATCCCTGATACAAGTTCACAATGATCCATACAGCCACTCACACATTCACTGGCTCTTATGCACAGTTATTTATATATGTCAACTCTCACATGTACTGTGTTTTACATATGTACTTACTTTGACATGTAGCACTGAGATATCCATTCACTCACCAATACACTCATGCACACAGTCAACCGCCCATACAGCTGTTTCCACATGCACTTTTGAACCCATACATCTAGTGAATCAACTGCTCACACATCTATGCACAGAGTCATACACCTCCCAGACACCCACACACACACTCAGTCTCCCATACAAATAATTGGCCAACCAATCAATAACCCATATAGTTAGTCATATAGCTAATGATCAACACATGCAACAGATTACAGAACAGCAGACACAATGATGCACAATTTAAAACAGTTTAGTCACTAACCCATGCACTCAGTGAGACACATTTAATCACTCACTTATACGTCAGTCATGCACCTACTAAATCCTTCATCCAGACACTTATACATCCACTCATTCTTCAATATGTAAGACAAATTTTAACTTTACAGAAACATACAGTCACTGGATGTTGTCATCAGTGATGTCATCAGTGATGTCCTTTGAGATGTCATCAGTGATGTCATCAGTGATGTCACTGACCATGTCATGAATGATGTAATATGTGACATCATCAGCAGTGGATTGCGGGTGCGCGATATATAGTTAGTGCAACTAACTATATATGGAATTTCAATGGTTTTGTGTGAGTAAAATAAGGTTTTGTAAATGCTAATTCCTAACTATATATGGTCTATAACCTATGTTTTTTTCAGTGAATATATATATATATATATATATATATATATATATATATATATATATATATGTATTAATAAATCAAGTTGTATGTTTTTTAAAATTATTTATTAATTTTAATGTTATTTAAGTATTTAAAGTATGTTTAAGTTAATTATATTTATTATTTCATTATTTTGTAATTACTTTAAAGCATTTTTAAAAAAATCGACATTTTGACTATCTATGTTTTTTACAACGATATTTTTGATTCGATATCTTTGTACTTACCTGTTTGGAGATAGGAAGTCGATATTTTTGTATTCTATATTTTTACTCGATATTTAGGTAGTTTTATATTTCTGTCATCGATATTGTTTCAGTGATCCCACAACATGCATTTGTTCAGAAAATGTACATATCCATGTACAGGCACTCTCCATGCATGATCCATATATGAAGGAGGTACAGCCTTGGTTACTAGACACTGAATGAACATTTTACATAGGGTGCAGCTAGTAGGTTATTCTTCATCAGATACATCCGTAAAAAGGCTTTTTTCCTCTTACATTTATGCTGCCACCACTGCCAATCCCCCATACCATGGTAGAAACAGCAGTAGCCACTCTCTTAAAGAGTTGTGTACATTGAATGCCCACATCTTATTGCCCAGCTATTAGATCTGATGACAATCAAATGCTGGTACCATAATTGAAAGAAAAACACAAGCCACTCAGCACAAAGGCATGGGGCACAGAAGCATGATTTCCCATAGTCATGCAGTGCAATTTCCATCCAACATAAGCAACAATGCTGAGCAAAGCCAACATTTCTGACGTTCCTAAATAACATCTACAAAGTATGTGCTGTACTAATCTCTGTTGCGGTTATTCTGCAATAGTAATTTACCTTCTACCCTAAAGGCCAAATAGATAAGCCTAATGCTCTCTACCCCTTGACTTTGCTAGGCTTATCTCACACCCCCTCTATATTATTTGACTCACCTAGCAACTGCTCAAATATAAATAGGATCTATTTTTCATCATGTTCAGTACCTAGATGGTTAGTAAAAAATGGGAAAGGCGAATATTTTATTCTTTGGAATATTAAGTTTATAGGTTTGTTCTTTTTTAAATTAAGTGAATTGATAGATAATGAATGTTTGGAAAAAAAATTGTTTTTGATGTATACTGTAATTTAATAAAATTGAACGTATTTTCATATCTATATAGTTTTTTAACATATGTGTTTCAGAGTAATATCGTGGCTCCTGAAGAAGGCGTTTCCAGAAACGCAGAAACGCGCGTCGAGAGAGTATTGTTTGCCACCTACTGTGCATTTTTTAAAATATTTTGTGTTATTATTTTTATGATAATTGTATAAAACTTGGTTTGTGAAATTTGTTTATTGTTATGTTATAACTTTTGTATTTTGTATGTGCTATATGTGGTTTTCTTTTAAAATGAACATCTATTAAATGAAATAGAGTTTTTTACCTGAACAAACTTGTTAGAACATTTTTATTTAAAGGCCTTTCCATACCAGTTATCTTATTCATGTTATTATTTACACATATCTTTTGTCCCTGTCCAAGGAACTGATAATTCCGATCAGGGGGTCCTTGTTGTTTACACTATATACAACTCTACCCCTTGACACCATACTTCCCTTAGGTGCATGAAATAACAACCCCCTAACCCCACCAAAAGAAACTAAACCAGGCAGGTATGTGGATTAAAAAATATATATCTTCTTTTTATTACACACAAAAGAAAACTACCAATACTCCTGGGGATTAATTAGATTTCTTTCATTTCAAATGTTCCTTTGATTAATAACAATTAAAAACAAAGGGCATATGTTACCTCACAGAAAAGTAGCTAAAGCTGGTAAAATAAGAGATCACTAACATTTTGTTTTATTACAGAACGAAAAAGTCCCTTCTGTTGTTGGGTCAATGCCAACATTATTTCTTAATTGCTATATAAAGCACCATGCAGCCCATTCCAAAAGTTAAGAAAGAAACATTGTTTTCTCTAAAAAGAGATAACACATTCTCTTTTTGCGCACAGTTAAGTACAATAAGGAAGGATTGCTCTTTTATTGTGACAGAACATTGTGTAGAAACAAGTATCACCTTCACCCAAGAAGGAACACCATTTCTTTTCAGGTTACACTGACAAAAGCCTCCTCTAGGCACAGTATTACAGCTTTGGACTGGTAACATACTGCCCAAGCCAACCTGGAATGAATAAAAACAACCCCTGACACGTGTTTCACTATCAGCTCGGCATGGATGGCACTGTGCTAATACTATGCTCAAAGACTTTGCTGTTGGAATGCTAAAACACTTTCTCGCTTTCTACCTTGGTGTGGATGCCACTGTGCAAATCCTATGCTTAAATACTTTGATAAAAAAGCAGACATTTGAGGTGAGCAAATTTAGAGTGTTGCTGGTGTTGTAGGGTGCACCATACAGGGCATGCTCTCCACCTAAACTTGAGGACTACCCAGTGTTCTCTGCTTCTTTTTGCATATATAAATATATATTCATTGAAAAAACAAAGGTAGTAGGGACATTATCATTAGGCTGACATTTCACCCATATAAAACCAGAGAAAATCAGTAGGTATAGTTAGCTGAACCTACTATAACGTGTGCCTCCGCAATGCACTGCTCATGACCTCACATATTACAGTATTCATGACATGGTCAGTGGAATCATTGATGACATCACTAATGACATCTCAATTTATCAGTGATAACATCATCAAGTGACTGTGTTTTAAAATGTTGTATGAGTGTTAAATATATATGTAAATGTAAATGTTGGATACTTGTAAAGCGCACTGTTACTCTACCCGAGAGTCCTGGCGCTGTAGACCGCTGGGGAACCCGTCCTGGTTTTCCCTGTGAGATGGTCCCTTTCTGGGTATCTCCAGGGTGAAACCAGGCATTCCCCGCGTCTGTGGGGGGCCGTTGTAGAGATGGGGCAAGCTTAATGCCCAGAGTTACCGAGTGTGTTCCCTGGTTAGAGTAGGCACTGAAGCGAGAATTATCGAGTCCGTTGACCCTGGTCCAAGACCCTGCCGCGTCGGGAATTGAACCCTGGTCCTGGGCCGTTCTCTGCTTACAGGTCTGCCGCCTCTAACCAGTGAGCCACACCTCTCCACATATACAAACGTGTATTAATGAATCAGTGGGTGTATGAGAGCCTGTATCGATGATTCAGTGGGTGAGTAACTGACTGGACTGTACAAGTGAGTGATCAAGTGTCTCAGTGAGTGTATGGTGAGTGACTAGGTTGTGTGAATATCTGTATCAGTCTTTCCATCTGTATCTACGTGACTGTATAAGTTAGTTAATGGGTACCTGCGTGTCTGTATGGGTGATTGATTGGTTGTCTTAGTACCTGTATGGGTGCATGTGTGTCTGTGTGGGTGGGTGAGGGTGTGTGTGACTGCCTGCATGGATGAGTGAGTAGGTGAGTCAGTGGCTGTATGGGTTAGTGAGTATGTACGTGAAGGGCTGTATAAGTGACTGGGGTGAGCATATGGCTGAGTCGTTAAGTGCATAGATTTGTCAGTGGTATACGGGTGAGCTGTGTGTTGGACTGTATGTGTGAGTGAGTGATATGGATAGTGGCTGTAAGGGTTAGTGAGTACATGTATGATGGGCTGTATGGGTGAGTGAGTATATCTTAGTATCTATATGAATATGTGAATGGGTGTCTGTGTATAACTGTATAGGTGAGTAACTAGCTGTGTGAGTGACTCTATAGGTGAGTGAGTAGGTGTGTGAGTAGCTCTGAGTGACTGACAGTGTGTGAGTGTCTGTATTGGTATATGGGTGGATATCAGTGCCTGTATTAGTGAGTGAGTTGGTGTATGAGTGGCTTCATGGATAACTGAGTGGATGTGAGTATAGACCTATGAATCATTGAGTGGGTGTGTAAGTACTGGTAGGGGTGTGTCAATGGTTTTGAGTTAGTGTTGAAGTTGGAGTGGGTGTATGAAAGGTTATATTGGATGTGAGTGGATGCCTCAGAGATTCTGTGGATGACATCCTCAGTTGTTTCAACAGTAAGGCCATTTGATGTAATCAGTGATGTCATCAGTGATGTCACTATCCATGTCATGAGTGATAATATATGTGATGTCATAAGCAGTGCATGGCAGGGGCACACGTTATAGTCAGTTCAGCTAACTATAGCTGCTAAATTTCTCTGGTTTTGTACAGGTGAAATGTCCCTGTAACCTTTGTTTTTTTCAGTGAATTTCTAAGGTTTTTTAAATTCTATTTCCTAACTATAATGCCCCTGTAACCTTTGGCCTTTTCTGTGAAATTTAAAGGTTTTTTAAATGCTATCTCATAAATACAACATCCCTGTAACATTTGTTTTTTTCTGAAATTTCTAATGTTTTTTTAAATTCTATTTCCCAACTATAATATCCAGGTACCCTATGATTTTCTTTTATTGAATTGTTAAGGTTTTTAAGTGGTATTTTATATCTAAAATGTATATTACGCTGAGAGGAGGTCTGCCACTCTTTCACAAGGATGATGTCATCAGTGATGTCCTTTGAGATGTCATGAGTGATGTCACTGACCATGTCATGAGTGATGTAATATGTGACGTCATCAGCAGTGCATTGCGGGTGCGCGAGTTATTGTGGCTTTATACCAGAGAGGGGGAGTTTGTGTGAGGAAGGCGGATGAAGGGTGTTCAGGTGTGATGGTGATGAAGGATAAGGAAGTGAGGGGTGGCCACAGTACTGGTTCTTGGTTGGATTTCGTTGGAAGAAGGGGAGTTGGTCCCACATCCATGGGTGATGTACCAACCTCTGTGTGTATTTCTAGAGTTCAGAGACCACCTTCTTACCTTAAGTATTTTGTTACAATTCAGAATTAACTACTCTGTTTTTTTGTTTTTGTTTTGTGTCCTCTTTTCATTTTCTCTCTTTTCTCTTTCTTTTGTTTTGTTCACAATGAAGGGAAGGGGATATGTTATGATGTAAGTACATGCTATTAAGTTCTACTCTATTTGCATGTATTCCATATTAGAGGTTCCATGTTAGATTGTGAGGCTAAGGGAATTCCAAGGTGGGCAGTTTCTCCTGGTACCTTGAGAAGGACTGACGCCAGGTTGAGTCACCAATAAAGCTCACTGGAAGAACCCTACATAATTGGTGTATTGTGGTATGTTTCATCCAATACAGTACCCTTACCACCTTAGTCGTAGTCCATCTCTTATTTCAACAACTTGGTTTCCAACTCTTACTATCCTCATGTGCCGATGAGTATGGGCTCATGAAAAACAAGTTTATTCATCACAAAATAAACAGACTTTTTCTTAAGAGAAAAGCCTGGGCCAACTGACTCTACTGGAATCTCAGTGTGCAGTTTGTATTCTCATTCCACACTGAGATTCCAGCTGAGAAACCACACATTCCCCTCCATTAAACAACAAAACATTTGATACATAAAAAAGGCTTCTATGAATTTTGTTTAATGTTGTCTTTTATGGTTTTAACAAAAAACAAATACATAATTAGATGATGATGATACAAAAGAAAAAATGTATATATACAAAACAGATAAAGTGCATAAACATAAAAATAACCCTGATTGGTGGTGGAACCACAATTATTTACGTGAAATGACTAAAAGACGCTAAAGACTTGGGGGCCCATTATGATGTTGGGCGGATTGCCCTCGCCAGGCTGGCGGTAGCCACCGCCAGCCTGGAGGGGGCAATCTGCCCAACATCCACACTCGTTTTCCCCCCGCCATATTAGTATGGCGGGGTGGACCTCGGCGGACGGAAAGACCGTCCGCCGCTTTTCCGCCCCGGTCGCCTTGCGGCCGGGGTGGAAAAGGAATAATATGGTGGCGGTGTCTATCAGACACCGCCAGCCATTTCATGATGGGCATTTTTCAATGCCTTTAGGCATGCGGAGTCCCCCTGCGGGGGCCCGTTGCGGGCCCCCAGGTACTCCGGGGGGGTGGGGGGTGCACATGGGGGTACCTATGGTACCCCCCTGCATTTCAATGCACAACATGACAGGCAGGTCGCAGTGCCTGTCATGTTGTGCATTGAAATGCACAACGTGCATTTTTAGCATTACAGCAGGGGGTGCTTTCAGCACCGCCCGCCGCAATGCTAAAAATGCGGGAAGCGCCCGCAACTGTGGTGGGCGCATCCTAATCTGTAGGACGGGACCCCCGCCCTTATGGCGGGTGGTCCCAAGCACCGGAAGGATGACGGGCGGACTTTGTCCACCCGTCATCCTAATGGACCCCTTGGTATTTACCTAACATTGGATAGAAGAAACGAAAAAAATATACAGAGAACCTAGGTAATTAAAAGTACATATGACAATCCTTACACAATGTAGGTGAGTGCTTATAACAATAAGATAGACGACACCTGCCTTGAGAATCATTGTGGATGATAAACTGCCTGACGAACCATTGGGCCATGAAATTCATACATACATTCCTGTCTGTTAGTTCAAACTTGTTTTCCAACTCTTACTGTTCTCACGGGCTCAGAAAACTTAGACTCACTGCCTCTGATGAACCTCCCTTTTTTCACACGCACCCATTCTCTCTATTTCATGGCAGATGATACGTTACTAGAATCATCTCTGAACTTTTCTGTTTCCTTCATCTCAGAGAATCTCCTGTCAACCACACTTGCATCCACTTTACATCCTGTTTTTCCATTAAGTCCAACATCCACATTTGTTTCAAATTATACATCGGAAACTACTTCTCATTTTTTTCGAAAGTTGATTTCTCACCAGCTAGTCTAGGGGTGGTGTGATATCTCAAAAGCAATTCTTTGATTGTCGTCCACCAATTCTTAAGTTTGGCTATAGCCAGTTGCAAACCTTCCTTGAAGACTCTAATGCATATTTCCACAATACCATCACTCTGAGGGTAATGCACTGATGTTCGAATATGCTCAATCACATGGCTTTATTATGTGACAATATTGCTGGGGAACAGGGAGAGTGATGGCAAGGACTGTAGGAGGTAATTTATTTCTAACAAAACAAAATGTAAATACCTGTAAATTAACTGTAGAAATATTTCAAACACTATCAGCCATTAGGAAAGCAAAAAAGAAGCCACTTTTGTCATTCTAAAGCGTGAGGGAAAAAAAGATTTTAAAAGGATCGAAACAAATCAGGACACTCTGGGCCAATTCACAGAACTAACTTAAGACAAAATCCTAAACTTACAACCTTTTGGTATTCACAGAAGGCACTTACTCATTTTGGTATTCACAGAAGGCACTTACTCATTTCGGTATTCACAGAAGTTAGGAGTCCTAACTTTAGGACTCCTAAATGCCTTCTGTCAATACCGAAAGTCTTAAAGTTAGGATTTTTCTCAGTTTAGGAGTAGTAAAGTTAGGAATCCTAACTTTACGACTCCTAAACTGAGAAAAATCCTAATTTAAGACTTTCGGTATTCTCAGAAGGCATTTAGGAGTCCTAAAGTTAGGAGTCCTAACTCTACTACTCCTAAACTGAGAAAAATCCTAATTTAAGACTTTCGGTATTCATTTGACTTTCAAATGATAAATATTTGCTAGAACCCAAAATTCCACACATTATAATTTGTGTGCAATATAGTTTTATCAGTAAGACTGCAAATTTGTGTAGATTCAGTAGCCGTTTCAAATGGAAAATGTGCTGTTGGTAACACATCATGCTTTGGCAATATATTTTCAAACATTAGCTCCAAAAGGCATAACCGGCTAAGAACCACATCCTTGTGACTTCAGTATTGCAAAATTGATGGCAACACCCAACCCCCCTGAAACTATTCCAGTACCATTGCTCCCACTGTGCCGGTATACACAATAGGAACAGCCCAGTCCAGACAACCAGGTCAAGCATCCTCCAGTAAAATGCCAATGGGCCAAACTGACATAAACACGTATTGCTCACACTCCCAGGGCAGCCTTGTAATACAGGACAAGCAGCAAATGCTTACAGAGCCCTTCCAAAATATAGATGTGTGCCAATGCGATCATGTGAAACCTTACAGAAGTGGATGCACCTGAACTGAGGACAGTGTATTTTTTGTGTGATTGGGCACATTGTCCTGGCCTGCTCTCAGCGCATGGAATTAAAGTTGCACCACAGCACAAACTAAAACATTGTGTCTAATGTATATTTTGGGCCTGGTGCTTTTGTGCACCTATGAGAACATCCTGTCACGGAAGTGTAAGAATGCTGTACAATGGAATGCCTTCTGTTCCCAATTTGAGAAAACCATGAGGAGTTAATGGGAGAGAGTATGATCCTCCATGCTCTCTGAGTAGGTGTTTCTGAATTCTTAAGATGTTTTACCATATAACATAGCAACATAATAAAAATAACATAATGAAAATTGTACAAATAATATCAATGTCAGTTATTAATATTATTGTATTGTTTCTTAACAATGCTGAAACTATTATTACTACAACAACTACCACTGCTATTAATCATAATAAAAACGTGCATTCCTGTTAATTTTTTGTGATAAATAATGTACCCTCATGTTTAAAACCTTTGAGCCTCATTCTATTATTGTGTTCCACAATCCGTAGAGTCCCTCGCTGATGGGAAAAGAGACACTTGTAACCTAAGATTAGTAATTACATTCCCCACTGATGATCCTAACCTACCCTCTTTTTCACAGACCCCTCCTCGCTGATACATAAAGCCACTCTCCTTGCCACTGTCAATCTGAGCAACGCACAGGGTCTGTCTCACAAGACAGGCTTGCTTTAAATTTTAAATAAAAAGCAAACGCCATATTATAGTGGAGAGTGCCTCCTCCCTGCTTGATAGATTCTTGATTTGGAAATGCTCTGAAGAGGCGCGTTGTTGCCTTGCTTTCTGTTTTAATGAGAATGAGGCAGGATACATGTTTGGGTGATGCAGGTGTTCAGATTGAAAATAATCGCCATTTTGAAAAGGTTATGGTGCTGCACACCTTCAACTGAAGGAGTTAGAAATGTGTGAGGAAGCGTCAAAAGGCCCATATTGCTATCATTCTGAACATCGGAACGCTTATTCTTTTGAACAAGCCGGAAGCTATTTTTGACACTGCGCCTTTGTCTGCAGCACAGGCTAAATGTCAAAAGGATGCCAAAAATCAATATGCTCTGCTGCCTCAAGGAAGCAGGTCGCCGAGGAGCTGCATCCGGTCTCCGCATCACGTTTTTGCCTAGAGTTCTCGAATAGTCGCTGCTAATATTTGAAGAGCCCTTGGAAGGGCGGATTGGGCAGGCGTGATGTGAATTAAAAGGCAGGTGTTTGCTGGATCAATATATATTCATGCATTTTCTTTTAGTCTATTACCGCTTGGTTGTGATGCAGCTGGTGAAAATGGTGACACATTTATGATTCACGGGAAATAAATCTTATGTTGACAGGCAAAGTGTGACCAACTGTGTAAGCTGCATTTAAATGGCACAGTGATTAATTAATGCACCTTACTGGAGATGTAAGTCACATGCTCCTTGACATTTTTTAAGACATAACACGGAATTCAGCGACTTTAAAATGCCCGTGACCCAGCTTTTTACTTCTATGTTATATTGTCTTACAGGCCTTCGGCAGGACATGAATCACAGAACCTGGGTACATATGCATTTCGTAATTCTTTATCAAATTGTTAACGCTTCCTCAAGTGGCTCTGTATATAAATATACATTTCCCAGTGGTGATTGCCACTGGATAGTTAGGTCAGACTTTCCATAGGAAAAGCGGTTTTTATGTTGCTGATTACTGCAGCCACGTTTGGCTAACCACCACAAAATGTTCCAAAAAGGCGCTACTTGTTGACTAGTTTGTGCATGGAAAGGTTTGGGGTGACCTGTCAGGCAAGGGCAGAGGAAAAAAGAGGTTACCAAAATGCAAAATCACCATGCATTTTCCAATAGACTTCTTTAGACAAGGCTAAAGCAAAACCTGCTGAATGGAATTACACCAAATTTGGCAAGAAGATAGATCTTGGTATGCAGACTGTGTTTTTTGTAATTTGGTATAAATAAGTTCGAAATTAAGGTTAAAAAATAATGTTATTTCACAATGGTTGGGTCCACGAGAGTCTTGCGAGAGTCCTTGGAGAGTGCAAATTCAAAATGAAGCCCTGTAATTGGTTGAGAGGCCAGTTTTACCAATGAGCCTTCACACTTCAGTGGGAGCAAAATAATCCTGTCAATTTTGTAGGAAAACAGCTCTAGGACCCGCTTTCAAGCCCCAGGAACGGATTGACACCTCTTGGAAGGGAAGGACTCATGGCTGGCAGAGTCCAGCAGCTGAAGCAGAGTTGAAGGAAATGCTTGATGGCCCTGAGACTTCAAAAACAGGAAGCTAGCCAGCAAGCTTTTGGAGAACTTGGTTTCACTCTCAGGCAAGAAGAAGCAGCAGGCTAACACAGCAAAGCGGGTAGCAAAGTGGCAGTCCCTCCTTCAGCACTGTAATCAGAAGGCGGTACAAAAAGGGGTGGTGATGGACGGAGCATCTGAACCAATCAAACACTCACACCCAGCCAAAAGATCTGGGTTTGATCCATCACCGTGGGCTAGAGAATGGTGATGGATTAAACCCAGATCAGTTGACTGGGGGTGAGTGTTTGATTTGCTCAAACGCTCCGTCCATCATCCCCTTTTGTATCGCTTTATTCGCCCTAAGTGTGGCAGGGTATGATCAGACGTGAGTCCCTTGCTCACTTGGCCACTGGATTCAAGATAGCCTGGCTGATGAGGATTATTAATCCGAAACCGGTCCCAGGATGCTTGTTTGCGGTCCATGGAAGACATGGCTTGGCAGTTTGGCTGGACTGTTCCCATGAGGCACAGGGTCAGACTGATTTGCATATAGCCATGTCTGAAATGGGGTGGCTGAGTGGGCTAGAGAATGGTGATGGATTAAACCCAGATCAGTTGACTGGGGGTGAGTGTTTGATTTGCTCAAACGCTCCGTCCATCATCCCCTTTTGTATCGCTGTAATCAGAAGGCAGCAGTCCAACACTGCAGAGCAGTTAGCAAAGTGTCAGTCTCTCCTACAACACAGAAGCTCTTCTTCCTGGCAGAAAGTCCTTGGTTCCAGAAGTGTTCTGAATTCATGGTGTCAGCGGTCCAGTACTTATATCCAATTTGGCATTTGAAATAGGGAGATTTCAGAGATGCTTCGAAATCCACAAGGCCCTGCTTTTTGTTATAACATGATTTCTCCCCTTCTCTCTTTACATTGATATTCTCCCTTCTGTTCAGCCTGAATGACTGTAGAACGTAGGATGATGTCACAGAATTTATAAGTGCTTGGTCTTGGTGAGAGTGTCAGTTGAAGATTGTAGGCTGAGCAGCAGCAAGGCTGCTCCTGGTGGGGCTATATTACCATCTTACTTTCCATCTTATTTACCATCTTACTTCATTTATAACTGGAACTTAACAAATAAACTACTTGGAACTAATTACCCGTCTTCATGTGGATTCTCTTCAACATTTTGGCGACGATTTGGACTCAGAACCTTAACATTTTGTCTGTCTTGTACAAGGAACTTGGAAACTGGAATTAAGAAATCTACAAAAGAAACTGCAACATACTGGAATTCAAGCTTGAAGTATCTACACATATTCTACTTAAAGAAACTGGCAGCCCCACCAGTGACCTTAATATCGGTCAGCCTTAACTTGGGTGTGCCAGATTGTACTTCACAAGCTTGGTGAGTTACTCTCTGCTTTTGTTTGACAGCTTTGTCATTCTATTAAGTTGTTGAACATGCTTGAACTTGGACTGTGTTTCCTCTGGGTCAACAAGTCAAAGTCTCGTATCCCAGCTCTTGTGGGTTGTCTTTCCCTGTTTCAAGGTCTCAGTGGAGCAACTTGTGCCAACAGTTCATGCAGACTGTCTTTCATTTTAAATATTCATCACCGTCAAGTGCTTGTGTGATGAGTCAAGTTTTGTCCATTATTTGGGACCGCTGTTGAGACTTTGCTAAAGCGGTCGTTTTTCAACCGTCATGTGTCTATTTAAATAGTAGCACAAGCTATCTACAGTGCTCACTCACCCAGCACGTGCAATCTTACCTGCTTGTGCACAGGTCCGTGGGATCCTTTGTGACAATATGTTCTCCCCCTGCCTCCCTGCCTGCTCAGGGACGTTTTGGTGCCACCCTGCAAGCACGTCGATGGCGTGCCGCCATCTTTTGATTGGCAGGAAGAAGAACTTTTCACCATGTACTGTGCATATGAAATGCAGGTTCCACCGAAGGAGCTTATTCTTTGCAAACCATGTTTGGACATCCAATCTGTGTTGCGGATCCTCGTTTTATTTGCTTCTTTGGTTCGTGAGCCACGCTCCAGTAAGTGTATTTGTCTTGCGGCTCATTCAAATGGAGCAGTGATGGACACAAGCGGTCAGCGCTTCCCCAAGTGTTTTGAACAACAAGTTTTAAGAGACTCACCAGGTGAACGAGGAGTAGACTTTTCGCAACCTTGTGGAGCAGACAACAAGCTTCTGATATGACAGAGTGGGGAAGGAGATGTCGCAGGGTGCTGGTACTGACTTCTGATGAGGGAGCAACTCCATAGTTAACACAGAAACTGTAGAAGTTGGAAGCTGCTTCTGGTTCCTATTAAACAAGTGCTCCAAGAGATCGCTCAATGATAGTCAACACCTCATTTCTTATGCTGTGCTTTATACTTATACTTGTCCATTTTACTATGTGAATGCTTGATAAAAAAAATTTACTGAGTCATATGCTTATTTTTTTACAACCCAGTGTATGTTCTCTTGTTTGCTTTCTTTGCCTGCGCTGCCCTAGTGTTTTGGGTTGCCTACTGTGCTTTCCACTTGCTCTTCCTTTATCAGCCTTTGTGTGATTGGGTTTCATTGTGTAGTTGTGCCTGTGCGATTTATTTACAGGTTACAGGTGCCATTTTGTTCTGTTTCTTGGGTGCGTGCATCCCAGTACATTTTCTGTTGTTTTCATGGGTGAGTGTATCCCATTACATTTTATACTGTTTCTTGGGTGAGTGCATCCCAGTTCACTTTATTCTGTTTTTGTGAGTGAGTGCATCTCAGTACATTTTTCTGCTGCTCTGCTGGGTGAATGTATCCCAGCTACTGGCTGCGTTTTCTTTCTTGTGTGGGGAGCTGTGTACTTTCGTATCACAGTGCTTGTTGCTTTATGAGTATGCTTGAGACAGCTATGTGTCACATACGTAGTTTTCTATGCTCCGTGTTTGGGTTCTGTCATGTTTGCAGCTCTGGTTCGCTGTTTTCTTAATGGCTCATCCTTGTCTACACCTATTTTGTGTTGCAGGTGATGGGACCTACGGATTGCAGGGGTGCCCGAAACCTCCGGCGTACGAGTATTGTATGTGTTTTGCTTACCATGCTTTCTCAGTTCCAATCGGTTTTGTGTGCTTCTTGGTTTATGATTTTGCTTTTGTGCGTATGAATGTTGGTTTTAGTAGTATTTCAGGGCATATGTTCTACTTTGTGTGTTGTGTGCTTTACAGCAGCCTTACGTTTCTACCTTTGGTTTATTTCTTGTTTTGCCTGAGACTGTAGGTCCTTTCAGGTGTGAGTATTTCATGGCTTACATTTTGTTTTCTGGTTTGTGCCTTATTAAATCCAGTTCCATGTAAGTAGTAGAAAGGTAGATGGTAAATAGTGGCCCCACCAGGAGCAGCCTCCCTGCTCAGCCGGCAATCTTCAACTGACACACACCAGATCTCCATGCAACCTATGCATTCATGACATCATCAAACATTCTACACTCAACCAGGCTGAACAGGCAAGAAGTGTCAGAGAAAGAAAAAAGCTGAGAAACAACATTACAACATATCCTCTTTCTTTACACCAACAAGAGAACAATAAATGAAGAAATGCAAATGTGTAAACAACAATTTAGAAATAGGGTGGAGTGAGTAACATGGCATAAAGTGGACAGGCACCAAAAATATGTAAAACATAGGAAACACAAACACCCACAAACACCCATCCCCTATTCTCACAAAGAAAAGGCACAAATCAGAAAAACATATGCCTAGAAATACCCTAATATCCAAGTCAAGGAATAACAGTGCTAAGAAGCACACCTCACCTTATGTAGTACATACCCCTTGAAATACCAGAAAAGGCATCATAGGCACCCACAAAAACACTTCAGTGAACAGAAATGCAAGACCACAAAACTATATGGTAATCAAAAAAGCAAGAAAAAACATTGCAAGGAACACAAGTACAACCCTCGTACACCTGACGTCTCTGGCACCCCCACAATCTGTGCATAAGATCCCATCAACGGCAAAACACAAAATAACTTGTAGAAATGGATAAGCTGTAAAGCACACAGCAAACCAGCACCGTAAACCAGGCAGAACCAAAACAAAGAAAGTAGAAAATAACATACGTACGTAGTAGGTAATAAATAGTAAACAATAAACCCAATAATTCAAAGTCTGCGTAGAATGCCTAAAAGGACAAGAAAAGTCTCAGGCAAGCACTAGAACCAAAAAGCACATTCTAATGAGGAACGCAGCACCTTACACATACTACCAGAAAAGCATACTGTAATGGGATACACTCACCCACAAGAACAGCAAAAGAAACCACAAACAACCCACTCATGCAAATCTTTGCTATACGCCTGACAGGACAAGGAAAGTCTCAGACATAAACAGCAAATATTACAGGTTAAAACACATTGCTTAATTAAAAAACAGACAAAACAAAAACCCCTCTTTTCAGTGGAACAATCGATATTGGTCCCAGATGATCAGATCCAATAGCCTTATTGACATATATGAGTATTCCAATGTCCAAGATTGGTGAATTTATGGAAACCACTCGGCTTGGCTTGGATTCTATATACAGAATGCGTCATTCTATTGGATCTGATCATCTGGGACCAATATCGATTGTTCCACTGAAAAGAGGGGTTTTTGTTTTGTCTGTTTATGTATACTGTAATAAGTGCATTGTATTGTTGAATGTTTATGAAATATTTTTTATGATTAAGAAAGGAATACACTCTTCGTTTTTCAGAAAAAGAAAGGTTTTCTGAAATTTTAACTTGTTTATGGGCTCCTTATGTTAAGGACTATACCCTGCTGAGTGAGGAATATGATTTTTAAATAAAGAACGTATACATACTACATTCTAGTTAGTGGAAAAATCTCTTTGTGCTTAATATGCTTGTGTAATAGTAAAAGAGTGATATATAATATAAAAACTATTCTCCATATAGTGAGTCCAGGGAAATTCCCTCTGACTTTTGTCGATAGTACCCTGTTCCCTGGAACAAGTGGGGTCTTCTCTCTTTTGTTAGACAATTGGAATGTCTATCAAGAAGCTATTGCACGACTCAACAAGCAATATGACGATGAACCCAGTATTTTTTTGGAACGTCACAATTTTTTTAAACGCAAACAAAGTATAGATGAGAGCGTGGAAGACTATATTGCTCAGCTCACAATCCTTGCTTCTACCTGTGATTTTGGTGCAAGTACAGACGCTTCTATCTGAGATCAGTTAATTCTTGCTTGTTTTTCAAAAAAAATTCAAGAACGTTTGTTGAGCTGTAAAAATTCTTCTTTGTCTGAAACAATAGATATCACCAAAGGGATTGAACGTGCAACCAATTCGTCTAAAATTTTGCAAGAAAGCATTTCCCAACCTTGTATTCACATGATTGATCAGGGCTCTACTTCTGGCTCCATTGACCTTGTTAACAATTCTTTCAGACAACAAAATAGGAGACATATCATTTGCTATAGATGTGGCTCAAGGAGTCATCTTGGTAATTCTCCTAGTTGCCCTGCATCTGGGAAAAAGTGTTCTTCATGTAAGAAAATTGGACCCTTTCCATCTGTTTGTAGGGGTCGCAAAACATTTACTAGAGTTAATAATATTGAGTTTAATGAAAATTTAGAATCTTGCTCAACCAGACTTAATGATGTCATGTTGTCTATTGAATGTGATTCTGTTGAATTTTCCAGGACTAAGGGTCCTTGGTATGAGTTAGTGGTTGGTACAGTTCCACTTAAAGTCAAAGCTGATTCTGGCTCACCCATCACCATTTTATCAGATCTCACATTTTATTCCAATTGGGGAAAAAAAGTTGTTCTTTGCAAATCTGATGTCAATCCTAAAGCATTCGGCGAGAAAGATATTGACATGTTAGGTTTCTTTTATTCTAACATTGCATGTCTTGGTAGATACACCTTCACGAAAGTTTATGTTGCTCTTAAGGGCAGAGATATTTTAGGTTGGTTTGATCAAGCCAGAATAGGCTTAATTCTTAGACCTGGTTCTGATCAACCTATTGCTTTAGGTGATATTCCTCATGATTACTACACTAGTCATGAAACTGGAAACTTCAATGTTTCAGATTTGTCTTTTCCAAATCATAAAATGGATAACTTATTTAATTCCTTTCCTAACCTCTTTAAGGATAAGGTTGGTACAGTTTTGGGTTTCAAGCATGAAATTCGGCTTAAACCCAATGCTAAACCTGTTATCCACAAAGTTTGTTCTCTTCCATTGAGTGCAAGAGATGAATTGAAGAAGGTTTTGAAAAATGTATGTGATGAGGGAATCATTGCACCTTGTGATTCATCTGAATGGGTTAACCCCATAGTTTTAGTTCGTAAAAAATCTGGCGAGGTGAGATTATGTGCTGATTTACGCTCATTGAATAATAATATCATTGTGGATTGCCATCTGTTACCTAAAATTCATGATCTACTGGCTAATCTGGATGGGGCTAAATTCTTCTCCCTCCTGGACCTAAGGTCTGCCTGTCACCAAATTCCTTTATCTCTTAAGTCTCAAGAATTAACAACTTTTATTACGCCGTTTGGCGCTTTCAAGTATCTCAGACTCCCATTTGGTCTAGCTTCAGCAGCTAGCATTTTTCAAAAACTGATGGATAACTTATCGCAGAATATTCCTGGGGTGCAGACCTATCAGGACGATATTTTAATTCATGCTAATGACATTGTTCAACATAATCATACTCTTAACACGGTTTTACAGGTAATAGAAAAAGCTGGTATGACTGTCAGGCATGACAAATGCAAATTTGGGGTTCAATAATTAGATTATTTGGGCCATTCACTTTCACCCAATGGCATCAAACCTAAGTTCTCTTTAATAAAAGCCATCAGAGATGCCATACCTCCCAAAGATAGAGATGCCCATCGCTCATTCCTTGGTTTAGCAGAATATTGCGCCAGGTTTGTGCATGGCTATGCTCAGATTTTTGAGCCGTTGAGAGCGCTCTTAAGAAAGGGAGTGAAGTTCTCCTGGTCAGAAGATTTGCAAAACGTATTTGAGCAGGTTAAAAAGATTATTGAGGATTCGCCAGCTTTGCATCCTCTTTCGGATGGTTCGAAGTGTTTTATCACTGTTGATGCCAGTCTCACTGGTTTGGGGGCTGTTTTGGGACAATGGGTGGAAGGCAAAGAACAAACGGTTGCCTTTGCATCCAGAACACTTCTTTCAGCCGAAACTAGATACAGTACAATAGAAAGAGAAGCCTTGGCTTGTGTTTGGTCTATATAAAAATTTAAATCTTATATTTGGGGTCGTGAGTTTGAGATTTACACTGATCACAAGCCTCTTATGCACATGCTTTCTGACAGTACTTCTAACAGGGCTTCTGCAAGACTTGTTTGTCTTCTTTCAAAACTTCATGAATTTCATTTCGTCATCAAACACATTTCTGGGGGCAAAAATTTCAGGGCAGATTGCCTCTCAAGAATGTCTTTAAATGATAATTCTGTTGTTGATGATGACATTGAGTGTGTTGTCGCTACAGTGGATGCCATTGCAGAATGTCAACCCATTTCTGAGGTTCAATGGAATTCAGCCTATAATAATGATGTAACACTCTCAAAGGTCAAAGAATTTATTGTTACCAAATGGCCTGAGCGTAGAACTCTGTCTTCTGATTTAAAAGCTTTTGCAAATGTGTCAGAGGATCTTTCTTTAGTTAACGACATGATTATGCGCAATGATTTATTTGTTCCCCCTTGAGTCTTTGCAAGATCTTTATCATTTGTTCTGCTCATCAAGGACACTTGGTGTTGTAAAAACTTGTCAACGCATCAAACAATTTTACTGGTGGCCCTCCATGGATTCACATATTAGGAGAATGATCGATAATTGTACACAATGCCTCCTCTCTGACAAACATTGGAAAACCCTTTCCACTCCTTTATGTCCTGTACCTCTTCCGGCAGGTCCATGGGACAAAGTAGGTTTGGATTTTTCTGGCCCTTATGATGTTTTACCAACTGAGAACACATATCTGATTGTTTTAGTTGATTACTATACCAAATGGTTGTATTACTCTTTTTGCAATTCTGCCTCAACTGAAAATGCTGTAAAATTTTTACAATCTGTGTTTGATGTTGAAGGTTTTCCCAAAACCATTGTTACCGACAATGGGACACATTTTGTTTCTCAAAAAATGTGCTCTTTTCTTAAAAGACATGACATTTCTCATTACAAGGTTGCATTGTATTCACCCCCTTCGAATGGATTAGTTGAGAGGAGTAATCATATTATCAAGGAGGGTATACAAACTGCAATCTCCTCCAGGCTAGACCCTTTGTCTTTTGTACATGACAAAGTATGAGCATACAATACCACTGAAGTACTGGGTTTTTCAGAACCGGTACTGAACCGGTAACCCAGCGGTGCCAGGGACAACACCCTATGACTTCGGGTCCTTCCTGTTTCAGACTACAGAAACACAGAGTCTTCTAGGTGAAGTCAAAGATCGAATTTATTGGCTGCAACCAAGTAACAGGTATCCTAGAAGTACAACATGGTGTATATTCTCAGGAGACTGCTCAATCTTACAAAGCCAGCCTTCTCTTTTTATACAAAATATTATGCTTCAGGCAAACATTCCTATTTTTACAGTTGACCATTCACATATTTTCACTACAAAGAAAAAGCAGAGTCATGATGACAATCCCACATTTCAGTTTGTTCAGCCCACAATCAATTACCCGGCAAGGCCCAGTATTTTCATCAGATATCGACAGACCCCCAATAAAACGGGCACCTCCTCCTCGTAAAGCAAGTCATAAAGGAAGAAACAGAAACAGGTGTGTGTAAGATTAGGAAAGGTTTGTGTGCGATGAAAGGTTTATGGCATGTTGTGCCTTGATGCTATCTCGACCGGCCACTGGGAGAGGAACTGCCCAAACAGGTTCTGCCTTGGGCAGTGGAGTCAGCTTGCCCAGGTCGCAGAGAAGTCAGCAAAGGTGTACGTGTCCTTCAGAATCATGTTTGGCCTAATCATTGGCCTATGTGAGGGCAACTCACAAAATGGCTGCCGTACAAAAAATGGAACCCAAGGGTTCAGGACGAAAATGACGATTTCAGGGTGAAATCGTCACTCGAATATGACGAAAATGCTTGTACATAGTATACTGGCCATTTTCGGTCTGCTGATATCAAAATCGTCATGATATGACGATGTTTATAACATAGGTCCAAAATTTTCAGTACCACAGACCCTTCTTTTGCCCTTACATAGGCAATAACCTATACTCATGCTAATCTGAGTCCAGGTCTATATTCATAAAGTCATTGAGATGTTGCTGTAGCATCATCCTATTACTTAGCTCGTCCCTCGATACAGGTTTCCTTACACATGATGTAGCACAGAGGCCACATAGTGCAGGAGCACACTGTACACACAGACAGAACAGGAAAAGAATGGCTAAGATCATCCCAATGACCATCAGAATTTTCCATCCCCAGCCGGATACCAGTTCCCAGAACCATCCCATTAACGACCAATCCCCTTTGTCTACATGAATAGATTCGGAAATCTTATGCAGTTTGGAGATGGCCTGGTACACTGTTGGACGTTATCTGGAATGAAAACACAGCAACTCGATTGGATCACTCTACATACCCCACCTCGGTCTGCAAGTATGACATCTAACGCGACCCTGTTCTGAAGGGTCATAAGACGATCCGACTGGAGCTCAGCAGTCAAGTTACTAAGGGCATCGGCAGTTTCAACCACGGTGGATTCAACCACTCTTGTCAATTGCCTTATGTTCCTGCTGTTAACCATGGGGCCCCAGAACGGCAGAAAACCCCTCACGAAGTCTCCAAATTCTTGTTCTGCAGTGTCCTCTTCACTGAAGACACCTCTAACTATCCTTGTCTCATGGTAATCTGCCGCCGCTGTGTAGGTGGGAGGCAACAGGAACGAAACAAAGCATGTGCCCGAAAAGTCAGGGGGCAACCATGTATAGGCTCTATCATGGCAGATGAAATAGGTACCCTTAGCTGCTAAGAACGGAGGGGAAGTCTGAGACGCAAAAACATAGGTCTCAGTTCAGATACTCTTCCCTAACTGAGCTCTGGGATTCCTGCCAATACCTTGCAGACATAAGTGACCCTGATGGGGTACTATCCAAATCGGGGAAGATCTCTTCGCTTGCTGTTTCTCATTCAGAGTGACTCCATATCCGGTCACGTTCCATCCTATATATACTAGTGTCTCATCTCTCGGGATAGTCTCATAGGAGATATCTTCCTTAATCATATCTACTATACCCTTAACTAGAGCACTATTCTTAGGATTATCTTCCACAGAACGTAGGGGGTAGGTCTCATGTGTGTAGATAAACATCGTTCTGTATGCCCACACAGAACCATTGTGTCTGAAAGGCAGAACCAGATAAGGGATACCCTTATCCGTTGTGTGAGGCATAAGACCACACACCCAACAGTTAGTAGTGTTCATTACTAGTTGGTGTTGGTGCAAAAGCTGAACGAAGGAGTTATTAATAAACTCTAATCTCCGAGCGGATTCATGTTCAGGAAGTGGTTGAAAAGAATGTGAGGAAATAGTAGTAGGAGGAGGTATGGGCGATGAAGTGGGTGTAAGTGTCACTCGAAAAGAGAATAAAACATATCCTATGAAAAACATCATTACACTGAACAGCATGAAAACACACAATATCAAAAAACGTTTCTTGGTCATCATTCTGCAAATTGTAGTCTTAAAGTTCATTTGTTTGGCAGGTCTCTCCATCTTGAAAAACTCCATCCTCTCTAAAATGCTGCTCGCGATGGTAGGGTGTTATATGCTAAAGGATGCTTCTGTCAGTCCAGGGCAACTCCCTTAGACCAACCAGAACCGTCGACCTAACGTCTTCGGCTGCACCCCAAAGACTTTGGGCAACCGCGACCCTACAGCTGAACCCGGATGGTGGTTCGAAAAACAAAAATAAAAAAGTTTCTCAGATGAGAGAACTGCACTTTCAAAAATGTTAGTAAAGAAAAGGAAAATTTATTTTTCCAAAGTTCTCGGCCTCAAATTATAGCGTTGCTTCCCAGATACTGTCTGGTCTTTAAACAGGAGTTCAGGCTCTGTAGTGTCCAATCGATTTGATGGTGGCACAGCTTCTTGCAAAAGATTGTCACTTTCTTCTTCAGAAACCGTTCCTTTAACACGTGCATCACTGAAAGGCAGAAATCGAGGCACAGTCTCAGTCTCAGAGTCAGCAACACCCTCCTGGACCCACCGGTCGTACGGTAGAGGCAAAGGCACCCTCTTGCAATGTACGCCGTGGATCCAGTTTTTCTTCCCCTCCACTCGAACAGCTGATCTTGTTGACAGCAGGACTAGGTAGGGACCTGTCCAGTGGGGCTGATCATTCTTTGTCCGCTGGAAATTCTTCACCAAAACCCAGGATCCAGGAGTAATCAGATCTCCTTGAGCTTCAGAGACCTGAGGCAGAGTAACGTGAACCTGTTGGTGTAAAACACACAATTTAGCCGTCAATTCGTACAAATAGTCAAGCAGTACAGGGTGTTCAATCTCACTGAATTTTTTCGGCCTTGGCACTCCCCATATGTTGGCCAGACGGCCGAACACAATCTCATAGGGACTAAGTCCCACTCGCGAATACACAGACATTCTGGTTGATAGGAGTGCCAAAGGCAGAGCGTCAGGCCATTTAAGACCAGAGCTTGCTTGAATTTTGGACAATTTTAGTTTTAACGTGCCATTGTAGCACTCTACTAGTCCAGCTGATTGGGGGTGATTTGCAACGTGGAATTTCTGTTGGATGCCTAGCCCTTCACATACTTTCTTCATCACTCGACCCACAAATTCCCTCCCATTGTCACTCCAGACCATTCTCGGCATTCCAAACCTAGGGAAGAACTCTTTGGCAAGGGCTTTAGCTGTGGACAAGGCAGTGTTGTCTTTTAAGGGATTTGCTTCTATCCATCTTGAAAAGGCACAAACAACAACAAGTACGTATTTCAGATTGTTGCACCTTTCCATGTGGCCGAAATCTAGCTGCAAAACCTGGAACGGATACGTTAGAGGCGCAAAATGACCAGCTGGAGTTGGGGTTCCCCTACCAGGATTGTATTTCAGACACACCATGCAATTCTTGACCACATTCTCTGCACACTTAGGAATTCCAGCATTTTGCCATACTGGAGCCAACAACTTACAAATCCCTTTTACACTGATGTGAGCCATTCCATGAGCCATTGTAACAACTGCAAGCACATACGCATCGGGTAACAACCATCTCTGATGCTCTGACAATTCAACCCAACAACCATTCACATCCAATTTACCCGTACTTTCTCTGCACACACTCAACTCTTTCTCTGTAGCTTCAGCTTGAATAGACTTCACACTTTCTATCGTGTCTTCACACATTCCCACGTCACCAATCCATCTTGCAGGGCCCGCAACATACATTCGACTCATCACATCCCTTGCTGTTTCCTTTGCAATTTCATCAGCAAATGCATTTCCACAACCAACATCATCAGTCACTTTCTTGTGTGCACTGCATTTTACAATCGCAACTTGCAATGGCAAAGTAAGTGATTCAAGGAGCTCATTCACCAATTGACCATGCTGAATCTTAGTTCCATGCGAAGTCAGGAACCCACGTTCTTTCCACAATCGTCCAAAACTGTGAGCCACACCAAATGCATACTGGCTGTCGGTATATATGGTCACTTTCATTCCTTTTGATAACACACACGCTCTTGTAAGTGCAATCAACTCTGCTGCTTGAGCTGAACTATGTGGGATACGTGCAGCTTCAACAATCGTATGCAAAGTCGTAACAGCATAGGCCGCAGTCGTATCACCATTGGGAAGCTTGAAGCATGAACCATCCACCCATAAGGTACCATCACACTTTGAAAGAGGAGTGTCACTAAGATCTATTCTCCCTTTCGTTTCTTCTTCTGTTCTGAGGAAACAATCATGCTGTTCAGAAGTATCTAACTCTGTTTCAATCGGCAACAACGTAGCTGGGTTAAGCGTGTTGCATCTTTTTATGTGCACATGACTCGCTAACAGTGTCAACTCGTAACCTGACAACCGAGCACTAGTGAAGTGCTGAGTCTTGGTCCTGTTTAACAACGTGTCCACTGCATGTGGAACCATCACAACCAATGTATTATTCATGACTAAACCAGCAGACTGTCGAATAGAAACAGCTGCTGCCGCCGTGGCTCTCAAGCAACTCGGCAACGCTTTAGCTACCGGGTCTAAAGTCGACGAAAAATACGCGCATGGACGCTGCCTGTTCCCAAACAACTGTGTCAACACTGACAATGCACAACCTTCTTTCTCATGGACATACAATGTGAAGGGCTTACTGTAGTCGGGGGTACCCAACACAGGAGCCGAACATAATGCATCGCGCAATTCGTAAAAACTTTTCTGACACTCTTCAGACCATGGGAGGGGATTCGGTGTATCTTTACAAGTTAATGCCACCAAAGGTTTGGCCAACAAAGAAAAATTTGGTATCCATTGTCTGCAATATGATGTAATACCCAAGAAAGCACGCACTTCTCTCTGTGTCCTAGGCACACTCAATTTCGGTATTGCCTGAATTCTTTCTGGGGTCAGTTTCCTTCCCTCCTTCGATAAGACATGACCTAAGTAGGTCACTTCTTGTCGACAATATTGCAATTTCGAAAGAGACACTTTGTGATGTAAATCAGACAAATGACGCAACAATGACAACGTGGCTTCTTTACAGATTTTCTCAGTATCTGCAGTAACAAGCAAATCATCAACGTACTGAATAAGGGTAGCGCCATCAGGTAAAACAATTGTGTCAAGCTGTGCTTTTAAAGCTTGACTATATATCGATGGACTTTCACAGTAGCCCTGGGGAGCGCGTTTGAAGCGGAAGCTTCGACCTCCTAAACTGAAGCCGAAAATATCCCTACTCCCTTCGGCAATCGGGATGCTGAAGAACGCATTCTTCAAGTCAATCACCGAGAACCAAGTAGCGGAGGCTGGAATCATAGTCAATAGGGCAGTGATATCAGGGACAACTGGGAATTGTGGCACAACGATTTTGTTCACTTCTCTAAGATCAATTACAAATCTGCAAACGGGTGGCTGAGAAGGGTCAGTACGTTTCAAAACAGGCAGAACAGGACTATTGCAAATGTTGCCTCTTGTCTCTTCAATTACATCTTTTTCAATCAAATCATAAATGATCGCTAGTAACGCTTTTTCACCTTCACTAGAGATCTTGTATTGGGGAATACGTGGCATTTTAACATTGGATTTTATTGTCACAACATATGGCGGTATTTCCAAAAGACCCACATCATTAGGACCAGTAGCCCAAAGAACTTCAGGAAGAGACGACAACTCTGTCGGAAATTTATCCTTCGACAAATACATTGGAGAGACTACTTTCTTACCTAGTGTAAGTTGCACTCCTGAAGGAGAACAATACAAAGTCGCATACAATCTTTTTAAAAGATCCAATCCTAACAAATTTTCACCACAACCTGTTGTCAGAATAAGGGGTGCTTCTAATTCACAAGGTCCAACAGAAAGGGACATAGGACTGGAAATCGGGTTCCTAACCGGGGCGCCAGAAAAACCTACTGAAACATTCATTTCGCCAGACAAAGGTGCGCCAGGGAGTTTAGAGTGCATAATAGAACTCTTTGTAGCACCAGTATCCAACAGAAAAGGTTCTGACACACTTGATGTAATCACCTCAACGTAAGGTCCTTTCTGATCTACTGGAACTGAAACAACTCCCTCTCTTTGTCTATGGCTGTCCTAGCAATCATTACCTTCCATATTCTCATCTTCTGCATAGTAGTCATCAGCATAGTACTGAGCTGTCCTATTAGACGCGTTATTCTGCTCATCAAACCTATTCATTGAATTTTGAGGTGGAAATGAGCGCGCGTTCTGGGGGAAATTTCCACGTCCTGTACGTCTAGGTGCTTGTAAAATACCTCGACCTCTTGCGCTAGAAACACCATTCATACGCTGTAACAAAATAGGACAACTATACTTAAAATGACCCTCTTCTTTACAATATGAACACTGATTAGGGCCTACAGGAACACGTTGTTGAGGATACTCGAACCTTTGCGAGTTCCTCTGAAACTGTTGAGGTTGCTGATAGTTACTCTGACCACCACGTGGAGGATATGCTTGCTGTAAAAGGACCTTTGTTTTTAACTCTTTCGTTTTCTTGTCTGCCCTATCCTTTTCATCTTTATCTCGATTTTCGTAATACTGGGCAGTAGCCAATATCTGTGCTGAAGAGGAAACGGCCCACAAACTTTCTGAATCTTTTAACTTCTTACACAACTCGGGAAGCAAATTGTGCACAAATTTGTCAACGAACAACCGTTGACCACCTTCTGTACTCATATCTTGACCACTGTGGTCGATAAACGTCTCTTCAAACCTAGTGAAGAAATCAGTCACTGTTTCATCTTTCTTCTGCTTACACGCAGACAACTTGTCCCAATTCACTCGCATCGCAGGCATTAAAGTCTTCATGTAATTAATGATCCTACCAGGGAGCTCTGCTACTAAAGGCTCGGGTTAGCACCACCAACTTGTCGGTCATTAGCAGCACTAATATTAGCCCATGAGTCACCTAACTCCTGATCATGATCCGCATGACGAATCTTTCCCTATAAAGGCTGTGGAACAACATTTCCAAACAATTCAATTCAATTCAAAAATCTTTATTTCGATCATAAAAGATCATCAAAGATATACAAGTTAATTATTCACGTTAAGCAATTTAAAAACTTTATATAAATATACTGTCCATTTTAAAAAGAATTTCCAAAAGTGGAAATTACGCCAATGGTTAATAAAATAGCATTTTTAAGAACAAAATCCGCATTTATACGTGGAAATTTAAAAAGATTTTTCACACAGTTGTAGTGTCCTTAATTATTCTTGCACGCAGTCGCCACATTGCAGTCAGGAATTTTGCCATAGCGAACACTATTGGTGCAGATAAATCAGTCTTAGGAACTCTGTAGGCCGGAGCATATGTTCTAAAGCCCAGGTTTTTTAAAAGAGGAACCAACCAGAAACTCCTAATTCTGCTATAGGCTCTGCAAAACAAGACCATCCATACCTCCATTGCATATAGATCTTCCGCACGAGCACTGGCATCATGCCATCCAATACATGTTCGTGGCAATATGAGTCTTTTGTTTTAATGAATGTGTCAGTTGAGGACCCTTCCCGAGTGGAACTCAATGTTTTTTGAAGCATAAAGCTATAGAATAGTTGTGAGAGTGCTTTTCTAGAAATCCTTGCGGACGCAGTTTCCGGATCTGTCCATAGTTCTGGCACTCCAAGAGTCATACACATCTCCCTGATGTACTTTATCCAGGGAATTGCGGTGGCATTAGTTAATCTAAGAAATTCCTGCAGCTCATTTCTGTAGTTTACGAGGTCCTGACTACTCCACAAGCGACGCCAATAGGTCAGAGGTTTGAGGCCCGGTTCCTCAGTGATTGGTCGCAAAGCCAAGTCCAGTCTTAGGGGGAGAAGCGGAGTGCTTGGGGGGAGTGCCGCCAATTGCCTGATGAAGTTATTTTCTGCAACCTGTATAGTATATAGCGGAGTGTGCCCCCAAAGCTCGCCCCCATAAATGATACCCCCCCCAGCTTGAGCTTTATAAATGTGAATGGCAGGTACCAACGGGCGCAGTGGGGATTTCTTAGCAATTCTTATAATGCATCCCGCCCTCTGAGCTAGTTTTGTGGTTGCTTTTGTTTTATGTGGCAGCCATGTCAAATTCTGGTTGAGGGTTATTCCAAGATATTCTATTGTATGCACCCTTTCCAGAAGTGTAGAGCCTAGGCGGGGGTTTGGGCACTTTTTGGGCTTGGGGTTAAGGATCATAAATTTTGTTTTTGAGGGGTTTACTTCTAGGCCCCTTTCACTACAGAACCCCAAGAACCCATTCAATACCCTTTGTAGCCCCATTGGCGATTTAGACCGCGTATAGTGTGCCGCCTTCGATAAGTACTGTCTTCCAGTAAATGATGTTCAATCGGAGTATTTGATCAACTGTGGAAACTCCTTTTCTAAATCCCGCCTGTAGAGGACTTAGGATATTGGTCTCCTCTATCCAAGATTGTAGCCTATTGAGTATTAGTCTGCCAAATAACTTCTGGGAGACATCAATGAGGCTTATTAGGCAATAGTTGGCTGGGAGCAGGGGCGAGCCCTTTTTGAAAATCGGGACCACCTCGGCTCCCAGCCAAGTATCAGGTATTTCCATCCCCCCAAGCACTGCGTTGAATATCACGAACAGATAGGGTGCCCAGACTCCTGGTTCCTGCTTAAATAGGTCGCCTGGCACCCCGTCCAGGCCAGGTGCCTTTCCAGAGGATAACCCTGCTATCGCCATCCTAATCTCTTTCTCAGTAAAGGGGTCCGAGGCCTGATTGTCTTGGATGATGATGGGAGGCGATGGTTCTGTCCCTCCAGCCTCCGAAGAATATAGTGACTGGAAATGGTTTTGCCAAACACTGGTGGCGATGTTTGGTTCGGTTGCCGAGGGGAGGTCTTCAGAACCGTGGTTGACTACTGGCCAGAATTTACGGGAGTCTCTTATTGCTAATGACTCAGAAAGATTCTCCCAGTGTTGGAGGTCCCACTCTATCTTAGCGTTAGTCACGAGTGTTTTGTACGTCCTCCTTCTGATGCGGATCTCTTCCCTCGGGCCTCCAGCTTTAATGGTACCTGCGAGGTCACGTTTGGCATTTCTGCAGGAGGTGTTAAACCATGTGCCTTTATGTGATCCCTGGGTTCTGTGAGATCTAGTGCAGAAAAAGTCTGCCTCAAGTGTTTTAATAAGTTGCTCATGTACGTGTGCGAGATCCTCTCTTGTTTCCTGCGTACACCCTGGGGCCCCTAGGTCAAATGCCTCCGCGAGGATTGGAGTAATCATAGCGTAAAGGGCAGCTAGCTTATCTTCACTAGTAGATAGCTTTTCCCATCTTATCCTCCTTCTATTGTTTTCTAGGAGGTATCCCTCTCTAGGTTTTTGTTCGTTTGATACCCGATCCCCCATACGGGGGATAGCATATCCTAGTTCCAAGGCATTGTGGCCGCTGTCCTCTCTAGGTATTACTCTGAAGTCAGCCACCCTTTTCCAAGCATGTAACTGTACCAGAAGGTAATCTAATCTGGATTCTCTCCCGACTTTATTATACGTACATTTGCTCGGGATATCGGTCTTAACACGACCATTGCAGGCCCTAAGGCCATGCGTGAGGGTAAGCATGTTGATCTGGAGAGCTAATGGTGTCCATGCTCTCGGGGGGGGAGCCTCTGTCGCTGGAACATGCCAACTTGAATCCTCCTCTAGGGAGGGTCCATCAAGTAAGCCAGGTAGTGGTTCGAAATGCGAATTGAAGTCTCCCCCTACTAAGTATGAAATCCCCTCTGGAATGGTTTCTAGTAGAGAGGACAGTTCGCCAATGGTTTTAGAGGTGGCAGATATGGAGACTGGTCTGGAGTAGACATTTATTATGAGTAATTTGTATAGTCTCGGCCATTCAAGGAGGACAGCCAGTATGTCTTCCGAGTCCATGGTGTATCGTGAAGCTGTGCAGCCCAGGTCTGAAGCCACCCAGATTGCCAGACCTCCAGAAGGTCGACCTCTCCCAGCCCATGCTGCTTGTATCGAAAATATCTCAAAGCCCCTAAAGGTATGCTCCTCCCTTGCCCAAGTCTCTTGAAAGAGGCAAGCACTTTTAGAGTTAACTAATTCAGCCCATGGTTCAGAATCTATTTTATTGGCCAGTCCTGCGACATTCCATGAGAGCAGCTTTAATATGTAAGGGACGTACTGGCTATTTCCCTTTGTGCCTTGATTTATCTTTAAATTTATATGATCTTTTGGGGATGTTCCCTGTATCGGCCCTTGTCCCCTGTATAACATGTCTATATCCGCTAAATTCATAATGCAAGAGCCTGCAGTCTGTGACAATTCCTTGTAATACCCTGCAGGATTTTTACGGCGATCAGGCAATGTCTGTTTAAGGGCCAAGACTTCAGCTCTTTTCCATGGAACATGTACCCAAAAACGCTGAAAATGTGGCTGAATAGGTGGGTTAGCTGCTATGTCCCCTTCCCTCCATTGTGGGGGAACTTCTCTCATAGGATATTGTCTCATCTTCTTTTTAACAGAGGAATCAGGCTCAAACAACGACCGAGAAACACCTTCACTCCTAAACGACAACAATGTCGCAACTACTTTCTTAACATCTGAACCCACAATTGAGCCTTTCCCAAACTCGAACCGTATATGACATAACTCAGGTGGATTGGGCTCCAAATCATTCTCCTCTAAATCCTCACTCAGGAAGGTACACATTTTCTCAAAAACGTATCTCTGTTTTGGTGCTTCCCACTGATGGAAGACATCCATAACAGACTCTAGCTCATATTTCGTCAGTTCAATAACCCATTTATGTGCCAAATAATTCAATGTTTCCTTCTCCCTAGAATCAGGCAGTTGGCTACGCAACTGTTTACGCTCTGAGACAGGAGATACACCTGTTGCTCCAAAGAGAGGATATAGAAGGCTAGCAACAGTGCTAGTCATTCTCTGTCGAACAGAAAGAGAAGTCGAGCAAAGGACAGGCAGAAGAGCAGAGTGAGGCAAGGCAGACGCAGAGGCAGTGGCAGGAGGAATACCAGGAGTGGTAGTCGATATAGTTGTCAAAGTTGTAGGAAGTAAAGGTAGAGCAGATGTCAAAGTCTGTGGCCCTTGAGGAGGCTGCACCGGAAGGGTAGGAGCCAACTGAAAAGCAGCTGGTGGTTGTGGAGGAACTTGAGGCACAACAATCGGGGGTTGCACGACTAAAGGTTGCGGAGGTGCTGTAGCATTCTGCGCATAAGGGGGTGGTGAACTCAATAAATGCGACATTAGGGGATCTTTTTCAAGTTCTTTTGCTGCATCCTGCTGAAGAGGCGGCAAAACTGGATAACATTTATCGATTATCATTTTACGTTGCCCGTGCAACTGCTCACTCGCTTGTTCTTCCTCATCATCTTTATATTAGCTAATTTAATTTCTTTCTGTTTGGCTTCCTTTCGCCATAGGCGGAAAGAGTCAAACATCGCCGGCCGGGCTTTCTTCTTAAAAAGTTTAACTTCTAGATTATCTAGGATTTTCGTGTCAAAGCTACAATATTGGGGCCATTTTAAAACACCATCTTTCCTGGTGTATTTGATCCACACTTCATTATAGGTGATGGAGCCTACTCCATGTTTCACATAAAGTTCATAAGTTGGAGTTCCAATCAGAGGAACCGGACACGAGTCCTCCAATCGGGAATCCCTATTACAACTAAGACAAAACAAATTTCCAAGTCTGCTAAGACCAGGCATCTTCGCTCTTTAGTCTAGCTTCAAACTTCAAGGGATTATCGATTACGATAGTCTCGTGAATACACGAGTCCCTCTGCTTTGGTACTTGCAAGTTCCAAATCAAAGATCCCAAGGGGATACCTAAACTAAGGACTGGGAGACGCTCCACTTATACTTAACTGAGGTATCGATGACTGCACCAGAAGACTCGTCTATCGTTTCGCTCTACCAATCATCAAGGGTCCAAAACAGGGCGATAGTCAGGGCAGCAGTCCTTCGTAGGCGTCGCGAAGCGGGGAACCTCATAGCAAAGACTTTCGGACCATGTCGACATGCAGGGGTCGATGAAGTGGCGGCCTTCCTCCAGAATTTTCACACGAAGCTCCTCACGAACCTCTGGCTTGGACCGGTACCGCTGATATGGCTCCACGTTGGGCGCCAACTGAAGTACTGGGTTTTTCAGAACCGGTACTGAACCGGTAACCCAGCGGTGCCATGGACAACACCCTATGACTTCGGGTCCTTCCTGTTTCAGACTACAGAAACACAGAGTCTTCTAGGTGAAGTCAAAGATCGAATTTATTGGCTGCAACCAAGTAACAGGTATCCTAGAAGTACAACACGGTGTATATTCTCAGGAGACTGCTCAATCTTACAAAGCCAGCCTTCTCTTTTTATACAAAATATTATGCTTCAGGCAAACATTCCTATTTTTACAGTTGACCATTCACATATTTTCACTACAAAGAAAAAGCAGAGTCATGATGACAATCCCACATTTCAGTTTGTTCAGCCCACAATCAATTACCCGGCAAGGCCCAGTATTTTCATCAGATATCGACGGACCCCCAATAAAACGGGCACCTCCTCCTCGTAAAGCAAGTCATAAAGGAAGAAACAGAAACAGGTGTGTGTAAGATTAGGAAAGGTTTGTGTGCGATGAAAGGTTTATGGCATGTTGTGCCTTGATGCTATCTCGACCGGCCACTGGGAGAGGAACTGCCCAAACAGGTTCTGCCTTGGGCAGTGGAGTCAGCTTGCCCAGGTCGCAGAGAAGTCAGCAAAGGTGTACGTGTCCTTCAGAATCATGTTTGGCCTAATCATTGGCCTATGTGAGGGCAACTCACAAAGAGGCTGCCGTACACAAAATGGAACCCAAGGGTTCAGGACAAAAATGACGATTTCAGGGTGAAATCGTCACTCGAATATGAGAAAAATGCTTATACATAGTATACTGGCCATTTTCGGTCTGCTGATATCAAAATTGTCATGATATGACGATGTTTATAACATAGGTCCAAAATTTTCAGTACCACACCACTCCACACTCCACAACTGGTGTTGCACCATTTACTTTGCTTGGGAAAAGGAAAGTGCATTCACTTCTCAATCCTAGTTGGTTACATGGGAATTGTCATTTGTCTCTTAACTCTTACTCTATTCACGAACATGTGAAAGCTAAACAACATTCTATGAAATCACGTTTTGACGAAGGTAAACATTCCTTTGATCAGCCCTTACAGAAAGGGGATTGGGTGCTCATTAAAAATCCTAAAAGAGTTATGAAAGGGCAATCCAAGTTCTCTTCTCCAAATTTAGTTACACATGTTAGTAAAGGTTCTGCCCTTCTTGATAACAAAGGATGGTGGAACAAGCGGGTTCTTGTTAAGATTTCCCCACTTCAGGCCCATGTTGTCTCATAACATGCCTCTTCAGAGTCAGAACATTGTGATTGGTTTGATTTAGCTTATGAGCAACCCTCTTCTAATCCAGATTTGGAAACATCTGTGGTATCACAATCTGCTGTCTCTGACCATTTGTCATTACCTTCTGTTACAGTTTTGGAAGAGTCTCCCGAAACATCTGTAGCTTCACAATTTGTTGTTTCTGACCATTTGTCATTACCCTCAGATATAATAATAATAATAAAGCCATTTTTAAAGCGCATGGCTGCACTAAAAATAGTGTGTCCCCGCGCTATATTATAGATACAGTCTTGGAAGAGTCTCCCGAAGTGACAACTAAAAGAGCTTTACATTTAAAGCAATTGTCCTGCAGATTGAGAGACTATGTTTTGGAGTAGATTTGTATTTGCAAATTTTCTTTTTTAATTTTTTTTTATTGATTTTATGTTGCAAACAAAAAACATATTAGTTTGATTACAGTTTACATGGATAGAATTCATAATAACAGACTCTACATTTAAAGAACAAGAAAGAGAAACATAACACCAAAGAAGAAAATAAAAAAAACGGCAAAACCACAAAAATTTCTATAGGCAGCCAATAAAATTTTAACAAAAGTAAAATCAGGAGGATATTTGAATCGTTTAATCATGAATCCATTGTTGTATCGGAGCCCAGATTTTCATCCCTAATTGTTTCTTCTTTCTTCCTTTTGTTGCATATATAGCAAGTTCAAAATTAAATTTGGCTAATAAACGAGCCCTCCACATAGAAAACGAAGGTGGTTCCGAATTAATCCATTCCTGAGTGATACATGCACGAAATTCGGACATCATAATAAAAATCAGGTGTTGTTGTTCTCTTTCTATAGTCTCTATTGATAGTCCAAATAAAATCAGTTCTGGTGAAAGAATTATTGTTCTCATTGTGATTTTTTCGATAAATATTTGAATTTCTGAAATAATACCATGTAATTTGGAACAAGAAAGAACATATGTATTGCATCTGCTCCAATCAAAGTACATCGATTGCAGGTTATACCAACAATAGCCCCCCATTTCATGATTTTAGCTGATGTGTGATAGAGATCAAACAAAGCCATATAATGTTGAGTTTGTGATCGCCCTGAAATTAGAATAGAATTAGCTGTCTTAATAGATTCTTTTATCATAAGGTCGTTTACACCCAGTTTCTCCTCCCATTTGTGTTGGATCAAGGAAAAATCGTCTGCAAGAAAGGTTATAAATAGGTTATAAAAATAACCTATTTTTCTTTTAGTATAAAGACTGTCTATCATCAAGATCGTTTTAAGACCTTGTCGATCATTTAGAGAGAGCGAATTTAGAAAGCTAAAAATCTGTAAGTATTTGAAATAATCATGACCAGGGAGTCTAAATGTATGTTGAAGTTCGGAAAAGGTAGATATAGTGGTAGAGTTGGCCGAGTATAAATCACTCAGGTGGCGGATACCATTATAATTCCACCTTTTCATCACCGGATCTCTAAATATAGAGGGAAAACAGTGTGGTGAGTTTAAGGGAGTATATCTTACAATCTTTGGAATCCCAGCCAGTTTTTTATAATTCTCCATGTTTTAAATAATCTTAAATTTTGTTTTTTTGTAGTAACTTGGTTCTATTATTCTTAAAAATTGATTGTTAGCTTCCGTACCTAGAACTAATTCATATATCGATGGGGAGTGTGCATGTGATATAGGGGTTTTGTTGACCACAATCAGAGGAGATATAAATTGTAATACTGTAGCCAGATAATAGAATAAGAAATATGGAACGGCCCATCCCCCTCTATCCTTTATTAGGATCATTTTTTTGTAAGCTCTCCTAATGCCTTTGTAGCCCCATAAGAATCTTCCTGACATTCTTTCAAGTTGCTTAGAAAAATCAGGCGGGAATTCCAATGGAACTGTTCTAAATAAATATATACATTTTGGGAGAATCAGCATTTTTAGCACATTATTCCTCCCGTGTAATGATAAATGCAAATGATCTATTCTTTCCAGGGTTGAATTGGCTTTCTTCAGAATCGGGGCATAATTAAGATTAGGAATCTTCGAAATAGGTGTTGTTAGTTTAATCCCGAGATAGGTTGCTTCGGAGACTATATTATTAGGAAGCGGAGGATTTTGACCTACGAAAATTATTTGTGTTTTGGATACATTTAATTTATATCCTGAAAAGGAGCCAAAATTTGCTGCTAGTTCTTCGATCCTAAGGAAAGCCCTTTCGATATCCTTGGCACCTACTACTAAATCGTCTGCATAGGCAAGGGCTCTGTAGGTAGTACCGCCCACCTCCACCGGAATTATATACTCATCTTGATTTAATTGATTGAGGAAGATGTCAATATAGATAGAAAAAAGGAGAGGAGAAGAAGGACATCCTTGTCGTGTTCCACGTTGAATAGGGAATAAGGCTGATTTTGTAGTCCCAATTTTTACAGCTGAGATTGGATTTTTGTACAAAGCCTTAAAGGCGGTTGCAATCCCTGGACCAAAGCCCTTTATATTTAGCAGGTCCCAGAGATAGGGCCACGCCACCCTATCAAATGCTTTTTCGGCATCCAATAGTATGATCCCAATTGATGTTTTAGTACCCTCAGCCCAGTCCATCATAGCAATAATCCGAATATGATCAGCTGTATCTCTATTTGGGATAAACCCATGTTGCCATCGGGATACAATTGTTGATATTATTTTTGACATTCGTGTAGCTAGTATTTTTGAGTATACCTTACTATCAGTATTTATTAATGATATTGGTCTATATGACGCAGGGTTTAATGGATCCTTATCTTTTTAAGAAATGTCATTATTACTGATTGGGCCCAGGACTCCAGTGGAAAACCTCTCCGTGCCTCATGGAAAGTAATAAGTATATCTTGTTTTATGATGTTCCTAAAGATTTTATAAAATTCTAGTGGGATACCGTCAGGTCCCGTTGATTTGCCTATTGCTAGCGATGTTAGTGCATTTTCAATTTCTTACCATGTAATTTCTGTTTCTAGAACTATTTTTTGGTCATTAGAAAGGGATGGTAGAGCATTAACTGTGGCGAAGTTCATACATTGTTGTGAAGAGTAAGAGTCGTCTTTATATTGATATAATTTAAGATAGAATTGGCGAAACACTTCAAGAATTGATTTGGGGTTATTATGTATCTGCCCTGTTTCGTCTTGTATTGAGTCTATAGTATTGAATACTTCTTTTTGTCTGGTTCTCTTTGCAAGTATTTTCCCTGCATTTTCAGCCATCTCATACAGTTGAGATCGGTAGGTTGCTATTTTTCCGCCAAATTAGACGCGAAAGATTCATATAAAGCGGCTTTATGAATCGCTAGATTTGTTTCAATATCTGATGTTGGTTGTTTTTGGCTAATAGCTATTAATAAAAAAAAATTCCAGAGTAAAACATTTTTGTACCCTTGATCTACCTTTTCTCGTATCATTTTTTGTTTTTTAATAAAAAAGCGTCCCATATATTCTGGACCGAAGCCGTTCCTCTATTAATATCAAAAAATTATTTTATCCATTTTGCCATCATATCTAAATATTCAGAGTCAGCTAATAGTTTTCAATCAAATGTCCAGGCCCTTATATGGGGAGTTGATATGTTAGTTTTAATTTCGATCACTATTGGGTTATGATCCGAGATTATTCGTGGATATAAATCAAATCTAGTATCACATAGTAGTGCCTTCTTAATGAAAAAATAATCAAGGCGTACAAACTTTTTATGGGGAAAAGAAAAAAATGTAAACCCGGGTACTGATAAAAAATTTTTTTCATGAGCAACATCAAATAGGCTACATCCATTATCAAGGAACGAAGAGCTTTAAATGATTTTTTTTTTGCCCCTTGATAATCCATGGTGTTACGTATATTCCTACCAAGGTCTAGATGAAGGTTGAGATCTCCGCACAGTATTAGCGATGGAGCCCAGTTAGCTAATTCTAAATTTAAAAAGTTCAGTATAGTTGGATAATCTAGATTTGGGCCATACACAGCACAGATAGTCCAAACTTTACTATTAATTTTTACTTCAACAATTGCCCATCTACCATATTGATCTGCCTTACTTCGAATAAGAGTCCCCAGATCTTTTCTAATTAGGATTGCCACTCCTTTTGTCGTTGTACCTTGTGATGTTGTGGAAAAGTAAATTTTGCCATGTTCTGTGTCCCTACGTGTTCCCCATCCTATGTTATATGTGCATGATTAATATGCATATGTATTCCCTTATGATCGATTAAAGACGCAATTCTAGTTGTGTCCAACTCTAGTATGCCAGTTTCCAGTTCTCGTGAAAGCTACGAGTATTAGGCCTATGTAAAGTTACGTTGCCACGTTTCTCAGTGTGCACGTTAGTTCAGTAAAAGTCCCCGTTTCTAGGCCTCAAAAGGGCCCGGACTCAGATTCAGCCCCTGTCTCCTGAACCCTCTCCGAGGAGCGATACAGCCCCCACCTGTATCCCTGACCCTTCACTTACTTCCTGCCTCACAGTGCCCGGCTCGGCCTGGCTCTGCCTGCCAGTCTGCCAAGAGTATGTTATGATTCTAGTTATCAGTCCAGCTCTCCTTCCCTGCATTCCTAAGCTACTGAATCGCATCAATAGTTTCCGTCATAGTCTAGCTTTTACGTCTCCATATAAGAGAAATACTGTATTAATGGTCATTTAATATTCCTCAACACGCACTACATGTAGAATAATGCATGCACCAGTCTTAGAGTCTGTTAGCCTTTACCCTGATAACTTTTGGATTCTATCAACATGTTCTTTAAACATCAGATACTAGATAGTGTTTAGGTACATGTCGCTCTGACTCTCCAGACTTTAGTCTCTCCTTCTAGCGCAGAAGTCATAGCCCCCAGCTTCTCCCTAGTAACACGTCATTGTCAGTTTGCGCGCACCACTAGGTTAGAGGTCCCGGCTCCTTAGGTAGCCCCCTCCATGTTTCCGCCCCATTTATGACATATTCTGTTACGTTTACATCACATGTCTATGTACACGCCTCTTGTTACACCCACTTTATGCCTTATCTTTCGCGACTGCTACGAACCCCGCCCACTGCTACGCCTACTGTATTGAATGCTATGTATTTTGTTTTAGTATATATATGTTGTGCACTGTTATTAAAAGCTAGCGCGCTCATCCCAGATCCTGCCCCGGCAGCTGCCGGGCCCTGCCATCCTATTCCCGTGCAGGTTGTCCTGTTCCTGTCCTTTATGCTGTATTAAAACCTGCAAACTCCAGCTACCTCGAATCTTGACTCTTATTTATTGAGCTATCTGTTATTGTATGTCTAGTCAAAAATAGAGGTATTATTTATTTATTTACCACATAATGGCGCCCGAACAGGGACTTGCCCTTTCCCCACGCGCCGGTGAAGCCACGCAAGCCCCCTGATCCTCTGCAGCCGTGACGGAACCATACCGTGCACGTGCAGATATTTCTGCTTCAAGTATCCCTCAGGCCCACGGAGGAGACGGAGGTTGCGGTCCAGCATCCAGACGAGGCGGTGGAGGAACGCGGCGAGTCCCGACCAGAGCCCAAGCCGAGAGTCCAAGGTCCGAGGTATCCGGAGGCCCACCCGTAACAGAAGTCCGAAGTTCGTCCGTCCGTCGTCGTAGCAGTCCAGTCCAGTCCGAGGCCTTCCGTTCTTGCTGCCCGGTGAGTACCGTTGCTGGGGTAGTATCTAGACAGGGTCAATTGCATTGTCTCTGGTCCGTGGGTTTGGGTACACAGATCCAACACGAAGTGTCCACTTAGGTGGATGCGGGTCCTGACGTGTCTCTTTATGAGACCGGTAAGTTTCGTACTGTTTTAGCAGTGCATCTAGTTTCTGTTCTAGTCCGTTCTGTTCTCGAGAAATTCATGTATTCTGTTTTTGGTATTCCAGGTAGTATTTTGTCCGAACTGTTATCTTAAATGTCATTCATGTATTTCAATGTCGTGGTATGAGTGATCAGTCTCAAGTCATTATTGTGTTCATTGTGTATTGTACTGTGTCCAGATCCCAGTTTACGTCATGCCTCTGTTCTCAAAATTACGTCAGTTAAGAACTAGAAAAGGTCTGCTCGAGGAAGCAGTTCCTGTCCCGCCTAGGGACAGTCCAGGTCATTTTATGTATCAAAAGCATGGCATAAGTGCCATATTATATCTAGATTTATGGGTGGAGTACACCAAACAGTTAGAAGAAAAGTATAGATGGCCCGTATCGGGTACATGGGATGCCGAGTGCATCATGCGAGTAGAAGAAGTATTATGGAAAAAGAAAGCCAGACAGTCACAGAAAGATGCCATCGAGTTATGGCGCAAAGAATCTCATAAAAGAACCGAAAAAGAAATCAGAAAGTCAGAATTAAGTAGAGAATCCTTAGAAAGAGCCCAAGAAAGGGAATCGATCGAAATAGGTGAACGAGTTAAAACCGAACAGTCAGACAGACAGAGAAATGCCCTCATTAAGGGTATGTATCCTCTTCTTGCCGAGGGCTTGCCAAAAGCAACCCCGGAGGCATCCAGTAATTTTCCGCCGCCATTAGTTCCGACCAAGCTACGTCACAAACCGACCGCAGCTGATATTTTTCTCTCGTCCTATTTGGACGACACAGTCCCAGAATATGCAAATCCTGTTCCACCAGCTCCTGTAAATAATGTAATTCATGGTCCTCCAGCCACCGGGGCACCTGTTACAGCACCTGTTACGGTACCCCCGGTCCAGCCCGTAGTACAAATTCCCGCCACATCAGTCACTTTGCCAGCACGAAGAGTATCAGTCGATGATTCCAGTTTAGGGGCCGCGGGAGGAGGTCCTCCTGGTACCCCGCCGCCAAATAGACGTCTAGGGCCAGTCGAGTTACATGAACGTGCGTTACAGCGTACGCCTAAATATCAGTCCATTGCAGAAATCAGGCGAGCTCTTACTGAATGCTGTTATGATCCAGTCCCAGGCGAGGATAGTATGGTTATATATTCCGTACGTATAAGGCAGGTGTCCGAGTATTTGGTCACCCTACCGAATATGAAAGAAGATCTAGACTGAATGTATTGTTTCATTCGTACAGGACAAGATCCAGAAAGTATTGGTGAAGTCATGTCTCTCAGGAAAGCTGAGATCCAGTTCATGTTATTAAAGTTTCTGATCAATTGTTTAATTAGGGAACAAGATTCCCCGACTAAAGATCCGAACGAAATGAAAATTCTGACAAGGTGGAGTGATAATATAGCCGAGGGTAAGCACAAGACACTCAATAGTATAGAGAGTATGTACAAGAAAATTCGTAAAGAAATAATAAGGTTACACGAACAACGCAAAGAAGCCCTAGGAAGCGAGAAAGAAAATGACTCTCCTACTGAAGAGGTAGACGACGAGAATCCCGCCAGAATAGCGTATGTAGGTAAATCTAGATTTCCAGACCGACATTTACGCCTAGAACACAAGAAAGTCGTTCATCATCCAGCACCAGAACAAGGTTCTCTAGAACAAGTATTTCAAGCTACCGATCACATTCTGAAATTACGAATCGGTTATAGTGAACTTAGTACCATGCATGAACAAGAACTAGCCCGATCAGCAGTCCGATGGGCTACTGATTCTACCACTTTTCCGGACGAAATAGTGGCACAAATGTTTCTGAAGTTGCCCCCAGCCGAGCAGCGACTGGTGGGTATGTATATGATCCAGCACCTCATTACGTTGTATGAGGGTCAACATTCTGATCCAGGCCCGTTACATGATATCCTGAACGAGTTACTCCAGTATAGATGGAAAGGTTTAGGTACCGATTTAATTAGTGTCATTCTAGAACAGCGCCATAAATATAGAACGTTTTTGACCCCGCATTTTGTTCATGTCTCACCTCCAGAAAGTAAACCGTTTTACATAGATAGACAGCATCCACTACGAGAAGTACACCCAGTTAGGACAGCGGGTGGTGAAATGCAACGAGTATTTGTTTACACCCCAGTTACCAAGATGGAACTCTTAGAAATGAAGAAGTTAATTCCCTGTCACGACAAAGATCCAGCAGGGTTCCACCGAGAATTAAAAGACATGCTCCGTATGGGAGAATACACGTATCCAGATATTATTAAAATGTTAAAAGTCCTGTTGCCTGCGGGCATATATGAAAAACTCAAGGAAAAAGATTGGGAGGTGGGAGAGAAAAAGATCGATTGGACAGCTCTAGAAGCTGAAGATAAGATACGAGTACCAGGTACCAGTCTTGGAGACAAATGTAAAGAATTACCAGAATTGTTGATACAAGTTTTGCCTAGGTTACTAGCCACGAAAAAGGAGGACTGGGATGCAATCTCAGCATGTAAACAGAAACAAGACGAAGACACTAGTGATTTTTATTCTAGATTTGAGAAATGCTTTATAATAAACAGTGGTTTAAAGACGAGTAGTGAGTCATACCCTCATCTCTTTGTTACTAAATTAGTCGAGAATTCAAGTCCACAAGTTAAGAATCGAGTTTTGAAAGTCGAAAGTACATGGCAAGCTAGTACTCCGTCCCAGATGTTACAGATGCTTCAGTATCACCAGAATAGAATCAGAGAAGAGCAAGAACACGAGAGAAGATGTATGAAAGACACGAAAATGAAAGTACTAGTTGCACAATCTGTTCCACAAGACAGTCAGAAGAGGGGTCCGAATCAAGCCAGTCATCCTGCAGCTCCCGTTAAAGGGACATGCAATTATTGTAAACAGCCAGGTCATTTCATAAACGAGTGTGCAGTTCTGAAACACAACATAGCCACTGGTAAAACTAAAGAAAGACCACGTCCGCCTAGACAAGAACAAGTTTCACAGACTTCTCAGCCACCACAGAATGCACAACAGACAGTTACAGCACCGCAGCCTATTGCTGCAACACAGCATGTTACACAGCAGATGTACCAGTATGCCCAGACAGAGTATCCAGAGTATCAAGCGTATTCATGAAACAGCCTAGAGAGGGAGGTAGGCTTGCCTCTCATCGAGATTCCTGTAGATCAAGAAGGTCCCTATGTTCATAGTCAAGTATTAGGGAAAGACAGAAAGTTTTTGATTGATACAGGGGCAAGTAGGACTACTATCAGTCATGACGAGGTTCCAGGGGCTCCGCTCTCAGGCTCTAGAAATGTTTCCCTTGGATTTTCAGGAAAGCCAATAGTAAACGAGATATCAAAGCCAGTTACTCTAGAAGTTGGTCCATTGTCCCGAACTACTGATCTATTGCTTACGAAGTCATGTCCAGAAAATTTGTTAGGTATTAAGACATTGAAAGAATTAGGTGCAGTCATATGTTGTTCCCCAGAGGGAATACGTTTGTTTTTGCGTGACTTTAAGGGTCACTATGTTTTACGAGATTTTGATCCGAGATTGTCTAATGTTCCGCAGCATCTATGGGCGCAAGGTCCAACTGATGTTGGTTTTATGCAAATCACACCCTATCGTGTGACTCTCAAGCCAGGTGTAGTGTTACCACGAATCAGACAGTACAGATTGCCACCTGAGGCTGTAGCAGCCTTATCCAAAATTATTGACGAGCTCATTGTTCAAGGAGTAGTTGTAGAAACTGACTCCAATGTATGTAATTCTCCTATTATTCCAGTCATGAAACGTACTGATCCAAATGCACCCCCAGTATATCGATTAGTGATCGACCTTCGAGAACTCAATAAATGTATCATTCCCCAGTATCCAGTTGTTCCAGATATCTCATCTCTATTGACAGCCATTGATTCTGAAGCTACATTTTTCACAGTAATAGACCTCAAGAACGCATTTTTTAGTGTTCCAATTCATCTAGATAGCCAGTACCTTTTCGGATTCTGTTTAAATGGAAGGAGCTATAAATTCACACGAGCTCCTCAAGGTTTCACAGAAAGTCCTAGTATTTACAGTCAAGCACTTAAGAGACAACTAGACAATATTCACATGCCAACTGACACTGCCCTGCTCCAGTATGTCGATGATCTACTGATCACAGCCCGTTCTGAACGTGACTGCGAGCGAGCATCACTTACAGTCTTGTATTTCCTAGCCGAGATGGGGCACAAGGTGTCCCCTTCGAAGCTTCAATTCTGTGTCCAGCAAGTGATCTACTTAGGCCACTTACTGTCCAAGTGGGGTAGGCAGTTGACACCTGACCGTATCCAGTTAATAGCGAGTCTTCCACAGCCCAAGACACAGAAGGAGGTACGTGCTTTTATCGGCCTTACTTCTTATTGCAGACAATGGATTCCTCAGTATGCATTTCCAGCCAAGCCACTGATACAGTTAACGACACAGGAGGCAGCCGTATCGACTGTTCTCCCTTGGACATCTGAACATACACTTAGTTTTAATGAGTTGAAGAAAGCTTTATGCCAAGCACCTGTTCTAGCTACACCGAACTACAGTAAGCCTTTTACACTTTTTGTCACAGAACGTGATGGTACAGCATTATCTGTTCTTACACAAGATCAAGCCGGACAATACAAGCCTTGTGCTTATTTTTCGAGCACATTAGATCCAGTAGCCCAGGCTCTGCCTGCGTGCCTCAAGTCAGTTGCAGCCACAGCACTAGCTATCAGACAAAGTGATTCCATAGTATTAGGACACTCCTTGACAGTACAAGTTCCACACTCCGTGGAAGTTCTTTTAAACCGAACACAGACTCAGCACTTGACAATTGCACGTTTAACAGGTTATGAACTGACACTGTTCCAGCCACACATAGAAATCAGACGCTGCAACGTTCTAAATCCTGCTACACTGTTACCGTCAGTTACTTCAAATCCGGCCACACATGACTGTGTGGAAGTAGTCAACACTATGACAAAGCCAAGACAAGACCTGACAGATATTCCACTACCAGATCCCGACCTGACACTTTATGTGGATGGTTCATGTATGAGAACAAGTACAGGAGAACTAGTAGCCGCGTATGCAGTGACTACTGACACTGAAGTTATTGAGACACACCGTATTGACACCCTGTCTGCTCAAGCAGCAGAGCTAGTTGCTCTGACTCAAGCCTGCATACACGCCAAGAACCTGAAAGTTAACATTTACACAGATTCACGTTATGCATTCGGAGTTGTACACGACTTTGGAGTGCTCTGGCAGGAAAGAGGTTTTATGACTTCTCATGAACCAAGATTCAGCATGGTTTCCTTATTCAAGCTCTGTTAGATGCAATACATTTACTGACAGCTATCGCTATCATGAAGTGCAAAGCACATACGAAAGTTACTGACATTATTTCCCAAGGTAATGATCTAGCAGATCGAACAGCCAAGCTCACAGCACAGACACCAGACATACCAGTTAACAAGACACCGACATCCACTCCAGATCCGACTACATGTATGACAGTTAAGGACCCTACTCAAGATGTCATAGATATCCAGTTACATGCTACTCCTGAAGAAATCAAGAAATGGTCCGAACAAGGAGGGGTCCAGACAGATCAGGGATGGTTGACGAAGGGAAAAGCCACATGGTTTCTCCCCGACTCTATGGTTCAAGTCATTATTAATACCACACATAGTCCAGCACACTTAGGAGAAAAAGCCATGATAGACAGTATCCAGAACATTTGGTTTAACAAGCATTTACGAGCTGCAGCCAAGCAGAAAGTCCGTACCTGTATGATATGTTGCCAGTTCAATCCAGGTAAAAGTGTCCCGGTGGAACAAGGTGGATTCCAGCCCCCTGACCACCCTTTTGAAGTCCTCCAGATGGATTATATTCAGATGGAGCGATGTCGAGGTTTCAAGTATGTCCTTGTAGTTGTATGCGCTTTGTCCAGGTGGACAGAAGCATATCCAGTCCCAGATTACACAGCCGCGACCACTGCCAAGCAGTTGGTTCGTGAATTTTTCCCCCGTTATGGACTCCCTAGGGTCGTGTATTCTGATAACGGCCAGCCATTCTCATCTGAACTTATGAAGCATGTTTCCCTTTTGTTAGGGTACCAGTGGAAGTTCCATTGTGTACGCCATCCAGAAGCAGCCGGTCTCATAGAGAGACATAATCAAACCTTGAAAATTTGCATCGCCAAGGTCTGTAAAGAGAAAGGTGTAGACTGGTTAGTTGCCCTGCCAGTTGCTTTGTTCTATATGCGCATGGTCGCACATTCCAGATCAGGTCTGTCCCCTTATGAGGTCGTATTCGGCCGCCCCCCGAACATGTGGGGTACACCCAGACCCCGAAGTATTACAGATGTTTCCAGTAATATGCTGACAGATTACCTAGCTTCCTTGATGTCTGCCCTACACTCTTGTCGTTCACAGGTTGCCGCTGCATTTCCCGACAATACTGAAGTCAAGCCACACGAGGTCCTTCCTGGCACCCTGGTCCTAATCAGGAATTTTGATCGTTCAAGTCCGCTGGAGCCTCGCTGGAAGGAGCCGAAGTTAGTCCTTCTGACCACCCGCACGGCCGTGAAGTTGGAAGGCAGAAAAGGCTGGGTGCATCTGTCTCATGTCAAGAAATTTCACGGACTAAGAACTAAAACGTTTATTGACACTTCTACAGACACTTCCGAGTCTAAAAATTGCCCTATTCTCAAGGACTGTCCCGCTATTGACTTTGACTCAAAGCCCTCCCTGTTAGAGAAAACTCCGCAGCAGGAGTATAAACAGAAGCTCCGGTCTAGTAAAATAAGTCAGCCAGTTTAATTGTCTAAGTCCCCCTCGGGTGAAACGGTTAGACAGGTATCTGACATGTATGAGATAGACCCCCATAGTGAGAGAGTTAGTCAAAACTCAATCCGATGTATCGTTTTTCTAAGTTTTATATTGTTTTTGAGTTTGATGGTTACCTGCACATGTTATGCATTTCATTTATGTTTTCCAATTTCTCATGTAAATAAGTTTTCTAATGCTACAGTAGAGCACACGTTTAGTGATCTGCCTCCTCACGAACTATCCTATCGTCTTGCTATGCGCAACAATACATTTATCCGTATGTTACATTATTCACACCAGACCAGCAATGCCACTAATTGTTGGGTGTGTGGTCGACTCCCCCCTTTCCAGACACCGAAGGGAGTTCTGCCACTCTTTCCTTATCCGTTTTCACATAATGGTTCGTGTGGAGCATGGTCCATGTTAACGTCATCCTCAACAGATATGTCCCTTCTGAATAGTACATGTTTTCCAGACAAGCAAGGTCTTCCCCATAGAACAGGGTTAGATCTAGAGAATGAAGTTTATAATTTAGGTAATTATTCTTCGAATTTTATGGTCCTGAATGTTCAGTCTGATCCTACTCCAGACTTACCTGCTATTTCAGTACTACCAGTCAAAGGCGAATTATGTGTCCGAAAGAATGGTTCCGCACATGTAGGACATAGTGATTGTTCTACTATTGTCAAGTATAGTGACAGTGGGAAATCTATTTTCAAAGCTTCACGTCATTCATATTTTGTTTGTGGTCAGACCGCATATGTTCGTCTGCCCCTCGATTGGGATGGAACCTGTTACATTGCCTTCCTACTGCCACCAGTTTTCCTAGCCCCATCCGATTATCATAGAAACACACATCTAGTACACATTAGACATAGAAGGGAGATCGAGTCCCCGATTGTCGATCAAACTGAAACTGCTCTAGAACAGTATACAGATTTCAATAAAGGTTTCTTCTTCTTTATAGGCCCTATCCAGAATAGTAAATTAATACGTAGATTGACCAGAACCCTTGAAGCAGTAGTGAATGAGACTGCATCTGCCCTAGGTAACTTAACCGAAGAGCAATCTGCTATGAGATTTGTCGTGCTCCAAAATCGTCTCGTTCTTGACGTCATACTGGCCGATAGAGGAGGAGCATGTAGAGTCATCGGATCTAGTTGCTGCATTTTCATTCCTAATAACGCGCCGTCTGTTTATTCAGCTATAACCAGACTTCATAAAATTGCCCATCAGTTACACCAGAATCCAGGCACCTGGACATGGTCCGGTTGGTTTTGGAGTATAATTTCTGCCTGGGGATGGAAAGTATTGTCATTTCTAGGTATTGCAGTAGCGATCATATTCAGTTGCTGCCTCTGTATACAATGTGGCCCTGCGATTTGTGGCATTTGTGCTACCTCTTGTATTCCTAGTCCCAAGTCCCGTCCTAGATCCCGTTCCAAGACAATTCGAGACGAGCAAATGATACTGTATGAAATGATAGATGGTATCATGAATATTGATGTTTCCTGATGGAAACGTAGTGACAAGGAGGGAATGTGGAAAAGTAAATTTTGCCATGTTCTGTGTCCCTACGTGTTCCCCATCCTATGTTATATGTGCATGATTAATATGCATATGTATTCCCTTATGATCGATTAAAGACGCAATTCTAGTTGTGTCCAACTCTAGTATGCCAGTTTCCAGTTCTCGTGAAAGCTACGAGTATTAGGCCTATGTAAAGTTACGTTGCCACGTTTCTCAGTGTGCACGTTAGTTCAGTAAAAGTCCCCGTTTCTAGGCCTCAAAAGGGCCCGGACTCAGATTCAGCCCCTGTCTCCTGAACCCTCTCCGAGGAGCGATACAGCCCCCACCTGTATCCCTGACCCTTCACTTACTTCCTGCCTCACAGTGCCCGGCTCGGCCTGGCTCTGCCTGCCAGTCTGCCAAGAGTATGTTATGATTCTAGTTATCAGTCCAGCTCTCCTTCCCTGCATTCCTAAGCTACTGAATCGCATCAATAGTTTCCGTCATAGTCTAGCTTTTACGTCTCCATGTAAGAGAAATACTGTATTAATGGTCATTTAATATTCCTCAACACGCACTACATGTAGAATAATGCATGCACCAGTCTTAGAGTCTGTTAGCCTTTACCCTGATAACTTTTGGATTCTATCAACATGTTCTTTAAACATCAGATACTAGATAGTGTTTAGGTACATGTCGCTCTGACTCTCCAGACTTTAGTCTCTCCTTCTAGCGCAGAAGTCATAGCCGCCAGCTTCTCCCTAGTAACACGTCATTGTCAGTTTGCGCGCACCACTAGGTTAGAGGTCCCGGCTCCTTAGGTAGCCCCCTCCATGTTTCCGCCCCATTTATGACATATTCTGTTACGTTTACATCACATGTCTATGTACATGCCTCTTGTTACACCCACTTTATGCCTTATCTTTCGCGACTGCTACGAACCCCGCCCACTGCTACGCCTACTGTATTGAATGCTATGTATTTTGTTTTAGTATATATATGTTGTGCACTGTTATTAAAAGCTAGCGCGCTCATCCCAGATCCTGCCCCGGCAGCTGCCGGGCCCTGCCATCCTATTCCCGTGCAGGTTGTCCTGTTCCTGTCCTTTATGCTGTATTAAAACCTGCAAACTCCAGCTACCTCGAATCTTGACTCTTATTTATTGAGCTATCTGTTATTGTATGTCTAGTCAAAAATAGAGGTATTATTTATTTATTTACCACAATGTGCAAACTAACAATTTCATCCCCAGATCTTCATACAGTCGTCTATCATTCCACATAATATGTGATTCTTGAATACATAAAATATCCAGTTTCTTAGTCTATATACTTTGTGCAGCAACTCCCCTTTTTTTAAATTATTTATCCCACATATGTTCCATGGGTATGTTACACTTACAACGCAACTTTTACGTAGCATTCCGTTACAACGCAGATTTTACAACGCGGGATCCATTACATCGGATGTCATTACAATGCATGGCATTACATCGCAGATGCTATTACAACGCATACTATTACATCGTAAGTATTGGTAAGTATTTAATTTTTTTTTATTTCATTTAATATTATTTAATTGATTTAATTATTATTAATTATAAAAAAAAATATTTATTTTAGTTTTTAAATATTATAAATTAAATATAGTGATTTTTTAAATAAGTATGAGTATAGGAGTATATGTTTTGGGGTACTGAGGTATATGTTTTGGGGTGTTTGGGTATTTATAGGTTTTAGGGCAGGGTTTGGGTTTTGGGGTACAGGGGTGTTTTTAGGTTTTAGGGTAGGGTTTGGGTTTTGGGGTACAGGGGTGTTTTTAGGTTTTAGGGCAGGGTTTGGGTTTTGGGGTACAGGGGTGTTTTTAGGTTTTAGGGTAGGGTTTGGGTTTTGGGGTACAGGGGTGTTTTTAGGTTTTAGGGCAGGGTTTGGGTTTTGGGGTACAGGGGTGTTTTTAGGTTTTAGGGTAGGGTTTGGGTTTTGGGGTACAAGAATGTTTTTAGGTTTTAGGGCAGGGTTTGGGTTTTGGGGTACAGGGGTGTTTTTAGGTTTTAGGGTAGGGTTTGGGTTTTGGGGTACAGGGGTGTTTTTAGGTTTTAGGGCAGGGTTTGGGTTTTGGGGTGCAGGGGTGTTTTTAGGTTTTAGGGCAGGGTTTGGCTTTAGGGATAATTAAATTATATTTACCATTTTAAAATTAATTGAAATATATTTAATAAATTAAATTAATTATTTTACATTAATTACATTTTTTAATTAAATTAATTAAATTAAATAAATTAATATTATTAATTTAATTTAATTTCATTATAAAAAATATGTACATTAAACTAATTACTTTTTTTAATTAAATTAAATTAATTACAATTTTCAATATATTTACATTTATTAAATAGATATTATTTTATTAAATTAAATTAATGACAATTTTTAAATGTCTTTTAATTAAATTATTTAAAAAAAATTAATTACAATAAACTAAATAACATTTTTAAAAAAAAGTCAACTTACCTATACTTACGATGTAATGCCATGCGTTGTAATAGCATCTGCGATGTAATGCCATGCATTGTAATGACATCCGTTGTAATGGATCCCGCGTTGTAAAATCTGCGTTGTAACGGAATGCGTTGTAATACAACGCGTTGTACTGACACCAATCCGTTCCATGAGCATATTCGTAATTTCTCCATTTCAGTAGATATTTTTCATTTTCCCCCTCAAAGCATAACCTATATATGATCGACATGAAAACATATATATCGGAACACTCCAGCAATACAACTTATATCTCAATATATATCTCAGAATATCGTAGACATTTAGAGAACAAATAAAGACAAAGAAACATTTCCATATAGACAGCTTTAGGTAGTTTTCAATTTTGTTTGCAACCTCTTTTCTCCTCCCTACCCTCCCAGGGCTCAACCCGAGCCCCCCCACCCCCTCTACCACCCCTAAAAATAGTGTGTCCCCACGCTACATTATAGATACAGTCTTGGAAGAGTCTCCCGAAGTGACAACTAAAAGAGCTTCACATTTAAAGCAATTGTCCTGCAGATTGAGAGACTATGTTTTGGAGTAAATTTGTATTTGCAAATTTTCTGTTTCATTTGTTACCCTTCAAAGAGGGAAAGATGTTATATAATTATTGATGCAATATTTGTCTGCTGTATTCCAAGAGTCTCGTGGTTGCATCCACGAGACTCGTTCTATGTCTAAGTTCTAGCGTGTTGCCCTTCAGTCGTGAAGATTCCTCCGAACGTCATTCTGGACGTTGGCTTCTTCACGACTGAACGGCTCTGGTTGTGGGTGTTTACTTTCCTTCAATAAACCTACGTTTCAACTGCAATCAAGTCTCCGACCCTACTTAACAACAACATATGCAAATTACAATGCACAATGTACTGCAAGCCACCAAGTTATTAAAACAAAACAAGTTAAAATAAATAATGCAGTCACCGTAGTCATCTTAGATGCAGAAAGATTCATAGGCTCAGTCTTGAGCCCAGTTGCATGTTCCAAATGATGCATTCAACAGCTAGAACAGCTGATAGAATGCACCAGTATTTCTCTTCAGTGCATCCGCCATACATGCTACTTCTGTCATTGTAGTCTTCAACACGCTCTCAGCCATGAATTCCCCAAAAGGCAGAAAAATGCTGCTTTTAAAAGAACAACATTGCGAAAGCAGAGAAATGTAGAATGCAGCCACAATAACCATGAGAATGCATTTCCCGGGTAGGCTTTTATGCGCAGCAGCGAGAAGAGATGTGAAAGCATTTGCGGGGGAAGCTTTTACCCGCAGCAGCATGATGAGTAAAGTCAAGTATCAAAGATGGTGGCACGCAGAAATAAAGGGTGCCGGATGGCTCATGCCACGTGCGTGCGCTTCCAACATCACAGGACACAGAGCATCAGAGGACAGCCCGGAATCAACCAGAATGAGGTAAGGTGTGCATATTGTGGCTAAAATCATGCTGACTGCAGCGATTCAAATGGCGCTTTAGGAAATGGCGAAAACGGCACTCCTCAAAACAAAGTAAAAGAGGCACTCACCAATGATGAACAGTGTAAATTCTCTTTACCAAACCAACACTAGGTCTCATAAGTAAAGTCATAAAACACACAACACTTGTTCAAGTGTGACTCTTCACGCGGTTGCATAGGTTTGCCAGAGATTGCAGGTGAACAGTATTGCCACTATAAATAATAAAAATCACACTCTGACAGAAACTGCAGGTCGCTACTCAAATGAGGGTGTGAGTAAACTCCCAATGTTCATGTAGATTTAAGGATGGTCAAACACTCAAAGCATGTTGTCCAGATGGCAAAGGACACTGGTGTGGCTGCTACAAGCATTCCCTTCCATATGTTTTCAAGTAGAAATTTCTTTAGTAGTTTCCAGAAGTGCAATTCTTCAGTTTCAGTTCTCTTTGTAGAAAGTTCCAGATTTTCACAGCAGTTTCAAAAGTACATTGGAATCCAACCCACGCAGGTTTCCTTCAGGATGTAAGCTTCTATAGCATATATTTCTTAGTAAGGTCCTGTAATATAGTTCATTATCAGTTTTCTTTGTAGTGAGGTCCAGATGTGCTCAGCAGTTCAAATGTAGTTCAAAAACACGCAGGTTCTTACTTCAAATCGTCGCCAAAATGTTGTGATATATAGAAGTCCATATGTAGGCAAGTAGTAGGTTCCAAGAATGCAGTTTATTAAATCCAGTTCCAAGTAAGTAGTAGAAAGGTAGATAGTAAGTTAGATGGTAAATACTAGCCCCACCAAGAGCAGCGTCCCTGCTCAGCCTGCAATCTTCAACTGGTACACACCAGATCTCCAAGCAACCCAGGCATTCATGACATCATCAAACATTCTACACTCAACCAGGCTGAACAGGGAAGAAGTGTCAGAAAAAGAAAGAAGATGAGAAACAACATTTCAATATATCCTCTTTCTTTAAACCAACAAAAGAACAATACATGGAGAAATGCAAAGGTGTAAAAAACAATTTAGAATATAGGGTGGAGTGAGTAACATGGCATAAAGTGGACAGGCACCAAAAATATGTAAAACATAGGAAACATGTTTTATTTATCTGGTGTCTATTTTTCATGCCATTGTACTGCAATTTTATGCCATTGTATTATTGTATTGTTATGTTATTGTTTTATTGCATTTAGGCAATTGCCATGCCATTGTATTACTGAAATTTCATGCCTTGGTTTTATTGCGTTTTGATTCCATTGTACTTTTGCGTTTAGGATAGTACTTTTTGCTATCTTTTACCCTGTTTAATTTTCTTTCAATTGTTCAATTTTTCATCTTTGACTTTCTTCAGTCACTGTTCCTTTCTTCAGTAATTTTTTTTTGTTGATGTAAAGAAAGAGGATATGTTGTAGCATGATTTCTCCCCTTCTCTCTTTACATTGATATTCTCCCTTTTGTTCAGCCTGAATGACTGTAGAACGTAGGATGATGTCACGGAATGTATGAGTGCTTGGTCTTGGTGAGAGTGTCAGTGGAAGATTGTAGGCTGAGCAGCAGGGATGCTGCTCCTGGTGGGACTATATTACCATCTCACTTTTCTTCTTATTTGCCATCCTACTTCATTTATAACTGGAACTTAATACATCAACTGCTTGTAACTAATTACCTGTCTTCATGTGGATTCTCTTACTTAAACACCTTTCCTGCCCTTGCCCGACACTCACCAGAGGGGGATATGAAACTGTTTGTATAGGGACAGGCACACCCCTATTCAGGTGCAAGTGTCAGCTCGTCCAACTCATCCTGCCTCAGAATGACCCTTCAACATGCAGATGGCTGCTCAGTGACACCTACTCTGCCTTTGTGTGCGGCTGTCTAGAGAGAATGCAGGAAGCCAGTTGTCGCCCACCTGAGACGCGTATTCCAAGGACAGGCACAAGGCATTACATGGTTTCAGTAGGAAAAAGCCAATTTTCTAAAATTGAAAAAGAAATTGCCCAGATCTCTACCTGGGGATGCCCAGTGCACTACAAGGGTGTCACAAAATAGTGTAAACAATGTTTTCAAACTATATTTGAAAGTGTATAATAGTTGCAAATTATTTAACAACAGTTCTCAATCCAATTTTCAGTGAATCAAAAATGTGATTGTCCAATCTTCAAATCATAAAGTTGCTGTAAATCTGCTTTTATTTTGATAGTTGCAGATGTGATTCACAAAATAACAACTGGTATTCCTTTTCATCAGCACAAACAATGATTTAAAAATCCCAATGCATTTTGGGCTATTAAGAGGGGCCCTTCATTAGGGGAATCTGCGATGTATTAATACATTCAGTAGGTAACAAAAGTACAATTAAGTAAACTTAAAATGGATTGCTTATACATGAGCAGGACTAAACGAATTCAGTGTCATCATGCTAAAATATGGTGCTAAGGCAAGCAGTTTAAAGAATTGGTGCAGTGCCGTAGCATGATATTAATCGAAATGTGAAAAAAAAGCGAGATGCTCACAAGTGTTGTTATTGAACTCGTGCACAGCCAAGTGACTTTAACCCAATAATACCCATTAATCCAATATCATAATACCTCTAGCGTTTAGAGGGTCGCCTCTAAACATAAAGACAAGCCGGCAATGTATCGAACATCTAAAAAGTGAAGAGGGAATAAACATGACTAAATAATTAGAATCTAGCCAAATTGCACGTCGTGAAAAAACCGCGGCGCTTACCTAAATGCGTTTCAGTTAATATAATGCAGTTCATGGAATATCATAACGCGGCTAAGCAACCTGTAAAAATGAGCTGGTATTAGGCATAAAAGTTAAAGTGTAAAAGCGTCACAAAATCAGTAACGATAGCTGATAGATTGGACTCACCAAAGGTTTCAAGCACACCGCCGTGAGAATCAGTCACGAAGATGCCGGCTCCAACAGGGACGCCCGGACGTCTTCTCGCGTTAAAAAGATTGCTAAAGTGAAGTCGTGGACATCGAGGTAGGACTATCTTGGGAGCTTTACAATGGCCATTATTAAATGTGTTAGTAAGTGATAGAATGTTACACTACCAACTCGAGTTGAGAAAGCCTCGGGTGGTTAACAAACGGAGCGCAAAAGTGCTAATGAATTTAAAGAAACAAAGAGAGCGAGAGTGGTGGTGAATAAAAAAATGCATGAAAATTACTAATGCAAGCTTTAGTGAAAAAACAGAGCGCAACCAGTGCTGTGTATATGTGTAGACAAATACCTCCCTGGTTGAACCAGGTTTTTTATTTTTATTTTTCCACAGGTCTTCGTGGCACAATACTGATGACCTGATAACTGCCTGATCAACTACCGATGGAGGGTAACCTCTGCTTAGAAACTTGTCTTTAAATTCTTCAATTGTCTGCAAGCCAACTAGGGTAATCATGTTGCAGGATTCTTCCACTTACTTGCCTCTACCCCAGGATCCCACAGAAGAGTTTTCTGCATTGTTGGAAATGTCCTTGTGATTTGTATTACGTTGGAAAAACTGAGAGAATTCTTCGCACTAGCATAACTGATTACAAGAGTCGCATCAGGACCAAAACGTCAAGCTTTCCACTAGCACTGCATTGGAATGTAGAACAACACAACATTGCACAGTTAAGATTTGGGGTTTTTGAGATGGTAGAAACTATTCCAGACAGAGATATGTCTAAACTTTTATCACAACGTGAGTCCCACTGGATCTCGTTTATGCAAACATTGTCTCCAACTGGGTTGAATGGCAAATTTGAATTGTCCTGCTTTTTATAATGACTGCAATGTTGCCTTATTTGTTCTCTATGCACATCGTTCTACTTCGAACAGGCTGATTATGTATATATCTGATCGTCACTATGTTCATAATTCTGAATTAGAATGGTCTTTTTATATTATGTCAATCATGTGTCACCACCTCATCATGGTTGTATTTTATGGTGTTTTACATCGCTACTGTCTCTTTACTTCAGTTTCAATCATGCCTTGATTTACATAATTATGTTATTTCATATGCACAGCACTGGTTGCGCTCTGTTTTTTCACTCGAGCTTGCATTAGTAATTTTCACGCATTTTTTAATTCACCACCACTCTCGCTCTCTTTATTTCTTTAAATTCATCACCCCTTTTTCGCTGCATAGGAGAAATACCTCTAGCCGTCAGTTCCCTTTTTGAGGCAAAAACATGCATGCGTTGCATTGTTTTGAATGCTACGTGTGCACGTTTGAGCTATTTCCTTGCGGGAGCGAGCGCTGGCTCGCTCCCGCAAGGGAATCGCGCAAGCCCCCTCCTCTCTCCCTCCCCCCTGCTGCCAGCGCGAGGCGCACGCGCTTGGTTTTTATGTCAGTCCCCCCGGGCCACAACCAGGCATCCACTTCTGACTTTTTGTTGCGATCAGCTGTAATGACAGAAGTGGATGCCCGCTTGTGCCCTGAGGAAACTCCCACCAACAGCCCGATTCCCTGCAGCAAATATAGGACCAACTCAGCGTGTTGAACAAGGCTCCTTCTTCTTACACCATCCAAACATGTGTTACGCTCCGGGCGTAAGGTATTAGGTGCCAAATTCAGTTTGGCTCAATTCAAGGCTCAATCAGGGGGGGAGTCGAGACAATCAGCAGGGAGGGCGGTTTAGAGCGGCTGGAGCGTTTCTTTCAGCGTCTCGGCGGGAATACACTAGGATTGGTCAGGGCCTTATGGGATATTAAAAAAACACATAAGCCCCCTGAGTTGCTTGAAGGTGGCGTTTGTTCTGCATACATGCAAAATTCCTCACAACTATGTGAAAGGCATGTATACATGATGTATCTGGAGTGTAGTGTTATCAAAATCTAGCTCTATACATTACTTGCCACACCACGTACACTAAAAACAATTCCTATAAACTTCAAGTTTGTCTATTATTCGAGAACCAGGGGATGGTTTTACATTTAGTTTCACGGTCTCAATAATCTGCCTCACCAGTGGTGGTTTGTCGTTGCCGCAGGCGGGTTAGTCCTCTTCAGCCTCGGCCTCCATCTCTATTGAGTGCACCCTCTCCCTGCTTCTCTGCGCTCTTTTCCATCCAGTGGCCCTGGAGATGGCCTATGTGTCCTTCACCCTAAAGGTGTCTGGAAGCAGGATTATCACAAAGTGATCTGGTGCATCGTTTCAGTAGTAAAGTCCTCCAGCCACACTCTGTCCCAGGCCCCCAGCTCCTCGCATCTCTTCACTTGGCCCTTCTAACACTCCTCGCTCCGTACCTGTGAAGGTAGACCCCTCACATACCCTAAAAGTGCCACAGGGGAGGTGGGTGCCATTGCTTCCTCCATCATTACTGCATGGGTGTTAAAAAAAGCAAAACGTATATACCCCGTGGCAGAAGCACACCATCTGCAGAAAGCCCCCTATTGGATACGCACATGTTACCATTACATCAAATAGGCCTAAAGCCTGCAGCCTCTCGGGCGCATACTAGAACATATGCTAGGAACTTGAGGGCAGATTTATGAAGGCCTTGTGCCACGTTTACGTCGCTGTTGCGTCACTCAAGGCGGCGTAAACGTGGTGCATCCCTACGAACGATTTACAACGTGACGCATCTAGGCAGATGCGTCACGTTGTAAAGCCCTGCGCCGCTTGTGGGCGTTCCGGCGCAGGGTGGGCGTTCCGGGGCAGGTGCGCCTCGCAAAAGTGGCTGAGTGAAATCTATAAGATTTCACTCAGTCACTTTCAGGCCAATGCTGCGTCAAAAGCCTGCGCCTGCTTGAAGCAGGTGTAGGTCTTGATGCAGCATTGCTCAGATAGGGCACCCCCGAGCCTTGCTGGAGCTGCGTCGCGCTTGCGACGCAACTCCAGCAATGCGCCGCCTTTACGGCACAGATGCGCCACGCATCTGTGCCGTTTTTGCCCCATGGTGCGCCGCATTGTAAATGCGGCGCACAATGGGTGACGGACCTGTGGCGCACTGTGGCGCACACTAACTGGTGCATCCCTGGGGATGCGCCACTTAACATAAATCTGCCCCTTGATATGCAACAGCCCGTGCCTGCCTTTTTTTATTTCATTTTTTTATTATAAAATATAATTTGTCTACATGCAACAGTTCTCGTTGGCCATCAGTCAGTGGATAGGGCAGGTCGGTCTCCCACTGGCGTCTCCTCAAGAATCACTAGCAGCCTTCAAGCTCCAGCGCCTCTGTATGTTCGCACAAGTACATTTTGATGGCTAGAAGTTTTGAGGAGATTGATGAGAACCACACTACTTGGCTGTTGCTCTTTCAATGTGACAAGTTGAGGGAAAGCAGTGTGTATTGCTCCACTTTTTTTTGGGGCAGTTTTACATAGCGCAAATTCGTCTTGAAGATATTGGAGCACTTTACATGAGCAGCAGGCACATTACACAAGGTCATTCACATTCATTTAAAACAGCTTGGGAGATTGAGTGATTTGCCCAGAAGTGCACAGGATGTTGAGCCAGCACCGAGATAAGACACTGGTTCCCCATTTCTAAAGTGGCCAGCTATGGACCACGTCAGGGGCCGCATCCTCTGTCTAGAGATTGTTTCCAAATTACTTGTTTTTCTGCAGCAACAGTACACATACGAGGAGGTCTGGCTTCATCAGCTGCTGCTGCGCCTTGGGCTCGGCCGTCGGTGTCACGTAGGCGCAGTTACACAAGCGCTGATCCGGGGAGTGCAGGTCCGTGCACCACCTCCGACAAGCGGTGTCAGGCCTACTTTGTGCATGCTACCGTACTGTGCTGAGGGGGAACCCCTGCAGCGCGTCACCGTCCACCCATCCCCGAGCACCGTGGGGGTGCGGGGCCAGTGTCACGCCACTGTTTATATGCAGCCAGTCTGGGAAGAGGGCACAGCAAGACTTTAATATTTGCTGCTATCTGTCCTCTACCGGGGTCAGCAGAATGACACCAAAAATAACACTGTGCCGCCTGTACCGCCCAAACCCTGTGGGAAGGCACCCTGAGTGTGTCCCCAGCTCACTCTCTCCCTTGTTTATATTAACTTTATAAGCTGCCCAAAGCATGCGCATGACAGCAGTATTGGAATGTCTATTAACATGCATACAAGCTGAGGCAGAAGTACTATTTTGAGAAGTGTCGTGTGCACCGTCATTGGCTGGTGTCACCGACCCAGATAGCATTTCACATCTTGAAGGCACAGAGAGATTCATTGATTTGTCTAGAATCACAGCCTGGTCACTCGTTCCAAAGTCAGCAGCGCCGGACGCTATGCCACATCTGTCATACCTAGAAATCCCTTCACTCTGTTCCTCCACTGCAGCGGGAATTCCAAGTCAAAGGCCAGGGTCAGGTTGGGACAAAAAATAGGCATGGCAGCAAACTAAAGTGACCCCCGTTAGCAAACCAGATGGCTGAAAGCAATGTCCTCCATTTGCAGTTTTAAACTTGTAAAAGTAGACACTGTATAGGTGTTTTGCAAGGTATGCGGATCTGCATCCATTTGTGTTCACTTCAGGCAATGTGTGTGGTAATATCCAGGAAACCCACAGTAAAAACAGTTCCACCAGCCACAAAACAGGTCCCCAAACTGCTTAAAAACGTCCCACACTGATCTGTGAAAGCAGCCCAACGGTCACTGGCTGAGCGCCCTGTAGGCCAGTCCGACCATGGTCAAGGATTGAAGTTTCCAGAGGTAGAGCCATCATCTCTGATTGGTTCCAATTAATGCATAACCCGAAGACCCACCAAACGTAATCATTTCTCTGATTATTTCTGGCAGGTTCTTTGTGGAATTTTACTGTACAACAAAATATCCTCGGCATAGATGGAGATTGGCATCAAGTAGTAGACCGCTGTCTGGGTAGCTTTACCTTATTACACAAGCCGGAGGTTCTAGCGCCAGGGCAAACAATAACTGCAATACTAGACACCCTTACTGGGTGCCCCTTCCAATATGTAAGGGGTGGGATATCAATCTGTTGACTCTAATGCCAGGATGTGTACAGCAGCAAGGTCCTCACATTGCCAAAGCCAAGCCTCTGTTGCACCGTTAATGGATATCTCCATCCCCATCGGACGGTCTTTTGGCATTTAGAAAAGGGCCAACTACCTCCCAGTCCGGCCGCAGATAATGCATCACCGCAAAGATAGTTTATATATTGTTTGACGCCAAGCCTCCGTTAATGAATCATGCCTGCTCCTGGTGTCCATTCATACATGGGAGAAGTCTAGCTAATACCACTAGCCAATATTTTGGTGTTGCTGTTTATAAGAGAGGGAGATCTATTTAGTAGCATCCTTTTCTGGTGTTAGCATTTTTATCAAAGCTGGTTAGGTGACTGGGTGTGAAGATTTCGGGAGAAGGCGTACCTTGGGTACCAAACTTTCTCCTACTTATGTGACTGTAGTGTATTGTTGAGTGGAGCCCAACTCTGCGTTTGGATCAAGAAAGGCTTTGTTGCTGGGTTTACATCAGGGGCAGGAAGCACAGTTTGCACTGGTGTTTCCAGAGATTTTCTGATGAGTGGGATTGAGCTCATCACTGGGTGTCCTCTTCATAGTTTCAGCCTGATGAGGTAGGCACATTTCTCACCCCTCTGTCACTCTTGCACTTGAGCCCTGGTCTTAGACTATCTGTGTAGCCCTGGAGAAGGAAAGCACCACCGAGTGAGCAAGGAGGGAATAAGTGCATGGTTTGAGCACACCTTGCCCCATCCGAAACAGTGTAGGGACAACAAAGAGCAGAAGTATCGAGAGGCATCAATCCTCACAGTGCAAACCTCTCTCTGGGTAAGCTCAAGATGCAGACTTTGGCTGAGATGTTGCCACTTACCAGCCCGGTGAAGGGCTCGTACTGTGAATTATTATGATACCATATTCAATTTTTCAGGTTTAGTAAAACTCATGGTACCAAACTAACACTAGTGGAGCAAGATCCTGTCATTGGGTCACTGCACCGGCCCTTGCCTCACACCCAACATCCTGGCTCTTGTGGCAGACTCTCTCTTGTTCCATAAGTTCCATCACTTTCCTTACGTAGACAATTGTTTGCATGCAAAGTACAAGCTGATCCTTTCACTTCGGGGGTAAGGGCGTCCTCTTCAATCCTGGATTCTTAGTGCCCTCCACATATGCTGCTGGTTGCCGGTCAAACGGATTCGGTTTAAATGTGTGTTTTGGATTTAGTTCCTAGGGCTTGATCTTGAGTGCAGTCCTCCCTCTGTTGAAGAGGGTAATGGCCATCAGCATGAGAGTGGATCACCCCTTACTCACAAGACAGTGACAGCCTGAAAAACCTACAGGCTTCTGAGGGTACAGCTTAATGGTGGAACCCAATTTCTGGCTCCAAATGCATTCCCTGTTTCTGTACCTTGTGGAACATTGTACCCAGATGATAGATAACCAATCGGATTTCATCGAGGTCTGGCACTACTTGGTTCCAGTCTTGCAGTGAGGGATGTATGCTCCCGACAATCTGGCGGTGAGGGGAAGTAGCACGTGATGGTGATTGATATACATCCACTCATTATTTTGCTACCTCAGGTGGTAGGACACTGCTTCCAGTGTGTGACGGGCTAGCATCCAGTCACCACTTTTATTTCTCCTAGCTAAGGCTTTTGGAGCGTAATAGGCTGTATAAAAATGTATAACATATAAGATGGTGCCTGTTATTACAGGGGAGCCTCTTGTTGTGAGAGCAACCGTGCTCCCCTGTGATTGGTGTGTCAAAAGCCATTCCCTAGTTACCCTGAGTAACTGTGTGGCCTGATTTGATTTCGCTTCGCATGTACTGATAAAGTGTGGACCTAGGACAGTGCTGGGCTATCTGGGGTTATTGTTCGTGTTGAGAGACTGAGAACTGTGAGGTTGTCGAGCACAGCGCCGGGTGATGACACGTAGGCAGAAATAAAGGGAAGTATCTAGCGGGGTGCGTGCAGCACAATTGTGTGAAAAGGTAGATTATCTAAATTATCATCATCAGGAAATAGGTCCCGCATGGTACTAAGCTGTGGATTTGTCCGCAGAGTATTGTTCCTTGTTTCTAGACAGGGTGTTATCAGAGACTTATCGAACAATAGCAGGTTAGGAGCATATGATACCCACTGTGTTTATTTATTTATTTATTTATTTGCTTGTTGAGCGCCTGAGTCAATTCCCGAAGGGATATCTCTGCGCTGTTGCTTGAAGCTGGACAGTGTATTATATGATTCACGCTGTGAGGAAGTATGAGTATATTATGGCTGGGTAAAGAGATGAGTTTTAAGTTTTTTCCTGAAAAGTTCCAGATTACTGATCAGTTTGAGCTCAGTGGGTAGGGAGTTCCAAAGAATAGGTCCTTTATAAGACAGTGCTCTGCCGCCTTGTCTAGCTCTTCTTATTTTTGGGACCTGTAGCAGCTGATGATTGCTTGAACGTAGTGTACGTCCGGGAGTGTATGGGATAAACTTATCTTTTAAGTATTTGGGGCTGGTTCCATACAGGCATTTATGTATCATACTACAGATTTTAAATTTGATGCGCTGTTTTATTGGCAACCAGTGGAGTTGGCAAAGCAGAGGACGGGAGGGTGTTCTGGGTGGGGCATTGAGAGCCAGCCTTGCTGCCGTATTTTGGACAACCTGAAGTTTATCCAGCTGTTCCTCATTTGCTGATAGGTATAGTCCGTTGCAATAATCCATTCTGCTTATTATAAGAGTTTGTATGAGAGTTTTTCTGTGATTGTCTGGCAGAAATGGAAAGACGCGCCGCAGTAACCCTACTACGTGGAGGCACGCGCCTGCCACTTGAGTGGTGTGCTCCTTGAGCAGGAGCGCCTGATCTAATTTGACGCCAAGGTTTTTTGCTGTTGGTTTAGGGTCAGGGACAGGGCCTAGCTCCAAGGGCCACCATTCTGGGGACCATAGAAGAGTCGCCCCCCCAAACAGCATTACCTCGGTTTTGGACACATTGCTTTGGAGGAAATTCTGGGCCATCCAATGCGCCACAGCTCTCATTCCATCAGCAAAAGTTGACTGAATTGCTGGTGTAAGGGTTTGAAAGGGAAACAGGAGCTGGGTGTCATCAGCGTATGACACCGGAGTGAATCCATAAGATCTAATTAGGTTTGCTAAGGGGGCCACATAAATGTTAAAGAGTGTGGGGCTGAGGCACGAGCCCTGTGGCACTCCCTTAGTCACCACTCTAGAGGTTGAAGAATGGGAGCCCAGTTTGACACTTTGCATGCGGCCAGAGAGAAAGCTTTGCAGCCATGATAGAGCCATTCCTCCTACCCCCACGTCGCTCAGTCTTTCGAGAAGAAGTTCATGTGATACCGTGTCGAAGGCAGCGGACAAATCTAACAGCACTAAAATCACAGAGTCTCCCCCATCCAATGACATCCTGATGTTGTCGGTCACGGATAGGAGGGCTGATTCAGTGCTGTGATTGGGCCTGAAACCAGATTGGGATAGGTCCAGGCCCTCCGCTGCCTCGATGTATTTTGACAGGTGGATGTTAACATGCCTCTCGGTAATTTTACTGAGGTAGGGTAGGAGGGAAATGGGTCTGAGGTTGGATAGATCAGACCATGGAAGTGAGGTATTTTTCCGAATGGGATTCACCACTGCTTGTTTCCATTCAGATGGTACCTGTCCTTCTCTAAGGGATTGGTTTATGACGGTTTGAATAATGGGACCTAGTAAGGAGTTTAGAGGGGCCATCATTTTTGCTGGTATGGGGTCATTAGGGGAGCCAGATTTTATGTGGCTGGTTAGGAGGGGGAAATCGGTGTTAGAAACTGGGGGAAAAGAAAGTAAAGATACTTTCTTTTGTTGTGGTGTAGTGGGGACTGGCTTATCACTGATAATACTGGTGGCTTTCAGAATTTTGTCATATATAGTGTTAATTTTGCTCTCAAAAAACAGGGATATCTCATTACATAGTGGCAATGAGAAGTCATCCATGCTCACAAACGCTGTGGGTTTTACAAAGGATTCCAATATCTTGTATAATTCCTTTGAGGAGTTTCCTGCATCTGTCAATTGTAGGGCCAGACTATTCTTACGGGCTTTTCTAATGTTTTTATAATATTTTGTTTGAGCTTCTAAGTAAGCTTTCTTGTCCTCTTCGTGGTGTGATTTCCTCCATTTCTTTTCTAATCTTCTACACCCTTGCTTCTCAGTTCTCAGTATTTCTGTGTACCATTTCTCCTGTTTGTGTGCAGAGAATTGTTTGTGTAGTTTCAGCGGGGCAAGCTTGTTTATTGCCTCTGTGAGAGAGTCATTGAGTTTATTGAGTGTATCTTCTACCTTATCAGTTTCCTGGAATATAGGTTTCTTCCAGATGTTCTGCATTCTCTCTGTTGTAACTTTGTGCCACTGGCGTCTCCATATTGGAGAGAGAGTTTTATTGGGTGGCCGTTTATTTGTTATGGGGAGATTAAAATCTACTAGATAGTGGTCTGTCCAATCTAATTGGGAGGCGGTTTTACAGGGAATGGTAGGGCAGTTTGAAAAGAGTAGATCTAAGAAATGTCCCCCATTATGAGTTGGACCAGAATTCTGGAGTTCTAGGCCTATCGCGGACATATCTGTGAGGAGAGATTTTGTTTCAGTAAGTTCAGGGTTATCTGCATGTATATTAAAATCTCCTGGGAGAAAAAAGTCTTCGTTGGCTCTGAGGTAGGGGGCTAGCAGTTCCAAAAGGGCCAGAGAAAACCCTCCGCAAGGTCCAGGCGGGTGGTATATAAGTGCTCCTTTCTTAGCTATTTTAGTAGAGAGATTGATTCGAAAAGTTATAATTTCTATTGTAGGACTACATTTTTTCTCTAGTATGGTAACTTTCAGATGTTCCTTACATACGATGGCCACTCCGCCTCCTATCTTAGTAGGTCGATCCATGTTTAAAAACTTATACCCTGTAGGAATTCCTAACGTGATTGAGGGGGTAGTATGGGGTTTAAGCCATGTTTCCGTGAGGAAACACAGATCTGGCTGAGATGTATGAAGTAGATCCCATATCTGAAGTTGATGTTTGGGCATTGAGCGTACATTTAAAAGTAGGCATTGTAGTCCGTTTTTTGGATCACCTGCTTTTAAGATCGAGGGTTCGGAATATAGTATGTGGTTAGCTTGAAATTGACATTTGTAGCATGAAAAAGGGCCTTCTGGAAATGGCCATTTATCATTAGTACAGTCTGTGGGGAGGGTTGGTTTCAGGGCCTGAAGATCTGAGGCAGAATACCTGATTAATATCTGTGGGGTATCTGCGAGGGGCATGGCCTCTGGCTTCTGGCACCGTCCTGGCGCGGACGGGCGCAGATGGGCAGCTCTTTGGCGGGTCTTCGGCGGAGATTCGGCTGCGCGCGATCGCTGCGCGCTCCAGAGGGGGCGAGGGCTAAATAGCCCCTGATATTAGCCACTAGAGCGCTACCCGCTCCAGTGGAAACCGGAAGTGCCTCAAGTGTGTGGCTCTCACCTGTCCGCCCTCCGCACAACGGTAATAGTTACCCTGTCAGAACGAGGCGGACAGGAAGTAGAGTTGAACCACCACTCCTCGTGAATCAGACTAAGGCTGCTTCCCTGATGTCAGACCAATAAGGGAGAAAGGCGCGGAGATTTCAAGCGCTTTGTGATCAGCGCAGGAGGTGCAGATAAGTTAAAAACAATGTGTGCATTATTATTCAACACACACACAGTGAATACATTTAAAATTGCCCAAGTGCGCGCAGGCAAGCTGTGAGCTTTTAAAATACAATCGCTTTTCAGCAGTGAATCGCTCGTAGCGCTGTTACCAGTTTCAGCAAGCGGGTCTCGAGACTCTGCCACCGTCTCTTGCCGCGACCGCGCTGTGTTTGATACTCAGCCTAAATAGCCCCTGATATTAGCCACTAGAGCGCTACCCGCTCCAGTGGAAACCGGAAGTGCCTCAAGTGTGTGGCTCTCACCTGTCCGCCCTCCGCACAACGGTAATAGTTACCCTGTCGGAACGAGGCGGACAGGAAGTAGAGTTGAACCACCACTCCTCGTGAATCAGACTAAGGCTGCTTCCCTGATGTCAGACCAGTAAGGGAGAAAGGCGCGGAGATTTCAAGCGCTTTGTGATCAGCGCAGGAGGTGCAGATAAGTTAAAAACAATGTGTGCATTATTATTCAACACACACACAGTGAATACATTTAAAATTGCCCAAGTGCGCGCAGGCAAGCTGTGAGCTTTTAAAATACAATTGCTTTTCAGCAGTGAATCGCTCGTAGCGCTGTTACCAGTTTCAGCAAGCGGGTCTCGAGACTCTGCCACCGTCTCTTGCCGCGTGTTCTGGAGTCTTCGCCAGGCCCACCTGGTACATGCACCTGGTCTCTTTCACCTTGACACAGAATTGAGGGCAGCGGGCAAGATGTGCAGTATCTATGTCTAGGAAGAAACTGTGTGCAGTGGTACCAGTAGTGGGTGTTAAGTGCCCGTGCACATATAGTATAGTTTGAACTTGGTGCTACGAAGCTGCCAAGTTTGTATGTTATTGTCATTGTGTCCAGTTGAATACATAATTGCTTCTCCTGCCCAGGCAAGTTTATTCATACCTTTCAGGTCTGTGAAAAAATTGACAATTTAGTAGGTATGGGGCACCAAGATACTAGTAGAGGAGCTTGTTGAGTGCCACCATTTTCTTCAAAGTTGTTTGACATGCCAGCGACAGAGGGAGGTGAATATGTCTCACCATAATTATCCTTAGCAGCCTCACACCACGTCTTGGTGGATATGGATACCTATGGATTTAACAGATGATGTATACCAACAAAATGGGAATTTCATGTCACACACTGATGTGGCAGAAGTTGTGGGAATTATCACTGATTCCCCAAAGTTTATTGATGTACATGACAGCCTGCCAAAACAAACTATTTCACGACTAATGGGAGCTAAATTGGACGATGTATCGCTAACAAAGAGCTACATGTCCTCCACATACATGGATACTAGTAGCCTACAGGATGTGAAACAAAAGACCTTGGAGAAAAGATGCTGATGAAGCATGCACGCCAGTGGCTCAACGGTGTTTGCCCATAAGACTGGTGACAGAGGGAACCCCTGTCTCTGCCCTCTAGAGATTGTTATAGGTGCAGACCCTATGCCATTCATTGTAACACAGGCAAAGGTCCAATCCAGCCAATGCAGTCTTTTCCTTTGCGTTATTTCCAGCAGCACAATAGCGCAGTCTGTTCACTGGGGTTCTGGCTAATATTTTGTCATCCGTGTTAATAAAGACAGAAACCTGTAAGAGCCGCTTTGTGTGGGTGGTTTGTCTGGCAGTAATAGTAATACTAATAGGGTTTCATGCAGAGCTGGAAACATTGCAGGTAAGTGTGGAGCAACTATGTCTATGTATTCCTTATAGCATTCAACAGAGAGGCATCCCTGCTGGGAGCATTGCCACTTTGCATAGCTCAGACTTCATCCTTAATCTTTAATAACCAGAAGGGAGCAGTCCTGGCTAGAACAGCCTCTTCCAATTACAACTGAGGGCCATAGGGAGCATCACGCAGTTGGGAGGCACACATGCTAGCATAGACACTGGTCAATTTCTGCAGAATATTTCTTGCGTGCATCGCCAGTTTTGATATTATTTTCCTATATTCAGATGTTGCTTGCTGCCCTTGGGCACCTTATCAGGTTCACAAGTGTTTTCCGGAGGTGCTCACTGTCAATGTAGCATCCAGCAGTCGCATATCTACCCATAAATTTAACTTTGCATTCTGACTCCTTCCTATAATCTAGTAGCAGTGTGTTGAGCTCTGTCAACAGCGTAGCCCCTCCTTCGAAAGCATGTTTAGATTCAAGGATTCAAGTCCGTCTTCCAACCCACGGAGGGAGGAACATATCGCTCGCAGGACACCTAAATACTTTGCAAGACACATGAATTACCACCTTAAACGCTTCCCTAAAATACCTGGACTATTTAGAAACTCTTCATTTTGTTTGAAGTTTTCCAATATATCCTACTTGGGCTCTGAACACAAATCTGGGTTACGGAGTGGGAAGCACCAACCTGCAATCAAATAGTTGGGTCAAGTATCCTAATGTGGAGATTTACAGAGTAATCCTCATAGTTCTGAGCATATACTCAGCTTATTTAGACCTTGTGCAAGCATATTTCATGCCAATGTAACATTCTATTCTGGAGGAGATGCAGTGGATGGCCGAATAGTGGGTGCAGCCCAGGGTATTTGGTTGTTAATCCCTTCAAATATCTACCAGTCTGTGAAGGTCTAGTAAGGCTAGCATTTTAACTACCATGGAGGATGGCATTTTACACACACAATTACATTTGTCCAGTCTGGACTGGACTCCAGAATAAAGTTACGGTCACTTCCCCGACAGTAAAGTTCAGGTGTCATAGATCGCAATAGCACATCTCCAATACATTATGAAAAAAAGGCACAACTCTCATTCAGGTGTAGCGTTTCCTTTGACCAGTTTTTCATAAGCCATAGTTTATTACTTTTAACATAAGCAGTCCAAGGGAACTGTATAACATCCATACCATACATAGCTCAAAATGGATCCATGAAGCCGCAAGTGGCTAAGGTGATGGCCACCTGCTTTGCAATGCTTAAATGGCTTAAAAAGATTCTTTGGCCGATCCCCATTTGTGCGCAACGGAAAGTGATTCAAGCTCTTGTTATCTCCAGACTTGATTATGGTAATGTACTGTATTTGGGAGCCAATAAAACTACTATTCGTCAACTGCAGCTAGTGCAGAACTCTGCTGCCAGGCTTCTTTATCAGTTGCCACATTTGCCTCCGTCTTACATCTCCTGCATGAGCTGTACAGGCTTATGATCTCGAATCACATCAAATTTAAAGCTGTATGCTATATGTTCAAAGCGAAACCCAGAGTTGGACCTAAATACATTTCAACTGTGGTTCGTCCATACCATCCAGCTCGATCTCTGTGGTCCTCGCAACAGGTCCTATTTACTGTGCCCATGTTCCGTTTGTCCTGCATGAAAGGACGCGCTTTCACATATTTAGGCCAGAAACTCTGGAACTCCCTTCCAAAATCACTGAGGAACTGCGCGTCTCTTCTTGCTTTTCGCAAGGGTCTAAAGACCTGGCTTTTTAAATCTGTTTACTTTGCTTTCTGCATCCTGTCCTCCTGCAATGTGCCGGAAACCCCCAAAGGGGGTAGTTGTCCTCACTATAAGTTCTTAAATAATAATAATAATTATAATAATAATACAACACCTATGTATTGGGGATTAGTACTATCTTCAGCCAGGATTACCTCAACTACATAAGATAAAAGTGGACGGATGGGTGTCCATATAAACAGATTCACTAAATCCAGAGTCCCTGCTAGGCAGGTTAAGACTTTGCACCTGAGAGATCGTTAGTGTTAAGATTACCCACAATCAAAAATACATGAGATGTTTTATATTCAGTCGTCATGCTCAAATAGCATCTTCCTGTGGCTTCCTGTAGGAAGCTAGACTTACAGCGTTTTCTTTTAACAGGGTACCAATTGAATTCAAATAACTTGCTTAGCTCTTGCCATAGACCTTAACTGATGAAACTACTTTCCATCACTAAGTCATTAGGAACCACTACGGTTTTGGCCCCTTTCTGCATACTCAATTGAGAAAACTGTTTCGCACCTTCATTACTATTTTATATAATTTCAGGTCATGTAATTCCTGACTCCCTAATTTCACTACCTTTTGCCTTTTCAGGGTTGGCTTTTATTTTCTAAAACCTCAAAATATTATCCTTCATCTCGGTTGTTGATTTATCAGACTTGTTTGTTTTGATTAGAATGTGTCAAAAAGCAGCTACTTTCTGGTTGAAATGATCATTGTAGGCAATCGCATTAATCTCAGGATCTTTCGTTGTTCTTAACTGAAACTCAGAAGTGTCAGCTTATTCCGCGATGGCCTGACATTTGTGATACTGTTCTTTAAATCTTTATTACTGCTTCTTAGCAATGGGCACTTTTGTGTGGGACAAAAAATAAGTTCCCAAAATCAGTGGGGCTAGTATCTTCAGAACATCTTATCCCGGCAGGAGTTCAAAATCAATCAATTGGACTATAATCTCTTCAATATTTAGGGTAAATTTGCCAATCCTGAAATGGATCTGGTTTGCTCCAACAACTGGTTTGGTTTTACCCTCATAATTAGTTTTAGTTCCTTTCACCCCTGTGTACAGTAGGGCACCCTCCACCTGCAATTTTAAGTTTAGTTTATGAAATGTCCTCACAGAAATTAGGGTAGAATCACTCCGAAAATAAATTAGAGACTCCACTAGTATTTATTTGTCTCCTTACCTCACTGAAGCTAAATATCCTTTTCCTTTGTTTGTTAGTCTACATAGAAAGTCAGAATTTGTCAAAATTGCCACCTGCAGATCCTCTTGTTTGGAAGGTTGAAAAGCAAGCATTTGCAATGCAATAGGTCTCGCAGTTATGAGAGTTTCAGCTATTGGCATTGTAAATAACAATGCTTTTGTTTATGTTTTTAGAAAGAAAAGGCATTATTTTCGATGTCAATAGCTCAAACTCGCGTAAATGCGAGATCTATTGCATTGAAAATGCTGGTTTAACCACCCGAGGCTTTCTCAACTCGAGTCGGTAGTGTAACATTCTATCACTTACTAACACATTTAATAATGGCCACCGTGTAACGTTCCCAAGATAGTCCTACCACGATATCCCCGACTTCACTTTAGCAATCTTTTTAACGCGAGAAGACGTCCGGGCGTCCTTGTTGGAGTTGGTGTCTTCATGACTGATTCTCATGGCGTGTGCTTGAAACCTTTGGTGAGTCCAATCTATCAGCTATTGTTACTGATTCTGTGACGCTTTTACACTTTAAGTTCTATGCCTAATACCAGCTCCTTTTTACAGGTTGCTTAGCCTTGTTATGATATTCATGAACTGCATTATAATAACTGAAACGCATTTAGGTAAGCGCCGGGGTTTTTTCACAATGTGCAATTTGGCTAGATTCTGATGTCTGAATCATTTAGTCATGTTGATTCTCTCTTCACTTTTTAGATATTCTATACATTGCCAGGTAGTGTTTATGTTTAGAGGTGACCTTCTAAACGCTAGAGGTATTATGATATTGGATTAATGGGTATTATTGGGTGAAAGTCACTTGGCTGCGCACAAGTTCAGTAACAACACTTGTGAGCATCTCGCGTTTTTTTCACATTTCGGTTAATATCACGCTACGGCACTGCACCAATTCTTTAAACCGCTTGACTTAGCACCATATTTTGGCATGATGACACTGAATGTCGTTTAGTCCTGCTCATGTATAAGCCCTCAATTTTGAGTTTACTTCATTGTACTTTTGTTACTTACTAAATGTATTATTACCTTGCAGATTCTCCTGATGAAGGGCTCCTCTTAATAGCCCGAAATGCATTGGGATTTTTAAACCATTGTTTATGCTGATGAAAAGCAATACCAGTTGTTATTTTGTGAATCACATCTGCAACTATCAAGAATAACAGCAGATTTACAGCAACATTATGATTTGAAGATTGGACAATAACATTTTTGATTTAGTGGTATAATACACTTTCAAATATAGTTTGAAAACATTGTGTACACAATTTTGTGACGCCCTTTTAGTGCACTGGGCATCCCCAGATAGAGATCAGGGTAATTTCTTTTTCATTTTGAACCAGGCGGCCTGCAGAGCACCTTACCTGGTGCACACAGAATCACACAAACAATTTTGATTGTAAAATTTTTGAATTGAGCATTTTGTTTAAATTAGAATCCTGAGTGCAACCCAGCTGCTTATAATTCACAACTTTCTAAAAGTGGCATTTTCAGAACTGCAAGTTCAAAACCAACTTTATCATAAGTTGTGTTTTTATATTTTGTGCCCAGAGATACCAAATTAGATTTTCCTAGTTTGTCTCAATGGAAAACTACACATATACAATGTTATAAGGTAGTCCCCATTTTAAACAAAGGGAGAGACAGGCCCAGCAGGAGTGGAAAAACACATTTAAGAGTATTTCACTATCAAGACATGTAAAACCTAAAAGTACAAATCCAACTTTTTAAACACACTGCACCCTGCCCTTAGGGCTGCCTAGGGCCTACCTGAGGGGTGACATATATGTATTAAAAAGAAAGGTTTGCACTTGGCAGGAGAGTTCACTTGCCGGGTCAAAAAAGCAGTTTAAACTGCACACACAGGCTCTGCAGTGGCAGACCAGAGCTATGTTTAAAGGGCTACTGAAGTGGGCGGGGCATTCAGTGCTGCAGGCCCACTAGTATCATTTAATTTACTGGCCCTGGGCACATGTGGTGCATTTTACTAGGGACTTGTAAGTAAATTAAATATGTAGTTATGGATATGGATTGAGCGCACAGAGCATATGCACTTTATCACTGGTTAGCAATGGTAAAGTGCCCACAATCCTAAAGCCAGCAAAAACAAAGTCAGCAAAACAGGATGTCAGAGGGCAAAATGTCTGGGGAAACCACGCCAAGGATGCCAAGACTAATACATGCCCCCCAGCTAAAGGTGGGGATATCAACCCAACCTCTCAGAGTTCTCTTCACTAAGGTTGGAGAACCTGGAGAGACCATCAGCACTGGCATGGGCTATTCCAAGACAGTGTTCCACCGTAAAGGATTCTCACCCCTCTATAGGTATAAACCATCTAAGGGGCCTGTGGTCTGTCTGAACCCAGAAGTGAGTGCACACAGGTATGGCCGTAACTTCTTCAGCGCCCAGACTATAGCAAAGTCTTCCCTTTCAACTGCACTCCACCTCTGTTCATGGGAAATAGCCTCCTACTGATGAAGGCTACACTCTGATACAGGCCCTCTACATTTAGCTGTGTGAGCACGGCCCCTATTCGATGCTCTGAGGTGTCTGTCTGCACAGCAAACTCTTGGGAGAAATTGGGGGCCTTGAGCTTGATTGCTGTGCACATGGCTTCCTTTAGGGTGGCAAAAGGTTTCTGGCACACCTCTGTCCAAATCACCTGATGTGGCTGCTTCTTGGAAGTTAACTCTGTCAAGACGGACAATAATGGTGCTATATCTCTTAATGAATATCTGTAATACTCAGTGAGGCCTACGTAGGCTCTCTCTCACTTCTGTGTTGGTCTTGGGGGTTCCAAGCCAGAATGTTCCACTTTTGGTCTGCAAGGACTGCACCTTGCTGCCTCCTACTTGGTGTCCCGAGTAGACCAGAGAACCCTGCCCTATCTGGCATTTACTGGCCTTTATAGTCAGGCCTGAACTCTGCAGAGCCCGATGCACTTCCTGGAGGTGGTTCAAGTGGTCCTCCCAACAGGAGCTGAAGACCTCAATGTTGTCTAGGGAAGAGGCACTGAAGTTTTTCAACCCAGCCAGGAAATGACTGACCACCCTCTAGGAAAGTAGCTGGGGCACTCTTCAAACTAAACGGCATGACTCAGAACTGGAAGTGCGCTTCTGGTGTTGAGCATGTTGACCTCTCTTTGGCCCCCTTGATTAAGGCAATCTATCAGTACCCCGACACTAAGTCAAATGGGCTTAGGAACTTTGTAGCTCCAAGTCGATCAGTGAGCTCATCAGCTTTGGGGATGGGGTGTGCATCAGTTTTATTGACGGCATTGAGCCCACAGTAGTCCCCACAGAACCTACGTTCCGACGTGACACCTGGAGGGGCAGCCTTGGGAACCAACAACACTGGGCTGGACCAAGGGCTTTTGAGGGCTCAATAACCCTTAATGCCAGCATCTTGGAGCGCTCCTACTTAATGCTAGCTCCCACCATTTCAGACCACCTGTGAATCAATATCATGGGTACACCATGTAGTGAGTCCTTGAGTAAGGGAGAACAAAAGGCGAACTGCCACTGCAGTCTCTCTGTTGATCTAGGTTCAGTGTATGGGAGACACTTACACCCTCCACTGACTCTTCCTGCCCATTTGAAGATAAGAAGTCAGGGAGAGGTTCACTCTCCTCTTCTACCCTATCATCAGAATCCAGGAGCATGGTAATCCCAGACCTATCAAAGTGGGGCTTGAGGCTATTTACAAGCAGGACCCTCAAATGGTCCCTACGAATCTTAAGGTCCACCAAGTAGGCAATATCACTTTTATGCTCCTTGACCTCATCAGACCCAGACCAAGTGTCTTGCAGGGCCTGGGGCTCCACTATCCCCATCAGCCACCCTTTTTGACCAGGTTAAAACTCCACTAGAGTGGTATTCTGGTCATACCAGTGTTTCATGTCCTTCTGGCTGGCTTGTAGGTTTTCCTGTGTGCGTTTCCTGAAGCGGACTGTCTGCTTGCAGAGCGCCAGCATGTAGCTAACTACATCCTTGTGTGGCTTCTTTGGAGCTTGCACCCACTCTTCTTTAACCAAATTGAGAGGTCCTCTCACAGAGTGCCCGTACAGAAGTTCAAAAGGGCTGAAGCCAATCCCCTTCTGTGGTACCTCCTTGTAGGCAAACAAAAGACAAGGCAGGGGGACATTCACCTTACAGCTAATATGTTCAGGTACACCCATAATCATGTATTTAAGGTTGTGGGTTGAACTTTCAACCAACCCATTGGTTTGGGGTGGTAAGGAGTGGCAAACTTGTAGGTTACCCCCACATGGCCTTCATGTAATTGGTCCCACTGTTAGATATCATGTCCTTGGGGAAACCCACATGGGTAAAGATCCTCATCAGTACCCTGGCCACGATGGATGCAGTCACTATCCTCAGAAGGATATCTTCCAAGTACCAGGTGGCATGGTCCACCATGACTAGACCGACTCTGTTACCTATGGCTGTTTTTTGGATCCAGAGGTCCCACAATGTCAATGCCAACCTACTCAAAAGGTGTGCTAATGACAGGAAATGGTTGCAGGGGGACCTTACACTTCCCCCATGACTTGCCATTTGCTTAGCACGTAGGACAGGATCTACAGAACGCATTTGAGGCCTTCCTTATTTGAGGCCCATGAAAGTGAGTGACAAGCCTGTCAAAGGACTTGTCTTGTCCCAAAATGACCTGCCAGCAACACAGCATAAGCCAGACCCAGTAGGAAGATCCTGAAGAACTAGGATACCACCAATACACGTGTTGCATCAAGCTCAGAAGCCTTAGGCTCACATTACAGGAGGTCATTCTCACAAAACTTCAGATGTTTTCTAGAGGCATCACCAGCTGCCTGGGCTTCAGACTGCTGCTGAAGACCCACAACAGTAGGGCACTCTGTTGTGCTTAGATATGCTTGTTAGGATTCCATACAGGACCCCATGTGTTGTCATAGAGCTGTTGTGTTTAAGTTCCATGAAGTCAGCTGGTGCCTCTCGGCTGCCGTGAGAGGAGCGGTGGCTCGTTGTTCCCATGAATAAACTCAACAAACTATTCAACTGTGTCCTGCTGAATTATTGTGTGTTTTAGGGCTTAATATACATTTTGGTGACAAGGGGGCGAGCCACGGCAGCATTAATCCCATGGGCTGTAAATACTTTAAGCATGAAGAAATTTTTAAAGGAGTAAAGTTTAATTACGGCAGAGAAAAGGAAAAGACACGTCTGAAAAACTGAAAAATCGCCCAACCTCCTCCAGCGGCTGCCCATTCCTGAAGAGAAGTCTGTCCACTTCTCCGGTGGCTGATGCAGTTTGTGGATAATTCAAAACCCACTGGTGAGGAGGTTAGAGGGAGGGGCCTGCTGCTGTTTTGCGATTGGGCCGTGTGTAAGACTGTCTCTGGGGGCTGTGTAACTGGTATTATCTGTGTGTCTGAAACGCTCTGTAAAAGTTTGTTGGAAACGGAGCTCTTCGTCCGTCAGCTTTTTCATCCATCAGCTACTAGTTGTGAATGATGACGCAGTAGAACCCTGCACTGAGATTCGGCGATTAGTCTACATCACCGGCCAATCAGGAATCCTATCTAACACTCAGCAGCACAGTTGGTGAACGTGCCTGAAGATTGTCTGCATGTAAAAGCTGTGTCTGTTTATTCTCACATCTGTGCACGCGCCCATGCAAGTCATCTCTGCCTGTGTACTTATTTGTTTTTTGCATACTAGTAAAGCTGTGTCAGTTTTTCTTCACAGCTGAGTACACGCTGCCAGATAAATCCCTTCCCCATCTAGATTAGTGGATTTTGGATTTTCTAACGGAAAGCTTGCGATGCTTGAAGATGGAAATACTTCACTGGAAATGAGCAGCATCGCAGAAGGGTGACTTTTAAATAGTATTTTCTGTATATTTTATAGAAAAATTCGAGACTTATATTGTCTTCATGTATCCTTTTTGTGCCATACCACATTTTGAACATCATTTTTAAAGTGTGCTAAGTCAATGACCATTATTAAGCATATTTTACCCAATGTTATGGTAAACTTTGAGGTTGGAAGTTTTCTTTCAGTCAAGTAACAAACCAAGATAATATTTTAAAGACTGGTGTTTAGATTTTGCCGTGACGCAAATTTCATACGGTTTGGGTTTGAATATCACTCTATTGCTTTTTCCTTTTATCATCTTATTTTATTTTATGTTCTTTGGATTGAAAGCTATTTAGTGTTTCATTTTTTGCTGTAATATGCAATCTGTAAACCCATCACCTCCATTTTTGGAGAGTTCAGGTACACCTCAGATCCAATGGAGACAATGATTTGATGCGTTTGAAACGTACATTGGTGCTATTGGCGCATCACAATACAGGGCTGAAAGAAAGAAATGTCTTCTTCTAAATTCATTAGGATTCGAAGGAAGAGAAGTCTTCAAACATCTTCCTACTATTGTGTTGGCAGAAGGTAAAGTTGTAAAGGATTCGATGTGCAACCTAGTTTAGTTGTTTTGAGGCACACATTTTTTAAGCGTGCGCAACTACAAAGTGAAAATGTAGATACTTATCCGAGAGCGCTGCGTTAACTCTGTGCTGAATGTGAATTTGGAGAGTACCATGATCAATTGGTTAGGGACCAATTCATTGCACATTGTAGTGACAAGCATATTCAGCAAAAATTGCTTACTATGGGTAATCCAAGTCTAGATGAAATTATTAAAGTAGCTAAAAGTCTCGAATTGGCACAGAATTCTATTAAGGAGCTGAGTGTGAATTCCTCATCAAAAGATACTTTCAATGTTGTTGCTTCTGCCAATGTTAATATCAACAGTTTAAGATAGTTTAAGCCAAATGAAAAAGGGCCTTTCAAAAGAAGCAATATCTGTTACATATGTGGTTATCCCCCACATGTTTAGGACAACAGATTCTGTCCTGGTAGAAATGCAAAATATCAAAAGTGTGGGAGGATTAGACATCTGGCGAAATTATGTCAATCCAATATTAACAAGACTGAAAAAGTTAACTGTGTAGCAAAGATTGAGTAGTTATGTGAAAGTGATTTAGTGCAAGATTTTCAAGATATGATTGTCACTGTCACTTGGAATGGCATTGTTTCAGGTAATCCTTCTGATTGTGTTAACCCCTATGTCGATGTGGTGGTGGGTGATGTGTGCTTGAAGTTGCTTGTTGACTCTGGAGCCCGCATAACTATGAACACGTCCGATCTCTTCAAGAAATCCTGGGGGAACAGATCTCTATTTCCTCCAGATAGGGCACCCATTTCATATGAGGGACGCAAAACAGATTTGGAGGGTTTCATTGAGGATTTGTTGGAGTTTAAGGACCAAAATATTCAAGGTAAAATCTATGTGGCTGTTTGTGGTTTAAATATCCTTGGTTGGTACCATCAAGGCCTTTTTGGAATGGTGTTGAGACCGGGAACTAGTGAGCAAGTGTTAGTGGTACAAGATATTCCTGATCCACTTTGTTTGGAGAAAGAATTTCCCAATGTGTTTTCGGACTCACTTGGTAAAATCGTGAGATTTAGGCACATGATTAAGGTAAAAAAAAATGCTGTGCCTGTGAAGCACAAGGTCAGGTCGGTGCCATTTAGTCTCAGAGCAGATCTCAAAGTGGAATAGGACAGATTGGAGAAATCAGGAATCATTGAGCCTGTGGAATCTAGCTTGTGGTTAAGTCCATTAGTTGTCGCACGAGAACGGAATGGGGAGATCCATCTATGCATCGATTTGAGGAGTCTTAATAAAGAAATATGGGTTGACTCCCATCCACTTCCTAAAATTGGTGATTTGCTTGGAGAATTGAGGGATGCTCAGTGGTTTTCAAAGATTGACTTAGCCTCAGCTTACCATCAGATCTTGTTGGATGATGAGTCACGCCACTATACCACTTTCGATTCCCCTTTTGGTTCGTTTCAATTTTGCAGGATACCCTTCGGTCTCGCGTCTGCGGCATCCGTATTTAAAAGGGTTATGCAGTCTGTTCTTAAGGATGTGAAGGGTGTTGTCATATTTCAAGATGACGTGCTAATCTTTTGAAAATATTTAGAAGAGCATGATAAGATTCTGAGGACTGTGCTTAGTACTTTTGAGAAAAAATGAATTGTTGTAAAGAAGAATAAATGCGAGTTTTGGAAGAGAGAGATAGAATTCCTGACACATTTTGTTTCGGGTGATGGTGTGAGCCCTAGACCTGGTTTGGTAAGAGCTGTGGTTGAATGTCCCTGCCCCAAAAACAAGGACGAGCTACTCCCCTTCTTGGGGTTGTGTGAGTTTTACTCACGCTTTATTCCTGACTAGCAGCCCGTCCCGAAGTTGTACGGGTATGAAATAGAATGTGTGTAATGTGTGTATTTGGCAAGGGCAATTTATTTTAAAATATCGCGATAGACAACATTTTTTGTTTCATTAGAATAGGGACGGAGAAGGGCCAGCTGCAGCCCTGGTTGACGTTATCAGGCACGTGTAATTGGTGTAGTGATCCGCCGCCTGAGCCCGGCTAGAGCCCTGGTTGATGGTAGCAGGCGCGTCTAATTTCGTTGAATGAGAGAGTTCAGTAACAGCGCGCAGGAGAGGCTGCAGTAATGTTACTTACCAGGCCTCCAGCTGAACGCGTTTGTCATGCCCCCAGCACACGGTCACAGCAGACGATCTTCTAATTAATGTACGACCCACATGGCATGAAGAGCGGAACGTAGCACACGCCCCCAGCGTTTCTCACGCCCCCAGCGTGCCCCTTGATGCGGCGTAATTGCGTTCACATGGCATAAAGGCCAGACACACGCCCCCAGCGTTTCTCACGCCCCCAGCATGTCACGCCCGCAGCGTGCCCCTTGATGCTGCGCAGCAACGTAATTGGTGCTTGTATGTACGACTCACATGGCATGAAGGGAGGACAGACACCCCTAGCGTTTGTCACGCCCCAGTTCACGCCCACGATGTGATGGCCGTACCACACGCCCCCAGCGTTAGTCACGCCCCCAGCCCACGCCCACAGCACAATGCAGACACGCCCACAAGGGACTACTTTGCTGGCACGGTTCTTTTACCTTTTATATGTATATGATGTCCTACGGTACAATTATATGTCTTGCACTGTATGATTGTGATGAACACCACTGTTTCTTGAAAAGTTAATAAAAACAATAAAAAAAATGTATATGGTGGCCGTCTGCATAGCCTATGTCCTTCTGCTGCAACTGCCCTTTCCAACGCTGTATTGGGTGTTGTGATTGGTGCTGTGGTTACTGACATTACCCGCATCAAAGGTTTGGGCTCTCTCTTTATAATATTAGTATGGACTATGCTAGCAAAATGAAGGTACTTTCCAATATTCTCAGGACGAACGTCAAGTTTGAGTGGGATAGTAACTGTCAGAAAACTTTCAAATTGGTCAAATGGGAAATGCTCAATGCTAAAACTCTTAGAGCCTATACCCAGCTGTGCCTTGCACCATCACAGTTGACACCAGCAATTATGGTCTTGGAGCAGTGCTTACACAATCTTCAGGGGTTAATGAAGTCACCATCAGCTACGCTTCTAGAGTACCAAGAGATCCTGAAGTTAACTACTCTGTGATTGAGAAAGAGCTTTTAGCATGTTATTGGGCAAGTGAAAAATGTTGAAGCTATATTTGGGGTAGAAAGTTTGTCATCCAAACTGACTATAAACCTCTGGTATATATCCTGGGAGGAGAACGTCTCAAATACGCTACACCTCGTATTGCACGTGTGTCCACCAAACTTTTGCAGTATGACTTTGTAGTAAAGTATATACCAGGAAAACAAAATGTTAGAGCTGATATGTTATCTAGACTTCCTTTGAGTGAATATGATCCCATGGAAGTGGATGAGGACAAGGAAGATTTTTTCATTGCTGCTGTCGATGTAGTCGAAAAAAAGCTTGCACTGAGGCTGAGTGGAAGGAGGCGGTGAGTGAAGATTTGAATCTGGCCGAAGTAAAATATTACATTGTGAAAGGATGGCCCAGAGAAAGGTGTGTGTCCTTTGATGTCCAGTCCTTTTGGAAAATGTCTGAGGAGTCATCAATTTAAGATGGTGTCGTCATGAGGTTTGGTAGATGTGTGCCTCCCATGAAAATACGTATCAAGTTGGTTGATTGTGCACATAATGGCCATCTTGGGGCAACCGTGACAAAAAAACGTGTCAGACTTCACTATTGGTGGCCCTGTATGGACAAAGACACTGAAGAGAGAGTCAATAAGTGTGTTGTCTGTAGTGGGGCAGAAAAGGGTTTGAAAGTTATTACTCCACCTCTTCAACCCATCCCTTTCCCTACGAAGCCATGGCTTAAGGTGGGCATTGATTTGGTTGGGCCATTCAATTTTCTTCCTCACAATTTAGGATTTGCATTTGTACTTGTGGACTTTCACAGCAAGTGGCCAGAAGTCAGGTTTTGTGTTTTTCCAACTGCTAGCAAAGCCATACTCTTCCTTAAAGAGATCTTCATGAGGGAAGGGTTTCCGGAGGCTATAGTCTCAGATAATGGTGTTCAGTTTGTCAATCAGGAAATGTGTGCATTTTTAAATTAATCTGGAGTGAAGCATTTAAGAAGTTCTGTTGGACACCCAAAAACCAATGGTTTAGTCGAAAGGATGAACAGAGTTATAGCAGAATGCATCAAGTTTGCTAAACACAAGAGTTTTGATGTGGAGATTGCAATTAGATCCATGTTGTGGTTTTACTGCACTACACCACATTCGCTTACTAAAGTTACACCTTTTGTCTCACTTAAAGGTAGAGTACCTACTTCTACTCTTTATCCTGCTTGGCTTTTAAGAACTGTTTGTAACAAAGTTTCATGTTGGGTGGATAATGTTGCTTTGGAATCTCGAGTTGAAGCCACGCAGAAGAAGATGTCTAACAGATATAATCTAAAGAAGTCTGCCGCGACAGTAGATTTGTCTCCTTGGGACATGGTTCGCATCAGAAACACAAATTTTTTTGTGGAACCCGTCTTTGTAGAGTGTGTTTGTGGAGGTGCCGTTATGGTACGGGGTGGGCATTGGTGGAACTTGGGAAAAGTTGTCAAAGTTCAGTCTGCTGTGAATAATTGCAATGGTACCAAAAGTGATGTTGTTTCTCCTTCTGGCTTGACTAATGTGTCTTCAAGCAATTCTCCGTCAGGTTCAGCAAATGTGTCCTCAAGTAATGTTTCCAAAACTGATGTGACAAATCATGTGCCAAGGAGGTCCATTTCGTGTTCCTTGGAGGTTTCGATGATCTTCTCAGGATTTCCTTGTTATCTCTTCTATACTTATTGTTAACTTATTAGCATTATTCATGTTTCTCATGTTTATGCATTATCTATTAGCTGTATTTATTGTTTTTCTACCATATATTCATCTTTTATTTTTGTAATCCTCTGATGGTATCTTTTTATGCTTTCAGATTTCCCTCCTTTATTTCTATGCTTTATTTTGTTTGTTGTTTTTACAAAAAAGAGGTAATATGTTTTGCTTATATATGCTTGTTAGGATTACATACAGAACCCCATGTGTTGTCATGGAGCTGTTGTGTTTAAGTTCCATGAAGAGACAGTTGGTGCCTCTCGCCTGCTGTGAGAGGAGCAGTGGCTCGTTGTTCCCACAAATAAACTCAACAGACTATTCAACTATGTCCTGCTGAATTACTGTGTCTTTTAGGGCATAACACACTCCTTCTATGCCTTGCCGAATTCTTCCTTGGATGGACTTCCTTCCTGCTGCAGGTTGGTCAGCTCAGGCAGGTTCCCCAGTTCAGCTACATCTTCCCCTGTAGGTACCAGGGCTTTCCCGTCAGGGCCAACTCCTTCTAGAAAATGGGCATCTCAGGAGTGGGTTTACCGCGCCTCGTGCCCTTCCTCTTTTTACTAGGTACCGGGGCTATTCATCTAGGCTCCATGTCCTCTTGACCACCATGTTGGGCTGCCATGGACCGAGTGGTCAGGCACAGCCACTCAGGTGACCCCATCATCTCCAAGTGAAACCTGAGCTCCACTTCCTTCCAGATGGTATGTTCCAGGTCACTGCTAAGCAGAGACTCCACCGGCATAGATGCACTTACAGTTATCTTAAGGAGACTTGAGAACCCCACCATTAAAAGGGAACCATGGCCACTGGGTGGTGGCTCTCACGGTAGGCAGCAGCAACAACTTGGTGGAACACATTAGAGACTACCTGCTCTGAAGGCACCAGATGATAACTGACAGTGGTCATACTGGCTCCTGTGTTTCTCAGATCCTCTACCCCATGCCCATTGATGGTGATCCACTGACTGTACTTCCTAGTATTGTCAGGCATGTGGGTTCCCTGCACAATCTCTACATCAGCCAGGGACACTAGTGTAACCTCTAACACTCTACCCAAAACTATCTGTGGTAAATCTCCTCCCCAAAACACACCAGCCAACCACAGTAACTGCTCAATGGTGGTGGGCTGTGCCCGCTTGGGGCACTTGGCATCCCCTTTATAGTAAAACCAAAGGGGAGGATGGATGGAGCGTTGAACATTGCAAGCACTAACCCCCAGTCAACTGATCTGGGTTTCATCCATCATCATTCATTAGCTCACTCCGCCACCCCAGTTCAGACATGGCCATATGCAAATTAGTCTACCCTGTGCCTCATGGGAACAGTCCTGCCCGAACTGCCAAGCTATGTCTTCCCTGGACCGGAAACAAGCATCCTGGGACCGGTTTCGGGTTCATAACCCTCAACAGTCCGGCTATCTTGAATCCAGTGGCAAAGTAGGCAAGGGACCCACGTCTTGGCATACCATGCCACCTTAGGGCAAACTTAGCAAAACCAAAGGGGATGATGGTCGGAGTCTTGAACATTGCAAGGACTCAACCCCAGTCAACTGATCTGGGTTTAATCCATCATCTTTCTTTAGCTCACTACGCCACCCCAATTCCATGCCACTGGAATCAAGCTATCCTGGCTGAAGAGGGGTGAAACCCCGAAACCGGTCCGAGGATGCTTGTTTCCAGTCCAGGGAGAACCTGGCTTGGCAGTTCGGGCTGGACTTTTCCCATGAGGCACAAGGTCAAGACTGATTTGCAAATGGCTGGGTTCAAACTGGAATGGCATGGTGAGCAAAAAAACGATGGATTTAGGCCCAGATCTCTGTACTGGGGTGGATGTATGACATTGTTCTGCATTCTGTCCATCAGCTGTTGTTTTTGCATCCCCTTTGTAGTGTCTTTCCTGTTGAAACTCATAATACTTTAAGAAAGCCTTCCCTGCCAAAAGTCAATGCTTCCTGGGTATGCTTTATCAGGGTTTCCCACACTTACTAGGGATAAATGGAGAGGGCAAAATTGACTTCAGCACATGAATCAATTGACCTTAGTCAACAACTGAGTATCTCTAGGGCTACCACCAAACCCGCTTTTATCAGAAAAACCTGCACCTTTGGATTTGATTCCCACCCATGATGTGTACTGTGAGTGTACTGTTGTGGATTCACGCAGCGGCATGGATGCCACCACCTCTGGGACTGTGGAAGGGGGAGATCCCGTTGACCACTCTTTAAGAGTTCTTGTCTGGAATGTGGCTGGGATCTCTAAGCTTCTAGTTGACCCAGAATGGTGTTCTTTTGTGGACTCCTTTGATGGGGCTCTTACATCAATTTGCTTACCACCTCAATTCTGTCTGGTACTCCTATTCCTTCTTCTTAGAAAATAGCCGAAATAGTCCCTATTTACAAAAAGGGGGACAGAGCAACTCTGACTAGCTATAGGCCTATAAGCCTTATTGACTCGCTTCCGAAAATCTTTTGTAACCAAACCCTAGGAAGGTTTCTGGGTGGGATCGAGTCATGAGTGACTTTCAAGAGGGCTTCTGTGCAAAACATCAATACTTTGGACCAGGCCTATCGCCTCCTTTATTTATTGGAAGGAACTGGCAGTCACGGAAGGGAAACTCTACGTGGCCTTTGTTGATCTATGGTCAGCGTTTGATCTAGTCCCGCGAGCTAGCCTATGGTGAGTTCTAAATGAGTTGGGTTAACATTCATCAAACACAGCACAGATGAGGTTACAGTATAAAGTTACAGAAACCTTCCCAGTCCAGCTCAGAGTGAGACAGGGATGTGTGTTACCCCCGCACTCTTTACTCTTTTTTATTAATGGGGTGGTAGACTCTTTAGACAGAGATAGGTGCGATGCCCCAAAAATCGGCGCAAAAAGAGTTCCTGCTCTTCTTTTCACCGACAACACCCTCCTAATTTCTAAATCCCTGCAAGGTCTACAACAACTCTTAAATGATTTTATTAAGTTTTGTGACGAGCGGGCCTGGTGCTTAATTAGGCTAAAACTAAATACATGATTTTTACTAGAGGAATTGCCAAACCCTCAAAAAGACCGGTGTTAGTTGGTAGTAGCAAACTGGAGCTAGTTGATGCTTTTGATTACCTAGGAATTCGCTTGACCCAGAAACTACACTGGGCTGCCCACATCAAGAAAGCAAAAATATAACTAATCTACCAGACTGCTCACATTACTAATATCCATAGGAAAATCCTGTCCAGACAGTTAGCTTTAGCCTTGGAAATCTATAATACCAAAGTCCTAAGGGAGTCCTCTATGGAGCAGAACTCTGGGGCATGGCTGATACTAATTGTTTGTCTACCACTGAAAATCGTCTTTTTCAGATCCCTGGTTGACCTACCCTCTAGCACACCTTTGACGCCCTTCTACCTGGACCTTGCCCAAAGACAGCTGGCACATATACTAAATTATAAGCTTCTCATGTTCTGACATAGGCTGTGGTCCGTGGAAGAGCTCATGTTGTATCGAGAGACACTAATTGGCCTCTTGAAATCCCCCCAGGTAACTTTGATCCCCTGGTTTAGTGCTGTGAGGGATTTACTGGGGAGGCTTGGAATGGAGGGGATTTGGTCAAATCCGGAAAGTCTGGCCACCACACCAAGGGCTAGGCTGAAAGTGATGTTCCAGGAAGCCATCTCAGAAAAGTTCCTGGCAAAATCTGAGGGACGCTTGACTAATGGATTCCTAAATTTTAAATCTGCCTCCCGCTTTGAGGATACCATTGATGAAATAGTCTACCCTCAGACACATAAACTGTTTTTTTAGTTTCGCTACAAGACCTTACCCACAAAACTGTTTTGTACAAAGTCGTGTTGTAATGCTTTTAATAATGATCTTTGCCCTGCGTGCGATGCCAGTTCAGAATCCGCTGTGCATTTGTTCTTTTTCTGTCCACACTAATAATCTTTGAGGAAAAAATCGGATAATTCCGCTATGTAGACTGGTCGGCCCTGGCCACCACCTTGAGGTGTTGAGAATCTTTAGCATTGACACATGCAGAGATGGATCACTGACACAATATCGACAACCAAAATATCGTCTGGACAGAATAGCGTCGCAAAAATATCGATGGACTAAATATCACCACCCTATCTACAAACAGGTAAGTACAAAAATATCGAGGACAAAATATTGTTGTATTAAATATAGTTTGTGAAAAATATCGAATTTTTTACATATGATAAAATGTAATATTAACGTAATTAAATAATCAATATAATTAAGTAAACATACTTAAAATTGTTTTAAAAATGGTGAAATTAACAAATAGTATATGTAATCTCTTAAAAAAAATTACATCACTGTTGGATAGTGGGAGGGTAAAATGTACTATTCCCACTCCAGCGAGTGGAACAGTAGGGGAAATCGTTGGATAGCGTAGGGGTAAAGGGCCCGATGTAGGTAGCCCTTTACCGATCGGAATCGGCCGAAAATACCGATTTTCGGCCGTTTCCGATCGGTAAAGGGCTATGGAGATGTAGGGGCACATTTTCGGTAATTTTACCGATTCGTTATCATTACCGAATCGGTAAATTTACCGAGTCGGTAATATTTACCGATTCGGTAATGATAACGATTCGGTAAAATTACCGAAAATGCAATGTAGGTAGCCTATGTTCCGGCAGCACATGGCTTACAGAATCGGTATTTTACCATGGAATACAAATCCATGGTAAAAAAACGATTCCTGTGTACATGCACATCTGTGCATGTACACATGTGCCATGTGACAGACAGACGTGCCCTTAGGGCATGTCTGTGTGCCACATTGCACACATGGCCGTTTTGGGGGTGCTAGAGGGTGTCAAAGTGACACCCCCTGCACCCTTGTGAATTCTTTAATTACCGATTTGGTAAATACCGAATCGGTAATGCCTAATCATTCCTATGGGCTTCAAAGCCCATAGGAATGAATGGGCATTACCGATTCGGTATTTACCAAATCGGTAATTTAAGAATTGTTAAGGATTCGGTAACGAATCCAGATGTTGGGACCTACATCCCATTTACCGATTTTTGAATACCGAATCGGTAGGATTCGGTATTTCAAAATCAGTAAATGGGATTTACCTACATCGGGCCCAAAATGTACTATTTCCACTCCAGCAAGTGGAACAGTAGGGAAAGTGTTGGATAGCAGGAGGGAAAAATTTACTATTCCAACTCCAGCAAATGGAACAGTATGGAAAATGTTGGATCGCGTAGTGGTAACAATTACTATTCCCACTCCAGAGAGTGCAACAGTAGGGAAAGCATTGGAAAGCGTAGGGGTAAAAATTACTATTTCCACTCCAGAGAGTGCAACAGTAGGGAAAGCGTTGGATAGCAGAGGGTAAAAATTACTATTCCCACTCCAGCGAGTGGAACAGTAGGGAAAGCGTTGGATAGCGTAGGGGTAAAAATTACTATTCCCACTCCAGAGATTGCAACAGTAGGGAAAGCGTTGGATAGCGTAGGGGTAAAAATCACTATTCCCACTCCAGTGAGTGCAACAGTAGGGAAAGCGTTAGATAGCATAGGGGTAAAAATTACTATTCCCACTCCAGACGTTTAATATCTCCTAATTTTTGCTGTTTCCTTGTGTGCTGCGTTGTGCAGCACACATGGAAACAGCAAAACGTCATTGATTGTTTATGTGCAGAAAAGCGGTGTCCCTTCCGGCATATAAACAATCATTAAAGACATTACAGTTTTCAACTTTCTATGTGTGCTGCAGAAAGCAGCAGACGTAGAAGTTAAAAAACGTCATTGAAACATTGTTTATGTGCAAGAAGGTCACCTTGCTGCACATTAACCTTTCTCTGGCAATGCAAACACCATTACACTATGGTGCAAGGGTGCCTGAGTTGGCGCTAGGCAGTTCAATTTAGCACCAGCACAGGAGGATACGCAGGGCAGCGCCATATTGTTGTAAATATGGTGCAGCCCTGATTTCCAGAAGTCAGAAAACAGCAAAGGGCCTTGACTCTGACTCAGTAAGGCTGAGCCAAATAACTATAGAACGAAACAATTGCCAATACTGAGAATAACTCCTAGAAAATCTTTTCAGACAAGTTTATGAATCAAACATGATAGTCTGCTTTTTAAATTGCACCATCCAATGATTTATTCAACTTATTTTTGCCTTCATTATTTTTGCAAAAAACGTGATTTTTTTGTGCATAGAAATACATTAACAATGCTTGAAACAGACTATGTACCAAAAATATATACAGTACATTCCCAACTTACTTCAATCATCATACCAACACAACTCTCCTTTTCCACAAATTTGGCCAAAAACATCCAATTCTCATTCATACGTCAAACAATCATACTCCAAACAAACTACAAAAAGGGTCCCAATGTCAACATAACAGAAGAGTAAAACATAATTTCAAAAACAGCAACTTGCTCCAATTTGTATGTCTTACAACATAATCAAAATCACAAATTTGCCCTCCTATTTACAAAATTATTCAATGTGACCGATTTGCAGCATTTTGAACTCTTTGCAATTTTTGTATATTGCCTTCTGTAGTGTCCAGGTACAACATTTTGAAGTAATCCAGACGAGAGATGAGGAGGGCTTGAATTACTGTTTTCTTATCCTAAACCGGTACCATACTCGGCATCTCGCGTAGCATGTTCAACATGCTGAAGCAGACCGCCGCAAGGCATGCTATCTGGTTATCAAAATATTGGGTGTTGTCAAACCAAATGCCTAGGTTTTTGACTTTCTGTTTAGTCATTGGGACCGGGCCCAGAGCAACAGGACCCTATGCAATAGACCAGATTGAGGGTAGCTTCCCTATGACCAGGACCTCAGTATTTTCAGCATGCAGCTTAAGGCAGCTGTGGTCCATACATTCTGCTAACCCAAGGAGACAAGATCAAAAATTGTCTGCAGACTTGCCTTCTTCTTGCATCAAGGTAATGATTAGCTGTGTGTCATCAGCATATGACATAATTTTGATGCCATATCACTCAATCACATCAGCAAGAGGACGCATGTATAGATTGAACAAGGTTAGGCCAAGGGCAGGGATTTGTGGTACCCCCTGAACCAGTGATAAGACCTCAGATGTACAAGGCCTTTTTAGTGACCTGAAATGGGTGGCCCTGTAGAAAACTAGACAGCCACTTTAAAGCTAGACCTCAGTAGACATTCAAGAAGAAGACCATGGGATAATGAGTCAATGGCTGCAAACAGGTCCAGCATTATCAATGCGGCGATCCCCCCCCATCATGGATGAGTCTCATGATTCTGAGACAAGAAGCAATGCAAACTCAGTGCTGTAATGAGGTCAGAATCCTGACCTCATGCAGGATCTCATTATTCCCTATATATTTCATCACTTGCTGGTTGACATGGTGTTCTGCAAATTTAGAGAAAAATGGAATGTGGCCCAATCTTTTTTTGGCTTGTTCAGTCCCATTGTGGGTTTCTTCATAATAGGTACCACAGTGACATGTTTACAGTTCGAAGGGATTGACCAGGACTTAAATGATAGATTGAGTAGCTCACATAATGTTCGTAAAATCGCTTCCAAACGATGCTTCTTCATTGCTGGCAGGACAGGGTCTAACGGGCAGCCACATTAATACACCCTAATACAGACAGTGAGAAGATCATTTAGATATATACGTACCGATTCAGAGAGCGATAGAACTTTCCAACGGAGAATGACGTACTGACACGTTTACTTAAACATCTCATGCACGTGCTACCTAGTCCATAGGGTAGGGTGCTATGTATTTAAAAGGTAGCACATGTACTTTGAAGAATGAGTGAGCTATATGCACTCCCAGAGACCCATCTGCCAAATTATACATCTACTCTGCCACCCAGACTTGAATCTGACTTACCTAAGTAGAAAAGGAGAGAGACGTGAAACCACCCAGTGAGGTAGTAAGAGAATCAGTTAGTCAAAATACCTTTATTTGGTTTCATACGAAGACCATAAAAGTTCATAAATCATTACAATCAAACTTATTTCAGTAATCAATATACAAAGCAGCACAGTAAGGATTTTATACATGTCAATTCATTATATAAAATGCAGGAAAAATATACACCTTAAAACAATCTTCTGGTAAAATTACAATGTTTATTTCAAGACAATTATCACAATTACGACATGCGGCTACCGCCATACAAATACGTAAAAACATACATAGTTTTGTATGTTTAGGGAATTACACTCATCTGGTTCAGTAGCAAAGTCTAATACCATTTCCCAATCGCCATGGCTTTTTAATATAGTTGGAAACCCTAGTGCAGATGTATCGTAAGTGGCTAGTGAAGATATATAATGAAACCCTTCAATATAAGAACACTGCCTAATCTCTTTTAAAATCAGAACTAAAATCTTCCTCTTGGTTCTTTGTAGAGGGAACAAAATAGCATAAAGTGCACAGTGCTCTGAGCTGCCAAATTATCACAGGGGCAATGCTCCAGTTTATCTTCCCACCTTGATTGTTCTGGGAAAGCCAACAAAAAATGCGGGGTGAGTAAGCATAATCTAGTTAAATAAAATTGAGTCTGTACATTTATCATCAAAAGTTAACTAAAATTGCTGTTGATTCGGAGATAAACAAAGCCATCCTGTTACGACAAGATATCTTTGCCCCTGCAGAATGTACCTCTTTTATAATATTTTTAGCATTTTCAGGTAAGCTGTCTGGGCAATCAAAATAATCTCCCAAGCCCAGCTTACAAAAGCTGTCCTTTACGAATCAGAGCCAAGGGATAGAAAGTGCTCCATCAAGATTAATACAATCCTTAATAACCTCTCTGGAAAACACTCGCTCTTCGGACAGCCAGATTTTGGCCCTTAATAACAGGGGGGCTATTTCTATGTGGACCTCTACAAAATCGAGCCCCAGCTCTTGATGACAAAAGATCGTGGGGGCACTGTTTGGAGTCATCAATAATCTTCTAATATACTTGTTTTCCATAACTTGTAGTTGTCGATTGTTATGGCATCCCACACTCCTGCCCCACATGTTACAACAGGCACACATTTGTTTTTTATAAAGTGTCCCCAGCTCAATCACTGGCTTATTACCCAGCTTTCTGGCAAAGCTGAAAACTCCCTCAACTACCCTGCCTGCTTGTTGCACCCTTGCTGTGACGAGCGGATCCCAGCTCAACCTATTATTAAAAACATTCCCTAAGTAGTTAAAATTATTTCATTGATCAATTCTCTTGTCTCCCACCATATATTTCCTTGTTTTTGTCATTTTAGGGCCACACACCATGATATACAATTTTATAAAATGCACTTTTAGATCAAGAGCCAGCAAAAAATCTGTGAATGCGTTAAGCAGTTTTTGGGGGCCATGTGTTGTGAGGGCCATTAACACAGTGTCATCCGCATAGGAGAGTAGCGGGACCTGTGTGCCTCCAATCAATTTCTTTATCTATTAAAAAGGCCTCTAATCCATTGGTGTAAATTAAAAAAAGAAAGGGGGTCAAAATATAGCACTGTCGTACACCTTCCGTGGAGGCTATGGGCCTAGTTATTTCCCCTCAGGCCATATCTTTTAACAACAGAGGTGGAGCCTGCTAAGAAGAGAAATCAATCGCCTCCTCCACGCCCTGGACAAGTCAGTGAAGGCCAGGTGGATAGAACCCTCCCTGGCTCTCATGTACTTGCCTATAACCAGCGACAACTTAAGGCACTGCTTTGTGGTGGCCATCCCTCTACTGAAGCCATATGGTGTCCTTGCCATCACTCTATTGTATATTGCCCATCTTTCAAGTCGGGCGAGGTCCACCCTCCCCAGCAGCTTTGCCGTAGCGTCAATAAGGGAGATTGGCCTACAACAGGCGGGGTCACTTTGATTCCCTTTCTTGAATATGGGGACAACGACGGCCTTTCACCAGGATACTGGGATTGGGTCAGTAATCACTGCCTTTAAAACATTTGTCAGCAATGGGGCCCATAGCTGGGGTTTACTTTTAAAAAGATCTAAAGGGACTCCATCAGGGCCTGGTCCTTTTATGAAGACTCCTTTAGCTAAGGCTTCAACGACCTCTGCCACTGAGATAGATGAACTTAAATTGGAAGCCGAGGTTGAGTTTAAGGTCAAATCCCCACTTAAAGCCTCTAAATGTTTTCCATATGGATTAAATATGGTTGAGAAATGAGTTTCCCAAACCTCCCCTGGGATCAGGGAATCTAACCCCCTCACCCCGTCTGTGAAAAATGGGTGGTTTATAACCTCCCAGAAGCTTTTGGAGTGTTTGAGGGAGCCAGCTCTCTCCAGGTCGTCCCAGGCTAATGACCTTAGTTCTTCCTTCCTCTGCTTAACTGTGGTTTTATAGAACTTCCTGGAATTTTTAATTTGTGCCCAGTCATGAGGATTAGCATGGAGAGCCGATTTATGTGTTTTTTGAGATTTTAAGCAAGCAGCATTAAACCACCTTGTCTCAGGGAGATTCCTGGCCTTCATTGATTTGGTCAGGTTTTTCGCTATATCTGAACATATCAGTTCCATATCACGGATGATCTCAGCTGGGGACAAACCATAATATAGACACCTCATGATTGAGTCATAGTTGGCTGTAATGGGATTTGCCTCAAATTCAGAATGATTTACTTTGTTCCAGTTGAGTCTTACTCCTTTATTAGGATTAAAATGCATAAGGCAATAATCAACTGTTCCAGACTGGGCTATGATACTAAAAGTAGCTATCAGGGGATTGTGATAGCTAGCATTGTTTGTCTCCACCTTGAAATCATCAACAAGCACTAAGAACTTCTGTGAAATTAACATAAAATCAATAAAGGTTTCCTTACCCGCTCCAATGTAGGTGGGATACTGTATTAGGCAGTTACTAGCTAATTTATTAATGAGGCCCAAATTGTTTTCCATAATAGTAGAGTTTAGGGCCTCAACCTGGGGAGTGTGAATAAAGGGTGGGAGGGGCTGGTCTCTGTGTTTAACAATCCACAAGCATAGTTGGAACTAAATGGGCAGAAAGAACAATTAAAATCACCTACCCAAAGGATGCATAGTGGTTGCCAGTTCTCAGAGTTTTTTTTTATTTCAGCCCACAGAACCTCAATAACCTGACAGTTGTTTTGGTTCAAATTGTTGTGAGGGGGTGTGGTCAAGACCTCAAAGGAGTAGGACGTGTGCTGCGTGGGGTCCATCCTCCGGAGGCCCGCCGCTGGCATTTTAGAGCTTTTAGCGGCTTAGGGGGGTGTGATCAGTACCCCCCAGAGATTCTCCAAACCCCTGTATGCCCCTGTTGTCTCACCGGGGGCTCCGCTGCCCATATTGACCTGAAACGAAGCAGAAGGTCTACCACGGTGCTCCCGTCCACCATCTTGCCTGCGGGCTCAGGGGAGGCCTTAATTTCGGAGGAGCCCCAGGCTCTGCAGCAGGGCCGGCTGCCAGGGTGCGGGGGATTCACAGGGGTGCGGCCTATGCCCTGACACCCCCGCACCTGACTGTACCCCTCCCACGGGGCTCCTTCGGCGATGGGCTGAACCGGCAGAGGCCCGCGTGGTGGGCCGTGTGAAGCCTGGGCCGGGCACTGATCCCACACCGAGGCAGCCCTCAACCACGGAGCGACACAATAGGTCCAGCGGTGAGGTGCTTGGTGGGGCAGCAGGGCAACGCAGGCCCAGCAGAACAGTGTTGTTGTGGGAACCGAGTGGAGCAGTGCGGTCTCTGGTGGAGGAGTGAGATCAACTAGTAGCCCCACAGGACATTGGTGCACCACAGGCCTCGAGACCTTCCATGGGCGCTGGTCCCACGACTCCTATGCTGCTTCCCCCGCCTCCCCTGGATTGAGGTGGCTTGGTGGGGGGAGCTCAGGCACCTGCACGAGCGAAGCTTCACCACGTCTGGGGCTTGGCGGGTTTGGTGGGTTCATGCGCCTCTGCCTGAGCCCGGAGGATTGAAGGGCTCAGGTTTTTTATCTGGGTCATTTTCCTGCACTGGCACGGAGACCTGGGTCAGGAGATATTGACCCCCAGCATTTTCACCACTTCCCCTGCTCCCCTCTGGAGGACTGCCCCGTTGGAGTGAATCTTGTTGGGTGGCAGTGCAGCTCCCTGGGGTAGAGCATAGCGGACATCGTGCCCATCAAGGCGGCGGTGCGCTCCTGCAGCCCAGGGCATTCTATGAGCGCCCTCGCTGGGCCACTCTGTTGCCTCTCCCTCCTGGACTGGTGGAGTTCGGTGGGGGGGGCCTCGATAGCATACAGTACGGAGCTTTGCCACACCTGGACCTAAGCAGGACACAGCATGCCTGTCTGAGTGTGAAGCTCTCACGTGGCAGGGCCTTCACTTGATCTGCCTCTCCACCTGTAAGCCAGGGCCTGGACCAGAGAGTTATCAGCCCCCGAACTCCAGCCCCTACATCCCTGCTCCCCCCCCCGAGAACTGTGTGGTGTGAGTTGTGTTGTGGCCCAAAGCTCTCAACAATGACGGTTCCTTTGTATTGCCCAAGAAAGGCAAAAGAGCTGAAGTCAGAGACTATAGAGGATCTTCTTTGGTGGACGTGCCGGGGGTGAGTCTGGGGCATGTAGGGTGAGTGGGCAAGAACAGACTCAGTGCGGAGATGAGGAGATCGGCTGTGCAGTCGGCCAGCGTCTGTGGTCTGTCCAGCCTTCCCCATATCACTGCCTTAAAAACATTTGTCAGCAATAAGGCCCATAGCTGGGGTTTACTTTTAAAAAGATCTAAAGGGACTCCATCAGGGCCTGGTCCTTTTATGAAGACTCCTTTAGCTAAGGCTTCCACGACCTCTGCCACTGAGATAGATGAACTTAAATTGGAAGCCGAGGTTGAGTTTAAGGGCAAATCCCCACTTAAAGCCTCTAAATGTTGGCCATATTGATTAAATATGGTCGAGAAATGAGTTTCCCAAACCTCCCCTGGGATCAGGGAATCTAACCCCCTCACCTCGTCTGTGAAAAATGGGCGGTTTATAACCTCCCAGAAGCTTTTGGAGTGTTTGAGGGAGCCAGCTCTCTCCAGGTCGTCCCAGGCTAATGACCTTAGTTCTTCCTTCCTCTGCTTAACTGTGGTTTTATAGAACTTCCTGGCATTTTTAATTTGTGCCCAGTCATGAGGATTAGCATGGAGAGACGATTTATGTGTTTTTTGAGATTTTGAGCAAGCAGCATTAAACCACCTTGTCTCAGGGAGATTCCTGGCCTTCATTGATTTGGTCAGGTTTTTCGCTATATCTGAACATATCAGTTCCATATCACGGATGATCTCAGCTGGGGACAAACCATAATATAGACACCTCATGATTGAGTCATAGTTGGCTGTAATGGGTTTTGCCTCAAATTCAGAATGATTTACTTTGTTCCAGTTGAGTCTTACTCCTTTATTAGGATTAAAATGCATAAGGCAATAATCAACTGTTCCAGACTGGGCTATGATACTAAAAGTAGCTATCAGGGGATTGTGATAGCTAGCATTATTTGTCTCCACCTTGAAATCATCAACAAGCACTAAGAACTTCTGTGAAATTAACATAAAATCAATAAAGGTTTCCTTACCCGCTCCAATGTAGGTGGGATACTGTATTAGGCAGTTACTAGCTAATTTATTAATGAGGCCCAAATTGTTTTCCATAATAGTAGAGTTTAGGGCCTCAACCTGGGGAGTGTGAATAAAGGGTGGGAGGGGCTGGTCTCTGTGTTTAACAATCCACAAGCATAGTTGGAACTAAATGGGCAGAAAGAACAATTAAAATCACCTACCCAAAGGATGCATAGTGGTTGCCAGTTCTCAGAGTTTTTTTTTATTTCAGCCCACAGAACCTCAATAACCTGACAGTTGTTTTGGTTCAAATTGTTGTGAGGGGGTGTGGTCAAGACCTCAAAGGAGTAGGACGTGTGCTGCGTGGGGTCCATCCTCCGGAGGCCCGCCGCTGGCATTTTAGAGCTTTTAGCGGCTTAGGGGGGTGTGATCAGTACCCCCCAGAGATTCTTCAAACCCCTGTATGCCCCTGTTGTCTCACCAGGGGCTCCGCTGCCCATATTGACCTGAAACGAAGCAGAAGGTCTACCGCGGTGCTCCCGTCCACCATCTTGCCTGCGGGCTCAGGGGAGGCCTTAATTTCGGAGGAGCCCCAGGCCCTGCAGCAGGGCCGGCTGCCAGGGTGCGGGGGATTCACAGGGGTGCGGCCTATGCCCTGACACCCCCGCACCTGACTGTACCCCTCCCACGGGGCTCCTTCGGCGATGGGCTGAACCGGCAGAGGCCCGCGTGGTGGGCCGTGTGAAGCCTGGGTCGGGCACTGATCCCACACCGAGGCAGCCCTCAACCACGGAGCGTCACAATAGGTCCAGCGGTGAGGTTCCTGGTGTAGCAGCAGGGCAACGCAGGCCCAGCATAACAGTGTTGGTGTGGGGACCGAGTGGAGCAGTGTGGTCTCTGGTGGAGGAGTGAGATCGACTAGTAGCCCCACAGGACATTGGTGCACCACGGGCCTCGAGACCTTCCAAGGGCGCTGGTCCCATGACTCCTATGCTGCTTCCCCCGCCCCCCCTGGATTGAGGTGGCTTGCTGGGGGGAGCTCAGGCACCTGCACGAGCGAAGCTTCACCACGTCTGGGGGTTGGCGGGTTTGGTGGGGTCATGCGCCTCTGCCTGAGCCCGGAAAACTGAAGGACTCAGGTTTTTTATCTGGGTCATTTTCCTGCACTGGCGCGGAGACCTGGGTCAGGAGATATTGACCCCCAGCATTTTCACCACTTCCCCCGCTCCCCTCTGGAGGACTGCCCCGTTGGAGTGAATCTTGTTGGGTGGCAGTGCAGCTCCCTGGGGTAGAGCATAGCGGACATCGTGCCCATCAAGGCGGCGGTGCGCTCCTGCAGCCCAGGGCATTCTATGAGCGCCCTCGCTGGGCCACTCTGTTGCCTCTCCCGCTCCCTCCTGGACTGGTGGAGTTCGGTGGGGGGCGCCTCAATAGCATACAGTACGGAGCTTTGCCACACCTGGACCTAAGCAGGACACAGCATGCCTGTCTGAGTGTGAAGCTCTCACGTGGCAGGGCCTTCACTTGAGCTGCCTCTCCACCTGTAAACCGGGGCCTGGACCAGAGAGTTATCAGCCCCTGAACTCCAGCCCCTTCATCCCTGCTTCCCCCCCCCGAGAACTGTGTGGTGTGAGTTGTGTTGTGGCCCATAGCTCTCCACAATGACTGTTCCTTTGTATTGCCCAAGAAAGGCAAAGGAGCTGAAGTCAGAGACTATAGAGGATCTTCCTTGGTGGGCGTGCCGGGGATGAGTCTGGAGCCTGTAGGGTGAGTGGGCATGAACAGACTTAGTGCGGAGACGAGGAGATCGGCTGTGCAGTCGGCCAGCGTCTGTGGTCTGTCCAGCCTTCCCCATATTCTCTCTTTGCGCCGTGGGCAGCCCCCCGGACTCACCTACACTATCTCTGCCATAGCAGCGACTCATCCTGTATGCTGTTGACCCTGACTGGCTTCTTTATAGGACATTTGGGGGCAACACACACATACCCTAACACTTCCCGCAACAAAAAGTCAGATCTACCGGCTTTGCTAATGCTTGTTCATGTTTATCTTGTGTCCACCCATAACTCCTGAAATAGTAATATTATATCTCTAAATATTGCATGCTTGAAACTTTGTCCTTAATTTATAAGGCATTTGTGCAGCCCCTCGCACCTAGCTAAGCATCATGGGCACAAACAATGTGTAAGGCATTATTACATTGAATTCCCTCACATATCTTGTGTTATTTCAACACAAATAAAAATGTTACGCGGTTTACCCATGGCCTGTTACCACTGTAAAGAAATATACCCAAATCTATACCTCAAGTGAATATCTCGTGTAAGACAGAGCTGGTTTATCTTTATACCGTTTGTACAATGAATAGCCAGGTGTTTACTGATCACATAACACAGCGCTACAGATTTTCATGCAATAGTGTATGGTGCAAAGATTAGTTAATCTGCGCAAATCCTAAACTTGATTCATCTGGTATTGAGATAGAGACCACATATGTCCTAGCTCTAGAGGCATCCTCCCCAGACAGCCATCACGGAGAAAAAAACATAACATGTCTGTAACTTAATGATTGTAAAAGAATAGAAAAATGGAAATGTAAAACAAGGAGAGTTAACATTTGTTATATTTTGCTGTTTGTCAGGTTAGATTCTTGAACTGTCCTTCTGATAGACCAGGGGCGGCTCCTCCATTAGGGCGGAGGAGCGTCGCCTCACTGCTTTCTTACAGTCCAAGAAGCAGGAACATAAAATGGTATTATAAATACCATTTTATGTTTCTGCTTCTTAAGCTGCGAGAAAGCAGAATGGTATGCCTGGTTGGGTGCAGGCGGGCTGCTCAGGGAGGAGTGGCTTGCTCAATGCTGTGGGCCCTGACTGTTTGGGTGGCCTTCTGGGGCCCACCAAACTAGTCAAGGGCACTCTGCATTTTCTCTAAGTAGGCTGCATGTAGCCCACATAGAAAAAATAGACTCCCCATAGGCGCCCGGCAGAGCGCTGTCTCCACCAATCACAATGCTGCCATTGCAGCGTTGTGATTGGTTATGGGGAAGGGAGGGAGGCTCTCTGCTTCCTGTTCCTGCCGAAGGCAGGAGAGCAGGAAAGCAGCAGGAAAACTCAAGACCTGGCCAGGAGCATTTTTTTCATCATGGAGGGCAACTGGATTTTTTTCCTACAAATTAGCATAAGAACCCTCCAAAGGTTGTCAAGACTTCACCAATTACATATGCTTTCCTGTCACACACACCCTTAATCCCTCTGCCAACCATCCCTCCTGCCTGATTGTCACTGCATTTAAGCCATGACATCCTCAATGACTGCCCTCTGCTGCCACCAATACTGCCAAGTTCACATCACTCACTCCAGTCCTAGGTTGATCCCTTTCCTGGCACACAACATAGTCTCCCTTCTGTAAAATTGTAAATTGTAAATTGATACTTGTATAGCGCACTACTCACCCGCAAGGGTCTCAAGGTGCTTGTACGAATACCGCTGTGGAACCCATCCTGGCTTTCCCTGTGAGGTGTCCACTCCTGGGCACCCCTAAGGTGGAGGCCAGGCATCCTTAGCGTTGTGGGGGCCGTTGTGGAGATTAAGCAAGCTATTGCCCAGAGTTGCAGAGTGGGACTCCATGATTGGAATAGGCACAGAGGCGAGAATTATCAGGTCCGTGATATTTTTTAGCCCAAGACCCGCCGACGCGGGGAATTGAACCCTGGTCCTGGGCTAGACCTCTGCATCAGGGTCTGCCGCTCTAACCATTGAGCTACACTTCTCCACTGTCAAGACACTATCCCTTGTCACCATTCTGTGATCCTGCATTGGCACCAAAATTACTCCACTTTTAAAATTATTTGTCTCTTCTTGTAAGTGATCCCATCTTGTACCCTCTTCTGTGTCACCCAACTCTACCTTCACCTGCCCCGTATCCACTCCTCCACCCTTCCCCTATTATCAACCATCCCCATCATGCATCTCATGTCATTTTTGCCACCTGTACACTATACCTCGCATCTATCACAAGTCTCCTTTCACCCTCACCATCAGCCATCAGTAATAGCATGCTGTGTGCACCTATTGCTTGTTCCCAACTGTGTGGAGAGGAGTGGCATGGGGTGGAGAGGCAGAGTGCTGCAGTGTGGAATTGTGTGGAATGGCATACAGTGAGGTGAGCTAGAGTGGTGCAGAGCAGAGTGGAATGGGTTGATAGTAGTACTGCCCAAAACTTGAAGCACTGGCAAAGCCAATAGCTCTCATCTACGTTAATGTTATTGGTTTTGCCAAGCCTATGTATTTAAATCATGTTGTGCAGTAGCGTGGCTGGCTGCTGTTCAGCATGTTTAAAAGTTAGTGTGTGGCATAGAATATAGTGATTTAGATTGAATTGACTTAGATTGGAGTGGAGTAAAGTGGCATACAGTGGAGGAAAGTGCAGTGAATTAGAGTAACAAGAGTGCCGAAATGTGGCATTATGGGGAGTGGAATGGCATAGAGTGAAGTGACTTAGAGTGAGTGGAGTTGCATGGATTGATAGTTGTAATGCACAAAATATTGAAGCATTGGCAAAGCCAATAGTTCTTGCTTATGTGAGAGCTATTGGTTTAGTATTTTTCACAAGGAAGGGGAGAGGGTCAATAGATCTCGTCTACCCCAAACCCCCTAATGTAACATAATAACACCAAGAGGGGTAGAGAGAAGAAAAGAAAAAGAAACTGATATATTGTGATAGGCATGCAGTGGCACAAATTGTGTTTTAGAAAACTGCCCTCACTCACACACAAATGTGTGTGACATGCTTTATCATCGGGTCTGCTTACAAAACATCCTGGCATAGCCACCCACGGATGGAGCATAGGGAGGGGGAAGACAAACAACATAAAAGTGTAAAGCAATAGTGTCAGGGTGTGTGTTACCCAGTGACTGGGTACAGTGATAGAAAAAAGTGCAGCGAAGCAAGTGCTTAAAACAGGCTCATGTGTGCCCTTTCAGTACCCTTTATTCACGGGCCCCAAGGCCAGGATTAAAATAGTGAAGGATGGGTGTGTTATAGAGAATATCAGGTTCCCGAAAACACCCCTCCTTAGACTGCCAGTGTCAACATGTTTCAACCGTCTTTCTGTGCCCCCGATGAAGGTCACTCCGGTCTTCCTCAGGACTTCTACCTGTCCCAGTCTGATTCCCCACCTTACCTTACTCTGTTCAATTGATGGGGTTTAAGGACCAAAACATTATCCAAACGTGTGGAGGTAATTTCCACCAACACAGGATACAAATACTAGAAAGACAAAACAAACATATGCATGTTATGCGGAATAGAATATACCGGGCATCATGCTAAATAAGCTGTATAATTATCAATGCCCAGGTTAGCTAGGTTTGTAAGTAGAGCCAGTGACCCCGGTTTGGACAGGAACTCCCTTCGTACACATTCCTCCATGGTGGGAGTACACATTGTAGTGGGGACTGTTATACTTGACAAGCAGTTTCCCCGCATACCTTTCTCTTGGGCGAGATTTCTTTGAACGGACAGGGTAGAGGTGTGTGTAGGAGAATCAGAGACCACGCCCCCACATTCATCCGCACTACGGCTGACACTCTGACGCTTACGCGCCTCACGTGACTCCTGGGGGCGGATGCGGAAGAGGCCCATTTAATGGCAATGGCGGCGTCTTTTCCTCGCACTAGTCGGCAGCGATGCAGCAGGCACAATTGGTGTGAATTTCCTTCGGAACAGTAAGGAGGCTGGGAATAGTGTGTGGGGTGGCTCATTTAGTTACCGACATCATTTAAGCCTCGCATGCTCTCGGTAACTGACTACTGATGTTTATTGTTTCCTCTTGGACACAGGTTGTGTTCTTAGGGGTTCTCCCTGCCCGCCGCCATTTCGGGTTCACCATCTTGATAAAGCCAGTGAGTGCTCGCTGGGGGGTAGGTATATAGGTACTCCCATGTATGATGAGAACGCCTGTTAAAAACTAAGAGTGGATGTGACATTTGGATATCTGACAGCAATGAATACGATTATCTGGGATTTCCAGGGTCTATTTATGAGTGGATTCTTTAGGAGGGTTGAAAACAACATTACAGCTAACCTGGGCATTGATAATTATACAGCTTATTTAGCATGATGCCCGGTATAGTCTATTCTGTATAACATGCATATGTTTATTTTGTCTTTCTAGTATTTGTATCCCGTGTTGGTGGGAAATACCTCCACACGTTTAGATCATTTTTTGGTCCTTATTCCCCATCAATTGACCAGAGTAAGGTAAGGTGGGGAATCAGACTGGGACAGGTAGAAGTCCTGAGAAGATCCGGCGTGACCTTCTTCGGGGGCACAGTAAGACGGTCAAAACATGTTGACACTGGCAGTCTAAGGAGGGGTGTTTTCGAGAACCTGATATTCTCTATAACACACCCATCCTTCACTATTTTAATCCTGGCCTTGGGGTCAGTGAACAAAGGGTTCTGAAAGGGCACCCATGAGCCTGTTTTAAGCAGTTGCTTCGCTGCACTTTTTTCTATCACTGTACCCAGTCACTGGGTAACACACACCCTGACACTATTGCTTTAGACTTTTATGTTGTTTGTCTTCCCCCTCCCTATGCTCCATCTTGTGCGTGGCTACGCCTGGATGTGTAAGTAGACCCGATGATGAAGCATGTCACACACATTTGTGTGTGAGCGAGGGCAGTTTTAAAAAACACAATTTGTGTCACTGCATGCCTATCACCATATGTCAGTTTCTTGCTCTTTTCTTCTCTCTACCCCTTTTGGAGCTATTGGTTTAGCCAATATCTTTCAGCCATATTGTACAGCAGCGGGCAGCTGGTCAACAGTTTTAAAGTTGTAGTGTGGTATATAGGATAGTGACTTATAGAGTGGGTGGTGTAAAGTGGCATACAGTAGAGGGGTGAGGAGTAGAGTGGCGAAGAGTGAAGTGGTACAGAGTGTCATATAGTACAGCAGTGTAGCATGGAGTGGAGTGACTTAGAGTCACTCTAAGCATGGAGCAGAGTCGAGCCACATGAAGTGGGATAGAGCTCCGCAGCGTGGGATTGTGTGGTGGAGTAGAGTGGCATAGGGTGCAGTAGAGTAGTACAGTATAAGTAACTAAAGCATCAATAGAGACAGATAAGATGAAAGCAACAAAAATAAGAATCTGGGTGCCTTTGTGAGAAGTAGGAAAGCACGGTGCACGTCCAGGAATAATACTGAAATGCTTACAAATGAAAGAAAATATTTTGCACTGAAACAAGACAATAAAGAACAAACACAGGAAGAACACATGTATGTGGTCCATGCCCCAGACAGGAGCTAACAGAAGAAAGGAAGGGAAGCCTACAGGAGCTAGGCAATCAAAGGATTGCAAATTAGAATGATAAAAACAACTAATGGTATGCTGTGGGTCGGTTGTAAGACCATTTTACAGTTAACAATAGGTAGTATGTCGCTGTGTAGGTGACACTTAAAAGAAACATTCTAACATTGCATAAACCATTATTGCACTATTTTACCGGTTCTGGATTACAATGTGAAAACACTTTCCCAGGTGAATAAGTAGCAAAGAACAGTGGAAAAGAAGGAAGGAAGGAAGCAGGAAGAGGTGGAAGACATGAAAGATAGGTTTGGGAAGGAAAAACAGATACATGGGAGAGTGAGGAAAGAGAAGAGATGGGGAGGGATCTAAATACAGACACGGAATCAGAAGAGTGAAGAGAACTGGGGAAAGAAGGGATTGGAGTGCAGCAAAGAACATGATGAGAATAACAAGTGGAAAGGGGGGAAAGTGGAAGGAAAGAAAAGTGGACCCAGAGAGGAGAGTGCAGTAGAGTAGAGTAAGGAAAGTGGAAAGAATAGACAGGAAAGTGAAAAGCATTTAGTTAGTAGAGCGCAAGAGTGGAGGGCAAGAAGAAAAGCAGGCTGGGTATGAATGGACAGCAGAAAAGGAATGAGCGAGAAGGGGAGTAAGAAGAGAAGATAGAGAGGAAGACGGAGATAGTCCATACCTCTGCTTCATCATGTATACAGCAATAAAATATGTAAATTTGAGTGATGACTACTAGCATTTTTGGTCATGCCTCATCTGATGTACAGTGTTGCTGTCCAAGACACACAATAGTGATCCTTTCATCGTGTTAGGGTTGTCTGTCATCAAAGAAAGTTTTTCTGACATCACAATGGTATTCCTGGTAAGAGATAATAAAGTGTCAGTCACCCCATCAGGATTGTTCGGTGGAGAATTACACTGACACTTCAAATAGTAACATAACAAGATCAGGCTTTGAGACATAAATTCCCACTACCTCCTCTTTCAACATGAAGCACCGCCTGCCGCAATGTTGAAAATGCAGGATGCGCCTGCCATGGGACCCCCGTGCATATGGCGGGTGGTCCCATTTCCCGGAAGTATGGCGGGCGGACTTTGCTAATGACCCCCAAAGTATTTCTAAAGGTAGACTCAGGTCAGGTCAAAAGTACTTTATTCGGCAGCCAAGAGCCATAAAAGCAAACAGTTAAAAAAACACAATTCATCAAGATGCATTCTATACATAAAACGTAGGTCACAAAAATGTATTAAAAGTACCTTTACAGGGTAATAAAAGACGGCCAATATTGCTGTTTCAGTGATCATATATAAAGCTTACAGCAAACACATCATGTAAAGTGCGACAGTGCTAGGCATTAATCCAAGAGCTGTAGGGATTATCTCATAAAGTGCACATTTTGTGGTTAGAAAAACATATTTGAGCTGGTTGATAAAACAAGATGGCTACTGCAGCGACAGCTTTTTCCTATATCTAATGGCCCCTGTTAGAAAAATTGCCAACCCAAAACAGACCATAGGAGAAGATAGCATTTGAAGCTAAAACAGAGCCGGAAGAGTGTCCTGCTCTGAAAAAGTGTCACAGGGGCAGGGTTTAAGTGAACCAGATTTCGAGTATCCTTGGGAAAATGCTAGTAACCAAGGAACCAAATTCAGGCAAAATCTAGTCAAGAGAAAGCGATGATGTGCTTTGTTAACAAAAGATAAATATGGTTGCATCTGTGAACTCAAGCTCAGTGTGGCAAACCTTCTCACAGTAGGATTGGCTAGCTCCGTCTCTCCTTAAACCCCTGGCGCCTGTCCAGATACTGCTTTTTAAAATCTCTGATTGCAGTCTTGCCCAGGGGCCCAGGGTTCAGGAACAGGTCAGGACGTCCAAGCCATCTTGTCTGTTCCATTTTGTATTTCAATCAGGGAATAAGTAAAGGCCCCTCCAATGCAGTGCAGTCCGTAAGTTGACTTAAATTTGGGGTCGGACATGCCCAAATTCTGAGCCAACGCAACAGCGGGGCAACCGCGATCCAAATTTCTCATGTAAAATAAAAGCAGGGATTGTAGTGGGGACTGCAAGAAGTTTGCGCATAAAATTGTTCTCATTGCCCCGGATTCCCATCACATAATTGTGGCCCCAAACATCACACCCATACGTTGCCATGGGAATGCATTTTGCTTTATAGATCTTCAGTAGTATAGGCCGTGAATTTACAGTTAGGGAATGGGACACCATACTGGGATACCCCATAAAAGTATCCCGCAATCCAAAATTTTCATTTATTCAACTGATGCTATTGCACAGCGCTGATTTAACCCCACGCAGATTGAGTGCTATGTTTCAAGGGGCGAACGATTCCTGTCCACGCACCAAGTGCAGGGATGATACACATGATATGGGTACTGCCCTTGTCTGGGACACTACTGGGCAACGATATGCAAAATACTGTCTGATACAACCCCGGTGCGTTCTAATGACACCATGGAATACTGCATTTTGGGATTAGGGCCCCGTGAAAAGAAGGGAAATTCCACCTGTCGTTTTGCTAATCTTGCGCTCCTTTTTGCTAAAAGAGCCACAACTACACGATGGAAAGCTACCAGGGCCCCGTCCTACAGGACTGACATATGGAAATGGTGAGATGGGGCAGGGCAGAAGTGGCTGAACTTAAAAGAGAGGACTATAGGGGTCTGCAAAAAATACAGATCTCCTTGAGCTGGAATGCAATGATGGAGGAATATGCTACGATAGATATATTATCCTATTAGGGAGTGATGTCACTTCTATGGGGGGCTTGGACCACCATCACGAGGCACGTGGGCTTCTCATAACACCAGTGGACTTTATTATTAGTTGCATCACGAGACTGCTTGGTACACTTTAGAGAGACTGTGGGACTGAGATAGATAAGAATATCATATAGATATGTGTTGTTACTATTATAGCTGTTTATGGCCGAGCGTGAGGTGGGAGGGACGGGTGGGTGAGTTGTATTAGATTGTTGTAAATGTAAAGGATGTTGATAGAGCTAATTGATAATGATAGGTTATACTGTTTTACTAGTGCAACCGACAATGCTGTGAACTACCTGTACAAGTTTGCTGTTCATGAGTCGTATGACGGTTTTAGACTTCTATGCATAGCCATGCAGGAACTCTCATAGATCTTCGGCATTACAGAGGTGTATTTCTCTGAACTGTTTATCACCATGTATAACTAAGTTCGGTACCAATGTGATTGCGCTGTGCTATACACCGTGTAGCGAATTATTGTATAAAATCAATAAAAAGAAAAAAAAGAAAAAAGATCTTCAGTAGTTGAGGAAGGGGCTTTGACCCCAATCTTTTTGCAAAATCCAGGGTAGTCCCTGCTGCTCTAGTTAAAATGTTCTTTTTGAGTGTTTGTTGCGTGCACTAGAATCATTGTTCATTGAACAGTACCCCTAGGTACAGAAACATGGACACTTTAGTTAATGCAGCCCTTTTGAAGTAAAAGTAGGTGGTGGCTCCACGATCAAGGGTGGGAAGAGGCTGAGATGTGGAGAAATTGGAAGGTGCTCCAAAGCGGTCATTAGCTCAATTTCAATTTTTTAAATTTTTTTTCCTGTAAGAAAGAGTAAAATCCTTCAATTTGAGAAATTGGAAAGTGCTCAAAAGCAGTCATTACCTCAATGTAATTTTTTTTTTGTCTTTTTCCTGGAAGAAGGAGTAAAATCCTCACAGTTTTGTTGCAGCCTTGATCCAATGGGGGTAGGATTCGGATAACTATTCGATTGTAGTTTGACCAGCTCAAATAGATTTTTAGGTCATTGTTTAGCTTTATCAAGCTGATTTCTGTAGACGTTCACTTTTGAGCTTCGGATGCGTTTGTTATAGGTGTGCCTAAGTGATCTCAGCTGCTTCAGGTGATCGAGGGACAGGGAGGATTTGAACTTATGTTCAACCTGTCTCAAATTTAGTCTTTCTGCATTAAGCTAACCATTGTACCATGGTTTAGAGTCTTTGGTAGACAATCCTTTAGGCAGAAGAGGCTAAATAGAGTCCAGGATGGTCATCATGGAACTGTTATAATGGTTTGTGAGTCTGTGGACATCTAACAACTTGTTGGCTCGTTCCCCTTTACCCCACCATGCAAGTGCCTCATTTAATGGTCCATGCAGGGTCTCAAAACACCACAATCATGCAAAGCCATCGTTTTTTGGGTCCCATTCCCACATTTTAAAAACATAGGCCGGAATTGATAAAGATCACAATGGAGAGACAGACTCTTGCATCCTCCTCTCCAAAACAAAGCAGTATGCTTGAGGGCTGCAATTTAAAGGGAGGTCTCCCGCTTTTCAAACAAAGTACAGCACTTGCAAAGAAATGTGCTACCTAAAACCTTTCTGCAGATGAGTGCACCATCTGTAGAAGCCTATATCTATATTTGTTTTCTTATTTGAGCCAACTATCAAAGAAGCAGATGAGACACTGAAGGTATGCTAATTTGTTTGAAAGTGAAGCATTTAACTGTAGTTTTATTTAGCACAAACCTGACCCACGTAGCATGAGTACACAAGAATGCAATATTTTTACACTTGAGATGCAGACCTTGCACTTTATTTAGGGACAGGAAGGCACAGTTATTTATGCAGAATCACAGAATATTGAGCAGAGGTTCGGACTCGAAGAAACCTCAAAGTTATTTCAAAGCTTCACTTGGAATTATATTCTTTTAATATAACAGCCACGCATATAATTACTATACCAGCCACATATATTAGTTATTGTTATGCAATAATGGAAAACCCAACCCTGGCAATGTTGACTAAAATAAGAGGCAAGGAAAGGAAAAGTATACTGCCTTATATGGCTTCCTCTGTGACATTCATATTTTGTTTTTGTTTTATTATTTTTCCACACTTTCCAGAGAAGGTTTCTAGAAATAAATAAATACATTAAAATGTTGGACATGTTCCAGAAGCAATCAACAATTCATCATCAAATTATAATGAACAAGTCTTTTTAATTGGAAAACTGATGGAGCTAGACAAGTAATCCGACAGCCATTTCCAAACTATCCTAAAACCCCCAGTAGCATCTTTTGAAATGATCAGGTACTCAGTTTCAAGTCATCCTCAAATCAGCAGGAACATTCGCACCTTGTGAAGTCATCAGATATTAATTTTCAAGTCATCCTGAAATCATCAGGGTCAATCACATCTTGTGAAGTCATCATTTTCAAGTCATCTTCAAATCATTGGACTCAAGTTTCTAAACTCTGCTGATGACTTTAAGAGCCTAATGATGTCTGATGACTTGAAAGTGGCCTTTAATGAAGTTGGATGATCATTCAATGACTTTGGGATGGTTTCTAATGTCATCTCATTTGACCTGGGAGCATCCCAATGTAAAATAAATCTAGTGGTTTTGGGACGATGGGAGCACATTTAGTTTGGTCTGCCTGATATGTTCACAAACAATACTTGCATCTGTTTTGCATTTTTTGTCATGAACGCTGGAACATGTGCTTATGGGAGATAGTTTTCAATTTCTCTAGTCCACCTCTTGATAGTGTTAGCAGTAGCTGATCTTGAACATCTATATGATTTTAACAATGGCAGTTCCAAGATTTAGGATAGATGCTGCCTACAAAGGATAAGGACACCCTCACCCCGCCTCCACTTCTACCTCTACGATTTTTTCTTTAAACCCAGAACCTTCCTGTGTGAATATGCAATGTTTCCTGCCAGAAGAGTGGAAACTGTACCATGTAAGTGAACTTTGCGATGAGGCTGAAGTATGTCCATCCTAGAAATCCCTCAAAAGAAGGAAACTGCTCTTGGCACATTTGTGCCTTTTTAAAACTTTAATGTAGTAAACTGGCTCTGCTTGGCAGTCTGTCATTGCCCAACTTCCAAGGACTTAGAATCATAAGACAGAGCTTTTCTACAGCCTAATTAAACACCATTTTGTGACGACCTTAAGATACTCCGCAGTTGGTGATTCCAGAATGTGGAGCCTAGGGCTTTAGGTTGCACCCTGGCAATAAGCAAGCCTGAAGCATTGCTGAGTTCTGCTTAGTTACCATTCTCTAGATGCTGAACGTGCATGAGCAGATGCCCCAGAGAGATCAAGATGTCCCAAAATGAGTACGCATTGCCATAAAAAGCCCTCCTTGCTCCTCACCAGACTTTGGGCAAGGACTACCTAAAGAAAATACTTTTACAAGTGCATGTAAGCTTAGTGGTGACTGCCTGTCAAGTATTCTCCCTCCCTGCACTAAACTTTACTGTTTTGACAACTGCCTTATTGCAGAGGTTCAGCGCCTGATCAAACTGCAGTCTTTATCCTTCACCACTTAATGTAAACACCCTCCACTCCAGAGTGTAACACCTCTAGGGCCTAGTTTTCAAGAAATCACCAATTAAAGGACTGACAGCAATGGCCCTAAACCCATGAAGTGTGCTTATTTTTCTAAAAATGGTAACTCACTGTCACAAACTTCGAGGTGGGTCATGTTTATCTTGCAGATTACTGTTTCACTATTGTATCATTTGACACTGAGGGCCTGATTAGCAAAGATAAACTGAGACGACAGTCAAACTTTACGACTTAAAGTTAAACTTTAGTTTTGTCTCAGTTAAACTATAGCTAATATTTGGCATGATGATTACTATCCTTCATTAACTGCTGGTCGTGATTGGGTTGTGATAGTAAACGCTATTTGTTTTCAAACTATACCGACATATTCAATAATTGAAGTAAGTGCATTGGTGTTATTTTACATTTTCTAATCATCAGGATTGTTTCAATGTATGTGATAATGCTATTGTGAGTAACTTGGATATTGCTTACCAGGGGTGTGAGCCCTGGTCAAACAACAGCCACAATCCATAGCAGAGTGTACTATAAAAAGTCACTAAATTAACCTGTGCTTAACCCTGACTAGTTTTGCATAAAAAGCAGTCAGGCTTAATTTAGAAGCAATGTGTACAGTATTTATGCAGCACGAAAACAGTAATAAAGTGAAAACGTAACAAAAGAAAAATCCCACACCAATTTAGAAAATTAGAGTAACTGTTAATCAATTATTTGACACCAAAAAGACAAAAATCCAACGACTTGAACTGGAGGTATTTTTTTTAAACGTTTTTGGTTAAAACTAGCACCTAAAGCGCCAACTGCAGACATCTAGTCGCACAAGACTGGGTAAAAGTTGAAAAATATGGTCAACCACGATGGAGCGTGGGCCGGATACAAGAAGTGGAATGGGCCTGGTCAGCACTTACCTTCAGACTTTGAAAAAACTGTGGTGAAAAAGTTCTAAGAAGGGAAAGGCCCGTGGGGCAAGACTGCCGGCAATGTCTGAGGAAAGATATAGGCAAAAGGTTTGGGGAAGACCACATTAAGTCTGACTGGTCTAACACGTGTCCCCCCCTCCAGATGAATGTGAGGCGAAATACCCAACCTCCTGGGAATTTTCAGCACTAAGTAGAAAACATCTAGATAGACCTTTAGCATTGGTGTGGTCACACCCAGGATGGTGTTCCACTGTGAAGTCCATTCCCGGTAGGGAGATAGACCACCTCAACAATGTTGGATTCTCACCGCTCATCTGCATAAGAAACCTGAGGGGCTTGTGTTCTGTCTGAACATGTAAGTGAGCCCCAAACAATTATGGTCTCAGCTTCTTGAGTGCCCAGAGCACAGCAAAGGCTTCCCTCTCAGTAGCTCTCCACCACTGTTCTCTGAGAAGTAGTATCTTGGAGATGAAAGCTAGAGGTTGGTCTAGGATGTCCTCACCCGCTGTGATAGGAGTGCGCCTATGTCATGCTCCGAGGCATCGGTTTAGGTAATGAATTCTTTTGAAAAGTCAGGGGCCTTGAGCACAGGAGCTGTATACACTGCTGGTTTGAGGGAATCAAAGGCTTTCTAGCAGGCTTATGTCCAGATCACCTTCTTGGAAGTCAGCTCAGTCAAGGGAGCAACAATGGTGCCCTATCCCTTGACAAAGCTCCTGAAGTAATCAATGAGGCCAAGGAAGGCCCTCACCTCAGTTTGAGTATGAGGGACTCCCAGAACAGATTTGGCCTGTAGGGGTTTTACCTTACCCCCGTGCACAAGGTGTCCCAAGTACACCACTGACCCCCACCCTATCTGGGACTTATTTGCCTTGATAGTCAGGCCACCCTGTTGCATGGTCTGGAGCACTTCCTGCAGGCGAAAAAGGTAGTCCTTCCAGCTGCTGCTGAAGACAGCTATGCCATCCAGGTAGGCAGAACTTGAGGCCTTCATCCCAACCAAAACCTAGTTCACCAGGCTCTGGAAGGTGGTATCGGCATTATTCAGCCCAAAGGGCATCACTCTAAATTGAAAGTGGCCCTCTGGGGTAGAAAATGCTGACCTATCTTTAGTCCCCTTATTTAGGGCAATATGTCAGCACTAGAAGTGGGTACAACTCGTGGAGTTATATAAAAACTCTGCAAGATTCCATGGGGTTCCACCAAAGGGCATACAAAATGCATGTCCCACTGATGGCGCTGCAATTTGGTGCCAGTAACCCAAGCAGCGCTGAAAGATAACCACAAATGACACCATGTGGTGGTGAGCAAGAGCGCACGACCATTGGCGTTGATTTTGCTGCCACCCATGCAGAATATCTACTTGGGGAGCAGCAAATCTACTCGATAAGCAACCCTCTGACTGTGGCTGCTTGTGATCACTCACTATCGTCCACATTCGAAACTGGCTCTAGGGGATGCCAAATCTTGTTCACATTTCTAGAGCCTCGTGGGAAAAAATTCTGCCATGCGGTAATTTGCATTATTTGGCTAGAACTCTGCATTACGAATCATTTAAATTCTGCCAACTGTGCGGTCAAAATGAAACAATCTACACACCCCTAGACAGTACCCTGAAGTCAAATCAAAAGTACTCAGGAACTTGGGAGCCCTTAATCTGTTGATGAGATCATACACTCTGGGGATGTGGTGACTATCAGGCTTGGTGACAGAGTTGGACCCCCTGTAGTCCACTTAGAAGCAGAGTTCTGGAGTGGCACATGGTGGGGCAATGTTTGGTACCAGCACCACTGAGTTGGACCTGGGACTACTGGAGTGCGCAATCACTCCCATTTCCAACATCTTAGAGATTACTCTTTGATGCTGGCCCTAACTTTTTCAGACACACTATATAATTTATTTTTAATAGGCAGGCTGTACCCAGTATCAATATCATGGGCAAACAGATGGGTAAGCCCAGGAGTGAGGGAAAACAGAAAGGCAAATTATCCCAGCAACTGGGGACAGTCCCTCTGCTTTTCTGGGTTCAGGGTAGGGTAGAGATTGCCACCCTCCACTGATGCATCCTCTTTATAAGACAGGAAGTCAGGGAGAGGTTCGCTCTCCTCCTCTTCTCCATCATCTGTCGCCAGCATCATGGTGACCTCAGACTCTCATAATGGGGTTTGAGGCAGTTGATATGGGAGTACCATTAAGGGGTTCCTGTGGGTCTTGAGGTTCACCAGGCAGGTGACCTCCCCCTTCCTCTCAACAAGCTCATAGGGTCCATCACCTACACTTTTTGGCTGGGTAGAAATTCCTCAGGGGCAACCATCTGGTTGTATAACAACTTCATTTCCTCCTGGCTGGCCTCCAAGTTCTCCAAAACTTTCCTCTGGAACTTTCCCACCTTGCCTCTGAGCATATAGCTTACCACATCCAGGGAGGGTTCTGGGGAGCTGGCTCCTACCCCTCCTTGAGCAGACTGAGAGGTCTAGTAACAGGGTTACCATACAAAAGTTCAAATGGGATAAACCTAACTCCCTTCTCTGGCACCTTCCTGTAGACAAAAAGCAGACATGGTAAGAGAATGTCCCAGTTCTATCTTATGGGCTCTGCAGGCACATAATCATGCCTTTAAGGATTTTATTGCAACTTTCAACAAGTGCATTGATTTGTGGACGGTAGGGTGTGGAGAAATTGTAGGTTACAACCCACTCCTTCCACATTGAATACATTTACGTAGCCATGAAGTTGGTGCCCTGCCATGCACCACTTCTATGGGTAACTCACCTCAGCTGAAAATCCTTATCAGGGTCCTAGCCACTGCAGGTGCAGCCACAGTCCTCAGAGAGAGTGACTCCGGGTACCTAGTGGCATGATTTGCCAAGACAAAGATAAATCTGGTACAAAAGGCTGTCTTGCGATCCAAGGGTCCTACAATGATGATGCCAGCCATTTTAAAAAGGGGTGCCATCAGCAAGTAAGGGATTTTCCTGTTTTCTCACGGACCTGGCAGGTGAGGCAAGTCCTGCGAATATATCTGAGGCTATCCTTTTTCTGGGGCTTAAAAAAGTGGGAGAAAATCCTGGTAAAGGTCTTGCCCTGCACCAGATGCCCTGCCACAGGAATTTTATGAGCCAACCCCAATATGAAGGCACTGTAACTTTGAGGGATTACCAACAAATGTATTGCCCCATGCAAAGGTGCCTTGGGGTCACTATACAGTTCGTCATTCTCCTAGTATTTGAGGTGATATCCAGAGGTATCACTGGCTGCTTGGTCTTCAGCTTGATGCCTCGTGCCGTCCAGGGTAGAGATTCCTTCTATGCCTTACAGAACTCCTGCTTGCTGTGTCCCCCTTCTACTTGCCATCCAGCAACTTCCGGCAGGTCACCAAGAGAGATAATGTGCTCCCTGATATGCTCTGTGATGGCCTTCTCTGGTGACCCATCTACCTGTACTGTGGGACATTCAGAGATTGGTTTCCCACACCCCTTGCCCTACCCTTTCTTGGCAGCTGTTTGGGTCATTTTTCCAGGCTCCAAACCTTGACTTACCCCCTGGGCAGCCATGGACCTGGTGGTCACAAAGACCCACTCAGGCAACCCCAACATTTTAAGGTGTGACCTGAACTCCACTTTCTTCCAGGCAGTGTGCTCCAGATCATTCCCTAACAGGCAGTCCACAGGCCTGGCAGGGATCACAGAAAATTTCAGAAGACCTGAGACCCCCTGCCCACCCAAAGGGAATCAGAGTCACAGGGTGGTGCCTCACCCAGTTGACTGCTATTACAACCTGGTAGAATCTATTGGATAAATGTGGGTCTGAGTACACCATGTGACACATGGCAGTAGTCATAGTGGCTCCTGTATCCATCAGAGCCTCCACACTCTACCCAGTGATGATGACTCACTGCCTGTACTTAGAATGATTTGAAGGCATGTGGGCGTTGGGCACCATCTCCTTGTCACCCAGGGCTACTAGTGTAACTTCAGCTGTCTCCCTACACTAACTGGGGACATCTCCTTCCCAAGCACTACACAAACAAACTCCTGGGCCTGCCACTGCTGGGTCCTCTTGGGACACTTGGTGTCAACCTCGGTGTGCCCACACTAGTAACACTCATAACACTTGGGGACAAATTTACCAGTATTCTTGTCAATGAAGCCTTTCTTTTGATGGACAGATTGGGAATGGGACCCTTTCCCTTGGGAACTATTTTGGGGATGTGTTAGAACCTCTTGTTCTTATACCCCTCGTTCTTATGATGGGAACCCTGACCACCCTTTTGGGAGCCATCTATGCCTTCTTGGACGCCCTTGTGCTGACCCAGAGGTCCGCCTCCTCAGTAAGATTCCTGGGGTCAGAAAACATGCTGTCTGGTAGGTGTTGGCGAAACTCTGTAAAATAAGTATTGAGAATGAGGTCCCGAAAAATATATGATATGATAATATCAGAGGCTCCCGATATTTTGGTTTGTGGCGTCCATGACTCTGCGCAGGAGGACAGGAGGACTCCTACGTCTGAGATGTATCAAGATCTCTTTTGGATATAAAATAAAGGACCCACAGTAAAGACTACCTGTCCCTGAGGTAGTTTCTTTTACAGGAACGAAACGCGTTGGCTGTTGTCCAGTGTTTGTATGAAGATCAATAAAGAACTTTTGAAACAAAGTGACCAGTTTGTGACTTCATCCCTGGTGCTGCCTCCACTTATGTATTGACTCTCCAGTGGACACTGCAGGGACTCTGGGGTCTGTTGGGCTTTCAACTCCAGATCCTTCAATTCCATCTCAAGTGACAGCAAAAGTTTCTTCTCAGCAAATGCCCTCTCTGTTTCAGCTTTCGCTCTGGCTGACACTCATTCTGCCTTAGCACTCCTTTCCTCTGCTTCCAGCTTCATCTTGGCCAGCTGCAATTTGAGACCCCTCCCGCCTTTCTCCTTATTATCATCATCATAATCATCATCATCTACTGAGGTAAACTGTCACCTCTGTACTTCTTTCAAGTCTCTTAGGGCTTCATAGAGATCCAGTTTGGTAACTATCGTGTCTTCCTTCATCCCCTTCTGCTTGCAAAGCTTCAGCAGCTCAGCCCATCTGAGGGTGTCAAAGTTGCACAGCTCCATCTTCAAGGTGAAGAAAAAAGAAGGTAGGGCACTTTAAATTAGAAAAGGGAGAAAACAGCCAACGGAAAACTAGGAAGACTTTAAAAAGAAGAAAACTCTGATGCCAAATTATTTATCTGGGATTTTTATGTAAACACAAGTCCTGATTGTGAGAATGTTCCTCTTTTGGACATGGCTAGCTCCTACTTTTTGCATGCAAAATGATGTAATTTTGACTGGAGGTGCACAGGGTCCTTGCCAACCAGGTTCCCTGTGCCAGAGCTCCTTCCCAGCCTCCAGGAGCAAAAGAACTATCTCCATGTTCAACTGCAGATAGGCATTATCAGTTTACTGGTTTGATAAACTGCACCTGCCACGTTTCAAAGGTTGGTGGATATGGTCCTTGCTGGATTGGGATCCTATAGTGCAGCTTATCTAGATGATATTGCTGTCTTTAGCTCCTCTCGGAAGGATCACCTGATTCACCTTGCAAAATTACTAGAGACTATGAGAAATGCAGGCCCCACTATCAAGGCAAGCAAGTGCCAGATAGGGCAGGAGAAGGTTGTATACATGGGCCACCTTTTTGGTGTTTACTTTGCCACTGGATTCAAGCTTGCCTGGCTGATGATGGCTGATTAGCCAGAAACCGGTCCCAGGATGCTTCCGGTCCAGGGAAGACATGGCTTGGCAGTTCGGGCTGGACTGTTCCCATGAGGCACAGGGTCAGAATGATTTGCATATGGCCATGTCTGCACTGGGTTGGCAGAGTGAGCTAAAGAATGATGATGGATTAAACCCAGATCAGCTGACTGGGGGTGAGTGCTTGCATTGTTCAACACTCCGTCCATCATCCCCTTTGGTTTTGCTTTGTTCGCCCTAAGTTGGCAGGGTATGCCCAGAAGTCGGTCCCTTGCTCACTTTCAAAAAATGTAGCTGGTGCACAAACTCCTAAGTTTATTAACTCAAGGGTTTTATTAAACCCAGTTATTCAGTCTTTGGGTGCTCCTTGGGTGGCGACTTCCGTCCTGGAGACGTCTATGTTATGATATCATGCTGTGCTTCCAACCTGAATTGGTTGCATCCCCATGGGCACACCTACGTTCCTTAATAATAGGACTCCTATAAATCTTTTCACAACAGATTCATTAAAACAATTATTCATTTTATTTGACATTTTGTTTTTCTGAAATTCTTTTCATTTCAACAGATTCTTTAATTTTAATCCTTTTTAACATAGCCCTTTAGGCTCCTATGCATTTCGGGCTAAAAGCCCTTCTTCGGGAGCATCACTGTGAAGAGATCATAGCATACATGTAGTTTTATATCATAGGCATTTAGACATGTATTATACCCATTATCAATGCATTGTAATACATCTTGAACATATTGGTTTCAGTGCTGAATGAATGCAAGGAGTGCCCTTGTGTGTTTTAGTGATCATGATAATGAGATCTGAGAGCATTTCATAGTGTTTATATCTAAGGTGGAAACATGCAAGAGTGTTGTGATGGTAGCGACCCGTGACAACCCGCATTTTGTCACGCTAGCCTGGCTGATGATGGCTGATTAGCCAGAAACCGGTCCCAGGATGCTTGTTTCCGGTCCAGGGAAGACATGGCTTGGCAGTCCGGGCTGGACTGTTCCTATGAGGCACAGGGTCAGACTGATTTGCATATGGCCATGTCTGAACTTGGGTGGCGGAGTGAGCTTAAGAATGATGATGGATTAAACCCAGATCAGTTTACAGGGGGTGAGTGCTTGCATTGTTCAACACTCCGTCCATCATCCCCTTTGGTTTTACACATCCATGTGTGCCATGCCCACAAACACTGCAAGGATATAGGTAAGCCACCCTCTAGCAGGACTTAGCCCTAAGGCAAGGTGAACTATATCTCCTGTGATGACATATCTGCATGAGCAGAAATGCCTCTGCAATATCCATGTCAATTCTTGGATATTGTAAGTGAACAAGGAAGTCATAAAGAGTACATGGGCTGGACACTCTTCATTACGAGTTTTTCAACTCCATGATTGCTTCACTGTATTATGGGATGTTCGGTGCCAAGCATCTCATCTTAATAAACGTGTACAGTGTCAGATTTCTTAATAATTGTACCCAGAGGAACCTTTTAGATGGGTCCCCTGAAACCTACCAACTTCTAGTGTGGTCTTCACCAGCCTGCCACTACTAGACATTTATCTGGACCCATGGGGTGAAAGCCTTCCCTCTCAGGGGTCAGAAAAAATGCCTGCCCTGTGCAGAGGTGCTTCACACCTCCTCCAGGCAGGAACAGGTTTACGCTTTTGAACTCTGATGTCCGCCTCTCCGGCTAGAAGAAGATGGCAACCCCCTGTCCTGACCCCACTTTCAATGGGAAAATTAGATAGATGAAATGTAGGGTCTCCAGCCAACCTGCACCACCCCTAAGGCGGGGCAGGTGATGTGGATCTTCCCAGCTCACTTCCCACCATCTTCAAGATGTGAAAAATCACCTGTCAAGGTCATTCTCACCCCCATATTCGGAGGGAATTTAATGTTAATGTTAATGTTATAGTGATTTGTATAGCGCGCGGCTGCCCCAGCCAAGGGGCGTCCCGGCGCTGCAAGCAGACAGAATGAAGAGAGTTGGAGGTGCAGAGAGAAGAAAAAGAATTATTGGAAGAGATGAGTTTTGACAGCCTTTCTGAAGGCAAAAAGGTCCTGCATACCGCGGATAGCTTCGGGAAGGCTATTCCATAGCTTGGCAGCTAGGAAGCTAAAGGATCGGCCGCCTACTCTGGCCAGTTTGGTGCGGGGGATAATCGCGAGGTGTTGTCCTTCAGAGCGGAGCGACCTCCTCGGAATGTATTCTGACAGGAGGGGGCACAGCATTGGGGGGGAGGCGGTTTTAAGGATTTTAAAAGCTAGACACAGTGCCTTAAACTGGATCCTTTTACCCACCGGAAGCCAATGCAATTTTTTCAAGGCTCCGGATACCGAGGAATGGCGGGGGAGACCTACCAGGGCCCTGGCTGCCGCATTCTGGACTCTCTGCAGTCTGGTGGTTTCGGCGAGATTTGCCCCCAGTAAGAGAGAGCTGCCATAATCCAGTCTAGAAAGAATGGTCGCCTGAACAATTAGCTGGCGCGTGCGGCAGTCAAAGAACTTCAGAATAGGTCTGATGTTACGTAAAATGCCGAAGCAAGTGGCAGCCACTTTTTTAGTATGATGAGTGAACTTCAGTGCAGAGTCCACCCAGACTCCCAGATTTTTAACGCATTCTTTTGGCTCGGGAGGTTGGCCTAGTACTTCAGGCCACCAGTTGTCTCCCCAGGACGAGATGTTTTTTCCCAGGAGCAGTATCTCTGTTTTCCCGGCGTTCAGTTGAAGGAAATTCGCCGTCATCCAGTTGGTGATGTCCGTAAGTGTCTTTTTAAAGTGATGGGCCTCCAGACCACTGTTGTTCTTAAGAGCCACCACCAACTGGGTATCATCGGCATAAGATACCAGTGCTAGTCCGTTCTTTCTAGCCACCTCTGCCAGAGGGCGGACATAGACATTGAACAGGGTAGGGCTCAGGGAAGAACCCTGCGGCACTCCCTGTCCAATGTTATGCTCCTTAGAGATGTAAGGGGGGGTGGAGACTCTGAAGGACCTGTTGGAGAGAAAGTCTCTAAACCATCCCAAAGCTGTCCCTGTAATTCCAATTTCCTCCAGTCTCGTCAGAAGGACCTCATGTGACACCGTATCGAAGGCAGCACTGAGGTCCAACAGGACCAGTGCTGCCGTTCCGCCGGTGTCAAGAATGGTACGAAGGTCCTCTGTAACACTGAGCAAGGCTGTCTCAGTGCTATGACCAGCTCTAAACCCGTGTTGGGAGTCATCCAGAATGTTGTTAGTGAGAAGGAAATTGGTCAGAATGTTGTTGACATGTGCCTCGATGATTTTGGCAGGCCAGGGAAGCAGGGAAATGGGTCTGAAATTCTCCGGAAGCGTAGGGTCTAAAGTGGGTTTTTTTAGGATGGGGGAAACCCAGGCCTGCTTCCATTTAGAAGGGATTCTGGCGGTAGAAAGAGACAAGTTGATGATGTCCCGAATATGTTCTGTGATAAGTTCGTGAGCTTCACAGAATGTATCCGGTTTTAGGGGATCCGCCGGGGATCCAGATTTAATTTTTCTGCCGATTTTTTGAAAACTCTCTCTCTCAAGTGTAGGAAGGGAGGAGAGAGAGGGCCTGGTGAGATCCAAAGTGGCCGGTGACTGCGGGAGTTTTGGGAAAGTGTCATACATTTTCTTAATCTTATTAATGAAAAAGTTAGCCATATTATTGCAGAGGTCAGGGGAAGTAGTGGTAGTGATGACAGTTTTTTTTGCAGTAAGGTCTTTCAGGATTTTAAAGACAGATTTCGAGGTGTTAGAGCTATTGCTGATTTCATTTGCATAGTATGCCGCTCTCGTTCTGCAAACCTTACGGTGGTAAGTTTTTTGGAGTAAGACATACTCCTGTTTAAGGTTGGCATCGTAATTTTTTCTCCAACCCCTCTCCGCTTTTTTACATTCCTTTTTCAGAGTTGCTAATTCAGAATTGTACCAGGGACTAGCCGTATGGGTACGGACCTTGGTCCATCTGGCAGGGATCAGGGTGTCAAGTGCCTGGGTGATCCAGAGGCAAAACTGGTCATACCCTACGTCCAGGTCTTCACTTGGGGGAGGGGGATTTAACACCAGGAGGTTGTGTAAGTCTTCAAGGCGAAGTTTTCTCCATGGCCGTTTCTTAACTGACGGAGTGGGCCCCGCTGCGCGGCTCGAGTTACAGGAGATAGACAGTATTACTAGATAGTGATCTGTCCAGGTCATAGGAATAGGCGAGCCTGCGGATCCACTCATAATGTTAGAGAAAATGGGATCAAGAAGGTGTCCCGCTCTGTGGGTGGGGCCACTTACGAGTTGATTGAGTTGGAAGGCAGCGAGATCCGCAAGAAAAGTGGCAACTTTGGGCTCGGTGTCTCTATCAAGATGTAAATTGAGATCACCTAGGATCGTAAAGTTAGCCGTTTTGGTAATGTTAGTACCCAAATACTGTAAAAGTGAGTTGATAAAAGGGGCGTCTGCGCCAGGGGGTCTGTAAATCAGAAGGCCGGTTGCGCAGAACTGTGGGTTGGCTTTGATGGAAAAGCGAGCGCTTTCGCTGCCCTTGATGTCCACTTTAATTAATTGGCAGTCAAGATGAGATTTAATTATGAGCGCTAACCCGCCCCCTATCGTGCTCCTATTCACAGTGTGTATGGTATATCCCGTAGGAGTAGCTAAGTTGCAGATCGAGTCCATATCGTCAAGGAGCCACGTCTCGGTCATGAACAGGGCATCAAGGGAGTGATCCTTTAGGAGGTCGTGGATTTCTAAGTGATGTTTCTGCAGAGATCTAACATTTAGGTGACCTAGCCTAAGAGCCTGGGCCTGGGGCGGTTTGGGTTTAGTTTTGGTAGAGGAGCAGAGTTGGGAGGGATGTAATAGGGGATTTAAAATGTGGGCAGGGTTGCGTCTTGCACAAGAACAGGTGAGGTGCTGAAGACCCAGCAACTCTGCTTTAGAGTAGCACATCTTACCGCCTTGATTACAGGTATTACGTACTACAGAGTGTAGTCACCCTAAAGGTAGATAGCATGTTGGCTCAACTCCCTATAACACCCCTAAATGTTGTATCTAGGTGGCACCTCTGAGCCTTGAATTTCAGATTCGATTTACACAAGAAGACAAGGACGAAGGAGAGCAGCTGATCACAAGAACAGAAAGCCTGGACTGGATTTTGGTGACAAATGCTGCCTGCAGCCCAAAGACTCAACTACCACAGAACACAGTCTCACCCTGCCACTGAGAGCCTTTTACAAACACCAGGGGTGCTCCAGCCCGTCGCAAAATTGCCTAAGAACTCCCTTGGATTAGTGGAGATACTCCCTGGCATCTCAGGCCAAAACTGCAGAGTTCGAAATCTCCACTTGCAGTTCCACAGCCCTGCCGATGCTGCAACTGCTCAAGAGAAGGTACATCAGTTCTGAAGGATAAACAATGCCTCCTCACCGAGTTTGGAGGCACCAGGACCTTTCGGAGCAGTGTAGCATTAATATCAGGGTTAAGGACACCCTGCACCTTAAGACTGACAACAAGAGCCCAAACTACCTGAGAACCAAGCACCCTTCGAGAAACGTCACCAGCCTTGAGACCCACTTGCTGAGTGTCAGTCAGTCAGTCATTAAAACTTTATTTGAGTTATTACATCCATAAAAGTATACACTATACATTTATAAAACTTTATAAAAACACGAATTAAAATTTATAAAATTGCGATTCAGTCTTTTCCCGGAGGATAACCCCGACAACATTATTTCTAACAGTATCCTCCTGAGTTGTTAAAAGCACGTGAGAAAACATATATGACTTGGCCTTCCAAACACAATACATACATTGAAGTATAATCTCGATAACATACGCCTATACCTCTGTGTTCTGGAGGAACCCCCTAACTCGAATCATGTATTTCCCCAAAGCGCAGGCTATATCCAGGTTTCCCATCCCCATCAGGAGCTCTGCAGCTTGCTTCCTATTCGTAATCCTGTAATTTTTGAATAACGGGCCTAAGAGCTCCTTACGTATATATCAAGGGTCCTCCTACAGTCTAATAAAACATGAGTAATGTCACAGGTGGAACCTAACGTACATGTGCAATTGCCATTAATATTAATCATAAGGTTTTTAACCCTGGTATTTACATAACAGGGGTTTACACCCATTCTCAGTTTTAAAACCTCTCTTCTTAGTTGCTGATTCGGCAACCTATCCAAGTACGGGTAGAGAGGATCTTCTGAAATCCATACTTAGATCATATGGATCACTGATACTTTTTGCCGAAGGTACTCGTGATCACATGTACGGGACACATCCACTCCCAATGACCGTAGTTCTTTTTTGCCTATATTGGTGTGTCCTAACTGGGCATCTAGTTCTATTCCTAACTTCCCATTAGCTTCCTTTAATGAGAGTCTGGCTTCTTTAGCCCATGATAGCTCACTGGAGGTAATTTCCCCTCTACACCACTGTGATATTTTTCTGGGCGCCTCCCCTATCTCCAGACGCTGCCAAAACCGTATTAGTGCCATCCTGGTTGTAATTGCCCAGGAAGTGACTCCCATCTCCAATCTTGCTGCCTGTACCATAGCTGATTTAGGTAACGAGAATAAGCTTTTCAGGATCATACCCTCCTCTTTATCCCAATCTTTTTTCCCACTGAGGAGGAGAACCTCTGATCCATATAGGAATTGCGCGGGGACCATTGCCAGATAGGCCTTAATAACCGGCCCGTCTGACAAGTCTCCGTAAAAGCTATTAAACCTTTTAAGCCCTTTATAGAAGCTGTTGCCCTAATTTTTAAAGCTTCCGGATGGGTGGTCCAATTCAGGTTACTCGTGAACCATACTCCCAAATATCTATATTCCGATACCCTCTCAAGAAGTTCCGTACCCAAATACCAAGGGAACCGGGTCTTACTTTTGCCGAAACATAGGATTTTGGTCTTTTCCATATTTACTACCAATTTTTTATTTAGGCAGTATTTATGGAACATATCTAGTTTCCTCTGCAAACCTATCTCCGTCTGGTCCATGATCACCAGATCATCTGCATAAAGCAGACAGGATATATGGTTACCCCCTAACTTTGGGCTCGCCCCTCTAACATCTTTTAGATTCCGAGGTAGGTCCGCTATAAACAGAGAAAAGAGCAACGGGGCTAAAACGCACCCCTGCCTTAGGCCATTACCAATCTGGATCCTGCCAGATAATCCACCCTCCTCATCCAGGACTACCTGGGCCCAGTTGTCTGTATGCAAGGCCTGGATAAGGGCTAACAGGTCTGCTTGTGATTTATAGCCTTTCAAGGTAGACCACAGTTACTCCCTGCTTACAAGATCAAATGCCGCGCGGAAGTCCACAAAGCAGCAAAACAGGTTACCCCTTTGCTCTATAGACTTCCGCGCTACCGCCCAGAGGGCAAAGCAATGATCCACAGTTGAATGACCTTCTTTAAAGCCCCCCTGTTCAGTAGGTACAATACCATTATCTTCAGCCCAATCTTTTAGCAACCCCAAGATAATTTTAGAGAAAACTTTTTTCCCAATGTCCAAGAGATTTATCAGGCGATAATTTTTGGGGGAGTTTACATCACCTTTTTTGTGTATGGGTCTAATGATGGCCCCATTCCAGCTATCTGGTAATGTTCCTGTTTTTAGTATACTTAAGAACGTCTTTGCAAACAAATCCGCCCACCAATCTATATTTGTTTTTATAATAATGGCGGGTAGATTGTCTGGGCCAGCAGCTCGTGTTAAGTTTAAGGTGGCTATCACGATTTTAATGTGACCTAGGGAGAACTGCTCCATTACTTCTTCCCTCACTCCTGGCCAACTAGATGGTTGTATTGCCTCTCTCCTTGGCCAATTACCATAGATCTCCTCGAGGTAAATTACCCACTTATCCTCTGGAACCGAACATTGCATGGACCCTGCTGTTTTCCCTGTACATTCCTGTATCAATTTCCAGAAGCCTTTGACATTTTTTTCTTCAATTGCCACTAAAAGGCTCTTCCAGCAATTTTCATTAAAAGATCTTTTTTTGTCTCTAATTGATGCCTTATATTTTATCCTTTGTTTCATAAGGGTTTGATGTTCTAATTCATTGTAACTACGCCTGAGGCTTCTTTTACTCTTTCTAATAGCGGCCTTTGCTTTACGGCAATCTGCATCAAACCATGGGTTGTTAGTAGCATGTAATGGGAGTTTCGTTGTCAAACTGTGCTTCCCCCATTTAATATTTATTCTGAGGCATTCTACAAGTTGTCTTATCATTTCCTCATACCAGGGTAACTCTTCCCCCATTACTAGGTTTTCTAAGTCAGCTACTATCTGAAATTCCTTCAGTTTGTTTAGATGTTCTTCACTTATCCGAGTTGTAAGTCGCTTCTGATATTCAACCTCAACGTTCAACACCTTCTGTCTTGGCGGAGCCTTATTTACCAACATTTATAACAATAATGGGAAATTATCGCTGCCCTCTACTTGAAGAATTTTGAAATGTAGAATTGAGTGGAAGCACCAGGCCTGAATGAAAACATAGTCAATCGGACACAATTGCTGTCCTATTTTAAATGTCCGCTTAGCGGGCCGATCTCCTTCTTTCCTACCGTTCACACAAACCAGACCCATAGCCCCCAGCAGCCGTCCAAGCTCCACATCCTGATTTGAGAGCTCAGTGCTGATGAACATTGCAGGCTCTATGTTATACGCTTTAAATATATAACTATGCCAGGGATCCGTTTTTAGGGGATTCAATCTATGATTAAAATCCCCCAAAATTAAAATCACATCTCCTGGGTAGAGTTCTTGTAAGTTCTCTAAATCCTTTTTTAAACGATCCAACTCTGCTTTATACTCATGTTTTTCACCTTTCTGTATGTACACGTTGATGATACAAAAACCTTCACCCCTTGTGTTGTTATTTAGGGTCGACACTCTGCTCCCTAGTGCCCAGATACATGTTAAGTCGAGATGGAGGATGTCTCTCGCTATCCTTGTGGAGACCAGCGTCATCTGACCACCTGACGCCCTACCCATTTTATTCTTTCTTGCAGGTTTTATGTGACTGGTAAAACCTTCCGTAACGGGGGATTCGTCACACAGCCATGTCTCCTGTAGGCACAAGATATTGGTCTTTCCGAGGAGATTTCTGAAAATCTCTTGAGGCCTTATTCTTTTGTAGTAAACAACAATTGTACAGAGTTCCCCTGAAGAGGAGGGAAAAAGGGGGGGGAAAAGAAGTAGCCACTCTCAAGAGTGTGCAACAGGGAGTAGAGTAATCCCTTTTCGGAATTAGGATGCCTCACACAATTAGAGGATTAGACAACAATAGCCGTCCATCCGAGTAATTGTATCGTGTCATCATTGGCCTCCTGCTCCAAACGACAAGCTGGCGGTGCAATGCCTGCCGGGCAACACGTAGTGTTACTCTTTTAGTGGAGTTCTTTTATTCCTGGCCAGTGGGTGCATGCGTGTGAGGGACCTAAGAGGTGCGATTGTGAGCGTGAGTGAAATTTAAAAGTAAGTCAGTGGAGTCCATTAGAACATTTTAATGAGGTGGCTCACTGCTTAATTAAAATTGATAAAGGGAGGGGTAGCGGAGCACAACAATAAGGGTGGTGTGGCTTCGTTCGACCCTCGCCTATGGTGTGGTCAACATGTTTCACGCCAGTTATGGCGATTCTTCAGGACCTATGGTTGCTCATCAAATAATGTGAAGTCTCCCCCAAATCGAAGAAACCTCTATATACAACCTGTATATCACGGCAGCAAGCGCTGCTGCAGTGGTCCTTGCCCTAGAAAATGGGAAGAAACAAACAAAATCACAGCTGCTTATTTTCAGGCTCTGGTGTGTAGCTGCAGATTCCCAACATACTATTGTAGTTCACCCCGGTGAGATACGGGGAAGGGGAAGGCTATTTGTGAAAAGGGAAACTCGGGAATAGGTGAATCACGCAGAGCAAGTGCTACGGATAACGTGGTTAAATGTATACCAATTCTTACTAGTAATAATAATTATTATTATTATTATTAATATTATTATACTCAGGTTGTGGCATCCATTCGTGCTGGTACAACTTAGTGGTAGTATAAGGGGTGTCTTTTGAAATTTTCTGCAAGTACATAGTAAACAGAGTCCCACATGTGTTCAATCTCGCCAAGGTGGCGTGTTCGCCAAACTAAACAAAACAACACAGAACCAAACTAAACATGCTTGTGATGTCTTACCTAAACCCATGAAGGTAAGGCCCCACCGGCTGTCCCTGGGAAGGCCTGAGCGGCGGGGTGTCCCCTGCGTGGGGAGGTGAAGATAAAGAATTGTTTAATTTAATTTAATTTTCATTTCTAGCATGTTAATGCGTGTGGTCGCCAACTACGTTTTATTACAGTGTAGGGCCAAAGTTTATAGTGTTATTGCTGTTGGTAGTCAAGTGTGATTACAAGGGTCATAAACATCACACTTCTAACATAACTCCTATTGGTGGCAGAAGGCTGTAATTAACGCGGATCGGACAGAGGTAAAAAGGGTGTTGATTTACCCTTACAGTTGTTATTCAAAGTAGCGCGTAAATGTAAAAGATTGCGCAGTAGTGAGAAACAACTGATTACTTGTATGGTGGTTTTCGGATGGTCATGACCGATAATAGAACCCCAGACGCGCTGTGATCTAGCGCAGCACCCTGTAATGCGTCTCGATCATGTTAGCCCAAGATCCATCTACCTTACCTTGATGCTCGAGGCGGAGGAGGGTCAGAACCTACGGCGGTCTACCGGCTGTTCTGTGCTAACGCCGCCGTGGGATGGGTAGGTTCTGACCCTCCTCCGCCTCGAGCATCAAGGTAAGGTAGATGGATCTTGGGCTAACATGATCGAGACGCATTACAGGGTGCTGCGCTAGATCACAGCGCGTCTGGGGTTCTATTATCGGTCATGACCATCCGAAAACCACCATACAAGTAATCAGTTGTTTCTCACTACTGCGCAATCTTTTACATTTACGCGCTACTTTGAATAACAACTGTAAGGGTAAATCAACACCCTTTTTACCTCTGTCCGATCCGCGTTAATTACAGCCTTCTGCCACCAATAGGAGTTATGTTAGAAGTGTGATGTTTATGACCCTTGTAATCACACTTGACTACCAACAGCAATAACACTATAAACTTTGGCCCTACACTGTAATAAAACGTAGTTGGCGACCACACGCATTAACATGCTAGAAATGAAAATTAAATTAAATTAAACAATTCTTTATCTTCACCTCCCCACGCAGGGGACACCCCGCCGCTCAGGCCTTCCCAGGGACAGCCGGTGGGGCCTTACCTTCATGGGTTTAGGTAAGACATCACAAGCATGTTTAGTTTGGTTCTGTGTTGTTTTGTTTAGTTTGGCGAACACGCCACCTTGGCGAGATTGAACACATGTGGGACTCTGTTTACTATGTACTTGCAGAAAATTTCAAAAGACACCCCATATACTACCACTAAGTTGTACCAGCACGAATGGATGCCACAACCTGAGTATAATAATATTAATAATAATAATAATAATTATTATTACTAGTAAGAATTGGTATACATTTAACCACGTTATCCGTAGCACTTGCTCTGCGTGATTCACCTATTCCCGAGTTTCCCTTTTCACAAATAGCCTTCCCCTTCCCCGTATCTCACCGGGGTGAACTACAATAGTATGTTGGGAATCTGCAGCTACACACCAGAGCCTGAAAATAAGCAGCTGTGATTTTGTTTGTTTCTTCCCATTTTCTAGGGCAAGGACCACTGCAGCAGCGCTTGCTGCCGTGATATACAGGTTGTATATAGAGGTTTCTTCGATTTGGGGGAGACTTCACATTATTTGATGAGCAACCATAGGTTCTGAAGAATCGCCATAACTGGCGTGAAACATGTTGACCACACCATAGGCGAGGGTCGAACGAAGCCACACCACCCTTATTGTTGTGCTCCGCTACCCCTCCCTTTATCAATTTTAATTAAGCAGTGAGCCACCTCATTAAAATGTTCTAATGGACTCCACTGACTTACTTTTAAATTTCACTCACGCTCACAATCGCACCTCTTAGGTCCCTCACACGCATGCACCCACTGGCCAGGAATAAAAGAACTCCACTAAAAGAGTAACACTACGTGTTGCCCGGCAGGCATTGCACCGCCAGCTTGTCGTTTGGAGCAGGAGGCCAATGATGACACGATACAATTACTCGGATGGACGGCTATTGTTGTCTAATCCTCTAATTGTGTGAGGCATCCTAATTCCGAAAAGGGATTACTCTACTCCCTGTTGCACACTCTTGAGAGTGGCTACTTCTTTTCCCCCCCCTTTTTCCCTCCTCTTCAGGGGAACTCTGTACAATTGTTGTTTACTACTCATTGGACACGTACATTGGACCCCGGTAAATATCGTCCTCCACTGTCCCCCTCTTTGTATATTATTCTTATTCTTTTGTAGCCATTAATATTCCAAGACAAGATACGCAGGCTGTGCGACGACCCAATTTCCTAATCGATGTTACTTAAATTCCCCTCCTCCTCCTGGTCTAAGTAAGCCAGCTCTCTATACCTGTTCCCCTCCAAGACATCTTCCTCCCCCCACCCCAGCTTTTTAGGAGCAATTGTAATTGCCAGACCTTCCTTGTTACTCCATCCAGATGAGATAATTTTTATTTGCCGTTCTCCCAGCCCTGCATGGTTACTAAGAAATTTGTGCCCTTGATTAACCATTTTCAGATCCTCTCTCTTTACTAATCTAATTCCTTCTCTTAACATCTCTGCTTCCGCTTTTTCCACTGCGCCTTTTATCAGAGCTGAGTGGAGGAGTACCTTTTATTATTTCCTCACCTTTAGCATTAGCCAAAAACCCCACTTCTTTTAAATCCTCAGTACTGACATATTTTAAGCTGGGGCATTTAGCAAACGAGAATAGTAACTGCGAGTGGTTTAGGGGTTTTAATTTCTTTCCCCTTTTACCCCCATTTCCCTGACCCATTGGTTCTAGGTATAGCCAGGTGTCCACAATCCTGGGTGCCTGTAAAGACTTATGACTTTCCTCTGGGCTTTTATTCCTTTTCTTCAAGTTACTTTCTACTCTATCACCCTTCATCCAATTATTCACCGGGGATAAGATACTGGGCCCTGCCTCGGTGGACGTTTCTGTTTCCCATATAGGTTCTAAACCCTCTTTCCTCCCCCTTGGCATCCTCTTAGCGGCCCTTACGTTCTTGGCCACACATTTACCTTGGACCCAACATGATTTTTCCTGGGGACCAGGGGTGCTTGCCCCAGTGTCTACAGGGGTTACATTATCCAATTCTACTCTCCCTGCCTTGTCCCTGGGCCTTAGGTCATAGGGTGCCTGTTTCCTGTTCACCTGTTCTGCAACCGGTCTGACCCGTTGGACCTTTTTCCCTATTCTCCTCTTCAGGCAACACCTTCTTTCACCATATCTCCTTATGATCATGGGACAGCGGGAAATATATACATTGGACTCCACCTCATTTGGTTTATTAGTCCTTGCTGTTTCTCCCACCTCATTAGCTTTGTTCTCTACAGATCTTACAAGGGAAGGCATTTGGACTTTAATCTGCATTAATTCCCCAATTATGTTATTAAACTGCTTACTATGGGTTTTTAAAATTTCGTTATTTACCACTGAAACCTCTAGGATTCCTTGTAGAGTTTTCTGGAGCATCAACATAACCTCTAGCATTGATGAGCTCGAGGTACCCGTCACCTATAAACTATTCACAGGTAGGCCTGATATCACAGTATAGGCCATATTTACGTTTTCCAGACTGTCTTTTTCATTTAGTCCAAATACTTCTTCAGCAGCTTCTCTCTCTGGGTGCAAATCACTCTGATTTTCATTTTCATTTTCCTTTTCTTTCTCTTCCTCCCCCTCTCCCTCTGAGTCTTGGCTTAATACTGATTGAAACAGCCGTGGGAAGGAAGACAGCCGAGGTACTATCGGGATGTTAGCTGTGTCAAAATTTGTCTGGTTCAGGAAATCGACGTCTGATATCATGATCTCAGTCAGTTTTGGGGACTCCACCGCTTTTAATTCCCTTTCTGGTGTCTCCTTTTCTTTAAAATGCTTGCCAAAGAAGTCTTTAATAGATTTTGAGACTGTGGAGCTACCCTTTCCACCTGCAGACTTAGCGGACATCGGCCCCTTTTGTTTAATTGTACTTGAGGATGCTGTTGACACCAGTACCGATGTTATATTTCTGGTAGGTGTCGTTGTCGCATTTTCCAAGTCAGCGGGAAGATCTATTATGTCCTCTACTCCTTCGCTTGTATTACCTGGGAGTTTTGAGTTCTTAGATGCTTTCCGACGTGTATTCTTTCCTAATGCCATGTCTTTTAGCTCTCCCTCTCCACTTACTTGCTTCCAAGGGGGCAGGGACTTTCCAGGCTGTTTTCCTTCGCTTTTCCTTTCCTTTTGCTTTCTAGGTGTACTACAGTCACATCTGGAATTACCTCTTGCTAAGACCCTCAACTATAAATGTTTTGTTGTTATCCACTTACCTCTGTCCTGTGGGCCCGCTTTCTGCCGCTCTCTATGCCTCCACCACCTTTTCCTCTTTTCCTCAGTCTTTTCAGGTACACGAGCATCCAGTCCTGCTCGGCTCCCGTGTATTTTGCAGGTTATGGATCCAGGGGGCACTATCCTCCCCTGAACCTGCTACTGGCGACACACAGCAGCTTCCAGCAACCTCCGACCACCAGATGGTGCCCAAGATGCCCAGAGACTACTGTCTCTCCCGTGGCGTCTCCCTTACTCCTTGCCAACAGGGGACAGTGAGGGCAGTGAAGATGACACTTGGTCCAGGTCCAAAGCAGCCAAAGCAGCCACGCCGTATGACGTCCCGTGCAGCGCCACACTGCACCGCCGACTCCGCTGAAACCAGCGTGGAACAGTGAGGCAGAGTCCCAAGAGGCGTCCGCGCAGCGCTGCGCCGCCGACACCGCCAAAGCTGCCCCGGAACCGGGAATCGACGACGGCGACGATGAAGGTGGGAGGTGGGAGGGAACAGAAAGGTGAGCCTCGGCACACAGGTCACAATGGAAAGAAGAAAAAATCGTATTGTTTTGCTGAGTGGCCTAGCCATCCTGCAGCATCCCCTCTGAGGTGTTTGCCCCTGACCGCAAGGGGCACTTTGCGCACCAGAGCTTGGATCACCTGTTTGCTCTGCACCCAGCCCCACTGGCCTGGGAATCTTTTGAGTACCCTCAGACATGCCTACAAGTCCCCCTGTGAAGCCTGTATTTAGGTGCCCCCTTCTTCATAGCACGCCAGCTATTACTTTTCCAGCACCCTGCTCCCGGTTGAATCCAGGAAGCTGCAGAGAAGATGCTGGTAGAGCTTTGGACCCTGGCTCCCTAACATTCGAATTCTAGAAGGTGAACCACTAAGTCCAATTGCACTATGTTTTATTGCATTCTCTGTTTTTCTCCATACCATACATTGTGAGTAATTGCGTACAACTGTATATTACTTGTACTTACCTAGCTAAAACATATTACATGCTTACCTGTAGCTGAAGTTCCTGGTTCAGAATACATATAAAAAGAATTGCTATTTTTTTATAAATCACTCTTGACTTCATGCTTGAGTGTGTGTTATTTATTGCCTCTGTGAGTACAAGTGCTTAGCACTACCCTCTGATAAGCCTAACTGCTCGCCCACTCTACCACAAAATAAAGCATTAGTATTATCTACTTTTGCCTCTGTGAACCAATAATGGTCTCTCTGACCTCTCTGTACAGTGTACCACATTGTGGTACAATATAGGAAGAGGTGGGTTTCCTTCAACCTCCTTTTTACTTCTCAACTACTTTTCACTGTAGAAACACTGGTGCTAAGAGCCTTGCTCTTTGAGGCGCCAAATCTTTGCATCAACGCCGTGAGGGGAACAGCTCCATTTACCCCCTGCAGAAGCTCTCACCTGCTTTCCCAGGGTCCAGCTGCTTTGGCGCACCGCACCGCACCGCTGTGAGGGGGACGGCCAGGCGGTTGCGGCCTACAACTTCCAGAGGGCCTTGCATGGCGCAGGGCGCTATGCGACGTCATCACCAGAGGGTGCAGGAGGCCCTCTTATTCAGCGCAGTCCTCCCACAGCGCGGGAGGCCTGAGGGCGTTGCCCGGGCGCACCCATCAGAGCCTGACAGAGGCTGGGCTGGGCCCCACCCGAATATCTGCGAAATGGGTAAGCGCAAACATGTGGGTAATGTGGAGCTGGAGGGTTTAAAGGCCAAAGTCCCCAGAAAGACTCACTCAAAGACTCCCTCAATAATCTCGTACTTGACTTCTGCTGTGGGAGAACTGAATAAAGAGATTGCTAATGCAGAAAATGAGTTGGGGGCTGGGTACAAGTCAAATTTGAGGTGAGAGGTTCTCGGCTATTGAACATCAATTATCTGTCCCCGTACCTTTGGAACCAGTGGTCTTGATTAACGTCTCAAATACAAGGAGGGAAGTCCAAACCCCCGAGACTGTCTTGTCAGAGATTGTTGTTGTAGAGACTCCCTCTGGTGTTAAGGACTGTCCTATAACGGGTTCAACTGGGGCCCCTGAGGAGAAAAAGGGTTTCAACAGGAAAATTGGCAGGAGGCAAAAATCTGTAGAAAAAGGTCCCTCTAAACCGACTTTTAAGCTAGATGAAAACATAGAATTGACTTTACGGACTTTGATAGAGGAGATCTTTAGTGAGCAGTTTGAGTCCATATTAATTGGTATTGCTAAAGATATTATTGACACTCTTAATACATGTGTTGGTGACCTCAAGAAAAAATGTGAGAGGCTTGATTCCTTTTTAATGGACAAAAAACATACCGAAAAGTTGTTTCCAATGTAGGTTTGTTGCCTAATCCCCCTTTAGTAAAAAACATTAATCCTGTTGAGAAATACTTAGGTAATCAACTACATCCATCCTCAGGAGGAGGGGTAAAATCTAACCTTGAGGTGTAAGTGGGGGGAAATCAAAAATTAGCGAAGTTTCGCCAAATCACCTGTAGCTCAGATAATTTATCGTCCTTTGGCCTGGCGGCGACAGGCACTGAGAAATGTGCACCCCAAATTACTAATGCAAACTACAAAGGAGGTAGAATTAATCTTCCACCTGAAGTAACCCCCTTGGTCACGGGGTTGGTGTTGTTGAGGTTCCTCCTGTTGGGGACCCCGACAGTGAATCCACGATGGCCCTTATGCGAAAGATGAAACATTGGTGTGATCAATATTGCACTGGCCGACCTGAGATCTCGACGCATATTATAATGGCAAGGAGGGTGTCCTGGGTTGGAAATGGTCCCAAACAAGTACCTGGTGACTGTATTATAGTCAATTTCAATAAACGGGATGTTGTGGACAGGCTGTTTTGGGATTGCTCCACTGTATTTGGGGATGACATTAGGGCACTTCCTTTGGGTTTCTTCTACCCTCCTTTAAAAATGTTTACAAGAGTAGGAGATGGAGTAAGGGTTGCAGACTTAAGAAGCTGTCCCAAGCCATCAACAAGCCACCCTATCAGAAGATGTGCCATGTTAGGCTTAGAGAACAATACTAGGGAATCATGTGTACCTTCACAATTGGCCCATTGTACGCCCCAGATGGTTGCGGGGGATCTACCCCTCTCAAATGTTTTCTACCTATAGTGCAATTGGATGAAAATTATTGGCTGAATGATAAGGTGGGTGGTGACGATGCCTCTTCCTCGCAGGGTCCTGTCATTATTGATGCTCGAGGCAAAATTTTAAGAAACTGTAACATACTCAGTTGGAATATTGCGGGATTGAGGTAAAAAAAGAGCTGACCCCTTATGGCGGGACTTTATTAAATACCATGATATAATAGCACTACAGGAAACATGGGATACGGAGGTAAACTTCTGGGTGGATGGGTATAGGTCTTTTTTTCAACCTGCATGACCTGATTTAGCAGGAAGAGCAATAGGAGGTTTAGTCCTCCTTTCTCTTGGAATAGAGGACTCTTTAAAAATGTTAGAGGCTGATTCCCCAAATTGTCTGGCAGTAGAAGTAACCATGTCATTCAAAGCTATTATTGGTAAATGTTTATAAATCTGGGGAATCGGACTGCAGGAACCAACCCTTGTGTTTTCTTATATCTTTTTTAGAAGAATATAGGTTAAAAAAATCCACGTCTTATTATATTTTATTAATGGGCGATTTTAATGTACATTCCTGTGATTTAAATTGTCTTATAGATGACCCTTTGAGTCACAGTAATTCGGAGACTCCACAATTTGAACAATCATCCCAGGGGGGGAGGCCTTGGAGGATCTTTTGGCCGAAGCAGATCTCGTTGAACCCGGATTTTTTAGGCAGTCAGAGTGGTGTCCCACTTTTAAATATAGGAATAAAGACACCATTATTGACTACAAATTTCTGTCCTCCAGGTGGTTAGATAAAGCAGTTTCTTACAATGCCTGGTTGTCACCATATAGTGACCATAACCCTGTTATTTTAGCATTGGATGGCGGGGCTGAAATTTTGGGCTGGGGGGGGGAATGTGGAACAAAAAGTTTGGTAATATGCGACCAGGGGAGGAGGCTTAAATGGTCTAAAATAACCCCTGATACCTTCTTTGCTGACTTTTGCTTAAAGGCTGAAGGGAATCTCGCTACATGTATAGACTCCTCCAATCCAAAGGACTTGATCCTCAAAGCCTTTGAGGGTATATGCAGTCAGATTGCAGCAGATCTGACGATTGGCTCCAAGACCAAAGGGTTCCAGGGTACTAGGAGGTTTGACGATACCTGCTCGAGAGCTCATCGACTATTAATTTTAGCATTGAAAAGTGTACCACGAGATAGGACGTTGGTAGCGAGCCTCCGTGAGCAATATAAGCTAGCAGTGCATTCACGGAAAGCAGAAAATAAGACAGAAGCTTTGAATGCACTCTTTTCTGTAGAGATTTTAAAAGATAGCTCCAAATTTTGGTCTATTATAAATGCCCCATTTTTTTCCTCTGTTGATAATGATGTGCAGGAGTGTAATATAACAGAGGCGCAGTGGCTAGCTCATTTTGGGGCAATCTATGAGTCCACCAGTACACTGACTACTATTGCCAGCCCACCTCCTCGACTGGGAACAGTCCCTTTTGTGTTTAGTGAGTTCGACATTGAGAAAGCTATAAAGGAGACCACGAGCAATAAAGCCCCAGGTTCCGGCGGACCTTTATAAATGTGATCCTAAATTTTGGTCAATAATACTGGTTAATGTCTTTAATACTTCTGGCACGCAGGGGTTTCCGGTATCCTGGAGCCAATCTATTATCATTCCAGTCTTTAAGAAAGGTCAGAGAGGGTACCCCCGATGCTATAGACCTATATCGCTGCTTGATTCTGCGGTTAAAACTTTAGGAAAAGTGGTCTTAACTAAGATTACACACTGGATTAACGAAAACAAGATTGTATCAGACCTGCAGTATGGCTTCAGGCATGGAAGAAGCACTATAGACCAGTGCCTCAATCTGCATCTATTAATTGGCAAGTATACTGTGGTCAAAGAAGGCACACTGCGCATGGCCTTTATGGATGTATCCTCAGCCTTTGACCTGGTTAACAGGTCTAGGCTGTGGAATATCCTGCTAGAAATGGGCATTGAGCCACATTTAGTTTACTTCCTGGCTGATCTCCATTGGGACCTTTATGCGTCAGTTAGGACTTCCCACGACGGTAGATGTACCAGATCTTTTAAATCTGATCGGGGCGTTCACCAAGGGTGTATATTGGCACCCTTATTGTTCACTCATTATATTACCGCCCTAGAAAAATCCTTAAAGGAGGCTAGCCTGGACATCCCGCATGTAGGAGAATATTTAATACCTGTTCTCCTATACGCGATGATGCCTTTCTTTTAGCACATACTGCGTTGGGTCTCCAGAAACTCTTAGATGCTTTTGGATCCTATATGCAGTCCTTAGACCTGGTCGTGAATAATGGGAAATCGCATACTATGTCTTTTGGTAAAAAAACTAGGAAATCAAAGTCATCTTTTTGTAACGGAGAGGAAGTGTCCAGGGTTACCTCCTTTACCTACCTAGGGGTACTATTCGATGACAAAGGCTCATGGGTCCCCAAGACAAAGTTAAAAGACTGGCTCTTAGTAGGTCGACACCAGCCTTATTAGGGTTTGCTCAGCGCCTGGGGGCTAAGCCAGTAGAGGCAATCCTGAAAATATATAGATCAAAGTGCCTGGCTATTGCCGCATACAGCTCCTCTATTCGAAGTTTTAAACAACAGAAAGGGGTCCAGATAGCCGAAAATAGATTTCTCTGTAGCCTTCTGTCTGTCCCTCAATCAACACTTACTTATGCAATTCATCAGGAATTAGGGCAGGGCTATGTATCAGATATTATGAGTTTAGCTCCCCTTCTGTGCTGGCTCAAAACTTGGCTCAACCCAGAATTGACATTGAATCATTTGATTCTGCAAGATATCATCAATTTGGATAAAGACAATGATATTAAGTGGCTGACATATGTTAAACGCATGTTTTTTAAAATAGGACGGACAGAATTATTTGAATCCCTTGATAGGATTTGTAAGGAGGATTTGAAGGGGGAACATCGTTTACAACGCGGTTTTTACACCGCAGTGCCTTTACCCCACAGCTATTACAACGCAAGTTGTTACTACGACTTGCGCTGGATGGCGCTGTGGGATAAGGAATGTTGCAATTTTATATTCCAACACCTTCCCTACTGTTACGGGGACTGGTGTTGGAATATAAAATTATAAGATTCCTAAATCCACGCCCTCCAACGCAAGTCGTTGTAACGACTTGCGTTGTAAGACTTGCGTGGTAAAGGCATGCGTTGTTACAACATGCGTTGTAACAACGTACATCCATTTGAAGTGGGTCAAAATGAATTTTTTGAATACTCTAATGATGGAACGGGAAGAGTGGGTGCTACAGAAACCATCAGCTAGGGCGCACTGTTTGACTAAAACCACCTTGTCAATCGAACCTTACCTGATAACGGTGACTAAACCTTTTCACCGCTGGCTCCTGACAAGATTCCGTTTTAACTTGATCCACTTCGTGTTGGGTGATTTCCAGGGGTGGTGTAAGCCAGAGGAGGTTGAACCCTGCCATTGTGATAATTTTTCTGTACAGAATACTTTACATTTTATGATGTTCTGTGATTATTACAATGATATTAGGAGGAAGTTCATAATGCCATTATTGAGGGGCAAGAGTTTCGTACAAGTTAGACCGGCCTTACTCTACCTCCAAATGCTGAGTAACCCCTGGGATACTTTTAATGTTGCTTGCTTTCTTGTTGCTGCTGTCCGTTCGAGGAAATAAAGATGCCCTGGTCTAGACCGTGTATAAATCGCAATGGTAATGTCTTATGAATTAGTAACTTGGGTATTCGCCTTTTTTTACATTATTGTAGAATTATTGTATTTCGAGATGGCTCAAATGTTTTTAAAGGATGTGTTGTTGTTTCTGTATTTGTCTTTTTGTACTTTTATGATTTTAACAAAAATCAAATAAAGTGGATTGATTGATTGACTCTGCTGCCGTTGGATTATGCAACTCACCATATTTAGAGCTCTCCAAGAGGCCCACTGTGATCCTAGTGCCTTCAGAGGAGCCAATGCCACAAAAATGGAGCCTGTGCCGCAAAGCTTCAGTGCCTTCAAAGGAGACACTGTGGTGGTGGCTCCTTAAGGCACACATATTTCCCTCTGCCAGATGGACAACTCTAAAATAGTGGGCTAGAGTTTGTTGTGGCAGTAGAATACATCTCTCCACTGTCTTGGCAAAACAGTACAGCATCCCAACATCAAAATAAGCTGGTGAGCATTTACTGTTCGGGTCCATATTCAATGTGTCTGCCCGGAGAAGTGTTTTGTTTTTCAAAAGCATGGAAGTTTGTTTTTGAAAAACAAACAAGTGTTCCTGACACGCTGGAAGTGTTCTTCCAGCATGCCAGTGTCATTTATCCTATTTTTTGTTCACGATTGCCAGCCTTTTCCTGAAAGTCCGGAACAGGAAATTATCACGTTGGAACATCCAGTCTGCAAAGAGCAGGGGAACTGTAGGTTTGGTGGACAGCAGATTCCACAATGTTTGTGGCGGATTATCTTGCCACCCTACTGATGTTATTTAGAGTTTGGCCAATGTAGGACATATTCCAAATTGTGCTTGATGTCCTAGCTACCCTATTTAGAGCAGCTAGAGGTCTTATGTACTCTATATAAGGCTTTATGACTGCATCCCTGGACCCCCAAAAACTCTAAATGAGACTCTTGGGGGCATATTTACAAGGGGCTATCACTGCCAGAACGTCACTTATAGTGACATTCTGTTGCCGATATCCCCTTCTCCTACTTACAAGGCAGCATTAAGCCACTTAACATGGCTTAACGCCCCCTTGTATAAAAGGCCCCTTTTCACACTTCACTTAGTGTGAAAGGGGCGTGCAATGGGGATTGCAGTTGGTGTTCCGCCGCACCACTCATTGCTTTTTGACGCTGCCCCGTATTTACATGGATGGGGCAGTGCAAACAACTAAGGCCAAGGAATACCTGGTCTTATGATGTTGATATGAAGAGAAATTATTTATTTCTCTATGTATTTTGCTTTTTCTACGCATGCCGCATTCTGCAGCCCACAAGTAACAGCAAATCGCTTTTAAAGATTGTTAATGTGCAGGAAGGTAACCCTTCCTGGCAATAAACAATCACCACTGTAGTGCAGGCACCTTTTCAACATGGTGCAGGAGTCGCTGCGCTGGCGCTAAGCAGCATTTTTAGCGCCAGCATAAATAAATGCATGGGTGCACTGTATTTTTGTAAATATGGCGCATCCCTGCGTTTGAAAAATGTCAGAGCGGGGCATTGCCGATTTTGGTGTAACACTGCGCTCCAACATTTTATTGTAAATATCCCCCTTAGGGACTTACATGCCTCTTCCTGATCGGGGTCAGTGGATATAGAGTATTACTGCACATTTTCTTCATTTTGTTTTAGTGAAGTATCTAACGTATTATAAGCTACCATAACACTTTACGTGAATATTGCTTATCAAAATCTAATTTTATATCGAATATCACCTGCAACTAATACCATATTTACAATAGAATAGTGGTACGAGGACTCTCGCCACGTCTTCAACAGATGTAGAGTGTAATGATGCTAAGAGTTTGAAGTGCTGCTTTACTTTTGAATAATTGCAATATATTTTTTCATTTAACCTTAATGTTTGGACTGTCCTAAAACTAGTTACTTATGTTTCAGAGTAGCACAGTTAACGGTTTATGTTATGACTAGCTTTTCTCTTTGATTCTACCTGGCATCATTGCGTTCTCAGAACTTGGTTTACTGAGCTAGTCTATATTTTTTTAATTGGGTCCGTTGCATCCTGGGTACTGGAATGACAGGCAGTCGGTGTTATATCACCTTCACCTGCCACTCCAGATCCGTCATCTGTACCTTCATATTTAATCCTAACAGCCTTTTTAGGGCTCGGACTCCTCCCCACTGAAAGTGGGAGGAGCTTCGAGAACTAATGTTAAAGAAGAAAAAAAAGAAGTATCTCCTAGGGCTTTGGCCGAGACAAATTCCACACATTCCTTTGCGTGTTCTGTCATCTGGCCAGTGATTCGTCTTCGTTGTGTTGTCGTTTTAATAGGCTTGAAGTGATAGGGTAAATGTAGTTTTGTTCCGCCATCTTGGGCATATTTCGTTCGTGCTCGCGCAAAGAAGTACATTAATTATAATTAGGAGCTGTCAGGGTGGCCGTGTAATGCATTCCAGATGGTGTGCGCGCGTTCACCATCTAGCAGTGTGTTTGTCTGGCGCGCGTCCTCCTCACGTGCACACAGGCATAGACGCCGTGTGCGGCTCCTTACTGCCGGCCCGGGGAGCTGCTCTGCCGCTCTCTGGCTCACCCCCCGTCTCCCCGCCTGATTTATTCTGTAGTTTATGGGCACGTGCCAGGAGCAGTAGATGTGCTGCGGTGCTCTCTGCAGTTTATGGGGACGTGCAAGTGGCAGCAGCAGCGCCGCTGTGCTCCCGTATGGCCCCCGAGCCCATCCGCACTGGGTAATGGGCACGCGCAGGGCAGCGGCAGCAGAAGCACCGAACTGCGAGGCGCTCTAGTCTGCACCGGTTTGCCAAGCTGAAATTGTAAAGCATCACAATGCGAGGAGCGCCTGTGTAAACACAAAACAGCACACGGATCCAAGCTGTTCGTGATTTGCGCTGCCAAAACTCCATCAATCTTTAAGAAGGTGGGATACAAGGATTATGTATTCTTATAACACACTATTTCGAGCAGGAACACTCTTATCTTGCCAAAACACGGGCCAAAAGGAGTTCGCGGATTATGTCAAAAAGGCCAGGACATTTCTAGAGGGGATTACAAGGAAAAAATGCTTTAAGTCGGAGCACGTAAATATGCGTTATAGCAGCTCACACCGAGCACCTGTGAAAACTAATAACTACAACAAATCTTTTCACTGAGAAACGCACCAGGCACTATAAACGGATGAAAACTATGGCTCAGATCAGCTAAAAAAACACCAAAGAAATAATGCAAAGCCCATTGGGTTGAGAGTGCTCCAGTTCCCCCCCCCCTCCTCCCCCCTCAACCCCCCTCCATCCTCCCCCTCCCCCCCTCTCCTGTCACCTGGGGTAGGCCAAGCTGACCGGGCTGCGGCTGCATGAAACACAGAAAACTGGATATTTGCATAATGAACGAGACCAACTATGTTTCTAACGGTGGCGAGATGAAATGCTGATTATCATTAAAGTAGAGTTGGGAAAACTAAAAGACAGACAAAGACCAATAGCATTGACTGCAGATGCAGAACTGGAAAGCCGGACGAAGACCGGATGTAGGTGTTATCGACAAGGATCTTGCACAAGAACATCCCTTCTCCGCACTAGAACAAATATGCAGCGACGAACAAATAACCTGTGAGGTTTGGCGGGGAGAATCACTTTCAACAACAAATGGATAACCAAAATTTGAAAAGCCGGCTAGGCGAGACAATGAGATGGGAGACAATGCTGCAGAATGCAGTGCAGCATGACACAGCACAAGACATACAGTGAGTTACACTGCTGCCTAGGCTAGAACAAACTGTTACACAATGAATGTAGAGGTGACACGCTTCCTTCCAGCCCCTATTCATGGCACGGCAGAACGGACGCAAGCAGATCTAGGCACTTGTATGCAGCACATAAAGGACACAGGGCAATAACCCAGGCCCTGGGCCAGGGAGGGGATGTGCACCTGTGCACTTTAGTGCGGGTCAAATGGCAATGGAGGGCTCAGAGGTCATACAGGGCACTGCAGAGCAGAACACTTCAAAACGTAGTTTGAATACAGTAGTTTGTAAGCACTAACATGCATAATGTACAGCAAGATGTCTCACTGAGTTAAACTCTTGCTGCGAACATCGGTTTTGATAGGAAGAACAAGCAAAGCCAACGTAAATGTCCATCCTTCCTATGTATGTAAACTGCGTACCAATTCATTGGTTAACTGTAACATCTTTTGTTGCAGCGCTTTCAAGTCGTAAGTGTTGTGAGATGTGAGATGTGAGTGCAGAGTAGTGTGTAGAGTAGTGAGTAGTGAGTAGAGTAGTGAGTAGAGTAGGGAGTAGAGTAGTGAGTAGAGTAGAGAGTAGAGTAGTGAGTAGAGTAGTAGAGTAGTGAGTAGAGAGTAGAGTAGTGAGTAGTGAGTAGAGTAGTGAGTAGTGAGTGCAGAGTAGTGAGTAGGGTAGTGAGAAGTGAGTAGAGTAGTGAGTAGTGAGTGCAGAGTAGTGACTAGAGTAGTGAGTTGTGAGTGCAGAGTAGTGAGTAGAGTAGTGAGTAGTGAGTAGATTAGTGAGTAGAGTAGTGAGTAGAGTAGTGAGTAGTGAGTAGAGTAGTGAGTAGTGAATAGAGTAGTGAGGTGAGTAGTGAGTGCAGAGTAGTGAGTAGTGAGTAGAGTAGTGAGGTGAGTAGAGTAGAGTAGTGAGTAAAGTAGTGAGTGCAGAGTAGTGAGTAGTGAGAAGAGAGTAGTGAGTAGTGTAGTGAGGTGAGTAGTGAGTGCAGAGTAGTGAGTAGAGTAGTGAGTTGAGTAGTTAGTAGTGAGTAGAGTAGTGAGTAGAGTAGTGAGGTGAGTAGAGTAGAGTAGTGAGTAAAGTAGTGAGTGCAGAGTAATGAGTAGTGAGTAGAGTAGTGAGTGGAGAGTAGTGAGTAGTGAGTAGTGAGTGCAGAGTAGTGAGTAGACTAGTGAGTAGAGTAGTCAGTAGAGTAGTGAGTCGTGAGTAGAGTAGTGAGTAGAGTAGTGAGTGCAGAGTAGTGACTAGAGTAGTGAGTAGAGTAGTGAGTAGTGAGTGCAGAGTAGTGAGTAGTGAGTGCAGAGTAGTGAGTAGAGTAGAGTAGTGAGTAGTACATCACAGGCAGCAGCTGTGCAAGCATCTTACACTCACAAGGAGACCACAGGCAGCTGAGGTGCAAGCTTCTCCCACTCACAAGAAGGACATCACAAGCAGCAGCGGTGCAAGCTTCTCACACTCACAAGAACGACATCACAGGCAGCAGCAGTGCAAGCTTCTTACACTCACGAGGAGACCACAAGCAGCAGAGGTACAAGCTTCTCACACTCGCAAGAAATACATCACAAGCAGCAGTGGTGCAAGCTTCCCTTACACACTGACAGCAGGTACTGTGCCAAGGCAGCAGCAGCAACAGAGCAAGAGTCCCTTACAAAGAACAGGAACAGCACAGAGATGCACAATGCAATCTTCTCATACTCACAGGCAGCAGCGGTGCAAGTTTCTCACACTCACAAGAAGGACATCACAGGCAGCAGCTGTGCAAGCTTCTTACACTCACAAGGAGACCACAGGCAGCTGAGGTGCAAGCTTCTTCCACTCACAAGAAGGACATCACAAGCAGCAGCGGTGCATGCTTCTCATACTCACAAGAACGACATCACAGGCAGCAGCAGTGCAAGCTTCTTACACTCACAAGGAGGCCACAGGCAGCAGAGGTGCAAGCTTCTCACACTCGCAAGAACGACATCACAAGCAGCAGTGGTGCAAGCTTCCCTTACACACTCACAGCAGGTACTGTGCCAAGGCAGCAGCAGCAACAGAGCAAGAGTCCCTTACAAAGAACAGGCACAGCACAGAGATGCTCAATGCAATCTTTCTCATACTCACAGGCAGCAGCGGTGCAAGCTTCTCACACTCGCACGAAGGACATCACAGGCAGCAGCTGTGCAAGCTTCTTACACTCACAAGGAGACCACAGGCAGCTGAGGTGCAAGCTTCTCCCACTCACAAGGACATCACAAGCAGCAGTGGTGCAAGCTTCTCACACTCACAAGAACGACATCACAGGCAGCAGCAGTGCAATCTTCTTGCACTCACAAGGAGACCACAGGCAGCAGAGGTGCAAGCTCCTCACACTCACAAGAAGGACATCACAGGCAGTAACGGTGCAATATTCTCACACTCACAAGGAGATCACTGGCAGTACACACCACATGAACACACTCCATAACACATAGCAACAATACATTGGCATTTACAATGCCATTAGCTCAAACTCAAATAAATCCGAGCCCGATTGCATTTCTAATGCTTGTTTGACTTGCACTCAGATGTGCATGACCGTTCTCTAAACAAAAACATGAAATGGGAAATGACCAAACGATTTTACGAATCGTTCCAACTCTGCATTTCTGCGATTTCCGAATCGTATTTCGGATGTACACGCCCTCTAGGCCGGGTGACGCTCTGTTGACCTGGTATTTGTAACCGTTTGCCCTCACAGTATGTGCACATTGGCATTCTTTGACTAGTACTGTTACTAATGCTGTTTGCAACCTTCGCAAATGTAAACAAGTCACAAACATTTTGGTAAAGACGTCCTATCATACCGATAGTTACACAGTATGTATGGACTTGTATGAATCATTTGCTTTTAACCAGAAACAAGAAGTGTCACTTCCGCCTAGGAACGTGACATTAGGCTCTCATTCTGAATACGGATGGCAATCAACAGCACTCACCAAGAAAGCGTTTTTCTAAATTGAAACATAAACGTAGTACAGTAGAATGTGTCATTTAGAGCCAGCTACGTCATGTAGCAAAAACGCTGAATTACATTGTTGGGTATGAAGCCACGTGTATTTAATCAATAATTATATGTCAGCACAAATAGCTTCAACGCAGAGGCTTTAGTGTGAATGATTGTTCTGTAAACCTAGGTTGCGAGGAGACTCACTAAGTCTACACCACTTAATTAATTCTGAGCAGAAGGATGGTTTTTGAGAGCAAACTGGTCTAGCACTTACATCTTTCAACTTAGATGCACATGCTATTATGCCTTAAACAGAGATCCAGAATTTTCTCCCCACAGTTTCGCCTCCTCTAACAGTTCCCATACCCCTCTTCCCAAAAACGACCCGAACCACTCGCTATACGTTCCTAATGTATTCTCCTTTCCCCCATTTTTTCCATTGTTTTGCCTGCCCACTCCTGAACAAAGTCCTTTCTTAATCCTCCAATCAGGGAGAGTGTCTACTGCCTGGCCCAGTCTAAGTGCCGTTCTTGCAGCATGCTTTCCAGGAAGCAAAGCGCTCTTGATGGATGACCATTTGAAGTGAGAGAGTGCAAATCAAGAAAAATATAGAAGTGCACCATATTTACAAGCACGTTGTATTAGTTTAGTAAACATTATATAAGAGTGTCAAATCTATAGAGTGAAAATATATAATAGTGTTTAATTAAAATAGAATACTTATATCAAGTGTGAAAAGCTAATGTAGATGTTTGTAGAGATGTTAGAATGATGTTTTCTACCACCCACCAGGAGATAACACAAAGTTTATAGCAGAGTTAATGGAGATCATAACAGCCAACTCTAACGACGCTGCCAATAACATATTCCTAGGCGACTTCAACATGCACTGGGAGAACTGCAATGACAAACTGGTCAACATGCTTAAAGGTTTCCTCACTGAACTAAACCTCACTCAAGCGTGCACGCTGCCCACACATTCTAAAGGAGGGACGTTAGACTGGATAATCTCAAGAAACAAAGCTGCAACAATCCACTCCATAACACCATGTGACTGGTCTGATCATCACGCCATATCATTCATGATACCCACATTGAGAAAAGGTAGGACCAGACAACCTTTCAAGACCAAAAAATGGACCCGAGACACAAAAGAAGCAAATATGGAACTACTGGTCGAAAGCTGTGAAAGAGACTTAAAGCCACCCAACAACCTGGAAAAAGTTAACGAGCTGACGGAACACTACATAGCAACTGTCGAAAATATCGTTAATAACACCATGCCTTTAAAATCGAAACGAATCTCAGAAAAGACTAAAAACCCGTGGTTCAACGAAGCTCTAAATGAAGATAGACGTAAATTGAGAATGGCCGAAAGAAAGTGGAGGCAACACCCATCATCTCCTGAACTGGAAGCCCTCAGAAAAACAAGGAAACAATATAATAAAAAGATCATCAACTCAAAAAAGGAATTTATAAGAGCTGAACTGGATAATGCCAATAACAGACCTCGAAAACTATTTGAAATCCTAAAGGAGCAATCAAACAAACTAGCCAAAACAGTACAAGAAAATTCAAAAACACCTCTAAGCTGTGAGGATTTCTCCACATTTTTCACGGAAAAGGCTAAAGCTCTCGAAATAGAGCTTAAAAACTCGGCTTTGAACCTTCCCAACGAACGTCGGTCTACTAACGATGCCAATTCTACAACGGATTGCAATATGGCAAAAAACAAGGCGAGCTGGGAAACATTCGAACTGTACGACCAACACACGATTGCCAAGACGCTCTCAGGAATCAAACCTAACAACCACTACCAAGATCCTCTGCCGGCAAAATGCGTTAAAGAAATCAACCACATCCTGATTCCAATATGGACCGAAATAATAAATGCGTCACTGTCACAAGGGATCCTTCCTGACTGCCTAAAAACAGGTCAAGTCGTTCCAATAATCAAAAAACCCACAGCAGACACATCAGATCCAAATAACTTTCGCCCAGTGACCAACATCCCTTTACTGGCCAAGTTGACCGAGAAATGTGTGCAGAATCAACTGAGCCAACACATCACTAAATTCTCCTTGCTAGATGAATGCCAATCAGGATTCAGAGCAGGGCACAGCACTGAAACAGCGATTCTCCACATTACTGATGACGCATTACAGGCCCTTGACCAAAATCAAGCATGCTTACTGATCCTCCTAGACTTGTCATCGGCATTTGATACGGTAAATCATGAAGCATTACTGACCAGGCTACGGGACAGGATGGGAATATCGGGAATAGTGCTGAAATGGTTCGCATCCTTCTTACAGAACAGAACACAGCGCTTCCTGGTTAACCAATCAATCTCACTTCCTTGCCCCAACACAATTGGAGTCCCTCAAGGATCGACACTATCCCCAGATCTGTTTAACCTTTACGTCGAGCCACTCACAGAAATTCTCCAAAAATCTCAAATATCCTATCACATGTATGCTGACGACACGCAAATTTACGTAAAGATCGGATCCATAAAAGAATTGGAATTAATGAATGAGACTCTAAAAATGGCACTCCAATGGTTAACGGCAAACCACCTGAAGCTGAATGCACACAAAACAGAGTTCCTACTAATCTCTCCACCAAAGAGGAATACAGAATTAAAGGAATGGTTGAAAGTCGTGACTGCGCTAAACTGCACCCCAACCCTTGTCAATTCAGCCAAATCTCTAGGAATCATCTTAGATGAGAATCTAGATATGAAAGCCCACATTAACTCAATGGCGAAAAGTGCCCGCTTTCACTTGAACTACCTTAGAAAATTGAAACCATTCATCACTGAGTCAGACCTCAAATTGGCAATCCAATCCTTAGTTATCTCGAGGATTGAATATGGGTGCACCACCTTGGCTGGATTATCAAAAATGTCCACAGCACCATTGAAAGCCTGTCTTAACGCTGCAGCAAGACTTATCACCGGAACTAGGAAATACGACCATATATCCCCGCACCTGAAAGCATTAAACTGGCTACCTTATGAAGCAAGAATCCAAATGAAGATAGCATGTATCACACATAAAGCATTACACGACAACACCCCAAGATATCTAGCAAAGAAAATTCAGTTGTCCGGTGGCAACCGACCATCTAGGAGTGCTGGGGAGCTGCTAATACGACCAGCCTTCTTCCGAAAGAAAAAAACCTATGACAGAGCGTTCTCAGGAGCGGCCCCCAGAATATGGAACTCACTCCCTCCAAACATCAGGAAGATCCAGAATCTGGTAACATTCAAACGGGAAGTGAAGAGCCTGCTGATGAATAGATACATTACTTAGCGAAGATCACTGATCATGGAACTGCTAAAATACTGCCTGAGTACCGATCATGTACGCCATTAAAATGGGAGGCACAGACAATACTATAATGGAACACGTATCCTATGATACGAGAATAACCCAAAGGCCAATAGGAATGGAGATTTGATTGAACAGGAGAACAGCATCTTTCATGAACCTATACCGTGCTACCTCATACATGAACCTATACCGTACTACCTCATAGTTGTTATATATACATGTTTTGTTATTATTTAATCATAGCATATTTACTTACGATAACGTCACATGTGCTAGGAATATATATGTCATCTACCTCACTGCGGTTGCTTGTTAACTGCTTATACATATGTCAACCTGTTTCCTTTCTTATTTCATGTTAAGCGCTCTGATACCCACGGGTCTTGTTCGCGCTATACAAAACTTTTTAATAAATAAATAAATAAATAAATAAATGTTGAAATCCCATGTTATGTGGCGGTGGTAGGGGAAAATGTAATGCTGCTAAACCTAGAAATGTGTAGGCCACATGGCAGTTCACATAGAGTACAAGATGCTGTTACACTCTTGCACGATGGTGGATTTCAATGTTATTGTAATTCAAAGTATTATTGATACTAGAACTGAAATATGTTTTATAAACGTTTCATATAATCATAGTGTGTAATAAGTTAGAATGCTGTTTAGAAGAATTAAATGTTTTACAGAGTGCACAGGCCAGTTCATGTAATTCTAGATAGGCCTGAATAGACAAAGTCATTTACGTTAAAAAGATGTTCCAAGATATAGATCGGCCTGAGTATTATACCGATCCAACGACACTGGAGAACATCTCAAGGAAAGAACTGAGAAAGACCCTATTGGACTACCTAGAAGCCAAAAGGTGGGAGACTCAGAAATCAAATAAATCAATTCAGGCCTATCAAAGGATCACCATGAATAAGGGGTTACAACAATATCTTTCCACTGACTATTCCTGTTTCACAAGGATGTTGCTTACAAGATTCAGGTTGGGCTCTTTTTTTCGCTTAATAACTTTTCCAATATGCAACGATTGGTCGCGAAATTTGAGCCTATGCCCCTGTGATCATACTTCTGCCCAATCAAACATTCACTCCATATTATTTTGTACTTATTATACCACCCCTAGGAAATCTTTATTGAGACCCTTGCTGAAAAGATGGGGACTAAGGTCTTGCAGAGAGGCGATGGAACGCTTGCAGGAGTTAGAGGACAAGGATGTCATACGCAAAATGGAATATTTTTTTAAATTATTACTTAAATTTAGAAACTCGATGATAGGCACAACTTGATTCGGCAATCGCCTAATGATCCTATTGTACATCAGCTTGTTTTTAAAATATTGTGTCCTTCCTAAAATTTATTTTTATGGAAAAGTCACTTTTTAAATCTTACATCTTGCTTCTCTATGATAATTATGTGTTATAATTGTAAATGATTTTCTTTTTAACCAATATTATTAATGCTTTTATGATATTCAATGTAAATATCGAATAAAGCTTATTTTGAACCCTTGACAAAGTCATTTCTTTTGATCTGCATGTGCTCGTTAGAGAAAGGTCGTGTTAAGCACAAACTGTGGAGCCTGTTCGAATGGTTTACGACTTAAAGATATGGTGGAGGACGGAATTTGGGGCCCACAGTACAAGTGTCTGTTTGCAGGTGCGAGGAGGTTTTAATCAAGAGAGTGATGAATAGACTTTTGTTCAAGAGAGCCAGGCACAGGCCTGGAGGAGTCTTCAGGAATTTCCTGGGGGTACCGTCTTGCCGGAGAGGAGCCTGGGAAGCAAGGTCAACGCTAACGATGGGCCCAGAGGAGTACCAGCATGGAACATACCAGGACCAACACCACGTGAGGGGCGTCTCTAAGGGGTGTCTCCAAAGGGCGTTCCTATTGTAAGTGTGATTTTGTATTAGGGACAGCACCCCTGGGTGGAGTTAAGGCAGATGATCTGAGGAACCTTAGAGAGCGGATGGGTAGGCAGATAGGGAACTGCGAGACATCGTTTTGAAACAAAGACCAAGGGAAGTGTGTGATTTTCTTTGGAAGTCACCACTGCTGACACCTTTTTAGGTTAAGATCTTGTTAAGTAGGGATGTCACTTAGTCTAGTGTAGGGACAGTCTAATCTGATTTCTTTCCTTTCTGTAAATGACTCATAAGCTACAGCTTGTGTCTATTCTTGCAACTTTGATGATTTTTTAATTGGTTTTGGTAATATTCTTTTGCCGACTAAGAGCATTTAGAAAATTCATGTTTGTATTGATACCCGTATATCTTTTGAACCTTATATTGAGATGTTTGTATCTCCAGTTAAGTTTGGCTTTGTAATAAACTTTTAAACCTTTTAAGCTTAAGTGGTTCTTTAGAGTGGTGTAAGTCATTAACGGATTAACCTGGTAGTGGATTGCCTTTTACTCAATGACAGGTACCAACGGTTCAGTCGACCTGAGTTGGGATCTAGGCCTATAACTATAGACCAGAAATCCCGCATTAACAGAAGCTACACGTGGACACAATCTGCGCAACTCACACAAGAGACCACTTGGTCCGGAAAAAGTAGATAACTCAACACCACTATAATTGACAACCACCCCAGGAAAGGCAGGGGAGCCAGCCCCTCTCTTGGGTATTAGAATCAACCCAACCTCATGGAATAGGTGTAGGAACTCAGTAAAATAGCTTAAAAAAACTTGAAAGGGTTTTAAAATGTTCGGCTGGAGCTATAATTTAACATAATGTGATGCAAAAATGTTCACATAAATCCCATTACACAGGGTGAACCTGGTAATTTCGGTGTGATTGTTCAAAAGTATTCATTAGGCAACAATTCATTTTCCTGAAGAACCATTATGAGGTAGTTTAGTGGGCTAATAATAATCCTTCAAGAGAAATAATTCAAAGGCAATGCTTGAATAATTACCGGACTATAAAAAATGCGTTGAATAATTGCCTATCTATGGAAGATGCGATTACAAAAAGTAGCATTCATGCAAATATTGTCCAGAAAATCAGTGTTGGCTTTTCTCATTTACATGCATCATAACCTTTATTGCCCTTAGCACATCTTTACCAATTGTCCTTGATGTGCAAAAAGACAAGAAAAGAATAATTCAAAGGGCAATTATATGATGCATTTCTTTCCCATAACGCTATGATGTTTAGTTGAGTGTAAATTGGTCGTTGCACTAAAGACATGTTTTTTTTTTTTGTGTTATAATTTTATTGTTTCATTTCTATATGAGCTACCTTTAGATTTTCTAATACTTTAGCAAAGGGCCTGATTTCCAGGCTATGGTTTCCTAGTCACCTGAACGAGCTGCCAACAAAAACCCATCAATGGCATTCTTATGCCTCGAAGGGGGAGACTAACGAAAAATTCACGCAGTGCGGCCCACGCGAGGCTGCTCTGCATTGCGCGACAGGGAGAGAGCAGGAGAGTGCCATATTTTAAAAAATATGTCTGTCTCCTCCCCATTCCCTTGCACCAGCGCTGATTACAGCTGCCGTGCCCCACCTACACACCAGCGCACCACAGCACTAGGGTGTGTGTGTCCAGCATAGATTATGTACAGGAAGGATACCCTTCCTGTACAAAATACCATGCCTAGACACAAGGGAAAGCTTTTCCCACTTGGTATGCATGTGCACAGTGCAGCACGCATGCAAAGTCAGAAAAGGAAAGAGAAATTAAAGTATTTCTTCTTCCTTGCACCTAGATTAAAAGGGTGCAGTTTTCTAGTGCTAAACCCAATACTACAATATCCAGGGGCCTCAGCGGCCGGAAGCCGTGAAAACCTGTGCCAGGAGGCGCATAAATCACAGGTCAGCCCTGGTGAAGCGGGGGACTAATTCCTGTTTTTTGCCGCCACACCCACACCTGCCAGACGCTACTAACCTCGGGGGACAAGCAATCCAGCTCCCTTGGCAACCGCAATCCAGCTCCCTGCCCGTAATCACGCTCACGGTCTCCTCCCGCCACTGCAGCTCCCCAACACCAGAGCGCGGCCACAGTGGGGGGGAGACCAGTGGGGGAGGAGGACTACAATATCCAGGGGCCTCAGCGGCTGGAAGCCGTGAAAACCTGCGCCAGGAGGCGCATAAATCACAGGTCAGCCCCGGTGGAGCAGGGGACTAATTCCTGTTTTTTGCCGCCACACCCGCACCTGCCAGACGCTACTAGATATTTCAAAAGGGGTGCCACAGGGCTCCTGTTTGAGCCCAACACTCTTTAACATCTACGTGGCACCCCTGGCAAGAGTGATGCGCAAATTTGGTTTCATCCCCGTGTCATATGCGGATGACACGCAGCTCCTCTTTCCCTTCAAAACCCTCACCGCTGATTTAAAAAACTCCTTCCTAGCACGCAACGTCAGCAAGACGGAAGTTATGCTGTTCGGAGAGGCCAGAATCCTGTGGACCCCGGACTGGTGGCCACCTGATCTTGGTACTGTCCCCGTACCCAAACAGGTCATCAAAAACCTAGGGATCCGCCTTGATCAGGATTTATCGCTCAAACAATACAGCAACCAAGTTGCAGGCTCATGCTTTCACATCATTAGCATGTTGCGCAAAATCTTTCCCTTGCTGCCTGACTCATTCAGGAAAACCCTAGTGCAGGCCCTTATCTTGAGTCGAATTGACTACTGCAATGGCCTACTTCTCTCCGCCAATGAGGGAGTGTTGGCTAGACTACAGGTAGTCCAAAACACGGCGGCTCGCTTAGTCCTCAATGCCCCTCCAAGAACAGCATCTAAGCCACTCTTAAACAAACTGCACTGGCTTTCCATTCGACAAAGGACAAAATTCAAAATGTGCTGTCTGATTCACAAGAGCCTAAATGGACAAGGCCCTACCTACCTGGAACAGAAATTCATCACCTACATTCCCCCCAGTTCGCTCAGATCCAGCAATAGCGAGGAAAGCCAGGCACGGAGGCAAAGCACTATCAGTGGTAGGACCCACATTGTGGAACAGACTCTCAGATTATGCACCGAACATCTGAAATTCAGAAAACACCTTAAAACCCTATTGTTTAAAAACGAGATTTAGTCCCAGCATTTTCTTCATTTCCTCTGTGTATGTTAACCGGCCCAAAAGCGCAGAGATACTCCAGTTGGAGTCGATTCCAGCGCTATATAAACTTGCAAATAAATAAATAAATAAATAAATAAATACTAACCTCGGGGGACAAGCAATTCAGCTCCCTTGGCGACCGCAATCCAGCTCCCTGCCCACATTCACGCTCACGGTATCCTCCCGCCGCCGCAGCTCCCCAACACCCGAGCGCGGCCACATTGGGGGGGGAGACCAGTGGGGGAGGAGGACTACAATATCCAGGGACCTCAGCGGCCGGAAGTCGTGAAAACCTGCGCCAGGAGGCGCATAAATCACTGGTCAGACCCCGCGTCGCGGGACCGCGCGCGGGCGTGCCCCGGGCTAAGCCCGGGCCAAGGGCGGGCCCGTTTAAGCCCGTTCAAGACCGGACAAGGACGGGATGGGCCACCCCTCTGACATCTATCACAGTACCAAAAAGGTCAGTGCCGCTTTGCAAGAGATTGGTTGTGATATTTACTGACTGTTATTTGAACTGAGTGACATCCAGGACTAAGCAAGGATGGTTACTCCACCAGATGTTGGCCCAAGTAGCAAGAAATCAACGGGTGGATCATTATTGGGAACCCTAGATAACTTTCTCATTAGGGTATCAACCGTACTCGCAAAGGATATTGAACTAACTGAGAAAAGACTGTCCTTGGACACATCCTTTCATAAAAGGTCTTCCCTGGGCCCCCTGGCAGCAGCCAGATCTCTGATACACTTACAAACCGACTCACAGGGCACGCTTCCTCCGTCGGGAGTGGCAATTACCCTCTCGCCTCAGCCAGTAACCATCTTGAATATAAGTGAAAATTCTTTAGGAGATAGAGTTCCTGCCAGCGATGTAGGCAGAGCACCATCCTCTAACATTAAAACGCGATCGGCCGGGCAAGTAAAACCAATTGTGGTCCAGCCGAAGGGGAGGGTGCAACCAAAAAGGAAGCGCCCTGGGCCGCAAACTAACGTTGGAGGGAAAAAAGCAAGGTCATGTAAAAATACTGTTCCTGCCGATGATCCAGCAGTGACGCCACCAAATAGCCCCGCACAACATGGTATGGCAGACAAAATTGGGCAGGAAAGCCATTTGGACACCAGGGGGGAGGAACCATATCTGGATTTGGGACCTTCTTTTTGGAAAAGACTGGAGGGCACTCTTAAGAAAATGTGCCACCCATTGCATGAGCGGTTAGATTCTATTGAAAATAGATTAGTGTTCCTCGAACTGTCATTGGTAACAGCTCAGAAACAGGCAGGACCAAGGCAGAGTGGTCACATTGCTCGGGCGAAAACACCTGTAGCCCATGGTTCAATTGGTCCCAACAATGGTGCCGGGTTAGGGCAGGGGGTTAGGCCAACCTTGGCTGCCGACAAGGTGCACACTACTAACTCCCAACCCCCTGCCACGACAGGGGTGGGAAATACACACCAGGATAGTGGGGCGCCTCAAATTTCTTTGGTTCGGAAAGATGTTCCCCAGGTGCCCAACCATATAGGGCTGGGAGTGACACCATTGAGTAAAGAGAGAAATCAGGGTGATATTACTAGGTTGGACGCTAGAGAGAAAAATTTGCCTGCCTTACCCAGGGCTCACAATGAGCCTCCTTTACCCTACATTGATCTCCCTCCCCAATCAGCCCCCTTTGTGGTAGTCTTGGTAGGGGTTCCACCAGTTGCCCAGTGGAAACGAGAATCATACCTAGACCTAAAGCATAAATGTATTTTCTGGCTTAACAAGTACCGCCCATTGCCAGTTAATATGCGAGCTGATATCATAGGAGTTAGGAGAGTCAACTGGATAGGCAGAGGATGTAAAACGGTGGCAGGAGACTGTATCATTATCAATTTTAGAGACCAGATATGTGTAAATGATATTTGTAATTGGCCTCAAAATGATCAGTCTAGTGGGATACACGCCCTACCCTTAGCCTATTTTTATGGCCCCCCGATTCCGGCTTCCTTTGAGAGGGACACGTTCCCACAGGGAGCTTTACCAAACTTTTGTCCATTAGGGAACATAAGGCTGTTCAACAGATACCAGGCCTTGTCGGGGTTGGGGGACTGTGACTGACAGTATGAGCCACAAAGGTCCATCCTGGGTAGTAGAGCTGGGGATACAAGGGAGGGGGCAGAGATCGGGATAGAGCAAGTGTCCCCCATGAGCAGTAGGGAAGAAGGGGAGGTTGAGGTTGGCCAAAGTAACACATGTGATGTCACTATTGAGGTGTCAAATGTAGATCGGTTCCTGGGCAGGCAGAATAATGTACATCTTGGCACAGGGGGCTGCCCCTTAAGGGGCGAATTGGCCGCAACACCCGATGGACCACTATATCAGACATCGTTGGTCTCATGAAACGTTGCGGGACTGGGGTCAAAACTTAACTCGAAGGCTTGGGCAGAATTTATTGACCGCTTTGACATTTGTTTGTTTCAAGAGGTGTGGACGGTTGAACCAATGTTTAGAGTGGGATACTTGAACTTTTTTGTTCCTGCTATCAAAAAAGTCAAGACCGAACTATGGGGGGCTTAGCGATGTGGGTTAGGCAGTCTCTAAAATGTCAAACCCAGTTGCTCCCAGTCGTAAGTAATGATATTCTTGATGTTACGTTTAGTTTCCCTGCTAACTTAGAAATTGATATTTATAATGTTTACGCTAGGGGGCTGCAAGGTGGAAAGAAATCTGAAGTTGTAGCAGAGTTGGACAAATTACTTCAGGTGACCCCCCCCAACATACTGTCACTGATTGCCGGTGACTTTAACACCACTTTTGAACCCCTAGGCCTGGATGACATACATTTAACAGAGGACGAGGATGCCAGGTGGGGAGTTCCTCAGCTTGGTACTAAACCCATAAGAAAATTGGACCGCGGCCGCAATACAGTTAAAGGGCCTCTGCATTGAAAACGAGCTCCGAGCTGCCAACGGGCGCACATTGTCAGATAAAATGGGAAAGGAAACTGTCGACAATGGCGCCAGGGCAAGTAATATGGACTATTTACTTGTCCCCCTTAAGATGTGGTCTACTCTCCTTGATATGGAGGTAGTGACTCGTATTGAGAGCGACCACAATCCCCTGACCGCAAAATTTAACCTGGGTATACATAAAGTGGATGTTCCCTATGAGGGTCATACACTTCCAGATTTAGTCATGGCAAATGATGAGCGCCACCTTAAATGGTTTCAAGTTGCAGACCAACAGGATATTATTGGCAATCTTGAGGAAGATCTGGCAGGGGCTCTAGAGGCTATGGAGGAAGTTACCCTGAACGGATCTCCCCTTAAATTTCTGTTGGAGGCACATAATAGGCTTTTCACCAAACTAAAAACATATTTCTGTAAACCTAGCTCAGGAAAAAGGAGAACCCAAATCAAAAAACCTGAGAGCTGGTATGACGGATCTTGCCGCCAAGCTAGGGTTGAGCTGGGTCAAGCCTTAAAATCCAAAGATACGGGTATAATAAGACTGGCCCGTGCAAATTATAGGCTTAAGCAATATAAAGCTAAAAGGGAATGGGAAGAGGGCATGTGGCAGGATCTTAAAGTGGCATGCAACGCAAAGAATCCCAAACTTTTTTGGGAAAATTTTAAATGGGACAGGGGAGGGCATCCCGAGAGCCCCCATAATAATGTTGACCGAAATTCATGGGTTGACTATTTTAAGCCCCAACACGCCAGTAGTGCTTCTGATAACAGCGAAGGAGCTTTTGATTATACCTTTTATAAGGAGCCTGTTTTTATTGTGGGGGAAGTGGATAGGGCTTTGGACCAAGTCACCGAGGGTCGTGCTACCGGCATGGATTGTGTCCCCGCAGATTTATTTCTAAACAACAGAGGGCGTTGGGGGGTCTATATTTTGTATGTGGCAAATGCCATAGCCCAAGGTATGGAAGTCCCTAAATCTTGTAAAGGGGCAGAAATAGTGCCGGTGTATAAAAAGGGGGACAAGTCGCTGGCAGCCAATTATAGGCCAATAAGTTTAATTGACTGCATACAAAAAATCATGGGACGGCTGGTTTTGGGCAGAATCCAGACCTGGATGGATAATGACAATATTTTGAGTCACCTTCAGGCTGGTTTCCGCCCAAAAACAAGTACCATAGACCAGGTCTTCCGGTTTATAATGCTATACTGGCGTACCGTGGTCCTGGAAAAGGGTACTTTGTATGCCGTCTTTGTTGATTTAAAGGCGGCTTTCGACCTGGTCCCACGCAACACATTATGGAAAGTCCTTGCGGGGCAGGGGATGGCACCTGAACTGTTGAGCTTGATCATCCGCTTACATGAGGGTACGTTCGCTCGGGTTCGGTGGGGTCGCCAGGGGGAGGTTACGGAACCCTTCCCTGTGGAGCGGGGAGTGAGGCAGGGTTGCGTCATGGCGCCGACCCTGTTCTCGCTCTTTGTGAACGGGGTTGCGGATTTCCTCTCCCTGGTCCCGACCGATGCCCCTGCGATGTCTGGTGAGCGGGTCCCGATCCTCATGTTTGCGGACGACACCCTCATCATTTCAAAGACACCTAGTGGGCTCCAGCAAGCGCTGAAGCGCTTTGAAGATTTTTGTCTGGATAGGGGCTTAGAAATAAACACGGCAAACACTAAGTTTATGGTCCTTACTGGCCGTAAAACTCATGGGACTGCCAGGCCTTTTAGAGGGATGATACACATGGATGGCTCCCCGCTGGAGCGGGTAGATGCCTTCACTTATCTAGGGGTTACCCTTCAGAGAGATCTGGGGTGGTCTAAACAATTAGACATTGTAGTGCTAAAACACCGCCAGCAGGCAGGCATTCTTTTGAAAAAATTCACCTCTTCATTGACAAAGCCCATTAGCCCATTATTACAAGTATACGGGATGAAGATGTTAAATTCGGCCCTTTACGGAGCCAAACTTTGGGGATTTGAAGATCTAAGAAAGCTGACGCTAGCAGAAAACGAATTTCTGCGAAAAGCCACTAGCGTTCCCGTAAGTACCCCGTTAATACCACTAATGTGGGATCTTGGAAAAAAGGCGGTGCAGGACCTTGCCTTTTTGCAGCCACTACTTTACTGGCGCCGCCTATGGACCACAGAAGAATTACAGCACTATGCTCAGGGCCTGAGGGAGATAATGGCTAAGGATTCCTCCCAAAAAATACATTGGTTGAAGGCCATTCAGTCTTTACTTTTTAAATTGGGAATGAGGGAACTGTGGGAAGACCCGGAAAACGCTGTATTCCCCTCCATAAATGTTTAAAAGAAAAGTATTGGGAGATGGTGATCACAGAGGAGAGGTCAGAGGGTCTCTCCTCACACTTAACAGGTCATTTCATGGATGTTAAGGCCCATCCGTTTTTGGAACCTTATTGGGACACTATTGGGAAACAGCAGGATCGCAAGCTCTACTTTCAGCTTAGAGAGGGCGCCTTCCCAGTAAGGTCGTTTACAGCAAATCGGGCAGGAAAAAATGGTAACGACAGATGTCCTAAGTGTGGGGAGGAACAAGAGTCATTAAGTCATTTCCTTTTCTTCTGTCCCCTGTATATTGCCCCCAGATCGATGTGGATCAAGCATATATGCAAATTACTTGGGATACATAGGCATGGAGAGGCTCTTAGAATCCTTTGTACAGACCCGACGCCTATAATTGCTGTCGCTGTGGCTAAGTATCTAAAATGGGCTTGGGTAATCCGCACAAAACAAATAGCGACAGACATATGAAGATTAAGCTGTTTACACCCATAAATATTAGGGGTAGCTTTTGTGAGCTCCTGTGCAACACTCCTCTGGAACAAATGTATATTGATGTGATTGATTTTAAGGTTTTTTTGAAATAACGTAAGTTGATATTCGGCAATAGTCCATTGTAGTTTAATTCCTTTTTAATATTTATTGTATAAATTTTAATGGATTTTAAACTAATAATTGTTCTTTTATGTACACTTTTATGACTTAATTGTCGCATAAAGTTTATGAAATGAAATGAAAGTATTTCTTCTTCCTTGCACCTAGATTAAAAGGGTGCAGTTTTTTAGTGCTAAACCCAATCTACTGTGCATCATAATTAATTTTAGAGATCCCTGTGTGGTACAGTTTATTTGCGGCTTCCCGAACCATGACACTTTTGGAGGTATTTTCTCCTTTGATTTAAGTTATTTTTATCCATCGGCTCCTGCCACTCCCTTCAGGCAGAGGGCCTATAATCCCCAGTATGGGCCTATTAACTCATCCGTAGGAAACTTTCCCAATGTCCCCCTCGCCCCATTACCTAACAGAGGTCTTTTGTACCACTCTCTTTATCAAGGCGGTAATTACCATCCGGCAGGGGGGTGATTTTAATGTCCCAACTGGCAACTACTATGAACCCCTGTCTGGCCTTGGGGAGGTGGACTGACCAATAAAGGAGAAGAGAATTGCTTTCAGCTCTGAAAACACCCTGTAACCGTGTCTCCTGAGGCGGAAGCCGGGAGCTTGTCTACCACTTTTTTAAAATTTTGAGTGTCACTAATACTCTGTGTGATTTTAAACCCTAAAGACTTCTCCTACCTGCTTTCACGCTTTTGCCATCACCCGCGCAGCGGATCTTAACACTGCTGCGGGAACAAAAGCAACTTAACCCATTTCTCGCCATTACCGGCGCGAAACACGGCTACGCCCCCTTTGCTGACCCCACGCCCACCACCAGTCAGCTATTTAAGCGCCGCTGAATACGAGCAACACTTAAAGAAACCGTGTCTCCTGAGGCGGAAACCGGGAGCTTGTCTACCACTTTTTCAAAATTTTGAGTGTCACTATTACTCTGTGTGATTTTAAACCCCAAAGACTTCTCCTACCTGCTTTCACGCTTTTGCCATCACCCGCGCAGCGGATCTTAACGCTGCTGCCGGAACAAAAGCAACTTAACCCATTTCTCGCCATTACCGGCGCGAAACACGGCTACGCCCCCTTTGCTTAGGCCACGCCCACCACCAGTCAGTTATTTAAGCGCCGCTGAATACGAGCGACACTTAAAGAAACCGTGTCTCCTGAGGCGGAAACCGGGAGCTTGTCTACCACTTTTTCAAAATTTTGAGTGTCACTATTACTCTGTGTGATTTTAAACCCCAAAGACTTCTCCTACCTGCTTTCACGCTTTTGCCATCACCCGCGCAGCGGATCTTAACGCTGCTGCCGGAACAAAAGCAACTTAACCCATTTCTCGCCATTACCGGCGCGAAACACGGCTACGCCCCCTTTGCTTAGGCCACGCCCACCACCAGTCAGTTATTTAAGCGCCGCTGAATACGAGCGACACTTAAAGAAACCGTGTCTCCTGAGGCGGAAGCCGGGAGCTTGTCTGCCACTTTTTTTAAATTTTGAGTGTCACTATTACTCTGTGTGATTTTAAACCCTAAAGACTTCTCCTACCTGCTTTCACGCTTTTGCCATCACCCGCGCAGCGGATCTTAACGCTGCTGCGGGAACAAAAGCAACTTAACCCATTTCTCACCATTACCGGCGTGAAACACGGCTACGCCCCCTTTGCTGAGGCCACGCCCTCTTTAGGCATTGTCCTATCCCCATAAATATGTGCCCTTTCCGAACGCGCAGCGGGTGAGCGCAGCGGGCGCGCCTAAGGCAAGCCCGTCTGAGCCCGTCCGTGCCGCGGCCGTGACTAGGGCTAGCCATGCTAACCAACTTGTGTCCGCCACAGCGCAAATACCCACTCTTACCAGGGAAAAGATCCTTTCCCTAAACTACCAGTCGGAACACTGCCACAAATTCGTTAATGTCGACAAATGGCTAGGGCCCATCTGCTGCGGTAAGTGTAGAATCCATCTCACCCCAGAGCAACGGCAACCTAATAGGGGACAAGAAATCCTCCTTCGAGGAGGACTGATCAACGCTAGATCTATGTGTAAAAATGGGGCGCACATTCATGATTTAATTACGGAGACCGATCTCGACATGCTCTTCGTGACAGAAACATGGCTTAAAGACTGGTGTAACCCGATAATAGCCCTAACAGTTCCTCAAGGCTATCTTATTCAGAGGGTCGATAGACAGGAACAGAGAGGGGGTGGCCTTGCCATCATTTACCGGGACTCTATAAAATGCACCATGTTTGAACTCTCGGACATTAAGGGGGCAGAAAGCATGGGCTTCTGCATCCAGATAAATGAGGAGACTACCTTTGCAGGAGCCTTAATCTATCGTCCACCAGGACCACTGAACGACCTTCTGCAAAGTTTTGAGGAAGCACTCAGCAACCTCACTCTCAAATTCGCCAATTTCACTATACTAGGCGATCTAAACTTCCACCTTGATAAAACTGAAGACCCCAACGCAATATGGCTGAGAGATTTAGCTAATGTCCTGGGACTAAATACTGACTAAAGAACCCACACATAAAGCGGGGCACATTTTAGACTGTATTTGCACCAATACCAAAACCATGACAGTTGAACCCCCCCGCATCCAGACCTGGACTGACCATTGGCTGGTCCCCTTTAAATTGACTGTAGAAAGGAAAGGGATTAAAACAGACCATATGAAAATCGAAGTCCAGACAAAGAAAGACTGGAAAAAGATCAGGGACACCCCCAACCTTCACCTCATCACTGAGGATACGAAACCCCTTTTGACTGGAAATACAGAAACAGATTATAACAGTTTCTGTAAATGGATCACAGAATTCTGTGGGCCAGCGGATTCAAGTAAAGTGAGCAAAAAGCGGAATAAAAGGTCCGCTCCCTGGTTCTCCCTCTCCCTAAAGGAAAAACAAAAAGAGGTCAGAACCCTGGAAAGGAAATGGCGTCGTGCATATGAAAAAGAAGAACTCACCACCTATAAAACTGCTAGGAGACAGTACCATGTAGTGATTAAAACTGCTAAAAAAGACTACTTTTTGGAAGCCATAAACTCCTCTAACAACAAACAAAAAGAAATGTTTAAAATAGTAGATGACTTTATGAACCCTAAGATTCTTAGACAAGAGATCCCTCCTTCGCTTTCATTATGTAACTCAATAGCCAATTACTTTAAACAGAAAATATCCGATCTTACTAAAGATTTTCTAGACCCACCAGCATCCCTCCTCGCAGAAGCCATAAGACCAAACAACGATAAAACTCAGTTAAATGAATTCACTCATGTTAGTCTGGAAGCAACTCGTCAGGCCATTTTATCCAGCAAATCTAGCTCCCCATTCGATCCCTGCCCTCCCCTGCTGCTACATGCTCTTGTGGACACCTTAAACCCGAGCATCATAAATGCCATCATTAATTCTTCCCTGTCCACTGCCGCCATTCCATCCAAATGGAAACTAGGCGCTGTCAAACCTCTGCAAAAAAAAACCCTAGCAGACCCCACTACGCTCTCAAACCTCCACCCTATTTCGCTGCTCCCAATTCTTCTCAAACTTACGGACGCAGCAGTAAACAAACAACTGACCAGACATCTGGAGGAAAATGACATCCTGCATCCCAACCAAGCGGGATTCAGAGCCAAACACTCCACGGAGTCAGCACTCTTACACACGGTTGAGACTCTGAAAACTGCTATTGAACAGGGTATAAAAGGCTGTTCTGGTTCTGCTCGATCTATCGGCGGCCTTTGATACGATCTCACACCCCGTATTAATTGGCCGCCTAGCAGAATCAGGAATAGCAGGAATTGCTCTTGAGTGGCTGAAAAATTATCTCGGTCAAAGGAAGCAAGTCACGATATTAGGGAACTACTGCTCAGAGGAGAAAACATTAAAAACAGGGGTACCACAGGGCTCCAGTTTGAGCCCAGTACTGTTTAATCTTTATATGACCCCCTTGATAGAGCTTATTTCATCTTTCCACATAAACACTATATCTTACGCTGACGATACTCAGCTTATCCTCGTTTTGGACAGTAACACAACAAAGGCAGAGGAAAACCTGAGAGATTGTCTTACCGCCACATTTGACTGGATGAGAAAACACCATCTTAAATGCAACTCGGGCAAGACCGAAATCCTTCCATTTGGACAACAAAACCTTTTTTCCCCCAAATTATGGTGGCCTCAATATGCAGAAATCCCCCCAAACACCATTACCACGGCCCGCAACCTCGGGATCAGGTTTGATGAGGCTTTATCATTCAGACAACAAGCAGGTACTGTGGCAGGGTCCTGCTTTAGTATAATCAAAGGCCTCAGAAGGTTTTTTGACCTTCTCCCTCTGACAGCCAGAAAGACGGTAGCGGTGGCCCTTATTACCTCCCGTCTGGACTACTGCAATAGTCTATATGCAGGCTCCAGTAAAGCAGTACTGCATAGACTGCAGATAGTCCAGAACGCCACCGCCTGCCTTGTGCTGAGATGGCCCAGGAAGTCGTCTGCATCAGCAGCACTCAAGATCTTGCACTGGCTGCCCATTCACAAGAGAGTGTTGTTTAAAATCCTAGTAATCACCTTCAGGGCCTACCACCAGCTAGGTCCCTCTTACCTGTCAAAAAGGTTTGGAAGATATGTGCCTTCTTGCTCACTCAGATCCTCCAACCTGAACTTGCTGGTGACTCCCAATTTTAGGCTAGCTACGAAAGGAGGAAAATCTCTGGGAGTGCTAGGTGCCAGAGCCTGGAATAAACGCCCACTTCAACTGCGTCAGATCCCGTCAGATAAACTCTTTTGGAAGGCGTTAAAAACATGGATTTTCTAACTCACAGACACAGCTTGTTTAGCCCTAGTCTAAACCCTACCCCCAGAGACACCAGACACTATTCTTCTGAGACCTCATTGGCCCTCTGGGCATCACCTCTGGGACACGCGTAGTCAGCGCCAAGATGCTCCGTGGAGTGTAAGTTGCGCTTTATAAAAATAATATTACAAAATTACATTACATATCCCCTATGGACGGTTAATCAGGTGACACTAAAAACTTGCGATCAATCATACCTCTTTAATGTTAGCAAGGAGTCAACACAAATTGCTGGCACAGGGGAACTAACCTTGGGAGAGTTAGGCTTGTATGAGGGAAATGTGGGTGGTGATTCTGATATGGAAATGAATTCCCTTGGCGACTTTAATAGCATCACCAAGGCTAAATGGTCGATTATTTTTTGGAATATCGTGGGACTCAGAGTTAAATTAGACAATCCACTCTGGGTCGAATTTACTAATGAACATGATGTTATTTGTGTACAGGAAACATGGGCCACGGATGTGTTTCATATTAATGGTTTTAAAACGATATTTGCTCCTGCTGTTGGCTCATCACACAGCAGAGCTAAAGGGGGGCTCTGCACGTATGTCTCTAATGGTTTCAAATGTACTAGGCTGGAGACTTTTTATAACAATTGTTTTTATCATATAATTAAACTGCACATGAGTAAAACTCTTTGTATTCTGATTGTAAATTCATTTAATAATATCCCTTCCACCGATATTCGTGTAGTGTTTAATGCTTTGAGACAAGAATTGAACTGCCTAATTTGCAATGACAGAAAAGACTTTGTAGTTATATGGGGGGGTGATTTTAATTGTGCTCTTTGTAACAGTGGTGATAAGGGGAACTGTGGCCTTACGGTGGATAGGGAAACAACACTGGCACATTTCGAGCATTCTGTTACGGGGAACGCCTTAAATGAAATTCTGTTCATGAATGATCTAGGGTTTGCTAACAAACTGTGTCAGCCACAGGTACCCTTCTCTGCCACCTTTACGGGTAGAGGGGTATCCTCGACAATTGATTTTGCCTTGATTTCCATATGGTATGGCAACAGTGTCTCCAATATTTGCACGCTGGAATCCCCATTAGTGATCACTTCCCTATTGGACTAGAAATATCAAACCCTGGTGCTATTCCTACTTCCGACAATCCATCCAGGCCAATCTCGAGAGATATTGACATCTCTAGACAGAATGGATACGCTTTAAAATGGATTAAGGTCGTACCTGAAGAGTTCCTGTGTAATATAATTAAGGCCTGTAAAAAGTGTTTCAGTGTTTCCCTGGACATGGATGCTGATAACACTGAAACTATTAATAATTTCAGGCAAATTACAAAATGTATTAGGAACTGCCTATGGGTCGACTCAAAGAATCCAATAAGTAAAAACAGGGGTTGGTTTGATTCAGCATGCACCAAGGCACACTCTAAATTAAAACAAGGCCTGAGTAATCATGCTAGAGAGCAGATATTAATCAGGGAGCTTCGCAAATCATACTAATTGGCGCTAAAAAATAGGCGGGAAACGCTTAAGAATGAAGCCTGGGAGGCACTGATAGAAGTTTCGCAACTGAAAGACATGACAGCCTTTTGGAAGGCAGTCAATGCACCATATTTCAAGGACAATACAAAGGCACGGATTGAGATTGCCATCTCTGAGAATGACTGGGTATGTCATTTTAAAACCCTTTATAGCACCTCTGCATCAAATACTGAATCATCGCTCGAGCCATCAAATATGGTTATGACTAATATGTCCATGAGTAAAGAGGGGCTTAACTTTACACTTGACGAAGTTATCAAGGGCATTAATTCTAGCCAGGGGGGTAAGGCCCCCGGCCCAGACGGCATCCCAATTGATGTTTTTAAAAATAATATACCTTTATGGGCGCCACTGCTTACTAGAATTTTTAATGCGACCTGTTCAGTGGGACTTATTGGTACTTGGTATGAGTCAATTATAGTACCCATCTTTAAAAAGGTGACAGGTCCAGTTGCGTGTCATATCGTCCAATATCCTTGCTCAATTCTACAATTAAAATCATTGGGAGGGTTCTCCTTGATAGGTTGCACCTGTGGGCAGAGGAACACAAAATTATTAGCGATCTACAATATGGATTCAGAGAAGGTGTTGGGACCATAGATCAATGTCTCAACCTCTCAATTCTCCTTGAAAAATATACCAAGGCGAAAGACGGTTGGCTGTATCTAACCTTTGTAGACCTGACTTCCGCCTTCGACTGTGTCTCTCACAGTAAATTGTGGTTAATCCTAGTACGGCTGGGTGTTGATGCTAATATCATCCATTTTCTTAGAGAACCGTATAATGGAGCAAGGGCCACGATCAGATTCAGTAAACAAGGGGAATGTACCAGAATGTTTAAAATTGCGAGGGGAGTGAGACAAGGATGTGTCCTTGCCCCTTTTTTATTTAATATCTATAATAATGATCTGGAGAAAACCTTGCTGCAGGACTGTCAAGATATGCCTATCATTTCAAATCGCCAAATTCCAGCGCTCATCTACGCTGATGATGCTGTCCTGATGGCAAGGACCCCCGTTGCGATGCAAACTATGATTTCATCTTTTTTAACCCTGGGCGTAGTGTGCGGAGTGGGGCTCCGCGGAGCTGCGCGAAGTGGGCGCAAAACTACGCCCACCCGCGCACTCCGCGTAGCCCCACTCCGCGCCACCCGCCTCCCTCCCGCCCTCCCTAAATACTGAAATAAAAGGATAGAAAGCGTTTAAAAACACTTACCTTGTCTGCCGCGTCCCCGGGGCTCCCTCTCGCCGTCCCACGATTCGCGCCGCCACCGATTCGGATACTAATGCGCATGCGCGGGCGCCCGCGCATGCGCATTCCTCATGAGAAATGCGCATGCGCGGCCGCCCGCGCATGCGCATTAGTATCCGAAATGGCGGCGCGAATCCAGGGACGGCGAGAGGGAGCCCCGGGGACGCGGCGGACAAGGTAAGTGTTTTTAAAAGCTTTCTATCCTTTTTTTTAAGTATTTAGGGAGGGCGGGAGGGAGGCGGGTGGCGGCCGGCTACGCACCGTCTCCGGAGCGCGCGTAGTGCCGCCTGGCTACGCCCGCTACGCAAAATGCGTAGGAGACGGCACTACGTGCACTCCGTGCACGGAGCGTAGCTGGCCGCCCACCCTTAATCTTTTTGCGCCTTTATGACCAATTTGGATCTAAAGGTGAATAGCGCTAAAACCTTTTGCGCAAATAAGAAAACTAGAACTATGTTTATAGGCACCAAACAATTAGATCACACCTCTACATTCCCCTATTTGGGAATTTTGTTCGATAGTTCAGGACAGTGGGGCAGTGCAGTGAAGAGCAGAAACCTGCTATTCGCTAGGTCCATTATGGCATTAAAACTTTTTAGCAAAAAGCTGGGGAAGAAACCAGTTAAGGAACTTCTGTGCATATATAAAGCCAGTTGTGTTGCGGTTGCAACCTACGTGGCTGGAATTTGGGGGGATGCAAATGTTTCAACCCTCCAGTTAACTGAAAATGGCTTTTTGCGATTACTTCTATCTATCCCTGAGAGCATGTCCACTCATAATTGTCACACTGAACTCGGCTTTTCTTATTTAGAAGACGTCATTAAAGTACAGCCTGTACTCTTGTGGCACATTGTGTGGACAACTGACGAGTGTAATTTAAATCGGGTTATCTTGGGGGATGTCATGAACTTGGACTGTGTCCGACTGGTGAAATGGTTGAGTTACATTAAGATGTTTCTTGTTAACATTGGCCATCCTGATTTTTATGACGACCCCCCCATCTTTGATTCATAGTCCGAGAAAAGTGCTGAAAAAATGATGTATTACGTTCCTAGAGAATTGCAGGGATAAAATCGAGCTCACTAAAAAAATCGGTGATCTTCCACCAATTAATTTTAACATTGCAGGCTGTACAATCTTATTTAACTCTGCAGATGAAAGATCACGCCAGGTTTTTACTTATTAGACTCCGATTTGGTATCTTATTTAGGCTGCTTACCTTTCCTGTTACTAATGACTGGTCAAGTGGTATCAGTAAATTTCCCTGCGACGATCTGTCCACCCAATCCGATATCCACATTTTATTTTTTTGTAAATTTTATTCAAGATCAAGGAAAAGGTGGATTATACCTATTTTAAGGTGTCTGAACCTAAGACAATGTCGTCCAGCCTTCTTGGTAATATTGAAGCTTAATGATATATTTACTGTGGCATCCGTTTCAGCTTTTCTTAACAATGTATTTTATATTCGTAATTCTATAATAATTTAATCATGTTATTTGTATTGAATCTCTGATTTATTACTTGTTTGTAATTATTATTACTTGAGCCAACTGTGTATATATTTGGAATGTTTTATATGTGCTGAATATATGAGCCAAATGTGTATATATCTGGAATGTTTTATATGTTCTGATTATATGTACTTTTATGGTTATTAATTTGATATAACCGAATAAAGTCTTTGAATTGAAGTAGATAACTTAACGCCACTATAATTGACAACCACCCCAGGAAAGTCAGGGAAGCCAGCCCCTCTCTTGGGTATTAGAATCAACCCAACCTCATGGAATAGGTGTAGGAACTCAGTAAAATAGCTTAAAAAAACGTGAAAGGGTTTTAAAATGTTCGGCTGGAGCTATAATTTGACATAATGTGATGCAAAAATGTTCACATAAATCCCATTACACAGGGTGAACCTGGTAATTTCAGTGTGATTGTTCAAAAGTATTCCTTAGGCAACAATTCATTTTCCTGAAGAACCATTATGAGGTAGTTTAGTGGGCTAATAATAATCCTTCAAGAGAAATATTTCAAAGGCAATACTTGAATAATTACCGGACTATAAAAAATGCGTTGAATAATTGCCTATCTATGGAAGATGCGATTACAAAAAGTAGCATTCATGCAAATATTGTCCAGAAAATCAGTGTTGGCTTTTCTCATTTACATGCATAATAACCTTTATTGCCCTTAGCACATCTTTACCAATTGTACTTGATGTGCAAAAGGACAAGAAAAGAATAATTCAAAGGGCAATTATATGATGCATTTCTTTCCCATAATGCTATGATGTTTAGTTGAGTGTAAATTGGTCGTTGCACTAAAGACATGTTTTTTATTGTTTCATTTCTATATGAGCTACCTTTACATTTTCCAAAACTTTAGCAAAGGGCCTGATTTCCAGGCTATGGTTTCCTAGTCACCTGAACGAGCAGCCCATTAAAAGCCCATCAATGGCATTCTTATGCCTCGAAGGGGGAGACTAACGAAAAATTCACGCAGCGCAGCCCCACGCGAGGCTGCTCTGCATTGCGCGACAGGGAGGGAGCAGGAGAGTGCCATATTTTAAAAAATATGTCTGTCTCCTCCCCATTGCCTTGCACCAGCGCTGATTACAGCTGCCGTGCCCCACCCACACACCAGAGCACCATAGCACTAGGGTGTGTGTGTCCAGCATAGATTTTGTACAGGAAGGATACCCTTCCTGTACAAAATACCATGCCTAGACCCAAGGGAAAGCTTTTCCCACTTTGTATGCATGTGCACAGTGCAGCACGCATGCAAAGTCAGAAAAGGAAAGAGAAATGAAAGTATTTCTTCTTCCTTGCACCTAGATTGAAAAGGGTGAAGTTTTCTAGTGCTAAACCCAATCTACTGTGCTTAGTAAATTGGGTTTAGCATGAGAACCATGGGTGGTTGCATCAGAACACCCATGCACCGCCCTTGGCACGCCCCCATGGCGCAAAGTAATGCAATTACTTTTACGTGATATCCAGTGCTAAATAGGTTTAGCACTGAAAAGTAAATTAGAAGAAAAAGATTGAGTGCCATTTTGAGTCACTTTTGTGACACAAACACGGCACAAAAGCTTAGTAAATCTCCCCTGAAATCTCAAAATCTCCTTCCTGATTTGAACAAAACAACCAACGAGAAAACAAGAGAATATGCAAATCTATTTGTGGGCTATGTTCAAACCCTGCTGACACATCATTAGTCAGAACGTACCAGGATCATTAGCTGGGACTAGTAGATGCAGGGGTTGAAAATGTTGAGAGCCGCCAACAACCAATGTTCCAGGTACTAAGCCTGCAGCCCAGCTTGGGCCTCACTAAGCCACTTAGACTTTACGGGTAGACAAGAATGAGCAGTCAAAGCCTTGTTTAAAGGAGATGGGGATGGATGAATTCAGGTATGGTACAGAACATCTGTCTCATTTGTAATAAAGTTGTGGGTGACCACCTAGACTATTGTGATTACAACACTCAAACATGTTAATATCCTTAGTATTTAAATGTATATTCAGATTTGTTTATTCAACAATATTTGCACTTTAAATAATAATCAAGAAAAGTAGAAATTTGGCAAAACAACCCAGAATGCACATTAAGCAATGACTAGTGTAATGCAACAAATAGCAGTAAAGCTCATGACCCGGCTATGCACGCTACTAAAGGTTTGTGAAGTACTGGCGTTTGCCTACCGTATTTTCCGGCGTATAAGACGACTGGGCATATAAGACGACCCCCCTACTTTTCTTGTTAAAATATAGGGTTTGTGATATACTCGCCGTATAAGACTACCCCTCTTCCAACGCAGTCACCACATCTTCAACCAATCTGCATAGCCATTTTGAGAATTTATTTTGGGCTTATTAGTGATTCTAGCCCTCCTCTGTGACATGAAGTGTAAAGAACTGTCCTGTTCCTATATATTTTGAATATGGGCATAGTCCTGTTGGTGCCCCATCTTGGTGTCTATAGTTTACTCAGTACCTTATATTCTGTAGAATGGAACAGTCAAAGTGGAGGTGGTGTATAAGTTGTGACGTTGGCTGTACTGTGTGGATTGCTTCCAGGGTACGCTAAGTACGGTAATTAGAAAATTTGGCTACTTAACCCTGCTTCACGTTCAGTGGTTTTTAGGAAAAAGCCACAGGCCGGATTCACTAGAAGAGAACGTGGTACTGCAGTATTTGCCCAACATAGCAGCTCAAATCAGAGAATGTCTAACATGGATCGCACTGTTAAAAGGATAGACTCCAAGCACAAACATCCAGTTACCGAAATTAGGCAGGCCGCCGATGCAGAAAATATGACCTTCAGCAAAAGACGGAGGAATACCTGCATACATAATGCAAAAAATCTTTGTTTTGTTTTAACAAGCAACTCATAACCACCATTAATCGTTGGTTAATAAAGCAAGGATACAGCTTGCCCCTGCTGCTTCACTGGGAAATAAATTAATCAATTAGAAAAGCAGGCTATAACTGAATTAAGGAATAGGATGCATAAACCACAGACTTAGTTGATTAGGATGCTAGAATTTACGGTACGGTAACTCCTGTTGAAGCGCAGGCTCTGATGTTTGCTGAGGGTGAATGATTTCAGCGCCAATGTCAAAGTCGGCACTGAGGTGGAGCGTTGTTTGATTTGGCACCCGGCGTATAAGACGACCCCCGACTTTCAAGAACATTTTAAAGGGTTAAAGAGTCGTCTAATACGCCGGAAAAAAACGGTAGTTGTAATATTCGCAAAGTTCAGAAGACGTCAAGAAAGGAAAGGCACAGAATTAAAACAATTACAAGCCAGCATAAGGCCTAATAATGTTTAAGAAAGGCTCAAATTTATAATCAGTTAGTGAAATCAAATTGTATACCGTAATAAAAAGCGAGGGCTGTTTTCCCAAAAAAGGGTTACTTTGTAGACCTTTCTGAATGTTCAATGTTCACACTCTTAATGTGGATTACCAACTAATCCATTATTTATTATTCTATCCATGGCACTGAGGTTCTGTGGTTTCCGACTCCGCTTCGTATCTAGCCGCCATTTTGTGTCCAGCCACCATTTTGTGTTGCCTCACTCAGGCAGCACGGCAAACGCAGTGTTTTTGCTTTTTCAGCTGCTACATGTCTCTTCTGTTAAAAAGTAACCCCTTGTCCTTGTTTACGAAACCGATGTCAGGGTCTGGCCGAGTTCGTTAATCCATGTCTAGACTGATTAATCCTTGTCTTATTCCACTGTTTGGGTCCCACCATTCTTTCTTACTCCATCTTATTTGACTGGCCTTCGCTATTCTCTTTGTGTATTCTCTTATTACACAAACTAGCCTTTGAAGCACACAAACATGTTCTACCACCTGCAAATTGAATTACGGGCACTAGTGTTGATTAACTTGAGGGGAGGAGAGCACACGGGGTCTGAAAGGAGGGTGTGTTTTGGATACTTGATAGTTTGTTTTCGAACTATTCCTATTCATCAGTTTTGTATGTTTTGGGAGTAGGCATTGTAAATATGTGTACTCTAAGAGACTGTGAGCCACGGAGTTAAGTGGCAGTCTCCTGAGAACATACCGTTGGTGTACTTCTTGGACAACTGTGCTTAGCTGCAGCTAATAAACTCGATTTTCTACGCCTAACAGAGTGTCTCGTGTCTCTGTCTGACAAGGCAGGTGAACCCGGAGATTATAGGCGTGCCCTGCGCCGCTCGGCCCATAAGGCCCGGTTCTCCAACTGGCGCCCAACGCGGGGCGTCTTCAGTGGTAGTGGTTCAGCCCGAGGGTCGTGAGGAGCTTCGCAAGAAAATTCTGGAGGATTCGCGAACCACGAGAGCGACCCCTGTATGTCGAAGGGGACCAAAGGTCTTTTGCAGCGCGGCTACTCCTTTCCGACGGCTGCTGACGACTGCTGCCCTGACTGCCGCCCTGCCTTGGCCCTCTGGTGATGATTGGTATCGCGAGACGTTAGACGGACATCTGTTGGCGTGAGAAAACATTTAGTTAAGTATTTGTGGGTAGCGCCCACTCTTTTGTTTTGTTTTTGTTATTCGATTAGTGCACTTATCGAAGCCGAGGGGTAAGTACGTTTGTGCTGTGACTATATTGTCTTAAACGCCTTGAAGTTTGTGAAAAGTCCAGTTCGTTACGAAATGCTTGGATTTAGTAAGTTTAAGAAATTTTGCTGTTTAGGTTGTAATAGGGATTCCCGGCTAGAGGACTCTAGCCAATTCCTCCGTTTGGAACTCCCACTTATGAGCTCTATTCGAAACATGGTCTTGGCCCTATTTTGTTTAATGAAACATGGATTCGATACACGAAGAAAGATGGTGTTTTGCAGTGGCCACAAAATGGTAGTTTTGAGTCTGACATATTAGATAATTTAGAAGCAATTTTGTTTAAGAGAAAAGCCCGGCCGGCAATGTTTGACTCTTTCCGCCTATGGCGTAAGGAAGCCAAACAGAAAGAAATTAAACAAGCAAAAAGAGATAAGAAAGCGCAAAATATGACGATTTTACAGGCTGCCCAGCAGTTTAAAAATGATGAGACTGATCAGATGATTAAAGTTTCAGAAAGACAGCATCGTATGGCAATAGATAGATGTTACCCTCTGTTGCCTACTTCCCCACAGAGTGAGGATCTTGACGAAGATCCTTTTATGTCCCATTTGCTGAGATTACCTCCACCCTATGTATTGGGTGCTAATGCACCCCCATTACAACCTGTCGTTCAGCAACCTGTTGCTCAACCAGCTGTTCCGGTTCTTCCGCAAGTCCCTCTTGTAGTGATTCCACCTCCACCTCCTTTGCCACCGACTTCTGTACCTCAGTCTTCCGTATCTCAGTCTCCTTTACCATCAGTTTCTTTTGCCACTAGCTCTTCTCCTACTGTACTGAACACATTGTCTCCTGTTCTAGTGTTGGATTCTCCTACGGCTCATCAATGATTAGTTGACACCGTTTCCGGTCTATTGTCACCTTTCTTTGAGCCTCTTAATTTGACTCCTGCCTCGTCTCGAAGGCAATCTAGTAGTCAAATTCCGGATGCTGACGAGCAGATTAAGCTAGATTCTCTCGCTCATAATTGGATCACGAGTGGTCCACAGTATAGTGTGCGCAATATTCTAGATACTTTTCTTCAGTGGAATGCGCCTATGCAGAGATATGTCTTTAATGTTATGTGTAATACTCTTATTAAAGGAAGGGGAGATATGGATTTGGATCTACCTCCTCAGGGTTGTTCGACATACAGGATCAATTTGATAAAGGACTTTTTGTGGGTTCCGATGTAGAGCATGCCGTCCAGACACTTGTTACTTTTAGGTCTTCCTTTTTCTCTCAAGCTTCTCTTGAACCAGATCCTGCGGTTCGGCGTAAACTGAAACAATATCCTATGCGAGAAGTTCCTCCGATATGGAGAGATGCAGTTCCACAAGTAGAGGCTAATCCGCCTATTCCAGGTCATTTTCAGCGTATATGGGTCCATGATCCTTGGAAAAGATCGGAAGTGTTGGCGCTTAAACAGTCTTTACCCGACCCTCGTAAGAATCCTGCTGGGTATTATAAAGAGTTGTCCCAGACTGTTGATGCGTGTATCATGAATTTGGCAGATATTGATTTACTAATGGGAAATGTAGTCCCACAAGCATTATGGGCTAAGATTCGTAGGGAAGACCACGATCAAGCTTTAGGTGGTAGTTGGGCTGCTATAACAGCTGCAGATGCAGGACAAGTAGGTGGTGCTAAACCCGATGATTTGATAACAGAATTGCCTGGAAGAATAATCGCTCTAATGAAAACGATGATGCCTGCTGTACGTGTTAATTGGGATAAGTTAGCGGCATGTAAACAAAAGACGGATGAAAGTGTCCCCGATTTCTTTACTCGTTTCGAAGAAACTTTCATCGACCATAGTGGTCAAGATATGAGTACTGAAGGTGGACAGCAATTATTCGTGGATAAATTTGTATTTACTCCCAGAATTATCGCACAAATTGAAACATTCAGAGAGTTCATGGGCCATTTCATCGACTGCCCAGATATTAGCTACTGCCCAGTATTGTGAGAATAGGGAAAAGGAAGAAAAGGATAAAGTGGAGAAAAAGACTAAAGAGTTAAAAACGAAGATTCTTTTGCAACAGGCTTATCCCCCTCGTTCTGGTCAGCGCCAATCGCAACAGCCTCCACAGTTTCAGAGATTGTTACAGAAGCCTGCACCTTTTGTTCCGCGACCTTTGTTAGGTCCCAATCAATGTGCCTATTGTAAAGAGGAAGGTCATTTCAAGAATAGTTGTCCGGTTTTAGTGCCACGAGGCCGTGGTGGTTTTCAGTCATCACCTAGAGGTAGAGGGCGAGGTGCGTTGTCTCAAGGACAGCGTTCCTTTCCTCCTCAGAATACTATGAATTATTTTGACCAGCAGAATTCTCAGTCTGCGCAATATTACAATGACGATTATTGTGTAGAAAGCGAAAGTCCTGATTTTCACACTAGCTAGGACAGCCATAGACAAAGCAAGGGAGTTGTATCAGTTCCAGTGGACCAGAATGGACCATATGTTGATGTTGTAGCATTGGGTGTTACAGTGTTGAACTGCATTTTTAAAATTCCAGTTTGTGTTGCCATGCTCTAGGCAACTTGTCTGAAAACTGTCCTCCACATCCCCATTGAATCTTGCACAACCCCCTGCTCCTTGTGGTCGAGCCAATTCCAAGAAGCCTGCCTGTGTGCCTTCCCCCAGTTGTGCCAGAGACTCAGCCACATCCTGTCCATTGTTGGTAACTCAGCCTGTCACACCAGTTGCCCTGTGACCACCCCCAACTGAAAGAGGAAGCACGAGGTTAGGCCCTGAAACCACACGAACTGATAGAGGAAGCACAAGGCTGTACACTGTGACCACACATTCCTGTGGTTCTGCCAATTCTGGGAACCAGCAGCAGATAGTTCCTGTTTTAAGAAATAGTTCCTGTTCTTGACTGTAAGACACCCGGCACCTGGCATCTTAGTTCATTGACCACACATTTCTGTGGTTCTGCCAATTCTGAGAACCAGCAGCAGATAGTTCCTGTTTTAAGAAATAGTTCCTGTTCTTGACTGTAAGACACCCTGCACCTGGCATCTTAGTTCATTGACCACACATTTCTGTGGTTCTGCCAATTCTGGGAACCAGCCAGATAGTTCCTGTTTTAAAAGATAGTTCCTGTTTTAAAAGATAGTTCCTGTTCTTGACTCTAAGCTGAGGGATAACCCCCCCCCCCGGATGAGGAAGGGCATTCAACTGAAATGAGCACATTTCGACACATTGCATGCACTCTCACGAGACACAAGACACGCCCATACCTTGACACATCTTGTTGGAAATTACTGCTTGTCACTTCCCTGTTTTTGCCTACTGACTGAATCTGTATAAATATTCTGCTGTGTGAATAAAGCATCAGACCACTCCTGAACCCGCTTGGTGAAGGAGCTCTCCCTTAACTCGAGTTATTGAATAAATTCCTCTTTACTTGAATACCACGGACTCCTCTCTTTACTTAATTTAAAGTATTTACTAATATAGAAATTCTAAGATAAGGTAATATTAATTATTTACCACAACAGAACCATTTCTTTTGGATACTGGTGCAATGAGAAGTTCTATCATGCATTCCAAACTCCCTGGGGCACCTTTGTCTGGCTTAACGAATGTTTCCGTAGAATTCTCTGGCGCCCCAGTTCGCAACCCTGTTTCCAGTCCTTTGCCTATTTCCATTGGTCCTTATGATTTAGAAGCTCCGCTTCTTTTGACGACTGGTTGCAGAGAGAATTTATTGGGTTTGGATTTACTGAAACGCCTGCATGCAACATTGTATTGTTCCCCCTCTGGTGTACATCTTACTTTGGGTGATAAATTGGCTTCTCCGATGTATTTATGTAAGGATCAACTGCTACTTGAATTGCGTTCACTTCCTGCTACGCTTTGGGCCACGGGTCCGAATGATGTTGGTTTGCTTGAAATTCCGCCTTATGTGATTACTGTTAAGCCTGATGTTAAGTTGCCTCGCATGCCTCAATATAAGATCTCTAACGATGGTGAAAGAGCTTTGTTGGCTATTGTTCACGATTTAGTTCAGAAGGGTGTTGTTGAAGAGACAAGAGGAAATGTTTGCAATAGTCCCGTTCTGCCTGTTCTTAAACATACTGATACTTCTAAGCCACCTGTCTACCGTTTTGTGATTTATCTTCGAGAGGTCAACAAAATTGTTGTTCCTCAGTTTCCTGTTGTCCCGGATATTACTGCTTTGCTCACTATGATTCCTGCTTCAGCTGTTTGGTTTTCAGTTATTGATCTCAAAAATGCTTTCTTTAGCATTCCTATTGCTGAGGAGAGTAGGGATCTCTTTGGCTTCTCTCTCGGAGGCCGAAGTTTTCGATTCAAAGGCGCACCTCAAGGCTATTGTGAGAGTCCCTCCATTTATAGTCAGGCTTTGAAATCCCTACTTGACGCTTTTTCTTTGCCCCCAGGTGCTACTCTTATCCAGTATGTGGATGATTTGTTAGTGGCTGCCGATTCAGAAGATGTTTGTAAAAATGCGACTGTGTCACTTCTGCAACATTTGTCTGATTTACACCACAAGGTGTCACCTTCTAAGTTACAATATTGCCGCCAAGAGGTTACCTATTTAGGTCATCTCGTGTCGAAGGAGGGAAGGCGATTGACCCCAGAACGTATCCATGCAATTGCCTGTATGTCTGTACCATCCACACAAAGAGAGTTATGTGCTTCTCTAGGCATTACCTCTTATTGTAGACAGTGTATTCCGAATTTTTCCTTGTTGGCTAAACCTTTGTTGACACTCACTCTGAAAGATACACCCCAACCTCTTCCTTGGACTGATGAATGCCAGAAGAGTTTTTCTGATTTACGTACTGCTTTGTGTTCTGCTCCTGTGTTGGGTACTCCAGATTATAGTAAGCTTTTCACACTCTATGTTCATAAAAGAGAAGGTTGTGCATTGTCAGTCTTGACACATCAATTTGGAGACAAACAAAGGCCATGTGTCTATTTTTCGGCTACATTGGATCCAGTAGCCAAGGCATTACCTAGTTGTCTCAGAGCAACAGCAGCAGCGGCGATCTCTATTCGTCAATCTGCTGGATTGGTGTTGGATCACGTTCTTATTGTAATGGTACCACATGCAGTAGATACTCTTTTGAACGGAGCAAAGACGCGACATTTAACGAGCGCTCGTTTGTCTGGATATGAGTTAACGCTTATGGCTAGTCACATACATATCAAGCGATGTAATGTTGTAAATCCAGCAACATTGTTACCTATTCTAGATGAGAAAGATGTACAAGACCAACATGATTGTTTTCTTCGTACAGAAGAAGAAACTAAAGGCCGAATAGATTTGAAAGACACACCACTTGTGGATCCAGATGGGATCCTGTGGGTAGACGGGTCTTGCTATAAGCTTCCTAATGGTGAGACGACAGCAGCCTATGCTGTTACTACTTTGCATACAGTAGTAGAAACTGCACGCATTACACAGAATTCAGCGCAAGCTGCCGAGTTGATTGCATTAACGAGAGCGTGTGTGTTGGCGAAAGGGAAAAGAGTGACTGTTTACACAGATAGCCAATATGCCTGTGGCGTTGCTCATAGTTTCGGTCATTTGTGGAAGGAAAGAGGATTCTTTACTTCCTATGGCACTAAAATACAGCATGGTCAGTTGGTAACTGACCTCCTTGAATCACTTGCCTTGCCTACTCAAGTAGCGATTGTGAAGTGCAGTGCACATAAAAGGATCACTGATTATGTGGGTCGAGGGAATGCATTTGCGGATGAGGTAGCGAAAGAAACAGCGAAAGATGTTAAGAGTCACATGTATGTTGCAGGCCCTGCAAGATGGGTCAGAGAAGGAGGTATGTGTGAAGACACAGTAGAAAGTGTGAAAATGATCCCAGAGGAAGCAACTGAGAAAGAATTGAGTAAGTGGAGAGAGAGTACGGGAATGTTGGACACGACGGAATGTTGGACGGAATTGTCAGAGCACCAGCGGTGGCTGTTACCAGATGCTTATGTACTACCTGTAGTTACTATGGCGCATGGTCCAGTTCATATTAGTGCAAAGGGGATATGTAAGCTTCTGACTCCGGTATGGCAAAATGAAGGTATTCCCAAATGTGCAGAGAATGTGGTGAAGCATTGTATTGTTTGTTTGATGCACAATCCAGGAAAGGGAACACCAACTCCGGCAGGTCATTTTGCCCCCCCCCTACGTACCCTTTTGAGGTATTGCAAATAGATTACATTCACATGGAACATTCCAATAACCTCAAGTATGTTCTGGTGGTGGTTTGTGCCTTTTCCAGATGGATAGAGGCCTACCCCCTAAAGGACAATACTGCTTTGTCCACTGCCAAAGTCCACTTGAAGGAATTCTTTCCTAGGTTTGGTTTGCCGCGCATTGTCTGGAGTGACAATGGGAGTGAATTCGTGGGCCAAATTATGCAGAAGGTGTGTATGGGTCTTGGTATTAGACAGAAATTCCATGCGGCAAACCACCCTCAGTCAGCGGGTTTGGTAGAGTGTTATAATGGCACTCTCAAGCTCAAATTAGCAAAGATTCAGGCCAGCACAGGTCTTTCCTGGCCTGATGCCTTGCCTTTGGCACTTCTCTCAACAAGAATGACTGTCCATTCTTGTTTGGGACTTAGTCCATATGAGGTCGTGTTTGGACGCCCAGCCAATGTCTGGGGAGTCCCTCGACCTAAGAAGTATTCTGATATTCCGTATCCATTGGTGGTTGATTACTTGCATGACCTCACCACTAAATTACGTGTCATTCGTCAACAGGTCCAAAACGCTTTGCCGGAGGCTTCCTCAGATCCAGGTCATTCCATTCAACTTGTCGATTACATCTGTGTCAAGAACTTCCAGAGGAAAAATAATCTGGAACCTCGTTGGGGGCCGCCGCGACAAGTGCTTTTGACGACACGTACAGCCGTGAAAGTTGTTGGGAAGAAAAACTGGGTCCACGGCGTGCACTGTAAAAGGGTACCCTTGCCTTTACCTTATGACCAGTGGGTCCGAGAAGGCGTAGGTGACGACGAAAGTGAGAAAGTACCCAGATTTGTACCATTCAGTAGTGCACGAGTGGACTGGACAAGTTCTGAGAAAGAAGACAACGACGTGTTGCAAGAAGCTGTACCACTACATTTGCAACTGAACACGTCAGATCCAGAGACTTTGTTTCGAGACCAAACGATACCTGGCAAGACATGGTACAACCTAAGACCTAGGTTGACCAAAAACAATTGAACTGTGTGTTTTTCTTTCTTTCTTGCTGGTTATAATTTTGTTTTGTATTAAAAGACATTCCTTTTTCCACTATCCATCAAGTTGCAGGGTCACGGTATGAGTCTTAGGCTGTGACCTGAATAGTGACTAGGTCAACAGGACTTGCAGTGTCATAGGACGGCTAATAATCACAGCCAAGTGATCCAGGAAGATTACCGTGAGCAACGCCTTTAGAGAAATGGATAACGAAGTGCAAGGGGGTGATATTAAGATGATAAAAAGAAACAACTATAAGAAAATATTGTTTAGTCGTTGTGGCGTAGCATTATGCATTCTAGTATGTTTATGTAGTTTATTAGCTTGTGTAGGATGGATTGTCCACACTATGCAGCAAGCACCTGCTCCTACTTCTGTCTCTTTGCTTTCTCCTACTACTATTTCCCCGCACAAATTCTATGCACTCCCGGACCATGAGCAAATCAGGAGAACAGAATATCTCAACAACTCGTTCATCCAGTTGTTACATCAGTATCAACTGGTAGTTAACACTACTGACTGAGAGAGGGATACCCTACTTAGTCCTCCCGTTTTCATATGAAGGTTCTGCTTGGGCTTATCTGGCTATGTTTTCTAATGCATACCAGAATCAACTCCGATATCCTCCTGGTGGGTCATATAATGGTGGAGTAGATTTTAGTCACAGTCCTTTTATAAAGGGAATAGTGACTATGGCTAAAATTGCTGACATTAGTAAGATTCCCATTGATGAGAAACGAGCATATGATGGTTGGAATGTGACTCGTTATATTACTAGCCTCACTGATAAGGTTAGACAAAGAAGATGTTCACTTATTTGGACCATACCTCATAAAGGTAACTTATGTTTGCAAATAAATGGTCAAAACACTAAGATCAAACAGGAAAGGAGCAATTGTTCCCATACGTACGTTTATACACCCTTGGTTTCTTCACCGTTGGTACCATCTCAAGGTACATATTTTATCTGCCATGATAGAGCCTACACATGGCTTCCCACCTATTTCTCGGGAACATGTTATGTGGCTTTCCTTCTTCCCCCGACATATACTGCTCCTGCAGATCATCATAGAAAGAGATATGGTAGAGGGGTTATTGATTCTGAAGACACAGCTGGACAAGAGGGAGGAGACTTTATAAAAGGGTTTCTTCCCTTTTGGGGTCCAATGGTCAATAGCAGAAACATTAGACGACTAGTTCGTGAGGTCGATGCAACAATAAATGTGACTTCTGGAGCATTGAATAATCTGACAGCTGCACTTCAGGTGGATCGTCTTATGACTTTGCAAAACCGAATGATTTTAGACATTGTCCTTGCAGATAGAGGAGGAGTCTGTAAATTAATTGGGTCTAGTTGCTGCGTTTACGTTCCTGATAATGCCCCTACAGTATACCAAGCCATTTCTAAGTTACATGTGATTTCCGAGTCTATTCATCAGGACACCGGAGATTGGTCTGTGATGGGATGGTTTTGGGGACTACTGTCCACATGGGGATGGAAAGTATTAACTTTCCTTGGAGCGATTCTAGCGATCATCTTTTCTTGTGCCTCTATTTTCAGTGTAGCCACGCCATCTGTGGACTTTGTGCCACCTTGTGTGTTCCAAAGCCGGTGTCACAGAAAACAGAGAATATTAAAATGATGTTGCAACAACAGCTCAGTGACCTCATGACCATTGACATCGACTCAGACTAACATGAGTCCCTTGTGCTTTGCCTGAGTATGGCAAAAGGAGGGTCTAAGGTTCTGTGGTTTTCAACTCCGCTTTGTATCTAGCCGACATTTTGTGTCCAGCCGCCATTTTGTGTTGCCCCACTCAGGCAGCCCGGCGAACGCAGTGTTTTTGCTTTTTCAGCTGCTACATGTCTCTTCTGTTAAAAAGTAACCCCTTGTCCTTGTTTACGAAACCGATGTCAGAGTCTGGCCGAGTTCGTTAATCCATGTCTAGACTGATTAATCCTTGTCTTATTCCACTGTTTGGGTCCCACCATTCTTTCTTACTTTATCTTATTTGACTGGCCTTCGCTATTCTCTTCGTGTATTTTCTTATTACGCAAACTAGCCGTGGAAACACACAAACATGTTCTACCACCTGCAAATTGAATTACGGGCACTAGTGTTGATTAACTTGAGGGGAGGAGAGCACACAGGGTCTGAAAGGAGGGTGTGTTTTGGATACTTGATAGCTTGTTTTCGAACTATTCCTCTTCGTCAGTTTTGTATGTTTTGGGAGTAGGCATTGTAAATATGTGTACTAATAGAGACTGTGAGCCACGGTGTTAAGTGGCAGTCTCCTGAGAACATACCGTTGGTGTACTTCTTGGACAACTGTGCTTAGCTGCAGCTAATAAACTCGATTTTCTACGCCTAACAGAGTGTCTCATGTCCCTGTCTGACAAGGCAGGTGAACCCGGAGATTATAGGCGTGCCCTGCGCCGCTCGGTCCATAAGGCCCGGTTCTCCAGCACCTATAAGGGCCTCAGCGTCTTGGGGCTAAATTGTGCATTTACCAAACCATTAGAGTAACCTGGCCTCGAGGTTTAGAGTTAGTATGCTGTCGACCTCCAAAAATGTCAATATCTCTCAGTTTAGGGGCGCTAGAGGCTGGGGGTCAGATGGTCAAAATACAGGGAGACCAACAGTGACAAATCGACTAGCTGACTAGTTAACTGAAGGCTGGGCCACCACACAGAACACGGTCATTGAAGAATGACAGAAACAATCAAACTCAGTACACAGAGGAGTCTACTCACCAGGCAGAGTCATCACTCTGTGGTTTCAGGTGCCTTGATGCAAACTAGCACCCCCACCCCCACTCTGCTGAGAGAGGACTTCTAAATACTATGTCAGCGTCTCTGAACATCTAGGCGGGCTCCCAAGCTGGCAAGATAAACAGCCGAAAGCTTAGCAGAGCTTCAGAGGGGACCTTCAGTATTATTTCAGTATGGAGAAAAAGTGCAGCAGCTAGTGCCAAACTACCATCAGCAGGGCCAAGATTGGCCTAGACCAGAAAGAAATGGAGTGTGATACAGGTGTGTTCATAGGTTCAGGCAGTTGATATCTATCCCTCTGCCAAGAACACCTTACAGGGTGTATTTTGGAGATACACTTTGTGCATTCCCGTCCACATGTCTCTGAATGAAAGAGAAGCAGAGGAAGAAGAAACTTGCCAACATCTGCAAGAAATTATAGAAAGATTTTTGCTGGCAATTAGATGGCTGTTACCTTTTCTATCAGAAATTGTAGCTTCCTCAAATAGTATGGGCATCACAAACTAAGTATCCACAGATAAAGGCTGCAGTCAAAATGGCTCTCTGAGAGGAGCGTAAAGAAGGACGTTTTTTGCAAAAGCTTCAACTGAACAAACAGACGATTAGTATATTAATTTCAAATTTAATAATTAAATTCTTTACATTTCTAAATATTTTAAAGGTTACAAATGTTTAGCAAATTGTACTCCACATTTCTATCTATCTATCTATCTATCTATCTATCTATCTATCTATCTATCTATCTATCTATCTATCTATCTATCTATCTATCTATCTATCTATCTATCTATCTATCTATCTATCTATCAACTGCACTGTGGTTTTCCAACAATTTGATTCAGCAAGGTGTCATGTTTAGAGGGACATGCTCTTGACATACACAACCCTGCTGCACGTCCAGGCTCATGTGCCACTTTGTAATCTTGAATGTATATGTTAAACCATTGATAGGCCCCAGTCACACATTTTGTATGACCTTCTGACATGCATTTATCTAACCTTCTTTATCAGTGAGCGGAATCAGATGTCAAGATGGCACCACGTTTTTCATTTACATGCGCAAAATCCCTAATGTTCTTCTCAACCCACACAACCACGAGTGGTTGTTGCGCATCCCTCTAGTGAATTGTTTTGTTCCATTCGGGGCAGCATGAGTAGTCATTTGCCAAATCGTTGAGCCCCCAAACTGTATATGATGGAACAGTGGTTAAGAAGGCCGCCACGTTTCTAATCACAGACATCAGACCTCTTCTGACCATGTGACACTGTAACGTGATGTAAGCACTGATCTACAGATTTTCCAACCGTGGCTCACAGTATCACAAGCCTTTGGTAGATATGAGTCTATCAAGAAAATGTATTTCTTTGACTTGGGGCTGCGGTAGTAATCCTTTGCTGCTCCGCACTGCTTTCAAACTCACGTGTATCCTGGCAGGCCAACAGAGGTCAAGATTGCTGCCACGTTAGCATTCACGAACAGCATAAATCACATGGCCATGTGACATTGTCACGGGGTGTCCCAGCACTCCATTTAAGCAGGGAACACCAGCCGCAGCTCACTTGATCGTGAGAGACACTCAAGAATACAGGTAAGGAGACTATGACTGTTCTTGAAATGCGGGTAGGCAGGAGCATGTAGTTTTGCACTGCTGAGCGCTTAGTTTCTTGAATTAATGTTATGTTCATGTTGCCTCGTGTATTTAAGGTGGTTTGGGAAGCAAGCACTGATGGACTTTGGCATCAACACATGACGATCTCTAAGGACAGAGTACTACTAATACTTTGAACCCACTACCCCCTGGTGCCGACAAGCACATCAAGTGCGGTGAGGCTCGAAAACCGTACATTGAGGGGTCATCTTTGGGAGTCCATGTGTGGACTTGTTTTACCAAAGGGAGAGGAGTACACTTAGTCTCTCCCTCTCATTACCGGTACAGAGCTAAAGTTTGAACAGCTGGTTGATTGGTAAGTACATAAAATGGATTCAGCAACTTTATAGAGTAGTAGCTACACACATGTAGGGATGCACTTCCTTCTTTTGTCCTGAAGAAGACCCTACTTGATGTATCTATAAACACATATATAGACATGGTCAAAACGTCAATGTACAACCATCTCATGTCCTGGCTCACTATAGCTGTCAAGGGTCACGGGAAGCATGCACTTACAGGCAGGAAAAAGGCACAGCTGACAGAAACTACAATTCCCGGCAGCCTCGTAGGAGGTCGGACGTGAGACACGATGACTCATGTGACTTCCGGGAATTCTGAAAGGACGCTGTCACGGCAGAGACACTGCTGATTATTCAGAGGACTGGTACTTCGTAACTTAAAACGGTCAGAGTCTTCGCTTCCTGAGAATTTCTCTGTCCGGTAAGGGTGTAGGAAGACATCGCTTATCTTTATATTTATTTCATGGCCTGTTCATATGTCTTGGGTGGTTTCCTTGTTGGAGAGTCCACTATTTAATTAGCGTATGTTGACGGACTCATGAGAGGTAAGCCACAGGGTAAACAGCGCATATTAATGTGAACAGCTAAGGCTTGGTATTAAACAAGATTTCTCTACAATGCTGAAGTCTTCTCTGTTGGCGAGCCCGTTTTGAAAGCGTCTCATGCAGGGGAGAACTGTGCGAACTCTTTGATAAATTCTTACACCTTAACATCACAGCTACATCTTAGAATTGGTGGGTAACATTGATTAGGATTTGACTATCAGTTGAAGAGTGATATTGAACCCGTACTTTTGTACTCTGTTCATGATAACATCTATTTCCCTAGAGGGTGCAATAAAGAGATGGCTGTTTGTTATAACAAACGTTGAATTAACATTACCTACTCGTTCTCCTTTCATTTGTACAGGGGGTTTTGAAAGCAGGTGGTCACCTTTGCTTCCTCATTTAAGAGCCTTGTTTTCATACAAAGGTATAAAAAGGATACAGTGTTTAGCCTGATCATAGCACTTTAGTAGAAGAGAATATGTAATAATTGTTATATGTTTATCCCCTTGCAGTCTTCGTTAAATGACCTTGTGATTGCCTGCTCTCTTCCCCGTGTCTGCAATGCAGTATTTTCTTTCTTTACAGGTTAGTGTCAGACAGAGCCTCACTCAAGCACAGCAGTAGTGTATTACTATAGAACTGTGTGTGATGTTCTCTTCTCTATCATTTTATGTCTCCTTCCCCGCTGTCCCCATTCTTCCCTTCCCCGCTTGGCCATCCTAACGTCTGTGTGTATATCATATCCAGACTTGGGGCTGTCGAGAGGTGGACCCCAAAGAGGGAAACATCCTTTACAACGAAACTTTTACAACGCAGGGCTTTTACAACGCAGGTTTTACAACGAAAACCATTACAACGCATTGCACTGGGGGGCGCTCTAGGATAGGGAATAGTTTTAATTTACTATCCAACACCTTCCCTACTATCCACGGGGACTGGAGTTGGAATAGTAAATTAAACTATTCACTATCCTGCACCCCAAAGCGCTATGCGTTGTAACAGCATGCGTTGTAAAAACTGCGTTGTAACAGCATGCATGGTAAAAGCATGCGATGTAATGTCATACATCCCCCCAAAGAGCATTGGTTTGATCCTGAGGATACGTTCAGGCCTGGGATAGAATATTTTGCCCACAAACAGATTTATCGTCCGGCTGAGCTGATTCAAACGTGGCCACCTTAGGCGACGTAAAGGCAGCCTTAGCAGCTGTACAGGTTGAGCTTCAGGCTTCCCGTAGTGAACCTGCTGCTTTGCAGGCAAGAGTAGACAGGATGCAAAGAAATCCCTTTGATTTTGGTAGTCCGGCACAACCCACATCTAGTACTATGGTAGTGGAAATACCAACTCCTATACCCCCTTGCCCCTCCTGAGAAATACGCAGGGGAAACACGTAGGATACAGGTGTTCTTGTCATAGGTTGTTCTCCATTTAAGTTGCAAACCAAAGACGTTCACTACCAACCAATCCCGAGTAGCCTTTCTTATCTCATACATAGCGGGGAATGCTGCTCAATGGGCAGTTCCTTTCCTAAGAAGAGATGATCCCATGTTGCATGACTGGGATGTCTTCTGAGAGGAGTTCGAGAAAACCTTCGACAGGAGGGGGGATACATTCTCGGCAGACCGAGAGTTACTAGACCTGAGACAAGGGAGCAAGGACTTGATAGGATACCTGAACGCATTTAGACGATTAGTGGCAGAGACTGATTGGCCCAAAAGTAAACAAGCAGCAATATTTTATCAAGGACTTAAAGACGATCTAAAAGATGTCATTGCCCAAGTGGATCCTCAACCGCGTACCTGTGCGGATCTCATAGACTTAGCAATGCGATTGGACCATAGACTGGGAGAGAGAAAGGGTGAAGTCCGAAGGAAAGAAAGATACACTCCTCGTTTCGAACACCGAAATCCCAAGACCTTAGTACCTCCCCTGCCGAACCCATGGAAATAGGAACAATCCGTGCTTCGCTTACTTGTGATGTGAGGGATCACTGACGCAAGAACGGATTGTGTTTATACTGCTGGAAGAAGGGACATTTTTTACGAGAATATCCAGTGAAACCCATGTTCAACCGCACGCGAACTGGAATAGCTGTGGTTCGTTACCCAAACATGCAACGGAAAACTAATACGCTCAAGACGGAAAGAAGGGGATTCGAGCATTGGATATATCCCTTCTATACAAAGAGACATTTTTGTTTCCAAATAATCTTTTTTTATACCTTTGGTGACATATATTAAAGAGAAATCTTATCACATCCAAGCTATGGTGGTTTCTGGAACCACTGGATGTTTCATGGATCAGGATGAAGCACGTAGATTAGGGGTCTTACTCCTACCCAAAGCAATACCAGAAGAGGTTCTTGCAGTTGATGGGAAACAATTGGAGTCAGCACCCATTAGTCACGCCACTGAGACATATTCAGTGGAATATAACCAGAATCTTCAAGAAAACATGTCCTTCAATGTAATACAAGCTCCGTTATACAGAATAATCCTGGGATTGCCCTGCTGCCCACCCATAACCCTACCATAAACTGGGAACAGAAGACTCTTTCTATAGACTCCGGGTACTGCAAGAAGAATTGTGTCAAATCTTTCAGTAAGCCAACCTAAGCTCTGGCTCATCGCCATCATATTGCCACCGCAGCAGAAAAAGAGATAGACCTGCCTTCCTGTTATCAACAGTATGCGGACGTTTTTGATGAACAAATGGCAGAGATTCTTCCTCCTCACCGACCTTATGGATAGACCTGATAACCGGTTCTGTGGTTTCCGATGGCCGGGTGTATACTCTGACGGAATCCGAAAACGAACACCTTCGTTTTTATCTGGATAAATACTTAGCCTTAGGGTTCATTCGTCATTCCAATTCCCCAGCAACCTCTCCTTTGTTTTTTATAGCCAAAGCAAATCGACTTTCGCGCCTTGAACACCATCACCATTCGTAATCAATATCCTCTCCCATTGATCTCAGTATTATTAGAACACCTCAAAGGAGCAGTGATCTTCACAAAACGGAATCTTCGTGGAGCATACCATCTGGTGAGAATGCGCCAGGGAGACAAATAGAAAACGGCTTTTAAGACTAGGTATGGCTTATATGAATTTCAAGTTATGCTGTTTGGCTCATGTAATGCGCCAGCTGTGTTTCAGTACTTTCTTATTGATGTCCTTAGAACATACCTAGACCGAATTGTGGTTGTTTATATAGACGATATCCTGATCTATTCCATCAGTGTAAAGGAACATACCAAACACGTGGGATTGATTTTACAAGCCTTGAGAAACAATCATCTCTTCTGTAAGATCAGTAAATGCGAGTTCTATTTGTCCACAGTGGAATTCCTGGGGGTGGTGCTTACCCCCACAGGTCAGGAAATAGCAGCAGGGAAAGTAAAGGCCATCACCGAATGGCCCTGTCCCGAAAATTTGAAAGAAGTCCAATGTTTTATCGGGTTTGCCAACTTCTATAGACGTTTTATCGTGCATTTTTCCCATAAAGCCGCTCCTACAACCAAATTGACATGAAGGTTACCCAGTTCTTCTGGGATGACGAGGCACAAAAGGCATTCAACACCTTAAAGGTAGCATTTATAACCGCTCCTGCCTCATGCATGCAAATCCGACATTACCGTTCATAGTGGAGCCTGACGCTTCTGATGTGGCAATAGGGGCGGTGCTGTTTCAATGAAACGTCGACACAGGACAGATGCATCCGGTGTTGTACATGTCCAAAAAAACTGAAAAACGTCGAACAAAACTATAACATAGCCGAAAAGGAACTGCTCGCAATAAAAGAAGCTTTTATGGAATGGAGGTATTGGGTGCTGGGAGCCAGACACACCGTCACCGTATACATTGATCATCATAACTTACAGTTCCTAAGAACCACCAGGCTACTCTTACCCCGGTTGTTACGATGGATGATGTTCTTTGAGGAATATGAATTCATAGTGACTTACCGACCCGGAACGATGAACAAGAAGGCAGATGCATTGCCCAGACAGGAATCCACGGTTGTAGCTTTACAGGGACCTGAAAGATCTACAATAGAACCAAGTAAAGTCATCGGAGCCCTCAGTTCAGACACCTTCCTGAGAGAGGTGGTTAAAAGTATTCAGACTTTCCGGTTGAGGGACTGGCTGAAAGGACATCCCGACTGGAATATACGACGAGGCATCTATGTCAAAGGCAATCGGGTTCTTATCCCCACAACGAAGTTACGACGTATGGTCTTTCAATGGTGTCACGCCAATCCTAGTGCAGGACACAATGGAAATTAGAAAACATGTGAAAAGATACTACGCGAGTTCTGGTGGCCCTCTCTTCGAAGAAACATACTCATGTGGATAAAAAGTTGTATAGTATGTGCCCAAAACAAACCAGTCACAGGAAAACCTCAGGGTCTCTTACAACCATTACCAACACTAAACAAGCCCTTGGAAAGGTTCTCGCTGAACTTCATTGTAGGTTTACCCAAAGACCAGGGACACGTGGTCATCCTAGTGGCGATCAACTACTTAACAAAACTAGGACATTTTATTGCTTGTAAACGATTGCCTACCGCCGGTCAGCCAGCCAAGCTGTTGTTGATACATGTGGTTAGACTTTATGGACTTCTCCAAGTAATTGTGTCTGATCGTGATGCCCAGTTCACTGCCCAGTTCTGACGTGTATGATGTTCAGCTCTGCAGATCTCCTCCACTATATCCACCAGTTTTCACCCTCAAACGGATGAACAAACTGAAAGCCTAAATCAAACGTTGAAACAGTATTTGCGCTGCTATGTAGACAAAAATACAGAGGCTTGGGTGGAGTGGTTGTAGCTTGCAGAATTAGCTTATAATAACGCTCAGCATAACTCCACCAAACCCTCTCCCTTCTATAGCACTTACGGACATCACCCTTGTTTTCTTCCTTTTTTAACGCCTGGGTGTAGTGAACGACTTCCGATGGTACAGGAGAGACTAGTGCCCATACGTAACATACTTAAAGATACACAATAACAGCTAATACATGCCAAAGCTATGTATAAGAGGCAAGCAGATCGGCATCGTAGACCGGGGCCTACATATAAAGAAGGGGATTTGGTGTGGTTATCCACACGTAACATACGGTTTAAGCGGTACAGTATATTTAATTCCAAATATATAGGTCCATACAAAGTAGTAAGGCACATTAACCCAGTTGCGGTCAAACTTGCACTACCCTCACACATGAGAATACATCCAGTATTTCACACCTCTTTTTACTAAAGCCATCTTATTGCCCAGCCCAAAAACGCCATGCACCATTGTGATAATCAGGATGAGGAATATGAGGTGGCAGGTATCTTGAACTTAAAAATCTGGCGTACACGCCTCTGGTATTTGATGGCTTGCAAAGGGTATAATGCCGAAGAAAACTCTTGGGAACCGGAGTCTGCTGTGCATGCTCCTAGGTTGGTTTCCGCATTCCACAGACATCATCCGGACAAGCCCTGTGCCTGTCAGTGCTCTCTGGGAGGAGGATTTACTGTCAGGGGTCACGGGATGCACGCACTTACAGGCAATAAAAAGGCACAACTGACGGGAACTACAACTCCCTGCAGCGTTGGAGAACATTGGACGTGAGACGCGATGTCTCATGTGACTTCCGGAAATGCTGAGAGGATGCTGTCAGGACAGAGACGCTGCTAATTATTCAGAGGACAGGTACTTCGTAACCTATCACAGTCAGAGTCTTTGCTTCCTGAGAATTCCTCAGTCCGGTAGGGGTGTCGGAAGACATCACTTAGCTTTATATTTATTTCATGGCCTATTCATATGTCTTGGGTGGTTTCCACATTGGAGAGGCCGCTATTTAATTATCGTATGTTGACGGACTCATGCGAGGGAAGCCACAGGGTAAACAGCGCATATTAATGAGAACAGCTAAGGCTTGGTATTAACCAAGCTTTCTCAACACATCTAAAGTCTTCTCTGTTGGCAAGCCAGTTTTGGCAGCAGCTCATGCAGGGAAGAATTGGTGTGTAACGTTGATTAGGATTTGACTATCAGATGAAGAGTGATATTGAACTCAAACTTTTGTTCTTTGTTCATGATAACATCTCTTTTCTTGGAGGTGGCAATAAAGAGATGGCTGTTTGTTGTAACAAATGTTGAATTAACACTATCTTCTCCTCCTTTCATTTGTACAGGGGGTTGTGAAAGCAGGTGGTCACCTTTGCTTCCTCATTTAAGAGACTTGTTTTCACACAAAGGTATAATAAGGATACAGTGTTTAGCGTGATCATAGCACTTTAATAGAAGAGAATACGTTATAATTGTTATATGTTTATCCCCTTGCAGTCTTTGTTAAATGACCTTGTGATTGCCTGTTCTCTCCCTGTGTCTGCACTGCAGTATTTTCTTTCTTTACAGTTTAGTAGCAGACAGAGTCTCACTGAAGCATAGCAGTAGTGTTTTACTATAGAACTGTGTGTGATGTTTTCGTCTCTTTCATTTTAGGTCTATTTCCCCGCTGTCCCCATCCTTCCCTTCCCCGGCTTGACCATCCTAACGTCTGTAAATGTAAATGTCATGGTACTTATAGAGTGCACTGTCACCAGACGGTCACCTTGCGGTGACACCTATTCGGCTTCCTGGCGCTGATACTAATACCGCTGTGGAACCCCTCCTGGCTTTCCCTGTGAAGTGTCCACTCCTGGGCACCCCCAGGGTGAAGCCAGGCATCCTTAGCGCTGTTGGGGCCGGTGTGGAGGCTAAGCAAGCTATTGCCCAGAGTTGCAGCGTGGGGCCCGTGATTAGAATAGGCACTGAGGCGAGAATTAACAGGTCCGAAGAAATTGAGCCCAAGACCCCGCCGAGGCGGGAATCGAACCCTGGTCCCTGGCCAGAACTCTGCATCAGGGTCTGCCGCTCTAACCATTGAGCCACACTCCTCCACACAACCCATCCTAACGTCTGTGTGTATATCATATCCAGACTTGGAGCTGTCGAGAGGTGGACCCCTAGGAACATCGGTTCGATCCTGAGGATATGTTTAGGCCTGGGACAATAGCAATTAACTAAGAAATAGGACTAGCCAAAGTGAAAGATCTGAAAAGGCCGGGGAATTTATATTATTGTCTTGTTTATTGTTTTAATTTGAAAGGTCATCCATTTGCACTATATGTCACCATAGTCACCCATTAAATTGTCTTTTTTTAATTTTTTTTAATTTTAAACCCGAACAGTACATAGGATACACAGCCAGTTATAATGAAGACAGACCATATTGTCATATTATCATGGTATCCTTAACAAACAAAAAAATAAAGAGAAAACAAACAACAAATTACAAATAACCAGTAGCTTCTACCCTATAAACTAAATGCTGTCACTTATGGTTGGATTAATTCCATCCTTCCAGTGTGATACCGGACTCCAGATTGCATCTCCCAACTTCCTGGCTTTCAGTCCTCTTGTAGCATAAATTGAAGTCTCATAACTATATACCGCTAAAAAGCGGGCTAACCACATCTGAAAGCTGGGGGATCCGAATCTTTCCAACGTGCGGACAGAATAATTCTTAGTACTGCTGTGCCGATAAATAAAGGTCTTTTTTCCCCTCTTGACAGCTTTAGAGAACTATCATATCCCATTAAATATAAACAGTCGGATTCGGGGAGTCTGTGACCAAATAGTACCTCCCAATAGTCTGCCATCATACTTTTATTTGCATCGAGCTTGCAACAGCTACTGAACATGTGAATACTGTCTGCTGGACCCGTTGTACTCTGCTGAGAGAGGACTTCTAAATACTGTGTCAGCGTCTCTGAACATCTAGGCGGGCTCCCAAGCTGGCAAGATAAACAGCCGAAAGCTCAGCAGAGCTTCAGAAGGGACCTTCAGTATTATTTCAGTATGGAGAAAAAGTGCAGCAGCTAGTGCCAAACTACCATCAGCAGGGCCAAGATTGGCCTAGACCAGAAAGAAATGGAGTGTGATACAGGTGTGTTCATAGGTTCAGGCAGTTGATATCTATCCCTCTGCCAAGAACACCTTACAGGGTGTATTTTGGAGATACACTTTGTGCATTCCCGTCCACATGTCTCTGAATGAAAGAGAAGCAGAGGAAGAAGAAACTTGCCAACATCTGCAAGAAATTATAGAAAGATTTTTGCTGGCAATTAGATGGCTGTTACCTTTTCTATCAGAAATTGTAGCTTCCTCAAATAGTATGGGCATCACAAACTAAGTATCCACAGATAAAGGCTGCAGTCAAAATGGCTCTCTGAGAGGAGCGTAAAGAAGGACGTTTTTTGCAAAAGCTTCAAGTGAACAAACAGACGATTAGTATATTAATTTCAAATTTAATAATTACATTTTTTACATTTCTAAATATTTTAAACGTTACAAATGTTTAGCAAATTGTACTCCACATTTCTATCTATCTATCTATCTATCTATCTATCTATCTATCTATCTATCTATCTATCTATCTATCTATCTATCTATCTATCTATCTATCTATCTATCTATCTATCAACTGCACTGTGGTTTTCCAACAATTTGATTCAGCAAGGTGTCATGTTTAGAGGGACATGCTCTTGACATACACAACCCTGCTGCACGTCCAGGCTCATGTGCCACTTTGTAATCTTGAATGTATATGTTAAACCATTGATAGGCCCCAGTCACACCATTTTGTATGACCTTCTGACATGCATTTATCTAACCTTCTTTATCAGTGAGCGGAATCAGATGTCAAGATGGCACCACGTTTTTCATTTACATGCGCAAAATCCCTAATGTTCTTCTCAACCCACACAACCACGAGTGGTTGTTGCGCATCCCTCTAGTGAATTGTTTTGTTCCATTTGGGGCAGCATGAGTAGTCATTTGCCAAATCCTTGAGCCCCCAAACTGTATATGATGGAACAGTGGTTAAGAAGGCCGCCACGTTTCTAGTCACAGACGTCAGACCTCTTCTGACCATGTGACACTGTAACGTGATGTAAGCACTGATCTACAGATTTTCCAACGGTGGCTCACAGTATCACAAGCCTTTGGTAGATATGAGTCTATCAAGAAAATGTATTTCTTTGACTTGGGGCTGCAGTAGTAATCATTTGCTGCTCCACACTGCTTTCAAACTCACGTGTATCCTGGCAGGCCAACAGAGGTCAAGATTGCTGCCACGTTAGCATTCACGAACAGCATAAATCACATGGCCATGTGACATTGTCACGGGGTGTCCCAGCACTCCATTTAAGCAGGGAACACCAGCCGCAGCTCACTTGATCGTGAGAGACACTCAAGAATACAGGTAAGGAGACTATGACTGTTCTTGAAATGCGGGTAGGCTGGAGCATGTAGTTTTGCACTGCTGAGCACTTAGTTTCTTGAATTAATGTTATGTTCATGTTGCCTCGTGTATTTAAGGTGGTTTGGGAAGCAAGCACTGATGGACTTTGGCATCAACACATGACGATCTCTAAGGACAGAGTACTACTAATACTTTGAACCCACTACCCCCTGGTGCCGACAAGCACATCAAGTGCGGTGAGGCTCGAAAACCGTACATTGAGGGGTCATCTTTGGGAGTCCATGTGTGGACTTGTTTTACCAAAGGGAGAGGAGTACACTTAGTCTTTCCCTCTCATTACCGGTACAGAGCTAAAGTTTGAACAGCTGGTTGATTGGTAAGTACATAAAATGGATTAAGCAACTTTATAGAGTAGTAGCTACACACATGTAGGGATGCACTGCCTTCTTTTGTCCTGAAGAAGACCCTACTTGATGTATCTACAAACACATATATAGACATGGTCAAAACATCAATGTACAACCATCTCATGTCCTGGCTCACTATAGCTGTCAAGGGTCACGGGAAGCATGCACTTACAGGCAGGAAAAAGGCACAGCTGACAGAAACTACAATTCCCGGCAGCCTCGTAGGAGGTCGGACGTGAGACACGATGACTCATGTGACTTCCGGGAATTCGGAAAGGACGCTGTCACGGCAGAGACACTGCTGATTATTCAGAGGACTGGTACTTCGTAACTTAAAACGGTCAGAGTCTTCGCTTCCTGAGAATTTCTCTGTCCAGTAACGGTGTAGGAAGACATCGCTTATCTTTATATTTATTTCATGGCCTGTTCATATGTCTTGGGTGGTTTCCTTGTTGGAGAGTCCACTATTTAATTAGCGTATGTTGACGGACTCATGAGAGGTAAGCCACAGGGTAAACAGCGCATATTAATGTGAACAGCTAAGGCTTGGTATTAAACAAGATTTCTCTACAATGCTGAAGTCTTCTCTGTTGGCGAGCCCGTTTTGAAAGCGTCTTATGCAGGGGAGAACTGTGCAAACTCTTTGATAAATTCTTACACCTTAACATCACAGCTACATCTTAGAATTGGTGGGTAACATTGATTAGGATTTGACTATCAGTTGAAGAGTGATATTAAACACGTACTTTTGTACTCTGTTCATGATAACATCTATTTCCCTAGAGGGTGCAATAAAGAGATGGCTGTGTGTTGTAACAAACGTTGAATTAACATTACCTACTCGTTCTCCTTTCTTTTGTACAGGGGGTTTTGAAAGCAGGTGGTCACCTTTGCTTCCTCATTTAAGAGCCTTGTTTTCATACAAAGGAATAAAAAGGATACAGTGTTTAGCATGATCATAGCACTTTAGTAGAAGAGAATATGTAATAATTGTTATATGTTTATCCCCTTGCAGTCTTCGTTAAATGACCTTGTGATTGCCTGTTCTCTTCCCCGTGTCTGCAATGCAGTATTTTCTTTCTTTACAGGTTAGTGTCAGACAGAGCCTCACTCAAGCACAGCAGTAGTGTATTACTATAGAACTGTGTGTGATGTTCTCTTCTCTATCATTTTATGTCTCCTTCCCCGCTGTCCCCATTCTTCCCTTCCCTGCTTGGCCATCCTAACGTCTGTGTGTATATCATATCCAGACTTGGGGCTGTCGAGAGGTGGACCCCAAAGAGGGAAACATCCTTTACAACGAAACTTTTACAACGCAGTGCTTTTACAACGCAGGTTTTACAACGAAAACCATTACAACGCATTGCACTTGGGGGCGCTCTAGGATAGGGAATAGTTTTAATTTACTATCCAACACCTTCCCTACTATCCACGGGGACTGGAGTTGGAATAGTAAATTTAACTATTCACTATCCAGCACCCCAAAGCGCTATGCGTTGTAACAGCATGCGTTGTAAAAACTGCGTTGTAACAGCATGCGTGGTAAAAGCATGCGTTGTAACGTCATACATCCCCCCAAAGAGCATTGGTTCGATCCTGAGGATACGTTCAGGCCTGGGACAGAATAATCGGCCCACAAACAGATTTATCCTCCGGCTGAGCTGATTCAAACATGGCCACCTTAGGCGACGTAATGGCAGCCTTAGCAGCTGTACAGGTTGAGCTTCAGGTTTCCCGTAGTGAACCTGCTGCTTTGCAGGCAAGAGTAGACAGGATGCAAAGAAATCCCTTTGATTTTGGTAGTCCGGCACAACCCACATCTAGTACTATGGTAGTGGAAATGCCAACTCCTATACCCCCTTGCCCCTCCTGAGAAATACGCAGGGGAAACACGTAGGATACAGGTGTTCTTGTCATAGGTTGTTCTCCATTTTAGTTGCAAACCAAAGACGTTCACTACCAACCAATCCCGAGTAGCCTTTCTTATCTCATACATAGCGGGGAATGCTGCTCAATGGGCAGTTCCTTTCCTAAGAAGAGATGATCCCATGTTGCATGACTGGGATGTCTTCAGAGAGGAGTTCGAGAAAACCTTCGACAGGAGGGGGGATACATTCTCGGCAGACCGAGAGTTACTAGACCTGAGACAAGGGAGCAAGGACTTGATAGGATACCTGAACGCATTTAGACGATTAGTGGCAGAGACTGATTGGCCCAAAAGTAAACAAGCAGCAATATTTTATCAAGGACTTAAAGACGATCTAAAAGATGTCATTGCCCAAGTGGATCCTCAACCGCGTACCTGTGCGGATCTCATAGACTTAGCAATGCGATTGGACCATAGACTGGGAGAGAGAAAGGGTGAAGTCCGAAGGAAAGAAAGATACACTCCTCGTTTTGAACGCCGAAATCCCAAGACCTTAGTACCTCCCCTGCCGAACCCATGGAAATAGGAACAATCCGTGCTTCGCTTACTTGTGATGAGAGGGATCACTGACGCAAGAACGGATTGTGTTTATACTGCTGGAAGAAGGGACATTTTTTACGAGAATATCCAGTGAAACCCAAGTTCAACCGCACACGAACTGGAATAGCTGTGGTTCGTTACCCAAACCTGCAACGGAAAACTAATACGCTCAAGACGGAAAGAAGGGGATTCGAGCATTGGATATATCCCTTCTATACAAAGAGACATTTTTGTTTCCAAATAATCTTTTTTTATACCTTTGGTGACATATATTAAAGAGAAACCTTATCACATCCAAGCTATGGTGGTTTCTGGAACCACTAGATGTTTCGTGGATCAGGATGAAGCACGTAGATTGGGGGTCTTACTCCTACCCAAAGCAATACCAGAAGAGGTTCTTGCAGTTGATGGGAAACAATTGGAGTCAGCACCCATTAGTCACGCCACTGAGACATATTCAGTGGAATATAACCAGAATCTTCAAGAAAACATGTCCTTCAATGTAATAAAGCTCCGTTATACAGAATAATCCTGGGATTGCCCTGCTGACCACCCATAACCCTACCATAAACTGGGAACAGAAGACTCTTTCTATAGACTCCGGGTACTGCAAGAAGAATTGTGTCAAATCTTTCAGTAAGCCAACCTAAGCTCTGGCTCATCGCCATCATATTGCCACCGCAGCAGAAAAAGAGATAGACCTGCCTTCCTGTTATCAACAGTATGAGGACGTTTTTGATGAACAAATGGCAGAGATTCTTCCTCCTCACCGACCTTATGGATAGACCTGATAACCGGTTCTGTGGTTTCCGATGGCCGGGTGTATTCTCTGACGGAATCCGAAAACGAACACCTTCGTTTTTATCTGGATAAATACTTAGCCTTAGGGTTCATTCGTCATTCCAATTCCCCAGCAACCTCTCCTTTGTTTTTTATAGCCAAAGCAAATCGACTTTCGCGCCTTGAACACCATCACCATTCGTAATCAATATCCTCTCCCATTGATCTCATTATTATTAGAACACCTCAAAGGAGCAGTGATCTTCACAAAACTGAATCTTCGTGGAGCATACTATCTGGTGAGAATGCGCCAGGGAGACAAATAGAAAACGGCTTTTAAGACTAGGTATGGCTTATATGAATTTCAAGTTATGCTGTTTGGCTCATGTAATGCGCCAGCTGTGTTTCAGTACTTTCTTATTGATGTCCTTAGAACATACCTAGACCGAATTGTGGTTGTTTATATAGAGGATATCCTGATCTATTCCATCAGTGTAAAGGAACATACCAAACACGTGGGATTGATTTTACAAGCCTTGAGAAACAATCATCTCTTCTGTAAGATCAGTAAATGCGAGTTCTATTTGTCCACAGTGGAATTCCTGGGGGTGATGCTTACCCCCACAGGTCAGGAAATGGCAGCAGGGAAAGTAAAGGCCATCACCGAATGGCCCTGTCCCGAAAATTTGAAAGACGTCCAATGTTTTATAGGGTTTGCCAACTTCTATAGACGTTTTGTCGTGCATTTTTCCCATAAAGCAGCTCCTACAACCAAATTGACATGAAGGATACCCAGTTCTTCTGGGATGACGAGGCACAAAAGGCATTCAACACCTTAAAGGTAGCATTTATAACCGCTCCTGCCTCATGCATGCAAATCCGACATTACCGTTCATAGTGGAGCCTGACGCTTCTGATGTGGCAATAGGGGCGGTGCTGTTTCAATGAAACGTCGACACAGGAAAGATGCATCCGGTGTCGTACATGTCCAAAAAACTGAACAACGTCGAACAAAACTATAACATAGCCTAAAAGGAACTGCTTGCAATAAAAGAAGCTTTTATGGAATGGAGGTATTGGGTGCTGGGAGCCAGACACACCGTCACCGTATACATTGCTCATCATAACTTACAGTTCCTAAGAACCACCAGGCTACTCTTACCCCGGTTGTTACGATGGATGATGTTCTTTGAGGAATATGAATTCATAGTGACTTACCGACCCGGAACGATGAACAAGAAGGCAGATGCATTGTCCAGACAGGAATCCACGGTTGTAGTTTTACAGGGACCTGAAAGATCTATAATAGACCAAGTAAAGTCATCGGAGCCCTCCGTTCAGACACCTTCCTGAGAGAGGTGGTTAAAGGTATTCAGACTTTCCGGTGGAGGGACTGGCTGTAAGGACATCCCGACTGGAATATACGATGAGGCATCTATGTCAAAGGCAATCAGGTTCTTATCCCCACAACGAAGTTACGACGTATGGTCTTTCAATGGTGTCACGTCAATCCTAGTGCAGGACACAATGGAAATTAGAAAACATGTGAAAAGATACTACGCGAGTTCTGGTGGCCCTCTCTTCGAAGAAACATACTCATGTGGATAAAAAGTTGTATAGTATGTGCCCAAAACAAACCAGTCACAGGAAAACCTCAGGGTCTCTTACAACCATTACCAACACTAAACAAGCCCTTGGAAAGGTTCTCGCTGAACTTCATTGTAGGTTTACCCAAAGACCAGGGACACGTGGTCATCCTAGTGGCGATCAACTACTTAACAAAACTAGGACATTTTATTGCTTGTAAACGATTGCCTACCGCCGGTCAGCCAGCCAAGCTGTTGTTGATACATGTGGTTAGACTTTATGGAATTCTCCAAGTCATTGTGTCTGATCGTGATGCCCAGTTCAGACGTGTATGATGTTCAGCTCTGCAGATCTCCTCCACTATATCCACCAGTTTTCACCCTCAAACGGATGAACAAACTGAAAGCCTAAATCAAACGTTGAAACAGTATTTGCGCTGCTATGTAGACAAAAATACAGAGGCTTGGGTGGAGTGGTTGTGGCTTGCAGAAATAGCTTATAATAACGCTCAGCATAACTCCACCAAACCCTCTCCCTTCTATAGCACTTACGGACATCACCCTTGTTTTCTTCCTTTTTTAACGCCTGGGTGTAGTGAACGACTTCCGATGGTACAGGAGAGACTAGTGCCCATACGTAACATACTTAAAGATACACAATAACAGCTAATACATGCCAAAGCTATGTATAAGAGGCAAGCAGATCGGCATCGTAGACCGGGGCCTACATATAAAGAAGGGGATTTGGTGTGGTTATCCACACGTAACATACGGTTTAAGCGGTACAGTATATTTAATTCCAAATATATAGGTCCATACAAAGTAGTAAGTCACATTAACCCAGTTGCGGTTAAACTTGCACTACCCTCACACATGAGAATACATCCAGTATTTCACACCTCTTTTTACTAAAGCCATCTCATTGCCCAGCCCAAAAACGCCATGCACCATTGTGATAATCAGGATGAGGAATATGAGGTGGCAGGTATCTTGAACTTTCAAATCTGGCGTACACGCCTCTGGTATTTGATGGCTTGCAAAGGGAATAATGCCGAAGAAAACTCTTGTGAACCGGAGTCTGCTGTGCATGCTCCTAGGTTGGTTTCCGCATTCCACAGACATCATCCGGACAAGCCCTGTGCCTGTCAGTGCTCTCTGGGAGGAGGATTTACTGTCAGGGGTCACGGATGCACGCACTTACAGGCAATAAAAAGGCACACCTGACGGGAACTACAACTCCCTGCAGCGTTGGAGAACATTGGAAGTGAGACGCGATGTCTCATGTGACTTCCGGAAATGCTGAAAGGATTCTGTCAGGGCAGAGACGCTGCTAATTATTCTGAGGACAGGTACTTCGTAACCTATCACAGTCAGAGTCTTTGCTTCCTGAGAATTCCTCAGTCCGGTAGGGGTGTCGGAAGACATCACTTAGCTTTATATTTATTTCATGGCCTATTCATATGTCTTGGGTGGTTTCCACGTTGGAGAGTCCGCTATTTAATTATCGTATGTTGACGGACTCATGCGAGGGAAGCCACAGGGTAAACAGCGTATATTAATGAGAACAGCTAAGGCTTGGTATTAACCAAGCTTTCTCAACACATCTAAAGTCTTCTCTGTTGGCGAGCCAGTTTTGGCAGCAGCTCATGCAGGGAAGAATTGGTGTGTAACGTTGATTAGGATTTGACTATCAGATGAAGAGTGATATTGAACTCAAACCTTTGTTCTTTGTTCATGATAACATCTCTTTCCTTGGAGGTGGCAATAAAGAGATGGCTGTTTGTTGTAACAAATGTTGAATTAACATTACCTACTCCTCCTTTCATTTGTACAGGGGGTTTTGAAAGCAGGTGGTCACCTTTGCTTCCTCATTTAAGAGACTTGTTTTCACGCAAAGGTATAATAAGGATACAGTGTTTAGCGTGATCATAGCACTTTAATAGAAGAGAATACGTTATAATTGTTATATGTTTATCCCCTTGCAGTCTTTGTTAAATGACCTTGTGATTGCCTGCTCTCTCCCTGTGTCTGCACTGCAGTATTTTCTTTCTTTACAGGTTAGTATCAGACAGAGTCTCACTCAAGCATAACAGCGGTGTTTTACTATAGAACTGTGTGTGACGTTTTCTTCTCTTTCATTTTAGGTCTATTTCCCCGCTGTCCCCATCCTTCCCTTCCCCGGCTTGACCATCCTAACGTCTGTGTGTATATCATATCCAGACTTGGAGCTGTCGAGAGGTGGACCCCTAGGAACATCGGTCCGATCCTGAGGATATGTTCAGGCCTGGGACAGTAGCAATTAACTAAGAAATAGGACTAGCCAAAGTGAAAGACCTAAAAAGGCCGGGGAATTTATATTATTGTCTTGTTTATTGTTTTAATTTGAAAGGTTATCCATTTGCACTATATGTCACCATAGTCACCCATTAAATTGTCTTTTTTTAAATTTTTTTTTTTTTTTTAAACCCGAACAGTACATAGGATGCACAGCCAGTTATAATGAAGACAGACCATATTGTCATATTATCATGGTATCCTTAACAAACAGAAAAATAAAGAGAAAACAAACAACAAATTACAAATAACCAGTAGCTTCTACCCTATAAACTAAATGCTGTCACTTGTGGTTGGATTAATTCCATCCTTCTAGTGTGATACCGGAGTCCAGATTGCATCTCCCAACTTCCTGGCTTTCAGTCCTCTTGTAGCATAAATTGAAGTCTCATAACTATATACCGCTAAAAAGCGGGCTAGCCACATCTGAAAGCTGGGGGGATCCGAATCTTTCCTACGTGCGGACAGAATAATTCTTAGTACTGCTGTGCCGATAAATACAAGTCTTTTTTCCCCTCTTGACAGCTTTAGAGAACTATCATATCCCATTAAATATAAACAGTCGGATTTGGGGAGTCTGTGACCAAATAGTACCTCCCAATAGTCTGCCATCATACTTTTAATTGCATCGAGCTTGCAACAGCTACTGAACATGTGAATACTGTCTGCAGGACCCGTTGTACATCTGGGGCACAGATCATTTTCTCTTTTTCCCCAAGCATGTAACATGCTTGGGGAAGCATGTATAATACAGACTAAACATGGTTTTGTACAACTGGGCTTTGAGGTTGCTAGACATAAGAAGACAGTTTGACAACTAAATACATTTATACACATCAACATTTGGATTCTCGAGCTTCCCTGCCCACATTACTTCAATTTTCTCGAGATCATCCTGAATTTTGGTCATTAATATATCATACAGTCTGCCAATTCTGATCTTAGATCTTCCCATTAAATCAAGGAGTTCAATACTTGACATATCGACTGATGATTCATTAGCTTTAAGTTTAGCAAACAGTTGAACAAATTTAAGATAGTCTCCATTAAGTAAATTATATTTCGTTTTCAAATCCAAAAAGGTAGTTTCAAAACCTTTAAACATAACATCATTGACCGTTTGGATACCGAGGAATTCCCATTTTTTTGCTATGGCGTCAAAATCTAAACCAGATGTGAGAGTCGAATGCCACAAGGGTGTATACCTATTAATGTTACTAATATGCATATGTTTATTAATCTTATTCCAAACTTTAAGGGCATTGGTTATGGTTGCAAATTTACAATTATTTCTGTAATAAGAAGAATCTGTGTATCGCTGAAACAAGCCTTCCGCATTGCTCCCGAGCAGAAGCTCATATATCGATGGTATTGGTTTGATTTCCCTATTGTCAACTACGTATTTTGGATTAATCAAGATAGCAAAAATTTGTAAAAAGGCAGCCCAATGATACAAAATAGTATTGGGGATAGCGAGCCCTCCTCTCTCCAGTGGTAGAGACAGCAGTTTGTGTGACCTCCTAATTTTGCCGTGCTGCCAAATAAATTTGTACATAAAAGAGTTTAACAGTTTTAGAATCTTATCGTCAATGGCTGGGGGAATGGCCCGGAATAGGTATAGAAACCTAGGGAGCACGTTCATTTTTAAAAAATTGGCTCTACCAATGATTGAGAGATACAGACTATTCACACGATCTAGGTCAGATTTAATTCTGTCCAGGAGAGGATCATAATTTAGTTTTATAATACATTTGGTATCTGGACTGATCACAACTCCCAGATATGTAGCTTTATTAGCTACCCTAGCATCGATGTAATCAACATTGTCAGTGCATACTATTACTGTTTTCCCTTTATTGAGACAATAACCCGATTAATTACCATACTCAGAGGTCACGCTCTCAATTGTGATCATAGCCTCAGAAGGATCAGGTGTGACAACCGCTATGTCGTCTGCATATGCTAGCACTTTCGTATTATATTGACCGCAAACAACTGGCTTGATTAGGTGACTCTCTAAAAGTTTTAAAATTAAGGGATTAATATATAATGCAAATAAAAGGGGGGAACAAGGGCAGCCCTGCCTAGTGCCCCTAGAAATATTTATGTGGCCAGAGTCATACCCTAATGCCTGAATCTTTGCTTTGGGAGATAAATACATAGATTTAATGGATTTCAAAAATGTAGGGCCGAAATTAAGACGTGACATGACCGCCCATAAAAATGACCAAGAGACACGGTCAAAAACTTTTTCCGCGTCCAAGAGGATCATTGACATCTGACCCCCCATAACAGACATGGCATCGAATAAAGTAATAGCCCTGCTGACATGGTCGGTAGTCCCTTTTCCAGGGACAAAACCATGTTGCCATGGGGAGACCAGATGTTCAATGATCCCACTCAGTCTGGCAGCCATCACTTTAGCATATAATTTGGAGTCCGAATTAATTAGCAAAATTGGATGATAAGAAGTAACAAGTTCCGGGGGTTTACCTTTCTTTGGAAATACAACTATATTGGCTTCGTTCCAGGATTGAGGGGGGGTCCCATTATATTGGATGCCTAAAAATAGGTCGTGGAGAAGAGGCCCAAGCTGGTGGCTCAATATTTTATATAAGTCGATTGGAATTTTATCAGGACCTGCAGCCTTGCCAGGAGAAAGTGCCGACAAAGCAGCCAGTACCTCCTCTATTGTAATTTCTTTTTCCAGATCGTTACGAGAGAGATCATCAAGGCGCATTTCCTCCTCTGGGGAATTAAGTAAGTTGTCTAAATAAACAGAAGAATCTCTTTCAGTATATGCTACGTACTCAGTATATAATTTCTGATAATAATTTTGAAATCGCGTAGCAATATCAGCCGTTTGGGTATATATCTGACCATTATCATGAATAGAGGTGATATTTTTAGTGGCACTCTTCTGCCGCGTACGTAGTGCTAACTGTCTGCCAACCTTTTCTCCACTCTCATATACATCCTTTCTATATGTTCTGTAAGTTTGGGCCGCTCTCTGACTAAGACTATGATTAAGATCTGATTTAAGTACTGCCACCTGATACATCTCAAGCTTTGCGTCACAACCCTGTGCAATTTGTGTAATATGTTTTTCTTCTGCTTTCACTAGGGCTTGTATCTTTAGATTATATTCGTTGACTTGCTGTTTTCTAGCCCTATTTTGAAAACTAATAGTTTCACCTCTAAGAGATGCTTTAAAACTATCCCAGACTATATTCCTCGATGCACTAAAACGGTTGGCCTCAAAAAATTGATTCGTCCACTGTTTGATGTGAGAAATGTATTCACTATTCACCAACAATTTGCAGTCAAATGTCCAAGGCCTGCACTGACTAAAGGAGTCAGGTATTTTTGTTGTCAAGATAAGCGGATTGTGGTCCGAAATGATCTTGGGATATTTGCTAATTGAAGATTGTGCAACAAAATCGTGTGAAACAAAGAAATAGTCAATCCTGACATGTTTCTGATGAGGATTCGAGAAATATGTATACCCTGGATCATCTTTGTTTATATGGTTCCACAAATCGACTAAACCCAGACTATTGGTCAATCTGGTAAGTGCCTTAAACACCTTAGGTTTGCGACCTATATATTTCTGTTGAAGGGGATTTATGGTTGGTTGTACTTTGAGGGAGATGTTAAAATCCCCGCAAACAATAATTGGTCCCTGCCAAGTTGGAAGCTCTGTTTCTAAGAATTCAAAAATAGCTGGCTCATCTTGATTTGAACCATAAATAGTACAGATTATGATTCCCAAGGCCAATTTAACCACCGTCCACCTACCATAGGGATCGGACAGTTGGCGGATAGCTGCCCCAAGATGGGTTTTTGCCATAATCGCCACACCTCTTATATTTGAAGTTTGAGTTGAGCTTGCTAATAAGTTATAACCCCTCAGTTTAAGCAAGGATCTTTTCTCCCAGGGTATGTGTGTCTCCTGGAGACACAGAATGTCGACTGGATTTAAACGAATCGATTCAGCCAGGAGCTGTCGTTTGTTAGCAGTCAGTAGCCCCCCTACGTTCAATGTTTGTATAGTTAGCTTACCCATTATCATAACAGTAGATTGGCCAACATGTAATACCAAAAAATGTAATACCAAAAAATTACTGAGTATGCTTAATTTGCAGCAGTAACTTATATTGTTTGACACTTATTTTATTGTACTTCATACACACTGTGTTTCCTTTTAACTGGCCTGTTTTTTTTTTAATTTAGCTGCTCCACCCCCTCCATCCCCCACCCTTCCCTGCCACCCCTGAACAACCCTCCCCCTGAATACCCTCCCCCAACCAAAGGCGTCTGGGTGATGGAAAGCAGAGCTACACCTGAGCTACCTCCTTAAATTTATAATATACAATCCCCATAGGATCACCAGCCACACGATCGAGAGTGAAAATACATTAAGAAGAAAAACAAGTCAATTGAATTTACCAAAACCGCTTCAAAAGGGAAAAAAAAAACAACAACAACAGAGTTATGACCAAAGATCTACTTAGTAGACCTCGTTTTAAATCGCATCTAGATAAGATTTGGCTTTAATCTGAATACTTTGGTCTGTCCTCCACGAACAACCTTCAGTTTAGCTGGATTATTCAGAAAGGCCTGGGCTCCTTTATCCTGAAAGGGCTTAATCAGTGAGCGTAATCGCCATCGTCGCTCAACCGTTGCATGACAAAAGTCAGGCCTTGTAAAAAAAGAACAGTCATTAAACTTCAGCTTACGATCAGGCCTGGCTTTCTCTGCAACTATCTGCCTCGACAAAAAATTTCCAAAATAAACCAAAATGGCTCGTGGATATACACCAGGTTTAATAGGTAAATTAAATGGAATCCGATGTGCTCGTTGTATTTCCGCGTCCCAGTTCCAATCAGTTATTTCGGGCATTGATTCTCTGATCATTTTCACTACAAAAGTACGGATGTTCTCGCCCTCAATTTTTTCAGGAATTCCTAAAATGCGTAAGTTACTGCGGCGTTGCCGATTCTCAAAGTCTTTGAGTTTCCATTTCACGTCCACTAATTCGGCTTCTTGCAACTTAATTTTTTCTGTATTAACCATAACATCATTCTCATTAAGGAGCACTCTTGACTCAATCTCAGTTACTCTCTCCCCAAATGTAGTGCAGCATTTTGTGAGCTTTCTAACTACCCCTTGGACTTTCCGAAGTGCAGCTCTAGATCTTTCACTATCAAGAGTCGTCTCCTCCCTATGAGCTGCAATGGCTTGCAGGATAGTCTCCACCGCTGTTGGTGGGAAATCGCTGGAATTAAGGAGCTCGGAATCTTGTGTGGGGGAGAGGGACAACTTTGAAGGGGGATGATCCTCCTCGGTGCAGCTTTGCAGCGGTCTAGACCCAGAGACTGGCTTGGCACGTACTGTGTTGACCTTTAAATTTTCTTCGGAGTTACCTTCAGAGGAGCTGCAGATATACTCTGATCCAGGTTCCTCATCAGACCCACATGAAGACTCCAAATCAGACTCAATCTCTGACTCTACAGAACCATCTGTTTCTATCTCTACCCCCGCTTCATCAGAAAAAGAATAGAATTCAGAAGGTTCTTTATCCCCTTCTACAATAGAGCGCATTTCCTTGCACAACGTTTGATAGCAATTCAGGTTCTGAGATAACAGGGGGCAGGATGGGTTTTAAAGCGATTATTGATGGGCTAGTAGTGCAAAGTTCTGAAGTTGCCGTGGGATTGGTCACCATCAGGATCGAAGTTTGTTCCAGGATAGGGGTATTCAAATTACTAACTTGACCCCCTAATTCATCTTGCACTTCGACTCCAAGTACATTTGCGCTTTCGCCAGAAAAGGACATACAAAGCCCCGCTGTGTCGTGCTCATTCAGTTCCCCATTGGGAGCTACCCCTGCGCTCTTACAGACCTCACTGGGCTCGCTAGGCTCTTACACTGCCCCACTGCTCAAAGTACTTACAGTTTGCAGAGTCGAAAGAGCTGGGGCAGAAGGCTCATCGGTCGATGAAGTCTGCGAGGGGTGGATATCAATCACAGGTTCAGTCAGGTTTAAAGGGCTCACCTCAGGCTGGTTTCTATCTTTAGTAGCTTGTTTCCGCATTAAGAGATCCATAACTGATCCACCAGAGGAGAGCTGTGATTGATTATTCATTTTCCTTCTCACAGCTAGTGCCTCCTGCCTTGGGGAACATTCGGTTGACGGGAGCTTCTTTGTCTTCCCTCTGCGCCTCCCTGCAGGAGTGGAGATGCTCTCAGGTCCGCCTCCATTCTTCTGAATCCGGTCCGTTTCTTCCCGAAGCGTTCGTGCTGCTTTCGCTAGTCTTGCTCGAGCTGCAGCGGATGACACCGCTGATGCCGTTTTCGGGGGCATATCGCTGGGCTCTGCCAAGCAGTCAAAAGAGGAATTGACGCGGCACAATATTCGCAGAACTCTCTGGTAGACCTCCGAGTCCGCCTGTGTCACCAGACTCGGTTCAAGAAAACAGCCATGTATCTGCGGCTGTAGCGTTCGAATTGAGTCCAACGAGCAGGGAGCACACAGAGAGCACCCGAGCGGGACGGCGCTCAGAGTTTTCAAAATCACTCGGTTAAGCAGGACAAGGATCAACTGCTGCTGCTTGCACACTGCACACGTCTCCCATGAAGGTAAGCCGTTAACGTCGCTTGGCATCACTGGGGAAAAATGAGTGTTCCGTCTCTTTTTTCTTCTTCAAGAAATACCTTCAATATCCTTCACATATATGCGCCTTAAAACTCGAATACCATGCAATACATAATGGTACGTAAAAAAGTAGTTAGTTCATCATTGCCTCGTTTGATCGAGGGAGTGATCCTTTTGTTTCCATTCGGTCATCGGAGCTCAGGTGAACTGCTGCTACGCGGTCCTATATCAGACCGCCATCTTGCCCTCCGCATACCCATTAAATTGTCTGTGTATTTGTTATTGTGTTTTCATTGTCAGACAGCCCCCATTGGTATTATCTTTTTGTATAAAATTGTTTACACAATTGGCAAAGAAAAATAGAAAAACAGAACAAATAATGTAATAAATATATATTTTTAATAAAACCTTACTGAGGTGTGGTGCATTTATAAAAGTCTAGTACAAAATCACTATTAATTGTGAAAGAAATAAGGAGGTTCTGAACCAGTAGGCTGTGGTTCTTACCCAACGGAACCAGTTGTAGCTTTATTTTTTTATTTTACAGAGTTTTTTATAGCGCAAACTTGACTCGAAGGTATTGGGTATCAGAGCACTTTACATAGCACCAGTTGTGTTCCTTGAGGACATATTCACTTTTTTTTGTTAGGCACGGGGAGATTACATGATTTGCCCAGAATCATAGGATGTTCAGCGTAGTTGCCGAGACTTGAACCTAGTTCCCCCGATTCGAGGTTGACCACCCTAGCTGTTAGGCCAACTTCTCTCCCCATTTGGTATTGTTTGGTATTTGGTACCTTTGGCCTACTACTCTCCTAGTCTCTGCAGTCTGCAACTATATTGACCACTAATAGGGGTGTTGCCATGTCCTTACCTACAGCAACTTAATAAAACAACAAACCATTGTTCTCTCACCGAATAGAAGGAGCAAGGGCTTTAGGGCTTCCCAAGGTGCCATGGTGGTGGTACTAGTAGCAGGCTAGCGCACGAACAATAGCGCAGGAATCAGAAGTCAGTTCCTACTCCCAACTAGGTAAATTCCAACTGTATTATTTTAATGAGATGGATCATTGATTGCAGGCAACTAAATAGAAATAAAAAAGGCAGAGTTAGTGGGTTATATATTATTATTATATCATAGCTTTACCAACACTTGAGACCAGGCTAGTACACAACAAAGAATACCTGATGTAGAATACCAAATAATATAAAACAATACTATAATATTCAGAGCAATGGTGATCTAGTATTTTAAGGAAACAGAAGTGATTCTTAGTTTCGAATTGTGATTCTTTAAGAGGACTGAACGTCTGCAGTGGACATGGCTATTGGTTAAGCATTTAACGTAATGCACAATGCCTAAATGATGATACTAACAAATAGTGTTCTTATATAACTAAAATATCTATCACTTTTGTGCATTTGGGGGTAAATGGGGCCAGTGTGGACTATTGTTTCAGTACTAGGAGTAAAACTGAAGATCCTGCATTGAGTTGGTGTTGCTTTCACCACATTCACCCCACCAAGTGTGTGATCAATTAATGGTGTAAATTATTAAGACACACCTCAATAAATCACAAAGCCCAGAGGAGAGGGTTATGGGTTTGATGAATGGATGGGAAAGGGAATTGCAAGAAAGGTTTCACAGAGACTAAAAATACACAAAGACAATATTCATCTGGGCAATGAGCAGCCAACCATCATTAATCTTTTATGGGAGGAAAAGAAAATGAAGGAATGAGGACAGGTAACTTAAATGCAATGCAAACCAAACAGTCCATCTGCCCCAGAGAGACCCAAGTTAAATTATATCTAAATGTTCTGTCAATTAGTTTTGAAAAATAGCAAATACATTGCAAATTATGTAGGAGTGAAGCAAACAACACACAAAGTTGTGAGAAAATTATTATTAAAAAAAAATGTATACTGAATTGCCAAATTGGGAGTTTCATCTTCATTCTTCTTGGACTGTCCATCAAACTTGGGTGCCTTACTGATGCACTCCAATAAGGTAAGCGTGAGTGTTATGGTGCTTTTTCCGTTTGGAGCAGGAGAAGAGAAGGCCCGCGGATTGAAAGACAAAAATGATAGGAGAAGGACATAAGGTAAACTCCATAAGGATTGCACCAAGAAGACTCAGAGGCAGGGCAAGAGAGAAGAATAGTTCTTTTTGCAATCATTCATTTTATGACTGATGTGCGATCAATCAGGTGAGAGCAACTTTACAACAACTACAATCACACACAATTTGGCCACATGTATCAGGCTGCTCAAACTTGCAACTGTCATGATCATCAAGTCATCATCATAAATCATAATAATAATATGCCGCCTAACAGTGTTATGTGCCTGGATAAGACCAAGTAGCGAAGCAGCTCATTTCTTACATTGCCCTATTTTTCACAATAATAATTCTGCCATGTCCTTTTGCGCATATTTGCTTGTATTACAATGATGGATTACTTTCTTTATACATCTAGCTTTGCATAACATTATCACGATGCCCCCAACATCATGTACAAGGCACTTCTACGCACTATATACTATCTTCATCCACGGAGCGACAGGACTATCTACATATTCATAAAATCACTAATCTATACGCACATCGCAAGTCTGCTCCCTATTATAAATAAAGTGCATCCCAATAGATTAGCTGATGAGGCATTAAGCTGACACTGAGGAACCCTGCATGCTGCAACTTCACCACGCAGCGGTCTGACATCCAGTTCATGACCAAGATGGGATCCTAGATTCTCTCCCGCCAGGTAATGTGATTGGATCGTCTATTGGGGGTATTCTTGGCTATACACCTACAAACACTCTCGGTACACTCAGAGTAGGATTTGCATAGTAGGAGTACGCCTTGTTTATATATGTCTGCATATATACACTGTTTTAGCATCATGGTAGAACTGTATCCACTATTTACACTTTTGGTGCTTTTAATCACTTTCATCTGCTTTTGTCTACTGATTAACGCCGTAAATGTATTCAAGACAAGAATAATGTTGGTTCAATAAATATATTGAAAAAGACCCACTGTGTATTCTCTGTATATTTCTCTGAGCACAGGTAAGCACAAGTGACTTAGCGAAAAGTTCAGTTTGGTTACCTTTATCCCTGAGGGGACAGGGTTGTCATGTTCAGTGATTGCCAGACACGATTTGCTGCCTGGTAAGGGTAACGGGGCATATGGTGGCACTGTGAGCTAGCTGGTCTCTAGGCCAACATATCCAACAGAGGTGCCGGAATCAGTCTAGGCACCTCATCCAAAGTTTATGTTGTCCAACAAAGATGCAGGTCCTACAGATTAGTGGGAACTACACGACAACTCGCCCCCAGCATTGGCTGGGCTCTTATTTAACAGTCTATCTGAGTGGCTCAGTTGTGCTTTCTCAGAGACCCCTACTCACCTCTAAACCAGAGAGGTCTGTGGCGGGAAGGGAAATCCACCTCAGCTGAGTACGTATACCCTATGTATTGACTGTAGGTTATTCAAGCTTGTAGGATAAAATTTTCCCACATTTCTGCTAACTTATTACCTTTTTTTCTTTAACAATGACCAAACAAGCTGAGGACATTGAAGAACAAGCAGTTAGACTAAATAGTGCAGAAAATGGCAGACATGCAGTTACTATCAAATTACTACAGTATGGCCTCCCGCCAACGGGTGGTGACGTTACCTTAGTGGTTGAGGCACACAAAGCATTCAGAATAGAGGTATTCTACTCTTGGGCTACATTCCTGCCAGCAGAGGCTTACACAAAATTGTTTCACACTTACATTGAAGATAAAACACCAGAGGAATACTATATGGATATAGAGATTTCGTTAAACTACCTTGAACACATAATTGGTTTAAAGGCGCCCTACCCCATGCAGTAGAAAATGTGAAACTCGGTCTGCTCAGTAAAGAAGGAGTGACTTGGCCAGTCCTACCTGCTTATAAACCACATCCCAATCTTGATGACTTAGATGCACAAGAAATAATAACACTATACAAAGATTTTTCAAAACTTTACAGAAAGCTAACGCAATATATTATGCGAACACTGACAGTTAATAATGCACGGACAACTCAGGCTCAGGCTGCACAACCACAACCACAACTGGCTGCTACAGGCATCAGCCCTCAAATGCTGAATGCTGTTATGGAAAAGGTTACCACCAGTCGGTAGCAAATTCCGTTCTGGATATCACGGAATAGCAAGCCAGCTTGAAGCATTTGTTCCCCACACTGGCCCTGAGGACAAACACATAATATTAACAATATGCTTGCCAATGGGGATGGCCCCTCAGTGGAAGATTGTGCCAAGTGCGGAATGAGAACAAGACAGAACCTGCTCTGGACTTGGGGATTAAACTGATGGGCAATTTTGCCATGGTATCAACCATCATGTGGGGAAAGCAGCAGCATTGGCTACACACCAAGGTCTGGGGGAGTTCACTCCTGCACAACAGGAGCAGGAATTGGCAAAAAGTATCAAGAAACGTATGCTATTCTAGGTAGAGATAATTTAGGAGCCAGACCGGGGAAACTACAGGTTAGGAGTAATTCTGAAAAGGATAACTCTAAGCAAGCACCTGATTCTTCTAAGAAGGTATGGGGCAATAAACAAAGAAATTAACAATATAAAGCACAATCAAGAGGTGGTCTCCTCAGCATGAAACCACTGACAAGAAATATTACTTAAGAAACCGTGATAACAGTAGAAAGCCTGACAGGTATCAGGATACTGATAATCCTTCCTCCTGTTTCTTTCAGGATTCATCCAATACACATCCGGAGAGAGGAGGAGGGACAGAGCGCAGATCAGACGAGCACGTGAAGCCAAAAAAGGAAACATAAAGCACACAGTACTATAGCACAGAAATAATCGTAAGTAGCACTAATACACAGTGGACTCCAGGGGGAGACCAAACCATACACTAAAATAGTGGTATAAGAACCACAACTCGAGTCAAGACAGTGTCTAGAGGTTGTAGAATCACTGGGAAACCAAGGAACCACCCAAGGTGAGTAAGTAGGGACCCCGTGGAGGATGGATGCAGTGTGGAAAACCGACCGCCGTACAATTCTTTGGGAGAGTTGCGGTTGCAGTTTTACATTTTAAGGACCCTTCCCAGTGGATTACGAGGAAACCCTTTGGATCATAAAAGGTTGGAGAGCCACCCCACCCTTGGATACTGTAGTACCAGAGTTACTTATCCCAGGGAAGACGGGTACGTAGGCCTGAAGTGGTGTCGGAAACAGTCGTTGATCTCAATGGAGAACTGCAAGGAAATGCTACTGTGGGAAAGAAGGAAAGTGTCAGTCAAAACCCAAAGGTGGATTCCTGTTGAAGAGTAGCTAAAAGCAGAGGGGACATAGTCTGGGTCACTCAGGAGTGACGAGCCGCTCAGTAGACTAATGTCCAACAATGTCCTGTGCCCCAGGTGCAAAGAGTGGGTTCTTGACTCTATAGCCACCAAGACCAGGAGATGCTGAGGACAAAAGCTGTGCTTCAAAGGATGTCGAGTACTGAGGGGTTGGCGTCCGGCTGGAGCACCAACAAGCCTTGGCTGCGGCAACCCATGAAGATGGTCAAGCAAAGTTACAGTTCGGACCAGCAAGGTCCAGGAGAATAACCAAACACAGGGGAGTCAGGGAGGGCAAGCCTGGAGCAACCAGGGGAGCCCAAAAAACCAGGATTGACCCTCAAGAGGAGCCACAGGCCGGAGGCACAGGAGTTATGAGTGGACCTTGAGCAGAATTCCAAAGCAGCAACCCACGGAACACTCAGTGTGAGGAGGCCAACGTTTTTTGGTGGAAATGGTGCCAGAAGTTTGGGCTACTCGGAGCCCAGAGGACTTGTTCTGGAAACACCAACAAGCATATGCACTTGCAAAAGTCTGCAGTGCACAGGGGTATGGGTATTGCAGCCCCCACAAGGGATTCTGACCCCAAACTTGGGGAGAGGGCATCTCAAACCTCGAGGGATATGGAAACTACCTCCTGTGTTGCTGGAGCCTTCAAAGTCTACAAGAGCTCAGGATCAGCAGACCAGTCAGTTACATTACTGTGCCTGTGGTTGCAGGTAAGAGACTCCTTCACTCCAAGGGAAATGTCTTTGGCTGTCCTTGATGCTCTACAGGTCCTGCATAGAGCCTATATGAGGCATGGGCACTGACGATGCTTTGGATGAAGTGGGAGACGAATTCGGGCCCAAACAAAGTGCAGCAAAGTCCAGAGTGTCCAGACGGTCGAAGGTCAGTAGTTTCTTGATCAAAATCTTGTCCATGTAGAATCTGGGATCCTACAGCCAGGTAAGCCCTTTTGTACCCATGGGAGAGGGTTGGACAGATTCAGGGGGCCCTCCCAGGGAAGGGCCTGGACAGTGGAGAGGTTTCTCCCATGTCCTTTGTCCAGTCTCGTGCCAGAGCAGGAGCCAACGGCTCCTGGAACTGGTTTGAACTGGACTATGCACAGGGACACCAAATGTGCCCGCTGGCAAGCGCACCCACGCAGGCCTAATACTCTAAATCTTGTCTGGGAGGTGGTCACACCTCCCTGTGACAGGAGGCCTAGTGTTCTGCCTTCCCCTTCTCGAACTTGGCTCAGCAGCAGGGGATCAGAAATGTGTCCCTGGTCGTCAGCAACCCTTTTGGGCTGCCCAGGACTAAAAGGCTTATATGGGAAGACCTGGGACCTCACAAAGCTTGTTTCTGAGGGGTGAAATCATACCTCACACACAGGTTACTGGTGTGGGGGTATGATTCCCCAATGTTTGATGGCAAAAACAATTGGGTTACTTTCAGGAGTTTTAGAGTTGGTCATTACGTGGTTGCATAATGACACTCTATATGTTATAAATGGCTGATGCACTGACACCACAGGAGAATCAACTCTGAAGGCTGCAGGGGTGTCCTGCTCATGCAATGGCACCCTCTCACTTAGAACCAAGTACCCTAACTTCAGGATTGTTAAGGCCTGCTATAAGAGTGACTAATAGATTTTCAGTGCAGTGACCCTGAGATATAGTAAACCTATATCTAAAGTAAGAGGTGCAGGTACCATCTTACACAGGCTGGCATGGCAGGCCTGTAGTTCCGTTTAGCATGACCTTTCATGGGTGGCATAATACATGCTTCAGCCCATAGGAGGCCTCTGTGGTACCTATGTCCTGGGGAAATGGGTGCCATATACAGGGACTGACAAGGTTACCCCCAGTATCCAATCTGGAGTGTACCTAAGTACATGACATAACATTTTAGGGAGAAAGTAGATAGCCTGGGATCCTGATTAGCTGGGCCCCAGCCAGACTAGTCACAAACAGTATAACAGGAAGCAAAAAGTAGGGGTAACCATAAGAAGCAGATCATACTTTCCTACACAACTCCCCCCAAACGTAAGGAGATGAGACTAACCTTGCCAAGTAGAGTTTTCATTTTCTAAGTGGAAATATCTGAAGAGTCCATCTACATTGGCATGGTTACTCCCAGGTCTATGTTCTACTGTATAGTCGATCCCTTGTAGGGAAATGGACCACCTCAAAAGTTTGGGGTTTTCACCCTTCATCTGTTTAAGCCATAGAAGGGGCTTATGGTCTGTCTGAACAATGAAGTGAGTGCCAAACAGGTATGGCCTCAGCTTCTTCAGGGCCCAGACCACAGCAAAGGCTTCCATCTCTATTGCTGACCAATGATTCTGTCTGGGGGTCAACCCTCTGCTGATAAAAGCTACTGTTTGATCCTGACCCTCTGCATTACGTTGTGACAACACTGCCCCTACCCTCAACTCAGATGCATCTGTTTGGACAATAAATTGCTAGGGGTAGTCTGGACTCTGCAGTATAAGAGCAGTACATATGGCCTGCTTTAGTTCACCTAGGGCCCGATGTAGGTGGCTCATTACCGGTCCGTAAACCCGAAATTCTGTAAATTTCAGGCGTACCGACCGGTATTGAGCCATTTGCCATGTAGGTATTGATTCGGTAATTTACCGATTCTGTATTTACCGAATCATAATTTACCGAATCGGTAAATGGCATGTAGGAAGCACATTTGTGAGTGCTCATGTGCTTTAAGGATTCATTATTTACCACCAACTATAAGTTGGTGGTAAATAACAAATACCTTTGAAAATGCTACTCTGTGCATTTGCAACTGTGCCATGTGGCACACATGCATGCCCTTAGGGCATGTATGTGTGTCACATGTGCACACAAGAACGATTCAGGGGTGCAACAGGGTGTCAAAGTGACACCCTGGCACCCTTGAATGTGTTCCCCATTTTACCGAATCTGTATTTACCGATTCGGTAATTGCCATTCATTCCTATGGGCCTTTAGGCCCATGGGAATGAATGGCAATTACTGAATCGGTAAATAACGATTTGGTAAATATCAAATCTTACCGATTCGGTAATACTTACCGAATATTTAACTACATAGCATTTACCGATTCTAGAATACCGAATCGGTAAAATTCGGTATTCTAGAATCGGTAAATGTACTTTACCTACATCTGGCCCCAAATGCCTTCTGACAGCTAACTGTCCACTGAACCTTCTTGGACATTTTCTTTGATGTGAAATCATTCACGGGAGTCACTATAGACCAATATCCTTTAGCAAATCTCCTGTAATACCCAGTCAGGCCCAAGAAAGCTCTGACCTGAGTCTGGGTAGTGGGAGCAACCCAGTCCATTATGTTCTGGCTTTTGCTCTGTAATGGTTGAGCCTGGCCTCCACCCACAAGGTGGCCCAGGTGCATAACCTCGCTCTGCCCTATCTGGCACTTAGTAACCTTGATAGTGAGGCCTGGCTTTTGCAGATCCTCCAAAACATTCTTCGGGTGGACCAGTTGATCCTCCCAGGTTGAGTTAAGGACAGCTATATCATCAAACAATGTGCTTTTTCACAAGTGAAACAATTCTCATGTCAAGTGTGAGCTGACTTGCACAGGGGTGCCCCACTAAGATACAGAGACACAATTCCTTGTTGTGCTTGCCCGAGTCATTCGCTGCCGAGACAAGAGTCAGCCCTCCTTCTGATCGTTCTAGTATGTTCACAGGATGTTAGACAAAGGACCTGGGCAGGGTAGAGATCACACCTCTGCCCTCCCAGGATGGCTAGTGAAAGAGTAATCAAGGCAGTGAGTCTCAAAGACCTCACCACCCTTAATATGTAATTCCTTGTCCCCCACTCAAGGACAAAGCCCTTCCTGCCCTGTCCAGCCCGAAAGTTGGTAAAATTAGATAGTCAGGAGGCATACACCCCAAAGGGCTAGCCACACGTTTAAGGTGGGCTAGGAGGTCTGTATAGTCAAGGAATGGTTCTGCCATTTTGACAGACCCTGAAATAGTGTGTTCTGGGTAGAAAGGTGGTGTACTCCCACAGGAAGTTGTCACCTCAGGGGCAGACTAGCCACAGGGTCTAGCAACCCATTGGTCACTGTCCCTCACACCCTTAAAGCCCCCTAAACTAGGATTTAAGGAGCACCCCTGTCACCAGAACCCCAGTTCTAACTTGGAACCCAAGAAGAGGCACAGAGAAGATGCCATCACTGACAACAGGCCTTTGGACTCTGCCGCAGCACTAAGATAGGACACAAGTGCCCAGAAGAGACCATATCCTGGAACTGAGTGCTCAACGTGTGTCCATGGCAAAAGAACATTGCTTCCAGCAAGAGGGACTCCAGTGGACACCAGAATTCAAATCAGACTCCCCTAACTGGTGAAACTGGTCTCCTGCCACCTTCAGAAGAATCGATGTGCTGCGCAAGAATTGCAACCTGCTGGGCCTATTGAGAGTGAGCCCAAGGAGAAGTTGTATCCTCCAAGCCAGAGTGGTAGCTAAGCTTACACCAAGTTTTGAGCCACTACTCCACTCCCACCGACCTCCAGTCGCTGAAGTAACTGAGGACTACATTTGACGCAGTCAAGGCTTGGTGCTCTCTAGTCGGGTGAACGACCTCATAATCAACTTCTCCAGTCCGAGAGAGCCTCACTGTGACCAACATCTGAAACAACCCCAAGGCTATGTCCCTGCATCCTGAAGATGGTGTCGCCGAGTGTGTGGCAAAGCATCTTTGATGCGACCTGTCCCGGTGATTGACAGCTAACAATTACCTCTGCACGCAGAGCTGGCGTGCAATGTAGAAGAATTCCAGCTGTTGCACCGGGGTCCTGGCACCAAAAAAGCCTCTACTTTTTGTGGGTAGAGTATAACTCCTTCTGCAAGTGTGGATTTGTCAAGTGCTGCATTTTTGACAGCTCCTGTTGATCCCATTCAGCACCACGGACTACCAAGTATCCTCTGCACTCAGACTCCCTGGGCACGATAATGAAGTAACGACTGTGAAATGTTGTTTAGGGTACAGCAGAACCTTAACCTCAAGAGGGTTTGTCTGAACTCCTACAAGTAGCCAAGTGCTCATTGCATTTTTCCCTATTGACTTCAATGATAAACGTTTGACAGCTTCAACTTCATTTATTGTTTAATGTTTTTAAATTCTCGTTCTCCAGTTATATGCAGCCTATTAAGTTTATTTTGGTGTCTATATTTATATATAAATACGATCTATTTTTATGAATTAGTGTCAGATTTCTTTTTAGTTGTGCCATTTACTTATTGTCAAAGTTAGTGCATGAAATGCTTTACATGTGCCCCTCCAAGTAAGCCTGACTGCTCTCTGCCACTCTACCAGGACTGATGTAAGGATTGCTGTGAGTGAATCTGAGGTCCACTTTTTTGTATTGTATTAGTGTTACATGATAAGGCCCAGCAGCCATATCACATAATACTTCCACCTTGCAACACAGTCTCTTTTAGATCTAGGGGCAATTCTTCAATGTTTCTTAATGGATAAAGCTCTACAGCATACTGTTGTCAGTTCCAATTCCGCCTCCTAATCTGGTGTTTTATGTTCAACTCTCTCTGGGGTACAGTGAATTGTGCAGTTTAACTTTCACAATAAATCACGTCCTAATACATTTACAGGACTCGAATCATACAAAACCAATTGGGTATTTTCTTCTAATGAAAATATCTTTACAGGCACTTCACTTGAAATAGGATTTCTAACTTGCTTGTTTATGACTCGTAAAACTTGGATTTTCTTTCCTGAGAGGGTCAGATCAGGAACTTCCACTGTGGAACGGGTAGCAAAGGTATAGATGAGAAACAACACTTGGTGGCCATTTACCTCACCTTCTACAAATAGTCTACTCTGGTCTACATCTAAAGCTGCGCAAAGCACACAAGCTGCCTCTCTCCTCAGGCACTGTATTTGTGCCAAACTCGCATCCAAATCCTCATTCTTAATAATAGAGAACTGCTGATATGTATTCTGATTTTGTGTCTGAAATGTGTTTCTGTTTACTATGCACATCTCATAAAAATTCATTTTGTGTTACTCACATTCTGTTGAACAATAGGGGCTTACCGGACTGGCATTCTTGTGATCTGTGTCTGCGTGGGCACGCTCATTGGTTGGATAGGACTGTTTTTTGTTTGGACCGGATTTCCTCCCAGTGTTTGATTAACAACATTTATTCTATCTGGACTAAGCCTATACCTGCGTTTACAATGCTCAATGTTGTTACAAAGATGACTTTCAGTCATTTTCTTTAACTTTGCAATATCTGCACCAGTACCTGATCAAATGGAATGCTTGAACCTATTCTCTGAACACTAACCATACCTCCTAGTACACCTTGATGGCCAACGCCCTGCATCTCATTCTGCAAGCCGACATTCTGTTTTGCACCACAGTTTCCTGCAAAAGACTGATTTAGAAAACCTCTCTGTGTAAACATTGCTTGTGTTAACATGACTTTCTCTTTACTTTTTCTTTGCTTCATCTCTTGTTCATCACTACAGTATTTTGCATACTTCAGAATCTCATCTAACGACTTAGTCTGCCAGCAAATCATATTCTGTTGTATGTGCTAACTTATCTTTGGCCTCAACCTAATCACAAACTGCAAAATAAAGAATCCCATATCAGTAGGTTCAAGATGAGTCTGACCTGGATGCAGCTGAAATGCTTTTAATAATCTTCCATAATAATTATTCACTGATTTTTTCACTGCCTGATGAATTTTGTTAAATCTCACATAATCCAATCTTTCATAAGCACTCTGTCCTTCAAGAAAGTAATCACCTCATTATATGTATCCATCACAATAGGTGATGGTGCAGTCGTACGAGATTCTCTCGGCAGCTCTGCATCTGGCCAATGTACAGCAATTTTGCATTCAGCCCACAAATCATTTGGGACAACACTGTCAAAGAAAGTGTTCAAATCCATCCACAGCACCTTTGAAATCTTGACAAACCTTTCAACCTGTGTATGCCCTAGCAGTGGACTTTCTCTCAATTTGGGAAAATTGTTTGTAAATGATGGAAGATCTCCTCTGCTCCAAGTGACAGTGAAATTAGAACATACCCTACACCTGGTATTTCTCTTAATGGGTAAGTTGAAGCTGCCTCCTCATCCGAAGGAACCAGAGGTGGCTTCCGCCTGGCCCCAGCTGTTTCTGTTTGACTCTTGTTTCTTTGCCCATGTATTTTCTCAAATTCACTCCATTTGCGAACACTCTTCACCAATTCAAAAATGTGCAATCGAATTTGTGAAGAATGCATTGCCTCAATTGATTTATCATCCAGCTGTACCCTTAAAACTTTTCTGCAATGGGACTCTTTTTGAAAGATCAACTTCATATTTATTTGCCAATTCGGTCAGTTTTCACGCACTGTTGCTGCTCAACTAGTGATTTCTTTACAAAGACATAGCAGTTGCTTTTCTTGATTTATATGATCAAGATCCAAACATCCTCTAGTTATATCCTCTAATTCTATTTTTAATTTTGGGACATTTAATGGTCCTCCCTCTCCTCATCCTTACTAACTTCCGAACCTCCAGCACATTCTGTCTCGGTACTAGCTCTTGCGTCTTCCTCAAACCATGGGGAAAAAATCCAATCCTCAAGCAAATTTGTCTTACCCTGTTCTTTGTGTTGTGAAGACGCATTTCTGTCATTCGCTTAGGGATTCAATAGTCTGTGGGGGAGACCATACAACAATCTGTGAATTCTGTGACGTTTGGATAAATCCTGTCGCTCTCACTCCTCCAACAGCTCCTGGAATTGCTGTATTTGGGATAATATTAAATGAGGCATTTGGAATGCACACCCCTGTTGGCTGTGCTGTAATCAGCAAATTAATGGGTGCTGGTGCAGTTACTATCAAAGCAGCACCACCTGCAGACATTACAGTCTGAACAGTCCCTACTTGAGTTGGTACGTTATTTGTTATGACAGGTTGAGCAGCAGGCTGTCTCATGACAAGGTGTGTCATTACAGGTTGTGCTACAACAGGCTGGGTCATTGACAATGGTCTAATGATTTGACATGCATTTGTATCAACAGGTCCTGTAGCCACTGTCACATTACTAGTTGTTGATCTTTCAGTATCAGTCACAGGACCCACGTAAGGTAGTGGACATGTAGCCAATACATTGCCCAAAAAGTAATCTCCTGAATCAGTTTCAGATTTTATTTCCCCATTTGTCTATTTTTCTCCTTTGGCTTTAGCCATTTTGGATTTCTCAGCAGTTGAAGACTTATGCATGACACATAAAAAAGTTGCATGTAAGAGCAATGTAAAAATACATGAGGCAAACGCTAATGTGAACATCTGATTCATATATTGAGACAAGACTTCAGCGACAATTGGGCTGCTGAGCATCATGTTCAAATAGCAGCAGCACAGGAAGCACCTGGACAATGGGGTTCAATGGAAATGTCAACCTGAAAAAAGGTATGTTTTCACCTCTTTTTTTGTTTCCTCCACCCTGAGTTTGGAGGTTTTTCTGCCACAGTTGCCTCAAAGGAAAGGCACATCATAATCGACTCAGCATTATTCTTGGCAGTACTTCCCCTGACAGCAGCTTCTGCCTGTGATGCCATCGACATGGGAGGAAGATTCTGGTGGAGACAGCAGGACTCTGACAGTGCTCCCTCCAAGGACCCGTCGACATCTAACTACAGCGGGTGGACCGCCATGCTGGCTGGTGGGAATAACGTCAGAATCGTGATGAAGGGACCACATCTACCAAGATCTAAATCAGGCCCAATGTTTCTCTCTTAGTTTATCACTAGTTTACAAATTAAATGTACTCCAACTAAGAAAACTCAATGGGCCTTCTTTCCCAGTGATCTTGCACCATTGGCAAAGCCATACTCTCATTTGTAATCATTCATCAATCATCATGTGGTGAGCAGGTGTGTGTGGCATGTCCTGATAGTGAATTACTGCCAATTTCGTTTTTTACTATTGCAAGGCTACCTGTTACCATTGGACAAAATGGGTGTGTTTGTTTATACCAGCTTATAAACATAACTGGCCCTGGGAACTAGGTCGAAAAATACAGTTTAGTATGCCTGACCTCAGAATCTAAAGATGCATCTTTTAGTGAAGGTGATTTTTACATTTTGTGTTTGAAAATACCACTTTTAGAAAGTAGGTATTTTCTTGCTCAACCATCCAGTAGGCCTCTGCTGGGTTTGTGGATTGACTGCTCGGGTTTTGGATGACAAAGGCTGGAGAGGGGCTGTGGCGCCAGATAGTCTAGGTGGGTCAGAAAAGGGCTGAATAGGCCTTAGAGTAGGAGGAGAAGATTTCCTTTCACCTGAATGAGCCTGGTCTGCCTCTGACAATGCCATCTCCACCTCCTGCCAGGAAGCCACACCGGAGAGGGCAGAACTGGTTCTGACTGGGCACAGACACTCTCTGCCTGAGAGGACAACGGATTTTGGGCTATAAAAAGTGAGGCCCAAACCCCTGAACTTTAGAATTCTTTTGGACCAAGAAGACTGTCAAGAGGAAGAGCTGGAGAAGCTGTGATGAGGAACTACGACTTTGCTGAGTGCTTTGCTATGTTGGCCTGCAGTGGCTGCTTCTGTCCTGGGTAGTGAAAGGACTGGGCTGAACTTTCTGCAATCTACTTTTGTGAGTTTCTCCAAGGGCTTGAGGTAGAGCTTGTCCACTGTTCACGAAGTCTCAGGAACAGCAAAGACTTCAAGTTCTTCTGCCCTCAGCACTGGGGACTGTGTGTTTTGTGCTGCAACAGAAGAAAAAGCAACCCGACGCCGATGTCGACTCCGTGTCCTGAAGGCACCGCAGAGGGCACCGCTGCAATGCCGCACCGCTACTCTGGTCTCACCGGCGACGACTGCTGATGCCGCCACCAAGCAGCTGCTCACACCATGACCTGTGGGCACCGCACTACACACCACCTCACTTCACGACTCTGCCTTGGTATCCCTGACGACGACGCTCCACGCCAAAATTGATGTTACTGCATGCACTGTGGTTCGAGGGCATCGCTCATAAAGCTACACAAAGTACCGCCCTCATCCCGCACCGCAGCCTTGGCCTACTGACGCGGGTGCCATCGACTCCAGTTTGTCAGCCAACGACATTGCTTCAGCAACAACAAAGACGCTGCTTGCACTGTGACCTCTCAGGATCGCGACGAGCACCGCATTACTTCGGACCGTGACCCTGGTCGCACGGATGACGCCATATGACGCCGCCAGTGAGCCGCTGCTCGCACCGTGACCTGAGGGCATCGCACGCTGCACCAATACACTTCGCACCACAGCACCTGACACCTGCCGACGCCAGCGCTCCTGACCTGAAACGCAAGGAGTTCGATCTGCAACGCGTGTGACTTCAAGGGCCCGACAACTCCTGCACCGATCTCCGTAACCAACGCCTGCTGACGCCGTGCTTTCTGAAGCTCAACCAGAGGTCGCCGATGCCCTAAAAGGTTCTGTTTTGCGGGTCTTCCCAACACTGTAGCTGGCCTGCGACGCCGTGGTCAGCCAGAACTGTTTGGATTTGTTTGTTCATGACGCCGTGATAGCCCCAGAGGGAGCTATTGACTTCAAGGAACTGTTTTTCAAGGTTATTTTGATAATTGAAGATTCCTAAGTGCTGTATTGTGGATTTTTATCGTTTCTGGTCTTGTCTTGAGTATATAGAAATATTGGATATTTTTCTAAACTGGTGCGGTGTTCTTTTTTGGAGTGCTTATACTGTATTACTGTTGGTTATGTGCAAATGCTTTACACACTGCCTCTAGAATAATCCTGACTGCTCATGCCAAGCTACCAAGGGGGTGAGCAGGGATTATTTTAGGAGTGTAACTCCCTTATCCTGACTAGGAAGAAGGGTCCCTATTTGGACAAAGTCACCTTCTTCTGCCAACTAGAGACCCCCATTTCTAACATTGGTTGTCAGCAGTGAGGATAGGACTTGTGTTTGCACTTGACTTACAGTGATTGGTTTGTAATACTACCATATCGCAGACTATTACGTACCACATACTGTTTTTTTGTCTATTTTTGCCTTTCCATTAGTTTTGAACATGAACTATCCAGTACAACATGCCTGAATCAATTGCATCATCTGTTGCATCATTGGAAGTGGCCTTTGAGTAGGAGAGGTTAGAAACCTACAATGTGAAGGAATTGAAGGTGATCTGCAATAACCTCAAAATCCAATTCAGGGGCCTCAGCAGAAAAGAGGAGCCACAAAATGCACTGAGGTCCTGTGTAGCAGCCAAGCATGCTAGTGACCTGTCTGGGGATCTTGGCATGGAGGCAGAGGAGCCTATTCCAAGGGAAGATGTGCTTTTGGGAAGGGGACACCCTCTAAACCAGGCAGCAGTGCCTTGTCACCAGAGGAGCTGGAGGACAGGCGGGAAGCAAGGAGAGTTGCTGTGGAACTGGAAAAGCTTAAGTTAGCCATGGAGGAGAAAAGGATGATGTTAGACCATGAGTTTAAAATGAGAGAGCTGGACTGGGAAGCCAGTAGGGCTAGGCCCAGCTCAGATGTTGGCAGCAAAAATGTAGTGTCCAGTACTGAGGGTGAGGTACATGCACACACAATTTGGGACCCTGCTTCAAGGAGGGGGTTGACATACACCAGGGGTTCAGGATTGTGAGGTCACTCCAGTGGTGAGCAGTGTCCCTGAGGTGGATTGGGGTACTGGCACAGGGGATCATATTCCTGGTCGTGTGATGGACACTCTAATGACTGTAGATGAGAGGTGCAGGGAGAGGGGTTCCCCCATGATAGAAGCCCTCGTAATTGAGTATGGAGACCAGCCAAAAGAGTATGGTTTTAGGGACATCAACAGTCAGACACTGTCTCACCAGTCTTGTGAGAATGATGTGGGGTACTTTTCTGAGGCAGTGGATGGTTGGGTGAAGGGTAGTTTGGTTAACACCTATGCGGGGCTGTGTGATTCAATTGTTGGAGAGCATATTTTAAGTCCCTGTTTTCCAGAGCTATGCCAACATCAAGTGGAGTGTGAGTTCTCTGACTCCAGGGAGCTTGCACTAGAGGCAGACCTTTTGGTGGATTCCAGACGGTCGGGAGAAACATCTGAGGGTGATCCTGAAGTAAGGGGCTTAGGTATTTCCCAACCGAGGGTGGTAGGAAAGGTTTGTGGTAGCCCAGATAGGTCCTGGTGTAGTGAGAAGGGTGTAGTGACTCAAGTCCTGTCTCCACGGAGGAGTGGGAATGGACTGCAGCCCAAGGTGCCTGAAACCTGATCCAAGAGGCTGGGTGGTTCCATGAGTGAACACCAGGTGGGGAGCCTAGGCTGTACTGGAAGGCCTCCCATTGAGGAGAATCCCCTTGTTTCTGGGGAACTGTGGGGGGGCTGCTGTAACAAGCATCCCACCGGTTCTGGTGTCTGGCAGCACTGCTACAGTTGGGAGGGTGCATGAGTCCAGAGAAAAGGGTTAGGGGAGGACACCGCCCCCAGTGGAAGGACTAGTGAGTCAGGAGTTGCCAGATCTGAGGTCAGAGCACCCCAGGACTGACCCTGGTGAGGCCACTTCTGGCCTGGGGGGGTCTTCATGCTCTGTCAGGTGGACAGGAGGCTGAAGACCTGCGCCAGGCAGACTGTCTAACAACTCATGAGGAGTGTGTTTCCCTTGGGGGGTTGGTGTACTCCCCCGGGCGTCCTGGTTGCCAGGCACAGGTCTAGCCTAAGGTTACAGATCCTGGGTTGGAGGACCAGGTTCAGAGTGTCCCCCCTGACCTGGAGGAAGGGGCAACTGCTAACAGAGCCCCTACCAGTTTGTCTTCTGGGGTGCAGCTCCAGGTAGGAGGGTACAGAGCCCCAAGGAGGAGGACCGAGTGTGGGAGAGCACTCCCCAGTCCCTTGTTCAGCCTCAGGGTACAGACCCTGGGCTGGTGTACCAGTTGCAGGAGAGCACCCTATAGCTGGTGGGCGAATTGTGCAGGACACCTGCCACTGGTGCTATGGCAATTCTGGAAGGGGGTTCAGCTCCAGGTAGGAGCGTACAGTCCACCAGGGAAGAAGACCGGGTATGGGAGAGAGCACCCTAATCCTGCTTCCAGTACCAGGGTACAGGCCCAGGGCTTGTAGACCAGTTGCAGGATAGCACCCCATAACTGAATTGTGCAGGACACCTGCCACAGGTGCCCTGACAGTTCTGGAGTTGAGGGAGACTGCTCCCGGTGGGGGGATGCAGAGCCCCAGGGAGGACAGGTTTTGGGAAAGCCCACCCCAGTCTCCTGTCCAGCCCCAGGGTACAGACCCTGTGCTGGTGGTTCAATGTCAGGATGTCGTATTTGACTTGGCCGGAAGGAGAGTGGAGAAATTGTGCCAGGTACCTGGGGCTACCACCCCCACTCTCTGATGCCACAGAGGTTAAGGAGGCCTGACTACTGGTGGACAGAGTTGCCCCTGGGAGGGGGACGGGAGTCACACCCCGGGGGCGGAATGGACCACAACACTGTGTTGGCCATGTGGGTACTAGCTACCTGTGGGACACATCTTCGAGCAAAGTACGTTTAGGCGCTGCACAGATGGGGTCCACAGACGAGGAGAAGGGTTTCCCATGGGTCAGCTTAGTGAGCCCTGAGAGTATGGATAGAAGGATCCAACTGGGCTCCGGGAGGCCTAGAATGGGAATAGACCCCTGCTGTTGCTGGCCAGTTTCCATGTTCTATCGCCCCAAACAGGGAAGCCCTTTAAGGTATGGATTGTCCTACCCTGGCTTTAGGCTGGAAAGGGGTTGTGTTGGAAATGGCCCTTTATGCGGGGTTATCCTTAAACGTGTTCCTTCTTCATCCTATTTTTTCTGACCTGCTGTTGTTGGTTCTAGGACTCTGGGCACTTTATCATTACTGATCAGTGCTAAAGTGCATATGCTATCTGTGTAAATTCTGTTATGGATTGGTGTTTCCATGACTGGCAGATTTCATTTACTTTTCGGTCTCTAGTAAAGTGCACTGAGTGTGGCAGGGCCTGTAAAACAAATGCTACTAGTAGGCCTGCAGCACTGATTGCACCACCCACATGAGTAACCCTGAAAAGGTAACTCAGACCTGTCACTGCAGAGTCTGCGCGCAGTTTGTAACTGCCATGTTGACTTGGCAAGTGCACCCACTTACACTAAATCCTAACGTGAATGACAATCCAAGGGTTTTCAATACTCTTCTGAATTCCCTTGAGTGCAATCCTTTACACGACTCTGATTTGTCACAGTGTATCGTTAGCTACTTTTACTTTAAAACAACAAATACAACAATCCAGACTAAGTCCCACCTTCCACCAATGAAAAAATGTGTGAAAAGAGAGAGACCTCACGGTAAAACCACCAAAGGGGTTGCTGACTGATACTCGCCAGTTTATCCACTTCTCATCATCGGCAACTCTCTCTCTAAGTGTGAAAGAAAAAGAAGACAGTGTTTGCTCTCCTTTTAGAGAACCAGAACATAAATGTGGTGAAAAAAGTGCTAGTAAGACAGAGTAACCGTGCTTACTATTACGTGTATGTGCCCATTGAACACCTGTGAGAATTAGTGAACATCATTCTCACCGTTAAAAACCAGTGAGGCTTGCTGGCCAACCAAATTTTATTCTAAGCTGCAAGCCTTCCTAATTAAAAATGGTTCCCATCAAACCATATTCAATTCAATGTTGCCAACATGTTTCGTTGCCACACCATCTCGCAACTTCATCAGGGCTAATAGGGGTTCAAGTTCTCAATATTCACTTAGAATTCACTTAAAACCTGTGATGGTAAAAAACAGCACACAATATAGAGCCAGTTGTGAAGATCCATCTGCCTTTTGCAAGGACATAATGAATTCCAAAGTTGTAATGGCACACAGTTCACCTAAAACATTGTACATATTAATTCCCTGTCGGTTGCGTAGTCACAGCATACCTGCCACCATCCTCAATTGGACCAACGTGTCACTAGATCACGTGTCCACAGGAAGACCGTCCCTGTCTGGTCCCCTGTATTAGTATATAAACAGAAGCGCATAGGAGAACATCGCAAGTCAATTACTTATATTTATTTCTCCTCCAGTCCGTTCACCCTAAACAGGTAGTCAAAAAAATGTGTCCTCTGGTTTACCATCACTTTTATTGGTTCAGAGCCACTACGCATATTTTCTCCTTCTGCCGATGCATCCCATAGCATTAACAACAAAGCAAAAATGCCTCCATTCACCTTTCACTAGTACTCCACATGTCTGTCTGCTGAAGCAACCCCGTAGTGTTACCATTCGTGCAGAATGCCCACATCCACCTTTCATAAATCCTCCACAAAACTGCCTTGCAGCCCGTCAAAATCTACCTTACCCGTGCCACGTCCCACCGGCGTGTTAGAATCTCCAGCAACGAGCTCATACCACTGTGTGGTTTTACAAGTTTTTCGGCCCCGCCCTGAAGTCACGTCATAGTCCTAGGGCGCCGCGATCAGGGTACAACCATGGCAGCCATCTTCCAACAGGAATTGTACCGGGTAAAGTTTATTGTTGTTTAGAGTACCTTCGTTAGGAGCTATGATTCTGGTGTACAACGATCCTCACATAGCCAATTTACTTATGGAGACAATTTGTAATGCATAGTATTCCCTTTCCATCTCATGTCCATTAAATGGATTGCGTCTATACCTATATTATTTCAATTATTGCAATTCAAGCCATGAAGCTTACTAATTCTGTCTGCATTGACTTCTTCTTTTCGCTTAAGATAACCACTAGCCTAGAAGAGTTCTCACTTTCACCTTCCTCCAACACTTCCGATGCAACCGTGCCGGTGGGATGCGGCACGGGTTAGGTAGATTTTGAAGGGCTGCAAGGCAGTTCTGCACGAATGGTAACGCTATGGGGTTGCTTTAGCAGACAGGCATGTGGAGTACTAGTGAAAGGTGAATGGAGGCATTTTTGCTTTGTTGTTAATGCTACGGGATGCATCGGCAGAAGGAGAAAATACGGGTAGAGGCTCTGAACCAATAAAAGTGATGGTAAACCAGAGGACACATTTTTTTGACTACGTGCTTAGGGTGAACGAACTGGAGGAGAAATAAATATAAGTAATTGACTTGTGATGTTCTCCTATGCGCTTCTGTTTATATACCATTACAGGGGGCCAGACAGTGGACGGTCTTCCTGGGGACAAGTGATCTAGTGACACGTTGGTCCAATTGAGGATGGTTGCAGGGATGCTGTGACTCCGCAACCGACAGGTAATGAATATGTACAATGTTTTAAGTGAACTGCGTGCTATTACAACTTTGGAATTCATTATGTCCTTGCAAAAGGCAGATGGATTTTCACAACTGGCTCTATATTGTGTGCTGTTTTTTACCATCACAGGTTTTAAATGAATTCTAAGTGAAGATTGAGAACTTGAACCCCTATTAGCCCTGATGAAGTTGCGAGATGGTGGAGCAACGAAACATGTTGGCAACATTGAATTGAGTATGGTTTGATGGGAACCATTTTTAATTAGGAAGGATTGCAGCTTGGAATAAAATTTGGTTGATCAGAAAGCCTTACCGGTTTTTAACGGTGAGAATTATGTTCACTAATTCTCACAGGGGTTCAATGGGCACGTACATGTAATAGTAAGCACGGTTACTCTGTCTTACTAGCACTTTTTTCACCACATTTATGTTATGGTTCTCTAAAAGGAGAGCAAACACTGTCTTCTTTTTCTTTCACACTTAGAGAGAGAGTTGCAGATGATGGGAAGTGGGTAAAACTGGTGGTTCTACCGTGAGGTACTCTCTCTCTTTTCACACATTCTTTCAATGGTGGAAGGTGGGACTTAGCCTGGATGGTTGTATTTGTTGTTTTAAAGTAAAAGTAGCTAACGATACACTGTGACAAATCAAAGTAGTGTAAAGAATTACACTCAAGGGAATTGAGAAGAGTATTGAAAACCCTTGAATTGTCATTCACGTTAGGATTTAGTGTAAGTGGGGTGAGGCCTTTATTGTTTATAATGTTGTAAGTGGGGGACGGCCTCTCCCCTCTTTTTTTTCCCCCTTGACTCCGAGTGGATTGAAGTTCACCCACTTGCCAGGCCCTAAACCTTCCCTTTTCTACATGTTAGTCACCCCTAAGTTAGGCCCAATGTACCCCAGTGGGCAGGGTGCAGTGTGTGTGAAAGGTAGGACATGCCCTGGTGTGTGTGACATGTCCTGATAGTGATTTACTTCCAATTTAGTTTCTAACTATTGCAAGGCTGTCCGTTCCTGTAGGACAGAATGGGGAGCTGTTTATAATATCTTATAAACATAACTGGTCCTGGGAACTAGGTAGAAAAATAAAGTTTAGTATGCTTGAACTCAGAATCAAAAGATGCACTTTTAGTGAAGGTAATATTTACATTCTGTGTTTGAAAATACCACTTTTAGAAAGTAGGTCTTTCTTGCTCAACCATCCAGTAGGCCTCTGCTGGGTTTGAGGATTGGCGGCCTGGGTTTTGGATGACAGGGGCTGGAGAGGGGCAGTGGCTCCAGATAGTCTAGGTGGGTCAGGAAATGACTGAATAGACCTGGGCTTCATTTAGAGTAGGGAGAGGAGATTTCCTTTCACCTGAATGGGCTTGGTCTGCCTCTGACAATGCTGTCTCCACCTCTTGCCAGGAAGCCACACCAGAGAGGGCAGAACTGGTTCTGGCTGGGCTCAGACACTCTCTGCCTGAGAGGGCAAATTATTTTGGGCTATAAAAAGTGGGGTCCAAACCCCAGAACTTCAGAACTCTTTTGGACCAAGAAGACTGCCAATAAGAAGAGCTGGAGAAGCTGTGAGGAGGAACTACCACTTTGCTGAGTGCTTTGATGTGTTGGCCTGCAGTGGCTGCTTCTGTCTTAGGCAGTGAAAGGACTGGACTGAAATTTCTGCAATCTAGTTTTGTGAGTTTCTCCAATGGCTTGGGGTAGAGCTTTCCCCCTGTTCAAGAAGTATCAGGAACATCAAAGACTTCAAGTTCTTCTGTCCTCATCACTGGGGACAGTGTATTTTGTGCTGCAACAGAAGAAAAAGCAACCTGATGCTGTCTACGACCCAGCTGTCGACTCTGTGTCCTGAAGGCAGCCACAGAGGACACCGTCGCAATGCCACACTGCAACCCTGGTCTCACCGATGACACCTGCTGAAGCCTCCACCGAGCCAGTGCGCACACTGTGACCTGTGGGCACTGCACTCCACACCGCCTTGCTTGCTATCCCCAACGACGCCACTCCACGCCAAAATCGATGCCGAGTGACTTCAAGAGCCCGACGACTCCTGTACCGGCCTCTGGGACCGACGCCTGACGACGCCGTGCTTTCGGAAGCTCAATGAGAGAGGTCGCCGACGCCCGGCATTTCTAAAAGGTACAGTTTTGCAGGTCTTCTCGACACTGTAGCTGTCCTGCGATGCTGCGGTCAGCCAGAACTGTTTGGATTTGTTTATTCACAATGCAGTGATAGCCCCAGAGGGAGCTATCGACTTAAAGGAACTGTTTTTCAAGGTCATTTTGATAACTGAAGATTTGAAGTACTGTATTGTGATTTTTTATTGTTTTTGATCTTGTCTTGAGTATATAAAAATATTGGATATTTTTCTATACTTTTGTGGTGCCCTTTTGTAGTGCTTACACTGTATTACCGTTGGCTATGTGCAAATGCTTCACACACTGCCTCTAGAATAAGCCTGACTGCTCGTTCCAAGCTACCAAGGGGGTGAGCAGGAGTTATTTCAGGAATGTAACTCCCTTCTCCTGACTAGGATGAAGGGTCTCTATTTGGACAAAGGTACCTACCTCTGCCAACTACAGACCCCCATTTCTAACACACAGTTAAACATCAATAATTGGGAGTCAATTATGAGATTTTGGTATCTGTTTAAAGGGTTTTATTATTCTCTTTTTGTAGATATTTCTGTATTTGTAAGCAATAAATAATCAATACACTGTAATACAATACAAATAATTACATAAGCGTGTTCCATATAAGTACAGTCCCTATTCTAAATATTAAGAAGTACAAAGTATATGGAACCCATAAAGAGTTTAAAAACGAGAGGTGAAAGCAGTGCTTTAAATGGAAAAAAATAAGTGCAGGTGTTCACCAAATTAAGATGTGGACTAGGGGGTGGGGCGTGTGGGCAGGGCTATTGGGGAGGGGCTACAGGCAGACCCATAGGAGCTGGCCAGGGGCACACATTTAATTGAAATGTAATTGATGTGCAGCCAGATGCGGCCAGTGCAGGCAAGCGTGGTGGGGTGGGGGGCAGGGCAGGGAGGGAAGTCAACAGACGACGGAATAGGATTGATTTATTTATTTAATTTTCCCTATTCTCACATTTGCTGACCCCCCTCCTACCCCCCTACGTGCTTACCTGCATCGGCCGCCGCTACGTTCAGATGTTCGTAATGATACCAAAGCATTTCTGGAATACTTTGAGTATTCCTTTCACCTTATACGTACAAAAGATATATTTAATATTAAAATGTGCTTCTCGTGGTGCCACACCTAAATCATATATTACTTGCACAAAATATTTTCCTTAACATTTTTGGGAAATATTTAACTATGTTTAACCCTCTTGTATCATTGCCACCTAGCAGATATCACCCATCTCCTACTAGATGGCACAGCTTTACCTCAAAGCTCCTAACCTGCTGTAAAGTATGATTCCCTCTTTCCGGAAATGGCAAGTTGTGGAAAGTTTGACCCAGGATGCCTGGCTCAGGTCAAGGTCCTCTTGCACCCTCAAGCCAAAAATTAACTAAACTTTGGAGATGCATATGCCTGCCAACGAAATTCTAATCTCATGAGCAAAGAATAAAGACAAAATAGTGACCTTTGTTGTAATACAGGAGAGAAAGTAAGAAATAGCCATCTAGAGGCTGATTTGCCCAATGTGAAAGCAGATAAATTTGAATCAATCCCGGCATCCCCACATGACCAAATTGTGTGACAGTAGAAAAATATTTTATCTCACCAAGCCTCCTTTTTCTTCATTAACACATATGATAATATAATCAAATGCACAAGTTCAGGGTGTGTGCTGTAAATCACATCTTGTGTTAGATTTAATATACTATAATGTTCCTTCATTTATGAAAAGAAAATAGGCCATATATAATGTACACCTGAAAATCGCCTTGCTTCCTTGTTCACTAATGGCAGTGTTGTCATGGTAGGAGCCAGGGCCAACTCCAGGCAGTGCAAATGGTGCCACCGCACCAGGTGCTAACTTCCTGGGGGTACAGTGTTTGCAAGTTTATTATCATTCTTAAAGCACCTGATGCTGCGTTTGTTTCTTCCAGCAATTCCCAGATAACCCAAAATAATGTCCAGGATAACTCATGTGATTAATCTTCTTTCTGAAGAGAGATTGGAGTTGTGTTTAATTGGGGCTTCGACTCACAATAGTACTGCAGAGGGCTAATACGCATATTGCAAAACACAAGTACAGTGCAGATTACAAAGTGCATAGAATGAAAATAGGTCAGTGGGTCACTGCTTTTAAAAGAGACATACATGTTTTACTTGCAATTCATAAGTTCAAATCCTAATACAGATCTGTTAACTTTAATCAAAGAACTGCTCCAGGCTGCAAAGTAAAGATTTGAGCAAAGATTCATTTTGCAAAAATGATTCTTTTTGGTAGAAATCTATTCTCAATATTAAAGAGAACCCCCAAGTATGGTGTTCCTTTTTAAATTCTGAGTTTGTGATTATCTAGACCAAGCACTATTCATTTTATACTGATTGCCAGTATTGATGACATGTGAATCCTAAACCTTGTAGTAGTCTGTCTTATGTAACATTTCCTATATACTGATTTAGAAACGTATGATTGATTGTCTCTCTGTAATGTGTGTGTGATGCAAAGTGCTCTGACACTTACACCGGTATGAGTGGCGCTATAAGTGCAATATATGCATCTGAGAGAGAGTGGTTATGGAGCTTGGGCACAGTTAAAGGTTGGTTCTGAGGGAGTTTGTGGTGGAGGTGGTCATTCGGGGGGCACTAACAAACATTGTTGCACTGGGCGCCACAAGCTCTAAAGCCGGCCCTGGTGGGAGCACAAACTCCTCTCAATGCTGTGATCTAAGCTTATGCACCATGGTGAAATGCTTCCACATGATAAAAAAGACACTTTTATTTCAACCATAATGTTTTCAAGGTTTGACTTATGCACAGGCTTTTAAGGTCAATCAGCCACGCCCCGTGGAGGGAGTTGCGGTGGGGCAGAGAGGCGGGGCGGGGGAGGGGCATGGTGGGGGATGCTAAAAACCGGCATATGGATAATTAAAGGTAAGCAAAAAATTTAATAAATAAAACGAATTTCGTAGCGCGCGCTGCATCACATTTAGCAATGCAGGGCACTCTACGTAATTCGTTTTATTTATTAAATTGTTTACTTACCTGTAATTATCCATATGCCGGTTTTTAGCACCCGCCACCCTGCCCTTCCCCCGCCCCGCCTCTCTGCCCCACCGCAACACCCTCCACGGGCCGCGGCTGAGGCCAAGTCAGACTTTGTGGTTGGGATCTGACTGGGCACTCCTTGTTAATTTGTTGGTTCGCCCACCTCTACCCCTCCCAGAGCCCCTCCATTAACCCTAGAGAAAACTGCCTCTAAAAAACAAAATACAATCATGTTAAAACACTGTGGAGAAAGCAGATCTGTACTGGAGATGAGTGGCCTGGCACTTGCTACAAGCAAACCCAATGCAGGGCTTGTCGGGCCTGCAACTATATATCTCCTATCCTGGACACTGCAGACAACACTCACTCATGAAAGAACATGCATAGGGACATGGAAGCATTCATACAGGCAGATGGGGCAATCAGTACAAGTGTTTTAGAAACGCTTCCATTCGCTGACACCCATATTACTAAACCTTGAATCCCATCGGCTGTGCTACACCATCACTATCACTACCTTCCTCCCTCCTCTGGCTCCGAACAAGTGTGCCATACTCTGCTATACCTTCTCTTAGATTTCCCGAGAGTTAAGAGAGATGCCTTTTAGCAGGCCCTGCTCACACACCTAGGGGCATATTACCAACCAATAGAGATCATTTTTGTCTCTAACTTATTTAGAGACAAAAATTATCGCCGCAAATCGGCGATTTTTAGCGCAGATAAACCTTGCTATTAGCAAGGTTTATCGCAAATGCGATAAAAAACGGCCGCAATGCATGAATATCGCTGAAAAGTCAGCGATATTCATGCATTATCGAGCAAATGCTCTTAGCCATGTTATCCACCTCCCATTGGATAACATGGCTAAGAACTGCTCCTGGGCAAGTGTTAGCTTTTGGAGATATTCGCGCTTAGCGCGAATATCTCCAAAAGTTGGTAATAGGAGATAGCGATGTTAGCGACTGTTTTCAGTCGCTAACATCTTGGCACGCCCACTTTGCATGTCATTAGTGATAAATATCACTGACATGCAAAGCGGGGCCCAAGATGGTCACTATCTCCTATTACCTGTCGCTAACTGGTGTTAGCGACAGCTTGGTAATAGGGAGATAATTTTATCTCCGCTTTCTTGGCTTTTAAAGCCAAAAAAGCGGAGATAAAGCCCCTTGATAATATGCCCCTACAGTCCTGTTGTTCCACAGAGCATGAGTGGACACAATGTCAATAATCACAGTGTGACTCCTGCCACTCCCAAACTTCTTGCCAGCTCCGAATGAATACATAAGGGCTGATGCTCAATTAGCACATTGTAAAGGGAGATTAGCGCTCTATCATCAGAGTGCTTCACAAAACGGACCAACTTGTTGCGCTTTGTTTTGTACATGCCAAATTTTACTTAGCTTGGCTAGCTGCCCCATGAGTAACCATACTCTCTTTTAACAAGAAGAAGTTCCAGTACTCAAGCGCAGAAAATGTTGAAATGCTGGTACTTAGTACCGGTGAATAGCGGCCCATTTAAAGCCCTGGGTGAAAGCATAATGTTTTAAACAATTCAAGTAGTACTTCTAATGAAGAGAAGTTCAGAAATTCAGTGGAGTCTCAGAAAATATGTCATGGATTCTGGAAAGGGAAATTAGTAGAAAGTCTGCTCAGAGTGCAAGGCTTCAGAGCACAGAGAGTATGAGAAGTTTTCCTGAGTGTGATGAATGGGAAATCTGCATTTGACAAAGAAGCTCCCTCCCTACTCTAAGAACCCACACTGATACAACATTTTGCTATCCAAACTAATACAGGTGTTACAGTAGTCCAGTTTCTTTGTCCAATGGAATTGCGATGTCTTCATGGGAATGGAAATCTTACACCATCTATGTTGTCTTGAAACAAATATTTAGGGCCTTCTCATGACTTTGGTGGTCCTCCAGTGACGCTGCCACCGCGCTGTCTGCTGGAGGTCCGCCAAAGCCATGGTGGCTCCCACCCGCCAGATTACGAGTGTAATCATGGTTGGGCAGGTGGTGCTGTGGTGGTCTCACGGTGGCGGTCTGTTAGGTTCGTGGGAGAGCCTAACATGCAGACCGCTGCTGTGAGAGCTTCTGCAGCACGTTCCTGCCCAGTGTGGCACTGCATGCCACACCATGCAGGAACAGGGGTGCAATTCCAGAGGCCTCCTGCATGCACCGCCTAGCCCAGAATCAGCAGAGGACCCCGTTAGGGTCCCCTTAGTTCCCTCTCCACCACCCTTTTCATGACAGGCTCACCACCATGAAAAGGGCAGTGGACAGGGAATTCAGGATATGCTCTGCAGTGCCACAGCGGCACAGGCAGAATATTAATGCTCCTGACCGCTGCACGACCACCGCAGGATCCTGGGTCCCCGGCAGTTGCAGTTGTCCTGTGACAGTCTTACCGCCGCACTCTGAATACTCTGGGCAGGCCCGTAGGGTGGGCCTAGTTGGACCACCACCACGACTGTGGCGGTCGTATGGACCATCATACTCGTAATAAACCATCAAGTGTTACATGTACATCACTAACAACATTGTACAAGTCGTGGTTTAGTTCCCACTCGCCTCTCTTGTAAAAAACAAAACAGTTTGTGGTTCGGCCAGTCATTCCACAAATGAAATCATCTCTTTCTCACATATTCTACCTTTCAAATTGGGTTAATGTAGTAACATTAAAGTAAGATTTAACGACATTTCTATAGTATGTTATGGTCAATGTCCCTATGGGAAGGTCAGAAACTATCTGTTCTACTAGATTTATACGTTTCAACACATTTTATCATTGAAATCTTCACGTATGCACATTATCAAGAATATTGACCTAAGGTCAGTAAAAAAACGAAAAGGAAAACTGCATCCTAAAGTATTTCTAACTTCACATACCTTGCTATGGAAGCCTAGTGCTTCCATTCGCCATTTTAAAATGTGGCTTTTCATTTTAGGCCTAAACGTTATTTCTATATGTTAATTTCACAAATTTCTTGTGACATTCTTTAGGGATCATTCCACTCCAGACTTCTTTTCAACATTTACATAAGTCCAAGAGCTCAGTTAATCGAGCTGTACCAGGTGAACCTCACAATGTTTAATTCATTAAACTTTGGCTGGTCGTCAGGCCTTGGAGCCCCTTCCTCCACCTCGCCAAGATTTGAAAACTTGAGAATACCTTTAATGCGGATCTGAAGTTTGCTCTCCAAGGCAAAGCTGTGGCGAAGAGTGTGAACATACATTTATTGCAAAATATCTTACCCTACACAATAACCATAGAGCTGGTCTGATGAGAGTCCTCATGCTAGCATCACTCAAGGATTCTGCCCTCTCCAAAATGACAATGTTCCAGGGACGTTCGAATCAGGCAGTTAAACTGAGACTGCCCCTTTGCAAGTGGGCCCACTTCAAGCCCACTCTCAAAGCACTCCTCTGCCTGCTGGCTGTTACTAGGATCAAATGCAAGTTATTATTCTTCACCGTCCACAAAGCTTACATGGACAAAGGCCCCCTATACCCGCAGAACGTGGTATCCCACAATGCCCCAATACGAGCGCGCCACTCAGTGCAAGGCTATTGGATCAACCAATGACCATTCAAAAGAATGAAACACGGGGCAGACGACCAAGCATGCGAGGAGGTACTCTCTAGGGTGGCGTCAGCCAAACTGCGAGCTCAGAATCCAGCTAAACACTGTTTAGGAACCCTTTGAAAAATGATCTATTTAGACTTGATTTTAACTGAGCTCAATGCAGAAAAAAAAGTCACGGTAGAAGAATTTTATACTTGTTCATTTACCTCTCCGTCTCGAATTTAATGTCCCCGGACATATTCCCCTTCTATATTTTTCATCCATCTGAATTGACAGAAAGGAGACAGACCCATGGCATGTTATACAACTCCATGATAAATAAATAAACAAATACGTATATAAACAAGCAAATAAATAAGTAAAGACATTATTATATTGAGAAAGAAGGACAACTCTTACTTTTTTGGACTTTGTCCACCCCCTGTTTTCTGCCTCGTGCTTGATACCTTCTGACAACATAGAGGCACATTTCCCAGGTCAAACAGGATTACTTTAGAAGCCATCCTAGAGTCATTCGATGGTCATCCAACTATATTAGAAGTCATTTTCACACCATCAGACATCATCAAGCTCTTGAAGTCATCAGCAAAGCTGAGAAGCTGAGCCTGATGATTTGCGGATGACTTGAAAATGAGTACCCGATGACTTTAATAGGTGTCATTATTCGTAATGATTTAAGGATGACTTGAAAATCAGTATCTGATGACTTCAGAAGGTGTCGTTTTTCCTGATGATTTAAGGGTGACTTGAAAATGACTATCCGATAACTTTACGAGATGAGATGTTCCTGATGACTTTGGGATGAATTGAAAATAAGTATCTGATTACTTCAAAGGTACTATTGTGTTTTCTATTAGATGTTTTTGCTTCTGGTGATTTTAACAGGAATTGCTTGTCTATTTAAAGAGCCTGTCCACCCCTTTTTTTTCAGTTTTCCTAGAAAAATACAAACTGTTGGATGATTGCCAGATTAATTGCGGATAAACGCAAAACGACGTCTACGTTTTCTATTATACACAACTGAGCATACAATGTGCTTTACCAAACTGTGCATAAGTCATAGGTTATTTTTTAACACATTTTTTTTATGTTTGTCACTTTCTCTTTGTACAAAACATGTAAAATAAGTATCCACTGTAAAAGGATCAATGCCTAACATTAATAAAGATGAACATTGGCCATTGTATGCATAGTCAATGTAGTTAAGGGACAATGAAGTATGAAAATTTGTCGCAGGATAGACTAAATAACGTAACAGAAATAAATGCTGCACATTATGCAATCACTGGAGGCATATTATGCAGCCAAATCTTTATTTATCCATGTGATATTTATTGATTTGCACCGCAAAATAATACACAAGATGACAGAAACAAGCATTCATCAAACAAATAAACAAATTATTAAATATTTCATTGAATTCACAAACAAATGCAAACATTTTTTTACTTTTAATGGGAAGGTTGAAGCTTTTCTAAACTCAATTGAGACCAGCCATTAGGCATACTATATTGTATTTGATGTACTTGCACTGCTTCACAAAATCAATGTGAGGATACCAAATGAATTATTTGCTGCACATTTATAAAAATGTTTTGATATTTCAGTTGTACATTTTGCTTCTATATTGATATGCACTTTATTATTTGGCCAACAATTCTGTGTTTTATGAGCAGTCTAGGACTCCTGCGTAGGTGTTGCGGACCCCTAGGTGTCCTTGGAGCACAGGTTAAGAATGCTTATCAAGATGATTTCTAATCAAATGTGCTATAAAAAGAGACATGCATTTAGGAGAATTTTCTATCATGATTTGCCTTAATCTATTTCAAATCGATTTGGCATTTCACTTACAAATGATTCATTTTCTACCTGAATGTAAAAACAGGCACATTTTATCATTGATAGCCTGATAGCTGTGATGTTGTTATCTACTACTACCAGATGAACTGGTTCCCTGATGTCATAGTATTCACACTTAAGTGGAACCATGAGAGCTAGGTTAACAGACACGTCTGCCTGCTTACACTGAATGAATCTAGTGACTCTGCCATAAGCAAACACTCCAACCTTTCACCCAACGTGCAGTCTTACTCTTTTCTATCCTTCTGTCTGTCCGCCTCTGCAGTGGCCGCCCACCCTGCTCCTTTGATGCCCCCTTTCTCTATGACCCTGAAGTCCCCCTTCCCTCCTTCCTTCATTGCACCTCTTCCTTTCCGTGGTACTGTCTCTCCCTCACCTGTCATTGTATCTGTCGCTCTGTCCTGGTTCAACACATTGATTTGTCCACATGTACCAAGACAAATTAAAAGCTGTCTTCAAAAAGCAATGGAATCTGCATATTATTATTTCGTGAGCCGAATAGAAATAGGGGTTTTTTTGGGCATGAAATACTCATTTCAACGAAACTGTTCATGAATGCTTCTTAAACAAAGTTAATAGTTTTGTCGATGCAAATTTTAGTCAGCCTAATTGCCCTACTTAACTCTGCCCGTCCCGCACCCGATATTAAAATATATTTTAACTTCTTGACTGGCTCGGCCTCATTGACCCTGGAACAGAAAATTTGGCATTAAAGGCAGTGGAGTTCATAGCATTACGGTCCAACATTATTATTGCATGCATGTCTACTAACACTGTGGAGTAACTGGCGTTAACATGGTTTCTGCTATTCAGGGGCGTTTTCACAGGTCCCTGCAGCAGAAGGGGGCCCAATCTTTCTGGGGCCCCCAATCCTTCAGGTGTTTACATTCAGCCCAAGGTCCATGAATATCTGCGAGACATGGGAGACACATGGGGCAAGTTAGAAGCAGAAGGGTATGCAGTTCCTAGCAAACACTTTAGGTAGACATGCAATTGGTGTGTAGTAGGTCACACACTAAGGGCAGGAGGAAATTTGGGAAAAAAGACCCTCACAGCTCGGTGGCTGTCAAGGGCGCCGATCGGGTATTGCAGCGCTGACCCGATTAGGAGCAGAACCGATGATGAAGTAAGACACCCCACTGTTGGGGGGGGGGGGGGGGGTGAAGGTCTCTTTTCCGAAAGGAGGAAATTTCCTCCTGCCCTTAGTGTGTGACCTACTACACACTAATTGCAAGTCTACCTACAGTGTTCGCTAGGAACTGCATACCCTTCTGCTTCTAATTACTTCTGGGCATGTATGCTGGACCTGGATAAATATTGCCCATAGTCCTCCTTTTTGTTAAATAGACACATGGGACACTCATCACATTCTGCAAGAGGACATCACTTTGCGTTACGCCACTTAGTTTACTCCAGCTGTTAAATTGTGTTAATTACCAGGAGATGTAATGTTATTAACATTACAGCTCCCGTAAATTACACAACACTTATAAAGCATCAGCATCGTTCTAATGAAGGATAAAAATTTCAGCATCATTCAGCACCACCACAGCATCCCTCAGCACTGCCACAGCATCGCTCAGCACCACCACAGGATCACTCAGCACCACCACAGAATCACTCAGCACTACCACAGCATGACTCAGCACCACCACAGCATGACTCAGCACCACCACAGCATGACTCAGCACCACCACAGCATGACTCAGCACCACCACAGCATGACTCAGCACCACCACAGCATGACTCAGCGCCACCACAGCATGACTCAGCGCCACCACAGCATCACTCAGCGCCACAACAGCATCACTCAGGGATACCACAGCATCCCTCAGGGACACCACAGCATCACTCAGCGCCACAACAGCATCACTCAGGGATACCACAGCATCACTCAGGGACACCACAGCATCACTCAGCACCCCCACAGCATCACTCGGTGCCCCCACAGCATCACTCGGTGCCACCACAGCATCACTCAGCGCCACCACAGCATCACTCAGCGCCACCACAGCATCACTCAGCGCCACCACAGCATCACTCAGCGCCACCACAGCATCACTCAGCGCCACCACAGCATCACTCAGCGCCACCACAGCATCACTCAGCATCGCCTGTGCACTAGTACACCACCACATCATTATCACTCAGCAAGACCGGAGTATTATTCAGCATCACCTCAGCATCGTCTCCGCACCAGTCACCAGCACCTCAGCACCACCTCAGGCTGCTCTCGGAATCTGGCATCTGTTGATTCTCCCCTTGCGTCTGTCCGCTGCTAGTTTTATAATACAGGCACTAGTTCCCAACCTGCACTCTCGGATTGGTTATGCCCCCTCAAAAAAAGCTTTAACAAACAACCATTGGAATAGGTAGAAACAAGTTGTCAGCATTGCAAGAACAAAAGAAAACGGAGGATTTTTTTTTATTGTAAATACTTCTTTTAATATGGTTGTTCAGTTGTGCATAATGCCTTCTTGGTCATATATAAAGTAACAAAAATGCTTCCGACACTTTTTTATTAAAACTTTTCAGCATGCTGCACAGCAGCCACACTTCTCTACAGCACAGCTTATAGACCTTGGCGAAGTCAATAGCTCTGGCTAAACACTTATAAGGCCCCTAAGGCGGGACCTATTGGCTATGCCAGTGCTTGTTTAACCGCATGCGTGCGGGCGGAATTCCGCTCGCACGCTGAGATTTTTAAAACCGCACTTTACATGACGAGCTGGGCTCGTCATGAGCGTGCGAGGAGGCTACCTCATGACGAGCCCAGCTCGTCATGAGCGTGGAAGGGGTTAAGGTGCGCCCAGAGCAATTCAGGAAAATGTGCCTCATATATAATGCAGCACCAGTTGTAAAACATATTTGGAATGGAGATAATAAAAGAGGCATCCCTTTATTACATGAAGTCTATAAAGATAGGTAGGCTTGTTTTAGGCTTGGTGCAATATTTTCTTTTTTATGCAAATTATTGTACACTAGTTGAAGAATACATTGTTAGGAATATGTTGTTCCTGTGCTTTCATTCATGGCAAGTATCATTTGTTGGTGAATAATAGTTTATTTAGAGATGCTAAATCTTCTCTTCCTAAATAAACGTTGTAATTTTTAAAGCTTGATTGATGGTCCTGTCTATTTCTTTTGGCAATCCAATGGCAAATTAGTGAAGGAAGAATGCATACATTACAACATTTTAGAAGACGAAAGAGGGTGATTTAAAAAGAAAACATTGGGAGAATGTATTTCACACGTACATGTCTATTGAAGGAGAGGCATTGGCTTAAAAAATCAGACGTCTCCCTCCAGAACCATGTTTATTGGCATGCAGGAGAATGTCTAATGTTTCCTTCGTCGATGCTGCCAGCACGATCTCAATTTTTGTGACTCTAACACTATTGAGTATTTGTGAGAACCAAATTCTAATAAAGTTGGGGAATTAAAGTTTTTTTTACAAGCAGAAAAAAGAGCCAATTTAATTCTGAAAACAAATTAGAATTGTGTGTTTATGGGATCGGACACTTGTGCATTGCCACAATTTGGAGGTATCGATGAAGCTGAGCTAAACATTAAGGGGGGCGGGGGGGTGAGGGGGACTACTTTTGTCCTCTTTCAATTTCAAGTTCTTCAAACCGGAAGTTAGCCTCAACCGGAAGTGGGTCTTAAAGCAAGAAAGACCGGCGAGGGGAAATTAAGTGCTGCCGTGCGGAGCCACCTACTATTGATTACCGATGCCGTGTATGTGTGTTAGCAGGAGCGTGGAAGGGAGCTGCATTGCTGAACCCTGTCCGTATTTGTTTTTAGTAGAGTGTTTTTTATGGCTTCCCACCTTTACACTATGGGCTTCTTCCTCAACTTCGCTTTCAATGGCGGGAGACTGCAATCATGCCGGCTGAGGAATGAGGCGCCAAAGGTGATGCGAGAGGCTGACTCTCAATCAGCGTCACATCACTGCAGTGAAACAGAGAGTGGGCAAGTATACATCAGGTAGTATTGGCGAAATGTACTACTAACCTGCCTTTACTTCCCATCTCTCTGTGTCACTGCGGCAGATTCCAAGATGTCCGGTAAGAAAATGTTTGGTCTGCCAGTGGAGGAAACACGGGAGTCCAAGCCTCCCAGCTGGTGAATACTTACAAGGCCTAGTTATGGTGCTAAGCGGGGTGGGATATTAATGCAAGGTCCGTCTTGTATTTGCATTGTAACCTTTGTACCAGTACAGCGAGTCATTCATGGGTGAAAACAACAGGGAGTTCAGTACAGAGTTGACCTTTGCCCTCTGGTTTTATGGACGAGGTAACAATTCAGGTTAAGGAGAAAACGATCGTACTTTAAGCACATGGGAGGCTGCTCCGAAATATACGTGCAATGTTAATAGGAATATTTTGAAAACGAGCACACTATTTCTAGCGTTACATAAACTAAGGTTAATTTGAATACAAGAAAAGCCTGCATTATGCGGCTGCCAGACAGTATAATCGTGAATCAGATCATGCTCTGTGCAGCGTATGTTCACACTTTTCGCCGAGATTAGGGCAACACTATGCGTCTGAAATTCATCAATGTCCACAAACATTTTGCGCGACCTTGACCCAAAGGTATTGGAGCGCTACGCATGGGTAATAGACACAAATACATCACTCCATATTATTTTTGGTAGGCACCGAGTTTAGTGATTTAACTAGAATCACGGAATGGTGTGCACATGCCAAAACTCGAACCTGCGTTTTCCCAGCGCCGAAAGTCGGCATCTCTAGCCGTTAGTCTACAACTTCTACCACGAGGACTAACCCATTTTCAAAATTCTGTAAAACGAAACCGTAGTTATTGCATATTCATCTTATGCAAGTAAAAACCATTGCCAAAGTCGATAGTCCTTGCATGTTGTAGGTGTAATATTACTTGTTGTATCCTATATCTGGCTGCAATGACAGAAGAAGAAACATGCAAGTCGGGTGTCACACTTAGCTAAGCACATGTAGCAATATGGATTGCAATTTTTGATAGTATTACTTCATTATTTTGACATCTGTGCACATGTTAACTGTCTGGTGCAAATGTTTCACCTCATTACTTTCAAATTAATACTAAAATCCAGCAATAAGTAAAGTAAAGGGGACTAGACAGTATTTGTTACAGGCTTTATACTGTGCCGCAATGCGCACTGCTCTCCTTTTGGTAACTTTGATCCTTTTGAGCTAGAACTAACATTTTTTTTTTATCTGCAGCATATGATGGATTATGTGGCAAATTACGTGGAAAACACAGCAGTTGTATAATATCATAATATGCGTAGCCCTGTATATAAGTTACATAAATGTAGGACCTGTCATCAATGCCATGACAATATGCTGTTTGAAGAGAGAGCTTCATAAATGTGCCAAATTTTATGTTGGAAACTTCTGCATAATGTTGTAAGTATACCAACGCTGCTTTATGATTTGATTTCTACCCTTCACGATGGTCTTGACAGCCTCCAGGGCCATTGCCATTAGAGCATGGCAGAAATAAATTACGCACCAGGCTTAATAATTATGCGGCGAGAAAAGGGAAAATATTCAGCGGAATGCTGCACATTTTGTGATATTACTTCATTCTTTTATAATTTTTTACACATGCTAATTCTGCGTGAGCACATATTTCACCTCTTTAGTACCCATTTAAATACCAAATGCAGCAAAAAGCAACAGAAAGATGACCATTCAATTATTTGCCAAGGGCTTGTCACTTTGCAAGAACACATTTTGCCATGTTTTTAGTAAAGTTTGATCTGTTTGAGCAAGAAATGTGTTTTTTGTTTACCTCTTCAGAGCACTTCCACTCTACTCTGCATCACTCTATTACATTCTAAGCCACCGTCTACGTTTCTTCTTGTTTAAGCACTCTGTGTGACTGCATGGTTACTATCTGTCTCACTGTTGAGCTTTTCTACTATTCTCCCTTCACTCTCTGCTCTGTCTGCAATTTTTCTTTTGCTTGGCTTGACCCTCTCTAGCTGCATTTCATTATTCTCCTTCCCAGGTTTCCCTTCCGCTCTCCTTTATCGTTTTTCCCTGTCTTCTCTTTCTTTACTCCTCTTCACACTTTTTATTCTCACTATATTCTAGCCCATTTTTGCACTCCTAATCTCAGCTTTCCCAGTTCTCTTCACATTCTTTTTCTAACATATTTATCTTTTCCTTAATACTTCTCTATCCTTATTTCCCCTTTTGTTTTTCCTTCTTGCATATATCTATCATGGTTTCCACCTGTGTGCTTCCTTTCTTCTTCGTCGTCACTATTTTTCCCTACTCCTATACCTTTCAAAGTGTTTGCACATTGCAATCCAGGCCTGGTACATTAATACGACGATAGTCCATGCACTGTGGGGGTAACTTCAACATTTTATATACTACTATCATCAGAACTGTTTGTTCAGGACTCACTTGCCCAGCCCAATTCTCACTTGGACCCCTGGCAAACAGCAGCATGCACTCTTATCCAGACAGTGCAAATAGCAACTAAAAGTGACCCCAAATTGGCCCACTACCCCAGATCTCTTCCCTTGGGCCACTCGATCACTAAATTGTAGGCCTCCCCTTGCATAGTAACGAAACTTGGAATCACTCTCCTACGGTGATGCTACTCCCTTACGATGGTCTCTTCTATGCCACAAAGTGACATTACTGGGTTTGAACAATTTAAAATATTAAACAAGCAATGGCAAAGCCAAAAGTTCTGGCATTGATCACCAGCCTTTTGGCTTTGTCACTGTTCACCACATGGGGGGTTGGTTATAGAGGAAAACGGCCCTCCAAGACACATCAAACTCCAGTGATACATATACTGTTCAGTACCAGAGGAGTATCGAAGGAGGAAGGAAGAAGATTGGAGCCTGCGGCGAGAGCACAAGAAACCTGTATTAATACAAGCAGAAGTGAGAAGCTTAGAAGGCGAGAATAACTACTTAAAAGGTGAGTGAGACTGATCATTTAAAACCAGACCACCGCTGTCTACGCTATATCACTGTACACCACTGCTTTCTATATCACTCTACTGTCAGTGCTCCTTACACCACTGCATCTACGCCATCTGCTTTGAACTACTGCACTTTACCCCACTATATTCTACAACATTCTACTCTGACGCTTTGTATTCCACCTCTCACTTGCATAGATGATGAGCAGCTTTGCGTTTACCAATGTGATGTCTTTTAAAACTTTACTGAATGGTAGCACAGTTAAAAGGCATACACGAAAATTAGTTGGCAGTTTTGAATTTGTAGTGAAACCTGGTTTTGATATATTCGAGGAAACAAATGCAGCATTCTCTAAAATATATAGTGGTTCATTTACAGTATATAAGGTGACTTGCTTCATTTTTCACTCTTACCATATTTGTTCTCTTAGACTCTGATAGTATTCCTGTAATACTAATAGTTTGTTTGAGAAACCGTGATTCCTGAAAAAGGAAACTGGTTAAAGGATAGATTAATGCTAATATATATTTTTGATGCTTACCGTCTGATTTTGTTCTCATAATCCGTATATATGTCAAATCTCCATCCACAACCACTGCTTTTTATTTTTTTACACTATGTATACATAATGACGTGTATGATAATTCGATGTGTTGTTATATGCAGACTGATCTGCAGCACCGGCTGAAGGGTTCAAATGGCCCTCCTGTGTACCAAGTGCCCCAGTTCTGTACAGAGCATTGCACAAGGATCAGCTAGCCACAATCATTCAGGTGAAAGTTATTGCATTGTTTGCATAAAAAAGTAATATAAATGGTATGTTTGTTTTGAGCCTTAAAACCGCTTGGCGTATGTTATCCCCTAGCAAATCAGATTGTAAAAGGATTCGTAAAAGGATTCCATCTTTGCCGTTTTGTATTTTTTTCTCTCTCTCTCTCTCTCCACTCTCTCCTCTCTCCCTCTCCACTCTTCCAATCACTTGTTTCCAAAGGAGCAAGTCTTTCCTGGTCTCATAAAAGGACTTAAATCTGTGTTAGAAGGAACGGCAGTGATGGTACACTGTGTTTCCAGCTTTATATCAAACTATGCCTGGTAGACCGTGACATATAAGCTGTATGAAGGCTTCTATTTGCCATATAATACCAGTTCCAGAGCAGTTCCTTTTTTTCTAGGCAGGCGTGATGCAAGGACAGTTTAATATCAAATCTCACTCGGTGCTCATCTTGAAGAAGCCATATCTTGAGGCTGGGACTGTTTATCCTCTGTATGCACAGGTGTCATTTGTTGACCTCAATTGCTGGTTCTGGAAAAGCATTTTATTGGGTTTCGCTTTTCTACTTCTGTACTTTAGCCCGTCTTTCTTCTTTTCTGCTATGAGCTCTATAGTTCAAAATTCAGCGAGGCCGTGTCTAAAAATGCTACCATGTAAAACTATGGCATCATATGGGCAGAGGTAAGAGTCTCCACTTTCCTCTTCACTTGCAAACAGAACAAAAATGAAAGAGCACATTACCCTATGGACATTATTATATCGCTGTCTACCAGACAGCACCGCTGCCTGCTTTGCTTGAGACATCTTGGACATTCAGAAAGTTGACCTTGGAATGCATTCTGCCCGGTGCTTACCATTGGCTTTGTGGTTTCTAACTCACATTTGCTGGCTTTATTTGCTTTAGACTGGCCAGCTAGAGTTTGTCCCGCCAGTTGCCCAAACCCTGTTTACTGTCTGTATTCTTGCACAAACTCGCTTTCTGTACACAGGCCCTTAAATCTTGTTCTTATATTGTCACATTTGCTGTGTAGTCTACAGAGGTCAAGTGCCAGGCTGTGTCTTCCAGGGATCTTAGTGTTTATTTATTTTTTCTGTGACTTCAAAGTGAGAGGATTTATATGACGATCATCCGGGCTACTGGGGTTTCTTTGAGGAACGCTGTATGATGTTCGTTTTGTTTTTTTTGTGTTTTTTTTTATACACGAAAATTGAACTGTGCTGACAATCATATTAACACAATGGGTGATTACATTTCCACACATTGTTTGTGCTCTGTATATGTTTATCAGTGAAACTGTATGTGAGTGCAAATGTAATTGTAATTTAAATTGAATATGTGTCGTCTGTAATGGCAGTACTCTAACATATGCATTCTCCACGTTACCCCACCCTACTCTGCACCACTCCATGCCACTGTACTCTACTCTGTACTACTTCACACTATGCCAATCCACTCCAAACTGCGTCATTGCACTCTTCTCTGCATTTCTCCTCTCTACTCTATACCACTCCACTCTATGCCACTGCACTCTACTCCATATTACTCTACTATGCACCACTGCACTCTTCGCCACTGCACTACACCCTACTCTGCGCCACTTCACTCTGTAACCCTACTCTACAACACTGCACTCTTATACCAAAGCACTCTACACCACTTTACTTACAACCAAAGCACTCTACGCCAATCTACTCTGCACCAAATCACTCAACTGCATTGCACTCTATGCCACTCTGCTCTGCGTCACTGCACTCTTTGCCACTCTGTTCCACTCTGCATCACTGCACTTTGAGCCACTCTGCTCTACTCTGCACAACTGTACTCTACGCCACTGCTCTATGTGCCAATTCTGCACTAAACAACAGTATGCTCTGTACCACTGCACACTCTGCTCCACTTCACTCTACTCCAGTCCACTCTAGCCTCACTGCACTCTACGCCACTTCACTCTACTCTGAAACAGTCTACTCTGCCACTGCTGTCTACGGCACTCTATTCCACTGTTCTCCACTACACTCTTTGCTAGTGCACTCTACACCACTTTACTCAAAACCAATACACTCTATGCCACTGTAGTCTGCGGCAATCAACTCCACTGCACTCAACCTTATGCCACTCTACTCTAAGCAAAGGCATTCTACACCAATTAACTGTACACCACTTTACTCAAAACCAATGCACCCTAAGCCACTTCCTATGCCAACTACGTTGCACCACTGCACCGTACATCACTGCACTCTATGCCACTGTATCTGCGCCACCCTACTGCAATCTACACCATCGCTATCTACGCTATGTCACTGTACTTTAAACCACTGCACTGTACACCACTGCTTTCTACATCACTCTACTGTCCGTGCTCCTTACACCACTGCATCTACGCCAACTGCTTTGAACTACTGCACTTTATGCCACTATATTCTACAACATTCTACTCTGTGACTGCACTCATAGATCTTGTACTCTACAAACCTGTTCTCTGGAACTTGACTCTGCATGACTGCACTCTACGCCACTGCACTCCTCCATGCACCACTCGGCTCTATGCCACTTCAATCATCGCCACTACTCGACTCTGAATCACCCCACTCTATGCCATTGCATTTTACGCCACTGCAATTTACTCTGCACCGCTCTACTCTATGCCACTGCACTCTACACTACGGCAAAGCACTCTACACAACTTTACTCAAAATCAATGCACTATATGCCAATCTACACTGCACCACTGTATTTTATGCCACTTCACTCCATGCCACTCTCAGACACTGCACTTTGTGATGTTCTACCTCATTACACTCTGCACCACTGACACTCTACTCTATGCTACTCCACAACACTCTTCTTAGTGTAATTCTATGACGCTAAGCAATTTCCTCTTTGCCACTCTACTCCACTCTATTCTATGGCAATCGACTCCACTCTGACACTCTACTCCTCTGTATGCCACTCTACTCTACAACACTCTACTCCACTCTATAAAATACACCACTCTATAAAATACACTCTACATCACTCCACGACACTCTATGCCCCTCCACTCTATGAAACTCTACTGAGCTCTGACACTATGCTCAACTCAACTATATGTCCATCCACGACCCTGACCTCTACTCTACTCCACTCCTCTCCATGACACTTAACTCTTCCATAACACTCTACTGCACTTTATGACATTCCATTTCAACACCCTCTCCTTTACTCTACTAACCTTTAGCATGCCGAACATCAGACACCCTGGTGTTCAACATTGCTAAAACATATTGTAAAAGTCAATAGCTCTTGCATTGGTGAGACCTATTGGCATTGCCAATGCTTGTGTAGCAACTGCCACATTATGACCTTTCACTCATTAAGTTCAGAGGGAGATATTTTCTTTTGTTATCTATAATCCTATAAATGACTTAATTGTGCATGTGCTCCTCTTGCACCTACAGTTCACTCATGAACCCAAAATCCTATACTATCTTATCATGCTGGCTGTAAATACATTTGTTGATTTTTGTTTTTGGCAGGCCATCTAATAGAAGCAAGTTATTTATCTATGTTCTTATCAATTTTCAGAGTTTATGAAACCTGCGTACAAGCCCAACAGCTGGCAATCTCCAAACAACAGATCCATGAAGAAAAAGCTTGCCATAAAAATGCTATTAGAGGCGAATTACAGAAAATGCTGAACCTCAAAACATATAGCAATGTTGCTTGTTTTCACTGACTACTTTTATTTTTGCATATCTTTAATATTGTCTTGCATGGTGTCCTGGATTCCTGTGGGGTGAAGTATGTGTTTTAACTTAATAAAATTAAGTGTCAATACGTCATTCAAGTCCATTTTATTTCAAACGGCATGTCACTAAGTTAAAAAACATACGGCCAGATGTAGGAAGGCTATTACCGGTCGGTAACAGCCGAAATCGGCAGTTACCGTCCGGTAATAGGCATTTCTGATGTAGGTGGCAAATTTACCGATTCGTTAAATACCGAATCGGTATTGAATCGGTAAATGACATGTAGGAAGCACTTTAACCCCTTCGATGCTCATGACGGAACGGTTCCGTCATGAGCTACGGTTGAGCTGTGCTCATGACGGAACCGTTCCGTCATGACCACGCCCGTTTTTATTAGGGCCCAGCACCGGAGGGGGAATCGCGGTCGCGCTGAAAAGGTTAAAGTGTGCTCCTTTGCTTTAAGGATTCGTTATTTACCACCAACTATTAGTTGGTGGTAAATAACGAATACCTTTTAAAATGCAAATTTGTGCATTTTCAACTGTGCCATGTGGCAGACATGCATGCCCTTAGGGCATGTATGTGTGCCACATGTGCACACTAGCATTATTCAGGGGTGCAACAGGGTGTCAAAGTGACACCCTGCCACCCATGACCCTTTGCCTATTTTACCGAATCGGTATTTACCGATTCGGTAATTGACATTCATTCCTATGGGCCTTCAGGTCCATAGGAATGAATGGCAATTACCGAATCGGTAAATACCGAATCTTGACGATTCGGTAATTTTTACCGAATAATTACCTACATAGGATTTACAGATTCTAAAATACAGAATCGGTAAAATTCGGTATTTTAGTAACGGTAAATCCTTTTTACCTACATCTAGCCCATAGTATATTAAACTGTACCTTAAATTCAAGACCCTATTGGTATTGGTGAACGTCACAAGATGCACGGCTGCTTTTAAATAGAAACTATATGACATTTTGCTGGCATCTACTTTTCACACATATTCATATCACTGTCCACCTTTTACGGTGAAGATGCACAAAATCATATGCCAAATAAAAAGCATTGGTTGATCTGGTTATATTTGAAATAGCTGTATTGTACACACAATGAGCATTTGTTACACCCAAACACAATTGCTGGTTTTAAAAGGCGGTGGTGCTTCTACAAGTTAATACTTACAAGTTTGTTTTTGTAAATTCCTCCTGATGGACCCTGGATGGGCAATGTGTCAATCGTAGAAAGTACTCCTGTCAGAGAACCCTCAAGGTGATCCAAACTTAACTTAATATTCAGTCACTTGGAAATAATCTGCAACTATCCATCCCTTTTCATGGAATCATTGAGATTCATCACACAGTTGTCATTAAATCATTCAAAAGTATTCCATAATATTTTGGAAGATGGTAGAAAATAATGAAGTAACCAAGGGCATTCTAAAGTTGATATAAAAAATATAGACTAGTTCACAATCATTTTAAGTTATCTAAATGTAATACTCTAGTAATACACAGCCATCCTGAAGTTTTTCCGAATCATCCTTGTGTAATTAAGACTCATCCTGAAGTGGTCCTGAAATCATCCAGGGGTAATTCACACTCATCCTGAAGTTGTCAATTAGTATTCCTTGAGTAGTAAATGATCATCACGCATTTTTAATTAAAGTAATCAGGAAACCATCCTAGAGTAGTTTTTGTGATTACAGTAAGATGTCATCCCATTTAAATAATTTTCCCTGTGGGCAGACTTCAGGATGGCCTGGGATGACTTCCCCAGTTAATTGCAGGAATTGCCTGGCTGAAGTCATCGAATGACTTCAGAATCACTCCAGGATGATCTTCCTTTTTGACTTGGGTTTTCTTCACGTCTCTAAAACTCATTTAATTGCAATTGAGTCTTTTCTTGAGTTAATACTACCTATTTGCTATCTTACTCTGAAGAGTGATATATTTTTCTACAAACCAGCACTTGATTTTGGGCAACACTTTCCCTAAAACGCTAAGTACTGGTAGGAAGAGGAAATAAAAGGCGTTTCAAAGAGGATTCTACGTGAACTGGCTGTGCCGCGGGCACACATATTTATACGACTAAGAATAAATTATACACTTAGTGACAGCCGCTGAGGGCTGAAATAAAGGAATGTTGATATTAAGGGCAGGCCTGAGAAAGCTTTAGACATAAGGTCTCTCCACGCGACTGATGTAAATATTCTCAGCACGGGGCTGCATTAGAAGTTCTCTTTGAAGTCAGTGAAAGGATGGATGCAGGTATAAAGAAGCCGGGCAAAGCCATGGCATTACAGATCCATTATTTATTTTGTAAATGTATATTATTAGCTGCACGGTGGGAGAGGGTGAGAGAGACAGGAAGAGGGAGCAGCGACGAATAAGGCTTTGAAAAAAAAGAATGCATTATCTGTGGGACTGTGGCGCCTCGACAATGGCCGCAGCTAATTGCATGAGGGCTCAATCCGGATCAAAGAATATGTGGATTCGGTGCAAAATCCTCGATCAAAGCTTCTGGGAACGTTCTTCTGTACCGGATGCCTGCACGGCGATTATGCCTCACTTGAATAATATACGGCCACGTAGCTACGAGATACCGGTTTCTAAAACTTGATGCTTGATGAGAAACACGGAATTTTCATAATTTGTTGAGCAATGGCTCGTGAGCTCTTTGATGTAGGAAAAAGAAACAGAAAACTGAAAAAATACAGCTTTTAGTCGAGAATACAGGTTCCTATTTTGCGTTGCTGTATTTTAGAGTACACATTTAAAATGTGATTTGGAAACCTATCGAAGTCGTGCAGCTATGCAGATGGTGTTTGCTATGTCACATTCCTTAGACATTGGAGCTGGCCTCAGAAATTAGGCTTCCTTGTTCTTGCAGGCATGCCAGGCCTGTCAGCAGAGGGGATACTTACTGGTGCTGCCAGTGCAGATTGCAGCCCTGGACAAGTATCACCCCGTCGGTTGGTTCAGTATTTGTTGTTCTCCTTCTAGGATCCCACAGGCAAAAGGACGTGTTACATGTATTTCCTCCTTTATTTAGGCACGTAAGTTACAACAAATGATTACTTTACCAGTTACTTAGGTTGTCTCTGTTTCTTCTGTGTGAGTACTAAAACAAATTAATCAAATCAAAGGCTCCTTCATGAAGATAACACTTATCAACCTTGAATGATAAAGATGCTGAAGGGAGCATGTGGAGTGAAACTACAACCTTGAGGGATTTCTTGTTGCAGAGGCAATAACAGGTACTGTGCAGAGGACCTACGAACAGTCAGGTCTTGGGATCTGGAGACTGCTCCTGGCGTTACGGTTGATGTTGCCCCTAAGCAGGGCTTTAAATGGGATGAAAAAACTGGGGGGGGGTCTCTCATTGGAGCGTGACCGCTGAAACTCTTATGCTAGAAATCTGTGTGTAGCTTAGTGTGCGGCCCCACCGGTAGTTTGCTGCTTCTGTCCATTCATCCACATATATAACACAACAAGTAACATTACGCCTACAACAAGCCAGGACTATTGGCTTTGTCAATGGCTGTAAGTTGCATAAGATAAATAAACCACACCTATAACTTTGTTGTACATAATATTGAAAATGCTACTCGCTTTTGTGGGCGAGATTGTGGCATGAGGCTAGAGCAGCCCACATTCATCTGAGAAAACAGGATCAAGTCTGACGTCCTGTGATTCAAAAAATGAATATGTCTTTGTGTAGTGTAACTGGTGCTCACGTAAAGCGCTCCAAGTTGATGCTGTATATAAAACTGAACAACGAGCTTCTGTGAAGTTACATTGAAGGCATTGATGGGTTGTACTATTGCAGAATTAATATATATATATATTCACTCTGAGGGTAAAAATGGAAAGCCCGATAGGGACCCGTCTTGGCATCTGCTTTTAAAAAACTGCCAGTACTGAACACTAGCAGGACCAGGCCCACTTAAAGCTCTGCCACTAAGCATATGTTGAGAGGTTTCCAGGCTAAATACACCCTTGAGGACATAAACACTTAGTCAGGAACATGACTGCAGTTACTTTGGTTGAAAGTTACAGAGAATTGTAAAGCTTTGATAATCGTGTTAAATAAGTCCCGATGCATAAATGCAGGCTGAGTAAAATATCACAGCGAGTGAAAGGATGTGTCTCTCCCCTCCTTTTTCAAACTACATTCGTTTGACTTAAAGGGAAGTATTTGTATCAACTCCACCATTGAGAATGTAAAAATCCCAGATAAGACCGTGACGCCTGCCACAACTGCTTCGAATTACTCACAATTGTTTCCAATTAAGTTCAGTGCAGGAGGATTTAAGCCTCTCCACCTCGCATTAATGTCAGCTTTCGAGGCGAGGAGGGCTGCAGCAGTGCTGGTAGAGACGCTTTAACCAAAGGTAAAGTTTGCTCCGCAGTTCCTGTTCTGAATAGGATTTTCTTCTTAAATATGAACAGCTCGCATTATTCTGAAATGGGTATTTTTAATAAATGATTTCCAACTCTACAATCTTTTCAGGAACATCTTTTCTTCCTGTGCCTCATTTTAACGTAAAATGTACAGTTGAAATCACTCCAAATGTTGTTCTTCTTAAAAAAACAAATCTTGAATTCTTCAAAGAGCACTGTTAGCCATGCCCGGACTGGCCGTAGCAGGCACCGGGCAATCCTCCCCCCGGTGCGCCGCACAGGTAGGGGCCGTTTTTGGGCCCCTTGGGGCCGGTTTTCTTACAGGGCCGTTTTTGCAGCTAGCTGCATAATCGTCCCTGTAACAAAATCGGCAGAAAACCGGCCCTGGCAAAGAGCTCGGCAGCACCCCCAACCCCCCCCACCCCCGCGGGGGAAGGGGGGGCGAGCACTTTGCCAGGGCCAGTTTTGGTTCCCAGTCCGGCCCTGCTGTTAGACAGCTTACATAGTTACGAGGCATATAATGCACTGAGACCCTAACTATTTATCCCTTACGCACTTAGACCTAGCATCTTTTGGTGTGTTGCCACTGTCTTTTTGCTTTCTGACCTCCCGGTTTTGACTCTGTTTTTGCTAGTTTAGTGTCTCTGCGCACTTATCACTGCTGTTCAGTGTTAAAGTGCAAGTGCTCCTATTGTAAATTGGATTATGGATTAGTGTTCCCACGATTGGCATATTTGATGTACTGGTAATTCCCTAGGAAAGTACACTGAGGTTTTCAGGGCCTATAACTCAACTGCGGTAGTGGGTCTGCAGCACTGATTATGCCACTCAGACAAGCAGCCTTTCAAAGGGTTCTTAGACCGGCCACTGCAGTGTCTGCACGCAGGTTTTACTGCCATGTCAACTTGGCAAGGACACCCACTTGCCAAGCCCTAACCTTCCCTTTTATTACATGTGAGTCATCCCTAAGGTAGGACCAAGGGACCCCTATGGGCAGGGTGTGGTGTATTTGAAAGGTAGGACACGTAATGGTGTGTGTAACAAGTCCTGATAGTGGAATACAGTGTAATTCGTTTTTCACTGTTGAAAGGCTATCTGTTCCATAAAAGAGGATAGGGAATTCTTTGTAAACATTTTACGAGTATATCTTCCCATTGGGACAAGATAGAGAAATGGAATTAAGTATGCATGGGCTTAGAATGTAGAAACACATCTTTTGGTAAAGATGATTTTTATGTTCTATTTTTTAAAATACAATTTTTTGAAAGTAGATATTTTCTTTTTTAGCCATCCTGTGTGCCTCTGCTGGTTTGCAGATTGACTGTCTGGCTTTGGAGTGACAGGGGTTGGAGACGTGCACTCTCTTCAGACAGCCACTATGGGAGTCGAGGTGTGTCCTGCCTTTCCTGGATGAGTCAGTGCTAGGGCTCAATAGACCAGTGATGCTTTTAGAATAGTGGGTGGAGATTTCCTTGTACCTGAATGGGCCTGGTGTGCCTTGTACAATGATGTCTCCACCTTCTTCTGGGAAACTGGGCCAGAGAGGACCAGACTGGTTTGGACTGAGCACAGACACTGTCTGCCCAAGAGAACAAATAGAAACTGAGTATAAGTATTGGGGCCCAGACCCCGGTACTTTAGAACTAGGTTGGATCAAGGAACCTGCCAAGATGAAGAGCTGGAAGAACTGCCAGGAGGAGTACTGCCCCTTTGCTGTGTTGTTGTGTTGTTGCGTTGGTCTGCAGTTGCTGCTTCTGCCTTGGGCAGTGAAAGGACTGGACTGAACTTTCGTCACTTGTCTCTGAGTATCTCCAAGGGCTTGAAATAGAGCTTGCCTCCTGTTCACAAAGTCTCAGGGAGAGCAAAGACATCACTTACCTTTAGGTACCGGCTCTGGAACCGTGGGTTTCAGTTGCCACAGAGGGGGAAAGCAGCCGACACCTCTGCAGGCTCCATGTCCTGAAGGCACCACCACACTTCTCAATGCAACCCTGGTCTCACCGACGATGACTGCTGCTTGTACTGTGACCTGTGGGCACCGCACTCCACCCTGCTTTGCTTCATTCCACCACCCTGGTCTCACTGGCGATGATGCTGCATGCTGAACTCAACACCCATGACTTCACCGTTGTTTGGGGGCACCGCTCGTAAATCACATGATGCACCACCTCATACCACACCACAGTCTAGCCTGACTGATGCCAGATCCCATCAACCTGCACTGCTGCTTGTACCGTGACCTGTCAGCACAGCAATGAGCACGGCCTCACTCTGCACCGCAGCTCTGGTCTCACCAACACTGCTGGACGACAGTCACCAAGCCGTTGCCTGCACCGAGGGCACGCACGCTGCAACGGTTGCCATGACCGGCCCACACTGATGAAGTTGGCTGAAACCACAGGTACTGTTTACGAGGCTGCTGACACTAATGCTGGTCTGCACCAACCTGGTTGGCCGGAACTGTTGGATTCTGTTGTTTAAAGCACTGTGGTAGCACCAGATGGAGCTACTGGCTTTAAGGAACTGCATTTTAGAGTTATCCTTGCAAAGTGCATATTTTTGATATGTTGACATTTTATCATTTTGGTCTTGTTTGCACAGAGAAGTATTGGTTCTTTTTCTAAAACTGGTGTGGGGGGTCCTTTTGTAGTGTTTTCACTGTATTACTGTTGGTTATGTGCAAATGCTTTACACACTGCCTCTGAAATAAGCTTGACTGCTCGTGCCAAGCTACCAAGGGGGTGAGCAGGGGTTATTTCAGTAGTATATCCCCCTTATCCTGACAAGAAGGAAGAGTCCCTATTTGGACAAAGGTGCAAACCATTGCCAACTAGAGACCCCCATTTCCAACACATTCTATATGTGTTGTGGTTGACTCTTTAATTGCAAGAACTTTAACCTCTGAATGCAAGAATGTTTTTGGTAAGATGAGATCCATAATCAACTACCCCTATGAGCGTTGCAAGCTGGTGACAATACATGAATAGTCTCTAGGAAAATAACGTACTACGGGCCAGATGTATGACCCGCCAATTAGCGAGTCACAAATTGCGTTGCATTTGCGACCCGCTAATTGGGATGCACAACAGTGTCTGAGACACTGTTTGCGATTCCCAATGGGGTCTCAAATTGCATGCCTCATGCATATTAATGAGACTGTCGCAATTTGCGTCCCCATTGGGAATGGCTGGCACTCCCAGGGTTGGTGGCCTGCTGGAGTCTGCAGACCTCCGTGTCTGGGACTGCTTTTAAATAAAGCAACTTTTTTCAAATGCAACCTGTTTTCCTTAACAGAATAGGGTTAGTACATTGGCCTGGCATTTTTTGCCATCGCAAAGGGGCTGTAATCCCCTTGCGACCCCAAAATCCAGTCGTACATCCGGCGGATAGTCTTTAGCAAATTTACCTTTGCGCAAGCCACATACTTATTGATATCTTCTGTGTTGGACCTGGCCCTTTTGGCAGGTTCACCCCGAAACTTTTTTTTTGCTTTTTCCTAGCCTGTTTCTGTGACCTGGTGTTGGTGATTTTAGGCCTCTGCGCCCTTTGTCACTGTGGTACAGTGTAAAGTGCGTGAGCTCTCTTTGTATGTGTGGTGAGTGACCTGCCCTCCCATAGGAATGAATGGGGAATATGTATGCCCATGGTAGTTCCTGATGTGTGGGGAGTGCAGGGTCGAGTTTGGTATGTGCGAACTCGTGAGATTGTATGCTGCGCAATGGTATATGCGGCATGATTGTGTCTGGTGTAGAAGTGCCACTTTTAGATGTTGCCATATTTGGGTAATTTGTATCTAGCGTGTGATTGGCTGGAGCCTGGCTCCAGGCGTGAGCCTGGGCCTACTTGTGGATTGAATGCCTGGTTTGAGGATGACAGGGGCTGGGGAGCCCCCAGGAGGTTGTCTGAGTCAGCCCCTGGTTGAATGACTGCATCAGCAACTAGGGAAGTGGGAGGAGATAGCACCTGGGAGTGAACAGGGCTGTGCCTGCCTGCCACAATGCTGGCTCCACCTCCCGCTGGGCGACTGTCACCTCTGCCCCTCACACTGAAAGGAGTCCCCTATAACCAGTTCTAGCTGATTCTCACACTGCCTGCACCCTTTAGACAAAGGATTTTATAGTATAAAAAGGGGCTGTGTCCCCTTACAAAATGCTCTTGTTTCTGACTTGAATCCTGCCAGGGGCGTGCTGCTGCTTCGGCTCAGGGGAAAGGCTTGCCTCCCTGGGCCCTGCCCAGCCCCTGGATGCCTGGAGGACTTCTGGGCTGGGCTGATTGGGGGACTTTGCTTTGCTCTGGGACCCCTCTGCTTTGCCTGGGGAGATTGGAGGACTTTTCTTTGCTGATGGCGCCCTGGGTGTGTTTTCCTTTTTATTTCAGGACTCCTGGGTTCATCTAGCGCTGGGAGCGCTGTATTCGCCCTTAACGCTTGAGAGCGCTTTATTTTTGTGTCCATAGCGCTGGGAGCGCTTGATTCATGCCCATAGCGCTTAGGAGCGCTTTATTTCTGTTCTAGCACCTGAGAGCGCGTTTACGGACCTCTGGCGCCTGGGAGCGCCTTGATTGTTTTGGCCGGTGCCCACCCGGCATCTTGTGCCCCGTGTCGGTGTCCGTCTGTATTCTTTTTTTCCGACTTGAGAGTCTCTGCAGCAGGACCAGAGCCGAGGGGTGGAGGCTCGTTAGGGAGGTCGCGCTGCCATTGGCTGCCGAGTCAGCCTATGCCCAGAGAGTGGAGAAGAAGATGGCGCCTGCCACTGTGGGGCTCCCGTGACCAAGGGGGAGCCCCGCACCCAGAGAAGAGGCAGCTGGAAGTACCGGCGGGGCTCCGTTCCCGAAGGGGGGCCCCGCGCTGCGAGAGAAGCCTCGTCCGCTGCACCAGCGCTGCCCAGAGGAGCCCCCGCTACAAGAAGCCGGTGAGTGGGGCCGCAGAGGAGGAGGGAGGGGTGCCGGGACACATTGTCGGTGTCCGCCCCCACCCTCTAGCAGCGCGATCTTGTGCCTTGTGCTGCTGAAGCCACGAGGGCTTCAGGGGGCATTGTAGTCTTCAGAGCCCGCCGAGGCTCCAACGAGGGGGCACTTTGTGACTGCCTTGATTCCGTGAGGGACTCCAACTACGCCCGCATCCTTGATGATTGGAGCCCCGAGGCTCCTGGGGCCAGTTGTGTAATTAGAGCCTGAGAGGCTCACAGTTGTTTTTGAGTCCCCCGTGAGGGACTCCAACGTTCTGGGCATTGTACTTGAGCCCCGAGAGGCTCCCGCCTATATTTTGATTTACGAGCCCAGCGAGGCTCGAGGTGCAATTGTTTTGCGAGCCCTGAGAGGCTCTTGAGGGACACAGTCAGGTGGTCGGAGCCCCGAGGCTCCCACGCTGTGTTTCTCCCTACCATTGTTCTAGAGCCTGTGTGGCTCCAACGTTCTGCGCAGTGTGGTGTCAGAGCCTGTGTGGCTCCAACGATTGGGCGCAGTTCTGTTTAGGGTCAGTGAGGACCCTGTCGCAGTTTTATGTTCCCAGGTGCCCAGCAAGTAGTGGGCACCTGCAATGTTTAGGTTTTGCGCCGGTGGTGCACCCCTGACTGGCGCTGCATTGGCAGCGCGCCCTGACATTCTGGACACAGGGCTCTTTAGTCCCTTTATTAGATGGGGGCCGATATGTGATTTTATTTAGGCACAATGTGATTATCTATGTGATGGTAATTGCCTAATGTGAGTTTTGCGCAATGTGATGTGGTGCTAGGAAATGTAATGCATTTAATTTGATTAAGCACCTTGATCTTACACCTCTGAATGTTTTTATGCATCATGTGTTTCTGCGCTATTGAGTTGTGTTCTGGCACCTCTGAATGTTTTTATGCATCATGTGTCTTCCTTGTTATTACACAGCTGAATGTGTTTTTATGCATCATGTGTTTACCTTTTCCCGACACCTCTGAATGTTGTGATGCATCATGTGTAATGTGTTCTTGCTGATACCCCTAAATGTATTTTATTCTTAGGTGGTTGTTCTTTCCAGTACAGGTGGTCCTAGTGAGGTCCTGGTTCCCTGTGTGACATTCTCCTAAGGTGGTTAGGGTTGCGTAGGTGGTACTTACCTGTTACCAGTAGTAACTGGTTGTGTGCTATACTTGCTAATTTGTGCTACAGTGATTTTATATCCTATGTTCTAAAAGTGCTATTTCTGCTAAGTGCTGATTCTGACAGTGGCCCATGTGGCCCTGCCTTGTAAATAATCCCTTGTGAATATTTCTCATGCCAGTTGGCACAATGTACATGTGTGATTTCTATCTGATGTGTTTTGACAATACAGAAGTTATTTTTATATAACCTTCTGTGGAGTTCCTTTTGTGGTGTGCCTAGGATGTTGTTGCTGTTGTGTGCTGGCGCAAATGCTTTACACATTGCCTCCGAGTTTAGCCTTACTGCTCGTGCCAAGCTACCAAGGGGGGTGAGCAGGGGTATCTTGGCGTGTGACTCCCTTGCCCTGACTAGAATGGTGGTTTCTGCCTGGCTTTGGCGTCAGCCTTAGCCTACCAGAAATAGCCAGTTCTAACATTCTGCAATAATATGGCCTGCTGAACCTTCATTTTGGGGTTTTAGGATATGATACCTTCAGATGAGAGTTTCTATAAGAGCTGCCAGCTAGCGGCAAGAAATGCATAGTTGACAGATGAATATGATATCTATACTCTAACATTTTTGGGTATATGCATCAAAATTCGGTAAAACGAGTCCTTATTAGCGAAAAATAAGGAATCGCTAACAAGGATTTGCATACCGCGATGCATCAACAGATTCGGTATTAAATACCGAATCGCTAAAAATCGTTAAATAATTCGGAAAACACGTTTGCGAGACTCCAAATCAAAGATTAGCGAATACCGAAGTAGCAAATAACGAATCGGTATTTGTGATTTCGGTATTAGCGAAATCGCTAAAAAAGAAAAGTCGCATCGGAAACAGGTTGATGACATCACAACCAGGAAGTAACACAGCCCATGCTTCATTCAGTACCCTGAGGAGCTCAGAGGAGGAGGCAGAGCACAGGAGCTGAGGAATGAGACAGCACAAACCAGCTATTGACCAGACAACCAGGATGGAGTAGGATGCACCCCAGGACAAGGAGGCACCCAGGAAGAGAAAGCGAAAGTTTGTGGACAAAGAACTTGAACTGCTCATCAAGGGGGTGAGCAGCAAACACGACAGGCTTTTTGGCAAGCTGTCCCTAAAGGTGCCAGAGGCAGAGAAGCGCAAAATGTGGCTGCGCATCAAAGAAAGAGTCAATGCTGTAGGAGTCACCCACCGCAGCATAGACGATTTGAAGAAGAGGTGGTATGACCTCAGGAAGAGGGCAAAGGACAGGATAGCAGAAAGGGTGAAGGATGCAGCTGGCACAGGAAGGGGAACATCCAGCGTCACACCAAACACAGCCCTCGAGGACCCCGTTGAGGCTACAATTGAGCCAGAAGCTGTTGTGGGGGTCACCGAATTGGACACTTCCGGAGCTGCAGCAGGAGGATAAGGTAAGATGCATGCCAGCGCAGATATGCAACGTGTTTCTGATTATCTGCACCTGTGTTAAAAACATTTTTTTTTCTTCCTTCCAATAACTTTACCTCCAGTTTGTGATTCCCCTTATTTTGCTCATGCAAAATAGTGATTTTGGGCATTTTCGGTATTTGCGAGTTTTGATGCATTTCGTTGCGATTATTTAATAGCGATTCGGTATTTCCGGAGGCTGATTTCTTTCTCGGTATTACCGATTGGCTATTTTGCGAATCGGTAATTTACCGCGGGGGTTCTTTAGCGATTCTTTATTTTTAAAGGGATTTGGGTTGATGCATTGCATTTTCAGGTTTTGCGTTCGGTATCGGCCTGTTTTACCGAGTCACAAATTTACCGGGAGGTATTTTGCTTGATGCACCTGCCAGTTTATGCATATTCTACACCGGTTGTTGTTTTCATCATACAAATCTCAGACACTGTGCCTGCACAACTCCCTTTAAAAATAATTGATAACAACAACAATCACTATTTAAGGGCAACCACGTTGTTATGACTATATTTTTTAAAAGTGCGGCCCAATACATAGTCTTCTCCCTAGTTCTACCTCACCTTTCTCTATACAGCAATGTAGATATTTTAAGTTTGGTATTTTCGGACGGACACCCATTGTCTATTGTGATTAGGAAGATCTTGATAGGAAAACTGCATCCTTTTAATATGAGATGCCCACCTTCTAGTATAAATATACAGCTTTACCATCATCCATGTTTTTGAGTCTAGCTCTAGAAACATGTATAAAGGTATTTTAATGTGTCCCTTTCTTTTAGATACTCATACCCCTCAGCACGTCTATATCACCAAATTAAGCCATATCAGTTCAAGGAGTTTTTATTGCACCCTTACACTTCCTTTACACAGAGGCCACCATGTAAAATAACATTGTGCTTTTCTTAGTATCATGATGGGCTAGATTAGGAAACTAACATACATAGGCATTTTGGTTTAACAAACATTTGGTAATAATATTGTTATGCCTTCTGTTTTCCTTTCCAGCTATGGGCCCCTTCTGCGCCTTCATAACGAAGAGTGTTGAGTGAGACTACTTACCTCACTCATGCTTGGAGAGCTCTGAAACTTCAGACCTCGTCTTCATTGGTCCTGATGAAGGTCACACGACCCATAGGGGCCACACGGGGTCAAAACATGTTGTCTGCTCACTAGGTGTTATGAATCACCATTTCACACACTTCAACACCACCATCTTTGTTAACCGTATAATTTTTCTGATCAAAAAATCACCATACACAGTAAAGTATATATTTTTTTACATCTGTTCATGACTGTTGCTACCCAGCCAGTAGCCCTCCAGGTGGAGGACATGAGATCACTTGGAGAACAAAACGCTCAAGTAATAGGACCCATGATGATACTATCCACCCAAACACATTGGTGGAGAATCAAGATATACCGCACAAATTTGTTCTGTGGTTGAGGGTCTCCAATGCAATCCCTGTGAGACTCTTGTTTTCTGACATAAGTGATTCATTCTCCTTTGATCTTAATATTATAGTTACAAGATAAGTAGATCCTGAACGAAGGTTTGAGGAAATACCCAAGACTGTTTGTTTCAACAGCCCAATGGCAGACATGTTTAAACAACACTCTTGTAGTGAAGCATAGAAGCCAGTGCTGACTGGCTCATGACAACCAACAGGATCTCTGTGGTTTTCTAAAAGACATTTAGACGCCCCAAAATAGCGAAATTTTCTAGGCTGGAGGTATTCATCTCATGCATTACCATTGGGCAGCAGTCAACAGAAAAGCCATCTGATACCCCATTGTAAATAGGGTGGATGGGCCATGTGAGTAATAGAGGCCCAACAGCTCCCATGGTGTGAGGGGCCCCCTCACTCTCTAAGCCGTGCCATTGCATGCCTTGCAGAATGCGTGAAATGGCATTGAATAAGAAATAAATAATGCTCAAGAAAACCACTCTCCGGGCCTGATTCACAAAACTAACTTAAGACAAAATCATAAACTGACTACCATTTTGGTATTCAAAGTTAGGACTTACTTTAGGACTCCCAAACTGAGAAAAATCCTAACCTTAAGACTTTCAATTTTCACAGAAGGCATTTAGGAGTCCTAAAGTTAGGAGTCCTAACTTTACTACTCCTAAACAGAGAAAAATCCTAACTTTAAGACTTTCGGTATTCACAGAAGGCATTTAAGAGACCTAAAGTTAGGACTCCTAACTTCTGTGAATACCGAAATGAGTAAGTGTCTTCTGTGAATACCAAAATGAGTAAGTGCCTTCTGTGAATACCAAAATGGTAGTAAGTTTAGGATTTTGTCTTAAGTTAGTTCTGTGAATCGGGCCCTACATTCCTAAGCAGGCCTCTGCAGCATTGGGGGTAGGCAAGAATTCAGGAGGTCCCCTATTTAGCCCAAGACCAGTGAATGTCTGTGCAATCTGGGAGACGCCAGGGTCTGTCATCACATTCTGCAAGGGGGCCCCTTCATTTTGCATTACGCCACCGGGGTGGTCAGATAGCTAACACTCCAAGGCCCCATACTCTGTTGTGCCATCACAGGAGTATGTCAGTAATGGAGACAGAGTAGTCTTTGAAACACTTTCAGTCCGTCCCCTCTAAAAGAAACAGATAGACTGACAGTTTGGCAGAGAGAATACTCAATCACCGTGCGACAGAGTACCCTTTCCACCAAACTCTAAATCACGGTGCTAGTGTCTAGAAAACTAAATACATCAAGGCCTGCAAGAGGAAAGTGGTACAAAAATAGGAATTTAGATGTTTATAAAACAGGAGACACTAGAAGTCCTCTGCCTGCAGCACCAAAATCCATGGAAGGCCCAGGAGGGCAGTATGTCATGCAACATGTGATTGAATAGGAGAGGAAAATGGAGATATTGTTCAGAATAGTTTTGACCTGCCTGAAAGTTAGTGGAACCCTTCATTGATAAATGTCAATCTAATGTTCCTTATCATAGCTAATCCACTTGCAACTGATGGGCATAGTCTATACGAGTGATTTTGTATGTCAATTGAAACACTATCCCAGAAGTATCAGGAAGCAAAGTTGCAGTTGCAACCAAGTTGTCCAGTTTAGGATCTAAAATAAGTTATCATCATTGAATTTAGTATTTCAATGGTATCTGGTACTTAACAGAATGAACTCAGCAGTGGTAAAGCCAGTACAAAAGGCCTCAAATGGGCATAAAGAGTATCAATCACTCTTTGAAAGGAGCTGAAAACAAACTTGTACCAGTGGTGTTTTTCTCTGGGACTGCAGAGCTAAGGTGAGATGACAATCGGCTGCTTCCATACATACTTTTGAGTGCCCTAGTTGGATCAGGGTCGTCTCCCTGCTTGTAACATGGAAAGAGGTGTGCATGAACAAGCACAGACAAGTTCACTTTTCAGGTACTGGTGGGACCACTTTACCTGCAGCAGGCTAAAAAGTCAGGCTGTGCATTTGTTCCTGGCTTGAAGTAGGAGGAAAACAAATAAAAGAAACAAAGGGTAGGCATAAATGAATGAAATGAAGAGTCCGGCGCCTCAAAATGTCAAAGCAGCTACAAAGGAAATAAAAGTAAATTGAAAAAGTGAAGAAATAAAATCAATGAATGAAAAGTCAACTAAAATTGAAATGAGTAAAAATAAAAAGATAAAATAAACAATATGCCAGAAGGCCAGGATCCCAAAAGTGGAAGGAAATGAGAATACTACCAAGGAACCACCACCACCGCAGTGCTGGCAATGTAAGTGAAGTAAATCAGGGCATCTGAGGTCACTCCTAGAGTGGGTTATTAAGCCCTAAAGCCTGCGCCAGCCTTGTGTGGTCACAGTCGTCATGGAGTGTTTCCTTGGAAACCAAGTCCTCAACTCTCTGAACAGCAGCTGTTGGCATCAGAAAAGGAATAGGAAAGAAAATGAAAGGTATACTTAACGAATATGAAAAATAAACATTTAGCTAAACAAACTGAAGGTCTACATCTGAGCTTTCATGTAATTCCTTTTAACTCCTTTACTCTCTAAATCAACTAACGTTATTAACGCAGTACATAGTTTATTTATTCATTTATTTATTTTATGGAGCTTATAAAGCGCACTATCGCCTGGCAGGCATCCTGGCGCTGAAACAACTCAAGGAGTAGGAGTGTGTACACTGTGGCGGCAACTAAAATAAAGGAAATAGCCAGGTCTTAATGGCTCTTCTAAAAGGGAATAGTTCCTGAATTTGTCTGATTAGTTAGTTAATTCAGAAGCAGAAAATGCCACTATTACCAATAATCTCATGACTTTAAATAGTTGACGCTGGTTGAATCAAGGTCAGCACACTAACCCCAAAGGTCTCTTCCTACCTGTATCCAACTCGAGTTGGTGGTGGGCAACTGGCCCAAGTGGCAACAGCATAAATGTTCTATAAGCATGCCCCACTAGCCTCTGCCCAGGTAGCAGCCATACCAAGTGTGGAGCCACCCACCATTCCCAGAGGGTAGGAGTGGTCGGAGAGGCCATAAGCCACAGAAATTAGACCTTTTAACAAGACACTTACAGACATATGCATGAACACATGATACCATAGACACAGAATGGGCAAACCCTTTGTAGCATCTGGCCCTTAGAGTAGTAACTGAAGGTTTGAAACCAGGTCTAGCAGGCCCAAAATTCACAAAGAAATGGATAGCAGACGGGCCGTGGCATAAGAATGATAAATGCTCCGCTCACAGCATGGTGTATGCCTGTTGAATGCAGACAGATCTCATCAGGAGAAGAAGGATCCAGAAAGAAAACAGGCAAACCAATCTCCTGATCACAATGGAAGGAAGAACAAATCTCATCAACAGAACCTCAACCATGCTGCAGAAGCTAATGCTCCTGGAACATCTTCAGTTAATGAGGACACATACCAGAAATTCTAGCTTGCCTAATCTACAGGCTGAGGTAATGTCCTCTAGAAACAGGGTCATAAATTAAAGCAATTACAAAGAACAGAAATCCAACAGTTCAAAAGAAGAATATTGAACACAAACAAGAAGCCTTGAAACGAGGTTAGGGCCAAGGGAATTCCTTCAAGTGACAGGTAACCGAAGGTTGTATGCCTCCTATACCACCCTAGAGTTCATGAAAGACCCAAATGGCTGCCTCCTGAACAAAAATGAGTGGCAGGGAAAAGACCCAAGTGAAAATAGCCTTAAAGAAACTGAAAAATAAGAGAAGCATCACAGTACTAATGATGAACCCTCCCCTGAACACACCAAGAGATGAAAGAGACCCGAAATTATCACAGAACCTCAAGGTAGCAATGTAACAAGATGCCTCTACTGCTATGCCCAGCTCTTAAGATAATCCCATTTGCTGAGCCTCAACCTTTCAACTTCCAGGTCAACAGATAACATCTCTGGGTAGCATCCGGTAGAAGTACTGGGAGGCTGAGGGAACAGGGCAAGGTCCCATTTCTTGGCAATCCATATCTTTCAAAGGAGGGGAAGCCACCCAAACCTCTTCTATGGTGTAACTATCAAAATTATCTCAACTTCCTCCATCTGAATCCTTAATATAAGTATAAGGGGAAATGGGGTGATGGCATGTAGGACCTTTATCGACAAAACATAAAGAAGAGCAGCTGCTGCCTATGCCCCTGGTTCCTGAGATCAGCTGCAGAGCCGGGATAGAAATACGTCGGCTTTCAGAACAAAGCTAAGAGCTCCAGATAAGAACAGTTGCTCAAGACGGTAAAAATCTCCTGGGAGAAGCAGATCGCTGGGAGGTGGATAAGACCCGACTTAGTGAATCACCATCAACTGCGTACCCCTGAAGATTGAAATTCTTAAAGACAGCAAACACGTCTCTAGCAAAGATCAAATCCTGATTTCTACTCAGACAGGAAACTTGAACAATTCAACCTAATGGTTGATGCTGGCTTGGAGACCAGGTTGTATGTTCGAACCACCACTGTCTGATCCTGAATTGATAGAACAACAATAAGTTTGCTAAGTGTAAGGAAGCTCTCTTGGATTGAAGACCCTCGATGGAGAGATCTGCCACAACCCCCCGCCCCCCCAAGTGAGCCTAAAACATCTGTGGTAGGAATAACAGGATTCGTAGATACAGAGGTACACCCCAAAACAGTAATAAAGAAGCATCTATCACTGCATATTCCTGTGACTCATAGGAGTGGCAGTAATGGAGCATTCAGTAATAGAATAGTCAGGGCCAAGTATCACAGAATGTGGAGGGACACCAGGCCAAGATGTAATACACCCATGGAGTCACAACGCTTGTGGCAGTCTAAAAAGGAGGAACAAGAAAAAACAGATATTAGGACAAGAAAGCTTCTCTTGGAACTGAAGAAAGTAAGTTGACGATGCAAACTACCTACCATGTTCTCCTGGAACCATAACCAACCAAGAGTAGGGCAACTGCTTGTCAAAGAATGGGTGAAATGAATGTCTATTCAGGTTGTTTCTTGATGAAATAGGCAACTCATCTCATTAGCCATAGTGCCACCCTGCACTGAATAACACATAAGAATTGTGTGAAATGTATTCTTAAGAAGAGCCCAATTAGGAGGAAAACACAAAGGTAAGAAACCTCGTTGGCGATATGATATTGTAGATTGAAGATGGAGATATATGCTGCCTTGGATAAGGTAGGCAGAAAACTCCCCCTGGCATCAGGAACCCAAACTAAAGACAGTTCCAAGAAGCAAATCAGAGATGAACGTTAAAACAAAAGGTAATTAATGTGTTGGGATGCTTCTTCCTCATATGATACAGATAGGAACTGGCATTACAGTAAAGATGACACTTCTTCTTTATTAAGAACCTCTGATACAGTTCTGTGGGCAATTCACTATTTTGCAATGAGTGGTTCATAGGCATGACCATGCCTATTTCTTTTGGCGGTTGATCAAATGCACAAAAGTAGATGGGAGGAATGCTTGCAATGAATCTAACCACTGGCAATCGCTCGAGGTAGTTCCAACCCATCATTCTTTTGCCAATCATGCCACCTCAATTTGGACTCAGCCACATGCAAATCAATCTTGATCCTGATCCAATAGGAACAGTCCAGCCCAAACTGTCAGTCCAGGTCCTCCCTGAGTCAGAACCCATGCAAACCAAGATCGACTGTGTCCTATTTGGGCTCATCAGTTGGTTGTAGCTTGGTAATAGTGGCACAGTGAGCACAGAACATACCCCTGGGGATGCCCTTCTCACTTAGGTGGCAAATTAATCACACAAAAGGTGGTGGGAGACACGCCATCGAACTCTGGAACCTCCTCGACACCACAGCCCCTGACGTTGCATTCCTCACGGAGACCTGGATGAACGCCTCCTCAGCGCCCGACATCGCCATCGCCATCCCGGATGGCTACAAGATCACCCGGAGGGACCGCACCGCCAACCAGACGGGAGGAGGCATCGCCATCATCCACAGGGACACCATCCGCATCACGACCAACACCGACGACACCCTTACCTCCGCCGAACACCTGCACTTCCAGATCCACACCGACCCGAAGACCACCCTCAGAGGCACCCTGATCTACCGACCCCCGGGACCACGCACACGATTCAGCGAGGACATCGCCGACTTCATCAGCCCGCATGCCCTCCCCTCCGCCGACTACATCCTCCTGGGGGACCTCAACTTCCACCTGGAGAACAACAACGACCGTAACACCACCACCCTGCTCGACAACCTCGCCAACCTCGGACTCAAGCAGCTGGTGTCCACCCCAACCCACCTCGCCGGACACACACTCGACGCCGTCTTCTCATCCAGCGGAGACATCGCCTTCAGCCACGCCACAAGACTCCACTGGACGGACCACAGCTGCGTCCACTTCACCTTCAAAAGAACGACGATCCACCACCACCAGCAACAGGTTGCCCGAAGAAGCTGGAACAAGATCACAGCCGACCAGCTCACCGCCTCCCTGAGCCAGCACCCTCCTACCGGCTCAGCGAACCCCAGCCAGGCCGCCGACAACCTCACGAAGTGGATCAGCAAATGCGCGGACGAACTCGCCCCTCTGAGGACCCCGCCCAGCAGACCCGGCAGCAGAAAAACCCCATGGTTCACCGACGAACTCAAGAGCTCCAAGAAGAACTGCCGAGCCCTCGAGAAAGTATGGAGAAGGGAACCAACAATGGACAACATGACCACCCTCAAGCTGGCCACCCGGAAACACCACCAACTGATCCGCACCACCAAGAAAACTGCATACAATGACCGGCTGGACAACAACGCACACAACTGCAAGGAACTCTTCAACATCGTGAAAGAGCTCTCCAACCCCAACGCCGGAAGCAACGACATCACCCCGTCGCAATACCTCTGCAACTCCCTCGCCTCCTACTTCCACAACAAGATCGCGGACATACACAACAGCTTCAGCATCCAACCGACGCACGCCACAACCGCAGCATCACCACCCACCACCACCCTCCGCGCCTGGTCTCCGATCAGCACCGAAGACACCATCCGCACAATGAACTCCATCCACTCCGGATCTCCGACCGACCCCTGCCCTCACCACGTCTTCAACAAGGCCGACGCTGTCATCGCACCCCACCTGCGGGACATTATCAACACCTCCTTCGACACCGCCACCTTCCCGGAGAGCTGGAAGCACGCAGAACTCAGCGCTCTACTCAAGAAACCCACAGCGGACCCCACCGAACTCAAGAATTACCGTCCCATCTCGCTCCTCCCGTTCCCGGCCAAAGTCATCGAAAAGACCGTCAACAAACAGCTGGCCGCCTTCCTCGAGACGAATGGATCCCTCGACCCCTCACAGTCTGGCTTCCGAGCCAACCACAGCACCGAGACCGCCCTCATCGCTGCCACCGATGACATCCGAACCCTGATGGACAACGGAGAAACAGCGGCCCTCATCCTCCTGGACCTCTCCGCGGCATTCGACACTGTCTGCCACCGCACCCTAGTGCAGCGCCTCGGCAACATCGGAATCCAGGAGAAGGCACTGGAATGGATCACCTCCTTCCTCAACGGAAGAACACAGAGAGTCCGCCTTCCACCGTACAAGTCAGAGGCCACCGAAGTCATCTGCGGCGTCCCTCAAGGATCCTCGCTGAGTCCCACCCTCTTCAACGTCTACATGAGCCCCCTCGCGGCCATCGCACGCCAACACAACCTCAACATAATCTCCTACGCCGACGACACCCAGCTGATCCTCTCCCTGACCAACGACCCCGCCGCCGCCAGAGCCAACCTGCAAGAAGGGATGAGAGATGTAGCCGAGTGGATGACGACCAGCCGCCTGAAACTGAACTCAGACAAGACGGAGGTCCTCATCCTGGGCTCCTCGCCCTCCGCCTGGGACGACTCCTGGTGGCCGCCCGCCCTGGGCACCGCACCCAAACCGACGGACCACGCACGCAACCTGGGCTTCATCCTGGACTCCTCCCTCTCCATGACCAGACAAGTCAACGCCGTCTTCTCGTCATGCTTCAACATCCTACGCATGCTACGGAAGATCTTCTGGTGGATCCCCACCGAGACCAGGAAGACTGTCACCCAGGCCCTCGTCACCAGCCGACTGGACTACGGCAACGCCCTCTACGCCGGAACCACCGCCAAGCTCCAAAAGAGACTCCAGCGGATCCAGAACGCCTCAGCCAGACTCATCCTCGACATCCCACGAAACAGCCACATCTCCGGACATCTGAGAGACCTGCACTGGCTCCCCGTCAACAAAAGAATCACCTTCCGTCTCCTCACCCACGCACACAAAGCCCTACACAACCAAGGCCCGACTTACCTCAACAGCCGCCTCAACTTCTACGCTCCCAAACGCCCTCGCCGCCGTCCCCCGCATCCGAAGAGCGACAACAGGAGGAAGGTCCTTCTCCTACCTGGCCGCCAAGACTTGGAACTCCCTCCCGACCGACCTGCGCCTGACCCAAGACCACCTCTCCTTCAGGAAGAAGCTCAAGACCTGGCTGTTCGAGCAGTAAAGGCACCCCCCCTCCCAGCGCCTTGAGACCCTACGGGTGAGTAGTGCCCTCTATAAATGTCTTGATTGATTGATTGATTGGGAGGAATTCTTGCAATAAGTCTAACTACTGGAAATAATTTATGGTAATATTCCACCCATCGTTCTTTTGCCCACCTCAGGTTAGACCCAGACATATGCTAATCAGTCTTGACCCTGCTCGAATAGGAATAGTCCAGCACAAACTCTCATGCCAGGTACTTCCTGAACATGCTGACAAGCAACACAAGACCGATTTCTGCCTGATTGGGGCTTGCCAGTCAGGTGTAGCTTGGTTACAGTGACACAGTTAGCACCAATCCTATATCTGGATATCCCCTTGCCGCTTCGGGCAGCTCAACAAACACCGAAAATATGGTAGAAGAAATGCTTGCAATTGTGTAGCCACTGGCAATCATTTGGGGTAGCATTCCAACCCATCATTCTTTTTCCCATCATGCTACCTCAATTTGGATCTAGTCATATGCAAATCAGTTTTGACCTTGCTTAAATAAGAAGATTACATACCTAACTGCCAGGTCAGGTCCTCCCTGAACCAGTCAACAAGCAACCCAAGACTGGTTTCACCCTGATTAAGGCTCACCAGTCAGGTGCAGCTTGGTTCCAGTCGCACAGTGAGTGCGGGACCTATGTCTGGATGTACCCTTGCAGCTTAGAGCAGTACATCAAACACCCAAAAGGTGGTGAGAGGAATGCATGCAATAGTCTAACCACTGGTGATCGTGTTGAGTAGCATTCCAACCCATCGTTCTTTTATCCACCAGCCAACTCTGTTTTGAAGCAGCAATATATAAATCAATCTTGAACCTGCTCCAATAGGAACAGTCAAAGCGTTAATGCCAGGCCAGGTCCTCCCTGAACTTAAAAACAAGCAACACAAGACCGGTTTCGTCCTGATTGCTGCTCGTGAGTCAGGTGTAGCTTAACTCCAGTGGGACAATGAAATTAGGAATCACGTCTTGGCATACCCTTGCCACTTAGGGTGGTAAATTAATAACACAAAAAGTGACAGGGGGAATACTTGCAATACTTATATTCATGGGAAATTGCTTAGGTAGCATTCCAACCCATTGTTCTTTTGCCCACTATGCCACCTGGGCACCTAACTTGCCACTAGCCAGTGGTCTCCAATCCCTGCGTGTTCCAAGCTGATCCAGTTGCTGCCTTTTGACGAAGTAACTCTGCCACTGCCACTGGCACTGGATTTCCCAGAGGTCTTCCCACCAGGTTTTCCCGCTCACCATTTTTCCCATTAACAGAAGTTCCACCCACCTCAGGACCTACTTAATGTAGGCTATAACACAACTGCATTTGTAGGCACCTTGGTACCCAGCTTGCCTCTAGCCAGTGGCTTCCAGTTCCTGCTTGAACTGATCCAGTTTCTGCCTTTTGAACAAGTGACTCTGTCGCTGCCCGGGTTTTTCTTGCCTGTGTTTTCCCACCTAGGTTTTCTGCTCACTGTTTTTCTTGCCAACAGAAGCCCCACCAACTCCAGGACCTATGTAATGCAGACCACAGCAGGACTGCGCATCGGACATGCCAGTGGCACACTGAAGGCACACCTAAGACAAGTTTGTCTGCACCTGTTCCTTCCTGGACCGTGCGCAATGCCAGGAACCCTGGCCCCACAAGCATCTAATGAAACACCACAACCACAGCGGAAGCCACCACTGGAGCCAACAAATACCTCCACACTACCTCAGCCATCCTCCTGGATCTCAACAATACACACTAGAAAATACGCTGCTGTCCCGCATCCCCCAGCAAGACAGGAGGATCTTTCTCCTGCACCCATTGTGATTTCACGGATGTATGACGTTACAACGCAGGCTGTTACAACGCCTGCCTTTACAACGCGGTTTTTACATCGCAGTCCATTACAACGCATAGTGCTTTTGAGTGTTGGATAGTGAATAGTTTAATTTACTATTCCAACTCCAGTCCCCGTGGACACTAGGGAAGGTTATTGGATAGTAAATTAACCTATTCCCTATCCTAGAGCGCCCCCAGCGCAATGCGTTGTAATAGTTTGCGTTGTAAAAGTTGCGTTGTAATGGTAGTTCGTTGTAAAAGTTTCGTTGTAAAGGTTGTATACCGATTTCACCTGTGACACCTCTGATGTCGACACGATAATCTCCAAACAATCACTGCATGCCACCACCCCACGCCTACTGTCCATCATGCTCCTCAATGTCTGATACCACAGGAAACACTCCACCAGAATCTGGGATCTCCTGAACAGCAACACATTCAACCTTCACTTCCTGACCGAAATGTGGCTCAACTCAGCCTCCAACCCAGACATTGCAGCAGCCACCCCACCATCCTGCAAAATCATGCTCCTGAATCAAACCCACAAACCAGGTGGAGGACTTGTGATCATGAACAAAAACATGATTGACTGCACCACCTCCACAGACTTGGACACCAATCTCATGGAACACTTCCACTTCAAAATATGAACAGACTACTATGCCACCCTTAACGGAATACTCACCTACTATCCTCCAGGCCCCAGAATTCTGAAGCTACATTGCAACTTCATTGCTCTCCTCCATCAGATCAACCAACCACATCCTCCTTGAGGACATACATTTTTACCTGGAAGATGCCCCAGACCCCAACTCCATGGCCTTCCTCAATAGCCTCAACAACATAAGATTCACCCAGCTTGTTCAAGAACCAACCCACAAAGCAGGCCACATCCTTGACCCTATTTTCGTTTCCAACAAGAGGATCAGCATCACCCATATGACCCCGTTCACATGGTCTGGCCACTCCATCATAAATCTCAAGATACTCACCCACCAAGCGACCCTAACATAAAAACCCAATGCATCATCAAGACACTGGGGCAAAATATCTGCAGAAAACAGCACCGAGACCCTACTGAAACACCCACCCAACAACACCAAAAACCTTGATGTCGACACCAAGCTCGTCAATAAAAAGCTCACTGACTGCTCCACCCATACCGATTCCACCAGAACCAAGATCTACAAAAATTACAAATGGCCCAACTGGTATATGAATTACCTTAGGGAGTCCAAACGCCACTAGGAACAACTTGAAACAAAATCGAGACTTGACAAAAACATCACCGCAAGATCCACATACAAAGCTGCCCTTAACATCTACCACCAACAACTACAAGATGCAAGGATAAAGGCCCTAACTCTCAAACTGGTAGCCAGCTTGAACAACAGCAAAGAACTCTTCACCATCGTCAAAGCTTTCTCCAGTTCTGCAGCTACCAACACTGACATCATCCCATCCCAAGCACTCTGCAACAACCTCTCAAGCTTCTTCAAACAACAGAGCGCCAAGATCTACAACACCTTTGACCTATAGGATACCAATACAAACTCCCCCAGCAAGCTAGACATCACCTACATTGCCAAACAGCAGCTAAGCAACTGGAAGCCCCTCTTGAACAAAGAAAGAGAAAGAGAGCCATCATCTCCCCTGTGCTCACCGGTATCCTCAACACCTCCATAATCACTGGCACCTTCCCATCTTGCTGAAAAAATGCAAAAGTCTACACCCTGTTGAAGAAACCAACAGCGGACCCAAACACCTTTAGCAGCTACAGACCCATCTTGCTCCTGCCTTTTCCAGCTATAGTCATAGAGAAAGCCATCAATTCCCAACTCACAGACCACCTAGAACTACATTAACTCCTAGACAGCTCTCAGTCAGGCTTTTGCATCAAAGAAAGCACAAAACAGCCCTCATTGCGGCCACCAATAACTTCAGAAGTATCCTTGACTGAGGAGAAATGGCTGCACTCATCCTCCTCGATCTCTCCGCAACTTTTGAAGTGGTATCCCACAAGTCACTTATCAGAAAGCTTCAGCACTTGGGCATCGGCAGACTGGCCCTCAAGTGGATATTTTCCTTCCTCACGGTCAGAACTCAATGAGTTAGACTTCCCACTACACCTCAGCCACCTCTTGGTGGCCCTTCAAACTTGCCCCCCCACCTACTTCTGTGAACCATGTCAAACACCTCGGAAACCTACCAGACAACAACCTATCCATGAGCAAACAAATCTACGCCGTCTCTTCCTAATGCTCAACACCCAGTGAATTCTACACAAGATTTTCAAGTGGATCCCACTGAACACCAGACAAATGGTAACACAGGATCTTCACAAATAAACTTGATTATGGAAACGCCCTCTACATCGGAATTCCAGTCCATGTCCTACGCCGACTCCAAACCACCCAAAATGCCACAGCCAGGCTCATCATGAACAAGCTGTGAAATATCCACCTCTCTCTACACCTCAACAATCTCCACAAGCTCCCAGGCCAAGAAAGAATAGAAGTTCAAGTTACTCATCCACGCCTACAAAGCTCTCCACAACAACGGTCCAGTCTACCTCAACCACTGCTTTATCTTCTATCAACCCACCAGATACCTTTGATCTGTGTCCCAGGCAAGAGCACACCTCCTTGCATCATAGAGACCAGCAGCGGAGGACTCAGCTTCTCATACCTCACAGCCAAGCCCTTCAACAACCTTCCACAACACCTCAGAACGTCTGACGGAAGTTCATGACTTGCTATTCCAGACGCAACAAGCATTATCTCCTCCTCCCCCCTCAGGTCTGCCCTACTCAGCTCTTGGATTCCCTCACGGGTGATTAGCCTGGCCCTACAAATTCACATAACCTCAGTTTTGACACAGCCATTTGCAAATCATTCTTGATCACGCTCTAATAGGAAGAGTCCAGCCTGAACTGGCTGGCTTGGCCTTCCAAAATAACTGGAAGAGACTGGGATGAATGGGAACATGAAGGTAATCAAAATACAGAACAAGAGATTTCAAAAACTGTTCAGAAAGAACCACAGGAATAAAGTGTTGAAGAGTATGCATTTTGCAATGAATTGTAGCTAAAGACGGTGCACAGATATAATATTGAGTTTTTAATTTCGAACAACCGAAATATCGGGTTGTAAATATCGAAGGGACAGAATATCGACATCAAGAATATCGGTGACCAGAATATCGACCTGAAGGTAAGAAATATCATTTTTATTAATATTGAAGTCAGTAATATAATTTGCAAAAATATCGCTGTTAATAATATCGATGTTTATATTAGTGTTATGTATTTTAGTATGCATTGTATATGTATGTGTTCTATATTTTTTGTTATGTATTGTATTTTTTAAATATATGTATTACATTTTTAGAAGTTAGTAATTTATTTAAAGTAAATTTTGCATTTTTGTACCGTAGCGGGTTGTGGGTTTATAGGGGAATAGGGTGGGAAGTAATTTAATTATAGTAAATTAAATAATAATTTTAAGAAATTAGTAATTATTTTTAATTCAATTTTGCATTCTACTTCCGTAGCGGGTTGTGAGTTAATAGGGGAATAGGGTGGGAAGTAATTTAATTATAATAAAGTAATTATTAACTTTTATTTTTTGGTATTTATAATTAATACATTAATTTATTGTTAATTAATTATTAATTGGTAATTAATTTGTATTAATTGATTAGTTTATAATTACATTAAGTGTGTTAATTTAGATTAGGAGCGAGTTGTGGGTTTATAGGGGAATAGGGTGGGAAGTCATTTATGATAGTTAAGTAATTATTAATTTGTATTTATTGATATTGATAATCCATGTATTGTTAATTGAATATTAATTGGTAATTCTTTTTATTAATTGATTAATTGATAATTATATTAATTGTGTTCATTTTTTTCGGAGCGGGTGTGGATTTATAGGGGAATAGGGTGGGAAGTAAATTAATTATAATAAAGTAATTATGTATTTTTATTTATTGGTATTGATAATTAATGTATTGTTAATTAATTAATAATTGGTAATACATTTTTATTGACTGATTCATTCTTTATTATATTAAATGTGTTAATTTTATTCGGAGCGGATGTGGATTTATAGGGGAATAGGATGGGAAGTAATTTAAATGTATTAAAGTAATTATTAATTTTAATTTAATGGTATGCATAATTAATTTATTGTTAATTATTAATTGGTTATTTAATTAAAAAAATATTCAAATGATAAGCATGTTAATTTTAACCCTCTGCTATCCAACACTTTCCCTACAGTTACACTCTCTGGAGTGGGAATAGTAATTTTTACCCCTACGGTAGCTAACACTTGTCCTACTGTTGAACTCTCTGAAGTTGGAATAGTAATTTTGATCACTTTGCAATCCAACACTTTCTCTACTGTTGCACTCTCTGGAGTTGGAATAGTAATTTTAACCCCTACGCTATCCAACACTTTCGCTACTGTTGCACTCTCTGGTGTGGGAATAGTAATTTTTACCCCTTCGCTATCCAACACATCCCTACTGTTGCACTCAGTGGAGTGAGAATAGTAATTTTTATCCCTACGCTATCCAACATTTTCCCTAATGTTGCACTCTCTGAAGTGGGAATAGTAATTTTAACCCCTGCGCTATTCAACACTTTCCCTACTGTTGCACTCACTGGAGTGGGAATAGTAATTTTTACCCTTTCGCTATCCAACCCTTTCCCTACTCTTGCACTCTCCGGAGTTGGAATAGTAATTTTAACCCCTACGCTATCCAACACTTTCCCTTATGAAGCACCCTCTGGAGTGGGAATAGTCATTTTGAGCCTTTGGCTATCCAACACTTTCCCTACTGTTGCACTCTCTGGAGTGGGAACAATAATTTTTACCCCTACGCTATCCAACATTTTCCCTACTGTTGCACTCTCTGGAGTGGGAATAGTAATTTTTACCTCTACCACATCCAACACTTTTCCTACTGTTGCACACACTGGAGCGGGAATAGTAATTTTTACTCATATACTATCCAACACTTTCCCTCCTGTTACACTCTCTGGAGTGGGAATAGTAATTTTATCTCTTCCGCTATCCTATATTTTCTCTACTGCTTTTGTTAATGTAGTGTATAATTTATTTTAAAAATAATAAAAATATTGTAATTTTTTCAATTGTTATATATATTTTTAATATTTTTATTTATATTATTGTTGTATGTGTATATATGCATTTATAATTTATAAAAATGCTTTTGGAACAAGTTATAACTTATTAGAATAATTATTTATGAATATTTTTAAGTAAGAAAATATATTATATTTTATATGCATATGTTTAATTCATTTTTACAGTATATGTATTAGTTATAGTTTTTAAACATTTTTAATTATGTTTCTTTTAATTATGTGTATTATTTACTTTATTTTACATTATTTTTTTTAAATATTAAAAAAATATATATATTTTTGACTTCGATATTTTTGTACTTACCATAATGTAGATAGTACTTAGATATTCTGGGCATCGGCATTCTTGTGTCGATCATTTTGTAGTTCGATATTCTGACTATCGATATTCACTCCGCCAGCTACGATCGACCAACCACGCCCTCATCGACCTTCCACGCATCCGCAGAGCCACCGCCGGAGGAAGATCCTTCTCCTACCTGGCGGCCAAAACTTGGAACTCCCTCCCCATCCACCTTCGACTGACCCTGGACCATCTCGCCTTCAGGAGACAACTCAAGACCTGGCTGTTCGAGCAGTAGCGGACCCCTTCCCCCAAGCGCCTTGAGACCCTTCCGGGTGAGTAGCGCGCTATACAAATGCTATGATTGATTGATTGATTGTCAATGATCCCTAAAGACATATTGACATACTGCAGATTGCTGATCATCCAGAAGGCTCTGGACTTACTATTGACAAAGAAAACATGAAAAAGACACCTCGACCCTTCTCTAGGAAGGGAACTGGAAAGACAGCTCTCTTGGATATTAGTTCCTTTAGGCTGTCGCAGACTGCCCTCCTTGTGGTCAAACAATTGGGAACAGGAGGGGTGGCGTTGGCTATAACACCAATTTCTATCTTTGAAGCCCATTGATCCAAAGTTGAGCCCTTTCATGTCTTTAGAAAAACTTGCAAGTGACCACTGGAGTAAATTTTCCTTCTGAGAGAAAAGTGAGAGAGCGGTTTTGCACCTTGAATGCCCAATGAGACATGTCATCCATGGCCTGGCTAAAAAGTTAGGATCTTATAAAGAGAGCTTCATGATGGCAGCCTTCTCAACTTCCTCCACTTTTCATTCAAGTACCCACACCTGATAATGAGACAAAACAGATGCACCCACAGTCAGTACCAAACAAAGGCGATCAAATGCAATGTCTGAAAAAATTGTGACTGCCCTCGATTTTAGGTCAAAATTCGCATCTGCATCCTAATGATCAAGAAAGAGAAACAATGGACCTCTTGGTCCAGGGACTAAGAAGTGTAAGTGACGTGGGTACACGCTCACACACAAAGGCAGAATCCAGTGTAAGTACGATAATGAGCAGCATGTACACAACGACCCACTGTGTCGGAGGAAGAGACATAGCAGACCAGCCCACACATTGGCAAACAGGGGCTACTCTCACTGCTAGTGGGAAACCAGATTTGGGTCCTTCAGTAGGATAAAGACGTTAATTAAACTTTGGAATAGCCACCATGCTCAGATCTTGCCTTTCAAGATGCATAAAGTTCTTTACTACAGGATACATTGGAAGCTTGTTGCAACAGGTTTGTTAAACTGGCAGCACAATTTCCAATAGAACTGAGATGGGGTTCAGCATCTGGAAGGTCAAGTTTCTCTTTGAGATGAGATAGCAGGGCAGGAAGATCTTTAAATTTTACATAGTTCCACCCAGGATCAAGATCGACGTGATCAAAAACTTCATACTCGTCAGTATTGTATTAAGAAGGCCGAAGAAAATGTAGAAGATAGAGCACTTCCAGGAGAGGAAGGAGGAAAAGCCTGACTATGCATCCTTTTTTTATCCTTCTTTCTAGAGCATCTCTCCTCCAAATAATCTGCTCAGGTTTTTTAAATAATGCATTTAACCCTGTCTTACAAATTGAGCCCCTGCCCTACCAGGTGGCTAAGAAAGTGTATTGTAGGTTATATATGTACAATTCTGTCTGTTTATTGGCTGATGTTACTCCATTCACCTAGGGTATGTCTAGCTAGAGTAGTATTTGGCAAAGCAGACAATAGGTCAATAAATTATACCATTAGGGAGCAGAGTCATTTACCCTTGTGTGTCCCCATAATTATGCAGTGTGGGAGCAAAGTCACAGCTCAGACAAAACCTAGCCCCCTGCATTCTCCTCCATTGCCTGTAAGGTATATTCTTCAAGATTCATTTTCCTAAAAAATCCCATACGGACCGACTCCAAATTGACTTCAGAAATCTACACTTTTCTTTTGTTTTCTGACTGGTCTGTTGTCTGCCTTCCGAATTTATGCTTTTCATTTGGAACTATTCATGTTTAATATTCATTTAAAATTTAGATGCAGCACGTATATTTACCTCGCTCAGAATGGTCCCATTGAGGTATTGAATACGGAATTGCCTTCATCCTACGAGGAAGTCCATTGGGCCCAATGAAGGTCGCTACTAGGAAAATTCAAAGCATTCAGATCTTGTGATGAAGTCCGATAACTAGGAATAACTGCACCAATTTATCCAACCACAATCCTAAGGGAGAAATGAGAGAAAATATAAGCATTTTCCCATCTCAGTAGAGTTCACACCTACAAAAAGGCACACATTAAGTTGGTGTGCAAAATATTTCTGGACAGATTACTTTAGTGCTGGATGTCCGCTGTTGTTAAGTCGAATTTAGTGATTGTTGACACAAATGGATACTAGCTCACATAAATGGTTTGCAGATGGAAGAGATTTTAATTCTGATTTTAAACTGTATTTGATACAAACACGCTGGTTTCATAAAAGTGAGGCATGATGGCGGCAAAGCAATCTTGAATAGTGCCCTTTATTCGGAGCTTCTCACTCTTTAATTCACTAGTTAGCTTTGATATTGGATCTTGAGGTAAGCGCCTTCATTGGGTCACGAGGGCCATGTAGCTGACACAAATCTATGCATCCTGACTGCAGCTTCATAGGAGGTCAATGAGTGAAATTGATCATTAGCATCTGCTCCTTAATTCCTCGTGGTTCTTTGATTTTCCAATACATCTTTATCTAACAGCAGGTAAGCTTCTAATTAAAAGCAAGAATGTATTCAGAGGCTGTGCTCAGTGTTAAATAGTAAGGACAATCGGAATTGAGCTTTTTTACTATGACATTGATTGACGGATTATTTCATTATATCAGCAATTAAATGTCTAAGGACCAAGAAGCTGAGCATAGTTAAGCAATTTTAAGTGAAAAACAAATCTTTAACTCCCTGTGTTTACTAATGCCATGACATATACGCGTCTAGACCTGGAGGTCTAGTCACAAACTGCGTTTTGAAGTATTACATGTAACAAAATGCTATTCACAAACCTACGATCAGAGTTTACGCCTCTGCCTCTCCTATCTTTCTTGGCGTTGAGATCTCTGCCCTACATTCAGAGTCTCTGCATATGTTTTAGTTCCCAGGGCTTTATTTATAAGATTTTGCCGTAGGGTAACACTGCAGGCCTTCCTGCTGCACTACCCTATGGCAAAAGAAAACTGCAGGAATGTGGGGTATTTATTAGATATGGTGCATTCCTCTCCTTTTCCCCTGCGCTGATAGAAAATGGGCTACCATGCGTCAATGCAGGCGCCTTTTCCGTCATGGTGCAAGAGTGCCAGCGTGCAGGGATGATTGTTTTTGTGCAGGAAGGGAAACCTTCCTGCACAAAAACAAACACAAGAGGCTAGTTCCTCTTTCTATTTGTGTTGCAGAATGCAGCACACATAGAAAAAACAAAAACAAGGAGAAATAAAGGTATTTCTCCTTTTTGCACCTCCCTTGTGCTTCCCCCAGGGAGGCGTACGTTTTTGGCGCTGCCTCAGAGTTATGATTTGTCATAAATCTGGGGCAGTGTCAAAAAGCCATGGGTGTTGCTGGGAACGTCCACAGAAACGGCCATTGCGCGCCCCTTAAATGCAGAAAAAATGCTTTAAAGGGAATGATATTTACAAGACTGCATTAAGCCATGCAAAGTGGCTTAGTGCTGCCTGGTAAATATGGAGCAGATCCCTGCGCATTCGGAGCGTTGCAAAAAGTGGTGCTGCCTCATTGTATTTAGGTCCTCAATGTGAGAAGGACTGGGTTTGGTGGAAAATGGGTGGGGAATACTTACTAATAAAGGAAGAGGTATAGGGAGGAATAAGGTGGGGTTAAGGAAATTGTTAGGGAGGGGTTTAGGGAGGGATGTGCACCAAGCTACAAAAGAGCAGGCCCATTGCCAGTCGCAAACTGCACTTCGGAAGTTATTACGGCCAAAAAAGGACTCAAAATTGTCGTAAATTACTCCTGCTCAGAGCTGAAGTCAGTCCAGCATCCCGTGTGCCCAACCACTGTTATTGCAATACCTTCCCTTAGAAGTCAATTGAGTTAGGGATTTAAATTAAACCCCATAGGAAATAATGTTAATTTAAATAGAATTATTTAAATTATAAATGCATGTAAATGAATGTCTAAAAACGTAAACAAATAGTAAATACAAATATTTTTATATAATTAAAAATATTCTTATAACCTTTTCGCATTTTAAAACTAATTGTAACAACACATTTTATTAACTATAAATACGTTATTTTAATTTAAGTTACTTTTAATTAATTCTATATGTCACTTTAATGTTAATAGTTATTCATGCTTATTATTCTTTTTTACTTTAGTTGGGAATTTATTTTTAATTTAAGATTGAAACAATATTTTCATGTAATTGAGTATATTTATAGAAGTTTATTAAAAAATGTAGGGCCTCATTAGGAGGGCGGTCGGACTGCACACCGACAGGCTGTCAATGATGCTCTGACGCCGATAGCTCTCCTGCCGGCTACCGAATTTTAATGCTGGTGGTCAGACCCCCTGCAGGCGAAGTCCAGACCTCTATCGAGTATAGGATCTCAGGTCCTGACCGGGGCATGGTCGGAGTCGCCCAGAATGGTGACGGTGCTGAGCCAGGCATGGCACTTGGATTTGGATATCCCTTTTACACAGCATTTTCATGGTAGGAATGTGGCCATGTACAGGCTGTCAGAAAGAGATATTGGGGGGCCCAAATAGGCTCTCGGGGGCCACTTCAAAGTGGCCCTGGGGGCACATGTAATGTCCCCACTCACCTCCATGCACCATGTGCCATGTACCACATGGTGCATGGGACACTGTCCATGGAGGTACAGGAACTGCTCCTTTTCATGGCGGCTTGTGCTGTGGCCCTTTTCTGTAACAACAAAATACTTTTACAAACTTTTTCCAAGTTTATAGAAAGACTCTGCAGTCAGGGCAGATGTCTCTGTATGGTGAAGTATAGGGAAAAGTTCTCTATAGTTTACCATAGGAGGATCTCAACTGTCAGGGCGGAGCTCACCTCAAGGTAAAGTATGCCAATGCTTTTTAGGGCTCGCCTGGCGTTGCAGCGCGAAGCGCTGCCGCAAGCGAGCCTTATTGTCGTCGTGTTGCCTCCCCAAGTGGTACAGCCGGTGCACGAGCAGACACCGGTCTGTGAACGCACGAGCCGCAGGGAACGCCAACGTGCACGCTCACGGCGTCACGCTCCTGTCCTCCAGCGTCTCTTCCAAGGCGCGCTCCAGGCCGACTTGTTTGGGTTGTAGTCGTCAGAGAAGGATGAAAGCGCGGGCGCGAAGCGGGCCGTCAGACGCCGCACGTCCCGCACCGTGGTCATGGAGAGGGAGGGCGGGCTCCACTGCAGGCTCCAGTTAGGCTGTATTTCACCCTTGTATTTGGTAGACCCCGGGCTTTCCATTCCGGTGAGTTGCGCCCTTGCGATGTTTTTACACGTTTACTTTGACTAGCTGCTTGATTTAAATAGTTTACTTTTCACTTTTCTTTTTCGTAGACCGCATACCTCTTGCGTGTGTTTCTGACACAGTTAAAAGAGGTAAAACGTTATGCATTCACTTTTTAGTCACATTGGCCACTCCTTCAGATTGGTGTTGATTTGTTTCATTCATGTTTTTTACACTTGGCATAGTGTTTGTATGACTCGTTAATCTATGACGTTGTGACTCTTGCTTACATCTGAGGTGCCGCTTTTGCCTATGTAATATCGTGCACTCACATTGCATGTGGGATTTAACCTAATGCTGTCCTTACACTAGTGCATGTTCTTGTTTGTTGGTTACTGCAGCCGGGGGTATTTGAGATTCTGCATTCTGGAAGTCTGTTGTCATTGGTTGCGTGCTGGATGCAGCTCGGTCTCGAGCCTTTTGGGCTTTTGGTCTCTGGTCATTGCTGTTCAGGTTGGGAAGCCCACCCGATTATTTTTTGGGGCTACTCTGGACGGGGTCTCTCTGCACCTGGGGAGGCACTGGTAATAATACTGCGGCAGGTAGTCTCTGTTGCTATGGGAGTCGCCAGCCACTGACTGTAGGCGCGTCGCTGTTTTCGGGGGTGTCTCTGGTCCTTCTGCATGGTCACTTGGCTGCTGCTCTCACTGACCTGCTCTCTGCAGGATCCATCGGGCTGAAGGAGCTGTTCTGCTCATTCGACTGTTGGAAGGGGGGCTGCTGCTGCTTCACCGACGCTGTGCACGGGAAGGCGCCTCTGGTCAGGTAAGGGGCTCAGTTGTGAGTGGGGCTGCAGGACCTATGCTCCCGTGATGGTGGTCGAACTTTCTGAAACACAAAATTGTTTCATCCTCTTTCTGACCTGTACCACAAACCCAGGAGCCTACATATTCGACAAGCTTACTTGCATCCCTCCTAGGCACTTCCACCTTTAGACCGTCACTCCATACCCCGCTGCACGATCACTCTTCTTGTGCTCACAAAGCCCCCTCTTCCTTCTTTATTTGGGTTTCACATTTCACTCACAGGCCTTGCTCCTCACTGGGTGGTTGTTGCCGGTCACTGATGTGTGTGGTGGTCTTTCTGCACTGGGTGATTGTTTGTCTGCACTGATGAAGGTGATAGTTTGTCATTGTTGCAGAAGCTTCTGCATCTCTGATCTTGGTGGTTGTCTGTCGTTGATGTGGGTGGTTGCCTATGTGTCAGTCATCCGCTCAAGTGGGTTTATTTCTTCTACTGTTGTGAGTGCTTGTTTGGGTCTGCCGTGAGTGCTTCTGTCTCACTGTCATTGTTACATGGAGATCTGCTTACCAACATGTGGTTATTCAATGTTTCTACTGGGTTACAGTGACTTTTGTAATACAGCTGTTGCTAAGCGAGAAATCTAGATCTTCAGTCCTGGTACAGACCTGTAGGTGCACAACAGGAATTTTCTGTCCATGTTCTTCTATATTTGAAGCGATTTCTAAATCATTACAAATATCTTTAGCAGGATCCGAGGCAGTTTACTTCCACTTCAACCATCCATTTGTAAACTAGACACCTAATATGTCTCTCCTAATTTTACACAGCTAAAGAACCATATGCATCCACTGGAAGGAAATTCTGGCACTGGACTAAAAGGGCACATTTGTTAAGTAAGTGCTTTGGTGCTATACTAATGATAACAGCGCTATACAAATGCTGATAATATGGTTTGCCTTCCTGGAACTATGCATCACTGCAGATACAGGCACTCCGGCCCTCCAGCTTCAAAGTTCACTGTCTGCTCCAGTGCTTTAAATGGGGGAAACATATGTGCAGGTACTCGCCAAATGGACTTCTGGCAAGGGATGCAGTTTGGGTCAGGACAGGGCTGTGTTACTAACCTTCCAGCCTTTATATACACGAAATCTGCATGCATTGGCGAAAAGTGGACAAATAGAATCATCTCAGCAGTTCTACCAGGCAAGAAATATGACTGACACCCTATGTTCAGGCGCACACAAAATCAACATCTGGGCTTGATGGGGCTTGCAGCTCTAAATGAAACCTTCAGAAAACGATTTGGCAGTGCTAGAACGATGTTGGAATTTGAGAGTTAACAAATTCCTGAATGAAATGGCGAAGTTCTAATAAATACTTACTACTGCATGTGTCCTTGTCAATTTCTTTGGGGCAGAGTTTTTAAAACAATCTGTCCACAATAACAGGATATTGAGTTAACCCCGGGAATCGAACCTTGGGCTACGTTTCCAAAGTTGGCAGCTCTGGACATTAGGCCACAGCTCTTTTGCTGCCACTGCAATCAGGGCTAGCCTTTAGCATGGCTCGCTGTAATCTTTGCATCCTGGGACTTGCCAGCCTGGTTCTCCAATGTTGAAATCTGGACCACACTCATAGAATGCAAAGAGAGAATTTGTGCTGGATGACCTGCTCAAACATGAACTGGGAAATTTGAGAGCTGTTTATGTTATGGAGCACGAAGGAAGGAAACCAGGCAGGCTCGGAGCTGTGGAGGAGGTAAACATGCTTATTTCCATAGGCTTAAGTAAGAGGTCTTGGATATATATAACGACCAATGGGTGATTAATACAAAATAACCCTGCTCCTCTCCCACAAGAGTGACAGCCGCCTGTCCCACTTTTGCCCCATACCCTTTCCCCTTCACCTCTGCTCCCTAACCTCAACTGTAATGCATCCCTCTTTGGTATAGCGCTCCGAAGCTTTGTAGCCAGGTTACGCTTTATAAATCTACGCGAATATTTATGCTTTTTTTATTGCAAGAAACATGTCACTTGACAAAACCTTTCTCATATGTAGCATCTTTTATTTATTATTGGTTTTTCATGAAACGCGCACATATATGGTGCTAGTGCCCTTTACATAGTATTTTAGTTGCGATTTTCCTTTAAAAAGAAATCAGTAAATACCGTCAGACAACATCATTTCTCCATAACAGCACATACGTTGAAGAACAAAATAGAGAACAGAGAGGCAACAATATAGAATACAGTGCAAAAATCAAGTTGTTTTCCTAAAGGTGTTCATATATGTTCAAGAAAGAGTAGCGGTCCTTCAAGTTGTTCTTCAAATATTATTAAATTTCCGGGTGGACACTATGATAGGTGTCCCTGGATGTGACAAGTTATAATGCAGGGCGCAATGAGGCCATCCAGCACCCGGTCCCGTTTCTTCGTAGGTGTCAGTCTTACTAAAAAAACGGAAATTTATGCATTACTCACTGAGACCTGACCACTATACGTATTGGAGGAAGATTTATTTGAAAGTACATTTCTTCGCCAGGCCCGTGTTCTTGTTCAATGCACACTGGCATCCATATTTAAATAGAAAGTGTGTGGACCTCACCACTTATAGACAGCTTTAATTCTGGATCAAAGAATCAGGTCCGCCATCCGTGTGGCTTCGCACTGAAGTGCCGCTGGCGTTAAAATACATTTTTAGCCCTGAGGAAGACCAATCTGGGCGAAACACGTTGGCTGTCATTTCTGTCAAGATATTGTTTGAAGACTGCAATAAAAATATTTGAAGAACAACTTGAAGGACCGCTACTCTTTCTTGAACATATATGAACACCTTTTGGAAAACAACTTGATTTGTGCACTGTATTCTATATTGTTGCCTCTCTGTTCTCTATTTTGTCTGTATTATAAGGGTTCTTTAGCAGTGCACCTAAGAGGTGGGCAACAATGGCAAATAAGGTTTTGCTTTGACTGTCGTGTATATATTAGGGTAGTGCAACTGCCGATTCCTACTGCTATTCGTTGTTTGTTTTGGACATACGTTGAAGAACAATGTCTACACAGAGACCAGGTGGCCGATATACACTACCTATTAAAATGAAACCTATATTTTAGATATACATGTACATAAGAACCTCAAAGGCTGATCTAGGGAGAGAAAGCGGAGTTCAGTGATTTATACTTGTTGATCGGATGAAAAAGACTCTATGAATCTTTCGAAGAATCACACGGCAGCTTTGTCAAGATTCCATGAGGTGATAGTTTGTCATTGTTGCAGAAGCTTCTGCATCTCTGATCTTGGTGGTTGTCTGTCGTTGATGTGGGTGGTTGCCTATGTGTCAGTCATCCGCTCAAGTGGGTTTATTTCTTCTACTGTTGTGAGTGCTTGTTTGGGTCTGCCGTGAGTGCTTCTGTCTCACTGTCATTGTTACATGGAGATCTGCTTACCAACATGTGGTTATTCAATGTTTCTACTGGGTTACAGTGACTTTTGTAATACAGCTGTTGCTAAGCGAGAAATCTAGATCTTCAGTCCTGGTACAGACCTGTAGGTGCACAACAGGAATTTTCTGTCCATGTTCTTCTATATTTGAAGCGATTTCTAAATCATTACAAATATCTTTAGCAGGATCCGAGGCAGTTTACTTCCACTTCAACCATCCATTTGTAAACTAGACACCTAATATGTCTCTCCTAATTTTACACAGCTAAAGAACCATATGCATCCACTGGAAGGAAATTCTGGCACTGGACTAAAAGGGCACATTTGTTAAGTAAGTGCTTTGGTGCTATACTAATGATAACAGCGCTATACAAATGCTGATAATATGGTTTGCCTTCCTGGAACTATGCATCACTGCAGATACAGGCACTCCGGCCCTCCAGCTTCAAAGTTCACTGTCTGCTCCAGTGCTTTAAATGGGGGAAACATATGTGCAGGTACTCGCCAAATGGACTTCTGGCAAGGGATGCAGTTTGGGTCAGGACAGGGCTGTGTTCTTGAACATATATGAACACCTTTTGGAAAACAACTTGATTTGTGCACTGTATTCTATATTGTTGCCTCTCTGTTCTCTATTTTGTCTGTATTATAAGGGTTCTTTAGCAGTGCACCTAAGAGGTGGGCAACAATGGCAAATAAGGTTTTGCTTTGACTGTCGTGTATATATTAGGGTAGTGCAACTGCCGATTCCTACTGCTATTCGTTGTTTGTTTTGGACATACGTTGAAGAACAATGTCTACACAGAGACCAGGTGGCCGATATACACTACCTATTAAAATGAAACCTATATTTTAGATATACATGTACATAAGAACCTCAAAGGCTGATCTAGGGAGAGAAAGCGGAGTTCAGTGATTTATACTTGTTGATCGGATGAAAAAGACTCTATGAATCTTTCGAAGAATCACACGGCAGCTTTGTCAAGATTCCATGAGGAATGAGGTCCCAGTTCTTTGCAGCACTGCTTGTGAAATACTCAGAGAGGGACTGTTGTGTTCGAAAGAGAGGAATTTCCAATAAAAAGGTTCCTGTAGCTTCCCGGGGGAGGGTGGGTGTTACAGGGTCACCACCTCCCTCCTGATCTTTATGGACTCTGTTGCCAGTCCTGCACATTTGTGTTCTAACCGCATGCATTGTGGGTATTGTAGTCTTGTTTTATTTCCATTAAACCAGTCAGACTAACTTAGCTGAAAACAAAGATTTGTCAATGAAAAAGGTCACTCTACATAGCTGCCAAGTTGTCAGTTGGCTAATGAGTGACATTTTAATCCATTATGTGTGACAACAGAACTGGCAGTTTATTTTGAATTAAAGTACATATGCCTGTGCAATGGAATATTTTGGAAATTGGGTTACTGGTTGACTGGAGTGCGAGCCCTGGGCAAGTAGCAACCACAATCCTAGTCTGGGTAAGGCACAAGCAAACCCCAAATTAACCTGTAATCAGCCCCTGGTAGCTTGGCACTGAACAGTCAGGCTTAACTTAGGCAATGTGTAATGGATTTGTTCAACACTTCAAATAATAAAGGTCAAAACACCACACATAAAGGATCCCACCCCAGGTTAGACAAGTATTGGCATAGCCAATAGGTCTCGCCTTTGGGACCTTACAAGTGTTTAACCATGCAACAGTTAATGTTGTTGCACCAAGGATATTGTGCTGCATATTTAAATACTTATAAGGTTCCAAGGGCGAGACCTATTGGCTATGCCAATGCTTGTTTATAATAGTCTTCAATGTCTCGCAAGATCTTGTATCTTCCACATTTTTGCTGCAGTTTTTCTAGTGACCACTAGCTGGCACTGACATTCAACAAACAAGTGTTGTTTAAACCTGGCACTGTTTTCTTAGATGCATTACTGTGTTTGAAGTAGGATAAATTGTAATTGTATTTTGCATTTATATAGCACTTACTACCTCTGACAAGGCGTTGAAGTGCTTTTTGGTGAGTAGCACCCTACTCTAGAACCCAAAGAGATTAGTGGTAAATTAATATAGGGCTATATGACATGAATTTGAGCAGTGGGCATGTAAATGTGTTATTTGGATTGACAAAGTATAGTGGAGGGGTTAGAAGAGTGAAGGGTATGCATTTAAATAGCACTTGCTACCCCTGATGAGGTGTCAAAGCACTTTTTGCTGGGTAGCATGCTACTCCGGAACCCAAACAGGATTAGTATGGAATTAGTATAGGGAAATATGAAATTCATGTTAGCTGTGTACATGTGTGTCTGTGACTTGGATTGAAAAGGATAGTGGAAGGATAGACGAGGGAAGGGTCTTGAAAGTGTTTTTTGGAGCTCGTAGCAGTAGGAGGAGGGCAAAAGCAGCTGTATACCTACTCGGCCCAGATCAACAACCACGAGACATATATCTTGGCGACACCCGCTCAACTGGTATGCTCAGGCGACCCATTCCCTGGGGGTCTATCTCTACCATAATCTCCAGGATAATATGTGAGGGGACTCTCTGAAAGGCCCTGGCAGGAATCAGAACACAGGCAAACTTCTGGCAGTCCATTCCTCCCGCCCTTATAGCAAAATCGCCTTAACTAAGATTGTTATTTTTCCTTTTATATTAGTTGGTGAACCTCTCATTTATTCCACCACACACCTTCTTTAAGAAGCTGGATTCTCTCCTCTGCACACTCATCTGGGGTACCAGGCGTAGATGAGTTGCTCGTACCAAATTGCAGCTGCCGGTTGGGGAGGCTTGGGCTCCCCCTCTTTCAAGGCATACAGCAGAGCTCCAATGGCTGTCCAGCTGTGCAGCTGAGTGCTATCTGGGTGAAGTCTGCACTGAACACGGGCCTCTGTCAATATCCATGATCTGAGACTTTCTCCTTCCAAAAGCCCTGACCACATTCCCCCTGCCCTTGTTGGTAGCAATAGCAAAGACATGCATGGTCAGGATGCACAGCCCTTCCTGGGGCCCTCATTATATGCCCCAAATTGACTTCTAGTTGGTTTCCCTGTGACTCAGGTTTCCACACTGCTGGAGACCTGAGGGCCTGGACAGATCACTCTGTACATTCAGCACGTGACATCTTTGCCAAAGGCCTTTGGCCAACTGGCCGAGGAGCATAACCTCCCACCAGGAAAGTTCCTCCTACACAGACACCTCAGTCACATGTGCGACATCCTTTGGGACCTCTCAGAGTGGGAACCCACAGGGCATCCAGTACTGCAGATCATCTTAGCTATGGGTGCTGGTTGTTACTTATCACCTGGCTATATAAGGCCATTTGCGAATTGACAACCACCCCTCTCACAGCACTGTACCAAGGGTGAGTAGATGAATTTGGGATGGTGCTGCATGACAAGAATGGGACCGGGCACTCAACTTTCTCAAAAAGGTCTATGGGCCCTGGCACAAAAATTTCTCGAAAAGGTCATCTGCAGCTCTCTTTTTAAAAACATACAATTATTCAAAGAGCCTATTTAACCCTGGCTCACCTAAATTGTTACGTCCCAGAGATATGGTTTGAATGTTCACACTGTGAGCTCCTCACGCAGATCTCATGAACATGCTGTGGTCCTGTCCTACCCTCCAAAGTTATTGCCATTCGATCCGCACTAACCTTCTTGAGGTCATAGACCTACCAGACATTCACACGTCGGAAGCATGCCCCCTAGTCATGTCTAAGCATAAGAAACAACAAAAAGTACACAACCGCTTCGCGGCCCTGGCACTTCTACTAGCCAAACGCATACTCACACCTCAATGGCATTCTATCATGCTCCCCAGTGGAAGCTTGGCAGGGAGCAATGTTCAAATGGGGTGTGGCAGAAGAGAACGCCTTCCAATACAATGAGGTACAACGGCTGCACCGACAATCTATATCCCCCCAGTGGGCAACCTTACTCGGACACTTCTAGTAGCATGTAGTAAACGATGATCTACCCCCGTGAACACACTATGTGCTTCTCACATATGCTTTAAACATCACCCCAACCAGGGATACCCACGTTAACATTTACCTGCAGTATCCGTTTGCCCTCTCCCACATACCAAAACCAATTCCATATACCCACTTGCCCGCCGTCACCACAATGCCCACATCACTCTCTACTTGTCACCATAATTGAGCCTGCCCGCCTCTCATCCTGACCCCTCTGTTCACCCACACTTACGCCATAACGACAATCTGCATAAGATTAAACAATGGTGGTGGTGGTGGCGGTATCGGTTGTGGTGCGTGTGTGATTTACCTTACATTTGCTTACCATACGCGGCAAAGGCATGCACGGTAAAGGCATCTTCGTGGTAAAAGCATGGGTTGTAATGGGATACATTCCTATAGTCCTAGTATCTCTGCTGCACTCAAGACCACTTCCACAAATGATGGACTTTTTCCTATGTGTGGCCTAAGTGGTGAGTCAAGCTCATTATCACAGTTGAGGTCAAGACTAATGACATGCTGTAAATCAGTCTATAAGGCATCATCAGTATTGTGAGGGGGAGGGATAGCAAGCCATCATTATCAACATCGTGGGATGTGCCCTTTACTGTAGTCAAGTCAAGTCAAAAACCACTTTATTCGATTTAGTTAAAAATCATAAAAGCATTCTACAATCACAATAGAAAAAAGGGGCATTACAAATTCATGAGAAATTACAAAGATCAATAGAACAATTAATATAATCACAGTTTAAAAACAATTAAAAAGAACATCAAAGGTAATTTGTATCTTCACAATTTTCAATAATAAAAGGAATAAATATTTAGCTAAAAATGTACAAATACGAAAAACATTATCCATTTCATCCTTTCATGCAAAACCCTTATATTACATTTTAAGTCTTCTCCTCCTGATCCGAACCGCAGCAACAAGATAATTGGCCACGCTAAACATAGCCAAAGCAGAATCCATTAATTGGAGATACAGGAGGGCAGGTTTTGCCTGATGGAAGGCTTTATCTTTCAATAAAGGAACCAGGTATTTCTGTCTCGGCTCAGTAAAAAAATGACAGAACAACATAAAGTGCATATTATCTTGCGTTGAAAAATTATCGCAATTACAAACAGGGGCGTCCTCCTCCTTATACCATCCTTGATTATCACAAAGGACCGTATAAATCTGATTAAACCAAAGTTTCACCAGAAGCCACCTATGAAAAGGGATGTTCACAATAGTAAGATACGGTTGTATAGTAAGGCAGGTAAGGGTCAGAAAATGGGCTCTGACCGTGGGTTTAGTCAATTGGCATTCCTCCCTCTCCACATTTTTCAATTTGACAAAGTTGAGCTTGACCCAATCTAGATCAGATTTCCTTAGACCTTGAGGGACCGAAAAAATATCGGGACGACCAAGGTCCAACGAACACTTATGGATGTATGATAGCCAAGCAATTTTTTTAGAGTTGTCCAAATTTAAACAGTCCACCAGTATTTTGTGATTCAAACCTAGATTGTTATTGGTCCAGGTCCTTATCCATAACAAAATAGGAGCCATTAAGAGGGTATCGGAAATATACCCTAGACCCAGTTCCTGGTGAACTGAAAACGTGGCTGCAGATTGGGGAAGCCCTAAAATAGATCGAAGAAACTTATTTTCTTCCCTTTGAATGGATTCGGCAGTCACATAGCCCCACAAACCTGAACCATACCTGGCTATTGCCACAGATTTTGCCCTATACAAGTTTAGTAAAGCACCAGTTGGCTTCCCACCCAGTCTCCTAGAAAAACTTAAAATAGCATTAGCCGAGCTCCTAACTGCTTTGGTTTTAGCTATAATTTGGGGAGCCCAGCTGCCCTTGGTGTCAAAAATTACACCCAGGTAAGTAAAAATTTTGACATTAGTGATCACGTCACCATTGCAGTAGAACTGTTTAGAATTATTTTTGACAGCCCCAAAAGCCATGACGTGAGATTTGGAGTTGTTTATCACTAGGTCAAGTGAAGACATAAACTCATTAAAAGCATTTAAAAGTCTTTGCAAACCTAAATGGGTCCGAGCTATCAAAGCTGCGTCATCCGCGTACAGGAGGACAGGGATACGAGTATCCCCTGCACGCGGAGTATCCAAGGTAGCAGTTAAAAGAGTCTTTTCTAAAGAATTTATATAGAGAGTAAACAGCATGGGCGCAAGAATGCAGCCCTGCCGGACGCCCCTACTTGATTTGAACCACGTTGTGCGGTTACCTTCTTGATCCATTCTAATAGAAGCTTTTAAATCCTTGTGTAGTTCAGCCAAGAAATATACAAGGGGAGGATCAAGTCCCAATTTTAACAACATGGTCCACAGCCGGGCTCTATTAACCAAATCAAAGGCCGTGGACAGGTCCATAAAAGCAACAAAAATTGACCCCTTTTTAGCAGTAGTGTATTTCGAAATTATCAAATGAAGATTTAAGCATTGGTCCTCTGTTCCTCTGCCTGCACGAAACCCGTACTGGGCATCTGCTAGAATATTATTGTCTAGGGACCAACTGTTAATTCTGGCTAGCAGAACTTTGCCCAAAATCTTCATGGAGGAATCCAATAAAGAAATTGGTCGAAAACACTTGGGGTCACTTCTTTGGCCCTTTTTAAAAATGGGTACTATGATTGAACATGCCCAGGTTTTTGGCAAACCCCCCTCATGCACACAGTTAAAAACATTGGCTAAAATCTCAGCCCACAACTCAGGGTTAAGTTTGTAAAAATCCAGAGGTACCCCATCTGGGCCCGGGGCTTTATTAGTAGCAGAGCCTAAAATTGCCAGCTCTACTTCTGCTTTACTGAAATTTAACTTAGTAGGGGAGGTTGGGGAGTGGGGTATTGCAAACGACTCGACTATATCGTTTGAGCCATATATATTAGAAAAATGATTAATCCAGTCTGCTTCAGGGATGTTTATTTTAAGATCCATATTGTTTATTTGAGCAAATAGAGGATTATTAATTATGGCCCAAAATTTGGAACTTTGTTTAAGAGTTGTAGGATCCATTAAAGAATCCCAAGCTTCATCTTTGATGGCCTTTTTTCGTGATTTAATCGCCATTGCATAATCTTTTCTCAACTGTGCCACCAAAGACCTATCTCTAGGGGATTGTCTAAGGGCTTTCAAAAGGGCCGAGTGTGACTTCGAGCAAGTGCGATCAAACCACCTAAACACTGGGGCAGGACCCCTCCTTGGCTTGGCTGTGAGCTCTTTTTCTACTCTGGCACAAATAGCTTCGAAGGCACTAACGACATCCCCCCCCTCCTCTCTCCATCCCTACATTTCTCAATTTCGGCTGCCATATGTTGCTCAATTAGACCATGAAAGTCCTCTGGACAGACTTTACACCATTTGAGGCGCCTTCCCTGATCTCTGCTCCTTACATCCCTTGCAGAGGAGGGCCTCAATTCCCCTTTGCATAAGCCAGAGTAAGCGTCCAGAACCAACAACACCGGATTGTGGTCACTGAACCCGCTTATAATTGCATTATAAAACAATACATAGCGTAGAAGCCCCGGGGACATAAAAAAGTCATCGATAATCGATTCACTCCCCCTTGCGTTATACGTGACCACACGATTTGTTGGATCTGAGAATCCTGGTTCATATAAATCATGAGATGATAACAGATTCTCCATTGCCACACCCTTAGGGCTGTGTTCAAAATGTGGCAACGATGTGTGATCTGGGCCGGTATCATCTACAATGTGGCAATGAGACTCACACAAGTAAACATTAAAATCACCCATCATAATTAGCTGAACAAAAGTGGTTTGTTTTGACATGTAATTGGTTAAAAAGGCCGATAAACCTTCTAAAACAAAATTAGGCCCCCCCCTGCATGGAGTTATAACAATTTATACACACAATCTTGTTCTTGTCTTCCAAATTAATTTCCACCAACTGAAAGAAGTGAGAGGAACTAGGGACTTCTTTAACTGTCCCTGCTATTTTAATTGAAACAAGAAATAGCAGACCCCCTCTATCCCTTCCTGCCATGGAGCTCTGGGCATTGACAGAGAATGAAATATAACCATCTACCCAGAAACCCTTATCTTTTGACCAGGTTTCTTGTAGGGCAACTATATCATGTTCCTTCAATTGTTGTAGCCAAATCGGGTCATCCTGTTTTGCCCGTAAGCCCGCAATGTTCCATGATAATAACCTGATATGCCCCCTGCTCGATTCTAATGGGTCATTTATGGCAGTTTTAACCAGGACTTCTGACGAGGTAACCTCTGCATAACCTTGGCATGGGACAGTCAGGTTTTCACACTCAGGCTCTAGTCATTCAATATCTATTCTATCGGTTAGGGCCGTGTACCTATTTGACAAAAATAAATCATTTGGGGGAATATTCCTTACAGAATTAACTGAGCCACTGCCCGTACAAGGCTTTGTCACCCAATCATTAGCAAACATAGGTAAAATAAGTTTGTCCTCCACCCAAGTATTTTCAGTAAAATGTGACTTGTTATTCTCCGCAGTACCTGGTCTATAGACTCGAGGATAAAAAAAGCCAAGAGGCATCGCCCGAACACCCTTACCTACAGGGTCCACAGGGGAGTCATCCCAGAAGAGGCGGGTGGCGACATTTCTAGATTTAAAATTGACAATGACACAATCACCCGCTACCTCTTTCTTGCTTGTGCCCACCCAGTTGACCCTTCTGCTTGTCACAATATTGTCTGCGATGTTACTTTCTCCCGTGCAGTTGGCATTACACCATTTTTTAACGTGCTTAAGAAGAGTGTCATGATGTTCCACCTCCCCATCTACAAGTTTAGGCACGTTAACCAAAATTGCAACAAAAGGTGTTGCGTCCGGAGCTAGATTTAATGGAGGTGTTCTTCTTGCCACATCCCCCAGCTGACCTCTAGACCTTACAGAGGTATTTACACTGGGAGCAGCCACCGTCGTGGGAATATATATCCCATTGTCCACTTTCCCTTTATTTTGAACAGGATTATCGGTGGTCACTATAGAGTTAACAGCCGACCTCATTGTGGATGGACCCCCAACCTTAGGGGCAGAAACCTGCACAACTGTAGGACATGGCGCCATAGGTATAAGGGAAGAGGTGGCCCGAGTATTAAGGGCATCATTGATGCGCTCACATTTTGCCAAGAGGTTCTTAACACAATCCCTCAGAGTCTCAGTGATGTCAGAGGCAATCTGGATTAAAGCGGTTTCCAGTCTTTCTGTAAACAGTTTTTCCAACAGGGCCGAAATACCCTCCTGAGTAACATAAATTGGCTGTAGCGGCCCCTCCTGGTTTGATGCAGTCCTTCCTACATCCCCCGGGGTCATAGGGAATGATGGTATCACTGTTTCAGGCAAAACCGGGAAAGGAAGAACTGTGGAGGATTGTGGCAGGGTGGTTCTACAAGGCTCAATGATAACCCTAGGCTCCAGCGGAATACAATTTATAACAGTGGCATTGGATGTGTTGACAGCCCCAGGGCTGGTAGCAAGACCCAACTCGCGCTCTGACTCTGCAATCTGCGTTGATAGCTCCCCCACCTTTGTAGTCAAGTACGTGATAATGCTAGTTGTGTACTTAGGCACCTTCGCTTTTGCTTCATCTGCCGCCGCTGTAGCCAGTTTGCGCTTACCCATGATGAAAGGGGCGTGGCCCGGCCCGTCCCTGATCGTCCTTGGACGGCCTTAGACGGCCCGCCCGGTGTCGCCCACGCGCGTCCCGCGACGCGGAGGGATAGGCTGGGCTTTGTAGCGCCTCCGGGCGCGAACACAGCGGGACACAGGAAGTACACGCAAAGCCCGCTGGGAGCTGTAGTCTCCAGCCGCTCCTGGATGGATGATGGTGGCGAGACCTACAGCGTTCCCAACCCAGGGGCAGGAGCTGCGTGCTGGCGTGCTGTCCGGTGAGTAAACCTGCTGCCGTTTGACCCCAGAGTATTGTAGCAGAGGATCAGAATCAGAACCAAAAACCTAATAGAGATTCTGCTGAGAGTTGCAATGGGGCAGAAATACCAGGTAAGACTCAGGTAGCATGATGACTGGTTGCGTTTTTATAATTTCATAGTGCAACATCTGTCGGGCTCGAGCCAATGTCTGCTCATGGTTAGACATTGTTGTTGGCACCAGTACTGTTTCCGGCATTGATGGTATAGACACTGGAGCAGGTGTTGCATTGACCGGATTGGCTGCTAGGGCAAGAGTAGCAGTCAGTATCAGTCTATAAGTTAGTTAGTTAGTTTATTTGATTCAGTTCGCTTGCGAGAACAAAAAATTTTTAGCAATAAAATTACAATTTTAGTTTTACAATTATCTATCTAATGCTTCAGGCATAGTTTCAGTTGAGCTGGTGACCAAGATTTTAGCATATCCAAAGTCACAGATTATAATTTGAAAGCTCTGCATAAGTTTTTAAAAAACACATACTTTGGAGAGTCTGGGTCAAATGTTTCAGTTTTTAACAGAGCTCTTAAAGTTCCTTGATCAGCATGGACCAGGTTATATGCCCATCTCATTATATTCGTGATCCCTCTGGAAAAAGAGCTGACTAATGATAGTTCAAGCCGGAGAACTTGAACCGGCACAGCTTGCTGCATCCTGATTAGTTTCCGCAGGATTTTCCCTTCTTTGATATCAATTTGTTTCCATTCATTGATTGGAATATGTTCTATTGCATATGATAGAACGGCTGGAATTTAGAGCTATAGACCTGTAGCAAAGAAGAGAGATGTCTTTGACCGGTGGAGGTATATAATCTTTGGAGGGCTCCTATATGGACATCTGCTTTTCGACCCATTTTTTGCAAGTGAGGCAGATTGTGCAGGGACTGGATGAAAATTCTCCTGAGATATATATATATTCTTTTATAATTTCCAATGGGTTTCCCCCAGTTATATTTGACATGATTCTTCTTTCCTGTGAATGGTACTATTTTTGTTTTGGTGATATTTGGAATTAAATGATTTTCTCCAGTATATTTGGTAAGTGCCAACAGATTTCTTTGGAGCCCAAATGGGGTCAGGTCTAGAATCACTACGTCATCTGCGTACATCAAACAGTGGATTTTAAAATTTGCAATCTTAGGTGGAAAATTGTTTACCTGATTAAGGTTTTCCGGTAGGTCGCTCAGATATAAGGAAAACAGCAAGGGAGCTAATAGGCATCCTTGACGCAGACCATTTAAAGTTGGTATTGGACTTGTAAGGCCCTTCTCTCTCCCCATTTGGTTTGGCACCATGTCCCAGATTGCATTGAGATTATTAGGTGAAGAAGATTTTGAGGGATTCCCATTTGCTGCAGTTTTTTCCAAAGTTTGTCTTGGTCAACCCTATCAAATGCGGTCGTAAAATCAACGAAAGCTGCATACAACTGCCTGCGACTTTCTGATCACGTATTTTTCTAGTAGTGTTTGGAGTACTGTGATAATATTTGTCACCGAATGTTTGGATCTAAACCCGGCTTGGTTAAGTGGAATAGAGCCGGTAGAGAAGGCCCACTCTTTTAGATAGTCTAGAACAACAGCTGCAAAAATCTTCCCGGTTGCGTCCAGGAGAGCGATCTAGCGGTAATTGCTTGGGAGCAGCCCGGAGCCTTTCTTGTGAATTGGAATAACAATACTTCCTTTCCAGGACTTTGGAGTTTTTCCTGTTCTATATATGTATTTAAAGAGGCACGCTAAAAGCTGACTCCATTCTTTTGGGTTGTTATTTAGGACCGTAATTGGGATTTGGTCTGTACCCATTGCAGCCGATGGTCTTGCCTTTTTTATGCAGTATTCTATTTGAGATGGTACTAGAGCCACGATGTGTACGCTTTTTTCCTGCCCTCTATTAGTTTGCAATAATAAGTCGCAGCTGGAGTTTTGATTTATTTTGTATAAGTTGGTTATGTATATTTCCCATTCCGAGGGTGGTACAGGGTTTGCTTTTAGCTGTTTTTTTTTGTTCCCATTTCTAGCGCTATTATGGTCCAATAGGAACGTTTGTCCTTTTGTGTAGCTGCTATTTGTAAATCTATCCATTTTTTGTCTTGGATCTTTTGTTTTTCTTTTGCTTTTTTTCTTCTACGAAAGTTTTTTAGCTTGTTAATTTCCAGTTTTCTTACCTCAGAAAAAGTATTAGTCTATAAGGACCAGGTAACTGGTCTCAGGGGAAGAGACAGCTCCGGTTATGGACCTGCTGATGAATGTATAGAAAGTGAAAGCAAAAGGCTCTTTCTTATACGTCAAACACAGAACAGTACAGCCACAAATAAAAGCAAAGCAAATGATATGGACAAAGAAGCCAAAAACTATCGAGCAAGGATTAGCTCTGTAGAGTATTGAATATAATGCTGTCTGAGATAGCTGGGGATGTCTGAAGCAAGACCGCAAAAAGTAGTGGATTCATCAGTTAATGTTTGTACACCAATAGCTACAGTAATTCTATTATGGTTAAATAACCTTCAATGCAAGGCAGCATAGTGGGGTGGTGTATATAGTAAGGGTGTGAAAAGTAGCAGAATGTTGTTAACTTTAGTAAGCTGCATAGAAACTTTGATGAACTTGTGAATTTCTCCACCTGTGACACTTAATCAGCAGCATCATAATTTCTGAAATTGTTACACAGCTCTAAAGTCTCCCAGGAACATACATGAATGAGCTCATTAAATATACATTTTTGCTCTGCATTTTGTGACTTGTAGTCCTGATTTTAGAACAGAATAAACAGGAATACAAATTGAAGAGTGTAAAGAAAAAACTTAAACAGGAAGACCTCCTCATTCATGGAAACTGGGAAGGGAAAGTTGGGAACTCTGGCATTAAAGTAATCATTTAAAATTTATAGCAGTATATATTTTGTAAAAAAAATGTACTTTGCAGCAAAGATTTGCTTTTTATTTTTCGTTGAGCACATTTCTTTTTGCTACCAATGTTTATCCTTTCTGGTTTATCTGCTGAAAGGGTGTTACATTTTCTGTGAACATATATTGATGTAATCATTTTGCTTAAGAAAAAGCATGTTAGAGGTGAACTAGCATGGACTGTTTAGGCTGCAAGCATGTACTATTGTTACTTTTCCTTGTGGGTTGCTATTGTTTTGAACTGTACATACTTGTGAGTGGTAGATACCAACCAGTATTGCTTGCCTTTCCTTGTTCTGCAGTATGTCCGTTAGATAATTTTGCAGAAACAGGTACGTCATTTTCATGTTTACATTATTTTTAGAAGGAAGAGGGAACAATAACACACATTTTTGTTTTTCTCTTAATATTTGTATGTGGTATGACTCAGGGGAGGTTTGAGGCAGGGCATGACCAAAGCCTCTGTTAGCAACTAATGGCTAGGTCAGAATCTTCGCGGCCACACAAACCTTTAGCCTGCAGTCCTTGCTTGTTTTTTTGTTAAAAATTTTTAATTGAAGAGTTGCAGAATCTACAGTAGTGATATATAATAAGCGCATAACAGTAAGTAAAACAATACAATACTACTGTTACCTAGAGAATAACAATTTAAAATCAATAGCATGAGTTTAAAAATATAGGGGCCGATTAGGATGGCGGACGGACTTGCGTCCGTCCGCCACCCCTGAGTTGGAGGGACCGTCCGCATGGGCAGCGGCGGTCCCTCCATAGCAATTAGGATGTGACCGCCACCCTGGCGGTCACATCCTGTATGTTTTACATTGCGGCGGATGCTGCTTGAAGCAGCCCCCGCCGCAATGCAAAAAACGAAAGGTGTGCATTTGCGTGCACAAAGCGGCATGCACCGCGCGGTGCCTGCCGCTTCGTGCACGCAAGGGCAGGGGGGTACCATAGGTACCCCCCATGTACACCCCCCACGCAACCTTCACCCAGGGGGCCCGCAACGGGCCCCCAAAGTGACTGTCCGTATGCTTTTCCACGGCGGAAAAGCCGCCGCGGAAAAGCATGACTCACCCTGCATCCTAATATGGCTGGCGGTGTCTGATAGACACCGCCAGCCATGTTATTGCTTTTCCGCCGTGGTCGCCTTCCGACCGCGGCGGAAAAGCGGCGGACGGATTGGGAGACCCACCAGCCATCCTGATTTGGCGGTGGGTCTTTCAGGTCTCCTCGGCGGATTTCCCGCATACTCCGGACCGGCGGTGGCTTCCGCCGGCCCGGAGTATGCGGGAAATCCGCCATCCTAATGACCCCCATAATTTGGAAATTACTTTCTATATTAAAGAAACAGCAGGAGAGAAAGTAGAATTAGAGATAGGAAAAGAAAAAGAGAGAGAATAAAAATGAGATAGAAAGAGGAAGTGAGGAAAGAAAAAGGGAAAGAGAAAGAAAGGATTATAAGAAGAAATAGGGATAGAAAAGGGGATAAGAACTAAGTAACGGGTGAGTGAGAGTATACATATGTAGTAAAGGGTAACCAATATAAATCAGATGTAATCTTTTGATGAACAGATAATGAAGAAACGTTGACTATTCTATGTTCATCACTGATAAAATTCCACCATATTGATACAGATAACTTAGAAGCAACCTTCCAACAGGAAAGTATAACCTTAAAAGCAAGTCCAATAAAAAGATCAGTTAACATAGGTTTAGGTGAAAGATGGTGAAAGTCAGATGTCAAGGATCCAAGGAAAAAATGAAATTGATAATTGGATATTACATTGAATGATCTTTGAACATTTGAACCAAATAGCTTTCAAGAAATTAAATACATGAGAACAATAGTAGAGCAAATGAGTTAAAGTACCAAAAGAATTTGAACAAGACCAACATGATGGAGAATGCTTTGGAGCAAATTCTGTAATAGATACAACAGTAAGGCCTGGTCTACGATAAATAAAAAATAGAGATAGTGTGATATGAGCAACCTTACAAATTCTAAAACTTTTAAGCCATATTTCGGTCAATATATTAACAGGAAATGATATTGAGAAGTCAGTTGCCCATATTAATCCAGTAGACGTTTTCAATCTTACAGTAGTGAGGGACAATAAAATATTATAAAAATATGCAGCTTTGGGAATAGAATTGTGAGCAATGTTACCTAATGGTGTGAAGGTTATGAGAGATGCAGTGTTAGAAGGAAAATTGTCAGTTTCTAAAAAAGATTAAAGAGCAGATGAAATTAAGTTATATTCCTGTAAAAACTAATTTGGTAAAATATTTTGAGCTTGTAATTGGAGAAAAGGTATAACAGAATTATGTTTTACAAATTGATGGACAAACATAACACCCTTCTTCTTCCGAAGTTTAAAATAAACTGATTATTTCACAATTTAATAAACTTACCTAATAGAAGAGGTTAACATACATTGATAAAAATCAAAACCTGCAGAAAATATTGTATGTAACAGATATTGAGAACATTTTAGAATCAGGTTTTAGCAATAAACACATAGTTAGACATATAAACTACATCCGTAAATAAAAAATCCTTTAGTCACAAGTGTTCAAATACAATCGAACGTGGTATGGGATAGTCTTGAAAATCATTAGTTAAAGCATGAAATTGTCAAATAAAAAAGGCAGAGTGAATTAACTTAAAATCAGGAAAACAAACACCTCCTTCAGTGTTTGGGGTTTAAGTTTAGACAAGGCAATATCGAAGGGTTTATTATTCCAGTGGAATTTGGTCCAAATACAATTAATCAGAGAAAAATAATAAAAAAATAATAAGTGGGTATTTTAAAAGGTAACATAGACAATATAAAAGGGACATGTAGTACAATCATCATTTTGATGGTATCATGTCTACTTCACCATGATAAATGAAGGGGAGACCATGATGAAAGTGGGTTTTGAATTTGGAGCTTTAGGGTGCTAAAATTATAACTAATAATACTGGGGATAGTTTTAGAGAACAAAACACCAAGGTATTTTACTTTGGAAGGGTACCATGTAAAATGAGTGTTAGCGAACATATATTGATAACAAGAGGAGTTTAATGGTAGAATTTCAGATTTATAAAATGTTATTTTATAGCCAGAAATGCTAATATACATCTTTATTTCTCCTAAAAAGGATTTACAGAGTTGAAGGGAATGGACTTACATATTAAAACATTATTAGCAAAGGATGTTAGCTTGATTTCAAGGGAATTGTGTTTAAATCCTTATATAAGTGTATTAGAATAAATTAATTCTTTGAAGGGTTCTAAACAATGAATAAAAAGCAGACGGGAAAGAGGGCAACCTTGTCTGGTGTCTCTATGTGAACTAAAATAGGGGAAAAGCATCCATTAACAAACACACTAGTATGGGGGTCTGGGAATTATAATTTAATAAAAGAAATACATTTAGGGGCGAAGCAAAACCAATGAAGGGTAGTAAACATACATTGCCAAATAATGAGTTCAAATGCCTTTTCAGCATTTAGAAACAAGGCTACAAGAGGTGATTGATATTTCTTACCAAATGCAAGAATATATGAAAACATCCTAGCATTATCAGATGCAAGTCTACCCTTAATAAAATCAGATTTATCAGATTTAACAAGTAGGGGAACAATAGTTTCAAGGCTGGTGATAAAATGTTGGCAAATATTTTGCAATCATAGTTAATCAATGAAATGGAACAATAATTCGTACAAAGGGTATGATCTTTGTGTGGTTTAGGGATAATAACAATTAGTGCTTCCGAAAAGGATCCAATAGCTTTAAAATCTGAAAAAATGAATTAAAAAGTTCAAGTAATTTAGGAGCAAAAATGGGAGAAAAAACAAAAGACAATTCAATAGAAGAACCATTGGGGTCTGGATCTTTAATTTTTTTTAGGGATTTTATAGCATCCATATTCTCCTGAAGAGTTATGGCAGTCTCTGATTATTCAAATGTATCTGGGATGGAAAGAGGATTAGGAAGACCACAAACAAAACTATGTATATTGTGCTCGGAAGGATGAGTATGTTCTGAATATAATAATATGTAGTAGTCTTGGAAAGTATTAGAAATGCCAGCATCTGAGCATTCAATATTATTGGTGAGTTCATTATGAATAGGACCAATGTGTTTACGTTCAGATTTAATTTTTTTATAATTAGCCAAAATTTTGCCAGTTTTATTTTGAACTCCATGATATTTTGATTTAAATTTAAGCAGGATATTCCAAGCATCAGTGCTAGCAATTTTATTAAGGGTAGATTTGGCCTTAATTAGGTCATGTAAGACAGAAGAAGATTTAGACAAAAAATAAGTTTGTTCCAAAGTTTTAGTTTGCAGTAATAATGTATTATATTGAGAACTTGCTACTTTTTCCTTTCAGCGGAGTAAGCTATAGTAAAGGTCCGGAATGAAGCATTGAAAGCATCCCAGTTGTTAGAAATAGATGTTTCAATAGATAGGTTAAATTGGAAAAAATAATTATTAAAAGCAGTAGCTTCTGTAATAAAATTGTTATCCAATAAAAGTAAATCATTACATTTCCAACTGACAGTTTTAGGGTTATTAAGGAATACATTAAATGAGGCTAAAACAGGGGCATGGTCTGAGATAAAAATAGAGCCAATTTCTGAGGATTGAATAGAAGTAAGTAAGGATTTGGTACATACAATAGAGTCATTCTAGACATAGTATGATGTAAACTAGAAGGAAACATAAGTGCACAGCCATCAGGATTACAAGTTTTCCAGACATCAAAGAATGGGCGAGTCGTAATGGCCGATTGAAATGCTTTATGAGTTGTATCAGGGTTAAATTTACTTTCAGATTACCTATCAGTAAAAGGATCTAACCACTGCTAAAATTATATTGGGATTGCCAATTGAGGCCAATTGTATTTGAACATTATTCCAAAAATCAGGTTTAACTGGGCCATAGATATTAAATAAAGAAAGCAGTTTATTTAGAATTATTACATTAGGCAGTACCCATCGTCCATCATAGTCACATTGAGTTGATACAATCTGAGCATTTAGCGATTTATGAAAAAAGATGGCGACACATCCTTTTCGACTACTAGCTGGAGAATAAACAACCTGACCCACCCATTGCCTTTTTAATTTAAGGGATTATACATCATTACAGAGAGTTTCCTGGAAAAAAGCAACATGTGAATTCGATTTTGACAAATGAGAAAGTAAATTTTGTCTTTTAACAGAATCGCCTAGACCACGACTGTTCCACAGGACAACGTTAACTATTATGGGTGTTGGGGGTAGGGATACAGGAATAGGGATAACTAGCTGCGAAACTATGATGGAAAACAAAAAAACACCATTTATTAACACCAACATGATATATGACCAAAACAGGTATGACAACAATAATGAACAAGAAAACACTCACAACAAAATTAGAAGAAAGAGAGGAAACACAAAGCAAGAGGGGATAGGAGAAGGAATAGTAAGATAAGAAGACAGATCAAGGGAAGATATCCAGATCTGCAGCAAAAAGCATGGAAAATGAGCATGAGATGTGTCAGCATCTAAAACAAGAGAGACGGTAAAGGAGAAGAAGAGTAGAATATATAAAAGATAGCCATATATAATAAAAATAGAAATGAAGAAAAAATTTGAAGAGTATGAACATAACAAATTGATTAAGAGAGTTGAACAGTAGTATTCATAAAATGTGATGAAATAGTTTGAATAAACAATTTCAGTTTAGCAAGATCATCAAAGAATTGTGATGTGGCCCAATGGCTAAAGCTATTGATCTTGAAGCTGGGGAAGGGAGTTCTAGTCTCAGCAGGGATGCTAAACATCCTGTGATTCTGAGCATTTTTTTTATTTTACACAAAGAAGGATGCAGAATTCCATAGCGAATGTTCAACTGCCACATTTGAGAACGAAGAGAAAGAAATAATTTTCTTTGGCCATTTGTGGCATTGGAGAGGTCTTTAGAAATTAAAATATTGTGACCAGTCCAGACAAGCCTATGTTTTTCTTTAAGTGCTCTTAAGACACACATCAAGTCTGTAAATTCCAGGAAGAGCATTATAATGCCCATGGGTAGAATGATGCTCGGGTCAGCCAAGACAATGAACCCATTAAAGATTCATAGGTGGAGTACTTTGAAGATCCAGAAGCTCAGGCAAGAATTTCCTCAGGAAGGCAAGATCAGGGCCTTCAAGATTTTCTGATAGTACATATAAACGAAGATTAGTACATCTATGTCAGCTTTCAAAATCAAATCCTCAGTATGTAGTTTTAGTTTTTGAATTACCGCTCCAACAGTGGCAAAAATGTTTTAGGCCTCTCACCTCATCAAATATAGTATGCAAAACAGAATTATGAGAAGACATAATGGGTATAGGAGGATCTTTCTTGCTCTTTTAGGTTTTTGTGCTAGAGGAAAGAGGTTTAGAAGCATTAAGGAGATTGCTGGCCATCTTAGAGTAATGCATAGAATTATGTGGGATCTTCTGGTGAGTTTTAATCTTGCCCATACACAATAAGGATAGATTATTTAAAAGAAAAATACGCTGGTATTATAAAATGAGATGTAGTAACATTCATAATATAAAGGTTTAATATATGCAGAAAATTCCACTTATTAGCATAGTTCAAACACCAGAAAAGTCACCTGGTAAAGTTTAGTCAAGCATAGCAGTATAAGAGCTGAAGCAAGTAAAATGAGGCTATAATTAAAGGCAGGAAAAGAAAAAATGCAACCAAAGAAAGTTACTCGAGTGTAATATATATTTAAAAGAGTGCTACTAGGAATGCAGTATTGCAGGCAGCATATCTAAAAAGAGCATGACATCAGAAAACTTAAATTATGAGGAGAAAGTGGCACGCATATAAAATGGCGGCTGCACATCGAGAAAACAGTCGGTCATAAATGCATACTAAAAAATGAGGAGGAAAAGCCCTTATGCAAAGTATGTGTGAGAGGGCAAATGCAGCACTGATGTGTGATTACCAAAAATACATGTTGCAAGACGTTGCAGTGAAGTGCTGTATGTGAGATCCAATAAACTGAGCAACATGCTAATAAAATTGTGGCCACTCGAGTCTCACAGGAAACTCTTCGCCATGGCTCCAAAATGAAGCAGGAGCTCCCGCAGTGCAATTACCGGCTCAGCGGGCCACAGGAATGATGGCCAGCATATGTAGATGTTTCGTCATTGAAGGCAAGGGCAAAAAATGGCTGTTTAATAAAAAAAGCTCTGGCAGCAACAGAGCTCACCCGAACACCACCTTCTTGTTCAGAGCGTATAGCATTCCCTCTGCCCTTGCTTGTTGTCCTAGCTCTTCTAGATGCTTGCTTCCACCAGTGACAAGCTTTTTTTCCATACAGTTTTAGAAGGATAAAGGCACAAGCAGGACTAAAGGAGAGTGGGATAGGCATGACCATTTTTTGTGTCCATAGTTGAAACAATTATTTTCTTCTTTTGTTTGTGTGTGACAATGTGGTTGGGTGAAGCTTTTAGTGCAAGACCCATGAAGCAATGCCATCTCTAGTCTTGTACTGGAGGGACAATAATCTTCTGCCCTGTTATAATAGATTTTTTCTCTGGCTTCTGCAGTAGGAGTTCAAAATTAACCAGCATTGTCTTTATTTCCAGAGAATTTTGGGAAGTTGATGTAGCATCCTGCCCAGCCTGGGTACCCGCTAATGACATCGCCACACAAGGAACTTAGTATAACGCATCTTTATCCTTCTGTGTGAACTCAACATTCTAAACCGACCTTCACTTCCCAAGACACTTTCTGGACGCTTGCCATACTGAAGATGACATTGAGTGGGTGGTCCTTGACAAACCATATTAATGTAGGGAGAAGGGCCCACTGGACAAAGTACTTTTCCATAGAGAACAGCACTGGGTGTTCAGATTGGGCAGCCACCACAGCATTCTAAATGATGACATTCCGTGGGGCGCTTTGTAACACTTAACATCATACATGCTAAGTAACGCTTGAGTTGCCAAATGCAAAATAAATATGACAGTTTTTATGTGACTTATACAACTGTAGACCGCTTTGACATTACATTGGACTTTATCCTTTTTGGTTTTTGGTTTTTATCATTGTTAACCTGGCACCATTGGCGTGAGTCTCCCTTCCCTTTTTGCTGTTGCCTCATGTGTTTTGCTGGTGTTAGATGCTTTGGGCACTGTGCCACTGCTGTCCAGTGCCACAGTGCGAGTGCTTCCTACTGTAAATTAATGTATGAATTCATGATTCCCTTATTGACTGGTTTGGTTTACTTGTCAGAACCTAGAACAGTGCACTACGTGTGCCCAGGGTGTGTAAATCCAAATGCTGCTGGTAGGCTTGCAGCACTGGTTGTGCCACCCACAGAATAAGGCTTGTAAAATATGTCTAAGGTCTGCTATTGCAGAGCCTGCGTGCAGTCTGGTACTGTCATGCTGACTGGGCAAGTGCACCCACTTGCCAGTCCTTAAACCTTCCCTTTTCTTCATGTCAGATACCCCTATGGTAGGCCCAAGGGCAGGGTGCATTGTAAGTATAAGGTAGGACAAGCCCTGATGTATGTGGCATGTCCTACTAGTGAACTACCGCCATTTTTGTTTTTCACTATTACAAAGCTACCTGCTCTCCATAGGCCAGAATGGGCAGTTAGATTATTACATTCAAATTATCCTAACTGACTCAGAGAACACCGTAGAAATTCGAGTTTAGTATGCCTGAACTCCGAATGATAAAATACATCTTTTAGTGAAGTTGGTTTTAACATTCGGTGTTTGAAAATACCACTTTTAGAAAGTATCCAAAGCCTGCCTCTGCTAGGTTGTGTATTCCTTGTCTGGTGTTTTTAAGTGACAGGGCTGGGGGATTCCAAGAGACGGAATGAGTCAACCGAATGGTGAATAGAGAGATCTGCATCTAGATGGGTGGGAGGAGTTGCACCTGGGACCTGAATAGGACTGTGCCTGCCTTCCACAATGCTTGCTCCATCTCCTGGGGTGGGGCTGATGTCTCTGCCCTGCATAGGGAATGAAGTGGAGGAATCTTGTCAACCAAGTGCTCCAATGATGTGCTTTCCCTCCATAATGCTGGCTCCACCTCCTGTGGGGTGTCTGATGTTTCTGCCCTGCACTGTGAAAGGAAAGAAGGAGCCATGTAAACAGAGTGCTCCAGAACTGGTTTGGACTGGGCAAAGGCCCCTCTGCCCTCAGAAGACAAAGGATTTTGGGGTATAAATATTGGGACCCTGATCCCAAGAAATTAGATCACTTTTGGACTACAAGAAGAAACCTCCACTGAGGAGAGGAACCTGAAGAAACTGAGAAGAGACTATTCCTAATTTGTAGTGCTGCTTAGGGAATTGGCCTGAAGTGGTTGCCTGACTGCCAAAGAGAGGAGAAAGAACTTTGTGTGCTTTACTTTCAACTTGTGTAGGATCTCCAAGGGCTTGAAAAAGAGTGTGCCTCCTGCTGAAGTCTCAGGGACAACAGACTTCACTCCCCCTAGCTCCCCAGAGTTCTTTGGAAGTGCCTGCTGCTGTTTTGGGCCTTCTGAGAGACTGCGTGTCGCAAGGAGCTGGAAGCGCGACTCAACGAGGAAGTAGCGTGTCGCCGTCGCTGCCGTTGCCACTCTAAACAAGGGTGTCGCCGCTGTGGCTGTCGTATTCCACTGCATCGAAAGAAGCGTCTCACAACAAAGAGGAAGCATGTTGCCGTCGCTGCTACTGCGTCACATTTCTGAACAAGGGTGTCATCGCAGTAGCTGTCGTATTGCACCGCATCGAGAGAAGTGTCTCGCAACGAGGAAGAAGTGTGTCGCCGTCGCTGCTGCCGTCTCATTTCTGAACAAGGGTGTTGTCACTGTAGCTGTCATATTGCACCGCATCGAGGAAAGCGCCTCGCATCCCCAGAGAAGCGCGCCGCCGTCGGAGCTGCTGCCGTTGCATTTCTGAACAAGGATGTCGCCGCTGTAGTTGTCAAATCGTGCAGAATCTTTTCGCAAACGTCAGAGAAGACTCGCAGCTGAAGCTGTTGCCGTCGCATCGCTGAATAAGGCTGTCGCCGCTGACGCATCAAATCAAGACTTCTCGCATCATCGGAGAATCGTGCCGCATCTGGAAGATCTTCATGTTTTTATTTCTTTGCACCGGAACTTTGCCACATTTCCATCGCTGCAACATTCCTCGTTGTGGAACCGTAACGCATCATAAGGTACATTGACGCAAAGTGTTGCATCTTAAGAAGTGAACTGAACTAAGCTAAAACTACCATAGATAAGCCTGTCTGCTCATGCCAAGCTACCAAGGGGATGAGCAGGGGTTATTTTAGTAGTGTAAACTCTTACCCTGACTAGAGGCAAGGGTCCCTATTTGTCACAAGTACCTACCTGTGCCAACTAGAGACCCCCAAATCTAACAATCATTATGTGTTGGCAGGACACAGCACACACTGTTGTTATCATTGCCCCATTATGGACAATGAGCCAAGACGTTAAGAGTTGACGAACAAACCAGCTAAACCACAAGTCCCAGTTATGCATTCCCTTTTTCCTGGTAGAGGCCCAATTAGTATATGAACATGCAGTCAAATGGTCAAAACATCACCTTTATCTTGAATACACGCTTTAATTGTAGCCCTTAATGATGGTGCATGGGCTTTTGTTTCAATTTTTTTATTTTTATTTTCAAGACGGATGAGGGTATAGAATGATGTATGACTTTTACATTACCCGGCTATATATTGTAATAAGGCATACAGTGTGAGAGTACTGACGCCCCGATCCTTCAGCAGGAATTACGATTCCTAGGTACAACTTCTTCAATTTCCGGTTAGGGGTTAGAGGTCATAAGAAGCACCTGAGGCTTGCGTAACTACTCCTGTGAGACATCTCTATTGAGTCTATGATACACAACACGTAAGGAGAGCAGATGGGATTTTATTGAAATTACATTTTTCTAAATGAGGTGGCTAACACCTCACCGGTTTGAGGGTTTCTCGATTGGAGTTATTTCCTTGGCCTTGATACCTTGACCCATACACTATGGTGGGGGGGAGGCGCTACTCCACACAACATCCAACCACTTTATCGTTAGTAAGGCACGTAATGCCTGCCATGATATAGGGGTTAGCTTGACTTTATAGGGCCAATGAGGCCTGGCGGGGGGATGGATACAAATTCCACAAACTTTCCTCTGTATACTTTTACCACAGTCCTGGGCCCTGATTTTGTGTAGTGAACGATTTTTTGTGATGAAGGCTATTCCTCACTATGAATAATAATTTTTGTAAGGAACATTATCTTTGGAATGAGTGTGATATGGCCATAATGTGCTGTTTCACTCGACATCACAGGGTCTTATGAGGCCTAACACATTGTCGGGCACCAGATTAACATATTGGTATACGTTAGAGATCCACCTTGGTTACACCCAATGGGGTGGTTCTACTCTGGTATGGAAGGGTCAGCCAGTCGGGGGCCATTACTTACCTTGCCTATCCCGTCTCCTTCATATTTCCTTACCCTACTGTGTCATTACAGAGGTATATGAAGAGTACTCAGGTATGGGAGTGGTGGCACACTATGCAAGGCATGAGATGTTTTGCTTGGCATTTTCAGTCCTTTATATAATCTGTTTGTGTAAGCCTATTTAGAGCTCTACATGTTGAGAGAGTCTGCTGATGGCTGAGTCAGACCTTACCTACATAACTATGGTAAGGCAAAGGTAGTTGCTATCTGGGAGCACCCAATACACATTTGGCAGTGGTGGTGGTAGACGCTGGTGTTGCAGGCCAATTGTGAAATTCTATTTCATATTTCTTTTTTTGTTTTTGCAGTGCCATCTGGCCCGCTCAAGGATTTGGTGCTAATAAGTAAGCTGGTCAAGTGTTTGTATGGCCTAATTATACATTAAGTATTTTCGTATTACTTATCTTTTCACACATTATATATAGCAGAGTGACTGACAATCCTGGCCGTGAAGAATGCCTTGAACTTCACAGTCATATATGGCAGAAACCTGTTGATCACAATATAGGGTAATATCCATATCCCTACCTCACTATGCTTTTGACTTCTATCCATTAGGGCATTGATATAAAGTTTTGTTGCCCTTAATGAGATAGTTTTAAAACACTTTTTTTGCTTTAGCATTTTACCATTTCAGCCTTTGCTGTTGGTGCTGGAGGATCCAGGAGAAAACTGTTTTCCCTTTTACCGCACCGATGGGGAAGCTAATCTCACATTTGCTGCTTGCCGCCATATTGTCTATCACCCAGATGTAGAAATTGTTGACAGCCTCTCCAGTTAATATGTGGTGGGAAAGGTGTGTCTATTTTTGCTATGAAAAATTTCTTGACCATTGCAGTTTACAAATTTAAAAGGTCTCGCTTGGTGCTTAATTTGAGCTGGTGTTTGTCTGTGCTCGGCACTGGCACTTCATTGCCAACACCAGCGCTTATGACAGTCTGCCAATTGGTGGTGATGTTGTCTAATTTACAGATGAGCACAACAGCAGCTGTTTATTAATTCAATATGAATTTTAAAAAATAGCTAATAAGTGCATACTAAGCCATTCTTATAGCTTTGGAGGCCTGGAATAGTATGAATTGTCACACTAGCAGGAGTGCAACTGTTAGTAGTTGTGCTGATACTGTCATTGGCAGGGGTGGCAGAGGCAATGTGTAGTGCAAGTTACAGTGGGTTCCTGACGAGGGCCCTGGCATTTATTTATTTTTTTACAAATTAAGCACTCTCTGGCTCCTATTTGTGACCCATCTGGAGAGAACCTAGAAAAAGGGATGTGATCTCCCTGTAGTGCATGATCAACTGAATCATTCCCAGATAAGGGCGCTGTCCTCCACAAAGGATGGTCATGATGAGACTATTGCAGCAATTCGTTTGAGAAGTGAGATACTATATACTTACTTCATGACCCCTGGGTTGGTCTAGAATTCAACAAAAACATGTTTCCCTGTCAAGAAAAGAGTTTATAGAACTGTAGTAATGTATACTGCCCAGATTGCTTTACCCGTTGTATTAAACTTACTAGAAATGTGATTTCTGCACTTCAATATTTCGTAAATCCAAAGTTAAAATAAAAATATTAAAAAAGGAAAGAGTTGACTTAGTGTATCCCAGTTTTTTCAGGGTCAAAGAAGATGTTGTGCCTGTATATTATAGTGGGTTTACAGGTCCAATAGAATGATGATTTCTAAGACTTGGCCCAAAATGAAGGGAATAAAGGCAATACACTGTTAAACTTGGGTGATGTTGGTGGGGGGAGGGACATATATCACAACAAAAGACAAAATATTTATATTGGTGTGCCAGTTTAGTTTTATGCTGATGCTATCAGGAGAAGGTACGCTCATGCACGGTACCCATTATGAGATCCACAGTACCTCTGCCGAACTGGTTTCTTCCACTCAGAGACTACTTGCTAAAGATCTGAGGAGAATGAGGAATAACCAGGAGAACTGGGATCAGAATTACCAATGTCCATATTATTGGCATGGTCAGTGGAATTATGCGGCAGGAGAGGGCCAAATTATGCTGCAGGGTCGAGTAAAACATGAGGCAAGAAATGGCAAATTATGTGGCATAATGTGGCACATTTTGTAATAGTATTACTTCATTATTTCATCATTTTAAAACTTGGTAACACTGTCTAGTCTTTGGCGCACTTCCTTAGCACCAGTTTAATACCTAAATATAGCAATAAGCAACAGAAAGGTGGTCTGTCCAACTTTGCAAAGGGCCTTTCTCTGTGCGACAGCACGTGGTACCGCATTTTAGTAATTTTTCACCCGTTTGGTTTAGAAACATTTTTTTTTGCTAAAATATGCAGATTATGGAGCAGATGATGGATTAGGTGGCACATCTATAACTATACGAAAATCGCCGCACAATCGCATAATTCCAGTGGCCTTGGTTATTGGTAGTTTCCAGGGGGTTTAACTATGGGACCAAGCTAAGAGTCACTCATGAGGCCGTAGTTGACTTCCGTAGACATGACGCGTTCAACTCTTCCAATGCAGATCCACATACATAGAGAAGAAGGGATTATTTCTGAACATTATCTTTCCTTGTAATTCGTTGTCACACACCTGAGTGCTTTCCGTGTGACTTTGTGATTATCAATTTGCAAGTCAAACAGCATACAAATATTGTACGACACAAAAAAATGAGCTAATAGTACTCTGAAAGCGTGTTGCGAAATGCCCCGTAATGTATTACTGCGAATGGCGCCTCTTATAACAACATTGAATCCCTAAGGAGATTCTACTATTCAAACAATATTATTTGTTAGGCCAGTCCGAGTACTATGTAGACGCTTAATGTATGCAGTGCACGCTGGGTAATTATGCCCCAGACACTTTCCGTGCTTGTTCATTTTCAACAGCTGGCATGAGCAAAATTGAAAAGATTAGCCCGAGCAGTCTGGCAATATTAGTTTGTCTTCCCATGTTATTCAGGTTCACCGACGAATCAATTAATGCAGCATTATTTCCACCTTGTGGCAGCTTCAACAGCTGTAATTGTTGATGAAAGAACGCCTAGTTTAAATTACCCGTTATTTTTTTCGGTTTTTGAAAGAATGCGATGTTCCCGATGAAACAGACTGCTCCGGTAGATAATCATTGAAGAGACGTCAATCTTTTACGCGGGAAATGTCAAACATAAAGACATCTCACCGAGAGGGAGAAGGCTTTGCAGCACGATTTCTCCTCGGCGCGGCTCTCGAAAAGGCACTTCGGGTGACGTGTTTTGCAAACGTGCTTAACATTGTTTTCTATTTGTCAACACAATTTTATCAGGCAGCATACTAAAATTAAAAGGAGAAACTCAAACATAAAGGCAGTCGAGCGAAACAGTCTGTGGTATCGAGACGAACCCGAGAAATTTCTGTCACTCATATAAGGAGCTCCCTCCGGCTTGTACTCACATCCAAGATATTAAGAGGGACGTCACAGCGATAAGGGACGTACACAAAATGATGCCCTCGCTTATTCCCCCCCTCCCTCCCCCAACTGAGAAGAGTCTGTCAGTCTTCAATATCTCACAGTTATTCACTGGCCTTGGGCTGAATGGAGGCCCTTGCAACGTCGGGGGCCCCTGAAAGGTTGACCTCATTCCCACGCAAGGGCTGCAGGTGTTATAATGTTACATCGCTGCTCAGAGCACCCGGTTGTGTCAAAGATGTTGGCAGCCGTAGAGCAGTCAGCAGACCACTGAAGGTAAAGAACCCCCATGCACCAAAGAGCTCGGAGAGAGATGAGGGTAGGCAAGAAAGAGAGCCACGAGACGCTTCCCGCTGGGTTCCCAGGACCGGAAGCTGATAGACTTACGGCAGCGATGGCTGATGCTCCCCTTTGGTATCTCTCTTGCCAGACATTTCTCGTCCTCCAGGACTGTTTGGAGGCTGTGACGTCATGTATAGTCTGAGACACCTCCGGTTGGACCCGAAGCACATGACAGACATTGTGGTGTCTGGCACTCTGCTGTGTCTGGAAAGGGAGTGGACTGGTTCGAAGTATTGGAGCCTGTAAACAGCAGTGCTGACCGGTGACAGCTGGCAGAAGTGCTAATAGGCATCAAGCCTGCAGTCATGAGAGTGAATGACATGCAGGGTGGGGCAGTGTGTGATATCGGGCACCCATAGCTCTCTTTTACCATCATCATCTGAGAACACCAAACTGGGGATATGTAACTAAACACTATGTCGAAAGGAAAGCAGGAATTTAAGCCTGGCAATCATCTCATACCATGATAGGTGGGTCTCATTGAAGGTACCAGCCTACTTGCTGCATTGTGCTGTTGATTCATCTTCTATAAAGTGATGTACCAAAGCACCTATGGTGAGGCGATCACTGGGCAAAAATCCTGAAGGGGTCGTTGTTATCTGTGCTGCTATCACGTGATCCATAATGCCAGTAAATGTAGAGACCTTGCCACCCCACCTTTTAATACACATAGGGGGATATTCTCAAGAAGGTGCGATAATGATTGCCAAAATCGGTTAACACAATGTTTCAGATTTCCGTCCATGGGGGAAAACAACTCTGTGTTAATGTCCTATTCACAACACGGTGGTAACATGCAATAGTTTCCCGATAACGCATCAAATGTCCGCAATAAAGTCACCGAACAGCGATAAAAATCTAACCCCCAATGGGCAAAAAGTTGCAATGGGTCCAAACGCAATTAAAAATTCGGTGATAATCTTCGCCAGGGCTGCAATTCACACACGTCAGGTGGGAAAAATTACTATAAAAGTAGGAAAAAAAACACAAACAAAACCAAAACAACTGCGAAGCACAATGGAGGTAGCCGGAGCAATTACAGAGGACAACCAGAAACCCACAAGCCCCACGGAGGACCAGCCTGGGCAATGACATCCTCTGGCGTTTAGTCTCTGAGGCTGGTGCTTTTTTTTATGGTCTGCTGTCTTGTTCTGCGCTGCCGGTGGTAGTCCTGGGGTGGGGGTGGTCCTGGGGTTGGTGGCAGGGGTGCTGTGGCCCTCTTGGGTCTCCATGCTGCATGATCATTGGCTCCATGGCATCTGTTGGTCTTCAGATGTGGCTCTGGGTCGGGCTCCCTTTCATACTGCATGTGGTCGTCCTGCTTAACACCAGTAAAAGGCAGGAGTTAAATCCCTGCTGTTAACGTACCCTGTCGCCTGTTTTTGGATCGCATCGCAGATCTGGCTGGTCGTTGAGTATCGCGAAGTGGTGTTTTTGTGTGTTTTTACACGGCAACGCCTACTCTGCATGTCATTAGCGTTAGTTGTCGCTCTCATCTGTGACAATGTTTTTTGCGGAAGCTATCGCTGGAAAACTGGTGATATCGGCATGTTGCACCAGCTTGAGAATGGGGCGATAATTCGTTTGCCACATTTGCTGCGCTAAAGTGCCGATAACTCAGCGATAAGTCCTTGAGAATATGCCCCATAGCCTCGTAAATCATGATAAACACACATAAAAACAAGCTTAAAGTTTTATCCATAAGCCAGAAATGTAATTCGACTTGCCACCTCACATAGTGCTTCTGTGTTTCCCACGATACCACCATTTTTCACACAGTGAAGAGCCATCATCACCTGGAGAGCATCGTGGGAGCTGGAATCCCTTGTCTAGATTTGGTTTTCGGCTTGAGGGTGGTGGCTCTGAACTCTTGAAATCCATGACAGATTTCACAACCTCCACAGTCGCGCACTGCAGGCAGCTTCAGTAACCTTTAATGTTTGTGGCAAGTGGTTGGAGTAGTCACCCGTGCAGTCCAGCCTCCCCCTTCAATGACCTTCCATACCAGCTCAGGTTGTGATAGACTAAGAGCCCACCCCTATTTCCAGTTCACTCCCTACAAGCCACCTACGCCCCCACTTGTAAAAAATTATTCCATGTGGATTATCTGCAAAATTATTATAAACAAAACTGAGAGCGAGAGGAGGGAACAACAAGGCTCGTCTGTCTCCCCAAAACACTTTTACCAAACAAAAAGAAGGAGCTAAATGTAGTCTCAAGAGACCAGCATCCTATTGGTCATGAAAGTTTTCTCCCTTTAGGAATTGCCGCTAGGCAGCCAAAATGGCAACATTGCAGGAATGTGCAGTATTTTTAGGTCGAGCATTCAAGACCTCTTGAATACCTTAGTATACTTCTATGTGGGGTTACAGCCCAAGCACCACTTTACATTTGATTGTTTCAGTGTTCTTCAAAAATCATTGCTTGCCTGTGGTCAACCCTTCCTATTTGTCCCTCCTTTTCGTGGGTTGTTCATTCCCACGAAGCAGCGCCTCATTACTTGTAGCCTTCCACTTAGCCCATTATAGCAGCTGTAAAAGGGACAACTTTTTCTTTGTCTAGGAGCATTCACATCGGCGCTGGAAGTTTTCAGTCCCTCTACCTCAACTTCAGTTTGTGTAAATAGGGCTGTAATTCATTATCTCCACACATTTGCTGTGCATTCAAAGCTGCTCCCCACCCACCCCTGACCGCCTGTTTACTTTTCTTTCTGTAACTTCAATGAGAGAGCCGTAATTATCAGGCCAATAATGGCTGTTGCTCTCTCCTCTGGCTAATAGCTTTGCCCCATGCTGGGTGTCCCCACCCCTTTACCTCCCACCTCCAGGTCTGCGATTCATGCACCTGCTTCCATCTGCCCGTACTACCTCAGCACTTCCCTGTCTGCTGCAGGTGATGCCCCCCACTTACCATCGTCACATACTAGAATTTACATGTTGTGGTGTTAATGAAACCTTTCTCTTATGCCTAGGTCCGGTCCTGCTGGCCAGTCTTGACTCTGCTGCGCTTATTGCTTGACTGGCGCATGCAACGGCAGTTGCATGACTGCAATACTTTCTGTTTATTTGCCAAGACTGGAGTTGAGTCATTGAAAGGTAGCCGGCAGCAGTTATGTTTCAAGGTTCCGTCTTCAGCTGCCGCCTGTGCCTCTCTCATGGGGACCTGTGACCCGACAAAGCTGCTTGAGACTCATCGTCGCGGATGACGGGTGACAGTCAATCTCCAGTCTATAGTGGGACCTGCTTCTTGAAAATAAATTTTATTTTACTTTGTCAGCCTGAGCTTAAGTTCACTGCACTCCTCAGACTGGCAGGCTGCAGTGGTGCCTCATCGGGATGGGCAGCTGCACTCCTCTCTCAGCTGATAGGGGTTGACTGGGGGATCGGCTGCCGGAGTGAGACCTGTCGGCACCCACCGTGGCTCACAGTCCAGTCTATAATCCTGAAATATATTTAATTTCTAGCATCAGCCTGAGCCTATAGCTCACTGCCAACTCTGGCTGTGTTGGAGTCGTTCCGAGGCAAGCATTACTACACACCTTTGCTTCTTACCCCCACCCCATCCTACTTTGCAAGCCCACTCAGTATTTAGAGAATTGGAAGGCAGTTCCACAATTTTATGCACTTCTTAACCGGTCAGCTCATAAAGTCAGTCACCCAACAAAACATTGTCTATGACAGTTTATTATTCTCTGTCTTTTGCATCTGGCACAATCCAACTGTGCAGTCAGTATGATACCCAGGGGTGCAACCAAACAGCCCTAGACAAAGCAGCCACCTGATTAGGTCGAGCCTAGCTATTGCGTAAGCAATCGCTATGCGAGAGATATAGAGGTGCTCCGGGAAAGCCTAACAAGAGGGCTTTGGAATGCGGATTATGGCCAGTGCATGTGCGCCAGGCGTGCGCTCGCCATTTGCTCCCCACCCCCCCATCAGACTTCAAAGGAAGCCGCTCCCCTGCCCCCCCATCAGACCTCAAAGGAATGCGCTCCTGAACTTGCTGGCCTCACTCTCGTGAGCCTTTAATTACTTTTATCTGGAGCTTGCATTCTCATCCCAAACCAGCTCCAGATTAGCACAGCCGTGAGAGTTTTGCTGTGCAAAATTAACAACCCATGTAATAGAATAGACTGGGATTAAAATGGCCGCCACAAACTTTGCTTCATAGATTAGAGCGAGGGGATTTTTGACATTGACCACGAGTGACTTAAAAACATTACCAACAAACAATGTTTTTAATCATAGTTTATACAGGCATTACAAATCAACACTGTGTACTGCGTTGACCATGCCTGGCCAATAGGGTGTTTCCGTACCGTTCATACATAGATTCAAATGCCGAACTTCATTGCATAAATAAAAGAAACGTAAATCTCTTGCCGCTCACTGTAAGTATATACAAGAATTTGTTGTAATGAATTAATTTTGTGTTGCAATGGTTTTAACGAACTATGCAAATAAAATGAAACTTGAAACTTGAAACTTGCCGCTCACTGTTGTAATATATATCTGTTTGCCACTACTTTGGAAATGTTGCCTTACCGTTACCAGCTGACTCTCCTAATTTCTAACCCTCTTGTTTCTCCCAGCTAGTTTAAAGTGCACTGGATATCAGTAGGTCTTTTGTGACGCTTTGAAAGGTACATACACACTTCTCACCGAAGAAATAAACTCCACCATCCAACTCCACCCTCCAACTCCAACTCCAACTCCACCCTCCAACTCCACCCTCCAACTCCAACTCCACCCTCCAACTCCACCATCCAAATCCAACTCCACCCCAACTCCACCCTCCAACTCCAACTCCACCCTCCAACTCCACCCTCCAACTCCACCCTCCAATTCCAACTCCAACTCCACCCTCCAACTCCACCCTCCAACTCCAACTCCACCCTCCAACTCCAACTCCAACTCCACCCTCCAACTCCAACTCCAACTCCACCCTCCAACTCCACCCTCCAACTCCAACTCCACCTCCACCCTCCAACTCCAACTCCACCCTCCAACTCCACCCTCCAACTCCACCCTCCAACTCCAACTCCACCCACCAACTCCAACTCCACCCTCCAACTCCAACTCCACCCTCCAACTCCACCCTCCAACTCCAACTCCACCCTCCAACTCCAACTCCACCCTCCAACTCCAGCCTCCAACTCCACCCTCCAACTCCAACTCCACCCTCCAACTCCAACTCCACCCTCCAACTCCAACTCCAACTCCACCCTCCAACTCCAACTCCACCCTCCAACTCCAACTCCACCCTCCAACTCCAACTCCACCCTCCAACTCCAACTCCACCTTCCAACTACAGCCTCCAACTCCACCCTCCAACTCCACCCTCCAACTCCACCCTCCAACTCCACCCTCTAACTCCACCTTCCAACTCCAACTCCACCCTCCAACTCCACCCTCCAATTCCACCCTCCAACTCCAATTCCAACTCCAACTCCACCCTCCACCTCAAAATCCACCCTCCAACTGCACCCTCCAACTCCAACTCCACCCTCCAAATCCATCCTCACCCTCCAACTCCACCCTCCAACTCCAACTCCACCCTCCAACTCCACCCTCCACCCTCCAACTGCACCCTCCAACTCCACCCTCCACCTCTAACTCTACCCTCCAACTGCACCCTCCAACTCCACCGTCCAATCCACCCTCACCCTTCAACTCCAACTCCACCTCCAACTCCACCCTCCAACGGCACCCTCCAACTCCAACTCCACCCTCCAAATCCACCCTCACCCTCCAACTCCACCCTCCAACTCCAACTCCACCCTCCAACTTCAACTCCACCCTCCAACTCCACCCTCCAACTCCAACTCCACCCTCCAACTCCAACTCCACCCTCCAACCCCAACTCCACCCTACAACTCAACTCCACCCTCCAACTCCACCCTCCAACTCCACCCTCCAACTCCACCCTCCAACACCAACTCCAACTCCACCCTCCAACTCCACCCTCCATCACTCAGGGGCACCACCACATCACTCAGGGACACCACCACATCACTCAGGGACACCACCACATCACTCAGGGAAACCACCACATCACTCAGGGACTCCACCACATCACTCGGGGACACCACCACATCACTCGGGGACACCACCACATCACTCGGGGACACCACCACATCACTCTGGGACACCACCATGTCGTAATTTAGCAGCGATTAGATTAAGCATTAGCAGAAGACATCCTGTATTTAGAGACTATCTTGTCTTTTTATGGAATCCATTTTGTATTTGGCAGCCATTTTAGATGGCCATGTGCTCACCATGTACTCAGTCCTATCTTGCTGTTCTCTGCTCGGTATATTTAGCCTCTTCCTCCTACTTTGCACATGCTCAGTTGTGCTTGCAGCTGCTAATATTCTGTAACTGTCAGGATGTGCTTGCTAGCATTGGCAAAACTGTTAGCTCCTCCTACTTGTCGACTGTGCATTTTCTGTATGACCATCTATGTGTGTAACTCTTCTTATGTGCACTTGTACTGCCCTTTTTTAGCCCCTGTGAGGGTATATAAGAGATACTGTGGCCTTCAGTCCTCAGACCATCTCATACAGAGTGCTGCGGCTTCTGTGTGACATGGCCTCACTTGTTGTAATTTAATAAATATGTTTCTCTTGATTACAGATTCTGTGCCAATTTTTTCATGCTGCTTTAAAGGATCAGGTGTTAGTGCAAACCCCTGAGATGGGATTTTTGATTTCCCTCATTTGGCGCCCAACGTGGGGCTCATCAGAGCGGTGTCTATCTGCAGGAGCGGTTTTTGGTCAGGAGACAGACATTTACTGAGGAAGACAAGGCAGGATTCTACTAAAGGAGGTACCAATTCTGGGGGTTCTTAGTCTCTGTAGCCCAGTCTACTTCTGATCTTACTGATTTTTAATCCTCCACATGATGGCACCCCTGACTGAGAACATTTCTGGCGTGAATATTTTAAAAGAAAAGACTGTTAGGTCATTCAAAACTTGGCAGATAGAACCTGGACGCTCGTGCTTGGTAAGAACCATTGTATGGTAATTACTGTGAGCTTATGGTAGCCAGTGACTCGCAAGGCAGTTTTAGGATACGCTTGCTGTGGCTTATGGATATGGATATGGATATGTATGGATGATCGATCATATTTATGATATGGATTATGTGATATATGCGTTGCAACACATGTAGGCAGGTAATGTGGAGATGTTTCTCCATTTATGGTTATGAGCGGCGCAATGATTAAGTGCCATTTTAGATTATGATAATGCATATTTTGCATTATGTTTGTTTGCATGCCTGTTCCAAACTCACATGTAAAATGTGTAGTTTTATGAGAGGTACCATAGTGAGATATGAATTGAATTAGCCGGCTTCCCCTAGAGGGAAAACTTAAAATAGGTTTTAGGTATGAAAACATATTTCTTCCTTGGTGAAATTTTTCCCCAGAGAATTTAAATATGCCCATAATACACATGAGGATCCTTTGTTCTGTACAATTTTATGTATGAAGATATGCAGAGCGGTTTTTGGTGTTCTGCCAGCCTGAATTAGTGAATTGAAAGTATTTCTACTTCAGTTTTTAGAATACTGTTGAGAATAGGGTTTCTCCTTGTAAATATGACTTACAACTGGAATTTACATAGGTGGTTTGGATGCAGTCTGTGAGCTGTGTTTTGTTTCTGGCTTTAGTGTTGACCCATGGTTTAAAAGGTGTGTTTAAATGTCTAGCTGGTTTGTGGGTTTTTCCCATTCATGTAACTTTTGCTTGTACATTGCGTCGTCGCTATTTACGAAACATGGCTAAAGCGCGCTGTATTGTGTGTCTTTTCTGTTTTACCCCTTTCTGTTTATGTCTGAACTGAGCTCATATGTATTTTTGTGGTTATTTTTGATGTTTTCAGTCTGTTAAACATAATGTTAGATTAATTAATATTAGGGAAAAATTCGATAGAAATTCAGGAATGACCTATGTGATGTGCTAAACATAACTATAGGTTTCTCCTTAAAGTTATAGGGTAAGGAATAGCGCACATGTACAATTGTTAAATGTTTAAGGGATAAACTTAAAATTCTTATTCACTAAGGAATATTAAAGGCCTACAGCAGAAAAATGAAATGGTGTGTTTTTGTAGACGACACTCTCATAACATGTTTACTCCTATACATCGCATTAGATGTTAACGGACAAAACAGTTTAGCTGGAGTGAATTTTTCTGAACTCGAAATGTGTATTCTTGCACACGCATTTCAAAGCTTGGAATGTCTGTTTTTAGTAAGGCTGCCTCCAGGAAATTTAACACTGGGTAGGGCCTGCCGTCAAGGACACAGCTGTTGTTTTCGCAGGCCATGTTTATTTAGCCAGGATTTCTTCCTTAGTTAAACGTGCAACTTTGCATTTCAGAGTGTTATTTTGAAAGCAAGGTTTACAAAAATAAGGTTAATTATTTGTATCACAGTCATACATTTTAATTGCGATTTCCCTTCTCTTTTAGCATGTATGGCTCTGTTCCTAAAATCATTGTCCTTTTCAAACAAAAGTAGCACGAAGTTGACGAGCTTATGTACTTAGGCTTGTGAATAGTTGCTCTAAAAACATAAGCAAGGGGCAGATTTAGAATAGGGATGCAGCTTGGTTTTAAGATATAGGATTATTACAAAAACGAAATATGGAGAGTAATTTTTTTAATTATGACATAAAAAAAATATTTTGAAAAAAAAAAAATAAGGGCTTTTTAAAATCGTTTTTTGATATTCATAAAGCTTAATACTCATACTGTGACCTCCTAGCATTATAATTTAATTTAAGTTGTGCAGTACTGCATAATGAGGACATTTATGTATGGGACCTTCACTTGGCGCAGGCGTAAGAAGTCATTTTTTTTTAAAGATTTACATGAGATATGTCTAAGTCCGATTTCTGCAATCTCTAAAGAACATTTTGAGGATGATTAATATGTAACACAATTGTAGGTTATTTATTTCTAAGTGCCTCAAATTGCAAAGTCGATATTGAGTTAAATAGACCATTTTAAAAGGCTTTCTTGCCATTTAAACTAGTTTTATATTGCCTTAGGCTTCAGTGAATGCATACATTCAAGTATAATACAAATGTGCACGTTTGCTTTTTCATAGCTTAGTGAGTTAATGTGCCCAGCGCAGAGGCTTATGTTTAATATCAGGGTTGAAAGTTTTGATTTCAGCGGGGCCTACTGAGCCATTCATTCATTTAAGGTTGATAAAATGTGTAGCATTGCATGGGATAGTGACACACATTTATTATGAAGCTGGTATGGTGTGTTGTTATGTTCCATAAATTATTCACAGGCTCTGAGAATAAATAAATTGTAGTTCTCTAAAAGAAGTAATATATTTAAAATGTCTTTTTTAAATAGGGTTGATTATTGCACAGACTTGCAGAGACTTATTGTCTTTGTCAGTTTCACAGGGGGGTTACAAGAAAGCTTGGTGCTCCAGCCAGATTTTGACCTTTACGTCAGTGTGGTGGGGGCTTAGGAGTATGTGACAACAAATGGTGAAATGATTGCTTGGAAAAGCGTCACGCAAAGGAGCCATTCACGTCGACATTTGAAGAGTGCATTCCTTATAAACAGCAGGGCCTAACCTGGGGGGTTGGTGTAAGGGACACGCAGAGGCTGTGAAAGAGTTTTTGCTTAAGATATTTTGTACAGTTACAAAAACTGGGTGGTTCTACTTGAGATTTTGCGTGATATGTGAAGTATTGGCTGTATGATGAAACAAAGATGTGTTTTTATGACTTCTTTGAAATGAATTATCTGTGCATTTTCATGTTTTTTGCATTTCTTCCATGAATTTTCCCTGCTTTTTCTGTGTGTCTGACGCGACACAGTAAGTTATATTTGACAAGCTGATCTTCACTGACTGCTTGATCTGCTGTCAAAAGGGTGAGGATGGATTAAAAGAAGGTGTTATTTAGGTATAAGTCTGACAAAATTAAAATGGGCCCAAATGTTTTTTTTTATGTTATTGGAGTGTTTATTGTGCAGAAAGTGCATGAAATGGTGTTGCATGCTATTGTGTTTTTTCTGTGCTTAGGTATACAGCAAAGTATATCTGATGGCTTGGCATGACATGTCCTATATTATGTATGTTTGTGATCCATGTTGGTGCTTTTGTAAGTTTTGCTGTGTTGTGAAGGGATGACATGACGATGTATATCCTTTGAGCAACAGTGGTTAAAACTTGTTAAGTGGTAAAACTTGCTGATACTAAATTATGATATATGATATTGTTATATTGTGAGCAAGAACAGACAGCACTTCACCAAGTGCATGCCTATGTGGTTATAATATATACAGCAAAGTGTGCCACCTTTAGTCGTTACTGCTCTTTTCCCTTAAGGAAAAGGCAGCCTCACATTTATATTTCCTTGATTGGACCTAAGGAAGCAATTATAGATCTGTGACTCTTATGCAAGGTGACCTAATTTCTATATAGTATTAGTTAAATGATGTTCTGTCTTAAAAGGAAACCAGGTTTCATTTTCCCCGAGAAAGGAAGGAATGGGATCACTAGCTGAGATTACCGTAGATGGTGTAGTGGCCAGCGGTAGAGTTATAATATGTGTACTATTTTTGACTTTTTTGTATCACCAATGCTCTTGGCATTATGTCACAAACTTGATTGTCACCCAAGTCATTTTTTGTCCTTCCTATGGATTTTTCTTTTGCTGCTTCTCCCCTGATTGATGTCACATTGTGCCTAGTTTTTGGGGATTTTAGCTGTGTTCTAGTCCTATTTTCTTTTTCGTTTTTCTTTCACCATTTAGAGGTTTACATTTCCAGACTACAGTGATGTATCAGGTTCCTCTATAATATGTGTAATTCCCTTTTGTATGACCAAACTGGTTTTCAAAATTTCTTCAGGCCTACTCGGATGTTTTCTAGTCTGACTGTTAGGGTAGTGATAGATTATAGTAAGATCAGTTGTCCACCTCAATAGGAGATACTTTCACGAGTATTTAGTATGACAAATTCAAATGCCTATTCTAATTTGGTTTTAGTTCTTTTTCCCTGCTGCTTTAATTTTTGGTGGGATCAGATGTGTCCTAATCATAGAAATACCAGACCTCTAGTTCTTGTCTGTTGTTTCTACATTGCTATTAGCTTTTGTATTGTATAGTCCACCTGACGCACAATTAGTCTACATGTCCCTGATAATCTGTATTATGTGATTTCTCTTTTTGAGGTGTTCTAGATAAGGAATTTAGGAACACCTACACTTAATAATTGAGGAAAGTGTGCTTACCCCCTTAGACAATGCCACTATGTGTGAAGACATCCATTATGTAGTTGTCTACCTTTAGATGGATGAGGGTATGCTCTCACATGGAAACCCAATTGAAGAGGCTAGAGGTGCTGTTTTACCTACTACCTTTTGTCTTTGTACTCTATGACAATGACAGTATTTTGTTTTAGATCACTATAGTCCCATGGTGTATGGCCACTCCTTTGAAGATTGCAGGCCACCTGCTTGCAAATCCCCTGCAATGAATTGTTTTTTGTATACTTGCCAATATGTCCAGCCTGTGTTTTTCTTTACTCTCACATAGATAGATGGAAGTGGTTCTTGGGTGCCTTGCTAATATATGGGGCATCCCAAGACTAGGAAGTATTTTCTAACACTCTGTTGATAGACTGTTTCTGTGCCTTGTCTAAAGACAATTTGTTCTGTCCACCAATAGATATTTGCTGCTGTACAAACCACTACCAGAGGGGCCCGGACATCAGATTCAGCCTGGGGAGTCAGCGTCAGCACCAGTGCAGCTTGAAGCCAAAGTGAAGGTAACCAGCACAGGCATTGCTGGCAACTAGGACCTCAGTGAAGGCGGAAGCCCTGTGATTAAGTGTGTACCCCTGCCACTGTTTTGAGCGAAAGACGGGGTCACAAATCAGAAAGGAGAAATCGTGGATCATGCCCAGCTGAGAGTCACAGACCGACCAGAATGGCAAGGAGGTTTTGCTTGAGGTGACCCCTTCTGAAACAAGGGTTGCTTCAGAGATCCTAGAATGAGGCCTCTGATTTCTGGTCCTAAAGTGAATACAAGTTTGCACCTTTGTTTGTTGGTCAAGAGATACCTGGGTACACTGGATGGAAATGTGTAGCCCCAACGAATGAGCAGTGCGCCAGCAGAGCAATATAGGAGTTAGGGAAGGACTTGAGATTAGGGTTCAAGTGCTGTGTCTCTGGTGCCTGTTAGATTGAAGTGAAGAGAAGTGGTGCACTGTTTGAGACACTGGACAGGATCGCTAAGAGCATTTGCCTGTTGGGTGACTGCCCTATCCTGAAAGAAGAGACTTTTTTCCTTGAAACTGGACTGTGATTCTTGAGTTGCGAGTTGTGCAGCTCCACCGTGGAAACAACAAGAGCCTGCCTGTGAGGCTCAAACGGACACAGGGAGAAGACTCCCCCTCTGGTTGGTTGTACAACGGCTTCAATTTCCCCAAGGACTTCCTCTTTTTTGTTAATAATGTATCCCTTTTAGTTGTCCCATTTTTGAAGAGCAGCCCTTTGCAGCTCTTGGTCCTAATTCCTATGGCCCTGTGTGGTCCTCCTGGTCCCAGATATGCTTGATGTTCTAGCCCTCATAAAAGGAAAATGTAACAGTCAATTGGAAAATGTTTTTATTAGATATGAGCTGTTAGCTGTTCTGAAATTTAAAATGAATAGTCACTGAAATGCATAGGAGCCCTGAAAATGTCTACTAGATGATTTTAGGATTTGCTTTAGCTTAGGCCAAGAAAAATGATAATTCTGTTTATAATAGTGGCCATTGCTTTCTCCTACTGTCTGTATGTTTATTATGATCCAATGCCCGTTTTTCTTGGATTCCTGCTGATACCCTTAGTGAAATGTTTAGACTGGAAAATGCTCCCCTAGCAATAAATTAGGATATTGATAAATTGTGAAATTGAATGTACAAATATTTTCTATGTTCTTACTGGATCATGGGAATGTCTTCAGCTAATGCTGAAAGGGTCGTCTGTCGTAATTTAGCAGCGATTAGATTAAGCATTAGCAGAAGACATCCTGTATTTAGAGACTATCTTGTCTTTTTATGGAATCCATTTTGTATTTGGCAGCCATTTTAGATGGCCATGTGCTCACCATGTACTCAGTCCTATCTTGCTGTTCTCTGCTCGGTATATTTAGCCTCTTCCTCCTACTTTGCACATGCTCAGTTGTGCTTGCAGCTGCTAATATTCTGTAACTGTCAGGATGTGCTTGCTAGCATTGGCAAAACTGTTAGCTCCTCCTACTTGTCGACTGTGCATTTTCTGTATGACCATCTATGTGTGTAACTCTTCTTATGTGCACTTGTACTGCCCTTTTTTAGCCCCTGTGAGGGTATATAAGAGATACTGTGGCCTTCAGTCCTCAGACCATCTCATACAGAGTGCTGCGGCTTCTGTGTGACATGGCCTCACTTGTTGTAATTTAATAAATATGTTTCTCTTGATTACAGATTCTGTGCCAATTTTTTCATGCTGCTTTAAAGGATCAGGTGTTAGTGCAAACCCCTGAGATGGGATTTTTGATTTCCCTCAACCACATCACTCGAGGATACCACCACATCACTCTGGGACACCACCACATCACTCGGGGACACCACCACATCACTCTGGAACACCGCCACATCACTCGAGGAAACCACCACATCACTCTGGGACACCACCACATCACCCAAGAACACCATCACATCACTCAAGAACACCCCCACATCACTCTGGGACACCACCACATCACTCAGGAACACCACCACATCACTCAGGGGCACCACCACATCACTCAGGCCCCCCCCACATCACTCAGGGGCACCATCACATCACTCAGCCCAACCACATCATCACTCAGCACCACAACAGCACTGTCCTTGCTTGCTACCAACAAGCATTGCCATAGCCAATAGGACTCGCATTAGGAAAGTGTAAGCTATTGGCTTTTTGAATCACAATGGTATTAATTTATATATTTTCAAAGCCAACACATATTAAAAAATGTGTCATTTACAATACCAATAGCTCACACTTTCCTAATGCGAGACCTATTGCATTACAAATGCTTGTTGTATCTGCCTCTCATCCGGATCCACGTCCTCCTCTCCTTACATAGTTGCTTTCTCTCTGATGCCCGCCAGCGCTCTTCACCCGTTGTCACTCCACACAGGGCAGACTGTGGGCTTCAGACATCAGTAGGGTGACAAACTGGCAAAATTCAAGACAAAGGGTCAAAATTCAGGACAAAAATTCAGGACAGAAATTCAGAATTCAGGACAAATAATAAATTAGGACAAAAGTTAAATTTTGCCGACACATCAGTGGAGGTCGTGCAATATTACATAAATACATTGACAACCAACATAAGCACAAGTAAAAATACGTTTATATTTGTTTCGTTTTGATAACTTTATTTCGGTCATTGACCATAAAAGTGCAGATAATATACATACAAGCACAAGGATAAAATCCATTAATAAAACAATTAAAAAAGTTATTAAACAGTAAGTTATCAAAAAAGAGAACTGATATCCCAGTTACTTCCTTATAGCAAAAGTAGTTCTTCTGCGCCACATACCATGGAGAAAGCGGGAAACCGAAAAGACAATAGGAGGGGAAGTGTCATATGTTAAAACTCTACAGGCATATGCGCACTGTTTAAATCCCAAGTTCCTGCACAGCGGTGTCAACCATCATTTCCGTATTTTACTATACGCCAGGCAAAAGAACAGGACGTGTGCAATATCTTCTGTACTATTGCTGCATGCTGGGCAGGTTCCCTCCTCTGAGTCAGCCCATTTAGAAGTCAATGCCCCAATGGGCAGGCAGCCATGTCTTAGTTGAGTGTATAATTTCCTTGCAAGGGGAGGCTGCACTAAATCTAAGAATTCCTCTCTCTTGGGTGCGATTTTCACTTGCAAGAATTCAGTGGACAGCCTTCCCAGAGTTGTTGAAGAGTATAACACTTTAAGGCTATGGTGTCTTATAGAGGCCAGCAGCTCAGACCTCTGCAACCTCGGGCAACTCTCCTCAGGGGACTCCCACAGTTGAGGCAAGCCAATTTGGTAGGAGAGGGCCTTGATGTGAAGTAGCCAGGGAATATTTTTGTTCTTTATCCGCCCCCATACTGGAACAAATTCCGCTCTGTAGTCTACAAGCTCCGGTACAGACCAGAGCCTTCTCCAGAAGAGCAGGGGTCGTGCAGCTATCAGTTCTTTAATAGACTCAAGACCCAGGTCCAGACGCAATGGTATCAGAGGGGTGCTTTTAGATAAACCCACCAGATTTCTCATGAAGGCCTGCTCAACCTTTAGTAGACTCAGTACATTCTTATGCCCCCAGAGTTCTGCTCCGTACATAGCAGCTGTCCTTGCCTGGGTTCTGTATATCTCAAGAACGGGGGCGGCTGGTTTGAAATGTGTTGTGAAATTTGCCGATACCCCCTATGATCTGTGAGAGTCTCAGGGCGGATCTAGATACCTGGCAACCCCAGTCAAAGTTTTCGGTCAACATGACCCCTAGGTATACAAAGGTTTTCACCCCCTCGAGTGGGATACAATTCAAGACAGGGTTCGGGCGGGTGAGCCTCGGGGGGTTGAATATCATAAACTTGTTTTTTTCCAAGTTCATCTCCAATCCCCGCGAGGCACAAAAGGTTGCAAACCCGTCCAGAACCCGCTGGATGCCCGCCGATGTTCGGGACAACAACAGGGTGTCATCCGCGAACATCAGAGCGGGCACCCAGCCAGTAGCCAACCACGGGGCATCACTATCCCTGACCCCACCAAATTCATCCACCAGGCCGTTGACATAAAGGCTAAAGAGTGTAGGGGCCAGGGCGCAACCCTGGCGTACCCCCCTGGATACGGGGAAACGGGTTAAGAGTTCTCCGTTCCTCCCGCACCTCACCTGGGCATAATTTCCTGCATGGAATCGAATCAGGACATCTAATAGGTAGGACGGGAGGCCTAGTTCTTCCAGCACCCTCCATAATCTCTCCCTAGGCACCAGGTCGAAAGCGGCCCGCAGGTCTACAAAGACAAGGTAGAGGCTGCCACCCTCTACTCTTGCAGTTTTCCAGAAGAGGACCTGCAGCCTGAACATTTGGTCCAAGGTCGAGATGCCAGATCTAAAACCAGCTTGGAGTGTGGTTAATATTGCGTTTTCCTCCATCCACCCTAATATTCTGTCCAGTAGGATCCGGCCCATTAGATTTTGGGTGGTATCTAGAAGACTAATGGGCCTATAGTTAGATGTAAGTAGCCCTAAATTTTGCCGACACATCATGGAGGTCGTGCAATATTACATAAGTAAATTGACAACCAACATAAGCACAAGTAAAAATAAGTTTATATTAGGTTGAGAGAACCTTGCACTGCATAATTTTTGTGCCCGAGTGAAACTTAAACACCATATTGGATGCACCTGGGTAACATGTGCCAAAATAAAACCTGCACCCACCCCAGAGCTTGGCCCCTGATTAGGTGACATGAACCTATAAACAAAAGCAGTTTGCCATGGCACGAAGAGGCCCAGCAAATGCTCTCTCTGGCCCATTATCATTCTGTATGTCTTAATTAGGTCGACATACAGAATGATAATGGGCCGATAGCCTGTACCAGATCGGGGAGGGGCTGCTGCATGCCACTGATCACAGCAAGAGCACGAGCACGAGCTGGCCCCTTCAGTGAGAGTTGCAGGACTCTCAGGCTGCTTGTAGTGGGGGTCAGCTCGCTCTAAAGTCTGAAATTATGAACAAAAGGCATCTGTGAAAGAATTCTTCACAGACAAGAGGCCCAAATTACGGGCAGTCCGTGAAATGTATGGATGGTTGGTCACCCTAGACATCCGGCTCAGGCACTAAACATCAACATGTTTATTAGAAGGAATCCTAAAAGGAGTTTGTCTCCTGCAGACATTTCTCACACATACCAGTTGACATTTCCTGTTTGGGGTGGACGGCTCATTAGTAAATCCATCTCTGTCTGTCCTTTCTCTCCGGTGCGTTCTGGAACGCATACCCCGGAACAGCAAGTTGTGGTGTCAAGTGCACGATGCTAAAAGAAATGTTGTATTTCCTAAATAAGACGAAACGCTCCAGAGAGATTTTTTATGTTTGAGTCTGCTCTTCATCATCGAAATCACAGGGAATCTAGTAGTCTGCCAACACTGCTCGGTGTGCACCTTGTTGCAAGCCTTACTCACCCAACATGCATCCTCAGAACAGCGCCCCTAAGGTTCAACCCACTGCCTAGCCAGCCCCTCACCTCTTCCTGCATGCTTAAAAACAGAGGTACCCAGTCTGAGGCCACATTTGATTACCCCCCCCCCCCCCCCAAAGAACACAGCCAGAACGATACCCAACCAAACTTTTCCGATGAGGCCTCTTCTAAGGCATTTTCACAGTCCCACCTAGGTATTGGTGTGAATTGTCCCGATGTCGTCAGTAGAGGTGAGCGAGCCACTAAAGGCAGGAGCCTAGAGCAACATTACAGGCCTGCCTCTGGCACAGCTTGAAGTCTTCTTGGACCTTCAATCCAAAACGAGCCAAGCTTAATATGGTTTATGTCTGTCATCTCCACTGTACCGTCACACGGCAAGCACGAAAAACAAAGCATAAACATTTTTTGTTGAAAAGGAGGGAAAGAGGTAGCCATGCATGAATAGAATAATGTGAAGACAGAAATCCTTTTGTCTCCTCTTGAACAAATGTGTGATCCTTGGCAAGTGTTTTATAGAGGCTCTTGATATATAATTCCAGGACATGCAACCTGTTGAATTAAGGTGAAACACTTCTGCAAGTTAAAGAAATGCATGTTTAGCTTTAAAAAGACTTTCAGTGTTTGACATGATGATTGTTGCATTATTTAAATGCCAACTATTTATTTTCACAGTTCATTTCATGTTTGGCCTCTTCAAGACACGCTAGACCCTAGGCTCGGTTCTCCCTGTTTATTTGCTGGTTCGCCCATCTATAGTCATCTGTATGACTTTGAGCTATTAGGGTGTTTACACTCTCAGTAGTAAGCATGCCCGGACCATTGGTGTAGTTTCATGCTTACAATTGTAAGTGTTAGCTTTCCATTTACAGCGTGTTAATTGGTGTTTGCTGAAAAAAGGCAGAACTGTCTACAACCTGTCACTTGAGCTTGGTTTATAGCTTTCACATTGTTTTATGTAAGTTAGCATTCGCTGCACCATTTTGTATATGGGCACCCTTTTGACTCGTAATCAAAACTAATCCCTTGCTATTTCCGACAAAAGGCCTCTCTTAGGTTATGTTTCTTCAAGGGTAAGTTCTGCTTTGCTAATGAATACACTGTTCTTATTAGCGCATACCTTTCCTATTAGATATAGGCCTTCTCCCACTTGTTTAATGGTGGGCACAGGCAGAGAGACCTTGAATAGTAGATAATGTGTGCCTGGCCTCAGAATCGAAACTTACTCCTTTGTAATTTACTGTCCAGCTGCATTTGCTTGGAAAATTCCATGGTGGGCGTGCTTTTATTGCTTTCGTAGTATATATCATGTATTGTTATGCTTGCTGAAGTCAGTCCCTCTGCAGCACTCCCAGTGACTGGGCAGACTGGGCTCCACTCTGAGTGTACCTTAAATAAACAGTTATTGGTTTGTATTCTCTACTGTCTGACCAACTCTTCAATTGGTAGAGAAGGCTTAGAGATGGTCGTGAGTGACCCGCGTGACCCTAATTGGGCCAATTCCTTCAACGGGTACAATTGCTGTCGTAGCATGCAAATAGACTATGTTGCTTTTGAAAGTTCTTATGTGTGTAAATTAGCTACTCAGGATTAACCTAACACACATTGACGTTTACCTGGGCACACAAGAGGTTGTGGCAGCAAAATCCTTTAATCCGAGGAAACAATTTCACCCCACCTTAACTGCTGTATTGCCAGGGTGTTTGTCTTTTAACTCACATGTCCACAAGATGCATATACGAGTGAGCCATAATCAAAGGACTATTTTCGTGCTTTTAGCCAATTATAAATACCCCTAATGGATTCCAACCATTTTGGGTATGGTTGCCGGAATGTACATTATTTTTCACTTTTATTTATGGAGATATATACAATTACCTTGCAAGCAGTGATGGAAATGTGTCAGAGTGCATGATCACATATGTCTTTTAACCATTCACACGTGTTTTCGTACTGTTAGCTTCAAGTTAAAGAGTCTGGAAAATTATACCATTAAAAGGGTAGCTTCTTGAAGCAATCTTTAGCCATTAATTTGTAATTTATCGATGTGGTACAGGTAAACCCATTGGCACTGCTAAGATATGCTTTCTGTTAAAGAGGTATTAAGTCTGCAGGTACTTTGCACAATTGATTCTTATTAGTGGTCCTAGTTATGAGTGCAATGTATTTTCTTATAAATAACTTCATGATTTTGACACATTGAAGTATATTTGGGCTTTTTTCCATAAAGTGCTAGAACTGTAGGGGTGCCCTAGTAGGGTTGTATGAGGGAAGATTTTAAGTAGCTCATTCAGTTACCGGATATCCACTACAGAAAGCACATCAGAGGAGACAGTACTTGCAAAGAGAACAAATCCGAAGGTGATATATTCACTACAGTGTGGTCACTTACACAGACACATGGGAAGCTTTCTTCTACCTATGCGTCTCTTCTTTTCAATACGGTAATGCTAATGCTAAACCTACCAGCTCGGTCATCCCCTGTCCACCCTACACCTTTTAGAAGCACAATATTAGCTTGTCAAGTACTAATATTGTGCTGTAAAGTGTAGGTTCTGTACTCCCAAATGTAATTCAGCAAAAATGGCTAGGGCCACGAAAGTGCTCTTACTCTGCTTCAAGTTGTAAAACCAACAACGAGGATGGGAATGTAGCAGTGACAGGTTTAATACCATCCCTTAGATGGTAATCCTTACATATCAATTCTCATTGGATCTTGGCCTTCCACTTCACTCCGTCAATAAACACGCTGTATTTTTTGCAGACATGTGGATTACATATATAGCATCACTGTAACATAGAAAATAATGGTGCGGGAAGGATACTCGCTACTATGCATCTTGTAAGGTCAATTGTTTCAAAATGTGCAGTAGAAAGTGGTTTCTACAAACTTTTTGTGATGGACTGATGCCCATTGGTTCTGAGTCCCAGCGATTACCTAATCAATCAGCCTAACTATGGCTTCAGAACAATCACACTGCTTACAATATAGGTCTGCACTTACGCACAGCCCTTTGACCTACTGACAGTTCTACACAAACCCAATTCTGCTTTCTTCAGCACTACACAGAGTAAGATATGTCTAGCACACTGGTTCTCATGGGCTGTTGGAAGGAACACAGCAGTTACCATATCTTGTGTACAGTCCAATCCACAGCAGCACTAAGAACCGAGAGTACGTAGCATAGCAGCATTAGTGCAACACTTGCCCTCTGGCGCAGTTTGCCTACTGACAGCCATGGATGGGTATATAAGATGGACATCCTAATCAAAACTCAATGGTTCTTCATTAACTAATTAGCAAGTGCCAACAAATGGGCGAAAAAGTCATATTTGATTCAAAAGATTTATGGATCAGAAGGAAACATTGTCTGCAACAGGTATGGTTCTGACGGAGGAGCAGAAGGTACTTTCATTCTTAAAGAAATGTATTGGCCATTTGTACGTGTTTTGAGATTCTAGAAGGACAATGAGCTGATATTTGAATGTTTTCATCTTGTAGTTCTCACTTTGTGTGTGTGTATGTGGTATCTTGTCAAGACAAACCTAGCCAAAGGGTAGCTGAGTGCTGCACATGGTTAAAGCCAATGAGTGATAGGAAAGGTAGCTGGTTTGTGGGCTGTTTATGTGGTACTAGAGTAGTGCATGGTGGGCCTTTTTGTCCAGCTTACTTTGCTTCTTGTTGGTGACATTAATAAAATGTACGTGATGTGTTTGTGCAGAGTAACTCTCACTGCATCCACCATGTTGCTTTTACATTGCATGAGCATACATTTCAATACATATTTTGGATTGTTTTGAGTGTGTCTCAAGCTCATTATGTGCACAAGGCTTTAGCCGGATAGTAGTTGATGATTATAAAACATTTTAATTTAAGTATTTTACGTTTTGTGGGTAATCGGATAATGTGCTGCATGGCTAAACCTAATGGCTATGCCAATGCTTGTTTTAAATGAGGTGCATTCCAGTCCTTTCCCTGTAACGCTGCACAGCAAGGTGACTTTCTGTGCTGCGTTATTTTTTCATAAATATGGCCCTTAATGTATTTCTGAACCTCTAGAGGACCGGGACACAGGGCTGAGGCTACCTGAGAAAGATGTGTTCTCTTCAGGCAAGACTTACAGGGTGATCCTCTATGGAGTTTTTTACCAAGAAGAAAAAGGCTACTAAAGGACCGTGTGGTGAAGGTATCTGCCTCAGGGATCAATTCCTTGCTACAGCATTCAGCCTTGCAGAGCTGGAAGAATTTGTTTACCAAAAAAGTGACAATGTGTCGAGTGGGACTTGGGACTGTGTGGGGTGAAAATGCTATCCCAAGGCACAGCCACTTCTATATCTACAAAATCTCGCTTTACCATGCTAACAGTCTTTGGCACCAAAACTAAAGGCTTCAGCAGAACTTCAATGACAAAGGATCTGACTCTGAAGAAATTGAACTGGCTTCAGCATTATGCCTTGCTCTCCTGAAGCATTTGGAAAACCAACAAAGTACCAAATTCAAAACGTATAAATGTTGACCGGTGCGAGTGCTAAATTTACCCAACACCACTCTGTCATGATCATCCTGAAATTGTGTCTTGGTTCCAGCAGTCTGTCAATATTGACTCTGATTGTCACTTTGCCTTTTGTATGCACATTTTGCCTTACCATTTTTAAAATCCAAAGCTCTGTCTCCCTTAAGCACTTTTTTTGTGTCTCTTTGATTACATTGTTTTCTTAAAATTTCGAAATTGGGTTTGGAAATTTTACTGCGTTATGTCCTAAACTTTAATGTTGATTGGTACTGATAGAAGATAAGGTGCATTTCTCTCAGAATTTCCTGCTGTTGTGCCCTAGATACTATGGGCCCCATTACGATGGCGGGCGGACAATGGAAAATGGGCCCGACCGCCAGAGGTGCTGTGGTCCCACAAGTCAAATTTGGATGCGCCCACCATACTGGCAGGCGCATTCTTGGCTTTAACATTGCGGTGAGCAGTGCTGTAAGCAACATCCGCCGCAATGTTAAAGGTGCATGTTGTGCAGTGCAATGCACAACGTGACAGGCAACACACGGTGCCTGCCACCTTGTGTATGGCAGTGCAGCCACCCACCCCCCACCCTCCCGGGGGTCCCCAACGGGCCCCCAAAGTCATTCCTCACATGCCTTTCCATGGCAGAGTCTCCGCCATGGAAAGGCATGCCCACCGCACTCATCATAATATGGATGGCGGTGACGATATTGTGGACCTTTTCCGCCAAGCAGGTAATTGGTAATATGGCGGGGAGATAAATGGCGGTCGGGAGGGGAGTTATGACGTGTTGATCCGCACGACATCATAATGACCCCCTAACAGTTATGCAATGCCTTTCTTTGAACTGTGTCATGTACTAATGAAATTGTGGTTATTTCGTTGGTAGGTGCACCTTCTCCCAAATTAATAACTCTGGCATGATTCACAAAGGTAAACCTACACTTTTGTGTAAGTTAACTACTTTTAGATATTCAGAAACCAGGTGCGGAGCTTTACGACTCCTCACGCCCTATACTTATGTGAGCAGAACTGTCCCCATCTGGAGACTCTGCAGTCAGTGTGAAAAATGCTGCACACATAAGTATAAGGAGTGTGGAGTTGCAAAACTCCGCACATAGTTTCTGAACCCGGTCCTGAAGATGATCCTGAATAAAGAGGATCGAAACGCAGTCGACCGTTGAGCGCAATTGAAGGTGCACTCCACAATGTGGCTCTGTTAAATTCCTCCGACAAATGAAAAAAGACACTTCAAACTATTGTTTTGAGCCATGTTGTTTATTTAATACACTATAAATGCACTTTGTCACCTTGCGCCGTCGTAGCTGATCACTACTGTCACTTGCGTCGCCACTTTCTGTGTCACCTACACTTTGAGCACAAAGTGCAATTCGGGTTGTTTTACAAGTGATTCTATACAGTGCTGATACAACTGTTTAAATTGCCTACTTTAATTAGATGATGCCTCGAGCACATTTCAAAACTTCAGCCATTGAGTCTCCTTGTGTCTGTCTATGTAATGCTTGATGCATACATGTTTAATTGTCTTTAAGAATAATAAAAGTTGAGATATTGTCATTAAGTCTCATTTACTCACTCTAATCTCAACGTGGTTTAAGGGTTATACTCCTGTAGTTCTCTACAACACTATTCCTAGTGCAGCACGAACATCGCTCCACAGACCAAGCAACTTGCTGTGTTGCACATGTTGGCCTCAGGTAGCTTCCAACCAACTACTGCCAGAGTGACTTGAATCTCCCAGACATTCTTCTTACGGTTCCTTCCCACTGTCTTGGATGCAATCATCAGTATGACGATGCAGCACGTACACTTCCCCAACACTGTGCAAGAACTACTTGCCAACAAGCAAGACTTCTATGCCTTTGCTGGTTTTCCATGTGTTGGGATCAATTGACTGCACACATGTCCTGGCCCTTAGTCCCCACCCTGTCTATCTGTGAATTTTCCCTCATCATGTGAGATCTAGCTATTTTTTCTGATGCCCGATTGAGCTACCTGGTTTAGCTATAGGGGAGACAGGTCGGTGATTCCCTGCTTGGACGTCACCTACCCAGTCGGTCATCAGCCAGACTTTCTTTCGTCTCTCCTGTCGTCTCTTCCCGCTTACTCCCTCTATCTTTGTCTCTCCTTCTCTCCTCTCTCAATATGTTGAGACTGAACTATTTTGTCAAATGCCCGATGGAGCTACCTGGTTGAGCTATAGGGGAGATCGGCCATGGACTCCCTCCTTGGTCATCACCTACCCAGTCGGCCTTTAGACAGACTTTATTTTGTCTCTCCCTGTTGTCTCTTCCCCTATCCCCCATTTCTTTCCTTCCATGCCCCCTCCCCTCTACGCTCCATTTATCTTGCCCCCCATGTTTTTTAAAAATTGTTTTTCCCATCGAGACCGAGCTATTTGGCCCGGTGGAGCTACCTGATAGCTATAGAGGAGATGGGTTTTGGGAATTCCCCTCGACCGTCACCTACCCAGCCGGACTTTGGGCAGACTTTCCTTTTGTCTCTCTGCCGTTATCTCCCTACTATCCCTTTACCCTTATCCCCTTCCCCTCTACACTTCAATCATCCCGTCTTCTATGCTCTTGCATTTATTTGTCTAGCAACTGATGTAAATTGAACTGACGTAATCTTGTAATGTAATTTTTGTGGAACCTCATGTAAAGCGCTCTGATACCTCCGTGTCTAGCCAGCACTATATAAAACTCTTGAATAAATGAATAAATAAATACATAAATGTGCAACTTCTGCCTCCTGCATACACTGCACACATACAGGAGCAGGAAGCACTCAAACTCGATGAATGTGCAGGCAATTGTGGACCATCTTGGCCTGTTCCTCAATGTTGTCGCCAAGTATCCAGTAAGTGTGCATGACTCCTACATCTTCTGCACACCTGTCATCAACCAGCGGTTCCAGAATGGCATCTATGGAAATGGACTGCTTGTTGGTGAGTACAAAATGAACTCACCACACACCTCAAGTCACTAATCATGTAGCTCAACTATGTGAGAATGCACATGTAGCAAATAAAATTCAGCATACTTTGTAACTGGGCCAACTACTGTACACAAACACTATATACAGACGCCTAATGCCAAAGAACAACATAAATGTAAGTATTCCCAACAAGGGAGTTGTCTAGAAATACTCTGACAAACCACTAAGTCACTCTAGGAATACAGATCTTGCAAAATTAATCAAACAAAAATTTCAAGGAATAAATGCAGCAGATGCCCCAAGACATATGCTTGGGCTGTGCTGGATTCATTCTGAAACAAAGACATGTGTCATATGTACAACAAGATGACAGATCACTCGGCTATCCCCTGTGCTGGTGCACAATTAGCTGAGATGAACCAACACAGGCGAGGGCCTGCGTCATGGGGAGGAAAGTATTTCTGAATGAAGGGACACCTAACTGCACACAAAGAATCACAAAAGTGGAATTACTCTTACTCTGGGTTGTGTCAGACTGTAGAAAGAGCATACAAATAAGAGAAATGTAAATCTTACTCCATGTTGCTCATCCCTACTGGTGAGGTGTATCAATCTGATGCATTTCCAGGTGTAAAATTAATACCAGATGCACAAATGTAGCCAGATAAATGTGTGTTATGTGGAAAGACACACAGCAATAACCATGGCCTGCCCCCAACATGACTTCAAGCACAGGACCTTACCAATGCCATCATGGTGATGTGTAAGCTGTAAAGTAGAGGCAAGTCAATGTCAGCGATGCAGGTCAATTGTATGTACCACAACATGATGAAGTAGAAAGTACAAAGCTGCACAATGGACACAAAATAAAAAAGCCTACTCTGGAAACACATCAGGACAAAATACTAATGGACACCTCAATCCATTTTCTGTTTCAGCTGATCAAGGATATACACTGTCACAATGGGTGATGACCCCAATCAAAGTCACCCACACACATGCCCAGAAAGACTGCAGTGTGGCACGGGGATGCACAACGTCCATCGTGGAACGGACCTTCGGAGTCTTGAAATCAAGGTTCCGGTGCCGTGACATTTGGGAGGGGGGATGAGATTCCTGTACAGGCCTGAACTGGTCAGCAAAATTATCCTGGTGTGTTGCATCTTGCACAACATATCTGTCTGGACCAACACACCTCTGCCAGTAGACCAGGAGGATGTGGACAATCCAAAGGATGGCCAGGAGGAAGAATACGATGCAAGGCACAACACAGCTTCTCCAGCTGGAACAGCAAGGAGGAATGGCATCATCTAGAACTTTTTTGCCTAATCCCTATCAACAAATGTCTTGCCACAAAAAAAATTCCACAAAAGGTTCCACCTACTGATGTTGTAAAATAAAATATCACTACACAATGCTTGGTTTGTGACTTCAGAAGGGTAACAATCATGTAAAGTCATGTAAAGTCATGTTAACAAAACAACAGTGTCATACAAATCACTCACCTAGCAGGAGAAATGACACCAACTAAAGAAAGACCGAGAATTGTGCATCTGAACATATTTGTGCATCTGGACTTATGACTATGTATGGTTTCTCATTGAGAATTATAAAGTGTGTGTTGTTTGTTCTCAGGAGCACAATCAGGTATATTTACACACAAGAGCATAGTACAGCATACAATGTTTGCCTGATGCATCATTTTGCTGGGACACACAGCTCTAATCGATTATACAAATTGAAACACAACATCTATGTGTATTCTGAGCCACAGGAAAAGACAAAAGTCACAAAGATACACAACAATTGTGGACTGGATCAACTTGATGGTGTGGAGGAGAAAGATTCAAAAGATAGTAGAGCCAGGCTAATTGATTGTTCACCACTACAAGGTGCACCATGCAGGCTTCTCATGTCAGACAGTGTCTACTACTGACATGCCAGACTTTGCCACCAGGTAAGGGGCATTGCTGACGCATCAATGTCTACAGCCAGGGCCCACAGGCTTGTGCATTAAGCAGGCACACCTTCAACACCATTCTGAAGTAACTCTGCAGTACCTGTGTCTACCACTCCAGGTCTCATACAAAAGCACAATGTGGTGTCAAGTCCATGGGGACTGTCTGCGCCTATCGGCATTGGACGCCATGCTGTTGCAAGGAGTGCACAGTGTAAAGTGCTGCATTGCTGGGAAACATCCTTTACAACGCAACTTTTACCACACAGTGCTTTTACATCGCAACTTTTACAACGCAAACCATTACCACGCATTGCGCTGGGGGGCGCTCTAGGATAGGGAATAGATTTAATTTACTATCCAACACCTTCCCTACTATCCACGGGGACTAGAGTTTGAATAGTAAATTAAACTATTCACTATCCAGCACCCCTCAACACTATGCATTGTAATGGTTTGCGTTGTAAAAGTTGCGATGTAAAAGCATGCGTGGTAAAAGCATGCGTTGTAATGTCATACATCCTGCATTGCTGTTTCCAGTGAACAATGTCCAGTATACCTGGGGCTCTGGGTCTTCAACATTCTTGTACATTGCTTTGTGTGGCTTGTTGACCACTGTATAATTTGGTCATGGCTGCTCCATTCTGCATTTGGATGCATACATCATCAGAGGTGTCTCTATTTGCTATTGTAGCCTTCAGAGGCTGAAAAGTTACATAGTCCTTACTCACTTCAAATATTTTGTCCTCTATCTGTCCAGCCGTTATATCATTTTCTCATTCTGTGTATCACTGTCATGCTAGACTGATGGGCAATTATGTCTGACATAAGCTGATCCTTATGCCATATAGTGACGTATTGCACACACGTCGCTAACATGACAATGGATCTAGTTGATAGACATAGTCCAAAGATATTTTCACATTTGCAACCTCTCAAATGCTTACCACAAACTCTTAAAGTCATGCCCATGAGAGCCTTTGCACAGCCTGTTGTAAATATACACATCTTTTTCTACAGCTAAGCAAATACTCAAATGTGAATCTGTGGTCAAGCCTTTGCATTGTCTGCGGCATCATAAACTGAAATTCAAGTAGTGAGTGCCTGATGTTCATGTTCATGTGTGTTGCAAGCCTGTTAAACAGGTACAGACATCAAAGCAATGTGCAATGTGACAGTCACATATGCAGCCACACATACAACCTATGCTAACCATTATGACTGCCACTGATGCATGCATTTACAATCACTCATGACTAGATGTGAATAGGCATCAATGTGAGGAACTAGTGCATGTTGACAGCTCTGGATTACTGATATCATGACATATCAGAATTATTGAAGTCACCTACACAACATATATCACATTCCATAGCCATATGGTGTCATTAGTCATGCAATATCATGAAATAAGGTACATCTGATGATCAACTAGCACTTAGCGTTAAAAAGGTTGCCGCGTTAACACGTAAGAGTTAATTCTTTTCATAACCGCCATTGAAAACATTTGCAAAATAGATGTTACAACAATGAAAATTCCTGCTTAGCACCTAGCAGGTAAAATATTCTCGCTGCGTCCAAAAACATGCTGCAAACACCCAGGAAGGGATGTCAGTCGGCATCCTGTGTCATGGAGGAGTACGGTACGCTTTCACTCTCCCTTTTAACCACACTGTTAATGTCTGTGGAGAGTGTTGGAGGTGTTTGGAGTTGTATGCTGGTGTTGTTGTGGAAGAGAGTGGTCTTGTGCCCAGTGTACTGTCTCCGGTGTCTCTGTTAAGTCCAGTGTCTTTACGTGTTTTTGTGTCTTGTTGATTATCTTGTCGGGTGTCTGTCCAAGGGGTATATTTGTGTTTCTTAACGTTTTAGGGACATTTTCTGGGATTTTATTTCTCTATAGTGGGGTTAGTTGTGTGTCTGGAGATGATGGGTGTTAGTAGGGAGACAGGATATCAGAGGAGGCATTGGGCGGCTTCTTCTGGCTTGTAAAAAGTTTCCTACCACTGATGGTGGAGAGTTGGGGATGGGTCCTGCTTGGCTATGTGCCTGGGTCCAGAAGGTAGGTGGGAACACATACGCAACCGCATGATGCAGATCATTAGAGTAGATGGGGCTGTCTATCAATGGAAACACAGATAGCAGGATTGTGTGGGATGTGAGGGAGACCTTTTGGATCACCTGGGAATCATTGTTGACAGGCAGGGTATTTAAGTACATGACACAAGTTTCATTAAATCACAGTGTGTTTTCTTTGTCAACAACTGTAGTCAGTGATACAATGTAATAAATGCTACAGGATGATGCCATCCACTTTTTACCAAGGCAAAACTTCCTAGCTCCAACACAATCATGTTTGCACCATTGTGCAAGTGTGCCTGTGTTGATGTGAATAAATGACCATGTGTAGGAATGTGTTCCCTCCTGCACATAAAAAATCACAAAGTGTTGTATCACATTTCAATGTGTGCTGCGCAGTGGTTAAGGAAATTTGCAGGTGAGGACTCGCAATGTGCATGAAGTGCCCATGTGAGCTGTACAATGCAGCACACATGGCAAAACACACACCCTGATGGACTAACTTGTCTATCCCCATTGTGCAAGGGGTCTAAGCATTTGTTAACAATTCCCAATGTAGGCGCTGGATCACAGGTATGTCACACTTGTACATCTGCTACATTGCAATATGACAGGGGTGTTGTTGTGTAATGTCCATCGCAAAACCCATTCCCATTAGAACACTTGCCATAATATTCTGTGTGTAAGTCTGCCTCATACACAATGTGGGATCAGACCACGTCAATTGTCGGAACACACCCTTGTGAAATATTCTAAGCGCACATTGACTACCTAACATATTGAAAATGACGTAGTGGCTGGTAACGGAGCCTTGTGACTGTATCACTCAAGTAGCGTGTGCAAAATCATCACGTATAGGACGCAGGATTTTCTTGTAGTCCACAGGGCTGCAATGGTCATGTGTTGTGTGTTATACAGGAGAGGCAGATCGTTTCACGTATGCGACATGAACAGAGCCAGAACTCTTACATGCCATCCAATTGAATGTAGATGACTTTGATAATGAACATGACACATGTGAAAAGTCACGTCTGATACAAATGCCTGTTTTTTGCATGTCTCTCAGTTGGGAGATCATTGATATTCAGGGTGGCGTAGATGTGTTCATGGACCCACATGCCACTGGTGAGTGCATTCCTCTCATATGTTGATTTTTGTGAAATGTGAAGATTTGAGGGAAATGCTCCTGTATGTAGTTGAACACAGTCTGGGTGTGTATTACATTGACTCAACCTTAATGTGAAGAGGCAGCCGTAAATTAAAATGTATGCACATATGTACGATGTTGTGATGGAAAACAGCATGTGACCTCTTGACTTAATGTTGCACATCCCCAATTCATCACTGCAGCGTCTTAGCAAATATCCAGCTTATCACTGGCTTTTGCCCTATCATTGAGGAATTTTCATAGCATCCAAAACATGTAGGCACTCTGCAACAAATGTGCAAGGGGGCCTTCTTTTGTACTAGCCATAGCAAATGGACACTGGTGTGTTTGCAAATCAGTGTTGGCATGTTATCATGGCACCTTTTTTGCTAACATGCATTAGCAACATGTCAGACCAGAATTTCTTAAATTTTGGCATGTCAAGACTCAACAACCTTCAATTTAAATGGTGCCCATCTTAACCCCTTCTCCGCAGTGCGAATTTCGCCGTGGTGCGGGGGGCGGTGTGGGTGCGGAACCGCAGTGCTCTTGACGGCTTCCGGCTGTCATGAGTCACGGTAGACGTGTGCTCATGATGCCTGGACTCATCAGAACTCTGTCCACTGATGGATTCGCCCGCACATACAGGGAATTAATCGCGCGTGGACGGAGCGGCAACAGCATGACGGCTCCAGGCCATCATGAGCACACGACTACCGTGACTCATGATGACCTGGAGCCCCCATGCGCATCGAAGTGATTAAATATATTTCATCAGCAGTTTGATCCTATGGTATCCATTGTGTCCAAATTTTCTTTTTCTTTGGATGCTGTGACTGTGCTCATGCTAAGATAAATGCTGTATGCAACTGTCACACAATATGTCAGCAAATGTGATATCAGGTGTGACTTCATGTCCAATTCACTAAGTGTAGATGACTTTTTGGTATTGCATCATGTGTACGTGGCAGGTTAGGCTCATGTTGCATGGCTATATTAAATAACATATCACTTTGTCAGTTTGTACTGACTAATTTAGTCACTGAATCCTGTGAAGTTACTCTAACACTTTCACTGAGGCCAGAAAATCCGAAGAGGTATGTCATTCCAGCCGAACCATGTGGATTCCACAATGTACATACAGGAGAGGAAACATGTGAGAGATGTTGGTGATGGGTATGACCCGACATGGAATCCATGTACACCCTGGACTGAGATAGCTGTCACTGATGATCAGGTCATTGGAGCACCAGTTGTCAGTGACAGGTATTAGTCCAAAGTGTCATTCTCATACACAAGATGAGAGCTGTTGCAAGTAAGAAAGTAGGATGAGGGGCATGAACCATAGTCACACCTTCTTTGGATGAGTCTATATCACTGTAAGACATAGTTTGGTGCCCACATTCGATTCATGACTAGAGTCACTGTCTTGCTTCCAATCTAGTGTATCTTTGATATGTTGGTGCAAACAAGGACACCATTGCCTCCTCAACGTTACTTGGCACACCATTGTGGTACCCAGACTGGCTCTGATTAACACACAATTGTGCTTTAGACCCCCAATTTTCACACCATATTTTGGGTGCAAGCAGCCGTGGTCCATGCAGGTATCAGTGGTGGGGCGGTGGAGCCGGGTAAGGGGGTATTTTGAGGGACTATGCAGAGGAAAAATGAAATAAATAATGAGTTTGTGATCTGTGGTGTCACTTATGTTTGAAGTGATTTGATGAACTGGTGATTTGAAAGTTGGATACAACAGATTTATTCCCAAATCAATCTTTTGAATGTCTAAGTATGGTCAATATGTTATCCTCTATGGAAAGGCTACCGTCATACTGCTGCATGATGCATGCATGCTATTTAGGCTAGCAAAGTGGACTTCAGACCTTGCATGGGGATAGTCTGCTGATTTCGTGTGCATCTTATGATAGAGTTGTAAAACACATTAGGATTCATCATCTTTATGAATTTGGCGAGGGATATATCTTGAGATGTGACATAGCATGACATCCATCACAACAACCATTGTCCACACCATTGACTATGAGTATATCAACCAAGTAGGACTTGTTAACCATGCAGGGTAAAGACACTGACTTGATTATTGAATCAAGCCCCTATCCCCATCCTGAACGTTGGGAAATGTGAACTTCCAGCAACAATGTAGTCTGTGAGATTTGAAGGATGGGCTGATTCACACATATCCTGTCCTCTCACTGTCCGCCAGGGATACAGCATCACTGACACAACATCGACTCCTATAATATCGACCTGCAAAATTATTGAGTCACTAATATCATGTACAAAAATATCGACACCCAATACACAAAACAAAAATAACACAAACATGGATGAAAAAAATCCTAAAAAAGTTCTTTAGATGACAAAAATATCGACAACAAGCTATCTCACAAAAATATAGATAAAATTAAAATAACATATATGCATATTATCGACACCACAAACATTGATAAAATACCTATAAACTATAAACGAAATATATTTTAAATATATAAATAAACTATTTTCAATATTACAAACAAATAACATATATCACACATTAAAAACAAACACAAAAATGATTACATAATTAATAAAACTAAAACACAAAGACACTTAAAAATCAAAAACAAATAAATAAACAAGCACTACAACATAAAAACAACTATCAAAAATAAACAGACATATGCCTTGCCCATATGCCTTGCCCACATAAAAATAAGGGGGGCCCTTGTGTATATAACAAGTCAAAAACATTGACAGGAGCTGCGGTCACTGCGGTTCCTGTCAATGCCCTTTTACATTTTAAGCAGTACTCCATCAACATAACGGAGCCGCCCATCAATTTCTTTCCCCCCTTCATTTTCAAGAACAAAATCCCGATTTGCTTTTTTAATTTTTAATGCTCCTCTTTCTATGGGAGATACTTCCCAGGCCAAATGGGGCACTAGACAGTCATCACTGCACCTTACCACCATGGTTTTCCAGGTGGTGACGGGTTGTGAATACTGATCTATATGTCTGCAACACCAAAATTAGATGGGAAGACATAGAGGTCAGCCGCAGATAGCCCATAGTCTGTTAGGCCATAGGTGTGCTACCATGCCAGAGATGGAGTAGTCTTCCCCCCGGTTGCACCTATGGTCCGTACACATAAAGATCTGGCAACCAGACCATTATCTTCACTGTAAGGATACTCTTTCGTCACTTGTACCAGATATAAGTCTCGTACAAATTTTGGGAATTTTCACAAGTTGGTTTTAGCATCTCCAGAAATGCTAGCTTTAAAGCACCACACATGCTTTATTAAAGTATCTGAATGTGGGAACCACGATTATTGAACGTGAGCCATAAAGCCATGTCAAGGCACCAACCACATTATGGTTTATTCACATGCCATTCTTGCACCACACACAATACTTTCACACCGTTGGCATGGGCCCAGTGCAACAGATCAGTGCACTCACATAAACATACCGACGCCATTCAAGGGCCCTTCACATTCATACACCATAGGACAGAATCACCATTCAAGACAACCTCTCAATCAGCGATCAACCAAATTGTACACAAAGTTCTATAAACACATATTTTCAGACATGTTGAAAATTGGTGCATCCCCAACAGCTACAAATGAATAAACAGTTTGACTAAATTTTTACGACTTTCCAAGTTACCATCACCGTTCTGAACATTACCGCAGGCATGCCTAGTGAACCTTCACCAATAGTTCTCATGACAGCCACAGGAAGCTCAGGCAGACATGTCTTACATGCGTCTTTAGAACACTCACTGTTGTAAATCAAACTCCTTCAAGTTTGTGGGTGCAAGTTGGAGGTGCCCTAGATTGCCTTCCGAGGCATACATTGCACGCTCAAACTAAGTGAGCATATCTACCTCTGAAACTAAGGCAGATATGCTGAGGAACACTGCTTAAGTTCTCTAGAGAGACAAAGGACATTAGCAGTGTAGTCGGTGAGAACGTAGCATATGTCACATCCACTTGTGTACAGTGCATTGACTATAATGCAGTTGTTATACAGTAAACTGAACATATACTAAGTTCTGACGGAAGGATGAACATTGTAAGCAGGACAAACAATTTACCCATAAGTGTAGAGCTGGGTGCAGTGTTCTCTGGAATGTTATAATAAAAATTGAAACACACGTGAGAGGATATTCTGTTGTTGATGCAAGAGCAGTCAGGGCTGATCCATGGATTAACCTAATCGAAGAGCCAAGTGTTCAGCTTTGTGCGGAATGCACTAGTTTTAGAGATTACACATGTGTGTTTAGAGGCAGGTCATTATGCTCTTTTGGAGCCAATTAGATGTCACTTCTCCTTGTTCTGGTGCTGCATATGCATTTAATGTGTGTAAGATTCCATGCCTGGAAGGTTTCTAAAATCTGAGGCGATATTGAGGTATGCTGGACAAGTGCTGTGTAAGGCTTTTGGGGTGTGTTTCAGGAGATTGAAAAGAGCTGTGCCTGGGGAGTCAGTTTGAGATGCACTGTGTATGCCTGTTGGGCTGTGTTCTGTATGTTTTGGAGTCATCTGCTTACTTGAGTGAGAAAGTATTTCAGTATTGGGGTAATGGATTTGAATCTGTAGGTGAAGATGAAGAGCTAGCATGTGTAGCTGTACTACCGTTACAATTTACCTTCTACCTATGCAATATCCCTGTGAAAGCACACCTCGCCTGTTTTTCCAACCTGTTCATGTCCTGACTAATCATGTATACTTGCCAAGTGAACCTATACTAATGCCTTCTGTCGCTACTTATCTGAAGCTCAAGAAAATGTCTTTCATGCTCCTTCAGCGCACTCACTGTGCTAAATACAACTCCTTCTAGTTTGCGATGCAAGTTGTGGGTGTCCGAGAATGCCTCTGAGGCCTACATTTCTCAAACTCAGTGAGCATATCTACCATTGAAACTAAGGCAAATATGCTGGGGAATACTGCCTAAGTTCCCTAAAGCAATAATCCAATGACACTTATACTTTAGTTTTGAAAGTATGAAAGCTCATTTAGTAACTTGTATCATAATCAATGTTATTGAAAACAGATACAGGACACTATCTTGCATGATGATTTTAAAATTTTTACTAGTAGGGCAGTATGCATTTCAGTGTGTATCAAAATGAGTACAGACAATGCAGTGCTCAGACAGTGATCTAATATGTATACAACATAGAACTAGACAGTGAACAGATTCCAAGATTGTATAAGATTTGATATTAAACATAAATGAAGATCCGGTCCGTTTATATTCGATATCTCTGACAAACCATACCCCATATTAAAAGCAACTTATGGGTTCGATGTTAACGATTCGATCTGAAGTTAGTCTTCAGTCACATCAGGACAGAATGTGTCTGAGTAAAGTTCCCTAGAAACTGTGGAAGCTTGGGAACTTCAAGAAGGCAGCCTGTAAGCAATACATGCAAGAATACTTCAGGACAGAGTCTACGATGTATACTGGGCTGCTTGATTAGTCGGGCAGTTCCTGTAGGGGTAAACAAATTATTCAGTATTTGCATTGTGTAGAGAAAACAGTTGAACCTAAAATACAAGAGTATTCCTAAAGAAAGCCAACAATGGAAAAGTGGGTGATTTTTTTTTTTAGATAGTCCTGTAGAGGTTAATGGATTTTACTGAGGAAAAGCACACATATGCGTTGTACATGACCTGTAGCAAATATTTTGGTGGTGGCATCACATATGGGCTGGGGGGGTTTCAGGGGCTGGCGAGGAAGAAATTAAATTAACTTGTGAAACAGCTTGTGTTAAAAAAAATTACCTGAATGATAAATCACAAGTTAAAATTTCTCGCTGGAATTACGTGATGTGGCTTAGTGCAGTAAACTTGGTAATCTGAACTTTCATTATGCAAAATTACACTAACTATACCTACTCATAGAACATATATGCACATGCATGATGAAGCATGCCCACATATGTTATTGGGTTGCAGCAGCCTTTTGTTTTGGCCAATGCAAGACCAAGTGTTTGGTACACACCATTGATAGTTGAAATCTGTTGGCCACCCGATACTTGGTTACTTTTCAGTCTCACTCATTTCTTAATCTAAGACCTCGCCAAATTTACTCGCCTGCTAACTATGGCGAGTCATATTTTATCAGGGGAAGCTATGTTTAGGGCCTACTTGCCCCTTCTGATCACCTGACAAAGAGCAGCTGTGTTGTTGAAGGAGTGCTAAAGATGCCTTTAAATCTTGTTTTTATCTTGTCACATTTATTCTGTGTTCTGAGACTGAGGTCAAAAGTCAATTTACATCTGCAATTCGTTTTCAAACTTTGAGGACTTTGTAAACTGTCTGACAAATGTGCTGCACACAATATTTGAAATGAAAGGCTGTAGGATTTTGTTTTATTCTAACACACAGCATTTAAATAGCTAAAAAGTGAACTGTACAAACATTTCAAAATACATTTCAGTACTTATGAAAGCCCTTTTTTGTAATTCTGTGTTAAAAAATAATTCAATAGGACGTAAACAAATCATGAACATTTTACTTGGTGATGTGCAAATAAGAACTGTTTGCTGAAGCCCAATTTCCACAGATTGTTTATACTCTACATAGTTTTATATTTAAAAGTGTTAAGTGAAGTGTTTTTGGCCATGGAAAATATGCTGTCTGTAAATGACAGTGCACTGCCACATCATGCTTTAGCTATATATTTATTAAAAGTGAGTTTTTTTTAATGAACTGAGAAACCTCCCTGCCCCTTCCCTGATGGCAATACTGTTAGTGAGCTAAAAGGCAAGTCAGGGGTCACGTGAACACTATATGTGGGCTAGATTCTTCTTATGCATGGAAAGAATATTTAGTCTATTAAATCAAGCAACATAGTATTTTTTGTGCTTCAACCATGCTGAACTCACATATTGAAAGATTCTCTCATATGTGCAACTGAAGAAAAAGGTGGTCCTGTACTTTTAAATATTTGCCTAGGATGACCTGAGACCAGTTTATAGTTCAAGTACGACACAGTTAGGCTGAGTAGATTATTCAAGTTACTAGACCTGCAGGTCTAGTAATATTTTTTATTTTTATGATTTGTGAGGCCTGTCATACTTACCGGACAAGAGATTTGTCTCTGACTTGGATTGTTTAAGCCTTCATGTAGGACATGGTCGTTCCAGGCGCTCCCCAACCATCTCAACAGCGGACACAATCCCTAGTGCTTATTTGTTGGGCCTCTCTTATTAACACTCTAACTAAGTGCTGCTAAACTCTGCCACCTTATCCCATACACAACTATTTCCAGTTTTATCCACCCCATCTCTAATTTAATTTTACCCTCTCGTAGTTCATACTTTGCATTCTCAACTTTATAAATTGCATCTCCACTCCAAGTAGCCTTCCAAGAAAGCCTTAAAAAAACGTTGCTGATTGCAAAATATTTAACCGAGCTGCCCCAAGTTCTCACAAGAAAAAAACTTTACATAGTCCTGCAAACCTTTCATACTTTTAATTCTTTTTTAGATATGATGGCCAAGATCATGATTTTTATAAAAATTATTCCATATGTATAATATATTTACTTAAATGGTCTTTCAGTGGACTTCACCGGCTGGCCTATTGTCATTCATATTTTACTTTTGCCCAGTACATCATGGGGTAGTCGTTCAACCCACTTTACCCATTGGCATTTTGTCCTTTCACAAGGAGCGTATCCACACATAAAGTAGTTTCTTATGTGACGGGGACTAATGTGGCAATGCACTTTTTTAGCCCGAAGATATTTTTAATTTTAGCCATTTTTTGTCTTTGTTTTTAGTTTGTGTGCTCAGTAGCTTCCCAGTAATAACATTTTGCACACAAAAAATAGCACAAAACAAGCATTGTAAAGCCAAAAGGCTGGCAGCCAACAACAGACTTCTTTGCTTGGTCAATCTTTTTTATTGTACTCTTGTCTATACTGCAGCTGAAAACTTTTTAATATTGGCATTATTGACTATTAGACGTACAATGGTGTGCTTAGTCTCTGAACCAGTTCTTTTGCGCAGCCTGTACTACTGTAGGTTCTAGATTGTAGCTCTCCATGGAGTCATACCTCTACTGAAGAAGTAGGACTATCTTGTGACGTTAGAATTAAAGGATGCCTTCCTGCCCATGCATTTCTTCCCTCACAGAATAGATATCTCAGGTTTGTGATGATATTCATGTGTACCCTTAACTTGATGATTGGCTTGTAAAGGCGGTCACTTTCAAGCTGTGCCAATCAAACATTCGGAAAGGGGTGACCCTGTTTCACCAGCTAGGGTTCATCATGATTATATAAAAATAGTCTTCCCCAATCCCATAAATTAACAAGCATTTACAATGCAACGGTTTCGCCTTTGGAAAAGTTAGAGCTATTGGCATTGTAAATGACAAATTTTGTATTTATGTGTTGGTTTTGAAAACAGATAAATAAATGGCATTGTCATTTACATTGCCAATAGCTTAATCTCTCGCAAATGTGAGACCTATTGTACCCTACGGACGAGCTCAGCAGACAGCAATTACTACCACACACACACACCCAGAGCCAGCCACACACACACACACCCAGAGCCAGCAACACACACACACACACACACACACACACACACACACACACACACACACACACACCCAGAGCCACACACACACCCAGAGCCACACACACACTAGGCAATTTACATCATTTTTAAAGTTTAGAACACAATCTCAGGTTTCAGCAGCAGATGACAAGAAAGAATCCACTGGGGGTAGGGGACCACATGACCCCCTCCCCGGGCCGATTTCGGCATAACCTTGCTTACAGCGCATTAGCTGCCGCGCTTTTTACTCATAATTTTAAAGTGCTCTGCTGTGCTTTTTATCTTGCGGCGCTTAAAGCTACTTCATAGCGCTTTTTCGCTTATCTTGCTAGCACCTTAAAGACGCTCTCTTGTCAGCGCTTCTGGTCAGTATTCCCCGAGTAACTTCATTTTGTCGGCGTCCGTAGGCCGGGGAAGTTTGGGAGGCTCACCTGCATTTAAGTTCCATCTCCTCGCACTCGGCGAGGCCAGACAGCTTAGCTGGGTCCGTCATCTTGGGTTGGGCTGTGAGGCGAGGCACTCCGCGGCCATCTTGCGTAAGGCAAGAGGCTAGTAGGCGGTCCTCCGCACTCTGAGGTGCTACATAAGGATCTTTGAGGTAAGGTCAGTTAGAACCTTGCTTACAGCGCATTAGCTGCCGCGCTTTTTACTCATAATTTTAAAGTGCTCTGCTGTGCTTTTTATCTTGCGGCGCTTAAAGCTACTTCATAGCGCTTTTTCGCTTATCTTGCTAGCACCTTAAAGACGCTCTCTTGTCAGCGCTTCTGGTCAGTATTCCCCGAGTAACTTCATTTTGTCGGCGTCCGTAGGCCGGGGAAGTTTGGGAGGCTCACCTGCATTTAAGTTCCATCTCCTCGCACTCGGCGAGGCCAGACAGCTTAGCTGGGTCCGTCATCTTGGGTTGGGCTGTGAGGCGAGGCACTCCGCGGCCATCTTGCGTAAGGCAAGAGGCTAGTAGGCGGTCCTCCGCACTCTGAGGTGCTACATAAGGATCTTTGAGGTAAGGTCAGTTAGAACCTTGCTTACAGCGCATTAGCTGCCGCGCATTTTACTCATAATTTTAAAGTGCTCTGCTGTGCTTTTTATCTTGCGGCGCTTAAAGCTACTTCATAGCGCTTTTTCGCTTATCTTGCTAGCACCTTAAAGACGCTCTCTTGTCAGCGCTTCTGGTCAGTATTCCCCGAGTAACTTCATTTTGTCGGCGTCCGTAGGCCGGGGAAGTTTGGGAGGCTCACCTGCATTTAAGTTCCATCTCCTCGCACTCGGCGAGGCCAGACAGCTTAGCTGGGTCCGTCATCTTGGGTTGGGCTGTGAGGCGAGGCACTCCGCGGCCATCTTGCGTAAGGCAAGAGGCTAGTAGGCGGTCCTCCGCTCAGCGTAATAGTACTTTAAGATGGACGGATCGACGCGCAGCGCTCGCGCGCAGCGGGCGCGTCGTAGGCGCGCCGGAGGTGCTCCAGAGGTAAGCCCGTTTGCGCCCGTTCGCGCAACGGACGCGCTTAGGGCCGCTACCTCTGGCCCCTCTGGGCCACGTCGCATCGCCTACTCTCGGGCTGAGCTACTTAGACTCAGACCTAGTCAGAACCCGGTCAGACCGTCTACCTCTAAGCCAATCACCTGTGGTTTGCTTAATGTTAGATCTCTCTGTAAGCACCACACGGAAATAGCCTTCCTCATTGAGTCTGAACAGCTCGATGTCCTCTTTCTCACAGAAACGTGGACTCGGGAGGACTGTGAGGTCGAGCTGGGCTTAGCTTGCCCTTCAGGATATAAAATTAGTCACTTACCGCGCCCACTCAACCGAGGAGGGGGAATCGGATTCATCCATAGAGACTCGCTTACCCTCTCCCAGTTAAAGATTCGAGAGGTACCGGGATTTGAACTGATGGGGTTCTCAGTCAAACAGCAGGAGTTGATCTGCTGCTCGGGGGTTCTTTGTTACCGTCCCCCGGGACCAGCACCATCCATCCCCCTTCTCATCGACCTGGTCTATGAACTTGCCAGCTCCCACTCCAGGTTATTAGTTCTTGGAGATTTTAATCTGTGGGCAGGCAGCTCGCTGGACAACGCTTTTTTCTCTCTTAGCCAAGCCTGTACAGATATCAACTTAGTACAGCTGGCGAATGCCTCCACGCATCGGAAAGGCCACACTTTGGACCTGGTGTTTGCGGACCCTCAATGGGCATCACTCGTGGACATCAAGTGCCAATACTGGACGGACCACTTTCTGATCAAGTTCTCCCTTTGGTCGGAGGACCCTACCTCGCGCAAGGCTGGACTACCTCTAGCTAAGCTAGAGAGGCCTTGGTCCCGCATCCTAAATACTGTCCCATTGCCAAACATCTTAGATGAGGACTTCAAACTTGGCAACACAGTCGAAGATAGTTACACCTTCTTCTGTCAATCTATTACTAGCTCGCTGGACAAGTTGGCGCCCCTTCGGAAGTCGCGAGGGAGGGTGAACCGAGCCAGTCCTTGGTACACGAGCGAACTTCGCCAGCTTAAACTCGACTGTAAACGCGCGGAAAGGGTCTGGAGGAAGCAGTACCTTGACTCCGAGAAAATTGCATTCAGGTCGGCTATGCATAAATATAAAGCTCAAATCAAGATAGCGAAAGCGACCTTTCTTGAACTTACTCTGAGTCAGGCCCCAAACAAGGCTCAGGCCCTTTTTAAAATCGTAAAGGACCTGGCTCACCCTACATGTGTGGCGAGTGCTGTTCCCTCGTCGCAAGCGCTCTGTGACTCTCTGGCGGACGCCTTTGAGGAAAAAATCTGTAAAATCCTAGCAGGTCTGCAGGAGCCACGGAACCCCACCACTGAGGAGGGAGCTCCGGAGGAAATGGCCAGTCGACCCCTGCAGAGGGCTACTAATCTCTGTCAGGAAGCTCCGGTCACACCCTCCAGTCGACCCCGACCTGATGAGCAGCCCCCCAGCTCGGGAGCTCCGGCGGCGGAAACCAGTCGACCCCAGCTGAGTAGCCCTCCTTTCTGTCTTTCGGATCAGGCTCTCAGCTTGGGAGCTCCGGTGACGGCGGCCAGTCGACCCCAGCTGAATTGCTCTCCCCTTGCAGCCCCTGTTTCAGCTCCCTGCTTGGGAGCTCCGGCAATTGTAGCCAGTCGACCTCAGCAGGGTAGCCTCCTCCCCCTTCTGGTGGAGCCTGCTCTCAGTCTGGGAGCTCCGGCGAGCGAGGCCAGTCGACCCCAGCTGAGCGGCCCCTCTGCCCCCACTCTGGATCAGGCTCTCTGTTTGGGAGCTCCGGAGATCGTAGCCAGTCGACCCCAGCTGAAAGGTCACTCTTCTCCGTCCTTGGAGCCGACCCTCAGCTTGGGAGCTCCGGCGAGCGAGGCCAGTCGACCCCAGCTGAGCAGCTTCCCCCTTCCCTCCTTGAAGGAGTTTGGCGAACTAGCTTTGACGATCTCCTCTGGCTCGCCTCTGGATCCTCTCCCTCCAAGACTATGGAAGGTGTTTCAAGAGGACCTCTTCCAGCCCCTGCACGCCATCTGCTGTCAATCTTTCGAGACAGCTACTGTCCCAAGCTGCTGGAAGAAGGCAGTGGTATCCCCACTCTTAAAAAAACCTACACTTGACCCTGCCTGCCTTTCTAACTACCGGCCAATTTCCCTGCTCCCTTTTCCCGTTAAAATCATGGAAAAACTGGTCACCCGTTCTCTGTCCAGCTTCCTAGAAGGGAACAGCTGGCTGGATGAGACGCAATTCGGCTTCCGCCCAGCGCATGGGACCGAATCTGCGCTGGTGACCGTGCTAGACAATCTGCGGGCGCGAGTCGACAGTGGTCAGGCAGCATTTTTGGTGCTGCTCGACATGTCGGCCGCGTTCGACACGGTCAGCCATCCTACCCTGATTGCTAGGCTGAAGGAGTGCGGGGTCAGGGATAAGGCCAGGGATTGGTTAATCTCCTACCTGGACTGCCGTCAGCAACGGGTTTCGTTACCCCCCTTCAGTTCAGAGGAGCGGAGAGTGGGACAAGGAGTACCTCAGGGCTCGGCCATCAGCCCAATACTCTTTAATGTCTACCTCCGCCCCCTAGTCCAGCTCATTAACACCTTCGGTATCTCTGCATGTAACTATGCAGATGATACCCAGCTGGTCTTTTCTCTGGAGGGACAGGACGCAGTCACACTGGAGACTTTCCATCGGTGCATGCAGGCGACAGCAGACTGGCTCCGGTTGAACTCGTTACAGTTCAACGGAACCAAGACGGAGGTTTTACACTGTTCCACTGATCGAGTACCTCGTGACCTCCCAGTGAACTTCTGGCCTCCGTCCTTCTCAGAGACGGTGTCTGCGGCACATTCAGCGCGCAATTTAGGCGTCATTTTTGGGCCTAACCTGCAGCTGGATCTACATGTGAATAAGATCTCTTCAACATGTATGATGCTGATTCGTATGCTGCGTAAGGTCCTTCCTCTCCTCCCTGTGCAAGCCAGACCAGAAGTAGTGCGTTGTACCATCCTAAGTCGACTTGACTATTGTAACGCACTACTTCTGGAGGCCCCGGTAACACTCTTGGGCAAGCTGCAAAGGGTGCAAAATATCGCTGCTAAACTCGCCCTTTCTCGCCCCTACCATAGCTCCTCTACGGCAGCACTGCGAGAACTTCATTGGCTGCCAGTCCATCTACGGGTACGCTACAAAGCGGCGTGTATTGTGTTTAGGGCTATTCATGACCTGGGCCCCATTCCTCTGCGGCGAATGTTTGCCTGGTATTGTCCTTCTAGAGTGTTACGCTCCTCGTCATCCAGACTACTGGTAGTCCCAAGATTCCAGAGAGTGAGGATGGGGGGCCGCTCCTTTAGAGTAGCGGCAGCCAAACTCTGGAACTCTCTACCCATATCCTTGAGAAGCCTTGGAGATCTCTTTTCTTTTAGAAAGGCTTTGAAAACTCATCTTTTCCCAGGATAGGCTGAGCTATTGTTCCACTGAGTACGGTTCAAAGCGCCAGGATGCCCTTGGTGGTGACAGGTTGCGCTATATAAGTATGCCACAATACAATACAATACCCATTACAAAATTAAATAACCCCGGGGAGGTGGTACTCTCCTGAGCATGGGGAGTCTGCGAGACTCCCCAATTTATATTACAATAGTCCTGGGGAGGTGGCGGTTCTTGAAGCACAGGGTCCATGAGACCCCCACCCCCCCCATTATTTAGATCCTTAATGGATGCATGCCCTCGGGACCTTGCCCACCCAGAGGACTTAATAATAGACAAGCATGGGAGACTGCTTCTCTTTTTTTGCCGGAGCCACAGCTCCAGTCGCCATTTTTTTTCTCAAAACTTTTTGGGGCCTTGAAGGGTTCCCTCCACCCCCCTAGAGGGTCAGGGTATTCCTATCCTGCCCCCTTCTTTATTTTATCAGTTCAAGCCAAGTTCCAAGATGGCTGCTAACACTTCCTGGTTTGAAATGTTGGCAGCCAATCATATTTGAGCATAGGGACGTTCGGATTCTTGGAGGATCCGCGTTCCTATATATACAAATTGGGATTTTCCTTAATATCGCCAAAACTACTACTTGAATTTACACCAGTTCACAAAAAAGGAGGCTTTCTGGACCAACACCCACCTCTCTGCTAAATCTGGTTAGGCGGTTCAGGCTGTCGTCGTGTTAAAAAATTCCTATGGGAATTAACATGAGAAACGCACATTTTTTGATCCCCTCTCTCTTTCTCTCTGCCCCCCTTGACGGATCACCCAAAGCTTTCCATTCACAACAAGAATTACTAAATCCACCACGCCAAAGATATAGGCAAGTCAAAAACATTTTACTAATGGAAACTAGGTCAAAATTATAACTACCTACTGTTGACTGCGAGTAGGTAATATATACATATAGATTTTTTATGAAATGGTAGTGACAATAAATGTGGTGGAAAAACATTATTTAGAGCGACACATATTAACAAGTTTATTACTAAAAGGTAAAAGTAAAAATCAAGATTACTACCCCAGTAGAGCACAACTGACTTGAGCAAAGCACAGTTTACTGCCTCACAGACTGTGAATAGTCATTGATTTGCACAAGGAAATAACATCCCGAATATTCACTCGTCAATATGATTTTACATTACTGCATAAATGTAATCCTTTGCGTGCTGTTTTTTTGATAAACCAAATGCACATGAAAAAATGTCATGGCAAAAACTAGATTTGCAGTGGCACTAGGTGTAGTGCGCTATTCACTACCACAGTTCAGGGAAGGGAGGGACTTCATGACCCTCTTGAGGCTTTGGCTCTCCAAGCCCCTCCCCCACTTTTTAATACTCAGATTATCAACATTGGAAAGATGACGGGATGAGCAGAGCAACTAAGAACTGAATCTGTGACTACAAATTGGAACCTAGATCCTGGGAATAGGTGCATTCGTACAGTGAGACACTATAAAGGATCCAGTCCTCGTTTTTAATAGAAAAAAAGGACTTAAACTTGATTGTCTCCAGCTATGAATCTAAATAATACTCAGGAGGTACAATGTACTTCAGAGGACATTTTCAAGTTGGAACAACATTTCAATGTCATCATCATCACTTCCACAGGCTGACTTTTGAAAGCTGTATGCTCCAGGAACTGTAATGTGATCTCAATGCTCAGAACAGGAGGGAGGTTACAGGCTGTTAGTCCAAACGTCAAATTTTAACAGAACACTGCAAAACTCCTTCAAAGTCCAAAGGGCCACGGCGACGGCAGAAAAGCGATACAACTATTCTAAAGTAGGAAACTGGCCCAAGTGAGCGAGACTTGTGTTATATCTGTTCATAATGATGGCTTTTGCACAATATGTTATTTGAACTTCTTTAAGATCATACAGACATCATTAACAAACAAATACTACACCTCAAGAGCGTTAACTGTGATTAAACGCTGCATTAAATGCAGAAAAAAGTATAAAGCCTGGGACTCCTGCAGAAAGATGCTGCTGCTGAGAAGAGCGGATTCAGGTATAAGCAACTCGGCATAAGTACAGGGAAACCATAATTAAAAGAGCTATTAACGGATAGAGAGTCTAGAGGCAACAGGTTCCTGTCAAAAACGCCCTTCAGCTACCTCTCTGCAGAGGTGAGGTGACCTGGATTCATTTACATGCAAACAACAACACCAGGCAAAGGATAATCTAGCCCGAAGAGATGGCGCTGCAGAATGTGCGCATTCCAATCCCCCACCCCCACAGCATTTCCTGCCTTGAAATTCAAATACCTGAGTACAGAGTCCAAGAGGGGGGAAAAAAGGCATTTCTTTCTTTCAGCCGCACTCCCCGTCCCACAGCTATCCCCTTTCCAGACCATTCACCACTTGTGAAAACACGGAGGCAAACCAAAGCCAGCTAGGTAAAAAAGCCAGGGGAACCAAGGCCGGTCCGCACAACTTACCAGGCGAAAAAAAAGTAAAGTTCAAATCAAGCCAAAACACCTATCGTGGGCCCCATGGCACTGGCTCAGGCGGCGGATTATCCTTGCTATTTTACAAATAAACGCTCCTCTCGGGCAGCTCCGGACAAGCCCCGGGCTGCATTCCTTCCTGATAGCTGTGACACTTCTCCCCCTCGCGAGCGCTATCCCCTGCCTGCGCTCGTGCCACCGGGCAGCCTGGGTCGCAGCTGCAAACACCAAGTCCTGGAAAAGCGCATTGTTAGGAAATCAGAGGCTGCCTATTTAATTTGCACACGCGCAAGCAATAGTGCATTCGTGCAACTTGGTGTCAAGAATAAGATGCACGTTTTTTTCTAGTTTCTGTGAAACCTAGTGGCTGCATTGCACTGCATTGCCTTTTCCCTTCTATATGGCCGGTGACTCTGCGCGCCGGAAGTTCGTCACTTCAGCACGCCACCACAATGCGGCTGTGACACAGCAGGATAGACAGAAAAGAGGGACGGCTTCAATGAAGGAGGGTAAATAGCGCAGCCATCTTCGAAAGATGCCGCGGTGTACATCGTTAGACACCAGACAAATAATGAAAACTACCTTTCGGACATTGCATATTTAACAGCTGGAAAGATATGACCATTCACTCATCATTTATTCCTTAAGGTGCATTTTCGTTTGGTCACGAATGTAAATATGTTTTAAAAGAATACAATTTTACGAACAAAGGCAGCAATTGTTAGTTGATTGGAATTGCCTCCATTGTTCTGTAAACCTGCAAAAAAACAACACTTTAAAAAATTTGCATACTCGTGTTTAGCTCAGAAACGTTCTCTATAACTAGACTTTATGGAAAGCACAGCGTCCTGTAGGGATTCGGGGGCGTGCTCTCCCCTTCCCATTGGCTGGAAGGTAACATTCCAGCCAATGGGAAGAGGAGAGGGCGTGACTTAAAAAAAGTTTTGAAAACGCCCCCGAATCGCGTCAAGGCGGGCCCTGAACTCAGTGACGCTCCTCTCCTCCAATGGCTGGCCAACATTTACGAGGCTAGCCAATGGAGAAGAGGGGCGTGTTCAGGGCCCCATACTACAACAAAAGATTTCGGCTCCGCCCACCCACTGCTACGCAGTGGGACGGTAGCCGAAACCTAAAAAGATTTTACTGGGGGCAGATCTGAGCACATTCAAAGCAATGGTGTTCCCTACCTTGAAGAGGGCTGTTTCATTGCAGAAAAAGGCGCACCTTTACCAGACGTCTCAATCTCCAATGGTAAGGACAACAATAAAACTATTGTATACTAACCCTTTATGGGTTCCGGAGTAGCGTGCTACTCGCCAAAAAAGCACGTCAACACCCCATCAGGGGTAACCAGCGCTCTATAAATGCAAACTTTTTCCCGCTGCTATCCTTCTCAATCCAAATAACTTATTACTATCCACCACTCAAATTACTTTCATATTTCACTATACTAATTCACCACTAATCTTTATGGGTTCCGGAGTAGCGTGCTACTCGCCAAGAAAGTGCTTCAACACCCTATTAGGGGTAACAAGTGCTGTATAATTGCAATCCTTTTTCCCTCTTCTATCCCTCCGCTATCCTTCTGAATCCAGATAACTGACTAACTTATCCACCACTCAAATTACTTTCATATTTCACTATACTAACTCAACACTAATCCATTATGGGTTCCGGAGTAGCATGGTACTCGCTGAATATGCGCTTTGACGCCTCGTCAGGGGTATTAAGCACTATATAAATGCAATATATAAAAAATATATAACATTTATTTACGCATACATTTTAATTTTATTACTAAACAAAATAAAAACAAACATTAAATAAACATAATTAACATTAAACCAAATAAATTATAACTGCCACAAAATTCAAAAAGAGCTACCTCAACCAATCAACACAAACCAATAGAAAACTCTAACTAATTAAATAAACAATATAAAATCAATCAACTAATTAAAATCAGAATTTACTGTGAAACGGAAAAACACTGCAGATGGACGAAAATCTACGAGCCAGAAAACAGAACAAAAAACATCTACACAAACAACTAAACAGAAAAACTCTCATTAAAGGTAAGAACAAAACCTTTTAGATAAATAAATAAAATTAGCTTAAAAAATATAAACAAATTAGCTAAAAATATGTTTTCCTTTATATTTCAGTATTGATTGTAAGCAAAAGTAAAGGGTATTTATTGGCAAGTCACGCGTTGGCACTTCTTTGTTTGCAGCGAACCTCTGATGAAGGCGGAGCCAGAAACGCGTCAGGTGCTGCGGGCGCAGGCTGTGTGAAAGACCTTCCCTGACCCTATGAACGCCTAATGAGAGTGCTCCCTGCAAGTGGCAGTTCTGTGGACCTTAATGTATTCCGGCCAGCCAGGTCGGGGGGAGCACCGCCGCACAACATGCGGTTCCGTGGCTGTCTTTGGTGATAGCATTACGGGACTACCAGGCGAGTGGCAGAATGGGGGAAGCCACCTTTGACACACCCATGTAAGATAAACTTTATTGAACAAGGAAGTGCTGCCAGCTCACATGAGTTTGATTTGGACTACCAATCCCAGGATACATTGCTGATACTCACCTGAGTTTGATTGTATTGATTGTAAGCAAAAGCAAAGGGTATTTATTGGCAAGTCACGCGTTGGCACTTCTTTGTTTGCAGCGAACCTCTGATGAAGGCGGAGCCAGAAACGCGTCAGGTGCTGCGGGCGCAGGCTGTGTGAAAGACCTTCCCTGACCCTATGAACGCCTAATGAGAGTGCTCCCTGCAAGTGGCAGTTCTGTGGACCTTAATGTATTCCGGCCAGCCAGGTCGGGGGGAGCACCGCCGCACAACATGCGGTTCCGTGGCTGTCTTTGGTGATAGCATTACGGGACTACCAGGCGAGTGGCAGAATGGGGGAAGCCACCTTTGACACACCCATGTAAGATAAACTTTATTGAACAAGGAAGTGCTGCCAGCTCACATGAGTTTGATTTGGACTACCAATCCCAGGATACATTGCTGATACTCACCTGAGTTTGATTGTATTGATTGTAAGCAAAAGTAAAGGGTATTTATTGGCAAGTCACGTGTTGGCACTTCTTTGTTTGCAGCGAACCTCTGATGAAGGCGGAGCCAGAAACGCGTCAGGTGCTGCGGGCGCAGGCTGTGTGAAAGACCTTCCCTGACCCTATGAACGCCTAATGAGAGTGCTCCCTGCAAGTGGCAGTTCTGTGGACCTTAATATATATATATATATATATATTTATATACATACACTAGCAGCCCGTACCCGACGTTGTCCAGGGATGAAATATAGCAGCGTTTGAAAGTGGGTAATGCTGACATTTAAATGGCTGAAGTGGCACAATAGGTATGCATCCATAAGGGATTTTTATGCGTTGTTTAACATTGATCTTGCACGTCGTCTTTTACCTGTCTTGTGAAGTTGGTAATTTCTGTGCAATTTGTTTGTCCGCTTGTGCATGCAGTGTTAGGAAGATCGTTCGTGATATGTGCCTCCTCAGCTGTAACGTTTCTGATGATCCTTCGTGATATGTGCGTCCTCAGCTGTAACGTTTGCAGCTTGTGGGTGCTGTGGAGTGGGCTGGTTATAGAATCCCCAAGAGCGTTCTGTCCGACGTTAATCCGTGCACGCTGACCGTGCAGTGTGTGGCAGCGTGCTTGCGAGGGCTGCGCGTGTGTGATCCCCGCTTTTAGGCTGACTGCCTTGAGGCCCCGCCTGAGCACCGGACTAAATTGAAATCATTAAGTGTGTGAAATGCAGCCTGAATGCGAAGCTCCGTGAATGCGGCTCCCCACTGGTAGGCTGACTGCCATGAGGCCCCCGCCTGAGCCCCGGACTAAATGGAAATCGTTAAGTGTGTGAAATGCCGCCTGAATGCGTAGCTCCGTGAATGCGGCGCACATTGTTGTAAATGAGAAGCTCCCTGAATGCGGCGCACATTGGTGTTTGGCGACTCCCCTGTCAGAACGGTTAGGCCCAAAAGCGAGTACTGTGAAGGTTAGCAGTAATGCTGCATGAATGGCGCGCGTGAATGGCGTGCCCCGTCAATGCCGCGCCCCGTCAAAGCCACGCCCATTATTTTTTTTTGGGCCAGGCCCCTCTGACAACGCTGACGCCCACAAGGGACTACTTTACCCCTAAGGTTCTTTTACCTTCGTAATGTATATGGTGGGCAGATGTATAGCCTATGTCCATCTGCTGCAACTGCCCTTTCCAATGCTGTATTAGGTGTTGTGATTGATGCTGTGCTTCTTGAGCGTACCCACCTCAAAGGTTTCGACTCTCTCTTTATAATGGTAGTATAGATACATTCACAGACATACAAAGAAAATGACAGAAAGGGCAAAGTTCATTCCCTCAGAAAAAGGAAAACTACTTTGTGCTACATTGGCTATACGTATACTCAAGAAAAAATAAGGGAAAATAAAACCCATTGGAAAAGTAGTAAATACCACTCCAATTCGTGCTATGAGAGAGCAACACCAATAGACAAAAATGTTATTAATGTTAGGGAACACAACCACCCCCCCAAATGTCACAGAAATTGTGATAAGAGATGGTTTAGAAACCATCAAAGAAGCAAGCACCAGCTCCCAACAAACCATTACCCAAATATTAAAAAACGTACTAACTAGAGTTCCTGAACATGTCACAGGACAATTACCTTCCATCGCAACTCTAAAATGCCTAATAGCATGAACCAAAAGATCTACTGCTCAAACACCCCCTACCCCCCAAACCTTTGCAGAAATAGAAATGTTTACAAGAATACACATTCACACATAAAGATGAAAAATTAATTCTTTATGACAATAACAGCCATGGAAAAAGAATCATCATCTTTGCCACCAACATTCAAAAGTTAAAGTAATGTGAAACATGGATGATGGATGGGACATTTAAAGTTTGTCCTAAGCCCTTTCATCAACTCTATGCCATCCAAGGCGAATATGAAGAAACTAACATCCCCTTCATATACGTACTACTCCCCAACAAACACAATACTAACTACATAGAACTCCTTACAATAATGAAACAACAGACAGAAAACTACTTCCACAAAAAAATAGATTTCGAGCAAGTAATGATTCAGTCAATTTTAAAAATATATCCACATACTGCAATAAAAGGTTGCTATTATCATTTCAACCAAAGTATCTGGAGACATCTCCAGAAATGTCCCATTAGTATAGATTATGCCACAAACAGCAACTTTGCTTATGAAATCAAAAAAGTAATAGCCTTGGCCTATGCACCAACAACAGAAGTAACCAACCACTATAATATACATATTGAAAGTCCTTTCTACCAAGCCAACAAAACAAAACTAACACCCATCCTTGACTACTTTGAAGATACCTAGGTAGGAAAACGACATAGGTCAGTGCACCGAAGACACCCCAAGTTCCAATTCCCCTGGTGGAACTTCTATCAAAGCTCCCTAGCACAAAAAGCTAAAACAAATAACGCAGTGGAAGGATGCCATTATACCTTCAAAGCCACAATAGCAAGAGGACAATCAACGGTACACAAACTAATAGAAGCCATCAAAAAAAGAATAAAGTTATCACGAACTAAGGCTAGAACGATCCCTCACTTCAATAGGTCCTAAACTTAGTAAACAAACAAAATCAATGTACCTACAACGCAAAACTAGACTGTACCCAAACACCTAAGGACTAGAATGCCTAGACACAATAGCCAAATCCATACTTTGAAAATGGGCCAATAGCAAACACCATGCAGCATTTAAAGTTAACAAAACAAATAAATAACATATTTCTTCTCTTTTTTAAATTAATAATCATATTCATGTAATTTAAAAATAAAAACATATATAAAATATATGACATAATATAATTATTAAAAGAAAAAAGAAACAAGCAAACAAAACGTTAATAAAACACATTTCCCACCCATAATAATAAATAAAACTTACAGTTGTATCGCAGTGGATGGTCCTAAAAAACAAAAACAAAAATCATAGTGTTGGACTTGGTCCTTTTTGCAGGGTCATCCATGAACTTTTTACCTTCCTCCTAAATTTTGTCTGACCTGTTGTTGGCTACTTTATGACTCTGGGCACTTTACCACTGCTGATCAGTGCTAACGTGCATATGCTCTCCCTATTGCAAATTAATGTATGAATTCGTGATTCCATGATTGGCTGGTTTGGTTTACCTGTCAGAACCTAGAAATGTGTGTAGCTCAGAGATTGAGCTTTGCTGAGTAGGAGGTGGAGTCCAGCTCAGATGGTGGCAGCAAAAATGAATAATTTTCTGGTGCTGAGGGAGCAGTACATTCACCCAGAGATGTGGCACCTGACTTGAAAGAGGGGGTTTACATACACCAGGAGGTTCAAAGACATGAGGTAGCTCCAGTAGTGCACAATGTCCCTGAGGAGAATGGGGAAACTGACGCAGGGGTCCATGGTCCTAGTAGTGGGAGGGACACTCTACTGACTCTATATGAGAGGTGCAGGGAGAGGGGTTCCCCCACGGTTGAAGTCCTGGTATGTGAGTGTGAAGACTGCCCAGAAGAGTGTGGTTTGAATGACAGAGACAGTCAGATACTGCCTTGCCAATCTCTTGCCAATCTCAGGAGAGTGGTGTGAGTACGTGTGCGAGGCACTGGATGGTGAGGTGAAGGATAGTTTAGTTAACCCCTGTAGGGGGCTGTGTGATCCAATTGTGGGAGAGCATATTGTAAGTACCGGTTATCCAGAGCTATGCAACACATGTTGGAGAGTGAGTTCTCTGACCCCAGGGAGCTCACATTGGAGGCAGACCTTTTGGTGGATTCCAGAGGGTCTGGAGGGGCATTGGGGAATGAACCTGTGGGGAGTGGCTCAGGTATCTTCCAGCCCAGAGTGGTGGAAGTGGTTCAGAGTAGCCCAGCTAGGTCCCGTTGTAGTGGGAGAGTTGTAGGGGCTCATGTCGTGTCTCAGTGGAGAAGGAGTGAGTGTAGGGCTGCATGTCCCCAGGTGCCCAACACCCAATCTCAGGGCCTGGATGGTTCTTTAAGTGAACACCAAGTGAGGAACCTAGGTTGTGCTGATGGGCCGCCCATTAAGGGGGATCCCCTAGTGTCTGGTGAACTAGGAGTGTCTGTAAGCAGCTCTCCATCAGTTCTGGTGTCTGGCAGTACCGCTCCTAAGTGGAGGGTGCAGAAGTCCAGATTGAGGGGTGAGAGGGGGAAAGAGTCCCCAGTGGAAAAACCAGTGGGTCAGGGGCCATCCAGAAGGGCTGCGTCACCAGTGAGTGACCATGGTGACACCACTTCTGTCCTGGGGGATCTACGAGCACTGTCAGATGAACAGGGGTCGGGAGATCAGCGCCAGGCAGACTATCACACTACATAGGAGTTATGTGTTACCCTCAGGGGAGCAGTGATCCCAAGGAAGTCCTGGTGCGCCAGGCAAGTGTTCAACCGCAGGGGTTGGTCCCTAAGTTGGGAATCCAGGTTCAGGTGTTGTCTGACCTGGAGGAAGGGGCAACTGTAATCAGTGTCCTGACCGATGTAGCTTTTAGAGGTACCACTCCAGGTGGGAGGGTACAGCACTCTGGAAGGGGCTGCAGAGGGAGGTAGTCCTCACCTCAGACTCCGGTTCAACTAGAGGGTTTAGACCCTAGGTTGGAGTGCTAGGTTCAGGTTTACCCCCGACCTCGTAGCCCAGTTGCAGGATAGAACCCCTGAACTGGTGGGCAAATTGTGCATGCTACAGGCACCTTGACAATTCTGGAAGGGGGTACCACTCCAGGTGGGAGGGTACAGAGCCCCAAGGAGGAGGACCGGGTGTGGGAGAGGCCACCCCAGTCTCTGGTCCAGCCGTTGGGTACAGGCCTGGGGCTGGTGGGTCAGTGTCAGGATGTCATCCCTGACCCGAAAGGAGGGAGAGTGGACTAAGGGTGCCAAGCACCTGGGGTTACTGCCCCCCGCTCTTGGACGCCACAGAGGTTTGAGAGCCCTGAGAGGCATAAGGCCTGGGTCTCATCACTGACTACTGTCCGTGGCAACTGTGGCTTGCTGTCTGTCTGTTGGGACACACCTGTGAGCAAGTTAAGGTAAGGTGCTGCACAGGTGGTGTCCATAGAGGAGAAGGGTTCCACATGGTTTAGCTTGGTGGGCCCTGAGAGTATGGACAAAGGAATTGAAATGGGTTCTAATTGGCGTAGCAATGGAATATGCCCCTGCTGTTGCGGGCCAGGTCCATGTTCTATCGCCCAAAGCAGGGTAGCCCATCAAGGTAGTGATTGCTCTACCCTGCGTTGTGGCTGGAAGGGGGTTGTGTTGGACTTGGCCCTTTTTGCAGGGTCATCGCTGAACTTTTTGCCTTCCTCCTATATTTTTTCTGACCTGTTGTTGGCTATTTTATGACTCTGGGCACTTTACATCTGCGGATGATTGCTAATATGCATATAGTCTCCCTATTGCTTTATGCAAGTAGATACAATCAGGAGAGTCAGATGGGGTGGAAAAACATTCTCCCATCGTGCAGCTAAGTTATGGAATAAGCTTCCATCCACTTTGCGACTGCAGCCCAATCAACGAATTTTCAGGAAGATTCTAAAAACTCTGTTATTCTCACAAGTATATTTGGACATCTAGGTGATACCCCTCACTTACACTAGCGCCAAGACGCTGTTTGCATTCAAGCGCTTTATAAATGTGTATCCTATCCTATCCTATTGTAAATTAATGTATGAATTTGTGATTCCATGATTGGCTGGTTTAGTTTATCTGTCAGACCCTAGTACAGTGCACCAGGAGTGCCCAGGGCCTGTAAACCAAAATGCTGCTGTTAGGTTTGCAGCACCGGTTGTGCCACCCACAGAAGCAGCCTTTAAAATGTGTCTAATGTCTGCCATTGCAGAGCCTGTGTGCAGTCTGGTACTGCCATGTTGACTGAGCATGTGCACCCACTTGCCAGTCCCTAAACCTTCCCTTTTCTTCATATCAGACAGCCCTATGGTAGGCACAAGGGCAGGGTGCATTGTAAGTATAAGGTAGGACATGCCCTGGTGTGTGTGGCATGTCTTAATAGTGAATTACAGAAATTCTTGATTTTCACTATTGCAAGGCTACCTGTTCTCCATAGGCCAGAATGGGCAGTTAGATTATTACATTTTATAATCCTAACTGACTCAGGGAACACAGTAGAAATTCGAGTTTAGTATGCCTGTACTCAGAATGATAAAATACATCTTTTAGTGAAGTTGATTTTAACATTCTGAGTTTAAAAATACCACTTTTAGAAAGTAGGTATTTTCTTGTCTAACTATCCAAGCCTGCTCTGCTAGGTTGTGTATTCCTTGTCTGGAGTTTGAGTGACTGGGGCTGGGGGACTCCAGGAGACAGGGTGAGTCCGCCCAGTGGTGAATAGAGAGATCTGCATCTAGATGGATGGGAGGAGTTGCACCTGGGACCTGACTAGGGCTGTTCCTTCCCTCTACAATTCTGGCTCCACGCCCTGTGGTGCATCTGATATCTCTGCCCTGCACTGTAAAAGGAGGGAAGGAGTCATGTCAACAGAGTGCTCCAGGGCTGTGCCTTCCCTCCACAATGCTGGCTCCACCTCCTGTGGGGCGTCTGATGTTTCTGCCCTGCACTTTGAAAGGTAAGAAGGAGTCATGTAAGAAGAGTGCTCCAGGACAACCAGAACTGGTTTGGATTAGGCAAAGGCCCCTCTGCCCTCAGAGGACAAAGCATTTTGGGGTATAAGTATTGGGACCCTGATTCCAAGAATTTAGATCACTTTTGGACACACAAGAAGAAACCTTTGCTGAGGAGAGGAACCTGAAGAAACTGAGGAGAGGCTATCTGTAAGCTGAAGTGCTGCTTGGGGGATTGGCCTGCAGTGGTTGCCTGACTGCCAAAGAGAGGAGAAAGGGACTTTGTGTATTTTCATCAACTTGTAAGGATCTCCAAGGGCTTGAGAAAAGAGCTTGCCTCCTGCTGAAGTCTCAGGGACAACAGACTTCAACCCCCAGCTCCCCAGAGTTCCTTGTGAAGTGCCTGCTGCTGTTTTGGAGCCTTCTGAGGGACTGTGTGTCGCAAGAGCTGGAAGGGTGATTCAAGAGGAAGAAGCATGTCGCCGTCGCTGCTGCTGCCGTCGCATCTTGGATGTCGCTGCTGTAGCTGTCGTATTGCACCACATCGAGAGAAGCGTCTCGCAACGAAGGAGAAGCATGTCGCTGCTGCTGCCATAGCATCGTGGATGTTGCCTCTGTAGATGTTGTATTGCACCGCATCAAGAGAAGCGCCTCGCATCCACGGAGAAGAGTGTCGCCGCCAAAGCTGTTGTCATCACATCACAGAATAGGCTGTCGCCGCTGCAGCTGACGCATTGAGTCGAGACTTCTCGCATCATCAGAGAAGCGTGCTGCATCTGGAAGAACTTCACGTCTTTATTTCTTTGCACTGGAAGTTTGCCGCATTAACATCGCTGTAACACTTTTGTTGTGGAAGCGTAATGCATCGTAAGGTACATTGACTCAAAGTGTCGCAATTTTAAGAACTAAGGAGAACTAAGCTAAATTCACCATTTTAAGTACAGAATTGTGAATTGTTGTTGTTTGTGGTACAATGCAATTTAATTAATTTGTCATTAATGTCGACTGCGCAAATAAATACTCTCCCCTGGGTAACCAGGAGATTGTAGGAAAATATCCCATGCAGCCTCCTAGAGAGGCAAAAGCCGCGTGCACACCTTCGACTTTTTTGGGCCCGAGTGATGAACTGAACGCTCTCAGGAAGGAAGTTAAATCTGTAAAGGTGATTATGGAAAGTATGGCTAATCTGTTAGTTGAAACATTGGACACACCCATTGACACTGTTTTGGCCTAGGGACCAACAAGCTCAAGAGGGAACAGCGACACCATGAGATCTGCACAAAACAAGCCCAGTAAGAGGTCCATCAACGGGAGATATAATTTGCATGTTGAGCACCACAAAAATGTATCTACCCACTTCCAAAGCAGAAATAATATTTTGCATGCTGACAATGCACCCAAACGTGATAGTGCCCCCTTGCGGGAAATGACGCATGTCAAACCTGTTATCCCACCCAAAGCAGACTTGAAATACAAATCTCATGCCTTTCCCATGAAGAAAACCTACACAGGTGACATTAACAAGGGACTTTCTAATACCCAACATTTTGATCTTTATTTGATTCTTGTCCCAAAGTCCCCATACCGAAACACATCAGGGTCTAGTAAACAAAGTGATTCACTGTATTCTTCATAAAAGGGGATGTCGATCAATTATAAGGGAGGATATAACAAATGTTAGAATGTTCTCAGTAGGGAATCTTGAGAAGGACTACATAGGTGTGACTTTTAGGGAAGCGGCCTTAGAAAAAGACCTAATTGCATTAGGATTGCGCTTCAGACCAGACATAGATCTCCAAATAATATTGAAAATGAAACCTCCTTGTCACACATTAACTATACCCATCAAAAGCCCAAAAAATCACCCCCCCAATGCACTGAAGCCCAACCCCAGAGAACTCTCTAGCCTTTCAAACACCTCAGACGTTGATTGACTCATTATAGATTGCCCTTAACTGTGCACTATAATTCAATTACCTTTCTCCACAGTGGATGAAGGGGCCCACCTCATGTAGCGGTGGACATTGATAGGACTGCAGGGCATAGGGGACCAGATATAGGTATTGACTCTTACCGTATTATTCTGCTTCAAGAAACCTGGGCATTTGAACCTGTACCCTGCCCATCCTTCCAGTAATAAAGGCAACCAATTACCTTGAGCCAAACAGTATGTATCATTCATGTGCCTATCCCTGCACCCTCTTCCAATCAAAATCTCAGTTTTGGAAAATGTGTGAAATACATCTATTTGAAAAGCAAGTAGAGCGAAGAGTTGGGTTCACTGGAACTTCGTGTTGGCGTTCATCACATGTGGCAAGTTCTTGGAGCAAACAAGCCTGTTTGCAGTCACAAAAAGCCCAAAACTTCGGGATTTCTCTTTTTCTTCACAGGCGGATCTCAACTAATGCCACCTAAGGTTCAGGGACATGGGGAGGTACCTCTTAGGGAGCCGAAAGTCACTCACACAGAGGTTAGCAGGGCTCAGGCAGGTCCAGTTACAGGTCCAGGCAGGTCAGTTACAGGTCAAGGCAGGGCCAATTGCAGCAGGTCAGCTGGGCAGTTGCAGGGAGGCCTGTAGTTTAGAACAAGAGGTCAGCACCTGACCCTTAGAGTCACTCTGGTAGCCCTCGAATCAAGCAGCAAGGCAGGCCTCACGCAGCAGGTCAGTCTACTGAGCGACAAGACAAGCTTCAATCAAGAGGCACTCCTCAAGTAGCAGTAAGACAGTCCTCAGAGGCAGGGCCGGACTGGGAACTGAAAGCAGCCCTGGCAAATTTTGACAAACCAGCCCCTGTCTGGCGCGCAGCGAGTAAGCGCAGCGAGCGAGCCCGACCACCACTTGGGGGTTTGGGGGGGTTCTCCCCCCAAGAAAATTTTGGAAAACAACAGACCAAAATGGTGAAGTTTACAGCACATTTTTGAAATTCAAATTGTATCAACTTTCAAAGCACAGAAAATAGTAGATGATGACCTTAAAGAACATCAGGTTACCCACCCAGTCATATGTACCCATAGGCATTCTTTCAGAGCGCACCAAAAATAGACACAAGTAGTGAATCAGAGAGAACAAAGTGAGACCAGCCCCCACACGGTGTGTAGCGAGCAAGCGCAGTGAGCAACCACTACCAGGGGGAGTTTGGGGAGTTGAACTTCTCCCACCCCAAGAAAATTTGGGAGACAGAAAGGCCAAAACAAAGCATTTTTCAACACATTTCTCATTACATATTAGATTGTATTAACTATTAAAGCATAGTAAATGATGACCTTATAGAGCACCAGGATACCCAGTCATAAATCACAGACATTCCTACAGAGAACACAAAAAAATGAAATGTCGAGCATGAAACATGAATTTAAATATAACCAATTTATTCTTCATATAAAATAGCATAAAGACATTTAAAACACACAACTTCAAACAATTGTGCAAAGGTTCAGAGGAAAAAGTGTACAAGACAATGTGCAAACAATGGGACTACTTTCTATGCACTATTGTTGACATGCTGTTACAAGTTGCACCCGAGTTGTAGATTAGGCTGTGGTTGGTTGCCTGTGTGTCTGTGTGTGTGTAAGGGGGCGTTTTTTTCTGGAGTTGTGGGCAAAGAAAGGTCCAAGGAGATTATAACAGGTGTGGATATCATGCGGGGGCATCATGTTTGGCCAAGGGAGATGGAAAGTAGGGATCAGGTCAGTGGCAAAAGGAATACATGGAAGACCTTTACATATAATGTCAAGGGTACGAATAGCTACACAAAAAGGCACAAGGGTGAAATATTACCAGAAAACAAAAGGAATCGTAATCCCAGTGTTACAAGAGAAGAATATACCTCTAGCGGAAATATATAAAGTGCGCAAAAAATGGGAAGATTTAGTGCATGTTGGGACTTTCTCTAGTTAAGCATATGGTGTACTGACATGTGGCTGCCCTAGTTTCGCGGCAGATGAGAGAGGGTAAGGTAGACACGAAGGGTAGATATCTACTGGGACGTTAGGCGGTCAGGAAATATGTCTCATTAAGTTGTATGTGCCGAATGTAGATGCTAGCCTTTTTGGGAATCAATTCTAGATTATCATGTTTTATATAGAAACAAAACTGGTGTAGGTGGAAAATACAGGTTTTGTTCTGGACAGACATGGGGCAGGAATATTCCACCAAGAGACAGCGCTAAGCCAGGGGTGGTGAGTCCTTTGTAGCAGAATATGGATAAAATAAGTGTGATACACTTCTGGAGGGTACAACAACCTGTTAATATTTGTGAATAGATGGCACTCCTAATTACCTGGAATACATAATTATTACGACGGACTTCCTATTTAAATATGAAGAGTCTGCATATTAGACCAAATTCCAGCTGTCCCATTCCAGACCAGAAGTATGGTAAAAGTCAGGCACAAGGCAGAACTAAGATCCCAACATGGAGATTCACTGTTCGGGCCTTATTGAGAAGGTTGAAGGAGAATGCTAAATAATACAGCGCAAATAAATAGGAGCTATTCAAAGTGATGATCTGAGGAGAGTGCATGCATGGCCAAAAAGTATAGTAACAAACAATAACTGGGACTGAAAAAAAAGAAAAGAATTGCAGTTAAGAGAAGCAGCATCTACAATGCAACCGAAAAATGCTAGACTTGTTATATGTATTGGAAACACATGGGATACCCTTGACAAATTCACTATTGCTACATATAGACAAACCAGCACAGTGACCATATAAATAGACTATGAACATATGAAATACCACAAAAGACTTGCACATTTGCTCAAAGTTGCGTGAAAAACTTTGAAATCCACAATTGTCTCAACCTGATACAAACATATTTTGATTTGAACATATGTAGGTTGTCAATTTACTTATATATTTTTGCGGGACCTTCTCTGATGTGTATGTAAAACGTACCTTTTGCCCCAAAGATTTGTACTGAATTTTGACATTCTGTCCTGAATTTTTGTCCTGAATTTTGACCCTTTGTCCTGAATTTTTACACTCACCATCCTGAATTTGCACCCATGCCAGTTGGTCACCCTAATCATGCTGGTTACGAGGATCATCATGAAGAAGGCTGGCTTGGCGCGGTGAGTGCAGGGGATGGGACAGGTGTGAATACTGATGGCGATGGTTTGGCACAGATGTATTAAAGGAGTTGTATTGTGCCATGCGAGTGGGCGACATCTGAGGGTTACTGTTTTGTGTTTGTCTGTGTTTTGCCCACGTTCAGGGTCCCTTTGAACTGCGATGCTGCTGTGGGATGGATCCTACAGAGCTGAGGCCCGGAGCCGCAGTTGTAGCATTGTAGCTTGTTTCATACGGTTGGTTGCCCATCCTTGAATCTATGCCCTGCTGCCAGCCCACACTCCTCCCTTTACGGGGTACAATATCAAACGGCAGCGCTCAGAGTGCACATCATAAAAACGTCTTATTTATCCCTAGTTAAGTCTTTCACAGCAGAACTTTCATAATAACCGAATTGGGGAGATGTGACTTGATCAGGACAGCGCGGGATGCACTGAACCAAGGAGGCTCATTACCTGAGCCTTCCTTCCAGAGTACATGACACTGCAGGCTCATTGTTGCCCCATGCCTCCAATATTCTAATCCTCTGCACCTCACAGTGTCTAAAGCCTCTTGCCGTGGTTTAAACTGCTAGCGCCGTTTTTCTCCACTTACTGCATTTCAGGGGCACCTCTGCAGGCAGTGTCTTGGGCCACATCATGGAGAAGTTATAAGACGGGAAGACACACCAGAAGCAGAGAGCTCAAATGTCCAGCACAGAGATATGTTTGTATGGCCCAAATCAAGGTGGCATCCTTTTCATTTAACAAACAAAAGGCTTGGCAGTTCTGAGCAGCTGCAGTGCCTGCATGGCATGCCCTCTGTTACTAAGTACTGCAGTCACGCAGTCTTTCTCCGATTAATGTATTTCAGTTTCTGGAGCTTTGCAACACTTTAAAGCTATTAGAGTTTCATGTTGCTCAAATGAGTGGTATAACCTCTGATATTTATATGTTTCCTGTGTCTTTATTGCTTGGTTTTGCTTGCGAGCAATTGTCACTCATAGTAGTTGAAATGTCACTCAAAGTTTCTCTGAAATTACAAAAATGTCACTCGTACCAATCTGAAACCTTGGCAGCTATGCAAAAGGCTTGGCAGTTCTGAGTAGCTGCAGTGCCTGCATGCATTCCATCCCCTCCCTGCCATGTCCTCTGGGAAATGTAGTTCAAAAAGCCTCATTGCAGGCCCTCTGTGCACTTTGGGTAAAGCATGTGTCTTCGATTTTCCCCAGCAGAGGCTAGTGATTGGAAAGCAAACAATTTTACTAACTGTAATAGAAGAAGACAAGTTAAGGGTGAATCATTTTGATTTCTTCAAAGATAATTGTGCTTATAATTGGATGAAATAATTTCACCCAGGATTGCGTAACATCATTCTGTCCTGATTATGAGGCAGAGGATATGCAGACATTCTTAGTCTAGCTTGGTTTAGCATCCTGATTGTGTCTGCAGCGCCAACCCACCAGAACAAAGATGGGTTTAATTAGGGGAATTTTGAGTTACCAGAGACAGAGTCTCTCCTTTTCACTGACCTCAGGTTCCCCATGTAAAGAAGATCTGGAGGCAGGAAAAGTGTGCTAAATGTAGATGCGTGGCTATCTGTGCCCACTTGCACCAGCAAAAAGCTGATAAGTGTGTAGCAGCAATTGCAGTATAGCATGTAGGAACACTATAACAACGCATAACTTCCCATGTACATCAAAATCTGCAATATTGTGACGTATACCAGTTGCAGTAATGCAAATTATACTATTGAAGATTTGCTGCAAATTTGCTGACCTATTACTGAGGTCATCTACTATCTTCATGTTTCCCTTGTTAGGAGGTTACCTGCAGTAAAATTGCCAACAGGTTTTTCATTTATAAAGTTTTATAAAACGCGGACTAGACCCTAGTAGGGTTTCAGAGCGCTTTACAATTAGTTAGACAAGTTGGCACACAGGCCTCCAACACCCTCAAGTCTGTAAACCTTTCATAAAAATTCCCACAGAGGTCTGCATGAGGCGCAACTGAGATGCTTTCGTTGATATAATATGAAGATATATTTTCGCTCTAATCACTGGACAAGCTTTGTAAAATCACTAGCCCCGTGGGCCTTGAGCTACGTGGCCGCAGAGTAGGGCAAGCCAAAATATACCCGGCCCCTCCCCACAGACAATGCATTATCCTGTTCTACCTATAATTTGTCTACATTATAATCTTTGGAAGCAGAACAGTATAGTAGCAGGTGGCTGGCTAGCCATTTATTGTGACGAATGCCAAAAGACTCATTTACAAGCAATCCCCTTCCAGCAGAAATAAATTGCTAACACCTTCCCCACTCCGTCAGCGTCTTCAAAGGTGACCTCTCGCGATATGAAGGCCAGGCATCAATCTAAGTGGCAGAGGGCTGGTATGCATAATAACACAAGCTGTAACTAAGCCTCAAAAAAACGGAAGCACTGTCATTGCCCACTGAGAAATGCCCTCAAAAAAACGGAAGCACGGCCACTGAGAAATGCATTATGCATTTCTCAGTGGGCAGTGGCAGTGCTTCCGTTTTTTTTAGGGCATTTCTCAGTGGGCAGTGGCAGTGCTTCCGTTTTTTTGAGGCTTAGTTACAGCTTGTGTGGGATTTTGTCTGCGATCTGATATTTGCATTTCTAATTGAATGACTATGTAACATAGTCTCGTCGCGCTACTTCTTTCAATTAGAAATGCAAATAGCAGATCGCAGACAAAATAAAATGCCAATGTACATGATTATATAACCTCTCGGCCCAGGGCGGAAAAACGGACTCACTCACCAGGCCTGTCACTCACTCACTCACCTCAGGCATGCTGACTACTGTTGGTGGGCTGACACACAGCACACAGGGGGGGTCGGGCCGCAGGCCGTGGCGCTGAATAACATTATGGCCGCTTGCCCGCTTCAAGTACCGTGCGCACCTCGTCCTCTCGTCACTCCTAGGCAGCCAGTCACGCTCATTTAATGCCCAAAGCGCATGCGGGGGAATTCCACCAGCACCCTAGACAGGCGCGAAGACGCGGCAGAGGAGGAGACAGGACTTAATTCTGCGCGCTGCGCACAGACACCTCCTCCTCCGCCTCCCTGAAACGTCTGTAAGGGGGGCTTGGGGGAGGGAGCTGACCGAAGGGAGGTCCCCTCCCCCGGGCGGTTTGGGAGGGTCACGAGGGTTTTTTTGCATAGTAGGCGCCAGAAGGTTCTAGATTTGGGCTGGCCTAGTAGGATTGGCCAGCCCAATTATAAACCCTCCTTTCTCCGCCCCCTAGCCACCATTTTAGGTTTGGTGACCTGGTGGCTAGGAGGGCTGTAGCGTTTTTTGTGGTGTGGTTATTGTGAGTTAGCATTAGGCTTATTGTCTTTAGCTTCTTTATTGCTAATTTACAATGGAAGATTCTCGTGTTGTGGAAGCGATGCGGCTGCTGGCTGAGGCAGGGCGTATGGATTTATTGGTGGGTGGGGGGCCTCCGCTGGTGTATCTGCCGCTGTTTTGGCGTGCGCATCGCCGAAGAGAAGACACGCTGGGCAGGTGAGTGAGAGGGGCCGGTCTCGTACGAGGAAACCGGCCCCTTCGGGTCAGGCGCGTGCAGCGGTGGGGGCGGGGGAAGCTCCGGCGTTGCCTGGCGCGCTTGTTGCTGGGGCGGGTGTGGTGCGCACGACCCCTTCGTTCTCAGAAGGTGGGGCGCTTGCAGTGGGGGAAGCTCCGGCGGGAGTTGTTTCTTCCGCCGGGCTTTCGCGGGAGGTGACAGGCGCTCTCCCTCACGCGCTGGGTATGCAGGCGGGCGGGGCTCGGTTTGTGAGCGGTGTGTCAGCGGCAGTACCGGCTGCTAGAAAGCCGGTGGGCAAGAGGGGGGGGCGGAGAGCGAGCGGGAAGCGCTCCGCCTCCGACCCGGTTTCAGAGGCAAGAGCAGAGCGTGTCAGGGGGCAGACTGTGCGGGGAGCGCGCAGAGGCTCCCTGCAGTTTGTTGATATGCAGGAGACATGGCAGCATTTGGGGGAATCGGTGGGACGGCCATTAACCCCTTTAGGTCATTTGGTGTTTGAAACACAAGGTACAGTTGGCTGTGAGGAAGGGTTTGGCTTACTCCCTTCCAGGCAGATGGTGTCACAGAGGCATGTGGTTGCGGGGAATTTTTCAGGCAGGTTTTCTGCAGAGGGGCCAGAAGGTGTTGGGGATCCGGGTTTCCAGGTGGGCCTGGTTGTATCTGAGGCTCGTCCAGGTATGCCTTTTCAAGATTTGGAAGGTAATGTGGGGAGTCCGTTGCTTTTCTCTACTCCTGGTTCTTCAAGGGGTGCTGCTTTGTCGGTAGGGGGGGGTTCCAGGGGAGAGGGGGAGTGGGCACAAGTAGGGGAGGGAGGTTCAGTTTCTGGCGCTGCCCTGGATTTGGAGGGCTCTCGGCTTGAGGAGGCTGGGGCTTTTGGTTTTCTTGATGTGGATGACCGTTTGCAAGGGAGAGATGGGGGTATGTCACAGGTGAGGCGTGGAGCCCTTTCTTGTTCTGTTGTTGGCACAGGTCATGTGGATGGGACAGGCAGGTCTGGACTTGAAGGGGCCGTGGGGCGTGACGCTGTAGGTGGGCCACATCCTGTTGTCAGGAGTTTGGAGGGTGTTGTGTTGCCTGGGATAGTATCTCAGCCGGAGGGGGGTTTGAGGCATTTCAGTGGCTGGCCGGTACAGGGACCTATGGCGGCTGTTCCTTATGGACAGGTGAATGCAGGTGGCCCCTACTTGATGTTTGGTTCTCCAGGGTGGGAACATTTTGGGACTGCAGGTTTGGCGCAGCGTGGTCTTCGGAAAGATGGTGTTGGGCAAGTTTGGGGTTCAAGGGCTCCTGCTCATGTTTCTTCAGCGGTGGCGGTTGATAATTTGGATTGCAGTGACGATGATGAGATGATTGGCGACTCTCCGGTCAGGGAGGTGCCTGCCAGGAGGTTTAGGGGACGTTCTTTGGATAGGGGGCAGGGCACATTTGTGGGTGCTTCTAGGCAGGAGATGAGGGCGGTGTCAGGTGTTGTAGCTGTGGATCCTAGTACACCAGTCCAAACTTTTTCTTTTCAGGACAGGGATAGGTGCGTCGGTCCAGACTTGGCAGGACGCGGTCCAGTCCACTTGCGCCAAGGTGAAACGAGGAGAATGCCTAGCGCGGCCCTCTCTGTTCCACCGAGGGAGCCCGCCGCGGCCAGCACACGAGGGTCCGGCGTGACCCCGCTGGCCCCATCGAGTAGCAGGTATAGGTGCCCTACCTTACCGGCGGCTATGGAGCCGCAGAGTCAGCGCCAGGGGAGGTACGGGCGTGTACAGTCTGCTCCCCCTCATGGAATGTCTACACATAATCTTAAATGTAATATCGATGATGTTGGGTTCGGTAAGACCCGTGGTGTGATGTTTCCTGAAGAACCTGATTCAGTGGTTCTGGATTACGATGAAGAGAGTCCCGAAGAGGGAGAGTTGAGGGACGTGGAAAGGGGGGTGCCCTCTCATGTTGTTGAAAGTGTTTTTCAGGCTCCAGTGGTGCATAAACAAGTCAAGGAGAGACGAGAACGCGGCCCGTCAGTCAGGGCGCCTCCAAGACGTGACACAGTGGTTTCGGCATCACAGGCGGAGCCGGGAAGAGTGGTCTCTTTGTTGCCAGGTGAGCAGTTAGCTGCACAGGCCAAACCAATTATGGTGTCTGTGGGCACAGGTGGGAATGAAGCTGTTGGGGTGGGGGAGGGGCGGTTGGTAAAGGGACGTTATGTGAAAGACACCGCGGTGGGCACGGATGAAGTGCTGGACACTGCAGGTAAAGTTGATTATAGTACTGCTACAGAGCCTTCAGGTAGTGTTAAAGAGCCAGTGGCAAGTAAAGAGTTGAAAATCAAAAAGTTGCCCTATATGGGAGTCACAAAGCCTTTGGGGGCTCATTTGATGTTGAGTACAAAAGAAAGAATTTGGAAGGGTAAGTATGTGGAAATACTTAAGTTACTACACAGAGAAGTACGGTCCAAAGAAGGGTCCAAGGAAGAAGAATTTGAGTTGGCAAAACGACCTAGAGTTCCCCTAACCATCGAGAATTGGACAGCTGCCTTCCTAATATATGCCAGTGTATATTGTGAGAAATTCCCAGAGCGCAGCGTGTCCCTTTTTAAATACATGGATGTAATTCGCAGGGCGCAGCTTACTGGGGGGGGGGTTTGCTTGGTCTCAATATGATGAGGAGTTCAGGGCTAGAATGGCTTGGGATCCAGAGGCCAAGTGGGGGGAACTGGACACTGACTTATGGCAACATACGATGGGGTCGGCTTCAGGAGGTAAGACGATTTTTACTGCAAGTGGTCTCCCCATAATATAGCGGCCCTTTCAGGGCAAGCCCACCAGGGGAGGGGTGGGCAGTGGCTCCACTACACAGCCTGCAGTCGGCACGTGCTGGGAGTTTAATAAGGGTTTCTGTACTAGGGAATACTGTAAATTCAGGCACGAGTGCTCAGGTTGTGGTAAGCGACACCCCTTGTCTAAATGCTGGGAGAACAAGCCAGGGGGGGAGCATCAGGGGACTCAGTCAGGTGCAGGGGGTTCGGGGACTTCCCAACATTCTGCAGGTGGTAGGGGATTCAGAGGTAATCGGGGTTCTGGGTCCAAGGGCTCATACACCGGTTAGGTTGGAGAGGTTGCGCCTTGCCCTTAGTGACTATGATAATGCAGCTGCGAAACAAACATTGTTGGATGGTTTTGAATTTGGTTTCAAGTTAGGTTACACAGGTCCTAGACATAGAGGATGGTCTGCTAATCTGAAATCTGCATCTGAGCATAGTACAGTGGTACAAGACAAGTTGAATAAGGAAGTGCAGGAAGGGAGGATGGCTGGCCCTTTTCACGATTGGCCGATCCTTAATTTAATCATATCACCTCTTGGAGTGGTCCCGAAGAAAGATCCGGGACAGTTCAGGCTTATACAACACTTATCGTGGCCGGAAGGGTCGTCGGTCAACGATTTTATTGACCCAGAGGCTGTTTCGGTCTCTTACTCTTCAGTTGACGTCGCCATGTCACTCGTTGTGACCGCGGGCGCAGCTGCTGAGATGGCCAAGTGTGATATAAAGTCTGCCTTCCGGCTGCTGCCTGTCCACCCGGACGACTGGTGTCTCCTGGGTATACAATTTTTAGGAAAATGGTATGTGGACAAGGCTTTGCCGATGGGCTGCTCCATATCTTGTTCTCTTTTCGAGTGCTTCAGTACTTTTCTACAATGGTACTTTATTCATCAGTCTGGTCATTCACTGGTAACGCACTACCTCGATGACTTTTTCTTTGTCGGGTCCCCGGGCTCCGCGGAGTGCCAGTCTGCTCTGGACACCTTCCAAGGGCTCATGGAGGATCTGGGAGTCCCTTTGGCTCCCGAGAAAACTATGGGTACTGACACAGTCTTGTCATTTTTGGGGATTGAACTTGATTCGGTGGCAATGCGGGCTCGCTTGCCTGAGGACAAGAAAGTGAAGATGCTGGATTTGCTGGACGATATGTTAGCAAAACGGAAAGTGTTGGTGAAAGAGGTTCAGGTGTTGCTAGGCCATCTCAACTTTGCTTGTAGGGTCGTGAGAGCAGGAAGGACTTTTTGTCGCAGATTAGGCAGGGCTCTTGCTGGTCACCATTTGCCTCACCATAGGGTTCGATTGTCTGCTGGAGTCAAGGAGGATTTGAGAATGTGGAGATCTTTTCTTTCTTCCTTTAATGGTGTTCCTTTGCTCAGGGACGTTGATTTCCAATGGGATGTGCAAATGTTTTCAGATGCAGCTGGCAGTGATGGTTTTGGTCTGTACTGGAATGGAAGATGGTGTGCAGAACGTTGGCCGGATGAGTGGTTGAATGGTGGCCGCAGCATTACCTTTTTAGAGCTTTTTCCTTTGCTGGTGGCTTTGACACTGTGGGGGGAGGTCTTGGCACATAAGAAAGTGCTTTTTCGTGTGGACAACATGGCTGTGGTGGACATTGTTAACCGACAGTCTGCCAGGGACGAACAGGTGCTGAAGCTCATGAGAGTGTTTGTGCTGGGTTGTTTGAAACACGATATTCACTTTCGTGCTTTGCACATTCCTGGGGTGGACAATGACATTGCGGATGCTCTGTCTCGTTCACAGTGGGGCAGATTCCGAGGACTGGCGAGGGAGGCAGACCCAACACCGACACCGATGCCGATTCATCTGTGGCACGTAGGCAACGTCGGGTCTTACAACTGGTGGTAGGTTCCTTGTCTGTGTCTACGCGTTCTGCTTATTCTCTGGCCTGGAGGGAATTTCTGGAGTCTGGCGCCTGTAGGCGTGAGGAGGTTTGGCGTCGTTCGGAGGATGTAGTGAATTTCATCTTAGACCTCATGGACAAAGGGCTTACCAAGGTGACTATTGCCGGTAAATTAGCGGGGATAGCATTTATGGGCAAGTTATTATGGGGTTATCCTCCGTCGGCGGGGGAGATTGGCAGGAGAATGCTCGAGGGTTGGTCCAGGGAACAGGGGCACACCAGTAGACTTAGGGCTCCTTTGTCTTGGCAGATCCTGGCTCGATTAATAACTGTTCTCCCTGAGGTTTGTTCAGATGACTTTGAGTCATGCTTATTTTCCATGTTAATGGCCTTCATGTTTTTTGGAGCTTTTCGGGTTTTAGAGTTGTTAGGTTCAAAAGGCAAGTGTGGCCTATTTTGGCGGGATGTTTTCTGTTCTGAGGAGGGGGTGCACATATGGTTAGCCAGCTCTAAAACTGATCAGACTAAGAAGGGAAAGGGAGTGTGGCTGCAAGCGCGTGCTCCTAGGATTACTTGCCCTTTGCTGCTGGCGCGGCGCTGGCGTTCTTTGTGCGGGGGTGGTGATGATGCTCTAGTCTTTCAACATATTGATGGCACCCTGGTTACAGCACACCAATTACGCATGGTTCTGCGCAAAGCTTTGGAACATCTGGGTTTGGATGGGAGCTTATATGGGACACATTCCTTCCGGATTGGGGCTGCAACTGAGGCTTTTAACAGAGGTTGGACTCAAAGGGATATCATGAGGCTGGGGCGTTGGTCTTCAAACTGCTTTCAGCGCTACGTGAGAAGTCAGGCGGAGGAGGCGCATGCGTCATCTTCCTTCCCATGAGCTCTAACTCTGTTTTCTTTTATAGGTTCTGTTGCTGGGCCTCGTTCTCCGGTGGTGACGGTCTGGATAGTTGGGCATTCCTTCGTGAAGTGGGCCCGAGTCCAGGCAGCTCAGAGTTATTTTGGAGAACTTCTAGGTTTTAATGCTAGTATGTTCAATGTGGTTTGGAAGGGGAAAGGTGGGATGCTCTGGAGAGAGTTAATCCCTTGTCTTAACAACAATATGGTGGGTGGGCTGTGTCCTGATATTCTGGTCATCCATCTGGGGGAAAATGATCTTTGCGCTACCAAGGGTGTGGTGTTACTGCGGGCTATTAAGAAGGATTTGGGCCTTATCAAAGAGCTTTGGGTTGGGTGCCATGTCTATTGGACTGAGTTGATACCGCGTAGGATCTGGAGAGGAGCGGTCAACCCCAAGGCGGTGGACAGGGCTAGGAAGAAGGTCAATTCGGAGGTGTCGCGCTACTGCCGTGGTCTTGGCTTTAGTAGGATTTCCCATAGGGAAATTAAGTTTGAGACTGTGGAATTCTTTCGAGATGATGGTGTTCACTTGTCCAGAGTGGGGATGGACCTTTACTTGTTGGAATTGCGTGAGGTTTTGGCGCGTTCGCTAGCTATGCACCGTTAAGGTTGGTTCGGTCTGTTTCATTTTCCGGTGGGGGGGGCAGAAAGGGAGGTGGTGTAGTTTCCCTCCCCCTCCCTCCTTTCTGGGTGGCGGGGTTTTTTGGTTGCCCCGGTGCTGTTTATGGTAGATTGTTTGATGAGTATTGGATTGATGTTTTGATTGACAGGTTCAGGGGAAGTTGGTCTTTGTTTGACCGTTCAGGTTTTGGGGGTTATTGGCAGGAGTGAAGGGTCAGGCAGGGTTTATGGTTAAAGAGGGCCTGGCTTACAATATGTGATTGGGGTTTTGATGAATAAAGGGGTTAAATGATGACGTAATGATTGAATTAATGACGTAATGTTTATTGATGATGTTATGTTTATATTGTTGTTGTAATGTTGTAATGCTGTATTGTTGGGTGGGGGAGGGGTCAAAGAATTTTAGGGGAGGGGGTGGGGGGAGGGGTCTGTAGTTAATTATTTATTTAGTGAGGGTTCGTTTTGTAAGGCGTTGCCGAGGTTTTATAATTGTAATGTGCACCTGTTTCTAATAAAGCGGCCTTTTACACACTCAAGAACAATTCTGGTCTACGTTTCTCCCACCCCTCGCCCTCCCTCCCAAATTAGGTTGCAACGCACATTCAGCACTGCAGTCTGCAACGGTCAATCAGGCTTGCTGGCACTTCGGGGCAGGCCTGCTTCGGAATCGAAAGTTAGTTGGAAGTCTGAGAGAGTGAGTGAGAGTCTCAGTCTCAGACATCAACACGAGTACACGACACCTAGACCTGGATGTGACTTGACTAACTTCTCCTCCCTCCCTGAACTAAGTGAGTGACGCTGTTGTGCCTGCACTGCCTGGGGGCCGATTTTCGGCCCCCAGCCACAAAACCGGCCCCCTTTTCGAAAACCGGCCCCAACCCCCCTCCAGCCGACCGGGGGATTGCCCATAGCTGCCAAGGTTTCAGATTGCCATGTGTGACATTTTCATAATTTCAGTGAAATTATGAGTGACATTTCACCAACTATGAGTGACACTTTCTCGTGAGCTAAAATCATCCAATGTAGATGAGGGAAACTTCTAAATATCAGAAATTACAGCTATTTGAGCAACAAGAAACTCCAAGAAGTTCTTGAAACTGCTGCAGAGCACCAGAAATAGAAGGGCACTAACCCTAGTGCTCCCTCCTGTAACATGACTGTCCTGTAAAGGAATGGGTAAGACCTCTGGCTCCTCCTTCCTAACGATGCTGCAGTTGGGGAGCATGGTCATGCATCATCACTTCAGGGCCCCTCTCTCTCTCTCTCTCTCACGTGGTGGGAGTCGACCCACCAAGCTTAAATAGCAGTGAGAGGGGCCGTGCAGGCTGAACCGAAAGCGAACCTACCTGGCTGGCCATTTGTGTTGTACCTTCAAACACAACAATGATGGACAGAATGTGGATCAATGTCACACATTCACCCCAGTCAAAAGATCTGGGCCCAAATCCATCGTTTTTCCACTCCACACCACCCTGGGTTAGACAATGGCGATATGCAAATCAGCGCTGACCCTGTTGTCCCATGGGAACAGTCCAGTCCGAACTACAAAAGCCATGTCCTTCCCAGAACGGAAACAAGCATCCGAGGACCGGCCCGGTTTCGAGGTAACACCTCTCATCAGCCCGGCTAGCTTGATTCCAGTGGTGTGGAGTGTCTGGGACTCACGTCTGAGCATCCCCAGTACACTTAGAGCGGTAACTTCAAACACAACAATGATGGACAGAATGTGGATCAATGTCACACATTCACCCCAGTCAAAAGATCTGGGCCCAAATCCATCGTTTTTCCACTCCACACCACCCTGGGTTAGACAATGGCGATATGCAAATCAGCGCTGACCCTGTTGTCCCATGGGAACAGTCCAGTCCGAACTACAAAAGCCATGTCCTTCCCAGAACGGAAACAAGCATCCGAGGACCGGCCCGGTTTCGAGGTAACACCTCTCATCAGCCCGGCTAGCTTGATTCCAGTGGTGTGGAGTGTCTGGGACTCACGTCTGAGCATCCCCAGTACACTTAGAGCGGTAACTTCAAACACAACAATGATGGACAGAATGTGGATCAATGTCACACATTCACCCCAGTCAAAAGATCTGGGCCCAAATCCATCGTTTTTCCACTCCACACCACCCTGGGTTAGACAATGGCGATATGCAAATCAGCGCTGACCCTGTTGTCCCATGGGAACAGTCCAGTCCGAACTACAAAAGCCATGTCCTTCCCAGAACGGAAACAAGCATCCGAGGACCGGCCCGGTTTCGAGGTAACACCTCTCATCAGCCCGGCTAGCTTGATTCCAGTGGTGTGGAGTGTCTGGGACTCACGTCTGAGCATCCCCAGTACACTTAGAGCGGTAACTTCAAACACAACAATGATGGACAGAATGTGGATCAATGTCACACATTCACCCCAGTCAAAAGATCTGGGCCCAAATCCATCGTTTTTCCACTCCACACCACCCTGGGTTAGACAATGGCGATATGCAAATCAGCGCTGACCCTGTTGTCCCATGGGAACAGTCCAGTCCGAACTACAAAAGCCATGTCCTTCCCAGAACGGAAACAAGCATCAGAGGACCGGCCCGGTTTCGAGGTAACACCTCTCATCAGCCCGGCTAGCTTGATTCCAGTGGTGTGGAGTGTCTGGGACTCACGTCTGAGCATCCCCAGTACACTTAGAGCGGTAACTTCAAACACAACAATGATGGACAGAATGTGGATCAATGTCACACATTCACCCCAGTCAAAAGATCTGGGCCCAAATCCATCGTTTTTCCACTCCACACCACCCTGGGTTAGACAATGGCCATTTGTGTTGTGCTGGTGGGGGCAGGTAGGGCCTTTCCTCCTCCATTTAAATGATCATGAGGCCGGGCTATTGCTTAGAAACTTGATCCCACGGTCTCTCTCATGTGGTGACTGAGACCGTCCATGCGCCAGGATGTGTGAGCAGAGGAGCCTGACTCAAGTCAAAACAGGAGCCAGTCATTGTGTTGCTGGGTGGGCCTGGGGAAAAAAAACACTGACTATAGTACACACGTTTGCCGGCCAGTAGCAGGGCCCGGCCGGTTTGCTTCTGCCTGCAAAATCTGCAGAGAGCATGATGAGAGGACTGAGGTGCCTCTGATAATGACGCGCGAGTCGTGACGCCCCCCGACCCCCCAGGATGAGAGAGAGCCCTGGCATTTTATATACATGATTACTTGCGCCATTATAAATTAAGTACAATGTAAAAAACTACGAACTCTCAACTCGAGTAAACATTCAATTAGTTAGATTTATCTGATAGTGATTTAGCTACAGACTCAGTCACTGACACTGTCCCGTTGAATTATAATTTTGTCCATAACAGTTTAAGTAAGTTAAATTATCTAGAGTGTCATCGTCATTGTTACTAAGTGAGGCGGTGCCCAATGAAAACCTCAGATAAGCCGGATGACGAGACAGAGGAGCCCTGCCTGCAGATTACTGTCTGAAATGAAAGCAGATCTTGCAGAAACCTCAGAAGGATGATGAGTAAGAGCAGCCCTGCCTGCACATTTTACTGTAAAATAAAATAATGAAGCATCAGATGATATTGCAGTGCGTGTGCGTGCTGTGTGACTGTCACATGGTAACAACACTACTAAAGTCAGTGGCAGGCTGCCTGACCAAAGCAAGTAGTACTTACTGTGTATTTCTGTAGTCTCAGTCCAGTCTGGCAGGCACTGTCTCTCTGAGCGCCGGGTCCGACTTATGCAGCAGTGACTGGGTTGAATGAATGAATGAAATGATCTTTATTCGGATTATGAAAAAATCCATAAAAGTACATACAGGATGAATCATTTAAAATACATAAAAACATGTATAAAAGTTAAAATACAGCCCAATTAGGCATGAGCAGCATATGTGGCATAAAGTGCATGATACAAGATATAAGACATTAAACAATTTGGAAGAGCATTCATAGATTTCTGTTTAAATAATACCAATAACATTGAGTCCATACAAATAATTAAACCTCTATACAATTTATATTTAGAGTTTAAAGTGCGTTATGCATCCGAAGGCCATTATGCATGTTCCATACTTGCCCTCGATTTTACACAGGCTTTTATGAAGCAGCTTATAGTGAATATGACATCGTCGGTTGATAACATTTGCAAAAATTTCAATGCCAATTTAAGGTCTCTTAGATTGTATTTTCTGAAAATTGGCATTAGATAATGATGGATATACAATTTATAATGGCCACAGAAAATAAAGTAATGCAGTAAACTTTGTTTCCCACCGACAGAACACGGACAGTCAAGTTCTTCTAGATTCTTATTATAGCCGAGTGGGAAGCTCAATAAATTTACAATACTGCCATCCCGGAACCTAAATAAAAGGCTCCGGTTCCATCTTCCTATCGGTAATGACAAATATCTGCAGGGCTTGTGGGGTTTATTTAAAACAGCATTACTTGTCTCAGTTAGTGGAAGATATTTAGTAATAGCTGGTTTCATTATTTCAATTCTCATACGTTCCTCTTTATAAAACTCATACAATGCCCGTTTTACATTATTCTTGTGGGCGGGCACAATAGTATTTGGGAAGCTAAACAGACAGCCATGTCACACGCTAATCAAGCTAGTCTTGACCGCATTTAGCCAAGGTATGAGATGGGATCGTTCATGAGATAAACAATCTAAGATTATACGACGGGTCAAAGAAGCTGCTGGATTTGTCCATATTTTTAACCAAAAAAGCGTAGGCCTTGACCTAATAAAATCAGCTATATATGGTAACTTAAGTTCTTGGTGACAAATGAAGGTTGGCGTACAAGAAATACCACCCAGCACCTTCCTGCAAAATCTATTTTCCTCCAGCTGCAAGGGCAGACTATTACAATAACCCCACACTTCAGATCCATATGTCCCAGTTGGCAGGCATTGGGTACGATAGATGTTTAACAGGGGGGTAATCACATTAGCCGTTCTCGGTTGGCGAAGAGATAAAATTGAATTAATTGATTTACCAATCTTATTTCTTGCGTGGGCAGTGTGATGCTGCCACGAGCCTGTGTTGGAGAATAATAACCCTAAATAGGGGAAAGTGCTAGTGCATTTTAATTCATTTTCACCACTTTTAATTGAGAGGATGTTATATCTTTTTGGACCACAATTCATAATAAATGATTTTTTAAAATTGGTATTTAAACCTAAATCAGACATAAAAACAACAAACCCTGTAATTAATGAGCGCAGAGCATTAGGGGTGCGCCCCATTAATACTGCGTCATCCGCATAAAGTAAGGTGGTAATAGGGGAACCATTGATAATTGGAACATCTTTGGAGTTCTTGCTCAGGGCAGGGCTCAGCCCATTAATATATAAAATAAAAAGCAAAGGGGCGAGTACACAGCCCTGCCGGACTCCTCTTTTAATGGAAATATCACCAGATAGTTCACCATCATTGTTGATGCGTACTCTTGCCTTAAGGTCCCTGTGTAAATATGAAAGAAAATATACTAATGAATCATCTAAACCATATTCGAGCAATTGTGACCATAACCTGGAACGGTTAACAAAATCAAAAGCGGAGCTCAGATCCATAAAACCTAAATAAAGTGGGGACTTTTTAACAATAATGTATTTGGCCATGATTAGGTTCAAGTTGAGACACTGCTCAACCGTACCCACGTGGCTTCTAAACCCCAATTGGCTACAATGTAACACATTATTATCCTCGGCCCATTCCCTTATCCTCTTGAATAATACCCTACCAAGGACTTTTAATGTATTGTCGATCAGTGAGATCGACAATACAGGGGATGGAGCTGTCGGTCAGATTGTTAAATAAGTTACATAATAGAGGGGCCCAAAGGTTAATTTCTGATTTGATCTGATCGATAGATAGACCATCAGGGCCAGGGGCTTTATTACTAGCACTATCCGAAATTGCATCCTCCACCTCAGATATGGAGAAGTTCGGTTGTTCAGCATTATTTAATAACATTGTAGAATCTATAGTAGGGGCTGCTATATTATAGATTTCGGAGAAGTGCTCCACCCAGACCTCTCCATTTATGTTACAGTTGATTGGTTGGATGTTAGAACCAAAAGACCTGAGTGATTTGACTTCTCTCCAGAACCCCGCGGTGTCTTTTAATAAAGCAGTCCGCGTTAGAGACTCCCAGTGGTTAACCACTAAAGCCTCAGTTCTTGTCCGTAGGGCGAGTTTATATTTGGCTCTTGATTCTCTCACTAGGTTAAAATCCCTAGGATTTTGTTGTAAAGCCACCCTCAATTCCCTGTTGGCCTTTGAACATGCGGAATCAAACCAGCGAGGGCTGTGGTCTATATTGGGCCTAGATGGTTTAGAGGATTCCTTTCTCACTGCCCCACAAAGATTACTAAATGCAACAACCAATACTGCGCCAGTACTATCAAATGACAAGCAGGTGTCTATTAACAGTGGATGCTTTTTGATTACCTTGGCTAGGATAGCTTTATTATCCACCCCTTTCCATATTAGTCTTAGTTTATCGGTAGACAATACCAAATTTTGTGGCCCACTCTCAGTCTTCGAGGCGGCCTTTGTGGTCTGAGGATGGTCTAGATGTATTCTAAGCGGGTGATGGTCACTATATGCGCTGCAAATAACCTCAGCTTTTCGAATTATATTACACAGGGATGGACAAAGAAATATATAATCTATCGTGGAGGCGCAGCCTTGACCTATGTAGGTGGGTGCAAATTTAGTTTCAGCACTAGTTCCGGCAATTTCCATCGCGTTTACTAGATTACGAGATGCTAATAAATTCTTCAACTCCTCACCATTTCGGCAAGGGGCACTAGTGCGATACATATGGGCGTTAAAATCTCCTCCTATACAGATACCATCATAATACCCATACTTCAGCCCCTCCGCGATATCATCAATAAAATTAAACAAAGACAAAAAGTTTCCATTGGGATGATTAACAAAGTCATTATTATAAAAATTAATTATACATAAAATCTTCCTGTTAATGTATTTCACAGCCATAAAACATTTGCCTGGTGTTGGGATCGGTTTGGTTTGTACCCCAGGTTTTATCTTAGACCAAATAGATAACCCCCCGCTTGGGCGTCCCATGGGTGAGGCTAAGGCCTTTAAGTTATAACAGCAGAAGCCCTCCATTATGGGATTAGTTAAGCACCAAGTTTCTTGAAGCAACAGTAAGTCACAATTGGTGTTCACCCAGTCAGTCCATTCTTTGATTTTCAGTTTGGAGTTAAGACCCGCTATGTTCCAACTTACAACAGAAAGTACAGAATCCAGGGGGTTGTTGTTCATAGATTGGCCTCTTCCTGAAATCCCTGTCAAGGAATTTATGGCTACCTGATTTCCATTGGTGACAGATGGTAAAGGAACAACTGAGTTGGCTGGCTTAATTGGAGAGGGTCAATCCAACATGTCCAAACCTGACAAAGGTGCGAATCTGTTAAATGTGTTGAAAGGGAAAGCAACTGGCTGAAAATGCATAGCTGGTGGCTGAGGGTACCTGGGTGGGGGGTGGAAATGCATAAAAGGCGGTCGAAATTGCATAGGTGGCTGTCTGTAGAAGTAGCTTAAAGGTAGCATAGTTACAACCGTGGAAATAGCTGAGCAATTACCACTTATGTTAAGCAGATGTCTTACAGTTCCAGGATTTTTAAAGTTAAGAACCACACAATCCCCGTCCTTATCTTTAGGTAGTGGTCCAATCCAAGGCACCCTGCGAACCGATATGATTTCTCTTGATATGTCATATCCAGCCCCCTTGTGTTTGGTTAGCCAGTCTATACATTTGTTTCGTAATTGTACCCAGGTTTCCCCCTGGTCCTCCCTCAGCGCTGGTACTCCTGCCAAAACCAGAACGAACGGGCAGGCATCCGGTGGCAGGTGTAAGGGAAAAACAGGCCCTTCGTGTTTGCGAGGCTTATTGGACCCTACTTGAGTGGAACCTGTGTTGGGAACTACAGCTGATGTTGTAGCTGTAGCAGGTTGTGTAAGGCCGTCATCCTTGCTGATGGCATTTTTGTTAGTAGTAACCAAAGGGGTAGTTTTCCTAGGTGCAGGGGTTGGGATGGTTTTAACAGCTATACTAGATTTTGCACACTTTACCCCTGTATTAACAGTTCGCGGTTGGATTATAGGTTGTGTAATGGACGGTGGAGACGTTTCCAGGTTTTCCGTGCCCTTATCCAATGTAATACGGGCTGCCGGTGTTTTTGATGACAGAGTATTGCTTAAGGATTCAAGATCTTTTAAAAGACGATCGGCTCTAATTTGGTCCAGAATGATAGACCCCTTCCTTTTGGCTTCATCATTTTTAACCAGGTTATCTAATCTGTCCAATCTTTTAAAAACATTATTAAATTGGTTGATCATAAGTTTCTCCAATCGGTTAAAAATAGTGTCCACTATAGTTTCAATAAGGTTCCCATTTTGTTTAGAGAGGTTATAATTATCTCCCATTAGTGTTGTTTGGGTCCAAATGGTATTAAAATTCCCACCGGGGTGAATGGTGGACGAAAGGGAAGTGCTATCTATATCCACTGAGTCTTTTTCCTCCGTAGGTACAGTTACCACCCCCAAAGATTTTTGTTTATTCCACAGGCTTTGGGGAGTGGGCTGTCTTCTATTCAATGAAGGTTGTTTCCTTTTATTAGCGCTTTGCTTAGTAGTACCTCTTTTCCTTTTTTCCCCTCCCGGTTTATTACTACAGGAGTCCGTAATATCCAGGGTAATGACATCACCCTGGGAAACAGGTATGCTAATAGGGATAGTTTCTTTGAGTGGAGGTACCGGTAGGCTAGCAGCAGCGGTTGTTAAAGGGACAGAACCTGCAGCTATATAGGTGACGGTGTTTTCATCTTCCAAAACGATGGGCACGTCTACAGGTGGAAGTGATGGCTTAACCACAGTAACCTCGGGGATAATATGGATATTTCCAGTAGCACTCGATATGTTATTGGTAACAAATGAGCCCATGGAGAACCTCCTCTCGGTCTCTACAATTTCATTGAAGGCAGTTTCTATCAATGTTTCAAAGGATGTAATGAGAGAAACAGAGGCAGAGGTATCAGCACCCTGGGAAGATATATCGATATGGGTATTTGTAATAGTGGAATCGCCCATAATTGTGCTTGAGTATAACACTTACGTTTGAGGAGAACTTAGGGGGGTGGCCCGCCCGACCACAGTCGTCCACGGACGGCCACAGACGACCCGCCCTTTTCCCGGGCTTCTCCCGCGCGCGACTCGCGGGTGCGAGAGGCGTTCCCTGCTTATGAAGCGCCTCCTGGCGCGTGTCCGTCGTCGCTTCCGCCGCGTCCACCCCCGGGGCAGCTGGGTGATGTAGTTCCCCAGCTGCTGCTGCTCCGGGTGGATGGCGGTGGATGGCGGTGTGGGCGCTGGCCGTTTCCCTCACGGCGCGGTTGTGGAGCAGAGCAGAGCAGGGGTAAGTTTTGAATCGTGTTGGCCGTTCCCCTCACGGCAGGTTAGGCAGTGCTTTAGGTGTCCCCAGAGCGCTTCGGCGCTCCCTGCTTATGAAGCGCCTCCTGGCGCGTGTCCGTCGTCGCTTCCGCCGCGTCCACCCCCGGGGCAGCTGGGTGATGTAGTTCCCCAGCTGCTGCTGCTCCGGGTGGATGGCGGTGGATGGCGGTGTGGGCGCTGGCCGTTTCCCTCACGGCGCGGTTGTGGAGCAGAGCAGAGCAGGGGTAAGTTTTGAATCGTGTTGGCCGTTCCCCTCACGGCAGGTTAGGCAGTGCTTTAGGTGTCCCCAGAGCGCTTCGGCGCTCCCTGCTTATGAAGCGCCTCCTGGCGCGTGTCCGTCGTCGCTTCCGCCGCGTCCACCCCCGGGGCAGCTGGGTGATGTAGTTCCCCAGCTGCTGCTGCTCCGGGTGGATGGCGGTGGATGGCGGTGTGGGCGCTGGCCGTTTCCCTCACGGCGCGGTTGTGGAGCAGAGCAGAGCAGGGGTAAGTTTTGAATCGTGTTGGCCGTTCCCCTCACGGCAGGTTAGGCAGTGCTTTAGGTGTCCCCAGAGCGCTTCGGCGCTCCCTGCTTATGAAGCGCCTCCTGGCGCGTGTCCGTCGTCGCTTCCGCCGCGTCCACCCCCGGGGCAGCTGGGTGATGTAGTTCCCCAGCTGCTGCTGCTCCGGGTGGATGGCGGTGGATGGCGGTGTGGGCGCTGGCCGTTTCCCTCACGGCGCGGTTGTGGAGCAGAGCAGAGCAGGGGTAAGTTTTGAATCGTGTTGGCCGTTCCCCTCACGGCAGGTTAGGCAGTGCTTTAGGTGTCCCCCAGTGACTGGGTTGCATGCAGCGCCTGATGCCTCTCATGCCGCGCGACCGGGCCATACTGATACGGACGTCAGTGTGAAAGTCTGCGGAATACTGCATGGTGATTATGTCAACATCGATCTTAGTCTTTAGTATATCACTTGCTTCAATCCTTCCTACCTCGTACATTTTGTTTGCTTCAGATACGCACAAGTGCCACCATTGCCTACTTAACGTTTGTTATTGGAGTGCTTGCTGTCTGCCATTTAGTGCAGTATAAGGCTCTACTTGCACGCATGCCACTTTTTCCTCCTGTAATGCACCGTTTAATATGTCTTGTATTTTGTTTGCTCGCAATTGTCACCTTAGTGTTGCCTCGTGTAATTAACGTTTGCTTTTGTGTAATATGGGTTGTCTTATCATTTTCTCCTCATGTACTACAGTCTGTTCCTATTCAATTGTGAAGCGCTACACCCCGAGCTAAAGTCGCGCTATAATTAACGCATAACATAGAAAGTAAATAATAAATAAAACCATTACCAGACACCCGGCGTCGCGTGCGCAGCATGTAGACAAGTGACTGATACTTACTTATTAGTTATGATGACTCTCGGACTCCAGTCGACAGGCAGCCCGCCCCACACCCCCCTGCAGACTGTGATGAGGAGTTTGAGGTAGCCGCGCCGGCGCCACACCATTTGCAGCACTAAGTTTCGAGGGCAACAGGAGTCGGGACAGCAGGCAGCTCCGCAGAGCAGAGAGAGATACATTGTAGCGCGCCACTGACACTAGAGAGCTGAGAGCTCAGCTGCAGTCTCGTTAACTGTTTAGACACTCTGTCGGGCAGAGCAGCACCTCTCGGAACAGCAGAGGCACAGGAGCTACTGGCGCGCCTGGCACAGGTGGCAAAAATGCGTGACATTGGCATTTCAGTGCGGTGATGCGGATCACCCACTGAAATGCGTGAGCGTCACACCTGTTGCGTGACGCTTGACAGGACTGGATTGCCCGGTGCCCGGACTCACCAGTCCGGCCCTGCCCAGAGGTACAAAGCAGTCCTAAAGCAGCAGAGCATTCCTTTGAAGTGTAAGGTAGCCCTTCTGGGGGTCTTCCACAGGTCCAGAAGTAAACTGAAGAGTTGGTCCTAGGGTTCAATATTTATACCAGCTGCTGGCCTATCAAATGAGAGAAACTTATAGAGTTCCACCACATCAGGTTCTGGAGTTCCCTTCTTTCCCTGCCCAGGCTTCAAAAGGTATAGTGACAAATGACTGGTGTCAAGTTCTTTGGGAGTGTTCTGAGGTAGTCCCTTTGAAACGTAAGTGGGAAGGCAACAGCTCCCTCACTCCAATCCTGGGCGGATGGCACATCCTGGCAACACCAAGTCCCCCTTTGTCACACTGTCTAGGAGGAATAAACAAAGACCAAGTAACACTCGATCCACAGTCATGTGACCTAGTATACATGTTGCAGGCACAAAATGGTTAGACAGGAAAATACCAACTTTCTAAAAGCTACATTTTCCGAATTGTGACTTAAAATCCGACTTTATTAGTGAAAGATGGTGTTAAATTACAATTCTTTTGAGACCAAATATGACATTTTAACTTTTCGCCAACAAAAGATATCACTTATTAAATCCCTGCGCCCTCTTCCAATCAAAATCTCAGTTTTGGAAAATGTGTGAAATACATCTATTTGAAAACAAGAGTTCTGCAAATCATAAACACTGTGCAGTGCATGCATGAACCTGAACGGGAGTATGAGATATTTTAAACATGTGTTCTGCTGAATATGTGCGATTGCTTAACCTTTCTTACCTCCCTTCCCTTCCTGCTAGGTTTCTTCTGCGGAACTTGTATTATTAAAGACTGCTTTTCACAACTTTGTTTCACATATTTTACTTCTCGAACTTTGCCTACGTCTGTCTTTCTGTGTGCATTGAAACCCAAGGCTAGGTTTATTTACGTAAGCAGCTGTATTTACATAGGTTTCCAAAGAGTACATTACTAAAAGTCAATAAACAACATGTTCATGGTGGTGAAAGGATATCTCCAAGGGTGAGACATGTAATGAAACAATGCAGTGTGGGGTACATCAGCAAGCTGCAATGTTTGAGTCATTGCAGAAACATTATGTGCTGGAAAGGCAGCAAAGAGGAAACTAATTCACTTTAGGCTCGAAATCACAATGTGACTCTAGTATTCAAAATGAATTCACAGAATATATTGTTGCTTATAATACTGCTGGATTCGTGCTAAAACAGGCAATCCAAGCTCCCACATAAAACATCTTTATTCTGGTTTTGCTGTGAACAACAGGTTGTGCAGAAAGTAAACCCAAATAATCAGTGTTACCAAGGGACTTGAAAACGTTGTTTTACGATCACGGGGAAAGTAATCAATAATAAGCACTAGCAAATCCTTAAGGTCTCATCTTTAAAAAAAAGCAAGTGCTGATGTATGCCGATGCTTTCTTTTTTGTTTTTACGGAAATAGTTGTTCACCTTGTGGGAACGGTAAAGTAAAAACAACAATAGGGCAGCAGGTGAATTAGGGAACGTGCAGGCATGCAAGCATGTGGCGGCCACCTTGGAAAGATTTTTCTTTTAAGAAAAACTGTTCCAAAATGCCCATTGTGTGCTCACAGACAAACACACGTGTAGCGAATACAACTCATTTTGGCTTTTTGTGCTTTACTGTTTCAGCAATGCCGAAGGCCTTTTCAGAAAGATAAAATATAGTTAAATGATATGGGTGGAAAAAAACGGAAGCAAGCAGCCTGGCAGCACCTTGCAGTAGATAAGTCCTCAAAGAAAACTCAATACAAATTAAATTTTAAAAAAATAGCACGCAAGACAGGAGTGGATGCGAGGGCACTTAGCTTGTGTGCAGGCGCTGGCTCCTCATACACATTTTCTAAACAGAGATCCTTTGTTTCTATAAGGCAAGAATCAGCCAGTGAAAGATTTGCTTCCTTATTGTAGGAAATTGGGTTTTTGATAGGAGGGTACGGGGGAAGGGGGGGGGGGAGGAAAGCCCTTCTCAAACAGCAACCATAATCCATGTCAGGGTGAACCACTAAAGTCACTAAAATAACAGGTGCTTCTGGTAGCTTGGAACAAAAGAAGTCAGGCTTAAATTAGAGGCAATGTGTAAAGACGGTATGCAACACACAAACAGAAATAAAGTGAAAACACCACACAAGAAAAATCCCACATCAACTTAGAAGAACATTTTAAAAATTAATAAATAGTTTGAGACCAAAACAACAAAAATACAATCAGTAGAAGTGGAGATTTGCAATTTAAAAAATTTAAGTAAGTATAGCTCCTAAAAGCAAAAACCGCCATTAGCGATCATTTGGTTGTGCTGGACCAGGGGAAAGTCACAAGTTCAGTCAATGGAGTGTAGTCCAGGTTAGTCCCGCAAACAAAGTTACGCTATCAAATTACTGCGCAAAAAAGTCCAGTTTGTGCTGGAGGAGGCTGCTAGGAGCAGGGTTAGACTCGCAGATGGTCGTCACTGTAGGGGGAAGATAGGCCTTGTTTCATGGGCAGTAGTCACTGGTCAAGAGTTTCAGACAATCATTGATTGAGCTTAACATTGGCGGTCACTGCGGGCTGTCGCTGCTGTAGCAAGAAGTGCAGATCTTGTGTTTCCGGTTATTGCTGCCAGTCGCTGTAGAGCGAAGAGTTGGGTTCACTGGAACTTCGTGTTGGCGTTCATCACATGTGGCAAGTTCTTGGAGCAAACAAGCCTGTTTGCAGTCACAAAAAGCCCAAAACTTCGGGATTTCTCTTTTTCTTCACAGGCGGATCTCAACTAATGCCACCTAAGGTTCAGGGACATGGGGAGGTACCTCTTAGGGAGCCGAAAGTCACTCACACAGAGGTCAGCAGGGCTCAGGCAGGTCCAGTTACAGGTCCAGGCAGGTCAGTTACAGGTCAAGGCAGGGCCAATTGCAGCATGTCAGCTGGGCAGTTGCAGGGAGGCCTGTAGTTTAGAACAAGAGGTCAGCACCTGACCTTTGGAGTCACTCTGGTAGCCCTCGAATCAAGCAGCAAGGCAGGCTTCACGCAGCAGGTCAGTCTACTGAGCGACAAGACAAGCTTCAATCAAGAGGCACTCCTCAAGTAGCAGTAAGACAGTCCTCAGAGGTACAAAGCAGGCCTAAAGCAGCAGAGCATTCCTTTGAAGTGTAAGGTAGCCCTTCTGGGGGTCTTCCACAGGTCCAGAAGTAAACTGAAGAGTTGGTCCTAGGGTTCAATATTTATACCAGCTGCTGGCCTATCAAATGAGAGAAACTTATAGAGTTCCACCACATCAGATTCTGGAGATCCCTTCTTTCCCTGCCCAGGCTTCAAAAGGTATAGTGACAAATGACTGGTGTCAAGTTCTTTGGGAGTGTTCTGAGGTAGTCCCTTTGAAATGTAAGTGGGAAGGCAACAGCTCCCTCACTCCAATCCTGGGCGGATGGCACATCCTGGCAACACCAAGTCCCCCTTTGTCACACTGTCTAGGAGGAATAAACAAAGACCAGGTAACACTCGATCCACAGTCATGTGACCTAGTATACATGTTGCAGGCACAAAATGGTTAGACAGGAAAATACCAACTTTCTAAAAGCTACATTTTCCGAAATGTGACTTAAAATCCGACTTTATTAGTGAAAGATGGTGTTAAATTACAATTCTTTTGAGACCAAATATGACATTTTAACTTTTCGCCAACAAAAGATATCACTTATTAAATGTTTTAGGTAGCCCAATGTTATCCTATGGGAGAAATAGGCCTCACAGTAGCGAAAAACAATTTTGTGAGCGTTTCACAATCAGGACATGTAAAACTTAAAAGTACATATCCAACTTTTTAAGTTCACTGCACACTGGCCTCTGGGCTGGTTAGGGACGAACTTAGGGATAAGCTATATGCACTAAAAAGTAAGGACTAGGCCTGGCATAAGGTGCATTTTCTCTAAGGATCGCACTGTCACCAACCATGTGAGAGTGTCTCCTAGGGTATCGACAATAACTGCTGAGTTCTTCAGCTCAATTCGTCAATAGCATTTATCAATAAAGTTTTGTGATGAACAAAAACATCTTCTTTTAGTTCTTCCATCAAGGTATTTTATTCATACTTGAAACTTTTCATTTTTTTCTTTTTTCAATTCATGAAATGTATTATACAATCCGTGAGTATTCCAATGCATTTCGCCCAGCGGGCTTCATCAGGGAAATCTACAACATGAAAATATATCTATCACCAAACAATATTTACTGACATGTTACATAGTTTACATTAAAACGATGTTCAGCGCTGAATTGTGGATACTTCTAATAGAGTTTATGTGGTGTGGTCATACCAATTCTAGTTCATATTTACCGGGTGTGACTCATGTATTAAAGATATTTCAAAAAATATTGCCAGTGACCGTTAATTCAAACATGAACACTTTCGTGTTTGTCTTAATTAATCTTGAATTCATTTGTGCGTTTGTTCGTGAATTCGCGCTGTGGGTTGGCGCTTATAGTGGCATTAAGGAGTGGTTGTTAAAGTGTGATAATATCAAGGACAGATATACGGTCCTGTATATGTTTTTTCAGCCCTAGTTGTTAAAGGTTCTAAATAGACCTGAGAGTTCATAACAGCCGCTTAGCGTGCTCACTACTCTGGCTTAGCGGTACGCTGTTCAGAAAAATGTATCGCGTGCATGCGCGTTTACAAGATTATAGCGAGATGTCCGCTCTAACACATGTATTATTAAATCTTACCCCTGTTATAAGGTGCATTTTACCAGGTTGAATTTGCGGATTGAAACTGCACACAAGCGGTGGCTTGGATGGCACCGCAGGCGGTTGCCTAAGTTCGCGAGCTCCGTGACCCCGGGCAAAAAACCAGAGAAAAAAGCGGCGAAACGGATCAAACTCCCGCACAAAGCGGCAGGAGGTGTGTAGGAACACACAGCACAGCAGAAGAGGCGGCGAGCGCATCTGGATTATCGCGCCTGAAGCAGAAATAGCCTGAATCCTCCAAGGCAGGGGTAACGAAGGTTGCTGTCCAAGATGGCGGAGCCATAAAACCTGGCAACAGCGCCACAGCGACAGCTACAGCCATACCAAGCTTGGTCGAGGCAGCGCGGGAACACTGGGACGCTGAGACACAAGGTGTGGCGCCCGGTAGACGAGCAACGGAGGTCTGACCTGACCGAGAAAGGAACAGAAACAGAAACGGAGACGGAGAAGCAGGGAAAGATACAAGAAGGGCGGCCATCTTGGGTGCCCAAACGACAACAAACAATAGCGACGGCCCGTGAGCGCCGCTCAAAGAGCAACCGGGAAGTCAGCAAGTAAGCCGCGGCGTCCTTTCTCTCTAAGGGGGGAAATCGGCAGCGCTGAGCAGAAGCGGCAAAGATAGTGCAAGCAGTCGTCTGGGGAGCGCCGGCGGCCATCTTGGGAGGGGCAGGAACGAAACAGGCTCCGAGGCACAGCGCACGGAAGCGGAGTGCGAAGCAAGGGCCGAAAAGAAGCCAAAGGAAACAGTCGCAGGTCCACTGCGCACAGTATAAGTAGCTATCCAGCACAGAAACCCACAAACACCTAAAAAAAGAAGGTAATATAAACGGCGGCCATCTTGTGAGGGGCGGGGAACCAAGGGAGAAACTGCATCGAGCGCACGTATAGCACGCATGGGTGCAGAGCGCTAGGAACGATCCCAAGGAGAGCCAGGCGGAGTGCAGTGGCGAACCCCTACAAGAGCAGCCAGGGGTAGCGTATACAGCAGTCGCGGGCCCCTAGCCCACAGTATCCAAGGCACCGACCATCTACGGCGGCCATCTTGGGAGTGGATGTACCACACAAACAAGAGCGGAGATAGAGACGGTGGAGGGTGTGGCAGAGGCAAACAATCGCTTGAAACCGGTACCCATAGGCACCCTGTGCAAGCGAAACGACATCAAGGCGGACACCAAGATAGAGTGAAGCGAAGGGGGTGACAGCAACAACGCGGAAGCAGCCCTGGCGGCAGGGCGAACTAGAACGAGGATAATAAAGTGGCCCAGCAGGTTCTCGTTTGGGAACACAGCAAAGACAGAGGAAACAAGGATCCACGCCAAATCCAGCCCAACACAGAGTGCGCAACAAGCAGATCAGCACAAGAAGGGGTGGCCGCACGCACATCAAGGGGTAAAAGGGTTTGGCGGGATGACGACCAACGACATCAAAAAGATCAAAACGAATCAAGAGTCACCAATCAAGTTGAAGACCCTACAGAACACGGAGACAGCGATGGACCTACTCCTAAAGAAAATAACAGAAGCCAACGACTTGGCAAAGGCCACAAAGATCTCCATGGACAATGTGCAACTAGAGCTCACTGCAATACGTGCCGACCAGAGTAAAATAGCAGGCAGAGTAGGTGAAACGGAGAGAAGAATCAGCGATATGGAAGACAAATCGGAGACCATGGAAAAGGATGTTCGTTACATTTCCAAGATATCCAGCGACTTACAAAGAACGCTAGCAGAACAAGAAGACAAAAACAGGAAAGGGAACATCAGACTCCTGGGCATACCGGAAGGAGAAGAGGAAGAAGCAGGCTCATGCGCGGCACTACTCGAAGTTTTAATACCCAAGCTGACTGGGCTAAACTTCGAAAGAACATTCGAAATTGACAAAGCATACAGAGTGCCTGCCATAAGACAGCCACACATGAAGGGCCCGAGAACAATTATCTGCAAACCGCTGAGAGCCAACCACACTGAAGCCATTTTTGCCTATGCACGTAAAGGCCAACCCCTCAATTGGAAGGGCAAAAAGATTGTCATCACACAGGACTTCTCTAAGGGCACAGTAGAGACAAGGAAGGCGTTCCTGGCACTAAGGGAGGCAATGAAGAGAGCCAGGATAACCTGCAGCTTCGTAGGCCCAGCAAGAATGAGGATAACAGACAGGAAGGGCACACGAACGTTTGATGACCCGGCAGAGCTATGCAAATACCTTCGGGAACCAGACCAAGAGGAGATGGAACAAAGAAGTCCGGGAACGGCAAAAAGAAGAGCATCCTCAGACGGCTCGGAGACAGGCGAAAATGGCACCGCAGGACGTGGCTAAGGTCACTGTCAAGAGACCGGGCGGATCAGACATTTACCAAATTGAACATTGCTACCTCAATCAAAATAAACACACCTACCTCAAGATAAAGGAAGACAGAACTAAGCTAAGATAAAAGAGAGTCAGCCCAGGGAATGGGCACGAGACCTAACCAAGACCACAATCACACCCAGAACTTTGAACTCTGAGCCAGACTGGGAACAGAGACTGACAAGATATTCTTTATCAGCGCTTGACAATGAAGGATGTGGGGGGGAAGATCTAAGTATCCGGGGGGGCGGAGGGCAGTGAACCGCTGCTGTCGCACGTTTACAGTACTTTGACAGGGGGGAGGAGGGAGGGGGGGGTGGGGGGGGGGGAGCGGGAGGTGGGGCGGGCAGCGCGGACAATCCATGATTGGTGGGGCTATGTACTCTTTTCTTCTTTCTTACTTCCCCGTCACCTATTGACACACACTTCCCTATCCCAACCCAGACCCCGGGGGGGGGCCCGCAGACGGGAGGAGGGAGGTGAGGCAACACCGAAGGCAGAGATCACACAAAGGTCACAACCCTGAGAGCAGCGATTCTATAGGGATACCATGACTACTCACAACACCCAAGGCCTAGCACAGATCACATCTGACATCAAGATAGTGTCACTGAACGTCAAAGGCCTCAACCACCCCGTCAAGCGACGGAAAACACTAGACTACCTGAATAGGCTCAAAGCAGACGTGTACGTGCTCCAAGAGACTAGAGTAACCACAGAGGACACAAACAAACTTAAGGCAAACTGGATAAGCGACATAGCTTGCTCACCAGCAATTAACAAAAAAGGAGGGGTGATAACCATTATAAGCAAGAAAGGGAAATTCAAGACTCTGGGCAGTACAGCAGACACGGAGGGCAGAAGACTAGTCACAAGCATCAAAAGAGGAGAGGAAGTAATGCACATAGCGAACATCTATGGGCCGAACGCCTAAAAAAAAAGTTCTGGGAGGAGGTAGAAAGCGAACTCAGCAGGATACCACTGGGAGAACTGGTGATAATGGCAGGGGACATGAACGAGGCGATGGATAATGCCACAGACAGGCACCCGCACAGGCCAAGCCACGCCACACAAGAACAGAACATACTCAAAAACCTCTGCACCAAGCTCGCACTAGCGGACCCATGGAGACTACAACACCCCAGCGCCAGGGAGTACACATTCTATTCAGCACCACACAACTCATACAGCAGAATAGACTACATCCTCATGTCAAGCTCACACACACATTTGACTGACAGAACGGAAATAGGATCGATAACAGTCTCAGACCGTGCCCACAACTCCCTCTCCATTAGCGGGAAACACAATGAGCAACCAAGCAGGGGGTGGCGTCTCAATAGCGACATACTTGAGGATCCCGCCAACATCGGAGAGATTGAGGAGGCGATCAGAGAGTATCTCTTATTTAACGACACAAAAGACACAGAGGAGGGGACGCTGTGGGACGCGCTCAAAGCCACAATAAGGGGGAAACTTATAAGTATTAAGGCAAGAATGAACAAAAAAAGGAACAAACACATTAAAGAACTGGAAGAACAGATAAAGGAGCTAGAGAACAACCACATCGCAAACACACTAGACAGGAATACACTCACGGCTCTAACGAAGAAAAAGTATGAACTTAACAGTCTATTAAGCGAAAGAGCAACGACATGGATAAACAAATACAAATCCATAAACTTATGCTCAGCCAACAAAGCAGGGAGGGCACTTGCAGGGTACCTAAAAGCCAAACAGAGACAACACTCAGTCGCGGCGATCACCGACACAGACAAAATAACACACACAGGGAACAAACAAATCCTCGAAACCTTCAGGAGGTTTTACAAAGACCTCTACACCGCAGACACAGCACTAAAGGCGGATGGGGGGGCGAACCTTCTCGAGAAACTTGACCTACCCAAACTAAGCCGCGAACAAAGTGAGGCGCTAGACCAGAACATAACAAAAGAAGAGGTAGGGAGGGCCATAGACACACTTAAACCCAACAAAGCCCCGGGACCGGACGGATTTACAGTGACCTTTTACAAAAAGTTCCAAACGCAGCTTAAGGACATATTAGTGAGAGTATTCCGGGGGTGCGCAGAGAAAGGAAGCATGACAGACTCAATGGCAGAAGCAAACATTATTGTCATCCCCAAAGAAGGGAAGGACCCACAATTCCCACAAAACTATAGGCCAATATCCCTAATAAACGTAGACTGTAAAATCTACGCTAAAGTAATGGCAGCCAGAACAAACGCATACCTACCCACCCTCATACACAAAACACAAGTGGGATACCTGAGAAATAGGCTCTCACAGGACAACACAAGACTGCTCTGCCACCTAATAAACCGCACGGCGAACAGCACAGAGAAGGCAGTAATGATTGCACTAGACGCAGAAAAAGCCTTTGACAGAGTCTCATGGCCATTCCTAAATGAATGCATGCGCAAATTCGGATTTGGAGACAAATATAGAGGAATGATAATGTCCCTATACAAAAACCCCCGAGCTCGTGTGGTAGTGAACGCAGCGACATCAGAAACCTTCACCCTAAGTAGAGGGACAAGACAAGGCTGCCCCCTGTCGCCAGGACTATTCCTGCTGGCAATAGAACCCCTTCTCCACATGATCAGAACTAACACGCAGATCGCAGGTGTGGAAGTGGAGGGTCAAGCCTTCAAACTCGCAGCCTATGCGGATGACATCCTGATCACCACAAGCAACCCACGGGAGTCAATCGAGGCACTGGTACAAACAATAGAGGAATATGCAAACGTCTCAGGGTATAAACTCAACAGGGACAAGTCAGAATGCAAACCAATGAACTGCCACACTACCAGAGCAGTACTAGGCAAATCAGGCCTGGCAAACTAAACCCCTAAAATATCTGGGACTCCTCTTTGGGAAAGACCTCAGATCAACACTAGAGCACAACGAGGAAGCAATGCTGAAAAAGATCAAAACGAAGCTAGACACATGGGGACCCAAATTCGTCAGCTGGTGGGGTAGAGTAGAGACAGTTAAGATGATGATCACCCCAATGCTCAACTACTTGCTGTCCATGCTACCGCTATCACTAACGACAGACTTCCACAAACAAATCGACAAAGCCATTAACTTGTTCCTATGGGGAGGTAAAAAACCTAGAATAAGTCTAGCAAAACTCAGGCTGAAAAAAGAACAAGGGGGATTGAACCTCACAAACTATAAGGTCTTCCAGACGGCATGCCTTGCCAAACAAGGGCTACACTGGTTAGCACCAACACCAGATTATATGCCAGTATGGCTCGAGCTAGAGAGGAGCATTCTAGGTGGGGCAGACCCAATCATGGCCCTCACGGCAAACAAACACCCAGAAGCCAAAAACTCAATAATACGGAACACAAAAATAGCCCTACTGAGATTAGATAAAGAGCTAGAAGTAAGCATCAGAGGCACCAAATGGGAGTCATTATGGTACAACTCCAAAATCACATACAAAGGGAAGACGCTAGGCAGCAAAGAATGGCTCAGCAGAGGCATAACTACACCGGCACAACTAGAGGCAGGGAACAACCCACTCACCTACAAGATGATCCAACATACAACTGGCCTACCAGACAAGGAATTCTACGAGTTCCTAAGAATCAAAGCAGCCATCACCAAAGCGAACCTTTCCAAACACAAACCAACCATCATACAATACGCACAGAACCTTAACACAACAGGTCACCAAACAGCGCAGATCTACAAAATAATCACACCACGCACCACCACCCTTAACGACAAAACGATAGCGTTCTGGGAAGAGACCATCCACAGACCACTAAGTGAAGAAGAGAAGGCCAGACTATGGACATCAGCGTCCAAAAACAAGATCACACCACAGCTAGCACAAACAAAATACTGGATACTACACAGACTACACTGGACACCGGCGAAACTAGAGAGAGTGGGGGCTACCGACAACAGCGAGTGCTGGAACTGCCACAAAGCAAGGGGAGACCTGGCCCATATGTTATACGACTGCCCCAAAGTCAAAGTGTTCTGGAGCAAAGTATACAACCTAATAGACTCGATCACGGGCTGCCAGATACAACGAGGGCTAGCAGGGATAATCACCGGATTCCTAGAGCCACAACTCCAATCCAAAGAAATACGAGATTTGGTAGACATGCTCCTAGCGGCAGCTGTTAAAAATATTCTGGGGTACTGGAAGAACTCCAGCAAAGCCACTTTCAAGCGCTGGTTCAACTGGGTAACATTCCTCCGAGCGGCAGACAACATCACCGCCAAACACAAGGCGGCGAACCACACAGCCAAAGAAGACATGTGGGCTGCCCTAGACGAATATCTGAAGCGATAACACCCCCCCCACCCCCACCCCTCTCTCTTTCTTCTTTCTTTCTCTCTCTCTTGCTACCACTGAGCAACACACATGTGAAGCCCAAGGAAGACAACTGTATACAATGTATATGCGAAACTTATTCAATTCAATAAAAAAAAATTGAAATAAAAAAAAAAAAAAAAGAAACTGCACACAAGCTGCACTGGCAGCCCTAAAACATGTTTTAAAGGCTGCTTAATTGGGTGGCACAATTGGTGCTGCACTCCCACTAGTTGCATTTAATTTACAGGAACTTGGTACATGTTGTGCCACTGTATTGGGACTTATAAGAAATTGAATGTGCCAATTGGGTGTAAGCCAATTTTACCATTTGTTAGAAATGGGATCTCTGGTTGGCTAAGGCTTGCGCCAAAGCCAGGCAGAGACCACCACTCTAGTCAGGGCTGGGGAGTTACACGCCAAAGATAACCCCTGCTCACCCCCTTGGTAGCTTGGCACGAGCAGTCAGGCTTATCCCGGAGGCCATGTGTAAAGCATTAGCGCACGCACACAACAGCAACAACATCTCAGGCACACTACAAAAGGAACTCCACACAAGGTAATATCAAAAATAGCCTTTGTATTCTCAAAACACATTAGAATAGTAAACACATAATATACACTATGCCAACTGGCACGGGCAATATTCACAAGGGAATTATTTACACATGACAGGGCCACATGGACCACTGTCGGAACCATCACAAAGCGAACTTGGTAAAAGTAAAACAGATCATAAACGTACAACCAGTAAAAACTGGTAATCAATGTACTTAGCATCAGCCTTTGACATAAACTACATTATGCACAGTATCACATCAGGCGCGAATTACATCCTGCGCCAACCTCCAGCATAAACACATTATGCAATCATCTTACAAGTCTAAACACCTTAGACTCTAACCTCCTAAGTATAACTCACATTAGGGGCGTAAATCACACAGTGAAACATAATCTTACTAGCATAAACCATAATATGCAAAACAACCTCATAATCATAAACCATATTTAGAGGTACAACACAGGGTGCGTAAAACATACTACAAACCCTGCACATTTCCTAGCACCAAAATCACATTTAGCACATAAACCACTTTCGGACGTGGCGCCCTATAAATCTAACCGTCCCCCTGGCCAACTGGCCATCCAAAAAGGGGGCTCAAATGCCCTACGTCCACAAAGTCAGGGCTGCTGCCTAGCTGCGGAATCCAATTGCGCCACTGCGCAAACCTAAACGGCGCAGCAGGCACTAAGCACTGGGCAGCTGTGAAGGGATGAGGGCAAGGGAGTGCATCTCACTCCTAGCTTACAATCCATGTCCCCCAAAGAACTTTGCGCCTAAATGGTGCAGCTGCCCACTACTTGCTGGGCAGCTGGAAATTAACATCATGAAGGGGCCATGGCATATCTGGGCCTCCTCAGCACGCTCGGTTTCTTTAGGCAAGATTGCCCCCAAAACGCGGTGGCGACCTGTGCTCTCGCAGGCCAGCTTGAGATCATGGCGCAAAACAGAACTTGCCCCCAAGAATGGTGCAGCTGCCCACTGTCAGGTGGGGCAGCTGGGAATATGGCCAAACTGGGGGAAAGCACAGGCCCTTCTGGGCCCTCTAGACCCCCAAGGGGGCTCCAAACCAACCATGCGCCCATCGTTGGAACCACCTAGGCTCTGTAAACACAATAATGCCCCCAAGTACTGTAAGACACAGCCCCACTCACCGGGCTGCTTGCGGACTTCTCATCTCCCGATTGCGCTCTGGTCTCTGCTTCCTGCTGGAGAGACTTCCCCAGGGGAACCCTCGTTACTCCAGCAGGCCTCCTCTTCACCCGGGTTGTTGGGAGACTTCTCATATCCAGCACGGAGGGGCAGGCACCGTCAATGTGCCTCCCGCCCCCTCCGCACCATCTCCTCTTGCGGCGGCATCACATCCCGCGGGGCTCCGTCCTCCTCACAGGAGCCCCGCTTGGAGTCTTCCTTCGGTCGCCAGTGCGGGGTGGGCTCCTGCCTGGCTTTTGCAACGCCTGGGTCTCCCTTAGCTCACGGGTGACCCAGTTACTTCTGGGGGCGCGTATCAAGCCCTGCCCACAACCAGGCAACGATGCCTGTCTTCTGGGTCGCATTTGGCAGCGGCCCGGAGATCTCCTTCTATACTCGGGCTGCAGCAGTGATTTCTTTCAGGTGCCATAACCGGGGTGGGCAGCCCCCATAGAAATAAAGCAGAAAGCGGGGTGGGCACCCACGAAAGGCACCACGATGCGGGGTGGGCACCTGCCGGTAATTACCAGCAAAACCCGACATCACAGCGGGGTGAGCACCCAAGAAAGAAAGAGAAATAGGTGGTAGGCACCTGGTGTTGAGGCATTTTGGGGGGAATCCCTACGGTGAGGATTCCCTCGAGCTTGATCGCAGCGTTGCGCTGTCAGTCCCACATGCTCCCCTCTCCTCACCTCTTGGTCAAATTTAAATCAAAGCGCTCACAGGCGCTAGAAACCACAAAATCCTTAAAGGTTCCAAGGAGATAAGTCCAAAGAGAGGAAGGAATGAGAAAAAGGAACATTTTCATGGGGTCACATGGGGTCTTAGCCCCTTCTTTTATACCACATTTCCCTTTGTTCTAACAGTGTAGGGCATGGGAGAACCAGATTCAACTGGTTCAGGGGAGCTCCTGAACACTTTGTTTTGCTCAGCTCCTCTCTCCCTTTCACAGGACAGGCCAGGGACATCAGACACACCACAGGGGGTGGAGCCACCATTTTGGAGGGAAGGTACAGCCCTATTCAGGTCCCAGGTGCAACTCCTCCCTCCCCTTTACATGCATATCTCCCTATTCACCACCGGGCAGACCCATCCTGGCTCCTAGAGCCACCCACATCATCCAGCACATGTTAATCACAAGCCAGACAGGCAATTCACATCAGGCAGGCAGACACACTGCACACAGAAATGCCAACTTCTAAAACTGGCACTTCTCCACTAGTCACAATAAATCTGCGCACACCATTACGCAGCATGTATTCTCACGAGTTCGCACATACTAAACTCGCCCCTGCACTCCTCTCATATCAGGAACTACCAGGGATACACATATCCCCCATGCATTCCTATGGGAGGGCAGGCCCATCTCACCACACATACACAGAGAGCGCACGCAGTTTACACTGGACCACAGTGCTAAAGTGCACAGAGGCCTAAAATCACCAACACCAGGTTAAAGAAACAGGCTAGGAGAATGCAAAAAGTTTCAGGGTGAACCTGCCAAAAGGGCCAAGTCCAACACCATGTGTAAAGGAGAAAGCACAAGCACTTTCACACTTGTTAGCAGTGCTAAAGTGCACAGAGTCCTAATAGCAACGAAAATGAAATCCTGAAATACAGGAGGGGTGAAGACAAAATATTTTGGGGTTATTCTGCCAAGATCAACAATTACTATAGCTCATTTCCTATTTTGCTGCTTGAATCTAGCAAACAGAAATTAATCTTGTGGACATAGTTAAATAGCTACTCTTTAATGGTGGTGGTGGCGCTGACTGTCCTTCACCCTGCCTGCATAGGATAAGGCACTCATAGAACTCATCTAATGCAAAGTACCTGAACTGTAATATACATTTACTTCACAGACAGACTGTAATGATAATGTGGGGTGATGGAATGGAGGCTGTTGAGGGTATGGTGGTGCTTGAACACTGTGTTTGGGAAGGGTTGGGTAGGAGAAGCCACAGGGAAGATGCGGATGTGTTGAGTCTCCTTATTGTGCCATATTCTCGAGTCAGGCCCATGTAGCGAAGCAGCTTATTTCTTACATTGCTCTAGAAAATAACATTTCAGCCGTAAATATTTGCACACATTCACATGCACAACAATGTTGGATTAGTTTCTCTGAAACTACTTTGTTTACACTTCCAGCTTCGCACAACTTTATCACGACGGATTGAACCTCATGTACTGGGCCCCTCTTTGCACTAGGTACAAAAGTCGGCCTATCCTCATCCACTAGGCAACAACACAAGCTACATATCCATAACATCACTAATCTAAAGTGCACATCGTGAGGCCACCTTTTATTATAAATAATAGGCATCCCAATAGATTGGTAGAGGAGGTACTTCCACTGACACTGAGGGTCCGTACGTGCTGAGAATCCACCATGCACCGGTCTGACAAATCATGAGGGGTGTCCAGTTCATGACCAAGATGGGGCCCTCACTCTATCTCAACAGGTAATGGTGTTGGATCGCCCCTAGTGGGGATTCTTGGCTCTACACCTACACACACTCTAAGTACACTTAGAGCAGGGTTCGCATAGTAGGTGTACGCTAGTTTACTACCTTGTTTATATGCCTGAATATATACAATTGTTCAGCACCATGGTGGAACTATACCTACTATTTACGCTGTTGTTGCTTGTAATCATGTTTATATGCTTCGGTCTACTAATTGTTGCAGCACACTTATTTTATGCAAGAATAACCTTAGTTCAATAAAAATTATTGAAAACGTCCCACTATGTATTCTCTGTATACTTCTCTGAGAATAAGTGAGCAGGAGTGACAGAGCAAAAGGTTCTGTACTGTTTCCACGATTCATGAGGAATCAGGGTTGTCATGTTCAGTGGTTGCTAGAAACCATTTGCTCCCTGGTAGGTTGGAGGGGGCTTACGGTGGCACTGTGAGCTAGCTAGTCTATAGCCCAACATATGCTGTGGGGGAGTCTGGAATCAGTCTTGACACCAAACCCTTAGTTTATGTTGTCAAACAATGCGCAGGTCCTACGGATTGGTAGGAACTACACAACACTTGCATCCTTGCCAGTAGCATTCTAAAGGAAAATAATCAAATTAACCTCTTGCAACAAGGTTGCACTCTGACTGTGGATGCGTGTGTTTTTTTTTGTGATCAGACTAGAGGCAGCAAGAGGGCTTGTCATTGTGTGCTAACACCTATGAAACAACTAAATCCAGTTTCAATCTTCACTCAAAACACATTGGAGAAAGAGACAGTGTATGCCCTTTAAAAGAGGAAAATATCACCAAAGGTACAACTGCTAATGGTCTGTACTACTGCTGAGATTCTTGTTGTGTCAATCTGTATGGCAAAATATTATAGCTCTCATGAAAACAAGCAATGTCGTCTAAGAAACCCAAGAGCAAGTGAATTTACAACAGCAGTGCAGTAGTGCGCCAATACAACTAAAACATGAAATATGTGAATAGGTTTCTATTCCGTTTTTAGCCGTGCATCACCCATCTTCCATTACCAAACCTGTCTAATGAAGAGTGCAGTGTAGCCAATCTATTTTCTGGGCCAGTCAAATGTCTGAGCTTTTAAAAAGCTAGACAGTAAAACAGGTGCTTGGATGAGAAATGAAACCCACCCTTGCCGTCACTGCCACCATGAGAACCTCTTTAAAGACAATTTGGGTCAGGAATATCCCCTGTGAATGAAGGCATATACCCCTGCCCTGAGTGCCCAACTGCATTTAAAACTGATATCCAGGTTTTCTTTTGGCCCTAGTGTCACTCTAATTTAGTGTGAGTCCAGAGAACTAGGTGACGTAAAGCCCCTAAGGTCCCAATCATCTGACTCCATTTTAAGTAGGACCCATCGCCATCTCTAGACAATGTAGACCACCATTTTAGACACTGGAGGTCGCCATCTTTAGACAATGGAAGTCACCATTCAGCTAATGACACAGATATAACACCTGATGCTACATCAGTCTGGGACAAGTGTCATCTTTTCACCATGTCAAGATCCAATAAGTGCAAGTACAGACATATTGCCAAAATAGTGCAGTCTAAACGGACATATTCTTTCCTTATAAGTTTATAAGGAAATGTCTGGGAAGAACACCTTGATGCACATAATCTATGTCAGACATTACTAAACATATGCCAGAAATTACAATCTCTGATAAGATGTAGTGTATATGGACTGCCATTTGACCACTTGTCAGGAGAGGTCCTTCGCCCAGATTATCCCCCAAGATTCTGCCAGAAGACAATCTCACCTATTGCCAGCTTACTTCGAAGATGCTGCATCTCACCGATTGCTGATAAAGCCAAGCCCCAAACTAAAACTTCTATTGCAGCGTGTGTTGGCCCTTCACAGGGAACACTGCCTTCACTGATAACAACAGCTCTTGCTGTAAACAAGGTATGCAGTGCATCACTTCTCCCAAAGAAACTCTAGACTGCAAGGTGCTCTGCTTATTGTGCTCTGTCAGGATAGTACATAGACATAGGTTTTAGGGTGTTAGGATTTAGATGACCTTTTAACAATGTTAGAAATGTTCATGTTATTCTTGTTCCTCTCAACAGTCCTTCTTGCTTTTTAATGATATTCTGTGTAGTTGTTTTAGATGTACAGAGAAACAGGTTATTCCTGTCATAATAAATGCTTCTATTTAATAGTGTCTATTCTTCTTAGTACTGTGTGTTTGTGATATTGTGAATAATGAAATACATTTGTTTATGATACCATGGTGCCCCTGATTTCTTTATAGTGATTGGTAGTAAACCAAAAGTAATAACTCTACTTCAAAAATGTATTGGGTAGAGTTCTGCAGGGCTCCAATAACCTGTCTTTCACATTCAGCGCTGGCGCATTGCACTAAGTTGACTCGTGTCAACTGTGGATGAGAAAGCAAACCTTGTAGAACTATGCCAAAGTTGTAGTTTTACAGCCAGTCCATGATAATGTGCTGTCCAGGACATTTCCTGTAATCCTGAAGGGTGCACCAAGCCTGTCCTCATAGAAGACAACTGACTATTGAAGATGTTATGAGTGCATCACGTAGAACACTGGTGGCAGTGTACCACGTTTCGGTTTATAGTATGGCCAGACCTTTTTTCTCCATGTCAGTGAAAGCGTGGTCTACTGACTTTTCTCATATGTAAAGTTCCACTGTTATGTGAAGACCCAGAATCTTGCACTGCCATCCTATGAGCATGTTGAATGCTTCTGTGTGTACAGGGTGCATGTGATACCTGTATGGCAGCAGGGCCTTATGTGCGGGAGTCTGAATACTGAAGCCAGTGGAATCCATTTTGGACCCCTGTAGTTTTCATGGTACAAAATGAAGGATGAGAACAGCTCCCCAGGCAGTGGAAGTGTATTGTTAGAGGATGAAGATCAATACATTGAATTGAGGATTATGGGGGGAGGGTTGTATTAAAAAATGTAAAGAAGACTGTGTTAGTAAGGATCTGCTGATTAGTTCTTGGGCACTGCTTTTTGGTGGATGATAGGGTTGAGGAAAAGGACCGTAGGTTCCGTTGTTCAAGCTTCGGAAGTTTCTAGGCCTGGCCGGCTCTTGTATCTGTGTCTGATTTCTGCTTTAAAAAGGCTAATGACAAGCCGGTGCAATAATCTTATACTTCACTGTGCTCATGTTTTGTATGCGCATGCTTGAAGCCATCCCCAGTGCTACCTGCTCTGATCAGCATCTCTACACAAAGACACTGTCTGGAGAGGAGCATGAGAAGGACACTAGAAAGAGAACTGCCACAAGCCGGTTCTAAAGTTTGAGACTGTGGATCCCATCCCCTGTGTGAAAATGGAGTATAAAAGAGAGATCCAAAACATCCCACTTTGTTCCAGTCTCAAGTTCTTCTTGACCATGAAAAGGAGTGCTCCGCAGAGTACTCGAAGAAGTGCTGTATAACTAGAGCTGGTATCTGCCTGACTTCCATAGGTGAGAAGACATCACCTGAAGTCTGCTCTTAGTGGTGCTGGAAGAGCTAATGGATTGTCTAGTACCTAAAAACCTGCTGAGAGAGGGAAGGGGTGTGCCTGCCACTGTGGACGGAACGACTGTGAAGAAGGAGGAGCCCATCACCTTCCCTGCATTTGGAAAAACCAGAGGCAGGGGAATACATGAGAGATTGAAGCCAGTATTAACAAATGTCGAGGGCAGGTAGGTAGCTTCATGGGGGTATTTGGGGTATGATACCCCCACAAATAAATGCATTCTTGACCTGGTAGTTGGGTCTGGAACCCTGAATCTGGTCTGCTTTGTCTGTGTTAGTTCTTCTCATTGTGTGCAAAGAATAATATTCAAAACAGTGACCTTTGATGGAAACAGGAGAGGAAGAGCTAGAGACAGAGATACCCATCTTGTGGCTGAATTTCAAAATGCCAAAACCATATATCCTGGAATCAATACCAGCTCCCCTGCTTGTCCACATTTTGTGATACTAGGCACACAGTTTATTTTATAGAGCCTTTTTATTTAGTATCACATATAAGCTTAATAATCCTGAAGTTAACTTTTTTAGGATCAGGATGTGAGCTCTACACACACCTCTTATGCTTGACTTAATAAACTGTAAGGTTGCTCCATCTAAAATAAGAACACAGGCCATCCTTAGATTTGATAAAACTACTGACTTGCCTCTTAGTTCACTAATATCATTGTCTTTGCAGGGAAGAGCTATGAATGTTTCTAAAAACTATAACAAATATCTGTCGCTACAGTGATATAATCTAATGGACTATGGTTAAATGCTTCCGCATGCACAATATACATTCCAAATGTTTTTATGTCTTGGCTCGTACATGGACCCTTGGAGTCAAGCCAAACACATAGCTGGGCTCTGGCTCGCCTCCCCCTATTAATTTGCCTGTGCGCCATCCTTCATTTAAGACTCAGAATTAGGACATGGGGCCGTCAGTCATTTGATAAAATGATGTTTACATGGCGAGGACTAGAAACATGGAGCCATGGCAGCATGCACCGGTTTGACAATCCTACCATCAAGGCTTCTTGTAGCAAACACAAAAAAGAGTGTGTGCATTAAAAAAATACATTTAAAATAAGTGACCCCAGACAAGAACTCCAGGTCTTTTTGTTGTACATGAGCATAGTCATGACCCAGGGTGAACTACCAGACCTAAGTAGGGCAGGCATGAAGCTAGTTTCAGCAAGGGTGACACCCCTCAAATGCATTCTTGATTTGGTTAGGTTTGGGGTGCATAAGTCAGGAATGCTGTGTTCATACCGGTTTTCTTATTGTCCTCATTTCACTAAGAGGTTTAACTTGCCCTAGTAAGGTTTTTGGATCAAGCAGCAAAAACAAATTGTGATGGGACCTAATCCTGTGAACCTCCATTAGCATAACAACTCGGCAAGGTCCATCTGCCACTCTCATCTACACTGGACTGGAACTCACACTTTCTTTTAAATGTACACTTTTAAATATTTTTAAATTTTGTAACTTGCAAAGGTTTTTTTAAATCACGCAATCAAGTCTTTTTCTTCTTCTTCTTCGAGGTTTAACTTGTCAAATTTTCGTTTCAGGATCTTAAATCTATATGGTGACCTTATTATCAAAAATTTAGTAAATGTGCACCCATAGAAGTATGTCCTTAATGGGTATACATTCACTATTTAGTGGAATTCAAAACATTGACAGTAGTAGGCTTGGAAACCTGTTTCATTGGCTATCAAACATCCAAAAGGTGAAGGGGTGAATGCTTGAAAATAGTCTAACCACTGGCATGTGGAGAAGTGTGGCTCAGGGGTTAGAGGCAGCAGACCCGGAAGCTGAGATCGGTCCTGGACCAGGGTTCAATTCCCCGCCTCGGCAGGTCTTGGGCTAAAAATTCCACGGTCTCGATAATTCTCGCCCCGGTGCCTCCTCGACTCACGGGTTCACACTCTGCGACTCTGGGCAATAGCTTGCTTAATCTCCACACCGGCCCCTCGCGGCGGGATGCCTGACTTTCACCTTGTGGATACCCTGCTATCTCACAGGGGAATACCAGGAAGGGTTCCCTAAGCAAGCGCCGGGAAACCCACTGCGGGTAGCTGTGCGCTATATAAGCTCAACTACATTTACATTTACATTCAGTGTGGCATTCAGAATCGGTGTTTTATGCCCACTATGCACTATGCCACACTGCACAGAGGTATACATTATACAATTCAGTACTGAGAATGTTCCACATGAAAACTGACCAATCCACATTGTTGTCATCTCACCCTTGCATCCGCTTCTTTTTTATTTGAGAAATTTGAGAGTCACACCCCATGAAGCTTACTGACTACACTACGCCTTTGATCGAGAGTGGCCTCATGTTGGTATTGTGCCTCCTTTTCTATCTGCATGGATCCTACTGAGAATTGCCCCCAAACGTTCACCACATCAAGTGTAGCCATGTATGCTTTGAGCCGTGATCCTGCGCTCTGTTACTGATGCCAGAAGAGGCCTTAAGTAAATATTGCTGCTGACTGGAGCTGGAATGCCGCTACTTCTGAAGAAGCCACATTGTGATGCCTTAACCTGCCATGCTTTCATTTCCTATCAACCCTGATACTGAGGAGATTTTTATATTTTTGCCTTGATTTGTATTTCTGAAACAAGTATGTGCCTTTCTTTCTGTTTTGAAATGTGGAGTGTGTGTGTTCCATGTTTCCAGTCGCAGGAGGAACAGTCACAATGCTCAGAGGAGGCAGGCTACCTCCCTTTCCTTTTACTATTACAGTTTCTTGAAACAAGCCTGCATTTTAAAATTGTACCTGCGACAGTGTGTCTTGCCTCTTTACCACACGGGCAACGAGTGAGGCATGGCATTGCATCAATGCTTTCATTTTGGGTAATCCGATGACTGGGGTGAGTGAAGGCCATCCGCACATTCCATAAAATCCCCTGCGCGGTTCTCATTGTTTGAGCACAATTTGCTATTTTTTCCCAAAAATGTTGTGGCTGCGTAGTGTTGCCTGCTCGCCTGTTTCACAGTTAAAAATTGTTACCTGTGCAGGCATCCAAAGACGCCTTTATCTATACTCGGTGCTGGACTTACGGTGTGCATCGGTGGCCATCTTTGTTTTGCCTGGCTTTGTCCTGTCACAAAGGTCAAGCACTTTGTTACAAGGAGCTGACAAGTTTTTGCCTATTGTTTAGTTGGAATTTAAATACTGTCATTATTGTACTGTGCTCATTGAAAGATGTCTTACTTTTGCCAGTGTGGTTGTCTCGTTTTCAGTGCTAAGATGTTGGCTATTAGTCCTCCTCCTCCATTTCTGCAGCCTTTAGGTGAACTATCCATCACTTGAAAAGAGATGTGCAGAGCCTTTGATGCTTTCCTGGTAGCACTTGATGGGTTAAAGTTCAAACCAGAAAAAAAAAATTGTTGTTGGAGCATTCACTAGGTCTAGAGGGGCAAGAAATGTTCTCACATGTACCTTCATTTGTATCTGAAGATAAAGAAGAAGCACTTGATGAGTATGATGAAGCTGTTAAAAGCTTGGAAAGACATTTCTGTTTCCATAAACTACCTAACCTGGTAGATATGTGATACAAATTCTTTTCAAGGGAGTGATTTTCTGTGGAGTTAGTGGATATGTATGCTGCCTTTTTGTGTATGTTAGCTGACAAATGTGAATTTGGAGTGCTTACTGACCAGCCTATAAGCAATCAGGTGGTTGCCAGATGCTTTAATAAAAATAACATCAGGAAATATTACTTTCTTGCAAAACGCCTTCTCTTGAAAAATCTTTGGATATTGTCAAAAGTATGCAAAACTCAAAACTACTAGCGGATTGAACAAGAACACAGATGAGAATGTCATAGAAGTTAAAGGGAACAAGACCACTCTAAGTAAATCTATGTCTGCTGAACGAAGGAATATAATGGTGCAAGTAATATTTGTTATAGTTGTGGATCTAAATGTCACATTGCTTCTTCTAAGCAGTGTCCTGCCATTGGGAAGAACTGCAACAAATGTGGTGTTATTGGTCATTCCGCGAAAGTGTGTTGTAGAATACTAAGACAAATACAGTGCATGTGGTATTGGATTAATCAGATCAAAGGTTTAACAGACAGTATGGACCATTTACTTTTGTGTGTCAGGGTTCATAAAGAAGATATTGCAAAATCCACAGATCCTATTGAGTAGGGTGCTCTCTGGACATTGCTTTTCTTTACGGGAGAGAAGACGCTTTATCTTGGTTCTCCTGACCTGCCGACTTTCGCTGGTTGCCTTGTTCTCCCTCCCGCCGCCGCAGCACACCATCTTTGCGGCCGCTGTTCGGAGGGAGACTACAACTCCTGGGATCCTTTGCGGCCGATGCCACCAATTCTGCGCCCGGAGGCGCTCAAAAGTGACGAGAGCCCCGGTGGAGTGGGTGCTCTCTGGACATTGATTTTCTTTACGGGGGAGAAGACGCTTTACCTTGGTTCTCCTGATCTGACGACTTTTGCTGGTTGCCTTGTTCTCCCTCCCTCCCGCCGCCGCAGCACACCATCTTTGCGGCCGCTGTGCGGAGGGAGACTACAACTCCCGGGATCCTTTGCGGTCGCTGCCGCCAATTCTGCGCCCGGTGGCGCTCAAAAGTGACGAGAGCCCCCGCGTCGCGGGACTGCGCGGGGGCTCGGGCCAAGGGCGGGCCTGTTTGAGCCCGTTCGAGGCCTGAAGGGCTGGGCTGAGCCACATCCCTAATATCTGGGACAGACAAATATAATCAGTAAGTGCACCAATTTACAACTGTATCCTTTTTTTCGTGGCCATTCTAACTCATCATGGCTGATCACCCAGCAAGAGGGAATACTGCTAAGCGAGGGGGCACTGTGACTGGAACCCTACATAATTTTATCATCAGAGCTGCTTCAGTTCTAGCTCGCGAAATTGATTTAACTGAACGCCGCCTTTCTCTGGATCTATCATTTAATAAACGGTCCTCTCTGGGTAATATCGCCTTGTCCAATAGTCCAGAGGGATGTGTAGATATCAATACAACCAATGACTCCATTGCTATGGACTTAATTAGCGACATAACTGATGATCTCACTACTATCAGGGCTAATGAAACCATAAAAACACAGACGTCAAATACAAAAGACCCAGAGATAACCTTGCCCGAAGGAGTATCAACTCGAGCACAAACATTAGCTGAAAAAGGGGGTGTCATTCTTTCAATGGGTACCACGCCAGAAGCAATACCTAAACAAAAGAGGGCAGGGGCTACTAAAAAGGGCAAGCAACTCAAGACTTTACCAGCTGATAAAAATGACCTTATCTTTATCACTCAAGCTATTGCTGAGACACACATAGTGGGATCAGACTCTACTCCTGCAAATACGACAGTCTGCCCTTTTATACTTCCGGGAGAAAGTTTTTGGGCAAAACTAGGTGAGATCCTAACATCTGTTATAAGGCCTATCACGGACAGATTAAAGCACATGGAAGAGAGATTGAAAAAACTCGAGCAGCTGACTTTATCGCATCTCGAGTTAAATCAGAAGTCTAACCCAACAACTCTGCCAGTGACTAATGAGAAATCTGCCCTATTAAAAGAGACAAGAAAAACAAAGGCCTTATCTGCAATACCTCAAACACCAGGCTGTGATCCAACTACAGGTCTATCACAAATAAGGATGGAAAGTGTTCTGTGTACGAAGAATGTTGAAAAAACTACAGAAAAAGGGGACTTGAGACATTTGGTGGATAAGGGAAAAATGAAAGTTACATCAAAGCGGGGAAATCATAGTGGAACATCTGATGAAGAAGCCTGTTTGTTACCAACTATAGATTTGCCCCCAGAATCTACCCCCTATGTCGTTGTTCTGACAGGAGTCCCTGAATTAGGGAAAGGTAACTTAGAGTCTTTTGTAGATCTGAAAAATAAGACGACACATTGGCTCAATACTAATAGACCCTTACCTCCACATATCCGCAGTAAGATTTTGTTTGTACTTAGGGTTAGCTGGATAGGGAGAAGTAGAAAACACATCCAAGGAGACTGCATTATTATACATTTCAGAGATAGGCAAGCTCCTCGATATATATGTGATGAGTGGCATTATATGACACATACTAGGATACAGCTGTTTATTCTTACCTACTTCTATAGTCTAGAAATGGGCAGATCAAAATATCCTTCGCAGGGAAACTACCTGGAGGTGTGCACAGGAATCAGATATCCCACAAATAAAACAGCTTCTGAGGACCCGGGACAGGTAATGGGTTTCCCAACTAATAACAGATACAGTACACTTGAAATGGTGGACTTACTGCCTAAAAATATCGCCACATTAAATAGCCCTGGTAAAAAGTGTGATGATACCAAAAATATCGACAATACCCCTGGAAAACACCTTTTTGATAGGAGCACCCAAGTTATTAGTATTGAGGATGAGCTGGAAGTGTCTGTGGCACTGGGTAAAACTATAGAGACAGAAAATGGAGGTATTCCCGTTGATATACCCTCGCAGAAAATTGACAGGTCCATTGACAAAAACATATAAATGTCTGATAGTATTAAATTGATGTCCTGGAATATTGCGGGGTTATCTGGCAGGATCAGAGATACTGACTGTCTAACTTTTATCCAAGAATTTTCAATCATATGTCTACAGGAATCCTGGGCCACGGACGCTATTCATATAAACGGTTTCCGTACCTTCCACACACCAGCTACTTACATGATAAGGGGAAAAAATAAGGGGGGCCTTTGTACTTATATATCAAACCTTTTAGGTGGCGTAACAGTAAAGTTTGAACCAAGGTCTGAATATTATTAGATATTGCTGATGACTGACGGGAGAAACCCAAAAATAATTTTGGTAAATTTCTATAATAATATTCCCAAATCAGAGGTCAGAAATATTCTAGAGGATCTCTCCCAAACCTTGAGTAGCATTGAAGAAAATTTGACAGGTGACAGCTGTGTCATATGGGTGGGGGACTTTAATTCCCTTCTTTGTCCATATAGCCACCTGAATATTTGCGGTTTGGGTTCTGACAGAGAGGATGTCAGTGCACATTTCTCCCATACAATTTTGGGTAACTATTTTAATGATATAATATTCCAATTAGACTTGGGCTTCATAAATGAACTATGTTCCCCACCGGTCCCTTTTAAGCCAACTTTCATCGGGAGGGGATGTCAATCTATTATAGGTTATGCCTTAATATCTAAGCGCCATTTTAGCCGCATTCTCAATTACAGTATATGCGAAATAGCCATGAGTGACCATTATCCATGTAGTTTATCCCTCCTCTTTGCAGGGACGCGGGACACAATAAATAATCTAACTGAGAATTTATACAGTTACAAACTAAGCCTAGCAAAGAAGAATGGATATTCCTTGAAATGGAATAAAATAGAACCAGTGGCCTTCCTTGCAAACCTCATTAAAAACAAACAGAGGGAATTCTAGATATGTCTCTCTGGGGAAAAGTCTGATTTTAAAGTTAGTGAGGCTTTCCTCAAAATTACGGAGGAAATTCAAAACCTTCTAACCAGGCCACAGAGACATGACAGGACTAATGAAAAAAGATGGTTCAACTCAGAGTGCAGCAAAACACATGCACACTAATGGCATCCTTAAAAAGGCTACCAAGAAATCAAACAGTCATAAGATCTGCAAGAACTGCTTATCAACAGGCAGTAAAAAAAATCGTAAAAGAGAGTTGAAGCAAGAAGCCTGGCAGGCGTTACATAGGCCTGTATGATCAAAGATAATATCGGATTTTGGAAGGCTGTATATGCCCGTTTCTTTGTAGATAAACAATCAAATACAATAGAAGTGGCAATTACTGAAAACACATGGGTAACCTATTTTAGTGAGCTCTACAAGGCAGATGTTCTAAATGAGACCGAGAGCACTGAACAAATACTTGGAGCTCCGGATATGGCTCAAAAAACCTTCCCTTTAAATGTTGAATTCTCATTAACAGAAGTTCAATTGGCTATCAATAATAGTGCTGCTGGGAAAGCGCCAGGACCGGATGGGGTGCCAGCAGTAGATGTATATAAATCTAACATAGAATTATGGGCCCCACTTTTAACCAATGTCCTAAACAGCTGTAATAAACATGTTTTTTTTCACACATGGCAAGAGGCCATAGTGATTCCTATTTTTATAAAAGGCGACTGCAGTGACCCAAAATGTTATTGACCACTTTCTTTATTGGATTCACTGATGAAGGTCGCCGGGAGAGCCATACTTAATAGATTGCAGACCTGGGTGGAAGACCAAGGCGTCCTATCACAATTCCAATATGGGTTTAGAGCAGGACTTGGCACTATGGAGCAAGGCCTGAATTTAGCGTTGATAATATCTAAGTATGCAACAGCTAAAAAAGAAAACTTGTTTTTATGTTTTATAGATCTAAGTTCGGCCTTTGATTGCCTGAACCACGAGAAATTGTGGTGTATATTGTTGCAAATGGGAGTAGAACCAGAACTGCTAGTTTTTATAAAGGAATTATATAGGGGGGCTGGGGCTAGGGTGCGGTATGGAAATAATGGTGAATGCTCCTCCAAATTTGAAATACGAAAGGGGGTAAGGCAGGGATGCATATTAGCACCCTTCCTATTTAATGTATCCATAAATAGTGTAGCATCCCACCTCATGGAAGATCAGCATGACTATCCCAGAATTAAGAATACCCCAGTCCCCATACTTTTATATGCAGACGATGCAGTAATCATGGCTCGGACACAAATTGGCCTTCAAAGATCAATGACTACATTTTCACAGTACATGAGTGATAGAGGCTTAAAGATAAACATAAGCAAGACCTTCACCATGTGCTGTACTATAAAGAAGAACCTAAAATGTAACATTTTTCTCTCAGGTACTAAAGTAGCTAGTACAGAGACATTTTCATATCTGGGAATTAATTTTAACAAAAAGGGGACCTGGTCTTGGGCTGTGCAGACAAGGAAATTGGCATTCTCGAGAGCGATTGGGGCTGTTCGAAACTTCGCTAATAAACTGGGGGGTCGCCCGGTCCCAGTACTAGTGGACATATTTAAAACCAAATGTGTGTCCACGGCAACGTATGGTGCAGGATTATGGGGGATAACTGAAGCCAATATTATATAGCTCTGTGAAAATACATTTATTCATTATTTATTAGCTGTCCCTCACTCCACTGCCACTTTTGTGTGCCACCAAGAACTAGGCATACATTACATCTCAGACCCAATTAAAGTTGATCCCATTTTATTGTGGCACAAAGTGTGGTCAACTGAGGAGACAGGCCTGAATAGGGACGTAATACTGGATTGTTTAAGCATAGAGGGGGCTTCAAGGATTCCCTGATTTAGTTACGTAAAGAGTTTTTTGACTGATATTGGGCATACAGATTATTTTGACTCCCCGGAATGCTTAGCGACAGTCTCTAGGAACAAGTTGAAGCGCATATGCTTGCATTTTCTAGAGAGTAAACGGTGGATGGATGAGAAAAGCAAAATATCAGTCTTGGAGAACCATTTGATTCTCCAAGGGCAGGGTATCCAGCAATATTTGATTAAGGTGCAAAGCTGCTATTCACGCATGCTATTGACAAGATTTAGGGGGGGCACCTTTTTCAGAATGATTACGTTTCCAGATTTAAATTGTTGGTCCAAAAATCTGGTAATATGTCCTTGTGATAATGTATCAGAACACTCCACCCTACATTGTATACTTTTCTGCAAATTCGAAACTTTGCCAAGGAAAAGATTTCTACTACCAATTTTAAAAAATTGGGGTGCAGGACTGCGCTGATGAAATTGCAAATGTTAGAAGACGAACTGATTATGTACCTTGTGTCTTCCTTTTTAAAATCTATAATTAAATCCAGAATTACAATGAATTAAGTTAATATAAATTTGTGCTAATCACTGTGACTCTCCCTTTCTATGTTTCTTTTTTTTAACTGTGTTTTAACCGAATTGATTTCATTTATATAATTAATTAGTGATGCTAATGTATATTTATTGCCTTATTGTGCTTTTATGATTTTTATTATCAAAATCGAATAAAGCTGTTTTGGTCTTGACTTGACTTGAGTATGTTGCCATACGAGTTTAATGTGCTGCTTTATTGACTGACTCAGGTTCCAAGATCACCATTATTTCAAAGAACACCTTTATTACAAGTTTGCTGTTAGAAACTTTTGTCTCCTGATATTTCTCTGTACAGATATAATAGTGAAAACATTGATTTTGAAGGTTTTTTTGATGCTATTATTGGTTTCAATGGGAGGGAAGTACACATGTATGTTTTGAAGAAGGGTCCTAACATTCTTGGTTGGCTTCACCAGGGGTGTTTAGGAATTGTCCTTAAGCCAGGTTTTGTGTGTGTTTAAAGAAGCACAGTTAATAGTGTTATTAATTTGAAATGTGTGGTAAAGATATGTGAGTTGCATTTGAAGATAAGCTTGGGAGATCAGAAGGGTTCAGGCATGTCTTCAAATGTAAGGAAGAATGTGTACCTGTAAAAGGTGAATTGTGAATGTGTATTGATCCCAGGAGCCTGAACAAGGCTATCTGGGATGATAGTCATCCTTTACCGAAAATAAAAGAAATTATAGTCACGCTAGCAGAATCAGCATTTTGTTCCCAAACTTGACATAAGATCAGTGTACTACTAAGTTGTTCTGGCTAAAGAATTAACATACCTTACAGCTTTTGTCACTCCCTGTGGAATATTTCAATTTTGCAGAATGTCATATGGCTTGGAATCTGCTGCTGCCATTTTTCAATGGGTCATGTGAGACATTTTGAAAGGTCTGGAGGGTGTCTTGGTTTTTCAGGACAATATTTTGTTTTTTATCAAAGATTATGATGAACACACGGTAAGACTGGATGCTGTGCTTGGTGCTTTAAGAAAAAAGTATCTGAGACTGAGAAAAGATATGTCAAAGTTTTGTGTACAGGAAGTGGAATATCTTGAACATGAAATTTATGGCAAGGGCATTTGTCCATGTCCAGGTTTGATTAAAGCAACCAAAGAAGTAGCTACCACATGGAATAGAGAGCAACATCAAGCTTTTTTGGGTATAAGTGACTATTACACTGAAGTATTCAGTAGATTAAAGGTGAGCCCCTTCATGCCTGGTAAAGGAAAATTCAAAGCTTGTGTGGGGTCATGCTCAGGAGTCAATGTTTCAAGAAGTATAGAAGGAACTGTCCAATGATCCACTTCTCAGTGTTTCTCAACTGGGTGAACCTCTAATGATCATAATTGAAGCAAATAGCTTTGGTCTAAGGGCTGTCTTGTCTCAAGGTAAGGGTGTGTCTGAACATGTTATCTCACACACTTTGAAACCTCTGGAGCATGGGCGTCGATTCACATAAATGCCAGGAGTAGCGGAAGTGACATTGCATGCACTTTGACACCATGCCACAGGAAGTGACATCACAAGACCGTTGACCTGCTGAAATCAGAGCAAGTGACACAGTGTGACTTTTCGACTCTCATGACTTCACAGGAAGGATCCCTTTTCTTTTTGGCACAGATGGGAATCTAAAACCAGGCATCCCCTTTCCACAATCCCACTCTGCAGCATGCTCATCCTGGCTGGTGATCTCAATATCATATATTGCCACTGAATTGCTTCAGGCAGTCTCTTATTCATACTTGTATATGCATCCATTCATTCATGCATTCTGGGACTTGTAGTCCTGCTATATATTTAAATTCATCTAGTTGAACAATCATACCTGAAAACACTGACCTGGAAATGAAAGTCTAATACAATCACGGTTGTGGCTTCATGATGTGCAGCATACACCTGATGGTGAGGAAGTGCATTTGAGGCCTAGGCTGATGAAGGGAAAGACAATCTACACAGCAGTATTCATGATTGCTTGTTTTTTTGATCTGATGTTCCTGTAACATATCCATAGCTAGTTAGTAAAAGAGAGCTATTCTCAACAAAGTACAATTAGAGATTGTGTAAAAATGTAAGACTGGGTATTGAATGCAAGTCTAATACCCAAAAGAGCTTGAGCATGCTGGCGGCCTGTTAATGTATCACATGCCTACAAAGTACATATTGTCTCTTTTAAAGCATTTGAAACTAAAATCTATTTAATCTCATGTAATTAAATAGGGGCAGAATTACATTGAGAAAAATTGCCTCAGGGTCAGATTGAATCAAAATGCCTGTTAAATCAGGATGTCACATTTGTTTCTAGCAGGATCATTTAAGATAGAGAAAATAGGTTAGTGGTCTTCATCAGCACCTGATGGTTGTGGTAGCTATTTGAATGACATTTCTGTAAAGCCTCTCTCTGTGCAAAGGGGGAATATCTATCTATGTATTTCACTGTTGCCTGATTTCACTTGTTATACAATGTCACTTAAATTGCCATTAAAAAACAATGAAATACCACAGATAAGCACTAAACAATGGAAATGTCAGACACAAGATATATGAAAACTTGTCAATGTAATTAGTTTCCCTCCAGCTCACTATCACATCAAAAGTAAAAACACATTGAAAGATTAATGTTTATACATGGCACACTTCAAACAGACATCTAACTAAAAGAAGTTATACAATAGGAGCCAAACATTCTATCATGCGTTTATTAAAAAAAATCCTAAGCACCCGGTATTCATCAAAATAAAATTATTAGCAATTGCACCTTCATAAAAACAAGTTGTTCATGTTAAAATACAGTAGTGGCAGATGATGTGTGCCTTCTCTAGCCAGAGCAGTCAAAATATTGAGCACCTAGGGCTGTATGTACATTGTGCCCTGGGGGCGCAAGTGGTATATCAGCCTTCTTTGTGCACCCCACGGCACAATGTTATTACAGAAATGGCCGAAGAGTGCTGTACCTCTCTCTTCTGTAATACTGATAGCGCTGACGTACATGTAGCACCAGCGCTATCATGCGGGGATTTCCTTGTTTGAATGAAGGCATGGCTACATGCAAATGGGTGCACAGTATTAATATCAACGTAGAAATATCGTCTGACATTAATATCTCCGCAGAAATATCGAGTTGAATAAATATCGACAACAAAAATATAGTTTGACCAGAATATCGACTGACAGGTAAGTAATATCGATAACAATAATATAGTTGTGATAAATATCGTTTACAAAAGTATAGTTTACAAAAATATCGATTTATTAATAATGTTATGTATTTTAGTGTTTTAAATGAGAATTGTTTATTATTTTATTATATGTTTTGGAATTGTATTAGTTATTAATGTTTTTTATGATAAATTTTGTGTTATTACTTCCGTAGCGGGTTGTGGGTTTATAGGGGAATAGGGTGGGAAGTAATTTAATTATATAAAATTAATTGATTAATTAATTTGTTAATTAATTAATAATAGTTTAATAATTAGTTGTTAATTAATTTCAATTAGTCAATTAATACTTAATTATGTTAATTGTTTAATTCATTTTAGGTGTGTGTTGGGGAGTTCATATGTGTAAATGGTGTGAAGGGTGGTAATTAATTAATTTATTATTGATTAATTAATAAATAATGTTTTAATTAATTACCGTTAATTAATTAGAAATTATTAATTGTAAATGTGTAATTAATTTAAGGAATGTGTTGTGGTGTTTTTAAGTGTATATGGTGTAAAAGCTGGTAATTAATTAATTAATTATTAATTAGAAAAAACATTAATTTTCATCAATTAATTAGTAAATATTAAATGTAATTGTGTAATTAATTTTAGGTGTGTGGTGGATATTATAGTTTTAAATAATGTGTAATTAATTAATTTTTATTATCTTTGTTAATAATAATATATTTAAATGTATATATTAATTATGTTTATATTGGAAATTAAATTTAAAAACATTTTTGATAGTTTTTTTATTGTTTTGTGTTCCAGCGCTTTCCATACTATTGTATTCACTGGAGTGGGAATTGTCCTTTTTACCCCTACGCTATCCAACGCTTTCCCTACTGTTGCCCTCTCTGGAGTGGGAATAGTAATTTTCATCCCTACGCTATCCAACGCTTTCCCTACTGTTGCACTCTCTGGAGTGGGAATAGTAATTTTCATCCCTACGCTATCCAACGCTTTCCCTACTGTTGCACCCTCTGGAGTGGGAATAGTAATTTTTACCCCTACGCTATCCAACGCTTTCCGTACTGTTGTACTCTCTGGAGTGGGAATAGTAATTTTTACTCCTACGCTATCCAACGCTTTCCCTACTGTTGCACCCTCTGGAGTGGGAATAGTAATTTTTACCCCTACGCTATCCAACGCGTTCCCTACTGTTGCACTCTTTGGAGTGGGAATAGTAATTTTTACCCCTACGCTATCCAACGTTTTCCCTACTGTTGCACTCTCTGTAGTGGGAATAGTAATTTTTACTCCTACGCTATCCAACGCTTTCCCTACTGTTGCACTTACTGGAGTGGGAATAGTAATTTTTACCCCTACGCTATCCAGCGCTTTCCCTACTGTTGCACTGTCTGGAGTGGGAATAGTAATTTTTACCCCTACGCTATCCAGTGCTTTCTATACTGTTGCATGCTTTGGAGTGGGAATAGTACTTTTTACCCCTACGCTATCCAACGCTTTCCCTACTGTTGCACCCTCTGGAGTGGGAATAGTAATTTTTACCCCTACGCTATCCAACGCTTTCCCTACTGTTGCACTCTTTGGAGTGGGAATAGTAATTTTTACCCCTACGCTATCCAACGTTTTCCCTACTTTTGCACTCTCTGAAATGGGAATAATAATTTTTACTCCTACGCTATCCAACGCTTTCCCTACTGTTGCACTTACTGGAGTGGGAATAGTAATTTTTACCCCTACGCTATCCAACGCTTTCCGTACTGTTGCACTCTCTGGAGTGGGAATAGTAATTTTTACTCCTACGCTATCCAACGCTTTCCCTACTGTTGCACCCTCTGGAGTGGGAATAGTAATTTTATCCCTACGCTATCCAACGCTTTCACTACTGTTCCACTCTTTGGAGTGGGAATAGTTTTTTTACCCCTACGCTATCCAACATTTTCCCTACTGTTGCACTCTCTGGAGTGGGAATAGTAATTTTTACTCCTACGCTATCCAACGCTTTCCCTACTGTTGCACTTACTGGAGTGGGAATAGTAATTTTTACCCCTACGCTATCTAGCGCTTTCCCTACTGTTGCACTGTCTGGAGTGGGAATAGTAATTTTTACCCCTACGCTATCCAGTGCTTTCTATACTGTTTCACCCTTAGGAGTGGGAATAGTAATTTTTACCCCTATGCTATCCAACGTTTTCCCTACTGTTGCACCCTCTGGAGTGTGAATAGTAATTTTTACCCCTACGCTATCCAACGCTTTATCTACTGTTGCACTCCTTGGAGTGGGAATAGTAATTTTTACCCCTACGCTATCCAACGTTTTCCCTACTGTTGCACTCTCTGGAGTGGGAATAGTAATTTTTACTCCTACGCTATCCAACGCTTTCCCTACTGTTGCACTTACTGGAGTGGGAATAGTAATTTTTACCCCTACGCTATCCAGCGCTTTCCCTACTGTTTCACTGTCTGGAGTGGGAATAGTAATTTGTACCCCTACGCTATCCAGTGCTTTCTATACTGTTGCACGCTTTGGAGTGGAAATAGTAATTTTTTTCCCTACGCTATCCAACGCTTTCCCTACTGTTGCACCCTCTGGAGTGGGAATAGTAATTTTTAGCCCTACGCTATCCAACGCTTTCCCTACTGTTGAACTCTTTGGAGTGGGAATAGTAATTTTTACCCCTACGCTATCCAACGTTTTCCCTACTTTTGCACTCTCTGGAGTGCGAATAGTAATTTTTACTCCTACGCTATCCAACGCTTTCCCTACTGTTGCACTTACTGGAGTGGGAATAGTAATTTTTACCCCTACGCTATCCAACGCTTTCCGTACTGTTGCACTCTCTGGAGTGGGAATAGTAATTTTTACTCCTACGCTATCCAACGCTTTCCCTACTGTTGCACTCACCGGAGTGGGAATAGTAATTTTTACCCCTAAGCTATCCAACACTTTCTCTACTGTTGCATCCTTTGGAGTGGGAATAGTAATTTTTACCCCTACGCTATCCAGCGCTTTCCCTACTGTTGCACTGTCTGGAGTGGGAATAGTAATTTTACCCCTACGCTATCCAGCGCTTTCCATACTGTTGCACACTTTGAAGTGGGAATAGTAATTTTTACCCCTACGCTATCCAAAGCTTTCCCTACTGTTGCACTCTTTGGAGTGGGAATAGTAATTTTTACCCCTACGCTAGCCAATGCTTTCCCTACTGTTGCATTCTTTGGAGTGGGAATAGTAATTTTTACCCCTACGCTATCCAACGCTTTTCGTACGGTTGCACTCTCTGGAGTGGAATAGTAATTTTTACTCCTACGCTATCCAACGCTTTCCCTACTGTTGCACCCTCTGGAGTGGGAATAGTAATTTTTAACCCTACGCTATCCAACGCTTTCCCTACTGTTGCACTCTTTGGAGTGGGAATAGTAATTTTTACCCCTACGCTATCCAACGTTTTCCCTACTGTTTCACTCTCTGGATTGGGAATAGTAATTTTTACTCCTACGCTATCCAACGCTTTCCCTACTGTTGCACTTACTGGAGTGGGAATAGTAATTTTTACCCCTACGCTATCCAACGCTTTCCCTACTGTTGCACTGTCTGGAGTGGGAATAGTAATATTTACCCCAACGCTATCCAGTGCTTTCTATACTGTTGCACCCTTTAAAGTGGGAATAGTAATTTTTACCCCTACGCTATCCAACGCTTTCCCTACTGTTGCACCCTCTGGTGTGGGAATAGTAATTTTTACCCCTACGCTATCCAACGCTTTCTATACTGTTGCATGCTTTGGAGTGGGAATAGTAATTTTTACCCCTACGCTATCCAACGTTTTCCCTACTGTTGCACCCTCTGGAGTGGGAATAGTAATTTTTACCCCTACGCTATCCAACGCTTTCCCTACTGTTGCACACTTTGGAGTGGGAATAGTAATTTTTACCCCTACGCTATCCAACGTTTTCCCTACTTTTGCACTCTCTGAAATGGGAATAATAATTTTTACTCCTACGCTATCCAACGCTTTCCCTACTGTTGCACTTACTGGAGTGGGAATAGTAATTTTTACCCCTACGCTATCCAACGCTTTCCGTACTGTTGCACTCTCTGGAGTGGGAATAGTAATTTTTACTCCTACGCTATCCAACGCTTTCCCTACTGTTGCACCCTCTGGAGTGGGAATAGTAATTTTATCCCTACGCTATCCAACGCTTTCACTACTGTTCCACTCTTTGGAGTGGGAATAGTTTTTTTACCCCTACGCTATCCAACATTTTCCCTACTGTTGCACTCTCTGGAGTGGGAATAGTAATTTTTACTCCTACGCTATCCAACGCTTTCCCTACTGTTGCACTTACTGGAGTGGGAATAGTAATTTTTACCCCTACGCTATCTAGCGCTTTCCCTACTGTTGCACTGTCTGGAGTGGGAATAGTAATTTTTACCCCTACGCTATCCAGTGCTTTCTATACTGTTTCACCCTTAGGAGTGGGAATAGTAATTTTTACCCCTACGCTATCCAACGTTTTCCCTACTGTTGCACCCTCTGGAGTGTGAATAGTACTTTTTACCCCTACGCTATCCAACGCTTTATCTACTGTTGCACTCCTTGGAGTGGGAATAGTAATTTTTACCCCTACGCTATCCAACGTTTTCCCTACTGTTGCACTCTCTGGAGTGGGAATAGTAATTTTTACTCCTACGCTATCCAACGCTTTCCCTACTGTTGCACTTACTGGAGCGGGAATAGTAATTTTTACCCCTACGCTATCCAGCGCTTTCCCTACTGTTTCACTGTCTGGAGTGGGAATAGTAATTTGTACCCCTACGCTATCCAGTGCTTTCTATACTGTTGCACGCTTTGGAGTGGAAATAGTAATTTTTTCCCCTACGCTATCCAACGCTTTCCCTACTGTTGCACCCTCTGGAGTGGGAATAGTAATTTTTAGCCCTACGCTATCCAACGCTTTCCCTACTGTTGAACTCTTTGGAGTGGGAATAGTAATTTTTACCCCTACGCTATCCAACGTTTTCCCTACTTTTGCACTCTCTGGAGTGGGAATAGTAATTTTTACTCCTACGCTATCCAACGCTTTCCCTACTGTTGCACTTACTGGAGTGGGAATAGTAATTTTTACCCCTACGCTATCCAACGCTTTCCGTACTGTTGCACTCTCTGGAGTGGGAATAGTAATTTTTACTCCTACGCTATCCAACGCTTTCCCTACTGTTGCACTCACCGGAGTGGGAATAGTAATTTTTACCCCTAAGCTATCCAACACTTTCTCTACTGTTGCATCCTTTGGAGTGGGAATAGTAATTTTTACCCCTACGCTATCCAGCGCTTTCCCTACTGTTGCACTGTCTGGAGTGGGAATAGTAATTTTACCCCTACGCTATCCAGCGCTTTCCATACTGTTGCACACTTTGAAGTGGGAATAGTAATTTTTACCCCTACGCTATCCAACGCTTTCCCTACATTTGCACTCTTTGGAGTGGGAATAGTAATTTTTACCCCTACGCTAGCCAATGCTTTCCCTACTGTTGCATTCTTTGGAGTGGGAATAGTAGTTTTTACCCCTACGCTATCCAACGCTTTTCGTACGGTTGCACTCTCTGGAGTGGAATAGTAATTTTTACTCCTACGCTATCCAACGCTTTCCCTACTGTTGCACCCTCTGGAGTGGGAATAGTAATTTTTACCCCTACGCTATCCAACGCTTTCCCTACTGTTGCACTCTTTGGAGTGGGAATAGTAATTTTTACCCCTACGCTATCCAACGTTTTCCCTACTGTTGCACTCTCTGGATTGGGAATAGTAATTTTTACTCCTACGCTATCCAACGCTTTCCCTACTGTTGCACTTACTGGAGTGGGAATAGTAATTTTTACCCCTACGCTATCCAGCGCTTTCCCTACTGTTGCACTGTCTGGAGTGGGAATAGTAATATTTACCCCTACGCTATCCAGTGCTTTCTATACTGTTGCACCCTTTAAAGTGGGAATAGCAATTTTTACCCCTACGCTATCCAACGCTTTCCCTACTGTTGCACCCTCTGGTGTGGGAATAGTAATTTTTACCCCTACGCTATCCAACGCTTTCCCTACTGTTGCACTCTTTGGAGTGGGAATAGTAATTTTTACCCCTACGCTATCCAACGTTTTCCCTACTTTTGCACTCTCTGGAGTGGGAATAGTCATTTTTACTCCTACGCTATCCAACGCTTTCCCTACTGTTGCACTTACTGGAGTGGGAATAGTAATTTTTACCCCTACGCTATCCAACGCTTTCCGTACTGTTGCACTCTCTGGAGTGGGAATAGTAATTTTTACTCCTACGCTATCCAACGCTTTCCCTACTGTTGCACTCACCGGAGTGGGAATAGTAATTTTTACCCCTACGCTATCCAACGCTTTCTCTACTGTTGCACCCTTTGGAGTGGGAATAGTAAGTTTTACCCCTACGCTATCCAGCGCTTTCCCTACTGTTGCACTGTCTGGAGTGGGAATAGTAATTTTTACCCCTACGCTATCCAGTGCTTTCCATACTGTTGCACACTTTGGAGTGGGAATAGTAATTTTTACCCCTACGCTATCCAACGCTTTCCCTACTGTTGCACCCTCTGGAGTGGGAATAGTAATTTTTACCCCTACGCTATCCAACGCTTTCCCTACTGTTGCCTTCTTTGGAGTGGGAATAGTAATTTTTACCCCTACGCTATCCAACGTTTTCCCCACTGTTGCACTCTCTGGAGTGGGAATAGTAATTTTTACTCCTACGCTATCCAACGATTTCCCTACTGTTGCACTTACTGGAGTGGGAAAAGTAACTTTTTACCCCTTCTCTATCAAATGTTTTCACTACTAATGTCTGTATTTTTTTATTAAATGTATGTATTATTATTTTTTAATACTTTAATGTGTTAATTAAATATAGAATATTATTTGCTATTCAAAATGTTTTATATATGTGTTTATTTTATTTTTATATAATTATTAAAGTTTATAAATTAAATAAAGATAATAATAAAATGTAATTAAGAAAATATATGTATATGTACACATTTATTGTGTTTATATTCATTAAATTAAGTTTATTTGTTATAATTAGTTAAAATATAAATGTAATTTAATTTATTTTGTTAATAATATTAATATTATTTAATTAATTAATTTAAGTTATATTATTTTTTAAAGTCGATATTTTTTACATCTAGAGTCGATATTGTTGTACTTACCTGTTTAAGTATAGGGATTCGATATTTTTGTAGTCGATATTTTTACATCTATATTTTTGGTAACGATATTTTTGTTCACGATATTTAAACATGGAGCCATGCAAATGAGGGCATCACTTTGCAACTAGCAGCCATGCCATAATATGGACGTGAAAATGCACCACAAAAGTCTGATGCACTTTATGTACACTTCCTAAAGGAATCCTTCGGGGGGAGGAGAAATGGGGTCCCACGAACCCCCAAGACATCCCTGTGCAAGCAGGTGCAGGCACTCACTGTTCCCGCTTCCAAAGGAAGCTCTAATCCATCCAACAAATAGAGGTGGGTGGCCGCCGGCACTGTGAAACACGGAACAGCTTTGAAACAGCTACTCCGTATTTCACTTGAATGCTCAGCGCATTTTACATAAGAGGGCACACTTTCCCTGATTGCACTCGTGGCCCCTTCTGAAAGGTGCACCATGGCGCAAACAGGGGAAGTGCGCTGTATATGTAATACGGCCCATGCTGTTTAACTTCTGTCCCAGCTGCATGCCTGGCTGTGTGTGTATCAGAAGCGTGATGTGGATCTGGTTCTGAGTAAAGATACACTGCAGAGCCAGGCTGGTACACATGCCACATCATCTCCATGCCCGGTGCCCCTGTGCTAATGGTTATTGTCCTTCAGCCAGGACAGGGCCCAGTGCGGACTTCAATGTAGTGATTGCACATAGGGCTGAAGCTGCTCCACCACCTGATGTGGACGTGCGGGCCACAATATATATATGCACACATGTGCATGCTGCTACTAATGCACACCTTTGCATAATCGCAACAGTCCTCCGATGCAACTTCTTAATTATTTCAGCCTAGATCCATAAGATGCCATCTCAAGGTATTGTTTTAAAAAATGTAACCAATTTGCTAATAAATCTAAAAATGTGTCCTGACAAACATGTGTGGGATCCAGGTGTCACAAGCAAAGTGTCAGGGTTGCAACCGGTTACTTAGGGGTCAAGTTGTGGCCCTGGTGACCCCACATTTGACGTTCATGCTTTGGAGAGGCTTTATTCAGTAAGTGAATGTGAGATGTTTGCTTGCCCTTGGGCTGCTGAGCGTTTCAAAGCTTATGTATGGGGAATCAAATTTCTTTGGGGTATTGATCATAATCCGTTGGTACCTATTGCTAGTGGTTCTAATGTTCATTCGACAAAGCAACTGCCATGTTGGTCAGATTAATGTGATGCTTTCATGGTATAATGTTTTTGTAGAGTACAAACCTGGTGGAAAGAATGGGAAGGCAGATTGTCCTTCTCACCTTTCCTGTTCCAGTGACTAGAAATATGAAGTCTTGGATAATCAGCAGTACAGTGATTGTGTGGTTGCAAGTGTAATCCTGAAATAAGGTAAGTGTATTGGTAAGCAGGAAAGGAGGAATGCCCTTGATGGGTGTTGTCTTTGAGAAGATTATGGAATACCTTAAGAATGGGTGGCCTAGGGAAATTAATCTTTCTGTGTAATAGCAGTCATGAAGTAAAGCTCAGACAAAAGTGTCTGAGGTTGTGAATGTTGGGAATGCTGTTCAAGCTATGAGCTGGTCATTTTGCATTACTCCACATAGTGTAACAGCTGATTCTTAATTTTTAGCTTTAAGGGGAAGACATGATCTTCCCAACCCTTTGTGGTTAAATAAATTGCCCAAAATCAGTGACGAGGTGAATTGAGATGTCGAGAAAATTAGTGCCAATATTAATGTGAGCCAAAGGAAGAGTAAAAGGAGGTTTGATGTGGTTAAAGGATTCAAGTCCCAATTTATTGTGAAAAGAGATTGGATTCATGTTATCTTACCTATTTCCAAAGGGATGAAAGGCAATGTGAAATTTAGCATTCTACGCCAGGTTGAGTAAGTAAGTGTGGATGGATGTGCTGTGAAATTGACTATTGGTCGCTAGTGGAAAGTCCATGGGTGGTGAAAGTGAAGAAGGTTTCTAAGGGTGATCAAGACATTGTTTTTTCTAGGTATGATCAAGGAGTTCAGAAAGATATGGTCCTTAACAAAAGGGTTCAGGACAAATACAAATTCATGGCAAATGTACACAGTACACATGTTAAATGTTTATGTCGAATTTCTAAGAAATGTAAGGATTTTGTAATGGAATATTGTGTTTGGTTGAACTTTTTACAGTGAGAAGTGTTACTAGAAAGCAGGTTTTCTGGTTTTATAACCGTTGCTTTTTTATGTTTCTTAATGTATAATGTCATTGTTGGAAAAAGGGAGGTGTTATATCTATGCCATGAATTGTATTTCTGATATGAGTTTCTGCCTTTTGTTCTGTGTTGGAATGTGGAGTGTGTGTGCTCAATTGTTCCAGACACAGGAGGAATAGATGAAGTGTTTGGAGGCCAGTGGCTGCCTCCCTCTTCTTTTCACTATCACAGTTTCTTGAAAAAACCTGCATTACAAAATCTTTCATGCAGCACTGTGTCATGCCACTTTACCACAAAGATGCTGCTGTGATGATGGAAGGCATGGTTGCAAGACCATTGCACAAGTACCACAAAGCGTCAGCTTCAAGTGGAGTAAAAGGCTAACATGAGATCAAAGATCCTGATTGCATAAACTTGAAGTAAATATTATTGAAATGAATTGCCTGTGGGGGTAGCAATGCCACAATCAGCACCTGTGCCTAATTCATGCCTCTGCCATCAGGTACTGGTGACTGTAGTAACCAGGGTCATCAAAAGGGAGAGAATACTGTAACAAGGTTTTGTGGCATTTACTGAAATCACAAGCAAGGCTACAATCCTAAATTTGCTAATGTCATTGAATTATGTAGCAATTATTTCTGCTATGTGATGAAAGTACTTTCTTTGAACAAAATAGCAAAAACTGGGCTAAATATCTAGCTACTGTGTTTAGTTGTTGACTGTTGCAATCTGATCTCTAGCACCCCCAAGCTGACTCCCTGAGAAACCTGTGAAGGCCCACCCTCTCTACCATGGGAGTCAAGTACCGAAATGGTTGTACTTCGCCCAGTTTTCAGAGTCATAGTAAGAAGGACCCTAAAACACTTGTGGCAAACAACTTTAACTGAAACAAAAGGGGATGATGGACGGAGCGTTTGAGCAAATCAAACACTCACCCCCAGTCAACTGATCTGGGTTTAATCCATCACCATTCTTTAGCTCACTCAGCCACCCCAGTTCAGACATGGCCATATGCAAATCAGTCTGACCCTGTGCCTCATGGGAACAGTCCAGCCCGAACTGCCAAGCCATGTCTTCCCTGGACCGGAAACAAGCATCCTAGGATCGGTTTCGGATTCATAATCCTCATCAGCCAGGCTATCTTGAATCCAGTGGCCAGTGAACTGGGGTGGCTGAGTGAGCTAAAGAATGGTGATGGATTAAACCCAGATCAGTTGAGTGGGGGTGAGTGTTTGATTTGCTGAAACGCTTCGTCTATCATCCCCTTTTGTATCGCTTTGTTCGCCCTAAGTTGGCAGGGTATGCTCAGACATGAGTCCCTTGCTCACTTGGCCACAAGTATTGTGAAACAATAATAATGTGATTTTGTTGCAGTTTGTTTACACCATGGTATTTACCATACATCTTCCAGTCTCTAGACAAGGAGGCAGAAGTTGAACACTGGTTTGACATTTAAAATTGGTTTAAACAAATGACTATTTTATCTGGAAAGTCACATGACAGAATAGCATACTGTACAATCTGTGGTTAAACACTTTGGGCCTGATTCACAAAGGTACACTTACAGTTTATTATTTAGCTTCAATCACAAACTATGATTTAATAGTAACTGTACAATTGTGGAGAATCCACAGCAATGGTGGAGACCTCTATACATACAACGTGACAGGCCCATCTTTTTATGTGCGTAGTTTTCCGCTCCCACTGCTGATTAGTTACTATTAAATTGTAGTTTGTGAATACCAAAAAAAGAGTAAACTTACACAGAAGTGTAGGACTAGCTTTGTGTATCAGGCCCTTTATTCTGAGTGTTTGCTGCATCACACACATTATCCAGTTTCATTCCATTGTTGGCATAAACAGAAGGTGATTATTTTAGTTGCAAAACAAAAGACTACATGTTGCAATATTTTTGTTTGACAAAATTATTTGAGTGCTATGCAACCTTCCGCAGGGATGGTGCTCAGTCAGTGTACCCACGCTCCAATAAGACTCATTTCAAGGTCCCTGAAAAGATGTTGGACCCGATTCACAAAGGTAAAATGAGACAATAGTCTAATTTTACGACTTTCGGTATTCACAAAGGAAATTTACTACTGGTAAGTGCTCTTTTTGAATACCGAAAGTCGTAAAGTTAAACTTTTGGTATTCACAAAGGGCAATTACGAGTAGGAAATGCCCTTTGTGAATACCAAAAGTCATAAAGGTAGACTTTTGTCTCAGTTTACCTATGTGAATCGGGCCATTTGAGTGTATTGCTCCCAAAATAAAATTGTAGCTTTTAAATCAATGTTATTGCATGATCTTTAGTCATTAAATACACTATATGGATTTTCATCAAAGTTCCTTTAACTATATTCATCATAAATTATTTAATTTTATAGACATTTTGTAAAATTTGAAAACCTTGATATAATATGGTCCGTTTGAGCTCTGATGTATTTGTTTTCAAAAGTTATTGTGTTCAAAGTCTTTTCAACAATATCTGGTGTGTTTATTTGCTGCAGTATTTCTAATAATTACTTTATCATCTTGATCTTTTAGCCCTTAAGTTATTTTCAGCTGTTCCCTTCTTAGGGGTCAGCAATGGAATTTGACATGCTTCTTCCTAATCTAGGTATTCATTTGAGTTAAAGTTAGTCAAGAAGATGCTTGATAATAATGATAATGTTGTTAAATTATTTCTAATTTCTATCTTTATAAAAGTCAGTCTACGTTTTTTTCACTCCCTAGATGGCTGGCAAGCCTGGGGAACTTTCAAAGTTGTTGTGTGATACAAAAATGAATCTCACAGGAATTCAATTTCACACAATATCTTGAGATAAGCACATCCAATTATTAGAATCATTAGAACCAGGTAATATACGTAACATGTGTTCCCCTTTTCTTAGTTTATTTTATATAGGAATTGTGGTTGTGATATATAGTTTTCCAAAAAAAGACCTTGGGGCCTATTAGGATGGCAGGTTGGATTTAGTCCGCCCGCCATTCTAGTGGTGCTGGGACCAGCTGCCAGACGTACGGCGGTCCTGCACCACTGATTAGGATGTGACCCCCACCCTGGCGGTCGCATTACGCGTATTTGATATTGCGGCGGGTGCTGCTCACAGCAGCACCCACCGCAATGCCAGATTCACATGTTGTGCATTCCCATGCACAACGTGGCAGGCACCGCGTGGTGCCTGCCACCTTGTACATGGAAATACAGGGGGGCACCCCCGTGGGCCCGCAATGGGCCCCCAAAGCACATCCCTGCTAGCCTTTCCATGACGGTCTCGCCGCCGTGGAAAGGCCTTTAAAACCATGCATCGTAATATGGATGGCGGTGCCTGCTAGGCACCGCTACCATATTGAGGGCCAGTTCCTTCCAGTCGGTGGCAGACGCACATTGCACCTGCCGCGTTACCCCCCGCCATCATATTATGGTGGGGGTAAACGGGTTGGGATGGTGGACGGATCGCCACCGCCGGGCCATCGTTGGCAATCAACCCGCTATCCTTATGACCGCCTTAGTGTGTTCAAGAAATGTTATCTGCTATTTTTTATTGGTTTTATTATAATCACCGCTCACTCCTTAATGTTAGTATTTTAATTGAAATTGTACCTTTTATTATTTGGTAGTTCATTTAATACATGCAGTTACATTTTATGTTTTATGTATGGATTATTAGTCTCCTGAAATGAGGCACAACCTGTGGTTAAAGAGGTATATTATTATTTAAGGGTCCCATACTAAATCAAAGCAATTAATTTATTTCTGATAAAGTAGTTTCAAAATGGACCTGATAAGTCTCCAAGTTAATACACTTGCGATGTGGGAACTAGTACTTTAAAAGATGGGCCCGATAGGTCTCTCTATGAGTTTACTTGGAATGTAATCCAGATATTTTATACCAATCCTACTGACAAAAATTGCCCCAAGTAAAATAGGAGATTCTTTTTTAATTACTTGTCTTTGGTTAAATCTTTAATTTCTCTTATTCCTATGGTACTTAGCTCACAGTAGCTACCGGTCCTGTTAAGGGTTAGGTCTATGGCATCTTGGATCGGCATCATTTTGAGCTTTCGTGCGAACAGAAGTCCTTCCTTCATGTTGTTTATTTGCATAGTATCGCGGCCGCCATGTTTGAGCTGTCGAATTTTATATCACTTAGGGTCTGATTACGATCTTGCCAGATGGGATACTCCATCACAAATGTGACGGATATCCCGTCTGCCGTATTACAAGTTCCAATGTATATAACGGTATTGTAATTTGGTGGATGGGATATCCGTCATGTTTGTGACGGAGTAACCCTGTCCACCAAGATTGTTATCAGGCCCTAAGTCACTATGCTGACAAATACCAACCTATTGGCTAATTTATATTGAATTTTGCTATCAAGATTTTTAAATTACAGAGTAGTCTCACATTGAATGGTCTTAAAATATTCATAATCCACCGCATCCAGAAAGTGACATCATTTAGCGTAAGAGGGCCATGAGCGGAGTGTTTCTTTCATGTCTATTATGATGTTACTAATTTGTAAAGATAATTTTGAGGGCTCATTAAAATGTATGTTACATTTATTTCTTCACATTAGTTATGTTATTTTAAATTGGTATCGAGCGCGAATCACCACAAAGGGTGTTGCATTCCAGTTCTGCAACCCTCTCGTGCTCCTTGCGCGTGACGGTGACAATCCACCTCTCCTGCGCGAGAGTACCCATTGTCCCCTCTCCTTTCCCATTGGCTCCTCAACATTCCACCCTCCCACTTGTCCCTCTCCAAATACCATCTGTCATTCTTGAGATTCCTTTTCTTACCTACGCACCGCACCAGGTGTGGGGCTGTTGATAATAAACTTACTATTGATGTTTACTATTCAGTCTCCTTCATCTACTTTCTACAAGTGGCGACGAGGATGGGATACATGGAATCAAGGTTTAGTGGATGCCATTCTCAATGCTCCCTGTCCTTCCAGCAAAGAAGATGTTAGAGCCTTTCTCGGATTAACTGAATATTACTCAAAATTCATTAGAAATTTTCTGAAAAAATGTACAGTTTAAGACAATTACTAAAAAATAGAACAAAATTTGAATGGTCCCTGGAATGTCAGAACACCTTTGAAACAATCAAAAAGGAAATAAGTGATGCACCCTTTCTCAAAGGATTTGACCCCAAAGCTGAAATCTTCGTAACCACTGATGCTAGCAGCAAAGGACTGGGTGCTGTGCTAGCACAGAAGGATACTTCGAACCATGAATGGGTTGTGGCCTTTGCTTCAAGATCGCTCACCTCTGCTGAGGAGAAATACTCAGTGATCGAACGTGAGATGCTGGCCTGTTCATGGGCGCTCAATTACTTCAGAGCATACATTTGGGGATACAATGTACATCTACGCACAGACCACAAACCCTTAATTGAAATCCTTTCTGCCTCCGGTTTGCAAAATGCTTCACCACGGCTAAGTAAAATGTCTATCAAATTGCTGGATTACAACTACGTAGCAGAATATTGGCCTGGAATCAAGAACATGGTTGCGGACTTCCTTAGCAGAATACCTCTTCCACACAATGAGAATATGGATACACTAGAGGATGATGAAAAAGTGGCCCTACTTTTCAACACGGATCTCGATGGAATCTCTGCGGGAGAATGGGAACAACACATGTCTCGCGATTCCACACTCCAAGATGTATGCAAATTCGTCAACACCTCTTGGCCAGAGAAACGCCATCTTCACGATAATGCCAAAGTTTATTGGGAACTAAGAAATGAACTTAGTTGGGAAAATGGTGTGTTGTACAGGATTGGCAAAGCCATAGCCCCCATCACACTCAGAAACAAAATTCTTAAACTTTGCCAAATTGGTCACCTTGGCATTTCAAAAACTAAGCAAAGAGTCAGAACCAGTTACTGGTGCCTTGGTATTGACAAGCAAATTGAAATCCAGATAAGAAACTGTGTAGAATGCTGTGATTCAGATAAAACCCTTAAAACATCCAAGGATTCTCTCTCTCCTCTTAAACCTCCCATGATGGCATGGGAGAAATTAGGCCTGGACATCGCTGGACCGATTGAAGGACATGATGGAGAGATCAAGTATATTTTGGTGGTAATTGATCACTTCTCCAAGTGGCCTGAAATTGAAATTGGCTCAGAAATGGACAGCTCAACAGTCATCTCCTTCTTGGACAAGCTGTTCTTGAGTGAAGGATTACCCAAATATGTGCTCACTGACAATGGTCCACAATTTTCCTCTGAGGCGTTTAAGTCATTCCTTGAGAGAAATTGCATCATCCACCACCCCACCTCATTATACCATCCAGAAGGAAATGGCCTCACCGAACGCTTCAACCGGGTCTTGAAAGGACACATACAGCTGTCAAGAAATGCTAACCTTAACTGGGAAGAAGAAGTGTTCAAACTCATCTGGGCTTTCAAGATCTCTCCTTGTGCCAGCACCCGTAATGCACCATTTGTTCTCATGAGAAGCAGACAGCCCCTGAGTATAGACCTAAGTTGGATGCGTACTTCCAAACAACTAGAATGGTCACCAGATGTCATCAGAAATAACATAATCAAGGCGCAAAAATGCTACAAAGAATGGTATGATTCCAAACATGGTGCTAAAGAACACTCATTTAAAGTGGGCGATCTTGTAAAAGTTTGCTTAGGAAAGAAAGTGAGAAAAGGAGAAAGCAGATTCACCACTCCTCTTCACATCGATGAACTTTATAACAATGCGGCCAGACTCAGTGATGGGAAAGTGTGGCATGTGAGCAGATTGGTCAGATATCATCATGGAGCCAATGTACCCAATCAACTTCAACATAATACTTATTGCAAAGATCTGTAGGTTGATTTTGATTGCACCAGTTTAGAACATGGTTGCATGCCCAGAAACGAGATTTCACACGATCTCCCACCTATCACTGACTCCGCTGATTGTCACTCATCAGACCAGTCTGTTGATGTCAGCCCTCGCGCTTCGATACCCAATCCGAGTTGTTACGGTGACTCACACTCTGACCCAGTAATGATCCTCACTCTGACACTGAAAGTATTCCTGATCCCCACTTGGTCATGGGAAGGTTTGGGAGAACCATCCGTAAACCCAAACGCTATGAGGACTTTGTTTGTGACTAAAGGTGCATAGTTAAACATACATTAATGTTTATGTAATATCACATTATGTGATTTATTTGTTAAACATTCAAGAGAGGAAGATGTGTTGTATTCCAGTTCTGCATCCCTCTCGTGCTCCTTGCGCGTGACGGTGACAATCCACCTCTCCTGCACGAGAGTACCCATTGTCCCCTCTCCTTTCCTATTGGCTCCTCAACATTCCACCCTCCCACTTGTCCCTCTCCAAATACCAACTGTCATTCTTGAGATTCCTTTTCTTACCTACTCACCGCACCAGGTGTGGGGCTGTTGATAATAAACTTACTATTGATGTTTACTATTCAGTCTCCTTCATCTACTTTCTACAAAGGGGTATCTCGGCACTACGGATAGACACAACAGCAGGACCAAAGGGCAGAATTAAAAGTAGAAAGTTTTTAATCATTTCTTGAATTTGGTATAATCAGAGAATGTGCAAATATGAAAAGGCAGATGATTCCAATAGGTGGGAGCCAAGTAAAAAAAAGATCTACCCCCTCATCTTAAATGTTGAATAAGGGGAATCAAAAGTAGCTCTTAATCCTTTGATTGCAAATTCCAAACAGGAGACAGCGTTTACACTTCTGGTGCAGGTATCTTGGTCCTTTCTAAACTAAACCTCTGTAGGTAAGGCAATATATCTTAAATGTAATTCTCTTTCTGACTGGTAGCCAGTGTTATGTTCTTAGAACCCCGCCCAGCAGACACGGCAGCAAGAAAGCCCCGTGGTTCTCTGACGAACTCAAGAGCTCCAAGAAGAACTACCGAGCCCTCGAGAAAGTCTGGAGAAGGGAACCTACACCGGACAACAGGACCACCCTCAAACTGGCCACTCGGAAGCACCACCAGCTGATCCGCGCCGCCAAGAAAACTGCATTCAAGGACCGGCTGGACAACAACGCACACAACAGCAAGGAACTCTTCAACATCGTGAAAGAGCTATCCAACCCCAGCGCAGGAAACAACGGCATCACCCCATCGCAAGACCTCTGCGACTCCCTCGCTTCCTACTTCCACAACAAGATCGCGGACATACACAACAGCTTCAACAAACAACCAACGCACACCATGACCGAACAACCACCCCCCACCACCACCCTCCACGCCTGGACCCCGATCAGCACCGAAGACACCATCCGCACGATGAACTCCATCCACTCCGGATCACCGACCGACCCCTGCCCTCACCACGTCTTCAACAAGGCCGACGCTGTCATCGCACCCCACCTGCGAGACATCATCAACACATCCTTCGACACCGCCACCTTCCCTGAGAGCTGGAAGCACGCCGAACTCAGCGCTCTACTCAAGAAACCAACAGCGGACCCCACCGAACTCAAGAACTACCGCCCCATCTCGCTCCTCCCGTTTCCAGCCAAAGTCATCGAGAAGACCGTCAACAAGCAGCTGGCCGCCTTCCTCGAGACGAATGGATCCCTCGACCCCTCACAGTCCGGCTTCCGAGCCAATCACAGCACCGAGACCGCCCTCATCGCCGCCACCGATGACATCCGAGCCCTGATGGACAACGGAGAAACAGCGGCCCTCATCCTCCTAGACCTCTCCGCGGCATTCGACACTGTCTGCCACCGCACCCTGGTACAGCGCCTGAGCAACGTCGGAATCCAGGACAAGGCGCTGGAATGGATCATCTCCTTCCTCGACGGAAGAACACAGAGAGTCCGCCTACCACCGTACAAGTCAGAGGCCTCCGAAGTCATCTGCGGCGTCCCTCAAGGATCCTCTCTGAGCCCCACCCTCTTCAACGTCTACATGAGCCCCCTCGCGGCCATCGCACGCCAACACAACCTCAACATAATCTCCTACGCCGACGACACCCAGCTGATCCTCTCCCTGACCAACGACCCCGCCGCCGCCAGAGCCAACCTACACGAAGGGATGAAAGAGGTAGCCGAGTGGATGACGACCAGCCGCCTGAAACTGAACTCGGACAAGACGGAGGTCCTCATCCTGGGCTCTTCACCCTCCGCCTGGGACGACTCCTGGTGGCCTCCCGCCCTGGGCACCGCACCCAAACCGACAGACCACGCACGCAACCTGGGCTTCATCCTGGACTCCCCCTCTCCATGACCAGGCAAGTCAACGCCGTCTCCTCGTCATGCTTCAACATCCTGCGCATGCTACGTAAGATCTTCAGGTGGATCCCCACCGAGACCAGGAAGACCGTCACCCAGGCCCTCGTCACCAGCCGACTGGACTACGGCAACGCCCTCTACGCCGGTACCACCGCCAAGCTCCAGAAGAGACTCCAGCGGATCCAGAACGCCTCAGCACGACTCATCCTCGACATCCCACGACACAGCCACATCTCCGGACATCTGAGAGACCTTCACTGGCTCCCCGTCAACAAAAGAATCACCTTCCGCCTCCTCACCCACGCACACAAAGCCCTACACGACCAAGGCCCGAGCTACCTCAACAGCCGGATCAACTTCTACGCTCCCAAACGCCACCTCCGTTCAGCCAACCATGCCCTCGCCGCCGTCCCCCGCATCCGAAGAGCAACTACAGGAGGAAGGTCCTTCTCCTACCTGGCCGCCAAGACCTGGAACTCCCTCCCGACCGACCTGCGCCTGACCCAAGACCACCTCTCCTTCAGGAAGAAGCTGAAGACCTGGCTGTTCGAGCAGTAGCGGCACCCCCCCTCCCCTAAGCGCCTTGAGACCCTACGGGTAGGTAGCGCGCTCTATAAGTGTCACTGATTGATTGATTGATTGATGCAGATCTAGAAGGAATATTACAAATAAGCTGTGCAGCCGTATTCTGCACGACCTGCAGCTTAGAGAGTAATGTCTCATTGGCATAAGCCACAAGAGTAATACAATAATCAAGCCTGCTGACAACAAGAGCCTCTACCAATGTTTTCCTAGCAGCAAGCGGAAGAAAAGGAAATGCTTTCTTCAGTAGCAGCAGCATGTGGAAACAGGTACCTGTTGTTGAAAGGGCTTGCTCTTTCATTGTTAGAGATTTATCCAGTTTAATTAAGAGGTTTTTTACAATCTGACCAGGGGTAGGAGCACTTCCTAATTCTGGTGCCCACTAATTGAGAGTCGATATTTGTTATGATTTCCCAAAAAGCATAATCTCTGTCTATTCAGCATTCAGCTGAAGGTAGTTCTCGAACATCCACTCTGCTACATGTTTTCATTCCACTGGAGAAGCGTTCCTTAACTTTGTCCTCATTGTTATGAATGAAGATAACCAGCAGAGTGTTATATTGAACAAGGTGGGCCTCAAACATGATCCCTGGGGTACACCTTTATCAATCATCATGGTGCGCGACTTAAAATCAACCAAAGAAATGATTTGAGATCTATTCACCAAGAAGTCTTGGAACCATTAATATACCGTGTATTTGTAAAGTGCACATTCACCACTACAGGTATCTTGGTGCTGAATAACAGATATTTGTTGCCACCCACCTTAATGGTACTCATTTTATCGATCTCAGAAGGATGAAAGACTGAGTGGAACCACCAGGATTTGAACCTGTGACCAGGAGGTTGAACACAGGCCCCTGCATTGGACGCATTAGTCCACTGAGCCACCAGACCCGGCATTCCAAGGCAGTCCGGTAGATCCCTATCTCATTTAGCCTATGCAACAGCTTATCATGTGACACAGTGTCAATAGCTGCAGTCAGGTCTAAGAGCATCAGCATAGATGGAGTGTTAGCATCCAAAGAACATATCATGGAATCGATCAGAGCAATCAAGGCCTTCTCCATGCTGTGCTCAGACCTGAACCCAGATTGAGAAGGGTCCAAGATATTATTTTCCTCCAAATAGTCTAACAGCTGTTTGTTGAGGAGACCTTCCAAGATCTTGCCAAGGAATGGGAGTAAGAAAATTGGCTTATAATTAAGAAGGATTGAGAGATCTAAATTGGCTTTTTTTAATATGCATAATATGTGCAGATTACCAGCCCATAGAAAATTTCCCTGTCTCTATTGATGCATTTAACAAGGTTCTAATAGCTGGTGTAAGCTCAAATTAATCACATAGCATAGATTACACCATATATGAATTAAATTCCTAAATCACGTATTTACTCATCAATAGATATGACACTTAGTCCAGATTTATTCTCAGTTCAAAGTTTCTCAATTCACAATAGTCTTTATATTCAGAACAATCTTGCGAATAAAGTATCCAATTCGAGTCATCACATCATGGTTCAAAATTCTTATATATAAGTCAGCTCCAAATCAAATTTTCACAACGTAGTTCTATACTCTTAAAGTAAATCAGCCAAATGGATCAGCCAACACGTGTTTCGTTGTAACAACAACTTCCTCAGGGCTGTAATCCAAAGAGACAAAGTATAAACTAAAGAAATAGTTATACTTTTCAATCTTTTTATGGAAAAATTATATACATTCTAACACCTCCTAAGTGTAAGTAAAGCACAGAATTACCAATACGTCAGTGCAACAAACATAAACTTCAATGTGGATCCCAGTGTCATAAAGTAAAGCACGTCATAAACATCAGGGTCTATTGCCATTCAACACTTCTCCATGTTTCTATTAATAGACATTGTTCTAGATTCATCTCTCTAATATTAAAGAGTTCTGAAACAGTACGAGGGAGCCTTTAACTCCGCCATGGCTATCATCGCCAATTGAAACACTATTTATTAATCAATTCTAAGGCACACAAGTACTAAGATTACCTTGCTATAGAATATATTATCCATAGACAAATACAAGTCTTCCACGTCTTTGTAACCAATTTGTTATATAGGTTTTCTTCTAAGTCCTAAAAGATAAACGAGTATATCAGCATTACTCTATCTCTAATCTCAGATACTAGTAGCATATTATCGCCACGAAAGTTGCTTACCAGTCAAAATGTGAATCTTGATATTTATTACACTCTTGGGTAAAGTAACTTGTAGTCAGCATGACTTCATTTTCATAATTTCTTTTCTTTTTTGTATTCTATAAAATATAGATTTTAAAATTCTAAATTAAGAAATGTTCACCGTCGCTCAAGTGTAGAGCCGGTTTTTTCAAAGTTATAACTTAATGAATGCTCACCCAATTAGAGAAGAAGTATCCTGAGATCTCTTCAATCTTATTTCACGGTCGTCTTCAATTCTTTAATTCTGAGTTAGATTATAAGAACTATTGTTAGGTCTGTACTCCGATTTCTGTATACTCAATTACCGTCAGTTTTAAAGCAGAGGTTGCGCTTACCTAGTTAGAGTTGCTATCTCCTCATACTTCGTAGTCAGTATTACCGGCGTTCTACACGGGCGCCATCTTACGTATGGCTATATTCAGTCTCTATTGCATGTGAATTCTGGCGGCGGCCATATTGTGTAAACTAAATTCCCGAGTATTATTACCGCTATTGATTCTAACGGCGATCATCTTGTGTAGGTAGTACCGTCAACACCCAAAACGCTGCAAATATTAGCCAAAAGAATTATTTGATTCGATTGCTATTGCTCGTAATCAGTATTACCTCAGCTAAAAATTAGTTTCTATCGCGTATTAGTTCTGGCGGCGGCCATGTTGGGTAAACTTGTTATCTGAATAGTATTGCCGCTTGGTGATTCTAATGGCGGACATCTTATGTAAGAAATGCCGACTACATATAAATCCTTATTATATCCATTAGGGAATTTGTATTCTTATTAAGAAAATGACGTAAATTAATCACATGTTTAAAGTGTACTTGTTACTGTGCCCTCAATATTACATATTCAGAAAATATTTTAAGTTCTCATTGGCGATGACTGCCAACGTCAGAGTTATCCGCGCCCCATATCATTCCACAACTTATTTTTTCAAATACAATAAATTATAACTATAAAGGTAACAGAAAAGGGCTTAGGAGAGCAAATGCAGAAGTTATATCACAATTCAATAGAAACAATTCATATATACCATAATCTTAATTACAGTTCTTAGTATATACTTTTATTTACATTATCTCATTATTCTCCTAGGTAATATTGAAGCTCAGAGTCAATATTCAACCCATCTTCCACTGCTCTAAGGACCATAATCCATCTTGCCTCTTTTCTTCTAAGTTTCAGTAACCTATTTCCTCCTCGTCTATCTAGTGTCACATGTTCTATACCATGGTATAGAAATTTGTGTCTTTCTGTATCATTTCCATTCTGTATTAGATGTGAGGAAATAGGATACCCTGTATCCCCATTTTTAAGTGCCCTGTAGTGCTCAATCATACGTTCTTTTAATTTTCTTACTGTGCTGCCAACATAAATTTTACCACATAAGCAGACAATAACATAAATGACATATGAGGTTTCACAGTTGATGAACGAATCAATATGGAATGTCCCAGTATTATTATAATTGAATGTCGTTACTTTCCTCATTGCCCATCTGCATGAGCTACAGTTTCCACAATGGTAGAAGCCCTTTGGGCATGATCGAAGCCAGTCACTTTGGTTTTTCGATATTGGTAATTTTGGGTAGCTCGGACTCACAATATTAGCCAAAGATCTCCCTTTTCGGTAAGTAATGCTTGGTCGTTCTGTTAAAAAAGGTTTCAAATCTTTATCTGTAATTAACATTTGCCAATATTTATGCATTATACTGAAAAGTTTATGACTTCCTGTCCCAAAGTTAGTAACCATTCGGATTTTTTGTTTATCTTTAGAAACCTCTAATTTGTTTTTAGGTTTCAAAGTATCATCTCTTTTCAATTTCTTTACTTTGCAGGCAGCAGCAGAAATAACAGTGTTAGTATATCCTCTGTTTTTGAATCTTTTCATCATATTTTTAACATTAGACATAAAGTCTACATCTTTAGAGCAGTTTCTTCTCGCTCGGATCATTTCCCCATAGGGGATTGGGTTAATTTGGCTTTTGGGATGGCAACTATCTGCTCTAAGTAGAGCATTGCAACTAGTCTCTTTGCGAAACATTCGACTTTCTAATTTATGATTTTCCACATAAAGTTCTATATCCAAAAAAGTCAGTTTTTCTTTACTATAATGGGTAGTAAATGACATGTTCATATCGTTCGCATTCAGATATCAAAAAAACTGGTCTAATTCATCTGCTGTACCTCTCCAAAATAATAAACAATCGTCGATGAACCTACCCCAGTAGTATATGTGATCGATCCATCGGCTGCCTTTTGGGCCCCAAATAAGCTCCGCCTCCAGTTTCCCCATGAAGAGGTTCGCGAAGGACGGAGCAAATTTAGAACCCATCGCAGTCCCGATCTTTTGTTTAAACCAGGTAGACTCAAAAAGAAAATAATTGTTTTCAAGCACTATTTTGGTCATCTCTAATAACATGCTTGTGTGATTAAAAAGTTCCACTGGTCTGTTATTCAAAAAGGTCTCAACAGCTCTTATTCCTTTTTCATGTTCTATGTTAGAATAGAGAGATACAACATCCAAAGTTGCTAAAATCATGTCATTCTCCCATTTTATATCATTCATGATGTTCAAAATATGTTTCGTATCTTCAATATGAGATGGCAGGTTTTGTACATATGGTCTAAGGTATGAGTCTATAAATTGTGAAAGTTTTTCTGTTGGCCCCCCTATGCCCGAAATTATCGGTCTTCCTGGAGGTTTTTCTCTGTTTTTGTGTATCTTTGGAAGACAGTACATACAGGGGGCTTTCGGGGAGTCAATCTTCAAAAATGTATATTCGTCATGATCTAAAAGACATTCATCATACCATCCTTTCAGTCTCATATTTATTTGATTCTTAATCATTTCTAGAGGATTAGAATCAATCTTCTTATAATATCTACCATCTCTTAGTTGTGATAAAACTTCATCATTATAATCTTTTCGATTCATAACAACAATGTTGCCTCCTTTATCAGCTCTACGAATCATAAGTTGTGGGTGATCTGTAAGTTCACGTAACGCTTCCCTTTCATCTATTTTTAGGTTGTCAAGAAAGTACTTTTTATGGTGATGTTCCCTTCTAATCAAATTATCTATCTCTAGATTTACAGATCTGTAGAAGGCGTCTACCACATTACCTGAAGTTAACTGGGGTGTCCATTTAGATTTTTCTTTAAAACCACTTTTAGATGATAAGCCTGGGTTAATTTCAAGATCTTGTAGTAAAGAATGCATGGTAATAGGATCTTCTTCTGACTCCGTTAGGGATAACAAAAGTTTTGTATCATGCAGTTCTCGAATAGTAAGGTCACTGAAAACTGGTTTGTTCAAAGTTTTAACCACAGTATCTTCCTTACTAGAGAAGAATTTTTTAAGTTTCAGTAGACGAACAAATTTATACAGATCAATCTTAGTGTTATACCAATCTATGTTTTTAGTAGGACAAAATCCGAAACCTTTTCTAAGAACATTATTCATGCTTTCTGACAACTCTATAGAGGAAAGGTTAATTACCTCAATTTCACTGGTACCTGTAGTCACTTCCTCCAAGATCTCAGTCTCTCTCTCATCCCCGGGGCTGTTTCTTCTGCGTTTACCCCGTTTCCCCCTTCTGGTCTTCCTGTTTGATTGGTACCAAATCTTTCTCCTATATTCCGATTGCTCTTTCTGATTCTTTGAACTTCCACTAAAAAATTTCTCGTGGAAGTAAGGGTCTCTCCAGTAGGTACAGTGGGAGCTTCTGTATTGTCATCATTCGTTGATAGACTACTAGTAGAAGTATTAATTGCAGAGCTTAAGGGAGTAGTGTTTCTAGATTTTCCTTGCCCTTTAGGGAATAAATAGTCAAATTTACGGGCAAAAGTAAATACCCTACCTGCTTGGTAGTCTTGTTCATCTCGTTTTATTTTACGAGCTTTTCTTCTCTTTATATCAGCTTGTATATTTGCCAGTATCTCATCTAGTTTATTATAATTTTTTATGGTAGCTTCAGGGAGGTTTAATAGTTTAATTTCATCCTCAACAGTTTGTATTTCTATCAATAATTTCGCAATTTTGCGTTCAGCATTATCTATAAGGATTCTAATTAGATTACTCGAACTAGTTGTTAGTTCATGCTCCCATTTATCGAGTAAATCTGGTTCTAAATCTTCATATGCTGGTAGAATCGATGATCTTAATCCTCTTGGGATTCGATTTAAGGTGAGATATTGCTTGAGTGTTATTGCATCCCACCATTTGTTAAGTTCCGCTATTTTTAGTCTTTCTAACTTTACAAACTTGGCTCTAAGACCCTCTTGTCTGGTGTGCGAAGTAGAGGCTACCGCTACATTTATAGAGGAGCCTATGCTTAAATTTTTAAATAGATCCTGTGCTTCTTGTTCACGATTCATGTTTTCTTATTCGCCACTAGCGGCAGCCCTACCTAATTTCAAAAGACACAATTTAGGTAACAGGTAAATGGGCGCTCAGCATATAATTTTGGCTAAATTAAATTCTTATATTTATCTTTATTCTTTATGCTACTAGGCAAGAATAGGGAGGTTACCTAACTCCCTAACAAGTCTCCTAATTCTAGGGGATCACAAGAAAAAGATATTTCTTGCCGAGCACAAATTAATCACATAGCATAGATTACACCATATATGAATTAAATTCCTAAATCACGTATTTACTCATCAATAGATATGACACTTAGTCCAGATTTATTCTCAGTTCAAAGTTTCTCAATTCACAATAGTCTTTATATTCAGAACAATCTTGCGAATAAAGTATCCAATTCGAGTCATCACATCATGGTTCAAAATTCTTATATATAAGTCAGCTCCAAATCAAATTTTCACAACGTAGTTCTATACTCTTAAAGTAAATCAGCCAAATGGATCAGCCAACACGTGTTTCGTTGTAACAACAACTTCCTCAGGGCTGTAATCCAAAGAGACAAAGTATAAACTAAAGAAATAGTTATACTTTTCAATCTTTTTATGGAAAAATTATATACATTCTAACACCTCCTAAGTGTAAGTAAAGCACAGAATTACCAATACGTCAGTGCAACAAACATAAACTTCAATGTGAATCCCAGTGTCATAAAGTAAAGCACGTCATAAACATCAGGGTCTATTGCCATTCAACACTTCTCCATGTTTCTATTAATAGACATTGTTCTAGATTCATCTCTCTAATATTAAAGAGTTCTGAAACAGTACGAGGGAGCCTTTAACTCCGCCATGGCTATCATCGCCAATTGAAACACTATTTATTAATCAATTCTAAGGCACACAAGTACTAAGATTACCTTGCTATAGAATATATTATCCATAGACAAATACAAGTCTTCCACGTCTTTGTAACCAATTTGTTATATAGGTTTTCTTCTAAGTCCTAAAAGATAAACGAGTATATCAGCATTACTCTATCTCTAATCTCAGATACTAGTAGCATATTATCGCCACGAAAGTTGCTTACCAGTCAAAATGTGAATCTTGATATTTATTACACTCTTGGGTAAAGTAACTTGTAGTCAGCATGACTTCATTTTCATAATTTCTTTTCTTTTTTGTATTCTATAAAATATAGATTTTAAAATTCTAAATTAAGAAATGTTCACCGTCGCTCAAGTGTAGAGCCGGTTTTTTCAAAGTTATAACTTAATGAATGCTCACCCAATTAGAGAAGAAGTATCCTGAGATCTCTTCAATCTTATTTCACGGTCGTCTTCAATTCTTTAATTCTGAGTTAGATTATAAGAACTATTGTTAGGTCTGTACTCCGATTTCTGTATACTCAATTACCGTCAGTTTTAAAGCAGAGGTTGCGCTTACCTAGTTAGAGTTGCTATCTCCTCATACTTCGTAGTCAGTATTACCGGCGTTCTACACGGGCGCCATCTTACGTATGGCTATATTCAGTCTCTATTGCATGTGAATTCTGGCGGCGGCCATATTGTGTAAACTAAATTCCCGAGTATTATTACCGCTATTGATTCTAACGGCGATCATCTTGTGTAGGTAGTACCGTCAACACCCAAAACGCTGCAAATATTAGCCAAAAGAATTATTTGATTCGATTGCTATTGCTCGTAATCAGTATTACCTCAGCTAAAAATTTGTTTCTATCGCGTATTAGTTCTGGCGGCGGCCATGTTGGGTAAACTTGTTATCTGAATAGTATTGCCGCTTGGTGATTCTAATGGCGGACATCTTATGTAAGAAATGCCGACTACATATAAATCCTTATTATATCCATTAGGGAATTTGTATTCTTATTAAGAAAATGACGTAAATTAATCACATGTTTAAAGTGTACTTGTTACTGTGCCCTCAATATTACATATTCAGAAAATATTTTAAGTTCTCATTGGCGATGACTGCCAACGTCAGAGTTATCCGCGCCCCATATCATTCCACAACTTATTTTTTCAAATACAATAAATTCAGTCAGACTTTGAGCTTCAATATTACCTAGGAGAATAATGAGATAATGTAAATAAAAGTATATACTAAGAACTGTAATTAAGATTATGGTATATATGAATTGTTTCTATTGAATTGTGATATAACTTCTGCATTTGCTCTCCTAAGCCCTTTTCTGTTACCTTTATAGTTATAATTTATTGTATTTGAAAAAATAAGTTGTGGAATGATATGGGGCGCGGATAACTCTGACGTTGGCAGTCATCGCCAATGAGAACTTAAAATATTTTCTGAATATGTAATATTGAGGGCACAGTAACAAGTACACTTTAAACATGTGATTAATTTACGTCATTTTCTTAATAAGAATACAAATTCCCTAATGGATATAATAAGGATTTATATGTAGTCGGCATTTCTTACATAAGATGTCCGCCATTAGAATCACCAAGCGGCAATACTATTCAGATAACAAGTTTACCCAACATGGCCGCCGCCAGAACTAATACGCGATAGAAACTAATTTTTAGCTGAGGTAATACTGATTACGAGCAATAGCAATCGAATCAAATAATTCTTTTGGCTAATATTTGCAGCGTTTTGGGTGTTGACGGTACTACCTACACAAGATGATCGCCGTTAGAATCAATAGCGGTAATAATACTCGGGAATTTAGTTTACACAATATGGCCGCCGCCAGAATTCACATGCAATAGAGACTGAATATAGCCATACGTAAGATGGCGCCCGTGTAGAACGCCGGTAATACTGACTACGAAGTATGAGGAGATAGCAACTCTAACTAGGTAAGCGCAACCTCTGCTTTAAAACTGACGGTAATTGAGTATACAGAAATCGGAGTACAGACCTAACAATAGTTCTTATAATCTAACTCAGAATTAAAGAATTGAAGACGACCGTGAAATAAGATTGAAGAGATCTCAGGATACTTCTTCTCTAATTGGGTGAGCATTCATTAAGTTATAACTTTGAAAAAACCGGCTCTACACTTGAGCGACGGTGAACATTTCTTAATTTAGAATTTTAAAATCTATATTTTATAGAATACAAAAAAGAAAAGAAATTATGAAAATGAAGTCATGCTGACTACAAGTTACTTTACCCAAGAGTGTAATAAATATCAAGATTCACATTTTGACTGGTAAGCAACTTTCGTGGCGATAATATGCTACTAGTATCTGAGATTAGAGATAGAGTAATGCTGATATACTCGTTTATCTTTTAGGACTTAGAAGAAAACCTATATAACAAATTGGTTACAAAGACGTGGAAGACTTGTATTTGTCTATGGATAATATATTCTATAGCAAGGTAATCTTAGTACTTGTGTGCCTTAGAATTGATTAATAAATAGTGTTTCAATTGGCGATGATAGCCATGGCGGAGTTAAAGGCTCCCTCGTACTGTTTCAGAACTCTTTAATATTAGAGAGATGAATCTAGAACAATGTCTATTAATAGAAACATGGAGAAGTGTTGAATGGCAATAGACCCTGATGTTTATGACGTGCTTTACTTTATGACACTGGGATCCACATTGAAGTTTATGTTTGTTGCACTGACGTATTGGTAATTCTGTGCTTTACTTACACTTAGGAGGTGTTAGAATGTATATAATTTTTCCATAAAAAGATTGAAAAGTATAACTATTTCTTTAGTTTATACTTTGTCTCTTTGGATTACAGCCCTGAGGAAGTTGTTGTTACAACGAAACACGTGTTGGCTGATCCATTTGGCTGATTTACTTTAAGAGTATAGAACTACGTTGTGAAAATTTGATTTGGAGCTGACTTATATATAAGAATTTTGAACCATGATGTGATGACTCGAATTGGATACTTTATTCGCAAGATTGTTCTGAATATAAAGACTATTGTGAATTGAGAAACTTTGAACTGAGAATAAATCTGGACTAAGTGTCATATCTATTGATGAGTAAATACGTGATTTAGGAATTTAATTCATATATGGTGTAATCTATGCTATGTGATTAATTTGTGCTCGGCAAGAAATATCTTTTTCTTGTGATCCCCTAGAATTAGGAGACTTGTTAGGGAGTTAGGTAACCTCCCTATTCTTGCCTAGTAGCATAAAGAATAAAGATAAATATAAGAATTTAATTTAGCCAAAATTATATGCTGAGCGCCCATTTACCTGTTACCTAAATTGTGTCAGCTGGTGTAAGCTGCCTTGAGAGACTCATTGAGATTTTAGCGGGGCACCGATCAGAAGGAGAACAAGATTTGGCCTTGTTTATGACACACTGTATTTGTTTAAGAGAGAAAATATTAAGCCTTCTCAAAGTTTGTCCATCTTTCCTGAGAGGAGTATTACAATTCAGCTTAATTTTAGGCTGATCAGAAGGAGAGGCAACATTTTTATAAATTCTCATGATTTTAGCCTTGAAGAAATCAGCAAGAGAGTTACATAAATCCTGAGAAGGTTGAATCGACTGAGAGCAGGCATGGGGATTAATAAAATCATTTAAAACTTTAAAAAGCTCTTTAGAAGAGTTTCCAATGTGGATAATTTGATTAGTGATGTAGGTTGTGCGAGCAATTTTTATGTTTCAATGGTACTTAGTAAGTGTTTTTATACAATCTTTATAGCAGGGATTGTTAGTCAGGCACAAACATCTTGCTTTTTACATAATGACTTTTCCTGTCTCAACTCTGGGGTGTACCAAAGTACACGAGTCCTGCGTTTATTATTAAAATGTGTTTTAAGAGTAGCAATCTTATCAAAGGCAGGATTAAAAGCCTTATTATAGTCAGCCAAAGTGTGATTTATACCTTGGCCCTTCGTGGCTGCAGAGGAATCATATTTTCCAGTGAAAGTATCAGGAGTAATGCACTGCCATTGTCGTGAGCCTCTCTTCTGCTCAGTCCTTGGTGTCTCAGACCTCTCTACTTTAGGTATCTGAAAGCAGATTACTGAGTGATCAGTCAATGTCAAAGGAAGGGGAGGCCCACAGATCAAGGATTAGAAGTGGTAAAAATTAAGTCCAGCGTATGACCAGTTGAGTGAGTAGGGCCTTCAAACCTTTGATGTAGTCCAAATGTCTTTAGATCTGATAAGAGATGCGCAACTTCCATGTCTAAAAGATGTTTACCATGATAAATAAAATCACAAAGCAGGAGTAATTGTTGTGACAACAGCACATTAGTTGCTAGGTACCCAGTCAGGCGATGACTAAAATGTTGTTTGGGCCAGGATATTCCTTCTAATTAGTTGTTAGTTGTAATTATATTATGAAAAGAGTTAAAAAATTAACAAACCATTCAGAGTTTTGTTTTAAGTACTTCATAAAGAGATTTGTAATGCCTGGGAGAAGGAGTTTATTTCTTGATTTTAATAACATGTTGAACTAACCAAAATTGAAGGTTACGTTTTTAGTTGTGATTTTAGCGCTGGGAGGCCTCAGCGTAGCGGGTTCAGTGACTAAATATCGCGGGACATATTATAAAATGCCCAAAATATCGACTACAAAATAGCGAAGTACAGAATATAGAATGCCTATCTACAAACAGGTAAGTACTAAAATATTGAATCCAAAATATAGAATGATAAAATATAGTTAGCTAAAATATCGAATTTTTAAATGTATTAAAAATAATATAAAAGTAATTAAATATTACAAAAAAATTAAATAAAACATACTTAAAATAATGTAAGAAAGCTTAAAATGTAAAAAAAATGAATGTAATATAAAAAAGTAGAGATTTTGTTGGATAGTGAGAGTGTAAAAATTACTATTCCCACTCCAGTGAGTGCAACAGTAGGGAAAGCATTGGATAGCATAGGGGTAACAATTACTGTTTCCACCCCAGTGAGTGCAACAGTAGGGACAACGCTGGATAGCGTAGGGTTAAAAATTACTATTCCCACTCCAGCGAGTGCAACAGTAGGGAAAGCGTTGGATAGCGGGAGGGTAAAAATGACTATTACCACTCCAGTGAGTGCAACAGTAGGGAAAGAGTTGGATAGCGGAGGGGTAAAAATTACTATTCCCACTCCAATGAGTGCAACAGTAGGGAAAGCATTGGATAGCGTAGGGGTAAAAATTACTATTCCCACTCCAGTGAGTGAAACAGTAGGAAACACGTTGGATAGTGTAGGGGCAACAATTACTATTCCCACTCCAAAGAGTGCAACAGTAGGGAAAGAGTTGGATAGCGGGAGGGTAAAAATTACTATTCCCACTCCAGTGAGTGCAACAGTAGGGAAAGCATTGGATAGCGTAGGGGTAAAAATGACTATTCCCACTCCAGTGAGTGCAACAGTAGGGAAAACGTTGGATAGCGTAGGGGTAAAAATTACTATTCCCACTACAGAGAGTGCAACAGTAGGGAAAGCGTTGGATAACAGGAGGGTAAAATTACTATTACCACTCCAGTGAGTGCAACAGTAGGGAAAGCATTGGATAGCGTAGGGGTAAAAATGACTATTCCCACTCCAGTGAGTGCAACAGTAGGGAAAACGTTGGATAGCGTAGGGGTAAAAATTACTATTCCCACTACAGAGAGTGCAACAGTAGGGAAAGCGTTGGATAACAGGAGGGTCAAAATTACTATTCCCACTCCAGTGAGTGCAACAGTAGGGAAAGCGTTGGATAGTGGGAGAGTAAAAATTACTATTCCCACTCCAGTGAGTGCAACAGTAGGGAAAACATTGGATAGCGTAGGGCTAAAAATTACTATTCCCACTCCTGAGAGTGCAACAGTAGGGAAAGTAATGATTTAATATTAAAAGAAGATTACATTAATTATCAATACCAATTACAAAATTTATTAAAACTAATAACCAATTAATAAAAATGATTTACCAATTAAAAAAACTAATTACCAATTAATAAAAATTAATTACCAATTAATAACTAATTATCAATTCATTATCAATGCATATAAATAAAAATAAATATTTACTTTATTACAATTAAATTACTTCCCACCCTATTCCTCTATAAACCCACAACCTGCTCCAAATAATATGTAATACAATTAACATAATTATCAATTAATCAATGAATACAAATTAAGTACCAATTAATAAAAAATAATTACCAATTAATATTTAATTATCAAGCAATTAATTATCCATACATATAAATAAAAATAAATATTAACGTTATTACAATTAAATTACTTCCCACCCTATTCCCCTATACACCCACAACCCACTCTAAATAAATAATACAATTAACATAATTATCAAGTAATCAATTAATAAAAATGAATTAGCAATTAATAAAAATGAATTAGCAATTAATAAAAATGATTTACCAATTAATAAGTAATTATCAATCAATTAATTATCGATGCATATAAATAAAAATTTATATTTACTTTACTATAATTAAATTCTCACCCAATTCCCCTATAAACCCACAACCCACTACGGAATTAAATTACGCAAAAATTAAATTACATAACATTCATTAGGGAAAAAGGGAAAAAAAAAAAAAGTAATAGAGAGTAAAAAATAAAAAGGACTATAAAACAAAAAAAAAAGTGGGAGGGAAGGGGGGAGACAAGAAGCAAGAAGAAAAAAGAATCAAAATAAGAAAAGGCTTATTGCCTAGTTTGTCTCACTTAGCATAGAGAGCTATGCATGAGGGCCCTTGGCTCTTGACTCTATTTCCTTTTTTTCTTTTCTTTCTCTTGTCTTGTAGATCCTTTCTTTTGATTTTTGTCCCCAGGGGTTTCTCGTTGGTTTTTGCGGGAGTCCATAGCAGGGTGCTATCTCTCTGTTTTTTTTTCCAGATAGATAGAGGGGGGGTTTCCCGAGGGGAGGTTGGGAGTGGGAGGGGGGGTAGGGGGGGTGGAAAAATTAAAAACTGTCCTCTAAAACGTCCTTTAATACATCTTCGAGAGGTGAAAAACAGGTGTACGCTATTACATAACTTATGTACGGGAGTATGGCAAGAATGGTCCTTGGTTCTTGGGATTTTTTTGCTCGAGTGGGAACTTCATTACAATGAGTAAACTCCAAATTCTGTCCTGGAACACTAATGGTCTTCGAACTTGTCCAAGAAGAAATAATATAATGCAATACCTACGAGATTCGGCAGCGCAAATAATAGTGCTCCAGGAGACGCATTTGGCAGAAGCTGAAATACTAAATTTGTTGGGTAAGAATAGGTGGATAGACTTCGGGGTTGTCACATCACAATCATCACATATTAGGGGAGTGGCCATTCTTTTTAAAAAATCTATCAGGGCAAGGTTGGTTTCTAAGCAGGTGGACCCATACGGCCGTTGGGCCATAGCCTCAGTTATTATCTCAGGTTCGCTATTTACTATAGTAGGATACTATGGCCCGAATCAGGATGATCCATCAGTTATGGTTACACTTTTTTCACAACTATACCTATTTCCAGAGCCGTTCATCTTGGCAGGTGATTATAACGTGGTTCTTGACCCTTTGTTGGATAAATCGCCTTCCAATAGGGCCAAAACTTTATCTAAAACTAGGACCTTTTTGTTAGATACTATGAAAACACTAAACTATAATGATATGTGGAGGACACTTCATGGATTTCAAAAGGGGGTCACTTTCAGGAATTATAAATTTCACCACCAGTCTCGTATTGATTTTATTTTGATTAGTCATATTTTGGTTAAACAGGTTAGATCAGTGTGCCATTTACCCTTCCATCTTTCTGATCATACAGCCATTCTTCTTGAGTTAGAGGTTACGTCCAGGGCCTCTGTAAGAAACTGGTCCTTCGATAGAACAATCCTTGCCTCATCTGATATTATAGAGGCATTAAATCAGGAAGTTAATTTTTTTGGGGAGATAATCAGGGATCTGCCCCTCCTGGCATCACTTGGGACGCGTTTAAATCCACATTAAGGGGGTATTTAACCAACAAAACCGCATATAAAAACAAGATGTATAGGGAATCAGTAACTTCGCTCGAATTGGAGATTGAGGGAGTTCAAACACAAATCGACAGGTTCCAAGTAGCATCAGGGGCCACATTAGAGGAATTGCAGAATAAGATAACAGTATTTAAAGGTGATCTTTCCTCAGTTTTGAATGCGCGGGTCCTAGAGAGATGGGAGTCCAGCAAATTAGCCCACTTTGAATACGGGGAAGGCGCGGGTAAGCTCTTGGCCTGGAAGGCAAAGACAGACAGAGTCCGAAATAACATCAGTTCCATTAGTAAGGATGGAGTAACACATTCTACTGATGAGGGAATTAGTGGGGCTTTTAGGAGCTTTTTTAGCGAAATATATCGTGAGGACAAGAATGTACAACCAAATCAAGCAATGGAATGGTTGTCTGGGATTTCCCTTCCAGCTCTATCACTAGAACAAAGAAATGCTCTGGAGTGCCCTTTTTCAGTGGAGGAAGTACGTTCGGCCGTTCTCAACAGCAAAAAAGGTAGGGCTTCAGGGCCGGACGGATTACCATCTGAAATCTACAAAGTAATCTGTTCAGCAATTCTTCCCTTTCTAACGGACCTGTTTAATAATATCTTGCTGGACGGAGCGTTGCCCCCCACTTCTTGGGACAGGGCCTCTATCACTTTGATTCTAAAGCCAGGCAAACCAGCAACTAACTGCGGGTCGTATAGACCGATTTCAATCCTTAACACAGATTACAAAATTTTTGCTTCGGTGTTAGCAAAAAGATTGGGAGCGGTGGCAAATAACATTCTCCACCTGGATCAGAAGGGATTTGTAAAAGATCGACAGCTATATGAGTTAACATATGACCTTATCGGCGCAATAGACATGGCCACGTTTGCATCTCTTCCCCTGGCAGGTCTTACTCTGGATGCCACAAAGGCTTTCGATAGGGTTAACTGGGTATACCTATCGGAAGTCCTGGAAAAATGTAATATAGGTGATAACTTCAGGCGGGCTGTAAAACTCTTATACAAAGATCCCTCTGCCTCACTTTTGGTTAATGGGGAACTGACGGAGCCATTTAGTATTACGCGTGGAACCCACCAAGGGTGTCCCCTCTTTTGTTTGATTTATGTATAGAACCTTTTGCCCAACTAATCCGTGACAACCCTAATATTAAACCTTTTATTTTTGAAGGGTGGGAGCGGAAAGTCGCTTTATATGCGGATGATGTTCTCATTTTTTCATCCGATTTGAGTTCTGCGTTTCCAACAGTGATATCCATTGCAGAAGAGTTCGGGGCCGTATCTGGCTATGAAGTCAACGCTTCTAAAACTGATATCATGGTTTGGAATCATCCGGTGCCGGTGGCAGGGGCACAGCCTAGCTCTATTCTGAGATATTTAGGCTTAAACATCTATGCAGATATCAATAAGATCGTCCCTCTAAATTTCGCACTCGTGGCTAAGGAGTGTCGTAGGATGATGAGAACATGGACAACTCTTCCTATTTCTCTGATAGGGAGGTCCAACTTGGTTAAAATGACTATTTTACCCAAGATTACGTTTCTGTTTAGTACTATACCTCTTTTTTTCGATCCATCCATGATTGCAAAACTTCAAGCTGAAATAAACGCATTTATATGGAACCACCATACACCGAGATTGGCATGGAAGAAGATAAGACGTCGCCGAGAAAAAGGGGGCCTTGCGGCACCAGATTTGCAGTATTATGGATGGTCCTTTCAACTCTCTCACGTTAGGATGCTTTTAAAAAACCCTAATTCCTCTGGGTGTGGGAAACTATTTTCAGCACTTCTTAAAGGGGAAAAAGTTAGGTCTGTGAACTTTTTGTTAAAGTTCGGTGACCCCAAGTACTTCAAGAAAATCAAGCTTAAGGTATTAAGGGATCTAGCTAGAACATGGGGCATTTTTAGACGTGCACTTAAACTTGATTACTATCACAGTAGGGCCCCACTTTGGGATTCACCGGGTTCCCCCTCTTGGCTCTTAGATAGCCTAGCTTTACCTATTAGAGAGGCAGGTCTTACATCATGGGGAGACCTGTTTGTCGAAGGCACTCTATTTTCTTGGGAGACTTTGAGCGTAAAAATAGGTACGCGTTTCTCAAGATTCAAATTTTTTCAAATTCAGAGCTGGGCTCATGCTCAGAGTCAGGGTAGGGGTAGATTTAAAATAGGTGCTGAGAATAATCTATTATCCCACCTGATAGATAACTCACCTTTAAAGAAAGAGATCACACTGTGGTATAACCTCATGATAGACGAGACTGATGGTGAAGTTTTGCTCCCCCGCTCGCTCTGGGAAACAAATATCACTAACATAGATGTGGAGAGTTTGTGGCTAGAATCGTTTAAAATCCTGGGGGACATTGTGAAACCCTCATGGTTTCGTCGTAACCATCTGTTCACATTGCACAGGGCGTACCATTCTCCATTACGCCTATCAAAATTTCCCAATAATGCTTCGGTTGCTTGTCCTAGATGCGGTTTGGTAGCTGCATCAGATCTTCATATGTTTTTTGAGTGCCCATCCCTAACAGCATATTGGAATGAGATCTGTGTGTCCCTCTCCCTGGCAGTAGGGTCTCAAGTCAGTCCTTGCCCTGTGTTAGTTTTTTTTGGCATCCTACCAGAGCTTTGTGGTATGGGAAAAAATTGGTCTTCTATGGGTGTTTGCTGGCTAGGAGAGAAATTTGTAAACGATGGAAAGAAAAGGCACCTCCACTTATTACAGATTGGCGTGCGTCTATGCTACAGACATCAAAATTAGATATGACCAGAGCTGGGAACCCAAATAAGAGAACATTTTGGCTGCTATTGAATTGGTAATCATGGAATATAATAGCTTGGGTTTTTTTTTCCCCCCCCAGGTCCAATGATTACGCTGCTTGGAAGGCTCTCTTTAATGGGTCCCCTTTTGGCTACACATACCCCACAAGGGTGATTTCGGTTACGAAGTGGGTATAATATAGCAGCATGCTAGCCTAGATGGTATCATGTAACGAATAAGAGGTTGATGCTATCCACTGTGGGGAACTCCGGCAGTAATCATTAATATCCCCCTCCCAGTATATCTGGGTCAGTGTCCCTGTCATCTCCTCTATCTTTCTGTTACTATATGGTCACCAAGGGCGAATATGAGGACAAAAAAAAAAAACATTCATTACTTAAAAAAAATTAAACATACATTACAAAATTAATACATAATTTTAACACATATATACCATACATAACACAATTTTTTTTCGATATTATGGAAATCGATATTTTAAATTCGATATTATGGAAATCGATATTTCCTACCCAAAATTCGATATTCTAACTATATTTTGGTATTTGATATTCTGTCCTATCTATATTTTGGAGTCAATATTCTGTCCTGTCTATATTTTGGATTCTATATGTTTGTCGTTCACCAGGGTAGCCATCGCGCTCTATAAATGTCATTTCATTTCATTTTATTTTGAAAAAAATATTTAGAATTTTGCTTTTAGATATTGTCTGGAGAAAACATTTACAAACCTGAAATCAAGATTACTATACGTATAGATTTATTTATGAATCAGTATTTTCGCGTCAGCTTACATTGTAACCACAGACATATTTAGTGGCATTTGGTTAGGTCTGCATGATATATTGAAACGTGACTGTTGTGTAACATATACATATTTTCCATTGTAAAATGGTTAGGTATCAAAGTCAATTTGGAAGATATTTGAGGTTATATTAAATCTTGAAGATGGTCAGTTATTACTTCCTACCAGTTACAGAACTCCAGATAGTGTCCTGAATATGGAAGCACAAGGATTTGGACAGTGCTTGTGGACTTTCACAATAGTGTAGTTCCGCAACTTTGCTTAATCCTGGGTTGACGGTGTCAAATTGAAGAATAAGTTCACTTGCTGGTTTCAGAAGATTAAGTTCTAAATTTGCCCCTATCAGTCATTGTTTTAGTTTCTGCAATCTAAAGAAGAGGAAAGTGCATTGTTGAGGGTGATGTTCATCATAGTGTTCTACCAATGGCAGTTTCTTGCCTGACACAACAGCCTTTAAAAAGCCCCAAGCTTGCCAGCCATTTAGAGGGTGAAACACATGTTGGCGGATCTTTATAAAGGTGGAAATTGGAAATAATTCAACAACAATATCTGCTTGACTAACTTTAAATCCTATGAATAATTGGATTGGGAAGAAACATATCAAATGCTGTTGCTGACTTCAAAAGGTGGAAGCAAATGAAAAAAAGTAAGGGCTAAAAGATCAAAATAATCAAGTAACTATTGGAAAGACTACAGCAAATAAACATACCAGAACATGATCACAACAACTTTTGAAAACAAATATGCCAGAGCTCATTTGGGACATTATATACCAAGATTTTCTTATTTTGCAAATTGTCAATTGAATTGAATAATGTATGTTGAATAAAATTAAAAGAACTTTGTTGAAAATCCATACAGTGTTGTCAATGACTAAAGATCACACAATGACATTGATTTAAAAGTTAAAATTGTATTTTTGGCAACAATACACTCAATACCTTTTCATAAACTTGTTTGTTCTAAGAGGTATAGTTGTCCCTATACTCAAGAGTGTAAGACTTGCTACACAAAAGAGATTACAAAAAGAGGGTAATAGGAAGTGGAAGAGAGATTACATGTCAATGTTTCCACTGTACGAAATGACGAGCTCCACATGTGATGCTTATTGCCTAGATTTGGAGGGCAGACACTGAGCCTGGATAAAAACACAAGGACTGTTTTCCACATCTTAATTGCCCGAGACCAAGACTGTTTTCTGCATTAACCTGACAGTGATCTTTAACTTTAACGTTTTGCATTAATTAGGATGAAATGTTAACCATAATACCCACATTTACCATGTGCTGCTTAAAGCGTTTCTTGTTTTTTACAATTCATTATGCTCAATACATAAAATAACATCAATAATTTAAAATCAATGTTAACATCATATTTCAATGCTCCTAATTCTTGACCAAAAAACACAGACAAGGATTCTATGCTTGCTTTTATACTAGCATGAGTGTTTAGTAGTTCCTACTGAAGGTCTCACTTTTTCTGAACCCATAGTCAATTTCAATCACTCAAATGTCCACTGCTTCATCCCTCGCTCCTACTTAGTGCAGGGCATTACTTGGCTTCCCGAGTAATAAAAAGAACTTCAGCAAAGAACCCCATGCAGGGGCCCACTGGGCATTACAGCGCTTTCCCAGTGAGGAGCACAGCACAGCCAAATGATGGGGCATGCCACTTCGGTGAGTGAGGGCTTGTGTATTCAATAAAGGGTACTTCGTCCTAGTGACTTATAAACACTAAATAACGCAAAATACACACAACAGTGAGAAACTAAAATCTAATTTCTCATTTAGTGATAAAATCCACTTTCAGGGACTTTTTTCTATCATGCCTTTGTTCCTTGAACAGCAAATATTTTTGTTCTTGTTGTATATTGTTTGAGGGACGTGTGCCAGACCGGTTTACTTCCTCAGTCCCTCCCACCCCCCACTCTTGTTCTACCTTGATAGGTTGCACATATCAACACACAACTCCTCAGGAGCTTGGACATTTTCCCAAATGGCCTTCTGGCCTTGTAGTCTTTCTTCAAGTAGCAATGCACTGCATACACTTACTTAAGTAAAGAGTTGGCTTTAGGACATCCCTTTGCTCATGATAGAATTAGTTTCTTGTCTGTCTCTGTTCACTGCTCTTCGTTTCCTGGCTTTCTTTTCTATTCTTGTGTTTGTGCTCCTCCTGGAGTATTTCTTATTTAATAACTTTTCTGATTGAATTAACTTTATACTGAACTGCTTCCTCTGTGATGGAACTTTTTTTTTTCATTTAGCATTCAGCAATGGGAGTACATCACTTTTCAGGCCTCATCCATCTCTCCCTGGCTTGTTCAATTATCACACGCCTCCCATTCGACTCATTTTTTTAAAACTATAGGTTTGCCCAATTCTCTCTTTCCACCGCCCTATCTCCTCCTGTATTACCATCTTGAACCCAACATCCCAGCTCTCCGCTTCCTCTTCTATCCTACTTCGATTCTCTGTTATTTAAAAGTTGAAACCTTTATTTACTATGTATGCAAGTGCCTAGCAGTTCAAATTTCAAAATACTTTATTTGGCTTTACAGGTAAAATCATAAAAGTTACACATCACCATAAAGCAGTTTAAAAAATACAATTCATGTCAATAAAAAGTAATAGTTAATCCAATAAAATACAATGGGATATATGTATATACATCTAAAACAAGCTAATACGGAGAAAGGGGAAACAGGCAAGCATTTTCCACAGGTACATTGACATGGAGGGAAATGGGAAATGTCGTGCCATTAGGGGTCTATCAGGTCTCCATACAAATTCTAGATCTCAATGCAGACTTCAAAAAACCTACTACCAATGGTATGTATTCTGGTTTCAACAGTTGTAGGTAGAATAGGGCAGGGCGGACCTGGGTATGATTAAGCTTCTTTAAAAGTGGTATTAAAAAATATCTGCGAGGAACTTTGTAAAAGTTACAAAAAAACATAAAGTGCAGCAGATCCTGAGGAGAACCTCCGTCGCAGCCACAGGATGCTAACACCTGTCCTCTACAGCTCCCCTTTGGTACGGCTAAAAGCAAGTGAAAATAATCCAAACGAAACCTGACCAATAAAAACCACTCATGGGACGACAAAGGCCACAAAAGAAACGGTTCCGTAGAGTGAGTGGCTTTGAGCATCACAAATACATGTAGGGTATGTTTTCCCAGTTCAACATAATCTCTATCATGCTTTTTTAATGTCTTGAAAGTTTTCTTAACAAAACCCACATCCTCAACAGTAATAAGGTCTGGTTTTTAAAAAAGGTCCGGCCGCCCCAGTTCTTCAAAACAACCCTTGATGTATTTTAACCATGGAATGCGTAGCATGTAGTCGAAACTTAACATTTCTCTTAAGATCTGGTGGTTGAGAACTAGATCTTTGTTAAGCCAACAATTGAGCCAAAACAACAAGGGGGGCATAGCCAAGATATCAGAAATGAAAGGCAACCCCACCTCTTCATGAACCACCAGATTAGAGGTACCCCTTGGCACCCCCCAAGGAGCCGTTTTAAAAAAGTGTTCTCAACCACCTGTAGGGCATCAATTGCTGCATAACGCCACATTTCACTCCCATAGCTTGCGATGACGACACTTTTTGACTGGTATATCTTCAACATTGCCGCAACAGGGCGCTTACCCATTTTAGTGGCAAAGTTGAAGATTGCTGTGTTCGCCCTTGTGACCTCCCCATTACTCCTCTTAATAAAGGGCCCTCAATTCAGGGTGTTATATAAAAAAAAAACCTATATAAGAAAATGTCCCAGTCAGGGGCACCTTTTCATAGCCCACTTTAAAGGGATACTGCTTCTTCGGCAAATCCCGACCTGCATGATGTAAGATTTAGAATTATTGATTGCTAGGTCACGGTCTTCCATGAAGCTCCGAAAGGCGTCAAGCAGGGTCTGCAGGCCCCTTGCTGTCCTGGCAATGAGGACCGCATCGTCCGCATTTAGCAGGACAGGCAAACCTCGATGACCCACATAAGGAAAATCGGCCCCTGTTTTTACCAGGGTCTTGTGTAGGTCGTTAATATATAAGTTAAATATTAATGGGGCCAAGATGCATCCCAGACATACGCCCCTCTCAATATTAAAATCCCTTGAAACACGGAGATCCTCGGCATATCTGATGTTAGCCTTGGTGTCCCTTTGCAGATCCTAAAGGAAGCCAACTAAGTTGTCCTCCGCAAAGACTAAGCACCTAGGCACACATAAGAGAAAATCAAGTAAATGTAAACACAGGAGTCCATTACCTGGAACCGAGTGATCCGCCGTGGGGGCTGCATGTTGCTTGCTCTAACAAGACTGGATTGTTTCAAGAAAAGATTTGATCGCATACACTGGCCATAATATTTACTCCCCCATGACGTAGAGCCTGTCTAAAACTTTTTCACAAGTTGAATTTTCGCACCTGATTGACACTTGCAGATCACTTTTGACGAACCTGAGTATCCTGTTTTTTGCTTTGACTGACATAGCCCGGCCGGGTTGGAATTATCACCGGCTGAGCGACTACCCTGACCAATTTCGTGTTTTCACAGCCCTGAAGAAGTCACGGAGCAATTCTGCTTAACGTAACGAAACACGTGTCGGCTGGCTTTTTCACCGTTCATTGATTCTGGCAAGGAATTCAAAAAACGAACTTTACACTGACAACATTTCAAGACTGTTCCCTCCATCTGCATAATACAGTTTGTCTCCTTGTATACCTGTGTTTACATTTACTTGATTTTCTCTTATGTGTGCCTAGGTGCTTGGTCTTTGTTTGTTCTCTGTAGGTTTTACCCACACTAAATTAAGGGGATATAGGGCTTATCACTTTGCCGAGTTTGCACCATACACACCACTTTGCGGATTTGTACTTTATTGCGTACTAGCAGCCCGTCCCGACGTTGTCTGGGTATGAATTGCTGCAGGCCAGTAGTATATTGTTTTGTATGATTTCGTTTTGATAGCATTTCTTATCTGTGACAGGCCTGTGAAACGCTCCAATTCACAGTGCACTGCTGATGCACTTAAGAGTGCGCGTTCAGTAGTTTGTGAACTCGAGTTTCCCTACTTTATTTTTCCTTGCAATATTATATAGCGCAAACTCGAGAACATGGCATGAGCACAATTTACATTACAGAAGAACACATTCATTTGAGGTAGGCACGGGGAGACAAAGCGACTTGCCTGGAATCACAGGATGTTGAGCTGATGACGAGATTCGAACGTAGCTCCCCAGCTCTAAAGTTCGCAATTCTAGAACTTGTGGCGGGAGGTGTGTCTAAAAGTGTATGTCGGTGCTGGCCATCAATGAGAGAGACCTGTGCATTTTTCAAATCGGTGGTGAAAAAATATATGTATGTTGCTGGAGATGTGGGCCGCCGTGCCACCAATGTACTTACCGGGGGAGGGTAAACACCCATTATTCTGCAACTTTCTTTCTGCATACCATCACTCCGCATACTTTCATTACGAAAGTACCATGACTCCGCGATGCCATTATAACGCATGGCATTCCATTTTATATGCCTTTACCACGCATACATTTACAACGAAATTCGTTGTATATGCATGAATGGTAAAAGCATGTTTTTTTTTTAATGTTTGGATAAGGTAAGTATGGGCATAGGGGTATATGTTTTGGGGTACTGAGATAGATGTTTTGGGGTGTTTGGGTATTTTAAGGGTTCAGATATAGTTTGGGGTTATGGGGTACAGTGGTGGGTTTAGGGATAGGTATCGGTTTTGGGGTACAGGGGTATTTTTAGGGTTCAGGGCTAGGTTTAGGTTTTGGGGTATAGGGGTATTTTTAGGGTTCAGGGGTAGGTTGGGGTTTTGGGGTACAGGGGTATTTTAAGGGTTCAGGTCTATGTTTGGGTTTTGGGGTACAGGGGTATTTTTAGGGTTCAGGGCTAGGTTTGGGTGTTGGGGTACAGGGGTATTTTAGGGTTCAGGGGTAGGTTTGGGTTTTGGGGTACAGGGTTATTTTTATGGTTCAGGGCTAGGTTTGGGTTTTGGGGTACAGGGGTATTTTTAGGGTTCAGGGGTAGGTTTGGGTTTCGGGGTACAGGGGTATTTTAGGGGTTCAGGGCTAGGTTTGGGTTTTGGGGTACAGGGGTATTTTAGGGTTCAGGGGTAGGTTTGGGTTTTGGGGTACAGGGGTATTTTTAGGGTTCAGGGCTAGGTTTGGGGTTTGGGGTACAGGGGTATTTTTAGGGTTCAGAGGTAGGTTTGGGTTTTGAGGTAGAGGGGTATTTATAGGGTTCAGGGCTAGGTTTGGGTTTTGGGGTACAGGGGTATTTTTAGGGTTAAGGGATAGGTTTGGATTTGGGGTACAGGGTATATTTATAGGGTTAAGATGGGTTAGTGCTTAAGGGTGTTGGGGTATTTTAAGGAGTAAGGGTGGGTTATGATTATGGGGTGCAGGGGTAATTAAAGGGAGCAGGGTGGACACCCGGAGCTGGAATGCACACAACCTGTGAAGAAAAAACAATGAAATATTGGGCACAGCGCTCGCTTTTTTTTCCGTAATCCCACGCCCCGCACACGCCCCCAGCACACGCCCACAGCACACGATATGAGACATGGCATGAAGGGCGGAATGTACCACACGCCCCAAGCGTTTGTCACGCCCCCAGCACACGCCCACAGCACAACGCAGACACGCCCACAAGGGACTACTTTGCTGGCACGGTTCTTTTACCTTTTAAATGTATATGGTGGGCGTCTGCATAGACTAGGTCCTTCTGCTGTAACTGCCCTTTCCAACGCTGTATTGGGTGTTGTGATTGGTGCTGTGGTTCCTGAGATTACCCGCCTCAAAGGTTTGGGCTCTCTCTTTATTATATTAGTATAGATATTAGCTGAGCGCCTGGATCAATCCCTGACCTAAAAACCCTTCTCTCAAGTATATTAAGTTGTCCTCCACCCCCATGGCCCTCATGGATTACCACAATTTTCCCCGATTGACACAGTCAAAAGCAAAGGAAAGATCTATGAAGGCCATGTAGATCGTACCTTGGCGGGCAATTGTGTACTTCTCCAGGATCAAGTATAAATTAAGGCATTGGGTTAAAGTGGAATGCCCTGGGCGAAACCTGTTGTGAATCTATCTAGGACCCTAATCATGATATCCCCGATTCATGCCCTTATATGGTTATAACAAAACATATCCTTATAAAGGCATAGGAATCATGTCCATATCTAGTCATAGCCCATGCAGTCCAAATACGGCAAGGCTACTCCCATAGACTCCTAGAAAGTACAACGCGTTCTTTAAACAAACCAAGCCTCCAGCAGCTTGGGAAATCCCCCTGCTTTTTGTTTTGATTTGAACAAGAACTCCTGGAGTCCAGAAAGAACTGTTAGTTCTTAGTGACGTCTTATGTCCAACCTTACGTCAAACCTGGCACCTTTCAGGTATAAATATACCAACGTTGCCTTAAGCAAACACACGGTGGTTTGGAGCAGAGCGGCTATCTACTTGCCCGACGCCCAGCTGATGCGAGTGCCGAAGGAAGCCGACCCTCCCATTCGACGCACTGAGAGAGACGCATTCTTTTCTCCTGCCGAGAAATCCAGCTCCGGTGTTTCCAGTCACCATTGCGGGTTGCTGGGAGATCGAGTCCTGAGAGAGAGATACAAGACCTCCTACATTCCATTACCAAGGTACGGAGCTGACTAAACCCTTAAGAGAATTCTTGATTCAGATTCTTGGCAAAAACAACTTAACTTAAACTGCAACTTACTTACTCCTTCCCACGTATTAGGCTTAGGTCAGGTACACCGGGGTAGGCGTATCTTAGAAGCACCAGTTGAGTACGTTAGTCAATGTTTGTATCTATGTATATATTTTATCTGTTAAGTATCATATGGCTAAGTAACCATATCAATGCTTTTACAGTATTATTTCATAATACTCCTTTTACTGTACGCACTTTACTTCATGATAAATATTGCACTTGTGGCAACTCATTTCTCTTGCATGAGAAAGAAGACTGCTCAATAAATAACACCTTTTATTGAAAACGCCCGTCTTTCTATTTCTCTGCACTCCTGGTGAAATTAAGCATGCACGATTGACTGAGTGAAATAACTGTCTATTGTTTTCACACGACTCTAGAGATATACTCTTTATTCTGTGGGAGCAAAGTTGTCATGTTTATGCGGTTGTCAGAAACTAATCCCTTCTTGTCTATTCAGGAAAGTTAAATGTACATACAACGAGCGTCAGAGATGGGAGAGGGTGACAGAGGATTAAGGGAAAGAAAAGACACGCATGCATACTTTTGATTTTGTTCAGGTTATGATAGCATTGGAGGGGGGCACCATGTATAAGCTTGATAATGTTCTAAGAGAAAGACCTATGATCACCTTGGGCTAACAGTATAGAAACGGTTTCGGTTGTAAGGCTACATTTTCACAGCATTAAGTGGGTTGATTTGTTTTTACCAAATATGTAATTTTGAGAATGGATGATTAATTGGTACATGTTTGATCATTTTCTAGTGACCCCCGAAGAAGGGCGCTGTGTCGCACGAAATGCATTGGGTTTTTAATGGAATAAACACTGCCTGAGATGAGCCTGGCATTTATCGTATTTATTGAAGAGGTCCGGACGGGCACAGAATAAATATAAGAAACTTGAAAAAAGGGCAAGAAAATTCCTCACGTGGACATTTAGAATGGAATAAGAATACATAAGTGGAGAAAAAGTAATGTTTTCAAAAATGAAGATTTGGATAACAAATGGTTTAAGTTTTGAATGCCGCAAGGGCGTCGTAAAGCTGTGCATTTGGCTGGGGCATGAACGTGTCCCATTTGTATTTACCTAGGTCGTACCAGGTGGCAATTGGGCATGCCACATACCAATCTGCACGCTATCACTAATTCAATGGCTATGAACATGGGAAAAAACTGTTGATAACAGGTGTGCATCCCTCATCTTTCAGAATCTGACCAAATAGAAAAGGCATAATGCTGCATCTTTCCTTACAACTACATTACAAAACTTTCAATTTTAATTTGTTAAAATCAGAGCCATTAGTCTATGCTTGTTACTTTTTAGGATTACATAGAGACAGTTTCAGATGTGGTAGGGGCTTTTATAAGCACAAAAGTATAGACAAATAAATATAATATGGAATATGCACGGTAAGAGACTTCCATGGTGGGAATTATTTTGGAACTTTACAAAGAAGAGCCATGCGTTGGTGAAAATGATAAATGTAGTTTTGCCCGTTCGCAGCAGCTGAGGTTGGGCAGGTGTTGTCTGATTTTGCTTTGAGGGCGTCTCCATCTAAAGCCTGTTTCGTTACGGTTGGTTATTTTAATATTAGTGTTCAGTTGTTTTTTTGGTGTGAGTAATGTTGGGTCATTTACTATTTATTCCAGGTAATATAGTCCATGAAAGTTTTCCAACAGTTGTACTTTGTTAACGTGTCATGCATGTGTTTATTTTTTGGGAGACTTTTGGGGCCGAGAGTTTGGGAAAGGGATTGATTGCTTTTGTCCCAGTTCTTCCTAGCTATGCTCTTTTTCCAAAATGTTCATAAATTGGAAAAGGGTGACGTGGCATCTCCCTGACAAGAGTTGGTCCAGTCTGAGGCATTATTTTTTTGATGTCTTTGTTATGTGTGCTTTCATGGATATTCCACCATGTAATGTTGAAGTCAGTTGGCCCTTTTGCTTTGGCTGGTGCATGCGACCCACCCAGGTCGCCTCACAATTGTCCAAGAAGGGGACACTTTTTCTCCACAGTCTGCGTAGCAGGGTGAGCCATTCAGGAGGTCATAGGGATTTACAAGTTAGAGCTACTTTTTTAAATTTGAAAGCACGTTTGCTGCTAATAGAATATTCAACAATCAGTGTGAATGTTTATAAGTGTCACCAGATGGCTTGATTAAAATCAATGCAGCAGCCTTGAATTTAAATTTCAGGGTGGGTTTTGATTATGGTGTTTATCATAGCATTTTAAAATGCCATGATGATTTTGACTAGTATATATTGATACTTTTCTGTTGCATTACTGCGTGAATTTCTGAGAGGTTGAAGCATTTTTATGGAGTAAAAGGGCATAAGACTACGGGATTAAGATTGTTGAGCTATTGTCTAGGTATTGTGTACATTTGTCCAAAGGTGGGCATAACTTGAAAGTCAGCACCCGTTATCCAAGTCGGCGAAATTGGGTAATTTGGGTAATGTTATTAGCAACACTGAAAATCCTATGTTATTATTATCACGAGTGCCGCCCACTAAAATAGCCTTTTATAAATCATGTCTTCAAGCCTGTCACTGCATCCTGTGGTGCAGTTTTAAAATGTCATTTCAAGCTGACAAAATAAACCTTTTGCTAGTCCTAAACCAATCTGATTAATACATATACGTCACCCCTAAGGTAGGCTCCAAAGGCTGATAGGATAAGGTGCATTGTGTTTAAAAAGTAGAACATCACTACTTAAGTTTTACATATTCTGGCAGTGAAAAAGTCCTAAAGATGTTTTTCACTGCTTTAAAGCTTATCTCTCCCGTTGACAAACACTGGGTTACCTTAAATAAGTAATATCTTTGGATTGGAAGCAGATAGAGATTTGGTATTTACACTAAAATTAGTTGTAATTTAAAATCCTCTTTAATGGAAAAATCACATTTTAATTCACTGGGGATGCCGGTGAAGGAGTAGAGGAGTGAACCTCATTGCTCAGAATCCTTCTGGGTGTTTGCAGATGTGGTGCAGCCTTTCCACAGCACCTCACAACCAGCGCTGAGAGCCTGCAGTGCAGGACACCAGTGAAGGAGTGGAGGAGTGGACCATATATTTAAACAGAATCCTTTTGGATATTTGCAGAGGTGGGGCAGCCTTAAAATAGCACTTCATAACCAGCGCGGGGGAACATCCTTTACAATGCAACTTTTACCACGCAGTGCTATTAGAATGCAGGTTTTACAACGAAAACCATTACAACGCATTGCGCTGGGGGGCGCTCTAGGATAGGGAATAGATTTCATTTACTATCCAACACCTTCCCTAGTGTCCACGGGGACTGGAGTTGGAATAGTAAATTAAACTATTCACTATCCAGCACCCCAAAGCGCTATGCGTTGTAATGGTATGCGTTGTAAAAACCGCGTTGTAAAAGCATGCGTGGTAAAAGCATGCGTTGTAACGTCATACATTACCCAGCGCGGAGATATTGCAGCACAGGACACATGCCTGACACACCTGGGTGAAGAACAGGGCAAGAGCAAGACTGTCTGTGCCAGCCAGAGCCCAGAGGGCCCATCCTCTTTCATCTGGTGCTATGTTTTTTGATGAAGCCAAAACCTATACACCCATTTCCTGCTCTGTAAGTACATTTGTGGTACTATTATTTTGTCTTCAATAAGGGAGGAAAATAAATTGAATAGTAACCTTACTAATACTACAGCCCCCTTGAAAGGAACTACGAGCGATAAAATGTTGGAGCAGGCGGTGGGTTTTATATCCACTAAAATTGCCTTCACCGAGTACAGACTTTCCTTAGCACATAGACCTATGTGACCCTAGACCCAAGGTCTTTGGGTGAAAGAAAATCACCACTAAGTTCTACCTACTACTTCTTCGACTGTCCCAGGGCCAGGCGTAGGAGAGTCTAGCCCCAAATATTTCTTATGTTTTCACAATCCCTCACACCTCCGGTCCTGAAATAGAAAAGAAGAGGTTGCAGGGTGTCTCTTGCTGACTCAAGTGATCCTCCAAATGAACCAACTACTAGCCCAGTAATAATTCCCAGTATGTTTTTTGAGGATTTCCATTTGAGGCTTCAAAATCGTATTCAGCCTGGGCTGCTGCCTATCTTGGAGCTCTTTAATCATAGTGAATCCCACCTGACAGCCTTGCATCTTTCTCAAGGTTTTAACTCCTCTATAACTCATTTATATGTTACTCCACCTCTGACCGGCTGCTCAGATAAAATGCCCTGCCACTACCTGCCCCCGCCCTCAGGTCATCCCCCCCCCCCACAATCGAGGGTGAAAGTGCCCCTGCAACTCATAATCTATCTACATTGAGGGGTGGGGACCCTAGTGACGTCTGCATGCCCCAAAGTCAACCAGTCGGCAGTCTGTGTTTTGTGCAGTCAAAATGGCTCACAATTCAGCAAAAGACTGTGCAAACTCTATTTAAGAGAGGTAATCCCCAAGTAAATGGGCAAGTAAGATAGCTGCCTGCAATGGGGTTAAGCAAGTCGAGCCAGAATTGCCATCTAATTTGGATCGACCTGCCACCAGCCACCAGTCTGTCTCTTCTAATTTTGCCTGGTGCCCGTACCCTTCCCAAGAATATGGAAGAAACGTATGGAGATCGTTACAATAAAGTGCTGAACTGACTGGTTAACCACAGCAACTGTCTGTAGGTGAACAGCAGGAAAAGTCTCATGGTGAGTGGTTTGGATCGGCAACTTAAAAAAAGATATTAAAGGGGATTGCATTATTGTTAACTTTAGCAACACTGTTTTTGGCAGAAATCTACTGTCATATTCTGGGGATTGTCACCCTACCCTTGGGGCATTTTTAGGATCCTCAGGTTGTCTTTGCAGCATCTCCTTTTCCAATGAGTTCACAGCTTAGTGCTCCCTCGGCTACCCATTTAATCTTTTATCATACCCATTGCAGTAGCACATATGGCCAGTTCTCAACCTCAAATCGTTTTGCAGCTCTCATGGACTTGAATCACTTGACTGACTTCCATCTTGCGCCAACTTGGACAAAGACTGAGGGTAGTAGCCCCATGTGTAACTCTCTGCTGAACTTGAAGATTTATCTGTTGTCAGTTGGGACATTGCTGGCATTAGAATAAAGATGTAGATTCTGGCCTGGTTACCATTTATTGAGAAGTATGACATTGGTATTTTCCAGGTAACATTGGAAATAGCAATAGTGTCCCACAAGGGATTTGCATGTTGTTATGTTCCAGCTATTCATTCAAGCTCAGGTCGAGCAAAAGGGCATTGCCCATCCGGGTTAGGGTCTCACTCAGTTTAAACATGGAGGAGTTAGCCACTGAGCATTATGTCTATCGGTGTTAGGGTCTTAATCAGTTTAAACATGGAGGTGTTAGCCTCTGCACAATATGTTTATCTGATACATTTTTATAACAATAATTTTGGGAATGGTCTCAATAGTAACTTTAGACATGTGTTTAATTTTCTCACGTCACCGCTAGAACAGCGGAAGACCGGCCAGGTGACTGTAGTGACTTGTGGTATTTTAAACGCAAAGGGTGTTTTCAACATCCCTAATGTGGACCACCATCTTAATACTTATAACCTTAAATTGTGTGACTCTAGTTGGGAGGCACTGGAAAGGTGTCTCACTATGTTTGACCTAGATGATATCATGACTTGTACTGAAAAAGTTGAATAGAACCTACCGTCCTTTCACTCACGGGGGTGTGCGACGACCATTGGCTATATTTTTCCTTCCCAATATTTACTGCTTTGTGTTATGGAAAGTTGCATATGTGAAACCCGCTACAGTGATCACAATGCGTTAACCATGTTGGTATTCCTGCCACCACACAGGGTGAAAACACAACAGAACATATTATCCCTACTCTCAGTTTACGATAATGGGCTTCATTGGCATATGCACAACCCAAACAACCAACGCGCAGTGTCGATATGCTACAATGTAAGTGCTTTTCATAATTGCCTTTGTGTGCAGACTGATGATTCCTATGTTCAACACAATTTTGAGGAGCCTTGTGTTTATGTTACGGTGTCCCACTTGGAACCAATTAGAAATGTCAGGGAAGAGCCTTAGGGGCCGATTCACAGAACTCATCTGAGACACAGAACTCATCTGAGACACAATCCTAAACTTACTACTTTTAGTATTCACAGAAGACATTTAGTAGTAGTAAAGTTAGGATTTTGTCTTGAGTTAGGATTTTGTCTTGAGTTAGGATTTTGTCTTAAGTTAAATTTAAGTTAAACTTAAGTTAAACTTAAGTTTGTCTTAAGGTTGGTCTTAAGACAAAATCCTAATTTAAGACAAAGTAATATAAATGCGGTAAGGCATTTTGAGGACATTTATAAAAACAAAATAGATAACCCTATGTCATGATTTGGGACTGAAATGCCCTCGACTAAGCAGCACCAGTTATCATTTTCTGGGGAAGAGGTTTTTTTCTGGCAAACATCAGAGCCCTAGCACTAAAGCACCAGGGCCTAATGAGTTTCCAATTGATTTGGCAAAATGTAATATCGAGCTTTGGACTACACTTCTCACTAATGTTTTTACCAACCTCTCTTATACAAAGCTCCAAGGATCTTGATCAAGGTTGATAACTTTGCTGGCCTTTAAAAAGGGCAACAGGGCAGTACCCTAGTACAATTGCTCAAGCTCCCTGATCGACACCTCAGTCAATATCATTGGAAGAGTAATGTTACTATAATGCATGAATAGGCCAGGAGCAATAGCATTTTACATCTGAGCCAATATGGGTTCAGGAAGCAGCTAGGGATGGTGGAACAGTGACTGAATTTGCATCTTATTGTGGGAAAATACTCCATTGCCAGACGCTTCCCACTGTACCTGGCCTTCATGGACCAATCCATTGCTTTTGACTGCATGAAATGTTGTTTGCCATGGGTTTGGATGAGGACTTTGTCCATTTTCTTTACATTCTGCATGAAAATCTAGAGGACAGGGTCCGTTTTGATTTGAAGGTAGGGTTGAATTAACCTTTTACCCTTGCTAGAGGGGTACCGCAAGATTTTGTGCTGGCCCTCATGCTTTTTATTTTTTATTGTAATACTTTAAGTCAATTTTTAATTACAGCTGGTAAGGACGTCCCCAATATCGACGGTATGCCTACTCCTACAATATTATACGCAGATGATGCAGTTATAATGGCACACATGTCGTTCGCCCTGCACAAGCTAGTGGATTCTTTTGTCTAATTTAGAGCAAGCCTGGACTTAAAGACAAATTTCATTTCCATAGATTAGCAAGGTTAACTCTTTAGCCTGTGGGAGTGAGCCCCTGACAGGTGTGCATAATTTTACTTACCTAGGAGTCATGTTTAGCTAGGCAGGTACATGGGGCTTGCATATTTCAACTGCTTCACTTTAAATGTGTAAGTCTATTAGCACGCTTTTCAATCTGCTTAGGCCCTCATGGCACGAGTCAATGACTCCTCTTTCCACTATTTATCAGTTCCAACTTACACTCATAGGAAGCTACAGCACGGGTGTCTGGGGTTTTTCGAACAGTCATGCTCTGCAAGTGGAGGAAAATATTTTTTGTAGGCATCTGTTTCACCTTTCTCCCTCTGGCTCAAATTTTGTCTGCCACTAGAGCTGGGACTCCACTTTTTGGAAGATGGTATCACACTAGGCACAGTCCTATTTTTAATATCTATATGGATTTATAAAGCATCGCAAATCACCTGTGAGGATCTCAAGGCATAGAGGATTGTCTCTCACAAGACAAGGTTAATACCTTCCCTTGGATTGCTTATGTTCCAGCTACATCAAAAGATTTCGGGCATCTGGAGCCTTTTTGGACATCACCCCTCTTAAGTGAAGCTGGATAAACAGTTTTTTTGTGGGGAACAGTTACTCCTAAAGGAAGTGTGAGGAGTGTGCCAAAATCACAGTAAATCTGTATCTTAGCATTAAAGAATCTGCTGGAAAAAGAGCCCTATCTAAAGTGGCCCATAGGCAGGTGGGAAAGAGTTTTACTCTTCCACCTGAGGGCAGGAATTGTACATTATTTTTTTGGTTTTTCTTTGGGTTTTGGTATTATTACCACAATATGAACTGCCATTTTAACAGCATTTCTGAGCAATCCCTGCTTCACCTTCTCTTTTTTTTGTGTGAATTGTATGTGATCTTTACAAAACAGATCCTAATACCTTTATTTAAGGTATGACGGTTAGACTAATGTTTTAACTGCTGATTAGTACTATATTTCTAATTCAGTTTTGGATTTTTGTAAATGATGTACTGTTGTTTTTGAAATTTTGCCAATTAGCTATGTTAAACTATTTCGATTGGATATTATATGTTCAATGTATTATTGATTTTGTATTTTCATGCATTCCTTTGGTCTGCCAATAAAGGCATGAAAGAAAAAAGAATAGAAAGTAACAATTCTGAAAATGCAATTTTTTGAAAGTTGACATTTTCTTGTCCCAATCATCTGTGATTTCTTCCAGTGTCCTGGCTCTGCTGTTTGTATTTTGCTTCCAGACAGTAACATAAAGGTGATTTAGGTGTGTACATTATGGGCCATCCTCGTTAGATGTGGGGGTAGAATAAGTATAAATATTGTACTTCCAAAAGCACTCTTCAGTACACTCCTGGACCTGTGAAAGTTACAGAAGAAGGACTGCCCTGCTGCTGAAGGACAGCCTTGCTGTCTGAAGAAGACGATTGGACCTGCTTGCCTTCACCCCAGGCTAATCAGAGTGACTTCAAGAGTCAGTTGGATGACTTCCTGTGTGAGGTACTGTCACTTGGATAGGTTAGACCTGTGAACAACCACTGCAATTTTGCATGTACACGTTTCTTAAGTTGCCTTCTTTTCTGCACAATGACTTTTGTCAAATATTTCCTTGCATGAAAGTGCAGGATTAGTATCTCTGAAACCAAATTTGCTTACAATTCCATTTCGTAAGTACACTCACCACAACTTGAACATTTAATAGAAGGCCTAGAAACACATTGGGCAAATATTGTTGTTTTTTATTTGTCTATGAGGCGACATGGCTATCACACAGACAATAAACAATGTCAGCCCAGCTGACGCCTCAACACGGAAGCATGGTTGATGTTATTGTAAATGCACATGCATTTCCATGCTCAAATTAAGGAGCACACTGCTGTCATTGCGAGGTCGTCGCTTTGTTGGAGTTTCAGCTCAGCTGATTCCTGTTTAACCTCTGCGAGGAGGGATGCCCAACTTGTGACCAAGACAAGGACCTACTTACCTTGCCTTCAGGTAATGAGGACTTAGATCATCTAATAGGGGATTCTTGGCAGAACATCTGACCTAGATAACTAGGTTAGGGAGTGTATAATAAGAGTACAATAAACCCAGTACTTATATGCTATATGCCAGCATTTTAAATATATATATATATATATATATATATATATATATTCACTGAAAAAACCATAGGTTATAGACCATATATAGGTAGGAATTAGCATTTACAAAACCTTGAAAATTCACTGAAAAAACCATAGGTTATAGACCATATATAGTTAGGAATTAGCATTTATAAAACCTTATTTTACTGACACAAAACCATTGAAATTCGCATATATAGTTAGTTGCACTAACTATATATTTCGCGCACCCGCAATCCACTGCTGATGATGTCACATATTACATCATTCATGACATGGTCAGTGACATCACTGATGACATCACTGATGACATCTCAAATGACATCACTGATGACATCACTGATATCAACATCCAGTGTCTGTATGTTTCTGTAAAGTTTAAATATGTCTTACATATTGAAGAATGAGTGGATGTATAAGTGTCTGGATGAAGGATTTAGTAGGTGCATGACTGACTGTATGAGTGAGTGATTAAATGTGTCTCACTGAGTGCATGGGTTAGTGACTAAACTGTCTTAATTTGTGCATCATTATGTCTGTTGTTTTGTAAACTGCTGCATGTGTTGATCAGTAGCTATATGAGTAACTATATGGGTTATTGATTGGTTGCCCAAGTATTTGTATGGGAGACTGAGTGTGTGTGTGGGTGGTTGGGAGGTGTATGACTCTGGGCATAGATGTGTGACCAGTTGATTCACTAGATGTATGGGTTCAAAAGTGCATGTGGAAACAGCTGTATGGGCGGTTGACTGTGTGCATGAGTGTATTGGTGAGTGAATGGATATCTCAGTGCTACATGTCAAAGTAAGAACATATGTAAAACACAGTATATGTGAGAGTTAACATATATAAATAACTGTGCATAAGAGCCAGTGAATGTGTGATTGGCTGTATGGATCATTCTGAAATTGTATCAGGGATTGTATAAGAGAGTAAATATGTGTTAGTATCTGTTTGAATAAGTAAGTTGTGTATAACTGTATAGTTGAGGAAATGGAGGTGTGATTGATTCTTTGCATGACTGACTAGGTGTGTGAGTAACTCCATGGATGAGTGACACTCTGTGAGTGTCTGTTTACACTGAGTGTATATAAGGTTATATTAGAGTCTGAAGAAGTTCATCGTATTATCACATGAATGATGTCATCAGTGATGTGATCAGTCATGTCAAATCAGATGTCATCAGTGATGTCATCAGTGATGTCATTTGAGATGTCATCAGTGATGTCATCAGTGATGTCACTGACCATGTCATGAATGATGTAATATGTGACATCATCAGCAGTGGATTGCGGGTGCGCGAAATATATCGTTAGTGCAACTAACTATATATGCGAATTTCAATGGTTTTGTGTCAGTAAAATAAGGTTTTATAAATGCTAATTCCTAACTATATATGGTCTATAACCTATGGTTTTTTCAGTGAATTTTCAAGGTTTTGTAAATGCTAATTCCTAACTATATATGGTCTATAACCTATGTTTTTTTCAGTGAATTTCAATGGTTTTTTAATAGCAAATATTAAAAGCTGTTAAATGTATTCTTTTTTTTAAAGGAAAAAGATATTTTATATGTATTTAACCACTTGGCTGCTAAGGGGTGTGCATGTAGGTCCATTGACTTTCCATTGAAATCAATGGGCCCTACATGACGAGTTACCCTTGTCATTAGCACTGAAGGGGTTAATATAATTTTTTTATGTATATATTTTTTTTAAATTTTTTTTTTTTGTTTCGCTACCGGTCCGCGCACCGGGTAGCTTCCCGTTAGCTCAATTGGGTGCCGCGACCCGGTCCGCGAACCGGTAAACGTTCCGTTAGCGCAACTGCCGCGTTAGAAAACAACATCGTGACGTGTCGCGTAAGCGCGACGTATCGCGTTGCCGCGTAATGCGTCTTATGACGCGCCGCGTTAGCGCACCCGGAAGTGCTCCGGAGCGCGAACCGAGGTGCGAAGAGCAGCTCCCCGGAAGCGATCCGGGGCGCGGCGCGGAGCGCGTAAGGTAAGCATAACAGGTCATGTGACTTGTTAATAAAACTTTTTATTGGTTCATTTCACTTTTGGTTTCCTAATGATGTAAGGCTAGGTCATGTGACCTAAAAATAACACTTTTCGTTGGTTTAGAACATTTTTTTTTCCCAAATGATGAAAGCCCCCACCTTTTTTCTCACTCTGACTTTCAACTTTGTGAGAGGAAGACCTATTTTTATTATTAAGAGATGGCTTCAATAGTAGCTGCAGCTGGTGCACCCCCACCACCACCACCACCTCCTAGGAAGGAAGGACCACCTACCCAGTTCCTTCCCAACCGTGAGGAAGAGGAAGAAGAAGAGGAAGAGGAGGTACATGAGAGAGTATTGTTGCCTGAACAGCCCCGGAAATCCCACCACAAGGACAGTTTCATTTGGCAATTTTATACATTCCCAGAAAGCCAAAAAAAGTCAATGCCCGTTATGTCACATGCCTGATCTGCAAAGAAGTTCTGTCCCGAGGCACAGATAAAAAATATAGCTACGGGAACTATACTATGCATCGCCACTTGCAAAGGTGGCATCCAATAAATTACAGCGTGGCTGAGGTGCGTGACCTCCGTGAAAACCCACGAACTCCTGTGGCCACCACCTCAACACAGGAAAGTTTTTCGGGACCGGGGGCGAGGGAGACGGTCCCCAATATCCAGAGCAATTTTCAACACATCAAGCTAGTGTGTATTTATTGTGGGGGACTACTTTGCCACGGGGAGATGAGTGTGATTTTAATGAACAGAGCATTTGAAAATCACAAGTGCTCAAAACGCCACAAAAAGTGATTTTTTTTTTTGCTCCTGTTGAGCCATTTCTAATGCCTGTTTTCCGTTGTTCCCCCACAAAAAAAACAAAAAAAACATAAAATTGTTCAAAATAATACAAAAAAAAAAATGTTCAGAAAAATAAAAAAAATATAAAACAACAAAAACATTAAAAAAAAGTTCTTTTCAGAACTACCTCCCATTTAAAAAAAATTACTAACATTTTTAGCACTCTTCACTTCATTTTTCTCATGGGTGCGCTTCCCGGTACGCGCACCGGTGAGCGCCACGTTAGCGCAACACAAAAAAAAAGAAAAAAAAACAAGAGAAGGAGAGCATAAGAGAAAGAGAAAGAGAGAGTAATGTTAAGAGACAGACAGCAAGAGAGAGCAACACAGATGTACTGTGTAATACATAGTAAAACAGTGTAAAAGATATAACAAAGTGTAAGAGAGAAAATGTTAAAAATATAAGGCTGTGAAACAAAGAAAGAAAGAAGAAGAATACTAAAGCAGAGGCACATGAAGAATGTGAGTGTCTGTAAAGACTAAAAGGAAAGAGAAAAAATGATGTACAAATTAAAGGTAATAACGGAACCAGATTTAAATAACACTGGTAAAGGAGAGAGAGAAAAAAGTGTGCATAAATAAAGAGGGATGAAATAAGATGGATAACATCGAATAAAGTTAAAACATGTGGATTAATAGAGAAAAAACTAAAAGAAGAAAAGAAGAAGCAACAGAAAGGGAATAATTGAAGCAGCAAAGAAATGTAAATAACGTAATGTGCTTGAACTTCAGGGAGAAAGCATAATGAACAAGTAGTGAAAGAGTGAAGAGACAGAGACAATTACAGTAAGATAGACGGACTGAGTGAACGGGATTGAAGAACTGTGAGAACAGAGGTACTGAGAAAAGGAGTGGAAGGAGTGCAGTAAGTAAATCATCCACACAACACAACAGCTACCCTACCTCAAAGCAATCTAAAATATTATTTTACTGTTTTTCTTTGTTTTCCCCTTGTTACGCTCCCCGGTGCGCTACCCATAGTAAAAGTAAAGAGGGGTGATAGAGGGAGAAATATTGAATTAGGATAACACATTGTGAGTGACAAAGAGAGAGGACAAAGAGATTAAAAGGAACAGTACCTGAATGGGCTTGAGTACAACAGCAAAAAAAGATAAGTAATGCAGTGTGTGTGACTTACAGAGAGTTAGTGGGTGTAGGTCGGAGTGTGGGTGTGTAAGGTGTGTCTGTGGGTGTGGTTGTGTGGAGTGTTTTGGTGTGGGTAGAGATGAGGGTGTGTGAAATATGTGTGAGAAGTGTATGAGTGTGGGGTGTATATGTGTTCAATGTATGTGTGTGTATGGAATGTGTGTGTGTTTTTGAGGAGTGTGTGTGGGAGGTTTTTTGTGTGTATGATGTGTAGGTGTGGTGTGTGTGTGGGGTGTATGTTACAGGTGTGTGTATGTGTTGGGAGAAGGATGAGGTATATATGTAGGAGTAAGGTAAATAATTAAGAAAAAGAGAATGAGTAAATAAGCAAAGGAAGGGAACAGAGGGTAAGTGAAGTAAAGAATAGGGATCAAAAGAAGTTGATTATGAGAGGGTAAATAATGGAAGGGGAGTAAACATGGAGAATAAAAATAAGTGAGAGAAGCAGAGTAAAAACACAGGAGTGAGGTAGATTGAGAAAATGTTAGTGACCTTAAAGCAAAGGGTGATAACAAACTACATTTTTTTAGTCATACTTACCATATAATAAATGTAACTTTAATTTTTTTTACTACAGTTGGTATCTGTGAAAGAGAGAAAAAAATATAAGTTATAATTAGTAAAATATGTATTTTAAATTAAAATATACCAATGAGGAGCTAAAAACATCCTAACACTCTATTTAGAAATATAGTGAGTGAAGAACACAGAAAGGGAAATAAACTAAGTTAGAAGGACAAAAAAAGGGAAAAAGAAATAGAAGGAGAGCAAATTACAATGAGTAAGGCATATAGATTCACTAAGAAAAAGAGAGAGAAGTACAGAGAAATGAACTGAAAGTAAGAAAGATACTAAAACAATGTGAGTTAGCAAAACTAAATCAGGAAACACAAGTAAGTAAAAAGATAATGACTGAGACAGAAAACAGTCTAATTAATGATGCATTTAGAAGAATGAGGAATAGAAGATAACTGAGAGTAAGTGAAGAACAGTCATAGAGTGAAAGGATGAAGGGAAACAGAATAATATACAACAATTGAAGGAAATGGACTAAGGAAGTTATAAGGTAGACACACTAAGAGAAAAACAGAGTGAGGTGGAGTACAATGAGTGAGAAAAGAAAAAAGTAAGTGAGCAAAAAAAAGGAAAGAGAGGAGAACACGACTAAAACAGTGCTACTGAGAAAAAATAATTTGGTGATGAAAGTAAAGAGAAGGACAATGAAAAAAGGAAATGATGGATAGTAACGGAACCAGAGTAAAAGAAATGGGATGAAGAACGACGAGAGAGGAGCAGTGAAGTTGTTGTAAAAGAGGTGATAGAAGGTAGATAAACACAAGTGAAAATAATACAAGTAGAGTGAGGCACTGAGTACAGAGAAGTAGTGAACGAAAAATAGAGAGAAGAGGTCAAAAGTAAGAAGCAAACAAAGATAAGCGAGGGAGAGTGGATGTCAGAGAATGGGAATACAATTTAATTTACACAATCCAAACTATAGAATAATTTCTACAACATGTTACATAGTTTATTTTTGCTGTTCTCAGAATATATTGAATTTCACTTAAAGCAGTGAGTTCAAATTACTCATCATATGACAGCGGGAAAAAAAAAACACAATCTAAAAGATTGTGTTTTAAAAAAAACCTTACATACTGACAAACGACAAATGTACGCTAATCTTTGATTGACTTACTTTTCCTTGAGGCCAAATAGTATATCATGGAGGTCCTTTTCTCGTTACATAGTATTTTGCTGTTCACTTAGAAATCCATTTCAACGACTTTCTACAAGAAAAGCTCCAAGAACATCAAAATTTAATATACTCCTTTTTTTCAGTCATGACTCTTTACTCATTCTTGCACCTTTCCATTTGGCCAAATAGTGTCAGATGTATGAGTATATATGAGTACTCCTCCCGTCTTCATAGGCCAATTACCTTTACCTAAATTTTGGCTGTAAAAACACTAGGTATGAATTTATAAAGCCAAAAGGCAAACGTTGTTTGAAAGTCAAATTATTGTCGTTACATTGGGTCCAACCTTTAGAAGTTTTTAAATAGCATGTGTAATGCCCTGATGTTGTAGAAGGACCGTCATGAAAAATAATAGCTACAGTTGCAAAGGTTCTTCCTGATATCGATAACTGAGAAGCCACAACATTTTTAATAGAAGTTGTCAATTTAGTTCCATCAGGTCTACATCGTTGGAACATTAAAATAACATAGTGACCATAATTTTGTAGAAATAATGTGGACAGCATTGCAGACTTACATTGGGTGCACACCATATTGTGATCCGCTGCTTTAACTAGATTATTGAAAGACACTGATTTGCAGTCTGGTAAAGTTAAATATATAAATCTTTCAGAGTCTATTCTAGTAGTACTTGATGAAGCACAGTTATCACAGTCATGTTGCCATTGATAAGAAAGGCCAAATAGATTTTTTATATCTACTCCTTCATCTTGTAATACATCAAACATATACATTAAAAATTCCTGACAATCCTGCTGAATATTCTGTGAAAATTGATTTTGACCTGAAAATATATCTAGAAGATTTCTAATTTCTGAAACACTTTCTATTTTAGCTCTATCACTACTACATTTCTCTAACACAGAATTCAATAAACAGCACAATGTTTGTTCCCGATTTTTAACAATCTCTCTTTGTAAATTTTGAAAAAAAAAACAACATTAACTACTACATTAGCATAGCAGTTGACACCAGAACTGTTTTCAAACTGAAATCCAACAACATCTTCAACATAATCCTTTTTGTTTCTCTTTACAATTACACTTTTATCTACTTTATGCCTTTTTGCTGATACATCACTGCAATTACTCTCATTTCTTCTTTTTCGGCCTACCACACGTTTTTCAATCTGAGGATATTGAGGCAAATGTGGAGCATACTCTCTTCTTAACCTATTGTATTCTTTTACACAATCTAAATCTGCACAAATCTTTGTTTCATCACACTCAATCAAGTACAATCCTGCTAAAGTTCTGACTCGTGATAATGCCACATATGCCATACCCTCTTTAAACACAGAACTTCCAATGTTCACCAAAGCGCTATCTACACTTAAACCTTGAGACTTATGAATTGTCACCGCATATGCCAAACAAATAGGAAACTGTTTTCGGCGAACATATAAGTCTTTCAAGAGAAAAAATCTAGCTGAACAACGACAAATTTGTTCTATTTCATCAATGTCATCAAATTTAATTTTTAAAATTTCAATTCCATCTCTATTTTTGTAATTCAGAAAACCAACAACATAACCCATTGCTCCATTTACTAGACCTCTTTCAACATTTAAATTCCTTCTTAAAATGACACGACAATTCAAACACACATTCAGAGTCTTTTCAAAACCAGCAGTTTTAGATATAGTCTTCTCGAATGAATCCAATTTTGATTTCAAATTTTCAGACAAAATAATTGTTGCTCCCATATGCTCTATTTTATCAATAGCTTCCAGTTTCACTATCTCTTCATTTTCTAACTGTAACATTTTGTTGTTGAAAATGGAACATTCTTTCAACAAACATATGCCAGATTTCTTCTCGTTAATTTTCTTAAATATGTTCTCTGGAAGAATGTTTTCATTTGGGTACAAATTTGAAATTAATTGTGCATGTAAAGCTTCTTTCCCTTGCTGACTTACATTTCCGATCCTTACATCTTGTAGAATATTTTTATAATCCTCATCGTTTGCCTGCCGCATATTTTGAAGCAGTTCTGCATATTTAAAGTTTAACCATATATTAACGTTTCCGATGCTCCCTAAGCACTTCCTGGTATCTTCATGTGTGAGCATTTTGAACACAGGTTGTCCTTTCACTGGAGTCAACTGCAGAAGATCTCCAAAAACAATAATATGTTTTCCACCAAATAAGACATCATAGTCTGTTCCAAGAATTTCTTGCATTCTCAAATGCACAAAAGCAAGCATGATATTTGACACCATGCTTACTTCATCAATGATAAGAAGTTTAATTTTCTTCAGTACTCTCGAAACTTTGGAACACGCATCTCCTGATAGCTTGTGATACTCCAATTTGTTATCATGCTCCACTGGCAGCATCAGTAAACAATGTAAAGTAATCCCTTTAATGTTATGTGCTGCCAGCCCAGTTGGAGCAGTAACAACACAAGACAGCGGTGATTCAGTCCTTTTCTGCAGATAAGTTGCAATGGCTTTAATCAGAAAACTTTTTCCAGTTCCCGCTTCTCCACTCACGTACAGTTGGACAGGCTTAAATGATGTACATGAGCATTCTTTTTTCTCATGACTGAATCCATGTTCAATCTGTTCTGTGACTTCGTCATATATCTGTTTCTGCTCAAGGTTTAGTTGTTTCACCAAATCTTCTAAGTTAACTTCATCATCTTGACCTTGTTCCATAGCTCTTTCCACCTCATCCATGGCAGTAGCAGCTTCATTTTGGATAATTGGTCCTCCTAGTGGATCCTGACTCAATGAAGCAGAACTCTGACTGCCTTGAGAACTGTCTCTCGCAATCTCTGCAGCAATTGTGGCTTCTTGCTCTATTTCTTCATTCAACATTTGCAGATAATTTGGAAAAACAGGACATTCTACGGTATCCTTCATTGCATTAAAGGAGTCTTCATAACAGAGAAAATCTCCAAGAAGTTCCTCTTCTTCACGCCATGGTTTAAACAGTTGCAAAAGAGCCAAATAATAAAATTCTCTTTTATCTGGATTATCACAACTCAATTTGCGATGATTAATCAAATGACCTTTTTTCTGTTTCACTAGACATCCTTCACATCCAATGACTCCATATATTCCATTATTGATATCTTCTCTGACGTTCCTCTTATAAATATATCTCTGCAGAACTTCATAGAGGCAAGCGTTCTCAAGGTGATGACTTCTATTTGGATAGTATGTATCCAACATGTTTGTCTTCAAAATATCTGTACTTTCTGGTTCTTTCTCCGCCAAATACTCTATCTCTTGTACAGATTTCAAAACTCGATTTCGTGTTGCAGCAAGACCTAGACTCACCCAAATGATGGTTCTAGATTTGGCATAGAGACTTGCTGACGACAATCGATCAGAACATTCATACGCTCCAATTTCTCGATGCGACAACATCTTCAGACTGTAACTGTATAATTTCTTGCTTAGACTCTTTTCATGTGAAATGTCCTCCCACATTTCCTTTAGTTCTGTCTTTTCTTTTTTTGTGATGTAAGACGTCACATATCGAGCCACAGCAATAGAGTTGTCAGCAACGAATTGAATATCCATGTTAGCATTCCACATGGACAAAATCACTGGGTTGTAGTCGTTGATGTACTTAGACTCTTCGTCTCTTTTTAAAGTGTATGTATTTTTTGGTGATTTCCTCGTCACAGTATGTCGCAGAGAAGACATCAAATTATTTACTCTTCCTTTAGAAATCACTGGTCGTGGAAAGCTGAAACGACATTTTGTGTAGAACTTGTCCTTGTTTCTGAATTTTCGACGACAGTACTTTCCACAACGATGGGATTGAAAGCGTAAAACTTGTTGCCTTAAACTGTTTTCTTCTGTAGTTTTCGGAACAGCACATGTTGAATACTCTTCAATGAAACTCATCACTGTGTCATCCGAATCTGTTCCAAATTTGGGTGCATCTTTAATCCAGCACCTCTCGCTTGATACTCCTTTCTCCAAAAGAAATCCAAAACCTCTCCAAGGGGAGGATTTTTTTTGTCGGTAATAAAAGACATCATAGCTTCAAATCTATGATTAAAATATCTGCATACATTCACTGGATCCAAAGAGCACAGTTCTCCAGGTGTTTTGAATTCTATATTATGTATATTATCATTGGCCTCTCGTAGAAATTGAAGTAAGTCCTCCCATGCATACTCGGCACACTAAGAGCGAGGAACCATCCAGGAGTTCCTAAGTTTCTTAGCATACATTTCAATTCCCCATGGCGACGGTACCAATACTCATTTGTACCACGCTGACATGCCATGAGATTAATTAGATGAGATTCTAAAATGATATCTTGAAGATTCACTTTCTCCATAAAGTCCCTCGCCGAAACATTTTGTAGATGTGCTCCACTTTTCAGAATATGGTTTACTGCATAAGAAAGCCCAGACAAGTCACTTTCATACAGTAGATGAAACAAATAGGGAATGCATTGACGAAACCTTGCATCTTCAGCATATAATCTTACAGTTCGATATTCAGATGCAGGAATTTGAAGTGGTCGATCGTCATATCGTCCACCTCGACCTGTTGGAAATAGCTGTGGAAAACAACGAGCTTCCAAACTTTCTTCCCATACACTAATGGGACTTCCTTTTGCTGTTTTCATTTGAAACAAGTCAATTGCATTCCCCATTACTTCTTTGGAATGTAAAGGATGAACAGTATAATGTTCATATATTTCTTCACTTCTAGACACATCAACTTTTTCAATTTGGCCGCCTGAACAATCACTGTCTTCAGCTGTAGCTGTTTCCTCTGCTGCAACACATACATCTTTGTAGTACTCATTGTTTTTGACTAAATACAACGTTGCCTTTTTGACTTTCCTAACATCCACTAAATCTTGCCAGATTTTTTTACTCTTTGTTGGAACCCCATTAACTAGAATAACTAAAGGTTCCTCTTCTACTTTTTCTATACCAATTGTATCAATATTTTTTTTTCAAATCTAGGGGCAAATAAACAACTTTTCCCTTTAATCCTCTCTGCAGGAGGCAATTTCCCTATCTTAGGCTCCATGCGAACAATTGCCTGAAAAGGATGGACACATTGAATCAAAATAGACTCATATGTTTTTAAATCCATCAATTCGCGCGGAATGTCTATCAACTCCAGATTATTATGAACAGCTCTAGCAGGCATTCTGTTTTGATTTAATTTGTCATAACAATATTTACAAATACGCTGATCAGAACTCAAATCAAAAGAATTCTCCACCCACAAATAAGTTGCTAAATCTTTCCACTCATAATTATCCATCTTTTCACTTTTTGCATATAAATCAACTAACCTAGTCTGAATCTTATAATGAGTCCGTCGACAACACACACAAGTAAAATTCGGCCTTTCACTTGATTTCACCTTAAACCTGGTAATTTCCTTCTCAAACTTTTCTGTATTTAAAATCTGTACATTGTCTTCCACATTACCTTGAATTGCTGTCTCAATTTCTACACTGTCCTCTTGCTCACGAAAATAACAAATCTCAATTTCTTCACAAATCTTCTTCACATCTAATTCTGTTCCATGCAAAAGAGCACTGTTTAATTGTTTAAGCTTAAGTGCTGGACTTTTTGCATAATACAACATTCTCACTAATTTCCTCATTTTGGTATGATGCACTGCTAACATCCTAAAATGATGAAAAACACTCTGACAGACTTTTCTAGAAAGACAAGCCAGTGAATGGCCTTGCAAACCTGTGATTCCTCTCACTCTGCAAGGATCTAAGTTTTGCAACAACTTCATTTTCTGCTTTAGACTTTTCTTACTATATGTACGTAAGAAATTACAAAACAAATCAATTGATTCCTGTCGCACACTACAAATACTACTACACTTCCAAGTGTACACTGGACCCTTATACGTCTCCCTAAAACTCCATCAGATAACACCTCTTCTGGTTCTCTAGGCACAAGTTTCTCTTTTTCAATCGGACAACCGTCTTTCACTTCATACGCTCGACCACTGGTGTCAACTGCATGCACTAAATCATTCTCCTGGAAGTAACTCTCCTCATTAAAAAATGGCTCACAACTTGAACTGTGCATCCATTCTCCAGAAAAAACTTTACAAAAATTAGTCCGATTAATTACTCTTTTCCATCTACTGTTTGATTTGAAAACATCAATTGTCTTGTTAAGTGTCCTAATTCTATTGATTATTAAAATAAATATTTTTTTCTTAACTTCAAAAGCATGATCAACAATCTTCTCTACACTTTTCTTTTTCTTATAAAAAGCAGGTCTCTGTTTACCTTTCCTAATGTTTTTTAACAAATTTAAAACCACCCTATTGCGAAACATTCGTCTACGAATGTCTCTAAACTGATTCAGCCTTCTATTCCTATACATATTATTCTCTCCTGCTCCAGTTTTAGGATTCTTTGAATTTCTCTCCTTCCTTTTCAATTTTACTCTCTCATTTTCTTTTTGTACATGGTGTCCATTATTTTTTCTGGATGTACATATGTTGCGTAAAAAAGACTTAGTTGTCTTACCAGGAGCTTTGTTCCTGTTTTTTGAAGTATCTGTTGTGGAAGAATGCTGTAATTCCGTTGCTATTTTTGATTTTTCCCGGTTGCGTTCTTTCTTTGTCCTTTCCTTTGTGGGCATCTTTGCCTTTTCTTCAAATAACGATTTCAATCTGTGTTAAAGAAAAACAGTACCACATTATAGACCACTATTACCAAACAACAAAGCAATGACAAAAAGCAAACGATCAATACAGGGTTTCAAATCAGGTGAGGATTCTCCAGTGGTGCACAAAAGGTGAGGAGTGTATTGAAAAATATAGTGGAAGACAGCTCTGTCCACAACTACAAAGAAGATTAGACCTATGTCTAACTCCACTGCACTCTTATACACAGGCTTCACCACCTATGCTTCCCAAGAAAATATTGAGTTATATAGTTATATAAAATTGTATTTTATAAAATTGTGAAGCTCCATGAGAAAGCGTTTGCCTCAGTCTTATTCCTGTTGTGAGGCAGGTGCAAGATTTTGCCTCAGTCTTATCCCTGCTGTGAGGCAGATGATTGTAAATAGGATCTGTGCTGTGTTTGCTAAATGTGATGTCAAAAACGATTTTGGAGAAAATGATTGGTTTTTACATTTTTGATTATAATGTGGCGCAGAGGTTTAAAAAGTGACGCATCTACCTACATGCATCAATTTTTAAATATGCAGCAAAAAGGTACTTGTTTGGGTTTTTCTAGAGAGCGTAGTTGGTGAAGCTTGTGTCTAAGAGTGCAGTGGACTAGGCTTCATGAAGCATATACCTGTCTGCATTCGTAGACGCAGGTGTCAATTTGACTCTTTACAGTGATGTTAGCTGTGTTTTAAATCAGTGTAGGAATCATATTGAGTTTGTTTGCATAGAGGAATTGTATTTTGTAAAATTGTGAAGCTCCATGTGAAAGCGTTTGCCTCAGTCTTATTCCTGTTGTGAGGCAGGTGCAAGATTTTGCCTCAGTCTTATCCCTGATGTGAGGCAGATGATTGTAAATATGATCTGTGCTGTGTTTCCTAAATTTGATATCAAAAACGATTTTGGGGAAAATAAATGTATTTTACATTTTTGAGTATAATGTGGCACAAAGGTTTAAAAAATGACGCATACATGCGTCACTTTTTAAATATGGGGTAAAAAGGTACACGTTTGGGTTTTCCTGGTGAGCCTAGGTGGTGAGGATTGTATCTAAGTGTGCAGTGGACTAGGCTTCATGAAGCATATCCCTGTCTGCATTCTTAGAGACAGGTGTCAATTTGACTCTTTACAATGATGTTACCTGTGTTTTAAAACAGTGTAGGAAGCATATTGAGTTTGTTTGCATAGAGGAATTGTATTTTGTAAAATTGTGAAGCTCCATGAGAAAGCGTTTGCCTCACTCTTTTTCCTGTTGTGAGACAAGTGCAAGATTTTGCCTCAAAACACCTGTGTCTAAGAATGCAGCAGAGATAGGCTTCATAAAGCCTAATCCACTGCACTCTTAGACACAAGCCTCAACACCTATGCTCCCCAGGAAAGCCCAAACAAGTACCTTTTTTTGACACATGTAGGTAGATGCGTCACTTTTTAAACCTCTGTGCCACATTATATTCAAAAATGTAAAAACCATTTATTTTCCCCAAAATCGTTTTTGACATTACATTTAGGAAACACAGCACAGATCCTATTTACAATCATCTGCCTCACAGCAGGGATAAGACTGAGGCAAAATCTTGCACCTGCCTCACAACAGGAATAAGAGTGAGGCAAACAATTTCTCATGGAGCTTCACAATTTTACAAAATACAATTCCTCTATGCAAACAAACTCAATAAGCTTCCTACATTGTTTTAAAACACAGCTAACATCATTGTAAAGAGTCAAATTGACACCTGTGTCTAAGAATGCAGAGAGGGATATGCTTCATGAAGCCTAGTCCACTGCACACTTAGATACAATCCTCACCACCTAGGCTCCCCAAGAAAGCCCAAACATGTACCTTTTTTCCCCATATTTAAAAAGTGACGCATGTATGCGTCATTTTTTAAACCTTTGCGCCACATTATACTCAAAAATGTAAAATCCATTTATTTTCCCCAAAATCGTTTTTGACATCACATTTAGGAAACACACCACAGATCATATTTACAACCATCTGCCTCACAGAAGGGATAAGACTGAGGCAAAATCTTGCACATGAAGCTTCACAATTTTATGAAATACAATTCCTCTATGCAAACAAACTCAATATGCTTCCTACACTGAGTTAAAACAGCTAACATCATTCTAAAAAGTCAAATGTATTTCTATTAAACATGCACACATTCTTTATTCCTTTTAAAAAATGTAAAAACTATTTTTATGCTTCATGAAGCCTAGTCCACTGCATTTTTAGACACAAGCCTCACTACCTACTCTCCCCAGGAAAGCCCAAACATGTACCTATTTGCACCATATTTAAAAAGTGAGACATGTAATTAGATGCGTCACGTCTTAAACCTCTGCGCCACAATATACTCAAATATGTAAAAAAAAAATCATTTCCCCCTAATCGTTTTTGACATCACATTTAGGAAACACAGCACAGATCCTATGTACAACCATCTGCCTCACAGCAGGGATAAGACTAAGGCAAAAGCTTTCACATGAAGCTTCACAATTGTACAGATTACAATTCCTCTATGCAAACAAACTCTATATGCTTCCTACACTGAGTTAACACATGTAACATCATTGTAAAGAGTCAAATTCACACCTGTGTCTAACAGTGCAGTCAGGGATAGGCTTCATGAAGTCTAGTCCACTGCACTCTTAGACACAAGCCTCACCACCTACGCTCCCCAGGAAAGCCCAAACATGTACTTTTTTGCACCATATTTAAAAAGATACACATGTAATTAGATGCATCACGTTTTAAACCTCTGCGTCACAATATACTGAAATATGTAAAAAACATTCATTTCCTCAAAATCGATTTTGAAATCACATTTAGGAAACACAGCACAGATCCTATGTACAACCATCTGCCTCACAGCAGGGATAAGACTAAGGCAAAAGCTTTCACATGAAGCTTCACAATTTTACAAAATACAATTCCTCTATGCAAACAAACTCAATATGTTTCCTACACTGAGTTAACACAGGTAACATCATTGTAAAGAGTCAAATGTATTTCTATTAAACATGCACACATTTTTTATTCCTTTTAAAAAATGTAAAAACCTTTTTTTCCCCCAAAATCGTTTTTACATCACATTTCCAAAACACAGCACAAGTCCTACGTAGAAGCATTCCATGTCACAACTAAAAATTCACAATTTTACAAAATACAATTACTCTATGCAGTAAAAACTTTTTACCAAGCATTATCAAAAAGCATGACACAAAGCAACATGTAAAGACCACAATTTTCTTCCAAATCTTCTCCATAGAGTATACAAGTCTCTATGTATATTAAATGAATCATAACTCACCTTTACAAATGCTTTAGGACATTCACAACAGTCAGATACACACACCAATATTTCTTTAGCTGAGCAAAAGGTATGTTCTCCAACCACTGCAAACCATAAAGGCACAGAAAACCTCTAATTCTACACAGATATCCCTTTTTGTTAACCAATTAAAACTCTTCCCTCTCTATATTCAAACCAACACCCTTCCCCCCATCAGCTCTTTCTACCTGTTACCATAGCAACTCCCTCCTCACTGAGCTGCCAGGGTTAAAAGTTTATTCTACAATGTTGCAAATCACCTCTGCAAGGATGTTTGACCTGCAAATACACCAGCTTATCTGGTGTAAGGTTTCTTTAAATAACTTGTTTTATCCATTCAAATTACTTCTTACACAGAACACAACCATGCACCCTAACTTTCAGTTTTCACCTATCTCATTCTACCAATCATTGCTTGTGATTCAAGAGCACTGAAACTCCACAGGTTTTTTTTTGCAAACTCCTATTATTCCAACTGCCATTTCTTTTCCACACTTCATCTAACTGCACCAGAATCTCCTCTGACCATGTATTCTGTCTGGATTATTGGACATAGTTATATCCACTGGGCTCAAAGGTATGCTAGTAACAGAAATTTACACAATCTTGATTTATCAAACGTGAACATAAAATGGATTGGCCACAGAGGATTAAAATGTCACCAATTGATTCCATTGGTGAAAACCTTTTTGCATTTGCCACACCCTGACCTGTTAATTCTGCACTGTGGAGGAAATGACTTGGGCACTTTGACTGGTGTAGGTCTGGAAATGCTTTTAAAGGACACCTTTGATCAATTGATGGCACTTTTCCCACAAACTGCCTTGGTATATTCCAATATATACCAAAGGCAGAAATGGAAGTGGTCCAACCAATTTTGTCCACAATTTGAAAAAGCACGGAAACATGTGAATAAATCTGTTTCTGCTTACATGAGAGACTATGGAATGGGTTCAATATACAACAACAACTTGCGTTACAACATGCAAGATATTTACAGAGAAGATGGGTGCACTTCTCAGATGAAGGGAATAGAATATTCCTCCTGAATTTAAGACTGTGCATTGGTACCTACTTGTAGGTACCTAAATCAGCCACAGAACCCAAAAGCCCTTTTCAGGGCTACCCTATCTCTGATCACTCCAAATGATTATCTTTTTCTAACTTTTTTCACTATTTTTCACCAAGTACGCTCCCCGGTACGCTTCCCGGTGCGCGTACCGGGCGCTCCCCCCGCGAAAATTTAAAAATATATATTTTTTTGTCCTATATGGGCCTCCTAAGACCCCCTCAGAAAACCTAGAGGGTCTGGGAGTGCCAACAGTGCCCCCTTATACCCATTCCCAACATTGTTTGTCCGCCATTTTCTGACTCAAATCTTCCGAAACACAAAATGGAGGGCTCCCGTAGCGCTGCCGGTACGCGTACCGGGGCGCGCACCGGAACGCGCTCCCAAAAAAATAATAAAAAATAATTTACATAAAAACCACTGGAGACACTTTCACCAAATATAGAATAGGCAATACTACATACCAGTCCCTACCATTTTCCCAAATTTGGTGGAATTCCATTCAGCCATTTGGCCTGTAGCCCTGTCTAAATATCCTGAGGTAAATTACATAACAAAAACACACCTGAAGTGTTAGAATTGACAACCAATTAAAATGTTACTTTCATTTTCTATTTTTTTTTCCTGACATTTGATTGGTTATGTACATGAATATAAATGAAAAATGAGAGGGAAACACAGCCATTTTGACTACTACTTCCTGAAGTGCATTTGAAAAGGATTTTCACTGAGAACTTCAACTGCTTTCTCAAAGGTAAGTTGTTATTTTGGAAAGTGAAGTATGTTGTGCACTTTAAGGTAATTTGGAAAACATTTTCTGATAGTTATATACTATCCCTCTGTAATAGTTATAGATTGAGATAGGCTTCTCTGTTATAGTTATGGATGGAGTTAGGCTTGTCTTGTATAATTATGAATTTACTTAGGCTTTATCACATACACTTTTTTATATTTCTACTTCCAGCCTGATACCATACACTGCCCAAACATAACTTCACTGTTAAAAAATCAAAACTACCTGTCTGAACGTAAACCCAACAGTGCCCTATCTCTACTGATATATTTATTTTTTATGCAATTTACAGCAAGAAAATGGAAGGAGAACAGCATATTTCTTTCGAAATTGTTCTGGAGAACAACCCTGAAGAAATTATTGATGAGAATGATGACTTTGATTTTATGGATGAGTCACTGGACCATGAATTAGTTCAGTTTGTGGAAGCAATAGAATCACATAATGAAAATGAGGACATTCCAGACAATATATTGTTAGAAGTTTTATTAAATTTTGAAAAAGAATCAGAAAAATAAATTTATATTTAATAATCAAAAATTGTTCGAGACATTATTCATTATTATATGTAATTCATAAACTATTACCAAATTGATTATAATATAAAGTCAGACTTATAGTATACTGTGCAACGTATTTGTGTTACATAGTAATTTTGCTCATAGTTACTTCCCTTCTCCCACTATATTATCTCCAATGTGTATTTGACATCTCTTTTTCATCTCCTGCCTCCATGTTGTTTCTGCTTCCCTGACAGACTATGGTATAGATTCCATATATATACCACACTAACTTCTATAACAACATGCACATTATCTACAGAGGAAACGGTGTACATTGAATTTAAGACTCTGCATTGGTACCTACATGTTGGTACTTAAATCACGCACACAACACAACACAACACCTCTATTCAGAGATACCCTACCTCTAAGCACTTTAAATTATTATTTTAGTGTTTCACTGAGTTTTCCCCATGTGTGGGGGTGGGGGAGGTGTGTGTAGGGGATGTGCGGGGGGTGTCTGTGAGGTGTGTATGTGTGTGTCTGTGTGTCTAGGGGGGATGAGGGGTATAGGTGTGTGGGGTATATGGATGTGGGTGGGGATATTGGTATGTAAGGTGTGTGTGTGGGTGGGGGTGTGTGGGGTGTTTGAGTGTAGGTGGGAGTGTGGGTGTGTGAGGTGTGTGTGGGGTGTGTGAGGGTGTGGGAGGTATGTGTTTAGGATGTGTATGTATGTATGAGATGTGTGGATGTGTCTGTGAGTTCTCTGTGTGTGTGTTGGGGGAGATGTGTGTGTGGGATGTGTGTGGTGTGTCTGTGAGATATTTGTGTGTATGTGCATGTGTGTGTGTGTGTGGTGGAAGGGGGGTGAGGTGTGTTTGAGTGTGGGTGTGTGGGATGCGGGTGTAGCTGTGGATGTGTAAGGTGTCGATGTGGGGGTGTGTGGTGTTTGACTGTGGGTGGAAGTGTGCATGTGTGAAGTGTGTGTGGGGAGTGTGTGGGTGTGTGAGTGTGGGGTTGTGTGCATGTGGGTGTGTTTGGGACACACTTGTAGGTACCTAAAACAGCCACAGAACCCAAAAGCTCTTTTCAGAGCTACCCTACATGTAATCACTCAAAATGATTATTTTACACTATTATTTTCACTATTTTTCACCTAAGTACGCTCCCTCGTACGCTCCCCGGTGCGCGTACCGGGCGCTCCCTCCGCGAAAATCGAAAAAAAAATGTGGGGGGTTTGAAGTGTTGACAGACAGTGGCAGCCAATCAGCATGCCTTCCCGAGAAAGCTGCATGCTCATTGGCTGTCAACACTTCTAACCAGGAAGTGTTGGCATCCATCTTGTGCTAGTGTTGAAAGACAGTGGCAGCCAATCAGCATGCTTTCCCGAGAAAGCTGCATACTCATTGGCTGTCAACACTTCTAACCAGGAAGTGTTGACATCCATCTTGTGCTCGATAGACAAAGGCAGAAGAAAGCAAAAAACAAACTTGAAGAACACAAAAAGGGGGCAGGGTAGATACACCCTGACACCCTAGGCCTGCCCAGGTGGTCCCACAAGGACAAAAAAGGACCACATTTTTTTCTTTAAAAACCTGGTCTGTTTTTTTAAAAAATTACCCCCCGGGGGGACCAAATCGCAGGGGCATAGTGATAAAGAAGTATGGGGGGTCCACAATCCCTCCACACTTCCCCAGGGACCGCCACCCCCGGGGCAAAGCAATGCAGCCCCTAGGCGCATACTGGAGGCTCCTGATGGGCTAGTTGGCCCCCAGGGACCCCCAGTATTCAAGGGGAATTAGTTCCTACTCTGCAAACACGCCAGGGGTTGCGCTGCAGAGAGGTGTAAAAAAGGGTGTGGCCTCATTACACCTCTCTGCAATGCAGCCCCCTGGCGCATACTGGAGGCTCCTGGTGGCCTAGTTGCCCCCCAGGTACCCCCAGTATGCAAGGGGAATTAGTTCCTCCTCTGCAAACGCGCCAGGGGTTGTGCTGCAGAGTGTTGTAAAAAAGGGGCGTGCCCTCTGAACACCTGCCTACAAAAATGTAGTAAATCAGTATAAAAAACCAAATTAATACATTTAAAAATTGTCATTTAAAAAACCTTGCAAATTCAATAAAAAAAAACATAGGTTTCAGGCCTTATATAGTTAGGAATTAGCATTTAAAAAACCTTGCAAATTCACTGAAAAAAACATAGGTTTCAGGCCTTATATAGTTAGGAATTAGCATTTTAAAAACCTTGCGAATTTACTGAAAAAACCATAGGTTTCAGGCCTTATATAGTTAGGAATTAGCTTTTAAAAAACCTTTAAAATTCACTCAAAAAACTATACGTTTTAGGGGTGTTATAGTTAGCTGGACATTTCACTCATACAAAACCATTGAAATTGCTCCTATATAGTTAGTTGTACTAACTATATTTCACGCACCCGCAATCCACTGCTGATGATGTCACATATTACATCATTCATGACATGGTCAGTGACATCACTGATGACATATTGAATTAGGGTCCTAGATAGAAACACAACATGAGTATGTGTGTGAGTAACTCTATGTATGAGTGTAGGTGTGTAACAGGATGTAAAGGTATATGAGTACATATGATGAGTGAGTACATGTATGAGTGACTATATAGAACTGTTGGTGAATGAGTGGATGTGTATGTAGATTTTGGAATTACTGAATAGGTTGTTCTAACTAGTATTGGTATCTCCATTGTTTTGAAAATTTTACTTTCTCTTTTTGAATGTGTGTATCAAAGGTTATATTAGGGTAAGAGGAGGTGTGCCACTCTTTCACAAGGATGATGTCATCAGTGATGTCATTTGAGATGTCATCAGTGATGTCATGAGTGATGTCACTGACCATGTCATGAGTGATGTAGTATGTGACATCATCAGCAGTGCATTGCGGGCGCGCGATTTATAGTTAGCTGAACTAACTATAACGGGGGAATTTCAATGGTTTTGTATGAGTGAAATGTCCAGCTAACATGTGTGAAACCTATGGTTTTTTCAGTGAATTTGCAAGGTTTTTCAAATGCTAATTCCTAACTATAACATGTGTGAAACCTATGGTTTTTTCAGTGAATTTCAGAGGTTTTGTAAATGATCATTATTAAATGTATTAATTATTATATTTATTTCTTTTTATACTAATTTCTTACATTTTTATTATAAATATTTATATATTTTTATTTTAAAATTATATTTCATATTCTTAATGTAAAATAATAACAAAACTAAATAGAAAAATATTTTTTTATTAATTATTTTTTCCAATATATTAAAATTGAATTCTATATAATTCCTTTTTCATTGTTTTTTTGGTAATCGTACCATACGCGTACAGTGATCGCACCATACTTTGTACAGCTAATCATACTCAGCGCGTACCCGCGCATACGCTACGAATACGCTTTGACGTTACGCATCGCATCAAGGCTTCCGTGTGACGTCATGTACGGCGCCCCGTACGCGAAAGGCGCGACAGTTTTTAATTGTTTAAAAACATATATTTATGTATTTAATGTACATACTAACAGTACACATTATCTAGGGTAATTATGAAAATTGTTTTTTAAAACTTTTAATAATCGTATATTACTTTTAAAAGCAATTACACAAATTGCGGTGGAACGTCATGCGTTCTCGCATCGTAAGCCTACGCAAAGCCATGTTACTTCAAAAGAAGAGATTTGATTGGTTCATAACACTTCCTATTCCAACTGTTGAAAGATCCATCCCATTTTAATCATTCTACTTTGACTTTCTAAGACGAAACATCTCTTCTGAGAATCCTGTCAAATAGAAGGAAGATCACCATAGTAACAGCAATGGACTCATCTTCCAGCCATTCTTCAGAGGGAGATTGCATTCCTGAAGAACCTCCAAAGAAGAAGAAAGAAGCTCTAATTTGGAAGTTTTTTACTTTCCCTGAAGGGCAAAAAAAGGTTAATGCTCCAAAAGTAACCTGTAAAATTTGCCAAACAACTCTTTCAAGGGGTGATCCATCTAAAAAATACTCCTTTGGCACAGCGAATATGGTACGACACATGAAGAACTTGCACCCCAACAACTTTGCTTGAGCTGCAACACAGAGGTTGCAGGACAACCCACCTGCTGCTACACCAAGCACATCAACTGCGGCAGCAGCATTTTCAGCAAGCAGTCCACACCCACATATTGATTCCGATTTTGGTGATGTTAAAATTCTATGCATTTATTGCGATGAACTTTTGTGTTACGGGGAACAGTCTATCGACCTGATGAAATGCAGGTTGCAGGAGCATTGCTGTCCTCGACATTAGTCATTAGACATTTATCAAGCCTTTTTGTTGTAACAACTACTCCAGCCGAAAACAGTAACAAATTTGCACACTTGCTACCTTTATTGGCTGGGGTTATCAATTATTCTTGCATTTCATATTCTGATTCAACTCATGGCCCTTTATCGAGCCTTTTTATTGTAGCTACAACCCCGGCCGTACCCAGTGGCTAATTTGCACACTTGCTGCCTTTCTTGGCTGAGGTTATCAACTATTCTTCAAGTAATTCAAATTGAAAGTCCAGACCCTTTATTGAGCCTTCTTGCTAACTACTACCCGTGAATGGCAGTGGGTAATTTGCACACTTGCGTCCTGTCTTGCGTCCTTTCTACCGCACTGTGTGTGTACTTTGTGCACTTGCTTAACTCCTTAGATGAGATACCCGTTTCTCAGGCTCCCACTGCGGAATTCGACTCGCAGTCTGTAATGGACTGGAAAACCAAACACCCATTTCCTTTACAAGGCAGTGGGTTGTTTGCGCGTCTGCTGCCTTTCTTATTTTGCACCTTATTCTGCATCCACTACCTGAAACACACTTACCTGCTGACTTTCTTGCTGCCTTTGCCAAGTATTATTCTAATTCAAAGTAGAGGCCCTGAAATGGGTCCGGTGTTGTAATTTCTTAGCCCTACCACCCACAGTGGGAACTTAGTGCACGTGCATTGCTTGCTTCGATGTGGCAGCCGTTTCTCAGGCTCCCACTGCGGAATCCGACGCACAGTCTGTGTAATAAGCTGGATATCCAAAGATCCACTTCCCTTACAAGGCAGTGGGTACTTTGCGCGTCTATAGCCTTTCTTATTTTTCACCTTTTTTATCTTCCACTCAATCAATACATCATCCACACATACACACACCTACTTGCTGCCTTTTTTGGCTGGGGTTATCATTTCTTCAATTTCATATTCTGATTCAAAGTCAAGGCCCTTTATCAAGCCTTTTTCACATAGATACTACCCCAGCAGAAAGCAGTGGAAAATTTGTGCACTTGCTGCCTTTCTTCGCTGGGGTTATCAATTATTCTTCAATTTCATATTCTGATTCTAAGTCAAGGCCCTTTATCGAGCCTTTTTGTTGTAACTACTTCCCCCGCTGAAGGCAGTGGGTCATTTGCACATTTGCAGACTTTCTTATTTTTTACCTTATTCATCTTCACCTCAATCAACACCTCATCTATACGTACACACACCTACATACTGCCTTTCTTGGCTATGGTTATCAACTATTCATCTATTTCATATTCGTATTCAAAGAGCAGGCCCTTAATCGAGGCAGTTAGAAATGTGCACACTTGCTGCCTTTCTTGGCTGGGGTTATCAATTATTATTGAATTTCATATTCTGATTCAAAGACAAGGCCCTTTAACGAGCCTTTTTGTTGTAGCTACTACCCCGGTCAAAGGCAGTGGGAAATTTACACACTTGCTGCCTTTCTTGGCTGGGGTTATCAATTATTCTTCAAGTAATTAAAATTGAAAGTGCTGGCCCTTTATTGAGCCTTCTTGGTAACTACTACCCGTGAATGGCAGTGGGTATTTTGCACACTTACGTCCTTTCTTGCGTCCTTTCTACCCCACAGTGTGCATACTTAGTGCACTTGCATTGCTTGCTTAGATGTGCTAGCCGTTTCTCAGACTCCCACTGCGGAATCCGACGCACAGTCTGTGTAATGAGCAGGGTATCCAAAGATCCACTTCCCTTACAAGGCAGTGGGTACTTTGCGCATCTGCAGCCTTTCTTATTTTTCAAATTTTTTATCTTTCACTCAATTAACACATCAACTACGCATAAACACACCTACTTGCTGCCTTTTTTAGCTGGGGTTATCAATTATTCTTCAATTTCATATTCTGATTCAAAGTTAAGGCCCTTTATGGAGCCTTTTTGTTGTAACAACTAACCCGGGCAAAGGCAGAAAGAAATTTACACACTTGCTGCCTTTCTTGGCTGGGGTTATCAATTATTCTTGAATTTCATATGCTAATTCAAAGTCAAGGCCCTTTATCGAGCCTTTTTATTGTAGCTACTACCCCGGCCGAAGCCAGTGGCTAATTTGCACACTTGCTGCCTTTCTTGGCTGGGGTTAACAACTATTCTTCAAATAATTCAAATTCTAAGTCCAGGCCCTTTATTGAGCCTTCTTGCTAACTACTACCCGTGAATGGCAGTGGGTAATTTGTACACTTGCGTCCTTTCTTGCGTCCTTTCTACCGCACAGTGTGTACTTTGTGCACTTGCTTAACTCCTTAGATGACATACCCGTTTCTCAGGCTCCCACTACGGAATCCGACGCACAGTCTGTATAGTGAGCTGGGTATGCAAAGACCACTTCCCTTACAAGGCAGTGGGTAGTTTGCGCGTCTGCAGCCTTTCTTATTTTTCGCCTTATTCATCTTCCACTAAATAAACACATCATCCACACATAAACACAACTATTTGCTGCTTTTTTTGGCTGGGGTTATCAATTATTCTTCAATCTCATATTCTAACTCAAACTGCAGGCCCTTTATAGAGGCTTTTTTGTAACTACTACCCCGGCTGAAGGCAGTGGGTCATTTGCACACTTGCAGCATTTTTTATTTTTCACCTTATTCATCTTCCACTCAATGAACACATCATCCACACGTAGACACACCTACTTGCTGCCTTTCTTGGCTGTAGTTATCAACTATTCTTCTATTTCATATTCTGATTCAAAGTCAAGGCCCTTTATCAAGCCTTTTTGTTGTAGCTACTACCCCAGCCAAAGGCAGTGGGAAATTTCCGCACTTGCTGCCTTTCTTGGCTGGGGTTATCAATTATTGTTCAATTTCATATTCTGATTCAAAGTCAAGGCCCTTTATCGAGCCTTTTTTGTTGTAGCTACTACCCCGGCCTAAGGCAGTAGGAAATATGCCTTCGATCTCCACTGCGGACATCAGGGTTCACAACTTCAATTCAGCTTTGGATCTAAATTTGTCTTCAGTATCTGTGCTGAGAACTGCCTTCAATCTATTCGCCGGTCAGTAGAGTTGACAACTAGATACCAGGAGTGCCAGCACTACAGAAAACATTGAATTCACTCTTGATTTATTTTTATTTTTTTCAATTTCTTTATTTCGGCATAAATGCCATAAAAGAGTCACAACAGAAATCATTACATTAAAATAAACATTTTGACAAGAAAAATTTAAATACATCAATAAAAAATACATTTCTTAATACAAATACATCGGAGCACAACCGAATCTAAGATACCAAAGATCCCCCCCCGGTTACTAAGACTCATTCTGATTCTAATCTTGGAGATATATTTCGTTTATAGTTTTTGTCCCTTTTTTTTCCTTAAGAAAAAAATTGAGTGTAAAAATCGACTGACACTAAATACTATTGTTTGGGTTGTGTTTGTTTTAAGTATTCTCAGGGCCTGGTTGCATGATCTCAGGCCCAACAATAGGCATAGTGGTTTAATCCATCTTCTTCTGGCCACTACATAGGCAGGGCAGAAAAAGAAAATGTGAAACTCATTCTCAATCTGGTTACATTCACACATAGAACAAATTTCATCTACCACTAGGAGTGGAACATTAGGCCTCCTTGACCAACGTGCCAAAGTTGTTTTGATCAAAAGATTCCCATATCTTAGTTTTAAGAATAGGGTTTTGGCAAGTGGGGGCTCTATCTCGTCAAGAAAGGTCTCAAATAGTGGCTCATCCTTGAAACTGAGAAAATTAGTTGCTAAAGTTCCAGCATCCGATACATTAGTTACCATGTTAACCATGAAACTCCAAAAGGCCCTTTTTACAATTAATTTTGGGTCAAACGGTAGATGTTCTGGGTTCTCCCAAAAATGTTTTAGAACTATTTTAGTAAGCCAAATTTTAACATGTTTTAACCACGGGATAGATTTTGAATTATCCAGCCCCATGATCTCTTTTAGACCATCTCTATAGTCATGCAATTCTGGCACCCGCCACAACCTAACCCATAACATCAGTGGACGAATTATAGTGTAATGGTCAGTTCTTTTGACGTTTAAGTCCAGTTGGAGAGGCACTAGAAGAGTACCTCTTGGGGCCCTTACCAGACTTCTCATAAAGTTGTTATCCAAGACGCAGAAGGTATCCTTTGACCCAGGACCCCAAATTTCTGCACCATATAACACTGCTGGTTGGACCTTGAATTTAAGAAGCTCTAATACCGGAGACACAGCTTTACTAGTACTCAGACTTTGTTTCCTAAGAATCGGCTTTGCATTCTGAATGAATGCCAGCTTACTTTTATCCATTTGGGCTCTCCAGGAAAAGTTAGCGTCTACAGTAACCCCTAGGTATGAAAAATGTGGGACCGATTCTAGTTTATCACCATTCAGTGTTAAGCAGCCTTTATTAGTTTTTGGTGGGTTGAGGGCCATACATTTTGTCTTTTTCCCATTTATTTCCAGTCCTTTCTTGCTACAGTATTCGCTAAAGGAATTAAGTAGTGCCTGGAGGCCTTTCTTAGTTTGGGAAATCAAAATGGTGTCATCTGCAAATAATAGTGATGTTACCCTTTCCCCATTAAGTTTAGGTGAATCATTTATACATCCCTCTAGATGTAAAGGGATGTCGTTCACAAACAGGGAAAAAAGTGTGGGGGCCAATACGCAGCCTTGACGGACGCCACGCTCGATGGGAATTTTTTGGGTCAGTTCCCCACTTGGACCCCATCTAATTTTCGCGAAGTTCCCTTCGTGCAGCTCTTTTATCTGAACCAATAGGCTGTTTGGTAACCCCACTAGGCTCAATGTTTTCCATAAGAGATTGCGTGGCACTAAATCGAACGCTGCTCTCAGATCGACGAAAGCAACATATAAATGCCCCTTTTTAATATGTACATATTTCCAATAAAGGCAACAAAATCTAAATATCCGATCTATTGTGCTTACTTTACATCGGAAACCAGCTTGAATTTGGTTAAAATTGCGTTCTCCTCCATCCAGTTACTGACACGAAATAAAATATGTCGTGAATAGATTTTCTGGGGAATATCCATCAGGCTGATTGGCCGGTAATTAGAAGGGTCCATCCGATCCCCTTTTTTAAAAATTAAAACAATTTCTGCTCCCCTCCAACTTTCAGGGAAATCTAAGCTGAGGGATAACTTATTGCACAGGTAATTTATATATGGTACCCATACTTTAAGATCGTGTTTGTATAAATCCCCGGGGATCTTATCTAAGCCTGGAGCTTTACCAGTCTTTACTAGGTTAATTGCCAACTCGGTTTCGCCTAGTGTAAAGTCCAGGCAGTCAGTGGGGTGTTCAAAACGTGGGGCATCCACATCAAATTGGGCATCGTCATACTTTTTATAGAGGTTAGTGAAATGGTTGACCCATGTTAGCTCGTCCAAATAAACGTCCTTAACCACTCTCCCTACATGGTTCCCATTAGCTACTAATTCAGAAAAGGGGGTGGTGGTGAACAGAGTGCCTGAATTAAGCAGACCACTCTTACCCAGTCCAAAGATCAGGGCTTGATCCATCACCGTTTTTTAGCTCACTGCACCATCCCAGCTCAGAACTTGGCTATATGCAAATTAGTCTGTTCCTGTCCCAGTGCATGATGGGAACAGGGCAAACCAAACTACCAAGCCAATTCTTGTACTGGGAAGGAAACAAGCTTCCGGGGACCGGTTTCTGCCATTTCAGGCGTCGTCGGCCCGGCTTGCTTGAATCCTGATGGTGCAATGAGCAAGGGACTCACATCTGAGTATACCCTTCCACGCTTATGGTGGACAAAATGATTCAGAAAAGGGGGTGGTGATGAACAGAGTGCCTGAATTAAGCAGACCACTCTTACCCAGTCCAAAGATCAGGGCTTGATCCATCACCGTTTTTTAGCTCACTGCACCATCCCAGCTCAGAACTTGGCTATATGCAAATTAGTCTGTTCCTGTCCCAGTGCATGATGGGAACAGGGCAAACCAAACTACCAAGCCAATTCTTGTACTGGGAAGGAAACAAGCTTCCGGGGACCGGTTTCTGCCATTTCGGGCGTCGTCGGCCCGGCTTGCTTGAATCCTGATGGTGCAATGAGCAAGGGACTCACATCTGAGTATACCCTTCCACGCTTATGGTGGACAAAATGATTCAGAATCATCCCATTAGCTACTAGCCTCCAAAAACCTATGCTATCATTTGATTTAACAGCTAACAGCATGTCTGCCCATTTTTCTTCTTCCCAGGCTTTTTTTGAGTCCTTTTGTACTGTCTTATAGTTGTTCCTTGCTATTTTTATATCAAGTAATGACTTAGATTTAATAGCTAATATAAGCGCCCCGTTAGATTCCCTGAAGATTCTGTCATACCATGGTTTGCCATGGGACAGGTTCTGTGTCTTTTGTTGGTTTTTCTTGGGCATTTTGGTGACTAACATTTTTAAATCCATAAAAAAAAAATTGTGAAGTGACATAAAATGGGTAGAATTTTCCTCATCTACCATGGAACCTATATATGAATCAAAAGTCCCTGCAAAAAGTGCATATATTTCACCCAGAATCTCACCATGGACCAATATTAATGGCCATTTAAGTACTCGTCTGTTGTTGCTAATATGTATCTCAACGTTTTCTCCATTATTTACATCTGCTGATAATGAACGCACTACTCCCTGGAACAGAGAAGCTTCTATTGAAAGGCTCAGGGGAAAGTGATCACTTTCTAGCCTGTCCTTTACCTCAAAATCCAGGATACTCGACCAGATAGGAGTAGAAATAATCACGAAATCTAAATTACTTTTGTAGCTATTTCTGCTGAAGGTTGGTCTTTTCAAACGATCTGACGAAAACCGTCCATTACAGGCCCTAAGACAGTGCTCCGCACATAATTTCATTATTTGGAGTGCCAAAGCCGAACATTTGACCGGTTTGACATTCTCCAATGCTGGGATATTATTAGCCTGGTCCTCATCTTCGAAAATGTCACTGAGCCCCAGAACTGGTTCATAATTGCAATTTAAGTCGCCAGCCAGAATAACATATTCCTCTTTGCGCTCTAATCTACTTAAAAAAAAATCTAGTTTGGCAAGGGTGGGTGATTCTTTAGATAAGGTTGCTGGTCTATTATAGACATTTATTAGAATTAATTTTTTCCCTTCACATATGGTAATTTTTAACACTAGTATGTCCGGAGAATTTGCGTCTACCACCTCGATCTGGATCCTCAAATTTACTTTCACCCAAATTAAAAGGCCACCCGAGGGCCTTCTGCTTTTGGATGGGATGGCACCTATTCCATAAGACTTAAACCCTAGCCTATGTGGTATTTCCACCACCCAGGTTTCCTGCAACAGACAAAATCATTGGTCTCTATGAATCTTGCCCATTCGGGGTCCCTTAAGTTTTTAGACACTCCGGCTATGTTCCAAGATACCATTTTTAGAGTCTCCACCATTTCAATTTGGGTCTCGGGTTGGGCCACAGAAGTTGATTCCTCAATTGTTGACATTCGTGTCGACATGTCTTTTGCTCCTCCTAGTGCAATAAGACCTCTTCTACTCTCCCCCTGAACATTTTCATCCCTCGCTACCGTATTAGCTATCTGTGAATTGTCTGCAATTGGACACCCTGGGATAGATCCAGTGACATGAACATGACCCAGGTTCGTTAGAGGGTACCATTGGGGCCAGGTAATTCTCCAAATGACCTCCCCCATAGGAAGTTAGGGGACCTAGGTAATCATCGCACCTCATGGACCTCTGGATATTGTCAGTCAGTCTCGGGGCTTCCGCTTCAGTTCTTCCAGTCAGAATACTTGAGCTTGTTACAGTAGTTAGGAAGTTGACCCCGGAAGTCCCCATCACTTCAGCTCCTTTGTCAATACCCTCCATACTGAAAGTATGTATTCCACTTCCCTCATCCCCTGGATTCACAAACCATCAATCACAGTCATCTAGGCCGTTAAATATGTCGAACCTATTTGTAGTCTCCAATGGCGTAAATGGTTTTAAATGGTCCATTCTCCTATTGGTGGTAATATTGGACCTAGTTGGTACAAAATTCCATCCATAGGGATCGGGAGCCGACGTGGAATAGGGCACATATGGAGGGTTCCTGACATTTTGTATAATCGGAGGGTAGATGTTAGAGTAAACCTGTGTTTGCATGTGTTGAGGGGGTTGGTGCTGAGGTGGAAACATCACTGGTCTTGGATAAAAATAAGTCAGTGGTCGGGGAATAATGCGGTTGTTGGCATTACCTGGGGGCCAATTTAGTATAAAGTGAACAGCATTTTGATCTCTAAAGTTCACTACCACCACATCACCCTCAATATCCTTGGGTCTGCCCCCCAACCACTGAAGGCGGCGAACATGTACAATTTTGCCGCTGATGTTACTTGCAATTGGCCTGTATAAACTCAGCCAATGCGAGATCTTATTCTTCAGTTGAGCGAATCCCTCCCGCTTGTTCTCTTCCAGCTCAGGCACCCCTGTAAGAACTACCACGAAAGGCACTGCTTCTGGCGGGAGTTCTGGAAGAGGGGCCCGATTTGGTCTCCCCCAAGTATGCCTAGTGCTTTCCCCCTCTCTTGTTGGTCTCCCCAGTAATGCATTACCCAAACCCTTAGGTGGTATACTGGCTGGAGTAGCCGAATTCTGGTTGGGTTTGCTTGTCAGTAGATTGGGAGGTGGATTAGTCTGTTTGTTGTTTTTAATATTGGGGAATTTCGGGATTGTCGGATTCATGTTCGATACAGGAGTCGGGGCAGATGTAGCGGTTGTGTAGGCAGTGTAATGATATGCGTGGCATTATTTGGGGCTGTCTTGGTAGAGGCTTCTTTTCTTCCTAGTTCCTGCTCTATTTTCCCTAGTCTTTCTTCCACCTTATTCAATTTCTCTATAATTGCTAGTGAATAGTTCCTAATTAGGCATTCGATACTATCCAAAGTAACAAAATTATGGGCCACTTGAGGCACAATATCAGCTAGAGGGATATCAATGCTAGCCTCCCTATCTATATGCATAGAAGTAGGGGATAGTGGCGTTATATTTATTACCTCGGGTACCACTATTGAGGCCTTATCACTCCCAATGATGGTGTTTGCCTTTTTTCCAAAGTCAGAATGACTCAACTTCTGTTGGTTAAGTTCCCCCCTTTTCCGCCTTTTTTTGTTAGGGGGTGGGCCGTGAGTTCTAAGCGGCGGCGTGAGTTTTTTTGCCCTGTTTCGTATAATTTTACGTGGCATGGGTGCAGGGGAAATCAGTGCCTCAGTTGTGATAGGGATGCTAATATGATTAGTAGGCGAAGGACCATTTCTAGTTATCGTAGGGCAGGTACTAGGTGACGGCGGACAGTCTCTAAATACAAGAGGCAGGCTATCCAACAAAAGTACACTTTCGTTGCCGTTTTGGCTCCCTTCATTAGTGGCAACAGCAGGTAAGGGTGACGGAGACAATAACCTATTCTTCAGGCTTTCTACAGAACGGTGGCGTTCCGCTCGCCGCTCTGCTAAAGCAATTTCCTTAGGGATGTCAACAGCAGCCTTTGTGAAATAGTTGTCCAAAGTTCCGCTAGGCATGCCCCCTAACTTATCCGACATAACAGAGACTGTGCTTAGCGGTGGCAATGCCATTTGTGAGAGGCAACCAGCTATGTGTAATAGAGCAAGGTAGACTTAATCAATACATACACATAAATAGAAATCAGCCAGGGAGTTGGGCCCAGTCCAGTCTCCTTGGTCCTCTGAGGGCCTCAGAGGGCCCGCCCTGTGCCCGGGCTTAGCCCCGAGCTATGTCCCGCGCGCGGAAAGCCCAGACTGATCTTGTAACCCTCAGCAGTCAAGGGGGCGTGGCCGCTGCGGGAAGAGGCTGCAGCTGGTACGATGGCCTCGCAGTCCCGCGGTAGGGAGGCGGTCAGCGGCTCACCGGTACAGCCGGCACGGCTTTCACAGCGTCCACGCAGCCCCAGCAGCAACACAGGCAGGGGTCCAGTTCCCTCGTAGATCCAAGCAGGAGGGCAACAAACGAGTGAGTAGCACCCGCGCAGCGGGTGCTGCGAAAGGTTATACTTTTTGAAGTCCAAGGGGCGTGGCCGCTGCGGGAAGAGGCTACAGCTGGTACGATGGCCTCGCAGTCCCGCAGCGGTAGGGAGGCGGTCAGCGGCTCACCGGTACAGCTGGCACGGCTTTCACAGCGTCCACGCAGCCCCAGCAGCAACACAGGCAGGGGTCCAGTTCCCTCGTAGATCCAAGCAGGAGGGCAACAAACGAGTGAGTATCACCCGCGCAGCGGGTGCTGCGAAAGGTTATACTTTTTGAAGTCCAGGGGGCGTGGCCGCTGCGGGAAGAGGCTGCAGCTGGTACGATGGCCTCGCAGTCCCGCAGCGGTAGGGAGGCGGTCAGAGGCTCACCGATACAGCCGGCATGGCTTTCACAGCGTCCACGCAGCCCCAGCAGCAACACAGGCAGGGGTCCAGTTCCCTCGTGGATCCAAGCAGGAGGGCAAAAAACTAGTGATTTATTTAAAACAAAGACAATTGCACTATGTCCCCAGATTTTCTTAAAGTTTGAACAGTAGGAAATTCAGCCTTCATTTATTTAATGCAGAGACAATTCTACTATATGTCTTCACAAGCAGAGCCGCATTAGCACTAAAGACAACATTAAATTCAGTCTCGATTTATTTAAGGCACAGACAATCTGTGTCCCCAGATTCTGTTAACTGTGACAAAAAAAAGCATTCATCGATGTTTGTGTCGAATAGTACCTTTGATCTATACTGCAGACAGCAGGGTTCACAACTTGATACCAGAAACTGAAATGCACTGCAAACCGCATTAAATTCATTCTCAATTTATTTAAGACAGAGACAATTGTACCATGTCCTCAGATTTTGTTAACTGTGACAAAAAAGCATTCGCCAATATCTGTGCTGACAACTGCCTTCGATCTACATTGTGAGGGCTCATGATACAGATGGAATGGTGATTGCACATGACGCATTCCAATAGCCAAGAGACATTGTACTAGTGCGACACGCCCGAACCACGAATCATCGCAGGATGAGCACACGCGTTCTTAATGTACCACTAACTCATTGTACCACAAGTTATCTCCATGTGGCCTTGTTAAATCAGAATTCACTAGTCAAAAAACATTGCTCCCAGTGCGGCCTGTCCAGATTACGCATCATCGCAGCTAACGTACGCGCTCAGTCCCAAAGGTACTACTAACTCAGTGCACCATAATTCATCACCACATAGCCATATGCAAGCAGAATCCAATAGAGAAAAGACATTGGTCAGAATGCGGTCCCCCCTTTACCACTCATTATCGCAGGGTACGTACAATCTCGGCGCCAAAGATACTACTAACTCAGTGCACCATAAATCATTGCAAAGAAAGAGTGAACAGTTTTATGTCACAGTGACACATACTGTCACTTTTAAATGAAATTCATGCAGTATTCAATCAAAAAAAGACATTACTTCAATTACTGTGCATCCCCCACGACCACGCATCATCGCAGGGTACGTCCAAGCTCTGCGCCAAAGGTAATACTAACTCAGTCCACCAGAAACTATCGCCACATGACCGTATTGAATGAGATGACTTATTTAGAAGAAAATATATCATAGTTTTTGAAGATATACTTCAACTTACTTCTGTGAATAGACAACCAATATTTATTAGAAAACTTGATTTTAAACACTGCTACCAGTGCGTCCTGCTTGAACCATGCATCATCGCAGACTCCACAGAACTTTGTTGCTTCAGGTGCCACTAATTCTGTGTACCACTTATCATCACTGACTGCACGCACACTAAATTACCAATACTGTACAGCTCTACTCAATGCCACGTGGCCGTGGGCCCTTGCTGACCGCTGCCTCCTGCCTACACTGCGGTCATCAGAGCTCACAATTAATTACACTGTTGATTTATTATTTGCAGACTACAATACCAAACTAAGTATAACATTTATCAAACCCTATACAATATCCCTTTAGTATGCTCCATTCAAGAACTTCTTTTATTGCATGTATACATTTAGTTGAATAATAAAATTCAGGCTGCAAGTGGTTCAATGTGGTTGCCAATTCTTATTCTAATTACAGGCCCTCAATATTGTCCAGTATTCTTGTTTTTGCTAACTATGTCACAACACTTGCTGACTTCCTTAGATGTGGTAGCCATTTCTCAGGCTCCCACTATGCACTTTGACTCACACTCTGTGTAATGGTCTTGAAAACCAAACATCCAAAAGGCCTTAGTTGGATGTGGTTACCAATTCTTATTCTAATTCTAATTACAGGCCCTCGATAGAGTCTAGTATTGTTGTTCTTGGTAACTACTTCCTCAACAAGGCAGTAGATAATTTGCGCATCTCCTGCCTTCATTGAATGTGGTTGACAATTCTTAGTCTTACTTTAATTGCTCAAATCTTCTTTTATATTTCACCATGGTAGGCACGGAAAGTAGCATCAAAAGTTGATAGTGGAGACATCTGAACGTATCTTCGTCTTCATAAGGACGTGCAGTCATGCCCCAGTTTGCAGATTCTTACATAACTCAACATCCAGAACCGGATATTTTAATAAGTTCTACATTTTTTGAGGATGTTAAATTGCAGACCTTTATTCACATTGATTTACACCTTCTTCACCTTAATAGATCTTGTTCCCAAATAATAGAGAAATGTTCCCTTTCTGTTTCACATTTTTTTGCTATGTCACGTAGCCAGTGCTTCCTCGCAGTTAATCGTACTGTAAAGTGTAATCCTAGCTCTGTGTTGGGCCAATCCATTAATCCTCCTGTGACTTTCATATTTATTCCTGCATCACGTGGCTGTTCCTGGCCTATTTTCTCCAAATCATGCACGTCTAACGCTGAACTTAATGTAATGTGCTCCGTCTTATTCATGGTGCGACAGCAGGAAGAGTGAGGAAGATACGAGGAAGGCAAGAAGTTGATGGGGTGGTAACAATTACGCTGAGGTACATTAAGGGATGATTACAAAGTCTATACCGGAACCCCATTGAGAACAAGTGGAATGGGTAAGATGATGTTTGTATGACATTCAGTCAGACAGTTGCCTGACAAAAGAGTCGATTCCCAGACACAATATAATCAAAAGGAGGAGACAACCTTACCACATAACTAAATAGACTTCTTCAAAGAAAAACAACTTGCAAAAATCCTAACACAACACGATATGGCAGGACTACGGAAACCATGTAAATCTACAGCACTACATACCAAGAACACATGTTTACTGTGTATGTGATATTTTCCATCCATAAGATGTAAGATCTGTCAGTAGTAAAGAAACATGTTCTCAGTAAAGTGAAATGAGTTGTTCTGATAAATTCAAACTATTTTCACAACTTGTTTACTGTTCTATCACTTTAATATTTTGAGCTACACTGCAACTATTTTTACAAGTTCTTTACTGTAATATCAGTGTTTGACGTGCTCACATAACTTTTTTTGTGATACATTGAAACAATTGTAAGAACTTCTTTCCTGTAATATCATTGTTTGAGATACTCACATAAAATATTGTATATTATATTATATTATATTGTATATTATTATATAATAATACATTTATTCTTGTAACATCTCATAATTTAATAGTGCTTCTAAAATAATTTCATCATGTATTTCATTTTCCTGGTTATCGATTTCAAAAGTCATATGATCATTCTTGATGCCATCTAATGCTTCCACAAAATCAGCATCTAAGGTTTCGTCTAGGAAATCACAGCTGATATCTGCAGCATTCATTTCTTCCTCTTCATTCTCGCTACTTGTAAAAAGTATGTTCAGCGCTTCTATGACACTGTTACTAATTTTGAAACCGTCTTCCAAATTGTTTTGTTGATTTTCCATACTGAATATCTTAAGTTGTAGGTCCCTGTACAAAAACATAAACACTTCATTTTATCGTTACTGTAATATCAGCATATGTGGTAATTCATATGAAATATATTAAATGTTTATCTTGGAAATGAAGCAACAATATTTTGTACTTGAGTGTATATTATTTTGAAAACATTTGAAAAATAAATACAATAAATACAGTGTAACTATGCATTGCGTCAAGTGATTTATTTAGGATATACAGGAATATGTTACCCTTAATTGTAATGAGATACAAACCAAGACAAGATAGAACACTGCAACTCAATCATATTACATAATGATACAAAGCATGTCATTGGAATGTTGAGTATTAGGATAACATACCCAACTCACATATAAAATGATTTCAGAAACTTGTTACTTTTTCCATGATAAGGATTAGTAATGTCTTTCCAAGAGGATTTGAATATTTAAAACGGTAAGTGAAGAACAGAGGTAAGAGGTTACATCTCAGGATGCAAGAATGGATGAAAAGGGTGGTCCAAGGTCTGCATGTACAATCGCCAGTGGAGACGTTTTGAGGGCGGGTACACTCAAGGTCTTCTATAATGTACAATATTTGGTGGCGGTACCACCACACAGAATGGGCAAGAGCAGATAAAATGATGGATTGTATGTGCTTGGACTATGATGAGAATACACTGTTGGAGGACCACAGTCAAGTGCAGAGATTAAATACTTAAGACATGGCAAACGAGGTGGCAACAAGGGCCATAAGGGTCCAAGAGTGATGAAGGCTGGGTTTCTTAACCCGTGTCCTACCTATTATTAAGCCTGGGCGTAGTACGCGTAGTCGCGCTACGTGAAGCTACGCGAAGACGTTCTCGCACTACGCGAGCTTCGCGAGCGTGCGTAGTAGCTTGCTGGTCCCGTTCGCGAGCCGTTTTTCTTGCTCGGGAGCATGTTGTGCGTGTTCGGGGCGCTGTCTGCGTGTTCGGGGGATTGTAGCATGCGACCTTACCCATGTGGTGGGCTATGGGCGCGGCCATCTTGTTTTTTCAATTGTCCCGCCCGCTCGCGTCCCCTATTTCTTCTTCCGGGTCGGGTATAACGTGTTCGCGCGGTGCACGTCTTGTTCGGGAACACAACTACTTGTTCATGCTGACAAAGTGCGTGTTCGAGTGAAATCGCGCGCAAACTTACCCACGTGGTCGTGATGGGCACGGCCATCTTGTTTTTCACACTCTATGCTATGGTTCTGGGCCTAGTTTTCTATCCACCTTATATCTGTGCAATCTTTACCTATTTTCACATTTTTTCTTACTTTTTTTACTTATCATCTATCTCTCTCTGTCCCTAAGTTTATATTTTGCATTTTATTTCCACTTTTCCACCTTTTTTTAAACGTTTCTACTTTTTTATTTTACTTCTTTATTTAAGCTCCTACTTCTTCCCCCTAACTTTTTTTCCTTTTGTTCTAACTTTTCTTTTCCACCTCCACCCCAGAACCATGGCAAAGGGGAGCAGCAGAACCGGCTCGAAGGGCAAGGCGCCTACGCCCAAGAGCCGGCTGCCTTGCGGCAGAATGCGACCATCAGGGGTGAAGGCCCGGAATCTTTTCGGGGAGGCGGAGGTGGACGCCCTTGTTTTTTTTATCCAGCGCCACCTCCCCTTGACCTTGGCAGCAGGCCAGGCTCTGGTTACCTCCCAGAGGAGCGTCACCGCCGGTGGGCGAAGGTGCGCCGGGCAGTCTTCCGCCACACGGATATCCGGCGCACCCACCAGCAGCTGGCCCACCGGTGGGCAGACATTCTAGACAGGGAGCAGGACCTGTTGGACCTGCTAGGTGCCGAGGTCGTGGGGCTTGGTGAGTAGCTAGTGATATTAATATATGTATATATAGTAGTATAAGTATTGTGTATAATTCTTGGACGAATAAGTAACACGTTTACTTGTGCGCTTAGTTACATTGCAGATCAATTCCGTCTCAAAATCTTCTGTTACCGTATGACACAGGTGCTGCTCGCTCGCCACTTCTCTTACTGGTTTGTAACTGTGTGCTAGCTTGGGCTGGTGATTATTGATGTTAGAGTTTACTTTAGAGAACTTAAGTTAGTTAATGCTATTGCTAGAGTCTAGTCCTTACATTGTCCTTTAGGGAAATAGTGGTGGATGGATAGTATTGTTTCATATTTTCTTAACGGTCTGCATGACGCGGCGCCTCCTCTGTCACTGAATGCTTAGTTAGTTCTTATTTATCCCACCCCTCCATAGAACCGGTTTGCAGTTTGTTTACTGAGTGGTAGGCTTAGCAGCAATAGCATTGTCACGTCAGTCAGTAGCACTTCATATGACGCAAGCAACCAACAATTTCGTGTATGCACAAATTTATGCATGTGTCCTACTCCTCCATCTCATCTATGCATGTTTGCGGGCAAAAATAAAATGGAAATGCCGACTTACTGAACAATTGGCCCGGCTGGATTCTGGAATAGGTGGTGTAGGTCAGGAGGTACTGGCTTCGTTAGTATATTCTGCAATCAGAATGTTTATGGAACATTTGATTAGTGTTCTATAAGTAGACGGTCTGTGAATCCTGCAAGCCAGTAGTCATTGAGACTTCGAAGTAAACTTTATTGCAATTGTTGTTTCCTAAAATGTTTGAGAGGATTTTTGAATGATGTATTTGTTTCACAGCACTCAATGTTTCTCTTTCTTCATTATTTCTTACATGATCAGCACCACCCAAGGGCACGAAGACGGGGTCCTAGTCGGCGGGACAACCACCAGAGGAGCGCTTCTCTACCGAGGATCCTGCTGCTGGCCCCAGTAAGTCCTCCAGTGCTTATATTATTATGAATTATATTTCCCTAGCTTTTTAACGCACCTTATTGTTTCAAACCTATTAATTAAGCCTCCTTCCTAATTAAATGTTAGCTAAACCTTCTTTGGTCTTCAATTTGTTTTCCAAATTCTGGGTATCTAATGCCATCCCTGACTAGTTTAAATTCCTTCAAACTGCCTCTGCCCGATGACTCTTTGTGCTACTACTAATAGACTGTCTTTAGCTAAGCTAGCCCTGTTGGCCACTCTTTAGTTAAGGTATTCTTTGGAATAAAGCTGTGATAGAATAGCTGTAGCCACTGGGTCCACTCCTGTCTTTTGCGTTGTCATCTGTAATCTCTAGTCTTTGTCAATTCCAACCCCAAAAATGCGCAACCAGATGTTTGCCTACTAATTTTTGTTAGGTTATTATTAAGCATGGGCGGATCTAGCGGATCTCGCGTACGCGAACTTGCGGATTTACGGATTCGCAATCCGTGAAGATCCGCGAACTCTAGCGGATTTGCGGATTTTCCCGTTTTTTGTGTTGGCGCGCGTTCGCGCCGATTTTGGGACAAGTTCGCAATTGCGAACTTACTTTTCGGCTCGCAACGGCCGCGACTATGTTGTTTCTACGTCTGGTTTATCATCACAGGTTCACAGCACCCTCTGTTTCACCACTGCCACCCTCTGGGACACCCATGCCACCCTCTGGTACATCCTCACTGCCACCCATTAGGTTTATTTATCACTGTAGATTATGGTGGTTGAAAAAAGCAAGCACACCTGCCCTTCTTCAACTGCCATCAATTAATTTGTGTTTCATTAATGTGTCAGTAATTTTGAAAGTTCCAGTCTGGCTGGCACCTGCTTCCTTCCTTATCTGTAATTTGCTTTTTGTTGCAGTGAAAATTTTTTTTCACAGGACCTTTATGGTCTACTTGTAGCTATTCTATGAGCCTGCTGTTTGGGTCATAGCAGGGTCATAGAATAGTTGCAAACTCTGGAGGGGACCATCAGGAAGCACTACCTTGAATGTTACTAATGTTAAGTATGAACTTTTGCACCTGCTCATTGCTTTCAGTTTAGCTAAAATCGTTTTTTTCTGCAATTTCGCGCGTTTTTTGGGGCGCGAATCCGTGCGAGATCGATTTCGGAAGCCGCGAATACGTGCGAATACAAAATTGTTTTTTTTGCGACGTGTATGTTCGCGTGATCTTGCGCGTGTTCGCGAGGCGCTTCTAGCTATACGTTTGCCAAGTTACCCTATCGGTCGTACACGGGCGCGGCCATCTTGTTGGCGTGACGTAATTCCGTTTCCGCCCGCTATGTGTAATCTCGCAAAGTGTGCTGCTCGCTAGTACAATTTCGCGCGTACTCGCAAGGAAAATCTCGCGCGAACTTACCCACGCGGTCGTGAACAGGCGCGGCCATCTTGTTTCTCATTCATTGCTATGGTTCTGGGCATGCTTTCTCTATCCTCTCTCAATCTCTGCCATCCTTTGCTTGTTTGAAGTTTTTTTGATCTAATTTTACTTATTATCTATCCCTCTATTTTTCTAGCTCTATATTTTTGTGTTTTCTGCAGCTTTTAGTTACTTTTAAACTACTTTTTTAAACTCTTTTCTTTTCTTCTTCACTATTCTATTTCTTGTTTATCATTTAACTCTATTTCTGCCCAGACCATGGTAAAGGGAGCCGGGAAGCACCCTGAGAAGGGGAAGGGTCCCGCACCCCGTGCCCGGCTCCCGTGCGGGCGTTTAAGGGGGGAGCAAGTGGTCCCGAGGGAGATCTTCAGCGCGGAGGAAGTGGCGGCACTGATCTTCCACGTCCAGCGCCGCCTCCCCAAGACGATCCTGGGAGGCGGCAAGATCGCGACTGGCTATGGCATCCGGGAGCGTCGCAAGCGGTGGGAGAAGGTGTGCCGGGCCATGTACAAGATCTCTGGGGTCCGGCGCACATATAACCAGGCCACCCACCGCTGGACCGATGTCATGGACCGGGAGCGGGACTTGCTGGACGCGCTCGGCGTAGAGGTCCCCGGGCTTGGTGAGTAGTAGTAGTAGTACATTTACTACTCTGTTTTATCCTGCTCTGTTATTTGCAAATCTTTGTTCTTTACCAAGAGCAATAATGCTGCCGATTACATTGAGGTAAATTATATTTCAAAATCTTCTATGCATTTCAGGTGCACTGCTCTCCTTCTCAGTAGCCTTGCTTGCTACTATGCTTCTTTGTTTTGTATGTTGTGTTCAGAAGCATTTCATTGGCCTGAGAAATTATGTATGAGTGTAGTGTAAAGAAAAGAACTGCGTAATGCTAGACAGTAAGGGTCATATTTTCAATTACCGGCGCATCCCTGCAAAGTAGCAGGGATGCGGCAGTAATTGTGTGCCATGCCACCACCACCCATTGGCCCAAAACGTCACAGAAGCCTTACGCATCTGTGCCGTAAAGGCAGCGCATTGCTGGAGTTGCGTGCCAACGATGGCGCAGCTCCAGCAATGCTCTGGGGTACCCTATCTCCCCAATGCTGCATCAAGCCGTACGTCGGCTTCAAGCGCGCAGGGTTTGAGTCATGCATCATTGTCCTAAAAGTGACTGATTGACATCTTGTAGATTTCCCTCAGCCACTTTTAGGATTCGTTCCTGCGCCGGTACGCCCTCCCTTGCGCCGGAACGCCCCCTGATGGCGCAGGGCTTTACAACGTGATGCATCGCCCATATGCCCATATGTGGTTTTTTTTAATATATACGCCGCACCAACACCATGGCGAGTCTTTTGTTCTGCCGCTGCGTCACAAAAGGCACGCAACAATGGAGGAAAATGAGCCGCAACTTCCGCAAGGGACTTCTAAATCAGCCCCAACAGACTGAAGTCCAGTCCTTCCTTTAGACACATGGCTATAAGAAGAAATAGTGGCGGTGGTGGCGGGTGGATTGATAGTTTGAGTATTCACTGATCTGCAAGCAGGATGGACTTTGTCTGTCACTTCGCGTGTTGCGCACTGCTGCCTGCAGTGCCAGGCCTAGGCAAACCTCTTTAGTAGTCTGTTTATTGAGTTACATAGGAACTTTCTAAGTCAACGTTCCGCAAATCAGGCAATACGAATAACGTAGTATACCACATGAGATAGATCCCGTGGAATAGTTGTCTATCTATTTGCTATTTTTCCAAAATATTTTGTTATTGTTCTTTTGAAATGTTTGATTTGGTTGAAAAATCTCATCCATGTTTTCTGGTTTTTCTTTCTTTCATGTTGTACATCAGCTCCCCCCAAGGGCAAGAGGACACAGGAGGAGGGTGCTGAGGATGCAGGCCAGGATCGGGCAGGCGAGGGCTCCTTTGCTGGCCCCAGTAAGTTTACATTTTAATAAACAGTACCTATTTTTTCCTAGCGTTCCTCATTCGATTTTTTCTAAATCGTCTTTGATCTTCTTGTAGACTGGATATAAATTCTTATCCTGCCTCGAATATGACTCCCTGTGGTATTACTAGACTATTCTTATTAGTCTGTCTGTGTAGCTAACTAAGATTGGACATTTGGCAATTCCATTGGACTCCCGTTATATTCAGCAATACCTCTATGCACTGTCTCCTTACTGACTAGATAGTGTGGCAGAGTCATTCAGCTCCCGAAGTCACCGATTATAGATCCCCAATGATCTCTAGATTATCGTACGCAGGACAAGAGAGTAGTACGGAGTCACAGCACAGTCAAGAAGTGTCAGAGGCACTCATGCTTGCAAAAATTCCAAAACCTTTAGCTCATCCACTCTAGTCTAGAGGAACAAAAACCACAGAGTCTATTTAAGTTTAAAAGCTTTATTAAAAGTAAACACATTTATTAAAATCTACTTTGTCATAAAACTATTTAACTGAAAACGGAAAAGTGGTTAGTGCTGACGATTAATTGGACACATTTCTTGTGGTCGAGCCGAGCTCTCACCTGGTTTGAACTTGATCCTGGTCGTGTTCTTAGGAGTCAAGCTTCTGTCTGTTAGGAGAAAAAGTGGTGCGTGTTAAAAATCAAAAGCAAGCATTCATCAGTTGTGCATAAAAGTGCAGCAAGACAACAGCCTTCCCTGGAAAATGGGACATTTTTACTATGGAGTAGACAGTCACAAATTATTACATTGTATTCTGTTTTTTTAATATTTCTCCTAGACCAAATATTATATAGTAGTGAGTGGTGTATTCTAACATTCTTAAATGTACTTTGTAGGTGTAACATCTGGTGACGGGGCCAGCGCGGAGGTGGCTGTGTTGGACCAGGACTCGGAGGCCTCTGGGGAGGAGGCGGTGCAAGAGCCGGCGGACGGTCCTGTGGGGGATCAAACGGTGGTGGCGGAAACAGGTAAGCTATATATTCCTTACTTATTGAGATTGAAGACTGCATAGTGTGCTTTCTGCACGGGTGTATTACAATTACAAATCAACCAGGTAGTAGTAGCCTCCTCGAAATGTACTTCGACTTAGCTGTGAAGTTTTTGGTGAGAAGAATCCCAATAAGTTCTTAGACGAACGTGATGGATGGGATGAACGAAAAGCGAAAGAAGGGTGTAAGTAAGTGGGACGCGAACTTGTATGATGGCTGGCAAAGAAGAACGATATGTGTTTGCTTGGCCCCCGAGGTGGCTGGGAAGGAAAGAATATGGTATGGTGCATGGCTGGGTCAATGATGAGGCAAGGATGGGTGGAAGGACAGCAGCCTGGGTGGGTGAAACAGAAACTGTATGTGTGCGTATACTTTGACTGAATGGATGCCTGGAGCATGGTATTCTCTGACTCTTACATAGCACATGTGTATCTAGAGAGAGTAGATGGTCGCCAGGTGAAGTAAGTGTTACCTTGAAGAGCATGTACCACCGCACCCGCACGTCCGTTCCAGTGCAGGGAAGGCAAGGAAAAGAAATTGTAAATGTGTCCAATACTACCATGAATAGTAGCAGTACTTTGTATTGCGTTTGCAATCACAACATATATCTGGTTATTATGGTGGACACTCCGTACCTCTCTTAATAACTTTAGTTTACTTGTAGTACGTCATTCATGTGTGGGTGTATCACTGTTCACTCAATATTAAGCAAAGCACCTAAAGTCATCTCATCTGTCATTAAATACGTCCCATGTGAAGTGATAGATAATCAAATTAGTTAGCTTCTTCATTTTCCTTTTCTAGTACTCATTTGCACTGTAGGGTGAAAGGTAAATTAATTAAGCAGTAGCCCTTGTAACAGAGTATTCTCAGTGCCACCCGTAATAGAAAAGTAATAGCTTCACCACCTGCATGTACTGGACCGGTACAGTAACGCAAGTCTGTCTCACTCATCATGGTGTGCAACTTTTTTTCTCGGGTGCAAGTTCACTGTGCTGTCCATGTCATTCTGCCGGCTTGCATAAGATAACGTACCAATTTCCCTAAACAAGAGAGAAGAAGAAGAAGAATAAGACTGGTGTACTGTCATAGTCGACTGTAATGGAAGTCCATAGTGGTCGTAGAATTTGTTCATTAAACTATCACTAATGTTAGAGCAAGGATGCAGAAGTGGGAGGTTACATAGATACTGTCCTCAATAGTTATGTACTGTGCTTTCAATTTGCTACTTGTACTCTGTGACCCAACTTTCGGCTCAATCACTTTGTGTTATTAATAAGGAGCATTGGTTACAGACTATGTCTTTCTTTCTTCATATAGTTGCTCCTTCCAAATCAACAACAAGGAGGGAGCAGGCTAGATTGGCCCGGCAACGGAGGCTGGAGGCCACAGTCGCCGAATATCGGCGGCTGGTGGCCCTGGAGGAGGAGGAGGACACGCAGTCGAGCGGGGCAACAACGACATCCTCGACTGTGACCACTGCATCCTCCTCCGTGACTAAGCCAGCGGGACCGAGCCGGGCTAAGAAAGACGACCGCCACCGCCAAGCAACCGAAATACCAGCTGCCCCCCACAGGAGCTGCAAGGACCGCCAACGCCGCCTACGAGTCCGCATGTCCAACCTGGAGCAGGAGGTCCTAAAGTATAAGAACTTGGTTAAGGGCCTCCGCTCCGAGCTTGCCACCCTCCGCAAGGAGTATGATGCCCATGCCGCATCATGCACCAGCACCAGCACCCTCCAGTAGTGGAGTGTCCCTTGCCCTTTTTTTATAGACTTTTGGGGGGTGGGATTTGGGAGTTGGGATCGTTTTGGGACGTTTCAAAGACAATCGTTGGGGTTAGGGTGGGTGAGGGAGATTATTTTGTTAGGGCTAAATAAATATATTTTTAAACTTTATCTGACCATACCTGTTTTTTACTGCTTTTCAGTCTGGTGGGTGGGGGGCGGGGGTGTAACAGTAACTTTGTTTTCCTGAACAGTCGTAGGACTTTAGTAGTACAACCGTCAATCTCTTGTCTACTCCGAAATAATACTCCATTATACTACCTCCCACCAAACGCTTATCTTACCTGTAATTTGTGTTAGAAATTAGGGCTAGGCCCAGGGCTGGCTCCAGGTGAAATGGGGATTAACGTTGTCAATCCTGGGCGGGTGACATTTCCTCATTGCGGTGGTACTAGTGGTGTTACACAGTGGCAGTTGCATGCCTATGGAAAAAAAGAAAACGAAACCTTGTTTGTCCTCCTTACTGTAGCATTACAACGGTTACGGTACGATCGAGAAAATAGCAGGTGACAGTACACTAGAACAGTGCCATAATGTAGCCTAACAAATGGTAAAGTATTTGCTTGCAAGTATAACTAGTACTTGCGTTGAATTTATTTGACATTGGCTACTACTACTAGAAGATATAGTACTGAAGCTGAGTAAGTCTAGAAGATATCCTCGTATTCCTTCACCAGCCTGTTGCTGCTATGACCTTATCCTCCCCAGCAAGTGTGTGGAATTATTGATGTCATTTTAGTCAGACATCAAGCAAAACAACACAGCCCGGGGGAAGAGGGTTAGGGTTTGTAAAATGGATGGGAATGGGGGTTTCTTTTTGGGTAGGTTTTGTTGAGAGAAGAAAAAAAAAGCAGAGCATGGACAAACAATAATTGAAGATACAGACAATCTTTGGTTACAAACTAAAGGTAAGCACATGCAGTCACACTCATAGAATAAAAGACAACAATGGATACTGTATCTGTATTGCGTATGTTGTTGGAGTTGTCCTGTTGAATTTGGTAAGTAAGTTGCATGCAGCAAACAATTCCTCTTATTGGCGGCACTCCTCCATTCCAGCTGACGCTTCGTCCATCAATGTGGTGACCACTGACAGAAGACACCCTGTCCACTGCCTGCCTGGCGGATGTTGACTGAAACCCGGCCTGTAATTATTGAACGGAAAACAGGAAGTGCTATTACAATACCACTGATAAATAAATAAAAGGTATGTACGCTGTGTGGTTCAAAAAGTGACACTTTGATTTCCCTAATAGACAGTACAATATTTTAGAAATTGCGTGCTCTGTCTGAGTCACCTTTTTAAGGATCAATAAGTATGGCCAAAATATTATAGCGGATCTTTCCCCTCAAGGTAGGTGTACTACTGTGTTTTAGAACAAAATTTGACCTTCCCAGCAATGCTCCCACCAAGACCCTTACTAAAGCCAGTCGCAAAAATGTAGAAGAACCCCAATCATATCTCCAAAAACGATGCCTAGCAGAAAAATGGTTACAAAACGTACTTTGAAAGTAACAGTAGGCCCAAATACAGACCGTGGATTGTATTCAAACCACTTGCAAGCAAGCAAAAGTATCCATAGCCAGCATCGCTCCAACAGTGCTCTACAACAACAGAACCGCGTTGCAATAGAACCCCCCGAAACACATGCAATCCTGCTGCTAGGGCTAACCCTAACGAACCCTAACTTACAAAAAGTGCCAAAACTGGTGTTTCCTTATGGATTTTGTCCAACAAACTTCCAGCCGGTATTAGACCTTCCCAGGAATGCCCCAGGCAAGACCCGCCAACCCACCCGCAAAAAAACACCCGACACAACACCCCCAAACAGCGAAAAAGCTAAATCTCATACTTACAATGTCTCTCGGCCTTCGGTCCAAACGCGGCGCTGTGCAGCTAGGTCATCATCATCATCAATCATCATAACTCCTGTTTTCCACCACGGATTTCCTGAAAAGCAAATGCAATCAAGATTAGACTGTCGCAGCAGTGCTTCGACAGAGACCCCGGCCGCAACCCACCCACGAACAGCAGGAAGCCCCCCAAAACGCTACATTGAGCAAGATGTCAGAAGAAATAGCAAAAAAAAGGCTGTTCCTTATGGATTTTGTCCAAAACACTTCTATCCGGTATTAGACCTTCCCAGGAATGCCCCAGGCAAGAGCCGCCAACCCACCCGCAAAAAACCACCCGACAACACCCCCAAACAGCGAAAAAGCTAAATCTCATACTTACAATATCTCTCGGCCTTCGTTCCAAATGCGGCGCTGTTCAGCTAGGTCATCATCATCAATCATCATAACTCCTGTTTTCCACCACGGATTTCCTGAAAAGCAAATGCAATCAAGATTAGACTGTCGCAGCAGTGCTTCGACAGAGACCCCGGCCGCAACCCACCCACGAACAGCAGGAAGCCCCCCAAAATGCTACATTGAGCAAGATGTCAGAAGAAATAGCAAAAAAAAGGCTGTTCCTTATGGATTTTGTCCAAAACACTTCTATCCGGTATTAGACCTTCCCAGGAATGCCCCAGGCAAGACCCGCCAACCCACCCACAAAAAACCACCCGACAACACCCCCAAACAGCGAAAAAGCTAAATCTCATACTTACAATATCTCTCGGCCTTCGTTCCAAATGCGGCGCTGTTCAGCTAGGTCATCATCATCAATCATCATAACTCCTGTTTTCCACCACGGATTTCCTGAAAAGCAAATGCAATCAAGATTAGACTGTCGCAGCAGTGCTTCGACAGACACCAAAAATTACCCACAAACCCCCGGAACCCCGCCAAAGAGCACCTCAAAGGCAAGCAAGTCAGCAAAAACGGCAAGAAATTTCCACCTCATATTTGGTCCAAAACACTTTTGTCCATTATTAGAGCTTCACAGCAATGGGCCCAAATCCGTCAACTCACCCGCAAAGAAGTACAACACCCCCACAAGTGCTGAGTCTTTCTTCATTGGGCGTAATCCAGCACTCTGCTTGGAGGGAAATCGCAGTCTGGAGGAGGAGGATAGAGGAGCATGTTCTTCAGAACTTGTGAACCTGAGGAATGTAGACTGCGGCACCTTCAAATCAATAAGCAAACAAGTGAAGACAGTTCTGATGATGGTCTTGTTTTTGGGATTAGGTTATTAAAGTTTGAATTAAATTAACTGTGCAAAACAAAGAAAGAGAGACACAAAGCACACAGGAATAAAAGTGAATAAGGACGAAAAAGAAAGTTCTTGATTGATTGTCTCATTTTCAGGGCTCGGTGTCAGGGAATAAGAACAAGATTTCGTCATCATACTCTGCGAATTCAGGCTGGATGAGGTCAGTGGCACCGAACAGAGAAAAAATCCCCTCATCTACGTTGCTGTCCTCCTCGTCTTCATGCGGCGTGCTTTCTCGTACTTTGTAATCTGGTGGTATGAGGTGCTGATTCATCTTGATCATTGTCAGCCGCTCCACATTTTTGGGCGAGAGGCGGCTCCGTTTGGGAGTTACAATGCCACCAGCAGCACTGAAAACACGTTCAGAAGACACACTTGCGAGTGGGCAAGACAAATAGTTTATAGCCAGGTTGTAGAGCTGTGGCCACAATTGTTTTTTGCCATGCCAATACTGCAATGGCTCATCATTAAGAAAGACCACTGTTGAGTCATTCATATAGTCCTGCACCATCGACTCAAGGTCATCAACGGTTCCTCCACTTTGCTTACTTTTTGCTGTGGCTGTGACATTTTTTCGAGAACCATACCCAAGCAAACTTAGCCAATCCTCTACAACAGCCACTGTTTTTGTTGTGTGTGGTGCAGATGATCCAGTTGCCGGTGTCTTTAACGGCTGAGAGGTCACTTGTGCCCCAGCCACCGGTGCAGATTCAGAAGTGGATTCTTGTGACTGGGGATGGCCTGCTGATGCTGATGCTGATGTACTGGCTTCTCCTTCAATAACCTGCCGTTCTTTTTCAAACCTCTTGGCTGACCAGGCTAACCAATGTTTGTACTTTTGAACATCTGCATCAGCAAAAGGAAAGAATGCTTCGCCTGCCAGCGCCTTTTTGTAGCGTGGATCCAGAATAGTAGCACAAATGTAATGCTGATCTGACTTGATCTTTTGAAGACGTTCATCACCACGTAGGCGATGTAATAATTTCTCAGACAAAATGAAATGTTTTTTGTTTTTTTCATCTTTTTCAAACTCAGAAGACACCGCCATCAGTTGGTGCTCCAGCATGCACAACAATGGGATAGCTTTTCCCAAATTACAGTCCTCCTGGCTGACTGCACGCGTGAAGAACTCAAAAGGACGAAGCATGTCTGTCAGGCTTTTAACTATGTCCCATTGCGCCGCACTCATCCGCAGGTCCTCCTTCTGAGATGTAGCCTCTGTGAAGAAATAGTGATCGAGTACCGTATACTGCTCATACAGACGCTCAAGCATGTAGAAGGTTGAGTTCCAACGTGTTGCCACCTCCTGGATGAGTGCTTTCACTGGCATTCTACGTTGAAGTAGCAGTCTCCGCAGATGCTTCCGGGCCTTAAAAGAATGGCTGAAATGGTTGCACATTTTGCGGCAGGTGGCCATTACCTCGAACGCTGGACTCTGTTTATCACTCAAGAATTTTTGAACTACCAGGTTGATACAGTGCGCCAAACACGGCACTCTAACATGGTCACCCATGAACATGGCCTTAACTACATTGGCGCCATTATCCGTGGAAACATAACCAATCTTGCGTTTTAGGGGGGATAGCATTGTCAAGACCTTTTTGTTAAACTCTTCCAAAAGGTTTTCTGCTGTGTGACTTTTATCCAAGCCAAACATGGCTAGTGTTGCATGTTTCCGAGCAGCTTTGAAAACTTGGTCCGGGTCAACACCTGCGTTTAGCTTTGCTTTAACACCTGAAAAAGAGACCCAGTGTGCAGTGATGCACATGTAATCATCGCCTGGGCCACTGGTCCACATGTCTGTTGTCAGATGTATTGTGTGAACAGCACTCTTCTGCAAAGCTGCCCCAATCGCCTGCAGCACATCTTCATGTAGTGCTGGAACCGCAACTCTGGCAAAATAGAACCGGCTCGGAACCTTCCATTTAGGGCAGAGCGTTGCCACTATTTCAAGAAAACCTACCGCTTCTACAAAAGAAAAAGGTAGAAGGTCCACAGCTAGCATTTTAGCCAGCTTAGTGTTATACAGACGCGTCAGTGGGTGGTTGCGTTCATATGGCACGTCTGAAGTAAGCATTGTTCTAATGTTGCCCTGGACCAAGCATTTACGGGCTGATAATGACTTCGTTGACCCAATTTTGCTCGCTGGTGAACTTTTGTGCGTTGGTGTCTCACTCGCTCCAACACTCTTAGTGTGCCTCACATTGGGTGTGCTGCTGACAGGGGTACTGGGTGTAAGGGAAGTGTTTGACACGTCTTCTTCCTGCTCGTCATCATCAGATGAAACATCAACGTTTCCTTCAATTTGGCCTTTCTTGATCGCATCTAGGTGCGCAAACCATTTGACAGTGTGCTTTCTCTCAAGATGACCTCTCTGGCCGCCGGTACCATAGTTGGTACCTGACTTACCACGACTAACTGCAAGCTTACAAAGGGTACAAATGGCAAACTTTGGATTTTTTGGACAAACAGTAAAGAAGTCCCAAACTGGGGACTTGAAGTGTCTGTGGGACATGGAGGAGGCGGCGATACTGGTGGTGGTGGTCATGAAGCTAATGCCAGATGAAGTGGAGGATGTGGATTGCCCAACTTTTATACGTTTTGCACTTTCACCGCCACTAATTAAGGTCGAGGTTGACGGAGGTCTCTTCTTGCCAGAAAGAAATATGGAAGCGGGACGAGTTGGTGTACTACTTAACTCCAATGATTGTGGTGTTTCCACTGCCTCCTCATCGACAACATCATCATCACGCTCAGCAGCTCTTCGGGCTAGGGTCAAAATGTCTGTTTGCTGCATGCCCGCTGGGGCTGCAGTGACCTTTATGATGACTGGGTCGTCGTTGGCAGAGTCTTCATCAGCAGCAGTATCCACCACTTCTTGTTGAGACTCATCACACTCCATAACTCTGAGACTTTGGACGAGCTTCCTTTTACGCTTAACTACCTTTGTTTGTTCCCAAGTTTGATCCGTATCATCAGAAGGAGGTGTGCTTGAAGAGGATGTAGACACCACCCTTGATCTCTTCCTTGCTAGGGGTGTGGAAGACAATGAAGGATCATCAGGAGGAGTGGCTTCCTCAAATGATACCTCGCCTTGATTGTCGATTTCCTGATGTGCCCCTACTTCGGGAGGAACAACTATTGTGGGCACTTGTTGTGACCCTCCATGCACCTCTGCTTGCGCATCTCCTTGCGCTGCCTCTCCTTCCACATGTACTTGGGCTTGTACTTGCACATGTGATTGTTGTTGCGGCTGTGGTTGTTCAACACTCGTCAGATGAGCTACAACAACCTGTGTTGATTGAGGGACATTGCTGCTGCTTTCTTGCGATGAGCCAACATCACTGGTCGATGGTGATTGAAGAAGTATACTGGCTGCCTCTGCAGCACTCAAGGGCTTGGACTTAAGTTGGCGTGGTGGTGGTGGTGGCACTGAGCCCAATGGAGCGGGGGTGCTGCTGCCAGCTTGGTCCCCAGCAGATCCCGCTGCAGCTGCTGCAGGCATACTTTTTTTTTTACTCCCAAAAAAAGGGGCGGGCGGCACACCAGTGTCCTTGGTAACTTGCTTCTTCTGCTCCTTACTGGCACCTTTCTTGCTAGAGGAGCTACGGGTTACTTTTTTTGGGGCCATCTTCTTCAGAGCAGGTCAGCAGGCAGCAGTTGCACGAGTTGCAGAGGGTTCTGTGTCCAGACGTGACGTCGCGTGACGTTATGCTGCACACACCGCTGCAGGACTTCTTCCTGGCACTGGTGGTTCTATTGAGTCTTCTTGTGCACCTAAAAGCAATGGAAGACAGAGGAACATCAGTTCAGTTATACACCCCAAAATAATCGACAAAACACAGAAAAATGAGCACAATCCCATGCCATCCATGATGTTTACATTGAAGACACCCCACAGAAAGACTAGGGACATGCAAGTATGCAACACTCACTACCCCTGGGCATAAGGGATGAAAAGTAGGCAAAATAAGTGCAGGCCTCAGACACTGCCTCTCCTCAAAATGGCCCCCTTACACCCCAAGCACATGTTGCCTGTACCAGCCAGCACTCAAGATGGCCACCACCACCACCCACATGGCCAGTCCACATCAACAGTACACCCCCAAAAAACAGAAAAACAGCCAGAAATCACCACAATCCAATGCCATCCATGATGTTTACATCAAAGAGAGTGAGACCACACCACAGGCACACTCAGTCCATGCACCACCACCACCCCTGGGCAAGCAAAAGGCCACACCAGCAGCCCCCCAAAAACGACAAAAAACAATAAAATAAGCACAATCCCAGCCCATCCATGGCCTCAATTATGTTTAAATTCAAGAAGACACCCCACAGAAAGACTAGGCCCATGCAACACTCACCACCCCTGGGCAAAGGGCCACACCAGCAGGCCCAAAAAAACGACAAAAAACAATAAAATCTGCACAATCCCAGCCCATCCATGGCCTCAATGGTGTTTAAATTCAAGAAGACACCCCACAGAAAGACTAGGCCCATGCAACACTCACCACCCCTGGGCAAAGGGCCACACCAGCAGGCCCAAAAAAACGACAAAAAAACAATAAAATCTGCACAATCCCAGCCCATCCATGGCCTCAATGGTGTTTAAATTCAAGAAGACACCCCTCAGAAACACTAGGCCCATGCAACACTCACTACCCCTGGGCATAAGGGATGAAAAGTAGGCAAAATAAGTGCAGGCCTCAGACACTGCCTCTCCTCAAAATGGCCCCCTTACACCCCAAGCACATGTTGCCTGTACCAGCCAGCACTCAAGATGGCCACCACCACCACCCACATGGCCAGTCCACATCAACAGTACACCCCCAAAAAACAGAAAAACAGCCAGAAATCACCACAATCCAATGCCATCCATGATGTTTACATCAAAGAGAGTGAGACCACACCACAGGCACACTCAGTCCATGCACCACCACCACCCCTGGGCAAGCAAAAGGCCACACCAGCAGCCCCCCAAAAACGACAAAAAACAATAAAATAAGCACAATCCCAGCCCATCCATGGCCTCAATTATGTTTAAATTCAAGAAGACACCCCACAGAAAGACTAGGCCCATGCAACACTCACCACCCCTGGGCAAAGGGCCACACCAGCAGGCCCAAAAAAACGACAAAAAACAATAAAATCTGCACAATCCCAGCCCATCCATGGCCTCAATGGTGTTTAAATTCAAGAAGACACCCCTCAGAAACACTAGGCCCATGCAACACTCACTACCCCTGGGCATAAGGGATGAAAAGTAGGCAAAATAAGTGCAGGCCTCAGACACTGCCTCTCCTCAAAATGGCCCCCTTACACCCCAAGCACATGTTGCCTGTACCAGCCAGCACTCAAGATGGCCACCACCACCACCCACATGGCCAGTCCACATCAACAGTACACCCCCAAAAAACAGAAAAACAGCCAGAAATCACCACAATCCAATGCCATCCATGATGTTTACATCAAAGAGAGTGAGACCACACCACAGGCACACTCAGTCCATGCACCACCACCACCCCTGGGCAAGCAAAAGGCCACACCAGCAGCCCCCCAAAAACGACAAAAAACAATAAAATAAGCACAATCCCAGCCCATCCATGGCCTCAGTTATGTTTAAATTCAAGAAGACACCCCACAGAAAGACTAGGCCCATGCAACACTCACCACCCCTGGGCAAAGGGCCACACCAGCAGGCCCAAAAAAACGACAAAAAAACAATAAAATCTGCACAGTCCCAGCCCATCCATGGCCTCAATGGTGTTTAAATTCAACAACACAGTTGTATCATGCACCCATAACCAACCCTGGTCCTACTGGATACTGTGGCTACCCACAATATAATTTATTTAATTTTCTGAAAAAGTTCCAAAATTGTACTTGCAGCAACTGTAATGCCCCAAACAAACTTACTTGTGAAAGTTGATTTCTAATCCAAAAGTGATCCAAAGACAGTCAAAAAGGCCTCAAATCCAAATATCCAGCAGCACCCACAAAAAGTAATCCTTCCAGCTCCAGATCCAAATGAAAGTGACCAGGAGATGGACAAAGCACTGGGAGGAGCCTGCTGGACAGGAACAGGAAGTTGGAGACTGTGGGGCACTTCCTTCCTCCCCCCCCCAAAATGGACTCCTTGCAAAAAAAAAGGCCATGCAAATGTCAACCTGAGGAGTGATTCTGATAAAAATCATAATTTTCTGAAGGTTTATCCTGTTTGCTGGTGATTTTCTTGTGCGAAATTGCAAAATCTCTATTTCGCAAGTGCAAGATTGTTCCTTTCCGCCGCAACTACGTGTTCGCAATTGCGAACTCTCGCGAGGTGTGCTGTGCAAGGTGGCAAGCCGCGAGTACGTATTCGCGGGCGACAAACTCCCGCGGGAACACGCAGCAAGATCTAAAATGGCGCGTCACTCGCAAAGAAAAACAACTCGGCAAACGCTAAAATGACGGAAAGTGAACGCCGTGCACCACGCCGCGCGCCGCAACCAAGCAAAAAATCCGCCGCGAGCGGATTCACGGATTTTCGACAAATTCGCGAGCGTTCGCGGATTGCGAATTTGCCGAAAATCCGAAAAATCCGCGAGCGGAGCGGATTTTACGCCCATGCTTAGTTATTATACTACTACCACTGTTGCGGTTATTCTCTGCACAGGCACATACAGAACTATGCACAAGAAAATAGGATGTTGGTGATAGGGAGTTTGGACCTTAGTTACACCCTAGTCACAGAACTCAGTCAGAAGAACCCACAATTCAACCACAGTCTACCTACCTAAGTGTCTCAGTCATAGTCATTTGTCCCACTCCGTCCCGACCCCCACAAGAAGATAGTTAGATATACCCAATGATTTTCTTACACAACCCAGAACAGAAGAACACCCTTTCGCTCACTCACTCGTTTAAGTCCACAACACCCCAGACACTCAAAATATACCACAGAGTCTATGTGCAAGTTCAAAAACTTTATTTTTTTAACAGCACGCTTTGTATTGTTGTAACTTGTAAGTTGTTCCATGAAAAACATCCAGCTCCACCATGCACAATAAAGAAGATTAAATACTATACATTTTTGTACAACTAGTGCACGATAGAGAACTGTGGGAATTGTGGGAGACCCCTCACCGTTGAACGTATACTGGTTACACATGCATCTTTCGAAAGCTCTGCTAATCTCTGGTTCGTAGAAGGCAATCTTCTCATCTGCCTAGGAGAAAAATGTTGCACGTTAGACAGTGAATAACTATGCCAGTTTATAGCAGTCATGCCAAAAAAGTGTAACATTATGGATAAGCAAAAGGGATTAACAATACTGTAAGAAAGTAAGTTAACCTCTTTAGTTGTATGCAACACTCATGTGTCCTCAAAGGTGTCTTTCTCACTGCAACAAGCTGCAAGGTAACAACATGGGCAAAACCGTAGACCCTGATCATTCTAAAATGGTTACATGGCTCAGGCTAACGTTCCAAAGACTAGAGTAGGAGTAGAGATTAGATGACCCTAGGGACCATCTAATAAAGTAAAACTAAACTCTGTCTAATGACTGCTGTACAGTAGTACGCAATTTGGACTAGTCACACTTACAATGCTTTATGTTGTACGTAACTGTATTTTCAATCTTCCTTCCTGGTGAAGTACAACTAGTAAAATAGGGGAAGTTGTGCAGGCATCTCAAAAGGTGTACTTGCTTTTATAGGTGCACAGTCACTACCAATGACCAGTGCCACTGCCGACGGGGCCAGCGGCGATACTAATGCCACCCAGGAGGGGACAGTGGCTGCGGCACCTGCAGTAGCAACAGTGGGGGAGGAAACTTCAGCGGTGGGTGGTGGTAAGTTATATTCATTACTTATTTGCATTACTAGGTGGAAGGGGAACATTTCCCTCCCTGTGCTATGAGACTTATTAAGAAAGTATGAATTTGAAATTGTACTGGACAATATACAATGGTTGAAGAAGACACCCTTTGCAGCATTACCAGCGTGAGTTGAGTAAACAAGGCCTCTTCTATCAGACTCCAACTGAGCTGTGAAAGTTATGGAGAGAACTAAAAATCAGATCAGATGACTTTGAGGGATGTGTCGAACAAAAAGGGAAAGAAGTGAACTAGGGAGGAAGGAGGAAGGACGAAAGACCATAGAAGGATAGTTTGGAAGGTTCATGCACGTGGCTGATATGAATCCGATGCATGGGTTGTTGAAGGATGGGTAGAACTGGAAGGTGAAAGAGAAGATGCATGCCTGGTTTGGCAAAACAATATGGGTGCATGGATATAGTGGATAGCAAGAATCATGAGCGGAGTTTGTGACAATGAAACCCAAGGCAAGGAAGGAGTGGACGCATGGGTGGTTGTTGGTGAAAGTGAAACCAGCTAAGGCGATAATAAAGAATGATACACATTTATTTTTATTGGTTGTTTTCCCCCTAAATGTATTGTATTCATCATAGGTAGAGACTGTCACTGGAAGCAGAGTCTTACTTTGAAAATATAAAAGGAGATACAAAAAAGACTGGTGTTCTTCTGTGTACTCAAGTATAGTACTAGGGCCAGTATAATGCCAGAAAAAACTTCAACAAAAGTTACAGGCAGGGGAAGCAGGAGGATAGATTAGATAGATACTAAAAGTTGCCAACATTTGTATGTACTGCGCTTGGTAGTGCTACTATGCCACTATGTGTTGAATTAATTTGGAAGAGTTTCAGTTACAATTCTGTTTCTTTTTTTATAGATACTCATACTCCTTCCCACAAACCATCAAGGAAGGAGTTGGCAGCCTGGGCCCGGCAAAGGAAACTGCAGGCCATTGTTGAGGAGTACCGCCGGCTGGTGGCTGAGGCCGAGGAAGAGGAAGAGGCAGCAGCTGCTGCTTCTACCAATGCCCCAGGCCTCAGCCAGGCCCCACCTGCAGGAGTACGGCGCCGTGGCCAGGCATCCGTTCACCGCCGGCATGTAACAACATCTGCCGCCCCCCCACATGGATGCAAATGTAGGTGCCGTGCATTTCGGCAAAAGATTCTCCTCCGGGTGTCAAAGTTGGAGGATCAATTAGAGGAGCGTGTGAAGATATTGGTGGACAAACACCTTAAAGCCCACCGATTGTGATGGACCCTGTTCATTTGCCCCTTTTTTAATACTTTTTTTGGTGGGTGGGAATTGGGTGTTGGGGTTAATTAATTTTTGTGGGACATTCTTTGGACTTGGACATTGGTTGGGCTTAGGGTGGGGATAGGGGTGGGATAGGAGAGGACTAGGAGGATATTTTTTTATGTACATCAATAAATGTTATTTATTTTCAACGTACACATATGATGTTGTTTTGTGGTGGGGTTACTGTTGTACGTCACAAGGTTTACTGTACATGCAGGGCAGCGGCCAGTGTTTGATTGAAATAATTTATTAATTGACCACATGTAACAACATCATGCCAACAGATAGATGCGGTACCCCTCACTGAGTCATATTTGTCCTATTTGTACTACCAGTCTCTCCTCCATTATACCTCCTAGCAAACTTCTCTTCTTACCTGTGATTGATGATGATTAAGTTTGGCACTGCAAGCAAAGCCTAGTTGTCAGGGAAGAGGAGCTTGTCCTCAAACCCTGGTGGTTCTTCCGACAGAGGTAGGTCCTGTAACCCACTAATTATTTCTTCCGACTCGCTCTCCTCTTCCAGCTCTGATTCACGTACTTTGTAGTCTGGTGGTATCAAGTGCTGATTCATTTTTATCATGGTTAACCTCTCCACGCTTTTGGGCGAGAGACTGGTCCTTTTCACAGTCACAATGGCACCAGCAGCACTGAAAACATGCTCAGAAGAGACACTTGCAACAGGGCAAGCTAGATACTTTATCGCCAGCCTGCTGAGCTGTGGCCATTGGCTTCTTGTCCTATACCAATACACCAATGGGCTTTGCTCCATGAACACCTCTGTTGTGTCATCCAGATAGGCCTGGACCAACCGCTCAATGTTCATTGGTGCTCGGGTTTGCTCGTCCTCTTTTTGCTTTGCGACAGCAACGGACTTACCCATCCCTTTCTGTAGAAACCAAGCAGCTATTTTTTTGCTTGTGTCTGATGAATCAGATCCTGTTGGTGCGGTTGTTGTTATTGTTTATGTTGGTGACTGCTGGGAAACAAACATACTGCTCGCATGCTGTGGAGAAGAACTTGACTCTGTAGGATGCTCAGTAGTACTTGCACTGTCCTGGGCTGGCACTGGCAGGCCTCTAATTGAGAGCCGTTCATTTTCTAAATCAGTGGCTTCCTCGGCTATTACAGTTTTGTACTTGGAAACATCCCCTTCTGAAAAAGGAATTACTGCATTACTGTTCACAAATAATTTGTACCGTGGATCCAAAATTGTGGCAGTAATGTAATGTTGATGCGACACAATCTTATTTTGAATCCTTGTATTCTGAGCTAAATTACATGCTTCAAGTTTTCCTTCAACACCTTTGTATGTTTCAGACACCTCCTTCAGCTCTTGCTCCAGCATGTACAACAATGGGATAGCTTGGCTCATAGTACAGTCCTCCCTGCTGACTGCACGTGTGAAGACCTCAAAAGGAAGTAGCATATCTGTCAGGCATTTAATGAGGTCCCATTGCGACATCTCAACTGTCATGGCTTTAATAACACCAGTTGAATCCCCTGATCTTCTTGTCATGACATAAGCATTAAGTGGTATGTACTGCTCAAACAGCCGATCAAGCATGTAATAAGTAGAGTTCCAACATGTTGGTACCTCCTGGATGAGTGCTTTCACTGGCATTCTATACTCACGTTGAATGACCCGTAGCTGCTTCCGGGCTTTAAAATAATGATTGAAATGCGTGCAGATTCTTCTGCAAATGGTCAGTAGGCTGCTGACTTTGCTTTCATTTTTCAGAACGTCTTGAAACACAATGTTAATGCAGTGTGCCAAACACGGGACCCTAAAATAGCCACCATCTTCCATGGCCTTAACTACATTACTGCCATTGTCGGTGGCAACAAAACCAATATTGAGGCCTCTTGGTCGCAGCCATTCAAAGACCTTGCTGTTGAACTCATCCAAAATGTTTGCAGCAGTATGCGATGTCTCCATAGCAAACATGGCTACAGTAGCATGTTTGCGAGTATCATTAAAAATCTCAGTAGTGTCAATGCCTGTAGATATCTTGTCTCTAACACCTGTAAAAGAGATCCAGTGTGCAGTGATGCACATGTAATCAGTGTCTTGGCTACTGGTCCACATGTCTGTTGTCAGGTGGATACTATGCACAGCACTCTGCTGCAAGGCTTTTCCAAGCAATTCCAGCACGTCGTGGTGTAGTGCTGGAACAGCAACTCTGGCAAAATAGTAGCGGCTGGGAACATTCCATTTTGGGCAGAGGGTTGACACAAATTCCAGGAAACCCACCCCTTCAACAAAAGAAAAAGGGAGAAGGTCCAGAGCTAACATTTTAGCAAGCTTAGCATTGTATTGGGTGGTTGCACTCGTACTTTCCCTCCTGCCTAAACATGCTAACAATGGTACGCTGCTTGGTATTTCTTTCTGTTGTGCCCGATGCTGTCATTCGCGTCGCAGACTTTGCACCCGTACTCCTTGGTGTCTCCGGGTTACTCTTACTCTGGTGCCACAGAGATGTTGCTGATGCGGAGGATGTGGGATCTACCACTGCAGTGCTGGGGAGTCGGACAGGAGTACTTAGTGTACCACTACCAGATAGAATGTCTCCCTCTTCTTCCTGTTCGACCTGTGGACCTTCTACTGCTTCCCCACCAACATTAATGGTTCCTGCTTTTATGAGACGTAGGTGGTCCTCCCACTTGATTGCGTGGTGTTTTTTCATATGGGTCATTTGGCCTCCGGTACCATAGTTTGTACCAAGCTTACCATGACTAAAAGAGGAATGACAAATGGAGCATATAGCAATGTTCTCCTCATTTGCGCTACCTGTAAAGAAGTCCCACACTGGGGAGCTTAACTTTTGTCTCCTGCTAGAGGTGCCACTTCCAATGCCGGATGAACTGGAGGTTGTTGTGTGGTGAATTTCACTATGTGGCTGCGCAGTAGTACCACTACCTACTTCTGCTGAGGTGGAACTTGTGCTGGATGTAGGACGCTGCCGGCTGTGTGCAAATGTAAAAATGGAAGCTGGAGGTAGTTTTGGTGTGGCCTGTGTTGGTGGTATGTGTGCTACATCCCTAGTCGCAGCCATTCTTGATAGGGTTAAAATGTTGGTCTCCGTGTCCTCAGGGCCAGGAGCAATGCTTGTGATGACTGGGTCTGACTCATCATCACCATCATTATCCGGCTGCTCAACATCGCACTCCATAAGTGGTAGGCTTCCTGGAACCTTCCTTTTCCCTAGCCTGGTCTTCTTGGGATGTTTCTCCCTCTCATGCTGAGTATGTTGTGGCTCCCAATTGAGATCAAGATCATCAGAAGGGATGCTTGGCGAAGAACTCAATGGACTAACCCTCCTTTACCTTGGTGGGGATTTGGAAAACAATAGATCTCCTGCATGAGGTGCTGCCTCGTCTTCTTGCTCTGCACCAGGCTCAATTTCCTGAACTGCCCCGACTTCGGGAGGAACAACAACTACTATTGCCGGTGGTGGTTCTTGAACAACAACTATTGCAGGCGGTGGTTGTGGTTGTTGTTTTCGTTGAACATCTAATATTGCGGGCGGTGGTTGTGGAACACCTACTATTGCAGGCGGTGGTTGTGGTTGTTCTTTTCGTTGAGCATCTACTATTGCGGGAGGTGGTTGTTGAACAACTACTATTGCGGGCGGTGGTTGTGGTTGTTCTTTTCGTTGAGCATCTACTATTGCGGGAGGTGGTTGTTGTTAAACAACTACTATTGCGGGTGGTGGCTCAGGTTGAACATCTACTATTGCGGGCGCTGGTTGTTGTTCACCACTTTTCTGCTGTGTTCCCTCTTGCGTGGAATGTGTACTACTTTGAGATAGTGATAAGTTCAGCTCAGGCTCAGTATCACTGCTTTCCACCATTAGGCTGGCTACCTCTTCCCCACTCATCTGCTTGGGCCTGGGTTGGTGGCTTGGGCCCACTGATGTGGAGGTGCTGACCCCAGCTTGGACCCCGGTCACTGCTGCTGCAGGCGTACTTTTTTTTGGCCAAAAAAGGTTTCGGGTCAACACCAGACTTAAGTGTCACTTCCTTCTTCTGTTCTTCCTTCTTCTCAGCTACTTTCTTGGTCTTGGAGGACCTGGTACCTGCTTTCTTTGGGCCCATCTTCTTCAGATGTCAGCAGCAGCACTCATTTGCACAAGTTGCTGAGAATGATGTCTGGTCAGGTTAGTCACACCACACGTGACGTAGTACAGAAGGACGTCCGTCTGGCAGTAGAACAGGCGATGAAAGATGACACCTCCTCTTCAGCACCTACAAGCAAAGAAGGCAGAAGTTAACAACATCAGTCGAATGTGGATTTTTTTTAGCTTTAATTTTAATTACTACTAGAAGTATTAGTACAACCAGTAAGAGTAAGAATAGCAAAGAACTAAAAAGCTAATGTAGTGGAAGTGGAACTTGTTTATCCTTAATTTGTGCATCATTTCGGATGGATGCAGCATCAGTGACCTGCAGCAGATAGCAATGGGGATGTGAACAGTAGTAAGCCAACAGGAACAATGGCAAGACACAGGCCAATTTGTCAAAAACAAAACAGCACACTACTACTACCACCCCTGCTCCACATGGGCACTCTCATTACAGGTACATGGGTAAAGGGCAAAGGCCAGTAACAATAAAGTCAAGCAGGCCTATATCCCTCCCTATATGGCCAGAGAAAGGAGGATGCCTGCATCACAGCTTAATGCAAAAAAGAAAATCCCCATGGCTACAAGGTTTGAAAGTTACACAACAACACAAACAACAAAGGCATTTAGAGTTTTTTTCACCCAAACAAATAACTACACCCCAAACACCACATTTGAAAATTCAATGCATTGCCACCCATGCCCTAAATGATGTTAAATTCAACAGACAAAATGTACAACGCTACATCAATCATCCCGCTGACTATCTCTGGGACTCTAGGCCTACTGGCAGAAAAAAATCACACAAGTTGGTAGACCTGCGGCAAAAACACTAAACCACGATGGAAGGTCACACAAAATGGCCGCCCCCAAATGGCCTGGCCACCCACAAAAACATGAAAAGAAAGAGAAGACAGACAATACATTCCTATGGCAAAAGGACAATGGTTGGCTGCTTGACAAAATGGCCGCAAAGCCGCCCACATGGTCTGGCCACCCTCAAATAATAACAAAGTACATAGAGGACAGAAACAGTAAGTGGTCCATGCTCCAAAAACTACAAGCAAATGACAACCTGAGGAGTTTCTTTTAGCAAAATGAACAGCATCTACATTTTCGGGAACGTTTTAGGCAACTCGAGAGATATAGCTCGCGAGAATGCAAATTCAGCGTTTTCGGCAGCGCGAACTGTACAAAACGTCGATATCGCGTGCCCGAGCACGCACATTGAGCGCGTGAAGAAGACAAAAACTGTATGGTCGCGTTGTAGCACTGTGCAAAGTTACCAAAACTACGCACGCTGAATTCTAGGGTTACCTAGTGCCCATATTATTAAACACACACCCAAAACCTGCAATTCAACACCCAAACATTTTTTGCTAATCAATCCAAAGCCATCCATGACCTATGAGGTAACACTTACAACTTAAACACCCAAAATCAGTTGAACAACTTTCATGCACCCACATGATGAGGACTCTAGTAGTACCCTTGGGCCTACTGGCAGAGTAGCCCACAAGCTTGGAGGCCTATGGCAAAAAAAACACAGTGGCTCCAAACACAAAATGGCCGCCCATAATGGCCTGGCCACCCACAAAAACATGAAAAGAAAGAGAAGACAGACAATACATTCCTATGGCAAAAGGACAATGGTTGGCTGCTTGGCAAAATGGCCGCCAAGCCGCCCACATGGTCAGGCCACCCTCAAATAATAACAAAGTACATAGAGGACAGAAACAGTAAATGGTCCATGCTCCAAAAACTAAAAGCAAATGACAACCTGAGGCGTTTCTTTTAGCAAAATGAACAGCATCTACATTTTCGGGAACGTTTTAGGCAACTCGAGAGATATAGCTCGCGAGAATGCAAATTTGGCGTGGTCGGCAGCGCGAACTGTACAAAACGTCGTTATCGCGTGCCGGAGCACGCACATTGAGCACGCGAAGAAGACAAAAACTGTATGGTCGCGTTGTAGCACTGTGCAAAGTTACCAAAACTACGCGAGCTGAATTCTAGGGTTACCTAGTACGCATATTATTCAACACACACCCAAAACCTGCAATTCAACACCAAAAAAACATTTTGCTAATTAATCCAAAGCCATCCATGACCTATGATGTAACACTTACAACTTAAACACCCAAAATCAGTTGAACAACTTTCATGCACCCACATGATGAGGACTCTAGTAGTACCCTTGGCCTACTGGCAGAGTAGGCCACAAGCTTGGAGGCCTATGGCAAAAACACAGTGGCTACAAACTCAAAATGTGAACACAAACATGCACTGTTTGGAAGCGACGCACTATTCACATGCCCCCTGGGGGTGCTCTATATCCAAAAGTAATGCATGATTTCACCAGACTTTAGAAAACGAATTGTAAACAACCCATAGTGTAAATACATTCAACCAAAATCATGTGCACATATCCGTGCTGTTCAAAGATAAACACAAACTAAATGAAAAGCGTTATGTTTTTAATTGCTCTTTTTCTTTTTTCTTATGCTTGGTTCTTCAAACAGATGATACATTACATCATGTACATCCCTTCTTTCTGTGCAGTCAGTCCCAATGCATTTCGGTATGGTTATACCTTCATCAGGGGAATACAAGATAAAACAGATAATTTGAATAACTACGTGCAACGAATATTTTTTTAAAAAATAGGTGTGCAGAGTGTCTACCACTTATACAAACTCAAAATGGCCATCACCACCTGGCCAAGCCACCCACAGAAAGTAAATGAACTCAAGCAGGCCTACACTAACTACATGAACTACTAGGGTTACCTAATTTAAAAAAAAAAAATAATAAACTCCACTACAACAGAGTATGCAATTAAATCCAATGCCATCCATGATGTTTTACAGACACAACAGAAACATGGGTGGACCCTTGGGCACCTCTAGGCGTACTGGATGAAATTTCAAAAACATACAACTTGGCCCCTCATGAAAGTACAGGCCTCCCTCAATAATAATTTTTAAGAAAGATTGAGAAGCACAGAAAACTGTAGTTAAAAAAAACCCAAACCAAACAAACATTTACAGTACACCAATTCTCAAACTTACTTGTAAAAGAAAAGTTCAAATCCAAAATTCCTCAATAAATCCAATTAAATGCTATGATGCAGCAGAGATGCACATAGAGTGATCCTTCCACCTCTAAATCCAAATGAAAGTGAACAACACCACATGGACAAAGCACTGGGAGGAGCCTGGTGGACAAGAACAGGAAGTTGGAGACTCAGGGGCACTCCCTTTCTCTTGAAAAAAAGAGTAGAAACAAAAAGAGGACTCCTAGCCCAAAACAATACAGCTAAATCACAATCTGAGGGGTTAAATGAACATTTTTGAGAAGATTTTAACATGCTTGGGAGATATTCTGTACCAGATTGCAGTTTCTGCGTGTTCGGAAATGCGATCTTACCAACATGGCGCTGCAAGGAGGATCACACGTCCCAATGACATGTTCGCGTGTCCGAATGACGTATTCACGTTCTCAAAGTCGCATGGGATTGTGCGGCCGGATTCCAAACATCGTAGCGAACGCGACCGGGAGAGAAAAGCGAGAAAGCGAACGCAGAACCACGGTAAGTCATTACCGCACACGCGAGAATGCTATTGAGCGCGCGAGGAAGAAAAACTACTACGCTACGCTGTAGATTGCGAAGTAGTCGACAACTTCGCGCTCGCCACGAAGTGCGAAGTTGCCGAAAATTCGCAAACTCCGCGAACAGAGCGTAGTTCTCCACCCAGGTTTACCTATTATGTTGCAAGCTTAAAACAGTGACGACAGGAGTGCCTTACTTTGACTCTCCCCATTACATTGTCAATTAGGATGGAGGGAGGGAAAGGAAAGGAAAGGAGCAAACTACATGTTTATAGATGCACTGCTATATTCAGGTCACTGGATCAAGCACTGAATAAACAAAGTCAGATACAAAACAAGATACACAAAAGAAGGCTGCACAAAAGATACACAAAGGAAAGCTACACAAATAGGACGGCGAATCTTGAACACAAACTGGTAAGTCAGCAAAAGATCAAAAAGGCTAAGAACACTGCAACGGACGCTACGCTGTGGTACTCATTGTGATGAGAGGTAGAAAGAGACTGTAAATAAAGCGGAATTCAAGAAAAAGTAAAAAGGATAAGTCACTGGGGTAATACTCTGTTGCCCAACACAAAAAAGATTTTGCAGAAATTATATGTTCGAATGTTTAAAGAGCTGCAAAGGGGTTCACAAACACCATCACCTTACTGAACACACACTGACAACCTAGAATTGGCCTGTATAAGCTCCCTTTAGACTTAGGGGGTACACAAAAACACGGGGAGAAGAAATACTATCTGCTCCCCATCAACGGCAGCCGAACCCTAGTCAACACACACTGCCAACATACATTCATAGATTCAACATAGATAGTAAAAAAAAAAATACCCTCTATCACTAATTTTTTATAATTCCCGGGGGACCCCATCCCCCGGGGCTCAAATATAACATTGGGGACTGTGAGGAAAACCCCAATGCCCCCACGGTCCAAGCCGGCTCCCCGCATCTTTCGAGAGCCGGCATTGCTTTGTCAGAGAAAGCAGCTTACATGCTGCTCTCTCTGACGTAAAGCAATCTGCTTTCCTACTTCAAAGAGAGAGCAGGTTAACTTGCTCTCTTTTTCAAATAGAAAAGCGGTTTGCTGTGGTAAAGTGGGAGCCGCGACGCTCCCGCCCTACCATAGCAGACATCAGTGTCTTGGGGGAAGGCACCTGGGACACTGCAGGAGCCGGCCCTGGGAGGTGTCGGACCCCAGGGCCATCAAGGGCTCCAGGAGGGGGGCCGCGCGATCCCCTCCCAACTTTCAAAAGCCCCGAGGGGTGCAGGTCCCCGGGGCTGGGGGGTCCGTCACGGACCCCCCTATTTTAAATATTACTGCCCCAGGTAGTTGGCGGTCCCCGGGGCGGGTGGTGGGGGGCTCAATACACACTTTTTAAAGAATGCTTTTTTTTTAAAAAGCCCCGAGGGGGTGGCGGTTTTCGGAGATGCGGGGGGGCTGTGAGCCCCCCTGCATACTTCAAAATAAAGACGCGGGGGTGGCGTTCCCCGGGGCTCAGAGGGCCTTACAGACCCCCATTATGGAAAAAAATTGCCCCCAGGATTTGGCTCCCCACGGGGGCTTATTAAGAATAAAGCAAACTTCTAGTTTTTTTTCCTTTTTCACCATGTACGTGTACCATACGCGTACCCCACAATTTTTTGTTTAAAAAAAATAATAATAATTGGGGCCTAAAGATCCATGTGGGACCCCCTGAGCAGGCCTAGAGGGTCAGGATGTTTCTACCCTGCCCCCTTTTCTAATTTTTCAACTTTGTTTTACTGTTTACTGTTTTCTTGTGACTCGGGTTCTACCGAGGCACAAGATGGCTGCCAACACTTCCTGGTTTACAGTGTTGACAGACAGTTGACAGCCAATCAGCATGCAGCTCGTGCTTGTAATTGTACGGTTTTCGGTACACTTACCGTACGCGTACGGTACTTCGTCTCTAGATATCACTATGATTTTACTTTTGATTTTCTCAGGAACTACTGAACAGATATACACCCCTTAACAAAAAGCACAATCTGCGAACCAAACTCTACCTTATTGCCAAATTGGGTGTAATTCTGTTCAGTCGTTCGGGCTGTAGCCCTGGCTAAAGGTCCTATGGCAAATTGCATGGGGAAAACACGTTTTTGTACCCCCCTTTTTTCTCAGCTCCTGCTTGACGAATCACCCCCAAACTTCCAGGGAAGGAGCAGAGCGGAGCAGGCAATTTTTTGGGAGAAATTCGCAAAGATTCGTCCACCAGTGCCAAAGTTATTCCAAATAGAACGTTGTGGATTTCCTATGGAAACTAGGTCCTAACTATAACTACCTACTGGCGACCGCCAGTAGGTAATATATATATATGGTGAACTACATGCCCCATAATGCCCCGAGGAACATTCAATCTATCACATGGCCACGAGAGGCTGGGGTGTGGTTTAATAAAGCCAGCAACAACACAATGCAGGTTTCGAGTGTTCTATTCATGCACAGGAAGAAGGAGCCTTGAGCCCCGAAACGCGTCGGCAAAGGTAACCAAATGCCGGAGATTGAATATGCAAACAGCACAATTAGGCTGGATGGCAGAGCATGGAGTGTGCCTTCTCAATGCTTGGGGCAATTTGCGGAACTACATGTTGAAACACGGCGGCCCGGCCGTGGAGAAGAGCACCATCGGCAGCTGTGGGAAACGCCCTCCACCGGCTGTACGGAGCTGCAGCTTAGAACTATTCTGAACTTTGAACAGCGCCATGCTCCAAGATGCGTGATAGGTTTGCAACATCTCTCTCTGGCACTCACTCAGAGTAAACAATGGATTTATAATTGCGAATAGCACACTCGAACTTACTCAAAGTGGAATGCTTACCTGCATGGTGAACTACATGCCCCATAATGCCCCGAGGAACATTCAATCTATCACATGGCCACGAGAGGCGGGGGTGTGGTTTAATAAAGCCAGCAACAACACAATGCAGGTTTCGAGTTTTCTATTCATGCCCAGGAAGAAGGGGCCTTGAGCCCCGAAACGCGTCGGCAAAGGTAACCAAATGCCGGAGATTGAATATGCAAACAGCACAATTAGGCTGGATGGCAGAGCATGGAGTGTGCCTTCTCAATGCTTGGGGCAATTTGCGGAATTATATATATATATATATATATATATATATATATATATATATATATATATATATATATATATATATATATATATATATATATATTCCAACCAAACACTCTCTCACGTAGAAAAGAAAGAAGTCCGGGCCACTTGCCACTTCGAGTTTGCAAAGCGTACTTTTAATTTACAAACGGCTTGTCTCGACGCGTTTCGCAGGTAAACCTGCTTTCTCACGAGAACGAGCAAACTGAATGACATGTCATATATAGTCACATGGTATTAGCGTCATACCAAAGGTACTGGACAACAGACTTCGTGATTTACATTCGGGCTATGGTCAAAGCAGTGAAATACCATTCTTACATGCACATACATTGTTGAGGCAAAGCTGAAACTTATAAATTGTTAAATAACATAAAGTTTCTCTCGTAGAATAAGTTCTCTAAATTCGAGATTACGCTGCCTACGCGTTGTCAGTGGTCTAGGGTAAAGGTATTTATTTATTTATTTGAGCAATTTTTAGAGCGCGCAAATACCTCAAGGGTGTCTCGGCGCTATGGTTGCAGAACTTCCAATGGATCGGGGAGTATTCAGGCTGGGAACAACCATGTTTTTAGTTTTTTCCTGAAATTGAGCAGTGTCGGCGCAGTTTTGATGTGGAGGGGGAGCGTGTTCCACAACTTGGCTGTAGCGACAGGGAAACGTTTGTCTCCCCAGTTAGCTCTTCGTGTTCGAGGGACTCTTAGTAATTGGGCTGTGGATGAGCGTAAGGTTCTAAGGTGTTCGAGCGGCCGGAAGGCTTGTCTTAAGAATAGGGGGCCTTGGTTGTGGATAGCTTTGTATGCTATGCATAAAGCCTTGAATTTGATCCGGCTTCTCACCGGTAACCAGTGTAGCTGTTTGATGTAAGGGGAGATAGATGTAAACTTGGGGATGGATAGCAGTGTCCTGGCTGCTGCATTTTGCACTGTCTGCAGTTTGTTGAGGACCTTTTGTTGTGCGTTTAATAAGAGGGCGTTGCAATAGTCTGTTTTAGAGAAGACTAGTGTGCTGACTAAGGTTTTGCCTGCTGATGGAGGGAGATAAGGGATTAGTTTTTTAATCTTTTTTAGGGTGTAGAAAGAAGAGGAGACCACCGCATTAGCATGTTGCTGGAAGGACATCTTGTTATCGAAGATGACGCCCAGGTTTCGTACCTTGATCACTGGTTCAGGAGGTTGTCCCATCTGAGATGGCCACCATTGCGGGGACCAAGTAGGTTGCAGCCTCCCGAATGTCATCACTTCTGTTTTATCAGAATTCAATTTTAGACAATTGGATGACATCCAGGAGCTTATTGCCTTCATTCCGTTTTGGAAATTGGCTGCCACAGAAGTGCCGTCATTGTATACAGACAACACCAGTTGGGTGTCGTCAGCATATGTAGTGAGAGAGATTCCGTGGGATTTTATGACCCTCGCCAAGTCCGACACATATATGTTGAAGAGTGTCGGGCTTAGCGAGGATCCCTGCGGTACTCCACAAGGTAAGGAAAAAGTCTGAGAGGTGTAATTGCCTATCTTCACTGTTTGTGGACGGTTAGACAAAAATGAAGCAAGAAGAGCTTTAGCCTTGTCTTTTATTCCTATGGCCGCGACACGGTCGACCAGGGTGACATGATCGACCGTGTCGAATGCTGCGGAGAGATCTAGGAGTATCAGAATTGCTGAGCCTCCGTTGTCCATAGTGAACCTTATCTCATCCGCTGCTTTTAGAAGCGCAGTCTCTGTTCCGTGGCCCTGTCGAAACCCAAACTGGGTGTCGTCCAGCAGGTTGTTGTTATGTATGTAAGTTGACAACTGGATGTTCATGATTTTTTCAAAAATCTTGGCAGGGAACGGGAGACATGCGATGGGCCTGTAACTAGCAGGGAGGAGGGGGTCTAGGGTAGGTTTTTTTAAAAGTGGTTTAATGGTAGCTTCCTTCCAAACAGAAGGGTAAATGCCCGTTGTGAACATTGCATTACAGATGGTAGATAGTGACGGGGCAATGGCTTCGGAGATGAGATTACAAATGCCCGGAGGGCAAGGATCAAAAGGTGAACCCGATTTGGTTCGGGCTATTAAGGTTTGGATGAGTTCTTGCGTGGTGGCTTCAAAAATTGAAAAGACTGGGTCAGATTCGGCGGTGGATTGCGGAGTGAAGGTGAGTGATGGATCCGGGGAGAAAGTAGTGAAGATAGCTCTAACTTTATCTTCAAAGAATTTGGCCAAGGCATCTGAGAGAGCCTGTGATCCTTCTGGGTGAGGTGCAAGGGGGTTGGATAGGTAGCTGACCACCTGAAATAGTTTACCTGTGTTGTTTTTGGCCTGATTGATTTGGTTGGTGTAGTAAGTGGTTTTCTCTGCTATTATAAGTTTTTTGTAGTTTGATAAAGCATTTTTGTATGTGGTCTTTTCGCAGGGGTTGAAATGGCGACGCCACTGCCTTTCTAGATTCCTGCAGTATTGTCTCTGTAGTCGGAGAGATTCGGTGAACCAAGGAGCGGAAGGGAGTTTTCTAGTTCTGTGAGAAATTTTGCTAGGTGCTAGCTTATTACAGGCTGCCTTTAGATTGTTCAGGTAGTTAGCGGAGGCTACTACGGGATCTAGTTCATTTGGCATTGGGCTGTCTCGCATTATCTGTGTGAGAAGGTCCAGATTAATGTTTTTCCAATCTCTAAAATTTGTAGGTATAGAAGGTGTAGACGGGGATTGTTAGAGTTGGTTGGAATAGAAAAACATAAGGCCGCGTGATCTGTCCAAACCAGAGGGATAACCTTGGTGATGGCAATCTTTGAGTTACTAGTGAAAAGTCCGTCCAGTGTGTGTCCCGCTTTATGTGTGGGCTGTTTAACAATTTGTAGAAGACCAGCTGCCTCTAGGTCATTGATTAGAGTTACAGTATCAGGATCATCTGAGGCTTCAAGGTGGAAATTAAAGTCACCCAAGATGGTAAAGTGGGGTGATCCTACTGAAGCCTCGATGATGTTATCTAGAAACTAGAGGAATTTGGATCTAGATCCGGGAGGGCGGTAGATTAATATGCCTTTGAATGATGATCTGCCTGAGAGGCCTATAGTAAAGAGGAGTGCCTCGCACTCGATGTAATTTAACTCTGTTGTAGTTATTTTAAGGTGGTCTTTATATATAATTGCTATTCCACCCCCTTTCCTTTTTGGTCTGTCTAACTTGCAGACACAGTAGTTGCTGGGCGTAGCCTCTCTGAAATCAGGACCGGATGATTCGTCCCCCCATGTCTCTGTGACAAACAGTATGTCTAGATTCTGTGAGTCTATGAAGTCGGCGATTTCAAATTTGTGTTTCGGCAGAGACCGTACATTTATGAGTGCTGCCAATACCTGAGGGGAAGAGGTTGTGATGGTAGCAGGTATATTCTGAATGCAAGTAGGACAATTGAGTGGTCCTATACAAGGATTGGCATAGCTAAAATGAGGTGGAGTGTGAACTGCCTCTGATCTGGGTCTGATGCTTAAAAGTTGGGCAGAGGTGTAAGTTAGTGGCGCCATGTTTTGAGTGGGCCCGGGGGGAGGTGATGTAGGGAGGGTGGCCCTAGGCCCGTCCTCGGCGCAGACGAGCTTGCCTTTAGCGCGCCTTCGGCGCGCAGACGTCGCGCCCGCTGCGCTCGTCCGCTGCGCTTCCGATAGAAACACATATTTATAGGTGGGGATGGGGCGGGTGAGGGGGGGGCGTTGCCTCGTAAGTGGGCGTGTCCCGTGTCTTGGCGAGGGGAATGGCGGGTGAAATTATCAGCAAGACTCGGTTTGCAGCGCTAAATCCGCTGGAAGTGAAGTGACCTGCCCAGGAAGATCTGGTGCCAGGAGGCGAGTAAGTGATTTAAAAATCAATTCAGTGCAATATTTTAAAAGCATGTGATGCGATCAGATTCTACTCCCGGCTGAGCCTCAGGAGGTTCCACAATTTAACACGCGACGCTTGTGATCAGCGCGCTTTATACCTGTTGTGGGGGCGTGGCCTCGTAAGTGGGCGTGTCCCGTGTCTTGCCGAGGGGAATGGCGGCTGAAATTATCAGCAAGACTCGGTTTGCAGCGCTAAATCCGCTGTAAGTGAAGTGACCTGCCCAGGATGATCTGGTGCCAGGAGGCGAGTAAGTGATTTAAAAATCAATTCAGTGCAATATTTTAAAAGCATGTGATGCGATCAGATTCTACTCCCGGCTGAGCCTCAGGAGGTTCCACAATTTAACACGCGACGCTTGTGATCAGCGCGCTTTATACCTGTTGTGGGGGCGTGGCCTCGTAAGTGGGCGTGTCCCGTGTCTTGGCGAGGGGAATGGCGGCTGAAATTATCAGCAAGACTCGGTTTGCAGCGCTAAATCCGCTGTAAGTGAAGTGACCTGCCCAGGAAGATCTGGTGCCAGGAGGCGAGTAAGTGATTTAAAAATCAATTCAGTGCAATATTTTAAAAGCATGTGATGCGATCAGATTCTACTCCCGGCTGAGCCTCAGGAGGTTCCACAATTTAACACGCGACGCTTGTGATCAGCGCGCTTTATACCTGTTGTGGGGGCGTGGCCTCGTAAGTGGGCGTGTCCCGTGTCTTGGCGAGGGGAATGGCGGCTGAAATTATCAGCAAGACTCGGTTTGCAGCACTAAATCCGCTGGAAGTGAAGTGACCTGCCCAGGAAGATCTTGTGCCAGGAGGCGAGTAAGTGATTTAAAAATCAATTCAGTGCAATATTTTAAAAGCATGTGATGCGATCAGATTCTACTCCCGGCTGAGCCTCAGGAGGTTCCACAATTTAACACGCGACGCTTGTGATCAGCGCGCTTTATACCTGTTGTGGGGGCGTGGCCTCGTAAGTGGGCGTGTCCCGTGTCTTGGCGAGGGGAATGGCGGCTGAAATTATCAGCAAGACTCGGTTTGCAGCGCTAAATCCGCTGTAAGTGAAGTGACCTGCCCAGGATGATCTGGTGCCAGGAGGCGAGTAAGTGATTTAAAAATCAATTCAGTGCAATATTTTAAAAGCATGTGATGCGATCAGATTCTACTCCCGGCTGAGCCTCAGGAGGTTCCACAATTTAACACGCGACGCTTGTGATCAGCGCGCTTTATACCTGTTGTGGGGGCGTGGCCTCGTAAGTGGGCGTGTCCCGTGTCTTGGCGAGGGGAATGGCGGCTGAAATTATCAGCAAGACTCGGTTTGCAGCGCTAAATCCGCTGTAAGTGAAGTGACCTGCCCAGGAAGATCTGGTGCCAGGAGGCGAGTAAGTGATTTAAAAATCAATTCAGTGCAATATTTTAAAAGCATGTGATGCGATCAGATTCTACTCCCGGCTGAGCCTCAGGAGGTTCCACAATTTAACACGCGACGCTTGTGATCAGCGCGCTTTATACCTGTTGTGGGGGCGTGGCCTCGTAAGTGGGCGTGTCCCGTGTCTTGGCGAGGGGAATGGCGGCTGAAATTATCAGCAAGACTCGGTTTGCAGCGCTAAATCCGCTGGAAGTGAAGTGACCTGCCCAGGAAGATCTTGTGCCAGGAGGCGAGTAAGTGATTTAAAAATCAATTCAGTGCAATATTTTAAAAGCATGTGATGCGATCAGATTCTACTCCCGGCTGAGCGTCAGGAGGTTCCACAATTTAACACGCGACGCTTGTGATCAGCGCGCTTTATACCTGTTGTGGGGGCGTGGCCTCGTAAGTGGGCGTGTCCCTGTCTTGGCGAGGGGAATGGCGGCTGAAATTATCAGCAAGACTCGGTTTGCAGCGCTAAATCCGCTGTAAGTGAAGTGACCTGCCCAGGAAGATCTGGTGCCAGGATGCGAGTAAGTGATTTAAAAATCAATTCAGTGCAATATTTTAAAAGCATGTGATGCGATCAGATTCTACTCCCGGCTGAGCCTCAGGAGGTTCCACAAGGTAAACAAAAGACGCTGTGCGCTAAGTGGCCTATTGCGTGGTTGGTCCTTGTTCAGAGAGCGTGATACCGCTATCCCCGTATGGGGATGCAATGCACAACAAAATGTTCAAATAGACGCGGTTATTCCGCTAGTAATCCATGCAGACATCTGAGAGATAGCAACAGTGTCAAAAACTCATGTAACGCCCAAGTGGGCAGGGGTGTCAAACCATTCTCTGCAATACAGCCCCAGTGGGCAAACACACAATGTTCAAAAGCCACATGGCTAATAGGCACTAAGTTCGATTAATCTTGAACACTGAAGCTTCTAGTCTTGCCATTCATTCAACCGTGCAGAAACTCATAAGTGCCGACCAAATTCCCATATTGTGTCATCACCAAGCTCTGTAAAGTGAAAACAGAAAAATAAATTTGTGACTTGTGTACACATATATAACACTACAGTTTGTAAAAACAGAGTTAAAAAACGACATGAGTGCAGTATATCAAAATTCTAGTTACATGGTTAGCCCAGATGCACGGATAATTCCTCGTGTAAATTATGGCCCCCTGGTTGCATGGTCCTGTATTTTATTATGAACCTGGATTCAAGTCTTCTCATCTCTTTGATTCTATCCCCTCCTCTTTCCCTACTGGGAACAGTTTCCAAGACACAAAATGAGAGTAGATTGGCATTCCCCTTGTGGTGTGTGGAAAAATGCCTAGCAATGGGATATTGTTTATCCCCATGATTGATAGCCCGCATGTGCTCAAGGACTCTTTTTTTGGCAGGGTGTTTGGTGCTGCCAATATAGTATAGGTATAACTAACAAAACACAAGTGCCAGTACTGATATGAATAATTCAATCAAAAACAATCCGCATCCACATCTAGAACAAAAATCCAAAAGTGGGAAATACTATTCAATAGTATTTTATTTAATGATTTCTAAAGTTATTTTCAAAATTTAGTACATAGTGCAAAATATTTCTGAAACTTACACGTGGAGCATAAAAACATTGACTAAGTATTCAGTCTTACATTCAATTGTTCATGCATATCACAGGCATCCATCTTCCACACTCATACAAGAAGAAAAAAAGAAAACATTCTTTCTGTATATAATTAAAGAAGAAAACAGGGGGTAGAGTAAAAAATTACACAAAGACAGAAACAGAAAACCACAGGTCTGCAAATGATTTCAAAAAGTAATACACGTATTTGTTCAAATGTACATTCCTATTTAACTGATAATTTAAACAACCATCAATAAAAATTAATCCTGCAAGGTAATGTACAACATAGAGCCCGGGATTCGATTGTTTGTATATCCAGATGCTCTCGCAGACCGGTGGCAACAGGGCCTACGCGTTTCGAATCCCACTGGAATTATTGGGGATTCTCTTCAGGGCCTTCTCAGTTCTCTATAACGAAGGAAAAGAAAAGAAAAATGTATAGATTGCAGGTTTATGTACAAATCACGATTAAAAACAAAAGTGGAAAATGCTCCCCTGGTTAATCACTGGGGACGGATGCAACACCAGATCAGCGACCTGAGATGGACGGTCATATCAAAGGTCGAGAAGGACCCTCGTGGAGGGGATTGGGACCTTAAATTATCCAAGAGGGAGGCATTCCTTATAGTTAAATTTGATACGGCCACATCAGGCCTGAATGAATTGAGTGAGATATACAAGCTATAGAGACGCTCTGTCTAAATCCATACATTACACTGGATACCTCCTTATACTGCAGCCTGTAGTTCAGACAGTGTGAAGGCAAGTAGTGCCTTTTTAATTTGGCTTAGCCCAACGAGCAGTCCACTACCTCTCTCGTGGGCCGGCCGGACTCAGCCTTGCTTCAGATAGCGTGTAGGCAATCAGTGTCTCTTTAAGCTGGCTTAGCCCAACGAGCAGTTCACTACTCCCCTCGTGGGCGGGCCTCATTTCGCTTTGCCTTTAAATAAACCGCACTCCTGGTGGTCCGCGCAGCTTCACGCATGCGCGAGAGAGAAGTGCTCAAGGAAACGCCGCCGGTTCGGATGGACCCCTGCGAAAATAGTAAGTTTTTACCTTGCACTGTAGGTTACACCCTATCGTCGTCGTAATTTAAAGTAACGTTGCCCTTCGTTTTATAGATTACAACGAACTCCTCACGCCAGGACCTTGTCCTTAGCACGATTACATACCGGAATACGAGTGTATCTTTAAAGCACCCGAATTTTATGGTAAGAGACACTTAACCTACATCTAGTGTTTACTTCTAGACAAGTATAGATGGCCGACTCCTGCTCATTGCACTGTTTTCCTTGCAGTGCGCCCGTTAGAAATTGCACGAGAGGGGTGGCACGCTGCTCCCTGTGGAGGGTCGTTTGAATAAGACTGTGCCCCCCTGAAATCATTACCTGTAATGGAAGACACTTGCACTCATCGGGTCCACTAGTGAGATAGACGGGTAAGATCAATTTCGCAGTCAGTTAACATGGCAGATGGGGCGTCTCGCATGCAATAGTAATGGCTCTTCCATCTTGCTTCTGTTTAGCGGAGACTTCGTTATCTCAACCTTCCTTTGTCCATCCGGTATTCAGCCTCAAATTATAACCGTGAAAGAGTAGGGGTAAGAGATCTCTGGAATTTTGTTTATAAAACATATGTTTCCGGGTAGAAAGTATATTCTAATTTAACATTCCTCGCCTCCAGGCACTTCCTATATCTCGTGGTGCACCAGAATCCAGACACCGGATATTGGCAACACGTGGAATTTTTACAGAGACACGTTTTTCATCAACTGAAGTAAGTATTTGAACACCTTCCAAGCAGTTAGGAGATGAACCCCACCAATGTTCAAGCATCAACATTCTATTAATGGTGTTACCGTCCTGATTGTGGAATTTTTCACATTCCCCTATAGGACCAGACCTATTCACAATACAGTGCTCCCTCAAGTTCTAACTTAGGACTCTCCCCCATTTGGTAAGCTTCTATAAATGACTGGCGGATGCTGCACTGGGCAGTGTTCTAGATGTGGCCCGATGTTGTCCTTTATTACATAAACCTGCAATCTATACATTTTTCTTTTCTTTTCCTTCGTTATAGAGAACTGAGAAGGCCCTGAAGAGAATCCCCAATAATTCCAGTGGGATTCGAAACGCGTAGGCCCTGTTGCCACCGGTCTGCGAGAGCATCTGGATATACAAACAATCGAATCCCGGGCTCTATGTTGTACATTACCTTGCAGGATTAATTTTTATTGATGGTTGTTTAAATTATCAGTTAAATAGGAATGTACATTTGAACAAATACGTGTATTACTTTTTGAAATCATTTGCAGACCTGTGGTTTTCTGTTTCTGTCTTTGTGTAATTTTTTACTCTACCCCCTGTTTTCTTCTTTAATTATATACAGAAAGAATGTTTTTTTTTTTTCTTCTTGTATGAGTGTGGAAGATGGATGCCTGTGATATGCATGAACAATTGAATGTAAGACTGAATACTTAGTCAATGTTTTTATGCTCCACGTGTAAGTTTCAGAAATATTTTGCACTATGTACTAAATTTTGAAAATAACTTTAGAAATCATTAAATAAAATACTATTGAATAGTATTTCCCACTTTTGGATTTTTGTTCTAGATGTGGATGCGGATTGTTTTTGATTGAATTATTCATATCAGTACTGGCACTTGTGTTTTGTTAGTTATTATTGAGGCTCAGCCTTACTGATTAGAGCCAGCCCCCCCTTGTTTGTAGAATATAGTATAGGTGGCACGGACACTTCAGAGCGTATATCACATGGTCGGTCAGACAGGTGACATGTTTCGTGATCTTGAATTTATCTGTATCTCTAGACAGCTGGACTTCTTTAAGGTTTTTACTGTTGCGGCAGGCTTTACATCTGCCACAAATGTAAAATCCCTGCACCGGGTTTCTCTGACTGCTCTTTTCTGGTAATAGTGTAGGACACAGAAGATCTTTAAGTGATTTGGGTCTCCTAAATGTCATCTGTGTAAATTCGGACAATTCTGGGGCTAGATCTTTGTCTAGTTTCAGCACATTCCAGAATCTGCTTAATGCTTTCCTTACTTTTCTAGTTTGAGGATGATAGTCTGTGATGAATCTACTTGTCGTGTTAGATTCAGGTTTGCTTTCTGTTTCTCTAGGTTTAAGTAGGCTCACCCTTTCTCTGAGGTTAACTTTCTCTAAGGCCTTGGATATACACTTGGAGCTGTAACCTCTCTGTTTAAACCGTTCTGTCATAACGAGGGTCTCTTTGGTGTAATCAGCCACACTTGAACAATTCCGTTTTGCTCTCAGGAATTCACCCAAAGGAATGGAATTAATCAAATTGGCTGGGTGGCAGCTTTGGGCTTGCAGTAGGCTGTTACCTGCCGTGTCCTTTCTAAATAGGATGGTTGTCAAACTGTTATTACCCCGTCCGAGGCCCGCCACTGAAAGCGGCAGGGATCCGAAGCGAACTTGTTTATATACACATACATACATACATACATACATATCCATACTAATATTATAAAGAGAGAGCCCAAACCTTTGAGGCGGGTAATCTCAGTAACCACAGCGCCAATCTAAACACCCAATACAGCGTTGGAAAGAGCAGTTGCAGCAGAAGGACATTGGCTATGCAGACAGATAAAAAAAATTATTTAAAAAATTGCAAAAAATCCATACTATACTATCCATACTAATATTATAAAGAGAGAGCCCAAACCTTTGAGGCGGGTAATCTCAGTAACCACAGCACCAATCACAACACCCAATACAGCGTTGGAAAGGGCAGTTGCAGCAGAAGGACATTGGCTATGCAGACGGATAAAAAAATTTATTAAAAAATTGCACAAAATCCATACTATCCATACTAATATTATATAGATAGAGCCCAAACCTTTGAGGCGGGTAATCTCAGTAACCACAGCACCAATCACAGCACCCAATACAGCGTTGGAAAGGGCAGTTGCAGCAGAAGGACATAGGCTATGCAGATGGATAAAAAAAGTATAAAAAAATTGCAAAAAATCCATACTATACTACACTATATATCTATACTACTATAATAAAGGAGAAACTTTGAGGCTTTGAGGCAGGTAAACTCTGAACCACTGCTCCAATCTACACACCCGATACACCGTAGAAATCGTCAGGGTGTGTAGATGGTTATAGGCTATATAAAGTTAAAAAATAAACCTTATTTAAAAAATGTATATAAAAAAAAGTAGTCCCCCCAAAGTACCGCCGGCGGCGACGTGCGTGCTCACGTCGAGGAGCGGCGTCAGAGCGCATTCAGAGGAGCGGCGGACATGGTGTCCGGGAGGAGCGGTCACGTGATGAGCAGCGGACAGGCCAGCGGCGGTGCGACCAGCGGAGAGGCGGACATGGCGCGGGGGAGGAGCGGTGGCGGACAAGCGGTGAGGAGCAGAGGGGCGAGGAACTGTCAACTCAGGAGCGGTGGCTGAGGTAAGCAGGCGGGTTTAGGGCCAGGCAGGGGAAGGGGAGTTACAAAAGGCAATGTCGGGGCAGGCGGGGGTCGGGGAAGGCGGGGGACGGGGACTAACACCTCCATTGACTCAGGCCAGGTCAAGCGGTGAGGAGCAGAGCGGCGAGGAGCTGTCAACTCAGGAGCGGTGGCTGAGGTAAGCAGGCGGGTGTCGGGCCAGGCGGGGGACGGGGAGTTACAAAAGGCAATGTCGGGGCAGGCGGGGGTCGGGGAAGGCAGGGGACGGGGACTAACACCTCCATTGACTCAGGCCACACAAGGGTCGGGCCAGGTGGCAGGCGGGGGACGGGGCGGGCGGGGGCACGGGCTGCTGGGCAATGTCGGGGCAGGCGGGGGTAGGGGGAAGCCTGAAAGCTCCCGGACAAGGTCGGGACAGGCTGCTAGTAATATTATAAAGAGAGAGCCCAAACCTTTGAGGCGGGTAATCTCAGTAACCACAGCACCAATCACAACACCCAATACAGCGTTGGAAAGGGCAGTTGCAGCAGAAGGACATAGGCTATGCAGACGGATAAAAAAAATATTTTAAAAATTGCAAAACACTACATCATCCAGAAGGCCGAGGGCCAAAATAACATCAAACAGGAAATGATGTAATAATGTGACTCACTAAATTGAGACTGAAAGCCTGGAGCCAAATTGATCGTGAACAAGGGATATGCTATCCCGAAACGCGTAGATTTGTGCCTGCCTGCTTGAGAAACTCCATGCTGTGAGGATTAAATAAAAAAGCACATAAGTGAAGACAAACGCGAGTTCGTCCCGTTTTTCTCCCAGCTGGGGGAATTGGTTGTGGATTTAAATGCGGCGTGGTTCTGCCACGGGGATTTACGAACCGGCAAGAGAGCGCTGCAAATTCTGGCGAAAAGGAACCGAGGGGTATCAAAAAAAAATATATAAATAAATATATATATATATATATATATATATTACCTACTGGCGGTCGCCAGTAGGTATATATAGTTAGGATTTTTTCTCTATGGGATTTTTGAAAATTCTATGTCTAATAACTTTGGCGTTTGTGGACGGAATTGGCTGAAATTTTCAGGAAAATTGAACATTTTGTTTCTGAGCAGCCCCTGAAAATTTGGGGGGGGTCGTCAAGAGGGGGCCGAGAAAAAAGGGGGGTCCCAAAACGTGTTTTTGCCATGCAATTTTCCATAGGGCGGTTGGCCTCACTTTTAGCTCGAACGGCTGAATGGATTTCCACGAAACTTGGCAAAATTGTAGATATTGTTTGCCCGATGTGCCTTTGCTAGGTCTCAAGATATGTGGTCCTGTGAATTTTGAGTAAATTAGGTTTAAAAAAAGATATATATCTAGAGCCGCGCCCGGTACGCGTACCGGGGAGCGCTTCGGGCGCGCCACGCGACTTGCGCACGGCAAGCTGATTGGTTCTCGGGTGTCTGTAAACATTCGAAACAGTCCGCAGCGGCCGCCATCTTGTGTCTCTGTAGGATTGAGACACAAGAGGTGGCAAAAAACAAAGGGGGGAAATGAGCAAAAGGGGGCAGGGTACACCCCCCTGACCCCCTAGTTTTGATGTGGGGGCCATAAAAGGCTCCCGCGGGTAAAAAAAAAATTTACAAAAAATTCGATTTTCGCGGGGGGGAGCGCCCGGTACGCGCACCAGGGAGCTTACGGGGGAGCGTACCAGGAGATAAAAAATGACAGACTTTTTTTTTTTTTAAAAGCATTTTTTTATAAATTGGAGGTAGTTCTGAAAAGAACTTTTTTTTTGATTTTGTTGTTTTATATATATTTTTTTAGACTTTTTTAAACAATTTTATATTTTTTGGGGATTTTTGTCAAGGGAAAAACAAAAACAGAGATTCCAAAACTGCTCAACAGGAGCTAAAAAAAATTGAAAATTTAGGGACTGACAGAGCAGCGGTGTTGCTGTTTCTTTAGGGCAATGAGTTCAACACTCTGCTCCCCATAGCAGAGCAGTTCGTCACACTCCGTGCACAGAAATTTGATGCCTGCAAACACCGGCTGAATGTTAGGGACCATTCTTAAACGGGGAGGTCCCGAAGGTGTTGCTCCACCAGTGGAGGTGCTGCCGCCATCTGTGGGTACATTCCGTGCCAGCTCTCTGACACTCTCCCTGGCAAAGTTGTTAGGGTGTCTTCTTTTCACATGCCTGATTAAATTAGCATTTCCAAAACTATATTTTTTCAGAGGATTGCCTCTGGATAAACTACTCCCACATATTTTGCAGGTTACTTTGGGAGCGTTGACTTTTTTTTGTCCTTCAGGGATGTCATAAAATTTCCAGATGAAATGGGTTTTTTTCTTCTGCTGAGGAGGGTCCTCATCTAAAAATCCCTCTGAATCACTGCTGGATGACTCTCTTGCAGCCATTGCTGTAGATCAGAAAAGTAGGGGATAAACACAGTACACAGAACAGCTCTTGCTCTCTCCAAGTACAAAGCAATAGTGAGAGAAATGGGTGGGTTTCACACAATTTGGAAAAAAAAAAGTTCTGAACCAATGAAAAGTGTTATTTTAAAGTCACATGGTTTGACGCGCTTACGCTACGCGCCCCGGGGCGCGTCCCGGGGTGTGTATCGTAAGCGCATCGGGTCGCTTACGTTGCGCGATCGTATGCGCTTCCGGGTGCGCTTACGCGGTGCGTAATAAGACGCATCTCGCGGCTACGCGATACGTGTCTTATGACGCAAGGCGTGGCGGCTACGCGATACGTCACGATGTTGTTTTCGTTCGCGGCAATAGCGCTATCGGGACGCTCATCAGTACGCGCCCCGGGGCGCACCGCAAGATTGCGCTTACCCGTGCGTTCACCTGTCCGCGCCCCGGGAGCGCACCAAAAAGAATTTTAAAAAAAAGGACAGAATTATAAAATATAAAATTCGATTTAAAATGTATTATTTTTATAAAGATTTGCTATTAAAAAACCTATGAAATTCACTGAAAAAACCATAGGTTATAGACCATATATAGTTAGGAATTAGCATTTACAAAACCTTGAAAATTCACTGAAAAAACCATAGGTTATAGACCATATATAGTTAGGAATTAGCATTTACAAAACCTTATTTTACTCACACAAAACCATTGAAATTCCATATATAGTTAGTTGCACTAACTATATATCGCGCACCCGCAATCCACTGCTGATGATGTCACATATTACATCATTCATGACATGGTCAGTGACATCACTGATGACATCACTGATGACATCTCAAATGACATCACTGATGACATCACTGATGACATCTCATTTGACATTACTGATCACATCACTGATGACATCATTCATGTGATGATACGATGAACCTCTTCAGACTCTAATATAACCTTAGATACGCTCAGTGTAAACAGACACTCACAGACTGTCACTCATCCATGGAGTTACTCACACACCTAGTCAGTCTTGCAAAGAATCAATCACACCTCCATTTCCTCAACTATATAGTTATACACACCTTACTTATTGAAACATATAATAACACATATTTACTCTGTTATACAATCCCTGATACAAGTTCACAATAATCCATACAGCCACTCACACATTCACTGGCTCTTATGCACAGTTATTTATATATGTCAACTATCACATGTACTGTGTTTTACATATGTACTTACTTTGACATGTAGCACTGAGATATCCATTCACTCACCAATACACTCATGCACACAGTCAACCGCCCATACAGCTGTTTCCACATGCACTTTTGAACCCATACATCTAGTGAATCAACTGCTCACACATCTATGCACAGAGTCATACACCTCCCAGACACCCACACACACACTCAGTCTCCCATACAAATACTTGGCCAACTAATCAATAACCCATATAGTTAGTCATATAGCTAATGATCAACACATGCATCAGATTACAAAACAACAGACACAATGATGCACAATTTAAAACAGTTTAGTCACTAACCCATGCACTCAGTGAGACACATTTAATCACTCACTTATACAGTCAGTCATGCACCTACTAAATCCTTCATCCAGACACTTATACATCCACTCATTCTTCAATATGTAAGACATATTTTAACTTTACAGAAACATACAGTCACTGGATGTTGTCATCAGTGATGTCATCAGTGATGTCATTTGAGATGTCATCAGTGATGTCATCAGTGATGTCACTGACCATGTCATGAATAATGTAATATGTGACATCATCAGCAGTGGATTGCGGGTGCGCGATATATAGTTAGTGCAACTAACTATATATGGAATTTCAATGGTTTTGTGTGAGTAAAATAAGGTTTTGTAAATGCTAATTCCTAACTATATATGGTCTATAACCTATGGTTTTTTCAGTGAATATATATATATATATATACATACTAATATTATAAAGAGAGTGTCCAAAGCCTTGAGGCGGGTAATCTCAGTAACCACAGCACCAATCACAACACCCAATACGGCGTTGGAAAGGGCAGTTGCAGCAGAAGGACATAGGCTATGCAGACAGCCACCATATACATTTAAAAGGTAAAATAACCGTGCCAGCAAAGTAGTCCCTTGTGGGCGTGTCTGCGTTCTGCTGTGGGCGTGTGCTGGGGGCGTGACAAACGCTGGGGGCGTGTGGTACGTACGGCCCTTCATGCCATGTGAGTCGTAATTGCGCCGCATCAAGGGGCACGCTGGGGCCGTGACAAACGCTGTGGGCGTGTGTCCGTGCTGTGGGCGTGTGTCCGCCCTTCATGCCATGTGAAGCGCCAATTGCGCCACATTAAGGGGCACACTGGGGGCGTGACAAACGCTGTGGGCATGTGCTACTTTCCGCACTTCATGCCATCTGGGTCGTACATTAATCAGATCGACTGCCACGCTTTGCCAAATGCAGTGTGTGCCTTGGCCTGGGTGCGTCTGAAAGGGCCAAACGCATTGTGTGGCTTGGCCTGGGTGCGTCTAAAAAGCACTCAGGGCCGAAGAGCGTCGGTGTGGGTCATAAAAATTAAGAACAGCGGGAAACAATCATTCAAGACTCACACAATTCTAATTGTTAGACAGTCGCCGCTAGCCCTCAAGCGGGGGCACACGTGACTGAGCGTGTCTGCGGGGACAATTACTGCAGCCACTCATGCGCGCTGTTACTGAACTATCACATTAAACCAAATTACACGCGCCTGCTAACATCAGCCAGGGCTGTAGCCGGGCTCAGGCGGCGGATCACTACACTAATTACATGCGCCTGCTAACATGAACCAGGGCTGCAGCTGGGCCTCAAGCGGGGGGACACGTGCCTGCTAACATGAACCAGGGATGCAGCTGGGCCTCAAGCAGGGGAACACGCGAATGACCGTATCTGAATACACACATTACGCACATTCGATTTCATTCCCGGACAACATCGGGACGGGCTGCTAGTATATATATATATATATATATATATATATATATATATATATACTGTTTTAGCTCGATGGTAGAATCTTTATTCCTTTTCACTATCCTTATATTGCTAATCACTTTTATCTGCTTCTGTCGGATAATCATTGCAGCCCATATATTTTATACAAGAATCACAGTAGTTCAATAAATATTCAAAATGCCCTTTTGTGTATTTCTAGTATATCCTTCTGAGTAAGCATGAGTGACTGGGCAAACAATTCTAAATCTGTTACCATGATTCCTTGGGGTGTCAGGGTTGTCATGTTCTGGGGTTGCTCAAACCGTTCGTTACTAGTCCCTGGGGTAAAACTTTGCACAAGGAGTTTGCAGAAGTTGGGCACTCTGCACTCTGTGGAGGAATGCAGAGTTCCTACATTCTGCCTTTCAGGCACGAACACCAGTTCGTTTTCCATACGCGCCCTCTGGTTTTATTTTGGTACTTGACCGTGGGTGCCAAGATAATCTCATGCTGCTTACAAGCATGAATGAGACTTTTTGCACCGCTAGCAAACTCCCGTGAGACTTTACGCTCTGGCAGAGACAAGACCAATCTAGTGCTGATAGCAAATGTAGCGCTCAAGCATGTTTTCTGCTTAAGATGAAACTGAGAGGCTTTTGGAGTGGATTTTCTTCTCCACCTTCCCATTGGAATAGTTTTTTTTGGTGCGAAAAGCCTTTTTTTAAACTTTAATTTTCAAACAGTAAGGAAGTGCTCCAGGGACTCCAACTTCCTGTTCCTGTCCAGAAGGTTCCTCCCAGTGCTTTGCCCCTCTCCTGGACACTATTCATTGGGATTTGGAGCTGGAAGGATCACCCTCCTTGTTTGCTGCATATATACCATTGTATTTAAGGACGTTGTATTTGAGAGTTCACAACTAAGTTGAAAAACAGATGAATTAGGGTGTTGTTTGCTTTATTGAGGGAATGCTTCTGGATTTATTTGTACTTTTATTCAATTTTTAACATTTATTTTGGTGGGCAGCTTTCAGTTTTAGTGGGGCCAAGTTATTTTTTATGCATATAATTTATCTTCTTTTGTAACAGAAACATTTTGCACAGTTCAGTACATTTTCTTCTCCATGTTTTTTAATACGTTTGCAATATTGATTTAATTAACTATCACTGTTAGGCCTAGTACTAGTCATGGGTGCATTAAATAACTGTTTCTGCGGTATCTTTTAAAGTGAAACATCATTTAGGCCTTGGATGTCATTGGATTGTTCTGCCAAAATGCTTTTGGGGGGGGGGGGGGGTATTTCACTTGTTTTCTGCAAAAAGTGTATAGGTGTGGTAATTATTTTCAATGCCTTTGGAGGATGAGTGTTGTTGTAACATTTCTCAGCTCAACTAATTTTTGTTTTTGCCATTGTTGAATTAATGTTCTTTTTTCTGTGTTACCAATCCATACCTCCTTTGTCTGGCCAGTGTGTGAGTGGGTTTGCCATAGGCCAACATTTATCTTTGTTTCGCATTCCATGTGGCAGTGACCATTTGTATAGCCTGTGTCCATAGGCCTAATTGTGTTCTTTGTTTTCCAGGCCTCCTGCTTGTTGTTGTGACCATGTGCCTGGCGCCCATTTTGTGTAACCAGCCAGTGTGCTTTTCCCATAGGCCTGCATGTCTCCTTTGTTGTGCCCATGCCTTCTTGCTGGTTGCTGTTGTTGTGACAATGCGGCTGGTGGCCATATTGTGTAGGCAGCCAGTGTGCTTATGTCATAGGCCTGCATGTGTACTTTATTTTCCAGGCCTCCTGCTTTTTATTGTGACTATGTGGCTGGTAGCCTTTTTGCGTAGGCAGCCAGTGTGTTTTTGCCATAGTGTTAGACTAGAAATATTCATGTTCGCATATTGCTCTATGTAAGTTAGCATTCACAGCACCATTTTCTATTCAGACTCCATTTTGAATTATGATCGAACCTAATCCTTTGCTATTTCTGAGAAAAGGCCTCAGTTGGGCTTCGTTCCTCCAAGGTTGGGTTTTACTTCACTAATGAATAGACTGTTCTTATTAGCGCATACCGTTCTCACTAGATAAAGGCCATCTCCCATGTGTCTGTTGACGGACCCGACTGGAACAACCTTGGATTTTGCAACTTTGTGTAGGAAATGAGCATTGCAATTGTTTTTTCTTATATTCCATTGCTTAGCAGCACCTGCTTGGAAAACTCCACTGTGGGCGTGTTCTAGCCCAGATCCAAAATGTCCATAATGTATCTTTATGCCTGTTGATTTTAATCCCTCTGAGGCACTCCTAGCGACTGGGCAGACTGGGCTCCGCTCTGTGTGTACTTTGATTAAGCAGTTATTGGTTTGTATTCTCTATTGTCTGACCAACTCTTCATTTGGTATGGAAGGCTGAGAGGTGGTCAATAGTGACCCGGGTGACCTGAAACGGGTCACTTTCTTCAGTGGGAGCCCGAACAGGGACTCCTTCGGGTGATTGATCCATCCCCTTTCCGCAGACGGAGGGGAGGCCGAAGATATTGTCGGGTCAGACTGACGGCTCAGGGATCCCTGCAGAAAGAGTATTACTTGCTTGCAGCTAACCCTTCTGTCCTGCCTGACGGTGCTTCACCCAGTGCTCATCCCGACTGGAGTCCTGCAAGGCAAAACCCATGGATCTGACCGTTTGGTCTGAAGAGTCGGCAGTGGGGAATTAGTTTGCTTGTGCTATGGATATCAGGTGAGTTTGTTTTGGTTCTTTGTGGATATGGTACAAGTATGGTTTGAGTTTAGTATGGTTTGAGGACGGTTTTTGGATAAAAGCACTTGCAACTGCTTTGCCAAGCAAAAATAATGAATTAGTTTTTTTTAGAAAATGCCTAAGTTTAGCAATATCTTGTATTTGTGTTGTTGTTGTTCTTCTGCAGATGCTCGATTGGAAGAAGCTCAGCCGGCGCCTCCAGAAGGCCCTCCTAATTTTGATATGTATGTGAAGCATGGTCTTGGCCCTATTATGTTTAGTACGTTATGGCACAAATTTACCAGGGACAATGCTGAGTTACAGTGGCCGTTGACAGGCACTTTTGAGGAACAAAAGATTGGGTTTTTACAAGAACAGTTATTTAAAAGATGAAGTAGTAGATCTATGTTTGATTCCCTCAGAACATGGCAGAAGGCAGCTAGACATAGACGATTGAAAATCGAAAAGGATGCATGGAAGGGAAAGATGCAAACACTGACCCAGAAAATAGTGGCGTATGATAGAGAAAAGCAAGAGGTAGGAGTTGAATGTGAAGATAGGAGTTTTTGATTGCATGTTGATAAATCTTATTTGGCCCAAGAGGAAACAGATACTTCTGTGGAGGAATTGCTAGATATTCGACCCCCGCCTCCATATTCCCCGCAGAGTATATACCCCGCTGTTTCCTTACAGTCGCAGAAGCCTGTCATATCTGCTTCAACTGTTCCTGTATCTACTGCTGTTGTTTCTACTGCTTTGGCTACGGCACTCCCTGCTCCTTCTTTGTCTTCGCCATCTTCGGCTACTATGACTATTAGCACACCTACTGTCCCAACTCCTGTATTCTCTGCTCTCTCCCCTCTGTTACAAGTGCCAGTGATAATTGTACCTGTCACTTCTGTTGCATCTCCTTCCATGGTTTTTCATCCCACGATATCTTCGAATAGTGAGACGCCAGCACGTGGATTTAAGGATAGAGGATGGATGAAATTTAAGGAGCGCATGGGCCCGTTAGTGCGATCTGGGGTGGGGCATGAAGAGAAAAATGTAATAGCTGATCAGGCTGTGTAATGGTCTTGTAATGTTATTTATAGTGCGGAGGATGTCAGGAAAGTTATGTAAGATTTTGAGCCTTTTATACAGCAACATGCCCTCAAGCATATGTCCGCTACTTTGATTAGTCTTTGGCAGCAACACTTTGGGACAGAAGTGCCTCAAGTTTTTTGATGTTAGAGATCATGTGTTTGTTAGAGATTTGGAGCCAGGTCAGGTTTTTGGAAATCCTACGACTTTAATTGCTTACAGGGGAAGGTTGTATGACAATAGTCCTAAGACGGTATCTCAGTTTCCGATGCTGGAGGTACATCCTATATAACACCAAGAAATTCCAGAGTTAATGGACCAGCGAGGTACTGTCACTAGACCAGATGTAGTGGCTCATTTTCAGGAACAAGGGTTTTATACTACGTGGAAGAGAAGTGAGGTTCTATCCCTTAAGACTCATTTGCCTGATCCTAGAAAAAATCCTACTGCTTATTATAAAGAGCTTACCGAAGCTGCCTCTTCTACTGTAATGACTCTTATATTGAAATGTTTTTTGGTCTTCTTGTTCCAGTTGATATTTGGAGACAGGCTCACGCTCAAGATCAATTTGCGGAGATGGGTGGCACCTGGGAGCAGATTAAGGGATGGGACCAAGAAAGGAAGCCAGGTGACAAGCTCACAGCCCAGATACTCGCTTTGCCCGGTCATATTATTACATATATGCAGTTTCTTATTCCACCGAAGAAGGTGAGCTGGGACAAGTTGATGGATTGTCGACAGAAGAAGGATGAAAGTGTTTCTGATATCTTTACTCAGTTTGAAGATATGTTTTTGGACCAAAGTGGGCAGGATATGTCTATAGAGGGTGGAATTTGGTTGTTTGTTGACAGATTTGTTTCTAATTTGCTACCTGAAGTTGTGACTCATTTGCTGACATCTGAGAGTACATGGTCCACCTTTTCCCGTTCTGTTATTTTGAATATGGCTCAATATTATGAACATCGTGACCAAGAGGAGAAAGAGAAAACAGATAAAAAGCATAAGGAGTTGAAAACAAAGGTGCTGTTACAGCAAGAGTTTAGGGGGCATGGTAGAGGAAGCAGTGGTCCTTCAAGACAGCTTCTGCGTACTAGCAGGCAGCCGACCACGACACCTTTGGGGCCAAATCAGTGTGCATATTCTAAGGATGAGGGCCATTGGTGTAGCGAGTGTCCTTTGCTTTTACAGAAGGTTGCAGTTCCTAGAAGGCGGGGTTCTCGTGGACGAGGTCATGAGACCGATAGAGCTCAGAATGCTGTAGTCTCACAGGGTCATTCTGATAACAATTACTTTGACGACCCTCGTGATGGACAGTATTATCATGATGATTATGATAGGATGAGGGGACAGGAATGTCTTACAGCTAGGATAGCTTGGGACAGAGTGAGGGACCAGTTCCGATACCTGTAGATCAGCGTGGTCCTTATATCACTGCAGATTTGCATGACTAAACTAAGGAATTTCTGGTGGACACAGGTACAACGAAGAGTTCTGTTTCTCGATCTTTGGTCCCTTGGGCGGCTCTGTCTGCCCATATTAATGTTTTGGTAGGTTTTTCAGGTGTACAGGTTGTAAGCCCCATTTCACGACCTCTAGAATTGACAGTTGGTCCTATTACTGTGGATTCCCCTTTTTTGTTGATGTCCAGTTGTGGTGAAAATCTGATAGGTTTGGATTTTGTGAAGAAATTGCATGCTACTATTTATTGTTCTCCGGCAGGTGTCTATATGACGATGGGCCCTGATGTAGGTGCTAAACAGTGTTTGTCTAAGGATGCACCGCTGCCCATTGAATTCACTAATGTGCCACCCACGCTATGGGTGACAGGTGATACAGATGTAGGACTGTTGTACATACAGCCATTTTCGATACGGGTCAAAGACAATGCTATTTTGCCTCATATTACTCAGTAGAAGATACCTCTGGCGGGAGAACAAGCCCTTCTACAGATTATTCAGGAATTTATATAAAAAGGAGTAGTTGAAGAGACTTCTGCCAATATTTGTAATAGTTCTATTCTCTCGATTCTTAAACGTACACCCTCAGGTTTCTCTGCTGATCAGGAAGATGTTTATCTTTTTGTGATTGACTTGCGTGAATTTAACAAAATTGTGGTTCCCCAGTTTCCGGTGGTTCCTGATATTATCACCCTTTTGACAATGATTCCTTCTGCTGCTAAATTCTTTTCTGTTATTGATTTGAAAAATGTATTCTTTAGTATTCCCATTCATCCAGATAGTAGATATCTGTTTGGCTTCACCCTCACTGGTAGGAGCTTTAGGGTTTGTCGAACTCCTCAGGGCTATACAGAGAGTCTGAGTATTTATAGTGAAGCTTTAAAAAGTCAGTTGGATTCCCTTTCGCTTCCCTCAGGTAACGCATTGGTGCAGTATGTTGACGACATACTCATCGCTTCTGACACAGAACAAGGTTGTAGGGACAGTACAGTTAAACTGTTGCTGTATTTGGCCCATCATGGACATAGGGTTTCTCTTTCTAAATTTCAGTACTGTTGACAGGAGGTCACCTATTTAGGTCACCTACTGTTGAAGGAGGGTTTAAGGCTGATTCTGTAATGAATTAGTAACATTGTCAAAATGCCCCTTCCACAAACTCAAAAAGATGTGCTTGCTTTTATAGTTACCATTTCCTACTGTTGCCAATGAATACCTAGTTACTCTCTACTAATCAAACATTTGCTTGCATTAACAACGAAAGAAGTGCATGAGCCATTGCCTTGTACGACTGACTGCCAACAGTCTTTCGAGCAATAGAAGACTACACTTTGCTCAGCTCCAGTGCTTTCTATGCCTAATTATAGTAAGCTGTTTGTGCTCTATGTGCATGAGATGGCTGTTTGTGCGCTCTTCTGTCTTAACTTAGAAATTTGGGGATAAGCGAGACTGTGTGCTTATTTCTCTGCTGGTGCTTGATCCAGTTGCGAGAGCCCTTCCTTGTTGCCTAAGAGCGGTCGTGGCTTTGGCCACTTCAATCAGACAATCGGCTGAACTCGTCCTTGATACTGACCTCACAGTCATGGTACCCAATGCTGTGGACACACTTTTGAATAAGACAACAACACAGCACCTCACCAGTGCATGTCTTACTGGCTATGAATTGACTTTGTCCGCTAAACATATTACAATTCAAAGATGTACTACTCTGAATCCAGCTAAATTACTAGCCCTCCCTTCTGAGATTCATGCAGTGGATACACATGATTGTATCTTCCGAACAGAATAAGAGACAAATGGATGGGTAGACCTTACTGATGTTCCCTTATCTGACCCACAAGGGGAACTATATGTCAATGGCTCTCGTTTTAGGTTACCAAATGGCACTACGACGGCAGCCAAGCTATTACCACACTGCACACGGTGGTGGAGACATCACGGTTCTCCTATCAGTAGGCTCAAGCGGCTGAGATAGCTGCCCTTATTCGAGCTTGTGAATTGAGTGAGGGGCTGACAGCCAGTATGCCTTTGTGGTCGCACATCATTTTGAGCAACTCTGGGCTGAGAGAGGGTATCTTACTTCCCATGGCACCAGAATCCAGCATGGACACCTCATATTGAGGCTTTTGTCTGCTCTGACACTCCCCAAGAAAATAGCTGAAACTAGTGTAGAACGTTTGCTCACGCTATTTCAGTTATTTGAACAATAGACAGGGAAACAGAAGTATATCCTGAAGGTATCCCATCTTGATTGACGTGGACTACGAGCTTAGGACAGAGCAAGCTCCACCGCCGGTGCTCAAGTGCGCCAACCTATTGATGGACAATAGGAGCCTGTACCAGTGAGGCTCTGAGGGACACTGGGAACTTGAATATTTTTTTCACATGTTGTCCCTTTTTTATTATTCGTTATGCTTCCCTTTGGTAGAATGGTTGTGAAGGAAGAGAAGCCAGTCATTTGTGTTGCCTAGCATAAAATAGTGTGGACTTGCAGACAAAAAATAGCATATGTTGCTCTTGTGCTTTTGTTGTCAGTAATATTGTGTGGTGTATCACAGGTTTTGGAAAATGATCAAAGTGTACCTTTACGTAGTAAGGGCAAGGTTATCTCCCCAACAAGAAAAAGAAGAGCAGCCTGAGCAATGTATTCTTAGAGACACATTAGAGGTTCTTTGGAGAAGGGACGGCTTGTTACCCCACTCAATCTGTCACTAGCCTATGGACCACGTACCCTTTATCACTATGTGAATTATATGTAAACTCGACTACCTGATTTTGTAGAAGTAAAAGGAGTGTTTGGGTTTGGTTACTCGGGCCATGCCTTTACCATAGAAAACCATTGGAGGAGGGTTACCCCAGTTGTGGCAATAATATATACTGTGATAATTTTTATACGGATAAACAGAATATAACTTTGGTGGGTTGGCATGACAAGTAATTAACAGTTCCCCGAGAAGCTGGTTATTATTATCCTGGTCTGCACGAGATGATCTGTGCCCACGACCAACAAAGACTAGTAGTAGTGCCTGTGGCAGAGGAGAGACACTGGTGCACTGGACATTGAGACATTTTCGAGTGAGCTGTGAGTGTTTGCCAGGAGGGCACTCCAACAGATACTGAGAAGCATTATTTTCATGGAAGGCCTGAATCAAGAGGCCCAACGCGGAATAAGACAACGGAAGCAGATTTGATGGACGATAGAAGCCTACCAAAGAGACTTAGAACGGACTTTGGCATAGTTGCACAAGTGTTTCCAGTGCCACTGTATAAAGTTGTTGTTGGATATGTTCCCATTTGACTGAACTGCCATGGAAGAGGAATAGCCTCTAGTGGCTCTGCCCCTAGCATCCAAAATGGTCCACCAGAAGTGAATTTGTGTGACTGTTCTTACTGTTCTGCTGGCATCGTTGTAAAGTAGTGTTCTGTCTGTACTCTGATAAAGGGTATTCCCATTTCACCTGAGAGCATTGATAAGGATCGCCACTGTCTCACCTGAGTATATAATAGTCACTGAAATGCGTAGGAGCCCTGAAGGTGTTAACTAGATGATTTTAGGATTGGCTTTTGCTTAGGAGTAGAAAAATGATAATTCTATTTGTAATAGTGGTCATTACTTTCTACTGCTATCTGAATGTTAATGATGACTAAATGCTCTGTTCCCCTTGTATTCCTGTTCATGCCAGCCTAATGAAATGTTTAGAATGGAAAATGCCCACCTAGCAATGAATTAGGAAATTGATCAAATTTATGAAAAATTAATGTGTAAATATTTTCTGTGTTCCTACTGGATCATAGGAATGTCTTCAGCTAATGCTAAAACGGTCGTCTGTCGTAAATTGACAGCAATGGGTTAGCATTTAGCTGAAGCCATCTTGTATTTCGAAGTTATCTTATCCGCTTTGTGAAAGCCATTTTTTATTCTGGCAGCCCTTTTGTTTGCCATGTGCTCTGTCCTCCCTCAGTGTTAACTGCTCTTGAAATCTGCCGAGAGACAAACTATATTCAGCATCTTCCACTTCGCACATGCCCAGAAGGGCCTAGCTAGTAGAATGCACCTGCTTCTCTAGTATAACTGTCAGGCTATTTTTGCTTTTGTATGGAGAAGCAACTCTCCTGCCACTTTGTTGAGCAAGCAGATCTTGCATGCTTACATGAGCCAGGACTGCCCCTTGGATTTATGCTTACTATGTAACTCTAAAGCATATATAAAGCCCCAGTTTTCTGTACTCCTCAGACTGCCTCATTCAGTTGCTAAGGCTTCTGTGTGACGTAGTCTCACTCATTTGAGTTCAATTAAAAATGATATTTTATATTTCAGCTTCTGTGCCAATTTCTTCTTTGTTGGTTTAAAAGGACCAAGTATCAGTGAGACCCCTGAGAAGGAATATCGATTTCTTCATACATGTTTAAAAAACTATGGGGCATATTTACTAGAATGGTGTTGCAGGGCAGCGCACCAAGTAACCTTGCTGCACTGCCCTGTGCACAGGGAATGGGCTGGAGTGGACTCTATTTATTCAACACAGTGCATTCCTGTCCTTTCCCCCTGCACTGATGCCATTTTGCCAGCCTAGTGCCGCCCCAGGCACCCTTGAACCATGGTGCAAGGGGGCCTACATTATAGGCAGGATTGTTTTTGTGCATGAAGGGGCACTTTCCGGCACAAAAACAATCAATAGAGGTGCTTTCCTCTTTCTATATGTGCTGCAGAATGCAGCACACATAGAAATAGGAATAAACTAGGAGAAATAAACATATATCTCCTTGTTGGCCCTCACGTGCGGAGGCGGAAGAATGTGACACATTCCCAGGTTGACAAATCCTTGTAAATCTGGGAATGTGCCAAAATGCATTGGAATTGCGTGGAAACACCCACTGCAATGCCTGTGGAACGCCTCCTTTGCACAGAGTAAGGCAATGCAGCGATTTGCGGTGTGTTGCCTTACTTCACATCTATGAGGCCAATTAAAGGCATGCAAAGCGGCTGTCTGGTCTTATAAATATGATTCCATGGTTTACATTGCCGTTATGTCACAAAAAGTGACGCAATGGTGGCCCACAGGGCTTGTAAATATGCTCTCATGACTTTTAGTAAACGCCTCTCATGCAGCAATATAATCAAATGTACTAAGATTAGACACTTGACAAGGAAATATACTTCTTTAGATTTTGAAGATACTTTATCAATTTTTTTCATAATATCTGTTGCATGATTTCCATGCAAAATGTTCCCATCGCTAAGCATGTGCCTGAGCTCTTAGAGCCAGCATGGGTTCTTAGAGCAGAGAATAATTCTTCAATCGGCTCTCCCTGTTAATTTGTTGACTTGTCTAGCTCTGCTACAGTACTCTGTACAAGAGTTACTCGAGCTCCCCTTTTCTCACATCTTGCTGGCTGGTTTCCACAGTTCTAGGAAGGATTACTATTCCTATTCCTGTTTTTTTTTTTTTTTTTTTATTCTTTTTATTAACAATGGCAAAACAGGTGGCAATCATCACATTCAAACCATTAATTCGGCTACATTTAAGCGCAGGGATTATCAGGGCATAATCGGTCAGTACAGTATGAAGACATTCAGGAGTGCATCAAACAGAGTTCACAGTACAAGTGGTTCGTCATTGAAAGCGGTCTGGGGGGGTTCACAGATGTTCCCTCTGTATTCGTTCCAAGTAGTCCATATCTGTGTCCACTTCCGAGGGCATCCCCGTGCCTCATACACCGTCTTCTCCTGGAGCATGCACCAGTCCATATCGGACTTCCATTGACCAATCTTAGGAGGTTGGACCGCTCCCCACAACCTAGCAATGTTCCTTTTAGCGACCATAAATCCTAGAGTGGCCCACAGTTTCCCGCTAAGTGACAGGTCCGTAGGTTCCCAAATGTTTAGGAGACATTTTTTGGCTTTAAGCCTGATCTCCACCTCCCACACCTCCTGCATGCAGCGGGTCACTCGGGTCCAGTAGTGTTTCAACCCCGGGCAGTCCCATAGTATGTGAAAGAAGGTCCCCACCTCCCCACAGCCCCATCTTCAAAGTCCGTCTGCACTTCTGCCCATTCGCTGCAGTCTAGTCCCAGAAAGGTAGACACGATGTAGGATTTTTAGTTGAATGAGCCGAAGTTTGGCCGAGATTGCCACCTCCTTAGGGGAGGCTAGTGCAATTCTCCATTCCTCCTCATCTATCTCTAGTCAATCGGCTTCCCATTTACCCTTGAGGGGGAGCAGTAAGTCAGGGGACTGGTAAATGATTTTTTTGTACGTGAGTGATATAGCGTGTTCGGGGAGGTGGCCATCCAGGAGCCTGTCCTCCAGCGGTGAGGAGGTAGGGGGCTGTGTTCCCGCAGGAATGTTGGCTTGTAGGGAGTGTCTGACCTGCGTGTATCTAAAGTATTCCGAGGGAGCTAGTTTGTATGTGTGCTGGAGTGATGCAAACGGTAACATCCCCTTCGGGACCCACAGATCCCGGACGTGAAAAATGCCTATGAGGTCCCAGTTACAGAACCCCTTGGTGCGGCCAAGGCTGCCGAGTCTCTCCGAGACCCACAGGGGAGTGGCCATCGTGAGGGTGTCAGCCCAGCCTAGTGCGTGCTGTACAACATGCCAGAGCTGCACCGAATGGTGCGTGGGCCCCGTGAGTGGATATCATCCGGGTTTGGAGTAAAGTGCCACTTCGGAGTTCCCGCCCTGTAGCAACCAACGGTCCATTCCGAATGCCAGATCGTTCCCATCACTGTAGGTGCATTAGTTGATGGCAGAAAGATGCGCGGCCCAGTAATATTTGCGGATGTCAGAAAGTGCTATACCACCATCGAACCATCTCAGGGTCAGTTTCTGTATGGAGATGCGGGGCATTCCGGACCACAGCAGTTCCCTCTGTGTGGCCTCAATAGAGGCGAAGTATGTCTTCGCGACCAGGTCTGGGTGGTTTTGTAGGGCGTACAGGAACCTAGGCAGTGCCATCATTTTAAAAAGTGCTGCCCGTCCGAGGAGGGACAGTGGAAGTCTCCGCCAGGAGGCAGCGTCTCTCTTGAATCTGTGGAGAGGCGGACGGAGGTTCTCCTCGTATCTCATCTCGGGTTTTTTGGATATGAACACCCCCAGATAGCGGAACCCCTCGGTAGCTACCATGATAGGGCAGTTCCGTGGGAGCACTGGAGCCTCCCCCTGCAGTACGTAGAGAACGGACTTTCCCCAGTTGATGCTGTAGCCAGAGTTTTTCCCGAAGTTGGTGATGATATCCATCACCACTATGAGGGACTTGCGGGCTTTGGTGAGGTACAGCAGGACGTCATCCGCATAGAGCGAAATCCTGTCCTCCCATCCATCAGCCCAGCATATCCCCTTCATGGATAGGTCTTGCCTGATCCACGCGGCCTAGGGCTCAAGCGAGAGGGCAAAGAGGAGGGGCGAGAGGGGGCAGCCCTATCTCTTTCCCCGTCCGAGTTCAAATACTGTGGAGATTTTGTTGTTAACAGAGACTTGGGCTAAGGGTGCCGCATACAAGAGGCGCACCCACCCTATAAAGCTTGGGCCAAAACCCAGTTTGCGGAGGACCGCCATCATGTAGGACCACTCAAGCGTATCAAACGCCATTGTAGCGTCAAGGGAGAGCAACACCGCATCTTCCTGGAGAGTATGACAACGACCCAAAACTCCATGCAACCTACGGAGGTTAAGCGATGTGTTCCGGTGTGGCATAAAGCCAGACTGGTCCGGGTGGACTAAGGCGGGAAGGACAGGCTTCAGTCTGTTGGCGAGGACTTTGGCCACTATTTTGGGCTCTGCATTTAGAAGGGATATGGGCCTGTAGGAGGCACAGGAGTCTCTGGGTTTCCCTTCCTTGTGGATGGCCACTATCGTGGCTATGCGCTGATCCCGTGGTAGAATACCTTGTTCCTTGCACTCCTCGAACATCCGTTTAAGGTATGGGCCAAGGCCAGAGAGGTTTAGCTTATATAGTTCTATTGGTAAGCCATTGGGCCCTAAAGCCTTCCCAGCCCGGAGGTCTGGTAAGTTCCTCAACGGTAATCGGCGCCTCCAAGTCTTCTCTCTCCAAGTCTGAGAGAGGGGGCATTCGTATATCGGTCAATAAGGAGACCGAGTCGTCCTCTGGCCTATCCGAACCTTTACTGTATACCTTTTGGTAATATGACGCGAATTCCCTAACTATATCACGGGGTTCGGTGAGTGCGTCCCCAGACTCCGTGCGGAGTTCAGTGACTATTCTGTGGGCTTGTTGTTTTTTGTCCAGCCAGGCTATGAGCTTGCCCGCTTTGTCCCCTTGGTAGTACAGTCTACCCTCCTTGTCCCTGGCTATGGTCCTGGCAGCGTCTGTGACTAGGGCTCTATATTCCGCTTCCTTAAGTTCCATAAGATGGACCGCCACGGGCTCACCCTCGGCGTTAGCCTCTGCTTCTTGCTGTGGAAGGTCTCTTTCCATGCTTACGATTTGCTCTGCACGCTCCTTACGGCGACCTGAGATTGCCGATAGGGCCTCTCCTCTAAGCACGGTTTTAAAGGCCTCCCAGAGCATCGTGGACGAGGCCACCGTACCATCATTTTCTGCGAAGTAGCGATCAATAAACAGGAGGAGACTACGTCTGATGGGTTCGCAACGCAAGTACCACGCGTTAATCGGCGCCGCCCAATGTGAGTTGAGCCAACAGCGGCAAATGGTCTGAAATTCCTCTCGCCAGGTGTGTAACCTCCTGAAGTGTTGTGTCGTGATATTGTGGCACTAATATGTAATCGAGGCGTGAGAACGACCGGTGTGGACCCGAGAAGAAGGTGTACTGTGTGTCTCGTGGGTGGCGGAGTCGCCACAAGTCTAGAAGGCCGAATGCATCTAGGAAGGCAGTGAGCCATCTATGACCTTGTGGGATGTCTCTAGGTGGAAATCTGTCTAGGATGCCTGACACTACAGCGTTAAAGTCGCCCTCTATCAGAAGGCGCCCCTTGGGAAGTGAAAGGATCAACTTTCCCAGGTCATGATATGATTGTGTTTGAAGGCCAGGTGGCATGTAGACCGTAACTAGGTTAACGTTGTAACCCTCCCAGGAACCTGACACCGCAGCGAAGCTCCCCAGGGGGTCTATATCTGAGTGTTCAATTACTAAGGGGAAGTTGCGCCGAAGCAATATGCCTACCCCTCGTGAGCCTGAGGTGAAGGCAGAGTGGACCGCCATATAGTAATCCCAGCGGTTCAGTGCTTGGCATGTGTTGCCTAATAAATGCGTCTCCTGCAGGAGTATTACGTCAGGGAGGTGTCTTTTAATAGTCTGCAGAACAATGGTGCGTTTGAGCTTTTCCCCCAGCCCGTTGACGTTCCAACTCAGTACTTTCAGACTCTTATCCCACTTCATTAAAACGCATGCCGACTAACGGATTCTCCCTCCAAACCTCCTGCAAGTGTGCAGAACAGTCCTTCTGGCCCGAGGCCCTGCCCAAAGTAGCGCTACTTGTAGTATAACAATAGCATGAGTGATGTGACATTGCCAAGAACACGGAACTGACCCCAACCGCCTCCCATCCCTTCCCACCCACTTCCCCAACATCCTGTGTCCCATCCCCCCTCCCTGCCGCCCTGCTCCGCGGTTTTATAACGACCCACATCCCCAATTAGCAGAGTGCCTTTCGCCCCAGATATACACCCCTACATGGGAAGAGACTAAAACAATAAACAACCCTTCTTCCCTCTAGATGGACCTTTCACTTGAAGCGTGTACCGGCCTAGCCCCTCCCGCCGCCCACTACCCTCCCCCCCAACTTCAATATGAGAATTGTCAACAAGTCCTGCAACTTGGAGTGCCCAGTGTTTATACTCAGTTATGATGCCAAATGGGTCACTGACCCCCCTTAGACCGGCATCTCAGGGCCAGGGGCAACTGATAAACATACAAAGTACTTATCGGTATCGTAGGTCGCTCGATCCCCGCCTCAAGGCGTCTCGCTGCTGTCTCTCTCAACTCGGACTTGCAGAGCGGGATCTCCAGGAGCGTTGACTTTGACCATCTTGTTCATATCTCCCGGCCGCCGAGCCCGGAGATGCAGTCTGGGTGTCTCTCCAGTTCTGACCCTCTGCTCCCTCGCTGGCAACAGGCGCCTCCCTATCGATCCAGTCCTGCACCTCCGACGGCGAAGTGAAAAAGAAGGATTTGTCTCCCATGAGGACCTTGAGTTTGGCAGGGAAAAACCTCATGTATTTGATGCCTTTTTCACGAAGCACCCTCTTCACACCCGCGAAGGATCTCCTCTCCCATTGGACCTGGAGGGTGAAGTCAGGGAAGAATCAAATTGTGGCGTTCTCATAGAGCAGGTCCCCAGTTTGTCTGGCCGCCTGCAAGACGGCGTCTCTGTCTCTATAGTTGAGGATTTTAGCAATGATCGTCCTCGGCGGTGCTCCCGGTTTTGGTTTTGGGATGGGCGCCCGGTGTGCACGCTCGACGGTGAATATTTTGAAGAGGCGTTTTGGCTTGAGGTGATTGAGGATCAAGTCCTCAACAAAGAGTTCCACACTGGGCCCCTCGAGATCCTCCGGCACACCCACAAGGCGGACATTACTCCTTCAAGCCCTCCCTTCCTGGTCGTCCAGCCGTAGCGTCATCTGGCGGTGTTGATGGACCAGATCATTGACGCGCCTTTCCAGTTGCTTCGTCGACGTCTGCAGGTCCGCAATGCCTGCCTCATTAGCCTTAGTCTTTTCCGACGTTTTGTTGAGGTCGGTTCGGAGAAGGTTGACTTCTATGGCCATCTTGTCTATTTTAGTTTCCAGGGTCGTGCCTAGCGATTGAATGGCCATCATAATGCTGGCCAGCGACGGTTCTTTCGGACTCTGTCGGTCGTCTGCCGGTGCCCCCGTCCGCGGCGTGCCCCTCTGCACTGTATATTTGTCGAGGTTATTCGACTGGGTGGACATACCCTGCTTAGGCCTCATGGTTGTGCTTCAATTGTAGCCCAGTCCCGTGGGTAGGAACGGTGTAGTGGTGTGGCAGAGGCCCACAGACAGACAGTGGGGAAAGGTCCACTCACAGGGACTCGACCAAAGCATGCGCTGTGGCTTATCAGTATGGGGTCTCACCGTATCCGCCTCTCCAGCACAGCGGCGCGTCGAATGGGGGGCAGTGGACTCCGCCGCGTCCAGGATAGGACTGCTAGGGCAGGCGGAATAAGGCTGCACGTCCAGATAGTGCGTTAGGCCCAATGGATATTGAGCCAGATGGTAAGGGCGTCGAGGGCTGGACAAAGAGGGCGCGCCCGGCACTGATGTGAGTCACCAATAGTGTTGATAGCCTCCTCTGCGCCGTCGCTCCATTAATTATGGTGAAGGGACCCCCTCTCCAGCGAGAAGGCCCAGCTGCTCACCATTCCAAGGTTTGACTGGGCTATAGCCACCCAGCATAGGCGCTACGGCGTGGCAGGGGTCGTAGTCAGGTCCGCCGTCTGCAGCGCGTCACAGCCTCACATAGACTCTTCCCACCTCAGGCCGGTGCTCCACTGTCCCGGTCCTGCTGGCGATGCGTCGAAGGTCCCCGCACTCAGGGGATCTCGCCCCCCCTGGGCGCAGCACAGAGAAAGCCTAGCATGTGTTTCAGGGCCCAATCTGCCTCGGCCGCAACTAGGCCTCAAGCCGGGGCCTCACGTAGCGTGGCACGCCGGCCGCGAGGCACTCACTTCCCAGGCCAGCTCTTGGGCCGCTACCCCGAGGGCCGTATCTCGGCGGCGGAGTGGCGTTGAGAGGCCAGGGGCAGACCACTGTGTGCGGCACGGATAGGGGAACAAAGTGGCACTGGGTATCCGCAGGTATCGGCGGATTTTGGGCTGACTTGGCTATAGCCACCCAGCATAGGCGCTACGGCGTGGCAGGTTTCACAGTCAGGTCCGCCGTCTGCAGCGCGTCACAGCCTCACACAGCCTCTTCCCTCCTCAGGCCGGTGCTCCACTGTCCCGGTCCTGCTGGTGATGCATCGAGGGTCCCCGCACTCAGGGGATCTCGCCCCCCCGGGCACGGCTCAGAGAAAGCCGGGCGGGTGTTTCAGGGCCCCATCCGCCTCGGCCGCAACTAGGCCTCAAGCCGGGGCCCCACGTAGCGCGGCACGCCGGCCGCAAGGCACCCACTTCCCCGGCCGGCTCTCGGGCCGCTACCCCGAGGGCCGTATCTCGGCGACGGAGTGGCGTAGAGAGGCCGGAGGCAGACCACTGTGTGCGGCACGGATAGGGGAACAAAGTGGCACTGGGTATCTGCAGGTATTGGTGGATTTTGGGTGGATATCAAGTAGTTAGAGGCTCGGGCTGACGGAGCTCCCGGTTCAGGCCGCCATTTCAGCCGGCGCCAAGCCACGCCCCGCCTATTTCTGGTTTTAATAGGAAAGAATGGTGCATTGGTGACACCGAAAAGTTGTTTTAAAGTTACCTGTGCCATTCTTTTGTCATAAAATAAAACAAACAACACTTACATCATTAATTTGCTCCGGTCCAGCACTCTGTCCAAAGGAAGTCAATGTTCTTTTACTAACTTCCATTGCTATGCCTCCTCCCATAATACTGAACACAGTAATTACTGTGATTGTCTTGTCTTCAAAAGCCTCCTACCAACATGAGCATAACTTCTACTTTGGCCCCTGCTGGCATCAGGCAGACAGGATGAATGGCGCACTCTGAAATTACAGGCCTTCGCAGTGCCTCCAGAGGTGATTCAGGAGAATCTGCTGCTCAGAGTCTGACTCATGCAGCTGAGGGAGTCAGAAGTAGCTAACAATAAACTGCTAGTGCTGTAATAGCTCCTGTGGCCATATCAGGCAACGGTGCTGGAAAATAATTCAGACCACTGGTGCTGCCATCAAAGTTATATCACTGAACTCATGCGGATCCTAAAAAATCCAAGTACCACACAAGGACCAAGTGTCACAAATGAGCCATACCCATTCAGCATGAGAGTGGCAATGGTGTAGTTTGAAGCTGTTATTGCATTTAGAAGCACACTGTCACAAATGTATTACTAAAGGATGGTGTGGTCCTATTAAACTCTTTGCTTCATTACACTTCAGAGTTAGAATCAAATTGAAATATTTGTACTGTTCATTTATAGGTATTTTTATGTTGTTGTGTTAGAAGAAAATGACATCATACATCCTTTGCTTTCACACCTGCAAGGTTGTCACATAAGTCACTATAAAAAATCCTCATTCTTTGCTGTAAGCAAAAGAAAAATAAACACCAGTCTCCGTTTTAAAAGAATAGGCAGCAATTTGTGGAAGACTAGACTGACATTTGACTTCTGTCTTTTAAGGCACAAGCAAATGTGAAAGGATAAAACTGAATTCAAAGACTTCTTTAATTCACGTTCGCCTTCTGACCTCCAGGATAGTTATTGAGGTGCCCTCTCCTGACTCAAGGGGCTGCTGTGGATGGGCTCAAAACACTTCTAGGCCCCAGTGCATTGCACTGACTGCCCCACTGGTAGCTACACACCTGAGCACTATAGGTGGATGCTTTGAAGGCACATCTGTGATATGTGAAACAAGTGCCAAAACACAGCAGAACACTTTTAGGTATAGCCTAGTTATTTGGAAAAGGTTGAGTGGATTTGATATGGGGTAAAGGCGTATGACCTAAAGTGGCAGCTTGGATGAGAGACTTAGGCCTATGCAACTCCAACTTTGAGTTAAATGATATGTAGCTGCCACTGAGGTCTCAACCCAGGGATAATTGAGGGCCACAGCAAAGTTATCTTGCAAGATAACCTACTGAATTGGGAGATGTAGAAGGACATTCTTAAGTGCTGCAAAATGCATTTCAACATGTCAAATATGCTCAGGTGCAGGATCAATATAGTAGTTGGAAGGGTAAGTGAAATGAAGGGAGGTGTGCTACAACAACTAAATAAATGGTGTGTGTGGGACCTTTCAGACTTTGGGTGCTCTTCCCAAAATGTTTTGGCTAACGCCTCTTGTTTTTGCTAAATTTGTTTTTGTTGGCCTCAGGACTCTGCACACTTAACCACTGCTAACCAGTGCTAAAGTGCTTGTGCTCTCTCTTTTAAACCTGTTTAAAGTGGCTTACACTCAATTGGGACATTTAATGTGCCAATAAATTCCTAATAAAGTGGTACTACATATGCCTAGGGCCTGTAAATGAAATGCTGCTAGCGGGCCTGAAGCACTTATAGTATCACCAACGTAAGTAGCCTTGTCAAAAATGTCTCAGATCTGTCATTGCTGCCCTGTTGACTCTGTTGGCGGCGAAATACATGTAAGCCAATTTTGCAGTTTTTACCTAATAACTGGACTGGGCAAATATGGTCCAGACTCCAGCAACGGGAAAGTACTTGTAGCAGGTATTTTTCAAGTGTTATTCATATGTGTACATTTAACACTTGTCCAATTAAAATATACATACATGCATTGACACATGATGAAAATTCCCCGCCGTCAGAAACCTAGCCTAGTGGTGATATCGTAATATGGTGGGCAGGAGACCGCACCGCGGTGGTATGGAGGTAAGACCACCGAACTCATAATCAGGCAGTATACTATATATTTGAGAGAAGGGCAGTTGACTATGCACTTATCATCCTCTTCAAATCTATATAAATGGCAGACCCTCTTGCATCCTAAATACCAATTTAGTACTGTGGCCTTCCCACTAATTATTTTAAACAGAATAATTTGAATCGGGTGCAGCATAATAAAGCCAGTGGATCTTCATTAAAGCTCTGAAAGGATGAATATGTGAATTTAGGACTGCTCATCAATGCCTGGTCTCCTCCATGTCCGCACTTTTTCCTACTGTGCTTAACAGTGGTTATGCAGAGTGAGAAAGTCAATAAACAAAAGCCTATGAAAAGGTGAGACATCTTTGCTTTCCAAGACAATGAACCTTCACAGTTCTAATTCTTGTTCTGTCATATGCTACTGAAACGAAAAGGGGCCTTGGGAATTGTTAATCCTTTAATCCAATTTGTGAATGCGAATAGCAGAACCCTCATAGCCTCAAAGAACAAAGCCCTGAGACATCTTTGCAGTTTGACAAATTCACTGCATTATGCAGCCTGCTAAATATGGGGTAAGTCTCCCACATTAACAGTTCCATTAAGACTGTTCAACACAGATAACATATTTGACACTGTTTTTTCTTTGCACTTGTGAATTATAGATGACGAAAGTGCGTGGAACTCACACCTATCCACATCATTTGCACAAAGCATTTCATTGTTGTTTCAAGACACACCTGGGACTGCAGAGACAGGTGTTAAAAGGCTGCAGGAGCTGTAATGTTGTATCGAATCAGCAGTCTGGTGGGCCTTTGTTGACTGCACATCATGTCATCTAAATGCTGAGAGTGCTGAAGTGGCAAGTCTGTGGACTGCTGCTAGGCACTTGCGTCAATAAGTAGAATTCTGCTCAGTGACTGGAAATCAGAAAAGGGAGGTTTTACAGACGTAAGTCAAAAATAATTAACCATCAATGGCTCACACAAGATTTACCTTTTGGAAAATATGAATTTCACACCTCTGTCAAACTCCTAGTGAGGGGCTACACTGTTTCTACTCCAAATCAGTGATGTCTTGTAAAATTTGGGAACATAATTGGTGTTATCAAAAGACATAGGGGGATATTCTAAAGAACGTGCGATAATCATCGCCAAAATAGGTTAACGCAAATTTTCATATCTCCGTCTATCGCAGGAAAAGAACTCTGTGTTATCGTCAGATTCACAACATGGCGGTAATATGCGATAGTTTCCCGATGAGGCATCAAATGTCCACGGTAAAATCACCAGGACGGCGATAAAAATCTAAACCTGAACGTGAAAACATTTGTAATGGGCCCAACTGTGATAGAAATTTCAGCGATAAGCAGCACCATGCCTGCAAGTCCCACAAGTCCACTGTCCACAATACTGCAAACACCAGCCGTATATATCCACATGGACATATCTGCACTCTGCATACTGAAGACTGTTTAGCACATCACCGCCACACTTGGCATTGGGTACATTCTTATTCAAGGGTGACTTGCCACCTCTACTCACATTCTGCAATTTTGTGGCTGGGGGCCATACCTTTTTAGGAAGGTCAGCTGTCTTGTTATGTGCTGTTCCGGTGGTAGTGGGGGCTGGAGGGGGGCAGGAGGTGGTGGCGGTGGGTGTTGTGGCCCTCTTGGGTTTCCGAGCTGCATGATCAGGAACGCCATGACCAGTGTTGGTCTTCAGATGTGGCTCTGTGCTGGGCTCCCTTTCATACTGCAGGTTGTCATTCTGCTTAACACCAGTAAAAGGCAGGTGTTAAATCCCTGCTGCTAACGCGCCTTATCGCCCGTTTTTGCATCGCATCGTAGATCGGGCTGGTCGTTGAGAATGTCGCGAAGTGTTGTTTTCGTCTGATTTTGCACGGGAACGCCTACTCTGCATATCATTAGCGTTGGTTGTCACTATCATCTGTGGTGATGTTTTTTCCGGCAGCTATCGCTGGAAAACTGGCGATGTCAGCAGTTTGCTCCAGCTTCAGAATAGGGCGATAAATCTGTCGCCACTTTTGCGGCGCTAAAGTGCCGATGAATCGGCGATAGGTCCTTGAGAATATGCCCCATATTTTTTTAACTCAGCAAGCAAACTTTACCCACTAAGCGAGATAGGGGGTTTTCTTCTTCCAGGCACATGTTTGAAAAAACATTGACTTTAGTTGGTCTTGTGTAATGTACTAACACATGCACAAAAATGCTCAAGCACCATGGGACTGATTCACAAAGGGAAACTTACATTTTTTTGTAAGTTTATGATTTTTTGCTATTCACAAGCTACGAGTTAATAGGAGTTTAACGAGTGCGGAGACTCCGCAGTTGGGATACAACAGTCTGCATATAGAAAGATAGGCCTATCCTATCTTGCTATCTACGGAGTTCTCCGCCCTGACTGCGAAGTCCTCACACTCGTATAATTACTTATGACTTGTAGTTTGTGAACAGCAAAAAAAGATCAACTTACACAAAAGTGTAGGTTTAACTCTGTGAATCAGGTCCCATATGTGACACATCTCTTTGCAACTCGGTTCTTTTTAGGCCTTCTATGTTTGTGCACTGTTTTCACTCCCCAGACCTTTAGTGCTTCATGGTAACAGCAGCATAGTCTTGAGAAACAAAACACATAAGCAAGCACAGCAATTTGGGAAAATAAAAATGAGGGAACAGGTGATGGTGCTTTTTTCATCATGTTATGTTTTGTACGAACATTTGTATTAACCTGCACCACACAAACTTATACTGGTTGTGATTTCATATTAAAGTTGACCATAGCTAATGTAGGCCTTGAGTTAAAATGGCCTCATGTTACGTTGAAATGCTTTACGGTCGGCTGTGTATTTTTCCTTTCTCTTTTTTCAGGAGCCAAGTTGCAGGAGTCTTTTGTGTGAATGTTTATCTGTGTATGTTCCATGGAGAGTTGAATGATGAACTCTGCACCAGTGAGGCGAATGCACTGACTAAATTGTATCATCCCACTGCAAGTGGTCAATTGAAGGCCATGTAGCAGAGACTCCATTGTATGGAAGCTGGGAATAAAACCGAACCAGTTTATCAAAAAATGTTCGATGCTGCATTACATGTGAAAGAGGCAAAAAAGAGCAGGTTGCCCAAGGCGCAAATAATCTCATATTTTTGCATGCCAGTGTTTGCAAGTGTTAGGATACAAAAGCCAGACCTATTGGCTCATGGTCATGTTGGGATACGCCATCTTCATTTATAGTGTTAACAAGTCACTTCAGAATGAAAAAGGAAACTCGATTTGTGTGATCATTGATTCTAAATTCCACCTACAGTATAGCTGATATTGCTTAGTTACTGTGCTTGAAGTTATTAGGACAACACAATGATGCTGCAGGAGACTGAGGTTCCTAATACCAAGGATACCCAGTTTTGATCGCATCTTATGCCCCTTTCTTCCACCATACTATACTTCCTGTCACTTTAGTTTTTTCCCTCCTTTCTCCATTTGTCAGTTCCTGTATTGCTTTCTTGGTTTTCTGCCTTTCCCTCCCCTGCTCTGACTCGGATGATGAAGAAAAAGTCCAGGTCCCCAAAAATGAATGCATCCACCACCTACAACCACTTGCAGAAATTAAACACAGCTTAGTTTCTACAATGTACAGAATATGCAGCAGATGATGGATTATGTGGCAACTAAAGCAAATTAATAAATAACTGTAAAAAGCAACAGCTGCAAAATCGCACAATTGCAGTGGCCCTGGCATAAGGAATCCAACCAGGAACATGTACATTTTTAGAATATTTGCAATATTGTAATGCAACTTAAAAATTAATTAGACATTTAAAGTATATCATCATTATTAATTTAGAACAAACATTCATAATTAATCTTCCTACACTTTAGATAGTATTGATTACCATCCTCAACTTGATTGCTGCCTGTGCCGCTTGATTTTTTTGCGCAAACCCCTTCCATGAGAAAAAGTATTGAGGCTCACCGCATACGCAGATGGTTGCAGTCCCTGTCTCTCTCCCTTGCTCCCCTTCATCAGGAACATGGACGGGTCCTTCTGTAATACGCCTCTCTATTAATAGCACATTATTTTTCACCTGCAAAGCTATTTCTTTCTCATATGCAATAAGTAAAATGTTCCTTCCAGATGATGCCCCATCATTTTTCAAAAATACCTATTGGGTGTACGGTTTTGAAGAAGGGTGAAGAACAGCTAGTGACTTCACTCACTAATTTGGTGGCATGCTTCATCATCCAGCATATGCTTCTCCTTGGACTGGTCCTTCTATGCTCTGGTGGTCTCTCGAGGGGGCTCTTTGCCAGGGATCTTTTTGCTATCTAGTCAAAGAGTCGACTTGAGTAGACTGTGTGTAGGGTGTAGACTGGCTTTAAAGATGGGTGAGAGTGATTCAAATGAACTTAAGAACCTTCTTAAACTTATTTTTAATGTGCAAAGGTCTTTGCTAAGGTTGAAAACAGGGATGGTCCCAGGTAGATGATGTTCCTTTGGATCTGATAGTGGTCAAAATGTTTCTTGCCCTTTCACAGTCCCAAATGGGATCCATTGGCAATTTGTCAGGACTTTAAATTGTACATAATCTTTGCTCAGGCGGGCCCCTCAGGCAGATATGCCCACACATGGGTATAGTGCACCCTACCTGCGACCTGTAAGGCCTGCCATATGGGTGACTTCCATATACCACATGCAAATATTTTGCTGGGATGTGTGCCATGTTGACTCTTCGGTTTTCTCTGCACTAAGACATGCAAGCTGCAATATCAGTTTGCATGAGCTTGGTGAGGGGTCACTTAGGGTGACACAATTTGTGCTGTAGACCTCAGGGACCCTCTTTAGGTCCAATGCCCTAGGTACCAGGGGTACTACTTACTTGGAACTTATAAGGGATCCTAAAGCAGTGCCAATTGTTGAACAATAGTACAGTTTAGGGCAAGAGCACTGGTTCTGGGACCTGGGTAGCAGGAACCCAGCACACATTCAGTCAAAGTTGCACCAGATACCAGGAAAGAAAGTGGGAGGGGGGGCTACTGCAACAAAAACCCAGTTTCCTACAGCAACATAATGAGGACAAATAGCCATGGTCAAGGGTGTTTATTACAAATTAGTAATCAAATTCAGGAATTTCACTCTTAAGTCCAGACTATTCAGGTATAGTATAGCAACGGGAAGACTTAGCCTTCTAAAGAAATTTAGGTGAACAAGAAAAAGGCATACTAACAGCTCTGTCACTGCAATGCAAAATAACAGCATAAGCACTAGATGCTCTGAAAACAGTTGTAAATTAACTTTTCTATACAATAGCAATTTAAGTCTTTCAGGCACAGATTTAGGCGGATAAATGCTCAGGGTTTAGGAATCAATAGCTCTGTAGAAAACAATAATTATAAGGCAAAAGAATATGAGTAATATTAGCAATAGCCTTTCGGAAGCTCAGTCATGAGTCTTCAATAGGACAGAAAAAAGTATTGGTCCAAACCACACTTAGGAATTTTTGTGGGGCATGAGGAAATATCTTTAAGAGACCATTCAAAGGGCAATGGCATTTGGGAAAATGGTTCTGGTCGGAGTCCAAGGAAGGTTCTGCAAAAAATCTGCTGAAAAGGATTCAGAAAAAGAAATCAGCATGCGGTCTGCAAGAAAGTCTGAGGTCATCTGTGTTCTGTCAGTTGAGTTCTGACCTCCCTCAACCAGGGAGTTGTGGTAAATAAAATATTACCCTGGCTGAATTTCTAGGCATTAACAATTAGCATGCATCAAGTGAGAAGCAGAGTCCGTGGTATCTGAGTTAAAATGGGCTTTATTCCAATAACTCGAGTCAAAGGGAGAATTAGTTCCATCACCACAGAGGTTCAGGAAGAGTCTTCTAACATTTAATAACAAAACATTATATTATATACTTTTTACTCCTTGTACATAGGAGCAGACGCAAGACAGAAAATGAGATAAGAACATGTGGGTGTACATGAGGGTGTGTACTTTGATGAGTCATAGGTGTGTGATAGGTAGGTGTCATAGGTGGGTGGGTACTTAGAGGAGGAGTTGGCATGACCAGCTCGAACTGTGCCCTAATTGTGCAACTTTGAGCATGACGTGCAATTGACGTGTAACTGGGAGGAGGCTGACTTTCAACCTAGCAGAGAGATCTCTTATGTCAAGGCGACCAGCACATCTAGTACAACTGATATCTAGAGTCAGCAAGAAAAAGAAGCAAAGGTTGTTCGTCACTAAAAGACAGAGAGGGCATATTTATTCGTTCATTGCATGAGCTTTCTATGGGTGCAAGCACTGTGATTTACTTTAATGGAGACAGAATGGCTAGGCCTATCTCCCTCGGACGGGTTCTGTGTACTTTTCCGCACCGGGCAGGCAGATAACTGTTAAGCAAAATATACTGTCTTGGCAACCCTTACTGGGCTCCTTGCGGCTGAGCTAGAAGTATGCGAGGTCAGAGGGACGTAACTGCAGCTTCAGTGTGTCAGGAGCCATGAAAACATTAATTCAGGGACTGGTGGTTCAATCTGAACCACAAAAAGGGTTGAGTACGATATTATTAGAGGTGTACAATGCAAAATGCAAATACATGGGCCTTATGCTAACTTAACGTTTGGGAGACTTTGATGACTGGCATTTCTAATGCAGGACATGATTGCAGGGGCCTAGTGATTCAGGCCACTACGGGAAATATGCATGGGTGACATGCACATGTCATGTAACATAGGGTATATGTAGAGGACATATTTGGTCAGGCAAAATATCATTTTCCTCATTCCCTCCTTGTTCCCTACATAACCCTTTAGGATACATCTATATTCATGAGACCGTATAGTTCATCATACAGAATCATTTGTTCATTTTTAACTCTTTGTTTACGTGGATGGGGAATACAGGCAGTAGCACACAGGCTGCAAATCGCCGGGCCGCACTGCAGACAGAGACAGCAACCAAATACCATAAGTAGGGCCATTCCTAGGAAGGACATAACTTTCCATCCCCATGCAGATATTACACCCCAGAACCAACTGGACCAAGTCCATGTGCCTGGATCTTGATGTATGGCATTAGCAATCTTGTGGAGTCTTGTTATAGCTTCGTACACAGATGGTGCATTATCTGGGATGAAAACGCAACAACTAGATCGGATGACTCTACAGGCTCCGCCCCTATCCGCCAAGATGACGTCTAGAACGAGGCGGTTTTGAAGAACGACAAGTCTAATAGCAGACTGTTCCTGGGTTAAGTTCGCCAGGGCAGATGCAGTTATATTTACAACTGTTTCAAGAGTCCTTGTTAACCTGCATATCAGTTTACTGTTTTGGACGGGTCCTATGAAGAAAAAGAATCCTCTGTTGAAATCTGTATATTGCTCCCATGCTGTTTCAGTCTGATCAATCCCTGCAGAATCTGTCTCTCTCTTTTGTCTAACATGTTCTAGTCGTGAATCTCTATGATAATTTGATGGGGCTAGAAAAACGGGTGGCAATAAGAATGCTATATAACAAGTCCCACCCCAGTCTAAGGGCAGATGTACGTAGGCTGTCTGACCGCAAATGAAATAGGTATGGCGTGATGTTTTGAAAGAAGATAGTCCGTTATCATCAAACTCTACTACAGTGTTACACTTGCTGTGTCCCATATGTACTGAGCCTTTCTTACTAACACATAAATCGCCTTTTGCTGGCAGGACTGATATAAACGGTGGGCCTGTGTTTTGCTTGGGCTGAACATTTAACATTATAAAATTAACAGATGCATTTCCCTGTTCGTACTCTTCATTCTCTAAATCGGATCCCTTTCTTTGGGGGAATCCGTCTTTGTCTGGAAAGCATGCTTCATTCATTACTTTATTCAGGTTTCCATATATCCAGCCACCTGATTAAGCTATGTACTTTCTATCTATTGAGGTCATTAGAGCAAACCATGCTCCACACGAACCATTGTGTGAGAACGGTAAAGGGTAGAAGGGCAATACTCCCTTCGTCTCTTGATAAGGGGGCAGTTGGCCACATACCCAGCAATTAGTCGCATTGCTGGTCTGGTGAGAATGGTGTAACATTCGAATAAACGTATTGTTACGTAGTGCAAGTCGATATGACAGTTCATGGGGAGGCAGGTCACTAAATGTGTGCTCTGCGGTGCTGTTACTGGAAGAGTGTATATGTGAGGAAATGGGAAAGAAAACATGTAGCAATAAACTGACACCAATTATAACAATGTACAGAATAAAAAGGATGATTAAGGTAACTATACATCTACTGCGTAATCTCTTGCAGTACTTTTCCTTCTTATCTCTCTTCTTGCTATTCTCATATGTGATCTTATACATGTCAGAAAACTTAGTCTAACCGATTCACCACCGGGTGGGCTTAAACAATTAAACTACGTCTGACTTACTAGATCTTACTCTAGACCTATACTCTTGCTGAGGGGTATTTTCTAGCAAAGGTCAGTGTTCTTTTTTTTTAAAGTTTCAAAGTGTCTTTTGTAGTGATGAAGGTTAGTTCGGCCTTTACGTCCTTCCACCAACTTCGGCGTCTTCCAACGTGGCTCAAGGGGACTTGAACGATCAAAGATCCTGAGGAGTCCAAATTCTCCTGGTGCTATGGCATGTTCCTCGACCTGGGTGTTTGTCAGGGAAGGCGGCAGCAACCTGTGAATGAAAAGAGAGTAGTGCAGAAATCAAGGAAGCCAGGTAATCTGTCAGCATGTTACTGTCAACATCAGTTATTTTCTTTCTAGGCATAGGCGTACCCCACATATAGTTCATAAGTTCATAAGGAGATAGGCCTGTTCTGGAATGAGCTACCATACGCATGTAAAAGAGGGCAACCGGCAAGGCAACCATCCAATCCACGCCTATTTCTGTACAGATCTTAGCAATTTTTTGTCTTGAGGGTCTGATTATGTCTTTCTACAAGGCCTACTGCTTCTGGGTGTCTGACACAATGGAATTTCCATGTATAACAGAAGTGACACTTGTTTCATTAATTCAGAGGAGAATGGCTGATCGATATCTGAATAGATCACATGAGGTAGATCACATGAGGTGATTCATAGCTGGGGAAGTACTGCGCACTACTTGTCTGGCTGTTGTAACAGTAGTATAATCTGGAACTGGATATGCTTCTGTCCATCTGGACAGGGCACATATCATTTTCCTCAGAGTTATACTCAATAAAGTCCATCTGTAACTCCCCTTTGGTTGCATCATCAGTAGAAGTCCATTATATTTGTTTCAATATCTGAATGGCTTCACATGGTACACACTCTGCAAGTAAAATCCCACACTGGACATGGGAACATCATCTTGGTCACACGCTCAGGGTTGAGTATAATAGCCTATTGTCCATCTACAGGTTTCACATGTGTTTGCAACTAAAATTCATCCCCGACATGTATCTATTGCCATCTATGTGTCTTATTCTAAACTAGTGACTCAATGGAAACACCTGCAAAGAGCTGCACTGTTGTTTTTTTCTATTTTCATTGCTTTATAACATACAGTATGGCAAAATTGATTTAGACTATTTACAAAAATGCATACAATAAAATGTCTAGCGTGGAACGTAGCCGGCCTAAATAATAAGAATAAAAAAAGACTTATAGCTGAAGAATTAAAACTTTATAATCCTCAGCTAATTTTTCTATCTGAGACACATATATCGTATAAAGACAGAAAATTACTTAATCAGTTGGGCTATGAGGTCATAATCTGCTCTTCTCAAATAGTTTCTCTAAGGGGAGTTGCCATATTAAAGGATAAAAGATCCAGAATCGAAACGATGAGATCTGGCACTGATAAATTGGGCCGATGGGTGATTGCACAAGTATGTATTGGCTATTGTAAATATGTACTATGTGGAATCTATGGCTCTAACAGTGATGATGCTTTTGGTTTTGATGAATTAAATGTGGAAATATTGGGTTGGGAGGGCGAATTAATCATGATGGGGGATTTTAACTGCATTATGGATTATAAGCAGGATACTACTAGACCCGGGACTGTTCAACGCATGCATAAAGTTAGGGCTGCCATTTTAGGTTTAAGCAGGGTACACAATGTTAAGGATGTATGGCGCTCTCTCTATCCTAATATCCCTGGTCACACGTTTTACTCTGCTCCCCATAAACTCTGTACGCGGATAGATATGGCTTGGGCAACAGATCAAATTATTCAGAACAGTTCTATGGAAATTTACCCCCGGGTGTCTTCTGATCACAACCCCATTTTACTAAACTATAGCCATAATGAGGGCCAAAATAACACCAGATTGTTCTCTTTCCCCCGCTACCTATTGACAGACACAGTTTATATCTCCCAACTTAAACTCCATATGTCTGAATTCATCAAGATAAATCTTCATACCGCCTCCCATATATGTGTTTGGGATACATGTAAGGCCAGTATTAGAGGCCATGCGCAACAATATATTCTTAAACAGAATTCTGAACGCCGAAGAAATAATAACAAATTAATAGCAGATATTAGGGAATATGAAATTTTATTGGGAAAGGCACTTTGTTCACGATCTACCAATATTCTAGACATAGAATTAAAACTAGTATCACTAAAATCTAATCTTAAAACTACCTTAATGGAAAAAAAACTGTGCCAAAATGCTCAAGACCCAAATTCAGTGCTATGAAGGAGAGGACAAGATCGGCAAGCTACTGGCCTATAAAGTAGCAGATGACAGAGCCCAGACTCGTATTAAATGTATTAAAGGTCCTAACCAAATTAAATATAATCAACCGGTACAGATTTTGACTCAATTTAGATACCTAGAAAGTAATATTAAGGGAAAATCCAATTTACCAGGCTTGGAAGATCTCTCGGATAATATCACCGAGCTGGAACTGAGACACGCTATTATATCTCTGCCAACAGGGAAAGCCTCAGGGGAGGACTCAATTCCTCTGGAAGTATATAAAATTTGTATTGAGGAAATAATTTCTCTTTTTCTCCTTGTAACACAGCACATTGGGTTAACTGGGAAAGCCCCGAACTCTTGGAATATAACGAAAATCATTTTCTTTTTAAAAAAAGATAAGCCGGCAGAGGAATGTGGGTCGTACAGGCCAATATCTTTGATCAACTCTGACGCGAAGGTTTTTGCCAAAGTGCTGGCAAATAGATTGGCCCTGATTATCCCTGGGATTGTTTGCGAACAACAGCACGGTTTTGTACTGGGCAGAGACACAACAACTCATACCAATACAGCTATCACAGCCTTTGACATTGCAGAAACTGAAGACTCCCCACTCGGCATGATCTTACTAGACGCTGAGAAGGCTTTTGACCTAGTGGGGTGGGATTTATTTGAAAGTTTTATATAGCGCGAACAAGATCTTTGCAGATATCAGAGCGCATTACAAAGGCAAGGGGTAAGTACAGGAGAGTGCATAACAGGCATTTGGGCATAGCGTAATTGTAGGTAATAAGTGAGTGGTAGGGTAGGTACATGAGGGAGCATAGTCAGGCAGGTAAGTCAGTAATACAAATAGTACAAATAAGAGGGAGCATAGACAATCAGGTAAGTCGATAATACAATTATCTGTGGACTGTGCTATCTTTCATTGGTCTCAGGGGTAACATAGTCAGCTGGATCAGGGCCTTATATGACCAACCTATGGATAAAATCAGTTACTCAGGTCTACTTTCCTCTGCTTTTCCCATCGCACGCGGCACCCATCAGGGGTGCCCGTTATCTCCTTTGCTTTTCTCAATCTCTATGGAGCCATTTCTATCAGCGCTCCTGGCTCAGCCCAAGATAATTCCATTGAGCTCCTGACCGCATAGTTTGAAAATTACCGCATACGCGGACGACATAGCGGTATATTCATCAAATATTACAACAGCATTAGAGGGTATCATGGTTGAAGCGGAAAAATTTGGCAACGTCTCTGGCTACAAACTAAATGCGAATAAAACTCAGATAGTTGCTAACTATAAACTATCGGGGGAACTAAGGGAGTCTGTAGGGCAGCTAATTATTTGGGGATTCAAATTTCATCCAAGATTAGTGATATAATTCACATTAACTATGATGTGCTGGTCAAATCAACAAAGCAGCTTCTAAAAAAAATGGCATAGACTACCACTAAATATATTAAGTAGAATAAACTTAATTAAGATGAAAATCCTGCCGAAATTCCTTTATCTCTTCCGTTCTATTCCTTTGGCATTAAACAATATCTTTTTTAAAAAGCTAGATGAAATATTTAGCAGCTTTATTTGGGGTATAGAAAAGCTCGAAAAAGTTTATCCTCACTAAAAGGATCTATTGATATGGGAGGTCTTTGCTTCCCAGACTTCAAACTTTACTTTTGGGCAACTTTTATAGGACGCCTTCGTTCCTTACTTAATCCTGAGCTTAATAATTTTTTCTTTCATACTATAATGCTGAATTTAGATGCAAGAATGTTTCTGCTTAGATTGAACGACCCAAATTTCTACAAAAGAGTTAAATTTAAGAAAGCTCGAGACAAGATCTGGTTTGGTATCATGCTTTTTTGTAAAACCTCCTTTTATCACTCTAAATCGAGGCTCTGGGACAACCCAGGACTTCCAGGGATATTTAATGACAGCAGGGCTAGCGTTTGGGCAACCCATGGTATATCAACCTTAGGGGATATGTATGGTACTAATGGCTTTTTAGATTTTGAGACATTAAAACATCTATATCATCTGACAGAATCTATGAGGCTTAAATATATTCAGATTCATGACTTTTTGATATGTCGGATGAAAATCTTTACTGTTTCCGAATCTGATATTTGGGATTGCCTTTATTCATTTAAAACTAAATCAGTAATAAGCACTGGCTATAACTGTCTAACTTCTTATGTAAAACAAGATTGATCCAAACTAGCGGAGAAATGGAGTTATAAACTTGGAATTACGATATATCCGGATCAGATCTCACACTCTCTCTCTAAAATAAACAGTTTGGTTCATTCAGCTAGCCTTCATCTGCAACAGTTCAAAACCTCTTCTTTACTATATCATAACCCCGGAAGTGATTCTCAAATGGTCTTCAAACCCATTATATACCGATCGTACCAAATGCCCTAAATGCGATACTGTGGGTGCAAATATAGAACATATGTTATTTTCTTGCCCTCATCTGAAGGACTTTTGGTTTAATCTGGATAAAGTTTTGAAATTTAAAATGGTAAGACCACCAGAACTGTCAGTATCTGCTGTACTTCTAGATATACACAGCACTACCTTACCCCAAAAAGCTTTAATTACTATTTTGTTATCTTGTGCTAAACTCATTACAGCTCGGGCTTGGATCTCGCCACAGCCACCACAGATTATGCAGTGGTGGTTTCTGGTTAATGAAATCCACAACATGGAAGCTGGGTTAGCTCGAATAAGGGGTACTAGATCTTTGCTTAAATTTGAGAAAACTTGGGGCAACTTCATTTAAAATCTTCTTTGCAGGGACTTTATCTTCTTTTTATTCTATGATATGAATTTTCTTGTATACTTTTTAATTTACTTCTTTTTCAGCTGTTATTTTATGCCTTTCTGTATAGCTCTATGTATAGATTACGATGGTATATATGTATTGTTTGTGTTCAACTTTTCATTATGTGCTGATAATAAAAATATATATATAAAAAAAAGGAAACACCTGCAAATAAAGCAAGCAAGCAAAAATACAGAAGAACAGCAGGTTCCCATGAGATAAAGATTCAGTCCCTTGGAGTGAAACCTTGCTAACTTTAAGAAATATAAACATGCAAATTTAATATGCATGTAAACATGTAAACATATATGTATAATGTTCTTTAGTACTTTAGTTTATGTTGCTTAAATCTTATAGCAAGAAATGAATTTGCACAACAATAAGTACACTTAGAAACTACATTTGAAAGTACATTCGTGTAACATTAAAGTATACATTGGTGGAACTTTATTGTTCAGCCTATACTAATATCCTATACACATAAGGATAATTTAAAGCTAAAAACGACATTTCTTGCAACTACACAGATGAATTAGCAAAGATTTGTGAATCAAGTGTAAAGCTACAGCAATATTGCAAAGAGGATGGTTTGAAAGCACACTGCACATTGCAAATGTTTTATCTCTTCAATATACAAAGCATTATCTCTATAAATCCTTTTATCTGCAACAAAACATATTACGTTTTATTATTACATGTCAGCCACTTTATTAATCCATATCAGATAACTGTTTTCTAAATCATCCATTAAAAGCATCTCTTATTTAGTAAAGACAAGTTCTAAGTTAAACATCAAATGCATTTCTTTCCACATTAGTAAAACCCTTCTATGTAAGAACTGAAAATTCTATAGTAAACATTCTCTGCAAAAGCAGAGTCAGGTGCAATGTGTGTATGAATCATTATGACACACAAGGCTCTTGTGCAAAGAGTACATTCAATGTGTTAGGTATCAGTCATATTTAGGTTTTGCGACATGTAAAGAGTGGGCAAATGTACGCTGCACCAAAACAAAGAATGTGAAAGTTGTCATTAGCAAGGGGCGCGAGGCAGGGCCATCTTCCTCTCCTGCATAGGGGGTGGAAATGGCACTTGCTTTAAGATGGCAATCACAGGATTCTTTATGGCCTCAGAATGCTGTGAGGCTGGGGGGAGCAGGTAGCCTCAGAACCCTGCCAGGCAGACACCACACAGAAGTGATGCCTTGGTGTCAGAACAAATTACGACAATTTGGAAGGAAAACTGTTGACTCATCTCTGTCCCTGACAAATACTTCACCACCACTGTGTAAGGTCTTTGAAGACATGGTCCAGCAGACTGAAGGAATTCTGTTGCAGACATCGACCCCAGGTAACCCAAATCCGTATGTACTGTCTGATTCATTACAGGGTAAATATGCTGAGATTGATGAGAACTGTGCCATACAAAAACGGGACACTGAGCAAACAGCTGATCAGAATTTCACCATAAACCAAATGAATTCTGGGAATGGTAGTCCCAATAAAGGTATCGCATTGCCATCTTCTGGATGAAACACACAATACTAACCACAGCTACCAGGCCAAGAGATTCCACATGTTCTGGCAGGACGTAAACTTGTGTTGGATGATCAGAGGAACACACAGCCAAGTAATTAAATAATTATACATGAAGAGGAAATCAGAATGACAAAAGCAGCTATGAATCCAACACAAATCATGAGCTTCAGAACGAGAGTACTCAAACTACTAAATCTGGCCTGCAAATTAATAGTAAGCCATGAATTGTTAATGTTAGAGATAATGATCTGACGGAGCAGTCTTTTTTCATTGTGTGACTCGTCATCCGAGCTCTCAGACAAATTCAACTCTGAGGACTCTGATATTGATTATAGATTCCTTCGCTTCTCCGAGCTCAGACAATCCTGAGCAAACTATCTGAAAAAAAGACAAGGCACCGGTGAGGCAATTTGATCTGCATAATCGTTCAGCCATGAAATGGGACTAGAACAGCTATCCATTGTCGTGTAATTCCTACTAATCCGTAGGATCTGCGCTTTTGTTGGAAAACATAAACTAGGGGCTTGATGTCTGGACTGATTCTGAAGGATATGTCAGCTGATAGACCAGCTAGCTCACAGTGCCACCGTAGGCCCCCTAACCTTACCAGAGAGCGAATGCTTTCTGGCAACCACTAAACATGATAACCCTGACCCCTCAGGGATCCTGGAAACAGTACAGAACCTTTCGCTTAGTCACTCATGCTCACTTATTCTCAGAACAGTATACAAAGAATACGTAGTGGGATGTTTTCAGTAAGTTTATTCAATCAACATTAGGAAGTAATTGAGCGTACTCCTACTATGCAAACCCTACTCTAAGTGTACCTAGAGTGTGTGTAGGTGTGGAGCCACGAATATTCCAAAAAGAACGATCCAACTCCATTAACTGATGGAAGAGAATGAAGTGCCCCGTCTCGATCAGAAACTGGACACCCCTCACCTCATGTCAAACTGCTGCATGGTGAAGTCTCAGCATGCAGGGATCCTCAGTGTCAGCTGAAGTGCATCCCCTCCTAAACTATCGGGATGCTCATCTTTTATAATAGAAAGCAGGCTTGTGAGGTGCGTATAGATTAGTGATGTAAGGGATATGTAGATAGCCCTGTCGTCCTGTGAATGAAGAATAGATGACATTTGTTCATAGTGCGAAAAGAGAACTTGTACTTGATGTCCAGGGCATTGTGATAATGTTGTGCAAAGCTAGATGTGTAAATAAGTTTAGTTTTGGGGAAACTAATACAACATTGTCTTGCGTGCAAATATGTGCAAAAGTTCACAGATGAAATGTTTTTGTGAGGACAATGTAAGAAATTAGTTGCTTTGCTACATGGGCCTAACCCGAGAATATAACACCATCTAACCCCTTCACAAGAATTATAACAAGCCGCAAGTGGCCAGGAGAACCATGCAGGAGGATGAACATGAACACTGGCAACAATCAACCAGGAAATAATGGCACACAGGGAGGAGGCATGCTTAGACAGTAAAAAAAACAAGCTGCCACTAGGAAACTTCAAGGAGCAGCAGGAGAGCTGTCTAAAACATGTGCAAATATTGGAGAACGAATAAATGAGATGAAGCTATGAACTTTGGAGCTTGAGGCAGATATCACATAAATGAAAGACCGGATGATGGCACCAGGCAAAGGACAAGGCTGCATAAATAGCCGAAGATACTTTAAGACCATAACCTTTGAGAATATGAAGAAACCAATATTTACATAGACCTTTGAGAAAGCCCTATTATTAGATCCAGAATACATTAAATATATGGAACTGTTGCTACCTTTCTTTTTTAATCTAACGTTGGTTCTACTAAACCACATATGGGGACAGATTTACCATTATTTCATGGCGCACATTTAGTGTATTTGCTGCTCTGTGCTCCATGAAACAGAAAGGGCAGGAATGAGCCACATTCAACATTATATAGCACATTCATGTCCTTTTCTTGTGCTGAGGCACAATGTGCTGCCTAGCACAAACGCAGGCACCCTTGCACCGTGGTGCGAGGGTGCCTGCGTTGCAGACAAGATTGTTTTTTTGCAGGAAGGGATACCTTCCTGCATAAAACAATATTCTGAGGCATTTTTCTCCTTCCATGTGCACTGCAGAGCTAACACGATATACATGTATCACCAATGCTCCAAAAGGAACTTCCACAAGCATGCAGCAGGTTTCCAAATGTCAATTTATTCATGCCCAGGCAGTCTCGTTTCAGCAGGAACTGCCTTGCCGAATGCTGGTATTACAAACAAGCATTAGGAATGCATTAGGGCTTGGGTTTGTTTTAGTTAGAGATAATGGCATTGTAAATGGCAATGTGCTTTAGGCATGTGTTTTGGAGTGGAAGCATGTGGTGTGTGTTGGAGATATGTGTGTTGTATTGGAATGTTATCAATGGTGGCATGCTGCACTTTAACGCATTATCTTTAAAAGGTAAAGTGCAGCATAGTGCGATAGGTACAATATTAATTAGTGGATGCGTTATCAATTGGTGTGTGCATTGATGGGTGGAGGATGTGTGTGCCAGTAGGAATCGTGCAGTGATGGCTGTTGGTGTGTGTGTTTGGTGGAAGCGTGTAGTGGTGGCTTGAGGTGTGTATGACTGGTGGTAGCGTGCAGTAAGAGCTGTTACTGAGTGTGGCTGTCAAGCATACAGAGCTGGATGGTAATGCGTGTGGTTGGTGAAAGGGTGCACTGTCAGCTGTTGATGATTGTGCCAATTGAAAGAGTGGCTGGTGCACTGTCAGCTGTTGGTGTGTGTGTGTGTGTGTTTGGTGAAAGTTGCACTGACATTGTTTGTTGTGTGCGTGGGTGTTTAGCGGCACTGATGCATGGTCGTGTTTGTTTTTGGTGAAAGCGTACATTCATGGTTGTTGGTGTTTGTGCCTGGTGAAAGCATTCATTGACGGCTGGGGGTGTGTTGCTGTGTGTATTGTTTTGTGTGTAGTGGTGAGTGTGTGGTGGTGAGTCTGTGGGGGTGAGCCTGGGGGGTGAGTGTGTGGTGGTGAGTGTGTTGTGGTGAGTGGTGACGAGTGTGTGGTGTTGAGAGAGTGAGATGTGTGTGGTTTGAGTGTGTGTTATGTGTGTGTGGTGTGTGTATGGTGTGTGTGTGTGTGTGGTATGTGTGTGGGGTGTATGTGTGTGTGGTGTTTTCTGCACACTCACACACTGCCCCTACACATTCACACACTGCTCACCCGCACACTCCCAATGTCACCCTGCATAGTCACACACTGTTTATCCTGCACACTCATTATACACACTCACACAATGTGCACCCTGCACCCTTACACACTGTCTCTGCAGTCACTCTGCACTCACTGTCACTTTACACTCACTCTGCACTCACTGTCACTCTACACTCACTCTGTACTCACTGTCACTCTCCCAATCACTCTGTACTAACTGTCACTCTGCACTCACTCTGCACTCACTGTCAATGTGCAATCACTCTGCACTCACTGTCACTCTGCACTCACTTTGCACTCACTGTCACTCTACACTCACTTTGCACTCACTGTCACTCTCGCACTCACTCTGCACTCACTGTCACTCTGCATTCACTGTCTCTGCACTCACTCTGCACTCACTGTCACTCTGCACTCACTCTGCACTCACTGTCACTCTGCACTCACTCTGCACTCACTGTCATTCTGCACTCAGTCTGCACTCACTGTCACTCTGCACTCACTCTGCACTCACTGTCCCTCTGCACTCACTCTGCATTCACTGTCACTCTGCACTCACTCTGCACCCACTGTCATTCTGCACTCAGTCTGCACTCACTGTCACTCTGCACTCACTCTGCACTCACTGTCCCTCTGCACTCACTCTGCATTCACTGTCACTCTGCACTCACTCTGCACTCACTGTCACTTGTACTCACTCTGCACTAACTGTCACTCTGCACTCACTGTCATTCTGCACTCACTGTCATTCTGCACTCACTTTGCACTCACTGTCACTCTCGCACTCACTCTGCACTCACTGTTGCTCTCACACTCACTCTGCACACACTCACTCTGCACACACTCACTCTGCACTCAGTCTGCACTCACTGTCACTCTGCACTCACTCTGCACTCACTGTCACTCTGCACTCACTCTGCATTCACTGTCACTCTGCACTCACTCTGCACTCACTGTCACTTGCATTCACTCTGCACTCACTGTCACTCTGCACTCACTGTCATTCTGCACTCACTGTCATTCTGCACTCACTTTGCACTCACTGTCACTCTTGCACTCACTCTGCACTCACTGTTGCTCTCACACTCACTCTGCACACACTCACTCTGCACTCACTGGAACTCTGCACTCATTCTGCACTCACTGTCACTCTGTACTCACTCTGCATTCACTGTCACTCTGCACTCACTCTGCACTCACTGTCACTCTGCACTCACTCTGCACTCACTGTCACTCTACATGCACTCTGCACTCTCTGTCACTCTCGCACTCACTCTGCACTCACTGTCACTCTGCACTCACTTTGCACTCACTGTCTCTGCACTCATTCTGCACTCACTGTCACTCTGCACTCACTCTACAGTCACTGTCACTCTGCACTCACTCTGCACTCACTGTCACTCTGCACTCACTCTGCACTCACTGTCACTCTGCACTCACTCTGCACTCACTGTCACTCTGCACTCACTCTGCACTCACTGTCACTCACACTCACTCTGCACTCACTGTAACTCGCACTCACTCTGCACTCACTGTCACTCTCGCACTCACTCTGCACTCACTGTCACTGTCACTCGCACTCACTCTGCACTCACAGTAACTCTCGCACTCACTCTGCACTCACTACACACTGTTCACCCTGCACACTCACACTGTTTACCCTGCACACTCACACACTGCAGTCACTGTGACCAGTACCTATGTGTGCGCGCAGTGCCGGTGTGTGTGAGCAGCCTGTGTGTGTATGTAGTGCCTGTGTGTGTGAACAGTGCCTGTGTGTGTGAACAGTGTATGTGTGTGTGAGCACTGTCTGTGTGCAAGCAGTGTCTGTGTGTGAACAGTGCCAGTGTGTGCGAAGTTCCTGTGTGTGTGAGAAGTGCCTGTGTGTGTGAAAAGTGCCTGTGTGTGTGAGCAGTGTATGTGTGGCAGTGTCTGTGAGCAGCCTGTGTGTGTATGTACTGCCTGTGTGTGTGAACAGTGCCTATGTGTGCGCACAGTGCCGGTGTCTGTGTGTGTGTGAACAGTGTCTGTGTGTGTGAGCAGTATCTGTGTGCGAGCAGAGTCTGTGTGCGCACAGTGCCGGTGTCTGTGTGTGTGAACAGTGTCTGTGTGTGTGAGCAGTATCTGTGTGTGAGCAGTGTCTGTGTGTGAACAGTGCCTGTGTGTGAGAAGTGCCTGTGTGTGTGAGAAGTGCCTGTGTGTGTGAGAAGTGCCTGTGTGTGTGAGAAGTGCCTGTGTGTGTGAGAAGTGCCTGTGTGTGTGAGCAGTGTCCGTGTGTGTCAACAGTGTTTGTGTGTGTGAGCAGTGCCTGTGTATCCCTGCACCTAAAATCAACCTACTTGTCATGAGGCCCAAGGTTAGACACACAAGCACAACTGTTACAACAAGGCTGCTCGGACCCTCCATGCAGAAACACATTCCTGCTCTCGGAGGTTTGGTTTTGTCGCTAAACAAGACTTGAGCCCCTTTGATGAGATGAGGAGAATGCGGCAACATGTGGGACTGTTCCTAAGCTAGTGAAAAGAATTCCGTTTCGTACCTGGACGTTACTGTCTCCAATACAAACGCACTTACATACTTTGTGGGGTAATGAAGACTGTGTGTCTCATTGTCGGCGCACGACCAAGCCAGCTCTTCAACGGCCAACACTTACACATGAAAGGATGCAGACGAACGCGCGCCCACCAAACTCACTGCAGACTGGTGAACGAGCCCCGAACATCTGGGTTCAATTACCGCGGCACCCTGACAGCTCGTACTTGACAATTTATTGCACTCCCCTGCGCGTAACCGCACAGAATATGCAGGAAGTGCACAAAATGAAATCCATATGGCCTATTGCGTGAAGGCTACTAGAAACACAGCACTGCCAGGACCAATTAGCATGCAGATGCCAAAATAAACTACGGAAAAATCTCGCGCAGTGAGGAATTTTTACTTCACTATTCTGAGCCCCGTAACAAGACGGCTCGGAGCTCCGCCCCACTTCTGACGAAGTGGTGACGTAGGCCGAGCCCTAATAAAAAGGCCTTCCAGTGGTTTCTTTTAACTGTCTTTCACTCGCTCCCATTGGTGCACAGATCATTATCAGTAAAAACAGCCTGCTGGTTCTTAATCAGTCCCTTATCAGCTTGCTGCCATCTTAACATGATTTCAGGACTGTAATTCATTCCAGTCGCTGCATACATGGGCATTTTTACAACTTGAATAGATATTATCTCTGCATTATATTAACTTTAAAAAATATATAAACTTAAAAAACAATATTACATAAAAAAATAATATATTATAGCACATTTATAAACACTTTCCATTAATTTGAAAAACTAAATATATACATTAAAATAAATGTAAAACGATAACAAAAGTTAAAGTATAAGAAAAAACACACAATAAAATTCTTATTGACTATATTGTAAAAACAGAACACAACAGACAGTGCAATCATTGTGTGTAGTTCCCCTTTATAACCAGCTCAGAAAGAATTAGGATAAACCAGAAAAGTCCCACCATTTCCCCTATATATTTGTGTGTTTTCAAGGACAAACTATGTAGATGGGCTCTTCCATTTTAGCACACAAGTCCATGTCATGTTCCTGTTCAGAGAGAGTGGGTGGATGCCTTGAGGTCCAATGTGTGGCACTGTTCCTTTTAGCAAGGGGGCTGCCCATTCCTACCAATGTTCAGTCACCCCTAGAACCCCTTAGTTCCGCCAAAAGTCCCAGGAAGGCGTTTCGGGGTGATGGATCAATAGGACTCAAAAGAATCTTTTGCAGTGTGGAAAATATCCACTGCCAATATAAAAATGATAGCAATACAGGCCCATACCATGTGAAAGAAGTTCTCTTCCGTTGCTAGACACTGGAAGCACTCCGCCATAGGGCCCGGCTAGACCTGTCAGCCCAAGGGTGGTCTTCCTCCAAACGTTTTACCTTCACCACTCTAATTTTTTTGAATTTGTTTTTGTTGACCTTAGGATTCTGTGCACTTTACCACTGCAACCCAGTGCTAAAGTGCATCTGACAGCTCCCTTAAACATGGTAACATTGGCTTACAACTGACCCTAGTAAAGTGGTATATCATATAACCAGGGCTAGTAAATTAAACACTACTACAGGGCCTGAAACACTCATTGTACCATCCACTTAAGTATTCCCTTAAAATATGTCCCAGATCAGCCATTGCAGGGACAGTTTAAACTGCCAATTTGACTTGGAAAGTCGAAAACTCTCTTTTATTATATATGTCTCCTTCTAAAGTAGGCCCTGTACCACCCATTGGGCAGTGTGCATTGAAATTAAAAAGTTGGTCATGTAATTTTAAGTTTTACATGTCCTGGTAGTGAACACTCACAAGTTCATTGTTCAGTACAGTACTGTGAGGCCTACCTTTCTCTTAGGATAAGAGGGTTAGCTTATTACATTTAAATAAGTGCTAACTTTTGATTGGAAGCAAGTAGAAAAATCATGCTTGGTGTAAGAGGAATTATAAATTAAAATCCTCTTTAATGGTAAAATCAGATTGTAATTTACAACTCTGAAAATTGCACATTTAAAAAGTTGCAATTGTCTTCTCCTGTAGCCTCTTCCTGGGTCACATGTCTGGGTGTAGTTGGCAGTTGGCGTTTGTGCACTTCAATATGTTGTGCCTTGCTCTCATACAAAGAACCCCAAAGTAGTATTTTGTGCTTGCTGACAGACTGGGGCCAGGGCATGGAGACAGGAAATCCCAGACACTTCAGTGAGAGGAAACCTCCAGAAGTTTCTCCCATTTCAAAGAAGTCACCATGTATAAGGTCCACTGTTCCGTTCACTTATGGACCTGTATAAGGACTCTCAGATGACTGCCTTATGCTGTGGCCAACTGGGTACTTCAGAAGGACTGCTTTGCTGCCCCAAGAAGGAATGTTCTGCTGCCTGAAGCCAGCTGTGAGCCCCCAAAAGTCTGTCCTGCTGCTTACGTCATGCTCTGCTACATGAACCTATGACTTTCACAGTGATGCCAAGGTCTAGTTGGCTGGCCTCCTGATCAGAACCTCAGTGACAGACATGGCTCCAACCATCTTGAACCTGCAACTGGGTCTTGCCGGATTGAGTCCTGGCTGTCCAAGTGGTGCCTCTCCAGTTCTGGTCCCTTGGAGGTGGTGACAAAACTTGGGACTTTTCAGCTAAAAAGTGCACTGAGAACCTGGAGGAGCCTGAGACCTACCTGCTTGTTGATTCACCCTAGGTGCATTGCCTGTTGGCCTGACTTTGTGGTAGCTCCTGCTATGTTCTTCTCCACAGTAGCAAATCCTGATCAGCAGCTCCTCATAGAAGGGATTTCTGGCCATGCGGAGTCCTCATTGGCTATATCCTGCAGCTTCATCCCACTGAAGATTTCTGACTTCCAAAAAAGAGACTAAGGGGCATATTTATTAGCTGGTTTACGCTGCTGTTGCACCACGCAACATAGTGCATAAGTGACACATACCTTAAATGTTATATATGAAGCCACACAAGCCCACTTTGCGTGGCCCTGAGTGGCTCCATAAATCTGTAGTAAAGCAATGCAGCGCAGATCGCTGCATTGACTTACTCGGCACTAGGAAGGGGTCCCATGGTTTTTGAAGGATTTCCAGGTTTACCAGAACTGGTAAACCTGGGACTTTGTCAAAAAGATACACCTTCACAAAGAGTCATAACAAGGAGAAACATCTTTATTTCTCCTTGTTACTTCTTTCTATGTGTCCTGCATTCTGCAGCACACATAGAAAGAAGAATATGCTTCTCAGAATTCTGTTTGTGCAGGAAGGCACCCTTTCCTGCACAAAGACAATCCTGCATGCAACACAGGCACTCTTGCACCTTGGTGTAAAGGTGCCTGCAGTGGCACTAGGCAGCTAAACTGGTACCAGTACAGGCGAAAAGGCAGAAATGTGCCATATTGCCTTAAATACTGCCTTTTTTCAAAACTGCACACATTGTATTGGATTAAGAGCACTTGAATGCTTACCTGTACACCTCAGACACCCTCTGTTGTACCCCATACTCCCCGGTCCACCACAGGTTTTCCCGGATGTTGTGGAGGGAGGCGTCCTCGAGAAAATCTCAGTATAAACAGTTTAACTCTTCTTGAAATCAATAACTAGTAAGGAGGTGGAGTCTGTAAGGTACTACCTTGTGGATGCAGTGACGTGTGCTCATGTTGGGCATGAAACCATATTGGTTGGGGTAGATCAGAATGTTGAGCACTCAGAGAAGTCTGATTGCCATGACCTTGGCATATAACTTAACTTCTGCATTATTAAGCAAGATAGGGCAGTATGAAGTGCATCGGCCTGAAGGTCAGCCCAATTAATGGAGAACCTCTACAGTTGGCTGGCCCATATCTGTGGGGAAGTACCCCTTCTTGATTGTTTCATTGCATATATCAAAAAGTAGGTGTAGGACGACTGAGCACTTACTACAATAGAACTCCATGGGGTACCAGTTCTGTGAGGGTTCATGCCCTCTAGGACCTCCTTGATCCCCACATGAGTGAGCGGTAGTTCTAGTTGTTCCATAAAAGTCAGTCTTGACAGTAGCAGGTCTGCAGTCAGTGGTGAAGACAACACTCAACCCTTCCGCATACATGCCACAAAATGGGAGCGATAGTAGTCTGCAGATGAGGACACAATTTCCACACCTGTCTAAATCCATTGTTCTTCACAGTGAGCAATATATGGGATTAACCTAGAGCCTGCCTCCCTAGTTGTCAACCATATACGAGTTTACTGGATTTATCCCCACGTTCATACACCCATCAAGAGGATTCCAACCATATTGGTGCACTTTGTCAAGACATAGCTCATGAAAGGAGACTTCCAGTTGTAAGAGAAAGCATTTGTTGTCCTGTTTATGGTGTGATTACTCTAGCTTTAGAATAGTGGTTTCTAACATTAGGATTTGATCATGCAGGCCCTGATTAACACAGACCAAAATGGGTTTATACCGACTCACAATACCTCCCTCAACCTCCATAAACTTTACATGGCCCTCTACACCCATTGCTGACCACCTGACCCTCTCGCAGTGATGATGCCAGTGGACCTTGAGAAGGCCTTTGACACTGTGCAATGGGACTTCTTGGAGCCCACCATGCTTCAAATGGGGCTCAGTGCCAGTTGGGCGAGATGGATGTGACTGCTTTACACCTGCCCAATGGTGAGGGTCAATTTAGGATGTACAAACTCGGAAGCTTATGAAATATTTAGGGGTACCAGGCAGGGAAGCCCTCTGTCACTCCTGTTGTTCGTCGTAGCCATTGAACAGCTGGTGGAGAGGGTCTAGATGGAGGGTGTGGACTGGGGCTTTGAGGTGGATGGTTCAGTTCATGTCATTTTGATGTATGAAGACAATCTGCTTATTTATCTTCAGGATGGCAACAGAGATATTGATTGGGTACTGCAGCTTCTTGAAGAATTTGGCATGTAGTCAACAGTAAACCGGAGCAAGATATGTGTGTTCCTGGTGGTCAACGGAACATGCCGCCACACCTCTTGTCCCCGCTGATACACCCTGGGATCCGCACACCTTTAAGTATCTGGGCATCCAGATCTTCTATTACTTGGAGGACCTCCGGGAGGGAAACCTGGGAAAGGCCATCCGGTCTCTTAAGTCCTGTGTCTCCCTTTGGCTCTCTCTCATTTTACCCATCATGGCATGCATAGTGCTTTATACAATGGTCATGCTCCTAGGACTTCTTTATTTCTTTGTAAATCTTCCAGTGAGGGTTCTGGTGGTCTGGTTTTGCAAACTCAATGCGCTCCTTAGAGAACTAATCTGGCAGAATATATGACGTTACAACGCATGCAATTACAAAGCATGCTTTTACAACCCAGTCTTTACATCGCAACTACAATTACATTGCATGATTTTACAACGCATGCCATTACAACGCATTTTTAAAAACTACCATTACAATGCATTGAATTACAATGCATACCATTACAACGCATACAATTACAACGTATAATACTTTTAGGGCAATAGTAGGGTAAGTGTTGTATAGTTTAGGGGTAAAAATTATTATTCCCACTCCAGTGAGTGCAACAGTAGGGAAAGTGTTGGATAGTGCAGGGGTAAAAATTACTATTACCATGTACCCCAAAACCCATACCCACCCTAATACTAAAATAATCTCCATTACATACCTTACAATGTGTTGTAATGGATGCGTTGTAATGACATGCATCGTAATGGCATGCAATGTAAAGGCAGTTGCATTGTAGCAATTGTGTTGTAAAGGTAGGTTGTTGTAATGACTGCGTTGTAATGGATGTTTCCCATCTGGCATGGAGGGTGCCATGGGGTCACATTGTCTTTCCGTCACTGCCCCTCATTGAAAGGCAGGCTAGGGGTGTCTAACTTTTTATTATATCTTTGAGCAGCCCAACTTCAATGGATCACAAGATGGCTAGATGGAGCTGGCCTATCAGAACTTGGCCTGATGGGCACTGAACCCAGCCAGGGACTGTGCTGGCGAACCTACTGCAATCCAGAATGTGAATGCCTCAGCCAGGTATTCTGCTATCCACTGCCCTGTCTTGCTGACAGTGCAGGCTATGACACATGGGCACAACACCACCCTATGCACCCGAGCTTCCATTGGTGGGCCTCCCTCATGGCGACCACGTGACCTTCTTTACAGCCGGCCAATTGGACTCATGGACGGAGGTGGGATTGGTGACACTGGGTGACTGCTTTCAGGTGAGTACCCTGATGTCCCTTAGGGACTTGTTGGAACAAACGGGCCTATCACCTGGCTAATTTCTTACCTAAAAACCACTTATCCATGCGTTTCAGGGTCTGTGGGGCTCTACAGACATGGAGCCGCCCATGCATGCAGTTCTCCAGCGTCTTTTGATGATGGGGACTGGCAGCCTCTTGATTAAGTGGTTTTATAAGGTACTAACTGGCCTGGCTAACAAAACACTGGAGGACCTCTGGACCCGCTGGACTAATGACGGATGCTGAATGGGGGTGGGTATTGGCATACCCTCAAAAAGTCTCTTGCAATTTGCACTTTAAATACATACAATGCAACTACACCCACATAACTTACATTGCCCACCACGGGATCAGGACTCTTTATGGCGGAGACCCCAGAGGATGGCCCTGTTGCGTGATGCTGGACTCTGACTTTAACGACATGGCTTGGGTATGCCGATGGATAAATGGGAATTGGGAAGAGTTCATCTCAAGCCTCAGCAGGACCCTGGCCAGAATGCTTACCAGTGCTCCTGAAGTTTCCCTCCTGAGTCTTAGGCCGGCTCCTCAAGAAGGTGGGGAATAGATTTGTTGTCCTAGTACTGGCGTTGGCAAGGTGACGCATAGCCATAGCCTAGAAGTCACCGAGGGTGCCTAGCTTGGAGACCTGGGCGAAAGATGTTACACTTTGGGCTCGAACTGAGCAAATAGTTCTAACACGGGAGGAAGCACTGGGGATCAGAAATGGTGGAAAAATGGGACCCCCCTGTGGATGTGGATAATTTGACAGGGGACGATGGTGGAGAGTTGGATGAGGGGACCTGACACACTTACAGACTGGGACTTTGGATCTTGTGGGATTCTGTGAGCAGACGCATGAGTGGCTGTCATGGTGGGCTGCTTCGCCGCCCCCCTCTCGGACCAGAGGTGCTTCCTTCTACCCATTCTCCCTCCCACTCCTTCCCCCTCCTGGGGCCCTGACCCCCGCCTGTTGTAAATGAATCTAGGACCCTAGTGTAAATGTTCCCGATTCACGCCCTTATATATGTACGGATTATCCTATCCTTATATAGGCATAGAAATCATTACCAAATTTAGACTGAGCCTATATAGCCCAAATACGGCATGGCTACTTCCACTATGTTCCAAGAATCAGCTACGATTTCTTAGAAAAACCCACCTTCAGCAGCTAGGGACATCCCCTTGCCTGAATACTAATTTATCTAGGAAATCATGGAGTTTTGGAAGAACTAAGTCTTCTATGACGTTATTAAGTCCAATCACACGTCAAACTCGGCACCTTCATAGTATAAATATGCCTAGATTTGCCCAAGCAGACACACGGTGGTGTGGAGCAGATCGACTAACTACTTGCCCGACGCCCTGCAGCAGCAAGTGCCGAAGGAAGCCGACCCTCCATTTGACGCACTAAGAGACTCTGTCTTTTCTCCTGCAGTGAAATCCAGCTCCAGTGTTTCCAGGCTACCCTTGCGGGATGCTGGGTAATCGAGTCCTGAGAGAGAGATACAAGACCTCCTTCATTCTAAACCAAGGTACGGGACTGATTAGGCCCTTAGAGAATTCTTGATTAGATTCTTGGCAGAAAAATACTAAGCTTAAACTACTCCTCACTTACTTCTTCCCTTGTGCTAGGCTTAGGTCAGGTACACCGGGGTAGGCGTATTTTAGAAGCACCAGTTGAGTACTTTTAGCCATCATTTTAACACTGAATGTATTTTATCCGTTTTAAGGCAATTTATGGCTTAGAAACCATATCATGCTTTTACAGTACTACTTTATAATACTGTTCGTATTATATACTCTGTACTTTATTACCAGTATTACGATTGTAGCAGTACATTTCTTATGCTTGAGAAAGGAGACTGTTCAATAAATACTTTTTATTGAAAACGCCCGTCTCTCTATTTTCTCAGCACCTCTGGTGGAACGAAGCAAACACGAATGACTGAGTAAAATAGCTATCTATTGTTTCCGCGACTCTAGAGATTGATTTCTTATTCTTGGGAAACAAAGTTGTCATGTTTATGCGGTTGTCAGAAACGAATCCCTTCTTGTGAATTCAAGAAAGTTTCTAGTGACCTCTGAGCTAGCTGGCACTCACAATTAAGTCTAATAGTTTTGGTAGAGACCTAGTCGACCTCAGTCCTACGTCTAAACTACAGGATTTATTATTCCAATGCGCAGAGCCTATTGGGAATATAGGAACTACACTACATGGCGCCCAACGTTTGGTAAGGCGATAATTTAAAGCTAGATACTAGAGTAACTCAGTCGTGCTTTTCACACAGACCCCTTTCTCCCGTAAAAACTCCAGTAGACGTCTGGAGTGGGTGAAAGGCTAAATTTCCGCCAAAACTGAGTAGGATGGAAAATCCTATGTATTAGTTTTTGGTTTGTTCAACGTTGAAGGATACAGTCTTCCAAAATATTGTGCACCTAAACTTTGTTTCCTTGAAACTTGTTCTGCAAACTCTTCAAACAGTAAAAATAATGGTTACTGACAAAGAATTAGCTGCAGCAGCAGTACAAGCAGATGTAGATGACAGATATAGGCTAAAGAATGACCTGGATGCTATAATCATTCCGGTAAACGTAAGGAAAACTATAACTTACAAACTCATAAACAATGGAGTATCATCGAGAGGTGGTAATGTAATATTTGTTGTAGAGGCATATGAATATCGGCAGACAGAGGTATTCTATTCATGGAGTCACTTTCCTCTAGCAGATGGAGGAACACACGAGTTTCACTACTAAAAAGTAGAGGAACCTCCAGAGGAATACGTTCCTTACGAGGACGTTGAAATTCCATTAACTTACCAAGAGCATCAGCTCTGGTTCAAAGGCGTCCTAAAACATGAAAATCACATTACCAGGCTTGATCCACTAGGTAGACCAGGAGCTACATGGCCGGTACTAGCCAGCTATACACCACATCCTGACATTGAAAGTATGACAGGTAGAGAAATGCTAGCACAGCTGAAATAGTTAATTAAAATACATAGACAATTGGTTCAATATGTTATGCGGACCTTAACAGTACAACCTACTGTAAGGATTCCACAGCACACCCCTCACCAGGGGAACACAAACAAAATCACACCACAGACTATACAATCAGTTATTGGTAAAATGCCTGCCAAAAGGGAACAAATTCCGTTTTGGTTAGCACAAACAATTACTCAAATTGAGGCAGTATTCCCTGATAGTACACCTCATGAGAAACACAGAATTCTGACAATCTGTTTACCAATGGGGATAGCACCACATGTGGAGGACTGTGACACTTGGGGTACAGTCTTTGCTTCAAACTACACAAAAACACATGGTGTACCGTCCATTGTGGTGATACCAAATGTTCTGAGACCGATTCAAAATGAATACGGTCCAGAACCGGCCTTAAATCTAGGTATGAAATTACTGAAAGATTTCAAACAGGTCTCGGCTATACTATTAGCCAACATCAAAGGTGAAGCAGCTTCCGTGACAATCCGCCAGAAGTTAAAAGAAACAGATATAGCAGACCAACCATATGAGCTTGCAAGAATTATTGAAAAATCATATGAAGAACTAGGAAGAGATAGTTTGGGAGGGAAACCATTAAAACCCCAGCTAACTGAAAATCCTGAAAAGTTATTTATTAAAAATAATCTCACTACTCCTAAAAAGAAGTGGGAAAATACTAAACAGACACTTCCTAAGGAGAAATATTCTCAGTCCAGAGGAAGATCTCCCCAAAAGGGAGATAGGTCTCCCCAACGGGAACCCACTGAAAGAAGGTATAACCTTAGAAATAGGGATACTTTATAAGAAAACATGATAGATATCAAGATACTGCTACTCGTACCTCTCGTACCTTTCAGACTTCTACACAGAAATCTGAGAGGAGAGGACGATCAGAACAGAAAGAGGAACACGTGAAGTCCAAAGAAGAACAGCACGTTCCAAAAAACAAGAAAACTCAATTCACAAAAAAGAAGGTAGCAAGCATAAAGATCAGACATGCCGAGGATCTTGAGGACACAACTCAAGAACGGGGAGTGGGCCCAGACAATGCTAGACAGCGCAGTAGAAGTCACAATAGTTTGCAGGATCCTGATGGATCATCTGGAGACAGTGGACTTGAATGAATGCATTCAGGTTAAAACTTCCGACACCAGGGTTAGTGTACCTCACAAGTTATATAAAGTAACACTCCGGATGGAGGGGGACATAACTAGAAAAATAAGGGCACTCTTTTGGGAGAAGCTCTCTAAGGGCTATGCCATACTTCTAGCTGAAAAAGACTGGCCACCTGAATTTGTTAGGGAGTGCCCACATGGCGAGGAAGTAATTATGCCAGCCTTCTCAAATCACATTCCTATTCATAAAAATACACATATGCAAGAAAATGGGCTGTGGCCCAAGCTCCAGCATTATATAAAAATCATACAGGATGGGATGAGGACTCTCCTCACCATAAAATCCAGTTAAAAAATCAACCTACTGCACAAAGGCAGTATCCAGTTAAGCAAGAAGCTAAGAAACAAGTCAGGGAGATTTTAAATCAACTTGAATACTAAGGAGTGATTGAAACATGCACCTCGTCAATGAACAATCCTTTGTTTCCTGTCTCCAAACCAGACAATTCATTTCGTCTAGTTTTGGATTACAGACATTTAAACTCCTGTTGCAAAACATTTGCAGTACAAAATGCACATAGTGCAGCACTGATGAATAACTTTGTGCGGTAAAAATATAAAACCACATTAGACATTTCAAATGGGTTTTTCTGTCAAAACATTGCACCTGAAAGCAGGCATTTGACCGCTTTCTCAATTATGGGGACACAGAGACAAGTTTGCCATCTCCCCCAGTGATTCAAGAATAGTACAGGGTTATTTTCAGCCAGAGTAACAGAGTTACTACAAATGTACGATGATGAGGCATTATCATATGTCGATGACATCTATCTTACAGATGATGATTTGGACGTGCACTTGAAAAGAGTGAACACCATAATACTTGGGTTTGCTTCTGAAGGGTACAAATTCAATTTTAAGAAACCATGAATTGCCCACCTCAACGTCCTATTCTTAGGATACGAGTTATCAAGAGAAGGCAAAAGCCTGGCAGCAAACTTTCTAGAGAAACGTGCGCTGCTCCAAACTCCAAGAACACTGAAGAACTTACAGTCAATTCTAGGTTTCCTGAATTTTGGAAGAACTTATGTCCTGAATTACGCAGAAAGGGTGAAACCTCTCTACGAACTATTAAAACCTGATGAGTCTGAATCGGGGGAAAGATGGCAATCTGTCACTGATCGCAGTGCACACGCTGCAGAGCTCCCGACCAGTCATGATTTTTGAGCACTCAGGACACTGAGAAAACACCGATGGCTCTACCCCGCTAAAGAATCCTGTGCTTCTCCGGTTTTAACCTACTAGCAATACCGGGATGAGTACGGATACGGGCAGCCTGGATGGATCTACATACCCCCACCTTTAATTTGATCAACACTCTGTATTCAATTATCGGCTGGGCTATACTGAGAACTGCTCTACGAAACCCATCTGCGATCTTCTCTAAGCCTCATTGCTGCTGCTGTACTCACCGTCTATCACCAGCGGTGATCGGAGGAGCGGTGCTTCAAGCAGAGCGTCAAGCAATTACTGACTTCAAGGATATGGCTCTGAAAATCGCCGCAGCCCCTCTCTCAGCTGCCGCTTGGGCGAGGGCCGCGAGGCAGGCCCAGCGAGATGCAGCCGAACGCCGAGGTCTCGACGGCTCTCAGAACTCGCAGGAGAAGGCTGGAAGATCAGAGAAGCCACCAAACAGACTCGAACAGTCCGGGAAAACTACGGCAATCCCTCCTGCACTGGATTCACCAAGAGCCCTGACCCGGAAGAACGACGCGAAGAAGGACATCCCTGGGCCATCTGTGGTGGAGCTCATGCGCCGAGGTTCTGGATTGCTTCCAGGGCAGGAGAGGGAGCGCCAGACAGCGCTTGCCGACGTTGCAGCTGCCTCTGTGTTGCCGGAGCTCACCACAGATACCCCCAGCCAAAAATCAGCAGAGGAACACGATGAGCTGATCGATGCTGCCGCTGCCGCTGAGTACAATCCAGCTACCCCCGAGGTGAGCAATGACGATGGCCCTGATAACGCTAGTATTCTTGCTACTGAAACTCACATTGACATTGATACTGTAGGGATATCTATGTCGGATGGATTTACAGGTCCGGGAGACGATACTGGTGGGGGCGCTAGGTCTAATCTTGATACTTTAGCTACTCTAGCTACCTTAGCAACCCAGCAAGGTACTAATCGAACCCCTAAAACCGACAACCTGCCCAACCAGACTTTTAATACCACTGAGAACATCACTAACACTACTAACCCTGCTGAGCCTATAAATGGTGGGGGTATAGATAATGCCTGCTCCATACCAATTGATTTGAAAAAAGAAGACAGTGATTTTTTCCCCTTTTCTGATGAGGCTGAACTGGAAGCAGGGTGGGCTGACACCTCTGCCTCATATTTGACGGACGAGTCAAGTAGCTTGAGTGAAGGCTTAGCGGAGCCCCTAACTGTTAAACCTAAGACCAAAGGACATAACAAACGGGGGGAAGAAACCCCACGGTCTAGGTCTAGCCTGGGACTACACGCCTACAGAACAATTAACACGTGCCCAACATGCCCAACCTCAACCGGTTGACATGAATTCACCACCACCTACATCCCTTGACACGGTGCAACAGGCAATTGCAGCACACCGTGAAGAGACTTCCCAAGACGGACGGCGAGCGCAGGCCGCGCTTCATAAGGTGCAAGGAGTTGTTCGAAAACTAACAAAGACCTGTAGCTCTTTCGGAGATTGGTTAACCGAGATGGAAGCTAGGATGATGTCGAATGACTCAGAAAATGCAACTAATCAAGAACGTGTTGAGGCTCATGAATCTGAGCTGGCAGATGTCAAATGGAAGTTGGAGGAGTTTGAGAACCGCCAACGCAGAAACAACCTTTGTATTTTGGGGGTTCCCGAGGGCACGGAGGGGGGTGACGCCCGCTCATATATGATCAATCTGTTCCGAAACTCCCTACCTGAGCTCTCCAACTGGAATTGGGATGTGGAAATCCAACGGGCCCATTGTATGCCTTTTACTTTGAGAACCCCAGCTAAGCCGGGGGCTTACCCCAGAGCTATCCTTGCCTTTATTGGCAATTTTCTGCTGCGCCAGGCAATCTTCGAAAAAGCTAGGCCTGAGGCTAAGCATACCGCCAATGGTATTACATACTTTTCACGCCCGGATTTCTGCCACACAACTGTTGAAAGAAGGTGGCGGCTGCGACAGCTAATAAAGCCCTTTCAGGACAAAAAAGCACACGCCTATCTCAACAATCCAGCATGCCTCAAGGTCATCTATGGGGGCCAGACAAAGTTCTTCCTCTCTGTAATCAAAGCAAGGGAATATCTGGATGGGCTAAAGTAGTTCAATACCTTTTAAGACAATGCTATAACCAATGTCATCAGGATAATTAATATTCATAAATTTGCTGGGACCTCTTACTATTTATGTTCATTAACGATAAGTTACATATGTCAATTGCAACCTGTCTTAAATGATCTGAACGGCTAAAGAATGATGTGTTTGAAGATATAGCATACCTACTGGGAAAAAAAACATAGGGGGGTCAAAGGGTGAACGGAAGACCATATTCTTGAAAGGGGAAGGAGAGAGAAGGGAAGAGAGAAAAAAAATGTGTTCTTTTCTTCTTCTTCTTTTTTTTTTTTTTTTCTCCTAGTAAAAGCTGGCAGCTCAGTTGTAGCTTGCAGCTTGGCGGGGAGGAAGAGTGATATCTAGAGCAGATGCTTTTCTGTATTTTCTTGTTTAATGTGCTCTTTTTCGCTTATATATATTGCACTATACTTTTTGGTTATGGTCGGGTTCTGATAGCGTGTGACACCATCACATTTAGACTCCTATGGAGTCTTTTTGCCTTATTTTGGGAGGGAGGGGGGAGAGGGAGGGGCAGGAGGGGTCAGGGAGGGGGGGAGAGGGCAAAAACTTATAAAAATGCAAACAACTCCAGTTTTGAAAACAAGAAAGGAAGAGACAATCAGCAGAAACTATAACACATACCGAGTGACACCAAACACAGCAGATAGGAAAATACTCCATTTAAAGAAACTCATCTCTGTAAATTCGTTAAGCACGGAACCTAAAATATAATATCATGGGTAGAGTAACTATATGCATCTGGAATATTGCGGGGCTCCATGATAGAGACAAGCGAGGTGGATGAGTGAGACTATCAAACAAAATTCCTTCGATATCATATGCCTGCAAGAAACCCACCTACCCTGGGAGAAGAGAGACCTACTAAAAGTTTGGGGCTACAATGTTCTAACAACCACCTCTCAACATCAAACACTTGTGGCATTGCCATATTGGCAAAAAACTATATTGGACGGCCAAAATGCCAAGCAGCAGACCACCAAGGCAGATGGGTTATTATTGAACTCACCCTGGGATTAACTATATGTGCAGTCTATGGGTCAAATTTGGATGATCCCTTGTTATTTGAGACCTTAGAGCTTGAGCTTGCTTCTTGGCCAGGGCCACTTGTATTTTGTGGGGATTTTAATGTATCACTGGGCCCTACCTTTAATAATTCAATGGGGTCTAGGTATACAGTTCGGAAACCCAAAGTTTTCAACGCAATTAGTTTACTAAGAGAAAGCCATAATTTAGTTGATATTTGGTCCTTTAAAAATCAGAGAGACCCAGGCTATACTTACTTCTTGCACCCTCACACTAAATATGTCAGAATCAATTATGTATTTGCTTCACAGGAACTGTCTAACCAAGTATCTATTGTTAAACATCCTAAACTAATCTCTGACCATAATTCCCTCGCCCTCACAATCAATTTAGCCAACGTTAGTAAAAGCAGAGGTTCCACCTGGACGTTTGATAGAAAACTATTGGTCAACAGAGATTACATTGAGTATATTAAAAATTGGACTCAGGGCTTCTTGGATATTAATCGGTATAGCGCTCCCAGAAATGTTGTTTGGGACTGTTTTAAGGCTGCTCTTAGGGGGGAGACTTTCAGCTATGTTGTTAGAGTTAAGAAACAGGCTGTTTCTGAACATAATCGTAAAATTGGGGAGCTTGCTAAGCTAGAAACGGAACAGACTACATTAATAGCACAAGGGATGGACGGGAAGGAGTCACTATACCGAATGCTAATCTTAAAGACAGGCCTTAACAATGGGCTGACACAAAAATCCGCTGAAATATTTAGGGCATATCATAGAAATATATATATGAAAATGGAGAAAGGATAGGTAAACAGTTAGCTCTACACACAAGACAAAAAGTATCCTATAACACATTTCAATCCATTAAGATAAATGATCTTGTGTGTACACAAGCGGAAGATATAGTGGGGGTGTTTCAAAATTATTATCAGAAAATTTACCTCAATGATATTTCAGCTAATCAAGAGGAAGCAAAACTATTTTTGAAGGACTTTGTTACAAACACAGACAAGTGCTTGGATAGTTGCACCAAGGAAGATTTGGAGAAAGAGATTACTCTAACAGAGCTTCAGCTGGCTCTCTCTGAACTTTCTTCAGGTAACGCAGCGGGCCCGATAAAATTCCGGTCGAGCTATATAAAGCCCTAGGTAATGTCATACTGCCTCTTTTATTAGACTTATTCCTTGGGATTCAGTGGAGTGGCAGTTCCCCTGAATCGTGGAAGGACACGAACATTATTATTTTTCCCAAGAAGGGGAAACCCACAGATTCTCCCTCGTCATACAGCCCTATCCCACTCATCAACTCTGACTCAAAGCTATACGCAAAAATCCTGGCTAATCGACTCGGGAGGATTGTTGAACATCTGGTTGGTCCGTGGCAGCACGGCTTTATCCCTAGGAAAGGCACCACAGACCACACTCGCAGAGTCATCTCTCTGTTTGACATAATGGCAGTGACAGGGAACCAGATGTCAATGATCCTCCTAGACGCCGAAAAGGCATTCGACCGTGTGTCATGGGAGTTTCTGTGGGCAATTTTAGAACATTATAATTTCGGGCCCAGTTTTATTAAAGCTATAAAAGCAATATACAAGGACCCAAGGCCAGACTACAAATTATGGGACACGAATCAGGTACTATTAATATATCTAGGGGTACCAGACAAGGCTGTCCCTGCTCCCCAATTCTGTTTGCTCTTTACATCAACCCCTTGCTAATCAAGGTTTTAGGAAGTACAAGAATAAAACCAGTGGTGGTGGGAGTACATGAAACTAAGGTACTAGCATATGCCGACGATGTCGCAATTCTCACCCCTGAACCCATAGAAGCCATTATAGAGATTGAGAAAATCACGCAGCTATTCGGATCGCACTCTGGATACTCCCTCAACAAAGGGAAAACTATGATACTATGCACAGATAACACGGTTTTTGCAGATTCCAGGAGAGTCGGAATAGCCACATATTTGGGGGTCTGTATAAGTTTGGATGTTCAAAATATCACAAAACTTAACTATGAACCACTCATCAACACAATTAAGAAGTATTTAGCCAGAGTTAACAGCCTGCACCTATCAATAATAGGGAGAGGCAACTATGTGAAAATGAATGTGCTACCTAAAATACTTTATTTATTCTGCGCCATTCCGTTACTAATTGAAGATAATTTCATAAAAACCCTTGACTCCCAGATTTCCAAATGTATTTGGCAGTATGGTAAAGTGAGGAGATCACTGAAATATCTATCCCTGCCGCTTAACAGAGGTGGCCTAGCTATCCCTAACATGCTGCTGTTCTTTTAGGCGGCTTTTCTTCAGCAACTGACACCTTTGATTAAAGCTGATTCATTCACCCAGAAAGCAACAGAACCAGAGATACCATCTATTTTTGAGTTAGCTTTGGGAAATAGGTCCAAAGGTCTTCTCCTGAGACAGCTGGAACCCAATTATTTTAAGAAAGTTAAATTTAAAATTGTACTTAGTGCCTGGAAGGTTTGGTCAAAAGTTACAAAATTCATGCAAATCCCCAAACGTAACCGCTACACTCCCCTCTGGCGCTCATCATGGCTCCCTCAGCACAATAATGATGCGATTTCATCTAAATGGGAAAGACTGGGGAACATGACACTTTGGCATTTTCTGGGTGACGATATGCAAACTACCTTCCAAAATATTCAAAAAAAGTTTAATATTTCCAATCTTGATTTCTTTAAATGTTTTCAAATAAACAATCTTGTTAACTCTAAATTATATATGATCACGTGGGATAAGGTACCAATTATTGAAGACATTAAAAAACCCTCCATAAGAATCGGTACAATCTATAGAACCCTTCTGGAAAAAGCTCAAGATGACACGGATCGTACCGAAAGACAATGGGCAGGTATATTAAATAACCCAGATGTTGACCTGGATATGACTTTGGCTCTCTCCTCATCCCTGCTCCTTTCATCCAACTTAAAAGCACAGTTATATAAAATGGTTTACAACCTCTATTATACACCCGCAAAACTGTATGCATGGGGGAAAAGATTAAATGATAAATGCCCAAGATGTTACATTGGACCAGCTACGCTCTTGCACATGTTTTATGAGTGTTAGAAGCTTCTGACTTTTAAGAAAATGATCTGGGAATTTTGGGAGGAGGTTTTTGGGAGGAAACTGCCCGACTCTCCTACAATCTTTATGTTGGGGTATGATAGCATGCTAGAATTAAGCACGGAGGAGGAAGCCATTCTTTTTATTGGAACTGCAGTTTATAGAATCATACTTGCGGCACGATGGAAAGATGTCGATCCACCCAATTTCCAAATGTGGCTGACTCGCTTCTTGGGTGTATATAACTATGAGAGAGCTATCTGTGCAACTAGGGGCAGGAAAACTAAAAGACGGGGTGATAAAATTTGGTCCCCCATCACTGTATGGAATATGGCTTTAATTTAAATTTGAGAATGTTGATCCTTTAGTAATTTTATGTTTCTATACCATTAGTAGCGTTTTGATGTTTGTCTTATATTTCCTTTTCTTATCTATGTAATGTATGTATTTTCTGGAGTTGTTAAATAAAAAAAAAATTTTTTAAAAAGATGAGGCATCATCATATGTCGATGACATCTATCTTACAGATAATGATTTGGACGTGCACTTGAAAAGAGTGAACACCATAATACTTGGGTTTGCTTCTGAAGGGTACAAATTCAATTTTAAGAAATCACGAATTGCCCACCTCAATGTCCTATTCTTAGGATACGAGTTATAAAGAGAAGGCAAAAGCCTGGCAGCAAACTTTCTAGAGAAATGTGTGCTGCTCCAAACTCCAAGAACGCTGAAGAACTTACAGTCAATTCTGGGTTTCCTGAATTTTGGAAGAACTTATGTTCTGAATTACGCAGAAAGGGTCAAACCTCTCTACAAACTACTCAAACCTGATTTCAAACCAACTAATTGGTCTAAAACGCACACATAAATTTTGCGTTCAGTGCAAACAGACATGTTAGCAAAAACATAATTAGATACACGTGATAATACACGCAACCTTGTGATCCGAATCATCCTAGGGAGATGCGGATAGACGTACCTGACTTTTAATGAAGGTGAAAAGGTACCAATAGCATATAAATCACACTTGTACACACAAGCGGAAATAAAATTCACTTCTACAGAAAAAATTCTGATGGCGGTTCAAACTTCAGGAGCAAAGGAGAGAGCTCTAGCACAGGGTCAACGCATAATGATAGTTACACCTGTACCTGCCTTAGAGGCAGTGACAAAAGCAAGCATTCCAAATGCAAAAGCTTTACATCCAAGATGGATACAATGGGTTAACTCTCCTGCTGCAACAGACGTTGAATACGTGTTTGACCCCTACTTAAAAACACAAGAATTCCTACAATACGAGTACGAATGTCCCCTGCCGACCAAGATTCTGCCTCTAGAACATTACGGATGTATAACCTATACAGACGGATCAGCGCAGCCCGCAGTTGGGGGTAAACAAGCCTATAGTGCTGCGTGCGCGATCGTTAAAGGTCGTTGGCGCGAAGGTAAATTCAGACCTATGCTCACTAAAACTCCATCACTCGGAGACTGTACAGCTCAGCGAGCTGAATTACAAGCTTTCAAGATGGCGCTTGAAAATACCGATCGCGAATTCCCCACACTAATAATGTGCGATTCGTATTACTGCGTACAATCTTACAATGAGTATCTACAGAACTGGGTTCAAAACGGTTTCAAAGACGCAAAAGGAGGCACAATTAAGCATAAAACGCTTTGGGAACAAGTAGTTCTTTTGCAGAAAGAACTACAAAAGACTCACGTGATTCATACACTGAGTCATCAATGTGATGGCGTTCACGTTGCAGGGAATACATTGGCTGATGAAGCCGCGAAGGCAGCTGTGCAAACGGCTTCCATAGCTGTGATCACTCGGTCAAAAACAAAAATAGACAGCAAAATAATGCAAGCTGTCACTGCTTCAGTCAAAGACAGTGGTAAGACACTCCCGAAAGGCTTTCCAGTAAAGTACTCATATATAACGGTTGCGAATAATGTTCCTTTTGCTCAAATCCCTGGAGTGGGGGATAGGGCAATTCCAAACATGGAACATAGGTTAGGACTAATCTTAGCAGCACATGAAGGACTAGCGTCTGCACACGCAGGGGTTTCCGCCACAGTATCATTATTAAAACAGAGATATTGGTGGCCGCGCATGAGGAAACAAACTAGAATTTATGTTCTAGAGTGTGAAATATGCCAGAAAATAAAAGTTTCAACAGTGAAACGACCTGCACAGACGCATCTTCTTATTTCAGATAAACCACTCGCATGCGTTTACCTGGACCACTGTGGTCCCTTAACAAGGGATGGCAACTATAAATATATCATGGTCGCAGTGGATTCCTGCACAAGATTTATTTGGATGTGGCCCCAGCGCTCGGCTGACGCCAGAACTGTTATAAAGGATTTGCGAGTCTTTATCGGCACATACGCAATAGGCACGCTACATTCTGACCAGGGTCCTGTGATCAGCTCCCGAGCTTACAGGGAGGTCATGGCTAGTTTGGGCGTTGCATTGCGGTATTCTAGTCCCTTCCATCCTGAGGGTAATGCAGTAGTGGAAAGAAAAAAACCGTGACATAAAGCAATCCATAACAGCTAGGGTATTAGGTTCGGGTGATGGGTGGGTCAAACATCTAATAAGTGTCCAACGTAGTCTTAACAATCTGCCAAGAAATTCTCTGGGTGGAACAACTCCATATGAATTACTGTTTGGTACTAGAATGTTAATCGAAGACCTCGATTGTCAAACTTCAGTGGTGGAACAAAAACCCTTTGATGTCAAAAATCGTTTGGCTGTTTTACAGGACTTGAATGAAACAAGAAAAAGTCTAAGTAACGCAACACAAAAGCCAACATCCACTGAAGAAAAAACACCTGTCCCAGCAAGACCTGTCTGGATTCCAAAGATTGGGGATCTAGTCAGAGAGAAGATCGCAGTGAAGAAGGAATTTGGGCCTTCTTACAGAAAAGCAGTACCTGTCTTGGCAATCCAAGGAACAAGGGGGCATATTACCAAGGGCCTTATCGCCGCTTTAGCGGGAATTTTTCCCGCTAAAGCGGCGATAATTTTATCGCCCTATTACCTAGCTGTCGCTAACACCAGTTAGCGACAGCTAGTAGGAGATAGCGATCATTTTGGGCCCACTTTGCATGTCAGCTATATTTATCGCTAATGACATGCAAAGTGGGCGTGCCAAGATGTTAGCGACTGGAAACAGTCGCTAATATCGCTATCTCCTATTACCTACTTTTGGAAATAATCGCGCTAAGCGCGATTATCTCCTAAGGCTAACGCCTGCCCAGAGCAGTTCTTAGCCATGTTATCCAATGGTAGGTGGATAACATGGCTAAGAGCATTAGCTCGGTAATGCATGAATATCGATGACTTTACAGCGATATTTATGCATTTCGGCCGATTTTTATCGCTTAGGAGATAAACCTTGATAATTGCAAGGTTTCTAAGCGATAAAATAGGCGAAGCACGGCGATAAAATTATTGCCTCTAACCAAGCTTAGCGATAATTATTGCTTATTCTTGGTAATATGCCCCAAGATCAGTAGTACTACCGCCCTTTGCTGTTAAAAGGGAGAACAGAGTTGTGTCCATCAACCTGGTCAAACCACAATCATGTGGCCAATAATAAGTAGTAGGCCCAGTGGACTGCCAAGAAGTAGCAGAAGACCAAATCTTGCTACTATTCAAGAGGTTCAAACTGAAAGACTTGTCACCTTTGATAAACCTGCAGTGAGAAAAGAAGGACTATGTAACAAAGCCATGGAACTCATGCCTCTTAAGATCCAAATAACAGTTTGTCAAGAAACACCTGTCTACAATGATGTAGCCTCTGACTATACAAATATGACAAAGGAAGAAGCAGGTGCAAAGATTAATAACAATCCTGATGCAAATCCAACATTTGACAGAACTGCCTCTGGCTATTTCATCAACTTTGATACAATTTCTGAGGATCCCAGTGAGCCCGAAGATGAGCCAGCAAATAAAACATTCAAGGTAAAAATAAAATAACTATTTCATCAACTTGAGAAAATATATCTGGTTTTACCATGGATTGAATTTTGGATTGTGTTAGGAGTACTTTTCCGCCTCCTCTGGCTCATTCTGGTTTTGAGCTTGGGAAGAATGATAGATGGACAATATAATAAAATGGACACAGCAAGTCAGAAAGTCAACTTGGACCTGAAACCTCATAAATCTTCCCATTGTGAAAGAAGAGATCTGTCATCAGTGAACATCACAGTCGTTCCTATACCTGGTGGTATAGCATGGGAGAAAACTGAGTATGACATCTATGGCCAGGTAGAGCTTCTGAAGATTCCGCACCAGTTCAAGATCTCTTTAAGTGACTTTGTATCACCAAACACATTTTCTGATGAGTGGGACTTTGAGACTGAACATGAATACTTACAAGGTTCATCAGATTATGAACAAATGTATTGTTTTAATCATTATGGTCACCATTATTTGCATAAATCTGCAAACCCTAGAAATGTTTATACATATAATCAATGGGGGAACACTGGCCAACGCCGCCAAAAGGCAGCTCAAAACGTTGAAAAAAAATGAGAATAAGACAGGAATGAAAACAATGTTGACCAATACTAAACAAATGTATTCTGCAAACTTTTATGCTCAGCTGTCTACATTAGGTTTTGACTTTTGGACAGACAACATTGAGACAAAACTGTCTGGGGCACAAAAGACATGTGCAAGGTTTAGAAGCCCTGTTCAGAGCCTGCATTATACCAGAACAAATAATGTTTTTAAATGACACTGTTCAACAAACTTCTTGTCTTGGCCTAGCTAAGATAAAAGATTTAAATAAACCGTCTATACCTAAACCTACACCTGACAGTGATAATGCTACAGAAGAGGAGGTAGACGTACCCTATATTTTAAAACAGAACAGAACTAACCTGATTGGAAAAAATGGTTAATCTGGCCCACAGACACTAATAACTGCCATGATAGATTCCTGAAAAAAACACAGGGGTTGACAATAAATAGGCCAGATCAAAGATACTCCCAGAGACAACATCCAGGGATAGTAACTACTTATAGTGTAGGTAATCTATGCCTTGAGTGGCTACAGAAATCTACACTTCCGGAAATCAAACAACACTTATCTTTACTTAAAGAAGGCAATGATTTGCGAGATTTCTTAATGGGGCCCTCGCAAACCACATCAAAAACATTTCATATACGCCGGTATATATGCTGCGTAAAACGAGGCTTGGAAAGTGACGCAAATAGAAACTGCAGAAAGAATACGAGAAATTGATCGTATTAATTTGGAGAAAACTCTCTCTGTAGTAGACAATGGGTTAACAACTCTGTCCTCCAGAATATATTAATTGGACAGCATTGTATCATCTGCAATTGACATAATAGAGCAGGACTTGCTAATGGTACAACATGCCAGTCTCAATTACGTTCTATAATGCAGCTGGACTGGACGTTGCAAAATCTGCGTTCAGGCTATGTGCCATGGCATCTAATCAACACAACCTTACAGATAAACAAATATCTTTGGCACAAATAGGAGCAGACTATACAGTGCTGAGCATTGATAAACTGGAAAGATTACCCGTTACAGTTTCTGAGAAGCCTGTCATTGAATGGATAATACATGCCACCATTACGATACCAGTGATGATTTTCAAGTTCGAGTATTGTCTACAGCATATACCAGCGGGCCTGTATGAAAGGTTGGGTAAAGAATACATTAAGTCGACCTGGACTTTACCTTACACACATTAATGATGGAATAAGGGAAAAGAGGTCTTCCTTAGTGGTAATAATTGCATGAACTCACTAAGCGGTACACTTTTGGGCAAAGGTATTAATTTACACGGAGCCTGCAACGGTTCTGCAAATAACCTTTCATGCCATCTGCACGGGACACCCTCCACAGTGATAGAACCAATTTTCGGACAACTGTCCAATGGCAGTTACGTTATGCTGAATGATCACAGCTGTTGTGGCATGTTGCCAGGAAAAGCTTATCTAGTTAGTGTGTCGTCCATAGTCACTTGTTGTATGCAAGTATTGTATCCAAAGCACAAGGCAGACAGAGGGACGGATTTAAGGCCTTTACTGAATATCTCTTCTATACGAATTGATACTTAAAGCAGAATGAAAGTCATTCTTTTACAAAAATATGTGCCACTGACCTCGTCTAGAGAAACGTATTATCTGCAGGTTGCAAGGTCTTCTGCAGAGATACAAGCATTATTATCAACAAACTGCCCAGTACATTTTGCAGAAATGTTAAGTCAAATCTTAAACATGTCTGATACCAGTGGCATCGCACATGTATTTAAGGCAATTTTCTTCTGGACTGTTAACACCATTTGCAGTCCCCTGCATTTTTCCAAATTTCGTGCACTCTGTGTTCGGCGGCTTGCCTCTCATCTTGGGACTAGTAGCAGGAATTCTATTTTTATTCCTTCTGCTCCGATACGGCAAGTCCGGCTACCAGCAACACCCAGACTACCATGGAACAATGCCTCCTTGCCATGAGGTATCGTGAGAGAATTTCACAGATTCTTGGATTAGCTCGTTTAAGAGATCTGAACACAACCTGGTTTCTATCGTTCAGACCAATCTGGCAAGATTTCATCTTACCTATTCTTCTATGCCTGCTTTGCGGACAGGAATGCGTGTTGGACATTTGTGTTACGCTTCCATCAGTACTGCCATCAGATGTTGACACTTTGCTAGGTCCAGTAACGGCTCATGCATCGTGTTGCCCCCAACGACTGCCTATTCTGATGACGGCATTCATTGAGGTCTCACCAGTAAGTCTAACTGAGGGTGAGATACGAGAAACTACCGGCATACAGGTACCATCTACTATGGACATTGCTAATGCATCAAACGCTGATGGCGATGATCCACACTTCTGCACTTTTGATCTGCTAACTGAAGTGGTTCCACTTTCACCTACTACGGTAGATGGTTTCTTTGCCAGCCTAGATGATCTGATGTTTTCTCCTGACACTCCTGAGAATAACTTGATTATAACTTAATATCAACTTAATAAGTTGATTATTTCACACAGCGTTCTCTGAACTCTGAACCCTGAAATTCGACCTTCATTTTTCAAAACAATCTACTAATTTGAACTTTTTCCAAAATAGAACTTTTGGCACAGAGCAATCTGCTTAACGTAGAACTATTCTTAGAGAACAAGGGGGCATATTATCAAGGGGTTTATCTCCGCTTTTTTGGCTTTAAAAGCCAAGAAAGCGGAGATAAAATTATCTCCCTATTACCAAGCTGTCGCTAACACCAGTTAGTGACAGCTAATAGGAGATAGCGACCCTCTTGGGCCCCGCTTTGCATGTCAGTGATATTTATCACTAATGACATGCAAAGTGGGCGTGCCAAGATGTTAGCGACTGGAAACAGTCGCTATCATCGCTATCTCCTATTACCAACTTTTGGAGATATTCGCGCTAAGCGCGAATATCTCCAAAAGCTAACACCTGCCTGAGCAGTTCTTCACCATGTTATCCAATGGGAGGTGGATAACATGACTAAGAGCATTTGCTCGATAATGCATGAATATCGCTGACTTTTCAGCGATATTCATGCATTGCGGCCGTTTTTTATCGCATTTGCGATAAACCTTGCTAATAGCAAGGTTTATCTGCGATAAAAATCGCCGATGTGCGTCGATAATTTTTGTCTCTAAACAAGTTAGAGACAAAAATTATCGCTAGTTGTTGGTAATATGCCCCAAGGTTTCTTTTGAAGAACTTCCTAAATAACTACGGGACATATTATCAAGGAGGTTTATCTCCGCTTTTTTGGCTTTAAAAGCCAAGAAAGCGGAGATAAAATTATCTCCCTATTACCTAGCTTTCGCTAACACCAGTTAGCGACAGCTAGTAGGAGATAGCGACCATCTTGGGCCCGCTTTGCATGTCAGTGAAATTTATCACTAATGACATGCAAAGTGGGCGTGCCAAGATGTTAGCGACTGGAAACAGTCGCTAACATCGCTATCTCCTATTACCAACTTTTGGAGATATTCGCGCTAAGCGCGAATATCTCCAAAAGCTAACAGCTGCCCCAGAGCAGTTCTTAGCCATGTTATCCAATGGTAGGTGGATAACATGGCTAAGAGCATTAGCTCGGTAATGCATGAATATCGCTGACTTTTCAGTGATATTCATGCATTTCGGCCGATTTTTATCGCTTAGGAGATAAACCTTGATAATAGCAAGGTTCCTAAGCGATAAAAATCGCCGCAGCTCGGCGATAAAAATGAATGTCTGACAAAATATCGAGATTCACAATATCGACGTACAAAAATATCGGAGCAAAAATATCGAAATCAAAAATATCGGGTTCCTATACTTAACTAGATATATACACAAATATCGATTTTTTAATATCGATATACAAAAACATTGTTTACTTTTATATCGACTACATTAACATCGGGAAAAAAAAATATCGCTATCTACAAACAATAATGACATTAACTATAATATCGACATCAAAAATATCGTGCACTTCAATATCGGATTATCAGCTATATCGACTTTTTATATGCATCTGTTTGCATAATTAATTAACGTTTTATATGTTTTCACATCTAAATAAACACACAATACTTAAATTAATACTATAGACACACTATTAATTTTGCACTGTATATTAAATGTGAGTATATGTTGGTCTCTAATAATTTAATTATTACTATACCAAATCCAGCGTACATTAAATTAAAACTGACCCTGAACTAAAAAAATACCCCTTTACCCAAAAACAGAAAACTGACCCTGAACCCTAAAAATACCCCTTTACCCAAAAACCCAAAACTGACCCTGACCCCTAAAAATACCCCTTTACCCAAAAACTGAAAACTGACCCTGAACCCTAAAAATACCCCTTTACCCAAAAACCCAAAACTGACCCTGAACCCTAAAAATACCCCTTTACCCAAAAACTGAAAACTGACCCTGAACCCAAGAAATACCCCTTTACCCAAAAACTGAAAACTGACCCTGAACCCTAAAAATACCCCTTTACCCAAAAAGTGAAAACTGACCCTGAACCCAAAAAATACCCCTTTACCCAAAAACTGAAAACTGACCCTGAACCCAAAAAATACCCCTTTACCCAAAAACTGAAAACTGTCCCTGAACCCAAGAAATACCCCTTTACCCAAAAACTAAAAACTTACCCTGAACCCAAGAAATACCCCTTTACCCAAAAACTGAAAACTGACCCTGAACGCAAAAACTACACCTTTACCCAAAAACTGTAAACTAACCCTGAACCCAAGAAATACCCCTTTACCCAAAAACTGAAAACTGACCATGAACCCTAAAAATACCCCTTTAACCAAGAACTGAAAACTGACCCTGAACTCTAACAATACTCCTTTACCCAAAAATAATTATTATTATGTAATTACAAATTAATTATTAATTAACAATAACAATAAAGTTAATATATTAGCACATTAGCTGTAATGAAATAAATTTAATTATTAATATTATTTTTTCCAAATTAATTTACAATAAGTAAAAAATATATATTAAACTAAATGAAGCTAATTAATATAATGAACTAATTTATATTAATTAATTACCAATTAATTATTATTTAAAAATATGTAAAAAATTATATTAATTAATTAACTAATTAATAATAATTAATTAACAATTATTTATTATTTAAAAATATACACAAAATTATATTAATTAATTAACTAGTTAATATTAATTAATTACCAATTAATTATTATTATTTAATTACCAAATATTTATTATTTAAAATTATGTCCAAAATTATATTAATTAATTAACTAATTAATAATAATTAATTACCAATTATTAATTTTGTACAATTATGTACGATATTATATTAATTAATTAACTAATTAATATTAATTAATTACCAATTAATTATTATATAAAATAATGTAAAAAATTATATTAATTAATTAACTAATTAATATTAATTATTTACCAATTAATTATTAATAATTTTTTTTTACAAATATATATTAATTTAATAATAATTTTTTAATTACTTCCCACCCTTATCCCCTATTAACCCAATAACCCGCTCCTAAAACTATATATGTTTTTTAAAAATATTTTTATATTAAATATATTGTAATTTTTTAATATAGACCTTTTTATCAAATTTTTATTTACAATTATTATATTTTTTCCTACACTATTTATTTTTTCCATTACTACACGATATTTTGTATTGTCGATATTTTGTCATACGATATTATATTTTTTCGATATTTCTACTTACTTACCTATTACGATATTTTTGTATCCGATATATTTGCTTCCCAATATTTTTTACCTTCGATATTTTAACTTCGATATTTTGTCTTTCCGATATTTTATTTTCGATATTTTGTCTGTGTACCGATAAAAATATTGCCGCTAAGCCAATATAGTGATAATTATCGCTAGTTGTTGGTAATATGCCCCTATATTTGGCCTAATAATCAGAACAAAAAGGTCTTTTTAAAGTATGATATGGGATGGTCTCGAAAATCTATTTTTCCTTTCTGTAAAAAGCTTCAGAGACATTTCATGAATATATTTTACAAGAATAGAATGTATACTATGCGTCATGTCTATAACGACCTGCTTATTCTATACTCATTACATTCAAACAAGCCTTTTCAAATGCAATTTTGTATGTTGTATTTTGGGTGGGATTGTATACACCAGCTTTAGATATGTTAAGTGTTTACGGGTTTAGTTTTATTGAACTTCAGATCGTGGAGTGGGTGTTGTAAATGAATCTAGGACCCTAGTGTAAATGTTCCCGATTCATGCCCTTATATAGGTACGGATTATCCTATCCTTATATATGCATAGAAATCATTACCATATTTAGACTGAGCCTATGCAGCCCAAATACGGCATGGCTACTTCCACTATGTTCCAAGAATCAGCAACGATTTCTTAGAAAAACCCGCCTTCAGCAGCTAGGCACATCCCCTTGCCTGAATACTAATTTATCTAGGAAATCATGGAGTTTTCGAAGAACTAAATCTTCTATGACATTATTAAGACCAATCACACGTCAAACTCGGCACCTTCATAGTAGAAATATGCCTAGATTTGCCCAAGCAGACACACGGTGGTTTGGAGAAGATCGACTAACTACTTCCCCGACGCCCTGCAGCAGCAAGTGCCGAAGGAAGCCGACTCGCTGAGAGACTCTGTCTTTTCTCCTGCCGAGAAATCCAGCTCCAGTGTTTCCAGGCTACCCTTGTGGGATGCTGGGAAATCGAGTCCTGAGAGAGAGATACAAGACCTCCTTCATTCTAAACCAAGGTACGCAGCTGATTAGACACTTAGAGAATTCTTGATTAGATTCTTGGCAGAAAAATACTAAGCTTAAACTACTCCTCACTTACTTCTTCCCTTGTGCTAGGCTTAGGTCAGGTACACCGGGGTAGGCGTATTTTAGAAGCACCAGTTGAGTACTTTTAGCCATCATTTTAACACTGTATGTATTGTATCCGTTTTAAGGCAATTTATGGCTTAGAAACCATATCATGCTTTTACAGTACTACTTTATAATACTGTTCGTATTATATACTCTGTACTTTATTACCAGTATTACGATTGTAGCAGTACATTTCTTATGCTTGAGAAAGAAGACTGTTCAATAAATACTTTTTATTGAAAACGCCCATCTCTCTATTTTCTCAGCACCTCTGGTGGAACGAAGCATGCACAAATGACTGAGTAAAATAGCTATCTATTGTTTCCGCGACTCTAGAGATTGATTTCTTAGTCTTGGGAAACAAAGTTGTCATGTTTATGCGGTTGTCAGAAACTAATCCCTTCTTGTGAATTTGAGAAAGTTTCTAGTGACCTCTGAGCTAGCTGGCACTCACAATTAAGTCTAATAGATTCGGTAGAGACCTAGTCAACCTCAGTCCTATGTCTAAACTGCAGGATTTATTATTCTATTGCGCAGAGCCTATTGGTAATATAGGAACTACACTACACTACACTATATTGGGAATATAGGAACTACACTACACTACACTAATATTGATGAACCATCTCAATGTGAGACTAGGGCATGCACAGACACAGTTACAGTTTGAAAGTTACCTTGAATGTTTTACTATTTTTGTTTATGGAATACAGACTTCCTAGCAATTTAGTCACACCTGTATCCCTCACGGTAGACTGATTGCTTCTGACTACACCATAAGCACTAGTAGGGAATGTGGATAATGCATGTATCCGGCAGAGATCCCTGCCAGGACGGTTCGCTTTGTAATGTATCAAACAGGTGTTAAATGTATACTGTGTTGCTGTGCCTAACAAAATGCTAATAAATTATAAGTGGAAAAAAATGAGGATTCGAGAATGCTCCTCTTTATCTTTGCTTATTAGGAAGGATCGGGCAATGCTCCATAGAGTACCCTTCCTGGCTGTCCACACTGTGCCAGGTGAGCTCACCGAATCTTTGTTCATAGCCATGTAAGCCTTCAGTTCATCCACCAAAAAGTGGGTGAATTGTTTGATTGCTAGCCACGATGCATTAAGTTGCCAGAGAGGGCAGCAGGACCGCACCGGTGCTCTGAAAGGGAACATCACTAGTGCTGGATCAGAGATGTCTTGCTGCAGCATTTAGGCCGCCGATGTCTGTAAGAAATCAGCTGCAGGGAACAAGAGCAATTCTATTTGGGTTATTGTTTTTTGAGCAGCAGACAGGTGTATATAGCACAGGATTGGGGATGCAATATCAGCAAGGCATCACAGAGATCTAGGATATCCCCCCAATCCGCTAGCTGTCCCTGGTCATTCTGGCTCACCCCACCAGCACTGGTCTAGTCAATGTATATTTGCTTGATGTCATTGAAATCTCCCACACTAGTGATCCCCAGGGGAAACCCAACAATCGATTTCTGGAGGACCTCCAGTGTGGATTTAGCCAGAAAAAGGGGAATGTAGGTCAAAACCTGGTAAAAGTGACGGCCCTCAAGTGATCCCTCCATGACTACATATCTGTAGACGGGATCACATTCTGTGTGGGAAATTGCAAGTGGAAAACTTTTATGTCAGAGAATCGCTACCTCTCTATATCCTTTTGTGTGCCCGCATGATATCCTCCATCATATCTAAAGTGGGCAGGCATTGTGCATTCAGGGGCCTATTTATGAGGCCATTTGCATCACTCAAGAGCATTGCAAACCATAAGACAGATTTTTTAAGCCACGAAAAGCTACTTTGCATAGCTCTGAGTGGCTAAAAAAATCTGAAGTAAAAAACACAGCAGAAACCGCTGCCTTAGGTTACTCTTCCCTGGTAAGGCTTTCCATGAGCATTGCATAGGTGCTCACATGCAACTCCCATGGATTTTGACGCATTCCCAGATTTACAAGAACTCGTGAGCTTGGAGAAGCATCAATATCTTACACCTTTCCAGGGGAGGCATAACAAGGAGAAATATCTACATTTCTTCTTATTTCTTCCTCTTTCCAGGTCAGCAGCAGACATAGAAAGAGGAATATGCCTCCAAGGATTGTTCTTGCTCCAAAAATGTGTCCCTTCCTGTACAAAAACAATCCTGCATGCAATGCAGGCACCCTTGCACCATGGTGGTAGGCAACCCTTTGTGCGCCAGCACATGGGAAAGGACTGGAATGTGCTGTATTCCATGAAATACTGTGCATTCCTGGCCTTTCCATGCCTCACAGTGCAATGCAGCAGGGTGACTTGCTGTGCTGCACTGTGCCAAAAAGCTCATAAATGAGCCCCTTATTGTCCAATAAGTCATTTTTTAGAGCATAAGGACTGCGGACTATGACGTTTCACAGAAAAAAATACCTCTCCTCTCTTCAGGTGGTAATTGACACATTAATGCTCCACACATTATAAGCTTGAACCAATATATATCTGGAGTGGTGACGTGGATAAGTAAGGTGACAACAAATGTGACTGACAGGCGATGACCCATGATGAGTGGCATGGATGACCCACCTGTGGGGCATATTGTAGGACATTCTCCCAATGTGAAACAGGATATTTGAACGAAAGAACTGCACTAAATAGGAAAACTAAAGGAAACAGTCCAACAACAAGCTGTTTATTTCCCTTCAACAACTCCCCCTAATACTTCCACCCCAGAAGCACCTGTCACCCTACCCCAAACAAATACCTGAAGAACTAGGTGTGAGTCTGATTCAACCCATCTCGTCCCCCAACCCCCATGCACTCAGAAATGTAAGCAGGCTATAGGGCCTGATTTAAATCTCTGCGGATGGGTTACTCCATCACAACGGTGATGGATATCCCTGTCCACTGAAATATAAGTCCCATAGGATATATTGGGATTTATATTTCAGTGGATGGGATATCCATCACCATTGTGACCGAGTAACACCTCGGCCGAGATCTATATCAGACCTATAGTGTTGCTGGTGTAGCAAAATAATTAAAGTATGGTAGCCATTTTAACTCCATGCTCTGTGTTACTCCAGCCTGGTGCCTCGGTTTTCCGCGCCAAGATGATTCCCTTCCTGGGATTTGATGCGCAATTCATTTTGGATCCCAGATGACCCCGTTCTTAGTCACAGGAATACGGGGAGCACCCCTGAGAGCTTTGCCTCTCACACAACCCTTTGGGTGTATGTGGTCGACTACACCATTTGCATTTAGGGGAGGGAGCAGCACTCCAACTGGGGACTGGATTACAGGTGATTGAGAGGTGCTCGGTCATCCAGTCCTGGGTATTCTCTGAAGTGTCAAAAAAAGTATAATTTGGAGTCATGGATCACTTTAAGCTTCGCTGCATTTAGGAGTATATATTGGAGATTCATGGGCTAAGCTTTTGCATAACCACATTGTTGCTTTTGAACCTGGCTCGTGTAATCCGGGAAAATCATGATGCACACAGATTAAAACATGAAATACCCTTTCATCCGTGTGCTTTGAAGGACTGAGTCACTCTCTTTGTAGTTTGGCTATCTTAGGACACAGGGAGGCAACCGGTGGAGGGTTTTGAAGCTAATGAATAGTGAGCCTGCACCACCATGAAGAAGGATGAAAGTTGGATATCATCCATTTTTCCAAGATGCCCTTGCGATCAGAGCCCTCCTAACCCTCTGGAAACCCAACAAAATGCAGGCTATCCATTCCTCTTTGCTCTGCTCTCCACATCTTTCACCCTGTGGACCAGGGTCCTGGAGTTTGGGGACAGGTGAAGGACCATGGATTAAAGTTCCTGGACTTTGTCCTCTAGTTCGTAGATTCATCCCTTCACCTCCAAGACTCGGTTAACTATGCAATGTAGATCCTGTCAGAATAAAGTGACCAGACTCCCACCTCCCCAATCTTGGCCTGTGGGATGCATGGATAGCTTGCAGAATTGCCCCTGTGTCTACAAACTCAAGTGGGAGGGCCAGAAGATCGTTGTCCCTTGTTGGCCCAACTGCCTCAAATACAGGGGCTGTAAACGGATTGATCTTGGATTATGCCTACGAGGAACTAGGTTTGTTGCACCCCATGGCGTTCCAACTGAGTCAGTATATGAGAGGCCTCTGCTGGATGGGGTAGCCCTGTACTCACTTACGTGCCATGCAGCATCAGGAGAGAAGCCTCACTCCGAGGGCTGCTCACATACACCTTGATCAGACCCGCCTGCACCGTGGCCCCTGAAGGCAGCCATGGTCAGCACCTGCAGTCCAGCTCCACAGGGTGATCTTGTTTCCCAGGACTCCTCAGCGGGCCAGAGAGAGTCTGAAATCCTATGTTTGGTCCCTCAGGCACATATTATGTGTAGGGATCAAGGTGAAAGCCTCCGGAGGGATCCCAGTGTGCCCAGTGGTCGCTGCAGATGTGACAGGGGCAAGCACCCACAGAGGGAAGAGCCAGGCCTGTGTGAGGACCCACAAAGCCCAGTCAGTCCCCTCACCTTCCAGACAAGAGTGCATGCCAGGGACACTGCTTGTCAGATGTCCCCTTAGGCTGTGCGAAACAGCCAGCTAGAGTCCCTTCCACTGTGCTCTGCTAGTCTGGTTTCTCCTGGATCCAAGGAAGCTCTGTGGGAGAAAGGATATGGGCCAAATGGGCCCCTGCCCCAACAGGTCAGGTGCCAGTAGATCTGGTCCAACAGTCCTGTCACAAACTTCCACTAGCGGGTCTTCTCCTCCCCTCGTGGCAGGCACTCTGGGGGTTCTGATGATCGGGTCCGCTCCTCCACCCGACCCCCTCTTTGTTGTTCTCCGGTGTGGGAAATCCTCATCATTGGATAAACGTTATACTTACTATAACTTAATTCAAAATACGATTACAGCATTAAAATTAAAATAAAGAATACATAGAAGAGTTCTCTCAAAGAGGTCTGGCTCACCCCCAAATTCAAAGGATTATATATGTCATCTCTGCATAGGCAAGCATTAGGATTGCAAACTCATCATGATGTGTGCAAAGAAATACATTTCCAACAAATCAAATTACAGATTTTAAAACCGCCACACAGCCCTCCTTCCTTAGAATGAACCCACTACATAAATATTGAGTCAGCCATTCCCACATAATGTCATTTGGAAGTGTCAGAATAAACTAGTTACATAAACAATAGTGAACCATTGTGCATGGATGCAATATTGCATTCAAGGGAAAGGTCCTTGAGACACTGTTACAGTAGGCCCTCTTCTATAGCAGTGTAATTCAGAATTAAATAAACCACATCATGCTTAACTAGGTGCAGCAGTAACACAAGTATATAATATACATGATGTGGCATCCATGTTGAACAAGGTGGTGTTGAGGCCTAACTGAGGCATACTTAACATAAGCCAGGAAAAGGCTCTCTAACAAGTTGTGGTAAATTTGTTTTAACTGTAGTTGCTTTATGTCAGCGTACACATGTGAATTCAAGTGTAGATTAAATGCTCTACACACTATCAATAATGCACTTTTGTGCAGAATGCATAAAGGCGTCATCAACTTTCTTGGCGGGCATGGGATCTCAACAGGCATGGCTGGCCTCACAGCTACTTGAAGAGTACCAGAGACCCCCCACTCAAAGGGAACCTGAGCCGCCTTGTCAGCGGCAACAACTGGGTGAAATGCATTGGGGAAAACCTGCTCTTCAGACACCAGGTGACACTTGACAGCTGTCACACTGGCTCCTGGGTCTCGAAGAGCCTCCACTCTATGGCCATTGATGGTCACCCACTGCCTGTACATTTTAGTGTTATTAGGCAGTTGGGTCCTTGGGGGAGTACCTCATAGGACTTGAACCACTGCCCAATGTCATCATTCTTATAAAACTCTCTAACCACATCCCTAGGTATGTACACCCTTGCTTCAACAGGCTTTGATGGTGGGAGTAATCTCTAAACTCCTAGCTTTTAACTCCAATTCCCTGATATTCCTCTCATGATCCAACTGCATCCTTTTTTCCTCTAGGGCCAATTTCCTATTCTCCAACACCAACTGCCCACCCAATTTGAGCTTGGCCAGCTCCAATTCGTGCATCCTACTTTTCTCCCTGTCCTCCAACTCCTCTGGGGACAGGCCTTTGGCAGAAACACTACTACCTACTGGGAAGTTGCTCTCCTCTCCCCTGGATCTAGTGGCCCATCCAGCTGCTCATCAGCATTCTCAGCCCCCTCTTCATTCTCAGGGCTATTCCTTGCTTCGACCCAGGCCCTCAGTGCCTTTTGGAATGCATCCTTCTTGGTGAGACCAGTCATAGCAACTTTGAATTTCCTGCAGAAGTGTTTTAGCTGTCTCACATTGTAGCATTCTAGTTTCTCCTCTTCCCAATCAAAATCAACAGTTGCTATGGATGCTGCTTTATCCATGGTGGTTAAACTCGGTAGTTCTTGGCAAAAAAGAGAAAATCCCAGGAAAAACAATCTACCAAAAGTATGTGGTCGCGTTTGACCTGCACTCACTAGTAGTGTTCACCAATCACTGTATATGAGTCACAAATGCAAGTCCAGAATCCCACCACTGCCCACTAATGTTAGATTTGGGGGTCTCTAGTTGGCAGAGGTAGGTACCTTTGACCAAATAGGGACCCTTGTGTCTAGTTAGGCTAAGGGGGTACACTCCTAAAATAACCCCTGCTCACCCCCTTGGTAGCTGGGCATGAGCACACAGGCTTATCTCAGAGGCAGTTGTGTAAAGCATTTGTGAACTCATACAGTAACCCAGTGACAACACTACAGATGGACACCACACAAGTTGTAGTATAAAAATTAAGTATTTTTATATAGACTTAACTCAAGACCACAAACAACAAAAATCCACAATACTATACTTTAAAAATAGTAGAAATAGCTTAGTTCTCCTTAGATGTAAAATGCGACACTTTGAGTTCAATGTACCTTTGGATGAGAAAAGCTATACAATGAAAGTGTTGCAGGGAAGATAATTTGTCGGTTCCTTACACACAAGAATGGTGATGCGTCAGGTCCCTACTGCTGTGTAGGGGATGCGTCGCTTCTTCTCCGCGTGGGGAGGTGATGCGTCGGTTTCTTACTGCGCTTCTGTGACGTTGCGACCAGCAGCGCCGTGATGCAATGAAGATCCGGTGCAATGAAACAAAAATGGCATCTGCTTGTTGATGCGACACAATGCTTCCATGCCCGATGGCCGTGCAGCGACTCAACGATTCTTATGAGCAGTGACAGGTCCTGAGACACGCTTCTCCGGTGATGCGAGGGCATCTGATACGACCATTTAGATAAGTGAATTAAATGGATTTTTTGCACAACAACCACTGTTTGCGTACATTAGCAGTCACAATTTAAAAGAAAAGCTTACCCGACCTACAGAATCCATCAATACTACAGGATTGGGCATGCATAGGTGTTGTAATTGTGTCACTTGCAACAACGTTCTCTCAGGCGATACCATCAACCACCCACATTCAGGCAAACCAATCAATTTGAGATATACAGGAGATTGTAATTCTGCATTCGCCATCTATTGCATAAAATGCCCTTGCGGGCTTATCTACGTGGGTAAGACTGAGCACAAAATAAAAGTCAGGATAACAGAGCATAAAAGTACAATTAGAACGAAAACCATAAAATCAAACATTGTGTCAAATTGGCTGGAACATCATCATACAATAGCACAATTGATATTCATGATTTTGGAATTGGTTCAGACTAAAGTAGGTAGAGATAACGCTAAAGTGTTATCACAGTGTAAAAATTGGTGGATCAAAATTTTTTATTCTATAACACCTTTCGATCTCATTATAAGACGGACATGATATGTTTTCTATGGTAAACAGCCATTACAACGCGGCTGTTACCCCGCAAGTCCTTACATCGCATGCGTTACAACGCATGCGATGTAACAACACGTAGCCATTACCACGCATACCATTACATCGCATGCGCTTTTACAACACATGCAATGTAATGGCTACACACATCATTGTGAGGAAACTGAGGCTGTTCCGTTTCATCACAATGAGGTGCACTGACCCTCAGATGATGCTGGAAACAGGAGAAAGGAACCCCGAGGAGGGAGATGGGGGTTACTTTTTAAAAGGTTTAGAGTAGTGTTGAAGTAGTGTTGTAATGTTTGTGTAGTGTAGGGTTGTGTTTTAGGATTTAGGGTAGTGTCGGGGGTCGTGCAGGTAGTGTATTGTTATTGCAGAGAGAGGACTGGAGGTCAGGGGAGGGTCGTGCTGGGGGTAGTGTTTTAGGGATTAGGGTAGTGTTTGTGTAGTGTTTTAGGGTTAAGGGTAGTGTCGGGGGGTTGTGCAGGTAGTGTAGTGTCATTGTAGAGAGAGGACTGGAGGTCGGGGGAGGGTTGTGCAGTTGTTGTACATTAGGGTTTAGGGTAGGGTAGGGTGGAGTCATTTACCTTGCAAACGTTTACCATGAGTATACCTTCACCACACATGCCTTTGCGTTGTAATGACATGCGTGGTAAAGGCATTGTTGCGGTAAAATTTTGCGTTGTAATGGTATGTCGTAATTGACATCGCGTACTTAAACCCGCGTTGTAATAGCATGCGTGGTATTGCTATGCAATGTAATGAGTCGTATTTGTTTTCTATAATTACTTTTATGCATTTATAATCCAATTTTTTCTTCGATTGGATCGTTTTACATTTTACTTCTGTGTACAACATTGCATTACAGGATGTCAATTTACGTCATTTTTTGTTGCATTTCTATTCTGAGAAACAATTGCGAGGTATAGCGCTTCTATAATAAATTCATAATAATCCCATTCTAGCTCTGTAAATGTAGAAACTCATGGCAACCCTACGCATGGTCTATGGTACACACTGCTATCAGTTGCATTCTTCTTGTGCACATCAAGGACTCGTAAAGTTCTCTTCTTCTTTTTCTCCAGTTTTTCTTCTTATTTTCTTTACTTTCTTTTTTTGTGTTTTTCTTTACCTTTTATAGGGGTCCACTAGCCATGTTTGCCTTTGATTGATTCATTTACGTATATTTCTGATAATCTCGGCTTGGTATTGAGTTACAGGGCTTTGTTAAACAGTCTACCATGAAGTGAGGTAGTGATCATTTTTCAGTGTTTGCACATTATTCTGCATGTAAAATATCAGTACTTCAGTCGTAGATCCACTTATCTACCCATTACTGCTGGAGCTTTCTTGTTATGGCAATTAAGGGAAGACTTAGTCATTCCTTAGTTGTTTACAAAAGTATTGCATGTCTGTTTCATCATGGCGCCCGATTTGGTGTTTAACAGCAGTCCTCTTTGTAATCAACACATCAAGGAACGACAGACATGTGTTGCTGATGCTGTGGGTAAATTGTATTTCTTTTCTTTTCTAGTAGATGTTGAGGTTTGTTCCAGATTAAGAAGATGTCATCTATGAACCTGCAATAGAACACTAGATTTGAGTGCCATTTATCATCTAAAAAGATGTGGTCATGTTCGATTTTTGACAAAAAAATAATAGCATATGCCAGACCCCCAGAAAAACCCATAGAAGTACCACTTATTTGCAGGTGGGAACTTTTACAAACAGAACTGGAATTCAATGGATTATTTGCACAACAACCGATGTTTGCGTACATTGGGAGTCACAATTTAAAAGAAATGCTTACCGGACCTAAAGAATCCATCAATACTACAGGATTGGGCATGCGTAGGTGTTGTAATTGTGTCAATGGCAACACCATTAAGCAATACCATCAACCACCCATATTCAGGCAAACCAATCAATTTGAGATATACAGGAGATTGTAATTCTGCATTCGCCATCTATTGTTTAAAATGCCCTTGCGGGCTTATCTAAGTGGGGAAGACTAAGCACAAAATAAAAGTCAGGATAACAGAGCATAAACGTACAATTAGAATGAAAACCATCAAATCTAACCTTGTGTTACATTGGCTAGAACATCGTCATACAATAGCATAATTGAGATTCATGATTTTGGAATTGGTTCAGACTAAAGAAGGTAGAAATAACGGTAAAGTGTTATCACAGCACGAAAATTGGTGGATCAAAATGTTCAATACTATGATGCCTTTTGGTCTCAATGATAAGATGGACATGATATGTTTTCTTCTATAATTACATTTATGCATTTATGATCTAGTGTTTTCTTCAAAAGGATCGTTTTACATTTTACTTGTGTACAACATTGCATTACAGGATGTAAATTTCCAAAATCTTTTGTTGCATTTCCATTCTGAGAAACAATTGTGAGGCATAGGGCTTCCATAATAAATTCATAATAATCCTATTCTATATCTGTAAATGTACAAACTCATGGCAACCCTACGCACAGTCTTTGGCACACACTACTATCAGTTACATTCTTCTTGTGTACCTAGGACTCTTAAAGTTCTCCTCTTCTTTTTCTTCGGTTTTTCTTCTTTTTTACTTTTCTTTCTTTTTTGTGTTTTTATTTATCTTTTATAGGGTTCCACTAGCCAGGTTCCCCTCCTATTGATTCATTTACGTATATTGCTGATAATCTCGGCGTGATATTGAGTTACTGGGCTATTTTCGACAGTCTACCATGTAGTGAGTTGGTAATTATTTTACAGTGTTTGCACATTATTCTGCTTGTAAGAACATCAGTAATTCAGTCGTAGATGCACTCTACCCATACTGCTTGAGCTTTCTTGTTGATATGGCAATTAAGGGATCCAGAGTTGTTTACATAAGTATGGCATATCTGTTTCATCATGGCTCCCAATTTGGTGGTTAACGGCAGTCCTCTTTCAATGTCGAGTATTATTCAAAACAACGGCGGATTTTCTTTTTCCGTAAGAATGGAGTTCAGAATTTGCGTTTGTTAGGCGAGGGACACAATTTTTCTTCAGTCGGGTAAGTGGTTTTTAATCTGTTTGCCTATTAGCTGGTGTAGATAGTGTAAGCGAGTTTTGCCAAAGTTCAGTTGTATTTTTAACAGTGAACCATTTGTTGGACGGGAACATTGTAATTCAGAGACTGATTTTACCTGAATCTAGTAGGATAAGTGGGGGTGTCTCCACCTCTCTTACATGAGGTAATTTCAACATAGGATATAGCTTTTTTACGTACAGGGGAGCGAGTTTAAGAATTTATTGAGTTTTATCATTTGAACATAAGGAGATTCCTTTCATGAAGGAGATTACCAAGACAGCGACATGTCTTTGAACGGCTGAGACCACTATTAATTAACAAGCAACATGTGTTGTTACGGGTGAGATAGGGTGCATACCACATAGTTGTGATCATTAATTGTAGCGGCCAGTTACATGACTATACAGATTTGGATACAGCACGTTTTCTTTGTGATTTACAGAATAATTCACAAGACACTTCAAGCATCTTCTTCATGTTGGCTTAAATATTTGTTCAGTCATTCATTAAGTGGTTGTCTGATGTGGCATTTGAGGTGGCATGTTCTTAATTTTGGTGACACTTTCGTGTTTTCGCACTCATTGGCACTCAGCATGTCGTTGCACTTGTTTGTTGGTGAAATGCACTTATTTGCACTTGCACCGTCTCTTCCTTTTTTTCCATTCACTATTTCATGCGTTGAGCTTCTTTTGCGGGCACTATTGCTATGTTTATGTGCATTCTGGGTATTGTAGTTTTCAACCCTGTACATTGAATGTTCTTACCCTTGTGTTTGTTGTAATTGTGGTTCATCATTATTTCTTACAGAGGCCCCAGAAGAAGGGATCCAATAATCCCGAAATGCATTGGGCAAAGACAATATTTTTGTTTGGATGGCTGTAATTGATTATTGTTTATTGTTTATAGGGATCGCTTGATGTTCACACTACATTCATTTGCTGTAATACCATGTCTAACATTTTCTTATCCTACTAGTTGTATCACACACAAAATAGTGGCCTAATAAAGGCACAACCATTTGTGCAAAAGAGAAACGAATCATAGTTTAATTGTGGCAACCCTTTGCATACATTGATTGTTTGATTTTTGTCTATGTGAACAAATTTTACCCATGCTGTACAACCAGATATTGAGTGAAGACTCATTCACACAGTACATATTTGAAGGGCAGGCTACCCTATTCTGGTGTTCATGTATACAAGTTTAGTTAGTCTTATTTATGGAGCATAAGCTTTACAAATAAGGTGTGCGCTAACACACAAATTCAGAGAGAAACCTTTAAGCCATTCTTACTGTTATGGGTATTCAGGGGAGTCAATATGCTGCAAGGGGATTTGGGATGAGCACCAACAGTGCACCCGGCTACCCACCACCTCCAACACTTAGGTCCACATTTACAAAGTTGCGGTGCAAAGCAGAGCTGTACCCAAAGCTGCTAAGTTGGGCTGCTTGAGGAGAGCAGGACAGCACCATATCCACTAAGAGATAGCACTGTTCTGCTCTCTCCCTAGCACTAGCACCCAATCATGCTGCCTACATCCACACACAAACTCTGCACAATAATGCCAAGTTGTCTGCATCATGTCAAACAAAGTTTTTGTACTAGAAAGGTACAATTCCAGTACAAAATAATATACCTAGAAATCGCTAAATGTTAGTAAATCTTTCCCAAAGGTTGATTAGACCAGGGTATTGACTCACACATACATTCTGTTTCTAATGGATGAAGACTGCCGACAAATTGGTGGACTCAAGGAGTGATGCTGGTTCTCAATATGGCAGCAACCCTGGGGTCGACACACATGCCAGAAGAGGCATGGCCCATGAAGAGGGGACTTCTGCAGCCCTCCTTTCATAATATTTGCAACATCATTTGTTTCAGTGATCACAGCAGCTGTGGCACCCTCTAAGTGACAGGACATGTTTGCTACTGAACCGTTACCGCCCCCATGAAGCGTTATATCCTGTCATATAAATGATCCACTTATGGTATTCTCACAGTTACTGCTAAGAAACACTTCTTTTTTCCCACTCCGGCATCAAAATCTGTACAGCAATTTCCAAGATTCCTTGATGAATTCCCTACCCATTTCATTATATCTGCCTGCCTGTATTTGTTGTAGGCAATATTGGAATTGAAAGGTTGTGACCAGGAGAGTTATGTGGCAATGGATTAACCATTCTGTGGATGGTGATTCTGCCACTGTGAACGCTAATCTGTCCAGTTTTTCAATGCGCAGCATTGTGTACTTTGCTCCCCTCTGCACCATTTCGATCTGTTTTTCTGTCATATTGTATAAGGAAAACAGAGACGTACTGTTTATAAAACACCATGGCACATAGCCTGCGCGCAAAGATTGCAATGTCCAGCTTAACAACATAATAGAACACAATTGTGTTTGCCTGTATTGTAATATGGACAAATCTTGTTCTAGTACATCGACAGCAGAAGATACAATGTTGCCCTAGTGAATATATCCTGGATGTTAATGTTGTTAACTCATTATCAACCACTGCTAGAGCTTTCTCAAGATTGATACGGTCTATTTCTCGTAATCTTTCCGCAGCCTCCTGTTGTGAAATTTTCCAAATCTCATTGTACAAAGCATAATAGAAACGTTTGTGACGTGATTTCCGAGGACCTAATACAAAATCCTGTAAGTCCATATCCCCTGTAAGTAAGGATAAGTCTTGTTTCAACTGTGTGAGTGTTGAGGTTTTTAGCCAATCGAGGCATAACTTCCCAACACTGTATGATGTCACTACCCCTGTGTGTTGTCTTTGTACATAACGTGGATCTGGCCTATTGATACTAAATCCTTTAGTTTTACCCAAGAATCTTTCTTGACAGTTATTGGTGTCTGTGGGCCAATCAACCATCCCTTCCAATCGGGTCTAATCTATTGTATTGCATGATGTCATCAAGTGTAACCTCTTTTTGTGATGTTGTGTTACCCTCAGTGTGTGATGGTTCAGGTAACCGAGGTGTACTCAAATCTGTATTTCTTGCTAATCCACGACAGGTTGTTTGTTGCACTGTTTCATTCAAAAACATTATTTGTTAAGGAATAAGGCATGCTCTAAATAATTCCTCTGTTCCCTGGACCTGCCAGTCTCTAGTACCCCAGACCGATTTTAAGTCTATAGTGTCTTTCCATAAGTTAAAATCTTGTTCAGACAACTGGGCAATAAAGGCAGCAGAGTAAATCTGTTTGGTGTTTGTTATCATATGCTTCTGTGCTGGTGTTGGTGTAACCTTATAATAATATGAGGCTGTGTCTGACGTGTTAAACCCTGAAAAATATGGACATTTTTGTACAAATGTTTTAGAACTAATTTTTGATGGTGTAGGGCAATGTTCCCATTGGTGATATGTGAAAACATTCCTAGGGTTAGCATATTTATGCAAAAAGTGATGACCATAAGGTTGATAGCAATACATTTTCTCAAAGTCTGATGTGTCTTCTAAGATTTCATTATTAGAAACAGCAGCCGATTTCTCTAAATCAGACAACATATTATTTACAGTTACATAATCCCAATCATCGAAAAATGTACTGGAGTGTTAAACCTAAGGTCAAGGGACAAACGATATTTGCCCGGCAGTATCGCCTCTTTAACCCACGAATTATTAATCAATGAAGAGGCAGGCGCTGGAGACGGGAAGGCAGGAAACAAGGTTTATTCTCTCCGGAGGAGAACACTACAGTTCAGACAGCAGGTATCGTCATGAAGTGCTCTAACCGCATCTCTGAGGCCTGGCCTCTTATACACAGCTTTATTGCTTTATTACATATAACATATTCATGGCAATGCTTTGATGTACGGAAAGACATTCTCGGAATCCCCGCTCCAAGCCCGTTCCCACACACATATACAGCAGAAGTCCCCACCCCGGTCATGACAGGTGATGATTATCGCGCAGCTGGACATTCCGCCGGTTCACGGAATGTGGGGGTTTGATCGGATCTCATGGGGTGGGGGCATTGATCAACTCGAGGGTCCTTTGATGAGGGAAGCTTTCTACTGTACGGGGAGGGGCAATAAACAGTATCGGCAGAGCTAGGTGTCGGCCTGGGAACGAGGAAGACAAACGGGCACACGGGAAAAGGGGTTTTGTATCAAAAAGGGCCTGGGACCATAAAAGGAAGGAAGGGAGGTGTCGCGCTGGGGACAGGATGGGGTTCTGAGGCAGAGCTGGGCTGAAGTGGGGTTTATGACCCAAGGCATGTGCGAGCGGGGGGTTTGTCAAAGTGCGGGCTTTGTGAGGGAGGAGGGCTATACCGGGGGCCAGTGGCATGCAAAAAGGGTTGTTCTGATCGAGGCACCTAAAATGGCGGGTGCGCACGACAAAAAAGTGTGTGGCATCAGGGAAAAAGGCAAGATGGCGCAGATAATGTTTACCAGACCGTACTAATTTTCCACAGTCCTCCCTTTAACATATCCAAGACATCTTGCTGGCCTATGTCCAATTCATGTCGACTGTGGTGGTCATAGGAAAAGAAGTAGGTACCCAGGTGAAGGAGTTATAAACATTACATTTTAAAATCTTTCATCTTAGGAGGCGGGTCTATCGATAAAAACTCATTTGCAGGAAAGTCATAGTAATGCAATAACAGACAAAAATGATTCTGTAGTGAGAGCATTGAGTACATTTCATAGCTACTTATAGTCGTTTGGAATGCAAATTGATAGGTCATTACATATGCGAGTTCTGTTCAGGTTTGGTTGGAGCATAATTAATACAATGGTGGCTGGGAGAGAAATGAGACGTAGTAGAAACGATAATTAAGGGTGTCAATGTTTGAAGTTAATGAGTTCTCAGCATTCTTTGTCGTCTTTTGTTGGCGCTGTGGAGCACCGGCGGTGGAGCTACGGGTCCAGCTCTATTCTAGGTCCCGCGTTGCAGGGCACGACCTTTTTCTCGCGTTTCTGGTCAAAAAGGTCCTTTTCGCCCTGTGTCCTTTGAGTTGATTGTCAAAAAGGTTCAGATGGAAGAAATGTGCGTGTGGGCAGTCCTTTAGGGTAGGTCGGAGAAAAAGGGGGATGGAGCAGGGCCAGATCGGGAACAGACTAGGGGGACGGCAAATTTCAGGTAGGCGGGCTCATGACCGAGTTTAGAGAGCGGGGACTTTTCGGCATACATTGGACATCGAGCAGGGGCATCAGGTCAGCCCTTTCCTCTTATTTTGTCGAAAACAGTGCCTCGTCCTGCAGCTCCTTACTGTCGCGGTCTCGCCTTGGCCAATGTCGCAGATGTTCCATAGTCTGTAGTCAGGCCACGTGCTCCCACATCCGGTCCTTCTTTCCTCCGACAGTCGTACCCTTAAATGAGTTTGAAAAGACAGTCTTTAGAGAATTGGCAGAGGAAGGTAATCACATAAGTCTATTTCTCTCCCAGCTCCAGGTAAATGAGAATACAATGGTGTTTTCTGCCCGGTCATGGTACGAGATCTGGTACCTTTTATTGCATTACAGTTACGTCAGTTCTTCTGACGGAGACCCACCTTCCTTAGTACGAGCCTTACAAAGCTATGCCGTTCTCCTGGGCTTTATATTAAAAAACGCAATGTGCTATCACCATGGTCTGATAGGTATCTTTCTGAGAGATGAACATAGGCTAAACATTTTTCATTCTATCAATGCATCCTGCCTTTTCAGCTAAACATTTTACTTTCAACAGGGTTCATTGCAACGATTTCTTCACTTCGGTCTAATCTTAACTTTGTAAACATCATTCTGGTTCCTACATAGCCTCTTACAACCTGACTACTTAATTAAAAACCAGGGTCTTGTGGAAAACAACTAGGGACATAGAAAACTGTGGTAAGAGCGAAAATCGACCCATCTCTTACAACCGGGGGTGAGGGACAGTTTTAAAACTCTCATCTGGGGCAGCTGATACGAAACTGGGGGTGTTCTGGAAAGATGGGGGATGTTTCGATCACCTTTACTGTTTGGGTATTGCGACAATTCGGGACGGGGAAGGTCGCGTTATCTGAGGCATCTTTTTATAACACAGGAGCCGCTGACATGTAGTTCCCTTATTTCGGGTCAGATTAGGGAACCTCAGTCGTCTTACCTGTCCCTTCCCTAATGGCCAAATCTCGGTTTCATCAATTTTCAGCAGAAAGGAGAGGTAGTGACACGGCGTCAGGGTGATTTTTATTTAGGGTAAATTTTGAGCAAATACTTGTGGTATTTGGGGCCAATTGGTGGTGCACTAGGGGTGGCGGCTTGCCAATTTAGGTGCTAGTCGTTCGGAAGAGCGAGAGAGAGAGAGAGAGAGAGAGAGAGAGAGAGAGAGAGAGAGAGAGAGAGAGAGAGAGAGAGAGAGATGTACAACAACAGGCTAAATAGTACACGTGCGACATGGGGAGTGGCCGTGCATTAAGATAGGCTATTCAGCGCATTATACAAAATAAGACATTACGGGTCCGTGTTAGAATGTTGAAAGCATGCAGTTTGGGATGGACGAGCATTAGGCCGGGTACAGGGGACATGCATCGAGTAAAAAGGGACCATTGTCGTATTTCTTGCATTCTCGGTCCTTTAACCAGTTAAGTCAACGCGTCAGTAATACACAAACATCATCTCATAGTTTCAGGCATACGTGACAGGTGTCCATTCACGCAACACGGATCAAGGGTGATCGCTTTCATCATGTCATACAATTTATTGGCTCTTCTGATACAAGAGCAGTTTGTGGGTGTGTTTAGGTGCCACCAGGCAGTGTTAGTCCGCTTTGTGTATCAGACATGGCGAGGCTTCAGATCTTCACCATACCTTGGTCGTGATTCCGATGTGGCCTGCAGGGGGGAAAAGGAGGGGAGGGGGACGACATTCGAGCATATCAAAAGCACGGGTACGAAAGTCTTTTACTTACCTCATACTCGTCTTATCTCCTCGGGATAGAATCCCTGGGGTTTTGGTTTCTGGAGTCAAGGGGGGGTGGGGGCAGTGTGTCCTTATAGGCTGTGAGTAGGGAAACGTTAGAGAATCAGAAGCACTTAGTGCGAGGTTTCTAGTTGGTAGGTGTATTTAGTTATCGGGGTCCTTAAACCTCTTTCAACGCTGTGATGTTTCTAAGGTTTATCAGTTCTCCGGGCAACTCTGTTCCCTAGTACCTTTGAGTGTCGTATCTTTATAATATTCTATTCATTTACATCGTTTCACTTTACCCATCCTTTATATTCCATCTTTCACACCATTTCGCTTTTACCCATCCCCAGAAGTCGAGGTCTTTCTCCATGCGCGAGTCCCTGAGTCAGTCGCATATTTGACGGCAGAGCGTCGTGTTTCAGATTCGATCCTCCATCCGGGGCTGGGCAACCATCTTCTATTAACCTTAAAGAGAGAGCAGAGTAGGGTGCACAGAAAAAGAACTCTCCCGCCGATCCCTTATTTTAAATAAAGCATGCAATACCCGTTCATAGTTTCGAAAACCTTTATTTTCACATTCGTTCAGCATGTTGATAGGACAGTGTGATCGGGGTTGGCCGGATACGGCAATGGCTAAAAGTGCGTACAGTAGGGGGGGGGCTATTTTGTAGGATTAAAAACATGTTTTAAAAGGTTCATTCATTCATTTGCAGGGAACTAAAAACGTCTATCGAATAGTTGAGGGACCAAGGGGCATTCATTTCATAATTGGAAACACAGTTGGACTAGTTGTAATCGAATTCCTATAGGTATACCATGGGGGTGTATCATAAGCGAGGTTACATGTCAGACATGATAATATCATAATGAATCGTACATTTGAAGAAACATTTTTCACGCGGTCCTTTTATATGTTTGTCAAGTGAATCCTCCCTCTTTTCCGTCAAGTGTACAAAGGATCATAACATATCTCGGAACCCTCGAGTCTTTTTAGCAAAAGAAAACACCACGAGGCGTTCGTAAGTTCCTATTGTTACCGGCGCCATTTTGGGCGGGGCCGGGTTGGTCCGGAAGTAGTATCAAGGAAATTTTTTTTCCTACAACCGGCAGTTGGACCAGAGTCCTTTTCGGCAGTTCGAGAATTCATGCTAACAGAAGGAGTGGCTATGTCATGCTTATTTCGTTAGCGATCAAAGCAGTTGTCCCTCACCGGAAACCTGCAGGGGCCGAGGGCTCCTGGGACTTTTGTAGAATCTTCAAGGCTGTGGGGGTGCTGTCGGAGGTGGGGGCTCGTGCCCCGGTGGGCAAGCGCCCGAGTTACATTGCTGTTCAAAGTTACTCTAGCGGCCGAGGCCCGCCTTCCAGCGGACCCAGACGCCATTTTGAGGCCTGCAGCAGCCGCCCTTCGTCGAGTCTGCAAGAGTGGAGGAGACCTTTTGGAATGAACCCATGTCCAGTGTTGCGGAAGTATGGCCACCTGCGGTGCATGTTCGGTGCTGTGCAAGTATCGGCACCGTTGCATGTTCGGTGCTACGTAGGTATTGGCACCACCGCCTGGCTGGAGGAGTTCGGCGCTGGGCCGGGGGCTGGGAAACCTCCTATCCGTGGAGGTGGGAGAGGCTCGTCCACGTCGCCTCTCCCTCCCAGCCCGACCTGGACTAATTTTCGCGGAGGTATGTACAAGACATTCCGCCGCCCAGGGTTGTCGCGGCCATTGTTCATGACAGAAGTGGCGCCTGGCGTGTTGCTGCGGCCATTACGGAAGGGAAAAGAAAGAAGTGTCCCGTCCTTCTCTGGGCCGGGCTTCCGGTGGATGTCGGCCGGACGCCCCTGGCTTTGGCCCCATGAACGGGTCCCTTAGGTTATCGGCTGCAGCCGGATCCAGTTGGCCCCGGTCCCTGGCCATTGGTGACCGGACCGGGAGGACATGTGGCGGGACTGCCTGCAACTATCCAGGGCCGCTGCGGCCGGACTCTGCCGGCCCCTGTCTCTCCTCCGGCTCCACCCTATGTTATGATTTCCTGACCGACTGTTGGCAGCAGGACCTGCCTTATATGGGTTGCTGCCGGCTGGGCGTAGCCGTAACCCTGCCCTACTTTGGAAGGTTCCAGAATGGGGGGGGGGCGAATGTTCTGCTGACTTTCATTTTCTAGTTTACCGTTCTTATTTCAAACGTTTTCTGTTGTTAGGGCATTAGTAGGTGTTATTATTACGTATTGTTATTTGTTTCTTGTTCGTTATGTTAAATAAAAGTTCAAGTTCATCAGTGGCCTACGGATTTCGTTTTCCCATAACTTTCTTTCCAGGTTGTTCCATGCTAAAGCTTCTGTTAACAGAAGTTTAAGTACCACGGTAACACAGGCAGAGGAATGACGCAGATTCATGCATCACGTACACACAAACTCAGACAGGGAGGCAGTACAAATATTATATAAAAAGACCCAAGACAAACATAAAACAGTTATTGGTCATTAGTATCTTATTTCTATATGCTGCGCATACCCTTTTTTTTTTGTTAGAGCAATGGGGCAGGCTTTAGTTATATGCCTATAAGGATGCCGAGGAAAGGAGGTAGTAGGTTTTCAGACATTGGCAATATCCCTAGTCCTCTCGGCGAAGGATACTTGTGTAACCCTTTACCTCGAAATACCCTAAACTTTTCCCTACTTGGCTAAACGTAAGGATGCTTGATCATGTGTGTACATTATTCTTTCTGTTTTCTTCGGGGTTTGTCATCTGTCAATTTAGAACTACACTGGGTTTTCCCGTCTTATCGTCGTTGGATCTATGAGGACTCAAACATGTCGCTGAAATCGGCTTGGCGAAATCTGTGCCATCGGGCGTAATCGAACGTGGTGGTTCTATCTGGCCTGTTCAAGTCAGTCTGATTCATCTTTGTCTCGCGCCTTTTCCCTTTCTGCCGGCCTGTTATTCCTGTCGGTCCTCTGCTCCTACTCACGTTCAGTAGAGTCGGGCATTGGGCTTTCCAGTGCCCGGCATATCTACAAAAAGCACATTGGTTTTGCCCTAAGTCTGGCCGTCCTGTGCGTAGTGTCGGGGGATTACTTTCGGGACGTTGTGTTCTGGGGTCATCCTGTCGATATGTTCCTTTACCTGCTCTGTCCTCATCTCTATTCTTTCGTTGCATTGCTTCTTTGCGCCACATACCGAGGCAGTCGAGCATAATAGGCGTTGTCTTATTATCACGAAGGGCTATTTCTAACGTTTCTATTTTATCAAGATCGAAGGATCCTATCAGTGGCCACTGTTTCTCTTGACTTTCTTTGGTATACCTGTGCCATAGTTTACTATAGGCTATGGTAACTAATCCATAGTTTATGAACATGTCTTTATTTTGGGTGCCTTCCAGCGGAGCTAGATGATCCACCTCTAATAAACGGTCCGGGCTGAACCAGCTATCGACCAGTGGGGAGAAGACAGACATGACAGCTCAACAACGAGGGCCAAAAAGTCAGCACTGCCTATCTTATCACTGCACGCAAAGACTAGACAGAATATTTCTATTCTGCGTTGTTTGCAGGCAGTGAATACCTCATGAACCAACCAATAAAAATAAAAAAACAATTCAGTGGGGAGAATAAGTAGATTCGCAAAAGGTCTGCTTCCTCTACCCTTTCACTATCTGCAAAGGGGAACCTGTTCTTTCCTGTTTGCAGACAGAGAATCTCCAGAAAACAATCCGCGAACAGTAGTTCGGGGTCAAAAACAGTTAATCAGTGGCCGCTAATAAATAATTAATTCAGTGGGGGAGCAAGATAGGCACGACGGCTGCGTTACCTATCCTTCACTGTTTGCAAAGAGAAAAGAGCCTACTGTTTCTTCGTGTGCAGACAGTGAATCTCCAAATAGGTCAACAAAGAGTAATACTAGTATTTTCTGAACAATTAAACAATTATTTCGTGATTCGTCGTGTCTACACGACCTTACCCGGACCGTATGGACAGTTTCTTGTCTTCCGAATCCAGCGCCCGATCGTCCTCTTTTCTTTGTATTCCTTGCAGCACTCCTGATGGTTCCCAGTCAGGACCGTAGATCACTCGAGAGAGGTCTGTTCGGAACCAGTGAAGTTCGGATGATCGGCTGCCAGACGAGGGTCTATTGGGCAAGAGCTCTCCCGATCGTTGCAGTCGTTCACTCTGTCGTCAGGACCTCTCCCACTGGATCCACGAGTCGCTGATGGGCCCCACGCTTGGGACGCCATTTGTTAAACCTAAGGTCAAGGGACAAACGATATTTGCCCGGCGGTATCGCCTCTTTAACCCACTAATTATTAATCAATGAAGAGGCAGGCGCTGGAGACGGGAAGGCAGGAAACAAGGTTTATTCTCTCCGGAGGAGAACACTACAGTTCAGACAGCAGGTATCGTCATGAAGTGCTCTAACCGCATCTCTGAGGCCTGGCCTCTTATACACAGCTTTATTGCTTTATTACATATAACATATTCATGGCAATGCTTTGATGTACGGAAAGACATTCTCGGAATCCCCGCTCCAAGCCCGTTCCCACACACATATACAGCAGAAGTCCCCACCCCGGTCATGACAGGTGATGATTATCGCGCAGCTGGACATTCCGCCGGTTCACGGAATGTGGGGGTTTGATCGGATCTCATGGGGTGGGGGCATTGATCAACTCGAGGGTCCTTTGATGAGGGAAGCTTTCTACTGTACGGGGAGGGGCAATAAACAGTATCGGCAGAGCTAGGTGTCGGCCTGGGAACGAGGAAGACAAACGGGCACACGGGAAAAGGGGTTTTGTATCAAAAAGGGCCTGGGACCATAAAAGGAAGGAAGGGAGGTGTCGCGCTGGGGACAGGATGGGGTTCTGAGGCAGAGCTGCGCTGAAGTGGGGTTTATGACCCAAGGCATGTGCGAGCGGGGGGTTTGTCAAAGTGCGGGCTTTGTGAGGGAGGAGGGCTATACCGGGGGCCAGTGGCATGCAAAAAGGGTTGTTCTGATTGAGGCACCTAAAATGGCGGGTGCGCACGACAAAAAAGTGTGTGGCATCAGGGAAAAAGGCAAGATGGCGCAGATAATGTTTACCAGACCGTACTAATTTTCCACAGGAGGTAATGATATCACTTAATGATATTTTAAATAAATGTGGTATTTTTAAATGTTCAGTTGTTCACTATACCATCAGGTAGAGGAAACTGCTGTAATGTTCACTGATGACAGGTCTCTTCTTTCACGATGTGACGATAGGTGCAGTTTCAGAATCACATTCACTTTTTGTGCTGCAGAGTTTTCTCGAAGATAAGGTCCATTAATAAGCATACTAAAAGCAATTACTAGGCCTATCCAGAAGAGAAAGAAAAGTATTCCTGTAGATACCTAGAGTTCCACCAAAGGTGTCACCAGGTAAGTCTTTTTAAGAAAGTTCAGAAAGTCTTTATTTAAATCGCTGTAGACAAGTTTTTTGGGCTGGCGGTGTTTCAGGTTCGTTTGGATCTAATGAAAGGTGTCAAAGTCAATGAAATAGCCAGATGCAGTTTGATCAATTTTTTGTAGTTCCGCAGGATCCGCAGGTTTTGTGGAAACTGTAGCTTGCACTTGTTGATGTAGATATCCGTTTTTGGTTGAATTGAAATTTGTCTTTCAGTTGAGTTCTCATTTTGAACTTCAGTTTCAAGAGGAACGAGTTCTTTTGCATTGTTGCTTGGTCCTTCTTTCCGTGCAGGTCACCCTTCAAACTTGATGAGTCTTTCTGTTGAAACTTCTTGCATAGTTGTGAGAGGAAGGTGACTGTTACTTTGGAGCCCATACGGCCTACTACTCAGTATCAGTCAAATAGTGTTGTTTGATTAGGTCAATTGACACAAACCTTTTCTCCTTTTTACCGGCAAGAGGTGGAAGAAGTACTGTTCTTGTTCTTTCAACTGCCAGGACAGGTACAGGCTTTCTGTATGATGTCTCAAATTCTTTTTTGTCTGCTATTTTCTCTCTGACCAGATTCCTGACTTTAGGGATCCAGACAGGTTTTTCCGTGACACTTATTTCTTCCCCAGCGGCGTTCTTCTTTATATTGACATTACTCTGTTGTGCCCTGGTTTCTTTCAGGTCCTGTAAAACAGCCAAGCGTTTATGGATGTCAAAAGGTTTTTTATCCACCACTGTGCCTCCACAATCAAGATCAGGTACTCACATTCTTGTCCCGAATAGGACCTCATAATGTGTGACCCCCCCAGGGAGCTTCTTGGCTGATTATTTAGTGCCCTTTGGACTCCATACAGATGTTTTACCCAATTTCTACCGAGCTTAATACCCTAGCTGTTAAAGATTGCTTTAAATCTCGGTTTTTCCATTCAACTACTGAATTTCCCTTGGGATGGTAAGGAGAGGAGTACCGCAATTCTACACCCAGACTTCCCATAGCTTCCTTGAAAGCCCTAGAGCTAAACGGAGGGCCACAGTCAGAATGAAGTGTGCCTATTGCGTATGTCCCTATAAAGACTCGCAAATCTTTTATAACAGTTTGAAAGTCAGCCGAGCGCTTGGGCCACACCAATAGAAACCTAGAGCAGGAATCCACTGCCACCATGATATACCTGTAAGCCCCATCCAATTGTAAGGGACCGCAGTGGTTCAAATAAACACAACCAAGTGGTTTGTCTGATATTAGTAATGGTGTCTACACTGGACGTGTTATGGTGGAACCTTTCATCTGTTGACAGATGGAGCTTTTCAAGACGTAATCTTTAGTCTGTCTCATTAGTCCTGGACACCAGTAGCGTTGTTTTAATAGAGAAACAGTAGCAGAAACTCCTGCATGTGCAGAACCTATACCCCTGCTTTAAGAAACTGCTAAAGACATGGCTTTTCACCCAGCCACGTTAACTCTCCTATTCTCTTGCCTCAGGTTACTTGTGTTCTGCTAGCGCCGGGACACCTCCTCGAGAGGTAGCTGTTCGCGCTGTATAAAATCCAGTATTATTATTATTATTATTAGTATGTGCTACTAGAATTAATCCTAACCTTCGATCCATATTTGGTATTACTCTATCCCCCACTCCAGGAATCTGTGCAAAAGGAACTTTGTTTGCATGTAACTTGTAGGAGTAGTTGAGTGGAATTTATTTTGGTTCTGCTGAGTTATTGCGTGTAGTAATAATCACAACCATTATTTCACTATCCATCCTTGTTTTTGAATGAGTGATTGCAGCTACGGAAGCTGTGCATACAGCCCCCTTTGCAGCTTCGTTAGCCAATGAATTCCCTTCAACGTGAACGCCATCACATTGATGACTCGGTGTGTGTATCATGTGAGCCCTTGGTAGTTCGTTTTTCAACTCCACTGCCTGTTTCCAAAGTGTTTTGTGCTTAATTGTGCCACCATTTGCATCTCTAAACCCATTCTGACCCCAGTGATCTAGATATTCATTTTATGACTTTACACAGTAAAAAGAATCGCACATGATCAGTGTGGGGAATTCTCGATCCATATTTACCAGTGCCAGTATTAGGGCTTTTAGTTCTGCTGGGTATGCCATGCAGACTCAGAGAGACTGTGTTTTTGTGCAATTCGGATGAAACTTTCCATTCTGCATCCGTCCTTTAACGATAGCACATGCTGCGCTGTATTGCTGTTTTCTCCCTATGGCCGGTTGCGCGGAACCGTCAGTGAAAATAATGTATTCATTCTGATCTAGAGGCATTATTTCATTTGGTAGACGATATTCTTGTTCGTATTGCAGAAATGCTTGTGTTTTTAAATTTGGGTCATACCTGTAATCTAGATCTGTTGCAGTGAGAGAATTAGCCCATTGTATCCATCTTGGATATAAGGCTTTTGCGTTGGGAACGCTTGCCTTTGTTACAGCCTCTAAGACTGGAAATGGGGTCACAACTGTTATGTGTTTCCCTTGAGCCAGGGCTCTTTCTCTGACTACAGCAGTGTGCACTGCTGTTAGAATTTTTTCTGTTGATGCAAAGCGCATCTCAGCATTTGTGTACAAATGTGATTTATATGCTTGTACTGTTTCACCTTCATTATATGTTAGATGGGTGTACCCTGATTGACCCGCAACTATTTAGATCACCAGGTTGCGTACGTTTACACGTGTCTGTAAGTGTTTTGAAGCTATCATGTCAGCTTGTAAGGAACAAAGAGTATCTGTGTGTTCCTGTTTCCATTGTCTTTGCTGTAAAGTCAGGTTTTATTAAATCGTAGAAAGGTTGTACTCTTTCTGCGTAATCTAAAATGTATGTTCTGCAAAATTTCAGGAATCCTAGTATTGATTGCAAGTTTTTTAATGATTTCGTAGGTTGGAGGAGCGCACACTTGTAAATAGTAGGCTGCCGGGCTTTTCCCTTCACTTGAAAGCACATATGCTAGAAAAAGAAAGTTAAGGTGGGTTATTTTTGATTTTTTTTAAGTTGAATTTGTAACCCTCAGAGGCGAATCCCAAAATGATGGTATTCACTTTGTTCAAGTGTTGCTCCAGGTCATTGCCCATTAGATAAATCTCATCCACATAGGACAATGCCTCCTCATCCAGATTCTGGAGTAATTCAGTTTCTCTGGCTGAAAACAAACCCAGGCTGTTCTTATACCCCTGGGAATGTCGACAAAATTGCAGCTGCGACTCTAGTGCTGAGAATGCTGTCAAATATCTGCTCTCAAGCACTATATTTTGACAAAAGAGTTCATTTGAGATATCTATTGTTGTTTTGTATTTTTTCCGCACAATATTATTCATTAATGCAGCACTGTGTGCATTTTGAACTGCAAACATCAAAGTGCAAGTATTTAAATGTCTGTAATCTAAAACTAAACAATATGATTTGTCTGGTTTTGATACTGGAAACAAAGGGTTATTCATTTGAGAGGTGCAAGTTTCAATCACCCCTTGATATTCAAGTTGAGCTAATATCTCTGTGACCTGTTTCTTAGCTTCTTGCTTTATTGGATAATGTATTTGTGCAGTTGGAGTATTTTTTAATGGAATTATGTGGTGGGTGGAATTCTCATCCCATCCAACATGTTTTTGTATAATTCTGGAGCCTGAGCTACCACCCACTCCCATGCATATGTATATTTTAAATATTTGGGAACATGGTCGGAAAATAGTGGTAAAATTACAGTTTCTCCCTTAGTGCAATCCATGACAAATGTTGGCGGTCAATCCTGTTCAGCTAACAAAATGTCATAGCCAAAGATCAGGTTCTCCCAAAAGAGACCTCTATCCATCCTACATTTGTCACCCTCCATTTGGAGTGTCATTTCATACAATTTATGTGGGACACTTACCCTAATGTCAGGTGTTTCCACCATGATATAATCATTCTAGTCCGCTGTCACCAGAAATTCCATCAGGTATGGTGAGCTATTGTTACTTCTGCCTCACTGTCCAGCATTTTCAGAGTCCATTCCCCATTCAGTAGTGGAGTCCTCAGAATTCTGGTCATGTCTGATCTTTAGACCTGCAACCTTTTTCTTCTTGAACTGTGGTTTTGGTTTGGCGCTTTATCTTCTTTTTTGGAAGTATAGTCTTGAGCTTTCTGCTTGTCTCTGGACTTTGTACGCTCTTCGTGTCTGTCTGACTGTCCTTCTCTCTCAGAGTTTTTCGATGAACCATGAAAGGAACGAGGGGAACGAGAGGAACGTGTATCAGTATCCTGATACCTGTCAGGTTTCCTAATGTTATCCCTATTCCTAAGGTTATACCTCCTTTTGGAGGGCTCCTGTGGAGGAAATCTACCTCTGGGTTGAGATCTATTTTCTTTAATGATTTGTTTTTAGTTTTGTCCCACTTCTTTTTGGAAGAAGTAGGTGTCTGCTTGAAAGACTCATTCTAGGGACTACCCATTAGTTGTGGTTTTAATCCTTTTCCACCCAAACTGTTCCTGCCTAAATCTGCAAATGCAGTTTCTATTATTTTGGGTAGTTCCTGCTCCTGTTGTATAGGACTGAACTCCCTTAGATATTGGCGGATGGCCACTGATGCTGCTTCCCCTTTAATATTTGCCTATATTATTGCTGATACCTGGGCATAGTTACCTAGGAACTTCATCCCTACGTTTAGAGCAGGCTCTGCTCTGTACTCATTTTGTATTTGTCTTAATACGTCTGGTACCACTGCTAATGATGGGATGCCATGTGTTCAGGTATATATGGCAGCGAAAACTGTACCCCAGGAATTACAATCCTCTAGCTGTGGTGTGATCCCCATGGGCAAGCAGATTGTTAGCATTCTGTGTTTTTCATAAGGGCTAGGATTTGGGAATACTGCTTCTAGCTGTGTTATTATCTGAGCTACCCAGAATGGCATTTGTTCACGTTTTGTGGGCATTTTACCCATCACTGGGTGTAATGTTTGTGGTATGATTTTAGTTGCTGTGTTTTGAACTTGAGCTGTATTTGTTGTTACCATTGCTGGCCAGACTGTAAATGTCGTCATGATGTATTGCTTCATGTTTCTGTAAAGTTTTATTAATTCTTTGTGAAGTATGAGTAAGTCTGGTCCTGGCATTGTTTCAGTGTCAGGATGTGGTGTGTAGGCTGCAAATATTGGCCATTTCGCTCCTTCTGTTCTGAGCAGACCAAGTCTCACTCTTCTTCTTATATGGGGTAGGGTGCCTTTAAACCAGTATAAGTGTTCCTGGTACGTGAGCGGACCATCAATGTCCTTAAATAGTCCGCCGGTGTATCTCCTTCTGTCTAGGAGTGAAATGTTTTTGTGCTTTCATTTGCTGCTGGGTATGTAACCCACAAATAAAATACCTCTGTTCTGTATGATTTGTATGCCTCAATCACAAAAGCTACTAAGCCACCCCTAGGTGTTAGACCATGCGCACGCAGTTTCAGGGTGACTGCATTTCTAATATTTGCCGCAATCTGTATTGCGCTTGCATCTTTCTCGTCTTCTGAGAGGGGCTGTGCTTGCTGTAGAGGGTCTATTTCCTCGTTAGTCATTGGGTTTAGAATGCAAAATAACTTCTCACAGAAACTAAGATAAGGTGTTTTGCACAATTTTAGGAGCTTTGTGTCCTTCAAGCTTGATTAACCAGCAGCTAATAAATAGGATTTTTTGCCTACTCAGCTGTGGCGGAGTTTTAGCCTACCCACTCCAGATGTCTCTGGTGTTTTGTAAATATGGATTTCTGAGATTAGCACAACTGAACTACTAAGAATCTATTGTTAAATAAGTGCCCAGCCAACGTTGGTGGTGCCATGTCGTGTAGTTCCTATAGAAAACATACAGGATCTGTGCATTTAGACAAGATACACTGTAGGATTGGTGTCACAAGTACTCTGATCACCCCTACCGGGTATGTTGGACATTTTTGTACCAACTAGCTCACAGTGCCACTAGAATCTCCTCTTACCAAGGAGAGAATAGTTCTTGGCAACCATTGAACATAACAACCCTGATCCCTCAGGACCGTGGAAATATTATACCACTTTTCGCTTAGTCACTCGTGCTTACTTAGTTTGTCTCAGAGAAGTACACCGAATAAAACAAGCTGGGCGTTTTCAATAATCGTTTATGGAACAGTTGTTATTCTAGTGTAAAATAGATGTGCTGCAACAACTATTAGACAGTATAAGATATAAATGATTAACAGTACTATAACGGTAGAAGGATGGTATAATTCTACAATCTTACTAAAATAAGGAATGCATTCAAGTATATAAAACACATGATAAAAGATGCGTACTCCTACGATGTCTCCCTATCTAGATGTACCTAAGTGTACCTAGCATGGGTGTAGGTGTTACTTTTAAACCACGAATACCTCTAGGATTTAGTCAACCATATTACCTTAAGTGATACTGTGGGAGCCCGTCCTGGTCTCATGTCGATCACCCCTCGAGGGATGTTAGACCACTGCGAGCTGGAGCGTCTGCATGCAGAAACCTCAGCATCTCGTGTCAGTGTGTCGGCCGTGAAGTCTTGGTTTCCTCTAGCTATCTTAGCAAGATATGATGTATATATACCCATAGGTCTCCCCAGGGGTCCTACCTTGCTGTATTATTGTGTCAGCCTAAGGATGACATTGGGCATGAACTTTGTACATAGATTTTATACAGGAGATGGCAGTCCTGCTGTGCTTCCAAGAACCCTCATGCATAATGTATGAGAAAACCCTTGTTCTCAATCCAGTGTGATATGTAGGAAAAAGGTCAGTCCCTATAAACCTAGACAAGTGTAATGTTGGGCGAGAATATAGGTGATGGGTAACGAGTTTACTAAGGCCTATATTATAGTGCCTATATGGAATATAACAACAGCATATGTTTCCCATACTCTTAATACTGGATGACTTTCCTCATTGCGGAGAGCTCTTCACCAAAACCTGTTTTTGTTTATTTCATCCTTATACACTTTGTATTCCTCTGTAGGCTGTGAACGCTAACATTGAAGATTGAACCCAGGACACATTATGGTGTTCTGAATGATAAGATTAATCGATATAAAGTATTTCCGACTTAAGCACATTGCAACAATGGGTCTTGTGGGTCACTGTTTACAAGGATTGTTGTATTCTTGATGTTCAGTTAAATATAAGAGCCTTGAGAAAGTCCCAGGCTAATGGGCCAAAAAGGGGGTGAAACACGTGCTGGCTGCCTCAACATTTGAAATTTGGTGAAATATACCATAAATGCTGAAATTATGAAAACTCTCTGATGGTGACCAAAAACTGAGACACCACATAGGAAGCATTACTCATAATAATTACAGTGGAAAACACTTCAATAACGGAATAGGAAAATATCTGAAATGAACAGGACACACTCACCCCATTTTTCCCTTTTTTCCCCCCATTCATTATCTAAAATGAAGGGCCTTCTCAAGGTTTTTTGGCACCAAAGGTGAGGCATGTTTAGTCAACTCTCCTTTTTGTGTACGTATTTCACAAGCTACTGTGGTTCTCGTTTAATCACAAACCTTACATACTCCATCTGATATGAGGAGGAAGTGTTCATCTCACCATAAACCCGGTGTTGCACATCATTTCAGTCTTCTAATTCATTAGGTCCTTTGCAAGCTATGCACCCTCTGACATGTAGCTACACATCAATTAAATAGGATAATTAGTAAAGCATACACTAACAAGGCCATAAGGTATTCCTTTTTCATAAGTGACAGAACTTATTGAATAACTTGTTTAGGCAAGCAGGATTGGCAAGATTGCGTCTTTGCATGGGTGAGAGGGTGAATGTGTGAATGAATTGATTGTTGGAAGAATTGAAGAATACATGAATTCATTGATGGATGTATCGAAATACACAGGAAGTAAAATCAGGATTGGATATGTTTCTGAGGGGGCAATGAACGACCCCTGATATTGCAATGTATTATTCTCTACAGTAGGGGTGGTGACTGTGGAGTCATTGCTGTAGGGATTACTATGGTCCATTCGGACTGCTTTTTCATGGTGGTCTGACTGCCATAAAAAGGCAGCCGGACTGGGACTTTGTGGGCCCCTAGCAGGGCCCCCATGCCCCTTGGGCCTTTCCTATGGGCCAGGAGGGGATATGTGGTGTCCCCCAAACATCCATGCACCTTGTGCCAGGCCCCACATAATGCCTGGCACAAGGTGCATCGATGTTTGAAAACTGCATGGACTCACCCTCTCTACGCACTGAGGATGAGGGTACTCATACAATTAACATGGAGAGTTGTTCCGTGAGATTCATTTCATGAAGATTATACCATGTAGATTGTACCTTCCTTAATTATTCAGTAATGTTTCATGTATAATGACTCTGGTCACATCAATTGGAAGCAATGACTTGACGTAGGGATACTCTTTTTTCAAAGTTATGCTTAATTGTATTGGAATAACTTTTCACACATCAACTAAATTCACAAAAGTGCAGACATGTGTTCAGAAATGTGACCCCTAGCATGGTGAAAGATTAACTAATTTAATTTGGCTTGTCCGACTTTTAAATAAGGACACAGTAGTCTGGAACAGAAGAGTGCACCAGTGGCATAAAGTTACATCTCACATGTGCACTGCAGTGCAGATTTACACCCCCACCCATGTCACTCATAAATAGGGGTGGGCAATAAATTCCTCTCTATTTGTAACGTGGAGTACCAGCCAGAAACCGGTCCCAGGATGCTTGTTTCCTGTCCAGGGAAGACATAGCTTGGCAGTTCGGGCTGGACTACTCCCATGAGGCACAGGGTCAGACTGATTTGCATATGGTCATGTCTGAAGTAGGATGGCGGAGTGAGCTAAAGAGTGATGATGGATGAAACCTAGATCAGTTGACTGGGGGTGAGTGCTTGCAATGTTCAGCACTCCGTCCATCCTCCCCTTTGGTTTTGCTAATCATAAAACCAATCCAGATGAAGAGCAAAAGTAATGAAAATGCAATCCAAATGTATATCCATGAAGGGATAAAGTATTTCTTTTTAAGCCAAATGTAAAAATCTCATGGTCCCCTTTGTCAAGGTGAATCCGGTTCTGACTAATCCAAATAGATGCCATCAAAGTCAATGAAATAGCCCAAGGCTGTTGGCACAAGGTTGGAAGGCTCGTGGAGCTGTAAAGAACTGTAGAAGACTAATGGTGGTATGTTGAGATAGAAACCATCATTGTCTGTTTGCAGAATCGAAATTTGTGTTTCTATACATGTTGATTGTATGGCATTTGTTGATGTAACAGAAAGAAGTGTCTTGCATTTTGCAAGAGTTAGAGCTATTGGAGTTGTAAATGACAATGTATTGTACCTATGTGTTTTGGTTTGAAGTAGAATGAATGTATGTGGAGTGGAGTGGATTTATGCGGGTTGGATTGGAATTGTTAGTTGTGGAACTGTGTGGGGTGTAATTGTGTGGTGTAGAGTGGATTTGTGTGTTAGAATTTTGCGGCATAGTGGATAGATAGGGGTGAGAGGTACACAGAATAGATAGACAGGAAGACAGAGAGGGATAGGTAGTTTGTACACAAGGTGGTGAATGAACTCCAGACTGAGGAGAAGAAAGAGTGTGTGAGAAAGAGCGAAAGAAGGGGAGAGCCGACTACAGATGTGTAGAACACCCCAGGAATGCAGTACGCAGAAGACATCCCAAGAAGAGGAGGAGAGTGTGGGATTGAGGGATGGAAACCTTGAAAAGGCACGGGAAAGAAACTGTGCTTGAAGATCTGAAGTCAACCACATGAGAGGGGAGGGAAGAGTGCGTGAGAGAGCGAGAGAGAGGGGTCGGAGAATACGAGAGAGAGAGAGGGACTGCTTGCTTCCCACAGAAACCTTATTAACCTCAAAGTAAGGACTGTGCTCAGGGAGGCAATAACCACCACCAGCTGAAGGAGGGGCACAGAGGATGGGTACAGGGCCGAGAATGCGTGTGAGCCAACAGAGAGAGCAAGGAAAGAGATGGGCGGTGCACATCTTCCATTTTCTGCGTATAAGTGACAGCAGCACTGAGGCAAGTGGGAGGGGAACCCAGTGGGGGGGAGGCAACTGTGGAGAAGCGCACTGTGCGAAGAGGTACAGGAAGGTAGCATGTGTGAGAAAGAGGTACAGAGAGGAGACAGGGAGTGTGAGGAAGGGATGAGAGGGGGAGTGGAAGTGCAAGATGAGAGGGGAAGTTGGAGTGTGAGGGAGAGATGAGAGGGGCAGTTAAGGTGTGGGTAATAATGACAGGTTTGGTTGAACAGCGAAGGAGAGATGAGAGGGGCAGTGGGATTGCGAGTGAGAGATGACAGGGTCGGTGGGAGTGCAAGGGAGAGATGTGAGGTGGCAGTGGGAGTTTGAGGAAAAGGTGACAGGGTTGGTGGGATTGTGAGAAAAGATGAGCAGAGCTAACCAGAGACATTACACCACCTATATTAAACATGGACATACACACTTTTTGGAGAAAGATTCAAAAATCCTTATTGAAAAGATGAAGCAACATTATATAGTTATCTTCTCTTTGAGACTGTTTCTGAAAAATTGTTTACACTGTGTCTGGCACCGCTGACCTCATGATACACTCATGATGTATTCGGTGAGCACATGATACCGATTGTGCAGGATTAAGTTAATAAACTTTCCACAGGCTTGCAGTCTGCTAACTCTGATGGTAGGAGCAATATGAAAATAATCTGAGATACCAACACTCCTACTGGAAATACAAGTCACTTAGACCACAACATGTAAATGGCACAACTGAGCAGTCTGGGACTGATTTAGAAGTTGGCGGAGGGGAACACATTGTCACAAGCGTGACGGATATCCTGTCCGTCATGTTACAATCACATTCTATCCTATGTGAATCGTAATAAGGCCAAATGGATATTCTTTGTGTTTGTGACTTCTAAATCAGGACCTCTGTTTTGAGAAGTAACACTATGCCCATCCCCTAAACATGAAATACTTACAGCATCTTCCATTGGGGAAACCTTTACCTAAGTAAACACAGAAACACAATATCTCTCAGAAAAAAGCAGTCTATGGGTACTGATCCCCGCCGTCCTTGCATGCTTCAGTTCCAGAGGCTCAATGTGAGTGGAGTGCCATCCAAACACTGCTCTGGTCGGATAAATAATGCAATTGTTCAACATTGAAACTGTCACAATCCTGAACTGGAAATTATGAGATAAATAACACTTGCAGACGGAGCAATATGATGAACGCAGAAAAACACACACAGGTGGTGCATAGTAAACGTAAGGCACTGAGATGGTCTAACACAGAAGAATCCATGTTTGAGCTGTTATAAGACAGAAGTTATTTTTTTTCTTGAGCAAATGATGCCAGTGTTTCGTGTTCAAGCCCAGTGAAGGCAAATAATTAAACTTCAATATCTTATCCACAACAAAACTTAAGGTGCAAAGCTGTCAAAAAGATGGGAAAGTCAGCAGCTTAAAAAAAAAGTAAATATTGGTCTCGACGTGAGCAATTACCTTTGTAAGAACCTTAAACACTTCAAGGCTTTGTTCATAATGTCTTGCTTCCTTGTGTTTTTGGGAACTGAGGACACAAGAGGATTTGCATAGCTTTTCGTCAAATTATAACATTATTTCAGAGGCGGGGTTATGACTGAAGTGCTCAGAAAATGACAGCCAATGGCTGGACTTGTCTAACCCTTCTCTCCTACTCTGACCAAGAAGCGCTGCAACCTGAGCCTGCGCAAATTACTTGCCATTCATAAAATATCAATTGAGTGGGGGAGGAGAATGCCGAGGAAGCACACTTGCAAATCCTGTTATATTCAGCTCTTGTTTTGGAACCTTTTCTGATCGCACTTCAGAAACAACCCCTTATATGCCCTTTTTCAAATGGCTTAAATCTTCTTGATATAACAGTATACGCGGACGATGTCGCAGTTTACTCCATCAATGTATCTGAAGCTATGAAAGGTATTGTAAAAGAAGCAACGAATTTTGGCTTAGTCTCTGGCTATCGCCTTAATGCAAGTAAAACTCAAATTGTTTCGAATCATCAGCTTTCTGCTTCAGTGATGGGGAGCTGCGCCGTTACAACGTACTTGGGAGTAAAAATCTCTTCGAATATTGATTTAATTATGGCATTAAATTACGAACCATTACTAAAAGAGCCAGTGATATCATTTAAGAAATGGCATAAATTACCGCTAAGTATTATTGGCCGAATACATTTGGTTAAAATGAAAATATTACCCAAATATCTATACCTCTTTCGTTCTATACCTCTACGAGTTAATAACTCATATTTTCAAAGACTAGACGGTGCTATCAGTAGCTTTATTTGGGGCTATAAGAAAGCAGGCCGTGCCATGTGTTTTCTTAAACTCCCATTTAATCAAGGAGGACTCGGCCTTCCAGATTTTAAACTTTATTATGGGTCTGCTTTTTTGACCCGATTTCGTAGTTTGTTGATCCCTGATAAATGTTTATATTTTCATACATTTTTGCTAGAGGTAGATGCAAATATGTTTTTCTACAGACTAAATGACCCCAATTATTTTAAACGGGTTAAATTTAAGACGATACGAGACACAGTCAACATATGGCGCTCTATCCTAACTAAAAGTAAAGTAACTCTATTTCACTATAAAACTCCTTTATGGCTTAATCCGGGTTTACCCGAATTTTTTCAGGACCCAGGGGGCTGCTTACTATCAGAAGGTGGTATTAACATATTGGGCGACTTATATGGTCATAATGGCTTTCTTGCATTTGAAAGATTGAAAGTTTGCTATAATCTGTCAGAAGGGTCTAGGTTCAAATACTACCAGATTAGGAATTACTTCTGTCGGAAGTTAGGACTTATCAATGTGTCAGAATCTGAGGTCTGGAATTGTATTTATAGAGAAGCAGACAAAGCTTTGATTAGTATTGGTTACAAAATATTCTCTGGCTATAATGTAAATGATATTACTAAAATGGTGGGAAAATGGACTGCCAAATTGGCTTTGAATGTATCACCAGATTTGATTATTTCATCTTTAAATAGTCTTAATCTTTCTGTTCAGTCTTCAAATCTTAAATAACAGTTATTTAAAACAATATGCCAGTTGTATTATACACCGGACAGGATTCTCAAATGGGCAGTAAATAATAATTTTAGTGAACGTACGAAATATCCTAAATGTGATTTAAGTGGGGCTGATATTGTTCATATGTTTTTCTCTTGCCAACATCTTACTGAATTTTGGAATGGTGTTACTAAAATTATTTCTACTAGATTAGCTAGCCCTATTGTTTTTTCTTTGACGGATATATTTGTGGGTGTTTCAGGGGTCAATAGTTTGCTATGTGACTTGCTGAATATTCTAATTTCCTGTGCTAGGTTAATTATTGCGAGAATCTGGGTCCAAAAAAAACCACCGATGGTTATGGAATGGTGGAGCCTAGTTAATGAAATCTATAAGATGGAGCACTCTCTCGCTACTACAAGAGGCATGCATAGAAAAGGGAAAATAGATAAAATGTGGGGATTGATTATGTCATAAAAACTATTTTCCCTTTTTTTATCACTATTTTTACTTCTTTATCCTTTTATTATTTGATTTTTATGTTTCTGTTTCATTTTTAATCATGCTGTATGTAAATAGTTTCATGTTATCTTCTGTTGCTTCCCATGACGCAAATAAAAAATTTAAAATAAAAATAAAAAAAAGCTCTTGTTTTCAGCTGCTGAACCGGTGAGCTGAATTCATGAATTGAGAGAGAATACTCATTTCCCAAAAGATTTGGCTTCAGTGAACTTCTATGAGAATGTATGCATATGCTTAAAAGGTTTCTGTCAAAGTATCGGCGACAACACAGAAATAAAGTAGCATGGGGAGCATTGACAACATGAGAAGTAACAAGCATTGGCATAGCCAATAGGTCTCGACTTTGGGAGCTTATAAGTGTTTAGCCACGCAACACTTGATGTTGGTGCACCAAGGATATTGTGCTGGATAACTAAACACTTATAAGGTCCCAAAGGCACGACCTATCGGCTATGCCAACGCTTGTTTTATTTTCGAAACCGAGAGGCTGACAATAAAATTAAAGAAAAAGCACCTGGAAACAACTAACATGATTGAACGTGAGAACTGTTTAGAATACACAGAAAGCCGTTTTTGGTAAGGTTAGCACTTTGGGGCAGAAGATCTTCCTGATGTGTTTATGCACACATATTAGACACATGTTTGTCGATACAGGACCAACCACATCAGGATGATCCTCTATTAGTGCTTTGGGTACTTATGAACACATTACTAGTGGCAAAAGTTAAATTCTGTTCACATTATTGACTACATTACAGCAATACAGAGCAATTAATAATGCTGTATTTTCCTGATGTGGCTATTACTCAGAAAATAGATGTCCGGTTTGGTAACATTGCAAATCCACCTTAGATAGTAGCCTAGTGCTTGAACGACATTTTACCATATTCACAATTGCTGGTCACTATATGTGTGAAGACACACAGATCATATGTTTGGTGTTTATTATGTTTACTATGTCACATATTTTTACTTTCTTGTTTTCTAAGGAAGGAATATGTTTTGCTGTGGCTAACTTTAAAAAAAAATTCCTTAGTCTATGTTTACATTTCCTGCAGAAATGAAGGGCCTGTGCAAGGTATTTTTCTAACGGCGTGTGTGAAATATAACATATGATAATGTTAATGTTAATGTTAGGTGTTGTTTTATATAGCGCTCGGCTACTCCGAGGAGTGCCCCTGCGCTTTTATGACCTACAGTGGAAACAGGGTGGCAGGCGGGGAGGGGGCAGGCCTACTGAGCGAAAAGCCAGGATTTTAGGTCCTTCCTAAAGGCCAACAGTTTGGTATTCCTATGAAGAGTAATCGGTAGGGTATTCCAGAGCTGAGGCGCCAGGCGCTTGAAAGACCGGCCACCAGTCCGAACGCTTCTTATGACTGGGACCGCAGCCAGAGCCTGTGACTCTGACCTCAGACATCTGGCAGGCTGATAGAGAGCCAGCCGCTTCTGAATGTATTTGGCCCCAGTAGCATGAAAAGCCTTGTGGGCCAAAGTAAGTGCCTTGAAAACTATCCAATTCCGGATAGGCAGCCAGTGAAGAGTGTACAGGAGGTCAGACGCTCTGGCTCACCTATGTAGGCCAAAAATGGCCCGAGCCGCCGAGTTCTGAACCACCTGTAGACGTTGGAGAAGGTACTCCGGCAGGCCCAAGTACAGGACATTGGCATAATCAAGCCGCGATCCAATAAGGGCTTGCACTGTAGTTTTCCTGTGTGCCAACGAGAGCAAGGGAAGGAACTTATGGAGCATCTTAAGGAGGCCGAAGCATGTTCCTGCTAAGCCAAGAATCTGGGACTTCAGCGTGTAAGCCGTTATCGATTTTAACTCCAAGGTTCTTGGCCATCGTAGAGGCAGCCGATGGAGGAAACATATTTACAGGCCACCAATCCTGCCAGCTTGGATCAGACCGACAGCCGAAAAAGAGAACCTCAGATTTGTCTGAGTTACACTTGAGGCTGTTTAGCTGGAACCATTTAAAAACAGCCCCAAGGCACCCTCGGATGTTCTCACCGTCGAACTCAGACCCCTTCCCACACGTGAAGAGGAGCTGAGTGTCGTCGGCATACGACACGATCTGGGCCCCGAACGACTCCACCAGTGCCGCCAGAGTGGTCATTAAGATATTAAAGAGAGTAGGGCTCAAAACAGAGCCCTGGGGAACTCCGACCTCCAGTGGCGGCACTACCGCAGAACAAGGGGGGCCCAGACCGTTTGGCAGCGGCCCGCTAAAAAGGATCTGAACCAGCTGAGCACCATCCCCCGCAGACCGATCTCACTAAGTCTGGTGAGGAGACCCTCATAGGGGACGGTGTCAAAGGCCGCAGACAGGTCGAGCATCACCAACATGGCCTTTCCTCCTGCATCCAATACCTCATTGATTGCTTCCGTAACTTCCAGCAGTGCCGTCTCGGTGCTCAAGTTGGTACGGAAGCCGGATTGAGTGGAATGTAACAGATTGTGGCTTTCAAGGAAACTAGAGAGGGATTTACGTACGTGTTTCTCCACGATTTTAGCTAAGGCTGGTAAGAGGGAAATAGGCCTATAGTTAGCATAGACCTCCGGATCCAAACTGGGCTTTTTTAGTAACGGGATGATCATAGCTCGCTTCCAGACTGACGGTACCACTCCAGTGCTGAGAGAAAGGTTCAGCACGGGATTAACAAGGGGATTTATTACCTCAGCTATTTTAGCCAAAAATTTGGCTGGGCAGGGATCAAGAGGGGACCCAGACTTTAGTTTACCTAAGAGCTCCAGTGATGTAGCTACGGCAAGAGGTGGAAATTCTGAAAACGTGGGCTCATAGCTAGAAACCGACCCTGCCTGGGCACTGGAGGCGGGGTCTGCCACTACCCCAGCCAACAAGAAAGAGTCCGGAATGGTCTTAATTTTGCTGGAAAAAAATTGGCAAGTGAGGACACCCAGGATTCCGAGTGCGCACATAGCGGCGTACTCATTTTAGGGGCAGTAAATTCCCTTACAATTGTAAATATCTCTTTGCAGGAATTGGTGGCCGCCTCAATTCTCTTTGAGAAATAAGCTTTCTTCTCAAGCAGAATATCCTGATGATAGGCTTTAATGGAGGCCCTATACGCCACCTTAGCTGTGATGTCATACTGGCGACGCCAGGCCCTCTCTGCAACCTTACACTGCCTCCGTGTCAAGGCAAAGGCTTCCGTGAACCACGGCGCAGAGGCACGTTTGGCAGATTTGTGGGGGGCAATCTCGGGGGCAAGATCATCTAACCTTTCCATAAGCCATGTCTGCATAGAAGCCAGATCCCTCTCTAAAGTCCCAGACAACGGGCATGGGTGAAGTAGAAGCGCCTGAGCCAACATTTCAGGAGAAACCCGATGATAAGCCCGTGGGGCCTGACAAGGCCCTAAAGGGGTACTGCATAGTGGTTTATTAGTGCCTAGGATGTGGAAGTTAACCAAGAAATGGTCCGACCATAGCACAGGAGAAGGGATAGAGATGTCAATGTGAACGGTGGAGAAAACCTGGTGAAGGGTATGGCCTTTGTTGTGAGTGGATGTATTAAGGTAGGGGGAAAGACCTAGGGGGAAGTGATATCACAGATCTTAATAGTATCCACATCCGCCCCGTCGTCCATATGGATGTTAAAATCCCCCAACACGATACAGTGCTCTGCCCTCAGACACAGTGCTGATACCACTGCATGCAGCTCTTCATAAAAAGAGCCCATGGGTCCCGGTGGCCTATAGATCAATAGCCCTGTGCATGATTGGTGTGGTGACAACTATATGGAAAAGGCCAAGGATTCGCAGCCTGGAATAACGTCAGTAGGGATAATGGAGCATGTAACAGACCTATTCACCATGATTGCCACACCACCACCCTTGCCCTTCGACCTATCCTGCCTAAAAATACCATAGTCAGGGGGGATTGCAGTGGCTATGTCTGGGTACGAGGCCTCCCCCAGCCACGTCTCTGTGAGGAACAGACAAAAAGGTTCCTCAGTGACCAGAAGCTCATAGATGTCTAAAGCGTGTCTGCTCAAAGATCTTGTGTTAAGGAGCAGACATGAATGCTTGATGGAGGAAGCAATGGTAGCAGAGACGGAGGCGGGGGCATTGCCCGGAAGCCAGCCACAGTCCGGGCATCGCATCTTAGCCCTATGCCGCCCAGGAAAGACCGTGCAGCAGGTGCTCACCCCATTCTTAAGAGCCAGTAGCTCTGCTGCAGTATACTTCAACATGGTACCCACATGCACAGGATCTGAAGCCTCCCCGACCGCACCCGTCTGCCTCCGGGACGCTGACGGGCGCAGACGGGCTTTCCTTCGGCGCGAGTTAGGCACGAGTTAGGCGAGTCCGCACTGCGTGTCCGCTGCGCGGAGAGAGGACCCACTGATTTTATGCCGTCTCAGCCGAGAGGCGTCAGAGAGAACCGCCACACTAGTCAGCCGACCAGCGTGACAGGCTCCCACCAAGATGGCCACTCCCGCTCCCACCATACTCTTCCTACGAGTTCCAGAGTCCCCAGCGGCACCTAATCGGCCGTGAGGAAGGGAACCACACAATGTAGGCTCCTGCGCGGCGTCACCGGCACAGTGAGGCAGAGAGGAGGGCTACGCAGGGCAGGAGAGCAAAAGCAAAGGCAAAGGCAGAGCAAGATGTTACCCGGCTACCGCCTCAGATAACGAAAAAGAAAAAGGGTGAAAATAAAGTACACAGTAAAAGCACAATGCAAATAGTTAAAATACAGCGCTAGCAATCAGCGCGGAACAAGTCTTAAAAAAGAGGCAGTTTTTTTAAGCTAATGTGCAATAGCACCCACTTGCCCGCACCCAACAACCGCCATAGGCAAAGCGGGGGGGTCAAAACAGTCTAACCTGGTCAGTCCGGATGCTCGAATTTATGCCGCCTCAGCCGAGAGGAGTCAGAGAGAACCGCCACACTAGTCAGCCGACCAGCGTGCCAGGCTCCCCCCAAGATGGCCACTCCCGCTCCCACCACACTCTTCCTACGAGTCCCAGAGTCCCCAGCGGCACCTAATTGGCCGTGAGGAAGGGAACCACACAATGTAGGCTCCTGCGCGGCGTCACCGGCACAGTGAGTCAGAGAGGAGGGCTATGCAGGGCAGGAGAGCAAAAGCAAAGACAAAGGCAGAGCAAGATGTTACCCGGCTACCGCCTCAGATAACGAAAAGGAAAAAGGGTGAAAATAAAGTACACAGTAAAAGCACAGTGCAAATAGTTAAAATACAGTGCTAGCAATCAGCGCGGAACAAGTCTTAAAAAAGAGGCAGTTTTTTTAAGCTAATGTTCAGCAGCAATAGCACCCACTCGCCCGCACCCAACAACCGCCGTAGGCAAAGCGGGGGGTCAAAACAGCTGAATCACTTTGAAAAGAATCACTTTTTGCAGTATAACAATTCTGTGTTATACTCAAAAGGTGATGCAACAAACACATAACCACAAAATGGTTCATTAGGAAATAGAACTAATTCCTACCAGTGGCACTGCAGATGGAACATTAGCTTGGCACAACAAGTAAACTCTGCATGTTATGCATGATGCTTGCATACTTATTTCTCTTGCTGGTACAATAACATAGCTATAATACACAAACTGCCACTTATTCACCTATCTCTAAAATATTTAAAATATTTGACACCAGATAGTGGTGCCGCAGGTATTAAGTCAAACCTAAAAAGGTTTAAATCTATTCTGATATTATTTTCTCGTGCAGGGAAGTTTACAGCCATCCCTTCCCGTGTGCTGTGCATACTGACAGACAGGAAGGAAATTCTAATAAATGCAGATATCAAACAACCCGCATTCAGCAACCTGTTGGTGCAAAGCCTTACACTACTAGCCTTAGAGCAGCAGGCTCTGCATTCACTTGTGGCCACTGAATGAAGGCCAGGAAAGAAACAGGGGCCCACTAGGAGCCCCAGCTGCCAGCCGAGGATCAACTCTGAACGCAACCCTCAGACCCGCCATGCAGCACTAGCATTATGTGCCCATTTTATGATAAAACGACTGGCCCTTCATAAGCAATCTTCAGGGCAAGAACTTACCTTCTCTATTTCCTGTTAGGGCATCTCCCTCCTTGTAGTCTTGCAAATATTCAACAAAGGCGCAAATTCTGAACATTGACCAAGCATCGCTCCAGAAACCTGCACCTCACTGACATGCACCGGTCACACCAGCATCTTGGGAACCCAAACGCAAAATCTGTGCAGAGCCTGGATACCATGGTGCCCGGTCTACCACGGATTCAAAACAAGAGGCCCTAACTACCAAGGCATGCTCAGAGACCCCGGAGCCACAGAGCGATTACAACTGTAAGACACTACTCACTGGTGCTTGCACAAGGACACGGGGTTAATGAGCATGCACAAAAATGAATCACTTTTAGACCAGTTTAAAAATGAAACACTTTAAGTCCAGTTTGAAAATGAAACACTTTTAGCCCAGTTTAAAAATGAAACACTTATAGCCCAGTTTATTAAGCATCCCGTTAAAGTGCATGCATGCAATGAACAACCAGCACAAGCGGGCGCCTCCCGCGGCAGTAGGGGGAGGGAGCCTGGGCGATTCCCTTGCGGGAGCATGCAGCAAGGCGCGATTATTGCGACTATCTGGTGCCCCACGCTCCCGCAAGGGAATCGCCAGACGTGCACACGTTGCCATTGCAAGCAATGCAACGCGTGCACGTTTTTGCAACCAAAGCTGTGCCGAAGGCATTAGGTCTCTCTCCTATAGCGCATGCGCGCTGCTTAGGCAAGACCTAAAAAAACAAGCGAGCATTGGGGCCGTGAAAAGAAGATGAAAGATGAATTTTGGCAAAGGAAGCAGCCATGAGTCTTTCATTTATCAACACCGCGTCCAGAAGTAAACAAGTTATGCTTAACATAATAGGATGATAGACATCTTTACTCAGGAATGTATAACGGAGAAAGAAACACGATTAAGCAGTGCATTTGAAACCCATAATCTAAACTCTAATCCGGGGCTATGCATTTAAACAGTATGACTAATACAGAGCCCAACATTTCATTTTGGACATTTATAGAGCGCCTGGAAGTACGCCCACCGGCGTGTCCCCGCGCTGTGATAAGTGAGAACTGAAGATCCACCCACCCTCCCAACCGTCTACCTGCTAAACAAAAGGGTCTTGAGTCTTTTCCTAAAAATCGATTCCGATGGCTCCAAGCGCAGGCTTAAGGGTAGAGCATTCCAGTACTTGGCTGCCAGATGTCTAAAAGATCTACCCCCCATACGTACTTTCCTTACTCTTGGTACCGTTAAGAGTCCTGTGCAGGAGGAGCGGAGGTTGCGTGTGGGCTCATACCCGGTCACCAGACTCCTGAGCAACGCAGGAGCCTTGCCATTCAAAATACGATGGCATGTGGAGAGAGATTTAAATTCCACCCGACTGGCAACTGGAAGCCAGTGAAGTGCGTGGAGCGCGGGTTTGGAGGGGGATCTCCCGGGGAGCCTCAGCACCAAACGGGCTGCCGCATTCTGCAACACCTGGAGGCGCCTGGTGACCTTACTGGGGGCACCCAGGTATAGTAGGTTGCCATAATCAAGACGGGATGTCACCAGGGCATGCACCAACGCTCTGCGGGCCGCAAGAGGAAGAAGATCTAACACCTTTTTTAAGGTCCTCAGAACGCCGAAGCATACCCCAGCCACACGGCCCACATGTGTGTCAAAGGTCAGGCCAGTGACATTGGTGACTAAGCAGCTTTTCTGAAAAAATAGCCAGTTGCAATTGAATTAAATTCTTTTTTTTCATGTGCCTCGATTACACAAAACAACATGCTTATCACATGGCTTCACTTTCAAGAAGACTTCTACGGAGACCCACCATCCAGGCCTAAACCCCACGATGGCATTTCAAATTAACAGTGCTTGTCCCTACACCCTCAGAAGTCAGCGGGCCTGGCACATGTTTTACAGCATCTGCTGCGAAAAGATTAATGTTTGCATGCTTTGTACTGAGCTAAAGCCAAGACTCTGGAAGTCAACGTGTGTGCATGAAAGTGCTTGCCCAGATGCAAAGACAAACATTGCAATAAGCAAAAAATGCACCCGTAAAAACAATCTGTCCAGTTATTGGAGTGTTTGTTGTTAGTTCTGTTATGACAAATAATTATGCAGGAAAAATGTAGATTCGCTTCAAAGAGGGGTCGCAAAAGACAAGATAAGTTTATTATATGCATATACAACTTATATCACAAAGGGTCCTTGGGTGGATATGCTAGATGAAAAAAGCTGCCAATGCTGTAAACACCATCTCTGCATCAAATGTTATATTCTAGCATTGATTTTTAAAATCTCAGGCCCAACTCATAACTTCATCATCTTACTTAATAGCAGAAAACTGTACATCACGAAACAGAAATAGCCTGCATAAATTCATGAAGATTCATGGGGCACTATGAAACGAGCATGTTATGTTATGTTAGTAGGTTTTCTAAAGCGCACAGCTATCCCAGCGAAGGGGCGTCCCGGCGCTAAACGTGAAAACTGTAATATGTGCTTCATTTGTCAAGTGTGGCTAGCCAAGTATAAGAGGAAATACAAGGGCAAATGAGGCTTCACATATGCCTCCAAGACATAATTTGGGCAAGTAAAGGTGTCTCTGGTATTTTATAGAGTATTAAGGGAAATGGAAGGGTCAGCAATGAGCCTGGGAACACAGAGGACCCGATTCACAGAACTAACTTAAGGCAAAATCCTAAACTTACTACAATTTTGGTTTTCACAGAAGGCACTTACTCATTTTGGTATTCACAGAAGGCACTTACTCATTGATGAGTAAGTGCCTTCTGTGAATACCAAAATGAGTAAGTGCCTTCTGTGAATACCAAAATGAGTAAATGGTAGTAAGTTTAGGATTTTGTCTTAAGTTAGTTCTATGAATCGGGCCCAGAGACAGAAAGAGTCTAATGCAGCATGACATTGGGAAGAGTAATGTAATATGGAAACATTTTTAAAAGCAAAGTAACAAGCGCAAGGGCATTTGGGGAACACATAAAGCAAAGCTTTTCAGCAGATAATTGTTAGTTATACTGATGGGTATGTTAAGAGGGAATAGCAACAAATGCTGAGGTGGTGTGGTGCTGACGCTGAATTGGTGTTGCGTTGATGCTGTGCTGGTGCTGAGGGGGTGCTACACTGGTGCTGAGTGATACTAGGGTGGTGGCCTGCTTGTGCAGAGGTGATGTTTAGGTGGTGCTGAGTAATACTGAGCTGGTTCTGAGTTATGCTGAGGTGATACTGTGCTGGTGTGGTGTTGTGGTGGTGCTCAGGTGCTGCTGAATAATATTCAGGTAGTGCTGCAGTGGTGCTGCTAAAGTGTGGCTGAGTGATGCTGACTGGTGCTGAAGTGGTGCTGCACTCATGCTGAGGTGGGGCTGCATTGGGGCTGAGTTACAGCAGAGGTGGTGTTGCAATGATGCACTGGTGCTGAGGTGGTGATGTGCTGATGCTGCGGTGGTGCTCAGGTGGTGCTAAAGTGGTGCTGTGCTTGTGCTGACTGATGCTGAGGTGGTGCTCAGGTGTTGTTGTGATGGTGCTGAGTAATGGTGAGGTGGTGCTGAGTGTTGCTGAGGTGGTGCGGAATGATGCTGAGATGATGCTGCAGTGGTGCTGAGTGATTTTGAGGTGGTGCTCTGGTGGAGCTGTAATGGTGCTGAGGGATGCTGCGGTGGTGCTCATAAAATACACGCTTAAAATGTAACTATACGAGTGATCGTTTCACATCTACTGCACATGCAGTTGCCTTGAAAGTCATAGTTATTGCAACACAGGGACTTGTTGAGAATGACCATGTGCCAAATGTATATTCAGAGAAACAAATAATTTGGTTGGTGCATATCTCAAATGAGGGATTGGGTGAGCAACGATTTTCGAGGTGGTTACTTTGACACTTAAACAGCAGTAGCCCCTTGAATAATCATCCTCAGTCCATGCACCCACTTAAAACATCGTTCATCCTGTCATCATCACCTTACCACTCGAAGACAACAGGGCCTATGATGGCCACATTCCAGTGATGAAAACTGGCCTAATTTTACAATCCATCAAGCATCATACTGACACATTTATATATTTTTCAGCGCAGGTTTACAAGCACTATGTGTTCAACATACATATATATACAGTAAATGTAAACGAAAATCATTTACATAGTGGTTGTCCAGAAAATCTCGGGTGAATCCAGCCCTTTTGGCCCTGTGTTGTCATCATGCATATGGTCTAACATAAGAAGCTTTGAAAGCAGCAAAAAATTAAGGGGCATATTATCAAGTAAGGGCGTTACATTATCGCCGCTTTCATCGACAGGAAACTGACGATAAAGCGGCGATAATGAGCTTGATAATATGCTCTATGCATTCCAATCGAAGCCCATGTTAGATGAGAAAACATCTAACATGGGCTTCGATTGGAATTCATAGAGCATATTATCAAGCCCATTATCGCCGCTTTATCGGCAGTTTCCTGCTTATAAAAGCGGCGATAATGTAACGCCCTTACTTGATAATATGCCCCTAAATGTGCAATTTACACCACTGGAACGTACACTTAAAAATGTTGTTTTGTAGACTGTATTCAAACGAAACATTTAGGCAAGATATTTGGTAGTCCCACACGGTGAAGCACTTTATGTATTACCAAGAAAACTCCTCAAACATAGAATAGCAGTCATGTATTTGCAAAACATGTCGTGTGTGATGTTCCCAAACCAAAATAGCTGGGTCGATCCCATAGAGCTAATTATAATCAGATTGTGCTCTATCCCGTGGAGCCTTCAAACAGACTCTGGAGATAATAGTAATCACAAAATCCAGAGATACCGACTTGAAATCCTTCAAGGCAAAGCAACACTGCTCTTCAATTGCAAGAACTTACAAAAATTAGCAAAACAAAGTTACCTTGATCTTACACTTAGATAAGAGCCTAAAGTACTGTTTTTAAAACTTTGTTTTGAACTTTTTGATGCTAGAGAGGGAACATGGAAATGTGAGAGCGTGAAAACAGCCTGTCGGTTTTGTTCCTAAAGCATAGAGGCATTTGCTCACATTTGCCTGGCATAGAGGCATTCGTGTTTGTCCGGCATTTATAAATGGAAGTAAACGTGTGTGTCGTGACAGAAGAAAAATAACAAGCTCACATCCATGCATTCTTTCATAACAAATGTACAGCGTGCCTAGTCCAAACCTTCCCCAATTTGCTCATATAGACCACTTTTTATTAAACTTCATAATGCACTAATATGTACCGATTTTGTCCCAGGGGAAGGATCCATGGGAGGAGCTGACACACATAAAGGCGGAAGATTTAACCAATATTGACCACAGAGTAGCAAGTCTTTGTGAAGGATGACCTAAAAACAAATGGCAGAATGTACTTTCACACTCGCAGCTCCCTGCTGGGATGATGCCTGGGCTGAAATGGATCGTGACAAAACGAGAGTAGGAGGACAGTGATGTACAGGATTTGATTAAGTCTTTGACAGCTCTCATTATTTGTGCATAGAGGTGTTATTTTATGTTTGTCAGGTATAAAATGATTTGACACCTGTGTGAGTGTCGCACATGCAAATATAATTACTAAAGGAAGCGTGAAACACTGCATAAAAAAGTAAGACGTGAGGGCGACAGGCTAAGAGGGCACGTTAAAAAATTTAGAGGTAGTTATTCGACGTTTCAGGCTGGGGTCCATGGAGGAAAAATCAGCAATTAAACAAGAAGACCGCCAAAAGCCTGCAGGACGCAGACCAGTCTGGACTGAGAGCGGTTTCCCAAAGCAATAGCAAAGAAATGGAACATTTTGTCTTGGGACCAGAGAGAAGAACATAATAGGAAGGATAAAACATCAAATCTCGAAAATTGCCTCGACTGGGGATGAGAATTGCAGTTGCTGCGGGCGAGGGATGTGCTAACACTCATGAACTGCAGCAATTTCTCGTGTGCGCTGCCTGTAGGAGAGACAGGGTTGTGAATGAGAGCTCTCTCTGTTCCTTCCGAACTATTTGTGAACCAATCAAGGTAAAGGCGCGCCAGGGAGTCACCTGGGACAGACAGAAACTCAGTGAAAGCACAGCCGTTCCTCATCGCTAGTTCTATGGCCTCAAAGCAGTACCTACAGTGTGCAACAACCATCAGAAACCGACCCCCACCCCCTCCTGAAAGTCGCTTATCAACCATTTATTTATAAAAGTGCGCGAGGTGTTCCCAGCTCATATAATGAGGGCTGTGAAGCAATGCTATGGTGTTCTGTTAAAATAGGGCCCAGGGGGTGTTTATTCGGGGTATTGAGCCATCTCCGAATGCCTGGAGGAGGATGAACATTGAAAGTAAATTCGGTCATAAACGAAGCCACAATTCGTCGTCTGAAGGAAAACCGTGTTCCTGTCTGTTGAGTGACTCCCAGGACACCTCTTCACCATTTCCAAGTATAATACTCTATTATTTCTCATGAAGGCTCCGTGCAAGGCGAACCTACTCTTTGTAATGATACGTATTCTTGAAGAAAGAATATAAAATGTTTAAAGAAATAGCGCTGCTCTTTATGTTTAGAGACCGAATCCATAATGTTGCTCCGTATCTGCCCGGTGTGTCACAAAGATGTTTGAAAAGCAGGTCTTGCGTTTGCATTGGATTTTCAAATGTGACTCTCTTTCAAGGTCTTTCACATGACTTTAACATATTTCAGGTTGTCTAGTGATTGGTTGAAAGGCAGCCTTCATCACATAACTTCAGTATCCTCCCAGGTCACAAATGCCATATGAGGTTTCAAGAGAAAGCTGGCGTTTGCTGGATTTTGTCGACTTACTCCTGCCTTATTGGAGAAGATGAGATTGTTGTGACTACCTGCACGCGTGATGCTGGAAATGTGCGCGAGTTTAGGTACTGAGGGCCAGATGTAGGAGCCCAAATACCGGTCGGTAACGGCCGAATTCGGCCGTTACCGACCGGTATTTAGGAATTGGCATGTAGGGGCCATTATTTTACCGATTCGGTAAATTTACCGATTCTGTAAAAAAACGAATCGGTAATTTTACCTATTCGGTAAATCCAAATGTAGGTGACACTCCTGAGAGTGTCACAGGCCCTTAAGAGTCGGTATTTTACCACACAATCCTATTGTGTGGTAAAATACCGAATCCAGGTGTGCATGCACATCTGTGCATGCACACTGTGCAATGTGACACACAGACATGCCCTAAAGGCTTGTATGTGTGCCACATGTCACACATGCCTTTGCTTCGGGTGCTAGAGGGTGTCAAAGTGACACCCCCTGCACCCTTGTAACATTCGGTATTTACCGATTCGGTAAATACCGAATCGGTATTTCCCATTGATTCCTATGGGAATCAATAGAAAATACCGATTCGGTATTTACCGAATCGGTAAATACCGAATGTTACCGATTCGGTATTTCTATTTTAAAAAATACCTACATCTCTCACATTCATATTTACCGATTCATAAATACCGAATCGGTAAAATGCGGTTTTTATGAGTCGGTAAATGTCCCTCACCTACATCTGGCCCTGAGTTCTGCACCGCAGTGGTTGTTCCCTCCAACGCCCATATTGACTCCGATGCTACAGCCAATGCATTGCAGCTATTAATTGACTGCTTGACAGAACTGTAGCCCGCACGTACCAAGTGTCCGCAAGTAAGTTAATTGCAATAAAATGAAATAATTTGCAATAAAGTTAAACATAATTTGCAATAAAGGTAAATAATGTTAAATGATATGAAAGCAGACTTTTTGTTGCATTCGCTTCCCAGAACAAAAGGACCCCAGGAGAAGAAGAACAACTTTATGAAGAAATGCACCATCTGATGGTGACACTGGCTAGGAGATGTGACTAAACTGAGATCTTGGTTTGATTCCAGTCAGCAACAGCACAATCAGAGCGATGAGAGGTAATGCCCTCAAAAGTTTAACATGGGTACATTTGAGCTGAATACACCCACCAAAAAGCAAATGGCGGACAGTGATCCCTCTGGGAATTCTGAGACATTTACAGTGGATTTCACATGTAGGGCCATTCTATCACATTCTCAGATTACACTAAGAAAACATTAATAAGGGGCCCAATGCAGAGGAACTCCAGAATAGCGAAGCAAGGGCCTGGTGGAGGGCTGGGATGGAGGAGACGGAGAGGGATCCCACACACGCCCTGATTGTGAGTGGCATCATTGGCTCGGCATCAGTAATTTCACACTCAAAATATCAAACCCATGACTATTGGTAATTCTGGGATGTGGAATTTCCAGGACTTTATGACTTGGAACTAGTAAATAGGGATTATGAGCAGTTGCAATCAGTTAGTGACTGCGTACTGTGGGGCTTATTTAGAAGCCTATCGCGCCGCTGGTGTGTCACTTTTATTGACACACCAGCAGCGCAATGGGCTTCCCCATAGTTACAAGGCCATGTAGAGTCACCCTGCATGACTTTTCTTGGCCTAGTAAATATGTTTCACTTTCACTCATAGTTTTGCGTGAAAGGTGCGTTCCATGGATGTTGCTGTGGGTGTTCTCAAAGTACCATCAATGGAATGTGACGCATTCCCAGATTTACAAGATTTTGGGCCTTATTTGCAAGAAAGTAATGCTGTGCGGGACTGCAAGCCATTTGGCTGTGCCGTGTTGCATCACCTTTTAAATCACAGGGATGTATCATATTTACAATGATATAACGTATCCCTGAGCTCGTCCCTGCACTGGCACACAATTGGCTGCCATGCGCCAACGCAGGCACCCTTGTGCCATGGTGAAAGGGTATCTGCGTTTTAGGGGAGATTGTTATTGTTCAGGAACGGAAACCTTCCTGTACAAAAGCAATCACAAGATGTGTGTTTCTCTTTCTATGTGTGCTGCAGGACGCAGCCCGCATAAAAAGAGGAAAAAACAAGGCAAAATAAAAGTATTTCTCCTCTTTGCGCCTCCCCTGGGGAAGCATCAGATTCTGACACATTATCAGGTTTACGAAACGTTGTGGATGGATGGATGGATGGATGGATGGATTTTTATATAGCGCAATATCACTGCCAGGTCTCAAAGCGCTTTGCATTGGGAACCCGTCCTGGTTTTTCCCTGTGAGATAGCCCCTACTGGGTATCCCCAAGGCGAAAGCCAGGCATCCCGCCGCGGGGGGCCATAGTGGAGATTAAGCAAGCTATTGCCCAGAGTTGCAGAGTGTGAACCTGTGATTCGAGTAGGCACCGAAGCGAGAATTACCGAGTCCGTGGACATTTTGGGCTCAAGACCCTGCCGCGTCGGGAATTGAACCCTGGTCCCGGGTCTGATCTCAGCGTCCGGGTCTGCCTCCTCTAACCAGTGAGCCACACTTCTCAGTAAAACTGGGAATGCGGGAGAATCCATGGATGATGCGTAGGAACACCCACAGCACAACGCTTTCACGCAAAATTCTGTGTGGACTTGTAAATAGGGAGCACCACTCTGCACCACTGGTACATCAAAAAAAGTGACGCACCAGCGGCTTTTTAAATACGGCCCTTTGTAACCTGGGAATGCATCAGAATCCTACGCCTCCCTGGGGGAGGTGTAAGGAGGCGTAACAAGGAGAAGTACTTTAATTTCTCCTCAATGTTTCCTCTTTCTATGCATGCTGCATGTATTAAAAGGGGAAACTGCCTTTAATGATTGTTTTTGTACAGGAAGGTGTCCCTTCCTGCGCAAAACCATATCATCCCCTCAGCCCAGGCACCTTTGCAAAAAGACACAAGGGTGTCTTCGCTGGCACATGGCTGATGTTTATGTGCTGGAGCAGGGTTGAAGGACTGGAATGCGTCATATCTTGTAGCTACGGCACATTCCTGCCCTTTTATTGTCACACACAGCAGCTCAACAGGAAGGCTTGCTGCACTGCCGTGTGTCAAAATATAGGTAAATGATGCCCTGTATTTTTTTAGGGTATATTGAGTTTCCAATTTTTTTTACTGTACCCAGCCTCGGCCTTCTCCCACGTCCTTTCAGCTAGGCCATGACTACCCAGTTAATCCACCATGACAGTCAGGGAGGCTTGTGAGAATACATTTTCTTTGCAGACTCACTACCCGGTAGAATCTTGTCTTTTATTCAGGAACATGGGCCTTGCGATCTGAAAGTTCCGGAGAAAAACATGGTTGGGTCCCCTTCCCTTTTAATAAGGATGGAGTTCTGTCAGATGTAATACCAGAACAGAGGTATGATTAGTAGCAGACCCCTCCGCTTGCATCACAGAGGCTGTAAGGCATCTGTCACACCTGTGCTTTTATCTATGGCTGACGACGCAGTAGCAATGGTACCTAATCCCTGAAACACTTGAGAAGGCGTTTACGTGTATTAATCGCCCTGAGTAAAGACTGCTCTCCAGTCACTCTGATCTGTTTGAAAACACAAATGTAAGGGTTTTTAAATGATAAAACAAATATTCAATGCCATCGTAACATTAGAGAACAATCACTTTTACCATTTATTTTGCATGTCATGATTATTAATTGCCTTTGAATCAGAATGTCTAGTGTTTTATAATGAAAGCGATATCTTACCAATGTAACCTCTATCAATTTTTTGCATTTAAATCAATAAATGACAATAGTGGGAAGCAGATGGTGAGACGAATGCAGAACACACTGATCCGATGATCTCCCAGAAAAGACTGAATTTCACATAGGAGGGTTTCATAAGATTCGGCACTTGAAGTTGTCCTAACGACAGTGTTCAGATTTTAGTCAAGTGCTACCTCAATTGATCTTACACAGAAGTGTATTCGAAATGAGTAGCCCCCCAGAGCATGTAATATGACTATGCAACTAATAAAAAAAATATATATGCCTATGTATCCAAACCCGGCCATGTGTGCCAGTCAGTCATAAAACTTTTATTCGGTTACATCTTAGCGAGACCATAAAAAGTACAAAGATAAAACACTACAATACATATAAAAAAAAATTGCAATGTCAAAATACAATTAAAAACAGATGTCATTTAAATCCATTACTAACAGTAATTCATTGGCTAACTAAACAAGAAAATGGAGTAAACTGGATCATTCAGCAGTTACAGCGAATTTTTAAACATGATTTAAGAAAACAAGCTACGCACTTAGCAGTGTATTGTGAATCCAAAAACTGCAGGGCCAGATAAGCGGGCCGACATGTTCTCAGGCCCATTTTTCGCAGTAAGGGAATGATCCAGCGCTTGCGAGAGAGCTCATAGTATCTACAGAACAATATTACGTGCATCGTAGACTGGGATGATATGCCGTCACAAGGGCATTTAGTTGGATTAAGTGACAAGTCCTGCTCTTTTGGGAATGTAACTAGGCGAAAGAAAGAATTAAATCGAAACCTAGTAAGTACATATTTTTCGTAATTAGTTAGATGGAATGTTAGGTATGGTTGAATACCCAAAGCAGTCTGGACTGATAGGATCTGTACGTTTGAGGGTTTGCTTATTTCTTGAGAAAGACGTAGTTCCCTAAAATGAGTTAAGCATAGTTTTTTCAAGTCTTTCCTGGTGATGTCTGTCATCATGGAAGGTTCTAAAAAGTAAGAAATACAGTCCAAGTCCTTGAGGAAATTGGACATGTACAGAAGCCATGGGATTTTTCTCCAGTTTGCCAGGGCCAAACAATCGGTTATCAGTGAGCGGGTTAAATGGCATTGTGTTTTGGTCCAGATACGGTGCCACAGCAAAATCAGCTGGCATCTAATATTATCTATCAAATAATCAATACCCAGCTCGATGTGGCAACCATATGTTGGAGCACTTTGAGGTACTGCCAATAAGTATTTGAGAAACCCATTCTCAACCGTTTGAAGGGTATCGATGGGAGCGTAACCCCAAACCCCTGCACCGTAGGTTGCTATGCTGTGACACTTTGCCTGATAGATTTTTAGCAACTCCATTGGAGCAGGCTTACCCAGTTTCCTCGAAAAGGAAACTAGAGCTGAGGTCGCTCTCTGAAAAAGTAGCTTTTTACTAACCAGGGCTTGTTTCCAACATAATCTATCGTCCACTAAAATTCCTAGGTAGGGATATTCCCTGGTGCGTTCCAACCTAACTTTATAGATAAAACTGGTTTAGGTTTCTTCGCCCTGGGACCGATATGCATAACATAGGTTTTATTTTTATTCACTTTTAGGCCTAAAGAGAGCATAAATTGACAGTATTTATTTAGCTGTCTTTGTAGCTCATTTAAGGTTCTGGCTAGAATTACGGAATCGTCTGCGTATAGTAACGCGGGAATAGGGCGATGATTAATGGATGGAAGATCCTGGCTCCCTTCAAGCATGGCCACTTCCAGCCCGTTAGTATATAGATTAAATAAGAAGGGAGCCAGGACACAGCCCTGTCTAACGCCTTTATTAACGGCAAATGATGGAGATAGTTCACCGACAATCCCATATCTAACGCATGCAGTAGCGTCTGAGTAAAGTTCACGAAGGAATTGGATAAGAGGTGGATCAACCCCAAGTTCACCGAGAATAGACCACAGCCTAGAGTGAATGACACAGTCAAATGCTGCGCTGAGGTCTACATAGACTAAATACATGTTGCCACTTTTAGCCCCCGCATATTTACCTATCAAAAGGGCTAGATTCAATGCCTGCTCCACAGTACCAAGTCCCTCCTGGAAACTTATATTGCAGATCGGTCATGATGTTATTCGTAGACGCCCAATCCTGGAGACGTTCCAAGATCAGCCGACCAGCAACTTTCCCCAGGGAGTCCAGGAGGGAGATGGGCCTGTAACATGCTGGGTTGTTACGTTCGCCCTTCTTGAAAATTGGGAGCAGGATGGAAGTGGACCAGGAGTCTATTAGACCAATTTTTGTGACTGCTGCCATAACTTGAGTAACGAGAGGTGACCAGAGTTCCGGGCTGTGTGCAAAGATGTCTAGTGGAACTCCATCCGGGCCGGGGGCCTTACCGGTTTTGGAGGATGACCGCGCATTAATGACCTCCTTATGATCGAAGAGAAGGTCAATAGGAAATATCTGGTCCCCGGAACGGTCACCTGCCACGTGAACCTCATTGTCAGTATCCTCGGGGGGACCACCAAATATCTTTGAAAAGTGGGCTACCCACTCATCAGCCGTCACTGCAAAATCGAGATGCTGTGAGGATGAGGCATCTACCAAGAAGGGTGATTTTACCGTATGCCAGAACAGGGAACTGTCTTTGGATAGGCAGTTCTCATGTAATTGGGCCCACAAGTTCTTCTTGATTTCATTCCTGCGGTTAAGCTGTGCTAGTTTATAAACCTTTCTCAGTTTAGTGATTTCAGCTCAGTCTCTAACTGGGTCGTGGAGAGCTGTTTTTAAATCGGTTAGGGCTTTACGGCATTTTGAGTTAAACCAGCCTTTGGTTTCCGATTTTCTGGACTTTTGATTACAAGACAGCTCCTCCCGTATGATTCTAATAGTTTCCAAAAAGCTGGTTATGATCAGCTGGGGTGAGGAGTCTAATGCTAAACAATTATTCATCCATGGAAGGGCTCTGGATACCACTTTACTAGTAATTGCTGCTGGGTCAATTTTAGACCATTTTACAGAAAAGCTGTTTACTTTGTCTATAGACAATGATTGTTGGTTCAGTAAACTTGGCCTGGTTAATTGAGATGTAAAATTTTTTATTGACAGGGTAACACTGTTAGGAAAATGGTCACTGCTAACATCTGAGCCTGTTTTAAAAGTTACCAGTTGACCCTTTATAATCTGGAGGCATAGAATGTAATCGATGACGCTTGACAGACCCCTACCATGGAACGTTGGCAAGAAATCAGCGGGGGGATCTACAAGTCGTTTGCAAAGTCCATCTCTAATGAAAATAGACACTCATTTAGGCAGTTACCTAACTTCGTATGCGTAAAGTGTGTCAGGGAACATCCATTTTCATCCTGAAGACCACCGGTGCCATTCTTGTAATTATTACATAATGAAATATTAACCCCCCCCCCCCCAAATCACATAGGAGGTAGAGGAAATGTACTTATTCCGCTGTTTGTTTAAAAAAGATGTAATTTCAATTAAAATTTTAGCACATTCAGTTTACTGAAGGTTATTATAAAAGTTAACCAGGAAATACATCATGCATTTATTAAATGAAGCCCTTAAGATTTGAAAATTGTCGCCAGACAGAAGAACAGTTATGTCCATAGGTGGTAAGTTGCTTGCGGTGTATACAGCGAGACCTCCCTTAGGTCTACCGAAAGTTCTAGAACTAGCTGGGACGTAATATGTTTTAAAACCTAGGAGGTGTATAGGCTCAATGGCCCAGGTTTCCTGCAAGCATACTATCTGGTGTACACTAACTGTATCTATCCATGCTTTGAGATTTGTTTTGGAGCGGAGACCGGCAACGTTCCAAAATAGAGCAGAAAGGGTTAGGTTGAAGTTTGACGGGTCGTTAGTTTCGAGGGGAACATTGGAGCTTTTATACCTATCAAAGAATACAATTCTGGCAGCGGAACATTTAATTGTATTTTAGAGGGTTCATCAGGGATTATAGAACTATCATGGACCAAACCTGCTTCTGATGATCTTGGGATGGCCACCTCCCCCACACTACCAGGTGTCTCATTCTTAGCAGCTAAAGTCTCTGATAAGTCAGCAGTTATTTCTATGGAGGAATTGGGTGTTATTATTTTTAATTCCATTATCCTGTCGGGGATTACAGAGTTTGAGGAGGATCTCGGGGAGCTAAAAGATGGTTGTGGAGATTTGGACCCAAAAAATATTGGGCCCGGGCTGCCCTGACCAGTACGCGATGGTGGTCAATCCACCATTTCTAAGCAGTTAAATCTATTTGCGACTGGTATGCCTCTCCAACCTACAGGAGGAGCAATGTCTCTACCTCCGGTTCCAGACCAGTCAACCAATTCCCTTCTCCTATCCCAGTTTCCTACTTGGGTCCAGTTCCATTCTGGGCCTTCATTATAACGGGGTGTTGGAGGATAGAAGAAGGAGAGTCTTTTTGTGTCTATCCAATCATTCGTTACCGGCATGCCCCAGGAACAAATGAGCTTGACTGTGTATGGGTCATCAAAATTGACTATAACACAGTCCCCCGGGATTGTTTTCGACTCCTTACCTTTCCAGGGGACCCTGCGGACCGTTGAGACTCTGCTAACAAGGTGCGGTGGCAACGGTCTGTTGGTAGATAACCAGTACAGCACCTTGTTTTTCAAAGACCAACCTGGTTCCTCCACGTTGGGACTCAGCTCGGGGACCCTAGTCATAATTACCACATAAGGGCTTGCTCTGGTGGTAAGTGTATTGGGTGCCCACCCCTCCCCCTATTCCTATTGTTAGTATGTTGTGCCCCTGATGGTTTAGCAGGGACAGACTTCAGTGTAATAGGGGGGACTGGAGTTTATATTGTCTCAGGGACCTTCTTCGCCACTACAGGAGGGGGCTTCGATTTTGCAATTGTCGCATCAGTAGCGACTTTTGTGGCTTGCACCCCTACCTTAGAGGTTTTGCTGTTCACTTTCTGCCCCCCTGTTTGCACCAGCCCCGCCCCCTTCGGATTATTAGAAGTTGCATTCAGAGCAGCTATCTGCTTTTCGATCTTTATGAGGCTCATTTCAATGGGTTGCATGTAAATTTTAACAAGTTCACCTAATCTAATTAGTAATTGATTATTTACCCCACAAATTTGCACCCTCCTCCCGTGTTACTAGTTACACTGAGGTTCGCTGTATTCATAGAGAGATTTATTACTTCTGTTGGTATAGTAGTTAACTCTCTCTGGATTGAACTATCTTGTCCTGTTGCCTGATTGGGGGATGGTTCTTTATGGTGATTATGTTTCTTAATTTGTTTCGCTTTAAGCGGTTTCTTTTGTTTAGGTATGGCGCCCTCCCTCAATCCCCGGTCTAGCTCTATGTCGGGATCCTCCCGTCTCGGGCTCGCAAAAAGAACAGGGTTTTTTTCTAACATCATGGACGATTGCGAGTCCGAGAACTCTAGGGATGCCGACAAATCAACCATATTTGGCACAGTGTGGGATTCTGCATGTACTTCCAATAATGGTCCGGTTTCCCGTAATTGAGTGGGTGTCCTAGGCGAGGCTAGAGAACCCAGCGATGACCGTTTGGCCCGGGCTAAATCTTGTGATACCCTGCGTTCTAAAAGGAATATGCCTTGGTCAATTGCCTCGTTTGCCCTGGTGATATAATGATCGATTGGGCCAATGATCTGTGCTGCGCCCTGTGCTGTTTTACTCCTACTACCCCTAGTAGTCATGTTGTTACTAACAGTAAACAAAGGTTTTCCAATAGTAAAGGAGATGGAGCATAAGGTACATCCAATGTAGGGGGCAAGATGAGTATAGCAGGACAAAAATAAATGGGGTGGCCCAGTCCAGTCTTACCCGGTCTTTAACGGGCTTAAACGGGCCCGCCCTTGGCCCGGGCTTCTCCCGGCGTCCCGCGAGGCGGGGGGGACGCTGTACTTATGCGCCTCCTGGCACTGACTATTGATGCGCGGAGTGCGCGTGGCCTGCTGGGGGTTGTAGTTCCCCTGGCCTGCACTCCTCTCGGCGGCCGGGCTCCGAACCGTTGATGTGAGCCGAGCAGCGGGAAGCAGGCAGTTTGTGAGTCAGGATAGGTGGCTTGAGAGCAGGTTGCCGCAGGCAAGGACTCCACTCGGCGTTTAAATGTCAATATCAAAGAAAAGGTTTCCCCCGCTCTGCCGGGGGGGACGCTGTACTTATGCGCCTCCTGGCGCTGACTATTGATGCGCGGGGTGTACGTGCCCTGCTGGGGGTTGTAGTTCCTCTGGCCTGCACTCCTCTCGGCGGCCGGGCTCCGAACCGTTGATGTGAGCCGAGCAGCGGGACGCAGGCAGTTCGTGTGTCAGGATAGGTGGCTTGAGAGCAGGTCGCCGCAGGCAAGGACTCCACTCGGCGTTTAAATGTCAATATCAAAGAAAGGTTTCCCCCAAATGGAAAGTATCCTTTACATAAGTGCCTGATTGGGTGTCAGCAAAACGAACACATGAGCGCATAGCTACAATTGTGAGTTTATTTTGAAAACCATAGTCGACCTCTTATAGAGAGAAGGATATGTGTCACTGCATACTCTACATGTTCTAATGCTGTCAAGATGCTCATTAACAAATATTTGAGGATGCTGAACACAGGGAATATGAACTAACAAATACAAGTGTTTTCCCTCAGAAAGGCACTAGCCTAAGAGATTTATTAGTATGCACAAGACGAATGAAACCTAACAATCCCCAAACTGGGACTACATTAGGAGGTTTACCCTCTGTTGCAGGCCAAGACGGAAAAGACAAAAATAAATAAGTAAATAATCACTTATCTGCATCACCGCATTGCCCCCCTCTCTTCTGCAGGCAAAGACTCCCAGAGTGCACTGCGGCAAATCCTGTTGCTCCTTTCATGATGCTGAAAGCAGTGTCAGGATTGAGCTGAGCGCTGAGGATTTGTGCTCCTAGTTAGACTGGGGGCCTGTGCCTGCTTTCTCCAACCTGGCAATGTGGCTCGGGTTGGAGAGAGCTTCAGTGCACACAACAGTTTGGCCAGCCTGAGACAGCCGGCCCAACCATCATGTGCACTGATAACAGTGCCCACCTCTCCCACTCAGTGCCTGCCACCCCTAAGACTCCACGTAAGGAGAAAAATAAAACAATAATGAACATGATATATTAGCATTTTATTTTTCAAGTTTTGCAGCTGCTGCTGCTGGCAGGGGGGTGACACTCCTCTGCCATAGCAAAAGAGCCGCCACTGGAGAAAGTCATGCCTTTTGCCCTGATCCCCCCATTTTTTGACTGATACTGGTGGTTACTGACTCTGATTGTGCCCTGGGATCTGCTAAGCTGGCCCTGGGCCAGTGCTATGTTTAAAAGGTATATGGTTATTAGGTGTAATTACAATTGGTACTGACAACCTACCCGTAAGTCCCTAGTATATGGTAGGGCATGTAGGTTTAGAGGCCAATAGATATAATGTACTTAAGAGTTTACTGCTGTGGTGCCTGCTGTCATTATAAAGGCAGCCCTGCTCTGCAGGCTACTTTTAAAATAAAATGATGTTCAAATGCGACTTTTGAATTAAAAGTACTAGTCTTAAACGACCTTATTTTTACATATACATCAAAAGGGCTACCCTACGTGCTCCAAGGGAATGGTGTGTTGGAATAATAAACAGGGACATCATAAAAGATGAGGGAACTGTCAATGTCGTTTTTCCCTACTGTATGCCCTTAGCTCCCTAGACTAACATGGTAATGCTTTATTAAAATTGTAAAAAGGCTAACACCTGACAGGAGTGAGCCAACATATTAATTCAAAGTATAAAAGTAATAGTTATAATAAATCCAGCAACTTTCCAAGGTTGGATTTATTATAACTATTGCAGGAAAGTAGTTTAAGAACTGCTTTCCTGAATTTACTTAAAATCAGCCCTGTAGCAACCTCTTCTGATTGACCTGCTTTTGACAGGCTGAGCCAAGCTTCCTTGATGAGGTGTGAAGTGGCCTGGGCTGAGATAAGGGAGACATCTGGTGGGAGGAGATCTGCAGCAGCAGATGTCAGGACAGGAAGGGGGCTGGGTAGCCAAACTGTTCTTTAAACGGGTAAAGGCAATGAGGACAGGAACCAGGCCCACCCCCACCTACTGCACCCTCAGCCAGATGGAAGCCTGTGTGTGTAATTGATTCAGAAGAGGGTCTGGAAGAGAAATGTTAGCCACATCTGTGGATTGGGTTAGCCAGGCCTTAACCTCTAGGCGAGATTTTCTCCATTTTGATTTTGTGGAACAGTGCTTTCTGGGACACAAATATGCCACACTTCTAAGGATGTTCTCATCCCAGAGGGTGGCATCCTACTGGTCAGAACACCCCCCCTTCTTGTTAGCGAAGAAATCTTGATAAATATGGGAGGACTGCCCACCAAGTGAGATCCCATCCTGAAAACCAGCACACGGACACACTTGGGTGTATCTGTTTGCTCTACATATACCATGCAAAAGAAGAAGGACTGCCCTGTTGAACCCCTGGCCTGCACCAAGAGAGAACTGCAGTCTGAAGGACTCCCCCTGCTGCACACTTTGGGCCTCATAAAATATGACTTTGCCTTGCTTCAAAGGATTAAGGAGTAGACTCACTGATAGCAACAGGTACACAGGAGCTTCAATAAGTCACCTGCATCAACTCCACCATGAAGCGCCCAATTGACCAGCGACCTGTGGACTTTTAAGGATTAGACCAGGTGCACTGTACAAAACCTCAAAAAGGGAAAACAGAGCTTCTGGACCCTTGGCTGGTGTTGTGGATCCTTCAAGACTCCAAAAGGACATCTGGAAAGAAAATCTAGAAGTTTGAGATCATTTGGAGAGTTTTTGGTTAAAAGCTTCACAAATTGACCAACCCGATGAGAGTCAAGCTGGCGATGTTGAACTGCAACTCAGGCTGAAAACCAGGTTTGCCTCGCCAAAAGGTCCAGAGCTCTTCATTGTCGATGACAAAAACCAAGACTTCCAGGAATCACCAATGCATAGTGCTGAAACAGGCTGCCATCTTCAAACCACCACCCTGCTTGCTGTGGAAACTTGCTTGATGTCCAGGGAATAGAACCGAAAGTGACTAAATGCAAAGTTAAAATTTTGACCAGCCACTACCACCCCATTGTACTTAACCCCCTCTCCATCGTGGTCAGCCTGAAACTTTGACTTTTTCCTGGTCAAGCACAACCAGGTGTCCCCCGTTGGAGCTTTTTGGTTTTAAGCACTAGAAAGCACATTTTTACAATAATATCTCTGGTTCCCTACATTTTATTCTTGTTGTTTTTGTGTCATTTTAAAGATAAAAATATTTCCTATTTTTATAAATTGGTGTTGTATTTTTATTGTGTGTTGTGTCTTACTTATTCACTCGTTTGGTGATAGTAAACGCTTTACACACCTGTCTCCTAAGTCAAGCCTGACTGCTCGTTAGTCAAGATACCAGGGCTTTAGCAAGGATTCTTTTAATGAGACCTGACTGGGCCTTATTTGTGATTGTGGTGTTATTAGCTGTAGATACCTATGTGCACCTACAAATAAACCACCTTCCAACACACATGTATGACTGACTACTCATTACCTTGAACTACGACATTGTGAAGATGACTTAATATGGGTAATACTGGAAAAATAAGAAGCCAAGACTGAGTGATGTTCAATACAGCAATATATTTTACTTACTGATCATAGATGATAGTACAGAATGCGAGTCCACCGAATGGGTACAAATGATGATATATCTTTCTTACAATCAGGATCTCAGTGAATATAAGGGTTATGAATTATTGTACTTTGTAAGAAAAACACATTTCACTAGTTTGGTCATTTTCTCATTGGTTGAAGCAAAGCATTTGAAAGCTGCTTTGGCCTCACCAACTAGAGAAAATTGTCCAGATAGTTGGCTAGTGGCACACAGTATATATATTTTGTACTGAATTGATAAGATGTTCTCATCTTGCTATTCTGGTTTGTTTCTCATGATGAGTTGAATTGAAGTATCAAAATACAATCATTTCACATTACCAGTTTTTTTAACTGATGAAAATTATTAGTGTACAAATTATCACTTTTAAGTCTGTGCTCATGCTCATTTTCTAGATAAACTTTATCCGTTGCCAATACAGTTTTTTAGACTGATGTGGACAGCTGTGCATGGCGCTGTAGACATAGAGCCAGATGTAGGTAAATCTAAAATATCGAGTCCTTAATAGTAATTTTACAGATTCGCTATTAAGAACATGGTATTTCAGATGCAGATAAAAAAAATCATAAAAAATTACAGAATTGGTAAAAATCGGTAATAATTAGCGATTTGGTAAAAAACGGTAAAAATATTTACCGACTCCCCTTTACCGAATTGGTATAACCGATTCCTTAATACCTATTGGGTAATTAGTGAATCGGTATTTTGAAAAATAGCTAATTGTTGAATTAGCCAATCCTGTGCTTCCTCATGACCTCACAACCAGGAAGTGCCCACACCCATGCAGCTGCACTGATTCTGAAGCTGTTGGAGAGGCAGGGAGCACAGCAAACAACCCAGGAGCAAGTTTTCCAAGTTTTTGCTGATATCCCAGACCAGAAATGGAGAACTAGGAGAAGGAAAAGGAGGCAGGAGAGCGCAAAAGGAAACATACATTCAGTGAGAGGGAGCTGGAGGTCCTGACTGAGCAGGTTACAAAGGATCATGACAAACTGTTTGGAAAAAAAATCCCTGCATATGCCTGAATCACAGAAGAGGCAGATATGGCTGGTTATCCAGTAAAGGATTAATGCCATTAGTGTAACCTAGTGCTCCATTGAAGAACTTAACAAACGCTGGTATGACCTCAGGAAGCGTGCAAAGGAGAGGTTGGCAGAGAGAATGAAGTAAGCCAAGCAGACAGGTGGAGGGAGAAACACAGCACCTGCACCAACTGCCCTAGATCTCCTGGTGGAGTCCACCTTCCAGCCGGAGAGTGTGAGTGGGATTGGGGATGCAGACAGCTCAGCCAGAGCTGGCAACAGGCAAGGTAAGATGCATGCACAGCATGCTGTGCCCCCCAATCCCCAATCCCCAATGAGGCAGTATGATTCCCACTCCAGTACATGTTTTACTAAAAGCCAGCAATGCATTATGGGAGATGTAGTCAGAAGTAACACATATCATAACAGTTAGTCCACTGAACCCAAAGGCACGTGACACACATCAGCAATTAGCAAGCAGAGGACAGTCAGTTTGATTGGCAGTCATGAAATTTATTAGTACGCAAATGCTGCCAGACAAGTGAGCAAATGTACATTCTGTCTCTACAGGCAAGCCATCCCACAGGGCTGCAGAAGGGGACACAGGAATGGCACCTGGAGAGAGAGAACACAGAAGGAGGAGGTCTTGTTGCCTGCAGAGCACGCAGCACCACCACCACCACAACAATTACCACCACCACCATCACCAGCATCACCTCCGCCACCATCACCGCCACCACCACCGAGAGCCAGGAGGCATACAGTGGCTAGCCTCCAGCAGATGCAGGTGTCCGAGGAGGACAGCATGGGAGGGAAACATTCCATGCTGGCAGAGGATGACAACAGTGCAGGCACACAGTCCCCCACCGAGCGTACCCACACAGTTGTTAGACGCCGCAGAGAAGGGCAGCCAGTCCAGTTGCACAGGGCAAGGATCCACGTGTATTCGCCGGTCTTGAGGGGAACATGCTCAAGGTGCAGCACCTGCAAGGCAAAGCAATCAGATCAGTGCAATGGCAGATGGTCCACATGAATAGACACATGCTGGAAATCAAGGAGGACATTAACAGCATGAACAATACCGTGGCTGAGGGCATGAGGGACATATCCGAGGCAGTGAGGCTGCTGTGCAGCAAAATGGATGAGGATCGTTTGGCGAGGCGCAGTGATAGGCAGAAATTGGACAACTACACTAAGGCGGTGAACCACCTCTCCACTGCCACATCTCTGCTCTGCAGGCGCTCGGTGGCCATGCAGGAGGAGATGGCCCACTGCACCCGTGATGTGGCAAGGGGGCTGGTCACAGTGACCAGTGCACTGGAAGTGCTACAAACAAACCAAATAGCCACTACAGGTGCAGGTGATGGGGGGATAGTGAAGAGGCAACTAGCCGCAGTAGCATCATGCTCTGATAACCGAGTCCAGGAGGCGCAGCAAACAACACAGCACTGCCACAGGACAGACTGCCAGTGAGGACAGTGTGCCCAGGGAACGCATCAGTGCTGTGCGTGGATGCAGGAATTAATGGCAGCCATCACCTGGTATTGCGAAATGGGTGATGTAACCCATTTCGCCTTTGGAGTGTCCATTGTATATTGGCCTGGCCTGTTGAGGCCTTTATGTTGTGGCGGTGTGCTATGCTTTTGCCTGAGTGAAGGTTAATAAAACACGGTCACTCAATTACAGTAACTGGCTGTGTCTCCTTACTTACTCAGAAACAGTTACATGTGATCTCAGGCCATCTGTGTCTGCCATCTGATGCTGCTGCCACACCTGCTGCGCTGTGCTCTGGCTGTGGACAATCCTCACCCTTGTCCTCAGATTCAGTTAGTTCCACTGCTGTTCCTTTATTTGTGGCAAGGTTATGCAGCATGGCACATGTTGCTATTATTTTAAAGCAGATGATGGGGCGGTACTGACGTGCACCTCCACTTTTATGGAGGCAGTGGAACCTGCTTTTTAAGAGTCTGAATGTGCACTCCACAACATTTCGCGTAGATCTATGTGCCACATTGTATCTTCTCTCACTTGGGGTAGATGGGTTGAGGTATGGAGTCAGGATAAATGCCCGCACAGCATATGTGCTATCACCTGAGTGAGAAAGGAAGTGCCATTAATAACAGTCACCAAAACATTCATCCAAGGTATACATCAGGGTGTGTCACATTGATTTACCTAGCAGGTATCCTTCTCCAAATTTGCCCCCAGCCAGACGTCTGTAGATCCCACTGTTCCTGAATATGTAGGAGTCATGGGTACTCCCTGGAAATTTGGCTACAATGTCAGTGATGATGTGGTCCGCATCGCATATTACCTGCATGTTGATAGAATGTGTCGATTTGCGGTTCCAATATATGTACTCTGTAGCTGCAGGTGGGCAGATTGGTATGTGTATCCCATCAATGCACCCTGTTACATGTGGGAACTAAGCCTTTTGGTAAAAATCCATCATGGTTTTCTGCAGTTCCGCCTGTGTGCTGGGGAAGCGTATGTAGTGATGCATTCTTTGCATCATTGTACTATAAGTGGGCAACCCAATATACCCTTGAGGGTTCGGGCAAACAAGTGAAAGGGTAGAGGTACCTTCAAGGGATTTTACTAATAGTTTTTTTATATAGTGATTTGTATATATACTTCAAGATCCAAATCGATGTTGGTCTATATCTAAACATGCAAATAGTTGTTATTTATTTAAACTTTAAACAGTCACACTGTGTGATCAGAACAAAAAAGGCAAGAACGGGTGTATGTAGAAAAATATGTATATTATTCTTCAAAATAGGGTACTCAAATAGTATATCAACAATGTTACAAGAAGTACATAATTTCAGAAATAAAGCAACTTCATTGTAGCAATTGTGGGCGCTTTTCTTTTGTTATAACAGATATAAGGAAAAGAAAAAGCGTAGGTCGACGTTTCGGTCTCTAGAAATTGATTGCCGAGACCATCTTCAGGACAAAACGAAGATATACAGGAAGACCCCTTTTACAATGTGTAGAGGGCAGATTATTGCTTGTAACTGTTCCAAACAGCGATTTCCAAATGGTCATTAATGTATGAGACCTTAAATAATCTTGATGCAGTATTAGGTTGTGAAAAGCTGGCTGTCCTTGAACATATTCGATCAGGATATCTGAATTTTTTCAAGTTGTTCGTCGCACTTAGCGTTCAAATTGTAAACGATCCCTTGCTTTAGTCAAGTGTTTTCAATCGTATCCTCCGCGACACAAAGTTGCAAGTTTTTTTTGTTCTGATCACACAGTGTTACTGTTTAAAGTTTAAATGAATAATAACTATTTGCACATTTCTTTGCATCATGGCATCCAGGAAAGTGTTGAAAAAACGGGACTGGCAACTCTGTGACACACCACCTGCCACAGCTATCACCCCCTGGTGACTACCTGATGCAAGTAGGTGCAGGCTACAGAGCACCTGAACATGTGTTGGTATAGCGTGCACCCTTGGTCTCTGAAGCTCCAGGAGTGGGTGCAGCTCCTGTATCAGGTCTAGGATGGTTTGGGGGTCTAGCCTGTACCTCTCATGGATTTCAGCATCAGTCAGTTGGAACAGTGTAACGCGCAGTCTGTACACTTGCTCCTCCCATCTCCAGATCCTCAGTCCTGCTGCTTGCACATGAAGCTGCTTTCCAATGACGTAGAGGGCATTGTGTTCACACTGTTGCATTTTGGAGCTGTTTAAATGCAGTGCTCCTGATTACCACCTGCTTTGATTCATTGGTAATTAGTGACTCCCAAATACCGAAAAATGGAAAAATTGGTATTTCCGAATTTTGGTACATCGATTTGAGAGTTTTCAAGGATTTCCTATTTAGCGATTCGGTATTTGAGGTTTCGGTGTTTGCTAATCGCACATTAAGGAATCGGTAACTGGTTTCCCTTATTTTTACCGATTCCTTATTTGCGATGGTGTTTGGTGTTACCTACATTGTACATGGCTAAATACTAGTCTGTAACGCAGAAATATCTGCAAAAGATCTGCGTTACCGACCGGTATTTAGCCACCTACATCTGGCCCAAAGTGACTTAACGCTTATGACGTACGGATGCACGCACACATGTAAATGTGACTCTATCGGGAGTATTACTTAGTTTTAAAACTATTTCCTGAGGACTGCCAACAAAAATATTTGCTTAAAATGTAATTTTCTTTATAATTCCGCTATTCTCCTATAAACAGACAAATAAAGTTAAACACAGCTTTCTGTAAGAGATGCATCGGGATCCAAAATAGAAATTATGATTAGGAACACTCCACTGTGACTAACATGAATTTGGATTTCTGCACTGAGTGCCAGCAAAGTGTAGTGAATTGCAGTGAAGCATTGAGCAGTTTTGTAGATTTCATTATTGATACGATTTGATTAACAAATATATAATGTACATATATGTTATGGTTTTAAGCAACTTCATAAATAAAATAATTTGAAATTTAAATTTAGACAGTGATGTAATATGAAAATATTCAACTTTTTACATAAGATATCTTAGAAAGACATTACTAGTGAACAGTTCAGCAGAGAAACACATGGCCAATAGAATTTATCTTGAACAGACATTAACCATTTTACCATAGGTGACTTAGTGAAAACAGAGCAATAACATATGATTCACAAATGGAATTTAACAAAACTGCACGCTGTAAGGAACGTCATCATAAATTACATTAAATGGTATGATATTCTTGTACTGTGAATACCATTGAATGCCCACTTAATGATGGGGATCCAAGTACCATATATATATTTGAATAACTTTCCGAACAAGTACAAAGCCTTGACGAAGACAGAATTTGAATTCTCAAACCATAGGTTCAGCGATAAAGCACTTAATCGGCAGTGCACAAGTGATTCTCTGGTAAATTCAGTGAAAGCATAACTATGGCATATCATTTGCAGTGAAATTCAGTGAGGCCTAATAGGTGACTGTATGCTGAAAGCTAAATCATCTAAAGAGAGAAAGAATGTGTTTTGTTATTTGGGGTACACATAATTGAAGAAAAAATCCATAGAGACTCCCAAAAATTATTTGCTTATCATTAACGTCTGTTTTCCTATTACTATACCCACTTTAAAATGCTAAATAATTCAATACAATGTGAAAGGAATTAACCAGTGACTTATTTGAGAAATCATTGAAATTACTTATGATAAAACAGGCATATAAGCAGACCCATTACTATGGTGACAGTAAGACTTGAGACCTTACCCTAAGTCTAAGAATAAGAGAACTCAAGTGGTGCACTAGTGAGCTGGATGAAAACACAGCTATGACGTCATTCAGAAAATGTAATTTAATGACATTTCAGAAGAAACTTGTGTGTTTTCTGCATGGCCCATTGTAGTTTTCTTTATGTAGCTTAACTGTGCACATTGTAGGTCTCATTTTCCTTTGCACTCGTTACTTTATAAATATATTATGCTTTTGTGCCACATTTTACTGTCACACAGAACCTGCCTAATTTCTTTGCGGTCTGTTCTTTTCCTGGGACTTAGTCTGAACACCATAGACAAGGTCAAACAACAATGCTCCTTGTTTATTTTTTTGTCCAGGCACTAACACTTAGACATAACAAAAGAATGCAGCTGTTGTTTATGTGCACACATGTCCTATCGTATAAACGAGCACATGAGCAGAAAACAGACACATGGAATGAGAGTTCTGAGACAAGAGCACTGCACTTGCTGAGATGTAGAGCATCCATCTGTGTATGCTAATTTACGGGGTCTGTCAGTAATCCCAGAGTCTTTGATGAATAATCATTTTGCTTTGTTAGCAAGGGAGGGGGTTTAGGTTACTCTGTCCTATAAAATGACAGGGCTTTTCATGATTTTTGGATTTTTATACATGCTAACAGTATTTTTGGTATGAATTTGTTTTCTAATTGTAGCACGCGTAGTGCATTTCAGGGCACAATAGTTTAAATAAATATTCTAAACTTTCTTCGTGTCTCCTGGTCATCCTATTGTGGATGAATATGAGTGAGAGAGTGAAAGGTGTGTCCTGTTACCGAGATCCAAAAGAGGGTCAAGAGTGTTGTGCTCAGTGGTGCCAATTCACTTGTTTCTCTGGAAAGGTTAGGAGGGCAAAGGAGGCACTATAGCCAGTCGAACTCAGACACATAGGTACAGAGGTGATATAGTGACTACATACTGATGTTCTATGGCTGTAAGCATAGTTCTGTTTTAAGAGCAGAATCTCTGCAACAACCTCAAGCTAACTCATTTTCTACTGCCTGAAAACGTGGTTGTATTTTTGCAGTATGAAAATTATTGACGTCTTAAATGTTGGAGAGATATTTGAAACAAAATGGGATTGTGCTCCAGATTTGTGTCCATAGTGATAGTAAAATGTAAACCCTTAATCTTCCATGGAAGAATCAAATATCTTGACCAGCAGGCCAGGATCAACACTTTGGAGATAGATGAAAACATACCTATACCATGTGATTCGAAAATGGGATTCGATGAGAAATTATGATAGGTCTGGAGAAATGTTAATTTTGCCAGAGTAATTAAAGTAATTGTGGTAATTCCACATTACACTTGTGATGTAAAATGATAGAAATGTTGTGATTATACCTGCTTGAGTAACTAAGAGCAATTTGGAACAAATATCCTACCTCAGGAGGACAGGAACAACAAACCTAGAGCACACGAGCAGCTGCTTACTGCTTCTGCTCATGTCATATTGCATTTAGCACTGTTGTCTTTGCGCAAAATGCACCCTCTTGTCCATGTTGGACATAAATGTGCATTTTGGGATAAGAAAATAGTGCTAAATGTTGGTTTGTGCTCCTCACATAATTACGAGTAATTACACATAATTTAGATTGTAAACTGAGAAATACATAATTTAGGTAGTAAAAGTGTGGGAGAGAGAAAGCCAGCAAGAGAGAGAAACTGAGAATGGGAAGTTATTTTGTGTTTTAGAGCATGGTATATTTTGAAAATATATTTCTTGAGAAACTGGCAACAAACATATTTGCTCACATATAGAATATTGTTTTCCTGATATTACTAAATTATCTGATAACAAAAAGAACATTTGGAGTTGTAATATGAAAATTACTAGCAGCCCGCCCCGGCGTTGCCCGGGGGCAGAAGGGGGCTGGGGGCTGCATTTTGAGCATTTGTTTAGTCCTCCCCCGCCCGCCCGCCCGACCCGACCCGACATTGCCCGCCCGCCTGCCTCCCGCCCACCTCCCGCCTCCCACCTCCTGCCTCTGCCTTACCTCAGCCGCGCTCTACCTCAGCCGCGCTCGGACTTAGCCCCCACTTCCGGGCCCCCGCCCGCCCCGACATTACCCGGACCGCCTCCCGCCTCCCGCCTCCCCTTACCTGAGCCGCCGCGCCACTCCTCGCCGCACGTCACTCCTCGCAGCACGTCGCCGCTCGTGACCGCTCCTCCCCGCCTGTCGTCATCACGCAGGTGTAGGTCGTGGTCAGCGCTACGTCGCGGCCGGCGCTCGCTTTAGGGGACTACTTTGTTTTTAAACTTTAATTTTTTAATTTACGTTTATTTTTTATTTTATGCAGCCTATGTCCATCTACACAGCCTGAGGATTACAACAATGTATTGGGTGTGTGGATTGGCGCTGTGGTTCCAGAGTTTACCTTGCCAAAAGGTTTCTGTTCTCTCTTTATAATAGTAGTATAGATTAACCTTTCACTCATTTGAGAGATTGTTGAAACACTGTGTGGTTCAACAGCCCTTAGGAGTGGGGAGACCGCACAGGAAGCTAGTCTGCATCCCAACAGGGCAGCCAATGCCTCTCTCCCATGCCCCTATGGAAATGCCTAACAACCTCATATGCAGAGGAGAAAAGGCATCCTTCTATACTGAAATGACTATAACTTTTGCTATCACCAAGTCCAGGGGATAGTACTCCACCTGACGTGAGTAGGAAATTTTCAGGGGGATTAGTTTTTTTCCCTAACAAGGTCCTGATGAAAGCCACCCACCCTGTATGGGTGCATGCAGGCTGAAACATGTTGACATAGCAATATGAAGGACGCATTGTACGTCCTTTATTTCACATTCACCGTTTTTAATCTTACCCTTATAATTTTCTTTCGAATAAATTGCACTTCATGATAAAGAGGTTATTTAAAATTGTCAATTCTGTACAAACTAGATGCTAACCAGCTTTTGCAGATCTCCCCATGGTGAAGGCCAACAAAAGACCAGATGATGATGCTATCAACCAAGGTTATGCCAATGGCAATAAACATACCAAAGGTAGAAAATGGCTGTTGAGGATCTTCACATTTTTGCTAGATCCCTCGAGTCCTCTTGGCTCCACTCCTTTTTGATTTAGTGGTTGAACAGCCCTTCAACCAGGCACATGTCAATCTAGTAAGCAGGGGAAGAAGAAGTAGACAAAGAGAGCTAGGCAAGAGTCTTGCTCAGACTCCACATCAGAACTAGAGATGCCCCAAAGTAGTAGAAAGATGCAACGAGCCTCGCCACAAACAGCAGCAATAAAAAAGGAAACAGCAGCAGTAACGGCAGTAAAAGCAGCAACAAAAAATAAGGAGGGGTATAAGAAAATAGATTACCTAACAACTACAAATGCTGCTGAGCTAAGCCCCACGAAAGAGATACAAACAACAGAGTTGGTAGTAGATTGCCGAGCAGCAGCAAGAAACAAGAGCACCTGCCTGCCAAAAGATCAAAATCAAGAGGGATCATTCACTGGCCCAATTTTGCCAGGCACTGCATTAACGAATGCAATAATGGTACAAGCAGAGATCCACAGCTCAACAGTTCAAGAGGTTTACTTGTCTCAAAATCTAAAAAGCTGGGACAGTTTGATCCTGAAGAAAGATGCAAAGGGAGAATTCTCAGACTAGAGCAGAAAAACAGAAGTTACAGGAAAATCTTCTCATTGAATTCAGCAGAATAGAACCTCAATCCCAAGACGTCAAACAATGGAGGATTAACTGTGCAGGGATTTTGTTACAAAACTCCCAAGTAGAGGTAGGGAGAGAGAAGGATAAATCAACAATCAATCTAAGCCCTTCACAATAGGCAGTAGCACCCTACAGGATAAAAATATTTTAGTCTATGGAAAAACATTGCCATCAATATTGATCAGGAACATTAAGCAAAAGGAGCAAGGGGACATAGGTTTAATCAGAGACTCCCTAAGAACAGATGAAAAAAATCAGGATCAGATAAAGAAGGATACGGCCAACACTTGGAGGGCACTCTTGATAACCATGGGTGCAATGTGGACAGCCATATACAATCAAGCAGACAAACAGGATCTGCAGTGGATCTGCTATTTTGGCAGTTCGCATAGTGGGGATTGACAAAAAATTACAAGCACTGAATGACCTGATTCAGACAACCCAAAAACACAAATATACACAGCAAGTAACATGCCGTTGTGAATTCCTAGGAGACAGGCCGGAAAGTTTGACATCTCTTCTTACTGACATCTTGACAGAAGGAAGGTCACAAGCAGCAAGAGTGCACCTGAGACAAAGTGTTCAAGAAAACGAAGCGGAAGTTTCCGCAAGGTCTACCGATAATCATATGCCTCCAAGAGACAAAGAGCGTATTCCTACCAGCCAAACCTCCCCCTGTGTACACATAAAATAATCAAGGGAAGGTTCATCCTTTCAACAAATGATGCCCAAAACCGGACCCCAAAAAAGGAGCACAGAGTCACAAAAGTAGAAGTGGTAGAACAACAACCAACGAAAAGGGGAAAAAAAGTCAATGAAAAGCAAGAAAGAAGGGGAAAGTATTGCAACAACAAAACGTATGGCAATTATTCACTCAACACACAAAGAAACAGACATCAGAGGTGGAGGCACCAACAAAGATGTAACAGGACATTATGGAAACCTCACAGAAATCCAAGTGTGGGCCGCAAGCGTCAGCAAATAAAGAGAAAATTAAAGCCAGCGAAGTGTGAAAATATAAGGATGAAACAGTCTCAACTTTCAAAGCAAAAACTATAGATTATCATGAGAGCAGGAAGAACCAGCAACAAACAAATGAAAGTTACAAGGCAGCAAAGACAGGAGGAAAAAGAAGAATGGAGAGTAATAATACATAAGGATAATCAAAATTCCAAAGAATATACGGAAATCCGATGTGGGTGTTTCTGAAGTATATAAATTATTATAAAAAGTGGTGAATTCATCTAGGATCTCTTGGTCTTTAAAAAGATGTTTTCTATCCGCTGATTGAATGGAATCCATCAGTGTTATTTCTTTCCTAGATTTGAGGTAGTTGGCTAAAAGTGAACCCACTTTATTACAATCTCCATAATATCAGAAACTACTGCGAAGAAGAATAGATGAAGCGTTGTCATTAGAAATCCTATTGAATTCTAGTTTCGCACAAACAAGCTCCTGTAAAGTGGATGTAGATGAGGAAGTGTAAAATAAATGTTCTAGATGTTTAATATTAGTTAAGAGAGCCTTGTGTTAAGTGAGAGTGTGTTTTTTTTTCTTAGCCACAGTCAATAATAAAACCTCGGCAGTGGCTTTAAAGGTATCCCATAGCACAGCAGGAGAAATTGAAGGATCTTCATTCATGGAAAAGAATTCATCCACAAAGGAAGTGAAGGAAGATGAAAATGCAGGATCCTGTAAAAGAAAATTGTTAAATCTCCATCTAGAAGATTTGGGTTGAGAGGGGAGCAAATCAAAATCAATAATCACCGGAGCAGGGTCTGCAATTAAAATGGGTTCGAGAGAAGAAGAAACAAGATTTTGAGCGAAAGGTTGACATACAAAGATATAATCTAATCTGGATAGGGAGCCATATGGAGGAGAGAAAAAAGAAAATTCAAATTGATCTGGGTGACAAAGTCTCCAAGCATCTACGAGATGAGCCTGTGTGATTGTACTATGAAACTTTTTATGGGCTTTATGTGGAATAAAGTGTACATCTGATTTGCGATCAATAAAAGGATCCATAACTTGGTTACAGTCACCTCCAAGGATAAAAAAATCATCTTTATATTGCATACATTTATTAGTAATAGCAGTACAGAAAGTGTAATCTGGTTGGGTTGGACCATAAATATTCAAAACAGGTAAAGAAACATTTTTAATAAATAAATCCATCTACCTTCAGTATCAATTTCCTTTGAGATAACAGAACATTTACATTTTTTATGAACCAAAATATTGACACCATTTTTTTTACAATTGAAGGAGAGACAAGAAAAGAACCAACCCAATTACTTTTAAGTTTAAGGGTGTCAGGCTCTGCCACAATTCTCCTCGGGGCTGTGATGAGAGACCTATCCTTACACACACGCAACCACCCCACGGCCCGGTATATATATCGCAGATCAACAGGGGGATTCCGTGTGCGCGGGGAAGGAAGGGAACAGCGGGGAGGGAGATCTGAAACGAGAAAGACAAGGTGTTTAAAATCACACCCCTCCCTATCTACTCTACAACTCTGAGTCACGATCCCTGTAGACCACCTCCCTTCTTACCCAGACCTATTCATACCTGAAAAGGAAAATAACTTGAGCTGTATACAGGAGAGGGAGGTAAGGGTCCTATCTGTGGCAGCAATCAGCTAAACAAAGGAACAAGAGTAAACATAAGATTAGATATCCTTTTTACCGTTTTCCTAAGCTTCTTACAGCTCCTCACATACCATTTTCTGACAGTGTTCTGCTTTGCGCCACCTCTTCTGTGTACTCAGATACCCCCCTTCGTTTATTCCTCTCCTGCACCGTGAAGAAAGCACAAAAAGGTTGCAGGCAACAAATAATAAACGGTATGTTGAAGGTTCTCAGCACCTTCTTTCCCAGCCTTCCAAAACAAACGATAAAGTGTCTTTAAAGAAAAGTTTGCACACCGCAACCCGGAGTCATAAGGGCACTCTTCCTTGAATACCAATATGTTCCCACTCGAGTGTGACCTGAAGAGTAAGTTCAATACCCAAGTTGCAAGTATCCGACTTGCTTGTACTGAGTTCGTTATTATGTGCTCCAAAACACAAGAGTCTCCTCCCCTCTAGGAGAACGCAGCCGCTATTCTCCGCAGCAGGGGCAATCCTTCACAAATAGAGCCAGGACTCACAGGATTCTGACACACACAGCCGTGTATGCCTATCAAACAAGGACGCAGCGCCGTTCCACTTATCTCGGGGTCTGTGTGTTTTCCAGCCGGCATACACACGAACAAGCTACTCACTGTGCATCCGACGATACTTCCTCCTTTCACCTCGACTCACACACGGGAAAAATTATCGGCACCATTCGTCTCCGGTTCCAGGTTTAAATTCCGGGGTTGTGCCGCTGACGTCCTGCGCTACGTGACCCATGGCCGTCTGGGAATTGTAGTTCCGCTAGCTGTGATTGCTAAGTTCTACGCATTGCGCGGCCGGGGATCACCATATACCACGCATTGCGCGGACAGAGGCCCAAAAGGTCCCAGTCTTGACAAAGGGCTTCAGATTCTAGTAAATGAGATTCCTGTAATAAAACTAAATCAGGATTGTAAGAAGCTAAGTGTGAAAGAATTCTCTGCCTCTTTATGGATTAATAAAACCTTTTTACATTCCATGTAACAACTCTGAATGTAAAACAAGAACCATATACATGAAACAATAAAACTGATAACAATGGAAGAGTATAAAGAAGTAATAGGCAAAGCCAGAGATAAAATAGAAGGATAACTTAGGAGGAAGGATGGAAAGGGGAAAAGAAGTATAATAAAGAGACAGTACATGTCAAATGACGACTGTGATACGTACCCTTACAGGGAACACAAAGGGAATGTGAGAAGCATGAACAGACAACAGGGATGGCACACCTAACAAAGGGCAGCGAACCACACGGGAACGTCAATAACGACAGAGAAAGGGACAGGAACTTGAGGTAGGTACAGACTAAGGATACAGAAAACCTGTAAAGGAATCAGAAGGTTATATAAACAAGAGGAATACAAAAACTATGAACTTCGTTGCAGTAAAAGTAAAATCAATTTAAACATAACAGAAGAGTCATAAAAGTCAGGTTTGAGAAGAAGAACCAGCAGTCTCCATCGAGGAATGAGAATGAGTGTGAATACATTTGATAAGATCTGCAGGGTCCTCAAATGAAGAAGTTTGCTCAGAAAGATGACTTTAAATAGGCACAGGTGGAACAAGCCATAGAAGGCCCCCAAGGAATGAAGGGTGGGAAGGAGATCAAAAAATTCCTTTCAGCTCGTAGCAGTAGCTGAAGAGACGTCTTGAGAAATAAATAGTTTTGTGCCTTCCAACTTAGCTGCTACTTGGATTTAGCTGCATTCAGAACTTGTAGTAAATCTGTGAATTGCAGAAACAAGAAAATCACTCCACGAGGTTTAGATGGAGCAGATGAGGACAGCAAGCATGGACCAAGTCTGTGTGCTCTTTGAATATTTAATTTGGTTGACGAAGAAAAGCCCAAGAATGGAATGCAGTGAAAATCGTAACCGGATCATTCCCCCTAAGACCTTCAGGAAGATCATACAGGCGAAGAATGTTGCAGCAATTTCGATTTTCAAGATCCTCAGCTGATTTCTTGAGTTGTAGAACTTCTTTTTCCAATCAAGAAATTCTGGATGAAGTGTCCTGTACATTGCTAATCTGTTGTTCCGCCCCCAAAAGGCGGGAATCCATGGAGGACCATTTGTTGTTTAAAATTTGCAAACAAGAGTTTGTTTCTTTAACAAATGGTCCTAAAGCATGAATATCCTCTAGTACCAATTCCAGAGAGACCGGAGATATAGATTTTGGAAGAGAAGGAGATCATGTTTGAGTCTCTTTATGGTGGTCGAAGGAGGTTAAGACTTGGATGCCATGATCGACACAGCTGTGGGCGAGAAGACGCTGTTTGTGGTAATTCCTCAGAAGGCTGAGAGGAATTAGGGAAGGTTGTAAAAAAGCAGGGCAAGACTGCAATTCACTGAATTTAATGATGAGTATCCAGGAATCAAGAAAGTAGGCTCTCTCAGTGACTAAGCAATGAATAAATAAAGATATTCCACAGAAGAGCAATATTTGTAGTGTGTATCTGGGTTCCACAGCATAGAGATGAGCATCAGGCCAAAGTAATATGATGTAATAGGCATTATAGTAAAAAGTGTGAGGAAAAAGTGAAGGACGAAATACAAATGGCGGGAGCCAAAAAGCAAAAAGAGTCACCTGATACAATGAAACCTTATTTCTGGAGCATGACGTATAAAAAAGATATCCTCCTGTAAAGAAGACGATCCGATTTACGAAAATGCCCTCATATTGATGGAAACGGCAAAATAACCACCGTAATTGCAGCCGCAATGTCTTGTTAGGCATGGAGCTGTGGGTAGTGGTTGTGGGTTGTGGTGTGCACAACTCCTGAAGAATTTTAAATAGTTTAATGTTTTAATTTATATTAGAATGTTTATTTAATAGATTTTAAGTAATTGGTATATATATATATATATATATATATATATATATATGAGGTACGTGGTACTCCCAAGTCGAAGTATTCAGCAACGGCAGTCACTGTCGAACAAAAACCAGGAGCAGCGAGACCCAGGAAAAGTGCAAATATTTTTTTATTGAGTGCTAGCCCAGCACCAGTCCGCCATGACGCGTTTCGGCTAGAGATAGCCTTGATCACATGACATATATATATATTCACTGAAAAAACCATAGGTTATACACCATATATAGTTAGGAATTAGCATTTAAAAAACCTTATTTTACTCACACAAAACCATTGAAATTCCATATATAGTTAGTTGTACTAACTATATATCGCGCACCCGCAATCCACTGCTGATCATGTCACATATTACATCATTCATGACATGGTCAGTGACATCACTGATGACATCACTGGTTTTTTCAGTGAATTTTCAAGGTTTTGTAAATGCTAATTCCTAACTATATATGGTCTATAACCTATGGTTTTTTCAGTGAATTTCATTGGTTTTTTAAAAGCTAATATCTATAGCTGTAAAATGTATTCTTCTTTAAATCCAAAAATATATTTTATATGTTTATTAATAATTTTTTTTTAAATATTTTTTTTGTTTCGCTCCCGGTCCGCGAACCAGGAAGCTTCCTGTTAGCTCAATTTAAAGCCGCGACCCGGTCCGCGAACCGGTAAGAAATCAACATAGTGACGGTATCGCGTTGCCGCGTAATGCGTCTTATGACGTACTGCGTTAGCGCACCCGGAAGTGCCCCGGGGCGCGGACCGAGGCGCGAAACGCAGCTCCCCGGAAGCGATCCGCATCGCGTCGCGAAAACGCGACGTATCGCGTTGCCGCGTAATGCGTCTTGTGACGTACCGCGTTAGCGCACCCGGAAGTGCACCGGGGCGCGGACCGAGGCGCGAAGCGCAGCGACCCGGAAGCTATCCGGGGCGCGGACCGGAGCGCGTAACGTAAGCATAACAGGTCATGTGACTTGTTAATAACACTTTTCATTGGTTCATTTCACTTTTGGTTTCATAATGATGTAAGGCTAGGTCAGGTGACCTAAAAATAACACTTTTCATTGGTTGAGAAGTATTGTTTTTCCCAAATGATGAAAACCCCTCCTTCTTTCCTCACTCTGACTTTCATCATTGTGAGAGGAAGACCTTTACTACTATATGAGAAATGGCTTCATTGGTAGCTTCAGCTGGTGGACCCCCACCACCACCTCCACCTCCTCATGGGAAGAGAGGACCACCTCCCCAGGTCATTACCAACACTGAGGAGGAAGATGAAGAAATGGATGAGGAGGGAGAAGAACCACAGTTCTTAGAAGAGGTGCCCCGGGTTTCCAGAAAGAAAGCCAGTTTCATCTGGCAGTTTTATTCGATCCCTCGTGGCCAAAAAAAAGTCAATGCGAGGTATGTCACCTGCCGCATATGCAAAGAACAATTATCAAGAGGGACGGACAAGAAATATAGTTACGGAAATCACACAATGCACAGGCACATGACAAGGAAGCATCCACTAAATTACAGCCGGGCGGAAATAAGGGATATGCAGGACAATCCAAGACCAACTCCTGTGGCCAGACCAAGATTACCAATTGCGTTAACACCAGAAGAGGCACGGGAAACTGTGCCAAATATACAAGAGAATTTTGGCCACATGATACACTCTTGTATGCACTGTCGTGCGTTGTTAGCGTGTGGCAACATGAGCATCAATGCTATAAACCTGGCGTATGAACACCATGATTGCCCTAACCGCCCCCAGTAATTTTTTTTTTGCTCCTGTTGAGCCCTTTTCAACGCCTGTTTTTTGTTGTTTCCCCCCCCCAAAAAAAACCAAAAAAAATATAAAATCGTTCAAAAAATACAAAAAAACCAAAAAATGTTCAAAAAAAAAAAATATATATAAAACAACAAAAATATTAAAAAAAAAGTTCTTTTCAGAACTACCTTCCCTTTCAAAAAAAATTGCTAGAATGTTTAGCACTCTGGCAAGCTCTATTTCTTTTGGTTCGCTCCCGGGTTAGCTTCCCGGTACGCGGACCGGGAGCTAACCCAAAAAAATTAAAAAAAAAAAAAGAGTAAGTATAAGGAAAGTAAACAGAGAGTGATGTTAAAAGAAAGACAGCTATAGGGAGTAAAGAAGAGATACTGTTTAATAGATCTATTTACCGAAGAAAAGACGGAAGAGGGTATAATTGTGAAAAACAAAATTGATAACGAAGTGAAAGAAAAAAAAAGAGAGTATAACATTAACAAAGAAGAGTTTCTTGGAGAATGTGAGTGAATGTTCAAAATAAGATTAAAACATGAGGAATAACAGAGAGAAAAAATAGAAAACAGAAAACAAAAAATAACAGAAAAAGATTAATTGAAACAGCAAAGAAATGTAAGTAACATAGAGCCATATCATCAACATAGGCAATAAAAGTTTTGCAGCTTTTATTGGCAGAAATGTGTCGCTAAAGCTGCTTTTAGCGACAGAAAACTGCCGCTAAAACCACTTTTGCACCAGTTTTCTGCCAATAAAAAGAGCAATAATTTTATTGGCTGTATTCATAATATGCCCCTTAGTGTGCTTCAACTACACAGAGAAAGCATTATGAACAAGTAGTGATAGAGTGATCAGTCAAAGACACTAAGAGTAATAGAGACGGAGTGAGTGAACAAGAGTGAGGAACTATGAGAAGAGAGGGACTGAGAAAAAGAGTGGAAGGAGTTGAGTAAGTAGGTAATAGAGAAAGGAATGAGGGAAGTAGCAAAGGCAGGAAACTGAGGGTTAAAGAAATGAAGCAGTGGAACTAATAGTAGGTGAATGTGATAGAAATGTAACGAAAAGAGTACAAAGCATTTACCTTATAATTGTCGTTAAATTACTCACTTTTTGTTTTTATACTTTCAATCTGTGAAAGAGAGAACAAACATTTCAAAAATATTAAAACATGTATTTAAAAATTACAAAAGACAAGGGAAAAGATTGAAGGACAAACAGTTTTTCAACAACTTTGACACTTCCAGAAGCTTCTGCTTCTCCAGGCCCCCTACACAGTCCTAAAGATATACATTTTAAACTAACAGTATCTTGATGCAGATGAAGTGAGGCCTATCTTAAAACATGGTGCATCTTTTGCATTGCTGTTGTCTCAGAAAAGTGTCGCAAGACACTAAAATTTTAAATAATTGCTTCAGGATGCCAATAAGATGTGTCCTATCCAGAGTTTTTTTGAGTTGAGGCCTACTCAGGGTTGCAGATGAAATTTCGAGTTGTTGAAGAGAATAGAGGACATAATACATGTGAAGGTCTACCAATGAAGTGAGTCATGTCCACTGCACTCTTGAACAAAGTCCAAACCTCCTATGTTTCCCTGGACAGACCTAAACTTGATCTGCACAATGTGATTCGTAATGATAGGAAACACAGGTGATGTAATTGAAATACGTGCAATTTATTTTGCTCATTTCACAATCACATCACTTGTGTTTCCTTTGCTTAGGTATCTCATTGTGCAGATGTAGTCTAGCATATGAAAGAATACGCAGAAGTGCAGCACTGCATGCAACAACTTTGACACTTACAGAAGCCTCACCTTCTCCATGCCTCCTACACAGTTCTACATATACATCATAAATGCAAACAGTACAGAATTAATTATACATGTTAAATGGTTTATTTTTGCTGTTCTCAGAATGTATCAAAATTCACTAAAAACAGTGACTTGAAGGTATTCATCATATAACAGCGGGGAAAAAAAAACACAATCAAAATGATTGTGTTTAAAAAACCCATACAACATAAGAAATCAGAATTCAGAACTCCTTAAAGTTAACTTACTTTCCATGACGTCAAAGGATGTCCTATGAACAGCTTACACTCTTTTGTGCTGTTATTACTTTCAGCCCGCCACTTTCTGAAAGAAAATCTCCATCGTTTTTAAAAACATGTTACATGCAATAAATGACTTCTTGCTCTCTACCACAAGTTTCCACAAGGCCAAATCTTGTCAGACCCATTTATAACTCTTGGATTTCTTGTAAGCCAATCCCGTCATTTGGCATTTCCGCAACTTTCAGAATTAAAATGTTGAAGATCATTTTCACAATCCTGGAATAGTAATATCTTCCCCTTCTTGCTCAGTCATGTTCTACATTTCCTATGACACTGATACTGCTTACTATGAAGCAGACTTACACTAACTCTATGACTACTACAATTATTTAATTCTCTACATCACTTTCAATTACAAAGCAATGTAAAACAGTAGACAGCGTTGCAGACTTACATTCCCTCTACTCTATGTTTTGATTGGCTGCTTCAATTAGCTTATAAAAAGAAATAGTTTTTCTGAACTCATTCAAAGTGCATGTATTTCTCCATGACGTCCAGTGTTATGGTAAAAAGTTATGTCTCTGTACTACACTTATCCTCAAGGCCAAATAGTGTAGGAGCCATGAGAACTTCTTGAAATTCCTCAGAGCACATCCCGAGATTCTTTCCCTAAAATTTTGGTTTTAAAAACACCAGGTAAGAGTTTTTAAGGTCATATGGCAATTTTTTTTTTAAATTAAAACAGAATCATTGCAGAATGACCAGCCATTTCTACGCTTTAAATAAGATGTATAATGTCCTGATGTTATTGAAGGGCCGTCATGATATATAATTGCTGCAGTTACAAAAGTCCTCCTGATATTGACAACTGCGAAGTTCAATGATGAGGTCAAAATCAACTGATTGCAGATTGTCACTCATGTTGATGTTGTCTTTATCTTTAAAGAAAGATAACAACAATGAGATGTTGCAGAGTAAGAGACAAATCTCAGAGATTATAATAGTAAAATTGTTTAACAAGAGTAATATTTTGCAGCTATTATTTAGCCATGTCCAGCAATGCTGATCAGGTGAAGACTATGTCTAATTTTTCAGTGAACAGGACTCATCTCTTCTTAACCTTGGATAAGCCTCACCGACTCTGTGTGTCCTGCATATACTTAAATGTAAAGGGGCAGATTTATGTTAAATGGCACATCCCCAGGCATGCACCAGTTAACGTGCACCGCTGCTCTGCCACCCATGGTGTGCCGTATTTACAATCAGATAGGAGAAAGCTGCGTCAAAACCCTGCGCCTGCTTTAAGCAGGCATAGGTCTTGACACAACATTGTGGAGATGGGGCACCCCTGAGCCTTGCTTGAGCTGCATCGCACTTGCGATACAACTCCAGCAATCACTACCTTTACAGCACAGATACATCACGCATCTGTGCCATTTTTGCCCCATGATGCCCCGCATTGTAAATGCAGCACACCATGGGTGGCGGAACAGCGGCGCAGGATGACTAACACATCCCTGGTGATGCACCAGTCATCATAAATCTATCCCTAATCTTCTTATCTTGTTACAGATGAACCGCCATATGTACCATCAAACTATTTTGCATTTCCTAAATAGCGAATTTTAAGGAATAAATAGCAATTCTTTACCATTCCTAATTTGCAATGAGCAAATTGCTAATTGCAAGTTACCCATTCATTTCCATGGGCTAGGAGCCTCATAGGAATGAAGGTTTAATTTACGATTAGCAATTTGCTCATCACAAATTAGGAATTTTTCCAAGAGTGCAGGGGTGTCTCAAGAACACCCTGCTGCACCCCTGAAAAAGAAATTTGGGGGCATATGGCACACATACATGCCCTAAGGGCATGTGTTGGCGTCATATGGGACCTTTTGTTTTTTTGAAAAAAAGCTTTTTGAAAAGAATTCACAAATTACCACCAATTTACCACAATAGTTTCCAAATCCTTAATGTCATTTTTTACATATTTTTTGTTTGATACATTGCATTTAAGTAATCGCAAAATTTGCAAATGCTTCAGTGCAATCGCAAAATAAGGAATAGCAAATTTTGCTACTCCTTATTTTGCATCAAACTTGTTTGATACATACCATTTGTCTAATTAACATTCGCAAAGGCCGAAATTCGCAGAATTTTGATCTTTGCGAATGCTAATTAGCTTGATACATATGGCCCCAAGTGAGGCCTGTCTTGCAACATGGTGCATGTTTTGCATCACTGCTGCATCGGTTTCATGTGGTACGTTTTTTTTACACCATGACATATCTGCCTAAATGCATCAATTTGTAATTTTGTCGCCTCATAGCAAATCTTTTGCACCGCCGCTGCATCATAAAAGTGACGCACAGTGGCGCAAAAGAGGCATACACCTATCATAAATCTGTCCCTAGCATTTTAAATGATTAATTCAGGATGACGATAAGGTGTGGCCTATCCAGAGGTTTGTTTAAGGTGAGGCCTACTCAGGATTGCAGATTAAAGTTACGCTTGATGAAGAATACAGAGGAGATAATACATGTAAAGGCCTACCAATGAAGTAAGTAATGTCCACTTCATTGCGCCAGTCATCATAAATGTATCCCTAAGCTTCTTATCTTGTTACAGATGAACCGCCATATGTATCATCAAACTATTTTGCATTTCCTAAATAGCGAATTTTAAGGAATAAATAGCAATTCTTTACCATTCCTAATTTGCAATGAGCAAATTGCTAATTGCAAATTACCCATTCATTTCCATGGGCTAGGAGGCTCATAGGAATGAAGGTTGCAATTTGCGATTAGCAATTACCTCATCACAAAATAGGAATTTTTTCAAGGGTGCAGAGGTATCTCAAGAACACCCTGCTGCACCCCTGAAAAAGAAATTTGGGGGCATATGGCGCACATACATGCCCTAAGGGCATGTATGGGCGTCATATGTCACCTTTTGTTTTTTGGAAAAAAAGCTTTTTGAAAAGAATTCACAAATTACCACCAATTTACCACAATAGTTTTCAAATCCTTAATGTCATTTTTTACATATTTTTTGTTTGATACATTGCATTTAAGTAATCGCAAAATTTGCAAATGCTTCAGTGCAATCGCAAAATAAGGAATAGCAAATTTTGCTACTCCTTATTTTGCATCAAACTTGTTTGATACATACCATTTGTCTAATTAACATTCGCAAAGGCCGAAATTCGAAGAATTTTGATCTTTGCGAATGCTAATTAGCTTGATACATATGGCCCCAAGTGAGGCCTGTCTTGCAACATGGTGCATGTTTTGCATCACTGCTGCATCGGTTTCATGTGGTACGTTTTTTTTACACCATGACATATCTGCCTAAATGCATCAATTTGTAATTTTGTCGCCTCATAGCAAATCTTTTGCACCGCCGCTGCATCATAAAAGTGACGCACAGTGGCGCAAAAGAGGCATACACCTATCATAAATCTGTCCCTAGCATTTTAAATGATTAATCCAGGATGACGATAAGGTGTGGCCTATCCAGAGGTTTGTTTAAGGTGAGGCCTACTCAGGATTGCAGATTAAAGTTACGCTTGATGAAGAATACAGAAGAGATAATACATGTAAAGGCCTACCAATGAAGTAAGTAATGTCCACTTCATTGCGCCAGTCATCATAAATGTATCCCTAAGCTTCTTATCTTGTTACAGATGAACCGCCATATGTATCATCAAACTATTTTGCAATTCCTAAATAGCGAATTTTAAGGAATAAATAGCAATTCTTTACCATTCCTAATTTGCAATGAGCAAATTGCTAATTGCAAATTACCCATTCATTTCCATGGGCTAGGAGGCTCATAGGAATGAAGGTTGCAATTTGCGATTAGCAATTACCTCATCACAAAATAGGAATTTTTTCAAGGGTGCAGGGGTATCTCAAGAACACCCTGCTGCACCCCTGAAAAAGAAATTTGGGGGCATATGGCGCACATACATGCCCTAAGGGCATGTATGGGCGTCATATGGCACCTTTTGTTTTTTGGAAAAAAATGCTTTTTGAAAAGAATTCGCAAATTACCACAAACTAGAAGTTGGTGGTAGTTTCCAAATCCTTAATGTCATTTTTTACATATTTTTTGTTTGATACATTGCATTTAAGGAATCGCAAAATTTGCAAATCCTTCAGTGCAATCGCAAAATAAGGAATAGCAAATTTTGAACTAAGGACATTTTAAGTCATTTCCACATGTGCAGTGTTTTCAAATTATGTTTTGAAAATCGTTTTTGGGGAAAAGTAATGGTTTGCAAATTTATGACAAGGACATAATGGTGTATGCTTCTCTATAAGGCATTTCAGTGTCTCTGATGTCATTTTTCCCATATTACATTATAAGACCTTTCCCCATGGAGCACATTCCTTGTAAATATGCTCCCACCTGTGCATGGTGAATTTAGATTTTGACTGTTTGAGTCACATAGCCATGTTAAAAGTGATCCAAAAAAATTGCAAACGCTTTAAAAAAACACATTCATGTGTCTTAAGGACATTTTAAGTCATTTCCCCATGGACAGTGTTTTGTAAGTGGCGCAAAAGAGGCATACACCTATCATAAATCTGTCCCTAGCATTTTAAATGATTAATTCAGGATGACGATAAGATGTGGCCTATCCAGAGGTTTGTTTAAGGTGAGGCCTACTCAGGATTGCAGATTAAAGTTACGCTTGATGAAGAATACAGAGGACATAATACATGTAAAGCTCTACCAATGAAGTAAGTGATGTCCACTTCATTGCGCCAGTCATCATAAATGTATCCCTAAGGTTCTTATCTTGTTAGACATCAACCGCCATATGTATCATATAACTATTTTGCATTTCCAAAATAGCGAATTTTAAGGAATAAATAGCGATTCTTTACCATTCCAAATTTGCGATGAGCAAATTGCTAATTGCAAATTACCCATTCATTTCCATGCGCCAGGATGCCCATATGAAAGAAGGTGCAATTTGCAATTAGCAATTAGCTCATAGCAAATTAGGAATTTTTCCAAAGGTGTAGGGGTGTCTCAATAACACCCTGCTGCACCCCTGAAAAAGAAATTTGGGGGCATATGGCGCACATAAATTTTAACAACATTCCTTTACCTCAAAAACGATTTTCAATTCATAATTTGAAAACACTGCCCACAGGGAAATTACTTAAAATGTCCTTAAGACACATGAAAGTGTTTTTTTATTGCCTTTCCAGCATGGTTGGGTCACTTTTAACATGGCTATGTAACACAAACATTTAAAATCTAAATTTGCCATGCACAGGTGGGAGCATATTTACAAGCAATTTGCGCCACAGAGAAAGGTCTTACATTAAAATGGGAAAAATAACATCAGGGACAGTCAATTGCCTTATAAAGAAGCATACACCATTATGTCCTTGTCATAAATTTAAAAGCAATTCCTTTTCCCCAAAAACGATTTTCAAATCATAATTTCAAAACACTGCACATGGGAAAATTACTTAAAATGTCCTTAAGACACATAAAAAGCGTTTTTTAATTGCCTTTGCAGCATGTTTGTATCACTTTTAACATGGCTATGTAACACAAACATTAAAAATCTAAATTTTCCTTGCACAGGTGGGAGCATATTTACAAGCAATTTGCGCCACATAATTCATAATTTTCTCCTTAAAGCACACTATTCTCTATCTAAATTAAAGAAATATTTTCTCACCTTAGCAAATACTTTGAGTTTGAAAACAGTCTCAGAAACACACCAATTTGTCTTCAGCAGAGCAAAAGGTATGCACTCCAGAGTCTGCAGCTATCAAAAGCACAGAAATGCTGTAATTCTTCACACATATCTCTCATGTCACCCAATCAAAACTCTTCCCTCACTTTTTTTCAAATGAAAACCCTTCCCCCCTCTGCCCTTTCTGCCTTTTCTGCATGGCAACCACCTCTTGGAAGATTTCTGGTGTTTGCAAGTTCACACAACAATGTTGCAATTGAACTCTGAACTCTCAGTGCACCTGCATATCCAGTGCATTCTTTCATTTAATGATTTTTTATTGACCATTCAAAATACATCTTTCAAATAACTCATCCGTGCACCCTAACTTTCTGTTTTCAGCAATCAAAATCCGCCAATCACTGTTACTGCTTCATGAACACAGAAACTCCACAGTTTTTTTCATTTTAAACTCTCATTTTTTCAACTGCCATTTCATTGCCACACTTCATCTGACTGCAGGAGAACCTTCTCTCACCATGTTTTCTGTCTGGATTGTTGGACATAGTTATATTCACTGGGCTCAAAGGTACACTGAAAACAGGAATTTACCTAACCTCAATTTACAAGATGTGGAAATTAAGTGGTTTGGCCACAGAGGATTAAAATGGCACCAATTGATACCATTGGTGAAAACCTTTATGCATTTGCCCAAACCTGACCTGTTAATTGTGCACTGTGGAGGTAATGACTTGGGCACTTTGACTGGTGTAGGTCTGGAAATGCTTTTAAAGGACACCTTTGAGCAATTAATGGCACTTTTTCCTCAGACTGCCTTGGTATATTCAAATATATGCCAAAGACAGAAATGGAGGTGGTCAAACCAATTTTGTCCACAAATTGAGAAGTCGAGGAAGCATGTAAACAAATCTGTTTCAGCTTACATGAGAGACCATGGAATGGGCTCCCTGTACAACAATAACTTGCGTTACTACATGCAAGATATCTACAGAGGAGATGGAGTTCACTTCTCAGATGAGGGCAACAGAATTTTCACTCTGAATTTAAGAATGTGCATTGGTACCTACTTATAAGTACCTAAATGTACCATAAACCCAAAAGCTCTTCTCAGAGCTACCCTACATCTGATCACTCACAATTATTATTTTACTCTAACATTTTTCACTAATTTTCAACAAAGTACGCTCCCTGGGGCGCTACCCGGTACGCGAACCGGGAGCTAACCTCGCGAAATTTTTTAAAAAAATGTTTTTTTTTCGCACATATGGGCCTCCTCAGCCACCCCCACAAAACCTAGGGGGTCAAGATAAGTCTACCGTGCCCCCTTCTACCCATTCTGAACATTATTTGCCCTCCATCTTGTATCTTAATTCGACCGAAACACAAAATGGTGGACTCCCGTTACGCTTAAGGTTCGCGAACCGGGGCGCTCAATGGTTCGCGTACCGGGTCGCTCCCTGGGAAGCGCACCATCAAAAAAGGTGGGAAAGTAGTTCACAGAAAAGCCACTGGAGACAATTTCACCAAATATAGACTAGCTCATACTACATACCAATCCCTACCATTTTCACAAATTTGATTGGAATTCCATTTAGCCATTTAGCCTGTAGACCTCTCTAAATACCGTGAGGTAAATTACTTCACAAAACACATCTGAAGTGTTGGAATTGACAACCAATTAAAATGTTACTTTCATTTTCTACTTTTTTTACCTGACATTTGATTGGTTATATACCTGAATATATATAAAGGAAGAGAAGAAAACACAGCCATTTTGACTACTACTTCTTGGTGTACATTTCAATAGGATTTTCACTAATTCCTTCAACTTCTTTCTAAAGGTAAGTTTTTGTTTTTAAAACTGAAGTATATTGTGCACTATAAGTTAATATGGTAAACTTTTTCTGGAGTTAGTCTTCTCTTGTATAATTATGAATTTACTTACGTTAAATCACATACACTTTTTTATATTCCTACTTCCACTCTGATACTATACACTGCCCAAAATTAATCCCAACAGTGCCTTATCTCTACTAATATATATTTTTTTAATCTAAATTTCAGGCAAAATGGAAGGCGAACAGAAAGTTGAATTTCAAATTGTCCTGCAAGAGAGCAGCCAAGAAATCAATGATGAAAATGATATTGAATTTTTCGATGAAACTTTAGACAAAGAACTACTGCAATGTGTACAAGCAGTAGATAACCTCCTTGAAAATGAGGACATTTTACACCCTCAGAGACTACAATGTATATTCAATGATAATTATGAAATTTCTGACAATGAAATGTTAGAAAGTTTAATAAATTATGAAACACAATCACAATAAAAAAAAATGCTTAAAAAATAAAGAAAATAAAAAATAATCAACAAAACCAACAATCAATTAACATACAGCATTTGAAAAGTCTATCATTCATTTTTCATTGCAGTACGCTGCCCAGAACGCTTCCCGGTTCGCGGACCGGGCGCTCCCCACGCAAAAAAAACAAAAATTTTTTTTTGTTTTTTTTGCCCCGCGGGGCCCTTTTAAAACCTCCACATTAAACCTAGGGGGTCAGGGAGGATCTAGTATGCCCCCTTATGGTTATTTCCCCCTTTGTTTTGGCCTCCTCTTGTCTCTCAATCCTACCGAGAGACAAGATGGCGGCCGCTCCGGACTGTTTAGAATGTTGACAGACACCGGAGAGCCAATCAGCTTAGCTACGCGAAGTTCCGGTACGCTTAAGGTCCGCAGACCGGAGCGCTGCCCGGAGCGCGCTTACAGATATATATCTTTTTTTAAACGTTAATTTCTCAAAATCCACTGGAGCACATATATTGAGACCTACAAAAGGCACATCGGGCTACCAGTCCCTACAATTTTGCCAAGTTTCATGCAAATCCATTCAGCCGTTCGGGCTAAAAGTGAGGCCAACCGCCCTATGGAAAACTCAATGTTAAAAACACGTTTTGGGACCCCCCTTTTTTCTCGACCCCCCCTGGACGAACCCCCCCCAAATTTCCAGGGGCTGCTCAGAAACAAAATGTTCCATTTTCCAGAAAATTTCAGCCAATTCCGTCCACAAACGCCAAAGTTATTAGACATAGAATTTTCAAAAATCCCATAGGGAAAAAATCCTAACTATATATACCTACTGGCGACCGCCAGTAGGTAATATATATATATATATATTACCTACTGGCGATAGCCAGTAGGTATATATAGTTAGGATTTTTTTCCTATGGGATTTTTGAAAATTCTATGTCGAATAACTTTGGCGTTTGAGGACAGAATTGGCTGAAATTTTCAGGAAAATGGAACATTTTGTTTCTGAGCAGCCCCTGAAAATTTGGGGGGGTTTCGTCAAGGGGGGGCCGAGAAAAAAGGGGGGTCCCAAAACATGTTTTTCCCATGCAATTTTCCATAGGACGGTTGGCCTCACTTTTAGCCTGAACGGCTGAATGGATTTACACCAAACTTGGCAAAATTGTAGGGACTGGTAGCCCGATGTGCCTTTGCTATGTCTCAAGATATAGGCTCCAGTGGTTTTTACGAAAATTAACTTTGAAAAATATATATTGGGCTACATTGGGCTATATATATATGTTGGAGCCCAAATGTAGCCCAATGTAGCCCAATGTAGCCCAATGTAGCCCAAAGATGGCCACCAGAGAAAAAAAAAACAAATGTAGCCCAAATATCAGCCAGATGTAGCCCAACTATAGCCCAATGACAGAATGTCCCAGAGTGTTCTAAAGAACAACTAGAGTGCTAACAGTCCTACTTATTACAAAGGTATGGCACACCTGAAGCCATCTTGATTGGAATAAAGTGGTAACTCTTAAAACATTTAATTTAAAAAGGAACAAAATGAGGGGGTTCATTTTGCCATAGAAAGTATGATTAGCGAATATATGACGAAATCCCGCATACCATCAGTCCGCAAAAAAAATCCCGCATGTACTATTAGGCCGCAAATTAAAATAACGAAAACTTTTAGAACGAATATGCCTTTAGCATACACTAAACAACTAAACTACCCTAAACCCTAAAACACTACCCCCAGCATGACCCTACACTACACAAACAGTACAACACTACCCTTAACCCTAAAACACTACCCCCAGCATGACCCTACACTACACAAACACTACAACACTACCCTAAACCCTAAAACACTACCCCCAGCATGACCCTACACTACGCAAACACTACAACACTACCCAAAACCCTAAAACACTACACCCCAGCATGACCCTACACTACGGAAACACTACAACACTACCCTAAACCCTAAAACACTACCCCCAGCATGACCCTACACTACGCAAACACTACAACACTACCCTAAACCCTAAAACACTACCCCCAGCATGACCCTACACTACGCAAACACTACAACACAACCCTTAACCCTAAAACACTACCCCCAGCATGACCCTACACTAAACAACCACCACAACTCTACACTACACTAACACAACACTACACTACACAACACTACACTACACTACACAATCACTAACCCACGAAAAAATTAACACAAACCCACTTACCTCTCTCGTCATCGTGGTTTTCACAACGTAAATGCATTTACCAAACATGCCTTTAAAACGTATTTCTTTGTAAAGGCATGCGCGATAAATGCACATGCGTTTTGAAAAAATGCGGGATAATGGTATGCGAGGTCAATGACCTTGCGGGATAATGGTATGCGGACTGAAAGTCTGCGGGATAAAAAATGCGGGAAAATGGCTGCAAACCACGATTAGCAGCAGACTTCCCTGGTGAGCGAATATGCCTTTAGCATACACTAAACAACTAAACTACCCAAAACCCTAAAACACTACCCCCAGCATGACCCTACACTACGCAAACACTACAACACTATCCTAAACCCTAAAACACTACGCCCAGCATGACCCTACACTACGCAAACACTACAACACTACCCTAAACCCTAAAACACTACCCCCAGCATGACCCTACACTACACAAACAGTACAACACTACCCTTAACCCTAAAACACTACCCCCAGCATGACCCTACACTACGCAAACACTACAACACTACCCTAAACCCTAAAACACTACCCCCAGCATGACCCTACACTACGCAAACACTACAACACTACCCAAAACCCTAAAACACTACCCCCAGCATGACCCTACACTACGCAAACACTACAACACTACCCAAAACCCTAAAACACTACCCCCAGGCATGACCCTACACTATGCAAACACTACAACACTACCCAAAACCCTAAAACACTACCCCCAGCATGACCCTACACTACGCAAACACTACAACACTACCCAAAACCCTAAAACACTACCCCCAGCATGACCCTACACTACGCAAACACTACAACACTACCCAAAACCCTAAAACACTACACCCCAGCATGACCCTACACTACGCAAACACTACAACACTACCCAAAACCCTAAAACACTACACCCCAGCATGACCCTACACTACGCAAACACTACAACACTACCCAAAACCCTAAAACACTACCCCCAGCATGACCCTACACTACGCAAACACTACAACGCAACCCTAAACCCTAAAACACTACCCCCAGCATGACCCTACACTACGCAAACACTACAACACTATCCTAAACCCTAAAACACTACACCCAGCATGACCCTACACTACGCAAACACTACAACACTACCCTAAACCCTAAAACACTAGCCCCAGCATGACCCTACACTACGCAAACACTACAACACAACCCTAAACCCTAAAACACTACCCCCAGCATGACCCTACACTACGCAAACACTACAACACTACCCAAAACCCTAAAACACTACACCCCAGCATGACCCTACACTGCGCAAACACTACAACACTACCCAAAACCCTAAAACACTACACCCAAGCATGACCCTACACTACGCAAACACTACAACACTACCCAAAACCCTAAAACACTACCCCCAGCATGACCCTACACTACGCAAACACTACAACACTACCCAAAACCCTAAAACACTACCCCCAGCATGACCCTACACTACGCAAACACTACAACACTACCCTAAACCCTAAAATACTACACCCCAGCATGACCCTACACTACGCAAACACTACAACACTACCCAAAACCCTAAAACACTACCCCCAGCATGACCCTACACTACGCAAACACTACAACACTATCCTAAACCCTAAAACACTACGCCCAGCATGACCCTACACTACGCAAACACTACAACACTACCCTAAACCCTAAAACACTAGCCCCAGCAAGACCCTACACTACGCAAACACTACAACACAACCCTAAACCCTAAAACACTACCCCCAGCATGACCCTACACTACGCAAACACTACAACACTACCCTAAACCCTAAAACACTACCCCCAGCATGACCCTACACTACGCAAACACTACAACACAACCCTAAACCCTAAAACACTACCCCCAGCATGACCCTACACTAAACAACCACCACAACTCTACACTACACTAACACAACACTACACTACACAACACTACACTACACTACTAAGCATGGGCGGATTTTGCGGATTGGCAATCCGCGAATTTGCGTATTTACGGATTCGCAATCCGCGAAGATCCGCGAACTCTAGCGGATTTGCGGATTTTTCCGTTTTTTGTGTTGGCGCGTGTTCGCGCCGATTTTGGGACAAGTTCGCAATTGCGAACTTACTTTTCGGCTTGCAACGGCCGCGACTATGTTGTTTCTACGTCTGGTTTATCATCACAGGTTCACAGCACCCTCTGTTTCACCACTGCCACCCTCTGGGACACCCATGCCACCCTCTAGTACATCCTCACTGGCACCTATTGGGTTTATTTATCACTGTAGATTATGGTGGTTGAAAAAAGCAAGCACACCTGCCCTTCTTCAACTGCCATCAATTAATTTGTGTTTCATTAATGTGTCAGTAATTTTGAAAGTTCCAGTCTGGCTGGCACCTGCTTCCTTCCTTATCTGTAATTTGCTTTTTGTTGCAGTGAATTTTTTTTTTCACAGGACCTTTATGGTGCTATTCTATGAGCCTGCTGTTTGGGTCATAGCAGGGTCATAGAATAGTTGCAAACTCTGGAGGGGCCCATCAGGAAGCACTACCTTGAATGTTACTAATGTTAAGTTTGAACTTTTGCACCTGCTCATTGCTTTCAGTTTAGCTAAAATCGTTTTTTCTGCAATTTCGCGCGTTTTTTGGGGCGCGAATCCGTGCGAGATCGATTTCGGAAGCCGCGAATACGTGCGAATACAAAATTGTTTTTGTTGCGACGTGTATGTTCGCGTGATCTTGCGCGTGTTCGCGAGGCGCTTCTAGCTATACGTTTGCCAAGTTACCCTATCGGTCGTACACGGGCGCGGCCATCTTGTTGGTGTGACGTAATTCCGTTTCCGCCCGCTATGTGTAATCTCGCAAAGTGTGCTGCTCGCTAGTACAATTTCGCGCGTACTCGCAAGGAAAATCTCGCGCGAACTTACCCACGCGGTCGTGAACGGGCCCGGCCATCTTGTTTCTCATTCATTGCTATAGTTCTGGGCATGCTTTCTCTATCCTCTCTCAATCTCTGCCATCCTTTGCTTGTTTGAAGTTTTTTTGATCTAATTTTACTTATTATCTAACCCTCTATTTTTCTAGCTCTATATTTTTGTGTTTTCTGCAGCTTTTAGTTACTTTTAAACTACTTTTTTAAACTCTTTTCTTTTCTTCTTCACTATTCTATTTCTTCTTTATCATTTAAGTTTATTTCTGCCCAGACCATGGTAAAGGGAGCCGGGAAGCACCCTGAGAAGGGGAAGGGTCCCGCACCCCGTGCCCGGCTCCCGTGCGGGCGTTTAAGGGGGGAGCAAGTGGTCCCGAGGGAGATCTTCAGCGCGGAGGAAGTGGCGGCACTGATCTTCCACGTCCAGCGCCGCCTCCCCAAGACGATCCTGGGAGGCGGCAAGATCGCGACCGGCTATGGCATCCGGGAGCGTCGCAAGCGGTGGGAGAAGGTGTGCCGGGCCATGTACAAGATCTCTGGGGTCCGGCGCACATATAACCAGGCCACCCACCGCTGGACCGATGTCATGGACCGGGAGCGGGACTTGCTGGACGCGCTCGGCGTAGAGGTCCCCGGGCTTGGTGAGTAGTAGTAGTAGTACATTTACTACTCTGTTTTATCCTGCTCTGTTATTTGCAAATCTTTGTTCTTTACCAAGAGCAATAATGCTGCCGATTACATTGAGGTAAATTATATTTCAAAATCTTCTATGCATTTCAGGTGCACTGCTCTCCTTCTCAGTAGCCTTGCTTGCTACTATGCTTCTTTGTTTTGTATGTTGTGTTCAGAAGCATTTCATTGGCCTGAGAAATTATGTATGAGTGTACTGTAAAGAAAAGAACTGCGTAATGCTAGACAGTAAGGGTCATATTTTCAATTACCGGCGCATCCCTGCAAAGTAGCAGGGATGCGGCAGTAATTGTGTGCTTTGCCACCACCACCCATTGGCCCAAAACGTCACAGAAGCCTTACGCATCTGTGCCGTAAAGGCAGCGCATTGCTGGAGTTGCGTGCCAACGATGGCGCAGCTCCAGCAATGCTCTGGGGTACCCTATCTCCCCAATGCTGCATCAAGCCGTACGTCGGCTTCAAGCGCGCAGGGTTTGAGTCATGCATCATTGTCCTAAAAGTGACTGATTGACATCTTGTAGATTTCCCTCAGCCACTTTTAGGATTCGTTCCTGCGCAGGTACGCCCTCCCTTGCGCCGGAACGCCCCCTGATGGCGCAGGGCTTTACAACGTGATGCATCGCCCATATGCCCATATGTGTTTTTTTTTTTTATATATACGCCGCACCAACACCATGGCGAGTCTTTTGTTCTGCCGCTGCGTCAGAAAAGGCACGCAACAATGGAGGAAAATCAGCCGCAACTTCCGCAAGGGACTTATAAATCAGCCCCAACAGACTGAAGTCCAGTCCTTCCTTTAGACAGTCACATGGCTATCAGAAGAAATAGTGGCGGTGGTGGCGGGTGGATTGATAGTTTGAGTATTCACTGATCTGCAAGCAGGATGGACTTTGTCTGTCACGTGTTGCGCACTGCTGCCTGCAGTGCCAGGCCTAGGCAAACCTCTTTAGTAGTCTGTTTATTGAGTTACATAGGAACTTTCTAAGTCAACGTTCCGCAAATCAGGCAATACGAATAACGTAGTATACCACATGAGATAGATCCCGTGGAATAGTTGTCTATCTATTTGCTATTTTTCCAAAATATGTTGTTATTGTTCTTTTGAAATGTTTGATTTGGTTGAAAAATCTCATCCATGTTTTCTGGTTTTTCTTTCTTTCATGTTGTACATCAGCTCCCCCCAAGGGCAAGAGGACACAGGAGGAGGGTGCTGAGGATGCAGGCCAGGATCGGGCAGGCGAGGGCTCCTTTGCTGGCCCCAGTAAGTTTACATTTTAATAAACAGTACCTATTTTTTCCTAGCGTTCCTCATTCGATTTTTTCTAAATCGTCTTTGATCTTCTTGTAGACTGGATATAAATTCTTATCCTGCCTCGAATATGACTCCCTGTGGTATTACTAGACTATTCTTATTAGTCTGTCTGTGTAGCTAACTAAGATTGGACATTTGGCAATTCCATTGGACTCCCATTATATTCAGCAATACCTCTATGCACTGTCTCCTTACTGACTAGATAGTGTGGCAGAGTCATTCAGCTCCCGAAGTCACCGATTATAGATCCCCAATGATCTCTAGATTATCGTACGCAGGACAAGAGAGTAGTACGGAGTCACAGCACAGTCAAGAAGTGTCAGAGGCACTCATGCTTGCAAAAATTCCAAAACCTTTAGCTCATCCACTCTAGTCTAGAGGAACAAAAACCACAGAGTCTATTTAAGTGTAAAAGCTTTATTAAAAGTAAACACATTTATTAAAATCTACTTTGTCATAAAACTATTTAACTGTAAACGGAAAAGTGGTTAGTGCTGACGATTAATTGGACACATTTCTTGTGGTCGAGCCGAACTCTCACCTAGTTTGAACTTGATCCTGGTCGTGTTCTTAGGACTCAGGAGTCAAGCTTCTGTCTGTTAGGAGAAAAAGTGGTGCGTGTTAAAAATCAAAAGCAAGCATTCATCAGTTGTGCATAAAAGTGCAGCAAGACAACAGCCTTCCCTGGAAAATGGGACATTTTTACTATGGAGTAGACAGTCACAAATTATTACATTGTATTCTGTTTTTTTAACATTTCTCCTAGACCAAATATTATATAGTAGTGAGTGGTGTATTAACATTCTTAAATGTACTTTGTAGGTGTAACATCTGGTGACGGGGCCAGCGCGGAGGTGGCTGTGTTGGACTTGGACTCGGAGGCCTCTGGGGAGGAGGCGGCGGTAGAAGAGCTGGTGGCCGTTCCTGTGGGGGATCAAACGGTGGTGGCGGAAACAGGTAAGCTATATATTCCTTACTTATTGAGATTGAAGACTGCATAGTGTGCTTTCTGCACGGGTGTATTACAATTACAAATCAACCAGGTAGTAGCCTCCTCGAAATGTACTTCGACTTAGCTGTGAAGTTTTTGGTGAGAAGAATCCCAATAAGTTCTTAGACGAACGTGATGGATGGGATGAACGAAAAGCGAAAGAAGGGTGTAAGTAAGTGGGACGCGAACTTGTATGATGGCTGGCAAAGAAGAACGATATGTGTTTGCTTGGCCCCCGAGGTGGCTGGGAAGGAAAGAATATGGTATGGTGCATGGCTGGGTCAATGATGAAGCAAGGATGGGTGGAAGGACAGCAGCCTGGGTGGGTGAAACAGAAACTGTATGTGTGCGTATACTTTGACTGAATGGATGCCTGGAGCATGGTATTCTCTGACTCTTACATAGCACATGTGTATCTAGAGAGAGTAGATGGTCGCCAGGTGAAGTAAGTGTTACCTTGAAGAGCATGTACCACCGCACCCGCACGTCCGTCCCAGTGCAGGGAAGCCAAGGAAAAGAAATTGTAAATGTGTCCAATACTACCATGAATAGTAGCAGTACTTTGTATTGCGTTTGCATTCACAGCATATATCTGGTTATTACGGTGGACACTCCGTACCTCTCTTAATAACTTTAGTTTACTTGTAGTACGTCATTCATGTGTGGGTGTATCACTGTTCACTCAATATTAAGCAAAGCACCTAAAGTCATCTCATCTGTCATTAAATACGTCCCATGTGAAGTGATAGATAATCAAATTAGTTAGCTTCTTCAGTTTCCTTTTCTAGTACTCATTTGCACTGTAGGGTGAAAGGTAAATTAATTAAGCAGTAGCCCTTGTAACAGAGTATTCTCAGTGCCACCCGTAATAGAAAAGTAATAGCTTCACCACCTGCATGTACTGGACCGGTACAGTAACGCAAGTCTGTCTCAATCATCATGGTGTGCAACTTTTTTTCTCGGGTGCAACTTCACTGTGCTGTGTCCATGTCATTCTGCCGGCTTGCATAAGATAACGTACCCATTTCCCTAAACAAGAGAGAAGAAGAAGAATAAGACTGGTGTACTGTCATAGTCGACTGTAATGGAAGTCCATAGTGGTCGTAGAATTAGTTCATTAAACTACCACTACTGTTAGAGCAAGGATGCAGAAGTGGGAGGTTACATAGATACTGTCCTCAATAGTTATGTACTGTGCTTTCAATTTGCTACTTGTACTCTGTGACCCAACTTTCGGCTCAATCACTTTGTGTTATTAATAAGGAGCATTGGTTACAGACTATGTCTTTCTTTCTTCATATAGTTGCTCCTTCCAAATCAACAACAAGGAGGGAGCAGGCTAGATTGGCCCGGCAACGGAGGCTGGAGGCCACAGTCGCCGAGTATCGGCGGCTGGTGGCCCTGGAGGAGGAGGAGGACACGCAGTCGAGCGGGGCAACATCCTCGACTGTGACCACTGCATCCTCCTCCGTGACTAAGCCAGCGGGACCGAGCCGGGCTAAGAAAGCCGACCGCCACCGCCAAGCAACCGAAATACCAGCTGCCCCCCACCTGAGCTGCAAGGAACGCCAACGCCGCCTACGAGTCCGCATGTCCAACCTGGAGCAGGAGGTCCTGAGGTATAAGAACTTGGTTAAGGGCCTCCGCTCCGAGCTTGCCACCCTCCGCAAGGAGTATGATGCCCATGCCGCATCATGCACCAGCACCAGCACCCTCCAGTAGTGGAGTGTCCCTTGCCCTTTTTTTATAGACTTTTGGGGGGTGGGATTTGGGAGTTGGGATCGTTTTGGGACGTTTCAGAGACAATCGTTGGGGTTAGGGTGGGTGAGGGAGATTATTTTGTTAGGGCTAAATAAATATATTTTTCAACTTTATCTGACCATACCTGTTTTTTACTGCTTTTCAGTCTGGTGGGTGGGGGGCGGGGGTGTAACAGTAACTTTGTTTTCCTGAACAGTCGTAGGACTTTAGTAGTACAACCGTCAATCTCTTGTCTACTCCGAAATAATACTCCATTATACTACCTCCCACCAAACGCTTATCTTACCTGTAATTTGTGTTAGAAATTAGGGCTAGGCCCAGGGCTGGCTCCAGGTGAAATGGGGATTAACGTTGTCAATCCTGGGCGGGTGACATTTCCTCATTGCGGTGGTACTAGTGGTGTGACACAGTGGCAGTTGCATGCCTATGGAAAAAAAGAAAACGAAACCTTGTTTGTCCTCCTTACTGTAGCATTACAACGGTTACGGTACGATCGAGAAAATAGCAGGTGACAGTACACTAGAACAGTGCCATAATGTAGCCTAACAAATGGTAAAGTATTTGCTTGCAAGTATAACTAGTACTTGCGTTGAATTTATTTGACATTGGCTACTACTACTAGAAGATATAGTACTGAAGCTGAGTAAGTCTAGAAGATATCCTCGTATTCCTTCACCAGCCTGTTGCTGCTATCACCTTATCCTCCCCAGCAAGTGTGTGGAATTATTGATGTCATTTTAGTCAGACATCAAGCAAAACAACACAGCCCGGGGGAAGAGGGTTAGGGTTTGTAAAATGGATGGGAATGGGGGTTTCTTTTTGGGTAGGTTTTGTTGAGAGAAGAAAAAAAAAGCAGAGCATGGACAAACAATAATTGAAGATACAGAGTTTACAGACAATCTTTGGTTACAAACTAAAGGTAAGCACATGCAGTCACACTCATAGAATAAAAGACAACAATGGATACTGTATCTGTATTGCGTATGTTGTTGGAGTTGTCCTGTTGAAATTGGTAAGTAAGTTGCATGCAGCAAACAATTCCTCTTATTGGCGGCACTCCTCCATTCCAGCTGACGCTTCGTCCATCAATGTGGTGGTGACCACTGACAGAAGAGACACCCTGTCCACTGCCTGCCTGGCGGATGTTGACTGAAACCCGGCCTGTAATTATTGAACGGAAAACAGGAAGTGCTATTACAATACCACTGATAAATAAATAAAAGGTATGTACGCTGTGTGGTTCAAAAAGTGACACTTTGATTTCCCTAATAGACAGTACAATATTTTTGAAATTGCGTGCTCTGTCTGAGTCACCTTTTTAAGGATCAATAAGTATGGACAAAATATTATAGCGGATCTTTCCCCTCAAGGTGGGTGTACTACTGTGTTTTAGAACAAAATTTGACCTTCCCAGCAATGCTCCCACCAAGACCCTTACTAAAGCCAGTCGCAAAAATGTAGAAGAACCCAATCATATCTCCAAAAACGATGCCTAGCAGAAAAATGGTTACAAAACGTACTTTGAAAGTAACAGTAGGCCCAAATACAGACCGTGGATTGTATTCAAACCACTTGCCTGCAAGCAAAAGTATCCATAGCCAGCATCGCTCCAACAGTGCTCTACAACAACAGAACCGCGTTGCAATAGAACCCCCCTAAACACATGCAATCCTGCTGCTAGGGCCAACCCTAACGAACCCTAACTTACAAAAAGTGCCAAAACTGGTGTTTCCTTATGGATTTTGTCCAACAAACTTCTAGCCGGTATTAGACCTTCCCAGGAATGCCCCAGGCAAGACCCGCCAACCCACCCGCAAAAAAACACCCGACACAACACCACCAAACAGCGAAAAAGCTAAATCTCATACTTACAATGTCTCTCGGCCTTCGGTCCAAACGCGGCGCTGTGCAGCTAGGTCGTCATCATCATCAATCATCATAACTCCTGTTTTCCACCACGGATTTCCTGAAAAGCAAATGCAATCAAGATTAGACTGTCGCAGCAGTGCTTCGACAGAGACCCCGGCCGCAACCCACCCACGAACAGCAGGAAGCCCCCCAAAACGCTACATTGAGCAAGATGTCTGAAGAAATGGCAAAAAAAAGGCTGTTCCTTATGGATTTTGTCCAAAACACTTGTATCCGGTATTAGACCTTCCCAGGAATGCCCCAGGCAAGACCCGCCAACCCACCCGCAAAAAAACACCCGACACAACACCCCCAAACAGCGAAAAAGCTAAATCTCATACTTACAATGTCTCTCGGCCTTCGGTCCAAACGCGGCGCTGTGCAGCTAGGTCGTCATCATCATCAATCATCATAACTCCTGTTTTCCACCACGGATTTCCTGAAAAGCAAATGCAATCAAGATTAGACTGTCGCAGCAGTGCTTCGACAGAGACCCCGGCCGCAACCCACCCACGAACAGCAGGAAGCCCCCCAAAACGCTACATTGAGCAAGATGTCTGAAGAAATGGCAAAAAAAAGGCTGTTCCTTATGGATTTTGTCCAAAACACTTGTATCCGGTATTAGACCTTCCCAGGAATGCCCCAGGCAAGACCCGCCAACCCACCCGCAAAAAAACACCCGACACAACACCCCCAAACAGCGAAAAAGCTAAATCTCATACTTACAATGTCTCTCGGCCTTCGGTCCAAACGCGGCGCTGTGCAGCTAGGTCGTCATCATCATCAATCATCATAACTCCTGTTTTCCACCACGGATTTCCTGAAAAGCAAATGCAATCAAGATTAGACTGTCGCAGCAGTGCTTCGACAGAGACCCCGGCCGCAACCCACCCACGAACAGCAGGAAGCCCCCCAAAACGCTACATTGAGCAAGATGTCTGAAGAAATGGCAAAAAAAAGGCTGTTCCTTATGGATTTTGTCCAAAACACTTCTATCCGGTATTAGACCTTCCCAGGAATGCCCCAGGCAAGACCCGCCGGCGCCAACCCACCCGCAAAAAAACACCCGACAACACCCCCAAACAGCGAAAAAGCTAAATCTCATACTTACAATATCTCTCGGCCTTCGTTCCAAATGCGGCGCTGTTCAGCTAGGTCATCATCATCAATCATCATAACTCCTGTTTTCCACCACGGATTTCCTGAAAAGCAAATGCAATCAAGATTAGACTGTCGCAGCAGTGCTTCGACAGACACCAAAAATTACACACAAACCCCCGGAACCCCGCCAAAGAGCACCTCAAAGGCAAGCAAGTCAGCAAAAACGGCAAGAAATTTCCACCTCATATTTGGTCCAAAACACTTTTGTCCATTATTAGAGCTTCACAGCAATGGGCCCAAAACCGTCAACTCACCCGCAAAGAAGTACAACACCCCCACAAGTGCTGAGTCTTTCTTCATTGTGCGTAATCCAGCACTCTGCTTGGAGGGAAATCGCAGTCTGGAGGAGGAGGATAGAGGAGCATGTTCTTCAGAACTTGTGAACCTGAGGAATGTAGACTGCGGCACCTTCAAATCAATAAGCAAACAAGTGAAGACAGTTCTGATGATGGTCTTGTTTTTGGGATTAGGTGATTAAAGTTTGAATTAAATTAACTGTGCAAAACAAAGAAAGAGAGACACAAAGCACACAGGAATAAAAGTGAATAAGGACGAAAAAGAAAGTTCTTGATTGATTGTCTCATTTTCAGGGCTCGGTGTCAGGGAATAAGAACAAGATTTCGTCATCATACTCTGCGAATTCAGGCTGGATGAGGTCAGTGGCACCGAACAGAGAAAAAATCCCCTCATCTACGTTGCTGTCCTCCTCGTCTTCATGCGGCGTGCTTTCTCGTACTTTGTAATCTGGTGGTATGAGGTGCTGATTCATCTTGATCATTGTCAGCCGCTCCACATTTTTGGGCGAGAGGCGGCTCCGTTTGGGAGTTACAATGCCACCAGCAGCACTGAAAACACGTTCAGAAGACACACTTGCGAGTGGGCAAGACAAATAGTTTATAGCCAGGTTGAAGAGCTGTGGCCACAATTGTTTTTTGCCATGCCAATACTGCAATGGCTCATCATTAAGGAAGACCTCTGTTGAGTCATTCAGATAGTCCTGCACCATCGACTCAAGGTCATCAACTGTTCCTCCACTTTGCTTACTTTTTGCTGTGCCTGTGACATTTTTTCGAGAACCATACCCCATCAAACTTAGCCAATCCTCCTCCCCAGCCACTGTTAGTGTTGTCATTGTGTGTGGTGCAGATGATCCAGTTGCCGGTGTCTTTAACGGCTGAGAGGTCACTTGTGCCCCAGCCACAGGTGCAGAAGTGGATTCTTGTGACTGCGGATGGCCTGCTGATGCTGATGCTGATGTACTGGCTTCTCCTTCAATAACCTGCCGTTCTTTTTCAAACCTCTTGGCTGACCAGGCTAACCAATGTTTGTACTTTTGAACATCTGCATCAGCGAAAGGAAAGAATGCGTTGTCTGCCAGCGCCTTTTTGTAGCGTGGATCCAGAATAGTAGCACAAATGTAATGCTGATCTGAGTTGATGTTTTGAAGACGTTCATCACCACGTAGGCGATGTAATAATTTCTCAGACAAAATGAAATGTTTTTTTTTTTTTCATCTTTTTCAAACTCAGAAGAAACCGCCATCAGTTGGTGCTCCAGTATGCACAACAATGGGATAGCTTTTCCCAAATTACAGTCCTCCTGGCTGACTGCACGCGTGAAGAACTCAAAAGGACGAAGCATGTCTGTCAGGCTTTTAACTATGTCCCATTGCGCCTTACTCATCCGCAGGTCCTCCTTCTGAGATGTAGCCTCTGTCAAGAAATAGTGATCGAGTACCGTATACTGCTCATGCAGACGCTCAAGCATGTAGAAGGTTGAGTTCCAACGTGTTGCCACCTCCTGGATGAGTGCTTTCACTGGCATTCCACGTTGAAGTAGCAGTCTCCGCAGATGCTTCCGGGCCTTAAAAGAATGGCTGAAATGGTTGCACATTTTGCGGCAGGTGGCCATTACCTCGAACGCTGGACTCTCTTTATCACTCAAGAATTTTTGAACTACCAGGTTGATACAGTGCGCCAAACACGGCACTCTAACATGGTCACCAAGGAACATGGCCTTAACTAGATAACGTACCCATTTCCCTAAACAAGAGAGAAGAAGAAGAATAAGACTGGTGTACTGTCATAGTCGACTGTAATGGAAGTCCATAGTGGTCGTAGAATTAGTTCATTAAACTACCACTACTGTTAGAGCAAGGATGCAGAAGTGGGAGGTTACATAGATACTGTCCTCAATAGTTATGTACTGTGCTTTCAATTTGCTACTTGTACTCTGTGACCCAACTTTCGGCTCAATCACTTTGTGTTATTAATATGGAGCATTGGTTACAGACTATGTCTTTCTTTCTTCATATAGTTGCTCCTTCCAAATCAACAACAAGGAGGGAGCAGGCTAGATTGGCCCGGCAACGGAGGCTGGAGGCCACAGTCGCCGAGTATCGGCGGCTGGTGGCCCTGGAGGAGGAGGAGGACACGCAGTCGAGCGGGGCAACATCCTCGACTGTGACCACTGCATCCTCCTCCGTGACTAAGCCAGCGGGACCGAGCCGGGCTAAGAAAGCCGACCGCCACCGCCAAGCAACCGAAATACCAGCTGCCCCCCACCTGAGCTGCAAGGAACGCCAACGCCGCCTACGAGTCCGCATGTCCAACCTGGAGCAGGAGGTCCTGAGGTATAAGAACTTGGTTAAGGGCCTCCGCTCCGAGCTTGCCACCCTCCGCAAGGAGTATGATGCCCATGCCGCATCATGCACCAGCACCAGCACCCTCCAGTAGTGGAGTGTCCCTTGCCCTTTTTTTATAGACTTTTGGGGGGTGGGATTTGGGAGTTGGGATCGTTTTGGGACGTTTCAGAGACAATCGTTGGGGTTAGGGTGGGTGAGGGAGATTATTTTGTTAGGGCTAAATAAATATATTTTTCAACTTTATCTGACCATACCTGTTTTTTACTGCTTTTCAGTCTGGTGGGTGGGGGGCGGGGGTGTAACAGTAACTTTGTTTTCCTGAACAGTCGTAGGACTTTAGTAGTACAACCGTCAATCTCTTGTCTACTCCGAAATAATACTCCATTATACTACCTCCCACCAAACGCTTATCTTACCTGTAATTTGTGTTAGAAATTAGGGCTAGGCCCAGGGCTGGCTCCAGGTGAAATGGGGATTAACGTTGTCAATCCTGGGCGGGTGACATTTCCTCATTGCGGTGGTACTAGTGGTGTGACACAGTGGCAGTTGCATGCCTATGGAAAAAAAGAAAACGAAACCTTGTTTGTCCTCCTTACTGTAGCATTACAACGGTTACGGTACGATCGAGAAAATAGCAGGTGACAGTACACTAGAACAGTGCCATAATGTAGCCTAACAAATGGTAAAGTATTTGCTTGCAAGTATAACTAGTACTTGCGTTGAATTTATTTGACATTGGCTACTACTACTAGAAGATATAGTACTGAAGCTGAGTAAGTCTAGAAGATATCCTCGTATTCCTTCACCAGCCTGTTGCTGCTATCACCTTATCCTCCCCAGCAAGTGTGTGGAATTATTGATGTCATTTTAGTCAGACATCAAGCAAAACAACACAGCCCGGGGGAAGAGGGTTAGGGTTTGTAAAATGGATGGGAATGGGGGTTTCTTTTTGGGTAGGTTTTGTTGAGAGAAGAAAAAAAAAGCAGAGCATGGACAAACAATAATTGAAGATACAGAGTTTACAGACAATCTTTGGTTACAAACTAAAGGTAAGCACATGCAGTCACACTCATAGAATAAAAGACAACAATGGATACTGTATCTGTATTGCGTATGTTGTTGGAGTTGTCCTGTTGAAATTGGTAAGTAAGTTGCATGCAGCAAACAATTCCTCTTATTGGCGGCACTCCTCCATTCCAGCTGACGCTTCGTCCATCAATGTGGTGGTGACCACTGACAGAAGAGACACCCTGTCCACTGCCTGCCTGGCGGATGTTGACTGAAACCCGGCCTGTAATTATTGAACGGAAAACAGGAAGTGCTATTACAATACCACTGATAAATAAATAAAAGGTATGTACGCTGTGTGGTTCAAAAAGTGACACTTTGATTTCCCTAATAGACAGTACAATATTTTTGAAATTGCGTGCTCTGTCTGAGTCACCTTTTTAAGGATCAATAAGTATGGACAAAATATTATAGCGGATCTTTCCCCTCAAGGTGGGTGTACTACTGTGTTTTAGAACAAAATTTGACCTTCCCAGCAATGCTCCCACCAAGACCCTTACTAAAGCCAGTCGCAAAAATGTAGAAGAACCCAATCATATCTCCAAAAACGATGCCTAGCAGAAAAATGGTTACAAAACGTACTTTGAAAGTAACAGTAGGCCCAAATACAGACCGTGGATTGTATTCAAACCACTTGCCTGCAAGCAAAAGTATCCATAGCCAGCATCGCTCCAACAGTGCTCTACAACAACAGAACCGCGTTGCAATAGAACCCCCCTAAACACATGCAATCCTGCTGCTAGGGCCAACCCTAACGAACCCTAACTTACAAAAAGTGCCAAAACTGGTGTTTCCTTATGGATTTTGTCCAACAAACTTCTAGCCGGTATTAGACCTTCCCAGGAATGCCCCAGGCAAGACCCGCCAACCCACCCGCAAAAAAACACCCGACACAACACCACCAAACAGCGAAAAAGCTAAATCTCATACTTACAATGTCTCTCGGCCTTCGGTCCAAACGCGGCGCTGTGCAGCTAGGTCGTCATCATCATCAATCATCATAACTCCTGTTTTCCACCACGGATTTCCTGAAAAGCAAATGCAATCAAGATTAGACTGTCGCAGCAGTGCTTCGACAGAGACCCCGGCCGCAACCCACCCACGAACAGCAGGAAGCCCCCCAAAACGCTACATTGAGCAAGATGTCTGAAGAAATGGCAAAAAAAAGGCTGTTCCTTATGGATTTTGTCCAAAACACTTGTATCCGGTATTAGACCTTCCCAGGAATGCCCCAGGCAAGACCCGCCAACCCACCCGCAAAAAAACACCCGACACAACACCCCCAAACAGCGAAAAAGCTAAATCTCATACTTACAATGTCTCTCGGCCTTCGGTCCAAACGCGGCGCTGTGCAGCTAGGTCGTCATCATCATCAATCATCATAACTCCTGTTTTCCACCACGGATTTCCTGAAAAGCAAATGCAATCAAGATTAGACTGTCGCAGCAGTGCTTCGACAGAGACCCCGGCCGCAACCCACCCACGAACAGCAGGAAGCCCCCCAAAACGCTACATTGAGCAAGATGTCTGAAGAAATGGCAAAAAAAAGGCTGTTCCTTATGGATTTTGTCCAAAACACTTGTATCCGGTATTAGACCTTCCCAGGAATGCCCCAGGCAAGACCCGCCAACCCACCCGCAAAAAAACACCCGACACAACACCCCCAAACAGCGAAAAAGCTAAATCTCATACTTACAATGTCTCTCGGCCTTCGGTCCAAACGCGGCGCTGTGCAGCTAGGTCGTCATCATCATCAATCATCATAACTCCTGTTTTCCACCACGGATTTCCTGAAAAGCAAATGCAATCAAGATTAGACTGTCGCAGCAGTGCTTCGACAGAGACCCCGGCCGCAACCCACCCACGAACAGCAGGAAGCCCCCCAAAACGCTACATTGAGCAAGATGTCTGAAGAAATGGCAAAAAAAAGGCTGTTCCTTATGGATTTTGTCCAAAACACTTCTATCCGGTATTAGACCTTCCCAGGAATGCCCCAGGCAAGACCCGCCGGCGCCAACCCACCCGCAAAAAAACACCCGACAACACCCCCAAACAGCGAAAAAGCTAAATCTCATACTTACAATATCTCTCGGCCTTCGTTCCAAATGCGGCGCTGTTCAGCTAGGTCATCATCATCAATCATCATAACTCCTGTTTTCCACCACGGATTTCCTGAAAAGCAAATGCAATCAAGATTAGACTGTCGCAGCAGTGCTTCGACAGACACCAAAAATTACACACAAACCCCCGGAACCCCGCCAAAGAGCACCTCAAAGGCAAGCAAGTCAGCAAAAACGGCAAGAAATTTCCACCTCATATTTGGTCCAAAACACTTTTGTCCATTATTAGAGCTTCACAGCAATGGGCCCAAAACCGTCAACTCACCCGCAAAGAAGTACAACACCCCCACAAGTGCTGAGTCTTTCTTCATTGTGCGTAATCCAGCACTCTGCTTGGAGGGAAATCGCAGTCTGGAGGAGGAGGATAGAGGAGCATGTTCTTCAGAACTTGTGAACCTGAGGAATGTAGACTGCGGCACCTTCAAATCAATAAGCAAACAAGTGAAGACAGTTCTGATGATGGTCTTGTTTTTGGGATTAGGTGATTAAAGTTTGAATTAAATTAACTGTGCAAAACAAAGAAAGAGAGACACAAAGCACACAGGAATAAAAGTGAATAAGGACGAAAAAGAAAGTTCTTGATTGATTGTCTCATTTTCAGGGCTCGGTGTCAGGGAATAAGAACAAGATTTCGTCATCATACTCTGCGAATTCAGGCTGGATGAGGTCAGTGGCACCGAACAGAGAAAAAATCCCCTCATCTACGTTGCTGTCCTCCTCGTCTTCATGCGGCGTGCTTTCTCGTACTTTGTAATCTGGTGGTATGAGGTGCTGATTCATCTTGATCATTGTCAGCCGCTCCACATTTTTGGGCGAGAGGCGGCTCCGTTTGGGAGTTACAATGCCACCAGCAGCACTGAAAACACGTTCAGAAGACACACTTGCGAGTGGGCAAGACAAATAGTTTATAGCCAGGTTGAAGAGCTGTGGCCACAATTGTTTTTTGCCATGCCAATACTGCAATGGCTCATCATTAAGGAAGACCTCTGTTGAGTCATTCAGATAGTCCTGCACCATCGACTCAAGGTCATCAACTGTTCCTCCACTTTGCTTACTTTTTGCTGTGCCTGTGACATTTTTTCGAGAACCATACCCCATCAAACTTAGCCAATCCTCCTCCCCAGCCACTGTTAGTGTTGTCATTGTGTGTGGTGCAGATGATCCAGTTGCCGGTGTCTTTAACGGCTGAGAGGTCACTTGTGCCCCAGCCACAGGTGCAGAAGTGGATTCTTGTGACTGCGGATGGCCTGCTGATGCTGATGCTGATGTACTGGCTTCTCCTTCAATAACCTGCCGTTCTTTTTCAAACCTCTTGGCTGACCAGGCTAACCAATGTTTGTACTTTTGAACATCTGCATCAGCGAAAGGAAAGAATGCGTTGTCTGCCAGCGCCTTTTTGTAGCGTGGATCCAGAATAGTAGCACAAATGTAATGCTGATCTGAGTTGATGTTTTGAAGACGTTCATCACCACGTAGGCGATGTAATAATTTCTCAGACAAAATGAAATGTTTTTTTTTTTTTCATCTTTTTCAAACTCAGAAGAAACCGCCATCAGTTGGTGCTCCAGTATGCACAACAATGGGATAGCTTTTCCCAAATTACAGTCCTCCTGGCTGACTGCACGCGTGAAGAACTCAAAAGGACGAAGCATGTCTGTCAGGCTTTTAACTATGTCCCATTGCGCCTTACTCATCCGCAGGTCCTCCTTCTGAGATGTAGCCTCTGTCAAGAAATAGTGATCGAGTACCGTATACTGCTCATGCAGACGCTCAAGCATGTAGAAGGTTGAGTTCCAACGTGTTGCCACCTCCTGGATGAGTGCTTTCACTGGCATTCCACGTTGAAGTAGCAGTCTCCGCAGATGCTTCCGGGCCTTAAAAGAATGGCTGAAATGGTTGCACATTTTGCGGCAGGTGGCCATTACCTCGAACGCTGGACTCTCTTTATCACTCAAGAATTTTTGAACTACCAGGTTGATACAGTGCGCCAAACACGGCACTCTAACATGGTCACCAAGGAACATGGCCTTAACTACATTGGCGCCATTATCCGTGGAAACATAACCAATCTTGCGTTTTAGGGGGGATAGCATTGTCAAGACCTTTTTGTCAAACTCTTCCAAAAGGTTTTCTGCTGTGTGACTTTTCTCCAAGCCAAACATGGCTAGTGTTGCATGTTTCCGAGCAGCTTTGAAAACTTGGTCCGGGTCAACACCTGCGTTTAGCTTTGCTTTAACACCTGAAAAAGAGACCCAGTGTGCAGTGATGCACATGTAATCATCGCCTGGGCCACTGGTCCACATGTCTGTTGTCAGATGTATTGTGTGAACAGCACTCTTCTGCAAAGCTGCCCCAATCGCCTGCAGCACATCTTCATGTAGTGCTGGAACCGCAACTCTGGCAAAATAGAACCGGCTCGGAACCTTCCATTTAGGGCAGAGCGTTGCAACTAATTCAAGAAAACCTACCGCTTCTACAAAAGAAAAAGGTAGAAGGTCCACAGCTAGCATTTTAGCCAGCTTAGTGTTATACAGACGCGTCAGTGGGTGGTTGCGTTCATATGGCACGTCTGAAGTAAGCATTGTTCTAATGTTGCCCTGGACCAAGCATTTACGGGCTGATAATGACTTCGTTGACCCAATTTTGCTCGCTGGTGAACTTTTGTGCGTTGGTGTCTCACTCGCTCCAACACTCTTAGTGTGCCTCACATTGGGTGTGCTGCTGACAGGGGTACTGGGTGTAAGGGAAGTGTTTGACACGTCTTCTTCCTGCTCGTCAACATCAGATGAAACATCAACGTTTCCTTGATTTTGGCCTTTCTTGATCGCAGCTAGGTGCGCAAACCATTTGACAGCGTGCTTTCTCTCAAGATGACCACTCTGGCCGCCGGTACCATAGTTGGTACCTGACTTACCACGACTAACTGCAAGCTTACAAAGGGTACAAATGGCAAACTTTGGATTTTTGGGACAAACAGTAAAGAAGTCCCAAACTGGGGACTTGAAGTGTCTGTGGGACCTGGAGGAGGCGGCGATACTGGTGGTGGTGGTCATGAAGCTAATGCCAGATGAAGTGGAGGATCTGGATTGCCCAACTTTTGTACGTTTTCCACTTTCACCGCCACTAATTAAGGTCGAGGTTGACGGAGGTCTCTTCTTGCCAGAAAGAAATATGGAAGCGGGACGAGTTGGTGTACTACTTAACTCCAATGATTGTGGTGTTCCCACTGCCTCCTCATCGACAACATCATCATCATCATCATCACGCGCAGCAGCTCTTCGAGCTAGGGTCAAAATGTCTGTTTGCTGCATGCCCGCTGGGGCTGCAGTGACCTTTATGATGACTGGGTCGTCGTTGGCAGACTCTTCATCAGCAGCAGTATCCGCCACTTCTTGTTGAGCCTCATCACACTCCATAAGTCTGAGACTTTGGACGAGCTTCCTTTTACGCTTAAGTACCTTTGTTGGATCATGGTGTGCCTCACTCTCAGACGGCTGTGGTGCTGGTTCCCAAGTTTGATCCGTATCATCAGAAGGAGGTGTGCTTGAAGAGGATGTAGACACCACCCTTGATCTCTTCCTTGCTAGGGTTGTGGAAGACAATGAAGGATCAGCAGGAGGAGTGGCTTCCTCAAATGATACCTCGCCTTGATTGTCGATTTCCTGATGTGCCCCTACTTCGGGAGGAACAACTATTGTGGGCACTTGTGACCCTCCATGCACCTCTGCTTGCGCATCTCCTTGCGCTGCCTCTCCTTCCACATGTACTTGGGCTTGTACTTGCACATGTGATTGTTGTTGCGGCTGTGGTTGTTCAACACTCGTCAGATGAGCTACAACAACCTGTGTTGATTGAGGGACATTGCTGCTGCTTTCTTGCGATGAGCCAACATCACTGGTCGATGGTGATTGAAGAACTATACTGGCTGCCTCTGCAGTACTCAAGGGCTTGGACTTAAGTTGGCGTGGTGGTGGTGGTGGCACTGAGCCCAATGGAGCGGGGGGGTGCTGCCAGCTTGGTCCCCAGCAGATCCCGCTGCTGCTGCTGCAGGCATACTTTTTTTTTTACTTCCAAAAAAAGGGGCGGGCGGCACACCAGTCTCCTTGGTAACTTGCTTCTTCTGCTCCTTACTGGCACCTTTCTTGCTAGAGGAGCTACGGGTTACTTTTTTTGGGGCCATCCTCTTCAGAGCAGGTCAGCAGGCAGCAGTTGCACGAGTTGCAGAGGGTTCTGTGTCCAGACGTGACGTCGCGTGATGTTATGCTGCACACACCGCTGCAGGACTTCTTCCTGGCACTGGTGGTTCTCTTGAGTCTTCTTGTGCACCTAAAAGCAATGGAAGACAGAGGAACATCAGTTCAGTTATACACCCCAAAAATTCGACAAAACACAGAAAAATGAGCACAATCCCATGCCATCCTTGATGTTTACATTGAAGACACCCCACAGAAAGACTACGGACTTGCAAGTATGCAACACTCACTACCCCTGGGCATAATGGATGAAAAGTAGGCAAAATAAGTGCAGGCCTCAGACACTGCCTCTCCTCAAAATGGCCCCTTACACCCCAGGCACATGTTGCCTGTACCAGCCAGCACTCAAGATGGCCACCACCACCACCCACATGGCCAGTCCACATCAACAGTACACCCCCAAAAAACAGAAAAACAGCCAGAAATCACCACAATTCAACGCCATCCATGATGTTTACATTAAAGAGAGTAAGACCACACCACAGGCACACTCAGTCCATGCACCACCCACCACCCCTGGGCAAAAGGCCACACCAGCAGCCCCCCAAAAACGACAAAAAACAATAAAATAAGCCCAATCCCAGCCCATCCATGGCCTCAATTATGTTTAAATTCAAGAAGACACCCCACAGAAAGACTAGGCCCATGCAACACTCACCACCCCTGGGCAAAGGGCCCCACCAGCAGGCCCAAAAAAACGACAAAAAACAATAAAATCAGCACAATCCCAGCCCATCCATGGCCTCAATGGTGTTTAAATTCAAGAAGACACCCCTCAGAAACACTAGGCCCATGCAACACTCACTACCCCTGGGCATAATGGATGAAAAGTAGGCAAAATAAGTGCAGGCCTCAGACACTGCCTCTCCTCAAAATGGCCCCTTACACCCCAGGCACATGTTGCCTGTACCAGCCAGCACTCAAGATGGCCACCACCACCACCCACATGGCCAGTCCACATCAACAGTACACCCCCAAAAAACAGAAAAACAGCCAGAAATCACCACAATCCAACGCCATCCATGATGTTTACATTAAAGAGAGTGAGACCACACCACAGGCACACTCAGTCCATGCACCACCCACCACCCCTGGGCAAAAGGCCACACCAGCAGCCCCCCAAAAACGACAAAAAACAATAAAATAAGCCCAATCCCAGCCCATCCATGGCCTCAATTATGTTTAAATTCAAGAAGACACCCCACAGAAAGACTAGGCCCATGCAACACTCACCACCCCTGGGCAAAGGGCCCCACCAGCAGGCCCAAAAAAACGACAAAAAACAATAAAATCAGCACAATCCCAGCCCATCCATGGCCTCAATGGTGTTTAAATTCAAGAAGACACCCCTCAGAAACACTAGGCCCATGCAACACTCACTACCCCTGGGCATAATGGATGAAAAGTAGGCAAAATAAGTGCAGGCCTCAGACAGTGCCTCTCCTCAAAATGGCCCCTTCTTACACCCCAAGCACATGTTGCCTGTAGCAGCCAGCACTCAAGATGGCCACCACCACCACCCACATGACCAGTCCACATCAACAGTACACCCCCAAAAAACAGAAAAACAGCCAGAAATCACCACAATCCAATGCCATCCATGATGTTTACATTAAAGAGAGTGAGACCACACCACAGGCACACTCAGTCCATGCACCACCACCCCTGGGCAAAAGGCCACACCAGCAGCCCCCCAAAAACGACAAAAAACAATAAAATAAGCACAATCCCAGCCCATCCATGGCCTCTATTATGTTTAAATTCAAGAAGACACCCCACAGAAAGACTAGGCCCATGCAACACTCACCACCCCTGGGCAAAGGGCCCCACCAGCAGGCCCAAAAAAACGACAAAAAACAATAAAATCAGCACAATCCCAGCCCATCCATGGCCTCAATGGTGTTTAAATTCAAGAAGACACCCCTCAGAAACACTAGGCCCATGCAACACTCACTACCCCTGGGCATAATGGATGAAAAGTAGGCAAAATAAGTGCAGGCCTCAGACACTGCCTCTCCTCAAAATGGCCCCTTCTTACACCCCAAGCACATGTTGCCTGTAGCAGCCAGCATTCAAGATGGCCACCACCACCACCCACATGACCAGTCCACATCAACAGTACACCCCCAAAAAACAGAAAAACAGCCAGAAATCACCACAATCCAATGCCATCCATGATGTTTACATTAAAGAGAGTGAGACCACACCACAGGCACACTCAGTCCATGCACCACCCACCACCCCTGGGCAAAAGGCCACACCAGCAGCCCCCCAAAAACGACAAAAAACAATAAAATAAGCACAATCCCAGCCCATCCATGGCCTCTATTATGTTTAAATTCAAGAAGACACCCCACAGAAAGACTAGGCCCATGCAACACTCACCACCCCTGGGCAAAGGGCCCCACCAGCAGGCCCAAAAAAACGACAAAAAACATTAAAATCAGCACAATCCCAGCCCATCCATGGCCTCAATGGTGTTTAAATTCAAGAAGACACCCCTCAAAAACACACTAGGCCCATGCAACACTCACTACCCCTGGGCATAATGGATGAAAAGTAGGCAAAATAAGTGCAGGCCTCAGACACTGCCTCTCCTCAAAATGGCCCCTTACACCCCAAGCACATGTTGCCTGTAGCAGCCAGCACTCAAGATGGCCACCCACCACCACCACCCACATGGCCAGTCCACATCAACAGTACACCCCCAAAAAACAGAAAAACAGCCAGAAATCACCACAATCCAATGCCATCCATGATGTTTACATTAAAGAGAGTGAGACCACACCACAGGCACACTCAGTCCATGCACCACCCACCACCCCTGGGCAAAAGGCCACACCAGCAGCCCCCCAAAAACGACAAAAAACAATAAAATAAGCACAATCCCAGCCAATCCATGACATGAATTATGTTTAAATTCAAGAAGACACCCCACAGAAAGACTAGGCCCATGCAACACTCACCACCCCTGGGCAAAGGGCCCCACCAGCAGTCCCAAAAAAAGGACAAAAATCAGCACAATCCCAGCCCATCCATGGCCTAAATGGTGTTTAAATTCAACAAAACAGTTGTATCATGCACCCCTAACCAACCCTGGTCCTACTGGATACTGTGGCTACCCACAATATAATTTATTTAATGTTCTGAAAAAGTTCCAAAATTTTACTTGCAGCAACTGTAATGCCCCAAACAAACTTACTTGTGAAAGTTGATTTCTAATCCAAAAGTGATCCAAAGACAGTCAAAAAGGCCTCAAATCCAAATATCCAGCAGCACCCACAAAAAGTAATCCTTCCAGCTCCAGATCCAAATGAAAGTGACCAGGAGATGGACAAAGCACTGGGAGGAGCCTGCTGGACAGATACAGGAAGTTGGAGACTGTGGGGCACTTCCTCCCCCCCCCCCAAAATGGACTCCTTGCAAAAAAAAAAGGCCATGCAAATGTCAACCTGAGGAGTGATTCTGATAAAAATCATAATTTTCTGAAGGTTTATCCTGTTTGCTGGTGATTTTCTTGTGCGAAATTGCAAAATCTCTATTTCGCAAGTGCGAGATTGTTCCTTTCCGCCGCAACTACGTGTTCGCAATTGCGAACTCTCGCGAGGTGTGCTGTGCAAGGTGGCAAGCCGCGAGTACGTATTCGCGGGCGACAAACTCCCGCGGGAACACGCAGCAAGATCTAAAATGGCGCGTCACTCGCAAAGAAAAACAACTCGGCAAACGCTAAAATGACGGAAAGTGAACGCCGTGCACCACGCCGCGCGCCGCAACCAAGCAAAAAATCCGCCGCGAGCGGATTCACGGATTTTCGACAAACGCCGGATTGCGGATTTGCCGAAAATCCGAAAAATCCGCGAGCGGAGCGGATTTTACGCCCATGCTTATACACTACACAATCACTAACCCACGAAAAAATTAACACAAACCCACTTACCTCTCTCGTCATCGTGGTTTTCACAACGCAAATGCATTTACCAAACATGCCTTTAAAACGTATTTCTTTGTAAAGGCATGCGCGATAAATGCACATGCGTTTTGAAAAAATGCGGGATAATGGTATGCGAGGTCAATGACCTTGCGGGAAATGGTATGCGGACTGAAAGTCTGCGGGATAAAAAATGCGGGAAAATGGCTGCAAACCATGATTAGCAGCAGACTTCCCTGGTGAGCACTAGCTTTACTACAGTGATCTAATGAGCAACTAGAGTGCTAACATTCAGAATTTATGGCAAATGTGTGACACATCTGAATGCCTTCTTGATAGAACCAAAGTAAACAAGCATTGAAAATGCAATAGATCTCGCCCTCGTTTAAGTTAAAGCCATTCTGTTTGTAATGAGGTGGCTTTTTAGCATTGCTTTTATTAGTGTTTTTAAAACTTTTATGCACATTTTGTTTCTGAGCAGCCACTGAAAATTTGGGGGGGTTTCGTCAAGGGGGGGTCGAGAAAAAAGGGGGGTCCCAAAACGCGTTTTTCCCATTCATTTTTCCATAGGGCGGTTGGACTCACTTTTAGCTCGAACGGCTGAATAGATTTACATGAAACTTGGCAAAATTGTAGATATGGTTTGCCCGACGTGCCTTTGCTATGTCTCAATATATGTGCTCCAGTGGATTTTGAGAAATTAACGTTTAAAAAAATATATATATCTGTCACAGCGCTCCGGTTAGCGCCCCGGTTCGCGTACCTGACGCGTAACGGAACTTCGCGAAGCGAAGCTGATTGGCTCTCCGGTGTCTGTCAACATTCTAAACAGTCCGGAGTGGCCGCCATCTTGTCTCTCGGTACGATCGAGAGACAAGATGTGGTGAAAAACGAAGGGGGAAATGAACGAAAGGGGGCAAGGTAGACCACTCCTGACCCCCTAGGATTGATGAGGGGGATAATAAAGTGCCCCGCGGGGCAAAAAATAAAAAAAAATTTTTTTTTGCGATTTTACGCCGTAGAGGCGCGTCCCGGTACGCGAACCGGGCAGCTCACCGGGCAGCTAACCGGGCAACTAACCGGCAGCGTAGCTGTCAACATTGTAAACAGTCCGGAGCGGCCGCCATCTTGTCTCTCGGTAGGTTCGAGAGACAAGATGTGGTGAAAAAAGAAGGGGGAAATGAAGGAAAGGGGGCAAGGTAAACCCCTCCTGACCCCCTAGGATTGATGAGGGGGATATTAAAGTCCCCCGCGATTTTTCGCGGTAGAGGCGCTTCCCGGTACGCAAACCGGGCAGCTAACCGGCAGCGTAACGGGAGTCCGCCATCTTGTGTTTTTGGAGCGTCCGGTTCGCGTACCGGGTAGCGTCCCGGTAAGCGTAACAAGGGGAAAACCAAGAGAAACAGTAAAAAAAAAATTAAGGGAATAGATTTCCAGCAAACTTGGCAAAATTGTAGGGACTGTTTGTTTGATGTGCCTTTGCAAGGCCTCAAGATATGTGCACGTGTGGATTTTGTCTAATTAAGGTTAAAAAAAATATATATCTGTAAGCGTGCTCCGGCACGCTTACGTTACGGGTTTTGTTTGCGCTGCAGAGCCGATACGTCACGGTTATGCGACGCGTCATGAGGCGTCTCACGTGGCTACGTGATACGTCACGTAATAAAGAATATATTTTACAGCTATAGATATTAACTTTTAAAAAACCAATGAAATTCACTGAAAAAACCATAGGTTATAGACCATATATAGTTAGGAATTTGCATTTACAAAACCTTGAAAATTCACTGAAAAAACCATAGGTTAGAGACCATATATAGTTAGCTGGACATTTTATTGACATAAAACCAATGAAATTCCATATATAGTTAGTTGCACTAACTATATATCGCGCACCCGCATTCCACTGCTGATGATGTCACATATTACATCATTCATGACATGGTCAGTGACATCACTGATGACATCACTGATGACATCTCAAATGACATCACTGATGACATCACTGATGACATCTCAAATGACATCACTGATGACATCATGACACACCAATACCAGTTACTACATACGCACTCACTGATTCCTACGTCTACACACACATTCACTCATTCACCCATACAATCACTCATACATACAGTCACTCATTATTACAACACTATCATATGCACTCATACACCTAGTCAGTCCTGTGAAGAATCAATCACACTTCGATTTCCTCATCTATACAGTTAAACACAGAACACCATACTTTTCACACATATACTAACACATACTTACTCTCTTATACAATCACTGATACAAGTACACATTGATATGCACGAGTCACACACCTCCCAGCCAGCCACACACACACTCAGTCTTCCATACATCCACTCATTCTTCAATATGTAAAACATTTTTAAACTTTACAAAAACACAGACACTAGATGATGTCTAGCCTATGGTTTTTTCAGTGAATTTTCAAGGTTTTGTAAATGCAAATTCCTAACTATATATGGTCTATAACCTATGGTTTTTTCAGTGAATATATATATATATATATATATATATATATATATATATATATATATATATATATATATATAGATATATATATATATATATATATATTACCTACTGGCGGTCGCCAGTAGGTATATATAGTTAGGATTTTTTCTCTATGGGATTTTTGAAAATTCTATGTCTAATAACTTTGGCGTTTGTGGACGGAATTGGCTGAAATTTTCAGGAAAATGGCACATTTTGTTTCTGAGCAGCCCTTGAAAATTTGGGGGGGGTTCGTCAAGGGGGGGGCCGAGAAAAAAGGGGGGTCCCAAAACGTGTTTTTAACATTGAGTTTTCCATAGGGCGGTTGGCCTCACTTTTAGCCCGAACGGCTGAATGGATTTGCACGAAACTTGTCAAAATTGTAGGGACTGGTAGCCCGATGTGCCTTTGCTAGGTCTCAATATATGTGCTCCAGTGGATTTTGAGAAATTAACGTTCAAAAAAAGATATATATCTGTAACAGCGGACCGGGCAGCGCTCCGGTTCGCGGACTTTTCGCTGTACGGAGCTTTGTGAAGCGAAGCTGATTGGTTCTCCGGCGTCTGTGAACATTCCAAACAGTCCGTAGCGGCCGCCATCTTGTCTCTCGGTAGGATCGAGAGACAAGAGGAGGCCAAAGCGAAGGGGCAAATGACCATAAGGGGGCATAGTAGATCCTCGCTGACCCCCTAGGTTTGATGTGGAGGTTTTAAAAGGGCCCCGCGGGGCAAAAAAAAATAATAATAATAATAATCGAACGGCTGAATGGATTTGCACGAAACTTGGTAAAATATTAGGGACTGGTAGCCCGATGTGCCTTTGCTAGGTCTCAATATATGTGCTCCAGTGGATTTTGAGAAATTAACGTTCAAAAAAAGATATATATCTATAACAGCGCTCCGCTTCGCGTAACGGAGGTTTGCGAAGCTGATTGGTTCTCCGGCGTCTGTAAACATTGCAAACAGTCCGTAGCGGCCGCCATCTTGTCTCTCGGTAGGATCGAGAGACAAGAGGAGGCCAAAGCGAAGGGGCAAATGACCATAAGGGGGCATAGTAGATCCTCCTTGACCTCTTAGGTTTGATGTGGAGGTTTTAAAAGGGCCCCGCGGGGCAAAAAAAAATAAAATAATAATAATCGAACGGCTGAATGGATTTGCACGAAACTTGGCAAAATTGTAGGGACTGGTAGCTCGATGTGCCTTTGCTAGGTCTCAATATATGTGCTTCAGTGGATTTTGAGAAATTAACGTTCAAAAACAAGATATATATCTGTAACAGCGCTCCGCTTCGCGGAGATAAAATTATATCTGTATTACCTAGCTGTTGCTAACACCAGTTAGCGACGGCTAGTAGGAGATAGCGACCATCTTGGGCCCCACTTTGCATGTGAGTGATATTTATCACTAATGACATGCAAAGTGGGCATGCCAAGATGTTAGCGACTGGAAACAGTCGCTAACATCGCTATCTCCTATTATCAACTTTTGGAAATATTCGCGATAAGCGCGAATATCTCCAAAAGCTAGCACCTGCCCTGAGCAGTTCTTAGCCATGTTATCCAATGGGAGGTGGATAACATGGCTAAGAGCATTAGCTCGGTAATGCATGAATATCGCTGAGTTTTCAGCGATATTAATGCATTGCGGTCGTTTTTTATCGTATTTGCGATAAACCTTGATAATAGCAAGGTTTATCTGCGATAATTTCTGACGATGCTTAGCGGTAAAAAAATCGTTGCTAAGCATCGTTAGGGATAAATATTGCTTAACTTTGGTAATATGCCCCAACGTCTGTTAACGTTCGATTCGAAGGAAATCAGGAAGTGTTGAAAAACATTGTCTGCGCCATCTTGCCTTTTTTCAAATGCCACACTTTTGTCGTGCACGGCAGTCATTTTAGATGCCTTGACCAGACCCACTCTGTGCACGCTGTCGATCCTTAGCATGGCTCCCGACCCTCGCAAGCATCTCCCCCAGGCAGTGGTCACCCCCGCTCTCTGTCTTATGCATGGGTAATAAACCACCCCCCATCTGCGCTGCTCTTCCCTGAGAATCACACCCTGTGCCCGCCCGACACCTCCCTTTCGCCCTATTCACTACCGCACCCTCTGACACTCCTTTTCCTCTGTGTCCGATTGTCCAGGCCGGTCCTAGGGTATCAACTAGCCCTGCAGATGTAGTGTATGGCCCCAGCTGTAAAGAATCACCCCTCTTCAAAGGAGTTATAGTAGATCAAGGCCCACACTCGATGAGATCCGTCACAGCAGACGCGTTCCTATTATCTGAAAACCATCCTGTATTGTGATTGGGGAGGGGACCGAGCCTGAAGCGGAAGATTCCAGGGATGACTCTTTGTACATCAAAGTTTTTACAATTATGTGTCACATTAAAAATATATAGCACTCCAACAAAGTAGTAAGATTATAAAACTTTAATAACTTATCAATATATACAAAAAAACAAAAACAGTAATAACATATAAACATTTTTAGGGAAAAACAACGAAGTAGCGGTCGGCTGTGCGAATAGTCCCAACGCAGCACAACGTCCAGATTTCTGGCGTGGGGCGTCGCGGGGGGTGGGTCATCAGTAGCAAACTGTTGTGCGAATAGTTCCAAGGCAGCAGAACGATGGCACCAAGGTGATGTCCAGTAAGTTGCCGCACTGGTTTTGGTATCCTACAATGCTGCTCCGAATAACGGCGTGGTGCGCCCCGGGGGAGGCGGCGTCAACGGGCCTCTCCAGGTGGAGTCTCGTCTGTTGTAGTGGGGCGCCCCTTTACCGTTTCAGTTGCCATTCCGTCCGCTTTTGGTCCACTGTGTCAAAAGCCGCAATTCAGCTGAGTTGCGCCCACTCTTGCGGTGCAGCGATAGGCGGCTGTCACAGGACTCTCAAAATGGCGGCAGGCTGTTTCCTTTTTGGGCCTGGTCCACTGAAATGGCCCTGGGACACCTTGGAAATCGGACGCTTGTCTGCTAGGTCTTGGACCCCATTCTCGAAAGCGTCCCCTCCGCCTTGAGGATTCATCAAAAGTTTTGGGGGCCCCCAACTCCTGTAGGCTTCTGGTGGGGAGCGGCTGCCATGATTGCTCGCGGAATGACCACGACGGAGCTACGAGATGGTGGTGCTCTCATGCTGATGCCAGCTTCAGTCTGAAACATCCAGAAACAAGGTGGGGCTTTCATCGTTTGGGAAAAAAAAAAAGTTTTCATCCAATGAAAAGTGTTGTTTTTAGGTCATATGATCAAGCCTTCCATCATTAGGAAACCAAAAGTAAAATGAACCAATGAAAAGTTTTATAAACAAGTCACATGACCTGTTATGCGGCATAGGGTATAAAATGCGGAGAAAATACATTGGCACGTGAGGCGGCGTCAGTAGCGGACCGATGTGCGAATAGGCCGAAGGCAACACAATGCGCCAAGATCCGGATGGCACCGAGGTGGTGTCCAGCAAGTTGCAGCACTGGTGTGGCCATCCTACAATGCTGAAAGTCGGCGTGGGGCGCCCCGTTGGCCTGTGAGTTTGCGTCAGTAGCGGACCGATGTGCGAATAGGCCGAAGGCAGCACAACGCGCCAAGATCCGGGTGGCACCGAGGTGGTGTCTAGTAAGTTGCCGCACTGGTGTGGCCATCCTACAATGTTGAAAGTCGGCGTGGGGCGCCCCGTTGGCCTGTGAGATGGCGTCAGTAGCGGACCGATGTGCGAATGGGGCCAAAGGCAGCGCAACAATATTTTCTGACTAGAAGACACCACAATGCGCTGAGATGCCAAGATTCGGATGGCACCGAGGTGGTGTCTAGCAAGTTGTGGTACTGGTGTGGCCATCCTACAATGGTAAAAGTCGGCGTGGGGCGCCCCGTTGGCCTGTGAGATGGCGTCAGTAGCGGACCGATGTGTGAATGGGGCCAAAGGCAGCGCAACAATATTTTCTGTATGGAAGATACCACTAGGCGTTGAGATGCCAAGATCCGGATGGCACCGAGGTGATGTCTAGCAAGTTGCTGTACTGGTGTGGTCATCCTACAATGCTGAAACTCGGCGTGGGGCACCCCATTAGCCTGTGAGATGGCGTCAGTAGCGGACCGATGTGTGAATAGGCCGGAACCAGCACAAGGCGCCAAGATCCGGATGTCACCGTGGTGGTTTCATAGTTGAGAGGCACTTCATCTGCAGTGGGGCGCCGAGATCCGGATGGCACCGAGGTGATGTCTAGCAAGTTGCTGTACTGGTGTGGTCATCCTACAATGCTGAAACTCGGCGTGGGGCGCCCCATTAGCCTGTGAGATGGCGTCGGTAGCGGACCGATGTGTGAATGGGGCAAAGGTAGCGCAAGAATATTTTCTGAATAGAAGACACCACAAGGCGCTGAGATGCCAAGATCCGGATGGCACCGAGGTGGTGTCTAGCAAGTTGTGGCACTGGTGTGGCCATCCTACAATGGTAAAAGTCGGCGTGGGGCGCCCTGTTGGCCTGTGAGATGGTGTCAGTAGCGGACCGATGTGCGAATGGGGCCAAAGGCAGCGCAACAATATTTTCTGACTAGAAGACACCACAAGGCGCTGAGATGCCAAGATCCGGATGGCACCGAGGTGATGTCTAGCAAGTTGCTGTACTGGTGTGGCCATCCTACAATGCTGAAACTCGGCGTGGGGCGCTCCATTAGCCTGTGAGATGGCGTCAGTAGCGGACCGATGTGCGAATGGGGCCAAAGGCAGCGCAACAATATTTTCTGAATAGAAGACACCACAAGGCGCTGAGATGCCAAGATCCGGATGGCACCGAGGTGGTGTCTAGTAAGGTGCACTGGTGTGGCCATCCTACAATGCTGAAAGTCGGCGTGGGGCGCCCCGTTGGCCTGTGAGATGGCGGCTGTAGCGGACCGATGTGCGAATGGGGCCAAAGGCAGCGCAACAATATTTTTGGAATAGAAGAGACCACAAGGCGCTGAGATTCGGTTAGCACCGAGGTGGTGTCTAGCAAGCTATGCAGCTGAGTTGCGTGCGCACTTGCGGCGAATAGGTCGAAGGCAGCACAACAATGTTTTCTGAATAGAAGACACCACAAGGCGCTGAGATTCGGTTACCACCGAGGTGATGTCTAGCAAGTTGCCGCACTGGTGTGGCCATCCTACAATACTGCTCCGAATAACGGCGTGGGGTGCCCGAAGGGGGGGGGGGGAGGCGGCGTGAACGGGCCTTCCTAGGTGGAGGCTCGTCTGCTGTAGTGGGGCGCCCCTTTACCGTTTCAGTTGCCATTCAGCTGAGTTTCGGCTGCTCTTGATGCTACAGCGACAGGCGGCTGCAACAGGACTCTCAAAATGGCGGCCTGTTCTTTGGATTTGGGCCTGGTCCACTAAAATGGCCCTGGGACACCTTAGAACTCGGACGCTCGATTTTTTTTCCTTTCCTGTACATGCAAAAAAAGGTAAATGCCCGGTACGTTACACGCTTCATCTGCCACGATGAACTCTCCAGAGGAACCGAAAAAAAATATAGTTATGGTAACTATACCATGCATCGTCATATGGAGAGGTGGCACCAATTAATTATAGTGCTGCATAAAAGAGAGATTTGGAGGAGAACCCCTGACCTGCTAGTACATTCATCAAAGAAGTGGCACTGACAGCATCAGAGGCAAGGGAAACGGTCCCAAATATTTAGAAGAACTTTGGAAAGATTAAAATGACATGTTTAGATTGTGGCAAATTAATTTCATGTGGACAGATGAGTGTTACTCTAATAAATACAGCATATGAACATCATCATAGTCGATGGTTGGTAGAGACATTTTGACTATATCCTGGACCTGCCCGTCCTCGCCCAAAATGGCGCCGGAATAAATGGGACTCGTAACTCCTTGTTGTGTACTGGTTGCAGAACCTTGAAATCACGAGATACGTATGCAGTTTTGAAGCACATGGCGGGCGGGGACGAGAATTGATTAAATATTTCGACATCCCTATTGATATTAAGTTCTGATGTGTTCTTGATTACTGTACTATTGAAAGTTCGAATTAACGTCACCCATGGTACTTGCCCACAAATGTATATCTAGATAATTTTATTGTAACTGGCCCTGTCGTATTTTAATTATAAAATGTACGTCCACCGATTCCGTAACTGTTAGACACCTTAGTTCTTGCAACCTAATGGCCCGCCCGTTACGTTCCTCTACAGTGTAAATGTCTACTCATCATATACGATTACAGTTTGCTCCGTGGCCGGCCCACGTGGTTATAGGCTCGTATTTGTATAATGAAATTTTCACAATAAAGGATTTTAAAAGAAAACATGGTAGTAGTATATACATTGGTAAAGTTTTTAATAATAGTCACTGTTTTAGAATCATTAAAAGGCAAGTGAAATAAAGCAGACCAATTACATGAAGGGTAAAAGGTATAATACGAAGGAACGCAGTAAAGATAAATGGTCAAGGGCTGTTGTGTTTTCTACTCCTGCAACATAAAGTGATCGATAAGAATCTCATATTCAGGCGTATCGGCGACTAAGACAGCAGGTCGACCCTCTTTTGCTCAACGGCTCCGTCATGGGACGAAGAAACGCTCTTTTTCTCGAAAAAAGAATATATTTTACTTGCAGGACAGTTGTAAATTTTCCGGGAAAGTACATTAGCCTGGAACATTATAACATATATTTAAGAAAAAATAATGTTCGGAAGTAATAAAAAGCGTAATTTTTAGGTCATATGACCAAGCCTTTCATCATTAGAATAAGAAAAGTAAAATGAACCAATGAAAAGTTTTATTAACAAGTCACATGACTTGTTATGCTTACGTTATGCGCTGCGCGCCCCGGATGACTTCCGGATGCGCTAACGCGGCGCGTCATATGACGCATTACGCGACAACGCAGGTCCAGAATATAGTCAAAATGTCTCCACCAACCAGCAGTCGGAACACAACCCCTTTCAGCAGGCTAAATAGTTCTGTTAAATGACAACAGAAGGAACAGGCAACAAGAACCATCAGTCAAAGAGGGGAGGGCTAGTTCTTCTCTACCGGGTTACATTGGGGCGCTACCGGAACTGATCGAATTGGTAGTCTACAGTGTTTCTGGATGTTTCAGACTGAAGCTGGGGTTAGCATGAGAGCAGCACCATTTCGTAGCTCCGTCGTGGCCATTCCGCAACCAATCATGGCAGCCGCTCTTTATCGTTATTTTGGGCGGGGTGGGTGGCGGAGCCGAGCTGTTTTGCAGCCATCATTGTGTGGAGTTCAGTTCATCTCACTAGTTTTGTATTTGTCATGAGGGGTTGTTCCTAATGTTTCTATTTTAGCGAGGTCAAAAAGAGATCCCATTAGTGGCCTACTGATTTTGCTCGATTCCTTTTCTTTTTTTTTTACACGATTTTTCGTTATCTGCAAAGACTAAACAGAGTATTGCGACTCTGTGTTTGTTTGTAAATAGAGAATGAACCAAAGAGAACCAATTCTAAAACAGTAAATACTTGGATAACAATCAATCAAATGGAGAGAGAAGCAGGCACGACGTATTACAACGGGGGCAAAGGCCTGCGTTAACTACCCTTCACTATGTGCAAAGAGAGAGTACTCCTAATAGAAATGAGGGGGGGGGGCACAATTCAAAGCAGATCAGTGTGCATAAACACGAAAATGTTTTCACTTACCACGTACTTGACATTCGACAGCTTATGATATTTGCTATTAAAAAACCATTGAAATTCACTGAAAAAACCATAGGTTATAGACCATATATAGTTAGGAATTAGCATTTACAAAACCTCGAAAATTCACTGAAAAAACCATAGGTTATAGACCATATATAGTTAGGAATTAGCATTTAAAAAACCTTATTTTACTCACACAAAACCATTGAAATTCCATATATAGTTAGTTGCACTAACTATATATGGCGCACCCGCAATCCACTGCTGATGATGTCACATATTACATCATTCATGACATGGTCAGTGACATCACTGATGACATCACTGATGACATCTCAAATGACATCACTGATGACATCACTGATGACATCTCAAATGACATCACTGATAACATCTCAAATGACATCACTGATGACATCTCAAATGACATCACTGATGACATCACTGATGACATCTCATTTGACATCAATGACCACATCACTGATGATATCATTCATGTGACAATACAATGCATCTCCTCACACTTTAATATAACCTCTGTTACACCCAGTGTTAAATACAGAGTATAATTTTTGAAACCATTGACACACCAATACTAGTTACTACATACGCACTCAGTGATTCCTATGTTTACACACACATTCACTCATTTACCCATACAATCATTCATACATACAATCACTCATCTTTACAACACTATCATATGCACTCATACACCTATACAGACTCTCACACTCTGTCACTCATCCATGGAGTTACTCACACACCTAGTCAGTCCTGTAAATAATCAATCACACTTCCATTTTCTAATCTATACAGTTAAACATAGAGCACCTTACATTTTGAAACATATACTAACACATACTTACTCTCTTATACAATCATTGATACAAGTACACATTGATCTGCACAGAGTCACACACCTCCCAGCCAGCCACACACACACTCAGTCTCCCATACAAATACAATCAATCAATAACCCATATAGTTACTCATACAGCTACTGACCAACACATGCAGCAGTTTACAGAACAACAGACATAATGATGCACAAATTAAGACAGTTTAGTCACTAACCCATGCACTCAGTGAGACACATTTAATCACTCACTCATACAGTCAGTCACGCACCTACTAAATCCTTCATCCAGACACTTCTACATCTACTCATTCTTCAATATGTAAAACATATTTAAACTTTTCAGAAACACACAGTCACTGGATGATGTCATCAGTGATGTCATTTGAGATGTCATCAGTGATGTCACTGACCATGTCATGAATGATGTAATATGTGACATCATCAGCAGTGGATTGCGGGTGCGCGATATATAGTTAGTGCAACTAACTATATATGGAATTTCAATGGTTTTGTGTGAGTAAAAAAAGGTTTTTTAAATTCTAATTCCTAACTATATATGGTCTATAACCTATGGTTTTTTCAGTGAATTTTCAAGGTTTTGTAAATGCTAATTCCTAACTATATATGGTCTATAACCTATGGTTTTTTCAGTGAATATATATATATATATAATACACAACATATATATATATATATATATATATATATAGTAGGTCTCAGTTTAGGTGGAAAGCAGCTCCTGTTAGAGCACTCTCAACACCAGCGACACTCTAGATCTGCTCACCGCAAATGTCTGTTTTTCTATCAAAGTTTTTAAGCATAGGATTAGACAGTGCTATCCATGCCGAGATAGAAAATGACAAAGTCTTTCGCCATTTAAACAGCAAAGTCTTTAAGCATAGGACTAGTACAGTGCAGTCCTTGCCGAGCTGTTAAATAACAAAAGCCATTTATCACTCCAGGCACAATATTACAGCTTTGAATTGGTAAAATACCAACTCAAGCCAACCTGAAATGAATAAAAGCAACCCCTGACACAGTGTTTCGCTCTAATTAGAGCTCTTCAGAGAGGTATAGCTTTGTCCAGACACAAGGGAGCACCCAGTATTAAGTCAAAACAAAACCCTTTCAGGCATAGAGCGACGCATAAATTATGCAAAAAAGAAGGAGAGCACTCTGGGTAGGTCTCAGTTTAGGTGGAAAGCAGCTCCTGTTAGAGCACTCTCAACACCAGCGACACTCTAGATCTGCTCACCTCAAATGTCTGTTTTTCTATCAAAGTTTTTAAGCATAGGATTAGACAGTGCTATCCATGCCGAGATAGAAAATGACAAAGTCTTTCGCCATTTAAACAGCAAAGTCTTTAAGCATAGAACTAGTACAGTGCAGTACTTGTCGAGCTGTTAAATAACAAAAGCCATTTATCACTCCAGGCACAATATTACAGCTTTGAATTGGTAAAATACCAACTCAAGCCAACCTGAAATGAATAAAAGCAACCCCTGACACAGTGTTTTGCTCTAATTAGAGCTCTTCAGAGAGGTATAGCTCTGTCCAGACACAAGGGAGCACCCAGTATTAAGTTAAAACAAAACCCTTTCAGGCATAGAGTGACGCATAAATTATGCAAAAAAGAAGGAGAGAACTCTGGGTAGGTCTCGGTTTAGGTGGAAAGCAGCTCCTGTTAGAGCACTCTCAACATCAGCGACACTCTAGATCTGCTCACCAAAAATGTCTGTTTTTCTATCAAAGTTTTTAAGCATAGGATTAGACAGTGCTATCCATGCCGAGATTGAAAATGACAAAGTATTTCGCCATTTAAACAGCAAAGTCTTTAAGCATAGGACTATTACAGTGCAGTCTTTGTCGAGCTGTTAAATAACAAAAGCCATTTATCACTCCAGGCACAATATTACAGCTTTGAATTGGTAAAATACCAACTCAAGCCAACCTGAAATTAATAAAAGCAACCCCTGACACAGTGTTTCGCTCTAATTAGAGCTCTTCAGAGAGGTATAGCTTTGTCCAGACACAAGGGAGCACCCAGTATTAAGTCAAAACAAAACCCTTTCAGGCATAGAGTGACGAATAAATTATGCAAAAAAGAAGGAGAGTACTCTGGGTAGGTCTCAGTTTAGGTGGAAAGCAGCTCCTGTTAGAGCATTCTCAACACCAGCGACACTCTAGATCTGCTCACCTCAAATGTCTGTTTTTCTATCAAAGTTTTTAAGCATAGGATTAGACAGTGCTATCCATGCCGAGTTAGAAAATGACAAAGTCTTTCGCCATTTAAACAGCAAAGTCTTTAAGCATAGGACTAGTACAGTGCAGTCCTTGCCGAGCTGTTAAATAACAAAAGCCATTTATCACTCCAGGCACAATATTACAGCTTTGAATTGGTAAAATACCAACTCAAGCCAACCTGAAATGAATAAAAGCAACCCCTGACACAGTGTTTCGCTCTAATTAGAGCTCTTCAGAGAGGTATAGCTTTGTCCCGACACAAGGGAGCACCCAGTATTAAGTTAAAACAAAACCCTTTCAGGCATAGAGTGACGCATAAATTATGCAAAAAAGAAGGAGAGAACTCTGGGTAGGTCTCAGTTTAGGTGGAAAGCAGCTCCTGTTAGAGCACTCTCAACACCAGCGACACTCTAGATCTGCTCACCAAAAATGTCTGTTTTTCTATCAAAGTTTTTAAGCATAGGATTAGACAGTGCTATCCATGCCGAGATAGAAAATTACAAAGTCTTTCGCCATTTAAACAGCAAAGTCTTTAAGCATAGGACTAGTACAGTGCAGTCCTTGCCGAGCTGTTAAATAACAAAAGCCATTTATCACTCCAGGCACAATATTACAGCTTTGAATTGGTAAAATACCAACTCAAGCCAACCTGAAATGAATAAAAGCAACCCCCGACACAGTGTTTCGCTCTAATTAGAGCTCTTCAGAGAGGTATAGCTTTGTCCAGACACAAGGGAGCACCCAGTATTAAGTCAAAACAAAACCCTTTCAGGCATAGAGTGACGAATAAATTATGCAAAAAAGAAGGAGAGAACTCTGGGTAGGTCTCAGTTTAGGTGGAAAGCAGCTCCTGTTAGAGCACTCTCAACACCAGCGACACTCTAGATCTGCTCACCTCAAATGTCTGTTTTTCTATCAAAGTTTTTAAGCATAGGATTAGACAGTGCTATCCATGCCGAGATAGAAAATGACAAAGTCTTTCGCCATTTAAACAGCAAAGTCTTTAAGCATAGGACTAGTACAGTACAGTCCTTGCCGAGCTGTTAAATAACAAAAGCCATTTATCACTCCAGGCACAATATTACAGCTTTGAATTGGTAAAATACCAACTCAAGCCAACCTGAAATGAATAAAAGCAACCCCTGACACAGTGTTTCGCTCTAATTAGAGCTCTTCAGAGAGGTATAGCTTTGTCCAGACACAAGGGAGCACCCAGTATTAAGTCAAAACAAAACCCTTTCAGGCATAGAGTGACGCATAAATTATGCAAAAAAGAAGGAGAGAACTCTGGGTAGGTCTCAGTTTAGGTGGAAAGCAGCTCCTGTTAGAGCACTCTCAACACCAGCGACACTCTAGATCTGCTCACCTCAAATGTCTGTTTTTCTATCAAAGTTTTTAAGCATAGGATTAGACAGTGCTATCCATGCCGAGATAGAAAATGACAAAGTCTTTCGCCATTTAAACAGCAAAGTCTTTAAGCATAGGACTAGTACAGTGCAGTCCTTGCCGAGCTGTTAAATAACAAAAGCCATTTATCACTCTAGGCACAATATTACAGCTTTGAATTGGTAAAATACCAACTCAAGCCAACCTGAAATGAATAAAAGCAACCCCTGACACAGTGTTTCGCTCTAATTAGAGCTCTTCAGAGAGGTATAGCTTTGTCCAGACACAAGGGTATCCTCCTGTGAAGAAGACGATCCGATTTACGAAAATGCCCTCATATTGATGGAAACGGCAAAATAACCACCGTAATTGCAGCCGCAATGTCTTGTGAGGCATGGAGCTGTGGGTAGTGGTTGTGGGTTGTGGTGTGCACAACTCCTGAAGAGTTTAATGTTTTAATTTATATTAGAATGTTTATTTAATAGATTTTAAGTAATTGGTATATATATATGGCAAACCACAAACGCTGGCAACGCCGGAAATGCCGGATTAGGAACATCAAACAGCAACAATCAGGGCAAACAAAGCCATTGGAAGCGCAACCAAAGGAGAAATCGCAAAACGAAACAAAATCAGTAATTAATCTCACAAACTTGAAGCTTACCTCGGCTGAAACTGCTGTATTGAATTTAGGACTGTCATATTGCCCACCATGCAACATGAATTATGCTGATACTCGTATGGATCTTTATAGATTCACAAGGAAATTAAAACTTAAAAAATTCTTTGAATTATATCCTAAGAAATCCAATCTACCAGAAACAGCAGCTAGTCCAACTTTTTCAAGCAGCCAAAGCCAGATGACTTTCAATACCATTTGGGATCTACAACAACAATCTTCATCAGGCAACCTGAGGGAAGTTCCACTTGAACACACTGGACAACAGATTACACCTTTTAAGCCCAAATCGATCTTTCAACCAATCATGGCTCATGACAATTTGGATTCTTTTCAGGAGATTGTAGTGCGAGATATGAAGCATCTATATACCACAATTAACAAAAAGAAATTCTACATCTCAAAACAGAATCAATGCTATCACCAATTGGTCACAAAACTCAAACTTGCCCATAACATCATTGTAAAGCAGGCCGATAAGGGCGGTAACGTAGTCCTTTGGCCAAAAGATATGTACCTCCAACAAGCGGAACTACAACTGAATTATACATCATGTTACCGCAGGAGCAATATCCAAATTGTCAAAAATACTTGGATTGAGCAACATCAGAAGCTTCAGATATGGCGAAGCGCAGGGCTTTTATCACATGAGGAATTTAGATACCTCAAAAAAGAATATCCTGTAATCCCCTCTTTTTACCTGCTTCCCAAAGTTCATAAGGACAGCGTTACACCACCAGGACGCCCCATCATCTCAGCAATAGACAGCTCTTTGGAACATGTTTCCAAATACATTGACTTTTATTTACAGCATCATGTTAAGAACCTTAGATCATATGTGAAGGATTCTTTTGATTTTCTCAGCAAAATTGCAGAATTTGATTGGGAAGAAAATATGGTGCTAATGACTTTGGATGTTTCATCCCTTTATACTTCGATCAGGCACGGGGACGGTCTCAAGGCCTTGGACTATTACCTCAACAAGGATTTGCCTCAACCAACGGCACATAACATAATGCTAGTCGATATGACTAAAATGTGCCTTGAACAGAACTTTTTCATTTTCAATGGCGTTATATACCACCAGACAAGGGGTGTTGCGATGGGGGCCTGCTTCTCACCCAGCTACGCATGTTTACACGTAGGGCTGTGGGAGGAGCAGGTCCTCGCCACCCAGCACCAAGAGTTCTTTTGCAATAACATTGCCTTATATTTACGCTACATTGATGATGTCTTTATTATTTGGAGAGGTAACCAGGATAGTGCCAGGGCTTTTGTTGAGTTGATTAATTTGAACAACGTTAATCTTAATTTCACTGCAAATTTAAGTTCTGAATTGATTTGTTTTTTGGATGTGGAGATATTTGTGAAGGATTCCACCCTGAGTACACGACTCTACCGGAAGCCCAGTGCGGGTAACACTATACTGCACTCTAACAGCCAACATCCTGCTCACCTGATTCGGAGCATTCCATTTGGGGAGATGCTCCGGATCAGGAGGATTTGTAGCTCGGATGCCGAATGTGCGGCTGCACAGGAGGCATGTAGATTACGTTTCTTGGCCAGGGGTTATTCCTCAGAAAATATTATGAAAGCGATCAGGCACTCCAATTCAGTAAGCAGACAAGAGGCATTGATCTCTAAATCTAGGAATACCAATTTGGAGATTCCTACAACAGGAGATTGACAAATGAGTTCTCCACGACTCATTCTGACATTCAATCGTCAACATGGGGCCTTACGTAAAATTGTAAACAAAAACTGGAATTTGGTCCGAAGTGACCCAGTAATTGGTCACAAGATAGGTACTAAACCTATTTTGACCTTTAGGAAGTCCCCATCAATGTCCAAAACCTTAGTCAGTAACACCCTAGAACCCAAGATCTCTGCAACCTGGGGGGCACTAAAGAAGGGCTTTAAGACCTGCCCACAATGCAAAGCCTGTCGATATGGCTCCAATAGGACCGACTTCCAAAGCCCCTTACAGCAACATCCCACTGCCATTTCTAAATGGCTTAACTGTAAAACTGAGTATGCCATTTATGTGTTGGAGTGTCCTTGTGGACTACAATATGTGGGCAGCACTAAGCTGCCCGCCCACAAACGAATACTCCAACACATACGTGCAATAACTGGGCATGATCAGAACTATCCGGTTGCCAGGCATTTTCAGGAGAAACATCTAGGTGTTCCTGACAAACTCCAATTCTTTTTAATTGATTGTGTCGAGCCATCAAGGAGGGGAGGTGACCGCGAGGCCAAACTCCGCCTCCTTGAGACAAGATATATCTTGGAGCTCAACACCAAGAATCCTAATGGCCTCAATGATAGGGAGGACCTTTATACCTGCCTTTAGGATTTAGGAGTTTGTTTATAAGACCTGTCCGGATAATGTAATATTCGTTGTTCTAGGTCTATTGTTTCCTTATTTCTGTAACTGTATATATTGATGAATTGATCCTTTACAAATTGTAAATACTGTGGTACGTATTTTAACATCAGAGAATTTTTAATCAATAATTGCACTTTATTGATATATTTGCACTACGTTTTTCAGCACTTTTTCTTGGCTGTTTAGACATTTATTGTGACTTGCCCACTTGGGCTTTATTCTGATATCCATTATCATATGGCTTTGGACTTTCGCTGCTAACCTTTACACTGAGCTATTTTCTTTTTGGGCATAACATGAATATGAGATAATACCCTGAGTGTACATAGATGATACTGATTATCATGTATGTACTTTTGTTGGTTTTTCTTCATGTTTCTTTTGCCTTGTAAATAAGCTCTTTTTTCTAGGAAATCTGTTTACATGATTTCATAGAGTGTGCTATTTTCTTTGAAGTAATTGCTTTATTTTCGGCATTCTTTGACTATTTGCACACGGGCAGCGTTTTACTGTATAGTATTTTTTCCATGCCTATGTTTTATTTGATTGCACTGTCACTTTAAATAGCTTTGCTAACCATGTGTAGTTTGTCATGTGATCAAGCCTCCCTGGAGGCGAAACGCGTCATGGCGGCAGCGCTGGCTTTACGTGAATAAATATCACCTTGCACCAGCACTTCTGGGTCGTCTCTTTGTTGCTAGACACTGTTGGTGAACTTTTCTTTACCAAAGCGACAACTTGCAGAATATATATATATATATATATAATATATTACCTACTGGCGGTCGCCAGTAGGTATATATAGTTAGGATTTTTTCCCTATGGGATTTTTGAAAATTCTATGTCTAATAACTTTGGCGTTTGTGGACGGAATTGGCTGAAATTTTCTGGAAAATGGAACATTTTGTTTCTGAGCAGCCCGTGAAAATTTGGGGGGGTTTCGTCCAGGGGGGGCCGAGAAAAAAGGGGGGTCCCAAAACGTGTTTTTAACATTGAGTTTTCCATAGGGCGGTTGGCCTCACTTTTAGCCCGAACGGCTGAATGGATTTGCACGAAACTTGGCAAAATTGTAGAGACTGGTAGCCCGATGTGCCTTTTGTAGGTCTCAATATATGTGCTCCAGTGGATTTTGAGAAATTAACGTTTAAAAAAAGATATATATCTGTAACAGCGGACCGGGCAGCGCCCCGGTTCGCGGACCTTACGCGTACCGGAACTTCGCATAGCGAAGCTGATTGGCTCTCCGGTGTCTGTCAACATTCTAAACAGTCCGGAGCGGCCGCCATCTTGTCTCTCGGTAGGATTGAGAGACAAGAGGAGGCCAAAACAAAGGGGGAAATAACCATAAGGGGGCATACTAGATCCTCCCTGACCCCCTAGGTTTAATGTGGAGGTTTTAAAAGGGCCCCGCGGGGCAAAAAAAATAAAAAATTTTTTTTGTTTTTTTGCGTGGGTAGCGCCCGGTCCGCGAACCGGGAAGCGTTCTGGGCAGCGTACTGCAATGAAAAATGAATGATAGACTTTTCAAATACTGTATGTTAATTGATTGTTGGTTTTGTTGATTATTTTTTAATTTTTTAATTTTTTAAGCAATTATTTATTATTGTGATTGTGTTTCAAAATGTAATAACATTTCTAACATTTCACTGTCTGAAATGTCGTCATTTTCATTGAACATAGCTTGTAATCTATGAGGGTGTAAAATGTCCTTAATATTTTTCAAATGTTTGTTCTCTCTTTCACAGATTGAAAGTATAAAAACAAAAAGTGAGTAAGTTAACGACAATTATAAGGTAAATGTTTTTTACTCTTTTTGTTACATTTCTATCACATTCACCTACTATTAGTTCCACTGCTTCATTTCTTTAACCCTCAGTTTCCTGCCTTTGCTACTTTCCTCATTCCTTTCTCTATTACCTACTTACTCAACTCCTTCCACTCTTTTTCTCAGTCCCTCTCTTCTCATAGTTCCTCACTCTTGTTCACTCACTCCGTCTCTATTACTCTCACTGTCTCTGACTGATCACTCTTTCACTACTTGTTCATTATGCTTTCTCTGTGTAGTTGAAGCACACTAAGGGGCATATTATAAACACAGCCAATAAAATTATTGCTCTTTTTATTGGCAGAAAACTGGTGCAAAAGTGGTTTTAGTGGCAGTTTTCTGCCGCAAAAGCAGCTTTAGCGACACATTTCTGCCAATAAAAGCTGCAAAACTTTTATTGCATATGTTGATGATATGGCTCTATGTTACTTACATTTCTTTGCTGTTTCAATTAATCTTTTTCTGTTATTTTTTGTTTTCTGTTTTCTATTTTTTCTCTCTGTTATTCTTCATGTTTTAATCTTATTTTGAACATTCACTCACATTCTCCAAGAAACTCTTCTTTGTTAATGTTATACTCTCTTTTTTTTTCTTTCACTTCGTTATCTATTTTGTTTTTCACAATTATACCCTCTTCCGTCTTTTCTTCGGTAAATAGATCTATTAAACAGTATCTCTTCTTTAGTCCCTATAGCTGTCTTTCTTTTAACATCACTCTCTGTTTACTTTCCTTATACTTACTCTATTTTTTATTTTTTTTTGGTTAGCTCCAGGTCCGCGTACCGGGAAGCTAACCGGGAAGCGAACCAAAAGAAATAGAGCTTGCCAGAGTGCTAAACATTCTAGCAATTTTTTAATAACGGGGAGGTAGTTCTGAAAAGAACTTTTTTTTAAATATTTTTGTTGTTTTATATTTTTTTTTTCTTTTTTGAACATTATTTGTTTTTTTTGTATTTTTTGAACACTTATTTGTTTTTTTTGTTTTATTTCAAAGGGAAAGAACAGAAAGAGGCATTGAAAAAGGCTCAACAGGAGCAAAAAAAAAAATTAAAAGCATCGGTGTTTCTCGAAAGCCAAATTAATTAATTTCAGACTCATGTTTGCGCATGAAATTAAAGTGCCACAATATAAGCATGTCAGCTTCATATGGACAAAATTTTTTGGAATATTTGGCACTGTTTCGTTGGCCTCTCCAAATGTGAGAGAGATATCAGTAGATGTTCTTGTCACCGAAGTTGGGGGGTTCTGTTGTAGTTCACGCATCTCTGCACGACTATAGTTGTTTGGATGCCACCTCTGCATATGTCGGTGCATCGTGTGATTTCCATAACTGTATTTTTTATTAGTGCCCCGGGATAACTTTTCTTGGCAGATAAGGCACGTAGCATAGCGTGCATTGACTTTTTTCTCTCCTGGTGGAGTGGAAAAAAATTGCCAGATAAAGCTAACTTTGCGATGAGATACCCGGGGTAACTCTTTGACAAATCGTGGTCCCTCTTCTTCCTCTCCGTCTTGTTCTTCCTCTTCCTCCTCTGTGTCTCCAATAAACTGTGCAGGTGGTCCTCTCTTCCTATGAGGAGATGGTGGTGGTGGTGGTGGGGGTGCAGAAGCTGAAGCTACTATTGAAGCCATTTTTTAATCAGAGCAAATGATCAGGTCTTCCTTTCTCAAAGTTGAAAGTCAGAGTGAGAAAAAAGGTGGGGGCTTTCATCATTTGGGAAAAAAAATAGTTCTAAACCAATGAAAAGTGTTATTTTTAGGTCACCTGACCTAGCCTTACATCATTATGAAACCAAAAGTGAAATGAACCAATGAAAAGTTTTATTAACAAGTCACATGACCTCTCACGCTCATGTTACGCGCTGCGGAACGCGCCCCGGTTAGCTTCCGGGTCGCTGCGCTTCGCGCCTCGGTCCGCGCCCCGGGGCACTTCCGGGTGCGCTAACGCGGTACGTCACAAGACGCATTACGCGGCAATGCGATACGTCGCGCTTTCGCGACGCGCCGCGGATCGCTTCCGGGGAGCTGCGTTTCGCGCCTCGGTCCGCGCCCCGGGGCACTTCCGGGTGCGCTAACGCGGTACGTCACAAGACGCATTACGCGGCAACGCGATACCGTCACTATGTTGATTTCTTACCGGTTCGCGGACCGGGTCGCGGCATCAATTTGAGCTAACGGAAAGCTTTCCGGTTCGCGGACCGGGAGCGAAACAAAAAAAAATATTTAAAAAAAATTATTAATAAACATATAAAATATATTTTTGGATTTAAAGAAGAATACATTTTACAGCTATAGATATTAGCTTTTAAAAAACCAATGAAATTCACTGAAAAAACCATAGGTTATAGACCATATATAGTTAGGAATTAGCATTTACAAAACCTTGAAAATTCACTGAAAAAACCATAGGTTATAGACCATATATAGTTAGGAATTAGCATTTAAAAAACCTTATTTTACTCACACAAAACCAATGAAATTCCATATATAGTTAGTTGTACTAACTATATATCGCGCACCCGCAATCCACTGCTGATCATGTCACATATTACATCATTCATGACATGGTCAGTGACATCACTGATGACATCACTGATGACATCTCAAATGACATCACTGATGACATGACTGATAACAACATCCAGTGATTTTTTGTTTCTGTAAAGTTTAAATATGTCTTACATATTGAAGAATGAGTGGATGTGTAAGTGTCTGGACGAAGGATTTAGTAGGTGCATGACTGACTGTATGACTGAGTGATTAAATGTGTCTCACTGAGTGCATAGGTTAGTGACTAAACTGTCTTAATTTGTGCATCATTATGTCTGTTGTTCTGTAAACTGCTGCATGTGTTGATCAGTAGCTATATGATTAACTATATGGGTTATTGATTGATTGTCCAAGTATTTGTATAGGAGACTGAGTGTGTGTGTGGCTGGCTGGGAGGTGTGTGACTCTGTGCAGATCAATGTGTACTTGTATCAATGATTGTATAAGAAAGTAAGTATGTGTTAGTATATGTTTGAAAATGTAAGGTGCTCTATGTTTAACTGTATAGACAAGAAAATGGAAGTGTGATTGATTCTTTACAGGACTGACTAGGTGTGTGAGTAACTCCATGGATGAGTGGCAGAGTGTAAGTGTCTGTATAGGTGTATGAGTGCATATGATAGTGTTGTAAAGATGAGTGATTGTATGTATGAATGATTGTATGGGTGAATGAGTGAATGTGTGTGTAGACGTAGGAATCAGTGAGTACGTATGTAGTAACTAGTATTGGTGTGTCAATGGTTTCAAAAATTATACTCTGTATTTAACACTGGGTGAAACAGAGGTTATATTAAAACGTGAGGAGATGCATTGTATTGTCACATGAATGATATCATCAGTGATGTGGTCATTGATGTCAAATGAGATGTCATCAGTGATCTCATCAGTGATGTCATTTGAGATGTCATCAGTGATGTCATCAGTGATGTCACTGACCATGTCATGAATGATGTAATATGTGACATGATCCGCAGTGGATTGCGGGTGCGCGATATATAGTTAGTACAACTAACTATATATGGAATTTCATTGGTTTTGTGTGAGTAAAATAAGGTTTTTTAAATGCTAATTCCTAACTATATATGGTCTATAACCTATGGTTTTTTCAGTGAATATATATATATATATACACAATATATATATATATATTATATATATATATATATATATATATATATGTATATATGTGTGTATATATATATATATATATATATATATATATATATATATATATATATATATTCACTGAAAAAACCATAGGTTATAGACCATATATAGTTAGGAATTAGCATTTAAAAAACCTATTTTACTCACACAAAACCATTGAAATTCCATATATAGTTAGTTGCACTAACTATATATCGCGCACCCGCAATCCACTGCTGATCATGTCACATATTACATCATTCATGACATGGTCAGTGACATCACTGATGACATCACTGATGACATCTCAAATGACATCACTGATGACATCACTGATGACGTCATCCAGTGACTGTATAATTCTGTAAAGTTAAAATATGTCTTACATATTGAAGAATGAATGGATGTATAAGTGTCTTGATGAAGGATTTAGTAGGGGCATGGCTGACTGTATGAGTGACTGATTAAATGTGTCTCACTGAGTGCATGGGTTAGTGACTAAACTGTCTTAATTTGTGCATCATTATGTCTGTTGTTCTGTAAACTGCTGCATGTGTTGATCAGTAGCTATATGATTAACTGTATGGGTTATTGATTGGTTGCCCAAGCATTTGTATGGGAGACTGAGTGTGTGTGTGGGTGGCTGGGAGGTGTATGACTCTCTGCATAGATGTGTGAGCAGTTGATTGACTAGATGTATGGGTTCAAAAGTGCATGTGGAAACAGCTGTATGGGCGGTTGACTGTGTGCATGAGTGTATTGGTGAGTGAATGGATATCTCAGTGCTACATGTCAAAGTAAGTACATATGTAAAACACAGTACATGTGAGAGTTGACATATATAAATAACTGTGCATAAGAGCCAGTGAATGTGTGAGTGGCTGTATGGATCATTGTGAACTTGTATCCAGGATTGTATAAGTGAGTAAATATGTTTTAGTATATGTTTGAATAAGTAAGGTGTGTATAACTGTATAGTTGAGGAAATGGAGGTGTGATTGATTCTTTGCATGACTGACTAAGTGTCTGAGTAACTCCATGGATGAGTGACAGTCTATGAGTGTCTGTTTACACTGAGTGTATCTAAGGTTATATTAGAGTCTGAAGAGGTTCATCGTATTATCACATGAATGATGTCATCAGTGATGTGATCAGTAATGTCAAATGAGATGTCATCAGTGATGTCATCAGTGATGTCATTTGAGATGTCATCAGTGATGTCATCAGTGATGTCATTTGAGATGTCATCAGTGATGTCATCAGTGATGTCATTTGAGATGTCATCAGTGATGTCATCAGTGATGTCACTGACCATGTCATGAATGATGTAATATGTGACATGATCAGCAGTGGATTGCGGGTGCGCGATATATAGTTAGTGCAACTAACTATATATGGAATTTCAATGGTTTTGTGTGAGTAAAATAAGGTTTTTTAAATGCTAATTCCTAACTATATATGGTCTATAACCTATGGTTTTTTCAGTGAATTTTCAAGGTTTTGTAAATGCTAATTCCTAACTATATATGGTCTATAACCTATGGTTTTTTCAATGAATTTCATTGGTTTTTTAAAAGCTAATATCTATAGCTGTAAAATTTATTCTTCTTTAAATCCAAAAATATATTTTATATGTTTATTAATAATTTTTTTTAATATTTTTTTTGTTTCGCTCCCGGTCCGCGAACCGGGAAGCTTCCCGTTAGCTCAATTTGATTCCGCGATCCGGTCCGCGAACCGGTAAGAAATCAACATAGTGACGGTATCGCGTTGCCGCGTAATGCGTCTTATGACGTACTGCGTTAGCGCACCCGGAAGTGCCCCGGGGCGCGGACCGAGGCGCGAAACGCAACTCCCCGGAAGCGATCCGCGGCGCGAAAGCGCGACGTATCGCGTTGCCGCGAAATGCGTCTTGTGACGTATCGCGTTAGCGCACCCGGAAGTGTCCCGGGGCGCGGACCGAGGCGCGAAGCGCAGCGAACCGGAAGCTAACCGGGGAGCGTTCCGCAGCGCGTAACATGAGCGTTAGAGGTCATGTGACTTGTTAATAAAACTTTTCATTGGTTCATTTCACTTTTAGTTTCATAATTATGGAAGGCTAGGTCAGGTGACCTAAAAATAACACTTTTCATTGGTTGAGAAGTATTGTTTTTTCCAAATGATGAAAACCCCTCCTTCTTTCCTCACTCTGACTTTCATTATTGTGAGAGGAAGACCTATTTTGCTTCTTGGAAGACCTATTTTGGTTGTGTGAAAATGGCTTCATTGATTGCTGCAGCTGGTGCACCCCCACCACCACCTCCACCTCCTCATGGGAAGAGAGGACCACCTCCCCAGGTGGTTACCAACACTGAGGAGGAAGATGAAGAAATGGATGAGGAGGGAGAACAACCACAATTCCTGGAAGAGTTGCCCCGGGTTTCAAGAAAGAAAGCCAGTTTCATCTGGCAGTTTTTTTCCATCCCTCCTGGCCAAAAAAAGGTCAATGCCAGGTACGCAACATGCCTCATATGCAAGGAACAATTGTCCAGAGGGACGGACAAAAAATACAGTTATGGTAATCACACCATGCATAGGCACATGACGAGGAAACATCCCCTAAATTACAGCCGGGCGGAATTAAGGGATATGATGGACAATCCTAGAGCAACTCCTGTGGCGAGATCAACAACATCGGTTTCTTTAACACCAGAGGAGGCACGGGAAACTGTGCCAAATATCCAACCAAATTTTGGGAATATGATACATTTATGTATGCGCTGTCGTGCATTATTAGCTTGTGGCAACATGAGCATCAATGCACTCAACCTTGCATATGAACACCATGATTGCCCTAACCGCCCCCAGTAATTTTTTTTTGCTCCTGTTGAGCCCTTTTCAACGCCTGTTTTTTGTTGTTTCCCCCCCCAAAAACCCCCAAAAAAATATAAAATCGTTCAAAAAAACCAAAAAAGACAAAAAATGTTCAAAAAATACAAAAAAAATATAAAACAACAAAAATATTTAAAAAAAAGTTCTTTTCAGAACTACCTTCCCTTTCAAAAAAAATTGCTACAATGTTTAGCACTCTGGCAAGCTCTATTTCTTTTGGTTCGCTCCCGGGTTAGCTTCCCGGTACGCGGACCGGGAGCTAACCAAAAAATTATTTTTTTTTTTAAAAAAAGTGTAAGTATAAGGAAAGTAAACAGAGAGTGATGTTAAAAGAAAGACAGCTATAGGGAGTAAAGAAGAGATACTGTTTAATAGATCTATTTACCGAAGAAAAGACAGAAGAGGGTATAATTGTGAAAAACAAAATAGATAACGAAGTGAAAGAAAAACAAGTATTGGCATAGCCAATAGATCTCGCCTTTGGGACCTTCTAAGTATTTAGTTATGCAGCATAATATCCTTGGTGCAGCAACATCAACTGTTGCATGTCTAAACACGTATAAGGTCCCAAAAGCGAGACCTATTGTCTATGCCAATGCTTGTTTCTTAAGTAGAATTGCAATATGTCTGACTCTTCCATGTGAAAAGATCTTATCTTGTGCTCTAAAGATTGCTAAAGTCTCGACAGAGAACAGGCTAGGCTGTAAGTAGGGTAAATTGCGCTTGGTGATCTGTTTGAGGGAGCGTCTGCTTTGCCTGGTGTCTTTGGAGAGCAATTTTGATTGTTATACTGGACAATATAGCCCTAATGTAAATAACATAGGGGCATATTATCAACATAGGCAATAAAAGTTTTGCAGCTTTTATCGGCAGAAATGTGTCGCTAAAGCTGCTTTTGCGGCAGAAAACTGCCGCTAAAGCCGCTTTTGCACCAGTTTTCTGCCAATAAAAAGAGCAATAATTTTATTGGCTGTATTCATAATATGCCACTTAGTGTGCTTCAACTACACAGAGAAAGCATTATGAACAAATAGTGATACAGTGATCAGTCAAAGACACTAAGAGTAATAGAGATGGAGTGAGTGAACAAGAGTGAGGAACTATGAGAAGAGAGGGACTGAGAAAAAGAGTGGAAGGAGTTGAGTAAGTATGTAATAGAGAAAGGAATGAGGGAAGTAGCAAAGGCAGGAAACTGAGGATTAAAGAAATGAAGCAGTGGAACTAATAGTAGTTCAATGTGATAGAAATGTAACGAAAAGAGTACAAAATATTTACCTTATAATTGTCGTTAAATTACTCACTTTTTGTTTTTATACTTTCAATCTGTGAAAGAGAGAACGAACATTAGAAAAATATAAAAACATGTATTAAAAAATTACAAAAGACAAGGGCAAAGATTGAAGGACAAACAGTTTTTCAACAACTTTGACACTTACAGAAGCTACACAGTCCTAAAGATATACATTTTAAACTAACACTATCTTGATGCAGATGAAGTGAGGCCTATATTAAAACATGGTGCATATTTTGCATTGCTGTTGTTTCAGAAAAGTGTTGCAAGACACTAAAATTTTAAATAATTGCTTCAGGATGCCAATAAGATGTCTACTATCCAGAGTTTTGTTTCAGATGAGGCCTACTCAGGGTTGCAGATGAAATTTCGAGTTGTTGAAGAGAATAGAGGACATAATACATGTGAAGGTCTACCAATGAAGTGAGTCATGTCCACTGCAATCTTCAACAAAGTCCAAACCTCCTATGTTTCCCTGGACAGACCTAAACTTGATCTGCACAATGTGATTCGTAATGATAGGAAACACAGGTGATGTAATTGAAATACATGCAATTTATTTTGCTCATTTCACAATCACATCACTTGTGTTTCCTTTGCTAAGGTATCTCATTGTGCAGATGTAGTCTAGCATATGAAAGAATACGCAGAAGTGCAGCACTGCATGCAACAACTTTGACACTTACAGAAGCATCATCTTCTCCATGCCTCCTACACAGTTCTACATATACATCATAAATGCAAACAGTACAGAATTAATTATACATGTTAAATGGTTTATTTTTGCTGTTCTCAGAATGTATCAAAATTCACTAAAAACAGTGACTTGAAGGTATTCATCATGTAACAGCGGGGAAAAAAAAACACAATCAAAATGATTGTGTTTAAAAAACCCATACAACATCAGAAATCAAAAATCAGAACTCCTTAAAGTTAACTTACTTTCCATGACGTCCAAGGATGTCCTATGAACAGCTTACACTCTTTTGTGCTGTTATTACTTTCAGCCCGCCACTTTCTGAAAGAAAATCTCCATCGTTTTTAAAAACATGTTACATACAATAAATGACTTCTTGCTCTCTACCACAAGATTCCACAAGGCCAAATCTTGTCAGAGCCATGTATAACTCTTGGATTTCTTGTTAGCCAATCCCGTCTTTTCACATTTCCGCAACTTTCAGAATTAAAATGTTGAAGATCATTTTCACAATCCTGGAATAGTAATATCTTCCCCTTCTTGCTCAGTCATGTTCTACTTTTCCTATGACACTGCTACAAGCAGACTTACACTACCTCTATGACTACTACAATTATTTAATTATCTACATCACTTTTAATCACAAAGCAATGTAAAACAGTAGACAGCATTGCAGACTTACATTCCCTCTACTCCATGTTTTGATTGGCTGCTTCAATTAGCTTATAAAAAGAAACAGTTTTTCTGAACTCATTCAAAGTGCACTTATTTCTCCATGATGTCCAGTCTTGTGGTTAGAATTTATGTCTCTGAACTACACTTATCCTCAAGGCCAAATAGTGTAGAAGCCATTAGAACTTCTTGAAATTCCACAGAACACATCCCGAAATTATCTCCCTAAAATTTTGGTTTTAAAAACACCAGGTAAGAGTTTTTAAGGTCATACGGCAATTTTTTTTTGAAAATTAAAACAGAATCATTGCAGAATGACCAGCCATTTCTAGACTTTAAATAAGCTGTGTAATGTCCTGATGTTATTGAAGGGCCGTCATGATATATAATTGCTGTAGTTACAAAAGTCCTTCCTGATATTGACAACTGCGAAGCTACAAAATTTTTTATTAAAGTTGTCAATTTTGTTCCATCAGGCCTACACCGTTGGAACATTAAAATGACGTACTCGCCATATGTTCGTATAAATAATGTGGACGTCATTTCAGATTTACATTGGCTACACTCCATGTTGTGATTAGCAGCTTTTACTAGCTTATTAAAGGAGACTGATTTACTGTCTGGCAAAGTTAAATATATAAATCTTTCTGAGTCTACACTAGTAGTACTTGATACCATACAGTTCTCGCAGTCATGCTGCCATTGATAAGAAAGCCCAAACAGCTGATCTACATCTACACCTTCAGCATGTAATACATCAAGCATATACATTAAAAACTCCTGACAATCTTGCTGAATATTTTGAGAGAATTGTGTTTGGCCTGAACATCTGTCTAACAGATTTCGAATTTCAGACACACTTTCTATGTTTCTTCTATCAGTGGTACATTTCTCTAACACAGAATTTAACAAACTGCAAAATCTTTGATCAGAATTGACCACAATCTCTTCTTTTACATTTTTTAGAGAAAACAAAACATTAATTACTACATTAGCATAGCAGTTGACACCAGAACTGTTTTCAAACTGAAAACCAACAACATCTTCAACAGAATCCTTTTTGTTTCTGCTTGTAATTTTAGGTTCATTGACTTTTTGTCTTTTTGCTACAACCTCCCCAGTATTGTTCTCATTTCTTCGTTTCCGGCCTACCACACGTTTCTCAAACAAAGGAAACTGAGGCAAATGTGGCGCATACTCTCTTCTTAACCTATTGTATTCCTTAACACAATCTAGATCTGCACAAATGTTTGTGACATCACACTCAATCAAGTACAATCCCGATAAAGTTCTAACTCGTGACAATGCCACATATGCCATACCCTCCTTGAACACAGAACTGCCAATATTCACCAATGCACTGTCTACACTTAAACCTTGCGATTTATGGATTGTCACCGCATATGCCAAGCAAACAGGAAACTGCTTACGGCGAACATATAAGTCTTTTACAAGCAAAAATCTAGCAGAACAACGAGCAATTAGCTGTACTTCCTCAATGCCATCAAATTTAATTTTTAAAAATTCAATTCCATCTCTATTTCTGTATTTCACAAAATCAACAACATTACCCATTGATCCATTTACCAGACCTCTTTCAACATGTAAATTCCTTCTTAAAATTATACGGCAGTTCAAGCACACATTCAGAGTCTTTTCAAAACCTGCAGTTTTAGATATACTCTTCTCTAATGAATCCAATTTTGTTTTCAGATTCTCAGACAAAATAATTGTTGATCCCATATGCTCTACTCTATCAATAGCTTCCAGTTTCACAATCTCTTGCTTTTCTAAATGCAACATTTTGTTGTTAAATTTGGCACATTCTGCAAGAGTTGGCATCAAACATATTCCAGATTTCTTTTCAGTAATTTTCTGAAAAATATTCTCAGGCACAACATCTTGTTCTGGATATAAATTTGACAGTAATCGTGCATGTAAAACTTCTTTGCCATGCTCGGTCACTTTTCCAATTCTAACATCTTGTAGAATAGTCTTGTAAACTTCATCCTTCGCCTGACGCATATTTTCATGCAGTTCAGCATAATTGAAGTTTAACCATATATTGACGTTGCCAATGCTGCCTAGGCACTTCCTGGTATCTTCATGCGTGAGCATTTTGAACACAGGTTGCCCTTTCACTGGTGTCAGCTGCAGAAGATCTCCGAAAACAATGATGTGTTTGCCACCAAATAACACATCATACTCTGTTTTGAGAACTTCTTGCATCCTCAAATGCACAAAGGCAAGCATGACATTGGAAACCATGCTTACTTCGTCAATGATAAGAAGTTTCATTTTCCTCAAGATTCTTGAAACTTCAAAACAAGCATCTCCAGATAGCTTGTGATATTCTAATTTGTTGTCATGCTCCACTGGCAGCATCAGTAAACGATGTAAAGTAATCCCTTTAATATTATGTGCTGCCAGTCCAGTTGGAGCAGTGACAACACAAGACAGCGATGACTCTGTCCTTTCCTGCAAATAGCATGAAATTGCTTTAATGAGGAAACTTTTTCCAGTTCCCGCTTCTCCACTCACGTACAGTCGGACAGGCTTCAACGACGTACATGAGCACTCTTTCTTATCATGACTTAATCCATGATCAATTTGCATGGTAACTTCGTCATATATTTTCCTCTGCTCAACGTTGAGTTGCCTTTCCAACTCTTCTAAGTTAACCGCATCCTCTTGAGCATGTGCCATGGCTCTTTCCACTTCATTCATAGCAGTGGCAGCTTCATTTTCGATAACAGGTCCTCCTAGTGGATCCTGACTCAATGAAGCAGAACTCTGACTGTCCTGAGAACTGTCTCTGGCAATCTCGGCTGCAATCGTTGCTTCCTGCTCAATTTCCGCATTCAACATTTCTACATATTTGGGAAAAGCAGGACATTCTATGGTCTCCTTGGCGGCATTGAAAGAGTCTTCGTAACAGAGAAAATCTCCAAGCAGTTCCTCTTCTGCACGCCAAGGCTTGAAAAGTTGCAAAAGTGCTAAATAGAAAAACTCCTTTTTTTCAGGAGATTCGCCACTCAATTTTCGATGGTTTACCAAGTGGCATTTTCTTTGCTTGACCAGACATCCCTCACTTCCTATTACAGCATACACTCCTTTCTCAGTATCTTCTTTGATGTTCCTCTTGAATATGTAATTTTGCAGAACCTCATACAGACAAACATTCTCGAGGTGACTGCTTCGATTTGGATAATATGTATCCAACATGTTTGTCTTCAAAATGTCGGTACTGTTTGGCTCCTTTTCCGCCAAATACTCACAACCGGTCAGAACATTCGTACGCTCCGATTTCTCGATGCGACAACATCTTCAGACTGAAACTGTACAACTTCTTGCTGAGGCTCTTTTCATGGGAAATGTCCTCCCACATATCCTTCAATTCTGTCTTCTCTTTTTTGGTGATGTAAGACGTCACATACCGAGCCACAGCCATACAGTTATCAGCCACAAACTGTATATCCATGTTAGCATTCCACATGGACAAAATCACCGGGTTGTAGTCGTTGATGTACTTGGACTCTTCGTTCCTCTTCAAATTGTAAGTGTTTTTAGGTGATTTCTTCATGACATTGTGTCGCAACGAAGACATCAAACTGTTTACTCTTCCTTTAGAAATCACCGGTCGTGGAAAGCCGAAACGACATTTAGTGTAGAACTTGTCTTTGTTTCGGAATTTACGACGGCAGTACTTTCCACATCGATGGCTTTGGAAACGCAGAACTTTTTCTCTTAGGCTTTTCTTCTCCTTTGCGTTTGGAACAGCACACGTAGAATACTGTTGGATGAAACTCATCACTGAGTCTTCTGGATCCGTTCCAAATTTAGGTGCATCCTTGATCCACAGCAACATAAGTATATGAGGAGCACCTCTTGCTTGGTACTCCTTTCTCCAGAAGAAATCCAACACCTCTCCAAGAGGTGGATTCTTCTTATTCATGATGAAAGACATCATAGCTTCAAATCTATGATTGAAGTACCTACATACATTGACTGGATCCAAAGAGCACAGTTCTCCGGGTGTCTTGAATTCGATGTTATCTACGTTAGCATTTGCCTCTCGTAGAAATTGAAGTAAGTCTTCCCAGCCATACTCGGCACAGCTCAGAGTGAGGAACCATGTGGGAGTACCTAAGTTCCTCAGCATACATTTTAAATCACCATGACGACGGTACCAGTACTCATTAGTACCACGCTGACACGCCATGAGATTAATCAGGTGAGAATCCAAAATACTATCTTGGACATTGACTTTATCCATAAAATCACTTGCCGAGATGTTTTGCATGTGTATACCACTTTTCAAGATGTGGTTCACTGCATATGACAGTCCAGACAGATCGCTTTCAAACAGGAGATGAAACAAATAAGGAATGCATTGTCGAAACCTAGCATCTCCTGCATACAATCGCAAAGTCCGGTATTCAGAAGCAGGAATTTGATGAGGTCGCTCATCATATCTTCCTCCCTGACCTGTTGGAAAAAGCTGTGGGAAACACCGAGCTTCCAAACTTTCCTCCCAAACACTAATGGGACTCCCTTTGGCTTGTTTCATTTGAAACAACTCAATAGCATTCCCCATGACTTCCTTGGAATGCAAAGGATGAACACTATAATGTTCATATATTTCTTCACTAGTAGAGGGTTCTACTTTCTCAATTTGACCAGCACACAAATCGCTATCCTCTTCCTCACTTACTTCCTCTTCTGCAACATATACATTCTTATAGTATTTATTATTTTTTTTCAAATACAATGTTGCCTTTTTAACTTTCCTAACATCTACTAAATCTTGCCATATTTTCTTATTCTTTGTCGGAACCCCATTAACTAAGATAACCAGAGGTTCCTCTCCCACTTTTTCTACTCCAATTGTGTTAATGTTTTTCTTGAAATCTAGAGGCAAATAAACAACTCTTCCCTTTAATCCTCTCTGTAAATCTGATGGAGGCAATTTCCCTGTCTTTGGCTCCATTCTTACAATAGCCTGAAAGGGATGGATACTTTGAACCAAAATAGATTCATAAGTATTTAAGTCCTTCAATTCAGAAGGAATCTCAACCAATTCCAGATTATTATGAACTGCTCTAGCAGGCATCTGGTTTTGTTTTAATTTGTTACAACAATAAGTACACACACGTTGATCCAATCCCAAATCAAAACAATTTTCTACCATCAAGTATGTTGCAAAATCCTTCCATTCACTATTATTTTCCCTTTCACTTTTTGCATATAAATCCACTAACTTAGTCTGATTCTTATAATAAGTGCGTCGACAACACACACAAGTGAAATTAGGCCTCTCACTTGATTTCACGTCAAACGTCGCAATTTCCCTCTGGAAATTATCTGTACTGGAAACCTGTACACTATCTTCCACATGACCCTCTACTTCTTGCTCAATTTCAACATTCTCCTCTTTACTTCCAAAGTAACAAAACTCAATTTCTTCACATCTATTTCAGAACCATGCAAAAGAGCAGCGCATAATTGTTTCAGCATAATTGCTGGACTCTTAGCATAATACAACATTCTAACTAATTTCCTCACTTTGTTATGATGCACTGCTAGCATCCTGAAATGATGAAAAACACTCTGGCATACTCTCCTGGAAAGACAAGCCAGTGAATGACCATGCAAACCTGTCACTTCTCTTACTCTGCAAGGATCTAATTCTTGCAACAACATCATTTTCTGCTTCAAACTTTTTTTGTTAAATGACCGTACAAAATCACAAAGCAAATTGATGGAATCCTGTCGCAGACTGCAAATACTACTACACTTCCAGGTGTACACAGGACCCTTAGCACGTCTTCCTAAAACCTCATTACCTAACACCTCTTCTGCCTCTGTTGTCACAAGTTTTTCTTTTTCAACTGGACAACCATCTTTCACTTCATAAGCACGACCACTGGTGTCAACTGCATGCACCAAATCATTATCCTGGAAATAACTCTCCTCATTAAAAAATGCCTCACAGCTTGAACTATGCATCCATTCTCCAGAAAAAACTTCACAAAAATTACTACGATTAACTATTCTCTTCCATCTACTATTTCTTTTGAAATCAAAAATTGCCTTGTTTAGCTTCCTAATTCTATTGATTATCAAAATAAATAACTTACGTTTAATTACAAATGCCTGATCAATAACTTTCTCAACTTTTTTTTTTCTCTTATAAAAAACTAGTTTCTGTTGACCTTTCTTAATATTTTTTAACAAATTGCCAATTATCCTGTTGCGGAACATTCGTTTACGAATCTCCCTAAACTGTTGTTTCCTTCTACTATCATGCACAGATTTATCTCTTGCTCTAGCAGTAACATTTTTCATTGTCCTTTTCTTTCCATTTGATTTCCTTCTCGTTTTATGGACTGAAACATTTTCTGTAGTAATATTTTTTTTAATACAAATATTTCTTATGAAATATTTAGAGCTCTTACCCGGTGCTTTCTTCGTGGCTTGAGAAATCTTTTTGTTAGAGGACTGCTGCGTTTTTTTTTTCACCTGCTGTCTTTGACGTTTTGCAGCCTTTATCTGTCTTTGTATTGTAGGCATGGTGAAATCTTGAAATGATCTGCAGTTGAATCTTGGAAAAATATAATAAAAAATGTTATTAAACATTATTACCAAACAGTAAATCAGTAACAGTGATCAAAAACTTAACACACTACTTGACATTTTAATTTGAAGATTTTTTAGTCATTGGCAATTTTACAATACAGAAATACCAGAAAAGAAATGACATTTATATTTATGTTACCTATGCTATTTTATATGTGAATCTGATCTAATTTTATGAGCATATTTTAATATTTTATTGAAGACACTACACATAACCTGTTTTTGAAGGTGTCTTTATTTTTAAATTAAACGGTTTACCTTTTTACTTTTTATTGATTATAAATTTTAAAAATAAATGTTTATATTTCCAAAGGCTCAAGCAGGTCAGCTTCCCATCCTATATCATATAATTCGGACAAATCTGCATCCTCATCACGCTCTTCTTCATCCTCAGGATTTAAATCATCCAAAGGATCAACATCCACTGATGTTTCAATTACAAGTTCAATGATGAGGTCAAAATCAACTGATTGCAGATTGTCGCTCATGTTGAGGTTGTCTTTATCTTTAAAGAAAGATAACAACAATGAGATGTTGCAGAGTAAGAGACAAATCTCACAGATTATAATAGTAAAATTGTTTAACAAGATTAACATTTTGCAGCTATTATTTAGCCATGTCCAGCAATGCTGAGCAGGTGAAGCCTATGTCTAATTTTCCACTGAACAGGACTCATCTCTTCTTAACCTTGGATAAGCCTCACCGACTCTGTGTCCCCTGCACATACTTAAATGTTAAAGGGCAGATTTATATTAAATGGCACATCCCCAGGCATGCACCAGTTAACGTGCACCACTGCTCTGCCACCCATGGTGTGCCGCATTTACAATCAGATAGGAGAAAGCTGCGTCAAAACCCTGCGCCTGCTTGAAGCTGGCATAGGTCTTGACGCAGCATTGTGGAGATGGGGCACCCCTGAGCCTTGCTGGAGCTGCATCGCACTTGCGATACAACTCCAGCAATGCGCCACCTTTACGGCACAGATGCGTCACGCATCTGTGCCGTTTTTGCCCCATGCTGCGCCGCATTGTAAATGCAGCACACCATGGGTGGCGGAACAGCGGCGCAGGATGACTGTCACATCCCTGGTGATGCGCCAGTCATCATAAATCTATCCCTAAGCTTCTTATCTTGTTACAGATGAACTGCCATATGTATCATCAAAATATTTTACATTTTCTAAATAGCGAATTTTAAGGAATAAATAGCGATTCTTTACCATTCCTAATTTGCGATGAGCAAATTGCTAATTGCAAGTTACCCATTCATTTCCATGGGCTAGGAGGCTCATAGGAATGAAGGTTTAATTTGCGATTAGCAATTAGCTCATCACAAATTAGGAATTTTTCCAAGGGTGCAGGGGTGTCTCAAGAACACCCTGCTGCACCCCTGAAAAACAAATTTGGGGGCATATGGCACACATACATGCCCTAAGGGCATGTGTTGGCATCATATGGCACCTTTTGTTTTTTTGAAAGAAAGCTTTTTGAAAAGAATTCACAAATTACCACCAATTTACCACAATAGTTTCCAAATCCTTAATGTCATTTTTTACATAGTTTTTGTTTGATACATTGCATTTAAGTAGTCACAAAATTTGCAAATCCTTCAGTGCAATTGCAAAATAAGGAATAGCAAATTTTGCTACTCCTTATTTTGCATCAAACTTGTTTGATACATACCATTTGTCTAATTAACATTCGCAAAGGCCGAAATTCGTAGAATTTTGATCTTTGCAAATGCTAATTAGCTTGATACATATGGCCCCAAGTGAGGCCTGTCTTGCGACATGGTGCATCTTTTGCATCACTGCTGCTTGGGTTTTATGTGGTACGTTTTTTTTACACCATGACATATCTGCCTAAATGCATCAATTTGTAATGTTGTCGCCTCATAGCAAATCTTTTGCACCACCGCTGCATCATAAAAGTGACGCACAGTGGCACAAAAGAGGCATACACCTATCATAAATCTGTCCCTAGCATTTTAAATGATTAATCCAGGATGACAATAAAGTGTGTCCTATCCAGAGGTTTGTTTAAGGTGAGGCCTACTCAGGATTGCAGATTAAAGTTACGCTTGATGAAGAATACAGAGGAGATAATACATGTAAAGCTCTACCAATGAAGTAAGTGATGTCTACTTCATTGCGCCAGTCACCATAAATGAATCCATAAGCTTCTTATCTTGTTAGACATCAACCGCCATATGTATCATATAACTATTTTGCATTTCCAAAAAAGCGAATTTTAAGGAATAAATAGCGATTCTTTACCATTCCAAATTTGCGATGAGAAAATTTCTAATTGCAAATTACCCATTCATTTCCATGGGCTAGGAGGCTCATATAAATGAAGGTGCAATTTGCGATTAACAATTTGCTCATCACAAATTAGGAATTTATTCCAAAGGTGCAGGGGTGTCTCAAGAACACCCTGCTGCACCCCTAAAAAAGAAATTTGGGGGCATATGGCGCACATACATTTTAACAACATTCCTTTACCTCAACAACGATTTTCAAATCATAACTTCAAAACACTACACATGGGAAAATTACTTAAATTGTCCTTAAGACACATAAAAGCGTTTTTTGATTGGCTTTCCTGCATGGTAGGGTCACTCTTAACATGGCTATGTAACACAAACATTCAAAATCTAAATTTTCCATGCACATGTGGGAGCATATTTACAAGCAATTTGCGCCACAGAGAAATGTCTTACACTAAAATGAGAAAAATAACATCAGGGACAGTCAATTGCCTTATAAAGAACCGTACACCATTATGTCCTTGTCATGAATTTAAAAACAATTCCTTTTCCCCAAAAACGATTTTCAAATCATAATTTCAAAACACTGCACATGAGAAAATGACTTAAAATGTCATTAAAACACATGAAAGCGTTTTTTGATTGCCTTTCGAGCATGGTTGGGTCACTTTTAACATGGCTATGTAACACAAACATTCAAAATCAAAATTTTCCATGCACATGTGGAAGCATATTTACAAGCAATTTGCGCCACAGAGAAAGGTCTTACACTAAAATGAGAAAAATAACATCAGGGACAGTCAATTGCCTTATAAAGAAGCATACACCATTATGTCCTTGTCATGAATTTAAAAACAATTCCTTTTCCCCAAAAACGATTTTCAAATCATAATTTCTAAACACTGCACATGGGAAAATGACTTAAAATGTCATTAAAACACATGAAAGCGTTTTTTGATTGGCTTTCCTGCATGGTAGGGTCACTCTTAACATGGCTATGTAACACAAACATTCAAAATCAAAATTTTCCATACACATGTGAGAGCATATTTACAAGCAATTTGCGCCACATAAATCATAATTTTCTCCTTAAAGCACACTATTCTCTATCTAAATTAAAGAAATATTTTCTCACCTTAGCAAATACTTTGAGTTTGAAAACAGTCTCAGAAACACACCAATTTGTCTTCAGCAGAGCAAAAGGTATGCACTCCAGAGTCTGCAGCTATCAAAAGCACAGAAATGCTGTAATTCTTCACACATATTTCTCATGTCACCCAATCAAAACTCTTCCCTCACTTTTTTTCAAATGAAAACCCTTCCCCCTCTGCCCTTTCTGCCTATTTTCCATAGCAACCACCTCCTGGAATACCTCTGGTGTTTGCAAGTTCACACAACAATGTTGCAATTGAACTCTGAACTCTCAGTGCACCTGCATATCCAGTGCATTCTTTCATTTAATGATTTTTTATTGACCACTCAAAATACATCTTTCAAAGAACACATCTGTGCACCCTAACTTTCTGTTTTCATCAATCAAAATCCACCAATCACTGTTACTGCTTCATGAACACAGAAACTCCACAGTTTTTTTTTCATTTTACACTCTCATTTTTTCAACTGCCATTTCATTGCCACACTTCATCTGACTGCAGGAGAACCTTCTCTCACCATGTTTTCTGTCTGGATTGTTGGTCATAGTTATATTCACTGGGCTCAAAGGTACGTTGAAAGCAGGAATTTACCTAACCTCAATTTACAAGATGTGGAAATTAAGTGGTTTGGCCACAGAGGATTAAAATGTCACCAATTGATACCATTGGTGAAAACCTTTATGCATTTGCCAAAACCTGACCTGTTAATTGTGCACTGTGGAGGTAATGATTTGGGCACTTTGACTGGGGTAGGTCTGGAAATGCTTTTAAAGGACACCTTTGAGCAATTAATGGCACTTTTTCCTCAGACTGCCTTGGTATATTCAAATATATGCCAAAGACAGAAATGGAGGTGGTCAAACCAATTTTGTCCACAAATTGAGAAGTCGAGGAAGCATGTAAACAAATCTGTTTCAGCTTACATGAGAGACCATGGAATGGGCTCCCTGTACAACAATAACTTGCGTTACTACATGCAAGATATCTACAGAGGAGATGGAGTTCACTTCTCAGATGAGGGCAACAGAGTTTTCACTCTGAATTTAAGAATGTGCATTGGTACCTACTTATAAGTACCTAAATGTACCATAAACCCAAAAGCTCTTCTCAGAGCTACCCTACATCTAATCACTCACAATTATTATTTAACTCTAACATTTTCACTAATTTTCAACAAAATACGCTCCCTGGGGCGCTACCCGGTACGCGTACAGGGAGCTAACCTCGCGAAATTTTTAAAAAAAAAAAAAAATTTTCGCACATATAAGCCTCCTCAGCCACCCTCAGAAAACCTAGGGGGTCAAGATAACTCTACCGTGCCCCCTTCTACCCATTCTGAACATTATTTGCCCTCCATCTTGTATCTTAATTCGACTGAAACACAAAATGGTGGACTCCCGGAACGCTTAAGGTCCGCGAACCGAGGCGCTCAACGGTTCGCGTACCGGGTCGCTCCCTGGGAAGATAAATAAATATAAATAAAGAAAATAAAAAATAATCAACAAATCCAACAATCAATTAACATACAGCATTTGAAAAGTCTATCATTCATTTTTCATTGTAGTACGCTCCCCAGAACGCTTCCCGGTTCGCGTACCGGGCGCTACCCACGCAAAAAAACAAAAAAAAAATTTTTTTTTTGCCCCGCGGGGCCCTTTTAAAACCTCCACATTAAACCTAGGGGGTCAGCGAGGATCTACTATGCCCCCTTATGGTTATTTCCCCCTTTGTTTTGGCCTCCTCTTGTCTCTCGATCCTACCGAGAGACAAGATGGCGGCCGCTCCGGACTGTTTAGAATGTTGACAGACACCGGAGAGCCAATCAGCTTCGCTACGCGAAGTTTTGGTACGCTTAAGGTCCGCGAACCGGGGCGCTGCCCGGTCCGCGCTTACAGATATATATCTTTTTTTGAACGTTAATTTCTCAAAATCCACTGCAGCACATATATTGAGACCTACAAAAGGCACATCGGGCTACCAGTCCCTACAATTTAGCCAAGTTTCGTGCAAATCCATTCAGCCGTTCGGGCTAAAAGTGAGGCTAACCGCCCTATGGAAAACTCAATGTTAAAAACACGTTTTGGGACCCCCCTTTTTTCTCGGCCCCCCCTGGACGAACCCCCCCCAAATTTTCAGGGGCTGCTCAGAAACAAAATGTTCCATTTTCCAGAAAATTTCAGCCAATTCCGTCCACAAACGCCAAAGTTATTAGACATAGAATTTTCAAAAATCCCATAGAGAAAAAATCCTAATTATATATACCTACTGGCGACCGCCAGTAGGTAATATATACATTACTACCTACTGGCGGTCGCCAGTAGGTATATATAGTTAGGATTTTTTCTCTATGGGATTTTTGAAAATTCTATGTCTAATAACTTTGGCGTTTGTGGACGGAATTGGCTGAAATTTTCTGGAAAATGGAACATTTTGTTTCTGAGCAGCCCTTGGAAATTTGGGGGGGTTTCGTCAAGGGGGGGCCGAGAAAAAAGGGGGGTCCCAAAACGTGTTTTTAACATTGAGTTTTCCATAGGGCGGTTGGCCTCACTTTTAGCCCGAACGGCTGAATGGATTTCCATGAAACTTGGCAAAATTGTAGGGACTGGTAGCCCGATGTGCCTTTTCTAGGTCTCAATATATGTGCTCCAGTGGATTTTGAGAAATTAACGTTTAAAAAAAGATATATATCTGTAAGCGCGCTCCGGGCAGCGCTCCGGTCCGCGGACCTTAAGCGTACCGGAACTTCGCGTAGCTAAGCTGATTGGCTCTCCGGTGTCTGTAAACATTCTAAACAGTCCGGAGCGGCCGCCATCTTGTCTCTCGGTAGGATTGAGAGACAAGAGGAGGCCAAAACAAAGGCGAAAATGACCATAAGGGGGCATACTAGATCCTCCCTGACCCCCTAGGTTTAATGTGGAGGTTTTAAAAGGGCCCCGCGCGGCAAAAAAAACAAAAAAATTTTTTTGTTTTTTTTGCGTGGGGAGCGCCCGGTCCGCGAACCGGGAAGCGTTCTGGGCAGCGTACTGCAATGAAAAATGAATGATAGACTTTTCAAATGCTGTATGTTAATTGATTGTTGTTTTTGTTGATTATTTTTTATTTTCTTTATTTTTTAAGCATTTTTTTTTAATGTGATTGTGTTTCATAATTTATTAAACTTTCTAACATTTCATTGTCAGAAATTTCATAATTATCATGGAATATACATTGTAGTCTCTGAGGGTGTAAAATGTCCTCATTTGCAAGGAGGTTATCTACTGCTTGTACACATTGCAGTAGTTCATTGTCCCAAGTTTCATCGAAAAATTCAATGTCAATTTGATCAATTGTATCAATCAATTCTTGGCTGCTCTCTTGCAGGTCCATTTCAAAAGAAACTTGGTTTTCGCCTTCCATTTTGCCTGAAATTTGGATTAAAAAAATATATATTAGTAGAGATAGGGCAATGTTGGGAATAATTTTAGATAGGCATTTTTTATCAGTGAATTTATCTTTGGGCAGTGTATAGTATCAGAGTGGAAGTAGGAATATAAAAAAGTGTATGTGATTTAACGTAAGTAAATTCATAATTATACAAGAGAAGCCTAACTCCATCCATAACTATAACAGAGAAGTCTCTCTAAATCTATAACTACTACAGAGGGATAGTATATATCTATCAGAAAAAGTTTACCATATTAACTTATAGTGCACAATATACTTCAGTTTTAAAAATAAAAACTTACCTTTAGAAAGAAGTTGAAGGAATTAGTGAAAATACTATTGAAATGTACAGCAAGAAGTAGTAGTCAAAATGGCTGTGTTTTCTTCTCTTCCTTTATATATATTCAGGTATATAACCAATGAAATGTCAGGTAAAAAAAATAGAAAATGAAAGTAACATTTTAATTGGTTGTCAATTCCAACACTTCAGATGTGTTTTGTGAAGTAATTTACCTCAGGGTATTTAGAGAGGTCTACAGGCTAAATGACTAAATGGAATTCCAATCAAATTTGTGAAAATGGTAGGGATTGGTATGTAGTATGAGCTAATCTATATTTGGTGAAATTGTCTCCAGTGGCTTTTCTGTGAACTACTTTCCCACCTTTTTTGATGGTGCGCTTCCCAGAGAGCGACCCGGTACGCGAACCGTTGAGCGCCCCGGTTCGCGAACCTTAAGCGTTCCGGGAGTCCACCATTTTGTGTTTCGGTCGAATTAAGATACAAGATGGAGGGCAAATAATGTTCAGAATGGGTAGAAGGGGGTACGGTAGAGTTATCTTGACCCCCTAGGTTTTCTGAGGGTGGGTGAGGAGGCTTATATGTGCGAAAAAAAAACATTTTTAAAAAAAATTTCGCGAGGTTAGCTCCCGGTTCGCGTACCGGGTAGCGCCCCAGGGAGCGTACTTTGTTGGAAATTAGTGAAAAATGTTAGAGTAAAATAATAATTGTGAGTGATCAGATGTAGGGTAGCTCTGAGAAGAGCTTTTGGGTTTATGGTACATTTAGGTACTTATAAGTAGGTACCAATGCACATTCTTAAATTCAGAGTGAAAACTCTGTTGCCCTCATCTGAGAAGTGAACTCCATCTCCTCTGTAGATATCTTGCATGTAGTAACGCAAGTTATTGTTGTACAGGGAGCCCATTCCATGGTCTCTCATGTAAGCTGAAACAGATTTGTTTACATGCTTCCTCGACTTCTCAATTTGTGGACAAAATTGGTTTGACCACCTCCATTTCTGTCTTTGGCATATATTTGAATATACCAAGGCAGTCTGAGGAAAAAGTGCCATTAATTGCTCAAAGGTGTCCTTTAAAAGCATTTCCAGACCTACACCAGTCAAAGTGCCCAAGTCATTACCTCCACAGTGCACAATTAACAGGTCAGGTTTGGGCAAATGCATAAAGGTTTTCACCAATGGTATCAATTGGTGACATTTTAATCCTCTGTGGCCAAACCACTTAATTTCCACATCTTGTAAATTGAGGTTAGGTAATTTCCTGTTTTCAACGTACCTTTGAGCCCAGTGAATATAACTATGTCCAACAATCCAGACAGAAAACATGGTGAGAGAAGGTTCTCCTGCAGTCAGATGAAGTGTGGCAATGAAATGGCAGTTGAAAAAATGAGAGTTTAAAATGAAAAAAACTGTGGAGTTTCTGTGTTCATGAAGCAGTAACAGTGATTGGTGGATTTTGATTGCTGAAAACAGAAAGTTAGGGTGCACGGATGTGTTCTTTGAAAGATGTATTTTGAATGGTCAATAAAAAATCATTAAATGAAAGAATGCACTGGATATGCAGGTGCACTGAGAGTTCAGAGTTCAATTGCAACAAAGTTGTGTGAACTTGCAAACACCAGAAGTCTTCCAAGAGGTGGTTGCCATGCAGAAAAGACAGAAAGGGCAGAGGGGGGAAGGGTTTTCATTTGAAAAAAAGTGAGGGAAGAGTTTTGATTGGGTGACATGAGAAATATGTGTGAAGAATTACAGCATTTCTGTGCTTTTGATAGCTGCAGACTCTGGAGTGCATACCTTTTGCTCTGCTGAAGACAAATTGGTGTGTTTCTGAGACTGTTTTCAAACTCAAAGTATTTGCTAAGGTGAGAAAATATTTCTTTAATTTAGATAGAGAATAGTGTGCTTTAAGGAGAAAATTATGAATTATGTGGCGCAAATTGCTTGTAAATATGCTCCCACCTGTGCATGGAAAATTTAGATTTTGAATGTTTGTGTTACATAGCCATGTTAAAAGTGACCCAACCATGCAGGAAAGGCAATCAAAAAACGCTTTTATGTGTCTTAAGGACATTTTAAGTAATTTTCCCATGTGCAGTGTTTTGAAATTATGATTTGAAAATCGTTTTTGAGGTAAAGGAATTGTTTTTAAATTTATGACAAGGACATAATGGTGTATGCTTCTTTATAAGGCAATTGACTGTCCCTGATGTTATTTTTCCCATTTTAATGTAAGACTTTTCTCTGTGGCGCAAATTGCTTGTAAATATGCTCCCACCTGTGCATGGTAAATTTAGATTTTAAATGTTTGTGTTACATAGCCATGTTAAAAGTGACCCAACCATGCTGGAAAGGCAATCAAAAAACGCTTTCATGTGTCTTAAGGACATTTTAAGTCATTTTCCCATGTGCAGTGTTTTGAAATTATGATTTGAAAATCGTTTTTGGGGAAAAGGAATTGTTTTTAAATTTATGACAAGGACATAATGGTGTATGCTTCTTTATAAGGCAATTGACTGTCCCTGATGTTATTTTTCCCATTTTAGTGTAAGACCTTTGTCTGTGGCGCAAATTGCTTGTAAATATGCTCCCACCTGTGCATGGCAAATTTAGATTTTGAATGTTTGTGTTACATAGCCATGTTAAAAGTGATACAAACATGCTGCAAAGGCAATCAAAAAACGCTTTTATGTGTCTTAAGGACATTTTAAGTAATTTTCCCATGTGCAGTGTTTTGAAATTATGATTTGAAAATCGTTTTTGAGGTAAAGGAATGTTGTTAAAATTTATGTGCGCCATATGCCCCCAAATTTCTTTTTCAGGGGTGCAGCAGGGTGTTATTGAGACACCCCTGCAGCTTTGGAAAAATTCCTAATTTGCGATGAGCAAATTGTTAATCGCAAATTGCACCTTCATTTATATGAGCCTCCTAGCCCATGGAAATGAATGGGTAATTTGCAATTAGCAATTTGCTCGTCGCAAATTTGGAATGGTAAAGAATCGCTATTTATTCCTTAAAATTCGCTATTTTGGAAATGCAAAATAGTTATATGATACATATGGCGGTTGATGTCTAAGAAGATAAGAAGCTTAGGGATACATTTATGATGACTGGCGCAATGAAGTTGACATCACTTACTTCATTGGTAGAGCTTTACATGTATTATGTCCTCTGTATTCTTCATCAAGCGTAACTTTAATCTGCAATCCTGAGTAGGCCTCACCTTAAACAAACCTCTGGATAGGCCACATCTTATTGTCATCCTGAATTAATCATTTAAAATGCTAGGGACAGATTTATGATAGGTGTATGCCTCTTTTGCGCCACTTAGAAAACACTGTCCATGGGGAAATGACTTAAAATGTCCTTAAGACACATGAATGTGTTTTTTTAAAACGTTTGCAATTTTTTTGGGTCACTTTTAACATGGTTATGTGACTCAAACAGTCAAAATCTAAATTCGCCATGCTCAGGTGGGAGCATATTTACAAGGAATGTGCTCCATGGGGAAAGGTCTTATAATGTAATATGGGAAAAATGACATCAGAGACACTGAAATGCCTTATAGAGAAGCATACACCATTATGTCCTTGTCATAAATTTGCAAACCATTACTTTTCCCCAAAAACGATTTTCAAATCATAATTTCAAAACACTGCACATATGGAAATGACTTAAAATGTCCTTAATTCAAAATTTGCTATTCCTTATTTTGCGATTGCACTGAAGGATTTGCAAATTTTACGATTCCTTAAATGCAATGTATCAAACAAAAAATATGTAAAAAATGATATTAAGGATTTGGAAACTACCACCAACTTCTAGTTTGTGGTAATTTGCGAATTCTTTTCAAAAAGCATTTTTTTCTAAAAAACAAAAGGTCCCATATGACGCCCATAAATGTCCTTAGGGCATGTATGTGTGCCATATGCCCCCAAATTTCTTTTTCAGGGGTGCAGCAGGGTGTTCTTGAGATACCCCTGCACGCTTGAAAAAATTCCTATTTTGTGATAAGCTAATTGCTAATCGCAAATTGCAACCTTCATTCCTATGAGCCTCCTAGCCCATGGAAATGAATGGGTAATTTGCAATTAGCAATTTGCTCATTGCAAATTAGGAATGGTAAAGAATTGCTATTTATTCCTTAAAATTTGCTATTTAGGAAATGCAAAATAGTTTGATGGTACATATGGTGGTTCATCTGTAACAAGATAAGAAGCTTAGGGATACATTTATGATGACTGGTGCAATAAAGTGGACATTACTTACTTCATTGGTAGGCCTTTACATGTATTATCTCCTCTGTATTCTTCATCAAGCGTAACTTTAATCTGCAATCCTGAGTAGGCCTCAACTTAAACAAACCTTTGGATAGGCAACACCTTATTGTCATCCTGGATTAATCATTTAAAATGCTAGGGACAGATTTATGATAGGTGTATGCCTCTTTTCTGCCACTGTGCGTCACTTTTATGATGCAGCGGCGGTGGAAAAGATTTGCTATGAGGCGACAACATTACAAATTGATGCATTTAGGCAGATATGTCATGGTGTAAAAAAAACATACCACATGAAACCGATGCAGCAGTGATGCAAAAGATGCACCATGTCGCAAGACAGGCCTCACTTGGGGCCATATGTATCAAGCTAATTAGCATTCGCAAAGATCAAAATTCTACGAATTTCGGCCTTTGCAAATGTAAATTAGACAAATGGTATGTATCAAACAAGTTTGATGCAAAATAAGGAGTAGCAAAATTTGCTATTCCTTATTTTGCAATTGCACTGAAGGATTTGCAAATTTTGTGACTACTTAAATGCAATGTATCAAACAAAAAATATGTAAAAATGACATTAAGGATTTGGAAACTATTGTGGTAAATTGGTGGTAATTTGTGAATTCTTTTCAAAAAGCTTTTTTTTAAAAAAACAGAAGGTCCCATATGACGCCAACACATGCCCTTAGGGCATGTATGTGTGCCATATGCCCCCAAATTTCTTTTTCAGGGGTGCAGCAGGGTGTTCTTGAGACACCCCTGCACCCTTGGAAAAATTCCTAATTTGTGATGAGCAAATTGCTAATCGCAAATTAAACCTTCATTCCTATGAGCCTCCTAGCCCATGGAAATGAATGGGTAACTTGCAATTAGCAATTTGCTCATTGCAAATTAGGAATGGTAAAGAATCGCTATTTATTCCTTAAAATTCGCTATTTAGGAAATGCAAAATATTTTGAAGATCACTGTTATTGTTTTACTGTTTGGTAATAATGGTTAATAACATTTTTTAATATATTTTACCACAGATTCAACTGCAGATTATTTCAAGATTTCACCATGCCTACAATAGAAAGACAGAGAAAGGCTGCAAAACGTCAAAGACAGCAGGTGAAAAAAAATAAGCAGCAGTCCTTTAACAAAAAGATTTGTCAGGTCACGAAGAAAGCACCGGGTAAGAGCACAAAACAATTCATAAGAAATATGTGTAGTAAAAAAAATATTACTACAGAAAATGTTTCAGTCCATAAAACGAGAAGGAAATCAAATGGAAAGGAAAGACCAATGAAAAATGTTACTGCTAGAGCAAGAGATAACTCTGTGCATGATAGTAGAAGGAAACAACAGTTTAGGGAGATTCGTAAACGAATGTTCCGCAACAGGATAATTGGCAATTTGTTAAAAAATATTAAGAAACGTCAACAGAAACTGGTTTTTTATAAGAGAAAAAAAAAAGTTGAGAAAGTTATTGATCAGGCATTTGAAATTAAACGTAAGTTATTTATTTTGATAATCAATAGAATTAGGAAGCTAAACAAGGCAATTTATGATTTCAAAAGAAATAGTAGATGGAAGAGAATAGTTAATCGTAGTAATTTTTGTGAAGTTTTTTCTGGAGAATGGATGCATAGTTCAAGCTGTGAGGCATTTTTTAATGAGGAGAGTTATTTCCAGGATAATGATTTGGTGCATGCAGTTGACACCAGTGGTCGTGCTTATGAAGTGAAAGATGGTTGTCCAGTTGAAAAAGAAAAACTTGTGACAACAGAGGCAGAAGAGGTGTTAGGTAATGAGGTTTTAGGAAGACGTGCTAAGGGTCCTGTGTACACCTGGAAGTGTAGTAGTATTTGCAGTGTGCGACAGGATTCCATCAATTTGCTTTGTGATTTTGTACGGTCATTTAATAAGAAAAGTTTGAAGCAGAAAATAAGGTTGTTGCAAGAATTAGATCCTTGCAGAGTGAGAGAAGTGACAGGTTTGCATGGTCATTCACTGGCTTGTCTTTCCAGGAGAGTATGCCAGAGTGTTTTTCATCATTTCAGGATGCTAGCAGTGCATCATAATAAAGTGAGGAAATTAGTTAGAATGTTGTATTATGCTAAGAGTCCAGCAATTATGATTAAAAAATTATGCGCTGCTCTTTTGCATGGTTCTGAAATAGATGTGAAGAATATATGTGAAGAAATTGAGTTTTGTTACTTTGGAAGTAAAGAGGAGAATGTTGAAATTGAGCAAGAAGAAGAGGGTCATGTGGAAGATAGTGTACAGGTTTCCAGTACAGATAATTTCCAGAGGGAAATTGCGACATTTGAGGTGAAATCAAGTGAGAGGCCTAATTTCACTTGTGTGTGTTGTCGACGCACTTATTATAAGAATCAGACTAAGTTAGTGGATTTATATGCAAAAAGTGAAAGGGAAAATAATAGTGAATGGAAGGATTTTGCAACATACTTGATGGTAGAAAATTGTTTTGATTTGGGATTGGATCAACGTGTGTGTACTTATTGTTGTTGCAAATTAAATCAAAACCAGATGCCTGCTAGAGCAGTTCATAATAATCTGGAATTGGTTGAGATTCCTTCTGAATTGAAGGATTTAAATACTTATGAATCTATTTTGATTCAAAGTATCCATCCCTTTCAGGCTATTGTAAGAATGGAGCCAAAGACAGGGAAATTGCCTCCATCAGATTTACAGAGAGGATTAAAGGGAAGAGTTGTTTATTTGCCTCTAGATTTCAAGAAAAACATTAACACAATTGGAGTAGAAAAAGTGGAAGAGGAACCTCTGGTTATCTTAGTTAATGGGGTTCCGACAAAGAATAAGAAAATATGGCAAGATTTAGTAGATGTTAGGAAAGTTAAAAAGGCAACATTGTATTTGAAAAAAAATAATAAATACTATAAGAATGTATATGTTGCAGAAGAGGAAGTAAGTGAGGAAGAGGATAGCGATTTGTGTGCTGGTCAAATTGAGAAAGTAGAACCCTCTACTAGTGAAGAAATATATGAACATTATAGTGTTCATCCTTTGCATTCCAAGGAAGTCATGGGGAATGCTATTGAGTTGTTTCAAATGAAACAAGCCAAAGGGAGTCCCATTAGTGTTTGGGAGGAAAGTTTGGAAGCTCGGTGTTTCCCACAGCTTTTTCCAACAGGTCAGGGAGGAAGATATGATGAGCGACCTCATCAAATTCCTGCTTCTGAATACCGGACTTTGCGATTGTATGCAGGAGATGCTAGGTTTCGACAATGCATTCCCTATTTGTTTCATCTCCTGTTTGAAAGCGATCTGTCTGGACTGTCATATGCAGTGAACCACATCTTGAAAAGTGGTATACACATGCAAAACATCTCGGCAAGTGACTTTATGGATAAAGTCAATGTCCAAGACAGTATTTTGGATTCTCACCTGATTAATCTCATGGCGTGTCAGCGTGTTACTAATGAGTACTGGTACCGTCGTCATGGTGATTTAAAATGTATGCTGAGGAACTTAGGTACTCCCACATGGTTCCTCACTCTGAGCTGTGCCGAGTATGGCTGGGAAGACTTACTTGAATTTCTACGAGAGGCAAATGCTAACGTAGATAACATCGAATTCAAGACACCCGGAGAACTGTGCTCTTTGGATCCAGTCAATGTATGTAGGTACTTCAATCATAGATTTGAAGCTATGATGTCTTTCATCATGAATAAGAAGAATCCACCTCTTGGAGAGGTGTTGGATTTCTTCTGGAGAAAGGAGTACCAAGCAAGAGGTGCTCCTCATATACATATGTTGCTGTGGATCAAGGATGCACCTAAATTTGGAACGGATCCAGAAGACTCAGTGATGAGTTTCATCCAACAGTATTCTACGTGTGCTGTTCCAAACGCAAAGGAGAAGAAAAGCCTAAGAGAAAAAGTTCTGCGTTTCCAAAGCCATCGATGTGGAAAGTACTGCCGTCGTAAATTCCGAAACAAGGACAAGTTCTACACTAAATGTCGTTTCGGCTTTCCACGACCGGTGATTTCTAAAGGAAGAGTAAACAGTTTGATGTCTTCGCTGCGACACAATGTCATGAAGAAATCACCTAAAAACACTTACAATTTGAAGAGGAACGAAGAGTCCAAGTACATCAACGACTACAACCCGGTGATTTTGTCCATGTGGAATGCTAACATGGATATACAGTTTGTGGCTGATAACTGTATGGCTGTGGCTCGGTATGTGACGTCTTACATCACCAAAAAAGAGAAGACAGAATTGAAGGATATGTGGGAGGACATTTCCCACGAAAAGAGCCTCAGCAAGAAGTTGTACAGTTTCAGTCTGAAGATGTTGTCGCATCGAGAAATCGGAGCGTACGAATGTTCTGACCGGTTGTCTTCAGCAAGTCTCTATGCCAAGTCCAGGAGTATTATTTGGGCGAGTCTTGGTCTTGCAGCAACGCGTAATCGAGTTCTCAAACCTGTGCGGGAAATTGAGTATTTGGCGGAAAAGGAGCCAAACAGTACCGACATTTTGAAGACAAACATGTTGGATACATATTATCCAAATCGAAGCAGTCACCTCGAGAATGTTTGTCTGTATGAGGTTCTGCAAAATTACATATTCAAGAGGAACATCAAAGAAGATACTGAGAAAGGAGTGTATGCTGTAATAGGAAGTGAGGGATGTCTGGTCAAGCAAAGAAAATGCCACTTGGTAAACCATCGAAAATTGAGTGGCGAATCTCCTGAAAAAAAGGAGTTTTTCTATTTAGCACTTTTGCAACTTTTCAAGCCTTGGCGTGCAGAAGAGGAACTGCTTGGAGATTTCCTCTGTTACGAAGACTCTTTCAATGCCGCCAAGGAGACCATAGAATGTCCTGCTTTTCCCAAATATGTAGAAATGTTGAATGCGGAAATTGAGCAGGAAGCAACGATTGCAGCCGAGATTGCCAGAGACAGTTCTCAGGACAGTCAGAGTTCTGCTTCATTGAGTCAGGATCCACTAGGAGGACCTGCTATCAAAAATGAACCTGCCACTGCTATGAATGAAGTGGAAAGAGCCATGGCACATGCTCAAGAGGATGCGGTTAACTTAGAAGAGTTGGAAAGACAACTCAACGTTGAGCAGAGGAAAATATATGACGAAGTTACCATGCAAATTGATCATGGATTAAGTCATGATAAGAAAGAGTGCTCATGTACGTCGTTGAAGCCTGTCCGACTGTACGTGAGTGGAGAAGCGGGAACTGGAAAAAGTTTCCTCATTAAAGCAATTTCATGCTATTTGCAGGAAAGGACAGAGTCATCGCTGTCTTGTGTTGTCACTGCTCCAACTGGACTGGCAGCACATAATATTAAAGGGATTACTTTACATCGTTTACTGATGCTGCCAGTGGAGCATGACAACAAATTACAATATCACAAGCTATCTGGAGATGCTTGTTTTGAAGTTTCAAGAATCTTGAGGAAAATGAAACTTCTTATCATTGACGAAGTAAGCATGGTTTCCAATGTCATGCTTGCCTTTGTGCATTTGAGGATGCAAGAAGTTCTCAAAACAGAGTATGATGTGTTATTTGGTGGCAAACACATCATTGTTTTCGGAGATCTTCTGCAGCTGACACCAGTGAAAGGGCAACCTGTGTTCAAAATGCTCACGCATGAAGATACCAGGAAGTGCCTAGGCAGCATTGGCAACGTCAATATATGGTTAAACTTTAATTATGCTGAACTGCATGAAAATATGCATCAGGCGAAGGATGAAGTTTACAAGACTATTCTACAAGATGTTAGAATTGGAAAAGTGACCGAGCATGGGAAAGAAGCTTTACATGCACGATTACTGTCAAATTTATATCCAGAACAAGATGTTGTGCCTGAGAATATTTTTCAGAAAATTACTGAGAAGAAATCTGGAATATGTTTGATGCCAACTCTTGCAGAATGTGACAAATTTAACAACAAAATGTTGCATTTAGAAAAGCAAGAGATTGTGAAACTGGAAGCTATTGATAGAGTAGAGCATATGGGATCAACAATTATTTTGTCTGAGAATCTGAAAACAAAATTGGATTCATTAGAGAAGAGTATATCTAAAACTGCAGGTTTTGAAAAGACTCTGAATGTGTGCTTGAACTGCCGTATAATTTTAAGAAGGAATTTACATGTTGAAAGAGGTCTGGTAAATGGATCAATGGGTAATGTTGTTGATTTTGTGAAATACAGAAATAGAGATGGAATTGAATTTTTAAAAATTAAATTTGATGGCATTGAGGAAGTACAGCTAATTGGTCGTTGTTCTGCTAGATTTTTGCTTGTAAAAGACTTATATGTTCGCCGTAAGCAGTTTCCTGTTTGCTTGGCATATGCGGTGACAATCCATAAATCGCAAGGTTTAAGTGTAGACAGTGCATTGGTGAATATTGGCAGTTCTGTGTTCAAGGAGGGTATGGCATATGTGGCATTGTCACGAGTTAGAACTTTATCGGGATTGTACTTGATTGAGTGTGATGTCACAAACATTTGTGCGGATCTAGATTGTGTTAAGGAATACAATAGGTTAAGAAGAGAGTATGCGCCACATTTGCCTCAGTATCCTTTGTTTGAGAAACGTGTGGTAGGCCGGAAACGAAGAAATGAGAACAATACTGGGGAGGTTGTAGCAAAAAGACAAAAAGTCAATGAACCTAAAATTACAAGCAGAAACAAAAAGGATTCTGTTGAAGATGTTGTTGGTTTTCAGTTTGAAAACAGTTCTGGTGTCAACTGCTATGCTAATGTAGTGGTTAATGTTTTGTTTTCTCTAAAAAATGTAAAAGAAGAGATTGTGGTCAATTCTGATCAAAGATTTTGCAGTTTGTTAAATTCTGTGTTAGAGAAATGTAGCACTGATAGAAGAAACATAGAAAGTGTGTCTGAAATTCGAAATCTGTTAGACAGATGTTCAGGCCAAACACAATTCTCTCAAAATATTCAGCAAGATTGTCAGGAGTTTTTAATGTATATGCTTGATGTATTGCATGCTGAAGGTGTAGATGTAGATCACCTGTTTGGGCTTTCTTATCAATGGCAGCATGACTGCGAGAACTGTATGGTATCAAGTACTACTAGTGTAGACTCAGAAAGATTTATATATTTAACTTTGCCAGACAGTAAATCAGTCTCCTTTAATAAGCTAGTAAAAGCAGCTGATCACAACATGGAGTGTAGCCAATGTAAATCTGAAATGATGTCCACATTATTTATACGAACATATGGCCAGTATGTCATTTTAATGTTCCAACGATGTAGGCCTGATGGAACAAAATTGACAACTTTAATAAAAAAAATTGTAGCTTCGCAGTTGTCAATATCAGGAAGGACTTTTGTAACTGCAGCAATTATATATCATGACGGCCCTTCAATAACATCAGGACATTACACAGCTTATTTAAAGTGTAGAAATGGCTGGTCATTCTGCAATGATTCTGTTTTAATTTTCAAAAAAAAATTGCCGTATGACCTTAAAAACTCTTACCTGGTGTTTTTAAAACCAAAATTTTAGGGAAATAATCTCGGGATGTGCTCTGTGGAATTTCAAGAAGTTCTAATGGCTCCTACACAATTTGGCCTTGAGGATAAGTGTAGTTCAGAGACATAACTTCTAACCATAGGACTGGATGTCATGAAGAAATATGTGCACTTTCAATGAGTTCAGAAAAACTGTTTCTTTTTATAAGCTAATTGAAGCAGCCAATCAAAACATGGAGTAGAGGGAATGTAAGTCTGCAATGCTGTCTACTGTTTTACATTGCTTTGTGATTAAAAGTGATGTAGAGAATTAAATAATTGTAGTAGTCATAAAGGTAGTGTAAGTCTGCTTCATAGTAAGCAGTATCAGTGTCATAGGAAATGTAGAACATGACTGAGCAAGAAGGGGAAGATATTACTATTCCAGGATTGTGAAAATTATCTTCAACATTTTAATTCTGAAAGTTGCGGAAATGCCAAATGACGGGATTGGCTTACAAGAAATCCAAGAGTTATAAATGGCTCTGACCAGATTTGGCCTTGTGGAAAATTGTGGTAGAGAGCAAGAAATCATTTATTGCATGTAACGTGTTTTTAAAAACGATGGAGATTTTCTTTCAGAAAGTGGCGGGCTGAAAGTAATAACAGCACAAAAGAGTGTAAGCTGTTCATAGGACATCCTTGGACGTCATGGAAAGTAAGTTAACTTTAAGGAGTTCTGAATTTTGATTTCAGATGTTGTATGGGTTTTTTAAACACAATCATTTTGATTGTGTTTTTTTTTCCCCGCTGTTACATGATGAATACCTTCAAGTCACTGTTTTTAGTGAAATTTGATACATTCTGAGAACAGCAAAAATAAACCATTTAACATGTATAATTAATGTTCTACTTTTTGTACTTATGATATACATTTAGAAATGTGAGGTAGATATGGAGAAACTGAGGCTTCTGTAAGTGTCAAAGTTAATGCTTACAGTGCTGCACTTCTGGGTACTTTTTTTTTTTTTGAAAACTGAATAGGCCTCACCTTAAAGAAACCTCTTGAAAGGACACATCTTATTTGTATCCTGAAAGAATCATTTAAAATGTTAGACACAATTTTATGATGGCTTTACATCTTTTTTGCGCTGCTATTGCATCACTATTGTGAGACATCAGCAGTGCAAAAGATGCACCATGTTCCAAAATAGGCCTCACTTCATCAGCATCAAGATACTGTTTGTTTAAAATATATATCTTTAGCATTGTGTAGGGGACGTATAGCAGCAGAGGCTTCTGTAAATCTCAAAGTTTTTGAAAAACTGTTTCTTCTTGAACCTTTTCCCTTGTCTTTTCAAATTTTTAAATACATGTTTTAATATTTTTGAAATGTTTCTTCTCTCTTTTACAGATTGAAAGTATGAAAAAATATTTGAAAAAGTTAACAAGAATTATAAGGTAAATGTTTTCTACTCTTTTAACTCGCAATCCACTGCTGATGATGTCATTGACTATGTCATGAATGATGTAATAAGTGGACATGACTTACTTCATTGGTAGGCCTTCACATGTATTAATGCATACACTGCTGCACTTCTGTGTACTGTTTCATATGCTGAACTACATCTGCACTATGAGATACCTAAGCAAAGGCAACACAGGTGATGTGATTTTGAAATGAGCAAAAGAAACTCCACGTTTTTCAATTACATTACTTGTGTTTTCTAAGTTTACGGATGACATTGTGCAGATGAACTTTAGGTCTGTCTATGGACACAGAAGAGGTCTGGCCGTTGTTCAAGAGTGAAGTGGACATGTTTTACTTCAATGGTAGGCCTTCACATGTATTATCTCCTCTGTATTCTCAAACAAGCATAAATTTGATATGCAACCCTAAGTAGGCCTCATCTTAAACAAAATTTTGGAGAGGACACACCTTATCGTCATACTGAATCAATCATTTAATCTATCACATTTAACATCTATTAGTTCTACTGCTTCATTTCTTTAATCCTTACTTTCCTGTGTTTGCTACTTCTCTCATTCCTTTCTCTATTACTTAATTATTCTACTCCTTCCAGTATTTTTCTCAGTCCCTCTCTTCTCCTACTTCTTCATTATTATTCACTCATTCTGTCTCTATTAATGTTACTGTTTCTGAAGGATCTCAAAAAATTTTTAAAACAAGAACTGTAAGTATAAGGATAGGAAACAGACATTTATGTTACAAGAAAGACAGCTATAGGAAGTAAAAAAAAGATACTGTTACTTGCAATCCACTGCTGATGATGTCACTGACCATGTCAAGAATGATATAATATGTGACATGATCAGAAGTGGATTGCGGGTAACAGTATGTTTTCTTTACTCCCTGTAGCTGTCTTTCTTTTAACATAACTGTCTGTTTCCTTCCCTTATACTTACTGTTCTTTTTAAAAAAAAAAATTTTTGGTTCGCTCCTGGTTCGCGTACCGGAGTGCGAACTGGAAGCGAACTATAAGAAATAGAGATTGGCAGAGTTTCAAAAATTCTACCAATTTTTTTTATAATGGGGAGGTAGTTCTGAAAAGAACTATTGTTTTTGGTTTTTGTTGTTTTAAATTTTTTTTATTATTTTTCTGAACATTTTTTATATTTTTTTGGTTTTTTCTGAACATTTTGTAATTTTTTTGTTTTTTGGGGGGGAGGGGGGAAACAAAAATGATTCATTGAGAAGGGCTCAACAGGAGCAACGAAAAAAAGAAGAATTTATTTTTTGGGGCGTTTCGGGCAATCATGATTTCTGATAGCTCTCATTATAAGAATAATGCTTCTTTCTCCATTGCAAAGTGTTTGGCCGCACCACACGCACACTTGCCTTACTTCCCCCATGTCTATTTGAATGTTCGGGATCACCTCCCTCGCCTCTGGTCCCAATATTTCTTTCACAGCAGATGTTCTCACCATTGCCAGGGGATTTTGTTGTTCATCACGAAGCTGGGCAGCACTATAATTATTTGGGTGCCACCTACTCATATGCCTGTGCATCGTATAATTGCCGAAGCTGTACTTCTTGTCAGTGCCCCTTGACAGTCGATCTTTGCAAATACGGCAAAACACATATCTTGCGTTAACTTTTATTTGCCCTGCTGGAAATGTAAAAAATTGCCAGATGTAATTTTCTTTTCTATTGTACCTCCTGGGCTCCTCTGGCAAAAACTCAGGCTCTTCCTCCTCTTCCTCCTCTTCTTGATCTTCCTCAAACATTGGTTGAGCAGGTGGTCCTTTCTTCCCTTGAGGAGGTGGGGGTGGTGGTGGGGGAACACTACCTGAAGCAACAATGGAAGCCATTTCTCTATAAAGTAAAAGGGTCTTTCTCTCACCAAGATGAAAGTCAGAGTGAGGAAAGAAGGAGGGGTTTTCATCATTTGGGAAAAGCAAAAGTTCTCAACCAATGAAAAGTGTTATTTTTAGGTCACCTGACCTAGCCTTCCATTATTATGAAACCAAAAGTGAAATGAACCAATGAAAAGTTTTATTACCAAGTCACATGACCTGTTATGCTTACGTTACGCGCTCCGGTCCGCGCACAGGATAGGTTTCGGGTCGCTGCGCTTCGCGCCTCGGTCCGCGCCCCGGGACACTTCCGGGTGCGCTAACGCGATACGTCACAAGACGCATTACGCGGCAACGCGATACGTCGCGCTTTCGCGCCGCGGATCGCTTCCGGGTCGCTGCGCTTCGCGCCTCGGTCCGCGCCCCGGGGCACTTCCGGGTGCGCTAACGCGATACGTCACAAGACGCATTTCGCGGCAACGCGATACCGTCACTATGTTGATTTCTTACTGGTTCGCGGACCGGGTCGCGGCATCTATTTGAGCTAACGGAAAGCTTCCCGGTTCGCGGACCGGGAGCGAAACAAAAAAAATATTTTAAAAAAATTATTAATAAACATATAAAATATATTTTTATATTTAAAGAAGAATACATTTTACATCTATAGATATTAGCTTTTAAAAAACCAATGAAATTCATTGAAAAAACCATAGGTTATAGACCATATATAGTTAGGAATTTGCATTTACAAAACCTTGAAAATTCACTGAAAAAACCATAGGTTATACACCATATATAGTTAGGAATTAGCATTTATAAAACCTTATTTTACTCACACAAAACCAATGAAATTCCATATATAGTTAGTGGTACTAACTATATATCACGCACCCGCAATCCACTGCTGATCATGTCACATATGACATCATTCATGACATGGTCAGTGACATCACTGATGACATCACTGATGACATCTCAAATGACATCACTGATGACATCACTGATGACATCTCAAATGACATCACTGATGACATCACTGATAAAATCTCATTTGACATTAATGATCACATCACTGATGACATCATTCATGTGATAATACGATGAACCTCTTCAGACTCTAATATAACCTTAGATACACTCAGTGTAAACAGACACTCACAGACTGTCACTCATCCATGGAGTTACTTACACACCTAGTCAGTCATGCAAAGAATCAATCACAGCTCCATTTTCACAACTATACAGTTATACACACCTTATTTATTCAAACATATACTAAAACATATTTACTCACTTATACAATCCTGGATACAAGAGCACAATGATCCATACAGCCACTCACACATTCACTGGCTCTTATGCACAGTTATTTATATATGTCAACTCTCACATGTACTGTATTTTACATATGTACTTACTTTGACATGTAGCACTGAGATATGTATTCACTCACCAATACAGTCATGCACACAGTCAACCGCCCATACAGCTGTTTCCACATGCACTTTTGAACCCATACATCTATGCACAGAGTCATACACCTCCCAGCCACCCACACACACTCTCAGTCTCCCATACAAATGCTTGGGCAACCAATCAATAACCCATATAGTTACTCATATAGCTAATGATCAACACATGCAGCAGTTTACAGAACAACAGACATAATGATGCACAAATTAAGACAGTTTAGTCACTAACCCATGCACTCAGTGAGACAAATTTAACCACTCACTCATACAGTCAGTCATGTACCTACTAAATCCTTCATCCAGACACTTATACATCCACTCATTCTTAAATATGTAAGACATATTTTAACTTTACAGAAAAATACAGTCACTGGATGTTGTCATCAGTGATGTCATCAGTGATGTCATTTGAGATGTCATCAGTGATGTCATCAGTGATGTCATTTGAGATGTCATCAGTGATGTCATCAGTGATGTCACTGACCATGTCATGAATGATGTCATATGTGACATGATCAGCAGTGGATTGCGGGTGCGTGATATATAGTTAGTACCACTAACTATATATGGAATTTCATTGGTTTTGTGTGAGTAAAATAAGGTTTTATAAATGCTAATTCCTAACTATATATGGTGTATAACCTATGGTTTTTTCAGTGAATATATATATATATAGATAGATAGATATCCGAAGAAAACCCCAACCACTTCCAGAAAGCCCCTGGCGAGGAAGGAGACTCAGGCCTCTGCAGCAAAGTTTTCAGGCAAGAAGTATTTTATTAATCACCTCTCACGACGACGTGTTTCGGGCTGTGCAGCCCTTGATCACATTTGATATAGATATATATATATATATATGCTAAAACACGTGCAAATACTGTCACGTAAGCCAGACCACACCAGCGATACTGTAAAGAAAGTGTTCTTTATTTTAAAAAGGAGTTGAGATGGGCATGACGCGTTTCGAGTACAGGACTCTTTTTCAAATGCCGCTTGCTGCACACAGGTGGGTTCGTTAGGTTTAAATAACGGGACTATGTGGACATTGAAGAGGGACTCAGTCCATTACTACCAGTTCTTAAAGGAGACAGTTGCGTTTTTATTCATTCATTAAAGATGATTCTTTAACCCAATGGCAAAGTCCTTACAACATCAGTTCATTGAAGAGGTAGTTTGAACCCACGGTGGTTACTTTCTGGTTCGTTTTTCAATATTGGGACTTCATTACCCACAATGCTTCCTAACTGCTCCATTAATTCAGTTACTGGTTTTCAATGTTGATCGTGGCGATACCTCACTTCATGCATCTGGGACTGGGTGCGATTGACGCTTTTGAAAGGAAAGTTCCGTACCCGAGTCATGATGCGCAGGTAGTTGAATCGCTACCGCCTGGGCAGATTGAAATCCTTCAGTGCGCTGTGCTTCGGTGAATACCTCTGCAAATCCTAGCTGCTGGTAAGTTCAGTCACTCTGTTTCGAGGCGGGCCACCCGCAGTAGCCCTTCCATCAGGTACTTTGTTTCTTTGCTTTTCGCACCCGGGGGGCTCCCGATAAGCTTCTCGCTTCCGTCCAGATATCTGACAAAGGGGATGCCTCTCCCAAGCGGATTTGGGCTGGATCTCGAAGTGTGTCAGACACTTCAGTTTTATGCTAAAACACGTGCAAATACTGTCACGTAAGCCAGACCACACCAGCGATACTGTAAAGAAAGTGTTCTTTATTTTAAAATAAAGAACACTTTCTTTACAGTATCGCTGGTGTGGTCTGGCTTACGTGACAGTATTTGCACGTGTTTTAGCATAAAACTGAAGTGTCTGACACACTTCGAGATCCAGCCCCAATCCGCTTGGGATATATATATATATATATATAACCTACTGGCGGTTGCCAGTAGGTAGTTATAGTTAGGACCTATTATGCATAGGAAAACCGCTACATTCTATTGGCAATAACTTTGGCGTCAATTGATGAATCTTCTTGAAATTTTCCAAACATTTGGCCAGCTCAGTTCTGCTCCTTCCCTGAAAGTGTGGGGGTTATTGGTGAAGCAGGAGCCAAGAAAAAAGGACCTTTATCCACGGTTACAGCCCGAATGAGTGAACGGAATTACACCAAATTTGGCAGAGAGGTAGTCCTCAGGTCCGACTTGTGCCTTTCGCTTATCTGGTGTCAATCTGTTCAGTAGTTTCAGAGAAAATTATGGTTAAAGTCATTTATATATCTATGGGCGCGGTCGATCCGCAGATTGTGCGAGGATTGGCCTCGTAGGATAAGCGCACCGTCCCGATGACGTGTTGAATTCTAATTGGCTGTCAAGCAGTTGTAAACATTCAAAATCAGGAACTGTTGGCAGCCATTTTGTGCCTTGATAGAAGCGAGGCTGAGGAAGTCAGTGAAATATGTGTGCAAAATGTGAAAAGGGGGCAGGGTAGACACACCCTGACCCCCTAGGCCTGCTCAGGGGGTCACATAAGGACCCGAAGGGCCAAAAAAGTAAGATAGTATTTTTCTTTTTTTTAAAAAGTCACGGGATGCGCGTAGGATCCGCGCATTTCCCCGTCGAAAAAAAAGAAGCATGTATTTTTGAGATATACATAAAGCTTATGTGTTTAGATCTTGGGTGGCTCTATAAAGAGCCCTTGTGTTTATTGAGAGATTTTAGTACCTACAAGTAAGTACCGATGCAGAGTCTAAAGTTTATGAGGAAGACTCTGTTTCCCTCATCTGTAAAATGAATACCATCTCTTCTATAGATGCCATGCATATTGAAACGCAGATTGTTGTGGTATATGGACCCCATTCTATAGTCTCGGAGAAAAGTAGAAACCGATTTATTCACGTTTCCTAGCTTTCTCAATCTGTGGGCAAAATTGATTGGACCAGTTCCATTTTTGCCTTTGGCATATGTTAGAATAGACAAAGGCAGTTTGGGGGAAAAGTGACATCAATTCTCCAAAGGTGCCCTTCATAAGCATTTCCAGACCTACCCCAGTCAAATTGTGTTATCGACTTTGTCCCTTACTTAGATCGCATCTTTTCTATTTACCAACTATCCGAGACTGTTCCATTATCAGCCCCCCTACTTTATCAGTATCCAGACGCGGCGGCTCCCGTGACATCCTTTTCAGGTGAGCTCGCCTATAAAGCTATCTTCCATCTCTCCGCTTGATTAATGGCATTCTACCCCTCCCTTGGGGGGAAAATAACCTTCATTTAAAATATGCTGTGTTGTTTATCCAATGCTCCCACATGAATGGAAGACTCTTCCTTGTAAAACCCTGCCTGAATCGATTGACCAGATCATTACGACTGACCTGTTTCCCACCAATCTATCTGGTGAGTTCACCCCTGGACCACTTTGTCCCTCTAATCTCCTCGTTCCCCATGCTGATGTTGTTATTGTAGAAACCCCAGATCTCACCAGGAGTCCTACTGCAATACGCGGTAGATTATGGACTCTTGTCTTCTATCCACTCACCACTCATCCCCTCTATCTTTCATCCTTCTAGTGTGATCGTTTCCTTGTTCACACCCAGAGTTCCTGCTACCTGTTCTTACGATTCCCCTGAAAGGACCCTGTCTCTTAGACTCTCTATTTCCGCCTACATCAGGTATGACCCCTTAATTCCCTTTCCTATAACATTCCTTTACCTCGGGGAGAAGATTTGGGCTCTCAAAGCCCATTCAAAATCTAATAGGGATCTTAAGCATGAGAACCAGTAATTGGAAGAACTATTGAACAATGTCTTTAGTGTGAGTAGAGATTTTCTGTGTCTTCACCTATCTAATCCCTATGGATCGGACTTATTGCCTGTCCACGGGGCATCATATCCAGGGAGCTACTTGCACGTGTTTTAGCATAAAACTGAAGTGTCTGACACACTTCGAGATCCAGCCCCAATCCGCTTGGGATATATATATATATATATATATAACCTACTGGCGGTTGCCAGTAGGTAGTTATAGTTAGGACCTATTATGGACTAGACCACTTTTTGATATGCCTTATACATTTGATGTTTAGAACACACTTAAATATGTTATCTAAATGTGCAATATAGGAAATGTTATGAGAATTTTGAAAATATGGTATTTTGCCCTAGGTTATGTTACCCTTGTATTTTGTGATACACTTAAAATATCCTTTATTTGAATTGTTTCAGCCAGTGTGTTCCCCTCACCAGTCACCTGTGCCAGCCATGACGAAGGTGCCCTACACCGAAACGCGCGTTGGCGTTATTACGGCGTTTACCATCAGGAACGGCAACCATACTCCATCTTTTCGCCTTCCCTAAACTGTACCCGCGTCCATGCAACCATTACTCCATCTTTTGTCTGTTGCAGGCCAAACTTGACCCACATGTATGAAGTGACAGAATGCGTTAGAGTATGAATGATTTTCTAGATATGAGCGCCTGTTGAGCCCCCCGTCCTATTCCCTGGAGTGAGTGGAACACTATATTTTTGTATTTACACCTTCCTATGAATGTATTTCCGTCCATGATATGATGATCAAGCACTAATGATTTTATGAATTTTTGTACTTAACATTCTTTGACTATTCTTGCAAATGTGATTAATTGCACTAAACTAAATTAAGCAATAATTAAAAAATATATATGTTTTCTATAAAAACTGTGGTCTATTCGCCTTTTTGGCCCTGGGTATTCATTGAATTTTGCTCCCCCTTAATCTCAACGGATCCCACCTGGGACCACTATTCATCATTCTAGGCAGTGTGATTTTTTCTATTTTTGATTGTGTTTTCCCCTTCGTTCCTGCCTATATCATTTATTAGCCTTGGGGAACCCCCTTCTATTCCTTACTACCACAGTCAAAGTGCCTAGGTCATTGCCACCACAGTGCACAATTATGAGGTCAGGTTGTTGGAGATGCAAAAATGATTTCACAAATGGCATCAATTGGTGCCACTTTAACCCTCTCTGTCCAATCCATTTAATGTCTATGTTTGGTAAACCTAGGTCTTTGTGAATTCCTTTCTGTTCTGCATATATTTGGCTCCAGAAAATGTATCTGTGTCCCACAATCCACACTCTTAGCATGTTGAAGGGAGGTCTGGATGCACTCAGATGGTCTCTGTAAATGAAGTGCCAGTTTGAAAAGTAATATTTTTCTAAAATGGTGGATAAGATGAAGTTTAGAAAAAAAGAAGAGAAATGATTGGTTGTTTGACAATATTCTACATTGAAAACTAGGGTGCATGTTTCTGTTTTTTGAAAGCCTGATTCTTATTGGTTAACAAAATTGATAGAAAGGAACATTACATCAGATAAGCTGGTATATTGAGAAGTCAAGCACACTTGCTGTTTTGATTAGTAACATTGTGTGATGAACTTTTGACCTGTGTGCTCAGTTAACTGGTTCATGAAGTGTTTCTATGGTAACAGGCAGAAGGCAGAATGGGGGTAGAGTTCAAATGTTTGTTGTTTTGAAAGGATTGAAATGTCTAACCAATAAAAATGTGTGTTTGGTTTTGTATTAATGTGGTAAGGAATGTGATTTGATGTTCAGGTGTATATGTGTTGAAAACTAGAGGGAAACTCTGCCATTCTATGGTTCTGGTGAGAGGTGCTGAAAACAGAGATTTTGAATAAGAAAATCTGCTGTGTGACTGACATACTTTTTATTCTACAAAACAATTGGAAAGGTGAGTTATTAACTTGTGAGGGAATGTATGTGGTGCATTTTGGGTTTAATCAGAGTAATGTGTTTGTTCTGCTAAAGTGAAGGGAATATTATTTTTCCTCTAGAATTTTATTGTATGTGTGCATTTAGAAAGCATTCTGAGATAAGCATTTGTTTTTTTATGTGTTTGCACACAGATAACTATGCTGTTCTCTTGTTTTGGTAGAGTTAGAAACCAGTTATTTTTTATTTATTTGCAAAAATGAGTGAAGTTTGTACATTAAAATGTAGTACTCATTCTAGACTACGAAATGTGTTTTGGTAAAATGGAAGGGATAGTAATGTTTGTCTAGAATCACACAGGGATATATTATCAAGAACGGCGATAAAATTATCATTGCTTTAGCTGCAGGAAACTGCCGCTAAAGCAGCGATAATGGGATTGATAATATGCTCTTGTGAATTCCTATAGCAGACCAGGTTCTGGTGTTAACCTGGGCTGCTATGGGAATTCACAAGGGCATATTATCAAGCCCATTATCGCCGCTTTAGCGGCTGTTTCCTGTCGCTAAAGTGGCGATAATGTTATCGCTGTTCTTGATAATATGCCCCACAGTGTGTCTTCTGTGCATTTAGGAATCACTCTGAGAGAAACATTTTAGTACTTCGGGCATATTATCAAGCAGGACGTTAAAAATTATCGTTGTTTTAGCGGCAGAAAACTGCAGCTAAAGCGGCGATAATGTGCTTGATAATATAGACTTGTGAATTCCAATAGAAACCTATGTTCAAGTGTGAACATGGGCTTCTATTGGATTTCTTGATGGCATATTATCAAGCCCATTATCGCCGCTTTAGTATTAATAGTAAAATGCAGTTCTGAAATATGTATAATGTATGGTTGATGTTTTTGACGACAGATAAGTCCATGTAGTCTTGCACTGACATTTCCACCCAAACTCCACTACACTATTGTAAACCCTTAATCTACCTCCAGCATGACCACCTACACTACTTATTCACCACTTTACTACCCTAAACTTTAAATCTACACCAGCAGAACCTCCTAAACTAGCCAAACACCAGTTTATTTCCTAGAACATTCCCCTACCATGACCTCCTATATTATACAAACACCACAGCATTATCTTAAAGCCTGAAACACTGTCCCTAGCATGATCTCTTATGGTACATAAACACCACTGCACTATGCTAGAACACTACCCCAGTATGAGTCCTTATACTACCTAATCGAAATTTCAGTACTCTACAGCTTAAATCCATCACAACAGGATCCCTTACACTACTCAAACACTACTATAGTATCCTACTACTGTATTTATAATAAATATTGTTATTTGTGTAGAATCACACAGTGAGTCTGTGCATTTAGGAATTATTCTGAGAGAAGCATTTTCATAGTTCATGTGTTTCCTGACATGTAATTGTTTAAAAATGTATCGTGTTATCACATTTTGGTAGAATTAGAAAATAGTCTTTGGTTATGTGTTTCCAAAATAAGTTTAGTATTTAGTATATGCTAGAAAAACAAAACCGCTGGCTGACATCCATTTGTCTAAGTGTTGTCGTTTTTTTTCTTATAACCTAGTACTTTGCAGTTGCACTTTACTGTATAAATATTAATTGTGGATATGACATTTTTAAATGTTTTGTCAAATTGGTGTTAATTATGATTTTAATTATTTATTACTATATCATGAAGTTACAGGGCGATTGTTGTTAGATTTTGGAAAACCGGCATGTGGTTATCCTCCGATTTTGATTGGTCTATATTTCATATAACTTTTATGATTTTTTGCCAAAATCGAAATAAAGTTTTGATTGATTGATTGATTGAGTTTAGTAATACTATTAAAATGCAGTTTTGAAATATATGGAATGCATGCTTGTTGTTTTTGCAGAGAAATAAGTACATGTAGTCTTGCAGTGACACTTCCACCAGTATGATTTCCTACAATACCCAAACACCACTGTACTACTGTAAACCCTTAATCTACCTCTAGCATGAGTACCTACACTACCTATTCACCACTTTATTACCCTAAATCTTAAATATAGTTCAGCAGATCCTTCGACACTACCCAAACACCAGTTTAGTTTCTAGAACACTACCACAACACGACCCTCTATACTACAAAAAGACCAGTGCAGTACTTTTAACTCTAAATATACCCCTAGTATGACCCCCTACACTGTATAAACACCGCTGTGCTACCCTGAATAATAAAACACTACGCAGCACGACCCTGGACACTACTCAAATACCATTGCATTACCCTAAACATTAAATCTATCTCACCACCACCTCCTACACTACCCAATCACTACTGTACTATCGTAGAACACTACTCAAGCATATCCCAGTACACTACCGAAACACTACTGCACTAACGTAAAACACTACTGCAGTACGACTCCATACACTATACAAATACCACTACAGTACCTTGAACTCTAAAACACTATCCCTACTTTGACCCCATACACTATATAAACTCCACTGCACTACCCTAGAACAGTACCTCAGCACGATCTTCTACACTAGTCAAACATCACTGCAGTACTCAGCATGACCACCTACAGTATACAAACAGCACTGCACTATCTTAAATCCTAAAACACTATCCCTAGCATGACCCTGTAGACTATACAAACACTACTGGACCATCCTAGAACAGTGTCCCAGCAGGACCCTCGACAGTACACAAAGTCTACTGCACTACCGTAAACCCTGCATCTACCCCCAGTACAACCCCCTACACTACCCAAACACCATTGCACTACCCTAAACATTAAATCAATCTCAGCATGACCTCCTACACTACCCAATCACGACTGCACTATCCTAGAACACTACTCCAGCAGGATCCCCCTACACTACACAAAAAGACCACTGCACTACCCTAAACCCTAAATCTACCCCAATACAATCACCTATACTACGCAATCACCAGTGCAGTACCCTAAATTCTTAAACATTACCCCAGCATGACTTCCTATGCTACCTAAATACCACTGCGCTACCCTAGAACACTATCCCAGCACGAGTCCATACACTAGACAAACAACACTGCACTACTCCAAATTCTAAATCTGTAGTGTTGCAAAACCATAGTGACTGTTTATGTACCATGTAGTAATCTATTTACTAAAGTAAAAGTGAACCAATTATGAATTCACTCAGTGACTTTCCTTATAGTATTGTGATCATTTAGAAAATATGCCTGTACTCATAGAGTGCTTCAGGTTTTAGTGTTATGGAGTGCTTCAAACTGGTATGCACTATGTATGTAGTGCTCCTACAACTTTCACAGTTGTGCTTCTGGCCTACAATTTTTTTGTTAGAATTTATATGAAATGTGTTTGTATAGTAATAAAAATGTATACTTTTTTAAAGTTTTTAATAAATACTTATATATGTTTATTTTTTACAGATACTGTTTATCATTTTTAAAATAAAGTTATCATGCCGCAGAAAGAAAGACGAATAAAAAGTCAGAAAAAGGATACTTATTTGAAAATAACTCAACCACAACTCTTGGAAGACCAACGAAAAAGACAACAATTTCTGGTAAGACTTCAAAAGACTTTATAAAAAAGATTACTAGATTGAGAAAAAAATATACAAATGTGCAAACCAGTGAAAATGTTCCAAGCACAAGAAAAAGTGCAAAGAATAGGAAAGGCAAAAAGGCAATGTAAAAACAAAGGATACAACTTATAGTAAAAGAAGAGGAAATCTGCCAAAAATTATTTTACAACAGAATTGTGAATAACTTACTGAAAGACACAAAAAAATATAGAAAGAGAACACAATTTTATAAAAAGAAGAAGCATATTAAATCCATTGTTGAAAAGGCTTTTGAAGTAAAGAGAAAACTCTTCATTTTAGTATTAAAGAGAATTCGATCATTAGATAAACCAATACATTTAATGAAGGCCAAAAGTAAGAGGAAATGAGTAATTAACAAAAGTAATTTTTGTGCTATTTTTTAGGACAATGGAAACACAGTTCAAGTTCTGTGCCTTTTTTTAATGAAGAGGGTTATTTACAGAGCAATAATTTGTTGCATGCAGTTGACACCAGTGGTCGAGCTTATGAGGTTAGAGATGGTTGTCCAAATTGAGAAAGAGCAGAAGAATTGATGGCTGATGAAGTTCTAGGCAGACGTCCTAAAACTCCAGTATACACTTGGGATTGTGGTAGTGTTTGTAGTCTACGACAAGAATCTATTGATAAATTACGCAATCTCTTACAAGCATATTTTAAAAAAAGTGTTAAACAAAAGATTAAGCTGTTGCAAGGACTAGACCCTTGCAGAGTTAGAAAACATACTGGTTGGCAAGGCCATTCTCTGGCTTGTCTTTCAAGGAAAGTATGTCAAAGTGTTTTTCACCATTTCAGGATGTTGGCAGTACATCATACTCAAATGCGGAAGTTAGTGAGAAGATTCTATTATGCAAAAAGTCCAGCACTAAAGTTAAATGAGTTTCAGTGCTCTTTTGCAAGGGTCAGTATCAGATGTGAAAAAGGTTTGTGATGATATTGGGTTTTGTTACTTTGGTCCTGAAGAAGAGAGTGAAGAAACTTAAACATTAATAAAAGAAAATGTTGGAGAGAAAGTTGAACATAGTTGTACCAAAAATTTGGAAAATGAAATTACAAAGTTTAAGGTAATTTCAGGTGAAAGCCCAAATTTTTCTTGTTTTTGTTGTCACCGAAGTGTTGATCTGTATTTAAAAAGTGAAAAAAAAATAATGATAAGTGGAAGGAATTTGCAACTTATTTGTTGGTAGAGAAATGTTTTGATTTGGGTTCTGATCAGCGTATTTGTAAATATTGTTATAACAAGTTAGATGAGAATAGAATGCCTACTAAAGCTGTGCATAATAATTTAGAGTTAGTTGCTGTTCCTCCACACTGACAGATCTCAATACCTATGAGTCTATTCTCATTCAGTGTGTGCACCCGTTTCAGGCTATTGTTCATATGGAGCATAAAACAGGTTAATTGCCTCCTTCAGATTTACAAAGAGGATTAAAAGGAAGAGTGGTGTATTTACGGTTATATTTAAAGAAAAATATTGAAACTATTGGTGTAGACAGTGTAGAAAGTGAACCTCTAGTTATTCTTGTTGATGGTGTGCCAACTAAGAATAAGAAAATCTGGCAGGAGTTAGTGGATGTTAGAAAAGTGCAAAAGGCAACATTGTATTTGATAAAAAAACAATACATACTATAAGAATTTTTATATAGAAGGAGAAGAAATACCTTTAGAAGAAGATACTGAAACGTCTAGTGGACAAATTGAAAAAGTGGACATGTTAAGATGTGAAGAAATCTATGAACATTATAGTGTGCATCCACTTCATTCAAAATAAGTGATGGGAAACACAATTGATTTGTTCCAAATGAAAAGGCAAAAGGAAGTCCCATGAGTGTATGGGAAGAGAGCTTGGAAGCTCGTTGTTTTCCACAGTTGTTCTCAACTGGAAAAGGAAGATGATATGATGAATGTCCTGTGCAGATTCCTGCATCTGAATATTGGACAACAAGATTATATGCAGAATATCCAAGATTTCGACAATGTATCCCTTATATATGTCATCTTTTCTTTGAAAGTAACTTGTCTGGACTTTCATATGCAGTCAACCCTATTCTAACATCTGGAATGCATCTGCAAAATGTATCTGCAAAAAATGTTTTGGATAAAGTGCACCAGAGAGATGATCATCTAGAATCTCAGCTCATTAATTTAATGACATGTCATCGTGTGACTAATGAATATTGGTACCGTCGTCATGGAGAACTAAAATGTATGCTAGGGAACTTAGGAACTCCAACATGGTTCCTTACCCTGAGCTGTGCTGAGTACGCTTGGGATGATTTACTAGAATTTCTTCGAGAGGCAAATTCGAATATAAAAAACATTGAATGCAAGACACCTGGAGAATTGTGCTCTTTGGATCCTGTTAATGTATGCAGGTATTTCAATTATAGATTTGAGGCTATGATGTATTTTATCTGCAATAAAAAAAATCCTCCTCTTGGAGAAGTTGTGGATTTCTTTTGGAGAAAGGAGTATCAAGCAAGGGGTGCTTCTCATACACATATGCTGTTATGGATTACGTTTGACCGAGGTGGCTGGCTGCGTCTTGAACAAAGCGTAAATTGAAGACACGTCCTTCATTTTTCCGGAATTATCCAGGAACTGCTGTCCGGATAGCAAGGTCTTTTTGGTTGAGATCAGTTCCAAGCCAATGAAAAGATTGCAAGACAATTCATCCTGCCCAATGTTGTTGATTCGATCAGCCCAATAACCCTGGGTCACCCTTTCTTTGCAATTAAACATTTTTCCTGATGATGGTCTTAGAGACTACAGCTACAAAGACCGAAACGTCGACCTGCACACCATCTCCTATGACACTTATGTCTGGAAGAGCTATAATGATCTATGCTTTTTAGTTGCTCTCACCTTATTAACAGGAGTGGTTGTTCTGTTATGAATTGTTTTGTTGAATTGATCTATACATTCTTTCATGACATTTTGCATTAGATTCAAGATTTTTATGTATCCCCTCAAATGAATTTGCAATTCAGCAATTAAATACAGAATATACATTTTCTATAAAAATAGGCTCTTCCATGTGTTACTTTTGCTCTAAGAGATTAATAAGTGTTGTTCTGTAGACACCTGCGAGAAAGTTCATATATGACAATCTCACTGATTAAGTTTTCAACAAATGATGTGAATGATAGTGATCAAACAAATCCCTTGTAGACAACTTTACCTTACTGTTTTGAGTTTTATTGAACAATATGCAACATGTGCTGTACCCAAAAGCACAGAAGAAAACAAGTTAAGAGCACAAATCTTACGATTCCAAAGCCACCGATGTGGAAAATACTGTCGACGAAAGTACAAATCTAAGGACAAGTTCTACACCAAATATCGTTTTGGATTTCCATGTCCTGTAATATTGAAATGAAGAGTTAATAGTTTCATGTCGTCTTTGCGACATACTATCACAAGAAAGTCTCCAAAAAATACCTAAAACTTAAGAAAAAATGAAGAGTCAAAATACATAAATGACTACAACCCAGTCATTTTGTCCATGTGGAATGCTAACATCGATATTCAGTACGTTGCGGACAATTCCATTGATGTTGCTCGATATGTAACATCTTATATTACAGAATCAGAAAAGACAGAATTGAAAGAAATGTGGGAATAGATTTCTCGCGAGAAGACTCTAAGTAAGAAATTATACAGTTTCAGTTTGAAGATGTTATTGCATCGAGAAATTGGAGCATTTGAATGCTCAGATCGGTTATCATCGGCAAGTCTATACTCCAAATCTAGAAGAATCCTTTCGGTGAGTCTAGGTCTTGCAGCAATGCCAAATTGGGTACTGAAATCTGTTCAAGAAATTGAATAGTTAGCTGAACAAGATCCAGAAAGTACAAAATTTTGAAAACAAATATGTTGGACATATATTACCCAAATAGAAGTCATCATCTTGAGAACATGTGTCTTTATGAAGTGCTGCAAAACTACCCTTTTAAACGGAATACTACAGAGAACATCAATGATGGAAAACATGGAGTCATTGGTTCTGAAGGATGTTTGGTGAAACAAACGAAAGTAAATTTGAGTAATCACAGAAAGTTGAGTTGTGACACTGCCGATAAAAGGGAATTTTACTATTTAGCTCTTTTACAACTGTTTAAACCGTGTTGTTCAGAATTGGAATTACTTGGAGATTTCCAGAGCTATGATGATTCCTTTAATGCTTGTGAAGATAGCATACAATGTAGTTCTTTTGCAAATTATGTGCAAATCTTGAGCGTTGAAATTGATCAAGAAGCTACAATTGCAGCTGAGATTCCTAGAGACAGTTCTCAAGACAGTCAAAGTTCTGCTGCGCAGAGTCAAGATCCACAAGGACAATAAATTGTTGAAAATGAAGCAGTAATTGCCATGAATGAGGTGGAAACAGCAATGTATCAAGCTCAAGAAGATATAACAAATTTAAGAAATTTGGAAGAACAACTAAATGTTGAGCAAAAACAAACATATGAGCAAGTGAGACAACAGATTGAGCATTGATTACTTCATGAAAAGAAAGAATGCTCATGCACGTCATTTCAACCGATCTGAATGTACGTGAATGGACAAGCTGGAACAGGAAAACATTTTTTAATTAAAGTAATTACAAGTTATCTACCAAAAATATCTGAGTCGCATTTGTCTTGTGTTGTCACTGCTCCAACTTGGTTGGCAGCACACAACATTAAAGGAATTACTTTACATTGTTTACTAATACAACCAGTAGAGCATGAAAACACATTGGAATACCACAAGCTATCTGGAGAAGTTTGCTGTGAAGTTTCAAGAGTCTTGAAGAAAATGAAACTTCTCATTATTGATGAGGTAAGCATGGTCTCAAACTTAATGCTTGCCTTTGTGCATTTAAGAATGTAGCAAATTCTTAAATCAGAGTATGACGTATTATTTGGAGGAAAACACGTCATAGTTTTTGGAGATCTATTGCAACTGACTCCTGTAAAAGGACAACCAGTTTTTAAAACACTTGCGCATGAAGATACCAGAAAGTCTCTGGGTAGTGTTGGAAACGTGAACATTTGGTCATCTTTTGAATACAAAGAACTCATTACAAATATGCGGCAGGCAAATGATGTTGATTATGGAACTATTCTCCAAGATATAAGAAATGGACTACTGACAGAACATGGCAAACAAGCTTTACAGACTTGATTACTTTCCAATTGGTTTCCAAATGAAAATATAGTTCCTGAGAAAATATACATGGAAATTGCAGATAAAATCTGTAATCTGCTTAATGACAACACTGCGTGAGTGTTCTATATTCAATGAACAACTTTTGAAACTGGAAAATGAAGAAATATTAAAAATGGAAGCCATTGATAAAATAGAACATGAAGGAATCACTATTATTTTGACTGAAAAATTGAAGACAAAATTGTATTCTTTAGAAAAATCAATATCTAAAACTGCTGGTTTAGAAAAGAATCTTTATGCATGTAGGAACTGTTGGATAATTTTAAGGCGTAATTTGGATGTAGAAAAATGTTTCGTTAATGGAGCAATGGACAAAGTTGTGGATTTTGTTAATTATCAAAATAAAGATGGTATTGAATTCTTAAAGATTACATTTGATCAGATGGAAGAAGTGAAATAAATTGGTTGTTGTTCTGTTCGTTTTTTGCTTGTTAAATATTTTTATGTCCGTAGAAAACAGTTACCATTTTCTCTGGCATATGCAGTGACTATTCATAAATCTCAAGGTTTAAGTGTTGACAGTGCTTTGGTGAACATTGGAAATTCTGTGTTTAAAGAAGGTATGGCATATGTTGCTTTGTCCAGAGTCAGAACATTATCTGCTTTGTTTTTGATTGATTTTGATGATACCAAGATTACTGCAGATGCCAACTGTGTCAAAGAATACAATAGGATATAATAACATATGCTCCTAATTTAGGTCAATATCCTGTATTTAAAAAGCGTGTGGTTGCTCAAAAAAGAAGGTATGAGAATATCTGTACTGAAGGTGTAGAGAAGGGAAAAAAACAAGAAAATGTTGTGATTGCAAGCAAAAAGAAAAAGGACACTGTTGAAGAGATTGTTGGTTTTCAGTTTGAAAACAGTTCTGGTGTCAACTGCTGTGCTAATGTAGTGGTCAATGTTGTTTTTTTTCTTGAAGGTTTGCAACAGCAAATTATGAAGAGTCTGGAAAAAAGATTTTGTTCCTTGTCACATTCTCTTTATGAAAAATTGAGAACAGATAAAAGTAAAATACAAAGCGTTTCTGATGTTCTTAATCTTTTGGATGTATGTTTTGGTTACACAATTTACACAAAATATCCAACAAGATGCTCAGGAGTTTCTAATGTATATGCTTACAGAATTGGAAAATGAAGGTGTAGATATAGAGAATATTTTTGGCCTTTGTTATAAATGGGAACATCACTGTGAAAGTTGTATGTATACATGTAGCACTAATGTAGGCACTGAAGGATTTTTATATTTGACATTACTGGACTGTAAATCAGTGTCTTTCAGTAAATTAGTTAAAGCTGCAAACCAAAACATGGAGTGTAGGCAATGCAAATCAGAAATGTTATCAACATTATTTATCCAAAGATTTGGAAAATATATAATTTTAATGATGCAACGTTGTACAGCTGACGGAAGAAAATTGAACACTTTAATAAAACATTTTGTTGCTACACAACTATCAATATCTGGAAGGACTTTTGTAGCAGTAGCAATATTTGTCCACAATGGTCCTTCAATAACATCAGGACATTACACTGCATATCTCAAAAGATATGCCTTTCGAATTGCCAAATTCCGATCTAATTTTTTTAAAGCCAAAGTTTTGAGAAGATAATTCAACCTCTGAGGAATTTATTGTTATCATTTTATATGATTACCATTGGACAATTTACATAAAAATTACTGCAAAAATACAATTTGGCATCAAGGAAATGTATTTCTTTGAATTATGGACTTTTTGTTGCACATTGTCTCGGTGTATAATTTTAAGTGGCATTATTTATAGTGTTTATAAATTTAAGTTATGACATTTTCTTAGCAGTAATCATTTTATATACGTGTTATTTGTATTATCTAGAATTTTACTATAGATGTATTATTTTGTTTTTTTTAAACAATCTAATTGATTAGGTTTTTTTTGCCCGCTGTTATGTGATGAGTCCAATTGAAATTACTGTTTCTAGTGCAATTTAATATATTCTGAGAATAGCAAAAAAGGCAAAGAAATTACTTTGTAAAATGTTAAAATTATGCTGTGCTGTTAAAAATGTATTATTATGTGTTATAACTATTTTTTTCTTTTTTTACAGATCTTAATTTTAAAATATCAAATTTACCACCATTTAGATTATAAAAAACAAGTGAATAAAATGTGTACTGTTTTTTACGTGTATTACTGTTGAGGTAAGTTTTAGTAAGTCTTAAAATTCAGAATGAACTGTGTTTCCACACAGTGGAAGAAAAGGAATATGGATGGACTAGATTTCTGTCAGACAATTGCAATGTAAAAAGGTATAAAATAGGGGACAGCTTCAGAACACCTGTCTGCAAGATATATGGTATAGTACAGAATAGACTAATATGGTTCTTTTGCAGGTCTTGATAATTTCAGAACTAAAAGAAATTAAATGTTTAATTTAAACCACATCAGTCAGTGTTTTTACAAATGTCATATTAGGTCACATCCCTTCCTTCAGTAATATATAAACATGTCCTATCAGTTCCCTAAAACGTAAGTAGTTGTAAATGTATCTTGTTCTCTGTTATCAGTACCGAAATTTACTCCTATAATAACAATTGGCCTAGCCATTAACTCTCTTTCTTATTTACAAGGTGAGGAAAAGGCATTCTGAATACCTTTTCTTTTCCATGTAAATATAATCTCATTATACACAGTACTTTGCTTTGAAAAGGCTTTCTATAGGTTTTGCTATGAGTGTTTGCACAGAACACTGATAGAGCAAGACACATTTCCAGATTTATCAGAAATCTGGAATCTGGACATGTTTGTGAATGCTACACCATCCTTCTATTGGTATAGCAATGCACAACGAGGAAAATTGTTTTCACTTCTCCTCATTTTTTCACTTTCAATATATGCTGCAATGCACAACATATACTGAAGGAGAAAAATGCCTTTACTGATTGTTTTTGTGCGGGAAGGTGTCCCTTCTTGCACAAAAACAATCTCCAAATGACACAGACATCCTTTCACCATGGTGCAAGGGTGCCTGTGCCACCATATGCCTGCAGTTTCTGTAGCTGTGCAGAGGGAAGCACAGAGTTGCAACATATTTATGTACATTTGTTACATCCTTGTGCTTCGGAAGTACCACAGCACACTGTAGTTAAACAGTTTACAGTGTCATGCTGCCGCACTTCCTTATAATTCTGCAATTATGCATTCACCACACATCAGACATGTATTTTTACAATCAATTATGCACTACACATACATTCATATCAACTTTCAGACACTGGCATACTAGTTTGTATCTTTCTTTAACCAGAGTAGTTAGTTCTGAAAATCATTTTTTTTTCTTTTTGTTGTTTTGTTTTTTTGGGGGATTTATTGAATGATTTTGTAATTCGTTTTGTTTTTTAAAACAGAGGGAAACATGAGAACTGGGAAAAGAGAACTAAAAACTGGGAGAAGAGGAGAAAAGAAATCTAACAGTGGTGGTGGTCAACAGCTCGACACACCAGATCCACTGACTGCTCTCCATATGCTATCAGTCGTCCACATTTTACACAGCTCATTCTAAGTTTCCGAAATTGAGGACGAATATCAGGGTGTGTGGTAGAGGTTGATGGTGTTGGTCCACTCATACTCGGGCCTTCTGATGAAGCAGGAGGAGCCTCTCTCAATCTCATTAACTCCACCTTTGCAAAGTTGACCGAATCCTTAGATTGCAAGTGCTTCCGCATACTTGCAGTTCCGCATGAGTACTTTTTATTGGGGTCTCCCCTTGAAAGCACTTCATTGCATATTCGGCAAGTAACTTTTGTTGCAGTCCCCTTTTTTAAGCGTGGTGGAAAGGTGAAAAATTTCCAGACAATGCTGGTATATTTTTGCTTTAGTGGAGGTTCAGGAACAAATTCTTGTTCTGATGAGTTCTCTGAATGGTGATGGTGGATTAGCAGCCATGGTATCTTTAATTGAATCTCTACTCCAAAAAAGAAAGAGCAGCAGATCTTCTCAGGAGGTCTTTCCCTCAGAAAAGTTCTAACAAGAGTGATTGAAATGGGGGTGGGCCTATAATAGTTTCAATAGGAAGTGTAATGAACCAATCAAATCTCTGTTTTTAAAGTCACATGGGGTGAGCGTAGGATGCGCGTAGGATGTGCACACTCAATACACAGCCTGCTTGCATCGTGCTCACGTCCAGCGCGACTTGCATTTAAAAGTTATGTACTTTTTAAGAAAGTTAAAGAATATTGGACTCGATGTAGGTAACCAAATACCCGTCGGTAATGGCCAAAAATACCGAATTTTGGCCGTTACCGACCGGTATTTGGTGTTTGAGATGTAGGGGCCACAAAAACGTCAGAATCAGTAAATTTACCGAATCGGTAAATTTACCGAATCGGTAAAATTACTGATTCAGTAAAATTTCCGAATCGGTAAATTTACCGATTCTGTAAATAAGAAATGGCAAAAATGACTATAGAGATGTAGGTAGCCTCTAAAATACCGAATTTGCATGAAATTCGGTATTTAAGAGTCTGTATTTACCATGGATTGAAATCAGGTGGTAACCAGGTGCAGGCTATAAAAAGGGCCCAAAATGCAACAGTTTGACCAGAATGGCAGCATTCTACGTGATTGCGAGGTGGCTACGGCTACAGGCAGAAGGAGAGAGGGTCTGAAGAAGGGAGGAACAGGTCTACAGGCAGAGAATCACCCTATTCCAACTGACTGAGCCATAGATCCTACAAAGGTACAAGCTACACCCCCAAACCATCCTGGAGCTGATCAGGGACCTCCACCCACTTTTGGAGCACCCAACTCCAAGGGCGCACGCCATCCCACCCCATGTGCAGGTGCTGTGTAGCCTACACCTGCTTGCCTCTGGGAGTTACCAGAGTGTGGTTGCTGCGGTAGGTGGGGTTTCCCATAGCTGCATGTCCCGTTTTTTTAGGAAATTCCTGGAGGCCATGATGCAGAGAATGCATTATTACATCAGCTTCCCTGCAACGCACGCAGAACAGCTCAGTACCAAGACAGAGTTTTATCAAATGGCACATTTCCCCAACGTCATTGGCTGTATTGATGGCACCCACATACCAATATGTCCACCTGCTGCCACAGAGTACATTTATAGGAACAGGAAGTCTACCCACACCATAAATGTACAGGTGATTTGTGATGCAAAGTACATCATCACGGACATAGTTGCCAAGTTTCCTGGAAGGACCCACGACTCATACATCTTTCAAAACAGTGGGATCTACACACGCCTGATAGCGGGGGAAATTGGCGAAGGATATCTGCTAGGTAAAACACTGTGAGACACTCCCTTGATACATATTGCAGATGTATGTGTATGTGTGCATGTGAGTAATGTCTTTTTCTTTTACAAATAGGGGATAGTGCATTTGGGGTCCGGTCTTTCATCCTTACTCCCTACCTCAACCCTTCAACCCCCAGCCAGAGGAGATAGAACAGGGCACACAAATCTACCAGGAACATTGTGGAGCACACCTTTGGGCTGTGGAAAAGCAGGTTCCGCTGCCTCCACAAAAGTGGAGGGGCACGCCAGTATACACCAGTCACCTGCTGCAAGATGATTGCAACCTGTGCAATGTTGCACAACCTTGCCATGAAAATGGACACCGAGGTGAAATTATCTGATTATGAGGACCATGATGACGAACAAGCACTGCCTGAACCCAACACAGCTGGAGTTGCGACACCAACAGATGGCAGACGCAGACGGGAAGAGATCACACGCAACTACTTTTAAGTAAGTAAAGAGACACAGAGAGGTGGAGTATGCACCCAAAGTAGTATAATATTTGCCAGTACGCAGGTGGTCAAAAGCACAAACGTCATCCAGGCAATAATGGTAGTCCTGGGTCACTTCCCCATTAACTGAACAAGTCATTTATGCCCACGCCTACCAGTGCCAGATGTAAGTGGCTGGCTTTCTTCACTGTGCTTTTGGGCTACTGGCTCACCATGGCGCCTGCTGTTCCTCCGTGTCTCCACAACAAGGGGGCTTGTCATGCTGCTTCTACTGGTGCTTTCCTCACTTTCTGGTGCATTCAGAGCAGCAGTTTGTGCTGTCTGAGAATTAATCAGTACCTCTACAGCACTTGTCAAACTAGCAATGCCCCTAGACACCTCATTGCTGTTGTGTGTGAGTCCATCCTGCATGTTAATGCATCTTCTGCATAGCAGGGAAGTGGCTGTGGCCAGGCGGTTAATAGCTTTATTTTGCTGCTGCGCACGCTGCCTCTCCTTGCGCCTAGCTGCCATGTCCTGGTCCTGTTTGGTGCACAGAAGCTGCACCGATTGTGTCATCTCTTTTTTCATATCTACCAGTTCTCTAATGCCCTTCCCTATTCCTTCCATATTTGTGTTTAGGTTCCTCATCTGGCGTTGCACAGACTGGATGGCCTTCCCCTGCATCCTCTGGATTTTGACCATGCTCCCCTCAAGGCCACGGAAGACACTGGGACCCTCAACATGTGCTGGTACAATGCTTTCTCTGTGCCTGCGGCGTATGGTACCTGTACGGCAACCTCTGCAGTGGACTACTGTGTTGCAGGGCTACCTTCACCTGCCATGGTTTGTGAGTCATCCCCCTCCATGTCACCTGCTGATGACTCCATTTGAACTAGTGGGGCAACTACATGCCTCCTGCTCTTTTGCGTCAGAGGCAGTGATGCAGGCAATTCAGGTGAGGACAGTAGCAGAGGGGATCCTGAATGTTCTGGGGACGCATGCAGTTGCGGAGCCATTTCTGTGTCTTGGGATGGTGGCTGTGTAGTTGGTGCACCTGTGTCCTCTGTGACATTCCCTGCACTTGGTCCTGGATCCTGGCTGTCATCCCTCTCTTGTGCCGTGCCTTCCGTCTCCCTGGTGTGCTTGCGAGATGTCTCGCCTGTGGACATATAAACGAACATTAGCTCAGTGCTACTGCCTCACAACCACTACAATTACATTTTTCGCACTTAAACACTTTACATGTTGCCTGCGCTTCTTTATGTCTGACACGATTTGCCTCACTTTTTGCTTGCTGTGCTGAATGACATGGTCTTTCATTTACTGACTACATGTCCCATGATGCATTGCTCCTGTATAGTGCAACCTCTACTGGACTGGGGTTAACTATGCCACATGGGGAAAAAGGAAGGCTGATGGGGTGGGGGTGATTGCTGTGCATGCATTTTACCTTTTTTGGTTGCAGCTCTGGCTGAGCTGTCTGCATCTCCCAGTCCACAGACGCTCTCAGGTTCAATGGTGGACCCCACCAGCTCCTCCAGGTCAGTCAGGGGGTTGCATGGTTCTTCCCTCCTCCAGTTTTGTTTGCCTGTTTGTGGATTTCAGAGAGTTTTTTCTTGGTCAGGCTCCTGAGGTCATACCACCTCTTCTTCAGGTCCTCTATGTCCCTTGGAGTCACTCCAAAAGCATTAACCTTTGTTTGAATGTGCAGCCAAATCTTTCTCTTGGCAGATTCAGGTACAGCCTGCCAAATACATTCTGGTGTTCCTTCACCACCTCCTCCACAAGGACCTGTAGCTCCATGGAGCTGGATTTTAGTGTCCTCTTCCTCTCTGGCTGCTCCTTTTCACTGCTGCTTGCCATTTTCACAATTTAAAAGTGCAAAACTCTTTCTGTGGCTCCTGCACTCAGCTCAGCTCCAACTGCCTCTCCAGAACCTTCTAATTACTTGCAGCTGCCTGTGTAGCCACTTCCTGGTAGGGAGGGGGAGGGTGGTAGCACCTGATTGGCTGCCTGATTCAGTTTCACTTTTACTTGCTTTCCGATTCGGTATTTACCGAATCGGTATTTACCGAATCGGTAATTCCCATTCATTCCTATGGGCCAAAAGGCCCATAGGAATGAATGGGAAATACCGATTTGGTAAATACCGATTCGGTAAATACCGAATGACAGATACCGAATTTTACCGAATTGGTAAAAAATACAGATTTTTTACCTACATAGGTAAAATTCGGTATTTTAGAGTCGGTAAATTACATTTACCTACATCGGGCCCATTTATTTTTATAATAACCTCAGATGATCTCTTATCTTAATATTTATATTAAATATATAGAAATATATAGAAATAAGTTTTCCAACATTAAAGAAATCGCGGAAGCAGCACACCCACCGCGTCCCATCTGCATATGATGTCCCACGCTACCGTGCGTCCGTCATGTCACGTTATACGTACATCCCGCGTATGCTCCAGGCGTCGTGCACAGGTCGCATAGCAACCGCGTTGTAAAAGTTGTACCCGTCACGCACCCTACTCGGATCCTACACAACGACCGTAAAAAGGCGGACACGTTTTGCGCAGTAAACGAGCAGGGTGTTTGTATGGTGCGCATCTCCAAAAAAAAAGAAAGAAAAAATGAATAAAAATAATTTAAGTATATTATGAACAATATATAATAATGAAAAAAATATTTTTTTATGTAAAATAATATAATTACAACAAATGTGTAATGTAATTTAAAAAATATCATCTAAAAATAAAATGATTAAAAAATATGGTTAGAAAATATAAAAAAATCCAATAAATATATTTAAAAATTATGATTTAAAAAATCTTTGAAATTCACTAAAAAAATGTAGGTTTTCCATATGTTATAGTTACGAATTTGCATTTACAAAACCTTTGTAATTCACTGAAAAAAACATAGGTTTCACAGACGTTATAGTTAGGAATTAGCATTTAAAAAACCTTTGAAATTCATTGAAAAAACTATGGGTTTCAGACAAGTTATAGTTAGGAATTAGCATTTAAAAAACCTTAAAAAAATCACTGAAAAAACCATAGGTTTCAAGGGTGTTATAGTTAGCTGGACATTTCACTCGTATAAAACCATTGAAATTCCCCCTTTATAGTTAGTTGTACTAACTATAACTCGCGTGCCCGCAATCCACTGCTGATGATGTCACATATTACATAATTCATGACATGGTCAGGGACATCACTGATGACATTACTGATGACATCTCAAATGACATCACTGATGTCATCATCAATGTGACAAACTGATACACCTCATCATACAGTAGCATAACCTTTCAACACTCATTATAAAATATGAAGTACCATATTTGAAACCATTGACACACCAGTACAAGTTTCTAAAAACCCACTCAGTGATTCCTACATCTACACACACGTCTAAACACTTATCTATAGATTCACTCATACATGCTAACAAAGATCAATAGAACACTATTAAATATACTTATACACCTACATCAACATTACACACCAGCACATATCCCATTCACTTATGCAGACATCCTACTCACTTATGCAAACAATTGATCATACTTATATTTACTAAGCTACACACTTACACAAACACTACTTTATTTATTCATATCAATAGTAACTCATACGTAGGGCCCGAATGTGATGCGGGTTGGAAAGCATTACCACCCAGGGCCTGATTCTGATGCGGTTAGGAAGGCCTCCTAATGGCATTTGCTCTTTCCACATAGAATCGGGAGCGACCCAGTGCCCTATTAGGATGCGGTTAGGAACATGTGCTCCCATTGAAGTCAATTGGAGTCCAACCAAATCGTATCTAGAAGCATCCGGATGCATCGTACTTGCTCGGTCGGACTCTCCCGATCCGAGTGGGTCGGAAACCATTTCCAACCCGATTTGGTCGGGAAGCATTTCCAACCCACATCAGAATCAGCCCCTAAGTGTGTTATAAAATCACTATTACAAGTATACAGTTATCCATGTATCAATCATACAATCACTGAGTCTTATGTATACTTATTTATATACAACAACTGTCACTTACACTGCCTTTTATATTTTTAGTTTGTTGGGCATATATCGATGAGAAATATATTTACTCATCACCACACCCATAAAGAGATTCACTCGCCCACACAACTGTTTCCACATACAGTATTCACCTCATATACCTACTAAATCAACTATTTACACATCTTTCGACAGTCACACATGTCCCACCCAACCACACACATATTCATTCACTATCTCATACAAATACTCACTTAACTAATTAATAACTAATGTAGACTTTCACATAGCTAGTAACCAACTTATGTAGTAGTTTACACAACAAGAGATTGAGTGGTACAGGTATTTACACTGTTTAATCACTATCCCATATATTTAGTGAGACACTTTAAATTCCTCACTAAGACAGTCAATCGCATTGCTACTAAATCCTCCATTCACACACTTATACATCCACTTAGTCTTCAAGGCAGATTGCTATATATATATATATATAATACTTATTTAAATATCGAAGCAAACCACATTCACTGGATGATGTCATCAGTGTTGTTATCAGTGATGTTTGAGATGTCATCAATGATGTCATCAGTGATGTCACTGACCATGTCATGAATGATGTAATATGTGACATCATCAGCAGTGGATTGTGGGTGGGCGAGTTATAGTTAGTACAACTAACTTTAACGGGGGAATTTCAATGGTTTTATACGAGTGAAATGCCCAGCTAACTATAACACCCCTGAAACCTATGTTTTTTTCAGTGAATATATATATATATATATATATTCACTGAAAAAACCATAGGTTATAGACCATATATAGTTAGGAATTAGCATTTAAAAAACCTTATTTTACTCACACAAAACCATTGAAATTCCATATATAGTTAGTTGTACTAACTATATATCGCGCACCCGCAATCCACTGCTGATCATGTCACATATTACATCATTCATGACATGGTCAGTGACATCACTGATGACATCACTGATGACATCTCAAATGACATCACTGATGACATCACTGATGACATCTCATTTGACATTACTGATCACATCACTGATGACATCATTCATGTGATAATACGATGAACCTCTTCAGACTCTAATATAACCTTATATACACTCAGTGAAAACAGACACTCACAGACTGTCACTCATCCATGGAGTTACTCACACACCTAGTCAGTCATGCAAAGAATCAATCACACCTCCATTTCCTCAACTATACAGTTATACACACCTTACTTATTGAAACATATACTAACACATATTTACTCACTTATACAATCCTGGATACAAGTTCACAATGATCCATACAGCCACTCACACATTCACTGGCTCTTATGCACAGTTATTTATATATGTCAACTCTCACATGTACTGTGTTTTACATATGTACTTACTTTGACATGTAGCACTGAGATATCCATTCACTCACCAATGCACTCATGCACACAGTCAACCGCCCATACAGATGTTTCCACATGCACTTTTGAACCCATACACCTAGTGAATCAACTGCTCACACATCTATGCAGAGAGTCATACACCTCCCAGCCACCCATAAACACTCTCAGTCTCCCATACAATTACTTGGGCAACCAATCAATGACCCATATAGTTAATCATATAGCTACTGATCAACACATGCAGCAGTTTACAGAACAACAGACATAATGATGCACAAATTAAGACAGTTTAGTCACTAACCCATGCACTCAGTGAGACACATTTAATCACTCACTCATACAGTCAGTCATGCACCTACTAAATCCTTTGTTCAGACACTTATACATCCACTCATTCTTCAATATGTAAGACATATTTTAACTTTACAGAAACATACAGTCACTGGATGTTGTCATCAGTGATGTCATCAGTGATGTCATTTGAGATGTCATCAGTGATGTCACCAGTGATGTCATTTGAGATGTCATCAGTGATGTCATCAGTGATGTCACTGACCATGTCATGAATGATGTAATATGTGACATGATCAGCAGTGGATTGCGGGTGCGCGATATATAGTTAGTACAACTAACTATATATGGAATTTCAATGGTTTTGTGTGAGTAAAATAAGGTTTTTTAAATGCTAATTCCTAACTATATATGGTCTATAACCTATGGTTTTTTCAGTGAATTTCATTGGTTTTTTAAAAGCTAATATCTATAGCTGTAAAATGTATTCTTCTTTAAATCCAAAAATATATTTTATATGTTTATTAATAATGTTTTTTTAAATATTTTTTTCGTTTCGCTCCCGGTCCGCGAACCGGGAAGCTTCCCGTTAGCTCAATTTAATGCCGCGACCCGGTCCGCGAACCGGTAAGAAATCAACATAGTGACGGTATCGCGTTGCCGCGTAATGCGTCTTATGACGTACTGCGTTAGCGCACCCGGAAGTGCCCCGGGGCGCGGACCGAGGCGCGAAACGCAGCTCCCCGGAAGCGATCCGCGGCGCGTCGCGAAAGCGCGACGTATCGCGTTGCCGCATAATGCGTCTTGTGACGTACCGCGTTAGCGCACCCGGAAGTGCCCCGGGGCGCGGACCGAGGCGCGAAGCGCAGCGACCCGGAAGCTATCCGGGGCGCGGACCGGAGCGCGTAACGTAAGCATAACAGGTCATGTGACTTGTTAATAACACTTTTCATTGGTTCATTTCACTTTTGGTTTCATAATGATGTAAGGCTAGGTCAGGTGACCTAAAAATAACACTTTTCATTGGTTGAGAAGTATTGTTTTTCCCAAATGATGAAAACCCCTCCTTCTTTCCTCACTCTGACTTTCATCATTGTGAGAGGAAGACCTTTACTACTATATGAGAAATGGCTTCATTGGTAGCTTCAGCTGGTGGACCCCCACCACCACCTCCACCTCCTCATGGGAAGAGAGGACCACCTCCCCAGGTCATTACCAACACTGAGGAGGAAGATGAAGAAATGGATGAGGAGGGAGAAGAACCACAGTTCTTAGAAGAGGTGCCCCGGGTTTCCAGAAAGAAAGCCAGTTTCATCTGGCAGTTTTATTCGATCCCTCATGGCCAAAAAAAAGTCAATGCGAGGTATGTCACCTGCCGCATATGCAAAGAACAATTATCAAGAGGGACGGACAAGAAATATAGTTATGGAAATCACACAATGCACAGGCACATGACAAGGAAGCATCCACTAAATTACAGCCGGGCGGAAATAAGGGATATGCAGGACAATCCAAGACCAACTCCTGTGGCCAGACCAAGATTACCAATTTCATTAACACCAGAAGAGGCACGGGAAACAGTGCCAAATATACAAGAAAATTTTGGCCACATGATACACTCTTGTATGCACTGTCGGGCGTTGTTAGCATGTGGCAACATGAGCATAAACGCTATAAACCTGGCATATGAACACCATGATTGCCCTAACCGCCCCCAGTAATTTTTTTTTTGCTCCTGTTGAGCCCTTTTCAACGCCTGTTTTTTGTTGTTTCCCCCCCCCAAAAAACCCCCCAAAAAATATAAAATCGTTCAAAAAATACAAAAAAAACAAAAAAAATTCAAAAAATAAAAAAAATATATAAAACAACAAAAATATAAAAAAAAAAGTTCTTTTCAGAACTACCTTCCCTTTCAAAAAAAATTGCTAGAATGTTTAGCACTCTGGCAAGCTCTATTTCTTTTGGTTCGCTCCCGGGTTAGCTTCCCGGTACGCGGACCGGGAGCTAACCCAAAAATAAAAAAATAAAAAAAAAGAGTAAGTATAAGGAAAGTAAACAGAGAGTGATGTTAAAAGAAAGACAGCTATAGGGAGTAAAGAAGAGATACTGTTTAATAGATCTATTTACCGAAGAAAAGACGGAAGAGGGTATAATTGTGAAAAACAAAATAGATAACGAAGTGAAAGAAAAAAAAAGAGAGTATAACATTAACAAAGAAGAGTTTCTTGGAGAAGGTGAGTGAATGTTCAAAATAGGATTAAAACATGAGGAATAACAGAGAGAAAAAATATAAAACAGAAAACAAAAAATAACAGAAAAAGATTAATTGAAACAGCAAAGAAATGTAAGTAACATAGAGCCATATCATCAACATAGGCAATAAAAGTTTTGCAGCTTTTATTGGCAGAAATGTGTCGCTAAAGCTGCTTTTGCGGCAGAAAACTGCAGCTAAAACCACTTTTGCACCAGTTTTCTGCCAATAAAAAGAGCAATAATTTTATTGGCTGTATTCATAATATGCCCCTTAGTGTGCTTCAACTACACAGAGAAAGCATTATGAACAAGTAGTGATAGAGTGATCAGTCAAAGACACTAAGAGTAATAGAGACGGAGTGCGTGAACAAGAGTGAGGAACTATGAGAAGAGAGGGACTGAGAAAAAGAGTGGAAGGAGTTGAGTAAGTAGGTAATAGAGAAAGGAATGAGGGAAGTAGCAAAGGCAGGAAACTGAGGGTTAAAGAAATGAAGCAGTGGAACTAATAGTAGGTGAAGGTGATAGAAATGTAACGAAAAGAGTACAAAGCATTTACCTTATAATTGTCGTTAAATTACTCACTTTTTGTTTTTATACTTTCAATCTGTGAAAGAGAGAACAAACATTTCAAAAATATTAAAACATGTATTTAAAAATTACAAAAGACAAGGGAAAAGATTGAAGGACAAACAGTTTTTCAACAACTTTGACCCTTACAGAAGCTTCTGCTTCTCCAGGCCCCCTACACAGTCCTAAAGATATACATTTTAAACTAACAGTATCTTGATGCAGATGAAGTGAGGCCTATCTTAAAACATGGTGCATCTTTTGCATTGCTGTTGTCTCAGAAAAGTGTCGCAAGACACTAAAATTTTAAATAATTGCTTCAGGATGCCAATAAGATGTGTCCTATCCAGAGGTTTGTTTGAGGTGAGGCCTACTCAGGGTTGCAGATGAAATTTCGAGTTGTTGAAGAGAATAGAGGACATAATACATGTGAAGGTCTACCAATGAAGTGAGTCATGTCCACTGCACTCTTGAACAAAGTCCAAACCTCCTATGTTTCCCTGGACAGACCTAAACTTGATCTGCACAATGTGATTCGTAATGATAGGAAACACAGGTGATGTAATTGAAATACGTGCAATTTATTTTGCTCATTTCACAATCACATCACTTGTGTTTCCTTTGCTTAGGTATCTCATTGTGCAGATGTAGTCTAGCATATGAAAGAATACGCAGAAGTGCAGCACTGCATGCAACAACTTTAACACTTACAGAAGCCTCACCTTCTCCATGCCTCCTACACAGTTCTACATATACATCATAAATGCAAACAGTACAGAATTAATTATACATGTTAAATGGTTTATTTTTGCTGTTCTCAGAATGTATCAAAATTCACTAAAAACAGTGACTTGAAGGTATTCATCATATAACAGCGGGGAAAAAAAACACAATCAAAATGATTGTGTTAAAAAAACCCATACAACATAAGAAATCAGAATTCAGAACTCCTTAAAGTTAACTTACTTTCCATGACGTCAAAGGATGTCCTATGAACAGCTTACACTCTTTTGTGCTGTTATTACTTTCAGCCCGCCACTTTCTGAAAGAAAATCTCCATCGTTTTTAAAAACATGTTACATGCAATAAATGACTTCTTGCTCTGTACCACAAGTTTCCACAAGGCCAAATTTTGTCAGACCCATTTATAACTCTTGGATTTCTTGTAAGCCAATCCCGTCATTTGGCATTTCCGCAACTTTCAGAATTAAAATGTTGAAGATCATTTTCACAATCCTGGAATAGTAATATCTTCCCCTTCTTGCTCAGTCATGTTCTACATTTCCTATGACACTGATACTGCTTACTATGAAGCAGACTTACACTAACTCTATGACTACTACAATTATTTAATTCTCTACATCACTTTCAATCACAAAGCAATGTAAAACAGTAGACAGCGTTGCAGACTTACATTCCCTTTACTCTATGTTTTGATTGGCTGCTTCAATTAGCTTATAAAAAGAAATAGTTTTTCTGAACTCATTCAAAGTGCACTTATTTCTCCATGACGTCCAGTCTTATGGTTAGAACTTATGTCTCTGAACTACACTTATCCTCAAGGCCAAATTGTGTAGGAGCCATTAGAACTTCTTGAAATTCCACAGAGCACATCCCAAGATTATTTCCCTAAAATTTTGGTTTTAAAAACACCAGGTAAGAGTTTTTACGGTCATACGGCAATTTTTTTTTTAAAATTAAAACAGAATCGTTGCAGAATGACCAGCCATTTCTAGACTTTAAATAAGCTGTGTAATGTCCTGATGTTATTGAAGGGCCGTCATGATATATAATTGCTGCAGTTACAAAAGTCCTTCCTGATATTGACAACTGCGAAGCTACAAAATTTTTAATTAAAGTTGTCAATTTTGTTCCATCAGGCCTACATCGTTGGAACATTAAAATGACATACTGGCCATATGTTCGTATAAATAATGTGGACATCATTTCAGATTTACATTGGCTACACTCCATGTTGTGATCAGCTGCTTTTACTAGCTTATTAAAGGAGACTGATTTACTGTCTGGCAAAGTTAAATATATAAATCTTTCTGAGTCTACACTAGTAGTACTTGATACCATACAGTTCTCGCAGTCATGCTGCCATTGATAAGAAAGCCCAAACAGCTGATCTACATCTACACCTTCAGCATGCAATACATCAAGCATATACATTAAAAACTCCTGACAATCTTGCTGAATATTTTGAGAGAATTGTGTTTGGCCTGAACATCTGTCTAACAGATTTCGAATTTCAGACACACTTTCTATGTTTCTTCTATCAGTGCTACATTTCTCTAACACAGAATTTAACAAACTGCAAAATCTTTGATCAGAATTGACCACAATCTCTTCTTTTACATTTTCTAGAGAAAACAAAACATTAACCACTACATTAGCATAGCAGTTGACACCAGAACTGTTTTCAAATTGAAAACCAACAACATCTTCAACAGAATCCTTTTTGTTTCTGCTTGTAATTTTAGGTTCATCCACTTTTCGTCTTTTTGCTACAACCTCCCCAGTATTGGTCACATTTCTTCGTTTCCGGCCTACCACACGTTTCTCAAACAAAGGATACTGAGGCAAATGTGACGCATACTCTCTTCTTAACCTATTGTATTCCTTAACACAATCTAGATCCGCACAAATGTTTGTGACATCACACTCAATCAAGTACATTCCCGATAAAGTTCTAACTCGTCACAATGCCACATATGCCATACCCTCCTTGAACACAGAACTGCCAATATTCACCAATGCACAGTCTACACTTAAACCTTGCGATTTATGGATTGTCACCGCATATGCCAAGCAAACAGGAAACTGCTTACGGCGAACATATAAGTCTTTTACAAGCAAAAATCTAGCAGAGCAACGACCAATTAGCTGTACTTCCTCAATGCCATCAAATTTAATTTTTAAAAATTCAATTCCATCTCTATTTCTGTATTTTACAAAATCAACAACATTACCCATTGATCCATTTACCAGACCTCTTTCAACATGTAAATTCCTTCTTAAAATTATACGGCAGTTCAAGCACACATTCAGAGTCTTTTCAAAACCTGCAGTTTTAGATATACTCTTCTCTAATGAATCCAATTTTGTTTTCAGATTCTCAGACAAAATAATTGTTGATCCCATATGCTCTACTCTGTCAATAGCTTCCAGTTTCACAATCTCTTGCTTTTCTAAATGCAACATTTTGTTATTGAATTTGGCACATTCTGCAAGAGTTGGCATCAAACATATTCCAGATTTCTTATCAGTAATTTTCTGAAAAATATTCTCAGGCACAACATCTTGTTCTGGATATAAATTTGAAAGTAATCGTGCATGTAAAGCTTCTTTCCCATGCTCGGTCACTTTTCCAATTCTAACATCTTGTAGAATAGTCTTGTAAACTTCATCCTTCGCCTGACGCATATTTTCATGCAGTTCAGCATAATTGAAGTTTAACCATATATTGACGTTGCCAATGCTGCCTAGGCACTTCCTGGTATCTTCATGCGTGAGCATTTTGAACACAGGTTGCCCTTTCACTGGTGTCAGCTGCAGAAGATCTCCGAAAACAATGATGTGTTTGCCACCAAATAACACATCATACTCTGTTTTGAGAACTTCTTGCATTCTCAAATGCACAAAGGCAAGCATGACATTGGAAACCATGCTTACTTCGTCAATGATAAGAAGTTTCATTTTCCTCAAGATTCTTGAAACTTCAAAACAAGCATCTCCAGATAGCTTGTGATATTGTAATTTGTTGTCATGCTCCACTGGCAGCATCAGTAAACGATGTAAAGTAATCCCTTTAATGTTATGTGCTGCCAGTCCAGTTGGAGCGGTGACAACACAAGACAGCGATGACTCTGTCCTTTCCTGCAAATAGCATGAAATTGCTTTAATGAGGAAACTTTTTCCAGTTCCCGCTTCTCCACTCACGTACAGTCGGACAGGCTTCAACGACGTACATGAGCACTCTTTCTTGTCATGACTTAATCCATGATCAATTTGCATGGTAACTTCGTCATATATTTTCCTCTGCTCAACGTTGAGTTGTCTTTCCAACTCTTCTAAGTTAACCGCATCCTCCTGAGCATGTGCCATGGCTCTTTCCACTTCATTCATGGCAGTGGCAGCTTCATTTTCGATAACAGGTCCTCCTAGTGGATCCTGACTCAATGAAGCAGAACTCTGACTGTCCTGAGAACTGTCTCTGGCAATCTCGGCTGCAATCGTTGCTTCCTGCTCAATTTCCGCATTCAACATTTCTACATATTTGGGAAAAGCAGGACATTCTATGGTCTCCTTGGCGGCATTGAAAGAGTCTTCGTAACAGAGGAAATCTCCAAGCAGTTCCTCTTCTGCACGCCAAGGCTTGAAAAGTTGCAAAAGTGCTAAATAGAAAAACTCCTTTTTTTCAGGATATTCGCCACTCAATTTTCGATGGTTTACCAAGTGGCATTTTCTTTGCTTGACCAGACATCCCTCACTTCCTATTACATCATACACTCCTTTCTCAGTATCTTCTTTGATGTTCCTCTTGAATATGTAATTTTGAAGAACCTCATACAGACAAACATTGTCGAGGTGACTGCTTCTATTTGGATAATATGTATCCAACATGTTGGTCTTCAAAATGTCGGTACTGTTTGGCTCCTTTTCCGCCAAATACTCAATTTCCCGCATAGGTTTCAGAACTCGATTACGCGTTGCAGCAGGACCAAGACTCGCCCAAACGATACTCCTGGACTTGGCATAGAGACTTGCTGAAGACAACCGGTCAGAGCATTCGTAAGCTCCAATTTCTCGATGCGACAACATCTTCAGACTGAAACTGTACAACTTCTTGCTGAGGCTCTTTTCATGGGAAATGTCCTCCCACATATCCTTCAATTCTGTCTTCTCTTTTTTGGTGATGTAAGACGTCACATACCGAGCCACAGCCATACAGTTATCAGCCACAAACTGTATATCCATGTTAGCATTCCACATGGACAAAATCACCGGGTTGTAGTCGTTGATGTACTTGGACTCTTCGTTCCTCTTCAAATTGTATGTGTTTTTAGGTGATTTCTTCATGACATTATGTCGCAGCGAAGACATCAAACTGTTTACTCTTCCTTTAGAAATCACCGGTCGTGGAAAGCCGAAACGACATTTGGTGTAGAACTTGTCCTTGTTTCGGAATTTACGACGGCAGTACTTTCCACATCGATGGCTTTGGAAACGCAGAACTTTTTCTCTTAGGCTTTTCTTCTCCTTTGCGTTTGGAACAGCACACGTAGAATACTGTTGGATGAAACTCATCACTGAGTCTTCTGGATCCGTTCCAAATTTAGGTGCATCCTTGATCCACAGCAACATATGTATATGAGGAGCACCTCTTGCTTGGTACTCCTTTCTCCAGAAGAAATCCAACACCTCTCCAAGAGGTGGATTCTTCTTATTCATGATGAAAGACATCATAGCTTCAAATCTATGATTGAAGTACCTACATACATTGACTGGATCCAAAGAGCACAGTTCTCCGGGTGTCTTGAATTCAATGTTATCTACGTTAGCATTTGCCTCTCGTAGAAATTCAAGTAAGTCTTCCCAGCCATACTCGGCACAGCTCAGAGTGAGGAACCATGTGGGATTACCTAAGTTCCTCAGCATACATTTTAAATCACCATGACGACGGTACCAGTACTCATTAGTACCACGCTGACACGCCATGAGATTAATCAGGTGAGAATCCAAAATACTGTCTTGGACATTGACTTTATCCATAAAGTCACTTGCCGAGATGTTTTGCATGTGTATACCACTTTTCAAGATGTGGTTCACTGCATATGACAGTCCAGACAGATCGCTTTCAAACAGGAGATGAAACAAATAGGGAATGCATTGTCGAAACCTAGCATCTCCTGCATACAATCGCAAAGTCCGGTATTCAGAAGCAGGAATTTGATGAGGTCGCTCATCATATCTTCCTCCCTGACCTGTTGGAAAAAGCTGTGGGAAACACCGAGCTTCCAAACTTTCCTCCCAAACACTAATGGGACTCCCTTTGGCTTGTTTCATTTGAAACAACTCAATAGCATTCCCCATGACTTCCTTGGAATGCAAAGGATGAACACTATAATGTTCATATATTTCTTCACTAGTAGAGGGTTCTACTTTCTCAATTTGACCAGCACACAAATCGCTATCCTCTTCCTCACTTACTTCCTCTTCTGCAACATATACATTCTTATAGTATTTATTATTTTTTTTCAAATACAATGTTGCCTTTTTAACTTTCCTAACATCTACTAAATCTTGCCATATTTTCTTATTCTTTGTCGGAACCCCATTAACTAAGATAACCAGAGGTTCCTCTTCCACTTTTTCTACTCCAATTGTGTTAATGTTTTTCTTCAAATCTAGAGGCAAATAAACAACTCTTCCCTTTAATCCTCTCTGTAAATCTGATGGAGGCAATTTCCCTGTCTTTGGCTCCATTCTTACAATAGCCTGAAAGGGATGGATACTTTGAATCAAAATAGATTCATAAGTATTTAAATCCTTCAATTCAGAAGGAATCTCAACCAATTCCAGATTATTATGAACTGCTCTAGCAGGCATCTGGTTTTGATTTAATTTGCAACAACAATAAGTACACACACGTTGATCAAATCCCAAATCAAAACAATTTTCTACCATCAAGTATGTTGCAAAATCCTTCCATTCACTATTATTTTCCCTTTCACTTTTTGCATATAAATCCACTAACTTAGTCTGATTCTTATAATAAGTGCGTCGACAACACACACAAGTGAAATTAGGCCTCTCACTTGATTTCACCTGAAACGTCGCAATTTCCCTCTGGAAATTATCTGTACTGGAAACCTGTACACTATCTTCCACATTACCCGCTTCTTCTTGGTCAATTTCAACATTCTCCTCTTTACTTCCAAAGTAACAAACCTCAATTTCTTCACATATGTTCTTCACATCTATTTCAGAACCATGCAAAAGAGCAGCGCATAATTGTTTAAGCATAATTGCTGGACTCTTAGCATAATACAACATTCTAACTAATTTCCTCACTTTATTATGATGCACTGCTAGCATCCTGAAATGATGAAAAACACTCTGGCATACTCTCCTGGAAAGACAAGCCAGTGAATGACCATGCAAACCTGTCACTTCTCTCACTCTGCAAGGATCTAATTCTTGCAACAACCTCATTTTCTGCTTCAAACTTTTCTTATTAAATGACCGTACAAAATCACAAAGCAAATTGATGGAATCCTGTCGCACACTGCAAATACTACTACACTTCCAGGTGTACACAGGACCCTTAGCACGTCTTCCTAAAACCTCATTACCTAACACCTCTTCTGTCTCTGTTGTCACAAGTTTTTCTTTTTCAACTGGACAACCATCTTTCACTTCATAAGCACGACCACTGGTGTCAACTGCATGCACCAAATCATTATCCTGGAAATAACTCTCCTCATTAAAAAATGCCTCACAGCTTGAACTATGCATCCATTCTCCAGAAAAAACTTCACAAAAATTACTACGATTAACTATTCTCTTCCATCTACTATTTCTTTTGAAATCATAAATTACCTTGTTTAGCTTCCTAATTCTATTGATTATCAAAATAAATAACTTACGTTTAATTTCAAATGCCTGATCAATAACTTTCTCAACTTTTTTTTTTTCTCTTATAAAAAACCAGTTTCTGTTGACCTTTCTTAATATTTTTTAACAAATTGCCAATTATCCTGTTGCGGAACATTCGTTTACGAATGTCCCTAAACTGTTGTTTCCTTCTACTATCATGCACAGAGTTATCTCTTGCTCTAGCAGTAACATTTTTGATTGGCCTTTCCTTTCCATTTGATTTGCTTCTCTTTTTATGGACTGAAACATTTTCTGTAGTAATATTTTTTTTACTACACATATTTCTTATGAAATATTTTGTGCTCTTACCCAGTGCTTTCTTCGTGACTTGACAAATCTTTTTGTTAGAGGACTGCTGCTTATTTTGTTTCACCTGCTGTCTTTGACGTTTTGCAGCCTTTCTCTGTCTTTCTATTGTTGGCATGATGAAATCTTGAAATGATCTGCAGTTGAATCTGTGGTAAAATATAATAAAAAATGTTATTAACCATTATTACCAAACAGTAAATCAATAACAATGATCAAAAACTTAACACACTACTTGACATTTTAAATAGAAGATTTTTTAGTCCTTGGCAAATTTACAATACAGAAATAGCAGAAAAGAAATGACATTTATATTTATGTTACCTGTGCTATTTTATATGTGAATCTGATCTAATTTTATGAGCATATTTTAATATTTTATTGAAGACACTACACATAACCTGTTTTTGAAGGTGTCTTTATTTTTAAATTAAACAGTTTACATTTTTACTTTTTATTAATTATACATTTTAAAAATAAATGTTTATATTTCCATAGGCTCAAGCAGGTCAGCTTCCCACCCTATGTCATATAATTCGGACAAATCTGCATCCTCATCACGCTCTTCTTCATCCTCAGGATTTAAATCATCCAATGGATCAACATCCACTGATGTTTCAATTACAAGTTCAATGATGAGGTCAAAATCAACTGATTGCAGATTGTCACTCATGTTGATGTTGTCTTTATCTTTAAAGAAAGATAACAACAATGAGATGTTGCAGAGTAAGAGACAAATCTCAGAGATTATAATAGTAAAATTGTTTAACAAGAGTAATATTTTGCAGCTATTATTTAGCCATGTCCAGCAATGCTGATCAGGTGAAGACTATGTCTAATTTTTCAGTGAACAGGACTCATCTCTTCTTAACCTTGGATAAGCCTCACCGACTCTGTGTGTCCTGCACATACTTAAATGTAAAGGGGCAGATTTATGTTAAATGGCACATCCCCAGGCATGCACCAGTTAACGTGCACCGCTGCTCTGCCACCCATGGTGTGCCGTATTTACAATCAGATAGGAGAAAGCTGCGTCAAAACCCTGCACCTGCTTTAAGCAGGCATAGGTCTTGACGCAACATTGTGGAGATGGGGCACCCCTGAGCCTTGCTTGAGCTGCATCGCACTTGCGATACAACTCCAGCAATCACTACCTTTACAGCTTAGATACATCACGCATCTGTGCCATTTTTGCCCCATGATGCCCCGCATTGTAAATGCAGCACACCATGGGTGGCAGAACAGCGGCGCAGGATGACTGACACATCTCTGGTGATGCACCAGTCATCATAAATCTATCCCTAAGCTTCTTATCTTGTTACAGATGAACCGCCATATGTACCATCAAACTATTTTGCATTTCCTAAATAGCGAATTTTAAGGAATAAATAGCAATTCTTTACCATTCCTAATTTGCAATGAGCAAATTGCTAATTGCAAGTTACCCATTCATTTCCATGGGCTAGGAGCCTCATAGGAATGAAGGTTTAATTTGCGATTAGCAATTTGCTCATCACAAATTAGGAATTTTTCCAAGGGTGCAGGGGTGTCTCAAGAACACCCTGCTGCACCCCTGAAAAAGAAATTTGGGGGCATATGGAACACATACATGCCCTAAGGGCATGTGTTGGCGTCATATGGCACCTTTTGTTTTTTTGAAAAAAAGCTTTTTGAAAAGAATTCACAAATTACCACCAATTTACCACAATAGTTTCCAAATCCTTAATGTCATTTTTTACATATTTTTTATTTGATACATTGCATTTAAGTAATCGCAAAATTTGCAAATCCTTCAGTGCAATCGCAAAATAAGGAATAGCAAATTTTGCTACTCCTTATTTTGCATCAAACTTGTTTGATACATACCATTTGTCTAATTAACATTCGCAAAGGCCGAAATTCGCAGAATTTTGATCTTTGCGAATGCTAATTAGCTTGATACATATGGCCCCAAGTGAGGCCTGTCTTGCAACATGATGCATCTTTTGCATCACTGCTGCATCGGTTTCATGTGGTACGTTTTTTTTACACCATGACATATCTGCCTAAATGCATCAATTTGTAATTTTGTCGCCTCATAGCAAATCTTTTGCACCGCCGCTGCATCATAAAAGTGACGCACAGTGGCGCAAAAGAGGCATACACCTATCATAAATCTGTCCCTAGCATTTTAAATGATTAATCCAGGATGACGATAAGGTGTGGCCTACCCAAAGGTTTGTTTAAGGTGAGGCCTACTCAGGATTGCAGATTAAAGTTACGCTTGATGAAGAATACAGAGGAGATAATACATGTAAAGGCCTACCAATGAAGTAAGTGATTTGCACTTTATTTCGCCAGTCATCATAAATATATCCCTAAGCTTCTTATCTTGTTACAGATGAACCACCATATGTACCATCAAACTATTTTGCATTTCCTAAATAGCGAATTTTAAGGAATAAATAGCAATTCTTTACCATTCCTAATTTGCAATGAGCAATTTGCTAATTGCAAATTACCCATTCATTTCCATGGGCTAGGAGGCTCATAGGAATGAAGGTGCAATTTGCGATTAGCAATTCGCTCATCACAAAATAAGAATTTTTCCAAGGGTGCAGGGGTGTCTCAAGAACACCCTGCTGCACCCCCTGAAAAAGAAATTTGGGGGCATATGGCGCACATACATGCCCTAAGGGCATGTATGGGCGTCATATGGCACCTTTTGTTTTTTGGAAAAAAAGCTTTTTGAAAAGAATTCACAAATTACCACCAACTAGAAGTTGGTGGTAGTTTCCAAATCCTTAATGTCATTTTTTTACATATTTTTTGTTTGATACATTGCATTTAAGTAATCGCAAAATTTGCAAATCCTTCAGTGCAATCGCAAAATAAGGAATAGCAAATTTTGCTATTCCTTATTTTGCATCAAACTTGTTTGATACATACCATTTGTCTAATTAGTATTCGCAAAGGCCGAAATTCGCAGAATTTTGATCTTTGCGAATGCTAATTAGCTTGATACATATGGCCCCAAGTGAGGCCTGTCTTGCAACATGGTGCATCTTTTGCATCACTGCTGCATCGGTTTCATGTGGTACGTTTTTTTTACACCATGACATATCTGCCTAAATGCATCAATTTGTAATTTTGTCGCCTCATAGCAAATCTTTTGCACCGCCGCTGCATCATAAAAGTGACGCACAGTGGCGCAAAAGAGGCATACACCTATCATAAATCTGTCCCTAGCATTTTAAATGATTAATCCAGGATGACGATAAGGTGTGGCCTACCCAAAGGTTTGTTTAAGGTGAGGCCTACTCAGGATTGCAGATTAAAGTTACGCTTGATGAAGAATACAGAGGAGATAATACATGTAAAGGCCTACCAATGAAGTAAGTGATTTGCACTTTATTTCGCCAGTCATCATAAATATATCCCTAAGCTTCTTATCTTGTAACAGATGAACCACCATATGTACCATCAAACTATTTTGCATTTCCTAAATAGCGAATTTTAAGGAATAAATAGCAATTCTTTACCATTCCTAATTTGCAATGAGCAATTTGCTAATTGCAAATTACCCATTCATTTCCATGGGCTAGGAGGCTCATAGGAATGAAGGTTGCAATTTGCGATTAGCAATTACCTCATCACAAAATAGGAATTTTTTCAAGGGTGCAGGGGTATCTCAAGAACACCCTGCTGCACCCCCTGAAAAAGAAATTTGGGGGCATATGGCGCACATACATGCCCTAAGGGCATGTATGGGCGTCATATGGCACCTTTTGTTTTTTGGAAAAAAAGCTTTTTGAAAAGAATTCACAAATTACCACCAACTAGAAGTTGGTGGTAGTTTCCAAATCCTTAATGTCATTTTTTTACATATTTTTTGTTTGATACATTGCATTTAAGTAATCGCAAAATTTGCAAATCCTTCAGTGCAATCGCAAAATAAGGAATAGCAAATTTTGCTATTCCAGATTTTGCATCAAACTTGTTTGATACATACCATTTGTCTAATTAACATTCGCAAAGGCCGAAATTCGCAGAATTTTCATCTTTGCGAATGCTAATTAGCTTGATACATATGGCCCCAAGTGAGGCCTGTCTTGCAACATGGTGCATCTTTTGCATCACTGCTGCATCGGTTTCATGTGGTACGTTTTTTTTACACCATGACATATCTGCCTAAATGCATCAATTTGTAATTTTGTCGCCTCATAGCAAATCTTTTGCACCGCCGCTGCATCATAAAAGTGACGCACAGTGGCGCAAAAGAGGCATACACCTATCATAAATCTGTCCCTAGCATTTTAAATGATTAATCCAGGATGACGATAAGGTGTGGCCTACCCAAAGGTTTGTTTAAGGTGAGGCCTACTCAGGATTGCAGATTAAAGTTACGCTTGATGAAGAATACAGAGGAGATAATACATGTAAAGGCCTACCAATGAAGTAAGTGATTTGCACTTTATTTCGCCAGTCATCATAAATATATCCCTAAGCTTCTTATCTTGTTACAGATGAACCACCATATGTACCATCAAACTATTTTGCATTTCCTAAATAGCGAATTTTAAGGAATAAATAGCAATTCTTTACCATTCCTAATTTGCAATGAGCAATTTGCTAATTGCAAATTACCCATTCATTTCCATGGGCCAGGAGGCCCATAGGAATGAAGGTGCAATTTGCGATTAGCAATTAGCTCATCACAAAATAGGAATTTTTCCAAGGGTGCAGGGGTGTCTCAAGAACACCCTGCTGCACCCCCTGAAAAAGAAATTTGGGGGCATATGGCGCACATACATGCCCTAAGGGCATGTATGGGCGTCATATGGCACCTTTTGTTTTTTGGAAAAAAAGCTTTTTGAAAAGAATTCACAAATTACCACCAACTAGAAGTTGGTGGTAGTTTCCAAATCCTTAATGTCATTTTTTTACATATTTTTTGTTTGATACATTGCATTTAAGTAATCGCAAAATTTGCAAATCCTTCAGTGCAATCGCAAAATAAGGAATAGCAAATTTTGCTATTCCTTATTTTGCATCAAACTTGTTTGATACATACCATTTGTCTAATTAGCATTCGCAAAGGCCGAAATTCGCAGAATTTTGATCTTTGCGAATGCTAATTAGCTTGATACATATGGCCCCAAGTGAGGCCTGTCTTGCAACATGGTGCATCTTTTGCATCACTGCTGCATCGGTTTCATGTGGTACGTTTTTTTTACACCATGACATATCTGCCTAAAAGCATCAATTTGTAATTTTGTCGCCTCATAGCAAATCTTTTGCACCGCCGCTGCATCATAAAAGTGACACACAGTGGCGCAAAAGAGGCATACACCTATCATAAATCTGTCCCTAGCATTTTAAATGATTAATCCAGGATGACGATAAGGTGTGGCCTATCCAGAGGTTTGTTTAAGGTGAGGCCTACTCAGGATTGCAGATTAAAGTTACGCTTGATGAAGAATACAGAGGAGATAATACATGTAAAGGCCTACCAATGAAGTAAGTGATTTGCACTTTATTTTGCCAGTCATCATAAATGTATCCCTAAGCTTCTTATCTTGTTACAGATGAACCACCATATGTACCATCAAACTATTTTGCATTTCCTAAATAGCGAATTTTAAGGAATAAATAGCAATTCTTTACCATTCCTAATTTGCAATGAGCAAATTGCTAATTGCAAATTACCCATTCATTTCCATGGGCTAGGAGGCTCATAGGAATGAAGGTTGCAATTTGCGATTAGCAATTACCTCATCACAAAATAGGAATTTGTTCAAGGGTGCAGGGGTATCTCAAGAACACCCTGCTGCACCCCTGAAAAAGAAATTTGGGGGCATATGGCACACATACATGCCCTAAGGACATGTATTGGCGTCATATGGCACCTTTTGTTTTTTGGAAAAAAATGCTTTTTGAAAAGAATTCGCAAATTACCACAAACTAGAAGTTGGTGGTAGTTTCCAAATCCTTAATGTCATTTTTTACATATTTTTTGTTTGATACATTGCATTTAAGGAATCGCAAAATTTGCAAATCCTTCAGTGCAATCGCAAAATAAGGAATAGTAAATTTTGAATTAAGGACATTTTAAGTCATTTCCACATGTGCAGTGTTTTCAAATTATGATTTGAAAATCGTTTTTGGGGAAAAGTAATGGTTTGCAAATTTATGACAAGGACATAATGGTGTATGCTTCTCTATAAGGCATTTCAGTGTCTCTGATGTCATTTTTCCCATATTACATTATAAGACCTTTCCCCATGGAGCACATTCCTTGTAAATATGCTCCCACCTGTGCATGGTGAATTTAGATTTTGACTGTTTGAGTCACATAGCCATGTTAAAAGTGACCCAAAAAAATTGCAAACGCTTTAAAAAAACACATTCATGTGTCTTAAGGACATTTTAAGTAATTTCCCCATGGACAGTCTTTTGTAAGTGGCGCAAAAGAGGCATACACCTATCATAAATCTGTCCCTAGCATTTTAAATGATTAATTCAGGATGACGATAAGATGTGGCCTATCCAGAGGTTTGTTTAAGGTGAGGCCTACTCAGGATTGCAGATTAAAGTTACGCTTGATGAAGAATACAGAGGACATAATACATGTAAAGCTCTACCAATGAAGTAAGTGATGTCCACTTCATTGCGCCAGTCATCATAAATGTATCCCTAAGCTTCTTATCTTGTTAGACATCAACCGCCATATGTATCATATAACTATTTTGCATTTCCAAAATAGCGAATTTTAAGGAATAAATAGCGATTCTTTACCATTCCAAATTTGCGATGAGCAAATTGCTAATTGCAAATTACCCATTCATTTCCATGCGCCAGGATGCCCATATGAAAGAAGGTGCAATTTGCAATTAGCAATTAGCTCATCGCAAATTAGGAATTTTTCCAAAGGTGTAGGGGTGTCTCAATAACACCCTGCTGCACCCCTGAAAAAGAAATTTGGGGGCATATGGCGCACATAAATTTTAACAACATTCCTTTACCTCCAAAACGATTTTCAATTCATAATTTGAAAACACTGCCCACAGGGAAATTACTTAAAATGTCCTTAAGACACATGAAAGTGTTTTTTTATTGCCTTTCCAGCATGGTTGGGTCACTTTTAACATGGCTATGTAACACAAACATTTAAAATCTAAATTTGCCATGCACAGGTGGGAGCATATTTACAAGCAATTTGCGCCACAGAGAAAGGTCTTACATTAAAATGGGAAAAATAACATCAGGGACAGTCAATTGCCTTATAAAGAAGCATACACCATTATGTCCTTGTCATAAATTTAAAAACAATTCCTTTTCCCCAAAAACGATTTTCAAATCATAATTTCAAAACACTGCACATGGGAAAATTACTTAAATGTCCTTAAGACACATAAAAGCGTTTTTTAATTGCCTTTGCAGCATGTTTGTATCACTTTTAACATGGCTATGTAACACAAACATTAAAAATCTAAATTTTCCTTGCACAGGTGGGAGCATATTTACAAGCAATTTGCGCCACATAATTCATAATTTTCTCCTTAAAGCACACTATTCTCTATCTAAATTAAAGAAATATTTTCTCACCTTAGCAAATACTTTGAGTTTGAAAACAGTCTCAGAAACACACCAATTTGTCTTCAGCAGAGCAAAAGGTATGCACTCCAGAGTCTGCAGCTATCAAAAGCACAAAAATGCTGTAATTCTTCACACATATCTCTCATGTCACCCAATCAAAACTCTTCCCTCACTTTTTTTCAAATGAAAACCCTTCCCCCCTCTACCCTTTCTGCCTTTTCTGCATGGCAACCACCTCTTGGAAGACTTCTGGTGTTTGCAAGTTCACACAACAATGTTGCAATTGAACTCTGAACTCTCAGTGCACCTGCATATCCAGTGCATTCTTTCATTTAATGATTTTTTATTGACCATTCAAAATACATCTTTCAAATAACTCATCCGTGCACCCTAACTTTCTGTTTTCAGCAATCAAAATCCACCAATCACTGTTACTGCTTCATGAACACAGAAACTCCACAGTTTTTTTCATTTTAAACTCTCATTTTTTCAACTGCCATTTCATTGCCACACTTCATCTGACTGCAGGAGAACCTTCTCTCACCATGTTTTCTGTCTGGATTGTTGGACATAGTTATATTCACTGGGCTCAAAGGTACACTGAAAACAGGAATTTACCTAACCTCAATTTACAAGATGTGGAAATTAAGTGGTTTGGCCACAGAGGATTAAAATGTCACCAATTGATACCATTGGTGAAAACCTTTATGCATTTGCCCAAACCTGACCTGTTAATTGTGCACTGTGGAGGTAATGACTTGGGCACTTTGACTGGTGTAGGTCTGGAAATGCTTTTAAAGGACACCTTTGAGCAATTAATGGCACTTTTTCCTCAGACTGCCTTGGTATATTCAAATATATGCCAAAGACAGAAATGGAGGTGGTCAAACCAATTTTGTCCACAAATTGAGAAGTCGAGGAAGCATGTAAACAAATCTGTTTCAGCTTACATGAGAGACCATGGAATGGGCTCCCTGTACAACAATAACTTGCGTTACTACATGCAAGATATCTACAGAGGAGATGGAGTTCACTTCTCAGATGAGGGCAACAGAATTTTCACTCTGAATTTAAGAATGTGCATTGGTACCTACTTATAAGTACCTAAATGTACCATAAACCCAAAAGCTCTTCTCAGAGCTACCCTACATCTGATCACTCACAATTATTATTTTACTCTAACATTTTTCACTAATTTTCAACAAAGTACGCTCCCTGGGGCGCTACCCGGTACGCGAACCGGGAGCTAACCTCGCGAAATTTTTTAAAAAAATGTTTTTTTTTCGCACATATGGGCCTCCTCAGCCACCCTCACAAAACCTAGGGGGTCAAGATAAGTCTACCGTGCCCCCTTCTACCCATTCTGAACATTATTTGCCCTCCATCTTGTATCTTAATTCGACCGAAACACAAAATGGTGGACTCCCGTTACGCTTAAGGTTCGCGAACCGGGGCGCTCAACGGTTCGCGTACTGGGTCGCTCCCTGGGAAGCGCACCATCAAAAAAGGTGGGAAAGTAGTTCACAGAAAAGCCACTGGAGACAATTTCACCAAATATAGACTAGCTCATACTACATACCAATCCCTACCATTTTCACAAATTTGATTGGAATTCCATTTAGCCATTTAGCCTGTAGACCTCTCTAAATACCGTGAGGTAAATTACTTCACAAAACACATCTGAAGTGTTGGAATTGACAACCAATTAAAATGTTACTTTCATTTTCTACTTTTTTTACCTGACATTTGATTGGTTATATACCTGAATATATATAAAGGAAGAGAAGAAAACACAGCCATTTTGACTACTACTTCTTGGTGTACATTTCAATAGGATTTTCACTAATTCCTTCAACTTCTTTCTAAAGGTAAGTTTTTATTTTTAAAACTGAAGTATATTGTGCACTATAAGTTAATATGGTAAACTTTTTCTGATAGTTATATACTATCCCTCTGTAGTAGTTATAGATTTAGATAGACTTCTCTGTTATAGTTATGGATGGAGTTAGGCTTCTCTTGTATAATTATGAATTTACTTACGTTAAATCACATACACTTTTTTATATTCCTACTTCCACTCTGATACTATACACTGCCCAAAATTAATCCCAACAGTGCCCTATCTCTACTAATATATATTTTTTTAATCTAAATTTCAGGCAAAATGGAAGGCGAACAGAAAGTTGAATTTCAAATTGTCCTGCAAGAGAGCAGCCAAGAAATCAATGATGAAAATGATATTGAATTTTTCGATGAAACTTTAGACAAAGAACTACTGCAATGTGTACAAGCAGTAGATAACCTCCTTGAAAATGAGGACATTTTACACCCTCAGAGACTACAATGTATATTCAATGATAATTATGAAATTTCTGACAATGAAATGTTAGAAAGTTTAATAAATTATGAAACACAATCACAATAAAAAAAAATGCTTAAAAAATAAAGAAAATAAAAAATAATCAACAAAACCAACAATCAATTAACATACAGCATTTGAAAAGTCTATCATTCATTTTTCATTGCAGTACGCTGCCCAGAACGCTTCCCGGTTCGCGGACCGGGCGCTCCCCACGCAAAAAAAACAAAAAAACAATTTTGTTTTTTTTGCCCCGCGGGGCCCTTTTAAAACCTCCACATTAAACCTAGGGGGTCAGGGAGGATCTAGTATGCCCCCTTATGGTTATTTCCCCCTTTGTTTTGGCCTCCTCTTGTCTCTCAATCCTACCGAGAGACAAGATGGCGGCCGCTCCGGACTGTTTAGAATGTTGACAGACACCGGAGAGCCAATCAGCTTAGCTACGCGAAGTTCCGGTACGCTTAAGGTCCGCGTACCGGAGCGCTGCCCGGAGCACGCTTACAGATATATTTCTTTTTTTAAACGTTAATTTCTCAAAATCCACTGGAGCACATATATTGAGACCTACAAAAGGCACATCGGGCTACCAGTCCCTACAATTTTGCCAAGTTTCATGCAAATCCATTCAGCCGTTCGGGCTAAAAGTGAGGCCAACCGCCCTATGGAAAAACTCAATGTTAAAAACACGTTTTGGGACCCCCCTTTTTTCTCGACCCCCCCTGGACGAACCCCCCCCAAATTTCCAGGGGCTGCTCAGAAACAAAATGTTCCATTTTCCAGAAAATTTCAGCCAATTCCGTCCACAAACGCCAAAGTTATTAGACATAGAATTTTCAAAAATCCCATAGGGAAAAAATCCTAACTATATATACCTACTGGCGACCGCCAGTAGGTAATATATATACATATTTATAAGATACATTTTTATATCATATTAAAATAAAAAATAATAGTTTATGAATGGTTTTATTGTAAATATATATATTAATTAATATATATGTGTGATTAACTTTTTAAAATTATGCTTATTTGTTATATTTGTTAAAATGTATATTACATCTATTTTTTAATTAACATAATTTTTAAATATATTTAATGTTTATCATTTTATTTTACATATATTTAAAAAGAAATGCTTTTGTACAACTATATTGATCACATCGATATTTGTTTTCTATATTTTTGTACCTATATTTATAAATATAGGATGTTGATATTTTTGAACTCGATATTGTGGTATGGGGATATTTTGGATGTTGATATTCTGTCAGTGAACCAAAAGGTCCAGGGAATTTTTGATCATAGCATTCACCTCTCCAGGAACCCATGCCCAGATGAGGAAACTTGAGAGCAATGCCAAGCCAGGTGCAGGAACTCTGCCTCTTGAGCTGTGCGCTGCCAGCAGTGGAGGTCTCTATCATACCATATGAAGCTACACTTGCCTGTGTGTAGAAGCTCTATGAATACAGTTGACATTCATTGGGCTGTGTCTAGCGTTATAGGGACCTATTTTGTCTGCTGGCAGCCGACGGCTCATTTCACCTCCGAGATCTCAAAGTCTACATCTTGTGACCCACTGAATCTGTTATGCATGTTGTCTACAACCTTAGTAATCATCACGGCAATGTGTATTACTGTAATTAGCTTAGTTGGGTATGGGTTCACCAGCATTAAGGTGAGTAATTTCCACTCCTCAGGCTCTATTGGTTTTGAGAACAGGAGTTATTTAACATCATGTCTCAGACTGTGGTATGTCAGTACAATTAGGGCAGTATTAGTGACTCCACCCAAATATTACTGGAACGTTTTTATTTTTTTTATTTGTAACCAGATCACCTATTATGCACATTTTCTCTTTTGTAGTTGTCCTGTTAGTCCTGGCTCACACCCAGTCTCCAATCAGGAACTATTTATCAATGGAATCGAACGGGAATAAATATCAGTCACCATGCACAGTACAGCCAACCCTGACTTGGTGTGCACAAAGTGTGCATTTTTCTATAGGGACTGTGGAGCTTTTGGAATAGAGCTGGGGCACTGGGTGCCAGTAAAAACTTCTTCAAGATTGCAGCGTGGTACAGATCTTCTTTTATGAAATGAGTGATGCACAGACTGCACTTGTGCTATCAGATAGTTCACCTCAAAGGTAGAGAAGGTAAATCTGCCCAATACATATAGCAATTGCTCTTTTGCCCCGCTTACTCTAGGCTGCCTATCAGCCCATGCCAGCTTATCATAGGTGCCCTCATTCTTTAGAGCCACTTTTCTGGTTACTATCAAGGGTAGCTTAATCCACCTTTTTGTTAACGTTGCTATGATGGTTATACATATGCCATATGTCTCTTTTATGATAGTGTCTAAAAGCTTGAGGGAGCTCCGTGTAGGAGAGTAGGGTCTGCTATCCTATGGTCACCCCAAATTTTTGCTTTTTGCTTCACTGGTTTATGACTTAATGTGGCTGTGGGCCTGCTAATCAGACCCACAGCCTGCTGTTCTCTCTCTAAATTGTTACCCATGTACTTTAGGTGCATAACGAAATTGGAACTGGTTCACCTTATTGGCCCCTGTAACAGTGTACCCAGGTACCCAGGGCATAGGTGCTTCCAAGGCCTACCAGGGGCTGCAGCACGTATTGTGCCACCCCTGGCCTGGCCTCCATATTTGACACAACTGGCTGATCACTCAGCTGGGGTAAGTCGGTGTAACCACCCCTTACTTAGGTGTAGTATGCCTATACCTAACCTAAAATGGACACATATGTTCCTATCAGTCACTCCTATGGAAGGCCTCATCAATCCTGGAGGCAGAGTGCTTGGAAATATGTGAGATGGTGCTCTGGCATGAGCTGAGCCTGTCTGCAGCTTTCGGAACCATGTCCTTTAGCTGTTCCATGATATTGCCATACCATATACTCTTAAGTGCATTATAATCCTCGCGGTTAAATTCTATCTTGGGTTTGGCTTTATCAAAACATGTCGAGTAAGGTGTCATACGAATTGGAATACTACCCCCTCGCCAGTTCTGGCGACGGGGGTAGCATTCCACCCTTCTAGAGGGACACGACATGTACCTAACCTGAACCCAGGTTAAAGTTAAACAGAGCCTTAGCATCACAAAATGGATGCTGCCACCACAGACACAAGTCTGACCTCCTGCTGCTGGGAGTCCTTCCAGCGAGGGCAGCTTGGACAAAGGGTTTCCTGCCTTGGGAGGTGCTAGCACCACCCCAGACAGGATTTTGTGTATTGGGTAGGACAGGGCTGAATAGAATCAGACATGCCTGGGGCACACAAGGTGTCCCTGTGCATAGGCCAGTTCAAACCAGTGCTGGGGCTTTCCAGCCCCAGTCCTGGCGCGAAACTGGACAAAGGAAAGGGGGTGTAACCACCCCCCTTCCTGGTTCCACCCAGAGGAGGGACCTAGTAGGTGATCCGGCCCCCCAGATTCGAATAAGAGTGGGAGCTGTGTCCTGAGACTTCAGATCATCCTGAATCAACTTGAAATACAGAAGAAGACTGGACTTCGACATTCTGCTGCTCAGAAGACGGAAGAGAATCTCCCTTGTGGCCAAGGAGTGACCACCCTGTTCACACAGGCACCATCCAGCAACTCGACGTCTGCTTTGCCGCCGCCGGAGCCCGAGCCCAGAGCCTGACAAGACCCAGACTCCCAGACTTCTCACAGCCCGATCCACAGTCCCTGCAAAGAAGGGACCCGTGGAGGCACCGAGAGACGTGGGACCGGACCTCTTGGAAGACCCCCGAAACGCTGACTGCTCAGCATCAGAGGTACCCTTGACGCTGTGCTTTGGGGTTTGAGAAGCCCCAACCTCGAGCAGCCCTTGCACCGAAGATCAGCCCCCCAGCATCTCCACGATCTGCGTGGGGCCCTTTTGCATTGTGCCACTTGACGCGCCTAACCGTCCACTTGCCACGCGGCTAGTGGCCATCTTGGCGACGAAACCTTCAACTTTCACTGCAGGTCTGGTTGCTCCAGATTTGCCCTCGCTCCTGTAAAAAGGAGCACCTGCTCTGACCTTGCTGGTCTGAGTAACAAGCCTTCTTTGATTCCTGCGTGGCTTGCATTAGCCAAAGCCTGTTTGCTTCAATCAAGTTGTCAACACCGCCAACAGCGAGAAGCCTGCGTGGGACAGCTCGTGACCGACTCCTGGACGTCTTCGACCCCTTGTGTCCACGTGGCTGCAGAGAGAAGCTACACCTCGACGCCTGTTTGCACCCGACATCGCCTGGTTCCAATCTGGTTCCACGGTAGTCACTGGCTAGTGACTTTGAACATTGTCCCCTCTGCTTTCAGGTCTTCACCTCTTCAGATCCACCCTTGGATCCACCGGAACTCTTCACATCGAGCCGCCTGCAGCATCTTCAGCTCCAAGCACCATCGACCTGCGTGACGAAACCCGACCCTACTTCGACCCTATGCACCCGCTTCCTGTGGGTGAGGTAACTCAGCTCCGCCGGTGTTCCCACACTGGTACGCACCTCTAGTGTCTGTGTCTGAAGTTTCATCCTTCTAGGTCACTCGGAAGGTTCCTTTCTAACTAACTTTGTACTTTTTACGCACCATAGACTTTGCATTGGTGAGTGCGTGCACTTTAAACACTGCACCCGAGTCCCGCGGGCCTTTCCCGACTTCTTCACTGTTAGTCCCGAACAGCTCCAGCGATTCCCCAGGCCCTAGGCCTATTTCCTGTCCAAGTGGCATCTCTTATACCACTTTCTTAGTATATGGTTTAGGTGGCCCCTAGGGCTCATCCATAATTGTGCAACTTTTGTGTATTTTAACTGGGTTTTGTTTTAACGCATTTGCTTCTGTGCTCATAAAGAGTATCAGGGATATTTGTAGTAATAAATCCATATATATTTTCAATATATATCTGTGTGGTGTCCTTTCATTTGGTATTCAAGGGATTGTGTATGGTAAAACAGCTTGCTTCACATGCCTTTACAGAGTTTAGCCTAAGACTGCTTAGTCCATGCTACCCCTAGGATAGCTTGTCTATAAGGTTGACTTTACAACCTGCACCATAAGTGTTGCTTGGCATGGTACAAGGTGATCACTAGAACTAGTGAGCATCACATACCAGGCCAACTTCTCACACTCCGTAATAACAGCAGCGGAGTTCTTACCTCACCAAAACTATGGTCTGCCAGTGGGATTTAAATGTGGGCAAACCACAGTTTGAGGATGGAGTCAAACTTTTCCAATGGCCCAATGGAATAAGGGCAGTTGGAAGTTGGGCTATATGCCGCCCACCAACATTAGATTGGTGGTCATATAGCCATTTTCAAAGCCCATCATTGCCAGAAAACCACCTGGCAGTAAAGGGCAATGAAAAGTGCTCAATGCCTCCCTCATCATGGGACGAAACTCTTTTGATGATATTTTTTATTTCCTCCAGTGTAATAGGTCGGCTCAGCAGTATATGCTTGTCAGCCTCTAGGCATACCAGAGTGGTGTTATCTAGGTATTTGTATATATCAGAGAAGACTTAGTGTAGAGTGCAGCCCAGATTAGTAGTTAATAAATCCTGCCATGATTTCCATCGTATGGTGTATATATCTCCGCAAGTTGCAGCTACTCCCACGAATCAGAAGTGGGACAGGGAGGGCGGGAAGGTGGTAAGGGGGGGGGGAATAAGAAAAATCACGTACCTGCCGGCCGGGTGGCTGGCCTGCCACAACCTTTCTTCCATCCTCTTCCTGACTTCTGTTGGAGCAAGAAGCAGGATAGACTCCTCAAAGCCAATCACAAAGCTGCAATGCAGTGATGCAATTGGTCGGAGCGCTGTGGTTCGGCGCTCAAATAAGGAATGGAAGTCTGGGCATGATATTCACCCAGGCTGTAATGCAGCCTGGGTGTATCATGTTTATCATGTTCCCCACTGGGTTGTAATACACAGCATGGGTGGAGAACATGCACAAGCTCCCTGTCCTGGTCTGAGCACCAAACCATTGTGCTCAGACCAATCACAATGCTATATTGCAGTGCTGTGATTGGATAAGGGGAGCCTGAGTGCTTCCTCCTTCCGGGTCGAAGTAATGACGGAGGAGAGATGGTGGCCTGCAGCTGTGAGGCAGTAAGTAGTTTTTTTATATTTCCCTGCCCGCCACCCTTGTTCCCTGCCAGCTGCCACTGCATTTGCCTCATGTTACTGACTGACAGCTTCCCTCAGGACTGCACTTGTGGAGTCTGAGCTCTGAATGAATTCAAAGCAGGACTGTATTTATTTCCCTATTTTCCGCCATCAAGGTGGTAGGCTGCAGCCACCTCAGTCTCTACATTTGCCAAATGTAGGATTGATTTAGGCCAGCCACATCTTTAGTACCTATTCAAAAATCAAACCTTGGTAAAGAGATATCTGATTTGCCACTATGTCCACTGTGTCCTTTATTTGCAAAATATCTAATAGTATTTCCGATGTTTTGATCTTTCTCCTGGGCCCTTCCCCTAAGCTGTCTCTCTCTTGATGTAATGTTAAGTTGTGATCTGACAAGTTATGGTGCCCCAGTCATTCCTCATCACTTAGCAGAGTCTTCACTATCAGGTCGGTAGGGGTGTCTCCCTTTCATTCCGGTGATGCATTTTTGGGAATATAGTGGCTTAATTTGGGACAGCAAACTCCAACCCCCAGCAAGACACAGGACCCAGCTCGAACACTCCCTCCATGCCACCCCCGCCTACGATTGCCAACCTGCACCAACTGTCCACCGTCATGAAAGTGCCAACCGCCGCCCTACTCTACCCACCCTCCACTCAGACTCAACACACAACAATAGTGCCCCACTCCCTTCTCCTCACACAAAGGCCCCAAAACCCGCCCACATTTACTCCGACAGCGCAACCTACCACCCTCCTTGAGACAACCACTACCCCCGTCCAATCCCACCCCATCACCAATCATAATCATCACTCCAGAGTAGAGCCCTACTCACATCCACAACTAAAGAGTCCTCCCACTACCGCTACACCATACACCCCCAACAATGATATCCAGATCTCCAGAGAAGAGCCCCACTCACATTCCCAGCCCCAGTGGCTCTCTGGCACTCACACCCAACCCCCCACAGTGCAGCCTACCTCCAAACTAGAAAGAGCGCCTCCTCCCACCTCTTTCCCCCCTAGAATTATCTTCACCCGTGGCTCACCCTCTCATATCCCTCAAGAGGAGTCGACATCTATTCACCCACGCCCTCCGTTCCTTAACAGCAACACCGCTCCATGCGCACTCACCCCCAACACAGAACACCATCCTCCTTCTACTCACACTAATAATATATCGCACCGTCTCACCCTTCTGGAAGCTCAGCTCGAAACACTGGTTCGAGGCTTGAACAATACCCTTTCTTCCCTAGCCAAAATCGAAGTGCCCACCCAACAGCCCACCCACCTCCCAACCCCCGCCCTCCCTAGACTGCACAATTTGCCTCCTCCCATCCCGACCCTCGCCTCCACCAGATCGCTCCCAAATGCCACCATACCAGTGGTAGAGAAGCGAACAGACAGACCGAGTAGAATGAAACCCTCCCTCTCCCCTCAGGAAGTGACCACACTCGCCTCTTCCTACGTCCACCCCACGACACCTGACCAGAACACCTCTCAGCATTCATGGAGAGAGACCCCTCCTACCCTTACACTGGACCCCAAACTGATCTCCTCACCCAAGTCCTCTATTCAAGTTATTACAGGAGTGGGCAAGGACCATCCCCCCTTCAGACTCCCCAGACCCCCGACACACCTAACCTCTCTAACTAGAGCCCAACCCAGCAAGTCGTTACAAGATGAAGAACCCCGCATCAGATGCATGCTCATCAACAGCAGATCTGCCTCCAAACACGCAACAGAACTGGCAGAAGCTATCCTCTCACCTGATATTGATGTAGCCTTTATCACAAAAACCTGGCTCAACTCCCTGTCAGCCCCCATCTTGGACATGCTGGTACCACCAGGAATTTCAATCACTCACAAAGACCGCCATAATCAGAGAGGTGGAGGTGTAGCTATCATTCATAAGACTAACCTCGCTATCACAGAAAGCTCACCATACCTATACAGCTCTTTCGAACGCCTTTCTATCAACATCAAATCCTGCACAAAGAGTTCAATACTTTGCCATCTCCTCTACCACCCACCAGGCAATTCTAAGGAATTCGGAATGCAACTATCTGACCTAATCACCCAATGCGCGCTCAACAACGCCAATAACATAATACTGGGCGATCCCAACATTAGATGGAACGAAACAATTAACCCGCTCATCCAATCCCTCAACAACCTTTTGCTAGAAAACGATCTGAAACAACACTGCTCTGAAGAAACACACTACAGAGGTGCAATACTCGACACAATCATTGCGGACAATTTCACAATCACCATCGACTATATCATTCCAGTAGATTGGTCAGACCACCACTTAATTCTTTTCCACACCAACCAACCAACGCCAACCCGACACATAAAACAAGCTCCTGCCAAATGGATAAGGAATATTGCTCAAGTCCCACAGATCATCCTAGAAGAAGAATTAAACACTCTTCTTCTGAGCATGACGGAGCACCTCTCTACCACAGATCTCACCTCTCTCTACCACTCCAACATGACGGCCACCCTTGACCGCCTGGCGCCCTTGAAACTGAAAAAATCCAGAAATATTCCATCGAGATCGTGGTTCACCACGGACATCAATGACGAAAGAAGACTTCTCAGATCCCTTGAAAGAATCTGGAGGAGCAATCCCTCCACCCATCACTGCGAACAACTCAAGACAGCACGCAGAAACTACTACAAACTCATCAAGGAAAAAAAATCTTCTTTCTTCTGTTCCGCTCTAGATAATGCAAAAAATCGCCCCAAAGAGCTCTTCAGCATCATCAGAAGCCAAACTTCCAAACACATCACATCCAATTCAGTGTCCTCCAAAAAACAAGGCGACAACTTTGCCAGCTTTTTTAACGAAAAAATCATCAAGATCGACCTCTCTTTCAGCACAAACCCCTCTTCTCTCAGGGAGACCAAGACTCCACAGCTGACTGACCACACCTTATTGACCCCACCCACTCACTGGTCTGTCTTCATGCCGATTCAAGAAGCAGAGATCATCATCCTGATCGCCAACACCAAACCTTCTTCCCACTCCCTGGATCAGCTTCCTATAAACCTGGCCAAAGTCCTGAAACACACCCTGGCCCCAATCTGGTGCAACATCATCAACAGTTTGCTGAGCTCGGGAATTATCCCAGACTGCCTCAAGGTCGGCCAAGTCACGCCGCTACTAAAAAAAACAGGGCTGGACACGGAAGATATGAACAAATTTAGACCTGTGTCAAACCTTCCTCTCTTATCCAAAACACTGGAAAAATGTGCTCTCTCAAGGTTAACCCAACACTTAGAGAACATCAAGCTACTCGACCCCCACCAATCGGGTTTCAAAAAGGGATGCAGCACTGAAACTGCCATCCTAAACGTCATAGACGATCTACACAAATCACTTGACTCAGACCAATGCTGCCTTCTCATTCTCCTTGACCTATCGGCCGCATTTGATACTGTCGATCACACACTGCTCCTAAAAGTCCTTCAAGAAAGAGCAGGCTTGGAATTGACGGTACTGAACTGGTTCTCCTCCTTCCTACACAATCGATCGCAAAGAGTAAAAACCAAAAACTTTGAATCTGACCCCCTCCCCGTCACTAGAGGAGTCCCACAAGGGTCAGTACTCTCCCTCCAACTCTTCAATATCTACATGGAAACCCTCACCACAATACTCAGGAATTCCAACATCCCCTTCCACCTCTACGCTGATGACACGCAGCTCTATCTGGAAACCACCTCTATGGACGACATTCTCAAACTCCATGACACGCTCAAAGACGTTCAACAATGGCTCTCACAAAACCACTTGAAGCTTAATCAAGAAAAAAACGAAGTTCTACTCATCTCCAACAGAGACGAATACCCCCAAATTGAAGAATGGCTCAAAGCCATCGACGCCCTCAATGGCACCCTCAAACCGAAAGATTCGGTCAAGTCCCTAGGTATCACCTTAGACCCCAAATTAGACATGAAAAAGCACATCGCGAATTCCGCCAAAAGCGCTTTCCTCAATCTGAAACTTCTCTACAAAATAAAACCCTTCCTGCCTCCAAAGGACCTTCAACAGGCCACTCAAGCACTGGTGCTTTCCAGAATTGACTATGGAATCGCAGCCCTGACCGGCTCAGCCAAATTACACCTAGGCCCTTTGAAAACCACCCTCAATGCCGCGGCTAGAATGGTCACAGGAACCAAGAAATTCGACCACATTTCCCCCGCGCTCAAGGATCTGAAATGGCTCCCTATTGAACAACGAGGCAACTTTCGAACAGCATGTCTTACACACAAAGCCCTCCACACAGGCAAACCAGAATACCTGGCCGCGAAACTCAAAAGGGCTGGCCAATCCAGGAACCTCAGAAGCTCCAACACGCTTCTTCTCATTCCTTTTAAATCGCGGAAACGCAAAAATATAAGTAAATCCTTTGCGGGCAATGCACCCAGGATATGGAACACCATCCCCCCCACATCAGAATTACCTCCCATTTCCCGAAATTCAAGACTTTACTCAAAGCCCTCTTCCTTGAGGCCCCCTGAACTCTATGGCGATGATCTTAGTACCCCTCACCCCTGTAGACCTTATGATATGTGTGACTATGCTATTTGCAATGCCCTTAAGTTCTCCAGTTATCAACCTTCCTTCGCCGTTATGGCACATTGTTGTACCTGCGGTGAAGCGCTCTGATACCCTTGGGTCCAGCTAGCGCTATACAAAACTTTTAATAAATAATAAATAAATAAACAAATGTGTGTTTTTCCTTAGAAAATCAAGCAGGGTTTCCCTAGGTAGACCACGATATGAGGGATGTTATATTTCTGCAGTGTCTTCTTGTTACAATTGGGTTCTACCCATTCAGTACAGCAGGGTATTTAGCTTTTTTGATCAACCAGTTTTGGACTTTTTTCTGTGGGTGAGTCTTACCCATGGTAATCAGAGGACAAATGGACTGCACGTTTTTCCCACCAGTGTCTGCCTTTTAAGAAAAGACGGCTGTGGCGCAGCAAGGGTAAGGGGAACTTAGCTGATATCTCCGGAACACATGTACACACACGTATACACCTTTGAGCACGCTGAGCATGGGGGACTACTTTCGTGCACAGCTGGGTAACCGTTCACAGGTAGCTTGTGGTAGAGGAGACTCTGCAGGGTTAGATATTGACCTGGGTAAGCCTTATCATTTTAGTGTACACTAATAGGGAAAGTCAGTGTGATTTACTGCTTTGTCTGTTGTGGCACTTTATTGTACATTTAGGGAGAAAACTGCCTTAGAGTGCAGGTTTGCTTCCCTCTGGCCTGTAGTGACATATCAAAATTGATTGTAACCTGTTTAGAGAAAATCAAATTTTCAAGTTCCACAAAGATATCTACACAACCTATGGGTCATCCAGAATTGTCATATTTCTCTGGCTAAGCTCAGGAATAGAGCCCAGGCCTTTTGTCACCGTGCTGTGACAGGTTAATTAACACAGAAGCAGGCATGGATGTCCGGTGGGGTGCCCGGTCCCAGGTGGGACCGGGCACCCCAAACAAAAAGAAAAAAAACAGGAGGAAAAGCTATTTTGCACAAGGCTGCACTGCAAAAAAAAAAAGCAGCCCTCCCGCAGCAGCAGGAGAGCAGCTCATAATGTAGCCACTGATCTGGCTGGAGCACCCACCAATGCCATTTGGTGCTTGTGTATTCAAATATTTTTTCTGTTTATGGTAGTCCAAGAATGGGCAGTGGGCACCATCAGTGTGAAAAAAGGAGGCATGGGAAGCTGCAGGAGTGCAGCAGCCCCCCTGCCCCCAATAAGACTTTAACCGCATGCGCGCTAGCGGTTTTCCCGCTGCGTGCTGCGTTTTGCAAAAAGCCGCGTTACATGACGAGCTGAGCTCGTCATCAGCACACGGCAGGTTATGCTCATGACGAGCTGAGCTCGTCATCAGCCCCGAAGGGGTTAAGAAATACCAGCTCTATGTCTGTGGAGGTCTGAAAAACAGGACCCCTCAGGAATTTTCCTTAATGTTTGAAAGCTTTTCCCCGGCTGGAGCATCTGTTCTACAGTTGGTAGTGCAGCACCATTTAAGGGCATGTTCTGTGGATACTTTTATTATGGCCTAAAGATGTTTAAAAGAGGTACATGTGGAACAGTGATTACTAGGGGCTAAGTGTGCGGTTGCAAGCTTTGTAAACAAACTGTGCTGCTCTTTAGGGGCTTTTTTATGATTGCATCAGTGGAAAGTGGATCAACATCATCCTGCATCTTACACATTCTGGCTGAAGTCCAAGTCGATGGAGATTGACATTCCTGCATTTTTTTCTCCCTTAACATTCCCAGGATCTTGTTCTGGTCTCAGTAATATAAGAGCTTAGCAATTATGTGGTGTGGTGAGGTGAGGTACCTGGAACAGGTTTAGGGGCAGGGAGTGAATAGCTTTCTCTACAGTAAACATTTGTTAGAGATTGTCTCTGTCACAGCTATCTACTAGCATTTGCTCTATATAGTGCTCTGGGCGACCCATAGCTGTGGACTTCAAGACCCCAGCTTTTCTGAGGTTAGTTCTACTAGAGCACAACTCAAGGTCTTCATTTTTTATTTTAATTCTATATAGTTCACAAACCATGTCTTTAAATATCTTACAGTGTATCATATTTGATGTCTGAAATTCTGTACGCCACCATATCAATGTGAGTATTATTCTTGTCCAGCCTGTCCTTCATGTCATCTAGTCTTTGTATCAAGGAGTCAATTTTGGAGTCAATAGATGTTCGGCTAGACAGGCATAGAACATTCTATTGTACTAATCATGAAGGCACACCACCTCCCCCGTGGTGATGACCCACAGTACATGTTATAGGGTTCATAACACAGGGAGGATACCATTTCTCAGCTGATGAGACACACACATTGTCTGCTATGGCAATGAGCCACTCACCCTAGTCAGAGCTGATGAGACACACACAGGGTATGCTCTGTGCATGTGCCACATGTACAGTAATTGCTCTGAGGATACTGCCACAAAATCTGTTGTGTGATTATGACACAGGTCCAGTAGAGGATTTGGGACTCTTGACTCTTGATCTGTGCTTTACTAATGAGATCCAGTACATACTAGCACTCTACCTGTTGATTGAGCATGTAGCAGGATTTCTTATGATACTAAGCTTGAGTCCTTTTGATATTGTGCATGAGTGTCTAGAAAGGTGCTCTTATCTTTACCCTGGGTGGAACACCAGGCAATGTGAGTGAGGAAGAGGTGTGAGTGATAGGCAAACAAATAATAATTATAGTTAGGACTAAAGGTACAATTTGGTAACATGCATGGCAAATATGTTCAATATACAGCGATGAGCTGGATGGAAGGACTCTAGAACAATTGGCAGTCCTGTTGCTAGTCAGCTTCCAGTGGATGGTGTATTTCAGTCAACCGGTGCAACGAACTAGCTGAATTTGTTGACTCCAAGATCAAGAACATGCTCAACTCCCTCCCCTTACAAATACCTGACAAATCCTCCCTTCCTAACTTGCCCAGTTCCATTCCTCAAACAGCAGAACCGCAGCTGACTCGGTTCGCTCCCATGACAGTAGATACTCTTTCCCCAATATTACACTCAATCAAAAGTGGATCTCCACTGGACCCTGCACCTTTCAACATCTTAAAATCAGTTGCCCATACCATTCTTCCTTACATGGCAACTCTGATCAACATCTCGCTCTCCCATGGTACTGTCCCAACTAGCTGGAAAAAAGCTATCATCAAAGCCCTAATTAAGAAACCGCATTTAGATCCCCTAGAGCTAAGCAATTTTCGGCCGATCTCCCTACTTCCAGGCATCAGCAAGATTGCAGAGAAATGTGTCAACCGTCAACTCTCCAATTATCTCGAAATCAATGGCCTCCTTACACCCTCACAGACGGGCTTTAGGCCTGGCCAGAGTACGGAGACCGCGATGTTGGCGGTTGTCGAAGAGGTGAGAAAAATCATTGACTCAGGAGGATCAGTGGCAGTGATCCTCCTGGATCTAAGCGCGGCCTTCGACACCGTCAACCACTCGATACTGGTCCATAGGCTTAGGGACCTTGGCATCACAGGGTCGGCCCTGTCCTGGCTAGAATCTTTCCTGAATGACCGGACCTGCCAGGTAGCAGACGGTAACTTCACCTCCAAGCCAACTACTATACACTGCGGGGTCCCTCAGGGCTCATCCCTGAGCCCGACCCTTATTAATGTATACATGTCCCCCCTTGAGAAGGTCGTCGCCCCATTTGGGATCAAGCTTTTAACTTATGCTGATGACACCCAGTTGGTGGTTTCCCTTAGTCAGTTTGACCAATCCCACACCAATCTCTACACATGTATTGGTGATATTACCAAATGGATGGACATGTCCCATCTTAAGCTCAATAGTGAAAAGACGGAGATCATGGTCCTGGGCAACCAGTCACACTTCCGCCCCGAATCCCTGTGGCCCCCTTGTATGGGCATACCACCTAACCCTAAACATGAAATCAAGAGCTTAGGGATCTGGCTGGAGGAGGATCTTACCTTCTCCACCCAAGCAAAGAAAACGGCTGGTGTTTGCTATGGTCTTTTACGGACCGCCAGAAAAATCCTCCCTCTACTCCCGACACAATCCCAAAAACTTCTGATTCAGGGCCTTGTTGTATCCCTTTGGACTATGGCAATGCCCTGTATTTGGGGGCCCCCAAAAAAGGTACTGGCAAAACTCCAGACAGTACAAAATACTGCCGCCCGCCTTCTCACAGGGACGCATCGCCGCTGCTCAGCCAAACCAGCCCTCAAAGCCCTACACTGGTTGCCCATCCAGGAAAGAGTGCATTTTAAAGCTCTTTGTACCACCCATACAATTTTGCAGGGAAAGGCCCCACCCATTCTAAAGGACCTCATCACCCCTCACAAAACTAACAGAACTCTTCGTTCTTCACATTGCAACTTGGCATCTGTACCCAGGATCAGGAAGGCCCGCTCTGGAGGCCGACTATTTGCATACAATGCTTCCAAGTTGTGGAACACACTGCCCCCTGACATTCGGGCCCAGCCTAATCTTCCATTCCGTAAGGCACTCAAGACCTGGCTGTTCCCATAATACTCCTCTTCCTCCATTCTCATCATAACTATCACTAGCACTGTGACGCTCACGGGCAGCCATGCGCTCTACAAACCTGTAAAATAAATAAATAAATAAATTGGAAGCTCCAGTGCTGGCTTACTTCATATTTAACGGTAAAATCTTAGTAGGTCAGTTGTGCTCTCTCAGAGACCCCTACTCACATTTACCCAGAGATGTCCGGAGTGAGGAGGGAAAATCCGCCGCATCTGAGTACGTGCATCCTATATATTGGCTGAAGGTTTATTAAAGCTTGAAGGATTATAGTTCCCTACATTGTGCATAAACCTTATCTCTATTTTCCTTGAAACTCTTTTTGCAGTGTCTATCCAAGCTGACTCTTAGGCTGCATCAAATGCAGCAGAGGAAGAAGAGCAATAAGGTGCTATAAACATTTCTGAAAATTGCAGAAATGCACTTACTATAAAATTAGCAGATTTTGGTCTCTCATCATTAGGTGGGACCATTACCTTCGTGATTGAGGCACACAAGGCATACAGAACAGAGGTGTTGTTTTTTTGGATTAAAATTCCCACCGGCAGATGCATACAAACACATACATGTAATTCTACAACTCCGGATGATCCACTTGAAGAATGTTCTCCATACGAGGACATAGAAGTCCTGCTCAATTACCAAGTACATATAAGTTAGTTTAAAGATGCCCTCCTGCATACAAAAGAAAGAGTGAGACTCTGTTTGCTCAGCAGAACCGGAGCGACTTGGCCTGTTCTAGTTCCTTACACACCACATCTAGAGATAGACACATTGCCAGCAGCAGACCTATGTCCACTTCACAAAGAAATGATAAAGCTGTACAGAAATCTTACACAGTTTGATATGCAAACATTCACACTTCAACCCACAAGGCTAACACAGGTCCACTACAAGGGACCGCAACTAAAATCAACCCACAAATGCTGAACGCGATTATGGGAAGAATGCCCACTAAACTTGAACAAATGCCATTCTGGATAGCACAGAAAATAGCTCAGCTGGAGGCAGTGTTTCCACAAACAGGCCCACAAGAAAAACACAGAATACTGATGATCTGCTTGCCAATGGGGATAGCTCCCCAGATAGAGGGTTGTACTACTTGGGGTACAGTCTTCACTACCGTCTATTCCAGGACTCATGGTACCCCCTCAATAGCAGTCTTACCAGAAGTATTGAAACAAATACAGAACGTGTACGGGGCAGAACCTGCCTTGGACTTAGGGATGAAATTAATAGGCAATTTTTCCCAGGTATCTACAATTATGTTAGCAAACATAAAAATGGAGGCAGCAGCGGTGGCTATATGCCAACACCAGAGGGAGTACACTCCTGCACAACAGGGGCGAGAATTACAAGAAATTATCAAGGAAATCTATGCTTCGCTGGGAAGACACAATTTGGGAGCGAGACCCGTGAAACAATAATTAATGGGGAATCCTGAAAGGATAATTCCGAAGCAAACGCCCACTTGTTCTAAAATGAAATGTGTTAATAAACAATCAAAAAACAAGCAGAATAAATCACAATCACGGGTGGGTCTCCTCAACAGGAGGCCTCTGACAGGAAATATTAGCTGAGAAATCACGATAATATTAAAAAACCTGACAGGTATCAGGATACTGATACACTTTTCTCTCATTCCTTTCAGGGTTCATTCAAAAATGAGAGGGAAAGGTGGTCAGAACGCATATCAGAAGAGCAAGCAAAGCATACATCGCACTTCAGACTATATTATCAAAAAAGAAGATATACCAAAAAGTAAACCTCAATTTAAAAAGAAGAAAGTAGCTGGCCTTAAAATAAGAAATGCCCAGGCTAACTGAGGACTCAACCTCTGAACAGGGAAGTTCGTTCGGACTAAAGTCTGTATCTCAGCCGAAGACCTTGTATGCTGGAGATCAAAAGTCTCTCGGGCTAAGGTTAAGAAGATAAACAGTCAAAATATCTCATTTTATATATCGAGAGGACATAATATCGACTTTCAAAAATATAGTGGTGCAGAATATCGAAATGCAGGTAAGAAATATTGTTTTTTATAATATCGGAGTTAGTAATATCGACAGTCATATTGTTGTTAAAAATATAAAATAAATTTTTTGTGTGTTTTAAGTGTTAGTTTGTGTTAAAAATATATAATATTTTTGTAATGTATGTTGGACTTTTTTTAAAGCAATCAATTTTATATTGAATTATTTTAGCGTATTTTAGTTCCGTAGCGGGTTGTGGGTTTATAGGGGAGTAGGGTGGGAAGTAATTCAATTACAACATATTAATTAAGAATTTTTTTTAATTCATGAATTATATGTTAATTAATTTTTGCATAATTTTATTCCGTAGCCAGTTGTGAGTTCATAGGGCAACAGGGTGGGAAGTAATTTAATTTAAATTATTTAATTAATTTATTTATTTATTAATATAATGTATTTAATAATGTATATTGTTACTTGTGTTAATTAATTAATTATAAATTAATTATAAATTGATTAATAATAATTAATACTTTATTTGTAATTATGTTAATTGTGTTGAAAAACAGTTATTCATTAGTTATTAATTTGATATTCATTATTACTAATTAATTTGTTAATATGTAATTGTGTACTTTTTTAGGAGTGGGTTGAGTGTTGATAGGGGAGTATGGTGGAAAGTAATTTAATTATTTTATTTTTATATAATATTCATTTAAAGTTATTTTATAGTGTTAATTGTGTGAATTAATTTATATTTGATGGTTATTAACTTTATTGTTAATTGTTATTAGTTAATTAATTGATAATTAATTATGTTAATTTAGTAATATTTTATCATATTGGTGGTAACATTTATAGGGGAATATGGTGGGAGGTAAATTATTTTTTTAAATTAATTTTTAATTAATGTTATTTATATTGCAGGAAAGGAAATTCTAAATTAATCCCTTTCGCTATCCAACACTTTCCCTACAGTTACACTTGGTGGATTGAGAATAGTAAATTATTCCCACCCACTATCCAACACTTTCCCTACTGTTGCACTCGCTAGAGTGGAAATAGTAATTTTTACCTACCCGCTATCCAACACTTTCCCTACTGTTGAACTCGATGGAGTGGGAATTGTAGTTTTTACCCATATGCTATCCAACACTTTACCTACTATTACACTTGGTGGAGTGGGAATAGTAAATTATTCCCACCCGCTACCCAACACTTTCCCTACTGTTGCACTCGCTGGAGTGGGAATAGTAATTTTTACCCACCTGCTATCCAACACTTTCCCTACTGTTGCACTCCCTGGAGTGGGAATAGTAAGACAACATCAGTACACCGGGTCCGTGTCCCAAAGACACACACTTGCACCAAATAGACGATGACAACAGGGCATAGGATGCTGACCACACTTGCATCATTGTCCATGTGTATGTAGTCTGTGAGCAAACAACAATGCACTACACACCATAGAAAGGCTACAGATGCCATAAGGGGTGCAAACCACTCTTTGAGCATGGCACACACTGAGCTATATATGCTACATCATGGTGCACTGCAGCACGTGACATGCTGTCACATACCCCACTACACCAAATAACCATCTTCAGACCACACATGCACACCCTGGCACAGCTCATCTGCTTGTCATTGTCAACAGTGTATACAACATCACTTAGCACATGTCACACCTGCAAAAGATGTGACACAGGCCTCAAGCTAACTGTCCAAGTCATGCACACGGCGCAGCATACTTGTCTCATCTTATGGGTATAGCTGCGGCATACGTCATGCACCAGTCTTGCAAAACATCACCAACACAATTTGCCAGGTGACAAAGATCTATCACACTCTTCAATGTACATCACTTCAAAGCATGCTTTTGTCGAACAGGCACACATGTCATGAACAAATCCATCTACAGTGAGTATATTCATCTGTCATTTGTGGGGGAACACTGCAAGAGTTCAGGAAAACATCCAAAATTAACATGCAAGGTGTGGCACAGCAGAAAGTGTGATTCACATTGCATTTAATGTCACAGTTAGCACAATGCAGAGTAGCAGTAAACACTATTACACCACATCATTGACTGCCTTTGAGAGACCACACTGTACACACCGGCACTCACTCCAAACAACATAGCATCTCTTAACAATACATACACAATGGCTGTAGTGTCACACCCACAACAGGTGCACAGCCCAAGGTAGTGCATACATCACTCACCTGCTCCTCTGGTCTCCCATACAGCTTGCTGTAGTTAGGCAGGAGGGCATCCAGCAGGGCCTTGCTCTCCCCCTCACTGAATGCAGGTGCCCTCTCCATGCTCAGATAATCAGGGTCCAGAGGATACAGAGACAGCCGCTGGGTTGTCCACTCCAATGTTGTGCACGCAGGTGCCCTCTTACAGCCACATGCTGCCTTATATCTGTGCTGCAGAGGGTCTGTGAGTCCAAGGAGTACTGTGTGATAGGCCACAATAGTTTGCATCCTATGTATCATCCAATACCATGAGACATAAGGCCATGACACACATTTGCATGGTTTGAAAACTGAGCCTGAGCTCAACAACAACTTTTGCAACATTGTATAGTTTTGCCAAACTGAATTTTCAAGAACACCTGTAGAACACTCTCAAATCTCTGTTTCCTTGACAACCTGGATGCATTCTAACCATTCCACTGCTCCCCTAGATATTCCCTATGTATTTTCTGGAATCCCCACACAAGTACGGTGCGATTGCCATCGCAAATGCAACTCATTCAATTGTGAAACGAGCCGTACACACGCACGTTCACTTGGGGTACGCATTGCTCGCGTATGGCTACAATGCAATAGGGATGTGGGAAGAGCTGTTCAGACATGTCATTAATCACGGTGCACATGTGTCCACATACATTCAACACTTCTCACCTGAGTTACAACTAGAACATATTGTGATGCACATCAACACTGGTATGGCACATCATTCAGTACAGTCATCTGTCACATGATGACAGCAACATGCCCACTGTCACAGATGTAAAATTGTCGCCCAGCATGACCGTGTGTGACCATGTCATGTGTGTGCCATGTGCCAAATTGTGCATGCTGTATGTATACTGTCAAGTTCATCTGCTGTAGGAGCATCTATGATGGGTCTTTGCCGTGATGACAGGGTTACACATGTACGCACACCATGCCACTGGTGCAAATCATCCGCTCACATGTGTGATGGGATTATAGACCATTAGTCACCAAATATACATATCTGCAGTCTGATAATGTACACGTTGTAGTTGTAACAAATGCACACCTCAAGCACAATATGTCTGATATGTGCAAATGATGGCACATGTGATGTGGGTGTGTGCATTGCTGTCAGCTGTCTGGATGTGCAGACAACCTCCTCATGCAGTTCACGTGACGTGTGTCACTGACATGAAACATGGTCCTGCTCACTCAGACCAGCCTAGCAGATCATTTGTATGCATGTCATGTCCATTCCACAGACAACAGGTCTATCAGTTATCATGGAGGAGTTGTAACCAGCTGGCACATGTGTCCTCAATGTGTAGCCCACGCCAGACTCATAAATGATTAGATGCATCGAAGCAGTGTTGGATGTGCCATGTCCATTGTAATTGTCTTTGTCTGAAAGTTGTACCCTTTTTTTCCTTTATATGTTGTGCAGGGCATCCCCTCTGGCAAGGCCGTTGCCAGACTTCGAAACCATGAGGGAACGTGATTGCATATGGCGTTACCGCTTCACAAGAAAGTTGATTCAGGACATGACGGACAGGCTGGAACCACATCTCCAACCACGACACAGGTATCCAACTGCGCTGACACCCAAGGTAAAGGTGATGGCAGCACTACATTTCTTTGCCACAGGTACGTTCCCATTTACCATAGCTGATGTGGGAGGGATGTCACAAACAAATGTGCAGCAGGGTCTTACGTGATATATTGGCAGCCATGTTGGTGCACATAGATGAATTCATAACATTTCCTACTCCTGCACAGTTGACAGATGTCAAGGGGAAATTCTATGGCCTGGGACGCATGCCACATGTAATTGGTGCTATTGATGGAACACATGTTTCTCTGGTGCCACCACAGGCTCAGGAGCAAGCGTTCTGCAACAGGAAACATTACCACCCGATAAATGCCCTGGTGGTGCGTCTTGCCAACATGCTGATCTCCCATGTTTGTGCACGTTTTCCAGGATCGTGCCATGATGCATTCATCATGAGGCGTAGCAGGGTACCACAGATGATGCTGCAGCTGCGCAACCATCGGGCATGTCTTGTAGGTGGATAAAGTCTGTTACTCATGTATGTCTGTATGTCATTATTTCCTTAACTGCATCATATTACATACTCATTTCAATGATGTCAATTTGCAGGAGACGCAGGATATCCAAACATGCCGTGGCTCATGACTCCGCTACGCAACCCCAGAACGGCTGCAGACCAGCGGTACAACAATGCTCATGGGCAGACCAGGCGGGTGAACATTTGGACTCCTGAAGAGCCGGTTCAGGTGCCTCGACAAGACAGGCGGAGCCCTCCCATACACCCCACTCAAGGTGTGTGACATCTTCACCGTGTACTGCATGCTACACAACATGGCAGTGGAGGAGGCCGCGCCACTCATCCTAGATCCTGATGAGCTGGAACATCCGCCTGTGGAGGATGAAGGACTTGGCCAGGATGCCAGTGACGAGGAGGTTGAAGTTGATATCCAGAGTCACCTCTTCCGCAACTTCTTTTCATAATGGTGAGTCCTAGGTGCATATTGTTCACGCATGTACCGTGGAGTTAAATGGGTAGCATGCTGTGTGTCCAGCTGACTGTATGCAATGTCACTTTGATGTTTGTTGTGCAGTGTCACACAGGTGCAGATATAATGCCACACACAGACGTGCAATGTGTGAACTTGGAATGTACAAGTGTAGTACAACCTTAGTCTATTCAACATGACCATGTCTGATGAAATTATTATGCACTTGACCCCTTGTGTGCCTCTCATTCCCAGGTCGCCCTGCCTGTTGTCCGTTGGTGTCATCTTGGTCAGCCTGCTATTGCTCATCATGATAGCAACGTCAGCCAAATCAACGGACCATGCACGGACATGTGGAAATGTCAGTTTGGGTAAGGACTCATATAAGGCTTTTTTCCGTTGGTATGTTTTCAATTGTGTGGTACATGTTCATGCGCAAGTTCTTGGACCATGCGTACATGCAACAACATCAGGTTTCCAATTCCTATCTGACAGTCATCTGTCGTTGTGTTTTGACTCTGGTGAATGCATCAATGTGTGTAAACATTGACACTGAAACATTGCATATACCTTGGTTGGACATTGTGTGGGAGATCACAACCACGGACTCTGTGGGGGATTGCAGCCTCACTGTGTGCAGCAGGATGTGTCTGAATCATCCCCTCAATCCTGTGGGCCAGTACACTTTGGTTTCCCAAAAACCATGTAGTGTAGGTGTGGGCCGGTGTATGTCCCTCATGTTAAGACAACTGTTGTGTGAGTCTGTATGTATGGATGCATTGCCCCTTGTGCCAGTATGTCATGTCACTGTCATGTCGTTACCTCAGTGCAGGTTGAGAATACTGCTACGCTTGCTTTCACAGTGAGTTGAAGTTCACTTTCCAGTCCCATGATGCCAGGTATGTTGGTCTGATGACATTAGAATGGTGGGCTGATTCACATGTAAATTATTCCGTGGCACCAGTGGAGTGAGGTTAATCACATGATTCTCTAGTCCCGTGCAGCATCTCATGGTGACGGTAGGGTTCTTTCTGTGGCCTAGCTCCTCATTACTTGCTGTTGACTTAATTTCCACCTGCTTGTCATGTTTAGCACAGAGAGGCTCATTTGCAAGAGCAACAGACTGGCTCCTGAGGGGCTTCATTGCATTTAGGTCATTATCTTACTCATCATATGAGATGCTTACAGCTGTTGTGGGTGATGTCAAGTTTGCCTTCATGGCCCTTACGGATACACAGGGCCAAATACAAATATTTGACTTTGCGTAAGTAGCACTGCCATACAATTTGATGTCTTGTTTTGGGACACATCATCATACACTGTGACTTAGTTTTTGTCAACATGGATCTCATTGCGTAGTAGCAGACTTGTGAGCGTTACACAAGATTGTAATAGGTGACAGACTGGACTATATTTTATGTGTCTGTGTACATACATCTGATCTTATGTCATAGCATTATGTGGGATCTCAAATAGGGTACAGTGGTTACACTTCACAGGTGTGACTGGTACAGTGTATCTCATGAGGTATTAGTTGAATCAGTGACATAAAAATGCTATCCTAATGCTTGTTTGCCTCTGTTTCAGACCTCCCTCCTTGCAGTTCTCATCCTCTCCTTCCCTCACCTGATCACCCTTTTGGGTCTGTCATTTGTACTCAGACCAAGGGGCTATTTGGAGGTGGAACCCTTTCAGCATCGCACCACTCTGATGATCAAAGGTACGGACATTCCCTGGCAGTCGTGTGGAGAATCTTTATGCAGCATTACAGGTGACATCATTGCATGCCTGTTATTGTGTTCAGGGCAATGCCAATGGCCATTTACAATGGATAATGCTGCATGGCCTCCCAAGGAACTTCATCATGTTGTGTATGATGTGTGATTTCCACTGAACATTGTGCCTCCTTGCTGTCAATGCACATGTCTTTGTAATGTGCATGTATTCAATATGACCTAATGCTAATTAAAAGTTCATATGTGGATACGTGCACAGTGACAACATGCATTGAGTTGGTAAAGATAAAAGTTCAATATTGTGCATGAGGTAGATGGCTGTGTAAGTGCTGTTTACCTTGCTACCCAATACGTGCAGACTACACCTGCTGACGCTGTGTGCTCTGTGCCCCACTTGGCCCTAAGGGGCCTGATCCTGTGACCGTGATATTTGGTGATTAATCTGCTATTTTGCTTGCAGTGACCCGGAGTCACCCAGACACACCACAGCCACAATGCAGCACCGAGTGGCCAGATCCTGGACACCACACGCCTGCAGGATACTCTCCTTACATCCATTTGTAGAGCATGCTCCTGCCAGCCTACACACAGAGAACACCAGACATTCATCCACCTAGTATCACGATACCTCAAACTCAACAATCACAGCTTCTCTGCCTGTGTGTGTAACACATACTGGCAAGACTATGTTGCCCCACATGACAGTGTGTCTACGTACAACCAGGCAATGTGCCTCGTACAGCACACACACACCTTCCATCTGCACAATATTGTACTGTGTTACCTTGTCAACACCACAGCAGCACACCTCGCCTTCCTTACTGTAACGTGGCAGCACGCAACCTCAGCACACCACTTCAACATGTCCGTCACAGACAGTCAAATAGCCACTGGGAACACACGCATAAACCACGTCTTTTGGGTGTGGTGTGATGTGGCCAGTCTGGTGAAGAGATTTCTCAGACGTGGCAAGGCTTTCTGGATGCATAGCACCCGTCACATGGGTTTGGTTGTTGTAGCTGCATAGGGGGCAGTCACGTGAACAGGTGAGCTTGTAGAGAGTGCAACAGGCCATTGCCCACAGTTTGTCCTGCCACCCTTGGCCTGTGCACCATTCATCACATCCAAAGTACAGCTGCATGCTGATGATAGTTCTCATATATCAGGACACAGATATTGGTACTCCCTACGTGGACACCTACATTTTAACCCTGATCTATACACCTACAAGTGACTCTCCTGTGCCTGTCTGTAATTGCAGTATTTTAAGCCAAACCCCCTACAGCAATTAGTAACCATCACAGGTGTGTGCTGCCTTCCATGTATCTTGTTATTTGAAAGATTTTACCTATGTGTGTCCTCAACCGGACTCAGATCCAAGTGTGTGGATGGCTGCCATTTGTTAATTTGTCTAGCATCTCATACATTTCCACACACATATGTTTCAGACTCCGGTACAAGATTACTACACCAATGCGTATGATGTTTCACAGATTTATTTAGTGATCTTGTGCAGGAAACGTGAGTAGGTGCTATACAAAAATGGGGGAATCCAAAGATCACAGCTGGAGATGAGATGCCTTACAGTTTCAGTCAACAGAGGCAAGGCCATAGTGTTCGGCATCATTGGGCAGACTGTGACCAGTAAGTCCATGTGGGAGAGTCAAATAGGTGATGCTGTTGCATCCAAGGGCAATGTGCCAGGCAGGTGTCCTGGGAGTTGTGCATGGCCCATTGCCTCTCAACGTCTTCGCCGTGGACGACCCACCTTCCTTAGGGGACCCTCACATTCAGGCCTTGACGATGCATGGGGCGCTCCGTCAGAAGTTCCTCCTCCTCCTCCCTCCCTGTGGCTGGAGTAGAACTTTGCCTTGAGGTTTGTGGCCTGGTGACACAGGGAGGGTGCTGCATGTTGGCAGACATCTGACGGAGAGATTGGCTCATATCCCGATGCACCGTCAAGAGCTCAGCCAGTGTTGCCTCCACCCGTCCATGATATCGTACTTGCCTGGCATGTTGCTCGGCCTGCTGTTGTTTCAGTTCGTTGAGGGCCTCCACTACCTGGCTGACATCCCTGGTGTCCCGCCGGTATGCCTCCAGGATGGTACTCAGTTGAGCCATACCGGTGCCTGCAGCTTCCTGGCCAGAATCTCGCCTCCGCCTTGCGCCACTCCCACCACCCTGACCCACATGAGCACGGCCTGCGCTTGTGGGCACATCGGATCGGCGGGACCCCCGAGTGTTGGCAGGGTGGATGTTGTCTGCCACCTCCAGGGTGTCCGCCGAAGGGTGTCCCTCATTTTCAGGCTGGCTCTCTGGTGGATCATGGGCAGGGCTCTGACCTGTCTGCTGGGATGTGGTGGGAATGGGTCTGGTGGTTGGCACAGATGTATCTGATCCAGTTGCTGCAGGGGTTTGGGATCCAGAGTGGCCAGGTTGGTTGGGGTCATCCACGGTGTGTTGTGAGGTGTCGCTGTCGGTGGGGTCAGGGTCCTGCTGAGCCTGGGACTGGGATCCTTCTCCCCCCTGGTTGGGAGTGGTTTCCATACGTTGCCCTGGGGGTGTGAGAGACAGACACTGTTAATGCACTATCATGACACATATTTTTTGGTTCTCCATTGTCAGCATCACAGTTCAACCTGCTTTATATTGTTGCCATTGTTCACTTGTGTATGTGTATTTAGTGGGATCCAATTAACAGGTGCTCAGGAGTATTAGCCATGTTCCATTTCTTGAGATTGACTGACACAGATACAGCAGTGCTCTGTTTGATGCAATATTCACAATACAGTGTCAATCCTTATGCCAGCGTCAAGCATGCACAGGGTTTGACAAGCACGACGCTAGAGAATTGCGCCCACAGGGCCCGGCCCCCCGGCACACGCCCCTTCATACATAATCAGGCTTGTGGGTGGGGGGCCCTGGGGGCCCTGGAGGCCCCGGCTCGGCCAATTGCTTCCGGGTCTGATTACGCACTTCCAGGTGGGAGGGGGCGGAGACCAGGGCCTATTTAGGTTCTGGTCACTGTAGCCCCGGTCTCTTTTTCCCCGTCCTACTCCGGAACGGCTGTGCTCGCTCGTGGTGTGGCCCACACCCCATCCCTAGAAAGTGTAATTGAACTGTAACTTGTCCCTGTCCCTGTGAGTGGCGGAGTGCGAGCGAGCGATGAGCCAGTACAGCTGAGTCCACGAACAAAGGCGGCGGCGGTGAGAAGCGCGGCGTGACCGTCCAACTTGCAAGGTGAGGAGTTGTGTGTGCTGGGGGAGCCAGTGGGCAGCCGTGGGGAGCGGGCAGGGTATTATTGGTAGGGTATCTGTTGGGTCCTTGGCGGCTGCTGTAAGAGACAGAGCCGAATAGTTCCGATTCAATTCAGCTACATTTGATAGGTATTGCTGTTCCGTGATGGCTAAACGATGCCAACGCCCCTGGGCCTGTACACCCACTTCTAGCTCATGGCTTTAGAACGTGGCACTTCTCCAGGACGCATCACCTTGTCAATACCCATGTCCATGGTGCAAGTTTAGTGCATCTACAACGTTCATGAGATTGGTCAAGTGCATTGTGTGAGAGGCACAATGGACTTGAGAATCAGCACTGTGCATGTTAATTTTGTATGCGTAATCATATCAGTGATTGTTTTGTTCTTACATGACAATTGTGACAGTGTTGCACTCCCTTGCCTGTACCCAGAAAAGTTTCTGTAAGGGGTGTGTGTGACAGCCCATGCTAGTTGTTTGAGTGTGATTTGCAAACGTCCATCCTTCGTGGTTTGGCTGTGCCCCCATGTAGCATGCTGACATGATCGTGGTTGTGGGTTCCTGCACAGGATGTCTGACCTTGTCCTGGTGTTTGTGTTAGCACTGGTCACAGGAGGGCCTTGTGCTGCCTACACCAGGGCCCATTGTCTGCTATCATGTGTGTAATTTCACACTCCCTGTGCATTGGGCATGGTGCTTGGGTGTGTACCTGGGACATATGGGATGAGGGCAGCCTCCTACCCTACAACTTCCACACTATCACCCTCCCCCTTACAACCACCCCCATACTGTTGGGCACTGTTGAGACTCATATCCACCCCACCCCATACCGTTGGGCACTGCTGGAACTCATATCCACCCCACCCCCATACCATTGGGCACTGCTGGGACTCATAGCCACCCTACCCTATACCGTTGGGCACTGCTGGGACTCATATCCACCCCACCCCATACCGTTGGGCACTGCTGGGACTCATATCCACCCCACCCCCATACCGTTGGGCACTGCTGGGACTCATATCCACCCTACCCTATACCGTTGGGCACTGCTGGGACTCATATCCACCCCACCCCCATACCGTTGGGCACTGCTGGGACTCATATCCACCCCACCCCCATACTGTTGGGCACTGGTGTGAGTCCCCCCATATTACATGAGTTGTTTGTATACTCACCAGGCTCAACGGCTCCTTGTATTCCGTGAACTCCCACCGGTGGTAGCAGGGCCATGACTTTCTCCTCCCAGGGCTGGAATTGTGAAGGTCTGCGGGGACCACCACCTCCAGTGTGGTGTTCAGAGGCGTAGTCCTGGTCCATCTTCTTCTTGACCATCCTCCGCAGATCATACCACCTGGCCTGACATTCCTGCCTGGTGCGCCTGATGGGTGCAACAGCATTGACCCGGTCTGTGATCCTCTCCCACAGGCGTGTTTTCTGAGCTATGCTGATCTGTCTGACCAATGCGCCAAACAGCTGTGGCTCCCCTCTGATGACTTCATCTGTAAGGACCTCCATCTCCGGGTTAGTGAACTTTGGATTCTTTGATGTGGGTATGGTGTGGGGTGTATGTGATTGAGGGGGTGATGGTGTGTATGGATGGGGGTGTGTGGGTCTGATTGTGAAGGGGGTATTGTGGGTGTAGATGAGATAGGGTGTATGTGTGAGGGTTAATGGGTGCAGTTGTTGATGTGCTGGCAGTGTCTTATTTTTGCAAATAGGTATGTTGCAAAGGATGATGGGTTATATCTGTGGACCCTTTTATTGGTCAATTTGTGGGTGTGGCTTATTTTGTATTGGTGGTAGGTGTGTTATATGGGGTGGGTGTTACTTGGGCCCTCTGTTTGCCTGTTTGTGGGTGGTCAGGACATTGTTTCACAATGGTGTGTACACAGGAGATATGTTTAGTGTTGTTGTGCGACTCGTTTACGGACTCCTTGTGCTGTTTTCGGGGTTCACGTGCGCTTTAGAATTGTTATGTGTGTGGGTCATACTTGTTGGTGCGTGTGACTTATACGGGCCGTTGGCCGGGGGGGGGTTTGTGTACGCTTGATGGGGGGTTTGCGGATCGTATTTGTTGGTGCGTGTGACTTATACGGGCTGTTGGCCGGTGGGGGGGTTCATGTATGCTTGATGGGGGGGGGGGGTCGTATGTGTTGGTGCGTGTGACTTATATGGGTCATTGGCTGGTAGGGGGGTTCGTGTACGCTTGATGGGGGGGTGCGGGTCGTATTTGTTGGTGCGTGTGACTTTTACGGGCCGTTGGCCGGTGGGGGGGTTCATATACGCTTGATCGGGGGGGTGCGGGTCGTATTTGTTGCTGCGTGTGGCTTATACGGGCCGTTGGGGGGTTAGTGTACGCTTGATCGGGGGTGTGCGGGTCGTATTTGTTGGTGCGTGTGACTTATACGGGCCGTTGGACGGTGGGGGGGTTCGTGTATGCTTGATGGGGGGTATGCGGGTCGTATTTGTTGGTGCGTGTGACTTTTACGGGCCGTTGGCCGGTGGGAGGTTCATGTACGCTTGATCGGGGGGGTGCGGGTCGTACTTGTTGGTGCGTGTGACTTATACGGGCTGTTGGGGGGGTTCGTGTACGCTTGATCGGGGGGGTGTGGGTCATATTTGTTGGTGCGTGTGACTTATATGGTCCGTTGGGGGGGTTCGTGTATGCTTGATCAGGGGGGTGTATGGGTCGTATTTGTTGGTGCGTGTGACTTATAAGGGCCGTTGGGGGGGTTCGTGTACGCTTGATCGGGGGGGTGCGGGTCATATTTTGTAGTGTAGTTCCTATCTTCCCAATAGGCTCTGCGCATTGGAATAATACCTACAGCAGTAAAGGCCTAGGCCAGACGTTAACTAGGTCTACTACTGTCGATACTAGACTTAAGTTTTGGGTTTGCCAGCTTAGCTCAGAGTTCACTAGAAACTTTCTCGAATGTTCAAGGAGGACTTAACTTCCCTGATTAGACAAGAAGGGATTTAGTTTCTGACAACCATAGAACATGACAACTTTGCTCTCCCCTAATCAAGAGTCAATCTCGAGAGTCGTGTGAACAAAAGGCAAATTATTTTACTCAGTCAGTACGTGCATTCTTAGTCTCATCAGAATGTAGAGAAAAGGAAGAGACGGGCGTGTTCAATAAAAAGGTGTTATTTATTGATCAGTCTCTTTTCTCATACAAGAGAAATGGATCGATATTATTGCAATACTTATAGTTAAGTAAAGTGCATACATTAAAAGCAATAGTATAAAATAATACTGTAAAAACATTGATATGGTTTCTAAGCCATAAGATGTTTTAAAATGAATAAAATATATTACATACACATATACATTTGACTAAACGTACTCAACTGGTGTTTCTAGATACGCCTACCCCGTGTACCTGACCTAAGTCTAATACGTGGGCGGGAATAGAAAGTTACAGTTTAAGTTAAGTTTGTTTTTGCCAAGTGAATAACTAAGGAATTCTCTGTGAGGGGTTATTCAGTTCTGTACCTGGAAGTTAGGATGAATGAGGAATGGTATCTCTCTCTCTGGTCTCGATATTCCAGGCGGCCTGCGAGGGCTGCCCAGAAACGCCGGTGCTGGATTCTCGGCAGGAGAAAGCAGCGCGTCTCTCAGCGCGTCAGAAAGGCGGGGCTGCTGCCAGCGGGGTCTGCTCTGCTCTCGGCTTCGGCAAGTATGGCTGCTCCGTCTCGTCACCACGCGTGTGTTTGCATATGGCAAGATCGGTAATATTTATACCTTTAAGGTGCCGAGATTGACGTAAGGATGGACATAGATACGTCAATAAAGATGTCATACAACTTGCTCGTTAGCACATTCTTTTACTAAAGTTCTCGGTGAAATCAAAACAATGGCCGCAGGGTTTTGCCCAGGTTGTCATAGGTTTGATTTGTTATGAGAACTCCGTATGCCTTATCAGGGGCTGGAGGAATATCGCTTGTCTAATTAGATCGCAAGCGTTATGACCTAATCAGATAACACGTTCCTGTGCCGTAGTGTGACTGCGTCAGATAACGGTATCTGCATCATGGGGGTTTTCTGCCTCATGGGCTGACTGCTAGTTAACTTGTTGGTTTGTTTAACTAGAATAGGGTCAGGAATAGGGGGATCGATTCAGGACCTATAGGAATACATGACACCCACTCCACGCTAACTATGGACATATTTACTAATCTAGGCATAGTATAACATAGTACAACATACTATAGAGTAGTGTGTATACCTTACCACCCCAAAATACATAAATGCATTTTGAAATTTTCAAATATACTGAAAAATTGCAGACATATATATTGTATGCACTCAAGCTGTAGAATAATGCCAAAGTAATCGCATTTGTATACATTATTGCTTGTATGGTATATGAGAATTACACATGAAATGGTTTCTTAAATACAGAAAAAAGTTTCGAGACCATTCCATCACAGAATAATATATTTATGAACATGCCAGCGGGCAGCTAATGTCTATAAGCTATCTAAAATTTAGAAACCTTAGTTATCTAAGAATAGTTCTTACTTTAAGCAGAAGATAGTGTCCCGAAAAATATGCAAAAATATTTTGGGGCTGCTGAAAAATTGCTGTCCGTGAACTGGAGCGAAATTGTTCATGTGATTTTATCTTTAAAGTTGAAGGCCGAATTCAGGGAACGCCGTGTGCGGGCTTGTTCAAAAGTCTCTATTTCTGTTCGGGTGAGAACATCATATCATTTAGGCTTTCGAAAAAACTGTCAACAGCTTCCTGGGAAAGTTCCACTAACTCGGAAATAGGTGTAATCATGCATTCTTGCGCATGATTGTCTTCATTGACATTCTGATTCGCATTGCTGACAGAAGGTCGTACCTGTTCGATGCTGCTTTCATCTTGAACATCACTACCCATCAATCGTAGTGGTGAAGCTTCCACGAATGCCGTCATCAGGATTGGTAGCCTTTGAGGGCAGCACAAAGCATGAACCTTGATCGGGCTCAACAATGTTTCTGCATCCATTGGCGCATCCGATTGTAGCGTCAGACAGGTGTCTAACACGCATTCTTCTCCGCATAGCAGACACCTCAATACAGGTAAAACACATCTTTGCCACATTGGTCGAAATGATAGAAACCAAGTCATGTTCAGGTCTCTAAGCCGGGAGAGTCCCAGGATTTTTGATATCCGGTCCCGGTATCCAATGGCTAGGATTGTTTCTTCCCTTGTCGCAAGAGTTTTGTCTGTGACATGGGTTGCCATAACGAAAAATAAGGACTAAGAATAGGATTCCTGCAATTAGTCCCAAGATCAGGGGAAGTCCACCAAAAATCGAACGGACGAAATCTGGAAAAATACCCAGTATGGCTTTGAATGGTGTTAATGCCATCGAAAATACTGTCTTAAATACCTTTGAGACCCCATTGGTATCAGAAATATAGAAGATTTCATTCAGGATTTCCGCGAAATGTACGGGGGAATTAGTTGATAATAATGTATGTATCTCTGCAGTCGTCCTTGCGACTTGTAGATCATACGTTTCTTTTGATGACGAGAGCCTGGTAGGCGTCTGAAGAAGGACTGTTTTCATTCTGCTTAAAGTATCTATTCGAATAGAAGTAATTTTCAAATCGGGCCATGCCCTTGCCTCCCTGTCTGGGAAGGAGCTGGGGAACAACGAGCGTCCACAGCACTTGACCTTCGCAGTCGTAGTTACTAGATAAGGAGTCCCGGGCATAAGACTACAACATCTGCGGTCTACAATAAGAATGTAACTCCCATTATAGAGTCTTTGAAAGAATGGTTCTATTTCTGTTGCAGGTGCGCCTTGCTGGTGACATGAAAGGTTGTATGAATTCCCTTCACAGGCTCCATGCAAACTAATTCCGTTACACAGAAGTGTGCCACTTAGTGACATCGCACAATTGTTGCCACTAAGAAACACTTTCTGTCCTTTATTACTGACACATGCATGTGAATAGGGCAGGTTCCATGTTGTTTTAAGGTACCCCTTTCCCAATTTCTCGTACATGCCAGCCTGTATATATTTTTGGCAGTATTGAAACCTGAAGGTTGAGATTGGAATATTTATTATCCCATGTATTATCCATTCACTGACAGGTCGTTCTGACATTGTCATTGGTAATCTTTCTAGTTTTTCAATGCTCAAGATTGTATAATCAGCACCCTTTTGTGCCATACCGATTTGTCTATCAGTAAGGTTAAAGATTTGGAATAGTGACGTTGTGTTGATTAAACGCCAAGGCACATAGCCTGAACGCAGATTTTGTAACGTCCAGCCAAGCTGTACAATAGAACGCAATTGTGACTGACCGTGTTGTAATAACAGTAAGTCTTGCGATAATATATCGATTGCTGACGACACAATGCTGTCCAAAGAAAAAATTCTGGAGGACAGAGTCATTAACCCATTGTCCACTACAGAAAGTGATTTTTCCAAATTAATACGGTCAATTTCCCGTATTCTCTCTGCTGTTTCAATTTGAGTAACCTTCCAGGCCTCATTGTATGCTGCATATACAGAGGCTGCTATGACACGCTTTTGACGCTGTTTGCGTGGTCCCAAAGTGAAATCACGCAAGTCAACACCATCAGTAAGTAAAGTTAGGTGTTGCTTAATTTCTGCCAGTGTGGAAGTTTGTAGCCATTGGAGGCATAATTTGCCCACACTGTAGGTTGTTATTATCCCTGGGTGATGTCTTTGAGGATATCTAGGGTCTGGCCTGGTCATTTTGAACCCCTGTGTTTTGTTCAGGAATCTGTCTTGACAGTTATTAGTATCTGTGGGCCAGATCAACCACTGTTTCCAATCAGGATGTGTTCTGTTTTGGTTTAATATATGGTTTACGTCTATCTCTTCATCTGTAGAAGTGTTGCTAAACATTGTTGGCTTTGGAGTAGACGGTTTATTTAAATCTTTGATTTTGGCTAGGCCAAGACAGGTGGTTTGTTGAACAGTGTCATTTAGAAATATCATTTGTTCTGGGATCATGCAGGCTCTAAACAAAGCTTCTATACCCTGTACTTGCCATTCTTTTGTACCCCAAACACTTTTCAATTCAACATTCTTGTCCCAAAATTCAAAACCAAAAGTATTCATTTTTTCAAAGAATGAGTCTGAATATAACAATTTTGTGTTGGTTATCATGGTTTTGGTTCCTGTCTTGTTCGACAATTTAAAATAAAATGCTTCAGCATTACTTATGTTAAAACCTGAAAAATATGAATATTTGTCGTAAACGGTTCTTGAGCTCCCTTTTGGAGGTGTTGCACAATGTTCCCATTGATTATAATTTAAAACATTTCTAGGTTGTGCAGATCTATGTAAAAAGTGGTTACCATAGTGGTTATAGCAATACATACTGTCATAATTTGTAGAACCCTGCAAATAATCATGTTTGGTAAATTTAGCAGACATTACTAAGTCAGACATCATATTATTAATGCTTTCGAAGTCCCAATCATCAGCAAATGAGTTTGGTTTTACAAAGTCACTCAAGGAGATCTTAATTTGGTGTAGATATTTCAGGATCTTGACCGGACCATAAATTTCATAGTCAGTGTTGTCCCAAGCTACCCCACCAGGTATCGGATTGGCTGTGAAGTTGGCTGAAGAAAGTTCTCTTTTCTCGACGTGTGAAGATGTGTGTGGTTTGAGGATCAAGTTGATTTTCTGACTTGCTGTGTCCATTTTAGCATATTTTCCCTCAATGAAGCGTCCCAATGTTAGTATCATGACGAGCCAAAGTATGAGGATAAATGCACCAAAACCCACCCAAAATTCGATCCATGGAGAGATCTAATATGTTTCTTTCAGTTGTTTCAAAAGTTCCTTAGCTTTGTCTTTAAAGGATTTTGATGATGGCTGTGCCTTTGATTCACTGAAACCTTCAGAGGAATCATCGAAGTTTATGAAGTAGCCAGATGCAGTTCTGTCAATTGTTCCAATTGGTTCAGGATTACTGTTTCTTGTATTTTCACTTGGTACTTCATTATAGATTGGTGTGTCTCTGCTAAATGTTTTTATTTGGGTTTTCAGAGGTCTGAGTTCTATTGCATTGCTGCATAGTCCTTATTGTTCTTCTGTAGGCGTTTCGAATGTGATGAGCCTCTTCGTTAGGACCTCTGTACTGGTAGCAAACCTTGGTGTTCTGCTACTTATTGGGAGTCCACTTGGCCTACTGTTTGTTATCGGCCACATGTTGTGGTTTTGCCAGGTCGATTGATACAACTCGGTTCTCCTTTTTTCCAGCAAGTGGCGGTAGTACAACTGATCTTGTCCCGTTGACAGACAAGACAGGAACTGCTTTTCTGTAAGAAGGCCCAAATTCCTTCTTTACCGCGATCTTTTCCCTGACTAGATCCCCGACTTTTGGAATCCAGACAGGTCTTGCTGGGACAGGTGGTGGTTCTTCAGTGGTTGTTGGCTGTTGTTTCAACTTTATGTTGCTCAGGTCTTTTCTTGTTTTGTTTAAGTCCTGCAAAATAGCCAAACGGTCTTTGATATCAAAGCTTTTTTCTTTCACCACTGAAGTCTGACTATCAATGTCAGAGATCATCATCCTAGTTCCAAATAATAATTCGTACGCACTGAACCCCTTCAGAGAATTTCTTGGCAAGTTATTGAGACTACGTTGGACACTTATTAGATGTTTGACCCACCCAGCTCCCGAACCTAATATCCTTTCTGTTATAGATTGCTTTATGCCTTGGTTTTTTCTTTACACCGTCCCGTACCCTCAGGAAGGAAGTGAGAAGATTCCAGCTGGACTATGCTCATTTGGCCATGTTTCCCCCCAGGCTGGAGGGCTTGAGTGAAAACAATAGTCAAACGTAGCATGCGCTTAGCGTATATGCCATTTAGACCCGCAAATCTTTGTATAACAGTCCAGACGTCAGCCGAGTGCTGGTGATCTACATTATAAGTGGAAACTAGCCTGTATATGTTAATCGCAACCCTTCCTTTTTACTCCTGATTTTTCCTGGAGTAGAACGACGAGGTATTAAACTGTTTCTCTCCCCACTGCGATCTCTGTTGCAGTTTGGGCAGTTTTTTACAAACATGGTGTGACGCAGGCTCATGCCTGGCCACCAGTACCGTGATTGTAATTCTTCCAGAGAATCTTTCAGTTTAAGGTGTCTGAGACCCTCGCCCATGTGTGCGTCTGCGATTAACAAGTTTCTCCTGTCCATGTTTGGAATCACTCTATCCCCCACTCCAGGGATTCGAGCAAAAGGGACGGAGTTTGCATCGATTATGTATGTATAATTGAGTGGATAGTTGATCGGTAACGCTGAGCAGTCGCCTTTTGATGACGTTTTCACCGCCAGCACTGTTTCACCGTCAATGTATTTTAATGTACGCTTTTTTCGAACTACGGGAGCCGATTTAGTGGCTGCCGCTGCGGCTGTTTCAGCCAATGAATTCCCTACAACGTGAACGCCATCACGCTGATGACTCAGTGAGTGAGTCACGTGAGTCTTTGGTAGTTCTTTTTGTAAAAGAGCTATTTGTTCCCAGAGCAGTTTCTGCTTTATTGGTGCATCTGTATCATCTTTGTAACCGTTTTGAATCCATGTCTGCAAATCGCTGTTATATGATTTGACGCAGTAATATGAATCTGACACTATAAGTGTCGGGAATTCGCGATCCGCATTATCTAGCGCCATTTTCAAAGCTAATATTTCAGTTTGTTGTTCTGAATTAGTTTCTACTGAGTGTGTCTTTGTTAATAGAGGTTTTAGTTTACCTCCGCGCCACACTTCTTTTGTAATCTCACATGTGGGGTTGTATGCTTGTTCTCCCCAAACGGAGGGTTGAGCATGTCCGTCTGTATAGATTACACAGGCGTAATGTCGTAAAGGCAGAATGTCGATTGGCAGAGGATATGTTTTTTCATATTCTAGATTTTTTAATTCTTCTAGTTCTGGATCAAAGTAGTAGTACACTTTGTCCGTTGTGATTGAATTCACCCATTGTATCCATTCCGGATTCAATGCTGTTGTTGGTAAATTACACGGTGTTGTTAGTGCCTCAAAGGCTGATTTTGCTGTTCTGACTGTGATATGTCTACCGTCCGCTTGATCTTTTTCTCTAGCTATTGCGGTTTGAACTGCATGAACAATTTTTTCTTTGTTGCTGAATTTCTGTTCAGCCTCTGTGTACAAGTGTGATTTAAATGCAATCGGTACCTTTTCTCCCTCATTAGAGGTCAGGTATGTGAATCCGCATCTCCCTGGGATGACTCGAATCACAAGATTGCGTGTGTTATCACGTGTTTCTAATTTTGTTTTAATTAGCATGTCTGTTTGTAAGGATCTCAAAATTTCTGTGTGTATTTGAGTCCAATTAGATCTTTTAAAATCTGGTTTAATTAGATCATAAAGGGGTTTGACCCTTTCTGCGTAGTTTGCAATGTATGTTCTTCTGAAATTTAGGAAGCCTAGAATCGACTGTAAGTTTTTTAGTGTTCTAGGTGCTTGGATTACGGCACATTTCTCTAGGAAATTGTCAGCCAGGCTTTTGCCTTCACTTGATAATTCATATCCTAAGAACAGGACTGTCAGATGGGCAATTCTGGATTTTTTAAAGTTGAATTTGTAACCCTCTGCAGCGAACCCAAGTATTATGGTGTTCACTCTTTTCAAGTGAGTCTCCAAGTCATCATCTGTTAAGTAAATGTCATCGACATAAGATAATGCTTCATCATCATATAGTTGTAGTAATTCTGTTACTCTCGCTGAGAATACCCCCGGCTGTTCTTGTACCCCTGGGCTAACCGACAGAATTGTTTTTGAGTGCCATTTACTGAGAATGCAGTTAAATATCTGCTCTCTGGTGCTATGTTTTGACAAAAAAATCCATTAGAGATGTCTACGGTTGTTTTATATTTTTTGCACACTATGTTATTCATTAGTGCAGCACTGTGTGAGTTTTGCACTGCAAAAGTTTTGCAACATGTGTTAAGGTGTCGGTAATCCAAAACTAGACGATATGAATTGTCTGGTTTGGAGACCGGAAACAAAGGGTTGTTCATTTGTGAGGTGCAAGTTTCAATCACCCCCTGGTATTCTAGCTGATCTAGTATTTCATTTACCTGTTTTTTAGCTTCTTGCTTAATTGGGTACTGCCTTTGTGCAGTAGGTTGTGATTTTAACTGGATTTTGTGAGGAGGGGAGTCCTCATCCCATCCTACATGATTTTTATATAAAGCAGGTGCTAGAGCCACTGCCCACTTTCTTGCAAGTGTGTATTTTTTATGAATTGGAATTTGATTTGAGAAGGCAGGCATAATTACTTCTTCGCCATGAGGGCACTCCCTGACAAACTCTGGTGGCCAGTCTTTTTCAGCTAGAAGGATGTCATAACCCTTGGAGAGGTTATCCCAAAATAGTCCCCTTATTTTCCTAGTCTTATCTCCCTCTATACGTAATGTTATCTCGTATATCTTGTGAGGTTTGCTAACCCTGGTGTCCGCAGTTTCCACTTGAAGATATTCATTCGTGTCCACTGTCTCCAGATGATTCATAAGGACTTTGCGAGCTATGCTCACTTCTGCTGCGCTGTCTAGCATTGTCTGAGCCCATTCCCCGTTTTTCAGTTGTGTCCTCAGTATTCTCGGCATTGTTAACTACCTTGATACTGGCTACCTTCTTTTTTGGAAATTGTAATTTCTTTTTTAGCTGAGCAGGTTCCTTGTCTTTGGACTTGGCGTGCTCTTCTCTCTGTTCTGATCGTCCTCTTCTTTCCGATTTCTGCGAGGAATTCTGAAAAGATTGAGAGTGACATGTATCAATGTCTTGATATCTATCAGGTTTTTTTATATTATCCCTATTTCTAAGGTTATATCTTTTCCCAGAGGGGTCACTCTGGGGTGACCTGTGTCTTTGGTTCGGAGATTTTTCTCTTCGCCTAGGAGACCTTCCTCGGGACTGGAATTTCTTCTCTTTAGGATTGGATTGTTTGTTTCCATCCCAGTTCTTTTTTGGTGAATTATTATTAAAAAATATTTTTTCTGGACTTTCGGTCAGTTGCGGTTTTACTGGTATTCCACCTAAACTATCTCTGCCTAGTTCCTCATAGGATTTTTCTATGATTCTGGCAATTTCAGCTGGTTGGTCTGCTATATCTGTCTCTTTTAACCTCTGGCGGATCGCCACGTTTGCTGCTTCACCTTTTATGTTGGCTAATAGTATAGCCGAGACCTGCTTGAAGTCTTTTAGTAATTTCATACCAAGAGTTAAAGCGGGTTCAGGACCATATTCGTCTTGAATTTGTTTTAGCACATCTGGTATCACCGAAATGGATGGAACACCGTGCGTTTTTGTGTAGATGGAAGCAAAGACTGTACCCCAAGTGTCACAGTCCTCAATGTGTGGTGCGATTCCCATAGGAAGACAGATAGTCAGAATCCTGTGTTTTTCTAATGGGGTGGTGTCAGGAAACACCGCCTCTATTTGGGTGATTTTCTGTGCCAACCAGAATGGTATTTGTTCCCGTTTAGCCGGTACTTTACCTAGGCAAGACTGGATGTTCTGTGGTGTAATTTTATTTGTGTTCCCCTGGTGAGGGGTCAGCTGTGGAAGTTTAATCGCTGGCTGAATTGTTGAAGTCCGCATCACATATTGGACTAATTGTCTATGTATTTTTATTAATTGTTTTAGCTGTGTTAACAGCTCTGCTGCAGACATCCCATTGATGTCTGGGTGTGGTGTGTATCCGGCTAGGACCGGCCATGTTGCTCCTGGTCTACCTAAAGGACCGAGCCTGGTGATGTGATTGTTATGTTTTAGGGCGCCATCAAATAAGAGCAAATGCTCTTGGAATTTGAGTGGTACTTCCACCTCCTCGAAAGGAGTGTACGTTTCAGGAGGTTCCTCTATTTTGTAATAGTGGAAGTACTTTGTTACAGCATTTGCTGCCGGAAAATGTATCCATGAATAGTATACCTCTGTCTGCCGATATTCGTGTGCCTCAATTACGAATATGACTGTACCACCCCTAGGTGTCAGTCCATTTTCTATAAGTTTTAAAGTTATAGATTTCCTTTTGATGACCGGGATGAGTATTATCTCCGGGTCTGCATCTTGCATGGTAGCATTAGCTGCTGCGAGTTCAGTTGCTAATCTAACTGCCTCTCTTTCTTCTTCATTGTCTGACATTTTACTGTCCTGAAGGTAATTTTGTTTGTTTGCAGATCAGGTTTCTTATGGAAACAAAGATTAGATGCACAATATTTTGTAACTGTTTATCCTTCAATGTTGACTATACCAAGAACCATACATAGGAGTTCCCTCCTGCGAGGTCTGACGGATATAACCTTTCACCCACTCCAGACGTCTTTGGAATATTTGGGAAAAGGGGTCTGAGTGAGAAAGCACGACTGAGTTACTCTAAATGTCTTACGTTAGTTTTATCGCCCTTTCCAAACGCGTTGGGCGCCATGTAGTGTAGTTCCTATCTTCCCAATAGGCTCTGCGCATTGGAATAATACCTACAGCAGTAAAGGCCTAGGCCAGACGTTAACTAGGTCTACTACTGTCGATACTAGACTTAAGTTTTGGGTTTGCCAGCTTAGCTCAGAGTTCACTAGAAACTTTCTCGAATGTTCAAGGAGGACTTAACTTCCCTGATTAGACAAGAAGGTATTTAGTTTCTGACAACCATAGAACATGACAACTTTGCTCTCCCCTAATCAAGAGTCAATCTCGAGAGTCGTGTGAACAAAAGGCAAATTATTTTACTCAGTCAGTACGTGCATTCTTAGTCTCATCAGAATGTAGAGAAAAGGAAGAGACGGGCGTGTTCAATAAAAAGGTGTTATTTATTGATCAGTCTCTTTTCTCATACAAGACAAATGGATCGATATTATTGCAATACTTATAGTTAAGTAAAGTGCATACATTAAAAGCAATAGTATAAAATAATACTGTAAAAACATTGATATGGTTTCTAAGCCATAAGATGTTTTAAAATGAATAAAATATATTACATACACATATACATTTGACTAAACGTACTCAACTCGTGTTTCTAGATACGCCTACCCCGTGTACCTGACCTAAGTCTAATACGTGGGCGGGAATAGAAAGTTACAGTTTAAGTTAAGTTTGTTTTTGCCAAGTGAATAACTAAGGAATTCTCTGTGAGGGGTTATTCAGTTCTGTACCTGGAAGTTAGGATGAATGAGGAATGGTATCTCTCTCTCTGGTCTCGATATTCCAGGCGGCCTGCGAGGGCTGCCCAGAAACGCCGGTGCTGGATTCTCGGCAGGAGAAAGCAGCGTGTCTCTCAGCGCGTCAGAAAGGCGGGGCTGCTGCCAGCGGGGTCTGCTCTGCTCTCGGCTTCGGCAAGTATGGCTGCTCCGTCTCGTCACCACGCGTGTGTTTGCATATGGCAAGATCAGTAATATTTATACCTTTAAGGTGCCGAGATTGACGTAAGGATGGACATAGATACGTCAATAAAGATGTTATACGACTTGCTCGTTAGCACATTCTTTTACTAAAGTTCTCGGTGAAATCAAAACAATGGCCGCAGGGTTTTGCCCAGGTTGTCATAGGTTTGATTTGTTATGAGAACTCCGTATGCCTTATCAGGGGCTGGAGGAATATCGCTTGTCTAATTAGATCGCAAGCGTTATGACCTAATCAGATAACACGTTCCTGTGCCGTAGTGTGACTGCGTCAGATAACGGTATCTGCATCATGGGGGTTTTCTGCCTCATGGGCTGACTGCTAGTTAACTTGTTGGTTTGTTTAACTAGAATAGGGTCAGGAATAGGGGGATCGATTCAGGACCTATAGGAATACATGACAATTTGTTGGTGCGTGTGACTTATACGGGCCGTTGGGGGGTTCGTGTACGCTTGATCGGGGGGGGTGCGGGTCGTATTTGTTGGTGTGTGTGACTTATACGGGCCGTTGGCCGGTGGGGGGATTCGTGTATGCTTGATGGGGGGTGGTGTGCGGGTTGTATTTGTTGGTGCGTGTGACTTATATGGGCCGTTGGGGGGGTTCGTGTACGCTTGATCGGGGGGGTGTGCGGGTCGTATTTGTTGGTGTGTGTGACTTATACGGGCCATTGGGGGGGTTCGTGTACGCTTGATCGGGGGGGATGCGGGTCGTATTTGTTGGTGTGTGTGACTTATACGGGCCGTTGGCCGGTGGGGGGGGTTCGTGTACGCTTGATGGGGAGGAGTGCAGGTCGTATTTGTTGGTGCGTGAGACTTATACGGGCCGTTGGAGGGGGGTTCGTGTACGCTTGATCAGGGGGGTGTGGGTCATATTTGTTGGTGCGTGTGACTTATACGGGCCGTTGGCTGGTGGGGGGGTTTGTGTATGCTTGATGGTGGGTGGTGTGCGGGTCGTATTTGTTGGTGCGTGTGACTTATACGGGCCGTGGGGGGGGGTTCGTGTACGCTTGATCGGGGGGTGTGCGGGTCGTATTTGTTGGTGCGTGTGACTTATACGGGCCATTGGGGGGTTCATGTACGCTTGATCGGGGGGGTGCGGGTCGTATTTGTTGGTGCGTGTGACTTATACGGGCCGTTGGGGGGGTTTGTGTATGCTTGATCGGGGGGTGTGCGGGTCGTATTTGTTGGTGCGTGTGACTTATACGGGCCGTTGGCCGGTGGGGGGGTTCGTGTACGCTTGATGGGGGGGTGGTGTGCGGGTCGTATTTGTTGGTGCGTGTGACTTATACGGGCCGTGGGGGGGTTCACGTACGCTTGATCGAAGGGCAAACGGTTCGTATATGTTGATGCGGCTTGCTGTTACGCGATATTTTCCGTACAAATCAATCTTCATGCGCGACTACTTTGGTCCGTACAAATCGCGAACTGGGTTGCCGCAGTACATCGTACTTGTCAGTTTGTACAGCAGCTTTACGAATCGTACGGTTTGATTCCCGACGCTTATTCGTACGGGTCTCCGTCTGCGGTTAGGACAGATCCCTGAGATTCATATGGAGGTAGACGGAAATGGATCGTACTTCGCAGTTCGGAGGGAATTTTCACATTCGTATGGAATCGGGTACGAATATGAATCGTAGGGCGGTATTTTTACCAGGATCGGAATCGACCCCTATGTTTACTACATAAATAGATGCTCACTAGGTTACGCAGTCGGCATTGTGGCCACTCATTCACACTTTAATGAGATGCTATAGCGTCTAAACAGACGCACGGATGCTTTCCTCTTGATAGAATGTTTTTGTAACCTCATTCTAGTCACGTTCGTTTTTTAACCAATCAGCACATTTATACATTGTTTTTAGTTGGTGTGTGACTATACTTAGGCATCATATGCTTTTTTATGTTCACAGGTTACTCCGCCCGAAATGCATAGGGAATGGGTGTTACTGTGAAGATGTTTTGATGATGACCTTTTTTTTCATCCTGAAGGATCATTTTTCTGATTATGACATTGGAAGAGAATGAATAAATTCTTCTTGAATTATTTGAACCATTGAATACCGGAACATTCAATTCATTTTGGTTTATACGAATAACACACGTTGTTGTGTGCAAACACGCTGTGCGCAGGGGGCCGTCGCTGAAAACGGTGCAGCTGCTTCTTGTTGTACTTATATACCGGAAAGGTATCCTCAGGGGTTCTACCTAGATATGTCATGGTACTGTGGGCTTGTAGGCCAAGGATGACGATAGTGTTGACTTTTGAACAGAGCTATTATGCAGAATATGGTAATCCTGCTGTGATTATAAGAATCCTTATGCATACTAAATTAGGCTAGTTTTCGAAGAAAATCACACATTTATTCAGCACCTAACTAGGTAAAAGGTCAGCACCAAAGCCGTTATGTAGAGCAAGGAAGGACAAATATACGTAAAAGGTCATGCAACTACCTAGGCCTATATTGTGGTACATTGAGGCTCATAACAGGCGCTGAAGAGCAGGTCCTTTCTGGCAAGCGGACTATAAGCATTGTAATGCTACCCTGGAACAGTGAAAAAGCTAGAACCCATGATGCTGCCCCTCCCAGGCCCTCTCCCAGATCTTGTATTCAGTACAAAAACAGAGAACATAAATAGTTTACAAATTCCACCTACCAATGAACATAAGTAATGAAACAATAATGATAGCACCTAGCATACACAAACATTGAGAATGCAAAATAGAAAACTAGAAGGATTATACTAACACAGAGTTACCCATTACAGAAACGGAAAGGGAACAACACATCATTAAAATCTTTTTTAGGTCTTACCTGAGGCAGCGCATGTGCTGTCACTGCAGAAATCTTTTGGTAATTTCAAAAAATATATACATTTTCACTCTCATTTCCTTGCTTCTCATTGGTCAGTGTGTGCTGGCTTCACTTCCTTTTTATGTTTTTCCCCCTTCGATAGAGCATGGACCAAGTGTTTATTATTGTGCTTATTCATGTCCTTCCACTGCTCGTGCTTGAGGTACTATTTTTCTTCTTTCCTCAGCATCATTTGTTCCCCTATTATGTCCTTGTATTGCTGCATAATGTCACCGACAAGACAAACGCTTGAAAAAAATCCACAAGTAAAAAAAAAGTGCTATGACACGGTCAATGCTGGCCACGTCATAGCATTTTTTTTATTTTTTATTTCAACTATGCTGCACAACAGCCATGCTGTTGTAAAATACGGCAAATAAATTGTTGGCAAAGCCATTAGATCCTAGATAGGTGAGATCTATCAACTTTGCCAGTGCTTAGGGAAAAAAAGCACTATTAGTTAGTCAGCACTTTTGTGAGCATCAGAGGATTACCTTTTGACAAAGGTATTGGAAGGAGCCAGCTGAGTGTTAGGAAGCAGCAATGATGTGGGGGACTTGTCGGAGGCGTGAAAGAGAAAAGGGAGAACCAAGATAGAAGGCAGGGCCTCAAGAGAAGTTCTATGGTGCCAGCACTGCAATCTGTTTATTGGGCTGCATTTTCTGTGGTCTGCAGGTGTGTGTCCTCAAAGGATGGTGGGGGCTTGGAAATTATTATTTGTCCTCTCTGTGATGGAGAGACATGCACAGCACATAACCATCGACTTCCTACATGGCCCACAGTGCACACTCTGTAACACAGGGATATCCACCATAGGTCCACATGGGCTGGATCCACACCAGGTTATTAGAAAATACACATTAGATATATGCACATAAGATGCAAAGCAGTACTCATTTACATATTCACTATCTCTCATGGAATGCTGTCATGGATCTGGACTTCAGTACCCACATTGAACACTCTTGCTGTAATCTATTCGAAATATGAGATTCATTGAGTGATTTCAGTGAGGCAGGAGCTTTTTAGCAAACCAGGAAAATAACGCTGTCTTCCTGGATTAGAGTGTCTTGCTAAATGGGGCTGTTTCAGAATTGTTCCTTTATGTTAACCTGTCAGACTTAGAGCAGTCTTTCCACAAACCTTTTGCCTATTCACCTCCTGTTTGCTGAAATTCGTTTTTGTTGGCTTTAGGACTCTGTGAGCTTTACCACTGTTCACTAATGCTAAATTGCATTGCTCACTCCTTAAAACATGGGAAAATTGGCCTACACCTAATTGGTACATTTAATTTACTTATTCGTCCCTAGTACATTGGTACAACATATACCCAGGGCCTGTATATTAAAAGCTACTAGTTGGACTGCAGCATTTATTGTGCCACTCATTAAAGTAGCCTTTTCAAATATGTTTTAGGTCTGCTACTGCAATCTGTGTGCAGTTTAGACTGCCACTCATAAAACTCCCTTTTTTTAATACATGTAAGTCACTCCTAAGGAGAGCCCTAAACAGCTCTTAGGGTAGGATGCAGGGTATTAACAAAGTTGAACATGTATATTTAAGTTTTAACTGTCCTGGTAGTGAAAAACTCCCACATTCATTTTTCACTACTGCGAGGCCTACATCTTCCATAGGATATTATTGGGTTACCTTTTTAAATTTAATAAGTGATAACTTTTGTTGGGAATAGGTAAAAACGTCATGTTAGGTCTCTGAAAAAGTGTAATTTAAAACCTTTTTTTAAATAATTGGGCAAGTTGGATTTTAAATTACAATTCTGAAAATTACACTTTTGGAAAGTTTAAAAAGAAACAATTGATGGACTTAATGCTGGACAATGCAAACATTCACCCCGATTCACAAGGATCTGGGTTAAATCCATCATTCTTTTAAATACCACACCACCCCAGATTGGACCCACCCTTATGCAAATCAGTTTTGACTCTGTTCTTTGTGGGAACAGTCCAGCCCTAACTGCCAAGAATGATGCATTAAACCCAGATCATTTTGACTGGGGAGGAATATTTTCATTGTTCAGCATTTCGTCCATCAATTGTTTCTTTTGCATTTGTCACCCTAAGTGGGAAGGATATGTCCAGACGTGGATCCCGTGCTCACTGCACCGCTGGATTCAAGCTAGCCTGGCTGATGAGGCTTGAAGCCCCAAAACTGGCCCCAGGATGCTTGTTTCTGGTCCAGGGAGGACCTGGCTTGGCAGTTCGGGCTGGGCTGTTCCCATGAGGCACAGGCTGAAGACTGATTTGCATATGGCTGGGTCCAAACTGGGGTGGTCTGGTGTGCAAAAGAATGATTAATTAAACCCAGATCCTTGTGACTCGGGGAGTAATGTTTGCATTGTTCAGCATCCCGTCCATCAATTGTTTCTTTTGCATTTGTTGCCCTAAATGGAAAGGGTATACCCAGACGTGGGTCCTGTGCTCACCCCACCACTGGATTCAAGCTAGCCTGGCTGATGAGGGGTGATGCCCCAAAACCGGTCCCAGGATGATTGTTTCCAGTCCACGGAGGACCTGGCTTGGCAGTTTGTGCTCGATTGTTCACTTGAGGCACAGGTTCAAGACTGATTTGCATATGGCTAGGTCCAAACTGGGGTGGTAAGGTGAGCAAAAGAATGACGGATTAAACCCCGATCCTTGTGACTGAGGGTGAATGTTTGCATTGTTCAGCATTCCGTCCATCAATTGTTTCTTTTACTTTTGGAAAGTTGGCATTTTCTTCTCCTAACCATTTGGTTCCTGCAGCCTGTGTCCAGGATCATATGACTATGAACAGTTGGCAGTGTATTCCTCCCAGACAGTGAGACACAGGAGGAATAGTTGCTGGAAGGATGGGCCATCTTGCCAGGATGAGAGATATGGAGCCCTTCCCTACCCCACTTATATTTAAAAGGGGCTATCTAGTCTTTTGTCACCCCAGACCCATTGGAGTCTAAGCAGAGAAGAAGGAAATTCCAGAACTATCTATGGAGGTAGAACCCTGGACGAATCTTCCACTTCAAAACTGGCGCCAGCTACAAAAATAAGAGCCCTCCCGGTGTGTCGAACCACCAAAGAACATGGCCACTTGCTAAAGTGGCTCTGTGACCCAGTACTCTTCCCCAGAAATATCTGGACTCTCATCTGTACATCCGACCCCTACCAGCAACCTCTAAACGGGTGGGTTCTATGGGACTTCCGCCCGACAGTTCATTGCAGCAAAAATCGTGCTCGTATCGAGATGGGGGAGGTAGGGCCTCAGAGCGTCAGTAGAGTCCTGACCGAGAGTGGGAGGCAGCCGTGACGTATCAGAGGGCCAGGAGCAGCAAGCAGCGAAGAGCTGGTCCTGGAAGCACACAACGATCCCGGTGCTGCAGCGGCCCCATGGAGCTGGTTTGGGGTGAAGTGGGGCAAAAGGAACAGGAGTGGTGCCTATTTGCTTAGGCTCTGGCAGAAAAGAAGCGCATCCGCCCAGCACGGTTGGAGGTCAGAGATCAAGCAGACTAATCATGCGAGGCGGGGTAAGTGAGCGACTGCGCTTCCTTCCATCCCACCCCCACCCCTGAGCCTGATATGGGTGGACACTGGAGACAACAATGCCTGGCAAAGGCTCTATGTCTTAGCCAGTAGACCCCGAATGGCCAAGGGCAGGATAGCCCCCAGGTGGACACCAGAATTGGATTGCAGCACTTGGGATCAGTGTCTGAATGTACCAATATCAGGAAAATATATCCCCAATTCATGCCTGATGTGCTACTGAGGAAAAAGGAAGTGCCTACAGATAATACAGCCGCCCCCATGATGTTGGAGAGTGTGGAGGATTCAGGGAAGCAAGAAAACCTGACAGGCCACAGAGGAACCACCACTCTGCGGTGGCAGGGAGGGTCCTGGAGCTAGTCTATCCCTACCAACGAGCCCTCTTACTGTTGGCAAATATGACTATGTAAAGAGGGATGAAAAGTACACTTCATGCAAAGCTTGATAAATTTTCTTTCCCCAAGGGGCAGGAGGGTCCGGAGAACACTGAAGATTGTGCCTAATGTGGCCCCTTCAATCAACTGATGGAGGTACATTATCTCTACATGATTTCATGGCAGCAATCCAGAGGGTCCAAGCAGCCTTGGAGGGGTGTATAGACAATGTTTTGATGGAAGTGTCCCTGATAGGCACCAATATCCAGAACATGAGCTCTAGGATCCAAGAAGTAGAGGTCAAAATGAAAGATCTGCTACAAGACACAAAGACTCTCAAGGGCCAAGTCAAAGAACTTCAAACAACCACTGCACACCTGGAAGCACGAATTGAAGATTATGAAGGCAGATCACAGCGCAACAATGTTCAAATTTTGGGTGCTCCTGAGTGGGCTGATGGGCCTACTATAGATATATTTGTTGAAGAGCTCATCCTCAAAACACCTTCAACTTCGGGGCCTCTCAAAATTCTTTTCAGTAGAGAGAGCACACCTAGTGCCGGGAGGTAGGCCGCAGCCCAGCGCACCACCAAGGACTATCCTTGATTGTCTCTTTAATTTCAGGGATCGCAATGTGGTGTTGCAGTTGGCTAGCGCTGCCCCACCAGTCCAATATGAAAATTCCCCAATAATGTTCTTTCCGGACTTTACTCTGAAGTTACAAAAACAAAGACGCAAGTTCCTGATGGTTAAACAAGCACAGAGAGAAAAGGAACTGAAATATTCTCCTGGCAAAATTGCTTGTGGAGGATGAGGGCAAGACCTGTATCTCCGACTCACCAGAGGCAGCGTGGGCATGGCGTGAAGGATGGCGTATGGTGAGAGGCTCCTTATCAAATGTGAACCGAGGGAAGCAAAAGAGAAGAACATCAGACATTGCAGTGAAACTGATGCTGGGGGGGCACTTGACAGGCCTCCAATGAGACTGAGGTCGCAAACTTGATTTGGGCCTACACGCCGAGGAATACTTTCCTGCAGTGTACTATTGGAGCAAATGACCTCCCAGGCCTGGTGGAAGTTTGTGGGCTGCATTTGAGATTGGGTAGCGGGAGACAATCGGGGCCCTGGCCCCATCTGACCTGCACTTTGATCTATGTTTATAATTGTTGGGATGATTTGAAATCCTGCTTTTGAGGTGGAGGGCTGGAACTGGGGAGGTACACAGTCCCCCCTACATCTTTCACAAACTGGGAGAGACAACGGTTAGAAGGGGGTTTTGTTCTCTCATATGGTTTGTATATTACACCATTCAAATTTTGGCCAGATCGCACCACCCACACTAAAAGTCACCACCATATACCAAAAGCATCAGACTTGTACATCACTTGAGTCACTCCCCCCACTGGGTGGGAGCTCTTTATCCCAGAACCCTCACTCCCCATGGCTAAGACAAATATCCTTGATATTTGCCTAGAGATGTGGAATGTCAATGGCCTGGGGGATAACATTAAATGAGGTATAGTTCTTCAATTCCTAAAACGACACTCCCTGGAAGTAGTCCTCCTGCTGGAAACCCACCTTTTGGACAAAACCTGCAAGGCCTTGGACCTATGGGGTTACAAAATGATGGTCCACTCTGGGTTCACCTCGGAATCCAGAGGTACAGGGACACTCCTTTAAGAAGCAATTCCCACTCATGGTAGAGAGAACGTGGGTAGATAAGGGGGATAGATACACAGAGCTCTCCGGAAAATGGGAAGGGGAAACAATAACATAATCTCGCTGTTTGAATGACACAATGGACCCACTGCCAGTGAGGAAGCTACGTGAGACACAAACATGACTGATGGAGTTAATGGGTGCCTGGGACTGATTGACAGCTGGAGAACTCTGATCCCAGTCACTTGAGAGTGCACTTTTCACTCTGGCGTGCATGGTAGCCTTTCACAAATTGACCTCCTGGTCAAACTCCCATCTCAGCTTCCTTGTTTTGGGTATGTGAGACACTTAACACGGGGAAGTTCAGACCACTCCCCAATATGGGTGCAATATAGAATTTGTAAGCTTCAAACGAATAACACAATAAGCATTAACACATCAAACCTAAAAATACCGAAGATCAGGGAGGACTTGATAAAAGCAACAGACTACTATTTTAAAGAAAATGAACAGTCCATGACATCACCGGGGAAACTCTAGGAAGCATATAACACAGTAGTCAGGGGACAGGCCCTCTCTCTGATGGTCGGAAACAGGAGAGACCAGAGGAAAGATGTAGAGAGACCAGAACGTAGCATTTTAGACCTTGAAGCACAATTGGTACACTAAATGAGGGAGACACAAGACATTTGTTGAGCCTTAAACAGCAGGAGTACAGGGACTTGAAGACTCAAGCAACCAGGGTCATGATAAGATGACTCAGCACCAAGTATATGAGCATAGGAACAATGCAGGAAAGCATCTCGCCTAGCTCGAGAAACGAGAAAAAGCCAGTCGGTGGGTAGCAGCCATCTATCTGGCGAAAGGCGATAACCTCACTGACCCTCAGGAGATAGCGGACGCTTTTGAGGCCCATTATGAGTATGTTCACACCTCAGAGACGACAAATACTATACAAGATGCATTAGATCTCCTCAGGGATCGACCCCTCCCTAAACCCACACCGAAAGACATCCAAGCCTTAAATAGTGACCTGACGTGTGAGGAGGGGAAGCAGACGATCACAGCAGTTAGATCACGGAAGGCACTGGGTCCGAACGTGATTCCCATTGAACTATATAAATAACAGCAACATTTACAGTGACTCACCTGCTCAAAATGTACGAAAATAGCAGAGAAATTGGCACTCTGCCCCGAGACCAGCGCCTTGCAACAATAGTTGTAATTTGTAAGGAGGGTGAACTAGCTCACAAATGTGGATCATATCGACCCATTTCCTTGTTAAATGCTGAGGCAAATGTCCTTGACAAGCTGCTAACCCTCGACATTATTCTGATTATTTCCAAGCTAGTACACCCAGATTAATCTGGGTTTATGCCAGGCCAAAATACGGCCCTCAAGCTTCTACACTTCTATGGGCTCGTAGGACATGCCACTCGAATTTGAGAAGACATGGCAGTTCTTGTTTAGTTCTTTTGACGTCAAAGCATACTCGCTGAGACGACAGAAGGCTGCACAAACAAACACTTGGAAGGCGGTAAAAATGGATGACAACAAATAATATGGGATAATACTGATAAGATTGGAAGAGAAAAACTAACAAAGACAAGGAACTATTTGGGGAAACTGGGACAGAATTACAACCGGTTAAAAGATTACACTAACCATACCAACGAAACAGCCCTGAGGAAGTTGCGGCCACTTGCCATTGGTGACCAAACACATGTTGGCTAAAAAGAGGCTGAAAAAAAGAACTACACAAGATCATATGAGAATAAACCTAACAAATACAAAGAAAGACAAGAATTGTTGATATCTGTTATTTATGTAATAAGTGTTAACATTAGCGTATGCTGGGAAAATCACATTTTTTGTACAAACTGGGTGAATTTGGTCCTCCAAGTGGGGATGACCAAAATCAAAAGCACCGCACATAAATAAGTTCCACGACAACTTTCATGTGTACTTCTGTAGAGCGCTACAGGACCTTCTGCAAACCTCACCCGTGCTAGCGTACAATGTTTAAGTAGTCTGTACAGAGTTGAGTTACCAACGTATGCCAAGTTGTGCCTGCTTAATGTATGGGAGGCCACGGATCTGGGAAGAGGGGAGAGAATTGGAGTGACCTTGGCCCTGATAATTGCAAAAAGCAATATAGCATGCATTTGAGGCGTTGAGGGAGCACCGTCACTGGGCGATTGGAGAAAAGATATGGATTGGTGCATGGTGGCTGAAAAAAACATTTATCAGAACAAAGGCTGCCCTCAAAAGTGGGGGAGGGTCTGTAGTAAATAGAACGAGTATAGAGGCCTCCAATGCCCCGCCCGTACGGCCCAAGCAAGACAAGAGGGGTTGGAGGATGGAAATGAATAAGGGGGAGCAATGTTCTGGTATGTTCTGATACAATTATATGACAAGTGAGTGGTGTAATGCAATGTTTCAAATAAATTGTAATAAAAAGGAGTTTAAAAGAAGAAATAGGACCCCCAAACCCACTCTTAAGTTGGCTGCAAAGGACTCTACGATTTCCTGCCTGGGACTAAAGAGGGCTGCGTGAGGCCTGCTCTAAACTTCAGGGAACTGCCCTGCTGCTTGAAGCCTGCCATGATCCCTCAGAAGACTTTATTGTTGGGTGAGGACTGCCTTGCTGTTTGAACCCAGGACTATCAGAATGGCTCCATGGGCTAGATGGCTGGCATCCTGTTCTGAGCTGCAGGGACACAAAAAGCTACAACAATTAGAACTCGTCACCTGGACCCTGCCTGAATGAGCCCTGCCCTCCAAGTGGTGCCCACTGAGTCCTTGACACTTGGAAGCGGTGCTAAAGGTGCCCAAACAGCCTATTACCAAAACTTGGGCCTTAAAAAAAATTCTGCCAATAAGTTCTCTGCAAACCCATAGAAGACAGGCACATACCTGTTCATCGAACCACCCAAGGTGCATCGCCGGTCAGCCTCACTTTGTGGCTAGTCCTGATATGTTCTTCATCTGCTCAGCAAATTCTGTTAGCCGACTCCTCGCAGAAGGGGTATTCATCCTCATGGATCCCTTGTCGGCTACAGCCTGCAGCTTCGTACCGCTTGAGATTTTCAACTTCCATTACAGAGATAAAGTCTGAATGTTGAAATCTTCACCATGACTTCATCCCTGAAGAAGACGCCTCTGCCTTGAACCCTGCCAGCAGCCTTGCCCTCTGAAGTTTACATTCTCAGACATTTGTCTTCCAAATGTCTTCTAAGTCTGAAGGTAAGTTGAGACTGGACCCAATCTACTTTGTATACCTTGTAGGAAAGGCATCTTTTTTTGTCCTGATCACCCCCATTTTTTGACTGATGCTGATCGTTACTGGCTCAGAAAGGGCCATGGGCTTTGCTAACCAGGCCCAGGGTCCTCTAAAGGTATATGATAAATTGATATAATTCTAACCCTCTGAAGGATGCTATGTATAAAGCGCCAGTTCCACTGGCCCCTGATTACAATAAGGAGTTTATTGACCATGCAGATGCTTCAGAGCAAGGGATCGGGGCAGTACTGACACAAGTGAATAAAGAGGGCCAAGATCAACCAGCAGCTTTAATTACCAGGAGACTTCTCTCCAGAGAGCAAAGATGGAGTGCCATTAGGAGATAAGCCTTTGCTGTGGTCTGGTCCCTAAAGAAGCTAAGATCATACTTATTTGGCACTCACGTTCATGTCTAAACGGACCACAGACATTTCAATGGCTCATGCAGATGAGGGGGAAGAACCCAGATGTTGAGGTGGACTTTACAGTTGAAGACAGACCTGGGACTGCTCATGCCAATTCAAATGGACTTTCCAGGTTTTTCCACTGAGATGATGAGGACTACCAGGGTGTAGGTTAGTTGCCAATCACCCTACATCGGGGGGTGGTGGGAATGTAGGAAAGTCATCCTTTTAGCCCTGATCACACTAATTTCTTTTACTGATGCTGGTGGTTACTGACTCTGAAAGCGCCCTGGGCTCTGTTACGTCCCTAGTATATGGTAGGGCATGTAGGCTTAGAGACCTCAGTGGACCTAATGCACTTACGTATGCACTGCTGTGGTGTCTGGTGTCATTGTAGAGCCAGACCTGCTTTGCAGGCTGGCTTTAAAATAAAACTATGCCCAAATTTGACTTTGAAATTAAAAGTACTTCCAAATTCCCAAACTACCTTTTTTATACTTATAGGACAACCATAAGGTCTGCCCTAGATTCTTCAAGGGTAGGGTGCAGTCTTATAAAAAGCAGGGCAATATAAAATATGTGCTGTATGGCCTGGTAGTGAAAAACAGACAAAGTCATTTTCCCTATTATAGTCCTGGTAGCCCCTTAGGCTAACATAGGAAGGCTTTATTAAACTTAATAAAGTCTAGCTTTTGATTGGAGTTAGCTATATATTTCATTCAAAGTATCAAAATTATGGTTACAAATTGCTATGGTTGGATTTAATATAACTATTACAGGAACGTTGTTTTAGGACTTTCTATCCTGAAATTACCTAAAGCAGCCCTGTAGCATCCTCTTTGACTGGTCAGCCTTTTACAGCCTGAGCCAAGATGCTCCTTTAGTAAGTATGAAGGGGCCTGGGGCTGCATTAATACAGCCAATTGGTGGGAGGAAATTTGCTTACTGACAAAGTTAGGGACAGGAAGGGAGTTGGGGAGATAAGCTGGACTTCAAAGGCATGGTAACAGATGTTGTAGGACCCAGGTCAGCCCCCACTTTCTTGAACTCCAGGCAGTTGGGAGCCCCCTTAATTAGATTAGGAGCGTGGCTGGAAAATTATTGAAGTCAGATGTTAGCAACACCTCTGAATTAAGTCACACAGACACACACACCAATGAGGGAATTTCACCATTTTTATTTTTGGGAGAACAGTGCTTTCTTGATTGAAAATATGCCACACTTCGCAGGAAGTGGTCACAGCAGAGGGAAATAGATTTACCGCTATTAGTTGGTGTGTGTCCGCCTCCTGCTAGCCCAGAATGGAGGATAGATATTGGAGAGCTGCAGGAGCACATCAGATCACTTCCTGGAACATCAAAAAAAGAAGTACTTCCCTACTGGACCCTTGGTATGCACCACAGAAGGCTTGCACTCAGAGGCGCTGCACTCTAAAGGCTCCACACAGAAAGCACTGTGCCTAATGCAAATGAAAAGGAGTGGACTCCTTGTTAGCAACAGGTACAAAAGTGGTGGAAGAATTCCCCTGCAAAGCCAAAGAGAGTATCATCCCAGCTGACCAGTTGCAACTGGAGTGTTCCTGGCCTGTGCATGCACACTGTTGGAAATTGAGTCCTAGTTCCCAAGAGGCTATCCCAAGTCTCTGAACATCTGATTGGTGCTATTGGACTCTTGTGTTCTCCAAAGGAACTAAGAAACTGCAAGAACTCAAAGTTTAGAAGCTTTTTGCAAAGTTTTGCAGAAAAGCTTCAAGAGGAGACCAGCTCAACGTCAGCCTGACCCTGCTGGTTTGCCCAGCTGAATACTTTAGAACTCTTCAACGTCAACGCAGAGGACAAAGACTTCCAGAGGCTCACCAAGGCATTGTGCTATGGTAGGCCGCCGTCATCAAATCGAATTCTAGATTTGAGGAACCCGAGGGTTTGTCGTTGGGAGAAAATCTTCTAGAAAAATGCTAAAGACTTGATTACGAGTTTGGTGGAAAGTGTTGCTCTATTACAAATGTGATAGATATCCCATCCACTGTATTACAATTCCATTATATCCTATGCAACTGGTAATATGGCAGATTAAGAATTTGTCACGTTTGTGACGGAAAATGCCATCTGCCAAACTTGTAATCAGGCACCAAGTCCGAAGGTACATTTCTGACCGGGACCAAGCCCTCAACCTTTCTCACTCACACTCCATCACAGTCGGCCTAAAACGTTCACTTTGCCTCAGTACAATACGACCTGATAACGAGTGGTGCTTTAAACGTTTTGGTACTAGAATGGACAATTTTTAATTTAATTTTAAAATTCATATCTCTGGTGTCATTTTAAAGACAAAAATATTCTCTATTGTTGCGTCTTTTACTTATTTGCTGTTTTGGTGGTATTAAATGCTTTACATATACCTTTTTCCTAAATTATGCCTGAGAGCTCATTTGCTAAGCTGCCATGGGTTCACCAAGGATTAGTTTACTGAGATTTGACTAGACTTATTAGTGATTGTGGTACTATACCTAGCTGAGGGTGAATACCCCCACCTACTAATAATCCCCTTTCCTACATATCCATGCACATTGTGGTCAGCCATAACTTTCAACTTTGCCCTGGTTTCACACAACTAGATGGCGCTCTGATCTTTTCGGCGCTAGAGTTTACTAAAAACTTGAACAATTTATAACTCCGGTTCTTCGGATTGGATTTTTGTTGTTTTTGTGTCAAATAATTTATAACATTTTACTCTGTTTTTCTAAATTGTTGTGGATTTTAGTTGTGTTGTGTTCTTACTTTATTACAGTTTTTTGTGCTGCATAAATACTTTACGCATTGTCTCTGCATTAAGAGTTAGTATATCAGGGATTACCTTACTGCAGTATTCAAAATATCCCCAACGAACCTCTTACGCACCTAAACCTCTAGACAGAGTGGTACACGGCATGCCCATGAAACAGGTGTGATAGACATTAGGAGCTCAACTAAGCAAATAATAAACCATAAATAAAGTGATTGTCTAGTTGCAGTTCTACTCAATTGGAGAGTCAGACACTGCTGATTTTGGTTGCTTTTAGACCCCTTTAACCACTTGGATGCTAATGACAAGGGTAACTCGTCATGGAGTGCCCATTCATTTCAATGGAAATTACATGAAATCGTTGGACATGCCATAGCATCCATTAAGCAAGGATATTGTCATGACACAATCAATGGAAAATATACAAAACTGTCACAGAGGGATTGATACATTGTAATCTCCTCACACATTTTTAGGACGGTAGTTAACCCCCAATGTGGATGTGAAATGGTGGTGGCAATCCCCATGATGCCTGGATTTTGTATTGTACTATTAAGAAAGTTACTGCAGGCTTTGTCTGCTTTACAAGCCAGAGGCTGGGGCTGCAGCAGCACCTGAACCATAGGGAGAGGCCCTGCTGACTCTGTTGACATCTGCAATCCCCACCTGAGTATGAAGGCATGCACCACTAAATCCCCGAAGCCATGGATGCACAGACACAGGTAGCAGGAGAACACACTCTTCAGGCTCAGAACAGGGATAAGAAAATCTTATTTTGGGGACCTTCCTCTGACCCGAACTCAATCACACCACCCAAACAAAATGAAGGGCCCAACCTGAGTTCCAGTTGTGATCTTATTATAAACCGAAATGGAAGGTTGAAGGTGGTTGTAGTCCTTTTTGGTACCAAACCTTCAAAGGTGATTTGCTGTCTAAAGTTAAAACCGCCCGTCCTGCTTGCAATTTTTCTTAGTGTAAACGTTTACAAGCTATTTTGTGGTCTGGTCTATCCTTTGTTTTCACCAAAGGCCGTGCTGACCTAGTTCCTCGGGTCTCTGTGGGCCATTCAGAAGTGATATGCTGAGAGCCCACAAACAAATACAGTTTCAGGGAACAAGTTGTCTTGCTGTGGGGCACAATGCACTGTGAACCAGTGTCACAAGGCCTCATCACATTCTTGTGATGCAAATATTTCACTACACTCCACCATGTCAAAGTATGTCCTTCCTGCGCAGCTCCTTTCAGCCCTTATGTTCTAGGTACCCTTCCTTTTGTGCAAGTGGACCAGCAGCACCCACGCTCTGAAATCGCTGCACTCCTTCCTAATGTGAGTTTCAAGGTAAACTTTCTAGGATGACAAATAACTTCCAGGATCTTGTTCCTGAACATGACAAGAGGAGTTAGCAGTCAGTTACCAAAACATGCAGCTCATTTATCTTTCTTGGTGACCACTGGTGCAGGTCCCCTAAAAATGGTCAACAGGAAATCCTGGCATACGGCTACATGGCTGCTGCCCCCACACATATACTCAGTTTGAAGACAGACATTACGAACTGAACAGGTCTGGCTCTGGGACTGGTTTCAGGCAGTTCCTTGCTCTTGTATATTCCTCCCATACTTGTTTTAACACAGTCGTCGTAAACTAGTATAAGCAGGCAGGATTAGTGGCACTAGGAGCTTGTAGTGTTGTGATGTTAGGAGTGCTAGGACCTTTGTGGTTCTGGGCAGAATCTGAAAAGGAAGTTACTTGATCTGTTGGGATGCATTAAGGTGTAGCTATTGAAAACATGACATAATGTGTGCAGTTTGTGATCGTACATGAAAGAACAAAGATGTCTTGTATGGAGCTCCGTGTGTGGCGTGTTCATTTGCATGCTGTTGGGCTGGAAAGGATGCTACAAAGCTCACTGTCAGAGAGACCCAAAACAAAGGCACAAAAGAGGAAGCAGCTCTCTCACTCATCTCCCTCTTACCCTGTTGGGGAGCGCTAGGACTTTGTGGTTCTTGGCGGGCTCTAAAAAGAAAGTTACATGATCTGTTGGGAGGTGTTAAGGTGTGGCTACTAAAATCATGTAGTAATGTGTGCAGTGTGCGATTGTATGAGAAAGAATAAAGACGACTGTTATGGAGCTCCATGTGTGGTGTGTTCATTTGCATGCTCCAGGGCTGGAAACCATGCTACATTACGCGATGGGTAGCGGATTGTTCCTCTGAAAAAAACAACACTGCTCTTCCTGAGAGTTTGTAACTGTACAGCAAACTGCTCATGCATGGCCCGAATCAGAGCAAAGTAGTCTGAAGTTGGCGTATGTGGAGTCAAAACCCTGCTCCAGACACAACCATTGAAGAAGTTGAAGGCCGTACAGAGGAGCACATTCGAAAACCCTGCCAGAATCTGTGGTAAGACTGAAAGAAGAGATATTGCGCTGCACCATAACACAAAGCCATCATCCATGCCAAACAAATGCTAAAGGCAGTGACAACCCGGTATGAAAGCAGTGTTGGACACGGGATCACCGGTCCACCTAGGGTAGCCTGGCACAAAGTGGAGAGGCCTATCTCCAGGACTTCTGTGTTATACTTGCGTCACACTCAACTCAGTAACCCAGCACAACTCCACTCCAAAAATGACACCCCACCGACTTTTTTAGAAAAGTAGAAAAACTTTATCTTTCCTTCAAATTTTACTTTTACTTTAGACGCCACAGCAATAACATATCATCATTTTAAACGGTTCACAATTAGAATTCCTGTTTCCTGAAATACAAGTTATTGCATTAGCTCCTGTCACACTAGTGAATCCTACTCATTTACATCACCAGAAGCAGATTAGTATGCATATTCATTGCAGGCCAACACTCATTTAACTATTGGGAGCGATTAGAGGGAGGCCTAGAGATAAATCAGCAGGGCCTCTTTAGTTTGATTCAATCAGCTGGTTATCTCAATTGACTGGAAGATCCGTGCCTATAAATAAACAATGCCCAAGATTACATTAAGCCATTTCTACGTAGTATTATTATGAAAGGTTTTCATTCACCACAGTTAGCGCATACTTCCGCTTTAGCGGGACGATAGAATTCCTGAATTAAATCAAGCTTGAATACACATTCATTTTTAAAAGTAACCTTGCCACCTGGGGATTACTTGGCAACACTCTGTTTCCCGGATAGTTCGGTTCTCATGGGAAAAGTATACCTCACAGGTGAATCAGCAATTGCCCCTGGAGTCGTGCTTCCCCCCCCTCCTTTCTTTTCCCCTGGGCTCAACTCCCGGCTCTCTGTTATGTTATGTTATGTTACACATATTTTTATTGTGCACAGCTGCCCCAGCTGAGGGGCGTCCTGGCGCCTGGCAGGAAAGTATGCAACACCTCCAGAGAACACAACAGATAAAAACGGGGGAAGTTATTAAAAGAGAAAAGTCTTTAAGGCTTTACGAAAAGCTAACAAGTCGTCCAACAGCCGCAATTCAACTGGGAGGAAATTCCAAAGCTCAGCTGCTCTGACCCGGCAGGATCGGCCACCAACTCGACACAACCTAAATCGAGGGATCACGGCAAGAGCCTGGCCCCCAGATCTCAAAGAGCGGGTAGGAACATACCATGACAAAAGATCTGCAAGGATTTGCGGACCCCCGACCCTCAGGATCTTGAACGCCAAACACAACACCTTGAACTGGATACGTGACTTGATGGGCAGCCAATGCAGCGATCTCAGTGTGCCCGAGACGGAGCTAGTTCGAGGTAAGCCCACAATGGCTCTCGCCGCAGCGTTCTGCACGCGCTGGAGGCGGGTGGTCTCCGCCACATTGGTCCCTACCAAAAGGGAGCTTGCATAGTCCAGGCGAGATAACACAGTAGCCTGGACTATCAGCTGCCTAGTACCATGGTCAAAGAACTTCAGAATGGGCTGTAACGACCGCAAAATGCCAAAACAGCAGGCCGCGATTTTCTTCGATTGGGCCACAAAACTGAGCGATGGGTCCATCCATACTCCCAGGTTCTTTAGTTCAGTGACCGGACAGGGGACCGGCCCTAGTTCAGCCGGCCACCACCTGTCCCCCCACAGTTCCGTCCCCCTACCGACGATCATGATCTCAGTTTTCTTAGCGTTGAGCTGGAGACAGTTGTTCTTCATCCAGCTTGCCACCGCCCTAAGTCCACTCTGAAACCTGGGGGCATCCCGGTCCGCATCCCCGCTGATCGTAACCGCTAGCTGAGTGTCGTCAGCATATGAGACCATAGTCATGTCCCATTGCTTGACGACCTCAGCCAGCGGTCTCACGTATAGATTGAACAACGTGGGACTCAGCGAGGAGCCTTGCGGGACCCCCTGCTTCAGAGGATGGAATTGGGACTGGAACGGTGGCAGGGCAACGCTAAAGAAACGATCGTCGAGGAAGGAACGGAACCACTGGAGGGCAGTGCCACCCAGCCCAATCTCCTCCAGGCGATGCAGCAGGATAGGATGGGAAACAGTGTCAAACGCAGCGCTCAGGTCTAAAAGAACGAGCGCTGCTGTCTGCCCCGCATCCATCACCGTGCGAAGATGTTCCGCCATGGAGAGAAGGGCGGTTTCCGTGCTGTGCCCAGCACGGAAGCCGTTCTGGGTGGAGTCCAGGATGTTAGCCTGGATAAGGTGGGCCGATAGAACTTTGTTGACATGGGCCTCCAACACTTTGGTGGGCCAAGGAAGCAAAGAGATAGGCCGATAGTTTTCAGGCTTATCTGGGTCCAAGGAGGGTTTCTTAAGAATGGGAGAAACCACCGCCCGCTTCCAGCTCAGGGGAACCGTGCCGGACTCCAATGAGATGTTAATCAAGGAGTGTACCACGGTCCGTCCCACAAACGACTAATCTCTAAAAAGAGTCGCACTAAGCGGGTCAGCGGGGGACTCAGATTTGACCTGCTTCGCCAAGATGTCAAACCCTTCCGATGTCAACGGGGGCAGCGCGTGCAAGACGGTCTCTCCATAGATGTTGGTCGGAGACTCCACTGGAGGGCCTGTAGATGGAACGGTCTTATAGATGTTGTGGACCTTATCCTGAAAAAATACAGCAAGGGCCTCACAGTGAGCTGTGGAGCCAGTCGTCGGAGCACAGGGACGTTTAACTAAAAGATCCTTCATCAATTTAAAAATGGTTTTAGAGGGGTTGGAGCTGTTGCCCACTTCGGCAGTATAGTAAGTTGCCCGAGCACGGCAAACAGCCCGATGGTAAGATTTGACGGAGGCGAGATAGATAGCTTTTTTCCCCATGTCGTACGCCTTCCGCCAAGCCCTCTCTGCTCGCCTACAAGTACCCTTGAGTGCACGTAAGGCGCCGTCGTACCACGGATTAGAATCCCTCGAACTGATCTTACAGGCGGCAAGTGGGATAAGGGCATCAAGTGCCTTGGAGATCCACGCGCAGAACCCATCGTAACCTGTATCAACAGTCACAAAAGGATCTAATGGCTCTGCATCCAGGACACGATGAAAGTCCTCCAACCGTAATTTACTCCACTGCCGTCTGACGATCTCTCCTACCGGAAAAGTCCTTGTGCACTGTCCGGTCGTTAGTCAAATGAAAGGGGGCAAAGGCTTACTTAGTTGGGCCCCTCCACAGTCACTGGACGCAGCCCCCAGTGACAGAATCTTCCCCTGGGACGGGTGCCCCCTCTCAGCGATTCCTGCTCCGATCTCGATGCAACTCCCTCCTCACCCTCACAGAGATGGGGCGTCTTTCCGGAGACTAGGCGCTCCCCGGCCGTGACTCCTCCCTCCAGGCAGGTCGCACCTCCTTTGGGCCCGCCCCGCTCCTCCTGTCACGTCAGGGCAGGACGCTACTCCGGTTTCCGCTGCCTGGCAACTGCCGATACAATGCCGCGTACACCCTGTCAGTGTTGGACCTTCCCCACAGCCTCCTCAGCGGGAAAGTTAACGCTCCTAAAGGCCCCGGACTCTCCGCTGACCCTACCGCTGAACTATGCGGATACAGTCACAAGGGACGCCGCCGGCGCCAAACCGCTGGAATTACGCTACCACCACAGGAAATCCGCTAGAACAGCGGCGGTGATGCCACATTAGCGGGGGAACACAGGTCAGTCCAGCTGCATGAGATGACAGGTTTAGGTGGGTCACAGCAGGGCAGATTGGTGAGGGGTCATGCTGAGGCGCGGGGTGATAAATAATCCAAAGGTATTTTTCTCCCAGGCTACAGCCCCACTCACCCTCACCAGCCTAGTCAAGTTCCTTTGGTCCACAACCTGGTCTTCCACTTGGAGTACTGGTGGCTTCAAATGATATTGTCCTCGCGGGGTCAGATCAGTGGGCTGGGGGCAGCATCACTTAACGGAGTAGCAGCCTCTGAAGGCAATCAACCCCTCACAGTGCCCACCTCCTCACTCCACAGCCTGGACTCCAGCTTGTCCTCTCTTCTCTTCCACCAACTCCTTACTTCACAAAATGGCCGCCCAATATTCCATCTTATATAGTCTGGGCCGGAGTGTCCAGAATGGGCCAGAAGGTTCTGGAACCCCTTATGTTACCCTATGGCACCAAGCTATGAGGTAAAACTTTGACAGTTGGCAGGCCACCATTTTGTGAGGGTGCCTACTCTTCCTCCATTTTATAAGAGCACCTGCGCCTCATTACTAATTAGTAATAATGAGGCACCCAGAGACCTAAGGTCAACAGCAAAAAAAAAATATATAGTGGACAAAACTTCAGAAGGCCAAAAGGGTAAAAAAAAAGAATAAGGAGGGACCACCCAAAGGACTGTCAGGTCTAACACGCGTCGCCCCCAGCTGAAAGTGGGGAGAGCTACCCAACCCCTTGGGAGGTCTCATCACTAAGGCGGAAATACCTTGAGAGACCGTCAGCGTTGGCGTGGTCCACTCCAGGTCGATGTTCCACCCTGAAGTCTATTCCCTGTAGGGAGATGGACCACCTTAGCAACTTGGGATTCTCACCCCTCATTTGCATCAGCCAACAAAGGGGCCGGTGGTCCGTCTGAACAAGGAAGTGCGAGCCAAATATGTGTGACCGCAACTTCTTCAGAGCCCATACCACCGCAAAAGCTTCCCGCTAAATCGCACTCCACCTCTGTTCCCGGGGGAGTAGTCTCCTAGATAGGAAAACCACAGGTTGGTCCAGTCCCTCTTCATTGAGTTGGGATAACATTGCCCCAATACCATGCTCCGATGCATCCGTTTGGACGATAAACTCCTTGGAAAAATCAGGGGGCATTAAGACAGGAGCCGCACACATTGCTTGCTTTAGGGTGTCAAAAGCTTGTTGACACGCCTCAGTTCAGACTACCCGTCGAGGTTGTTTCTTGGATGTAAGCTCAGTCAAGGGAGCCACAATTGTGCCATATCCCTTGACAAAGCGACTGTAGTATCCTGTGAGGCCAAGAAAAGCTCGGCCCTCAGTTTGGGTCTTGGGGGGTTCCCAGGCCATGATGGTCTCAATCTTAGCCTGGAGGGGCTGCTCCTTACCCCGGCCCACCAAGTGGCCTAAGTACACTACCGACCCCTGCCCGATCTGGCATTTGCTGGCCTTGATCGTCAAGCCAGCCTGCTTCAGGGCTTGAAGGACAGCCTGGAGGTGGCACAAATGGTCCTCCCAGCTGCTGCTGAAGACAGCGATGTCATCAAGATAGGCAGCAGAGAAGGCCTCCATACCGGAGAGGACCTGATTCACCAGCCGCTGAAAAGTGGCAGGGACGTTCTTGAGCCCAAAGGGCATCACACAGAACTGGTAGTGGCCCTAAGGAGTGGAGAAGGCTGACCTTTCCTTTGCTCCATCTGTAAGGGAGATCTGCCAGTACCCTGATGTGAGGTCAAAGGTACTTGGATATTGGGCAGCTCCCAGCCGGTCAATGAGCTAATCCGCCCTCGGGATAGGATGGGCATCGGTCTTTGTCACAGAGTTCAGTCCCCTGTAATCCACACAGAACCTGAGTTCTGGGGTGGTGCCCGGCGGGGCAGCTTTTGGTACCAGAACCACCGGACTGGACCAGGGGCTACTTGAAGGTTCAATTACTCCCAGCTCCAGCATCTTAGTGACTTCACTGTGGATACTGGCCTTCACCTTATCTGACAGCCGGTAGGACTTGGACTTCACAGGTGGGCTGTCCCCTGTGTCCACATCATGGGTACACAGGTGGGTCCTTCCCGGGATAAGGGAGAACAGTGAGGAATACTGCTCCAGGACCTGATGGCAGTCTCTCCGCTGTTCTGGAGTCAGGGATGGTGAGAGGATCACCCCTCCACCGACCCATCCTTCTCTTGGGACACAAAGAGATCAGGGAGAGGCTCACTTTCCTCTTCCTCTGTCCCATCAGTCACCATCATCAAGATGACCTCGGGCCTCTCATGGTGGGGTTTGAGGCGGTTGACATGGAGCACCCGATGGGGCTGCCTGGGGGTCTTAAGATCCACTTAGTAAGTGACCTTGCCCTTTTTTCAACCACTTCAAAGGGGCCTGTCCAGCGATCCTGGAGGGCACTAAGCTCTCCAGGCTCCATGACCCACACCTTCTGGCCAGGCTCCAACTCCACAGGGTGAGCATTGTGGTCATACCACTCTTTCATGACTGCCCGGCTGGCTTCAAGGTTGTCAGAAGCTTGCTTCCACAACTTAGCCATTTGGCTACGGAAAGCCAGCATGTAACTCACCACATTCTGGGGAAGTCTCCTGGGAGTCTTTTCCCATCCATCTTTCACCAGGCTGAGAGGTCCTGTAGCAGGGTGCCCATACAGAAGCTCAAAGGGGCTGAAGCCCACTCCTTTCTGTCACACTTCCCTGTAGGAGAACAACAAACAGGGTAGGAGGATGTCCCATTTCCTCCGCAGGCTCTCAGGCAGACTCCAGATCATGCCCTTCAAGGTTTTGTTAAACCTGGGTGGTAAGGAGTGGAGAACCTGTAAGTAACTCCACATTCCTTCCACATAGCCCGCATGTATGCTGACATGAAGTTGGCCCCTCTGTCAGACACAACTTCCTTGGGGAAACCCACTCGGGTAAAAATCCCCATCACGGCCCGAGCCACCGCAGGTGCAGTAACGGTCCTCAAAGGAATAGCCTCTGGGTACCGGGTGGCATGATCCACCAGAACCAGGATAAACCTGTGACTGGCTGAAGTAGGTGGATCCAATGGCCCAACAATGTTGATGCCCACCCTGTCAAAGGGGGTGCTAACAACGGGTAGTGGTTCCAGGGGAGCCTTCAGCTTAACCCCTGTTTTCCCACTGGCTTGGCAAGACACACACATCCTATAAAAAGTGTGGGACGCCACCCTCATCTGAGGCCAATAGAAATGGGGGACAAGCCGAGCAAAGGTCTCGTCCTGTCCCAGGTGTCCCGCCAAAGGAATCTCGTGAGCCAACTCCAAGAGAAAGGCTCGGTAACGCTGGGGAACTACCAAGGCCCGTGATGAACCATGCACCGGAGCCTTGGGTTTGCTGTAGAGGAGGCCATCCTCCCAGTAGAAGTGAAAGTTCCCTGAAATGTTACCTGCTGCCTGGGCTTCGGCCTGTCGCCTCAGACTCAAGGGTAGGGCACTCCTTCTGCCCCTGTCAAAACTCTTCCCTGGTAGATCCTCCCTCCACATGCCATTCTGCAGGAATAGGTAAATCCTCCAGGGAGACAACATCCCCCTCCGTGGACTCAGGGACAACCACCTCAGGTGCCCTATCCATCTCACGGGGTATGGACACCGAGGCAGGTTTTCCCTGTCCCCGGATCTTCCCCTTTTTGGCAGCTGGCTGTGCCTTTGTTCCAGGGTCCAGCCCTTGCGGACTCCCCCTCCGGGCAGTCGCGGACTGTGTGCTTGCACAGGTCCAATTAGGTGTACCCGGCATCTCCGAATGGGTCCGGAATTCCACCTCTTTTCAAGCATTATGCTCCAGGTCATTTCCCAACAGACAATCGACTGGCACGGCAGGGCTCACTGCAACTCAAAGAAGGCCCGCGACCCCTCCCCACTTAAAGGGAACTTCGGCCATGGGATAGTGACCTATTCTGCCGTCAGCCATTACAGCTGGGTGGAGTACGTTAGGAATCACCTGCTCTGGGGACACCAGCTGTTTCCTTACCATGGTCATGCTGGCACCTGTGTCCCTCAGACCCTCCCCTCTCTGGCCATTGATGGTGACCCACTGCCCATACTTGGTGGTATTTGGGGGCACTTGGATCTTAGGAACCATCTCTCTGTCTCCAGGGATAGTAAGGTTATCCCTGCCCATTCACCTCCCTTGTCTATGGGCAATTCCTCCCCGAGTACTACACTAGCCACTCCCGGGGTTTTTCCTCCAGTGGGAGGGGGTGGTCTCTTTGGGCACTTGGTATCTCCCTTATAGTGCCCAATCCCGCCACACTCATAACAGCGGACAACCCTAGGCTGCTGACTATGGTCAGGATAGGGGGATTTTTGTTGATTAACCTTAGGAGGGAAATCTGATCCCTTCCCCTGCGAGCTATTTTGAGGGCCTTTCGAGAACCCCTTCTTTTTGCCTCCCCCTCTTTCTTCTGGGGAGTGCCCTGACCAGTCCTTTGGGAATCCCCCCAGTCCCCCTTGAGGACACCCGGGAACTAGCCCAGATGACCGCCTCCTCTGCAAGCTTCCTTGGGTGAGTCAGTTTGCTGTCCACCAGGTGTTGACGCAGATCCCGAAAACATTTCTCGAGGAGGTGTTCCTTCAGGAACAGATTGTACAACCCCTCATAATTGGTAACCTCACTGCCTTGCACCCAGCCCTCTAATGCCTTCTTAGCGTAGTCCAGAAAGTCCACCCAGTTTTGTGTAGCTAGTTTATGGCTGTTCCGAAATTTCTGTCGATATTTTTCAGGGGTCAGCCCAAACTTTCTGATTAAGGCAACCTTCATTGTGGGGTAATTGGTCTGTTCCTCCGGCTCCAGAGCTAAAAAGAGCATCCCTCCCCACTGGAGGCATGTACTTGTACAGGCCACCCCCCCCCAATGAATTTCTGAAATCCCATGGGCTCTTAGCGAGACCTCATAGGCAGCCAACCATTTGGCAATATCATCCCCCACACTAAAACTGGCGACTACATCTTTGGGCAACTAGGGTCTGGGCTCCCTAGTAACCTCCTTAGGTACGCTGCCACCAATAGGATTACTGGGTGTCCCCATCTGTAGGACTTTGAGGTCTAACTCCCTTAAGCTAAGCTCATGGAGAAACCTCCTTTCCTCCTGCTCCTTCTCCAATCGGGCCAATTCTAAATTTTTTTGTCTCTTCTCCCTCCTGTCCGCTAATTCTGCTGAGGACAGGCTCCTTCCAGACACACTACTGCCCACCCTCGAAGGTGTCCCAGGACCTAGTAACAGATTTCCCCCTTCGGTTTGGTACAGCATGTCCACTTCTATGATGGTATCACGATCCCCTTCTTCCTCCCCCTTTTCCCCATCTGGGTGAGGTGCCACCCATGCTCTCAAGCTGGTTTGGAGTTCTACTTTCTTCACACCACGCTTGAAGAACACCCCTTTCTCCTGGCAAAATTCTCCAAGTTGGGCCGCTGAGTAAGTCTCTAACTCAGCCAACTCAAACTCCATTTTGTCAGACGGGCCCTCAGACATTTATTTGGGGTTTCTCAGAAGAGAGGCATCAATTAAGAGCTTATTCTAACCACCACCAGAAACGATTTTGGAAAAAACAAAAGTATCAAATTAGGGAGACCAACCAGGAGAAAACTCCATTAAAAAAAAACAAGATTCAGGTGTAGGGTGCGTGGTGCACACTAAGCCACTGTCAAGTGGACGCAAGCACAAGCCCTAATCCCACCACTGAACACCAATATGGTGGACCCGGGATCACCGGTCCACCTAGGGTAGCCTGGCACCAAGTGGGAAGGCCTAGCTCCAGGACTTCTGCGTTGTACTTGCTTCACACTCAACTCAGTAATCCAGCGCAACTCCACTCCAAAAATGACACCCCACCGACTTTTTTAGAAAAGTAGAAAAACGTTATCTTTCTTTCAAATTTTACTTTTACTTTAGATGCCAAAGCAACAACATATCATTATTTTAAACGGTTCACGATTAGAATTCCTGTTTCCTGAAATACAAGTTATTGCATTAGCTCCTGTAACACTAGTGAATCTTACTCATTTGCATCACCAGAAGCAGATTAGTATGCATATTCATTGCAGGCCAACACTCATTTAACTATTGGGAGCGATTAGAGGGAGGCCTAGAGATAAATCAGCAGGGCCTCTTTAGTTTGATTCAATCTGCTGGTTATCTCAATTGACTGGAAGATCAGTGCCTATAAATGAACATTGCCAAAGATTAGATTAAGCCATTCCTATGTAGTATTATTATGAAAGGTTTTCATTCACCACAGTTAGCGCATACTTCCGCTTTAGCGGGACGATAGAATTCCTGAATTAAATCAAGCTCGAATACACATTCATTTTTAAAAGTAACCTTGCCACCTGGGGATTACTTGGCAACACTCTGTTTCCTGGATAGTTTGGTTCTAATGGGAAAAGTATACCTCACAGGTGAATCAGCAATTGCCCCTGGAGTTGGGCTTCCCCCCCTCCTTTCTTTTCCCCTGGGATCAACTCCCGGCTCTCTACGACCGGAAAAGTCCTTGTGCACTGTCCAGTCGTTAGTCAAATGAAAGGGGGCAAAGGCTTACTTAGTTGGGCCCCTCCACAGTCACTGGACGCAGAATCTTCCCCTGGTTCGGGTGCCCCCTCTCAGCGATTCCTGCTCCGATCTCTATGCAACTCCCTCCTCGCCCTCACAGAGATGGGGCGTCTTGCCGGAGACTAGTCGCTCCCCGGCCGCGGCTCCTCCCTCCAGGCAGGTCGCACCTCCTTCGGGCCCGCCCCGCTCCTTCCTGTCACGTCAGGGCAGGACGCTACTCCGGTCTCCGCTGCCTGGCAACTTGTGGAAAAGTAAATTTTGCCATGTTCTGTGTCCCTACGCGTCCTCCATCATATGTTATCTGTGCATGATTAATATGCATATGTATTCCCCGTGTTCGATTAAAGACGCAATTACAGTTGTGTCCATCTCTAGTATGCCAGTTTCCAGTTCTCGTGACTACTACGAATATCAGGCCTATGTAAAGTCACGTTGCCACGTTTCTCAGTATGCACGTTATTTCATTGTAAAGTCCCCGTTCCTAGGCCTCAAAAGGGCCTGGACACCAGATTTCACCCCCCGTCTCCTGAGCCCTCGCTGAGGAGCGATACAGCCCCCACCTGTATCCTCGACCCTTCACTTACTTCCTGCCTCGCAGTGCCCGGCTCAGCCTGGCTCTGCCTCTGAGTCTGCCAAGAGTATGTTATGATTCTAGTTATCAGTCCAGCCCTCCTTCTCTGCATTCCTAAGCTACTGAATCGCATCAATAGTTTCCGTCATTGTCTAGCCTTTACGTCTCCATGTAAGAGAAATACTGCATTTAATGGTCATTTAATATTCTTCATCACGCACTACATGTAGAATAATGCATGCTCCAGTCTTAGAGTCTGTTAGCCTTTACCCCGATAACTTTTGGATTCTATCAACATGTTCTCTAAACATCAGATACTAGATACTGTTTAGGTACATGTCGCCCTGACTCTCCAGACTCCAGTCTCTGCTCCTAGTACAGAGTTCATAGCCCCCAGCTTCTCCTAGTAACACGTCATTGTCAGTTTGCGCGCACCATTAGGTTAGAGGTCCCGGCTCCTTAGGTAGCCCCCTCCATGTTTCCGCCCCATTTATGACATATTCTGTTACGTTGGCATCACATGTCTATGTATACGCCCCTGTTACACCCATTTTCACCCTTATCTTTCACGACTGCTATTGACCACACCTACTGCTCCGCCTATCGTATGTATTGTAATGCAACTCTTTTTAGTATATATGTTCGTGTATTGTTATTAAATGTTAGCGCGCTCATCCCAGATCCTGCCCGGCAGCTGTCGGGGCCCCCCTGTCAAGCGCTGCCATCCTATTCCTGTGCAGGTTGTCCTGTTCCTGTCCTTATGCTGTATTAAACCTGCAAACTCCTACTACCTCGAATCTTGACTCTTATTTATTGAGCTATCTGTTATTGCTATGCCTAGTCAAACCTAGATCCGGTATTATTTATTTATATACCACATAATGGCGCCCGAATAGGGACTTGCCCTTTCCCCACGCGCCGGTGAAGCCACGCCGGCCCCCTGACCCTCTGCAGCCGTGACGGAACCATACCGGCCACGTGCAGATATTTCTGCTTCAAGTATCCCTCAGGCCCACGGAGGAGATGGAGGTGGCGGTCCAGCATCCAGACGAGGCGGTGGAGGAACGCGGCGAGTCCCGACCAGAGCCCAAGCCGAGAGTCCAAGGTCCGAGGTATCCGGAGGCCCACCCGTAACTGGAGTCCGAAGTTCGTCCGTCCGGCGTCGAAGCAGTCCAGTCCAGTCCGAGGCCTTCCGTTCTTGCTGCCCGGTGAGTACCATTGCTGGGGTAGTATCTAGACAGGGTCAATCTAATTGACTCTGGTCCGTGGGTTGGTGGTACACAGACCCCCAAACGAAGTGTCCACTTCGGTGGATGCGGGTCCTGACGTGTCTCTTTATGAGACCGGTAAGTTTCGTACTGTTTCAGCAGTGCATCTAGTTTCTGTTCTAGTCCATTCTGTTCTCGAGAAATTCATGTATTCTGTTTCCAGTATTCCAGGTAGTATTCTGTTCGAACTGTTATTTTAAATATTCTTCATGTATTTTAATGTCGTGGTATGAATGTGAAGTAATTATCGTGTTCATTGTGTATTGTATTGTGTCTAGATTACAGTTCAGTCATGCCCTTATTCTCGAAATTACGTCAGTTAAAAACCAGAAAAGGTCTGCTAGAAGCAGCAGTTCCTGTCCCGCCTAGGGACAGTCCAGGTCATTTTATGTATCAAAAGCATGGCATAAGTGCCATATTATATCTAGATTTATGGGTAGAGTATACCAAAGAGTTAGAAGAAAAGTATAGATGGCCTGTATCAGGCACATGGGATGCCGAGTGCATCATGCGAGTAGAAGAAGCATTATGGAAAAAGAAAGCCAGACAGTCACAGAAAGATGCCATCGAGCTATGGCGCAAAGAATCTCATAAAAGAACCGAAAAAGAAATCAGAAAGTCAGAACTAAGTAGAGAATCCTTAGAACGAGCCCAAGAAAGGGAACTAATCGAGATAGGTGAACGAGTTAAAACAGAACAGTCAGACAGACAGAGGCATGCCCTTATTAAGGGTATGTATCCTCTTCTTGCCGAGGGCTTGCCAAAAGCGACCCCGGAGGCATCCAGTAATTTTCCGCCACCACTAGTTCCGACCAAGCTACGTCACAAACCGACCGCAGCTGATATTTTCATTTCGTCCTATTTGGACGACACAGTCCCGGAATATGCAAATCCTGTTCCGCCGGTCCCTGTAAATCAGGCAATTCCCGCTCCTCCAGACACCGGAGTACCTGCTACGGTACCCCCGGTCCAGCCCGCCATACAAGTCCAGCCTGCATTTCAATTTCCCACTTTGCCAGCACGAAGAGCATCAGTTGACGACTCTAGTTTAGGGGCCGCAGGGGGAGGTCCTCCTGGAACCCCGCCGCCACACAAGCGTTTAACGTTAGTCGAATTACATGCACAAGCGTCACAGCGTACGCCCAGACATCAGTCTGTTGCAGAAATAAGAAAAGCCCTTACCGAATGTGGCTATGACCCAGTCCCAGGCGAGGATAATATGGTTTTATATTCATTACGCGTAAGAAAGGTGACCGAGTATCTAGTCACCCTACCAGATATGAAAGAAGATCTAGACAGAATATATCGTTTCATCCGTACAGGGGATGATCCAGAAAGTATTAGTGACGTCATGTCTCAAAGGAAAGTTGAGATCCAGCTCATGTTATTAAAGTTCTTGATTAATTGTCTAATAAGAGAACAAGATTCCCCGACTAAAGATCAGGCCGAAATGAAAATCCTGACAAGGTGGAGTGATAATATAGCCGAGGGTAAACACAAGACTATCAGTAGTATAGAGAGTATGTACAAGAAAATCTGTAAGGAAATAATAAGGTTACACGATCAACGTAAGGCAGCACAAGTAAGCGAAAAAGAAAATGACTCTGCGGAAGAGGTAGAGGACGAGAATTCCGCCAGAATAGCGTATGTAGGAAAATCTAGATTTCCAGATCGCCATTTACGCCTAGAACACAAGCCAACTTTCCACCATCCAGCCCCAGAACAAGGTTCTCTAGAACAAGTATTTCAAGCTACCGATCACATTCTGAAGTCACGAATCGGTTATAGTGAGTTAAGCACTATGCATGAACAAGAACTAGCTCGATCAGCAATCCGATGGATTACTGATTCTACCACTTTTCCAGACGAACTAGTGGCACAAATGTTTCTGAAATTGCCCCCAGCCGAGCAACGACTGGTGGGTATGTATATGATCCAGCACCTCATTACTTTGTATGAGGGTCAACATTCTGATCCAGGTCCGTTACACGATGTCCTGAACGAGTTACTCCAGTATAGATGGAAAGGTTTAGGTACCGATTTAATTAGTGTCATTCTAGAACAGCGCCACAAATATAGTATGTTTTTGAACCCGCATTTTGTTCATGTCTCACCTCCAGAAAGTAAACCGTTTTACATAGACAGACAGAATCCGTTACGAGAAGTACACCCAGTTAGGACAACAGATGGTGAAATGCAACGAGTGTTTGTTTACACTCCGATTACAAAGATGGAACTCTTAGAGATGAAAAAGTTAATTCCCTGTCATGACAAAGATCCAGCAGGGTTCCACCGAGAATTAAAAGACATGCTCCGTATGGGAGAATACACGTATCCAGATATAATTAAAATGTTAAAAGTCTTATTGCCCGCAGGGGTATATGAGAAACTCAAGGAAAAAGAATGGGAGGTGGGAGAGAAAAAGATCGATTTGACAGTCCTAGAAGCTGAAGACAAGGCACGAGTACCAGGTACCGGTCTAGGAGATAAATGTAAAGAATTACCTGAATTGTTAATACAAGTTTTGCCTAGATTATTGACAACTAGAAAAGAAGACTGGGATGCAATCTCAGCCTGTAAACAGAAACAAGACAAAGACACTAGTGATTTTTATTCTAGATTCGAGAAATGTTTTAGTATAAACAGTGGCCTCAAGACAAGTAGCGAGTCATACCCTCATCTTTTTGTTACTAAATTAGTCGAGAATTCAAGTCCACAAGTTAAGAATCGAGTTTTGAAAGTCGAAAGTACCTGGCAAGCTAGTACCCCGTCCCAGATGTTACAGATGCTCCAATATCACCAGAATAGAATCAGAGAAGAGCAAGAACACGAGAGAAAACGTATGAAAGACACGAAAATGAAAGTACTAGTTGCACAATCTGTTCCTCAAGACAGTCAGAAGAGGGGTCCGAATCAAGCCAGTCACCCTGCAGCTCCCGTTAAAGGAAACTGCAATTATTGCAAACAGCCAGGTCATTTTATAAACGAGTGTGCAGTTCTGAAACACAACATAGCTACCGGTAAGACTAAAGAAAGACCACTTCCGCCTAGACAAGAACAAGTTACACAGACTCCTCAACCACAGAATGCACAACAGACAGTTACAGCACCGCAGCCTATTGCTGCAACACAGCATGTTACACAGCAGATGTACCAGTATGCACAGTCCGAGTATCCAGAGTATCAGCCATATTCATGAAACAGCCTAGAGAGGGAGGTAGGCTTGCCTCTCATCGAGATACCTGTAGATCAAGAGGGTCCCTATGTTCATAGTCAAGTACTAGGGAAAGACAGAAAGTTTTTGATTGATACAGGGGCAAGTAGGACCACCATCAGCCACGCCGAAGTTCCAGGGGCTCCACTCTCAGGCTCTAGAAATGTTTCCCTTGGATTTTCAGGAAAACCTATTGTAAATGAGATATCTAAGCCAGTTACTCTAGAAGTAGGTCCATTGTCCCGCACTACTGATCTGTTACTTACTAAGTCCTGTCCAGAAAATTTGTTGGGCATTAAAACACTGAAAGAATTAGGTGCGGTTATTTGCTGTTCCCCAGAGGGAATACGATTGTTCCTACGTGACTTCAAGGGTCACTATGTATTACGAGATTTTGATCCGAGATTGTCTAATGTTCCGCAGCATCTATGGGCGCAAGGTCCAACTGATGTTGGTTATATGCAAATCACACCCCATCGTGTGACTCTCAAGCCAGGTGTAGTGTTACCACGAATCAGACAGTACAGATTGCCACCTGAGGCTGTAGCAGCCTTATCCAAAATTATTGACGAGCTCATCGCTCAAGGAGTAGTTGTAGAAACTGACTCCAATGTATGTAATTCTCCGATCATTCCTGTCATGAAACGTACTGATCCGAATGCACCCCCAGTATATCGATTAGTGATTGACCTACGAAAACTCAATAAATGTATTATTCCCCAGTACCCAGTTGTCCCAGATATCTCTTCCCTATTGACAGCCATTGATTCAGAAGCTTCATTTTTCACAGTCATAGACCTCAAGAACGCATTTTTCAGTGTCCCCATTCATCCAGACAGCCAGTTTCTTTTCGGTTTTTGTTTAAATGGAAGGAGCTATATGTTCACACGCGCTCCTCAAGGTTTCACAGAAAGTCCAAGTATTTACAGTCAAGCACTTAAGAGACAACTAGACAATATTCACATGCCAACTGACACTGCCCTGCTCCAGTATGTCGATGATCTACTGATCACAGCCCGTTCTGAACGTGCTTGCGAGCGAGCATCCCTTACAGTCTTGTATTTCCTAGCCGAGATGGGGCACAAGGTGTCCCCTTCTAAGCTTCAATTCTGTGTCCAGCAAGTGATCTATTTAGGCCATTTACTGTCCAAGAGGGGTAGGCAGTTGACACCAGACCGTATCCAGTTAATAGCGAGTCTTCCTCAGCCCAAGACCCAGAAGGAGGTACGTGCTTTTATCGGCCTTACTTCTTATTGCAGACAATGGATTCCTCAGTATGCATTTCTAGCTAAACCACTGATACAGTTAACGACACAGGAGGCAGCCGTATCGACTGTCCTCCCTTGGACATCTGAACATACACTTAGTTTCAATGAGTTAAAGAAAGCTTTATGTCAAGCTCCAGTTCTAGCAACACCGAACTACAGTAAGCCTTTTACACTTTTCGTCACAGAACGCGAAGGTACAGCATTATCTGTTCTTACACAAGATCAAGCAGGACAATACAAGCCCTGTGCTTATTTTTCGAGCACATTAGATCCTGTAGCCCAGGCTCTGCCTGCGTGCCTCAAGTCAGTTGCAGCCACAGCACTAGCTATCAGACAAAGTGATTCCATAGTGTTAGGACACTCCCTGACAGTACAAGTTCCACACTCCGTGGAAGTTCTTTTAAACCGAACACAGACTCAGCACTTGACAATTGCACGTTTAACAGGTTATGAATTGACACTGTTCCAGCCACACATAGAAATCAGACGCTGCAACGTTTTAAATCCTGCTACACTGTTACCGTCAGTTAATTCAAATCCTGCCACACACGACTGTGTGGAAGTAGTCAACATTACGACAAAACCAAGACAAGATCTGACAGATATTCCATTACCAGATCCAGACCTGACACTTTATGTGGATGGTTCATGTATGAGAACAAATACAGGAGAACTAGTAGCCGCGTATGCAGTGACTACTGACACTGAAGTTATTGAAACACACCGTATTGACACCCTGTCTGCTCAAGCAGCAGAGCTAGTTGCTCTGACACAAGCCTGCATACACGCCAAGAATCTGAAAGTTAATGTTTACACAGACTCACGTTACGCATTTGGAGTCGTACACGACTTTGGAGTGCTCTGGCAGGAGAGAGGTTTCATGACTTCTCATGGAACCAAGATTCAGCATGGTCTCCTTATTCAGGCTCTGTTAGATGCTATACATTTACCGACATCTATTGCTATCATGAAGTGCAAAGCACATACGAAAGTTACTGACATTATTTCCCAAGGTAATGATCTAGCAGATCGCACAGCCAAGCTTATAGCACAGACTCCAGACATTTCAGTTAAGCCAACACAGACACATACTCCAGATCCGACTACCTGTATGACAGTTAAAGACCCTACTCAAGATGTCATAGATATCCAGTTACATGCTACTCCCGATGAAATCAAGAAATGGTCCGAACAAGGAGGGGTCCAGACAGATCAAGGATGGTTAACGAAGGGTAGAACCACATGGTTTCTCCCCGACTCTATGGTTCAAGTCATTATCAATACCGCACATAGTCCAGCACATTTAGGAGAAAAAGCTATGTTAGACAGTATCCAGAACATTTGGTTCAACAAGCATTTACGAGCTGCAGCCAAGCAGAAAGTCCGTACCTGTATGATATGTTGCCAGTTTAATCCAGGTAAAAGTGTGCCGGTGGAACAAGGTGGATTCCAACCTCCTGACCACCCTTTTGAAGTCCTCCAGATGGATTATATTCAGATGGAGCGATGTCGAGGTTTCAAGTATGTCCTTGTAGTTGTATGCGCTTTGTCCAGGTGGACAGAGGCATATCCAGTCCCAGATTACACAGCCGCGACCACTGCCAAGCAGTTGGTTCGTGAGTTCTTCCCCCGTTATGGACTCCCTAGAGTCGTATATTCTGATAACGGCCAGCCATTCTCATCTGAGTTGATGAAGCACGTTTCCCTATTGTTAGGGTACCAGTGGAAGTTCCATTGTGTACGCCATCCTGAAGCAGCTGGTCTCGTAGAGAGACATAATCAGACCCTGAAAATCCGAATTGCAAAAGTTTGTCAAGAGAAAGGTGTGGACTGGCTAGTAGCTCTGCCAGTTGCTCTGTTCTACATGCGCATGGTCGCACATTCCAGATCAGGTCTGTCCCCGTACGAGGTCGTATTCGGCCGCCCCCCTAACATGTGGGGTACACCTAGACCCCGAAGTATTACCGATGTTTCAAGTAATATGCTGACAGATTACCTAGCTTCCTTGATGTCTGCCCTCAACTCTTGTCGTTCACAGGTTGCCGCCGCATTTCCAGACAATACCGAGGTGGCACCGCATGAAATCGTTCCCGGATCCATGGTCCTAGTGCGAAACTTTGATCGTTCAAGTCCGCTGGAGCCTCGCTGGAAGGAGCCCCGACAGGTCCTCTTGGCCACCCGTACAGCCGTGAAGTTGGAGGGACGAAAAGGCTGGGTGCATCTTTCGCACATCAAAAAATTTTATGGATTGAAACCAGTTTCAAAGAACATTTCCGAGCATTTAAAAGACTGCCAAAGTACTATTCTTAAGGACTGTCCCGCAAAAGACATTGCTACGAACCCTTCCCTGTTAGAGAAAACTCCGCAACAGGAGTATAAACTTAAGTTAAGGTCTAGTAAAATAAGTCAGCCAGTTTGATTGTCTAAGTCCTCCCCTAGGTGAAACGGTTAGACCGGTTTCTGACATGTATAAAATAGACCCCCATAGTGAGAGAGTTAGTCAAAACTCAATCCGATGTATCGTTTTTCTAAGTTTCATATTATTTCTCAGTGTTATGATTTCCTGCACCAGTTATGCATTTTATCTGTATTTTCCAGTTTCTCATGTAAATAAGTCTTCTAATGTTACAGTAGAGCACACGTTTAGTGATCTGCCTCCTCGTGAACTCTCTTATCGCCTCGCTATGCGTAACAATTCTTTTATCCGCATGTTACATTATTCACACCAGACCAGCAATGCCACTAATTGTTGGGTGTGTGGTCGACTCCCCCCTTTCCAGACACCGAAGGGAGTTCTACCACTCTTTCCGTATCCCTTTTCACATAATGGTTCGTGTGGAGGATGGTCCACGTTAACATCATCCTCAACAGATATGTCTTTTCTTAACAGTACATGTTTCCCAGACAAGCAAGGTCTTCCCCACAGAACAGGGTTAGATCTCGAAAACGAAGTTTACAATTTAGGAAATTATTCTTCGAATTTCATGGTCCTGAATGTTCAGTCTGATTCTACTCCAGACTTACCTGCTATTTCAATACTACCAGTCAAAGGCGAATTATGTGTTAGAAATTATGGTTCCATACATGTAGGACATAGTGATTGTACTACTATTGTCAAATATAGTGACAGTGGGAAATCTATTTTCAAAGCTTCACGTCATTCTTATTTTATTTGTGGTCAAACTGCATATGTTCGTCTGCCCCTCGATTGGGAGGGAACCTGTTACATTGCCTTCCTACTGCCACCTGTTTTCCTAGCTCCATCTGATTATCACAGAAACACACGTCTAGTACACATTAGACATAGAAGGGAGTCCCCGATTGTCGATTATACTGAAACTGCTCTAGAACAATATACAGATTTCAATAGAGGTTTCTTCTTCTTTATAGGACCTATCCAGAATAGTAAGTTAATTCGTAGGTTAACCAGAACCCTCAAAGCCGTAGTGAATGAGACTGCCTCTGCCCTAGGTAATTTAACTGAAGAGCAATCTGCTATGAGATTTGTCGTGCTCCAAAATCGTCTCGTCCTTGACGTCATACTGGCCGATAGGGGCGGGGCATGTAGAGTCATCGGATCTAGTTGCTGCATTTTCATTCCTAATAACGCGCCGTCTGTTTATTCAGCTATAACCAGACTTCATAAAATTGCCCATCTGTTACACCAAGATCCAGGCACCTGGACATGGTCCGGTTGGTTCTGGAATATAATTTCCGCCTGGGGATGGAAAGTATTGTCCTTTCTAGGTATTACAGTAGCAATCATATTCAGTTGCTGCCTCTGTATACAATGTGGCCCTGCGATTTGCGGCATTTGTGCTACCTCTTGTATTCCTAGTCTCAAGCCCCGTGATAAATCCCGTTCCAAGAAAATTCGAGACGAGCAAATGATACTGTATGAAATGATAGATGGTATCATGAATATTGATGTTTCCTGATGGAAACGTAGTGACAAGGAGGGAATGTGGAAAAGTAAATTTTGCCATGTTCTGTGTCCCTACGCGTCCTCCATCATATGTTATCTGTGCATGATTAATATGCATATGTATTCCCCGTGTTCGATTAAAGACGCAATTACAGTTGTGTCCATCTCTAGTATGCCAGTTTCCAGTTCTCGTGACTACTACGAATATCAGGCCTATGTAAAGTCACGTTGCCACGTTTCTCAGTATGCACGTTATTTCATTGTAAAGTCCCCGTTCCTAGGCCTCAAATGGGCCTGGACACCAGATTTCACCCCCCGTCTCCTGAGCCCTCGCTGAGGAGCGATACAGCCCCCACCTGTATCCTCGACCCTTCACTTACTTCCTGCCTCGCAGTGCCCGGCTCAGCCTGGCTCTGCCTCTGAGTCTGCCAAGAGTATGTTATGATTCTAGTTATCAGTCCAGCCCTCCTTCTCTGCATTCCTAAGCTACTGAATCGCATCAATAGTTTCCGTCATTGTCTAGCCTTTACGTCTCCATGTAAGAGAAATACTGCATTTAATGGTCATTTAATATTCTTCATCACGCACTACATGTAGAATAATGCATGCTCCAGTCTTAGAGTCTGTTAGCCTTTACCCCGATAACTTTTGGATTTTATCAACATGTTCTCTAAACATCAGATACTAGATACTGTTTAGGTACATGTCGCCCTGACTCTCCAGACTCCAGTCTCTGCTCCTAGTACAGAGTTCATAGCCCCCAGCTTCTCCTAGTAACACGTCATTGTCAGTTTGCGCGCACCATTAGGTTAGAGGTCCCGGCTCCTTAGGTAGCCCCCTCCATGTTTCCGCCCCATTTATGACATATTCTGTTACGTTGGCATCACATGTCTATGTATACGCCCCTGTTACACCCATTTTCACCCTTATCTTTCACGACTGCTATTGACCACACCTACTGCTCCGCCTATCGTATGTATTGTAATGCAACTCTTTTTAGTATATATGTTCGTGTATTGTTATTAAATGTTAGCGCGCTCATCCCAGATCCTGCCCGGCAGCTGTCGGGCCCCCCTGTCAAGCGCTGCCATCCTATTCCTGTGCAGGTTGTCCTGTTCCTGTCCTTATGCTGTATTAAACCTGCAAACTCCTACTACCTCGAATCTTGACTCTTATTTATTGAGCTATCTGTTATTGCTATGCCTAGTCAAACCTAGATCCGGTATTATTTATTTATATACCACAAACTGCCGATACAATGGCGCGCACACCCTGTCAGTGTTGGACCTTCCCACAGCCTCCTCAGCGGGAAAGTTAATGCTCCTAAAGGCCCCGGACTCTCCTCTGACCCTTCCGCTGAACTATGCGGATACAGTCGCAAGGGACGCCGCCGACGCCAAACCGCTGGAATTACGCTACCACCACAGGAAATCCGCTAGAACAGCGGCGGTGATGCCACATTAGCGGGGGAACACAGGTCAGTCCAGCTGCATGAGATGACAGGTTTAGGTGGGTGGCAAAAACAAAGAAAGGAGTATCCACTATGATTTTGAAGAACAGACGTATCTGGAGGATCGGTTCTTGGCAAAAAGAAGGAAATTCATCCTTTTGATAGAAACCCCTCACTCACCACCTAGTGGTGACATGCTTCATCATTGGGGTCCACCTTGGCGTCCTAGCGACACCAAGGTGTGCTACAACACCTGGACTACAGTGGAGCGGGTTGTGGCTGTAGGTGCAAAAAAATGTTAAAAATTGTCCTGGTTGTACTCAGAAAAAGTAATTTTATTTTTAGAGCAACTGAACAATGTTTTAAAATTAATACTGGCGAGATCCTGGTAGGGAGGGTTACGACCCAGGGATCTCTATATGTGTTGAGTGGTCAACATGTTTCTACCATAAGGGCTATTGCCCGGTATTCGTCAGGACCAGAAAAAACAGGTGGACAGGGGGTGCGTGCTCCCTAAAAAGCACACCCGTCCTTGATCCCCTGTGTGCCTACTGGCAAAAATTGCCAGTGGTGAGTGCCGCTCAATAAAATAAGTGAGCTGGCGGGTAAAAAGAAGAGACCTGTAAGGAGAGAAGAGTGGATAAAGAACAATCAGGTATTGAGTGATAGACTTACTCTCCTGTAACGTCGTGCAGTCTCTCAGTGCAATTGATATATAGTGCCAAATAAAGTGGATGGTTCTCCAGATATACGTAATACCGAGGTGGGGTGATACTAGTCAACATCTATGGCAAAGGGTAGATGCACGCAAATTGCATGCAGTGCTAGCACGACCCTGGGGGGGTTGGAGTATTAGGTGTAAAATACTTGTGCTACACGGAACAGGTCTGTCACGTGGTGCCTAGGCTACTCGCTGGATATTAAATGCCAGGGCGGAACCTATTTCATTACAGTTGAAAGTAAGGTGAAGTGAATTAGGGCATAGATGTAACTCGGTAGTGCTATATACATTTGTCAGCAACCGACTCAAACGTGTAAGTGAATAACATTAAATCAACAGACAAGAACAAACATACATGTAACACTGAAGGACACACTTAAGTTCAGAATGACTTGGGAATATGCTTACTCAAATATGAGTGCTCTGGGCTTCAACGGGCAGGGCGTAGGGTCAATGCCTGTATAATAACAACTTCTGTAAGAGACAAACAGTGCGCGAGCGTTGTAAATCTCTGCGCCGCTCAGGACGCTATGTGGGTGGTGGGCGGCGCCCTCGTGGACCCGGTACGTGGATGTGTATCCGGGGCTTGGTATCATGAATCTACTTACAGTTTCAGGCAGGTAAGATCAGAGTCGACCTACTCCTCGCGTCCACTGCTCGGCTAGTAATTCCGATGGCAGCTGGACGCGGTAAAGAGGAGTCGACCGCTTCCGGGTTTGGGCGCGGCCTGGGCGTGTAGGGGGCGGGGCTAGCAGTACGCGGTGGCGTGCTGTCGGTAGCTAGGCTACCGTGAGGATGCAGCCAGCAGGTTAGGTAGTATCACAACACATAGCAGGGTCGGTTGGCTCGCGGGGTAGCTCCGCAGTGCTGGAAAGAAGCGTGAGGTGCACGCCAGGACTTACATAGTGGAAACAGATATTTACGCAGCAAGTGGTTGTGGGCATTTATAATTTACACTGCGTTTGGGCTGAAGACCTGTGTCTAATCACTGGTAAATTAAGTGCCTCACTGTCAAAAGGAGCCTTATTACAAGGTTGCTAAGGGTGATATATTAAATGAACAAATTAAACCTGCTGGATCAACTGGGAAAAAGGCCCAACGCTGGGGCGTCTGAGCGGTTCAGTGGGGCCAAGGTGATTCATGCTATGGTATTTCGTAGTGTGAGGAACAATAAGCTAAGCGCTCAGTGGAGCAAAGCTTAGGAATATATTAAGAGTATCAGGTGGCAGAGCTCTATTGTTAATTCTTGGTCTTGGTGGCCCTAGGGATAGAGTCTCATTTCAGGACCGAGTTCCATGGGATATTGTCGTTGAGCCCAATTTTATGGGAGGAAAGACGATAGATCCATCGCTGCTCTTTTTCAAAAAGTCGTGCTTGTGCATTGGGACCTGGTTGGATTTGCTCAATTACAGTCCATCTCATGTCGTTGGGTGTGTGATGGGCTGTGAGAAAGTGATCAGTGAGCCTGGTGTTCGTTTTTTTGCATCGAATTGTGCTACGATGTTCCGCTATTCGTTGCTTGACCTTTCTTGTCGTCATGCCCACATAGGGCTTGTCACAGCTACATCGGATGAGGTAGATCACAAAAGTGCTGTTACAGTTAGTGTGTGATCTTTGTTGCCAGACTTTGCCTTCCTCAAGGTTCAGAGTTTTGGTGTTGTTCGTGAGGTGACAGACGCTGCAATCACCACATCTGGAATGTCCGGTCACTGGGGGAAGGCCCCAAGCGTTGGTGATGGTTTGGTCGGTTGTCGCCATGTCCATTCTAGGTCTGGTGTTGACCAGGGTGTCTTTTAGGCTCCGTGCTTTTTTATAAGAAAAAAGTGGTTTGTCCCAATTGTGATTTCCAGTGTTCAGTATTTGCCAATGTTTTCTGATACTTTTACTGACCTGGTTTGACACCGCATTATATGTGGTCACGCATGTAAGTGGAATCTCTTCCTCTGTTCTTGGTGTGTCCTCTAGGAGGGCTTGTCTTGGCTGATTTCTGGCCCTTTTCTGACATCTCCTTGTGATTTTCTCAGGGTATCCTCGGTTAGTTAGTTTCTCCGTCAGGTCTGCTGCCTGTGTTTTGTAGTCCTGCACCCCACCTCGGTATTACGTATATCTGGAGAACCATCCACTTTATTTGGCACTATATATCAATTGCACTGAGAGACTGCACGACGTTACAGGAGAGTAAGTCTATCACTCAATACCTGATTGTTCTTTATCCACTCTTCTCTCCTTACAGGTCTCTTCTTTTTACCCGCCAGCTCACTTATTTTATTGAGCGGCACTCACCACTGGCAATTTTTGCCAGTAGGCACACAGGGGATCAAGGACGGGTGTGCTTTTTAGGGAGCACGCACCCCCTGTCCACCTGTTTTTTCTGGTCCTGACGAATACCGGGCAATAGCCCTTATGGTAGAAACATGTTGACCACTCAACACATATAGAGATCCCTGGGTCGTAACCCTCCCTACCAGGATCTCGCCAGTATTAATTTTAAAACATTGTTCAGTTGCTCTAAAAATAAAATTACTTTTTCTGAGTACAACCAGGACAATTTTTAACATTTTTTTGCACCTACAGCCACAACCCGCTCCACTGTAGTCCAGGTGTTGTAGCACACCTTGGTGTCGCTAGGACGCCAAGGTGGACCCCAATGATGAAGCATGTCACCACTAGGTGGTGAGTGAGGGGTTTCTATCAAAAGGATGAATTTCCTTCTTTTTGCCAAGAACCGATCCTCCAGATACGTCTGTTCTTCAAAATCATAGTGGATACTCCTTTCTTTGTTTTTGCCATATCTCCTCCCAGGGGAATAGGAGAAGTCTCTAGTTCACTTTTGGGTGAACGAACTCCCTTACTCTCTCTTTTGTTTGGAACATTCCTGGCAGCGCACAGCTGCGAGAGTTTTTTTACCAAGCTCACCACGGTTTCACCACTGAGCATTTTAACCTGTCTTTCACTGTAATCTCTGAGGTACACACCCACAGCCAGGATGGCGGAATATACAGGACTCACGTACTCTACTGATGAGATAGACTCCATCATGAGCGATCTCAGTGTCTTTGCGGACGCCAATATTAGTAACACCATATCCCAAACTTGCGATTGGGAAAAATTGACTGAAATGAAAAAGAACCGTATCAGGACTATCCTACATGGAACAATACTAAAGGAATATGTTACCAACAAAATAGCTCCAAAGGGCCTCTTGGTCACAAACGCTCCACGTATCTTTCTAGATGACCCCGAGTTTAGAAAAGACTGGGCACTCATCGCGTGGCACTGCACCCACGATTGGATCATATTAATTCTGAAAACGGCCATGCGCCTGTCGGAGAAGATCCAAGTGGAGATTCAAGTCACCGAGACACAAATAAAAGCCAGTATCACTGGCTACAAAAAAAAGCTAGAAGACTTAAATAAAGAAATAGCCGAATACAGGGAAAACCTTACCCAGCAAAAGGTTCAAAAATTTCAGAAAGACTTGAAGAAATTTTCTTTTGTAAAAATCTACCCATACTCGGACCCTGACTTTAAAAGCACTGGAGTCCCAGACCAGGACTCAGATGCATCAAGTGACACCACCAACAGTTCCCACAATAGCGGTAGTTCCAACAATGGTACCCCCAGGAGAAGACAACAAGGAGGCAATAGAGGGAATTTCCAATGGCCACAATTTAACCATCCACCTCAGTACCCATTCCAGCAACCGCTGATGCACCCTTACCAACACCCTCAACAATACCCAATGTTTGGATGGCAACCACCGTTCCAACAGTTTCCCTTCCAACAAAACCAGTCCCGCCCCCCTTTTCAGAGCAGAGGCAGGCGCGGGAGGGGACGCAACAGACGAGGAAACAATGTCCATTGGGAAGAGGAAGACACAACAGGCAGCGTAACAAGGAGCAAATCGGGAGCCAACAAAGCGGGCCCCAGCACAGCGAGGAGCTAGTTACCAACCTATCTTCACGTACACTGACAACTACAGAAACTACTGTACTAAACAAAGGTCTAGGTTTTGTGCCCACTGCAGCCCTGGACAAATTTAAATTACATTGTGAGCTGGCTGCTTTCTTTCGGAAACTTAAACTGAAAGCATATTTCGAAAAGACTACCACCACTGAATCTGAAGAAATCAAGAATGAAACGGGCCTTAGACTGAGGTCCACCTTCACGCCCCCGCCACACTCAATCCCGGTGGAGATCAACACCTTCGAGCAAGCGGTATTTAATGACGTTGAAGCACTAGCTGTCACCAAACAATACCATAATAACAGCCAAGCTGAGAACAAAGCCATAACCGACTTGAAAAATGACGATTCAATCATAATTAAACCAGCCGACAAGGGCGGGGGGCTGGTAATAATGAATAAGGCAGACTACGACACCGAATGCCAACGCCTCCTGGGAGACAACACCAACTACAGGAGACTTACAGCCGACCCCACTGACGACCTAAGGGTGGAAATAACCAATATGGTGGAAGCAGCAGAGGCATCAGGCCAGATTTCAAAACAAGAAGCGGACTACCTCTGCAAAACGGAGGGTAAGATCCCCTATTTCTACATTGTCCCCAAGATGCACAAAGGCAAGATCCCACCACCTGGCAGACCAATCGTGTCAGGCATAGGCTCGCTTCTGGAACCCCTATCACGCTTCTGTGATTATTTTCTGAAAACCATTGTTCAAAATACTGCAACCTATCTGAAGGACACAAAAAGCCTACTGACAATGCTGGAAGACATCAGGATTGAACCGGACCACATCCTTGTGAGTCTAGACATAGAGAGCCTGTACACCAACATTCCCCAAGACGCCACCATCACAGTACTAAAACAAACACTGGACAACTCCACATGGGACCATACAACACCAACAGAGTTCATTGTAGAATGTGCAACTCTTGCACTTAAAAGAAACTACTTTGAACATGATGGAAAGCTATACCTCCAAATAGGTGGGACATCAATGGGTAGTGTCTTTGCTCCCAGCGTAGCGGGCCTCTATGTGTATGACTTCGAGAAAAAGTATGTCATTACCCCCAATAACCCTTACAACACTCACATCAAATTTTGGAGGCGGTACATAGACGACGTCTTCACCATCTGGCAAGGACCGCAAGAAACACTAATGGAGTTCATCAGGTGGCTTAACACGTGTGACCCTAACCTGAGGTTCACACATAATGTGGACAAAGACAAAATGGTCTTCCTTGACATTGAGATCGAAAGAGACACTGACAAGCTCAAGACTAAAACCCACTTTAAGCCCACCGCTAAGAACAACCTGCTGAGATTTGATAGTTTCCATCCTCGCCCCCTGAGGGAAAATTTACCTTACGGCCAGTATCTCAGACTTAGGAGGAACTGCAGCGAGTTGCAGGACTACAAAACACAGGCAGCAGACCTGACGGAGAAACTAACTAACCGAGGATACCCTGAGAAAATCACAAGGAGATGTCAGAAAAGGGCCAGAAATCAGCCAAGACAAGCCCTCCTAGAGGACACACCAAGAACAGAGGAAGAGATTCCACTTACATGCGTGACCACATATAATGCGGTGTCAAACCAGGTCAGTAAAAGTATCAGAAAACATTGGCAAATACTGAACACTGGAAATCACAATTGGGACAAACCACTTTTTTCTTATAAAAAAGCACGGAGCCTAAAAGACACCCTGGTCAACACCAGACCTAGAATGGACATGGCGACAACCGACCAAACCATCACCAACGCTTGGGGCCTTCCCCCAGTGACCGGACATTCCAGATGTGGTGATTGCAGCGTCTGTCACCTCACGAACAACACCAAAACTCTGAACCTTGAGGAAGGCAAAGTCTGGCAACAAAGATCACACACTAACTGTAACAGCACTTTTGTGATCTACCTCATCCGATGTAGCTGTGACAAGCCCTATGTGGGCATGACGACAAGAAAGGTCAAGCAACGAATAGCGGAACATCGTAGCACAATTCGATGCAAAAAAACGAACACCAGGCTCACTGATCACTTTCTCACAGCCCATCACACACCCAACGACATGAGATGGACTGTAATTGAGCAAATCCAACCAGGTCCCAATGCACAAGCACGACTTTTTGAAAAAGAGCAGCGATGGATCTATCGTCTTTCCTCCCATAAAATTGGGCTCAACGACAATATCCCATGGAACTCGGTCCTGAAATGAGACTCTATCCCTAGGGCCACCAAGACCAAGAATTAACAATAGAGCTCTGCCACCTGATACTCTTAATATATTCCTAAGCTTTGCTCCACTGAGCGCTTAGCTTATTGTTCCTCACACTACGAAATACCATAGCATGAATCACCTTGGCCCCACTGAACCGCTCAGACGCCCCAGCGTTGGGCCTTTTTCCCAGTTGATCCAGCAGGTTTAATTTGTTCATTTAATATATCACCCTTAGCAACCTTGTAATAAGGCTCCTTTTGACAGTGAGGCACTTAATTTACCAGTGATTAGACACAGGTCTTCAGCCCAAACGCAGTGTAAATTATAAATGCCCACAACCACTTGCTGCGTAAATATCTGTTTCCACTATGTAAGTCCTGGCGTGCACCTCACGCTTCTTTCCAGCACTGCGGAGCTACCCCGCGAGCCAACCGACCCTGCTATGTGTTGTGATACTACCTAACCTGCTGGCTGCATCCTCACGGTAGCCTAGCTACCGACAGCACGCCACCGCGTACTGCTAGCCCCGCCCCCTACACGCCCAGGCCGCGCCCAAACCCGGAAGCGGTCGACTCCTCTTTACCGCGTCCAGCTGCCATCGGAATTACTAGCCGAGCAGTGGACGCGAGGAGTAGGTCGACTCTGATCTTACCTGCCTGAAACTGTAAGTAGATTCATGATACCAAGCCCCGGATACACATCCACGTACCGGGTCCACGAGGGCGCCGCCCACCACCCACATAGCGTCCTGAGCGGCGCAGAGATTTACAACGCTCGCGCACTGTTTGTCTCTTACAGAAGTTGTTATTATACAGGCATTGACCCTACGCCCTGCCCGTTGAAGCCCAGAGCACTCATATTTGAGTAAGCATATTCCCAAGTCATTCTGAACTTAAGTGTGTCCTTCAGTGTTACATGTATGTTTGTTCTTGTCTGTTGATTTAATGTTATTCACTTACACGTTTGAGTCGGTTGCTGACAAATGTATATAGCACTACCGAGTTACATCTATGCCCTAATTCACTTCACCTTACTTTCAACTGTAATGAAATAGGTTCCGCCCTGGCATTTAATATCCAGCGAGTAGCCTAGGCACCACGTGACAGACCTGTTCCGTGTAGCACAAGTATTTTACACCTAATACTCCAACCCCCCCAGGGTCGTGCTAGCACTGCATGCAATTTGCGTGCATCTACCCTTTGCCATAGATGTTGACTAGTATCACCCCACCTCGGTATTACGTATATCTGGAGAACCATCCACTTTATTTGGCACTATATATCAATTGCACTGAGAGACTGCACGACGTTACAGGAGAGTAAGTCTATCACTCAATACCTGATTGTTCTTTATCCACTCTTCTCTCCTTACAGGTCTCTTCTTTTTACCCGCCAGCTCACTTATTTTATTGAGCGGCACTCACCACTGGCAATTTTTGCCAGTAGGCACACAGGGGATCAAGGACGGGTGTGCTTTTTAGGGAGCACGCACCCCCTGTCCACCTGTTTTTTCTGGTCCTGACGAATACCGGGCAATAGCCCTTATGGTAGAAACATGTTGACCACTCAACACATATAGAGATCCCTGGGTCGTAACCCTCCCTACCAGGATCTCGCCAGTATTAATTTTAAAACATTGTTCAGTTGCTCTAAAAATAAAATTACTTTTTCTGAGTACAACCAGGACAATTTTTAACATTTTTTTGCACCTACAGCCACAACCCGCTCCACTGTAGTCCAGGTGTTGTAGCACACCTTGGTGTCGCTAGGACGCCAAGGTGGACCCCAATGATGAAGCATGTCACCACTAGGTGGTGAGTGAGGGGTTTCTATCAAAAGGATGAATTTCCTTCTTTTTGCCAAGAACCGATCCTCCAGATACGTCTGTTCTTCAAAATCATAGTGGATACTCCTTTCTTTGTTTTTGCCATATCTCCTCCCAGGGGAATAGGAGAAGTCTCTAGTTCACTTTTGGGTGAACGAACTCCCTTACTCTCTCTTTTGTTTGGAACACAGGTTTAGGTGGGTCACAGCAGGGCAGATTGGTGAGGGGTCGTGCTGAGGCGCGGGGTGGTAAATAATCCAAGGGTCTTTTTCTCCCAGGCTACAGTCCCACTTACCCTCACCAGCCTAGTCAAGTTCCTTTGGTCCACAACCTGGTCTTCCACTAGGAGTACTGGTGGCTTCAAATGATATTGTCCTCGCGGGGTCAGATCAGTGGGCTGGGGGCAGCATCACGTAATGGAGTAGCAGCCTCTGAAGGCAATCAACCCCTCACAGTGCCCACCTCCTCAATCCACAGCCTGGACTCCAGCTTGTCCTCTCTTCTCTTCCACCAACTCCTTTCTTCACAAAATGGCCTCCCAACATTCCATCTTATATAGTCTTGGCCAGAGTGTCCAGAATGGGCCAGAAGGTTCTGGAACCCCTTATGTTACCCTATGGCACCAATCTATGAGGTAAAACTTTGACAGTTGGCAGGCCACCATTTTGTGAGGGTGCCTACTCTTCCTCCATTTTACAAGAGCACCTGCGCCTCATTGCTAATTAGTAATAATGAGGTACCCAGAGACCTAAGGTCAACACCCAAAAAAAAAAAATTTAGTGGACAAAACTTCAGAAGACCAATAGGGTAAAAAAACAAAAGAATAAGGAGGGACCACCCAAAGGACTGTCAGGTGTAACAAGCAGAAACATACTTACTGACATAAGCAAGTGAAGTGCTTTCCAACCGTCCATCAGGCAAGGAGACCCAATTGAAAGCACGGCCTTGTGCTTGCAGAAGTTGCAGGTGCTAGGGACTATCCTCCATTGTGGTCCCTCAGATAACACGTGCCAACACAATGTCGGCAGAAGGGAGCATAAAATACACAGCAGCCTTATTTCAGAAACCACCACAACTTGTTTGACACCGCCCAGAAGCAGAATTTTGGAGCCAGGTGGCTTGCATGGATCGAGGCATTTGATGATTTCATAGACGTGCTGGAAGAAGCAGACGACAAGAAAATCATTAGGTACTTAAGAGAACCTTGCTGTTGATGGAGTGAAAGAAGTGATAAGGAAAATATCACCAACTGATTCAGTATCATACCACCAAATCAAGGAAGCATTAGAAGCCAAGTTCAATCCAATGCCAAATATCGACTGTAAAAGGTACATTTTCAATGAAGCACAACAACAAGCTGGTAAAACGATGGATGAGTTTGCTGAGAGTACAGTGAATTCAATGAAGAAGAAGTCATTTGCCTTAAGAGTCATCAATGGTTGCCTTTCAAACTTCTTCAGAAGATGCCTGTTGAAAGAGACACTCAGTTTAGAGAAAGTGCTAATGGCTGTGAGGGCAGAAGTACATACAGACCGCTGATATGCAATCTGGAATAGTGCAAGGTGAATCAGCCGTGATCATGAAAAGCAAATATAAACACAAGGTTGATACACACAAGTCGACGTCTCTAAAGAAGTTTCCGATGTGGATTTCCATTTCCCCATGAAGGTCAATGTCCTGCTATCAGACAGACATGTAAAGGCTGTAGGTAAGAAAACCATTTCATAATGGTCTGCAAAGCAAAAGAAAAACCAAACGCATCACGGAGAGAAGAGAAAATGGATGCCAGAAGCATTCTCGCCCTGCCCACAGAACCAAAAGGTAGCATCAGTTAGACAAATAGAAACTAAACAAAGTCCATCATCATCAAATTTATCATGTAAAGGCTCTTCAACGTCATAATCAAGTGCTGGCGAAAACAATGAATGTGCCCTAATGATGTCGACTAAGGAACGACATGCCCATGTAGGATTAGGTGCTTGCAAAGAAGATCGAAAGTCGAAAAAGAGTCACAAGGTGACGCAACCAGATTCCTTTGGGCACTGTCCCAAGATTAACTTAGAGGTGAACGGTTGCCCCATAACCTTCATTACAGACAGTGGTGCATCATTTAACATCATGCCAATGGAGATGTTCAACAGCCTATCTCCTGTGGGACGCCTTACTCCATCAAACACGAAGGTTTACACATGAGTTTCTCAAAGACCATAATAGAGTCAGGGTTATTCATGGCTACCATGCAACACAAAATGATGTCAGTGCAAGTGCCAATTCATGTGCTTCAAGGAACTTCACCCAGTGCCTGTCTACTCAGTTTTGCCACTGTTGCTGAAATGGGACTGATATCTCTTAATTATAACCTTTACTCCCTGTGTGCCATCACTTCCCGTAATTGTTTCTTGGTTTAGGGAGATAATGAAAGTGCAACTTCATATCAATGAAGACATTAGCCCTTCTGCACAACAGCACCATATAATTGCTTTTCACTTATGAGAAGCAGTTGAGAAAATAACTGGAAACACTGTTGAAGCATGACATAATCACAGGCTCCACCGGTCTTACGCCATGGGCTTTGCCCATAATATTGGTGCAAAATAAGACAGTGGAGGTGCAGTGCACATCTGTCTTGATATGTGCCAGGCCAACAAAGCAATCTAGAGAGAACGACATTCTGGTTCACACATAGCAGACATGATCCTGCAACTGAATGGAGCCAAAATGTTTGCTCGTCTGGACCTGAACAAGTGATACCATCAACTCGAACTGGAAAAAAACTTTAGGTACATAACTACTTTTTCTACTCATGTTGGTTTGTTCAGATATAAAAGACTGAGTTTTGGAGTGTCTTTGGCTGCAGAACTGTTCCATGATGTTATACACTGAATATTTCAACCTGTTACACATGCTTTTAATTATAGTGATGACATACTGGTATTTGGGAAAAGGTAAAAGGAGCACGACAAGGCTCTTAGCACGACAAGGCTCTTACACAAGTGTGCCAGCTATTTGATGATGCAGGTCTCACTCTGAATGCAGCAAAGTGTGAGTTTTACAATACCAAACTTAAATTCTTTAGGCGCATATTCTCTGATGGAGAAATAACTTCTGAAACGAGCAAGGTGCACGTACTGTTATCCACCTGTCCCCCACAAGATGTAACTATGCTAAGCATGGCCAGTTATTGCTCAAGATACTACTGTGACTTTTCCACAGTGAATGCTCTATTGAGAGCGTTGAGGAGTCATAATGTCCCATTCATTGGTCCACTGAGTGAGATCAAAGTTTTAAAGTACTCAAACAAGGGATTAAGAATTCAACTAAAATGGCCTACTTTTACCCTAAACTGCATACTGAGATCACAGTAGATGCGAGCGAGCCCGGTGGGTCTGGGAGTAATCCTTGCTCAACACAATAGTTATCCATATGCTCAGAGACACATTGTGGCCTATGCCAGTTGAAGCTTGTCTGAGACTGAACATGTTTATTCTCAGCCGGAAAAGGAGAGTCTAGCTGTATTGTTGGCCTGGGAAAATCTTCATGTGTTTCTATATGCAATACGTTTCACCATTATCATAGACCACCAGGTGTTGCTCACTATCTTTGGAAATCCAAGGCTAAGATTCCCCCTCGTATTGAGAGGTGGGGGTTGCAACTGCAAGAGCATGACTATGAAATTGTGCACAAGCCGGGGAAAGGTCAAAACCCTGCTGATTCAGTGGCAGCTGGTGGAATTTGAAAGTGGTGAGGCATATGCAGAATGAATCAATGCATGCAAGCAAGTGCAGCGAGCGATCTCAATGGCAATAAGGGGGTTTCGGGGGGTTGTCCCCCGTGAAGATTTTTTTTTAAATTGCCATCTTTTTAGTGCGATTTTCAGTACTATTTCTGTGATAAATGGCTTAAAAATTCAGTTCTGCTAGGCATTCATAAAATAACACTCATACATTATTTCAGAGAATTTCTGGGTTGCCAAGCAAGTCTGACTTCTGAAGAAGGCTAGGGTAGTAAGCAAGACTGCTATGGCTCTACCCCTTCCAATAGAAAACACATAATATAGGTGCATAAACGTTCACAAAGATATATACTTGTAATTTTGTGCCTACCAATAATGCAGGCTTGTAATATTGGTGTATTTTGGTGCACTTTTCAGCACTACCTCTGTGATAAATGGACTAAAAATACAGTTCTTATAGGCATTCATAAAGGAAAACTCATAAAGTATATAATAGATGTTCTGGGTTGACAAGCAAGTCTGAATAGCGAAGGAGGCTAGGGCAGTTACTAGGCAAGACTACTGGGCTCTGCCCTTTCCAATATAAAACACATAACTTAGGTGCATAAAGGTCTACAAAGAAAAACACTTGTCATTTTGTTCCTACCGGAAATGCAGGCTGGCCACTTCCTTTTCTGCTTCAGAAAAGGGGGTGGTGATGAACAGAGTGTCTGAATCAAGCAGACCACTCTTACCCAGTCCAAAGATAAGGGCTTGATCCATCACCGTTTTTTAGCTCACTGCACCATCCCAGTTCAGAACCTGGCTATATGCAAATTAGTCTGTCCCTGGCCCAGTGCATCATGGGAACAGGGCAGACCAAACTACCAAGCCAATTCTTCACTGGAAAGGAAACAAGCTTCCGGGGACCGGTTTCTGGCATTTCAGCCATCGTCGGCCCGGCTTGCTTGAATCCTGATGGTGCAATGAGCAAGGAACTCACATCTGAGTATACCCTTCCACGCTTATGGTGGACAAAATGATTCAGAAAAGGGGGTGGTGATGAACAGAGTGTCTGAATCAAGCAGACCACTCTTACCCAGTCCAAAGATCAGGGCTTGATCCATCACCGTTTTTTAGCTCACTGCACCATCCCAGTTCAGAACCTGGCTATATGCAAATTAGTCTGTCCCTGGCCCAGTGCATCATGGGAACAGGGCAGACCAAACTACCAAGCCAATTCTTGACTGGAAAGGAAACAAGCTTCCGGGGACCGGTTTCTGGCATTTCAGCCGTCGTCGGCCCGGCTTGCTTGAATCCTGATGGTGCAATGAGCAAGGGACTCACATCTGAGTATACCCTTCCACGCTTATGGTGGACAAAATGATTCAGAAAAGGGGGTGGTGATGAACAGAGTGTCTGAATCAAGCAGACCACTCTTACCCAGTCCAAAGATCAGGGCTTGATCCATCACCGTTTTTTAGCTCACTGCACCATCCCAGTTCAGAACCTGGCTATATGCAAATTAGTCTGTCCCTGGCCCAGTGCATCATGGGAACAGGGCAGACCAAACTACCAAGCCAATTGTTCACTGGAAAGGAAACAAGCTTCCGGGGACCGGTTTCTGGCATTTCAGCCGTCGTCGGCCCGGCTTGCTTGAATCCTGATGGTGCAATGAGCAAGGGACTCACATCTGAGTATACCCTTCCACGCTTATGGTGGACAAAATGATTCAGAAAAGGGGGTGGTGATGAACAGAGTGTCTGAATCAAGCAGACCACTCTTACCCAGTCCAAAGATCAGGGCTTGATCCATCACCGTTTTTTAGCTCACTGCACCATTCCAGTTCAGAACCTGGCTATATGCAAATTAGTCTGTCCCTGGCCCAGTGCATCATGGGAACAGGGCAGACCAAACTACCAAGCCAATTCCTCACTGGAAAGGAAACAAGCTTCCGGGGACCGGTTTCTGGCATTTCAGCCGTCGTCGGCCCGGCTTGCTTGAATCCTGATGGTGCAATGAGCAAGGGACTCACATCTGAGTATACCCTTCCACGCTTATGGTGGACAAAATGATTCAGAAAAGGGGGTGGTGATGAACAGAGTGTCTGAATCAAGCAGACCACTCCTACCCAGTCCAAAGATCAGGGCTTGATCCATCGCCGTTTTTTAGCTCTCTGCACCATCCCAGTTCAGAACCTGGCTATATGCAAATTAGTCTGTCCCTGGCCCAGTGCATCATGGGAACAGGGCAGACCAAACTACCAAGCCAATTCTTCACTGGAAAGGAAACAAGCTTCCGGGGACCGGTTTCTGGCATTTCAGCCGTCGTCGGCCCGGCTTGCTTGAATCCTGATGGTGCAATGAGCAAGGGACTCACATCTGAGTATACCCTTCCACGCTTATGGTGGACAAAATGATTCAGAAAAGGGGGTGGTGATGAACAGAGTGTCTGAATCAAGCACACCACGCTTACCCAGTCCAAAGATCAGGGCTTGATCCATCACCGTTTTTTAGCTCACTGCACCATCCCAGTTCAGAACCTGGCTATATGCAAATTAGTCTGTCCCTGGCCCAGTGCATCATGGGAACAGGGCAGACCAAACTACCAAGCCAATTCTTCACTGGAAAGGAAACAAGCTTCCGGGGACCGGTTTCTGGCATTTCAGCCGTCGTCGGCCCGGCTTGCTTGAATCCTGATGGTGCAATGAGCAAGGGACTCACATCTGAGTATACCCTTCCACGCTTATGGTGGACAAAATGATTCAGAAAAGGGGGTGGTGATGAACAGAGTGTCTGAATAATGCAGACCACTCTTACCCAGTCCAAAGATCAGGGCTTGATCCATCACCGTTTTTTAGCTCACTGCATCATCCCAGTTCAGAACCTGGCTATATGCAAATTAGTCTGTCACTGGCCCAGTGCATCATGGGAACAGGGCAGACCAAACTACCAAGCCAATTCTTCACTGGAAAGGAAACAAGCTTCCGGGGACTGGTTTCTGGCATTTCAGCCGTCGTCCGCCCGGCTTGCTTGAATCCTGATGGTGCAATGAGCAAGGGACTCACATCTGAGCATACCCTTCCACGCTTATGGTGGACAAAATGATTCAGAAAAGGGGGTGGTGATGAACAGAGTGTCTGAATCAAGCAGACCACTCTTACCCAGTCCAAAGATCAGGGCTTGATCCATCACCGTTTTTTAGCTCACTGCACCATCCCAGTTCAGAACCTGGCTATATGCAAATTAGTCTGTCCCTGGCCCAGTGCATCATGGGAACAGGGCAGACCAAACTACCATGCCAATTCTTCACTGGAAAGGAAACAAGCTTCCGGGGACCGGTTTCTGGCATTTCAGCCATCGTCGGCCCGGCTTGCTTGAATCCTGATGGTGCAATGAGCAAGGGACTCACATCTGAGTATACCCTTCCACGCTTATGGTGGACAAAATGATTCAGAAAAGGGGGTGGTGATGAACAGAGTGTCTGAATCAAGCAGACCACTCTTACCCAGTCCAAAGATCAGGGCTTGATCCATCACCGTTTTTTAGCTCACTGCACCATCCCAGTTCAGAACCTGGCTATATGCAAATTAGTCTGTCCCTGGCCCAGTGCATCATGGGAACAGGGCAGACCAAACTACCAAGCCAATTCTTCACTGGAAAGGAAACAAGCTTCCGGGGACCGGTTTCTGGCATTTCAGCCGTCGTCGGCCCGGCTTGCTTGAATCCTGATGGTGCAATGAGCAAGGGACTCACATCTGAGTATACCCTTCCACGCTTATGGTGGACAAAATGATTCAGAAAAGGGGGTGGTGATGAACAGAGTGTCTGAATCAAGCAGACCACTCTTACCCAGTCCAAAGATCAGGGCTTGATCCATCACCGTTTTTTAGCTCACTGCACCATCCCAGTTCAGAACCTGGCTATATGCAAATTAGTCTGTCCCTGGCCCAGTGCATCATGGGAACAGGGCAGACCAAACTACCAAGCCAATTCTTCACTGGAAAGGAAACAAGCTTCCGGGGACCGGTTTCTGGCATTTCAGCCGTCGTCGGCCCGGCTTGCTTGAATCCTGATGGTGCAATGAGCAAGGGACTCACATCTGAGTATACCCTTCCACGCTTATGGTGGACAAAATGATTCAAAAAAGGGGGTGGTGATGAACAGAGTGTCTGAATCAAGCAGACCACTCTTACCCAGTCCAAAGATCAGGGCTTGATCCATCACCGTTTTTTAGCTCACTGCACCATCCCAGTTCAGAACCTGGCTATATGCAAATTAGTCTGTCCCTGGCCCAGTGCATCATGGGAACAGGGCAGACCAAACTACCAAGCCAATTCTTGACTGGAAAGGAAACAAGCTTCCGGGGACCGGTTTCTGGCATTTCAGCCGTCGTCGGCTTGGCTTGCTTGAATCCTGATGGTGCAATGAGCAAGGGACTCACATCTGAGTATACCCTTCCACGCTTATGGTGGACAAAATGATTCAAAAAAGGGGGTGGTGATGAACAGAGTGTCTGAATCAAGCAGACCACTCTTACCCAGTCCAAAGATCAGGGCTTGATCCATCACCGTTTTTTAGCTCACTGCACCATCCCAGTTCAGAACCTGGCTATATGCAAATTAGTCTGTCCCTGGCCCAGTGCATCATGGGAACAGGGCAGACCAAACTACCAAGCCAATTCTTCACTGGAAAGGAAACAAGCTTCCGGGGACCGGTTTCTGGCATTTCAGCCGTCGTCGGCCCGGCTTGCTTGAATCCTGATGGTGCAATGAGCAAGGGACTCACATCTGAGTATACCCTTCCACGCTTATGGTGGACAAAATGATTCAGAAAAGGGGGTGGTGATGAACAGAGTGTCTGAATCAAGCAGACCACTCTTACCCAGTCCAAAGATAAGGGCTTGATCCATCACCGTTTTTTAGCTCACTGCACCATCCCAGTTCAGAACCTGGCTATATGCAAATTAGTCTGTCCCTGGCCCAGTGCATCATGGGAACAGGGCAGACCAAACTACCAAGCCAATTGTTCACTGGAAAGGAAACAAGCTTCCGGGGACCGGTTTCTGGCATTTCAGCCGTCGTCGGCCCGGCTTGCTTGAATCCTGATGGTGCAATGAGCAAGGGACTCACATCTGAGTATACCCTTCCACGCTTATGGTGGACAAAATGATTCAGAAAAGGGGGTGGTGATGAACAGAGTGTCTGAATCAAGCAGACCACTCTTACCCAGTCCAAAGATCAGGGCTTGATCCATCACCGTTTTTTAGCTCACTGCACCATTCCAGTTCAGAACCTGGCTATATGCAAATTAGTCTGTCCCTGGCCCAGTGCATCATGGGAACAGGGCAGACCAAACTACCAAGCCAATTCCTCACTGGAAAGGAAACAAGCTTCCGGGGACCGGTTTCTGGCATTTCAGCCGTCGTCGGCCCGGCTTGCTTGAATCCTGATGGTGCAATGAGCAAGGGACTCACATCTGAGTATACCCTTCCACGCTTATGGTGGACAAAATGATTCAGAAAAGGGGGTGGTGATGAACAGAGTGTCTGAATCAAGCAGACCACTCCTACCCAGTCCAAAGATCAGGGCTTGATCCATCGCCGTTTTTTAGCTCTCTGCACCATCCCAGTTCAGAACCTGGCTATATGCAAATTAGTCTGTCCCTGGCCCAGTGCATCATGGGAACAGGGCAGACCAAACTACCAAGCCAATTCTTCACTGGAAAGGAAACAAGCTTCCGGGGACCGGTTTCTGGCATTTCAGCCGTCGTCGGCCCGGCTTGCTTGAATCCTGATGGTGCAATGAGCAAGGGACTCACATCTGAGTATACCCTTCCACGCTTATGGTGGACAAAATGATTCAGAAAAGGGGGTGGTGATGAACAGAGTGTCTGAATCAAGCACACCACGCTTACCCAGTCCAAAGATCAGGGCTTGATCCATCACCGTTTTTTAGCTCACTGCACCATCCCAGTTCAGAACCTGGCTATATGCAAATTAGTCTGTCCCTGGCCCAGTGCATCATGGGAACAGGGCAGACCAAACTACCAAGCCAATTCTTCACTGGAAAGGAAACAAGCTTCCGGGGACCGGTTTCTGGCATTTCAGCCGTCGTCGGCCCGGCTTGCTTGAATCCTGATGGTGCAATGAGCAAGGGACTCACATCTGAGTATACCCTTCCACGCTTATGGTGGACAAAATGATTCAGAAAAGGGGGTGGTGATGAACAGAGTGTCTGAATAATGCAGACCACTCTTACCCAGTCCAAAGATCAGGGCTTGATCCATCACCGTTTTTTAGCTCACTGCATCATCCCAGTTCAGAACCTGGCTATATGCAAATTAGTCTGTCACTGGCCCAGTGCATCATGGGAACAGGGCAGACCAAACTACCAAGCCAATTCTTCACTGGAAAGGAAACAAGCTTCCGGGGACTGGTTTCTGGCATTTCAGCCGTCGTCCGCCCGGCTTGCTTGAATCCTGATGGTGCAATGAGCAAGGGACTCACATCTGAGCATACCCTTCCACGCTTATGGTGGACAAAATGATTCAGAAAAGGGGGTGGTGATGAACAGAGTGTCTGAATCAAGCAGACCACTCTTACCCAGTCCAAAGATCAGGGCTTGATCCATCACCGTTTTTTAGCTCACTGCACCATCCCAGTTCAGAACCTGGCTATATGCAAATTAGTCTGTCCCTGGCCCAGTGCATCATGGGAACAGGGCAGACCAAACTACCATGCCAATTCTTCACTGGAAAGGAAACAAGCTTCCGGGGACCGGTTTCTGGCATTTCAGCCATCGTCGGCCCGGCTTGCTTGAATCCTGATGGTGCAATGAGCAAGGGACTCACATCTGAGTATACCCTTCCACGCTTATGGTGGACAAAATGATTCAGAAAAGGGGGTGGTGATGAACAGAGTGTCTGAATCAAGCAGACCACTCTTACCCAGTCCAAAGATCAGGGCTTGATCCATCACCGTTTTTTAGCTCACTGCACCATCCCAGTTCAGAACCTGGCTATATGCAAATTAGTCTGTCCCTGGCCCAGTGCATCATGGGAACAGGGCAGACCAAACTACCAAGCCAATTCTTCACTGGAAAGGAAACAAGCTTCCGGGGACCGGTTTCTGGCATTTCAGCCGTCGTCGGCCCGGCTTGCTTGAATCCTGATGGTGCAATGAGCAAGGGACTCACATCTGAGTATACCCTTCCACGCTTATGGTGGACAAAATGATTCAGAAAAGGGGGTGGTGATGAACAGAGTGTCTGAATCAAGCAGACCACTCTTACCCAGTCCAAAGATCAGGGCTTGATCCATCACCGTTTTTTAGCTCACTGCACCATCCCAGTTCAGAACCTGGCTATATGCAAATTAGTCTGTCCCTGGCCCAGTGCATCATGGGAACAGGGCAGACCAAACTACCAAGCCAATTCTTCACTGGAAAGGAAACAAGCTTCCGGGGACCGGTTTCTGGCATTTCAGCCGTCGTCGGCCCGGCTTGCTTGAATCCTGATGGTGCAATGAGCAAGGGACTCACATCTGAGTATACCCTTCCACGCTTATGGTGGACAAAATGATTCAAAAAAGGGGGTGGTGATGAACAGAGTGTCTGAATCAAGCAGACCACTCTTACCCAGTCCAAAGATCAGGGCTTGATCCATCACCGTTTTTTAGCTCACTGCACCATCCCAGTTCAGAACCTGGCTATATGCAAATTAGTCTGTCCCTGGCCCAGTGCATCATGGGAACAGGGCAGACCAAACTACCAAGCCAATTCTTCACTGGAAAGGAAACAAGCTTCCGGGGACCGGTTTCTGGCATTTCAGCCGTCGTCGGCTTGGCTTGCTTGAATCCTGATGGTGCAATGAGCAAGGGACTCACATCTGAGTATACCCTTCCACGCTTATGGTGGACAAAATGATTCAAAAAAGGGGGTGGTGATGAACAGAGTGTCTGAATCAAGCAGACCACTCTTACCCAGTCCAAAGATCAGGGCTTGATCCATCACCGTTTTTTAGCTCACTGCACCATCCCAGTTCAGAACCTGGCTATATGCAAATTAGTCTGTCCCTGGCCCAGTGCATCATGGGAACAGGGCAGACCAAACTACCAAGCCAATTCTTCACTGGAAAGGAAACAAGCTTCCGGGGACCGGTTTCTGGCATTTCAGCCGTCGTCGGCCCGGCTTGCTTGAATCCTGATGGTGCAATGAGCAAGGGACTCACATCTGAGTATACCCTTCCACGCTTATGGTGGACAAAATGATTCAGAAAAGGGGGTGGTGATGAACAGAGTGTCTGAATCAAGCAGACCACTCTTACCCAGTCCAAAGATCAGGGCTTGATCCATCACCGTTTTTTAGCTCACTGCACCATCCCAGTTCAGAACCTGGCTATATGCAAATTAGTCTGTCCCTGGCCCAGTGCATCATGGGAACAGGGCAGACCAAACTACCAAGCCAATTCTTCACTGGAAAGGAAACAAGCTTCCGGGGACCGGTTTCTGGCATTTCAGCCGTCGTCAGCCCGGCTTGCTTGAATCCTGATGGTGCAATGAGCAAGGGACTCACATCTGAGTATACCCTTCCACGCTTATGGTGGACAAAATGATTCAGAAAAGGGGGTGGTGATGAACAGAGTGTCTGAATCAAGCAGACCACGCTTACCCAGTCCAAAGATCAGGGCTTGATCCATCACCGTTTTTTAGCTCACTGCACCATCCCAGTTCAGAACCTGGCTATATGCAAATTAGTCGGTCCCTGGCCCAGTGCATCATGGGAACAGGGCCGACCAAACTACCAAGCCAATTCTTCACTGGAAAGGAAACAAGCTTCCGGGGACCGGTTTCTGGCATTTCAGCCATCGTCGGCCCGGCTTGCTTGAATCCTGATGGTGCAATGAGCAAGGGACTCACATCTGAGTATACCCTTCCACGCTTATGGTGGACAAAATGATTCAGAAAAGGGGGTGGTGATGAACAGAGTGTCTGAATAATGCAGACCACTCTTACCCAGTCCAAAGATCAGGGCTTGATCCATCACCCTTTTTTAGCTCACTGCATCATCCCAGTTCAGAACCTGGCTATATGCAAATTAGTCTGTCCCTGGCCCAGTGCATCATGGGAACAGGGCAGACCAAACTACCAAGCCAATTCTTCACTGGAAAGGAAACAAGCTTCCGGGGACTGGTTTCTGGCATTTCAGCCGTCGTCCGCCCGGCTTGCTTGAATCCTGATGGTGCAATGAGCAAGGGACTCACATCTGAGCATACCCTTCCACGCTTATGGTGGACAAAATGATTCAGAAAAGGGGGTGGTGATGAACAGAGTGTCTGAATCAAGCAGACCACTCTTACCCAGTCCAAAGATCAGGGCTTGATCCATCACCGTTTTTTAGCTCACTGCACCATCCCAGTTCAGAACCTGGCTATATGCAAAATAGTCTGTCCCTGGCCCAGTGCATCATGGGAACAGGGCAGACCAAACTACCAAGCCAATTCTTCACTGGAAAGGAAACAAGCTTCCGGGGACCGGTTTCTGGCATTTCAGCCGTCGTCGGCCCGGCTTGCTTGAATCCTGATGGTGCAATGAGCAAGGGACTCACATCTGAGTATACCCTTCCACGCTTATGGTGGACAAAATGATTCAGAAAAGGGGGTGGTGATGAACAGAGTGTCTGAATCAAGCAGACCACTCTTACCCAGTCCAAAGATCAGGGCTTGATCCATCACCGTTTTTTAGCTCACTGCACCATCCCAGTTCAGAACCTGGCTATATGCAAATTAGTCTGTCCCTGGCCCAGTGCATCATGGGAACAGGGCAGACCAAACTACCAAGCCAATTCTTCACTGGAAAGGAAACAAGCTTCCGGGGACCGGTTTCTGGCATTTCAGCCGTCGTCGGCCCGGCTTGCTTGAATCCTGATGGTGCAATGAGCAAGGGACTCACATCTGAGTATACCCTTCCACGCTTATGGTGGACAAAATGATTCAGAAAAGGTGGTGGTGATGAACAGAGTGTCTGAATAATGCAGACCACTCTTACCCAGTCCAAAAATCAGGGCTTGATCCATCACCGTTTTTTAGCTCACTGCACCATCCCAGTTCAGAACCTGGCTATATGCAAATTAGTCTGTCCCTGGCCCAGTGCATCATGGGAACAGGGCAGACCAAACTACCAAGCCAATTCTTCACTGGAAAGGAAACAAGCTTCCGGGGACCGGTTTCTGGCATTTCAGCCGTCGTCCGCCCGGCTTGCTTGAATCCTGATGGTGCAATGAGCAAGGGACTCACATCTGAGTATACCCTTCCACGCTTATGGTGGACAAAATGATTCAGAAAAGGGGGTGGTGATGAACAGAGTGTCTGAATCAAGCAGACCACTCTTACCCAGTCCAAAGATCAGGGCTTGATCCATCACCGTTTTTTAGCTCACTGCACCATCCCAGTTCAGAACCTGGCTATATGCAAATTAGTCTGTCCCTGGCCCAGTGCATCATGGGAACAGGGCAGACCAAACTACCAAGCCAATTCTTCACTGGAAAGGAAACAAGCTTCCGGGGACCGGTTTCTGGCATTTCAGCCGTCGTCGGCCCGGCTTGCTTGAATCCTGATGGTGCAATGAGCAAGGGACTCACATCTGAGTATACCCTTCCATGCTTATGGTGGACAAAATGATTCAGACAAGGGGGTGGTGATGAACAGAGTGTCTGAATCAAGCAGACCACTCTTACCCAGTCCAAAGATCAGGGCTTGATCCATCACCGTTTTTTAGCTCACTGCACCATCCCAGTTCAGAACCTGGCTATATGCAAATTAGTCTGTCCCTGGCCCAGTGCATCATGGGAACAGGGCAGACCAAACTACCAAGCCAATTCTTCACTGGAAAGGAAACAAGCTTCCGGGGACCGGTTTCTGGCATTTCAGCCGTCGTCGGCCCGGCTTGCTTGAATCCTGATGGTGCAATGAGCAAGGGACTCACATCTGAGTATACCCTTCCACGCATATGGTGGACAAAATGATTCAGAAAAGGGGGTGGTGATGAACAGAGTGTCTGAATCAAGCAGACCACTCTTACCCAGTCCAAAGATCAGGGCTTGATCCATCACCGTTTTTTAGCTCACTGCACCATCCCAGTTCAGAACCTGGCTATATGCAAATTAGTCTGTCCCTGGCCCAGTGCATCATGGGAACAGGGCAGACCAAACTACCAAGCCAATTCTTCACTGGAAAGGAAACAAGCTTCCGGGGACCGGTTTCTGGCATTTCAGCCGTCGTCGGCCCGGCTTGCTTGAATCCTGAATCTTGATGGTGCAATGAGCAAGGGACTCACATCTGAGTATACCCTTCCACGCTTATGGTGGACAAAATGATTCAGAAAAGGGGGTGGTGATCCCCGGAAGCTTGTTTCCTTTCCAGTGAAGAATTGGCTTGGTAGTTTGGTCTGCCCTGTTCCCATGATGCACTGGGCCAGGGACAGACTAATTTGCATATAGCCAGGTTCTGAACTGGGATGGTGCAGTGAGCTAAAAAACGGTGATGGATCAAGCCCTGATCTGTTGACTGGGTAGGAGTGTTCTGATTAACTCAGATACTCTGTCCATCACCACCCCCTTTTTGTAATTAATTTGGCCACCATGAGTGTGGAAGGGTATGCTCAGACATGAGTCCCTTGCTCATTGCACCATCAGGATTCAAGCAAGCCGGGCCGAAGACGGCTGTAATGCCAGAAACCGGTCCCCGGAAGCTTGTTTCCTTTCCAGTGAAGAATTAACTTGGTAGTTTGGTCTGCCCTGTTCCCATGATGCACTGGGCCAGGGACAGACTAATTTGCATATAGCCAGGTTCTGAACTGGGATGGTGCAGTGAGCTCAAAAACGGTGATGGATCAAGCCCTGATCTGTTGACTGGGTAGGAGTGTTCTGATTAACTCAGATACTCTGTCCATCACCACCCCCTTTTTGTAATTAATTTGGCCACCATGAGTGTTGAAGGGTATGCTCAGACATGAGTCCCTTGCTCATTGCACCATCAGGATTCAAGCAAGCCGGGCCGAAGACGGCTGTGATGCCAGAAACCGGTCCCCGGAAGCTTGTTTCCTTTCCAGTGAAGAATTGGCTTGGTAGTTTGGTCTGCCCTGTTCCCATGATGCACTGGGCCAGGGACAGACTAATTTGCATATAGCCAGGTTCTGAACTGGGATGGTGCAGTGAGCTAAAAAACGGTGATGGATCAAGCCCTGATCTGTTGACTGGGTAGGAGTGTTCTGATTAACTCAGATACTCTGTCCATCACCACCCACTTTTTGTAATTAATTTGGCCACCATGAGTGTGGAAGGGTATGCTCAGACATGAGTCCCTTGCTCATTGCACATCAGGATTCAAGCAAGCCGGGCCGAAGACGGCTGTAATGCCAGAAACCGGTCCCCGGAAGCTTGTTTCCTTTCCAGTGAAGAATTGGCTTGGTAGTTTGGTCTGCCCTGTTCCCATGATGCACTGGGCCAGGGACAGACTAATTTGCATATAGCCAGGTTCTGAACTGGGATGGTGCAGTGAGCTCAAAAACGGTGATGGATCAAGCCCTGATCTGTTGACTGGGTAGGAGTGTTCTGATTAACCCAGATACTCTGTCCATCACCACCCCCTTTTTGTAAATAATTTGGCCACCATGAGTGTGGAAGGGTATGCTCAGACATGAGTCCCTTGCTCATTGCACCATCAGGATTCAAGCAAGCCGGGCCGAAGACGGCTGCAATGCCAGAAACCGGTCCCCGGAAGCTTGTTTCCTTTCCAGTGAAGAATTGGCTTGGTAGTTTGGTTTGCCCTGTTCCCATGATGCACTGGGCCAGGGACATACTAATTTGCATATAGCCAGGTTCTGAACTGGGATGGTGCAGTGAGCTAAAAAACGGTGATGGATCAAGCCCTGATCTGTTGACTGGGTAGGAGTGTTCTGATTAACTCAGATACTCTGTCCATCACCACCCCCTTTTTGTAATTAATTTGGCCACCATGAGTGTGGAAGGGTATGCTCAGACATGAGTCCCTTGCTCATTGCACCATCAGGATTCAAGCAAGCCGGTCCGAAGACGGCTGTAATGCCAGAAACCGGTCCCCGGAAGCTTGTTTCCTTTCCAGTGAAGAATTGGCTTGGTAGTTTGGTCTGCCCTGTTCCCATGATGCACTGGGCCAGGGACAGACTAATTTGCATATAGCCAGGTTCTGAACTGGGATGGTGCAGTGAGCTAAAAAACGGTGATGGATCAAGCCCTGATCTGTTGACTGGGTAGGAGTGTTCTGATTAACTCAGATACTCTGTCCATCACCACCCCCTTTTTGTAATTAATTTGGCCACCATGAGTGTGGAAGGGTATGCTCAGACATGAGTCCCTTGCTCATTGCACCATCAGGATTCAAGCAAGGCGAGCCGAAGACGGCTGTAATGCCAGAAACCGGTCCCCGGAAGCTTGTTTCCTTTCCAGTGAAGAATTGGCTTGGTAGTTTGCTCTGCCCTGTTCCCATGATGCACTGGGCCAGGGACAGACTAATTTGCATATAGCCAGGTTCTGAACTGGGATGGTGCAGTGAGCTAAAAAACGGTGATGGATCAAGCCCTGATCTGTTGACTCGGTAGGAGTGTTCTGATTAACTCAGATACTCTGTCCATCACCACCCCCTTTTTGTAATTAATTTGGCCACCATGAGTGTGGAAGGGTATGCTCAGACATGAGTCCCTTGCTCATTGCACCATCAGGATTCAAGCAAGCCGGGCCGAAGACGGCTGTAATGCCAGAAACCGGTCCCCGGAAGCTTGTTTCCTTTCCAGTGAAGAATTGGCTTGGTAGTTTGGTCTGCCCTGTTCCCATGATGCACTGGGCCAGGGACAGACTAATTTGCATATAGCCAGGTTCTGAACTGGGATGGTGCAGTGAGCTAAAAAACGGTGATGGATCAAGCCCTGATCTGTTGACTGGGTAGGAGTGTTCTTATTAACTCAGATACTCTGTCCATCACCACCCCCTTTTTGTAATTCACTTCCTTTTCTGCTTCAGCTATTCAATGTGGATTGCCCAGTAATCTTCATGACATATTAAATAGCTACAAGTATAAGAAATATACATTCAAAAAAATTAATTAATTGTTAGGAAGTCAGCAAAAACTTTGCATTTTTGAGCAAGGCAATTTTGTAAAATAAAAAATGAAGTAAATAATGTACTTAAAATAGTTCATATAGCGGTCTAAAGACCTTGGGTCCATCTGTATCTTAGAAAACCACTAAATAAAAATAAGTTATGAAATGAGTCTAGTATGCATTGCTCAAAATATAACACATATCCATTAAAAATCATTCATTTCTTGTAGAAAGAAACAACAAAAACGTTATATGTAAAAGAAGGCTAGGTAAAATTGTTCAAAAATAAAACTTGTTGCTTTATTTTTAAATACTTTGCATGCCACTCTCAGGCCCTTGTGCCTGTCAATACAGTAGAAAATGGTTACACAAAAATAAATTATGAAAATAAATAAATGTACATTTTAAGAAATATCCCTTCAAAACCAATATGATATTTGTAAACATAAACAAAATTATTTTAAATAATACTATGTAAATACTTTGCATGCCACTCTCGGGTCCTTGTGTCCGTCAGCCGGCACAGCAGAAAACAGTTAAATAAAAAGAAATTATGAAAATAAATAAATGTACATTTTAAGAAATTTCAAAACCAATATGAAATTTTTAAACACAATTAAAAAAACATATTTAAATATTTTGCATGTCAATCTCAGGTTCTAGTGCCTGCCAATACAGTAGAAAATGGTTAAATAAAAATGAATTAGGAAAATAAGTAAATGTTGTACATTTAAAGAAATATACCCTCAAAACCGACATATTTTTAAACACTAACAAAAACATGTTAAATAATAGGAAAATAAGAAAATAAATATATATAAATTCACATATACATAAACACACATATATAAATACATATCAACTGTACAGGAGTTGTATGAATATTAAATGGAATGAGTAAATTGCCAACAGTACTTCCTAAAGTTATCAAATAAAATAAACCGAGCTATAAACAAATGAAACTATGATCACACATCAGATTCATATTTTCTATTTATATAGAAAGTTTGCTTGTCGTTTGTTAATATGACCAAACTTTTTAATTGTTCTTTTGTTGAATTCTGGTATTTCCTTTATTTGCTCTTTTTCCATTGAGTTCATAGCCAATGTATTAAGTCTAGCTTGAGTCATTGTGTTCTGCAAAAACGTTTTTACCCTCTTTAGTGTGGGAAAACCACTCAGACTCTGCTGTTGTCATGGGTGTAGTAATGCAAAAACAACAGTTGATGGACAAAATGCAGAACAATGTCATACATTCACCCCAGTACAGAGATATGGGCCTAAATCCATTGTTTTTTTGCTCACCATGCCATTTCAGAATGCAGCCAGCCATATGCAAATCAGTCTTGACCCTGTGCCTCATGGGAACAGTCCAGCCCGAACTGCCAAGCCAGGTCCTCCCTGGACAGGAAACAAGCATCCTAGGACCGGTTTCGGGGTTTCACCCCTCTTCAGCCAGGATAGCTTGATTCCAGTGGCATGGAGAGCACGGGAGCCACGTCTGGGCATACCCTTCCCACTCGGGGTGACAAATGCAAAAACAACAGTTGACGGACGGAATGCAGAACGTCATACATTCACCGCAGTACAGAAATCTGGGCCTAAATCCATCGTTTTTTGCTCACCATGCTGTTCCAGTTTAAAACCAGCCATATGCAATTCAGTATTGACCCTGTGCCTCATGGGAACAGTCCAGCGTGAACTGTCAAGCCAGGTCCTCCCTGGACTGGAAACAAGCATCCTATGGCCGGTTTCAGGGTTTCACCCCTCTTCAGCCAGGATAGCTTGATTCCAGTGGCATGGAGAGCACGGGACCCATGTCTGGGCATACCTTTTCCACTCAGGATGACAAATGCAAAAACAATAGTTGATGGACAAAATGCAGAACAATGTCATACATTCACCCCAGTACAGAGATCTTGGCCTAAATCCATCGTTTTTTTGCTCACCATGCCGTTCCAGTTTGAAGACAGCCATATGCAAATCAGTTTTGACCCTGTGCCTCATGGGAACAATCCAGCTCAAACTGCCAATCTAGGTCCTCCCTGGACTGGAAACAAGCATCCTAGGACCAGTTTTGGGGTTTCACAGCTCTTCAGCCAGGATAGCTTGATTTCAGTGGCATGGAGAGCACGGGACCCACGTCTGGGCATACCCTTCCCACTCGGGGTGACAAATGCAAAAACAACAGTTGATGGACAGAATGCAGAACAATGTCATACATTCACCCCAATACAGAGATATGGGCCTAAATCCATCGTTTTTTTTGCTAACCATGCTGTTCCACTTTGAAGCCACCCATATGCAAATCAGTCTTGACCCTGTGCCTCGTGGGAACAGTCCAGCCCGAACTGCCAAGCCAGGTCCTATCTGGACTGGAAACAAGCATCCTAGGACCGGTTTCGGGGTTTCACCCCTCTTCAGCCAGGATAGCTTGATTCCATTGGCATGGAGAGCACAGGACCCACGTCTGGGCATACCCTTCCCACTCGGAGTGACATATGCAAAAACAACAGTTGATGGACAGAATGCAGAGCAATGTCATACATTCACCGCAGTACAGGGATCTGGGCCTAAATCCATCATTTATTGGGCCACCATGCTGTTCAAGTTAAAAGCCAGCCATTTGCAAATCAGTCTTGACCCTGTGCCTCATGGGAACAAGTCCAGCCTGAACTGCCAAGCCAGGTCCTCCCTGGACTGGAAACAAGCATCCTCTGACCGGTTCCGGGGTTTCACCCCTCTTCAGCCTGGATAGCTTGATTCCAGTGGCATGGAGAGCATGGGACCCATGTCTGGGCATACCTTTCCCACTCAGGGTGACAAATGCAAAAACAACAGTTAATGGACTAAATGCAGAACAATGTCATGCATTCACCCCAGTACAGAGATCTTGGCCTAAATAAATCGTTTTTTTGCTCACCATGCCGTTCCAGTTAGAAGACAGCCATATGCTAATCAGTTTTGACCCTGTGCCTCATGGGAACAATCCAGCCCAAACTGCCAATCTAGGTCCTCCCTGGACTGGAAACAAGCATCCTAGGACCAGTTTTGAGGTTTCTCAGCTCTTCAGCCAGGATAGCTTGATTTCAGCGGCATGGAGAGCACGGGACCCACGTCTGGGCATACCCTTCCCACTTGGGGTGACAAATGCAAAAACAACAGTTGATGGACAGAATGCAGAACAATGTCATACATTAACCCCAACACAGAGATATGGGCCTAAATCCATCGTTTTTTTGCTCACCATGCTGTTCCAGTTTGAAGCCTCCCATATGCAAATCAGTCTTGACCCTGTGCCTCATGGGAACAGTCCAGCCCGAACTGCCAAGCCAGGTCCTACCTGGACTGGAAACAAGCATCCGAGGACCGGTTTCGGGGTTTCACCCCTCTTCAGCCAGGATAGCTTGATTCCATTGGCATGGAGAGCACAGGACCCACGTCTGGGCATACCCTTCCCACTCGGAGTGACATATGCAAAAACAACAGTTGATGGACAGAATGCAGAACAATGTCATACATTCACCGCAGTACAGGGATCTGGGCGTAAATCCATCGTTTATTGGGCCACCATGCTGTTCAAGTTTAAAGCCAGCCATTTGCAAATCAGTCTTGACCCTGTGCCTCATGGGAACAGTCCAGCCTGAACTGCCAAGCCAGGTCCTCCCTGGACTGGAAACAAGCATCCTCTGACCGGTTCCGGGGTTTCACCCCTCTTCAGCCTGGATAGCTTGATTCCAGTGGCATGGAGAGCATGGGACCCATGTCTAGGCATACCTTTCCCACTCAGGGTGACAAATGCAAAAATAACAGTTGATGGACAAAATGCAGAACAATGTCATGCATTCACCCCAGTACAGAGATCTTGGCCTAAATCCATCGTTTTTTTGCTCACCATGCCGTTCCAGTTTGAAGACAGCCATATGCAAATCAGTTTTGACCCTGTACATCATGGGAACAATCCAGCCCAAACTGCCAATCTAGGTCCTCCCTGGACTGGAAACAAGCATCCTAGGACCAGTTTTGGGGGATAGCTTGATTTCAGTGGCATGGAGAGCACGGGACCCACGTCTGGGCATACCCTTCCCACTCGGGGTGACAAATGCAAAAACAACAGTTGATGGACAGAATGCAGAACAATGTCATACATTCACCCCAATACAGAGATATGGGCCTAAGTCCATCGTTTTTTTTGCTCACCATGCTGTTCCAGTTTGAAGCCACCCATATGCAAATCAGTCTTGACCCTGTGCCTTATGGGAACAGTCCAGCCCGAACTGCCAAGCCAGGTCCTACCCGGACTGGAAACAAGCATCCTAGGACCGGTTTCGGGGTTTCACCCCTCTTCAGCCAGGATAGCTTGATTCCATTGGCATGGAGAGCACAGGACCCACGTCTGGGCATACCCTTCCCACTCGGAGTGACATATGCAAAAACAGCAGTTGATGGACAGAATGCAGAACAATGTCAAACATTCACCGCAGTACAGGGATCTGGGCCTAAATCCATCATTTATTGGGCCACCATGCTGTTCAAGTTAAAAGCCAGCCATTTGCAAATCAGTCTTGACCCTGTGCCTCATGGGAACAGTCCAGCCTGAACTGCCAAGCCAGGTCCTCCCTGGACTGGAAACAAGCATCCTCTGACCGGTTCCGGGGTTTCACCCCTCTTCAGCCTGGATAGCTTGATTCCAGTGGCATGGAGAGCATGGGACCCATGTCTGGGCATACCTTTCCCACTCAGGGTGACAAATGCAAAAACAACAGTTGATGGACTAAATGCAGAACAATGTCATGCATTCACCCCAGTACAGAGATCTTGGCCTAAATCCATCGTTTTTTTGCTCACCATGCCGTTCCAGTTTGAAGACAGCCATATGCAAATCAGTTTTGACCCTGTGCCTCATGGGAACAATCCAGCCTAAACTGCCAATCTAGGTTCTCCCTGGACTGGAAACAAGCATCCTCGGACCAGTTTTGAGGTTTCTCAGCTCTTCAGCCAGGATAGCTTGATTTCAGTGGCATGGAGAGCACGGGACCCACGTCTGGGCATACCCTTCCCACTCGGGGTGACAAATGCAAAAACAACAGTTGATGGACAGAATGCAGAACAACGTCATACATTCACCCCAATACAGAGATATGGGCCTAAATCCATCGTTTTTTTGCTCACCATGCTGTTCCAGTTTGAAGCCTCCCATATGCAAATCAGTCTTGACCCTGTGCCTCATGAGAACAGTCCAGCCCGAACTGCCAAGCCAGGTCCTACCTGGACTGGAAACAAGCATCCTAGGACCGGTTTCGGGGTTTCACCCCTCTTCAGCCAGGATAGCTTGATTCCATTGGCATGGAGAGCACAGGACCCACGTCTGGGCATACCCTTCCCACTCGGAGTGCCATATGCAAAAACAACAGTTGATGGACAGAATGCAGAACAATGTCATACATTCACCGCAGTACAGGGATCTGGGCCTAAATCCATCGTTTATTGGGCCAACATGCTGTTCAAGTTTAAAGCCAGCCATTTGCAAATCAGTCTTGACCCTGTGCCTCATGGGAACAGTCCAGCCTGAACTGCCAAGCCAGGTCCTCCCTGGACTGGAAACAAGCATCCTCTGACCGGTTCCGGGGTTTCACCCCTCTTCAGCCTGGATAGCTTGATTCCAGTGGCATGGAGAGCATGGGACCCATGTCTGGGCATACCTTTCCCACTCAGGGTGACAAATGCAAAAACAACAGTTGATGGACTAAATGCAGAACAATGTCATGCATTCACCCCAGTACAGAGATCTTGGCCTAAATCCATCGTTTTTTTGCTCACCATGCCGTTCCAGTTTGAAGACAGCCATATGCAAATCAGTTTTGACCCTGTGCCTCATGGGAACAATCCAGCCTAAACTGCCAATCTAGGTTCTCCCTGGACTGGAAACAAGCATCCTAGGACCAGTTTTGAGGTTTCTCAGCTCTTCAGCCAGGATAGCTTGATTTCAGTGGCATGGAGAGCACAGGACCCACGTCTGGGCATACCCTTCCCACTCGGGGTGACAAATGCAAAAACAACAGTTGATGGACAGAATGCAGAACAATGTCATACATTCACCCCAATACAGAGATATGGGCCTAAATCCATCGTTTTTTTGCTCACCATGCTGTTCCAGTTTGAAGCCTCCCATATGCAAATCAGTCTTGACCCTGTGCCTCATGAGAACAGTCCAGCCCGAACTGCCAAGCCAGGTCCTACCTGGACTGGAAACAAGCATCCTAGGACCGGTTTCGGGGTTTCACCCCTCTTCAGCCAGGATAGCTTGATTCCATTGGCATGGAGAGCACAGGACCCACGTCTGGGCATACCCTTCCCACTCGGAGTGACATATGCAAAAACAACAGTTGATGGACAGAATGCAGAACAATGTCATACATTCACCGCAGTACAGGGATCTGGGCCTAAATCCATCGTTTATTGGGCCAACATGCTGTTCAAGTTTAAAGCCAGCCATTTGCAAATCAGTCTTGACCCTGTGCCTCATGGGAACAGTCCAGCCTGAACTGCCAAGCCAGGTCCTCCCTGGACTGGAAACAAGCATCCTCTGGCCGGTTCCGGGGTTTCACCCCTCTTCAGCCTGGATAGCTTGATTCCAGTGGCATGGAGAGCATGGGACCCATGTCTAGGCATACCTTTCCCACTCAGGGTGACAAATGCAAAAACAACAGTTGATGGACAAAATGCAGAACAATGTCATACATTCACCCCAGTACAGAGATTTTGGCCTAAATCCATCATTTTTTTGCTCACCATGCCGTTCAAGTTTGAAGCCAGCCATATGCAAATCAGTTTTGACCCTGTGCCTCATGGGAACAATCCAGCCGCAACTGCCAATCCAGGTCCTCCCTGGACTGGAAACAAGCATCCTAGGACCAGTTTTGGGGTTTCACAGCTCTTCAGCCAGGATAGCTTGATTTCAGTGGCATGGAGAGCACGGGACCCACGACTGGGCATACCCTTCCCACTCGGGGTGACAAATGAAAAAACAACAGTTGATGGACAGAATGCAGAACAATGTCATACATTCACCGCAATACAGAGATATGGGCCTAAATCCATCGTTTTTTTGCTCACCATGCTGTTCCAGTTTGAAGCCACCCATATGCAAATCAGTCTTGACCCTCTGCCTCATGGGAACAGTCCAGCCTGAACTGCCAAGCCAGGTCCTCCCTGGACTGGAAACAAGCATCCTATGACCGGTTTCGGGGTTTCACCCCTCTTCAGCCTGGATAGCTTGATTCCAGTGGCATGGAGAGCATGGGACCCATGCCTGGGCATACCTTTCCCACTCAGGGTGACAAATGCAAAAACAACAGTTGATGGACAAAATGCAGAACAATGTCATACATTCGACCCAGTACAGAAATCTTGGCCTAAATCCATCTTTTTTTGCTCACCATGCCGTTCCAGTTTGAAGCCAGCCATATGCAAATCAGTTTTGACCCTGTGCCTCATGGGAACAAACCAGCCGAAACTGCGAATGCAGGTTCTCCCTGGCCTGCAAACAAGCATCCTAGGACCAATTTTGGGGTTTCACAGCTCTTCAGCCAGGATAGCTTGATTCCATTGGCATGGAGAGCACAGGACCCACGTCTGGGCATACCCTTCGCACTCGGAGTGACATATGCAAAAACAACAGTTGATGGACAGAATGCAGAACAATGTCATACATTCACCCCAGTACAGAGATCAGGGCTTAAATCCATAGTTTATTGGGTCACCATGCTGTTCAAGTTTAAAGCAAGCCATTTGCAAATCAGTCTTGACCCTGTGCCTCATGGGAACAGTCCAGCCTGAGCTGCCAAGCCAGGTCCTCCCTGGACTGGAAATAAGCGTCCTATGACCGGTTTCGGGGTTTCACCCCTCTTCAGCCAGGATAGCTTGATTCCAGTGGCATGGAGAGCACGGGACCCATGTCTGGGCATACCTTTTCCACTCAGGGTGACAAATGCAAAAACAATAGTTGATGGACAAAATGCAGAACAATGTCATGCATTCACCCCAGTACAGAGATCTTGACCTAAATCCATTGTTTGTTTGCTTACCATGCCGTTGCAGTTCGTAGCCAGCCATATGCAAATCAGTCTGGACCCTGTGCATCATGGGAACAATACTGCCCAAACTGCCAATGCAGGTTCTCCCTGGCCTGCAAACAAGCATCCTAGGACCGTTTTCGTGGTTTCACAGCTCTTCAGCCAGGATAGCTTGATTTCAGTGGCATGGAGAGCACGGGACCCACGTCTGGGAATACCATTCCCACTCGGGGTGACAAATGCAAAAAGAACAGTTGATGGACAGAATGCAGAACAATATCATACATTCACCCCAGTACAGAGATCTGGGCCTGAGTCCATCATTGTTTTGCTCACCATGCCGTTCCAGTTTGAAGCCAGCCATATGTAAATCAATCTTGACCCTGTGCCCTATGGGAACAGTCCAGCCCGAACTGCCAAGCCAGGTCCTCCCTGGACTGGAAACAAGCATGCTAGGACTGGTTTTGGGATTTCACCTCTCTTCAGCCAGGATAGCTTGATCCCAGTGACATGGGTGGCACGGGACCCACGTCTGGGCAGACCCTTCCCGCTCGGGTGGCAGAGTGAGCAAGAATGATGATGGATTAAACCCAGATCAGTTGACTGGGGGTCAGTACTTGCAATGTTCAACACTCCGTCCATCATCCCCTTTGGTTTTGCTTTGTTGGCAGTGTATGCCCAGACGTGGGTCCCTTGCTCACTTTGCCACTGGATTCAAGCTAGCCTGGCTGATGACGGCTGATTAGCCAGAAACCAGTCCCAGGGTGCTTGTTTCCGGTCCAGGGAAGACATGGATTGGCAGTTAGGGTTGGACTGTTCCCATGAGGCACAGGGTCAGACTGATTTGCAGATGGCCATGTCTGAACTGGGGTGGCGAAGTGAGCTAAAGAATGATGATGGATTAAACCCAGATCAGTTGACTGGGGGTGAGTGCTTGCAATGTTCAACACTCAGTCCATCATCCCCTTTGTTTTTTTTATGGGTGTAGTAATGACAACTCTTAAAAGCTTTATGGTCTCAGAAAAATACTTCTCTAAGTTGTTTTCACACAGAAAGCTAAATAAATCCATGGCACCACCAGTAGCCTGAAGGAAATCATGTCTTCCATACAGGACTGAAAGTTCTGTACGCAATCTGGGTTTGTCTAACATAGGATGGGCTTCTATCGTTTCAGCGAGTGCCACAGCTGGGAAAGATTTGTCATGTCTTTCAAAAAGGTCACTTTGCAATAGTGTTGCACTTACAAAATGCTTTGTGAATGCAAAGAGCTCTCTGGCATGGACCACAATAATATCACAGACTTCTTTTGCTTCTTTTGTCAAAGTATTTATTGGCAGTCTCTGGTTTACAAATTTACATTCTTGTGGCAGTGTAGAATCCAAACTGTTAAAGGATTCCCGTACTGTGGGGATGCTTGTCACAAAGTCTGTATTAGCATTGTGGACAGACACAGTGTCAATGTCTCGCTTTTTCAATTGATTAAATAAAAAGTCTACTTGGGGCATATACTGTGAAAAAGAAACAGAACGAATATAAACTCCCTATCTTCTAATGTTCTAGTAAATCCCTTAGCTTCACATATAGCATTGGACTCAAAATCACCACTGTTTGCAATGGTTGTCATGCATTCAAGAAGATAATCTCTATATTCATAAATTATGTTTATTTCTCGAATATTCAAGTTCCAGCGAGTTGCAGACGCTCTTGGAAGTCTGCTTGAAACTATTTGTTCAAGAATATCAGTCCTTTTCGGGGAACGTGAAAAAATGCTGTGTTACCACCAATCTCTGAAAAGAAACTTTTAACTCTGTGTATTTTGGAGGAAGCTTGTTCCTTAATTAGGTTAAGTTGGTTGGCATAGCAATGAATATGATGTGCATTTGGGTAAACATCCCTGATTTTCTTTTGCACCCTACCAGTTGCACCACGCATGACGCTGGCACATCATAGATTAGAGCAATTACTTTTCCTTTAGCACATTGCTCAGGGAAAAAATGTTTAATTCATTAAGAATGGCTGAGGAAATTGTTTCTGCAGATGAGTCTTTCAGATGTGTGAAACAATAAAATCTTTCAGCTACCTTGTAATTTCTATCAATTTAGCGGAAGACCAGAACTAACTGTGTCTTATTAGAGACATCAGTTGTATCGTCAGCTTCGATAACTACATAATCAGTGCTTCTCAATTGCTGTGTAATATATCCTCTTATTAGTTCCAGCATACAGTCCATCAATTCATTCTGAATAGTTTTAGAAGTGGCTTTAAACATTGTGGCTGTTTTTAAATGTGTTTCCATAGCACTGTCAATGCTGGAGACAAAATCAACAAGGCCCCTGAACACACCAGGATTTACAGACTCTTCAGTTTCACCATGGCCTCGCAATGCCAATTCAAAGGTACCACAAAAACAAATACAGTCAATCAATTTCTATAAAAATGTATTGTTTTTTATCCACTTTCGCATTATGTTTTCTTACTCCCTCACGGTATGCTTTGTTTAATTGCTGTACAATGTCCGATTTTCCAAAAAGAGATCATTTCAACATATTGATCAAATGGGATTTACAGGAATCATTTTTTTTTATTTTTTCAGCCAGATGCTTTCGCTCAGTAACGCCTGTTTTTATCCAAGTAACTTCACCTTCAAAGAGTAAGCAAGGGAAACAAAATAAAGCATTTTAGAAGCGCTACCAGTAAGCCATTCCATCCTATCACACCTCGACTTGAAATAGAAAACCTAGCCTATTTTTAAATATTCCCTCGGTTGAAGACACAAAAACGATATTACACAAAATACTAAATAAACACTAATATGAATTGTCATACACACACAAGTAACAGCAATTATTCATCCACATCCATCTAAGCATGGGCGGATCTAGCGGATCTCGCGTACGCGAAATTGCGGATTTACGGATTCGCAATCCGCGAAGATACGCGAACTCTAGCGGATTTGCGGATTTCCCCGTTTTTTGTGTTGGGGCGTGTTCGCGCCGATTTTGGGACAAGTTCGCAATTGCGAACTTACTTTTCGGCTCGCAACGGCCGCGACTATGTTGTTTCTACGTCTGGTTTATCATCACAGGTTCACAGCACCCTCTGTTTCACCACTGCCACCCTCTGGGACACCCATGCCACCCTCTGGTACATCCTCACTGCCACCCATTAGGTTTATTTATCACTGTAGATTATGGTGGTTGAAAAAAGCAAGCACACCTGCCCTTCTTCAACTGCCATCAATTAATTTGTGGGTCATTAATGTGTCAGTAATTTTGAAAGTTCCAGTCTGGCTGGCACCTGCTTCCTTCCTTATCTGTAATTTGCTTTTTGTTGCAGTGAATTTTTTTTTCACAGGACCTTTATGGTCTACTTGTAGCTATTCTATGAGCCTGCTGTTTGGGTCATAGCAGGGTCATAGAATAGTTGCAAACTCTGGAGGGGCCCCTCAGGAAGCACTACCTTGAATGTTACTAATGTTAAGTTTGAACTTTTGCACCTGCTCATTGCTTTCAGTTTAGCTAAAATCGTTTTTTCTGCAATTTCGCGCGTTTTTTGGGGCGCGAATCCGTGCGAGATCGATTTCGGAACCCGCGAATGCGTGCGAATACAAAATTGTTTTTTTTGCGACGTGTATGTTCGCGTGATCTTGCGCGTGTTCGCGAGGCGCTTCTAGCTATACGTTTGCCAAGTTACCCTATCGGTCGTACACGGGCGCGGCCATCTTGTTTGCGTGACGTAATTCCGTTCCCGGCCGCTATGTGTAATCTCGCAAAGTGTGCTGCTCGCTAGTACAATTTCGGGCGTGCTCGCGAGGAAAATCTCGCGCGAACTTACCCACGCGGTCGTGAACGGGCGCGGCCATCTTGTTTCTCATTCATTGCTATGGTTCTGGGCATGCTTTCTCTATCCTCTCTCAATCTCTGCCATCCTTTGCTTGTTTGAAGTTTATTTGATCTAATTTTACTTATTATCTATCCCTCTATTTTTCTAGCTCTATATTTTTGTGTTTTCTGCTGCTTTTAGTTACTTTTAAACTACTTTTTTAAACTCTTTTCTTTTCTTCTTCACTATTCTATTTCTTGTTTATCATTTTACTGTATTTCTGCCCAGACCATGGTAAAGGGAGCCGGGAAGCACCCTGAGAAGGGGAAGGGTCCCGCACCCCGTGCCCGGCTCCCGTGCGGGCGTTTGAGGGGGGAGCAAGTGGTCCCGCGGGAGATCTTCAGCGCGGAGGAAGTGGCGGCACTCATCTTCCACGTCCAGCGCCGCCTCCCCAAGACGATCCTGGGAGGCGGCAAGATCGCGACTGGCTATGGCATCCGGGAGCGCCGCAAGCGGTGGGAGAAGGTGTGCCGGGCCATGTATAAGCTCTCTGGGGTCCGGCGCACATATAACCAGGCCACCCACCGCTGGACCGATGTCATGGACCGGGAACGGGACTTGCTGGACGCGCTCGGCGTAGAGGTCCCCGGGCTTGGTGAGTAGTAGTAGCTATTCATTTACTACTCTGTTTTATCCGGCTCTGTTATTTGCAAATCTTTGTTCTTTATCAAGAGCAATAATGCTGCCGATTACATTGAGGTAAATTATATTTCAAAATCTTCTATGCATTTCAGGTGCACTGCTCTCCTTCTCAGTAGCCTTGCTTGCTACTATGCTTCTTTGTTTTGTATGTTGTGTTCAGAAGCATTTCATTGGCCTGAGAAATTATGTATGAGTGTAGTGTAAAGATAAGAACTGCGTAATGCTAGACACTAAGGGTCATATTTTCAATTACCGGCGCATCCCTGCAAAGTAGCAGGGATGCGGCAGTAATTGTGTGCCATGCCACCACCACCCATTGGCCCAAAACGTCACAGAAGCCTTACGCATCTGTGCCGTAAAGGCAGCGCATTGCTGGAGTTGCGTGCCAACGATGGCGCAGCTCCAGCAATGCTCTGGGGTACCCTATCTCCCCAATGCTGCATCAAGCCGTACGTCGGCTTCAAGCGCGCAGGGTTTGAGTCATGCATCATTGTCCTAAAAGTGACTGATTGACATCTTGTAGATTTCCCTCAGCCACTTTTAGGATTCGTTCCTGCGCAGGTACGCCCTCCCTTGCGCCGGAACGCCCCCTGATGGCGCAGGGCTTTACAACGTGATGCATCGCCCATATGCCCATATGTGTTTTTTTTTTATATATACGCCGCACCAACACCATGGCGAGTCTTTTGTTCTGCCGCTGCGTCACAAAAGGCACGCAACAATGGAGGAAAATGAGCCGCAAGGGACTTCTAAATGAGCCCCTATAGACTGAAGTCCAGTCCTTCCTTTAGACACATGGCTATAAGAAGAAATAGTGGCGGTGGTGGGTGGATTGATAGTTTGAGTATTCACTGATCTGCAAGCAGGATGGACTTTGTCTGTCACTTCGCGTGCTGCGGACTGCTGCCTGCAGTGCCAGGCCTAGGCAAACCTCTTTAGTAGTCTGTTTATTGAGTTACATAGGAACTTTCTAAGTCAACGTTCCGCAAATCAGGCAATACGAATAACGTAGTATACCACATGAGATAGATCCCGTGGAATAGTTGTCTATCTATTTGCTATTTCTCCAAAATATTTTGTTATTGTTCTTTTGAAATGTTTGATTTGGTTGAAAAATCTCATCCATGTTTTCTGGTTTTTCTTTCTTTCATGTTGTACATCAGCTCCCCCCAAGGGCAAGAGGACACAGGAGGAGGGTGCTGAGGATGCAGGCCAGGATCGGGCAGGCGAGGGCTCCTTTGCTGGCCCCAGTAAGTTTACATTTTAATAAAGAGTACCTTTTTTTTCCTAGCGTTCCTCATTCGATTTTTTCTAAATCGTCTTTGATCTTCTTGTAGACTGGATATAAATTCTTATCCTGCCTCGAATATGACTCCCTGTGGTATTACTAGACTATTCTTATTAGTCTGTCTGTGTAGCTAACTAAGATTGGACATTTGGCAATTCCATTGGACTCCCATTCTATTCAGCAATAGCTCTATGCACTGTCTCCTTACTGACTAGATAGTGTGGCAGAGTCATTCAGCTCCCGAAGTCACTGATTATTGATCCCCAATGATCTCTAGATTATCATACGCAGGACAAGAGAGTACGGAGTCACAGCACAGTCAAGAAGTGTCAGAGGCACTCATGCTTGCAAAAATTCCAAAACCTTTAGCTCATCCACTCTAGTCTGGAGGAACAAAAACCACAGAGTCTATTTAAGTTTAAAAGCTTTATTAAAAGTAAACACATTTATTAAAATCTACTTTGTCATAAAACTATTTAACTGAAAACGGAAAAGTGGTTAGTGCTGACGATTAATTGGACACATTTCTTGTGGTCGAGCCGAGCTCTCACCTGGTTTGAACTTGATCCTGGTCGTGTTCTTAGGAGTCAAGCTTCTGTCTGTTAGGAGAAAAAGTGGTGCGTGTTAAAAATCAAAAGCAAGCATTCATCAGTTGTGCATAAAAGTGCAGCAAGACAACAGCCTTCCCTGGAAAATGGGACATTTTTACTTTGGAGTAGACAGTCACAAATTATTACATTGTATTCAGTTTTTTTAACATTTCTCCTAGACCAAATATTATATAGTAGTGAGTGGTGTATTCTAACATTCTTAAATGTACTTTGTAGGTGTAACATCTGGTGACGGGGCCAGCGCGGAGGTGGCTGTGTTGGGCGAGGACTCGGCGGACTCTGGGGAGGAGGCGGTGCAAGAGCCGGCGGACGGTCCTGTGGGGGTTCAAACGGTGGTGGCGGAAACAGGTAAGCTATATATTCCTTACTTATTGAGATTGAAGACTGCATAGTGTGCTTTCTGCACGGGTGTATTACAAATCAACCAGGTAGTAGCCTCCTCGAAATGTACTTCGACTTAGCTGTGAAGTTTTTGGTGAGAAGAATCCCAATAAGTTCTTAGACGAACGTGATGGATGGGATGAACGAAAAGCGAAAGAAGGGTGTAAGTAAGTGGGACGCGAACTTGTATGATGGCTGGCAAAGAAGAACGATATGTGTTTGCTTGGCCCCCGAGGTGGCTGGGAAGGAAAGAATATGGTATGGTGCATGGCTGGGTCAATGATGAAGCAAGGATGGGTGGAAGGACAGCAGCCTGGGTGGGTGAAACAGAAACTGTATGTGTGCGTATACTTTGACTGAATGGATGCCTGGAGCATGGTATTCTCTGACTCTTAGATAGCACATGTGTATCTAGAGAGAGTAGATGGTCGCCAGATGAAGTAAGTGTTACCTTGAAGAGCATGTACCACCGCACCCGCACGTCCGTTCCAGTGCAGGGAAGGCAAGGAAAAGAAATTGTAAATGTGTCCAATACTACCATGAATAGTAGCAGTACTTTGTATTGCGTCTGCAATCACAGCATATATCTGGTTATTACGGTGGACACTCCGTACCTCTCTTAATAACTTTAGTTTACTTGTAGTACGTCATTCATGTGTGGGTGTATCACTGTTCACTCAATATTAAGCAAAGCACCTAAAGTCATCCCATATGTCATCAAATACGTCCCATGTGAAGTGATAGATAATCAAATTAGTTAGCTTCTTCATTTTCCTTTTCTAGTACTCATTTGCACTGTAGGGTGAAAGGTAAATTAATTAAGCAGTAGCCCTTGTAACAGAGTATTCTCAGTGCCACCCGTAATAGAAAAGTAATAGCTTCACCACCTGCATGTACTGGACCGGTACAGTAACGCAAGTCTGTCTCACTCATCATGGTGTGCAACTTTTTTTCTCGGGTGCAAGTTCACTGTGCTGTCCATGTCATTCTGCCGGCTTGCATAAGATAACGTACCAATTTCCCTAAACAAGAGAGAAGAAGAAGAATAAGACTGGTGTACTGTCATAGTCGACTGTAATGGAAGTCCATAGTGGTCGTAGAATTTGTTCTTTAAACTACCACTAATGTTAGAGCAAGGATGCAGAAGTGGGAGGTTACATAGATACTGTCCTCAATAGTTATGTACTGTGCTTTCAATTTGCTACTTGTACTGTGACCCAACTTTCGGCTCAATCACTTTGTGTTATTAATGCTAAGGAGCATTGGTTACAGACTATGTCTTTCTTTCTTCATATAGTTGCTCCTTCCAAATCAACAACACGGAGGGAGCAGGCTAGAATGGCCCGGCAACGGAGGCTGGAGGCCACTGTCTCCGAATATCGGCGGCTGGTGGCCCTGGAGGAGGAGGAGGACACGCAGTCGAGCGGGGCAACAACAACATCCTCGACTGTGACCACTGCATCCTCCTCCGTGACTAAGCCAGCGGGACCGAGCCGGGCTAACAAAGACAACCGCCACCGCCAAGCAACAGAAATACCAGCTGCCCCCCACAGGAGCTGCAAGGAACGCCAACGCCGCCTACGAGTCCGAATGTCCAACCTGGATCAGGAGGTCCTGAAGTATAAGAACTTGGTTAAGGGCCTCCGCTCCGAGCTTGCCACCCTCCGCAAGGAGTATGATGCCCATGCCGCAAAATGCACCAGCACCAGCACCCTCCAGTAGTGGAGTGTCCCTTGCCCTTTTTTTATAGACTTTTGGGGGGTGGGATTTGGGAGTTGGGATCGTTTTGGGACGTTTCAAAGACAATCGTTGGGGTTAGGGTGGGTGAGGGAGATTATTTTGTTAGGGCTACATAAATATATTTTTAAACTTTATCTGACCATACCTGTTTTTTACTGCTTTTCAGTCTGGTGGGTGGGGGGCGGGGGTGTAACAGTAACTTTGTTTTCCTGAACAGTCGTAGGACTTTAGTAGTACAACCGTCAATCTCTTGTCTACTCCGAAATAATACTCCATTATACTACCTCCCACCAAACGCTTATCTTACCTGTAATTTGTGTTAGAAATTAGGGCTAGGCCCAGGGCTGGCTCCACGTGAAATGGGGATTAACGTTGTCAATCCTGGGCGGGTGACATTTCCTCATTGCGGTGGTACTAGTGGTGTGACACAGTGGCAGTTGCATGCCTATGGAAAAAAAGAAAACGAAACCTTGTTTGTCCTTACTGTAGCATTACAACGGTTACGGTACGATCGAGAATATAGCAGGTGACAGACAGAACAGTGCCATAATGTAGCCTAACAAATGGTAAAGTATTTGCTTGCAAGTATAACTAGTACTTGCGTTGAATTTATTTGACATTGGCTACTACTACTAGAAGATATAGTACTGAAGCTGAGTAAGTCTAGAAGATATCCTCGTATTCCTTCACCAGCCTGTTGCTATGACCTTATCCTCCCCAGCAAGTGTGTGGAATTATTGATGTCATTTTAGTCAGACATCAAGCAAAACAACACAGCCCGGGGGAAGAGGGTTAGGGTTTGTAAAATGGATGGGAATGGGGGTTTCTTTTTGGGTAGGTTTTGTTGAGAGAAGAAAAGAAAAGCAGAGCATGGACAAACAATAATTGAAGATAAAGACAATCTTTGGTTACAAAGTAAAGCTAAGCACATGCAGTCACACTCATAGAATAAAACAAGGGATACTGTATCTGTATTGCGTATGTTGTTGGAGTTGTCCTTGAATTTGGTAAGTAAGTTGCATGCAGCAAACAATTCCTCTTATTGGCGGCACTCCTCCATTCCAGCTGACGCTTCGTCCATCAATGTTGGTGACCACTGACAGCATCTGTGTAACATTTGGTATCGTTATTCTTAAGCTGCACTGTTTGGCATTGTGAAGGCGTGTGCATTTACCTACCACTGCTCGCTCATTTTTATTAGTCCTGCGCATTGTTATCTGTTAGCTGCACTATTTAGCGCTGTGAAAAGCATTTACCTGCCATTGCTCGTTCATTTCTATTAGTCCTGCGCATTGTTATTTGTGAGCTGCACTGTTTGGCGCTGTGAAAAGGTGTGCATTTACTTGACTTTACTCGGTCATTTCAGGTAAACCGGTGCATTATCGGTGAGATCCCCCGGCGCCCTGCTCTGCCCTGCCCTCCATTTTGAGCTTCTTGTTGTTGTTGTTGTGCTCCGTCCCTTGAGCCCGCCACGCCCCCCCAGCTGAGCCGCCCTCGCCCCTCCCCCTCCACTCTCCATATATGACAGGAGTTCCCGCGTGCAGCGTTCACGCGCAGCGTCCGCGCCCAACCCGCGCCGAAGGTGCGCCAAAGGTAAGCCCGTCTACGCCCGTCCGCGCCTGGACCGCGCCCAGCGCCAGACCCCCTGCCCCTCGCGCTGCCCAGCCCCCCCGCATTACCTACGATGCCGCCTCCCTCCTAGCCCTTAACCACGGTCGCGCCCCCAACTGCATCCAAGCCGCTCCTGGACACACCCACGGACCTTTCTCATGCTACTCCTGCAAATTCATCGGCACTGTCAACATCTCCGCTATGCCCACAGCACAGATCCCCGACCCCAACCACATACAATGCATCCTTCTCAACACCCGCTCGGTCCACAGACACGCCATTGACCTTTGGAATCTACTAGACACCATTTCTCCGGACATCGCCTTCCTGACAGAAACATGGATGAATGCTTCCTCCGCACCTGACATCACCATTGCCATCCCTGAAGACTATAAGATCACTCACAAAGACCGTACCAGCCACACAGGAGGAGGAATCGCAATCGTCCATAAGAAATCTATCCGCATCTCAACCAGCTCTGACGCCAACCTCGCCAACTCCGAACACCTCCACTTCCAGATCCACATCGACCCCAAGACCACACTCAGAGGCACCCTCCTCTACAGACCACCAGGACCCCGCACTAAATTCAGTGAAGACATCACAGACTTCATCACCCCACACGCGCTCCCCTCCAAAGACTACATCCTTCTGGGAGACCTCAACTTTCACCTTGAAAAGATCAACGACCGCAACACCGCCACCCTCTTAGACAACCTCGCCAACCTCGGACTTAAACAACTAGTCACTTCCCCCACCCACATCGCAGGTCACACACTCGACCCCATCTTCACATCCAGCAATCATGTCTCCTTCAGCCACACTACGGATCTCCTCTGGACTGACCACAGCTGCGTTCACTTCACCTACAACAAGCAGAAACCCATCAACCACTCCCAACCTACCCGGCAAAGAAACTGGAACAAAATCACCATCGACCAGATTTCCGCATCGCTTCTTCGAAACACCCCAGCCCTCTCTTCTAACGCTAACGAAGCCGCCGCCAACCTCACCCTATGGTTATCCAACACCGCCGACACCTTAGCACCACTGAAAAAACGACAAAGCAAACCTGGCAGCAAGAAGGCATCATGGTTCAACGACGATCTCAAGAAGTCCAAGAAACTCTGCCGCTCCCTTGAAAAGGCCTGGAAAAAAGACCCAACCACCAGCACCAAGGACACCTTCAAAAGCGCCACCCGCACTCACCACCAACTGATCCGAAAAGCGAAGAAAACAGCATTCAAGGATCGACTTGACAACAACGCCCACAACAGCAAGGAACTTTTCAACATCGTCAAGGAATTTTCCAATCCCTCGGCCAATTCCAACGACATCACCCCTTCTCAAGCCCTCTGCGACTCCCTAGCCTCATTCTTCCACAACAAGATTGCAGACATCCACAACAGCTTTGACAACCAACCCGGAAACCAACCCACCCCACCATCTGCTGACCATCTTCCCCCCGTGAACACCCTTAACGCCTGGAACCCAATCTCCACAGAGGACACCATCCGCCTGATGAACTCCATCCACTCAGGATCCCCCACAGACCCATGCCCTCACCACATCTTCAACAAAGCAGACTCCGTCATAGCACCGCACCTCCGAGACGTCATCAACTGCTCCTTCAACTCCGCTACCTTCCCAGAAGTCTGGAAACACGCTGAACTCACCGCCCTTCTGAAAAAACCAACAGCGGACCCCACCGAACTCAAAAATTACCGCCCCATCTCGCTTCTTCCATTCCCGGCCAAAGTCATCGAGAAAGCCGTCAACAACCAGCTCGCCGCCTTCCTCGAAGCCAACAAATCCCTCGACCCCTCACAATCTGGCTTCCGAGCAAAACACAGCACTGAGACCGCCCTCATCGCAGCAACAGACGACATTCGAACCCTACTGGATAATGGAGACACAGTCGCCCTCATCCTCCTCGACCTCTCTGCAGCATTCGATACAGTCTGCCACAGCACCCTTCTACAACGCCTCAATAATATCGGAATTCAAGGAAAAGCACTTGAATGGATCACTTCGTTCCTCACCGGAAGAACCCAGAGAGTCCGCCTTCCTCCATTCAAGTCCGAGGCCTCTGAAGTCATCTGCGGCGTACCTCAAGGATCCTCACTCAGCCCCACCCTCTTCAACGTATACATGAGCCCCCTCGCGGCCATCGCACGCCGACACAACCTCAACATCATCTCTTACGCGGACGACACTCAACTGATCCTTTCTCTCACCAATGACCCCAGCACCGCCAAAACTAACCTACACGAAGGAATGAAAGAAGTTGCCGAATGGATGAAACAAAGCCGTCTGAAACTGAACTCAGACAAAACAGAAGTCCTCATCTTAGGCACATCCCCCTCTGCTTGGGACGACTCCTGGTGGCCGGAAGCCCTCGGAAAAGCACCCATCCCGACAGACCACGCACGGAACCTTGGCGTCATCCTAGATTCTTCACTCTCAATGAACAGACAAGTCAACGCCGTATCCTCTTCCTGCTTCAACATTCTTCGCATGCTCAGAAAAACATTTCGCTGGATCCCCTCCGAAACAAGGAAAACAGTCACCCACGCTCTGGTCACGAGCCGACTGGACTACGGAAACACCCTCTACGCAGGTACCACCGCTAAACTCCAGAAGAAACTCCAACGAATCCAAAACGCCTCAGCCAGACTCATATTAGACATCCCACGCAACGAACACATCTCTGGCCACCTTAAAGACCTCCACTGGCTACCCGTCAACAAGAGAATCACTTTCCGACTGCTTACCCACGCACACAAATCACTCTACGACATCGGACCAGATTGCCTCAACTCTCGACTGTCCTTCTACACCCCCTCCGCCAACTTCGCTCTTCCAGCCTAGCCCTAGCCACTATACCTCGCATCAACAAGACCACCATGGGAGGCAGGTCCTTTTCATACCTAGCTGCTAAAACATGGAACTCACTCCCCGCTTACCTCCGTCTCACCCAGAACCACCTAGCATTCAGAAAACAGCTTAAAACGTGGATATTTGACAAATAATCCTCCTCCCCCTCCTAAGCGCCTTGAAACCCTCTGGGTATGTAGTGCGCTATATAAATCTTCTGACTTGACTTGACTTGACTCTCAGACACCAAAAATTACCCACAAACACCCGGAACCCCGCCAAAGAGCACCTCAAAGGCAAGCAAGTCAGCAAAAACGGCAAGAAATTTCCACCTCATATTTGGTCCAAAACACTTTTGTCCATTATTAGAGCTTCACAGCAATGGGCCCAAATCCGTCAACTCACCCGCAAAGAAGTACAACACCCCCACAAGTGCTGAGTCTTTCTTCATTGGGCGTAATCCAGCACTCTGCTTTGAGGGAAATCGCATTCTGGAGGAGGAGGATAGAGGAGCATGTTCTTCAGAACTTGTGAACCTGAGGAATGTAGACTGCGGCACCTTCAAATCAATAAGCAAACAAGTGAAGACAGTTCTGATGATGGTCTTGTTTTTGGGATTAGGTGATTAAAGTTTGAATTAAATTAACTGTGCAAAACAAAGAAAGAGAGACACAAAGCACACAGGAATAAAAGTGAATAAGGACGAAAAAGAAAGTTCTTGATTGATTGTCTCATTTTCAGGGCTCGGTGTCAGGGAATAAGAAAAAGATTTCGTCATCATACTCTGCGAATTCAGGCTGGATGAGGTCAGTGCCACCGAACAGAGAACAAATCCCCTCATCTACGTTGCCGTCCTCCTCGTCTTCATGCGGCGTGCTTTCTCGTACTTTGTAATCTGGTGGTATGAGGTGCTGATTCATCTTGATCATTGTCAGCCGCTCCACATTTTTGGGCGAGAGGCGGCTCCGTTTGGGAGTTACAATGCCACCAGCAGCACTGAAAACACGTTCAGAAGACACACTTGCGAGTGGGCAAGACAAATAGTTTATAGCCAGGTTGGAGAGCTGTGGCCACAATTGTTTTTTGCCATGCCTATACTGCAATGGCTCATCATTAAGAAAGACCTCTGTAATTCAGATAGTCCTGCACCATCGACTCAAGGTCATCAGCGGTTCCTCCACTTTGCTTACTTTTTGCTGTGCCTGTGACTTTTTTTCGAGAACCATACCCAAGCAAACTTAGCCAATCCTCTACAGCAGCCACTGTTTTTGTTGTGTGTGGTGCAGATGATCCAGTTGCCGGTGTCTTTAACGGCTGAGAGGTCACTTCAGCCACAGGTGCAGAATGTGACTTCTTGTGACTGGGGATGGCCTGCTGATGCTGATGCTGATGTACTGGCTTCTCCTTCAATAACCTGCCGTTCTTTTTCAAACCTCTTGGCTGACCAGGCTAACCAATGTTTGTACTTTTGAACATCTGCATCAGCAAAAGGAAAGAATGCTTCGTCTTCCAGCGCCTTTTTGTAGCGTGGATCCAGAATAGTAGCACAAATGTAATGCTGTTCTGAGTTGATCATTTTAAGACGTTCATCACCACGTAGGCGTTCTAATAATTTCTCAGACAAAATAAAATGGTCTTTTTTTTTTTCATCTTTTTCAAACTCAGAAGACACCGCCATCAGTTGGTGCTCCAGCATGCACAACAATGGGATAGCTTTTCCCAAATTACAGTCCTCCTGGCTGACTGCACGCGTGAAGAACTCAAAAGGACGAAGCATGTCTGTCAGGCTTTTAACTATGTCCCATTGCGCCGCACCCATCCGCATGTCCTCCTTCTGAGATGTAGCCTCTGTGAAGAAATAGTAATCGAGTACCGTATACTGCTCATACAGACGCTCAAGCATGTAGAAGGTTGAGTTCCAACGTGTTGCCACCTCCTGGATGAGTGCTTTCACTGGCATTCCACGTTGAAGTAGCAGTCTCCGCAGATGCTTCCGGGCCTTAAAAGAATGGCTGAAATGGTTGCACATTTTGCGGCAGGTGGCCATTACCTCGAACGCTGGACTCTGTTTATCACTCAAGAATTTTTGAACTACCAGGTTGATACAGTGCGCCAAACACGGCACTCTAAAATGGTCACCCTTCAACATGGCCTTAACTACATTGGCGCCATTATCCGTGGAAACATAACCAATCTTGCGTTTTAGGGGGGATAGCATTTTCAAGACCTTTTTGTTAAACTCTTCCAAAAGGTTTTCTGCTGTGTGACTTTTCTCCAAGCCAAACATGGCTAGTGTTGCATGTTTCCGAGCAGCTTTGAAAACTTTGTCCGGGTCAACACCTGCGTTTAGCTTTGCTTAAACACCTGAAAAAGAGACCCAGTGTGCAGTGATGCACATGTAATCATCGCCTGGGCCACTGGTCCACATGTCTGTTGTCAGATGTATTGTGTGAACAGCACTCTTCTGCAAAGCTGCCCCAATCGCCTCCAGCACATCTTCATGTAGTGCTGGAACCGCAACTCTGGCAAAATAGAACCGGCTCGGAACCTTCCATTTAGGGCAGAGAGTTGCCACTAATTCAAGAAAACATACCGCTTCTACAAAAGAAAAAGGTAGAAGGTCCACAGCTAGCATTTTAGCCAGCTTAGTGTTATACAGACGCGTCAGTGGGTGGTTGCGTTCATATGGCACGTCTGAAGTAAGCATTGTTCTAATGTTGCCCTGGACCAAGCATTTACGGGCTGAGAATGACTTCGTTGACCCAATTTTGCTCGCTGGTGAACTTTTGTGCGTTGGTGTCTCACTCGCTCCAACACTCTTAGTGTGCCTCACATTGGGTGTGCTGCTGACAGGGGTACTGGGTGTAAGGGAAGTGTTTGACACGTCTTCTTCCTGCTCGTCATCATCAGATGAAACATCAACGTTTCCTTGAATTCGCCCTTTCTTGATCGCATCTAGGTGCGCAAACCATTTGACAGTGTGCTGTCTCCTAAGATGACCTCTCTGGCCTCCGGTACCATAGTTGGTACCTGGCTTACCACGACTAACTGCTTGCTTACAAATGGTACAAATGGCAAACTTTGGATTTTTTGGACAAACAGTAAAGAAGTCCCAAACTGGGGACTTGAAGTGTCTGTGGGACATGGAGGAGGCGGCGATACTGGTGGTGGTGGTCATGAAGCTAATGCCAGATGAAGTGGAGGATCTGGATTGCCCAACTTTTGTACGTTTTGCACTTTCACCGCCACTAATTAAGGTCGAGGTTGACGGAGGTCTCTTCTTGCCAGAAAGAAATATGGAAGCGGGACGAGTTGGTGTACTACTTAACTCCAATGATTGTGGTGTTTCCACTGCCTCCTCATCGACAACATCATCATCATCATCACGCTCAGCAGCTCTTTGGGCTAGGGTCAAAATGTCTGTTTGCTGCATGCCCGCTGGGGCTGCAGTGACCTTTATGATGACTGGGTCGTCGTTGGCAGAGTCTTCATCAGCAGCAGTATCCGCCACTTCTTGTTGAGACTCATCACACTCCATAACTCTGAGACTTTGGACGAGCTTCCTTTTACGCTTAACTACCTTTGTCGGATCATGGTGTGCCTCACTCTCAGACGGCTGTGGTGCTGGTTCCCAAGTTTGATCCGTATCATCAGAAGGAGGTGTGCTTGAAGAAGATGTAGACACCACCCTTGATCTCTTCCTTGCTAGGGGTGTGGAAGACAATGAAGGATCATCAGGAGGAGTGGCTTCCTCAAATGATACCTCGCCTTGATTGTCGATTTCCTGATGTGCCCCTACTTCGGGAGGAACAACTATTGTGGGCACTTGTGACCCTCCATGCACCTCTGCTTGCGCATCTCCTTGCGCTGCCTCTCCTTCCACATGTACTTGGGCTTGTACTTGCACATGTGATTGTTGTTGCGGCTGTGGTTGTTCAACACTCGTCAGATGAGCTACAACAACCTGTGTTGATTGAGGGACATTGCTGCTGCTTTCTTGCGATGAGCCAACATCACTGGTCGATGGTGATTGAACAACTATACTGGCTGCCTCTGCAGCACTCAAGGGCTTGGACTTAAGTTGGCGTGGTGGTGGTGGTGGCACTGAGCCCAATGGAGCGGGGGTGCTGCTGCCAGCTTGGTCCCCAGCAGATCCCGCTGCTGCTGCTGCAGGCATACTTTTTTTTTACTCCCAAAAAAAGGGGCGGGCAGCACACCAGTGTCCTTGGTAACTTGCTTCTTCTGCTCCTTACTGGCACCTTTCTTGCTAGAGGAGCTACGGGTTACTTTTTTTGGGGCCATCTTCTTCAGAGCAGGTCAGCAGGCAGCAGTTGCACGAGTTGCAGAGGGTTCTGTGTCCAGACGTGACGTCGCGTGACGTTATGCTGCACATACACACCGCTGCAGGACTTCTTCCTGGCACTGGTGGTTCTCTTGAGTCTTCTTGTGCACCTAAAAGCAATGGAAGACAGAGGAACATCAGTTCAGTTATACACCCCAAAAAATCGAAAAAACACAGAAAAATTAGCACAATCCCATGCCATCCATGATGTTTACATTGAAGACACCCCACAGAAAGACTAGGCCCATGCAACACTCACCACCCCTGGGCAAAGGGCCCCACCAGCAGGCCCAAAAAAACGACAAAAAACAATAAAATCAGCACAATCCCAGCCCATCCATGGCCTCAATGGTGTTTAAATTCAAGAAGACACCCCTCAGAAACACTAGGCCCATGCAACACTCACTACCCCTGGGCATAATGGATGAAAAGTAGGCAAAATAAGTGCAGGCCTCAGACACTGCCCCTCCTCAAAATGGCCCCTTACACCCCAAGCACATGTTGCCTGTACCAGCCAGCACTCAAGATGGCCACCACCACCACCCACATGGCCAGTCCACATCAACAGTACACCCCCAAAAAACAGAAAAACAGCCAGAAATCACCACAATCCAATGCCATCCATGATGTTTACATTAAAGAGAGTGAGACCACACCACAGGCACACTCAGTCCATGCACCACCACCCCTGGGCAAAAGGCCACACCAGCAGCCCCCCAAAAACGACAAAAAACAATAAAATAAGCACAATCCCAGCCCATCCATGGCCTCAATTATGTTTAAATTCAAGAAGACACCCCACAGAAAGACTAGGCCCATGCAACACTCACCACCCCTGGGCAAAGGGCCCCACCAGCAGGCCCAAAAAAACGACAAAAAACAATAAAATCAGCACAATCCCAGCCCATCCATGGCCTCAATGGTGTTTAAATTCAAGAAGACACCCCTCAGAAACACTAGGCCCATGCAACACTCACTACCCCTGGGCATAATGGATGAAAAGTAGGCAAAATAAGTGCAGGCCTCAGACACTGCCTCTCCTCAAAATGGCCCCTTACACCCCAAGCACATGTTGCCTGTACCAACCAGCACTCAAGATGGCCACCACCACCACCCACATGGCCAGTCCACATCAACAGTACACCCTCAAAAAACAGAAAAACAGCCAGAAATCACCACAATCCAATGCCATCCATGATGTTTACATTAAAGAGAGTGAGACCACACCACAGGCACACTCAGTCCATGCACCACCACCCCTGGGCAAAAGGCCACACCAGCAGCCCCCCAAAAACGACAAAAAACAATAAAATAAGCACAATCCCAGCCCATCCATGGCCTCAATTATGTTTAAATTCAAGAAGACACCCCACAGAAAGACTAGGCCCATGCAACACTCACCACCCCTGGGCAAAGGGCCCCACCAGCAGGCCCAAAAAACCGACAAAAAACAATAAAATCAGCACAATCCCAGCCCATCCATGGCCTCAATGGTGTTTAAATTCAAGAAGACACCCCTCAGAAACACTAGGCCCATGCAACACTCACTACCCCTGGGCATAATGGATGAAAAGTAGGCAAAATAAGTGCAGGCCTCAGACACTGCCTCTCCTCAAAATGGCCCCTTACACCCCAAGCACATGTTGCCTGTACCAGCCAGCACTCAAGATGGCCACCACCACCACCCACATGGCCAGTCCACATCAACAGTACACCCCCAAAAAACAGAAAAACAGCCAGAAATCACCACAATCCAATGCCATCCATGATGTTTACATTAAAGAGAGTGAGACCACACCACAGGCACACTCAGTCCATGCACCACCACCCCTGGGCAAAAGGCCACACCAGCAGCCCCCCAAAAACGACAAAAAACAATAAAATAAGCACAATCCCAGCCCATCCATGGCCTCAATTATGTTTAAATTCAAGAAGACACCCCACAGAAAGACTAGGCCCATGCAACACTCACCACCCCTGGGCAAAGGGCCCCACCAGCAGGCCCAAAAAAACGACAAAAAACAATAAAATCAGCACAATCCCAGCCCATCCATGGCCTCAATGGTGTTTAAATTCAAGAAGACACCCCTCAGAAACACTAGGCCCATGCAACACTCACTACCCCTGGGCATAATGGATGAAAAGTAGGCAAAATAAGTGCAGGCCTCAGACACTGCCTCTCCTCAAAATGGCCCCTTACACCCCAAGCACATGTTGCCTGTACCAGCCAGCACTCAAGATGGCCACCACCACCACCCACATGGCCAGTCCACATCAACAGTACACCCCCAAAAAACAGAAAAACAGCCAGAAATCACCACAATCCAATGCCATCCATGATGTTTACATTAAAGAGAGTGAGACCACACCACAGGCACACTCAGTCCATGCACCACCACCCCTGGGCAAAAGGCCACACCAGCAGCCCCCCAAAAACGACAAAAAACAATAAAATAAGCACAATCCCAGCCCATCCATGGCCTCAATTATGTTTAAATTCAAGAAGACACCCCACAGAAAGACTAGGCCCATGCAACACTCACCACCCCTGGGCAAAGTGCCCCACCAGCAGGCCCGAAAAAACGACAAAAAACAATAAAATCAGCACAATCCCAGCCCATCCACGGCCTCAATGGTGTTTAAATTCAAGAAGACACCCCTCAGAAACACTAGGCCCATGCAACACTCACTACCCCTGGGCATAATGGATGAAAAGTAGGCAAAATAAGTGCAGGCTTCAGACACTGCCTCTCCTCAAAATGGCCCCTTACACCCCAAGCACATGTTGCCTGTACCAACCAGCACTCAAGATGGCCACCACCACCACCCACATGGCCAGTCCACATCAAAAGTACACCCCAAAAAACAGAAAAACAGCCAGAAATCACCACAATCCAATGCCATTCATGATGTTTACATTAAAGAGAGTGAGACCACACCACAGGCACACTCAGTCCATGCACCACCACCCCTGGGCAAAAGGCCACACCAGCAGCCCCCCAAAAACGACAAAAAACAATAAAATAAGCACAATCCCAGCCCATCCATGGCCTCAATTATGTTTAAATTCAAGAAGACACCCCACAGAAAGACTAGGCCCATGCAACACTCACCACCCCTGGGCAAAGGGCCCCACCAGCAGGCCCAAAACAACGACAAAAAACAATAAAATCAGCACAATCCCAGCCCATCCATGGCCTCAATGGTGTTTAAATTCAAGAAGACACCCCTCAGAAACACTAGGCCCATGCAACACTCACTACCCCTGGGCATAATGGATGAAAAGTAGGCAAAATAAGTGCAGGCCTCAGACACTGCCTCTCCTCAAAATGGCCCCTTACACCCCAAGCACATGTTGCCTGTACCAGCCAGCACTCAAGATGGCCACCACCACCACCCACATGGCCAGTCCACATCAACAGTACACCCCCAAAAAACAGAAAAACAGCCAGAAATCACCACAATCCAATGCCATCCATGATGTTTACATTAAAGAGAGTGAGACCACACCACAGGCACACTCAGTCCATGCACCACCACCCCTGGGCAAAAGGCCACACCAGCAGCCCCCCAAAAACGACAAAAAACAATAAAATAAGCACAATCCCAGCCCATCCATGGCCTCAATTATGTTTAAATTCAAGAAGACACCCCACAGAAAGACTAGGCCCATGCAACACTCACCACCCCTGGGCAAAGGGCCCCACCAGCAGGCCCAAAAAAACGACAAAAAACAATAAAATCAGCACAATCCCAGCCCATCCATGGTCTCAATGGTGTTTAAATTCAAGAAGACACCCCTCAGAAACACTAGGCCCATGCAACACTCACTACCCCTGGGCATAATGGATGAAAAGTAGGCAAAATAAGTGCAGGCCTCAGACACTGCCTCTCCTCAAAATGGCCCCTTACACCCCAAGCACATGTTGCCTGTACCAGCCAGCACTCAAGATGGCCACCACCACCACCCACATGGCCAGTCCACATCAACAGTACACCCCCAAAAAACAGAAAAACAGCCAGAAATCACCACAATCCAATGCCATCCATGATGTTTACATTAAAGAGAGTGAGACCACACCACAGGCACACTCAGTCCATGCACCACCACCCCTGGGCAAAAGGCCACACCAGCAGCCCCCCAAAAACGACAAAAAACAATAAAATAAGCACAATCCCAGCCCATCCATGGCCTCAATTATGTTTAAATTCAAGAAGACACCCCACAGAAAGACTAGGCCCATGCAACACTCACCACCCCTGGGCAAAGGGCCCCACCAGCAGGCCCAAAAAAACGACAAAAAACAATAAAATCAGCACAATCCCAGCCCATCCATGGCCTCAATGGTGTTTAAATTCAAGAAGACACCCCTCAGAAACACTAGGCCCATGCAACACTCACTACCCCTGGGCATAATGGATGAAAAGTAGGCAAAATAAGTGCAGGCCTCAGACACTGCCTCTCCTCAAAATGGCCCCTTACACCCCAAGCACATGTTGCCTTAAATTCAAGAAGACTCCCCACAGAAAGACTAGGCCCATGCAACACTCACCACCCCTGGGCAAAGGGCCACACCAGCAGGCCCAAAAAAAGGACAAAAAACAGCACAATCCCAGCTCATCCATGGCCTCAATGGTGTTTAAATTCAACAAAACAGTTGTATCATGCACCCCTAACCAACCCTGGTCCTACTGGATACTGTGGCTACCCACAATATAATTTATTTAATGTTCTGAAAAAGTTCCAAAATTTTACTTGCAGCAACTGTAATGCCCCAAACAAACTTACTTGTGAAAGTTGATTTCTAATCCAAAAGTGATCCAAAGACAGTCAAAAAGGCCTCAAATCCAAATATCCAGCAGCACCCACAAAAAGTAATCCTTCCAGCTCCAGATCCAAATGAAAGTGACCAGGAGATGGACAAAGCACTGGGAGGAGCCTGCTGGACAGGAACAGGAAGTTGGAGACTGTGGGGCACTTCCTTCCTCCCCCCCCCCCAAAATGGACTCCTTGCAAAAAAAAAAGGCCATGCAAATGTCAACCTGAGGAGTGATTCTGATAAAAATCATAATTTTCTGAAGGTTTATCCTGTTTGCTGGTGATTTTCTTGTGCGAAATTGCAAAATCTCTATTTCGCAAGTGCGAGATTGTTCCTTTCCGCCGCAACTACGTGTTCGCAATTGCGAACTCTCGCGAGTTGTGCTGTGCAAGGTGGCAAGCCGCGATTACGTATTCGCGGGCGCCAAACTCCCGCGGGAACACGCAGCAAGATCTAAAATGGCGCGTCACTTGCAAAGAAAAACAACTCGGCAAACGCTAAATGACGGAAAGTGAACGCCGTGCACCACGCCGCGCGCCGCAACCAAGCAAAAAATCCGCCGCGAGCGGATTCACGGATTTTCGACAAATTCGCGAGCGTTCGCGGATTGCGAATTTGCCGAAAATCCGAAAAATCCGCGAGCGGAGCGGATTTTACGCCCATGCTTACATCCATCCTCATTCTGACAGGAATCCAACTGCCGCAGCACATACAGCTTTTCCCCAAGAGGTATAGCCTTATAAATATTTGCAGAATTCCTACTGGGATCCAGTTAATAATTAAAATATGGTGTAAGCTTTGAGGCTAGGTGCCATTGCATGCACAACACCAGTGGTGATTGAAAAGCTTGAGCATGCCAATTCAGTGATCTGCTTAGAATTTAAAGGGTGTATTCAAATATGGGGTTCTTGCATTACTATTATAATGATAAAATAATTACATGTTAGGAGTAAACCTAAAACAAAGTACTTAGAAATTTTGACTTGACTTTAGATGGCAAATACTACAAAATGTATTGAGACATTTCTTAAAAAGCATGAGACTCTCATTGAGCAATACCCTTTAAAAGAGTTCTAGGCAGATCTCTGATATATCCAGTACTCATCTGTACCCAACACAGCAGAATAAATGTATATTTTTTTTCAATTAAGATTTTAATATTTTAGTTAGACCATTTCGATATTCTACACATTTATGAGCGGACCTATTTTACACACAAGACAGACTAAAATTACAGCCTATAGACAGTGCTAGTCCTAACAGTGATCCTATTACTAAATGGACAGCAGTCACAACTGTCACAACACATTAAATCGATTTTATATATCTTACTTACTGTACATATTCTGTGTGCAGTAAAAATATTGTGTGGAAAAAAGTAGACTGAAAAACATTGGTGTCAAAAAATATTGTCGACGGAAAAAATAGAATGAAAATAAACAGTGACTTAAAACATGATAAAATGTCATGCATTATAGAGCAAACGTGAGTGTACTGGGCATCCTCCAAAAGCAGACAGGAGCATTTAAAATGAGATGGGGTAAAGGGGGCGGGAGACGAGCAAAGCATTTTAATAATTCAGGTAAAGTTAGCGCTAATGGATAGTTAGGGGATCTTAGGGTAGCATTAAGGAGTAGTAGAGGGCTATTATGAATTAGCGTAGTACTTTTTTTAAGCATCAAGAAAGGATTGAATTTATGGGCAGTTTGGAGTTTAAAGGCTTTAGGGGTGGGAAGCATCAAGGGATAATAAGGGAGTATTAGGCTACAGTTACACAAAGGAAAGAGTGTATAAAATAAGAAAAGATTTAAAAATCAACTTTTTTGGAATTTTCATAGTATATAATGAAAAACAAAAAATTATTCTCTTGAACTTTTAACTCGCCACAACCTCATACTGTCTGCACTGCTCTGCTAGGATAAACCAACAGGCCTCCACACCTAAAGACCACACAGTTGGCACCCTTATCCAGTTGAATGTGGACCTTTGCCGTAAATAGAGAACCATGTCCTACCTTGTGGCCTGAGATTAAGGACCAGGAAGCTGAGTTTCGATCAATGTCCTGTTGCAGCAGAGTCGGAGCCACCATGTGTCCTTTTTCGATATCTCTCAGTACTGATCTTGAATGTGATTATAGCACAACCAGTTTTAACTACAATTTCTCATGTGCTAAAAGAATTAAAACAATAATTATTACCACAATTACATTGCATTCATGTAATGTTTCTAGCAAATGTGCTTCCTGTACAATATTGTTTTACACAAAACAAATAAAACCATTTAAAATAATACATTCAGGCGGTTTTTAATGGAATGTGCATGAGTGCAAGTGAGCTCCTGGGTCTCTGCAAGCATGGTGATATGTGCAATTTTGTGTAGAGTTGCATGTTTCTGCAAAGAAGTGCATGCCCATGTTTAAACATGAATCTATGTGAACGAATGTGTGTGTATGTTTGAGTATGTGTGATTTGCAGTGAGCACCTGTGCTGCTGGCCCAAACTCTAGAATGCTGTTGATGTAGTGAACAGAGGTAAGGGAACACCTTGTGTGACTAGAGGATCGATGGTGAGTTAAGGTTTTTAGCCGTGCTACATTTAGGGGGCTAGAGAGTCAGGGAACAGGTAAGCCAGTGATCATTTACAGCAACCGGACCCCAAGGTTGAAAACCTTCAGCACCAAGGCCACTGCTCCCTCAAAGCAGCCTATACTCCATCGCCTTTCTGGAAAAGAACAGTTGGCATAGTGCGACCCTTGGTTCTACGTGGAGCACTGTCTGCCAGCCGGGTCTGGAATTGTTTTTGTTTATGACTTGCACTCACTGAAGAAAGTGTTTTACACTCTGGGATTGGTGATTCATTTTTTTCAGGCAGTACCAAAATGTGATTGTGCCAAGAAAACAAGTGGGACAGACTGCATGCTTTTCCCGATGCACCTACTGCCAGCGTGCTCGGTGCTTAAATGCAGCTACTCCTACAGCATGCACGGTGGTTAGGGCCCAGGTGTGACATAGCTTGGATGAAAAAAGCATTCAAGTGTGGTGATGCGGACACCAGCACTAGTCTGACCACTAATGAGTGGTACTTGACAGAACTGCAAATGTGAAAAGTGAACGCTCTTCAAAGTTTTTAAAAGTGTGTATCTTTTTAATATTTGAAAGCTTTGACATTATCAAGTCAAATGATAGCACTGTGCAGAGAAGACTTCATTAAACATGATAGGAAGGAGGGGCTGACACCTACACCTGAATAGGGCTATGCATATTCCAACAAAAATAGCTGCATAGCTACCTGTAGTGTGCCTGGGGCCACAGAAGGATGGGCAGGGGCCATTTGAGGATCAAAGACAGCTGTCTTTTGTTGTCTCCCAACTTCAAAGACATATTTTGGAATTAGTACTGGACCTGTGACACTCCCACATTAGTTCACTTTGGGGTCTGGAACTATGAGGTACTATGCTGCTAGGAGAGACTGTCCCTTTTCCACTTGATTTGCTGTGCTGGCCTTCTGCCTGCTGATTGCTGTATGCCAGGAGTGGCTGCCTCTTTGCACTCTGCTCTGCTGTGTTGGCCTGCACCCTGCTACCTCTGCAATGAGGGACAACTGGCCCTCTATGGTTTTCCTCCTGTTATGGAAGGGCTATTTGTATGTTATTGGGCAACCAGACACACTCACACAGTCTAGCACCTGCTGTTTAGGCGCCTGTCACCTTTAGCTACTAGTTGTCCTCGAGATTGCTGTTTTTCGAAGATACCGCAGCGGTTTAGCCCTTTACCCTCAGTCAGTGACTGGAGCATCGAGCAGCATGAGTGCATTCTGGTTGCCTAGCAACACAACAATCTGAGCGCGCTCTCTCCAGGCTCGTTGGGCTGAAGATTAATAAGACTACCTCTATTGAGCCTGAACTCCAGTTCTGCCTGCCTATGTGCCTCTTACCAACATGAGCCCCATGTGTGAGGCCCACCAACACCGTAGTATGGGGCCATAGACCTGCCTGTGCTCCTGCAGCCATGCCGGAGCCCAACTCATCTTCCTACCACATGGACCCCGTGTGGGGGACCACCGACAATGAGAGCAGCGACTCACAGCCCCAGGTACTGTCCCGAAGACCCGCGCGGGCTGACTTCAACCCCCACTGCATTGAAGACCTTTCGGAGGCGGCCGGTGAGCTCCTTTGAGGATTACTGTAACTGTAACTCCCTTAAAGGTTCCTGAGCACTGTGATGCCCTAGGCAAATGAGCTATGAACGTTACTACTGGCATAACTCTTGATAGGCTGATTATATTGTTGTCCTTTAGGCCTGGTTTTAATTACATAAAGATGGCCTATTTTTCTACAACTAGTGTGGAGTTTTTTCGTGGTGTCTTTCACTGTGTTTCTTTACTATGTGTTGCACAAATACTTTACACATAGCCTCTTTGATAAGCCTGCTCTGCGTTTAGCTACCAGACGATGAGCACAGGTAATCTTGCATGTGTATCTGAATTAACCTGAGTGGTGGTGGATACTGCTTGGCTTAGGTGTATTCCCTAGCCACCCAAAATTCCCATTTGTAACGAACACATTCAGCAGCGCCTGCTGCTGCACGTTGTTTGCTTTCATTCCGATCATCAATGTCCAAGGGGGGGGGGGGAGGGGGGGTTTGGGTGGTAGCAGATTATCAGATTTCAGCTGGGCCCATAACAAAGGCTGGAGTTAAAGGGCCATCAGGCCTCCTTTCGTTCGAGAGTGCTATCTGGAGCCTCAAACCTAAAAGCAAATGCCTTGACCAATGGGAAACAGCTGCCCTCTTCCTCCAGGACCTCTCAGCCGCCTTCAAGACCATTTCCCACCACACCCTCTGCACAAGATTCCACGATGCCGGAATCTGGACAAAGCCCTGAATGGATCTGCTCCTTCCTCACTAGCTGAACACAGAGAGTAAGACTTCCACCATTCAACTCAAAACCCACAGACATCAGCTGCAAAGGGCCTCAAGGCACCTCCCTGAGCCCCACGCTCTTCAACATCTACATGGCCCCACTTGCAGCCATAGTCAGAAACCACAGACTCAACATCGTCTCCTAGGCTGACAACACCCAGCTGATTTTCTCCCTCACAGAAGAACCCACAGCCACCAAGAGCAACTTCCACAACGGGATAAACGCAGTTGCCACCAGAATGAAGGACAGCTGCCTCAAGCTTAACTCAAACAAGACCTAAGTCTCCAAACTGGGATCCACCACCAAGTGCTGCCACCCCTCCTGCCTGGGATGACTCCTGGAGGCCCAGGCAGAGGGGGCCCGCAGCACTTGGAAACCCCCCACACCCACTGACCACGTGCAAATTCTTGGCAGCTTCCTGGACTCCTCTCTCTCAATAAACCACCAAATCAATTATGTTTCATCCTCCTTTTTCAACACCCTCCATCTACTTCATAAGATCTTCCCGTGTGTCCCCAGTGAGTACAGGAACACCGTCATCCATGAGCTTGTCAGCACTCTAGCCAGCACCACCCAGAAACTCCAAAGAAACTGCAGAACATCAAGAACACCTCCGCCAAACTCATCCTGCACATCCCACGCCGCAGCCACATCACCGGCCACCTGATAGGGGAAATAGCCATTACAACAAATTCAATACAATGCATGCCATTACAACGCATGCCAACACAACGCAAGTACCATTACAATACAATGCCATTACAATGCATGGTATAACAATGCATATACCTTTACCACGCATGCCTTTACAACTAATTTTGTTGTAAAGGCATGAATCGTAAAAGCATATGTGTTTTACAAGTAAGTATAGGGTTTACGGTGGGTATTGTTTTTGGGGTGTAGGGGTATAGGTTGGTTTGCCAAGATTAATTTTAGGGTTCAGGATGGGTATATTTTTTGGGGTGCCAATGTTAATTTTAGGATTCAGGGTGGAGATGGGTTTTGGGGTGTAGGGGTATAGGTTTGTGGTGTTATGATTAATTTTAGGATTCAGGGTGGGTTTGGGTTTTGGGGCGTCCAGGGTATTTTTAGGGTTCAGAGTGGATTAGGATGTTGTGGTGCCAAGGGTATTTTAAGTTTTAGGGTTTGGGATAGCAAGGGTAATTTTATGGTTCAGGGTTGGTTTGGGTTTTTGGGTGCTAAGGGTGATTTTACGGTTTAGGGGGTATGGGTAATCGGGTGGTGAGGGTAATTTTTAAATTTGAAGGGGGTAGGTTATTGGCATACAAAGGGTAATTTTGGGGTTTCCGGGGGGGTATTAAAAAAAGATATATAAATATATATACACACACACAATTACTTACCTCAACCACTTTTACCAAGTATATGCCTTTACCACGCATGCCTTTCCATTGTAATGGCATGCATGGCAAAGGTATATCATGGTAAAAGTGTGCGTTGTAATGCTAATGCGTTGTAACAGCACCTGTGTTGTTACAACCATGTTGTAATGGCATGCTTTGTGTTGGCATGCGATATAACGTCATACATTCCCAGGGAGACCTTCACTTGCTATCTATCAACAAAAGAATTACCTTCAAGCTCCTCACGCATGCCTACAAATGCCTCCACAACACCAGACCTACGTATTTCAACCACCACTTCTCCTTCTACACTTTCCTCTGACATCTCGCCCAACTGGCCCAGGCCACCATCCCACGTATCCGCTAGACTACTGCTGGAGAAAGATCCTTCTCCTAGCTTCCGGAACTCCCTGTCTCGGCATCTCAGGCAATCACCATCACGTCTGCGATTCAGGAAGGACCTCAAGACCTGGCTCTTCAAATCAGTCTCAGATCCCCTACCTCCTAACCCACCACACACAGTGCCTTGAGACTCTTACTGGTGAGTAGTCTTGCTTTAAATACTGATTGATTGGATGCAATGGAGCAGAAAGAAAGGCTCCAAGCTTATCATGTCATAAAGGGCTTGCATTTGACTTTGTATTGCACAAATAACAATTTAATTACCACTATTTTGTTTTTATTTCTTTTTATAGTGCTACTCATCCACATATAGGGTGTCCAAGTGCTTTAGATCACATGTACATATATATATATTGACAATAAATCATGAGTGTATAAATCAATGTTCAGGTTGTGTTAGAAAAGTAAGTGAGGGTTATAAGGTTCAAGAGTTGCATGCTGTTTATAGCTCACTGTGCTATATTAGAAGGATTACAATTTATGAACTGTAAATAACAAAATGAGCTTTGTATTAAAAGCAGTAACCCACTTATCTAGCTACATCAAATAAAAATCTGTCATCTGCATATTGCATTGCATATTACATGATGTGCTTTGCATGAGACATATTAACGCTTGAAAGTTTATTTAAATGCACTCATGAGTAATGATACTAGACCTGCTAAACGGACTGTGCAATATGTTAAAATAATTAAAAAGCAGCATATTTAAATAGTGCAAACATTGCAAAAATAATGTAAAAGTACAATAATTAAAACTTCACACTTACCTTATCAGGCAGCTTCTGTCTGGTCAGTCAGCCTGTTGATGGTGTCAATGCTAGTTGCTGGCTGGCTATCCTTCTTCTGTTGTTGTCCAGCAGCTACTGGTTCAGAGGAGCTGAAAGTGAAAGCTCCACTCTGTGCAACATGTGACTCCACCTCACAGGGTCACGTGTTAAGTCTTATGACTCTGTGACATAAAGAAAAGGGTTACTACGTTTTAAAAAAAAAATAAAAGTCAATGTTAATACAATAATCTTTCAGTGCAATGATTATTGTAATAAAAAAAACACCTTTTCAACTGAGTTGTCATAGAGATGGGTGGGGGTCAGTTATGTATGACCCCACCCCATCCAGTGACTGCTGGTGAAAGGGTGAGGTGAGGGCGTCCTCATTCATGCCCCAGCTTCATTATAGCCTTTAATGCAGCTTTGGGCTTATAATGTAACCGCCCAAGGCTGCTGCAGATTTATGACGCTGCCTGGCGTCATTTCTGGGCGTGCCCCAAAAGGGCCTAAACAAGAATAACCGGGCTGGCACCATGTGCGCCCGGTTTGTTTTTGTTCTTTAAGTGTGACACATGCGCAAAGCGCATATGTCACAACTCAACCCACACGTTGCCTGCATTTCAGGCCTGGCCTGCCTGATGCTGCACAGCAGTGACGCTCGCTCGAGTGCGTTGTAGGCTGGCAGGCAGGCAGCAAGACTCGGGAGTCGGGGCTCGGCTCGGGATTTAAAATGGTAAGTAAAATTGCTGTTCCTTAGCATTTTAAATTCCATGACGAATGCAGATGCCGGCGGCGCTAATAGGGAGTGTGGAGCCCCGCCGCTCTTGAAAAAACCCGCCTCACTGCTGATTACTTTTCACGGGTGCCACTGCATCTTCACTCTCATTGTTCAAAACGGCAGAGGTGTATTTCAATTTCTTTGTGAGATCTAACACGCTTCGGGCTCTATCCCTTTAATTGATTATTGTTGCCACCAATACAGATAAAGACATGCGTATCCTCAACTACATCATTTCAACTCACTCGTGGAAGACAAGCAATCGACCTTTTGACTATGATGCTGACTTTCAGAAAATCAGGAATGTGCAGGCTGAAGTGTCTGTCATATTGAGAGGTTCAAGAATCGTTAACTCCAGAGCCTGAGACAGCAAGTTATTGAACTAGCTTGTGGAGGACATCATTACATTGTTGCCACCAAAAGAGCCTTCGGAGATCCTGTCTGGTTCCCTTGCCTAGATGAACAGTTTGAGAAAGAACTGAGAGCATGCCATCTCTGCAACTGTTTGCCCCCCAAAATGACACACCATCCATTGACAATGAGTTGCAGTTGATTCCTTTAGCCTTTCTAGAAGCATCATCTCATCGTAGTTATTGATGAATATTTAAGTTTTCCTCTGGTGGAGGACTTGTCATCGACAAACCATTACAAGGTAATCGAGCGGCTTGATGCCATCTTTGTGGTATGGGGCATTCCCGCTGTTCTTGAATCTGACACTGGCATGTTGTGTAATAGAAAAGAATTCAAGGATTTTCTCATTTGACTCAAGTTAGGCATTAGGTGATCACACCCCTGTGGCTTCAAGCCAATGGTGTTGTCGAACGATTCATGAGTACCCTTAAGAGAATGATCCAGTGACCATCAATGGAGGTAAATAGTATGAATCAAGCCCTGTGTCAAGCCCTTCATGCCTATCCAGCAACTCCTCACTTCACAACTGGTGAAAGTCCTGCCACCATGATGTATGGGAGAGCCATCCAAACCAAGCCACCGCAATGGAATCTGAACTGATCAGTAAATGCAGTAGAAGTTTGTGTCACAGACACTTCCCGAAAGCACAAGATGAAGTCTTATGCTGATCGACGCTGACGCACCAAGACACAGTCTTCAATAAAGGAGATTTGGCACTGATCAAATACAAATAGAAGCGGAAATTAAATATTCCATTTGCTGCTGACCCTTTGAGGCTTGTAACGAGCAGTGGACACATGGTGACAGCGCATTATCCTGGAAAGTCCATCAGAGAGACTAGACACACTTTAAATGTTTGCCTCGGTGTTCGTCAGCTCCTGAGACCGAGACGATTTGGCCTGAGAGTCCTGCTCAGGCATTGATCCAACATCATCGGTGCCTAGTCCAGATGCAGCTCAACGACCTCATACCACCGATCGGGCAGACCAGTGTAAACACCTCGATGACTCATTGAGGAAATGTAAGTCTATTTGTTATTTGCACTATTTGTTTAACAAAGGCTGCGATGTAATGTCTTTGATGTTAGGAGCGCTAGCACCGTCGTGGTTCTGGGCAGACTGAAAGTAAGTTACATGATCTGTTGGGAGGTGCCATTGCAATCATGACATAATGTGTGCAGTGTGTGATCGTACGTGAAAGAATAAAGACATCTGTTACAGAGCTCTGTGTGTGGGGTGTTCATTTGCATCCTCCTGGGCTGAAGTAGACGCTACAGAGCTCACTCTCAAAGAGACCCAAAACGGAGGCACAAAAGAGGGAGCTTCTCCCTCACACATCTACCTCTTACCCTGTTGGGAAGAGGGTACCTCTAAGGAGAATACAGCATGAAAGAGGTAATTACTAACATAGACACACACAGAGAGAGAATGATAGAGGGATAAGTTATTTGCCTTTAAGGGCCATGATTTATTTCAAATGCATGTTTCTTGAACGGATGCCAATCAAATTACTAGCATCTTTGTGAAAATATATATTGTTTTCCCCAATTATCAAAAATTATGGAGACTGTATTGTAATATTAAAACTATTGTTTTTGGTTTTACTTATTCGAGAAATCTTTGAAATTCTTACTTATATAACAGAGCTTTGAGTGATCACCACCATCATATAACAGAGTGGCTCTGTTATTACGAGTAGCGAAGCCGAAAGATTATTATGTCTTGGGTCTATAGTGCTTCATGGAACAGCAGAGTCTCATTTAACCTTTTCCTTTCATTTTATTCTGGCAACTTTTCGCTCATTATTAACTGAAAGACTGCTGCTCTGAAAAAATGGTCCTTGCAGATATAAATTTCAAAATATTTTGATATTTAGACTTTTGTTCCTAAGCAAAAGGGTGTTTGGAGTAGAACTGGATGAAAACAGCCTTTATGCCAGTAGCCATGCTTTGCGTGTCTTATCACAATCGATTCCTTGCAAAGGCGGTTCTTCCCAATAAAGAAATGTGAACAATCTTTTCTGTATGCTAATGGAGGAGAGGGGAAGGTGACAACTTCCTCCAGCTATAAATGTGAAAGAGGCTTATCTGGGAGATAGCAGTACTTAGAGGAAGCAAATAGGTATGGGTCCCTTAGCGATGTGGAATAGGTACCAGGGCAGCCATATGGCCTAAAAGTAGTCTCCTGGAATATAAATGGGTTAGGAAATCAAATAAAACTTGAACGGTTAAAAGAGCTTGCAGAAAATAATGTGATCCTCTGTATCCAAGAGACTTGGCTATGTGGCGAGCCCCCCATAGTGGAAAGGTTCCGTCAAGCCTATCAACCGGCAGTAAAATCTAGATCAGGATGTCCGGCAGGGGGTTTATTGACGTTATTATCCACAAAATCGGTGAAAAATGTATCCCAGCTCACTGTAACATGTAAATGGCTGCTCTGCTGCAGAATAACCCTAATTGCTGTTGGTAGTGAGAAAGAAACTGTGTTGCTTTTAAATGTGTACAGGCAATGGGGTGCCCAGGAGGAATATGGAGTTGAAATTGGAAATTTTAAGAATGATTTAGATCTATTGTGTGAAAAGTACGATTCAGATTTGATTTTGTTGGTAGGAGATTTTAATCATAAATTCAACCCTAAGCGGCATGATCTCATGTATATGGAAATTTTAGAATCTAACGATATAATCCAAGCAAAGTTTCCCGAAAGCTCATGCTCTCTGCATGATGTAAGTTTGGGAAACTATTTAGCGACCTAGAGTTTCTTCTGTTTGAATGACAGGTTTCCACAAGACCGTCCGGCATAGAAAACGTTTAAACAAGGGTCACAAAATTGTCCCATAGATTATGTTTTTATGCCAGCATAGAATTTCAATTTAATAAAGGGCTTCAGGGTCAACCATATAGAAGATAGTGATCACAATATTTTAGAATTGGAGTTGGCATATTCCCACAAAATCGTCGCCGAGAAAGTAATCATACAACAGATGGATTATCCTAGGCGAATTTCAACATGGCTAACTGAAGAATATATAGAAAAGTTAACCAGGCTCCAACAAAACATACCTTTAGGATGTGTAGCTGGTCTAGATCTGGCCTGGTATACCGATAAGATTAACCAAGTGGTACAAAGCATCAAGGTTGAACTTAGAACAGACGCAAAGGCCAGCAAGAGTAATCAAAACACATAGGTTAAGAAAGGTAACTGGTTTAATACAGACTGTCTAAATAAGAAAATAGAACTAAGGAGAGAACAGCGCAGTCTGCGTAAGAAATTTGATAAGGCAAGAGTAGAAAACCTCGCCAAATTAAAGAAAGACTGTATTATGCTACTTAATAGCACAAGAAGAGCCCATGAGGATATTTGTTGGGGGAAATTGCTGGAGGCAATAGAATCCAAGAACATACGGTTGTTCTGGAATCTAGTCCGATCAGTATCAGAAGCCTCAGCCGCTTCAATGATCTGTGTGGTAGAAGAGGGTGCTTGGGAGGCTTACCTGAAAGAACTATACCCAGCGGGGAGAGAAATTGAAGAGGAAGTGCAGGGGGACTGGAGAGGTCTAGTAGACGTTCTAAAATCAGAGTTCTCAGTAGAAAATGTATTTAATACAATAAAGACCCTTACCTTAACAAAAGCTGCTGGCCCAGATAATCTGCCAGCCCTGATAATTAAGTCACGCACAACTTGGTGGGCTGAATTTTTCTCCAACATGTTTGCAGTAATCCTAGAATCAGGGATAATACCTAGTTATTGGAAGGGTGCGATAATTTGACCAATCTATAAAAAAGGGGACGTCAACGCACCAAGGAATTATAGATTAATGAATCTACTTGATATTGGAGAAAAAAATGTTGCCAAGATAATATTAGGTAGGTTAAAGATTTGGACAGAAGAGAGAGCAATTATCCCAGTGGAACAAGGTGGCTTCAAAGTAGGCCACTCCACAATAGATCACTGCTTCGCCCTATGGGCCCTGGCCCGGAAATCGATAGAACAAAATGGGAAGTTACATTGTTGTTTTGTTGATTTTCGGGCAGCGTTCGACTCTGTGGATCGTAATAAACTTTGGGAAAATATGTTAAAATATGGAGTACCGGATGGCTTGTTGATGATCCTAAAAGAGCTTCATAGTGGGAATTGGGCCCAGGTCATTAGAGATACGCATGGGGCACTAACTCATAAGATATTAGTAGGGAATGGTCTCAGACAGGGGTGCATCTTGGCACCCCTGTTATTTTCAATCTCTTTGGCAGATCTTTCCGCGGCACTTGAAGTGGAAAGAAGCGCAAGTCCAAGAATGAATGGGCATAGTGCCTTGCCTTTTATATGCTGATGACCTAGTGATCCTGGACCAAACAGAAATCGGACTCCAAAGGAAACTAACTGTTTTTAAACACTATTGTGATAGGAAAATACTGACTGTAAATATGGAAAAAACTAAGGTTTTATGTTTTGGGAAGAGTAAGAAGAATTTCAATTGTTTTTGGGGTGATGACAAACTGAAGGCAGTTAAGGAATATAGATACCTAGGCCTCTGGTTTGATAGTGCGCTAAAATGGCGCACCCATTTGGAGGCTCAAAAAGCAAAAGCCTTTTCATCCACATGTGGGCTAAAAAAGTTTAATAAAGAATATGGAGACATGACACACAAACCAATGATAAAGGCATTTGAAGCAATGATCCCCCCCCAAGTATTGTATGGGGCAGAATTGTTATACTTGAGCGGTAAACATGAGTGGGATCAGGGAAGAGGGAAGACTTTAAAAATGTTATTGTCTTTACCTAATTGTACAATGGTCCAAGCGATTAGAATGGAACTAGGGTTAACTTCTTGGAGTGTACAATCCCAAATGGCCCTGGTAAGATTTTGGAAGCGCCAAGACCCAGGAGTGACACCTAAGGTCTCACAATGGTGTGGAGAGGAAATCCAAATAAGTAATCTTGGCTGGGCAAAGGATGTGAGAAAAACTCTCCAGAAAGTATCAGGACGCCTTAATGTGAGATTTACCCAGAACGCCCTGATAGGCGACTTTACAAAGAGAACACTTAGGGAACAAGGCCAGTCGTTCTCAAGGGCACAGGACCTAGATTACATGCTGGAGAAAAAAATTGGTCCAGTGGTTAAAGAACTCCTGGGAAAATGAAGGTTGGTTCCCGTATCCGAATATATTGACTAACCAAGGGTTAAGACCCGAAATACTAAGGTTCCGGGTTGGGATTAACCCCTGGAAGATAGACGGGAAACTAAAGTCCGTACTGATTGTCCCAGAAGGTAATTGTAACTGTGGACGTGGCCTAAGAAATGATATGTTGCACATATTAGTGATTGCACATTTGTACATGATTTAAGGAAATTGTTTTTACGTCCTATATTCCTATCACATAAGAAAAATTCACGCGCCCATGCGATATGCTTACTTACAGATATGCATTCATTAAAAATTGCAATTGGATTGGGTAAATTCCTGAAGGCCATAACAGATTTTGGAAGGGAGCTATCGAAGGAGGGACACTGATTTTAAGTCCTTTTAAGCCTTTTTATAAAGTTCAACTCTGTCTTTTAATTCCTCTAGATATGTGAGAACGTCCGTAAAATTTGGGTTTAATGAATTGTAGGTCTGAGGGTGCCACCCTCTTTTAACCCTCTTTTTTTAACATGTATTGAATTTTAACTGTTTATAATGTAGTAGAATTTTGTCTGTTCGTACTTTTGGATCATGATTGCGTTTTGTTTTGTATTGTTTAAAAGACCACGGTCTAAAAAAAACAAGTTTCTCTCTCTCTCTCTTATCTGGGAGATGCTAAGCAATAATCATTGTTGATCTCCAAGTGCCTAGAATCCTCTTTAAGAGCTATAGGAATGAATCGTGAAAGAATAGTGCGTTCGTACCCAAAACCGGCGGCCCTCTTGCTGGGGTATCTAAGACAAAATAGTGAGGGGCCAAACAAAGCTCTAATTTGAGTTTTAAATAAATCATTGAGGGAGGGACATTATACATATCACATGATTAAGAAAAGATTTCCAAGTTTTAGTAATAAAGTAGAAGGATTAATTCCCCAGACAACGACATTTTATTTGTGAGATCCAACAAAGTTGATAATTGCCAGATCATAGACATCAGCCAGGTAAGTATGGAAAGAGTATTTTCTGAGATCCGGAGAGCAAATATTGAATGAATCTAGCTGCTGCATGTTGCACCACCTGGAGTCTATTCCAAGGTATTTCAGAAGACAAACGTAAAAGGAATTCCCATAGTCCAGGCAAGATTTCCCAAACACTTGGACCAGTGCTTAATTTGAGCCAGTGGTTTCCAGTGCTCTGCACTGGAACATAAGTCTCAACACCGGCCGGAATAACAATACATCACATGGTGGCACTGACTTTTTGGAGAATAATACCTGCAACCCACTCCATTTTTATAGCTTTGGGTGGCCTCGAATTGTGTAAATTGGCACACTTGTAGGAGTGCAATAGTTAGTAGCTGTGCTGGTGCTATCATTGGCAGCGCTGGCAGAGGTTATTTGTGGTGCAACTTGCACTGAGAAGGGCCCTGGCACTTAGGGGCTGATTATGATGGCGGAAGGACCGCCACCGCAGGGTCGGTGGTGGCAACCGCCGGCCCTGCGGTGGAGGTCCTGGCTCCATCGAATGGATATTTCCCACGTCCAGGTTAGGATAGCGGTAGGAACAGGAATGCATCAGCAGCGGACGCAAAGACCGTCCGCTGCCAGCAATCATCCCAAATGCCTGGTGGACGGCCCACGGAGACTAAAATTGTGGCGGTGCTTAGTAGGCACCATCCACCAGATTAGAATGGCAGTAAAAGGCAGCCTTTCCATGGCCGCGATGCTGCCATGGAAAGGCATACGCTCTTTTGCCAGGGGCCATTTCCGGGCCCCCAGGGGTGTGGGGGGCTGCACTCGGGACATTGCCCTGTCCAAGATGGCAGGCACCACGCGGTGCCTGCCATGTTGTGCATGGCAATGCACGACGTGCCCCTTTGGCATTGCGGCAGGTGCTGCCTACAGCACCATCCGCCGCAATGTTAAAGATGCAAATGTGACAGCCAGGGTGGCGATCGCATCCTAATTAGTGGTGCAGGACTGCCGCACAGCTGACGGACGGTCCCAGCACTGCTGTGGTGGCGGGAGGATGAATGTCCGCCCGCCATCCTAATAGGGCCCTTACTTTTTTACATATATTGTACTGGCTTAGGACTACAGTTTTACATGAACAGAGGGGAATAAAAGGTAGTATTTTATAAACAACTCTGATTCTTGTAAAACAAATGGAAGCTACCTGAGTAGTTTACTTAATAAAGGATATTTGACCATTAAAAAGAATTCCAACACTTCTGGTACAAGATGTGGGGCTAGTAGTGACCCTCAGTTTAGCTGGTCACCAGGTTGAAGACCATATTGACGGTTGAGTGCTAAAGAGGAGAATCTCTATTTTGTCAGAGTTTAGTTTGAGATTATTTTTGCTCATTCAGGTCACCGCTGCTGACATACATGAAAAGAAGTGTTCCTAGGAAAAAAGGAAGTTGTCAGAAGTTGAAATCATTTTTTGTGAATCAACGACACAACACATTATACTGAAACCCAAAGACTTGATCTGAGCACATTGTGGGGTGACATAAATAAATGTCTAGAGCTGAGTTAGAAGCCCCAGGGGACACCACATGTAGAGGGAACCATTTAAGTTTGCACAGGTTGCAGTGATACACCTTTGGTTCCATTAGATAGGATGGAGGCCATTTCCATGCTGAGTTGCAAATACCAATATCAGCCAACTAATGCAATAGTATGGGGTGAGAGAGCGTGTCAAAAACCTGTGGAGAGGTCAAAAAGAAACAGAGATGCTGAGACTCCTCCGTCCAGGATGTGGTATAATTCATCTCCTACAGCCAGGATCACGGTCTCTCTTCTTCATTGGGTACTAAAGCCAGACCGTGTTTCATCTAAAAGTTTGCAGCAGTAAATTAAAGGAAAATGTAAATGATAATAACTTGATGTTATTAACATTTTATTTGTTCCTGCTGTGGTAGTCTTGTGGTGCGGGCCGGGGCTGCTCTGCTCACAGAGGAGCAGGGGGAGGAGTGTTGGGCACTCTCTAAGTGCACATGAGTGTGTGGCCGGCCATCTCATGCTGGCCAAACAGTCATGTGCACTTTGCATGTTCTCCACCCAGGCTGCATTACAGCCTGGGTGGAGAACATGCCAGGCTCCCATTTCCTGGCTGAGCACTGAACTACGGTACTCAGACCAATCACAACGTTGCATTGCATCATTGTGATTGGTCAGGGGAGCCTAGGTGCTTGCTGTTCCTGGCTGGGAGAAACACTGCAAAAAGGCAGAGGAGAGACACAGCGATGACGGAGGAGAGATGCAGCGATGAGGTAAGTTTATTTTTCTTCTTTTTTACACCCACCCGCGATCCGTGTCGGCCGCCACTGAGTTTGTTGTTCTCTAAATAGTTGGAGAGTTGGGTATTGACATGTTTCTCAGTAAGTTTTGCCTGAGAAGGAAGCAGAGAGCCAGGCCTGTAATTCACCAGTATTTCAATGTCTGTTGAAGGTTGATCTTAAAAAGGGGAAGGATGGGAACATGGGTCAAAAGAAGAACCCAATTTAACTAATGTGAGGAGGTTTCTCATATCTTTGACGGATACAGGAGTAAAATTAGATACGACTAGGTTTTAAGTCCACCGAAACAAAAGAAGAATAGTTGGGGTTTATTTGTCAAATTATTTGCTAAAAAGAAGTTGATTTGTAGTTTCCATATTTTTTTCCTGGAAAAAAGGAGTTATGTTATTACATAGCTCTAGAGAGGATGAGAGGCAGTATTACTGGCATCAGAATTGGTAAAGCTTTAACAATCGCAAAATGCTCTTTCATTTAATTTTTGGGGAGATTTAATTCTGGGGCAAAATATATGGCTCGAGTTGAGCGTACAATGTACTGACAGTGTATAATAGGCCTTATAAATGTGTCTATCAATGTTTTTCATAAAGAGGATCTCCGGATTCAATCTAGTTTTTTACATTGTCGCTTGTGAGTTCTTCCTTGTACCAATGGGCACAGAATGCTCTCGTTTATAATGTGCAATTTTTAAGGGGGGATGATCTAAACCATGGTTGGAGAAATCCAAATATTAACGGCTGTGACTGCCATTTCCATTTCATCAGGTAAATTAGCAGGGATTTTTTAAAAGGTTTAATAAGGTCATCCTGCTTATTTTGGTCAAGTCCTTGGTGGGTTCTTTGAAAGGCGGGGGACTACGGTTGGCTGACAAGTGGCCTAATATACAAAAGGCAATTACAAAATGATCGGATACTGTTAATGGGAGCTGAACATCAGTTTTTCAGACAACAATATTGGTGAAAAATTAGTCCAGTATGTGGCCTGCACTGCCTTAGGATGGAAAAAGTTTCCTCTGTAGTGAGGCCCTAGTGGACCCAATTTGTTTCTCCTTTTAGTTTTACCCATTTTAGGTGACTTTGTTATAGCCCTGTTACCTACTGCATATTTTATTTCCACAATATGATTCCAAGTAATGCTGAAAATGCTGCTTGTTTTCAGAAAGCCTCTTCTGCTACATAATATGCACTCTGCATTCAAGGCTAGGAACATAAAACAAGATATCCTAGTGTGTGTGTTGTCTGCTTGAAGGCAGCTTCTAACGTCTAGACATATCAGTGCATCAAAGCTGTATCTCTAACAAAGTGGTTTATTATATAAACAGTGCACTGTCCCTTTGTGGGTCAGAGGGGGCACGCCAGCCACAACGGTCCTGGGACAACTGTTGTGTTCAGCATGCAGCTCTGCCTATGCTGATCTTCCATGCTGATCCTGCAGAGAGGGATTGCCAACCTAACTCCAGACCAAGTCATACAGGCATGGAGTCCCAGGTGATCCTAAGAGATCGGGCAGAGGGTACATCTACTAATGCTCTCAGAATAGGGGTAGCATTAGATAGGAATATAGAGATATATAGATGTCAGTCTGCCATGGTTGGGCTGTTTATTATTTTCACTATGTTCACAAAGCTAGTTACTTTGCTTTGTTTTATCTGCCTAATACTCGCAGTACATTCTTTTTATGCAAGACTACGACTGTTTCAATAAATGTATTGAAAACTTATTTCGTATCTTTCCTGTGTTTTACAAAGGGCATGCATGAGTTAACAATGAAAGGGGTAAGATCTTTTTCCAGAACTCCCTTGGGGATTGGAGTGTCATGTTTGAGGGTGGCAAAATTATCTGTCATCCCAGAAGGGTTAGGGGTTCGAGTGAGACACTGTGAGATTGCTAGGAGCTGAGCCAACAGTTTCCGATAGTGTAGATGGACTCTGCATTCTAAAGTCCTGCTGTCCTAATACTCAGTCCTGCATTTTCTAGTGAGAACCATATAACAACTCTAGACCTATTATTTAGAGGGAGTCTATTAAAACAAGGAAATATCGACTGTATGCTATTAAGTACCACTTAGGGTGATACATTGCTCGTTAGATCCCACACAAAGGGCACATATATGGTTTCCCTTTTCCCTTTGAATCCAAGGGGCACATGCATCATTGTAGGATTTTGCACTTCCTAAATTGCAAAAATTAAGGAATCGCAAATTAGGAATTGCAAACTCCTATGCATCCAAAAATCCTAAAAGTTTTTAGGATTTCTTAATTTTCGGTATTTGCGATTCCTTAATTGCGAATCGCAATTAAGGAATGGCATTACATTGATTCCTATGGGCCTAGAGGCCCATAGGAATCAATGCCGTTTTGCATTTTTTTGTTTTCTGAACTCGCAATTTGTTGATGCATTGCAAGGGTGCAGGGGGGGTCCAAAGGACCCCCCTCTGCACCCCTGAAATGTATTTTAAAGTGCATGTTTCACACACACATGTCCTAAGTAAGGGTGGGCGGCCAGCTACGCTCCGTGCACGGAGTGCGCGTAGTGCCGTCTCCTACGCATTTTGCGTAGCGGGCGTAGCCAGGCGGCACTACGCGCGCTCCGCAGACGGTGCGTAGCCGGCCGCCACCCGCCTCCCTCCCGCCCTCCCTAAATACTTAAATAAAAGGATAGAAAGCTTTTAAAAACACTTACCTTGTCCGCCGCGTCCCCGGGGCTCCCTCTCGCCGTCCCTGGATTCGCGCCGCCATTTCGGATACTAATGCGCATGCGTGGGTGGCCGCGCATGCGCATTTCTAATGAGAAATGCGCATGCGCGGGCGCCCGCGCATGCGCATTAGTATCCGAAATGGCGGCGCGAATCCAGGATCCTCTTTTCGTGACGCAGAACAAAATCACCTTGATACGTCAGTGGAATAAACTAAAGCTAGAAGATTTTTATCTTCTATTAGAGAAGACACCTTTGCCTCCCTTCTCGGATGTCAATTGTGGCTACGAATCATTCTGCAATTGGACTGCCATGGCCCTGGACTCTCTAATTCCTCTGGTTCGTTCCAACTGCCGGACTAAAACTCATAGTCCTTGGTATGATGAGACCCTTGCGTCTCTTAAGAGAGACTGTAGGAAAGCAGAAAGGCGATGGAGAAAAACTTATGGCCCCGCGCTTAAAAGCTGCTATCTTACTTTAACCAAGGCACACCATAGAGCGGTCTGTCGAGCCCGTGCTGCATACTAAGCGCATGAGTTTCGGAACAGCCCTAACCCCTCCAAGCTGATTTTTAAGGTCCTAAAGGACCTCATGACGAAGAGAGCTACTGCAGCGGAAATCTGTACAGACTCCCACTGTGAAAGTCTGGCATCTTTTTTTATCCAAAAGGTGCAAGCAATCTACTGCACCTTTCCAACCAGTATGCAATACTCGGTCTCAGATGGCTGTCCGAGGAGCGATGATGTGACTTTGGACCTGCTGACCCCCCTCTCTGAGGAGGGGTTTGATCTATTGAGCCAAAAAATTAAATCTGGCTCCCCAGTGGATCCGCTTAAACCGGCCCACTTTAAGAACATGCAGGCAACATGTCGCACACCCATGCTAGCTCTCATTAACCTGTCGCTGGCCTCAGGGACTGTGCCCACTAGGTGGAAGCAAGCGGTAGTAACACCTATCTTAAAAAAGCCTTCCCTAGACCCGGTAAAACCTGAGAATTACCGCCCTATCTCACTGCTGCCGTGGGCTGCCAAAGTCACCGAGACCCACGTGAATGGGATCCTGGCCGACCATCTCGCCAAAGCTAACATCCTGGATCCCACTCAAAATGGATTTCGTGCAGGCCACAGCACAGAGACTGCCTTGTTGTTTATGACTGAACATCTGCGCTCCGTGCTGGACACCGGACGAACAGCGGCACTCCTGTTACTAGATCTGAGTGCCGCGTTCGATACGGTGTCCCACAAGATCCTGTTGCGGCGGTTAGAGGAAGCAGGCGTTAGGGGGTCTGCTTTGTGCTGGTTCCGTTCCTTTCTTTCGGATAGATCATTCCAGGTCGCCATCCCACCCGGCAAATCTACCTCTCACCCGCTTACACTGGGGGCCCCACAGGGATCATCTTTGAGCCCCACATTATTTAATCTATATGTCAGACCGCTGGCTGCTGTAGTCAAACGCTGGGGCCTGACAATGGTATCCTATGCGGACGACACACAGCTGGCGGTCACATTAAGTGGGGACTCAGCTGTGGAAGCCCTCAAGTTTTGCGAGGGGCTTCGTGCGGTGGCCAATTGGATGAATCTGAACTGTCTCCAATTGAACACTAAGAAGACAGAGGTCATGGTGTTCGGTAAGCAGCCTGGATGGTGGAACGATCACTGGTGGCCTCCCGAGCTAGGAATGACCCCTTCTCCTGTCTTGGAGATGAAAAATCTTGGTGTCTGGCTGGACCCTACCCTTAGTTTTATCTGCCACACTAAGAGGGTGGCAGCCTCCTGTTTTGGTATCATCAGGGGCATCAGACCGGTACTGAAATTCTTCGATGCCCCCACCAGACAGCTTGTGGTCCAGGCCTCAGTACTATCTAGGATAGACTATGCCAGTGCTCTGCTAGCAGGAACTAACCAGGCGGAACTCAAGCGGCTGCAGAGAGTGCAGAACACCGCTGCAAGAGCGGTGGTAGGACTGCCTAGGCGATGTTCGGTCTCAAGAACACTTCAGGTGCTCCATTGGCTGCCAGTTGCTCGGAGAATCGAGTTTAAGGTGCTCTGCCTGGCTTTTAAAATTTTAAAAGGCACGGCCCCCCCCATATTGATGAATTTACTGACCCCTTATGTTCCTTCTCGACCCCTGAGATCGATGGGTCAGAACCTGGCTGTTGTCCCACGTTTCCTGTTGAGTAGGACTGGCGGCCGCTCCTTTCGAGTAGTAGCCGCAAAACTGTGGAATTCTCTTCCTGCTGAAATTCGAACATTGGAAGACCTATTCCAGTCAGACGTGCTATTAAAACCGTTCTTTTTAATAAAAATCTTTGATTCTGCGGCTCTTTTGCAATGTTGTGTTTACCTTCTCTGGGCGCCAGGACGCCCCTTTGCTGGGGCAGCTGTGCGCGGTACAAAAGCAGCTAACATAACATAACATAACATAACACACATGCCCTTAGGGCATGTGTGTGCGCAACATGAAACTTTGAAAAATGCACTTTAGTGCATTTTTCAAAGTTTTTGCAAATTACCATGAAGTTGTACTTCATGGTAATTTGCGTGCCCTATTAGCGAAATATCTATTTTTTAAACTGTAATGCATTGCATTTAAGGAATCTCTATTTGAGATTCCTTAAATGCAAGTAACCACAATTTAGCGAATTCTCAATTTGCGATTTTTGCATTTCGGATGATGCATCCCAAATGCAAAAATACCGGTCGCAAAGGGGCAGATTCTGAGAATCTGCCCCTTTGCGACCAGATTTTCCTTTGATGCATCTGGGCCCTAGTTATTAACTTGAAGGAAAAACTGACTGTGGGTCAACCACCTGTATCGGGTATTTCATACTTGACTGCTGGGTCCATACTCAGTTTTGATTGTGACAAGTATTTTTAACAGTATGCTTGGTCCTTTTTTGGACATATAATACACAGTGATAATTAGATATATCGATGTCTTTTCCACAAATTAGGGTTGTTGGATTTTTATCCCACAGAGCAGGGCCTCTAAACATAACTTGAGCTGGTGCTGAGAGAGGTGAGGCTTACTCTTTGAGAAGCAATGGTAAGCCTTCTTTCCAATAAAATATTTTCAATAACGTTTTTTGTCTAGGTATGATGACATTGGAAAGCTATGATGTACAGAGAGATGTTATGTTAATGTATCATTTTTCCTAGATGTAGTCCAGACATCATGCTTGCATCAAGGATTAAAATACAAATACAACAGCACCAATACTGTATTTATGACTTCTTTGTGTTTTTGTAGTGACAAAGGTTTTTTTAGGTCCTGAAGAAAGCCAGGGAGAATAATCCTAGTGGCTGAAATATGTTGACCGTTGAAACAGTGATTAATTCCTAACTGTTTCCTCTCTTTTTTCACCTTCACACTGTTTTTAATACGACAACATACTAGAGATTGTTAGCAAAAGTATTAGAAAGGGTAGTACTTCATCTCTGTGGTTTATCCTTTTTAGTCACATCTTTTTCACAGTTTTCTGCACAGCATTCTAGAAATTATCTCAATCACATATTCTTTAAGCAAAAGTCCCATCTGTATTTATTTGTTCCTTTTGTGAGAACCGCACAGAAGGATGCAACTCATTCTCCCTTTTCCCTCTAAGAATCAAGAGGATCAGGAGAGGGTTGTTTGGGATCCCAGATGATGACACTGGGCACATGATTGTGTATTTATGGGACACCATCTATCCTTAAGTGGTTTTTGAGTACATTTTCTCTGTTCCTCTTTGCTCTCCTTGCTCTACCGAATATTTAGCAGCACTTCGGGCTGTCAGTACCTCCACACTTGGCTTTAGAGTTATGTTCTTTGTAGCTTTTTTCAGGTCCACGGATTCTATTACGTTTTGTGATATTTCAGAGTGAACCATAAACATTCTCAATTAGGGGAAACATATGGTCTATTACTGAATTTGTAAAAATGCCTTGATGCACAATGGCTACTCCCACACCTCGGTTACGTTTGCAGTCTGCTCCAGAGATGGCGCAGACGAGGGAACTTGCCATTGTCAAGGGCCAAGGATTTGTGAAGCCACATTCACGTGAGCAACAGAACATCTGATGTGTGTAGCTCTTTGAGGTAATAAATATCTAAATTGTGTTTAGCGACAGAGCACACATTTATCTAGTGGTGCAGGAACAAATTTCAGAGTGAGGGTGCTGTCAGTGTTAAATCACTGAAGACACATTTGTGAAAAAATAAACTGATACATGAAGGGAAAGTGTAGCAAAATGAGACTCGTCCATTCAGCAGGGGTATGGTAGGGTTGTTGTAGGCATCACTCGTGCTTTGAATCACACCGTTTGAAATATAGGAGCAAAGCTTGGAGTGGTAGGTGCTGCCACTTACAGAGAGTGCATTTTCCATTGAAATGTCCTCTGGAAATAGCACTGAGGGGCATATTTACAATGAGATTGTACCACTGCTGCGTCATTTTTTTTTATGCAGCAGCAGTGCTTTCTTTGCTCCATATTTACTAGATGATGAATCTAGGCAAATGTGTCACTTTTCGTCAGCCTGCGTCCGTTTTTACCTTCATTGGAATTGGCTGTGTTGTGTTAGTTTTAATATTTGCAAGATGGGCATTTTCACCTAAAATCCCCCACAAAACTGATACAGTGGTATTTATGACATTTTGCTAAAGGTACACATCTTCAGAAAGCGGGCTACTGCGCTTGAGATGTGTCAAAATGTCTATGCCTCTAGCACCCAGACATAGGAATGAAGCTTTGGTTGTGGCATAGGTATCTGACCAGCTGAAGTTACTTGAAGCGGTGTAATCTGCAATCAAGTCACATCCCCTCAACAGGTTAACACACACATAAGGTAGATAACACGGTTAATATCACATCACACACCATCACCGACTTTCACACACTCACATTGTACTTTCACGTAAAATATGTGACTCATACGTAGGCACTGTGATACATATTTTTCACCTTTTCACACTCTTTTACATTGGTCCTAACACATGAGGCTATTAACGTCAGGCAAAGCTGACGCATTGCCTCTGATTTCTGATGTATTGCTGTAGTTGCGTCAGTCTTATGACCAACTACCACAATGTGCCACTTTTGGGCTGGATGCCTTGCCCATGAACGAATCAGAGTTTCTGACAAATCCTTGGCAACTTGCGCCATGGATCCCCGTATTGTAAATACGGTGCAGTTATAGCGTCAGAAGGTTTTTTGACGCAGGCGTAAGAAATGTTGATGCATTGTTGCCTTGAAACAGCGATGTGTCATTTCTTGTAAATAAGACCCTAAATTAGCATCAGACATGCAGCTTTACTCATTAATATATTGGGTTCACAAACGATATCATGTGTGGAAATTAGGGATCTGTGCTTATTTGTCACACAAGTATCTCAGTTTGATGTGATCCTAGTAAAATCTTTGTTTCCATCACACTTCAGATTTTAAAAAAGTGAAGCCTCGTTTGCAAATGGATATTTGTTCAATATTTGAAGTATCCTCAGAAGTCATTTGCTCTTTCCTTGTAGTGGATGTATTTTGAAATATTTGTACATTTCATTTAAAAGTATTTCAGTTTTGTTTTGTGTTACAAAACATTTCACGTGCTGTTGCCTTCTTCTTTCACACTCTGTGTAACCCAGGAGGATTGTCACTTAGTTGCAAAGTTCACTCACTTTGCAGTACGAGATTAGAAACGTAATCACCAATGTTAAAAAAATAGAACAGGTAGCAATTTGTTATAAGACATTGGCCGACAATTGACCTTTGTCTTTGATTGCACAGCAAACCTTACAAGATAAAAAACAAAATGAAAAGCCCTTTATTGATCATTCTCCTTTGGAACTCCTGCAAGGTTAATGTGGGGGTAGCACTGCACCTCCCATACCCCTAGTTCCAGTCCTCCTACATGTGTCAAAAAATCGTGTAGTGCTTTTTAGTGGGCTACGCATGGACTTAACGGGGCATGAACCTTTGGGGTATGGTTAAACGCTTCCGGATGAAGTGTAGTAAATATGCATGCATGTCATGAGACAAAACTTACTGTACATTGTAGGGGGAGCAGGGCTTGATGAAATAGGAGATGGGAGGCCCAGGATGGTCTTATTATTCCCTCTGGCTGTGATATTTGCTTCAGAACACCAAATAAAGAGTTGTGCGTTGTGTTTGTCGCTCAATTAACACATGTTCACAGCCTGCATGACCTGCCAGTAAACAATTCACTGCCTGCATGGCCGAAGTGGGCACCTGGATGAAATCCAACAGTCTGAAGCTGAACACTGACACGACAGAAGTGGTCATTTTCGGAAGAATGCTTCACTGTGAAACTCCACCTGGAAGCCCACAGACCTCGACTCTACTCCCACCCCTAACCCACATGCAAGAAACCTTGGGATCAACATAGATAACAACCAGACATGTCGGCCCATGTCAATGCTGTCAACGCCTCCTGCTTTCATACCCTGAAGGTGCTAAGAAAGATCAACAAGTGGCTTCCAAACAACTCCAGAAAGACTACTACCTAAGCGCTCACGAGAAGCCTCTCTACACAGGGATCACAAACCACCTCAGAGTGAGACTGCAGCCCATCCAAGAAGCAGCACCAGACTTGTACTCAACCTTCTACTTCGGTCCCACATCACACCACACCTGAGGTAGCTCCACAGGCTGCCGATACACAAGATCATACAGTTCAAACCCTTCACCTACACATACAAAGCACTCCACAACATAAGACCATCATTCCTTAAAAGCTACATACATTTCCATCAACCCCCAAATACCTCTGCTCAGCTGTACCCTCACTAGCGCACTTCCAACATACATGCACAGAAGCAGAACAGGAGATTGAAACTTCTCTTGCGTTGTCCCTAAGGCATGGAACGACCTCTCACTACACATTAAAGCCCCCTACTCTCTTCTTGAATGCTGCAAGAGGTTGAAGATCTGACTCTTTGACTAGCCCTCCCCCAAGTGTGCAAGGATAGCCTCACACACCTGCACAGTGCCAGGATACCCTCATAGGTGATAGTGCCCTATACAAATACCCAAAACTTAACATAGCATAAAATAAAAACATATGGGACACATCGCTTCCATGTGTTCTCCAATATGATGTCAGTAGTTAACTTCATGATTTCATCAACCAAAGACTGGAAGTGTTTAGAAGTGACTATGTCCCAAATACTTATGAGTGATCTTCATTAGTCCTTCCCTGTCTTGGTGTGAATGAGCATCTGCTGCCAGAACTGATGATCGCTTTGGGTGTTAAGTCCATTAGCCTGTTATTCTTGCTTTTCCTTCTCTACTTAGAGTAAAATGTCAATAGATTTTTTTTAACCCTAATTAATTTACACAAAATGTATGTAATTCAAAGATAAAGAGGGAATTGGTGATGTATTCCCTTGGAAATGTCTGATGGCATATTGATGGATGAAATCATTAGTGTGTACTCTCAGGACGAAATACATTTTTATATAGTTTATGGTGATACATAATTTGCTGGTTTCACCTCAAAGGAAACATAAACAGAACATAAATCAACAGCCTACATCAGATCCCAACATACTGACAGTGTGCACAATGCAAGTATCCATGGAGAGCGGACGAACTGTTTCAAGTGTGGGGATTAATGAACACATTAATTGAAAGTAAAGAACATTTCATTGAAATTGTCTGAGATCTAAAGAGACAAACATAAAAACAATGTGCAAGCCACCTTATGTGAATTCTAAACCAATGCTCGTGTATGTCTGAGTGGGGCATAACTCCAGGAAGGAGTGCAAGGGAAGAGCATCGTTTTAAAGTATTATGCTGATAACAGTGCTTTGTTTTCAGCAGGGGAAAACATGGGCAGCAGAAGGCCGCTCCCTGTTGGGACATCACTAGCATCTTTAGTCATGTATATCCTGGTTGGGACAAGGTGTCAAAAGGGAAGGGACTCCAAATATTCTCCAGACCCGGCACCCCCATATCTAATAATCACACTGTAGATACTTTTATGTGTTAGTAAGAGCTTCCTGACCAGAATACTGTTTGCCAACCATGTATTTAAAGGCATTTTTAAAACAGTTCAGATCTTAACTTTTCACCGTTTGGGGTACAGCATTAAAATGTTTCAAGACCACTGGCAAAGACAATCAAATTGGTGCCTAATGCTGAGGGCACTGCTGCCAATGCCACCCTACTGATGCCTATTTAGTGTGCCTGGCAGGCACAGAGCGAGTAAACCACAACTCTAATTTAAAGTTGCAACTGCAGCTGAGCTTGGTGACTTGAGGCAGTGCCGGCCACTGTAGACAGGTGAAGCCCTCACACGAGTGAGGGCCCTGAGGCCTCTAGGGCCTGCACAGCCTGCAGCAGTAGTAAGCACACTGACGCCCACATGTACAGATCAGGACTGACTCCCTTTATTTTTCAGTTCGGTTACGCCGGGCCAACCTGTTGGGTGCCGATGTCGCCAGCAGTGACGGTGAGCCCTGGTTGCTCACTATAACCACAGCCTGGGAGGAGTGACAGCCAATCACCCGCAAGAAGGCCACCTGTGCCTGGTCCTCCTCTCAGCCACCTTATGATGGTGAAATGGGACGGGGGTTGGGGGTCAAAGGCTGCTGATGCCTGTGTTGGGTTATACAAGTCAGCAGTGATTCAGACTGAAGGCGCTGACAAAGTTCACAAGGTATTGACAAAGTATAACTTAGATCTGAACATCATAGGCATGGATAATCCTGTTTTTAAAGGTAATTCAAAACTAATAATAAGGGAAAGGAGTATTTTGAATGACAAGCTAGGAATTAAAAAACAGCGATAGTAAGACTCTTATGCTATGACATTTTAAAATTCATGTAAAAAAATAACATGTGCAATTAATGCACAGCTCAGGCGTTCAATAAATCTCTAAAAACTTCACACGCAACTCACCATCAGCTATGCTGAGTCCTAGTAGGCCACATAACTCCCTAAAGTATATAACAAAAAGTGATGGATGGAATGCATGAATAAATCTCAACCACTGATAATTACTGGGTGGCACATCCCAGCCCATCATTGGTTTTCACACCTTGACATCTCAGTATGGACACAGCCCTTTACAAATCAGTCTTGAGTCTGCTGTAATGGGAGCAGTAGTGTTTTGCCCTAGTTAAGAATTATCAGCCAGGTCCAGCTTGGCTCCAGTGATACAGTGTGCACGGGACCCACGTTTGGGAATAAATATTCCACTTAGGGCGACACACTTAATTATGCAAACAAGTGATGGATACAATGTTTGAATGAATCTCAGTCACTGGTAATTACTTGGGCCGCATCCGGGTCCATTGGTATTTAGCACACCATACCACTTCAATTTGGACCCAACCATATGCAAATAAAACATAATCCTTCTCCAATGAGAACAGTCCAGCCCAAACTGTCAGGCCAGGTCAGAACGCAAGCAACCTAGGACCAGTTTCGCCCTAATTAGGGCTCATCAGTCAATTATAGCTTGGCTCTCATCAGTTTGGTATAGTATTTTTGTGTACTTCTGTTATGTTTCATATAGGTAACCTAATATAGGCCCGGGTAACATCATACCCTTTCACCTACATCACCTTCCTTACACAACACAGTAACGGCCTTTTAGGATTGACCCTTTACCTAGTTCTAGTCCTGGGCGCAGAAGGAGGGTTTCCCTGATCAATAGCGTTCTATGACTTCATCTTTAGACTAACAAAGTATGAATAAATATTCATAAGGTTCCTTGGAAACCAGACTGGGGCTACATCCACCTGCATAATATCTACGTACACGGTTCATCCCTTACGTCATCATCATGCTCAACAATGGCTAATACAAGAAACAAGGGACAAAGGAACCCTAGATACTTTTCTGTATAAATACAGCACCTCTTACTAGTATTAGTTAGGGGGAACTGAGACTTCCAGGCCGACACACTGACCAGAGGGGCTGAGGCTCCTGCATGCAGACACTCCAGCTGACAGTGGTCTGACACATCCCTTGCGGGATATCCAACTTGAGACCAGGACGGGGTCCCACACTCTCTTGCTTCAGGTAATGGGGTTAGACTAAACCTAGAGAGATTCTTGGCTTCACCCCAACTCACATGCTAGGTACACTAGATAGGCATCGTAGGAGTAAGCGTGCTTTCTTTTATCATGCATTTTATATTTATGTATGTGCTCATGACTATTGCAAAATGGTAGATCTGTACTATCCTTTTATATTCACTGTACTGCTGATCATATATCTCTGCTACTGGCTAATGGTTGTTGCAGCAGATATTTTATACACTAGAAGAACAACGGTGCAATAAATACTTATTATAACATGTCCGACTGTTTCTTCTGTGTACCTCTCTGAGACCGAATAGGTGAGCACGAGTGACAGAGTGAAAAGTAGTACATTGTTTCCACGATTCTGAGGCATCAGGGTTGTCATGATCTAAGGTTGCCAGAAACTATTCTCTCCCTGATAAGAGGAGATTATAGTGGAATTGCGAGCTAGCTAATGCAAACAAGCTACCATACGCGGTGGGGGTGCTGAGAGTTAGTCTGCCACCAATCCTAGAGTCTATGTTATCCAAACGCGCAGGTCCTACATGGGTACTATAGGAACTACACGACATGGCGCACAACGTTGGTTGGGTACTTATTTAACAGTAGAATATGAGTAATTCATTTGAGCTGTTCTCAGAGACCCCTACTCACAAAACGCCAGAGATGTCTGGAGTAGGTGGGCACAAACTCCGTCACAGCTGAGTAGGCAAAATATCCCATTTATTGACTGCTGGTTAATCAAGCTTGAAGTACACAGTGTTCCTAAAAATTGTGCAATACAACCTTATCTTAGTTCCCTTGAACAAACTTCTTCTCTGATACAAAATGACTGAGGGCGAAGATAACCCAGTAGTAAATCTACACATCTCAGCAGGAGAGGAAGATTTAAAGGCAAATTAAATTGCACCAAAATACAGACGTACTATCAACCTGAAATTAGGAGATAAGGGATTAACATCCAGGGGTGGCTTAGTAGCTTTCCTGATTGAGGCACACGAGTCAAACAAAACAGAGGTATTCTATTTGTGGGTTACATTCCCAGCAGCAGATGCACGAACACAGACATTTCACTACTATACAGATGGAGATGCACCATTGGAATATTGTCCGTTCGAGGACATAGAGATTCCAATCACTTACCAGGAACACCAATACTGGTTTAAAGCCACCCTACCCCACGTAAGATGTGGAGTAAGGCCTGGTCCGTTAGGTAGACCAAGAGCAACATGGCCGATATAAGCAGCCTACACACCTCATCCTGACATTGAAACAATGCCACAGCCTGAATTACTCACTCAACACAAACAATTAATTAAAATCTACAGAAACATGACACAATTCATCTTGAGGACTTTCACAGTCCAACCAGCAGCAGTTGCAACAAATAACCCCAATCTCAGGGTACAGCAACTAAAATTGCTCCACAAACATTACACGCAGCAATGAGCAAAATGCCCACAAAACGATAACAAATGCCATTCTGGGTAGCTCAGAAAATAACTCAGCATGAGGAAGTATTCCTGGATTCTACCCTATTTGAAAAACACAGAATGTTAACAATCTGCTTGCCAATGGGGATAACACCACAATTAGAAGATTGTACCACTTGGGGTACAGTCTTTGCTGCCAAATATACCAGAACTCATGGTATTCCTTCATTAGCGATGATACCCACTACCGGATATATTAGGACAAATACAGAATGAGTACGGAGCAGAGCCTGCTCTGAGATTGCGGACGAAGTTACTAAATAACTATGACCAGGTATCAGCCATAATACTGACTAATTTTAAAGGGGAAGCAGCGTCAGTGGCAATCCGCCAACGTCTAAGGGAGTTCAGTCCGTTAGGCCAACCACACGAACTATCCAAAATAATTGAAACTGCATATGGAGGAGTGTGGCTCACTGCTTAGAGCGGCAGTCCCTGATACAGAGGTCTGGCCGGGACCAGGGTTCAAATCCCTCCTCGGCTGATTTGGCGGATCTTGGGCTCATAATTCCTCGGACCTGATTTCTCGCCTCGGTGCCTACTCTGAGCATGAGTCCCACGCTGCAACTCTGGGCAATAGCTTGCTTAACCTCCACAACGGCCCCCTACAGCGCTGGGGATGCCTGGTTGCACCCTGGGGATGCCCAGGAGTGGACATTTCACGGGGAAAAGCCAGGATGGGTTCCCTAGCGGTATGAGTACAGCGCCAGGACACACTGCTTGCCGGGGTATCAGTGCGCTTTACAAATACGTCTACATTTACACATATGCAGAATTAGGCAGAGACAGTTTGGATGGGAAAGCTTTACAACCACAACAGATGGGCAGTCGTGAAAAGGACACTTCTAAGCAGGCTCCTGCTTCTTCTAAAAAGAAGTGGGATCATAAAAACAACAAAACTTTACAGAACACAGATCTCAATCCCGAGGTAGATCTCCTCCACAGGAGCATTCTGAAAATAGGTACAACCTTAGGAATAGGGATAACGTTAGGAAACCTGACAGGTATCAGGATACTGATACATGTTCCTCTCGTTCCGTTCAGGGCTCGATGAAAAACTCCGAGGGAGAAGACCGGTCACAACACAAAGAAGCGCGTACTAAGTCAAGAGACAAGCAGCACGCACAAGACTATACTTCCAAAAAAAAGAAAAGCCAACATCAAAACCTCAGTTTTAAAAGAGGACAGTTGCAGGCCTGAAGATCAGACATGCCCTGAATTTTGAGGACACAACTTCTGAATGGGGAATGGGTTAAGACAATGCTAGACAGTGCGGCAGAGGTAACAATAGCTCGCCAGAACCTGATTGAATTTCTGGTGACAGAGGACTTGAATGATTACTTAACAGTGGAAACACCAGATAAAAGGGTGAGCGTCCCACATAAGTTACATGAAATTACACTCCGAATGGAGGGGGACAAGCCCAGGAAAATAAAAAGTCTCTTTTGCAAGAACCTGTCATCCTGTTAGCTGAACAAGATTGGCCGCCAGCATTCATTATGGAGTGCCCAAGGGGAGAACATATCATTTTTCCAGCCTTCTCCGTCCTCGTTCCCATTCATCTTAAACATAAATATGCACGGGAGTCAGCAGTAGCCCAAGCTCCAGCATTATACAAAAATCACACCAGATGGAATGAGAACTCAACCCACCATATGATCCTGTTAAAAGTTTCACCAAATGCTCAAAGACAATATCCAATAAAGCAACAAGCTAAAAAACAGGTCAGGGAGATCTTAGATCAACTTGAATATCAAGGTGTCATTGAAACATGCACCTCACCATTGAACAATTATTTGTTTCCCGTATCAAAACCGGACAATTCATATCGTCTCGTTTTAGATTACAGACATTTAAACACTTGCACTAAGACATTTGCAGTTCAAAATGCTCACAGTGATGCATTAATGAATAACATTGTGCGGATAAAACTACACTTTTATATCTCAAATGGATTTTTCTGCCAAAATAAAGCACCTTAAAGCAGGTATTTGACCGCATTCTCAGCTTTAGGGTCCCAGGAACCATTTTGTCCTCTCCCTCAGGGGTATAAGAACAGCCCCAGGGTATTCTCAGCAAGGGTAACTGAGTTACTCCAAAAATTTGATGAAGAAGCATTGTCCTATGTTGATGATATTTATCTGATGCCATTACAAAAAACAGGGTAACCCAATACCAGTTTGTGGACCTGGGTGCAGTTGGATACGGAAAACAATGGTCCTCAAACCAATACTTCGCCAAGTATAAATCAATTATGTTAATCCAATCTGTCGATTCAGAAAAGGGGGTGGTGATGAACAGAGTGTCTGAATTAAGCAGACCACTCTTACCCAGTCCAAAGATCAGGGCTTGATCCATCACCGTTATTTAGCTCACTGTCCCATCCCAGCTCAGAACCTGGCTATATGCAAATTAGTCTGTCCCTGGCCCAGTGCATCATGGGAACAGGGCAGACCAAACTACCAAGCCAATTCTTCACCAGAAAGGAGACAAGCTTCCGGGGACCGGTTTCTGCCATTTCAGGCGTCGTCGGCCCGGCTTGCTTGAATCCTGATGGAGCAGTGAGCAAGGGACTCATGTCTGAGTATACCCTGCCACACCTATAGTGGCCAAAAACGATTCAGAAAAGGGGGTGGTGATGAACAGAGTGTCTGAATTAAGCAGACCACTCTTACCCAGTCCAAAGATCAGGGCTTGATCCATCACCGTTATTTAGCTCACTGCCCCATCCCAGCTCAGAACCTGGCTATATGCAAATTAGTCTGTCCCTGGCCCAGTGCATCATGGGAACAGGGCAGACCAAACTACCAAGCCAATTCTTCACCAGAAAGGAGACAAGCTTCCGGGGACCGGTTTCTGCCATTTCAGGCGTCGTCGGCCCGGCTTGCTTGAATCCTGATGGAGCAGTGAGCAAGGGACTCATGTCTGAGTATACCCTGCCACACCTATAGTGGCCAAAAACGATTCAGAAAAGGGGGTGGTGATGAACAGAGTGTCTGAATTAAGCAGACCACTCTTACCCAGTCCAAAGATCAGGGCTTGATCCATCACCGTTATTTAGCTCACTGCCCCATCCCAGCTCAGAACCTGGCTATATGCAAATTAGTCTGTCCCTGGCCCAGTGCATCATGGGAACAGGGCAGACCAAACTACCAAGCCAATTCTTCACCAGAAAGGAGACAAGCTTCCGGGGACCGGTTTCTGCCATTTCAGGCGTCGTCGGCCCGGCTTGCTTGAATCCTGATGGAGCAGTGAGCAAGGGACTCATGTCTGAGTATACCCTGCCACACCTATAGTGGCCAAAAACGATTCAGAAAAGGGAGTGGTGATGAACAGAGTGTCTGAATTAAGCAGACCACTCTTACCCAGTCCCAAGATCAGGGCTTGATCCATCACCGTTATTTAGCTCACTGCCCCATCCCAGCTCAGAACCTGGCTATATGCAAATTAGTCTGTCCCTGGCCCAGTGCATCATGGGAACAGGGCAGACCAAACTACCAAGCCAATTCTTCACCAGAAAGGAGACAAGCTTCCGGGGACCGGTTTCTGCCATTTCAGGCGTCGTCGGCCCGGCTTGCTTGAATCCTGATGGAGCAGTGAGCAAGGGACTCATGTCTGAGTATACCCTGCCACACCTATAGTGGCCAAAAACGATTCAGAAAAGGGGGTGGTGATGAACAGAGTGTCTGAATTAAGCAGACCACTCTTACCCAGTCCAAAGATCAGGGCTTGATCCATCACCGTTATTTAGCTCACTGCCCCATCCTAGCTCAGAACCTGGCTATATGCAAATTAGTCTGTCCCTGGCCCAGTGCATCATGGGAACAGGGCAGACCAAACTACCAAGCCAATTCTTCACCAGAAAGGAGACAAGCTTCCGGGGACCGGTTTCTGCCATTTCAGGCGTCGTCGGCCCGGCTTGCTTGAATCCTGATGGAGCAGTGAGCAAGGGACTCATGTCTGAGTATACCCTGCCACACCTATAGTGGCCAAAAACGATTCAGAAAAGGGGGTGGTGATGAACAGAGTGTCTGAATTAAGCAGACCACTCTTACCCAGTCCAAAGATCAGGGCTTGATCCATCACCGTTATTTAGCTCACTGCCCCATCCCAGCTCAGAACCTGGCTATATGCAAATTAGTCTGTCCCTGGCCCAGTGCATCATGGGAACAGGGCAGACCAAACTACCAAGCCAATTCTTCACCAGAAAGGAGACAAGCTTCCGGGGACCGGTTTCTGCCATTTCAGGCGTCGTCGGCCCGGCTTGCTTGAATCCTGATGGAGCAGTGAGCAAGGGACTCATGTCTGAGTATACCCTGCCACACCTATAGTGGCCAAAAACGATTCAGAAAAGGGGGTGGTGATGAACAGAGTGTCTGAATTAAGCAGACCACTCTTACCCAGTCCAAAGATCAGGGCTTGATCCATCACCGTTATTTAGCTCACTGCCCCATCCCAGCTCAGAACCTGGCTATATGCAAATTAGTCTGTCCCTGGCCCAGTGCATCATGGGAACAGGGCAGACCAAACTACCAAGCCAATTCTTCACCAGAAAGGAGACAAGCTTCCGGGGACCGGTTTCTGCCATTTCAGGCGTCATCGGCCCGGCTTGCTTGAATCCTGATGGAGCAGTGAGCAAGGGACTCATGTCTGAGTATACCCTGCCACACCTATAGTGGCCAAAAACGATTCAGAAAAGGGGGTGGTGATGAACAGAGTGTCTGAATTAAGCAGACCACTCTTACCCAGTCCCAAGATCAGGGCTTGATCCATCACCGTTATTTAGCTCACTGCCCCATCCCAGCTCAGAACCTGGCTATATGCAAATTAGTCTGTCCCTGGCCCAGTGCATCATGGGAACAGGGCAGACCAAACTACCAAGCCAATTCTTCACCAGAAAGGAGACAAGCTTCCGGGGACCGGTTTCTGCCATTTCAGGCGTTGTCGGCCCGGCTTGCTTGAATCCTGATGGAGCAGTGAGCAAGGGACTCATGTCTGAGTATACCCTGCCACACCTATAGTGGCCAAAAACGATTCAGAAAAGGGGGTGGTGATGAATAGAGTGTCTGAATTAAGCAGACCACTCTTACCCAGTCCAAAGATCAGGGCTTGATCCATCACCGTTATTTAGCTCACTACCCCATCCCAGCTCAGAACCTGGCTATATGCAAATTAGTCTGTCCCTGGCCCAGTGCATCATGGGAACAGGGCAGACCAAACTACCAAGCCAATTCTTCACCAGAAAGGAGACAAGCTTCCGGGGACTGGTTTCTGCCATTTCAGGTGTCGTCGGCCCGGCTTGCTTGAATCCTGATGGAGCAGTGAGCAAGGGTCTCATGTCTGAGTATACCCTGCCACACCTATAGTGGCCAAAAACGATTCAGAAAAGGGGGTGGTGATGAACAGAGTGTCTGAATTAAGCAGACCACTCTTACCCAGTCCAAAGATCAGGGCTTGATCATCACCGTTATTTAGCTCACTGCCCCATCCCAGCTCAGAACCTGGCTATATGCAAATTAGTCTGTCCCATGCCCAGTGCATCATGGGAACAGGGCAGACCAAACTACCAAGCCAATTCTTCACCAGAAAGGAGACAAGCTTCCGGGGACCGGTTTCTGCCATTTCAGGCGTCGTCGGCCCGGCTTGCTTGAATCCTGATGGAGCAGTGAGCAAGGGACTCATGTCTGAGTATACCCTGCCACACCTATAGTGGCCAAAAACGATTCAGAAAAGGGGGCGGTGATGAACAGAGTGTCTGAATTAAGCAGACCACTCTTACCCAGTCCAAAGATCAGGGCTTGATCCATCACCGTTGTTTAGCTCACTGCCCCATTCCAGCTCAGAACCTGGCTATATGCAAATTAGTCTGACCCTGGCCCAGTGCATCATGGGAACAGGGCAGACCAAACTACCAAGCCAATTCTTCACCAGAAAGGAGACAAGCTTCCGGGGACCGGTTTCTGCCATTTCAGGCGTCGTCGGCCCGGCTTGCTTGAATCCTGATGGAGCAGTGAGCAAGGGACTCATGTCTGAGTATACCCTGCCACACCTATAGTGGCCAAAAACGATTCAGAAAAGGGGGTGGTGATGAACAGAGTGTCTGAATTAAGCAGACCACTCTTACCCAGTCCAAAGATCAGGGCTTGATCCATCACCGTTATTTAGCTCACTGCCCCATCCCAGCTCAGAACCTGGCTATATGCAAATTAGTCTGTCCCTGGCCCAGTGCATCACGGGAACAGGGCAGACCAAACTACCAAGCCAATTCTTCACCAGAAAGGAGACAAGCTTCCGGGGACCGGTTTCTGCCATTTCAGGCGTCGTCGGCCCGGCTTGCTTGAATCCTGATGGAGCAGTGAGCAAGGGACTCATGTCTGAGTATACCCTGCCACACCTATAGTGGCCAAAAACGATTCAGAAAAGGGGGTGGTGATGAACAGAGTGTCTGAATTAAGCAGACCACTCTTACCCAGTCCAAAGATCAGGGCTTGATCCATCACCGTTATTTAGCTCACTGCCCCATCCCAGCTCAGAACCTGGCTATATGCAAATTAGTCTGTCCCTGGCCCAGTGCATCATGGGAACAGGGCAGACCAAACTACCAAGCCAATTCTTCACCAGAAAGGAGACAAGCTTCCGGGGACCGGTTTCTGCCATTTCAGGCGTCGTCGGCCCGGCTTGCTTGAATCCTGATGGAGCAGTGAGCAAGGGACTCATGTCTGAGTATACCCTGCCACACCTATAGTGGCCAAAAACGATTCAGAAAAGGGGGTGGTGATGAACAGAGTGTCTGAATTAAGCAGACCACTCTTACCCAGTCCAAAGATCAGGGCTTGATCCATCACCGTTATTTAGCTCACTGCCCCATCCCAGCTCAGAACCTGGCTATATGCAAATTAGTCTGTCCCTGGCCCAGTGCATCATGGGAACAGGGCAGACCAAACTACCAAGCCAATTCTTCACCAGAAAGGAGACAAGCTTCCGGGGACCGGTTTCTGCCATTTCAGGCGTCGTCGGCCCGGCTTGCTTGAATCCTGATGGAGCAGTGAGCAAGGGACTCATGTCTGAGTATACCCTGCCACACCTATAGTGGCCAAAAACGATTCAGAAAAGGGAGTGGTGATGAACAGAGTGTCTGAATTAAGCAGACCACTCTTACCCAGTCCCAAGATCAGGGCTTGATCCATCACCGTTATTTAGCTCACTGCCCCATCCCAGCTCAGAACCTGGCTATATGCAAATTAGTCTGTCCCTGGCCCAGTGCATCATGGGAACAGGGCAGACCAAACTACCAAGCCAATTCTTCACCAGAAAGGAGACAAGCTTCCGGGGACCGGTTTCTGCCATTTCAGGCGTCGTCGGCCCGGCTTGCTTGAATCCTGATGGAGCAGTGAGCAAGGGACTCATGTCTGAGTATACCCTGCCACACCTATAGTGGCCAAAAACGATTCAGAAAAGGGAGTGGTGATGAACAGAGTGTCTGAATTAAGCAGACCACTCTTACCCAGTCCCAAGATCAGGGCTTGATCCATCACCGTTATTTAGCTCACTGCCCCATCCCAGCTCAGAACCTGGCTATATGCAAATTAGTCTGTCCCTGGCCCAGTGCATCATGGGAACAGGGCAGACCAAACTACCAAGCCAATTCTTCACCAGAAAGGAGAAAAGCTTCCGGGGACCGGTTTCTGCCATTTCAGGCGTCGTCGGCCCGGCTTGCTTGAATCCTGATGGAGCAGTGAGCAAGGGACTCATGTCTGAGTATACCCTGCCACACCTATAGTGGCCAAAAACGATTCAGAAAAGGGGGTGGTGATGAACAGAGTGTCTGAATTAAGCAGACCACTCTTACCCAGTCCAAAGATCAGGGCTTGATCCATCACCGTTATTTAGCTCACTGCCCCATCCCAGCTCAGAACCTGGCTATATGCAAATTAGTCTGTCCCTGGCCCAGTGCATCATGGGAACAGGGCAGACCAAACTACCAAGCCAATTCTTCACCAGAAAGGAGACAAGCTTCCGGGGACCGGTTTCTGCCATTTCAGGCGTCGTCGGCCCGGCTTGCTTAAATCCTGATGGAGCAGTGAGCAAGGGACTCATGTCTGAGTTACCCTGCCACACCTATAGTGGCCAAAAACGATTCAGAAAAGGGGGTGGTGATGAACAGAGTGTCTGAATTAAGCAGACCACTCTTACCCAGTCCAAAGATCAGGGCTTGATCCATCACCGATATTTAGCTCACTGCCCCATCCCAGCTCAGAACCTGGCTATATGCAAATTAGTCTGTCCCTGGCCCAGTGCATCATGGGAACAGGGCAGACCAAACTACCAAGCCAATTCTTCACCAGAAAGGAGACAAGCTTCCGGGGACCGGTTTCTGCCATTTCAGGCGTCGTCGGCCCGGCTTGCTTGAATCCTGATGGAGCAGTGAGCAAGGGTCTCATGTCTGAGTATACCCTGCCACACCTATAGTGGCCAAAAACGATTCAGAAAAGGGGGTGGTGATGAACAGAGTGTCTGAATTAAGCAGACCACTCTTACCCAGTCCAAAGATCAGGGCTTGATCCATCACCGTTATTTAGCTCACTGCCCCATCCCAGCTCAGAACCTGGCTATATGCAAATTGGTCTGTCCCTGGCCCAGTGCATCATGGGAACAGGGCAGACCAAACTACCAAGCCAATTCTTCACCAGAAAGGAGACAAGCTTCCGGGGACCGGTTTCTGCCATTTCAGGCGTCGTCGGCCCGGCTTGCTTGAATCCTGATGGAGCAGTGAGCAAGGGACTCATGTCTGAGTATACCCTGCCACACCTATAGTGGCCAAAAACGATTCAGAAAAGGGGGTGGTGATGAACAGAGTGTCTGAATTAAGCAGACCACTCTTACCCAGTCCAAAGATCAGGGCTTGATCCATCACCGTTATTTAGCTCACTGCCCCATCCCAGCTCAGAACCTGGCTATATGCAAATTAGTCTGTCCCTGGCCCAGTGCATCATGGGAACAGGGCAGACCAAACTACCAAGTCAATTCTTTACCAGAAAGGAGACAAGCTTCCGGGGACCGGTTTCTGCTTTTTCAGGCGTCGTCGGCCCGGCTTGCTTGAATCCTGATGGAGCAGTGAGCAAGGGACTCATGTCTGAGTATACCCTGCCACACCTATAGTGGCCAAAAACTATTCAGAAAAGGGGGTGGTGATGAACAGAGTGTCTGAATTAAGCAGACCACTCTTACCCAGTCCAAAGATCAGGGCTTGATCCATCACCGTTATTTAGCTCACTGCCCCATCCCAGCTCAGAACCTGGCTATATGCAAATTAGTCTGTCCCTGGCCCAGTGCATCATGGGAACAGGGCAGACCAAACTACCAAGCCAATTCTTCACCAGAAAGGAGACAAGCTTCCGGGGACCGGTTTCTGCCATTTCAGGCGTCGTCGGCCCGGCTTGCTTGAATCATGATGGAGCAGTGAGCAAGGGACTCATGTCTGAGTATACCCTGCCACACCTATAGTGGCCAAAAACGATTCAGAAAAGGGGGTGGTGATGAACAGAGTGTCTGAATTAAGCAGACCACTCTTACCCAGTCCAAAGATCAGGGCTTGATCCATCACCGTTATTTAGCTCACTGCCCCATCCCAGCTCAGAACCTGGCCATATGCAAATTAGTCTGTCCCTGGCCCAGTGCATCATGGGAACAGGGCAGACCAAACTACCAAGCCAATTCTTCACCAGAAAGGAGACAAGCTTCCGGGGACCGGTTTCTGCCATTTCAGGCGTCGTCGGCCCGGCTTGCTTGAATCCTGATGGAGCAGTGAGCAAGGGACTCATGTCTGAGTATACCCTGCCACACCTATAGTGGCCAAAAACGATTCAGAAAAGGGGGTGGCGATTAACAGAGTGTCTGAATTAAGCAGACCACTCTTACCCAGTCCAAAGATCAGGGCTTGATCCATCACCCCAAGCGTGGAAGGGTATACTCAGATGTGAGTCCCTTGCTCATTGCACCATCAGGATTCAAGCAAGCCGGGCCGAAGACGGCTGTAATGCCAGAAACCGGTCCCCGGAAGCTTGTTTCCTTCCCAGTGTAAGAATTGGCTTTTGTAGTCTGGTCTGCCCTGTTCCCATGATGCACTGGGCCAGGGACAGACTAATTTGCATACAGCCTGGTTCTGAAACTGGGATGGTGCAATGAGCTAAAAAACGGTGTTGGATCTAGCCCTGATCTTTTGACTGGGTGAGAGTACTCTGCTTAATTCAGAGACTCTGTCCATCACCACCCCTTGTTGTAAATAATTTTGTCCACCCTAAGCGTGGAAGGGTATACTCAGATGTGAGTCCCTTGCTCATTGCACCATCAGGATTCAAGCAAGCCGGGCCGAAGACGGCTGTAATGCCAGAAACCGGTCCCCGGAAGCTTGTTTCCTTCCCAGTGTAAGAATTGGCTTTTGTAGTCTGGTCTGCCCTGTTCCCATGATGCACTGGGCCAGGGACAGACTAATTTGCATACAGCCAGGTTCTGAAACTGGGATGGTGCAATGAGCTAAAAAACGGTGTTGGATCTAGCCCTGATCTCTTGACTGGGTGAGAGTACTCCGCTTAATTCAGAGACTCTGTCCATCACCACCCCTTGTTGTAAATATTCCAATCTGTCAGCGCTCGTGAATTGTACTGCTCATAAAGTTACAAAATCCAAAAGAGAAAAAGAAAAACTGTGCAACAGCCAAAAATATACGGAAACATGTGAATTTATTCCGTCATTTTAGCGAAGTACAATTCCAGCAGATATGTTCGTAATCAATATAGTTTCAAAATGGGTGCGCCAAAAGGATCATGCAAAGGAGTAAGTGCTCAAGAATAGTGAGTGGGAATGATCCCAGGTGAAAGATAGAAGAGAGTTAGGACTAAGGTTCAACAGTGAGATTGATAGAGGAATATCAATCAGGGTAGGCTGGCCCAGAAATATTTTACATTGTCTATTTATAACATATTACAATTACAGATTGTATCCTGTGTGGGCGCGAAAATTGGGGTCTGTTGGGTCCAGGTTCATGGGTATAGGTGTCGACTTTTTAACCCGACTTGTGGCGCAGGGGGTGCTTGGGACCTTGGCCTACGGGTCTTCCTCAGGACTGGGTTGGGCAACCAATCGGGGGTATGGTATCTGGGTATCTCATCCACATCTCATCCATCTCACCCCCACTTTCCTGTGCGAAGCTATCTCCCCTTATGTTCCGCTCAGAGAACTCCGCTCTACCCACCTGTCCCTTCTGTCAGTCCCTCGTTTTAGGAAACAGAAGGCTGGTGGGGCCAGATTTGCCGTGCTGGCCCCATCGTTTTGGAACTCACTCCCATTTTCCCTCAGAATGTCCCCCTCCTATCTGGAGTTCCGTAAGCAGTTGAAGACTCTTCTGTTCTCCAGGTCTGTTGCAGCTTAGCTCATCTCCCCACTGACTCTCGGCTATCTAGCGCCATGGAACCGGTTTCGGTATAAGAGCGCTTTACAAATATTTTAAAAAATTCAAAATTCAAATGCAATTGTGGAGGGGACCAGTATACATATCCTGGTGCCAAAGCAGGAAACAGCCGTTCTCTGTTAAGGGAATGCGCTAATCCATAAATAAAGTTCTACCGCTCGAGAGTCGGTTAAAGCGGCAATTAATGTCTGGAGACTTCACTTTCCAGTCTCCCACACGGACTCCGGTATAGAGGTCCTGAGGAAGACCCGCAGGCCAAGGAGCATAAGGAATTTGAACAGCAACAATTGCAGCTATGTCAGTTGCCCCAACAGCCAACATGCATGTTTCAGCTTTGATTAACAACAGACATACCTACATCTAGCATATCAGATGTATATGGGTCTATTGGCAAAGGTAACATAGGCAGACGTTATGATGACCATCTCCATACAGGGTGGCATATTTACAAGGGTGTTTTGCCACCAGAACATCACTTTTTTTAACATTCTGTTGGCGATAACCCTTTTGCCTTATTTACAAGCTGGTGTTAATCCACTTAATATTACTTAACACCTCATTATTAATAATGCCACTATTTACACAGCACTTAGTGTGAAAGGGGTGGGCAATGAGTGTTGCAGTGGGAGTTCCGCTGCAACACTGATTGCTTTCTAATGCTGCCTCTATTCACAAGGCTGTTGTAATTATGGTGCAGCGCCAAACATAAGACCATGGAAAACCTGGTGTTAAACTGTCACAATGAAGAGAAATGACTAATTTCTCCTTGTTTTTGCTGTTTCTGTGTGTGCTGCATTCTGCGAAATTGCCAGTAGTGATTGTTGATGTGCGGGAAGGTATCCCTTCATGCACATAAACAATCATGTTTCCATGCACATCCTATGTGGAATACTACAATGTAATATACTCCTAATAAAAGTGGCCTCTGCTGGTAAGTTCAAGTATGAGAACAAACAGATGACTAGTATGTGTAACAGACATGCATATAAGACAAAAATGCTTACAAGGTGTTAGTGTTGTGAATGTTTATTCATAGACGGAGGAACATTTCTCACTATAAAACATTTTTTAGGATGATTCATGTTAAATGTTTGCTGAAGAAGAAATGGGTGATAATATTATTTTTCCACCTTGTTGCTGCTGATGAAGTTGAAGGTTGCATAGGCCCCTCTTCTCCTTCTTCTCTATCATCTGGCATTTCTGGTTCCTCATTGTACTCTGGAAAAAGCAAATTTGTCCTGACACATATGTTGTGCATGATACAGCACACCAGGGTGATCTTACAGACCATGGGTGGGGAGTATAGTAATCGACCCCCAGATGCATCAAGACAGCGGAACCATGACCTGAGGACACCAAAAGTCTGCTCCACACTAGATCCGGTGCGTCTGAGAGCTTGATTGTATGTCATCTGTGCTTCGGTTTGAGGATTCCTCAATGGTGTCATTACCCATTGCATCAGTGCATACCCCTAGTCAGCTGAGAGAAAGAAAATAAGTGTTACATTAGTCAGTACTCATGATGAGGGTGAGAAGTACATTAGTCACCATTGTGGCCTTTGTCCAGCTTTCTACATTAAGCTTACACAGGGTCATGTACATGAATGACAATGCATCACTTACATAAAAGTGGCAATTGGTAATGGCAAACACAGAACAACACAGCCAAGTGTGGTGGCCTCGGTGATGCATCCATTTCTAGGCAATCAGCTAGGTGGCAATGCCTTGTAGGTTTGGATTAGTCACCAATGACAATATTTACTTTGACATTTATTAGGCAATTGTCTGAGAAAATGTTATTGTGTTGATGTATGGGTACCATGCCTAAATCTAAACCTTTATCGTTACAATAACATGATAAATTACAGTAGCTGTTGGAGTATCTTTCTACATTTTTGTTTGCATCTACCTTTTTCAGGCATGATGCTGCATCATTGAAGCAAACTATTGCAGTGTTTATTTATGGCCATGTTTCTCAAACTCATAGAAGTATGATATTTCTTCTCTCCTCTTGCCCATGGGAATGACTGTGGTACAAAGACTTCACACTGGGAATGCTTTGCTTTCGCAATGTCCATTTGCGCCTAATCATTCGGATATATTGTTAAGTGAGTGTCTCAGCAAACATTGGTTGGGCACATGGGTCCTCATGTTGTTTTTCAGCCACTGCACATCAAGGAATGTGGAAAAGGCTGAGCTAACTTCCATCCACAGCGAAGAGGTTTTATGTGCATTTCTTTGACATACAGCACATCCATGGTTTTCTACATTCAATTCATGACATAATGGTTTAAATTGGCAAAAAAACACGAGTCACCATTGCACCATTGTGCACATGTGTCAGCTTGTTGTGCGGACATAACAATATGTTTTGATTAACAGATTCCAAAACCATTGTCATGGTAGCTGTGCTTCCCCCTCTTACATTGTGTGTCACAGGTTACTGGTTAAATGTCATATGATTATGTATCCTCTTTTGTGGGGTCCTGTGGTGGCACACCACTTGTGCACTGTCACATGGTCTGTACATTGGATGTGTCTAATGATGTTGTGATCTACATTGGTATTGGTTGTGAAGGGGTAGCACTTTGTCCATGGTATAAATGATTGACATTAGTAAAATGAATGATGTCCTTTGTAGTTGCTATACCTATTTAGCCTTGCAATGTTATGCAGACATTTTTCCCATTGCCACGTTGACATGAAATGGGCATGTGCTCCACCAAAGCATCATGATAGATCACAGTTCCTCATCCCATAATATTGTTTAATGTGGCCCACACTGGCTTAGTCAGAGTAAAGATGTGCGACTATCTAACTATATCTTGTACTTTTACCACTTTATATGAGAAAGGTATATGGGGCCACAGCAACAATGTATGCACAGTGGAATTTAACACAAGACCAATTTGACAGCTTTCCAACATGATTGAGGGCCTTGTGGTATGACGTGTGTTTGAGATGTATTTACCAACAAGCAGGCAATCCCCATAAGTTCTATTCTAGAAACGCTGATTAATGGCAGAATGGGTTGGAGAGACAAGATGGCGTTCACGCGAGTGGACGTGTAGACTGCTCGTTCCCTGCTCAGCCCGTAGGCTGACTCACACTCGGGAGGGAATTTCAGACAAGAAAGAAAAGGCTGCTGGGGTCTAAATACAAGTTTTGTAACCATTTACCAACCTTGCGGTCACGCTTGGAAGACACTGTGAGCTCTGTTTCGGATTCTGCCTCTCTGGAACGCGGCGCCGAGTGGGAGGATTGTGAGCACAGGTGGTGAAGCCGGGCAGAAGGGGAGAGCACTGACGGCTTGCTTCGTTGAACTACCTCCCTCCGCATTGCAGTTTTGCTTCGCGTGGAGATTCGCCTCGGGGAGCGTTTAGGTGCCATGCCTCCCAAAGGAGTAAGGGGGAATGCACGAATACCGGAGGAGCAAGTGGAGAATGGCGCCCCCCCAGAGGTGAGCAGAAAGGTGGCTACCCCCCCCCCCGCAAACTAACACTAAAAATTCAAAAAATCAACAGGATAGTGCAAAAGTAAAAGGTGTGGAAAAAATAAGATAATACCGGCCATTTTCGCAGCTGTAAAAGATAAATCTAAAGGGGGTAAAACTCTGCCTAATGTGGAAAGTTACCCCAAATATTACAACTGCTACAAATGCAGGTATGGTTGTATCAGCGGTGGTAGACAACGGTTTACATACCAACAATGTTGTAAATGCTCCAAAAGAAATGGGGTGTATTAAACCAGTTGGGACAGCTTCTGCAAATTCGGTCTCTGTCACACCCACAACCACTAACTTAGATGCTCAATCTAAGCAACAAAGCAGCGATCAGGCAGAATCTGATGATAATGAACTACAGATACCAGAAGATGTGAGGGAAGGTCAACGAATACAGCAAGATGCGGAATCTAGAGACTTCTATTCCCTCTCAGAACAATCATTATCTTCATCCTGTGAGGACTTAGTTTCACAGTACGCTCAGCATAGGAGTATGGAGGGGGGGGAGCCCTGGCAGCAGCATTTGCTTAGATGATTCGGTGGATATTGTGTAAAATAGCCCATCTACGGTGCGCAACAATTTGGGAAAAAAGTGAGATAACAAGGTTGAACATGGCACCAAGCATCAATCTCAGGATGGGTCCCCCGTGGACGGGAGCGTATCCTTATCATTGATCTATGAATCCATAATGTCCCTACGGGATGAGACAAGGGAAGAGAGTCAGAGGGTTCAAACTCTCTGTCGCAAACTGCAGAGCTCTGTTTGCAGATTAGCAAAATCACAGGCGGACTTCGCATCAAGATTCAACGAGGCTGAGACCCGCATCTCAAATTTAGAAGATGATGTCGGGCAACAGAAAGCAGTGACAGATTCATTGCTGGCGATAAAAGAAGATATGCAAAGGAAATTAGCGGACTTTGAAAACAGAGCACGAAGAAATAACTTGAGGGTGCTACACGTTCCAGAAGGGAAAGAGGGTCACGATCCCCATAAATTTATGGTCAACCTATTTAAGAACGCTTTTCCTGAATTAGGAAAATGGGATTGGGACAGAGAGATCGAAAGGGCGCACCCCTTCCCTTTTAATAATCGAACACGCCCTGGACAACCTTATGGAGCTGGGAGTGGTCAAAATATGGATAGACCTAGCGCACTGCTAATTTCGTTCAATAGCTTCTTGGCCCGCGAGGATGTTTTTAAACTTGCTCGCCCAGACAAGCGGAGAGCTGGTCCAGGTTTTGAATTTTTTGTTAGACCTGACTTCTGCAGATACACCATGGAAACCCGTTGGCAGCTTCGCCAATTAATTACTCCGCGTCAAGCTAAAGGGGCGCAAGTTTACTTAATGAACCCCGCAAAATTGAAGATTATATATCAGGAGTGTACACAATTTTTCTCTACAGGGGGTCCTGCTAAAGAGTTTCTGAACGGTATTCAGTAAAAGCACTGGTAAATTGGCTAAGTGATTAAAATATGACCCGGGACTATAAAACTTATACAATGCTGTGATTATCAATATTCTGCATTTTCTAGCCCTTTCTTTCACTTCTTGTTTTACTAATTGTTTATAGTTGTTGCTCTCCCTCAAATGAATGAGTTTAATTCATATCGCAGGCCTGTGGGCATGGGCAGGGAAGCTGGCACTCGGCATCTACAGGACCATAAGTCCTAAAGCCTTGTTGAAGGGTAGGGTGGGGCGAAGGCGGGGGCTCTGGCTTTTTGGGTATGTGGGGGGGAGGGTTGGGAGGTCACCTTGGTGGGGGAAAAGCGGGGGGAAAATTCACAGTTTCAGCAAAAAATAAGTGTTGACAAAAAGGCAACAGCAGCAAAAAATATATATACATATATATTTTTGGGGGGATAAAGGGAATTTTCAGTTCGGGGCGACTTCATTGGGAATCCGCTATGTGGTTCGATGATGTCCAGAGATATTCGAATACGTTCTTTTAATGTCTCTGGTTTAAATAATGTTAATAAAAGAAAGAGAGTAGCCGCTGTACTGCGTTATACTCATCCAGACATTATTTGTATTCTATAGACACACTTGCCATGGAGTAAACACCATTTGTTAACAGACTTGGGGTTTTCGATCCTTGCCTCTTCGCAACAACCAGTTACAATTCGGGGGTGGCCATTTTAGCAAAAAAAAAATATGTTCACCGCTCGTTGAACATTAGCAGACAAATTTGGCCGTTGGGTTATAGTTGAATTTTGGTGGGGGGCCCAGGACTTTTACTGTATGCAATATTTATGGGTCTAACTTAGACGCACCGGCAATTCTCGAAGAATTATATACAGAGCTTGCAACGTGGCCCATCCCTTTAATTATTTGTGGCGGTATGAACATTAATTTAAGCAGTCATGATCTATTGGGAGGGCCAAAAAGCTATAAAGGGCGCAAACCACAGGTGTTTAAAGCTCTGTTTAATATGCTGAAGGATTATGGCCTGGTAGTTGTATGGAGTACGCTATTTGCAATAGACCCAGGCTTACTCCTTCCCCCATAAAAAGAAAGTGCAGTTAGATTATTTTTTGGGGGGTATGGCATATTTGGCTAGGGCAAGAATGCAGATCTATTCCACAATTGCATCTGATTATTCTCCCATTGTATTAACAATTTCCGGCTGGGGGGAGAAAATGTAGTACTGAAAAAAAAAAAAACCTTTGACCGGAAACTGTGTGAATGAGAATTTCAAGGAACATATATCTGGCTGGCTAAAGGAATGTTTTGATATTAACATGGACTCAGCAAGTATTAGCACTGTCTAGGACACCTTTAAAGCTTGTTTTAGGGGGGAAGGTTTTAAGCTTTGGGTTACTCCATCAAAAAGAAACTTAAAAGAGACATGGAGAGGTTTTATCTTGAGCTGCAGCAGGCTGAGGAGAGACTGACTCAGGGTATTGTAAGTCAGGGCATTATTTCTGACTTAGAGGATGTGGTTGCTAGAAAAAGGGCCAAAATAATGGGGATTTGGGATGAGGAAATTGCAAGAAAGTATTTCACCCAGAGGACACTATGTCAAGAATATGGTGAATCTGTTGGTGGATGTTTAGCTCATAAATTACAGATGAATGAAGCTAAGCGCAACATTGCTGCAGTAAAGGACAACGCTGGGGTTTTAAGGTCGGACCCAAAGGAGATTTTAGCTATTTTTCAACAATTCTATACTAATCTCTATACCAGCCAACAAGGGGGGTCGGTGGAAGCTATACCAACTGTGCTAGGAGAGATGCTTAAATTAGATTCAGAGGCGGAAGATATGTTGGAAGCCCCGATAACGATTGAAGAGTTAGCAAATGCAGTGAAGATGATGGTGGTGGGGAAGGCAGCGGGTCCGGACCTGCTACCTGTAGAGATATATAAACTTTTTGTTGATGACTTGAAAGATATGATGTTGGCTATGTTTAGGGCAGCGCAAAATGGCTCGGCACCAAAGTCATGGGATGAAGCGACAATTGTCGTTTTTAGCAGAAAGGGTAAGGATGCAGTATTACCGGGATCATACCGCCCTATCTCACTCCTAAATTGTAATGGGAAAATATATTCAAAAATTTTTGCGAATCGTCTTTCTAAAGTAATATCTTCCCTGGTATCTCAAGATCAACATGGTTTTCTACCAGGTTGGGGGACGGTTTCACTCATTAATAAAGTAATTACCTTGTTTGATACAGCGGAGGTGGAGAGGCGAAAATTAGGGCTGATTCTGTTAGACACAGAAAAAGCGTTTGATCGCGTAGAATGGCAGTACTTATGGACACTAATGGAAAGTGTGGGATTTCGGAAAAAATGTATGACTACATTGCAAGTTCTATATACCTCACCTGTAGCGAGAATAGTGACAATGGGAGTTACTTCAGAAATAGTGCGGATTACCCGAGGTACGAGACAGGGGTGCCCCTGTTCTCCTTTACTTTTTGCTTTATATATTAACCCTTTTATAGAAATGCTTTCAAGAAGTCCCTTAATTAAACCTTTTGTGGTACGCAATATCCCCTATACAGTATTCGCTTATGCAGATGATATTGCGATCACATCTGAAGACCCGGCAACTGCATTATTGGAGATCGAACGGCAGGCTGGGAAATTCAGGCAGATGTCGGGATACAAGCTGAATGTTACCAAAACGCAACTTGTATGCACGGACACTGCAGCATTAAATGACCCAAGAGTTGTGACTGAAGCTACTTATCTGGGTGTGAAGATAAGGGCTTCAATGAATACACTGGTCGATGCCAATTGGGGATTTTTATGCAGCAATATTGCAAATTCTTTGGAGAGATGGGGGAGGCTGCATTTCACGTTGATTGGGCGTGCGAATATCTTAAAAATTAATATATTACCGCGGGTATTATATCTATTCAGAGCAATACCTTTAGAAATTACGTCATCTCATTTGCAGAAGCTTCAGTCACTTTGTACCAAATTTTTATGGGCCCCTGGGAAACCTCGCAGAGCCATGAGATTTATGTCACTGCTAGTCTCAAGGGGTGGGTTAGCAGTACCTGATTTTGTTTTATACTATTATGTTTGTTGTTTACAAAAAATGCCTGTATTATTATGTGGAGCACATGAGGCCAACATAATAACAACCAGCTCCATTTTTTATTTAGTCTTAGGAATAGAAGCTAATCGCAGTCTATTTCGAGAAATTGAAGGGAGCTATTACAAGAGAACTAGGTTCAAGATTGTGGATGCAACAATTATCTTTAGTGATAGCACTGTCAGGGGTTGGCGAGATAAAGAAATATGGCAGTTAGGAGATTTTTATGAGGAGGGGGGACTTATTAAACAGTATGGGGATCTGGTAAAGGTATATAATTTACCACAGTTACAGTTTTTTAAGTTTCTCCAAATACGGGACTTCTTGTTAAAAGGAAAATTAAAATTGATCTCCAATCCCTTGATTGAGGCTATTAAATCCCAGAATAAAATTGGAGTGCTGTATAAAATCTTGACCTCATGTAAAAAGGATGATCTAGAGAAGCACAACTTACAATGGTCTTTGATATTGGGTGAAACTGAACTTGATATTTCAATTCATGAGGCACTCACAATATCTGAGGATGCTCTTTTGTCAGCAAATGTAAAAGTACATTTTTTTAAAACTTTATTTAGATTGCATTATACCCCAGCACGTATGCAGAAGTGGGGTGACCGCTATGACGGTAAATGTTTTTGTTGTGGGGGAGATAATGCTGACATGGAACAAGTTTTCTTCAGTTGTGTTAAATTGAATGTGTTCTTACAGGCCATGGAAAACTTTTTATACAGTATTCTAGGGATTACGTTTTATATCACTCCAGCCTTAATGCTCCTGGGCATTGGGCGGCTAGTCACAAGAGGGAGGATTCTGTATAAATATCGATTGTTTTTGTTTGTGGCTGTGACGGTAGCACATTTGTGTATAGCTGGGGACTGGGTATGCCCTGAGCCACCTAGGTTTGAAGTCTGGAGGGCGAAAATATATTGTTTAGCCAACCTAGAATTTAGCTTATATTCAGTAAAGGGGGCGACGAATGTAAATTAGGATTAAATATTTAGGAGCTGTTTGTCGCTCATATGACTACATGCTTTACGAAGGCACGATATTCATATTTGATTTATGATTATGATTTCTGATTGGCGATTAGTTATTTGGGTTTAACCCTTTTAATTTAATTCTTTGTATTAACGGCATCAGTTTTTTGTGTGTAATTTTCATATTTTTTGACTCACTGTCTGGATCTGTCTTTCATAATTGTTGTGCTGAACTGTGGAAATAAATAAAAAAATAAAAAAAGATTAATGGCAGACTGCCGGAAAATGTATGAGTCATGCGCACTGCCAGGGTACTTTACAAGTGCATTCATGAATAAGCCCAAATGGTCTACGATTGCCTGCACAATAATTGAATAGGCCTGCTTCAAGACTGATTTGCATGTGGCTGGAACCAAACTGGCATGGCAAGGTGAGCAAAAAAACAATGGACTAAGCCAAGATTTTTGGGACTGGGGTGAATGTTTGCATTGTTCAGCATTCCGTCCATCAATTGTTTTTTTTGCTTTTGTCCCCCTAAGTGGTAAGGGTATGCCCAGACGGGGGTCCCAAGCTAACTGGACCATGGATTCAAGCTAGCCTCGCTGAGGGGTTATACCACAAAACGAGTGCCAGGATGCTTGTTTCCGTACAGAGAGGACCTGGCCTGGCAGTTCTGCTGGACTGTTTCCTGGAGAATCAGGGTCTAGAGTGATCTGCTTGTGGCTGGGACAAAAGTGGGGTGGTATGGTGAGCAGAAAAATGATGGATTACGCCCAGATATTTGTGACTGTGCATTGCCCAGCATTGAGTCCATCATTTGTTCTTTTTGCTTTTGTCCCCCTAAGTTGGAAGAGTATGCCCAAAATTGAGTCCCATGCTCACTGTGCCACTGCATACAAGCTAGCCTGGCTGATGAAGGGTGATACCCTGAAACTGGTCCCAGGATGCTTGTTTCCGGTCCAGGTAGGATCTGGATTGGCAGTTTGGCTGGACTGTTCTCAGGAGGAACAGGATGAAGACTGGAGTGGCATGGTGAGATAAAAATACAATGGATTAAACCCAGATTGTTGTGGCTGGGAGTGAATGTTTGCATTGTTCAGCATTTCATCCATCATTTGCTCATTTTGCTTTTGTCGCCCTAAGTAAGATGAGCATCCCCAGGCGTGGGTTTCATGCTCTTTGAGCCACTAGATTCAAGCTAGCCTGGCTGATGAGGGGTAATACCCTGAAAAAGGTCCCTCAATACTTGTTTCTGGTCCAGGGAGGACCTGGCTTGGAAATTCTGGCTGGACTGTTCCCAGGAGGAGCAGTGTCAAGACTGATTTGCCAATGGCAGAGTGAAAACTGGTGTGGCTTAGTGAGCAAAAAAACGATGGCTTAATCCCAGATCTTCGTGACTGGGGGTGAATGTTTACATTGTTCAGCATTCCCTCCATCATGTGTTCTTTTTACTTTTAGAAAGTTTGCCTTTTCCTGTCCCAAACATTTGGTCCCTGCAGCCTGTATCCTGGGCCACATGACTAGTTGTAGCAGACAGATGGTCTTTGTGAGACAAAGGGGAAATAGTTGGCAGGATGGGCAATCTCTGACTTGATAGGGGATGGAGCTGTCACTTACCACACATTCACATAACAAAGATTCTGCCTCAGCACGCTTACAAATGTTTCCTTACTACTCTTTTATGCCCCCAGACTAGAGGGTGCCAGGACAGGGAGGCTGGACATTTCAGACACTTCTATAGGATGAAGACCCTTGAAGTTTCTCGCACTTCGAAGTGGGCACCAGATATAAGTAGTGACTCTTAGACCCAACTTCTTAGAACACTTCTGGACCTTTGGACTCTGCCAGGAAGGACTGCCCAACTGTGAACTCTGCTCTGCAGACCTGCTTGCTGACCAAGGACTGCTTTTGTGTCTAAGGCCTGCTGTTGCTGCAAAAGGACTCTTCTGCTTCTGTGAGCTGCCCTGCTTGATTCAGCTTGTCTGTGTGGACTCCAAGCTCTAGGAAATCGCCAAGCACAATAACTCTTGTTCCCTGTGTCAACACATCGCAGTGCAAAACTCCACAAACCCCACCAACTTCCTTGACAATGACGCAGGATCTCGCATCGCAGCTCTTCGTCGATGTTTACTCCCAGGCGTATATCAGCCAAACCTGCTCTTGCCTCCCTCCATTGGCTCCCCATCAAAGAACGAGTTCAGTTTAAGGCTTTATGCATTGCTCATAAAGCACTTAATGGCAAAGGTTCTTTCTTGATGCGTTCCCTCATCCAGCCCTACCACCTAAAGAGAGCGTTGAGATCTGAAAATAGGCGATTGCTCATAATCCCGAAAATTAGAAGAGATCGAAGTGGGGGCCGACTCTTCTCGTATAATGTGGCAAAGCTTTGGAACCTTTTGCCCCTGCATATACGTTTAGAGGCTGACCACCTGACCTTTCGAAAGAAAGTAAAAACCCATCTTTTCCCTTGATGATCGCCTAATTGATAAGCTGTGGCCGCTAGCGCTGGGATGCCCAAGGGTGAGCATGCGCTTTATAAATGCTAATTTCATTTCATTCATTCATCAACTCTGCTGCTGCGCGAAGCATCTCAACATTGGACCATGAATCGCAGTTCCTCGACGGGTCCTCAACTCAGCCCGCACATCTTGATGCAAGGACGCGCATCTTGATGCCCAGGTGATAAGGTACTTTTGACTGAACTAATTCCTGTATCCGACCCATGCTCCATCACGGACAGTCTGAACTTGTGACTTGAACCCAGTCTACCAAAACCAGATAACTGTGGCTGGCACATTTTGCTTCTTAATGCTCGATTTTCATAAAACCTTTTAAACTCCAAATCTCTGAACCTCTTCGATGGATTTTTGTCATTTTGGTATCAAATAATTTATGACATTTTACTTTATTTTTCCAAATTGGTGTGGCATTTTTCTTGTGTTGTATTTTCACTTTATTACTGTTTGAAGTGCTGCATAAATACTTGCTGCATCAATACTTTACACATTGTCTCTAAGGTTAGCCTCACTGCTGTTGTGCCTAGCTACCAGATGGTTGAGCACAGGTTAATTTGGGGTTTGTGTTTGTTTCATACAGAAATAATTATGGTTGCTTCTTTAGGGTTTAATCCCCCTCAACGAGGAAGCCAGGGGTATATTTACCAGGAAATGGTGTAGCGACCCATTTAGCAGCTCTGCGCTACATCATTTCAAAAATAATGGGATGCACCATATTTACAAGAATACAGCGCACCCTTGTGTTGTCCCTTACACTGGTGCTAAAAAAACTTTTTTTTCTCCTCATTGCACCAATCTAATGCCTGCTAGTCAGTGGTGTTAGTTTTTGGTGTTGCCTCTGGGGCATTGACAAAAAGCAATGGGTGTAGCATCGGAACGCCGACATCGACACCCAATGCACACCCCTTTCACTCAGATACCTGCGTGAAAACGGGCGATATTTACAAAGCAGCACTAAGCCACTCAAAGTGAATTTACGTCACAGTGTAAATATGGAGTAGGGCACTGAAACACCGGAACAAAAGTTAAAGTGACATTACATGGTGCAATGCCTTTATAACTATGCCTCCCAGTTTCCTCCAATCTCTAACAGCAGTTTTGTCATTTTGTAGCCACATGCGAACATGTATGTTTGTGCCTACAAAATGAGATGAGTCATAAAGGGGTGTGCCCTCGTAACTCATGGACCTGGGTCGGTATATAGGTATAAAAGTTGGGTGGTCTGAGTTATATATATATTTTGCAATTGCTCTGTATTGGTATATAATATATTCTTACACACCACAGTTATTATTCATGGTACATTCAGCGCAATAAAATTGTAGTATGCAGTATTCAAGGAATTAAATGTATTCCGTATTCATACAGTACTTGTACTTCAGACTGCATATCGTTATTCATACATTAACTACAATACGTTCATGTAATTTCACAATCATTACACAATTGTTGCTCTCAGTGAAAATAGGAAGGAAGGGGGTGATAGGTGAGTGAGGGACGAGCCGAGGCACTCCGGTCGCTGCAATTTGACAAGAGAGAAGAATGATGGTCTGCACGTTTTGAAGCTTACCACAAGAAGAATCCCCTTTTTCCGCATTTAAGACGCCGGACTAAAATTTCCTAATCCACAGGAGCTATTCCTAGCCCAAGATGAGACGCCAGACATGACGTCCGCCTCACACCATACTCTCCACTATGTCCTGATGAAGACCCCCACATGAGGGAAGAATAACCCTTCTGCATTCCCGGGGTCGAAACGTTGACCAGGCCATACCCTACACGCAATAGGAATAAATGAACAAATTTTCTACTATCCTATGTGTGATGTATTTTGGGAACATTACGAGTACCTCAATTGTAAAGGCGTTTTTTATTCAAATGTGATGTAACACTGTCACACCACCTTTACCACGTCCCTCACTCACCTATCACCCCCTTCCTTCCTATTTTCACTGAGAGCAACAATTGTGTAATGATTGTGAAATTACATGAACGTATTGTAGTTAATGTATGAATAACGATATGCAGTCTGAAGTACAAGTACTGTATGAATACGGAATAAATTTAATTCCTTGAATACTGCATACTACAATTTTATTGCGCTGAATGTACCATGAATAATAACTGTGGTGTGTAAGAATATATTATATACCAATACAGAGCAATTGCAAAATATATATATAACTCAGACCACCCAACTTTTATACCTACAAAATGAGATGAGCATTTTTTTCTTTTTATTTACCAATACAAGATGGATTAGTAAATAAATGTCGTGTAAAATGCACTTTTTTTGATCTAGCGCTAATGTGCTTTTTAGATACAGTGGTAATGTCTCTTTTTTATATTAAAAAATAAATAAATACACAGGGGAGTGAGTTGGGGATATACAATGTTACAATAAAGATATGGTGATTGGGCACACCGCAAACTGTACTTTTTGGCTCCCAAAAAATGTTTCTTAGTAACCATGATCTCGGTGTTACATAAATAACAATTTTAGCAAATGAGCCAGCAGGAGAATGATGGAGAAGTAGCAGTGACATTATAAAGCATCTTGTCCCAAATACTTGGCTAATATATAGTGTGATATGGTTGGCTATTTACAGAAGACACATTTCTACTGAAATATCTTCTTTAAGCAACAAAATCATGAAAACCTACCACTAGACCACTAACTCATTTTTATCTGGCCAAAAGGCAAGGTATTATGATTGTCTTTGACATGTTACAATTATCTGTTTTAAGATACACACAGGAAACTATATTGTACCAACCTGAATTAACACTGTACTATACGCCTTCAACTTCTGGGGAAACTGGCTCTATACAAAACCTTTGCAGGTGACTGATATATGTAAATATGTGAAAGAAGTAAGGATGCATCAGCCTAACTCTTAGCTAGGGTTCTTTGCCTCTCTGGCTAATCACCTTTTCACTAAGGGGCTGATTACAATGTCATCAGGAAAGGCTCCAAATGGGATTTGGATTCTGCAAATCCGATTCGGGGCCAATGTTCCCGACCAAGTCTGTCACCTTTCCAGACGACTGAGTATGATGCAAGGAAGCCGCCTGGACTGTCCGATTTAGTTCCGAATGGGATTCAGGCAGCCTGAGTCATTCGGAGCTGAGTCGTACAGCCCAATGGAGATGGTTTCCGAATGAGCGAGTACGATGACCATTTTGGATTGCCGAGATGAAACGGCTGTGGGAATCGGACTTCGGGGGCCCATAGCAGGCCATCCCCCATTACCCGTAGGCCTCCGAATGGGGCCTGTGTAGGTACCCAAGGAGCACCCTTCCCAAACTTGCACAGTGTGGCAGGCACCATTGGGTGCCCGAAACAGGGTGCAAGGTTTTCCCCACCCATCCATTGTTTCTCATTCGGGACATAGGCTCCCATTGAAGTCAATGAGAGTCCGACCGAAACGAGTCCATAAGCATCCGAACACATCGTAATCGGTCAGTAGGACTCCCCGAATACAAATTGTTTGGAAAGCATTCCTAGCCCGATTCAGTAAGAATGCTTTCCTGACGACATCGTAATCGGCCCCTAAGACTTCACAAGTATGCCGCAGCCAAAAAATAACTGAGTGGGCCTCAGATGAGTGCTATGGAATAGAGTGACTAATAAAATATTTTACTCTTGTTCTATAACTTGTAAGGTAATGTTCTCATTCCTCAGTCAATGATGCAAATAGAAGATACACCAAAGAGGTAGAAAGATTCACTTTCCAATGCCCCAGGATTGTAAAAGTAGATTTACATAATTCTGTTGGTGGTGTAATTGTTCTCAGCCCTCCGTATCAGTCCTTCTCCAGCACACACACAAAGCTTCGTAAAACGTGAAAAATGCAACTCTAATAGTGACCTCTTAAAGTCATTTAATACAGCACTAGAGGCAACAGTCCCTCAAATTCATTAGTATTCTACTACGGTAAGATTAACTTATATTTCCCTGATAAAATGTTTGTAAAATTTCAAAACGTAGTTCATTCTAAAACACAGAGCCACAGCAAAAGTAACTCCAATCCTTGAGTAACTTCAATCCTTGAGCACAGAGCCGTAGTACACATTTTGTTTTCCAGTCCGCCCATCAAGAATGTAATACACAGTATTTCCAGCATTGGTGCACTTCCCCGCCCAGGGAATACAATGTTGTTCAACAAAAAGCGAGAAAACAAAAGTAGCTCTTCACTGGCAAACTCTGTAAAGTAGTGCTAAGTATTTGGGGGTGAATAAAATCAATCTGGCCACCTTGCGACCACTCTATCTTGCTTTATTTCATTTTTCTTGCATTTTTAACATTTTAGGGGCATATTATCAAGTACGGCATTAAAAATCATCGCCGGTTTAGTGGTAGAAACCTGCCGCTAAAGCAGCGATAATGGGCTTGATGATATGCCCTTGGGAATTCCAATAGAAGTCCTTGTTCTGGTGTGAACATGGGCATCTATTGGAATTCTCCAGTGCATTTTATCAAGCCCATTATCGCTGCTTTAGCAGCAGTTTTCTGCAGCTAAACCGGCGATAATTTTAACGCCTTTCTTGATAATATGCCCCTTAGTTCTCTCGGTCCCTAGGCATTACTTGATAACAGAAAAATGTTCGAAAAGACGACATTTCCAGCAAAAGTGATTTTCTTTATTGGATCCATTACACTGAGGAGCAAATAAACAAAAGGAGGGGAAAGAGTGAGTAATAACCGTTTCTTGAAGTCATGGTTTTCAATAAGTGAGGATGAGCTAGACAGAAAGAGATGGAATAGGAGAAATAAAGAGGGGACACTGTCCTTGTCTTCTCTGTAATGAAGGAAAAGCCCCGGCCCACCCAGAATGGTCCAGCATTGCCTATAGGCCTCATCCTGGGACGTCTGCTTAAAATAAAAAAAAGTAGGGGAACGGAATCTGATAAATTAAAGAATTAGGGGCACGCCGTGGGCTGCTGATCCCGCCCACTTCAACCACTGCCCTGCAGGTATTTCCACAGATGGAGCGAGTTAGTGCAGGTTCCTGCCCCAGCACCCCCTGTGGTTGCTGTATCACTGTTGAGTCATGCCTAGATCCTGAGGCATTAATCCACCAAGATCTGCTGAGGCAGTGGCACTCTGTAGGGATAGTATAATATGTTATAAGTATGAGAGATTTTCCTGTGCTTCTTAACCCTGATGAGGCACTACCGGATCAGGAGCATGTACACCGGCTTCATAGCCATTCCGACAAAAGATGGGCCATGTAAAAGAGCCTCACAGCTGTAGCTAACACCACTCCACATGATGGGCCATGCCATTAGTGCTTTTACCAACACCTTTCTAATGATACGAGTGCTCAAACTTTTGCCCACAATTATGTGTTGATAAATAAATATATGCTTAGTGCCAACCTGATCCCTTCATGCTCAGCAGATGTCTGCCGAGCCACTTTCATTGACACTGTTTTCCCCCGAGCAACCGTGCACACCTGCCAGCACCACATGCATCAGAGAAACTTGGTAACAGCACACTCCTGCTCACTAGATGATCTGGCACATTTGGGCATGGTCAACGATACTGCTGCTCATTGTCTTTGCCCCACAATGTTCTCGCCTGTGGTATTGGAGGATCACGCTGGGTGTGCTCAGGAGTCTGGTCTGCATGCCTACCAGCCACGTCACTTCCAACACCCAGATGCGTGGCTCCGAGTACCATGCCAAAACAAAAAACAAATGTCACTGTGGTTATTGGTGTCATGCCTTTCACATACACTGCACCCTGCCAATGAGGGTTTCTTGGGCCTACCTGAGGGTTGCCTTACATGTGAGAAAAGGGATGGTTAGGGCCTGGCAAGTGGATGCATTTGCCGGGTCAACTTGGTAGTTAAATACTGCATGCAGACACTGCAGTGGCAGGTCTGAGATACCTTTACACAACTTCTCATGTGGGTGGCACAATCAGTGCTGCAGGCCCACTAGTAGCATTTTACAGGCCCTGGACACACTCTATGCACTTTACTAATGACTTACCAGTAAATCAAATATGGCAATCATAGATAACCAATCATAATCATAATTTACACAGAGAGCATATGCACTTTAGCACTGATTAGCAGTGGTAAAGTGCACGGAGTCCTAAAGCCAACACAAACAGGTCAAGAACAACGGGAGGAAGAAGTAATAAAAACTTGAGAATAACCCTGCAAAAAGGCCATTTCCAATAGCTATTCAGTACTGTTAATCAATAGTGCCTCCTCGTGCATACTGTCCCTAGCTGCTCCAAATGGGCATCCTCCTGATAGGACCCACATTAAATAAGCTAACCTTAAACTAAAAAGAGGGCCACTATAACACTGCAACGCAGCCAGGGTGTCAAGGACCCTAGTGCAAGGAAGTAAACTGCCGCTCTGGATGCCGTTTGAGTATAAGATATAGCAATAATATGGATAAAATGCTCCACTCCCTCCTTCTGGGCCCTGTTGTCCCAGCACCTGCTGCAGCAAGGGAAGCTATCCCCTGCACTGGGAATTCTCCTTCAGTGTGTCCGTCAGGCCAAGATTCTGACTGAGCGGCCGATAATAAACTCGCCATGCTACGTAGGAACCAAACTAGTGTCACGTGCTGCCTAATAGCTTAACACCACTGAACCATAGCCCAAAAAGATACATTAATCGGCCACTTAATACACAGTTTGGTAAGGCAGCCCCCTGCCCCTTTTGCTGACCGGAACCGCATCGCTCCATTAGCTTGCCTCTAACATTCAATAATGGATTTGAGCATGTAACCATGCTGTCTTGATGAGGTGTGCTATAGCTTCTTCATTCCCCCAACCAAATAGAAATGTATTAAATAAATTAATATTAGTAAATAAAATACCAGGTTCTTCAGCTCCCGGATTACCCCCATATAGTGAAAAGAAGGAAAAGTCAGACAGGTTCACAGGTGAGCACCATCGAGTGACCTCTGACCCCTGCTGCCGGACAGCTCCACCGCGAAGTGCTTGCTCCTTTGCTGCGCGTGATCGCCCCCACTGCCTGCCTCAGATCACCTCCGTGACCCGGGTCAGACCCTGCGCTCTGCCTGATTCTTGGCTCCTGTATTAAGGCTCGTCTGCATTTTTGCATTCTTGTGACTTATTTTTCCCCTCTTTCTGTATTTTCTGTGACTTACTTACTCCCCTCTTTGCTCTAACAACCCCCCTTTTTTTGCTCTTCTTCCCGCTCCTTTTTTTGTCGCTGCCCCTGAGGCCATGCCCCCTCGCCGCCCCGCTCCCGCCTCCCAGCTGCCCCTCCCTCACTCCACTCCTTAAACAGCAGCCACAGCTCGGACGTGCAGGGGACACACGCAGCGGGTGCGTCGTTTGCGTGCCGAAGGCGCGATCAAGGCAAGCCAATCTGCGCTCAACCGCGCCCAGCGCCAGGGTCCCCTGGTCCCCGCGCACTTTACAACACCAGACTCCGATACAACGCTAACTCCCTTCACGCTCTCAACACCGGCCGAGACCACCGCTGCTAACAGGCCGCCCCAAAACGCACCCACGGACCCTTCTCCTGCTAACACCTGCAACTTTACCTTCAACCGAACCACCAAGCCTCCAAGGACCGGACCCAACCACCTTCGATGCATCCTCCTCAACACCCGCTCCGCACGCACACATGCCGTCGAGCTCTGGGACCTGCTCGACACCTCCGCCCCAGACGTTGCCTTCCTGACTGAGACCTGGTGGAACGCCTCCTCGGCACCTGACATCGCCATAGCCATCCCAGAAGCCTACAAGATCTCCCGCAGAGACCGCACCAACGGAGTCGGAGGAGGAATAGCCATCGTCCACAAGTCCACCCTCCAGGTCCACATCCTCGCAGATGACTCCCTCAACTCCGCCGAACACCTCCACTTCCGGATCCACACCGACCCCAACACCACCCTCAGAGGAACACTCGTCTACAGACCCCCCCGGACCACGGGCCCTGTTCAGCGACTCCATCACCAACCTCGCCAGCACAAACGCACTAGCCTCCACGGATTACATCCTCCTCGGGGACCTGAACTTCCACCTCGAGAACAACAACGATGCCAACTCCGCCACCCTTATCGACAACCTCGCCAACCTCAGCCAGCTCGTCACCGAACCCACCCACGCCGCCGGCCACACGCTCGACCCCGTCTTCTCCACAAGCACCCAAATCGCCTTCAACAACACCACCGAACTCCACTGGACCAACCACCGCTGGGGCTGATTCTGATGCGGGTTGGAAATGCTTCCCGACCGAATCGGGCTGGAAATGGTTTCCGACCCACTTGAATCGGTAGAGTCCGACCGACCAAGTACGATGCATCCGGATGCTTCCAGATACGATTTGGTTGGACTCCCATTGACTTCAATAGGAGCAAATGTTCCTAACCGCATCATAATTGGGCACTGGGTCGCTCCCGATCTTATTTGGAAGGAGCAAATGCCATTAGGAGGCCTTCCTAACCGCATCAGAATCAGGCCCTGGGTGGGAATGCTTTCCAACCCGCATCAGAATCAGCCCCTAAGTGTTTGCTTTTTCCTGGATTTTTATTTCTTATTTTTTAGGCAGCATATTACTCTTGTCAAGTGCATAACTTGAATTGAGCCACATCCAGGTGTTTATAGCTTATGCTAAATTCTCATTACATGAGCACCCTCTTGCCTATATTTTCTGACAATGTTTTTATCCTTATAATTTGGAAACAATAAAAATGTTGTTTAAAAAAAAAAATCCAGGTCTTTACAGCGGGCACAATTAGGTAGGCAGTACGAATGTCTCTGAGTGGGGCAGTACGGTGTTCAGTGGGGGAGAGGATGTGGCACTATGGCCATAGCTGCCAAATTTGGAACTGGGAAATCAGGTTCAGTCTTCATGACCAGTCCACCAGACCACTCTCCTGAAGGAGCATATTCCCATGCTAGACCTTAGAAGGCCCCACTAGACCTTAGAAGCCCTGCTGTCTTAGCACCAGCAGGTGGACCCTAGCGATGGCAAATGTGGGTGAACCTTGAAGGCCTGTCCATCACAATTAATACTGAAGTTCATCTCTTGTCTTGGGGTCAGGCCTACGAAGCAGCACACAGTAGAGCAACAGTGATCCAGTCACTGTGACTGTCACTGAGATCACAGGAACCTTGAGCAGGTTAGTGCGGTGCGAGTGGTGTAACTGCACTGGGCACCTATTTTGGGTGGGGGCGTTGTGTTTGCCTGTATATTATGGTTTTTAAAAAACTTGCTGCCTCCTTCCTGGCCTCCAGCAATTTTCAGCAACAATAAAAATGTCATGATAACTCCGGTGATTAATGTTCTTCCTAGAGAAAGATCGGAGTTTTGTCTAGTGGAAGGGTCGACTCCTGGAAAGGTAGCACAGAGGGTTAATGTGTCTGCTGCAAAGAACATGTACCATGCAGATCACAAAGTGCACATAATGTTAACTAGATAAGTGGGTTACTGCTTTTGTCAGAGAGATCCTTTTGTTACTTGCAGTTTATAAGTTAAAATCCTAACATAGAAAATTGAGCTATTAAACTATACAGCCTACTAGTATGGATGTCATGTGACTTCTACACCTTGTAGTCCTTTGTCTTATGTAACATTTTCTATACAGTGATTTACACACATATAAATTATTGTCTCTGTGTAGTGTGTGTGTGAGGTAAAGTGCTCTGACACCATACACTGGTCTGAGTTACGCTGTAAATCAAAATTAAATGCATCTGAGCAAGAGTGTGATTATAGAGACTTGAGGGGAACTCTTAAAGCATGGTAGTGAGGAAGTCCAAGGCATAGGTGGTCATTGGGAGCAACAACAAACATTGTACTAAAGACGGCTCTGCCTTCGAACCTAGTCCGCCTCACCCATTGATACCTCAATTGGCCTTGTTACTGCACTAGTAGCTGCAACTCACCAGGGATGGGCAATGCAGGATTTGCACGCACACCAAACTAAGGGGCTCATTAGGATGGCGGACGGACATGCGTCCGTCTGCCACCCTAGAGGAGGAGGGACCGCCCGCAGGGGCAGCGGCGGCCCCTCCAGTGCAATTAGGATGTGACCGCCAGCCTGGCGGTCACATCCTCAATATTTAACATTGCGGCGGGTGCTGCTTGAAGCAGCACCCGCCGCAAGGTTAAATATGCATTCTTAGCATTTGCATGCACAAAGCGGCAGGCACCGCGCGGTGCCTGCCACTTCGTGCACGCAAATGCAGGGGGGTACCATAGGTACCCCCCCATGTGCACCCCCACCCCCCCCAATCACCCCGGGGGCCTGCAACGGGCCCCCAAAGAAATCACCGTATGCCTTTCCACCGCGGAGAATCCGCCGCGGAAAGGCATCTGTTTTCCGCCGTCCTAATATGGCTGGCGGTGTCTGATAGACACCGCCAGCCATGTTAGAGCTTTTCCGCCGCGGTCAGAAGGCGACCGCAGCGGAAAAGCTGCGGACCGATTTTGAGACCCACCGCCATCCTAATTTGGCGGTGGGTCTTTTGTGCCTCCCCGGCGGTTTAACCGCATCCTCCGGGCCGGCGGTGGCTTCCGCCGGCCCGGAGGATGCGGGAAAACCGCGATCGTAATGTGCCCCTAAGTTTGCAAACTTCACAGTCTCTCTGCTTCATGCACAAGCACTTTTAAGATGTGCTACCTGCTCAAGGGCCACTGGAATTATGCAGCAGTGTTGACTAAATTATGCAGCCAAAAAAAGGCAGCAGCATAATGCAATATATTTTCTTATACTTTATTATTTTGAAATGTATACATATGTTAAGTCTCTGCAAAGATTCTGCCTCATTAGTACCAGTGTAACATACAAATGCAGCAGTCAACCTTTGCAAAGGGCCGTCCACTCTGCAGCAACACAAGTCACGTTTTTTTGTAACTTTTTGTCCGTTTGAGCTACAAAAATGATTAGTTAAAACTGTAAGATTATGCAGTGGATGATGTAATATGTGGCAAATATGGCAGAGCCATAATTATATCGATTACATTTGCAAACTAGGATATTTTGCAATTGCTCTTTGAACTGCCCTTGTGGAAGAAGTGAGGAGAAGTGCTAATGACAGAAACTGTATGGCTCGGAGACAAATGGCTTGCGATTCCACTTTTAAGCGTATTTGGGACATTATGTGATTGAAAAGATATCCCACTTTGTAAATGTATTTAAATGCCAATAACTCATATTAAACCTTAAATAATTAAGTGTATCCATTGGTTGAATTAAATAACCCCAATAAGCTGTAACTGGTCAGTGAAAGGCCAAACAAATACAAAAAATTGGGATGTTTTGCACATTCCGGCCACACTTCCACCCACTGATCCAATTCTTTGGTGATACCCCTTCCCTCGGAGTCTCCACCCACAGTTCCCCTACTTGTTTCTCCCCACTTCGATTTGTGGCTGCAGCCCTCTGCTGTAGCGGAGGAGTGAACAGAGACTGCCCGCATTTCCCCCCCCCATACCTTAATCCATGTTTAGCAGGTGGTCCCCAAGCACTGTCAGCCCATCTGCAGTCACTCCTTGCATCACTTCTGTGAGCCTGAGCTAACATTGAACATGGCCCGAGTCCACGCCAGCACGAATAGTGAACACCGCTGCTCTTGCATCCCAACAGACCCAAGGCCAGCAGCATATGGGAAGGCTGCCACGGCCTGATGAAGCTTTCACAGTGCCACCTGGTGGCCACGATGGCAGATTGCACCCAGTCCAGGAGACTGCTGCCAGGCATCTTGCCGCCTCTTGCCCCAGTGTGGTATGTGCCTGCCACACCACCTAGTGGTCATTTTGCTACACCACTCCCAACATACTTTTATAAGGCAGCCCTGACGAGGTCAAGAAAATACAACAGCAGTTTCCCCAGCTGCACATGCTGCCTCCCAGTTAAAAGCATGGCACATCAGTCTGATGCCCACACAGGTGAGCATTAGAAATTCACTAGTCATCCATGGTAAAAAAGAAGAAACAACCCATGGATGAATCAGCAAACGCTTTTGGGAGAGCCGTGGTCTAGAGGCGAGGCCTTACCGCCTTTTACAGGTGCCCATAACAGAGTGAGAAGAGAAACTGACTTTCTTGTGAAAGGGGGAGGACAGCATGTACACCCCCTTGTGGCAATTGGTCACCGCAGCAAGTGAGAAGAACAGCAGTTTGGGATCCAGCTGAGTGTACCCTTGAAGAGACTGAAATGCAACAAGCTGTCTGCTGTCTACCACCCACGCACAAACAGCATCACCAGTGCACCCTAGTGACAAGAAGGGCGGAAAGGCCTAGGTGGCCCAAAGGTTGGAAGGGGATCACCTACACCCTAACTGCACTAGCACTGCCCTGCAGTGGGCCAAAGACTGTATAGGAGGAGACCTACCCCACACTGCCTAAGACTGAGTCACTTACCGACCAATTACAGGTATGAGGAGAGTCACAAGTCCCCTAGTGGCAAGCTGTGACCACCGCAACCTGAAGTGGAGAAGAAACCCAGTCCTACATACAGGACCGATGAGAGGTCCGTGCAAACATGACTGGCACCACGTAGCCTGATACCACCTCACAGCATGTGCAGAGAAGACATGTAATGTGGCTGGATGCCACATCAAACTGCAAGCTAGAAGAATAGAGCATGGCATGATTCCACATTGCGAAGAACTGAAAAGGAGAGAAAAGAAGAGGGTGGAGAGACTGAGGACTCATGCCACTACCGGAGAGTGCCTCTGCAGTAACAAGCTAGTCACCAAGTTGGAGTGACGTCCCTGGTGACAGCTCAGCTGAAAAACCAAACGTAACCCACCAGCAAGCGCCAAACCGGATCTCAGCCCCATTCTTCCCAGTGTGACCGTCAGTTCCCAAGTATTGGCTGCTTGAGACAGATGGCATCCCTGCTCGCAACCGCATATGCCAAGGGAGAACAGCACCAGCAAAGACACAGAGCTATGTAGCTGCAAAGTCCCTACTTTCACCCTTACTTCAGGCAGGTCATCGCCACCTGTCGTCCAGTGGTTGTATTACATAAAGTGCCCCGGGGGCACAACTAGCGCTTGTGCTCTCTTTGCCTGCTTTGCGTGCCCCCAGGGCACTTTACAGAAGGGGCCGCAGATGCTTGTGTGGCTCCTTCTGTAATACTAATATCGCTGGCGCACATGGAGACTCATACCCGCAAACATCCACAGACCAAAGAGGCGCCGCTGACATCATCAGGGACAAAATGTCCAGAGACTATCTGCAAGCTCACGCTCACCTGAGTCCTGTTGGTAAGCACACCAACCAGGAGTCACCCACCCTTGTGGTTGCGCGCATGACTTGGCCGTGGATTCTGTCAGCAATCCTGCAGTAGCCCCTAGGAGGACAACACACAGCCCAGCACAGTCTGTGCGTTCCTGTGGCAACCCAGCGAAAAGGGCCTCAAGGATATCCCTGCATGAAGGTATCCCAGTACAGGAGATGGTCTGGAAGCTGCTCCACTGACAAGGTATCAGGAGGCACCAGGGTTTCAGAGGAAGAAGTCCCAAGCACCGTCAACGCCATGCCAGTCCTGAATAAACTTGCATTCATGGAGTCAGGACGCCCCAAGAGTAAACTCCGCATCACATGCCACCTACGCTCCTGATGCATCAATTTTGAACTGTTTGACACCAAGCGCATCGCCAAGGAGAGAAAGCAGGACTGAGTGACAGTACATGAGTGGACATTGACCCAACTGACATGCTACCAAAGAAGCCGGACTCACTCTACACAGCGTTCGTGCCCAGTGGTACCTGGGTAAATTATGGAAGCGTGCAAAGATGCCCGGGTGCTTCCAGCTGCCCCTGTCCACGTCAGTCCTGCGGACAGCCTCCTTAGGCTGAGAGACTAATTGGTGTCTTGTGTGTACTGTTTTATTTCAAAAAGTTGGGCCCGTTTTATTTTAAATAAAGTTTGGGAGGAATGTATTGTCCTGCTAGACACGTTCTAGTATCCAAGCATGGACTAGTTAACCATCCACTCCCTTGAGGGCTGGCCATGACAGCCACTCCACACCCAACCAACATAGGCGTCACCGGTCAGGTGACCCTGTCAATAAACACGCCAGAGTGCACATGCTCGCGGCCAAGTCAGTACAGTAACAAACAAGTATCTGTGTCAATATTCGCTAAGTATGTGGGCCTAAGGCCCATCACTTTACCGGGCACTTAAACATACGGTTGAAGGGCAGGAACTTAAGTAGGTTATTGTATCTGATGCACAAGCCACATAATGAGCCCGATTTGCAGAGTAATTTGCTGAAAATGCCTACATTTACAGCTGCCAATAATTCACAAAGGGAATCCTGACAATCGTAAATGGTTTTACGATTGTACACTTGGATACTAACTGCTTTCTAATTTCTGTAATCTTTCAATGATTTTAGACTGCAGAAGAACTTTTAAAGAATTGATACATATCCTTTTGCATAGTAAGAAAGGAAGGATGCACCTTTACTTCTCCTTTTCCCTTGCAAGTCACAAGAAGTCACAAGGTGCACATATGTGATTCAGCTTTTGCATTTGCAATTCCTGCCAGGTAGGATTTGTGAATGATAATTCCTTCCGTACACCAAGCCTTAATATGCACTTATTTTCAAGGTGGGAACTACGTGCATACCATTTGTGAAAAGTCACAAACGTATAGCTCATTTTACTCGTGAACAAGCCTTGGAATGCTCAAAGAAGCCATTAAGTGCAGATTTGATCATACGGAAATGCCACTGTACTGGCAACATTTCTGCCTGAGAAAATCCCATTTTACAAAGCAAACTCGTATCGTCCCCATTCTGTAAACCAGCAAGGAATGGCATTTTGTCCCTTGAAAATTGCACATTTACTATTAGCGTTTTGCTGGTTGTAAGAAATTGGGGTATTAATTGAGAGTGGTGAATAATACCTTAAACAATAACCTCAACCCTAGTCAGGGTGCAATTTTAAAGTCACTAAAGTACCCTAAGCTTAACCCCTTCGTAGCTACTGCATAGAACAGACAAGATAACTTAGAAGCAATTGTAAAGTATTTATGTGCTACCAAACCATTCATAAAATCTAAGCACCAGAAAAATCCCAAACTAAGTTAGAAAATGTAGTAGAATTTAATAAATAGAATGACATTAAAAAAAAACAGCAATCCAATAAGGAAAACCGAAGTTATGATTTTTTTATAACTGAAATGTGAAAATAGTATCAAAAACTTTAAGTGCCAACCACGGTCATTTGGTTGCGTTTGGTCGGTACCGAGGCATAAGTTAAGGGTGACGTAGTGCGGGTCGTATAACTTTTGTTGCTTTGCATGTATTTGATCTAATGCAAAGCCCTAGCAGATCTGGGACCATGTATTTAAATATGTAATCCCCTGCATTTAAATTAAATAAAGATATTCACCTTGCAACAATACTATAATAACTGAATAAACAGCGCTGAGATCATCAAATTCCCTTTAAAAATACAGCCCGCATCAGTCGAGTGACATCCAATATGTGTAGTGGTGACTGAAGGATGGACATCAAGGGCCATATTATCAAGAAAGGGCGATACATTATCGCCGCTTTTATCAGCAGGAAACTGCCGCTAAAGCGGCGATAATGGGCTTGATAATATGCCCTTGTGAATTCCCATAGAAACCCAGGTTCACACCAGAACCTGTGCTTCTATGGGAATTCACAAGGGCATATTATCAAGCCCATTATCGCCGCTTTAGAGGCAGTTTCCTGCCGATAAAAGCGGCGATAATGTTTCGCCCTTTCTTGATAATATGGCCCCGGGGGGTATATTATCAAGGGGGTTTATCTCCGCTTTTTTGGCTTTAAAAGCCAAGAAAGCGGAGATAAAATTATCTCCCTATTACCTAGCTGTCGCTAACACTAGTTAGCGACAGCTAGTAGGAGATAGCGACCATCTTGGGCCCCACTTTGCATGTCAGAGAAATGTATCACTAATGACATGCAAAGTGGGCGTGCCAAGATGTTAGCGACTGGAAACAGTCGCTAACATCGCTATCTCCTATTACCAACTTTTGGAGATATTCGCGCTAAGCGCGAATATCTCCAAAAGCTAACACCTGCCCTGAGCAGTTCTTAGCCATGTTATCCAATGGGAGGTGGATAACATGGCTAAGAGCATTAGCTCGGTAATGCATGAATATCGCTGACTTTTCAGCGATATTCATGCATTGCGGCCGATTTTTATCGCAATTGCGATAAACCTTGGTAATACCAAGGTTTATCTGCGATAAAAAATCGCCGCAGGTCGGCGATACATTTTGGGGCATATTACCGAGATGTGCGTTGCAAAACGCACAACGCACATCTCCGTATCGTCGGCTATCGCCGGATTTCATCGCCTAATTAGCGCGCAATTATCAATGCGCATCAGGCAGGCGATCAGAAATCCGGCCATAGTCGGCGATATGGCACATTAGCGCATGAAAACAAACGTTGCAGCTTTATGATCCACACCCCCATGTTAACAATGCCTAATGCCTGGTCGGAGCAGGCGTTGGGAGACCTGCGATAAATGAGTTTATCGCAGGTTTTTGTCTCCCAACGCCTGCCTTGGTAATAGGGTGTTCCCACCTCCAACTACATGTGGTTGGACGTGGGAACGCCCACTTTGCATGTCATTAGCGATGTTTATCGCCGACATGCAAAGTGGGCTCGGGCCAGACTTTAAAGTGCCCTTGGTAATAGGGCTCTAGCTGTATCGCCGCTTTCTCGGCACAATTCGCCGAGAAAGCGGCAATACAAGCCCTTGGTAATATGCCCCTTTGTCTCTAACCAAGCAATAGCGATAATTATCGCTATTGCTTGGTAATATGCCCCCCAGTTTTTGTGGAGGGCGAGAAAGAGCTAAGCGTTTTCCGGGTTTGGCGAGAAGCAGTCAGTGAACAAAAGAGCTTCATTTCCTGCTTTACAGTCTGTGGTTGAGAAAATGAATTCCTTGTCTATTATTTGCTACTGAGAACAGCAACAATGAAATTCATTTATAAAGCTCATTGAACTGTGAATGCTGGCGGAACAGATGAATGGTTTTGATTCCATGTCAGGGTAGGTGTCTCACAACTTGACAGCTACTTACTTAGTGATAGGAGAGTAGTTCTATAGCAGGTGTGAACAACTGTGAAATTAAATTGTAGCATTGAGAAAACATTACTGTTGTCTTCACTGAATCTGATTTAATCTAAATTACTTCCATTTGGATAGTTCCAGATATTTATATGCATGGGCCTGTCTGGGAAATATCCCCAAGGAGTCGAAACGATAGTCTTTTCCCAAATAACCGCTGGCTGCATCTATATTTCTGTCCACACATGCATGCAATAAACATTTCATTTCCATTCGTAATAGAGCAAATTAGTTCCAGCCAAGAAGCAAAGGTTTGAATTTCAGTATTCGTCCAGTTTGCGCCAAACAAAAAATAAAAGAATCGTGCAGCTTATGCTTTTAGGGAGTTTGTGTAAAAACTGAGCAAAATGTGGTGTATGATGAGGAGTCCCTGGTACAAGTGGAGTTGTACAGGAAGGCAGAGTAGGACAGTGGCACTACGCTTGTGGGTGTTGTAGCACAATATTCCTGACACACAGATATATCGAGCCTATCAGAATCCATCCGAACATGGCAGAGGCAATAACGGTAAATCTGCACTTACCTTGATGATATCTGAGGTTTCAAGAGTATGGTCACAAGACATCAGCAGGTTGGTCTTTCAAGTGTCAATAGTGTGGCTCACAACCCACTTGCTATTGCTAAAGACAGTTCTGAGAAAGAGAGGCGGCTACAGAGCACCAGGAAACAGACCACCAGGAAATGTTTTTGCAGGATGCTTGTCAGATTTCCGAAATCAAATAGAAACAGTGTGAGCTGGGAGTCGGCTGAACATGGTACTTTGGTGAAAAGACCTGTTGGCATTCCTAAAGTATATTCAAATAACAGCACTGATGCACTGACGTCAGCAGGCCTTTCGATTTCTAAATTTAAAAAAGGAGGCCAAAGTTTACAGACCACAAGCAGAGACTCAGAAAAGGAGGAGAACACTAAAATGAAGAAGACAATGAGCCTCATCTTGATTAAGAGCTGAGCAACTTTTTTTTTCCCAAATGTTTTTTTATTGCAAGAAGAACATCTTCATTGAATTTACATAGTATAACAAGTACAGACAAGATAAACAAATGTAGACTAACAAAATAATAACTGAGACAGAGGACAACCTTATAAAGTTTCAAAAGTATACTTTAGAAGATACGAACACAAATTGAAACTGGTTTCCTCTAACATTTATATCCTGAATTTCACAGTTCAAAGAAAGTACCCCAAATGTTTTCCTTCTTTATCAAAGCCTTGGGACCTCTAAGTCTTGCTAACGACAGTTCCATTACATTTATTTTGTTTATCAAAATCCACCATTCAATTACTTTTGGGGAATCCCTTGATATCCAGGATCTAGCTATGACTAGTCTAGCACAGGCATATGCTATAGTTATTACATCTTTATACTTGCTATGAACATCTTGAATGTCTAATAAGATCAGATGTGCCGAGCGTGATGGAGTGATAATTTGTTTCCTAGTTAGAACATCCGTTACCCCCTTCCAAAATAGAGTTAGCTCTGGGCACGAGAAAAACATGTGTTCAATGCCTGCTGCTTCCATATTACATTTCGGGCATTTTGTTCGATCATTTGATCGATTTCCTAGTGTCCTAGAGGTTAGATTTCCAGTTGACTTGCCTCCGGACGCATCACCTTACGTAGTGGTAATGACTGGTGTGCCTGAGCTAGCGGACCACAATGCTGAACCTATGTGGTCCTTGAAAAACAAGGGTCAACACTGGCTACATTCTAACCGTCCCATGCCTCCAACTTGGCATGGAAGGATTCTGACAGTACGTAGGACCCCATGGGTGGGAAAAGGTAGAAAAACTATTTCAGGAGATTGCATCGTGATTACTTTCGAAGACCCTCGAGTAGTAGACTATATCTGCTCTTGGGACCACACGAATGCAAATGGAGGTTTAGGTATTAAACAACTTTCATTTTTCTACCCCTCAAGACAACCCAACGGCCTTTACCATAATCATGATTCTCCCTGGGTTGCACCACCCCCGCGTCAGCTTGATTTCTCTAGCACAAGACAATTTGGGGGCCCTCGTTACCGTGACTATGATAATTCTTGGCATTTAGTGGGTTCACATCATCAAGGAGGAGGTTGGGAAGAATGGGGTCCACATATGCTGAGGACGACTCACAGAAAACGGCCCTGCTGGGACCCTTGGTATACCATCCCGTTGAACAATAGATTTAGCGGGCTTGAAATGGTCGACTGACCATCAATGGAAACTGAATCTATTAACCCTAATTTACCCCAGTCGACTCCTAAAATAAGAACACCTCCGGTAACTATTGAAGCCGCAGCAATAAAAGCTGACATATTGCCCATACCTATCCTCTTTTGGAACGTGGCGGGTTTACGTCCAAAGATAGAGGACGGAACGGCTCTGCATTTTTTGGAGCCATGTAAAATAATTTGCCTCCAAGAGACATGGTCCACAACAGAGCTTCATCTCTTGGGATATAAAACATATTTTATCCCAGCTGTCCGTAGCTCAATAGGCAGACCCAAAGGAGGGCTAATAACGTACATTGCAAATACCTTGAATCACCTAAAAGTGTCCAATGTCCACTCCGACCCAAATTTCCAAATTCTCTCTCTTTCCTTTGCGAATAAAGAGTCTATCCTTTTGGTCAACTCTTACAATAACTTAGAGGATGATCCATTTTTGATCCTTTTACGTAATGTTCAGGAGAGATCAATTCAACTCTATCGGTTGAAGGATGGACAAGGGGTAACTCATCTTTTATGGGGAGGGGATTTTAACCTCCATCCATGCCCACAGGCGAAAGCACACTGCTGTGAGATAGTGGATGAATTCGATGCCCCACTAGTGCACTTTGTTCACACTAAGGTGGGGAATGCTATGAACAATCTGCTCTCTGACATGGATCTTGCAATAGCAAATAGTCCAAGCTCGGATCAAAATTCCCTCCATTCGACCTATGTGGGTAGGGGATACCAAACGACAGTTGATTACATCTTCCTGTCACCTGGATTGTTACACATAGCTAGAGCCTTTCAGGTCATCGCCAATTCACTGAGCGACCATTTCGCACTGAGGATGGACCTCCACTTAACTGATTACAAGCCCCAAAATACAGCAATAGCAAAAACCCTTGCCCAGAACAAGTTAGATCTAGGTAAACACAATGGCTGCACACTAAAATGGGGAAAAATTAATCCAAATGAAATTACAAAAAAAATGGTTGACGTGGCATATCCTAATATAATTAAATGTCTGGACCTATCGGTAAATCACGAAGAAGTCCTAAATAATTTCAGACAAATATTAGAGAAAATTAAGGGACTACTCACTGCAAAACCGATGCCCAAGAACCCTATCAAGAAAGGGTGGTTTAATCACAGCTGCACCACAGCCCTTACCAAATTAAAATTCGCCCTACATAACAAACCGAGAGACGCGGGGCAGATCCAACTTCTTAGGTGCCAATACAGAAGGGAACGCAAATTAAGAACCCAAGAACTGAAACAAAAACTCTGGGAAGACCTGCACATGAGCGCTGTCTCTAAAAATAGTGAGGCCTTTTGGCGAACTGTTAGATCTCCTTATCTCACTGATAATAATAGCCCTAAGATTGAAGTGGCCATAGACGAGGAAACATGGGTGGCCCACTTTACCAACATTTTAAAAAACAATCCAACTATAGCCGGGTCTGCTAACACACTTCCAATAGTAGATTATCCAATCCCGCTGCATTTTGACATACCTGACTTATTAGTGGCTTTAGAAACAAGTAAGAACGGGAAAGCCCCAGGTCCAGATGGGGTCCCAGTGGACCTTTTTAAACACAACTTGGATCTCTGGGCCCCTATTCTTACTAGAGTGTGGACAGCAGCTGTAAATGTGGGACTGCTAAATTCCTGGACTAAGTCCATCATGGTCCCCATCTTTAAAAAAGGGGACCGCCAGGACGTGAAATGCTACCGCCCCATCTCATTGCTGGACTCACTGGGCAAGGTTGTCGGGAGAGTAATACTTGAGTGACTTCAGCAATGGGCGGAGGAGAGAGGCATAATTTCTGATCTCCAGTTCGGTTTCCAAGAGGGGTTCGGAATGGTAGAGCAGGCCCTTAACCTCAGTCTGATTCTGGGTAAATATACACAGGCAAAGAAGAACATGGTTTATATGGTTTTTGTAGACCTGTCCGCAGCTTTTGATTGCGTTTCGCACGCAAAGCTATGGACGGTCTTAAGGCAAATGGGAGTGGATTCACACCTTTTAGATTTTCTGAGGGAACTTTACTTTAGAGCCTTGGCAAGAGTGCGCTTTGGCCTGAATGGAGAGTTGTCGGCATCTTTTGGAGTAGAGCGTGGCTGGGGGGTCAGGCAGGGGTGCGTCCTGGCCCCCTTTCTCTTCTCATTGTATACCAACGGATTGGAGCAAGAGATGTTGAGGGGGGCCCAGGACCTCCCACGTGTAAAACAGCGCTTGATTCCCGCCCTGCTCTATGCGGACGATGCCGTCATTCTCGCGCGCACACCGCGAGAACTACAGAATTCTCTGAATAGATACACGGCGTTTATGGACGGTCTGGACTTACAAGTGAACGTCAAAAAAACGTTTGTCATGATAACAGGAATTAGGAAAAAACGGGTGAAAGACATCTATCTCGACAATCAAAAACTCGAGGTAACTGCCCAGTACCCATACCTTGGAATCATGATAGACGAAAGACTGTCATGGAGGCCAGCAGTAGAGGCAAGATGCCATCTGTTCAGAAGATCCATTGCGGCCCTGATGAGCTTCTCCCAGAGATTGGGGAGAAGGGCACCTGTGGAGCTACTGAAAATCTACAGCGCCAAGTGTCAGGCCATTGCCTTGTATGGAGCGGGAGTCTTGGGACACATAGACACTAGTGCCCTTCAGGTAGCGGAAAACACTTTCCTAAGATTTCTTTTAGCTACCCCGAGAGGCACTTCAACTTATGCTTCTCACTTGGAACTAGGAATCCCCTACCTAGAGGATTTGCTCAAGATCCAATCATTGATGCTGTGGCGGCGCGTTTGGACCTCGGTCAAAAACGTGCTGACACAGTCGATCGTAGCTGATACAATGGCTCTTGACCAATCCTCAAAAGTAAAGTGGCTTCGCTACATTAGAAATTTCCTCAACAACCTTGGTCTGGAGAAATATTATCTTCAACCAGAGACCATTGTTGACCTTCCTAAGAGAGCTCTAAAGCAATTAGCCCTCAGCCATCTAGAGACATTGAGACTGACTTCTGAGTCGTCAAAACCTTCGGTTCTCCATGCGAACCTGGTTCAGACAACATATTGTATCCAGCCGTGCCTAACACTTCAGATCACTACATACGAGAGAATGCTAATGACAAGATTCATATTGGATACTTTTTTTAGACTTGGAGCATTCCCCGCGAGTAACAGCTGGGACACAATCCTCCCCTCATGTCCCTGTGATGGGGAATCTAACCAGTCCAATATACATGTTATCATGTTTTGTAAATTCCATCATCCACATAGGAAAATTTGGCTTCTACCAACCCTGAGGCATTGGGGACTTAGACAATGTCGTCCTGCAATGCTTCGCCTTCAAATGCTGGAATCTGAATTTGTTTGTTACATTGTTCTTAATTTTCTGAAATGCATTAGGAAGCACAGGAAAAACCTGTAAAAAGTACCTTGGAATCAGTTTTAGCTCGACGAACTGACATGATTTTTTATCCTGTTTTAAAATTGTACAAAATTGTCTTTGTATGAATTTCTTTGGAACCTATTTTTGTAATCTGTATTTCTGTGTAAATATTTAAATTGTATTTTTAAATGTTCCTTTTATGGTTTTCCTTTGTGAAAAGCCGAATAAAGAAATTTATATATAGTGTCCAGCTTGATATTCTTTGAGGAGTATAGTACAGCTGAGTAATTGTTCTATATGGCTGCAACCTCAGGTTGGAAGATTGGACTACCTGGTTTATTTGGCGTAATGAAGATGATATCTGTATGGAGTTTATGTTTATTCCCAGTCTAGACGACCATTTGGCCGCTATTTTCCCATTATCATCTATTTTACCTGAGCTCAGATATCCATAGCCCAATCTTATGAGTGATTTTATTTTATCCGAATATAAACATGCAAGTGTATCTGAGTGAGACCCTTTCCCAATTTTCATCTTACGAAGTAAAAAGTCTCGTATTTGAATGTATTTAAAATACATATCATCGTTTAGTTCGAATAAAAGTTTTACAGTATCAAAATCTAGAAAGCCATTTGGACCATAAAAAAACCCAAAGTGCTAACGCCATGTCTGGCCCAGAGATTCCATGTCCCATCTGAGAAAATACTAGGTAGTCCTGGGTTGCCCCATATTCTAAGCTCAGCATTATAAAAAGAGATCTCATCTATAGTCATAATTTGGTCCCAAATTTTCTTAATGTGTCTAGCTGTCTTGAATTTTACTCTTTTGAAGTAGTTTAGGTCGTGTACACGAAATAAAAATGGATTGCAGTCAGGTCCTAGCATATACTGATGGTAGAATAACGAACTCTCGTTTTTCAACAAACTTCGTATGCGACGGAAAAAAGTAGCAAAACAATATAGCCTAAAATCAGGAAACGTTAGACCTCCCTTTTCAATTGGTAGTTCCAAAAGTTTCATAGATCTACGCGCTTTTTTGTAGCCCCACACAAAGCTACTGCAAATACCTTCCAATTTCTTAAAAAAAAGTTCATTAAGTTGTAGAGGGATGGATCTAAATAAGTATAAAAATTTGGGCAAGATCTTCATTTTTACTAAATTTATACGCCCCACTAAACTAAGCGGTATCTTGTGCCATTTTTTTAAAGTTAAAGTAATTTCCTTTAGAAATGAGTCATAGTTCATTGTTATTACCTTATCGATGTTAGCTGACAGCTTAATTCCTAAATAAGTCGTGCTTTGGCATAGACCCAGAATAGGTTCCAAAGGTTTATAATTGGCAATAACCTGCGTCTTGCTTACATTTAGTTTGTATCCTGACACATCTCCAATATTAGCGGCCTCTTTTATTATTTCTGGAATGGCTCTAACTAAATCCGTATTAAATACCACTATATCATCTGCAAAGGCAGTTATTTTTAAGCTCTTCCCGCCATGTTGTGTTGGAATAATGTTATCTTGAGCGGAGAGTGCGTTTAAAAATGGCTCCAAAAATAAAGCAAAAAGCACCGGCGATAAAGGGCAGCCTTGCCTTGTTCCCCTCTCTATCAAAAAGTTTGCCGACTCAGTTCCCCCATAACTGATCTTAGCCATTGGGTTGTCATACAGTGAACGTACCCAGTCTATATATTGACCCTGGATACCGATCTTCTTCAACACCTCCCACAAATACTCCCACCCCACTCGGTCAAAGGCCTTTTCTGCATCTAACATGACCATTCCTGAGTCTCTCCCCATCATGAACCCATGCTGCTGAATATTGACAAGATCCGGCATAATAGGGGCTAAGCGATTGGCCAAAATTTGTTTGCGTCAGAATTAATCAGAGAAATCGGTCGATAGGAGCCACATTCCTCCGGGGGTTTATTTTTCTTAGGAAAAAAAACTATTTTGGCTATTTTCCAAGATGTGGGAGCCTTTCTTGACTCAGCTATGGAATCGATTACTGACTCTAAGAGTGGAAGTAGTTCCTGTGAACTCATTTTATATAGTTCCATGGGTATGCAGTCTTCTCCAGCAGCTTTTCCCAAAGGTAATGCTGAAAGTGCCTTTTCTATTTCAGTTAATGTGATTTTAGAGCTGAGTTGTTTAACGGCTTCAATATCTCTTTGTGTGGGCATATGTTTATTAAGATTTTGAAATATTTTAGCCTTAGTTGGAGCATTATCTGGCGTGTATAATTTTCGATAGTAATTAGTGAATTGATCTAGAATTTCTTCTGGCTTATCATAGTAACGTTGATCTAAGACTTTGATTATTTTAATCTTTGTTCTAGCTTTCTTATCAGCCGCCTTGTATGCCAGCACTTTACCAATTCAATCCCCTCCTTCATATTGAGCCAAATTGTTATTGTGTATTTTTGCACTATATCTTTCTCTTAAAGTCTTTTTAATAGTTGATTGTAGTTTTAACAACTCCATTCTTAATTCTTCAATAATTGATTTTCCTTGTTTAGTCACCTCTGCTAGTTGCTGCTCCATTATCAAGATATTAGAAGTGGTTATCTTTGCATCTCTGCGATTTTCAGCATTTTTCCTTAAGATATATTGTTGGGCAAAGCCCCTTATGCTACACTTACAAGCGTCCCAAACTGCGTTAATTGTAGCCGTATTAACATTCAGCTTTATATATTCTTTAATATGCTCTTTTAATAATGAGACAAAATGGGAGTCTATAAATAGGTACCTCGGAAAAGTGAAAAGCCGTGCAACCCACCTCTGATCGATAATTTCAAATTCTAGTAGTATCGGGTTGTGGTCTGATGTAACCCTCGGGCATAATTCCATATTACAATTACCCAAAATTTGATCAGTTGCCCACACCATATCGATTCGAGAGCAGGATCTATGGGGCGCTGAATAGTATGTGTAACCGGCTATATTAGGATATTTTGAGCGCCATATATCCTTGAAGTTATGCAGTCTACCAAGCTCAATAATTGCGGCCCTGACCTTACGCATCCTTCTTGAAGTACCTTGTACAGTAGAATCCATTTTATAATCCATAACGCAATTAAAATCCCCCATGACCAATACCTCCCCCTCCCACTCCAATAGTTCTATACTTAGATGCTCCTACAGTTTAGGATCGTCAGTATTAGGCCCATATACCAAACACAAAACAAGTTTCTAGAGTTCAAATTGAACCTGAGCTATTGCCCACCTACCCCGTGCATCTGATGCAGTTTTGATCATTTCAAACCCTAATCGCTTCTGTTTGAGTATAGCCACCCCCCTGATAGAGTCCCAAGGTTGTACAAACCACCAACTCGTACCCCATTTGAGACAGCAGTTTTCTATCTTGATAGCCAATGTGTATTTCTGTCATAAGCGCGAAATGAGGTTTATACATATCTACCTCCTCTTGTACCAATCTCCTCTTCTGTTTACCATTGAGACCAGCAACATTCCAAACAAGTAGTCTAATCATAAACATATCTTATATTCATACATTTGACCTCTCTCTGTACACAGAATTTGTCAGTAAGGTATAGCTCGCTTTGATATAAACCATTATTCCTTCTTGCAATAAAATGTTCCCCCTTTTTTTAACCCACCCTTGGCCACAAACCCTCCTACCCCTTCCCCCCTACCCTACAACCCATACCCCCTCCCCCCAGTACCTACCCGGAAGCCTACCTCTATCTTCTGCTGCCGCTCAAGGGGGAGCCTATCAGAGAGGTCTCCCCAGGATCCCTGTCACTCCGTATTATTGTCATACGTAGAAAATCAGAAAACAAACCTGAATGCCCTGTTAAGTTACACTAGGCAGTTATAGTTACACTTAAGTCTCTTTTTCTACCCCTCTCAACCTCCCATCTCCCCCCCTCTCTCTTTTTTTCTTCCTTTCATTCCCCTCTCTTTATTAAGTGTTTGGATCTATTTTTGCAAGGAGTTGCTCAGCCTCCTTTACCTCGGTAAAAAAATAAGTATGACCAGCTTTCATAAGTTTAAGGCGGGCCGGTTCTTGAAGGTAGACTATTGCCCCCCGGGACTTAAAAGGATCAATCAGTTTGCGCAGTCCCCATCTTTTATCCATAGTGATATTGCTAGGGTCAGAGTTAACAAAAAAAGTTACATTGTCTAATGTCACAGGGGTATTCGGTCTAGCTTTGATTGAGACCGCTTGTCTTAGCAGGTAGTTGCCGAAGTAAACCATAATAGGTCGTGGATATTTACTCTCTTTATTCCTTAAAGTTATAGGCAGTCTGTGTACCCGTTGGAGTTGGGAGTCCCAATCCCAGTCAGAGAGATCTGGAAATGCTCTTTGGAAAAGTTTGACCAAGTAAGCCCTGGCATCCGAGCCCTCTGACTGTTCGGGTATTCCAAAAAGTCTCAAGTTCTGTCGTCTCTGCCTATTTTCCAATTCTTCAACTTTATTCTGTAGTGACCCTATATCTTCTTTATGTTGGCCAGTTTGGGCTGAAGTAGTAGCCAGCGTCTCCTCCACTTCGACCACCCTTTGTTGTAATCCTTCGATCTCCTTTGTGACACTATTCAATTTATTAGTAACTTCCTGCAGACAATTATGCACCTTAATATTATCTTCCCTTAGTTGTAGAAAATGTTGTTGTGTTTCTTGGCTGTGTATCATTAATGTTTTTAAAATTAAGTCCAGGGAGGAGGTATCAGAAGGTGTCTTAGAAGAGTTGGGCGATATAGGCAGTGGTATAGTTTGAGATAAAGGTAGGGTCTCACAACCTAGTCTAATACCAACGTGAAATGAGCTGAGCAACTTTACATTCGATTAAATATTGAATCTGTCTGTACAAAAAAATGAGTATGTCTCAAATCGATAAAAAGTGAAGTCTGATGCAATATCATGCTCTGAGTGTGTCTGTACTGTATCACAAGCCGAGTGCGCGTGAAATGTGTGCTGAGCAAATGTCGGGCCTTGATTTAAACCTGAGTAAGATGGAGAAATTAATTATGAAGTGCTGGTAGGGAATGAGGTCTATCATAAAATGAAGTGAGGTTCAATTATGCTGGACTTTATTAGGAGCCAAGCAAGCCTCAGTTTAACAAAGCTTTCACTGGGAAGAAACTGTAAAACTTGATTAAGTATGGTAAATAGTAATTGCTTACAGTCAGTGGTGTTCCACCAGAATATCAAGGACAAATATTATGGGGCCAAAATGTAGAGGCCTAAATATACAGAATAAAAAATAATGTGTAATGAGGTATGGGTAATTAGTCAAATGTAGGTTTTCTATACTTAAATACACGAATATATATATATATATATACATATATGTATGTGTATATATATATATATATATATATATATATATATATATATCGAAGCTCAAGTCCACCGTTAATGCGCCAACAGCACTCAGGAACGTGAATTCTCGAACATGCCAGGGCTATTGAAAAGAAAGATCAAACATACTCTATTGATAGGCACTTTACTGAACTGCACTCCAGCAACGGAAATCTTTTACGATTTTTCTGCATTGACCATGTTGCGCAGAATGAAAGAGAAGGGAATAGAGAACTCCGCTTGCAGAGACTAGAGTTGAGATATATAATTGATCTCCAGACTAGGATCCCAGGAGGTTTAAATACCGAGGAAGAGCTGGCCATTGACATAGGTTGAAATAATCATGTAATGCCAAGCAGTAAGCCCATTATATAACAAAAAGATTAAGTTTATGAAATTATGTCTCTTTTCATTGTTTTTATCTTTATATCATGAACCATGACATGTTAATGCTCATCCAGATCTTAATCACCAACAGTAATCTAAATGTGATGTCGCAACGAGATATCAGTGCGATGTAAAATGTGATAATTATCAACTGATAAAGTTATGGAAACTTGATGACAGTAATCAGTGTTTAGAACTGTATATTGTTTAATTTGAATCATGGTTGAACATTTAAGCACTTACAAATGGCGCCTAATATCATTGACGATAATTGTGTAATGTCTGCTTTCGATGTTTAGGAAGATGGCGTAACTGCGCATGTGCGATTGTAAAGTAAAATAACCATTACATGTTGATGCTCATCCAGAGCTTCATCACTAACAGTAATCTAAATGTGATGTTGCAACAGTATTAGGATAAATTACTGATAAGTAATACATACAAAAGGCTCAATTAGTGTGATAATTCAAATGAGATATCAGTGCGATATAAAATGTGATAATTACCAACTGATGCAAGTTATGGACACTTGATGACAGTAATCGGTGTTTAGAACTGTATATTGTTCCATTTGAATCATGGTTGAACATTTAAGTACTTACAAATGGCATCTAAATTTCACTGTCGATAATTGTGTGATGTCGGCTTTCTATGTTTAGGAAGTAGGCGTCATTGCGCATGTGCGATTGTAAAATAAAATGGGAACGGGAACAAGCCTAATGGGAAGGTGAAACGCGTTGGGACTGGGCAATTTTGTCTAAAATAAAGCCGCTGTAATTGCGTTAAAGAATACGAGTGCGTGCGTTCTTACTTTCCAAAAGTCATTTTGGATTCTGTGGGTTATATTGAATTGGCTGGATCCTGCCAAAAAGAAACGCATTGCGCACAAGACTGAGCGCCGGCATCAAACCGGATCGAAAAAGGTGGAATATATATATATATTACCTACTGGCGGTCGCCAGTAGGTATATATAGTTAGGATTTTTTTCCTATGGGATTTTTGAAAATTCTATGTCAAATAACTTTGGCGTTTGTGGACGGAATTGGCTGAAATTTTCAGGAAAATGGCACATTTTGTTTCTGAGCAGCCCCTGAAAATTGGGGGGGGGGTTCGTCCAGGGGGGGTCGAGAAAAAAGGGGGGTCCCAAAACGTGTTTTTAACATTGAGTTTTCCATAGGGCGGTTGGCCTCACTTTTAGCCCGAACGGCTGAATGGATTTGCACGAAACTTGGCAAAATTGTAGGGACTGGTAGCCCGATGTGCCTTTTGTAGGTCTCAATATATGTGCTACAGTGGATTTTGAGAAATTAACGTTTAAAAAAAGATATATATCTGTAACAGCGGACCGGGCAGCGCTCCAGTACGCGTACTTTTCGCGCAACGGAGCTTTGTGAAGCGAAGCTGATTGGTTCTCCGGCGTCTGTAAACATTCCAAACAGTCCGTAGCGGCCGCCATCTTGTCTCTCGGTAGGATCGAGAGACAAGAGGAGGCCAAAGCGAAGGGGCAAATGACCATAAGGGGGCATAGTAGATCCTCGCTGACCCCCTAGGTTTGATGTGGAGGTTTTAAAAGGGCCCCGCGGGGCAAAAAAAAAAAATAATAATAATAATCGAACGGCTGAATGGATTTGCACGAAACTTGGTAAAATATTAGGGACTGGTAGCCCGATGTGCCTTTGCTAGGTCTCAATATATGTGCTCCAGTGGATTTTGAGAAATTAACGTTAAAAAAAAGATATATATCTGTAACAGCGCTCCGCTTCGCGTAACGGAGGTTTGCGAAGCTGATTGGTCATTCTGTCACTGGGCTACAGTTGGGCTACATCTGGCTGATATTTGGGCTACATTTGTTTTTTTTGTCTCTGGCGGCCATCTTTGGGCTACATTGGGCTACATTGGGCTTCATTGGGCTTCATTGGGCTACATTGGGCTACATTTGGGCTCCAACATATATATAGGCCAATGTAGCCCAATATATATTTTTCAAAGTTAATTTTCGTAAAAACCACTGGAGCATATATCTTGAGACATAGCAAAGGCACATCGGGCTACCAGTCCCTACAATTTTGCCAAGTTTCGTGGAAATCCATTCAGCCGTTCGAGCTAAAAGTGAGTCCAACCGCCCTATGGAAATGAAGGAAATGAATGGGTAATTTGTAATTAGCAAATAGCTCATCGCAAACTAGGAATGGTAAAGAATCGCTATTTATTCCTTAAAGTTCGCTATTTAGGAAATGCAAAAAACTTTGATGATACATATGGCGGTTCATCTCTAACAAGATAAGAAGCATAGGGATAGATTTATGATGACTGGCGCATCACCAGGGATGTGTTAGTCATTCTGTGCCGCTGTTCCGTCACCTATGGTGTGCTGCATTTACAATGCGGCGCATCATGGGGCAAAAACAGCACAGATGCGTTGTAGTGTAGCTCCTATTTTCCCAATAGGCTCTGCGCATTGGAATAGTACCTACAGCAGTAAAGGCCTAGGCCAGACGTTAACTAGGTCTACTACTGTCGATACTAGACTTAATTTTTGGGTTTGCCAGCTAAGCTCAGAGTTCGCTAGAAACTTTCTCGAATGTTCAAGGAAGGATTAACTTCCCTGATTAGACAAGAAGGGATTTAGTTTCTGACAACCATAGAACATGACAACTTTGCTCTCCCCTAATCAAGAGTCAATCTCAAGAGTCGTGTGAGCACAAGGCAATTATTTTACTCAGTCAGTACGTGCATTCTTAGTCTCATCAGAATGTAGAGAAAAGGAAGAGACGGGCGTGTTCAATAAAAGATGTTATTTATTGATCAGTCTCTTTTCTCGTACATGAGAAATGGATCGATATTATTGCAATACTTATAGTTAAGTAAAGTGCATACATTAGAAGCAATAGTATAAAATAATACTGTAAAAACATTGATATGGTTTCTGAGCCATATGATGTTTAAAATGATTAAAATATATTTACATACACATATACATTTGACTAAACGTACTCAACTGGTGTTTCTAAATACGCCTACCCCGTGTACCTGACCTAAGTCTAATACGTGGGCGGGAATAGAAAGTTACAGTTTAAGTTAAGTTTGTTTTTGCCAAGTGAATAACTAAAGAATTCTCTAGGAGGGGTTATTCAGTTCTGTACCTGGAATTTAGGATGAATGAGGAATGGTATCTCTTTCTCTGCTCTCGATATTCCAGGCTGCCTGCGAGGGCTGCCCAGAAGCGCCGGTGCTGGGTCTCTCGGCTTGAGATAGCAGCGCGTCTCTCAGCGCGTCAGGAAGGCGGGGCTGCTGCCTGCGGGGTCTGCTTCGGCTCTCTGCTTCGGCAAGTATGGCTGCTCCGTCTTGTCACCACGCGTGTGTTTTGCATAGGGCAAGGTCGGCAATATTTATACCTTAAAGGTGCCGGGATTGACGTAAGGATGGACATAGGTACGTCAATAAAGATGTCATACGACTTGCTCGTTAGCACATTCTTTACTAAAGTTCTCTGTGAAATCAAAACAATGGCCGCACGGATTATCCAGGTTGTCATAGGTTTGATTTGTTATGAGAACGTCGTATGCCTTATCAGGGGCTGGAGGAATATCGCTTGTCTAATTAGATCTCAAGCGTTATGACCTAATCAGATAACACGTTCCTGTGCCGTAGTGTGACTGCGTCAGATAACGGTATCTGCATCATGGGGGATTTCTTGCCTCATGGGCTGACTGTTAGTTAACTAGCTAGTAAGTTTAACCAGAATAGGGTCAGGAATAGGGGGATCGATTCAGAACCTATAGAAATACACGACACCCACTCCACGCTAACTATGGTCATATCTACTAATCTATGCATAGTATAACATAGTACAACATACTATAGAGTATAGTGTATACCTTACCACCCCAAAATACATAAATGCATTTTGAAATTTTCAAATATACTGGAAAATTGCAGTCATATATATTGTATGCACTTAAGCTATGAATTAAATGCAAAAGTAAACACGCATTGTTATGCATTATTGCTTGTTGGTATATGAGAAATACACATGAAATGGCTCTTAATATGGCTATACAGAAAAAAAATCTAAACCATTTCATCACATAAAATATATTGTGAACATACCAGTGGGCAGCTAAAGTCTATATAAAGTCTATAAAGTATCTAAAAAAATAGAAATCTTAGTTCTCTAGGAATAGTTTCTTACTTTAAGCAGAATATCAGTGTCCCGGGAAAAAGTATATAGAAAAATATTTTAGGGGCTTGCTGAAAAAAGTTGCTGTCCGTGAACTGGATTGTAATTGTTCATGTGACTTTATTTTTAAAGTTGAAGGCCGAATTCAGGGAACGCCGTGTGCGAGTTTACTCAAAAGTCTCTATTTCTGTTCCGGAGAGAACATCATATCATTCAGGCTTTCGAAAAAACTGTCAACAGCTTCATGGGAAAGTTCCTCTAAGTCGGAAATAGGGGTAACCATGCATTCGTGCGCATGATTGTCTCCATTGACATTCTGATTTGCATTGCTGACAGAAGGTCGTACCTGTTCGATGCTGCTTTCATCTTGAACTTCACTACTCTTCAATCGCAGTGGTGAAGATTCCAGGAATGCCGTCATCAGAATTGGCAGCCTTTGAGGGCAGCACAGTGCGTGAACCTTGGTAGGAACCAACAGTGTATCTGCATCCACCGGCGCATCCGATTGTAGCGTCAGACAGGTGTCTAACACGCATTCTTCTCCGCATAGCAGACACCTTAGTACAGGTAAAACACACCTTTGCCACATTGGTCGAAATGATAGAAACCAAGTCATGTTTAGGTCTCTAAGCCGGGAGAGTCCCAGGATTTTTGATATCCGGTCCCGGTATCCAATGGCTAGGATCGTATCTTCCATTGTCGTGAGATTTTGTTCTGTGACATGGGTTGCCATAACGAAAAATAAGGACCAGGAATAGGATTCCTGCAATTAGTCCTAGGATCAGGGGAAGTCCGCCAAAAATCGAATGGACGAAATCTGGAAAGATACCCAGTATGGCTTTGAATGGTGTTAATGCCATCGAAAATACTGTCTTAAATACCTTTGAGACCCCAGTGGTATCAGAAATATTTAAGATTTCGCTCAGGATTTCCGCGAAATGTACGGGGGAATTGGTTGATAATAATGTATGTATCTCTGCAGTCGTCCTTGCGACTTGTAGATCATACGTTTCTTTAGATGACGTGAGCCTTGTAGGCGTCTGAAGAAGCACTGTTTTCATTCTGCTTAAAGTGTCTATTCGAATAGAAGTAATTTTCAGACCGGGCCATGCCCTTGCCTCCCTGTCTGTAAAGGAGCTGGGGAACAAAGAACGTCCACAGCACTTGACCTTCGCCGTCGTAGTGACGAGATAAGGAGTCCCGGGCATAAGACTACAGCATCTGCGGTCTACAATAAGAATGTAACTCCCATTATAGAGTCTTTGAAAGAATGGTTCTATTTCAGTTGCAGGTGCGCCTTGCTGGTGACATGAAAGGTTGTATGAATTCCCTTCACAGGCTCCGTGCAAACTAATACCGTTACACAGAAGCGTGCCGCTTAGTGACATAGCACAATTGTTGCCACTAAGAAACACTTTCTGTCCTTTGTTACTGACACATGCATGTGAATAGGGCAGGTTCCAAGTTGTTTTAAGGTACCCCTTTCCCAATTTCTCGTACATGCCAGCCTGTATATATTTTTGGCAGTATTGAAACCTGAAGGTTGAGATTGGAATATTTATGATTCCGTGGATTATCCATTCACTGACAGGTCGTTCTGACATTGTCATTGGTAATCTTTCTAGTTTTTCAATGCTCAAGATTGTATAATCAGCACCCTTCTGCGCCATACCGATTTGTCTATCAGTAAGGTTAAAGATTTGGAATAGTGACGTAGTGTTGATTAAACGCCAAGGCACGTAGCCTGAACGCAGATTTTGTAACGTCCAGCCAAGCTGTACAATAGAACGCAATTGTGACTGACCATGTTGTAATAACAGTAAGTCTTGCGATAATATATCGATTGCTGAAGACACAATGCTGTCCAATGAAAAAATTCTGGAGGACAGAGTCATTAACCCATTGTCCACTACAGAAAGTGATTTTTCCAAATTAATACGGTCAATTTCCCGTATTCTTTCTGCTGTCTCAATTTGAGTAACCTTCCAGGCCTCATTGTATGCTGCATATACAGAGGCTGCTATGAAACGCTTATGACGCTGTTTGCGTGGTCCCAGTATGAAATCACGCAAGTCAGCACCATCAGTAAGTAAAGTTAGGTGTTGCTTAATTTCAGGCAGTGTGGAAGTTTGTAGCCATTGAAGGCATAATTTGCCCACACTGTAGGTTGTTATTATCCCTGGGTGATGTCTTTGGGGATATCTAGGGTCTGGCCTGTTCATTTTGAAACCCTGTGTTTTATTCAGGAATCTATCTTGACAGTTATTTGTATCTGTGGGCCAGATCAACCATTGTTTCCAATCAGGATGTGTTCTGTTTTGGTTAAGTATATGGTTTATGTCTATATCAGAGTTATTGCTAAACATTGTTGGCTTTGGAATAGACAGGTTATTTAAATCTTTGATTTTTGCTAGGCCAAGACAGGTGGTTTGTTGAACGGTGTCATTTAAAAATATCATTTGTTCTGGGATCATGCAGGCTCTAAACAAAGCTTCTAAACCCTGTACTTGCCATTCTTTTGTACCCCAAACACTTTTCAAATCAACATTTTTGTCCCAATAATCAAATCCAAAGGTATTCATTTTTTCAAAGAAAGAATCTGAATATATCAATTTTGTGTTGGTTATCATGGTTTTCATCCCTGTCTTGTTTGACAATTTGTAATAAAATGTTTCAGCATTAGTTATGTTAAAACCTGAAAAATATGAATATTTGTCATAAACGGTTCTAGAGCTCCCTTTTGGAGGTGTAGCACAATGTTCCCATTGATTATAACTTAAAACATTTCTAGGTTGTGCAGATTTATGCACGAAATGGTTACCATAATGGTTATAGCAGTACATGCTGTCATAATTTGTAGAACCCTGCAAATAATCATGTTTTGTAAATTTAGCAGACATTACTAAGTCAGACATCATATTGTTAATACTTTCAAAGTCCCAATCATCAGCAAATGAGTTTGGTTTTGCAAAGTCACTCAAAGAGATCTTAATTTGGTGTGGATATTTCAGGATCTCGACCGGACCATAAATTTCATAGTCAGTGTTGTCCCAGGCTACCCCACCAGGTATTGGAATTGCTGTGAAGTTGGCTGAAGAAAGTTCTGAAGAAAGTTCTCGTTTCTCGACGTGTGAAGATGTGTGTGGTTTGAGGACCAAGTTGATGTTCTGACTTGCTGTGTCCATTTTAGCATATTTTCCCTCAATGAAGCGTCCCAAGGTAAATACCATGATGAGCCAAAGTATGAGGATAAATGCACCAAAACCCACCCAAAATTCAATCCATGGAGAAATCAGATATGTTTCTTTTAGTTGTTTCAAAAGTTCCTTCGCTTTGTCTTTAAAGGATTTTGATGATGGCTGTGTCTTTTGTTCGCTGAAACCGTCGGAGGAATCATCGAAGTTGATGAAGTAACCAGATGCAGTTCTGTCAATTGTTCCAATTGGTTCAGGATTTTTGTTTCTTGCATTTTCACTTGGTACTTCTGTATAGATTGGTGTGTCTCTGCTAAATGTCTTTATTTGGGTTTTCAGAGGTCTTAGTTCTATTGCATTGTTGCATAGTCCTTGTTGTTCTTCTGTAGGCGTTTCGAATGTGATGAGCCTCTTTGTTAGGACCTCTGTACTGGTAGCAAACCTTGGTGTTCTGCTACTTATTGGGAGTCCACTTGGCCTACCGTTGGTTATCGGCCACATGTTGTGGTTTTACCAGGTCGATGGATACAACTCGGTTCTCCTTTTTTCCAGCAAGTGGCGGTAGTACAACTGATCTTGTCCCGTTGACAGACAATACAGGAACTGCTTTTCTGTAAGAAGGCCCAAATTCCTTCTTTACCGCGATCTTCTCCCTGACTAGATCCCCGACTTTTGGAATCCAGACAGGTCTTGCTGGGACAGGTGGTGATTCTTCAGTGGTTGTTGGCTGTTCTTTCAACTGTATGTTGCTCAGGTCTTTTCTTGTTTTGTTTAAGTCCTGCAAAATAGCCAAACGGTCTTTGACATCAAAGCTTTTTTCTGTTACCACTGAAGTCTGACTATCAAGGTCAGAGATCAACATCCTAGTTCCGAATAATAATTCGTACGGACTGAATCCCTTCAGAGAATTTCTTGGCAAGTTATTTAGACTACGTTGGACACTTATTAGATGTTTGACCCACCCAGCTCCCGAACCTAATACCTTTGCCGTTATAGATTGCTTTATGTCACGGTTTTTTCTTTCAACAATTCCGTTCCCCTCAGGGTGAAATGGACAAGAGTACCGCAATTGCACGCCCATGCTGACCATGGCCTCCTTATAAGCCCGAGAGCTAAAAGCAGGACCATTGTCCGAATGCAGAATGCCAATTGCGTATGTGCCGATAAAGACCCGCAAATCTTTTATAACAGTTCTGGCGTCAGCCGTTCGCTGGGGCCACATCCATATGAATCTCGTGCATGAGTCCACTGCGACCAAGATATATTTATAGTTACCGTCCCTTTGTAAGGGACCACAGTGGTCTAGATAAACACAGGCTAATGGTTTATCCGAGATTAGAAGGGGCGTCTGTGCTGGACGTCTCACAGTTGATACTTTCATTTTTTGACATATTTCACATGCTAGAACATAGTTCCTTGTTTGTCTTCTCATTTGCGGCCACCAGTATCTCTGTTTTAATAATGATACTGTGGCTGAGACGCCAGCATGGGTAGAAGCAAGCCCTTCGTGTGCCGCTATTATTAGTCCTAATCTGTGTTCCATGTTTGGAATTGCCCTATCCCCCACTCCAGGGATTTGAGCAAAAGGAACATTGTTTTCATCTGTTATGTATGAGTACTTTAATGGAAAGCCTTTAGGGAGTGGTTCTATCGAATCCTTTTCAGAAGCGCTGACAGCTTGTAATATTTCGCTGTCTATTTTTGTTTTTGACCGGGTGATGGCAGCTACGGAAGCCGTTTGCACAGCTGCCTTCGCGGCCTCATCAGCCAATGAATTCCCTGCAACGTGAACGCCATCACGTTGATGACTCAGTGTATGTATCACGTGAGTCTTTGGTAGTTCTTTTTGTAAAAGAGCTACTTGTTCCCATAGCATTTTATGCTTGATTGTGCCTCCTTTCGCATCCTTGAAACCATTTTGAAGCCAGATCTGCAAGTATTCATTGTAAGATTGAACGCAATAATACGAATCGCACACTATGAGTGTGGGGAATTCTCGATCGGTATTTTCAAGCGCCATCTTGAATGCTAGTAATTCAGCTCGCTGAGCTGTGCAATCTCCTAGAGATTGGGTCTTAGTTAGGGTTGGTTTAAATTTCCCTTCGTGCCAACGACCTTTAACAATCGCGCACGCAGCACTGTAAGCTTGTTTACCCCCTACTGCGGGTTGTGCTGATCCGTCTGTATATATTATACAGCCGTATTGGTCTAGAGGCAGAATTTCGGTTGGCAGAGGACATTCGAATTCATATTGTAGAAATTCTTGTGTTTTTAAGTAAGGATCAAATTCGTACACCACGTCTGTTGCAGCAAGAGAGTTCGCCCATTGTATCCATCTCGGATGGAGTGCTTTCGCATTTGGAATGCTTGCCTTTGTTACCGCCTCTAAGGCTGGTATTGGTGTCACGATTATTATTCGTTTACCTTGTGCCAGGGCTCGTTCTTTTGCTATAGCTGTCTGTTTGTAAGGATCTCAAAATTTCTGTGTGTGCTTGAGTCCAACTGGATTTTTTAAAGTCTGGTTTAATTAGATCATAAAGGGGTTTGACCCTTTCTGCGTAATTTGCAATATATGTTCTTCCGAAATTTAGGAAGCCTAGAATTGACTGTAGGTTTTTTAGTGTTTTAGGAGCTTGGATTACGGCACATTTCTCTAGGAAATTGTCTGCCAGGCTTTTGCCTTCACTTGATAACTCATATCCTAAGAATAGGACCGTCAGATGGGCAATTCTGGACTTTTTGAAGTTGAATTTGTAACCCTCTGCAGCGAAACCAAGTATTATGGTGTTCACTCTTTTCAAGTGAGTCTCCAAGTCATCATCTGTTAAGTAAATGTCATCGACATAAGATAATGCTTCATCATCATATAGTTGTAGTAATTCTGTTACTCTCGCTGAGAATACCCCCGGGCTGTTCTTGTACCCCTGGGCTAACCGACAGAATTGTTTTTGAGTGCCATTTACTGAGAATGCAGTTAAATATCTGCTCTCTGGTGCTATGTTTTGACAAAAGAATCCGTTGGAGATGTCCAAGGTTGTTTTGTATTTTTTGCGCACTATGTTATTCATTAGTGCAGCACTGTGTGAGTTTTGCACTGCAAAAGTTTTGCAACATGTGTTCAGGTGTCGGTAATCCAAAACTAGACGGTACGAATTGTCTGGTTTGGAGACCGGAAACAAAGGATTGTTCATTTGTGAGGTGCAAGTTTCAATCACCCCCTGGTATTCTAGCTGATCTAGTATTTCATTTACTTGTTTTTTAGCTTCTTGCTTAATTGGGTACTGCCTTTGTGCAGTTGGTTGTGATTTTAACTGGATTTTGTGAGGAGGAGAATCCTCATCCCATCCTACATGATTTTTATATAAAGCAGGTGCTAAGGCCACTGCCCACTTTCTAGCAAGTGTGTATTTTTTATGAATCGGTATTTGATTCGAGAAGGCAGGCATAATTACTTCTTCGCCATGAGGGCACTCCCTGACAAACTCTGGTGGCCAGTCTTTTTCAGCTAGAAGTATGTCATAGCCTTTGGATAGGTTATCCCAAAATAGTCCCCTTATTTTCCTAGTCTTATCTCCCTCTATACGTAATGTTATCTCGTATATTTTGTGGGGCTTGCTAACTCTGGTATCTGCAGTTTCCACTTGAAGGTATTCATTCGTGTCCACTGTCTCCAGATGATCCATAAGGACTTTGCGAGCTATGCTCACCTCTGCTGCGCTGTCTAGCATTGTCTGAGCCCATTCTCCGTTTTTCAGTTGTGTCCTCAGTATTCTCGGCATTGTTAACTACCTTGATACTGGCTACCTTCTTTTTTGGAAATTGTGATTTCTTTTTCAGTTGAGCAGGTTCCTTGTCTTTGGACTTGGCGTGCTCTTCTGATCGTCCTCTTCTTTCCGATTTCTGCGAGGAATTCTGAAAAGATTGAGAGGGACGTGTATCAATGTCTTGATATCTATCAGGTTTTTTAATATTATCCCTATTTCTAAGGTTATATCTATTCCCAGAGGGGTCACTCTGAGGTGACCTTTGTCTCGGGTTTGGAGATTTCTCTCTTCGCCTAGGAGACCTTCCTCTGGACTGGAATTTCTTTTCTTTGGGATTGGATTGTTTGTTCCCATCCCAGTTCTTTTTTGGTGAATTATTATTATTATTAAAAAACATTTTTTCTGGACTTGTAGTCAGTTGCGGTTTTACTGGTATTCCACCTAGACTATCTCTGCCTAGTTCTTCATAGGATTTTTCTATGATTCTGGCAATTTCAGCTGGTTGGTCTGCTATATCTGTCTCTTTTAACCTCTGGCGGATCGCCACGTTTGCTGCTTCACCTTTTATGTTGGCTAGTAATATAGCCGAGACCTGCTTGAAGTCTTTCAGTAATTTCATACCAAGAGTTAAAGCAGGTTCTGGACCGTATTCATCTTGAATTTGTTTAAGCACATCTGGTATTACCGAAATGGATGGAACACCGTGTGTTTTTGTATAGATGGAAGCAAAGACTGTACCCCAAGTGTCACAGTCCTCAATGTGTGGTGCGATTCCCATTGGGAGACATATAGTCAGAATCCTGTGTTTTTCCAGCGGGGTGGTGTCAGGAAACACCGCCTCTATTTGGGTAATTTTCTGTGCCAACCAGAATGGTATCTGTTCCCGTTTAGCTGGAACTTTACCTAGGCAGGATTGGATGTTCTGTGGTGTAATTTTATTTGTGTTCCCCTGGTGAGGGGTCAGCTGTGGAAGTTTAATCGCTGGCTGAATTGTTGAAGTCCGCATTACATACTGAACTAATTGTCTGTGAATTTTTAGTAGTTGTTTTAGCTGTATTAACAGCTCTGCTGCAGGCATTCTTTCGATGTCTGGATGTGGTGTGTATCCGGCTAAGACCGGCCACGTTGCTCCTGGTCTTCCTAAAGGACCGAGCCTTGTAATGTGATTATTATGTTTTAGGGCGCCATCAAATAAGAGCAAATGCTCTTGGAATTTGAGTGGTACTTCCACCTCCTCGAAAGGAGTGTACTCATTAGGAGGTTCCTCTACTTTGTAATAGTGGAAGTACTTTGTTACAGCATTTGCTGCTGGAAAATGTATCCATGTATAGTATACCTCTGTCTGCCGATATTCGTGTGCCTCGATTACGAATATGACTGTGCCACCTCTAGGTGTCAGTCCATTTTCTATAAGTTTTAAGGTTATAGATCTTCTTTTGGTGACCGGAATGAGTATTATATCCGCGTCTGCTGCTTGCATGGTAGCATCAGCATCTGCTATTTCAGTAGCTAATCTAATTGCCTCTCTTTCTCCATCACTGTCTCCCATTTTACTGACAGGATGGTATTATTTTTATTTGCAGATCAGGTTTTTTATGGAAACAGAGATTAGATGCACAATATTCTGGAACTGTTTTATCCTTCAACGTTGACTAGACCAAAACCATACATAGGAGTTCCCTCCTGCGAGGTTTTGGAGGATATAATAACCTTTCACCCACTCCAGACGTCTTTGGAGTATTTGGAAAAAGGGGTCTGAGTGAGAAAGCACGACTGAGTTACTCTAAATGTCTTACGTTAGTTTTATCGCCCTTTCCAAACGCGTTGGGCGCCATGTAGTGTAGCTCCTATTTTCCCAATAGGCTCTGCGCATTGGAATAGTACCTACAGCAGTAAAGGCCTAGGCCAGACGTTAACTAGGTCTACTACTGTCGATACTAGACTTAATTTTTGGGTTTGCCAGCTAAGCTCAGAGTTCGCTAGAAACTTTCTCGAATGTTCAAGGAAGGATTAACTTCCCTGATTAGACAAGAAGGGATTTAGTTTCTGACAACCATAGAACATGACAACTTTGCTCTCCCCTAATCAAGAGTCAATCTCAAGAGTCGTGTGAGCACAAGGCAATTATTTTACTCAGTCAGTACGTGCATTCTTAGTCTCATCAGAATGTAGAGAAAAGGAAGAGACGGGCGTGTTCAATAAAAGATGTTATTTATTGATCAGTCTCTTTTCTCGTACATGAGAAATGGATCGATATTATTGCAATACTTATAGTTAAGTAAAGTGCATACATTAGAAGCAATAGTATAAAATAATACTGTAAAAACATTGATATGGTTTCTGAGCCATATGATGTTTAAAATGATTAAAATATATTTACATACACATATACATTTGACTAAACGTACTCAACTGGTGTTTCTAAATACGCCTACCCCGTGTACCTGACCTAAGTCTAATACGTGGGCGGGAATAGAAAGTTACAGTTTAAGTTAAGTTTGTTTTTGCCAAGTGAATAACTAAAGAATTCTCTAGGAGGGGTTATTCAGTTCTGTACCTGGAATTTAGGATGAATGAGGAATGGTATCTCTTTCTCTGCTCTCGATATTCCAGGCTGCCTGCGAGGGCTGCCCAGAAGCGCCGGTGCTGGGTCTCTCGGCTTGAGATAGCAGCGCGTCTCTCAGCGCGTCAGGAAGGCGGGGCTGCTGCCTGCGGGGTCTGCTTCGGCTCTCTGCTTCGGCAAGTATGGCTGCTCCGTCTTGTCACCACGCGTGTGTTTTGCATAGGGCAAGGTCGGCAATATTTATACCTTAAAGGTGCCGGGATTGACGTAAGGATGGACATAGGTACGTCAATAAAGATGTCATACGACTTGCTCGTTAGCACATTCTTTACTAAAGTTCTCTGTGAAATCAAAACAATGGCCGCACGGATTATCCAGGTTGTCATAGGTTTGATTTGTTATGAGAACGTCGTATGCCTTATCAGGGGCTGGAGGAATATCGCTTGTCTAATTAGATCTCAAGCATTATGACCTAATCAGATAACACGTTCCTGTGCCGTAGTGTGACTGCGTCAGATAACGGTATCTGCATCATGGGGGATTTCTTGCCTCATGGGCTGACTGTTAGTTAACTAGCTAGTAAGTTTAACCAGAATAGGGTCAGGAATAGGGGGATCGATTCAGAACCTATAGAAATACACTACAACCCATACCCCCTCCCCCCAGTACCTACCCGGAAGCCTACCTCTATCTTCTGCTGCCGCTCAAGGGGGAGCCTATCAGAGAGGTCTCCCCAGGATCCCTGTCACTCCGTATTATTGTCATACGTAGAAAATCAGAAAACAATCCTGAATGCCCTGTTAAGTTACACTAGGCAGTTATAGTTACACTTAAGTCTCTTTTTCTACCTCTCTCAACCTCCCATCTCCCCCCCTCTCTCTTTTTTCTTCCTTTCATTCCCCTCTCTTTATTAAGTGTTTGGATCTATTTTTGCAAGGAGTTGCTCAGCCTCCTTTACCTCGGTAAAAAAATAAGTATGACCAGCTTTCATAAGTTTAAGGCGGGCCGGTTCTTGAAGGTAGACTATTGCCCCCCGGGACTTAAAAGGATCAATCAGTTTGCGCAGTCCCCATCTTTTATCCATAGTGATATTGATAGGGTCAGAGTTAACAAAAAAAGTTACATTGTCTAATGTCACAGGGGTATTCGGTCTAGCTTTGATTGAGACCGCTTGTCTTAGCAGGTAGTTGCCGAAGTAAACCATAATAGGTCGTGGATATTTACTCTCTTTATTCCTTAAAGTTATAGGCAGTCTGTGTACCCGTTGGAGTTGGGAGTCCCAATCCCAGTCAGAGAGATCTGGAAATGCTCTTTGGAAAAGTTTGACCAAGTAAGCCCTGGCATCCGAGCCCTCTGACTGTTCGGGTATTCCAAAAAGTCTCAAGTTCTGTCGTCTCTGCCTATTTTCCAATTCTTCAACTTTATTCTGTAGTGACCCTATATCTTCTTTATGTTGGCCAGTTTGGGCTGAAGTAGTAGCCAGCGTCTCCTCCACTTCGACCACCCTTTGTTGTAATCCTTCGATCTCCTTTGTGACACTATTCAATTTATTAGTAACTTCCTGCAGACAATTATGCACCTTAATATTATCTTCCCTTAGTTGTAGAAAATGTTGTTGTGTTTCTTGGCTGTGTATCATTAATGTTTTTAAAATTAAGTCCAGGGAGGAGGTATCAGAAGGTGTCTTAGAAGAGTTGGGCGATATAGGCAGTGGTATAGTTTGAGATAAAGGTAGGGTCTCACAACCTAGTCTAATACCAACGTGAAATGAGCTGAGCAACTTTACATTCGATTAAATATTGAATCTGTCTGTACAAAAAAATGAGTATGTCTCAAATCGATAAAAAGTGAAGTCTGATGCAATATCATGCTCTGAGTGTGTCTGTACTGTATCACAAGCCGAGTGCGCGTGAAATGTGTGCTGAGCAAATGTCGGGCCTTGATTTAAACCTGAGTAAGATGGAGAAATTAATTATGAAGTGCTGGTAGGGAATGAGGTCTATCATAAAATGAAGTGAGGTTCAATTATGCTGGACTTTATTAGGAGCCAAGCAAGCCTCAGTTTAACAAAGCTTTCACTGGGAAGAAACTGTAAAACTTGATTAAGTATGGTAAATAGTAATTGCTTACAGTCAGTGGTGTTCCACCAGAATATCAAGGACAAATATTATGGGGCCAAAATGTAGAGGCCTAAATATACAGAATAAAAAATAATGTGTAATGAGGTATGGGTAATTAGTCAAATGTAGGTTTTCTATACTTAAATACACGAATATATATATATATATATACATATATGTATGTGTATATATATATATATATATATATATATATATATATATATATATATATATATATCGAAGCTCAAGTCCACCGTTAATGCGCCAACAGCACTCAGGAACGTGAATTCTCGAACATGCCAGGGCTATTGAAAAGAAAGATCAAACATACTCTATTGATAGGCACTTTACTGAACTGCACTCCAGCAACGGAAATCTTTTACGATTTTTCTGCATTGACCATGTTGCGCAGAATGAAAGAGAAGGGAATAGAGAACTCCGCTTGCAGAGACTAGAGTTGAGATATATAATTGATCTCCAGACTAGGATCCCAGGAGGTTTAAATACCGAGGAAGAGCTGGCCATTGACATAGGTTGAAATAATCATGTAATGCCAAGCAGTAAGCCCATTATATAACAAAAAGATTAAGTTTATGAAATTATGTCTCTTTTCATTGTTTTTATCTTTATATCATGAACCATGACATGTTAATGCTCATCCAGATCTTAATCACCAACAGTAATCTAAATGTGATGTCGCAACGAGATATCAGTGCGATGTAAAATGTGATAATTATCAACTGATAAAGTTATGGACACTTGATGACAGTAATCAGTGTTTAGAACTGTATATTGTTTAATTTGAATCATGGTTGAACATTTAAGCACTTACAAATGGCGCCTAATATCATTGACGATAATTGTGTAATGTCTGCTTTCGATGTTTAGGAAGATGGCGTAACTGCGCATGTGCGATTGTAAAGTAAAATAACCATTACATGTTGATGCTCATCCAGAGCTTCATCACTAACAGTAATCTAAATGTGATGTTGCAACAGTATTAGGATAAATTACTGATAAGTAATACATACAAAAGGCTCAATTAGTGTGATAATTCAAATGAGATATCAGTGCGATATAAAATGTGATAATTACCAACTGATGCAAGTTATGGACACTTGATGACAGTAATCGGTGTTTAGAACTGTATATTGTTCCATTTGAATCATGGTTGAACATTTAAGTACTTACAAATGGCGTCTAAATTTCACTGCCGATAATTGTGTGATGTCGGCTTTCTATGTTTAGGAAGTAGGCGTCATTGCGCATGTGCTATTGTAAAATAAAATGGGAACGGGAACAAGCCTAATGGGAAGGTGAAACGCGTTGGGACTGGGCAATTTTGTCTAAAATAAAGCCGCTGTAATTGCCTTAAAAAATACGAGTGCGTGCGTACTTACTTTCCAAAAGTCATTTTGGATTCTGTGGGTTATATTGAATTGGCTGGATCCTGCCGAAAAGAAACGCATTGCGCACAAGACTGAGCGCCGGCATCAAACCGGATCGAAAAAGGTGGAATATATATATATATATATATATATATATATATATATATATATATATATATATATCTCAATGCTCGAAGGTGTCCACCTTTGAGTAGCACGCGAACAGCAGCTTGGTTTATGTATAGGTGAAGACAGGGATCCACTCGTCGACGCCGCTCCGTACGGGATCTGCCCGACGCATTTCGAAGCTCCATTTGCTTCTCTTCAGGGGCTTTAACGGAGGCGGTGTGCACAACCGCCGACCCACTTCCCCATTTTATATATAACACACCCACCGATGGGAGGCTCAAATGAGACTGTGCATTCTGGGAAGTGTGGTCCGGGAAGCACACAATCAAGTCCTGTATGGACTCCACAAGTGGGCCCGTCCTCGATTCCAAGTACGACTGCTGCTTCACTTTAGTGACCCCCAGGGTGCCGGGGTGGTGCATACTCCACGGTTGGACGGCAGCGTATAAATCAATGCTCGAAGGTGTCCACCTTTGAGTAGCACGCAAACAGCAGCTTGGTTTATGTATAGGTGAGGACGGGGATCCACTCGTAGATGCCGCTCCGTACGGGATCTGCCCGACGCGTTTCGAAGCTCCATTTGCTTCTCTTCAGGGGCTTTAACAGAAGCGGTGTGAGCAATCCCTGACCCACTTCTCCATTTTATATATAACACACCCACCGATGGAAGGCTCAAATGAGACTGTGCATTCTGGGAAGTGTAGTCCGGGAAGCACACAATCAAGTCCTGTATGGACTCCACAAGTGGGCCCGTCCTTGATTCCAAGTACGACTGCTGCTTCACTTTAGTGACCCCCAGGGTGCCGGTGTGGTGGATAAATTACTGATAAGTAATACATAAAAAAGGCTCAATTAGTGTGATAATTCAAATGAGATATCAGTGCGATATAAAATGTGATAATTACCAACTGATGCAAGTTATGGACACTTGATGACAGTAATCGGTGTTTAGAACTGTATATTGCTCAATTTGAATCATGGTTGAACATTTAAGTACTTACAAATGGCATCTAAATTTCACTGTCGATAATTGTGTGATGTCGGCTTTCTATGTTTAGGAAGTAGGCGTCATTGCGCATGTGCGATTGTAAAATAAAATGGGAACGGGAACAAGCCTAATGGGAAGGTGAAACGCGTTGGGACTGGGCAATTTTGTCTAAAATAAAGCCGCTGTAATTGCGTTAAAGAATACGAGTGCGTGCGTTCTTACTTTCCAAAAGTCATTTTGGATTCTGTGGGTTATATTGAATTGGCTGGATCCTGCCAAAAAGAAACGCATTGCGCACAAGACTGAGCGCCGGCATCAAACCGGATCGAAAAAGGTGGAATATATATATATATTACCTACTGGCGGTCGCCAGTAGGTATATATAGTTAGGATTTTTTTCCTATGGGATTTTTGAAAATTCTATGTCAAATAACTTTGGCGTTTGTGGACGGAATTGGCTGAAATTTTCAGGAAAATGGCACATTTTGTTTCTGAGCAGCCCCTGAAAATTGGGGGGGGGTTCGTCCAGGGGGGGTCGAGAAAAAAGGGGGGTCCCAAAACGTGTTTTTAACATTGAGTTTTCCATAGGGCGGTTGGCCTCACTTTTAGCCCGAACGGCTGAATGGATTTGCACGAAACTTGGCAAAATTGTAGGGACTGGTAGCCCGATGTGCCTTTTGTAGGTCTCAATATATGTGCTACAGTGGATTTTGAGAAATTAACGTTTAAAAAAAGATATATATCTGTAACAGCGGACCGGGCAGCGCTCCAGTACGCGTACTTTTCGCGCAACGGAGCTTTGTGAAGCGAAGCTGATTGGTTCTCCGGCGTCTGTAAACATTCCAAACAGTCCGTAGCGGCCGCCATCTTGTCTCTCGGTAGGATCGAGAGACAAGAGGAGGCCAAAGCGAAGGGGCAAATGACCATAAGGGGGCATAGTAGATCCTCGCTGACCCCCTAGGTTTGATGTGGAGGTTTTAAAAGGGCCCCGCGGGGCAAAAAAAATAAATAATAATAATAATCGAACGGCTGAATGGATTTGCACGAAACTTGGTAAAATATTAGGGACTGGTAGCCCGATGTGCCTTTGCTAGGTCTCAATATATGTGCTCCAGTGGATTTTGAGAAATTAACGTTAAAAAAAAGATATATATCTGTAACAGCGCTCCGCTTCGCGTAACGGAGGTTTGCGAAGCTGATTGGTCATTCTGTCACTGGGCTACAGTTGGGCTACATCTGGCTGATATTTGGGCTACATTTGTTTTTTTTGTCTCTGGCGGCCATCTTTGGGCTACATTGGGCTACATTGGGCTTCATTGGGCTTCATTGGGCTACATTGGGCTACATTTGGGCTCCAACATATATATAGGCCAATGTAGCCCAATATATATTTTTCAAAGTTAATTTTCGTAAAAACCACTGGAGCATATATCTTGAGACATAGCAAAGGCACATCGGGCTACCAGTCCCTACAATTTTGCCAAGTTTCGTGGAAATCCATTCAGCCGTTCGAGCTAAAAGTGAGTCCAACCGCCCTATGGAAATGAAGGAAATGAATGGGTAATTTGTAATTAGCAAATAGCTCATCGCAAACTAGGAATGGTAAAGAATCGCTATTTATTCCTTAAAGTTCGCTATTTAGGAAATGCAAAAAACTTTGATGATACATATGGCGGTTCATCTCTAACAAGATAAGAAGCATAGGGATAGATTTATGATGACTGGCGCATCACCAGGGATGTGTTAGTCATTCTGTGCCGCTGTTCCGTCACCTATGGTGTGCTGCATTTACAATGCGGCGCATCATGGGGCAAAAACAGCACAGATGCGTGATGTATCTGTGCCGTAAAGGTGGCGCATTGCTGGAGTTGTATCGCAAGTGTGATGAAGCTCCAGCAAGGGTCGGGGGTGCCCCTGTCGCAGGGTTTCTGTTCTCACACAGAACTGTGGACAGAGGATTGGAACCTCGGCGAATTAGGATGCCCCAAAACTCACCTTATTAATCAAAAACCCCTTAGCAAGCTAGGTACAGTGTCACATTGGATATAACAAACTCTCAATGTTTAGACAATCCAGAATATGAACTTATAGTACCTCAGGATACGTGGAACTCATGAACAGTCGGTCGTTATATATTTCTTAGAAACCAGAACATGGAGTTAAGAAGAACACATGTGTATTTGAAATGTTTATTTACTAATGCCGTCTTCTCAGGCGTAGTATCTTAGATAATACAAGTACACATATTATCAGTAGCAAAATTACCAGCATAGTTACTAGTACATACAAAGCGAATGGTGACAGTATGTTAACATGCTGTAAATGAATAAGAGTTAGCAACACTTATAAGCAGCCACGGGCCGTGGAGGGAGTTACGGTGGGGCAGGGAGGTGGGGAGGGGGAGGGGCAGGGTGGAGAGGGCTCCACCCTGCCCCTCCCCCTCCCCGCCTCCCTGCCCCACCGTAACTCCCTCCACGGCCCGCGGCTGCTTATATCTCACCCTCCCTAATACACATATTATATTATTTGCTAAGAAGGTCTGTTTGTGTTGGTTTAGGGCGTGCCCATACTTTAGTGTCTTAGATTTGAAGGAATCACATCAGCATACACCAGCTCTCTCTTCATGTGAACCGCATCAACTGTTGTGTATGTGTGTTCGGCAAAGCAATATAAAACCCGCCTCATGCCCAGAATTGGCAGAAGCTGCACTTATGTAATGAGTATGAAGTCGTGGAGATCAGACCTCATAACAATTCTGTATCGTGTTGTTCTTGAAACTTCAGCACTCGCTGTACAGATATAGTTTAACAAGCAAAGCAGATAGTAGAGCAATAACATATTATTCTCATGTAAACCACGATGAACTACTAGGTTGAAAGCTAAAGCAACAACTAAGTGTCGTGTGCAGAAGTTGCAAAAAAGGAAAAATGGCGTTTAAACCGGTAATGAGCCCATGCTAACTTAACACGGTGTAAAGATATCCAGGACCTAGATGACACCTCCCCATGATCCGGAAACGAACTGAATAAGATAATAGAAGTGCCATCTCATGAGAGCAGATTGCAACTTTATATGTGGACGGTCCGCAAGGTAAAACATTAAAAACTAGGAAAATTTAATGCTAAAGAAAAATAAAACAGCCAAGTACTTTATCGAGTCTTAAGCCAATAGGCAAGCTAAATAATAAAAACTTGAGAAATAAGTCAATGAATTGTCAATGAAATGCTAGTACTCAGCATATCAAACATGAAAAAGGTCTATGACATAACTGTGTATGCAAAATAAGCTGCAACAGCCTCCAATAGGAAGTCACCGTCTTCATCCGAAAAGAGTTCAGCCATCCAATTTAAAAGCGGAAAAGAACATACGTGCTCTCCCAGCACCGGATCCTCTATCACCATCAGAGGACAGCTCGGTGGGTTTTCAAGAAAGCTCTGTTCCAAGAAAGACTGTGTTGCCGCCAGTAAATTCCAGGGACCAATTAGTCCATGCATCAATGCCACAGCCATAATCCTTTCGCCAGGACAAACCAACTCGTGAGTAATGATAGGAGTCATCAGCTGATTAAAGTCGACGTCAGGAGAAACCGGTCCGCAGAGACACAAATCAATGGCCCAATCGAAATCACAGGTCAGGCAGTGAAATACAGGCTGGACACAGGTGAAGTAGGAGAATCGAAAAGATAATCCATATGCCGTGCTTAATATCGCCAACGGCATTGTGCCATAATATTCTAGCATGCGATTGCGGAACAGTGTCAGCAGCTGCAGGGCGGGAGCTTGCACAGGAGGGACATCCATATTTAAAAATGTAAAAAAGCACAAGAGCGTCCGCTGGTAATGCAAGTAAAAATGGGAATCCACGAAGCACAGTGGAAAAAATAGAATGAAAGAAAGCAGGGATGACTCCAAAGATTTTCTCAAATGAAGTCACGAGACCACTGGTAACAACTTTAAAAAAGTGCGCCAGGGCCTTTGTGGAGGACGCGTTAAAGATAGTCCGAACCATCTTGCTGAAATGGAAAGGCGAATCAGTATTGAAAAGGGTCTGCACCTCTGTACGGGTGTTCGCTATGTGAAGCACGAAAGTTTCACGGGCCTAACTCAAGGCCACCTCTCTCTGAGACAAAAGAGCTCTTATTCTTGCCATGCCGTTGAAATCTGCTCCCAAGGTTGGTATTTGTGGCCAGATTGAAAACTCCCTATGTTCATGTGTGGGAGGAAATAGAACATTTCTGCAGCAAATAACCCGTTCACTTACTGTTACGATAAAAGGAATACTTTTAATTAACCCAGAACAATCTTCATTATTGAGCATCAAATAACTACCATTTTCCAACAACTTGAACGTGGGGATGATAGCAGGAACTGGCGTGCCTTGCAACACGCAAGCCATATTTGGTCGGTGTTTGTTGCATGAACCGTGTAACTGTATGTGCCTACACATTAGTGAATGATCTGGCGTCTCAGTGCATTCCTCTCCATTCAGATAAACTTCTTGATCATCTTTGAAACATCTGTATGTGTATGGAAGCGACTAGACCTCATGAAGAAAAGCACTACCTAAAGGTTCATAACGACCTATTGGTATATATTTCATACAATTTGAAAACTTATATAAAGCAAAAGGCAGCGTTATTAAACCGTGGATAAGGCACGTTGCCAAAAAACCCGCAATCCTCTGCTGATGATGTCACTGAGCATGTCATGAATGATGTAATATGTGACATCATCAGCAGTGGATTACGGGTAATAGTATCTCTAGTTTACTCCCCTATAGCTGTCTTTCTTTTAACATAAGTGTCTGTTTCCTTCCCTTATACTTACTGTTCTTTTTTAAAAAAAAAAAATTTTGGTTCACTTCCGTTCGCGTACCGGCGAGCGAACTGGGAAGCGAACTACGAGAAATAGAGGTTGGCACAGTTCCAAATATTGTACCAATTTTTTAATAACGGGGAGGTAGTTCTGAAAAGAACTTTTATTTTTATTGTTTTTGTTGTTTTATATTTTTTTAATTATTTTTCTGAACATTTTTTTACTTTTTTTGAATTTTTCTGAACAGTTTTATATTTTTTTGGGTTTTTCTTGGAGGGGGCAATGAAAACGATTCATTGTAAACGGCTCAACAGGAGCAACAAAACAAAAAAAAAAGTATTTATTATTTGGGGCGTTTCGTACAAACTTGCATATGATAGTCAATAGCTCTGTTGATCAGAGTGATGCTTCTTTCTCCGTAGCAAATGAATCCACTGCAATATACGCAGACTTGTTTTACTTCATGAAATCTCGTTTGTATATTTGGCACCATCTCCCTGCCCTCTGGTCCCGTTACTTCCGGTACAACAGATCTTCTGGCCATAATAGGGAGATTATCTAGGTCGTTACGAAACTGTGCAGCACTGTAGTTGTTAGGATGCCACCTAGTCATATGGCGATGCATTGTGTAGTTTCCGAAACTGTATTTTTTGTCGGTCCCTCTGGACAGTCTATCTTGACATATAAGGCAAGTTACGTATCTTGCATTTACTTTTTTCTGACCTTTGGGAATTTTAAAAAATTGCCAAATGAAGTTTTCTTTCCGGTGAGACGTCCTGGGCTCCTCAGGCAAAAAGTGCCTCTCTTCGTGCTCGTCGTCCTGTTCCTCTTCTTCCTCTTCTTGCTGAATTATAACTTGAGCAGGTGGTCCACTCTTCCTTGGATGTGGTGGAGGTGGTGGGGAAGCACCAGCTGAAGCTACTAAAGAAGCCATTGCTCACTGGTAACAAAGGGTCTTTCTCTCACAATGATGAAAGTCAGAGTGAGGAAAGAAGGAGGGATTTTCATCATTTGGGAAAAACAATAGTTCTCAACCAATGAAAAGTGTTCATTTTAGATTATATGACCTAGTCTTACATCATTAGGAAACCAAAAGTGAAATGTACCAATGAAAAGTGTTATTACCAAGTCACATGACCTGCTGTGTTTACGTTACGCGCTTTGCAGGGCCTCCCGGTTTGCTTCCAGAAACCTGTGCTTTGCGACTCGGTAAGCGTACCAGTTCGCTAACGTAGCACGTCATATGACGTATCACGCGACAACGCGAAACGTCATGCGGACGGGAGGCGTCACGATGTTGTTTTCTAACGCGGCAGTTGCGGTAAAGAAACGTTTACCGGCTTGCGGTCTATTTCACGGCATCAAGGTCAGCTAACGGGAAGCTTCCCGATTCGCGAAGCGGCAACGAAGAAAAAAAAATATTTTAAAAAAAAATTATTAATAAACATATAAAATATATTTTTGGATTTAAAGAAGAATACATTTTACAGCTACAGATATTAGCTGTTAAAAAACCAATGAAATTCACTGAAAAAACCATAGGTTATAGACCATATATAGTTAGGAATTAGCATTTACAAAACCTTGAAAATTCACTGAAAAAACCATAGGTTATAGACCATATATAGTTAGGAATTAGCATTTAGAAAACCTTATTTTACTCACACAAAACCATTGAAATTCCATATATAGTTAGTTGCACTAACTATATATCGCGCACCCGCAATCCACTGCTGATGATGTCACATATTACATCATTCATGACATGGTCAGTGACATGAAGTAGTGTGGCTCACTGGTTAGAGGCGGGTGAAGTAGTGTGGCTCACTGGTTAGAGGCGGCAGACCCGAGAGCAGAGGACGGCCCGGGACCAGGGTTCGATTCCCGGCGCGGCAGGTTTCTGGACCAGGGTCAGCGGACTCGATAATTCTCTCGCCTCGGTGCCCACCCTGATCAGCGTTCACACTCGGCAACTCTGGGCATTAGCTTGCCTCATCTTCACTAACGGCCCTACCAGACCGCCGGGGATGCCTGGTCTCACCCTGGAGATACCCATTAAGGGACCATCTCTCAGGGAAGCCAGGAAGGGTTTCGCAGCGGTCGAAGCGCCTTGGGACCCTACGGGTAAGTAGTGCGCTATATAAATGCCTATACATTACATCGTGCCATCTAGATTTCAGCGCGTTCTGCTGCCTTGGAACTATTCGCACAACAGACTGCTACTGACGACCCACCCCCAGGCAACATCTTCTGAATTTTCATAATTTGAAAGAACTAGTAACATGTCCTCATCAGGAATTTCCTCTTCAATCATCTCATCAGGAATCTCCTCATGAAAAGTCTGCAATGATGATTCTTGTAACTCTATGGTCTCCAAACATTCGATAAATTCGCCATCAAGAGATTGATCAAAAAAATCATTCAAGTCATCTCCTCCTTGTGAGAATACTTCATTATTGGTGCTGTCAATTTCAATAAATGTAGTGGATAATTCAAAAGAAATTTCCACGGTCTCTTCATTGTGAGCCATTTTATTTTGAAATTGCTTGCTGTAAATTGCAGAAAAAAATAATCACTTTCATTTATCGTTTTTAGTAATACATAATATAAAACTAACTTTATCAAGTATTTAGTATAACAGAAGGACTGTAAATAAATAACAGAAAACATTTTTCAAATTATCTTAAAGTGTACAACATAGTTCCCCTTACAAATTAACAACTCACCTTTTTAAAAGTAGGAGAAGTGTTAGTACTGTGTAAATCAAACACCAGAAATTGAGCACCAAAAATTCCTCACAAATGTACCTCAGACAGTAGTATCACAAAATGGCTGTGGTTTCCTCTCATTTTAGATATATACATAACCAATTAACTTTCATCACACACAAATACAAAACCAAAGTAACATTTTAATTGGTTCTAAATTTCAACACTTTCAAATGTGTTTTCCCCATGCAATTTTCCATAGGACATTTAGATACGTCTACAGCCTGTATGGCTGAACGGAATTACACCAAACTTGGCAAAATGGTACATCAAACCTAAGAGGTCAGGGAGGATCTACTATGACCCCTTATGGTCATTTGCCCCTTTGCTTTGGCCTCCTCTTGTCTCTCGATCCTACCGAGAGACAAGATGGCGGCCGCTACGGACTGTTTGGAATGTTTACAGACGCCGGAGAACCAATCAGCTTCGCAAAGCTCCGTAACGCGAAAAGTACGCGAAGCGGAGCGCTGTTACAGATATATATCATTTTTTGAACGTTAATTTCTCAAAATCCACTGGAGCACATATATTGAGACCTAGCAAAGGCACATCGGGCTACCAGTCCCTAATATTTTGCCAAGTTTCGTGCAAATCCATTCAGCCGTTCAATTATTATTATTATTTTTTTTTTTTGCCCCGCGGGGCCCTTTTAAAACCTCCACATCAAACCTAGGGGGTCAGGGAGGATCTACTATGCCCCCTTATGGTCATTTGCCCCTTCGCTTTGGCCTCCTCTTGTCTCTCGATCCTACCGAGAGACAAGATGGCGGCCGCTACGGACTGTTTGGAATGTTTACAGACGCCGGAGAACCAATCAGCTTCGCTTCACAAAGCTCCGTAACGCGAAAAGTACGCGAACTGGAGCGCTGCCTGGTCCGCTGTTACAGATATATATCTTTTTTTGAACGTTAATTTCTCAAAATCCACTGCAGCACATATATTGAGACCTAGCAAAGGCACATCGGGCTACCAGTCCCTACAATTTTGCCAAGTTTCGTGCAAATCCATTCAGCCGTTCGGGCTAAAAGTGAGGCCAACCGCCCTATGGAAAACTTAATGTTAACCCCCCTTTTTTCTCGGCCCCCCCTTGACGAACCCCCCCCAAATTTTCAGGGGCTGCTCAGAAACAAAATGTTCAATTTTCCTGAAAATTTCAGCCAATTCCGTCCACAAACGCCAAAGTTATTAGACATAGAATTTTCAAAAATCCCATAGAGAAAAAATCCTAACTATATATACCTACTGGCGACCGCCAGTAGGTAATATATATATATATATATATATATATATATATATATATATATATATATATATATATATATATATATACATACATATATATATATATATATTTTTTTTTTTTTTTTTTTTTTTTTTCACTAAAAACCGCAAGCGAACCTGTATGTGAGTGCATTTTCTCTCGAGGACAACGTATTCAACGGAAGATATATATATATCATGTGATCAAGCCTTGAGTCAGAGGCGAAACGCGTCATGCGGTCTTGCTGGGTTTTATGGAAATAAAACACTAAATTGCAGCAGAAACTTGGGTCTGTCTTGTTCGCTTTTCCTTGAGAGCTGTCTGGGTGGAAAAGGACAGTGATGTGGCGGCGGTCACATCGAGCGGAGTACATGAAATAAAATTAAAAAAATATATATGTGTATATATATATATATATATATATATATATATATATATATATATATATATATATACAAACAATTAGGCGAAGAAAAGAAAAGACCAGCGCCACTCGATCACGGAGGGCCGCAGCGGGGTTCGCCAACCCCCAATAAATCCACCAACAGTTGTTTGTTAATCAGTAAACAACACACTGAGGCCCATGCTCCTTAGTAAAGTTTTATTTCGGCAAAATCACCAGACGCGTTTCACAGAGCCCGCTGCGTGTTCATGGGTACGGGTACCATATTACCTCGATAAAGTTATATTAAAAAATAACACCATGTGACATTCTTTCTCACAACAAGTGAAGACAGACTTTGAAAAGTATGTTGCGCTCATAATGTGGTTAAAGTAAATAACAGTTTCCTTCTTTTTAACCAAAGTATATACACCGCTGTACAAGTATGAATCAGCTCATCAAGCTACTGTAGTGATGGAGCGCGCAGGTCACCCGACTACAATTTTACTAATACTCCCCTGGGCCCATATTCAAATGTTCACAGTTACTCAATCAGGTAACCCACACTCTACTACCAGTCTATTTTATTCCACTAATTTCTATACCATTGACTTACCAATTCTTGCCACTGGTACCTATGACCACAATGGATCAGGGAGTTAGTTGTAAAGAAGGCAATCAAATACCAAAATAACTTTGCACTCATGTAATAACCACAGACTCGGGAAAGTTTTAAACTCTTTATCTAAATTTCATTCAAAGTCATAATCCAGAGGTTAAAAAGCTATCAGACTATCAATAACCAACATTAGAAACAGTGTAGAGCTACGCAAAAGAAATATGATGCCAATCATTTAGCAATGTAAAGGGAAGGTGAGAACAGGGAACATGCTATTTAATTCAGCCAGTCTTGCACACATTATCTAAGGGTAGGTAAAGAAAGGCAACATGCTAAATGACACAACTTTAAGCACTTATCAAAGGGTGGGTAAGAAGAGGGAAGATAATATGCAATCACAAAATCAAATAGAGCATATAACTATAGGGTAGGTAAGAAAATGGAACACACTAATAAATCAAATGACCAAACTTTAGTATTTTCAAAAAGGAGGGTCGGAAAAAGGATCAAGAAACCTATACTATGCAATTATGAGAACATTTCAGCACAACCTATAGGACGGTAAGAAAGTGGTAAGAAAGTGGAACATACTATTGGGAACAGCAAAAAAACGAATTTATTATTTTACTAAGGGAAGGGTAAGAAAAGGAACATATGTAATCAAAACTTTATCGATTTAGGGAGGGCAAAGAAATGGACGCAACGTATAATGACAATTACCCACCCAGATATATATTTACCTAGAATGGAGTGAAGACCAACCCTGGCCATGGGTCAGTTAAGGACAGAAACCCCGAAAGTTCAAGTTGCCAGTAGGCCAGCAGGTGCAGATCAGAATCAGGACAGTATAAACCAGATTTGGATCAGGACCGGACCCCCAAAGGTTAAGACCAGCACCCGCAGTTCAGTTGCAACGCCTGCTCTACTCCCTCTCTGCAGCTACAGTCAAAACCCCGATTGGGTTATCGAATTCACCGACAAAGTGCTCCGCCAGCACTTCAGCTTCCCGGACCCCGATTGGGTCAGCAAATCATATGACAGAGTGCACCGCAGGTCTCTGCTCTTAGTCACCTATTGAGTGCATTGGGTCAGTGACAGGTCAGCTATTCGGACAAGTCAGACAATTTCTCTAGCTAAACCTACGCTAGCTATACTATTTTCCAGGTCAGTGTACTACCCCCAATGTTTGCAAGTGTAAGGATCCCCAATTTCGATTGGGCAAAAGAGGAGGAGAAGTCGTCACACCACACCAAATTTTGTTACTTCAGCGTTGAATATTAATTTTTAACGTTCCCGCCGATCAACTTTAAGTTCCCATGCGATGTTCATTTCACCTAACAATGGACGTTCTATTAACTATTACATTGTATACAATTGGAGTTCATAAAGGCAGATTCCCAGGAGCATCTTCTCAGTCAGTCAGATACTTACCTATATTTAAAAGGTTACAGTTCCAGAGACACCAAATTCTCACGACGTCGCAGTTTGAACAAACATGGAGTACAGTGTTTCGATACAGGCCAGTTTTCAAAGTGTAACATGAAATGGAAAAGAAACAGTTTTAGAATTCAGAATAAATGAATGTACTGTATACCATGAATCTCTACTAATTATCGTAATTTTAAATATAGCATTAGGATTAGGCAAAACAAACAGCTTAGCAAAGCAGCAGTGCAAACCTCTTGCATGTGAGAACACAGAGCAGCCATATTAGCTCTAGTGCAGAAGCAAGAGATTCCCTCCAAAGCGGCGAGTACGTCAAGTCACGTGGGTATGACAGACGCATGCGCAGTAGAAATTTCCGCGTGGCCGCAGCCATTTTAAATGCAAGCGTATTAGGATTAGAAAACACATAAGCAAGCTTCACTCGGATACCCAATATTGATGGAAAGGGGCAAATTAACAAGCCAAAAATGTTGATTACATAATTAGAGTTATTCGAGGTTCATGAGTTCAAGCAAGTCGCCTTTCATGCGAATACTTGCTCCATCAATCCCCTCTTTGATGATATTTTATATCATCACCAATTAATGAAACAGATGCCAACTTCTCACATTTCATCCATTTCAATCTCTTCAAACTTTCTATTCTGCTTTTTCTCATTATTATTATGATAATGTTTCATCTTCTTATAGATCTGGCTATTCAATTCTTCCAATTAAAATTCTTCAATGTTTCTTTTCACTCCTCGCTTATTCATGGAATATTTCTTTTTATGTTTTCGAAATTTGCAGCAAAGTATTATTCCTAATACTAATAAACCTATTCGCTCCATTGGCATCAGTATTTTACTCACAAGACTTTTACCTAGATTAGAAAACCAACTACCTTCTGAGGAGAGACCATCAGTAAGCCTCTTCCATGCACTATCATCCTCCAGTGGTTTAAGCTCTTTTTCCAAATTAGTAATATTTCTCACATACCTTTTAATTTCAACACTTTTGTCTGGTTTGTAAGTGCAACAGGGTTGCGCTTTAAACATTCTACAGACTCTGCCCTCTTTTGCCAATAATGTATCAAGAGCAAGCCGATTTTGTAAAACCATAGATCTGATCGCAACCAATTCGGTATTGACCATCAAGAAACCTCCAGCAGTGTCAGTTGATAACCGATCCACTACCGTTGACAATTTGCAGATTCTGTGTGTATTCAGAGCCACTCCCACTGTAGGTATCAATGCACTAAATATATCACCTACTATTTCACCAACACTAGCTCTTTTACTACGTACTAATTCATTAGTTTCTTCATTGCTTCCAGTGATTTTTCCCACATGATATATTTTTGGAAAGACAATACCAAAATAACAACTCCCAAACCAATGGTCTGGTAATTTGAAATAAGCCTTGTTCCCACATAGATAGTAAGTTCCGGGAAACAGAGGTTCAGTTCCATCCTTGAAACCCCAACCCCCAATTACCCTATAATTGTGTTCCCACTCACTGGAACCAATGAATATATTATTATAATCACTAGTTCTTTATCTGGGGAGACCGAGTTTCCCTTTTTTTCGAAACATTTTTTAAAATACCGATTCGGTAAATTACCGAATCCGTAAAATGCCCACCTACATCTCATTTTCCAAATACTGGTCGGTAACGGCCGAAATTACCGAATTTCGTCCGTTACCGGCCGGTATTTGCCTACCTACATCTGGCCCTTGATGAGGTCAAACATTATAAGTCAAAGTAACACTTGACGTTATATATATTTTTAAAAATGTTTCTAGTGTGCCTGAAACGCTTCCACTGGCATTGTACATGCAGACTTTGGTCCAACCTTTTATCAATTTTTTAAGTTTGAGAAATAACGTCGTATCTCTGTTATTCATCTCCTACTTTATCCTTTCAAATTCTTTTGTAAAGACCGCATATGGAAGACTGCTTTCAAGAGGAGACCCCAATAAAGAGGACTGGTGTGGAACTGCAAATATGCGGAAGCACTTTCAGACTAGGAATCCGGTCAACTTTTCAAGGGAAGAGTTAAGGAGATTGAGAGAGGCTCCTCCTGCTTCATGAGGAGGCACAAGTACCAGTGGAGCAACACTGTCAACCTCTACTGCACTGCCTAATATTCGTCCACAATTTGGAACCCTTTAAGAAAAAAAGTAAGAAGGTTGGGAGCTCTGTAGGCCATCCTAAATCCTAATCATCCATTAGTTATATAGAGATCCACACTGTATCATACTCATTCGTAGAAGTGTGAATTTGAGATTATCTGCCACCGAAAAACCCTCAAGTACTTATATCCGTTACTTTTTAACTTCTTCGAGTAGTCGTATTGTGAGTATTTACTGGGCCTGGATGGTAAATTCCATTCCGCTCGTGGAATTTGGGTAATTTCGCATTCCGTGGAGAAATTGCCCAAAGTTCTGCGTTCCGCGAAATTTTTTGCTTGTTCGCGTTCTCAAATGCGTGTTCACAAGATGTTGTTTTTTCAGTGAATTTCTAAGGTTTTTTAAATGCTAATTCCTAACTATAACTTATCTGAAACCTATGGTTTTTTCAGTGAATATATATATATATACAATTAAAGGACTTGCAAAGAAAAGTATCCAACACCAAAAAGAAACATGACGCCTTATCACAACAATATACAGCCCTCACAACTCGGTTAACCAAGGAAAAAGACATCATAATTCGAGGAAGTGATAAGGGCGGGAACATTGTTCTGATGACTAGAGCGGATTATGATTAAGAGGAATACTCGCAGCTAAATGACAGAAACTGCTACGAGCGAACTAACATCCAGGTCCTGAATACAATCAAAAAAGAATGCCATCAACAACTGGTAAGATGGAAATCCACCAAATTGATCAGTGATTTGGAATATAAGTACTTAAAAAATGACAACCCAGTGACACCCATAATGTATTTCATCCCTAAAGTACATAAAGACTTGACGCATCTCCCCGGCAGACCCATCATCTCTGCCAGGAACAGTTTATTGGAACACAAGTCTGTTTATCTAGACTATTTTCTTCAGGGATATGTACAAAGATTGGAGTCCTATGTACAAGATACTGGGGATTTTTTACAAAAGATCAGACACATTGACTGGGTGGATGGGGACTGGTTGATCGCACTGGACATTACAGCCCTATACACCAGCATTGCACACAGTGATGGGTTATCCACGGTAAAATACTATTTATCAAGACGTGGACCCTTATTTCAGGAGCATAGTGCTATGTTATTGTGGATGTTGGAGTTTTGTCCATGTAACAACATTTTCATGTATAACAAGTTACTGTATCGCCAATTACAAGGGGTGGCAATGGGGGCCAGCTTCTCCCCAAGCTTCGCATGTTTACAAATGGGAGCTTGGGAGGAGCTGGTCCTCAAAACCACACACCAGCAGGCATATTCGAATAATGTGGTAGGTTGGTATCAATTCATCAATGATTTGCTCATAGTGTGGAGAGGCAGCAAAGAGGATGCTATGGGATTCATTCATGATATCAATCAAAATGAATTAAATTTAAAATTTACTGCCTCGCTTAGTCAGGAATCAGTAACATTTTTGGATACTGAACTGTATATAGCTAATGGACGATTGGAGACCAGAATACACCGCAAAACCACTGTGGGAAATAGCATTTTATATGCGGCCAGTGCACACCCCGCACACCTTGTTTCTAGTATCCCCTATGGGTAGATGCTGCGCATGAGAAGGGTATGCAGCAATCCCGTTGATCTTGAAAAGGCTCAACAGGAAAGTAAAATTCGTTTTCTGGAAAGGGGCTATACAGAACAGACAATTGAGAGGGTCAGGATTAAATCATTGACAAAAACTAGAGAGGACTTGCTAACAAAAAGAGACAACAGGGTTCATAATACTGTTGAGCCAGTGGAGGGTATTAGACAAACTGAAACAGAAAAAACCTTTCGAATTATCACTGGCTACAACAAGCAACACAGAGACGTTTACAAAATTGTAAATAGAAATTGGCCCATTGTAAACAGTGATCCAATCATTTGAACCAGTCTACCCAAGAGGGTGTCATTAACATACAGCAGGGCACCCTCTCTTAGAGACCAATTAGTGGATACTAATCCTGAACCTATTCAAAAAACTGTGTGGTGGCAAAATAACAAGGGATTCTACAGGTGCAAAACCTGCAAGGCTTGTAATCATGGCGTTAATGTCAAGTCATACATTGATAGGTTCAGTGTCTTATCACATCCTATATCTCGGGTTTTAACATGCAAAACCGGGTTTGCTATATACGTATTGCAATGCCCCTGCTCACTCAAATACGTGGGAAGCACTAAGCTACCGGTGCATAAACATATTCTTCAATATCTGAGGGCCATTACTAATGGAGATAATACTTATCCGGTAGCCAGGCACCTTCGCGATTTCCATCAAAGTGTGAATACTTCACTAAAATACTTTGTCATTGACGCAGTCAAAGCCACTAGACGTGGTGGAGACAGACAAGCCAAATTACGGAGATTAAAAACCCGATATATTCTCCTTCTTGATACAAAGACCCCTGGGGGATTAAATGTCACTGAAGATATGTACACATGCCTCCCGTAATAACAAAATTCTATTAATCTGTACTACCCCCTGGAAGGTATCAATACCATGAGCCTATTATCTAATATTGTTTCCCGGCTGGGTAGCAATAGTATTAGATATCTATAGGGGACACACAATTAAAATTAAAAATTATATATTGATTTATTACAAGCTATCAATATTTTATGATAATTTGAAGATGATCCATTGTAGTGACTGATTGCTGCTGTTTATATGAATTATGTTTCCTAAAGGAAGGGCTTACATCATCTTTAGGACCGAATGGGTCCTCACACCCAGCCATTCTTTGCATAGATGATTAAAATACACAGTTTCTTGTTTTTTTATCACAAAAGAATTTAACTCACAGGACATTTAAGGAGGTATCTCATAATGAAATAAGTGTGGAATTTATACATATGGGCTGTTTCAGAATATGCTATTGTGATAAAACTAAGAAAATATGGTTTTATCAATAATCCGATAAAGAAATGTGTTTGTTTTTAATGTAGAGTTCAATTCATCTGAAAATGGGGTGATATATAGACCGTAATTTTGCATTTTTGCACATATTCATTACTATATGCACTTTAAAATGTTCTTATCATTTAGGACTGTTTATTTGCACTATTGCATATTTTGCACAAGAAATCCAATAAGATTATTATCTAGGGATAGGAGATTTGCACTATTGCGTAAGTTTGCACTAAGCCATAAATGTAGCAATTATATTTTACTGTACTATTAACCCTGAAAGATGTTAAGATCGGAACAACTTACATTTAACAGCATGAAACTGATTGATTTAAATAATGGTATTTAACCGCAATTATTTCTGTTTGGAAAAATGCCCATATTATTGCTTTTAAAATCCACAGGTCTTATTATGATGAATGCAGAAATCATAATCATGAAATTTATTTATTACTGATTTTATATCGTAATATTCTTTGTGGAAAGATGATACAGATTCATGTAATTTCTGCTTGTCATTTTACCTCCAGTATTTTGTCTATGTTCATTATCAGCCCGATCAGGTGACGTTGTTTCAACCAATTACTGGCTCTTTAAATGAGCGTTTTTTACATCAGAATGTTGTCATGTGAGCAAGGCTCCTCGGAGCCCAAACGTCATGCGGCTGAGTTTGCACGAATAAATAATTCTCAGCACTAATTTGGTCCATGTCCGTGAGTTTCTATCGCGGTGGGGAAGTGTGCCACCAGTTGGAGATGCGGTTTACCGGATATATATACGCGTCTGTTCACTCTGTTTAGAAAATAAAACAAGTACAAGCAACAGCCTGGTTTTCGAGTGCTGTTTTCCTAGCTGAAAGTTTAGGAATTAGAGCTGCATATATATATATATATATTCACTGAAAAAACCATAGGTTATAGACCATATATAGTTAGGAATTAGCATTTACAAAACCTTGAAAATTCACTGAAAAAACCATAGGTTATAGACCATATATAGTTAGGAATTAGCATTTAAAAAACCTTATTTTACTCACACAAAACCATTGAAATTCCATATATAGTTAGTTGCACTAACTATATATCGCGCACCCGCAATCCACTGCTGATCATGTCACATATTACATCATTCATGACATGGTCAGTGACATCACTGATGACATCACTGATGACATCTCAAATGACATCACTGATGACATCACTGATGACATCTCAAATGACATCACTGATGACATCACTGATGACATCTCAAATGACATCACTGATGACATCACTGATGACATGACATCTCATTTGACATTACTGATCACATCACTGATGACATCATTCATGTGATAATACGATGAACCTCTTCAGACTCTAATATAACCTTAGATACACTCAGTGTAAACATACACTCACAGACTGTCACTCATCCATGGAGTTACTCAGACACCTAGTCAGTCATGCAAAGAATCAATCACACCTCCATTTTCTCAACTATACAGTTATACACACCTTACTTATTCAAACATATACTAAAACATATTTACTCTCTTATACAATCCTGGATACAAGTTCACAATGATGCATACAGCCACTCACACATTCACTGGCTCCTATGCACAGTTATTTATATATGTCAACTCTCACATGTACTGTATTTTACATATGTACTTACTTTGACATGTAGCACTGAGATATCCATTCACTCACCAATACACTCATGCACACAGTCAACTGCCCATACAGCTGTTTCCACATGCACTTTTGAACCCATACATCTAGTGAATCTGATAGAGCGCGCGAGGCCACCCGGCCAATAGTTTTCGCCGTTTCCGGCTTCAGGGCCCATATACTTTCCAAATCACCATATACATCGATCGGGTGACTTCACGAGCTCTACCAGGTTGAGTGTGTGTGTGTTCCCTGCTACCAATTTTCGGTGCACCCGACTTACCATCCACCGATGCGGGTGCCTAATGACCACAATGAATCAGGGAGCTAGCTGTAAAGAAAGGCAGCAAAATACAAACCCAACCAATAACATTCAAATACTGTTTAAATGACCACGGACAACTGGAAGTTTAAAATGTTTATCTAAAGTTCAATATTTTCTTGCATGAGGTACAATAAAACAAGGCAATCAGTAACCAAGATAACGTAAATCACATAAGCATAAAGAAATAATGACAGAGTAATCATCAAGGTACTAATAAAATGTAACGAAAAAAGATACTATGCAAGTCAGTATTATCTAAACAGGGATAGCCTAAGTGTGGGTGACTATAGGAGAGTTTATAATGAATACCACGCTTCACTTAAGGTGAATGGGCCTTTGAACAATCTAGGCAACGAAGTTCTAGACCATATCAGGAAATGACACACTGCTATGCAAAATATAATTTCTAACAAATGAGAAGACATAGGAATAAACTTTAGGGAAAATATAAATGACTTTCAATAGTTGCAGAAAGGCATGGAAAATATCACATATGCAATGTTGAACTTTATTAAAGCAAAGGTTAGAAATTCAGAAGGTGCAAGAATTTCAAGAGGTTCAGAGCAATATTTACCTAGAAAAGTGTGGAAACCAAACCCTGGCCACGGGTCAGTTAAGGACAGGAAACCCTCAAGGAAGGATACCCCTCAAAGGACAGCAGGTGCAGAATGGACACCCAGGACAGGACAGGATACCCTCGGAAAACGAATCAGGACAGGACCCTCAGGACAGGACAGCAAACCCTCAGGACAGGACCCTCTTCAGGACAGGACCGGAACCCACAGTTCGGAAGCAACGCCTGCGCTCCACCCGCTCTGCAGCTATCGATCAAGACCCCGATTGGGTTAGCGAACTCCCAGCTAAGTGCCTTGCCAGCACTTTAAGGTTCAGTAGAACCTTAGTCTATGGTCAAATTCGGACAGAGTGCTCCGCAGCGCTCTGTATCTTCAGTCACCTATTGAGTGCGTTGGGTCAGTGACAGGTCAGCTAAACCAGACAAGTCGGACGGTTCACTAGGTGAACCCAGGGTAGATATACAGTTTGGGGACAGTGTACCACCCCCCAATGTTGCAAAGTGTCAGAATCCCTCAATTTCGATTGGTCCTAAGGTAGGGTTTGGGTAACACACCAATCACAATACACGAATTGAAGCCTTCATTAACATATTTGGGTACCGCCTAGCAGGTTTGGGGTTCCCATGAGAAGTTACACGGCAAACAGTAGCGCAACATTACAATGTATCATATAAGGAGCCACATTCGCTGTTCTCGCAGGGCAGAGGTGACTTTCTCAGGAGCATCTTGCCCATCACTGCCAACTGGCGGTGTTCCATCTGTCAAGGTCCCTCGTGCTGCCGAATGTCGCACAGGCGCAGAAGGGACCTCCAATATGGCTCTCCTCTCACTCAGACCCCCATTTCCCGCGGTACATGAAAAGTAAGCGAAAACAAATTAATACATAATAATGTCATTATGAAAACACATCACAGGGTTTGTACTTTTAACTCATCATCAAGAAATAAACTTATTGCATCTAAATGTTAGCTACATTGACACGGACACAAGAGCAGTGGCACGAGCAGTACCACATGATAAGCACAGCTATGAATTACGCATGCGCATAACTTTCCCTCCACTTCTGCAGACGCGTCAGGACACGTGAGTGTGGCTGACGCATGCGCAGTAACTAAAATACAAGCGGCGGCCATTTTTAGGGACACGGATTAATTCATTAGAAATACACATAGGCAAGCTTCGGGAACTTTGCCTAAACAAAATAAAGGTTAGTAAAACATACATTTTTGTTACCTTATTACACATAAACGAGGTTCTTGATTTCGGCAAGCCGCAAAATATGCGAAGCTTTGCTTCATCAATCCCCTCTTTGATGATATCTACTATCATCACAAATTATAATGGAACCAGATGCCAACTTTCTTTCACACTTTATAAAGTTCTATTTCTTCCAGCAACCGTTCTAACTTTTCTCTTTCAGTTTTAGCAGGGTGAGAAGTCTTCACCTTTTTGTATATCTGATCATTCACTTCCTCTAATTCAATCTCATCCACACTTCGTTTCACTCCTCTTGCATTTATCTCGTGCTTTTTGGTGCGCTTGCGGTATTTACAGCATAAGAAAATGGAAAGTATAATAAGACCTATAATACCAATTGGCATCAGAATTTTGAATAATAAGCTTTTACCTATGCTAGCAAGCCAATGACCTACATTTGAGAGACCATCTACCAGTCTCTTCCAGGCACTATCAACCTCGAGTGGTTTGAGTTCCTTTGCCAAATTAGTAATGTTTTTCACATATCTTTTGATCTGCACACTTTTATCCGGAATATAAGTGCAACAATGTTGCGCCTTCAACATCCGGCAGACTCCGCCCTCTTTCGCTAATAAGGTGTCAAGAGCAAGTCGATTTTGTAAAACCATTGATCTGATCGCAACCATTTCGGTATTGACCAGCAGAAATCCATGAGCTGTTTCAGTAGACAGCACATCTACTATAGTAGATAACTTGCAAATTCTGTGAGTATTCAGAACCACTCCCACTCCAGGTATCAGTGCACTGAAAATACTACCCATAATTTCACCTATACTTTCTCTTTTACTACGCACTAAGCCATTAGTATCTTCATTGCTTCCAGCTTTTCCATTCACATGGTATATTTTCGGGAAAACAATGCCAAAGTAGCAGCTTCCATACCAGTGATCCGGCAATTTGAAATAAGCCTTGTCCCCACAAATGTAATAAATTCCAGGAAACACAGGCTCTGACCCATTTTTGAAACCCCAACCTCCAATTACCTTGTAATTATGTTCGCATTCACTGGAACCAATGAAAACATTATTATAATAGCTAGTCTTCTCGCGGTGAAGACATAGCTTGCCTTTCTTTTCAAAATCCAGCAACAGAGCAGGACCCGCTCCACCAGATGAGGTGCCTTCCATGTTTTCTGCCCACTTTGGCTTTTTCTGACTTTCGTCATTAGCCTTCTTCTGAATTTTAATTCTCCTTTTCTCTGCCATGTTCAGGAACATCTTTTCCTGCTCACGCAAAGAACAAGTCAAGTTATCTCTGTGTGCGTCTGCTATGTCAATGTTCCCTATAGTCAGAAAGTAGTCTCCCATATATCTTATGGTGTCAGTTTTGGTATGTACAGGATTCAAGTTCCCACGTATAGGAAGTTCAGAAAAAATCACGTCATTGTTAGAGTAATAATACTGTAACGGTCCCCTTTTGTAAAATAAACTAGCTAAAATGCTACAGGAAATTCCATATGTCAATGGCAGATGATGGTATGTCACGCCTTCAGCCACAGAAGTAGGTAGCTTCATGCAGACATAGCAATCTTCAATTTCCATAGTCTCTACATAGTGTATTAACAAGTTTGCGAAAACATTTAAGTGTGTCTTGTTCTTAACTCCATGATAATGTAGTCCTCCCTCATCTGATGCTTCTAAGTTCTGTTTGGTTTGTCTCAAAGCTCTTTCATGTCTTTCTACACTCTGTGTTGTCAACTCCTCACTGTCAGTATTTACAGTTTCAGCAGGGACAATGTTAGTATCTTTACTTACAGCAAAGGGAATGAAAATTGTTAATCCTATCCAGATAACTATCAGTACTACTACACTACATATACACACCTTGCAACACGTCTTAAAACGGCTGCAACTAGGTCTACCATTCACTGTTGAATCAGACATTTTGGCTCAGAAGGAGTGTTCTCACCCCTCTTTTTGGCTTTTTACACAACTAGCTTACTTTGTGCAAATTCACGGTGGTTCGTCTTCCTCTTCAGGTGAGTACTCTGGGACAGGTTCCCCGTCGCTCACGTCAGTTATATCAAGATCTTCAAGTTCCTCCAAAACCAGTGTCCATTCAGGAGACTTGTACTTTTTGTTTTGTCTTTTTATTCGCTCACTCCTTCTTTTGGAAGAGTCTTCTTCTTGCTCTGCTATCCGAGCACTTCTTCTTGCCTCTGCATGTTTTTCTTCCACTGTCTTTATCCTAAGTCTCAATCTTTTTACAAACCTAGGCTCAAGGTTGTTTCTTTTCTTTAGTCTCTTAGTCGGTACTTGGACTTCACTTTCTTTTCTTATCTTTTTGTTCTCTCTATCTTGTGGTAATTCTTCTCCACTTTCTTCTCCTACTTCCCTTATCTGGCTAGTTCCAGGGCTAGCATCAAATTCTTCTGCCTGGTTGTTAATCTGGCCTTGTTCAGGAATATGTTGTTTTTGGCTTTCGATTGTCTTTATTTTTGTTTCTGTTTCCTGAACCCGTTCTTCTAACCCTCCCTGATCCTGTTCAAGCACTTCGATCTCTTGATTTTCTTCTGCTCGAACTATCACTCTTTTTCTAGTCTCTCCCTTATCTGCATCAGGTGTGCGCGGTGGTGTATCAAATACCTGCTCTGTCCCTGTCTGACCTTCTCCTTCCTCAGTTTTGATTTGAATCTCAAGCGGCTGAGGTTCTTCGCCTGTGCCTTGCTTTTCCTGACTAGTCCACTCTCTACCTTCACTAAGTCGTTCTCTTGTTCTGATAGGATCTTCAGTCAGATCAATCATCGGTATCCATTCTTCTGGCCATATGCTTGGCAGCTCGTCTTCAGCTACTCCTGGCTCAGTTTCCTGGACCTCTTCAGCAGGCTGGATTCTTGGCAGTTCGTAGTCAACTACTCCTGGGCCAACGTCTGCTGTTCCTGCAACCTGACTGGTGCTGGGCTGCTCGTTGTCAGTTGCTTCTGGTCTGGCTCCTTCAGGGTCCTCTGCTGGTTGCCCTTCTTCTTCAAATCCTTTGTCTGGCAATACCTTCTGGGTGTGTCCAGCGTGGATCCACTGAGGAACACCTGCGACCTTCACTGCAGTGGTTGTCACCAGGATTACTTGGCGTTTCTTTCCCCACCTTGGTGCCAGACAGCTTGATCGAGTGTGCTTCTTTATTTTGACCCAATCTCCTGGAACCAAGCTGTGGAGAGGAGTCGTTGGATTGAGGATGCCGTCGTCTCCAATCTGGCGAGAGATAGAACGCACTTGGTCACCCAATCTTCTGCAGTATTCAAGCACCAAATCATCAGTAATACTCAACAGTTTGCTTCCTGGCACCCATGCTTGTCTCATCACTCTTCCCATAATGATTTCATGGGGACTTAGGCCTGTCTTGCGGTCTGGAACACTTCTCAGTCCCATCAGGACCAGGGGCAGGGCCTTCACCCAGGTCATGCCAGTAGCATCTGTCAGCTTTGCTAGTCTGTTTTTGATAGTTCCATTTACTTGTTCCACTATTCCAGAAGCCTCTGGGTGGTATGCACAATGGAGTTTCTGCCTTATTCCAAAGGCCTTACAGAGTTCAGCCAGTATGTCATTCTGGAAATGTCCACCCTTATCTGATTCAATAATGCATGGTATTCCGAACCTAGGTATCAGTTCTTTTAGTAAACACTTCGCTACTGTCAGTGCGTCACTTTGAGGAGTAGGGTAAGCTTCTACCCATTTTGAAAATACGCAAACAATGACAAGGACATATCGTTTCCCTTCACAACGGGGCATGGTGATGAAATCAACCTGTATCCTTATAAAGGGACCCCCTGATCTCCCAATCTTGCTCAGTTCAACCATTGTCCTCTTGCCTGGGTTCATCTGTTGACATGACAGGCACCTCTGGCAGAGGGACTCTGCTACCTTCCTGAACTTTTTACTGTACCAAGTCTGTTGAAATACCAGAATCATGGCATCCCTACCAATGTGTGATCCTTCATGTATTAATCTAGCCATTGTGCCAAGCAAGTGTCGGGGTAACACAGGCATACCAGTTGGGCCCAAGATGACACCATCCACACGTCTCGGTCTACATCCATCCTCCTTCCATTTCTCTCTTTCTTGCCAAGGAGCCGACTCCTGCCACTCTCTCACCTCATCCCATGTAGGCACTTCCTCAAACACCTGAAGCTGGCAGCTGGTTCCTGGCCCCCCTCGTTTTGGATTTACAATATACCGATCTTTGGCACACCATTGAGCCACTCGATCAGCATAATCGTTTCCCAGTGATACTCTGTCCATGCTCCTTTGATGAGCGGTACATTTTACCACTGCCAGTTCTTTGGGCAACTGGATGGCCTCTAAAAGGTCATGAACAACTTTTGCATTCCGAATGGGAGTACCTGAGGAAGTCATGAATTCCCTCTGTAGCCATAATTGGCCAAAGTCATGCACAACGCCATAACAGTACTGACTGTCAGTATACACTGTTATGCGTAAGTCCTTCCCAATTTTGCAAGCCTTTATCATGGCTATCAATTCGGCTACTTGTGCAGACTTGATGTTATATAGGTAACCTGCTTGTTCAATTTTTGTGAAAGACACTACTGCATAAGCAGCACTCAAGCCTCCTAATTCATGTCTTAGACAGGAACCATCCACAAATAGTTCTTTATCATGCTCAGGCAATGGTACTTCTTTTATGTCTGGGCGTGGCTTAGTACTGAACTCTGTCAGGTCAATACAATCATGTTCATCATCATCCCCACCTTCCATTTCCAAGGGGTCGGGGAGTAAGGTGGCAGGGTTCAGAATACCGCACCTAACAATGCTTACATTTGCTGCACCCACAAGAATCCTCTCGTATTTAGTCAGCCGACTAGGGGTGAGATACTGTGTTTTAGTTCTGGTCAATAGAATTACCACTCCATGTGAAACATATACGGTCACAGGATGTCCCATGACAATGGACTCACTCTGTTCCAAACTTGCACAGGTAGCAGCTACTGCTTTCAGACAGCCTGGTAACCCAGCAGCTACTGGGTCCAGTGTGGCAGAGAAATAAGCCACAGGCCTTCTGGTCGTGCCATGTTCTTGAGTCAGGACAGACAATGCGCAATTATCGCGAGTGTCACAGAAAAGGGCAAACTCTTTGGAATAATCTGGCATTCCCAACGCAGGGGCTGTACACAGACAGTTTTTCAGTCTTGTGAAAGCCATTAGACTTTCATCGTCCCACTGTACAACATCTGGCATTCCTCTCGTGGTCATTTTTATCAAGGGCCTGGCTAAGGCTGCAAATCCCAGAATCCACTGCCTGCAGTACCCTAATACACCCAGGAACATTCTGACATCTTTTTGAGTACGGGGCAACTGCATTTTTTGAATTATTCTCACTCTTTCTGATGTGACTTTTCTGACACCCTTTTCTATTTGGTGTCCCAGATATTTTACAGATTTCGCACAGAACTGTAGTTTGTCAGGGGCTACTTTATGCCCTTTCTCACACAGATGATTTAGGAGGGCAATGGTGTCAACTACACAGTCCCGGTGACTTTTAGACGCCAGTAGAAGGTCGTCTATGTACTGCACTAACACAGAGTTCCCAGGTAAGATCAAAGTCTCTAGACATTTCTTCAAGATCTGATTAAAGATAGAGGGGCTCTCTGTATACCCCTGAGGGACCCTGTTCCAACAATACACGTGACCCTCGAAAGCAAATGAGAAAAGAAATTTGCTGTCGGGGTGCAGGGGTATCGAAAAGAATGCATGACACAAATCAATCACAGTGAACCATTCAGCATCCCAAGGAATCTGGTACAATATCACTGCAGGGTTTGGGACAATAGGGCAGCAAGGAACTACAATTTTGTTAACCTTTCTTAGGTCCTGCACTACCCTATACTTGCCACTAGGCTTTTTGATGCCCATAATCGGTGAGTTGCATGGGCTGCTCATCACTTCCTGTATGATGTTTCCTTCCAATAATTTTTGTATTTCCAGAGTGACACCTGCTTTCACTTCAGCATTCATTCGGTAGGGCCTAGTGTTAGGATATACTGCATTGTCCTTGATGGCTATTTGTATGGGGTCCACATCTTTCATCAACCCCACATCCTTTCCAGTGAAATCCCACACCTCTGGCTTTACAGCTTCCTGTAGTTCTTGGGGCAAGTCCTGCAGGGTCAATCTTTTAATTTCTGAGTCAGGTCTAAGCAACAATAATTTATAAATGCCGTCTTCATCTGGGGTCTGTATTTCAACACCTTTTGGTGTGCAAAAGATGGTACAGTTCATTTTGCACAGCAAATCACGTCCCAGTAGATTCACTGGACTGGTGTCACAGACGACAAATCTATGCATCTGTTTAAAATTTCCAATTGAAATCTCCATTGGTTCGGTAACAGGAGTACTAATCAATTGATTAGATACACCTACTACTTGGATATTTTCTCCCGAGAGGGGTAGGTTTGGAACGTCCACTGTTCTTACAGTAGAACGGGTAGCGCCAGTGTCCAACAGGAAGGTGACATCATTTCCGTCAACCTTTCCTTCAATATATGGTCCAGACTGGTCTACCGGCAAGGAAGCGCCAAGTACGCACTCCTCGTCCTCCCCTCTCAGGCCCCGTCAGTCCTGATCGTTACAAAGGAAGGTATCATTTAGCAGATACTGCGAAGTTGCTGTATTTCTGTTCTCCCCGCTTTCCCAAACCTCTATCTCTTCATTTTCTGCCTGTCTTCCCCTGTATACCTGCTTGGGTGCTCGAGGCACCTGAACTGTTTTTACCTGGGGTTGAGTCTTTCTTGGTCTTTCTTTCTGCGTCTGTGGAGTTAAATCAGGAGTTTTCTCATTAACATCAACTAATTGGGGACACTCGTTTCGCCAGTGTCCAATTTCGCCGCACTGATGGCAGGGAAATTTTTTCATAGCCTCTTCCCTGCTAAATTTGGGCCGGGGCTTTCCTCCACCCCCTCCCCCAGGACCTTTGTTCTCAGCATTTTTAACCATGTTACTCAATTGTTTTTCCTGTTGTTCTGCGAGCTTCACCTGAGCCCACATAACCTTCTCCTTAAGGGCCTTTTTCTTTTCTGCCATCTCGTCCTCGCAGTACTTAGCATACCGCAGGACCTCATCCATTTTCTTAGTATGCCAACAGATTTTATTGTCTTTTATCCACTGACAAATTTCAGGTCTTAAACCATTTACAAACCTGTAAATAAAGTGCGTCATATCTTTCAGGTCGATGTTGTCAATACCACTGTATGTTTTAAATACCTGCAATAACCTCTCATAGAAGGAGTGCACTGTCTCGTCCCTTTCCTGTGTTGTTCTATCTATTTTTGTCCAATCAGTTTCCTTTGCGGGCACCTTTTCTTTCAAATGCTGAATTACCTGCTCATATTTTCGCATGACATCCTTTGATGGCTCTCCAGTTTCCTTGTTTCTGGGGTACTCCTCACTCGGCCAGTCTATGTTTATTTTACACTGGGTCCATAAATCTACTGGAACCACAATGTCGAAAAACCCATCCAGGTCTTTCCACAGACATTTCTGTACCTTCACGAACCTCTCCACCTGCCTGTACCAGTCAACTGGTTTCTCTCGTAATTTTGGAAAATCGTTCGTGAAGGACACAATATCCTGCCTAGACCAGGGGACATGCACATATTTTCCCCCTGGAACTTCGCGCATGGGGCATAACTGCTCAGGCTTTTCTACCTCTCTTAAAGCAAACTCGGGAGTCACTTGTCGGGAGCGAACCTCTTCCCTCTTTTTCGCCCACCTGCTTCTCCATCTTTCCACATCTCCCCATTTCTGCAGTACCCCCATTAATTCTTTAATCTGCAACTTCTTCCCTGCCACATTCAGGTGTTCTATATCTTTGTCTGAGAAGTCTGCTCTGTACGGTTTCTGTAAGGGCTTGGATTTTGAGATATCTACCCCCATACTAACTGCTGTTTCGGTCAGTTTTTCATGGAGCACTCTGGTGTTCCTAGTAAAGCTTTTACATATGAACGACAATTCTTCCTCAGAGTAGGTATTCAATCGATCCAACCCCACATTTCCTGCCATTAATTCTTCTATTTCGACCCTCAGCTTGTAGAGGTCTAAAGGTTTTGTTTGCGGAGTCTGCTTCTCTAATTCACGACTCCAACTCTCAATTTCATCCGGAGTTACCAGAGAGACATTCCTAGTACCTGTTGCTGTCTCTAATTTAATTTCTTTTGTATTAAAAGGGTTATACCTCTGCTGTATTCCCTTTCCAGTCTGTTTGTTTGGCAATTCCAAAAACGCTACTTCAGACTCGCACTCACTGGACTGATCATCTATGATGATCGGTTCCTGTCTCGGGGTTGCCATGACTGGGGTCATAACTGGAGTAATCGGATTTCCCTGACCATTTCCGTATAACGGGACCACCGGTCCAATAGTTACTGGAATAGTCAATGCCTCAGGACTGGTATTTAACTGAGAAATTTTCTGAATTATTTCTGTTCTTTGTCTAGCTAGAGCCTCTTGCTCCTTTTCCACTAGTACCCTTCTTAAAGTTGTGTCATGTAATATCTGGGGGGTCAATGGAGGAGTAAAACTCGGGGCAGTAGGATGCGTTTCACTTGGTCCTCCCCCATAATTTGGTTTCGGGAATAAAGTTCCAGTATTAAAGGACCTGCGCTCTTCCCCATATGGAGGTTGAACAAAAGGCAGTCCTGAATTCGATGGTTTCTCTTCACTTTCATACAAGGGTCGGGGGAAAAAGGTTTTCGTACATGAATATTTTTCTTCCTGGCTTGCGGGCATTTTGGGATATATATCCCTTGTTTCCGTCGGTTCGGGTTTTTCAGGATAGGGCAATACTTGACCACCCCCTCCCAGTCCCAGGGACCTGTCTTCTTCTTTTAGGAAGTGGCGTCGGGGAACATCTCCTACACTGGAAGGTCGGGTTCCCTCATTGTAAGGTGGCGGACTTCTGGTACAGATGTCATCTATTAGGTCATCATCTGAATCCCCCAGGGCCCCCCAATGCTTACATTTTTCAGTACTTTTCTCACCCGCTCCAATGTTATGACATGCCGGCATCATGGGAAACAGACCCTCAACAATCATGCTCTGTCTCCACTGTTTCATCCTTTTATCCCTGGACTCCTGTTTCTGCCTGGGGTACCACTTGGTCAAACCCTTGTCCATTCGGGGTCTTTCTCTTTCAAAAGCCTCAATCTCCCATTCCTCTAATGCCTCATACTGCGTTAGTCTTGGTCTGGGATGCAGTTCATTCATTCGGGTTCTTAAATTAAATAAGATCCTACCATTGAAAGTACCATCTAACGGAAAAGCCAATACTCCGTCATCTTTTGTGTACTTCACCCAATTCTCCAGCCACACACAGGTATTGTACCCTCGGTCAAACATCATGAATGAGGCGGGAGTATTGGGTGCTGGGACAAGAACACCTTCTCTAGATTTAATCGGTTTGTCCGTTTTAAAATAATTTTTCACCTTACTTACAAGGGACATTTTTCTCTTGGTTCCGTACATAATATCGTATCTATTAGCCTTCCACTGATCCCTTTCAAACCCTAGATGCCTTGGATCAGGTCGAGTCTCTGTAGTCTGCGAGTGCCACATACGACTTCTGCGCTAACTTTGTTTACAAACTACCTCCAATCAAAAACGCGCTTCAGAAAATTCGTGCAACCAATGGGTGCGCGACACAAAATAAGCTCCGCCAATGGGTGCGCGGCCCCTTCGTGAGACAGTTCCCACGCTCCGGCGCTCACCCCTCCTTTACAATTTCAGCTCCGCTACCCGCCCGCTGCTTCTACCAATCCCAGCGCGGCACAGAGTGACGTCAGAGGCGCTTCGCGACTGACTCCCTCCCTTCACAAGGTAACGGAAACTTTCTTTCTTTTAAAGTGCTCAGTGCTTGGTTATTTTACAACAAATACACATTCGCCACAGTGCTCAAGTGTCTAGACAGAGAAAGAATTCTTTTACTGCAAGTAAACTACTTCCATTTACTTTTCACTCGCTGCGGGCAGATCTCTTCCGCCTACCCTTCACTCTAGCATCGGTGAACCTGTTATTCCCCTAAACTCATCCACTTCTTTCCGGGATATATTCCGAGTTTAAGGTTTCTCAGCGGACCCCTCTGCTTTCACGCTAGCTCCGAGGAACCTGCTACTTTTCCGATGTGACCCTTACTAGGTTACGCCACTATGGGAATTTTGCCAATGAACCCCGTTACTGTCATTTATTCACACATGTATTCAGAAAACCCTAGTTAGTGCTTCCCGGTTATCCTAACCTGTACCTAACTTTCCTCGAACCTGTGACCTCAGGACAATGGATTCTATTCACCACTTGCCCTTTCAATTCCCCGGGGAGTTCGGACAACACTTAACGATTCGATTTACAAATGCATGGATTAGTACATATAACAATATAAGAACAAGAAAAATGACAATACAAAAATTCATGAATTATTTTTTTTACAAGATATTATTCGTGCGTATTCACAAGAGATTGATCAGGTCTCTTAGAACAGCCGCTCTTATAGCAGCATTAATATAATAGCAGCTTCCGACTTAACTAGTCCAACTAATCCCTGCCTTACTCTCAACTAGTCCCTAACCATCCTCTAGCTACCAGAAAACTGATAGAGCGCGCGAGGCCACCCGGCCAATAGTTTTCGCCGTTTCCGGCTTCAGGGCCCATATACTTTCCAAATCACCATATACATCGATCGGGTGACTTCACGAGCTCTACCAGGTTGAGTGTGTGTGTGTTCCCTGCTACCAATTTTCGGTGCACCCGACTTACCATCCACCGATGCGGGTGCCTAATGACCACAATGAATCAGGGAGCTAGCTGTAAAGAAAGGCAGCAAAATACAAACCCAACCAATAACATTCAAATACTGTTTAAATGACCACGGACAACTGGAAGTTTAAAATGTTTATCTAAAGTTCAATATTTTCTTGCATGAGGTACAATAAAACAAGGCAATCAATAACCAAGATAACGTAAATCACATAAGCATAAAGAAATAATGACAGAGTAATCATCAAGGTACTAATAAAATGTAACGAAAAAAGATACTATGCAAGTCAGTATTATCTAAACAGGGATAGCCTAAGTGTGGGTGACTATAGGAGAGTTTATAATGAATACCACGCTTCACTTAAGGTGAATGGGCCTTTGAACAATCTAGGCAACGAAGTTCTAGACCATATCAGGAAATGACACACTGCTATGCAAAATATAATTTCTAACAAATGAGAAGACATAGGAATAAACTTTAGGGAAAATATAAATGACTTTCAATAGTTGCAGAAAGGCATGGAAAATATCACATATGCAATGTTGAACTTTATTAAAGCAAAGGTTAGAAATTCAGAAGGTGCAAGAATTTCAAGAGGTTCAGAGCAATATTTACCTAGAAAAGTGTGGAAACCAAACCCTGGCCACGGGTCAGTTAAGGACAGGAAACCCTCAAGGAAGGATACCCCTCAAAGGACAGCAGGTGCAGAATGGACACCCAGGACAGGACAGGATACCCTCGGAAAACGAATCAGGACAGGACCCTCAGGACAGGACAGCAAACCCTCAGGACAGGACCCTCTTCAGGACAGGACCGGAACCCACAGTTCGGAAGCAACGCCTGCGCTCCACCCGCTCTGCAGCTATCGATCAAGACCCCGATTGGGTTAGCGAACTCCCAGCTAAGTGCCTTGCCAGCACTTTAAGGTTCAGTAGAACCTTAGTCTATGGTCAAATTCGGACAGAGTGCTCCGCAGCGCTCTGTATCTTCAGTCACCTATTGAGTGCGTTGGGTCAGTGACAGGTCAGCTAAACCAGACAAGTCGGACGGTTCACTAGGTGAACCCAGGGTAGATATACAGTTTGGGGACAGTGTACCACCCCCCAATGTTGCAAAGTGTCAGAATCCCTCAATTTCGATTGGTCCTAAGGTAGGGTTTGGGTAACACACCAATCACAATACACGAATTGAAGCCTTCATTAACATATTTGGGTACCGCCTAGCAGGTTTGGGGTTCCCATGAGAAGTTACACGGCAAACAGTAGCGCAACATTACAATGTATCATATAAGGAGCCACATTCGCTGTTCTCGCAGGGCAGAGGTGACTTTCTCAGGAGCATCTTGCCCATCACTGCCAACTGGCGGTGTTCCATCTGTCAAGGTCCCTCGTGCTGCCGAATGTCGCACAGGCGCAGAAGGGACCTCCAATATGGCTCTCCTCTCACTCAGACCCCCATTTCCCGCGGTACATGAAAAGTAAGCGAAAACAAATTAATACATAATAATGTCATTATGAAAACACATCACAGGGTTTGTACTTTTAACTCATCATCAAGAAATAAACTTATTGCATCTAAATGTTAGCTACATTGACACGGACACAAGAGCAGTGGCACGAGCAGTACCACATGATAAGCACAGCTATGAATTACGCATGCGCATAACTTTCCCTCCACTTCTGCAGACGCGTCAGGACACGTGAGTGTGGCTGACGCATGCGCAGTAACTAAAATACAAGCGGCGGCCATTTTTAGGGACACAGATTAATTCATTAGAAATACACATAGGCAAGCTTCGGGAACTTTGCCTAAACAAAATAAAGGTTAGTAAAACATACATTTTTGTTACCTTATTACACATAAACGAGGTTCTTGATTTCGGCAAGCCGCAAAATATGCGAAGCTTTGCTTCATCAAATCAACTGCTCACACATATATGCACAGAGTCATACACCTCCCAGCCACCCACACACACACTCAGTCTCCCATACAAATGCTTGGGCAACCAATCAATAACCCATATAGTTACTCATATAGCTACTGATCAACACATGCAGCAGTTTACAGAACAACAGACATAATGATGCACAAATTAAGACAGTTTAGTCACTAACCCATGCATTCAGTGAGACACATTTAATCACTCACTCATACAGTCAGTCACGCACCTACTAAATCCTTCATCCAGACACTTCTACATCTACTCATTCTTCAATATGTAAAACATATTTAAACTTTACAGAAACACACAGTCACTGGATGATGTCATCAGTGATGTCATCAGTGATGTCATTTGAGATGTCATCAGTGATGTCATCAGTGATGTCACTGACCATGTCATGAATGATGTAATATGTGACATGATCAGCAGTGGATTGCGGGTGCGCGATATATAGTTAGTGCAACTAACTATATATGGAATTTCAATGGTTTTGTGTGAGTAAAATAAGGTTTTTTAAATGCTAATTCCTAACTATATATGGTCTATAACCTATGGTTTTTTCAGTGAATTTTCAAGGTTTTGTAAATGCTAATTCCTAACTATATATGGTCTATAACCTATGGTTTTTTCAGTGAATTTCAATGGTTTTTTAATAGCAAATATCATAAGCTGTCGAATGTCAAGTACGTGGTAAGTGAAAACATTTTCGTGTTTATGCACACTGATCTGCTTTGAATGGTGCCCCCCCCCTCATTTCTATTAGGAGTACTCTCTCTTTGCAGATAGTGAAAGGTAGTTAACGCAGGCCTTTGCCCCCATTGTAATCCGTCGTGCCTGCTTCTCTCTCCATTTGATTGATTGTTATCCAAGTATTTACTGTTTTAGAATTAGTTCTCTTTGGTTCATTCTCTATTTACAAACAAACACAGAGTCGCAATACTCTGTTTAGTCTTTGCAGATAACGAAAAATCGTGTAAAAAAAAAGAAAAGGAATCGAGCAAAATCAGTAGGCCACTAATGGGATCTCTTTTTGACCTCGCTAAAATAGAAACATTAGGAACAACCCCTCATGACAAATACAAAACTAGTGAGATGAACTGAACTCCACACAATGATGGCTGCAAAACAGCTCGGCTCCGCCACCCACCCCGCCCAAAATAACGATAAAGAACGGCTGCCATGATTGGTTGCGGAATGACCACGACGGAGCTACGAAATGGTGCTGCTCTCATGCTAACCCCAGCTTCAGTCTGAAACATCCAGAAACACTGTAGACTACCAATTCGATCAGTTCCGGTAGCGCCCCAATGTAACCCGGTAGAGAAGAACTAGCCCTCCCCTCTTTGACTGATGGTTCTTGTTGCCTGTCCCTTCTGTTGTCATTTAACAGAACTATTTAGCCTGCTGAAAGGGGTTGTGTTCCGACCGCTGGTTGGTGGAGACATTTTGACTATATTCTGTACCTGCGTTGTCGCGTAATGCGTCATATGACGCGCCGCGTTAGCGCATCCGGAAGTCATCCGGGGCGCGCAGCGCGTAACGTAAGCATAACAAGTCATGTGACTTGTTAATAAAACTTTTCATTGGTTCATTTTACTTTTCTTATTGTAATGATGAAAGGCTTGGTCATATGACCTAAAAATTACGCTTTTCATTACTTCCGAACATTATTTTTTCTTAAATATATGTTATAATGTTCCAGGCTAATGTACTTTCCCGGAAATTTTACAACTGTCCTGCAAGTAAAATATATTCTTTTTTCGAGAAAAAGAGCATTTCTTCGTCCCATGACGGAGCCGTTGAGCAAAAGAGGGTCGACCTGCTGTCTTAGTCGCCGATACGCCTGAATATGAGATTCTTATCGATCACTTTATGTTGCAGGAATAGAAAACACAACAGCCCTTGACCATTTATCTTTACTGCGTTCCTTCGTATTATACCTTTTACCCTTCATGTAATTGGTCTGCTTTATTTCACTTGCCTTTTAATGATTCTAAAACAGTCACTATTATTAAAAACTTTACCAATGTATATACTACTACCATGTTTTCTTTTAAAAACCTTTATTGTGAAAATTTCATTATACAAATACGAGCCTATAACCACGTGGGCCTGCCACAGAGCAAACTGTAATCGTATATGATGAATAGACATTTACACTGTAGAGGAACGTAACGGGCGGGCCATTAGGTTGCAAGAACTAAGGTGTCTAACAGTTACGGAATCGGTGGACGTACATTTTATAATTAAAATACGACAGGGCCAGTTACAATAAAATTATCTAGATATACATTTGCGGGCAAGTACCATGGGTGACGTTAATTCGAACTTTCAACAGTACAGTAATCAATAACACATCAGAACTTAATATCAATAGGGATGTCGAAATATTCAATCAATTCTCGTCCCCGCCCGCCATGTGCTTCAAAACTGCATACGTATCTCGTGATTTCAAGGTTCTGCAACCAGTACACAACAAGGAGTTACGAGTCCCATTTATTCCGGCGCCATTTTGGGCGAGGACGGGCAGGTCCAGGATATAGTCAAAATGTCTCTACCAACCATCGACTATGATGATGTTCATATGCTGTATTTATTAGAGTAACACTCATCTGTCCACATGAAATTAATTTGCCACAATCTAAACATGTCATTTTAATCTTTCCAAAGTTCTTCTAAATATTTGGGACCGTTTCCCTTGCCTCTGAAGCTCTCAGTGCCACTTCTTTGATGAATGTACTAGCAGGTCAGGGGTTCTCCTCCAAATCTCTCTTTTATGCAGCACTATAATTAATTGGTGCCACCTCTCCATATGACGATGCATGGTATAGTTACCACAACTATATTTTTTTTCGGTTCCTCTGGAGAGTTCATCGTGGCAGATGAAGCGTGTAACGTACCGGGCATTTACCTTTTTTTGCATGTACAGGAAAGGAAAAAAAAATCGAGCGTCCGAGTTCTAAGGTGTCCCAGGGCCATTTTAGTGGACCAGGCCCAAATCCAAAGAACAGGCCGCCATTTTGAGAGTCCTCTTGCAGCCGCCTGTCGCTGTAGCATCAAGAGCAGCCGAAACTCAGCTGAATGGCAACTGAAACGGTAAAGGGGCGCCCCACTACAGCAGACGAGCCTCCACCTAGGAAGGCCCATTCACGCCGGCTCCCCCCCCCTTCGGGCACCCCACGCCGTTATTCGGAGCAGTATTGTAGGATGGCCACACCAGTGCGGCAACTTGCTAGACATCACCTCGGTGGTAACCGAATCTCAACGCCTTGTGGTGTCTCCTATTCAGAAAACATTGTTATGCTGCCTTCGACCTATTCGCCGCAAGTGCGCACACAACTCAACTGCATAGCTTGCTAGACACCACCTCGGTGCCATCCGGATCTTGGAATGTCAGCACCTTTTGGTGTCTTCTCTTCAGAAAATATTGTTGCGCTGCCTTTGGCCCCATTCGCACATCGGTCCGCTACTGACGCCATCTCACAGGCTAATGGGGCGCCCCACGCCGAGTTTCAGCATTGTAGAATAACCACACCAGTACAGCAACTTGCTAGACATCACCTCGGTGCCATCCGGATCTCGGCGCCCCACTGCAGATGAAGTGCCTCTCAACTATGAAACCACCACGGTGACATCCGGATCTTGGCGCGTTGTGCTGCCTTCGGCCTATTCGCACATCGGTCCGCTACTGACGCCATCTCACAGGCTAATGGGGCGACCCACGCCGAGTTTCAGCATTGTAGGATGACCACACCAGTACAGCAACTTGCTAGACATCACCTCGGTGCCATCCGGATCTCGGCGCCCCACTGCAGATGAAGTGCCTCTCAACTATGAAACCACCACGGTGACATCCGGATCTTGGCGCGTTGTGCTGCCTTCGGCCTATTCGCACATCGGTCCGCTACTGACGCCATCTCACAGGCTAATGGGGCGACCCACGCCGAGTTTCAGCATTGTAGGATGACCACACCAGTACAGCAACTTGCTAGACATCACCTCAGTGCCATCCGAATCTTGGCATCTCAACGCCTAGTGGTATCTTCCATACAAAAAATATTGTTACGCTGCCTTTGGCCCCATTCGCACATCAGTCCGCAACTTAGACATCACCTCGGTGCCATCCGGATCTTGGCATCTCAGCGCCTTGTGGTGTCAGTCAGAAAATATTGTTGCGCTGCCTTTGGCCCCATTCGCACATCGGTCCGCTACTGACGCCATCTCACAGGCCAACGGGGCGCCCCACGCCGACTTTCAACATTGTAGGATGGCCACAGAAGTGCGACAACTTACTAGACACCACCTCGGTGCCATCCGGATCTTGGCGCGTTGTGCTGCCTTCGGCCTATTCGCACATCGGTCCGCTACTGACGCAAACTCACAGGCCAACGGGGCGCCCCACGCCGACTTTCAGCATTGTAGGATGGCCACACCAGTGCTGCAACTTGCTGGACACCACCTCGGTGCCATCCGGATCTTGGCGCGTTGTATTGCCTTCGGCCTATTCGCACATCGGTCCGCTACTGACGCCGCCTCACGTGCCAACGTATTTTCTCCGCATTTTATACCCTATGCCGCATAACAGGTCATGTGACTTGTTTATAAAACTTTTCATTGGTTCATTTTACTTTTGGTTTCCTAATGATGGAAGGCTTGATCATATGACCTAAAAACAACACTTTTCATTGGATGAAAACTTTTTTTTTTCCCCAAACGATGAAAGCCCCACCTTGTTTCTGGATGTTTCAGACTAAACTGGCGTCAGCATGAGAGCACCACCATCTCGTAGCTCCGTCGTGGTCATTCCGCGAGCAATCATGGCAGCCGCTCCCCACCAGAAGCCTGCAGGAGTCGGGGCCCCCAAAACTTTTGATGAATTCTCAAGGCGGAGGGGACGCTTTCGAGAATGGGGTCCAAGACCTAGCAGACAAGCGTCCGATTTCCAAGGTGTCCCAGGGCCATTTCAGTGGACCACGCCCAAAAAGGAAAGAGCCTGCCGCCATTTTGAGAGTCCTGTGGCAGCCGCCTATCGCTGCACCGCAAGAGTGGGCGCAACTCAGCTGAATGGCGGATTTTGACACAGTGGACCAAAAGCGGACGGAATGGCAACTGAAACGGTAAAGGGGCGCCCCACTAAAACAGATGAGACTCCACCTGGAGAGGCCCGTTCACGCCGCCTCCCCCGGGGCGCCCCACGCCGTTATTCGGAGCAGCATTGTAGGATACCAAAACCAGTGCGGCAACTTACTGGACATCACCTTGGTGCCATCGTTCTGCTGCCTTGGAACTATTCGCACATCAGTTTGCTACTGATGACCCACCCCCCGCGACGCCCCACGCCGTTATTTGCTGGGTGGCAACTTACTAGACATCACTTTCGTGTCATCTAGATTTCGGCGCGTTCTGCTGCCTTGGAACTATTCGCACAACAGTTTGCTACTGATGACCCACCCCCCGCGACGCCCCACGCCGGAAATCTGGACGTTGTGCTGCGTTGGGACTATTCGCACAGCCGACCGCTACTTCGTTGTTTTTCCCTAAAAATGTTTATATGTTATTACTATTTTTGTTTTCTTGTATATATTTATAAATTATTAAAGTTTTATAATCTTACTACTTTGTCGGAGTGCTATATATTTTTAATGTGACACATAATTGTAAAAACTTTGATGTACAAAGAGTCATCCCTGGAATCTTCCGCTTCACGCTCGGTCCCCTCCCCAATCACAATACAGGATGGTTTTCAGATAATAGCAACGCTTCTGCTGTGACGGATCTCATCGAGTGTGGGCCTTGATCTACTATAACTCCTTTGAAGAGGGGTGATTCTTTACAGCTGTGGCCATAAACTACATCTGCAGGGCTAGCTGATAGCCTAGGACCGGCCTGGACAATCGGACACAGAGGAAAAGGAGTGTCAGAGGGTGCGGTAGTGAATAGGGCGAAAGGGAGGTGTCGGGCGGGCACAGGGAGTGATTCTCAGGGAAGAGCAGCGCAGATGGGGGGAGGTTTATTACCCATGCATAAGACAGAGAGCGGGGGTGACCACTGCCTGGGTGAGATGCTTGCGAGGGTGGGGAGCCATGCTAAGGATCGACAGCGTGCACAGAGTGGGTCTGGTCAAGGCATCTAAAATGGCTGCCGTGCACGACAAAAGTGTGGCATTTGAAAAAAGACAAGATGGCGCACACAATGTTTTTCAACAATTCCTGATTTCCTTCGAATCGATCGTTAACAGACGTTGGGGCATATTACCAAAGTTAAGCGATATTTATCCCTAACGATGCATTGCAAAGATTTTTTTACCGTCAGAAATTATCGCAGATAAACCTTGCTATTATCAAGGTTTATCGCAAATACGATAAAAAACGACCGCAATGCATTAATATCGCTGAAAACTCAGCGATATTCATGCATTACCGAGCTAATGCTCTTAGCCATGTTATCCACCTCCCATTGGATAACATGGCTAAGAACTGCTCAGGGCAGCTGTTACTTTTTGGAGATATTCGCGCTTATCTCGAATATTTCCAAAAGTTGATAATAGGAGATAGCGATGTTAGCGACTGTTTCCAGTCGCTAACATCTTGGCATGCCCACTTTGCACGTCATTAGTGATAAATATCACTCACATGCAAAGTGGGACCCAAGATGGTCGCTATCTCCTACTAGCCGTCGCTAACTGGTGTTAGCAACAGCTAGGTAATACAGATATAATTTTATCTCCGCGAAGCGGAGCGCTGTTACAGATATATATCTTGTTTTTGAACGTTAATTTCTCAAAATGCACTGAAGCACATATATTGAGACATAGCAAAGGCACATCGGGCTACCAGTCCCTAGGAGATAGCGATGTTAGCGACTGTTTCCAGTCGCTAACATCTTGGCATGCCCACTTTGCATGTCATTAGTGATAAATATCACTCACATGCAAAGTGGGACCCAAGATGGTCGCTATCTCCTACTAGCCGTCGCTAACTGGTGTTAGCAACAGCTAGGTAATACAGATATAATTTTATCTCCGCGAAGCGGAGCGCTGTTACAGATATATATCTTGTTTTTGAACGTTAATTTCTCAAAATGCACTGAAGCACATATATTGAGACATAGCAAAGGCACATCGGGCTACCAGTCCCTAATATTTTACCAAGTTTCGTGCAAATCCATTCAGCCGTTCGATTATTATTATTATTTTTTTTTTTTTGCCCCGCGGGGCCCTTTTAAAACCTCCACATCAAACCTAGGGGGTCAGCGAGGATCTACTATGCCCCCTTATGGTCATTTGCCCCTTCGCTTTGGCCTCCTCTTGTCTCTCGATCCTACCGAGAGACAAGATGGCGGCCGCTACGTACTGTTTGGAATGTTTACAGACACCGGAGAGCCAATCAGCTTCGCTTCGCAAAGCTCCGTAACGCGAAAAGTACGCGAAGCGGTGCGCTGTTACAGATATATATCTTTTTTTGAACGTTAATTTCTCAAAATCCACTGAAGCACATATATTGAGACCTAGCAAAGGCACATCGGGCTACCAGTCCCTACAATTTTGCCAAGTTTCGTGCAAATCCATTCAGCCGTTCGATTATTATTATTATTATTTTTTTTTTGCCCCGCGGGGCCCTTTTAAAACCTCCACATCAAACCTAGGGGGTCAGCGAGGATCTACTATTCCCCCTTATGGTCATTTGCCCCTTCGCTTTGGCCTCCTCTTGTCTCTCGATCCTACCGAGAGACAAGATGGCGGCCGCTACGGACTGTTTGGAATGTTGACAGACGCCAGAGAACCAATCAGCTTCGCTTCACAAAGCTCCGTTGCGCGAAAAGTACGCGTCCTGGGCCGCTGCCCGGTCCGCTGTTACAGATATATATCTTTTTTTAAACGTTAATTTCTCAAAATCCACTGGAGCACATATATTGAGACCTACAAAAGGCACATCGGGCTACCAGTCCCTACAATTTTGCCAAGTTTCGTGCAAATCCATTCAGCCGTTCGGGCTAAAAGTGAGGCCAACCGCCCTATGGAAAACTCAATGTTAAAAACACGTTTTGGGACCCCCCTTTTTTCTCGGCCCCCACTGGACGAACCCCCCCCAAATTTTCAAGGGCTGCTCAGAAACAAAATGTGCCATTTTCCTGACAATTTCAGCCAATTCCGTCCACAAACGCCAAAGTTATTAGACATAGAATTTTCAAAAAACCCATAGAGAAAAAATCCTAACTATATATACCTACTGGCGACCGCCAGTAGGTAATATATATATATACATATGTTTCAACGATTCTCGGTCCAGGTCTCCCTCCGTGTTTGGCGCTTCTTGCTGGTGCGTAGCTTCGTGCGGTGGAACCAAACCGCTTAATATTACAACTGGGTCCCCCAAAGAAAGCAATATCCGCTGGGAAACAAATGAAGCCGCCACTCCAGCCGCTCAAGATTTGTGTGAGACAACTTAATTTATTCCTAAATCCATTACAGCTTATTCACAGCACTGTGCTGTGAATAAGCTGTAATGGATTTAAGAATAAATTAAGTTGTCTCACACAAATCTTCAGCGGCTGGAGTGGCGGCTTCATTTGTTTCCCAGCGGATATTGCTTTCTTTGGGGGACCCAGTTGTAATATATATACATATATATAGGTTTTAACATGCACCTACACTATAGTGATTTCACATTTTATTATTTTTTGTAGGAGACAGATAGTCCGCACACAACTGGGATGAAAACTCAACAGCACTCTATGAGATGTAACGAATAAACTGAATATGAAAATATGGTTTAATGATTAACAAATAATGAGAATTGAATGCCCGCAGTGGCAGAATTAACATGGTTTCCTCTTGCAGCGTTACGCCCACTGGGGGGGGTATTGAATCGCTGTTATTAACTAATGTGGCCATTATGCTCACTGGGGCGGAATTGTTTTATAGCATCCATTACATGTGCGCACAGGGGCTGAATTGTCGTTAAGTAGTCATTGTAGGTGCCCACATGGGCAAAAGCAAGAGAGTAGACTAGTTTGGGTAAACAGAGTGTTTACCTATTTGATAAGAATATAATTATGGTTTGACAACAAGCTGCATTAAAAACCATTAGATTTCTAGCATGTATGAACTTTGATTAACCACAATGCCTATGTATTATACAGATCTTTGAATTCGGATGCAATTTAAAGATGTCTGCCAATGTTTATTTTCATTCAGCAGTGCTGGGAAGGGTAGTCCTACTTTTATGTTTATATTTAGGTTGAGACACTTAAAATGGATGTATTTACAAACCGAATTTACCCGTGGCCAAGATGCGGCTGCACCGAAACGCGTCGGTTGGTTTTTGACAATTTTGTTTAAATAAATACTTACCACGCACTATGGAATTGGGCTCAAGCTTGCTTCTTTTGGAAAGAAATTAGCGCAAACAATATATATATATAGATATATATATATATTACCTACTGGCGGTCGCCAGTAGGTAGGTATAGTTAGGACCTAGTTTCCATAGGAAATCCGCAACATTCTATTGGGAATAACTTTGGCGTCGGTGGACGAATTTCGCGAATTTTTCAAATTAGGTGGCCAGCTCCGCTCCGCTCCTTCCCTGAAAATTGGGGGGGGGGGATTCGTTAAGCGGGGGCCGAGATAAAAGGGGGGTCCCAAAACATGTTTTCCCCATGTTAATTTCCATAGGGCGGTTGGACTCACTTTTAGCCCAAACGGCTGAATGGATTCCCACGAAACTTGGCAAAATTGTAGGGACTGGTAGCCCGATGTGCCTTTGCTATGTCTCAAGATATGTGCTCCAGAGGATTTTGAGTAATTTAGGTTAAAAAAATATATATATCTATAAGCGCGCTCCGGTACGCGCACCGGGGAGCGCACCGGGCACGTAACGCGAGTTCGCGTGCGGAAAGCTGATTGGCTCTCGGGTGTCTGTCAACATTCCAAACAGTCCGGAGCGGCCGCCATCTTGTGTCTCGGTAGGATCGAGACACAAGAGGTGGCAAAAACAAAGGGGGAAATGACCATAAGGGGGCAGGGTAGACCCCCCCCTGACCCCCTAGGTTTGATGTGGAGGCCATAAAAGGTCCCCGCGGGGCAACAAAAAAAAAACATTTCGATTTTCGCGGGGGGAGCGCCCGGTACGCGCACCGGGGAGCGTACCAGGGAGCGTAACAAGGAGAAAACCCAGTGAAACAGTAAAATAATAAATTAAAGTGCTTAGAGGTAGGGTAGCTTTGAATAGAGTTGTTGTGTTTTGTGGGTGATTTAAGTACTAACATGTAGGTACCAATGCAGAGTCTTAAATTCAATGTACACCTTTTTTTCTGTAGATATCTTGCATGTTGTTACAGAAGTTATTGTGGTATATGGAATCCATACCATAGTCTGTCAGGAAAGCAGAAACAGATCCTTTAAGCACTCCCTGAGAAGACCTAGGGGATAATGGGTAGTCTACCCTGCTCCCTTATGATGTTTTAAAATTGCACAGTATACTGTAAGTTTCACTTTATACTATAATATAAACATAATCATTTTGGTAGTACTTCATGAATTAGATATAAAAATGAATAATGTCTCAAACTATTTTTAATTATTAAATAAACATTTATTGGTTAGAATTTTCATAGTTTAATAAAACTGCCAGCATTAGATCATCTGGTATCTCGTCAAAAATGCATGTTTCAATATCTTGTAAAAAGTCAATAAATTGTTGACCCAAAGACTTATCCATAAAATCCTCGTGAACAAAATCTTCATTAAGAATCTCCTCATTTGAAATCTTGAAAGAAACATTGATGTTTTCTTGTTCCCCTTCAATTTTCTTGCTGTAAATTGCATAAAAAATAACTATATCAGTAGAGTTAGGGCACTGTTGGGTTTAAGTTCAGACAGGTAGTTCGGATTTTTTAACAGTGAAATTAACTTTAGGCAGTGTATGGTATCAGGCAGGAAGTAGAAATATAAAAAAGTGCCTGTGAAGAAGCGTAAGTAAATTCATAATTATAGCAGAGAAGCCTAAGTCAATCCATAAATATAACAGAGGAGCCTATCTCAATCTATAACTATAACAGAGGGACAGTAAATAACTATCAGAAAACGTTTTTTCAAATTAACTTAAAGTGCCCCTTACAAATTAACAACTTACTTTACAGAGAGGTGAAGAAGAAAAAATGCGAAAATCCTTTCAAGATGTACCTCAGGTAGTTGTAGTCGAAATGGCCGTGTTTCCCTCTCATTTTTCATTTATATTCATGTACATAACCAATCAAATGTCAGGAAAAAAAGTAGAAAATGAAAGTAACATTTTAATTGGTTGTAAATTCTAACACTTCATATGTGTTTTTGTCATGTAATTTACCTCAGGATATTTAGACAGTGCTACAGCTCATATGGCTCAATGGAATTCCACCAAACTTGGGACAATGGTAGGGACTGGTATGTAGTAGGGCCTATTCTATATTTGGTGAAAGTGTCTCCAGTGGTTTTTATGTAAATTAACTTTTACAATTTTTTGGGTGCGCTTCCCGGTGCGCGCCCCGGTACGCGTACCGGCAGCGCAACGGGAGTCCTCCATCTTGTGTTTTGGTAGATTTGAGACACAGGATGGAGGACAAACAACGTTGGGAATGGGTAAAAGGGGGCACGGTAGACACCCCCTGACCCCCTAGGTTTGCTGAGGGGGGCTTAGGAGGCCCATATAGGCAAAAAAACCAAAACATTTATTTTTCGCGGGGGGGAGCGCCCGGTACGCGTACCGGGGAGCGTACTTTGGTGAAAAACAGTGAAAAAAGTTAGAGTAAAATAATCATTTGGAGTGATCAGAGGTAGGGTAGCCCTGAAAAGAGCTTTTGGGTTCTGTGGCTTATTTAGGTACCTACAAGTAGGTTCCAATGCACAGTCTTAAATTCAGGAGGAATATTCTATTCCCCTCCTCTGAGAAGTGCACACCATCTCCTCTGTAGATATCTTGCATATTGTAACGCAATTTATTGTTGTAAATTGAACCCATTCCATAGTCTCTCATGTAAGCAGAAACAGATCTATTCACATGTTTCCGTGCTTTCTCAAATTGTGGACAAAATTGGTTGGACCACTTCCATTTCTGTCTTTGGCATATATTGGAAAATACCAAGGCAGTTTGAGGAAAAAGTGCCATCAATTGCTCAAAGGTGTCTTTTAGAAGCATTTCCAGACCTACCCCAGTCAAAGTGCCTAAGTCATTTCCACCACAGTGCAGAATTATGAGGTGAGGGTGTGGCAGATGCAAAAAGGTTTTCACCAGTGGTATCAATTGATGACATCTCAATCCTCTCTGGCCAATCCATTTGATGTGCACATTTGGTAAATCAAGGTTGTGAAAATTTCTGGTAGCTGCATACCTTTGAGCCCAGTGGAAGTAGCTATGTCCAATAATCCAGACAGAATACATGGTAAGAGGAGGTTCTGGTGCAGTCAGATGAAGTGTGGGAATGAAATAGCAGTTGGAACAGTAGGAGTTTGCAAAAAAAACTGTGGAGTTTCAGTGCTCTTGAATCAGAAGCAATGATTGGTGGATTCAGATAGTTGTAGGGTGCCGCTCGCAGAGATTGTTGCCTGCCTTTTGACATCGGACCATTTAATATTTTATTGGGCTTCTGTTTTCCTGGATCTGTGCCGTGCTGAGAGACTCGACGGGTTGGGACTGCGAGGACCAGCAGCCCGGCAACACCGTTCAGCTGCGGTCCTCTTCCCGCCCCCTGCCTGATTACATTGGAGAGTATTTTATCTCTCGCGGCCCCCGCTTCGCGGGAGCCGCTCGCAGAGGTTGTTGCCTGCCTTTTGACATCGGACCATTTAATATTTTATTGGATTTCTGTTTTCCTGGATCTGTGCCGTGCAGAGAGACTCGACTGGTTGGGACTGCGAGGACCAGCAGCCCGGCAACACCGTTCAGCTGCGGTCCTCTTCCCGCCCCCTGCCTGATTACATTGGAGAGTATTTTACCTCTTGCGGCCCGCGCTTCGCGGGGGCCGCTCGCAGAGGTTGTTGCCTGCCTTTTGACATCAGACCATTTAATATTTTATTGGGCTTCTGTTTTCCTGGATCTGTGCCGTGCTGAGAGACTCGACGGGTTGGGACTGCGAGGACCAGCAGCCCGGCAACACCGTTCAGCTGCGGTCCTCTTCCCGCCCCCTGCCTGATTACATTGGAGAGTATTTTACGTCTCACGGCCCCCGCTTCGCGGGCGCCGCACGCAGAGGTTGTTGCCTGCCTTTTGACATTGGACCATTTAATATTTTATTGGGCTTCTGTTTTCCTGGATCTGTGCCGTGCAGAGAGACTCGACGGGTTGGGACTGCGAGGACCAGCAGCCCGGCAACACCGTTCAGCTGCGGTCCTCTTCCCGCCCCTGCCTGATTGTATATAATTAACTCACACTTATGCTGCGCGGTACGCGCGCGGGCGCGCGCCGGGTGAAGCCCGGGCAAAGGGCGGGCCCTCTGAGGCCTGAGGAGCCCGGACCGGGCCCCCCTCTGAACCGCTAACTTGTAGGAGAGGTAGGAAGGGCCTATGGTCTATGGTCAGTATAGCCATTGGTAGCTAAGTCATTGTTTTTCATCAGCTAGTGTTGGTCTGTGTATCTTCTGTTAAGCCCACATTATTTCACCTGGCATTGAGTAACTGTAACACAGAGCCCAAAAGCGGATACAATGTCCTCACCAATACAAATTACACCATCTTCAGTAGGTGAGGGAGCTAAGCAAGGGACTCTAGACAATTACTTTATTAGAGATGCAGCAAGAACAGACAGGGATAGTGCCCTTGCAGAACGACGGGCCGAGCGACGTCGATCGATAGATCTGATTAAGAACAAACGCTCATCGCTAGGCACGTCGCACCTTGCCCTGTCACCCTTCGCTAATACTAATAGTGATAGAAATAACGTAGATGACCTCTCAGAAGTTGGCATTCCTCTACTGCTACAAGACATCACTCCTCCTCGTCCTGACACGATAAATGACTTGATCATAAATCTCTCGTTAGTCTCAGGCACTAAGTCACCAGAGGCGGAAGTCTTTGCAATTCTATCACCGCCACTGGTTGAGCCTATTAATAAACCCAATAAATCCCCGATAAAAAAGGTTCGATCGTACGGTACTCCCCCCAAAAGAAGGAAAAGAGGGGTCAATTCTGCCCAGAAGAATAAAATTAATCCAGTCGCCCGTGGTAATACTGCGACCCCTGTGTCAGTTACTCCAAATACTCCTATACCACCTATAAAATCCCCCTCAATTATACTGGATTCTACCGATTCCGCCTTGTTGATAAGTATTGAGAAAGTAGTACGGTCTCTCATTTTACCTTTGGCCGAGAGATTACGACAAATAGGGCAACAACTGGGAAATTTAGAAAAAGTAATCACAGAATATAAAGAAGGAACTAACACTGCTCTAGCTCCCACAGCAATAACTACAACCACCATGCTGCCCCCAAATCTTCCAAATCTTCCAGTCCAAAATCTAAAGAAAACCACTGATCAGATAACCCCCCAAAATTCAAAATCATCGTCTTCTAAAGTAGTGAGACCAAAGGGAAAAAATAGTGATAAGTTGGCACAAAAGGTCTTAAAGACAAATAACCTGGCCAATCCATCTAATCCCCCTAGTAAGGATATCCCTGTGAAGCCTACTGCCCCTTCCAGGCCAAACGTACATCTACCTCCAGAAGCAGTTCCACTTGTGGTAGTGCTCACCGGAGTGCCGGAACTGAGGGAAGGAAATGTTAACAAAAATGAAGACCAAATCCAACTAAAAAATAAAGTTATATTTTGGCTAAAGAAAAATCGCCCTCTTCCCCCTAATGTGAATGGTGAGATTCTTCACGTCAGACGCCTCCCTTGGTTAAGGCCTTCCAAAAAGAACATTACGGGAGATGTCATCGTAATAAGCTTCAGAGACACAAAGGCAGTTAGATACATCTTAGATTGGCCTTCCTCCACTGATGGTAATTTGATTATCCCTCGTTATTTGACATATTTTTACCCCAGAAATTGGATAACCTATCCAAACTCCAGGCCTCAGGAATATTATCACGACGATACTATTAGACCCACACTACACCGTGACCATAATTATCCTGGGCCATATCTGGACCCACGAGTACACCATTCCAGGCCTATTCTCATCCTTATGAGGCTTCCACTAGGTTCCAACCAAGGCAGCAAGTAGAACAGTACAGAAACATACCCAACTGTCGGAACAATTTTATTGACCCTTCAGACAATCATTACTATCCTTTACAAATGAGAAATTTCTCCACTCAGGTGGGTAATTTTAATTACCATCCGATACCTAGACCTTTATTTATTCCCATACAAAATCGCTTTAACATACTGTCAGGTTTAGATGACATTGAATGACCACTACTTATTCCAAATGTGGAGGATAATCCTGGTTTACCCCTGCCAGCTAACCCAGAATCACCCCAAAAGGTTTGTAAAATGGCTGATTGTTGTGGCAGCCTTTCTTCTACTGGTCTTAGACCAATGAACAATATAAATACCATTCCACCTGTAGAACATTTAAGGACTCCAATTCAGGATGATTCCTTACTATTACAGGAACATAATATGATAACATCAATCTCAACAAGTATTTTGACCCTTTCGATCCTTTTCTGGAATGTTGCAGGTCTTCGCACTAAAATTGACCAACCGACCGGGCTAGAAACAATCAGTCAACACAATATAGTATGCTGCCAGGAAACCTGGGCAGTCACTGCAATTCATATCCAGGGTTATAGATTGTTTCAAATAAGTGCACTTCCCTCACCTGCTGGTAGACCTAAGGGAGGGTTGTCAATATTTGTATCCAATACCCTGAAATTTGAAAAAATGGAAGTAATTTCCAACGATGAGAATTACCAGCTAATTAAATTCTCAGTAAACCGTGGGGATACATACTTTTTGTTAAATTTCTATAATAACCTTTCACCTTCCGATTTTGAGAAAGTTCTCAATAGGATATATTTGATCTTAATGGAGCTAAGGATGAAATTAATTTGGGGTGGCGATTTCAATATCGCTTTGTGTAATGATTATACCAATTCAAACTGTGGAGTTGTAGATGAGGAGGGAGCTCCCATAACGCATTTTGCACACTCCAGTGTTGGGAGCATTTTAACTGAAAAACTATTTGCCCTAGGACTGGGGTTTGCGAATGAACTTGTTGAACCCCCAATTGATTTTTCCCCCACCTTTCATGGTAGGGGTTGTAACACTACAATTGATTTTATTTTGATATCCCTACCCATGAAGGAGGAAGTGATTACATTCAATACGGGTAACGACATTAGTAGTGATCATTTTTCTAATAGTGTTACCATTTCAGTTCCAACAGGGTGGAACCCGACAGGTAACCCAGGATTGTTAACCCAAAAAGCCCTGTCTATAGATAAAATCAATGGTTACTCTGTAAAGTGGGCAAGAGTTGACCCAGATGCCATTACATCAAATGTCGTTCATAAATCACTTCCCATGTTGGAAACATGTCTAAACCAAGACTCCTCTGCTGATGACATTCTAATTAATTTCACTATTATTACCAAAGTAATCAGTAAGTAGCTGCTCCGTAAACAATGGCAGACTGGTTCTCAAGCTAACGGGTGGTTCAATTCGGAATGCCGCAGAGCCCTCTCTAAATTAAAGGAAGCACTGCACAAAACCGAGAGGGGCCAGCAAGAAATCAGGAAGCTGAGACGGGATTATAACCTGGCAAAAAAAGAATGCAGAAAGGATAGGAAAAAAGATCTATGGGAAAAACTCCATGATAGCTGCAACAGAAAGGATGGTAAAATGTTCTGGAGAGTGGTAAACTCGCCCTTTTTAAAGGAAGGGAATAATGGATCGAGCTTAGAGGTAGCAATTAATGCAGACGGATGGGTATCACATTTTTCAAAAATATTCTCAGTAACTGCGGGTGATTCAAATCCAACTATAAATACTTCCCCATATCCAATTGAGTTGTCTTTTAGCCTAGAGGAAGTAATTGAGGCCTTGTCTTCGTCGAAATCCGGAAAAGCCCCGGGGCCTGATGGTGTACCGCTAAATCTTTACACCCACACCCAGGAACTCTGGGCTCCGGTATTAACCAGGGTACTCGAAGCAGCCCTAAAAGGGGGTCTCGTAAAATCATGGTCAACCTCTATTCTGCTCCCCATTTTTAAGAAGGGCGATCGTAATAACCCGGCCTGCTACAGGCCCATTTCCCTCCTGGACTCCTTTGGTAAAGTCGCTGGTCGGTTGATTCTAGACAGACTTCGATCTGGTCAGAAGATAATCACATTCTGACCGACCTGCAATATGGTTTCCGGGAGGGACTGGGCACAGTGGAGCAGGCTTTGAATCTCTCTCTCTTAATGGGGAAGTATGTAAAGGCAAAGAAAGACAACCTTCACCTGGTCTATGTGGATTTGACCGCAGCTTTTGATAGTGTTTCACACTCAAGGCTGTGGTCAATCCTAATAGAATTGGGTGTCGATCAGCCTATAATATGCTTTTTACGTGAGATGTATCAGGGAGCAACGGCCAGGGTCAGGTTTGGAGTGAATGGGGAGCTTAGTCATCATTTCCCTGTTACAAAGGGGGTTAGACGGGGATGTGTACTGGCTCCCTTCTTATTTAATCTCTATACAAACGGGCTTGAGAAGGCCATGTTAGAAGGGAGCCAGGACTTACCTGCTATTGTCCGCCGCCCTATTCCCACGTTACTCTATGCGGATGATGCGGTGATTTTGGCGCGTACCCCAGTTCAACTCCAAAAACAGTTACATTCCTACTGTAATTTTATGGCCTCATTGGACCTCAAGGTTAACATTAAAAAAACTTTTGTTATGCACTTTGGGAAAAAGACATCCAAAAATAAACCGATATCTTTTGGAGAATCTAGGTTAGAGTGCACTAAAACATACCCCTACTTAGGTATATTATTCGATAGTGCTTCATCTTGGAAACCTGCAATTGCTAGCAGGCATCTTCTATTTTTAAGAGTTACTTCTGCCCTAATTACGTTTGCACGAAAACTAGGGAAGCCCCCCCCAAAAGAACTCCTTCAATTATACTATGCAAAGTGCCATAGCATAGCTGTTTATGGCGCCGGGGTATGGGGCTATGTACCAGATGATATTTTGCGGAGGGTGGAGAACACTCTGATTTGTTATTTGTTGGCCGTCTCACAGCGTTCTCCAATGTACGGTTGCCACGTTGAACTTGGCATGGACTACATAGCGGATTACATAAAACTTCAGCCTATTTTATTGTGGCACCGCATCTGGACAACAGAACAATGTTCCTTAACTCGTGCCTTAATCTTAGACTGTTTGGGCTTATATAATTGGTCAAACATACCGTGGCTGTCTTTTGTAAATGATACCTTCAGGGACTTGAACCTTTCGATATATTTTAATGAGCCATTGCTTTTAACTGGAATCCCAAGAAAGTCTCTGAAATTAACGTGTTTGTTACAGTTAAGAGAGCTACGTTTAGCCCAAGAATCTAACAAAGCTTCGAATCGACACTTGCTAAGCATTCAATGTAACCAGGGTATCCAACCGTATCTAATGTATAGATTGACCAACTATGAAAAATATATGCTGACACGGTTTAGATTTAATACTTTCTTCCGCCTGATTACATTTCCGAAGAGACAAGATTGGTCTTCCTCTCTCAATAGGTGTCCATGCCATGGTATCTCGGAACAATCTAATATTCATGTAGTACTGTTCTGCAAGTTCTATGACTTACCACGTAAACGCTGGTTACTGCCAATTCTCTTGACCCAAGGCTTAAGGAGATGCCGACCTGCGTTCCTGGCTTTACAACATCTAGAAACTGTAACAACTGCAAAAAGTATTGCCATGTTTCTTAAAAGGTGTTTTAAAATACGTTGTTCTTACGACCAACCATAGTCCCAAAGTCGTATTATAATATTTCTCCTTGGAGTTTTAAACTATATATTTTTGCCTCTGGTACAGAAAATTTACCATTAACTGATGGTACCCAATTCCTTATAATTTTAATATTTTTTCAGTAGATATAATAGTCTTTATCCAGCAATTGTGACGAAATTGTTTAATATCAATTTTAGCCTGTTTTATGTTATGAACGATGAAACTGTATAATATGTTGATTGCTTTTATGATTTTATTTAGTTCTAAAATCGAATAAAGCTTTATACTACTAGTTAAAAACTGAAAGTTAGGGTGCATGGTTCTGTTTTGTGAAAGAAGTAATTTGAATGGTTAGGAAAAAGTCATTTAAAGAAACATTGCACTGGATAAGCTGGTGTATTGAGAGGTCAAACATCCTTGCTGAGTTCAATTGCAACATTGTAGAATAAACTTTTAAACCTGAGAGCTCAGTGAGGAGGGAGTTGCTATGGTAACAGGTAGAAAGGGCTGAGGGGGGGGAAGGGTGTTGGTTTGAAAATAGAAAGGGAAGAGTTTTGATTGGTTACCATGAGGAATATGTGTGTAGAATTAGAGGTTTTCTGTGCCATTCATGGTTGCAGTGCCTGGAGTACATACCTTTTGCTCTGCTGAAGAAATATTGGTGTGTGTGTCTGACACTGTTCTCAATCTCCCAAAGCATTTGTAAAGGTGAGTAATGATTCATTTAATATAGATAGAGACTTGTATACTCTATGGAGTAGATTTGGAAGCAAATTGTGGTTTTTTAATGTTGCTTTGTGTCATGTTTTTGGATAATGCTTGGTAAAAAGTTTTTACTGCATAGAGGAATTGTATTTTGTAAAATTGTGAAGTTTCAGTAGTGACATGGAATGCTTGTACATAGGACCTGTGCTGTGTTTCCTAAGTGTGATGTGAAAAACGATTTTGGGGAAAATTAATGGCTTTTACATTTTTGAGGAGGAACAAATAGTGTCTGCATGCTTAAAGAAATATATTTGAACTTTTCACAATGATGTCACCTGTGTTACCTCAGATTAGGAAGCACATTGAGCTTGTTTGCTGTTGGTTTGTGTCATGTTTTTTGGTAATGCTTGGTATCAACATTTGCAAGATAGAGGATTGGTATTTTGTGAAATAGTGAGGTTTCAGTAGTGACATTGAATGCGTGTACATAGGACCTGTGCTGTGTTTCTTAAATGTGATGTGAAAAACGATTTTGGGGAAAATGAATGGCTTTTACATTTTTGAGAAGGAATAAATAGTGTCTGCATGAATAAGGAAATACATTTGAACCTTTTACAATGATGTCACCTGTGTTACCTCATACTAGGAAGCACATTGAGCTTCTTTGCTGTTGGTTTGTGTCATGTTTTTTGATAATGCTTGGTATCAACATTTGCAAGATAGAGGATTTGTATTTTGTGAAATAGTGAGGTTTCAGTAGTGAAATTGAATGCTTGTACATAGGACATGCACTCTGTTTCTAAAATGTTATTTAAAAAAAGATTTTGGGGCAAATCAATGGCTTTTAGATTTTTGAGAAGGAATAAATAGTGTCTGCATGATTAAATAAATATATTTGAACCTTTCACAATGATGTCACCCGTGTTACCTCAGATTAGGAAGCACATTGAGTTTCTTTGCTGTTGGTTTGTGTTATGTTTTTTGATAATGCTTGGTATCAACATTTGCAAGATAGAGGATTGGTATTTTGTGAAATAGTGAGGTTTCAGTAGTGACATTGAATGCGTGTACATAGGACCTGTGCTGTGTTTCTTAAATGTGATGTGAAAAACGATTTTGGGGAAAATGAATGGCTTTTACATTTTTGAGAAGGAATAAATAGTGTCTGCATGATTAAGGAAATACATTTGAACCTTTTACAATGATGTCACCTGTGTTACCTCATACTAGGAAGCACATTGAGCTTCTTTGCTGTTGGTTTGTGTCATGTTTTTTGATAATGCTTGGTATCAACATTTGCAAGATAGAGGATTTGTATTTTGTGAAATAGTGAGGTTTCAGTAGTGAAATTGAATGCTTGTACATAGGACATGCACTCTGTTTCTAAAATGTTATTTAAAAAAAGATTTTGGGGCAAATCAATGGCTTTTAGATTTTTGAGAAGGAATAAATAGTGTCTGCATGATTAAATAAATATATTTGAACCTTTCACAATGATGTCACCTGTGTTACCTCAGATTAGGAAGTAGATTGTGCAGATGAGGTGAGGCATGTCCAGAGGTACAGAGGAGGTGAGGCCTGTGTTCAAGACTGTAGTGGGAGAGAGGCCTTTCCTGGGGAGCATAGGTGGTGAGGCCTCTGTCTAAGAGTGCAGTGGACTAGACTTCATGAAGCCTATCCCCCACTGCACTCTTAGACACAGGCCTCACCTCCTTTGTACCCCTAGACAGACCTCTCTTCCACTGCACTCTTCAATACAGGCCTCACCTCCTCTGCACCCCTGGACAATCCTCACCTCATCTGCAACCCTGAATAGACATCAACTCATCTGCATCCATAGACAGGCCTCAGGTTATCTACACCCCTGGACACACGTCACCTGATCTGCACCCATTTACCATCAATTATACCCAATACATTGAGGCCTGTCCAGAGGACACAGATGAGGTAAGGCTTGTCCAACGGTCAGAGGAGGTCAGTCCTCTCCACTGCACTCATGGACACTGAATGCTTGTACATAGCACCTGTGCTCTGTGTCTAAAATGTTATTTAAAAAACGATTTTGGGGCAAATCAATCACTTTAACATTTTTTAGAAGGAATAAATATTGTCTGCATGATTAAATAAATATATTTGAACCTTTCACAATGATGTCACCTGTGTTATGACAGATTAGGAAGTAGATTGTGCAGATGAGGTGAGGCATGTCCAGAGGTACAGAGGAGGTGAGGCCTGTGTTCAAGACTGTAGTGGGAGAGAGGCCTTTGCTGGGGAGCATAGGTGGTGAGGCCTGTGTCTAAGAGTGCAGTGGACTAGACTTCATGAAGCCTATCCCCCACTGCACTCTTAGACACAGGCTTCACCTCCTTTGTACCCCTAGACAGACCTCTCTTCCACTACACTCTTCAATACAGACCTCACCTCCTCTGCACCCCTGGACAATCCTCACCTCATCTGCAACCCTGAATAGACCTCAACTCATCTGCATCCTTAGACACGCCTCAGCTTATCTACACCCCTGGACACGCCTCATCTCATCTGTACCCAGTTACCATCAATTATACCCAATATATTGAGACCTATCCACACAGATGAGGTAAGGCTTGTCCAAGGGTCAGAGGAGGTCAGTCCTCTCCACTGCACTCATGGGCACAGGCCTCACCTCCTTTGCACCCCAGGACAGGCCTCACCTCATCTGCACAATCTGCTTCCTAATCTGAGGAAACACAGGTAACATGATTGTGAAATGTGCTAATATATTTTTTTAATCATGCAGATACTATCTAATCTTTGTCAATAATGTAAAACCAATTCATGTGCCTGAAATCTTTTTTTAAATAACATTTACAAAACAGAGCATAGGTCATATGTATAAGCATTTGATTACACTACCGAAACCTCACTCATTTAGAAAATACAATTCCTTTAGGCACTAACATTTCTTTACCAAGGATTATTAACAATGTATTAGTCTCTATTATATTCTCTTCCTGACTTACTCTATTTTTCCACCTGTCCCCTTCTAACACCCTCTCTCTGACTTATTCCTTTTTACATCCTGACTCTGTGTTACACTCTGTTACACTCTTTCTTTGACTTGCATTCTCTTACACCGTGTCTCTAATTTATTCCCTCTCTCTCTTTTTTACAGCAATTTGTAAGTCATACTTTCTCTTACATCGTCTTCCTGATTTACTAGTGTTTATATCGTTTGCTTATTGTCATTGCTTTGTTGTTTGGTAATAGTGGTCTATAATGTGTGCTACGGGAAATATCTTTGCTGCAGAGGTTCTTGATCAACTAAAAAAATGGGCTTTCACACAGGGACTGATCCCGCTCTTCCAAGCAGGCTTTAGGCCAAAGCACTCAGTCTTAGACAACATCGCGATGTTACAAACTATCCTTGACAAATATGTGGTAATTAAATCCCAGCCTGTGTATGCAGCATTCATCGACTTTACCACAGCGTTCGACCGAGTGGATAGAGTGACCCTATGGAAAAAACTGAAGAAATTAGGAATCCCTGAGCAGTTGTTACGAATTATAATTGCACTGCATACAGACACCTGGTGCCAAGTACAAATGGGGAGGGAAAAAGGCCTGACTAACCTGATCCCAACCCCTAACGGACTCAAGCAAGGGTGCCTCCTTGCCCCGTTGTTGTTCTCCTTATACCTCAGTGATTTGCCTCAGCATCTACAGCGAGAACTAAACTTCCCACCAAAGGTAGCTGCCCAAAAAGTTCATACCCTACTTTATGCGGACGATATTATAGTGTTGGACCAAACACCCTTTGGACTACAAAACGATCTGGATGCCCTGTATAAGTATACTAAGGAACATTTTCTAACACCTAATTTAGCCAAAACAAAAATAGTTTCTTTTTCAGGGAAGAAAAAAAGCAGTAAATATTGTTGGAGACTCGGTGACGAAAAAATCGAAGAAGTTGAGGAGTATACCTATCTGGGTAGGATCTTCACTAAGTTGCTAAAAAACAACCGCCAGTTTCTAAACTTGTCGAGAAAATCAGAGGTGCACGCAGGAGCACTGCTAAGGTTATATGCGGCCTCGGGAAATAGACATTTTTCCTCCCTGCTTAAAGTCTACAGTGTGAAGATCCCTGCAGTTTTATCGTATGCCCTGGAATACATACCTATAAAGCAGTGGACATTCCTGGACCTAAAAGAAGGAAAAATGTTGAGGAAAATGCTAAAAGTAGCGCAGTCTATCCCAGTACAAGCACTCCGCCTTGAACTATCGCTCACGAGCTCTTACTCTCGAGGTATCGCAAACATCATTAGGTGGGCATACAATCTGCTCCATGCAAAGGATGGTACACTTCGCTCCCTGCTTAAAACAGAGACTTTTGATAATGATTCTACGAAGCACGTATTTTATAAAAACATGTCTTTCGCCTTCAAACTGGCGAATATTAGTACTGATCTGTTGCTGACTTGGACACCGCCTCAATTGAAACTCTTCTTAAAATGCTATACCTCAAGACTAAGCTTTGACCTTTACTCATCGCATTGCGCCAAACTAATTTTATATAAAAACTTTGCTGAATCAGTGGTATTTAAAAAAAAAAACAGAACTACATAGATTTTAATCTCACTCACGGCGCTAGGAGATTAATTATCCTGCTCCGGTTGGGCATTCTACCCACCCAAACTATAACATCAAAATGGCATCAAAACGAGTCACCAATATGTAGCCTATGTAACGGCGGGGAGCAGGACTTAGAGCATCTACTGTTCATATGCCCCAATCTAAAAGTAGTAGCGGTGAGAGCAAAACATCTGTATCCTATATATCTCAGATGCCGCATCACCACCGTCAAGGAATTGATTATCGCTTGCAAAACTCCCCCTAATGAACTAGTTTGTTATAAACTTTATACATTTTTAAAACCTCTTTTATCTTTGTATTAACATGAGAACTTTTAAAAAGCTGTAAGAATTGAATTTTATATATTATTTGTGGTCCTCAGTGGAGTACCAAACCAAATAAAACTTGTTACTTGTTACTTTTTTTCTTTACCACAGATTGAAATCAAGATTTCAATAGTAAGGAAATATGCCCCCAAGGCAAAAGAGAAGAAAAGATGCCAAACGGAAAAAATCAAAAACAGCAACGGAATTACAGCACTCCTCTACAACAAATACTTCATAAAACAGGAAAAAAGCTCCTGGTAAGACAACGAAGTCTTTCTTACGGAACATATGTAGATAAAAAAAAAATGTTGGTCAGAATGTGGATAAAGAGAAGGAGAGAGCAAATTTGAAAAGGAAGGCGAGGCCCCCTAAAAATGTTACTACTGGAGCAGGAGAGAATAATATGTATAGGAATAGAAGGCAGAATCAATTTAGGGACATTCGTAAACTAATGTTTCGCAATAGGGTGGTTTTAAGTTTGTTAAAAAACATTAGGAAAGGTAAACAGAGAGCTGCTTTTTATAAGAAAAAGAAAAGTGTAGAGAAGATTGTTGATCAGGCTTTTGAAGTTAAGAAAAAATTATTTATTTTAATAATCAATAGAATTAGGACACTTAACAAGACAATTGATGTTTTCAAATCAAACAGTAGATGCAAAAGAGTAATTAATCGGACTAATTTTTGTAAAGTTTTTTCTGGAGAATGGATGCATAGTTCAAGTTGTGAGCCATTTTTTAATGAGGAGAGTTACTTCCAGGAGAATGATTTAGTGCATGCAGTTGACACCAGTGGTCGAGCATATCAGGTGAAAGACGGTTGTCCGATTGAAAAAGAGAAACTTGTGCCTAGAGAAGCAGAAGAGGTGTTAACTGATGAAGTTTTAGGGAGACGTAGTAAGGGTCCAGTGTACACTTGGAAGTGTAGTAGTATTTGTAGTGTGCGACGGGATTCAATCGATTTGTTTCGTAAGTTCTTACGTACATATAGTAAGAAAAGTCTAATACAGAAAATGAAGATGTTGCAAGACTTAGATCCTTGCAGAGTGAGAGAAAACACAGGTTTGCAAGGGCATTCACTGGCTTGTCTTTCTAGAAAAGTCTGTCAGAGTGTTTTTCATCATTTTAGGATGTTAGCAGTGCATCATAACCAAATGAGGAAATTAGTGAGAAGGTTGTATTATGCAAAAAGTCCAGCACTTAAGCTTAAACAATTAAACAGTGCTCTTTTGCATGGAACTGAATTAGATGTGAAGAAGATTTGTGAAGAAATTGAGATTTGGTATTTTGGTGAAAAAGAGGACAGTGTAGAAATTGACACAGAAATTCAAGGTAATGTGGAAGACAATGTACAGATTTCAAGTACAGAAAAGTTTGACCAGGAAATTACCAGGTTTAAGGTGAAATCAAGTGAAAGGCCTAATTTTACTTGTGTGTGTTGTCGACGAACTCATTATAAGCATCAGACTAGATTAGTTGATTTATACGTAAAAAGTGAAAAGATAAATAATTATGAGTGGAAGGAATTTGCAACTTATTTGTGGGTGGAGAATTCTTTTGATTTGAGTTCTGATCAGCGTATTTGTAAATATTGTTATAATAAATTAAATCAAAACAGAATGCCTGCTAGAGCTGTTCATGATAATCTTGAGTTGGTAGACATTCCTCCTGAATTGATGGATTTAAATACATATGAGTCTATTTTGATTCAATGTGTCCATCCTTTTCAGGCAATTGTTCGCATGGAGCCTAAGATAGGGAATTTGCCTCCTTCAGATTTACAGAGAGGATTAAAGGGAAGAGTTGTTTATTTGCCTTTAGATTTCAAGAAAAACATTGATACAATTGGTGTAGAGAAAGTGGAAGAGGAACCTCTGATTATTCTAGTTAATGGGGTTCCGACAAAGAGTAAGAAAATCTGGCAAGATTTAGTGGATGTTAGGAAAGTTAAAAAGGCAACGTTGTATTTGGTCAAACACAATGAGTACTACAAACATGTATGTGTTGGAGCAGAGGAAACAGCTGCAGATGAAGACAGTGATTGTTCAACTGGCCAAATTGAAAAAGTTGATGTGTCTAGAAGTGAAGAAATATATGAACAATATACTGTTCATCCTTTGCATTCCAAAGAAGTAATGGGGAATGCAATTGACTTGTTTCAAATGAAATCAGCAAAAGGAGGTACCATTCGTGTATGGGAAGAAAGTTTGGAAGCTCGTTGTTTTCCACATTTATTTCCAACAGGTCGAGGTGGACGATATGACTATCGACCACTTCAAATTCCTGCATCTGAATACCGGACTTTAAGATTATATGCTGAAGATCCAAGGTTTCGTCAATGCATCCCATATTTGTTTCATCTACTGTATGAAAGTGACTTGTCTGGGCTTTCTTATGCAGTAAACCATATACTGAAAAGTGGAGCACATCTGCAAAATGTTTCGGCGAGGAACTTTATGGAGAAAGTCAATCTGCAAGACAATATTTTGGAATCTCATCTAATCAATCTCATGGCATGTCAGCGTGGTACAAACGAGTATTGGTACCGTCGTCATGGGGAATTGAAATGTATGCTAAGAAACTTAGGAACTCCTACATGGTTCCTCACTCTTAGCTGTGCTGAGTATGCATGGGACGACTTACTTCAATTTCTACGAGAGGCAAATGCAAATATACAAAATATAGAATTCAAAACTCCTGGAGAACTGTGTTCTTTGGATCCAGTGAATTTATGCAGATATTTCAATCATAGATTTGAAGCTATGATGTCTTTTATTATCAACAAAAAAATCCTCCCCTTGGAGAGGTTTTGGATTTCTTTTGGAGAAAGGAGTATCAAGCGAGAGGTGCTCCTCACATACATATGTTGTTGTGGATTAAAGATGCACCCAAATTTGGAACAGATTCGGATGAGACAGTGATGAGCTTCATTGAAGAGTATTCAACATGTGCTGTTCCGAAAACTACCAAAGAAAACAGTTTAAGGCAACAATATTTACGCTTTCAATCCCATCGTTGTGGAAAGTACTGTCGTTGAAAATTCAGAAACAAGGACAAGTTCTACACAAAATGTCGTTTCGGGTTTCCACGACCAGTGATTTCTAAAGGAAGAGTAAATAATTTGATGTCTTCTCTGCGACATACTGTGACGAGGAAATCTCAGCAATTTCTCTACGCCAAGTCTAGAACAATTATTTGGGCAAGTCTAGGTCTTGCTACAACACGAAACCGAGTTTTGAAATCTGTACAAGAAATTGAGTATTTGGCGGAGAAAGAACCAAACAGTACAGATATTTTGAAGGCAAACATGTTGGATACATACTATCCAAATAGAAGTAGTCGTCTTGAGAACAGTTGTTTGTATGAAGTTCTGCAAAACTATATTTATAAGAGGAACATCAGAGAAGATATCAATAATGGAATATATGCTGTCATTGGGTGTGAAGGATGTCTAGTGAAGCAGAGAAAAGGCCATTTGATAAATCATCGAAAATTGAGTTGCGAAAATCCAGAGAAAAGGGAATTTTACTATTTAGCTCTTTTGCAACTCTTTAAGCCATGGCGTACAGAAGAGGAACTACTTGGAGATTTTCTCTGTTACGAAGATTCTTTTAATGCAAGCAAGGATACCATAGAATGTTCTGTTTTTCTAAATTATCTGCAAATGTTGAATGAAGAAATAGAGCAAGAAGCCACAATTGCTGTAGCGATTGCTAGAGACAGTTCTCAAGACAGTCAGAGTTCTACTTCAATGAGTCAGGATCCACTTGGAGGACCAATTATCCAAAATGAAGCAGCCACTGCCATGGATGAGGTGGAAAGAGCTATGGAACAAGCTCAAGATGATGTAGTTAACTTAGAAGATTTGGTGAAACAACTAAACGTTGAGCAGAAACAGATATATGACGAAGTCACAGAACAGATAGAGCATGGATTCAGTCATGAGAAAAAAGAGTGCTCATGTACATCATTTAAGCCTGTCCGACTGTACGTGAGTGGAGAAGCGGGAACTGGAAAAAGTTTTCTGATTAAAGCAATTGCAACTTATCTGCAGAAAAGGACTGAATCGCCGCTGTCTTGTGTTACCGCTCCAACTGGGCTGGCAGCTCATAACATTAAAGGGATTACTTTACATCGTTTACTGATGCTACCAGTGGAGCATGATAACAAATTGCAATACCACAAGCTATCTGGAGATGCGTGTTCCGAAGTTTCCAGAGTCCTGAAGAAAATGAAACTTCTTATCATTGATGAAATAAGCATGGTCTCAAATCTAATGTTTGCTTTTGTGCATTTGAGAATGCAAGAAATTCTTAGAACAGAGTATGATGTGTTATTTGGAGGGAAACACATTATTGTTTTTGGAGATGTACTGCAGTTGACTCCAGTGAAAGGACAACCAGTGTTTAAAATGGTCACGCATGAAGATACCAGGAAGTGCCTAGGAAGCATTGGAAACGTTAATATATGGTTAAATTTCAAATATGCAGAACTACTTCAAAATATGCGACAGGCAAAGGATGAAGATTATAAAAATATTCTACAAGATGTAAGAATCGGAAAAGTAAGTGAGCATGGGAAAGAAGCTTTACATGCACGATTAATTTCAAATTTGTATCCAAATGAAAACATTCTTCCAGAGAATATTTTTAAGAAAATTAACGAGAACAAATCTGGGATATGTTTGATGCCAACTCTGAAAGAATGTTCCATCTTCAACAACAACATGTTAAAGTTAGAAAATGAAGAGATAGTGAAACTGGAAGCTATAGATAAAATAGAGCATATGGGAGAAACAATTATTTTGTCTGAAAATTTGAAATAAAAATTGGATTCATTAGAGAAGACTATATCTAAAACTGCTGGTTTTGAAAAGACTCTGAATGTGTGTTTAAATTGTCGTATCATTTTGAGAAGGAATTTAAATGTTGAAAGAGGTCTGGTAAATGGAGCAATAGGTCATGTTGTTGATTTTGTGAATTACAAAAATAGAGATGGAATTGAAATTTTAAAAATTAAATTTGATGGCATTGACGAAATAGAACAAATTTGTTGTTGTTCAGCTAGATTTTTGCTTGTGAAAGACTTATATGTTCGCCGAAAACAGTTTCCTGTTTTGTTTGGCATATGCGGTGACAATTCATAAATCTCAAGGTTTAACTGTAGATAGCGCTTTGGTGAACATTGGAAGTTCTGTGTTTAAAGAGGGTATGGCATTATCACGAGTCAGAACTTTATCAGGATTGTACTTGATTGAGTGTGATGAAACAAAGATTTTTGCAGATCTAGATTGTGTTAAAGAATACAATAGGTTAAGAAGAGAGTATGCTCCACATTTACCTCAATATCCTCTGTTTGAAAAACGTGTGGTAGGCCGAAAAAGAAGAAATTAGAATAATTGCAGTGAGGTAGGGGCAAAAAGACAAAAAGTAGATGAAACTGTAATTGTAAGCAGAAAGAAAAAGGATTCTGTTGAAGATGTTGTTGGATTTCAGTTTGAAAACAGTTCTGGTGTCAACTGCTATGCTAATGTAGTGGTTAATGTTGTTTTTTTTCTTCAAAGTTTACAAGAACAGATTGCTGAAAATCGGGATCAAAGATTCTGTTGTTTGTTGAATTCTGTGTTTGAGAAATGTAGTAGTGATAGAGCAAAAATAGAAAGTGTTTCAGAAATTCGAAATCTTTTAGACATATGTTCTGGTCAAAAACAATTTTCACAGAATATTCAGCAAGATTGTCAGGAATTCTTTATGTATATGTTTGATGTATTGGAAGATGAAGGTGTAGATATAAAAAATCTTTTTAGCCTTTCTTATCAATGGCAGCATGACTGCGACAACTGTAGTTTATCAAGTACTACTACAATAGACACCGAAAGATTTATATATTTGACTTTACCAGACTGCAAATCAGTGCCTTTTAATAATCTAGTTAAAGCAGCTGATCACAATATGGTGTGTACCCAATGTAAGTCTGCAATGCTGTCCACATTATTTATACAAAATTATGGTCAGTATGTAATTTTAATGTTCCAACGATGTAAACCTGATGGAACTAAATTGACAACTTCTATTAAAAATTTCGTGGCTTCTCAGTTATCAATTTCAGGAAGAACTTTTGCAACTATAGCTATTATTTATCATGACGGTCCTTCAACAACATCAGGGCATTATACAATTTATTTAAAATCTCGAAATGGTTGGACTAACTGCAATGATAGTCATTTGACTTTCAAACAACGTTTGCCTTTTGACTTAAAAAATTCATACCTAGTGTTTTTACAACCAAAATTTAAGTAAAGGTAATTGGCTTATGAAGACGGGAGCAGTTAATAAAAGTTAGTCTGCTGTTTAAAATTATATTGTGAGTAAAAGTGTTCAAGATAATATAAAAATTCTTGATGTCATATAGGTACTGTAAATGGATCTCATAGTAAGTGAAATCAGTATTATAGGAAATGTTGAATAACACTGAGCCAGAGATAGAAATATGGATATTTAAAGATTGTGAAAATGTTGAAGGAGCTTTTCTTTCAGAACGTTGGGAAAACGGTAATTTCGGACTTTGTTTTGAGTAATTTTAAAACATACTGATACATCTGACACAATTTGGCCTTATGGAAAAGAGTCATGACTGAACACAATAAGGAAATGAAAACATTGAGAAATATTTCACATGTTCTTGGAGCTTTTCTTATAGAAAGTCAATGAAATGGAAGTTTTAGAGAACAGCAGAGTATTTTCCAATGAAAAGGACCTTCATGATGTACTATTTGGCTTAAAAGAAAAGTAAGTGAATCAAAGATTAGTGTACATATGTGATTTGTAAGTTTTTATGGGTTTTTTCAAACACAATCTTTTAGATTGTGTTTTTTTTCCCGCTGTCATATGATGAGTAGTTTGAACTCACTATTTTTAGTGAAATTCAAAATATTCTGACAACAGCAAAAATAAACTATGTAACATGTTGTACAAGTTATTCTATAGTTTGTATTGCGTAATTTAAATTGCATTCCCATTGTCTCACACTCACTTTGTTTTTTCCACCCTCTTTCAGCTCTCTTTACTCACTCACACTGTCTTTCTCTCACTCTGTTTCACCCCCATTCCTTTACTCCACTTCGATCACAACCCCTCATTCCCATTTCAACTGTCTGCATCCCCTCTCTCCCTTGCACCACTTTTCAGCTTTCAGTCTCTCTGCTTTACTTCCCTTTTCCATCTTTTCCTCTTTTGCTCTTTTAGTAATTCCTCTTTACTCACTCACCTCTTTTGTCGCAGTCTGTCACTATAACTCACCCACTCTCCCTGACTTATCTTTCTTTGCTCCTTTCATTTGTCCTCTTCTCTCTGTTTTTCATTCACTACCTCTATGTCCTCGGTCCCTCACTCTCCTTGTGTTATGCTCACTTGTGTTTATCTACCTTCTATCATTTCTCTTACAACAACTTCACTGCTCCTCTCCCATCGTTCTTCATCCCCTTTTCTTTTACTCCGGTTCCATTACTACCTCTCATTTCCTATTTTTCAGTGTCCTTCTCTTTAGTTTCATCACCGAATCACATTCTCTCTGATCCACTGCTTTAGTCCTCTTCCCCTCTCTTTCCTTCTTTTGCTCCCTTAGTCATTTTCCTTTCCTCACTCATTGTATTCCACTTAACTCAGTCCTTCCCTTAGTCCCTCTGTCTACTAACTTCCTCACTCCTTTTCCCTCAATCCTTCTATATTATCCTCTCTCCCTTCATCCCTTCACTTTGTAACTCCCCTTCACTCACTTATCCTCCATGTTTACTCCTCTTTCCCTTACTCTCCTACGGCATTCAACTTCTTTCAGTCCCCCTGCTTTACTTCCCTTACCCTCTGTTCCCTTCCCTTGCTCCCTCACTCATTCTCTTACTCATTTACTTCACTCCTCTCACTCCTTCTCTCAGTCCGTCTGTCCTCACAGTTCCTCACTTCCGTTCCGTCACTCTGTCTCTCTTACCGTCGCTGTTTCTGTCCCCTCACTCTGTCACTACTCTTGTCATGCTCGCTCCCTACAACTCACCCACACTCCCTTACTTACCTTCCTTTGCTGCTTCACTAAGCCCTTTTCAGTTACTCCTTCCTTTAATCTATCTGTCCTTTCTCTCTGTCACTCCCCATGTCTTACCCTTATTCACTTTTATCCACCCTCCTTCACCCCTCTTTACTTACACTCACTGCTCTTTTCTCACCCTCCCTCACCGTTGTTCATTTACTCCAGTTCCGTCACAACCCCTCATTCCCCATCCTTTACTGTCCTTCCTTTTACTTTCAACACCGACTGACATTCTCCCAGTTCCTCTGTTTTAGTCTTCTTCCTCTCTCTTCCCTTTTTTCGCTCCCTTATTCATTTTCCTTTTCTCACTTACACCCTATTACACCTTCTCTCTGTCTTACTATCTAATACACAGTCCCTCTGTGTTGCTCCCTCTAGCTCTCTCTCTCTTAACATCACTCTCTCTGTGTCTTTCCCTCATGCTCACTCCTTTATTTATTTATTAATTTTTTTGGGTGCGCTCCCCGGTACGCGTACCGGGGAGCGTACCGATACGCGTACCCTGGAGAAAAAAGAATGACAGACTTTCCAAAAAATGTAGCATTTTTTTATAAATTAGAGGTAGTTCTAAAAAGAACTGTTTTTTAATTCTTTTTGATGTTTTATATATATTTTTTTTAACATTTCTTACTTTTTTTGGCTTTTCTGGACAGTTTTATATTTTTTTTGTATTTTTTATGGGGAGAAACAAAAAACAGGGAATTGTAAATGGCTCAACTGGAGCAGAAAAAACAGGAAAAAATAAATGTTTCTTCGGATACTTGTGGTGATCCAAGCACGGGTGATATGTGTAATGCTTTGCTCACCATAGCATATTGTCGCTCCACAAAATATACAAACGATTTTAAAATTGGAAAACTTAGTTTGAATAGTTGTGGTCATCTCTCTCGCTTCTGGACCCGATGGGGTGGGTTGATTACTTTGGGAGGTGCTGGCAGAAGATTGGGCAGGGTTTCTGGCAAGTTCCCTGACCTCTGCCCTAGCATAGTTATTAGGATGCCGGCGTTGCATGTGCCGAATCATGGTGTTGTTGCTAAAAGAGTTTTTTTTTTTAGGGTTCCCCCTTGAAAGTTCAAAACAACAGATTAAACAAGTCGCCTTTGGCGCATTAACTTTCTTCTTGTCCTTTGGGATGGAAAAACACTTCCAGATAAAGTGCTCCTTTGGCTTATATGGGGTATTATCTTCTGGTAGGAACCCCCCCTCCTCTTGCTCCTCCTCGTCCTCCTCTTCTTGGTCTCCACCACTGTGGTGTTGGGGTGGTCCTTGTGGTGGTGGTGGTGGTGGAGGTGGAGCAGATGCGCCTGCAGCTGCTGCTACTGTAGCCATTTTTCAGACAAATAGGTACAGAGAGGTCTTTCAACAGGTCTTCCTCACTCAAAGTACAAAGTGAGAATAAGGAAAATAGGTGGGGGCTTTCATCATTTGGGAAACAAAACTGTCCTGAACCAATGAAAAGTGTTACTTTCAGGTCACATGACTCGGGCCTTCATCATTTGGAAACCAAAACTGATCTCAACCAATGATAAGTGCTATTTTCAGGTCACATGACCCGACGCGCTTACGCTACACGCCCCGGGGCGCGTAGCGTAAGCGCGTCAGGACGTTACGCGATCGTATACGTCCGCGCACTTCCGGGTGCGTTTACGCCGTGCGTCATAAGACGCATCACGCGGCTACGCGAAACGTCACGATGTTGTTTTCATTCGCGGCAATAGCGCTAACGGGACGCTCAGCGGTACGCGCCCCGGGGCGCACCATAACACTGCGCTCACCGGTGAGCGCATCGGTACGCGCCCCGGGAGCGCTCCGGGGCAAAAAATATAAAATAAATAAACATAAAAAAAATACTATTGAATAATTATACAATATAACATTCATTATAAAAAATATTACATTTCATACCTATAGAGATTTGCTATTAAAAAACCTTTGAAATTCACTGAAAAAACCATAGGTTTCACACCAGTTATAGTTAGGAATTAGCATTTAAAAAAGCTATTAAATTCACTGAAAAAACCATAGGTTTCACACCAGTTATAGTTAGCTGGAAATTTTACTCGCATAAAACCATTGAAATTCCCACGTTATAGTTAGTTGGACTCACTATAACTTGCGAGTGCAATGCACTGCTGATGACGTCACATATTACATCACTCATGACATGGTCAGTGACATCACTCATGACATCACTGATGACACCATCCTTGTGACAGACTGACAGACCTACTTTCACTGTAATGTAACCCTTGAAACACATATTCAGTAATAGAAACTAAAATGTTCAAAAAAATGGAGACACCCATACCAGTTACAACAACCAATTCAATAATTCCACCATCTATATACACATCCACTCATTCACCAACAGTTCTATATAGTCACTCATACATATACTCAGTCATCATATGTAGTGATACACCTATACATCCTGTTACACACTGACAGTCATCCAAAACATACTCTCACACATACTGACACATGCAAATAAACTATTGAACATCCATTTGTTTGCATATACAGCTATACACACACTACCACCTTACTTCTAAGGAAAGTTACACATACTTACCCTCTTAAACAATCACTTATAGAAACACATACTTATTTGAACGGATATATGTTGATACCACGCATACTTTTAGCACGCAGACCGTTACCACGCAATTTTTACAACGCAGGACCCTTTACCACGAATACCTTTACAACGCAATACACTACAACGCAGGTACTATTACAACGCATACCATTACAACGTAAGTATAGGTAAGTATATAATATGTTAAAATAATGTATTTTTTTTTTATTAATAAATTATTATTTTAATATTAAATATTTTAATTAATTATATTAATTTGTATTTATTAATTTGTAAATATATATGTTAAAAATACCCCTGTACCCCAAAACCCAAACCCAACCCTGAAACCTAAAAATACCCCTGTACCCCAAAACCCAAACCCAGCCCTGAAACCTAAAAATACCCCTGTACCCCAAAACCCAAACCCAACCCTGAAACCTAAAAATACCCCTGTACCCCAAAACCCAAACCCAACCATGAAACCTAAAAATACCCCTGTACCCCAAAACCCAAACCCATCCCTGAAACCTAAAAATACCCCTGTACCCCAAAACCCAAACCCAGCCCTGAAACCTAAAAATACCCCTGTACCCCAAAACCCAAACCCAGCCCTGAAACCTAAAAATACCCCTGTACCCCAAAACCCAAACCCAGCCCTGAAACCTAAAAATACCCCTGTACCCCAAAACCCAAACCCAACCCTGAAACCTAAAAATACCCCTGTACCCCAAAACCCAAACCCAACCCTGAAACCTAAAAATACCCCTGTACCCCAAAACCCAAACCCATCACTGAAACCTAAAAATACCCCTGTATCCCAAAACCCAAACCCAGCCCTGAAACCTAAAAATACCCCTGTATCCCAAAACCCAAACCCAGCCCTGAAACCTAAAAATACCCCTGTACCCCAAAACCCAAACCCAACCCTGAAACCTAAAAATACCCCTGTACCCCAAAACCCAAACCCAATACCCCTAATAAATGTGTAAAAAAAAAGATAAACTTACCTATACTTACGTTGTAACGGTATGCGTTGTAATAGTATCTGCGTTATAGCGTAATGCGTTGTAAAGGTATTCGTGGTAAAGGGTCCTGCGTTGTAATAGTTTCGTTGTAAAAGTATTTCGTGCTAAAAGTTGCGTGGTAACAGTTACATACCATTTGAACAGGAACTCTTACAATCTCTTACTCTCACATATACTCACTTCTGTACATTAATATTCACATATACTAGATTAAAACATATGTAGTTACTGATAATCACACTAGTGAGACAGTCATTCGCTCACTAACACACACATATACACACTCATCCACCCATACAGTCCTGCACATATGCTGTTTTCAAAACACATACAAACAGAGAGTCAGTCATTCATGCATCTATGTGCTAAGTAATACCCCCACCAAACCATACAAACACTCATACTAATAACCCATATACATACACATGTAGCTACTCACCAACCCATGCAGCCACTTATACACAAAGTGAAACACTAATACATATATTTAAATATTTAAACATTACTCTCTCATATATGTATTCACTAAGATACACTTAATAAGCCAGTTAACCAATCAACATGTAATCACTTATTTTAATATTTATTCTTCCATCAACTTTTACATATACATATATAACACATATTTATTTTTTCAGAAAGACACACATTCACTGGATGGTGTCATCAGTGATGTCATGAGTGATGTCACTGACCATGTCATGAGTGATGTAATATGTGATGTCATCAGCAGTGCAAGCAGTGCATTGCACGCGCAAGTTATAGTGAGTCCAACTAACTATAACGTGGGAATTTCAAAGGTTTTATGCGAGTAAAATTTCCAGCTAACTATAACTGGTGTGAAACCTATGTTTTTTTCAGTGAATATATATTACCTACTGGCGGTCGCCAGTAGGTATATATAGTTAGGATTTTTTCCCTATGGGATTTTTGAAAATTCTATGTCTAATAACTTTGGCGTTTGTGGACGGAATTGGCTGAGATTTTCAGGAAAATGGAACATTTTGTTTCTGAGCATCCCCTGAAAATTTGGGGGGGATTCGTCAAGAGGGGGCTGAGAAAAAAGGGGGGTCCGAAAACGTGTTTTTCCAATGTTAATTTCCATAGGGCGGTTGGCCTCACTTTTAGCCCGAACGGCTGAATGGATTTGCACGAAACTTGGCAAAATTGTAGGGACTGTTAGCCCGATGTGCCTTTGCTAGGTCTCAATATATATGCTCCAGTGGATTTTGAGAAATTAACGTTCAAAAAAAGATATATATCTGTAAGCGCGCTCTGGGCAGCGCTCCGGTTCGCGTACTTTACGCGTAACGGAACTTCGCGAAGCGAAGCTGATTGGCTCTCCGGTGTCTGTCAACATTCTAAACAGTCTGGAGCGGCCGCCATCTTGTCTCTCGGTAGGATCAAGAGACAAGAGGAGGCCAAAACAGAGGGGGAAATGACCATAAGGGGGCATAGTAGATCCTCCCTGACCCCCTAGGTTTGATGTGGAGGCTTTAAAAGGGCCCCGCAGGGCAAAAAAAAAACACATTTTTTTTTTTTTTTGCGTGGGGAGCGCCCGGTTTGCGAACCGGGAAGCGTTCTGGGGAGCGTACTATAAGGAAAAAAGAATGATAGACTTTTCAAATACTGTATGTTAATTGATTGTTGGTTTTGTTGATTATTTTTTAAATTCTTTATTTTTTAAACAATTATTTATTATTGTGATTGTGTTTCAAAATTTAATAAACATTCTAACATTTCACTGTCTGAAATGTCATTATTTTCATTGAACATAGTTTGTAATCTCTGAGGGTGTAAAATGTCCTCATTTTGAAGGAGGTCATCTACTGCTTGCACACATTGCAGTAGTTCTTGGTCCCAAGTTTCATCCATAAATTCTATATAATTTGGATCAATTATTTCTTGGCTGCTCTCTTGCAGGACAATTTGAAATGAAACTTTGTGTTCGCCTTCCATTTTGCCTGAAATTTGGATCAAAAAAATATATATTAGTAGAGATAGGGCACTGTTGGGATTAATTTTAGATAGGCAGTTTTTATCAGTGAATTTATCTTTGGGCAGTGTATAGTATCAGAGTGGAAGTAGGAATATAAAAAAGTGTATGTGATTTAACGTAAGTAATTTCATAATTATACAAGAGAAACCTAACTCCATCCATAACTATAACAGAGAAGTCTATCTAAATCTATAACTACTACAGAGGGATAGTATATAACTATCACAAAAAGTTTACCATATTAACTTATAGTGCACAATATACTTCAGTTTTAAAAATAACAACTTACCTTTACAAAGAAGTTGAAGTGATTAGTGAAAATCCAATTGAAATGTACAACAAGAAGTAGTAGTCAAAATGGCTGTGTTTCCTTCTCTTCCTTTATATATATTCAGGTATATAACCAATCAAATGTCAGGTAATAAAAGTAGAAAATGAAAGTAACATTTTCATTGGTTGTCAATTCCAACACTTCAGATGTGTTTTGAGAAGTAATTTACCTCACGGTATTTAGAGAGGTCTACAGGCTAAATGGCTAAATGGAATTTCAATCAAATTTGTGAAAATGATAGGGATTGGTATGTAGTATGAGCTAATCTATATTTGGTGAGAGTGTTTCCAGTCGTTTTTCTGTAAATTACTTTCCCACCTTTTTTGATGGTGTGCTTCCCGGGGAGCGCCCCGGTACGCGAACTGGCGAGCGCCCCGGTACGCGAACCTGAAGTGTTACGGGAGTCCACCATTTTGGGTTTCGGTCGACTTAAGATACAAGATGGAGGGCAAATAATGTTCAGAATGGGTAGAAGGGGGCACGGTAGACTTATCTTGACCCCCTAGGTTTTCTGAGGGTGGCTGAGGAGGCTTATATGTGCGGAAAAAAAACATTTTTTTTTAAATTTCGCGAGGTTAGCTTCCGGTTCGCGTACCGGGTAGCGCCCCGAGGAGCGTACTTTGTTGAAAATTAGTGAAAAAAGTTAGAGAAAAATAATAATTGTGAGTGATCAGATGTAGGGTAGCTCTGAGAAGAGCTTTTGGGTTTATGGTACATTTAGGTACTTATAAGTAGGTACCAATGCACAGTCTTAAATTCAGAATGAAAATTCTGTTGCCCTCATCTGAGAAGTGAACTCCATCTCCTCTGTAGATATCTTGCATGTAGTAACGCAAGTTATTGTTGTACATGGAGCCCATTCCATGGTCTCTCATGTAAGCTGAAACAGATTTGTTTACATGCTTCCTCGACTTCTCAATTTGTGGACAAAATTGGTTTGACCACCTCCATTTCTGTCTTTGGCATATATTTGAATATACCAAGGCAGTTTGAGGAAAAAGTGCCATCAATTGCTCAAAGGTGTCCTTTAAAAGCATTTCCAGACCTACCCCAGTCAAAGTGCCCAAATCATTACCTCCACAGTGCACAATTAACAGGTCAGGTTTTGGCAAATGCATAAAGGTTTTCACCAATGGTATCAATTGGTGACATTTTAATCCTCTGTGGCCAAACCACTAAATTTCCACATCTTGTAAATTGAGGTTAGGTAAATTTCTGTTCTCAGCATACCTCTGAGCCCAATAGATGTAACTATGTCCAACAATCCAGACAGAAAACATGGTGAGAGAAAGTTCTGCTGCAGTCAGATGAAGTGTGGCAATGAAATGGCAGTTGAAAAAATAAGAGTTTAAAATGAAAAAAACTGTGGAGTTTCTGTGTTAATGAAGCAGTAACAGTGATTGGTGGATTTTGATTGCTGAAAACAGAAAGTTAGGGTGCATGGATGAGTTCTTTGAAAGATGTATTTTGAGTGGTCAAGAAAAAATCATTAAATGAAAGAATGCACAGGATATGCAGGTGCACTGAGAGTTCAGAGTTCAATTGAAACATTGTTGTGTGAACTTGCAAACACCAGAGGTCTTCCAAGAGGTGGTTGCTATGCAAAAAAGTCAGAGAGGGCAGAGGGGGGAAGGGTTTTGATTTGAAAAAAGTGAGGGAAGAGTTTTGATTGGGTGACATGAGAGATATGTGTGAAGAATTACAGCATTTCTGTGCTTTTGATAGCTGCAGACTCTGGAGTGCATACCTTTTGCTCTGCTGAAGACAAATTGGTGTGTTTCTGAGACTGTTTTGAAACTCATAAAGTATTTGCTAAGGTGAGAAAAGATTTCTTTAATTTAGATAGAGAATAGTGTGCTTTAAGGAGAAAATTATGAAGAAAGTTGACTTTTTCAAATGTTGCTTTGTCTCAAGTGTTTTACAAATAGATTTTGTTTCTTTGAGAAATTGTAATTGGAGAAAATGTGAAGTATTAGTACTGACAGGGTGTTTTTGTGCATAGGAGCTGTGGAGTGTTTTCAAATTATGACTTGAAAATCGTTTTTGAGGAAAAGGAATGGTTTTAAAATTTATGACAAGGACATAATGGTGTATGCTTCTTTATAAGGCAATTGAGTGTCTCTGATGTTATTTTTCCCATTTTAATGTAAGACCTTTCCCTGTGGAGCAAATTGCTTGTAAATATGCTCCCACCTGTGCATGGCAAATTTAGATTTTGAATGTTTGCGTTACATAGCCATGTTAAAAGTGACCCAAACATGCTGCAAAGGCAATCAAAAAACGCTTTCATGTGTCTTAAGGACATTTTAAGTCATTTCCCCATGTGGAGTGTTTTCAAATTATGACTTGAAAATCGTTTTGGGGGAAAAGGAATGGTTTTAAAATTTATGACAAGGACATTATGGTGTATGCTTCTTTATAAGGCATTTCAGTGTCTCTGATGTTATTTTTCCCATATTAAATTAAAAGACCTTTCCCCGTGGAGCAAATTCCTTGTAAATATGCTCCCACCTGTGCATGGTAAATTTAGATTTTGACTGTTTGAGTTACATAGCCATGTTAAAAGTGACCCCAAAAAGTTGCAAAGGCTTTAAAAAAACACTTTCATGTGTCTTAAGGACATTTTAAGTCATTTCCCCGTGGGCAGTGTTTTCAAATTATGACTTGAAAATCGTTTTTGAGGTAAAGGAATGTTTTTAAAATTTATGTGCGCCATATGCCCCCAAATTTCTTTTTCAGGGGTGCAGCAGGGTGTTCTTGAGACACCCCTGCACCCTTGGAAAAATTCCTAATTTGCGATGAGCTAATGGAAAGGGGCGACCGCTCGGTCCCCCCGAACGTATGGATGGGTGCCCGAACCTCCCGGGAAACCATTTTGGGCGGGGTTGGCGTAGCCCGGCTGGTATGCCCAAAGCGGCGTGGCCGGGGCGCGCCTTCCCCCGCCCGAGAGGGCTTGTCCTAGACACCTTGATGGAAGACCACGCCCAGTAGGCGTATCAGGGACGGGTACACGCCCTCCCGCAGAAGGATAAAGGAGCGGGAATCCAGAAGATCGTCCTCTTGTTCCTCGGATCGGAAGGCTGCACCCACTCGTTGCTCGTGAGCCCTCGACGGAACAAGCAGCAATTTTGAAACGTGGTAATCGTGTTTTTTCTCTTTCAGTTTCGACACAGAATTCAGGACCTCGTGGATCGACCAAAGGCGGAGGACTCGAAACCATGCCTCGCAAGCAAGCAGGAAAGGGTTCCGAGATGGAGAAGATGTTACGCCTATTGTCGACCCGGATGGCGTGTATGGACCGAAAGCTCAGTCAAGTCCAATCGCTCGGTAGAGGTTTGGCGGAGGTGAAGAATCAATTGGCCGCATTGAAAGACCCAGGTCAGACGAAAAAGGTAATAGGCCCGGCCTTGCCGGGAGTTGCCCCCAAGGTTGGAGGGAAGAGGGTAAAAGAGAGGGCGGTTTCGGGGGGGTCCCTGTTCCAGAGGTACCTCTCATCGCCCCCCTCGTACCGGTCGATAACCCGGTTCAGACCCCTGATGTAGGCCAGCCTATCCCGGTGGTGATCACCTCTGTCGAGGACGATGAAATACCCCCAGAATTGGCCGCACAATTGACGGCATGGCTCAAAACAAAGGTGGGGGGCACAGCGACCCCGGGAGATCCGGCTGAAGAAGCCAGAGTGTTAATGAAGCAGTTGCGGCAATCGAGAGATGGCGCGAAGGCGAGTGTTCCTCTTGTTCCCCCACAGGTGGCGCCGGGAGTACCAGCAGCTGGTCAAGAGAAGACGGCGGCAACAACAGCCGATCCGGGTAAGCTCGCATTGCCGATGGTGGGGGAGGGCTCGATACCCTCAAGGCGGGAAAAAGTTGCACAGCACATTCCCTTGGCCACGAAAGAGTTAATATGGGGAGACAAGTATGTCAACATGTTTTCATTGTTAACGGACCATCGTGAGATGGAGTATGCTAAAACGCAGAAAGATTTGTGGCACCCTAGTGTCTGGCGCGCCAAGATGGCCGAGTTCAGGGTGGAAGAGACAGTGACGAACTGGGTTAAGGCCTTCTCTATATTTACCGCAGTTATGGGGGGACGTAAACCTGAGGTTATGACTGAGCTGGTTTGCTATCAGAATCGCATTATGGATTTTTATTCAATGTATGAGGGGGAAGAATGGAAAGGCTATGACATGAAGTTCCGCAAAGCAAAAGAATATGATGCTTCTTTCTCTTGGGATTGTTTGGACTCGGTGTCATGGCACAAGCAACTCCTGCCAGGGGCGACAGGTACGTCCTCGCCAGGCGGCAGCGGGTCCGGAGTGGTCCGCCAAAAGCCCGGGGTGCCCTTTCGAGCAGGCACAGGTGGGGGCTCTCAGCCCAGAGTTGGCGGGAATGGCGGAAAAGGAGGGGTCTGTTGGGGCTTCAATCGAGGCAATTGTAACAGACCACAGGGGGCATGCAAGTTTAAGCATGTGTGTGCCGGCTGTGGGAATTCCTCACACCCGGAAAGTACATGTAGATCAAAAAATGGTGGGACGGGAGGAAAAGGTGGACCTAAGCAGGAGTGAGGTGGACCTTTGTGACCGATTGCCTACACCCGTTGATCTCATGGTTATGATTCCGTGGTTAAACAAATATCCTGATCATGTATCCGCTGGGGTGTTGAGGAAGGGATTCTTATATGGCTTCCACATCCCGGCGGGGGAGGTTCGGGGGAACTCCTTTTGTAGAAACCAATTATCGATACGGCACAACCCAGGCGTGGCAGAAAAGAAAATAGCAAAAGAAGTCGGGATGGGGCGAGTGGCTGGCCCCTTTTCTTGCCCGCCGGTGGCCGAGTTCATCTGTTCCCCGTTAGGGGTTGTCCCGAAGAAAGATCCGGGGGAGTTTAGACTCATACATAACCTTTCTGCTCCTAGGGGTTCGTCGGTAAATGATGCCATTGACCCAGAAGTTTGTTCAGTACGATAGTTTGTTCAGTACGATACGCATCGTTCGACGATGCCGTGGCCATGTTGAACCACCTAGGCCCTGGGGCGCTGATGGCGAAATGTGATATCGAATCAGCGTTCCGGTTGCTTCCGGTGCACCCGCAGGATCAGCGCCTGCTAGGTTTTGCATTTCAGGGAAATTATTACATGGATAAATGCATGCCCATGGGTTGTTCCATTTCATGTGCATATTTTGAGATGTTTAGCTGTTTTTTGGAATGGGCATTTACTGAGGCTACAGGGCATAGACATGTTATGCATTATCTGGATGACTTTTTGTTTTTGGGGGCAGCCGGGGATACGATGTGCGCACAGGCGCTGTATGATTTCTGCATCCTCATGAATGAATTTGGTGTCCCATTGGCACCAGGTAAGACGGTCGGACCATCTACTTCACTGGAGTTTCTGGGAATTGAGCTCGATTCTGTGGAGGGGTGTTTCCGACTACCAGTAGACAAAGTGATCAAGTTCCAGGCTTCCTTGATGCAATGCCTTGGGGGGGGAGAAAGTGACCCTGCACCAGTTACAACAAACAGTGGGTCAGCTTAATTTTGCCTTGAGGGTGATTCCTATGGCCCGCCCGTTTTCGCGCTCTATCGCGCAAGCTATGGGGGGTCTCAAAGAGGCTCACCACCGTACGAGACTGTCTGGAGAGATTCACCAGGATATGCATATTTGGTTGGCATTTCTGGTGGACTTCAACGGTCGAGTCGTCTGGACCTCCCCGCCAGAGTCTTCGGAGGAATTAGGTCTATGGACCGACTCGGCAGGGAGCGTGGGTTTTGGCGCCATCTTAGGTGATCGATGGTCAGCGCAAACATGGCCAACATGGTGGCACTCCAACGGTCTCACAGGTAACATTGGGTTCCTGGAGTTATTCCCAATTTGGATTGCTCTGATGACATGGGCTGACGACTTCAGGGGCCGCTCAGTGGTGTTTTGGTCCGACAATATGACGGTTGTTGATTGCATTAACCAACAGGCAGCACGCTGCAAATTGATCCTGAGGTTGTTGAAAGAGATTGTGCTGCTGTGCATGAGACTGGATGTACTGTTCAGGGCAAGACATGTGCCAGGTGTACTGAACCATGCGGCTGATGCACTCTCTCGTTCACATATGCAGGCATTCAGGGGTTATCTGCCCACAGCAGACCCAGAGGCAGCTCCATTCCCAGAAGCAATGTGGTTAATCGGTGCCTCGGATTACAAGACCTCGTGGCAGCGAGTCTAGCCCCCAGGACAAGGAAAGCATACGAAGGAGCGTTTCGTTCCTATTGCACATATTTGGGTCCGGCAGGGAGTCAGAATTGGGGTCAGGAGGAATCCGTCCTGGGGTACCTGGTAGCACTACACAGGGAGGGCCGATCAGTTGCAACGGCCGGTAGGCATAGGGCGGCCATTTCCTTCATGGCCCAGGTACACGGCATAAAAGACCCTACAGGTTCTTTTTTGGTGAAGAAAGCCCTTCGCGGCTGGCAGCGCCTTGAGGGTTGCAAGAAAGATACGAGGCACCCGATTGGCTTAGACAGACTGTCTCTGCTTTTAGCAAAGCTGGACGAGACGTGTTCCTCCCATTACGAAACAGTTCTGTTCCGGGCAGCGTTCACATTGGCATTCCATGGGGCCATGAGGGTGAGCGAGCTTGTCGCGAAGAACAAGAGAGATATGGAGGGAGGTTTGTGCAGGGATCACATCCAGATAAGGGGTGATTCGATGGTAATCATGATAGCCAGGTCCAAGACTGACCAGGGGGCTATGGGAGATAGTGTGGTCGTACAGCACAAGCGTGGGTCCCCCGTCTGCCCGTTGAAATGTGTGGAAGACTATTTGGCGCTAAGAGCGGCCACTTGGGGGGGGAGCTTGCTCCGACACAAGGATGGCACCCCACTGACGAGATTTCAGTTTCAGAGGGTGCTGGCACTGGCAATCGCTGACGCGGGCATGGACCCGTGCGATTTTGGGACCCACTCCTTTAGGATAGGGGCTGCTACCGAGGCTACAGCCAGGGGTCAGAGTGCTGAGGAAGTGAAACAATTGGGCCGTTGGTCCTCGAATTGCTTCAAGAGGTATGTGCGTTTGCACATGTTGTAAGTGATCAATTGACATGCACTCACGTTTTCTGTCTTTTGTTTACTTTGCAGTTTCGCGGGCCTGCCATGCAGGGCGGAATTGGAGGTCGACCCTGCATCAAGAGACCAGCGGTCAGAGATCACCGACTGGAGAGAGGATGGTATGGGTCGTGGGCCACTCATACGTGAGGCGCGCCGGTGACGTATTCAAGGAAGGTGACGAGATTCACGCACCTGGGGAATACGGGTTCAGAGTGGCTTTCCATGGGAAAGGAGGGCTCGTTTTTGACAAATTTGAGTCATTTGTCGAGGGACTTTTAGGGCGGCATAGGTCACCGCCATCTGTAGTCATAGTGCACCTGGGAGGCAACGATTTGGTGACACTGGGTAGACGAGTGTTACTTGAACGAATCTTGTTGGCTGTTAGCTGGTTGGCTAAAAGAGTCCCGGGGTGCACGATTACCTGGTCCCACATGATTCCTAGAAGGAGGTGGCAGGGGGGCCTTTCGGTGTCAGCTCTGAACCATTCAGTTAAACGGGTCAATAATAAGATTGGTAGATTGTTCCGTTCTGCACAGTTGCATGTCATTCCACATGGGTGTATCCGGGGTGACCAGATGTATCTGAACGATGGGGTTCACCTGTCCAGGGAGGGGAATGATTTACTCATAGGAGACTTGGTTGCATGGCTGAGAGGTTTGAGGAAGCATGACCTATAGGAGGAGTTGGGGGGGACCGGATGGTCGGTCAACCATCCGGTCTGTGGCGGTAAGGTCATGATCGGTGAGGAGTAATTTAAAGGTCCCTAGAGTGGGGCGCCACCCACAATGGATGGGAGCGCCCGGGGGAAGACGGCCATTGGCCCCTTCCACGGGGAGGCGGCACCCACTAAGGATGGGGCGCCTAGGGGGAGATGGCCATGGGCCCCTCCCAGGGGGGGAGGCGGTTATATGCCCCTCCTTACTAATTTCCCAAGGGCCGGATATCCGCGACGGCGGATAGAGAGTGTGGGGTTGGGGGGGAGAGTCCACGCTGTCCTTCCTACAGAGACCTCATACGGGAACTCGGACGACCCTTAAGATGGCGTCGAGTAGAAAGGGGGCCCCCACCACGACAAGGGAAGTTACAGTGGGCAATGAGGGTAGAGCCCTCTGCGCATGCGCCGCTCACACAGTGAGGGCGGGAGTTTGGTAGTAGGGATCTGACACCGGTTAAGACCTTGCCATTGGCCCTTAATGCTAGGATGTACAATTTGAATTTAGAGTGTATGCGTTTTCAGGATGTTAGCCAAAAGTACAGGACTGCATCGAAATGTAATAAATGACAAATTGTACATAATGCATAATGATGAAACTTTTATTTAATGTTTTAAATTTTGTTTCATATTTTAATAAATACGGCCGGGAGGGTGACTCCCTCCCGTCTTCCAAAAGTTCAACTATTGTCCGACTTCCCATCCTTGGGGATATGTGTTTGGAGGGGGTGGCGGCATCCCGGCCATATGGAAAGGGGCGACCGCTCGGTCCCCCCGAACGTATGGATGGGTGCCCGAACCTCCCGGGAAACCATTTTGGGCGGGGTGGGCGTAGCCCGGCTGGTATGCCCAAAGCGCGCCTTCCCCCGCCCGAGAGGGGTTGTCCTAGACACCTCGATGGAAGACCACGCCCAGTAGGCGTATCAGGGACGGGTACACGCCCTCCCGCAGAAGGATAAAGGAGCTGGAATCCAGAAGATCGTCCTCTTGTTCCTCGGATCGGAAGGCTGCACCCACTCGTTGCTCGTGAGCCCTCGACGGAACAAGCAGCAATTTTGACCCACCCACCAGCCCCTGATAGCAAAAGTTTGGAGGAAAATAAAGGTTTTCTGAGTGATGAAAGTATAGGCCTTTTTTCCTTGGTAGAGTGTATGAAGGAACTTTGAGAATAAAGATTTGGTTTGCATTGAAGAAATTTCTTCTTGCAGGAAAAATCAGTGATAACAGTAAGATGATGTGAAATTTTTTCTTTTTAGTAGGTAAACAACTGTCGTATTTATTTGTCGGGCGGTAAGGTCATGATCGGTGAGCAGTAATTTAAAGGTCCCTAGAGTGGGGCGCCACCCACAATGGATGGGAGCGCCCGGGGAAGACGGCCATTGGCCCCTTCCACGGGGAGGCGGCACCCACTAAGGATGGGGCGCCTAGGGGGAGATGGCCATGGGCCCCTCCCAGGGGGGGAGGCGGTTATATGCCCCTCCTTACTAATTTCCCGGGGGCCGGATATCCGCGACGGCGGATAGAGAGTGTGGGGTTGGGGGGGAGAGTCCACGCTGTCCTTCCTACAGAGACCTCATACGGGAACTCGGACGACCCTTAAGATGGCGTCGAGTAGAAAGGGGGCCCCCACCACGACAAGGGAAGTTACAGTTGGCAATGAGGGTAGAGCCCTCTGCGCATGCGCCGCTCACACAGTGAGGGCGGGAGTTTGGTAGTAGGGATCTGACACCGGTTAAGACCTTGCCGTTGGCCCTTAATGCTAGGATGTACAATTTGAATTTGGAGTGTATGCATTTTCAGGATGTTAGCCAAAAGTACAGGACTGCATCGAAATGTAATAAATGACAAATTGTACATAATGCATAATGATGAAACTTTTATTTAATGTTTTAAATTTTGTTTCATATTTTAATAAATACGGCCGGGAGGGTGACTCCCTCCCGTCTTCCAAAAGTTCAACTATTGTCCGACTTCCCATCCTTGGGGATATGTGTTGGGAGGGGGTGGCGGCATCCCGGCCATATTGCTAATCGCAAATTGCACCTTCATTGCTATGGGCCTCCTGGCCCATGGAAATGAATGGGTAATTTGCAATTAGCAATTTGCTCATCGCAAATTAGGAATGGTAAAGAATCGCTATTTATTCCTTAAAATTCGCTATTTAGGAAATGCAAAATAGTTTGATGATACATATGGCGGTTCATCTCTAACAAGATAAGAAGCTTAGGGATAGATTTATGATGACTGGCGCAATGAGGTGGACATCACTTACTTCATTGGTAGGCCTTTAAATGTATTATCTCCTCTGTATTCTTCAACAAGCGTAACTTTGATCTGCAACCCTGAGTAGGCCTCACCTTAAACAAACCTCTGGATAGGCCACAGCTTATCGTCATCCTGAATTAATCATTTAAAATGCTAGGGACAGATTTATGATAGGTGTATGCCTCTTTTGCGCCACTGTACGTCACTTTTGTGATGCAGCGGCGGTGCAAAAGATTTGCTATGAGGCGACAAAATTACAAATTGATGCATTTAGGCAGATGTGTCATGCTGTAAAAAAACCGTGCCACATGAAACCGATGCAGCAGTGATGCAAAAGATGCACCATGTTGCAAGACAGGCCTCACTTGGGGCCATATGTATCAAGCTAATTAGCATTCGCAAAGGCCGAAATTCGCATGCGAATGCTAATTAGACAAATGGTATGTATCAAACAAGTTTGATGCAAAATAAGTAATAGCAAAATTTGCTATTCCTTATTTTGCGATTGCACTTAAGGATTTGCAAATTTTGCGATTCCTTAAATGCAATGTATCAAACAAAAAATATGCAAAAAATGCCATTAAGGATTTGCAAATTACCACCAACTTCTAGTTGGTGGTAATTTGCAAATTCTTTTCAAAAAGCTTTTTTTCCAAAAAACAAAAGGTGCCATGTGACGCCCATGTATGTGCGCCATATGCCCCCAAATTTCTTTTTCAGGGGTGCAGCAGGGTGTTCTTGAAACACCTCTGCACCCTTGGAAAAATTCCTAATTTGCGATGAGCTAATTGCTAATCGCAAATTGCACCTTCATTCCTATGGGCCTCCTGGCCCATGGAAATGAATGGGTAATTTGCAATTAGCAATTTGCTCATCGCATATTAGGAATGGTAAAGAATCGCTATTTATTCCTTAAAATTTGCTATTTAGGAAATGCAAAATAGTTTGATGATACATATGGCGGTTCATCTCTAACAAGATAAGAAGCTTAGGGATAGATTTATGATGACTGGCGCAATGAGGTGGACATCACTTACTTCATTGGTAGGCCTTTACATGTATTATCTCCTCTGTATTCTTCAACAAGCGTAACTTTGATCTGCAACCCTGAGTAGGCCTCACCTTAAACAAACCTCTGGATAGGCCACACCTTATCGTCATCCTGAATTAATCATTTAAAATGCTAGGGACAGATTTATGATAGGTGTATGCCTCTTTTGCGCCACTGTGCGTCACTTTTGTGATGCAGCGGCGGTGCAAAAGATTTGCTATGAGGCGACAAAATTACAAATTGATGCATTTAGGGAGATGTGTCATGCTGTAAAAAAACCGTGCCACATGAAACCGATGCAGCAGTGATGCAAAAGATGCACCATGTTGCAAGACAGGCCTCACTTGGGGCCATATGTATCAAGCTAATTAGCATTCGCAAAGGCCGAAATTCTGCGAATTTCGGCCTTTGCGAATGCTAATTAGACAAATGGTATGTATCAAACAAGTTTGATGCAAAATAAGGAATAGCAAAATTTGCTATTCCTTATTTTGCGATTGCACTTAAGGATTTGCAAATTTTGCGATTCCTTAAATGCAATGTATCAAACAAAAAATATGCAAAAAATGCCATTAAGGATTTGCAAATTACCACCAACTTCTAGTTGGTGGTAATTTGCAAATTCTTTTCAAAAAGCTTTTTTTCCAAAAAACAAAAGGTGCCATATGACGCCCATACATGCCCTTAGGGCATGGTTGTGTGCCATATGCCCCCAAATTTCTTTTTCAGGGGTGCAGCAGGGTGTTCTTGAGACACCCCTGCACCCTTGGAAAAATTCCTAATTTGCGATGAGCAAATTGCTAATCGCAAATTGCACCTTCATTCCTATGGGCCTCCTCGCCCATGGAAATGAATGGGTAATTTGCAATTAGCAATTTGCTCATCGCAAATTAGGAATGGTAAAGAATCGCTATTTATTCCTTAAAATTCGCTATTTAGGAAATGCAAAATAGTTTGATGATACATATGGCGGTTTATCTCTAACAAGATAAGAAGCTTAGGGATAGATTTATGATGACTGGCGCATCACCAGGGATGTGCCAGTCATCCTGCGCCGCTGTTCCGCCACCCATGGTGTGCTGCATTTACAATGCGGCGCACCATGGGGCAAAAACGGCACAGATGCGTGACGCATCTGTGCCGTAAAGGTGGCGCATTGCTGGAGTTGTATCGCAAGTGCGATGCAGCTCCAGCAAGGCTCAGGGGTGCCCCATCTCCACAATGCTGCGTCAAGACCTATGCCTGCTTCAAGCAGGCGCAGGGTTTTGACGCAGCTTTGTCCTATCTGATTGTAAATGCGGCACACCATGGGTGGCAGAGCAGCGGTGCACGTTAACTGGTGCATCCCTGGGGATGTGCCAGTTAACATAAATCTGCCCCTTTACATTTAAGTATGTGCAGGGGACACAGAGTCGGTGAGGCTTATCCAAGGTTAAGAAGAGATGAGTCCTGTTCACTGAAAAATTGGACATAGGCTTCACCTCCTCAGCATCGCTGGACATGGCTAAATAATAGCTGCAAAATGTTACTCTTGTTAAACAATTTTACTATTATAATCTCTGAGATTTGTCTCTTACTCTGCAACATCTCATTGTTGTTATCTTTCTTTAAAGATAAAGACAACATCAACATGAGCGACAATCAGCAATCAGTTGATTTCGACCTCATCATTGAACTCGTAATTGAAACATCAGTGGATGTTGATCCCTTGGATGATTTAAATCCTGAGGATGAAGAAGAACGTGATGAGGATGCAGATTTGTCAGAATTGTATGACATAGGATGGGAAGCTGACGTGCTTGAGCCTATGGAACTATAAACATTTATTTTAAAAATGTATAATAAATAAAAAGTAAAAATGTAAACCGTTTAATTTAAAAATAAAGACACCTTCAAAAACAGGTTATGTGTAGTGTCTTCAATAAAATATTAAAATATGCTCATAAAATTAGATCAGATTCACATATAAAACAGCACAGGTAAAATGAATATAAATTCCATTTCTTTTCTGCTATTTCTGTATTCTAAATTTGCCAAGAATTAAAAAATCTTCTATGTAAAAATGTCAAGTAGTGTGTTAAGTTTTTGATGACTGTTATTGATTTACTGTTGGGTAATAGTGGTTAATAAAAATTTTTATTATATTTTACCACAGATTCAACTGCAGATCATTTCAAGATTTCAGCATGCCAACCAAAGAGAGACTGAGAAAGGCTGCAAAACGTCAAAGACAGCAGGTCAATGAAAAAAAGCAGCAGTCATCTAACAAAAAGATTTGTCAAGTCACCAAGAAAGCACCGGGTAAGAGTACAAAAACATTCATAAGAAATATCTGTAGTAAAAAAAATATTACTACAGAAAATGTTTCAGTCCAGAAAAAGAGAAGCAATTCAAACGGAAAGGAAAGGCCAATGAAAAATGTTACTGCTAGAGCAAGAGATAACTCTGTGCATGATAGTAGAAGGAAACAACAGTTTAGGGACATTCGTAAACGAATGTTCCGCAACAGGATAATTGGCAATTTGTTAAAAAATATTAAGAAAGGTGAACAGAAAGTGGTTTTTTATAAGAGAAAAAAAATAGTTGAGAAAGTTATTGATCAGGCATTTGAAATTAAACGTAAGTTATTTATTTTGATAATCAATAGAATTAGGAAGCTAAAGAAGGCAATTTATGATTTCAAAAGAAATAGTAGATGGAAGAGAATAGTTAATCGTAGTAATTTTTGTGAAGTTTTTTCTGGAGAATGGATGCATAGTTCAAGCTGTGAGGCATTTTTTAATGAGGAGAGTTATTTCCAGGATAATGATTTGGTGCATGCAGTTGACACCAGTGGTCGAGCTTATGAAGTGAAAGATGGTTGTCCAGTTGAAAAAGAAAAACTTGTGACAACAGAGCTAGAAGAGGTGTTAGGTAATGAGGTTTTAGGAAGACGTCCTAAGGGTCCTGTGTACACCTGGAAGTGTAGTAGTATTTGCAGTGTGCGACAGGATTCCATCAATTTGCTTTGTGATTTTGTACGGTCATTTAATAAGAAAAGTTTGAAGCAGAAAATGAAGTTGTTGCAAGAATTAGATCCTTGCAGAGTGAGAGAAGTGACAGGTTTGCATGGTCATTCACTGGCTTGTCTTTCCAGGAGAGTATGCCAGAGTGTTCTTCATCATTTCAGGATGCTAGCAGTGCATCATAATAAAGTGAGGAAATTAGTTAGAATGTTGTATTATGCTAAGAGTCCAGCAATTATGCTTAAACAATTATGCGCTGCTCTTTTGCATGGTTCTGAAATAGATGTGAAGAATATATGTGAAGAAATTGAGTTTTGTTACTTTGGAAGTAAAGAGGAGAATGTTGAAATTGACCAAGAAGAAGAGGGTAATGTGGAAGATAGTGTACAGGTTTCCAGTACAGATAATTTCCAGAGGGAAATTGCGACGTTTGAGGTGAAATCAAGTGAGAGGCCAAATTTCACTTGTGTGTGTTGTCGACGCACTTATTATAAGAATCAGACTAAGTTAGTGGATTTATATGCAAAAAGTGAAAGGGAAAATAATAGTGAATGGAAGGATTTCACAACATACTTGATGGTAGAAAATTGTTTTGATTTGGGATTGGATCAACGTGTGTGTACTTATTGTTGTAACAAATTAAATCAAAACCAGATGCCTGCTAGAGCAGTTCATAATAATCTGGAATTGGTTGAGATTCCTTCTGAATTGAAGGATTTAAATACTTATGAATCTATTTTGATTCAAAGTATCCATCCCTTTCAGGCTATTGTAAGAATGGAGCCAAAGACAGGAAAATTGCCTCCATCAGATTTACAGACAGGATTAAAGGGAAGAGTTGTTTATTTGCCTCTAGATTTGAAGAAAAACATTAACACAATTGGAGTAGAAAAAGTGGAAGAGGAACCTCTGGTTATCTTAGTTAATGGGGTTCCGACAAAGAATAAGAAAATATGGCAAGATTTAGTGGATGTTAGGAAAGTTAAAAAGGCAACATTGTATTTGAAAAAAAATAATAAATACTATAAGAATGTATATGTTGCAGAAGAGGAAGTAAGTGAGGAAGAGGATGGCGATTTGTGTGCTGGTCAAATTGAGAAAGTAGAACCCTGTACTAGTGAAGAAATATATGAACATTATAGTGTTCATCCTTTGCATTCCAAGGAAGTCATGGGGAATGCTATTGAGTTGTTTCAAATGAAACAAGCCAAAGGGAGTCCCATTAGTGTTTGGGAGGAAAGTTTGGAAGCTCGGTGTTTCCCACAGCTTTTTCCAACAGGTCAGGGAGGAAGATATGATGAGCGACCTCATCAAATTCCTGCTTCTGAATACCGGACTTTGCGATTGTATGCAGGAGATGCTAGGTTTCGACAATGCATTCCCTATTTGTTTCATCTCCTGTTTGAAAGCGATCTGTCTGGACTGTCATATGCAGTGAACCACATCTTGAAAAGTGGTATACACATGCAAAACATCTCGGCAAGTGACTTTATGGATAAAGTCAATGTCCAAGACAGTATTTTGGATTCTCACCTGATTAATCTCATGGCGTGTCAGCGTGGTACTAATGAGTACTGGTACCGTCGTCATGGTGATTTAAAATGTATGCTGAGGAACTTAGGAACTCCCACATGGTTCCTCACTCTGAGCTGTGCCGAGTATGGCTGGGAAGACTTACTTGAATTTCTACGAGAGGCAAATGGAAACATCGAAAACATCGAATTCAAGACACCCGGAGAACTGTGCTCTTTGGATCCAGTCAATGTATGCAGGTACTTCAATCATAGATTTGAAGCTATGATGTCTTTCATCATGAATAAGAAGAATCCACTTCTTGGAGAGGTGTTGGATTTCTTCTGGAGAAAGGAGTACCAGGCAAGAGGTGCTCCTCATATACATATGCTGCTGTGGATCAAGGATGCACCTAAATTTGGAACGGATCCAGAAGACTCAGTGATGAGTTTCATACAACAGTATTCTACGTGTGCTGTTCCAAACGCAAAGGAGAAGAAAAGCCTAAGAGAAAAAGTTCTACGTTTCCAAAGCCATTGATGTGGAAAGTACTGTCGTCGTAAATTCCGAAATAAGGACAAGTTCTACACCAAATGTCGTTTCGGCTTTCCACGACCGGTGATTTCTAAAGGAAGATTAAACAGTTTGATGTCTTCGCTGCGACATAATGTGATGAAGAAATCACCTAAAAACACATACAATTTGAAGAGGAACGAAGAGTCTAAGTACATCAACGACTACAACCCGGTGATTTTGTCCATGTGGAATGCTAACATGGATATACAGTTTGTGGCTGATAACTGTATGGCTGTGGCTCGGTATGTGACATCTTACATCACCAAAAAAGAGAAGACAGAATTGAAGGATATGTGGGAGGACATTTCCCGTGAAAAGAGCCTCAGCAAGAAGTTGTACAGTTTCAGTCTGAAGATGTTGTCGCATCGAGAAATCGGAGCTTACGAATGTTCTGACCGGTTGTCTTCAGCAAGTCTCTATGCCAAGTCCAGGAGTATCGTTTGGGCGAGTCTTGGTCTTGCTGCAACGCGTAATCGAGTTCTGAAACCTGTGCGGGAAATTGAGTATTTGGCGGAAAAGGAGCCAAACAGTACCGACATTTTGAAGACCAACATGTTGGATACATATTATCCAAATCGAAGCAGTCACCTCGAGAATGTTTGTTTGTATGAGGTTCTTCAAAATTACATATTCAAGAGGAACATCAAAGAAGATACTGAGAAAGGAGTGTATGCTGTAATAGGAAGTGAGGGATGTCTGGTCAAGCAAAGAAAATGCCACTTGGTAAACCATCGAAAATTGAGTGGCGAATCTCCTGAAAAAAAGGAGTTTTTCTATTTAGCACTTTTGCAACTTTTCAAGCCTTGGCGTGCAGAAGAGGAACTGCTTGGAGATTTCCTCTGTTACGAAGACTCTTTCAATGCTGCCAAGGAGACCATAGAATGTCCTGCTTTTCCCAAATATGTAGAAATGTTGAATGCGGAAATTGAGCAGGAAGCAACGATTGCAGCCGAGATTGCCGGAGACAGTTCTCAGGACAGTCAGAGTTCTGCTTCATTGAGTCAGGATCCACTAGGAGGACCTGTTATCGAAAATGAAGCTGCCACTGCTATGAATGAAGTGGAAAGAGCCATGGCACATGCTCAGGAGGATGCGGTTAACTTAGAAGAGTTGGAAAGACAACTCAACGTTGAGCAGAGGAAAATATATGACGAAGTTACCATGCAAATTGATCATGGATTAAGTCATGACAAGAAAGAGTGCTCATGTACGTCGTTGAAGCCTGTCCGACTGTACGTGAGTGGAGAAGCGGGAACTGGAAAAAGTTTCCTTATTAAAGCAATTTCATGTTATTTGCAGGAAAGGACAGAGTCATCGCTGTCTTGTGTTGTCACCGCTCCAACTGCACTGGTAGCACATAACATTAAAGGGATTACTTTACATCGTTTACTGATGCTGCCAGTGGAGCATGACAACAAATTACAATATCACAAGCTATCTGGAGATGCTTGTTGTGAAGTTTCAAGAATCTTGAGGAAAATGAAACTTCTTATCATTGACGAAGTAAGCATGGTTTCCAATGTCATGCTTGCCTTTGTGCATTTGAGAATGCAAGAAGTTCTCAAAACAGAGTATGATGTGTTATTTGGTGGCAAACACATCATTGTTTTCGGAGATCTTCTGCAGCTGACACCAGTGAAAGGGCAACCTGTGTTCAAAATGCTCACGCATGAAGATACCAGGAAGTGCCTAGGGAGCATTGGCAACGTCAATATATGGTTAAACTTCAATTATGCTGAACTGCATGAAAATATGCGTCAGGCGAAGGATGAAGTTTACAAGACTATTCTACAAGATGTTAGAATTGGAAAAGTGACCGAGCATGGGAAAGAAGCTTTACATGCACGATTACTGTCAAATTTATATCCAGAACAAGATGTTGTGCCTGAGAATATTTTTCTGAAAATTACTGAGAAGAAATCTGGAATATGTTTGATGCCAACTCTTGCAGAATGTGCCAAATTCAACAACAAAATGTTGCATTTAGAAAAGCAAGAGATTGTGAAACTGGAAGCTATTGACAGAGTAGAGCATATGGGATCAACAATTATTTTGTCTGAGAATTTGAAAACAAAATTGGATTCATTAGAGAAGACTATATCTAAAACTGCGGGTTTTGAAAAGACTCTGAATGTGTGCTTGAACTGCCGTATAATTTTAAGAAGGAATTTACATGTTGAAAGAGGTCTGGTAAATGGATCAATGGGTAATGTTGTTGATTTTGTAAAATACAGAAATAGAGATGGAATTGAATTTTTAAAAATTAAATTTGATGGCATTGAGGAAGTACAGCTAATTGGTCGTTGTTCTGCTAGATTTTTGCTTGTAAAAGACTTATATGTTCGCCGTAAGCAGTTTCCTGTTTGCTTGGCAAATGCGGTGACAATCCATAAATCGCAAGGTTTAAGTGTAGACAGTGCATTGGTGAATATTGGCAGTTCTGTGTTCAAGGAGGGTATGGCATATGTGGCATTGTCACGAGTTAGAACTTTATCGGGATTGTACTTGATTGAGTGGGATGTCACAAACATTTGTGCGGATCTAGATTGTGTTAAGGAATACAATAGGTTAAGAAGAGAGTATGCGCCACATTTGCCTCAATATCCTTTGTTTGAGAAACGTGTGGTAGGCCGGAAACGAAGAAATGTGACCAATACTGTGGAGGTTGTAGCAAAAAGACGAAAAGTCGATGAACCTGAAATTATAAGCAGAAACAAAAAGGATTCTGTTGAAGATGTTGTTGGTTTTCAATTTGAAAACAGTTCTGGTGTCAACTGCTATGCTAATGTAGTGGTTAATGTTTTGTTTTCTCTAGAAAATGTAAAAGAAGAGATTGTGGTCAATTCTGATCAAAGATTTTGCAGTTTGTTAAATTCTGTGTTAGAGAAATGTAGCACTGATAGAACAAAAATAGAAAGTGTGTCTGAAATTCGAAATCTGTTAGACAGATGTTCAGGCCAAACACAATTCTCTCAAAATATTCAGCAAGATTGTCAGGAGTTTTTAATGTATATGCTTGATGTATTGCATGCTGAAGGTGTAGATGTAGATCACCTGTTTGGGCTTTCTTATCAATGGCAGCATGACTGCGAGAACTGTAGGGTATCAAGTACTACTAGTGTAGACTCAGAAAGATTTATATATTTAACTTTGCCAGACAGTAAATCAGTCTCTTTTAATAAACTAGTAAAAGCAGCTGATCACAACATGGAGTGTAGCCAATGTAAATCTGAAATGATGTCCACATTATTTATACGAACATATGGCCAGTATGTTATTTTAATGTTCCAACGATGTAGGCCTGATGGAACAAAATTGACAACTTTAATTAAAAATGTTGTGGCTTCACAGTTGTCAATATCAGGAAGGACTTTTGTAACTGCAGCAATTATATATCATGACAGTCCTTCAATAACATCAGGACATTACACAGCTTATTTAAAGTCTAGAAATGGCTGGTCATTCTGCAATGATTCTGTTTTAATTTTCAAAAAAAAATTGCCGTATGACCTTAAAAACTCTTACCTGGTGTTTTTAAAACCAAAATTTTAGGGAAAGAATCTCGGGATGTGCTCTGAGGAATTTCAAGAAGTTCTAATGGCTCCTACACGATTTGGCCTTGAGGCTAAGTGTAGTACAGAGACATAACTTCTTACCATAACACTGGACGTCATGGAGAAATAACTGCACTTTGAATGAATTCAGAAAAACTGTTTCTTTTTATAAGCAAATTGAAGCAGCCAATCGAAACATGGAGTAGAGGGAATGTAAGTCTGCAATGCTGTCTACTGTTTTATATTGCTTTGTGATTAAAAGTGATGTAGAGAATTAAATATTTGTAGTAGTCATAGAGATAGTGTAAGTCTGCTTCATAGTAAGCAGTATCAGTGTCATAGGAAATGTAGAACATGACTGAGCAAGAAGGGGAAGATATTACTAGTCCAGGATTGTGAAAATTATCTTCAACATTTTAATTGTGAAAGTTGCGGAAATACAACATGACAGGATTGGCTTACAAGAATTCTAAGAGTTATAAATGGCTCTGACATGATTTGGCCTTGTGGAAACGTGTGGTAGAGAGCAAGAAGTCATTTATTGTATGTAACATGTTTTTCAAAACGATGGAGGTTTTCTTTCAGAAAGTGGCGGTCTGAAAGTAATAACAGCACAACAGAGTGTAAGCTGTTCATAGGACATCCTTCGACGTCATGGAAAGTAAGTTAACTTTAAGGAGTTCTGAATTCTGATTTGTTATGTTGTATGGGTTTTTTAAACACAATCATTTTGATTGTGTTTTTTTTCCCCGCTGTTATATGATGAATACCTTCAAGTCACTGTTTTTAGTGAAATTTGATACATTCTGAGAACAGCAAAAATAAACCATTTAACATGTATAATTAATTCTGTACTGTTTGCATTTATGATGTACATTTAGAACTGTGTAGGAGGCATGGAGAAGGAGAGGCTTCTGTAAGTGTCAAAGTTGTTGCATACAGTGCTCATATTCTACGTAGTCTTTCATATGATAGACTACATTTCCACAATGAGATACCTAAGCAAAGGAAACACAGGTGATATGATTGTGGAATGAGCCAAAAAAATTGCACGTTTTTCAATTATATTACCTGTGTTTCCTAACATTACACATCACATTGTGTAGATGAGGTTTAGGCCTGTTCCTGGAGACAGAGGAGGTCTGACATTTGTTCAAGAGTGCAGTGGACATGACTCACTTCGTTGGTAGGCCTCCACATGTATTATCTCCTCTGTATTCTTCAACAAACCTAAATTCCATCTGCAACCCTGAGTAGGACTTACCTGAAACAAATCTGTGCATAGGTTATACCTTATTGGCATCTTGAAACAATCATTTAAAATGTTAGGGTCAGATTTATGGTGGCCGTGCGCCTCTTTTGCTCCATTGTGGGTCACTTTTGTGTAAAAGATGCACCATGTTGCAAGATAGGTTTCAGTTCATCTCCAGCAAGATACCATCAGTTTAAAATGTATATAATTAGCACTGTGTAGGGGGCATGCAGAAGCTGAAGCTTTTGTAAGTGTCAAAGTTGTTGCATGCAGTGCTGCACTTCTGGGTACTGTTTAATATGCTGCACTACATCTGCACTATGAGATACCTAAGCCTAGGCAACACAGATGATGTGATTGTGAAATGAGGAAAAGAAACTCCACATTTTTCAATTACATCACCTGTGTTTCCTAAGTTTACGAATGACATTGTGCAGATGAAGTTTAGGTCTGTCCACGGACACAGAAGAGGTCTGGCCTTTGTTCAAGAGTGAAGTGGACATGACTTACTTCATTGGTAGGCCTTCACATGTATTATCTCCTCTGTATTCTTCAACAAGCATAAATTTGATATGCAATCCTGAGTAGGCCTCACCTTAAACAAACCTCTGGAGAGGCCACACCTTATCGTCATCCTGATTCAATCATTTCAAATGTTAGGGACAGATTTATGATAGGTGTATGCCTCTTTTGCGCCACTGTGTGTCACTTTTGTGATGCAGCGGCGGTGCAAAAGATTTGCTATGAGGCGACAAAATTACAAATTGATGCATCTAGGCAGATGTGTCATGCTGTAAAAAACCCGTGCCACATGAAACCGATGCAGCAGTGATGCAAAAGATGCACCATGTTGCAAGACAGGCCTGACTTCATCTCCAACAAGATAAGAAGCTAAGTCTTCTGTAAATGTCAAAATTGTTGTATATACTGCTCAACTTCTATGTACTCTTTGATATGCTAGACTCCATCTGCACTATGAGATACCTAACCAAAGGCAACACAGGTGATGTGATTGTGAAATGAGGAAAAGAAACTCCACATTTTTCAATTACATCACCTGTGTTTCCTAAGTTTACGAATGACATTGTGCAGATGAAGTTTAGGTCTGTCCACGGACACAGAAGAGGTCTGGCCTTTGTTCAAGAGTGAAGTGGACATGACTTACTTCATTGGTAGGCCTTCACATGTATTATGTCCTCTGTTCTCTTCAACAACTCGAAATTTCATTTGGAACCCTGAGTAGGCCTCACCTCAAACAAACCTCTGGATAGGACACATCTTATTGGCATCCTGAAACAATCATTTAAAATGTTAGTGTCTTGCGACACTTTTGTGAGACAACAGCAGTGCAAAAGATGCACCATGTTTTAAGATAGGCCTCACTTCATCTGCATCAAGATACTGTTATTTTAAAATGTATATCTTTAGGACTGTGTAGGGGGCCTGGAGAAGCAGAAGCTTCTGTAAGTGTCAAAGTTGTTGAAAAACTGTTTGTCCTTCAATCTTTTCCCTTGTCTTTTCTAATTTTTAAATACATGTTTTAATATTTTTCAAATGTTTGTTCTCTCTTTCACAGATTGAAAGTATAAAAACAAAAAGTGAGTAAGTTAACGACAATTATAAGGTAAATGTTTTGTACTCTTTTCGTTACATTTCTTTCACATTCACCTACTAGTAGTTCGACAGCTTCATTTCTTTAACCCTCAGTTTCCTGCCTTTGCTACTTCCCTCATTCCTTTCTCTATTACCTACTTACTCTACTCCTTCCACTCCTTTTCTCAGTCCCTCTCTTCTCATAGTTCCTCACTCTTGTTCACTCATTCCATCTCTATTACTCTTAGTGTCTTTGACTGATCACTCTTTCACTACTTGTTCATTATGCTTCTTCTGTGTAGTTGAAGCACACTAAGGGGCATATTATGAACACAGCCAATAAAATTATTGCTGTTTTTATTGGCAGAAAACTGTTGCAAAAGTGGTTTTAGCGGCAGTTTTCCGCCGCAAAAGCGGCTTTAGCGACACATTTCTGCCGATAAAAGCTGCAAAACTTGTATTGCCTATGTTGATGATATGGCTCTATGTTATTTACATTTCTTTGCTGTTTCAATTAATCTTTTTCTGTTATTTTTTCTTTTCTGTTTTCTGTTTTTTCTCTCTGTTATTCCACATGTTTTAATCTGATTTTGAACATTCACTCACATTCTCCAAGAAACTCTTCTTTGTTATTGTTCTACTCTCTTTTTTTTCTTTCACTTCCTTATCTATTTTGTTTTTCACAATTATACCCTCTTCCATCTTTTCTTCGGTAAATAGATCTATTAAACAGTATCTCTGGTTTACTCCCTACAGCTGTCTTTCTTTTAACATATTACTCTCTGTTTACTTCCCTTATACTTACTCTTCTTTTTTTTTTTTTTTTTTTTTTTTTTTTGGTTCGCTCCCGGTTCGCGAACCGGGAAGCGAACGGGGAAGCGAACTAAAAGAAATAGAGCTTGCCAGAGTGCTAAACATTCTAGCATTTTTTTTTTGAAAGGGGAGGTAGTTCTGAAAAGAACTTTTTTTTAATGTTTTTGTTGTTTTATAAAAAAAAAAATTTTTTTAACATTTTTTTTTTTTTGTATTTTTTGAACAGTTTTATGTTTTTTTTTGTTTTTGATGGAGGGGAAACAACAAAAAACAGGCATTGAAAAGGGCTCAACAGGAGCAAAAAAAAAATTACTGTCTGGGGCGGTTAGGGCAATTGTGATTTACATAAGCTAGGTTGATTAACGTAATGCTCATGTTACCACATGACAGCAATGCACCGCAATACATACAGGTACATTTCATATGAGCAAAGTTCTCCTGTATGTTTGGCACGGTTTCCCGTGCCTCTGCTCCTGTCAACGATATCAGTGATGTTGACCTGGCCACAGGAGTTGTTGTTGGGTTATCTTGCATGTCACGTATCTCTGCCCGGCTGTAGTTCAATGGATGCCACCTGTTCATGTGACGATGCATTGTATAGTTACCGAAGCTATACTTTTTATCAGTGCCTCTAGATAACCGGTCTTTACAAATGAGGCAGGTGACATACCTAGCATTTACTTTCTTCTGCCCTCGAGGGAGTGAAAAAAACTGCCAAATAAAGCTGGCTTTCCGACGGGAAACCCGGGGCACCTCTTGTAAGAACTGTGGTCCTTCTGTCTCCTCTTCCTCTAGTACATCCTCTTCCTCCTCTGTGTTGCTGAGGAACTGGGGAGGTGGTCCTCTCTTCCCATGAGGAGGTGGAGGTGTTGGTGGGGGTGCACCAGCTGAAGCAACTAATGAAGCCATTGCTCAACTATCAAAAATGGTCTTCCTCTCACAAAGATGAAAGTCAGAGTGAGGAAAGAAGGAGGGGTTTTCATCATTTGGGAAAAACAATAGTTCTAAACCAATGAAAAGTGTTATTTTTAGGTCACCTGACCTAGCCTTACATCATTATGAAACCAAAAGTGAAATGAACCAATGAAAAGTTTTATTAACAAGTCACATGACCTCTTACGCTTAAGTTACGCGCTGCAGAACGCGCCCCGGATCGCTTCCGGTTCGCTGCGCTTCGTGCCTCGGTTCGCGCTCCGGAGCACTTCCGGGTGCGCTAACGCGGCGCGTCATAAGACGCATTACGCGGCAACGCGATACGTCGCGGTTTCGCGCCGCGCCGCGGATCGCTTCCGGGGAGCTGCGCTTCGCGTCTCAGTTCGCGTACCGGAGCACTTCCGGGTGCGCTAACGCGGCGCATCATAAGACGCATTACGCGACAACGTGATACGTCGCGCTTCCGCGACGCGTCACAATGTTGATTTCTAACGCGGCAGTTGCGCTAACGGAACGTTTACCGGTTCGCGGACTGGGTCGCGGCATCAAGATGAGCTAACGGGAAGCTTCCCGGTTCGCGAACCGGGAGCGAACAAAAAAAAAGTGTTAAAAAAAAAATTATTAATAAACATATAAAATATATTTTGGGATTTAAAGAAGAATACATTTTACAGCTACAGATATTAGCTTTTAAAAAACCAATGAAATTCACTGAAAAAACCATAGGTTATAGACCATATATAGTTAGGAATTAGCATTTACAAAACCTTGAAAATTCACTGAAAAAACCATAGGTTATAGACCATATATAGTTAGGAATTAGCATTTAAAAAACCTTATTTTACTCACACAAAACCATTGAAATTCCATATATAGTTAGTTGTACTAACTATATATCGCGCACCCGCAATCCACTGCTGATGATGTCACATATTACATCATTCATGACATGGTCAGTGACATCACTGATGACATCACTGATGACATCTCACATGACATCACTGATGACATCACTGATGACATCTCAAATGACATCACTGATGACATCACTGATGACATCTCAAATGACATCACTGATGACATCTCAAATGACATCACTGATGACATCACTGATGACATCTCATTTGACATTACTGATCACATCACTGATGACATCATTCATGTGATAATACGATGAACCTCTTCAGACTCTAATATAACCTTAGATACACTCAGTGTAAACAGACACTCATAGACGGTCACTCATCCATGGAGTTACTCAGACACTTAGTCAGTCATGCAAAGAATCAATCACACCTCCATTTCCTCAACTATACAGTTATACACACCTTACTTATTCAAACATATACTAAAACAAATTTACTCACTTATACAATCCTGGCTACAAGTTCACAATGATCCATACAGCCACTCACACATTCACTGGCTCTTATGCACAGTTATTTATATATGTCAACTCTCACATGTACTGTATTTTACATATGTACTTACTTTAACATGTAGCACTGAGATATCCATTCACTCACCAATACACTCATGCACACAGTCAACTGCCCATACAGCTGTTTCCACATGCACTTTTGAACCCATACATCTAGTCAATCAACTGCTCACACATCTATGCAGAGTCATACACCTCCCAGCCACCCACACACACACTCAGTCTCCCATACAAATGCTTGGGCAACCAATCAATAACCCATATAGTTAATCATATAGCTACTGATCAACACATGCAGCAGTTTACAGAACAACAGACATAATGATGCACAAATTAAGACAGTTTAGTCACTAACCCATGCACTCAGTGAGACACATTTAATCAGTCACTCATACAGTCAGTCATGCCCCTACTAAATCCTTCATCAAAACACTTATACATCCACTCATTCTTCAATATGTAAGACATATTTTAACTTTACAGAATTATACAGTCACTGGATGTCATCAGTGATGTCATTTGAGATGTCATCAGTGATGTCATTTGAGATGTCATCAGTGATGTCATCAGTGATGTCATTTGAGATGTCATCAGTGATGTCATCAGTGATGTCATTTGAGATGTCATCAGTGATGTCATCAGTGATGTCACTGACCATGTCATGAATGATGTAATATGTGACATCATCAGCAGTGGATTGCGGGTGCGCGATATATAGTTAGTACAACTAACTATATATGGAATTTCAATGGTTTTGTGTGAGTAAAATAAGGTTTTTTAAATGCTAATTCCTAACTATATATGGTCTATAACCTATGGTTTTTTCAGTGAATTTTCAAGGTTTTGTAAATGCTAATTCCTAACTATATATGGTCTATAACCTATGGTTTTTTCAGTGAATATATATATATATATATATATATATATATATATATATATATATATATATATATATATATATATATATATATATATATATATCAAAAGAAAGAGTTGCCATTGGGGAATAGTATTTTAAGTGGACTGCATCGCCCAGGGTGCACCAGCGGACACGCCCATTGGGGCTGAACATTTAAACCTTGGTGCAGTGCACTTACTCCATGCTGCCTATGCTTCCGGTACGCCAGTGAACAAGAGCATTCCGCTCGAAACGCGTATGGCACAATTACCGCTGTTGGAGTGCTGGTGTAATGCTTGAGCAATCTCCAGATTAAAAGGTGACAACTCGACGTGTGTGGCTCCTTCTTTCCGAGGCAACTCTTTCTTTTGATACTAGCGGCTGCCCGAGCCGCGAAGGAGCCCCACTGCCTATCATAGCAGGTCTACAGAGTCACGAAGATATAGACATCTGCAGTGCATCGAGGCCAATTTGTGGATATAATACTGCCAAGACTGAAACCAAGCTACTTTTCAACACCCCACTTGGGTTAAGAATTTTGGACATGGTGGTGCCCATTGGAGAATAGTATTTAAAGTGGACTGCATCGCCCAGGGTGCACCAGCAGACACGCCCATTGGGGCTGAACATTTAAACCTTGGTGCAGTGCACTTACTCCATGCTGACTATGCTTCCGGTACGCCAGCGAAAAGAGCATTCCGCTCGAAACGCGTATGGCACAATTACCGCTGTTGGAGTGCTGGTGTAATGCTTGAGCAATCCCCAGATTAAAAGGTGACAACTCGACGTGTGTGGCTCCTTCTTTCCAAAGCAACTCTTTCTTTTGATACTAGCGGCTGCCCGAGCCGCGAAGGAGCCCCACTGCCTATCATAGCAGGTCTGCAGAGTCACGAAGATCTAGACATCTGCAGTGCATCGAGGCCAATTTGTGGATATAATACTGCCAAGACTGAAACCAAGCTACTTTTCAACACCCCACTTGGGTTAAGAATTTTGGACATGGTGGCGCCCATTGGGATATAGTATTTCACGAGGACTGCATCGCCCAGGGTGCACCAGCGGACATGCCCATTGGGGCTGAACATTTAAACCTTGGTGCAGTGCACTTACTCCATGCTGCCTATGCTTCCGGTACGCCAGTGAACAAGAGCATTCTGCTCGAAACGCGTATGGCACAATTACCGCTGTTGGAGTGCTGGTGTAATGCTTGAGCAATCCCCAGATTAAAAGGTGACAACTCGACGTGTGTGGCTCCTTCTTTCCGAGGCAACTCTTTCTTTTGATACTAGCGGCTGCCCGAGCCGCGAAGGAGCCCCACTGCCTATCATAGCAGGTCTGCTGAGTCACGAAGATCTAGACACCTGCAGTGCATCGAGGCCAATTTGTGGATGTAATACTGCCAAGACTGAAACCAAGCTACTTTTCAACACCCCACTTGGGTTAAGAATTTTGGACATGGTGGCGCCCATTGGGGAATAGTATTTTAAGTGGACTGCATCGCCCAGGGTGCACCAGCGGACACGCCCATTGGGGCTGAACATTTAAACCTTGGTGCAGTGCACTTACTCCATGCTGCCTATGCTTCCGGTACGCCAGTGAACAAGAGCATTCCGCTCGAAATGCGTATGGCACAATTACCGCTGTTGGAGTGCTGGTGTAATGCTTGAGCAATCCCCAGATTAAAAGGTGACAACTCGACGTGTGTGGCTCCTTCTTTCCAAGGCAAGTCTTTCTTTTGATACTAGGGGCTGCCCGAGCCACGAAGGAGCCCCACTGCCTATCATAGCAGGTCTGCAGAGTCACGAAGATCTAGACATCTGCAGTGCATCGAGGCCAATTTGTGGATATAATACTGCCAAGACTGAAGCCAAGCTACTTTTCAGCACCCCACTTGGGTTAAGAATTTTGGACATGGTGGCGCCCATTGGGGAATAGTATTTTAAGTGGACTGCATCGCCTAGGGTGCACCAGCGGACACGCCCATTGGGGCTGAACATTTAAACCTTGGTGCAGTGCACTTACTCCATGCTGCCTATGCTTCCGGTTCGCCAGTGAACAAGAGCATTCCGCTCGAAACGCGTCTGGCACAATTACCGCTGTTGGAGTGCTGGTGTAATGCGTGAGCAATCCCCAGATTAAAAGGTGACAACTCGACGTGTGTGGCTCCTTCTTTCCGAGGCAACTCTTTCTTTTGATATATATATATATATATATATATATATATATATACACATACATATATACATATATATATTACCTACTGGCAGTCGCCAGTAGGTAGTTATAGTTAGGACCTATTTTCCATATGAAATCCGCAACATTTTATTTGCAATAACTTTGGGGCCGGTTGACGAATCTTCAAGAAATTTTCAAAGCTCATGGGGCGCTCCGGTTCGCTCCTATCCTTAAAGTTTGGGGGTGAATCATCAAGCGGGGCCGAGAAAAAAGGGGTCACAAAACATGTTTTCCCAATGCAATTTCCCGTAGGAACCTTTAGTCGCAGCTACAGCCCGAACTGCTGAACGAAATTACACCAAATTTCCCAAAATGGTAGTCTTTGTTTCAGACTCGTGCCTTTTTGTTAAATGGTGTACATCTGTTCAGTAGTTTTTTAGATATTAAAGGAAAAAATATATATATATCTGGGCGGAGCCTAATGACACATCTGATCTTGAGATATGATTGGCTGTCAGCACTTCATCCAAGAAGTGTTGGCAGCCATCTTGGGACCAACATACATGATAGCACCTCATTAAAAAGCATTGCAGTTAATAGAAGGTTTTAAGACTTTAGTTCCATAATAAATCATTTGTTGATGGTACCATACTCATTTTAGGAATTGTGGTGTGTTCTAAGGTGATTTTACCATGTGAAAAAGCCTTATGCTGGGATATCATGAATCATGTTTGATAGAAAACTATTTTCTCATGCTTTTCCCACAGAGGTTTGGAAGGTGATCTATAAGCTAAACTGAGAGCATATTTTCTGTAAATTTACGTTATCTTTCTCAATCATGTGAAAATGAAGTCTGACATTCTCAGTAAAACATTTGTATAGGTATCAAGGACCCCCTGAGAACTAATTCCAATAATTCCTAGGTCAGGGATAAGACAACATGTGAAATGTAACAACCTAGGCAATTAAATCTAGCTTGTCATATATAATGATAGAGAGGAAAAGAACTAATTAAAATTCAGCTTCTGATGGTTATTAACATAATCAGTTAACATTTGTTTTTACATATTACACAAAAAACTGATTCTCAAATATAACCTGTCTAATCATATCAATAATAATCAAATCCGTGTTACAAAATTAAACAAACACCAATGTATTTAAAATTTAAAAAGTGGCACAAATATATCTCGACGCGCGTTTCGGCGACCAGCGCCTTCTTCTGGAGTAGCCACGTATTACCTATAAAGAAAAATAATATATAATAGGTATCATTTAACAAATGAAAAAACATAATAATAATACAATCTAATTCAAGCTGAACCATAGATATAATTTTAAATTGACCTCTCATTATATGACAAGTATAGACTGACTCATAACAATTCATGGCAGTCATGATGGCATATTTATATCATTGCTCATTTCCCTTTTAAAGGACTCTCTTTCATTTGAAGGACAGTGAAGTGATGTTTATTAAAAGAAAATGCAAGGTAAGGGATTTATTACCTAACACCATATCTTTCAAGTATCTATTTAATGGTACATTTAGTATTTTTCACGAATTCCGGATCTCTAGTGGCCAAAAAGTCTTATTTCTGGTATATCACAATAATATTCATGTGTACTTACTTAATCACTGAGTATATAACTTGAGGCAATTGCGGGCCCGACGTCCTGAGATCAAAGGCGATTAACGATAAAAAATATACGATAACATAAATGTATCAAAACTGAGCAGCCTATATGTATAGCATGTCTGGTTTAAAGTGCTAGATGTACTAGCTATATTTAAATAAAGACTTACAATAAGTGAATATTAAAATTTTGTTGGTTCAATTCCAGGGTACTAGAGTTTCAAGGATATCAGACTCTCTTGTTGTACACTTGTACGGCGGGAACGGAACTTTATTGCTTCAAGAAGCGATATCGCAGTAGCTGGATGTGGGAATAAGTCATAAAGAAAAGACTTCGTGACTTTCAGGACTGTGAACTGATCTATGAAACACGAGTCAAGCTGTATAGATAAGGATGTTTACCTTTTTATTGTGTATTTGCATTTGACGATACATGCAGCAAGAACACACCTTTTCACTTCCAGAACTGATGTTACGATAACTAAATATGGGAAGTAGTCACAAAAAGAAGACTTCATGGTTATCGGGGCCTTAAAATCGTCTCAGTAAAACATGCACATCCAACAAGGGCAGAGACTGTCAGTTGATTCCTTAGTGTTCTATTGCAGCTTCCCAGAGTGTTCTAAACAACTAGAGTGCTAACAGCCTTACTTATGGCAAAGGTGTAGCACACCTGAAGCCATCTTGATTGGAATAAAGTGGTGACTCTTAAAACATTTAATTTAAAAAGGAACAAAATGAGGGGGTTCATTTTGCCATAGAAAGTATGCTCAGTACTGCAGAAAGAAACATTATGGCACATTTTGAGTGACTCATTGCTGCATCCTTGAGATTTGTACTATTATTGAGTGTTCTTGTTTTATGGTTCTATCTTCTTTGATGCTTTGTCCATTTGCTGCATCTTTGAGATTTGTTCCATTACTTTACCTGTGTTTAGTTCTCTTGTTTCCTTTTTGCTTTTGTTTAAGGAAAAAGAGATAATGTTATACCCTACTTAAATGTATAACATGTACTCTAGCCCTGCTGCCTCTAGCTGCTCAGCCAGAGTGTGACTTGGTCTTAGAATGTTGGTGTGCCTGTGATGTGTGGAAGGCCTGGGTGACTGAGTGGGATGAATGTGGCAGTTAGAGATGGGCTGAGCAGCTGGGCTGTCTGCTCCTGGTGGGGCTGGTACCACACTAGGCTGGCTGGAGTCAAGACAGATGTAACTTGAACTGGAAGCTGAATAAAGAAGACTTAAATATAAATCCTGGTTCCTGGTGTCTTTCTAATTAGGACACAATAGACTTCTCAAATCCTCTTCTATTTCATTAAAGAAAATTCTGACATGCAGACTGAAACATGTACTTTCAATACCACCAGCAGAATTCCCTTGTGAGCAGTGGCTTTACTACAGTGATCTAATGAGCAACACGAATGCTAACTTTCAGAATTTATGACACGTGTGTGACACATCTGAATGCCTTCTTGATGGAACCAAAGTAAAAAAACTGAAAGTATTGCCTTCTCAGGAAATTAGGAACCTTCATAACTAATAAATCTCCCAAGATGGCCACCAGAGGCAAAAGCGCCCAAATGTAGCACAAATATCACCCAGATGTAAACCAAGTATAGCCCAATGACGGAATGTCCCAGAGTGTTCTAAAGAACAACCAGAGTGCTAACAGTCTCACTTATGACAAAAGTATGCAACACCTGAAGCCATCTTGATTGGAATAAAGTGGTAACACTTAAAGCATTTAATTTGCAAAGGAACAAAATGAGGGTCTTTATTTTACCATCGAAATTATGATTAGTGCTGCAGAAAGAAAAAGTTAGGGCACATTTTGACTTCTCAAATCCTCTTCTATTTCATTAAAAAATTCTAACATGCAGACTGAAACATGCACTTTGAATACCAGCAGCAGACTTCCTTGGTGAGCAGTAGTTTTACTACTGTGATCTACTGAGCAACTAGAGTGCTAACATTCAGAATGTATGGCAAATGTGTGACACATCTGAATGCCTTCTTGATGGAACCAAAGTAAAAAGCTGAAAGTATTTCCTACTGAGGAGATTCTAGAAAATGAGGAAATTAGAAAACTTCATAACAAATAGGTCTCCTAAGATGGCCACCAGAAGAAAAAGAGCCCAAATGTAGCACAAATATCACCCAGATAGAGCCCAAGTATATCCAATGACAGAATGTCCCAGAGTGTTCTAAAGAACAACTAGAGCGCTAACAGTCTTACTAATGACAAAAGTATGGAACATATAAAGCCTTCTTGATTGGAATAAAATGGTAACACTTAAAACATTTAATTAGCAAAGAAACAAAATGAGGGGGTTCATTTTGCCACAGAAATTATGATTAGTGCTGCAGAAAGAAAAATTAGGGCACATTTTGACTTCTCAAATCCTCTTCTATTTCATTAAAAAAATATGACATGCAGACTGAAACATGCACTTTGAATCCCAGCAGCAGACTTCCCTGGTGAGCAGTTGCTTTACTACAGTGATCTAATGGGCAACTAGAGTGCTAACATTCAGAATTTATGACAAATGTGTGACACATCTAAATGCCTTCTTGATGGAATCAAAGTAAAAAACAGAAAGTATTTCCTACTGAAGAAACTGCAGTAAATGAGGAAATTAGGAAACTGCATAACAAATAAGTCTCCCAAGATGGCCACCAGAGGAAAAAGAGCCCAAATGTAGCACAAATATCACACAGATGTAGCCCAAGTATAGCCCAATGACTGGATGTCCCAGAGTGTTCTAAAGATCAACTAGATCGCTAACAGTCTTACTTATGACAAAAGTATGGAACACCTGAAGCCATCTTGATTGGAATAAAGTGGTAACACTTAAAACATTTAATTTACAAAGGAACAACATGAGGGGGTTCATTTTGCCATAGAAATTATGATTGGAGCTGCAGAAAGAAAAAGTAGGGCACATTTTGACTTCTCAAATCCTCTTCTATTTCATTGAACAATTCTGACATGTAGACTGAAACATGCACTTTGAATACCATACCATAAGTGTGGCAGGGTATGCTCAGACGTGAGTCCCTTGCTCACTTTGCCACTGGATTCAAGCAAGCCGGGCTGAAGACGGCTGTAATGCCAGAAACCGGTCCTCGGAAGCTTGTTTCCGGTACAGAGAAGGCATGGCTTGGCAGTTCGGGCTGGACTGTTCCCATGAGGCACAGGGTCAGACTAATTTGCATATAGCCATGTCTGAACTGGGGTGGCAGAGTGGGCTAAAGAACGGTGATGGATTAAACCCAGATCTTTTGACTGGGTGTGAGTGTTTGATTGGTTCTGATGCTCCGTCCATTACCACCCCCTTTTGTACCGCTTTTGGCCGCCATAGTGTGGCAGGGTATGCTCAGACGTGAGTCCCTTGCTCACTTTGCCACTGGATTCAAGCAAGCCAGGCTGAAGACGGCTGGAATGCCAGAAACCGGTCCTCAGAAGCTTGTTTCCGGTCCAGGGAAGGCATGGCTTGGCAGTTCGGGCTGGACTGTTCCCATGAGGCACAAGGTCAGACTGATTTGCATATAGCCATGTCTGAACTGGGGTGGCAGAGTGGGCTAAAGAACGGTGATGGATTAAACCCAGATCTTTTGACTGGGTGTGAGTGTTTGATTGGTTCAGATACTCCGTCCATTACCACCCCCTTTTGTACCGCTTTTGGCCACCATAAGTGTGGCTGGGTATGCTCAGACGTGAGTCCCTTGCTCACTTTGCCACTGGATTCTAGCAAAGCCGGGCTGAAGATGGCTGTAATGCCAGAAACCGGTCCTCGGAAGCTTGTTTCCGGTCCAGGGAAGGCATGGCTTGGCAGTTCGGGCTGGACTGTTCCCATGAGGCACAGGGTCAGACTGATTTGCATATAGCCATGTCTGAACTGGGGTGGCAGAGTGGGCTAAAGAACGGTGATGGATTAAACCCAGATCTTTTGACTGGGTGTGAGTGTTTGATTGGTTCAGATGCTCCGTCCATTACCACCCCCTTTTGTACCGCTTTTGGCCGCCATAAGTGTGGCAGGGTATGCTCAGACGTGAGTCCCTTGCTCACTTTGCCACTGGATTCAAGCAAGCATAGGCTGAAGACGACTGTAATGCCAGAAACCGGTCCTCGGAAGCTTGTTTCCGGTCCGGTCAACAAGGTAAAAAAATAAGAGGCATTGTATGTGAGAGTTGGTGTATATAAATAAGTATATATAAGAGTCAGTCAATGTGAGAGTAACTATACGAATGAGTGTATAAATGTAAAGGTGATTTTTTAACATATTAACTATGAGTTACTATGTGTTTGAATAAACGAGGTGTTGTGTAAGTGAGTAAATGTAAGTGTGATTAATTTTTTTATGAGTGAGTAGGATGACTGCATAACCAACTAAGATGACTGCTGATGTGTCAATGTCTATATATGTGCATAAGTGCATTTGATAGTGTTCTATTAATTAGTGACTACATGTATAAGTGATTCCGTTGTTGAATTGGTAGTTGTGTGTGTAGACTTAGGAATCAGTGAGTGGGTATGTAGTAACTGGTATTGGTGTGTCAATGGTTTCAAATATGGTACTCTGTATTTTACAGTGAGTGATGAAAGGTTATACTAGTGTATGATGAGGTGTATCAGATTGTCACATGGATGATGTCATCAGTGATGTCATTTGAGATGTCATCAGTGATGTCAGCAGTGATGTCACTGACCATGCCATGAATGACGAAATATGTGACATCATCAGCAGTGCATTGCGGGTGCGTGAGTTATAGTTAGCAGAACTAACTATAACGGAGGAATTTCTATGGTTTTGTACAAGTGAAATGTCAAGCTAACTATAACACTCCTGAAACCTATGTCTTTTTCTGTGAATTTCTAAGGTTTTTTAAATGCTAATTTCTAACTATAACGTCTCTCAAACCTATGTTTTTTTCAATGAATTGCAAAGCTTTTTTAAATGCTAATTTCTAACTATAATGTCTCTGCAACCTATGTTTTTCAGTGAATATATATATATATATATATATATATATATATATATATATATATTAATGCTCCCAAATTTCTCCACGTTCGTTCTGAACAAGAAATAGCACTCTCAGGGGGGGTATCAATACCAACAATACTTTATTGGTTACCCAGCACGGACAAGACGCGTTTCGGCACTTAGCCTTTGTCAATTGCAAGCTACGAACGCGCCGCCATTTCTTTTAAATCACATTGTTTTCGTCACAGTATGCATGGCATGAACATCAAGAGAGGACAAAACACACAGCAAATATATCGCCATCTTAGAATGTCTAATCCACATAAGAAAAGAAAGTATATACATTTCAGAACTTATACTCGATATGTTGTGGATTGGGGAAAGTCAAAATAAACTTCCCCAACTACAGTAATTGCATATTTGCATTATTTACAATATTACAATAAAGCCCTGGATGGGCTAAGCCTCTGTATCCTTCATTTTAGCCCACAGATGGGCACAACCAGTTGCATGTCATGCTGTGTAAGAAATACAATGTATTTATCCAAATTTTTTTCAAATTTTCAGTTCCAAAAAAGCTTAGTTATTCATAGACTCGAGATAATAATTCATATACTACCAATCATAGGTTTAACATAATCACTCTGTTACAGTAAATCCTTAGTATCCCAAATGAACTGCTAATTCCTCATGTGTATTGAGCCCAGCCGGGCTCTTGCTCTGTAGATCTATAATGTAACGTGACTCTAAACATCGTAATTTCTGTAGACGGTCTCCTCCTCGTGGGAGTGGTGGAACACTATCCAGACAAAAATAGGCCAGCAGATCCCTGTTGTGCCCATGTAGTTTGTTAAAATGTCTGGCCACGGGGTAAGATTTATCGGTATTATTGATAGCACGCATGTGCTCCAATATCGGCAATTTGACAGGCCGATGTACCTTAGTCCGCAAGGACATACCAAACAGTAAATCGCATAGAGTGTAGTACATGTCAGAAAATTGGTTATTTTCTTGGGGAATTTCAGACCTGGGATAACATATGTAAGGGTCCTTTTACTGATTTTACAGGCCTTGCATCGACCACATGGATAAAACCCATTCAGAGGTATTTTGTTAGAACCATTGGTTTTGACCATGTGGTGACTATGTACTAAGTCATCTTTCAAGGCTCTGGCTTTTCGGTAAGTTACTAGCGGATTGGAGGATAAATCTTTTCTAATAACATTATCAGTAAGCAAGATACTCCAGTTCTTTTTGAGTATTTTCCTGATTTGTTCTGAATTCTCCGAATAAGTGGTAATCAGTCTAAAGGTTCCCTGATCCTCACCTTTACTCTGTGTAGATTTTAACAATTCAGATCTAGGGCGTTTGTTTGCTTTATTCAGTGCTTTTTTAAGTACTCCTTCTTTGTATCCCCGAACTCTGAACCGATCTAGGCAGAGTTTCGCTGATTCCTGAAATTCCCTTTCCGTAGTGTTGTTTCTTTTCAACCTCAAAAGTTCCCCGTAGGGGATACTTTCAATCAGTTTTTTAGGGTGATTACTGGTGGCATGTAATGTACAATTACCGGCCGTGGTCTTCCGAAACAGTTTGGTCTGTAATTGTCCTCCTTCTACATATACAGTAAGGTCCAGATAATTGACACTTGACTTACTGATTTCTCCACTGAATTTTAAATTCACATTGTTATTGTTCAGTACATCAACATATCTAGTGGCTTCAGCAATTGACCCTTCGAAGATAATAAACAAGTCGTCAATGTACCGATGCCACGTTTTGATCTTTTGATTCCATGTAGCATTACTGTTGTTCCAGGCTATCTGTTCCTCCCACCAGCCAACGCAAAGATTCGCGTAGCTGGGGGAGGAGCAGGAACCCATAGCTACACCTGATGTTTGTCTATATAGTTGTCCATTAAAGACAAATATATTGTTATTCAGGCTAAAAGTTAGAAATTCTATGAGCATCTTATTATGTTCAAAATATCCAATTTCCCGTGTTTGTAGATAACTTTGAATAGCCCTCAACTCATCAGTGTGTGCAATACTAGTGTACAAACTAGTGATATCCATCACCATCATACAGTATCCTGTTTGCCAAACAAAATCTCCCAACAGGTTCAGAAAATGAGTCGTGTCCTTGAGATAGGATTTTAAGGCAATCACAAATGGAAATAAAAAAGAGTCAATGTACATAGAAAGATGTTCAGTGAGCCCTCCAAGGGAAGCTACAATAGGGTGTCCTGGAGGATTAAAATTGTCTTTATGCACCTTCGGGAGGTGATAAAAGGTCGGAGTGATGGGATTAGGACAACGTAGGAATAGAAATTCATCACTGTTCAACATGTCTTTATCATACCATATGGTGATCATATCATGAAATTCTCTGATACTTTTTTGGTAGTCAGAGTTGGTAATTTTCTGATAGCAGGTAGTATCCCTTAATTGTCGCATGGCCTCCATTTCATATTGTATTTTCGTCATCAGTACAATATTTCCCCCTTGTCGGAAGGCTTACATACAAGGGAAGAATCGTCACAAAGTTTATCAAAGGCCAGCTGTTGTTGTTTCTTGAAATTAGTGCTGTTGTTATGCTGAAATTGTACATCATGCCTTAATCTTACCAAATCTTTGATTACGGCTTCAGAAAAAGTGTCGATCGCATCAGTCATAGTAGGGGGCATAAACACAGATGCAGGTTTAAAAGAACTACTGCCTCCTTTCAATTGAACATCCATGGCAGACATCATTTATTGTAATATTGTAAATAATGCAAATATGCAATTACTGTAGTTGGGGAAGTTTATTTTGACTTTCCCCAATCCACAACATATCGAGTATAAGTTATGAAATGTATATACTTTCTTTTCTTATGTGGATTAGACATTCTAAGATGGCGATATATTTGCTGTGTGTTTTGTCCTCTCTTGATGTTCATGCCATGCATACTGTAACGAACACAATGTGATTTAAAAGAAATGGCGGCGGGGTGAATGCCTTGCTGATGACCCCCCCTCTTATTGCCTGGTCCGACCATCACATATACCTGCGCCAGGAGACGGCGTGGGGTGGACTGGGAGGGAGAGGCGGCGCGAACGAGCCTCCCCCACCTCCCCAGGTGGAGGTTCCTCAGCTGCACCCCAGCGCTTCACTCGGCCAGCTGAGTTGCGCCCGCTCTTGCGGCACAGTGCCTCGCTCGGCCAGCTGAGTTGCGCCCGCTCTGGCGGCACAGTGCCTCACTCGGCCGGTTGAGTTTCGCCTGCTCTTGCGGCTACAGCGTCTCACCCGCCATCCGGCTGAATTGCACCCACTCTTGCGGCCTACGACATGGAGAGGCCGGGGTGTTGACTAGGCGGGGCCTCCGGCCGCAACCACAGCGCCAACGATCGCTGCTGACGGAGGGGAGCCTTGCCGGTGAGAGCCACTGATCTGAAGAACCGCTGCCTGCGGTGCCTCCCTGAGCCGCTTGACGGAGGCCCCCGAGGGGCGGTGTGGTGGCGCGGACTCGGAGGGGGCGCTTGGCTCCTGCCCCCTCCCCAAGTCTTGTTGCCCTGGTGTGGCCTGAGATCGCCCCCGACATAGGCGGCCGGCTCCCGGGGTCCGGCGGAACTTTTTGCCTTTTGGTGACTCTTCCATTCTGGACCTTGTCCCACAATCCGTTTGACCTGAAGACACGTCCTGCGGTGCCCTGGTCCGACCATCACATATACCTGCGCCAGGAGACGGCGTGGGGTGCACTGGGAGGGAGAGGCGGCGCAAACGAGCCTCCCCAGGTGGAGGTTCCTCAGCTGCACCCCAGCGCTAGACTCGGCCAGCTGAGTTGCGCCCGCTCTTGCGGCACAGTGCCTCACTCGGCCCGTTGAGTTTCGCCTGCTCTTGCGGCTATAGCGTCTCACCCGCCATCCGGCTGAATTGCACCCACTCTTGCGGCCTACGACATGGAGAGGCCGGGGCGTTGACTAGGCGGGGCCTCCGGCCGCAACCACAGCGCCAACGATCGCTGCTGATGGAGGGGATCCTTGCCGGTGAGAGCCACTGATCTGAAGAACCGCTGCCTGCGGTGCCTCCCTGAGCCGCTTGACGGAGGCCCCCGAGGGGCGGTGTGGTGGCGCGGACTCGGAGGGGGCGCTTGGCTCCTGCCCCCTCCCCAAGTCTTGTTGCCCTGGTGTGGCCTGAGATCACCCCCGACATAGGCGGCCGGCTCCCGGGGTCCGGCGGAACTTTTTGCCTTTTGGTGACTCTTCCATTCTGGACCTTGTCCCACAATCCGTTTGACCTGAAGACACGTCCTGCGGTGCCCTCGCAATGCGGCCTGGTCCCTGAATGTGTGCGGGGGGACGGTATTGATTGGATCAAGATGGCGGCTTCACACAAAGCTGACTCAAGTGTTGCTGCTGATGCTATGCAGACAAAAACTGGTTTTCAGTTTGTACATTCTTCAGGATTTTTCCATCCAAGGCTGGTTGAGAGTTTGTAGAACGATGGCTTCAGATTTTCAACATACTACTCTTCAACATTCTTCATAAATGTAACAATGTGAGACTCACTAGGAGAACGGCCGTTTATCTTTCCTTTCAAAATGCTGCCAACAATATTTTCTGAATGGAAGACACCATCTTGTAACATAAAGGGCTGCCTCAAGGGTGGTATTGCCCAGAATGTCTTGTTTTCTAGTGCTCGTAATGACGAAGCCAGAACTGCCGAAAGGGATTCTGGTCCTGCCGCTACTTATTAGAGACATTGAACTATACACTGGACCTGCCTGGCCTCGACCAAAATGGCGCCAGTATGGGAGCGACTTGCAACTCCTTATGACGTTCTAGTTACTTAGCATTGATGTTATGGGGGATGTATGCGGTCTTTGTGCACATGGCGGGCGGGGAAGGGTACTGACTGGGAATACGGACAACCCTATTGATGTCGATTTTTCATTATTGATTATTGTATTAATAAAGCTTCGAAGTAATGTTACCCATGATACTCGCCCATGGTGTGCGTATGGATGATTTAATTGTAACTGATCCTGTTATACTTTCAATTATAAAATCAACCTTCACTGATCCTGTAACCGTTTGTCACGTTTAGTTTTTTCAATTAAATGGCTCGCTTGTTACATACTCCTATACCCCTGGCTTTTGAAAGACACCATCTTGTAGAATAAAGGGCTGCGTCAAGGGTGGTATTGCCCAGAATGTCTTGTTTTCTTGTGCTCCTAATGACGAAGCCAGAACTGCCGAAAGGGATTCTGGTCCTGCCGCTACTTATTGGAGACATTGAACTATACTCTGGACCTGCCTGGCCTCGACCAAAATGGCGCCAGTATGGGAGCGACTTGCAACTCCTTATGACGTTCTAGTTACTTAGCCTTGATGTTATGGGGGATGTATGCGGTCTTTGTGCACATGGCGGGCGGGGAAGGGTACTGACTGGGAATACGGACAACCCTATTGATGTCGATTTTTCATTATTAATTATTGTATTAATAAAGCTTCGAAGTAATGTTACCCATGATACTCGCCCATGGTGTACGTATGGACGATTTTATTGTAACTGATCCTGTTATACTTTCAATTATAAAATCAACCTTCACTGATCCTGCAACCGTTTGTCACGTTTAGTTTTTTCAATTAAATGGCTCGCTTGTTACATACTCCTATACCCCTGGCTTTTGAAAGACACCATCTTGTAGAATAAAGGGCTGCGTCAAGGGTGGTATTGCCCAGAATGTCTTGTTTTCTAGTGCTCGTAATGACGAAGCCAGAACTGCCGAAAGGGATTCTGGTCCTGCCGCTACTTATTGGAGACATTAAACTATACTCTGGACCTGCCTGGCCTCAACCAAAATGGCGCCAGTATGGGAGCGACTTGCAACTCCTTATGACGTTCTAGTTACTTAGCCTTGACGTTATGGGGGATGTATGCGGTCTTTGTGCACATGGAGGGCGGGGAAGGGTACTGACTGGGAATACGGACAACCCTATTGATGTTGATTTTTCATTTTTCATTATTAATTATTGTATTAATAAAGCTTCGAAGTAATGTTACCCATGATACTCGCCCATGGTGTACGTATGGACGATTTTATTGTAACTGATCCTGTTATACTTTCAATTATAAAATCAACCTTCACTGATCCTGCAACCGTTTGTCACGTTTAGTTTTTTCAATTAAATGGCTCGCTTGTTACATACTCCTATACCCCTGGCTTTTGACCCTTTCCTACGAGCGGTCTGTATTACCGCCCTCGGGCGATCTATGTAATGAACAGACTACCATTGCCGAAACACAAGGGAATGCATCTCAGAGAGATAAGTCAAGTACGTGGTAGATAAAAACATTTTCGTGTTTATGCACGCTGATGTGCTTTGAACGCTGCCCCCCCCCCCCAATATCATTTAGATTACCGCCGCCCATTGCACAAAAGCGTACCGGGCGCTCCCGCGGGGCCCTTTTAAAGCCTCCACATCAAACCTAGGGGGTCAGGGAGGATCTACTATGCCCCCTTATGGTCATTTCCCCCTTTGTTTTGGCCTCCTCTTGTCTCTCGATCCTACCGAGAGACAAGATGGCGGCCGCTCCGGACTGTTTAGAATGTTGACAGACACCGGAGAGCCAATCAGCTTCGCTTCGCGAAGTTCCGTTACGCGTCAAGTACGCGAACCGGAGCGCTACCTGGAGCGCTGTTACAGATATATATATTTTTTTGAACGTTAATTTATCAAAATCCACTGGAGCACATATATTGAGACCTAGCAAAGGCACATCGGGCTAACAGTCCCTACAATTTTGCCAAGTTTCGTGCAAATCCATTCAGCCGTTCGGGCTAAAAGTGAGGCCAACCGCCCTATGGAAATTAACATGGGAAAAACGCGTTTTGGGACCCCCCCTTTTTTCTCGGCCCCCCCTTGACAAACCCCCCCAAATTTTCAGGGGCTGCTCAGAAACAAAATGTTCAATTTTCCTGAAAATTTCAGCCAATTCCGTCCACAAACGCCAAAGTTATTAGACCTAGAATTTTCAAAAATCCCATAGAGAAAAAATCCTAACTATATATACCTACTGGCGACCGCCAGTAGGTAATATATATATATGAAACACACTCGTCTCCAACCAGCCAGCGTACCCGCAATCCTCAGGCGGCGTCGGCTGAAAAACGAAAGTTGACCCAGGCTAGGGTGAAAGGATATTTTTATTATATTTTCAGAATCGCCACCAGCATAACGTTTCGGCCTTCTCAGAGGCCTTGATCACATGACGTTAGGGTAGGGACACAAGTCTTTTAAAGTGCAAGTGCTGAATATACTAAAACATGATTGGAAGGTTCGAAATATAAGGTGATAGACATAGTGAACAGCCTTAACATGGATTACACGATCTGGTATAGGTGTACATGCACGGCAAGGCATTATTCTAAATAGAACAAAAAAGATTTCATTACATTTCATAAAATCAAATTACACATCCTAAAGAAATGCTTATAATTATTGGGAAACGAACTGGAAGAATCACCCGTTATTGCATCAAATTACAAAATCTGTGATAATTCCCCGTAACGTTCCTACCAACATTGCCACCACCGATGGCCATGTACAACTTACTATAATAAGACCCTAGTGGGTTATGAATAATGACGGTGTGACTGTAAGCCCTTCACCTTCATTTTCATGATTATTTCAAAGCTATTTACAATGGGGTAAAAAATATATTTTGCCCAAACAACAAACCACCAACTTAAATACCATACAATTTAAAGAAATGTGCAAAAACAAAAAGGTGTACATGTGAGAATCTGTGATATTAAAAAACCCCTCTATGTTACAAATTGGTTCGGGGTGTAATGTCATAATTTCATAACTTCTGACCACCATGTAATAACCGTCACAACGAGCAAGTGTAGAATTCACAGTTAGAAGCTCTCAAGTATTGTGACCAGTGTCCCAGCCTTAAGCAATGGAATTCATTGGCGTAGTGGGACAAATTACCTTTGTCAGAGCACAACATAAAATATAATGTTTAATTTGCTGATTGTGGGCAAGATATTCTTTAAAGAAGCAGATGCCTAGGAGCAAGGGAGACATTATAGATGTGTATAAAAGTCAACACTTGAGTTGAGACCCATGGGGGACCTAGTGTCTAGATCTAGAATGTATCTGGTTTCAAGGGCTCGTAACATTGCTTCCCTATTGCCACCTCTACGTAATGGTGGAATTGCATCAATGGCAAAATATTTTAGAAGATGACTCTGTTTGCCATGAGCTTCTTTAAAGTGGCGTGCCACCGGGTAGGAGGCATCCTCGGTATTAATTGCCCTTATGTGCTGGAGAATCCTTTTGTGCACCTGCAACTTGGAACTACCCACATATCGCAGGGCACAAGGACACTCCAGCACATAAAAGGTGTACTCTGACTTGCATGTGAGCTGTTTGGTAATTAGCCGAGGAACATCAGAAAAAGGAGTCAGATATTGCGTTTTGCTAACACCATGTTGGCAGGCTTTGCAGGATGAACACTTCTTAAAGCCCTTAATAGCTTTAAACCATGGTGTTACAGTGACTACTTCAGGGCTAGGTTTAACCAATGATTCTCTCAGTGAGAATGCCCATTTGCATGAGAAGCTGGGCTTTGAGGGCATTAAATGACCAATAATAGGGTCATTGTTGACCAAATTCCAGTTTTTAGAAACGATTTTTTGTATGGCCTGGAATTGCTGATTATAAGTCAACACCAATCTGATTGGTTGCTCACTGTTCTCGGTTTCCTGTTTTCTGCTCTGCCGGGTTTCTAAAGCATTTTCTCTAGTCATGGTATTAGTTTTTCTGATGGCAGAATCGACCACCTTCAAAGAATAACCTTGAGCTAGAAAACGCTCCTTACTGTCCCTCTGTGCTTGTCTACACTGTTCGTCTGTACTGCAAATACGTCTGATTCGCAGCATCTCCCCATACGGGATGCTACAAATCAGATGCGCAGGATGATGACTCTTTGCGTGGAGAATGGTATTCCCAGCAGTTGGTTTACGAAACAGGGTAGTTTGGATTCTATCATTTTCAATCAAGATCTGAACATCCAAAAAACAAACACTTTTCTGACTCATGTGGTGAGTGAATTCCAAATTGAATGTGTTAGTGTTGAGTTGCCTGACAAAATCTACAGCCTCTATCTCGGTACCGCGCCAAATCAGAAAAATATCGTCAATGAATCGGTACCATTGAACAATGTGTTCCTCCATGACCTGGTGGTGCGTGCCCATGAGGACCTGTCTCTCCCAGTAGCCCATGTGCAGACAGGCATAACTAGGAGAGAAACAGGCCCCCATCGCCACCCCCCTGATCTGTTGGAAAAGCTGGTTGTTAAACTGAAAATAGTTATTGTTCAGACAGAAGGAGGTCATTGACATCAGCATCCTGTTATGTTCCGCAAATTGGACAGATCTGTTATCCAAATAAAATTGCATAGCCCTTAAACCATCAGAGTGTTTGATACTGGTATTGAGTGATGAAACATCAAGTGTTATTAACCAGTACCCAGATTGCCATTTCACAGCATTTAGTTGTCTTAAAAAATCACTGGAATCTTGCACATATGACGGGAGAGCAGCAACAAAATCTTGGAGAAAGAAATCAATATACTTAGTGACATTTTCCAATAATCCATTTATGGCAGAAATGATCGGTCTGCCAGGAGGTTTGTGAGGGTCCTTGTGAATTTTGGGGATTAAATAAAATACAGGCATAACAGGAAAGTCTTGTTTTAAAAATTTGAATTCATCAAGACTCAAAAGGCCCATACTTTTCCAACTCAATAATAGGCCCCCCAATTCATTTTGTGCCTGTCTTAAGTCTGTGAGATCACATCGTTTATAACAAGAAGCATCCAATAGTTGTGAGTGTGCCTCTTCCAAATATAAAGCTCGCGGCCAAAGCACGACATTGCCCCCCTTGTCGGCTTGGCGGACAATGATTGAATTATCGGCTTGTATCTTCCTCACCAAATTGTTATATTTGTTGTTAAGGATGCTGTATTTACGTGTCTCCTTCAGAGTTGACATATGTAGTTTTTTAATTCCTGCAATGGTCAGATCATGGAAAATGTCAAGATTGTCATGGACAGTTAGTGGTGTAAACGTTGATCTTGGTTTGAATTTCGTCAGTCCAGGTGCGCTAGTAACCACAGGTTCATCTTGTGACGCTGCAGAAGCCCCTTCATTCCTCAAGGCAACTAGATTTTGAAGTAGGTTGGCATCCCCTGCTACAGCTCCCTGCATTGTTGTGCCATGTAAACTTGGTCGTGGCTTCAGCAAGGGGCGGCTGTTTGTAAAATGTTTTTTAAGTTTGAGTTTCCGAATGAATTTAAACAACTCAATCCTCGTTTGCGCATAGTTGAAATTATTAGCTGGGCAGTAGGAGAGACCTAGAGATAGAATATCGACATCAGACTTATTAAGTATCATCGGAGTGAGATTTATCACAGCTGGACCTCCCGATTGTTGTACTTGTGTAGTGTCTGTGTCAATTAGCTTTATTTGTTCCATCTCTTTTTGTTTTTTGCTACAAATTTCTTTTTCGTTGTGGGTTGCCCGCCTTCGGGCTGCTTTGCGCCGCTGGTATCGCTTGCGGTTCCGTTCTTGCTTTTTTGTGGTCGTGGGATCCTGGGGCGTAATGTGTCTCGACGGTCTTGCCGGAGACAATTTACCTCTTGCCCCAGCGAGAATTTCGTAAACCCCAACTTCGGGTTTGTTCCACCACTGTCTGTTTCCGAACCGCTTTCTGGAGCAGAGCTATATTCCGAGGCTGAAGAAGGCGGGTTAGGGGCCGATGTTCCTGCTGCCCCTGCTGCTGATATACCCGCCTCCGCATTGCAGTTAGCCGCTTTAATGGCGTCGTATTTTTTGGCAAATGTGAATACGCGCCCATTTTGATAATCGGCTTTGTCCCTTTGAAATTTGAAAGTTTTTCGTCTCTTTATTATGTCTTCCTCCTTGAGAAGTCTAGCTGTCATCTCTTCTCTTAGTTTCATAGACTCCTCATCAGAACCTTTTTCCAGCTCAATGATTTCATTTTCAAGGGCATCAATTTGCTGTAACAGGAGTATGCGATCACTTTCTGCATACCTCACTAAGATTAACACAAGTCTTCGTGATGAATCCAAATTGCATTGTGCCCATTCATCGATCATCTTTGGGTCAGGTTGTTCAAATGATGGTGCCAGCATAACGCGCAGTCCGCGGGGAATGCGCCCCACCTCCAGGTATCTACTCAGGGAGCAATGCTCCCACCACTTGGACTGCTCTCTCCTCATGATTTTTTCCAATCTTTTGTAAATGTCTTTAAGGCTGTTGTTAATGAGTTGTTCCGGGACGGTTTGACTCACGGTGGTCTGCTCCCCGGCCGGGGAGTCGTTAACCATGTCAAGAGCTGCCTCTGCTCTACCTTTTTCTCTGCCCCTTAAAGTGCTGGCTGACATGGCGATTGAATAAAATGCATCAAGTGCTTGCTCACCCGTGTATGACGAACGTGAAACCCAGTGACGTCGCTTGTCTACAAAGCACTACTCCTTCTCCGGACTCTCCACGTATTGTCCTGCACGTACACCGCAGCGAGCACCGGACCAAAGTCAGGACGTCCGTCACTCGGCGCCCGTTTTCCGCTCAGCAGGTTTGAATCACGCGGTCCGGGGGCAGGAGCTGCTACTCCTCACCGGAGTTTCTCTTGCTTCCGGAGAACCGAAAGGAACAGCTTCCTGCAGAGTCACCCACGTGGAAGGAGGGGTCAAACTGAAGACCGTAGAAGCCAGGAACGGTCAATAGGTATGAAACACACTCGTCTCCAACCAGCCAGCGTACCTGCAATCCTCGGGCATCGTCGGCTGAAAAACTAAAGTTGACCCAGGCTAGGGTGAAAGGATATTTTTATTATATTTTCAGAATCGCCACCAGCATAACGTTTCGGCCTTCTCAGAGGCCTTGATCACATGACGTTAGGGGAGGGACACAAGTCTTTTAAATTGCAAGTGCTGAATATACTAAAACATGATTGGAAGGTTCAAAATATAAGGAGGTAGACATAGTGAACAGCCTTAACATGGATTACACGATCTGGTATAGGTGTACATGCACGGCAAGGCATTATTCTAAATAGAACAAAAAAGATTTCATTATATTTCATAAAATCAAATTACACATCCTAAAGAAATGCTTATAATTATTGGGAAACGAACTGGAAGAATCACCCATTATTGCATCAAATTACAAAATCTGTGATAATTTCCCGTAACGTTCCTACCAACATTGCCACCACCGATGGCCATGTACAACTTACTATAATATATATATATATTTTTATTTTTTTTCACTGGAAAAAACATAGGTTTCAGGGGCGTTATAGTTAGCTGGACATTTCTCTAATACAAAACCATTTAAATTCCTCCGTTATAGTTAGTTCAGCTAACTATAACTCACGCACCCGCAATGCACTGCTGATGACGTCACATATTACTCATGACATGGTCAGTGACATCACTCATGACATCAATGATGACATCTCAAATGACATCACTGATGACATCACTAATGACATCATCCAGTGAATGTGTGTTTTTTTTATTAAATGTGTTTTATATGTATATGTAAAGGTCGATGGAAGAATAAATGGGTATATAAGTGTCTAAACTGATTATTTTTGGGGGGGAAAAATTGATTGTATAACACATTTATTAAGAGTATCTTAGTGAACATATGGGTTAGTGAGTAATGTTTAAATATATAATAATCAGTCTCTCACTTTGTATATCAGTTACTGCATGGCTTGGTGAGTAGCTACATGAGTGTCTTTATGGGTTATTAGTTGTTTTTTTGAGTATTTGTATGAATGTCTAAATGTCTGCATGGTTCAGTGGGGGGTCTTACGTAGTCATAGTTTCATGAATGAGGGATTAACTGCTTGTATGTTCTGAAGACAGCATGTGTGCAGGACTGTATGGGTGGATGAGTGTGTGTATGGGTGTGTTAGTGAATGAATGACTGGCTCAATAGTGTCTTTATAAATAACTACATATGTTTTAAACTAGCATATGAGAGTATTGGTGTATATAAGTGAGTATATGTGAGAGTGAGAGATTGGAAGAGTTCCTGTATAAATATGTGTTTATATAAGTGATTGTTTAAGAGAGTAAGTATGTGTACGCTTCTGTAGAAGTGAGTGTAGTGGTGTGTGTATAACTGTACATGCAAGTAAATGGATGTTTCATTCTTAATTAGCATGAGTGACTATTTGTGTAAGTAACTCTATGGATGAGTGGCGGTGTGTAACAGGATGTATAGGTGTATGAGTACATATAATGAGGGAATACATGTATGAGTGACTAAATAGGACTGTTGGTGAATGAGTGGATGTGTATTTAGATCTGGGAACTACTGAATAGATTGTTGTAACTGGTATTGGTGTGTTCATTTTTTGGAAAATTTTAGTTTCCATTTTTGAATGTGTGTATCAAAGGTTATATTAGGGTAAGAGGAGGTCTGCAAAATTATCACAATGATGATGTCATCAGTGATGTCATTTGAGATGTCATCAGTGATGTCATGAGTGATGTCACTGACCATGTCATGAGTGATGTAATAAGTGACGTCATCAGCAGTGCATTGCGGGCGCACGAGTTATAGTTAGCTGAACTAACTATAACAGGGGAATTTCAATGGTTTTGTATGAGAGAAATGTCCAGCTACATATAACGCCCCTAAAACCTATGTTTTTTTCAGTGAATTTCTAAGGTTTTTTAAATGCTAATTCCTAACTATAACGTGCCTGAAACCTATGTTTTTTTCAGTGAATTTCAAAGGTTTTTTAAAAGATAATTCCTTAGTATAACCTGCTTGAAACCTATGTTTTTTTGACTGAATTTGTATGTTTTTTTTAAATGATAATTCTTATTTATAATATTCAATAAGCATATCTGTTTTTTCTATCTTTTTTAATTATCATCCCGTTCTCAACGTAGTAAAAACTGCAAATATTACCACTATTCAATTGATTCCTTCCTCCAAGAAAATTGCTACAAATCAGAACCACAACTAACGTTAATAATATACAAACTAGGCATTCTCGTAGAAAAAAACAAAAAACACCACTTCCCAAACTTTCAAAAACAAAGCAAATCTACAATGCTATCCAAAAAAAAGGCGATAGTTCCATTTACCACTAACAAATTAATATCAACATTTAACTAGTGTAAGGACGTCGACTATGTACTGTGTAAATTACATCCAACTCACACCCATATCTAAAGACAAATATGTAATGGAGGTACTAATTATACACTTCCAATACCCAACAAAATAACAACCACAAAAAGAACCACCCCTCCTGACCGCTCCCTCTCTACTACCTCAGACGCAGCGCAAAACAGGACAACAGACCTTCCCAAAATAATATATCCCCTCAACAGCACACTAGCTCAATGTTCAGAGAAGTGGCAATCAACTATGTGTAAGGGAAGATCTCACACATCAACAATAATGTACATACTGCTAATACTACCGATGATATGCTATACAACAACACACTATAGAAACCAAAATCTTTTCCGTGTGTAGATATGCTATTGGTACGTGTAGTGTACTGCACAGTGGACGCAACCATATTATCTCAGACACTGGGGAATATTTCGGTCATGTAGCTGCATTGTCTCCCCCCTCCCTTGAAGCAGAAGTGGAGTGGGCTGCTCCAACGTACGCAACGTCAGCATAAGACTATAAATAATTAGCCTACGCCTTGGGCGTGGTTCACTTCTGCAAAGAGAAGAGACTCCGCCACAGCGAAGGTCCGCACCCTGACATGTGGCTGCCTCCATGACCATGTGCTTCCTCGATAAAGGCCCATTCCGAACTCAACACCACAGCACCGCAAACTTATGTCTGTATCGACTACTGCCTTCGATCTACACTGTGTACAGCAGGGTTCACAACTTGAATCCAGCTTTCCATCTACATTACCGACAGCATTCAAGTTAGCCTTGATTTATGTAAGGCAGAGACAATTTTCTTAAATGATGTGACAAAAAACATTCCTCAATGTCTGTATTGAGTACTGCCTTCAAATGTACACTGCGATCAACAGAGTTCACTACTTCATACCAGAAGCGCATCAGCACTACAGACAACATTTAATTTATTCTCGATTTATTTAAAGGCAGAGACAATTGTACTGTGTCCTCAGATTCTGTTAACTGTGACAAAATAGCATACATCGATGTTTGTGTCAACTACTGCCTTCGATCAAACTGCGGACAGCAGGGTTCACAACTTCAATTCAGCTTTCCATCTGCACTACCAATGGCATTCAAGTTATCCTTGATTTATGTAAGGCAAAGACTATTTTGTTAAAGGATGCCACAAAAAGCATTCCTCAATGACTGTACTGAGTTCTGCTTTCAAATGTACACTGCGATCAAAAGAGTTTACCACTTGATACCAGTGGCGCATAAGCACTACAGACAACATAAAATTCTGTCTCGGTTTATTTAAGGCAGAAACATAGTGTTGTGTCCTCAGATTTTGTTAAAGTATGTGACAAAAAAAGCATTCCTCGATGTCTGTGTCAACTACTGCCTTCAATGTACTCTGCAGACAGCAGGGTTCAAACTTGAAGTCACCTTTGCATGTATACTACGGACAGTAAGGAATTCAACTTTCATCAATTTAATGCAGAGACAATTGTACTGTATGTGTTCTGATTTTGTTGAAATAAAGGACAACAACCATTTGTCGATGTCTCTGCTGACTACTGCCTACGATTTACAGTGCGGACAACAGGGTTTACATCTTGAATTCAGCTTTGAATCCATACTACAAACAGCATGAAATGTAGCCTTGTTTTTTCTTTAAGGTAGAGTTAATTGTACTTTATGTACTCAGATTTTGTTAAAAGATACGACAAAAAAGAATTTCCTGATGTCAGTGATGACTACTGCCTTCGATCTACATTGTGAGGGCTCACCATTCAGATAGAATGACGAATGTACATGACGCATTCCAGTAGACAAGAGACATTATACCACTCCGACCCCCGAACCACAAATCATCACAGGGTACGCACACGCTGAGTTCTTTCGGTACCACTAACTCACTGCACCACAAGTCCGTAGCCTTATTAAAGCAGAATTCACTAGGCAAAAAACATTGCTCCCAGTACAGCCTCCCTGCATTACGCATTATCGCAGGGTACGTACAAGCTCAGCGCCAAAGATACTACTAACTCAGTGCACCATAAATCATCGGAAAGAAGACTGAACAGTTTTATGTCAGCAATGAGGCACACTATCACTTTTAAGTGGAATTCATGCAGAATCCAATCGACAAAAGACATTACTCCTATTACTGTGCCCCCCTCCCCCAGACCACGCATCATCGCAGGATATGTAAGCACCAAAGGTACTAGTAACTCAGTACACCAAAAATGATTATCTAATGGCCTTACTAAGGCAGCATTCACAACACAAAAAACATTACTATCAGTACGACCTGCCCGGACCACGCATCATCGCAGGCTCCACAGAACCTTGTTCTTTTACATACCACTAACTCAGTGCACACCAAACTAAGTATAACACCTATCAAACCCTACACAATATCGCTTTATTATGCTTCCTTGAAAAACTTATTTTTGATCACTTATAGATTTAGTTGAATAATAAAATTTACACTGCAAATATGTTCTATCTTCTACTTCAATCATGATTGCAGATGATGCAGTCCACCCTAACATCTACACTGAGGACAACAGAGTTTACAACAATTTAGCTTTGTATCTACACTACAGACAGTAGAGAATTTAGCCTTGATTTATTTAAGCCACACACAAAAAATACTCCTGTGGCACAGCTAGTATGCACAAGCACCTTTAATCCCTACATCCTGTGAACTATGTTTACAAAGAAAGTACAACAAAGCGCTAAAATGTACCTCCACCACCTGTAATACCAAGTACCTCTGGGCTATCACCTTTAATCAGACATAAGTCCCCATTTTGAGAAAGTTAAAATGCACTGCATGAAATGCAATAGTTTAATTTCTTATGGAGAGCAATCAGTAGACATAGTTTGCCGAGCACTTGATAATCATTGATGATTTTTTTTTTTAACCTCAAAATTCATGCAGACCAGTATGCAACACTCAATATTTTGAGTACAGAGCGCTCGAACCTCGCATCATCACAGGGTGAGCACACTCTGAGCACCACACGTACTACTAACTCAGTACACCATAATTACTCACCACGTGGCCTTATTAAGGCAAAATTCAGTTGCCAAAAGACATTCTTACCAGTTCGTTCTGCTTGAAACATGCATCATCGCAGGTGCTACATAAACCGCCCCTACCTCAGTGTACCACAACTCATGAACACTTTACGAAAGAATCTTCTGTCTATTATTTCACATTGCTCCTACCTTGTACAGCAGAAGTCATAAACCGTTTATGATTGAATATCTGTGTATGATATCATGATTACTATTCTACTTGTTATCAACAGCAACGTAATAAAATGGAGTGGAGCGCATGTGCCTGGACCCACTTCAACTATCTATCTGTGTCTTAGTATTTATTATGTTTCTACAATGCTGCTCCTGCGCCCTACCACATTTTATTGTGCTATAAATAGCGTATGCAACCATATTACCTCTGACAGTAAGTGTGGACTATTCCTCCTTTTGTTTTGTTTTTTTGCGTATTGATACAGCGCAAAATCAACACAAAACTATATCAGCAATTTACATGAGCACCGTATTTACAGTACATTTTCAGGCACGCGTAGATAACTTCATTACTCTACAATATCAGGATGTGGACGCTATTCCAAGCCTCAAACACTGATTTTCAGCACCAAGTTCGACAGTGTACCTGAATGACCAGATACGTATATATATTAGCTGCCCTTCATGTGCCAAAAACTGCAACTTAAACCTTTCACAGCCCTGTATTACTACAGCTACTGCACTCCACTGAATCTACAACAAACATTCATAATCACAGAAATGCGTCATGTCCACCATCTTTTATGTGTGCAACTATGAATGAATATAGAGTCAGTGATACCCCGTACACATTTATGCCAAATAGGAGTTCCATGGTGACTCATAGCGACGTGGATGTCGCAGTACAGAAAGGGAAGAAATACAAGAGCGCTAATACAACAATTAGGCAATAAGATAAAAGATGTGGGAGATTAATATAACGGAAAGTACAACACAGTGATACCCCGTACCTTTCATATTGGCCATGTTGTGAAAATTTACAGACATAATGATACATTTGAATTTAAGACCCAGGTGACGTCAGTACTACAAAACAGACACTTGATTTTTCATATAACTCACAACGGAACCACGCCCATAGCTCCTCAACATAGTTCAGATTCTCACGCAGCACTGGCATACGTCACAACAGCCCACTCCACTTACGCTTCCAGGAAACAACGAAAATGCAACATTGTCCAGATTTCCATTGTACTGATTTCTTAGTTCCAGGTCTAGTTGTCAAAACGGCACACACACACTCCCTTACGGCTGGTATACACCCACACCACACCCATCTAACACATGCAACACTACACACGTGACCCTACCAATAAAAAAGACGGAGCACACGTGCTCTACGCCATTTTAGAGTTGCTCCCATCGCAAGCGCTGAGATGGTCCGTCCTGGTGGTTCAGACGTCTCATGTAGGCCCGAACCACCGAGTACAAGGGCCCACCACTACGTGCCTGGCCTCTTTGGTCACTGAGTTAGTGGTACCGCAAGGACTGACCGGGTGAGGAACCTGCGATGATGATGGGAGCACGAGTATGTCGTTAGCCATAGTGATATCAAGACTCGGCACCATATATGAGATTTCTTGTTGACAGAGCGGGACTGCAAGATGTATAAGGTGTCCTGTCCACGAAAAGGTGAGCAGTGAGGCCTCGATGCACATCGGAGAGAGCTGATGGGATGCAGCAGACTAGATACAAAAAAGCGACGCAGTGATTTAGGCGTACGCAGTCCTATATACCGTATCTTATTGAATTTAAATTTCTTTTTTCCAATAGCAGGAACGTTTTTATAATCGGTCTTTTCCGGTATATAAACTGTACAAATTGTTGGTTTTAAATGCGAGAGGGAAGGTGTGTGAAAGGGAGATGTAATTGGTAGGGTTGAGGAAAAGGACCGTAGGTTCCGTTGTTCAAGCTTCTGAAGTTTCTTGTCCTGGCCGGCTCTTGCATCTGTGTCTGATTTCTGCTTTAAAAAGGCTAATGACAAGCCGGTGCGGTAATCTTGTACTTCACTGTGCTCATGTTTTGTATACGCATGCTTGAAGCCAACCCCAGTGCTACCTGCTCTGAGCAGCATCTCTACACAAAGACACTGTCTGGAGAGGAGCATGAGAAGGACACTAGAAAGAGAACTGCCACCAGCCGGTTCTAAAGTTTGAGACTGTGGATCCCATCCCCTGTGTGAAAATGGAGTATAAAAGAGAGATCCAAAACATCCCACTTTATTCCAGTCTCAAGTTCTTCTTGGCCAATGGAAAGGAGTGCTCCGCAGAGTACTCGAAGACGTGCTGTATAACTAGAGCTGGTATCTGCCTGACTTCCATAGGTGAGAAGACATCACCTGAAGTCTGCCCTTAGTGGTGCTGGAAGAGCTAATGGATTGTCTAGTACCTAGAAACCTGCTGAGAGAGGGAAGGGGTGTGTCTGCCACTGTGGAAGGAACGACTGTCAAGAAGGAGGAGCCCATCACCTTCCCTGCATTTGGAAAAACCAGAGGCAGGGGAATACATGAGAGATTGAAGCCAGTATTAACAAATGTCGAGGGCAGGTAGGTAGCTTCAGGGGGGTGTTTGGAGTATGATACCCCCACAAATAAATGCATTCTTGACCTGGTAGTTGGGTCTGCTATGTCTGTGTTAGTTCTTCTCATTGTGTGCAAAGAATAATATTCAAAACAGTGACCTTTGATGAAAACAGGAGAGAAAGAGCTATAGACAGAGATGCCCATCTTGTGGCTGAATTTCAAAATGCCAAAACCATATATCCTGGAATCAATACCAGCTTCCCTGCTTGTCCACATTTTGTGATACTAGGCAAACAGTTTATTTTATAGAGCCTTTTCATTTAGTATCACATATAAGCTTAATATTCCTGAAGTTAACTTTTTTAAGATCAGGATGTGATCTCTACACACACCTCTTATGTTTGACTTAATAAACTGTAAGGTTGTTCCATCTAAATAAGAACGCAGGCCATCCTTAGATTTGATAAAACTACTGACTTGCCTCTTAGTTCACTAATATCATTGTCTTTGCAGGGAAGAGCTATGAATGTTTCTAAAAACTATAACAAATGTCTGTCGCTACAGTGATATAATCTAATACAGTGATATAATCTAATGGACTATGGTTAAATGCTTCCGCATGCACAATATACATTCCAAATGTTTTTATGTCTCTGCTCGTACATGGACCCTTGGAGTCAAGCCAAACACATGGCTGGGCTCTGCCTCGCCTCACCCTATTAATTTTCCTGTGCGCCATCCTTCATTTAAAACTCAGAATTAGGACATGGGGCTGTCACTATCTTTTAGATGTAGAGCTTCAGGATGCATTATGTCCCAAAACGTGGAGAAAAACACACCGGTGACAGAAAGGTGAGCTGTGAATATTCTTTGCAGTCACTGTCTCACTTCCTCTCTCCTTTGATAAACAAATGACACACAATGTTAACTTCGTTTTCAACTTACAGGTTGTGTTTCACAAATTGGCGTTATCACCCCCAAACACCTTCAAAGCTCTGCATTTGTGCATTCTGCGATGATGCGTGGCCATCGTAACAACATCTGAGAAGGCTGTTTCGACACATGGTGCACCCTCTTTAAATCACGCCAATGGCACAAGGTGAGCAAAGAAGCTTGTTTCCGAAACAACGACAAGTCATCTGTGGGCGGAGAGAGTGGATAGTGTGCAGCAGCTTCACTGCATAGGAATGTACAATTACCTCTGAGCTGTGAGAATAGATAGGTTACAACAGTCTGAGGGGCAGATTTACAAGCCCCTTGTGCCACTTCTGTTTCACTTTTAACATGGGAAAAGTGGCGCAAGGAGCTTGAAAATCTGCCCCTGAGTTTGCAAGAAAAAGCACTCACCCTCGGACTCTGTGAGTCAATATGGTGCAACAGTCTAGGTACGCAATATTGAGAACTCACCGCTATGCAGTAGGAGTGCATGGGATATAGGGCCATATGTATCATACTACCGTTTAGCGAATTCCAAATAGCGAATTTTAAGGAATCGCTATTTGGAATTCGTAAAACGGTATGTATGTACAAAATCGCTATTAAATAGAGATTCTTTACCATTCCTAATTTGCGATTAGCAAATTGCTAATCGCAAATTACCCATTCATTTCCATGGGCCAGGAGGCCCATAGGAATGAAGGTGCAATTTGCGATTAGCAATTAGCTAATCGCAAATTAGGAATTTTTCCAAGGGTGCAGGGGTGTCTCAAGAACACCCTGCTGCACCCCTGAAAAAGAAATTTGGGGGCATATGGCGCACATACATGCCCTAAGGGCATGTATGGGCGTCATATGGCACCTTTTGTTTTTCGGAAAAAAGCTTTTTGAAAAGAATTCGCAAATTACCACCAACTAGAAGTTGGTGGTAATTTGCGAATCCTTAATGGCATTTTTTGCATATTTTTTGTTTGATACATTGCATTTAAGGAATCGCAAAATTTGCGATTCCTTAAGTGCAATCGCAAAATAAGGAATAGCAAATTTTGCTATTCCTTATTTTGCATCAAACATGTTTCATACATACCATTTGTCTAATTAGCACTCGCAAAGGCCGAAATTCGCAGAATTTCGGCCTTTGCGAATGCTAATTAGCTTGATACATATGGCCCATAGTACTTTGGAAGAAAAACAGCGCACAGACACCTCCTGACAGTAGAAGTTGATGAAATACATTATCCTGAGTGTACAAATAAATAAACAAAAAATATACTTGTGCATTTGTATGTACTATGCTATTACTAACTTTAGATACTATCTTTCAGATCACTAAACTGGAGGGTGCACTATGAACCAGCACGTGCTTGGACACACAACAAAGGCAAAAGGTGAGCTACGAAGATTTTCTCCAGTATTAACTGCTCCTTCTATAACTTTCCCTCTCTCACATTTTAATATTGTTTTTCTCTCTCTCTCTCTCTATCTCTCACATCGTTTCTCTTTTAAAGTTATGGACGCTGCTATCCAATCTGCCGTGTACAACCAAAGCTGAGTTCAAGTTGTGAACTCTGTTGGTCACAGTGTTTACACAATGTAAGCAGAGCGGCCTAAATATACAATGCCTCTGATTAAATGCGTTAGAAATAAAATGGCTTATTTACAAGCCCCTTGCGCCACTTTTGCGTCACTTTTAACATGGGAAAAGTAACGCAAAAGTGGCGCAAGGTACTTGTAAATAAGCCCCAAAGAATATTGTCCTGCATAATGACTTGATCTCTCACCTAATTCTGTCTCATCTCTGAATCATTTTAAAGACCTGTTGATCCATACTGTAAATCTGACACAATAGGCACTTCCGTACAGACAACTATTGAAAGCGAGCCTATAAGAGATGTGGAATGTTCGCCAAGTATTACCTTAACTTGTAATGTTTGACCTCATTTAGTCACATCAATCTAATTTTGAACACTTATTTTTATTTTTATTTTGCAGATTACCTACTTTTCTTCCATTGGAGTCCATATCACATTTTGTTTACTATATTGTTATGTTAAAGTTATGTTTCTAGTTATTTATTATATTGTTATCTTAAAGTTATGTTTCTAGTAATTTATTGTTGTTTTAATAAAAGTAAATAAAAAAATAGTATATGTCTTCTTTTTCTGAGAACATTTAATATTATTTAGTGTGATAATCATATAGTTATAAAATATTTAAAAATAGAAATTAGATTTATAACTAGAAGTATAATACTGAGGCTAACTCTTTACCAGCTCTTTACCAGAGTCTATAGCTACGACTAACGGTTTCTATGGAAAACATATGGAAAACTCACTTAAGTGTTCCATGAACTGTTACTATGGTAACAGGCAGTTAGCAGTTTGGGGGTAGGGCTGAAAGGTACTGGCTGTACAGAAACCGTTATATTTACCCAGGATCTTCTACATGATAGAAAGGAAAGCAAAGTAAAACAGAACACAGTGTACCAGATTTACAACCCCCTTGAGCCACTTTCGCGTCCAAGGCCCGCCTGCAAAATTAGAAGTGTTTGGGCCTCAAAGACCCCCCTCAAGCCCCGGGAAGCACCACGCCCTGGGGATTTGTGTATTGTGGGAGGCAGGCTGCGTGGCCCTCCGCCTGGAGCCCTTGAGGACCCTGGGGACCACCACGCCCCAGGGCCGGCTCCTGCAGTGTCCCGGGGTGCCTACCCCCGGGACACTGCTGTTTGCTATGAGAGGGCGGGAGTCTCGCAGCTCCAGCCCCACCCATAGCAAACTTCATTTGAATTTTGAAAGACGAAGCAGTAAATTCTGTTCTCACTTTCAAAATCCAAACCAGATTGCTTTTCCACATGCAAGTTAGCATCTCCGCATGTGGAAAAACAATGCCAGTTCCCAAAGGACGCGGGGAGCCGGCGGGACCGTGGGGGCATTGTGGCTCCCCCCAGGGTCCCCAACATTTTTTATACGACCCGGAGGATAGGGTCCCCAGGGATATTAGAAATTACTGATTGGGGCTATTTTTTTTCCAGTAAAATTAGAAGTTTCGCACCCAGCGCAGCCCCCTGGTGTGCACGCGCTGAATGCACGACTCATAATCTGTAGGGTGCACGACTCCAGCGCCTTTGGTGCACAACTTCTACGTGTTTTGGGAGCCGACATTGCTTTTCCACATGGGGAGCTACTAACATGCAGCTCCCCATGTGAAAAAGCAATCTGATTTAGATGTTGAAAGAGAGAACAGATTTCCTTGCTATAGGAGGGCGGGATGGACACCCCAGGACACTGCAGGAACCGGCCCTCCCACAATACATAAAGCCCCGGGGAATGGTGTTCCCCAGGGCTTTGGTGACCTTGCAGCCCCCTAACCATTTTGTTTTGAAGCCCCGGGTGGTGACGGGGCCCTCTTGTGCTCCAGGAGGGGGGGCCATGCTGTCCCCCTCCCACAATACATAAAGCCCCGGGGGTGGTGGTCCCCGTGGCTTTGGGGACCTTTGACCCCTCCCCCCACCATTTTTTTAGCCCCTTCCGACGGTCCTCAGAGTTATACCAAACTTTATACTCTCTGTATTCTGAACATTTTTGGAGGACATCCGAAGATACTGTTTCTAATAGCAGGTATCCTGATTGTAATTTTTCTGCTTTACAATGGATGTCCAAGTCACCAAGGAGATGGAAACAGTGCTCCTGGACCATAACTACCGTGATTGTATGGTACAACATCTGGGCACACCTCGTCTATGGAAACTGAGCGCCTCTTGGTTCCTGTCATTCAGGCCTGTCTGGATGGACTGCATCTTACCTGTTCTCCTATGCCTGTTCTGTGAAGAAGAATGTGTGTTGGATCTCTGTCTGACACTTCCATCAGTTGCACTACCGGATGATGATGCATTGCTGGACCTGGTAGTGGCCCATGTCTGCAGTGTCCCCAGTGTATTCCTATGTTGATGGCACCATTCTTAGAGCCTCCACAGGAACTCTCTGCTCCTGTCAGAATGGGCACTGGTTCCACAACTAACACCCAGACTTCGGAGGCCGAACAGGCCGCCCCAGCATTGGCTGCAGGCAGTACAAAGATAATCTGTGCTCAATTGACGTAACCTGTGTTGGAAGAAATTCTGCATTTTTTTAAACAAACTCAAAATTGGAACTCTAAAACAAATGACATGTTTTAAGGCCTGCATTGCTTTCTGATGCTTGTAGTTGTTTGAACTATATATACGGACACAGTAGCGCTATTGCTTGAGTGACAATTCTTATGTTTTAGCACTTTGTAGCATTTTTCTTTTTTTTTTTAGCAGAACTATGGTTTTTGCTACATATGTTTGCATACCAGTACCTAGACAGGTAGTACGTTAGTATTAGATTATGTCATCCAGTCAGGTGAGGAGTGGGTGTTATATTCCATATAGGTACCCCAATATAGACCCAGGTAACATCACAACCTTTCACCTATATTCGTTCCTACACTACATACATAACGGGCTGCTCGGGCTGACCCTTTCCTAGTTTCAGTACTGCCTACAGAACGTGGGATTTTCCCTGAACAATAGCCTTATACATTATGCATGAGGATCCTTGGATTCTTGGAAACTCAGCAGGACTACCATCTCCTGCATAATAACTATGTACAAGGTTAACTCCCAATGTCATCCTAAGTCCAACAGTGGCACAGCAAGGTAGACCACCCTGGAGATACCTTTGGATATATAAACATCACATCTTGCTGAGATATTCAGAGGAGATTACGACTTCCATGCCGACACACGGACATGAGACACTGAGGTTCCTGCATACAGACACTCCAGCTCGCAGTAGTCTGAAAATCCCTTTTGGGGTGTCAACTCGAAACCAAGACGGGGTCCCACACAGTCTCTCACTCTGGGTAATAAGGTTGACTTTATCTTAGAGGGATTCTTGGCTTAACACCTACATTCATGCTAGGTACACTTAGGCACATTTAGTTAGAGTAGCATCGTAGGAGTACGCATTTTATTGTCATCTATTTTATATACTTGCCTGTATTCATGGGTATAGCAAGATGGTAGAAACTTACCATCCCTCTACCTTCTTAGTCCTTCTAATCGCTTATATCTGTTTCTGTCTGGTGGTTGTTTCAGCACACCTATTTTACACGAGAATAATGAATGTTTAATAAATGCTATTGAAAAATATCCATACCGTTTGTTCTGTGTATCTCTTTGAGACTAAGTGAGCAGGAGTGACTAGATGAAAAGTATTGCACTTTTTCCACAGTTCTGAGGAATCAGGGCTGTCATATTCGATAGTTGCCAAGAACTATTATTTCCTTGGTAAGAGGAGTTTCTGGTGGCACTGTGGGCTTGCTGGTATACAGGCCAACATACCTGGTGGGGGTGTCTGGAATCAGACTGGACACCAAGCCCGCAGTGTATTTATTTATTTTTATTTTATTTTAAGAGTTTTATATAGTGCTGGCTAGACCCTGAGGTATCAGAGAGCTTTACATGAGATTCCACAAAATTACACAATTACATCAGCTCCAATTTACATCAGTTGCTAGACAAACAATTACAGGAGCATAGAAGACGAGATAAGTGAAGTGTAGAGGGGAAGGGGGTAAGGGTAAAGGGGTAGGAGGGAGATACGGCAGAAAGACGAAGGAAAGTCTGCCCAAAGTCCGGCTGGGTAGGTTACGGTCGAGGGGGAAGTCCCAAAACCCATCTTCTCTATAGCTATCAGGTAGCTCCTCCGGGCATTGGCCAAATAGCTAGGTCTCAATGGGAAAACATTTAAAGAACATGGAGGGCAAAATAAATGGAGCGTAGAGGGGAAGGGGGCAGGGAAGGTGAGAAAGGGAGGAACTGCACAACACAACCCCCCTTTTTTCCTAGTATATTTTTCTGACTTATGATTGTGGTTATTGATTCACTTTTAAGACACCTTGAAACCTTGATATTTTTACTTACACATTGGCACCGACTTGATCTGTTGCAGTTTCTCTTGCACAGTGATTTATGAACCGGGAATACTGATGAAGTATATTACCATGGGGGTTCTTTTTTTATCTGTATTGTGGTGCATCTCTTTGGCTTAATTTCTTCTGTGATTATACTTGGTACGTAAAAGTATGCCAAATTCTGTTTTGGTTTATTTGCATGATATATGAGACATGTGGGGGACTCAAGGCCCAGGTCTTGCTTGATTATCAGTCTTCTTTTACATTTATCCAATTATTATTTATTATATTTTGATGTATCTTTTTCTATTGGTTTATTATTTATTTATTCTTAATATTAATCTTATTTTAGCTTATTTTTAACTTTCTCAACTCATCTCGATCTACTATTTAATGCTAATTTTCCCCTGTTTTTCTCACCACAGTCTCGAGGCTGCGTGCAATTTTATTTACAATATATTCTGAAGGATTTAATATTATAATTCCCCCGCCCCTTTCTGACTGCCTTCTTCTTTCCATTTTTTGGATAAGATCAATTTGTAACCCAATGCCTATGATCCATTTTCTCAACATAGTATGGTATTATTACAATTAAGTACATATATACAGCTATTAACTATGGACCATGTTTGAAGGATTCCATGGTTATCATTTGAAATATGTATTATTATTAAATCTAGATGTTACAAGCAGCAAACGAGTGTATATATATATATATATATATATATGCGCGAAAAGTACGCGTCCTGGAGCGCTGCCCGGTCCGCTGTTACAGATATATATCTTTTTTTAAACGTTAATTTCTCAAAATCCACTGTAGCACATATATTGAGACCTACAAAAGGCACATCGGGCTACCAGTCCCTACAATTTTGCCAAGTTTCGTGCAAATCCATTCAGCCGTTCGGGCTAAAAGTGAGGCCAACCGCCCTATGGAAAACTCAATGTTAAAAACACGTTTTGGGACCCCCCTTTTTTCTCAGCCCCCCCTTGACGAACCCCCCCCAAATTTTCAAGGGCTGCTCAGAAACAAAATGTGCCATTTTCCTGAAAATTTCAGCCAATTCCGTCCACAAACGCCAAAGTTATTAGACATAGAATTTTCAAAAATCCCATAGAGAAAAAATCCTAACTATATATACCTACTGGCGACCGCCAGTAGGTAATATATATATATATATATATATACATGTCTTGTTTGTAGTTAATGTGGTCATTCCTTCTTCCTTTGTCTGGTTGTGTTATGGTTAAATGTGTCTGTTCTTTCATATGTAGGTGTTGCATAACTTGCTACTGTATCTTCCAGTGGGAATTGTCCTGCATTTCAATTGATGCAGTATGCCCAGCATTAAGCACATTTTTGCATCCCCTTGTAAATTTTGATTTGTAATATTTAAATGTCTTATAATGTTTTTAGATATCTGATTTGAACAGTGTCATGTATTATGTTTGGATATACTGTTTGCTGTTGTTTATTTATTTTATTTTTTTATATATTTTTATTTTCCAAATTACGCACACTTTATACATTATACATTATTCATTCTTGAATACTTCATATTCCATAAATTCACATAATTTATGCGTATACAGTACATTTCGTTACATAATCCAACAAAATAAATTATAATTTCATTAAAGACATATATACTCCTTTCCTCACGCTCTATATGACCCCAATCCTTCCTTCAATCTGCTTATCGGGTCCCATATTCTCAGACCTAGGATCCGCCCTCTCCTACCTTTCCGTGCATAAATATTCTTCTCCATATTATATGCAGCCAACAAATTAGCCAACCAGGTTTTTCATTACCGGAGGGTTTTTATCCAGCCAAGCCCTAGCCATGGTTAGTCTGTATACTGCCATTGCTATAAACATGAATTCCTTCTGTATATCATCCCCGTCTGGACCAACCCCTAGAAGGATCCAAGATGGAATAAGTTCAGTCTGAACCCTCAATGACCTACCCGGAAAGCCCTCTATATCTCTCACAAGTGTATTCAGTTGGGGACAAGTAGCAAAAATATGCACACTATCTGCTTCAAAGGCATTACAGCGGGGACAAGTGATACCCGTAGTACCACCCCATTTTGCTATCCTGGCTGGTGTAAAATATAATGAGTATAAGGTTTTATAATGTTGAGACTGCAGAGAGGATGAACACAGAATTGTTCGACCTAAGTCCAGTGATTCCTGAAACCAATCTGTTTCCCCACCCAGTTTCTCTGCCCATTTGTTAGAATATTTTTCCAAATCATCAGTTTTCCCTTTTACCAAACTTGCATAGAAGGACCGGATCGTACAATACCCCGATAGCCTAATTTTCTCCAAAATCTCAATCCTATTAAATCCAGCTGGACCTCCCTGCTTGTTGCTTAAGAAACTCCTGATCTGAAGAAAAAGACCACAAAAAAAAGAAACTCCTGATCTGGAGGAACTTAAAGAAACCTCTGTTACCAATACGGTATTTATTTCTTAAGTCTGCAAACTGTACCATCCCCTCAGAATTAAACAAATCACCAACTTGTGCAACCCCCCATGCCACCCATTCTGCCATTGTTAGATCTGCAAATACCGCTGGAGGGAATGACCTATTTTTATACAATCTGGTGTATCTATTGTATCTCCCCAGCTTAGACTTCTTCAAGAAAGCATTCCAAACTTTGACAGCAGCCATAATCATCTTGAACCTTGTTCTTTTAAAATATCCAAAATCGATGCAATTTAAAAAACAGTTTCCTACCTCTGCCCCTAATACTACTGCATATACTTCCGTAGAAAAGTTGTTAACTCTTTGATCAAGATCGGTCCCTCTTATTAACCCCTGCATATATTGCAAAGCTGCTGCCATACAGTAAAGTCTGAAATCGTGGGCTCCCCATCCACCCCTCTCTCTCGGGAGGGAGATAAACCTGTAAGCCCTGCGAATCTTACCCTGCGCCCAAATAAACCTGTTACAGATTTCCTCCAATGCGTTAAACCAACTCGATTAAAAAAATAAAGGGATGGATCTAAAAAAATAAAGAAACTTGGGGAGAACAACCATCTTAATTACATTGGTGCAGCCCACCAGCGACAAATGTAAATTATTCATCATCTCTAAATCTGCCTTTACCCGTGACATTAGTGGAGCCATATTATTTCCTACCACAGCCTCCAAATTTGCCGATATTGCCACCCCTAAATATATCGCTGACCCGACAACCCTAGCATCATTACATCTAGAATAACTATTTTCCACAATCTGTGTCTTAGAACTATTCAGGCTATACCCCGAAACCTGTCCAAAACATTGAGCCTCTACTTTGCTCGCCCTAATATTGGCTGTGGGGTTGGGAGTCAAAATGGCCACGTCATCACGTATGCCAAAGTTTTTATCAAGCAGCCATTTAAATTCATTGCCGGGATCTCTGGATTTCTTTCTAATCTGCACAGATAGGGGTCCAGATACAGCGCGAACAACAGGGGAGACGACGGACAGCCCTGTCTGGTCCCTCTGCTGATTGAAACTGCTGCCGAGATCCCCCTATTGACCCTAATCTTAGCCGTAGGATTTTTATATAGCGTCTGTATTGCCTTTATAAAGCCTTCCCCTATGCCACTCCACCTTATAACTGCCCATAAGTAGCCCCAGGAGACCCTATCAAACGCCTTCTCTGCGTCTAAAAACAGCGCTGCCATAGGGTCTCCCAGGGTACCTGCTGCATCAAACATAGTAATCACCTGCCTGACATGCTGTGTCGTACCTTTTCCTGGGATAAACCCATGCTGGGAGGGGCTGACCAGACACTCAATAACCCGTGATAATCTTTTGGCAAGCACTTTAGAATAAACCTTTACATCGGCGTTCATCAATGTAATCGGGCGGTATGAGCCTGGAGAGGTTGTAGGTTTACCCTTCTTTGCTATTACAATAATGTCTGCACCTCCCAAGGACTGTTTGCTGTTGTTTATGTTTGATTTTTATATGTTGTATATATTTATTGTATTGCAGCCCTGCAGAAGTACATTGTTATGGATGAAACGCATTAGCTGTCTTCATTGCATATATGTGATGTTTTTTAAAGAAAAGAAAATAAAGGTAAGAATTACATTCTTATTCTGGGTTAGGGTTGTGGTGCATCTCTACACTTCACACAAGCCCTCCTGTTAACCTCCAAAGATTCCCACACTGCGGGACTGCTGGGATATCTTCAGAGGCCACGCCCCCATTCTCCACCAGTCTGGAAACATGCCTCTTGGCGAACTGCTGGGTGGGAAAATGATTCCACTGTACTCCTGAGGGCCTCAGGACTAAAGTGGACTACTTCCCCCAACCAGATGTGCGCCAGCAGGCTCATTTGCAGAGTGGGGGAGAAAGGAGGCGTGGCCTCTGACAACCTCTTAGCAATCCAGCTGTGTGGGACTTACTGGAGGCAACAGGTAGGGTTGTTGCCCCCCATGAACTCTCAATAGCCAAGGGAATTTCATCCACCAAATAGTAGTGCACCAGGAAGCACATTTGTAGAGTTGTGGAGACAGGAAGTAGGGCCACCGTAAACCTTCCAGCAATCCCACTGTGCGGGACTTACTGGAGGTAACAGGAGGGGTAGTTGGCTCCCAAGGATCCTCAAGGGGATGCCATCTCCCAACTAGTAGTGTTCCAGGAGGAGCATTTGCAGAGTAGTGGAGAAAGGGGGCGTGGCCTCCAAAAGCCTCACAGCAATCCTGCTGTGTGGGACTTACTGGAGGTAACAGGAGGGATGGTTGGCCCCCAAGGATGTCCTTGTGGGCCAACTACCCCTTCTTTTACCTCTAGTAAGTCCCGCATAGCAGGATTGTTAAGAGGTCCTTAGAGACCACACCCCCTTTCTCTACCACTTTGCAAACGCACCTCTTGGTACACTATTGTTTGGGGGATGAAGCCCACTTCACTACTGAGATACCTTGGGGGCCAAGAAGTCCTCCTGGTACCTCCTGTAGGTCTTCCATAGCGGGATTCCTGAGAGCTGGTTGAAGGCCCCTCCATCTTAATCCCCCACTCTGCAAATGCGATTACTAACTAAAAAACCCTGGAAATTCACTGAAAAAAACAAAGGTTACAAGGATTTTATAGTTAGGAATTAGTATTTAAAAAACCTTAGAAATTCACTGAAAAAAACAAAAGTTACAGGCACATTATAGTTAGGAAATGGAATTAAAAACACGTAAAAATTCACTGAAATATTTAAAGGTTACAAGAACGATATAGTTAGGCTCAAGTTTCTCTCATAAAAAAACCAGTAAAATTCAGCAGATATAGTTAGCTGAGCTAACTATAACTTGTGCTCTCGCAATGCACAGCTTATGACCTCACATTTCTGACACCAGCTATACGAGGAGAAGGACTGAGGCACAAGAGGAGTCCCGGAGACCCACGCCACGCCGCAAAACACCTCACCCGCAGTGACCGCTACCACCAGGCTCGCCGCCGCCGCTCCGGGACCACAAATCCCGGCAGCCCTTGCGGCGGCGCGTTCCCTGACGCGCTAGACGTGCCAGGAGGGGCAATATATTCAGCAAGCCCTCGGAGGAGCGGGGGGGAAAATTTCTGACACCAGCTATACGAGGAGAAGGACTGAGGCACGAGAGGAGTCCCGGAGACCCACGCCACGCCGCAAAACACCTCACCCGCAGTGACCGCTACCACCAGGCTCGCCGCCGCCGCTCCGGGACCACAAATCCCGGCAGCCCTTGCGGCGGCGCGTTCCCTGACGCGCTAGACGCGCCAGGAGGGGCAATATATTCAGCAAGCCCTCGGAGGAGCGGGGGGAACATTTCTGACACCAGCTATACGAGGAGAAGGACTGAGGCACGAGAGGAGTCCCGGAAACCCACGCCACGCCGCAAAACACCTCACCCGCAGTGACCGCTACCACCAGGCTCACCGCCGCCGCTCCGGGACCACAAATCCCGGCAGCCCTTGCGGCGGCGCGTTCCCTGACGCGCTAGACGCGCCAGGAGGGGAAATATATTCAGCAAGCCCTCGGAGGAGCGGGGGGAACATTTCTGACACCAGCTATACAAGGAGAAGGACTGAGGCACGAGAGGAGTCCCGGAGACCCACGCCACGCCGCAAAACACCTCACCCGCAGTGACCGCTACCACCAGGCTCGCCGCCGCCGCTCCGGGACCACAAATCCCGGCAGCCCTTGCGGCGGCGCGTTCCCTGACGCGCTAGACGCGCCAGTAGGGGCAATATATTCAGCAAGCCCTCGGAGGAGCGGGGGGAACATTTCTGACACCAGCTATACGAGGAGAAGGACTGAGGCACGAGAGGAGTCCCGGAGACCCACGCCACGCCGCAAAACACCTCACCCGCAGTGACCGCTACCACCAGGCTCGCCGCCGCCTATCCGGGACCACAAATCCCGGCAGCCCTTGCGGCTGCGTGTTCCCTGATGCGCTAGACGCGCCAGGAGGGGCAATATATTCAGCAAGCCCTCGGAGGAGCGGGGGGGACATTTCTGACACCAGCTATACGAGGAGAAGGACTGAGGCACGAGAGGAGTCCTGGAGACCCACGCCACGCCGCAAAACACCTCACCCACAGTGACCGCTACCACCAGGCTCGCCGCCGCCGCTCCGGGACCACAAATCCCAGCAGCCCTTGCGGCAGCGCGTTCCCTGACGCGCTAGACGCGCCTGGAGAGGCAATATATTCAGCAGGCCCTCGGAGGAGCGGGGGGAACATTTCTGACACCAGCTATACGAGGAGAAGGACTGAGGCACGAGAGGAGTCCCGGAGACCCACGCCACGCCGCAAAACACCTCACCCGCAGTGACCGCTACCACCAGGCTCGCCGCCGCAGCTCCGGGACCACAAATCCCGGCAGCCCTTGCGGCGGCGCGTTCCCTGACGCACTAGACGCGCCAGGAGGGGCAATATATTCAGCAAGCCCTCAGTGTCGCGGGACGCGAGCGGGACGCCCGGGGCGAAGCCCGGGCAAAGGGCGGGCCCTCTACGGCCCTCATTGGCCAGAAGAGACTGGGCTGGGCCAGATACGCTGCAGGAAAATATCTGCGCGACCAATACCCCAAGTAAGACTTGCCGTGTTAAAAGTTTCCTACTTGCCTCTCTGTTTGCCGAACCCTGACGTAGTGTGGAGTCAGCTAATCATGCCCAAGAAACCTGAGGAAGTCCAGTCAAACGCTATTACCAATTACTTGGTGCAGACTGTTAAAAAAATAAATATGCACAGGAGGGAGTCTTTGGGGTTGTCTCAATCCCCTGATTTACGATGTCCGTCCCCTTCCGCATCTATTTTGATTGACGACATCATATTGCAAGAAGCTCACTGTGAGGCCATGACTAGCGGTCCTATTTCCCAAGGACTAACTGGTACACTTGTCAACGCTACCCAGGCCTCTGAGGCATCGAATGCAGAGGCTGAGGGCGACACAGACACTGACATTGTACACGAACAAGCGAAACAGACTCACGTTTCAGCGGACGATCAGTCCCCCATAGGGCATGCCGCCAGGTCAAGACGACCTTGCACTAAAAACCCACCAAAGCGGGCTGGGTTACGTTCAGGCGCAAGACGGAAGAGGGCTACCACCCCAAAGCTTAAGCAAAAGAATAGTGTTGAGGATACATCAAATCATACCTTTGAGGATGCTTTTTTTGAAAAAATTACTGATTTCCTTGAGCTAAAAATCAACACTATTATCAAACCTCTAATCTCAAAAATTGATAAATTGCAAGCGGAGGTAAAGAAGCTGGGTGGACTTCATACTTTGGTTGCTAGTGGGGTAGAAAATATAACTACAATAGTTACACAATTGAGTAATACCACAGGGGGTTGTGTTGATGGGGATGTTGTAAGTGAAGGTTTAGGAAATCAACTGCCTGAGGAGAATCCATCATCCCACCCACTAACCCTGACTGTTAATAATGAGGGTCCTTTATTAGACAATATCCCAACAGATTCAACCCCTTTGGTTAATATCCCCCCAGCACGAGCACACTCAACAGACCCTCTACAATTTATAGTAGAAGCCACACCAGTGGTTCTAGTTTTAGCAAACGTCCCTCCACTGGAAGGGGGAACAGTGGAAAGCCCCACTTCTCTCAGTAGTAAGGCCTTACACTGGTTGACCAGTAATACGCGGCTAGCCCCAGGGGGAAAGCATCACTTGGCAAGTGTAATTAAGTCAGTAACTAGGGTCCCCTGGCTGGGAAACCGGCCAAAAAAATTTAAAGGAGACTGTGTGGCAGTGAGTTTTTCAACTAACGATGTCCTTCCCAACATTCTCGCTAATTTATTCCCTCCCCAACGCAGACGGGGCACTGTTGTTCCCTTAACTTTAAAGTTTTTTTATGGTGAACAGCAGAATGTCACTTACCCAAGGACCCCTGCCCCAGGGCGGGATAGTAATTGGGATTCGAATTTCAGATGGGATCAGGACCTAAGGCACAATGCAGTAGCTCACCATTACCACCCAGCACAGTATAATCCTGTTGTACAACCCCTCCAATTGTTCAACCGCTTTGCCCCGTTATCCTTCATGGATCAAAATGACTGACTCTCCCCAAGACATGATAGTAAAAGCGAGGACTTTCAGTCTGCTCTTAGTCTTTTAGTTCAGAACTCTGCAGGTACTAGGGCATGTAGAATTATGAGCTGGAACATCGCGGGTCTCAGAGCCAAATCTAATGATAAGAACTGGCTAGACATAATTAGATCCTATGATGTCCTTGCTTTTCAAGAAACATGGGATACATCAGACAGTTTGGTTCTGGACGGCTTTTCCCATTTTACTGTACCTGCAGACCCCAGTAAAGCTGGAAGAGCAAAGGGGGGCCTGTCAATATATATTTCATTAGACATTCAGGGAAAGCCAAGATATATTAAATCTAACTCAGCAAATTGCTTAGCGGTTGAACTTACCACATCAAATTCTTACCCCATATTATTTGTTAACTTTTATAATTCCCCTGTCAGTCAAACCCAAAACGAGCACTTGGTAACTTTAGAGGAATTCCTGTCCACTTATAGTGAGAATAGCGCCCACGGGCACGAGGTGATCCTTATGGGAGACTTTAATATTCATCCCTGCCATGCGGATTGCCTAGTGGAATATGAGGAATCTTCCCCCTATTCCTCTCCACCGCATTTTGAACATACATCACGTGGACAGGCCCTGGAATTGCTCTTAGCTACTTTTAATCTTTATGAATCATCTAGTTGCTCTATAGGCTCGAGGTTACCGACATATGTGGGCAAAGACTCAGGCACAATTATAGACTATATCTTTTTATCCCCTAGTATTCTGCCCGAAGTTATTAATTATAAGGTAGAAACTACAATTTTTAGTGATCACAACCCTGTGATTTTAGAGACTATATCTCAGGGAGTCTTGGGAAAAAGGAAGACCGACGCTTTATGTGCGACAGAATTGGTCCTGAAAGACCAGAATCGGAGACTGAAATGGGACCAAGTAACCCCAATCACCTTTGTGCAGGAAACCCTGGCTAAAGTTGAGGGGGAGGTTGCTATTTGCCTGGATAGTAAGAATTCTGGTGCCATCATGATTGAGGCTTTCAACGCTATCTGCCGACAGGTAAATCTAGACCTGATTGTTAAGACAAAGCCAAATAGGATCACGGGCCCCAGATGGTTTGACTCAAACTGCTCTAAGGCTCATTCAACCCTCCTAAAGGCTCTGAAAAATAAGCCTAGAGATAAAGAGCAGATAGCGTCACTAAGGAAACAATATAATTACGCTATCAGGGTGAGGAAATCCGAGATAAAAAACGAGGCCTGGAGTGACTTGTTATTGCCCGAAACACAACGGGATAGCGCCAAATTTTGGGCAATTATAAACCACCCATATTTTGTGGGACAAGACAATCAGAGAGCAGATTGCATTATACCAGATGACCAGTGGGTGACACATTTTAGTAACATCTATACCTGTCCCGATACCACCTCAGACTGCGAGATGTCACTCATACAACCATCAACTACCATCCCTCCCTTCAGTTTAGAGGAGGTGAAGAAAGCAATTAATGATACACTACATAAAAAGGCACCGGGGCCCGATGGGGTCCCTGCAGATTTTTTCAAGAGTGCTCCGGAACTAGGTTCCAAGATTCTCACTAATATTTTTAATGTCACTAGAGACCTCATTTTTCCTACCAGCTGGGCCAAGTCTACAATAGTACCGATTTTTAAAAAAGGACTGAGGACAGACCCGGCCTGTTATAGGCCAATTTCTCTCATAGATTCAAGTGTTAAAATCTTGGGAAGAGTCCTTTTAGGAAGATTGACTCAGCTTTTAGAAGGGAAGGGCGTGCTATCAAATGCACAATACGGCTTCAGAGCCAAAAGAGGAACTTTGGACCAGTGCCTAAATCTAGAACTTATTTTAAACAAATACGTAATCGCCAAGGGGGGCTCCCTGTACATGGCCTTTATGGACCTCTCATCAGCTTTCGACCTCATTAACAGGCAAAAGCTCTGGAGGACCCTTCTCACCATGGGCATCGACCCCCCTTTGGTTGGATACCTAGCTGAGTTACACAGGGACCTTATGACTTCGGTCAGAGTGACCAAGGAAGGAAGATGCACTTGCCACTTTAACTCGGAGAGGGGGGTTAGGCAAGGGTGCATCCTTGCCCCCCTCCTCTTTACTCTCTACATAAATGACCTGGAGGTAGTTATGGCAGCATCCCATGTTGATATTCCGCGTGCAGGTGAGATAAAGTTACCTGTCCTCCTGTACGCGGACGATGCAGTCTTACTGGCACGCTCCGGAGTGGCACGGAATAAACTTATTTTATCTTTTGGAGATTTCATGACCTCGCTGGACATGAAAACTAACACAGAGAAATCTCATGTTATGATCGCAGGAGCTGCAGGCAGAAAAAGAAAGACGAAAACCTTTTTCTGTGCAGGGAAAGAGGTTAGGAGAGTCTCATCCTTTCCATACTTAGGGGTGACCTTTGATGAAAAGGGCACTTGGGGGCCCCAGCATTCCGTAAAAAGCAACGCTGTTGCAAGAGCGGCAGCAGGGTTGCTCGGTTTTGCTAAGAAATTAGGTGCCCGTCCCATGGATAGCATCATTAAGGTTTATAAAGCAAAATGTGTGTCCGTTGCCCACTACGGCTCTGCTATTTGGGGGTATACTAGTCACGATAAAATCCAGAAAGTAAAAAATACATTTCTGAGATCTCTGCTTTCAGTCCCCCAATCAACTTCTATTTATGCACTACATACAGAGCTAGGACTGGGCTACTTAACTGACACCTTAAAATTAGCCCCAGTTATTGGATGGATCAAGACTTGGCTTAACCAGGAGCTCACACTAAATCACACTATTTTAAAAGACTGCTTAGCCCTGGATAGAGCCCTACACATTCCGTGGTTAAAATACGTACAAATGCAGTTGACCTTAGCCGGTCGACCGTAGCTTTTCTCATCTCCAGACTTGATAAGACAGGAAGACCTTAAAACAGTAAAAAATACCCTGACTAACTTATATGTCGTGGAGAGGGAAGCCATAGAATTAAAGAAATCCACGGTAAGGAAACACTGTATGCTGACATCTGTCCCAGGAATGGAACCATACCTTTTCCTGGTAACCAAACCATACCATCGTTTCCTTTTGACGAGATTTCGTTTTGACTTGATCCACCTTATTCTGGGCAATTTTAAAACTTGGAATAGACCCGACGATGCTGAACCATGTGACTGCGACCACTTTTCCACCCAGGATACGACTCATTTTATTATGTTTTGCGGACATTATACTGAGATAAGAAAAATATATCTGCTTCCAATCTTGCGTAATCAGGGCTTTATTCAGGTTAAACCAGCATTGATGTTTCTGCAACTCCTTCCTAATGTAAAAGTGGCATTCCATGTTGCTAGTTTTTTAGTCGCAGGAGCACGTTTGAATAAGCATCGTATTAGAGCTAGGCACTTTACTTCTGAACATTGACTTCCCTTTTTATCTTATTTATTTCATGTGTTTGTCTTTTAGAGGGTCTCTTTTTAATATCTTTTTAATATCTTTTAAAGATTTTCATACAATCTGTTTTGTATATCGTATATTGTGATATTAGCGTATTTTAAAAAAATTGATTATTTGTTATAATTATGTATTAACTTGTGTTCTGATGAATTATTGCTAGGTAATCATGCTCGTTCTTTTATGATTTTTAATAATCGAATAAAGATAATTGACTGACTGACTGACCTCACATAATGCATCACTCATGACATGGTCAGTGACATCACTGATGACATCTCAAATGACATCACTGATGATATCATCCACAGACTCACTTATGTACCCACTAACAGCATCACAGAACATTTCATACACCCACTCCCACACAACTGTTTACAAACCCATTCACAGACCCATACCAGTACTTATACACTCACTCACTGATTCACAGATCTACACACACATCCACTCACTCATACACCCAATTACTCACCAATTACATATCCATTAATACACCCATATGGCCACTAACACCCTGAGTCAGTCATGCAGAACCCTACTCACAAACCTACTCACTTACCCATACAGTCGATCAAACAACCACTTACTCACACATACAGTTACATGCACACTCACTCATTTACTCATACAGATACTAACACATACTCACTCACCTATGCAGTCAATGACACAAGCACACACTCAACCATACAGCCAACCTCACATTCACTCACTCACCCATATAGTCACTCATATACCCCTTCACCCGCCTATACTGCCTTTCATATACCTTGTTTCTCAACCAAATATCCCACTGAGACATCCACTTACTCACCCAAATGGCCATCACATACTTACTCACCCATACTGCCCCCTCAAACACACACTAAGCCATACACCCACTGACTCACCCACTCACTCATCCATATAGGCAGTAACACTCCCCCAACCACCCACACAGACACTCGGACACCCATATAGGTACTTAGACAACCAAACACTCACCCATCCAGCCACTCATTTAACCATTCACACACCCATACAGCCACTTGGAAACCAAATGAGAGCCTGATACAGACACTCACACAAACAGTCTCTCACTCATACATTTAATGGGACACCTAATCACTCACTTATGCAGTCAGTCATGCACCTACTAAATCACCTATACAGGCACTCATACACCGTCTGATTTACCAATACACCTTGTTCTAAAAATATTTAACACTCATAAACATTTTAAAAACACTCACAGTCACTTGATGATGTCATCAGTGATGTCATTTGAGATATCATCAGTGATGTCTCTGACCATGTCATGAGTGATGTAATATGTGAGATCATAAGCAGTGCATTGCGGAGGTGCGAGTTATAATTAGGTCAGCTAACTATAACTGCTATATTTCACTGGTTTAGTACAAGTGAAACTTGAGCCTAACTATAACATTCCTGTTTTATATATATATATATATATATATATATATATATATATATATATATATATTTCCAGTTATAGTTAGGGCCTAGTTACCATAGGAAAATGGCAACATTCTATTCCCAATAACTTTGGCGCCAGTTGACAAATCTTCGCAAAATTTTCAAAACTAATTCTTTGTTGATATCAGCTTCTATGTTGAAAGTTTGGGGGTGATTCATCAAGGGGGCTGAGATAAAAGGGGGTCCCAAAACGTGTTTTCTCAATGTTAATTTCCATAGGAAACTTTATACAAGGCTACAGGTCGAACGGGCGAACGGAATTACATCAAATATGGCAGGGGAAGGGTCTTGGTCTAGAAAGCACGCTTTTGTTTATTTGGTGTAAATCCGTTCAGCAGTTTTTGAGAAATATCGCAAATTACAGATATGGATATTTTGGAATTCTGCCATCTGATTGGCTGAGGCGTTACGAGCACAAGCTTGCTGCTGATTGGGTGCGAGCTCTGCGAGCGGTAGCAACTAGGAAGTTTTGGCCGCCATTTTGTGATTTCTTTGAAAGTGTGCATGTAAACAGTGAGCTGAGTGCTGTACACTGATGTGCTTTGGGGGCTGTAGCATACTGGCCAAAGCGAAGTATTTTCCACTACTGGTGTGAAAGTGCTATTTTGCCCACTGTGAGATGGTGCTGAGGTGAGGGCCCGGTGAACTTCGCAATGAAATAGTGTGCCTAAACTGTGAGCTGAGTGCTCTGTAGCATCCTGGCAGAAGCAAAGTATTTACCCTTACCGGTGTGAAAGTGCTGGTTTGCCTAGAGTGAGATGGTGTTGAGGTGAGGTATCGGTAAAGTAGGCAATAAAAGTGTGTGCTTAAACTGTGAGCTGAGTGCTGTAAACTGATGTGCTGTGGGCACTGTAGCATACAGGCCGAAGCGAAGTGTTTACTCCTACCAGTGTGAAAGTGCTGTTTTGCCCACTGTGAGATGGTGGTGAGGTTAGGTGCCGGTACACCTGGGGATGAAAGCGTATCCCAACACTGTGAGCTGAGTGGTCTGTAGCATAGTGCAGAACCGAAGTATTTACCCTTACCGGTGTGAAAGTGCTGTTTTGTCTAGAGTGAGATGGTACAGAGGTGAGGTACTGCTAAACTCAGGGATGAAACTGTGCGTTTAAACTGTGAGCTGAGTGCTGTAAACTGATGTGCTCTGGGCAGTGTAGCATTTTGGCTGTTGTAGCATATGTGTGCAGGTGGTGTTAGTATGCGTTTAGAGTATAGCGGAAGTGGGAGGCAAAGTACTCACTGGTACCGGTCTGAAAACTCGGGGATGAAAGTGTGAGTGCAAGTCTTAAGTTTATTGCTGTAAAGTGGTATGCTGCGGGTGCTGTAGGATACTGGCCACTGTACCATACCTGTGTTAGTGTGCATTTATACTATACAGGGAGTGGGAAGTGAATTACTCACCCCTACCGGTCTGCAGACTCGAATGAAGTGTTTTAGGAAGCAGGAATAAATAAATAATTGTGAAGAATATAATACAGAATGTTGCAATGCCACATAAGAAAAATGGTGAAATGAGGTGTGTTTAAGAAATGGCTGTGTGTAATAAAGGCATGGAGTTTGAAAATTATATAGAAAGTGTCTTTATTTAAGTGCCATAATTGGACCCACTGGTGCAAGAGCTAGGGCATCCAGCTGATGCATAGTTGAACCACTTCTGCTGTATTCAAACGTAAGCTCCTGCATCAGTGAATTGCATATTACATGTTACTGCTGCATGTGATATAAACAATAGCGGATACACTTGAATGACTCTAAATTCTATAAGGAAAATAAAGGTGGTATACGATTACCACATGTATCCTTTAAGAAAAAGAAAGAACAAAAAATGAAATTGCAAAATGTAATCATCAAACTTTTTAGGTACCCTGGCAGTGCTTTTTTGTAGGAGAAAATTATCAACAGTAGAATAGTTAGCAATCTGTTGTACAGTAGATTCAATGTGGTGCGTATCAGAATTGGTACTAGATCTCATCACATAGGAACTTTGAGGATGAATACAAACATTGCGCTTCTGAGAAGCACATTTGGTACTTTGTAGTCAAAACATATAATATTGTCTTCAGCTGTTTCAAAAAATACATTTTTGTGTAGAGAGCTAAAGCATCAAGCTGAGACAAACTCCAACCGCTTCTGCTGTAGCCAAATCGAAGCTCCTGCATCAGTGAATTGCACATTATATGTTACAGTTCTATGTGACCTACACAATAGCTGTTAGACATGAATGAATAAATAGTAAAATGAAAATAAAGGTAGTTTACGATTACCACACTGTGCCAACCAGTTCCTAAACAAAGTCGTCTTGTTTCAATATTATTGTGAGGTTCTGAGTAGAGGTTGAATTTAAGTAAATTTGTGTGAAAGGGCTTTGTGAATAACAGGGAGGCAGAGAGGCGTGTGCACAAAGAATAGACGTGGTTTCTAAATGGGTGTCGGGCTTAGGCTAATTCCGGAAGTAAATAGCGTATTTGCATAGGTCATAAATCACCAATCCCCGGTTAAAGTGGAGACGTAAGGGGCAATAATGAAGATAAGGTTCAAATGTCTATCTATACTTAGTAATTTGTTATATGAAAGTAGTAGGATTGAAGTGTATTATAAAATATGTAAAGGAAAAAGGAAAAAAAGATGGAAAAAATCTATTCAAGAATAATGTGAGTTTCTTACAAGTCTTGGAGATTCCAGTCCAGAAGTTCTTCAGCGGCTTGAGATGCGTAATGTTCCAAGAGGCTATTGTTGCTGAGAAAAGCGAAGCAATCCAATTCATATTCTCGAAGGGACAGTAATGTTCCTCGAATGTTGGGGCGGTAATTTGAATCGGCAGGCAATCTGCGATGTTGTGAAAGGTCACACGTTGCAGGAGATCTTTCGCAGCTGCACAGAAATCCCATTCCGCTGCGATTCCTTTTTGCATTGCATTCGCCATTTCTCCACTGCCAGAACAATCACGTTCATGGTTTTCAAGATAATGCATTACCTGCTGGATATCGGGATCAATTGTTGGGCTGTTGGCAAGGCATACATCCATTCGCCAGTCAAATGGGCACGTTTTGCAATCAAACGATGGTTGTACGCATATTGCATAAGTGTAGATAAATGTTATGTTGTAGCTAGCTCCGACAATAGATAGAGGCAGGTTGCCGAAACGTTTTTCAGTTTTTTTGCAGTATTGATGTAGCTTGGCGTAGAGGCGTATTCTGTCGGACATAGTTGTTTCCACAGAGAGCGTAGCCATTTTTAGAAGTACAATTAGTAGTAGGATGGACGTAAATAGAGCGAGAATTATGGGCATTGTTCCTGTTATTCTAGAGATGATCGAATGAATGTAGTCTGGTATTAAAAGGAGAACAGTTTGAAAGCATGTTAGAAGGCCGTAGGAGACTTTTAAAAAGGTGTGCCAGACCTTGAGTGTGACATGTGTTGAAAATTGTGTACCAATTCACACAAAGTGTAATTGGCGGTTCGTATTTAAATGGGTGTGTATTTTACTTGAAGTTCGTGGTAGCTGCAGTCGATAAATTTCATTTGCAGATGTGAGGGAGAGTTCTTTTCTGAACAAAAGCGCTTTTAGTTTGGTTTGTATCTTGAAATCTGTTTTCAAACGAAGAATTGAAGACCAAGTTGAAGTTTGGGAGTTAGTTTGTGTGGGTGGGAATAGACATTGCCACAGGAAGTTACTGTGTTTGAAACAGTAAGGGCATGCGGTGTGCCAGCTCACTTTCCGTAGGAGTGCATGTTATTGAGAAGCATATAACTGCTGTTAGAAAGCTGTGTGAATGTTAGTCTGATTGTGGGATTTGGCGTTCTTTTAAGGAAGGACGCAAGGTTGGGGGCTGTCAGCTTAGAAGCGCTGTGTAGTTGGACATTCTTGGAAAGTAATGAATGACTGTCATTGTGGTCGCCCTTTTCACTTGTGAGAAAAACTTCTGTAAGCTCTTTAACCCCTTCCATGCTGATGACGAGCTCAGCGCGTCATCAGCGTTACCGACCGTGTGCTGATGACGAGCTGAGCTCGTCATGTAACGCGGTAATTCTAAAAATGCCGCATACCGCGGGAAAAACGGCCGCACGCATGCGGTTAAGACAGTGATATGTAAATGGGAAAAACCACTGCTCGTGAATAAATGTGCTACCTTATATAATCACATACAACATGACAAACAACATGTGCACCTAGCAGACACAGCAACACTACATACTGTGGGAAACCTGGCTAGCCATGTACACAAACGAAACATAGCATGGCATCTCTACCTCACAATGCAGAATGCGGGGAGGGATGGGAGCAAAGAATGTGCGAAGGTGGTAAGTAATTATCAATTATAAAAGTATATAATGCAAAGTGTTGAGGGGATGTGCCGGACAGAGTTGAGTATGCAGAGCACAGACATGTACATGTCATCATACTAGGATGGCATATTGAGTGAAATGGACAGTGGACGGAACCATGATAGTACAGTCAGTAGGGAAGATTATGGAATAGTAGCGCGTACGTGCCTCCTCCCCCCTCTGAATGTTTAGGCTAGTGGGCTGGCTCTGCGTACGCAACGCTAGTGTAGGGGTTTGAAGAAGAGGCACGTTTCTCTGGGTGTGGTTCTCTACCCGATTAGCGAACGTGTCTGCCAGGTCTGTGCAGCTTACACCGCCACGAGGCTGACACCATGAGCGAAGGTTGCTGCATGAATGATGCTTTCAGCGTGCTGGTATCTACAAAGTGTAATGGCCGCTGCGACGCATATGTGCTCCACAGTTCACCTTTCGACACTGCCGTATATGAAAGAGGGCCCACCACGTGCCGGCGTAAATTCCTGGGCCGAGGTCTTCCAGCTCAGAAGGCTCCTGAGATTAACGCTGGGTACCGCGACACAGGCACACAGCGCCCAGCCTGAGTGCCAGCACCGTGGAATGCTCTGTATACTACTAACAGAGTAGTCCGACAGGTACCAACAGTGGAACGGTGTTTTTGATACCATAGTGGGCGATGCTAGAACTGTATCTGAGAGTGGAGATGAAGGTACTCCCTTCAACTAGGTGTAAGAAAGTCTAGGTCCCAACAATGGAATGGTGTGTTGATCCCACAATGGACGATGTTAGAACTGTATCTGAGAGTGGAGATGGAGGTAGTTCCTTCGAACAGCTGCAACTAACTCTAGGTCCCAACAGTGGAACGTTGTCTTGATCCCACAATGGACGATGTATGAATTGTATCTCAGAGTGGAGATGGAGGTACTCCCTTCGATCCAGCTGCAACCAACTCTAGGTCTCAACAGTGGAACAGTGTCTTGATCCAACAATGGACAATGCTAGAACTGTATCTGAGAGTGGAGATGGAGGTACTCCCTTCGACCAGCTGCAACCAACTCTAGGTCCCAACAGTGGAACGGTGTGTTGATCCAATATTACCTGCTGCTTGCTTTTGTCAGAGGTTCGTGGGTTGAGGTGCATCACACTCTGTGCTTCCATAGCTAACTGCTGCACATGATTATTGGGCTTGGTTGACAGTAGTTGGTAGAGTATACTGTAGTACAGCAGGTGCGAACAGTGAAATGGGGTCTTGATTGTATAATTGAGGATGTCATAAGTTAAAGTCTGTGATGATTTCTGTGTACCCTCTGTGATCAGGTGCAACCAACTCTGTGCTTTCAAATCGAATGGTATGTGGCTGTGAGGTGTTAATGACCACTGCACCTGGTCTAGACTGCGATTCGCAGGGTTCACAATTTAGATTGAGTGGTGATTGTTTAATTACAGAATCGAGTAGTTAAGTAATTAGAACATATATTGAAACATACACAATATTGTTTTATTACAACATTGGAATGTTGGGAGCTCCATTGAAAACATTAGAGTAGCTCTGTTCTTAGAATGGCTTGTATAAACCTGGAGCTCCAAAATTGCAAAGTTTTTTTGTTCACAGCTCTGGTTGTGAAGAAATGCTTCAGGGAGCCTTAAGGGATTCCAGTCCCCTTGAGCTCTCTTATGGCTTTGCTTTATTTGTTATAACATTTTACCCTCTAGTGGCAGAATGTTCAAATAGCCTTATAGCCCTTTGTAGCTGGGCTATAGTGGCTATTAAAGTCTCCCTCCCTTGATAAAGGCCATCGCCTTCGGCTTGGGCCTTTAATGCTGGAGAGGGCCTTTAATAGCCAGTATAGCCTGCTACGGTGGGCTATAAGGCTATAGTATAGAAATGCCGCAATCTAGAAAGATGTTGGCGAGTTAATTATGATAATAATGACAAAGAAAGGTACAAACAAGCACTATCAGGCTACAGGAAGCTGTTAAGACTGGAAAAGAGTAAATACTTTTGTGAACAGATAGAGAAGGCCCAGAACTCCAGTAAGCAACTATACCAGGTAGTGGCAACATTAACAAATATACCAACAGCCAATACTGCAGATACCACCCAAGATTTCTCCAATCAAATGGCTGATTTTTTCAGGATCAAGGTCACAGAAATCTTTGATAAATTTAACAATAATATGACAGGGGAATCATCAGAAAGCCTCAAGAACACACAACTCACATCCTCCTTTTTGAATTAATTCTTCCCCCCATCACTGTCAGAAATAAAAGATCTCATTAATTCTACAATGTCGGGTTCCCCCCTGGATCCCTGCCCACCGACCATCATAAAATCAACAACTGATGTGGTAGCTCCAATCTTGGAAAACATCTGCAGTACCATCTGCGAATCAGGAAACTATCCTCAAAGATGGAAAGCAGCTATAATAAAGCCACTTCTAAAGAAACCCACTCTTAACACCTTGGAATTAAAAAGTTATCGCCCTATAGCAGCACTCCCATTTCCTTCTAAAATACTTGAAAAAGTTATAAATAAACAGCTGGCCAACTACATTGACTACAATAACCTGCTAGATAACACTCAGTTCGGGTTTAGGAGAGGCCATGGAACGGAGACGGCGCTCATAAAGGCTTCTGAGGAGATCAGACAGATCATAGACCAGGGTGACACGGCAGTCCTGATCCTGCTGGATCTCTCAGCGGTCTTTGACACGGTCGATCATAACATCCTGATCGACCGTGTCCCTGCTATGGGCATACAGGGTAAAGCTGCGGAGCTCCTGGCTTCTTTCCTGTCGAACAGAGAACAGTCGGTAAAGATGGGGAGCTTCTATTCACCAAAGTTTGTGCTACCCTGCGAAGTCCCCCAGGGATCCTCGCTAAGTCCGACACTCTTTAACATCTATGTGTCGGACTTGGCGAGGGTCATTAAAACCCATGGAATAGGAGTGACTTCGTATGCCGACGACACTCAGTTGGTGCTAGCGGTGCATAAAAATGGGAGTGAGTGGCAGCCAACTTTCAGTCAGGTATGAGAGCCATTAGTCACTGGATGGACAGTAATTGTCTAAAATTAAACACCGATAAGACCGAGGTTATGGTGTTTGGAGACCTAAAACCATCTTGGTCCCCGGTCTGGTGGCCACCAGAAATGGGTAACCCACCCACCCCAGTTTCAAAGGTTAGAAACCTGGGAGTGTTATTTGACAACAAACTAAGTTTCACCAGTCATGCTAATGCGGTAGTCTCCTCTTCCTTTTTCACGTTACGAAAAGTGAAAAAGTTGTTACCTTTCCTTCCCCTGTCTGCGGAAAAAACCCTTATGTCCTCCTTGGTGTTATCCAAGGTGGATTATTGTAATGGGCTTCTGTTGAATGCCCAGGAGCAGGTTTTTAAAAAACTACAAATGGTGCAGAACGCTGCTGCACGAATTCTGACCAAAACTCCCAAGTTTGCATCCATCTCTCTCATTGTCCACCAACTGCACTGGCTCCCAGTAAAAAAGAGAACCAAATTTAAGGCTTTATGTGTCATCTATAGAGCACTGAACAGCCTAGGACCTGACTTTTTTAGGGAATCACTGTTGGTGTATGTCCCTAATAGAGCCTTAAGATCTGCCTCATCCGCATCTTTATGCATTCAACGGGTGAGAACGGTTACATGGGGAGACAGACGCTTCCTGGTAGCCGCCTCGAAGCTCTGGAATACCTTGCCCCACCATATAAAAAGCAGTTCCTCACTGATGACTTTCCGAAAGCAAGTGAAGACATGGCTATTCATCCAATAATGCACAGGAGGTGCCTCTCTATCTGCCCAGCGCCGAGACACCATTCCTGGTATTTGTTGCGCTTTATAAATTTAAAAAATAAATAAATATAGTATACTTGCTTGAAGAAGTTTTTTTAGATGAGTTATAGGTTTAGTAAAATGACCAAATTCATCTTGTAAGTTGAAAGGAACAGTGAATAGTGTAGAATGTGGACAGTTGAAATCCCGATTTGAATTGTTTTGATTTATTTATTGTAGGTTTTTTTTGTAATTTATGTTGTTGTATTTTGTATAAAGAGGAAGTTATGTTATGTTATGTTATAATCGTATTTATATAGCTCACGGCTACTCAAAAAGAGTGTCCCGGCGCTTTTGAATAAGGAGACCTACAACAACATAACACAACAGCTAAAATACAACGAAAGAAAGAACAGAAAAGAACCAAAAAAGACGACAGATCAGCCTAAATAGTAAACAGCCAGGTCTTAAGGCCTTTTCTGAACGCAAGCAGACTGGGAGCTCCACGGAGTTCTAGCGGCAAGGTGTTCCACAACTGCGGCGCCAGCAATCCGAAGGAGCGACCTCCAATGCGGGCTCTCTTCACTCGTGGCACAGCCGCCAAGGACAGAGATTGTGACCTGAGAGAGCGAACGGGATGATAGAATGCTATTCTCTTTTGGAGATACTTTGCTCCCACCGCATGGAGAGCTTTATAGGCCAAAGTTAACGCCTTAAAAACAATCCGTTTACGGATGGGCAGCCAATGTAAAGTCTGCAACAGGCCTACTGCACTGGCTCGCCTATTGAGGCCAAAAATGGCCCTCGCGGCCGCGTTCTGCACAACTTGAAGCCGCTGCAGCAGGTACTCGGGCAGGCCCAGGTAAAGAACGTTGGCGTAGTCTAACCTAGAGCCGATCAGAGCCTGCACAGTCAGCTTCCTATGTTCCTCAGCCAACAGAGGCAGAAACCTCCGCAGCATCTTCAGGAGGCCGAAGCAGGTGCCCGTCACACCAAGGATCTGAGATCTTAACGTCAGACCCCTGTCCATCTTGACCCCCAAGTTCTTAGCCATTTGGGAAGAGCAAGACGGAGGGAACATGTGACTGGGCCACCAAGCTTGCCAGTCTGGCTCCGTCGCACACCCGAAGAAGAGTACCTCAGATTTATCGGAATTGCACTTGAGGCTGTTCAGTTGGAACCATTTAAAAACAGCCCCAAGGCAATCCCGGATACTCTCTCCATCAAAGTCTCCTCCCCTCTTACAAGAGAAGAGGAGCTGGGTGTCGTCGGCGTAGGATACGATCTGGGCCCCAAACGACTCCGCCAGTGCCGCCAGAGGGGTCATGAAGATGTTAAAAAGGGTCGGGCTCAATATAGAGCCCTGAGGGACCCCGACTCCCAAAGGCGGCATCACGGCGGAATCTGGGGAGGCCCAGACCGTTTGCCGGCGGCCAGCTAAGAAGGATGAAAACCAGCTGAGCACCGTCCCCCGTAGGCCAATCTCGTGAAGTGAGAAAAAGTATTGACGGTTTTGTGTGTGAGTACTGCCTTCAATTAACAATGCAGACAGTAGTGTTCACAATTCAGATTAAGTCGCTATTGTTGATGATGCAGTCCTGTAACGGAAGAGATTGCTGTACTGTGCTCTGTCTGCACCTCTCATACACATCATTGCAGGCTTTGCATACTTTTTTTTGCTTCGCGTATATTAAACTGTAGAGCCCAAGTCAATGCCATGTGGCTGTGGGACCTTGTTGACTGCTCTCTCTGGCCTACACTGCAGACAGCAGTGTTCACAATTGAGATCGAGTCGTTATTGTGGATGTGGTAGTCCTGTAGGAAAAGACATTGCTCCAGTACGTACTGTCTGCACCACTCATATGCATCATTGCAGGCTCTGCACACTTTTTTTTGCTTCGCGTATTGCAAACTGTAGAGCTCAAGTCAATGCCATGTGGCTGTGAGCCCTTGCTGAGTACTCTCTGTGGCCTACATTGCAGACAGCAGTGTTCACAATTGAGATCGAGTCACTATTGTAGAAGAGGTAGTCCTGTAGGAAAAGACATTGCTCTAGTGTGTACTGTCTGCACCATGCATACGTATCATTGCAGGCTCCGCACATGCTTTTTTGTTGCTTCGCTTATGACACGCTGGGCAGCTCAAGTGACCTTATGTAGCTGTGGGTCGTTGCTGACCACTCTCTGTGCCCTACCCTGCAGACCGCAGTGTTCACAATTCAGATTGAGTTGCTATTGCAGTTGATGGCAACAGATATTGCTCCTAGTACGGCCTGTCTACAGCACGCATTATCGCTGGCTGTGCATGCTGAATGCTTTTGATGTGGCTATGTGAGTGCACTAGAACTGATGAAGCATTTATGATACAATCTTTTTGTGTATTATTTCAGATCTATTGATTGTGTGTCAGTATACCACAAGTTGTGGTTCTTTTACGATAGAATTATTTCTGTATTATCTCACATCTATTGTCCCTACCTTACTGCTGCACAAATATCGATTCTTTTAATATTGAATTTCTGTGTGTGATCCAATGAATATTGCTGTAATTGATGATAGCAGCAACTATTCCCTGAGGGCTGGTTTACACTGACTACACACGCATCCACCATAGACGTCACTGGATATGTGACCCTGGTAATAAAAAGGTGTTGAGCCCATGTGCCCATACCCACTTATCTATCTGTGTCCGTGTGTTCATTATCTATGCATGATACTGCCTCTGGGCCGTACTACATTACGTTGTGCTGTGGACAGCGTATGCAACCATGTTATCTCTGGTATTGGAGAAAATGTTGGTAATGTAACTATTAGGTGTATGGCTATCACAGGTGGAAGGCTACTTTCCAAGGTATGAATATTGATGAAGATAATGGTTGCATGTTGTGTGTAATGTAAGATATGTGTACATAACAAAAAGTTTAGAAAAAAAGCTCTCTAAGCAGAAGAGGTGTGTCTCATCAAATGCAGTACAGAGATTGACTAAAATGGGTGGCGTTTTTTACCTGTTACAATGGGAAATGTTACGAACTAAGGAATTGGTTTTAGTCTGCATTAGTCCAATTCTTACCCTCCAGTTGGTTCTGTTTTGTTTCTATCACTTGAAAATATTTACCATCCTCCAGTGGGCCCCAGGACGTAGAGCGGGTTTGTATTTTTCTCATTTACTGTGCTGCCTTTCACGTTTGCCATAATTATAGGCCCAACAGCCCCTCACTCCATTTATGAGGTGGTGTAGCCCTCCACGGCAGGGCTGCTGTAATTTATGTACTCCATTTTTGCCCAAAGTATGAGGACGCACTGGACAGCAAACAGTAGGACAGGAACTCATGCAACTGTATCTAATGCTTAAAATGATCACACACATATCCCTGGGTATCATTTACAAATGTCCAAGATGTGGTTATGCTGGTGCCAATGTCATGCATATGGTCTGAGAATGTGAAAAAATTACTACATTTAGGAGAGCCATCCTGGAACCTCCAAGCAAGATGCTGGGAAGGGAGATATGCCGTTCCCCTGAGCTATGCTTATTAGGACTCATGCACACAGCCAATACAGGGCAGGTAGGTACCAGAGAAAAGATTTACCACTGAGTTGTGTCGAGTCGGGGTGCAAGGTCAGTGCAACTGCTAAGTCAGATTTATCAACTTTGCTTGGTTTAATAGATCTAGAGGAATGCAATGTAGTGGCAACTGCTGCGTTATGTTACTTTGTCCCAGGAAGGCATTCCATGGGTAAGAGTGCCCATGCATCCACCCTTGGATTTTTGCTCATTCACAGATTTACCATTACTAGTGGACCTGACAATGTGTCAAAATGCTTCGCCTCAAGAAACCAGAACAGATAAAACCTGCTCAAGTGCGCACTGTTCCTAATGGACTAAGTCCACAGTATTTGTTACACAATAAATTCCAAATTCAAATAATATTTAAATTGAATATACCACACTCTTTACTTTTGTTTGTTCTGTTGTTTACTTAATTCTCTATTTTGAACTTGTAATCATGTAACTTGTATTCATAAAGATTCACAGTTGATCAACATTCAATTACATTAAGTTTACATCTTATATACACTCATATACATTTCTTCATGTAGTAATCTAATTTCATTATTTATCTCATAAACCACAGTTTGTTGCTGGCCCAATGCATTTCGGAACCGTGGTTCCTTCCTCAGGGGCTGTGTTCTGTAAATTAAAAAAATTCCAATTACTAACGCATATCACAACCAATTATGTGTACAATTCTTAAATTCTATGTCTTCTTAGGATCTAACAATGCATATATGTACCCTTCACTTGTAATACCACTGTGCCTCAGATTCTCTATTCACACTGTATGAATTGATACCACACTAGTATACATGATCACGTACATTTTCCTCCATTGTGAATTGTCTTGTGGCAAACTAACTGCCCAGAAATACATTGATACATCCGGTGTCGGTCTCACTCACATTAAACAATTGGTGCTAGCTTACCGACCATATATACACAAAAGAACAAGTGATTCACAGTATTCCATTAAATCGTATATACAATAACTGCCTACGTACAAAACTCATTGGTTCATACGAACCTCTGCCATACACGTGAGAACCCTTCCTGCTATCTTTATCGCACTTGGTAGATACACTAACGTGACCCTACACCCTAAAACTAAATGGCTAAGACTATCTAAAGTTTATGTTACCACGTTATGCATTTAGAGGTTAACTGGCTATAAAGCGGTCACTTACTCTAATGGAGGGGATACACCTCGTATTCCAGCCTCGCAAAGAAATATACTGCAGGAACCTGGTTTATAGCTTCTTACTGATGGCGTGCTATAAAGTAAACATGGAAATATCACTTTATGATTTAATTCACTAACTTAAAGAACGGTAACGTGTCTCATAAAGTGTGCACTTACTTGAGTGCTATCATGTAACTTGAACGAAGGATGTTAATCACTCCGCTTCAGGAATCATACCGGAAGACGTTAAATCAGGTTGATTTTCTGAATTTAATAAATAAATCTACGTGTTACTTGCCATATATACGGGTTAGTTTGTGATATTGTGTATCTTAGTGCAAACTCGTAACACTTACGTGAAATGTCGCTTGAGACGAATCTCAACCGTGTGTTCCGCTCCCCTTCGGCAGATTCACGTATCAAGATCTGGAGCCTTCAGTAAGTTCGAGTTCTTAACCGTGCTGAATAAAAGCGGAAAAATATTTCTATAGCTACCTAACGTAACAAGTTTTCAAAAAACCAAATTGTCTAATGAAATGATATTCACACTTACTTAAACAGTTTCATAAGCGGCGGAACTCATCCGTCCGACGTGTAAGTCGCCGACTGACTGCCGTCCTAATTGTTTTTGGCGCCAAACAATGTCAACCCCTATAAATGCTTCGCCTCCTCAGGTGAGGCGTAACAAGCAGAAATATATATATCTTTGGTTTGTTCCTCAGAAAAATGTCTCAGGGGATTGTTTGTGTGCAAGGTGTCTCTTACTTTACAAAAACAATCATGTCTTCAATGCAGGTACCCTTGCACCATGGTGTTTGTACTAGGCTGCTCATTGTGCACCAATGCAAGGAAAGGATAGGAAGGCACTGGGTCATGTTAATTAAGGCACATTCCTGCCCTTAAACGCAGCGCACCAAAGCAAGGTGACTTGCTGAGCTGCTCTGCGTGAAATAATGATAATTCTGCCTCAACGTTTTAACACTAGCACTCACTTTTGTTAAGCAGAGTATTGCTATGCATTGGAAGGCTTAATACACACAGCCAATCACCAGTTGGAAGAAAGATGTATCCCAAAGTGCCCAGAGTGAACATGCAGTGCTGAAGCAAGAGGAAAACAGAGGCTGTAAGAAAATCCCAAATTGCAGAGAACTGGGGAGAGACCCTAATGGCATTCGAGTACCCAGACCCAAAAACCCAAAGACTATCCTAAATAGCTTACAGGATTCACTTAATGCCACAGGAATGCAGTGGCGGCTCCTACATTTTACAGCCAGAATTGAAAAATACAAGGGTAATAAAGTTTATTTATCGCCATTTTATTTTTCAGCAACCGACCCATCCTGAACTGAGTGACAGGACAAGGTGGGGCAAGTGCAGAGTGGTAGCATCAGGGAGCTGTGCGTTTTAAACTGTGCATGTTTGTTTGGTCAGCTGTCTTGGCACGGCCAACCGGACATACATATTTTAAAGTTCTCTAACCTAGCTGTATTAGACAGCTGGGTTAGAGAAATCACAGGCCTCCAGTGGTCTTAGGAGCACTGAGAGAGCCTGCTCTATCCAATCCTGGTGCTGCTCTCATGCTGTGAGACCAGCGCCAAGATTGGTTAGTGTAGTTTCCTGGTCCTGTGTTGGAGCCTGCCTGTAGAGGAGATGACTGGAGGAGGAGGACGTTGTGTCGCTCCTCAAGGTAGGTTATTATTATTTATTTTGTTCCCACCAACACCACCAACCTCGGTACATGGCAGCCGCCATTGGGGAACCCGGTTCATTTACCCACAACACATGGACAGCAAACATGAGACGAGTATGCAGCAATGCTAACAACCGAAACCAGTGACTGTCATGTTTAATATCATGATGTTGTATTTCGAATGGCAAAGAAAATCTGTTTTTTTCTTGCAGCATCTGCCAGTCTAGGGAACGAACTGCATTGATAATTATTCTTGAAATCTATATAATAATTGTAATGTCTGAATACGATATAGATGTCTATTGCTATGGGCTAAAACCATTGTACAATAACAGAAAATCCACTCAGCTATCAGTGACTTCATTCTGAGATACTTTTCCTCTGATTCTCTAAACAGTTCTGTGTATGAGCAGTGGCGTAGTGACACCCCTACCCCGCTTTCACAGCGTAGCAGGAAGTGGGGTGTTGACACATAATTATTTACAAGCCTGTTCAGTCAGCAGCTCTGCAGATAGAAGCTATTTATAAAAACCTAAGTAAGGGTAAACTGTAACGGAGGACAGTTATGCAAAGCCAATCATAGAAATGAGGCCCAGAAGGTGAATTCATCAATCATTTGCCATTTGTAAAGTGCACTACATACCAGCGAGGGTCTCAAGGCGCTGGGGGGGAGGGGCCGCTACTGATTGAACAGCCAGGTCTTGAGTATCCTCCTGAAAGTCAGCAGGTCTTGGGTCTGTCGTAGGCTCAGTGGGAGTGTGTTCCATGTCTTGGCGGCGAGGTGGGAGAAGGGTCTCCCACTGGTGGTTGTTCTTCGGATGCACGGGACGGTGGCGAGTGAGAGGTCGGAGGAGCGTAGCTGGCGGTTGGGGATGTAGAAGGAGAGCCGTCTGTTTAGGTAGGCTGGGCCGGTCTTGTGGAGTGCCTTGTGTGCGTGGGTGAGGAGCTTGAAGGATATCCTCTTGTTGACGGGGAGCCAGTGCAGGTTTTTCAGGTGGAGGGTGTTGTGGCCGTGGCGTGGTACGTTGAGGATCAGTCATGCTGAGGTGTTTTGGATGCGTTGTAGTCGTTTGATGAGCTTGGTTGGGGCTCCCGCGTAGCAGGTGTTTCCGTAGTCAAGTCTGCTGCTGACGAGGGCCTGGGTGACTTTCTTTCTTGTATCTGTTGGGATCCATCTGTAGATCTTGCGGAACATGCGGAGGGTGTTGAAGTAGGAGGAGGAGATGGCGTTGACTTGCTTGGTCATTGAGAGCGTTGAGTCGAGGATGATTCCCAGGTTGCGTGCGTGGTCGGTGGGTGTCGGGGCTGTCCCTAGTGCCGTCGGCCACCAGGAGTCGTCCCAGGCTGAAGGGTTGTAGCCGAGGATGAGGACCTCCATCTTGTCCGAGTTCATCTTCAGACGGCTTGTCTTCATCCAGTCGGCGACGGCCTTCATTCCTTCGTGGAGGTTGGCTTTGGCAGTGATGGGGTCCTTGGTGAGGGAAATGGTCGAAGAAAGAGAGGAATAGGGTGTGCAGAGGTGTAGGCTCCATATGTTTTGCAGGTGCAGTGGCACCGAGACCCAGAGGCCTGAGGGGCCCACTGAATTGTTTTTTTCCCTATATTTAATCATTTAAATGGCAGCTTGGGCGCATATTTTCTCCTTGCACTAATGCCCAAAATACACTTGCTGCGTGGCAGAGACTGTTAGAGAGCGAGAAGTCCGGAAGGAAAAGTGAAATGAACAGCATCTGAATAGAAGAAAGAACGTGTGACAGAAAGGGAGACCAATAAGCATGAAAAGATGCTCGTAAGGGTTAAAGGACTGATTGATGAAAGTGTAAAACAATTTTTGAATGGGTGGGTGCGAGAAAGAATGGCCAGAATGATGAAAGGCGGGATTGATGAGTGGAAGTCTAGATGGATGAGCAAATTGCTAAAATGAGGGTGAAATGATGGTTGGATGAAAATGAATAACTGATGGGCAAAAACTGGAAGAATGGCTCTGAGTGGAAGGATAGAAGAGTCAAATGATGAAAGGGTGGATAGACAGGAAGGTAAAGGGAGGATGGATGGAATGGTGGAAGGATGAATGGATGGAAGCATGAATGCAGGAAATGGATGGATGGATGGATGAATGCAGAAAAGTCTTATGGATAAGGAGATAGCTGGATGGATGGTGGGATGAAGAGACCTCATCTAGGTTGGTTAGGGCTTCCCTGCGTCGCTCACCCCATGCCATTCTAGGAGTGGAGAAAAGTGGGGAGTATTTTAATTTTCTGACGACTCCACTGTACCTGAGGCACCAAAGAAAAACACCAGACCATTACCGTTCCAATAATTCACCCTCCCAGCCTGAACTGACTGTGGATGGCCATTACTTTTTTTGTCATTTAAGCAGTTTAAATGTGCACAAACCTTTTATTAAGTCACTGAGCATGTAGGTTTCGGGTTAGAAGAGACATTCCAACTGGTCAACCGAGGTAAGAAGGGGAGCAGGCAAATTATACCATCCTGGAAATTCAGCGTGGAGGGCGAGCGTGGCTCTCTTGAAGGGTCTGTGCCTTTCGAGCTCTTAAACAAGGACTTTACCTACTTCTCATATAACTAATACAAATCCAAACCTATGAGCCAATTTTATGCGGTGGACCATAAACAGAATGACAATTTCCAGAAGCAGAATGCAGCCAATGATTGCCCCCACATCCAGATTCTTCTTCATCTGTGGTGAATGAACAAAGAGCATTAGTCTATCCCTACACTAACTTAATGGTGACATTGCTACTTAGCATTTCCCAGGCAAGATCAGGAAACGGTGTCAGCGCACAAAGACTTCCTAAGGAGTACACTCACGTTGTGTGAGTCAAGTAGCCAAAACTACAGAGCTTCTTCTAAGATGCTCCTTCTTTCTCCCACGATCTCCTCACCTCATCTCCTGACTCCAACCCGGGGCGCTGTCCCTAATACAAAAATACAGAACGTAAAACACGCCCACAGATCACCTCATCCTGCTGGACACTTCTCAAAGGTGATTTTCCATGTGGTGTCGTACTTCCAGCTCCTGGCTCAATGACCTTGATTCCCAGGCCTCCCTAATTGAGAAAAAACACTGTCTCCCAATTATCAGCATTCCTTACACATTTGTATCACATCCTCCCTAAGCTTAACTCTCCTAAACAAAAGGCATTATTCTAACTAACAAAGACGACTTTCTCCACCTGCAGCAGAAACGTGAGAACAGAACAATTTCAACACACACATAAGTTTCAGTAACAAGGCTTACTTGAGAGCCTCCAGGAAAAATACATTTCAGGCCTACAGAAAATCGGCTAACAGAAATCGGCTAACATAAGAATGAGACACATAGGCCTTTCAAATACACACATAAGTGAACCTTTCATTTAGGTCTTTCTACATAAAAGCATTACAAGAGCATATCAAATTAATATTTCATTGCTAACAATTTATGAAATCCCACACGTTAAACACAATTAACCACATCTATGTGCAACTTTAATATTGTGCACGTTTAAATCAAATGCGTTACATCACATGTGAGCAACTTCATTAGGCAAATGACATAAAATACTATAAACTATGAATTTAGAACACAAATGCCACATTGCTTTTTTGCATGGCCCAATACTTTTCCTACCATTACACTTTCACATGTTGTAGCTGAACACAAATTGTTACCACGACAAATGAGTATATAAGTGGATGCGGACTATCCATGATAATAATGCACGACTACAATGAAAGAGCACCATCGTGCTCCATCATATTCATTTAAATCACATCTTCATTCCTAATCAGGTGTAGGTTAGGTGTCACTTCTTTAGTCCTGAGAAATTGCCTAAGATCCGGTTGGGCCAAAAAAGGCAAGAAACATGTTGACCCTAATTCATGTATTTTGAGCTGTCTATGTTAATTGGTTGCCATGAGAGCAACTGACTGACAGCTTCTCTTTCCTCAACTTCCTTTTTATTGAGGAACAGCAACCCTCTGTGATTAATCTGAAATTGTGCAACATTCTAGTGTCAGTAACAAAGTACGTGTGGAGTGAGTGTGATAAAACGACCTAATTATGACTGGCTTAGATATTTCCGGCCACTGTGTAAACTCTATATCTCTTCAAGACTCACAGTTATAATTTGTGTGGACTTTACCACATCCAGTCATTACTGGGAAAAATAAAGGGCATATTCTCAAGAACGTGTGATAACCATCGCAAAAGTAACTTAACGCAACCTCCGACATCGCAGTCTATCGCAGGAAAATTACGCCGTGTTAACGAAGCATTCTCAACACTGCAGTACCATGCGATAGTCAGCGGATAACGCGTCAACTGACCTCGTTAAAATCTGGAGCTTGTTTCCTTCCCAGTATAAGAATTGGCTTGGTAGTTTGGTTAGCCCTGTTCCCATCATGCACTGGGACAGGAACAGACTAATTTGCATATAGCCAGGTTCTGAGCTGGGATGGTGCAATGAGCTAAAAAACAGGTGATGGATTAAAACCATGATCTCTTGACTTGGTAAGAGTATTCTGCATCATTCAGAAACTCTGTCCATCACCACCCCTTTTTTCCAAACTCGTTAAAATCAATGCCACGTCGCAAAAATGCAAAACTCTAACGCAATAAATCTTGCGATGAGCCCAATCGCGGTACGAAAATCACCGAACACCAGCAACCGGCCTGCAAATCCCACGCTTCTGACGGGAAAATGCACTACAAAAGCAGAGTAAAAAAGGGTGAGATGACAACGTGCGAGCACAACCCCACAGCTGTGACGCAGAACAAATGACCATTGTCCAAATCAGATAGGCATTTTCCCACAACCAGCCACAATGCACATTGACATGCATTCTATGTAACCTGGTACACACTGTAAAACAGCATCTCCCCCTCACATTGCAGAGGGACACACAACACCCCCTGCACACCGATGTGCCATGTCCATAATCAAACAAGAATGAAAGTACGGAACAATGTAGGGGCAGTGACTCCCCCTTATGTACATGGTGTCCATGTCGTGGAACTTGAGTTCCAGGGTGCATCCTGCAACATGGCGGCACATATCAGAGCAAAAAGGATCCTTTTGTCACTTGTAGGCCGCAAATGACAGCAAAAATGGAAAGAATCGGGACACATGTGAAACGCCGAAGAGTGGGATGCCGTAAAAACTGTGACACACAGAACTGGCAGTTTGAATCGTGACACCATAAACAGTCTCACTGCACAGAGGTGACACACCCACCATCCATCAACAAATCCCTCAATTGACAGCACAACATGTCGCACCCACACTGGTCTGAGTGAAGTGCTTGTACAGATGAGTGACATGCACGCAAGGAATGTGTAACAGAATGCTTTATTAGCACATGCAGTGCCTGTGGCAGTCAACGAACTGTGCCATTACTGCTAAGGACCGACACAATGTGACGTCAACCAGAGAAGAAATGTTCAATGATGTAGTGTCTACGGGCTATTCCTGCTGCAGCTGTAGTGGGGTGTGGTCCACCTGCCTCATTTTCATCATCATCGTCCGGTGCATCCAGCACTCATATTCATGGGGCTTTGCTGCGGACATATATGTTGTGCAACACACAACATGCAACAATCATCTTGCACACGAGGTCTGGGCTGTACAGGAGCTTACCTCCTGTGATGTCCAGGCACCTGAAACGTGACCTCAGCATTCCAAATGCACGTTCCACGATGCCCCTGGTGCGTTTGTGGGCCACATTGTTTTGCCTCTGGGACTGTGCGTTCGGGACTCGGAGGGGTGTTATCAAGCGCAGAGTGCAAATCCTTGGCCACCTGTGACAGTGCAGAGAGACAGGAGTCAAGACCGCGTACTGCATAATGTGTTGGCAGGCTCACTGGTACATTGGTGTGTGATATGTGTTACAGAGTGATTCCTGTTTGACATGTACTGTGTGTTGCAAATGAGCTGCATCACTGTGTACTGCATGCTGCACCTCCCCCGAGCACATTCACAAGTGTGCGCAGCGCGATTACATCAAATGCACCCCTACTGCACACCATTGACATGCCTGTCTGCGCATGTCTACAAGCCTGACTACGACACATTGATGATGCTGCACAGAATGTGGCCGGCCACATGTGTGTATGCCCACTGGAAGGACAGAGCTGACACAGACATAGAGCACTTGCCTGGCTAAACTCGACATGCAGTTGAGGGTAAATATTTGGATCATGCACTGCTAATAGCAGCACACACAACAGTTGGCATGTATGAACCGTGGCCCTGAGCGGGCATGCCCTCCACCATGTACCCCTTAGGCTGACCACGCACACCGGGGGCATACCATATAGCAACATTGTCGATTGCGTGATGGGTGGCGCAGACACTACAACAGAGACACACGTACCAGCCACATCCTTTGGCAAGGCCCACATGGAACCACACCCAGATCCATGTGTGGAGGAGCCACACCCCTACGCAGCACTCTCATACGCGTGTCCACTCTGCTTACGCTTACATGAAGATACAACACTGTGACATGTCTCAGGCCTACACCACCGCCTGCAGTGACATAGGTGCACATGCTGGACACAGCACAATCTGATGTGGAATGGCCCGGTCACACATGCATACATAATGACCACAAGTACACACTGAGTGAGTTTGTGGAACTGGCTATGTGCGCTCTGCCCCTTTTATTGCCAGGGTCACATGTCCAGTGACGCCTGTGCTGGATGGGTGTTGGGTAGTGTAAGCCACCCATCAGGGTTTGGTTGATGCTGGTTAAAACATTGAGTACTACAAGCAAAGAAATACACAGATTACAAAAGGTGTGCGTCTTTCTACCCACAAATGTTTATTGATGCTGGCAACAACCACAACAGTGATCAGACAATCAGCAGTACAAGGTGCAAACAGCAAGGGTCTCTGACATGAGCGGCACAGATTTAGTGGCTCCCAATGCATAGCGGCCGCAACAGGCACACCACCAGGGGACGGTGACTTGCAGTGCGCTGAGGCAGCGCGAGCTGAGCGTGCATTCGGCAATGTTCAAGGGGAATGTCACAGACGGTTGCGGGGGACAGTGGAAGGTGTCCCTTCAGGGCATGATGCAGAGGGCAGAAGCAAGCAGGAACAGGCAAATTGTGGAGTTGACTTCTACAGGCTCCACTTTTCCACCTTGTCAGTATCAGCTTCATGTAGAGGAAGACAACCTCCAGCCCATGGACCCAGATGCCACCGACATACAAACAGAGATCGACCACGAATTTCAGGGCACACATTCAGGGGCAACAGAGCTGGAAGGGGATGCAGTCTGCAATGAGGCCTGTACAATGACATAGACTCTGCCACGTAAAGGGTAATACTCGGTTCAAAATGTGGGACTTATTCCACCACAGTGTGTGCCGGAGCCAGCAGTCATCAGGGGCCCACAGCCACGTGTGGAAAGCATGCACTGCACAGTCAGTGGCACCAGTGCAGTTGTTGATAGTGTCCCATCACCTCCATAAAGGTGAGCCTTTTCTCCTCTGGACTGAAGCGTGTCTTCCTCTTACTCCTCTCCTTGCGCACTGTGACATGTACACTACCATGAAGAAATCAAGACTCAGTTCCAAAAGTGCAACCTAGATGACCGTAGTGTTAGACTGAGGCTGCGGTCAGTGCAGGTTAACCGCTGTCCAGTCATCTCCTCCTGGATCTTTATCAGACAACGTTGGAATGGCATTTGTATTAGATTTGTGGGTGACATAGGTATTGGCACCAGAGCTGAGCGGGTGTTTAGCCAGCGACGATGCTGTGTTCTGCCTGTGACGGACTGCATTGGATTGATGTGAGGCCTGCAGCACCACAGTGTAGGCCGAAGTCTGCAGTCAGCAAGTGCCCACAGGCGTGTTTGGTGCGAGTTCTATGCACATGCTTGGTGGCACCTCATGGAAGGGAGTATAGTGACATAACCTCAGCCTTAAATAACATACTCTGCCATGGTGTAATCAGGGCTCAGTTCCAAAGGTGTGTCCTACTTATCTGCTGTGTATGCCGGTGGAGTAGGTCAACGTGAATGGAGTTCAGCGGGCCTGTGTCACAGAGGCCATGATGGTTCGATGAGGCTGCCAAGGTCGTGGGTCTCGGGTCTGGAGCTTGCACTGGCATGTGGTGGGGCCTCTTCGATACACGCCAGTGTCTGCAATTGGGCATTGAGGCCTGGGTGCGTGGGGGCGGGCAGGACTGGTTCGGGGACCAGCGTCCTTGGGTACAGCAGGTGCACAGAATCGCAGGCAATTCCGCTCACGGCTTCGGCCTTGTGACGGGGTGAGAGGCGCTTCCACGGCAGAGACACTGGGAATTCCGGAAGGGAACCACACCCAGCGGTACGTGCTTTTTATTCACACTCCTACGCTGGCCTGGCATATGCTGGGCCGGCCCACTCCGCTCACGCTTACGGGGGGGGGGGGATCTAACAAGCTACATTTCCGCAATCTTCCCCAGTGGCTGGGGTGACATGGTTGCGTCCACTGTCCACTACACTCCATACACCAGCGGTGTGTGTCGACATGGATATGTGTGAGGTCTGCATACTGCCGTCTGGCCAGGACATCTACACCACACTTGGCATTGTGTGCATGCTTATTCATGGGTCACTAGCCTCCTTCGCACATGCCTAGTTCCCACCTCTCCCCATAATCTGCTATTGTGTGGCTGAGGTGCCATGCCATTGATGGCTTGTGTACATGGCTAGCCCAGGTTCCCAAAGTAAGTTGTGCTGTCATGTCTGGCAGGTGGGCATGTTGTTTGGCATGTTGTATGTGAGCTTGTGACATGTGCATTCCCAGTGTTGTGAGTTGCATGATGGTGGAGTTGAGGTATGTGGTGTAGTCTTTTGGTACTTTCCAACGAGCAGTGCATTTCCGTAGTTGCCATCCTGGAAGTGCCGGTTGATGATGGACTGTCTGAAGATGAAGGAATCATGCACACTGTGTGCAGTCAATTGCCCCAACACGTGCGGGAAGCCAGCTATGGCATTGAAGCCTTGCTTGGTCTCCAGCTGTTCCTGGGCAGTGTGGGGGAAGTATAGGTACCGGGGTACCAAGCTGATGATGGCATCCGGGACAGGTGTCAGGAACTTTCATAGGGCTGGCTGTGAGATGTCTCAGACTCTGGCGGTTGTTTGCTGGAAGGTACTAGGGGCCAATAGGTGCAGCACAGCCAGAAGCTTCTTCTGCGGAGGAATATTGGTTGTCCGCTGTGTTGGTATCGTCAGCTCGAGGGCAATGATGTTCAGGATGCGGAGGATGGTTGTCCTTTTGAACCTGTAGTGGACAATGACATTCTCTGTGTGAGACGTTGGCCTGGCATATGCTGTCCACTAGTTCTAGTGGGCACTTTGCACCAGTCCAAACAATCCTTATTGATGATAGGTTTAAGATAACCTTTATTGAAAGCTATCCTAGTGATAGCTATGGAGACTTGAAGGAGTGTAAAGCAGCTTGGTTTGCCAGTTCATAACCTCTTGAATGACCAAATGAAAGGAGAACCTCACAACGTATATATAAAATATATGTATGTATTACTAAACACTCTCTACTAACTTCTTTATGAGATTAGAGAGGAAGATACATAATGTCAATACAATAGAACTTCAGTATAAAGCACAATATATATATGGTGCTCCGGGGGAGAGCAATACAAATATTAGGAAAGTGGTATAAGAGCCACAACTAGACACAGGGCCTAGAGCACGTAGAATCGCTGGGACCCCAAGGTAGTGACACAGGAGACCCACGGGGGATGTTACAGTGTGAGAACACAGTCGCGAGCGCCGTAGGATTCTATGAGGTAAATCGCGGTTGGAATTTTGAAAATAAAGGACACTTAGGAGAGGACTTTGAGCAGACCCCTTTAAACTTAAGGGGTTCTAGGGCCAACACCCACGGGAGCACCGGAGTACTTGAGTAACCTCACCCAGGGAAGTCAGGTGCATAGGTGTCAACGGGGGTCAGGTTGGTTTGGGTCACGTTGTGGTTTTCAATGGTGTCCAGCTACAAAGTGCTGCTACCGGGAAAAAGAGAAGTGTCCAGAGGATCCAAGATGTGAGGAACCTGAAAGCATAGGTGACAGAGTCTGGGTCACTTGCCAGTGACCAGGGGCATGATAGACGAATGACCACCGATGTCGGGTGCTTCAGGTGCAAAGAGGTGAAGCTTGACTCTGCAGCTACGAGGACCAGGAGGCTTCAATGACAACCAGGAGCTGGATTGAAGCTATCCCACAAAGGATGTCAAGTGCTGCGGTGTCGGTGCTCGGATTGAACACAACAAGCCTGGGCAACAGCAACCCACACAGGAAGAGAAAAGATGCTTCCGTGAGGACCAGCAAGGTCCTGGCAACTCCCCAAGAGATGGAGAGTTAGGGCATGTCCTGAGCAACCAGGGAAGCCCAATCAAAGTTAAAGTTGCCTTCACAGGGACCCATCAGTCGACAGACCAGGGATCGCGAAGGGACCTCAAGAGAAAACACAAAGGGCCAGCTCAGGGAACTCTCGTGGAGTGTAGGCTGGCAATCTTTGGTGAAATTGCTGCTCTGGGTCAGGGCTACAAGGAACCCAAAGCTCAGACTCAGAGGGTGCCTCAAAGCTGATGTTTTTGCAAATCAACACGGTGTCCAGGGGTTTGGGTTGCAAGGTCTCCAAGAGGGATACGTGCAATCAGACTTGCTGTGGGCACTGATCAACCTCTAAGACCTCTGGAACCCATGTCCCATGTTGCAAAGTTCTTCGGAGTCTTCAGGAGCTTCATAGATGCAAACTGGTCAGATGCGTCATTGGGGCCTTGCAAGCAGGGAAGTAACTCCTTTACTCCAAGGGAGATTCTTCAGTCATCTAGCGCAGTGTAGATCATCGAAAGGCTGGTTTCTGTAGCAGAGTTTAGTCCAGGTAATATCTAAAGTCCTGTAGTCAGGGGTTCCTACTTTATATCCAGGGAAGAAGTGGGACAAACTCTGGGGACCCACCTGTGGTAGGGTCAGGAATGAAGGGTGGCAACACCCATTTCCTTTGTCAAGTTTTGCTCCAGAGCGGGGGCTGGTAGCCCCTGCAACTGGTTTGAACTGGACTATGCACAGGGACACCAAATGTGCCCCCAGTGCAGACTTCAAAGCACTCTTGGAGTGCACTCACCCAGCCCCAATACATTAAAGCCTGTCTGGGAGGTGGTTACACCTCCCTGTGACAGGAAACCTATTTTCCAGCCTCCCCTGCTGGAGTTCTGTCCAGCAGCAGGAGGCCAGACTTGTGTCTGTGGCTGCAGCATCCATTTTGTGATGCCAGGGTTCTGTTAAGCTGGTACCGTGTGTACCGGTGAAGTCACATGTCTCCCTCTAGGAGGATGGAATCATACCTCCCCCGCCAGGACTGGTGGGGAGGTATGAATCCAAGGTGTTTGACACCAAACACAACATATTTCCTTGCAGCCATTCCAAAGTTAGCATTTACCGCAAGGTTATAATGCACTTAAGAGTATATGTTCTGGCTGCATCACAGAACAACCCCGGATAATAGATTCCGAAGGCTGCAGAGGGGCCCTACTCATGCATGGGCACCCTCTCACACAAAACCCAGCACCCTGCCTTCAGGATTGATAAGGCCTGCCATAGGGGTGACTGATAGGTTTATATGTGCAGTGATATAAGGTAGATGTAGGGAACCTATATCTAAGTAAGGGGTGCATATACCACCTTACACAGGCTGCTGTAGCAGGCATCTGATGTAATTTTGAGTGGTCTCTCAGGGGTGGCATAATACATGCTGCAGCCCCTGAGAGGCCTCTGGAGTACCGATGCCCTGGGTATATAGGATACCATATACTAGGGACTTATAAGGGCACCCCAGAATCCAATCTGTGGTGTACCTAAAGTACATGAAATCATTTTAGAGAGGAAGCAACTAGGCTGGGGTCCTGGATAGCAGGGCCCTTGCCAGACGAAAGTAAAAAAACAGTGAAACATCAGCAAAAAGTGGAGGTAACTATAAGAAGCAGATCCTACTCTCCTACACTCTGGTGTTAAGTCTGTGAGGCTGGTGCATTTTCTGAAGGTCCGCGGTCTGTGTCTGTGCTGCCTCTGTGGTGTTCTGGGAGGGTGGAGCGAGGTGGTCCAGGGGGTGGTTGCGGGCCTGGAGGTGGTGGCGGTGGATGTTGTGGGCCTGTTGGGGCTCCGAGCTGCATGATCAGTAGCTCCATGGCATCTGTTGTTCTTCAGGTGTGGCTGTGGGCTGGGCTCCCTTTTCTGGTGCCAGCTGCCGTCCGACTTTACACTAGGACAGAGCAGGTGTTACTTTTCTGCTACTAAAGTGCCTTATCGCATGTATTGTGGTCGTATGGCAGATCTGGTTGGTCATTGAAAATGCAGCGGAGTAGTGTCGTGGCAGCTTTTTGCACGGGAACGCCTACTCTGCATCTCATTAGCGATAGTTGCAGGGCTCATCTGTGGCGATGTTTTTTGTGGATGCTATCGCAGGTAAACTAGTGCTATGGGCTGTTAGCACCAGCTTGTGAATGGGGTGATACATTTATTGCGACTTTGGCTGCAATAAAGTGACGTTAACTCGGGGATACCTCCTTGAAAATATGCCCCAAAGTCTGCACCCCTGTTAAACCTCAGAAGTTAAAATCTGGAGTAATTTAACAAGAGAACAATGGCCTGGTCATTACCACGACAAGCAGATTTTGGTGCACTAAGTATCAAAATTCACACGTTGTTCCCCATTACTGAGGAAAACTTGGAGAGGGTGCTATTTGTTGCTGCAGACAAATTCTAAGCCATTAGTATCAGATGTTGTCAGGTGTGTTAAATACCGAATTCCCCTGTGAGGTACACTGAGGCTCAATTTAAATCCATGTGGCATAATTGAAAGTCAAAAGAGAGGGGGGGAAACTTTGACAAGTAAGTGAATATTTTATTCATTTAACATCTAACAAATTCCCTGTGAAACAATTAATATCTATAAAAAGGAAACTCTTTCGATCATTAAAGGATTTCTTTGTCCTCCATTAAGCAATTATCCCTCTCTCGTCTGAGTGTTAATGCAGAGGAACCGATGCTGGCATTAGACATGGATTTCCATTTCATTTATCTTGTGTGTAGGTGTAATTCATACTCATTAACCATGGTAATGTGCACGGCTGTGAAAAAGGTATTTCTGAAATTAATCTTCTGTTCTGATATTTAGACTCTACTGCTGTCATTCATCAAAATACACCTATTAGCATGAAATACATGTGCATATTGTCATCATACTTGCCAGCAGACCATATTGCACACCCAATCTGTCAGCAATATTCATTGGCTTCTAATTCTAAAAATGTAGCAAACTGCACGCCCTGAAACTCAACTAGAATATATCCTAAATGGCAAGTTTTACTTTAGGCCAGTGGTTCTTAATCTGTGGTCTGAGGAACCCTGGGTGTCTCCGAACCCTACTTTGCAGCTGCGTAGAAAAGTAAACCATATTAATGCATTAATAAACTCAAAATAAATAAAAAAGTGAAATGTAAAATTGAAAATTTCAAAATGTTCTGTAAATGTACAGCAATTTGAAATTGGAGGTTAAAAATGAAGCTGGTATTCTCAGTTTGATTTGTGGAGGCAGTTCAAGGGCATCAAAAGGGGATTAACATGGCCGATTGTGGCCTCAATTGTAATTGTATTTATATAGCGTTTACCAGCCCTGCAGATGTGTTGAAGCATTTTATGGTGAGTAGCATTCTACTTCAGAACCCAAGGTTAGTGGTTAATCCAGTGATTAAATGTTGATTATTTTGATTAGTAATGTGCTTTCAAGAAAGAAAATAGCATGCATTTACTCTACTGATTTTGTGGCAGATTATATTAACACCAGTTAGGTGTGATCATTAGTGGGGACTATTTGGTTTAAGGTGAATGGTTGATGTGATAGGCTGGCTGAGAGATTACACAGACAGGCATGAGACTGGGAGGAGGCTATACTAAGACATAAAAGGCATAGGGAAGATGGAAGGTAAGAAGAGGGTCACTCTGAAAATAGAAAGGAGAAAAATCATGTGGAAGTCAAGGTACATTTTTCATGCAGGGTTCAGGACTATTGTAGAAGAAGGCTCTCTGAGACATCAGGCAATCTAAGAATGCAAGCTATAAAAAACAATATAAGGTTGTAAACTGTAGAAACAAAATACATATCCGGTACAGACAGCTTAAATTATGCAAGGTTGAGTGTATACACACTAATAGCCCAAGCATGTGTTATGCCAACCCTAGGACAGACCTTTTAAACATAGTGTGGAGTATGCTGACCTCGGTACAGAGTCTGTGTGATTCACAAGAGAAGTTGGCGCAAAAAACAGAAACAGTCTCATTTAATGATTTTCCCTGACTATTATGTATTAAAGATTTTGTTTTTCAACTCACTCAATGAAAATAAATTATTGGGCATTGGCTGAGAATGTCTCGTCAATGCACAGTCAATTTAGAAAAGCTCTAACCTTCCCCCTAAAATTAAAATTTGGATTGCTTTGATAACTGTTTGTAAATTCAATAAAATATTTCATAATTTGCGTATTTGTTGATGAATGCTTGTTTCTGTATTTTTGTGCATTATTGTGCAGTTCGAATTACTTAGGCTGGGGTTACCAGATTCCAATACTGATTCAGTAGGGGTCCACGGATTCCATCAATTACTGTGTTGGGGACCCAGGATTTCAAAAATAACCCAGTAGGGTTCTAAAGATTCCAGTAAAAATTTAGTGGGGGCCAACAGATATCAAACGTTTAAGAACCACTGCTCTAGGAAGTATATTGTAACATATTTGTTAGTCTTGTCAGCCTTAGGGTGGCCTTGCCCCCAACGTGTTGCCTGTTTCCCCTCATTTGTTCCTGATCTATTTTTTGTTGACCTTAAGACTCCTGGCATTTTACCACTGCCAACCAGTGCAAAAGTGCATGTGCTCACTCACCTAAACATGTCAACATTGCTGTATCCACAATTTGCATATTTAATTTACTTATAAGTCCCTAGTATAGTACACTGTATGTGCCCTAGGCCTTTAAATTAAATGCTACTAGTGGGCCTGAGAGGACATGGCTTGGCAGGTCGGGCTGGACTGTTCCCATAAGGAACAGGTTCAAGACTGATTTGCATATGGCTGGGTCCAAACTGGGGTGGTGTGGTGAACAGAATGATGGATTAAACCCAGATCCTTGTGACTGGGAGGGATTGTTTGCATTGTCGAGCATTCCGTCCATCAATTGTTTCTTTTAAATATATCACCCTAAGTGTGAAGGGTATGCCCACGCGTGGGTCCCGTGCTCACTACACCACTGGATTCAAGCTAGCCTGGCTGATGAAGGTCCGTCCATTAATTATTTCTTTTGCACTAGTGAGCCTGCAGCACTGATTGTGCCACCCACTTAAGTAGCTCTTTAAACATGCCTCAGGCCTGCCACTACAAAACTTGTGTGTGCAGTTTTACTGCCATGTCAACTTGCCATTTAAAGCCCCTTGCCAAGCCTTAAACTCCCCTTTCATTACACATGTTATCCGTAAGGTAGGTCCTAGGTAATCCATAGGGCAGGGTGCTGTGTAAGTGAAAGGCAGGCCATATACATTTTAGTTTTGCATGTCCTGGTAGTGAAAAATTCACAAATTCATTTTTCACTAATGTGAAGCCTACCTCTCTCATAGGCTAACCCATGAGAATGCCTATTTCATTTAATAGGTGTAATTCCTGATTGAGAAGGGGTAAAACTATTATGTGTGGTACGTACAGACTTGCAATAATAAATCCTCTTTAATGGTAGAGTTGGATTCATTATTACAACTTTAAAAATTGCACTTTTAGATTATTGTCATTTTATGCTCTTAAGCCCTATATGCCTGCTGCCTGTCTCCAATACATGTCTGGAGTGGGTGACAGCTGGGCCTTGTGCATCTCTCTAGAAAGCCCCACACAAAGGAAGCTTAGGTGTACCTGATGGGCTGTTCACATCCTGATTAGTCATCTTGGGCAGGATGAGAGGGAGAAGCTGACACACCTGTATGGGTGGTATCCTGCTCACACACAAAGAACTGCTTAACCCCCTGGAGGGTGTCTGGAGCCAGGACAGGAAGGAGGGACCTCTTTGCACTTCAAAACCCTCTTTGAACTCATCCCACTTCAAATGCATCAGTGGGCATAAGTACTGGACTTCTGACCCTGCCAAGACAGAACACTTCTGGGCCTGTGGATACTCTGCCAGGGAGGAGGACTGCTGTGCTGCTGAAGGGCTGCCACTCTGCTGGACTGCTGCTCTGGAAGAACTGCTTTTCTGCTGTGCTGAATGCCTGCTACCTGCTGCCCTTGGATGAGAAGGACTGGACCTAAACCACTAGAACCCAGGGTCACCCCAAGGGCTTGTCTGCTTGCCTCTTGCTCTGCAGTCTCATAAAATACTTGTGGCAACCCTGCAATAGCACCTGGGCTCATCTTTGAGTCCTACACTGCTAAGTGGAGCCAATCGAGCCCTGGGCACTTAGAAGTGGATTTTCTGTGTTGCATCTTCAAAATCTACGTGTCGCTGATGTTGTGCTGTATGGAACCTATACATCTCCTTCAGTGCAGAAGCATTACCTGCTTCATGGACATTGCATAGCTGGCTGTGCAATTCGATGACAACGCATGCCCTGCATCCAGTGCTGCTCAACAACAACGCATCTTTGAGTGCTCGGCTAAATGACGCATCTCCATGCTCCTCACATCTTGCCCTTAACGTCGACGCATCCTCCAACCGAGGTACTATTTCAGCGGGACAAGGTTGGTCCCTGTATCTGACCTGCATTCCATGGTGGTTGGCCTGAACTTTCAGATTTACCCAAGAAAAGTGCGACCAGGATGCCCCGGTTGGCACTTCATGCTTTTTAGCACAATATTTGCAAATATTTTTTAAAAATTCATAACTCTGATTCTAATTAGTGGATATTTAACCTTTTGTTCATTAAATTAAGCTCTATTTATCTAACCAGGTGTGGTATCGTTTTGTGTGATGTTTTCCCTGTTTCACTGTATTAAGTGTTGCACAAATACTTTACACATTGCCTCCTCAGTTAAGTCTGCCTGCTCTGTGCCAGTCTACCAGAGGGTGAGTACAGTTCAATTTATGATGTGTATCTGACTTACCCTGACTAGGATTGTAGTTCCTACATAGACAATATTCTGATGACAAATATGGCATGATGTACAGTAAGTTCATATCACAGACTTCTTTCTCCCACCATGACACCTGGGGTTCAGATCACAAACCATTTTTGATTGATGTTATTTTATGTCCTTGGTGGTAAGTTAAGGTGGTACTTGCTCCAAACACCCTGCAGCTCCAAATTATGAATACAGAATTATGGAGTTGGTAATATATGACAACAGTGTTTCTGGACATGATTATGTGGAATTTTGTTGAAGTGGTGATGGGTTCTGTTATTTTTTTGTGCTGGTGTGCTTTTGTCCTACTTTATTGCAATGTGATTTTGTTTTGTTGTACTGCAGCAGCGTTGCATTTCAGAGAGCTCAGTTCAGAAAAAGAAAAAGGTAAAGCTTGCTCATTATTTTAGGGCTAAAATAATTAAAAACAATGTATGAACTCAGAGAAATACGTGGTTAGATGAATTCACTTGGGCACTGTGGGCACATGAAACAGACATGTGGCTCTGTATTGCTCCAGCAAAGCCCCTCATGATACTGTCCCGATAATATGTTTTTTGGGCTCCCATTTGCACAATGTATAAATGTACTTGGCGTACAGCTATGCACTGTGAAAATAGAGCCCAACATGAAAACGTACTGAAACATGGCTGTTTTTTCTGGTGCAGCGCTGAGTCAAGTGCCTATTTTCTGCACCGGCAGTGCAAAGAGTAAATTCATTTAACCTAAGATTTTTCTTAGTTAGTGCTTTTTTTTCAGCTAGCAAAGTTTAGAAACAGAGAGAGGAAACCCTTGCCCACTGTTTCCAATGTGCACTATCCGAAAATAAAGCACTGACTGAAAGAAATATGGGGTTAAATAAATTCACTTTACACCCTGCAGGCACATAAAACAAGCATTCGTCTCTGCCGAAAAAGCTCAACATGATGAGGTCTTTGTTCAATAAGCTCTAGATGTGAAATCAAAGAATAGGACAATGTACTGCTTGTTCTGACAATGTGTGCTATTTATAGTGCACTATTCAACCTTTTTGTGTGCATGCCTCTCATCATACCACATCCGGGTTTTTTTGGTGCCATCCAGGCAAGAGCATGAAGTTCAACCCCCTCATTGACATACAACGCACAAAGTGAAGACGTATTTTCCTATATTTTCTGACCACGGGAAGTGTGAACACACCTTCAGCAACTTTATGACTTTTGGTGTTATTTATATTACACTCTATATATTAAATCCCAGATCACCAAAGTGTTTGCCATCTCCTTGAACTATTTTTGCCAATAAGCTTTCAAAAACAGTTATCCAAGTGAGGATCTCCTCCCATCTGAACTACTGCAAATCAGTCTACTGGGCTAGCCTAAACCCCCTATTGTCCCCAGTGTGGAGACCATATCTCCGGCATGTAGTCTTTCTTCACTGGTTACTAGTTCACAAAAGATTATCTTTAGAGCCCTTTGTATCTTTCAGTGAGCATTAAACATCATGGCCTGAATTTCAGTGATTGAGACCTTCTGGCAACTTTGGTCTACTCATGTCCACTTCTTGGCAATAACTTAAATTGCTATGCTCGTTGTGGTAGAAGACCATTTTACTACCCCAAACTGTGATACAATCTTCCTCTTCCTCTTTGGATCCAATGAAGTTTATTTTTGTATTGTTTAATTTTTTATTGAGAGTTCATAGCAAGTACAACATACAATATTAACCTTTATGAATACATATTCCAAAATATTGGGGAAATTAAAGATTGGCTTAAGTCAAGTGTTAAATATTATAAATACTCATTCAAAAAAAAAGTGCAATCATAATATTCCTGTCACACAGTAAAAGATCATATTGGATTAAAGTGCAGAGTGCTAAATCAGGATATATATGTACATGTATATTCTGTCTTTTTATACCCAATGCTACCAAAGTACAGAAAAAGATTACATTAAGATAAATTACAAAGTGAAAAATACTATATAAAAATAAGTGCTTACGTATTGGTTTGATCTTCTTATCCCAACAACAAGCTATTATCCTATATTTCAAACACACTCCAATATTTCCCATACTTTCCTAATGCTCCCGATCTTATTACATATTTATTTTCTATTTCTTGTATTTTAGGCAGTTTTGTTCTCCATGCGTTAACAGTGGGTACCTTCTCTGTTCTCCATAGTTGTAGGATTAGAGATCTTGCTATTAGTGCTGCAATAAACAAGCATTCCTTGTGTGCAGAGATAGTGGATGAGCAGCCCAGAACTGCAACGGATTAATCGAGTGAGATGAGGGGATCTATTGTAAATCTGAGATATTTCTCGATTTCCTCCCATAGACTCTAGATTTTTGGGCATGCCCAAATAATATGTGTCCAAGTGCCTTTCTATGCACAGCGAAAGCATTTATCTTCTATTTGTGGGTATATTTTATGAAGAAAAGAGGGCGTTCTATATATCAACCATTTTGAATAGTATTGCATGTGTCTGAAATTCGCCTTTCTAAATATCGCTATACTATGCTTATTGAGTCTATTCCAGGTTGGTTTCAGAATCTGTATATCTTCCCTTTTCTTCCATCTATCCTTAACTTTTTCATATAATGAAAGAGATTTATTCTCATCAAAGATTTTAATCCAGTTACTAATCTTCCGTTGTATGGGGAGGTTAAGAGCTTCGCTAATATTAGTTTTATAACACAAACTTTCCATATCTAGCTTTTCAAATATAGGTTTTAATCTAATAAATGACCACTTTAAAATTTTGTTGGAATGTTGAAGTCCCATTTCAATCTCCGCCCAACTTTTCCAGCAATTCCCCTTGATGAAATCCTGTATCTGAACGTACCCATTTTCTTCCCACAGCTTTAGTATGTTATTCTCTAAAATACCTGTTTCCCCCATGGATATATTCGAAAACCTGGTTGAAATATTAATTCTTAAAATAGTGTAGTGTGCTAACAGCTGTTTTTTTTAAGTAGCCACTGTAAGGTCTTATAACGTACTTTCTTAGGGTACTTAGTAACTCTTGTAGGGTCAACGATATTTTATTCCCTTAGGATCTTTTTCATGAAAAAATGATCTGCCTCTTGTGGGTCCAAAAAGAAAAATCTTAAACTGTGATGTGCAAATGTCGCATAATAATAATTTCTAATATTCGGGAGAGATAATCCTCCTTCTGCGGTAGGGTCATTTAAAGTTCTGAGTGCCAATCTTGGTACTTTATTTGCCCATAGGAAAGAAGAGAACATACTGTCAATTTCTTTAAAAAAGGAGGTCTGCATCGCACAGGGAGCTGCACTAAAAAGAAAATTAAACAGTGGAAGAGTAGACATTGGAATTAACGCAACTCGCCCTATTATTGATAACGGGAGCTGATTCCATCATGTTAGCTGAGAGTGCACCTTTTTCAATAGTGGAGTACAATTTAAGGAAAAAAGATCTTCTACTCTCTCACTTATATAGATCCCTAAATACCTCTTTGGGCGAGTGTTACATGTCTGTCTAAATTCTGATAAAAGAGAATTCACACCACAATTATATAGTATAATTTTAGTATTGGTCTTATTGATTTTGTAACTTCCTATTTTTTAGAAGTCTGCAAAAACTTTCATAACTTCCGTCTGAGTGTCTATCTTTGAGTCCAGGAAGAGAACAATATTGTCAGCATATAATTTTATGTTCGTCATTCCTTGGACCGGGACAGTATAGGCTTTTTTTTCCCCTGATTGCAATTGCTAGTGGCTCTATAAAAAGATCAAATAAGATCGGGGAGAGGGGACAGCCTTGTCTAGTGCCTCTATTTATTATGCATGTCCCTACATTGACAGAGTTGATTAAAATGTGAATTTGTATAAAGTTGTTTTAATAAAAGTATGAACTCATTTGGGAAGCCAAACCTTTCTAAAATCGTAAAAAGGCAATTCCAAGAAACAAGATCAAATACTTTTTTGGCATCTAAAAACCAAATCTGGGCCTCAACCTTATTAATATTAAAAAAATCCAATGCCTCTAATAAACAATTTGTATTAATATAGAGCTGTCTCCCCGCTACAAACCCACACTGATCTGTCCCAATAAGTGTTCCCACCATCTTATTTAGCATGTTAGCGAGAAGTTTAGTGAACATTTTATAGTCAGTATATAAAAGGCTTATTGGCCTATAAGAATCCGCATTTTCACTATCTTTATCTTTTTTTAAAATACTGACTACTACTGCTGTACGAAAAGATGCTGGAGGTTCCCCCCCTTGTAATAAATAGTTAGCAAGTTTTAAAAATTCAGGGGTAAGTATTGTAGGGAATGCTTTAAAAAATTCTGGAGGAATACCGTCCTCTCCGGTAGCTTTACAGTTAGGCAGGGAGCTGATAACCAAGTCTAGGTCTTCCTTTGGGAATTCAGCTACAACAGTTCTTTAAAATCATTTCCCAAAATTGGAATCGGTAATTCCTGTAGAAATTCATTAATTGTTTCTAGGGAGGCCTGGTGAGATGTCTGATAGATATCTTTATAGTGTTTAACCCCTTCCATGCTCATGACAAGGTCTGCTCGTCATGAGGCACACTGGAGCTGTGCTAATGACGAGCTGACCTTGTCATGAACAATGGGAAATCTGATATTCAGCACCCAGCGGGAATTGCCTTAGCACCAATGTGGTTAAAGAACACCTCACCGATTAGTGTGGTAGTTTTTACGCAAGTTTTAGTTACTTTATCCTGAATGCATTTGACTCTTTTTCGAACTTGCATCTACTTGTCTTGCCAGGCTAGCAAACTTCCCGTATATTTGCTGTCTTCATAGCTTTTCTGAAGATATAACCTGCTTGCCATATCCCCTAGCTCATAATAGAATTCCCTCATTCTTTTTTTTGCCTTCAGTACTTCTTGCCTAGTGTCTGGAGTCCTATTTCTTAAATACTCTGATTCACATAGGCCAGCCTATTTTCTATCACTACTCTCTCTACCTTTTTTGCCTTCTGTTTTGGTATCTCTTTTGAAGTGTTTATGCCCCTTAATGTAGCCTTAAAAGCATCCCATATTATATTAATTGGGGCAGAGTGCTTATTTGTATTGAAAAAAAAAAAAGAATCTCCTTCTCTATATCTACGTACCACTGCTTGTCTGCTAAGTTAAATTTATCAAAATACCACTTTTTTCATGCTTCTTCACCTGTCTTCCCTAAAAGGGTTTCCATTTTAATAAGGGCATGAACTGAGAAGACATTCGCTATATGCTTCTATTTACTAACTTCCAATTTATGAGAAGTTAAAAAAAATCTAGCCTTGATGATGACTCGTTTTTTGCAGAATAACAGGAGTATTCACATTTAATCGGAATGTTGAGCTGCCAGTTATCCAAGATATCTAAATCTGTCTTACAACTCAGTAAAGCGATCGCTACTTGGGGTTCATTTTGTCTTCTGTCTTTTTTAGTTGAATCAACCGTGGGATTTTGCAGAAAATTAAATCACCACCCCATATGATCTGACCAGGTATACCTGATAGTGCTTGCTTTAACTGTAAAATTGGGAGCGGGTCGTCCATGACTGGTGCATACATTGTAGCAAGAATTAGATTCATCTGGTTTATTCTCCCATGCATGAATGTCAATCTACCACTCGTGTCTGAATGTGATGCTTCAACATGAAATTGGACATGTTTGCCTATAAAGATGCTCACACCTCTCTGAGCTGTCCCCAACACAGATGAGCAATAAAAACCCGCCCAATTTTTAAACATTTTACTAGCATTTGATAAAACTCGGAAGTGTGTCTCTTGTATAAAAATCACATCTGGATGGTGACCTTTTAGCCAACTCTCGATCCAATGAAGTTTCTAGACATTTAGAAAATATTTCCAACCTCAGCTGTTTAGTGCTTATGTTTCTCTTTAGCACTTAGACCGGTCTTTTCCACTGTTTTCTATTTATGGCATTGATATAGCTTTCAGGGTTATTATTGCACTCTATTAATCCTCATTTGTTCATTCTTTCAAATAGTCATGCACATACAGATACATTTTGTCTGACCCTTAAGCTTTGAGGGTCCGATTCACAAAGGGCCTCCATCTTCGTGGTGAGGCCCTCAAATGTGGTGGAGGCCCCATAGTTGTGGCGGGGGCCTGCCTCGTGGCGGGGGTACAGCACAATGAGTAACTGCAGTGCAGAGGTCCTGCCACATGTGCGGGTCCCCTTCATTAGTGTGGGCCCCCCACCAAGAATGCGGGGCCTCTGCCACTAGTGTAGAGGACCTTTCTGAATCAGTGATTGAGAGTTATTATAAAATACTTATAAAGTTCCTTAGAAGTTCTAGAATCAGACCTCGCTGCTTTCTACTCCAGAGATTCCACGTGTAGCGTAACATTTAGCACTTCCCAATAACCTGCCCATGTGGGTCTTTGCGAATTGTAAAGAAATTTCTGTACCTTAGTTCCTCACCAATGTTTTAACTTGCCTACGTCTTGTAATTATGCCCTATTGTTTTGAAGCAATCAGGGCACCATTACATTTTTGCATGCTTATCAGCTTGCTGAGCCCTGCATGAATTCTCAACTGTCTATATATGTTGTTGTTTGTTTCAGCTAATTCTGAGCCAGGCATATGCTTCCCTTCTCCTAGTACACTGTCTGCATCTGATGTTGAAGAGTGCCTTTTTTATCCTTTTTGATTTATGAGGTTTTAAAATTAAACATTGTTTTGTCAGGTGTATTGTTCTCCAATAATTACATGAATTTATTCCAACAATGTGGAATAAAAATGCATTTTGAAATCAGCTAAAGATGTGTTCTTTGGGTCTCTTTCATTTTAGTCCATTTCTGAACAAAGATGTAACTCAGTAGCTTAAATGAACTTCTTATTGAGCTATTTCAAATCCTTTGATTTATACTTCATTGTTACTTTATTACCGAGATACTTACGGTGAGTATGAATCACATTGTATTGTAGGATGTAAAGTTTTGGATGATTTTATGACATTTATTGATCGGTAACATATTATTATCAGCTGTGTTGGCCAATTAGCCCCATTGTGAGTGTCCACATCACTAATGCCATCTGGCTCATTCATACCCTGTGCTACTATTATCCTGAGGCCCAGTATGGGAATTATTCCACTGCATGTACCTCTATTTTCACCCTTTCCAATTAGCCCCATTGTGAGTGAACACATCATGAACGTCACATTTAACCAATGTTTGTTTTCACGTTTAAGCATTCGAAGGTTTCAAGTTTCGAACTATGGGCCAGATGTAGGTGGCCAATTACCGGTCGGTAACGGACGAATTCGGCGTTACCAACCGGTAATTGGATTTTGAGATGTAGGAGCATGCTTTACAGAATCGGTATTTTACCGAATCTGTATTTACAGATTCGGTAAAATTACCGAATCGGTAAATACAGACTCGGTAAAAATACTGAGTCTGTAAAAGCATATGTAGGTAGCACATCGTTGAGTGCTGCAGGCCTTTCAGATTCGGTATTTTAACACCCAATCCAATTGGGTGTTAAAATACCGAATACAGGTGTGCATGCACATGTGTGCATGCACACCTAGCCATGTGACAGACAGACATGCCCTTAGGGCATGTCTGTGTGCCACATGGCGCACATGCCTATTTTTGGGGTGCCAGAGGGTGTCAAAGTGACACTCCCTGCACCCTTGCTAAAATCGGTATTTACCGCTTCTGTAATTACAGAATCGATATTGCCCATTGATTCCTATGGCCTTCACAGCCCATAGGAATCAATAGGAAATACCGATTCGGTATTTCCAGATTCGGTAAATACCGAATCTTAAAGATTCGGTATTTACACATCTGGAAATACCTACATCTCCCCCCTTCATATTTACCACTTCTTAAATACCGAATCGGTAAAATTCGGTATTTAAGAAGTGGTAAATAGGAATTACCTACATCGGGCCCTATATTCTTCAAATTGTTTTGTGAATTTGGAATTGCAAATATGCAAGGCATTGCATCATGTACATTTGTAAATAGTTCACAATTGCACTCTCCATTTCATGCTACCACACACTGGAGATGATCAAATTAATCTTCAAATGGCAACCCAACACTTGCAAAACCGTCACCCACGCTCTCATTACCAGCAAGTTGGATTATAGCAATGCACTCTATATTGGAATCAATGATCAACTTACCAGAAGATGCCAGACTATACAAAACTCAGCAGTGATGTTCATACACAACCTCCCACCCAGCACTCACATCATCATGCTCCTCAAAGAGCTCCATTGGCTCCCAGGTCGACAAGCAAGCACCCTTCAAACTCTTTATTCAACGCATACAAGGCCTAACACAACATTGTCCCTATGTACCACAACAACTGCATAGACGTTCACAAGCCTACCAGACCCCTCTACTTAGCTGGACTCCTACTCACACACCCCGCCGTATACATAAAACCAAGTCTGGTGATCATGCCTTCAGCTCCCTCTCACGTAAAGTCTGGATCAACCTTCCCATGCACATCAGAGTTGCCTTCTCAGTTCTTGAATTATGCAAGAAACTGAAGGCCTGGTTCTTTACCTAGCCCCGGCCCTGGCTCGGCCCATACAGCTTCTGCTTCAGCACCAGAATTCCCTCTTGGTTGAGTTGTGTGCTTTACAAATAACATAATATAACAGAACAATTGTGCTTCAGAAAATGTCTCATCTATATTTTAGTTTGGATTTCCCCCTGGCACCTAAGAACCAGGTATTAGCGAGTGCTGTCTTCTTTTTTCAGTTTGGCCCTGAAAATAAATATTGCTCACATTTTTTGACCAAACCAAATATTATTGGAGAATACACTCTACCTTGCATGACATAAGAGATCATACAGATTTCCATGATTGGACTGGGCAGAGATGAGTTAATAAATACCTACATGCATACACTTTTTGTAGGTGTGTGGACGCCGTGTGCAGCAGGGTTTGGCCACCTCCCAGGGACAGCATAGTGGGCATTGGCTTCTGTGCAGGGTTGGTTGCAGGGCAGCAGGGGTGGCTGTTTGGGTGCTGGCGCTGGCTTTAGGACGCTCTCTGGTCAACCCTACAAAAAGGGTTGGCTAACTACAGGGGACTGATGAACCTGCCCATTTTGTGGGTTGGATTTGGAAGAAGGAAATCGTTTAAAGAAAACCTGATATTCACGGACAAAAAGACAGTCAAAAGGAAGTTATGTTTATCTTTGGTGACAACCCTTTAAATGTATGTAAAAAAACTGGGGAAATCCACTTTAAAACTACACTTGGAAGTATTATTTTGGTTACGAGGTAAAACCAAAATACAAATCTGAATTTTTTTAATGGTGATTAGCTCTTCAATCCATAACTTGCACAACATCCGTGCAAACCAAAACTCGCACACCAAATGCATGGTTGTGGTACGTAGCATGGCTTGTGAAGCTAGCCTTAACATGTGAGTTTGTGGTTTTTTTTGCATTTATTTGCAACCAGAATTGCACTTTATTACTGTGGTGTATTAATTGAATCTCATACAATACAATGTTATGTTAAACCAGCAATATAATAGCCAGTACTGTACAATTGAATTCATCAACATAGCATAAATGATTTTATACATAGGTGAAAATGCACTCTATGCGACTGTCTACCAGCTACGTAATAATTAATAAAAGGAGTGTTTGTGAGAAGTAGGCTATATAAACAACACATGTCCTAAGTGTTTATATTCATATATATTGCTAAAACAGAACCATTATTTATTTGTGTGACTTAATGGCCAGAAAATCAATGGTTGAAAATGTGTGTTTGTCAAACATTTGTTCCAAAACATCTTGTTAGGTAAACAATAAAAATGCTGAAACCACATCAATCTTTAGATGTCCATATGATGTTTAAACTCCACTGCCACCAGTGGGCATTTAGGAGAATGCTGCCCATCATCCCATCATGTCCAATGATCCTTTTAGTACATCCCTTTGAACCTGAATTGTGCTTTACTACTCTGGTGTCTTAAGTAAATTTCATACAATACAATGTTATTTAACCCGGCATACAATCACAAGGAATGCGCAATAGAATTCATCAACATTTCATAAATAGGGGGCGTGGCCAACCACCGGCTAAAGATGGCCATGCTGTGAGGGGGCTCCGCCGTCCGTCCCAGCCCACAGCTACCCTGATCATTCATCCGTTTCACCCTTCGATGGTTTGAGTGACCGGAATACCAACGGAGCCCATCCTGCTGTTTCCAGTGTCTGCAGCTCGACCAACCGCGGAGAAAGAGTCCCTGGAAGCTTCGGCCTGCACCAGGGCATGAAGCCGGGACACACAGTGGAGAGCCCAGCGAGGAGCTCCGTCTTGCCCATCGCCGCCCGGCGGTGGCGCCGCAACCCGTGGAGCCAGCGAGAGGATCTTTGCCCCTAGCAGCCTGGGCGGACACACGGCAGCAGCGGCGCTCACGAATGGGGAGCTGTGACAGAATTACGGTGCGGCGCTGAATCACCTTGACTGGGGTGAGACAGGGCGCGCCAGCCGCGAGGAGGAAGATGGCGGTGGTGCGTCTCTAACGAAGGGTGCCTCCTGCTGTCCCCACTTTACCGGGACCTCTGCCTGCCCCTGGATTGCTTGGACCTGTATTGGGGCCCGCGGATCACGCCCCCAGCCAACTGTGGCCCCCAGCGAGAGGCCCTTGGCCGGCTTCCCTTTTCCACGGCGGTGACTCAATAGCCCACCGCGCCGCTGTGATCTACAGTCATAGTTGTATTGGCCGCTAGAGACCTGCCTGCGGACCCAACTCCAGGGCCATCGACCTGCTGGTGGTGCCTGCTCCCCGATGCCCCAGCCTTTGTACTCCTGAGCCAGCGGACCAACGAGACTCAGCAGGTTAGTGCCGCCCGTAGTGCTCACCCACATATCATCTGCAGAGACTGTTGTGCTGCCTGCGCTGCTACTCTGGCCAAGAGGCCCACTTATTTGAAGGGGAGATCGGCAGGGTGTGGAGCTTGTGCTGGGCCCCCCTCAGCTCGGGGGTGTCTGATGGTGCCCGGGAAGAACTGGCCATGTACCTGAGTTTGCCCCCTTCCTGCCCTGGCCTCTGACACTACCGAAGCCTGACGTTGTTACTGGGGCATAGCTTCACGACCCCTATCTAATAAGTCACCAAGGAGCAAGTGTCTAAAATACTCGGGAGGGGTCTGTGGGTTTGGTAGCAGCAACGGAGTCCGGATCCTGCTGAGAAGCGCCGGAGAAGCAGTGGGGCACATGGTGGTACGCATAGTGGATGCATCGGCCGCGTGGTGGTCGCTTGTGGCGGCATGTCCTTGAAGGTGAAGAGCATCCTCCGCCTGCTTTTTCACTGCCGTCCTCGCCCATCCGTAGAAAGGACCTCGGTATCCTGCCCAGTGATGGTTCGCCGCTTTTGGTGATTTACCGGCTAGAGTGGTGTGGAGCAGTCCAAGATGGAGCGCACCAAGAATACGGGGGCCGGCGGTCTCAAGAACAAGCAGTCAAATAAAGTGGACCGCTATACTGTCCCTAAGGATGCGCAACTGGCCCGGGCGCCCAGGGATTCTGGATCCGGGGGACCAGGCGAGGAGGAGCAAGAAATCTCAATTAAAGATGTTATGGCCGCTATCACTGGAGTCAAGACTTCTCTGGACACTGTGGCTATCAAGTACAATCTCATTACGGCTGATATGGGCAAACTGAACGAAAAGGTCAAGCAAGTAGAACTCATGACAGCCAGCCTTGTTGATGATGTTTCACAGCTCCAGGGAGCAGTTACAGAACCCCAGGACTTCTGCAAATTTTCCAACCTCAAGCTGGATGACTACGAAGGCCGCCTGCATCGCAATAACCTATGCATCCTTGGGGTTCCGGAGAACTCGGAGGGGCAAACACCGGACCTTTTTGTTGAGGATCTCATCCTCAAACATTTGCAACCTAAAGGCTTCAGTAAGTTCTTTGTCGTTGAGCGCGCCCACAGGATCCCGGGCAGCTCCCCCGCGGCCCATGTTGGCCCGGGTTCTGAATTTCCGAGACAGGGACGTTATCCTCCAAACTACAGTGCTGGCGCCCCCCTCCGCTATGAGAACTCTGACATATCCCTTTTTCCGGACTTTACTCAGCGAGTGCAGGGACAAAGACGATCGTTTATGTCAATCGAGCGCGTCCTTAGGGACCAGGGTATGAAGTATTCCATGCTGTTCCCTTCCCGTCTTTGGATTGAGGCAGATGGGCGAGTGTGGTTTTTCGACCATCCCAAGGCAGTAGCGGACTGGATCGAGAGCAGGGGACCAAGAAGCCCGGCCGAACAAGGAGGGGGTGGCACCGACAATAGTTAACCAGCCTGAGAGGTTACCCGTCCAGTGGTTGGGCTCGTAATTTTTACAATGTGCGGTGGGTGAAGGGAATGGGTTGGGGTCTTCTAGTTTCCTTGTCGTTTGGTAAGTGAACTTAATTGGATCTGTTTTATTTGTTTTGTGTGGGTATAGTGTAGACCTGTTGGGCTGAGATGGGACGGACTCTGTCTTTCCCCACCTAGGTTTTTTCCTTTCTTTCTTGAACACTTTTTATGGGCAACAGGCACTCTGCAAGTTTTAAGCCCAGAGGGCAGGGCAGCGGGGTGGGGGGTGTTGGGTAGGATTGTTTCATTTCCTGTTCGAAGTTTTGATTGCATCAGCAACTGCTATTGATACATTGATTTGGAGAGCGACATGGCATATATTTCGTAATACTTGGTCATGGCACCAGTTGGGGAAAGTGGGGTTAAATTGTTGAGTTGGAATGTCGATGGGCTGGGGGACAAGATTAAACATAGTGCGGTTCTTCAGTATATTAAGCACCAGGCCCCTGACATTGTCTTACTGCAAGAAACCCATCTAGTTGGAAATGCATGGACAGCGTTGCATAAAGGGGGCTACATCTTACTGGCTCATGCAGGGTTCACCACGGGTTCCCAGGGGTTGGCATCATGATGAAAAAATCCTTTCTCCTTGTGGTGCAAGACACCTGGTCGGATGCTGGAGGATGGTATGTCGGAGTCTCGGGCACATGGGAGGGTTGCTCCGTCACCTTCCTTTCGATTTATGTACCCCGGGCCTTCAGGCAACCACATTCAGGGACCTGGGTACACTGCTGTTAGAGGTCCTGGAGGGTCTCTTGGTGCTGGGAGGGGACTTAAATTTGTGGTCTCTGGGAATCTAGATCGGTACCCTCCGCGAGATCTCCCTCACTCGCACAATTGGCTGCCTGACTTCCTAGACTCCATGGGGCTGGTGGAAGGGTGGAGAGTTTTTCACCCTGACACATCTCAGTACACCTTCCACTCCGGGGCTCACAGGAGTCTATCCAGAATTGACTATTTTCTTTTACCCGCATCCCAAATTCCTCATGTCCGGGAGGTTTAACACCTAGCTAGGGGCATCTCAGATCACTTGCTGTGTGGCTCCAGTTGAAGTTTGGTTATCAACAGGTGGGCGGGTGGCACCCATCAATCCATGGTATCTACGTGATCCCCATATTCAACGAGAACTCCTTATGGCCATTGATAATTTCTTTAATGAAAATTAAGGCTCAGGTGCTATGGGAAGACAGTGATACGGGGCCAGGCCCTTTCCTTAATTTCCGGGAAAAAGAAGAAACAGCGCAAAGAGTTGGTGGCACTGGAGGTGGAGGTGGGGAGACTGGAAGCAGATTTAGAAATGGATGTCACGCCCGATAAGCTCCACCTTCTCAGGCTCAACAACAGGATTACAGGGCACTAGCGAAACACCAAGCAAAGGCCATAGGTAGAGCGGTTCAGGGACGACTGTATGAGGTGGATGACAAGGCCGGGAAACTTTAATGATCAGGGGTATGCGCTGGTCTTCAGACTGGGAAGACCGGATTTCCCTTTACGCGGATGATATCCTTCCATATTTGGCCTCTCCTAGGAGATCCTTGATAGTGGATTTGGATATCTTCACGAACTTTGGACGGTACTCCGGTTCTTCCATAAACTGGAGCAAATCCCTCCTGTTCGTAGTGGCGGGCAAGCCTCCGATCCCACCGCGCGGGTGCCCACTACAAACCTGTACCGAAGGGTTTACATATTTGGGAAACTTCTTTTCTTTGGATCCCTCTCTTCGCTATTCCCGTAACCTCCAGCCCCGCTAATCCAGCTGCGCAAGGATATCGCCAGGTGGAAGTCACTTCCTCTCTCCCTATCATGTAAGGCCGCCCTTTTTAAAATGATGTCCCTACCCCGGTTCCTGTGCGCCCTTCAGAATTCTATGGATCCGATACCTGCGTCATATTTCCGAGAGGTCGAAAGTCTCCAACGGGACCTACTATGGAACGGTAAACCTCGCATCGCTCTCTGCAAACTTTCCCTGAACTGTTATGACTGAGGCATCAGCCTCCCGGATATCAAATTGTATTACTGGGCGTCTCACCTGTTGTCCACTAACCACTGCACCTATGCCCAGCCTTCTGACCCGGGCTATAACATGGATAGGTGGCTCCTCCCTGGGGGAACTTCAGTAGAGCCACTTACTCTAGGCCCCGGCGCTATCCCCTTACGGGCCCCACGAAGCACGCAGTACATGACTGGCAGGCAGCTACGGCTCGTCTAGACTGGAGACGGAAACTAACACTCGCAACGCCATTATGGGATTCCGAGCAACTGGGTGACCTGTGGAGGAGTAAGGGATTCGACAAATGGGACCTTATGGGTATTGCATCGATATTCAGTCTTTTGAAGCACTGCAGCAACAATATAACATGGCTGGATCGGAGCTCTTCCGATACACACAGGTTCGACATGCACCCCCCCATCATCTCCCTGATATGTAAAAAGTTGGTCAACACTCTCTCGGATCCTCTCCTGGCTCTCCAAGAGAAGTGTACTAGGGATGGCATAGAATGGCAGGAGGCAGTCTCCTCTCCCAGAGTCGTAGCAATACCAGCCCGCCTTTGTCTGGTCCAGCTAAAACTTCTCCACTGTATTTATGTAACGGGCCCCAATTGATACGAATGGGAAGGGTTTAGGAGGGTGCCTGCAGGCGGGGATGTGGCCACCTGGGGACCTTCTTTCACATAGTTTGGAAATGTGCACAGATTCAGCCCTACTGGCGCGACATCCAGGACATCATCAATATGGTCCTGTCAGTGCAGCTGCGTGTGAAGGCCCATCGGTGTCTCCTCAACATCTGGGAGCCAACTGATTTGAATGTTTGCTTGACGCAGTGGGTAACACTGGGGCTGATGCTGGCCAAGAGGAATATCGCCCAGAGGTGGAGGGCTCAGTTCCCGCCTATGGTACAAGATTGGGAAAAAGACTTGGACTGGGCAATTTTTTCGAGAAAAGACTGTGTATATAGTATGTGTATGTCCCAAAAAATGGTCTCATGTGTAGGGCCCGTGGAACTCCTATTATGGGGAAATATGTCAGCCTCCCTTGGCCCCTACACTGGATGTTCCCCCTTCGCCCTAGACCTTCCATCATGTATGATGTATGACCTACTGTACCACTGATGCCTAACATATTGGTCTCTCGGTACTGCCATGCTAATGTTGATGTTTGTTTTTTCTTAATAAAAAATGTTTTACAATAAAAAAAACATTACATAATTTTTTTTATATATAAGTGAAAATGCACACTAAGGGCATCATTAGGATGGCGGGCGGACTTTGTCCACCACCATTCTGATGTAGAAATGGACTGCCCACCATTAGTGTGGCGGTCCCGTGGGGGTCATTAAGATGCGCCCGCCACACTGGCGGGCGTATCCTGCATTCTTGACATTGTGGCGGGCGGTGCTTTCAGCGCCGTCCACCGCAATGACAAAAAGGCATGTTGTGCATTTTCATGCACAACGTGGCAGGCACCGTGTGGTGCCTGCCATGTTGTGCATGAAACTACAGGGGGGTACCATAGGTACCCCCATGTGCACCCCCCACGCGCACGAACACCCTGGGGGCCCGCAACTGGCCCCAAAGACAAAACCGCATGGAAAACCATTCCACCCCCATGATGATAATATGGATGGAGGTGCCTGCAAGGCACCGCCACCATATTCCTGGGCTTTTCCCCCCTGTAGGCAATTGGGCGGATTGCCTACTGCCGAAAAACCGGCAGACAGTCTTCCCATCCGCCAGGGCCCCCCCCGTCATTGTAATGTGGTGGGGGGAAAAGTCATGCGGGCGGTGGATTTTGGCGGGCGGTGGCGATCTGCCCGCTATCAAAATGGCCCCCTTTGAGTCTGTCTACCAGCAAGGTAATGGTTAATAAAAAGAGTGTTTGTGAGAAATGGATCATTGAGATATGTAATGTAAGCATAAAAATAACACATTCCCTAAGTGTTTTCCTTCATATATTGCTAAAAAAAAACATTACTTAATTGTGTGACTTTATGGCCAACAATTCAATGGATAAAAATGTGTGTTTGTTTGACATTTGCAATAAAATCATAAAACATCTTGTAAGGTAAACAATAACAAATGCTGAAACCAAGTCAAACCTCACATATGCATGAGTGCTTTAAACTGCACTGCCACCAGTGGGCATTTAGGAGAATGCAGCCCATCAGCCCGTCATGCCCAATGATCCTTTTAGTACGTCCCTGTTCTGAACAATCCTAACCATAACTTTGCTTTAAAAAGTCAGTTTTGCACTTAGGATTTAACCACACAGAGGATTTAATTTGAATAAATATCCTCTTGTGGGCAAGATGTTGGTGTTTCATGCAAGGAGTGCCTTGGAAGACACAAATATTTTCTGAACTCCTACCACCCTGAACATAGCTAGGACTTAACTTCAGTCAAAGGCAGGAGTAAATTGATTTCAGCTTGGGATGGGAATCAAAACATCCCAAAATAAGGAAGATGTCGTTTTTTCACAGAGAAAAATAATGGCTCCATGGAGATGTAAAAAAAGCAGAACGTTTATAAAATGCACTTCTTTCCTTTGGTTACTACAAGCAAAAATATAACGATGTACATCTTCACATGGAAAATACAATTTACAAAACCTTTTCAGGAGTACTACTTGGACGCTGTGACTGGAGCAGGTTTCCACATGTAATCTGAAAAGGTTGAAGTCGGAGACATTCACCCATGAGCGGTCATGTGTCTTTAATCCCACAATGTTTTGGTGCTATTGCACAGATAACAGTAGGAGAATTCCAAACATATATATGTGTCCCCTTCAGCCTTTAGCAAGAAATCAGCCCATTTAATAATCTGACTGGCTTTATTACAAAAGAAGCACCTTTACAATAGTTAATCCAACTGGAGGTTAGCTAATTGGTTCCTGCTACTATCAATTTCCCACTATAGATATATTTTTTCATGGCCTCCGGTTTCAGGTAAAACCACAGACAGGAACCAATTCACAACCCAATCCACAAAATGCTTTACAGAAATGTATACTGTAGGAAAATGCAGCTTTTTACATGCTCACCTCCAATTTTTTGGGACTGATGATGCTGTTTTTTTGATTCTGTGCAGTGGTAGTATGCCTAATAGAAGGCCTAATGCATGTGCTCTGATCCCTATAACATGTAAAAATTGGGTACACTACTAATTGGCATATTTACCTTACCTGTAAATTCCTAGTATATGAAAACAAAATGTACCCAGGGCTTGTAAGTTAACTATCACAAATTGGCGGCAGCACCCATTGTGCCACCCACCACAATGCCAGTGCACATATGACTGCAGTTCTACCACTGCAGCCTGGCTGTGCAGTTCTGAAACTGCAAATTTGGCCTGCCAAAAGTGTTGACAGGCCTAAACCTTCCTTGCCAAATACTAATAAGTGACCAGAAGTAGGCCTTACTGCCCAATAGGCATGGTGCATGGTATTTTAAAAGTAGGGCATGTAAATGTTTACTGCTAAATATGTCCTTAGATATAAAAGCCATCAAAAGCTATTTTCACTGTAGGAGGGTTAGTTCTTTCATAGAAAAGCAGTGGGATAAAATAAAACATTTAATAATGTTATCTAAGCCTAGGAAACAGCTATGAAGTGAATTCTTGAATGTTATGTTATGTTGTTATGTTATGTTATATTATTTTTATATAGCGCAAATCACCAACCGGTCTCTAAGCGCTTCTAGAGAAAGTGAGCAAGTCGCTAGAATATGGATGACTAGCGGCATCAGATGCAGAACTTATGCGGATGTCAGTGCCTCTCTAAAAAGATAGGTCTTTAAGAGCTTCCTAAAGGTAAACAAAACCGGTTCCTTTCGCAGGTACTCCGGTAGATCATTCCAGACCTGTTGGAGGAGGACGGCGAACGCTCTACCCCCTGTAGTTTTAAGGCTGTCCCTGGACGAGGCTAGCCTACAGGCCTCAGATGATCGTAAGACCCGTCCGGGAACGTGCTTGATCACACGATCTTTTATGTATTTAGGTGCCTCCCCATAGATTGCCTTATGGGCTATGCAGAGACTCTTGAACTACACTCGCTGTTCAATGGGCAACCAGTGCAATTCATGTAGCAGAGGGGTGGCTTGCGTCCTCCTAGGGAGTTTAAAAAAGAGCATAGCCGCATCATTTTGCACCACTTGTAATCTCCTGAGGAGCTTCTGTGGAAGGCCCAGGTAAAGGCATTCCCATAATCTCAATAATGGATTTAAAAACAATATTTATTACAGGCCCAATTCACTCATAAAGTCAGATTTGTAAGACATATTTTGAAAAAGGGGCTTTTAGAAAGTTATTCACAATCTATTCTTCTAATGCTACTGCAGGCAAATAGGACACAAAACAATCATAAATGTGCTCTTGCTCAGAATTGGAGTACATCCAGCACTACACATGGCCATCCATTGGTACGGCGACAACCTATCATAGAAAATGATGGAGGTAAAGGCTTAAAATAATACCCTAAAGTAACTAATGTTAAATTACATTAAATTATTGAAAGTATTTAAAAGTTTAAATGCATATTATTTAATGTTTGAAAATTGGCTATAAATAAATTATTATTATTATTTTATTTTAAAATATTTTATGATTGTTTTAAAAACATTGAAACATTAATCTAACATTAAAATTTATATTGAATAATTATATAACTTCTAATTAATTTCATATTGTTTAATATTTTTAATACATAATATTTTTTTAATATATGGTGGGATTTTTTTTATTCCAAACTGCAGAAAAATGTTGGAACATTTTATATTCTTCTAAATTTATAATAAATACATAAAACTAATTAACATTATTATTTAATATAAAAATATCCTTCTCATTTAAAAAAAAAGTTAAATAAACTAAAAAAACTTTTCCTATAGTTTACCATAGGGAGATCTCCATCCAATTATGGAGGTCTCCGGCAAGTGTTTAGACATCAAGTACCGTGTAGAGTTACTACTAGCAGTAACTTTACAGTGGTATTTGATGTTTTTACTGACTCCACCCCATATTTCAAGGAGTGGGTACATGCGAGTTTACACTTTTGAATAACTTTACACTCGTAAATAGTAAATTGCCAAAAGCAGTGAAGGCATTCAAAATTGTAAAAGGACATTTACTTGTGAAAAAATCTACACATGGTGATTTACTTTTGTGAATAGGCCCCAGAAAGTATAAATAACACACATATGAAAATTATATGTTTCAAATAATTCTCCAAATAAAATACACAGTGCAAGATATACATAAATCTAAGAAGTTTTAACATTTTAGAATGCTATTGGCTCCTTTCACAAAAACATTTCTTCTTTGAAGTTTGACATAGGGAGTCATAAAGTGGTTGCTAATCACAACTAACGCACAACCAAATATAGCAGGGTAGGCTATCCAGGAGGTCAGTATAGCATATCAGCCTATGCCGGGTACTTTAATCATGTGCAGAACGGGATAAAAAGAAGTCTAACATAATTTGTTAGGGGAGTTTGAGAGTTTTCATTAAGTAGTTTCTCTAACCCAGGAAGGTATGCAAGTCCAGGCTTGGAAAACCAGGCAGAAAATTGCTTGTTATTCTGATAGCCCCGTAGTTGCGCAAATAGAATACGACATGCATCTGGTGTGCATGGACCAGAACAAATAGGAGACATGATTTCTAATTATGTCCTATAGATCCTAGAAACTACACGGGACATAGAACAATCCAATCTTCCGCGATAAGTATACAAAAAAAAAATGTACGTTGCTAGAGGAAATAATTAATAAGACTTATTACACAATTTACTGATTCACACAATGTATTACTGCTGTCTTGCCAAACAACATGTAGGATAATGCGTTTTATCTTTTTTTTGTTCTATAGGTTACAAATGTATTTGTAATAATAATGTTCATATGTTTTATATTCGTATGTAATTATGTTTAGTGGTAAGCATTTAAGGAGGCTGATGTTACCAAAAAAATAAATTCCTATTTGCAGTTACTTTTGGCTGTTCAAATTTAGTTTTTTATGATTTCCAAAGATGCACGACTTTGAGGAAGTTAGTCAATCACGAATGGTAATGTATTCATGCCTTTAATAGGATTGGTAAAACGAGTTAAAGGGCAGAATCACATAACAGTTTTGGGCTTACTAATGTCTTAATTAATTGAAGACCTGGGAGAGGAAGGCATAAAGTGAGCAACGAAAGTGCTAATTTAAAGCAGGTCTGTGGGGGCGGGCGTGGCCAAGATGGCGGCTCGGTAGGACGCAGTTTCGTGTCCCCCTGGAACTGCCACACTGAAGTTTTGTAATAGCACCTCTGATTTGCACCCAGTAGTCGCCCGGCATCTGAGGGGAAAGTTTTGCCTGCCGGAATCGCTGGGAAGCGGCTTTGCAGCAGACCGTGGCCTTGCAGAGTTGTGGGACCACGGGTCCTCGACTGCGGTGGGCGCCTGCGAGCCGGCAGCAGCCTGACCTGGTGGCGGTGCCCTGCGGAGTGCGGGAGCGGTGGTTGAGATGCAGCAGTGACGCTTCTCCCCCTGATAGTGACGGGAGGGCCTTTGATCGGCGCACGGAGCTCACGCCTGCCACAGCTGACTTACGGAGGAGTCTGTCGAAGGTTCCAGAATACACACACCTGAAAAGGGGGGGCCCTCGGCCCCCCCGCACGCATGGCGGCGCGGCGACCGTCGCCCCCACTGTCTCCTTGGTTGCCACTCGGCGGTGGGGGCGTGCCCTGGGGGGCGCGGCCCACCGCCGATTGGCTGGCGGCCCCCTTGACCCGGATCCTGGGAAATGGGTCCGGGTCAGGGGGGGCGGGCTAGAGGAGGGGCCACCTGGCCCCTCAGGAATAAAGAGATAGGGAGCGCCCAGGAGACCCCCTTGTCCCTGGACGCTCCCTCGCCGAAACGGTGTGCCCCGCGCTCGGGGCTGCTTTGTTTTTGGTAATTTCTTTCATTTTTTTTTACAGGTCACCTTTTTCCGGTGTGGGACCAGCGCTGAGAAGAGAATAATCCGTTAACAGGAGCAGTTTTGGCGAAGGGCTGCGGTGCTCCTGCGTGGGACGGGACAATGGGACAAGGGGACGCTCCACGAGGAATGGGACGCTCCACGAGGAACAGAGGGACCGGGGGACCAGTTTTCCGCCCAAGGAAGGATCCGGATTGAGGATGGGTCGTGGCGGAGTGTACTTTGGCGCAAGTTAAGTATGGGCTCGGCATGCGATGTTGGTGTGATTTTTCCCTTGCGTAGCGGGACGGCTCTTGGTTGTGAATGTTGAGGAGCGGGGAGGACGTTGGCTGTGTGTCTGTTCTCTCCGAGTCTGGTGCGCGCTATATGTGTGAAGGTATGTCAAACGGTCCAGGGTGGTTGGCAAGCGATCTCGATCTTGTCTGGAGTAGGTGGGGGTGTTAGTATCTTTGTGACGAGTGTATAGGTTTGGCGCTCTTTTTGTGACCCTTTACGTGATGTTGTTGCAATCGCGGCCAATTCTGGCCGGAACACTCGATACGCATAGTGTTTCGGTGTTTCAATGGGGGACAGTGAGGGAATTGCAATTTGACGGATCGTTTTTCATCTGGGTTTGGCTCTGAAATTCGCCACAGATTTTCGGGTCGCAGTTTGGTCAACTGGAGCTTTTGAAGTGATGTATTCCTGGCGCCGCTTGTAGAATTGGCTGTGGACTTTGCAGTTTCACCAAACGCACGATTGGCGGATGGGCACGGGCGCAGGAGGGACGAAAACAGGGAGCCTGAAATGCATGTAGCCATTGGTTGGAAGTGCTGGTGTTCTCGAGTGCGCGGGACAGCTGGAATTCTCCCACGGTATAATAAAGGCACCCTGAGATGTGCTGGTCATACGACAGATGATTGTCCACTGCCATCGTGGGACGGCTCAGGGACGGGGTTTCCTGGACTCGCTGCTGAGCGCTTCTGGCACAGTGAGCTGCGTCTAGGAGGACTTGTGCTGGAGGAGACTGGCGGCTGTATCCCGCCCAGTGTTGGCTTTCTTAGAGTGTAATCTCGGGGGGCACAGCTTCGAGCTCGGGTTTCCCCCTCCACCAGCCCCTTGACTCCTCTCGCTATCTTTTAACTGCGTGACCCCAGGAGAGGAGTTGGCCTAACGGTTAGGGCGCTCGACCTCGGACCTGGGGATCTGGGTTCGAGTCTCGATGACGACGCCAAAAAATGCGTGTAGGTTTAAAATAAAAAGGCAATGCATTTCCCACCAAGTAAAGCGAAAGTATGTCAAATAAAGGGTTTTCAAGAAACTTAAAAAATGTAACTACCCAAACTGCACAGTGAGCAGGAGGCAACTTTTTCGATGGTGAGCTTTCAATGGCAAAGGAATGGTGGCATATATTTTAGGTATTCCTTTATTAGCAGAGGTTGTGGCAGTCTTTATCCCCTCCTTAATGGGTAATTCATAGACTCTAGATAAGGTCCATCGAACTGAGCGTCTGCAATGGGGATGCCAGATGCTGTGATACTCCGGGGTTGTCATTCCACGACGGGAGGGGGGTTCGAACATTCCGTGCAGCTTGTGCTTCGGGTTCGCATTGGTGGGAGCAGCCGACAGACAGGGACCCGGAAGGAGGGGGGTGAGATACAAACAGACGGGGCCCAAAGGGTGGGACTTGGTCAGCGAGACGTAATTTGGGTGGCTAAAACGAAGAACACCCTTCTCTTGGCCCTCTCTTGGGTTCGTGCCTTTCACCCTTATGTCCCTTCTCTGCTCCCGTCAACTTAACAAATATGCAGAGCCGTCTTAGCGCAATAGGCTGCGCGTCTCTCTCGTAACCCGAAGGTCGTGAGTTCGATCTTCACAGGGGGCACGTGTTTGGTATCACTGGTATGCTAACAGCCAGAGTTAATTCCATATGGTGGTTTGCATGGTAATCTATTCCATATGTCACATAGGGCCGAAGAGTGGTGAGGATAAGTTACTGGCAATGACCGACTGAGCAGAGCGGCTTATGGTATGCAGCAGTAGACCTGCCTTCCTGGGTTCAAATTATAGAACGACTATCAGCGGCCTGCTAGGTGGTAGTTGGAACAATCATGGAACCATTCACGGATAGGGTATACCACCTTCCATTTAAGTGGAGAACACAGCTGTTGCAAGTGTACGGTTGAGAAGCCGGTTATTTTAGAATTGCTTCTTTAGTGCGATGCAGGTCAGAGAAATTGGTAGTTTGAGTCTCTCCTTTGTGATTTTCCCTTCAGCATTACAATGAGCCTAGGTGGGGCGTGAGTGACGTGTTATGGGATTACGCGCTAAAGTGGGTTAAACACCAGTAGATAACAGAATGCTGCTCCTGCTGTGCATATTTCTCTCGACACCGCGTGGTTTTTTCGGGCATTCCACAGGCTTCCAAGGCGGATGGTTTACATCTCGTTAAATGGATGTTTTTCTGAGATATAATTAACGTTCAGGCGACAACACTGACAATGTTACCCTACATGTTCTGATCAGCTAACACATTCTCTACAGACCAATTCACGCCCTTCTTATGTATGCTTCATCTGTGTTTACCATTTCTATTCACATTTACACTGACATATGAATTACCGCTTTCTCTTTCTTAAATAACGTGTACAGTCAATATTATGACAGTTACTTTCTCTGCTTGTGTTTCATAAAGGTGAGAGGCACAAACGAGTTTGGTTTGCTTGTAATTGCCAATTGTAAATGTGGGCGAGCTGGTTAGAGGGATTTGCACTGCTTAATTGATGCAACTACAGTAGGAGCTTCCCTATCATTAACATGTATGGTTCCAGGAAGCACTTTGTCAACAATGGCAGTTTTGTGTTCAGAGACGTGTGCAGTGTGGCTGTACTGATATTCAATCTTGTACGCGATTAATTTAAAACAATCACTACACTGTACTGCTATAAGTATTCTCCGACTGCTGTTCCAGGGAGTATTACAAAAATCAAGGGGGTCCGCACTCCGCAGCGCCTTCCGGGCGCCTTACACACGCTCAAATTACACACACTCGGCCTGTGACAGTCCAGAGTTGGGAATAGTGCACGGAATGGGGGTAGTCTTACCTTTGTGGGCCGAGCCGCTGCGCGCACCGGCCAGGAGTTTCAGTGCAAAACAGTGAGCGAGGCCTGTACTTTACCTTGCTCCGTATTACCGCTTTTCTGCAGTGGTTGAACGTGTTGTATTATGGCATGGGCTGTTTCATGTGCACCATGTTTGTAAAACGTGGGCACGGTGATTACAAGTTTCCTTGGAGCACCCGGGTGCGGGCGTTAAATACATTCCTTAATAGCCGTGATGCCCGGGTTACATATGCCTTTGTTGTGTTCATCCCTGGGCCCCTTTATTGATGTGCTCCAGGCACTTGCAATATGTTATCCAAGCCATGGTGGCTGCTTACTTAGCCTACCCAAAGAACGGCCATTGACCTAAGTCAAATTTTGACGCTCTAGAATGACTATCATTGGTGTCTGCTGAGGTGATAGTTAGAACAATCATGGAAACAGTCACGGATAAGGTATAACTAATGATTTATTGCACTGTGGAGGTAAGCACCATATGAGGTGCTGTTGACTATTCTAGGGGGGGCTTTGCACCAGTCCAAACATTGCACCTGTCCGTTGGACCCTTCATGGATGATAGGTTAAAGTCAACATTATTAGTGAGCTATCCTAGGGTTAGCTGTATTGCGTGCAGCCTTCAGCCAAGTCATGAGGGAATATAGAGCAGCTTGTTTTACCAGTCTTTAATCTCATGAATGAGTAAATGGAAAAGAACAGGGGTATGCCAATAAATAGGAGTAGTTGTACTAAACACACCCCTTTAGTTCAGTCAGTAAACTTATTTTCACACACAAGTACATTGGCACAAGATACGTTGAGCCTATGATGAGATTTGAGGCGAATATGTACAGTGTGGAAACTTATTTAGCACACTGTCATTTAGCACCATATACGTTGAGCTCTACGGGGGTACCAAAGCCACGTATTAATAACATGGTGGGGGAACCACGAATGGCAGGGAGACAGGGCCTAGAGCCTTTGGACAGACTAATTGGGGTCCTGATAGTGATACACACCCTGATGTCGCACCTAAAAGGGGCCCAAGAGCCTGGTTGCGGCATCAGATAGTTCTGGGGATCCACGTGATCATGTCCGGTTGGCTGGGATGATATCTCCCAGAAGCCAAAGTGGCGAGCGGAAACGGTCCTTGGGCCAGCGTATGGCCTGGCGGAGATGGGGCTGTGCTAATTCTTTTAGCAAAAGAATGGGATGCTGCACTGTTAAGTAGGCTGTCTTGTTGTGCACATAAGATCCTATGCATAAAGACGTGGGTAGAAAACCAGAATTAAGAGGCGATGTCCTCGCCCGCAGCACAACTTTCTCGTGTAACAATGATTGTGAAAATGGGAGGCCAATTTTACAGCCTACCAGGGTTAACATTTTCCGTCGACGTGTTAATGTGTGGTGACCTGGCGCTAAGATTATCTAAAACTTAGCGACTGATGGTAATGTAAGTTAATGCGTGTACAGCAGTTATTGCCGGAACACTAATGGTGTGTGTCTATCTTTCCAGTTTATGTATGGCCGGGTCCATGGTGAATACCTGGAGTGCCCCACATTACAATGGCTGCAACAGGTGGACAGCCCAAGGGATGCTTACGTCAGTCACGGCTGGGTCCATGGCGGATATCGGAGGAGTGCTCCACACCGCAACAGCAACAGCTGGTGGACAAAAAATGGGAAGCAAACGTCGAGAAAGAGGACACCAAGGGCCCAGGTATTCCTGGCAGGTGTAAGTGCTACCCATTCCCTACGGTGGAAGTGGGAATTGTCACCCATGTTTTCTTGGTCTTTTCTTGGTTGCTGCAGTTTTTCTCAAACCTGTCACGCAGGGGAGGGACTCATCACCAGAGGTGGTGGAGCTGCAATGGGCCAGCACAAACAACAAGCTGGACGCTGGACAGGGAAGAGTTGGTTGGAGGGTCTGTGCCATGGTCAGTTCAGGAGCTTCTTTCAGGGACTTATAGCTCAGCAGCCCGACCTCCTGTCAGCGGTGATACTTCACCTAGGGGGGGCTGAATTGGCCAAACTAGGGAGGCGAATACTCATTGATGGGTTCTTCTCCACTGTGGGTGGGTCTTCAGGACTTGGGTGGCACGGTGGTAGGATCTCAACTTATCCCGGGGTGGCAGGGACTCGGTCAGGGTGTTGAATCACTCGATAAAGGGGATCAACACACAGTGGGACAAACTATTTCAAGCCCCCACTCGGCCTGCAGATGATCCAACATGGGTGTATTGGTTCTACCTGGTAATGGGTGTATTGGCTCTGCCTGGTAACGGGAGTCCATGTGACGGAGGAAGGGAGGGTCCTGTGGTCTGATGATGCCGGGGCCTGGCTGGAAGGGGTTACTAGAGGGAGAACTTTGTCGGGTAGACCTAGGCAGGGGGAGGCCAGATCGTCGGTTAACAATGCTGGCCTGTGGCGGTAAGGTCATTATCGGTGAGCACATATTTTGAGGTCTGAGGGGGCGGGCATCATCCTATGGAGGTTCCCGCCCAGGGGGAGGAGCCTGCGGGCCACTCCCACAACTCCAGGGGCAAGGTAATAGATGCTGCAAAGCAAAGGAGCGCGGGTAGGAGTAGTTCACGCTTTCCTTAGGCTGGTAGCCACCCCGCGCGCGTGGACTCATGACGCCACCGGCGCAGAGTAAGGGCCCTCCTTTAGTGGGTAAATGGAGTTCAGGGCGTAGACCGGGCAATTCCCGGGGTAACACTGCGCATGCGCACATCCAGAGGGGAGGCGCAGCTTGTAAGACCTGACACCGGTAGTGACCCTGCCATATGGCCAGAAATGTACAAAAATTCTAGATGAGGATGTTTAGTATAAGTTAGGAATAACATGTATTAGAGTTTTGTTAAAGTCAGGCTCTCAAACTTGTTGCTAAGAGTATGTAACTAAATGTCCTGCTGAATTTTTGTATAAATTGTTGATTATGCAATTAAAACCTTTTTTAATTTCATACTTTAATAAATACGGCCGGGCGACTAGCGCCCGCCTTCCAAAAAGTAAAGACGTCTCGTGTCCACGTTCCTGGGTATTGGGTGCCGGATTGGGGGGGAGGCGGCAGCTAGTCGCTGACCATGTGAAAAGGGGGGGCCCTCGGCCCCCCCGCACGCATGGCGGCGCGGCGACCGTCGCCCCCACTGTCTCCTTGGTTGCCACTCGGCGGTGGGGGCGTGCCCTGGGGGGCGCGGCCCACCGCCGATTGGCTGGCGGCCCCCTTGACCCGGATCCTGGGAAATGGGTCCGGGTCAGGGGGGGCGGGCTAGAGGAGGGGCCACCTGGCCCCTCAGGAATAAAGAGATAGGGAGCGCCCAGGAGACCCCCTTGTCCCTGGACGCTCCCTCGCCGAAACGGTGTGCCCCGCGCTCGGGGCTGCTTTGTTTTCCCACCCACCATCCCTTGGAACAAAAAGTTTGGTAGCAGTTCTTATCCCTGGTTGGAGGGTAAGTTCTGGATGTACGGTCCACGGGTCTCACAGGGTAATAGAGATGAACGGTTGGTGTATTTTGTTGATGCTTTTGTCTAGGAATTTTTCCCCCTTCTAGCAAGTCATGTGTGAAGCGAACTGTATTTAATGCTATGTGTCTTTAGGCCCTTTTTCCCTTTGTAGCTATACGTTGATACTGTTTGAAGTGAACTGTATTTAATGCTATGTGTCTTTAGGCCTTTTTTCCCTTTGTAGCTATACGTTGATACTGCTTGAAGTGAACTGTATTTAATGCTATGTGTCTTTAGGCCTTTTTTCCCTTTGTAGCTATACGTTGATACTGTTTGAAGTGTACGGTATTTATTGCTAGATGTCTTTAGGCCTTTTTTCCCTTTGTAGCTATACGTTGATACTGTTTTATTAGCCAGTGTAGCTGTCCTTTAGAATTTTTCCCATAGGTCGTCGTATTTATTAGGTATGGGGCATGCGGTAAGGTCATTATCGGTGAGCACATATTTTGAGGTCTGAGGGGGCGGGCATCATCCTATGGAGGTTCCCGCCCAGGGGGAGGAGCCTGCGGGCCACTCCCACAACTCCAGGGGCAAGGTAATAGATGCTGCAAAGCAAAGGAGCGCGGGTAGGAGTAGTTCACGCTTTCCTTAGGCTGGTAGCCACCCCGCGTGCGTGGACTCATGACGCCACCGGCGCAGAGTAAGGGCCCTCCTTTAGTGGGTAAATGGAGTTCAGGGCGTAGACCGGGCAATTCCCGGGGTAACACTGCGCATGCGCACATCCAGAGGGGAGGCGCAGCTTGTAAGACCTGACACCGGTAGTGACCCTGCCATATGGCCAGAAATGTACAAAAATTCTAGATGAGGATGTTTAGTATAAGTTAGGAATAACATGTATTAGAGTTTTGTTAAAGTCAGGCTCTCAAACTTGTTGCTAAGAGTATGTAACTAAATGTCCTGCTGAATTTTTGTATAAATTGTTGATTATGCAATTAAAACCTTTTTTAATTTCATACTTTAATAAATACGGCCGGGCGACTAGCGCCCGCCTTCCAAAAAGTAAAGACGTCTCGTGTCCACGTTCCTGGGTATTGGGTGCCGGATTGGGGGGGAGGCGGCAGCTAGTCGCTGACCATGTTGGCCTTTCCCATCCCAAAGCTTTCCCATTAAAATCCTTACGGGGCAGGTATTTAGCCCTAGCGCTATTGACAGCTAGGTAGGTCATACTAATGCAATGGGGAACGACCTCAGAGCCTGACCTGTTGTCCTGGATACATCGATTATGACACCTCTTAGCCATGGGCGTAGGAAGCGTGGGGGACGCGGGGGATATATCCCCCCCAGATTTTGGAGTGGGGGGGACACGGGGGACATGGGTGGGGGAACGAGGCGACAAAAGATTTTCCCCTCTGCCTTCTGTTATTCACAGGGCCATTAGCACTTGTAAGTGCTACCTAATGGCCCTGTACTTGACCTGCCTGGAGTCAAAGTCTTCAAAGAGGCCACCCGCCCTCTGCCCTTTGTCATGCTGCATGAAGGCTCTGCGGTCTGGGAAGGGCAGAGAAGGAAAACAAACTATTGTCTCTTTTCCGTCATGCCCAGGGAAGTACTCTCTCTTGCTTCACCTTTTCCTTCTTTGTTTCCCTGTGAAATGGATCCAAAAATGAGCAGACCACTTTGGCTGGAAATGTCCGCATTTGCTGACTGTTGTATAATTCCAAAGAAAAACCTCAGACAGAGAGAAAAAAATTATTCAATATCTAAAGAAAGTCAGTAGACAGGCCAGATTGTTATTTACACCCACACACATTATCTCCACTTTACAGAGTTTGCCAGTGAAAACGCTACTTTCTTTTTTTTTCTTCTTTCTTTGAACAACATTGTTTTTTCCAGGGTGGGTAAGTGCACCATTCCTAAAGGGACTGCAATACCTGGTTGATGGGTGGAGTGGAAATGTTTAATATGATCGTTTTCAACTATTTTAATTATTTTAGCTTATAAAATGTGTACTGCGGCTCTGTGTCCGAGGATGTGGTCCTTTTTAAACCAAACTGCTTACATTTTGAAAGGATTTAAGCAATGGACATTGAAATGGGTCCCTTCCTAATCATGTAGACCTGTTCTGAATTTTTCAAGCAAAATCACTTACTGATTTCTGAATAATGAGTTTAAAACTGTTAAGGTAACCATGTTGTTCCTGAATATATTTCACATGCGTTGCTTCTTCTTGCATTCCTTATGAGTGTTTACTTTTTCCAGGGTGATTCATTTTTTTCAGGCAGCATTTTACTGTTGTCTAGTGCATAATTTGGATTTAGTCGCAGCACAATTGAGTTGTAGCTGAAGGCAGTGCAAATTTCTCTCAGTGGGGCAATATGGTGTTCAGTGTGGGAGAGGATGTGGCACTCTGGCCAGAGCTGCTGAATTTGGAACTGGCGCACCATTTTCAGCCTTCATGACCAGTCCACCAGACCGCACTCCTGACAGAACTGACTCTGATGCTACACCTTAGAAGGCCCAATAGGCCTTAGAAGCCCTGGTGTCTTAGCACCCGCAGGTGGACCCTAACGGTGGCAAGTGTGAGTTAACCTTGAAGGCCTGTCTACCACATTCCATTCTGCAGTTCACCTCCAGTCTTGTGAGCAGGTATACGAAGAAGCACACCCTAGATCGACAGTGACACTGAGGTCACAAGATCCTTGAGGCCAGTCCACCGCACCCATTGGTACCTCCATTGGCCTTTTTCAGCAGTAGTAGTGCAACTCACCAGGAAACGGCAATGAAGGATTTGCATGCACACCAAACTTAGGGGGTGTTTATAATGGAGGTGGGACCGCCATGTCACCCCGTCAGTGGTGGCCCCACCGCCATCGGTGACTGCATCACCACCAGCCATTTTACAATGGTGGGTGGTTCCCTGGCGGTCAGAAAGACCAACCGCCATGCACCCGACTGGCTCCTTGGGCCCTCCAGTGCGGCGGAGGGGCTCGTGGTTCCTTCAATGCTAGTGGTGCCTACCAGGCACCGCACTAGGGATTACGATACCTCTTACCCGCAAGCCTATCCATGGCGGTTCACCCGCCATGGAAAAGTTGGCAGAAAGGGACGTTGGGGGCTCATAGCAGGCCCCTTTCCCCCAGGCATAGGACCCGGGGGCATCTAAGATGCCCCCCTACATATCACTGACCCATGTGGCAGGCACCGCATTGTGCCTGTCACGTAGTGCAGTGATATATGTAACATGTCAGTTTTTACATTGCAGCGGATGATGCAGCCAGCAGCACCTGCTGCAATGTAAAAGATAGGCACTGCAAACGCCATGATGGCGGTCGCATTGTAATTACTATCGTGGGGCCGCCACCTTGCAGGCCAGCGGTTCCATTCCCCGATTTGATGGCGGACGGATTAAAGTCCGCCTGCCATCGTAATCAGCCCCTAATTTTGCAAACTTCATGGCCTCTGCTTCATTCACAAACACTTTTAACATGTGCAGCCTGCTTTCGCGCCACTGGAGTTATGCAGTAATGGAGGCCAAAAATATGTCGCAGTGTTGACTAAATTATGCAACAATAAAAAGGCTGCAGCGTAATGTGGTGCATTTTATGATACTTTATTATTTTGATATATTCATACATACTAACAGCCTCTGCAAAGCTTTTGCATCATTAGTACCTGTGTAACATACAAATGCAGCAGTGGGAAAGGTGACCAGTCAACCTTTGCAAAGGGCCCTACACTTCACAGCAACATAAGTCACATTTCTTTTAGTAGTTTTTGATCCGTTTGAGCTACAAAATTGTTTTGGGTAAAATCGTTAGATTATGCAGCAGATGATGTATTATGTGGCAAATATGATACAGCCATAGTTAAGTGGAAAACATTTTTCCACTTAACTGAATTTTGTTCCAGCATTGTAGTTGATCAATTTGTAAGTACGCCAAACCCAAAAGTCGAGTTTGGACACAATTTGCATTTTAAAAGAAGTCCTACAACACAGGGCTACTTTTAAACTGACCTCTAGCTTCAGCAGTGCACACATGCAAACGCAGAAAAGGCTGCTGGCCTCTAAACTGCCATGCCCTATTATATTCTAGGGACTTAAAGGTAGTTCTAATCCCCCTGCCCTATTATGTACTAAGGCCATATAGGAGAGGTCATAGGGGTACCCTAACCCATAGTGCACCCTAGGATATGTAGGTGTTTTCACAGTATCTTTAAGTGTCTCTTTCAGAATAGCACTGGCCCTGTGCCTGTTCAGGCAGAGGCCAGGGTCAGTCAGTCAGGTACCACCAGTACCAGTCAGCAAAACTTTGGGGAGTGTACAGGGCACAGGATGACTTTGCAACACTAAAGAAGCACAAACTCAGAATTTAAAACATAACACCATGGTTGGGGGGTTCTCTTTATTAACCAGAATTGATTTCTACCCTAATCAATCAATTTTCCAACATTAGGATGAGGAAAGACTGGGGAAAAATCAAAACGTTCTAATCTATACCTTGACGTTTTCATGCAGTTCTTTGATGACGGTTAATAGCTCACTGTTCAATGTTAGGATTTGAACTTATAAACTGCAAATACCAAAAGAATCTCTATTATGTTATGTTACATAAATTTATAGCGCGCACAGCTACTCATGAGTATCCCGGCGCGGAGCCTGGCGGGGGAGGAGATGGAGTACTAGCAGGAGAATAGATGAGTTTTCAGTTTCCTTCTGAAAACAGCAGGGTCCTGGATAGTGCGTAAAGCAAGAGGAAGGGCGTTCCAGGCAGCCGCCGCCTTCACCGTAGAAGAACTGCCCCCTATTCTCTGAAGCTTAAAGCGAGGGGTCAGAGCATAGCAAAGGGACGAGGACCACAAAGGACGTGCAGGAACATAAAAAGAAAAGCGGCTCTGTAAATAGAGAGGACCACGATCATGCAGGGCACGGTGGGCCAAAATCAAGGATTTAAATTTGACTCGCTCCAATATGGGGAGCTAGTGAAGAGAGCATAGCTGTTGTCGGATACTGTTTCTGGCCGGAATGCCCAACAAAAGTCTGACTGCTGTATTTTGAACCACCTGCAGTTTTTTCAGCAGGTACCCAGGAACACCAGCATAGAGGGCATTCACATAGTCAAACCTAGACAGGATCAGAGCACAGGCAACAGCTTTCCTCGCTGCTAGAGGGAGGAGTGGGCAAAATCTTCTGAGGGTTTTAAGCAAGCCGAAAACAACATCCAGCCAGCTTGTTGATGTGTGTCGAGAAGGAAAGACATTCATTAAACCAAACCCCCAAGTTTTTTGCTGCTTTCCCTGATGAGGTGGGTGACGGAAACTCAGGAGGCCAGAGCTGCTCTCTGTAATTAAGGGGAAATTTGCCAAAGAGCAGAACCTCCATTTTTTTCTACATTACATTTAAGCTGCGCCTCAGCCAGCCATTTAAAAATCGAGGACAGACAGTGTTGAACCGGTAATACTGTGTCCGCCTCTTTGTCCCAGGTAAAAAGCAGCTGGATATCATCTGCATATGCCATCACCTTAGCCCCCAACTCCTCTGCCAAATAGACCAGCCGGGTCACATAGATGTTAAAAAGAAGGGGGCTAAGTGAGGAACCCTGTGGAACACCGGTTGTTACCGGTTGAGGGGAGGAGGAGGATGGTGGGATCCAGATCTGCTCGGCACGCCCATCCAGAAATGACCTAAACCAGTCCCACACGACGCCTGACAGACCGATCTTAGCCAGACATGAGAGAAAAGATCGTGTGGGACCGTGTCGAAAGCCGCCGAGAGGTCAAGCAAAATTAATACTGCTCTCCCGCCGGCGTCAAAGCACGCCCGGATGGCTTCAGCCACCTCCACCAGCACAGTTTCTGTGCTGTAGGATGCCCTGAACCCTGATTGAGCAGGGTGCAGAAGCAACTCCCTTTCCACAAAGCCTGTCAACAGCTTATTGACCACCTTCTCACACACCTTCACCACAGCAAGGAGGAGGGAGATAGGTCGGTAATTTCCTAGGCAGAGGGTGTCCAGCAACGGCTTTTTTTTAGAAAAGGAAGGATCTTGGCCTCCTTCCAAGCCCGCAGGACCACCCTTTTCTGAAGAGACAGATTGATAATGGTATTAACCTCAGTGTTGATAACCTCAACAACTGCTGCCAGTGTCCTTGCTGGACAGGGGTCGGAAGGTAAGCCTGATTTCAGAACCTTCAAAATTTTATGACACACCAATGGGTCCACTGTGCTGAATACGGACCAGGTGGGGACTAGACCAGCAGATGACATTCTAAAGGTATCTCCATAGTGCTATTGCGAAGAATAAATGCTGCATGGATAGCCAGAATTTTAAACCAAAAACAGCAGGAAAGGGTGTTGCACCAAGAAGGTGAAGATAGCGACACACTTGCTTGAGCCATCGGGGACGTGAAGCTCTGAACAACAGCAGTAACTCACTGACCTATTTACATGATATGCATTTTGTGATATGCGTGGTACACGTTCTTTGCGCAGGCATATTACCCCACTGTGGCTACCTTACCAAGAATCAAAACATCCACCAGCCAAACCTCTGATCTCTCTCAATAAAGAACATTAATCACCGAAGTTATCTTCACATTTTTATTGTTGCCTGATAATTGCTGGAGACCAGGAATGCAGCAGCAGGTATTTTTCAAACCATAATGCGCTTGCAAACACGACGCCCCCACCCTAAGTCAGCGACCTTTGTTTGCTTGGTGCATGAAGATGCAAGATTCATATACATGTTTTTTTAACATTTGGTCTGATTACTATATGACTGTAAATAACAATAAAGCATACATGCAAACTGTAACATGCCTGCTTTTCTCAATATTTCACTCTGAAAGTATGCAATTGTATTTGTTTAACGGGCGGTGATTTGTATAGGGTCACTGGAAGTCCACAAGGTTGTCCCTGTCCCCCCCAGAATGTTAGTGTCTCCTACGCCCCTGCTCTTAGCTATGGAATGCATGTCCATGGGAGTAGAGGACAAAGGAAAAGTCTATGCTAAACTGCGGGCGCCCTTTTTGGAGCTGTTAACGCATGATATGAGGGAAGTTACTTGCCCTAAGTATTTGCAGATTCTTAACTTATCACCATTGGAACTGTCGTCAGCTGCCCAGTTATCGGCAACATAACCTTTTAAGCATTCCCAACAATTCTGACTGAAGTTTGTTTTTTCATAACGAGGCAACAGCTGGTGCGGAGAGGGTGGGGGAGGGACAGGTGGGTTAGGGTGTTTTTTTTATCATCTGTTCTGTTTTCAGGTGATGTTTTTTCCTTCAGTTTAAAAATCTGGTAGATGCCATTTGTCTAAGCAACAGCCCTGCTCACTGCGCGGCCTGCCTTTGGGTTCTTGGCTTTTAACACAGTGTAATTTACTCGATGATCGCTCTGCCGGCTTGAAGATTTAGGCAGGAAGCTGTGTCTAATAACTCTGTCTTCCGATAATAAAAATGATTGATTCCTAAAACAGGTCTATGCCACAGTTTTGGGCTTGAGCAGGACTCAAGTCCTAAAAAAAGAAGTGGGGGAGGAACTCGCCAGGTTCTGCAGAATGGGTGTGACATCTCCACGTGTGACATCACAGAAAGTAGATATGTGCATGCCCCAACTTGGGGACCATCCCCTTGGCACTACTGGTGTCCCTAAACTGGTTTAATTCTTTTCAATAAAAAATTTGACTCCAATGTTTTTTTTTTTTTTTTTTTTTCAAAACCTTTATTGGAGTAAGCATAGAAAAGTACAAGAATGGGCCTACAACCTCACGGGCTGGCCGCTAATAACAAGGCACAGTGCATGTAAGAAAATGTACACCCGTGGATGGGTACAGCTCAAGTACAAAGCATTACTCTATAGACATCACAGAACAATTTGTATTTTTATTTTTACAAAAAGAAACACAAACACTAAAAGGCGAATAAATGATACTTAAGGTCAGCCCAAAGAGCGGAGGGGACGGTTCCACGATCAGGAGAACACACCCAGAGCCCAGAGGCTCCAATCAAGTCGGGGAGGGGGGGGAGGGGAGCAGCGGGGAGAACCGGAAGTATAAAAAACCTTACGGAAGGGTTCCGGGAACTCTAGTCTAGGGAGAAAGGACAATCTCAGCTGTGTTGTCAAGGGGAGGGGTGCAAATATCCCCACGATAATCATTCCACTGGCCCCAAACCTTCGTCCACGCCCTGGGCCTGCCTCTGGCCACATAAACCGTCTTCTCACGAAACATGGACCAGTCCATATTGTCTTCCCACTTTGAGACCTCAGGGGGCCTGGAAGCGCCCCAGAGTTGCGCGACATCCCGCTTCGCAATCATGTAACCAAGGGTAGCCCATCTGGTCTGGGCCACCGAGTAGTCAGTGGGCTCCCACACATTCAACAGACATCTGCGAGGCTCCGGCCGCAGGGCAACACCCGTAACAGCAGTCATCACCTCAAGCACAGCAGTCCAATAAGCAGCTACAACCGGGCACTCCCAAAGGATATGCAAAAAGGTCGCACTCAAGCCACATCCACGCTTGCATAGCCCATCCGAAGAAAAGCCCATCGCAACCAGACGCGGACCAGTGACATAGACCCGATGAAGAATCTTAAGCTGAACCAAGCGGAGACGGGCAGGAATGGCCACCTCCTTGGGAGAAGAGAGCGCCGATTGCCAATCCTCGTCGTCCAGTTCCAACCCATCGCAAACCCAAGCCTCCCGAAGTTGGACCAGTAAGTCCGCCCGATTATTAATCAATTTCTTGTAAATAAGAGAAATAGTGCTATCGGGAAGATGCCCATCAAGGACACGGTCCTCGAGGGGGGAAGATTCAGGCAGGGCCTCATCAGGGACCAAGACTGAGGCGAGGGCATGCCGGACCTGCAGGTAGCGAAAAAATTCCCTACCACTCAAACCATATTCCGCCTGGAGGGCCTGGAACGACTTCACACAACCGTTCGAGTACACGTCACCCTCCTTACAGATCCCAATCACATCCCAGCGGTCGAAACCCTTGGTAGACCAGAGCCCGCCCAAACGTTCGGATGCATAAATCGGCGTCGCCAACGTCAATCGATCCTCCCACCCCAAACTCACACTCGCAGCCCGCCACACCGTTACTGCAATCCTGGATGGGCCCACAAGATGGCGCCCGGCCGATCGGGAATAAAGCGCTCTAGTAAAGTCCCCACCCGGAAGCTGGAGTCTGTCCATCTCGAATGCAGGATTACGACCCGGGGAAAACATCACGTGATTAATGGCAGACAACTGGGAAGCCCAGTAATATCGCTTGATATCGGGGAGCGCCATGCCCCCGTCATACCAAGGGATGGTGAGCTTTGCAAGCGCTATACGCGGACGCCCATCCCATATCAGTTGCCGTTGAAGACTCTCAATCTCTTGGAAATAGGTCTTAGGAATAGCGTCATAGGAGTTTTGGAGCGCGTAAAGGAATCGCGGCAAGGAAATCATTTTAAACAGAGCCGCCCTGCCCAGAGGAGACAAAGGAAGCTTACGCCAACGGGCCACATCCAGGCGCAATCTAAGCAACGGTGGGAGGAGATTACGGTCAAAGCGGAGCGTCGGATCCAACGTAATAAAAATCCCTAAATACTTGAAACCCGAGTGGACCACCTGAATAGGAAGTCTGCTCGGCAAGGGGGGCAAAACCCCCGAAAGAACATATACACAGGACTTGGTCCAGTTAATAACAAGGCCCGAATTGGCTCCAAAGGAAGCAAGAACGTCAAACAGAACAGACAGAGATTTACGCGGGGAGGTGAGATATAAAAGGATATCGTCCGCGTAAAGCGAAACGCGGTCCTCAAAGTCCGGAGACCAGCGGATCCCCTTGAGGGAAGGTTCCCACCGAAGCCAAGCAGCCAATGGTTCCATGGCGAGCGCAAACAGTAACGGAGACAGGGGGCATCCCTGACGGGTACCCCTACCAAGGATGAAAGGAGCCGAGACCCTACCATTCACCACTACTTGCGCCAGAGGTTCCGCGTACAGTAACTGGACCCAACCAATAAACTCAGGCCCAAAACCAAATTTCTCAAGAGCCGCCCAAAGATAAGGCCACTCCACCGTGTCGAAGGCCATGGAAGCATCCAACGATGCCAAAATGGCCGGCTCCGTCAGAAGCCCCGCCCTCGCGATCGCGCCGTGAAGACGACGTAGGTTCAGAGCCGTGTTGCGATGCGGGATAAATCCAGATTGATCCGGATGGACCAAGTCACTAATGACCGTCAAGAGACGGGATGCCAGGAGTTTCGCCAATACCTTGGGTTCAACATTTAACAGGGATATGGGCCTATAGGAGGAACAAAGATCACGTGGTTTACCCTCCTTGGGGATGACAACTATTGTGGCCAGTCTCTGATCATAAGGGAGAATACCCCGTTCCCGGGACTCCAGAAACATGGCGCGAAGATACGGAGCCACCCTATCGGGACGCAACTTGTACAATTCAATTGGCAACCCGTTCGGGCCCAATGCTTTCCCGGAACGGAGGGAACGGATGGCAGTAGCTATCTCATCAACCGTAAAGGGGGAGTCCAACGCCACACGGTCTAAATCGGAAACAATGGGCAGGGCTATATCACGCAACAGAAGGCGAGAGTCAACCACATCCCTCACAGACACAGGGGTATACACCACACGGAAGTAATCGGCAAACCGGTCAACTATTCCAATCGGGTCCGTTACACTCACACCACTCGCAGACTGAATCACGGGTACCACACGATTAGCTCTCTCCTTCTTATCCAGCCATGCCAGCAATTTACCCGCTTTGTCACCCACATCATACAAACGACCCTGTTGCTCCCGAAACATCACTTTGGCGGCATCTGTGACCATGGACTTATAAGCAAATTGTTTCAGACCCAGGGCATGGAGCTTCTCAGGTGTGACACCAGATTCCAAACCTTCCTCCAATGCAGAAATCTCCCCCTCAAGATCAACCACCTCTCTATTTCTCGCTCTCTTAGCCTCAACAATAAGGGAGAGGGCCTGCCCACGAATCACGGTCTTAAAGGCCTCCCATAGGGACACAGCAGAGGAAACCGACCCCTCGTTATCCAGAAAATACGAGTCCAAGGACTTAAGCAAAAGGGTGCGGGTCTCGGGGGAGGTGAGGTACCACTGATTAATGGGGGCCACCCGGCCCACTGCCTCCACCCCAACCTCAAAACGAAGCCAGAGCGGAGAGTGGTCAGAGATACCCCTGGGCAGGTGCACAATCTCACGCACCGCTGGGGACTGAGCCGCAGGCATCAGGAAATAATCCAGCCGAGACAGACTCCCATGGGCCCCAGAGTGAAAGGTGTACTGAAGCTGCGTAGGATGCAAAAGCCTCCAGCAATCCACCAGGCCAAAGGTATCCAAAAATCCACCCAACCACTGCTGAGCCGCAGGGGTATCCCTAGGGGGGTGGCGATCGTGGAGGCCGGAGACTACCGAATTAAAATCACCAGCCAGAAAGAGAGTACTATCAGGGAGGTCCAACAAGACACGGCCCAAATCTGAAAAGGTAGAAGTCTGCAAGCCGGGGGGCACATAAACAGTTAATAAGGAGAGGGCACGGCCTTCATATCGACCCACAAGAACAGCATACCGCCCCCGGTCATCCTGAATAACATCATCAATAGCCAGGGGGAGGGAAGCCCGGACAAGGATACCCACACCCCTGGAACCCGAGGTAAACCCCGAATGCGCTACGAGGCGATAGCCCCACCTATTCATTGCATGACAAACATTGCCTATCAAATGAGTCTCCTGCAGGAAAACAATGTCAGGAGATAAACGTCGTATACATTTCAACACCACACTTCGTTTGATACGATCTCCCAGACCATTAACGTTCCACGAAACGAATCTCAACCCGCTACCCCCCATCCCACCCGAAAAAGCCCAAACCCCCCACCAATGAGCACGACCATGAAAAGCAGGACAGATACAGAATAAAGTCGCCTTGAACACAGAACACACAAACAACGAACTTCCCAACCACCCACCCCCCAGGTAACAAGAAAACACCCCCCACCCTGCACCCCTGCAAAAAGCTAAAAAGCCACCCCAACCTGCAGTGTGCCTGTCGCCCAAGAACCCCTATTCTACACAAAGACCCCGGAGGAGGAAAGGCTCTGTCCCACCCGCCCCCCGATCAAACCAATGACGAGAATAGAATCATACATCAAAACACAAGTGAGGTAGAGGAACATAGGCTTACATCCCTGGAGAAGTTATAGAAAACAAGGCATCAGTCAAAGATGAAATGTTCAGCTCTCTACGCCACCTTCAGCACCGCCCGGGTGGGCTTCGGACTCAGTCTCAGGAGGTCGATGAGGCAGGGAGTCTAGCCAGTCATTCACAGCATCTGGCCGATCAAAGAAGAAAGTTCGATCATTATACTCCACCCGTAGCCTGGTCGGAAAGAGCATTGCGTAACGCATCCCCATGTCCCTAAGATGCTTCTTGGCACCACGAAATCCCATACGCTGCTTCTGGACCTGTTGGGAAAAGTCCGGATAAAAGTTCACCGTGGCATTCTCAAAGGCCACCGGGCCCTTCACCCGCGAGGCCTGCAGGATAGCGTCCCGATCTCTATAGTGGAAGAGCTTAGCAACAATAGGTCTCGGCGGGGCGCCTGGCTTGCCCTGGCCCCCCGGAACACGATGTGCGCGCTCCACTGCGAAAAATTTACTAAGGCCAGACGGAGAAAGGTGGTTCTGGATAAGGTCTTCAACCAGGAGATCAACCGAGTGGGGTTCTGGGTTCTCCGGCACACCAACCACGCGAACATTACAGCGACGTGCCCTGTTCTCAAAATCCTCCAAGCGCCGGGTCATGAAATCGTTCACCCTACGGAGATTGCCAATCTCCGTCTGAATATCAGAGACGTCCGTCGTGAGGCTGGATGATTTCAGATCCAACGACTTCACCTTTTCGTTCGTCTTGGAGAGATCGGCTCGAATCAAATTCACCTCAATCGCCACAGTGTCAAGTTTGTGGGCCAAGGTTTCGTACTGTTGGCCTATGGATTCCCTCATGCCAGAAATGGCGCCCATAATGTCCTGCAAGGAGGGCTCCGTCGACGCATCCACCACTTGGTCGGACGCAATGGGACCGGGCAGGGCAGCTCCGGGGGACCCTTTAGAGTGGGTATAACGATCCATAACATTAGATTGAACCGGACCCCCGCGCAGAGGTGTCTTCGTCTTGCGCGTCTCTCGGTCCCCTCTGCCCGCCATTTTGAAGATGCGTCACGAGGAAAGTCACCAGGGTCGACGGACCGGGCACCAGAAATGGAGGCCCCGGGACCAAAGGACTACAAGAGGGGGAATCACCAGGATCGAGGCAGCCCACTCCAGGAACCGTGCAGCCAAGGCCAGACAACCTACTCGTGTCCCGGCCGCAGCTCCGGTCCGACCCTCTCACCAGTGTCCCAGTCTGAGGCAGAAACGAAACCGAAACTTAAGAGGGGGACCCACAAGACCAGTCCCCCTGCCGTTGTTGTTCAACTCCAAGACGGCCACCGAACCTCACCCAGTCCCGGGCGCACTTCGAGGGCGGAGCCCAAAAGTTCAATTGAACATAATTCAGGCACCCGATGTCCAAATCAGTTTCTGAAAGGTCCAGGTAGATCAGCCCAATGTCCTCTATATGAATCCTTGCAAGAAATCAGGATTAAAGCAGGATATTAAGCCGGGAGCGGCGGGGGTCCGGAGAGCGCTGTGCTCACGCGGCCATCTCGGATGCCCGCCAAGCTCCTCCCGACTCCAATGTTGTTGTAGGTATTTAAATCTTCATTTTATTAGTTCATAAACCATTGATAAGCATGTTACTCAAACCGAGTTATTCGTCACTCCCAACATGTTTAACATAAATCCAATGCATTTTGGGTAATAATACCCTTCATCAGGGAACATGTATCTGTGAACAGATAAGTATGTATGAATGCACGAGGAGACCATAATAAAGTACTGGTGAACTGTGACCTATTTAATGTGAATTTCTTGTGTTGTGAAACAGAAATTCCGCCAAGATACTGTGGACTACAAATTAGGGGAGGTGTACACTTGGGCAGAGGTGTGCGCAGGCCGACGACAAAACAGGTCTGAAACACAACAGACAGATACATCATCTTCAGGCAGCGATACATCAAATAGACCAAGAGATGTTTTGAACAAGTCAGACCCCAAAAACAACCCACCACAGCAACCGAACAGCCACACACTTTAGGACAGGTATGCACCACTGGACAGGCACAGACCCTGGCAGAGCCTTTTTTAAAGGTTGACCCACCAGAAAAAAAAGACCCCGGAGGGGCAAAAGAAAAAGAAACTCGGAACACTAGGAGCACTACAGCAGGAGGGAAGAAAGACAAGGGGAAGAAGAACTGAAACAAAACAACTTGGTTATTAACATCTCGGATGAACCCTTGCAGCAAATCAAAATGAACACATTACAGAAAGGCATGTCCATTGTACCTACCACAAGAACAACCAAACTAGAGCTCGAAGTTAGTTTGTTTAAATTAATGAGAACATTACGGCTTAGACATTTTTTTGAGAACGTGTTACCAGACCAAAAAATTACCAATGAAGACCAACTGCGAGGTCTCACACCCTGGAGCACATACATGCTTCCTACCAGCCACAAGACTCTTGATATATTTGAAAACCTGGTTAAAACAGATTTATCCAAATTGAACTTTACAAAAAACACCAGTGGATAACACATGCTAAGCTCATCTTAAGATATATAGATGACAAATTCCTATTGTGGAGCGTATCCAAAACACTACTGACAGAGGCACTCATGAACCTAAATAAAGTGGATGACAGAATACAATTCACATCAGAAATTCAAGATCAAACAATAACTTTTCTTGACGTAGAGATCACAAGAACCACAACAGGATTTGCCACTGATTTATATTGGAAATCCACAGATCGTAACAACAGTCTACATTACCAAAGTTTTCATCAGGACAGCCTCAAACAACATCTCCCATATTCACAAATGCTTATAGTGAAAAGAATACTGTCACAACCCCAAACAGCCATCATAAGAATTAATGACATGGAACAAAGGTTCACGGAAAGAGGATACACTAAGCATGTGCTTTTACAAGCAAAAACTCGGTGCGCACAAAAATCAAGAAAGGAATTACTGTCTAAAACACCCAGCACAGTGAATACCAAGATGATGGTAGTCTCAAAATGTTCCACTAAAAGCAGGGCATATCGTAACATCATCAAACAACTTTGGCCTATACTATCACAGGAGAATGAATTCAACAACATTTTTATAGACTAACCTATCTTTGCTTACCAGAGAGATAACAACCTGGGTGAAATCTTGAAGCACCAGTCCAAGGAAACGGAAACAACTCATAAAGGCACGGTACTGTGTTACAACTGCAGTATTTGCCATAATGTCATTATGGGACTCAAAATAATGCATCCACGGAAAGGAAATATTATCAAACTTAGAGTGACGGCTACATGCGATACTATGAATGTAGTGTACTTATTTAAATACTCGTACCGCCAAGGATACATTAGGAAAATGGAACGAAAGATCACAACAAGACTCAATGAACATAAATCTAACATCCGCAACAAACAACTGAAATCCACTGTAGCAAGTCACTTTGTGGAGAAACAACATAACATTAGTCAAATCAAATTTACAATTTTGGAAGTCGTCCCAAAAACAGAAGGAAGAGATAATAATAAAGATCTTTTACAAAGAGAGAACTATTGGATCAATAGATTGGAAACCCTGAAACCATTTGGGATGAACGACAGATTGGAATATAGCTGCTATTTGTAAATGTATTGTCCTTAGTCTCTGGCAGATCATCCTTAGCTTGAATTAGTGTATTTACGTTGTACCAGTATTTTCATTTCTTATCTATCAGGTTTATCATGATGAAACACTGTTTTTCATTAACATTGGCGACATTACACCTTTTTCAACTCGGTGGAATTACAGGTCTTTCTTCATTTCACGCAATTAAGGTAGCACATTATTGTACGTGTGTTTTTCTCACGAACAATAGGTTTCACATTAACACTTTATCCACTACAACATGGCCACCGTGAAACTTCTATTACAGTCCTCTGTTTATGTCTATGACGGACATCACGTGCTAATTACTTCCGCAACCGCAAGTTGCATTGACACAGCCGCCCTGAACTACGACCACCGGATAGCACACAACTGAGGAAATCCCAGTAAGTAACCAATCTCGGTTTTACCTTACGTCTCTGAATTGTTCAAGAGACTCCGTCCCTGACGACAAAGAACTGTTCGTTTCTCCGGTCACTAAAAATACTTTATTGATCATGAACGCATGAACATTTATTTACTTCTGGTACCGTCACCAATGAGCACTGCATGCTTTGTTGGACACAATGATTACTTTATAGATCATTAACGCATGATATTTATTTACTGCTGGTACCGCTACCTATGAGCTATCTTGTAATCCCACGGGCACTTTCACTAATATCAAGCTCATACACCTACCCAGTGATTCACTTCATTACACAATAGCGCATGGTTTTCACGTTTCACCTAATACTTACCTAGATAGTTCACATAATTCCGTGCACTATGGAGTACATACCCTGTGAGCACACACAACTGTGAGAAAACCAGGGTACAACACAGGCAGTGAGCGTAAACAACAATATTGATCTACATCACAGAAAGTGACATCACTATGTGTGACACACAGGAAGTGACATCACTGCGCGTGACCTTGCATGTGGCATCACAGGAAGTGGTATCACAACCCATGACTTCACAAGAAGTGACATCAGATCACAAGACCTCACATATATTCAGCAGGTCTAGCATGAGTACATTTGAGCGCATTACAATATTCAACAAATTAGATTTTGCATCGGTGTTGTGCCAAAATATTGACCTAACCCAGACGTAAATCTGGGACTCAGCTTATACTTTTTTTTACTTTTATCCTGTCATAAAGAAATTGTCAACAAGAAAGGAAATTTGGCAGTAAATCTGTTCTGCTTAATTGTCTGCAGTGCCTTTAAAATATCTTATGGGGTTAAGGCACCTGCTGCAAAGATCTTGGTGTGTCAGCTAAATCTTAGGGAATAATAATAATAATGGTAAGATAACTCTGAAGGATAACGTATTTGCTGGAGAGATTTGTGTTTTGCTGAGTCCTAGTTTTAAATCAAAGTAGGATAAAGGGTTAATATGTTGCCTGCCATGCACATTATGAAACACGCAGATCACAGATTTTTTTTATTGTATGTCAATGGTTAAGTCGGTTGCTGCTTTTAAGACAGAGACCCATTTGTTATTTACAGATTACAAATTGTAATCCTTTTAATAGGGCACAGTGCGGTATGACGGATATGTGGCTCCTACACCTTGTAATCCTCATTGCCTCATTTAAACCAACATTCTTTTTATTGATGTACATACATATGATTTATTGCCAATGTATAATCTGTACGTGTGATTTAAAGCACTTTGGCACCCTACATTGGGATAAGTAGTGCTAAAGCACTATAAAATAAATAAAACAAAATAGTGGTATTTAAATTGTTATTTGTGTAAATACTGGGGTGACCAACACTTCTGACATTCTAATAGTGTATGCATATTTCTTATTCAGAGACTGAACAAATTCAAAAGCATTTCTCTCTCAAGTACCCGTGAAGTGATGAGATCTGAGCCTTTGTTTCCCCTTCATTACATCTAGGTGTGAGGGCCCCGATAATTTCCAGCCAGGATACTCCAACAAAAAATGGCCAAATGGCCCTTAACTCCCGCTCTTGTTATGAACGATGCTGGAACCTGACAAGCCCCTTCCCCACCTGCACATTGCTGCTCGAAACAAAAGAAGACAACGTGCAGGCGCTGCTGAAAGTGTCCCGGTGTCAGAAAATTACTCCGGGAAGAGTTGAACATATTTCTGTGAATTTCTGTGAAGGAGAAAAGGAGGGTTACACTCCGCTGAAAGTGGCCAGCTTTGCAGCAGGGTAGATGGCGTCTACCCTCCGAAAATAGTGGGTAGATGGCATCTACCCGCATCGTATCGACTGGAGCTATGGGCTTGAGCAGCTATCTTTTTTTAGCACCTTAAACAGTCGTATATTGTCTGAAAAATTATCAATGGAACTTTAAATGAATTTGCTGCATTTGACTTGAAATGTAGCAGCATTTGTCAACATCTCTAAGATGAGCACCTGAACACAGTACAGTGACGTACGCAAAACAAAATAGCAACACACCAAACACATAACAGGGCACAACAAAACCAGGAATTAATTTGAGCCGTTTTTGACTTTCAGTTGTGGTGACCAGCACTTATTTTTCCGCGTCAGCCATTTACCTCGAGCAAGAGAGGTAAAATACACGAAGCAGAAAGAGGAATGAATAGAAAGACAGAAAAAAACATTACAATGAAAAAAACAGAAACCTGCAAGAATGAAATAAACGAGAAGGGAGTGTCTCAAAGTGGATTAAAGAGACATGAGGTGTATTTAAGACAATGCAGCCCTGATATATTAAGCTCACTAACATTCAAGTGCACCGGCCTCAACTTCTGAGCAAGCTTTGGGCACCTGCTCATTCTTTAAAAAATTAAGTCCTGAACAAAACCTAAAAAGCAGAATGCAAAGTGACAATCACTCAAAGAGCACAGAACAAGTAACAACACAGTGCAATAATGCAACATAAAAAACAGCTTCAAAAATATTTCAAACACGGCACCGCCACAATTCCAAAATAACAAATATGCACTAACATTCTAGTCACACATTATTAACTCACCAAATCAGCTTTCATAATATGGTGGTAAAATATGCTTGACCTAAGCACTGCCTTACTTCCTACCATGGACATATATTAGTGCTAGTCTAAAATGCCTTGTGATCTGGCTCCTGGTATAATACAACCTAGCTCACTAGTAAATTGCTTTTTTGTCACAGGAACTTTAAATAAAAGTGCTGCTTGAGCTGGAAATGTAGCAGCATTTCTTGATATCAGTACAGAGTGTAACCACAATGGAACATGAGGTGAAATAAGCTAAACAAATATACAGCAATGTCATTAAAAGAGAATGCTGAACAATAACCAAAGTAGAAAAAATAAATAAATAACGGAACTAAAAAAATGTGACGGTGCACAAAACAACAAAGCACATCACCACCACAACACAATGCAACAAAATAATGGTAAGGGGCACACTGCCACAAAAAATCAACATAATCTGAAAAAATCGTAAATTAAAAAAGTAACAATACAGCACAATAGTAACACAATACCATAATACTATATATCAAAATTGCACATTTCTTATTTTAAGCTGCAGTGTACCGATACAACAAAAATCTTTGTAATAAATACATCAGTAAAATACTCCACTGCAACGCAATGTCATGCTGTTAAACCAGCACAACAGTGTGCTAGAAAGCATCACAACAAAACACGACAATGACGTAACAAAATAGCAAATCGGCGCTGTTGAGCTGTTTGATTGCGTTATTGATCTATTGTTTTTCATAGGTATCTGATATAACAAATATCCTCTGAAGATGTCTCTGATACGAAGAGAATATAGGCACTGAAAGTAGGAAGTATTCTCGAACTGTTTTATCTGTATTATAATACATCCTGTTAAATGTGTGCCACCAAAAATATGACAATTGATTGTCAACCAAAAATAAGGTAGGAGGGTATATGGTTAAGGAGGACCAGCGCTGGACTGGACTTTGTGTTACCCAAGTGTATTTTCATTATTGGGGTTATATTGTTTTGTGTTGATGGGTTGCATTGCTATGCTGTGTCGCATTGTTGTGTTTTCATGTTGTATTTTTGAGTTGTCATTTGGGATTTTGATTTGTTGTTTTTCATAAGTGTTTTAGTGTTGTTTTGCATTTTTATTTTGTTATTGCTGCTGTGTTGCGCTGGGCTGTATTGCTTGTTTTATGGTGTGTTATTGCAATCAATTGTTGTGGTATGATTTTGCTGTACCTCATCCATTGTTTACGTTCTTAAATATGCATAGTTTTTGTTGGCACAATATCCTCTGAACAAATCTGCTTTCTTTTTTTGCAACATGTCTTTATCTAGGCACACATGGGATACATTATTCCAAACAACAAGAACGTGCAGCTGTACTTTACATAACATATTCAAAGTAACAAATCACCTCGAGGAAGAGTTGTAAGCCATCTGTGGGAAAGCAAAACTGTTCACAAACTAAAATTATACCAGAAAAAAAACAACTACACTTTAGTTGAATTGCATAATCTGAGTAGGTGTATATATTTGTGCAAAACATAATGAAATGATTCCTGAGGTAATAGGAGCTCCTGAAATACAATTGCCTAAACAAACACCATAAATTATCTTACTAAGGCTTAGGAACAAAGGAAATATCTGACGGGGAAAGTGGGTGGTGATATGGTTCACTTTTCACGTTTAGGGTCTAACACCTGCAGAGGTCATTCAAAGATGTTCAACCATTGGCCTAAATTAGTAAAAAAAGAACATTGGGGACATGGGGGGTTATAAGGTTGTCACAGCCAGTAGTGTTTCAGGATGAGGACAGCAAATTAGTAACAAGAGTGTCAATGGTGTACACGGAAGGTATTCATCGGTAGAATGGCCTTGAAATGGTACAAAAAGGCACCCGCATTGTGCTTCTGACCTTAACAATAAGCAGAGTGATAAATACATTACCACTCTCTATTAACCCTTTCGCTGCTAGGCCTCCCCGTCCTACCCCCTTCCCCCCTGTGCTGTGCCTTTTTGGGCTATTTGGGTTAGTTTGCGCTTAGGCCCCTGTACCTTTTTGTCCACATAAGGTATCCATGTAAAATGTGCGTCCTTTTGTTCCAACATCATGGGGATTTTAAAGGTATCCAGGGTTTGTTGATTCCCCAGTAGGGGACTGAGAACTTAGCCAAAATACAGCTAAATTGTGGGTTTCTTTGGAAAAATAGGGGGAAAATGCTGCAGAAGAAAGCTTCGTTTTTTTCCTTGCAAATGATATCATCAAAGGGTTTGTGGTGCTGAAACCATCCACTCCCCAGCTTTCAAAGACAGACATACTTTTGTCAGAAAACCAAAAGGTTTTACAAAGATTTGGCATTTTACTGGGACATGGCCTATTTTTGCTACTTTTTGTGCTTTCAACCTCCTTCCGGTTAGTTGTAGACATGGGTATAAAAGCAATAATGGTTCCTGGAAAGCTATACATTTCTGAAAAGTAGTTAAAAATGAATTCAGCAAGGGGTCATTTGTGTAGATTCTTTAAGGTTTTTTTAATAGAAACAGTCGAAAATAAGAAAAATTGAAAATGAGTTAAAAAAACAGCCATTCGTGCCAATGTTTTCAATTGTAACTTCTTCTAAGTTGACCGATTTTTTAAAGCAATATACTGTTACATCTGCTGGACCCTTCTGGTTATAAAGATATATAGGACTTGTAGGTTTACCAAGAGCCAATAACTGAGCTGCGTCTTGCAATGGTTTTTCATTGTGTACCGGGTATATAGCAATTCATTTGGTAAAATATAAAGAGTGAAAAATAGGTATCAAGCACACGTATGTATTGCCAAAATGGAAACAAAATATAGAGTTTAGAAGCAGCAGCTATTTGCACATCTCTGAAATTGTGGGTACCCATACTAGTATGTGAATCATAGGACATTTTTCAAAGTGACTTCTTTTTTACACATTGTCTTACATTTGGAAGGCAGAAATGCATAGAAAGTCAATAGATATTAACAGTTCTCTACAATTATGTGTTCACCTAAATCTCTCGATAAAAATGGTACCTCACTTGTGTGGGTAGGCCTAAGGCCCGCGACAGGTAACAGGCCAAAACGCAATGAGGGCACACCACATTTTTACACTGATAACTGACCCTTTTTTCAAAGTGCCTAGCTGTGGATTTTGAACCCTAGCATGGAACCTAGGGAAATCTAGCCAATCTATATATTTTGAAAACTAGATACCCTGAGGAATTCAGGAGGGGGTGACCTGTGTGGTACTGTTACCCAGAATCCCTTGCAAACCTCAAACTTTGTCACAAAAAAAATCCTCACATTTCTGTGATGGAAAGTTCTGGAATCTGTGTGGATCCACAAAATTCCACCCACCCCGCATTTCCCAAAGTCTTCCAATAAAAATGGTACCTTCTTGTGTGGGTAGGACTAGTGCCCGTGACAGAAAACAGGCCAAAAAGCAACTTTTACACACCACATTTTTTCAGTGAAAACTGGCCCTTTTTTCACAGTGTCTAGCTGTGGATTTTGAACCCTAGCTCTGCTGATACCTAGGGAAGCCTAGCAAACCTATACATTTTTTTAAAACTAGACACCCCAGGAAATCTAGGAGGGTTGACTTGTGTGGTTCTCACCAGGTTCGGTTACACAGAATCTCTTGCATCCCTTGCAGCCTCAAACTTTGTCACAAAAAACACATTTTCCTCACATTTCTCTGATGGAAAGCTCTGACATCTGTGTGGATCCACAAAATTCTACCCATATCTTATTAACAAAGTCTCCCAATAAAAATTTCACCTCACTTGTGTGGGTAGGCCTAGTGCCCGTGACAGGAAACCTGCCAAAACACAATGAGGACGTTTTTACAGTGAAAACTGATCCTTTGATACTTTGTTTTTACTTTCTCCTTCTCAACTAAAGTCCCAGCTGAAACATGCATCTTGGGAACTCTGCTTTAAATTGGATATGAATGCTTTACATGGAAAGAAGGGTGGTGAATTACTCCTAAACTCGTATTCAATAAAGCAGGCCCAGCAGTATGTCTCCTGGAATATCCCTCATCGAGTACGAAGGTTATGGTACCTCTTGCGACACGAGAAGCGTGGCTCAGTGGTTAGAGGCGGCAGACCCGGAAGCTGAGATCGGCCGTGGACCAGGGTTCGATTCCCCGCCTCGGCGGGTCTCGGGCTCAAAAATTCCACGGACTCGACAATTCTCGCTCCGGTGCCTACTCGACTCACGGGGTCACACTCTGCGACTCTGGGCAATAGCTTGCTTAATCTCCACTACGGCCCCTCGCGGCGGGATGCCTGGCTTTCACCTTGTGGATACCCTGCCGGGGTATCTCACAGGGGAATACCAGGACGGGTTCCCTAAGCAAGCGCCTTGATACCTTCGGGTGATACGTGCGCTATATAAGTCGCAATACATACATTTACTTCCTTTAAACTCTCTATTAGCAAAGTGGTATGGAACATCTCCCATATGTAATTTTTGTAATAAGGCAGTCCAAGACCGAAATCATGTTCTGTTTATTTGTCCTATATTACGCCCATTTCGTTCTAAATGGTTGAGATCTATTTGCTTACAATTGGGAATTCTTAATGTAAATACTTTTTTTCATGCCCTTTATTGTCCACCCAATGAAATGTTTTGCTTCAAAATTTTTAATTTTCTTAGGTGTTTTTTAGACATTTATTAATGAACCCTGTAGTGGTAATTTGTGGATTCTCCGGTCAGTGTTCATGTTGTGTTACTTTAAATGATTCTTTTTTGTTCATTACTGTATATTACCATTGTATATTTTTGGTGTTTAATTATATGATTGTTATATGTGGCCCTCGTTTGAGAGCCGAAAACATAATAATAAAAACTTGAAACTGATCCTTTTTTCAAAGTGCCTAGCTGTTGATTTTGGACCCTAGCTCTGCCAGCGCCTAGGGAACCCAAGTAAACCTATACATTTTTTTAAAACTAGACACCCAGGCCAATCTTCAAACTTGCTATTTTGATAATGCTCAAGATAATAATACCATATTAATCAGCAATGTCTTACTAAGAAATTACAAAAGTTGCAATATAATTAGTCTTGAAGGGAATCTAGTTGATTTCTGTCAGTGAGACATTTTATAGGGTAATTTGTATGCCCCTCATTTAATGAATGTTGTATCAGCATGAAAAAGACTGATTTTTCATCACTTTCCATAAACCTATGTTCAGACTTGTCTTGTGTCCATGTATAAATGATACCAAAAGTTACTGTATTATTGCTGCTGTCACAGTCTGTTTTTTAGTGAAACTGTTTTGAATCTTTCTTCCTAAACTTTGTTCTAGAAAGCCAAGGCAGATGATAATCTAACAAAGCAGCTCCCACTTGAATCTAAACTCATTTTTAGGTCTGGTGTGGAATATTTAGATTTCTACTACAGCTTCTGTCATCACATTTTTCTTAAATAGCACATCACAGGTGTATTTCTTCTTCAATGACATGCTTTTGGCTGTTTGGTACATCATTCCACCTTTTCTGGCAACACTGGAAATGCATGGTTTTAGGAAGTAGATTGCACAAGGAAGCCAGGCCTGGGATTCTTGCTTTCCAGCTCAGGGAAGACCTGGCTTGGCATTTCTGGCTGACTCTTCCTATTGGAGCAGGATCAAGACTGATTTGCTTATGGCCATGTCCAAATTGGGGTGGCAAAGTGTGCACAATTACACAAACTGGAATGCAGTATTAAGTAATTTGCAGCACCTGCAATTAATGAAAGCATTCCACTCATTACATTTGCTTTACTGCAGTGCGACACCCTAAGTGGGACTGGTAACACAGGCAACACAGGAGATGCATGGTTTGAGAAATAGATTACACAGTGAAGTCAGGCCTGGTATTCTTGCTTTCCAGCTCAGGGAAGACCTGGCCTGGCATTTATGACTGACTCTTCCTATTGGAGCAGGATCAAGACTGATTTGCTTAAGGCCAGGTCCAAATTGGTGTGGCAAAGTGTGCACAATTACACAGACTGGAATGCAGTTTGAGTAATTTGCAGCACCTGCAATTAAAGAAAGCATTCCACTCATTACCTTTGCTTTACTGCAGTGCGACACCCTAAGTGCGACAGGTAACACAGGCAACACAGGAGATGCCTGGTTTTGAGAAGTAGATTGCACAGTGAATTCAGGCCTGGGATTTTTGCTTCTCAGCTCAGGGAGGACCAGGCCTGGCATTTCAGGCTGACTCTTCCTACTGGAGCAGGATAAAGATTGATTTGCTTATGGCCAGGTTCAAATTGGTGTGGCAAAGTGTGCACAATTACACAGACTGAGATGCAGTATTGAGTAATTAGCAGCACCTGCAATTAATGAAAGCATCCCACCCATTACCTTTGCTTTACTGCCGTGAGACACCCTAAGTGCGACAGGTATGCCCAGATGTAGCTCCTGTGCTTACTGTGCTACTGGAACCTAGCTACACCCAACTGAAGAGCCCCAATTGAGTTGAAACCGGTCTTGGGTTGCTTGTGTTCTTGTTCAAGGAGAGCCTGGCCTAGCAGTTCAAGCCGAACTGTTCCTTCTAGAGCAGGGTTAAGAGTTATTTCGATATGGCTGGATCCAAGATGACGATGAAGTGATATGTGGCTCAAGTAATTACCAGGGGCTTAGAATAATTCAAACATTCCACCCATCACTTTTTTGTATACTTCAGTGCAACGCCTTAAGTGTGACAGGTATGCCCAGACTTGTACTCTGTGCTCACTCTGCCACTGGAACTGAACTACACTTGACTGAGAAGCCCCAAACAGAGCGAAGCAGTTTTTGAGTTGCTTATACTCTGGTTCAGGGAGGACCTGGTCTGACAGTTGGGGTTGGGATGTTCTTTTTGGAACAGGGTCAAGACTGATTTGCATATGGGCGGTGTGAAAAATAATGATGGACTGGGATGCATGCCTGAGTAATTACCAGTGGCTAAAATTAATTCAAGCATTCCATCTGTTACTTTTTTGCATACTTCAAGAAATATTGGGTGAACAGAATAACTATCTTCTAAGGATTGCTTCCATATTAAAGGCGTAACACATTCTTTACAAAACACTCTGGAAATTAAAAGGAAAATGCAATCTAATAACATCAGAGTTACTTTTCAACAAAATAACTTTTGAGCAAAAACATAAAAAACTGAAAATAACTTCTTTTATTTAGAAATTTAAATTTGATCATTATGCTTTTGTGCTCCCATAGTTCTTCAGATAACATTTTAATTAAGCCTTTCTTTCCCATTAATATTGTTTGCATTGGTTTTTTGTTTCTGTGCCCACCTTTTGTCATCCTTTTTAGATTTTCATGAGTGCAATATTTATTCACTTGTTTCTTCTTCTGTCCCGACTTCCAGGTTCCCTGTTCTGACATGCAAGCAGAGCAGAAGAAAAACTATCTTTTTGTAATCATCTTCAAATGATGCCGTATGTCATAAGCATCATCAGCAACTATTCTATTACAAATACCCTGAATAACTTGGGCAAGCAAAATGTATTACAATCTCAATAGTTATGCATTTTAATACGGTGTTGCACTAATTTTGGGCTTTTTTAACAGAACCCAGTATTGTTTGAAGCTTGTTATCTTGTGTATTTTTGGTCTGGCGGGTGCTTGTTTTGTGCTTCTTTTTAGCTTCTAGTGAGGATTGCGCTTGTTTTGAGCTTCAATTCCTAGATGGTTGTGCTTATTTTGGACTTCTTTAGGCGCAGGTAGTTTTATATTAATAGGATGCTTTGTCGGATTTGCAGCCAGGGAGGGATCTTAAAGTCTGAAAATGCAATCAGAAAGAGAAGATTGTACGTGGTGCAAACATTAAAACTGAAGGTAAGTAATGTCTTCAGTCCATGCTGAGAACAACAATTACTGTGCCTTTCTAACTCAAATCACAGGTACTAGTAAGGGCATGGCAATTCCTGCCTATGTCCCTATGCAACTGAATCATACCAACACAGATTTGAAAAATAATGTCTAATTTATTTAAAACTAAATTCCGAACCCAATGGGTATTAAAACAATATCTACAGACTCAAAAACTATTGGACTCAATTTGAAAGTGAAGGGTCCAAAATGCTTTTCTAACCAACAGCATGGCACCCATGGCTGGTGCAATGCATACAGTACAAGCTTTGTTAGTTAACACTTATTCATGATTAAACTATGAGGCCTCCTTGAGTAAAGTATTGCCTTCTTTCACACAATATATCATCATACATGCCAGCAGACCCGATTCAGGCGGGAGACCCCAGATTGTTGAAACCAAAAATTGCTTTATTTTAGCTGTCTCCACTTCTATATATGTCAATGGAGAAAAAACATTCCCCAGATTTCTTTTAATAATCTCCCATTTCCAGTTTTAAAATTGACATGTATGAACATGGTCATTGCATGGATACTCTTTTACTAACAATCACAGTCTAATTGTCAATGGGAGCCTTTGCACTCATTTTGCTTTCACCTGCAGGGTACACCATAGAAGCAGAGAGCTGCAGCCTAACGAAAGACAGGGAGGTCAAAGTCCTTTGCAGAGCTCTCGTGGTCACATTCTTTTCTACTGTGGAAAACAGCAACAGGGAAAGCAGTAGTGATTCTGGTGGGTGGACTGGTCCGTGACTGTTGCATAGGCTCAGTAGGTCAGGGCTCGGAACAGTAAGCTGCAGGTCACGTAATGCACTTCCGGGGCAGTAAGGGCAGAAGCATTACAAGTAGCAGTTGCAAGTGGAACGCAGCATTGGCAGCAATTTCCTTCTTGCTAAGATTGCTTGTGACCCAGGTCGCTCTTATTTCTGCACCGCTACACTTTTATCTTTTCCCTTCCCTATTACCCCTTTGTACTATCCCTTGGTTAACACCAGCTAGAATTGTTTACTGTCTATTTTGGGTCCACTGGTGTGTTTGCTTTTTTGCTAGGATTCCTTCATATTCAATTCCTTTGAATGTTTCCAGGTTTTCTGAAGGGGTTATTTATAGCCCGACGCATTCTACTTTTCCTAAGCGCTATTACTGATGCCATCAGGTGGACTAGCCTGGCTGGGGTTAGCTTATATCACTTGTTTCTGATGACCGACGATTGCTGTTGAAAATGATTAGCTGCCTTAGGTGTTTCTCTTTGTCTCAATCCCTTGCCCTACATTTCTCCTAAAATCTATCTCATTCAGGTTATGGGTACAGCTTAGGAAAATTTGTGGACTAACATTGGAGTCTTCTGCTGATTCTCGGAGTGTGTGCATGTTGAACAATTATGTATGTTGAAATGCTGTCAGATTTAAGCTATTACCCATTGTTTTTTCTTCTTTTTCATCTTGGGGGTTTTCTCTTTCCCTACCCATTCCAATACCTGACAGAAGTAACCATGGGCCAAATGTAGGTAAATGGCATTTACCGAATCGTAAATACAGAATTTTACCGATTCAGTATTTACAAATCGGTAAATGCCATGTAGGTAATTATTCTGTAACAATTACCGAAACGGTAAGAATCGGTAATTACCGATTCGGTAATTACCGATTCGGTATTTGCCATTGATTCCTATGGGCCTTGAAGCCCATAGGATTCAATAGCAAATACCGATTCGGTAATTACCAAATCGGTAAAATTACCGATTTCACAAGGGGGACAGGGTGTCACTTTGACACCCTGTTGCACCCGTTTCTGGCTTGTGTGCCATGTGACACACATACATGCCCTTAGAGCATGTCTGTGTGCCACATGGCACAGGTGTACATGCACAGATGTGCATGTACACAGGAATTCGTTATTTACCATGCAATAATATTTCATGGTAAATAACGAATTCCTAAGGGCCTGTGGCACTGTTTCAAGTGCCACCTACATCCCATATTACCGATTCTGTAAATTTACTGATTCGGTAATTTACAGATTCAGTAAATTTACCGATTCGGTAAATATACAGAATCGGTAATATTTTGGCCACCTACATCTGAAACTCAAAATACCGGTCGGTAACGGCCGAAATCGGCCGTTACCGACCGGTATTTGGCCACCTACATATGGCCCCAAATCTCCAACCACTTCTAAGTTGAGATGGGACCAAAAGGAGTCATGGGAATACCCACAAACTCTGGATATACTGAGGGCCTCATTCATGGAATTTTGGCATAGGGCATCGCAGCAATTCACCTTGCTGCGTTGCCATAAGTTAAAGTGAAAGGACATGAATGGACCGTATGTATCCAATACGGTGTATTCCTGTCCTTTCCCCCCAGCTCTGGGCTATTTGGGCAGCCTAGCACCAATTCAGGGAACTAGGTGCAAGGGTGGTGCCTGTGTTTTAGCAGTTTTGTTTCCGTGCAAGAAGAGGTCCCTGCCTGCACAAACACAATCCTGGGAGGCTTGTCCTCTTTTTATATGTCCTACAAAATGCAACACACATGGAAAGAGGAAAAAACGAGGAGAAAAAAAGTTGTTTCTCCTCATTGCGCCTCCCCTGGGGAGGCATAAGGTTTTGGCACATCTCACCAGTTTGATATGTTTTTGCAAATCTGGGGAAGATTCAGAATCCATGGGTGTTGTATGGGAACGTTCACTACAACGCCCATGGAACGTCTCCCTAGCGCAGAGTAAGGAAATACATCAATTTGTGCTACCTTGCCTCACACCATATCTATTAGGCCATTCAAAGCCACACAAAGTGGCTTTGTGTGATCATATTAAAAATGCCCCTGAGTGTTCCGATTTTTATTACAGAAACTCCACCGTGGACAACCTCTACCCTATCAGAGGTATTTATGCATGTGTAGTTTTCCACTGACAGTGAGCTTTTTGAATAATATTTTGATTGTAATTCCATGATGTGACTAACAATTTTTTTTTTTGTAGAGTTTTATGTAGCGCGAACTAGACCCGAACCGAATCAGGTATCAGAGCGCTTTACATAGCACCAGTTACGTTACATGAGGACACACTTTCATTTTTTTTTAGGCACGGGGAGATTAAGTGATTTGCCCAGAATCACAGGAGGTTTTTGGCGTCGTTACCGAGACTCGAACCCAGATGCCCAGGTCCGAGGTCGAGCGCCTTAGCCGTTACTCCTCTCCCCTAACATATAGTGAAATCAAGATATTCTTTTGAGAAAATTGCGCTTATGCTAACATTTGCTGATGGACGCCTCGATTCGGAAATTGCTAGTGCTTCACCCATCTTTTCAGCATGTAATTATTTGTTGTCCCTGTCGCACTCGATGTAATGTCATTTTCCCAGGTATACAATGATATTTATTTTCTTTAAATTCCTGTAGCACAATGTTCCACTGACAATGAATTGTTTCAAGGCCTCATGTATTAGGACTATGGTATTATTGGGAATATGGTGTGACTCTCATGTCCTTGTATATTAAATAACGATATTTGTACTGAAAGAAGCCCATTCCTGAGGGCTGTGAGCTCATTCTCCCTTGATATTTTCGAGAAGACACTACGCCGCTTTGGTTTATGATTTATTTTGTTCAAGCTGAGCTATATATGGTTCTACTATTCTATTATTTGCATTTGATTTTGAACATTATACTGTTGAGTAATTGACTGACTTCTAACCATTTTATTTTGCCTATTGCAATAACTTTTATCTTTAATAAACCTTCATTGTTTCATTTTGATACGTGTCTAGTTTTCGTTGCAAAGCCTAATGTACTTTATAGGTTGCTTTGACATTTTATTCGACCAGGTCCAGTTGAGGAGCAACAAATTCCTTGGGGCACTGACATCACTGCTGATCTGTCAAAAGTGCTTTAAACTGGCATATAGAAAAAAAGCGCTATCAACGGCATAGTGGATATTATTGCACTGGAGTTAAAGGATGTAGGAGTGCAACGTCACCTTTTGTGAATACCTTTCATTGCTTTCGCATGTGTAAATCAGGGTTGCACGTGCCAATGCCTCTGTGAATCGGGTCCTGCTGGATTGTTGGTTAATGGGTAGAGAGTGTCATACGGTGCATTGCTATTTTACAGGTACCCATTGGACCACTATCATGCTCCTCAGCTTAGGGGTGGATCCTTCTATGGCATTCAAATGTCTACAGAGTTGAACATTTGAAATGTGATCTCTATTGCTGAATGTTCAAATTGGATTGTAGGTCCACTGCCCTGCTGCAACACATTGTCAGTGGCAACAGAGAATATTTGAATTTTCATCATCGACAAAAATCTTCACAACATTAACATCCAGCTTTTCACTACCAGAAAATTATATCATCACTTTTATTATGAAGCTAAAAACTCGAAGGGGGGCTGGTGTGGGTGCTTGTATTTCATGCAAATGCATGACATAATGTATAAAACTGTGCCGATACATATTGGTACAGGCCACTTGTCTGGTCTCCATATCAAGGCTGGATTGGGAACAGCAACCAGCCCTGGCAATGTACCAGCCACAGGATTTGTATGTGGTGGGGGCGTGCTTGTGAGAAGCACTACTCCTGCTTTGGTTACAGGGGGCCGATACTGCAGTAGTGCTGTAAAACCAGCCCCCAGTAACAAAACTGGCCCCCATGGGTCCAAAACCGGCCTCCTCCATTCCGACCCACCTGGATAATGGCCGGTGATCACTAGTCAGTCCGGCCCGGTTCATACACCAACATATTTTAACATATTTTAACTTATAAACCCTACAAAAATACAGTTTGTGTTCAGCTGAACTACTTTTAAAACCAATCACAATAGTAAAACAAACCAATGGGACGGTATGACAGTGTGAGCTTTGTCGAGGTGCATTCTTATCAATTATTCATTTGAATGCAGAAATACTTAAGTGCAAGCATGTCATTTCACATTGTGATTATTACTACTCCCCCACACCTGCACCTCTGTATCCTCGTAATAGATCATTATCTAATTTAAATGTTTCACTGTTGACTCCAATTTTGATGGTTGAATTTATTTTTATTTTTACAAGGATCTCTTCCTAAATGCTTCTCATAAATCAAGGGATGCCTGCAAAGCTTAGGTCCATACTCTTGATATACATTTAGGAAATACAATTGTTGTCCATGTCTCCAAACGAATGGACGCAAATATATTTGTGATTTTCAGGACAGCTTTAATTAGGTCCTTAGACTTAACAATGACTTGCTATGTTAATATGGAGATCGATGCACTCATCGATGAAAATGAAATCTCATCCTCATTAACAGAGGATGAAACCTCTTTATCAATCCCACAGATATGCACAGCGACATTACAATGGTCAAGGGAGATTGCTCCAATAAACCACTGGTGGTACGCCTGGTCTTAAAAACAATATAAAAAGTCAGATTCCACATGGGTTAGGAAAACATACCCAATCAGGACCTAGCACACGTAGTGATCACACCCTCTCCATGCCAGGCATCTGGACATGTTATACACTGGCCACATTTTGTCCACGCAAGTTCAAAGACCCACCTGTAGTAGCCATTAGACAATGTATTATTCCAAAGTCAGCAACCAACCTTCCGCACCATATATGGTTATCCAAAACCTTTTATAACCCATCATGTTTTTTTATAAAAGAAGGATATATACTGATTGTAAATGGAGACAGTCCTCATACCCTGTGCCTGTAACTGTTCTCCCAGCCGTAACGTTTAATTAAAACAAACGGTTTCTGTTTTGCCAAACGCCCCTTGTCTTCTGTTTTTTAAAGGATTTCAATCTCAAGCTAAAACTATGTATCGTATGGGGTAAGTGTGGCTACAGTATGCATATTAAATTCAAATCACAGATATTAAACACTTGCCTAGGGTATTTTATTTTCAGACAGGCAATACAAAACGGTTTGGAACATAGACATGCTGAGTCTCTGATGCAGGTCTACCACCGAAGGCTTCTTTCACTTGGCTGGTCGTGCCCCGATATTTAGTCATGTAAGATTCAAATGCTCTCTAACTTCTTGAGACGTTTGGTAGATACAGAACGATCAAAAATGTGTACGTTAGGAATCAGGGCACAGAGAAAGCCTGCCCAATATGTCAAACTGCCCTGGGAAGCACCTTATATCATAGCCCTAAACATTATTGAAGCAAAATGGTGTGTTAAATGTACTCCCTCATCAGCAAAATGGAAAAATGAGGTGATGCCTAAGTTAGCAAATAGGTACCACCCATTTAGGACTCATACTGTGAGTGTGTATCTATAGTGTAGGTCCGTAGTGCTTACTGAGGTATGTGCTATTTGCACAGTGTACTTGTTTTAAGCAGAATCTGCACCTGAGCACAGTTTTCTGCTACTTAGGCCTACAAAGTACAGCAAGGTATCAATCTTGAGTAAAACAGGCACCCGAAGTATGAATTTTCAGCTCTCGACATTCCACATACAAATCTTATGGCACTGGTAGATTTGTCATAGTCCTATGGCTGAACTCCGCCTCAGAGTGTAGCTCTCTCTCCCCAATACCGGGCCTAGCTAAGTACTTTGCCCCCCCAGCCGAGTTATCACAGGCGTCACCATACAAAAAAAAGCAATTAACAGTGTGTAGTAACAACTACAGATGTAGCAAGTTAATTTACCATTTAAAGAATTATTTCATACAATGTAAGGAGCTTCCTCAGTAGTACACGCAGGTACTCTTGGGTTTTCTCAGTTCAATGTCCAACTGTCCTCACTTCAAATAAACATATTACTGTTTAGAAACTGGTTAGAAGAACATTCCTTTGCAGGGTAGAGCTAAGGATATTTAGCAGATTACTCTAAGAGAGAATATAACCCATCTTCCCTTCTCAACGAAACAACTCACCACTCCCTCTCAACACCAAGCATACAGCAATACATTAGCCCATCCCCAATGTCACAAAAGCACAAAAATAACATACCACTAACCAAATCCACACAAAAGCACAAGAATAAAGATCATGTAAGAAACCAAATCGGTTTGCTCGTTTTTCGTGAATTGCACTCAGATGAATTCAGGGATCCACATTCTCTATCAGCTTGGTCACAAACTTTATGTCCCACTTTTACCACCCTAGAGACATCCCGCCAATGACCACCAGCAACTCTGACAGCATTACCATAAATGTTTTCAATTTTTAAAGGATCACTGAACTTCTTTTCCACTTTTTGTACACAAAAGGTTGATTTTATGCACACCAAATCCCAACCTGTACAACCACATGTTTCTCTCCTTTTTTCAGATCATACCAGCATTTCTGCTTGTTGTACCTTCGACTGATGTTCTCTCTGACCAATCGCATTAGATTTTCAACATCAGACTCACTCTTCAATCATTTGGACATCCAGGCTGGACAAAAAATAGTATTTGCTTTTCTATCCCTTAACAGCTCAAATTGGTGAACATTTGGTTGCCGACTGCGGCATAATCCTATAAAAGCATAACATACTTCTCACATATTTGACAATAGCATGTTTCCCACTTTTTGGCCATTTAATACATGCCCCAACAACCCAGTTCATTCTCTCAATGAGACTGTTGGTTTGGTGATGATATAAGGAGCTCTTGAGGTGTTTATTACCACATGAGTTAAGAAAATTCAGAAATTTCCCTGCTAATAAATTGGGTATCATTGTCTGAAATAGGAATTTCTGGAAATCTTTCCCTCAGAAAAACCTCTTTGAGAAACTCCACCACAGAGCTTGCACAAGGCTCTCATACAAATTCAAGCGCTGGCCACTTTGAACAATAATCCATCAGTACCAGAACAAATGTGGTACCTCCAGGTGAAGAATATAAGGGCCCATAACATCAATCCCTAATTTTACCCAAGGCTTCGAAGGAACCTTAAAGGATGTTAATGAAGGGGTTGCCACTCTCAAACTTTTGTCTGTTAAAGAACATACAACACAACCATCCATCACTGCGCCGGTCGTGGCCCATCAAAAAGAATCCTAAATGCATCGTTTGGTGAGAGTAGAACCAAGGTGCCCTTCACAGGCATTGTTAATTATGCCACACCTCAACTTAAGTGGTGGAACCAACCTGTCAGCCCTAAGTAACACCCCATCTTCCATGAAAAGTTCTTAACAAACTTTGAAAAACCCCTGAAGCATGAGAGGTAATACGCTTTCACTCGGCCAACCATTTTTGATAAAATCTTGCTCTTGTTGTAACACGTGGTCATCCATTAAAGACATTTTATATTCTTCTTCAGAACATACACCTAACTTGGGTACTTCGATGGATGCCACCAAATTCTTTATCCATAAGTTCTGCCAAAACAACGTCATTCTTATCATTTTTATTATTTTTACTTGGGAACAAAAGTTGGCTCGGACATACTTGTCATCAGAAATGTGAACAACATCAAACTGGAACTGTAGCAGTTGAGTAGATAACCTCAAAATCCTTGACGTACAACATTTACCTCCCCATCCCTCAACATAGATACTAGAGGTTTGTGATCTGTTTGTAGACAGAATCGCTTACCTCAAACATAGCAGCCAAACTTTCCAACAGCCCACAAACATGCAAGCAACTCTTTCTCGATAACCAAATATTGTAATTGGGCATCACATAGAACCCTTGAGGTGAATGTAATCATACACTTTCCCTTCTTTTGAGTGAGCACAGCTCATAAACCCACCTTTCTGGCATCCACAGTGATGCAACATGCTAAAGATAGATTGAATGGTTTGAGAGCTTTACTCTCATCCAAATGAGATTTAATCCACCTAAAGGCCTCAGAACATGCCTTTCCTGAAGAGACTACCGATGAGTCTAATTTTGGATGCGTACTCTGGAATAAGCCAGAATAAAATTCACACAGCCCTAAAAAAGCCTCAAAACCTTACTTATCAATAGGTGGAGGTGTTTCCACCTTAGGCTTATCAAACCCGGCCTGGGTTTGATGCCTTCCTTGGAAATCACCTGTCCCAAATACTCAACCTCACTACATAAAAATGTACATTTCTCTCTTTTGAGTATAAGCCTATTGTTCTTGAACATTTTGTGGACTTTTTCCAGAATTATGTTGTGTGTAATTCAATTTTTGGCACAAGTGAGCAAATCGTCTTGGAAAACCAAAACACCTTGCACTTCTTTCAACCTGTTGTACATTATTCTTTGAAATACCAATGCAGCCGAGGTGAGACCGAATGGCATATGGCATTACTGGAATATACTTATTGAAGAGACAAAAGCTGTAAAGTGACTAGACCCCAGATGCAGAGCTACTTGTTAAATTTCCGAAGCAAGATGAAGCTTAGAAAATAAACTTGCCCCTGCAGTATGAACCCATGTTATTCATTTTGGATGATGGGTGTGAATCAACACAAATTTACCTATTCAGTGACCTCATATCAACACAAAAACGAAGTTGGCAATTCCGCTTGTGCTACTACTAGTGTGGACAGCCATAATGATGTCTTAGTGGGTTTGATTAACCCCTGCTCAATCAATGATTTAAGTTCTTTCTCAAGATCCTTTGTGACACTGAACAGAACCTCTCGTAATTTGTGCTGGACAGGGACTATCCTTCCTTGATCTTGTGCTTGCATCCCTTTATCTTACCCAGGGTGTCCAAAAAGACTTCAGAGAACTTGCAGTTCCATTCCTCTGCAACATCACTGTATTCCACCACCAACCACTGTTCTTTGTGACCAGGGGGCATATGTATCATCCGTTTTTTTAGTCGCAAACGCTGCGATTCGCAAAAGAGCAGCTTTTGCAACTACAAATTTGGAAAATGCGATGTATGATTGAAATCGCATCGCAAAATTAAGGAATCGCACAATTTGTGATTCCTTAATATTTGCGTCAGCATTTAAGGAATCACAAATTGCGATTCCTTAAAAGCTATGTACGAAGCACCCAAGTTGTGCGATTTCTCATTAAGAAATCGCAAATTACCACCAAATTGAAGTTGGTGGTAATTTGCAATTTCTTTCACAAATGCACTTTTTGCCACTTGTGAAGGTGCCATGTGGCGCACATACATGCCCTTGGGGCATGTATGTGCACTATATGCGCACACATGTACATTTCAGGGGTTCCTCAGGGTGTCCTTATGACACCTTTGCACCCTTGAAATTATTCTCAATTTGAGATTCTCAAATTGCGAATCGCAAACAGAGAATAACTTCCCATTCATTCCTATGGGCCTCCTGGCCCATAGAAATGAATGGGAAAGTATTCCTTAATTGCAAATTAGCAATTTGCTAATCGCAATTAAGGAATATTAAGAAATCGCTAAAATTTTTGATTTTTTACATACATCCCTTTTTGCAATTCTCAAATAGCGATTTCTAAAACATCGCTATATGAGACTCGCAAATGAGGGTGTTGATACATATGGCCTCAGGTCCAAGAGTCATTCCAAACAAGCCCAAGTGATACCACCCCAGAATGTTCAATCCCTTTATGGCAACATAAATGTTTCCTTTGATTCTCCTGCCCTTACATTCTAGTACATCTTCTATGTAACCTAAGAGTTACATTTTTCTCCCTTCATAAGAAAAAGGTGAATGGTCGGGTGGAAACAAACTCTTGCCACCCTATGTGTCCTTGAATAATGTTTGGGTGATCATAGTGAATCTTCCTCCAGAATGAACCAGCATTTTAATGTTTTATCCCCCACACAAATATCCACAATGATGGTGGGTGTTATCACAACCAGAAACTTCTTCCACCATGCTAAATACAGGTTCATTCAAACTCTCATTTTCAGACTCAGCCTCATAATCAGATTGTGTCACACACGCTATAGGCTTTAATGTATTGTTCTTTTTCTTCTGACCAACTTTGGCAAATTGCCCTAATTTTCACCAATACTTACAGATGACATTGGTTGCTGAACAAGGTTTACCATTTTTAACATGCGGTGGGTTCGAACAGTGGAAACACATATTGGTCAAGGGTGATTCCATTTTGAAACCTGAAGGTTTTTTTATCAATATTAATTTTGTGAATCTCTGACAATTACGGAGATGATTTGTAAGATTTAACCACATGTACTGACTCTAAAGGTTTCTCCTCAAGTTCTTTTACTGTAACCTGGGATATCGCTGTATTTTTTTCGTTGTGATGACTTCATCCAAGGATGAGTTCTCAATGGATAATAGCGTCTGAAAAATCTGTTTATTTTTGCCCTGCAAACAAACTGGTGTCTCACATATAGAAGCAATTATACACAGTGTTGTGATCTGTTTTCATTTGAAAAACTTGTGTCTAAGAACTATTAAACTTGTTTTTTTATCAAACCTCATTTGAAGTTTTTTACTGCCACCTGATATTCATCAAGCACCTCACCTTCATCCATTCAGGTAAATGCTTAAACACGGATCTGCCCTCAAAACCGAATGAGTGCAGAAGCAGACATTTTTCCCTTTCTGCTCTAAACATGAAGGAGCCAATTTCTCCAAAATAAGTTTCAAATGCATTGAGTTACGCTGACCACCTGTCTGGTGGATCTCAAGGAGTCTTGAAATGATGGAAGTGGAGTGACCGATGTCATTGTGAATACAAATACAAGTTATTCAAATTAAATATTCTGAGCAATACTCTGCAGACCTACACATAGTATACTATACCCAACTAGAGATGAATGACTAACAAGCATCATTAAGTGTGTTTGTCACTGTGGTGAAGTTCATGGCAACTGTAGGTGTGGTTGTCACTCTGATTTAGTAGTTTTAGAGGTAGCAAGTAAAATTGCTCCATCTACTAGCAGGTGGATATGAAATTGTCGTGCCACTGTTCGAGAAGTAATTAAAATGGAGATTAAAATACATGTCAAAACAATAGTGTGCATATCACAGTTTATTAAAAATGAAAGCAGTAGAATAAATAGTGTGCTTGGCACTGTTTGATGAATAGTTAAAATAGAGAGTGAAATTCCATAAACAATAGTGTACTTTTCATTGTTTAAAAAGTGCAAAAGTGCATCTTCTGCATCACAATGACAAGCTGCAGGTATACAAAAGTGTGCTTGTCGCTGATGCTTTTGATCGTAGAGTCTCTTATGCAAGAATGCACAGCTGAAGCCTGACACTGTAAACTGTTCTAAAAAAACATGAACAAAAATGATTCTAGCCTGATAACTAAAAAAAAAATACTTTCAAGATGGCGGCCGCGACAATTTCTGCTGTAAATTCAAAGTCAAATCAAGTGGGGAGCTGGTTCAAAAATGGCAGCCAAGATGTTGGAGAGGTTGGCTTGCATGCGCTCAGGCCAGACATGTACAATTGGGACAAATGTGGCCCTCAAACCTTGTTCTAAAATGGCAGGCAACGTTGGAGAGTTTAGCATTGCATGCGGTTAGGTCAGACATGCACAGCAGCGAGGAATTACACTTAAGCAGATACAGCCTTGATTCAGCCTAGGGCGGAATATCGGAGAAAATCAGGCTGGCAAAGATAAATGAGACCAGCACAAAAGTCTGCACAACAGGATCAGACAACCCCCCAGTAGTGTGCTATGAGCACAGGCAAACAGTTCTCATGGAGGTGCCAGGCTCTGGCACAGAAACCATAGAAATTTGTTAAACTGAAAAAATCGAGGTAAAAACAGCTTCAGACCCCCCTTATTACAGGAAACAGCAACTGTGCCACAAACTTCCTTGAAGGACAGTTCCAAAATTACAATGTGCCTCACGTTGGGAAAGCCTGTCAAACAAAGCAGCTAGCTGGATTCACAAGGCATCTCCAGTCATCGCCAACAAATATGTAGTAATGACTACAGATGTAAGGTAATTTACAATTTAAAGGTTTATTCCATACAATGTATGGAGCTGTCTCAGTAGTACACACAGGTACCCTTGGCTTTCATCAGTTCAATGCCTAACTGCCCTCACTTCAAACAAACACATTCCAATGTAGAACCTGTTTAGAAGGCCACCCCTTTGCAGGCATTGAGCTCAGGCTCTTTAGCAGAATACAACTCTAATACAGAAAACAACACAGTGCTTGACCCATTCCTGGGTACAGAAAGGGGCAGGTAGGAAATCTGCATTTCATAATTAGCTTGCTACACTGCACTAGACCAAGCCTATTGAAACAAAAGAGGAATTCCAGACCTCTGGGGCAAGCAGGGGAGAGGCTCACCTTTGACATTTTGGTGGGGAGAGGTCAGGCAGCTGTGTTAGCTAGAAGCAGAGCTGAGGTTCTCAAGCGAGCTCGTACCAGAGCCCATTTACAAAAAAGGAGATCGCTCACTGCCAGGTAACTATACACCAATCAGTCTTACAGATGCCATCCAGAAAAGGTTAGCCAGAATGGCACTAAATAGGATACAAGACTGGATTGTTGAAAAGGATATATTGACTCCATTACAGGCAGGATTTCATATTAATGTGAGCACGATAGACCAGGTTTTCCAGTTTATTTTGATATATTGGAGGGTTGTTGTGTTGGCGGGGGGCACTATTTATGCCGCTTTTGTAGACTTGAAGTCTGCCTTTGATCTAGCGTCTTGCATGAAACTCTGGAGGGTGCTCGCTGATCTGGGTATGCCCGCAGAGCTTTTATCTTTAGTAGTGCGTCTCCATACAGAGAATTATACCCAAGGTCGCTGGGGCTTGCAGGGCAAAATAACCAGTGAATTCTCTGTAGAAAAAAGGGGTTGAACAAAGGGTGCATTTTAGCCCCAACTTTGTTCTCATTGTTCATCAATGAGGTAGTTGGGTATTTTTCTATGCTCCCAACAGACGCACCAACACTTGAGGGAGTAAAAATCCCTATACTCATGTTTGCAGACGACACCCTCATAATTTCAAAAACGCAGAGTGGTCTGCAGAGGGCACGAATGAGATTTGAAGGATTCTGCAATGATCGTGGTCTGGTAATTAATGCAGATAAAACAAAGGTTATGGTTCTCCATAGATGTCGGGCCATTAAGGGAAGGGTATTTTTTAACGACGTCTTACTTGATCAAACTGACGTCTTTAACTATTTGGGGATAACAGTAGGGAGCAAACGCAACTGGAAGCCACAGATAGAAACCTTGGCACTCAAACATTGCCACTTGGCCGGAGCCTTGCTGAAAGAGTTCAAGTCTTCGAAGACCTAGCCCATACTTCCATTGCTAAAAATGTACAACTCTAAGGTTATAGCTTCCGTTAAGTATGGGGCAGAGTTTTGGGACTTTGATAACTTAACTCGACTAAACCTAGCTCAAAATAAGTTTCTGAGAAACGTCATTGGTGTACCACAGAGAACCCCCATAAAGCCAGCCTACTATGATCTAGGGTGTAGTGGACTGGATGACATCGCTATGCTTCGCCCAATAGCGTATTGGCGTAGACTGTGGACTACCCCAGAGCTGAAGCACAGTGCCTCTGCTTTAAAAGATGTATGGGCATTTGATACATCTTGCCAAATAAAATGGCTGCAAAATATTCAACAAATATCTCAAAAATCACAATTCTTTAGGAGGTAACTTAACTTGTATATAATCCATGAATGTCACTTAAAATAAAGGTAGTTCATACATCCAGTGCATATTTTTATTTTAGCACATCTTGAAAGGATTCAATATAAATTGATCAATTTATATTGAATCCTTTCAAGAGGTGCTAAAATAAAAATATGCACTGGATGTATGAACTACCTTTATTTTAAGTGACATTCATGGATTATATACAAGTTAAGTTACCTCCTAAAGAATTGTGATTTTTGAGATATTTGTTACTCTGAAAATATTAGACTCCGACCACTTCTATATGTACCTGATTGACTGACCCAGGTCAGAGAGTTCTTAGGGTCCACCCCGTTGTAACTCACTGCAAAATATTCAAGGCACTCTGATAAATATGGGTGTGTGACATTTATGATAAGACTCAGAGGGCTAGCAGTTTCCCTCCAAAAAAGATTTGAAGGAACTCTACTGGTCCATGGTGGCAAAGGGGAACATAACAACCTCTGATTCTTCATCGCTGACAGGGACATTTTTGGAGCACAAGCCCTGTCCCCATTATGAATCATACTGGGACGTTATCACCAAACCCAGGGACAGATGCCTTTACCTACAATTTTGGGTAGGTACGCTACCTATTAGCTCATTAACATGTAAATGGCACAACTCAAATGATAACAAATGTAAGTCGTGTATGAGGCAGGAAGAGACCTACTCTCACATTTTATTTGTCTATCAGGCCTATCAGGTGCCACAATGCAAATGGCTGAAACCACTATGTAAGAACTTGGGAGTTAGAAGTATTGCTGTCGCACTGAGAATATTGACGACGAACACAAATGTTCCGACTGTCATAGCCGTTGCTTGGTTCTTGAGCTGGGTGTGGCTTATCCGGGAAAAGATGACAAGATCGCCAATCATAGTGAACCCTCCGACAAGTAAATGAATAAGTAAAATGTTGGACTGGGTGGGTTCCTGAAATATAAAAATAGTACACACTGCTTATTGGGGTTACTAGGCTCTCACAGAAAAATAAAACACACAAGCTATTTCACTGTGTAGGCTATGCTAGACGTTTACTTAAACAGGCCTAGATAGGATTAACATTTTTATTTTCTATCTCTGCTTGTGGAAATGTTAGATAAATGCTTAAGATGTCACTTACCTAATTTTCAACGTTTGGTTTAATGGTAAAATCAGATTTTGATACTTTAGGTGTAAAAGTAACATTGTGAAAATGTACTGCATGAGCCAGAACTAGCTTAAACTCAGTGGTACCCCTCATCATACCTTTAGAGATTAAATACATATCCTTGGATGAGCGAGTTCATGCCACTCTCTCAGAGGACAGTAACCTGCCTCTGAACTCAGGAAGAGCAAATGAGTGTTAACTTCTGACCAATTTGCATGGACCAGCTATCTGGGATTTGACAGGGACAGTTGGTAAAATAATAGGCTGCTTCGTAACTACCTCTTTTGACTATCAAGTACGGTTTCTCTCATTCATTCCCTGTACTCTCCCAGACAGCCAGGTTACAGGAGAGAACCAGTTTTGACCCTGGCGGGTGACAGCTCATATAAAAATAGAAGTGGATAAGGATTAAAGAGGTGAAGACAGGCCTGTCATTAGCAACCCGTTTAGGCCATCTTAAACAGACTCCTGGGAATGTGTACAGTAATGCAAAGAGGAAGTGCTGTAAAAGGAGGTGAGACTGCAAGAAAATAGTTTAAAATGGGTGACAGAATTTTTCCAATAACTTTCTGATACATAGAATAACTCTGGCACCTCAACCATCACTTCCTCAGATTATTTCTAGACCTGGGAAGACTCAACCTAAAGACGACGGCCCAACTGGAAGAAGACTCCTTACTAGTGCTGGAAGAAGACTTTCATACCAACTCAATAACTCCTAGCTCCTACTGGCACTCAAGGACTGGAACTGATCTCCATGGGGTCAAGTAGTTTGCCTATTTTTTTCGTGCCTAGGGACACAAAAGCCAAAACGATTCTTAATTCCAAGAGAGCCCAGCTAACCACAGAGGACTGGACCTTGTAGGAGACCTGGCTGGAGAAATAACTGCCACCTAAAAGCCTTACCTGTGGTGCTAGGGGCTATTAGGACTGACCAGAAGGAACTTGTCCCGGACTTGAAAAAGGTTTAGACTTAGTCAGCTTTTACACCTCTGGCAGACTGAAAAAAGTGCTGAAGCTTGCCCATAGAGGTCACACCCAAGGCAAGCAATAAACCTGAAAAAATACACTAGGAGACAACCGATCAATTACATGTAAACTAAGTGGGTGCAGAGAGGATAAAGGACATCACGCAACCATGATTTGAGTAACACCTGGCTGAGAAAGAAGTCCCATCAGCCCACCCTGCTGGCAGAGCATCGTCATCTGGGAGATGGTAATAGACCCAAGCTGCCTCCCCAAACCATCGGGCGATAGTGCGGAAATGGATATATATCAAAGACCAAAGGTTAACTCTATCCAAGTTGTTTCTCAATGAACAGTGCTGATGGTGTGCAGTGCAAAGAGTAAATGAGATAAAAATGACTATGAGGACGCGAAGATGCTTCCCATGGATGTCCCTGAGATCTGCAGAAAAATTTGATCTTCAAATTTGAATTTTTTTCCATCATTGTCAGTGTGGCGCACTCCATGATAAAATTGACTGGGGTTATACTGTTCTATTCAGGTGAGTCCAAAAGTCCTCTGATGGCCTCCAAAGTGTCCTCCTGCGGAATACAGGTATAAAGTGACTGTACGTCAAAACTAACCAACAGGTCCGTCGTGATGTTAAAGTCAACATCCGGGAAGAGTCTGAGAACATCAGCAGTATCCTGCAGGTAAGTCTGTGTCTCTTTTACAAGAGGCCTCAAAAAATAATCCACAAACGTGGATAAGGGTTCTAAAAGAGAACCAATACCAGAGATGATAGGATGTCCAGGTGGTGGTCTCTGTGTCTTATGGATTTTAGGCAGACAATAAAAGTATGGCATGACTGGATTGTCCGTAACCAAGAAACTTGCTTCTTGGGGGAAATCCACCCTTCCACGCTTGCCTCATTGACTAAGTCTTTTATTTCTGAGATAAGTCTAGAGGTAGGGTCACTGGCCAAAGGGCGGTATGACTTGGTGTCTTGTAATTGTATTAAACATTCATTCCGATATGCAACAGTATCCATTACTACTGTGGCACCCCCTTTGTCCGCCGGTTTTATAGTGACAGATTGATTGTTGGCCAAATTAACCAGAGCAATTCTTTCTCTGGTGGAGGATTTTGGTAACTCTGTTGGTGAGTGTCACATAAGGCCATCACATCGTGAGTGACTGCTTTTTCAAAAGTCGCCACTTGAGAAGGGACTTGGTGTATTAGAGGTGTGAAAGTGGACTTGGGACGTAGTCCGGTGTTTACAAGACCACTGTCCTGTGACGTTGTGTCACCTTCCTTGGTCTTAAAGAAAAAATGGAGGCGTACTTTTCCAAAAAACTTCTCGAGTTTGCATCTTGTTTGGAATGGATCACCTCTATTTGTTGGAACCAATCCTAACCCTTTCTCTAACACCTCGTGCTCATCCGGTGTAAGGGTACGTGAACTAAGATTGACAGTTAAGTCCCGTTCACACATGTGCTGGTCGATTGCTATGCCCCTCTCCTGCTGCGTGTGTTGGGAAATGTGGGATCCGTCTCCCAATGTACGATTGGCTGTCCTCTTCTCCTGCCGCGGCTGCGGCATCGGCCCTCTCCTAAAAAAGACGGGTCAGAAAAGAGCTGTGGGAGAGGTGAAAAAGGGGGCATCTGTTGTGAAAAGGGTTGTGGTTGATAACCCCATGGTGCTGGCGGCCACCATTGTCCTTTGTTCTGGTAGAAGCCCTGCATGCCACGTCTCCTATTGAATCTGTGTTGGTAACCTCTACCTCTATTTTGTGTAGTGCCTGAATTGGAGGTATCAGAGTCACTGGAACCTGGATCAGATCCAGAAGTGGAATAATTGGACCCATACCGTCTGCCCGTACTATTGTACTCTGGTGCTACATAGGTGTAACTTGTATATGGATATATTTTCACCAAAGAAAAACGGGCCAGGTCCTTCTTGAATTTCTCAATTTTATTGATTAAGATGTTATCCCTATACTCCTTGTTGGTTTTGTTTGTTTGGTCCATGTGTTTTTTATACAGAGTGGCACTTATGGTAGTTTTAATTTGCCCCTCAAGGACCTGAATCTCTATGAGGATCGCATCTGCTAATCTTTTAGGGGTGCTTACAATCAGGATGACCCAATCGCGTGTACACCGCCACGCGATAAGCGACCAGTCCAGTAGAAATTCTTTGTCTGTTGGAAAGAGTCTAGGTGTGTTGGTGACGATAAGACCAGTGGGTGCGCATTTGCCTCGTAAGTATTCCGCCATTGCCACCCCATGCATGGAGGTGCGAGAATGTTTTATTTTTGATTTAATAACATAAGCCAATCATCTTTGATATTACTAGTTATCTCAGGTAGAGAATCTAGAATACTCGGGTTGTTTGTCAGAATGGAATTAAGGACCTCGTCATCAAACGCAAGCCCTGCAAAGTCAGCCATAGTCCGAGAGTAAAATCAAATTTGAATCAATAAGGTGAGCGAACACCGGGGCAAACTTAGTCGAGTTCGGAACCCAACACTTAATGACCCGCAACCATAGCTGCTCAAAACATCAAAAAAATAAATATGAAAAAGAGGGTCTAGGGGATAATTTTTACCGACCCTGAAATCTCCACACCCCTAAGTATATGTATGAAAAAAGACACTAGGAGACAACCAGTCAATTATATGTCAACTAAGTGGGTGCACAGAGGATAAAGGACATCATGCAACCCTGATTTGAGTAACACCTGGCTGAGAAAGAAGTCCCATCAGCCCACCCTGCTGGCATAGCATCGTCATCTGGAAGATGGTAATAGATCCATGCTGCCTGCCCAAACCATCGGGCCATAGCGCGGCAATGGATATCAAAGACCAAAGGTTAACTCTACCAAAGGTGTTTCTCAATGAACAGTGCTGATGGTGTGCAGTGCAAAGTGTAAGTGAGATAAAAATGACTACGAGGACAAAAAATATGTTTAATTGGGATTGTCCAGGTGTCAAGATTAAAAACAAGGCCAGATAGTTTGAAATTATAACTATCTCATGGCGTTAAGCAAGAGGTCAACATGTTTCAGCTGTAGAGGTAACACTGCCCGGCTTTCGTCAGGACCTAGAAGATGGAATGCTACTGCAATTCAAATGCACAAATGTGTAAACATAAACTGTTGTGCAAATTGTGCTACAGTGAAGAAATAAAGCTATAATAATGCAATAGTGGTTATTTACCACCCTACCAGAACCCGATATACTTCAAAGTTTCGCAGGTTGGTATGGATGCAATCTTCCTTCCTAAAATAGGATCAAAACATTATATGTGGCATGCAGGTGCACCAAAATATACTGTGCCACCGTATAGTCTACATTTACAATTTCAAAGATTAATTTCTCTATTTAAACAGAAAATTCAGTATATAACTGCGCAAATTCTTAACTAATAAAAATAAAAAGATTATTATTGTAGTGTACTCACCCAGCTTTATGTGGGAGTATGCCTCACCTCACCCAGCAACTGCTAGGTAAATGAGGCCCGCTCTATTGTATAAATATAAAAGGGACTCAGTTGAGCATGGAGTTCTATTATACCCGATTATACTTCCGTGCTTACAATATGTACAACCTAAATTGTTACTGAGATTTTAATACAAGGACTAGTAGGCTAACAATGTGCATAGCCAGCGCTAATATTATTATGATATCTAAAGAGTGTCCAAATAAACCCATAAGAAACCTTAGAGAAGTTGCTGGGTCTACAGTCAGAGAAGGAGGACTAACACTGAAACTTCCCTGTCAGGGATTAACAAGGAAGAGCCCCCCTTACTCGGTCATATATCTCCAATAGAAGTGAGCTACAAGGAGACTATGTATTAAAACAAGCAAAAAGACCCCGCAAACAACTAGGAATCAAGAGGACAAATCAAGTGATAGCAGCAGGACCCACCTGTCCGTCTGTACCTCCAGCCGTAGTCCAAGCCGAAGGGGAGGTATTGAACGGCAGGCCTGTCGTCCTTTTATGCCTCTCTTGATTGGTTAATTGCGCTGTTAATTGAGGAGATATTTGCGCGTGAAAATCGTGCCTGCGTGCTCGTGTGTAACTAAGCCAATGCAGTATGTATGGAGTGCCGTATCTCATAGTCCGCATGAGCATAGGCGAAAGTGCCGTATCTCATAGTATGCATGCGCATAGGCGAGAGCACAGTACTCGGCAAGCGTGCATGCGCAGTCAGTGAAACACTATTGTTTCGTGATACGAAGTTTTATTGTGTAGGCGCGCAAGCGCATAGGTCAGAGTATTAAAGCCAATGCGCATACGCAACAAAGCGGCCCTTTCAAGTATACCACTCCCGATTCTGTTGAAACACCATAATCATTTTATAGAGATAGCGCCAATGATTGTTCATTTTGCCAAAGTTAGGAGATGTGACTCTGTGTGGGCACATCTCCCAAATATTTGGAACAATGTAGAATTATGCCCTATAAGTAAAGACAGCGTTGCTAATTGTATACACTGTCAACGGATGTTGTGTGTGGGCAGATCTCCCAATCGTCTTGCAACAGCATTATTACTTATATTTTTATATATAAGGCGTTTATATAAGGCCATTGTTTTGTCACTGATGAGGAGGAGTGTAATCATGTACTGCTGTGAGACATGTAACCAGGACTGTTGAGTCTCATGTGTGTGGGCAGTAGTGTGGCATTGTTGAGCATTACATCCCTCAACTTAATTGAGACAGCATTGTTGTTTATTTAAACAAGGATAGCGTCATGAGTTAAGGTAGGTGAAGTCCTGACATACAAGCCTCCCTTGTAATTACGCCGGCTGCACTGATAATCTAAAAGACCTTCTACTCACCTCACCTCACCTTACCTCACCCACAATTCTTTTCTGACCCGTCTTTTTTAGGACAGGGCCAAGGCCGCAGCCGCGGCAGGAGAAGAGGACAGCCAATCATACATTGGGAGACGGATCCCACATTTCCCAACACACGCAGCAGGAGAGGGGCACAGCAATTGACCAGCACAAGTGTGAACGGGACTTCACTGTCAATCTAAGTTCCCATACCCTTACACTGGATGAGCACGAGGGGTTAGAGAAAGGGTTAGGATTTGTTCCACAAAAAGAGGTGATCCATTCCAAACAAGATGCGAACTCAAGAAGTTTTTTTTAGAAAAGTACGCCTCCATTTTTTCTTTAAGACCAAGGAAAGCGTCACAGCGTCACAGGACAGCCGTCTAGTAAACACCGGACTACGTCCCAAGTCCACTTTCACACCTCTAATACACCAAGTCCCTTCTCAAGTGGCGACTTTTGAAAAAGCAGTCACTCACCATGTGATGGCCGTATGTGATACTCACCAACAGAGTTACCAAAATCTCTCCACCAGAGAAAGAATTACTCTGGTTAATTTGGCCAACGATCAATCTGTCACTATAAAACCAGCGGACAAAGGGGGTGCCACAGTACTAATGGATACTGTCGCATATCGGAATGAGTGTTTAAGACAATTACAAGACACCAAGTCATACCGCCCTTTGGCCAGTGACCCTACCTCTAGACTTATCTCAGAAATAAAAGACTTAGTCAATGAGTCAAGCGTGGAAGGGTGGATTTCCCCCCAAGAAGCAAGGTTCTTGGTTGCGGACAATCCAGTCATGCCATACTTTTGTTGTCTGCCCAAAATCCATAAGACACAGAGACCACCACCTGGACGTCCTATCATCTCTGGTATCGGTTCTCTTTTAGAAGCCTTATCCACTTTTGTGGATTATTTTTTTAGGCCTCTTGTAAAAGAGACACCAACTTACCTGCAGGATACTGCTGATGTTCTCAGACTCCTCCCGGATGTTGACTTTAACGTCACGACGGACCTGTTGGTTAGTTTTGACGTGGGGTCACTTTATACCTGTATTCCACAGGAGGACACTTTGGAGGCCATCAGAGGACTTTTGGACTCACGTGAATTGAACAGAATAACCGCAGTCAATTTTATCATGGAGTGCGCAAGACTGGCAATGATGGAAAAAAAATTCACATTTGAAAATCACATTTTTCTGCAGATCTCAGGAACATCCATGGGAAGCATCTTCGTGCCCAGCCTCGCCAACTTGTATGTTCACCTGTTTGAACAGGACTATGTTCTCAACCATAGCAACCCCTTCTTCCATCAGGTGGTGCTATGGAAAGGATACATAGATGACATATTCCTGGTTTGGCGAGCTACGGTTACTGAGATCCAACTTTTCCATTCATGGTTAAACAATCAGAACAGATTCCTCAAATTTACTGTTGAGTTCAGCAAGATCCAACTCCCTTTTTTGTATATTCTCATTTTTCCGAAAGATGGTAAACTAGAGTGTGAGCTATATAGGAAACCTATGGCCAGGAACTCCATGTTGGTTTTCAATAGCCACCACCCTAAAGCTCTACGCGAAAACTTGCCGGTTGGCCAGTTTCTACGTATACGTAGAAACTGTTCCTCTAAACCTCTTTTCGACAAACATGCTAGAGTACTTTCTACGCAACTACAGGAGCGTAATTATCCGAAACTCTGGTTCGACAGGCTTGGATACGGGCCTCCAATAACAACCATGAGGCCCTCCTGGACACACGTATCGAGGATAAACCATTAGAGAGGCTCACTTTTGTAAGTACCTTCAGTGTACTCTCTAATAAAATACAGAAAACAGTACGCAGGCACTGGAACATCTTGACTGTGGCAACGGAGAGTATTCCTCTCCCTTTGTTCTCCTTTAAAAAGGGCCCGAGCCTACGAGATAGCCTGGTGCACACTAGGCCCAAAATGCAAATCCAGGAGAATACAAACACACTATGGAATCTTCCCACAGTCCGAGTCCACTACCCTTGTGGAGCCTGCAGCGTCTGTCCACAGACTTGTAAGACCGAAACTGTTGACATCGGCACAGGGAAACCTGGGGTTTTGAAGAAACATACCATTGTAACTCGGACAGAGTTATCTATATGATAACATGCCCCTGCTCACTGAGGTACATCCGTTACACCACAAGCAAGGTTAAATTGAGGATCAGCGAGCATAAAAGTACCATTCGCTGTAACAAACAGTCCACTTGCCTTACTAACCATTTCCTCGCCCTGAAACATAAGGGGGAGGATATGTGGTGGGTTGTTTTGGAACGTCCATTTATTCCACCGCATATAAGTGACGTCTCAAGATTTCTTTTTATAAAAGAACAGAAATGGATTTTCAAATTAAAATGCAACAGTAGGGGTTTGAATGATGATATTCCCTGGGTCTCACTTTAAAGAAATATGTGGAGTTCCCCATTGGACAATATAAGATCATTTACCCTTCGATGGCAGGTTGTCTGCTCCTGATATGCTTGTTCATTTCAAACTGTATCTTGGCCCTATCTTGGGTGGCACAACCATGGGAATAGGCCAGATGCGAGTATATTTCGGCTCTCCCTTGGTTTTACACAATATGGCAAGTACGTACAAACAGCTTTGACTGTTATTCTATTCTGACAGAATAGTTAGTTGGGACTATACATCATATATGGAACACTGTTTACATTTAATTGTGTGTCATAATACCACCCGTGACATCTCAGTTTTACTCACATTAAAATTGGCTGCCACCTTTATCTAATTGTTAGACCTTAAGCAAGCAGCAGGTCTTTTAGATTATCAATGCAGCCGGCGCAATTACAAGGGAGGCTTGTATCTCAGGACTTCACCTACATTAACTCATGACGCTATCCTTGTTTAAATAAACAACATTGCAGTCTCAATTAAGTTGAGGGATGTAATGCTCAACAATGCCACACTACTGCGCACACACATGAGACACGACAGTCCTGGTTACATGTCTCACGGCAGTACATGATTCCACTCCTCCTCATCAGTGACAAAACAATGGCCTTATATAAACGCCTCATATTGTAGTGTAGCTCCTATTTTCCCAATAGGCTCTGCGCATTGGAATAGTACCTACAGCAGTAAAGGCGTAGACCAGACGTTAACTAGGTCTACTACTGTCGATACTAGACTTAATTTTTGGGTTTGCCAGCTAAGCTCAGAGTTCGCTAGAAACTTTCTCGAATGTTCAAGGAAGGAATTAACTCCCCTGATTAGACAAGAAGGGATTTAGTTTCTGACAACCATAGAACATGACAACTTTGCTCTCCCCTAATCAAGAGTCAATCTCAAGAGTCGTGTGAGCACAAGGCAATTATTTTACTCAGTCAGTACGTGCATTCTTAGTCTCATCAGAATGTAGAGAAAAGGAAGAGACGGGCGTGTTCAATAAAAAGGTGTTATTTATTGATCAGTCTCTTTTCTCGTACAAGAGAAATGGATCGATATTATTGCAATACTTATAGTTAAGTAAAGTGCATACATTAGAAGCAATAGTATAAAATAATACTGTAAAAACATTGATATGGTTTCTGAGCCATATGATGTTTTAAAATGATTAAAATATATTTACATACACATATACATTTGACTAAACGTACTCAACTGGTGTTTCTAAATACGCCTACCCCGTGTACCTGACCTAAGTCTAATGCGTGGGCGGGAATAGAAAGTTACAGTTTAAGTTAAGTTTGTTTTTGCCAAGTGAATAACTAAAGAATTCTCTGTGAGGGTTTATTCAGTTCTGTACCTGGAATTTAGGATGGATGAGGAATGGTATCTCTTTCTCTGCTCTCGATATTCCAGGCTGCCTGCGAGGGCTGCCCAGAAGCGCCGGTGCTGGGTCTCTCGGTTTGAGATAGCAGCGCGTCTCTCAGCGCGTCAGGAAGGCGGGGCTGCTGCCTGCGGGGTCTGCTTCTGCTCTCGGCTTCGGCAAGTATGGCTGCTCCGTCTTGTCACCACGCGTGTGTTTGCATAGGGCAAGGTCGGCAATATTTATACCTTAAAGGTGCCGAGATTGACGTAAGGATGGACATAGGTACGTCAATAAAGATGTCATACGACTTGCTCGTTAGCACATTCTTTTGCAAAAGTTCTCTGTGAAATCAAAACAATGGCCGCACGGATTTTCCAGGTTGTCATAGGTTTGATTTGTTATGAGAACGTCGTATGCCTTATCAGGGGCTGGAGGAATGTCGCTTGTCTAATTAGATCTCAAGCGTTATGACCTAATCAGATAACACGTTCCTGTGCCGTAGTGTGACTGCGTCAGATAACGGTATCTGCATCATGGGGGTTTTCTTGCCTCATGGGCTGACTGTTAGTTAACTTGATAGTTAGTTTAACCAGAATAGGGTCAGGAATAGGGGGACTGATTCAGAACCTATAGAAATACACGACACCCACTCCACGCTAACTATGGTCATATCTACTAATCTATGCATAGTATAACATAGTACAACATACTATAGAGTATAGTGTATACCTTACCACCCCAAAATACATAAATGCATTTCGAAATTTTCAAATATACTGAAAAATTGCAGTCATATATATTGTATGCACTTAAGCTATGAATTAAATGCAAAAGTAAACACGCAATGTAATGCATTATTGCTTTTTGGTATATGAGAAATACACATGAAATGGCTCTCAATATGGCTATACAGAAAGGAAGTTCGAGACCATTTCATCACATAATAAAATATTTGTGAACATACCAGCGGGCAGCTAAAGTCTATATAAAGTATCTAAAATAGAAATCTTAGTTCTCTAGGAATAGTTTCTTACTTTAAGCAGAAGATCAATGTCCCGGGAAAAAAATATATAGAAAAATATTTTAAGCGGCTTGCTGAAAAAAATTGCTGTCCGTGAACTGGAGTGAAATTGTTCATGTGACTTTATTTTTAAAGTTGAAGGCCGAATTCAGGGAACGCCGTGTGCGAGTTTACTCAAAAGTCTCTATTTCTGTTCTGGAGAGAACATCATATCATTCAGGCTTTCGAAAAAACTGTCAACAGCTTCATGGGAAAGTTCCACTAAGTCGGAAATAGGGGTAACCATGCATTCATGCGCATGATTGTCTCCATTGACATTCTGATTTGCATTGCTGACAGAAGGTCGTACCTGTTCGATGTTGCTTTCATCTTGAACTTCACTACTCTTCAATCGTAGTGGTGAAGATTCCAGGAATGCCGTCATCAGAATTGGCAGCCTTTGAGGGCAGCACAGTGCGTGAACCTTGGTAGTTACCAACAGTGTATCTGCATCCACCGGCGCATCCGATTGTAGCGTCAGACAGGTGTCTAACACGCATTCTTCTCCGCATAGCAGACACCTTAGTACAGGTAAAACACACCTTTGCCACATTGGTCGAAATGATAGAAACCAAGTCATGTTTAGGTCTCTAAGCCGGGAGAGTCCCAGGATTTTTGATATCCGGTCCCGGTATCCAATGGCTAGGATCGTATCTTCCATTGTCGCGAGAGTTTGATCTGTGACATGGGTTGCCATAACGAAAAATAAGGACTAGGAATAGGATTCCTGCAATTAGTCCCAGGATCAGGGGAAGTCCGCCAAAAATCGAATGGACGAAATCTGGAAAAATACCCAGTATGGCTTTGAATGGTGTTAATGCCATCGAAAATACTGTCTTAAATACCTTTGAGACCCCAGTGGTATCAGAAATATTTAAGATTTCGCTCAGGATTTCCGCGAAATGTACGGGGGAATTGGTTGATAGTAATGTATGTATCTCTGCAGTCGTCCTTGCGACTTGTAGATCATATGTTTCTTTAGATGACGTGAGCCTTGTAGGCGTCTGAAGAAGCACTGTTTTCATTCTGCTTAAAGTATCTATTCGAATAGAAGTAATTTTCAAACCGGGCCATGCCCTTGCCTCCCTGTCTGGAAAGGAGCTGGGGAACAAAGAACGTCCACAGCACTTGACCTTCGCCGTTGTAGTGACTAGATAAGGAGTCCATAAGACTACAACATCTGCGGTCTACAATAAGAATGTAACTCCCATTATAGAGTCTTTGAAAGAATGGTTCTATTTCAGTTGCAGGTGCGCCTTGCTGGTGACATGAAAGGTTGTATGAATTCCCTTCACAGGCTCCGTGCAAACTAATACCGTTACACAGAAGCGTGCCGCTTAGTGACATAGCACAATTGTTGCCACTAAGAAACACTTTCTGTCCTTTGTTACTGACACATGCATGTGAATAGGGCAGGTTCCAAGTTGTTTTAAGGTACCCCTTTCCCAATTTCTCGTACATGCCAGCCTGTATATATTTTTGGCAGTATTGAAACCTGAAGGTTGAGATTGGAATATTTATGATTCCGTGGATTATCCATTCACTGACAGGTCGTTCTGACATTGTCATTGGTAATCTTTCTAGTTTTTCAATGCTCAAGATTGTATAATCAGCACCCTTCTGCGCCATACCGATTTGTCTATCAGTAAGGTTAAAGATTTGGAATAGTGACGTTGTGTTGATTAAACGCCAAGGCACATAGCCTGAACGCAGATTTTGTAACGTCCAGCCAAGCTGTACAATAGAGCGCAATTGTGACTGACCATGTTGTAATAACAGTAAGTCTTGCGATAATATATCGATTGCTGAAGACACAATGCTGTCCAATGAAAATATTCTGGAGGACAGAGTCATTAACCCATTGTCCACTACAGAAAGTGATTTTTCCAAATTGATACGGTCAATTTCTCGTATTCTCTCTGCTGTTTCAATTTGAGTAACCTTCCAGGCCTCATTGTATGCTGCATATACAGAGGCTGCTATGAAACGCTTTTGACGCTGTTTGCGTGGTCCCAGTATGAAATCACGCAAGTCAGCACCATCAGTAAGTAAAGTTAGGTGTTGCTTAATTTCAGGCAGTGTGGAAGTTTGTAGCCATTGAAGGCATAATTTGCCCACACTGTAGGTTGTTATTATCCCTGGGTGATGTCTTTGAGGATATCTAGGGTCTGGCCTGGTCATTTTGAAACCCTGTGTTTTATTCAGGAATCTATCTTGACAGTTATTTGTATCTGTGGGCCAGATCAACCATTGTTTCCAATCAGGATGTGTTCTGTTTTGGTTAAGTATATGGCTTATGTCTATTTCTTCATCTGTATCAGAGTTATTGCTAAACATTGTTGGCTTTGGAATAGACAGGTTATTTAAATCTTTGATTTTGGCTAAGCCAAGACAGGTGGTTTGTTGAACAGTGTCATTTAAAAATATCATTTGTTCTGGGATCATGCAGGCTCTAAACAAAGCTTCTATACCCTGTACTTGCCATTCTTTTGTACCCCAAACACTTTTCAAATCAACATTTTTGTCCCAATAATCAAATCCAAAAGTATTCATTTTTTCAAAGAATGAATCTGAATATATCAATTTTGTGTTGGTTATCATGGTTTTCATCCCTGTCTTGTTTGACAATTTGTAATAAAATGTTTCAGCATTAGTTATGTTAAAACCTGAAAAATATGAATATTTGTCATAAACGGTTCTAGAGCTCCCTTTTGGAGGTGTAGCACAATGTTCCCATTGATTATAATTTAAAACATTTCTAGGTTGTGCAGATTTATGCAAGAAATGGTTACCATAATGGTTATAGCAATACATACTATCATAATTTGTAGAACCTTGCAAATAATCATGTTTTGTAAATTTAGCAGACATTACTAAGTCAGACATCATATTGTTTATACTTTCAAAGTCCCAATCATCAGCAAATGAGTTTGGTTTTGCAAAGTCACTCAAGGAGATCTTGATTTGGTGTGGATATTTCAGGATCTCGACCGGACCATAAATTTCATAGTCAGTGTTGTCCCAGGCTACCCCACCAGGTATTGGAATTGCTGTGAAGTTGGCTGAAGAAAGTTCTGAAGAAAGTTCTCGTTTCTCGACGTGTGAAGATGTGTGTGGTTTGAGGACCAAGTTGATGTTCTGACTTGCTGTGTCCATTTTAGCATATTTTCCCTCAATGAAGCGTCCCAAGGTAAATACCATGATGAGCCAAAGTATGAGGATAAATGCACCAAAACCCACCCAAAATTCAATCCATGGAGTAACCAGATATGTTTCTTTCAGTTGTTTCAAAAGTTCCTTAGCTTTGTCTTTAAAGGTTTTTGATGATGGCTGTGTCTTTTGTTCGCTGAAACCTTCAGAGGAATCATCGAAGTTGATGAAGTAACCAGATGCAGTTCTGTCAATTGTTCCAATTGGTTCAGGATTTTTATTTCTTGCATTTTCACTTGGAACTTCATTGTAGATTGGTGTGTCTCTGCTAAATGTCTTTATTTGGGTTTTCAGAGGTCTGAGTTCTATTGCATTGTTGCATAGTCCTTGTTGTTCTTCTTTAGGCGTTTCGAATGTGATGAGCCTCTTTGTTAGGACCTCTGTACTGGTAGCAAACCTTGGTGTTCTGCTACTTATTGGGAGTCCACTTGGCCTACTGTTTGTTATCGGCCACATGTTGTGGTTTTACCAGGTCGATGGATACAACTCGGTTCTCCTTTTTTCCAGCAAGTGGCGGTAGTACAACTGATCTTGTCCCGTTGACAGACAACACAGGAACTGCTTTTCTGTAAGAAGGCCCAAATTCCTTCTTTACCGCGATCTTTTCCCTGACTAGATCCCCGACTTTTGGAATCCAGACAGGTCTTGCTGGGACAGGTGGTGATTCTTCAGTGGTTGTTGGCTGTTGTTTCAACTGTATGTTGCTCAGGTCTTTTCTTGTTTTGTTTAAGTCCTGCAAAATAGCCAAACGGTCTTTGACATCAAAGGTTTTTTCTATTACCACTGAAGTCTGACTATTAAGGTCAGAGATCAACATCCTAGTTCCGAATAATAATTCGTACGGACTGAATCCCTTCAGAGAATTTCTTGGCAAGTTATTTAGACTACGTTGGACACTTATTAGATGTTTGACCCACCCAGCTCCCGAACCTAATACCTTTGCCGTTATAGATTGCTTTATGTCACGTTTTTTTCTTTCAACAATTCCGTTCCCCTCAGGGTGAAATGGACAAGAGTACCGCAATTGCACGCCCATGCTGACCATGGCCTCCTTATAAGCCCGAGAGCTAAAAGCAGGACCATTGTCCGAATGCAGAATGCCAATTGCGTATGTGCCGATAAAGACTCGCAAATCTTTTATAACAGTTCTGGCGTCAGCCGTTCGCTGGGGCCACATCCATATGAATCTCGTGCATGAGTCCACTGCGACCAAGATATATTTATAGTTACCATCCCTTTGTAAGGGACCACAGTGGTCTAGATAAACACAGGCTAATGGTTTATCCGAGATTAGAAGGGGCGTCTGTGCTGGACGTCTCACAGTTGATACTTTCATTTTTTGACATATTTCACATGCTAGAACATAGTTCCTTGTTTGTCTTCTCATTTGTGGCCACCAGTATCTCTGTTTTAATAATGATACAGTGGCTGAGACGCCAGCATGGGTAGAAGCAAGCCCTTCGTGTGCCGCTATTATCAGTCCTAACCTATGTTCCATGTTTGGAATTGCCCTATCCCCCACTCCAGGGATTCGAGCAAAAGGAACATTGTTTGTATCAGTTATGTATGAGTATTTTACTGGAAAGCCTTTAGGGAGTGGTTCTATCGAATCCTTTTCTGAAGCGCTGACAGCTTGTAATATTTCGCTGTCTATTTTTGTTTTTGACCGGGTGACGGCAGCTACGGAAGCCGTTTGCACAGCTGCCTTCGCGGCCTCATCAGCCAATGAATTCCCTGCAACGTGAACGCCATCACGTTGATGACTCAGTGTATGTATCACGTGAGTCTTTGGTAGTTCTTTTTGTAAAAGAGCTACTTGTTCCCAGAGCATTTTATGCTTGATTGTTCCACCTTTCGCATCCTTGAAACCATTCTGAAGCCAGATCTGCAAGTATTCATTATAAGATTGAACGCAATAATACGAATCGCACACTATGAGCGTGGGGAATTCTCGATCGGTATTTTCAAGCGCCATCTTGAATGCTAGTAATTCAGCTCGCTGAGCTGTACAATCTCCTAGGGATTGTGTTTTAGTGAGGGTTGGTTTAATTTTCCCTTCGTGCCAACGACCTTTAACAATCGCGCACGCAGCACTGTAAGCTTGTTTACCCCCTACTGCGGGTTGTGCTGATCCGTCTGTATATATTATACAGCCGTAGTCATCTAGAGGCAGAATTTCGGTTGGCGGAGGACATTCAAATTCATATTGGAGAAATTCTTGTGTTTTTAAATAAGGATCAAATTCGTACATCACGTCTGTTGCAGCAAGAGAGTTAGCCCATTGTATCCATCTTGGATGGAGTGCTTTAGCATTTGGAATGCTTGCCTTTGTTACCACCTCTAAGGCTGGTATTGGTGTCACGATTATTATTCGTTTACCTTGTGCCAGGGCTCGTTCTTTTGCTATAGCTGTCTGTGTTGCTGTAAGAATTTTTTCCGTTGGGCTAAATTTCATTTCAGCCTTAGTGTACAAGTGTGATTTGAATGCAATTGGTACCTTTTCTCCCTCATTAGAGGTCAGGTATGTGAATCCGCATTTCCCTGGGATGACTCGGATCACAAGGTTGCGTGTATTATCACGGGTTTCTAATTTTGTCTTAATTAGCATGTCTGTTTGTAAGGATCTCAAAATTTCTGTGTGTGTTTGAGTCCAACTGGATCTTTTAAAGTCTGGTTTAATTAGATCGTAAAGGGGTTTCACCCTTTCTGCGTAATTTGCAATGTATGTTCTTCCGAAATTTAGGAAGCCTAAAATTGACTGTAGGTTTTTTAGTGTTTTAGGAGCTTGGATAACGGCACATTTCTCTAGGAAATTGTCTGCCAGGCTTTTACCTTCACTTGATAGCTCATATCCTAAGAATAGGACTGTCAGATGGGCAATTCTGGACTTTTTGAAGTTGAATTTGTAACCCTCTGCAGCGAAACCAAGTATTATGGTGTTCACTCTTTTCAAGTGAGTCTCCAAGTCATCATCTGTTAAGTAAATGTCATCGACATAAGATAATGCTTCATCATCATATTGTTGTAGTAATTCTGTTACTCTCGCTGAGAATACCCCCGGGCTGTTCTTGTACCCCTGGGCTAACCGACAGAATTGTTTTTGAGTGCCATTTACTGAGAAAGCTGTTAAATATCTGCTCTCTGGTGCTATGTTTTGACAAAAGAATCCATTGGAGATGTCCAAGGTTGTTTTGTATTTTTTGCGCACTATGTTATTCATTAGTGCAGCACTGTGTGAGTTTTGCACTGCAAAAGTTTTGCAACATGTGTTAAGGTGTCGGTAATCCAAAACTAGACGGTATGAATTGTCTGGTTTGGAGACCGGAAACAAAGGATTGTTCATTTGTGAGGTGCAAGTTTCAATCACCCCCTGGTATTCTAGCTTTTCTAGTATTTCATTTACTTGTTTTTTAGCTTCTTGCTTAGTTGGGTACTGCCTTTGTGCAGTTGGTTGTGATTTTAACTGGATTTTGTGAGGAGGAGAATCCTCATCCCATCCTACATGATTTTTATATAAAGCAGGTGCTAAGGCCACTGCCCACTTTCTAGCAAGTGTATATTTTTTATGAATCGGGATTTGATTCGAGAAGGCAGGCATAATTACTTCTTCGCCATGAGGGCACTCCCTGACAAACTCTGGTGGCCAGTCTTTTTCAGCTAGAAGGATGTCATAACCCTTGGAGAGGTTATCCCAAAATAGTCCCCTTATTTTCCTAGTCTTATCTCCCTCTATACGTAATGTTATCTCGTATATCTTGTGGGGCTTGCTAACTCTGGTATCTGCAGTTTCCACTTGAAGATATTCATTCGTGTCCACTGTCTCCAGATGATTCATAAGGACTTTGCGAGCTATGCTCACCTCTGCTGCGCTGTCTAGCATTGTCTGAGCCCACTCTCCGTTTTTCAGTTGTGTCCTCAGTATTCTCGGCATTGTTAACTACCTTGATACTAGCTACCTTCTTTTTTGGAAATTGTGATTTCTTTTTCAGTTGAGCAGGTTCCTTGTCTTTGGACTTGGCGTGCTCTTCTGATCGTCCTCTTCTTTCCGATTTCTGCGAGGAATTCTGAAAAGATTGAGAGGGACGTGTATCAATGTCTTGATATCTATCAGGTTTTTTAATATTATCCCTATTTCTAAGGTTATATCTATTCCCAGAGGGTTCACTCTGGGGTGATCTTTGTCTCGGGTTTGGAGATTTCTCTCTTCGCCTAGGAGACCTTCCTCTGGACTGGAATTTCTTTTCTTTAGGATTGGATTGTTTGTTTCCATCCCAGTTCTTTTTCGGTGAATTATTATTATTAAAAAATATTTTTTCTGGACTTGTAGTCAGTTGCGGTTTTACTGGTATTCCACCTAGACTATCTCTGCCTAGTTCTTCATAGGATTTTTCTATGATTCTGGCAATTTCAGCTGGTTGGTCTGCTATATCTGTCTCTTTTAACCTCTGGCGGATCGCCACGTTTGCTGCTTCACCTTTTATGTTGGCTAATAATATAGCCGAGACCTGCTTGAAGTCTTTTAGTAATTTCATACCAAGAGTTAAAGCAGGTTCTGGACCGTATTCATCTTGAATTTGTTTTAGCACATCTGGTATCACCGAAATGGATGGAACACCGTGCGTTTTTGTATAGATGGAAGCAAAGACTGTACCCCAAGTGTCACAGTCCTCAATGTGTGGTGCGATTCCCATTGGGAGACATATAGTCAGAATCCTGTGTTTTTCTAATGGGGTGGTGTCAGGAAACACCGCCTCTATTTGGGTAATTTTCTGTGCCAACCAGAATGGTATTTGTTCCCGTTTAGCTGGAACTTTACCTAGGCAGGATTGGATGTTCTGTGGTGTAATTTTATTTGTGTTCCCCTGGTGAGGGGTCAGCTGTGGTAGTTTAATCGCTGGCTGAATTGTTGAAGTCCGCATTACATACTGAACTAATTGTCTGTGAATTTTTAGTAGTTGTTTTAGCTGTATTAACAGCTCTGCTGCAGGCATTCTTTCGATGTCTGGATGTGGTGTGTATCCGGCTAGGACCGGCCACGTTGCTCCTGGTCTTCCTAAAGGACCGAGCCTTGTAATGTGATTGTTATGTTTTAGGGCGCCATCAAATAAGAGCAAATGCTCTTGGAATTTGAGTGGTACTTCCACCTCCTCGAAAGGAGTGTACTCATTAGGAGGTTCCTCTACTTTGTAATAGTGGAAGTACTTTGTTACAGCATTTGCTGCTGGAAAATGTATCCATGTATAGTATACCTCTGTCTGCCGATATTCATGTGCCTCAATTACGAATATGACTGTGCCACCTCTAGGTGTCAGTCCATTTTCTATAAGTTTTAAGGTTATAGATCTCCTTTTGGCGACCTGGATGAGTATTATATCCGGGTCTGCTGTTTGCATGGTAGCATCAGCATCTGCTATTTCAGTAGCTAATCTAATTGCCTCTCTTTCATCATCACTTCTCTGCCATTTTACAGAAAGGATGGTATTATGTTTGTTTGCAGATCAGGTTTCTTATGGAAACAGAGATTAGATGCACAATATTCTGGAACTGTTTTATCCTTCAACGTTGACTAGACCAAGAACCATACATAGGAGTTCCCTCCTGCGAGGTTTTGGAGGATATAATAACCTTTCACCCACTCCAGACGTCTTTGGAGTATTTGGGAAAAGGGGTCTGAGTGAGAAAGCACGACTGAGTTACTCTAAATGTCTTACGTTAGTTTTATCGCCCTTTCCAAACGCGTTGGGCGCCATGTAGTGTAGCTCCTATTTTCCCAATAGGCTCTGCGCATTGGAATAGTACCTACAGCAGTAAAGGCCTAGACCAGACGTTAACTAGGTCTACTACTGTCGATACTAGACTTAATTTTTGGGTTTGCCAGCTAAGCTCAGAGTTCGCTAGAAACTTTCTCGAATGTTCAAGGAAGGAATTAACTCCCCTGATTAGACAAGAAGGGATTTAGTTTCTGACAACCATAGAACATGACAACTTTGCTCTCCCCTAATCAAGAGTCAATCTCAAGAGTCGTGTGAGCACAAGGCAATTATTTTACTCAGTCAGTACGTGCATTCTTAGTCTCATCAGAATGTAGAGAAAAGGAAGAGACGGGCGTGTTCAATAAAAAGGTGTTATTTATTGATCAGTCTCTTTTCTCGTACAAGAGAAATGGATCGATATTATTGCAATACTTATAGTTAAGTAAAGTGCATACATTAGAAGCAATAGTATAAAATAATACTGTAAAAACATTGATATGGTTTCTGAGCCATATGATGTTTTAAAATGATTAAAATATATTTACATACACATATACATTTGACTAAACGTACTCAACTGGTGTTTCTAAATACGCCTACCCCGTGTACCTGACCTAAGTCTAATGCGTGGGCGGGAATAGAAAGTTACAGTTTAAGTTAAGTTTGTTTTTGCCAAGTGAATAACTAAAGAATTCTCTGTGAGGGTTTATTCAGTTCTGTACCTGGAATTTAGGATGGATGAGGAATGGTATCTCTTTCTCTGCTTTCGATATTCCAGGCTGCCTGCGAGGGCTGCCCAGAAGCGCCGGTGCTGGGTCTCTCGGTTTGAGATAGCAGCGCGTCTCTCAGCGCGTCAGGAAGGCGGGGCTGCTGCCTGCGGGGTCTGCTTCTGCTCTCGGCTTCGGCAAGTATGGCTGCTCCGTCTTGTCACCACGCGTGTGTTTGCATAGGGCAAGGTCGGCAATATTTATACCTTAAAGGTGCCGAGATTGACGTAAGGATGGACATAGGTACGTCAATAAAGATGTCATACGACTTGCTCGTTAGCACATTCTTTTGCAAAAGTTCTCTGTGAAATCAAAACAATGGCCGCACGGATTTTCCAGGTTGTCATAGGTTTGATTTGTTATGAGAACGTCGTATGCCTTATCAGGGGCTGGAGGAATGTCGCTTGTCTAATTAGATCTCAAGCGTTATGACCTAATCAGATAACACGTTCCTGTGCCGTAGTGTGACTGCGTCAGATAACGGTATCTGCATCATGGGGGTTTTCTTGCCTCATGGGCTGACTGTTAGTTAACTTGATAGTTAGTTTAACCAGAATAGGGTCAGGAATAGGGGGACTGATTCAGAACCTATAGAAATACACGACAATATATAAAAATATAAGTAATAATGCTGTTGCAAGACGATTGGGAGATCTTCCCACACACAACATCCTGTATCTCCGTTGACAGTGTATACAATTAGCAATGCTGTCTTCACTTATAGGCATAATTCTACATTGTTCCAAATATTTGGGAGATGTGCCCACACAGAGTCACATCTCCTAACTTTGGCAAAATGAACAATCATTGGCGCTATCTCTATAAAATGATTATGCTGTTTCAACAGAATCGGGAGTGGTATACTTGAAAGGGCCGCTTTGTTGCGTATGCGCATTGGCTTTAATACTCTGACCTATGCGCTTGCGCGCCTACACAATAACACTTCGTATCACGAAACGATAGTGTTCCACTGACTGCGCATGCGTGCTTGCCGAGTACTGTGCTCTCGCCTATGCGCGTGCGTACTATGAGATTCGGCACTTTCGCCTATGCGCATGCGGACTATGAGATACGGCACTCCATACATTCAGCATTGGCTTAGTTACACACGAGCACGATTGCGCGATTTTCACGCGCGAATCTCTCCTCAATTAACAGCGCATTTAACCAAACAAGAGAGGCATAAAAGGACGACAGGCCTGCCGTTCGGTACCTCCCCTTCGGCTTGGACTATGGCTGGAGGTACCGAAGGACAGGTGGGTCCTGCTGATATCCCTTGATTTGTCCTCTTGATTCCTGGTTGTTTGCGGGGTCTCCTTGTAGCTCACTTCTATTGGAGATATATGGCCGAGTAAGGGGGCACTTCCTTGTTAATCCCTGACAGGGATGTTTCAGTGTTAGTCCTCCTTCTCTGACTGTAGACCCAGCAACTTCTCTAAGGTTTCTTATGGGTTTATTTGGACACTCTTTAGATATCATAATAATTTCAGCGCTGGCTATGCACATGGTTGGCCTACTAGTCCTTGTATTAAAATCTCAGTAACAATTTAGGTTGTAAATATTGTAAGCACAGAAGTATAATCGGGTATAATAGAACTCCATGCTCAACTGAGTCCCTTTTATATTTATACAATCGAGCGGGGCCTCATTCACCGAGCAGTTGCCGGGTGAGGTGAGGCATACTCCCACATAAAGCTGGGTGAGTACACTACAATAATAATCTTTTTATTTTTATTAGTTAAGAATTTGCGCAGTTAAATACTGAATTTTCTGTTTAAATAGAGAAATTAATCTTTGAAATTGTAAATGTAGACTATACGGTGGCACAGTAGATTTTGGAGCACCTGCATGCCACATATAATGTTTTGATCCTATTTTAGGAAGGAAGATTGCATCCATACCAACCTGCGAAACTTTGAAGAATATCGGGTTCTGGTAGGGTGGTAAATAACCACCTTTGCATTATTATAGCTTTATTTCTTCACTGTAGCACAATTTTCACAACAGTTTATGTTTACACATTTGTGCATTTGAATTGCAGTAGTATTCAATCTTCTAGGTCCTGACAAAAGCCGGCCAGTGTTACCTCTATGGCTGAAACATGTTGACCTCTTGCTTAACGCCATGAGATAGTTATAATGTCAAACTATCTGGCGTCGTTTTTAATCTTGACACCTGGACAATCCCAATTGAACATATTTTTTGTCCTCGTAGTCATTTCTATCTCACTTACACTTTGCACTGCACACCATCAGCACTGTTCATTGAGAAACACCTTGGATAGAGTCAACCTTTGGTCTTTGATATCCATTGCCACTCTATCTCCCAATGGTTTGGGCAGGCAGCTTGGATCTATTACCATCTCCCAGATGATGATGCTCCACCAGCAGGGTGGGCTGATGGGACTTCTTTCTACGCCAGGTGTTACTCAAATCATGGTTCCGTGATGTCCTTTATCCTCTGTGCACCCACTTAGTTTACATATAATTGACTGGTTGTCTCCTAGTGTCTTTTTTCATATATATACTTAGGGGTGTGGAGATTTCAGGGTCGGTAAAAATTATCCCCTAGACCCTCTTTTTCATATTTATTTTTTTGAAGCAATAAACCTGCTCACAGGTTTTTGCTGTATTGAAAACTGATTTATTGAGGCCTTGTGCTGAATATACTCTCTCTTGGAGCACTGCCCGTCTGCAGCTTCCAGCCTTGCCCAGCTGGAGGACTTTGGCTTCCAAAAAAGTGACTACACACAAAGGTAAAACCAATCTTGGTGGCTGCAAAATACAGGTATATCCTGCTTTCAGCTTTCGGTGACAATATTAATGGTTTCAGGGGGAACTCAACAATGGCATACATAACTTCAAGGAAACCTCTGAGTCTACAGCCACGGACCTTGCCCTTCCACAAGATTTTGACTTCCATTTCAGAGACCAATTGTGATGTTAAAAACTTTTATCTGAATGACCCACATGGCATTGCAAAGCTCCACTGCTTCGCCTTCAGTCTGAATCACGCCTACGTTCTATTCAACCATGAGCAGTACATTTTGATTAGTGCTTTCTTTTTCTTGGCGTTTTTTGCCCTGAATCTTTAATAATTCATAACCCTGATTCCCCTTAACATATTTTAATGATATGAGGGCCTTTTTACCTATCAACATTTCCTCTATTTTTCTAACTTGTTTTGGGAATGTAATTGTGCAGTGGTCTTTCCTTTAACATTGTTGGTACTGCTTGAACCTAACAAGCATCATTTTTTTGCCTTCAGCTTGTGACATCACAATAGTGGTTTATTGAGCTGGCAGGAACATCCCCCTTCCAAATTAATGTTCCAATTCCAGACATTAGCAAATTTTCAATGTGAACATCTTGGTTTTGTGTGTAGATTTATATATATGTGTGTGTGCGTGTGTGTGTGTGTGTATGCGTGTATCTGTGTGTGTGTATTTGTGTACATGTGTGTGTATGTGTGTACATATGTGTGTGTGTGTGTATATATATATATATATATATATATATATATATATATATATATATATATATATATATATATATATATATATATATATATATATATATTTAAATATATATATATATATATATATCCAAGTTATTTGAAAAATAAGACAGCGCACTCTGAAGGGAATTCCAATCACAAGGTTTTAATCCATTATACCGTTACGCGTTTCGACACTAAGCGGTGTCTTGGTCGCAAGATAAGTTCAGTATACACGGACAAGCTTAAATAATAAACATAAATGAGGCACCATACTTTTGCCTGCTACATTTTCATGAGCGCCATCTTGTAACAGGAAAAACCATTTTTGTTAAACACAATATCAGACATGTTACGAATTACATGCTGACATCAATGCGAGCCAAAAGCAAGTACTTATAGTCACATTTAAGTCAGTTATCAATTCATGCGGCAAAACAATGCGGGTAAACACGGTGTGCCACCCGATTGCACGCAAATTAATAGTCACATTAAAGAACGTTTTACACTTTTGCATAGTTCTCTTCTAGTGAGTATCAATTCTACCCACAGTGAACCTTCCTCCCAGTATCATTGTATGTGAAAAAAGTGCCACTTCATAGACGCACCAGTTTCCAATTTGGCTTATGCAGCACCTACAGGAGACATGGCATGCGTGCCGGTGACCCGGGGCTTCAAGGTGGGAAATCCCGCGATAGCGGATTATCGTACAAGCGGTCTAGTGCCTATTGTATTCAACCCGGGTTATCCCCACCTAGTGTTTACGTTTTTTTCGAGGACTAGTGCCCCATTTAACTTCCTGTTATGATGGCATGCAGGCATCCTGGTATTGCCCAGTGGCTTATACCAAGCTTCATGTTAACTTCAAAGATCGAAGTCCAACACAGTTCAACACAATGTTACAAGTAACATGAAAGTAGTGGAATACAAGAAAAGGGGGGGGGGTGCCCATCCCTAAGTGAAAAGTCTCCTATCTGGTACGTGTGTGATATTTGTCCGGTTGAAGAAAAGGGTAGGGAACCCGTAAGGTTGCAAAAGTGAGGGTGAAGGGTCCCTTCCTTTCCTCCTGCAAAGAACAGAAAAAGAGAGAAAAAATTGATTAACATCAATATCTAAACACATTCATAATCAATTTACAGTATTTCAAACATCATTCTTCATCATAATTCACATTACTCTTTTAAGCTTCATGGAGGTGGGTGGCTAGTTCCTCATCAAGGTTATGCCCACCCAGGAATCTGGTTTTGAGTTCCATTATCCACTTGGACTCCTTTTTCCTCAAAGCCAATTCCCTATTGCCTCCCCTTTTACCTATATTCACTTGTTCGATGGCAAAAAATTTGAGGAGTGCATTGTTCGACTGATGTTTGGCTTGGAAGTGTTGTGCAATGGGATAGTGTAGGTCGACATTGGTTATAGCCCTAAGATGTTCTTGTACCCGTTTCTTAACCATACACACCGTGCTGCTCACATATTTCATTTTACATGGGCATTCCAAGATGTATATTGCAAAGCTACTACTGCATGTCAGAAATTGTCCTATGCTGTAGGTTTTACTAGTTCCTGGTATTTTCACCTCCTTAACCATAATACTTGATTTACATGCCCTGCAGTGTCCACACGGGTAGAAACCTTTAAGATTGTGGGCACTTGGGCTACTGGTTTTGGAGATATCGTCTTTCACTAGAATATCCCTGAGGCTCCTACCTTTCCGGTATATTACAAGGTGTCTGGGACCTATGCTAGGACCTATGATCGTATCTGTTTGGAGTATGTTCCAGTTGTCCGCTAACACCTTGTGTATTTTGTTTGAATCCTGATTGAATGTAGTGATGATTCTAGTGTTGGGGTATATTGCAGGTGGTTTGGCTTTATCTTGTAGGGTACTGGATCTTGATTTCTCTTTCACTTTGTTCATTGCTTTGGTTAAGATCCCTTCAGGGTATCCCTGTTCCCTGAATCTGGAAACTATTTTAGTTTGTTCTAGTTCGAACAGATCGTCTGTGCTGCAGTTTCTTATTGCCCTCAGTAGCTCCCCATACGGTATACTCCACTTGAGTGTATCAGGATGAGCACTGAGGGCATGAAGAAGACTGTTCCCTACAGTTTCCTTCCTGTGCAGTTTCGTGGTCAGTTTATCCTTCTCTTACATGACTTGGGTATCAAGAAACTCAATACTGCTAGTACTCATGGTGCATGTAAGTTTTACGTTATATGGGTTTATGTTCAATTTTGCAACAAAATCCCTGGCCTCTTGTTCTGACCCACTCCACAGTACAAACAGATCGTCCATATAACTAATCTAATCCTTGACTAGCGTGAAATCAGTGTTAAGGTGGATGTCACTTCAATCAATCAATCAATCAATCAAGAAATTTGTATAGCGCGCTACTCACCCGGAGGCTCTCAAGGCGCTTGGGGGAGAGGGGTCCGCTACTGCTTGAACAGCCAGGTCTTGAGTTGCTTCCTGAAGGAGATGTGGTCTTTGGTTAGACGGAGGTGGATGGGGAGGGAGTTCCAAGTCTTGGCTGCCAGGTAGGAGAAGGATCTTCCTCCCATGGTGGCTCTTCGAATGCGTGGAACGGCGGCGAGGGCGTGGCTGGTAGATCGTAGCTGGCGGGAGGGAGTGTAGAAGGTCAGGCGGTTGTTGAGGTACCTGGGGCCCAGGTCGTGGAGGGCCTTGTGTGCGTGGGTGAGGAGTCAGAACGTGATTCTCTTGCTGACGGGGAGCCAGTGCAGGTCTCCCAGGTGTCCGGAGATGTGGCTGTGTCGGGGGATGTCCAGGATGAGTCGTGCGGAGGCGTTCTGGATGCGTTGGTCTTTTCTGCAGTTTGGCTGTGGTTCCAGTGTAGAGGGTGTTTCCGTAGTCCAGTCAGCTGGTGACGAGTGCCTGGGTGACCGTCTTCCTGGTTTTGGTGGGGATCCATCGGAAGATCTTTTGGAGCATGCGTAAGATGTTGAAACACGATGATGAGACGGCGTTGACTTGTCTGGTCATCGAGAGGGAGGAGTCCAGGATGAAGCCCAGGTTGCGTGCGTGGTCCGTTGGTTTGGGTGCGCTGCCCAGGGCAGGGGGCCACCAGGAGTCGTCCCAGGCAGAGGGTGATGATCCAAGGATGAGGACTTCCGTCTTGTCTGAGTTCAGTTTCAGGCGGCTGTTCATCATCCACTCGGCTACGTCTTTCATCCCTTCGTGTAGGTTGGTTCTGGCGGTGGCTGGGTCGTTGGTGAGGGAGAGTATCAGCTGGGTGTCGTCGGCATAGGAGATGATGTTGAGGTTGTGTTGGTGTGTGATGGCTGCGAGGGGGCTCATGTAGACGTTGAAGAGGGTGGGGCTGAGTGATGATCCTGGTACGCCGCAGATGACTTCGGTGGCCTCGGATCTGAACGGGGGGAGGCGGACCCTCTGGGTTCTTCCGGCGAGGAACGAGATGATCCACTCCAGTGCCTTCTCTTGGATTCCGATGTTGTTGAGGCATTGTACTAGGGTGCGGTGGCAGACAGTATCGAATGCTGCGGAGAGGTCCAGGAGGATGAGGGCCGCTGTTTCCCCGTTGTCGAGCAGGGCTCGGATGTCGTCAGTGGCTGCGATGAGGGCGGTCTCGGTGCTATGGTTGACTCGGAAGCCGGACTGCGAGTGGTCGAGGGATCCGTTCGTCTCGAGGAAGGCGGCAAGCTGTCTGTTGACGGTCTTCTCGATGACTTTGGCAGGAAACGGGAGGAGCGAGATGGGGCGGTAGTTCTTGAGGTCGGTGGGGTCTGCTGATGGTTTCTTCAGGAGGACGCTGAGTTCAGCATGCTTCCAGCTCTCCGGGAAGGTGGCGGTGTTGAAGGAGCAGTTGATGATGTCCCGGAGTTGGGGTGCGATGACGGAGTCTGCCTTGTTGAAGCCGTGGTGGGGGCATGGGTTGGTTGGCGATCCGGAGTGGATGGTGTTCATCGTGTGGATGGTGTCTTCGGTGCTGACCGGGGTCCAGGCATGGAGGGTGGTGGTGGGGGGCGTTGGTTCTGTAATTGGGTGCGTGGTCTGTGCGCCGAAGCTGTTGTGTATGTCTGCGATCTTGCTGTGGAAGAACGAGGCGAGTGAGTCGCAGAGGTCTTGTGAGGGAGTGATGTTGTTATTTCCGGCGCTGGGGTCGGAGAGCTCTTTGACGATGCTGAAGAGTTCCTTGCTGTTGTGTGCGTTGTTGTCTAGTCGATCCTTGAATGCTGTCTTCTTGGTGGTGTGGATCAGCTGGTGGTGTTTGCGGGTGGCGTGCTTGAGGGCGGTCATGTTGTCTGTAGTCGAGTTTTTTCGCCAGGCTTTCTCGAGGGTACGGCAGTTCTTCTTGGAGTTCTTGAGGTCGTCGTTGAACCAGGAGGTTTTCTTGCTGCCGGGCCTGCTGGGGTGGTTTTTCAGGGGTGCGAGGTCGTCAGCGCAGTTGGTGATCCACTGTGTGAGGTTGTTGGCTGCTTGGTTGGGGTCCGTTGATCTGGCGGGAGGGTTCTGGTTCAGTGATGTGGTGAGCTGGTCGGTGGTGATCTTGTTCCAGCTCCTGCGGGGAACCTGTTGCGGGTGGTGGTGAGTCGTGGTCCTTCTGAAGCTGAAGTGGACTCAGCTGTGGTCTGTACAGTGGAGTCCGGTGGAGTGGCTGAAGGAGATGTACTTGCTGGAGGAGAAGACTGGGTCAAGCGTGTGTCCGGCGTAGTGGGTGGGGGTGTTCACCAGTTGCTTGAGTCCGAGGTTGGCGAGGTTGTCTAGCAGGGTGGTGGTGTTGTTATCGTTGTTGTTCTCCAGGTGGAAGTTGAGGTCCCCTAGGAGGATGCAGTCAGCGGAGGGGAGGGCGTGTGGTCTGATGAAGTCTGCGATGTCTTCGCTGAATTGTGTGTGGGGTCCTGGGGGTCTGTAGATGAGGGTGCCTCTGAGTGTGGTCTTGGGGTCGGTGTGTATCTGGAAGTGAAGATGTTCGGCGGCTGTGAGGGTGTCGTCGGAGTTGGTCGTGATGCGGATGGTGTTCTTGTGGACGATGGCGATGCCTCCTCCTGTCTGGTTGACGCAGTCCCTCCGGGTGATCTTGTATCCGTCCGGGATGGCGATGGCGATGTCGGGCGCTGAGGAGGCGGTCATCCAATTTTCTGTGAAGAAGGCGACGTCTGGAGATGTGGTGTTGAGCAGGTTCCATAGTTCCACGGCGTGTCTGTGGATGGAGCGGGTGTTGAGCAGGATGCACTTCAGGTGGTTGCTGCTGGTGCTTGGCTTGGCGGGTGCCTTTCAGGTCCGGATGCAGGAGTACTTGCAGGATTGGCAGGTGAAGGGTCCGTGGGTGCGTCCTGGGGTGGCTCGGTGGCAGCCGGGGATCCGGCCGGTGTTGAGTGCGTTGAGGGTGGCGGCGGCGTACGTCCGGCGGGTAGGATGGCATCTGCGGGGGCCAGGGGGTCTGGCGCTGGGCGCGGTCCAGGCGCGGACGGGCGCAGACGGGCTTACCTTTGGCATGCCTTCGGCGCACAATCGGCGTACGCGCGGACTCTGCCATAAATGGAGAGTGGGGGGGGCGGAGCGAGGGAGGAGCAGCTGGGAGGCGGGAGCGGGGTGGTGAGTGGGGAGGGGAGCGGTGCGGTGATGCTGGAGGGAACGGGGGTGGGGCCGCGGGGGAGCAGCGGCAGGGAGCGGGGAGCGGGGTGGAGCAGCGGAAGAGAAACGGTGGTGGAGGCACACAAAAGCAATCAGGGGCACAACAGAGGACGAGAGAAATACAATTACTGGCACAATACAATTACTGGAAAAGTACAATTACTGGCACAATACAATTACTGGAAAAATACAATTACTGGCACAACGAGATCAGGGGCACAACAGTGAGGCAGATAGGAACGGGCAGCGGCGGCAGCAAACGGAGACCGGGCACACTAAGGATGGGCCACGCGGCGGGTGGAGCGACCGGCTCTGACCAGGTCAGGTCAGGTCACAGCCCCCCGCCTCGCAGACACCACCTTATGTATCCAGTGGGAGGGAGGAGCAGCTGGGAGGCGGGAGCGGGGTGGTGAGTGGGGAGAGGAGTGGTGCAGTGATGCTGGAGGGAACGGGGGTGGGGCCGCGGGGGAGCAGTGCTGGGAGCGGGGAGCGGGGTGGAGCAGCGGGAGAGAAACGGAGGTGGAGGCACACAAAAGCAATCAGGGGCACAACAGAGGACGAGAGAAATACAATTACTGGCACAATACAATTACTGGAAAAGTACAATTACTGGCACAATACAATTACTGGAAAAATACAATTACTGGCACAACGGGATCAGGGGCACAACAGTGAGGCAGATACGAACGGGCAGCGGCGGCAGCAAACGGAGACCGGGCACACTAAGGATGGGCCACGAGGCGGGTGGAGCGACCGGCTCTGACCAGGTCATTTCTTCTTCCCACTTCCCTAGGAACAGATTCGCTAGACTTGGCGCAAAGCTTGAACCCATCGCGGTTCTACACACCTGCTTGTAGAGATCACCATTGAATATGAAGATATTATTGTTGTTGAGACATATCCTCATCATCTCCACAAGCATGTGCGTGTGCCCCAAAAATGCAATGTCCCTGGCTTTCATATAGTGGAAGCATGCCTCTACACCTTGGTCATGGTCAATAATAGTGTAGAGTGAACTTACGTCCATGGTGATCAGAATTAGTCCCTCTTCCCATTTGATATTTTCAATTTTATTGAGGAAGTCCTTAGTGTCTTTTATATGTGAGGGTAGTTCAGTTACATACTCTCTCAAAAAGTGGTCTATATATTTCGAGAGGTTTTCATTAATGCTTCCCAAGGAAGAGACAATAGGTCTACCGGGAGGTTTATTGGGATTTTTGTGTACCTTCGGGAGAAGATATAAAATAGGTAGCTTAGGATAATCCTTTTTAAGGTAGCAGAACTCCTGCCACGTAAGCAACCCATCTTTCTGCCAGATGGTGAGCTTTTCCCAAGTACTGGTGATACTTTGATTATATTCCATTATTTGTTTGTATGCTTCCTCGATGTACATTTCCCTCCCCCATAGGACAATGTTCCCCCCTTTATCCGAGGGTCTAATGATCACATTTTCATCGCCTGCTAGGGAAGTAATGAAGTCCCTTTGGACTTTAGACAGATTAAGATTGTGATTCTTGCTTTTGGCTGTCCTATGCTTATGCTTGGTCAGCTCTTTCGTCACTACCTCATGAAAGGAATCTATAGTGTCATGTGGCATAAGAGGACACAAGACAGATTTGAGTCTGAAATGGCTGCATGTTGCTCTATCCAAAGAGATAGCATCCCATTCCTGCCCATCCCCTCCACCTGCACCTCCTATTTGGCCCTTATCCAGATCATATACTGTTTGTAACATTTCGAAATCACCCACCGATAACAGTGGCATATTGGAATTGTCCTCTAAGCTAGAACTTGAGTCAGGGGGCCTTTTGTTGTACATAGTATGCCATTTTTTTAGCTTGAGCTTGCGTATAAACTTAAAGATATCTATTCTAGTGTGTGAATAGTTAAACAATTCCATGGGACAAAAAGTCAAACCCAGGCATAGGGTAGTTTTCTCTGCATCACTGAGGGATCTAGCAGACAAGTTAATGATTGTTCTGTTTACCATTTCTTTGTCCATCATTATTTGGCCTTTCTGTAGCCCCCTTGTCTGGTTCCCATGGGCTTCTTGTTTGTTTCTTCTTTGTCGGTTTTTGAGGCGTCTTCTTTTTGAGTGCCCCTGCCTCTTTCTCTTCCTCGAGGCCAACCTTGTCCCCGTGCTTTCTGTGGTGTTGTGCTCATTCCTCTTGTTTGTTCTTTCTCTCGTCATGAGCGCAACACCTTGAACTCGTCTAAAAAAGTTGCCGGCTTTTTTGTAATTTCCACGTCTGACAGGGTGCTGGTTGATTGGACAGAGATGTCAGTGTCAGAGTCACTCACTTGTATTTGTTCTTGTTGATCTTCTCCTCTTGATACCACACTCCTCTCTTCTCCAGAGGTTTTTTGTTCTTGTTTGTAGAGATGGTCGTATTTGGTACTGTAGGTGAGAATCCTACCACTTTCAAAGTCCCCACAGTCTCTGTGCAGTTTACGTTGTTTCCTGTATTTTATGTCATCTTCATATCGACGATCTGTTTGTACTGTGGAGTGGGTCAGAACAAGAGGCCAGGGATTTTGTTGCAAAATTGAACATAAACCCATATAACTTAAAACTTACATGCACCATGAGTACCAGCAGTATTGAGTTTCTTGATACCCAAGTCATAGTAGAGAAGGATAAACTGACCACGAAACTGCACAGGAAGGAAACTGCAGGGAACAGTCTTCTTCATGCCCTCAGTGCTCATCCTGATACACTCAAGTAGAGTATACCGTATGGGGAGTTACTGAGGGCAATAAGAAACTGCAGCACAGACGATCTGTTCGAACTAGAACAAACTAAAATGCTTTCCAGATTCGGGGAATGGGAATACCCTAAAGGGGTCTTAACCAAAGCAATGAACAAAGTGAAAGACAAATCAAGATCCAGTACCCTACAAGATAAAGCCAAACCACCTTACAAATACCAACATCTTTTAAGAACTTCTCCGCCTTGGAATATAAAGCCCTTGAGGACTTAAAGAACAACAAAGAAATAACCATCAAGCCAGCTGACAAGGGGGGAGGCATAGTGATCCAAAAAACTTCTGATTATGACAAAGTGTGTATGAACCTCCTGAACAATAGGACAAATTACACTCCCCTCACAATAGACCCAACTCCAGAATTAAAGTCACGCATCCTTGACTTGGTCAAGACAGCAGAGGAGAATGAACACATCTCTGGGCATGAGGCGGCATTTCTCATGGCAGGCGAGAACACAATACCGTATTTCTACACCCTGCCTAAGACCCATAAGAATCTTACTCCACCTCCGGGCAGACCTTTGTATCAGGGATAGGGTCACTACTTGAACCCCTATCGGTATTCTGTGACCACTACTTAAAACCTTTAATACAGAACACCTCAACTTATCTTAAAGATACAAGAAATATGCTACAACTACTGGAACCATTTACCTTTGAGGAAGGCTCCATTACCCTTGTTACACTAGACATTGAGAGTCTATATACAAGCATTCCTCAAGATGACACTCTCAGAGTCCTAGGAATAGCTTTGGACTCAATTGTCTGGGAGTACACGATACCCAAAGATTTTATACTACAATGTGCTACCATGGCCCTAAAAGAAAATTACTTCGAAACAAAGGAAAGCTATACCTCCAGAGCACTGGGACCTCTATGAGCAGTACATTCGCTGCTAGCGTAGCCGGATTGTACGTCCATGATTTCGAATCCAAGTACATCCTGCCCACCAGCAATCAGTTCTCCTCCTCCATAAGATTATAGAGGAGGTACATTAATGACATTTTCCTTATGTGGAAGGGCGACGAGACAACTCTTAAACAATTCTTGACCTGGATCAACACCTTAGATCCCTACCTGAAATTCACTCACTGCATCAGCAAGCAGTCAGTGGTATTCCTGGAATTCATTATCACAATAAATGTCACAGTGCTATCCACCAGAACTCACTACAAACCGACAGCGAAAAATAACCTGTTGGAATTCTCAAGTTTCCATCCAAGACCACTGAGGGAGAACCTTCCCTATGGCCAGTATCTTAGGCTACGGAGAAACTGCAGTGATATCAGGGACTAGAAGATCCAAGCAACTGACCTTACACAGAGATTAAAATCAAGAGGATATCCTGCTAAAATTCTAGACAAAGGGAACAAACGTGCAAGGAACCAACCACGAGAAGTGCTGTTAGAGAATACCATCAGAGAATCCAGAGACATGCCACTCACATGTGTTACTACATATAGCTGTCTATCAGACGCAATGAAGAAATCCGTCAACAAACACTGGAAGATCATCACCAGTAACAAAAGAACCTGGGACAAACCACTCTTTTCCTTCAAAAAGGGCAGGAGTCTGAAGGACTCCTTGGTACACACACGGCCGAAAACAGAACCGTCCAGTTTTCCAAATGAGAGATCTGTTACTAGTGCTTGGGGTTTACCCCCAATAACTGGACACTATCCGTGCTCTAATTGTAGTGTGTGCCATTTAACTTCACACACCAAACAACTTTCCCTTGAACCAGGCAGAACATGGACACAGAGAACACATACAAAATGTAATTCCACCAACGTGGTCTATCTCATCACGTGCCCCTGCCAAAAAAGATATGTGGGAATGACGACTCGCAAAATCAAACAGCGCATTCACGAACACCGCAGTAACATCAGGTGTCGCAAAGTAACAACCAAAATGAGAGAACATTTCCTACAGCAAAACCATACTCCCAATGATCTCCACTGGACTATTATTGAACATATCTCCACTGAGAGGAACACCACCAGTGTCCTTTTAGAAAAAGAACAACAATGGGTGTACAGATTTGGGACACATCTCAATGGTTCAAATGATCTGATCCCCTGGTCTTCAGTACTAAAACACTAAACAATAAGTATGGGTGAAATCAGCGAATTCGCGATCCGCATAATTCGTGAATTCGTGCGAAATTGCGAATTTTTGGTTTTTTGCGTGTTCGCGGGCATTTTTGCGTGTTCGCGGGGCTTTTGCGTGTTCGCAGGCTGCTTACATGGTGAAGTTACCCATGCGGTTGTGTATGTGGGCACAGCACCCCCTGGTTTACACTGCCACCCTCTGGTTCACCACTTACACCCTCTGGTGCACCCCTGCCACCCTCTGGTACGGCACTGTCACCCTCTGCTTCATCCCTGCCACCCTCTGGTTCATCCCTGCCACCCTCTGGTTCATCACTACCACCCTGTGGTTCAGCACTGCCGCCCTCTGGTTCATCATCACAGCACCCTCTGGTTCATCACAGCACCTCTGGTTCACCCCTGCCACCCTCTGGTACAGCACTGTCACCCTCTGCGCCATCCCTGCCACCCTCTGGTTCATCCCTGCCACCCTCTGGTTCATCACTGCCACCCTCTGGTTCAGCACTGCCACCCTCTGGTTCATCACAGCACCCCCTGGTTCACCAGTGCCACCCTCTGGTTCATCCCTGCCACCCTCTGGTTCATCCCTGCCACCCTCTGGTTCATCACTACCACCCTCAGGTTCAGCACTGCCACCCTCTGGTTCATCATTACAGCACCCTCTGGTTCATCACAGCACCTCTGGTTCACCCCTGCCACCCTCTGGTACAGCACTGTCACCCTCTGCTTCATCCCTGCCACCCTCTGGTTCATTCCTGCCACCCTCTGGTTCATCACTGCCACCCTCTGGTTCAGCACTGCCACCCTCTGGTTCATCACAGCACCCTCTGGTTCACCAGTGCCACCCTCTGGTTCATTCCTGCCACCCTCTGGTTCATCACTACCACCCTCTGGTTCAGCACTGCCACCCTCTGGTTCATCACAGCACCCTCTGGTTCATCCCTGCCACCCTCTGGTTCATCACTTCCACCCTCTGGTTCAGCACTGCCACCCTCTGGTTCATCACAGCACCCTCTGGTTCATCACAGCACCTCTGGTTCACCCCTGCCACCCTCTGGTACAGCACTGTCACCCTTTGCTTCATCCCTGCCACCCTCTGGTTCATCCCTGCCACCCTCTGGTTCATCACTGCCACCCTCTGGTTCAGCACTGCCACCCTCTGGTTCATCCCTGCCACCCTCTGGTTCATCACTGGCACCCTCTGGTTCAGCACTGCCACCCTCTGGTTCATCATCACAGCACCCTCTGGTTCATCACAGCACCTCTGGTTCACCCCTGCCACCCTCTGGTACAGCACTGTCACCCTCTGCTTCATCCCCGCCACCCTCTGGTTCATCCCTGCCACCCTCTGGTTCATCCCTGCCACCCTCTGGTTCAGCACTGCCACCCTCTGGTTCATCACAGCACCCTCTGGTTCACCAGTGCCACCCTTTGGTTCATCCCTGCCACCCTCTGGTTCATCCCTGCCACCCTCTGGTTCATCACTACCACCCTCTGGTTCAGCACTGCCACCCTCTGGTTCATCACAGCACCCTCTGGTTCATCACAGCACCTCTGGTTCACCCCTGCAACCCTCTGGTACAGCGCTGTCACCCTCTGCTTCATCCCTGCCACCCTCTGGTTCATCCCTGCCACCCTCTGGTACAGCACTGTCACCCTCTGCTTCATCCCTGTCACCCTCTGCTTCATCCCTGCCACCCTCTGGTTCACCCCTGCCACCCTCTGGTACAGCACTGTCACCCTCTGGTTCATCCCTGCCACCCTCTGGTTCATCACTGCCACCCTTTGGTTCAGCACTGCCACCCTCTGGTTCATCACAGCACCCTCTGGTTCACCAGTGCCACCCTTTGGTTCATCCCTGCCACACTCTGGTTCATCCCTGCCACCCTCTGGTTCATCACTACCACCCTCTGGTTCAGCACTGCCACCCTCTGGTTCAGCACTGCCACCCTCTGGTTCATCACAGCACCCTCTGGTTCACCCCTGCCACCCTCTGGTACAGCACTGCCACCCTCTGGTTCATCACAGCACCCTCTGGTTCATCACAGCACCTCTGGTTCACCCCTGCCACCCTCTGGTACAGCACTGTCACCCTCTGCTTCATACCTGTCACCCTCTGGTTCATCCCTGCCACCTGCTTCCTTAGCTGTAAGTGCTTCCTGTTGCAGTTATTTTTTTTACAGGAGCATTGTGCCATACTTGTAACTATTCTCTGACCCTGCTTTGAGGGTCGGAGCAGGGTCAGAGAATAGTTGCAAGTAGGCAACTGAACTCTGGAGGGGCCCCTCAGGAAGCACTACAGGGAATGGTTACAAATTAGATTGAACTTTTGCACCTGCTAAGTGCTTTCAGTTTTCCAAAAGTCGTTTTTCTGCCATTTCGCGAGATTCGCGGGGCGCGTATTCGTACGAAATCGAACTTGCAATCCGCAAATTTGTGCGAATTTGCTGATTTTTTTTTTGCGTGTTCGCGCGTTTTTTTGCTTATTCGCGGACCGCTTGCAGCGCACCGACCCCGAGGTTGCCCATGCAGTCGTGTATGGGTGCGGCCATCTTGTTTGCGTGACGTGTTTTTGTTTTTCTGGGCGCTTGTTGCATGCTCGCGACATATGCGGCGCGCGATTACTTGTTCATGGGCGTTTTTGCGCGCTCGCGTGGAAAATATCGCGCGAACTTACCCACGCGGTCCTCTATGGGCGCGGCCATCTTGTTTTTCATTCACTGCTATGGTTTTGGGCATGCTACCTTTCTATCCATCTCACATCTTCGTAATCCTATGTTTTTCTGAACTTTTTTTGTCTTTTTTTGCTTATTATCTCTCTTTTCAATTTCCTACATCTATATTTTGTGGTTTTTTTTAACTTTATTACCTACTTTATTTCTTTCGCTCTCTCTCTCTTTTTTTTCACACCTATTCTTCTTTCCTTCTTCTTGTGCCCAGGACCATGGCTAAGGGAGGCGACAAGGGCAAGGGGAAGGGGAAGGGCCCAGCACCCCGTACCCGGCTCCCTTGCGGGCGTTTGAGGGGCGAGGAAGTCCAGGCAAGGGAGATCTTCTCCGCAGTGGAGGTGGCCGCCTTGATGGTGTTTGTGCAAGTCCACCTCTCTAAAACCGTGGCAGCAGGTGGGCGGATTGCTTCCGGTTACGGCCTCCGGGAGCGTCGCCAGCTGTGGGAGAAGGTGTGCCGGCGCATGTACAAGGAGTCTGGGGTCCGGCGCACCTACCAGCAAGTGACGCACCGGTGGAGTGACATCTTGGACCGGGAGCATGACATGGGCGACCTGCTCGGTGTGGAGATCCCTGGCATTGGTAAGTAGCTATTTAATAACTACTTTTTTCCTTCTGCTCTGTTATATTGCTAATCTATTTTTTTCCTGAAGAGTACGAATGCTGCTGATTCGATTACATTGCAGGTAAATTAATGTTTAAATAGCTTCTGTCATTGCAGGTGTCACCTGGTTATTGGCGTTGCTACTATGCTTACTTGTTTGCAACTTTTTAGTCATTTGAGTGCATTACTGCGTAATGCTAGAGACAGTAGACTCAAGTCTAGTCCTTCTTTGTACTCCTGCTGCTGCCACTTTGATGAGATAGTGGTGGATTGATACGTTGAGTTTATTATTTTTTACTTGTTATAGGACATTTGTTAGTGGTCTGCAATCATGATGACGGACTGTGTCTGTCACGCGACGTCTCGTGCTGCTGAGTGATGGCAGTCGTAGTATAACCTTTTTGTTGTTGATGTAGTTAGTGAATTACATAACTTTCCTATTAGATGCTCTGCGAATCCTGCAATACTGTACTACTATCCTCCTAGTTGACCAGATCAGATGCAATTGATGTTAATTTGTTTCCCCGACATAATTTTAGATTGAGTACAAAGAAATCAAATATTTCCCAAAAAACAATCATCCATGTTGTGTTTCATTATTTCATGATCACCAGGACCTCCCAGGGGCAAGGCTGCGGCGGCGACAGAGACTCCGGTGGCAGAAGGTGGAGAGGCTCAGTCCCTTGCAGGCTCTTCTGCTCGCCCCAGTAAGTTGTTCTATTGTTATATTAATACTTATACTTCCCTAACTTTTACAGCTCCTATTCATTACAAACTGGTTCCTAATATTTCTATGTTTTACAAAATAGTCTTTGATCTTCTTCTAATGTAGACTACTTTCTACATTCTTATCCTGCCTCTACCATCACTCTCTGTGCTACTACTATTTACAATTATGAGTCGGTCTGTGTAGGTAGCTAAGCTTGCCCATTCGACAAATGGTGTGAAACAAAACTCTGATACAGCAATAGCTCTAGGCACTGAGTGCAGTCCTCTGGGTTGCCCTTGCTGTCTATTCCAGTCTTCTTAATGTAAGTGCTTTGACAATTTCCAACAACAAAATGTCATTGTTTACACCAAGTAAAAGGTAGCAGTTGCCTTTTTGATTTGAGAGGAGCACATCCCATACCGCTAGTGTTTCAGGGACTATTCTGCACACAAAGAAGTATGGACAAGATAAATAGGACATTGTTGATGATAGGTGCAGTTCGACCTACGACATACCTCAGTCCGACCAGAAGTTGAACCCCCATTCCCCTGACCGACTATCTAGAATGTCTGACCAATGATTTTATGACCCAGAAGAACAGAAGAAGACTACCTCCGACTACCAGAGAAGTACCGCCGCTAATGCTATTACAAGCTATTACTGACCTTGACTTGTAATAGCATTAGCGGCGGTACTTCTCTGGTAACCAATGGCCCCCTCTATTTCACTTGAACTCAGCTGGCAAATTTTTATTGTGAAGCCAAGTCATATCAGATCAGATGTAGTTTAGGGATGTGAAGAACGAAAAGTTAAAGAAGGGTGAAACGAAGGACGACCGAGTCTTAATATTTATTTATGACTTTAAAGAATGGTTTTGTTGAATGCAATTCAACATAAGAAAGAAGACGGCGGTTTCCAAAATATAATGAAAAGGGTGTTAGTTGGTTGTTGACAAAAAGAAATGTTGGTACATTTGAGACATTAAGAAGAATCATAGACGTACTTTGGAAGCCTGGATGTTATCTTCTTTATCCTCCTCGTCGATAGCAGAGGTGTATGATGTAGTAGAGCAGACGCTGAGTGGGTGAAGTATGGCCAGTGGCAGGGCCACCCCTATAGAAAAGTAAGACATTCCTATTCCCACCTGCATGTACTGCTTAAAGTACTGCGAGTCTGCATCATCATGGCCTGTGTCTGTATTTCTTGGGTTAAAGCTGAGTGAGCTGCCATTATGGCGGCTACCACAAGTTCACGTACCAGTAATTTCTTTTGCAAAACAAGAGAAAAAAGTAAAAAAGGCATTTTTTAGTACTATCTGACTATGTGTGTACTAGTAGTGAGTCCACCTATAGTGCTGCTAGTGGAATTCCTGAAACTCACAGTGTCACAGGCTTACAAAGACGGTGATGTAGTCATCACGAAGGAGAATGAACATCTGGAAACCAGGACACACTATAAGCCTACCGCCAAGAACAACCTCCTCAAGTTCGAGAGTTTCCACCCACGTCCACTGAAGGAAAATCTCCCTTACGGGCAATTTCTGAGGTTGAGGCGTAACTGCAGCAAACTTAAGGAATATAAGAAACAAGCGTCTGACCTGACCGAAAAACTACAGGCTCGTGGATACCCAACAAGGATTATAAATAAATGCCAAAAACGTGGCAGACACCAACCAAGAGAAGCTCTCCTTGAGAAAAAACCACCCATGGAAAATGCAATACCACTCACCTGTGTTACCACTTTTAATGCCATCTCTAACCAAGTGTCCAAGAGCATTAACAGTCATTGGTCTATTCTCCGAACTGGCAATCTCCGCTGGGAAAAGCCTTTGTTTTCCTATAAAAAATCACCTAGCCTAAAAGATAGTCTGGTAAATACAAGGCCCAAAGCAAAGAAACCAACTGATAGCTATTCGCTAACAAAGATCTGGGGCCTACCCGATGTCACAGGATATTTTCGCTGTGGCAACTGCAGCGTGTGCCACCTAACGAGTGACACCAAAACTTTGAATATTGAGATTGGCAAAGTGTGGAGACAACAATCCCACACTAACTGTAACAGCTGTAACGTTGTGTATCTGATCGAATGTACTTGCAACAAACGCTACATAGGAATGACAACAAGAAAGGTTAAGCAGAGAATCTGTGAGCATCGCAGCACCATCCGTTGCAAGAAAAGCGCAACAAGATTGACTGACCATTTCCTTGAAAACAATCACACGCCCAATGACATGAAATGGACAGTGATTAAGCAAATCACCCCTGGTGCTAACATGCAGAAACGCCTATATGAGAAGGAACAGAGATGGATATATAGACTATCCACCCATGTTACAGGACTTAAAGACAATATTCCTTGGGCCAGCGTCATGTGACCTGCTACTCGAATATCATGTACTGTCTCTGATCTTCCAAGCGCCTCACAACGGTCAGGCCTATGATCTCCCTTAGTTTACTCTCCCAAAAAAAACGAGCTTGCAGCTACAGCCTTCCCTTGACCCGGGTATTACTAGGGTACCCCTTCTTCATCTAACACTTGTGCCCCCACTGAAATTCCGAGTTTTATCCCCCTGTAACTATGAGTTTAATCCCCAGGGTCTGGTAGAGACCAACTATCTCACCTTTCAGTCCTGTTCCGAGTGCAAGTAATTACTAACCCTGCACTTGGAATGTAATCAACTTAATCTTATACCTTCGTACAGCAAAATACCCTGTTGCCTAGCGACGTTAGTCCTTACATAATCCTGAGTTGCCTAGCGACGTTAGTCTTAACATACTCCTTAGTCCTACTACTATTTCTAGGCTCGCAGCAGTGCGTCATCAGGCACTCGCGCCTCCCCGTCCACCCCGGAAACCGGTCCGACTTTACTAATCCTGCCGGCTGTTTCACAACGCTAGCGGGGAGGCACGAGAGGCGAGTAGGTACATTGCCATTGAACCTCGCAGTAACTGTAAGTAATTCAATTCTCTGGCGGCTCTAGCATCGATCATTTTCCGGTCGACGCCCTGTGAGCCATTCTCTCAGACGAGTGTCTTTCCTCCCTTTTTTTCCCCCCAATAGAATACGTTATCATGTGAGGCTTTTCCTTCCCTCTACCCCGTGAAGCCCAAAAGACCTGAAGCAGGAGTAAGCCCTGATCGCCCTCTGGTCTTTACATGTGTGGTGTTTGTATGTCTGTCTAGTGTGACTGTATGTATAATTGGATAAAGATCTCACGTCGTTGTCTATTCACGCTAATTTTAATGTGAGAAGTCGAGCCACGCACAACAAAACGCTGAGTGCTGTCGACTGATGAAATAACAACCTATTAATCACCGGGCACGCCGAAATTGATATAGTGTGCTTGTTTCAGCCTCAGGCAGGCTCAGTCTTAGTTTAATACAACATTTGTAAGCACCATCATTAATACACAATGATGAGTAGTCTTACATAACACAACTGATAACAATACGTTCTGAATGGGATGCACAGTAAGTAAGCAGACATGTGAGAGTCAGCACGGCACGTCGTTACAGGCTTGTAACATGTATATTCGTGACCTTTCCTCTTTCTCTCCACAGGTCTTTTTGCTTTTCTCCCGCCCATTTGGGTGAGAGTTTTTGTCTACGACAGATTTTTGTCTGTAGCCTAAAAGAATATAGGACTGGCAGGACGTTAGTGTGCCCTGACCACCCACTTTCCTACAGTCCTGACGAAAACCCGGTAACCTCCACCAGACCGGTTGAAACATGTAGAACTAACACATAGTGATACACATGGTCATAATATACCTTTCTGTATCCACACACTTGATTTTAATATTGTCCAGTAGCTTGCAAATAAAATTATTTTTCACACAAGTATACCAGGACAATTTTTAACACTTTTTTGTTCACTTCACACACACAAATACCAGCTCCACTGTAATCCAGGTGTCGCAGCACACCCTGATGGCATTCGGCTATCAGGGTGGACCCCGATGATGAAGCATATCACCAACCAGGTTGGTGAGTGAGGAGTTTATATAAAAGAAGAACTCTTTTCTTTTTTGTTGTCATCCCACTCAGACTGTTTTCTCCAAGCAGTTTCTGATAGTACTCCTCTTATGTTTTTGTGATATTTGAACCCAGGGGACTAGGAGTACTCTCCGTTCACCTTTGTGAATTTATCCCTTACTCTCTCATTGTTTAACTGTTACTGAGTGTCAACCTTCCGTTGAATTATTTTGACTTTATGTTAAGGACTATTGGCTACAGTATATTTCTTTCTTTCTTCATAGATGCTACTCCCAAAAAGCTCACCTGTAAGGAGATGGCTGTCCGGGCCAGGGCCCGTAAGCTGGAGGCTATTTGTGTCGAGTATCGGCGGTTGTGGGCTCGGGAGCATGAGGACACAACATCAACATCTACATCTTCCTCCACTGCCCCCGAGTCCACCAGCCAGAAGCCTCCAGCCAAACAGGGCCGTGGCCCGACAGCCCCCCGCCGCCGCCGCACAGCAGCAACAACATCAGCGCCCCCCCCAGATCCTGGATCGTTCATGTGCGCCGACTACGCAAAAGAGTGGACTACCTGGAGCGGTTGGCCGAGAACCATCAGCGCCAGCTCCGGGACCTCCGCAAAGAGCAGCGGGACATGAAGCAACAGCTTGCAAAACTACGCCACCGGAGGAAGTGACTGTCCCTTGCCCCTTTTTTAAAGACTGTTGGGGGGGTGGGAATTGGGTGTTTGGGAAAGGGGACTTTTGGACATTGGTCGGGGTTAGGTAGGGGGGTGAGTTGGGTTAATTTATTTCATTTTTTGACTACCTCAATATTTTTCTTAATAATTATTTTTCATACCAAAACATAGTATACGCTTTCATATTATTTTGTGTGGGGGTGGGCGGTGGCTACTGGACGTTTGGTTTCTTTCAACTTACCAGCATGAATGAAACATCTAGTCCTGAAATGTACCAAAGTGCCAGTAACTGAGTTAGTGAATTCAGTAGCCCTACTAGTACTTTACTAGTAGTACTGGCAATCTCTGCTCTCCTCCCAGTCCTAGCCCATTATTCTACCTCTCCAAAATGCTTATCTTACCTGTGATTCGTGTTTGAGAATCGGGGTAGCCCCAGGGCTGGCTGCATTGCAAATGGTGATTAAGGTTGGTTGTTGACTTGAATCCTCGACGGATGCAATATCATTGTTGTGCTGGTAGCAGTAGTGGTACACACTTGCAGTATCACTATATGAAAAAAAGAGGAAATTAAACATTGAGTGGCCTGAGCGTAGCATTAGAAACAGTACAATAGATAGTACGGTACAGAACAGTGCCCTAAATTGTAGCCTAAGCAGTGCCAACGTAAGGTAAGCATTAAGCATTAGATTGTTCACGTTGTGTAGGAGGAGGATGTTCTTATCATCAATCCACGATGGCGCACATGAACTTCTGGTTGCTTTGACCTTATCCTCCCCAGCAAGTGTGTGGAATGTATTGTTGTTGTCAGTCACACATCAATGAAATACCACACAGCCAGGGGGAAGAGGGTTAGGGTTTGAAAATTGGATGGGAATGGGGGTTTTTGGGAAAGTTTGGTAGAGAGGAAAAAAAACACAGCATGGACAGTCAAACAACAAATGAAGAGAAACAAATCTTTGGATTTGAAGATATCGATAAACCTTTAAAGGGACATAAAGGAAGTGCACTACTGCATGCCAGAAGTTATTTAGTAAATGGATGGTTAGCTTACTGAAAAGTAGTACTACTACTTACTGCAACTTACTAGTAACTACGAAGGAACAAGTTGGCAGTACAGGGCTGCAGTCATTACGCAATTTCACTTGCCTCTCTGCCCTTAGACAATAAACACTTAGAACATTAAATTAGTGTTAAACATAGCAAAGACGTATCAAATAGCTGGAGGGATGAATTTGAAGCAGAGATCAAACAAACGCACAGAGTCACACTCGTAGAAGTAACTTCAAGTTCACAAGAATATCATTTAAAAGATAAGGAGAATTTTGGATACTGTTACTGTTTTTTGTAGTTGTCCCGTTGAATTTGTGAGGTTGATGCATCCAGCCTTATTCGCGGTACTCCTTCATTCCATCGGATACTCCGTCGATCAATCTTGGTGACCAGACACACTGACTGTCCACTGCCTGCCTGATGCGGATTTGGGGATCGCTAATTGTAAGCCTGAGTAGTACATCGATGGCACAGGGTAAAAGCCTGCCTGTAATTGATGATGAACACAACAGTAAGTGTTAAAGACACCTCGGAGAAAAGAAAATATATAAGGCACGCTTTGTAGTGCAAAAATTATACTGTCACTTTCAGAGATGACAATCCCCAAAATCTAGAACACCCCACATTACCCTCCCAAAAACGTGCAGAATACTGCTGCTACCTCGCAGAGGCCTAATTTCAAATCGTGCCAAAACGCACTCAGAAAGTATGCCCAAAACCCCCCTTTCCCACCATGGATTATCTTCAAACCACGTGCAATCAAAATTATACATTCCAACAAGTGTTCCAAGAACCCACCCAGTCGTAAAAATCTAGAACCCCGGTCCAAACACATGCAATACAATACCGCTAACCCTAACGAGCCCTAAGTTAAGAATAGTGGCAAACGCTTTCTTTAACTAGGCCAAATCCCCCCTTTCCCACCATGGATTTTCTTCAAACCACTTGCAACCAAAATTACACATTCCCACGAGTGCTCTAAGACCCCATAACCCAGTTGCAAAAATCTAGAACACTCTCAAACACATGTAATACTGCTGCCAGTGCTAACCCTAACAAGCCCTAAGTTAAAAAAAAGTGCCAAAACGCTTTTCAGCATGGATTTTCTCCAAAACACTTTTATCTGGTATTAGACCTTCCCAGCAAGGGCCCCAGACCCGTCAACCCAGGCGGAAACAAGTAGAAGACCCCCAAACAGGCAAAAAGCAAAACCGGAAAAGCTCACACTTAGAAATATTTAGGCCTCATTCCAAAATCACTCCAGGCGCGCTGTGCAGCTAGGCCATAACTCCCGTTTTCCACCATGGATTTCCTGAAAAACAAATGCAATCAACATTAGACTGTGCCAGCAGTGCTCCCAGACCCCAAAACCCACCCCCAAACACCAGGAACCCCCCCCAAACAGCACCCCAAAGACAAGCAAGTGAGCAAAAACGCCAAAAAGAAATTCAACTCCGATTTTCTCCAAACCACTTTTATCCGGTATTAGACCTTCCCAGCAATGGCCCCAGGCCCGTCAACCCAGGCGGAAACAAGTAGAAGACCCCCAAACAGGCAAAAAGCAAATATACAAAAGTGGGGACTTAAAAATTTTCAGGCACATTTCCAAAATCACTCAGCGTGCGCTCTGCAGCTAGGCCCTAACTCCCCTTTGCCACCATGGATTTGCTTCAAACCTCTTGCAATCAAAAGTATCCATACCCAGCGTTGCTCCAAGACCCCAAAACCCACCCCCCAACACCAGGAACCCCCTCAAGCAGGCCCCCGAAAACACGAAAGTGAGAGAAAACGCTAAAAAGTGAAACACTTTTTAAACATGTATTTTATTCAAAACACTTTTATCCGGTATTAGACCTTCCCAGCAATGGCCCCAGACCCGTAATCCCAAGCGGAAACAAGTAGAAGACCCCCAAACAGGCAAAAAGCAAATATACAAAAGTGGGGACAGAAATTTTCAGGCAAATTTCCAAAATCACTCAGCGCGCGCTCTGCAGCTAGGCCCTAACTCCCCTTTGCCACCATGGATTTGCTTCAAACCTCTTGCAATCAAAAGTATCCATACCCAGCGTTGCTCCAAGACCCCAAAACCCACCCCCAAACACTAGGAACCCCCCCAAGCAGGCCCCTGAAAACACGAAAGTGAGAGAAAACGCTAAAAAGTGAAAAACTTTTTAACCATGTATTTTATCCAAAACACTTTTATCCGGTATTAGACCTTCCCAGCAATGGCCCCAGACCCGTCAACCCAGGCGGAAACAAGTAGAAGACCCCCAAACAGGCAAAAAGCAAAACCGGAAAAGCTCACACTTAGAAATATTTAGGCCTCATTTCAAAATCACTCCAGGCGCGCTGTGCAGCTAGGCCATAACTCCCGTTTTCCACCATGGATTTCCTGAAAAACAAATGCAATCAACATTAGACTGTGCCAGCAGTGCTCCCAGACCCCAAAACCCACCCCCAAACACCAGGAACCCCCCCAAACAGCACCCCAAAGACAAGCAAGTGAGCAAAAACGCAAAAAAGAAATTCAACTCCGATTTTCTCCAAACCACTTTTATCCGGTATTAGACCTTCCCAGCAATGGCCCCAGACCCGTCAACCCAGGCGGAAACAAGTAGAAGACCCCCAAACAGGCAAAAAGCAAAACCGGAAAAGCTCACACTTAGAAATATTTAGGCCTCATTCCAAAATCACTCCAGGCGCGCTGTGCAGCTAGGCCATAACCCCCGTTTTCCACCATGGATTTCCTGAAAAACAAATGCAATCAACATTAGACTGTGCCAGCAGTGCTCCCAGACCCCCGACCCAGCACCGCAAATCTGGAACACCCCCAAATAAACCCCCAAAAACCTGCAATACTGGTATATTGAAAACATGGCAAATTGCGCTGTTCACAAAAAACAAACAGCAATTGGTTTCAACAGAGACAGACAGCCATTACTGTCCACTGCATGCCATCTTCTCATTATTCATTACCTGTTGTACTTTATGTCCGCATCTTCTTCGGAAAGTGAGGGTCCACAGGGCAGCCTCTCCTGTAAATTTCAGAAGTGGGTCTGTCAACAATCAGCAAGCATGTAGTCAGCCAGTCAGTTATTTCAGTCCCACTTGAGGGGACTCGTCTAAGAAGACAAAGTTTGTTTTTTCTCCATAATCCATCCATCTGCCTTGAGGAAAATGGATAGGGGGAGTCTGGAGGAGGAGGATAGAGGAGCATGATTGAGTTGTGAACTTGTGAACATCTGAATGCAGACTGCGGCACCTTCAAATCAATACGGAAAATAAGATGAAGACAGTGCTGATGATGGACTTATTGTGATTAGTTGATTAGAGTTTTGTTGTGGTAAAAGTAGCAAAACAAAGATAGACACACAGGAATAAAAGTGAATAAGTACGGAAAAAAAGGAAGTAATTTTCAGTCCTCGTTGTCAGGGAAGCAGAGCTCGTCCTCCAAGTCTATGAATTGAGACAGGAATAGGTCTGGTGACCAAGAAGAACTTCCGTCGTCGTCATCACCTAAGTCGGTGTCCTCTTCTACCTGCGTGCATTCACGTATTTTGTAATCGGGTAGTATGAAGTGCTGATTCATCTTGATTATTGTTAACCTCTCCACATTTTTGGGCAAAAGGCGGGTCCTTTTTGAAGTAACAATGGCACCAGCAGCACTGAAAACACGTTCAGAAGTCAGAAGACACGCTTGCGAGTGGGCAAGACAAATAATTTAGAGCCAGGTTGGTGATCAGTGGCCATTTTGAGCTTTTCGTATACCAATATCCCAGTGGGTTTTCATCATGACAGACCTCTGTTGGGTCATCCAGATAGGCCTGCACCACCGACTCAAGGTTCTCCAGGGTTGATCCACTTTGCGTACCATCTGCAACCTTTTCATCAGTGGACCGAGCTAACCCTTGCTGAGTTAGCCAATCCCCTAACGACAATATTTGTTTGCGGCCTGGTGCAGGTGAGGGTGATGATACGGTTGCTGGTGTCGTTAACGGCTGTGAGGGAAAGTGACTCCCTTCGGCCACGGATTGAGAAGTGGAACTTGACGCCGGATGGCCTGCTGATTCAGTTGTACTTGTGCTGCCTCCTTGAATGTTCTGCCGCTCTCTTTCAAACCGAGTGGCTGACACAGCTAGCCAATGTTTGTACTTTGAAACTTCTGCTTCCGAAAAAGGAAATAAAGTATTGGTGGGCAGTGCCTTTTTGTACCGTGGATCAAGAATAGTGGCACAAATGTAATGTTGTTCTGTATGTATCTTTTTAAGCCTTTCATTGTCAAGTAGGCGCCATAATAACTTCTGCGCCAAACCATATGCTTCTCGCTTTTCACCATCATCTCGGAACGTTGAAGACACTTCCTTCAGTTGGTGCTCTAGCATGCGCAACAGTGGGATAGCTTTGGTCAAAGAACAGTCCTCCCTGCTGACTTCACGCAAGAAGAGCTCAAAAGGACGAAGCATGTCTGTCAGGCTTGCAATTAGCTTCCATTCCTCCAACTCTAGCATCAACAAGTCTTTGTGAGTAGAACCCAGTTTAAAGACAAACTCATGTATTACCTCCCACTGCTCAGACAGACGCTCAAGCATGTAAAAAGTTGAGTTCCAACGTGTTGCCACCTCCTGGATTAGTCCTTTGACTGGCAGTTTACATTCATATTGAAGGCCCCTCAGCTGCTTCCGGGCCTTGAAAGAGTGGTTGAAATGTGCGCAGATTTTTCAGCAGATGGTCAGTACTTTGACGACTGCCTCTTCTGTTTTCAAGAAGGCTTGCACCACGATGTTAATACTGTGCGCCAAACACGGCACTCTGAAATAGCCACCTTCCTGCATGGCCTTAACTATATTACTGCAATTATCCGTGGAAACATAACCAACTGTGCGGTTTCTTGGTTGCAGCCATTCATTGACCTTCCTGTTAAACTCCTCCAAAAGGTTAGGTGCAGTGTGAGATTTCTCCATGGCAAACATGCCTACTGTTGCATGTTTGCGAGTAGCTTGAAAAACTTCCTCCGTGTCAACATCTTTGTGTTTTAACTGTCTTTCGACCCCTGCAAAAGAGACCCAGTGTGCAGTGATGCACATGTAATCAAGGGCTTGGCAACTGGTCCACATGTCTGTTGTCATGTGGATAGTGTGAACAGCACTCTTCAGAATAGCTGCGCCAATCACCTCCAGCACATCTTGATGTAGTGCTGGAACAGCAACCCTTGCAAAATAGTACCGGCTAGGAACCTTCAATTTAGGGCAGACTGTTGCCACCAATTCACGAAAACCCACCCCTTCCACGAAAGAGAAAGGGAGAAAGTCCAGCGCTAGCATTTTAGCCAGCTTTGCGTTATAGAAACGCACCGTTGGGTGGTTGCGTTCAAATGGCGGATCCGACCAAAACATGCTGCTAATGGTGCGCTGGACCGTTTTACGTGATGATGATGATGCAGACTTCAAACCAGTTAGGCTCATTGATTTACTTTTTTGCATTGGTGTGTGTCCCAGACTCTTAGTGTGCCTCATACATGTTGCAGGGGTAGAGGGTATGGGCGCTACCACTGTAGTGCTGCTGCCAGGGGTACTGTGTGTACCTTCTTCACTTCCTCCCTGCACGATCAGCCTCTCATCATCATCAGATGCAATATCAAGGGATACATTTTGATTTGTTTTGGCTTCATCGATGTCACTTAGGTGCTTATACCACTGGATAGGGTGGTGTTTTTTGAGATGACCTCTCTGGCCTCCGGTACCATAGTTGGTACCAAGCTTACCCCGACTAACTTATACTTTACAAATTGAACAAACAACCATGTTTTCCACCTTTTTGCTAACAGTAAAGAAGTCCCAAACTGGGGACTGGAGATGTCTGCTGGTGGTGCAGGAGCTATTTTGACTTCCAATGCCAGATGAAGTGTAGGTTGTGCGTGGCTGAATTTTTTCCTGTAGTTGACTTACAGCACCACTACTTGAAGTAATGGGGGTCGAGCTGGATGGAGGTCACTGACGAGAAAATATGGAAGCTGTAGGTCGTGTTGGTGTTGTAGTTAACTGCGTTGGTGGTGGTACCACCAGTGCCGCGCCGCCCACATCCTGCTCAGCAGCCATTCGGGCTAGGGTTAAAATGTTTGTCTGCTGCATGCCCGCTGTGGATGGAGTGACATCTGTGATGACTGGGTCATCGTCAGACTCTTCATCAGCAGCAGAAGGCACCACTTCTTGTTCATCGTCAGCAACCATAAGTCGAAGCCTTGCGGGAACCTTCCTTTTCGGCTTAGCTACCTTTGTCGGCTCATGGCGGGCCTCACTGTCAGACTGCATTGCTGGGTTCCAATCACGATCAAGGTCATCAGAATGAAGGGGGCTTGAAGAAGAACTTGTAGTAGTAGAAGTAGTACCCCTACTTGACCTTTTTCTTGCTGGGGATCTGGAAGACAATGGATCATCCTCAGGAGGAGTGGCTTCCTCGGATGATACCTCCACTTGAATGTCAATTTCCTGATGTGCCCCTACTTCTGGAGGAACAAGCATTGTAGGCAGTTGTGCTGCTCCATGAACCTCTGGTTGCACCTCTCCATGCACCTCTACTTGCGCCTCTTCTTGTGCATGTACTTGCGCCTCTCCTTGCCCATGTACTTGCGCCTCTCCTTGCCCATGTACTTGCGCTTGTACTAGTTGCACTTGTGGTTGTCGTTGCGGCTGTGATTGTTGGACACTCGCCAGCTGAGTTACACCCGGCGTTGATTGGATGGTACTTTCTTGTGATGAGCCAACATCACTGGTCGATGGTGATTGAACAACCAAAGTAGCTGCCGCAGCAGCACTCATGGTCTTGGACCTAACTTGGCGTGGTGGCACTGACCCCAATGAGGCGGAGGTGCTGCTTCCAGCTTGGTCCCCGGCAGACACCGCTGCTGCTGCAGGCGTAGTTTTTTTTCCCCAAAAAAGGTGTCGGTGGGCACACCCGTCTCCTTGGTAGGTGGTGCTACTTGCTTCTTCTGCTCCTTCTTACTGGCAGTGGCACTGGCAACTTTCTTCGCTGAGGCGCTTTGGCCACCTTTCTTTGGGCCCATCTTCTTCAGATGTCAGAACAGCAGGCCGCAGTTGCACGAGTTGCAGAGTTGTCTTGTCTGTGGCCACACGTGACGTTGTGTGACGTTGTGCTGCACACACCGCTGCAGGACTTCTTCCTGGCACTGGTGGTTCTCTTGTGCACCTAAAAGCAATGGAAGACAGAGGAACATCAGTTATACACCCCAAAAAATGGAAAAACACACAAAATTCACCGCAATCCAATGCCATCCATGCCCTCCATGAGGTTTACATTCAAGACACCCCACAGAAAGACTAGGCCCATGCACCACTGAGTACCCCTGGGCATAATGGATAAAAGCAAGGCACATTGGATGCAGGCCTATGGCACAAAGCACACTGCCTGGATTCGAAATGGCCCCTTGACCCCTGCCTGTACCAGTCCTCAAAATGGCCCCCACCCACATGGCCATGCCCCATCAACACCCCAAAAAATGGAAAAACACACAAAAATCACCACAATCCAATGCCATCCATGCCCTCCATGATGTTTATATTCAAGACACCCCACAGAAAGACTAGGCCCATGCACCACTGAGTACCCCTGGGCAAAAGGCCCGAACAACAGCCCACAAATCGAAAAACACATAAAAATCACCACAATCCAATGCCATCCATGCCCTTAATGATGTTTACATTAAAGAGACCCCACAGAAAGACTAGGCCCATGCACCACTGAGTACCCCTGGGCATAATGGATGAAAGCAAGGCACATTGGATGCAGGCCTATGGCACAAAGCACACTGCCTGGATTCAAAATGGCCCCTTGACCCCTGCCTGTACCAGTCCTCAAAATGGCCCCCACCCACATGGCCATGCCCCATTAACACCCCAAAAAATCGAAAAACACACAAAAATCACCACAATCCAATGCCATTTATGCCCTCCATGATGTTTACATTCAAGACACCCCACAGAAAGACTAGGCCCATGCACCACTGAGTACCCCTGGGCATAAGGCCCCAACAACAGCCCAAAAATCGAAAAACACACAAAAATCACCACAATCCAATGCCATCCATGCCCTCCATGAGGTTTACATTCAAGACACCCCACAGAAAGACTAGGCCCATGCACCACTGAGTACCCCCGGGCAAAAGGCCCCAACAACAGCCCAAAAATCGAAAAACACACAAAAATCACCACAATCCAATGCCATCCATGCCCTCAATGATGTATACATTCAAGACACCCCACAGAAAGATTAGGCCCATGCACCACTGAGTACCCCTGGGCAAAAGGCCCCAACAACAGCCAAAAAATCGAAAAACACATACAAATCACCACAATCCAATGCCATCCATGCCCTCAATGATTTTTACATTAAAGAAACCCCACAGAAAGACTAGGCCCATGCACCACTGAGTACCCCTGGGCATAATGGATGAAAGCAAGGCACATTGGATGCAGGCCTATGACACAAAGCACACTGCCTGGATTCAAAAAGGCCCCTTGACCCCCACCACATGGCCAGGCCCTGCCTGTACCAGTCCTCAAAATGGCCCCCACCCACATGGCCATGCCCCATCAACACCCCAAAAAATCGAAAAACACACAAAAATCACCACAATCCCATGCCATCCATGCCCTCAATGATGTTTAAATTCAAGACACCCCACAGAAACACTAGGCCCATGCACCACTCACTACCCCTGGGTCTACTGGCTAGTGAGGCTTTACAGGCACCCCAAAATAAAAAAATAAAAAACATATAACAGTGAGCTAAAATTCCATGACATAAATGAGAATTAAGTTAAAAAAAATCAGAGAAACAATTGTATCATGCACCCATGACTAACCCTGGGTCTACTGGATACTGTGGCTAGCTACCACCACAATATATATTTTGTTAAAGTTGTGAAAAAAGTTTTAGAACTGGAGTTGCCTCAACTGCAATGCCCCAAACAAACAACACCAACTTACTTGTAAAATCTCAAGTCCAAAAGTGATCCAAACTCCAAAGTCCAAAAAGTCCTCAAATACAAAAATCCAACAGCAGCAAGAAAAAGTAATCCTTCCAGCTCAACAGCCAATTGAAAAGTGGCCAGTACATGGACAAAGCACTGGGAGGAGCCTGCTGGACAGGAACAGGAAGTTGGAGACTCTGGGGCACTTCCTTCCTCCCACCCCACCCCAAAAAATGGACTCCTGCACCAAAAAGTGCAGCCAAATGTCAATCTGAGGAGTTATTCTAATCAAAATCATCATTTTCACAAGGTTTATGCTTCCTGCGGTGGATTTCTTGTGCAGAATTGCAATTTTTGCAATTTCGCGAACGCGAGCTGTTCAAATCTTCCGCCGGAAGTCAGCTGCGCGCCGTCGCGGGTATTTATGACGTACTCGCGTTGTCAAACTCTCGCCGTGCAAGATGGCAAGCCGCGATGACGTAATTGCGTCGCGCGCGCGATATTGTATTTTTCAAGCGCGACCAAGCAAAATAATTAGTAGCTTGCGAATTTGCAGATTATTGGGCAATTTCGCGCGATTCGCGGATCGCGAAATCGTCAAAAATCCGCAAATTTGCCCGCGAAACGGATTTTACGCCCACGCTTACTAAACAATGCTGATGCATTTTATGTCCAATGGATCAATGCTACCATACCAACTTCCATAGAACATCTCCTGTCCCCTAGAGTACTTTAACATTTTCTTTTTCTTCCTCTGCAAGTCACACTCTTGTGCCATAAGATCAATAGTCATATTAACACCACCTCTGATGACTATTTATCTAATTTAAATATATATACCCTTATGTATACACCGTAGTGTATAGACTTCGAAGTAACCATCTTCACAATGTCTTTTACAAATGGTTCTTAGTCCATTTCAGACAACTGCCAAATCTGCACTCAGATGAGCCCCTTTTTTAATCAATCCTTTTTTAATCGATTTTTCCTCCATCTATGAAACTAATATAGTTTCTTGATTGCCAACTTTAGCACAATTGGATCTGGGTCTCATGCCTTTATTTTATTTTACCCGTGTAGTTATGCTTACAAGGTCCGTTTCCTGTTCCATCCCTCCGAGTGTTTCCCATTCTTTAATTCCATGTTTCCCATCCCTTTACCTCTTGAAACCAATAAAGTTTTTGACTATCATAGCGCTCGAGTCGAACAAAGCTTGAGTCTCAAGCCTCAGTTTCACCCCATGAGGTGATTGGAAAACCCTCCGCGTACAACATAGCTTGTGTTCCAATCCTCACTCTCATTACCGCAGCCTGATTGGTCCCCTTACCACAGCAAAAAACCTCCCCCCGCCGGCTCTCTTCTTTACCGTTCTCCATTCAACGATCACCATCCACGAGGTCCGGTCAAGGGTTTTCCCAGGTGCTGAGCGGGTGCCAGGCGTTGCGGGCGTAGGATCCTTTCCTCCTACCATTATTCAGTTAAGTACATTGCAATGCCACGGAGATATTTTCAGACTACTTATGCCGCATTTGTGATTTACTGTTCCCCACTACAGGGTGTGCCATTGTCGCCTCCACCCCCCTACCGAGACCTATGGGGTGTGGATCTTTTATCTAACAAGTGAGATATTTCTACCACAGGTTATATAACCCGCCGGGCTACCTTATAAGTTTTCAAGGTAAATATATTACCCCTGGCCCTGTATTTTGGCTCATTGATCGCTAACCACGAGTGATGTTCTATAAGACTAGTGAACAACCGGCCAGTCTTCCCTGTCATACTGCATGTCCACATGTCATGTATTCCTATAGGTTCTGAATCGATCCCCCTATTCCTGACCCTATTCTGGTTAAACTAACTATCAAGTTAACTAACAGTCAGCCCATGAGGCAAGAAAAGCCCCCATGATGCAGATACCGTTATCTGACGCAGTCACACTACGGCACAGGAACGTGTTATCTGATTAGGTCATAACGCTTGAGATCTAATTAGACAAGCGACATTCCTCCAGCCCCTGATAAGGCATACGACGTTCTCATAACAAATCAAACCTATGACAACCTGGAAAATCCGTGCGGCCATTGTTTTGATTTCACAGAGAACTTCAGTAAAAGAATGTGCTAACGAGCAAGTCGTATGACATCTTTATTGACGCATCTATGTCCATCCTTACATCAATCTCGGCACCTTTAAGGTATAAATATTGCCGATCTTGCCCTATGCAAACACACGCGTGGTGACGAGACGGAGCAGCCATACTTGCCGAAGCCCAGAAGCAGAGCAGACCCCGCTGGCAGCAGCCCCGCCTTCCTGACGCGCTGAGAGACGCGCTGCTATCTCCTACCGAGAGACCCAGCACCGGCGCTTTCGGGCAGCCCTCGCAGGCAGCCTGGAATATCGAGAGCAGAGAAAGAGATACCATTCCTCATTCATCCTAACTTCCAGGTACAGAACTGAATAACCCCTCACAGAGAATTCTTTAGGTATTCACTTGGCAAAAACAAACTTAACTTAAACTGTAACTTTCTATTCCCGCCCACGGATTAGACTTAGGTCAGGTACACGGGGTAGGCGTATTTAGAAACACCAGTTGAGTACGTTTAGTCAAATGTATATGTGTATGTAAATATATTTTAATCATTTTAAACATCATATGGCTCAGAAACCATATCAATGTTTTTACAGTATTATTTTATACTATTGCTTTTAATGTATGCACTTTACTTAACTATAAGTATTGCAATAATATCGATCCATTTCTCTTGTACGAGAAAAGAGACTGATCAATAAATAACACCTTTTTATTGAACACGCCCGTCTCTTCCTTTTCTCTACAATCTGATGAGACTAAGAATGCACGTACTGACTGAGTAAAATAATTGCCTTGTGCTCACACGACTCTGGAGATACACTCTTGATTAGGGGAGAGCAAAGTTGTCATGTTCTATGGTTGTCAGAAACTAAATCCCTTCTTGTCTAATCAGGGGAGTTAATTCTTTCCTGAACATTCGAGAAAGTTTCTAGCGAACTCTGAGCTACGCTGGCAAACCCAAAACTTAAGTCTAGTATCGACAGTAGTAGACCTAGTTAACGTCTGGCCTAGGCCTTTACTGCTGTAGGTATTATTCCAATGCGCAGAGCCTATTGGGAAGATAGGAACTACACTACATGGCGCCCAACGCGTTTGGAAAGGGCGATAAAACTAACGTAAGACATTTAGAGTAACTCAGTCGTGCTTTCTCACTCAGACCCCTTTTCCCAAATACTCCAAAGACGTCTGGAGTGGGTGAAAGGTAATATCCTCCAAAACCTCGCAGGAGGGAACTCCTATGTAAGGTTCTTGGTTTAGTCAACGTTGAAGGATACACTGTTCCAAAATATTGTGCATCTAATCTTTGTTCCATAAGAAACCTGATCTGCAAACAAACAAAATAACCATCCTGACAGTAAAATGTCAGAAAGTGATGAAGAAAGAGAGGCAGTTAGATTAGCAGCTGAAATAACAGCAGCAGATACTGCACTAAAGGATGCAGACGCGGATATAATACTCATTCCGGTCAGCAAAAGGAAATCTATAACCTTAAAACTTATAGAAAATGGACTGACACCTAGAGGTGGCACAGTCATATTCGTAATTGAGGCACACGAATATCGGCAGACAGAGGTATACTATACATGGATACATTTTCCAGCAGCAAATGCTGTAACAAAGTACTTCCACTATTACAAAATAGAGGTTCCACCCGACATTTACACTCCTTTCGAGGAGGTGGAAGTACCACTCAAATTCCAAGAGCATTTGCTCTTATTTGATGGCGCCCTAATACATAACAATCACATTACAAGGCTCGGTCCTTTAGGTAGACCAGGAGCAACGTGGCCGGTCTTAGCCGGATACACACCACACCCAGACATCGAAGGAATGTCTACTGGAGAGCTGTTAATACAGCTAAAACAATTACTAAAAATTCATAGACAATTAGTCCAGTATGCAATGCGGACTTCAACAATTCAGCCAGCGATTAAACTTCCACAGCTGACCCCTCACCAGGGGAACACAAATAAAATCACACCACAGAACATCCAATCCTGCCTAGGTAAAGTTCCGGCTAAACGGGAACAGATACCATTCTGGTTGGCACAGAAAATCACCCAAATAGAGGCGGTGTTTCCTGACACCACCCCGCTAGAAAAACACAGGATTCTGACTATATGTCTCCCAATGGGAATCGCACCACACATAGAGGACTGTGACACTTGGGGTACAGTCTTTGCTTCAATCTACACAAAAACGCACGGTGTTCCATCCATTTCGGTAATACCAGATGTGCTAAAACAAATTCAAGATGAATACGGTCCAGAACCAGCTTTAACTCTTGGTATGAAATTACTGAAAGACTTCAAGCAGGTCTCGGCTATATTACTAGCCAATATAAAAGGTGAAGCAGCAAACGTGGCGATCCGCCAGAGGTTAAAAGAGACAGATATAGCGGACCAACCAGCTGAAATTGCCAGAATCATAGAAAAATCTTATGAAGAACTAGGTAGAGATAGTTTAGGTGGAATACCAGTAAAACCGCAACTGACTGAAAGTCCAGAAAAAATATTTTTTAATAATAATTCACCAAAAAAGAACTGGGATGGAAACAAACAATCCAATCCAAAAGAAAAGAAATTCCAGTCCCGAGGAAGGTCTCCTAGGCGAAGGGAGAAATCTCCGAACCAGAGACACAGGTCACCCCAGAGTGACCCCTCTGGGAAAAGATATAACCTTAGAAATAGGGATAATATTAAAAAACCTGATAGATATCAAGACATTGATACACGTCCCTCTCAATCTTTTCAGACTTCCTCGCAGAAATCGGAAAGAAGAGGACGATCAGAACAAAGAGAAGAGCACGCCAAGTCCAAAGACAAGGAACCTGCTCAACAAAAAAAGAAATTACAATTTCCAAAAAAGAAGGTAGCCAGTATCAAGGTAGTTAACAATGCCGAGAATACTGAGGACACAACTGAAAAACGGAGAGTGGGCTCAGACAATGCTAGACAGCGCAGCAGAAGTGAGCATAGCTCGCAAAGTCCTTATGAATCATCTGGAGACAGTGGACACGAATGAATATCTTCAAGTGGAAACTGCAGACACCAGAGTTAGCAAACCCCACAAGATATACGAGATAACATTACGTATAGAGGGAGATAAGACTAGGAAAATAAGGGGACTATTTTGGGATAACCTCTCCAAGGGCTATGATATCCTTCTAGCTGAAAAAGACTGGCCACCAGAGTTTGTCAGGGAGTGCCCTCATGGCGAAGAAGTAATTATGCCTGCCTTCTCGAATCAAATCCCGATTCATAAAAAATACACACTTGCTAGAAGTGGGCAGTGGCCTTAGCACCTGCTTTATATAAAAATCATGTAGGATGGGATGAGGATTCTCCTCCTCACAAAATCCAGTTAAAATCACAACCTACTGCACAAAGGCAGTACCCAATTAAGCAAGAAGCTAAAAAACAGGTAAATGAAATACTAGATCAGCTAGAATACCAGGGGGTGATTGAAACTTGCACCTCACAAATGAACAATCCTTTGTTTCCGGTCTCCAAACCAGACAATTCATATCGTCTAGTTTTGGATTACCGACACCTTAACACATGTTGCAAAACCTTTGCAGTGCAAAACTCACACAGTGCTGCACTAATGAATAACATAGTGCGCAAAAAATACAAAACAACCTTGGACATCTCCAATGGATTCTTTTGTCAAAACATAGCACCAGAGAGCAGATATTTAACTGCATTCTCAGTAAATGGCACTCAAAAGCAATTCTGTCGGTTAGCCCAGGGGTACAAGAACAGCCCGGGGGTATTCTCAGCGAGAGTAACAGAATTACTGCAACTATATGATGATGAAGCGTTATCTTATGTCGATGACATTTACTTAACAGATGATGATTTGGATACTCACTTGAAAAGAGTGAACACCATAATACTTGGGTTCGCAGCAGAGGGTTACAAATTCAACTTTAAAAAGTCTAGAATTGCCCATCTGACAGTCCTATTCTTAGGATATGAGTTATCAAGTGAAGGCAAAAGCCTGGCTGACAATTTCCTAGAGAAATGTGCCGTAATCCAAGCTCCTAAAACACTAAAAAACCTACAGTCAATTCTAGGCTTCCTAAATTTCGGAAGAACATACATTGCAAATTACGCAGAAAGGGTCAAACCCCTTTATGATCTAATTAAACCAGACTTTAAAAGATCCAATTGGACTAAAACACACACAGAAATTTTGAGATCCTTACAAACAGACATGCTAATTAAAACAAAATTAGAAACACGTGATAACACACGCAATCTTGTGATTCGAGTCATCCCAGGGAGATGCGGATTCACATACCTAACCTCTAATGAGGGAGAAAAGGTACCAATTGCATTCAAATCACACTTGTACACTAAGGCTGAAATGAAATTTAGCCCAACGGAAAAAATTCTTACAGCAACACAGACAGCTATAGCAAAAGAACGAGCCCTGGCACAAGGTAAACGAATAGTAATCGTGACACCAATACCAGCCTTAGAGGCGGTAACAAAGGCAAGCATTCCAAATGCTAAAGCACTCCATCCGAGATGGATACAATGGGCTAACTCTCTTGCTGCAACAGACGTGGTGTACGAATTTGATCCTTACTTAAAAACACAAGAATTTCTCCAATATGAATTTGAATGTCCTCCGCCAACCGAAATTCTGCCTCTAGATCACTACGGCTGTATAATATATACAGACGGATCAGCACAACCCGCAGTGGGGGGTAAGCAAGCTTACAGTGCTGCGTGCGCGATTGTTAAAGGTCGTTGGCACGAAGGGAAATTTAAACCAACCCTCACTAAAACACAATCCCTAGGAGATTGTACAGCTCAGCGAGCTGAACTACTAGCATTCAAGATGGCGCTTGAAAATACCGATCGAGAATTCCCCACACTCATAGTGTGTGATTCGTATTATTGCGTTCAGTCTTACAATGAATACTTGCAGATCTGGCTTCAGAACGGTTTCAAGGATGCGAAAGGTGGCACAATCAAGCATAAAATGGTATGGGAACAAGTAGTTCTTCTGCAAAAAGAACTACCAAAGACTCACGTGATACATACGCTGAGTCATCAACATGATGGCGTTCACGTTGCAGGGAATTCATTGGCTGATGAGGCCGCGAAGGCAGCTGTGCAAACGGCTTCCGTAGCTGCCGTCACCCGGTCAAAAACAAAAATAGACAGCGAAATATTACAAGCTGTCAGCGCTTCAGAAAAGGATTCGATAGAACCACTCCCTAAAGGCTTTCCAGTAAAATACTCATACATAACTGATGCAAACAATGTTCCTTTTGCTCGAATCCCTGGAGTGGGGGATAGGGCAATTCCAAACATGGAACATAGGTTAGGACTAATAATAGCGGCACACGAAGGGCTTGCTTCTATTCATGCTGGCGTCTCAGCCACAGTATCATTATTAAAACAGAGATACTGGTGGCCACAAATGGGAAGACAAACGAGGAACTATGTTCTAGCATGTGAAATATGTCAAAAAATGAAAGTATCAACGGTGAGACGTCCAGCTCAGACGCCCCTTCTAATCTCGGATAAACCATTAGCCTGTGTTTATCTAGACCACTGCGGTCCCTTACAAAGGGATGGTAACTATAAATATATCTTGGTTGCAGTGGACTCATGCACGAGATTTATATGGATGTGGCCCCAGCGAACGGCTGACGCTAGAACTGTTATAAAAGATTTGCGAGTCTTTATCGGCACATACGCAATTGGCATGCTGCATTCGGACAATGGTCCTGCTTTTAGCTCTCGGGCTTATAAGGAGGCCATGGTCAGCATGGGCGTGCAATTGCGGTACTCTTGTCCATTTCACCCTGAGGGGAACGGAATTGTTGAAAGAAAAAACCGTGACATAAAGCAATCTATAACGGCAAAGGTATTAGGTTCGGGAGCTGGGTGGGTCAAACATCTAATAAGTGTCCAACGTAGTCTAAATAACTTGCCAAGAAATTCTCTGAAGGGATTCAGTCCGTACGAATTATTATTTGGAACTAGAATGATTATCTCTGACCTCGACAGTCAGACTTCAGTGGTTAAAGAAAAAAGCTTTGATGTCAAAGACCGTTTGGCTATTTTGCAGGACTTAAACAAAACAAGAAAAGACCTGAGCAACATACAGTTGAAACAACAGCCAACAACCACTGAAGAATCACCACCTGTCCCAGCAAGACCTGTCTGGATTCCAAAAGTCGGGGATCTAGTCAGGGAGAAGATCGCGGTAAAGAAGGAATTTGGGCCTTCTTACAGAAAAGCAGTTCCTGTCTTGTCTGTCAACGGGACAAGATCAGTTGTACTACCGCCACTTGCTGGTAAAAAGGAGAACCGAGTTGTATCCATCGACCTGGTAAAACCACAACATGTGGCCGATAACAAACAGTAGGCCAAGTGGACTCCCAATAAGTAGCAGAACACCAAGGTTTGCTACCAGTACAGAGGTCCTAACAAAGAGGCTCATCACATTCGAAACGCCTACAGAAGAACAACAAGGACTATGCAACGATGCAATAGAACTCAGACCTCTGAAAACCCAAATAAAAACATTTAGCAGAGACACACCAATCTATAATGAAGTACCAAGTGAAAATGCAAGAAACAAAAATCCTGAAGCAATTGGAACAATTGACAGAACTGCATCCGGCTACTTCATCAACTTCGATGATTCCTCTGAAAGCCTCAGTGAATCAAAGACACAGCCATCATCAAAATCCTTTAAAGACAAAGCTAAGGAACTTTTGAACCAACTGAAAGAAACATATCTGATTTCTCCATGGATTGAATTTTGGGTGGGTTTTGGTGCATTTATCCTCATACTTTGGCTCATCATGGTATTAACTTTGGGACGCTTCATTGAGGGAAAATATGCTAAAATGGACACAGCAAGTCAGAACATCAACTTGGTCCTCAAACCACACACATCTTCACACGTCGAGAAAAGAGAACTTTCTTCAGCCAACTTCACAGCCAATCCTATACCTGGTGGGGTAGCCTGGGACAACACTGACTATGAAATTTATGGTCCGGTCGAGATCCTGAAATACCCACACCAAATCAAGATCTCCTTGAGTGACTTTGCAAAACCAAACTCATTTGCTGATGATTGGGACTTCGAAAGCATTAATAACATGATGTCTGACTTAGTAATGTCTGCTAAATTTACAAAACATGATTATTTGCAAGGTTCTACAAATTATGATAGTATGTATTGTTATAACCACTATGGTAACCATTTTTTACATAAATCTGCACAACCTAGAAATGTTTTAAATTATAATCAATGGGAACATTGTGCAACACCTCCAAAAGGGAGCTCAAGAACTGTTTACAACAAATATTCATATTTTTCAGGTTTTAACACAAGTAATGCTGAAACATTTTATTATAAATTGTCAAACAAGACAGGGATGAAAACCATGATAACCAACACAAAGTTGATATATTCAGATTCATTCTTCGAGGAAATGAATACTTTAGGATTTAATTATTGGGACAAAAATGTTGATTTAAAAAGTGTTTGGGGTACAAAAGAATGGCAAGTACAGGGTTTAGAAGCTTTGTTTAGAGCTTGCATGATCCCAGAACAAATGATATTTTTAAATGACACTGTTCAACAAACCACCTGTCTTGGCCTAGCCAAAATCAAAGATTTAAATAAACCGTCTATTCCAAAGCCAACAATGTTTAGCAATAGCTCTAATACTGATGAAGAGATAGACGTAAACCATATATTAAACCAAAACAGAACACATCCTAATTGGAAACAATGGTTGATCTGGCCCACAGATACAAATAACTGTCAAGACAGATTCCTGAATAAAACACAGGGGTTCAAAATGACCAGGCCAGACCCTAGATATCCCCAAAGACATCACCCAGGGATAATAACAACCTACAGTGTGGGCAAATTATGCCTTCAGTGGCTACAAACTTCCACACTGCCTGAAATTAAGCAACACCTAACTTTACTTACTGATGGTGCTGACTTGCGTGATTTCATAATGGGACCACGCAAACAGCGTCAAAAGCGTTTCATAGCAGCCTCTGTATATGCAGCATACAATGAGGCCTGGAAGGTTAATCAAATTGAAACAGCAGAGAGAATACGGGAAATTGACCGTATTAATTTGGAAAAATCACTTTCTGTAGTGGACAATGGGTTAATGACTCTGTCCTCCAGAATTTTTTCTTTGGACAGCATTGTGTCGTCAGCAATCGATATATTATCGCAAGACTTACTGTTATTACAACATGGTCAGTCACAATTGCGTTCTATTGTACAGCTTGGCTGGACGTTACAAAATCTGCGTTCAGGCTATGTGCCTTGGCGTTTAATCAACACAACGTCACTATTCCAAATCTTTAACCTTACTGATAGACAAATCGGTATGGCGCAAAAGGGTGCTGATTATACAATCTTGAGCATTGAAAAACTAGAAAGATTACCAATGACAATGTCAGAACGACCTGTCAGTGAATGGATAATCCACGGAATCATAAATATTCCAATCTCAACCTTCAGGTTTCAATACTGCCAAAAATATATACAGGCTGGCATGTACGAGAAATTGGGAAAGGGGTACCTTAAAACAACTTGGAACCTGCCCTATTCGCATGCATGTGTCAGTAATAAAGGACAGAAAGTGTTTCTTAGTGGCAACAATTGTGCTATGTCACTAAGCGGCACGCTTCTGTGTAACGGAATTAGTTTGCATGGAGCCTGTGAAGGGAATTCATACAACCTTTCATGTCACCAGCAAGGCGCACCTGCAACCGAAATAGAACCATTCTTTCAAAGACTCTATAATGGGAGTTACATTCTTATTGTAGACCGCAAATGTTGTAGTCTTATGCCCGGGACTCCTTATCTAGTCACTACGACTGCGGAGGTCAAGTGCTGTGGACGCTCTTTGTTCCCCAGCTCCTTTCCAGACAGGGAGGCAAGGGCATGGCCCAGTTTGAAAATTACTTCTATTCGAATAGATACTTTAAGCAGAATGAAAACAGTGCTTCTTCAGACGCCTACAAGGCTCACGTCATCAAAAGAAACGTATGATCTACAAGTCGCAAGGACGACTGCAGAGATACATACATTATTATCGACTAATTCCCCCGTACATTTCGCGGAAATCCTGAGCGAAATCTTAAATATTTCTGATACCACTGGGGTCTCAAAAGTATTTAAGACAGTATTTTCGATGGCATTAACACCATTCAAAGCCATACTGGGTATTTTTCCAGATTTCGTCCATTCGATTTTTGGCGGACTTCCCCTGATCCTGGGACTAATTGCAGGAATCCTATTCTTAGTCCTTATTTTTCGTTATGGCAACCCATGTCACAGATCAAACTCTCGCGACAATGGAAGATACAATCCTAGCCATTGGATACCGGGACCGGATATCAAAAATCCTGGGACTATCCCGGCTTAGAGACCTGAACATGACTTTAGTTTCTATCATTTCGACCAATGTGGCAAAGATGTGTTTTACCTGTATTGAGATGTCTGCTATGCGGAGAAGAATGCGTGTTAGACACCTGTCTGACGCTACAATCGGATGCGCCAGTGGATGCAGATACATTGTTGGTTCCTACCAAGGTTCACGCTTTGTGCTGCCCTCAAAGGCTGCCAATCCTGATGACGGCATTCGTGGAGTCTTCACCACTACGATTGAAGAGTAGTGAAGTTCAAGATGAAAGCAGCATTAATCAGGTACGACCTTCTGTCAGCAATGCGAATCAGAATGTCAATGGAGACAATCATGCGCACGAATGCATGGTTACACCTATTTCCGACTTAGTGGAACTTTCCCATGAAGCTGTTGACAGTTTTTTCGAAAGCCTTAATGATATGATGTTCTCTCCAGAACAGAAATAGAGACTTTTGAGCAAGCTCGCACACGGCGTTCCCTGAATTCGGCCTTCAACTTTAAAAATAAAGTCACATGAACAATTTTTCCCACCAGTTCACGGACAGCAATTTTTTAGCAGCTCCAAATTATTTTTTACAACATTTTCGGGACACTTATCTTCTGCTTAAAGTAAGAAACTATTCCTAGAGAACGAAGATTTCTATTTTTAGATACTTTATAAACTTTAGTTGCCCGCTGGTATGTTCACAAATATTTTATCATGTGATGAAATGGTCTCGAACTTTCTTTCTGTATAGCCATATTAAGAGCCATTTCATGTGTATTTCTCATATACCAAATAAGCAATAATGTCTACAAATGCGTGTTTACTTTAGCGTTTAATTCATAGCTTAAGTGCATACAATATATATGACTGCAATTTTTCAGTATATTTGAAAATTTCAAAATGCATTTATGTATTTTGGGGTGGTGAGGTATACACTATACTCTATAGTATGTTGTACTATGTTATACTATGCATAGATTAGTAAATATGACCATAGTTAGCGTAGAGTGGGTGTCATGTATTCCTATAGGTTCTGAATCGATCCCCCTATTCCTGACCCTATTCTGGTTAAACTAACTATCAAGTTAACTAACAGTCAGCCCATGAGGCAAGAAAAGCCCCCATGATGCAGATACCGTTATCTGACGCAGTCACACTTCGGCACAGGAACGTGTTATCTGATTAGGTCATAACGCTTGAGATCTAATTAGACAAGCGACATTCCTCCAGCCCCTGATAAGGCATACGACGTTCTCATAACAAATCAAACCTATGACAACCTGGAAAATCCGTGCGGCCATTGTTTTGATTTCACAGAGAACTTCAGTAAAAGAATGTGCTAACGAGCAAGTCGTATGACATCTTTATTGACGCATCTATGTCCATCCTTACGTCAATCTCGGCACCTTTAAGGTATAAATATTGCCGATCTTGCCCTATGCAAACACACGCGTGGTGACGAGACGGAGCAGCCATACTTGCCGAAGCCCAGAAGCAGAGCAGACCCCGCTGGCAGCAGCCCCGCCTTCCTGACGCGCTGAGAGACGCGCTGCTATCTCCTACCGAGAGACCCAGCACCGGCGCTTTCGGGCAGCCCTCGCAGGCAGCCTGGAATATCGAGAGCAGAGAAAGAGATACCATTCCTCATTCATCCTAACTTCCAGGTACAGAACTGAATAACCCCTCACAGAGAATTCTTTAGTTATTCACTTGGCAAAAACAAACTTAACTTAAACTGTAACTTTCTATTCCCGCCCACGCATTAGACTTAGGTCAGGTACACGGGGTAGGCGTATTTAGAAACACCAGTTGAGTACGTTTAGTCAAATGTATATGTGTATGTAAATATATTTTAATCATTTTAAACATCATATGGCTCAGAAACCATATCAATGTTTTTACAGTATTATTTTATACTATTGCTTTTAATGTATGCACTTTACTTAACTATAAGTATTGCAATAATATCTATCCATTTCTCTTGTACGAGAAAAGAGACTGATCAATAAATAACACCTTTTTATTGAACACGCCCGTCTCTTCCTTTTCTCTACAATCTGATGAGACTAAGAATGCACGTACTGACTGAGTAAAATAATTGCCTTGTGCTCACACGACTCTGGAGATACACTCTTGATTAGGGGAGAGCAAAGTTGTCATGTTCTATGGTTGTCAGAAACTAAATCCCTTCTTGTCTAATCAGGGGAGTTAATTCTTTCCTGAACATTCGAGAAAGTTTCTAGCGAACTCTGAGCTACGCTGGCAAACCCAAAACTTAAGTCTAGTATCGACAGTAGTAGACCTAGTTAACGTCTGGCCTAGGCCTTTACTGCTGTAGGTATTATTCCAATGCGCAGAGCCTATTGGGAAGATAGGAACTACACTACACACACATCTGTCTAGTAACCAGACTAGTGTTTTCCTGCACAAATGTACCTCCTATGACACTGTGTCACGCATTTTGACTAGCCTTGAGCACATTTACTCAGAGATCGGTTTTGCCAAAAACCTAGCAGACAGATCCTACTAACTACGTGTTTGTCTTTCAATGTGTGTGTATGTCTTTCCTTTTCAGACTATACAGGTTCCTCTCAATTTTGAGGTAAATTCCACGACTTGTTGGTTTGTTTTTTGCACCTGTTAATTTTTACACCATATTTTAATTTTCACGTCCTCTGGTAGGGTGGGCCTTAGCGCGCCCACACAGCCGAGGTACACTCCCCATGGTCCTGAAGAAAGCCCAGTAAACTACACATAACGGGCAGAAACATGTCGACCCCACTTTAAGTGGAAATACCCAAAACATTATTCGGCAATTTCCCACACATACTTTTAACCATGTCAGGTTGACCACTGAATAAAGTTTTTGCGTGGTACACTACTTTGACATTTTTAAACTCACATTTTTTCACATCACTGTCACGAAAAAAACAGCTCCGCAGTATTCTGGCGTTGTAGCACACCAGGGAGGCATTCGGCTTCTCCTGGTGGGCCCGATGATGAAGTATGTCACCACCCAAGGTGGTGAGTGAGGGCTTCCTTATAAATTCCAATGCGATTTAGTAAGGTTCACTTATACTTTGCATTTGTGCTCACACACTTACTACATGCGACACTCTTTTGTTGTTTGACATCAACAACAATATCTTCATGTTCAATGGTGATCTCTACAAGCAGGTGCGTGGTTCGCGATGGGTTCCAGCTTTGCGCCAAGTCTAGCGAATCTGTTCCTAGGGAAGTGGGAAGAAGAAATCCGAAGTGACATCAACCTTAACACTGATTTCACGCTAGTCAAGGTTTGGATTTGTTATATCGATGATTTGTTTGTACTGTGGAGTGGTTCAGAACAAGAGGCCATGGATTTTGTTGCAAAATTGAACATAAACCCATATAACGTAAACCTTACATGCACCATGAGTAATAGCAGTATTGAGTTTCTGGACACCCATGTCATGGTAGAGAATGATAAACTGACCACAAAACTGCACAGGAAGGAAACTGCAGGGAACAGTCTTCTTCATGCTCTCAGTGCTCATCCTGATACACGCAAGTGGAGTATACCGTATGGGAAGCTACTGAGGGCAAGAAGAAACTGCAGCACAGACGATCTGTTCGAACTAGAACAAACTAAAATGCTTTCCAGATTCAGGGAATGGGGATACCCTCAATGGGTCTTAACCAAAGCAATGAACAAAGTGAAAGACAAATCAAGATCCAGTACCCTACAAGATAAAGCCAAACCACCTGCAATAGACCACAACACTAGAATCGTCACTACATTCAATCAGGATTCAAACAAAATATACAAGGTGTTAGCGGACAACTGAAACATACTCCAAACAGATACGATCATAGGTACTAGCATAGGTCCCAGACCCCTTGTAACATACCGGAAAGGTAGGAGCCTCAGGGATATTCTAGTGAAAGGCGATATCTCCAAAACCAGTAGCCCAAGTGTCCACAATCTTTAAGGTTTCTACCCGTGTGGATACTGCAAGGCATGTAAATCGAGTAATATGGTTAAGGAGGTGAAAATACCAGGAACTAGTAAAACCTACAGCATAGGACAGTTTCTGACATGCAGTACTAGCTTTGCAATATACGTCTTGGTATGCCCATGTAGAATGAGATATGTGGGCAGCACGGTGTGTATGATCAAGAAATAGGTACAAGAACATCTTAGGGCTATAACCAATGTCGACCTACACTATCCCATTGCACGACACTTCCAAGCCAAACATCAGTCGAACAATGCACTCTTCAAATTTCTTGCCATTGAACAAGTGAATATAGGCAAAAGGGGAGGCAATAGGGAATTGGCTTTGAGGAAAAAGGAGTCCAATTGGATAATGGAACTCGAAACCAGATTCCCGGGGGGGCATAACCTTGATGAGGAACTAGCCACCCACCTCCATGAAGCTTAAAAGAGTAATGTGAATTATGATGAAGAATGAAGTTTGAAATACTGTAAATTGATTATGAATGTTTTTAGATATTGATTTTAATCAATTTTTTCTCTCTTTTTCTGTTCTTTGCAGGAGGAAAGGAAGGGACCCTTCACCCTCACTTTTGCAACCTCACGGGTTCCCTACCCTTTTGTTCAACCGGACAAATATCACACACGTACCAGATAAGAGACTTTTCACTTAGGGATGGGCAATCCCCCCCTTTTTTTGTATTTCACCTACTTTCATGTTACTTGTAACATTGTTTTTAACTGTGTTGGACTTCAATCTTTGAAGTGAACGTGAGGCTTGGTATAAGCCACTGGGCAATACCAGGATGCCTGCACGCCATCATAACAGGAAGTTAAATGGGGCACTAGTCCTCGAACAAAAACGTAAACACTAGGTGGGGATAACCTGGGTTGAATACAATAGGCACTAGACCGCTTGTATGATAATCTGCTATCGTGGGATTTCCCACCTTGAAGCCCCGGGTCACCGGCATGCATTCCATGTCTCCTGTAGTTGCTGCATAGGCTAAATTGGAAACTGGTGCGTCTATGAAGTGGCACTTTTTTCACATACAATGATACTGGGAGGAAGGTTCACTGTGGGTAGGATTGATACTCACTAGAAGAGAACTATGCAAAAGTCCAAAACGATCTTTAATGTGACTGTTAATTTGCATGCAATCGGGTGGCACACCGTGTTTACCAGCAATGTTTTGCCGCATGAATTGATAACTGACTTAAATGTGACTATAAGTACTTGCTTTTGGCTCGCATTGATGTCAGCATGTAATTCGTAACATGTCTGATACTGTGTTTAACAAAAATGTTTTTTCCTGTTTCAAGATGGCACTCATGAAAATGTAGCAGGCAAAAGTATGGTGCCTCATTTATGTTTATTATTTAAGCTTGTCCGTGTATACTGAACTTATTGTGTGACCAAGACACCGCTGAGTGTCGAAACGCATAATGGTATAATGGATTAAAACCTGGTGATTGGAATTCCCTTCTGAGTGTGCAGTCTTATTTTTCAAATAACTTGGACATTTCGTATTGGCTGTGGTTTCTGCCGGAATTGTGCCATCTGACTTAGGGATTGATCTCTGAAGGAACCTCTTTGTGCATTCATATATATATATATATATCACTGCACGTTCCTCCTCTCATCCATTGTTTAGGAAAGAATACGGCTGGCACTCTGGTATCCGTTTCAAACATTTATTATACCAAACCCCCCTCACCCCAAACAGACGCGTTTCGCCTTTGCAGGCTTCGTCAGTGTTACGTTTGTGCCACGTATGAGTCACCATTTTAAACCTTTAGCCAGTCTGACATAATCATAGATATAGAAGACGGCTACTGACATTCAAAAAGATGGTGGCCATCTTGTAACGTGCAAATTGCATTGAAATATACATGGCTTTAAATGGTGACATTAAATAAAGTGCGTAGTGCTCATTTAAAAACATATAACACAAAACTTTCATTTAAAGAAATATTGTAAACACAGTACATTCTGTAAATGCACTCAATTCAACTATTTCCTATATCTATATGAATTCTATTTTTGCATCTTTCATAGATATTTACCAATAAAGTGCAGAATTAATAGGATAAGTCTTTCCTATAATGCATTACATTAGTTGTGCAGCCCTGAATGGGTGATTGTGTTACAGCACAAGTTTCCAAACGGGATTCCTGGTTCAGCAGTGGGGTATTGTTATTATCCCTAGGGGATGTTAGATGAATACATTTGACCCCGGTGCCCCATGTATCAGACTATATGTAAACTAAAGGTGAACCCATAGTTCTTCATTGTTATTGAGGCCCCACGGAGTCATGGTTTTAAGACTGATGATGCACTTTGACTCAAGAATGCGTAGGGCCTTGTCTCTGTCCCCTCCCCGTTCCAATTTGGGGGCCTGATCTATACAGTAAAAACTAAGTTTCTCCCAGTCACTTTGATGGTGTTCGGCAAAGTGGCGGGCAACGGGATATGTCTTGTCGTTATGAGTAATTGCCCGCATATGCTCCAGGACTCTTAGTTTGGCAGGTTTCATGGTGCTGCCGATGTATCGCAGCTTACAGGGGCAGGTTAAACAGTAAATGGTGTATTCTGAGTTGCAATTTAGCAACTGTTTGATTTTTATGTTGGGTTTCTTTTCACCAGTACGGTTAGGATAGTCTGACATTTTGCTGCTGAATCTACATGCCTTGCATTTTAGACACGGAAAAAAGCCCGTTGATTTAGACAGTTTGATGGGTTGGACCATTGTTCTAAAATGGCTGCGGACTAGATGATCGGCCAGAGACGGACATCTTTTATATGTGATTAATGGTCTCTGTGTCATGTGATTTTTGAATGTTTTGTCTGTGGTAAGTATGTGCCAGTGCTTCTTAAAGATGTTCACAATTTCCCCCGATTTGGTATTAAATTAGGTAATCATTCTCACCTCATCAGGCACATCTACTTTTAATTTAGTTGTCAGGAGATCCCTCCTGTTAATGCCTGAGGCTTTCACACTGGCCTGTTGTAAAATGTTCTTGTTGTACCCTCTTGTCTTAAACCTCTCTTTGGCATCCTTACTAGCCTGCATGTAGTCTTGTTCTAAGGAACAATTCCTCTTTAGGCGGAGGAATTCGCCGTAAGGCACATTCTTCACCAGGCTCTTAGGGTGGTAGGAGCCAGCATGCAGTATCGCATTGCCCGCCGTCGGCTTTCTATATAGGCGGGTTTGTAAGGTGTTGTTGTGTACAAATATTTCAAGATCTAAATAGTTGATGCTGCTAGTACTAATGGTTGTTAAAAACAAGGGGACCCCATACAGTAGAACCTGGGGTAACGAAATGCTTTTGAAAGAACAATGGTTCAAGGTAGGCCTTAAGAGATCGTTAGTGGGGAATAGAACAGAAAAGCGAGTACTTAATAAGTCGTTAGGGAGCAGAGGTAGTAGGTACAGGTAGGAGTATTTTATTTTACTCTTTTTTCTCAAGGATATACATAAATAATTATACTGTATTGCAGGTGCTCAAGTGAATAGTATGGTGCAGGACGTGACATAAGTGATAAAAGTGAACGGACTGTCACACAACAGCTATATAGATCGAAACGCCGTCGACCTACCCAAGGAATTTCACTCGCCCTATTTGTACATAATTGTTGTGTTTTTATCCTTGTTGTTGTTGTGTGACAGTCCGTTCACTTTTATCACTTATGTCACGTCCTGCACCATACTATTCACTTGAGCACCTGCAATACAGTATAATTATTTATGTATATCCTTGAGAAAAAAGAGTAAAATAAAATACTCCTACCTGTACCTACTACCTCTGCTCCCTAGCGACTTATTAAGTACTCGCTTTTCTGTTCTATTCCCCACTAAGGATCTCTTAAGGCCTACCTTGAACCATTGTTCTTTCAAAAGCTAGTACTAATGGTGCTGGTGAATCTTAGATTGAGGTTATTTGTATTGAGGGTAGCAATGTAATTTTCCGCAGACAGACGATCACCATGCCAGATAATAAACAAATCGTCTATATACCTGGTCCACATTAAAATTCTTTCAGTCCATATACCATTGGTATCCTTCCAGGCCTCGTGCTTCTCCCACCAGCCGACGAACAAATTCGCGTAGCTGGGAGAGAAGCACGAGCCCATGGAAGTACCTCTCTTTTGGTTATACATTGTCCCATCAAACAGAAAGTTGTTGTTGTACAAGCAGAAACTAATCATGGAGAGAATCATGGCACTGTGACTGCTAAATTGATCTGGTTTTTGGTCTAAGAACCACTTAATGGCAGTCAGACCCTCCTCATGGTTAATGCAGGTGTATAGATTAACGACATCTAATGTTATTAATAACATTTCAGAGTCCCATGTTACACTATCCATGATGCTTAGAAAGTCTTGAGTGTCCCTCACATAGGACGGAAAATCCTTCACGAAAGGTGCCAGGTAAGAGTCTATGAATCTGGAAGTGTTCTCTAAGAGGCTCCCAATCGAGGACACTATTGGGCGTCCTGGAGGTCTTTTAGCATGTTTATGTACCTTCGGGAGGTGATAAAAGGTTGGTACGATAGGTGCTTCACATTTTAAGAAAAGATATTCGTCCATACTGAGCATCCCTTCTTTTTGCCAGTCTTCTAGCATATTATGAAACTTTATGATGCTCTTGTTGTATTCAGATCTTTGTATGGGAATGTAGCAGTCCTTATCACTCAGTTGTCTTTGTGCCTCCAAAAGATAATGATCACGATTGAAAATGACAATGTTTCCTCCTTTATCCGAAGGTTTTATTTCGATTGTTTTATCCTCTTTGAGTGATCTGATAGCCTCCCATTCTTTCCTTGATATGTTGGAGGTTTTTTGATTCATTTTTCCAGTTGTAATCTTTTCCAGATCGCATAGCACCGCTTCGTTGAATAAATCAATGGCATCAAAGTTTGTCATCGGTAGCTTTTTTGATTTATTCTTCATCGCACTTGGGTCTCTTTTTTGTTCAGTCACTGTGTGTTCCGCCTTATCAGGGTTCATAGTCGCTGTTAGCAGTTCTTGTGTGGGTCTCAATAGTGTATCTGCCAGTTCCTCACATGTGGGTACAGCGTTCACATTTGTGGCCAAGATGGAAGTCCTGGGTTCTATAGTGTCAGGTTTTGGTGGGTGAAGTAAAAAGATCTTTTTGAACTTCAGTCTTCTAATGTACTTAAATAGATCAATCCGTACATTAACTGGATCAAACTCGCTGGCTGGGCAGAAGCTTAAACCTTTTCTGAGGACATTAGTTTCATCGGTCGTCAATGTCCTCTTTGAAAGGTTTATAACGTTGTTCTCCTCTCTGTCTTTTATCTCCTGCGGTTTAGTCCACTTCTCGTGACCCTCGGAGATGCCATTGCTTGTTGGGCACCACCTCTTGCCCCTCTTGCCCCTCCGCGTCCTCCTTTTTGATTTTGTTGGGGTGCAGGTGGATGATTCCTTTGTTGACCAATAATCCTCTCAAACAAAAAGGATGACGACACCTTGTGTAGCTGGTCCAAAATTACTTTTTTTTTGGCCCCATCGAACGCGTTTCAGCTGTCCAGCAGCCTTGGTCACCGATAATCGAAGTAATGGGAGAAACCATTTTAAACAAATAATGTGTGATTTTTGCGTGGCACATGAAAACTACAACACAATAAACAGTGTAAACAGACTTGTCGTTTTTTCGGTTTTTCGTACATATTTACCCATTAATCATATGCGTTATTTACATGAAAAAGGTTATCTTCATTACAAATACATGATTATTTATAATTGTCTTGTCTTTCAACAAATTCATTAGGCAAATAGTTTTTTGATTTTCAAACAATAAAGAGAAAAATATGTTTGTTTACAGGTTCCTATGCTCGAATTCAATGATAAAATTCACTGATAACATTCACATTTTGGTTTTACGTGTATCGTCCTCGTGGGCATAATTAACAAACAAAATTTCTCATTCAAGCCCATGTGGGCTATTTGACCTTTATCATATCTCAATAATGCCCCTGCATTGCATCTGCCACTTTAGGCACACATACTGTATCTATAGTAAGGGTATATCCTCCAATGACTATGTCTGTTAATTGAATTTATAAGTGATTAAAAAACTAAAACCATTATCATATTTGTATCTCGATTTTACAGGCAGACTTCTTTAGATATTTACATAAACCCTCTACAAGTGCGTGTAGAGATCTTCTTCCACATTAAGGCCTTCCGGTTGCTTAGTGTTTAATTCAATAAAGTAGCGGGATTCTAATTTCCAAGCTTTTTTTCTCGATTCCCGCCACAAATATTTTTTACCACTGAATCAACCACATAATATGAAAATCCTTTCACATCCTTATGTGGAACCTTTCAAAATGGCGAACCATTGGGTAAGTGCAGTCTCCATTTTTAATTGCCCTATAAGGCTGTAAAACTCGTTCATGCACTTCCATAATAGTGCTGCCCACATACCGCAGGCCACATGGGCATTGCAGCATGTAGACAGCATAATCCTTCTTGCAGTCAAACCAGCCTTTGATTTTCAGCATCTCATTGGACAAACCTAATCTAAACTGATCTGTATTGGTTCTATAACGGTATGCTTTGCACTTCATGCACTTAAGGAACCTCTGTTTTTTACTTAACCATGTTTCCTTCACTGGTTTTTTCTTTAGAGTGTTCTTTACAAGAGATTGCTTAAAGGATCTTGCACGTCTGAAAGTCACTTCTGGTCTACATGGTACCGCCTTATCTAAGACTGGATAATTTTTTATTATGTGCCAATGTCGATTGAGAATACTCCTCAATTTGTCCTGTTGAACACTATATTATGTTATCATTTGACACTGATCGCTTGTGTCCTTAACTTTTTTCTTTTCTTTGGTAAAAAGAATGTCTTCCCTTTTCATTCTAGATGTTTTCAAAACTGCTGCATTAATCTACTCATCAGGATAATCCCTCCTCTGAAACCTTTCTGTCAAGTTCTCAAGTTCTAACTTTGTTTCCTCCTCCTCAATACAATTACGTTTAGTTCTTAAACACTCCCCAAATGAGATACTTCTTTTTAGATTGGTTGGATGGAAACTCGTTGCATGAAGCAACATATTTGATGCAGTTGGTTTCCTGTATAGTTTTCTCGCAATTTTCCCTTCTTTGATATACACAATTAGGTCTAGAAAATTGACACTGGTTTTACTTACATCGCTTGTAAAAGACAAGTTGAATGTATTCTTTTGGATGTTATTAATGAATGTCTTGACCTGCTCCTTTGAGCCCTTACACACTAGTGGAAGAGCAGGTTAAGACATTCATCAACATCATCTCCCACGCCGACGACACCCAGCAGATCCTCTCCCTCACCAACGACCCCGCCACCGCCAGAGCCAACCTGCACGAAGGGATGACAGACGTAGCCAAATGGATGTCGAACAGCCGCCTGAAACTGAACTCGGACAAGACGGAAGTCCTCATCCTGGGATCCTCACCCTCCGCCTGGGACGACTCCTGGTGGCCCCCCGCCCTAGGCAGCGCACCCAAACCAACAGACCACGCACGCAACCTGGGCTTCATCCTGGACTCCTCCCTCTCCATGACCAGACAAGTCAACGCTGTCTCCTCGTCGTGCTTCAACATCCTGCGCATGCTACGTAAGATCTTCCGATGGATCCCCACCGAGACCAGGAAGACGGTCACCCAGGCCCTCGTCACCAGCCGTCTGGACTACGGCAACTCCCTCTACGCCGGAACCACCGCCAAACTCCAGGAGAGACTCCAGCGGATCCAGAACACCTCAGCACGACTCATCCTGGACATCCCCCGCCGCAGCCACATCTCCGGACACCTGAGAGACCTGCACTGGCTCCCGGTCAACAAGAGAATCACCTTCCGGCTCCTCACCCACGCACACAAAGCCCTACACAACCAAGGCCCAGGATACCTCAACAGCCGCCTTAACTTCTACGCTCCCAAACGCCAGCTTCGATCGACCAGCCACGCCCTCGCCGCCGTCCCCCGCATCCGAAGAGCCACCACAGGAGGAAGGTCCTTCTCCTACCTGGCCGCCAAGACTTGGAACTCCCTCCCGACCCACCTCCGCCTGACCCAAGACCACCTCGCCTTCAGGAAGCAGCTCAAGACCTGGCTGTTCGAGCAGTAGCGGACCCCCTCCCCCCAGCGCCTTGAGACCCTCCGGGTGAGTAGTGCGCTATATAAATGCTGTGATTGATTGATTGATTGGTTCATTAATAACATCGAATAACAGGAATCACTGAATATGGAAGATATAACAACCTTAAGAACTGTGTCTGACCTTGTACTCAATATTTAGGAAAATTAACTTACTGAAACTCAGATATTGGAAGATCTTGATATAAGAACTGACAAACATCAATGCTCAGGCTTAAAACCCAAGTCCACATTCTGTCCAACTCTTAGCCCTGGAAACAGAATTGACCAATTTCACAAGCTCGTTATAACCGAATTGGAAAATATGGAAAATACTACATCAAACAACAAAAAGGAAAACCTAACTAAAAATGAACGCTTGGCACTAACAAACCTGACGAAAAACGAAAAAATAACAGTAAAGCCGGTGGACAAGGGAGGAAATGCGGTAGTAATGAATACAACAGACTATATTCAAGAGGCCGTGAAACAACTGGGCAATGAACAAAATTATATCCAACTACCATCAAATCCAATCAATGATCTAACTCTGGATTTAGGAAATAGAATTCGAACTTGGAAACAAGACGGCCTCTTAAATGATGATGAAGCTCTTTTTTTGCTCAATGAAAGTCCAGTAATGCCTACCATCTACTTTCTCCCAAAAGTACACAAAACATTGATCAACCCCCATGGCAGGCCTATAGTGTCAAGCTGCCAATCATTATATGAGAACATCTCCATATATGTAGACAAATACCTGGCACCAATAGTAACTGACCTCAGCTCCTATATTAAAGACACAGGGGACTTTTTGAGGATATTGGCAAATACAGGTTGGAAGAAAGGTTTCCAACTTGTAACTATTGATGTTGTATCCTTATACACATCTATAGATCACGAATTTGGTCTCAAAGCCGTAGAATACTTCCTACGACAAAGAAGTATCCAAGAATTGAAACACACTAAAATGCTGCTGGATATGGTCAAGCTATGATTGAATAACAATATCTTCCTCTTCAATCGTAAAATCTATAACCAAAAATGTGGTACTGCCATGGGAATATCATTTTCCCCCAGCTATGCGAACATCACCATGGGCTGGTGGGAGAAATTTGTGGCATGACATGAAGATAATGTAAGATATACAACTAAAATTGAACTCTGGCTTAGGTACATCGACGACCTCTTTTTAATTTGGAACGGAAGTCAAAGTGATTTTAAAGAATACTTTGAAACCTTGAATGCCAATGATGCAGGATTAAAATTTACCTACAACATTAGTTCCAAACAAATACAATATCTAGACGTCCAGGTGGACATTGAAGAGGGGCAAATACAAACAAAGATCTATCGGAAACCAACATCAACCAACAGCATCCTCCACGGAACAAGTTTCCATCCGTCACAACTGATTAAAAGTATTCCATATGGAGAGTTCATCAGAATGAGAAGAAATTTTTCTACTGATGAAATGGCAGAAAAAAGCTTTGAAGACAGTAAAAGACGTTTTCTGAAAAGAGGATACAAACATAGTGATGTAGAAGCAGGATTAACACGAGCAAAAACAAAATTCCAGAGAAGAGACTCTTATCAATTAAGCAAAGCCAACAAATGAAGACACTACAAGATTGTTTTTAACCTATAGTAAAGAGAGTTTTAAGATCAGAAACATTCTCAAAAAGTATTGGAATGTCTTAGAAAAAGATCCCGATATAGGCAAAGTGCATGGAAATCAACCACAGATAACATATCGGAAAGTTCCCTCTCTAAAGGACAAACTGGTAAAAAGCCATTTTTCAGTTTCAAAAGCAACAACATGGCTAACGTCTAAACAAACAGGATTCATACACTGTTGGAAGTGCAAGACCTGTAACATTGGCAAATCAGTATCCAACATCAAGGACTCTAGAGGAAAACTGTTTGAAGTCACAGAAAGAATAACATGTGAAACATCGTATGTGATCTATATGTTAGAGTGCACATGTGGGATGCGCTATATCGGAAGCACAATTTGTCCGCTCAAAAAACGAATATTGGAACATCTCCGAGCGATTCACAACAAAGACATGACATACACAATCTCTAAACATCTTCATTTGCAACATAAAACTAATTGGGAAAACATCTGTTATTTTGGCATTGCTACTGTACCTGCCAATGAAAGAGGCGGAGACCGCACATTGAAATTGAGAAAATTGGAATCGCGTCTCATCATTCGATTCAAAACCCAGACCCCGTATGGTTTAAACGGGGACGAAGAAATGTTTGTCCATCTATAATTCAAATGGCAGAAATCTTAATTTGGGTACTATACCCTGTAAGATCAACAACTTGACGTTTCATAGGCTTTGAACTATTGAACCAACACGAGTATCATTGGAGGTACTATACCTCAATAACATCTTATGTAATCTATGATTTGTTTTTTCAGAAGCTTTTAATAATCTGCGAGTACAATTGAAGGTACTATACCTTGACAATATATAGCGCAGAGATAGCTGTATAGTCTGGTGTAATATCATCACGATGATTTCGATATAATTCATCAGACACACACAAATACTCAATATGTAGTAACCAACAAAAGCCATAAATGAAATGTGTCAAATATGTAAATCGCAATTGCCATTTGATAAAGTTTGAATTGATAATGTAAAAAAAGCTGACAACTTTGAAACTATAATTACCAGAATGCATCTCTCTGGTTGCACTTTTAACACTATATAAGGGTGACACTGAAAACGGACTCACAACACCGTGATAAAGAACATTTCTTGTTCGAAACGTTGGTGGGTGGTGAATGGTGGCGGATTCCATTATGCTTGAATAAACAAGCTTCACGAAAGTTCCTGTGTCCTGGAGTGCGATCTTTTTCGACTTCTGCTGGCTAATATTTATATATATGTTATGTTATGTTATATGGGTATTTATTACGTGCGCGACTACTCTTGAGTATCCTGGTGCGGAGCAAAAACCACAAAGAAATCGGGAGAAAAGGCATTTTAGTAAGCTTGATTGAACAAGTGGGTTTTAAGGAGCTTTTTAAAGCAGCTAAGGTCTCTGGTGTATCTGAGTGTGAGTGGAAGGGAATTCCATATATATATATATATATATATATATATATATATATATATATATATATATATATATATATATATACCCAAACAATTTGACGAAAATCAGCCTGCGCCGCTTTTGATGGCGGGCCTCAGCAGGGCTTCGTCTCACCCTGTTCAATCCACAGCACAATCGTCCTCGTATTGTATTCACAAAGACAGCAAGCTGAGGCCCAAAGTTGCATTCATAGTGAATATTTATTCAGTGATAACACCCAACGCGTTTCGCGGCCGCTTGTTCACGAGTGATTTCATGTTTAAACAATAAAGTTATATACAAAAAGAAAACAAATGTCATGTGATTTTTAGTAAACAGTGAAAACATACTCTCATTGGCTTTTAACGTTTTTCAATTTTGCATTTAGGTACATATAAAATGTCTGTACCTTTCAATTGTTAGGTTATTACTGGTCTGCATTCTTAAATCTTAACATTATAATCATTGTTTGAGCTGCATCACGTCACGCATCCGTTATACCGTCGGGTACTACCAATCCAATCATTCAATGTCTCTTACATTTTCGAAGCACGTGATCTCTGTCTCACTATGTTGAAGGACCGGGAATGTGATTCTTGGTGCATATTTGGAAAACATATACAACATTCATCCAATTTACAATGTAGCCCAAGTGGGCAAACTAAAATAGGTTATTTCACCAAGTACATTGGTATAATTGATCATTTTCTTCAGTCCATATTATAGCCCTTGTGGGCAAATGAATCCACCAGGTGGCACTCGTCACCAACATCAATTCGTGCCCAAGTGGGCTTATTCTAAGACATCTTTATCACATTTAAACTTAATCTGACTTGTCATTCTGACGGCGCAGCTTATTCGCCCTAAACACATCCGAGTTTGGGAGTCGTATAATTCTGTTGAACAGTTTGTTGAAATGCTTTGACCATTCACCATCTAAAAGTAAGAGTGTAAACCCATTAAAAAAAATTTGTTTATATCATGTTCCTTTCAATAAAAGTTATAGCAGAAATATATTTACACAGCATCCGTTTGAAACCACAATTATTCTAGCACCAATTTTAACCAAGATGTACCGCTAAGGCCTCATCTCCATTGTGTCCAGATGGGTACAGTGTCTGAAATTTAATTATCATCCTTGATTCCAGTTTCCTTAACTCTTTAAGACGATCCCCCCCTCTCTCCCTTCTGGGTATGTAGTCTAATACTACAAATGAGAGTAGGCTAGTGTTCTGTTTGTGTTCATTAAAGAAATGCCGCGCAATGGGGTAATGTTTGTCGTGATGGTTAATTGCCCTCAGGTGCTCCAATACTCTCTTCTTGGCCTTATGGATCGTACTGCCAATATAATAGAGATTGCAGGGGCACCTGAGGGCATACACTGCATATTCCGTGTCACATGTCACATGCTTCCGAATTTCATATGGACTACAGTTGGAAGATAGCTTCACTGATTTACAGTTGGAAATGAATTTGCAGGCCTTACATTTCCCACAGATATAGAACCCTTGCACCGGTTTAGTTGTAGACTTTACCGGTTTTAAAAGCATTGCTGGACTAACCATATCTTTAAATGATCGTCCTTTCCTGAAGGTAATCTGGGGTGTACTGCTGACTGCCTTCTCAAGATCCTGATCTGTTCTCAATATATTCCAGTGTTTCTCCAAACACTTTCTCACCTCCTGTGCTTTATTGCTATAGGTGGTCACAAATCTTAATTTCTCTTCTGTAGTCTTTTTCTCTTTCTCCTTCAAAAGGTCTACTCTTTCTCTGGCCTCCACTTTATTACTGGCTGTTGCTATACATTGGTCACTATAGCCTCTTTCTTTGAAGCGTTTGAGCATGACACTGCGTTCTGTTTCATAACCTTCCCTGGTACTGCAGTTTCTCTTTGCCCGTAATAGCTCTCCATACGGAATACTGCGGATCAAACTATTCGGGTGACAACTTTGGGCATGTAGCATGCTATTCCCTGCCGTGTTTTTCCGATGTAAGGAAGTTTCAATTTTTCATTTTTTACTTCCAACATTACGTCTAGGAATTCCATTTTTTCCGAGTTCATTTGGTGTGTGAACCCTAAATTCAAATCATTCTTATTCAGGTTTTCAACAAAAATATCAGCCTCTTCTTTTGTGCCCTCCCTTACACAGAAGATATCATCGATAAACCTTGCCCAACTTTTGACATGTTTTTTGTACAGGTCTTGGGTCCGGACCACCTGCTCCTCCCACCAGCAAAGGTAGAGACACGCAAAGCTGGGAGCGAAGCAGGTGCCCATCGCCGTGCCCATTATCTGTCGATATACTTGGTTGTCAAAGATAAAATAGTTTTTTGTTAGGCATGTACATATCATTTCAATCAATACTTCAGTATGCATGTAGTAAGAAATTGATCTTTCCCCCAAATAATGTCTGCATGCTTTTACCCCCAATTCGTGGGGAATGCTCGTGTATAGACTTGTTACGTCAAGACTTAACATTAAACAATTGTCATTCCATTCTAAATTCGATTTCAAGCGTAGAAAATCTCCTGTATCCTTGATATACGATGGCAGTTTCTTAACAAGGGGCTGCAAAAAAGAATCAACATACCTCGATGTATTTTCTAACCCTGATCCTCTTGAGGAGACTATAGGTCTTCCAGGGGGTTTCTCCTTATCTTTGTGTACCTTCGGAAGCAGGTATAACACAGGTATCTTTGGAAACTTACATTGCAGATATTCATACTCATTTTGTTCCAATAATCCCATCTCTTTCCACTCATACAATTTTTCTTGATAATTCGAGTTAAATGTATCATGGCCAATCTTAGAGCTTAATTCATATTGCCCTGAGTCATTCAATTGTCTCAACCCCTCCTCCACATATTGTTCTCTCCCCCACACCACTACATTCCCCCCTTGTCTGATTTCTTTATCACTATTGTGGGGTCTCTCTGTAGCGTTTCAATAGCCATCCATTGCTTGGGGGTTAAGTTTCTTTTTCCTTGTGAATACACTTTCGCTAACCTTTTAAAGTCATTTTTCACCCCCTTTTCAAAGATATCCAAGGCTTCATTCTGAATTTGTGGAAGGAATATGGATTTGGGTTTAAAATGGCTTTTAGAACTAAGATTTACTCTTATGTCATCTTTAGTCAAGTTAGAGAGGGGATCAAAATTTGTGTCCAACTGTCCACTTAATTCATTCATCACATGTAATGTCTCAATGTCATTTATACATAGGTTACTGATCTCATCTTCAAGAGCTGCTTCATTTCCCGTGTTGACTCTGGTAGAGAACCATTTTCTCAATTTAAGTTTCCTTGTAAAATGGAATAAGTCTATTCGGGCTTCTGTGTAGTCAAATTCATTTGTTGGGACAAATGTAAGTCCCATTGCCAACACATCCAATTCATCCTCTGTCAATTCTCGATCCGATGAATTCAGAACTGTTTGTTTCTTTAAGTCTACTTGCTCTATTCTTTGGTTCTTTTTTGCCATCTGGTACGAGATCCCACTGGGCTTCCTATCATTCCTTTTGGCGTTTCTTGTAGCCTTTCTGCGCCTCTTCCTCCGCGTCCACGTCCTCGTCCTCTCTGGTTGGTCATCCCCGGATTTCCCTGTGTTCCTAACTTTTCCTGGGCCATCAGAGAAAATTCTTTTAAAATTTTGTCTTTTACTGACAACTCTTGCGCTACTGTATTTTCATTGGAAGTTGCTGCTTGTTCCGGGGTTTTATTCGTCACTGTGGTGCTTTCTCCTTCAATGTTTATTATTGGGATTACTGTGCTTACACCCGCACTTTGCCCCGTCTGACCTCTCAACCGATCAATCTTCCTGGCAAAAGTAAGGATTTGTCCCTTTTCATAGTCCACGAAATCCCTCATTAATTTGCGTTGTTTCTTTTCCCTTATCTCTTTTTCAATGCGCTCAAGTTTACTCTCGATTTTGGCCATATCGCGGTCAAACTCCTCAGCTCCGCATATTGTTTTCAATTGCGCTATGATATCTTCAATCAGTTCTGTTAGTTTCTCGCAATCTCGTGTAGCATATTTAACCAGTAATTTCAACATTACTGTTGAGCAGTGATGGTTATTTTCTGCCCATTCCTCAATTAAATCCGGGTCCGGGTAATTAAACGTGGGTGTGATGAAGATGCGTAGCCCTCGTGGCATCCGACCTGCCTCTATGTATTTTTGCAGTGTGGTGGATTCCCACCATTTGTTTTGTTCTAGCTTGAGGTATTTCCATAAGCGATCCCATTGTGTCTTTTTGGACATACTGCTGCCCATTGTCGAGTCAGTCGTACTCACATCAATTTGTGCTCCACTTGTGGTTTCAAACATTCTGTTTGCCGCTTCACTTCGCTTTTCATTTCTAGTTGTCGCCATTAATATTTCTTGCACGCCGTGCGTATTCACTTGTAGCTGCTGACAGTCGGTCGATAATTACTTTTTCCGACGTGTCTCCAAAGCCCGTTATTGCTGCTTAACTTCGCACACGTATTCTGTGTACTCCCGGTAACTGCATTCGGACACCTCACCTCACCACTTTACTTCCTTCAGTAGTTCTTAGAGCGGGTTACTCCTTATGTTCCGGGTCACGATCGCGGTAAGGGCGGGCGCCGGCTTTCACTTCCATAGAACCAAACAATTTGACGAAAATCAGCCTGCGCCGCTTTTGATGGCGGGCCTCAGCAGGGCTTCGTCTCACCCCGTTCAATCCACAGCACAATCGTCCTCGTATTGTATTCACAAAGACAGCAAGCTGAGGCCCAAAGTTGCATTCATAGTGAATATTTATTCAGTGATAACACCAAACGCGTTTCGCAGCCGCAGCCGCTTGTTCACGAGTGATTTCATGTTTAAACAATAAAGTTATATACAAAAAGAAAACAAATGTCATGTGATTTTTAGTAAACAGTGAAAACATACTCTCATTGGCTTTTAACGTTTTTCAATTTTGCATTTAGGTACATATAAAATTTCTGTACCTTTCAATTGTTAGGTTATTACTGGTCTGCATTCTTAAATCTTAACATTATCATCATTGTTTGAGATGCATCACGTCACGCATCCGTTATACCGTCGGGTACTACCAATCCCATCATTCAATGTCTATTACATTTTCGAAGCACGTGATCTCTGTCTCACTATGTTGAAGGACTGGGAATGTGATTCTTGGTGCATATTTGGAAAACATATACAACATTCATCCAATTTACAATGTAGCCCATGTGGGCAAACTAAAATAGGTTATTTCACCGAGTGCATTGGTATAATTTTCTCCAGTCCACATTATAGCCCTTGTGGGCAAATGAATCCACCAGGTGGCACTCGCCACCAACATCAATTCGTGCCCAAGCCGGCGCCCGCCCTTACCGCGATCGTGACCCGGAACATAACGAGTAACCCGCTCGAAGAATTACTGAAGGAAGTAAAGTGGTGAGGTGAGGTGTCCGAATGCAGTTACCGGGAGTACACAGAATACGTGTGCGAAGTTAAGCGGCAATAACGGGCTTTGGAGACACGTCGGAAAAAGTAATTATCGACCGACTGTCAGCAGCTACAAGTGAATACGCACGGAGTGCAAGAAATAATAATGGCGACAACTAGAAATGAAAAGCGAAGTGAAGCGGCAAACAGAATGTTTGAAACCACAAGTGGAGCACAAATTGATGTGAGTACGACTGACTCGACAATGGGCAGCAGTATGTCCAAAAAGACACAATGGGATCGCTTATGGAAATACCTCAAGCTAGAACAAAACAAATGGTGGGAATCCACCACACTGCAAAAATACATAGAGGCAGGTCGGGTGCCACGAGGGCTACGTATCTTCATCACACCCACGTTTAATGACCCGGACCCGGATTTAATTGAGGAATGGGTAGAAAATAACCATCACTGCTCAACAGTAATGTTGAAATTACTGGTTAAATATGCTACTCGAGATTGCGAGAAACTAACAGAACTGATTGAAGATATCATAGCGCAATTGAAAACAATATGCGTTGCTGAGGAGTGTGACCACGATATGGCCAAAATCGAGAGTAAACTTGAGCGCATTGAAAAAGAGATAAGGGAAAAGAAACAACGCAAATTTATGAGGGATTTCGTGGACTATGAAAAGGGACAAATCCTTACTTTTGCCAGGAAGTTTGATCGGTTGAGAGGTCAGACGGGGCAAAGTGCGGGTGTAAGCACAGTAATCCCAATAATAAACATTGAAGGAGAAAGCACCACAGTGACGAATAAAACCCCGGAACAAGCAGCAACTTCCAATGAAAATACAGTAGCGCAAGAGTTGTCAGTAAAGACAAAATTTTAAAAGAATTTTCTCTGATGGCCCAGGAAAAGTTAGGAACACAGGGAAATCCGGGGATGACCAACCAGAGAGGACGAGGACGTGGACGCGGAGGAAGAGGCGCAGAAAGGCTACAAGAAACGCCAGAAGGAATGATAGGAAGCCCAGTGGGATCTCGTACCAGATGGCAAAAAAGAACCAAAGAATAGAGAAAGTAGACTTAAAGAAACAAACAGTTCTGAATTTGTCGGATCAAGAATTGACAGAGGATGAATTGGATGTGTTGGCAATGGGACTTACATTTGTCCCAACAAATGAATTTGACTACACAGAAGCCCGAATAGACTTATTCCATTTTACAAGGAAACTTAAATTGAGAAAATGGTTCTCTACCAGAGTCAACACGGGAAATGAAGCAGCTCTTGAAGATGAGGTCAGTAACCTATGTATAAATGACATTGAGACATTACATGTGATGAATGAATTAAGTGGACAGTTGGACACAAATTTTGATCCCCTCTCTAACTTGACTAAAGATGACATAAGAGTAAATCTTAGTTCTAAAAGCCATTTTAAACCCAAATCCATATTCCTTCCACAAATTCAGAATGAAGCCTTGGATATCTTTGAAAAGGGGGTGAAAAATGACTTTAAAAGGTTAGCGAAAGTGTATTCACAAGGAAAAAGAAACTTAACCCCCAAGCAATGGATGGCTATTGAAACGCTACAGAGAGACCCCACAATAGTGATAAAGAAATCAGACAGGGGGGGAATGTAGTGGTGTGGGGGAGTGAACAATATGTGGAGGAGGGGTTGAGACAATTGAATGACTCAGGGCAATATGAATTATGCTCTAAGATTGGCCATGAAACATCTAACTCGAATTATCAAGAAAAATTGTATGAGTGGAAAGAGAAGGGATTATTGGAACAAACTGAGTATGAATATCTGCAATGTAAGTTTCCAAAGATACCTGTGTTATACCTGCTTCGGAAGGTACACAAAGATAAGGAGAAACCCCCTGGAAGACCTATAGTCTCCTCAAAAGGATCAGGGTTAGAAAATACATCGAGGTATGTTGATTATTTTTTGCAGCCCCTTGTTAAGAAACTGCCATCATATATCAAGGATACAGGAGATTTTCTACACTTGATATCGAATTTAGAATGGAATGACAATTGTTTAATGTTAAGTCTTGACGTAAAAAGTCTATACACGAGCATTCCCCACGAATTGGGGGTAAAAGCATGCAGACATTATTTGGGGGAAAGATCAATTTCTTACTACATGCATACTGAAGTATTGATTGAAATGATATGTACATGCCTAACAAAAAACTATTTTATCTTTGACAACCAAGTATATCGACAGATAATGGGCACGGCGATGGGCACCTGCTTCGCTCCCAGCTTTGCGTGTCTCTACCTTTGCTGGTGGGAGGAGCAGGTGGTCCGGACCCAAGACCTGTACAAAAAACATGTCAAAAGTTGGCCAAGGTTCATCGATGATATCTTCTGTGTATGGGAGGGCACAAGAGAAGAGGCTGATATTTTTGTTGAAAACCTGAATAAGAATGATTTGAATTTAGGGTTCACACACCAAATGAACTCGGAAAAAATGGAATTCCTAGACGTAATGTTGGAAGTAAAAAATGGAAAAATTGAAACTTCCTTACATCGGAAAAACACGGCAGGGAATAGCATGCTACATGCCCAAAGTTGTCACCCGAATAGTTTGATCCGCAGTATTCCGTATGGAGAGCTATTACGGGCAAAGAGAAACTGCAGTACCAGGGAAGGTTATGAAACAGAACGCAGTGTCATGCTCAAACGCTTCAAAGAAAGAGGCTATAGTGACCAATGTATAGCAACAGCCAGTAATAAAGTGGAGGCCAGAGAAAGAGTAGACCTTTTGAAGGAGAAAGAGAAAAAGACTACAGAAGAGAAATTAAGATTTGTGACCACCTATAGCAATAAAGCACAGGAGGTGAGAAAGTGGTTGGAGAAACACTGGAATATATTGAGAACAGATCAGGATCTTGAGAAGGCAGTCAGCAGTACACCCCAGATTACCTTCAGGAAAGGACGATCATTTAAAGATATGGTTAGTCCAGCAATGCTTTTAAAACCGGTAAAGTCTACAGCTAAACCGGTGCAAGGGTTCTATATCTGTGGGAAATGTAAGGCCTGCAAATGCAGTTCCAACTGTAAATCAGTGAAGCTATCTGCCAACTGTAGTCCATATGAAATTCGGAAGCATGTGACATGTGACACGGAATATGCAGTGTATGCCCTCAGGTGCCCCTGCAATCTCTATTATATTGGCAGTACGATCCATAAGGCCAAGAAGAGAGTATTGGAGCACCTGAGGGCAATTAACCATTACGACAAACAATACCCCATTGCGCGGCATTTCTTTAATGAACACAAACAGAACACTAGCCTACTCTCATTTGTAGTATTAGACTACATACCCAGAAGGGAGAGAGGGGGGGGTCGTCCTAAAGAGTTAAGGAAACTGGAACCAAGGATGATAATTAAATTCCAGACACTGTACCCATCTGGACACAATGGAGATGAGGCCTTAGCGGTACATCTTGGTTAAAATTGGTGCTAGAATAATTGTGGTTTCAAACGGATGCTGTGTAAATATATTTCTGCTATAACTTTTATTGAAAGGAACATGATATAAACAAAACATTTTTAATGGGTTTACTCCCTTACTTTTAGATGGTGAATGGTCAAAGCATTTCAACAAACTGTTCAACAGAATTATACGACTCCCAAACTCGGATGGGTTTAGGGCGAAAAAGCTGCGCCGTCAGAATGACAAGTCAGATTAAGTTTAAATGTGATAAATATGTCTTAGAATAAGCCCACTTGGGCACAAATTGATGTTGGTGGCGAGTGCCACCTGGTGGATTAATTTGCCCACAAGGGCTATAATATGGACTGGAGAAAATGATCAATTATACCAATGTACTCGGTGAAATAACCTATTTTAGTTTGCCCACTTGGGCTACATTGTAAATTGGATGAATGTTGTATATGTTTTCCAAATATGCACCAAGAATCACATTCCCGGTCCTTCAACATAGTGAGACAGAGATCACGTGCTTCGAAAATGTAATAGACATTGAATGATGGGATTGGTAGTACCCGACGGTATAACGGATGCGTGACGTGATGCAGCTCAAACAATGATTATAATGTTAAGATTTATGAATGCAGACCAGTAATAACCTAACAATTGAAAGGTACAGAATTTTATATGTACCTAAATGCAAAATTGAAAAACGTTAAAAGCCAATGAGAGTATGTTTTCACTGTTTACTAAAAATCACATGACATTTGTTTTCTTTTTTGTATATAACTTTATTGTTTAAACATGAAATCACTCGTGAACAAGCGGCTGCGAAACGCGTTGGGTGTTATCACTGAATAAATATGCACTATGAATGCAACTTTGGGCCTCAGCTTGCTGTCTTTGTGAATACAATACGAGGACGATTGTGCTGTGGATATATATATATATATATTCACTGAAAAAACCATAGGTTATAGACCATATATAGTTAGGAATTAGCATTTACAAAACCTTGAAAATTCACTGAAAAAACCATAGGTTATAGACCATATATAGTTAGGAATTAGCATTTAAAAAACCTTATTTTACTCACACAAAACCATTGAAATTCCATATATAGTTAGTTGCACTAACTATATATTGCGCACCCGCAATCCACTGCTGATGATGTCACATATTACATCATTCATGACATGGTCAGTGACATCACTGATGACAACATCCAGTGACTATGTTTCTGTAAAGTTAAAATATGTCTTACATATTGAAGAATGAGTGGATGTATAAGTGTCTGGACGAAGGATTTAGTAGGTGCATGACTGAATGTATGAGTGAGTGATTAAATGTGTCTCACTGAGTGCATGGGTTAGTGACTAAACTGTCTTAATTTGTGCATCATTATGTCTGTTGTTCTGTAAACTGCTGCATGTGTTGATCAGTAGCTATATGAGTAACTATATGGGTTATTGATTGATTGCCCAAGTATTTGCATGGGAGACTGAGTGTGTGTGTGGCTGGATGGGAGGTGTGTGACTCTGTACAGATCAATGTGTACTTGTATCAATGATTGTATAAGAGAGTAAGTATGTGTTAGTATATGGTTGAAAACGTAAGGTGCTCTATGTTTAACTGTATAGAGTAGAAAATGGAAGTGTGATTGATTCTTTACAGGACTGACTAGGTGTGTGAGTAACTCCATGGATGAGTGGCAGAGTGTGAGTGTCTGTATAGGTGTATGAGTGCATATGATTGTGTTGTAAACATGAGTGATTGTATGTATGAATGATTGTATGGGTGAATGAGTGAATGTGTGTGTAGACGTAGGAATCAGTGAGTACGTATGTAGTAACTAGTATTGGTGTGTCAATGGTTTCAAAAATTATACTCTGTTTTTAACACTGGGTGAAACAGAGGTTATATTAAAATGTGAGGAGATGCATTGTATTGTCACATGAATGATATCATCAGTGATGTGGTCATTGATGTCAAATGAGATGTCATCAGTGATGTCATTTGAGATGTCATCAGTGATGTCATCAGTGATGTCACTGACCATGTCATGAATGATGTAATATGTGACATCATCAGCAGTGGATTGCGGGTGCGCAATATATAGTTAGTGCAACTAACTATATATGGAATTTCAATGGTTTTGTGTGAGTAAAATAAGGTTTTTTAAATGCTAATTCCTAACTATATATGGTCTATAACCTATGGTTTTTTCAGTGAATTTTCAAGGTTTTGTAAATGCTAATTCCTAACTATATATGGTCTATAACCTATGGTTTTTTCAGTGAATTTCAATGGTTTTTTAATAGCAAATATCATAAGCTGTCGAATGTCAAGTACGTGGTAAGAATTTTTTTTTTCGTGTTTATGCACACTGATCTGCTTTGATTGCTGCCCCCCACCCCTCATTTCTATTAGGAGTACTCTCTCTTTGCAGATAGTGAAGGGTAGTTAACGCAGCCCTTTCCCCCTTTGTAATCCGTCGTGCCTGCTTCTCTCTCCATTTGATTGATTGTTCTCTTTGGTTCATTCTCTATTTACAAACAAGCACAGAGTCGCAATACTCTGTTTAGTCTTTGCAGATAGCGAAAAATCGTGTAAAAAACAAAAGGAATCGAGCAAAATCAGTAGGCCACTAATGGGATCTCTTTTGACCTCGCTAAAATAGAAACATTAGGAACAACCTGTTGAAAATAGCAATGCGTATGTATATAAGCGGCGTTCATTTGTGTTCACAGTACCCCTTGTTGATTGTTTCAATCGAGCATTGAATTGTTCGAAGTTAATTCTCTTAACGATCTTCTCTACCTGCAAACGAGGAAGAATAGGAATATTCTATCTCCCTTTGCAGATAGTGAAGGGTAGGTAACGCAAGCCTTTAACACGTCGTACCTATTTCATTCCTCATTGATTGATTGATTGTCCGAACATTGACTGTTTGGGAATTAGTTCTTTTTGGAGGTATTCCCTGTTTGCAAATAAACGTAGGAAAATCTTTGCAAGTAGTGAAAGGGTACGTAATGCGGACCGTTCTCCCCCGTTGTAATCTGTCATGCCTATCTACTCCCCACTGATTGATGCACCTTTTTCACCCGGACCATTTACTAGAGATACGTCATCTGGCCCGACCAGAGAGCACCCCTAGTGAAAAGGACATATGCAATAATAACGAAGTGATCACTGTATCCTGTTAACAGAAACTTTACCATGAAACAACCTGGAAAGAAAAAAATAGGAAAACGAAAATCAGTAGGCCACTGATGAACATGAACTTTTATTAAACAACGAACAAAGAAACGATAACATAACGTAATGATAAAACCTATTAATGTCCTAGAAACAAGAAAACGTTAAAATATGCCAGTGGTGAGAGACCAGAAAAACAGTAAGAGAAACCAAATCACCCCTCGCTGTCCCACCGCCTGCCACGCCAAAAAAATCGATAGACTAGGGAAAATGCAAGTCAGTAGAACATCCACCCCCACTCTGGAAACTTCCAAGGTGGGGCAGGGTTCCGGCTACGCCCAGCCGGGAGCAGCCCATATAAGGCAGGTCCTGCTGCCACGCCTCGGCCAGGAGATCCTAACGTAGGGTGTAGCCGGAGGAGAGGCCGAGACCAGCGGGACCCGGCCAGGGGATTGCCTTTACAACGCTGAACAGTTGCAGGGGGGGGGAATGTCTCCTCGACCCTCCCCTCTCTCTCCCAGTCCGGCCGCGGTGGCCCTTGAGAGTTGCAGGTAGTCCCGCCACATGCTCTTCCGGTCCGACCACCAACGGTCGGGGGGCCGAGGCCGACGGGATCCGGCTGCAGCCGATAAACCAAGAAACCCGTTCATGGGGCCAGAGCCAGGGGCGTCCGGCCGACATCCACCGGAAGCCCGGCCCGAAGACGGACGGGACACTTCTTTCTTTTATAATGGCTGCGACAACACTGGAGGGGGATGTCTTGCACATGCCTCCGACCCCCCCCTCGTCCTCATCGCCTGGTCCGGCCATAACAAATCTCAAGCGAGACGCCGTGGGGTGCACTGGGAGGGAGAGACGGTGCGAACAGGCCTCTCCCGCCTCCCCAGGTGGAGGCTTCCCAGCTGCACCCTCAGCGCTCCAGGCGGTGGCATCCTAACAACTACAGTGCTGCACAGTTTCGGAACGACCTAGATAACGGTTCTTCCACTGTGGCCATGCTGCAACGTCTCGCCCGGCAGGGTGGAGCCCGTCCGCTCATGTGACCCCGCGATCGCCGGTAGCTGCCGAACTCTCAAAATGGCTGTCGACCTGGCAAGAGCGGGCCCAACATAAAGAAATGGCCCGGTCACTGGTTGACTCCACCACCGTAGTCCTCCACGACCTTGAAGATTCTAGAGGAGCCGCGGGAGTCTCCGACCCCCGATGGGGAATGACTGCCATGATCGCCCGTGGAGTGACGAAACTGTATCCGCGGGACGTCGGCGCTCCCATGCTGGCGCCAGCCTCACTTTGAATTACTACAATCCTGCAGACCTCACTTCCGGTGAAAGCACAGTGTGACCCGGTAGGAAAAATTATTGCCCCCCTCCCCTTTTTGACTGATAGTTCAAACCACCGATCCTTTCCTTTGCCCTTTTAACGGAACTTTGGACTGCCTCCCCCTCTTTTACATTTTCTAGAGAAAACAAAACATTAACCACTACATTAGCATAGCAGTTGACACCAGAACTGTTTTCAAATTGAAACCAACAACATCTTCAACAGAATCCTTTTTGTTTCTGCTGTGACCCTGCTACAGCACAGGCATTGTCCCCAGCAGTAATTCTGCAATGCCGGTAAGAATAGCTGTGGTGCCTACTGGACTCACTCACCCCCGCGGCGCCCCACGCCGTTTTTTGCTGGGCGGCAACTTACTAGACATCACTTTCGTGCCATCTAGATTTCAGCGCGTTCTGCTGCCTTGGAACTATTCGCACAACAGACCGCTACTGACAAGAATATTTCATTATTGGTGCTGTCAATTTCAATAAATCTATTGGATAATTAAAAAGAAATTGCCACGGTCTCTTCGTTGTTTAAATGTTTTTACTGTTTTTGTTTTGTTGTATATATTTATATGTTATTAAAGTTTTATATTCCTACTACTTTGTTGGAGTGCTATATATTTTTAATGTGACACATAATTGTAAAAACTTTGATGTACAAAGAGTCATTCCTGGAATCTTCCGCTTCAGGCTCGGTCCCCTCCCCAATCACAATACAGGATGGTTTTCAGATAGTAGGAACGCGTGTGCTGTGACGGATCACATCGGGTGTGGGCCTTGATCTACTATAACTCCTTTGAAGAGGGGTGATTCTTTACAGCTGGGGCCATAAACTACATCTGCAGGGCTAGCTGATAGCCTAGGACCGGCCTGGACATTCGGACACAGAGGAAGAGGAGTGTCAGAGGGTGCGGTAGTGAATAGGGCGAAAGGGAGGTGTCGGGCGGGCACAGAGTGTGATTCTCAGGGAAGAGCAGCGCAGATGGGGGAAGGTTTATTGCCCATGCATAAGACAGAGAGCGGTGGTGACCAGTGCCTGGGGGAGATGCTTACGAGGGTGAGGAGCCATGCTACGAATCGACAGCGTGCAGAGAGTGGGTCTGGTCAAGACATCTAAAATGGCTGCCGTGCACGACAAAAGTGTGGCATTTCAAAAAAGGCAAGATGGCGCAGACAATGTTTTTCAACACTTCCTCATTTCCTTCGAATCGAACGTTAACAGACGTTGGGGCATATTACCAAAGTTAAGCGATATTTATCGCTAACGATGCTTACCAACCAATTTTTTACCACTAAGCATCGTCAGAAATTATCGAAGATAAACCTTACTATTATCAAGGTTTATCGCAAATGCGATAATAAACGGCCGCAATGCATGAATATCGCTAAAAACTCAGCGATATTCATGCATTACCGAGCTAATACTCTTAGCCATGTTATCCACCTCCCATTGGATAACATGGCTAAGAACTGCTCAGGGCAGGTGTTACTTTTTGGAGATATTCGCGCTTAGCGCGAATATCTCCAAAAGTTGGTAATAGGAGATAGATATCTTGCATGTTGTAATGCAAGTTATTGTGGTATATGGAACTCATACCATAATCTCTCAGGAAAGCAGAAACTGATCCTTTTGGGACCGCCTAAAAAGGCCTAGGGGGTGAGGAGTACTCTACTTTGCCCCCTTTTCACGTTCCGAACTATTTTATTTGACTCTCTTCTGTAATTACACAAAATAGCAGCGATAAGATGCATCGGAGACACACAGTGAGAGAAAGGAGGCCGGAGATGAAGAAGAGATGTCAAATACACATTGGAGATAATATAGTGGCAGAAGGGAAGTAAATATGAGTAAACTTACCATGTAACATAAAAATGTTGCACTCTATACTATAAGTCTCATTTTATACTACAATCACTTCGCTACAACCTCATAAATTAAAAATAAAAATAAATAATGTCTCAAACAATTTTTGATTTCTAAATATAAATTTATTCTTCAGAATTTTCTAAATTTGAAACAACTAGTAACATGTCCTCATCAGTAATTTCCTCTTCAATCATCTCATCTGGAATCTCCTCATTAAAAGTCTGCAATGATGATTCTTGTAACTCTATGGTCTCCAAACACTCGATAAATTCGCCATCAAGAGATTGATCAAAAAAATCATTCAAGTCATCTCCTCCTTCTGACAATATTTCATTATTGGTGCTGTCCATTTCAATCAATGTAGTGGAATCATTCAAGTCATCTCCTCGTGACAATATTTCATTATTGGTGCTCTCAATTTCAATCAATGTAGTGGAATCATTCAAGTCATCTCCTCCTTGTGACAATATTTCATTATTGGTGCTGTCCATTTCAATCAATCTAATGGAATCATACAAGCCATCTCCTCCTTGTGACAATATTTCATTATTGGTGCTCTCAATTTCAATCAATGTAGTGGAATCATTCAAGTCATCTCCTTGTGACAATATTTCATTCTTGGTGCTGTCCATTTCAATCAATCTAATGGAATCATACAAGTCATGTCCTCCTTGTGACAATATTTCATTATTGGTGCTCTCAATTTCAATCAATGTAGTGGACAATTCAAAAGAAATTGCCACGGTCTCTTCATTGTGAGCCATTTTATTTTGAAATTGCTTGCTGTAAATTGCAGAAAAAAATAATCACTTTCATTTATCGTTTTTAGTAATACATAATATAAAACTAACTTCATCAAGTATTTAGTATAACAGAAGGACTGCAAATAAATAACAGAAAACATTTTTCAAATTATCTTCAAGTGTACAACATAGTTCCCCTTACAAATTAACAACTCACCTTTTTAAAAGTAGCAGAAGTGTTAGTACTGTGTAAATCAAACACCAGAAATTCACCACCAAAAATTCCTCACAAATGTACCTCAGACAGTAGTATCACAAAATGGCTGTGGTTTCCTCTCATTTGACATATATACATAACCAATTAACTTTCATCACACACAAATACAAAACCAAAGTAACATTTTAATTGGTTCTAAATTTCAACACTTTCAAATGTGTTTTCCCCATGCAATTTTCCATAGGACATTTACATACGTCTACAGCCTGAATGGCTGAACGGAATTACACCAAACTTGGCAAAATGGTACATCAAACCTAAGAGGTCAGGAAGGATCTACTATGCCCCCTTATGGTCATTTCCCCCTTCGCTTTGGCCTCCTCTTGTCTCTCAATCCTACCGAGGGACAAGATGGCGGCCGCTACGGACTGTTTGGAATGTTGACAGACGCCGGAGAACCAATCAGCTTCGCAAAGCTCCGTAACGCGAAAAGTACGCGAAGCGGAGCGCTGTTACAGATATATATCTTTTTTTCAACGTTAATTTCTCAAAATCCACTGGAGCACATATATTGAGACCTAGCAAAGGCACATCGGGCTACCAGTCCCTAATATTTTGCCAAGTTTCGTGCAAATCCATTCAGCCGTTCGATTATTATTATTTTGTTTTTTTTTTGCCCCGCGGGGCCCTTTTAAAACCTCCACATCAAACCTAGGGGGTCAGCGAGGATCTACTATGCCCCCTTATAGTTATTTCCCCCTTTGTTTTGACCTCCTCTTGTCTCTCGATCCTACCGAGAGACAAGATGGCGGCCGCTACGGACTGTTTGGAATGTTGACAGACGCCGGAGAACCAATCAGCTTCGCTTCACAAAGCTCCGTTGCGCGAAAAGTCCGCGAACCAGAGCGCTAACCGGTCCGCTGTTACAGATATATATCTTTTTTTAAACGTTAATTTCTCAAAATCCACTGGAGCACATATATTGAGACCTACAAAAGGCACATCGGGCTACCAGTCCCTACAATTTTGCCAAGTTTCGTGCAAATCCATTCAGCCGTTCGGGCTAAAAGTGAGGCCAACCGCCCTATGGAAAACTCAATGTTAAAAACACGTTTTGGGACCCCCCTTTTTTCTCGGCCCCCACTGGACGAACCCCCCCCAAATTTTCGAGGGCTGCTCAGAAACAAAATGTGCCATTTTCCTGAAAATTTCAGCCGATTCCGTCCACAAACGCCAAAGTTATTAGACATAGAATTTTCAAAAAACCCATAGAGAAAAAATCCTAACTATATATACCTACTGGCGACCGCCAGTAGGTAATATATATATATATATATATATATATATTCACAGAAAAAACCATAGGTTATAGACCATATATAGTTAGGAATTAGCATTTACAAAACCTTGAAAATTCACTGAAAAAACCATAGGTTATAGACCATATATAGTTAGGAATTAGCATTTAGAAAACCTTATTTTACTCACACAAAACCATTGAAATTCCATATATAGTTAGTTGCACTAACTATATATCGCGCACCCGCAATCCACTGCTGATGATGTCACATATTACATCATTCATGACATGGTCAGTGACATCACTGATGACATCACTGATGACATCTCAAATGACATCACTGATGACATCACTGATGACGTCTCATTTGGCATCATTCTTGTGCTAATACGATAAACTTCTTCAGACTCTAATATAACCTTAGATACACTCAGTGTATACAGACACTCACACACTGCCACTCATCCATGGAGTTACTCACACACCCAGTCAGTCATGCAAAGAAACAATCTCACCTCCATTTCTTCAACTATACAGTTATACACACCTTACTTATTGAAACATATACTAACACATATTTACTCTCTTATACAATCCCTGATACAAGTTCACAATGATCGATACAACCACTCACTCAGTGGCTCTCATGCACAGTTATTTATATATGCCAACTCTCACATGTACTGTGTTTGACATATGTACTTACTATGACATGTAGCATTGAGATATCCATTCACTCATCAATACACTCATGCACACAGTCAACTGCCCATGTAGCTGTTTCCACATGCACTCTTGAACTCATACACCTAGTGAATAAACTGCTCACACATCTATGCACAGAGTCACACACCTTCCAGCCACCCCCACACAAACTCAATCTCCCATAGAAATACTTGGGCAACCAATTAATAACACATATAGCCTCTCGTATAGCTAATGATCAACACATGCAGCAGTTTACATCACAACAGACATAATGATGCACAAATTAAGACAGTTTAGTCACTAACCCGTGCATTCAGTAAGACGCATTTAATCACTCACTCATACAGTCAATCACGCACCTACTAAAACCTTCATTCAGACACTTATACATCCACTCATTCTTCAATATGTAAAACATATTTAAACTTTACAGAAACACATAATCACTGGATGTTGTCATCAGTGATGTCATCAGTGATGTCACTGACCATGTCATGAATGATGTAATATGTGACATCATCAGCAGTGGATTGCGGGTGCGCGATATATAGTTAGTGCAACTAACTATATATGGAATTTCAATGGTTTTGTGTGAGTAAAATAAGGTTTTCTAAATGCTAATTCCTAACTATATATGGTCTATAACCTATGGTTTTTTCAGTGAATTTTCAAGGTTTTGTAAATGCTAATTCCTAACTATATATGGTCTATAACCTATGGTTTTTTCTGTGAATTTCATTGTTTTTTTAACAGCTAATATCTGTAGCTGTAAAATGTATTCTTCTTTAAATCCAAAAATATATTTTATATGTTTATGAATAATTTTTTTTTAAAATATTTTTTTTTCTTCGTTCCCGCTTCGCGAATCGGGAAGCTTCCCGTTAGCTGACCTTGATGCCGCGAAATAGACCGCGAGCCGGTAAACGTTTCTTTACCGCAAGTGCCGCGTTAGAAAACAACATCGTGACGCCTCCCGTCCGCATGACGTTCCACGTTGTCGCGTGATACGTCATATGACGTGCTACGTTAGCGAACTGGTACGCGAAGCGAGTGCCAAAGCGCAGGTTTCTGGAAGCAAACCGGGAGGCCCTGCAAAGCGCTTAACGTAAACACAGCAAGTCATGTGACTTGGTAATAACACTTTTCATTGGTTCATTTCACTTTTGGTTTCCTAATGATGTAAGACTAGGTCATATAATCTAAAATGAACACTTTTGATTGGTTGAGAACTCTTGTTTTTCCCAAATGATGAAAATCCCTCCTTCTTTCCTCACTCTGACTTTCATCATTGTGAGAGAAAGACCCTTTGTGATCACTGAGCAATGGCTTCTTTAGTAGCTTCAGCTGGTGCTTCCCCACCACCTCCACCACATCCAAGGAAGAGTGGACCACCTGCTCAAGTTGTAATTCAACAAGAAGAAGAAGAAGAGGAACAGGAGGACGAGCACGAAGAGAGGCAGTTTTTGCCTGAGCAGCCCAAGACGTCTCACCGGAAAGAAAACTTCATTTGGCAATTTTTTTAAATTCCCAAAGGTCAGAAAAAAGTAAATGCAAGATACGTTACTTGCCTTATATGTCAAGATAGACTGTCCAGAGGGACCGACAAAAAATACAGTTTCGGAAACTACACAATGCATCGCCATATGACTAGGTGGCATCCTAACAACTACAGTGCTGCACAGTTTCGGAACGACCTAGATAATCTCCCTATTATGGCCAGAAGATCTGTTGTACCGGAAGTAACGGGACCAGAGGGCAGGGAGATGGTGCCAAATATACAAATGAGATTTGGTGAAGTAAAACACACCTGCGTATTTTGCGATGGATTCATTTCCTACGGAGAAAGAAGCATCACTCTGATCAACAGAGCTATTGACTATCATATGCAAGTTTGTCCGAAACGCCCAAAATAATAAATACTTCTTTTTTTTGTTTTGTTGCTCCTGTTGAGCCCTTTACAATGAATCGTTTTCATTGCCCCCTCCAAGAAAAACCCAAAAAAATATAAAACTGTTCCGAAAAATTCAAAAACATTAAAAAAATGTTCAGAAAAATTAAAAAAAAAGTTCTTTTCAGAACTACCTCCCCGTTATTAAAAAATTGGTACAATATTTGGAACTGTGCCAACCTCTATTTCTCTTAGTTCGCTTCCTAGTTCGCTCGCTGGTACGCGAACTGGAAGCGAACCAAAAACAGTAAGTATAAGGGAAGGAAACACACACTTATGTTAAAAGAAAGACAGCTATAGGGGAGTAAACTAGAGATACTATTACCCATAATCCACTACTGATGATGTCACATATTACATCATTCATGACATGCTCAGTGACATCATCAGCAGAGGATTGCGGGTTTTTTGGCAACATGCCTTATCCACGGTTTAATAACGCTGCCTTTTGCTTTATATAAGTTTTCAAATTGTATGAAATATATACCAATAGGTCTTTATGAACCTTTAGGTAGTGCTTTTGTTCATGAGGTCTGGTCGCTTCCATACACATACAGATGTTTCAAAGATGATCAAGAAGTTTATCTGAATGGAGAGGAATGCACTGAGACGCCAGATCATTCACTAATGTGTAGGCACATACAGTTACACGATTCATGCAACAAACACCGACCAAATATGGCTTGCGTGTTGCAAGGCACGCCAGTTCCTGCTATCATCCCCACGTTCAAGTTGTTGGAAAATGGTAGTTATTTGATGCTCAATAATGAAGATTGTTCTGAGTTAATTAAAAGTATTCCTTTTATCGTAACAGTAAGTGAACGGGTTATTTGCTGCAGAAATGTTCTATTTCCTCCCACACATGAACATAGGGAGTTTTCAATCTGGCCACAAATACCAACCTTGGGACACGTTTCAACGGCATGACAAGAATAAGAGCTCTTTTGTCTCAGAGAGAGGTGGCCTTGAGTTCGGCCCGTGAAACTTTCGTACTTCACATAGCGAACACCCGTACACAGGTTTGCCTTTCAATTTCAGCAACATGTTTCCGACTATCTTTAACGCATCCTCCACAAAATCCCTGGCACACTTTTTTAAAGTTGTTACCAGTGGTCTCGTGACTTCATTTGAGAAAATCGTTGGAGTCATCCCTGCTCCCTTTCATTCCATTTTCTCCACTCTGGTTCGTGGATTGCATTTTTACTTGCATTACCAGCGGACGCTCTTGTGCTTTTTTACATTTTTAAATATGGATGTCCCTCCTATGCAACCTCCGACCCTGCAGCTGCTGACACTGTTCCGCAATCGCATGCTAGAATATTATGGCACAATGCCGTTGGCGATATTAAGCACGGCATATGGATTATCTTTTCGGTTCTCCTACTTCACCTGTGTCCAGCCTGTATTTCACTGCCTGACCTGTGATTTCGATTGGGCCATTGATTTGTGTCTCTGCGGACCGGTTTCTCCTGACGTCGACTTTAATCAGCTGATGACTCCTATCATTACTCACGAGTTGATTTGTCCTGGCGAAAGGATTATGGCTGTGGCATTGATGCATGGACTACTTGGTCCCTGGAATTTACTGGCGGCAGCACAGTCTTTCTTGGAACACAGCTTTCTTGAAAACCCACCGAGCTGTCCTCTGATGGTGATAGAGGATCCGGTGCTGGGAGAGCACGTATGTTCTTTTCCGCTTTTAAATTGGATGGCTGAACTGTTTTCGGATGAAGACGGTGACTTCCTGTTGGAGGCTGTTGCAGCTTATTTTGCATACACAGTTATGTCATAGACCTTTTTCATGTTTCATATGCTGAGTACTAGAATTTCATTGACAATTCATTGACTTAATTGTCAAGTTTTTATTATTTACCTTGCCTATTGGCTTAAGACTCGATAAAGTACTTGGCTGTTTTATTTTTCTTTAGCATTGAATTTTCCTAGTTTTTAATGCTTTACCTTGCGGACCGTCCACATATAAACTTGCAATCTGCTCTCATGAGATGGCACTTCTATTATCTTATTCAGTTCGTTTCCGGATCATGAGGAGGTGTCATCTAGGTCCTGGATATCTTTACACCGTGTTAAGTTAGCATGGGCTCATTACCGGTTTAAACGCCATTTTTCCTTTTTTGCAACTTCTGCACACGACATTTAGTTGTTGCTTTAGCTTTCCACCTAGTAGTTCATCGTGGTTTACATGAGAATAATATGTTATTGGTCTACTATCTGCTTTACTTGTTAAACTATATCTGTACAGCGAGTGCTAAAGTTTCAAGAACAACACGATACAGAATTGTTATGAGGTCTGATCTCCACGACTTCATACTCATAACATAAGTGCAACTTCTGCCAATTCTGGGCATGAGGCGGGTTTTATATTGCTTTGCCGAACACACATACACAACAGTTGATGCGGTTCACATGAAGAGAGAGCTGGTGTATGCTGATGTGATTCCTTCAAATCTAAGACACTAAAGTATGGGCACGCCCTAAACCAACACAAAGAGACCTTCTTAGCAAATAATATAATATGTGTATTAGGGAGGGTGAGATATAAGCAGCCGCGGGCCGTGGAGGGAGTTACGGTGAGGCAGGGAGGCGGGGAGGGGGAGAAGCAGGGTGGAGCCCTCTCTACCTTGCCCCTCCCCCTCCCCGCCTCCCTGCCCCACCGTAACTCCCTCCACGGCCCGCGGCTGCTTATAAGTGTTGCTAACTCTTATTCATTTACAGCATGTTAACATACTGTCACCATTCGCTTTTTATGTACTAGTAACTATGCTGGTAATTTTGCTACTGATAATATGTGTACTTGTATTCTCCACCCTGCTTCTCCCCCTCCCCGCCTCCCTGCCTCACCGTAACTCCCTCCACGGCCCGCGGCTGCTTATAAGTGTTGCTAACTCTTATTCATTTACAGCATGTTAACATACTATCACCATTCACTTTTTATGTACTAGTAACTATGCTGGTAATTTTGCTACTGATAATATGTGTACTTTTATTATCTAAGGTACTACGCCTGAGAAGACGGCATTAGTAAATAAACATTTCAAATACACATGTGTTCTTCTTAACTCCATGTTCTGGTTTCTAAGAAATATATAACGACCGACTGTTCATGAGTTCCACGTATCCTGAGGTACTATAAGTTCATATTCTGGATTGTCTAAACATTGAGAGTTTGTTATATCCAATGTGACACTGTACCTAGCTTGCTAAATAGTTTTTGATTACTAACGTGAGTTTTGGGACACCCTAATTCGCCGAGGTTCCAATCCTCTGTCCACAGTTCTGTGTGAGAACAGAAACCCTGCGACAGGGGCACCCCCGACCCTTGCTGGACCTTCATCACACTTGCGATACCACTCCAGCAATGCGCCACCTTTACGGCACAGATACATCACGCATCTGTGCTGTTTTTGCCCCGTGATGCGCCGCATTGTAAATGCAGCACACCATAGGTGACGGAACAGCGGCACAGAATGACTAACACATCCCTGGTGATGCGCCAGTCATCATAAATCTATCCCTATGCTTCTTATCTTGTTAGAGATGAACCGCCATATGTATCATCAAAGTTATTTGCATTTCCTAAATAGCGAACTTTAAGGAATAAATATCGATTCTTTACCATTCCTAGTTTGCGATGAGCTATTTGCTAATTAGCCGAATGTAGCCCAATGAAGCCCAATGTAGCCCAATGTAGCCCAAAGATGGCCGCCAGACACACAAAAAAACAAATGTAGCCCAAATATCAGCCAGATGTAGCCCAACTATAGCCCAGTGACAGAATGACCAATCAGCTTCGCAAACCTCCGTTACGCGAAGCGGAGCGCTGTTACAGATATATATCTTTTTTTGAACGTTAATTTCTCAAAATCCACTGGAGCACATATATTGAGACCTAGCAAAGGCACATCGGGCTACCAGTCCCTAATATTTTGCCAAGTTTCGTGCAAATCCATTCAGCCGTTCAATTATTATTTTTATTATTTTTTTTTGCCCCGCGGGGCCCTTTTAAAACCTCCACATCAAACCTAGGGGGTCAGCGAGGATCTACTATGCCCCCTTATAGTTATTTCCCCCTTTGTTTTGACCTCCTCTTGTCTCTCGATCCTACCGAGAGACAAGATGGCGGCCGCTACGGACTGTTTGGAATGTTGACAGACGCCGGAGAACCAATCAGCTTCGCTTCACAAAGCTCCGTTGCGCGAAAAGTCCGCGAACCAGAGCGCTAACCGGTCCGCTGTTACAGATATATATCTTTTTTAAAACGTTAATTTCTCAAAATCCACTGGAGCACATATATTGAGACCTACAAAAGGCACATCGGGCTACCAGTCCCTACAATTTTGCCAAGTTTCGTGCAAATCCATTCAGCCGTTCGGGCTAAAAGTGAGGCCAACCGCCCTATGGAAAACTCAATGTTAAAAACACGTTTTGGGACCCCCCTTTTTTCTCGGCCCCCACTGGACGAACCCCCCCCAAATTTTCGAGGGCTGCTCAGAAACAAAATGTGCCATTTTCCTGAAAATTTCAGCCAATTCCGTCCACAAACGCCAAAGTTATTAGACATAGAATTTTCAAAAAACCCATAGAGAAAAAATCCTAACTATATATACCTACTGGCGACCGCCAGTAGGTAATATATATATATATATATATATATATATATATATATATATATATATATATAGATATATATAGATAGATATATATAATAGTCATTCAAGGAAGCACCCAGGGTCATTGAAACACCAATGGTGGTATATTCACTTGTGAGGCTGTTGACCTATGTTTTTAGTTTGCCTCAAAGATCATACCTTTAAAGCAATCCACATACTATGCCTTGATGTGATTTCACCTCTAGCTTGAATTATTCTCTGCAGCAAACCAGCATGAGTGCAACCCAAGAGTAACTGTACGCTATTCAGGTGTGATGATAACAATGGAGAATGGCTGTAGGTTACCTCCATCCTGAACATACAGATAATGGACTCTGAAGTGAGTGACTGTTTTGAAAGCCCAGTGACCGTGCCTTGAGCCAGAAGACCAGAAAGCTAGAACTATAGTGCAGCCAGATGCTGGGGAGTTCATTGCTTTCAAGGTAACATTGAGAATAAGCCAGCATCATCATCCCACCCTCACTGTACCATAGGGAGTATGTTTCAGTGATTCTACTGCACCCAGCAGGCTTTATAACTTACTGACATTACTCCCTGGCTTGCCTGCAGCAGTTGTTAAAAGTTATGGTAATGTCAGGGATGATGTGTAGCAAGATGGGGTAGCTGTGATTCTGGAACTGTTGCAATTTTGATTTTATGATGAAAATATCAATATTTGAACCCTCCAGTCAGGAGTCCCATACCAGTTTGCTTCCTGCATTGTCTTGCTGTTACTGGTGGCTGCAGTGTTTTTCCCGATCACCAAAACATCTTGAGTGTGGCTAGTGTGATTCTGGGTAGCAGGCCCCTAAACCGATCAATATCTAGAAATGTGTGTTCAGGGTGGACTGGCCTCCTGCCCAGCTGTTTTCTACAAGTTGTCCAGTTGCTACTAGACTCTTAAATTCCAAAGGACTGTGCCAACACAGGGCACACACGAACCTGTAGATACTACAAACTTTCGTCATTCCGCATCACTATTACGGTACGTCAATTAAGATCTACTGGGACACATCAAGCAAAAGTCCAGAGGATAAAAAGAGCATGCATGGGTGCACGCTCCTTCAGATATGTGACTGCAAAAAGCTGGAACGAGCTCCCCAGGTCTCTCCAAGAGGAACAACCACATATAGCCTTCCGCAAGAAATTAAAAACATGGCTGTTTACACACTTAGACTGAGGCCAAGATAAAATGCATACAAATGGTTCTTGAATTTTATCAGTTGAAATTGAAATAGCGCGGGGACACATCAGTTGGTGCAACTAGGCGCTTCATAAACCCAAACTAAAACTAAACCTAATGTAGACTCTTTGTCAATAAATGAACATGAAAGCTGTATGGAAATTAAATTTCCATTTCTGGCAGTAGCTTCTCTCCACACAATCACCACAGCTCTACTGGCCATCAACCTTTTATACCTCTCGAGAATCAGTGTCAGTGTTCTACATTTTATGATGCAACCTGAGCTGCATAGTACAGATATGCATTTCAGGACGGTGCATAAAATGTCGATGTAATCTGCATCTGTAGTAGTATGTAGCAAGGAACTTTCATAAACGCAGATGAGGGATGCAGTAATATTGTGATGACACAATTTCTGTCATTTGTTTTTGGATAGTGGCATTAAAGAGCTTTTTTTCCTTTCTACATTTCCTCTACACCTGGGTGAAACCAGGGGTTTTTCATTTAGTGTTGTAAATTGGATGCCTTGAGGGTAGCAATTTGTTGAGGGAATCAGAGAGCCATTGTTGGAGCTGATGTTGAAAAGTAATGAGTCCAGCAGCTGAGATTGAACAGCAAGGTTTAGGTTTTTTCCATAGTATTTAATGGGTCTGGGCAATGTTTTATATCATAGTTGTTAGAATGATGGGCTTTTTTGTAGTTACTGTGCTGAACTCTTAAGAGTAGATTGTGTCCAGACTCTGGGATTGGAGGCACTTTTGTAGAAGTTGATGGCTTCTAGTTTTATCAGAAGGGATCTCATTTGAGAGATGTTTAGTTGGTCTTACTAGATGTACAAATCTTCTCAGATGCAGCAATTGTTGACAGCTATAGTGATGTCAGAGATGACGTCAAAGAAGGTAAGAAGGTATCAGTTAATTCTGAATTGCTTGGTGGACCCGTGTACTTAATTTAAAGTTAGCATTAAAGCAAGGAGCAGGCCAGCAGCAGATGGGTAGTTACTTGAATGAATTCTACAATGCCAGCTTGTGGTTAGTAAGGAGTTTCTAAATACCAGTGCTACACCTCATACATTTTTGTTGGAGGGGTACAAGTGAGGATATTATAGCTTGGAGGTATATCTTGCGAAGGATCAATGCATTATTGGTTCTTAGTCAGATTTCAGTGATATGCAGTGATGAAGCCACTGTAACAGAAAATGGGTGATATCTGGGATTTTCAGTGAGGGACTTATATGATGGAACTATAGGATTTAGTCAAATGGTGTCAGTGCAAACCCCACAGCAGACATGGTCAATTAACTATTGGTTACAGTAGCATCTTGGGGTCCACCAAAGTGTGGCAGAGGTCTTGAGCCATGGTTGGAGCTGGGGCTAAAATCACCGGTTATATTACGATTCACTGGTGTACACCAAAGTATAGATCCACAAAAGGTACAGTTTACAAAAGGAAAACACAAATTTTGATAAGAATGTATTGAGTCCACCAAGTGAGATGTAGCACCTTTCGGAAGTTGCAGTAAACAAAAAAAAGTCAAGGTGTATGAACATTTCATAGGGCCACTTAAAAGCAATTTGAAATAGCCCGCTGAATTTAGATTCTTTGGGGTTATCTGTGAGAGTTCACAATACAAAGCTGTATGAATGTCAGGAAAACATCACTTTCATTAAGGTTTTGTGGAGTCAAACATATTGAGGTAAGGATACACACTTATGTAAATACATTGCCTTTAAAAATCAAAAATAACATCTGGGTTCACATAAAGCAGTGAGGAATAACAGCAGTTATATTAAGATGGGATGGTATCCACCAGGGAGCAGCAAAGTCTAAACCAATGGAAAGGCATACTTTCCAAAAAACACAAGTGGCTTTAGGATTCTATGGGGTCCAACTGGGAACGAGAAAAAGCAACCTTACACAAAGAAGTAGCTTTCTAAATCCACCATTTGTTTTAAGGTTCACTAGTGAAGCAAAGTTGCAAACCAACAGGAAGCAGTAGCTTACAAAAGCACAATTTTTAAAGATTCTATGCGGTCCACCCAAGAGCAGTAGGGTGCAAACCCACCAGGATCCAAAGTTTCCCTAACCCCCAGTTGTATTACTATTCTTTGTTGTACATCAAAGTAGAATTTGAGTGCAAACCCACAGAAAGATATAGCTTCCAAAAAACGAATATTTTTATTAATGTTCAATTTTTCAATACAGGATTTGTCGCACTGTCACCAGATGTCTTATGATCATATGTAGTATGAATCTATTGTTTCCTCACAATAACAGTGAGGATGCACATCCCTGTGAAGATGAAGCTCCCAACACCAGCAGTACAAGGGGGTCTACCTAATGAACCTTGAGGCTTCACAGTCAACAGCTCTTCTGGGTATGAATGGGGTCTACCACAGGATAAAGGAGAAACAATCAAAAGCAGCAGTATGGCTATTGATCATCATAATAGTGATTTAGGAAGGTTCTTTCCGGGAAAAGGCACAGTTATACTTGGCCATGGCCTGTCTATGTTATGTTATGTTATGTTATGTTATGTTAAGTGGGTTTTGTTAAGCGCACAGCTACTCAATTAAGTGTCCCAGCGCTAGGCATGCTGACAGATATCGCTACGCCTCAGTGACCACTGATCAGGATGTTAAAGCTGAAACAACCACGTTTTCAGAGATTTCATAAATACCAGGAGGTCTGGCATCATCCTTAGTTCCAACGGCAATTTATTCCACAGTTTTGCAGCTTGCACCTGGAAGGACCGTACCCCAATACGACCTCGCAAATATCTTGGAGTGAGTGCCAAGTGCGGAAGACCTGAGAGTGCAGTGGGGCTGATAGAATTGCACTCTCTTCGCAATATATCCAGCGTTGGTACCGTGGAGAGCCTTAAAAGAAAGAACCAAGGACTTAAATTGGATCCTCTTGTGAACAGGAAGCCAATGTAAGGATCTCAGTTGTGTCGTCATGCGGACTCTGGGGCCAAGCATCAGTATTGCCCTGGCTGCTGTGTTTTGTACCACTTGCGGTCTAGCCAGTAAATACTCTTGTAGCCCCAGGTAGAGTGCATTAACGTAGTCCAGCCTAGAAATTATTAAGGCTTGGACCACCATTTTCCTATGGGAGATAGGCAATAGAGGTAGAAACTGCTTCAGCATCCTAAGCATGCCGGAGCAGGTGCCGGTCACTGACTGGATCTGTGGCTGCATAGAAAGATCCTCATCCATCGTCACCCCCAGATTTTTCACTGATTTTTACGGGTGTGATGGGAGGTCACATGTCAGCGGGCCACCAGCTACGCCAGACGTTGCCGGGGTGGTGTCCAAAAAAGATGATCTCCGACTTCCCAGGATTACATTTCAGTTGATTACACTGGAACCAGGAAAACACTTTTGCCAAGCAACTGTTAATCCTGTCTCCGTTGAAATCTAAGTCTTTATTGCAGGTGAATAACAGCTGCGTATCGTCTGCGTATGATACAATTTTGGCACCATGTTTCTCTGCCAGAGTTGCTAAGGGTGATACACAAAATACTGGTCCTTGACCTGGATCTGACAAGATATAAATCAAAAGTTCCTAATTGGCATATTAATACATTCATGAACCTCTAAGAAATGATTTATAGGCTCACAGTACTCAATACATTATTCAAAAAATATAAGAAAAGAGTGCAACAAAACATAACCTCATCCAACATGTATTTTATTTTCATGTCAATTGGTGAAAAAACGTCAAAAACATTCTGACAGTATGAACCTAAGTTAAAACGATGTTGCTCCCGAGGGAACTTGCATCAAAGAAGGGTGCTCAAGTGTGAAGGTGGTGAAAGGAATTCAGTTAGGTGACATAGGAAAACTTTGTACATTTAGAATTAGGGACTGGTTGTAAATCACCATCCTACTCGGCCTGGCCACAATCACAGTAGTAGTTTCCTTTTTATAAACAATTACAGTTACATGGAGTGTTATTCTCATGTGGCACGATGGAGGTGTATCTGGGGTCCAGGCCTATTATGGGCCTTCGATGTTTCGACCTGACGTATGGCCGTGTGGGTAATTTAAATCCTCGGCCTTGCGGGTCTTCTTCAGGACTGGGGTGGGTGAAGGGTGGCAACCTGGGTAGCTTTGTGGCCTATTCACAACCTAGAGGGCAAATATGGAGGTCAGATAGTTGCGCTACTGAAGGAGCACTAGTCAATAATAATTAATGCCTGTGCATCTAAATATGCTTACCCGCCAAGCTGTGCGGGATGTAGAAGCCTGTAAATGGCGATAATGTGCAGCCTTCAATGTGGTTCAGCCTGTCAATGCGCCTGAACACGAGCTGGAATAAAAGTGAGGAAGGTGTTCTAAGTATGGACACACGTCCCATGGTGACAAGCACAATGTTATTTGGCTTTTTAGTGCACACTCTACATTAATTGGGCTCACTCGATTTAATTCCAATGATTCGGTAGAAGGAACGGCGCTGCCGTATTTACATTCAATTCCAGGCTGCAATGAGAGAGGGAAAGGGGCCCGTCAGTTTACTGAATGAATCAACCCGTGATCAGTACAGGCAATTTCCTTGTGGTTGAGGAATGTTACCTTGAGCCGCGCTGCAATAGCAAACATCCGTGTTCCGCCTCTGTGATTGAAGACTGGGAGCGTGGTACCCACGAGGACGTTTAAATTACTCGTTCTCGCGCCCGCGTGCGCTGACGTGTGTCTAGCGTTGAGGGCTGGGCTGGTACTAGTAAGCATGAGGTTGCCCAGATACGCAATATTACAAAATATTATGCACAATAATACCAACAATAAAATCGACAAGGTATATTTACAGCCATGTTTACAGATGTTAAGGCATTTGTTATGTTAGGCTGTGCGGCCGGTGTGTTAAAAGTCTGTTACATTTAAGTTAAAGTTAAAAACCAACCCCCAGATTCATCAGTCATGTTTTGCGAGTCCTTAATAGCGAATTTGAAGGATTCGCTATTAAAGACTCGTAAAACGGGATGCATGTAGAAATCGCAATATTTTTTGCGATTTCTACTGATTCCTTATTTGCGATTCGCTAACTGCTAATCGCAAATAAGGAATGGCTTTCCCATTCATTCCTATGGGCCTGAATGGGGAGTCATTCCTTATTTGCGATTCGCAATTAGCGAATCGCAAATAAGGAAGCAATTTCAAGGGTGCCAGGGTGTCCAAAGGACACCCTGTTGCACCCCTGAAATGGTAATGTTCACTGGTGTTGCGCACGCACATGTCCCAAGGACATGTGTGTGTGTAACATACAACTTAGAAAAATGCACTAAAGTGCATTTTTCTAAGTTTTTGCTATTTACCACGTAGTTAGACTTCATGGTAAATAGCGTACCCAGATTGCGAATTCGCAATTTTGAAATGGTTCATGCGTTGCATTTAAGGAATCGCAATTTGCGATTCCTTAAATGCAATCACAATTTGAGAACTCGCAATTATTTGCGAATTCTTAAATTGCGAGTGCATGAACCCTTGCTGCATCTCAAATGCCATTTTTGCGGGCGCAAACGGACAAATTTTGCGATTCGCACCATTTGCGCTCGCAAAAATGCTTGATGCATCTACCTGCAAGAGCCTTAATGCGTGACAGAGCCTCATACATGGTGGATGTATTGAGCCATAATTACCATCACAAATACAATTGTCACTACATATTGATACAATATTACAAACATTCAAAAGCAGATAATTACACAGGTGTTCGAGCATTTGTTGCAATTGGCTGTATAGAAGGATTCACCTTGAATCCTTCTATACAGTGCCACATGAGAATAACACTCCAAGTAACTGTAATTGTTTATAAAACGGAAAATACTTACTGTGATTGCGAGGCCGACTAGGATGGTGATTTACAACCAATTCTCAAATTCTAAATGTACAAAGTTTTCCTATGTCACCTAACTGAATTCCTTTCACCACCTTCACACTTGAGCACCCTTCTTTGATGCAAGTTCCCTCGGGAGCAGCCTCGTTTTAGCTTAGGTTCATACTGTCAGAATGTTTTTGACGTTTTTTCACCAATTGACATGAAAATAAAATACATGTTGGATGAGGTTATGTTTTGTTGCACTCTTTTCTTATAGTTTTTGAATAATGTATTGAGTACTGTGAGCCTATAAATCCTTTCTCAGAGGTTCATGAATGTATTGATATGCCAATTAGGAACTTTTGATTTATATCTTGTCAGATCCAGGTCAAGGACCAGTATTTTGTGTATCAAATTGTACCCAGGTTCAAGACCAGTATTGGGTAACCCCATTTTCGAAATGGCCAGAGTTGCTAAGGGTGACATACATATATTAAAAAGTGTCGGGCTCAAAATAGAGCCCTTTGGTACACCCACCCCTAAAAGAGGAATAGGGGCAGCAAAAGGGGGGGACCACACTTTTGCTGGTGGTCTTTTAAAAAGGAGGCAAACCAATTAAACACCGTGCCCCCAAACCCACACTCACAGAGTCTCAATAGGAGTCAGTCATTGGGGACGGTGTCAAAGGCCGCAGATAGATCTAGCAATATGAGTATGGCTCTGCCGCCTCTGTCCATAACCTCCTTTATGGCCTCTGAGACTTCCAGCAGTGCTGTTTTGGTGCTGAAATTAGCCCTAAATCCGGACTGGCTTGGGTGTAATAGTGAGTTGGACTCGACAAAAGTGGTAGTGGCGCTCTTCACCGCTTCTTCGAGAGCTTTAGAGAAAAAGGGGAGCAGAGATATCGGCCTGTAATTAGAGGTTAGCTCTGGGTCCAGAGTAGGTTTTTTCAAAAGGGGCAAAATGTTGGCTCTTTTCCACCTATCTGGAACCTGCCCTGACTTTAAAGAGAGATTGAGAACCTGATTGACCGCTGGGTTAATAATCTCCACAGTCAAGGCCAGAATAGGGTCGGGGCAAGGGTCAGATATGACTGGATTTGAGGCCTTTCATAATGTCTAAAGACTGTTCCTTCGAGATACTGGGAAACTTTTCAAAAGCGGGAGCTTTAGCTTGTGTGAGTGAAGAGGCAGGCATGGCACTGTCTCTACACATCGCCGATGTTGTCAAAAAAGACTGCTGGATGTCTTCGATCTTGACATAGAAATTTGCGGCCATATGACCAATCCATTCCTTCGTAGGGGTGAAAGACTTAACTGCAGCTGCAGGGGAAGTGAAGTCTCTGACTATTTTAAATATTTCTTTACTTGTATTCGAGGCCAGTTCTATTCTAGCTGAGAGAAAAGTTTTTTTAGCCTCTATGACTTGTTTATAGTAAGCTTTCAGAACCTGTTTATAAATTATTTTGTCCTTGGGGTCGAAAAATTTACACCAAATCCTTTCTAGGTGTTTACATGTCCTCTTGCTCTCCCTGAGGGCAGTGTTAAACCAGGGGGCAGAGGTCCGTCCGTTCTTCCCAAGACGAGAGACGGCAGGTGCAAGATCCTCAGCCCGAATCCAGATCCACGTGTCCAGGAGGTCGGCGTCAGCCTCTAAGTCCCCACTAAAAGTAATCGGGTGCTGATTGATGGCATTACTTAGTGCCTCGGATGTGATTAAATGAATGGGGCTAAAATTGCTGCTCCTGGGTTTTCCTATGTCCTTAGAGGGGTATGTGTCTTTATTAATTGCAAAGTCCAGGAGAAAATGGCCTGAACAAGTGAGAGGAAGAGGTTGACGCATAACTCGCTTAGTCGTATAGAGAAGACCTGATCTAAGGTATGACCCTTTTCATGGGTAGGGCAGTGGACATAGGGGGTCAATTCTAGAACTTCTAATGCCTCTCAGAGTTTGATCGTGTCTGAGTCTTCTGGAATGTCCATATGGATGTTAAGATCTCCTAATACTATACAGTGTTTGTGCTTCATGACAAAAGGTGAGACAGCGTCGCCAATTGAAGCTAAGAACCTTGTGGCAGGACCGGGGGGGTCTATATATTAGAATATCCGCCCAGGATTGACGGGGAGACATGACCAAGTGAAAACCAAGACATTCTGCTTCCTCTACATCGGCTGATGGGACAATCATACAACAGAAATGGTTTTTAAAGATAATGGCGATACCTCCTCCGATGCCTTCCTTACGGTCTTTCCTAATAATCTGAAAACCCGGCAGGATTGCAGAGGCTAGGGTGGGGTTTGAGGTCTCGCTCAACCAAGTCTCGGTTAAATATAGGCAATCAGGGGATTTATCCACTAATAAATCGATTTGAGGAAACGTGTGTTGAGGAGCAGAGCTTGCAATTGCGCATTACCCTGAGCAAGAAAGGCAGCACTCTGGGTAGAGTTATACCCAGCCTGCTTTGTTGAAAGCTGCCCTGGTTCATTAACAAAGCTCGCCCAGCTGCATTGTGCACAACCATTTAGTGTTGACTGCGCAAAGACAGAAGCGGGTAGCGGGGTGAAATTACTCACTTTCCTTCCTATATCCAAGAGTGAGGCGCCGCTGTAGCATCTGCGGGACCCAGAAATTAACTTTCTGGCAGCCTGCCTGGCACCGCCCACCTCCGGGACACTGAAGGATGCAGGTGGGCTTGCCTTTGGCGCGCCATCGGCGCTAGCGAGCCATTGGGTCTTTAATGTGGAGGGAGGGAAATAGCATAGCAACAACTAGAACGCTGACCAGGGGGCGGATCCGCTCTTACAGACGGATACCATCGGTTGCATCAAGAAAATACTGAATTCCAAACAAAATTACTAGCCCACGTTAAAAATGCTCAATTAAGTGACACCTGATGCAAGGCGACAGCCTTCAGCGATAGTCATACGCTGCGTGGCCGAGCCATTGGGTCTTTTATGTCGGAGGGAAATAGCAGATCAACAACTAGAGCTATGACTAGGGGTCGGATCCGCTCTTTCAGATGGATACCGCCGGTCGCGTCAAGAAAATACCAAATTCCAAACAAAATTACTAGCCCACGTTAAAAATGCTAAATTAAGTGATAAAACAGGTTAAAACATAGATTTTAGTGCAAATATAGCAGCAGTGACACCCGATGCAAAGCAACAGCATTCAGCGATAGTCATGGCTACACACTAGGCTGATGATTTGGGGGGAAATACATTTTTCCCAACGCCATTCCAGGACAAAATAGGCAAGATTGCTATAAAACCTCTTTGCATTTTACCTGGATTTCCAGGTTTGACACCCTAGGAAGAGAGGTCAAGTAGAAGACTGTGGGCAGCTAAAACAGGACTGGAATGAAGACTTTGGTGCATATTTATCATAGTGTTGTACTGCCTTTGAGGGGCTGGATGTACCCCTGCTGGACCCTAGAGTGGGATGACCTGGATTCTGGGTTGCTCCAAGACCCCTGCAAACAGTAGTAGAGCATTGAGAGCCCCCCGAAGGACAACGAAGCCCCTCTCTCTAGGTGAGGGGTCCTTGGCAGACAGGCTTGCTTAGGGAATTTGGCTGGCCGCTGCCGGGCCCTGAGGTGAGATGCCCCAAAATCTGGTGGGTGTCCCAACTGTGGGAGTGCAGAAGGAGGGGAGTGGACAGTTTTTGGAGACCCCTCTCTCACCCCGGAGACCAGGTTGGAGGGGGAAATAGGGTCTCCCCAAAGACCCCGTCAATGGACCTCACTGGAGTGGCAAATGTTGAGTGCCCAGCACTATCCATGCAAATCATGCAGGAGTCCCCTGTTTGGAGCTGGAATTAAGTCCAGGACTGATGGGCAGCTCATGCTGCAACACGTATACATCTTTGAGTGTTGGTAGCTGCAAGCGGACCCATATTGCAGTTTGCCCCTCCCCTCCGGATACTGGGCATCTGGTCCCTCATGTTGTTCACAGTTATGGAGTGCACTATTCAATGGAATTCAGACAAACCTTCACTCAGTCCTAGAGGGCTAGCAGCCTGAACAATGGAATCAGCCAAACTGGACACTATCCTCTAGGCCATTGAAAACTGCCGAATCTCTTTTGATGTCAACATTGACTCAGTGACAGCGGACCTGACCCTCTTACATGATGAACACAGAAAGCTGTCAGACTGAGTCCCCTAGTCAGAGAAGACCCTGACTCCTCTCACACTCTAACCAACTGACCTCAGTGAGTAGGTCAAGTTTCTGGAGGACCGGGAGGTGGACACGGAGGGCTGCTCCTGTCGTAATAATATCAGAGTGGTGGGCCTGGCAGAGGACACTGAGAGTCATCGAGTGGAAGAATTCTTAGAGACCTGGCTTTGTGAACTGCTTTCAGGGGAAGAACTTACCCCATATTTCTCTGTGAAGTGAGCCCATGAAATGCCTGCACGGAGGCCACCACCAGGGGCAACACCCTTGCCCATGGTGGCCATAGTACTCCATTATAAGTCTCAGGATGCTATTCTGAAAAGGGCTTGACAACCAGGCTCCATCAATAGAGTCAAGCAGCCCATCCTCATCTTTCTGAACTATACTTTTGCGGTCCAGCAGAGAAGGACATCCTTCCTAGGAGTCAAGCGGCAACTTCACAACCTGGGTCTGCGCTATGCTCCACTCTTTAAAATCATAGATTACCAAAAGATTCATGATTTTACAGACCTGGAGGACAACTGGAGTTGTTGTAGGTGCGGGATGCCTTTTTGGGGGCTGGTAAACTCCATGGGAGGCCCCTGAGATCCCCAGGGGCACCAGCATTGACCTCAGGGTGGCACATTGCAGCAGCTGGCGATGTTGAATATGCCATCATTGCCCATGTTCACAAGTAGATCATCCCAATGCATTTCGGGCTTGAGTTGCCCTTCATCAGGGGATACAAGCCTATTAAAAGATATAAGTGTGGAAGAAACATATGTTATCCAACACAGAGCACATGTTCAATACTAGATATTTACTTAACAAATTAGAAAGGGCCAACGTGATGAGAATTCACTTCGTGATGACAGGCTCAGTGCAGAAATTTCCAAAGAACATAAAAAATTGTGCTCAGGACCAATTACAGCAAGTTTACAAAAACAAAAATGTCACGTGTCTTAGAAACCCGAGAGAAAAGTTAACCGCAACAAGCCACAACTTTGTCAAGAAAAGTACACACGAATGGTGACACCATGTATATTAAAACATGAATGGATAGATCAAGTAAGCGATAACTTGAGGAAGTTACGCGTTAAAAATTACGACTATCCCACGAGTGTATTAGAACATTCTCAGTTCGTACAAACAAACTATTTAATGAAGTGTAACAAGCTAAAAACCCAGTGCTAACAATAAATGCATACAATAGTGTATGATAAGTGCTCCAAATATATAAGTAATATCCAGTACGCCACTTCGTGAATGGCTTAGTGAAATAATCTAAGCTCCTTACTTATCGATCTGCCGTGCTGTTGCGCATTCAAATCTTCTGACTATTTGACATGAAGGGGTAGGAAACAAGAACCCATTTACCAAAGTGGAATCATGAAAGTAGAAATAGGACTAGGAAAGAAAGGTAAACAGGAGACATCTTAGAAGGTGCAAATCGCGTACATTGAACGAAAGGGTCTGTTCCAAAGCAAAATGATAACCAGAAAGAAGAAAAGTGTGCCTTAAACATAATATGATATGATCAAAATGACTAAAGTATATGAATGAAATCTGATATCAATGTTGAACATATCAAAATGAAATGAAATCTACTTCACGTAATCCAACCCGCTGAAACATCAAAGACCATTCAAAAATCATACTAAAATAGCTCGTAAATGACAACTGAATTCCATCCTGTCATTTAAACCGTTAGGCATGAGAGTATCAAGTCTTTTTATCTAAAAGCTTTCTCTTTGTAAGAGAAATTTCCAATTGTCTCTGCCCTCTATGCTGTCCACTATTTCGAGAATCATAAATTTCAGTTGGCTAATGTTATTCCACAAAATGTGATGCAATTACAGATTTTAGGTTTCTCGTCCATATGTTACTCTGATGTTCATTAAATCTTATTTTCATTGTTCATTCTGTTTTTACAACATATGCCACACCACATGGGCATTTAAGTAGATAAACTACATTCTTAGATTCACAAGCGGCAGTGACTTTCAATGGAATTTTGTTACCTTTATGCGGATTGGAAATCCAATTCCCTTTAATGATACTGTGGCAAATACTGCAGTTCAAACAGCAGGGTGGTTCCCTTATGCATCTGTTTTGTAGTAGCAACATGTATTTTAGTTAATGGTTCTTTTATGTTTTTAACTCTTTCATATGCAAATAAAGGCAATTCAGAAAATATTCCTTTGAAATCAGGTTTGGTTTGAATCATTGGCCAGTGTTTCAAGGTCACTTTCTTAAAATGTGCACTCATCGTGGAATATTTGGAAATTAAAACCATCCTTTTTGGTTTTTCTTCTTTACATGAGGAGGATAACAGTTGTTATTCTATGGCTTGCTCTAGAACTTTCAGTAGATATCCTCTATCTTTGAATTCTTCCATCATATATTGTGTTTGTCCCTCAAGTACTCGGGAATTTGACAAGATTCTTTGAACTCTCAGCAATTGTGAATAGGAAAGATAGTTTTTTAAGGATCTTTCATGAAAACCGTTGTAATGTAACAGATTGTTACGTCAGTTGCTTTTCTATATTTATCAGTTTCCAATTTGTGTCCACCTTTGAAACAAGAACAGCCAGGAATTCTTTTTTATTTCATTGATTTCATATGTAAATTGTATCATTCCATTTAAAGGATTTAGTTCATTTATAGCTGCCATCATCTCTTGTTTAGATCCTTTCCATAAAGAAAAAGGTCATCAATGTATCTCACAAATATAATTAGATGCTTACTCCACATTTCGTTGGTAAGAATATGATCAATTTAAAATGTATGCATAAACAAGTTAGTGTAGCAAGGAACGCACTATTTCCCATTGAGGTACCTTTTAATTGTGAAAAATAGTCCTCCTCCCAGCAGAAATAAGCTGTGGTAAAGCATAAATTGTAGCAATACTATTATAAATATCTTCAAATCAATATCTAAGTTAGAATTAATTAGAAAGTGTTCAATTGCTTCTGTACCTAAAACACGTGGTATCAAAGTATATAATGCTTTCACAGCAATGGTACATATTAGTACATGTTCATCCAACTCAATGTCAACAGAAGTGATTCTCATCACTAGTGTTTTTAATATAGGTAGTCATGTTTTAAACTAGAGGTTGAAGATGTCTTTCCAAAGATGTTCCAACTGGCTCGTGGATAGAGCCTTCGGTTGACACAATAGGCCTAATAGGTGGAGTATTTAGATTCTTCAGATTTTTGGGTAACAGATAGATATTTTGGCTTCTATGATTGTCTTGAATAAGATAGCATTTAACTTCTTTTGTGATAGTACCATTGGTCAAAGCCATATCCAATATGTTCATTGATGTTTTAACAAACTCCATCATAGGATTGTGATTCAAATTAGCATAAACCTCAGTGTCCAAAACATGTTATTTACTGTTCTGTTTATAAAAAGAAGAATCTATGATTACTAACGCTCCTCCTTTATCACCCTTCTGGCAAGTAATGTCAGGGTTCATTGCGATGTTTTTGATAATTTCACATTCTTTTCTTGTGAAATTGCAACATTTGAATAGTTGTCGAATTTCTTATTTCTGAATATCCTGTTTGACTATGGTTTAAAAAGAATCAAGAATCTTATGGCTCACAGGGGCTATAAATGTACTCTTGGCTTTCAAATCTTTTATAATTTCTTCTTTTTTTCTTAGTTGGTCACCCACAATATTGCCAAAAAAAGTTGAAGGCGCAAGTTTTGCATGAACTTAAAGAAACTGATTTCTAGTTCTAGAGGGTTGGTGTGACAGGTAGGCACAAATGACACACCCTTCTGTAAAGTCTTCATTTCAACCTTGCTGAATTGTTGTGTAGATTTGTTTATAACCACATTGTTCCCATCTAAGTCTTTTTGCTCCTTGTGGTTCATTTTAAGCTGTTTCTGGGCCCTCCTTTTTCCCTCCTGCTTCGTCCTTGGCCATTGGGCCGCTCTCTAAAAAAGTCGCTCCTGAGGAATTGGGTTGCTCTATTGCTTGAGTACTAGGTTGTTATGTTGTTATGATGTGTAATACTGTTCTTTCTGATCTTCTGTTTGCTTGATTAGCCTCAATGTCAGTTGAAAATGTTTCAGGGTCTGTTGTTTGGCTGTCCAATTTGTTTTGTCTCCTTTTCGCATAAATTTCAGCCCAATTGTACACCTCTCCCAGGTTGCAATCGATCGTGTCACATATACATGTTCTGATCATTGATTTCTTGAGTGTATCTAGCCAATTGAAGGTTGACTTCAGATAATGTTTTTGACTACTCTCTGGTTCCTTTTTAGTAGATAGTTTAGTTTTTGATTGAGTACTTTCTTTTGTAAGATCCTCTAAAGTTCTTGAGAGTTCTTCAACAATCAACAATATTAGGTCCAAAGAGCATTTATTGAGGATATATTTTGAATTGTGTTTACACAAGGAAGACTTCAGTGGAATTCTCAACCCTCTAGGGATGTGTTGTAGACGATGATATTTGATTAGTGTTCTTGCGTGCAACCGTTGGCTGATTGACTTTTTGTAGGATATATGAGCTGTTTCATATTGTTCTGTATCATGCCCGTATTGGAAGATATTGTTCCCTCCTTATGAATTAATGCATATATTCATACGGATTTATTGTCCGAAAATGCAAATGTATCTGCTCTTGAGTCTGTTAAGCTTGACATGTTGAAAAAAGGTTTATGTGAGTGCAGTGCTTCTTGATCAGAAATGAAATATGCAAACTAAAATGGTACACACACTCCTGTGTTTTTCAATTATAAAAGGCAGGTATACAGTTCCAGCGTGCAGCAGGTTATTGCTTTCTGATCACTGAAGCGTAGTACTAAATTACAATCATGTGAGTGTCCCTCGCTGGGGAACATCCCCTAAGTGCACTGCCAAGGGTCCCAACTGTGGCAGTATTTGCTTTAGTAACCAAATTGACTCGTAGGTTAATTCACAATGATGACATTTATTTAAATCATAAATTTCCAGTAATTTCAATCCATCTCAACTTTGAATCCTATGTCTTTGAAACTTAGATGGTTGTTTTTAAATGAAAATCCAAACAATCCATTCACAAGTAGATCATCCTAATGCATTTTGGGCTGGAGTTGCCCTTCATCAGGGGCTACAAGCCTGTAAAAAGATATGAGTGTGGAAGAAAAGTATAATATCCAACAGAGAGCACATAATCAAAAGTAGCTATTTACTGAAAAAATTAGAAACGGCCAGGGTGATGAGAATTCACATCATGATGACAGGCTCAGTGCAGAAACCTCCAAAGTACCTAAAAAATTGAGCTCAGGCCCGATTACAGCACGTTTACAAAAATGAAAATGCCACGTGTCTTAAAAACCTGAAGAGAAAAGTTAACCCCAAAGTGCTGCGACTACATCAAGAAAAGTACGCACAAATGGTGATAGCACGTATATTAAAACATGAATGGATAGATCAAGTAAGAGATAAATTGTGGAAGATACACGTTAAAAATGACGACTACCCCACAAGTGTATTAGAAAGTGCTCAGTTCATACAAACTAACCGTTACAGAAAGTGTAGTGAGCTAAAACCCAGTATTAACAATAAACGTCAAGGAATGATAAGTCCCCGAAATGTATAAGTAATACCTAGTACGCCGTTTCTTTGAAATGGCTTAGTGAAATAATCTAAGCTCCTTACTTTTCGATTTACCATGCTGTCACACGTTCACATCTTCCGCCACGCTGACATGAAGGGGTAGAAAACGAGAGCCTATCTGAAGTTGAGATGGATTGAAATTACTAGAAATTTATGGTATTAAATTCATTTCATCATTGTGAATTAACCTACGAGTCAATTTGGTAATTAAAGCAAATACTCCCACAGTTGGGACCTTTGGCAGTGCACTTAGGGGATGTTCTCCAGCGAGGGGAACGCAATTGTTTGTAACAATGTCCTATCAGCCATATCCTTGACCAGAGGCCACCCTTTTCTGGATACTTGGGTGGCATGTGCCTTAGGTGTCTATAAGTGCCAAAAGAAGTAAAGAACTGATACCCATTTCACAAGTTTGGCCCTAGTGGTGCAGTCTATGGCTATTTGCTGGAAAAGCTCAGCTCCCTTTACTGGCGGGGCCTGGAGGGTGGTGGTTGCACCCTCGGCGGAGGACGAGGTGACAGCACTGCACAGAGAGGAAGCGAAAAGCCTTCAGTGCTGTCTTATAGCGCCCCTCTGGAACACCTTGATATCACAATTTCAAGATTCTGACCAGGAGCCCCACACCTCTCTTTACTTGTGATATTCCCTCCATTGCTCTACTCCAAAATTACCTGTCACTGTAGTGTACAATTAGACCTAACCTCTGCCTCATACTGATTAGGAACTAGACCTCTTAGAATTACACCCCCTTGCCATAAGACCTGTACCAAGTATGACCCATACCCCCCTTCTAACACATCCCCTTTCCTGACCCAATCCCCTTTTCATTGTTATTCCCCTGTCCTTTGGTTACCCTCAAGCAGATAGAATGCCGATATGGAAGTTGGTGTTGTGCGATGTAGTCCTCCTTGATGGTCCACCCAGAGCCCCCATTCAAGATTGTAATACACTCTGTCTTAGTATGCTGGACTTCTTAGAGCGTCCTGCTAACTATTGTACCTGTACACCATACCAATGTAACTTGAGGCTGTTAAATTTTTGTCAATAAAATGTGTTTACAAAAAGGTCTCGGGGTAGGGAGGACAGCATACTACTGAGGCTTTTAGAGACATTTTTGAAGAGCCTGCAAGGGTAGATAATGTTTAAGATATTGTTGTCAGAGTGTTGATATGCTTCTTTACTGGCAGTCATAGTCTTCTACATCACAGTTCTGAAAATATGAGCAATGTCTCTATCTTTCATGGCATTCACTCAGCTTTAAAAAAAAATCTACTCCTTGTGACCCTCCTAATATGGCCACTACAGGAAGTCGTGAAGCTGGAAAGGAAATGGTGGGGGGAGAAGAGAACTTCCTTTAATTTTCTAACATACAACAATAGCCTGCAATTCCCTTCACACCCCGTCGCCTTCAAATACAGTTTGTTTCATCTTTCTATTTTAACATACAAATATGTTTATTTTGGGGAAGGTAAGCGAAAGAACCTAGGACTGTGACGAGGTATAATATGATTCAGAGTAATGAAGATTACCAGTAAGTAACTGAGTCATAACTTATCTCGTCCATCTTTCTCAACCCAGCACTGAAAGTATGAGAGCATAACCATGTTCTCAAACAAAGAGAAGCCAGAACAAGTAAAAAGAATACGAATGACACTCACAAGTGATATATAGCACTCAATGAAATCTATTCACAATCACTAAGCTCCTTTGGTATGGAACCTTCAAACAAAACTGCTGAAACAAAAGAAGAGAAAAATACTTCACCCAACATCAAACAGTAGTGTGAAATAAAAGTATTGGGAGATGCCCAAGAAGCTGCAGCACATATTTCTTTCAGCAACCAAGATTAGGGATTAAGGGCAATGTGCCTGCACCGATACTGAAATACCATATATATAAATTTCAAAAGAAGGTGCTAGTAACCAGGAACACAATCCCTATATGATCCTGAAGGGTAACGGTGAAAAGACCCCAATTCCCTCAGCAAAATTCACAAAACAATTGGCCTGAACCCTTCAGATATTCAATACATTACTTTAAGTCTTCTAGACAATTATCATATTATATGCAATGCATTCATAGTTGTCAGTTTTCCTAAGAAAAAGTTAAAAGAGGCTCTTTGTTTCTGATCAATTCTTTATTCAATTTTCTTTTTAAAATCGGATAGCCAACGCGTTTCGTCCATTACCGGACTTCGTCAGGGCTGATTTAGCATCGTAACAGTCATATTTCAAATTCTTTCCATACCGGTAACCGTCAACAATTTTAGATTTTGTGATGAAAAAATTCCAAGGAAAAGAAATTATTCAAATATGGTCTTTCAGGCGAAATGTAAAGCCGCAAGTAAGCGTGATCCATCACAGTGTGGTCATCTGGTTATGTCAGAGTCCAAGGAAGGTTCTGTAGAAAGGGGTTCAGCCGAGAAGTTCTTCATGCATCTGCAAGAAAGTCCAAAGTTCTCTGCCCCTCTGTCCAGGGCAATTGTTAAATTGGGTTCATCATCAATAGGAGTCCATTTTATTTGTTTCAAATGTCCGTATAGGTGCACATGGTATCATATTGAAACATTGGAAAAGAATCCCACACTGGACATCGGAACATCATCTCTTTCACACGTTCAGGGTGAAAGTCAAAGGTCCATTGTTCCTCTACAGAGTTCTCATGTGCTTGTCTTTGAAATCCATTCCCACACATATATATCCATTGCTTGTTACAATAAATGTATCTATTCTAAACTAACACTCAGTGGGAACACTTACAAAGAAAGCAAGTCAGCAGAAATGCAGAAGCACTATGAGTTCTCATGGGACAAAGATTCAGGCTTTTGGTGTGAAACAGTATAAGCACATTTAATATGCAGGTGCACATTTAAACATATATGTGTATAATATTTCTTTAGTACTTTAGTCCACATTGAATAAATTACTTAGCGAGCAATGAAATGGCATAACAGTAACTACACTTAGGAACTACATTTGAAAGTACATATGTGTAACATTTAATACATACCTTGATGAAATTTTATCGTTCAGCCTATACTAACACTCTACACATATATGGATCATTTAAATCTAAGAACAACATCTCAGTTTCAGTTTCAAGTTTATTGTGTGATTAGTTAAAATTGTTACAAATATCAAAAACATTCACAGTTAAAACCAAACTACATTAATACTATGTCCAATTGATTACAGTTTGGGGACTCTACCAACACATAAAATACTAAAAATTCAGTAGTTAAAATTTAGTCCAGCATCTATGACACCTAACCAGTCAAATTCTAAATAGGTCTAATTTTCAGTCCATTTATTGCTCAACTTATTCCAATTAAAACAGTGTTCTGTTGCTCAGACCTCTCTCATCCCCATCATGATCTGCTTTGAATATTAGTTTTTTAACTTCTCCCAGGTATTTTACTCCTCGGCAGGCCAGGATTATGGAGAAACCGTCCATCCAGCGTATAACGGCTTGCCTACACGTACGGATATTAAGTTTGATAAAGATAGGTCTTAAGTAGTATCTCCTCCAAGCCGTAACTGCTGGACAAGCGCAAAAAAGATGGTTTAGGGATTCCTTCTGATAGCCACACAGGAGACACTGAGGTACTTGTTTGGGTTGTTTCCAGGATGGCCGTAAGTCTTTCCAATCATGCAAACCCAGCCTGTAATTTAAGTAAGACTTCTTTAGATGCCAGCTAAAGTGAGATGTTAGGTATGCTTGAGGTTTCAATAATTTATAAGAGGAGATGATCGTCCCCCCGTGCCTGCGTTTAGAGGTTATGATTTTGTCCTCCAGAAAGGATTTCTTTTTAGCTGCATCGTAAATCACTTTGCTAAAAGTTGTTTTATCTAGGCTTTTTTCCCAGTCTGCTTGTATTTCCAGGTCAGCCAAACAAGTTCTCAAATAACTTCCCCATAAGCTTGATAATTCTTGGCCCATCTGGAGCTTGATTTCTTGCCAGCAGAGGCTAACCATTGAATCTGGTTCTGCGGAGTGGAATTTGTGGCAAAGCTTTAAAAACCCGCTCATGCTCCGAAATTTTTGATTTAGAAGACCGAATTGAAGCCGGACATGAGAGGGACAGGCTTACTTTGGCAAGTTAAAAACGGCTTCAAAGATCCTTGTCTGGAGATCATTGAGTAACTCCACCTCCTTGCCACACCAAGTGACTAAGCCATATGACAGAGTAGGCATGCTTTGTGCTGACATCACTTTTAAAAAGTGGTTATTATTTGGGCAGTCCAATTTAGTTTTTAGTTGTTGGTAAGCAAAGATTAGTGATTGGGCTTTTGCTTTAGTGACAAGTTTATGCTCCTTGTGGATTATACCCTGCCCTATAGTAATACCGAGGTATTTATATGACCCTTGCTCTGCAACCTTCGTGCCTTTTACTGTCCATTTGAACTTAATTTTGTGTGGATCCACCAGACGGACAACCTTTGTTTTTCCTTTGTTAAGTTCCAGATTTTCCTGGTCCAGGTAGGTTACTAAATTATTTATCGCTCTTTGTAGGCTGATAGGAGTTTGGCTTAACAATACATCCGCGTACTTTAAAACGGAGATCTGCTTATTGGCCATTATCGGCGGGTGGCAATCAGCTACTTCCATGTGTTTACTGAGATCTGAGAGGAACAAATTAAATAGGCTTGGTGCTAACACGCAGCCTTGTTTTAGTCCTTGCTGCATGTCGATGCTCGCTGTTGTACTGCATCCTTCGCCCAATTTTACTCTCGCCCAGGTGTCACTATGTAGGGCAATTATTGCCTTTAATAATTGATGCGGTATTCCCCATGCCTTTAGCTTTTCCCAGAGTCTCCTTCTGTTCACTCGATCGAAGGCAGATTTTATATCAATAAAGCATGCATACAGTCGCGTTCTCCTTTTTTGTGCCTTTTCAGTTAGGATTGCCAGGATTGCCAAGTTTGTTATAGTACCCATCCCTTGTCTAAAACCTGTTTGAAAATTTGGAATTATGTTGTTATCATCCGTCCACTCTTGCAACTGAACAAGGAGGCAAGAGGCATAGAGCTTGGCCTCGACATCGATTAAAGATATGAGCCTGTAATTCCCTGGATTAGGACGATCACCTTGTTTAAATATAGGATGGATTATGGTCCCTTTCCATGAATCGGGGACATCGCTGTGTGTAAAAATGCGGTTGAAGAGCGGAGTTAAGTTGTTCGACCAATAATATGGGTCATTCTTAAAGAATGCGTTGGGTAGGCCATTTGGATCTGCCGCTCCTTCTGTTTTAAGCCTCTGTATTATACCTCGTAATAGTTTTGTGGTGGTCAGGGTGTTTTGTTCACTGCCATCTACCATTTGATTCGGGTTTTGCAGAACCAAATTTTCCTGCTTGGGTTTTATTTTTCTTTCTTCCACTACCAAAGACGGCCCTTGCGACCCTTCAATGGACCCTAGTGCCGTGCTGGTGTACATATCCCGCACGTGATCAACCCACGCTGCTGCTCCAATTCCAGGTTCTTATTGGAGTCTTGCTCCTTTATTCAGGTTATTAATAATACCCCAAAAGTCCCTGCTATTTGGCAATTTACTTGCACTCAATAGATTAATCCAAATTGATTCCTTATAGACCATTTTTGCGTGCCTCAATGACTTCTTGTAGTGACTCCTAAGAACAACATCTCAAGTAGGAGAAGCGTGGCTCAGTGGTTAGAGGCGGCAGACCCGGAAGCTGAGATCAGCCGTGGACCAGGGTTCGATTCCCCGCCTCGGCGGGTCTTGGGCTCAAAAATTCCACGGGCTCGATAATTCTCGCTCCGGTGCCTACTCAACTCACGGGGTCACACTCTGCGACTCTGGGCAATAGCTTGCTTAATCTCCACTACGCCCCTCGTGGCAGGATGCCTGGCTTTCACCTTGTGGATACCCTGCAGGGGTATCTCACAGGGGAATACCAGGACGGGTTCCCTAAGCAGGCGCTTATGTTATGTTATGTTATGTTATGCGTTTTTATTTGGCGCACAGATGCTCCAGCTAAGGAGCGTCCTGGCGCCCGACAAGGCAGCTGCACAACACAACTAAACAAAAAAAACAGACACATGTATACACACTAAGGAAATAAAAAGGTTTTTACCGCACGACGAAAGGAAAGCAAATCGCTCATAGCGCGAATCGCTGGGGGCAAAGAGTTCCAGAGGACAGCTGCGCGCACTCGAAACGAGCGTCCACCAGCCCTACTCCGCTTGAAGCGCGGCACCACGGCCAGTTCAAGGTCAGCAGATCTTAAGGGTCGAGCTGGAATGTAGTTGGCCATAAGGACCAAGAGGATCGTTGCTGGGGACCCCTTCAGAATCTTATAGGCGACGCAGAGGACCTTAAACTGGATCCGCTGGGCCACCGGGAGCCAATGCAGTGACCGCAGGGTACTGGAAGTAGGACAGAATCTTGGGAGGCCTACCACCGCTCTAGCTGCTTAGATACCGGGTCGGTGATTTGCGCTATATAAATACATGTACATTTACAAGTAGTTACCCAAACAAAATTTCATACATTTAATAATCAAGTGAAAAGTTTCAACTGTGAAATTAAGAGGAAGGTTTAAAGTAAACTACACATTGGAAATGTCTCATTATTCAGTATAATACGTGTTACTTCATGTAAATCCTTTTAGAATCATATAAAATGTATTGATGTTTGTTAGTCACTTCATTATCTAAATATTTTATTAATAAATACTGGCTCTTTCTTACACTTCAAATGCATTTCGCTCAATATTAGTAAAACATTCTGTGTGAGGATTATATAGTCTCCGTTAAGCCTCTTTGTGTCTGCAGTATCAGGTGTAACATGTGTAGGAATCATAAAGACATGTAGGAATCATGTGCTAAGTGCACGTTCATTTTATGTGTTAGGCATCAATCGTATATAGGTTTTTGTGACATGTGGGCAACTCTGTGCTGCACCAATCTCCCCTCTGATGGGGAATCAAGCCATCACATCAATTTGTTCCCAGATGTTCAGATTAAAGCTTTGTTGTTTTCATGATTTTCCTTCTGGAATCCTCCAGAAATGTCATGTCATCATAAAGTTTAGTCTGTTTCTTTTCTAGTTCTACATCTGCTCTCTTCCTCTTCATTCCCTTTTTCACCTGCACACTTTCTGTATCCACAAAGAGTGATTATTACTAAGGGTTCTCAGGATACTTCCAACAGGTCCACTTCCTAGGTTACCAAACCATCTGCCTATAGCAGAAAATCCATTCTCTTATTGCTTCTCAAGCACCTATAACTGTTAACCCTTTCAAATCTTTCTTCAAGTCAGTGATGTCAATGTATTTGTTCTGGTCTTTACTCCCATCTGCGATGTAAGTACAACATTGTTAAACCTTTAACATCTAGCAGACGCCACCCTCCTTCATGAGAAGGATGCCTAAAACAAGTCTAGCCTGCAAAACCATGGATTTAATGGCAACCATGTCTGTATCAACAACCAAGAATCTTCCTGCTGTATTTGTAGATAATTTGTCACCTACTTTAGAAAGCGTTCTAATCGTGTGTGAGTTGAGTATCACTCCTACAGTTGGAATCAAGACATCAAAAAGATCACCTACTATTTCACTGGCACTTGCTATCCTCTTGGTTCTCACTCTTTTACCCCTTGTTGAATGTTTGATTTGGCCCCCATGATAAATATTTAGAAAAACTACTCCTAAATAGCATGTTCCATATCATCTTGTGAGTAGCCTGTAAAATGCACTCTTCCCGCAAATATAATAGACTGAATGAAACACAGGATCTCCTCTATCCAAATATAGGCTCTAATTTCCCTGAACTTGAATGTGTGGTCACATTCACTAGTTATTACGAAATGTGTGTCAGTTGTGGCTTATGTAATGGTAATAGAAGGGGCTAGCTTGCTAAAAAACCGCCTGCTAGGTTTAGATGCGCACTGCCTATAGAGATTAACAATTCTCCACAAGTTAAACTAAGTTTTAAGCACATTTGTCATGCAATTCATTCAAAACATATATTTGCAATTAAATTTCCATCTTCAGAAACATTGTCGACACATATAGAATGATTTGCATCAAGTCAACTATACAATACATGACATTACATCAAAGAACAAAAAACATTTTCAAATATGGATGTCGATGGCCCAATGCCTTTCGCTAGATAGATGAAGTCCCTTCGTCAGGGGCAACACTAAAGAAAGCAAAAATATGTAACAAGCACATGCGTTAGGTTCCACCAGCAAAACAATGTAAATGGTTCATAATCATAGCGTTTCACTGAAGAAACCAAAACCAACTTAACACAGTGAAGAAAAGGGGTACAGCCTTCACCAGTATTGACACCCCAATGTGAAATGAACTCAAGATTCAAAACTCACTCCAATAGTAGAAGAATCACACCCCTCTGGGTGTTTGGAACAAAATGTTGGAACAACCAAAGTCCTAAAATTCAAAAATGCCGACTAAGTTAAATATGTCATCTCTGTCACTACTCAACGTAATTCAATAAATCCATGGATTACTTACGTCCCAAACAGGTAAAGAATGCTCAATCTGAAAATATAACAAACAACAATTTAGCATGGTATATAGGTCGTATACTTAACAACACATCACCTCAGTATTACACCCCACATACCGTATACTCAGGTAAACGGTTCTCCAATGTGTATCCTAAATTTTAAAACAAAGACAGCCCAAGACTGATCCCTGAAATCTAAAAAATAACCACTGGTCAACTCATAGTGCTCAATATGCTACTCCTAAACGCTTAACGCTTTGATAAAAAACCAAAAAATGCTTACCGAACTCTAACTCCCAGCGTCTCCGTCTCTCCCGCGTACTCGTTATGCTGAATCATGTGATCACAACAAAGCATGTGGTAAAAATCGTCTCAGCAACCTCCCCCTGTACTTCCCGATTGGTCAGAGCCTCGTAGATACCAATCCTTCCAACTAACGTATAAACGTCATCCCGCAATACTACGTGAATAGGTCAAAAAGTACACAACGTCATCAATGTCATGACAACCTGAAAACGAAACAATGTTTCCTCAAAACTTTATTCAACACACAAGCGCTCTATTTTGTATCCTATGCTTATGGATGAATTCCAACCAGAAGTGGAATCGTGAACAATGCTTATATGCCCTCCCGATACCATGCTCAGAGCAACACATTTACTGACCGCACACTGGGTCAACCTCAGGCACCTTTGACAATCGACCTAGACGAACATTGCAAGCATGAGTCTGTAATCAGCTGCACGGGTAAACCACATACGCTCATCAAATAAGTGACCAAGAGATGGCGAAATTAACATGTGGGATTCAGATAGAAAAGGAGATAAAGAAAAATCAAAAAGTAAGACATATAAATAGATATTTTATGAACCATCATTTTCCGCATGCATTTTTATGCAGATATATGAGAACCACCGTAACACATTTACAAAAAGCAACTAAGTTCAATCCGGTCATTAAGACCACCCGGGGTCAGTGAATTTAACCTTTTAATCCAGTATGTCGCCCTTTGAAGGGTAAAGAATAATCTCCCTTTATGTTGCCAATCTAGTGCAAGTGCAGCCATGTTTCCCACTATTTTATGTTCACTCTTTTACTTTGCCCAGGGTGGAAGCTTCAAATGATTACCAGCTTTTGCTAAAAGATCTCTTCTTCTATATACTACAAAAACAATGAATTTCTTTTCTACACTGGTGATGGAATTGGTTCAATTTTGTCAAGTGCATAGAGCAGTGTCCAGGGACATATAGGGCCTAAAGAAATGTCCCATTATGTCAGCATTCTTGGCATCAAGGTGTCTATTCAAGTGGCTCAGCAATGGTACTTCAGAAATAACTAAATCTTAATTTGAATGATATTATTGGAAATGACCTGTCCCATAAAATAAAGTCATCAATAAACTACATGTAACTCTGTATGTCAAAGAAATATGATGATAGATTATTTCTTCAGCCACAGACGCAGGTAATCGCATGCAAACGTAGCAATCCCTGGCAACCATGGTGTTGACATATTCGTATAGCAGCTTGGTATATACATTCAGTGAATAATCTCCTCTGGAAGCATCCATGTGCAAGATGTTCTCATCTAATGTGGGGTAAGCTACTACTAATAGAATTGTATGAGACTCCTTTGCAACACAACAATCAATCAAAGACGTGAGTACAAAAAGAGTCTTATTCCCTCTTTGAGTCTTTCTTCTTTCTTTAATCCTCCTTCTCCACTGGAGATATTAGTAATTCCTAAAATACAGTGCACATTCCGGTCAATCCTGTAGCCAAATCCGTAGCCAACACGTGTTTTGTCATTGGTTATTAAACCAAATTTAACTTCATCAGGGCGACAAAAAGAATATACTTTGTATAACATAGACTTAGTAACAGAAGTAGAATACAGGTTCAAAATCCTCATACATATATGTGACGCCATCTAATAGGCTCCATATTGGTACAACTTTAAGCCAGACCTTCTGTGAGTTGACTCACAGAACTGTGTTCTCACCCTTATATAATCAAATATCATCTGTTCGAGAATCCCCCTTGTTTGTCTATAAATAAAAATCATATGTATCATGTATCCCAGTGCATGTTATGTAAAAGTAATTACAACTCTCAAACCTAATAATACTCACACTCTTCCACTGCTACAATTCGTCTCCCCATCGGCAACACTCCATCACTCTTCCGACCGAATTATGGGCATTGGGTTTGGATTGGGCTTGAGCAATTTCTACAGTCGACACCCTAATCCCCACAAATCAGTGAAAAGAACCATCCCCTGCTAATAAATTTGATCCAGGCGATTAGATCTTGTGATACTAGACCCAACCTGTGAACGGAGGATTTACCTCTGTTACTGGATCATTTACTACTACTTACTTACTTGTTAACTTTGTCCTCTGATGAACCTTGGTCTTCACACTGCGGGGAGAGTTAGCGTTACTTGTCCGATCAGATTCAATTAACAGTGCAACCAATTTGGCCATACAATGAGGACCAGGAATCGGTAGCCAAGTTCAAGGGTATTTATTACAGATTAGAAATGAAATTCAAGTAGATCACTCTACACATTAGCCTGAATGAGTATAGAATGGCAACAGGGAGGCTTAGCCTTCTAAAGAAGTCTAGGCAAACAAGAATTAGACATTTAAGCAGCTCTAAAGCTGCAATACCAAATAACAACACCAGGATCAGGTACTCAGAATACAATCTGGCTGGGTCTTTCCTAGGGATTAGCAATTTGAATCTCTCTGATACAGATTAGGGCACCTAATTCCTCATAGTACAAATCTACAAAAGACAATAGCAATCAGGGAAGAGTACAAGACTTATTAGCAACATTGCGGAAGCTCAGTTAGGAGTCTCCAAATGGGTCTGGAAAGTGTTGGTCTAAACCACACTTGGGGAAATTAATGTAACATGGGCAATGTCTCTAAAAGTCTATTTAAGGGGCAATGGGATTTGGGAAAATGGGAAATGGGTTCAGGTCGGAGTCCGAGAAAGGTTCTGCATTGAGTCTGCAGAAAGGGGTTCAGAAAAGAAGTTCAGTTTGTGGTCTGCAAGAAAGTTCAAAGTCCTCTGCCTCTTTGTCCAGGGCTATTGATAAATTATAAACGATAGAATCTGTTGAAACTCCCCTTCGGGTGTGTCATCAATAGGAGTCCATTGTATCTGTTTCAAATGTCTGTAGAGGTGCACATGGTATCATATTGAAACTTTGGCGAAAAATATCCCACACTGCAAATGGGAACATCATCTCTGTACTTCAAGTAGCACACCTATTGAGCCAAACATTCTAGTGATACAAACGCATATTTTGTTTATCTTTAGACGTTCCCTGAAGAAGGTGTAATTCAACACCGAAATGCATTGGAACTAAGGATTGTTGTGAAAATTGAACAAAGAGAAAAGTGAATTAAAATAACTTTTGACTCTGAATTGCAACTGACTCATGAAGCAAACTTTATTGGAAATTGAGTCAACTTTTAATAGATAAATTAGGCTGTAGATTACAGCACACAAGTACTGGTGCCGTTGGAGACACACTTATGGCTCAATATGTGTGCTACTTGAAGTACAGACATATACACTCCAGGAGGGGAGTGATTTCCATGAGCACAGTCGAAATTGAATTAATCCAAGGCGGTGCACGACCCGTTAACCAGAAACATCATCTCTGCCACATGCTCAGGGTGAAAGACAAAAGTCCATTGTTCATCTACAGATTTCTCATGTGCTTTTATTGAAATTTGTTCCCACACATGTATCTGTTGCTTGTTACAAGAAATGTATCTATTCTAAACTAACACTCAGTGGGAATTTCTGCAAAGAAAGCAAGTCAGCAGAAATGCAGAAGCGCAGTGGGTTCTTATGGGACAAAGATTCAGGCCTTTAGTGTAAAACAGCTAACTTAAGTCATTACATCTAATATACACATTTGATATGCGTATGCACATTTAAACATATGCGTGTATAATATAAAATGGCATAACAGTAAGTATACCTGGGAACTAGATTTTAAAGTACATATGTGTAACATTAATGCATACATTGATGACATGTTATCGTTCAACCTTATCTAACAATCTACACATATAAGGATCATTTAAAGCTAAGAGGGACATTTCCAGTAGTTACACAAACAAAATTGCAGGCATTTATGAATCGAGTGAAAGGCTTCTGCAGTAAAATGAAGAGGAGGGCTTAAAGTAAACTACACATTGCAAATATCTCATTATTCAGTATAATATGTGTTACTTCATGTAAACCATTTTTGTTGTAGCAATCATATAAAATGAATTAATGATTTTCAGTCACTTTATTATCTACGTCATTTATTTAAAGATATATTTTATTAATAAAGACAGATTCTTCATTACTCATCAAATGCATTACTTTCAATATTAGTTAAACATTCTGTGTGAGAACTATAAAGTCTATGTAAAGGCTCCCTCCATCCGCAGTAATAGGTGTAACATGTGTAAGAATCATAAAGACATGTAGGACCAGTGCTTCATTTGTTCCAGTGGTTTTCGGTGCTCAACCACCACTTGTTTCACAGGGCCAGGTCAATAGGATGTTTCTCCCATGGGCAGTAGGCCCAGTAATTATTAACAATAAGTGTACCTGTCCTCCTTGGCGTCTGTCTGGTATGTCTTCGCATTCTAGCCCACCATGGTCCAGACATGTTGAATGTGCATCACATTCGTGAGGTCAGCAGTGCACGCCTGCCCTTCACATGTCATTTCTATTGGATTATCGTGGCTTAGGGTGGGCTCATGGCTGAGCTGGGTTGAGGCAGGCTGGAAAAGGTCAGACCAAACTTTCCACAGCATCATAGAGCAGATTTAAAGTGCATAAAATGTTTTTTTTAATCAACTCACACAGAACTGAAATCCTGCAATCAACGTGCACGGGCCCACTCCCAACTGCAGTCAATGTCAGATGCAGGTGTGCACATGTTGTTCTGCACACTTTAAAGTTTGAGTAATATTGCCATCTTGGACCATAAATCCCTCTGGAAGATGTTAAGGTATTTCTAGTAAGATGCCATAGTTTTTTACCGGGCATTGTCATTGTGAGTTGGAGTAAGAATGAATGGTATCACATGTGTGGTTAGTAATTTTATCACCAAGATATGAATAATGTTCACAGACCTAGAAACTGTGGGTTCATTGTGTTTTTAATGTGTTTTTATGTCTTCTGTCTTATAATGTAGTGCAGACCAGGATTTGAATTTGGGGAGATGTTGTCTTTTTTCCTGAAGAAGGTGGCGGTCGAATAATAGTACTCACCGAAATGCATCGATGCTCTGATGATAAAGCCTACCCTAGATCTCTAGGTACAACTGTTATATTGAACAAATGATAAGAGAATATGTTTTCTCTTTGTATAACAAGTGATCTGTGTAAGATTGGTGTAGTGCGTGTATGACCAGAAATATCTTTCTAGAATGTTCTCCCTTACAGTATTGTTTTTGTTCACTACTCGTTTTTATATAACTTTGTGTTTTGCAAATTTGGACAATATATTGATATTTGTATGATTTTTTAATTGTCTTTTTTAACTGGGAAATTCATTCTGTTTTATTAATGTGTTCCTATATGTTTTAATGAATGAAAAATACATATGCAATATTCAATTGACCAATACTAAGTTTTTGGGATTTTTGGGGATTTATGTTGTTTATGTTTTGGTGATAAAAATTCTTATCTGAGTATGAATGTGATTTGAACATAGCTACCCAAAGGGGATTATTTTATAGACTTTGGTCTATTTGGCGCCCTACTCCTTTGGTGTAAAAGGGCCCCTCTTTTTTTCTTGAGACACTTTAAAAACTGCCAGCACTCTAATTGATGTGCTGCACAAGCTTGGCGGCAATACTGGGAGCAGCTGGGCAACAGGCACTACAGGTCATTCTGAACTGTAGAAACCCGCTGACTTCACAAGTTAATTGTAGCACCCATCCGATCAGCACAACGGTGACCCACTGTGACCAGCAATCACCCCTCAAGGATCAGGTAAGTGGAGCAAATCATTGTTGGTGCTGGAAGGAGAGGGGTGGAATGGATGTGGATGTGGGTGTGGGTGTTTGTCATGTGCATACATGTGTTTTTGCCTTGGTTTTTGCCTTGGTATTGAAAAAGAGGACTGTGTGCATTTTTTTGTGTTTTCTTTTCTTCGCATCCATTACTAATTCACACTGTCTGCTGGCCTCAGGTAGGGAGAAACAGGATTGAAAGGGTACAAGACTACATTTATTAGAAGACATAGTCAAAAGGAATAGCAGATATTTTTTTGAGAAGGCCGTTTCTAATGTTCCAATTGATATTTGACTTTATTGAAGTGTAAAGATGGGCAGATGTGGTGATGAGAAGCAGAAGGAAAGCTTTCAAAAACAGCACCCACCATCCAGAATGAAATGGATGCACTTTTTGATCATTTAAATAGACTGAAGGAGGTTAGCTAATGGCAGGAAAGTATTTCTGCAGGCTAACCCTAGTGGGTAAATCAGTGCTTTGTGTGTGGACAGGACATTACCTATTGAAGTGCAAGTGTCAGTCCCCTCCCATGGCGTCCCACCCAGGAAATTGCAAAAACCACACAAATGCCTTGACCACTCTTTTTTTAAAAAGAACAAAAACAATTAATGAAGGTCAAGAATACTCTTTATTGAATTCTGACCTGGTAGTTATATGTTATACCTTTGACTTCTTTTTTTACTTTCAAAGTTTTTTTTACATATATATTCATTAGCAAAGATAGGACAAACTGTACATATATTTACAATACTATACAAACCAATTCATAAACCAAACATGTCACAATATATCTACACTAACTCAAAAAAAATCATCACAACAAAAAACACATTAAATTGATGTGTACTTGGTCTCAATAAATGAGAGACAAAATCAAAAGGAGGAAAAGAAAGGCAGGAATGAAGGAGAGCATAAGGACTGGAGTCAAATTAATGATACTCTTTCATGATGTTAAAGCTAACAAATAGTTCTTGTAAGTGAATTATTCCTTCAAATGTGCCTCCAAGTATGCCGACGCGTTTCGATTACAGGAAACCAGTTCCTGGAATCTCATCAGGGCCTTTTTTCTTTTGTCTGTATGATTTAGACAACAAAACAATAAAGTTTTGTGTTTAAAAATCTCATTGTTCATCTCCATTCCACTCCTTAGCCAACCAGAGATCCCATTTCTAACAATGCAAAACAAAATATTTTTGTAAATTGCATGGTCTATCAAATTGAGTTATTCATTTTGTTGTATGCTGTTTGCTGCTCCAATGTTTATGAAAGATTCAGCAAAAAATCCCAGGTGTTTTGAAAAATTAATTGTCAATAAAATGTGATCACGCTAATTGAATTTCGTGACCATGAATGACAAGAAATGTTGTGGTAAAGTAATTTCAGTACTAGTTTATGTGTTAGTCTCGGGCTTAATAGTGTCCTAGCTATGCTGACAATAAATTGGCCCAACCCTTTTTTCACTTTTAGAAAGAGGAAATGTTTCTGTGCCTATTACTCTGTGTGCTTTGCAGCCTGTCTCCAATACACATCTGGGTGAGGTAACAGCTATATTTTGTGCATTCCCTCTAGACAGCCAAACAAAACACATAAAGGTGAGCCTCAGCTGCATTCTGAGCACTTATCTGCATTCATCTGCATTCTGATGGGTCTTCCTGGGTGGGACGGCATGGGAGGGACTGACACTTGCACTTCAATAGGTAATGTCCTGTCCACACACAAAGCACTGATTTACCCACAAGGGTTAGCCTGGCAGACAAGATTGGGTTGAAAGGGATCCTTGTGCACTTCAGAGAGTTCCTTTTGAGTCACCCTCTACATCTGTACTGTGTCTCTGAACCCCTAAAATCAAGCACTTCTGGATCTCAAACTGAACCTCTGTCAAAAGGACTGCTAAGCTGCTTAAAGGAATCGACTGCACTGCTTTTCTGGAAAGAATGATTCCTGCTTGTTGCCCTGCTGCTTGCTGTTCTCAGACTCTGCTGAAGGAGAGCTGAACTCTAGCTTCCATCCAACGTGATCTCAAAGGGCTTGCCTTCTGTTTTCTGAAGTCTCAGGGACATAAAAGACTTTGTACAATTCTGCTGGTGTGCTGGGCTCTGCCTTCTGTGAGTTGACCCTTTCCGGGGGTGCCTCCTCAGTTATGGACCTCAGAAGTAGGTGCTACAGCTGTCTTGCTCCAAATTTGATACACCTCCTGTCTGCGTGTAGCAGAACTGGCGCTAAAATAGGCACATTGCATCACAACCAGTCTTTGCCTTCAAAGATCGATGCATCAGACAGCATGTTGCTGCCGACAACAGCTTGGCGAGATCGACGCATCCCCTCGACTGCGTGTAGAATCAGGTGCATCGCTCGAGACCTCTCGACTCCGGCACTCATGTTTGGAACAGACGCATCGCCTTAACTGTGTGGAGAAGATCAATGCATCCTGCGCCTGTAGGGCTCGACTTCGACTTATCTCGTTGCTTGCGACCAGGTAAGGCACTTTGTTCACTGGGACCTGCATGGGTCCTGTAGCCAGCCGGCGTTCCATCGCAATCGGCCCAAAATATTGACTTTGCCGTAGTCCAGCGCGACCCAAAGTAACCTTTTTATCAATACTTGCTTCTAAGTGCTTTACTGCATTATTTCTTTTAAAATTCATTATCTTGACTTCTGCTTATTGTATTTTTGCTGTTTTAGTCTAGTTTAAGATAATAATCTATTCTTATAAGCCAGATTGGAGTATTTCTGTAATGTATTTATTGTGTTACTGGGTGTGTCTGTTGCATAAATATTTCACACATTGCCTCTTTAGATGAGACTGACTACTCTGTGCCAAGCTACCTGAGGGTGAGCAATGGTTATCTTTTAGTGTGTATCTAGCTTACTCTGACTAGAATGGTGTTCCCTGCCTGGCCTGGGTGCATATCTCAGCCAACCAGGAATCCCATTTCTAACATGTCCCAAATACCTACTTATTACTAATAGCACCTAATCTGCCTCATGTCACTACTGACCCTATTGTCCTTTTATCATTCTGCCCTTAAATATTACTAATTACTGGTTGTAATGATACATACTCGATTATTCGCATGATTGTAATTTTTAAGGATCATGATTATTAACTACCTCGGAAATGTCCTCTTTCACCTATTTTCTTTCCACAGTACATTACGCATTAACCTTGTACTCCAGTTTCAAAGTGACATCTCAGCTCCACAACCTTTCCCCTTTTTTCTGATGGAAAATGACCAGATGGAGCCTATTTACCTTAAATCTCATACATACCAGATTTACATTTATTTTGATGACATTTTCCTGAAACGTTGACAACAGCTACTAACAATCTCTCAATTTTACAACTACTTCTACTACAATTTTGTGAGTGTTAGCCAATTTCTTTCGTATGGCCTTCTGATGCTATACCATAAGTGTAACACTGGGCCCTGCTGCTTGCACTTATGGTACCTCACTACTCACTCATCCTGAGCAATTTCTTTTTTTACAACTGACTCAGATCATCTCTTTTACATGATTCTAGACAGAATAGGTAGCTACGTCATTTCTAAGACTTCTCATTGTTTGCACATTTGAATTCTTGAATAATAAATAATTAAAATAAAATAAATCGTACAAAAAATAGCAACATGCGTTAACCTAAGCAAATCATCTAAAATACACAATAAAACCTTCACAAATAATACCATTCATTATGTTCATTTGTAAAAGCTCATTTCTGTTGTACATTATTTCATTCCTTAGGAAAAGTAAAGAATTGTATACCAACAAGATGATGCTTCTACTGAAATCTACGTATCCTGTTCTCCACCTCCTCTGCTCTGATCCACATAATCAATCCTAAACTCGCCTTTGACAAAAGTACTTAATATATTACCATGAACATTTTATCCTTTTGTCTATTTAACAATTAATTAAAAGAAAGCATGTGCCTTAGTGTTTAGAGTAAAATACCTCAAATATAAATACAATGCTCCTGTACAAAGTTTGTTAGTGATTCTAGCGAATAATTATCTTTGGGTGCACTGAGACTTCAGTAGTAGAAAACCGTCAGATTAAAAGTAACACTCAAAAAGCCAGTGTTTTCACATTATTATATTTTAACATTTTGAAAAATACCCCATAATTCATCTAGAAAAGTATAACCTATTCATTGTTACTTCTTTGCCATACTCCCAAATTTGCCATATGGCCTTATATCTGTTATGCCCCCTACTCACTTTACATAAGCCTCATCAAACTTCACAGTGCGATCCATCCTATCATGTAAAACTGAGTACATCTCAGCCAAAATTCTTAAATCCACTAATAAAACGTGAGAGATTTTCTCGATCGTGGATGAACTGATCGGTACTGAGAGAGTCTCTGTACAACCTGTCCATTCTCAACCTTTATGTGACTCACTTAACAAATATTTCTTTGATAAAATCATTACCATAAAGACCAGCATCCCGGTAACCAACAAATCCTTTGTACTGTTCCATCCTGGCAAAATCTAGCAGCACTAAATGTCTTTCCTCCCATCACTGCAGAGTCTTTTCTCAAGTTGATGGACAAAATTAAATCTGGATCCCCTCTTGACTGTGCACCTCCTTACATTCTGCGTTCAGCCTTAAGTGCCTGCCCTGCCCCACCCTTATCTCTCCTTAACACTTCTATCAGCCATGGCATTGTACCGGAGTCTTTCAAAAGCGCAGAGATTTTAGCCATCTTAAAGAAACCTGGTGCCGATCCTCGGGTGATGAGTAACTATCGCCCGATATCCCTTCTGCCCTATCTGAGCAAAATCTTGGAGGCTCATGTGACCGCTTGCCTGAGCTCCTTCGTTGAGGAATCCTTCTAACTGGACCCCCATCAGGCGGGATTTAGGCCTGCCCATTCGTCCGAGACCGTCATTCTGACGGTCATGGACGAGCTACGCTCTGGCGCAGACCAAAATGCCCCCCAGGCTTTGATCCTCCTTGACCTATACGCCGCATTTGACACGGTCGATCATAACATTCTGATCGACCGTGTCAGCAGGGCTGGCATAGGGGGCCTGGCTTTAAGTTGGATCCAATCCTTTTTGTCGGACAGATCTCAATCAGTCCGATTAGGTGACTTCTGTTCTCCAAAAGGAAAACTTCTTTGTGGAGTCCCCCCGGGCTCCTCCCTTTCGCCCCTTTTATTTAATCTGTATCTGCAACCCTTGATTTGTGCACTACAGGACATGGATGTTCTGGTTTTTAACTATGCAGATGATCTGCAACTCATTTTTAACATACAACCCACTACTGCCTCTGAGGTCAATCTGCAGTCTGTCATGACGTACATTAGCAACTGGATGAGCCGGAACCAGTTGAAATTGAACCCCGACAAAACGGAGCTTATTTTGACAGGCGGTGCCTCTAATCCATGGAGCTCCAACTTTTGGCCCCACTGTTTGGGCTCCCCGCCCGTCTCCACCCCAACGGTAAAAGGTTTGGGAGTAAAAATCAGTAACGATCTGTCAATGCAATCTCAGATCAGTTCTGTGGTGTCGGTTTGCTTCTTTCTTCTGCGTAAAATCAAAAGAATAAAAAGATTCCTTTCCTCAGAAGCGCTAACCTTGGTTATCTTAGCGCTCATAATATCGTGTTTAGATAATGCCAATTCCCTTTATGTGGGCATCCAGGCATATCAAACACAGCGCCTGCTACTCATTCAAAACCAGGCGGCCAGATTCATCTTGCATCTCCATACCCGCCAGCATGTAGGACCCTCTTTGAAGAAACTGCATTGGCTCCCTGTGAGCCAACGTGGTGTCTTTAAGCTTGGCTGCCTTACATATAAGGCACTGTCTGATGGCCGCCCTATGTTCATTCACAACAGGCTCAAGAAATACACTCCCCATCGCACTCTTCGATCCGCTGGCCAATCTCTATTGACTATTCCCAGGTTCAGACGCATAAAACACAGAGGCCTTCTTTTCTCGACACTTGCCCCCCAACTCTGGAACTCTATTCCCCTCTCAATACGCACTACCGGCACCTTCTTCCAGTTCAGAAAGCAACTAAAAACCTGGCTCTTTCAACAAGCCTACCTCATCTGAGCCACTGAATCATCTGGAACCCGTCCCCCCCAGCGCCAAGAAACCTACCCGGTGAACGTTGCGCTTTACAAATACTTTTTAACATAACACAACATAACATTCATTTTATCTTTCCATTGCAATTTTGTAGAAGGCATCCTATTTCGCCAATTCTGGAGGATCAATGAACGTGCAATTATCAATGCTATAAAAATTAAATATTGTTGACCCTTTGTTAATTGTTGGCTTCTTTTAGAGACACCAATAGAGCCAAATTGGGATCTGGTAGCACTGCACATCCTATTACCTTGCTTACATCCTGAAACACTTGCCACCAAAAATTAGTAAGGTGTGGACATGTAAAAAATGTATGAAGCCATCCACCTTTGCCTAATTGTTGGCACCAAAACAGTTATTGGAAACTGCTAGATACATTTTGTGGAGAATTTTCGGTGTATAATTTGCCAGCCATCTTAACATAAAAGCCATTCTTTTATAGTTGCTACCCATAAAGATTTATCACCTAACTCTGCCATTAGTTTTCAGTCACTCACTGATATCTGGCATTGTGTTTTTGTCTAGCACCCTTGAGAAAAAGGCTGTTAGCTCTATCTTTCTGGGAGCCTCCTCTAGGGCCATATGTAGGTAGCTTAATACCGGTCGGTAATGGCTGAAAATCTGTAAATTTCACGTTACCGACCGGTATTTAGCTTTTTCTAATGTAGGTGGCTGGATTTAAGGATTTGGTAATTTACCGAATCGGTAATTAAAGGAATCGGTGAATTACCGAATCCTTAAATCCTATGTAGGGGGCACTCAAGTGCGTGCATTTTTGATTTAAGGATTCGTTATTTACCACCATCTACAAGTTGCTGGTAAATATTGAATACCTTTAAAAAAGCAGTTTTGTGTTTTTTTAACCCCTTGCATGCTCGTTCCGTCATCAGCGTCGGTGCTCCGGTGCTGATGACGGAACATTTCCGTCATGAGCCAATACGGTTTTAAACCCTTCAGCACTGCAGCGAAATTCGCGCAGCACTGAAGGGGTTAAAAGTGCCATGTGGCAGACATACATGCCCTTAGGGCATGTATGTGCGCCAAAGGTGCACTCATGCACGATTCAGGGGTGCAACAGGGTGTCAATGTGACACCCTGCCACCCTTGCAAAAATGTGGTATCCCGGTGCACACAAAATCAAATAGTTAATTCCTAAATATTTAAATAAATCTTAAAGTACCACCCTTGAAAATGCTCCCCCTATTACCGATTCGGTATTTACTGAATCGGTAATAGTGAATGGCTTCCCATTCATTCCTATGGGCCTTCAGGCCCATAGGAATGAATGGGAATTCTCGAATGGGTAAATACCAAATCGGAAATAACGAATATTACAGATTCAGTAAAATTTACCAAATGTTTACCTACATTCAATTTACCGATTCCTAAATACCGAATCTGTAAAATTCGGTATTTAGGAATCGGTAAAAGTAAATTACCTACATATGGCTCTTAGTGTTCTATACCAGATTCCAATTCCTTGTAATTTGCTCATATCGAGAAAGCTGCTAATTGATTGAAGCTCTAGTGTCTGATTTTTATAGTGAATCTGCAAGAAATGCTTCATCTTGGTAAAACTTAAAGGGCCATATTATCAAGAACAGCAATAACATTATCGCCGTTTTAGCGGCAGGAAACTGCCTCTAAAGCAGCGATAAGGGCTTGATAGTATGCCGTAGAGAATTCCAATAGAAGCCCAGGTTCTGGTGTGAAGGGCCACACACCTGGGCTTCTATTGGAATTCTCTAGGGCATATTATCAAGCCCCTTATCGCTGGTTTAGCGGCACTTTCCTGCCTCTAAACCGGCGATAATGTTATCACCGTTCTTGATAATATGGCCGAAAATGTGTTGCTCACACCAGGGGCCAACCCTAGCAATTAGATCTCCTCATGAGATAGATTTCCCTTGTCCCATAAAGTCACCAAAAGTAGTGAAACCCACAGAGTTCCCGAATCTTATGTCATTAGTTGTCAGGGAGAGGCACTGGAATCTACCCTCCTCTAGCTTAAGTGAGAATCCATCGAAAGAGGATGTATATACTTTGCCCAGGGTGCCCATCCGACTGTATAAATCACCCATAAACATATATTTAAAAATACTGGCTAACCTATATCTGATTCCTAATTTTTATTTATTGAATTTATAGAGTGCATGGCTGCCCGGGGGCTTCCCAGCGCTAGGGAGAGTGCTGCCAGTGAAGAGCTGAGTTGAGGCAGAGTTTGTGAGGAAATAGACAAGTTTTCAGTATCTTTCTAAGAGGTTTTGTTTGGTGAGGATCGGATTTCCAATTGGAGGGCTTTCCACAACTTAGGTGTCAGATGGGCGAAAGATCTACCACCCCATCTAGCTCTTTCTGGTTGTCTTAAGGAGCTGTTGGTGGGAGGATCTGTGATGTTGGGGTATACCTAGAAATCGGATTCCTCAGTGTTACGGCCCAGTGTTATTAATAGCTCTGGGAGCTACGCAAAGAGTTTTAAACTTAACTCTTGCTTCGATAGTCAACCAGTGCAGCTGTTAAAGAGCTTTTTTTGCAGAGCTGCGGTTGGGAATTTTCAACAGGAGTCTGGCTGCTGCATCCTGTACCACCTGAAGTCTCCTAATTATGTACTTAGGTGAGCCGAGATGCCATAGTCCAGTCATGAGATGAGGAGGGATTGTATCGCCGTTTTTCTCAGGTGCTCAGGGATCAAATCAATGATTTTCCTCAACATCTTAAGAAGGACGAAACATGTCCCTGAGAGCTTTTTGGATTGGCAATCCAGTGTCAGGGAATCCTCCAGCCATATTACAGGTTTTTTTTCGACTCGTTTAGGGATAGGAGGATCACCCATGCATTTAGGCCAGTGTATCAGGGGAGAGTGGATGCCCAGGTTTCCAAGTAGCATGAGCTCCGTTATCCCACCATTCAGCTTCAGACAGCTGCTGGACATCCAATCAACCACTCTCTCAAGCCAGGCGGGCAGCATGTTATTCTGGGGTTCTGAGCCATTGGCAAAAGACACAACCAGCTAGGTGTCGTTAGCATATGATACCACAGATATTCCATATTCCTGCACCACCTCTGCCAGCTGTCGGACATAGACATTAAATAAAGTCGGACTTAGGGAATAGCCCTGCAGGACACCACATGTGATTGGGAGGTACTCTGAGACACAGTCCCCCTCCATGACCTGGAAGGTTCTGTTCTCCAGGAAGGAGGCAAGCCACTCCAAGGCTTTTCCCTGAATGCCGACTTACCCTATTCTCTGTTTTAAGATGGCATGATCTACAGTGTCGAAGGAGGCACGGAGGTCCAGCAAGAGGATGGCAGCAGACCGACCATCATCAAGTATTGATTTTAGCTCCTCAGTGACTGTCAGTACTGCAGACTCAGCACTGTATATGGCCCGAAAAACCATCTGAGTGTGATGAAAGGTGCCATTAAACTCCAAGAAATTAGACAGGGAAAGGTTAACATGTTTCTCCAAAACTTTGCCCAGGTATGGTAAAAGGGAGATGGGATGGAGATTATTTAAAATAGTAGTGTCAAGATCGTGTTTCTTTTGTAAGGGCTTAATGATGGCATGCTTCTGAACTATAGGGACTAGGGCTGAATCTAGGGAAAGATTGAGAAGTTCCGTCACCGATGGTAGAAGAGTATCCAGAGCATCCGCTAGGAGACGAGGGGGCGCTGGGTCCAACAGAGAGCCAGATTTGGTGGTCATGATTAGGTGTCGGACCTTTTCTTCCTCCAATCTGGGGAAGTTAGCTAATGCTGGGATTGGGGGTGTCCTATCCAATCTTGCTGTGATAGATTCCCTATTTTTCGGGAACTGCTCGTAAAGTTCAGTCACCTTGTTAGAGAAATAGACTGCTATCTCATTGCATCTTTTCATAGATGTAGGAAGGGTATTGGTATTTTCATGTGGGTTGGTCAAGGTTTTTACTACTTTGAATAGCTCTTTAGGAGAATTAGCAGCCCTAGCTATTTTACCTTTGTAAAATTTGGATTGGGCTGTCTTCATTTCATTATGGTATGATCTGATTAACAAATTATCAGATTTAGGGGAAGGGTCATCATTTTTCCTACGCATCTCTCTAATGTTTTACATTGTTTTTTCAGGGTAAGGAGCTGTTCATTATACCATGGGAAATTTTGGAGTAAGGTGTACTGTAAGCATGGGCGGATCTAGCGGATCTCGCGTACGCGAATTTGCGTATTTACGGATTCGCAATCCGCAAAAATACGCGAACTCTCGCGGATTTGCGGATTTTTACGTTTTTTGTGTTGGCACGCGTTCGCGAGGATTTGTGGACCATTTCGCAATTGCGAACTTACTTTTCGGCTCGCAACGGCCGCGACTATGTTGTTTCTACGTCTGGTTTATCATCACAGGTTCACAGAACCCTCTGTTTCACCACTGCCACCCTCTGGTACACCCATGCCACCCTCTGGTACATCCTCACTGCCACCCATTAGGTTTGTTTATCACTGTATATTATGGGGGTGAAAAAAAGCTACCACACCTGCCCTGCTTCAACTGCCATGAATTAATTTGGTGTTGATTAATGTGTCAGTAATTTTGAAACTTCCAGTCTGGCTGGCACCCGCTGCCTTCCTTATCAGTAATTTGCTTTCTGTTGCAGTGAAAGCAAGCACACCTGCCCTTCTTCAACTGCCATGAATTAATTTGGGGGTGATTAATGTGTCAGTAATTTTGAAACTTTCAGTCTGGCTGGCACCTGCTTCCTTCCTTATCTGTAATTTGCTTTCTGTTGCAGTGCTATTTTTTTTCACAGGACCTTTATGGTCTACTTGTAGCTATTCTATGAGCCTGCTGTTTGGGTCATAGCAGGGTCATACAATAGTTGCAAATAGGCAACTGAACTGTGGAGGGGCCCCTCAGGAAGCACTAGAGTGAATGGTTACTAATGTTAAGTTTGAACTTTTGCACCTGGTGATTGCTTTCAGTTTAGCAAAAATCGTTTTTCTGCAATTTCACGCTATTCGCGGGGCGCGAATCCGTGCGAGATCGATTTCGGAAGCCGCGAATGCGTGCGAATACATAAATTTTTTGTTTGCGGCGTGTATGTTCGCGTGATTTTTTGCATGTTCGCAAGGCGCTTGTAGTGATACGTTTGCGAACTTACCCACGCGGTCGTACACGGGCGCGGACATCTTGTTTGCGTGACGTAATTCCGTTTCCGGCCGCTATGTGTAATCTCGCAAAGTGTGCTGCTCGCTAGTACAATTTCGCACGTGATCGCGAGGAAAATCTCGCGCGAACTTACCCACGCGGTCGTGAATGGGCACGGCCATCTTGTTTCTCATTCATTGCTATGGTTCTGGGCATGCTTTCTGTATCCTCTCTGAATCTCTGCCATCCTTTGCTTGTTTGAAGTTTATTTGATCTATTTTACTTATTATCTATCCCTCTATTTTTCTAGCTCTATATTTTTGTGTTTTCTGCTACTTTTAGTTAATTTTAAACTACTTTTTTAACTCTTTTCTTTTCTTCTTCACTATTCTATTTCTTCTTTATCATTTAACTTTATTTCTGCCCAGACCATGGTAAAGGGAGCCGGGAAGCACCCTGAGAAGGGGAAGGGTCCCGCACCCCGTGCCCGGCTCCCGTGCGGGCGTTTGAGGGGGGAGCAAGTGGTGCCACGGGAGATCTTTAGCGCGGAGGAGGTGGCCGCACTAATCTTCTACGTCCAGCGCCGCCTCCCCAAGACCATCCTGGGGGGCGGCAAGATCGCAACCGGCTATGGCATCCGGGAGCGCCGGAAGCGGTGGGAGAAGGTGTGCCGGGCCATGTTTAAGCTCTCTGGGGTCCGGCGCACCTATAACCAGGCCACCCACCGCTGGACGGATGTCATGGACCGGTAACGGGACTTGCTGGACGCGCTCGGCGTAGAGGTCCCCGGGCTTGGTGAGTAGTAGTAGCTATTCATCACTACTCTGTTTTATCCGGCTCTGTTATTTGCAAATCTTTGTTCTTTACCAAGAGCAATAATGCTGCCGATTACATTGTAGGTAAATTATATTTCAAAATCTTCTATGCATTTCAGGTGCACTGCTCTCCTTCTCAGTAGCCTTGCTTGCTACTATGCTTATTTGTTTTGTATTTTGTGTTCATTTCATTGGCCTGAGAAATTATGTATGAGTGTAGTGTAAAGATAAGAACTGCGTAATGCTAGACACTAAGGGTCATGTTTTCAATTACCAGCGCATCCCTGCAAAGTAGCAGGGATGCAGCAGTAATTGTGCGCCATGCCACCACCACCCATTGGCCCAAAACGTCACAGAAGCCTTACGCATCTGTGCCGTAAAGGCGGCGCATTGCTGGAGTTGCGTGCCAACGATGGCGCAGCTCCAGCAATGCTCTGGGGTGCCCTATCTCCCCAATGCTGCATCAAGCCGTACGTCGGCTTCAAGCAGGCGCAGGGTTTGAGTCACGCATCATTGTCCTAAAAGTGACTGATTGACATCTTGTAGATTTCCCTCACCCACTTTTAGGATTCGTTCCTGCGCAGGAACGCCCTCCCTTGCGCCGGAACGCCCCCTGATGGCGCAGGGCTTTACAACGTGATGCATCTCCCATATGCGTTTTTTTTAATATATACGTCGCACCACGGAGACTCTTTTGTTCTGCCGCTGCGTCACAAAAGTCACGCAACAATGGAGGAAAATGAGCCGCAAGGGACTTCTAAATCAGCCCCCACAGACTGAAGTCCAGTCCTTCCTTTAGACACATGGCTATAAGAAGAAATAGTGGTGGTGGTCGGTGGATTGATAGTTTGAGTATTCACTGATCTGCAAGCAGGATGGACTTTGTCTGTCACTTTGCGTGCTGCGGACTGCTGCCTGCCAGGCCTAGGCAAACCTTTTTAGTAGTCTGTTTATTGAGTTACATAGGAACTTTGAAAGTCAACGGTCCGCAAATCAGGGAATACGAATAACGTAGTATACCACATGAGATAGGTCAATATATCCCGTGGAATAGTTGTCTATCTATTTGCTATTTCTCAAAAATATTTTGTTATAGTTCTTTTGAAATGTTTGATTTGGTTGACAAATCTCATCCATGTTTTCTGGTCTTTCTTTCTTTCATGTTGTACATCAGCTCCCCCCAAGGGCAAGAGGACACAGGAGGAGGGTGCTGTTCAGGAGGATGCAGGCCAGGATCGGGCAGGCGAGGGCTCCTTTGCTGGCCCCAGTAAGTTTTAATTTTAATAAAGAGTACCTATTTTTTCCTAGCGTTCCTCATTCGATTTTTTCTAAATCGTCTTTGATCTTCTTGTAGACTGGATCTAAATTCTTATCCTGCCTCGACTATGACTCCCTGTGGTATTACTAGATTATTCTTATTAGTCTGTCTGTGTAGCTAACTAAGATTGCACATTTGGCAATTCCATTGGACTCCCATTCTAGTCAGCAATAGCTCTATGCACTGAGTGCAGTCCTCTGGGATTGTCCATAATGTCTTTTCAAGTCTTCTAAATGTTTATGCTTTGACAATTGCCAACAATAAAAAGGTGAATGACCACCAAGAAAGAATAAGATACTACTTTACTTTTGTTTTGGATAGAAGGACAATCCATTCTACCACTGTTGCAGGGACAAATCTGCACAAACCGAACTATGAACACTAAATAGTACATTGTTTATCAATTATAATAGGCGCAGGTAGACTTTCTTTCCACATACCTCAGTGATATCAGACTTTGAAGAACCCCCAATCTCCTTACTGACTAGATAGTGTGGCAGAGTCATTTAGCTCCCTAAGTCACCGATAATTGATCCCCAATGATCATTAGATTATCCTACGCAGGGCAAGAGTACGGAGTCACAGTCAAGAAGTGTCAGAGGCACTCATGCTTGCAAAAATTCCAAAACCTTTAGCTCATCCACTCTAGTCTGGAGGACCAAAAACCACAGAGTCTATTTAAGTTTAAAAGCTTTATTAAAACTAAACACATTTATTAAAATCAACTTTGTCATAAAAGTAAACGTTTAACTGAAAATGGAAAAGTGCTTAGTGCTAACGATTAATTGGACACATTTCTTGTGGTCGAGCTGAGCTCTCACCTGGTTTGAACTTGAGCTTGACCCTGATCGTGTTCTTAGAAGTCAAGTTTCTGTTAGGAGAAAAAGTGTTGTGTGTTAAAAATAAAAAGCAAGCATTCATCAGTTGTGACAAAAAGTGCAGCAAGACAACAGCCTTCCTTGAAAAAAGGGACATTTTTACTGTAGAGTATACAGTTACAAATTATTACATTGTATTTTGTTTTTTTTAACTTTCTTTATTCCTCCTCGACCAAATATTATACAGTAGTGAGTGGTGTATTCTAACATTCTAAAAATTTACTTTGTAGGTGGAACATCTGGTGGCGGGGCCAGCGCGGAGGTGGTGGATGAGGAGGACAACTCTTCTGGGGAGGAGGCGGTGCGAGTGCTGGACAACACCAATGTGCCTGTGAGGGTTGACACGGTGGTGGCGGGCACAGGTAAGCTATATATTCGAAAAGCGAAAGAAGGGTGTAAGTAAGTGTGGAAGGACGAGAAATTTTATGATGGCTGGCAAAGAAGAATGATATGTGTTTGCTTGGCCCCCGAGGTGGCTGGGAAGGAAAGAATATGGTATGGTGCATGGCTGGGTCAATGATGAAGCAAGGATGGGTGGAAGGACAACAGCCTGGGTGGGTGAAACATAAACTGTATGTGTGCATATACTTTGAATGGATGGATGCCTGGAGCATGGTATTATCTGACTCTTAGATAGCACATGTGTATCTAGAGAGAGTAGATGGTCACTGGATGAACTAAGTGTTACCTTGAAGAGCATGTAACACCGCACCCGCACGTCCGTTCCAGCGTAGGGAAGGCAAGGAAAAGAAATTGTAAATTTGTCCAATACTACCATGAATAGTAGCAATAGTTTGTATTGCAACTGCAAGCACAGCATATATCCGGTTATTACGGTGGACACTCCGTACCTCTCTTAATAACTTTAGTTTAGTAGTAGTACGTCATTCATGTGTGGGTGTATCACTGTTCACTCAATAATAAGCAAAGCACCTAAAGTCATCCCATATGTCATCAAATACATCCCATGTGAAGTGATAGATAATCTAATTATTTAGCTTCTTCATTTTCCTTTTCTAGTACTTATTTGCACTGTAGGGTGAAAGGTAAATTAATTAAGCAGTAGCCCTTGTAACAGAGTATTCTCAGTGCCACCCGTAATAGAAAAGTAATAGCTTCACCACCTGCATGTACTGGACCGGTACAGTAACGCAAGTCTGTCTCACTCATCATGGTGTGCGTCTGTTTTTCTCGGGTGCAAGTTCACTGCGCTGGCATTCTGCCGGCTTGCATAAGATAACGTACCAATTTTCCGAAACAAGAGAGAAGAAGAAGAATAAAACTGGTGTACTGTCATAGTCGACTGTAATGGAAGTCCATAGTGGTCGTAGAATTTGTTCATTAAACTACCACTAATGTTAGAGCAAGGATGCAGAAGTGGGAGGTTAGATAGATACTGTCCTCAATAGTTATGTACTGTGCTTTCAATTTGCTACTTGTACTGTGACACAACTTTCGGCTCAATCACTTTGTGTTATTAATGTTAAGGAGCAATGGTTACAGACTATGTCTTTCTTTCTTCATATAGTTGCTCCTTCCAAATCGACATCACGGAGGGAGCAGGCTCGAATGGCCCGGCAACGGAGGCTGGATGCCACTGTCGCGGAATATCGGCGGCTGGTGGCCCTGGAGGAGTCGGAGGACACGCAGTCGACCGGTGCAACCACAACATCCTCGACTGGGACAGCTGCATCCTCCTCCGTGAACCCACGGGCTGCAAGCCAGCGCAGTGCTCCAGCGGTACGGAGCCGGGCTAACAAAGCCAACCGCCACCGCCAAGCAGCAAAAAGACCAGCTGCCCCCCACAGGAGCTGCAAGGCACGCCAGCGCCGCCTAGGAGTGAGAATGTCCTACCTGGAGCAGGAGGTCCATAGGTACAAGAACTTGGTGGAGGGCCTCCGCTTCGAGCATGCCACCCTCCGCAAGGAGTATGATGCCCTGGCCGCAAAATTCACCAGCACCCTCCAGTAGTGGAGTGTCCCTTGCCCTTTTTTTAGAGACTTTTGGGGGGTGGGATTTGGGAGTTGGGTGCTTTTTGGGACTTTTCAAAGACAATCGTTGGGGTTAGGGAGGGTCTTGAGGGAGATTATTTTGTTAGGGCTACATAAATATACTTTTTTAAACTTTATCTGACCATACCTGTTTTTTACTGCTTTTCAGTCTGGTGGGTGGGGGTGTAACAGTAAGTTTGTTTTCCTGAAGAGTCCTAGGACTTTAGTAGTACTACCGTCAATCTCTCGTCTAGTCCTAATACTCCATTATACTACCTCCCACCAAACGCTTATCTTACCTGTAATTTGTGTTAGAAATTAGGGCTAGGCCCAGGGCTGGCTCCACGTGAAATGGGGATTAAGGTTGGCAATCCTGGGCGGATGAAATTTACTCATTGCGGTGGTACTAGTGGTGTGACACAGTGGCAGTTGCATGCCTATGGAAAAAAATCAAACGAAACCTGGTTTGTCTTTACTGTAGCATTACAACGGTTACGGCACGATCGAGAATATAGCAGGTGACAGTACACTAGAACAGTGCCACAATGTAGCCTAACAAATGGTAAAGTATTGCAAGTATAACTAGTACTTGCGTTGAATTTATTTGACATTGGCTCCTACTACTACAAGAAATAGTACTGAAGCTGAGTAAGGCTAGAATATATCCTCGTATTCCTTCACCAGCCTGTTGCTATGACCTTATCCTCCCCAGCAAGTGTGTGGAATTATTGATGTCATTTAGTCAGTCATCAAGCAAAACCACACAGCCCGGGGGAAGAGGGTTAGGGTTTGGAAAATGGATGGGAATGGGGGTTTCTTTTTGGGTAGGTTTTGTTGAGAGAAGAAAAAAAAAGCACAGCATGGACAAACAATAATTGAAGATAAAGAAATCTTTGGGTACAAACTAAAGCTAACCACATGCAGTCACACTCATAGAAGAAAACAATGGATACTGTATCTGTATTCTGTATGTTGTTGGAGTTGTCCTGTTGAATTTGGTAAGTAAGTTGCATGCAGCAAACAATTCCTCTTATTAGCGGCACTCCTCCATTCCAGCTGATGCTTCGTCCATCAATGTTGGTGACCACTGACAGAAGACACCCTGTCCACTGCCTGCCTGGCGGATGTTGACTGAAACCCGGCCTGTAATTATTGAACGTAAAACAGGAAGTGCTATTACAATACCACTGATAAATAAATATAAGGTATGTACGCTGTGTGGTGCAAAAAGTCACACTTTGATTTCCCTAAGACAGTACAATATTGTTGAAATTGCGTACTCTGTCTGAGTCACCTTTTTAAGGATAAATAAGTATGGCCAAAATAATAGTTAGCTAACCCTAACGAACCCTAAGTTACAAAAAGTGCCAAAAGGTTTTTCCTTATGGATTTTGTCCTAAACACTTCTATCCGTTATTAGACCTTCACAGGAATGCCCCAAGAGACCCGCCAACCCACCCGCCAAAAAGCACACGACAACACCCCCAAACAGCCAAAAAGCAAAATCTCATACTTACAATATCTCTCGGCCTTCGGTCCAAACGCGCTGTGCAGCTAGGTCATCATCATAACTCCTGTTTTCCACCACGGATTTCCTGAAAAGCAAATGCAATCAAGTTTAGACTGTCGCAGCAGTGCTCCGACAGAGACACCAAAACCCACCAACAAACACCAGGAAGCCCCTCAAACAGGTCCCCGGAAACGCTACATTGAGCAAGATGTCAGAAGAAATAGCAAAAAAAAAATCTGCATGGATTTTGTCCTAGACACTTCTATCCGTTATTAGACCTTCACAGGAATGCCCCAAGAGACCCGCCAACCCACCTGCCAAAAAGCACACGACAACACCCCCAAACAGCCAAAAAGCTAAATCTCATACTTACAATATCTCTCGGCCTTCGGTCCAAACGCGCTGTGCAGCTAGGTCATCATCATAACTCCTGTTTTCCACCACGGATTTCCTGAAAAGCAAATGCAATCAAGTTTAGACTGTCGCAGCAGTGCTCCGACAGAGACACCAAAACCCACCAACAAACACCAGGAAGCCCCTCAAACAGGTCCCCGGAAACGCTACATTGAGCAAGATGTCAGAAGAAATAGCAAAAAAAAAATCTGCATGGATTTTGTCCTAGACACTTCTATCCGTTATTAGACCTTCACAGGAATGCCCCAAGAGACCCGCCAACCCACCTGCCAAAAAGCACACGACAACACCCCCAAACAGCCAAAAAGCAAAATCTCATACTTACAATATCTCGCGGCCTTCGGTCCAAACCCGCTGTGCAGCTAGGTCATCATCATAACTCCTGTTTTCCACCACGGATTTCCTGAAAAGCAAATGCAATCAAGATTAGACTGTCGCAGCAGTGCTCCCAGACCCCAAAACTCACCCACAAACACCCGGAACCCCGCCAAAGAGCACCTCAAAGGCAAGCAAGTCAGCAAAAACGGCAAGAAATTTCCGCGTCATATTTTGTCCAAAACACTTTTATCCGTTATTAGAGCTTCACAGCAATGGGCCCAGAGCCGTCAACTCACCCGCAAAGAAGTAGAACACCTCCAAAAGTGCTGAGTCTTTCTTCATTGGGCGTAATCCAGCCCTCTGCTTTGAGGGAAATAGGAGTCTGGAGGAGGAGGATAGAGGAGCATGTTCTTCAGAACTTGTGAACCTGAGGAATGTAGACTGCGGCACCTTCAAATCAATAAGCAAACAAGTGAAGACAGTTCTGCTGATGGGCTTGTTTTTGGGATTAGGTGATTAAAGTTTGAATTAAATTAACTGTGCAAAACAAAGAAAGACAGACACACAGGAATAAAAGTGAATAAGGACGAAAAAGTCTGTTATTGATTCATTGTCTCATTTTCAGGGCTCGGTGTCAGGGAATAAGAAGAAGATTTCGTCATCATACTCTGCGAATTCAGGCAGGATGAGGTCAGTGTGACCGAACAGAGAACAAATCCCCTCATCTACGTTGCCGTCCTCCTGGTCTTCATGCGGGGTGCTTTCTCGTACTTTGTAATCTGGTGGTATGAGGTGCTGATTCATCTTGATCATTGTCAGCCGCTCCACATTTTTGGGCGAGAGGCGGCTCCGTTTGGGAGTTACAATGCCACCAGCAGCACTGAAAACCCGTTCAGAAGACACACTTGCGAGTGGGCAAGACAAATAGTTTATAGCCAGGTTGGAGAGCTGTGGCCACAATTGTTTTTTCCCATGCCAATACTGCAATGGCTCATCATTAAGAAAGACCTCTGTTGAGTCATTCAGATAGTCCTGCACCATCGACTCAAGGTCCTCAGCGGTTCCTCCACTTTGCTTACTTTTTGCTGTGCCTGTGACATTTTTTCGAGAACCATACCCAAGCAAAGTTAGCCAATCCTCTACAGCAGCCACTGTTACTGTTGTGTCTGGTGCAGATGATCCGGTTGCCGGTGTCTTTAACGGCTGAGAGGTCACTTGTGTCACAGCCACAGGTGCAGAAGTGGATTTTTTTGACTGGGGATGGCCTGCTGATGCTGATGCTGATGTACTGCCTTCTTCTCCTTCAATATCCTGCCGTTCTTTTTCAAACCTCTTGGCTGACCAGGCTAGCCAACGTTTGTACTTTTTAACATCTTCATCAGCAAAAGGAAAGAATGCTTGGCCTGCCAGCGCCTTTTTGTAGCGTGGATCCAGAATAGTAGCACAAATGTAATGCTGTTCTGAGTTGATCTTTTTAAGACGTTCATCACCACGTAGGCGCTCTAATAATTTCTCCGACAAAATAAAAGGGTCTTTTTTTTGGCATCTTTTTCAAACTCAGAAGACACCGCCTTCAGTTGGTGCTCCAGCATGCACAACAATGGGATAGCTTTTCCCAAATTACAGTCCTCCTGGCTGACTGCACGCGTGAAGAACTCAAAAGGACGAAGCATGTCTGTCAGGCTTTTAACTATGTCCCATTGCGCCGCACCCATCCGCAGGTCCATCTGAGCTGTACCCTCTGTTAAGAAATAGTGATCGAGTACCGTATACTGCTCATACAGACGCTCAAGCATGTAGAAGGTTGAGTTCCAACGTGTTGCCACCTCCTGGATGAGTGCTTTCACTGGCATTCGACGTTCAAGTAGCAGCCTCCTCAGATGCTTCCGGGCCTTAAAAGAATGGCTGAAATGGTTGCACATTTTGCGGCAGGTGGCCATTACCTCGAACGCTGTACTGTCTCTATCACTCAAGAATTTTTGAACTACCAGGTTGATACAGTGCGCCAAACAAGGCACTCTGAAATAGTCACCCAGCGCCATGGCCTTAACTACATTGGCGCCATTATCCGTGGAAACATAACCAATCCGGCGTTTTTTTGGGGACAGCCAGTGAAAGACCTTTTTGTTAAACTCGTCCAAAATGTTTTGTGCTGTGTGACTTTTTTCCAAGCCAAACACTTGGTCCGGGTCAACACCTGCGTTTAGCTTTGCTTTAACACCTGAAAAAGAGACCCAGTGTGCAGTGATGCACATGTAATCAGCGCCTGCGCCACTGGTCCACATGTCTGTTGTCAGATGTATGGTGTGAACAGCACTCTTCTGCAAAGCTGCCCCAATCGCCTCCAGCACATCTTCATGTAGTGCTGGAACCGCAACTCTGGCAAAATAGAACCGGCTAGGAACCTTCCATTTAGGGCAGAGCGTTGCCACTAATTCTAGAAAACCTACCGCTTCTACAAAAGAAAAAGGGAGAAGGTCCACAGCTAGCATTTTAGCCAGCTTAGTGTCATACAGACGCGTCAGTGGGTGGTTGCGTTCATATGGCGCGTCTGAAGAAAACATGGTTCTAATGTTGCCCTGGACCAAGCATTTACGGGATGATAATGACTTCGTTGACGCAATTATGCTCGCTGGTGAACTTTTGCGCATTGGTGTCTCACTCGCTCCAACACTCTTAGTGTGCCTCTCATGGGGTGTGCTGCTGACAGGGGTACTGGGTGTAAGTGAAGTGTTTGACACGTCTTCTTCCTCCTCGTCATCATCAGATGAAACATCAACGTTTTCTTGACTTCCAATTCGGGCTTCCTTGATCGCCTTTAGGTGCGCAAACCATTGGACAGTGTGCTGTCTCTTAAGATGACCTCTCTGGCCTCCGGTACCATAGTTGGTACCTGACTTACCACGACTAACTGCAACCTTACAAAGGGTACAAATGGCGAACTTTTCCCTTTTTGGGCAAACAGTAAAGAAGTCCCAAACTGGTGACTTGAAGTGTCTGTGGGGCCTGGAGGAGGTGGCGATACTGGTGGTGGTGGTCATGCTGCTAATGCCAGATGAAGTGGAGGATCTGGATTGCCCAACTTTTGTACGTTGTGCACTTTCACCGCCACTAATTAAGGTCGAGGTGGATGGAGGTCCCTTCTTGCCAGAAAGAAATATGGAAGCGGTACGAGTTGGTGTACTACTTAACTCCAATGATTGTGGTGGTGTTTCCACTGCCTCCTCGTCGACAACATCATCATCATCACGCTCAGCAGCTTTTCGGGCTAGGATCAAAATGTCTGTTTGCTGCATGCCCGCTGGGGCTGCAGTTACCTTTATGATAACTGGGTCGTCGTTGTCAGAGTCTTCATCAGCAGCAGTATCCGCCACTTCTTGCTGAGCCTCATCATCACACTCCATAACTCTGAGACTTTGGACGAGCTTCCTTTTACGCTTAACTACCTTTGTCAGATCATGGTGTGCCTCACTCTCAGACGGCAGTGGTGCTGGTTCCCAATTTTGATACGTATCATCAGAAGGAGGTGTGCTTGAAGAAGATGTAGACACCACCCTTGATCTCTTCCTTGCTAGGGGTGTGGAAGACAATGAATGATCATCAGGAGGAGTGTCTTCCTCAAATGATACCTCACCTTGATTGTCGATTTCCTGATGTGCCCTTACTTCGGGAGGAACAACTATTGTGGGCACTTGTGACCCTCCATGCACCTCTGCTTGCGCATCTCCTTGCGCTGCCTCTCCTTCCACATGTACTTGGGCTTGTACTTGCACATGTGATAGTTGTTGCGGCTGTGGTTGTTCAACACTCGTCAGATGAGCTACAACAACCTGTGTTGATTGAGGGACATTGCTGCTGCTTTCTTGCGATGAGCCAACATCACTGGTCGATGGTGATTGAACAACTATACTGGCTGCCTCTGCAGCACTCAAGGGCTTGGACTTAAGTTGGCGTGGTGGTGGTGGTGGCACTGAGCCCAATGGAGCGGGGGTGCTGCTCCCAGCTTGGTCCCCAGCAGATCCCGCTGCTGCTGCAGGCATACTTTTTTTTTTACTCCCAAAAAAAGGGGCGGCCGGCACACCAGTCTCCTTGGTAACTTGCTTCTTCTGCTCCTTACTGGCACCTTTCTTGCTAGAGGAGCTACGGGTAACTTTTTTTGGGGCCATCTTCTTCAGAGCAGGTCAGAACAGCAGGCAGCAGTTGCACGAGTTGCAGAGTTGTCTGTGTCCAGACGTGACGTCCCGTGACGTTATGCTGCACACACACACCGCTGCAGGACTTCTTCCTGGCACTGGTGGTTCTCTTGAGTCTTGTGCACCTAAAAGCAATGGAAGACAGAGGAACATCAGTTCAGTTATACACCCCAAATAATCGACAAAACACAGAAAAATCAGCACAATCCCATGCCATCCATGATGTTTACATTGAAGACACCCCACAGAAAGACTAGGGCCATGCAAGTATGCAACACTCACTACCCCTGGGCATAATGGATGAAAAGTAGGCAAAATAAGTGCAGGCCTCAGACACTGCCTCTCTTCAAAATGGCCCCTTACACCCCAAGCCAGTCCACATCAACAGTACACCCCAAAAAAACAGAAAAACAGCAAAAAATCACCACAATCCAATGCCATCCAGGATGTTTACATTAAAGAGAGTGAGACCCCACAGGCACACTCAGTCCATGCATCACTACCCCTTGGCAAAAGGCCACACCAGCAGCCCCAAAAAAACGACAAAAAACACAAAAACAGCACAATCCCAGCCCATCCATGACCTCAATGGTGTTTAACTTCAAGAGGACACCCCACAGAAAGACTAGGCCCATGCAACACTCATCACCACTAACCCCTGGTCAAAGGGCCCCACCAGCAGCCCCAAAAAACGACAAAAACGACGAAATTCAGCACAATCCCAGCCCATCCATGGCCTCAATGGTGTTTAAATTCAAGAAGACACCCCACAGAAAGACTAGGCCCATGCAACACTCACTACCCCTGGGCATAATGGATGAAAAGTAGGCAAAATAAGTGCAGGCCTCAGACACTGCCTCTCTTCAAAATGGCCCCTTACACCCCAAGCCAGTCCACATCAACAGTACACCCCAAAAAAACAGAAAAACAGCCAAAAATCACCACAATCCAATGCCATCCAGGATGTTTGCATTAAAGAGAGTGAGACCCCACAGGCACACTCAGTCCATGCATCACTAGTACCCCTTGGCAAAAGGCCACACCAGCAGCCCCAAAAAAACGACAAAAAACACAATAAACAGCACAATCCCAGCCCATCCATGGCCTCAATGGTGTTTAACTTCAAGAGGACACCCCACAGAAAGACTAGGCCCATGCAACACTCACCACCCCTGGTCAAAGGGCCCCACCAGCAGCCCCAAAAAAACGACAAAAACGACAAAATTCAGCACAATCCCAGCCCGTCCATGGCCTCAATGGTGTTTAAATTCAAGAAGACACCCCACAGAAAGACTAGGCCCATGCAACACTCACTACCCCTGGGCATAATGGATGAAAAGTAGGCAAAATAAGTGCAGGCCTCAGACACTGCCTCTCTTCAAAATGGCCCCTTACACCCCAAGCCAGTCCACATCAACAGTACACCCAAAAAAAAAGAAAAACATCCAAAAATCACCACAATCCAATGCCATCCAGGATGTTTACATTAAAGAGAGTGAGACCACACTACAGGCACACTCAGTCCATGCACCACTACCCCTAGGCAAAAGGCCACACCAGCAGCCCAAAACAAAAGACAAAAACAACAAAAAACAGCATAATCCCAGCCCATCCATGGCCTCAATGGTGTTTAAATTCAAGAGGACACCCCACAGAAAGACTAGGCCCATGCAACACTCACCACCCCTGGGCAAAGGGCCCCACCAGCAGCCCCAAAAAAACGACAAAAAACAATAAAATCAGCACAATCCCAGCCCATCCATGGCCTCAATGGTGTTTAAATTCAAGAAGACACCCCTCAGAAACACTAGGCCCATGCAACACTCACTACCCCTGGGCATAATGGATGAAAAGTAGGCAAAATAAGTGCAGGCCTCAGACACTGCCTCTCTTCAAAATGGCCCCTTGCACCCCAAGCACATGTTGCTTGTACCAGCCAGCACTCAAGATGGCCACCACCCACATGGCCAGTCCACATCAACAGTACACCCCCAAAAAACAGAAAAACAGAAAAACAGCCAGAAATCACCACAATCCAATGCCATCCATGATGTTTACATTAAAGAGAGTGAGACCACACCACAGGCACACTCAGTCCATGCACCACCACCCCTGGGCAAAAGGCCACACCAGCAGCCCCCAAAAAACGACAAAAAACAATAAAATAAGCACAATCCCAGCCCATCCATGGCGTCAATGATGTTTAAATTCAAGAAGACACCCCACAGAAAGACTAGGCCCATGCAACACTCACCACCCCTGGGCAAAGGGCCCACCAGCAGCCCCAAAAAAACAACAAAAACAACAAAAATCAGCACAATCCCAGCCCATCCATGGCCTCAATGGTGTTTAAATTCAACAAAACAGTTGTATCATGCACCCATAACCAACCCTGGTCCTACTGGATACTGTGGCTACCCACAATATAATTTATTTAATGTTCTGAAAAAGTTAAAAAATTGTAGTTGCAGCAACTGTAATGCCCCAAACAAACTTACATGTGAAAGTTGATTTCTAATCCAAAAGTGATCCAAAGAAAGTCAAAAAGGCCTCAAATCCAAATATCCAGCAGCACCCACAAAAAGTAATCCTTCCAGCTCCAGATCCAAATGAAAGTGACCAGGAGATGGACAAAGCACTGGGAGGAGCCTGCTGGACAGGAACAGGAAGTTGGAGACTGTGGGGCACTTCCTTCCCTCCCCCCCCCAAAAAATGGACTCCTTGCAAAAAAAAAGGCCATGCAAATGTCAACCTGAGGAGTGATTCTGATAAAAATCATCATTTTCTGAAGGTTTATCCTGTTTGCTGGTGGATTTCTTGTGCAGAATTGCAAAATCTCTATTTCGCGAGTGCGAGATTGTTCCTTTCCGCCGCAACTACGTGTTCTCAATTGCGAACTCTCGCGAGGTGTGCTGTGCAAGGTGGCAAGCCGCGATTACGTATTCGCGGGCGCCAAACTCCCGCGGGATCACGCAGCAAGATCCAAAATGGCGCGGCACTCGCAAAATATGATCGAGAAAAACAACTCGGCAAACGCTTAATGACGGAAAGTGAACGCCGTGCACCACGCCGCGCGCCGCAACCAAGCAAAAAATCCGCCGCGAGCGGATTCACGGATTTTCGACAAATTCGCGAGAGTTCGCGGATTGCGAATTTGCCGAAAATCCGAAAAATCCGCGAGCGGATTTTACGCCCATGGTTAGTGTACTGTTAAACCTTTTTTTGGGAGCACAGATGTTGGCAGATTGGGTAATTCTCATCTATATTTCCCGAAAGAGTAGGGGAATTTTCCTTAAGGGTAGTCTGTTAGGTTTTAGGGTCCACTTTCGACCAGCACCTCGTAGTGATGTTTTGTACTGGGATTTTTTCCTCCTGCAGCGGCTTAGGCAGACTGAAGGTGATTTAAAAAGTGGTCTGACCAGGGTTCTGGAGTAGGTTGAGAAACTATAAGCTGTGGGTCATTAGAAAAGATGAGATCCAGAATATGACCTTTCTCGTGCGTAGAAGAAAGTACAAGTTGGGTTAATTGAAATGCTTCCATGTCATCTTGCAACCATCTGATGTGATGGGAGCTGTGATTATCAACATGAAGGTTAGAGTAACAGAGAATTGTCAATCAGGCCTTTTCCATTATGAGGCTGGATATATAGTTGGGTAGTGCCTCTAAAAGCTGCTGCTAGTGCCTAGGGGCCTGTAAATAAGTACTCCTGAGAATGTGTGGGTAGGAGATAAGGCAATACGAAACTGGGCACTTTCTCACTCAGAAAGCCCAAAATTGGATATAGTGTATTTGAATTCATCTTTTAAGATGACAGCAATGCCACCCTGTGAGAAGTTGGCCTGGCATTTGCTGTCCACTAGTTGTAGTGGGCACCTTGCACCAGTCCAAACAACCCCTTAGAGGTGATAGGTTAAAGATAACCTTTATTGAAAGCTCAAAGTCCACTTCCAAGTGTCCTTAATCTTCAAATTTCCAACCACGACTTTCCCCATATAAGCTAACGGTGATTCGCGGCTGTGTTCTCACACTGCACACGTCCCCCGTGGATCTCCTGTGTCACTACCTTGGGTGGTTCCTTATGGGCCCAGCGATTCTACAGGCTCTAGGCCTTGTGTCTAGTCAAGTTGTGGTTCTTATACCACATTCTTAATATATGGTTTGCATGTGGTTTGCATATGGAGAGCAGCCTTCAGGCTAAGTCTTGGAGGAATGTAAAGCAGTTGTTTTACCAGTCTATAATCTCTTGAATGACCAAATGAAAGGAGAACCACACCAGGTATATATATAAAATATATGTATTTATTCTAAACACACCCTACTAGTCTCTTCATGAGGCTAGAAGTAAAAGCACATACTTTACACTTAATATCACACGGTAAATTAGCACAATATACATTGAGCCCCAGGGGCGTACCAAACCATATATTAAGAAAGTGGTATAAGAACCACAACTTGACTAGACACAAGGCCAAGAGCCTGTAGAATCGCTGGGCCCATAAGGAACCACCCAAGGTAGTGACACAGGAGATCCACGGGGGACGTGTGCAGTGTGAGAACACAGCCGCGAATCACCGTTAGCTTATATGGGGAAAGTCGTGGTTGGAAATTTGAAGATTAAGGACACTTGGAAGTGGACTTTGAGCAAACCCATTTAGACTTAAGGGGTTCTAGGGTCAACACCCACGGAAGCACCGGAATACTCGAGTTACCTCACCCAGGGAAGCCAGGTGCGTAGGTGTCTTTTGGTGTTGGGAATCGTTGTCGTTTTTAATGGCGATCTGCTGCAAAAGTGCTGCTGCCGTAAAGAAGAAAAGTGTCCGGTGCGATCCAAGCCTGGATCGAAGATGAGAAGAACCTGAAATCAGAGGGAACAGAGTCTGGGTCACTTGCCAGTGACCAGGGGCACGATAGTCAAATGTCCACCGATGTCGGGTGATTTCAGGTGAAAGAGGTGAAGCTTGACTCTTCAGTCACAAGAACCAGGAGGTGTTGACAACAATCAGGAGCTGGAACAAGCTTTCCTATAAAGGATGTCGAGTGCTGCAGTATCAGTGACCAGATTGGACCCAACAATCCTTGGCAACAGCAACCCATGCAGAAAGTAAAGAAATGCTTCGGTGTGAACCAGCAAGGACCGAGGGACTCACCGCGCGATGGAGAGTCAGGGAATGACTGAAGCAACCAGGGAAGACCAAGGAAAATCAGAGTTGGCTTCACAGGGACCCACCAGTCGATGGACCAGGGATTGCAAAGGAGGCTCAAGCTGAAATGCAAGAAGCGGGCTCACGGAACACTCGTGGAGTGTAGGCCCACAATCTTCAGTGCAAAAGGTACTTGGGGCTTGGGCTACACGAAACCCAAAGCACAGTCTCAAAGAATGATGAGAAGCTGATGCACTTGCAAATGTGCATGGTGTCCAGGAGTTCCGGTTCCACCTCACTCATGAGGGCTGCGGGTCTCAACTTTGCTAGGGACTTGGGTCGGCTACTAAGAAATCTGGAAAACCTCTTCCTGGGCTGCAAATACTTCGGAGTCTGGCAGGAGCTTCAGAGATGCAGACCAGCAAATACTTTGTTGGTGCCTGCCAAGCAGGGGAGTCACTCCTTGACCCCAAGAGAGATTCTTCCATCCTCTAGTCTTGAGTAGAGCATTGAAGTTTCAGGATTCAGTTTCAGAGTTTCGTCCAGGTGTAATCTAAAGTCCTGTAGTCAGGGGTTCCTTTCTTATACCCAAAGAAGCGGTTGGACATACTCTGGGGACCCACCTATGGGAGTTTCTGGAATGATGGGTGGTTACATCCATTTCCTTTGTCCAGTTTCACGCCAGAGCATGGGCTGGTAGCCCCTGCAAACGGTTTGTACTGGACAATGCACAGGGACACCAAATGTGCTCCCAGTGCAGACTTCAAAGCACTCTCAGAGTGCACCTACCCAGCCCCAATACACTAAATCCTGTCTGGGAGGTGGTTACACATCCCTGTAACAGGAAACCTATTGTCCAGGCCTCCCCTGTCGGAGTGTCGGTCAGCAGCAGGAGGCCAGACTCGTATCTGTGGCTGCAGCATCCATTTTGTGATGCCATGGCTCTTTAAAACTGGTACCGGGTATACGGTGTGCACATGTCTCTCCCTCTAGAAGGGTGGAATTCTACCCTTGCCACCAGGACTGGTGGGGGGTAGGATTCCAAAGTGTTTAACACCAAACCCGACATGCTTCCGTGTAGCCATCCCAAAGTTACCATGTACCGCGTGGTTATAATGCACTTAAGAGTATATGGTCTGGCTGCATCACTGAACAGCCCCAGAGAATAGGTTCCGAAGGCTGCAGAGGGGCCCTCTCAAATGAAACCAAGCACCCTGCCTTCAGGATTGATAAGTCCTGCCATAGGGGTGACTGATAGGTTTCTATGTGCAGTGATTTTAACGTAGATATAGGTAACCTATATCTTAGTAAGGGGTGCATGCACCACCTTATCCAGGCTGCAGTAGCAGTCCAGTGGTGTCATTTTGGAAGGCTTCCCAGGGGTGGCATAATACATGCTGGCGCCCCTGGTAGGCCTATGGGGTACCTATGCCCTTAGTACCTGGTGTACCTTATACTAGGGACTCACAAGGGTACCCCAGTAACCAAACTGGAGTGTACCTAAAGAACATTGAATCAATTTAGAGAGGAAAGCAGATAGGCTGGACCCTGAATAGCAGGATCACAGCCAAACTAAGTCAAAAACCATCAAAACACCAGGAAGAAAAGTGGGGGCAACCATGTAGTCAGATTCCACCTTCCTACACTCACCCTATTCTGTCTGGGCAATCTAGCCTGTTTTGCTGATAGCCAAGGGGAAAGCCGAGATGAATATCTGGACCTGAGCTAGTATTAAGCCAAGTTTCCGTAGCAAACAGAATATCCAGAGGTTCTTCCTCTAGCAAGATTTTAATGTCTTATAGATGTTTTGGAATAGAGTGGGCATTTATCAGGCTCATTTTCCAAATGCTCTCTTTAAAGGTATTTGTCTGAGCCTGCCTGGTTGGGGTGATAATTGTCTTATAACCACAAGTTTGACAGGGAGCCATGGGAGAGGATATGTTGTTGAATCCTATTTGAATCGCGCAGGCATGGTGTGGCTGTAGTCTGATATCTAGTAACTGCTCACTAGAGTATCTATATTTACCTGCCTTTTGTGTGGCTCAGGATTTCTAGCACTTGGTCCTGGTTGGGCACAAACGGGGGCAGACAGGCTTGCCTTGGGCGTGCCTTAAAGATGCCAGCAGAGCGCCCGCTGCGTGCGTCCCCAGCATCCCCGGGTTAAATACCCTAAGGCCAAGGAGACAGGGAGGAGACTAGACCACCTCCCTGCAAGATGGCGGCTAGTAAATGGCTTACTGGAAGGATTATCAGTCAGTCATAAGCTTTTATTCGATACTCAGAGATATCTTATAAGCACATACATAATACAATCAATACAGTATACAAAAAAGTTTATGCCATAAGAAGTCAGTAAAAAGTATTTAGAATGTTTAAGAGTGATAAAAGGGTATAAATCCGTTAATAAATTAGCTAAAACAAGAATTAAACAGCTACTGACAGTCTCTTACATCGAATATGCCAAAACTGCTTTAAAAATTTAGCTATTCCACAGACTATTGAGGGGGAAGTGTCCGTGCTTAGGATACGCAAGGCTACTAAGTAACTGCGTGTGCCCATGTTACGGCAGAGTGGTTTCAGCCAAAAGCTCCTAGGCCTTGCGTAATCCGGGCACTCAAATAGAACGTGCACAATAGATTCTATCCTAGTATGGCAACATGCACAGTTGGGAGAAGTGCGGTCCGCTGTTGCCCATTTCGACACCAGGGCACCCAACGGGAGTGAACCAACTCTAAATTTAAAATAAAGGGCCCGATCAAAGGGGAGAGTAATCAAGTCCAAATAAGGTTCAAAGGCCACGTTGTCTTTAATTTGTAAAAAGGTGGCGGTGGACTTGCAGTGATTTGGGCTGGCGATTAGGCGCTCAGCAATCCAATTCCAAAAAAGCGCCTTGACAACTTCTTTTGGGGGGGCTGAACGGGATGGCCAACAATCCCCTAGGCCTATGTTCTCCAACAACTTTTTGGTGTCCCTTAACCATTTAATTTTGGCCCAACCCCCTTGGCTCATTATGTCCCTCAGTGCATCAGCATAGGATTTTAGTTCTTCGCACCTCCAGATCCGTGTCCACAACAGGAGCGGGCGAAGCTGGGCCTGGTCTTTAATATTTTTACATCCCGTGTCCATCCTCACAGGTACTGATGGTGTGCTCAGGGGGAGAGCAATGAAGGATTTTAATAGCTTGCTCTCAGCAGTAGCTAGGGCATCCAGGCGGCAATGACCCCACAGTTCTGCCCCATACAAGGCTGAAGTAGCTACTTTGGCCTTGTAAATGTCAAGTACTGGGGTTAGCGATCTCCTAGTTGAGGCCCTATATTCCCTCATGAGAGCTCCTCCTACTCTCCGGTGGTTAAGGACCATTTTTTCAATGTGGTTTGCCCATGTCATCCTGTCCGTAATCCGAATGCCAAGGTAGTCAAATTCGGCTACTTTCTCCAGGGGAATAGAGTTAAGTGTAGGTGAGCAGCCCAGTTTTTTAGGTGGATTGAGAACTAGGTATTTGGTTTTGTCCACATTTATTGTAAGACCTTTTGCAGCACAGAACTCCTGGAATCGTGTTAGAAGTTTCTGTAGTCCTTGTGGGGTCTTAGAGATCAGGAGCGTGTCGTCCGCAAAAAGCAGGGTTGGGATGCGGACACCTCCAAGACAGGGAGCGTCAGCTGGTTCTTGTAGGAGATGTTTTACCACCCCATTCAGATATAACGAGAATAGGGTGGGCGCCAAGACGCAGCCCTGTCTTACGCCCCTAGACACTGGTATTTTTTCCGTTAGTTCTCCGTTATTACCCCAACGGACCTGTGCAAAAGTGTGGGCATGAAGGCTTATAAGAAGGGACAAGATGTAAGGTGGTAACCCCATCTCAAAAAGGACCCTCCAAAGCTCTTCCCGGGGAACTAGATCGAAGGCAGTCTTCAAGTCTATAAAGGCTAAGTAAAGACTGCCCCCGCCCAGTTCCACCACCTTCCACCCCAAGAGGGACAACCTGAACACCTGCTCTATAGTCCCCATACCAGCCCTGAAACCTGCCTGAAAGTCTGATAGGATTTTGTTCTCCTCCACCCAATGGAGGATCCTACCTAGGATAGCTTTACCAGCTATCTTTTGGGTGGAGTCTATCAGACTTATAGGTCGATAGTTTCCCGGGGTTTCCCTGCAACCTTTTTTGTAGATGGGGACTACCATCGCCCCTTTCCAGGATTCTGGTACTACTCCTCCTCTCATAATGTCATTTAGTAGAGCAGCTATAATCCTTCCCCATTCCCTTGGGTAAGCCCTCATCAGATCACCCGGAAGGCCATCCGGGCCCGGTGCCTTGCGTGGTGCCACCCAGCCTATTGCCCCCTCAATCTCTGAAGGAGTGAAAAGGTCATAGGCATGAGGTTCAATAGCTAGCGTGAGATCCGTCCCCACAGACAGTTCCCCGTCTGGTGGGAGGTATAAAGACCCAAAGTGTTTTGCCCAACTTTGAGGTGGAATGCTGCAGGGTCTCATGACTGCATCGGATTTGGTCCGTTTCCTTATGAGATTCCAGAACACACCGGAATCCCTGATTTTGCTAGCCTGGAGTAGGTCCTCCCAGTATTTTTCTTCCCACTCCCTTCTAGCCGAATTAAGGATCTTTTTATAAGCCTTCCTAGCCTCATGGATCACACTTTGGGATTTAGATTTAACTGCCTCAACTAGCTTTGTCTTATGGGTCCTGCAGGCTTGGGTATACCACCCCTCATAAACTTTCTTTTTAATTCCTGTAGTGCCCGGCTTATTAGAGGACAGGGTAAAGACATTGGTTAGGTCTTCAACCAGAGACAGAAACAACCCACTCACTTTACCAACCCCTTCTAGCGAAGATTCCAAAGATGTTACCGCGCGGTTTAAGTGGGATTGAATTTCCCCAACCTTCGCCTCGGATAGGACCAGTTTCGCCCATTTAATTCTTCTGCCACATGGGGAGACTTCTGATTCATCTAGTGGTACGAGCGCCTCTTTAATGTTGGCCTTCCATTGGGGTTGCCACCAGTGCTCCATTTCTAGGGAGAGAGGGTTGTGATCACTCTCCGTCGAGGGGACCACCTGCATGTCCTTCACATAAGGCCACAAGCACACATCTATTAGGACATAATCCAGCCTAGAGGTGTGCCCTGGTCTGTTGTAGGTATGTGCACCCCCCCTATCCAAGGAAGTCCTCCCATTCGCTGCCCTTAAATTAAATTCGAGAGTAAGGGAGTAAATTTGGAGCGCCACTTCTGTCCACTTTTTGATCGGTACGATGTCCAGAGCCGGTATTCCCCACCTGGCATCCTCCTCATCCTGGTCGAGGGAAACATCCGAGCCCAAAGGCTCGAACGTGCAGTTCAAATCACCAACAACCAGGGTGCGGGTCTTATTGGGGGTGTTATTTAGCAGGGTCTCAAGAAGAGCTATCACTGGAGACTTTCTCCCACCCTTTGTACCCCGGGCATACACATTAAAGATGTTTAAAACAATTCTTCCCCTTCGGTCTATAAGGGTAATATTTTGTATGTCCGGGGAGCCTGTGGGATAGTCCACCACTCTACAGTCTAAAGATGCCGCGACCCAAATAAGAAGGCCGCCAGCTGGGCGGCCTCTCCCGGATTCTGAGGCCCGCGCAGGAGAGGAGTATGAGGAAAAGCCCACCCTATGGACCGGTATCAAGCTCCAAGTTTCCTGAAATAGACACAAGGAGTGCTTGTCGACCCATGCAGTAAAATCTGGGAGCGCCAATTTTCCAGCAATCCCTGCGATGTTCCAGCTGAAAACCTTAAAGACTAGGTCCGTCACAGGTGGAAAGTCGCAGGACGCTTGAAGGCCCCTATCCCTGGGGCTCCCTCTATATAACCGAGGAGAGCAAGGATCTTGTGGAGTTATTGTAGACCCTCCTATTTCACTTACAGGGTTTGTATGGGCGGATGATACTTCCTCTCGTTCTGCTCTCCTCACTGGTTCCAGTCAACAGGGGCCATTTGCCCGCATATAGTTCTCCCTGTCGCCTCCTACAACCCCGGCCCAGTTTTGGCCCGAATTGAGAGAACTTCCACTTCCTCCAATAGGGCTCACAAGATGCCTAGGGTAGAAATACGTGAGGTCTACCAGTTTCACCCCCGGGGCCCCCATATTTATAATAGGAGTACAAATGGATGGCACCATTCTATAATCTTGGAAATTTATAATAACACAGTCCCCTTCCAGCATTTTTTTCCCTTGCCCCACCCATCCCACTCTACGGACACTTAAGATAATACCGTCCATACCCGGGGGGATTGGTTTATTTGCCTTCAGCCAGTGTATACACTTATTCTTAAGTGATTGATGGTTTTCCAACTGGCCATCCTTTAGAGGAGGCACATTAACCATGACTGCAACAAATGGTTGACAGTCAGGTGGGAGATTAATTGGGGGAATCCGTCGAGGGCGGATACTGGGGGCCTGTGAAAAGATTGTTGGGGCAGGACTTTGTGTTGCAGGCCTGGAAGCTTTCCTAGTCGTTGGGCCACTGGGTTTACTACTAGCTACTAATTTTTGTTGAACCGCCTTTTTGTCCTTAGATGTCTGTTGATTTTTTTGGGAATCTGGTTTTGCCTGATTTTTCTCTGGCTCTTTATTTGTTGGAAGTCCCTTATCGCTTGGCCCTGGATTCAAAATCGGAGGGGGTTTCGGAGCTGGAATTACTCGATTATTAAGAGCAGCTTTATTTTGGGTTATTTGGGGCTCAGGGCCTTTCTGCGCTAACAACTCATTCCCTTTTGCACCCACATCCTTATTTACAGTCACTCTGGTTGCTAGTTTAATTGTTGTCTTGAGTGAATGTAACCCATCCAGAGTTGACTGCTCTAATTTATCGATCCTCTCCCCTAGACCCTTCACTTGAGATATTAATGGTTTCAAGAGGGTATAAACCTTCTCCAGAATATTTTCTACCACTACCAAGTCAGCTCGCTTTGGGACTTTAGTTGAATGAGGGCCCTTTGGAGAGATCAGTATGTCCCCTTCTGTATCAGTTTCGTTCTGGATAGGGGTACCCCTTGTAATACTTGGATTTGGCACAGGAGACTTCCTTACTCTTTGGTAGAGGGCGGCCTGTCTCACTAGCTTACCCTTCTTGCGTTTACGTGATTTTTTACCTACGAGGGGAAACTCCTGCCGAGTATAACAAGACACGCTAATAGAAGATGCCCCAACCAGCTTTCCATCAGATACAGCTGAGGTACATACAAGGGAATTAGGGGACTCTAGGTCTCCAGTAGCATCACTTAACAGAATAAGTGGTAGTGATGCGGAGCAATTACTACGGCCATCATCTTCCAGAGTGTCTATAGAAGGAGGAGCAGCCTGGAATTCCAATCTGTCAATGTTTTGCTCAATACCAGACCGATAAAGGGGTTCCAAGGGAGCACTGTCCATACTGGGGGAGGTACCTCCTTGAACCCGTGTAGTGGATGGTGTGAGCGGCTGGGCGTCTATCCCCAATAATGAGCGACTTGCGGGGAGATATACCTCAGATAGACGCCGCTCAGAGATGGCAATCTCCTTTTCAATCACCGCCGCCACCCTGGTAATGAAGCGGTCCATTGACCCTATCACGGGGCTCGCGGCATTAAGTCCCCTTTCAATCTCACCCCTGAGAGGCTTACCAGATCGTGTAGACATGATTTGGGCAACAGGAGAGCAATAGGCACCAGGCGTGCGTCGTCGTGGAAAGGGACGTGGCCCAGCCCGGCCTCCCTCGGCCCCTGACGGCCACAGACGGCCCGCCCTCTGCCCGGGCTCCGCCCGGCGTCCGCGCGCGTCCGCGACGCGGAGGGGCTGGCCCGCTTTTGAAGCGCCTCCGGGCGCGCTGTCAACGGGGACCGGAAGTGCACGCAAAGCCCGCTGGGAGCTGTAGTCTCCAGCCGCCGAGATGGTGATGGCGGCGAGACCAACAGCGTTCCCGGACCCAGGGGCGTGAGGCTGCGTGTCCAGGTGGCGAGATGGTGCAATGTTCCTCCAGGTGAGCTGCTGCTGCTGCTCTGGCAAAAACCCCCGCTCCGTCGAGGGGCTGGCCCGCTTTTGAAGCGCCTCCGGGCGCGCTGTCAACGGGGACCGGAAGTGCACGCAAAGCCCGCTGGGAGCTGTAGTCTCCAGCCGCCGAGATGGTGATGGCGGCGAGACCAACAGCGTTCCCGGACCCAGGGGCGTGAGGCTGCGTGTCCAGGTGGCGAGATGGTGCAATGTTCCTCCAGGTGAGCTGCTGCTGCTGCTCTGGCAAAAACCCCCGCTCCGTCGAGGGGCTGGCCCGCTTTTGAAGCGCCTCCGGGCGCGCTGTCAACGGGGACCGGAAGTGCACGCAAAGCCCGCTGGGAGCTGTAGTCTCCAGCCGCCGAGATGGTGATGGCGGCGAGACCAACAGCGTTCCCGGACCCAGGGGCGTGAGGCTGCGTGTCCAGGTGGCGAGATGGTGCAATGTTCCTCCAGGTGAGCTGCTGCTGCTGCTCTGGCAAAAACCCCCGCTCCGTCGAGGGGCTGGCCCGCTTTTGAAGCGCCTCCGGGCGCGCTGTCAACGGGGACCGGAAGTGCACGCAAAGCCCGCTGGGAGCTGTAGTCTCCAGCCGCCGAGATGGTGATGGCGGCGAGACCAACAGCGTTCCCGGACCCAGGGGCGTGAGGCTGCGTGTCCAGGTGGCGAGATGGTGCAATGTTCCTCCAGGTGAGCTGCTGCTGCTGCTCTGGCAAAAACCCCCGCTCCGTCGAGGGGCTGGCCCGCTTTTGAAGCGCCTCCGGGCGCGCTGTCAACGGGGACCGGAAGTGCACGCAAAGCCCGCTGGGAGCTGTAGTCTCCAGCCGCCGAGATGGTGATGGCGGCGAGACCAACAGCGTTCCCGGACCCAGGGGCGTGAGGCTGCGTGTCCAGGTGGCGAGATGGTGCAATGTTCCTCCAGGTGAGCTGCTGCTGCTGCTCTGGCAAAAACCCCCGCTCCGTCGAGGGGCTGGCCCGCTTTTGAAGCGCCTCCGGGCGCGCTGTCAACGGGGACCGGAAGTGCACGCAAAGCCCGCTGGGAGCTGTAGTCTCCAGCCGCCGAGATGGTGATGGCGGCGAGACCAACAGCGTTCCCGGACCCAGGGGCGTGAGGCTGCGTGTCCAGGTGGCGAGATGGTGCAATGTTCCTCCAGGTGAGCTGCTGCTGCTGCTCTGGCAAAAACTGGAAGGATTATGCCTCAGTGGTAATCCTCCCTCCACACACCAAATGCTGCGGAGGACCGGGGAGCATTGACTTGAAGAGATGTCTGCACTGGAGACTCGTGAGTGTCCAGGCTACAATTTCCGTGCAAGCTCCCAAGTACATTAAAAGATAGTTTTTAAAAACAAATTCAATTACTCCAATAAAACTCTAAAATACGTGCCATCTTCAAGCTGGGCTAAAATAGACTTGCAGCCTAGGTATCACGCAGTTCTCTCAATCTCTGCACGTCAGTGGCATCACCGGGTTAAATACCCTAAGGCCAAAGAGACAGGGAGGAGACTAGACCGTCTCCCTGCAAGATGGTGACTAGTAAATGGCTCACCAGAAGGGTGACGCCTCAGTGGTAATCCTCCCTCCACACAATCAGTAAGCGATGCGGAGGAGCGCGCAGTATTAACTTGAATAGATGTCTGCACTGGAGACTCAGTGAGTGTCGAGGCAACAATTTCTGTGCAAGCTCGCAAGTAGATTAAAAGATAGTTTTTAAAAACGAATTCAATTACTCCAATAAAACTCTAAAATACATGCCTCCTTTGCGCTGGGCTAAAATAGACTTACAGTCTATGTATCACGCAGTTCTCTCACTCTCACCTCACTCTCATTCCTGAATCTTCCTTGTGATGAAAAAATGTTCTAATCCCCCAGCACTATTCATGCATCAAGAGAGAACATCCAGCAAAGACGCCTGGTAGTAAATACATATATTAGGACATACCAATCCTTCTTCTTCTTTCTCAATTTGAAGCACCTCTAACTTCACCCTGCCCATCTTTTTATTCCTGATAATAATCCTGAACGCTGAATCAAGTCCCTGAAAGAAACTATTAGGAATTTTTATTGGCACATTAGAAAATTGGAATTTTAATCATAGAAGCATGACCTATAATGGTCAAAGGAAACCTGGACCATCTTTCTAATAGTCCCTTCATTTTACCTAAAAAAAAATTATAATTTAAATGAAAGAGACTAGAAAAGAAAAGATGACCGTCTCAGCAGAGAGGCATTGTACTGGATGGGCAAAGAATAATTGCTGCTATTGTAACCAAAAAGAGAGTCACAATCACCAGAGACATTTTAGGCAGGCTACGTTTTCAAAGCCTAACCCTTCAAAATGAGTTTCAAGAAACAAAACCCAGGCCTGTTGCAAAAACAGAACTGGCAAAGCCAATAGGCCCTGACTTTTTTGTAAATGCTGTTAAGTACTGTCAAAAAGAAGAAAAAAGTGGTGTGATGATGTAAATGTATTCATGGCATCATCACATGTGCGCACATGTTAACCATCACACACGCACATTGTGTCATCATGGTATGGCGGTGACAGGGTGATGACATATACCAGACAACGCGTCATGACGCAATGCCAATTTTGAGTAATCTTTTTTATTTAGTGTTACAGGATGACAAATGCACTGTTGCAAAAAAAAAAAAAATAAGACAGTACAGGCAAGGCAGAGTAGCAACCAAGGAGTAAGGGGGTGGGAAGTGCGACTAAAAACAGTTGATGATCTTTTAGTATAAGACATGGAGGGACAGGTGGTCAATGGAGGGAGGGGTTCTGAAGGGCGAAGCAGCAGAAACAAGAACAAGAAAAAACTCATGAAATGCTGGAAGCAGAAGTAAAAAATAGGTACCGAGTGAACAGTGGAAAGATACAAGCTTCTAATCAAAAGAATGGTAAATAAGTGAGGACACAGGGTAGAGACCAACACGAAAAGATAAATAAGAAAAGCCATTTATTAAGAAGCAATTAAATGCGATTGACAAGAAAGTCAACCAATGATACGGTCAGTAAGATTGCTTATAAGTAACAATTGCGAAGATGGTTTATGTAAGATGCTCAAATCTTTAAAAAATGAAGCTAAGAAAAAATAGCAATAACAGCACTATTTGACTGGTTACTTAGTAGATGAAATACTCTTAAACCATTTGTTAACCCAATACTCTCCATCAAATTGTGTTTGCTACGTCTAACACAGACAGTACAAATCCCCCGAACACAAGTTACTGGAATGATGCGCTTTAAAATGACTAGAAAAGATGTTTGTGAGCCAGATACCCAAATATCTAATTGGAGACGCTATCTTAACTTGCGACTGTAAAGAGGAAGGAAGGTCTTCTACTGTCACATTAAAAAACAGCAATTCTGTTTAATTTGATTTATCTTGTATCCTCCAATCTTAGTAAAATCCATTATCACCTGTAAAGTTCGATTTATGTAATCTTTATCTGGCTGGAGATATAATATCATGTCATCCGCGAAAAAGTTAAGCTTTGTCATGCCTTCTATGGGTGCCGTAATATTGATATCATTGCGCAGTTGAATTGCTGGTTTCTGATGAAAAATGTGAACAGAATGGGCGAAAGAGGACACCTTTGACAAGTGCCTCTTTTAATCACAACTGATCCTGCCATCTTCGAATTCACCAACACCTTTGCTTGAGCTCCCTTATATAAATTGGATAACATCAACACGGGTTGTGCGGGAAAACCAAACCGCTGGAGATAATAAAATAAGGCATCCCAATTCCCCAAATCAATGCCTTTTGGCATTAACCATCATGACTAGAGCTTTGCTATGATTTATTGCAAAATAATTTATAGCCTGAACTAGATACTGGGTGTTTGACGCCATTCAACGGCCTGCTATAAAACAACTTTGGTCTATATGTATTAGCTGTTATGCAGCAGGCATTATGCAAACCGCCCAGATTTTTGTAAACAATTTATAGTCCAAGTTAAGCAGGCTAATCAGCCTATAAAAATAACAGATGTTTGATTTTTATCCTTCTTAAGGAAATAAACTATTGTTGCTTCTTGGAATGTGGGAAGGGTCTCACACCCTCCTTTAATAAAATTTAAAAGATCTGCTAAAAATGCCCCAAGCTCGCTGAAAACTATTTTATAAAATTCTGTGGGGAAACCATAGTTTCCACATGCTTTGGCATTAGGCATTTACTTTAAAGTGTGTTCCATCTTGGTGAATGTTATGGGCTCCAGGATTAGCTGGAAGAGCGATTCAGATAAATGAGGAAGAGGCAAATTCTCATAATACTGTTGAATCTGACTGATTGGCTCAGAGTTTTGCGTCTGATAAATATCTGAATAGTGCTGTACCAAATGTTTTGCTATCTCTTTCTGATCGTATACTAACTTTCCTGTTAAAGAACCCTCTAAAGACCTGATTATTGCCTTTTCATTCTTAACTCTTATGGACCAAGCCAGGAACTTGCCAATGTGCTGATTTTCCTCATACATATTCTGTAGGTAGCTATTAGAATTATTTATTTCTTCTAGCATAAAAAAATCTCTAAGATTTTGTTTTGCCGTTTCTACTTGGCAAGCCTCGGGCCCAATCCCTCCACTTTGCTCCCTGGCATTGATGGCATTATCTAATGCTGTATGGAGACTTGTAATCTGCTGAAAGCGTTCTTTTCTTTGACTTGCTATATATACTATCACTCTCCCTCTTAAAAGTGCTTTAACAGCCTCCCATATAGAAAAATAAGGGCCCGTGTTTCGATTCATAGTGAAAAACTCTACAAAGAATTGTTTCATTTTGGCTACCCATTGTGAATTCAAAAGCAGTGATCTATCCAGTTGCCATCTAGGACTGTCCCTATGCTTTTCACTAATCAGATCCCCAGGATATTGCGGCATGGTTTAGGAAATTTAGCGGCACAAATATGGAAATTTAGCGGCACAAATATGGAAATTTTACAGTATTTTTGTGGCACTTTATTTTACTCATAATAATGTATTTTCAGCCTGAAATCAATGGAAACTGTTTTAGCAGAGTATTCCACTTTGAAATAGGCTTGTAGCTTTAGGATGGAATCATTTCCGCAACGTTGGCAGCCTTGCACCATGGTGCAAGGGTGCCTGCTGTGGCAGCATAGTGTGCGCCAGCGCAGGAGAAGCACAGAGATGCATCAATTTGTTACAAATATGACTCATCCCTGTGCTTCTAAAATCACGCAGTTCGGCGCAGCAAAATTGTTTGCGGCGCCTCAGTGTGTCATTTTGTTGTAAATGAGGCCCTAGATTTTAATATATAAATAGACAGAAGTGTGAGTGGATTTGGCCTATGTCTGAAGTGTTTTGTGGGTGTGCATGTTAATAAAAACTGTTCAATATGTGTTGTAAACAAGTGTGTAGCTGCTCCTGCTCATGACATTACCGAATGTATTTGAAGTGGTCTTTAAATACAGTTCACATTACGTTGAATATGGGGCCAGGAACGTGTCCAGAGATGAATGGTGCTACCCTTGGCAGGTGCAAAGCCAGGGCCACATTTTTGCATACCTGGACCAATTTGTATCCAAATCCGACCTTAGAAATCTGTAGGCAGTGTCAAGTTCAAAGATTCAAATCTCATTGAGGATAACCCAGCTTTTCATCCATCTTATGTTTTCAAAATGAGTGGCAGTTATGTGGGCAATAACAACACCTATTATTTACTTTGATAATTACAGTGAGATTGCATTGTTAAAAGATCATGATACCGGTACTATATAAATAGCTTAATACCTTTTTTGCTTACTGATTTCAGTTATTATCCTTATATATGAAGACCCTGTTATCTAGTAATGTCTCCATAGCTCAGTCTACTTAATATGCTTCCACTGTCATGCATTTTTAAAATGTGGGCATACTTATGTGGTCTGTGGCCCTGGTTTCATTCCAAAGTCCATAGCTATAAATGTTATTTTTAAACATGATTTAACAGACTTGAGTTCCTCTTAGAATGATCTGCAGCGTATCTTTAAATGATCACTTTATGGCAATATACTGTGTAATGCATTTTAGCTTGTTTAAGGGCTCGGTGGAAAAAAGATAAGCCTCATTTAATATTTTCTGTATATTAGATTGATAGCGATGCAAATGTATTCTTACTAAGGAAACAGTATCTATTATGGAAGTTTTACTAAGGAAACAGAATCTATTATGGAAAGAAGATCTACGGATTAACAATCAAGCTATTTCCCCACATTTAAAATATCTGTGCCATAGATCACATATTCCAAATTTCACAGGCAGTTTTATAAAAATCACTGCATTTTTACAAAACTGCCAATTTTGTGATTTTTTTGCAAATCGCGAAATTGTGAAATCCGGGAGGGTCTGACTAATCATTAATTCTAGGGTGACTATGGAGTGATATGAAAAAGCGTTTGTCCTAATTTCGGACTGCCCCCTACTTAATGATTTTGAAACTAAAAAAAATCAATTTGAGTTGTGGTCCTAAATCTGTGAGAAAAGCATTTGATCTCTAGATGGTCCTCTCTCCAGGGGTCACCAGCTGAAATATTGACTTGCAAGCTGTGCTACTTTTTTCTTTCTTGGTTTAAGCTGCTGGTTATTATTATTTGACGTGTCCTTAACCCAGTGCTGGATAACATTAAAATTCCCACCCCCAGATCAAAGGCCCAGATGCCCCCAAGGCAATGTCTAAGATCTTTGAAAGGGAATCAGTTTCATCAATTGTAGGGCCATAATAATTGATGAAATTCAGATAATGACCATTAGTTATTACTTTGACCCAAACTCACCTTCCAAGTGGATCTCAAATCACCTTCCTCACATCCCAATCAATGCCATTGGCCAAAAAAATTGCAAATCCCCTTACTGCCGCCTGTACGGATGCAAAGAAAGTATGGGAACATTTTCAGGGGGTTGACAACTTTGAGGTATTGCTTTTTAAATGGGTCTCTTATAAAAAGAGAACTTCTGGTGAAAGAGATACCAACCAGCCCATTAAGCTGTTTTATATTTTTTGTTTGCTATCCCATTGACATTGCATGAAAGGATCTTGATGTTACATTTCTCCAAAGACATCATCCTAGGAGCTTTAAATTATAGCATTTCACACCCTTCTTATGACATTTGGCACCCTTCCTGCCACTAAGCCAATAGCTATCAACTTTTACTTGTGCTTTCTGCCCTGAATATATCTGCTCTTTTTTCCAAATGCACCCACTCCACCCTAACTACCCTCCATCTAAAACCCTAAGTGCCCTCCCTTATGTCCCAGACTACAACCCACCCCTAATGGCAGGGGGAGAGCCCACCATACCCCTCCCAATGAAAATCTATCTAAGATTGGTGCCATGGCCTTGCACCCTTGCACCTTTCACCCTCCATCTCCCCTTAGCCCCGTCCAAAAAGGAAAAAAAAGAGACTATCAGCCTGATTCATGTACATGCCGTTTTGCGTGTCCCTAATAGCGAATCATAGCGATTCGCTATTGAGGACACGCAAAACGGCATTCATGTAGGAATTGCTACTTAAATAGCGATTCCTACATGTTCTTTATTTGCGAGTAGCAATTTGCTACTCGCAAATACTCCCCATTCATTCCTATGGGCCAAGAGGCCCATAGGAATGAATGGGGATTTGCGAGTAGCAATTTGCTACTCGCAACTAAGATAGCGATTTTAAGGGTGCCAGGGGTGTCCAAAGGACGCCCTGTAGCACCCCTAAAATGCACTTTTGGACAGGTGTTGCGCACACACATGTCCCACAGAAGCCTTAAAAAGCTAGTCTCCTACTCCAAATTTAATTAACTTCACAGTGCCGAAATGAAGGAAGTTGCCCGATTAGGGCCACCCGGGTCACTCGCTACCACCTCTCAGTCTTCCATACAAATAAAGAGTCGGTCAGACAGTAGAGAATAAACACCAAGTATATTTATTCAGATACACTTGAGCAGAGCCCAGTCTGCCCGGTCTCTGTGGATTGCTGCAGAGAGACTGACATCAGCAAACATAGTGATACATTATGTACAATTCAGAACCAATGAAGGCATGCCCAGACTGGAAATTTCCAGATGGAGGCAGCTACACAAAGAAGGTACAGAAGGATTTGTAGGCTATGGATGTTTTTATAAACCCATAATTCCAAACTATGCATTGCAGTTTCCAGTGTCTCAGCCGTATAGATTAGTACAATTGGCAAAATTGGACAATATAATGATATTTGAAAACTCTGACCAATGCCCCACTATGCTGCACAACTATAAGTCTCCTATTTTCTATGTGATTACACCAGTCCATACCTGCCCTAAGAGACAGACCCAAACAGTAAACAACTCTAACTCTCTCTAAAGGGACACCTAGGAGTTTAGGATTGAGTCTTGTAGTAAAGCCTGGGTTTAAGATCATAAATGTTGTTTTTGCTACATTTATTTCTAGGCTCCGCGGTTCACAAAATCTCTCAAAGTGCCATAGAATATTCTGAATGCCCATAGGAGATCTGGAGATTAGTAGGGTATCGTCTGCGAACATTAGTTCTTCTTAGTATTTCTTTCATTTAGTGACCTCTACTCCCCTAATATCTCACTTTAGTCTTTCTTCTTACTCTCATCCATGACCCTTCTGATGTTATTTATTACAGTTTTTAAACAGTCTTTTTGACAAAACAAATCAGCTGTGGCTGGCGTCTACTAATTCTGAACGTGCTGAGATTCTTTACTGCTCATTTATTTGTGATAAACAAGTAGTACAATGGGTCACAAACTATTTGATATTGTTATTTTTCTGGTATGCCAACACAACATCAGCCTTACATTTGTAAACTGGAAGGAATGCATCACTATACTGGATGTGAAGTTGTTAGATACTTGTTTCACTTGTAATAAACAGAACTATTGGTATAAATATTTATATTTGTATTTCTAGTCCATACAATCTGCATAGGATTTGCATGTCTATACATTGGTGTCCTCTAGACGATTACTACTATATCTGTTTGAAAGATATTTGGAAATAGTCCACCTGACCGAGATGGCTCAGGAAGCTGTGGGTGCGGCTTTTGTGTTGGGATTTTCACAGAATGTCAGGATCAGTTTATTACAATCTGCATAGGATGTGGACTAGGCAGTTGGCTGAACTCGGTTGCAAATCATTGTGTGGCCTCGCAAGAGAAAAAGAAAGGAAATTCTGAAAATGAATGTCCTTAAAACTTGAAAATATGCAGAGGACAGTCAAGGTGATAGGACGCGGAGCCCCGGACAGCAGAGACATGAGGATAGGACAGGGAAAGACAATGTGCACAGGTTCATACAAGATCTTAGGGCCATTACCAATGTGATTATCCCAAGCATCCCTGTGGTCCCCAACCATGCCACAAACATTTCTTGTATGCTCGCAACCAAGTGGTCTCTGTGGTTGGCCTTTATTCCATATTTTACTCCAACCCCTAACATGAGGAGAGTCAATATCACTTATATTTTACATCCCAGGAGTCTTAGCTTTTGATGGCCATACCTCCCCAAAGATTTACCGAGTCTCCTTCAATATTTTCCCAGGCACTGAAGAAGGATTTTGGTATGACCCCTGTCCACCCCCCCACAACCTCCTCCCCACTGCTCTAATTTAAAGTAGATGACTTACTTTTGGCATCTGATATTCTAGATAAGTGCAAGGAGGACTTGGTCAGACTCCTTGCCGATTTGGCTAACAAATAGCGTAAGACCTCACAAAAGAAGTTATAATTCTGCCTCCCGTGAGCAAGAAACTTTGGTCATGAAATCTCTGCTAAGCATCACCTGTCCTCTGAATGAGTTTAAGCCTTCCATAAGTTACCTTGCCATGTAACTTTCTTCCAAGTACGTACATTTCTGGGAATGCTGGGTATTGTATAAAGTGGATTCTGGGATACACTGACACAGCAACGCCTCAGCAAGATTATGTCTGAAATAATACACCCTGTAGAGAACTAGTGAAGCCAAAAATGCATTGGTGAAAATTAAACTAGTGTTAACTTTTGCACCTGCCATAGGATTCCCTAATTATCTCAAACATTTCACTTTGTATTGTTATGAATGTAATGAATTTGCCCTTGGAGTGTTGGTTCTAAAGAAAAAACCCTTGGCTTATTACGCTTCAATTCGGGATACAGGCACAACTGAGCTCCCATGCTGCCACAAATCTTATTGAAAATATTGTATTGATGGATCCATGAATGTGTTTGGTATTTCTATAGCACAAACTTAGCTCAATAAGTAGTTAGAGAGGAAGCTGTGTTGTGGATGGTGAATGCAATGTGATGCAGTGTTCTTTAAAAAGGTGAGTCTTCAACACTTTTATAAATTGGAACAGCATTGAAGCAGTCCTGATGGATACACAATTGTTGTACGTCATCCTGTGTTCATTGACTAATAAAGCATTATGTCTTGTTTTTTTTTCTTTTTTACACTTCTTAGTCAGCAGTCTGATGGAGTGTTATATGCGGTGTGCTGAAACTATCAGAGAAGGTGAGTTTGTCTGCAAGATAAGCTGGGGTGCTGGTCGTGTAAATGATGCAGTTGGTTTTGAGGATGGTGTGGTCAGCAAGGGAAGCTAATGGAGGTCCATCAGGATGGCAGGCGATATGATCATATTTCTTCAGACACTCGATGAGATGTGCTGCAGGGTGTAGGATGCGCTTACAGGATGCTAGAGTTGAGTCAGGAAGGCCATGGAGCAAGGCATTTCCACCATCCAGGTGCAAGAGTACGAGTGCTTGAACAGCATTTCTGAAGTTACTTTCTGGAAGAAATGGTTTGGCCTTCCTTAGCAGAGAGAGCTGGTACCACGGCCCATTGCTGTGCTCCATTTTCTGATTGTGCTCTTTCCCACTACAAAAACCCAGCACCTCTCCACAGCCCCATTGTCTTGTTATGAAATATTGTTATTCTCTGCTTTTCATATTACTTTGTCCCACTGTCATGCTTTGAACGTTGCTTCTTTAATGCTCACCAATGAGGATAGGGTGCACCCTTGTTACTGCTCATGTCATAAAAACCCTGCATTGACCATACTGATGTGCTAATTACTGACTGTGAATTAACACATTTTTGATGTATTATGTCTCAGAAATTATGACAGTTTCGTAGCTGCCATTTATGCTGTATGCACTGTGTATCAAATTGTGGAGAGGTTTATCTATCCATTGTGAAATTCTCTCTATTTGCAGAGCTTATTGCTGTCACTCGAACCTACATCCTAGCCAAAGAAAAGACTGTTGCTGTATCCACAGACTGCAAATACGCATTTGGAGTGATGCACAAGTTTGTGTTCTTTTGGATGCAAAGTGTTTTTTTAACCTCGGATGGAACCCCCTTTTAACAAGCAATTGCAATGCAATTGGTCTAGCCTTTGGAACCTTATATGTATTTAGCTGTGCAGCACATTAGCCTGTGTGCTGAAACATCTACTGTTCTTTAAAATGGAGGGAAAGTAGGCACCAAACTGAGTGACAAGCGGGGTATGGGAACACATTGGGAGAAATATTACCTTTCGGCTGGAAATGGTATAGTTTAAAGCTCTGTTTTTCATATAAAATCCGGGCCTTCATCTCACTGAAAATACAAGATTTGAAAGAAATATTATTGTCTATGGGTGCTCGTGGAAGACAATTTCTATGGACTGGAATCTAGAGAATGCTAAAGTGATTCTGGTATTTTACTGACCTCTGCTGGCTGTTTTCTATCAAGAAAGTCAAATAGAGGCCGTTGCCAGAAAAAAAAGAAAGTCCCTCAGCAGAAAGCAATTCTGGTATTTTACTGACCTCTAATGGTCATTTTCTATCAAGACAGTTAAATAGAGCCAGTTGAAAAAGCAGAAAGCAATTCTGGTATTTTACTGATCTCTACTGGTTGTTTTCTATCAAGACAGTTAAATAGAATTTTTTTATTTATTTATAAAGTTTTATATAGCACGGACTAGACCCGATGAGGGTATCAGAGCGCTTTACATAAGTTACATCAAAAGAAAAGTTGAGCGCTAGGCACATATAAATGTGTATCTAAGAAGAGATCATGTAAAATGTAAGTTCTCCATGAAGGTCAGGATTGTGTTAGTCATTCTCGTCTAGAGATCAACACGTATCTTGGTAGATGAGCAGCTTCTGGTTCGTATCAACTTGCCTCAGGGCTGGGATCAGGAGAGAGTTTTATTCATTAGAAGTAGTTTGACTTCTTTTTTGAAGGATGTGGTGGAGGGGTTCATTCTGATTGCTTGGGGCAGGACGTTCCATATCCTCAGTTCTAGGCTAGAGAAGGTGCGTGTGTAGGTTTTCTTTTTCTTACATTTTTGTGGTTTCAATAGGAGGGTGTTGGTGGTTCTAAGAGTTCTGCTATTGCCTGCTAATTCAAGTTTATTGGCTAGATACTTTAGTGTATTGAGGTGCAGGGCTTTGTGCGTCATGCATGCAATTTTTAGCTGTGCTCTTGCCTCATAAGGGAGTCAATTTAGTTCCTTTAGATCCAGGTGATGTGGTTGTTCTTTCTGGATCCAGTGACGAGTCTTGCAGCTGCACTGAGTGAGGCACTTAAAGGAGCCAGACTGTATCTCGGCAGGCCACATAAGGTTGTATTCCCATAGTCTATTCTGGGTAAAACTAATGATTGAACAGCTATTTTTAGGTCGTTGTCGTTGAGGAAGGGTTTTAGTTTTCTGGGAATGCTCATATGAAAGTTGGCTCCTCTGGTGGCTGTGCTGATGTGTTCCCTCATGTTGAGATTCTTGTCCAGTATTATTCCCAGTGATCTTGTGGAATTGATAATGTGAGGTTTGCATTTGAGGGCTGTTAGGTGTTTCATCCAATTTACTATGTCACATTGACGCAGTTGAACAGAAAAAAAGTCCCTAAACGGAAGCAGACAAGTCCTAGGGCTGAACTCCAGAACCCACAAAGTACATACATAAATAAGTATATACTAAACTATATTCAAGAGGTCTTGATGCTCAACTTAAAAATTGACAATGTATATAAAATCTTTCAAACACATTCCAGTTACCAGAAAAGGTGGCAGTGAAGAAGTGGGCCACACACCAGCATCTTTGCGATGATGTTTCAAGGGGCAACACCCTAGCTGATTTGCTGTTAAAATGCTGCCCTGTCTAAGACTGCTGATGCTGGTATGTAAGTTACGAGAAATTATGTATTCCCTTTACCAACATTAAAGGACTTATCGCAGTTGCAGGAGTAAGCCTCTCAAAGTAAAATGCAGTCCTGGATCAAGCAGCAATTTAAAAGAGAAACTGAGAGGGAACAGCAAGGAGATTGTGGGCACACAGAAATTTCTACTCCCCAAGCTCGCCAGGTTGTATCACCGAGCCACCCTGTTGGTAGACACAAGACACACAAATGATGGACGGAATGCAGAACAAATCAAAACATCTACCCCCAGTGAACAGATCTGGGTAAAATCCATCGTTCTTTTGCTCACCATGCCACCCTAGTTTAGATCTAGCCATATGCTAATCAGCCTTGACCCTGTGCCTCATGGGAACAGTCCAGCCGAAACTGCCAAGCCAGGTCCTCCCTGGCCCGGAAAAAAAGCATCCTAGGACCGGCTTCGGGGTTTCACCCCTCATCAGCCAGGCTAGCTAATAGCCAGTAGCACAGTGAGCCCGGGGGCCATGTCTGGGCATACCCAGATCACTTAGGGTGAGAAAGCAAAAGACACACAAATGATGGACAGAATGCAAAACAAATCAAAACATTCACCCCCAGTCAACAGATCTGGGTTAAATCCTTCATTCTTTTGCTCAACATGCCACCCCAGTTTAGACCTAGCCTGTTGGTAGGCACAGCGTGAATCGTGCCATGGAAAACCCATTGATTGGTATGCTGAATTCTTTTCTTCCAAAGCCCAGAGTTACTGCCAATCCTCTGCCAGCTGCTGCCTTACTTCTACTAATGGAGGAGCTGTCCTTGCTTGTAATAGGACAGATGCAGGATAGATATCATCCAGGTAGACCAGACTATGCAGCCAAGGCACAGAGCTTTCCGCACTTTAAACATCACAGTGGGTGTGAAACAGAATTCCGCTCTATCTCAATGCGAGGGCTCGGCATAGAAACAGGGTATGTGCCAGTCACTTCTTCAACCATTGAGGACTTATCTTGATATTAGAGCTCCACTGATCTCGGGTAGAGGTTTGGCTTCAAAATAGTCTACTTTAAAAAAAATCCTATGTATTCTTAACACGCACATGGGAGGAACACATTCCTTTCAAATAAATACTGTTCCTGCGTCTCTTATATCAAAAAGCGGCATGTTTCAGTTAAAGAAAAACATGACCGTATTATTTCAATAAATATGAAATTGCCAGAGTAGTCTTGAGATTATGGAGCACAACAGAATACAAATGCACTTTCCCCAGTTTGTGATACAATCGTAACGCTAACGCTGGTCACGTATCTCTTTTAAGAGCGTGCTGAAATATGGCGTCTTTCTTATTATGTCCCTGCTGTCGGCCTGAGGTGTGGAGAAATAACAAGCAGCCTATTTTTGCATTTCAATACTGATTTTCAGGAACTGCGGCTATATTTCTAGGAGAAGCTATCGGTACATGGTCGCTTCCGGAATACGAAAGTATGCTGGAAAATGATTATGATTTCGAAAAAGCCCTTTTCATTCTGAAGCAACGGAGTATAGACGCGGGTCGCTCTAGCTACCGCGCTGACGTTAACGAGGAAATGGAAAAGCGCCTATTTAAACAGCGGTATTGTTTCTGCCACAGAGAGCTCGCAGTCTGCCTAATGCTTTCCCCGAGTGTTCTATCAGGTAGGAGCAATCAAGCCATCCTGAGTGAAGGAGTTGCCATTATAAGGTGGACGCCCCCCGTATATTCCTGAAGAGACAGCGTCCCCAGTGTTAATGCTTTTCTCAGAATTCCTCATTCTTCTTGACGGTATTGTGGGGGCGAACAGCGAGCGCTCAGCACTGTGGTCACAGTGAAAACAAGGGGACATATTTACAACGAAGTGACGGAGCGCGGTGTTAGCCTTCCTGCCTTCCGCCACTTCAGGAACGCAGGGCTGCACCGTATTTACAACATTATGGTGCAGCCCTGCGTTTCCCCCTGCCCTGGCACTAAACTTAGCAGCCTAGCGCCAACACAGGCACCCTTGCACATAGTGCAAGGGTGTCTGCGTTGTAAATATGGGGCAGCGTCAAAATCAATGCATGTTATGGTGGCACGCCCACCGCAACACCCCTTGCCCTATCGTTTCACGCTAAGTACAGCGTGAAAGGGTGCCTTATTTACAAGGGAGCATTATGGCACGTTAAGTAGCTTAACGCTGCTTTGTAACTAAGGCAAAGCCATCATCGGCAACACAGCGTCACTAAAAGTGACGTTGTGGTGGCCATTGGGGCTGGTAAATATGCCCCAAGATTTCAGTACACTCTTTTGGAATCAGAAATGAGACCTCTGTTGTCTAAACTGAGCGACTGCGTTTGAGACGTGTAAGCGCATGGGTACGTGCTTAAAATTCTGCTCCTCGGGGATCAGTTGTCTCAAAGTACATAAACGAAAGTTTCACAAGTTATAAATATGGGGTAGGTGAAGGTGTGTAGCTTTTGTATGTAGCTGGTGTAAATGAAGACATTTAGGGCTAGATGTAGGTCGGTCGGTAACGGCCGAAAATCGGTATTTTCGGCCGTTACCGACCGGTATTTCAGAAATGGTATGTAGGGGCATTATTTTAACGAATCGGTAAAAATACCGATTCGGTAATTTTACCGATTCGGTAAAATAAAAAATCGGTAAATTTACCGATTCTGAGGCACCGAGATGTAGATGGGACTCTTCAGAGTCCCAGAGGCCTTACAGAATCGGTGTTTTACTATCAAATCCAATTTGATGGTAAAATACCGATTCCGGTGTGCATGCACATGTGTGCATGCACACCTATGCCATGTGACAGGCAGACCTGCCCTTAGGGCATGTATGCCTGCCACATGGCAACCAAGCCTGTTTTGGGGGTGCCAGAGGTTGTCAAAGTGACTCCCTCTGCACCCTTGTGCAAATCGGTATTTACCGATTCGGTAAATACCGAATCGGTAATGCCCATTCATTCCTATGGGCTTCAAAGCCCATAGGAATGAATGGGCATTACCGATTCGGTATTTACCGAATCGGTAAATACCGAATTCTTCAGAATCGGTATTCCAGCACATCTGGAATACCTACATATCCACCCCTTAGATTTACCGATTTTTAATTACCGAATCGGTAAAATTCGGTAATTAAAAATCGGTAAATCTATTTAACCTACATCTGGGCCTTAGGGCCTTATTTACGAAGCCCATAGCGGCACTTTTGTGCCATCGCAGCATCACTTTTTTGACGCTCCAGTGGCGCAATATGCAGCTACATATTTACAAGGCCACGCATAACCACTTTACTTGGCTTTTCATGGCCTTGTAAATATGTGCCCCTTTCACACAGAGCACTACTTGACTGGGGCGTTCCATAGGTGTTGCTGTGTGTGTTCCCACGCAACACCTATGGCGGCATATTTACAAGAGGATATCGCTACCAGAACATCACTTTTAGCGCCATTCTAGTGGTATTATCCTCTTTGCCGTATCTACAAAGCAGCGTTAAGCCACTTAACGTGGCTTCACTTCATCTTAGAAATAAGGCCAATTTTCGCGCTTTACTTAGCATGAAAGGGGCATGCAACGAGTGTTGCAGTAGGCGTTCCACCACATTTCTTTCTGCTGCACCATATTTATATGCCTGTGGCATTGCCAAAAGCTAAGACCAGGGAATGCCTGCAGCACACATAGAAAAAGCAAATCGCAGCCCACATGGAAAGAGCAAAAAATGAGGAGAAGTTAATAATTTCTCCTCCTATCGCCAGTCCAAGACCAGAAGGCATATTTACAAGCCCCTTTTGCCACCGGGGCATAATTTTTTCTGATGCTTTGGTGGGATAGCACCATTTCACATATTTGCATGGTGGCGCTAAGCCACTTAACGTGGCCACCTTGTAAATATGCCCCTTACCGCTGCAGTCTGCTGCAGCAAAGGAGCAGGCAATGGGTGTTGCCCATTGCTTTTTGACGCTGCCCCAGATTTACAAGGCTGGGGCAGCTCCTAGAACTAAGGCCGGGAAATACATGTTCTTAGAATGGCGATACTTGGAGAAATAATTAATTTCTCCTTGTTTTTTGCTCTTTCCATGTGTGCTGCACTCTGCAACACAGATAGAAAGAGCAAGTTGCCATTATTGATTGTTTATGTGCAGGAAGGTGTCGCTTCCTGCACATAAACAATTACTCATGCAGTGCAGGCCCCCTTGCGAAAAATGGCTCAACCCCTCCTGGAATCCCAACATCACCACTACCACTCCTAACGGCTAAGGGCGATACACTGAGACTGCACTGACAAACACGGCAGAGGCATCACGATCATGCTCAAGGAAATTATCCGATGCACCATCACCAACGATGAGCCAACAGCCCTCATGAAACACCTTAACTTCCGCTTATAGACCGACGCTAAGAGGAACGCTCGCCTACAGTACCCCAGGACCCCGACCAGCTTTCTGTGAGGCCATCTCCATCCGCCTCTAGGCATAGCCTCCCACCAATACATCCTACTTGGTGACTTCAATTTCCACGTTGACAACCCTAACTACGCGAACTCCATCACCCTCCTAGAGAACCTGAACAACATTGGCCACACCAACTGGTCACCGAACCTACGCACAAATCTAGATAAACACTTGATTCCACCTTTACCCCCAGTGACAAGGTCAAATTCACCCATGTCACTGAACTCATCTGGATTGACCATGCCTTCATCCACTTTACCATCTTCGACACAATGGCCAAGCACCACTGCCCCCCCCCCCACCAAAGCTTAGGCAAGGTAACCAAGACTCAATGGACACAGGCCCTTAGCTCCACCCAACCTGAAACGTCTGCAGACCTTGACCAGGCCATCCAAAACTTCTCCTCCTGGATCACCAAATGCGCCGACATCGTTGCCACGTTGAAACCACAGAAAGCCAACAAAACCTCAAAACAAGTCACCTGGTACAACCCAGAACTCAGACCCACCAAGCGCAGCTGCTATCATTCGAGAAGCTTTGGTGCACTACCAAGAACCCCACCAACAGAGCAGCTCACAAAACAGCCCTCAGCAATTACCACCTGCACCTTAAGGAAGCCAAGAGAGCAACCATCACGGCCTCTATCAATGCTGCAGTCGACCACACAAAGGAACTCTTCAAAATAGTCAAGAGAATCTCTAACCCAACAGCCACATAAAACACCATCCACCCCTACCAAGATCTCTGCGACACCCTCACATACTACTTCCACGGCAAAATCGCCATCACTTCAACACCCGCAACCCATCTATCTCAGCCTCGACAACCTCAACTTTCAAGCAAGTACCAGCCGAACGATCACCACCTGGTCAACACTCAGACCACCACAGCCATCATGTCATCCATCTACTCTATGGGGTCCACCGAGTCCTACTCTCACTATCTTTCGAACCTCACAACCAACCCAAATAAAACGGAGCTCACAAGTATCCTGAACACCTCCGTCTCCACAGCAACCTCCCCTGATAGTTGGAAACATGCAGATGTCGGATCCCCCTGAAGAAACTCTCTGCCGACCCCAGCAATCTCAAAAACTATTGACCAATCTCCCTGCTCTCCTACCCAGCCAAAGTACTCTAGAAAACCATTAAACAACAGCTCACCGAATACATGGAGCACAACCATCTCCTTGACGCCTCCTAATCAGGATTACGCTGCAGCCTTTTTTTGCTGCATAATATAGTCAACACTCAGGCATACATTTGTCCTCCTTTGCTGCATGATTCCAGTGCCACCAAAGCAGGCAGCACATGTTGAAAGTGCTTATGAATGAAGGAGAGAGACTGTGAAGTTTGCGAACTTAGTTTGATGTGAGTGCAAATCCTGCATTGCTGATCCCTGGTGAGTTCCAGCTCCTACTGTTGGACCAAAGCCAATGGAGAAACCAATGGGTGAGGCTGACTGACCTTAAGGGCAGGGCCAGCTTTAGTGCTGGTGGCGCCCTGTGCAACAATGTTTGTTAGGGCCCCCCAATGACCACCTCCGCCATCGATTCCCTCACTCCCACCCTTTAACAGTGCCCATTAAGTCTCCATAACCACACTCTCTCTCAGATGCATTTAATTTGATTGACAGCACCGCTAATAGCAAAGTACGGTGTCAAAGCACTTTACATCACACACATTACACAGAGACCATCAATTACATGTGTGTAAATCACTGTATATAAAATGTTACATAAGACTAAGGACTACAAGGTGTAGAAGTCCCATGACAACCATACTAATAAGCTGTAAAGTTTAATTGTGATAGGTCTGGAGAAACACAAATTCATAATTTGATTTGTAATACCATGGTTGGGGTTCTAATCAGAATTGATTTCTATACAAAAGAACACTGGGGGGACAACATAACACTCTAATTTGTACCGTGCAGTTTGCATGCAGCTCGTAGATGCAAGTAACAAAAGGATCTCTGATAATAACAGTAACCCACTAACTTATTTATATTATGTGAATTTGTGATCTGCATGGTACATGTTCTTTGCAGCAGGCAAATTAATCTGCTGTCCTACCTTTCCATGAGTCAAAAGTTTCACTAGACTGAACTCCGACCTCTAGAAAGAACATTATTCACTAGAGTTATCATGACATTTTTATTTTTGCGTAAAATTGCTGGAGTCCAGGTAGTAGGCAGCAAGAGCTTTTAAAACCATAATATACATGCAAGCACAATTCCCCCCACTCTAAGTAAGTGGCCGGTCGGTCATGCCAGTTACACCACACTAGATCTGGCCCTTCTCAAGGGTCCTGCAACCTCAGTGACAGAGTCACTGTTGTTCTAAGGTGTGTTGCTTCATAGGCTTGCCCGCACGACTGATGGCGAACTTCGGTATGCATTGTGGTGGACAAGCCTTGACGGTTAACCCACACTTGCCACCGCTAGGGTCCACCTGCTGTTGCTAAGACACCAGGCCTTCTAAGGTCCTGTGGGCCTTCTAAGGTCTAGCATAGGTATGTGCTCCCTCAGGAGAGAGGTCTGGTGGACTGGTCATGAAGGCTGAACCTGGTTCTCCAGTTCCAAATTCAGCAGCTCTGACCATAGTGCCACGTCCTCCCCCCCACTGACCCCATACTGCCCCACTGAGAGAAACTCGCAATGCCTTCAACTACAACCCAACTGTGCCCCGCTATAAGCACCTGGATGCAGCTCAATTTAAATTATGCACTAGGCAAGGGCAATATGCTGCCTACAAAAAAAGAAACAACATCCTGGAAAAAGCAAACACTCTTAGGGAATGCAAAGCATGTGAAATTTGAGCAGGAACAACATGGTTACACTAATGCTTTAACACTCACCATTCAAAAATCAGTGAGCGCTTTTACCTGAAAATTTAAGGACATGACTACAGAGCCCAGAATGGACCCATGTTAATGTCCATTGCATATAGCCTTACAAAACGTAGGCAGTATGGTAAAAAGACCACATCCCTGAAATTCAGAGCCACAGTACACATTTTGTTTTTCAATCCACTCATTGCAGTACCTCCAGGATTGGTGCACTAGTTTCCCGCCTGGGGAAAACAATGCTGTGCAAAGAAAGACAAGAAAACAAAAGTAGTGCTTCACTGCCAAACTCTGTAAAGTGGCCCTAATTTGTTTGGGTGCGAATAAAATCAATCTGGCCCCTTTGCTACCACTGTGTCTTGCTTTATTTATTTATATTTCATAGTTTTTTAACCTTTTATTCCAGAGGCTGCACTTTGGAATAGACAAATAGCAGAAAAAGACAACACTTCCAGCAAAAGTGTTTTTCTTTTTTAGATCAATTTCACAGGCGAACAAATAAACCAAAGAAGGAAAGAGAGGGTGAGAACTGTTTCTTGCGGTCACGGTTTTCAGTAAGTGAGAGGAGCTGCTAGACAGAAAGAAAGAGAATAATAGGAAGAAAGAAGGGGGCAGCCGAACCATCAGAGCAGAAGTGGACACTGTCATTGTAATCTCTGAGGAAGAAGGAAAAGACAGTAATTTTCCTTCTCTGCCCGCCTGCCCAGTCCGTCCCCGAATGGCCTTATCTAAAGGCCTTGGCTATTTCTGCCGCCCTCTGACGCTTTTTCAAATTTAAAAAGTAAGGTAACGGAATCTATGGAATTAAAGAAGTTGGGGCACGCCGTGCCCTGCTGATCGCGCCCCCTTTGACCATTGCCTCAACCACAGAGAAAATGTGGCCCTGATCCTCCTCAACCACTCTGCTGCATTCAACATCGTCTCCCACCACACCCTCACGACAGACTCTACAACAGCAGCATTCAGCAAATTGACCTTCAGTGGATTGCCTCCTTCCTTCCAGGATGCATACAGAGCATTTGATTGCCTCCCTTCACCATCGCACCCAAGGACATCATATGGGGCGTACCACAAGGATCATCCCTCAGCCCCACTCTTTTCAACTTCTACAAGATCCCCCTCTCAGAAGTCATCAGATCTCATGGATTCAGCATTATTTCCTATGCACACAATACTCAACTAATACTCTTGCTCACTGAAGACCCCTCCAATGCCAAAACCACCTTGTGCTTTGCAATGACCAGCCTAGCCAATTGGATGGGAGACAACTACCTCAAACTCAAATCAAACATAACAGAAGTTCTGATCTTTGGAATGAATGCCTCTGCATGGGACCACAGTTGGTGGACAGAAGAACTCGGCCACCCAACCACACTGACTTACCATGCATGCAACCTCTGCATCATCCCTGACAGTCAAATGACCATGAAATGGCAAGTCAGAACAGTTGCCTCCTCCTGCTTCCTCACCCTCTGCATGCTCTGCAGAATCTTCACATGGATCCCAGTCAACACCAGAAAAACCTGTCACACAGGCCCATGTCACCAGCCGCCTTGACTACCGCAAAGCTCTCTAGGCCAGAATCCTCACCCAGCTCATTAGAAAACCCCAGACCATACAGATCGATGCAGCCAAACTCATCTTGGACTTCCCAAAATGGTCCCACATCACTTCTCACCTCAGAAACCTCCACTGGCTCCCCATCCAGAAAAGATGTCACTTCAAGTTGCACACATCTTCAAAGCTCCTCATGACCAAGGATCATCCTACATCAACCACCGAGTGAATTCCATCTGCCCTCGAGACACCTGTGCTCCACTTCACTCACCTTCACACATATCCTCTGCATTTGATGGAGGTGCATTGAGGGTCGCTCCTTCTCCTACATCTCTGTGACCAGGAATGACCTGCCCCTCCACCTTTGAACAGCATTCTCTCTGGCAGACTTCAGAAAGAGACTCAAGACCTGGATCTTTGATGGAAACCTGGCACCCTCATTGCCCAGATACCCTTAGCGGTGACAGTGCAGTGCTTTACAATTGACTGATTGATTGGTTGGTTGATATCTCAATAGCCTGTTGATCAGCTCTTTCTTTATAAGATAATAATATAGAACAGCATTGTGGAAAACACTAGTTTTTACCTTGTTAATGAAATGTATCATACTTATTTCTCCTCTGTATCTTCCCAGTCCTGCTTTCCTGTGATGTCTAATTGGGAAAGAAGTGCTAGTGTAAAAAAAATGTGTGCCACGCCAACAACCACCAGCTCACACTAAGCACTTGATAGTTGATTAAAGTGGCACAAGGTGGATTTAAAACTATAAGACTTAGATCGTCATTAATAGTTCGGCAGTCCAATGGACTGCCAAACCCGTGGTGGCTGTCCGTCTGCTGCATTAGAACTGTGGCGGTTGGACTGCCACAGGACCATTGCTGCCTCTAGGGATCCAAGATCCCTGACTGTGGCGCAGTGGTCTGAGGCCCCTAATATGCTTGAGGTGCCACTGTGGCACCGTCAAGAATATTAGGAGTTTCATCACCGCAACACTTTTCATGGTGGTGCGACAGCCAAAGAAAGTGTGGCATGAGGAAACAAAGGGGCCCTACAGGGCCCCCTTCTGCCTCTGTGTAATGAGGTACATGCAAGGGGACACATGTTTTGCCCCCCTATGTGCATGCACCCCAGGTCCTGCAAGGTCCTGCAGAAACGGCCTCTAACGCTCTTAATACAGGGCTTTTTTCAAAGGCATGGCCGTGGGACCACCAAAGAACTGCCCGCCAGAGTTGAGATAAGTAGTACTCTGGTGTGGCGGCCCCACTCAGAGACCACCAAAGTCATAATAAGGCCCTTAGAATTCAACTGTCTGACATTTGATTTAAGCATCCACAGGCTTCTCAGCAGAGATACAGGCACCAGCACTCTTTCTTTCTTTCTTTTTGAAAGTAAGCATTGGTTGTATCCCTCTCATTCCTGAGTAAATACCATAAAATGTCATAATGTCCTGGCTTATTCTTGAAAGACTGCCTTATTAAGGTGCACTTAGCTCCTGTATGGACCAAATCTGGTGGCATACATTAGTAGTTGAAATTCTACAGATTAAAATTCTTGGGTGACATTGTACCCTGCACCTTCCAGTAGGATGCAGTTCTGTTGCTACTGGACGAGATCCTCAGACTGATGTTATGTTATGTTATATTATGTTATTTTGTGGCTTCTATAGCGCACGGCTACTCAGAAGAGTGTCCCGGCGCTTTATTAACATCCTGAAAAGCAAACACAACACAATAAAAGAAGGGAGAAGAGGAAAATAAAATCTAAGAGGCAAACAGCCAGGTTTTTAGGCCCTTCCTAAAGGATAGCAAGTTTGAATTGCTACGTAACGCGAGGGGCAGTGAGTTCCAAAGCAGGTACCATAGTGGTTTATGCTCAATAGATTAACAACCTGTAATGATTGAGTAAAGTTCATTCTTGTGAGTGGCATCGAGTTTGCTCATAGGTGTATTCTGTACACTTGGCTTTTTCTTGGTTTAGATTCTATGGGTAAACCTCCTTGAGTAGTTTGTTTTCCTTTAGGTTGTCCTTCCTTAACTTGACCAATTAAGCCAAACTACAGTTAGCTCCTCCTAGCTGAGGTACCAGAACCTCCTGCTCCTCCCCACATAAACCCCCAATCCCAGCAAGGAACATTAAAGCTAGCTACTAATACTACCCATAGGAAGTACTGTCTTATGCATTTCTGTCTGCAGATCAGTCTTGCAGTGCTGCTGGCGCATGGATGCCATTGATTAATTGGCTTGAATTTGTTTTTATGTGCACTAATCTTGCTCAGGGCTTTGGAAAACAAATAAGGTTTTGCTAGCTCTAGTTCTTGTTGCTATACTTTCCCTCAGTTCTCAGGTAACAATGAGGCCCTGATTGCCCCTCATGTCATTAAAATCTCCCTTTTCAGAAGGACTGACCTCTACCACAGAGGCCGACCCTCATAGACTAGCTTAAACTTGTTATTATCTACACTTTCAACATTGCCACTCCCAACCTGCTAAAATAACCGCAACCCTTCTAGGGATTAATCTCATTAACCTCCAAATAAGTGTCCCCTTTAAGTTAAACCCCCACTGCTCCAGGACCAACACTACATATCTTGGCAAGTATCTGTAACCTGAACTGGATTAATCAATAACCTGCAATTCATATGGCACATGAAATTGGCGCTCTTGGCACTCTAGTCTTCATACCACATTACCAAACAAGCCATAGGCAGCTCCCTCAGTTTGAACCAATACCCCCCAATGCTTCCCAGGTTCTAAGCTTTCTCACCTCTCTTGTATTTGACTGTGCATTGCCGAAGCTAATAATTAGAACTTCGCTTGGATTTAACTATAACCCACAGTAAAAATGTTATGTGGTATCATATTTCCAGAGATTCTGAAAACAAGCAATTGAAACCTGTGTGCCTGGCACACCCACCCCACTACGTCAGATCAGCTCTGCAATCCCATACTATACTGCTACCTCCTGGAACCGGTAATATAGCACAAGGGTTCAACATGTACTATGTTAGAATCGGAGGTCTCTAGTTGGCACAGGTATGCACTTGTGACAAGCAGGGACCTTCTCCTCTAGTCAGGGCAAGGGAACTACTCCGCAAGAATAACCCCTGCTCACCCTCTAGGTTGCGTGGCGCGAGCAGACAAGGCTAATACTCAGGGCGATAGTTAAGCATTTATGATCACATACAGTAAACCCACTGACCCACCACAAACGGACACCAGTCGTAAGATTGTATCAAAGATATGTAGACTTTATATAAAAATACTTCATATGCAGAATTATCACAAGACCATATAACGTTTAGCGATTGAGGGCCACCAGATTTAAATAGGCATTTGTTCTTTAAGCGTTTCTTGGGTAGCAAGGTACGATGACAGGGAAAACAAACGTTGTGGACCCTGGAATCGATGGGAACTCGGGATAGAGTTCAATTGTACCTTGCGTTGAGTGTCCAAGGCAATTCAGGCGCAGCTACTGGTGAGGGCGGACCCGGGACGAGGCCAACGGTTCTCCAAAGGATCTGTCCGGCTCGGAGCCCCCTCGAGGTGCGAGGCGGGTGAACGGGACGGTGTGGAGGGTTGTGGCGATCCGGGGTCTGATGCAGCTCACGGGGCGAGGCGCCGTTCAGGCCTGCGGGGCGTACTACTTCTTAGCACGCCAGGTCGTACCTGTGGATCTGTGAGGGGCGTCGCTTTCTCGGGCAGACGGGTGCAGCACCGGGCCTCCGGTACCACTGTACGGAAGGCCTTTCTTGAGGAGCGGCACGAGCCTTGGTATGCAGGAGGGCAAAGTAAGACAGTCGGGTGCGTTATGACGTACGGACCGTCCGAGGCTATCAGATGCGCTCGGTGCAGATTCCGGCGGGAGAAGATGAGAGGCGCACAACGCGCTCCGTAGCAGGCGAGGTGACAGGAGAGCGGGCGGCCCGGCACTGAAGCGACTCAAGCTTGAGCGGGGCTCTCGGCGGTGGGGCGACCAGGCTCCGAGCTGTCACGACCTTAGGAGGGGCGAAGGCACCCAGGTCACAACTCCGGCGAGGGAATAAGAACTAAAGGCCCAACAGCAGACGGGCACAGGCAGAAGAGAACCCAATGGTCCTGGGGTTCCGTTCAGGGGGCAAGCTCGTGATCAAGCCCTTGGAGATTCTTTCAGACACAAGTCTACAAAGTCCTCTCTGGTCTTTTCCTCTCCGTTCTCAGCAAGGCACCACTGCAGGCCAGTCCTTCAGGGCAGAGACCGGTTTCCTTACTTCAGCTTCTCTTGGTCCTTCTAGTCAGGCAGAGGTTCGTCGTGGTCAAAACAGGATCTGATTTGTTAGGAGCAGGGCTCCTATATTTATACTCAGTTTCTTTTGTCTTTGCAGGGCAGGGGGCCTGAGCCTGTCTTTGCAGGCCAGGGGGCCTGAGCCTGGTTCAACCCAGTTTTGGGGCACTCTGTTGACAGGAAGCTGCCGTCTTCTTTCAGGGTGCAGGGCAGGGACATCAGACGCTCCGCAGGAGGTGGAGCCAGCATTGTGGTGGTGGAGCACAACCCTATTCAGAGCCAAGGACTATTCCGCCCACCCATCCTGGTGTAAGCACCCTATTCACTACCTGGTAACCCAGACTGTCCCCGGGAATCCCCCAGCCCTGTCACTCACACAAACCCAGACAGCAGATACGGATGTATGACATTACAACGCATGCTTTTACCACGCATGCTGTTACAATGCAGTTTTTACAATGCATGCTGTTACAACGCATAGCGCTTTGGGGTACTGGATACTGAATAGTTTAATTTACTATTCCAACTCCAGTCCCCGTGGATAGTAGGGAAGGTGTTGGATAGTAAATTAAAACTATTCCTTATCCTAGAGCGTCCCCCAGTGCAATGCTTTGTAATGGTTTTCGTTGTAAAACCTGCGTTGTAAAAGCACTGCGTTCTAAAAGTTTTGTTGTAAAGGATGTTTCCCAGCAGATACACATCCTGGCAGAGGCGGGCTGAAATAGTTAGGCAAGCTGAGGCTAACTTTCTAAAAGTAGCATTTCCAAACACAGGATATTAAAATAAACCTTGCTAAAGGAAGTATTTTATTATTCTGAGTTCAGGCATACTAAACTCGACGTGCCACTGTGTTCCCTGAGCCTGCCGGGACTATAGCCTGTAATAATTCCGGCAGCTCACCTTGGCGTAAGAGAACAGGCAGCCCTTCAATAGTGAAGAACGAAAAGGGCGGTAATTCACTATTAGGACCTGCCACACATCATGGCTTGTCCTACCTTACGCTTACAATGCACCCTGCCCGTAGGCCTACCATAGGGGTGACTGCTATGAAGGTTAGGGAAGGTTAAGGGACTGGCAAGTGTGTGCACTTGCGCAGTCAGCGTGACAGTACCAGACTGTAGGCAGGGTCTGCAATGGCGGATCCGAGACATATCTTACGAGGCCGCTTCTGTGGGTGGCGCAACCAGCGCTGCAGGCCCACCAGCAGCATTTGTATCTACAAGCCCCGGCAATCCTCGTGCACGTTACTGGGGACTGACAGTAAACCAAGTAAGCCAATCATGGAAATCAATTACGGATACACTTTACATTGGGAGCACTTGCACTGCGGCACGGATTGGCCATGGTGCAGTGCCCTGAGCATCGAACACCAGTAAAACATCTGAGGTACATCAGCAAAAAGTGGAAGGGAGACTCATGCCAAGGTGCCAGGTCTAACAGACTAATTTAAACAACCATTCGCATTTAGTAGGTAAACTGTGGTTCTTATGAGAATTCTGCTGCTACCACTTTATAGGTAACAGTGCTCTCAAATAAATCAGAGAGAATGAGGGAAAAGGAGGGGAAGGGAGGAAGAGAAATACGCAGGTGGCAATCACCAGCTTGATGTATTTAGCGAAGGGGCGGCTATCTCAGCACAGGTGACAAAACTTGAGACAAAGAGATACAAATAAATATAAATGTCTAAAAAATGAATAGCAACGTCATGGAGCATCACAGTTAGTAAAAATCGGTGATTTTCTACTATTGGTGTACCATTAACCCCTGCAGCTCCTGTGGTGCGTGGGGCACCCAGGATCCAAGGGGCTCCCTCCAGCCCTGTGAACAGGCAGCAGGCCCCTGGCCTGGCCTTCTCTTAGTACTTTGCAGGGGGGGGCCCTCAAGTTTCAGTACGCCACTGGTGCTTACCGAACTTAATTGCGGAAGCCTCAGTAATGAGCCCCACACTGAGCAAGGTGCAGACATGGTACCCCAGGAAGCCAAGGAAGCTAATAGCTGCAGCGGTATGTAAATAAACAAGTACAGACTATCTTGCTCATCTCCACAAATCAGTGGCGGCTTCTAAACTAAGGTGGAGGAGCGTCGCCCCACTGCTCTTAGAGCAGTTATAGAGGAAAAAATTCAATAATAATAAATGAACGATATTATCATTTTATTTTTGTTTGTTGAGGGGCTGGGTTAGGGTGGGGCGGGCTGGTGGCTCAGGGAGGAGGAGTGGACTATGTACTCTAAGGGGCAGATTTATGAGGCCCTTGCGCCACGTTTACGCCGCTGTTGCGTCACGCAAGGCGGCGTAAACGTGGCGCATCCCTACGAACGATTTACAACGTGACGCATCTAGGTAGATGCGTCACGTTGTAAAGCCCTGCGCCGCTTGTGGGCGTTCCGGCGCAGGGTGGGTGTTCCGGGGCAGGTGCGCCTCGCAAAAGTGGCTGAGTGAAATCTATAAGATTTCACTCAGTCACTTTCAGGCCAATGCTGCGTCAAAAGCCTGCGCCTGCTTGAAGCAGGCGTAGGTCTTGATGCAGCATTGGTCAGAAAGGGCACCCCCCCGAGCCTTGCTGGAGCTGCGTCGCGCTTGCGACGCAACTCCAGCAATGCGCCGCCTTTACGGCACAGATGCGTCACGCATCTGTGCCATTTCTGCCCCATGGTGCGCCGCATTGTAAATGCGGCGCACCATGGGTGGCGGAGCTGTGGCGCACTGTGGCGCACATTAACTGGCGCATCCCTGGGGATGCGCCAGTTAACATAAATCTGCCCCAAAGTGTGCATGACTGCTTGGCCAGCCGTTTTGGCTGTCTAAGCAGTCATGAGCACATTGCCTATTTCCCACCATGCTGTAATAGACAGCCTAGTAGGGAATATGCACTGGCTCCCTGTGCCGATCTGAGCACCGATCCATGGCAGTCAGACCAATCACAACGTTGCATTGCAGCATTGTGATTGGCTCAGGGGAGCCTGTGTGCCCGGGTGCTTCCTGCATCTTTTCCCAGACTGGAGTCAGGAAGAGCAGAGAAGCGGAGGAGAGATGCGGCCGGCGTAAAGGGTAAGTGAATTAAAAAAATATATTTTCAAACCCCCCATCATTGGCCCCCGCCCACAGCCCCCATTCCCTACTAGCCGTCACTGCCACTAACATGAGAAAACTTTCAAGATAAAAATGAAAAAATGTGTGAGGAGATGGGAATGTCGTCAACTAAAACAGAAAGCCATCCAACTATGCACACTAGCTCTGAGCGTAAACACTCTCGCTGCCTTAAGTGTCCCGAAAGTGGTGGGCTAAACCCCGAAGTGGGTGCACAAACAGGTTAGGTGTCTAGATCCAGTTCTTAATTTGAGCTGATGGTTGCCAGTGGGGGACACCTGTGCTTAGTTTTGGGGACCAACACTTGTTTTCCCGCATCGGATACTTGTCGAGAGCAAGCAAGGGAAAAACACGCACATCTGAAAGAAGGAGGAATAAAATGATAGAAAATATTTTGCAATGAGAATGCATGAACCTGAAAGAGTGGAAAATAGATCAGGGAGTGTCTGATGGTGGATTAAGGACAACTAAATTAGTTATTCAGTGCCTGAGGTTTAATTGCATTGGCTACGGGCATTTGAAAAGAACTTCGCTCACCGGCACTCTTTCTTTTACAAATTAAGCACTGCAGATCTTGCTCCTAATTTTCATAAACTGGTTCTCCTCCACTTCCAACCAACCTTAAAGCCTCTATTTCTGTTCTCTTTGGGCTTCCCCTGGAACTGTAGCCTGATCTGTCTCGTTCCTTATACTGTCTGTTTTATTTATTTATTTATTTATTTTTATTTCAAAAGATTTTATTATAAGAGATTTACAGACAGAGTACAGACTGGGTGAAGGCAATAACAGCTCGGGTATGCGCCGGTGAGGTTACATTTAGCGACCTGCTGGCCGGCTCGTTCATTCAGTTCAGGTATACTTTATGATGGTTCGGCATGCTAGGGCTAAGCGTTATTGCCTGTTGCCTCCACAAGGGGGGAAGAGAAAAGGTAGGAAGAGAGAGAGAGAGAGAGGCGGACAGGGTGGTTGATGCTCCTTGTTTGGAGCCAGCCTGCTAGGGTTCTTCCTGTGTGTGAGTCGGGAGTACGAGTGATCTATGGTCCAGTATGTTGTCTAAGGAGGTTTGTGTGAGTCTAGATAGTTGTCTAGGGTGTTCCACATCTCTCCTTTCCTACTGGTGTCTGGTGTGTGTTTTGATGTTATGTTGTCTGCCCCTCTGAGGAAGATGACCCAGTCGAATCAGCTCTTGAAGATTGCTTTCCCTGTGTCTTTCCAGTTTGCTAGGATTGATTTGACTGCCGCTGTAAGTAGGATTGTCTATTAGTTCGCTGTCATCCTTAGACTGGGCCTCCTGAGTCATGAATCCTGCCACTACCCGTGCAAAGTCTGCTTGTATTCGGAACCCCATTAAGCTGGTTATGAAGTCTCGTATTTTGTTCCAGAATGTTTTGACTTTGGGGCAGTGAAAGATAAGATGTGACAGGTCACCCTTTTCTTTGTGGCAGTTCCAGCATAGATCATTGCCACGGATCCCTGCTGCTGCTAGTCTGGCGGGGGGCCAGTATGCTTTGTGGAGGAGCCAGTATTTCGTTTGTGCAAGGATTGGGGTGACTTTTTTTGTGCTTGCTGAGTTCCACAAGCGGGTTTTTTCCCTGTCGTAGAAGCGCCTGTTTTGTTGGCTTTCCCAGTACTCTACTATCTTGGCGTTCAGTTTAGTTGTTTTGGGGCTTAGTAGTTTGTACAGGTGCGAAATTTGGTGGCCTACTTTATTTAGGTTGACCGAGTATTGCAAGATTGATGGGGTTGAACTGTTTAGCTCAGCCCTGGTGAGCGCTGCTCTTATTTTTAGAAAGTTATAGAATTCTATGTTTGGCAATTTGTGGATGTGTTTTAGGGTGTCAAATGTCAGCGGGGTGGATAGTTTTTCCATTTGGTTGGGGGTGGAGATGCCCCGTTCATGCCAGGAGGGCATGTCTAGTATTCTGTCCCTGTATTTTATCCTTGTGTTAAACCAGATGGATTCCCATTTGGTGCCTTTTATTGTGTTCTCTATTCTTTTGTCCACCAAGAGGAGGGCGTTCTTGGTGGTTTTGAGTATGGGGCTGCACGCCTCGGGATGTTTGCTGGCGGTTAGTAGGGCTAGAGGGTTCAGTCCATTTAGCGTAGCTCTTTCCAGCGTTAGCCACACCGGTTTGTAATCCTGTTCTAGCGTTAGCCAGTGTAGCCCTTGTTTGCCTAGGCACGCCGTCTGGAAGGTTTTGAAGTTGGTGAGGTTGAGACCTCCTAGGCTTTTGTGCAGTTTTAGCTTTTAGAGACTTATTCTGGGCTTCTTGTCCTTCCATAGGAATTTGTTTAGCAGGGTATCTAGTTTTTTGTGGAAGACTACCGTATTTATTAATGGGAGCATGCTGAGCAGATAATTAATCAGGGGGGCTATCATCATTTTAATTGTTTGGACCCTTTCCCACCAGCTTACGTATTTCGGGGACCACGATTCTAGTCTCTCTTTTACTTTGTTTAGGAATGTCTTCTCGTTGTGGTCTAGAGTCATTTTGAGGTCTTTTTCGAAGTGTAGGCCAAGGTATTTCAGAGCGCCTTTTTGCCATTTCAGTCCTGAGTTGCCTAGAACTGCCATAGAGGTGTGCACGTTTAGGGGTTTGCACTCTGATTTGTCTCTATTGAGCTTATAGCCAGAGACTTGAGCGAATTCCTCGATGGTGGACATTAGGGCTGTTCTCGAGGTGCCTGGGTTCTCTGTAGTTATGAGTATGTCGTCTGCATAGGCAGCTAGCCTAACGGTTTTGTCCTTAATCTGTATCCCTTTTATTTCTGGGTTGGTCCTGATCATGCACAGCAGTGGTTCTATGGAAAGTAGGAACAGTGCTGGGGATAGTGGGCACCCCTGTCTAGTACCTCGTTCCAGTAATAGCAGCTCTAAGGAGCACCCGTTTACTACACTCGGGCCTTTGGTTTGTTGTATAATGCCATCACCATTCTTCTGTAGTCGTTCCTAACCCGAACCTCTTCATGCATTGGTCCAGGAAAGGCCAAGATACTCTGTCAAACGGCTTCTCGGCGTCAAGTGCTATCATCACCGCTTGTTCGCTCTTGACGGAGGCGTGATTAATTAGGTGGCATAGCAGTCTTGTGTTATCTTGGGATAGCCTGTTTTTGAGGTAGCCCACCTGCGAGTTGTGTACTAGGGTTGGGAGTTGTATGTTCAGCCTGGCAGCGAGGACCTTGGCGTAGATCTTGCAGTCTACGTTTATTAGCAAGATGGGGCAGAAGTTCTGTGGATATTGTGGGTCCTTGCCTTCTTTGGGTATTACTATTATGTTGGCTTCGGTCATCGAGTTTGTCATTTTACCTTTGTGGAAGCAGTGTGAGAACACCTCCTCCATTGTGGGCTTGAGTATGTGAAGGAATTGTTTGTAGAACCTTGCTGTGTAACCGTCCAGACCCGGGGCTTTGTTATCCTTCAGGCTCGCGATTGCTCTCTCAATTTCTGCCCCTGTAATGTCTTGTTCTACTGTCCTACGCTGCTCCTCTGTTAGTCTGGGTAGGTTTAGCCTGGCGAGGAGACTGGCGCCATTATCTGCTTTGAGGTTTTTGTCTTCTTTGTATAGGACTTCGTAGAAGTCCTTGAAGACTCTGAGGATCTCTTTGTTTGACGTTTGTGATGTCTTATTGCTGTCGGTCATTGCTGCGATAGTGTGCTGTCTCTGTTTGCATTTAAGGTAGGAGGCCAGTGCTTTCCCTGCTTTGTTTGCTTTGCATAGGTTAACTGCCTTGAATCTGTTTATCCACATGCCTGCCCTTTCGCTTAGAGTGTTTTTGTTCTTTAGGTTAGTGCAGTGGTCTTTTTCTAGGTCTTTAATCTGGCTTTCAAGCTCCACTACTTTTTTGTTTCTTTCTCTATTCATTCTTACCTTGATGCTAAGCAGTTTCCCCCTGACCGTGGCTTTCAGGGCGTCCCAAAGGGTGTCTCTGTCAATGTCTGGGCTATCATTGAAAGCTCGGTATTCTTTTATAGTTTCTTCTACCTCCGTAACATTGCTCGGGCTACTAAGTATGTCACTGTTTAGTCTCCATCTCCGGTTCGTCTGATCGTTGTGGCGCCCGCTGAGTGTTAGACTGATGAGTGAGTGGTCAGATATTGTTCTGGAGCAATGTCCGTGTGGTCTATGAGATGAGTGTGTGGTGCGGAGATGAGGATGTATTCAACGCGACTGTATGAATTGTGTGGATGAGAGTAGAATGTGTAGTCTCTTTCACTTGGGTGTTGTAGTCGCCATGGGTCTTTGAGAGAGCCATCTAAATTCCTTTGACTTTGCCTCTACACCTTTGCACTCATTTGTCCTCATTTCTAGCCTGCTTTAATCCTTTTTCTTTCCCACCTTTTTTGGACTGAATAACTTATTACTCTGCCTTTTTTCATGTTTCACCATTTTTGCACTCATTATGAGTTACATGGCATATCAATCAGATTTTTTCCCACCCATGGAGTACTGATAGCCGAGCGTCCCCTAACAAGTGAGGATTTGCACAGGGATATAAATAAATCCACATACAATTCCCGAGGAAGTTCCATATGTTCTATTGGATTTTCAAGCCTTCAGCAGCTAAAATCTCAATAAAAAAGAAACAGATCTGCGAAAGTACCTCCGATCCCATAATTCTGATTGGGACATTAACTTCTGTTACTGGCTCCATCGAAGTTAAAGGGTACTCATAATGAGGGCAACTGTCAGGCACAGGAGAGAAAGTTGGCACTCACAAAATTGCTTCTTTGTTGCATCCTAAAATGCTGCCAGAGTTTAAGGATGACTTGAGCAACTCTGATTTGGAGACAGTGGAACCTCAACTTATTAGTATGTTGTAAGGTGTCAATCAATCAAACTGGATTTGTATAGCACGCCTAATCACCCGTGAGGCTATCCAGGTGCTGAGAGCAATGCTGCAGGAGGATCAGCTGGATAGCCAGGTCTTGAGCCCCTTTCTGAATTCTGCAGAGAGGATGTGGTCCAGAGTTGATGTGGGAGGTCGTTCCATACCTTCCAAGCGAGGTAGAAGAAAGAGCGTCCTCCATTGTCGCTGCCTCAATACAATAAGGGGTATTCCCTCTATAACCCAAAATGCATCTGGGAACAATATACTTCAATAACAAAATGATGCTATGGGACCAATATGTATAAGCACTTTTCACAAATAGGTCTATCAATTACCCATTTGGACTTACATAATTTTTCAAAAAATAAATCAACTCAGTTATATATTTCATTTATATCCTGAAACCTAAAGAAACCAATCCAAAGATAATATATATTCTTAGTATAATGCGTTTTATTCACTCATATCTTTTTTTGTATATTTATTCTTTTACTTTCCACATTTCCTTTTTTCAAACAGAAAAACAATTCTTTTGGGTTCTCAAAATCTAAAAAAGCAATATATACAAAATTATCACACAATATATATGAATCTCAAAATGAAAAAGTGAAAAATTTACTACATTATTTACATAACATTTCAAAAATAGCCCCTATTCTTTAGACGGATACTCTATACCTTGTTATCTAAAGTGTATTCCGTAACTTTACTGGTACACCCTACTTTCGCAGTTTCCTTCAAATAGATTATTTTCTCCCTTCTATTTTAAACTGCTCTTTTCTTAATTATCACCAAATTTAAATTCATTGGGTGTCCGTTTCCGAGGTTGTCGACGCGTTTCAGCCCCCTTTAAATTCTGGGCCTCATCAGGACTTGGGCTTGGGCATACATTCAAAATTATGTTGCACCTATTCAATCAAAATAACTTTATTACATATCTACATACTGTACAATTGGTAAAGAAAAACCATTTAGAAAAAGCATACAAACAGGACCAATCTATACCTAAAAATACCTTAAATACATATCTACACATTTCCAAGTATAAGCACCAACTACAAAACATATCCTGGAGTGGCAGCAAGCAAGACTCCAACTATTGTGTCCACCAGTGCAATTATTGTATACAACACCTGTGCGTGCAACGAGTTATCTAAGAGGTGTCACTTAGCCTGCACATAGACCACCAAGGTGTATATTATGGTGTGTGCTAAGACCACTATAACACGTATTGAAAATGCACATACCATTACTTGGCAAAAACTTTCAACTAGGATTTCGGGAGTCGTGACTTGTAGGGTATATATATTTTCTGGATATACACCTGTCCACTTCTCTTCTAAAACGTAATTTATATAGGACAGTGGAAAAATAAAAAGAAACCATTTATTCCTTTAAATGGAGACCAAATCAACAATAACGAGGGAAAAACAACTACGTCATACAACAGTAACACTATGCTGTTTCAATGGGTTTGGACTGCAATTACCATCTAAAACCACTCCATTGTCGCTGCAGCAGATGCAAAGTGTGAGGGCAAGGTGAGTGGAGACAGAGTGCAGGTGTCTGGGGGGAAGGTGGAAGTTCAGATGGTGGTTGATGTAGGCTGGTCCCTGGTTGTGGAGGGCCTTGAAGGTGTTAATCAACATCTCGAAGTGGCATCTCTTCTGAATGGGGAGCCAGTGGAGCTCCTTGAGAAGGGGATTATGTGGGTCCTTTTCAGGAGGCCTAGGATGAGTCTGGCTTCTGAGTTCTGTGTTGTTTGTAGTCTTTTGAGGAGGTGCAAGCTGATTCCTATGTAGAGTGTGTTACTGTAGTCCAATCAGCTAGTGACATTGGCTTGTGTGAGGGTCTGTCTGGTGTCAAAGTGGAGCCATTTGAAAATCTTGCGGCATATGCATAGGGTGAGGAAGCAGACGGATGAAACTCCATTGATCAGTCTTTTTATGGTGAGCTTAGAGTCCAAGATGATGCCAAGGTTGCGGGCATGGTCGGTCGGAGTGTTTGAGGGTTCTAGCTCAGGACGCCACCAAGACTGATTCCATGAGGAGGTGTTGTTGTCAAAGATCAGCACTTCAGTCTTATCTGTGTTGAGTTTAAGCCAGTTGATTTTCATCCAGTTGGCTTTGCTCATCATGCACCTGCGGAAGTTGGTCAGTGTGGCAGAGGGGTCTGCTGATAGCAAGGGGATCAGATGTTTGTCATCGTCATAGGATATGATGTTCAGTCCATGTGATCTGATGATGTTGGCCAAGGGAGTCTTGTAGGTATCAAACAGTGTAGGGCTGAGGGATGAGCTTTGAGGGACACGTTATATGGTGCTCCTAGGCAAAGGGAGGAAGGAGGATTCTCTGGGTTCTTTTGGTGAGGAAGGAGGCAATCCATTTGAGGGTATCTCTTTGTATTCCAATGTTATGAAGCTTTTTCATCAGGGTGTGGTGTGATACTATGTTGAATGCTGCTGAGAGGATGAGGAGATCAAGGCTGCAGCTTTTCCTTGGTTGTGGAGGGTTCTAATGTCACATGTGGCAGCTATCAGGTTGGTTTTGTGCTGTGGTTGGTGGAGAATCTAGATTGAGAAGCCTCCAGAAGATTGTTGTTCTCCAGGTGTTCTGTGAGTTGGGGGTTGATGGCTTTCTCAAGAACTTCGGCGGGAAAGAGCAAAAGAGAGATGGGGCTGTAGTTCTTGATCAGTTGGGGTCAGCGGATGGTTTCTTAAGTAGGGGCTTGGCTTCTGTGTGTTTCCATTCTTTGGGGAAGATGGCCTTGGTGATTGAAATGTTGAAGATGATGGGGAGCTTGCTGCTGATCGTCTTGTTACAAAGGATGAAGATGTGTTGGGGGCAGGGATCCGTGGGTACTCCTGAGTGGACAGAGTTCATGATGACTGTGGTGTCTTGCGTGATAAGCAGGTCCCAGGTGGTGAACAAGTGGTCATGTTCCTTATTCTTGGGGGCAAGATGGCTAAGGATGTCAGTGGGTTGAGGTTCGAAGGTTTTTCAGATTGTGGAGATCTTCTCATGGAAGAAGCCTGCCAGGGTGTCATAGAGTTCCTGGGAAAGGATGATGACATTTTCAGTGGCAGTTGGGCTGGAGAACTCTTTGACGATGTTGAAGAGTTCCTTGCTATGGTTTGAGCTTGCCTTGATGCGGTCAGCCAGGGTGCTTCTTTTTGTCTTTTTAGGAGTTAGCGGTATTGGTTGAGGGATATTTTGAATGACCTCGGTCCACGAGCTCCATGCTGATGTGCCATTTCCTTTCAAGTTGTTTGAACGTTGGTTTCATGGTTCTTAATTTTAGTAGTGTACCAACTGGCTTGCTTGGAGAACCTCCTGAGCTTAGTGGGTTTGCTGGGGGCGACTCTGTCATTCAGTCTGTGATCCAGGCAGAGAAGTTCTTGACTTCTTGTTCTAGGTTGATTGCAGAGTCAGGATGGGAGGTGCTGAGACTTTCTGAGACCTTGTTCCAGCTATGGTGTGAAGTGCTGGGTGGATTGGGGACGGTGCCGAGGCACCCTGAGATGGTGAAGTGGACGATGGTGTGGTCTGTCCAGGTGAGCTCTGTGGCATGGCTGTACTTAACTCTGACGCTGTCTGTGAAGATGGGGTCAAGCGTTTGTCCTGAGATGTGTGTGGGGTTGGGATCAAGTTGGGTTAGGCAGGTGTTGCTCATGCTTTAGAGGAGGTTTGTCGTGTTGGTACCATTGGAGTTATCAGGGTCAAAGTTGGGAGCACCGGTAAAGATCTAGTTATTGGAATCAATGTCAACAAGGAGCAATGAATTCGGAAATGGCGTTGCAGAAACTGGGGCGAGTTCCTGGAGGTCTGTAGGCAAGGGCGCCTCTGACGGTGATTTTTCTGTCGGTTCGAAGTTGGAAGTTGAGGTGTTCCATGATCGGGTTGATGTTTCTGCGTTGGTGGTGCATTGGATGGTTTCTTTGTGGAAGGTCACAATTTCACCTCAGTGCTTGTTGATGCGGTCTCGTGTGCAATCTTGTAGCCGCTGGGCGTAGCTGAGGCAATGTCTGGCACAGATTTGGGGTTGAGACAGGTCTTGGTAAGGAAGATGGCATTGGGGTGATGGAGGTGGTGATGTCCCAGAACTCAGTGGTGTGGTTGCAGAGAGATAGTGCATTTGATCAGAAGGCAGTGGAGGGTGTCTGTAGTGGTCATGGTGGGCATGGGTGTCATGCCTACTGGCACTTCGGTGTTGCAGGAGAAGAGGCAGTGCTGGTAAGAGAAAATTCCTACAGTGGATCAGGGAGAGGAGCATCAGCACTTGTTGTTACAGAGTCCTGGGTCCAGGGCTTGGAGCTGAGCAGCAGTCTATCTGTGGGTGACGGCAGAGCCATGGTTCCTGGCACTGGGCACAGTCCAGGCACGGACGGGCACAGATGGGCTAGCCTTTGGAGTACCGGTGATGCACCCACAGTGCGTCAGCGCTACAGCTTCCATAAGTAGTCCTGGGAGTTTGGAGGGGCTGGCAAGGAATCACGAAGCAAGAGGGAAAGAGTGGGGAGCTGAAGCGCTGCTAAAAACAATCACACTAGCAACAACAGTGGTAGGACAGAAAAGAAATTTACAAAAGCATAAAATACAATACAGATAACACCAGTGAATGTGAGAGGGTTTTAAGGCTGTGTTAAAGTTCCAGCGGCCAAAACTACAGCAGTGGGGGAACAGGCAACAGACCAAAAGCTCATGAAACTGCTCAATGTGTTGATCTGGTTGTTACATAAGACATCCAATATCAACAGTATCTAGTGTAGAAGAGTTTGCGCATTCTGACATGGTATTTGGTTTTTAAGCTGAACACAGCTTCATTTTGCATTTGATGAGAAACCAATGTTAGCAATGTATTGGTTTAGATTGTCTTCTTGCTGTGTTCCCTTCATAAGGCATTTGCAGTGTTTGAAATTAGAGGAGCAAAAATGGAAAATGAGCAAAGTACATGAGAAATTGAAACTATCCCTCATTGTGACTGTGAGGTCCTTTAAGGTTAGTAGTCACAAAATTCTATCTTACTTGACAGGAATAATGCAATCTTACGAGATGTGAACGTGTTCCCACCACCTCCAGTTTAATTGTGCAGCAGCTGATAAAATGTCTTCCTAATTTCGAATGTCAAATGTAATTGTCTTAGACATTCAATTCAATTTACTTTTAGCAAATGCTGTTATGTCAGTGATTTCTTTCTCTGTTATGCAAAAATATCTCTAGAATCCAATTTAACTGACAAGCTTGCAAACGTTGTATCGATTTAAGTAATAATACAATGTAAATTTCTGCTTTTTCACTGACTGTGTACTGGCTGGCTTTGGTTTTATTCTAAGATACCTTTTAAGTAGGCAACTATTAAACCGGATAAATAAATTAGAAGTTGTAAAGTGTAAGCCACATTCTATTACAACTTACTGAAAGTACTAATGAGTACAATAATAAATGCTCTCATGCCCATGAGTAGTGTCACACAAAAGTACTTGGACTGATACACACCTGCTCATGTGGCTACCAGTCACCAAATAAGGCAAAGCCAGGCAAGTATCGGTGTTTGGACAAAATATCGGGTTTTAAATATCGTGGGACATAAATATTGTTTGAAACATATTTTTACTACCAAAATACTGTGGGATACAGTATAATTCTCACGTATATTGATGTTTGGTGTAGAATATCATCTTCAAGAATAATTTTGTTTCTCATTTTGTTTTCTTTAAGATTGTTGTAAAAAATTAGTTTTTTAATAATGTATTTAATATTTTTTAGTTAACATTAATTGTAGGTGCTAGCATTATTAGCATAACTGATATTAATTTTCTTAAATATAGTTTGTAATTCTTTGTGTTTCAGTAATTTATTTTTACATTTAATCAATAACATAATAAAGCAGCAGTTTGTTAGGTTTGCAGGAGAATAGAGTGGATAGTAAATGAAATTATAATTAACATAATGGTAATTTGTTTTGTATTGTAAATTAATTATTTAGTTGATTAATTATTTGAATTGTTCAATTGCTATAATGTTTTTTTAGTTTCATTTGATATTTGGAATGTATAATTTAATGTTATTATTAGTAACAGTAAGTTGTATTTTAGTATTTGGCCTTTCTGTTTATAGGGGAAAAGAGTAGGAAGCTAAATTATACATCATTTAAATTTAATGGTGATTCGATTTTTAATCGTAAATTATTTAATTGATTATTAATTACACACATTTGTAAGTTGTTAAATTATATTTTAAGTTTAATTTCTTAATTGTAATGAATATTGTATTGATATTATTAATAATAGTAAGTTGAATTTCATTAGGTGGTTGTTAAAATAAATTGTATTTCAGTTTAATATTAACTTATTTTTATGTTAATTAAATACAAATAAATATTAATTATGTAAATAGCTGAATTTAATAATTGTTTAATTTGTTTACTGTTTTATTTCTTTAAATGTGTATTTTAATTTGTATATGTTTATTACGCATTTATTGTTATAAAACTGTTATTTTTAAGACAGGAATAGGTAGGCAGATATTAAAGTCCTAATTATTTATTTAAATGTAAATGATTAATTGATCATTATTTATATGTAATTTTACTCCAATAATCATTATATTATGTATATATTTTATTTGAACTCTTATTTAATTTAATGGTAAGTGTTTTTTTAAGTTTGTTTATGAAAAAAAATTTCATACATTTTTTTAAGTCTTAGCTTAGATAAAATAATATGGCACTTATTTGAAAATATACTTTTTCTGTCAGGCAATTTTGATATATCATTTCTTTTTTTCCTCATTTTCATTTTATAGTTAAAATAATCAAATTTTTCTCAAATATTATAGTATTTTTCTATGTACTATCATTTTATTTTATTTGAATATTTGTAGTAAAAGATTAGGAGTTGTGTTTCAAGTCAAGTCAAGTCAAATGATCTTTATTCGGAATAAAAAACATCCATAAAAGTACATTTACAAAGACAATTTCAAAACAATACAATGCAAAAAATTTGACGACTGGAAAGAAAAAGGCATGCACCAATCAATATTATAAACACACACAATGTCCCACCTATTTAAAAACAACAACATTTTATACAATTAAAAACTAATTTCGGATCAAATCGAGATAAAAAGATGAATTTAGAAAAAACAGCAATATTTAGTTTAAAACTTCATGTACAAAAACGCAAGATAAAATCCAGTATACAAAAAGCTCATTTATAAAGTGCCTGAAATGTAGTGTGCAAATATTATACATCAAGGTGTAAAGTGGCTCGTGAACGAACGGCAATTTTAAGAAAACTGCTCACTCTGAATATTACCTCATCAGATTCCAATGATAAAAAGATTCTTAATGCTTTTTTAAAGCAGGTCAACTTTTGTTTTCTACAGTAAGACATCAAATAATGTGCAGAGAATTTTTTATAAAAACCGCAGAAAAACAAAAAGTGCAAAAGGCTCTGTTTCATATTTTGGTTACATGGGCAATACAATGTTTCTAGATTTTTAATGTAACCTAAAGGAAAATTCAACAGGTTTACTATGCTCCCATCACGGAAGCGAAACAGCAAACTTCTGTTCCATCTGCCAAGGTGTAAGCGTAGATATTTCAATGGAGGGCCTGGCTGTTTAGTTTGTGCATCAAAATAGCCCAGATATTTTATAACAGTACACTTTGACAGATTTTTCCTTTGCCGCTCTTCTCTATATGCATCATACAGTGCCCTTTGGATAGTAATCTTATGAGTACGATTTATCAAGGTAGGTGAGGTAAACAAAGGACCATATCCTACGCTGTCAAGGCAATCCTTAACGGCTTTTAACCACGGTATGAGGTGTGCCCTGTCACATTTAAGACAATCAGAGATTATATCACGGGTCAAGGTGGCAGCTGGGTTATTCCATAGTTTTAGCCAGAAAAGCGCTGGTCTAGATTTTACAAAATCTTCTATATATGAGATGTTCAGCTCATTATGACATATATATTGAGGGGAACAAATGACCCCTCCCAACACCTTCCGACAAAACCTGTTTTCTTCGGTTTGGAGGTGGGTGCAGTTTGTGTAACCCCAAACCTCGGCGCCATAGGTACCAGTAGGGATGCATTGGGCCTGATAAATTTTCACTAAAGGTGTGATCACGTCAGCACTAAAGGGTTGACGCAAAGAGGTGACACAGTTTATAGCTTTGCCCAATTTGTTCCTGGCATAAGCAACGTGTGGTTGCCAGGAGCCAGAGCTTGAAAATAGCAACCCTAGGTATGGAAAAGTACAAGTGCTTTTCAGAACATTTGACCCTGATTTAATCTCAGCAATTTTGTGTTTTTTGGGTCCACAACTCATGATAAGCGATTTTTTTAAATTAGTGGTCAAGCCTAGATCTGACATAAAGTGGACAAAACCTGAAATCAGGATACGGAGTGCCTTTGGTGTGCGGCCCATAAGGACCGCATCATCAGCGTAAAGGAGGGTTGGTACCGGGACTCCATTTACATATGGTACATCTTTTGTTAGGATGCTCAGAGATGAGCTCAGGTTATTAATATAGAGAATAAAAAGCAGGGGAGCAAGCACACAGCCCTGTCTAACCCCCCTGCCAATGCTAATATCGTTCGAGACTTCTCCAGATTGGTTAATACGCACACGAGCTCTTAAATCACTGTGTAAAAAAGCTAAAAAGTTCACTAGGCAATCATCCAAACCATAATTTAAAAGGGTGGACCATAAGCGGGAACGGTTAACGAAATCAAAAGCAGAACTTAAGTCCATAAAGGCAAAATATAAGGGAGTTTTTTTTGCAATATTATATTTTGCCATAATCAAATTCAAGTTTAAGCATTGTTCCACTGTGCCAACATTACTGCGGAAACCCAGCTGACTGGGGTGTAGAATCTCACTCTCCTCCGCCCAGGTATTAATTCTTTCAAAGATAACCCTTCCCAGAACTTTTAGGGTATTATCAATTAACGATATGGGTCGGTAACACCCCGGGTCCAGCCTGTCACCTTTTTTAAAGATGGGCACAATGGTGCTGCAGGACCATGTTTCTGGTATTTGTTCATTCGTTAAATTATTAAAAACATTGCATAGCAATGGTGCCCAAAAGTTAGGTTCACATTTTAACTGATCAATTGAGAGCCCATCGGGGCCGGGTGCTTTATTTCCTGCACTTTCAGCTATCGCATCCTCGACCTCAGACACAGAGATGTTAAGGGGGCTTATCGGGGAGGGGGTTGAAATATTTTTTTCCGATGTAGCATAGATTTTGGCAAAATTTTCAACCCATGTGGGTCCCGTGATGTTACAATTAATTGCCGTTAAGTTCGACCCTATTGATCTCAAATTCTTTACCTCCCTCCAAAACCCAGTGGTGTCCTTCAGATCGCTTGAGCGTGTCAAGGAAGCCCAGTGAGTCTTAACCAGTTCATTAGTTCTGTTTCGAAGAATAGATTTATAGTCTGTTCTGAGTAACCTTATTTGAGGGGTGTTTCTGGGTTCAGATTTGAGAGCGGCCCTCAGCTCTCTATTTGCCTTAGAACAGGAGGCATCGAACCATCTGGGTGTTACCTCGGATGTTCTCAAGGTAGGTCTAGAGATCTCCCCTTTTATTACAGAGCAGAGTTTACTGAATGAACTGATAATATTACCCCCTTGGTTATTGCTGGTGAGGCAGGTATCAATCAGGGCTGGGTGTTTTTTAATGACTTTTGTCAAGATTTCCCTGTTGTTCACGCCCCTCCAGACTACCCTCAGTTTGTCAGTTGAAACTTCCAAGTTCCTTGTGCCTATTTCAGTTTGGTGGCGTTTACCCCTTGGAAGTAATATGTGAATTACAATAGGGAGATGGTCACTATATACTTTACTCACAACCTCAGCATTCATCAATACATTTGCGATGGTTGGTGAGACAAATACATAGTCAATCGTGGTGCCACTCCCGTGACCAATAAAGGTCGGGAACGGGGCATTGCTGGTTTCCATACCGGCATGCTCCATGCAATTTACAAGTTCTCTCCCAGCCAGGAGGTTTGATAATTCTATACCTCTTTTACATGGAGGAGTTCTAGTATGTAAATGTGCATTGAAATCCCCTCCTAGGCAAATTCCATCAAATTTCCCATATTTCTGTCCATCCATGATTGCATCAATAAACTCAAATAAAAGAATAAAATTACGATTTGGTTGGGACAAAAAATCATTGTTATAAAAATTGATCAAACATAGCCTTATCCTATTAGTATAAATCAGTGCCATAAAACTTGGGTTATTGGTTTGAATTAAATCAGTTTTTACCTCTGCGGATATTTTAACCCAGATAGAAAGGCCCCCACTGGGGCGACCTATGGGGGGAACCGCAACAGACTTATTATAACAACAGTACCCATCAAGTAGTAGATCATCAGTACACCAGGTTTCTTGGAACAATAGTACATCGTGGGAAGAGACCCAATCCGTCCAAGATGTAATTTCCATCTTGCCCTTCAGGCCAGCAATATTCCAACTAAGTATTGACAGGTTGTTATCGGGCTTTAGGCAAGTGACCTGGTCAGTTACTGGAAAATGGACTGTTGAAATTTGGCCCTGTAGTTCACACGGTGTTCCAAGAGGGAAAGTTTCGGCTGGTGACAAAATTGCCTCAGGAGATTTTTCCACTATACATTCAGAGTCTGGAGACAATATATCAGGGACTTCAAAGATAGGTGACAGTCAATCCAATGAACCCAAATCGTAAAGTGGTGAAAACCTGTTATGTAATGGAAACACAGGTGGAGGTTGCATCATTCTGTGTGGGGGACGATAAAAATAGTTTAGCGGTAAGGGGGTCACCAAGGTAGATGGGCCCTGATGGACAAAGTTCTTATTTAACAGAAACTTCGCTGTGCCAGGATTTTTAAAATTAATTATATTTTATGTAACTCCTTCGAAGTCCAACACTTTCCCATTGCTTACGTTGGAGTGGCAATAGTAAACCTAATGCCACTCTCCCCACTATTTCTTAGACTGAGTTGGACAAGTTAATCTAACCCTTCCGAAGTCTAACATTTTCTCTACTATTTCTTAGACTGGAGTGGGAATAGTAATTTTAGCCCCTTCATAGTGCAACATTTCCCCTACTGTTGCTTAGAATGGAGTGGGAATAGTAAATCTAACCCCTCCAAAGTACAACACCTTCCCTACTGTTGGTGAAATAAGATTTATATTATTTATTGATTTGTTTATTTTTACTATTGGTTGTGTGTATTTTCTAATAGTTCTTTTGAATGCTTTTTTTGTAGGCAAATGTGTTTTTGAAGGGGTTTAGCATTGTTTTATTTAATATATTGGTCAAATGAAATATTGCATTTTGTAATCGAACTGTTTAGAATTAAATTGAATTGTTTTACTGTTTATATTATTTATGTTAACAAGGAAGGGTAAACCCGGAATCACTGGGACCTGGGTACAGGATGTTATGTATAACAGTGGTCCCGATGTATTACTGGATTAGGAGTGAGGGAGAAAGAAAGATTCTTAGAAAGCACAAGTCATGAAACCACATGAAAGGAGAAAAAAAACCAATATATCACCAATGTTGTTTAATCACACTGGGAAAACAAATTTTTTGAACAAATTAACAAAAAAACCTTGAGCAGGTATCACATTAAAATGTGCGGTGTCAAAGGGAAAAAGGGAGTGGGGGAGAGTTGTTAAGTAGTGGATGGAAGGGAAGGTTGGGTGAAAGTGCCAAAAAATCACATACAGTTCTGGTATGTATACATCATATACCAGAAAGTCAAAGTCCACAGTTGATATATATATATTTGCCATATAACAATAAGGAACACAGTTAATTAATCAGTGTCAATTCTGTATTGGCAAATGTTGTGAAGTCGACGTTTCGACCCCTTTGTCTGTAGGAGTCTTGAACCTTACTGCTGGGGTCTTCCTCAGGACAAGTGTTGGGTTGGGGGGGGGAGGGCCGTGACACCAAAAATGAAACAGCGGGGGGAAGAGATGACTCTCACAGATCAATTATAGAGAGAAGGGGCTCCGTGGCTCTCTGAACTCGTCAAAAGTTGGCAAGAGTGAGGCGTCACTGCATTTGAATGTGTTGTGCACACGGTTCCTATTTTCCAAATAGAGCCTTTTCAATGGGACTTATCAAACGAAATCAAGAATGTGTCCACCCGAATAAATTGAAGGCATGAACAGAGATTAAATCAGGATTGTCTCCAGGTCGCGTCTGGCAGGAACATTACGCCAGACGCGCCACTCCTGCCAACTTTTGACGAGTTTGGAGTGCCACGGAGCCCCTTCTCTCCATAATTGATCTGTGAGAGTCATCTCTTCCCCCCGCTGTTTCATTTTTGGTGTCACAGTCCTTCCCCCCCAACCCAACACTTGTCCTCGGAATTGGAACCAACTGACTTGCGGTCGGTGGTTCCGCCCGACCCATTACGATGCGACTGAACACTAGTTGGTCGGATTCCCATTGACTTCTATGGGAGCCTGTGTTCCACCTGACAACATAGGCTCCTTTGGGGAAATGGGGGGGGGTGAATAAAAACCCTGCCCCCAGTCGCAGGCACCTCATTATGACAGCCACACAGTGCAGGGTTTTACAGGGGGGTCCTTCTGGAACCCTCTCAGACCCAAACCGGAGGCCGCAGGATGAAGTGGGACCTGCCAGGGGCCCCCAAAGTCAGTTTCCAACAGCCTTTTTGTGTCATACATGCCGACTCGGAAAGGCTTTTGGAAACAAACATCTTAATCCCTCGGTCGGAAACGCTGTCCATAGAGCTGTACGATGAGGTTCCTACTGACACAAATTCTCCGAGAACCGGTCGGAACAGATTCGGAAAGACAGTGCGGTTTACAATCCGACCGTAAACATCGTAATTGGTCGGGCATATTGGAAACCATCTGAGTCGGTCGGAAGGGTTCCGACATGGTTTAGGGGATTCCGACTGGCAGGAGGGGTATTACCACCTGACATCGTAATGATGCCCTTAATTGTAAAATTTAAATAACCCTATCTTTATATGTTATATAAATATTTACATTAGGCAATCATTTTTGTTTGGTGCACATATCTTTAATTATTTTTTACATCATATATATATACAGCCTGCAGGCAGTGTTCTGCGATTGGTACTTACATGGAGGGGCGGAGTCACGTGTCTAGCAGCATGAGGAGGCAAAAGACATTTAAAGTCAAGCAGATGCCTGAACCGTACATATACCCCTGGCGCTGATGAAGGCGAACTCAAAGCCGAAATGCATTCGCCACTGTGGGTGTTTTCTACCGAATAAAGAAGCCTTCGCTATTTCCCCTGGTGTGGCCTCTCTTCTTTCTACGGAGGAGTTCTTGGTGATATTTCAGTGCGTGTACCAGAAGTCGCGCTTTGAGAGGTCCCCGCAGCACAAAGTTGGCCCTGGCAACGCTGGTCTTCGCCTCTGCGAAATTCTTATTGTCCCTGGTAAGGGAAAGACCAGGGTCCACCTCCGAACCTGGGAGGAGAACGGGCGGTGTTGCAATCGGCTAGATTGCACAGTGGGCGTGGAGGACTTCCTACTTTGCCCCCGCCGATACTTCATTCCGGACTTTGGGGGTTGCTGCGGTCTGGGGAGCAGAGAAGGCAGCTGATGTTCGGCGAACCCCTGGGGGCACTACAACTGTCTGGGACAAGACTTACCCCCGCAAGACACCGAGAACTGCTAAGAATGGTGCATTCTGGGTCCTGTAGGCATTGCACCACAAGCAGCCTGCAGGCAGTGTTCTGCGATTGGTATTTACATGGAGGGGCGGAGTCACGTGTCTAGCAGCATGAGGAGGCAAAAGACATTTAAAGTCAAGCAGATGCCTGAACCGTGCATATACCCCTGGCGCTGAGGAAGGCGAACTCAAAGCCGAAATGCATTCGCCACTGTGGGTGTTTTCTACCGAATAAAGAAGCCTTCGCTATTTCCCCTGGTGTGGCCTCTCTTCTTTCTACGGAGGAGTTCTTGGTGATATTTCAGCGCGTGTACCAGAAGTCGTGCTTTGAGAGGTCCCCGCAGCACAAAGTTGGCCCTGGCAACGCTGGTCTTCGCCTCTGCGAAATTCTTATTGTCCCTGGTAAGGGAAAGACCAGGGTTCACCTCCGAACCTGGGAGGAGAACGGGCGGTGTTGCAATCGGCTAGATTGCACAGTGGGCGTGGAGGACTTCCTACTTTGCCCCCGCCGATACTTCATTCCGGACTTTGGGGGTTGCTGCGGTCTGGGGAGCGGAGAAGGCAGCTGATGTTCGGCGAACCCCTGGGGGCACTACAACTGGCTGGGACAAGACTTACCCCCGCAAGACACCGAGAACTGCTAAGAATGGTGCATTCTGGGTCCTGTAGGCATTGCACCACAAGCAGCCTGCAGGCAGTGTTCTGCGATTGGTACTTACATGGAGGGGCGGAGTCACGTGTCTAGCAGCATGAGGAGGCAAAAGACATTTAAAGTCAAGCAGATGCCTGAACCGTGCATATACCCCTGGCGCTGAGGAAGGCGAACTCAAAGCCGAAATGCATTCGCCACTGTGGGTGTTTTCTACCGAATAAAGAAGCCTTCGCTATTTCCCCTGGTGTGGCCTCTCTTGTTTCTACGGAGGAGTTCTTGGATATATATATATATATATATATATAACCTACTGGCAGTCGCCAGTAGGTAGGTATAGTTAGGACCTATTATCCATAGGAAATCCGCAACATTCTATTTGAAATAACTTTAGCGCCGGTTGATGAATGTGAGTGAAATTTTCCAAACTTTTGGCCAGCTCAGTTCTGCTCCCTCCCTGAATGTGTGGGGGTGATTGGTCAAGCAGGGGCCGAGAAAAAAGGGGGGTCCCAAAAAGCGTTTTCCCCATGCAATTTCCCATAGTACCTTTAGCCGCAGCTACAGCCCGAACTGCTGAACGGAATTACACCAAATTTGGCAAAGAGGTAGTCCTTGGTTCAGGCTCGTGCCTTTTGCTTATTTAGTGTAAATCCGCTCAGTAGTTCCTGAGAAAATGATAGTTAAAGTCACATATATATCCATGGGCGCGGTGGATCTGCGTATCTAACCGCGTACCCTACGCGGAGCCTACAAGCACCCTGCCGTGCACAAGCTGAATGCTAATTGGCTGACAACTGTCAAAATCAGGAAGTGTTGGTTGCCATCTTGTGCCTCGGTAGAACCGAGGCACAAGAAACCAAAAACAAACGCCGCAAAAGTGAAAATGGGGCAGGGTAGACACACCCTGACCCCCTAGGCCCTCTCAGGGGGTCCCACAAGGACCCCCAGGGCCCATAAAAAAGTTTTTTTTTTTTAAATATTCGCGGGATGCGCTTAGGATCCGCTCATACTAGCAATAGAAAAAAAAGAAACGCGGTCTCCCTGTAAATATGGTAATTTGCCACCCCGGGGCTCTTAGTTAATGTATGCGGGGGGCTCACGGGCCTCCCAGCCCAGGGGACCGCCACCCGACGGGACCGGCTCCTGCAGTGTCCCAGTGTGCCCACCCCCCGGACACAGCAGTTTGCAATGACAGGGTGGGAGCCTCGCGGCTCCCACCCAGTCATTGCAAACTGCTTTCCGATGTGGAAGAGAGAGCAGGGAACCTGCTCTCTCTCTTCCAAATAGGAAAGCAGATTGCTTTTCCATATGGGGAGCAGCATGTTAGCTGCTCCCCATATGGAAAAGCAATGCCGGCACCTGCAAGATGCGGGGAGCCGTCTGGACCGTGGGGTGATTGGGGACCCCACCACGGTTCCCAACGGAGTAGGCCAGCCCTGGGCCAGGGGATGAGGTCTCCGGGGCTATTAGTGGCCCGGGTGGGGGGCCACGCGGCCTTCCTCCTCAAATTATATTTTTTATTTTTTTTTAAAAAAAACAAAGGCTGGCCCCAGGGGATGGAGTCCCAGGGGCCCTAAGGAGGGGGGAAGGCAGCCCCCCTCCTAAAATATAATATAAAAAGAAAAGGGCCATGCCCCGGGGGATGGGGTCCCTGGGGCTTATTAAGGCATTGGGAGGGGGGCCACGCGGCCCCATTCCCACATTTTTAATAAATAAAAATAGGGGGCAGGTCCTGGAGGATGGGGTCCCCAGGGCCAAAAAATTAGAAAAAGAAGGGGGGCTACGCAGCCCCCCTTCTTAAAAAAAGAAAAAAAGAAATACCTGCATTGTGCCGGAGGCCACGTCCCCTCCTTGCTGCACCCTGCAAATGTGCCCCCTGGCCCATTTGCAGATGGGGAATGAATTCCCCTTGAATACTGGAGGTCCCTGGGGACCAACTAGCCCACCAATGCTTAATGGAGGTAGCTGGTGCGCTAGTTGCACCCCAGGGACCCTCAGTAGTCAATGGGAGTTAATTCCCCAACGTAAAACCCGCCACGGGGTGCGTTTGCACAGTGGTAAAGGGAGGGGTGAGGGTCTGAGGTGACATGTGTGCAAACACGCCCTGTGGCGTGATTTACGTTGGGGAATTAGTTCCTTGTCAATACTGAGGGTCCCTGGGGGCCAAATAGCCCACCAGCTACCTCTAGTAAGCGCCAAGGAGCTGCGTTGCAGAGTGTTGTAAAACGGGGCGTGGCCTCTGAACACCTCTCTGCAACGCAGCCCCCTGGTGCATACTAGAGGTACCTGGTGGGCTAGTTGGCCCCCAGGGGACCTCAGGATTCCAGGGCACTTAATCCCGCAATTTAAAACGCGCCACAGGGCATGTTTGCACACATGTCACCTCAGGCCCCACCCCCTTCCTTCACCATTGTACAAATATTCCTCTAAAATCAGCCGAACTACGAATTCCGATTTACTCACCTGTTATCAGGAGAGAACCCAGTGCTGCATCTTTTAGCCCAGCACTGACCCTGAAAAGTAATTCTAAGCGTACTTACCAGTAACTTGTATTTCCTTCCACTGGAATCCATTGTGTGGTTTTCAGCAGAAAAGTTTCCAAGTGTTGATTTTTGAAATGTACAAATATTCCTGTAAAATCAGCGAACTAAAAATTCCGATTTACTCACCTGATATCAGGAGAGACGTTAGTGCTGCATCTTTGAGCCCAGTACTGATCATGAAAAGTTATTCTAACTTTACTTATCAGTTACTTGAATTTCCTTCCATAGGCGAACATTGCCTGGTTTCACTTGGAAATTCTTCTAAGTGTGGAATTTTTTAACTTTAAAAAATGCCTATAAAATCAGCAGAACTACGAATTCCGATTTACTCACCTGTTATCAGGAGTGATCTCAGTGCTGCTTCTTTGAGCCCAGTACTGATCTTGAAAAGTAATTCTAACCGTACTTACCAGTAACTTGTATTTCCTTCCATTGGAATCTATTGTGTGGTTTTCACCAGAAAAGTTTCTAAGTGTCTATTTTCACAAACTAAAAATATTCCTAAAAATTGCCTGTATGACTTAAACGCATTCTTTCAACTGTTTACAGGAGATGCACCCGTGCTGGAACCAGGATCCACCACTGAGTAAGAAAAAGTAACGTTAACACTCCTCCCATAGGATAACATTGGTAATTCTATTTAAAAAGTGTCATCTTTTAAAATACAATAAAATTCCTTAAAAATCACTACAGTAACCAAAACGCTTTTACTCAACTGTTTACAGGTGATGTCTCAGGACTGAATTTAGGATCCAGTCCTGTGGTTAGAAAAGTAATCCAAAAAGTAATTAATTGCATTTCACATTGACCTCAATGTTGCATTGTGTTTGAAATTGAGTTGCCAATTGTAACAACTGTAACTACTGTACTTAAAAGTCTATTGCCTATTTGCAAAGTATTTAAACTAAAGTAATTCATTCTAAGAAAGTCTATTTTGTAATGTAATTATAATGTAATTTAAAAAATAAAATATCTAAAAATAAACTGTTTAAAAAATTTTAGAAAATCAGTATAAAAAAAATAAAAATAACAATAAATACACTTAGAAATTGTCATTTATAAAACCTTTGAAATTCACTGAAAAAAACCATAGGGTCAGACATGTTATAGTTAGGAATTAGAATTGAAAAAACCTTTGAAATTCACTGAAAAAACCATAGGTTTCAGACATGTCATAGTTAGGAATTAGCATTTAAAAAACCTTAGAAATTCACTGAAAAAAACATAGGTTTTAGGGGTGTTATAGTTAGTTGGACATTTCACTCATACAAAACCATTGAAATTCCCACGTTATAGGTCGTTGTACTAACAATTAACTTGCGCGCCCGCAATCCACTGCTGATGATGTCACATATTACATCATTCATGACATGATCAGTGACATCACTGATGACATCACTGATGACATCTCAAATGACATCACTGATGACATCATCCACGTGACAATTTGATACATCTTATCATACACTAGTATAACCTTTCAACGCTCATTATAAAATATGGAGTACCATATTTGAAACCATTGACACACCAATACAAGTTTCTAAAAACCCACTCAGTGATTCCTACATCTACACACACACATCTAAACACTTACCTATAGATTCACTCATATCTATAGGTAAGGTCAATAGAACACTATTAAATATACTTATACACCTACATCGACATTACAAATCAAATCATCTTTATTCAGTTTTCCATTATTTTTGAAAGACCATAAAAGTTCATAAAAAGAACACCTTAAAAAGGATAAAAAAATTCACATTTTTAAATTTCAAATATTAATAAACTATTTTTAACAATATTCATTTACACGTAAAACAATTCGATCCACTTCTCACAGATTTGTTCGATGCCTAGCGCAAAATTTAAGAAAATGTACTATAGATTTTGCCATAGGTTCATTTTCCAGAAACTGTAAGGCCAGATAAGCTGGACGGCATTGACGCATCTTCAGAACCTTCAAAAGTGGTACTATCCACCGCCTACGTGGTAAAACATAAAATTTGCAGAAAAAAAGTACATGAATGGTAGACTGTAAAGAAATTAGATCACAAGGGCAAGGGGAGAGATTAGGAGACCAGTCATTTTGGGAAGGAAAGGAAATCATACGATGAAACATGTTGAACCTAAAACGGGTCAACAAAAATTTTCCATAATAATTTAAATTAAACTGTAGGTATGGTTGGATAGTAGGAACAAGTTGTATTAATAAACATTGCTGCACAGTTGGTTTCCCTATTTCACTTAGTAAACGCATTTGGGACAAATTAGACAAACACTGTTTTTAGATCTTTTTTTGAGAGGTCTATTACTGATGGGGGGTCATCAAAGAATCTTGCATATCCAATGTCCGTAAGAAATGTTTTAACGTAAACCAGCCATCTAATCTTTCCCATGTTGTCAAGTTTCATGCAGTCTTGGACAATTGTTCTCGTAAGATGACATTGTTCCGTTGCCCAAATCCTTCGCCACAGCATGACTGGTTGGATTTTAATAATATCTGAAACATAATCCAAACCAAGTTCAAGATGACAACCATATGTTGTGGTACTTTTTGGGACTGCCAACAAGAACCTTAGGAAAGAGTTTTCAATGTTTTGAAGCTGATCTACGTTTGCCCCACCCTAAACCCCTGCTCCATAGGTCGCAATACTGAGACATTTTGCATTATATATTTTAAGCATTTCAGTCGGGGGTCTTTTGCCTAACCGAAGTGCAAAAGCCTTCAGTGCGCCAACGGCCCTTAAAAAAGCCAATTTGCGGGAATTGACGGCTTCCCTCCACTTAAAGGCCTCGTCAATTAAAATCCCTAAATAGGGATATGTCTCCGTTCTTTCAAGGGGGGATTTATCCACATAAATTTTCTTGGGTTTTTTACGCTTTATGCCAGCGTGCATCACGTACGTCTTTTTTATATTTACTCTGAGATTCAAGCTGGCCATAAACGAGCAATACTTGTTCAAAACCCGTTGGAGCTGGACTGGAGTTCGGGCTAGAATCACCGCGTTGTCGGCATATAATAAGGCTGGTATCTGCCAACGACCGGCTGCTGGAAGATCTTCTGCACCCTCTAACATTGTAGCCTCTAGCCCGTTAGTATACAAAGTAAATAAGAAAGGGACCAGCACGCACCCTTGTCTGACCCCCTTCTCTATTAGAAAGCTATCAGTTAGCTGGCCACCAGTCCCAAATCTCACTCTTCCCGTTGCCCCTGTATATAATTCACGAAGGAAATCAACTATTGGTGGGTCAATTCCCATTTGCAGCATAATTGTCCATAATTTTGAGTGTTCAACACAGTCGAACGCTGCTGTAAGGTCCACGTATACCATGTGTAGAGAAGAGCATTTTGCATCTACATACTTTCCGGCCAGTAAAGTCAAGTTTAGGGCCTGGTCCACCGTACTCAGTCCCGCCCTGAACCCGTATTGCAGATCCGAGATTGCCCCATGGTCGATCGTCCACTCCTGGAGACGGTCGAGAAGAATGCGCCCTGCCATCTTCCCGAGCGAGTCCAGGAGTGAGATGGGACGGTAACAGGAGGACTGTTTCTATCTCCCTTCTTAAATATGGGAACCAGTATCGAAGTCGACCAGGAATCGACCAAGCCAATCTCCTTTGCCGCATTCAGTACGTTGGTAAGTAATGGGGACCACAAATCTGGGATATATTTAAAAAGGTCCATGGGGACTGAGTCCGGTCCTGGTGCTTTTCCGGGTTTTGCAGTTTTTATTGCCTTCTTTGTCTCGTTCAATGTAAAGTGGAGGGCTAATGGGTATTTCACTGGTATCAGGGAATCCAGATGTTCTGATTCAGGAACTTTTTTCCCACTAAATACCTCAGAAAAGTATTGCACCCATTCCCCTGCGTTGATTGCGACGTCTAGAGATGGTACGTCTACTTTTTCTGTTAGAAAAGGAGATTTTACTATCTGCCAGAAGGCTGTACTGTCCTTTAAGATGCTACTTCTCTGTAGTTGGGCCCATAAGTTAACTTGTAATTCCTTTTTTCTGGTTCGGATTGCAAGCGCATAGGCCTTCCTTAATTTTATGACCTCCTCTCTATCTCTTTCTGCTTTGGCTAGAGCCCCTCTTTAGGTTAGTATAAGCTTTCGTACATTCTGTACTAAACCAGCCCTTTCTAGTGGGCTTCTTTTGTTTACAGGACCTGGTTAGTTCTTTCCTAATGTTTTCCACAATGTCACCATAGCTGGCCAGAATCTCAGTTGGAGTTGTAGAGGGGTCCAAACATCTTTCTATCTCATTTCTGCATGATTTTACTATCTTTGTGGTTGTGGCATCCTGATCTAGTTTGCCCCATTTTAATGCAAAACCGTTTAACCTATCCAATATTAGTGACTGCTGATGTAACAAGCTTAGCTGGACCATATCTCCTCCATTCTGCCATTTAGGTTCCTGGAGTATCATGCTAATGGGGGAGTGGTCACTGAGTGCATTGTTAAGTACTTCAAAGGTCTTAATATTTGAAGCTTTATTGGTAGACACTAGAACGTAATCTATCAAGCTTTTAAAGCCCCTGCCATGAAAGGTTGGCACAAATTCGGTTGTAGGTGTTTTTAATTTATTGGCGAACCCCATGTCCAGTCCAATCATCATCGTCTGCATGTTGTTACCCTCAGATGTATGAGTAAAGTGGGTTAGGCAATTTCCGTCTTGATCAATGATCCCACAGTTGGGGGTATCACTTTTGTTACATAAATGGAGATTAAAATCTCCTCCCCAGATTACTGTATGGGAATCCTTTACATATTTTATTGCGAGATCGTGTACCAGATGGTAAATCTCGCTTAAAACCCTGGTTGACTCGAGTTGGGTCATGTTGTTATAAAAGTTAATAATGGTGTAGACCTCTTGTCTAGTTCCACGCAGATTAATAAGCTGATAGTTCTGCTCTAACTTTAAGGGGGTTGTTTCACAGCAGGGCCAAAGATTCGAGACGTATGTTATTAGCCCTCCTTTACTCCTACCTGCATTAGATCTTATAGCTGCTGAGAAGTATGTTTTATAGCCCATGAGGTGGATAGGGTCATTGAGCCAAGTTTCCTGAAGGCAAATTACATTGCTTAAATTTGCCAAATAAAGGAAACTGTTTTCAGAATATTTAGTGGCTAGACCCGCCACGTTCCAGAATAATAGCCTTAGTTCAGAGTTGAGACTTGTGGTGATTGATGCCCTACTCTGGGTGCTGTTTTCTTCAGGGTAACTTGGCTGTAGTTCGCCATTCAAATTTAGAACGCTTCCCCGTGCCTCTGGGCTATCTTGTATAGGAAAGAAAGTACCAGTAAAGTCCCCAGGAGAGAGAAGGAGCTCATGTGTTGGATCTACCATGGTTGGGTATACAATTGTCTTATTTAGTCCATTTGACCCTTTAGCTGATATAGGGGGACCCTCATTGAAACAGATGTTTGTAGGGTGTTCTGATGTATTTATAGTTATGTCTCTGATGTTTGTTGGGCTAATCATATCATACTCCCTTTGTGATGATGGTCAGTCAACCATCTCTAGACAGCTGTAACTATTAAAGGTTGGTATTCCACCCCAAAGTTCCCTATGTGATTGTTGTTGTACTCTCCTACCATTGGTTTTCCAATCGGCCCAATCTCTATTTTCATACCCCCATTCTCCCTGATTCCAGCCCCTTTGTCCGTTCTCTGGCTGGTTCCAAGACCAATTTGAGGACCAATTTGAGCCTTCAGGATAATGGCATCTCGGGGGATAAAAAAAGGATAGACGTTTGATGTTTATACCTCCATTCCTATCCACTGTATCCCAGGAACAAATATAGTCCACTGCCCGAGGGTTTTCAAAATTAACTATAACACAATCGCCCGGGATTGTTTTTTGTTGATGTCCTATCCATGAAACCCTTCTTGCTGTGGTGATTCTGGTAGCAATATTTTGCGGGTTTGGTCTGTTGATGTTCAACCAATAGCGAACTTTATTTAATAAGGACCAGGTTGATTCATCTGTATCGTGACTCAGTTCAGGGACCCCTGTTAGAATAGCGACAAACGGGGATGCCTCAGGGGGAGGTTTATGGGTTTAGTCCATCTCTTCTTTATCCGTTCTGCCTGAGTGTTATGCCTCTGTGGCTGTTCATGGTGTGGAGTATTTATTAGAAGTGGCCTGGGAGGGACGTTTATTGGGGGAGAGTTTTGCTGTAAGTCTGAGACTTTCCTAGGGAGCTTTTGGGGGGACTTAGTTTTTAGGGTAGCAGAGGACTTAGTTGAATTATTGACATTTTCTCCTACCTTACTGGTAATGGTGTTAGTTGCAGTCATGGCGTTATTGGAAGATTGTCGTGGCTTGGTGTTAACAGTTATATTTTTTGGTCCTCCCATATTTGTCGGACCTTGGTTTCTTAAGTTTGCAGGGTTTTTTGAAATAGCAACTTATACTGCTATTTGCTTCTCTATAACTTCCAGACTCCTTTGGATGGGCTGTAGCTGATGTTTTATTATATCAGCTATCCGTACCATCAAATGCTGGTCTATTTCGGTTATTCTATTTCCCTTGTCTGAATGGGGATCTAGATCTTCCTTGTAAGCACTGTTATTATTACTTTCATTCACACTATGGTCCACAACAATGAGATGAGAATTAATGGCACTATTGTCTGTTGTTACCTCATTAGGGATGTTGTTCTTTTGCCTTTGCTCATTTGATTTATTTCTCTCTCTCTGGTTCCTGGGACGTGGCTTGTGTTGTAATTTATTTATTTTTGAAGTTTTAATGTCTATAGTGTTTTTTTTACTTATGCTCTTCTGTTTCGGAAATGCTCCCTCCCTTAGCCACCTATGTTCATTCTGGACAGGATCGTTGTCCAGCAAAGGTGGACTCGCAAAAATGTCAGGCGATTGTTCGAGCGCCTGGGTCAATTGTGAGTCCAGCAATGACAGTGACACGGACAGATCGACTAGGTTTGGAATGCCGTGGATGTCCGCGCATGTTTCCGGGGCAGCTGCCTTTTCCAGATGAGTATTAGGTGTGTGCGCTAATGTCAGGGGTCCCAATGACGAGCGACTTGCTTGTTCCAGTTCATAGGATACTCGACGATCTAGTAACATTATAGTTTGATCAATGGTTTGGTTGGCTTTAGTAATAAATTGATCAATAGGGCCAACAGATTTAGCCATGTTTTGAAGCGTTTTACTTCTGGTGCCCCTCGGTGACATTTATTATGGAGGGAGGATGATCTAACAATTGTAGAAAAGCAAGGGCTAGCCGACTCCAATGTTATGTATTTTTATGTTATGATAGCAAGCTATCTAGGCACTATGAGTACAGTAAAATGATATCAGGGAGCATGAGGGAGTTACCTTATATGCACTGTTGGAGGGGGGGCCCAGTCCAGTCTCCTCCAGTCTGTGACGGGCTAGGACGGGCCAACCCTTGGCCCGGGCTTCGCCCGCATCCCGCGAGACGGGTCAGATGCAGTTTTAAAGTGCCGCCTGGCACTCCCAGTGACACGGATCACCGCAAGGGCTTCTGGGGGATGTAGTTTGCCCCTCGCCGGTCTCCTCTCTGCGGTCCCGCTCTAGCTGGAAAAGGAGCAGCCGGGCAGCGGGAGACAGGCGGGCGGGTCCGTGGTGTCAGCTAGGGGTCAGCAAAAGGTTCAGCAAAAGGTTCGTGGCCACAGTAGAGCAGCAGCAACAGGGCAGTAAGAGTTCCCCCACTCGATGGGGCTGATGCAATTTTAAAGCGCCGCCTGGCGCTCCCAGTGACACGGATCACCGCAAGGGCTTCTGGGGGATGTAGGTCGCCCCTCGCCGGTCTCCTCTCGGCGGCCCCGCTCTAGCTGGAAAAAGAGCAGCCGGGCAGCGGGAGACAGGCGGGCGGGTCCGTGGTGTCAGCTAGGGGTCAGCAAAAGGTTCAGCAAAAGGTTCGTGGCCACAGTAGAGCAGCAGCAACAGGGCAGTAAGAGTTCCCCCACTCGATGGGGCTGATGCAGTTTTAAAGCGCCGCCTGGCGCTCCCAGTGACACGGATCACCGCAAGGGCTTCTGGGGGATGTAGTTCGGCCCTCGCCGGTCTCCTCTTGGCGGCCCCGCTCTAGCTGGAAAAAGAGCAGCCGGGCAGCGGGAGACAGGCGGGCGGGTCCGTGGTGTCAGCTAGGGGTCAGCAAAAGGTTCAGCAAAAGGTTTGTGGCCACAGTAGAGCAGCAGCAACAGGGCAGTAAGAGTTCCCCCACTCGATGGGGCTGATGCAGTTTTAAAGCGCCGCCTGGCGCTCCCAGTGACACGGATCACCGCAAGGGCTTCTGGGGGATGTAGTTCGCCCCTCGCCGGTCTCCTCTCGGCGGCCCCGCTCTAGCTGGAAAAAGAGCAGCCGGGCAGCGGGAGACAGGCGGGCGGGTCCGTGGTGTCAGCTAGGGGTCAGCAAAAGGTTCAGCAAAAGGTTCGTGGCCACAGTAGAGCAGCAGCAACAGGGCAGGAAGAGTTCCTCAACATTACACACCAGCACACATCTTTTTCACTTATGCAGTCATCCTACTCACTTATGCATACAATTGATCATACTTACATCTACTAAGCTACACACTTACACAAACACCACTTTATTTATTCATAAAGATAGTAACTCATATCATAGTGTGTTTTAAAATCACTATTACAAGTATACAGTTATCCATACGTCACTCATACAGTCACTGAGTCTTATGTATACTTATTTATATACAACAACTTTCACATACACTGCCTTTTATATTTCTAGTTTGTTGGACATGTATCATTGAGAAATATATTTACTCATCACCACACCTATAAAGAGATTCACTCACCCAAACAACTGTTTCAACATATAGTCTTAACCTCATATACCTACTAAATCAACTATTTACACATCTTGGACAGTCAAACACCTCCCACCCAACCACACATACATTCATTCACTATCCCATACCAATACTCACTTAACTAATTAATAACTAATATAGACTTTCACATAGCTAATAACCAACTTATGTAGTAGTTTACACAACAAGAGATAGAGTGATACTGGTATTCACACAGTTTCATCACAGTTTAATCACTATCCCATATGTTTAGTGAGACACGTTAAATTCGTCACTTAGGCAGTCAATCACATTGCTACTAAATTCTCCATTCAGACACTTATACATCCACTCTGTCTTCAAGGCAGATTTCTATCTATATATATATAATACTTCTTTAAATATTGAAGCAAACCACATTCACTGGATGATGTCATCAGTGATGTCATCAGTGATGTCATTTGAGATGTCATCAGTGATGTCATCAGTGATGTCACTGACCATGTCACGAATTATGTATTATGTGACATCATCAGCTGTGGATTGCGGGCACCCAAGTTATAGTTACTACAACTAACTATAACGTGGGAATTTCAATGGTTTTGTACGAGTGATGTGTCCTGCTAACTATAACCCCCCTAAAACCTATGTTTTTTTCAGTGAAAAAAGAAATATATATATATATTCATATATATATATGTGTATATATATATATATATATATATTTCATCCACTTCGTTTAACGCTGCTGCATCACAGTCACTCCACTCGGACTGTTTTGACAAACGAACAAGTCAGACCCAATTTCTGGTGCAAATCAGTGTTTTATTCCATTATATCGAATAACACCCAGCAAGCCCGCATGACGCGTTTCGCCTCTAGCCAGAGGCTTAATCACATGATACATTGCTTGACAGTGATGAGGATACTTATGGAGCTCACAAAAAAGGGGGGTGGCGCTAGATGTCCATGGCCTACCCTCTTTAACTCTTTAATGTTCAACTTTTTAACTTTTGTAAACGGTGTCTGTTTGTATTGAATAAATGGCGCAGTGCCATATTTCCACATAACATGACTATCAATACCTGTGCAACATAAATGCCGTGCAAAGATGTGCAATAATAAATTAACATTTTATATACATTGTTATACTGTATAGAAAAACTGGAGGAAAATATATATACAAGAATATTTTTATCCTGTTATTGATTTCATTATATATTCATTATTTACAATAAAAGACAAAATGTCTATATTTAATAAAAAATCCTCTGATTTCAAGTTGCAACCTAGCAGCAGATGTAATGTGCAAATTTCAGCAATATAAATGAAGTTTCTGTTAAAACCTTGATAAATATTATGTTTTAAAAACCGTCATAGACGCATGTTACTATCCAATTAATAGACACCATTTCTTATTAAAAAGAGAGAAAGATAGGGTATGTATAAGAATTCTTATCCAAGACAATTCATGTGGGCTCCAATCGTATACTAACAGTTCTCATCGTGAACCCCAACCATAAGTGCAAAAGAGTGCAATGCTTTGTATAATAAATCGAAAATTAACTTTATAAAATCTTGGAAGGGTGTGGAAGGAGGTTGATAATCGTTTTTGTTGGCCCTCACACCACCATAGATGTAAAAAATGCTAACATCATCATATTCGACATTGTTTAAGACATAAGTATACGGGTAATGCTTGAATTGACAAAAATGTGTCTGGTATAGAGTGCAAAGTTTGAGAATCATATTAACACAGTTGCTCCGGTATACTATAGCTACAGAACTAAAGACATGTTTATAGGTCTTCACTTGCATTCAGACCTCACGGGGCCTTACTGTCCAGTTCTATTATATACCTGGTTTCCAATAATCGAAGCTTTGCGTCTCTATCTCCCCCTTTCTTAAGTGGCTTGACACAATCGATCGCATAATACTGTAAAACTGACGGGTCACTCTTATGTAGACTCTCAAAATGACGGGCCACCGGGTATGACTGATCTTTACCCACGATGGCCCTAATGTGCTGCAATACCCGTTTGTGTACCGGCAGGCGGGTGCTGCCCACATACCGTAATTCACATGGGCACTGCAGCACATAGACTGCAAATTCAGTCCTACATGACATTTTTGATTAGTACAGACTTGTTTTTGAATGGCACCGTGTATTGGGTTTTATTACACCCATCTTACAAGCTTTGCAGACAGTGCACCTCTTAAAACCTCCACCGAGGGCCCCCCAAGTATCAGAAACCGGCTTCTCAAGGAAATTGCTTACTAATTCATCAGCCATGGATATGGATTTTCTAAATGTTATATTGGATTTACTTGTGATGTATTCACCAATAACAGGGTCCCCTGTTATTAAATTCCAATTTTTATAGAAAATCCGCCGGATTTCCTTGTGTTGTTTGCGGTATGTGGTAATGACTCTGGGCTTAATTGTTGTCTCTTTAGTTGACAACACACTGGGTTTGTCCTTAACAGCTAATGCTTCTTCCCTCGTGATAGATACTGATCTGTTAATTGCCCGCTGGATGGTTTTTGCAAAGTAGCCTCGGGACAAAAACCGTACCTTACTTTCCTCCTGGGCTTTCTGGTAATCTATATCTGTACTGCTTATCCGCCTGATCTGCAGCATTTCCCCAAAGGGAATACTGCTAATCAGGTGGTGAGGATGCTGGCTGGAAGCATGCAATACGGTGTTCCCGGCCTTGAGTTTTCTATGCATCTTAGTGGATATACCCGTATCTGTTATGTAAACTTCAGTATTGAGAAACACCACTGACCTAGTGTCTATATGTGAAGTGAATTGTAGGTTTAGGCTGTTTTTGTTTAATTCCTTCACAAAATCATGGGCTTCTGTCAGTGACCTCGCCATATCATAAATAGGTCGTCAATGTACCTTAGATATATGGGTACATGTTCCTGCATCACTGTCCTTAGGGTGCCGCCTAGGACCTGCTCCTCCCAAAGTCCCATGTGAAGACATGCCAGACTTGGGGAGAAGCAGGCCCCCATGGCAACACCCCTAACCTGCTGGTACATTTGGTTGTTAAACAGGAAATAGTTCTGTTCAAGGCAAATTTGGATCATTGATAATAACATCCTGTTGTGTGCAGAGAAGTTCATAGATCTCTTATTTAAATAAAATTCTACAGCCCTCATTCCATCAGAGTGTTTGATTGATGTATACAAAGAAGTTACATTGAGTGTTATTAGTAAACAGTCTGTGCTCCAGACAACATTATTCAGTTTTCTGATAAAATCAGAGGTGTCTTGTACATATTATTTTAAGCATTTCACCAATTCCTGAAGAAAGAAGTCTATGTAACGTGAGATATTCTCAGTAGAGCTATTTATGGATATGGATATGAGATGGAATTCCCTCCCACGCACCCTCAGACTGGAAGCCATCTACCTGACCTTTCGCAAAAAACTGAAAACGCACCTATTCCCGAAATAACTGTTCCTCCTCCCTCCCTCTCCTTACAGGATAAACAATCTCCTTACAGCGCGGGGATGCCCTTGGGTCACCAGGCGCTATACAAATCGCTAAAATAAATAAAAATAAAAATATAATTGGGCGTCCAGGTGGTACATTAATGTCTTTATGTATCTTCGGTATTAAATAGAAAGTCTGGATTACCGGGTGATCTTTTTTCATGAATTTATACTCATCATCAGATAACAATTTGGCGCTCCTCCATGCCATTAGTTTTGAGTTTTGTTCTTGCCAGGAGGCTTTTAAAGCTATCAAATTGCTTTTCCTATAACACGAAGCATCCAACAGTTGACTTTCTGCTTCAGCAACATACATCTCTCGTGGCCACAAGGACAATGTTCCCGCCTTTATCAGCTTGGTGGACGATCACATTTTTGTCAGATTCCAGTTTTTTAATCAGGTTCTGATAACATTGGTTCTTTTTGTTGGCAACATTACGTTTCTTGTTGGTAGTTATGTATAGCTGCTTGAGCTCCTTGGTAACTAATTCATGGTACACATCCAGATTGTCATGTGTTAAAGTTGGCAGGAAAGTTGACTTGGGTTTAAAAGGAGTATTGCTCATAGCTTGATCCTCCCTTGATGTAACTAAGGGCAAGTCCATGGATGTTTCTCCTTCCTGTTGTAAGTGCCAAATTTCATCAAAAACAAAACGATCCCCAACTTCCAACAAGGAGGGACTGGTCTGTGCCCCTGTGTGTTTTTTTCTCTTTGGCTGGAGGAGAAAGAATTTGCTCTGTTTCAACTTTCGTACAAAACGGTATGAGTCCATCCTTGCATCCACGTAGTTAAAGTCAGATGGCGGACAGTGAGATAACCCTAATCCTTGGATCATTTCATCTTTGGATGACAGGGTGATATTCGTTAGGTTAATAATGGATTTTTCTTTCAATTTGGGGTTGTCTTCTTGTTCGATTTGTTCCAACGGCCCCTGGCTGCTTGATTTTTGTTGGTTTGTTTTATACCTGCGGCATTTCCTCCTTGCGAGCCGCTTTTGGTTGGCCCGGTGCTGTTTCCCAGTGCTCTCCCTTGGATTCTTGGTCTTAAAGTGTCGCGCCGGCTTGACACAGGCAACTTACTTTCTGCGCCAATGAAAGCTTCACCGACCCCACCGTGGAGGGTCCTGCAGCCTCGTTTTCTGCCTCACTACCTGATGTTAAGCTTGCGTCTGTGGAGGAAATTGAAACGGTTTTGTCTCCCACATGTAACTGTCTTATTTTCCTCGCACGAGCTTTTACATTTTCATATTTTTTGGCATATGTAAATATCTGACCATTCTGGTAGTCTAGGCGGTCCCGTTCAAACTTGTACATTTTCCTTTTCTTTATTATTTCCTCATCTTTCTTCACCCTCTGCATCATTTCAGTTCTGAATTTGTCCACCTGCTCACTTGGCCCCAGTCCTGTTATTTCCGTTTCTAGTTGTTCTATTTCTGCTTGTATTTTTAAACAGTCACTTTCTGCATAGCGGACCAGGAGAGCCATTAGTTTACCTGAGCACTCTAAGTTAGTTTCGGCCCATTCAGTGAGCATTACGGGATCTGGCGTCTCATAGCTTGGAGCAAGTGTTATTCTCAGACCCCTAGGTAGTCTACCGACTTCCAAGTATCGGGATAGGGACTTATTCTCCCACCACTTGGATTGCTCCTTCTTCATAAGTTTCTCCATCTTCCTGAACATGTCTTTTAATGTGGGATTAGCATTGGTGGTGATATTGGACGATAAATGTCCCTGCGGGTTTGATTCCCCAGTCGGGGATTTATCAAACATACTCTCTGCCGCCTCCTCCCTGCTCCGCAACGTATCCGCGGACATTGTTGCTTGCAACTATTAAGTTGCAATGTTAAGGGTGATTAAAGTTGGATTGCAACACTGAGACCGCTATGGCGCCTTTTCCTCGGATCCCCAAGTTAATTCGCGCTCATACAGTCCGCACAACTCCCCACTGGAATCTCCGATTCAGTCCTACCTTTCTCGGGCTGTCTTAACTGTCGTCAGATTTTCACTGTTGCTGACGACCCTCGACTCCCGTTACAGGGCAGGCGATTCCCTCGGTATCCAGGGGCTCTTCGTGCTTCTCGCCGAAGCTGTGTAAAGATGTGGTTCCGGGTTAGGGAACCAGTTGCTTCCTGCTGCCAAGCCAATCCGTAGGGGAGGGGTCTGACTTTCACCGTAGAAGCTGGTCACGGTGTTTAGAATTTCATCCACTTAGTTCGACGCTGCTGCATCACAGTCACTCCGCTCAGACTGTTTTGACAAACGAACAAGTCAGACCCAATTTCTGGTGCAAATCAGTGTTTTATTCCATTATATCGAATAACACCCAGCAAGCCCGCATGACGCGTTTCGCCTCTAGCCAGAGGCTTGATCACATGATACATTGCTTGACAGTGATGAGGATACTTATGGAGCTCACAAAAAGAGGGGGGTGGCGCTAGAAGTCCATGGCCTACCCTCGTTAACTCTTTAATGTTCAACTTTTTAACTTTTGTTTATATATATTGCTCCAAGTACACTGGTAGGCGGGTCACTCAGCAGCAGTTTTAAGTGGCAGGCGCGTTTCGGAAGTGCTCCTTCGTCAGTGTTACCTGCATGAAAAGGGTTTCTTTGGAGCATATATATATATATATTATATATATATTACCTACTGGTGGTCGCCAGTAGGTAGTTATGGAGAGGTGTGGCTCACTGGTTAGAGGCGGCAGACCCGAGAGCAGAGAACGGGCTGGGACCAGGGTTCGATTCCCGACTTGGCAGGGTTTTGGACCAGGATCAGCAGACTCGATAATTCTCGCCTTGGTGCCTACTCTATCCAGGGACCACACTCGGTAACTCTGGGCATTAAGCTTGCCTCATCTCCACAACGGCCCCCCACAAACACCAGGGATGCCTGGTCTCACCTTGGAGACTCCCAGGAGGAACTATCTCACAGGGAAAGCCAGGACGGGTTCCCCAGCGGTCTATAGCGCTACGAGGCCTGCGGTGCGGGTAGCAGTGCGCTTTACAAGACACACTTTTTTTTTTTTTTATAGTTAGGACCTAGTTTCCATAGGAAATCCGCAACATTCTATTGGGAATAACTTTGGCGCCGGTGGACGAATTTTCGCAAATGTCTCAAATTAGGTGGCCAGCTCCGCTTCGCTCCTTCCCTGAAAATTTGGGGGGGATTTGTCAAGCGGGGGCCGAGATAAAAGGGGGGTCCCAAAACATGTTTTCCCCATGTTAATTTCCATAGGGCGGTTGGACTCACTTTTAGCCCGAACGGCTGAATGGATTTCCACCAAACTTGGCAAAATTGTAGGGACTGGTAGCCCGATGTGCCTTTGCTATGTCTCAAGATATATGCTCCAGAGGATTTTGAGTAATTTAGCTTCAAAAAAGTATATATATCCATAAGCGCGCACCGGGGAGCGCACCGGGCGCGTAACGCGAGTTTGCGCGCGGAAAGCTGATTGGCTCTCGGGTGTCTGTCAACATTCTAAACAGTCCGGAGCGGCCGCCATCTTGTGTCTCGGTAGGATCGAGACACAAGAGGTGGCAAAAACAAAAGGGGAAATGACCATAAGGGGGCAGGGTAGACCCCCCCTGACCCCCTAGGTTTGATGTGGGGGCCATAAAAGGGCGGCAAAAAATAAAAAAAAATTGTTTCCGATTTTCGCGGGGGGAGCGCCCGGTACGCGCACCGGGGAGCGTACCAGGGAGCGTACTAAGGGGAAAACCCAGTGAAACAGTAAAATAGTAATTTAAAGTGCTTAGAGGTAGGGTAGCTTTGCATAGAGTTGTTGTGTTGTGTTGGTGATTTAAGTACCAGCATGTAGGTACCAATACAGAGTCTTAAATTCAATGTACACCGTCTCCTCTGTAGATAATTTGCATGTTGTTACAGAAGTTATTGATGTATATGGAATCCATACCATAGTCTGTCAGGAAAGCAGAAACAACATGGAGGCAGGAGATGAAAAAGAGATGTCAAATACACATTGGAGATAATATAGTGGGAGAAAGGAAGTAACTATGAGCAAAATTACTATGTAACACAAAAAAGTTGCACAGTATACTATAAGGCTCACTTTATATTATATTCATTTTGGTACTATTTCATGAATTACATATAAAAAAGAATAATGTCTAGAACAATTTTTAATTATTAAATAAAAATGTATTGCTGTGATTTTTCAAAATTTAAAAGAAAATCCAACATTATATCGTCAGGAATGTCCTCATTTTGAGTCCATGATTCCATTTCTTCCACACAATTAACTAACTCTTCGTCCCGAGACTGATCCATAAAGTCAAAGTCTTCCTCAGGATTCTCCAGAACAATTTCGAAAGGAATATTAATTTTGTTTGGTTCTCCTTCCATTTTCTTGCTGTAAATGGCATTAAAAATAAATATATCAGTAGAGTTAGGGCAGTGTTGGGTTTAAGTTTAGACAGGTACTTCTGAGTTTTTAACAGTGAAGTTATCTTTGGGCAGTGTATGGTATCAGGCAGGAAGTAGAAATATCAAAAAAGTGTATGTGAAGAAGCCTAAGTAATTTCATAATTATACCAGAGAAGCCTAACTCAATCTATAACTATAACAAAGAAGCCTATCTCAATCTATAACTATAACAGAGGGACAGTAAATAACTATCAGAAAAAGTTTTTACAAATTAACTTAAAGTGCCCCTTACAAATTAACAACTTACCTTATTAAAAGGTGATGAAGATAAATGGAGAAAATTCTTTAAAGATGTACCTCAGGTAGTTGTAGTCAAAATGGCCGTGTTTCCCTCTCATTTTTCATTTATATTCATGTACATAACCAATCAAATGTCAGGAAAAAAAAGTAGAAAATGAAAATAACATTTTAATTGGATGTAAATTCTAACACTTCATATGTGTTTTTGTCATGTAATTTACCTCAGGATATTTAGACAGTGCTACAGCTCAAATGGCTCAATGGAATTCCACCAAATTTGGGGAAATGGTAGGGACTGGTATGTAGTAGGGCCTATTCTATATTTGGTGAAAGTGTCTCCAGTGTTTTTTATGTAAATTAACTTTAAAAAAATTTTGGGAGCGCTTACCGGTGCCACTTAAAACTGCTGCTGAGTGACCCGCCTACCAGTGTACTTGGAGCAATATATATAAACAAAAGTTAAAAAGTTGAACAATTCTGCAAGTTCGCGAGGGTTTTGTACAATTTCGCAAATTGCGAACTTACTTGTCGGGTCGCCAGTTTTGCGAACTTGTTGTTTCTACGTGCCCAGCCTGTTTGCAAGGCTTTCTTCATCACTGCCACCCTCTGTCACCACTGGCACTCTCTTTGTTCACCCATGCCACCCTCTGGCTCACCCATGTCACCCTCTGTGTCATCACAGCACCCTCTGGTTCACCAGTGTACATTATTGGGGCAAAGCAAAGCACTGCCAGCCTCTGTCAACACTGGCACTCTGGTTCACCCATGCCACCCTCTGGCTGGCACACCCATGCCACCCTCGGTGTCATCACAGCACCCTCTGATTGACCAGTGAGTGTACATTATTGTGGCAAAGCAAAGCACACCTGCTAAGTGCTTTAAGTTTTGCAAACAACAACACCTGCCCTGCCCCAACTGACATTAATGAAGGCTGGCACCTGCTTGTCTGCTCCCTTTCCTTTTTGTTGCAATGTAAATTTTTTTTAACAGGATGCAATGGCATACTTCTAACTATTCTGTGACTGTCAGAGCAGGGTCACACAATAGTTGCAAGTAGGCAACCGGATTCTGGAGGGCCCCTTCAGGAAGCACTACAGGGAAATGGTTACAAATGATGAGCTCGAACTTTTGCACCTGCTCGTTGGTTTTGCTTTTGCAAAACTCGTTTTTCGGTAATTTCGCCCTATTCGCGAGGCGCGGCGTCGTGCGAAATCGACCGTGGAAGCCGCGAACTCGTGCGAGTTACCCCAAGGTTGAGTACGGGCGCCGCCATTTTGTTTGCGTGACGTATTTCCGTTTCCGCCCGCTATGTGTAATCTCGCGGAATGAGCGCCTTGCAAATGCAAGTTCGCACGAGTTTGCGAGAGAAATCGCGTGCGAACTTACTTACGCGCACGTGATCGGTCCGCCATCTTGTTTTTCATTCATTCCTATGTGTCTGGGCATGGTGTTTCTATCCTCTCTATATCTCTGCCATCCTTTGCTTGTTTTAATATTTTTTTGATCTATTTAACTTTTTTCTATCCCTCTAGTTTTCTAGGTCTATATTTTTGTGTTTTAGTCTACTTTTGTTTACTTTTCAACTACTTTTTTAAACTTTTATTTTCTTCTTCCCTAGTCTTATTATTTTTCATTTTGCCCGGCTCCCGTGTGGCCGTTTGAGGGCGGAAATGGTGGTGCCCAGGGAGATCTTCAGCCCTGAGGAGGTGGGCGCACTCGTTTTCTATGTACAGCGCCGCCTCCCCAGGACCATCGCGGCAGGAGGCAGGATCGCTGGTGGCTACACCAACCGCCAGGAGCGACGGAAGCGGTGGGAGCAGGTGTGCCGGGCCCTGTTTGACATCTCGGGGGTCCAGCGCACCTACAACCAGGTGACCCACCGCTGGACCGATATCCTGGACCGGGAGCGCGACCTGCTCGACCTGCTGGGAGTGGAGGTCCCCGGGCTTGGTGAGTAGTAGTAGCAATTTTTTCATCACTCACTACTCTGTTTTTTCTCCTGCTCTGTGTGTTATATTGCAAATGTTTGCTTTAACTTTTTTACAAAGAGCAATAATGCTGCCGATTACATTGATAGGAGAGGTAAATTAATATTTCAAAATCTTCTGTGCATTTCAGGTGCACTGCTCTCCTTCTCTGTGGCGGTGCCACTGCTTATTTGTTATCTATTTTGTGTTCATTTAATTGGGCTGAGTAATGTATGAGTGTACTTTACAGAACTGCGTAATGCTAGACACAAAGGGGCAGATTTACAAGCCCCTTGCGCCACGTTTACGCGGCCTTACCTGACGCACAGCGACGTAAACGTGGCGCATCCCTGCGAGTCATGTACAACGTGATGCATCTAGGGAGATGCGCCACGTTAAGGCCTGGGCCTGCGCCACAATGGGTGCGTTCCCACGCAGGGGGGGGGGTGGGGGGTGGCGGTCAGGCAGCTGTGCACCTCGCAAAAGTGCCTGCGTGAAATCTACAAGATTTAACGCAGGCACTTCCGCGACGCTACTACGTCAATTCTTTATGCCTGCTTGCTTGAAGCAGGCGTAAGGACTGATGCGGTATGTTGAGTATTGGGCAGCCCTGAGGATTGCTAGAGTTGCATCGCGCCTGCGACGCGACTCTAGAGATGCGCCCCTCTTTCGTCACGAGATGCGTCACGCATCTGCCTACCCTTGCGCCAGGGTTTGCCGCATTGTAATTGCGGCGCATCTGCCGTGACGCAAGGTTAGTTTTGCGTTACGCATTTGTTCTGGTGCACCTCTGGAGGTGTGCAGCCCAGAACTCGTAAGTATGCCCCTAAGTGTCAGATTAGCAATTACCTGCGCATCCCTGCAAAGTGTGCGGCACGCCAGCACCACCCATGGTGCGCCGCATTTACAATGCGGCACACCATGGTCCTAAAACGTCACCGATGCGTTACGCATCGGTGCCGTAAAGGCGGCTCATTGATGGAGTTGCGTTGCAACGATGGCGCAGCTCCAGCAATGCTGCGTCAAGCCTTACGTCTGCTTCATGCAGGCGCAGGGTTTCAGTGACGCATCATTGTCCTAAATGACTGATTGAAATTTTATATATTCCCCATAGCCACTTTTAGCATGTGTTCCTGCGCAGGAACGCCCTCCCTTGCGCTGGAACGCTCCCTTATGGCGCAGGGCTTTAGAATGGGATGCATCTCCCATATGCATCACGTTGTTAATATACGCCACACCATGGCGCCTCTCTTGTTGTGGCGCTGCGTCACAAAAGTGACGCAAGAACGGAGCAAAAGAGCTGCAAGGGGCTTGTAAATCTGCCCCTAGAGTAGAGGCTCAGGTGCAGTCCTTCCTTTGTAGCCCTCTTTTTGGCTGAAATAGTTGGTTCTTGTTCTTTCTAAATGTTTGATTTGGTTGACAAGGACATCGACAAGCAGCAATCATCAATGTTTTCTGTTCTTTCTTTCATGTTGTACGTCAGGTCCGCCCAGGGGCAAGCGGACGGAAAAGGAGGATGCTGTGGCTCCAAAGGAGGAGGATGCAGGCCAGGGCGGCGAGTGCTCCTTTGCTGGCCCCAGTAAGTTTTCATTTAAATATAGAGGACCTATTGTTGTCCAAGCGTTCCTAATTTAATTTTTTCGAAATAGTGTTTAGATAGGAGCAAAATCCATAATACTACTGTTGCAGGGACAATTCTCCACAAACCGAACTATGGACACCAAAGACCAGAGTAATAATATTTCAGAGTGGCGTGTTTGGCACACTGTATAAACCTGGTAGTGTCAGCGGCACGGACTCCTCCTTGCAAAAATTGCAAAACCTTTCGCTCAGTCACTCTAGTCTGGAGGACCAAAAACCACAGAGTCTATTCAAGTTTAAAAGCTTTATTAAAAGTAAAAGTAAACACATATATTAAAATAAAGTTAGCTGGAAATGGAAAAGTGCTTGGTGCTGAGTTGATGAGTAATGGAACACATTTCTTGTGGTCGAGCCGAGCTTTCACCTGGTTTGAAGTTGATGTTGCTCTTGTCCTTAGAAGTCCAGCTTCTGTCTGTTCAGAGAAAAATGGTGTGTGTTAAAATTAAACAAGCATTCATCAATTGTGACAAAAAAGTGCAGCAAGACAACAGCCTTCCCTGGAAGGAGGGACATTTTTACTTTAGACTAGAGTAGACAGTCAATTACTTTTTCTGTTGTTTTCACATTTCTTCATTCCTAGACCAAATACTAGTGAGTGGTGTAATCTAACATTCTTAAATCTACTTTGTAGGTGGAACATCTGGTGGCGGGGCCAGCTCGGATGTGGTGGTGGTGATCGACTCCGAGTCGGAGGACAACTCTGGGGAGGAGGCGGCGCAAGAGGCCCAAGAACAGACTGTGAGGAAGCAGACAGTGGTGGTGGCGGGTACAGGTAAGCTGGATCATGGTACTATCTGACTCTTAGATAGCATATGATGTGTATCTACAGAGAGTAGACGGTCACTGGATGAACTACGAAAATACTATGAAATGTTTCCAGGGGGGGGGTGCAACATCATCACCATCTCCTGAGTCCTACTCCTGACATGATTGAGCACAAGTATTAAATATATTTTTTTTAAATCTAACACGACATAGAGCTTAAATAAACAAAGAACCCCATAGGGGGAAGAGAAAAATCTTGTGCGGCACCACAGCAGACGACCTGGCAACTACATTAAAACAGAGGGAAAAACAAAAAATGCCAGAAAAAAACAATTCAATCTAAATCAGGAGGATGTGGTTATAGAGCATGGGTCCTCACAAACTTTCTCTCGGGGCCAAATTGACAGTGTGGTTTGTGGCCAAGGGCCGCACCGAAGGGGGCAGGGTCAGTGGGGGAGGGGGGTGGATCTAGAGCAACAAAAAAAACTATGACCATGAGGTTGAACTCATGCCCCTGCAGCGGATGCCTTCGTCCACTGAGCCACCAGACCTGGCATACACATTACACACATCTTTCTTTCTCTCTCTCCCTCCCTCTCTCTCTGTCTCCCTCCCTCTCTCTCTGTCTCCCTCCCTCTCTCTGTTTCCCTCTCTCTTTCTCTCTCTGTCTCCCTCTTTCTGTCTCCCTGTGTCTCCCTCTACCTCGCTGTCTCTCTCTCTCTGTCTCCCTCCCTCACCCTCCCTCTGTCACCCTCTGGCTCCCTCCCTCTCTCTCTTTCCTTCTGTCTTCCTCTCTCTCTGTCTCTGCCTCTATCTGTCTGTCGGTCCCAGCCTGCTGTAATTACCATATTGTAATTTGTCACTGGGCCAGCACTGGATGGACCTGCGATCCAGGGGGGGGCAAGCGCCCCCCCTTGCCCCTCCCTGCGGACGCCCATGATACTGGCCTGAATACTTTTGTACTGCGCTGGCTAGTTGCTAGTTGTACTGTGACTCAACTTCCTGCTGAATCATTTTGTGTTAATCATATTCTTAAAGAGCATTGGTTACAGATTATGTCTTTCTTTCTTCATATAGTTGGTCATACTAAAACATCAAAACCAACAAGGAGTATGCAGGCTGTACTGGCCCGGCAACGGAGGCTGGATGCTACTGTTGCCCAATATCGGCGGCTGGTGGAACTGGAGGGGGACGACACGCAGTCCAGTACATCGAATGGGACATCTGCATCCTCCTCCGTGACCCCACGTTCTGCCGGTCAGCGCAGTGCTCCGGCGAAACGGAGCCGTGCTGGCAGACACCACCGCCGAGCAGCAAAGGCTGCCCCTCACAGTACTCTAAAGGCTCGCTTGCGCCGTGCAATCCACAGAGTGTCCGACCTGGAGGCGGAGGTCCGGAAATTCAAAGAATATCAAAATTTGTTGGAGGGCCTCCGCTTAGACCACGCCACCCTCCGGGAGCAGTACGATGCCCTGGCCCTAAGGCATGATGCCCTGGAGGCCAAAGTCAACACCATGCATCCCTAGAGTGTCCCTTGCCCCTTTTTTAGAGACTTTTGAGGGGTGGGAATTGGGAGTTGGGGTTTTTGGGGACTTTTGAAGGACTATTTATTTGTTGGGGTTAGGGAGGGTCTTGCGGGAGATTATTTTGTTAGGGATATAAAAATGTACTTTTTCAAACTTTATCTGAGCATACCTGTTTTTTACTACTTTTGAGCCTGGTGGGTGGTGGTTTTGCAGTAAGTTCGTTTTACTGAACACTGTCATCGTTTTGGTTCACGTGTAATTGGCCAAATGTTTTCCAAAGTAAATGCCTGTCACAGAGTTTGTTAATTCAAGAGTCCTAGGACTTTACTACTAGTACCACTGTCACTCTCTCGCCTCTCCTAATACTCCATTATACTACCTCCCATCCAAACGCTTATCTTACCTGTAATTTGTATTTGAGGGCTGGCTCCACCTGGAATTCACATTGTCCTAAAGCGTTCTGCAGCAGGGCCCCAACTGGAGTTTCCCGGCGTGGATTTTCTGCAAAACAAAAGCAATCAACATTAGAAATGTGGCAGCGGTGCTCACAGACCCCGAAAACCTAGAAGCCCCACAGACAGCACCCCTAAGACAGGCAAGCGAGCAATAATAACGCTTAAACGTTCACGTGTAATTGGCCAAATGTTTTCCAAAGTAAATGCCTAACCAATTTCATCCCTTAATAGACCTTGCCAGCAATGGCCCAGCCAAGACCCGTAAACCCAAGCGCAAACAAGTTTGACACCCCCCAAACAGCCAAAAAGCAACTCGGGGAAAAAAAGTCACACTTAGCAAAATGTATTCAAATGAGGACTCACTACTTCCAGTCCCTCTTTAGGGGACTCGTCAACGTAAGTTTCTTCATTGTGCAGAATCCAGGCATCAGCATTACGGGAAATGGATAGGGTGAGTCTGGAGGAGGAGGATAGACGACCAGGACTGAGTTCTTGTCAACTAACTGTTGTGAACCTGAGGAATGCTGCGGCATCAAAATCAAGACAGTTCTGCTGATGGGCTTGTTGTTTGATTGGGTGATTACAGTTTTGTTGTGAATGTGATGAAGCACTTGCTAAACAAAGAAAGACAGACACACAGGAATAAAAGTGAATAAGGACGAAAAATAAAGTTAATGAATAATTGACTCATTTTCAGAACTCGCTGTCAGGGAAGCAGAGCTCGTCCTCAAACTCTGCAAATTGAGTCGGTAGTACTTCTGGTAACTGAGGAGAACTTTCCTCAGGTAGGTTGGTGTCCTCTTCTTCCTGCGTGCATTCTCGTACTTTGTAATCTGGTGGTATGAAGTGCTGGTTCATCTTTATCATGGTGAGCCGCTCCACATTTGCGGGCAAGAGGCGGGACCTTTTGCAAGTCACAATGCCACCAGCAGAACTAAAAACACGTTCTGAAGACACGCTTGCGAGTGGTCAAGACAAGTAATTGATCGCCAGGTTGGTGAGCTCTCGCCATATGTTTCTTTTCCCATGCCAATACGCCAATGGGTCCTCAGTAATATTGACCGCTGTTGAGTCATCCAGATAGGCCTGCACCATTGAAAGAATGTCCTCCCGGATTCCTGTACTTTGCACTTCTGTGTCCTTTCTGGTACAAGGAAACCCTAGCTCACTTAGCCAATCCGCTTCAGACATATCGCCTGGGCCTGGTGCAGATGATACGGTTGCTGGTGTGGTTAACGGCTCAGAGGAAAAGTCACTCACTTCTGCCACAGGCACAGATGCAGCAGTGTTTTTTGGGGATGCCTGATGGCCTGCTGATTCACTAGTAGTACTGTCTTCTCCTACAGTTTCCTTCCGCTCTCTTTCAAAACGAATGGCTGACTGAGCTAGCCAACCTTTGTACTCTGTAACATCTGATGTTTCAAAAGGAATTATTACTTTGCCAAACAATGGCTTTTTGTAATGTGGATCCAGAATAGTAGCACAAATGTAGTGCTGTTGTTTCTTGATATTTACAAGCCGTTTATTGCTAACTAGGCGTTGTAATAATCTCTGCGCCAACTCATATGCTTCATTCTTTCCAGCATCTTTTAATTCTGAAGACACCACTTTGACTTGGTGCTCGAGCTTCAGCAACAATGGGATAGCTTTGCTCAAAGAACAGTCCTCCCTGCTGACGTCACGCGTGAAGACCTCAAAAGGACGAAGCATGTCTGTCAGGCTTTTAACTAGCTGCCATTGCTCCACCGCTAGCATCATTTCTGTCGTATCACCACCCAGGTTGTAGAAATACTCATTGACTACTGGAAACAGCTCATGCAGACGCTCAAGCATGTAGAAGGTTGAGTTCCAACGTGTTGCCACCTCCTGGATAAGTGCTTTCACTGGCATTCTACGTACATTTTGCTGGCGCCTCAGCTCCTTCCGGGCCTTAAAAGAATGGTTGAAATGTGTGCATATTCTTCTGCAGATGGTCAGTATTTTGTCGACTGTAAGTTCTTTTTTCAAGAACTTTTGCACGACAAGGTTCATACAGTGCGCCAAACACGGCACTCTGAAATAGTAACCGTTCTCCATGGCCTTAACTACATTGCTGCCATTATCAGTAGAAACATAACCAACCTTGCAATTTCTTGGGGGCAGCCATTGCGAGACCTTTTTGTTAAAGTCATCCAAAATGTTGGCTGCAGTATGAGTTTTCTCCATGCCAAACATGGCTAATGTTGCATGTTTACGAGCACCCTTAAAAATCTCGACCAAGTCACCACCTGCATTTATCTGTTTTGTAACCCCTGAAAAAGAGACCCAGTGTGCAGTGATGCACATGTAATCAAGGGCTTGGCAACTGGTCCACATGTCTGTTGTCAGGTGTATAGTGTGAACAGCACTCTTCTGCAAAGCTGCCCCAACCAACTCAAGCACCTCTTTATGTAGTGTTGGAACAGCAACCCTGGCAAAATAGAACCGGCTAGGAACCTTCCATTTAGGGGCCAGTGTTGCCACGAGTTCAAGAAAACCCACACCTTCGACAAACGAAAAAGGGAGAAGGTCCACCGCTAGCATTTTAGCCAGCTTAGTGTTATACAGGCGTACAATTGGGTGGTTGCGTTGAAATTGCGCATCTGAGGAGAACATGTTTGTAATGGTGCGCTGGACAAATTTACTGGATGATGCTGATGCCTTCTTTGACCCACTTCTGCTCAGTGTTGACATTTTCCGCATTGGTGTGTCTCCCAGACTTTCAGTGTGCCTCCTATGTGTTCCGGAGGGTGTGGTGCTGCCAGGGGTACTGGGTGCAACCTGACAAATGTCTGACGCTTCTTCTACCTCCTCGTCATCATCAGATGAAACACCTAGTATGGGTATATTTTGGCCACTTACCCTTTGGGATTGCTTTCCCTTGATGTTTGCTAGGTGCGCAAACCATTCAACAGCGTGCCTTCTTTTAAGATGACCTATCTGGCCTCCGGTTCCATAGTTGGTACCAGTCTTACCACAGCTAACTCTAGTCTTACAAATGCAACAAACGGCTATGTTATCATACTTTGCATGGACACTAAAAAAGTTCCAAACTGGGGACTGGAAACTTCTGGTTTTGCCGCACGAGATGATACTGCCAATGCCAGATGAAGCAGTGGTGGATGAGCCTTGCAGACATCTACTGGGTTGTGCAATTATTGCAGCAACCCTACTTGAGGGAGTCGAGCTGGATGGAGTCCCCCTCTGGGGAGAAAATATGGGAGCTGTAGGTTTTGTTGAACTTGTTGTACTACTTGACTGCGTTGGTGGTGCTACCAGTGCCACGTCGCCAGGGTCACGCTCAGCATGACGTCGGGATAGGGTATAAATGTCTGTCTGCTGCATGGCCGGTGTGGCTGGAATGACGTGTGTGATGACTAGATCATTGCTGTCATCCTGTTCAACAACATCAGAATGCACCACTTCATCAAGTCCGACGTTCGGATCCATAAGTATGAGATTTCCAGGGCCCTTCCTTTTAACATTTGATACCTTTCGCAGCTCATGGTGTGCCTCCCTCTCAGACGTCGGAGATGGTTGCCAATCTAGATCAAGATCATCTGATAGAGCGGGGCTTGAAGAGGAACTTCTACACACACTCCTTGATCTTTTCCTTGCTGGGGAGCTGGGAGAAAATGAATCATCAGGAGGAGTGCCTTCGTCTTCCTGACATGATACCCCGGCTCCAAAGTCAATTTCCTCCTGTGCCCCTACTTCTGGAAGAACAACCATTGTGGGCACTTGCACCGCTCCATGCGCCGCTACATGGGCCTCTTCACTGACCTCTACTTGCAACTCTCCATGGACCTCTCCTTCTTGGCCTTCTCCTTCTCGGCCTTCTCCTTCTCGGCCTTCTCCTTCTCGGCCAGCTCCTTCTCGACCAGCTCCTTCTCGACCAGCTCCTTCTCGGCCAGCTCCTTCTCGGCCAGCTCCTTCTCGGACAGCTCCTTCTCGGACAGCTCCTTCTCGGACAGCTCCTTCTCGGCCAGCTCCTTGCGCATGTACTTGTGCTTGTACTAGTAGCCCATGCAGTTGTTGTTGCGGCTTTGGTTGTTGAATAGTACTTGTGAGATGAGTTACAACCTGTGTTGATGGTGTGCTGCTACTTTCTTGCGATGAGCCAACATCACTGGTCGTTGGTGATTGAACCACTAAACAGGCTACCTGTGCAGCACTCATGGTGGGCCTTTGTTTTTTCCACAAAAATTTAGTGGTCGAGCCACCAGTATCCTTGGTAAGTGGTGCCACTTGCTTCTTCTTCTCCTTAGTAGAGACATCTTTCTTGCAAGAGGAGCTACGGGCACCTCTTTTTGGAGCCATCTTCTTCAGATGTCGGAACAGCAGGCCGCAGCAGGACTTCTTCCTGGCACTGATGCTCAACGATGATGCGGAGTTATTGACTTTGTGCACCTAAAAGCAAACGAAGACAGAGGAACATCAGTAAATATATGTTGCATATGTAGCGCTTCAATAAATAGTTTGCAAGTAGGCATTTATGAATACACACGTGCACACCACACAATATGGAAATTTCAAAATTAAGAATTGCTAAATTTTTGGGAAACAGGAATTTAACATTGATCCAAGAGAGCACACACAGAGAGGGTTATAGTTCATGTACCACTGACTCCCCCTGGGCACAATGGGTGAAAGCAAGGCAAAATGGGTGCAGGCCTATGGCACAAAGCTCACTGCCTGCCTTCAAAATGGCCGCTTGACCCCCATCCACATGGCCAGGACCATGCCTCAAAATGGCCCCCACCAACATAGCCAGCCCCCAACCCCTACTTCAAAAAGTCAAAAAACACAACACCAATCAAATCACCACAATCCAATGCCATCCATCAAGTTTCAGAAGGTTTATGCTGCCTGCTGGTGGTTTTCTGGTGCAGAATTGCAATTTTTGCAATTTCGCGAGTGCGAGATTGTTGCTTCACGACGCGAACGTGGCAAAAAAACAGCAAAATCCGCGAACAGACCGATTCTGGGCCCCCTGGGCATGATAAAATCACAGCACACTGGGTGCAGGCCTATGGCACAAAGCACACAAACTGGCTTAAAAATGGCCCCTAGACCCCCACCCACACGGGACCAGGCAATAAAATGGCCCCCACCCACATAGGAAGCCCCCAACACCACCCCAAAAAGTCGTAAAACACACAAAAATCACCACAATCCAATGCCATCCATGCCCTGGCCAGAATCTTGTTAAAATTCAACAAAACAGTTGTATCATGCATGCACCCATAACTAAGCCTGGTAGTTTTCAATTCATGTGCAGAATTGTAATTTTTACAATTTCGCGAGTGCGAGATTGTTGCTGCGCGGGACGCGAGCAGTGCGAACACAGGCAAAAAAAAGTTTTTTAAATCCGATTTTCGGGTAATCCGCGGGAGTTCTAGGCCCCCTGGGCATAATGAAAGAAATCAGAGCTTGACCCCATCCACATGGCCAGGACCTGCAGGACCATGCCTCAAAATGACCTCCTACCAACATAGCCAGCCCCCAACCCCATCCCAAAAAGTCGAAAAACACACACAAAAATCACCACAAACAAACAACATCAACTTATCAACTTACTTGTGAAATCAAATTTCGAATCCAAAAGTAATCCAAAAGGCCTCAAAGCCAAATCTCCAGCAGCATCCACAAAAAGTAATCCTTCCCAGTCAAGATCGAATTCAAAGTGGCCAGGAAATGGACTAAGCAATGGGAGGAGCTTGCTGGACTGGAACAGGAAGTTGGAGACTGGGTCACTTCCTTCACCCCACCCCAATTGTAATTTTTGTAATTTCGCGAGTGCGAGATTGTTGCTGCCCGCGCCGCGGGCCGCGAGCAGTGCGAACACAAGCAAAAAATCCGCAGCGCGCGGATTTGCGTATTTTCGCTACATCCGCGAGAGTTCGCGGATTGCGGATTTACCGAAAATCCGAAAAATCCGCAAGCGGAACGGATTTTACGCCCATGCTTAATTCAAAGTGACTTGGTATCAATTTTACCCACACAATTCGGGCAGACTTGAGTAATTTATAGCATCCTCAAATCAGTCTTTCAAAAATCCCAAAGTATAGGACATGATAATCCAAATCCAAATGTTTCTCAAGAAAAGGGATTTTCAATCGTTCGGAATTTCGGCGTTTGGGCAGATATGACTCAGGGACCCCCAGTATGCAAGGGGAATTAGTCCCCCCTCTGCAAAGCCTCATTACACCTCTGTGCAATGCAGCCCCGGCGCATACTGGAGGTTCCAGGTGGGCTAGTTGGCCCCCAGGGACCCCCAGTATGCAAGGGGAATTAGTTCCCCCTCTTCAAACATGCACGGGGCTGCATTGTAGAGAGGTGTAAAAAAGGGTGTGGCCTCATTACACCTCTCTGCAATGCAGCCCCCTGGCGCATACTGGAGGTTCCTGGTGGGCTAGTTGGCCCCCAGGGACCCCCAGTATGCAAGGGGAATTAGTTCCCCCTCTTCAAACATGTACGGGGGATGCGTTGCAGAGGTGTAAAAAGGGGCATAGCCTCATTACACCACTGCAATGCAGCCCCCTGGCACATACTGGATGTTCAAGGTGGGCTAGTTGGCCTCCAGGGGCCCCCAGTATGCAAGGGGAATTATTTCCCCCTCTTCAAACATGTACGGGGGCTGCGTTGCAGAGGTGTAAAAAGGGGCGTGGCTTCATTACACCTCTCTGCAATGCAGTCCCCTGGCGCATACTGGAGATTCCTGGTGGGCTTTCAGGTCTTATATAGTTAGGAATTAGCATTAAAAAAAAACTTTGAAATTCACTGAAAAAAACATAGGTTTCAGGCCTTATATAGTTAGGAATTAGCATTTAAAAAACCTTGCAAATTCACTGAAAAAACCATAGGTTTCAGGCCTTATATAGTTAGGAATTAGCATTTAAAAAACCTTTGAAATTCACTGAAAAAAACCATAGGTTTCAGGCCTTATATAGTTAGGAATTAGCATTTAAAAAACCTTTAAAATTCACTCAAAAAAACTATGGGCCCGATTCACAGAATGAATTTAAGACTCAATCCTAAACTTACTACTATTTTGGTATTCACAGAATGCACTTACTACTTTTGGCATTCACAGAATGAATTTACTACTTTTGGTATTCACAGAAGTTAGAATTTTGTCTTAAGTCTGTCTTAAGTCTAGTCTGTCTTAAGTTTGTCTTAAGTTTGTCTTAAGACAAACTTAAGACAAAATCCTAACTTCTGTGAATACCAAAAGTAGTAAGTTCATTCTGTGAATGCCAAAAGTAGTAAGTGCATTCTGTGAATACCAAAATAGTAGTAATTTTAGGATTGAGTCTAAAGTTCATTCTGTGAATCGGGCCCCAGAAGTTTTAGGGGTGTTATAGTTAGCTGGACATTTCACTCATACAAAACCATTGAAATTGCTCCTATATAGTTAGTTGTACTAACTATATTTCGCGCACCCGCAATCCACTGCTGATGATGTCACATATTACATCATTCATGACATGGTCAGTGACATCACTGATGACATCTCAAATGACATCACTGATGACATCACTGATGACATCATCCACGTGACAATCACATACACCTTTTCATATACTAGTAAAATCTTTCATCACTCTATATAAAATACAGAGTATCATACTTGAATTCATTGTTACAGCAATACAAGTATCTAAAAACCCACTCAGTGATTCATAGATGTATACACACATCGAATCACTTACCTGTAGTTTCACTCATACATGCTGTCAATGAACAATAGAACACTATCAAAAATACTTATACACCTAAATCGACATTACACACCAGCACACATCCTATTCACATATGAAGTCATCCTACTCACTTATGCAAACAATGGATCATACTTACATATTTACTTAGCTACACACCTATACAAACACAACTTCATCTATTCATTTAGATAGTAAGTCATACTTAGTGAATTATAAAATCATTATTACAAGTATAAAGTTATCCATAAAGTCACTCACACAATCATTGAGTCTTATGTATACTTATTAATATACAACAACTGACACATACACTGCCTTTTATTTTTCTAGTTTGTAGGACATGTTGTTATTGTTATTGTTATTGTTATTTTAATTTTATACCGCGCCTAATCACCTGCAGGTCTCTAAGCGCCAGGAAAAGATGGTACAGGACAACAACATAACAAAGTCAGAGCAAAGAGCAGCATTCCGGTTATGCTATGCTCAGGCTTCTCCTAAACAATAGCGTTTTTAAGCTCTTTCGGAATCTTAGGAGGTTTCCTTCCTCGCGCAGCCCTCCAGGCAGACTGTTCCACAACTGGGGAACCAGTACTGAGAAAGCTCTCCCTCCCTTCGTTGCTAGCCTATAGCGAGAGCAGGTCAGCAGCTGCGAGTCCGAGGACCGAAGTGATCTCGTCGGACAGTACAGCTGTAGGCGCTCATGTACCTTTGAGAAATATACTTGCTCATCAGCACACCCATAAAGATATTCACTCACCCAAACAACTGTTTGAACATGTAGTTTTAACTTCATATATCTAGTGAATCAACTATTCACACATCTTTGGGCAGTCACACCCCCCCCACAGAACCACACACACATTCACTCTCCCATACAAATACTCGGTTAACTAATCAATAACTAATACAGTCTTTCACATAGCTAGTAACCAACTGGAGAACCAGTTTACACAACAACTGACAAAGTGATACAGATATTCAAACAGTTTAGTCACTATCCACTATATTTAGTGAGACACTATAAATTGGTCAAGTAAACAGTCAATTACACTGCTACTAAATCCTCCATCCAAATATTTATTTTTATATATCCACTCATTCTTCAATGCAAATTGCTATATATATAATGCATATTTAAATAACGAGGCAAACCACATTCACTGGATGATGTCATCAGTGATGTCATTTGAGATGTCACTGACCATGTCATGAATGATGTAATATGTGACATCATCAGCAGTGGATTGCGGGTGCGCGAAATTTAGTTAGTACAACTAACTATATAGGAGCAATTTCAATGGTTTTGTATGAGTGAAATGTCCAGATAACTATAACACCCCTAAAACTTATAGTTTTTTGAGTGAATTTTAAAGGTTTTTTAAATGCTAATTCCTAACTATATAAGGCCTGAAACCTATGGTTTTTTCAGTGAATATGTATATATATAAAAGAAAGAGTTACCCTGTGGCCGGCACTCACTGGCAGATAGGAAAAAGGCCCTTGTCAGGCTGGCGGTGATCAGCATAATCACCCCCTCCTTAGCGCTGATCCAACGCATTTCGGGCAACCATCCCTTCATCATGGATCATAAAAGAAACAACACAGCAGGCAATGGGGCAACGTGAAGTCCACCTTTTATTTCATGATAAAGCAGAAAGTCTGGATCATGGGAGTCCAACAGCATCTTGGGACAAGTAGTCTGAATGAAATTAATAACTCCCAAGTGGTATGCCTGCCCCAGAGTATCTTGGAGCAAAATGTATTTAAAAAGAAGGAGCTGATGAGCAGAAAAATATATGTTACAACAAAGACAAGCAGGCCGTGCTCCCGAATCCATCTCAAAACACACACAGTTTCTCTGTTACAGGAGCCATAGACCTTGCAAGGTAGCCTCATGTCATGTTGTTTATTTACATTCTAGAATTATTATTGTTTAACCTTCTATTGAGTCCTCGCTAGGAGGATTCCTTTCTGTGTACTCGAGCTGGACAGTTGCTGAGGAAAGAAGTCCTGTGTAGGTTGTGCCCTACCTTGCTCCTGTGCTTCTTTTAAATAAACAGCTATTCTACTATTTCTGTTTGGAATAATACTTTACACCTCAGCAAGTAGTAACTGAGTTCCCATGACCTCAATCAGAAGGAAGGCAGAGGCAACATCTTTGGAATAACTCTGTTTATTCCCCTCAATAAAGAGTGGCAAAAAGCGTTTTTCCCAACACAGTCCTGACGTGTTTCACCTCCATACAAGATCCTTGTTCACAGGTGACTGGGATTACCAAGGTGAGTAATCACATGCTTTTATGCAAATATTTAAATGTGTGCAGTAGTTCTCCAATACTACAATTCCCTGCAACTAACTTTATTGAGGGGAATAAATGGAGTTAATATATATATCCAAATTGGAAGAAGAATGCTGCACACCAACTTCAAAAGGATTCGGGCGCTTTATTAAATGTGCAATGTGGCAGTTGCTTAAAATATTCGTCCTGGCGCGTTTCGGCTCCTTACTAGCCTTGTTCACAGGTAAGCAAAACAGTCCCATGATTACAACCAAATCACATGCTTTATATACACCAATCACAGACTACTAGGTGTTGCATTAGTGCATGAACACTACAAGTCCCAGGGTGCATTCTAAAAGAGTATCTGTCTATTGAGTGCTGCTGTAGTTCTTTTTTCCAAATATCTCTTTCTTACGGTGATCCTGCAGTTGTTTTTCATTCAAATAAAACTTTAAAAGTGCTGATTCATTTGCTTATTAAAAAGCTAAGCTGCAACATACTTAGCCACTTCCTGAAGCATCCAAAGCCTCCAAAATCAAACATGAAATCAAAGTCCTAGGTTTCACTCCCCTTACCCGCTGTCACCTCCAAATTTAATGGGTTGGAGCATTTTGGTACCTTCCATTTTTGGTGCAGTGCGGGCAGGTCAGGCTCACTCCAATTACTTCCATCATCACTTGTCTCCACAGGGAGCCTTGACCTCAGCGGGGTGGCCTCAGAGTTCAGGACCGGAGCATCTCAACCTTTTCCAAACACACTTCCTTCCCAATTGCAAGGAGAACGCCGCACACCAACTTCAGAAGGATTCAGATGCTTTATTAAATGCGCAATGTGGCATTGCTTAAAATATTCGTCCTGACGCATCGGGATGTTCCAGTCCTGAACGGCAAGAGCACCCTGCTGAGGTCGAGGCTTTCTGCGGAGATAAATATATATATACACATATATTACCTGCATAGGATAAGCAATTTTTTTGCCAATAGTTGTGGCACCACTTGACGAATATCCACAAAATGTTCCCAAAGCTTCCACTTTGTGATTCAACTGCTGTGTTGGAAATTTCATGGTGATCTGTCAAGCAGGAGCCGAGAAGAAAGTGGGATCCCAAAATGCATTTGCCCCAATCTTAAATTCATGGAGATTTTTATTTTTTTGAACACGACTACAACCCGAACTGGTGAACGGAATTACACCAAATTTGGCAGAGAGATAGAGGTTGGTCAAGAAAACGTGCTGTTTGTGATTTTGAGTAAATCCATTCAGTCATTTTTCAGCTATTTTACGTAAAAAGATATAAGTATCTAGGGGATGCGAGTCCTTGCAGTGGACTTGCAGATCCTACTACAATTTGATTGGCTGCCAACAATTTAACCAGGAAGTGTTGGCAGCCATCTTGGGGATCGGCTTGAAGCCAAGTCCCAGAAAAAAATTACAAATAAAGAAAAGGGGCAGGGTAGGAATACCCTGACCCCCAGATATGGTGAGGAGGGTCCCTCAGGGACCCTGCTGGGGACAAAAAGCATTATGTTTGATAATTTTGCTGTGGACTCGCGGATGGATCCACAAATCCATGGAATTTGTATTTTCAAAAGCTAGGGCCTCATGCTTCAAACTTAGGAATTGCGATTCCTAAATTGTGTTTTTTAGGATTTGCAATTCCTTATGCATGTAGGAATCGCAAAAAAATTGTGATTCCTACACATTCCTTATTTGCAACTCGCAAATTTTGAATTGAAAATAAGGAATGGCTTCCCATTCATTCCTATGGGCCTTGAGGCCCACAGGAATCAATGAAAATTCCATGCGCAATTTGTGAGTACCAAATAGGAACTCACAAATTGCGCAAGCAACTTCAAGCGTGTCACAAAAGGACACCCTGATGCACCCCTGAAAGTGCTATTAAAAACCATGTTGCTCACACACATGCCCCAAGGGCATGTTTGTGTGAAACATAGAACTTTGAAAAATGCACTTTTGTGCATTTTTCAAAGCTTTTGCAAATTACAATCAACTTTAAGTTGATGGTAATTTGCGTTTCTTAAAAGCGAAATAGCAACTTTTTTTGTTGCATTGCATGTAGGGAATCGCAATTTACGATTCCCTAAATGTAATCGCAATTTAAGTAAGCGCAAATATTGCAATTACTTAAATAGTGATTTTTGCATTTGGGATGATGCATCCCAATTGTAAAAATTGTGGTCGCAAATTGACATATTCTGCAAATCTGCCTCTTTGAGACTGCAAAAAACAATGATGCATGTGCCCGGCAATTGTGAACCCCAGTGCATGCTTTAGTATAACCCTAGGGTGGGCCAGATCTTGGGGGTATATGTCAAATATAGGAGGGAGCGCAAGAGGCCCCCCTCCTCGGGCTAATTAAAGCTCCGGGGACCGTCATCTCCCTGGGGCATTATAAATTATGAAGGCGGGTGGGCCCACCCGCAACCTCGGAGACCGCCATCTCCCAGGGGCTAAGTGTAATCATGTGGGGGGGCCCGTGGACCTTCCCTACCCTGGGGACTGCCACCTCCCCGGGACACAGCTTTTTTTATTTTAAGTAATGTGAGGGAGGCCGCTGGGCCTTCCCCACTGCCCCGGGACACAAATACAATCATGAAGTGGACCTATTGTGGACCTCCAGGGCTGCCCACTTCCCAGGGGCAAATTTCTACTGAGAAGGGGGCCTGCACGGCCCCCCTCTAGGAGCCCTACATGGCCTTCGGTACTGCCACCCCCAGGTGCAAACCCCCTTGACATTGCATTTTGCTATGGAATGGCGGGATCACTGCTCTCACCATACAATAGCAAACAGTGTGATCCGCTTTGAGCATACGAGAGCATTTTGCTCTTGCTTGCTCAAAGTGGAGCACTTTGCTTTTGCACCCAATGAGCAGCATGTCGGCAGTTCGCTGCGTGTAAAAGCAAAGCCGGCTCCCGCACGAGGTGGGGAGAGGGCAGGAACCACGGGGCCTTCAGTCTCCTCCTGTTGTCCCTAATGCAGTGGCCAGGCCCCGGGCGATAGATTCCCTTGGGCTGAAGATGGCTCTGGAGGGGCTCTCTCTCCCTCTGAATTATAAACAAAACACAAATAAAGGCCGGGCCCAGGGATGGGATCACCAAGGCCGAAATTAGCCCAGGGGGGAGGCTGCGCTGGCCCCTCGTTTTTTATATTAAAAAAATAAAAAGGGTCAAAATGCTTCAATAGAAGGAAGCCATGCGGCTCCCCCTTTCTAAAATAGAAAAAAAGTTGGCAACTCGCCGAAGGCACCACCTTCTTTCCACTACTCTGCAACACGCCTCCAGGCGTGCCCCTTTTGTAAACTGATCTGCAAATGCGGCTTGTGGTAAACTACTGGTTGGGGGATGAAGTCCACATTACTTCTGCGGGACCTTGGAGGCCAAGAAGCTCTTCTGGTACCTGCTGTAAGTCCTAAACAGCGGGATTCCTGAGAGCTGGTCAGAGGCCCAGCCCCCTTTTGCCACTACTCTGCAAATGTGACTATTAGTTAAAAAACGTAGAAATTCACTGAAAAAACAAAGGTTACTCGGACGTTATAGTTAGGCATTAGCATTTAAAAACCTTAGCTATTCACTGTAAAAAAACAAAGGTTACAGTGACGTTATAGTTAAGAAATGGAATTTAAAAAATTCAGAAATTTACTGAAAAAGCCAAAGATTACAGAGACATTATAGTTAGGCTCAGGTTTCACTCGTGCAAAACCAAAGAAAATCTACAGTGATAGTTAACTGAGCTAACTATAACTCGCTCCCCGCAATGCACTGCTTATGACCTCACATATTACACCCCTCATGACATGGTCAGTGACATCAATGATGACATCCCAAATGACATCACTGATTACATCATCCACAGAATCTCTGACACACCCACTCACACCTCAATAAACTCATTGATACACCCACTCCAACTTCCACACGACCATTCTCAAAACCATTGCCACACCAATACCAGTACATCACATACATAACCACTCACTGATTCATAGGTCTACACAAACATACACATCCAGCAACTCATACATCCAACTCACTCACTAATACAGCCATTGACATATCCACTCATACACCCATACAGCCATTCACACACTGTCAGTCACCCATAGAGCTACTCATACACCTACTCACCCACCCACAGAGTCAATCACACAGCCACTTACTCACTATAGAATTATATACACACACATTCACTTATTCATACAGATACTAACACATACTCACTCACCTATGCAGTCAGTGACACAAGCACACACTCACCAATACAGCTTCTCTCACAATAACTCACTCACACATACAGTCACTCATATACTCCAACACACACTAAAATTGCCTTTCACATATGCAGTTGCCCACCCACATGCCACTGACACATCCATTTACTCACTGCCCCAGCCATACACATACTCAGTCACCAATACAGCCCCTCATAGATGCACTCACTAACCCATTCTGCCACTGATTCACCTACTCACTTATACATGCAGGCAGTCACACACACCCTCACCCACCAACACAGACATTCATATACCCGTACAGGTACTCAGACAACCAATCAATCACCCATACCGCCACACGCGTACCCACTCACCAACCCATACAGCCACGTAGACACCAACTGACCGACTGATACAGACATTCACACAACCTATACATTCACTAAAACACCTAATCACTCACTTATATAGGTAGTCACGCGCCCACTGAATAATCCATATGGGGCACTCATACATCCACTGATTCATCAGTACACCTTGCTTTATATATATTTAACACTCACAAACTTTTTAAAAACACTTAGAGTCATTGGATGATGTCATCAGTGACATCATTTGAGATGTCATCAGTGATGCCACTGACCATGTCATGAGTGATATAATATGTGAGGTCTTATGCAGTGCATTGCCGGGGCATGAGTTACAATTAGTTCACCTAACTATAACTGATGAATTTCTCTGGTCTTGTATGAGTCAAGTAACTATAATGTTCCTGAAACCTTGTTTTTTCAGTGCTTTCCTTAGGTTTTTAAAATTCTATTTCCTAACTAAAGCGTCCTTGTAACCTTTGTTTTTTGGTGTGAATTTCTAACAATTTTAAATTCTATTTGTGAACTATAACATCCCTTTAACCTTTGTTTTTTTCTGTGAATTGCTATGTTTTTTTTAACTAGTAGTCCTGTTTGTAAAGTGGTGGAGAAAGGGAGTGAGGCCTCTGACCAGCTCTCGCGAATCCTGTAGTGACATACTTACTAAAGGTAAAACTATGTGGGATTTATTGGAGGCAATAGGAGGGCTTGTTGGCCCCCAAGGACCTACAACATCCAAGGGGACTTCCTCCCCAACCAGCAGTGTGCCAGGAGGCACCTTTGCAGAGTGGTGGATAAAGGGGGCATGGCCTTCGAAGACCTCACAGCAATTCCACTGTCTGGGACTTACTGGAAGTAACAGGAGGGCTTGTTGGCCCTCAAGGACCCTTAGCATCCAAGGGGATTTCATCACCGAGCCAGCAGTGCACCAGGAGGTGCATTTGCAGAGTGATGGAGAACGGGGGCATGGCCTTCAAAGACCTCTCAGCAATCCCTCTGTGTGATACTTATTGGAGATACCAGGAGGGATTGTTGGCCCGCAAGGACCCTCTGGACCCAAGGGGACTTCATCCTCTAACCAGCAGTGCACCAGGAGGAGGTTTTGCAGAGTGGTGGAAAAAGGGTGGTGAGGTCATCGACGACTTACCTGGCAGCCTTTTTAAAAATTGTTTTTAATTTATTTGGGGAAGGGGGCTGTCTGGCCCCCTCTTCCCTTAGCCGATTCTGGCCCGGGGACCCCATTCCCCAGGGTGCAGCTTTTTTTAAGATATTTTTTTAAATAAATTAATGGGAGGAGGACCGATCGCTCCCGGGATGATTCTTACCCTGGGACCTAGTACCCCGGAGCCAGGCCTCTAGTGTGGGTGCCCTGGTCCCACCCAGGGCACCCACTTAGCCATGTTGGGGGCCACGAGGGAGCCTTAAGGCCCCTTCAGCCCCTGCCTGCTCCCTGCCTCCTGCAGGAGCCGGCATTGCTTTGACAAAGAGGGAGCTGCTAACATGCAGCTCCCTCTCTGTCTAAACAATTGTGCTGCACTTTGAGAAAGCGAGAGCAAAATGCTCTTGCTTGCTCAAAGCAGAGCACAGTTTGCTATGGCTTGACAGAAGCAGTAAAGCTCCCGCCAAGCCATAGCAAACAGCTATGTCCAGGGTGTGGGCACCCCGGGACATAGCAGGAGCTGGCCCTGAGAGGTGGCGTTCCCCAGGGCAATGTATGGGTCACAGTGGCCCCCTCCAATATATACTTTATTCCCATGTAGTACCACCTTCATGGTATCCCATTCTCTGGCTCTATGAGCCATACTAGTCTAATTCTTCTCAAAATAATAGGACCTCAGTGACTGTATAAGCGAAAACCAGGTCGAGAAGTGCTTCTGCATCAATTGTCCTAAGACAGACTGTTGGTACCTTCCTTCCTACATCATATGTAATCAGCAGGGAGGAGTGAGTGAGTGGACAAATATCACACCAGATACAGTACATCCACCACATGGTGCACCATGCCACTCAAAACCAGACAGTAATTTAATATACGATGGGTCTCAGCCACTGGAGCATAACAAGACTATAATCGGTCCTGAGGGCGGCATTCCCTCCAGACATCTTGCAGTCCCGGGTCCCCGTAAAGGGTTGGGGGTCTCATCAGGGCCTTAAGATAAGGGACATCCGAGATGAAACAATGAGACAAATATTCCTTTAAGATAGAGAAAAACTTAAGTGATATCAGCAGTAAGATTAGAAAAAGGATATGAAGTGTACCTGATGATTCAATGGCAATGTATCCCAATTAATGAAGTGTGCACCATACAAATTGAGAAAGTCTAAGGAAGTGTTTCTCATATAGGGCCCAGCTGGGTACTTAAGGAAAAGGGGAGGAAAACAGCAAGCTAAAGATTAGCAACTGAATTGTCAAAAGCCAAAGATAAAATATGGGCAAAATTATTTGTGGAGACTTACCCTAGTGAGGGTGGGGAAGGGAGTGGGACCGGTGTAAATGATAATACTCTGCAGGATGTGGGATCCCAAAAACAGTGAGAGCCACAGAAGATATTGACACAATGGATGTGGGCCGCTGTAAGAAAATGAAAGGGGAGTGTTATAAATGGTGATTTCCGGTCGACAAAGGCTTGCGCCAAAGCCAGGCAGAAACCACCACTCTAGTCAGGGCAAGGGAGTTACCCGCCAAAGATAACCCCTGCTCTCCCTCTAGGTAACATGACACGAGCAGTAAGGCTTATCCCGAAACCATGAGCTCACTAGCATAACTATACTAGGAAAAACAACCTCCTAAGCATAACAATACATTCAGAGGTATAGGCCAGAAGCTTCACGCATGATGCATAAAAACACATTCAGAGGTATAGGCAAGCAGCTTTGTACATGATGCATGCAAACACATTCAGCTGTGTAGGTAATACACATGATTTATGAAGACACATTCAGAGGTGTGGGTAAGACACATGATGCATGAAGACACATTCAGAGGTGTAGGTAAGACACCTTTGCGCAAAATATCACATAGGGCATGAACACGTACCCCACGCAAGGGCACAACACCTGAACTGTCCCCCAGGCCAACTGGCCTCTCAGGGGCTGAAACGCCCTGTGTCCAAAATGTCAGGGCAGGCTGCGCAGGCAGCCAAAGAAGATCGCGCAAAGGAACAGGCCTAAACGAAGCAGCTGCCCACTAAGTGCTGGGCAGCTGGAGAACTGAGCATGGCACCAGCGTGCCTCCTGGCTCTCTGTAGGGCTTCAAATGAACAGTAGGGCCCAAAACAGTATGGGAACCTGGGTGCCTCGTGGGCTCTGTGACCAAACAACTGGGCCCTTAGGAGCCTTGTGGGCTCTGAATACAAAAATGCGGCCATGGAGCCTCGTGGGCTCGAGAACCAACTATGTCCCCAGGAGCCTCTTGTGGGCTCTACACAACTGCCCCCTTCGTTGGAGTCCCCCCTCTGGGGACTCGGGAACAAAAGGAAATGCCCAGCTTCGTTGGAGTCCCGCTCGGGGCACTTAAGGGATAATGGCCCCCGGAGCCCTCGTGGGCTCTACCTCAACAAGGACTGCCCCACTCCATTAGAGCGGCCCTCTGGCAGGCGGGCCGCTCAGGTATGCAGGCAGCGGCCCTGCGCTTCACACTGACTCCCCAGGTCAGACCCACTCACCGGCGGTCTGGTGCCTCCTCCAGTCGACGTCGTGGGCCTCCCTGCAGCCGACTCGGGACGCAGGGACTCTCCTCTTCTCCCAGTCCCGGGGTGGTAGGGGAAGCTCTCTCTCCCTTCGGCTGGCAGCATGTCCTCTTGGTCGCACCCCGGGGCTCTCCCTAGCTCTCGGAGTCCCCGTGTGCCGGCGCCGCGCCTGTGCTCATGGTAGCACCTCTTCCCTGCTACAGGAGCGCGGGGTGGGCTCCCGTCTGCTTCCTGTTTGTTCTGGTGGTCCCGCCCACGTCCTCGGCGGGGCTACCTGACTTCCGGTGAAGCCTGGGCGGCGGTGGCCATATCGAGGGGTAGGCTCTCTCGTCCTAGAGGCAAGGTCCCTGGCGGGGTGGGCTCCCATCAGGGGTTAACAAAGAAATATAAATGCGCGGGGTAGGATCCAGCTCGTGGACTAAGAATAGCAGATAAGCAGGGTAGGCATCTGCGCCGTGGGGGCAAATAATCGGCCTGTGATACAGGGCTTCTGCAAAAGTGAAAAGGAAGCGCTCCTAAGTGCTAGGGGAACAAATCCAGTGCTCCCAGGCGCTGCAAGGAAAGACAGAGCGCTCCCAGGCGCTACAAGGAACAAAATTACAAGTCCAGGCAAAAGGTCTTTAGGAAGGCAGGGGGGCAGAGGCTGACAGGGCCCTCCGGGCACGGAGGCAGTCCCCAGTGGCGGTTCCTCCTGGCGCCCAGCAGCAGCAGGCCCCCCTCAAGTTAGGATCAGGAAGAAGAACATTTTCATGGGGTCACAGCCCCTTTTTATACACACATTTCCTTTGTCTGTGTCTGCAGGGTGGGGGGAAAACCAGTCGCAGCTGGTTTTGGAGCACTCTGTTATGCTCAGCCCCTCTTCTCATTCACTGGCCAGGGTACGGTCATCAGTCGCACCACAGCAGCCGAGCCAGCATTGTGTGGGGAAAGCCCAGCCCTATCAGGTCCCAGGTGCACCCCTCCCTCACATCACTCATGCAGATCTCTCCACTCACCACCGGGTCAGACCCATCCTGACTCCTGGAGCCAGGCTCACCAGCCAGCTCCAGCCAATCACAAGCCAGACAGCCAATTCACATAAATTACACAGACATGCCAACTTCCAGAAGTGGCACTTCCACACTAGACACAATAACGCTGCACACATCATCGCGCAGCATTTAATCACACGAGTCCGCACATACCAAACTCGAGCTTGCACTCCCCACGCATCCGGAACTACCAGGGACACAAACATTTCCCATGCATTCCTATGGGAAGACAGGCCGACCTCACTACACGCACGCACTTTACCCTAGGACACAGTGGTAAAGTGCGCAGAAACCAAAAATCACGAACACCAGGTCACAATGAAAAGCAAAAAGTTCAGGGGTGAACCTCCAAGTCCAAGTCCAAGGGCCAAGTCCAACAGGGAGTGTGTGAGAGGTAACACAGATCATGTTGAGCAGTAATAGTGGCTGCACTGGTATTGCAGAACCCTTACTTAACGAATGCAGTAAAAGCAAAAATCAGGCTTTGGATTTGAAAGCGAGCGGACTATCAATATCAGCCTCGCTTCGTCGCAGGGACCAGACATGATAATCTGCGTCCTTGAAAAATGAGTTTGGTGAGCTGTGGGGGTCAGCCTCACCAAACCCAATGCTGTTGAGTGTGGGGTGCACTGTACAACCAGTGATGTGGCTTTGCAATTCATTTATCTGTACATTGTCCACAAGAACAACTGTTTCTGTAATACACTTTCCAAAGTGGCATTTTCAAACACACAATTCAAAACAAATCTGTACTTTATTAAATTCTGAGCTCAGGGAGCCTAAACTCCAGATCTCTAGCTGCTCCCAATTGAAAGTTACACGTGTAAGATGTTTCAAGGCAGCTCCAATGATAGCCTATGCGAGAGCTAGTCCTTGTAATAGTGAAAAATGAAATCAGCAGTATTTTTCACTATCAAGATATGAAAAACCGACCAACACATGTCCTACCTTCTACACACCCTGCACCTTGCCCACAGCGGTACCTTGGGCCTAACTTAGATGTATGAAAAGGAAGATTAGGGCCTGGCACGTGGGTGTACTTGCCAGGTCGACAAGGCAGTTAAAAGTGCATGCACACACTGCAGTGGCAGCTCTGAGACACCTTTGAAAGGCTACTTGTGTGGGTGGCACAATCAGTGCTGCAGACCCACTAGTAGCATTTAATTTACAGGCCCTGGGCACACTGCAGACTTAGTAGTAAATCAATTATGCTAATCATGATAACTCAATCATAACACAGAGTACGTGTAATTTAGCACTAGATAGCAGTGAAAAAGTGTGCAGAGACACTAAACCAGTAAAAATGAAGTCCAGCATACCACAGGAGGGCGGAAAGGCAAAAAGACAGGGGAAACACACCAAAAGATGCTAGATCTAACACATGTCCCCTCCAGCTGAATGTAGGCTGAACTACCCACCCACTTCAGAGTTCTCTTCACTAAGAACTGATATGTCTGTTTCTAATATTGCACAGAATGCGGTGGGAGTATTACATTTTATCCCTTTACAATCCAACAATTTCTCTACTTTTGCACTGACTGGAGTGGGAATAGTACATCTTACCGCTCCACAATGCAACTCTTTCCTTACTTTTCCACTGACTGGAGTGGGAGTAGTAAATGATACGCCTTCGCAATCCTACATTTTCCCTTCTCTTGCACTGACAGGAGTGGGAATAGTAAATTTTACCTCTCAGCAATCCAACACTTTCCCTACTCTTGCACTGACTGGAGTGGGAATAGTAAATGTTACTCCTCTGAAATCCAACACTTTTCCTACTCTTGCACTAACTGGAGTGGGAATAATAAATGTTACCCCTCTGCAATCCAACACTTTCCCTATTCTTTCACTCTGTGTAGTGAAAATAGTAAATGTTACCCCTCTGCATTCCAACACTTTTGCTTCTTTTCCACTGACTGGTTTGGGAATAGTAGTTTTACCCCTCGGCATACCAACACTTTCTCTTCTATTGCACAGACTCGAGTGGGAATAGTAAATTGTACTCCTCTGCAATCCAAACCTTTACCTACTGCTGCACTGACTGGAGTAGGAATATTAAATGCTACCCCTCCGCAATCCAATACTTTCTCTACTCTTGCATTCACTGGAATGGGAATTGTAAATGTTACCCCTTCGCATTCCAGCACTTGCCCTACTCTTTTACTGACTGAAATGGGAATCTTAAATGTTGCCACTCTACAATCCAACACTTTTCCTACTACTGCACTAACTGAAATGGGAATAGTAAATTTTACCGCTCCACAACCCCATGCTTTCCTTACTTTTCCCCTAACTGGATTGGAGATGGTAAATTTTACCCCTCCGCAATCCCACACTTTCCCTAATGTTGCACTGACCAGAGTGGGAATAGTAAATTTTGCCGCTCTGCAATACATTTCCCTAATCTTGCACTGTATGGAGTGGGAATGGTAACTTTTAACCCTCTGCAGTCCAACGCTTTCCCTACTCTTGCACTGATTTGAGTGGGAATAGTACATTTTACAGCTCCACAATGCAACACTTTCCTTACTTTTTTTCTGACTGGATTGGGAATAGTAAATTTTACCACTCCTTAATCCAACACTTTCCCTACTGATGCACTGATTGGAGTGGGAAAAGTAAATGGAACCCATCCGCATTCCAACATAATTTTCCACCGACTGAAGAGGGAATAGTAAATTTTTCCCCTCTGCAATCCAACACCTTCCCTACGCCTTCACTGACTGGATAGAGAATAGTAAATGTTACCCCTCTGCGTTCCAACACTTTCCCTACTCTTTTCTGACTGGAGTGGGAATGGTATATTTTACCCCTACACAATCCAAAACTTTCCCTTCTTTTCCACTGACTGGAGTGTGAATAGTAGTTTTACCCCTCTGAAATCCAACACTTTCCCTACTCTTGCACTGACTGTAGTGGGAACAGTGAATGCTATCCCTATGCAATCCAACACTTTCCCCACTTTTGCACCGACTGGAGTGGGAATAGTACATTTTACCCCTCCGCATTCCAACACTTTCCCTGCTCTTGCACTGACAGGAGTATATATATATATAAAATCTTTATTCGGCTTGTTCACAGTGGAAAAACCATAAAAGTACACAAAATAGCAAACACAGTAAAAATACACTTATTACATGTATTTCTGATAAAATTCATTTCATAGTTAAAAGGAGAAAAGTTGATCAAAAATGTGCAAAGTACCGCTTATTCTCACACTGACAAGATTTTTAAAGATTCATTCTGTGTTTCATGATACACTTTAAGAAACTACTAATAAAATAACAGACATTTGGTGTTTCCAACATTTGCAGTCTTAAAAGAGCAGGTCTGCATTGTCGCAATCCCCAAGATTTTAAAATCGGTAAAAGCCAGATCTTTCTGTGGGCTTGGTGGTATTTACAAAGCAAGGTCACGTGCAAATTCGACTGCATTGATATACCGTCACACGGACAAGGCGGAAGTATGGCCTCCCAACAATTTTGTGACGGGAAAGTGACCATCCTAAAGAATATATTTAGCCTAAATCTTGTAATAAGCATTCTCTCGTAAGTTGGCATTTGAAGTTCTAAGTACGGATGAATGACAAAGGCTACTTGGATCATATTTGAATGGATCACTGCCGTTTTTGTCGAGTTGGAAGCGAGTCTTAACGACTCCAAATGGCGTAATGCTTGTCGTTTAAGAACTTTTTTTGGGATGTCCGTTATAGATGTCGGGTCTGAATAGTAGTTCTCAAGGCCTAAATCAGTAAAAAAGTTCCTAACATATAGGAGCCACTTTATTTTTACAGAATTGTCCATATTCATTGAATCTGTGATGATGGCTTGAGTCAGAGCGTTTTTAGTTGATTTCCAAATGCGACGCCACAGCATCAGAGGTTCAATTTTAATTAAATCCTCTAGATATGGTATGGCTAATTCTAGGTGCATTGCATAAATTGAGGTGCCTTTGGGGGTGGCTAACAAGAATCTTAAAAAGGTGTTTTCCGCCCTCTGAATAGGGCTCACATCAGTATACCCCCAGACTCCTGCACCATATGTTGCTATTGCCTGACATTTGGCGTGGTAAATCTTAAGGAGCTCTACTGGAGGCCTCTTGCCTAATTTCTGGGAGAAAGTTATTAGTGCTGCAATTGATCTCCTAAATAAAAGTGCCCTTGTGCTCACTGCTTGCTTCCAGCCGAGTTGGTCATCTATCATAACCCCCAAGTAGGGATAGTGTGAGGTAGGTTCAAGTTTTTGCTTATTGAGGATTATTGGATAGGTTCTTTTTCGGTGTCTGCCAACAGTCATTACGAACGTTTTTTTTTACGTTCACTTTTAGATCTAAGTTGCCCATAAAGGACGTGTATCTGTTCACTGCGTTCTGAAGTTCTTTGGGTGTTCGCGCTAAGATGACAGCGTCATCCGCGTAGAGCAGGGCTGGGATCAGGCGGCGATTTATGCGTGGGAGGTCCTGGGCCCCCCTCAACATCTCCTCCTCCAAGCCGTTGGTATAGAGTGAGAAGAGGAAGGGGGCCAGGACGCATCCCTGCCTGACCCCACGCCCTACGCTAAACGGGGACGTCAACTCACCATTGACGCCGAAGCGTACTCTGGCTGTGGCCCCAGTGTAAAGCTCTTTGAGAAAATCTAAAAGGGGTGGATCTATTCCCAATTGAGCCAAGACCCTCCACAGCTTTCTGTGCGAGACGCAGTCGAAAGCTGCGGAGAGGTCAACAAAGACCATATATATCTTGGTAGGGATGGCCTGTGTATATTTCCCCATTATTAGGGTAAGGTTAAGGACCTGCTCTAGGGTACCAAAACCTTCCCGGAAACCGAATTGGATATCCGAAATTATGCCCCGGTCCTCAGTCCACTGCTGGAGACGCTCGAGAATCACTCTCCCCACTACTTTCCCGAGAGAATCCAGCAGTGAAATGGGCCGGTAGCATTTTGCATCTTGTCGGTCCCCCTTTTTAAAAATGGGGACCATTATTGATTTTGTCCAGGATGTTAGGATTCCCTCACTTGCTGCTGCTGTACATACTCTAGTTAAAATGGGGGCCCAGAGATCTTGATTACTTTTAAAAAGGTCCACCGGGACCCCATCGGGTCCTGGTGCCTTGCCTATTTTACTACTCTGCAGAGCGTCTAAAAGGTCTGAGATATCAAAAGGGACCAGGATAGGGTAATTTACCTTGGGGAGAGGGGATTCTGTTGGATGGGTATTCTTAAAAATTTCCTCAAAGTGGGAGACCCAGGTGTTTTCGTCGATAGCGACTTCTATTTTTGGGGTCTCTCTGTCTGTGAGGTATGGGGTTCTAACCGTGCGCCAGAAAAGCTCACTGTTTTGTGAGACTGCACCATGGTGAAGATCATCCCATAGCTTTTGCTTTAGTTGTGCAGTTCGCAGCTTTCTTTCCCTTGTGTATTGGCGCCTGAGCGAGTGGATCTGAGCCGCATCACGTGGATTATTTTTGAGAGCGGATTTCAGCTTTGATAAAGCCGCTGTGCAGTTATGATTAAACCACTTTGGTTTTGAGGGGCGGTTTATTTTAGGTTTTGTAGTAAGCAGATCTTTTATAGCTTCTAGTATTAGATTAAAATTTCTCAGGACTTCTTTATGGCTAGTTGTGAGATCCAGGCATTTCATTATGTTTGAGTAGGACTGCGTTACTAATTTTTTCATTATGTCAGATGGGTTAATTTTAGCCCATCTGATTGTTAGTCCATTACGTTTACCGACCTCTATCTTGTTCTGCCTGAGAGTGGTCGCCATCTCTGATTTACGTGAAAGGTTGGCAGGCATAGGCATGGTTAGTCTTAAAGCTGCGTGATCGCTAAGGGGGGTGACAATGACTTCAAAATCTTTAAATGTCGACATTAGGGTTTGGGAGAGAAATATGAAGTCTACTGTTGTCCTATGTCCTCTACCCACATAGGTCGGTATGAATTCATTTGGATCTGCTTTTACATGATTTGCAATCTGGAGATCCAGATCTGATAGGGCGATGTTAATTATATTTCCCAGTTTAGAGTGTGCGAGGTGTGCTAGTGGAACATTAAAGTCGTCCACGATCCCACAACACAATAAATTGGGAGCTGTGCAAGGATGAAGATTGAAATCGCCTCCCCACATTAAATGGGTTGCTTTATTTGCAGGGCTCTGATGGAGTACTTGTTTTAGTTTATCGGTTATGGTAGTAAGAAGAATTATAAAGTTTTCTTCCGATAGATTATTATATGTGTTAGTCAGGATAATAGTGTCTTTGTTAGGAAAAGTGAGTGATAAGATTTGATGGTTAGTGTCCTGAGAAAGTGTGGCCACTTTATTAAGAGGTAGGGAATTTGAGATATAGATGGCTAACCCACCTTTTGGTCTGCCCATTGTACTAGTTAGGGCTGGAACATTATAAGTTTTGTAACCTTGTAGATGGAGTTCTTCTACGGACCATGTCTCCTGGAGACAAATTATTTGACATGGGGCTAAAAACTTCTGCGCAGAGCCATCCTCGATTTTATTTCGGAGGCCCGCGATGTTCCAATAGGAAGCTATAAGAAATGAAGGGTCATCGATAAATTCTGCTTCTGGAATTATTGTGTTGTTGTTACTAGTAGGCGAGACGGTGAAATTGGGCTGCAAAGGGGGAGATAATTCGATATCAATGGGAGGAATTTCTATTGGTGGTCAGTCGACCATTTCAAGGCCGCTGAACCTATTACTTAGTGGGATGTTTTGCCATGGGTCCCATCGTGTTTGGTCTCTATGTGGGGGCCAATGTGTATAAGGTCTTCTGTCGTCCCACCTTTCTCCCTGGCGGCGCTGTCTCACTGGGTGCCAGGAGTAGTCTGGCTCGTATTGGTTATGGGGGCCATTATAGGTAGAATTTGGAAAGTCAACCTGCCTGGGAAATGGGACAGACCAAGGGGGCTCTTGCTCCTGTATATAGCTGTCTATTTGCCTGAAGGGATAGAAAAAGGGGAGGGACTTGATCTTGATTCCTCCATTTGGTGTGATGTCTTCCCAGGCACAGACATAATCCGCTGTTCGAGAATCCTCGAAAGTGATTGTAATGCAGTCACCGGGAATGGTTTTTCGGGTATTGCCCACCCATGGTACCCTGGCTACGGATCTGATTCTACCGCGCCAGGAGGATGGAATTGGGCGGTTGGTCTGGAGCCAGTGCTGAACTTTATTTTTCAGGGACCAGACCGGTTCTGGGGTAAGATCTATTAGTTCTGGCACTCCAGCCATGACTGCCACATAGGGTGAGGCCTCTGGTGGGAAATCTGCTGAGAATCTTGGCCGGCCAAGATTCCCCGCAGTGTTTCTCTTGGGCCTGCCCGCAGGTGTTTTTGGTGGTGCAGGCGGGGGGGGTATAGTTTTTGTTGTTGCATTATGCGTGGTTTTCCCTGAGGTTTTGTTGGCTATACTGCTCGGTACCGTTGGAGTAGCGGCAGTAGTAGCGGGCACAGTTGTCACAGGCACAGCTGGGGAAATCAAAACGGTGGTCTGCTGTGGGTTGCTAGTAGAGCTTTGAGCTACTACAGTTTTTGTTGTTTTGGTTGAGTTTGAGGTGTTATTGTTAGTCAACATATTTGAAGTAGTTATCCTGAGAGTCTTATGTTGTGGGTTGGGTAGAGGTGAATTGGTGATTGATGCATTGGAGCTTATTGGTTTTTTGCTATTGTTTTGTAATGGATTTTGGGGACATGATGGTAGAAATGACTGATTATTTTTTAGAAGCTTGGAAATTTGCAGTTCTAGGGTTGCTAACCGATGTTCTAAAGGTTGTAGCGCATGTTTGACTACATTAGCTATGCTGGAGAGTGTTAGTTCCTGAGCCTCAACAGCGTTCAGATCCACTGGGGTTTGTTTTGTGGCGTAAAGGTCCAAAACTATCGGGGAGGATGGGTCCTTCTCTACCTGATGGACTGACACTAGGATCTCGACAGGTGTCGCCCTATCATCCTGGATTTGTGGGATACTTGATGTTATTACCAGGTTTTCTGGGGTAGTTGGGTTTCTTAGCACCCTTTTCTTACTAATTGCTCCCTCCCTCCTACCCCTTTCTAATCTTTTTTCTGACGAAGAGATTTCTGGAGGGGTTGTTGGAAGCAGTTCGGGGGTTTTTTCTAGGTCGAAGCTGAGTTGGGAGTCCGCTAGCTGAGATACCGACAGATCTACTGTATTTGGTAGACTGCGTCTCTCTCTAGTTGGAACCAACTCAGCGTTTGGGGCTCCTCGCACTGGAGATCTGGCTTCCGCCAGAGATCCTAATGAGGATCTTTTAGCGAATGCCAGATCTAGAGAGACCCTTTCTTCAATGAGTGTTATGCTTTCGTCTATGAGCGTGTTTGCCTTCGCTAGGGAGTCATCCATGGGACCTAGCAGTTTACCTGCAGCGCTGGGGACTTTAGGTTTAGGTTTATTCCCTCTCGTAAGAACCATTGCTATTCGTTTTAGGTTGTGGGGATGAGATAAGTCATGAAAATATTACTATTAATAACAGTGGATCAAAGAATAATATTGGGGTCAAGGGGGATGGCCCAGTCCAGTCTCTACCAGCCTCTAACGGCCTAAAACGGCCCAGTCTTTGCCCGGGTCTTCGCCCCGGGCTGCGACCCGCGGCGCGTTAGAGACTGGCTAGATATGGAGGACGGAAGGAGGGCGTGGCCGCCGGGGGAAGAGGCGCCGGCTTCAAGGAGCGGTGGTTTCTGGGCCTCGCAGTCCCCCGGTGGGCTGTTCGTGGACACAACCAATGCACTGCTACCTGGGCGGGTCGCGCTGAGAGCGAGATGGTGAACTGCCGATTGCAGTAACGCTCCCACCAGCCGACCTCAGCTCCAGGGAGTGCGGTTCAGATTTGGGCAGATAAGCAGTTCCTCGTTTTTGGCACAGAGAGCAGGTCAGTGAGCGGCAGGAGTAGGAATACTAAATGTTCCCCCTCTGCGATTCAACACTTTACCTGTTCTCTCACTGACTGGAGTGGGAATAGTAAAGTTATCCCCTCCGCAATCTAACACTGTCATTACTCTTTCGCTGACTGTAGAGGGAACAGTAAGGGCTACCCCTCCGCAATCCAACACTTTCCCTACTTTTGCACTGACTGGAGTGGTAAAGGTAAATTATACCCCTCTGTAATCCAACACTTTCCCTACTGTTGCACTGACTTGAGTGGGAATTTTAAATGCTACCCTTCAGCAATCCAACACTTTCTCTACTCTTGCATTGACTGGAGTGGGAATTGTAAATTGTACCCCTTCTCATTCCAACACTTTCCCTACTCTTTTACTGACTGGAATGGGCATGGTGAATGTTACCACTCTGCATTCCAAAACTTTTCATACTCCTGCTCTAACTGAAATGTGAATAGTAAATGTTACCGCTCCACAACCCAATGCTTTCCTTACTTTTCCCCTAACCGGATTGGAGATGGTAAATTTTACCCCCCCGCACCCAACACTTTCCCTAATGGTGCACTGACCGGAGTGGGAATAGTAAACTTTACCCCTCTGCAATCCATCACTTTTCCCACTCTTGCACTGACTGGAGAAGGAATAGTAAATGTTTCCTCTCCGCAATCCAACACTTTTCTGTCTTTTCACTGATTGGAGTGGGAATAGCAATTTTACTTCTCTAAAATCTAACACTTTCCCTGCGGTTGCACTGGCTGGAGTGGGAATAGTAAATGATACCCCTCAGCATTCCAAAACCTTCCTTACTATTGCATTGACTGGAGTGGGAATTGTACATTTTACCGCTCTGCAATCCAACACCTTTCCTCCACTTTCACTGACTTGAGTGAGAATAGTTAATGTTATACCTCTGCAATCCAACACTTTCCCTACTCTTACACTGATTGGAGTGGGAATAGTACGTTTACAGCTCCACAATGCAACACTTTCCTTACTTTTTCTCTTACTGGACTGGGAATAGTAAATGTTACCCCTCCTCAATCCAACACTTCCCCTACTGATGCACTGACTGGAGTGGGAGTGTAAATGTTACCCCTCTGCATTCCAACATTTTCTGTTCTTTTACACTGACTGAAGAGGGAACAGTATTTTTTCCCCTCTGCAATCCAACACCTCCCCTACTCTTTCACTGACTGGAGAGAGAATAGTAAATGTTACCCCTCTGCATTCCAACACTTTCCCTACTCATTTCTGACTGGAGTGGGAATAGTAAATGTTACCCCTCTGCAATCCAACACCTTCCCTACTCTTTCACTGACTGGAGAGAGAATAGTAAATGTTACCCCCTCTGCATTCCAACACTTTCCCTACTCTTTTCTGACTAGAGTGGGAATAGTAAATGTTATCCAGCCGCAGTTCAACACTTTACCTTCTTTTCCACTGACAAGAGTGTAAATAGCAGTTTTACCCCTCTGAAATCCAACACTTTACCTACTCTCACTAACTGGAGTGGGAATAGTAAAGTTTACCCCTCCGCAATCTAACACTTTCCCTACTCTTTCACTGACTGTAGTGGGAACAGTAAATGCTACCCCTCTGCAATCCAACACTTTCCCTACTCTTGCACTGACTGGAGTGGGAAAAGTTAATTATACCCCTCTGCAATCCAACACTTTCCGTACTCTTGCACTGACTGGAGTGGGAACAGTAAATACCTCCCTTCCACAATCCAACACTTTCCCTACGGTTGCACTGGCTGGAGTGGGAATAGTAAATGCTAACCCTCAGCATTCCAAAACCTTCCTTACTATTGCACTGACTGGAGTGGGAATTGTAAATGTTACCGCTCGGCACTCAAACAATTTCCTCCACTTTCACTGACTTGAATGAGAATAGTTAATCCTACCCCTCTGCAATCCAGCACTTTCCCTACTCGTGTACTGATTTGAGTGGGAATAGTACTTTTACAGCTCCACAATGCAACACTTTCCTTACTTTTTCTCTGACTGGAATGGGAATAGTAAATTTTACCCCTCCTCAATCCAACACTTTCCCTACTCTTGCACTGACTGGAGTAGGAACAGTAAATACCACCCTTCCGCTATCCAACATTTTCCCTACTCTTGCACTGAATGGGGTGGGAATAATAAATGTTACCCCTCCTCAATCCAACACTTTCCCTACTGTTGCACTGACTGGAGTGGGAATAGTAAATGTTATTCCTCTGCATTCAACACTTTCTCTTCTTTTCCATGGACTGGAGTGGGAATAGCAATTTTTACTAGTCTGTTATCCAACACTTTCCCTACTGCTGCACTGACTTGAGTGGTAATATTAAATGCTACCCCTCCGCAATCCAACACTTTCTCTCCTCTTGCATTAACTGGAGTGGGAATTGTAAATGTTACCCCTTTGCATTCCAACACTTTCCCTATTCTTTCACTGACTGGAATGAGAATCATAAATGTTACCACTCTGCAATTCAACACTTTTGCTACTCTTGCACTGATTAGAGGGGAAATAGTACATTTACCACTTCACAATCCAACACTCTCCCTAATTTACCACTGACTGGAGGGGGAATAGTAAATTCTTCCGCTCCAGAATCCAACGCTTTCCTTACTCTTCTCCTAACTGGATTGGGGATGGAAAATTTTACCCCTCTGCAATCCAACGCTTTCCCTAATGTTGCACTGACCGGAGTGGGAATAGTAAGTTTTGCCGCTCCACAATCTAACATTTACCCTAATAATTTTTCTTTGCCTCAAGTGGGTATAGCTAACTTTGGGGCATATTATCAAGACAGGCGATAAAATTATCGCCGCTTTAGCAGCAGAAAACTGCCGCTAAAATGGCGATAATGGGCTTGATAACATGCTATATGGTATTCCAATTGAAGCTCAGGTTAGATGTCCTTCATATCTAACATGGGCTTCAATTGGAATTCCATAGAGCATATTATCAAGCCCATTCTAGCTGTTGTAGCTGCAATTTTATCGCCTGTCTTGAGAATATGCCCCTTTATCCCTCCGCAATTCAACATTTTCCCTAATCTTTCGATGACTAGCGTGAGAATAGTAAATGTTACCCCTCTGCGAGACAACACTTTTCCTACTCTTGCACTGACTGGAGAGGGAATAGTACCTTTTACCACTCCACAATCCAACACTTTCCTTAATTTACCACTGACTAGAGGAGGAGAAGTAAATATTACCCCTCCTCAATCCAACACTTTCCCTACAGATGCACTGATTGGAGTGGGAATAGTGAATGTTACCCATCGGCAAATCCAACACTTTCCCTTCTTTTCCACTAAATGGAGTGGGAATATTAAATATTAACCCTCTGCAATCAAACACTTTCTCTACTGCTGCACTGACTTGAGTGGGAATAGTAAATGCTACCCCACAGCAATCCAACACTTTCCCTACTCTTGCACTGATTGGAGTGGGAATTGTAAATTGTACCCATTCACAATTCAAAACTTTCCTTACTCTTACACTCTCTGGAGTGGGAATAGAAAATTGTACCACTTTGCAATCAAACACATTTACTACTCTTGCACTGACTGGAGAGGGAATAGTAAGTGTCACCTCTGCGCAATCCAACATTGTTGCTACTCTTTCACTCACTGGAGTGAAAATAGAATATGTTACCTCTTTGCAATCCAACACATTCCCTACTCTTTCACTGACTGGAGTGGCAATAGTAAAGTTTACCCCTCTGCAATCCAACCCTTTCCCTACTCTTTCACTGACTGTAGTAGGAATAGTAAATGTTAGCCCTCTGCATTCCAACATTTTCCCAAATCTTGCACTGACTGGAGTGGGAATGGTAAAAGTTACCCTTCCGCAATTCAACAATTTCCCTTCTTTTCCACTGACTGGAGATGGAATAGTAGTTTGCCAGTAGCGGCCGCGGCTGCTGTAAATGTGTAATTTTGTCCGGGATACAATGTTTCCCACCTGCCTATTCCTCTTTGCTCTGAAGATCTGACACAATAAATAGATCTTGGTAAGAGGATATATTACAGGTATACTATTGTTTCTTTTACATCAAGATGTTGATTTTTCTTGTTAGAGTCAGGGGAAAGGGAGGAATCTTAAGGACACATATACGAGTATGGTACTTATCACCGTATCTATACTTCTGACAGCAGCCATTTATAAACTACATTAGCTAGAAATCTTTAGTTAGCCAATAGTTCCAAAAAACAACTAATCTCAGCTTGGGAATGCCAATAATCCCCGCAGTCCCTATTGAAGCACCTTTCTCTTTGTGATGTTGATGAGGGTTTCCATTTGGTGCTTAACCAAATTCGCCTTTCATCAGTTTTGCAATAGTATCCCTTCGTCTAGTATTTTTAGAGAAAACAGAATCTTCTAGTTACTTCATAGTGGGAGGTTTTTGCCTTTCACATTTTACACATGACAGGTAATATTTAGTTTCATATCTCATTTTATTTCTTAACCTTGGTGGGATAATCCTGCTCCAATATTCTTAGGAGAATCCCAAATTCTGTGTTTATTGTGTTTATTTTGAATGTCGATCTGTTTACTGGAAACAATGCAACCTTTGCAATTAAAACATCAAGTGATGCATTTGATTCGAAACAACGAACATTATTAAAAATATAACTGTTAACATGTTAGTAGTATATACACATACTCTGAGAAATAGTAGTTTTACCCCTCTACAATCCAACACTTTCCCTACTGTAGCACTGACTGGAGTGGGAATAGTAAATGCTACCCCTCCGCATTCCAACAAGTTTCATTCTCTCATACTGACTTGAGTGGAAATAGTAAATCTTACTCCTCCTCAATCCAACATTTTCCCTACTCTTTGACTGACTGGAGTTGAAATACTAAATTGTACCACTCTGCAATCCAGCACTTTCCTTATTTCCACTGACTGGAGTGGGAATAGTAAATGTTACCCCTCCTCAATCCATTTATTTCACTTCTTTTCCACTGACTGGAGTGGAAATAGTAAATCTTACTCCTCCTCAATCCAACATTTTCCCTACTCTTTGACTGACTGGAGTTGAAATACTAAATTGTACCACTCTGCAATCCAGCACTTTCCTTATTTCCACTGACTGGAGTGGGAATAGTAAATGTTACCCCTCCTCAATCCATTTATTTCACTTCTTTTCCACTGACTGGAGTGGGAATAGTACATTTTACCCCTCTGCAATAAAACACTTTCCCTACTGCTGCACTGATTGGAGTGTGCATAGTAAATGCTACCCCTCCGCAAATCAATGCTTTCCCTACTCTTTCATTAACTGGAGTGGGAATAGTATATTTATCCCACTGCAATCCAACACTTTCCCTACTCTTGCACTGAGTGGAGTGGCAATAGTACATTTTACCCCTCTACAATCCAACACATTTCCTGATCTTTAATGACTGGAGTGGAAATAGTAAAGTTTACCCCTCCCCAATCCAACACTTTCCTTACTTTTCCCCTGACTGGAGTGGAAAAAGTAAATGTTTCTCTTTCCTTTTCCACTGACTGGAGTGGGGATAGTAATGTTTTCCCCTATGCAATCCAACACTTTCCCTACATTTGCCATGACTGGAGTGGGATTAGTAAATATCACTCCTCTGCAATCCAACATTTTTCCTACTCTGGCACTGACTGGAGTGGGAATAGTAAATTTTACCCCTCTGCAATTCAACACTTTCCCTACTCTTGCACTGACTGAACTGGGAATATTAAATTTTAACCCTCCTGAGTCTAACACTTTTTGTACTGTTGTTTAAATTGGAGTGTAAAAAGTAAATGTATAATTTGGAAATTTTTCAAATGTAGTGTATGTTTACTAAAATTATATTTTTTTGTATTTTAAATTAAAAAATTTATAATTATTAATTTTGTAAATTTTTAATATTTGTATTGAATTATAATTTTTGATGTATATTTTATATTTTGTAATTAAATTAGTATGTTTTTTTAAATATGTTACTGGCTATATGTATACATATATATGTATTTGTTATTTTATTACATCTCACATTATTTATTACAATATTACCTAAATTGAAAATATTAGTTTAATAATATTTTTAATTATATATGTACCTAAATATATATATTAGTATATGTTTGTTTTACTTTTTTAATAAGTATTCTAGTTATATTTATTTTTACATTAAATAAATATTTTTAATTTGAATTCTATTAGTGTTACTTTTTAATATATTTAATGTATAGTATTTATATTTATATATATATTAAAAAATTGATATGTTTTACAACGATATTAGTGACTGCGATATTTTTTATCCTATGTTTTTTAAATTTACATTATAAGTATAGTATGATGATATTTTTGACAACGATATTTATGTCACGATATTCAGGTAGGGCTATATTTTTTCAGTGAACGCTCTGCGGGTGATAACAAAGCAATTATGTCAGGGAGGCCACTGGTTAAAGGTTGGAACAGAGAACTAGTTGTTCTTAGTACTTATGATTAACATAGAACTATATCTTTAATAGTTACGGTAATTTCTCCTCCATGAGCTACCTGCAGGACTCTGTGATGGCTTTAGGATTTGTATGTGCTATACTGGAAAGTGAATGAAGTGAGAGCCAAGATCCTATCATAAACATGAGATCTGTGCTAGGATCATACCATAGGTTTCCCATCAATGTGCAGGAAGGGAACGTACATTAGAAAGTAGGCAGGATAACTCCAGTGTGAAGGGTTTTTTTCTGGTGGAGAGGCAGCTATGTTTCTTAAAAGGAAACCTGTTTGATAGGGGGTTCCAAGAGAGCATTTGCAATATTCTGTCTAATGTTGAATTAGTGTAGACTGTCAAAAGGGCATGCCGGCAGTATTCCCTCATCTTCACTCAAAGGAAGAAGTTCTGAGTTGTAAGAGTGTGTTTTAAGAGGTTGGCTCGTCTGGGTCTCCACATTGGTAACAGGAATGGCAGCAGCTTCAACTATCCATGCACTCTTAGCACAGATGGGCACAGATTAGCTTGCCTTTGGTGTGCCTTCAGCTTCCCATCATCGAGGGTCCACTGAGCATTTGTGTCACAACCACCCTTGAGTCGTCACCAGCAGATTTACACATGGGAAGCAAAAAATACGAAATCATGAGTCCACGCTAACAGGAACATGACACCAGGCAGTGAAAACAAAGAATTTAGAGCAGTGTCAAACCAGGGAGACCAGGCTCAGGAGAAAGAATCCTCAAACAGTTCAGATTTAACCAAGCAATATGCGTAGAAAATAACTTAATGGAAGTGCTCAAACCATAGTGAATGGTAACAGTGGTCATGGTTCAAAACAGCAAAGCCAGAGAGGTCAAGTTAGTATCAAAGCTGGTTTTTATTTACTAAAATGTATGGTGATAATGTTGAATATTATGAAAACTTCTGCACTAAAATGACACAGTTACACTTGACAGAACTGTATTTTTCCGTGCTTGACACGACTAGGTTTGAACTAGTCCTCTATTCTATTTTTATTTCCAAGCAGCCATGATAATCTGTGTTTTCCTGCCTCTGTTCATCACACATAACCAAAATGTGCACTTGTAATGCTTTGTACTGTCATGATATTCTCAAAGAATCATGGCGGAAGCCTTTGCAACTTTTCCTGCTAGTAGCTATTGGCTCTTGTAACTTTATTTGTTTTGTGCCTAGTTTTTACTGCCACACCCGATGACATTAGGTTAGAATTGGGCACTTTAATATTCAAGCTAGGGGCTAGTTTTAGAATGGTGCCATTAGATGCCGTTGTATAATTCTGTATTGTGATTTGTCAAGTCATTGCTACATTTGGTCACCTTATGCTATTTCTTTTAACTTCTGTGGTGAATTTTATTTTGTAAAGCATGAAATCCAGAGGTGAGCCTGTCTTCTGAACACTTGTTGTTTTGTATTATGATTTGGACTTAAAATATATTTTTCTTAACTTCATGTCATTTACTGCTTCATTTGATTAAGCCTTCTGCTAATTCCCTAAACTGATTTACAGTGAATTTTGATTAATTTCTACTCTTCTTGCTTTCTGTATTGCACCCTGAATTAAACCTATGTGGGTTCTATTTTATTCTTGACTCTCGAAGATTATAGTGTGCCTACCGGGTGCGAGTCGCCCCCCCAATGCATAAAAGACATGAAGCAGGTTGTTGTTGTTCACCGCGTAGTCTTTTTATTAAATCTTAAAGCCGTGTCATGTCTTTAATGCTTTATTCATCTTGATTAAGGTAGATCTTTACTTCGCTTATCAACACCACAGGATTCAAATAAATCTCAAAGTTATAAATTGTCATTATATTTGCAACCCGCTGTCCAAGGGGCCTTTTTCTTGACCTTCGGGCTGTGCCAGCAGGCCACAACCAAGATAGCCTGCTCTCCTTAAGTTGACCGCTCTCCGGTCAACAGAGCCGCAGGTAAATCAATCTGCCACCACTTGTGACAACCATACCGGGGTATACCCCCTCCAATGTTTATAAATCTACACACCGGCCTCTTGGGTAGGGCAGGAAAAGCCAGGACCACCAGCAGGTCAGTACCCACTCTCGCCAGCCCAGAGCCCCTCAATGAATGCTTGCCCTTTCCATGGGCAGCCAATCCATACCAAAAAGGAAGTCCACACCCTTTTCTTGGCTGGGACCCCACCATTCTCTTCCTTGTTGCAGGGATGGGTGGGTGGGTAATTCTTTGCTGGTCTGCTGCTGCCGGAGCTGTTGGAAGAGGACAAAGAGGGTTAGTTCCGCCTCCCCCGAGGCTTTTGTACCCTCGGGGGAGGGAAGGTCGACCCTGCCTCCCTGATGACGTGGCTCTCCCCTATCCTGTTTCCTCGAGGCCGTCTCTGCCGGCTCCCGCCCCGGTTGCCACTAAGGGCGCCACGCCCGTAGGAGCGGGTGGCACTGTTCATAGTGTGCCTACCGGGTGCGAGTCGCCCCCCAACCCATAAAAGACATGAAGCAGGTTGTTGTTGTTCACCGCGTAGTCTTTTTATTAAATCTTAAAGCAGTGTCATGTCTTTAATGCTTTATTCATCTTGATTAAGGTAGATCTTTACTTCGCTTATCAACACCACAGGATTCAAATAAATCTCAAAGTTATAAATTGTCATTATATTTGCAACCCGCTGTCCAAGGGGCATTTTTCTTGACCTTCGGGCTGTGCCAGCAGGCCACAACCAAGATAGCCTGCTCTCCTTAAGTTGACCGCTCTCCGGTCAACAGAGCCGCAGGTAAATCAATCTGCCACCACTTGTGACAACCATACCGGGGTATACCCCCTCCAATGTTTATAAATCTACACACCGGCCTCTTGGGTAGGGCAGGAAAAGCCAGGACCACCAGCAGGTCAGTCCCCGCTCTCGCCAGCCCAGAGCCCCTCAATGAATGCTTGCCCTTTCCATGGGCAGCCAATCCATACCAAAAAGGAAGTCCACACCCTTTTCTTGGCTGAGACCCCGCCACAGGGCGAGTAGCTTACTGGCGGGCTCGCCCTCCCCCCGACCTACCAGCCTTCCCAGTTGGCACCACACACCTGTTCATGTATGCCTGGGAACCCTGGTGCCTGCGGATCAACCCCCGCTCTTACCAAAAACCTGACAATTCTCAGCTGATGGCATACTGGGCCACCCATCAGCACTTCCCATAGGTTGCTGTTGATGCTTTTCGATCCTTTCACAGTCATACTTGAGCACTGAATCTATCTCTTTAGGTAGCAGTAGCTCAATTAGTAACTCTTATTTTTCCCAGTGAGAATCATATATTCCTGAGATATGAATAAAAGAACTCCCTATTTGTTCTACGTTCCCCTGCCTGGAAACACTTGTACTGTTCCAGTAGAATTATATTCAATTGCGACCACATTTAGGTAGCGATATGTTGGCTTTATTTTCTTCTTTATAATTCAGTGGCGTATTCTTGCCTTAACAATTTCCTCAGCTGGTAATAGGTCCGACCTACTGGCTTTACCAACGCTGTTTGCTCCTTAACGCAACTAGAGATGGATCTAGGGGGGCTTTTACCCCACAAAATTATTCATGCAAGGAACCATAATTATCTTGTGAGTCAAGTCAAAACTTTCTAGCGACCCTAACTACTATATTAGGACTGTTGGAAGGCGTGAAGGAGATGAGAGTGGTATGCCTTCCCAAATGAAATTTCCAAGGAGTATATTCATGGTGATGACATAGCTATGCAATTCCACAGTTATGATCGAGATTTAGAATGAACACCACACGTCCATAATATATACTAGGAGCAAACATATATTGTCTGGCAATGTAGATCTTCCTAGCGTAGGGATTGCATTAAGAAGGGACGGCCCTGACCTAACAAATACATATATTTTTTTTTTTGTCAAATCTTTTTATTTCACCCCCATAGCAGGGGGTTGCATTGGCATGACTTGCACACAGCGTTAAGCCTACAACCCAACAGGGCCGGCCGCGTTAGAACTTGAGAAAAAGGAAAAGCATTGACAATAATCAAGCTTCAAATTATACACAGCGGTTTACCTACAACCCAGAAGGGCCGGTCGCGTCATACTCAGTCAACAGAACCTGTGTAGTCACAGCCCAAGATAGCCCAATCCCCGGAACATCGGGAACCAGAAACCCCAGAGGGGTAGAACGATAGGACCAAGACGGTCAACACTTCAGTGAAGCAACAGAAAAAGGGACAGCAAAGGAGGGAAAACAGTAGGAGTAAAGGAAAAGATGAGACTAAAAGAGAAAGGGGCCATTAGACGCTAAGAGTGGGGACCAATAGGGGTGACTAAAAAAGGGGGGCGTACTGCGTCAGCGGTCGGGTCAGTCAATGTCAGTGACAATGCACTATGCCTCACACACCCAAGCCTCACGTCAGCAATCTACTGGAATCAGAGGGAACTAATGCATCTTCTACTAATCGCAGCGCCCTGAGCTTGGGGGGCATGTTACGCGCCTGCTCTACAGCGCACAGGTATTTCACCAGGGGTTGCCACACCGCTTTGTATCGCACATCTCGGGCCTGCAGTCGGGCCGTGAGAAGTTCCAGTGTTATGACATGCCAGAGGCGCACAAACCACGCAGCGATGGGCGGGGCCTCCACCTTCTTCCAGTACAGGGCAATGAGCTGCCTGGCCGCTCCTAACATTTGGAGTGTCAGCGCCCACTCACTCCGAGTGAGGGCCGTCAATCCCGCAGGTTTAATACCTAATAGTATCGTACAAGTGGCCTCAGGCAGAGGAAACCCCAGCACCCCCCTGATGTGACTTAGGACCTCCTTCCAGAAGAGGGTCAGCAAAGGGCAGGTCCACCATATGTGCAAGAAATCCCCAGTCGCAGATTGGCACCTCCAACACAGGGGAGAAGAGGTCGGGAACATTTTATGCAGCCGATGTGGCGTGTAGTACCACTGCGTCATTATTTTATAGGCGTTCTCCTGTTGCGGTATACTATGGTAAATCCGGGGTATGTCACTCCATAGTCTGGACCATTGCGCCGGGGTGATGTCCACTTCCGTGAGAGAGTGCCAGCGTTGCTGGTATGGCGGGGAAGGCGGAGTGTGCGGGTGCTGCAAGATCCGGTAAATTTTGGAGATCAGTCCCTTTGTCTCCGTAAAAGAGCGAGCCAGTCGTTCAAACGGGGTGAAGGCGCGCGTGGCCGCCTGATAGGTATCGTCTGCGAGCACCCAATGCTTCAGTTGAATGTACTGCATTTCAGCCGTACGCGGCACTCGGAATTCCTCCCTGCAGTCCGCAAAAGTCTTGAGGGAACCTCCATCAAACAGATCCGTGAGCACCCTGCAGTCGCCTTGAGGCCACCTACGAAAGGCCCCAGTCCGATGCGCTGGGGGAAAACTTGGATTCCCTTCAATAGGGGTATGAGGCGAGGGGAAGGTCGTGAGGCCCTTACGAACCGCTATCCTATCCCAAATCTCTAGCACCGTCTTCGTGGGCACCGCCAGGTACGCGCTCGGGGATCGTCCTGCTCTAGGCTTCCATGCCAGATCCCATATGGTACGCCCGGTCACGGCCCTATCCATATGGAACCACCCTTTCTCGCTCTCTGTCGCACCCCGCTCCACTACGTACCGAAGATGAGCAGCCCAGTAATATTCCACCAGGTTGGGGCAGGCTAGGCCCCCGCGGTCCCTGGGTGCCATCAGTAAGGCTTGAGAGAATCGAGGCCTCTTACCCCCCCAGATGAAGTTTGTTAGATCACGCTGTAGGCTTCTGATGCTATGCAGCGGTATAGGGGTAGGGAGACACTGAAATAAATACAGGATTTTGGGCAGGATGGACATCTTGACAGCGTTGATTCTGCCCAACCAGGATGGCACTAGCGGTCTCCACCGATGTAGATCCTCGAGGATCGATCGCCGATAGTCTTTCCAGTTGGCTTGCGTCCAGCCGTCTAGCGAGGGGGTTAATGTCAGGCCCAGGTATCGGATGTGCTGAGTCGACCATTGATAAGGGACTAGGTGCTCTAACGAGGAAATGTCCGATTGCGGGATAGTGAGGCTGAGTACCCAGGACTTGCTATGATTAATTTTCAGGCCAGAAACCCTCTCAAAAAGGCACAGCGCAGTATGTACTGCCGGCAGGGACTCTCGGGGCAGCGTGAGTGCAAGGATAAGGTCGTCCGCAAAGAGCGCCACCTTGTTGTCCTGACCGCCAAGAGGGATACCGTGGATATTGGGGTCACTGCGTATCATGTCTGCTAAGGGATCAACTGCGAGGGCGAATAACAGGGGTGATAGCGGACAGCCCTGCCTGGTACCCCTTCCAATGTTGATCGACTCCGAGAGCTGCCCGTTGACCCGTATCCTAGCCCATGGTGCAATATATGGGGCCATGATCCTAGCAACCATCTTCGGGCCGAACCCCACCCTGTACAGTACCGCCCTGAGGAAGGACCAGTCCACTCTGTCAAACGCCTTCTCCGCTTCGAGCGAGAGAAGACAAGCTGGAATCCTCCAATGATGAGCCTTACCTACCAGGTGAGCAACCCTGCGGACGTTGTCCGCTCCCTGACGACCGTGGATGAAGCCCACCTGATCCGGGTCGATCAGGCTCGGCATGTAAGGGCCCAACCGCTTCGCTAGTAGTTTGGTGTAGATCTTAAAGTCTGAGTTTAGCAGAGCAATCGGTCGGTACGACGCGCACAGAGAGGGGTCTTTCCCAGGCTTCGGGATCAAGGCAATTTCCGCCAGCCCCATATCAAGGGACGGGCCCACCCCCTCAGTAAAGGAGTTAAACAGGCGGAGAAGGTAGGGGCCTAGCTGCGCCCGATACATGCGATAGAAGGATATTGGAAGCCCATCAGGCCCGGGTGTTTTCCCCAAGGGGAGCTCGAGGATTGCCGCGGCTATCTCCTCTGGCGTGATCTGTTCATCCAGATCCTCTGCGTGTTGCGGGTGCAGTGTCACTCCCCCGTATCGCCCCAGCACTTCCTCCACCAACTCCGAAGGTGGCTTCTCCTCTGTGTACAACGCTGCATAGAAGTCCCGGAAAGCTCGGCACTTATCCTTTGCCGCAACCACCCTGGTCCCATCAGGCAGCTGAACATTTGCTATATGTTCTCTCGCGGCTCGGGCTCTCAGCCTCCGCGCCAATAGTTTCCCCACTTTGTCCCCCCCTTCAAAATACCTCTGTTTCAGCGCCAGGAGGGATTTCTCTGACCTATTTGTGCGCAATAGCCGGAGCTGCCCCCTAAGATTAGCTAAGTGCCGTCTCGTGAGTTGGGTAGAACGGCCCTGATCCCGCGTTTCCGCCGCTCTCAAGTCTCCCACCAGTGTATCCTCCAGCGCACGTGCTTCGCGCGCCCTTACAATCGAGAGGGACGTGATGTGGCCCCGTATGGTAGCCTTAAAGGCATCCCACACCACAGGAAAGGGTGTTTCAGGAAGATCGTTGGTCTCAAAGTAGGAGACAATGGCTCCCCTAATGTCTTCCACGTCCGCTGCGTCCCGCAGAATACTCGGCGGGAGGCACCACCTCCGTTCCCGAGTAGGGCACGCTGCCGGGTCCTGTAGCAGTAACTCCACGTGAGCGTGATCAGAGAGGGAGACGTCAGACATATCCACCTCCACCGTGCCGCGAAGGAGATCGCTAGTGACGAATAGATAGTCTATGCGAGAGTAGGATCGATGGACATGAGAGTAATACGAGTACCCTCGTTTATCCGGGGAAAAGTACCGCCAGGCGTCGAGCAGTCCAAAGTCCGTCAGTTGCTTACGCAGAGTTGCCGACATTGCTCCTGCGCCACTAGAGGAATTCTCACTCCGATCCATCTGCGGGTTCCATACTAAATTAAAGTCTCCGCCCACGATGAGCGAAGAGCCGTCCTGCGGTATCTGCCCCCCTAAAAGGTCTCGGAGGTAGCGGTCCTGCGCCTGATTAGGGGCATACACATTGCACAGCGTGACGCGACGGCGCCCAATTTCGACCTCCGCTTGAAGAAATCGTCCATCGCCACCCCGGTAGGGCCTGCCACCCCCTGCCTGATGCCAGACCTGCACAGGATTGCCACTCCCGCTGTCTTATTATCTGCTGCAGCCCAGGACTGGAGCGGGTATTTAGGGTGAGCCATGCGCACAGTGTCGGCCTGCATGAGGTGCGTTTCTTGGAGAAATATGATATCAGGGCGTTGCCGTAGTAGATACTGCCAAACCTGCTTACGTTTATTAGGTGAGTTAAGGCCCTTCACGTTAAGCGTCAGGACCTTTAGAGGGCTAGGAGCGTTTACTGCCATGACTGGTTCAGAGCGCCACCCGGCCACATTCGCTCAACACACATCCCGCGTATCCCACGCGCACCACAACCACTCAACCGCACCACCCCACCCCAGCCCATCCCCCGGTGTCTCCACCCCGCGCCCTCCAGAAAAGAGATAGAAGAGAGAGCATAGAATAGTGGGAAACAGGAAGAGTAGAGAAGAGAGGAAGTAGCAAGTAGTAGTAAGAGCTGCCACTCGTCAGTAAACAACAACTGCGGCCAACAGGGCCTCACTGCACTGACCCCGTTACAGGGCATCCTACACCCACAGGTTTGGACGCTCTCTGGGATGTAACTCCCTGGGGGACAGTCAAAGAAGGGGGGTCGTGACAGTCTTGGAAATTCAGCGTTCAAGGAGCTCCCACTGGCACCCTGCCCCGTATATTAGGAGCCAGGGTGAAATGTGAGACTGCTCAAGGCCCAGGTGCAGGGCCCCCAGGACTAGAAGAAGTGGAGCGCCAACATGCCGCAAATCAAGGTTTCGGGGAGCGCCCATCGCAGTCCTTTTTGTCCCCCTCGAGGGATCGAATATGTGCTATGATATCCTGTTTAGCCTGCGAAGGCGATTGCTCGGTGCCAGATGGCGGGCGGTGCTGACGGCGTACAGTAGTCCACGAGGGTGCTGCCGCCGCTCTCTCTCGCCTATGAGACGGTGTCGGGCTCGCCGGCGGGGTTGTCTGTAGTCAGATGAGTTGCGCCGCTTCCGTGTAAGTCCGAATGACTCTCCGCTTGGATTCCCACTGAAATATCAGAGCGAACGGGTGGCCCCATTGATATGCAATATCCATACTGCGCAGCTTCTCAGTCACCGGTCGGAACGCTCGTCTCCTCTTCAGGGTGTTGGGCTCCAGATCCTGGAAAATCGGGATTTTATGGCCTCTATAACGGAGATCCGGCTTATCCCGCGCGACTTTCCAGATTGCTTCTTTCTCGGTAAAGAAATGGACCCGCGCTAGTATGTCCGGCAGGAGTCCTGACCTGCCCGCCGGAGCGGACACTCGATGCGCCCGATCCAGTACCGGAGGGGAAACATTTTCGTCCCCCCAGACCTCGTGGAGAAGCTGCGCCACGTATCCCATGGTGTCTTCTCCCTCTTCCCCGAGAGGAATTCCCCAGATACGAAGGTTGTTGCGGCGGCTTCTGTTCTCCAAATCCTCCTGTTTCACTTGGAGCTCGATATTCTGCTCCTCGAGGGCTGCCAGGCGCTGCCATAGGTGTTCCTGATCTTCCGTGCGCACATCCATTGTTCGCTCCAATCCGTCTACCCGGTCTCCAAGTTCGGTAACATCCTTCCGCAGTTCCTTCACGCACGAGTGTACTTCAGTCCTCAGCGATCCAATCTCCATTTTCAGTTTGGACATGAAGGTGGCCATGAATGCCTGTGTGACCGGCGGGGACTCCTCCGCAGCTCGCAATGGCCCATCCCCACCAGCCGCCGCTCCAGTCTTTCCCCACATCGCTACGACAGTATTGTCCTTGGGGGCGGCCGTCGTGTCGGCCCTGTTCCCCTTGTTGGAGCGCGTCATTTCAGGCAACTACCGCCGGGAGACAAGGGTCTCAGATATTCCTTGCCGTGCCGCAGGCGATAAAATTGGGGTAGATGGGGCCGTGAAGGGGTCGCAGGTAGGATCCGGTGTCGCTCCCAGGTCTCTTGTCGCACCCCAGCTCAGTAGGCTCCCTCCTTCACCCGCCGTGCCCAAGTCCACAACACCGGGACAGCAGCAGCACTGCCAGAGTCCGAAGGGTGCGAGGCCAGGGGGGGGAAGGGCCGGCCAGCGACCACCCCAGAAGGACAGAACACAGAACGCACGGCTACACCCCGAATGATCTCCCCGCCAATAGAGCCAGGATGTCACAGCAATGGGAAGAGGCACAGTCTATGGTCAAATGTCCACGCAGCCCCAATGCCCCTGACAGTTCCACAAAGACACTGGAAGGCAATTCGCACTGGCCACCACCCCTCAGCTCCCAGGGACCACTCCTTGCACTCGTAGAGATCAACACAGTACCTTGCACACCCGCAGATGATGGCACCTCGGAGGTCCAGTCCCCTCAGCGTCCGTCCATGCAGTCTCCTCCACCGCCGAGCGGAACCTCCAGAGAGCCCCACTCGCCACAGGCTGCCCAAGAGGCCGTAGGCCGATGATTCCCCGCTGCGGGGGGAGCCGTCCAGCCCAGGCCACCATGTGTAGGTCCCCAGCACCTCAGACCCCCGAGTGGCACCCTCTCCGGAACCACCGCAGGCTGTAATACGCTCCGCTCCACAGGGCGGCTCTGCAGGCTAAAGAGGGGCGACAGCCGCGCCGCAGCAACCCTCACCTCCGTGCCTCAAAATGGCGGGTCGCAGCTCTCTCTCACACCAGGGTGGCACACTTCCAGCTAGCAAGCTGACCGGGCAACTTCACGGGTCCAGGGCAGAGGGCGAGCGGGTCACGCTCTCACCCCCACTCCGCTCTCCAGCCTGCCCTTCACACTCAGGCGGCCAACACCTCACCAGCTCCTATCCCAGGCAATGGGGCAGCAGGACCAAGCACTACCCCCGCAGCAGGCAACCCTCCACGTCGTCTGGCAGAGCCCCCAAGTCGCGTACCTCTTGGCCTCCGGAGTCGAAAATGGCGGGCCGCTGCTCTTTCCTCTCCTCCGCCCACCAGCTGCCACAGATAGGGTGTAGCTCCGCAGTCACAGCGCCCAGAGCGGCCCCCGCCCCGCCGTCACCTCAGTCCGCCGCAGAAGGGAGAGAAGGCAGCCGCTCTGTCTCACGCCGTCTGTAGATCGCCGCCGGTGGAGATGACCGCAGCGTTTGACCGTTGGCCGCCTCAGGCACTGGCTCCCCTGGCGAGAAACCAACAGGGCAACAGGTGGGCTCCGGCAGGGCCCTCCCTCAACACCAGGGCCCCGTCTCCACTGAAGTCCCGGGCACAGGACCCATAGGGGGATGCAGCGCTCTCGGTCACTCCGGCAATCAGAGTGCAGCAGAAGCCACAGGCAGGGGAAATTGGCGGGCTCCGCTCAGGACCCCCGAGCAGCCCCAGCCAAGCAGTCACTGCCGTCCGGAAGGGGCCAGAGCTCCCCACACCTCTCAGCCGAGTCTCAGTGATGTGCGGTCCGGCACCCAGAGAGTGCGTCCGCGGCCGGAGGGTCGCCCAATCGCCGCCTGCGTCTCGGTCAAAGCCCCAGGACCCAGGGCACAAGATGGCGGTCGCTCCGTCCGAGCGGCCGCGGCGCCGTATCCCAGTGTCCCCCGGAGCCTCTCGGAGTGTAGGGCACCACGTCCTGTGCAGCGCCGAATTCAGCAGGTCTCCAGCACTGGCTAGGTGACAGGTAAGTGCCCTGGCTCTGCACTTAATCGCCTATGACAACGGCATGCAGCGGGAGCTCCCCCGGAGCACGTCTTACCGCATTGCCGACTTGGCCACGCCCCCATACATTTGTTTTTAAATTACATGCAATTGGTTCTCCATTGATTGTCCAATTTCATTTGTTTGGTTTTTCTAATGAGTGAGCAAGTGAGTGTGAAAAGGAAGTCAACAAGAAAGCCATTCACCGCATGTGACATGGACCTTTCAGCAAGGCGCATTTGAATACTTTTGGAGCTTTTCACTGTCAGTACATGTAAACCTAATCACTTATGTCCTACGTTCGGAGTGCCAGGCCTCCTGCCCTATTAGTGGTTGGGGCCTGCCTTCTGGATGCCTTAAAGGCGTTAAAAGGAACATGTATGCCTGGCAACAAGGTTTATTTTGCTGTGGATAGATGGCAAGGTAAGACTGCACAACAGGTTGCCGTGCCGTCTTGAGGTATGTTTCAATTATGTTACTTCAGGGAGTGGCACCATGAGGGCTGCAGCCCCACTTGTAGCATATAGCAAGCAGGTCCTGAGTTCATGTTGAATCACCTAATAGGGACTAATAAGTATAACAGAGACCATCGCATGTATGCCAATTTTCTGTTTCAAGGGATATGATTTCCAAAGAAATCTGGGAGTGGAGTCGAAAATCTCAAGCAATAACTCGTTACGGCTATCCGATCTAACCGAATAATATAATGCATTGCAATACCTAACGTGAAACTGGGAGACCATTGAGTCCCTTCACCTGGTAAGTGATTGTTTACCCATTTGTAATGAATCGGATATTCGTGGGCCTCTGGGTACTTACTGTGCATAAGTACAGTGTCAGCTTTTGACAAAACATTAAACAAAGACAGGAAAACGTTATAATAATGGCAGTTATAAACATTTGAAATATTGAAAAGAAGTCTAGTGCTAAACATTTTTGAGTACCCCCAGGATGAGCCTCCCGTGCAAAGCATCAGGGCATAATGTACGACATAATCCGGTTTGTTGGGGAAACTGCCATATGAACAATTTGAAATATGCCATTTGAATACGTCGCAACATGTAAAATAACCTGAAATACATGCTATGCTGCTGTAATGGGTGTCTAAAACTGCCAGTTAAAGCAACTTGTGTCTAGCAGGAATATTACATTTATGTTCTGGTCATGAGACCTGTCTTATATCGCTAGTTATTGGTACTATGCCCCCAAGTTTTCTTTAAACTGCTCTGTTATAATAAATGTTTTGCATCATATGTTAGGTATCAAGTAAAAGCTGCCCTTAATCTGCACGTACGCCCCCAACGGTTCTCTTCTTTCACCGTAGTTTGTGATAAGGCTTTAGCACTCTAAAATCTGTGCTATATTCTGAATTTTTAACCGCAATGAATATCTGCAAACGTTAAGTAAAAGCAAGCTAATTTCAGCATGCAGTTCAAAACGAAATCTCTTCAAACTGTGTTACGTGTAAGTCTGCAAGGGTGTCCTGGAGCGCTCTCTAATGCCTTCAGGCCTAATTCACTGGCTTACCAGTATATCACCAGTCAAATGTGCTCCCGTGACGTCTCACTTCCCACGATAACCATTTAAACGAATTACAACACTGAGCCTCGTGAAGCAGAAACTCCCTGCTCAGCACTGTGGCAATTCTTGATCCAACCCGTGACTCTGGAAATTAGCTGCGAGTCCTGAAAGCGCCGGGGCCTGCCTCGAAACTCTTGGCCGCCTGCCTGCCAAGGCATCATAGTGCATTTAGCTCACGCTGTAAATCCTGCCTTGCTTCTTCTCAAGAAGGAAATATGAAAATTGATAAATTGCCACAGATCTTCAAAGCTCGGGAATGATAGATCACTTGCAATCGACTGGCTTACATGTATATCACCAGTCAAATGTGCTCCCGTGACGTCTCACTTCCCACGATAACCATTTAAACAAATTACACCACTGAGCCTCGTGAAGCAGAAACTCCCTGCTCAGCACTGTGGCAATTCTTGATCCAACCCGTGACCCTGGAAATTAACTGCGAGTCCTGAAAACGCCGGGGCCTGCGCCGAAACTCTTGGCCGCCCGCCTGCAAAGCATCATAGAGCATTTAGCTCACGCTGCAAATCCTGCCTTGCTTTTTCCCAAGAAGGAAATATGACAATTGATAAATTGCCACAGATCTTCAAAGCTCGGGAATGATAGATCACTTGCAATCGAAAGATATGCTGCGAGCTAGCAAGACTATAAGCGAGGATATTTTGTTGGTGAAAGGTTCTACCTACAATAAAAATGCGTGCCATATTTTTTCCTGGAGCTCTCTCTCTTTTGTGAAACCAACAATAAAATTGCTCATTGTAAACTAAGAAATCTGCGGGGAAAGTATTTATTTACCCAAGGCAGGGATCATTTAGGCCACACACACAGACATATTGATCGCCCAAGACGGTTTTTGTGCAGCAAGTGGGTCAGAAATGACAGCATATGAAGTTGCACTAACATATAAAATAAAAAACGCATACGATAACATATCAAACCTGCCTAATTTTAAAATCTCAACAGTGCTATACTAACATATATACACTTACACGAAAATGCACATAAACGCCTAGTGATGAAGTCTGCCAAACAGACAGACCGACCCTGATCAGTCCAAAACAAGCACCTACTAAGATGAGTACCTCTAAAAATGTCCGCCCAAAAAACAACATTCTCTAAGAGGGTCGGACAATGAACAATCCATCCCATAAAATGGCCGCCCTGGGTGCCATTGACCCCTGTACCGGTCAATAGTGCTCCTCAAAATGGCCGTACCTGGACGCCATTACCACGTGGTGGCAAAGGAAGCAACCACCCAAATCAGCGCCCTCGCTGTGCTGTCATTCACACCACATGATATCAGGACGCACTCGACTCCGAGGAGGAAAGCCAGCCCTAGTAACGGACGTGCAGAGCATACTACGCCAATATGGCCCGTATCCCTACCTGGCTACCCGTTGGTATAATGATGCCCAAGCAACCTGTAGCCTGGAAAGAATCTAAGTTAAATAAAGATGCCTCAGGAATGTCAGAGCCATGGAGAAAGCGCTCGGGCACCTCACAGTATACTGTGTTTTCTCTTGCAACTTGCATACCTTCACTTTTTTCCTCTTGTGCACTTTTTACTAGCTCATGCATTTTTGGTTTGCTCATGTAACTTAACGTCCGCTTTAGTAATCTGTCCTCGTGTAATGTCCTCATCATCTATCATTTTTGTTCCTATTGTGAAGCGCTCGGATGCCTTCGGGTAAAGTCCGCGCTATATAAAAATGCATAAATAAATAACTAAATAAAATATGCACCCCCGGTCCAAGAACAGCCGGACACCCCTACCCCATGGGTCTTATAAAGGGGGGTGGGGGCTGACAATACGTCTCACCCCCACTTGCAGCTCTCCCGAACGACGACGGCGTGGGAATGACCGTAAAATCATCTGCGCCCAAACAAATGCGTCAAGCTGCCTCGCACCAACCACGGCCTCTTCCGAGTAAAAGAACAACCGTGCCCACTGAAAACTAGCGCGGGCCACAAAAGCGACTCCAGAAGCCGTTTGCAGGAGAATAAACATATAACCTCAGACTCCTGTATAATCCCGGCACAGGTCGCGCACTGGTGCTCACACAGAGCTTGTGTTTTCAGAGCCCATATGTAGCGATTGACCTGTACAGCTCGAGGCTACTCCGTCTGCTCTCGGATCCAGGTATAAAATATCACAGAACCTTCCCTAGCAAGCTGCCAGGCATAAACACAACCTTTGAAACGGTTATGACTATAATCTGATTTAAACCATGGACCATGGTAATGTGACGTGGCATAATGCGTAATCTCAGACATTTTGCATAATATTCGTAATGTGAAATGCTGAAATTACTCCCGATTATGTCGTGAAAACTGGTCATTCTAGTACCTAACTCTTGTTCCTCGATGTAATATTAATAGAGGTAAGCATAAAAACTGCCTCAAAACAAAACCCACAGCAATTGATGACATTTTTTGTAACACCAGCAATTCCGAACTGAGACAGTTTGACTTTCACACATCACTATTTGCTCGATACAACAAACAAAAAATCTAAATGGCTTCTGTAAAGGAAGTCTTTCCTCGGAGATGGCGGCCAGTTAAACTATAAAATAAAAGGAATCTTTGTTTACAGATACCCGTTTGCACTTTTCATACCTTCTGTGCACGAGCCATGCGGCCTCCGCCATTGCCGCCCACGTTGTGGAACTCTTCCGTAGATCGTTCGCCATATTACCGCTCCTGCTCTTCACGAATGCATTCCTTTCCGTAGATAGCTGCTTCAAGACTGCATACCTTCCCACAAAGCATTTCCTCAACGTAAAGAAAATAGAAAAATCGTTTAGGCTAAGTCATCTCGTACTACTGCACATGTAGTGCCGCTTGTGTACGACGCTTGTGCTCGGTGAGCATTGAGCCTAATCAGTGACCCAGACATCACTAACACTCACCCTAATGACTACGCTGTGTGGCCCTCTCCCTTCCTCCACGTGCAGTGACCGTAATTCTTCGCTGGTCTGCTGCCGCCGGAGCTGTTGGAAGAGGACAAAGAGGGTTAGTTCCGCCTCCCCCGAGGCTTTTGTACCCTCGGGGGATGGAAGGTCGACACTACCTCCCTGATGACGTGGCTCTCCCCTATCCTGTTTCCTCGAGGCCGTCTCTGCCGGCTCCCGGCCCGGTTGCCACTAAGGGCGCCACGCCCCTAGGAGCGGGTGGCGCTGTTCATTTGCTTGAAATGCTGTTTATTGAATACGTGTTTGAGTGCTGTTTAGGGACACATTGCTTTATACATGCTTGAGGTTTAACACCATCCCCGATCCTGAGTATGCACTTTATTTTAAAAGATAGTGTCAACAGTAGTATGTACCTTGCTTCATAAAAGTTAACACATACCCAAAAATATGTTTGTCGAAGTGCCATACAGAAATTTGGTCTAGGCACTGGTTTTTAATTAAGACAAAAACTGAAGTAATTACATAACATTTGTCAATTGTAAAATAAATTAATTCATTTTTCAAAACAATTGTCAAAGAATCCATGAACAGTATGACAAATATATGTTTTTTTCATAGCATTAGAAGGTATACATAGAGAATATAGACCCTACATTTACTGATCTCTCAAATAAATATTAATCACAGCAACTACCCTCAACCATAAAAATACCTTAGTTACTTGTTTGCTTCTGAAAGACAATCACCAGGATATCCTACTATGGCATGTTAAACATCAGGGTAAATCGCAGACAGCTTTAGTTGTTTCACTGAACTTCTAAGAGCTAATAGAGAAAGGGGCAAAAGGTTGTCCCCTTGAAACCATTAGTTGTGAGCGACGTTCAGATATTTACAAGCCACATTGACGAGTCATTTCTTGATTGTAACAGAATACATTTGGTGTAACTGTGTACAAAAGAAATGTGTTTTTGCAAGTGCACTACATACAGCCATTTCATTGGTGCATAGGTGAGTCCACACATGGGGGCATTCGTTTTTAGTTCTGGCTATAGAGGGCTATAGATATCTCACCAAGCTTACACCATGAGATACTCAAAGAGGGAAACGAGCCAGTACCCCACAGTCCTTCATTGCAGTGGCAATAACATATTGATCAGTAAAAATTACATCCATTGATGGCTACAACTGTCACTCAAGATGTAAGGAGTATATCCTCTTCACATGCATATAGCCATATCACTGGCATATCAGGTCTCGTCTGCCAAGGGGGAAGGTCACTCTTTTTAGATTTTGCCTAGACAGCACATGTGCTGTCTCTTCTAGGCATTTTCTTTTCTATCAGTGGGCATGGAGCCCACACATTAATTGCCATTGGTTCACTTCATTCTCACTCTAATTTCCATGCTATTTATTGGTCAGATGCCCCAGGCTTCCCTCCTTTTTCATGCGTTTGTCACTTTCTTGGTGCATGGATCGAATACACATGTCCCTTCACTGCTTTCTCTTTTAGGTGCTACCCTTTTCTTTCTTTTTCAGCAGTCTATCAGCCTGTGCCTTATTTGGCTGGTTCTGTCATGTTATGTTACTTTCCCCATCAGTGTGCCTCCCTCTCTCTTCCCTCCCTCTTTAGTGTCGCTTGCTCCCACCGGCCTTCCCTCTGTTGGGGTCTTGTTGCTGCTTTCCCCACCCACTCTCTTCCCCTCTCTCATTTGGTTGTTGCCCTTCCCCACCGTCACTCTTTCTGTTGAAGCCTACATCCATCCTTTCGTTGTTGCCTTTTGCAGTTCTCACAACCAATGTGGTTGGTACTATGCGGGCTCTGGAAGAGAATGTCTACTTGGCCTGTACACAGCTGTATTTTTTCTGCCATGAAAACCTTCGGTCTGCATTAGTCGCATCACCTAGCAGTGAGTGCTTCCTCTCTGGTAGGTGGCAGCGCTTGTTTCGTCTGGCAGGCTAGCCTCTCCTCCCATCATCTTCTCAAAGCTTTTCGGGGGGTAGTGATGCCTTCAATGTCCAGAAGTAAAACTGAAGCCCACAAGCGCAACTGTACAGGATGCTGCACCATTTCCGGCAGAACAAGCAGAGGGTGTGTAGCAGTCAAAGCACGGCAATCAGCAGCAAGGCTCCGCCTTCATTCCCACCCGAGGCCACCATCACAAAAGAACTCTAAGCACACTTCCTGTATGAAGTAATCAGTAACCAGGGTTCATGAAGAAGATGAGGTTTAATGGCAACAGACAGCTTGTACATCCACAATCCATGAAGAACATCGTCTTACTCCCAACTCCCCACTCATGGAATGTTAACCCCAGAGAGAACAATAACATTCTACAAGCAAGTGCATAACATTCTACAAGCAAATGCAGTAGTCACAAACTAATGGGAATACTACACACCTTCCCCCCAATAAAATTAAATTAAAAAAACAAACAATAAGTACAATAAAATCAATTATCAGTGAATAAAATCTTTCAATTTAACAGGCGTATACTTGATGCGAGAACTTTTCCTCAAATTACCAACATTACTACTCAATTCCCCACCAATCTCGCTTTGAATCTCATTATTGTTAGTACAAATGGATGAAGATGATTCACCAGAAATACTAATATCCTCAGAACTTGATACTCTGTCAATGAGAGGTGGCAATGCATTCTTAAAAGAATCAAACAAAGCAGAATGACATTCATCATCCTCACAAAACTTCTGCAAATCAGACTGTGAAGCTTGTAAATCAGGCTGAGAAATATTGTTAGAATTCACCCCTTTACACAAGGAGATACGTCTAAAATTCCAGATTTTACCACCTTCAACTCTAACAGCTCTGCTGAAAACCTCTATAACTTTGCAAGGATCAGACCATTTAGCGTATTTCTTTCCAAGTAAACCACCAAATTTAACACGCACAAAATGTCCAATCCTAATTTTAGGAACGTGACAAGCACGTGACCTAACATTACCTTTCATTTTCATTTGATAACTCTGAACCTTATCCTTAACTTGAGACAAATCAAAGCTAGAATCATGTGGTAATTTAACTTTCATCCACCAAGGTCACAATTTCGACCCAGGTTTCCTTCCATGCAACATCTCAAAAGGTGATACACCAGTGACAGAACTAGGAGAAACCTGATACGATAAAATAGTAGCACGTAGAGCTTTCTTACACTCCAAACCATTCTTGATAGCCAATTGGATAGAATCTTTAATAACTCTATTGAAACGTTCTACCTGACCATTGGCCACTGGATTATATTTAGACACTCTTTTATGAACAATACCACATCTATCAAGAAAAGAAACAAAATCTTTGCTAATAAATTGTGGACCATTGTCCGAAACAATTTCTGCAGGAATACCCTCACGACAAAAAAGTTTCTTCTAAAAACTCAATGACTTGGATAGAACCAATTTTATCCACAACTTTCAACTCCGGCCATTTTGAGAAATAATCAATTAGAACCAATGCATATACCTCCTTATTGGGAAACAGATTGAGAGGGCCAATGATATCGATACCCAGTTTCTTCCAAGGGCTGGAAACATACTCAATTGAGGAAACTACGGTTGGCAGAGCTTTGACAGATTTGTCACTGTTAGAACAAGGAGGGCACAATCGTACCCATCTATCTACCATAGCATCAATCCCCGGCCACCAATAAAATTCTCTGATACGTCTTTTCGTACAAGACATCCCCATATGTCCTTAATAGGCCATTGAAATAATTTTTTTCCTCATGTCAAGTGGAGGAACAATTGTATCACCTCTAGTGACAAAACCCTGTGAAAACATAAGTTCATCCTGTATCTTACAAAAGGACAACAAATCACCAGATAATTTCCTTTCCTCAGGCCACCCAATTTGAATAAACTTAACAACACTAGACAAAGAAACATCCCTGCACATAGCCGCCTTCCACTCAGATTCAGAAATAGCATCAGAAGAAACATTAGAATCTCCACTGTTAACGTCATCCATAGTGTACGCAACATCCAGATCACTACAATTATTAAAAGAATCATGTGTATCAAGAAACGGCAAACGAGACATACAGTCTGCATGTACATTTAAACGACCTGGAACATACTCAACTACACATTGAAACTCCTGCAATTTAGCAGCTAAGCGCGCTAACCGAGCAGTAAGCGTTCTACCACCACCAGCAGCTAACATGTTGATTAAAGGCTTGTGATCTGTACGCAAACAAAATTTCGTGTCCCACAAAAATTGTCGAAAATGTTGTGCAGCCCAAGTGCATGCTAACAATTCCTTTTCTATAGTGGAATATTTATATTCAGCCCCACGTAAAGTTCTGGACGCATATGAGACCACATACTCTTCACCTTTGTTACTTTGCATCAAAACTGAGCCCAAGCCAAAATTACTTGCATCTACAGCAACAATGCATTCTTTCCCAACTTCAAAAGGTCTTAGAAAAGGAGCATTTACTATTTCTTTTTTAAGTAATTCAAAAGCACCTTGATGTTCGTCATTCCATGCAAATTTTGCATTCTTCTTTAACATAGATCTTAAAACATGAACTTTAGATGAATAATCCTGTACAAATTTACTATAAAATTCAGTGAGACCTAGAAAGGATACAAGTTGTTCTTTGGTCGACGGAGAAGGAGCATTGGAAATACTTTGGATATGATTAAATTTGGGCTTTATACCATTGCTGGAAATTTCATGTCCCAAATACTCTACCTTGTTTTGTCTAAACTTACATTTAGCAAATTTTAAAGTTAGACCTTTGTCTTGTACACGTTTCAATACTAATTCTAAATTTTTATCATGGTCTTTAATATCTTTTCCAAAAATCAAGATATCATCTTGGAAAGCCACCGCACCCACACAACCTTCCAACACTTCCTTCATGAGTCTTTGAAAGACTGACGCTGCACTAGCCAATCCGAATGGCATGTGGCAAAATTGAAACATACCTTCAGGTGTAATAAAAGTTGTCAAAAATGTTGAGTCCTTGTGCAACATTACCTGGTGGTAAGCACTAGCCAAGTCAATAGTGGAAAAAATACAGGCGCCAGACAAAGTTGAAATGAGCTCATGTGTGTGGGGTAATGGGTGTCTATCTATCCATATCTTCTTGTTTAAACTGCGGAGATCTACACAGACGTAGTTCCCCATTGCTTTTAAGGGATAAGACCACCGGAGAAACCCATGGAGAAGATTCCACCGGCTCAATAATCTTTTTTGCTACTAAGTCAGGCAAAATAATCTTTAATTTATCTCGATACGCTAGAGGTACATTTCTCCCCCTGTGCCTAATAGGAATAGCATCTTGTTTGAGAACAATTTTATGCTCAAAATGTTTGAATTCCCCAAGAGTGTCTGAAAAAATTGCGGACATTTTTTCCTTCAAAACACTAGTAAATTCTTCAGTATCAGAAGGTACAATATACACCGGCAGAGAAGCATTAGGATCTAATTTAATGCCCGTTTCTTGTTGATGAGGCCAACCAAGAATAGACACACCTTTGGTGGCAATGTAAACTTTACCTCTAGTTCTCCTGTTTTTAAACATTAAATCCGCCCACATAAAACCCTCCAGATCAATTTTATGTCCAGAATAAAGTCCTGGTTGAACATCAGGTGAAAATAACTTTTTGTTGTTCCAAAATTTGTCAAATACATCTCTTCCAATGATACTATACCAGGCACATGAATCAATAAACATGGAAATTTCTCTACCATCAATTGATATTTTATCTCTAGGAAAACTTTTATACTCGCTATCATTAACACACAAAATACTGTTGATCTCTGGAATCTGGCTATGACATTCGTCCTCATCATACGTAACACAATTAACCTTCTGGGTAGACTTGCAAACTTTACTAAAATGACCAGGTCTTTTGCATTTAATGCATATTTTATTCCAGGCAGGGCAACCTCTGTAACTTCCTACATGGTCTAAACCACCACATCTATAACAAACTACTTGAAATTTTTTCCCCCCAAAATTTTTGTCTTTCACAATAGTATCTTTCTTGGAAGTAAAATAAGAAACGTTTTTAAAATTAGCATGATCCTTCACTACAGAAACTTCAGGAATTACCTCTTTGGATTTAACCACTTGACCTCTTATTTCACTAACGAACTTCTCAGATTGTTCAATCCCTTTTGCAATATTTAATACAGCACTGAGAGAAGACTCAGTGCCCATCCATAAACGTTCTTGGATTTTCTTACTTTTGGTCTTCATCATGATTTGATCCCTTAGTACCTGCTCAAAGTTAATGGTCTCAAAAGCACAAGATCCAGCTAAGGTACGCAAAGCTGCTACATAATCCTCGATGGATTCCTCGTCCTTTTGAGCTCGTGAGTAGAATTTAAATCTCTCCATTACTGTATTAATTTTCCTGCCAAATCTAATTTTCATCTGTTGAACAGTAGTTTCAAAGACATTAGTGTCACCTGAACTTTCTATGGCAGGTACATTTGCTAGTTCCTTTAAACCAGCTCCTCCCAAACAATTTCTTAAAAGAGCCAATTTTCTTTTAGCGGAACAACCATCTTCTTCTAACACGTCAACATAAGATCCCACTCCATTTTAGGTTCACCTGCAGCTGGTAGAAAATGTGGAGGTGCAACAATATTAGACATGTTATTGCCGTTGAAATAAGATACAATACAAAACAGCAAAATGTCCACTTAAAAACCTGTAACAAAAGAAATGGTTACAAAATAATCAAACTAACATAAGAAAAGTGGTCACCGAGGTCCAAGGTCTGATGTTTTGCATCAAATGATGTTTTCTTTCTTCAAATTTTGAACATGTAATGTATAACATATATTCCTGAAAATAGACAACTGTATCAAGTCAACACAAGTAAAACATTTTACTTGTAATTCTCATCAATCTAGTAATAAAAGTAGGTTGATAAGCATGAAATTAGAAATAAATTCCCTAGAAATGCTTCGTAACGCTAGAAAACAGGAACCGATCCCGTAGAAATGCTTCGTGGCTGTGGTCATGGAGACATAAACAAAAGATCTACAAAATGGCCGCTGAACATCTGACGTCACCGCGTGATGCATCGTGGTTGAACGTCCTACGCAAATGATGCAGAGTCACAAGTCCAGCATCTAGCAATACGTAGATACCTTCGTCATGCAGAGAACATCGGAACAATGAGGTGAGTTGGAATCGCACTCCGCCGAGACAAATAGTTTACTTTTGAAAAATGCCAAGGGTCTTCGTTGCAAGTTCGCTGCTTCACAAAAACACCTTAATTATGTCAAAATGAGCCACAGTCAAAGTGAGGAGAAAAATAAAACGTAGGAAGTGCCACGCTATTTTGTGCTGCTAGAAAAACACACAGCGCGTCAATTAAAAGCACATTTTTCTTTTCTCACATGAATACTGCATAAAAAGTGAAACAGGCGCTGGTGCAATCAAAGCACGTAATATAAAACAGCCGCGGGTGCAATCAAATCACATGAAATAAAATATAAAAATAAAATACCTTAAGAATAAGTGAACGCTGTCTGTCCTTAAATAACCTTTTCAAAATCTTCCTAATATATCCGTTGAAATCCCGATCGTCGGCAATTTATGAAGTAATCAGTAAACAGGGTTCATGAAGACGATGAGGTTTAATGGCAACAGACAGCTTGTACATCCATAATCCATGAAGAACATCCTCTTACACCCAACTCCCCACTCATGGAATGTTAACCCCAGAGAGAACAATAACATTCTACAAGCAAGTGCAGAACATTCTACAAGCAAATGCAGTAGTCACAAACTAATGGGAATACTACACTGTACTACCTGATAAGGGCGTTTCAGGCAAACGTTTTACTCGTCATATGCAAATGAAACTTCTGGCTCATCTAAACTACAGAACACATCAATATTGAGCTGAGACTTTATTTCAATGCCCAAAAACTTACTTTCCCAAAAACTTTATTGCTACAAAAAGGATGCCATTTTAACGCAATGGTAGTACAAGATGCCCGCCACGTTGCCTGCAGTCAAGCTATGCTCCATGACTGGGGCTGACTGATAATTAACACAAGGCGGGAAAGCAGCTTAATGCACATGCTCTCCTGTTCTCCACCTCCACCTGCCCTCCCGTTCTCCACCCCAACCCAATTGCCAAAGCCAATAGCTGGCCCATAGTTGATACCTATTGCCTTTGCCAATGCTTGTTTTATCGTTATCAAAGGCCTCATATAAAGGAATATTTGGAGAAAATGTTACACTGCCAGCCATTATTTAAATGACTGTACAGAGAAAACGTGACAAGACCAACCATTAAAAGAGGAAAAATGTATTCACCCAAACACTAAAGGAACTGCACCGGTTCCCCTTCAAGTAGTACTAAAGTCAAAATCAGCTGCATCACCTACAATGACATCAGAAACGGTATCCTGACGTATCAACCAGAAATCAGTAAGCTCCAGAGGCAGGAGTCATGACACAGGCAGACTGGAGAGGAAAAGGCACAAGAAGGAAAAATACATCAATGCACCAACGGATTTGGTACAATATCCCCATCGATATAAGAATTTCTACGACCATCCTGAGATTCAGAAGCTCAGTTAAGACACTTATTTATTTATTTTACTTGTTCAGCTCACAGCTGTCTAAACGGTTTTATAGAGTTATGTCAGCTCTTGATATTGACCAACATGTACAGATCTCTGAATACACCCCAAGCAAACATTTAAAAAAATTAGATTAGAAAGACAATCAAAACAATCCAAAAACAGAGAAACAAGCATTGTCAGTCAGTCAAAAGTACTTTATTCGGTTCATAGCAAAAACCATAAAAGTATGCTAAACATCAAAAGTCAAGACCACATGCAAAAGAAAATTGTGCAAATTAGCAATCCATACAGTACATTATCATATATAAAAACATACACTAACGATATTGTTAAGGGAGAATATCTGCAAATATCATATAAAAAGACCATTAAAACACGAAGAACAATTTTAAAAAAAGACAAAGCTCTCGATCACAATTCATAAGTTCACCGCTATGTACAATAGGTCCACTTAATTTTCCTCTTGAGTCTCATAGCTATTGTCAAGAAATTCGCTATGTTAGAAATCTCCCAATTATTAGACAACAGCTGTAAATACAAAAGGGCAGGTTTAACTTGCCTAAAGCCCTTGTCTATAATAAGAGGAATGATGAACCTTTTGCGAATGGGTCGAAGATGTTCACAAAAGAAGATAAAGTGCACAGTGTCCATAATGGAAAATCCATCACAAGAACAAATCTCCAAGTCTATCTCCTTAGTCCAACCTGGGCGTTCTGTAAGAAGAAGATGGAATTTGTTCAATCTGAACTTTGTCAATAAGAATCGATGATTAGTATTATTAACGATTCTTAAATAGGGTTCTATTTCACTTGAGGTTATTAACAGCTGGTGAGCCCTTACTGTTGGTTTACCCAGCTCCTTGTCTTCTCTGGCCAGACATGCCATCAGCTTGTATGTGTCTTTCACCCATTTCACATCCCCCTTCAATAGTTTATTCGGCTGATCAAACAATTCTGGGCGTCCCAATTTAACTGCTAGTTTTTTAACATAGTTCAGCCACGGGATGGAGTTACCACGCTCAAGGGCTAAACAATCCCTTAGAATCTTATGGTTTAACTCCAATTCGGGGTTCAGCCAGATTAAGATCCATTTTAATAGTGGGGCTATAGCTATGCGATCTTCTAGGTATTCTACCCCACACTCTTGGTGAGCGATGTAACCGGAGGTTGACTGGGGGACGGATAAGATGGATTTCAAAAACTTATCCTCTGCCACCTGCATGGCCTTAACATTTTTGAACCCCCACAAATCAGCTCCGTACATAGCTAATGAAATACATTTAGCATCGTATATCTTCAACACAGCTTGCAACGGCTTCACCCCCAGTTTGCGGGCAAAACCCAAGACAGCCAAGATGGACCTAGCAAAGGCATTACATTTTGCAGCCAGTTGGGGCAACCATGTAGACTTGTAGTGTAGTTCCTATTATCCCAATAGGCTCTGCGCATTGGAATAATACCTTCAGTAGTAAAGGCCTAGACCAGACGTTAACTAGGTCTACTACTGTCGATATTAGACTTAAAGTTTTGGGTTTGCCAGCTAGCTCAGAGTTCACTAGAAACTTTCTCGAATGTTCAGGAAGGACTTAACTTCCCTGATTAGACAAGAAGGGATTTAGTTTCTGACAACCATAGAACATGACAACTTTGCTCTCCCCTAATCAAGAGTATATCTCGAGAGTCGTGTGAACAAAAGGCAATTTATTTTACTCAGTCAGTACGTGCATTCTTAGTCTCATCAGATTGTAGAGAAAAGGAAGAGACGGGCGTGTTCAATAAAAAGGTGTTATTTATTGATCAGTCTCTTTTCTCATACAAGAGAAATGGATCGATATTATTGCAATACTTATAGCTAAGTAAAGTGCATACATTAAAAGCAATAGTATGAAATAATACTGTAAAAACATTGATATGGTTTCTAAGCCATAAGATGTTTTAAAATGAATAAAATATATTACATACACATATACATTTGACTAATAGTACTCAACTGATGTTTCTAACTACGCCTACCCCGTGTACCTGACCTAAGCCTAATACGTGGGCGGGAATAGAAAGTTACAGTTTAAGTTAAGTTTGTTTTTGCCAAGTGAATAACTAAAGAATTCTCTGCGAGGGGTTATTCAGTTCTGTACCTGGAATCTAGGTTGAATGAGGGATGGTATCTCTCTCTCTGGTCTCGATATTCCAGGCTGCCTGCGAGGGCTACCCGGAAGCGCCGGTGCTGGTTTTCTCGGCAGGAGAAAGCAGCTTCTCGTTCTCAGCGCGTCAGGAAGGCGGGGCTGCGCCAGCGGGGTCTGCTCTGCTCTTCGCTTCGGCAAGTATGGCTGCTCCGTCTCGTCACCACCGCGTGTGTTTGCATAGGGCAATATCGGTAATATTTATACCTTTAAGGTGCCGAGATTGACGTAAGGATGGACATAGATACGTCAATAAGGATGTCATACGACTTGCTCGTTAGCACATTCTTTTGCTGAAGTTCTCGGTGAAATCAAAACAATGGCCGCAGGGTTTTGCCCAGGTTGTCATAGGTTTGATTTGTTATGAGAACTCCGTATGCCTTATCAGGGGCTGGAGGAATATCGCTTGTCTAATTAGATCGCAAGCGTTATGACCTAATCAGATAACACGTTCCTGTGCCGTAGTGTGACTGCGTCAGATAACGGTATCTGCATCATGGGGGTTTTCTGCCTCATGGGCTGACTGCTAGTTAACTAGTTGGTTTGTTTAACCAGAATAGGGTCAGGAATAGGGGGATCGATTCAGAACCTATAGGAATACATCACACCCACTCCACGCTAACTATGTACATATTTACTAATCTATGCATAGTAAAACATACTATAGAGTATAGTGTATACCTTACCACCCCAAAATACATAAATGCATTTTGAAATTTTTCAAATATACGGACAAATTGCTGTCATATATATTGTATGCACTCAAGCTGTAGAATAATGCCAAAGTAATCACGCATTTGTATACATTATTGCTATTGGTATATGAGAATTTACACATGAAATGGCTCTTAATACAGAAAAAAAAGTTCGAGACCATTTCATCACAGAATAAAATATTTATGAACATACCAGCGGGCAGATAATGTCTATAAGCTATCTAAAATTTTAGAAACCTTAGTTCTCTAAGAATAGTTCTTACTTTAAGCAGAAGATAGTGTCCCGAAAAATATGCAAAAATATTTTGGGGCTGCTGAAAAATTGCTGTCCGTGAACTGGAGGGAAAATTGTTCATGTGACTTTATTTTTAAAGTTGAAGGCCGAATTCAGGGAACGCCGTGTGCGAGCTTGCTCAAAAGTCTCTATTTCTGCTCTGGTGAGAACATCATATCATTTAGGCTTTCGAAAAAACTGTCAACAGCTTCCTGGGAAAGTTCCACTAACTCGGAAAAAGGTGTAACCATGCATTTGTGCGCATGATTGTCTCCATTGACATTCTGATTTGCATTGCTGACAGAAGGTCGTACCTGTTCGATGCTGCTTTCATCTTGAACTTCACTACCCCTCAATCGTAGTGGTGAAGCTTCCACGAATGCCGTCATCAGGATTGGTAGCCTTTGAGGGCAGCACAAAGCATGAACCTTGATCGGGCTCAACAATGTTTCTGCATCCATTGGCGCATCCGATTGTAGCGTCAGACAGGTGTCTAACACGCATTCTTCTCCGCATAGCAGGCACCTTAATACAGGTAAAACACATCTTTGCCACATTGGTCGAAATGATAGAAACCAAGTCATGTTCAGGTCTCTAAGCCGGGAGAGTCCCAGGATTTTTGATATCCGGTCCCGGTATCCAATGGCTAGGATTGTTTCTTCCCTTGTCGCAAGAGTTTTGTCTGTGACATGGGTTGCCATAACGAAAAATAAGGACTAAGAATAGGATTCCTGCAATTAGTCCCAAGATCAGGGGAAGTCCGCCAAAAATCGAATGGACGAAATCTGGAAAAATACCCAGTATGGCTTTGAATGGTGTTAATGCCATCGAAAATACTGTCTTAAATACCTTTGAGACCCCATTGGTATCAGAAATATTTAAGATTTCATTCAGGATTTCTGCGAAATGTATGGGGGAATTAGTTGATAACAACGAATGTATCTCTGCAGTCGTCCTTGCGACTTGTAGATCATACGTTTCTTTTGATGACGTGAGCCTTGTAGGCGTCTGAAGAAGCACTGTTTTCATTCTGCTTAAAGTATCTATTCGAATAGAAGTAATTTTCAAATTGGGCCATGCCCTTGCCTCCCTGTCTGGAAAGGAGCTGGGGAACAATGAGCGTCCACAGCACTTGACCTTCGCACTCGTAGTTACGAGATAAGGAGTCCCGGGCATAAGACTACAGCATCTGCGGTCTACAATTAGAATGTAACTCCCATTATAGAGTCTTTGAAAGAATGGCTCTATTTCTGTTGCAGGTGCACCTTGCTGGTGACATGAAAGGTTGTATGAATTCCCTTCACAGGCTCCATGCAAACTAATTCCGTTACACAGAAGCGTGCCGCTTAGTGACACCGCACAATTATTGCCACTAAGAAACACTTTCTGTCCTTTATTACTGACACATGCATGTGAATAGGGCAGGTTCCATGTTGTTTTAATGTACCCCTTTCCCAATTTCTCGTACATGCCAGCCTGTATATATTTTTGGCAGTATTGAAACCTGAAGGTTGAGATTGGAATATTTATTATCCCATGTATTATCCATTCACTGACAGGTCGTTCTGACATTGTCACTGGTAATCTTTCGAGTTTTTCAATGCTCAAGATTGTATAATCAGCACCCTTCTGTGCCATACTGATTTGTCTATCAGTAAGGTTAAAGATTTGGAATAGTGACGTTGTGTTGATTAAACGCCAAGGCACATAGCCTGAACGTAGATTTTGTAACGTCCAGCCAAGCTGTACAATAGAACGCAATTGAGACTGACCGTGTTGTAGCAACAGTAAGTCTTGCGATAATATGTCGATTGCTGAAGACACAATGCTGTCCAAAGAAAAAATTCTGGAGGACAGAGTCATTAACCCATTGTCCACTACAGAAAGTGATTTTTCCAAATTAATACTGTCAATTTCCCGTATTCTCTCTGCTGTTTCAATTTGAGTAACCTTCCAGGCCTCATTGTATGCTGCATATACAGAGGCTGCTATGAAACGCTTTTGACGCTGTTTGCGCGGTCCCATAATGAAATCACGCAAGTCAGCACCATCAGTAAGTAAAGATAGGTGTTCCTTAATTTCTGCCAGTGTGGAGGTCTGTAGCCATTGAAGGCATAATTTCCCCACACTGTAGGTGGTTATTATCCCTGGTTGATGTCTTTGAGGATATCTTGGGTCTGGCCTGGTCATTTTGAACCCCTGTGTTTTGTTCAGGAATCTGTCTTGACAGTTATTAGTATCTGTGGGCCAGATCAACCACTGTTTCCAATCAGGATGTGTTCTGTTTTGGTTTAATACATAATGTACGTCTATCTCTTCATCTGTAGAGCTATTGCTGCTCATTGTTGGCTTTGGAATAGACGGTTTATTTAAGTCTTTGATTTTGGCTAGGCCAAGACAGGTAGTTTGTTGAACAGTGTCATTTAAAAATATCATTTGTTCTGGGATCATGCAGGCTCTAAACATAGATTCTATACCCTGCACTTGCCATTCTTTTGTACCCCAAACACTTTTCAATTCAACATTTTTGTCCCAATAATCAAAACCAAAAGTATTCATTTTTTCAAAGAATGAGTCTGAATATATCAATTTTGTGTTTGTTATCATGGTCTTAGTTCCTGTCTTGTTTGACAATTTGAAATAAAATGCTTCAGCATTACTTGTGTTAAAACCTGAAAAGTATGAATATTTGTCATAGAAGGTTCTTGAGCTTCCTTTTGGGGGGGTTGCACAATGTTCCCATTGATTATAATTTAAAACATTTCTAGGTTGTGCAGATCTATGTGAAAAATGGTTACCATAGTGGTTATAACAGTACATACTATCATAATTTGTAGAACCCTGCAAATAATCATGTTTGGTAAATTTAGCAGACATTACTAAGTCAGACATCATATTATTAATGCTTTCGAAGTCCCAATCATCAGCAAATGAGCTTGGTTTTGCAAAGTCACTCAATGAGATCTTAATTTGGTGTGGATATTTCAGGATTTCGACCGGACCATAAATTTCATAGTCAGTGTTGTCCCAGGCTACCCCACCCGGTATCGGATTGGCTGTGAAGTTGACTGAAGAAAGTTCTCTTTTCTCGACGTGTGAAGATGTGTGTGGTTTGAGGATCAAGTTGATTTTCTGACTTGCTGTGTCCATTTTAGCATATTTTCCCTCAATGAAGCGTCCCAAAGTAAGTACCATGATGAGCCAAAGTATGAGGATAAATGCACCAAAACCCACCCAAAATTCGATCCATGGAAAAATCAGATATGTTTCTTTCAGTTGTTTCAAAAGTTCTTTAGCTTTATCTTTAAAGATTTTTGATGATGGCTGTGTCTTTGATTCACTGAAGCCTTCAGAGGAATCATCGAAGTTTATGAAGTAGCCGGATGCAGTTCTGTCAATTGTTCCAATTGGTTCAGGATTACTGTTTCTTGTATTTTCACTTGGTACTTCATTATAGATTGGTGTGTCTCTGCTAAATGTTTTTATTTGGGTTTTCAGAGGTCTGAGTTCTATTGCATTGTTGCATAGTCCTTGTTGTTCTTCTGTAGGCGTTTCGAATGTGATGAGCCTCTTTGTTAGGACCTCTGTACTGGTAGCAAACCTTGGTGTTCTGCTACTTATTGGGAGTCCACTTGGCCTACTGTTTGTTATCGGCCACATGATTGTGGTTTTACCAGGTCGATGGATACAACTCGGTTCTCCTTTTTACCAGCAAGTGGGGGTAGTACAACTGATCTTGTCCCGTTGACAGACAAGACAGGAACTGCTTTTCTGTAAGAAGGCCCAAATTCCTTCTTTACCGCGATCTTTTCTCTGACTAGATCCCCGACTTTTGGAATCCAGACAGCTCTTGCTGGGACAGGTGGTGGTTCTTCAGTGGTTGTTGGCTGTTGTTTCAACTTTATGTTGCTCAGGTCTTTTCTTGTTTTGTTTAAGTCCTGCAAAATAGCCAAACGGTCTTTGATATCAAAGCTTTTTTCTTTCACCACTGAAGTCTGACTATCAATGTCAGAGATCAACATCCTAGTTCCAAATAATAATTCGTACGCACTGAATCCCTTCAGAGAATTTCTGGGCAAGTTATTTAGACTACGTTGGACACTTATTAGATGTTTGACCCACCCAGCTCCCGAACCTAATATCCTTTCCGTTATAGATTGCTTTATGCCTTGGTTTTTTCTTTACACCATCCCGTATCCCTCAGGAAGGAAGTGAGAAGATTCCCGCTGTGCTATGCTCATTTGGCCATGTTTCCCATCAGGCTGGAGGGCTAGAGTGAAAACAATGGTCAAACGTAGCATGCTCTTAGCGTATATGCCATTTAGACTCGCAAATCTTTGTATAACAGTCCAGACGTCAGCTGAGTGCTGGTGATCTACATTATAAGTGGAAACTAGCCTGTATATGTTAATCGCAAGCCTTCCTTTTTACTCTTGATTTTTTCTGGAGTAAAACGACGAGGTATTAAACTGTTTCTCTCCCCACTGCGATCTCTGTTGCAGTTTGGGCAGTTTTTTACAAACATGGTGTGATGCAGGCTCATGCCTGGCCACCAGTACCTTGATTGTAATTCTTCCAGAGAATATTTTAGTTTGAGGTGTCTGAGACCCTCGCCTATATGTGCGTCTGCGATTAACAAGTTTCTCCTGTCCATGTTTGGAATCACTCTATCCCCCACTCCAGGGATTCGAGCAAAAGGGACGGAGTTTGCATCGATTATGTATGTATAATTGAGTGGATAGTTGATCGGTAGCGCTGAGCAGTCGCCTTTTGATGACGTTTTCACCGCCAGCACTGTTTCACCGTCAATGTATTTTAATGTATGCTTTTTTCGAACTACGGGAGCCGATTTAGTGGCTGCCGCTGTGGCTGTCTCAGCCAATGAATTCCCTGCAACGTGAGCGCCATCACGCTGATGACTCAGTGAGTGTGTCACGTGAGTCTTTGGTAGCTCTTTTTGTAAAAGAGCTATTTGTTCCCAGAGCAGTTTCTGCTTTATTGGTGCATCTGTGTCATCTTTGTAACCGTTTTGAATCCATGTCTGCAAATCCTTGTTATATGATTTGACGCAGTAATATGAATCTGACACTATAAGTGTCGGGAATTCGCGATCCGCATTATCTAGCGCCATTTTCAAAGCTAATATCTCAGTTTGTTGTTCTGAATTAGTTTCTACTGAGTGTGTTTTTGTTGATAGAGGTTTTAGTTTACCTCCGCGCCACACTTTTTTGTAATCTCACATGTGGGGTTGTATGCTTGTTCTCCCCAAACGGGGGGTTGAGCATGTCCGTTTGTATAGATTACACAAGCATAGTGTCGTAAGGGCAGAATGTCGATTGGCAGAGGGTATGTTTTTTCATATTCTAGATTTTTTAATTCTTCTAGTTCTGGATCAAAGTAGTAGTATACTTTGTCCGTCGTGATTGAATTCACCCATTGTATCCATTCCGGATTCAATGTTGTTGTTGGTAAATTACACGGTGTTGTTAATGCCTCAAAGGCTGATTCAGCTGTTCTGACTGTTATATGTCTACCGTCAGCTATGTCTTTTTCTCTAGCTATTGCGGTTTGAACTGCATGAACGATGTTTTCTTTAATACTGAACTTCTTTTCAGCTTCTGTGTACAAGTGTGATTTGAATGCAATTGGTACCTTTTCTCCCTCAGTAGAGGTCAGGTATGTGAATCCGCATCTCCCTGGGATGACTCGAATCACAAGATTGCGTGTGTTATCACGTGTTTCTAATTTTGTTTTAATTAGCATGTCTGTTTGTAAGGATCTCAAAATTTCTGTGTGTATTTGAGTCCAATTGGATCTTTTAAAATCTGGTTTTATCAGATCATAAAGGGGTTTGATCCTTTCTGCGTAATTTGCAATGTATGTTCTTCCGAAATTTAGGAAGCCTAGAATCGACTGCAGGTTTTTTAGTGTTCTAGGTGCTTGGATTACGGCACATTTCTCTAGGAAATTGTCAGCCAGGCTTTTGCCTTCACTTGATAATTCATATCCTAAGAACAGGACTGTCAGATGGGCAATTCTGGATTTTTTAAAGTTGAATTTGTAACCCTCTGCTGCGAACCCAAGTATTATGGTGTTCACTCTCTTCAAGTGAGTATCCAAGTCATCATCTGTTAAGTAAATGTCATCGACATAAGATAATGCTTCATCATCATATATTTGTAGTAATTCTGTTACTCTCGCTGAGAATACTCCCGGGCTATTCTTGTACCCCTGGGCTAACCGACAGAATTGTTTTTGAGTGCCATTTATTGAGAATGCAGTTAAATATCTGCTTTCTGGTGCTATGTTCTGACAAAAGAATCCATTAGAGATGTCTAATGTTGTTTTGTATTTTTTGCGCACTATGTTATTCATTAGTGCAGCACTATGTGAGTTTTGCACTGCAAAAGTTTTGCAACATGTGTTAAGGTGTCGGTAATCCAAAACTAGACGATATGAATTGTCTGGTTTGGAGACCGGAAACAAAGGGTTGTTCGTTTGTGAGGTGCAAGTTTCAATCACCCCCTGGTATTCTAGCTGATCTAGTATTTCTTTTACCTGTTTTTTTGCTTCTTGCTTAATTGGGTACTGCCTTTGTGCAGTAGGTTGTGATTTTAACTGGATTTTGTGAGGAGGAGAGTCCTCATCCCATCCTACGTGATTTTTATATAAAGCAGGAGCTAGAGCTACTGCCCACTTTCTAGCAAGTGTGTATTTTTTATGAATTGGGATATGATTTGAGAAGGCAGGCATAATTACTTCTTCGCCATGAGGGCACTCCCTGACAAACTCTGGTGGCCAGTCTTTTTCAGCTAGAAGGATGTCATAGCCCTTGGAGAGATTATCCCAAAATAGTCCCCTTATTTTTCTAGTCTTATCCCCCTCTATACGCAATGTTATTTTGTATATTTTTTGAGGTTTGCTAACTCTGGTGTCCGCAGTTTCCACATGAAGATATTCATTCGTGTCCACTGTCTCCAGATGATTCATAAGGACTTTGCGAGCTATGCTCACTTCTGCTGCGCTGTCTAGCATTGTCTGAGCCCATTCCCCGTTTTTCAGTTGTGTCCTCAGAATTCTCGGCATTGTTAACTATTTTAATGCTGGCTACCTTCTTCTTTGGAAATTGTAATTTCTTTTTTAGCTGAGCAGGTTCCTTGTCTTTGGACTTGGCGTGCTCTTCTCTCTGTTCTGATCGTCCTCTTCTTTCCGATTTCTGCGAGGAAGTCTGAAAAGATTGAGAGGGACGTGTATCAATGTCTTGATATCTATCAGGCTTTTTTATATTATCCCTATTTCTAAGGTTATATCTTTTCCCAGAGGGGTCACTCTGGGGTGACCTGTGTCTTTGGTTCGGAGATTTTTCTCTTCGCCTAGGAGACCTTCCTCGGGACTGGAATTTCTTTTCTTTAGGATTGGATTGTTTGTTTCCATCCCAGTTCTTTTTTGGTGATGTAGAATTATTATTAAAAAATATTTTTTCAGGACTTTCAATTAGTCGTGGTTTTACTGGTATTCCACCTAAACTATCTCTACCTAGTTCCTCATAGGATTTTTCTATGATTCTGGCAATTTCAGCTGGTTGGTCTGCTATATCTGTCTCTTTTAACCTCTGGCGGATCGCCACGTTTGCTGCTTCTCCCTTTATGTTGGCTAATAATATAGCCGAGACCTGCTTGAAGTCTTTCAGTAATTTCATACCAAGAGTTAAAGCGGGTTCTGGACCATATTCATCTTGAATTTGTTTTAGCACATCTGGTATTACCGAAATGGATGGAACACCGTGCGTTTTTGTGTAGATGGAAGCAAAGACTGTACCCCAAGTGTCACAGTCCTCAATGTGTGGTGCGATTCCCATTGGAAGACAGATAGTCAGAATCCTGTGTTTTTCTAATGGGGTGGTGTCTGGAAACACCGCCTCTATTTGGGTGATTTTCTGCGCTAGCCAGAATGGTATTTGTTCCCGTTTAGCCGGTACTTTACCTAGGCAGGACTGGATGTTCTGTGGTGTAATTTTATTTGTGTTCCCCTGGTGAGGGGTCAGCTGTGGGAGTTTAATCGCTGGCTGAATTGTTGAAGTCCGCATCACATACTGGACTAATTGTCTATGTATTTTTATTAATTGTTTTAGCTGTGTTAACAGGTTAGCTGCAGACATCCCGTCGATGTCTGGATGTGGTGTGTATCCGGCTAGGACCGGCCACGTTGCTCCTGGTCTTCCTAAAGGACCGAGCCTGGTGATGTGATTATTATGTTTTAGGGCGCCATCAAATAAGAGCAAATGCTCTTGAAATTTGAGTGGTACTTCCACCTCCTCGAAAGGAGTGTACGTTTCAGGAGGTTCCTCTATTTTGTAATAGTGGAAGTACTTTGTTACAGGATTTGCTGCTGGAAAATGTATCCATGAATAGTATACCTCTGTCTGCCGATATTCGTGTGCCTCAATTACGAATATGACTGTACCACCTCTAGGTGTCAGTCCATTTTCTATAAGTTTTATGGTTATAGATTTCCTTTTAATGACCGGGATGAGTATTATATCCTGGTCTGCTTCCTGCATGGTAGCATCAGCTGCTGCGAGTTCAGTTGCTAATCTAACTGCCTCACTGTCTACCATTTTACCGACAGGATGGTTATTTCTTTTGTTTGCAGATCAGGTTTCTTATGGAAACAAAGATTAGATGCACAATATTTTGGAACAGTGTATCCTTCAACGTTGACTTATACCAAGAACCATACATAGGAGTTCCCTCCTGCGAGGTCTGGCGGATATAACCTTTCACCCACTCCAGACGTCTTTGGAGTATTATGGGAAAAGGGGTCTGAGTGAGAAAGCACGACTGAGTTACTCTAAATGTCTTACGTTAGTTTTATCGCCCTTTCCAAACGCGTTGGGCGCCATGTAGTGTAGTTCCTATTATCCCAATAGGCTCTGCGCATTGGAATAATACCTTCAGTAGTAAAGGCCTAGATCAGACGTTAACTAGGTCTACTACTGTCGATATTAGACTTAAAGTTTTGGGTTTGCCAGCTAGCTCAGAGTTCACTAGAAACTTTCTAGAATGTTCAGGAAGGACTTAACTTCCCTGATTAGACAAGAAGGGATTTAGTTTCTGACAACCATAGAACATGACAACTTTGCTCTCCCCTAATCAAGAGTATATCTCGAGAGTCGTGTGAACAAAAGGCAATTTATTTTACTCAGTCAGTACGTGCATTCTTAGTCTCATCAGATTGTAGAGAAAAGGAAGAGACGGGCGTGTTCAATAAAAAGGTGTTATTTATTGATCAGTCTCTTTTTTCATACAAGAGAAATGGATCGATATTATTGCAATACTTATAGCTAAGTAAAGTGCATACATTAAAAGTAATAGTATGAAATAATACTGTAAAAACATTGATATGGTTTCTAAGCCATAAGATGTTTTAAAATGAATCAAATATATTACATACACATATACATTTGACTAATCGTACTCAACTGATGTTTCTAACTACACCTACCCCGTGTACCTGACCTAAGCCTAATACGTGGGCGGGAATAGAAAGTTACAGTTTAAGTTAAGTTTGTTTTTGCCAAGTGAATAACTAAAGAATTCTCTGCGAGGGGTTATTCAGTTCTGTACCTGGAATCTAGGTTGAATGAGGGATGGTATCTCTCTCTCTGGTCTCGATATTCCAGGCTGCCTGCGAGGGCTACCCGGAAGCGCCGGTGCTGGTTTTCTCGGCAGGAGAAAGCAGCTTCTCGTTCTCAGCGCGTCAGGAAGGCGGGGCTGCGCCAGCGGGGTCTGCTCTGCTCTTCGCTTCGGCAAGTATGGCTGCTCCGTCTCGTCACCACCGCGTGTGTTTGCATAGGGCAATATCGGTATTATTTATACCTTTAAGGTGCCGAGATTGACGTAAGGATGGACATAGATACGTCAATAAGGATGTCATACGACTTGCTCGTTAGCACATTCTTTTGCTGAAGTTCTCGGTGAAATCAAAACAATGGCCGCAGGGTTTTGCCCAGGTTGTCATAGGTTTGATTTGTTATGAGAACTCCGTATGCCTTATCAGGGGCTGGAGGAATATCGCTTGTCTAATTAGATCGCAAGCGTTATGACCTAATCAGATAACACGTTCCTGTGCCGTAGTGTGACTGCGTCAGATAACGGTATCTGCATCATGGGGGTTTTCTGCCTCATGGGCTGACTGCTAGTTAACTAGTTGGTTTGTTTAACCAGAATAGGGTCAGGAATAGGGGGATCGATTCAGAACCTATAGGAATACATCACAGACTTATCGTCAAAAATAACCCCTAGATATGGACATCTTGAAACCCTAGACAGAACATTCCCTTCACAGTGCAAAGTCTTAATTCTTTTAGGTTTACTGCCCACAATCATCACATGTGATTTTGGAAAATTCACACTGAGGTCCAGCGCTTTCATAAAATCAGCAAATGAATTTAAAAGACATTGCAGCCCTACTGCTGTGCGTGCTATAAGTATATATCGGAACATTGGTTCCAGTGGAGAAACAATTGTATGATTAAATAATCACTACACCATACATTAATTAATAATATTTAGAGGGTTTTTAAAGGGGATATCCGAAAAAGAAAAACAACTCTACACAGTTAATTTCAACCATCATTGATGTTATATTTCTTTTCAATAAACAATGAATATTTATATACATTTAGTGTTCCAAAATAGAAAGTGCAGAAGTTCCCAAAGTGTAGAGTGAGAACCAAAAAGGTACAGTGAGTTTATACAAAGCAATAAGTGAATTGTACAAGGTTTCTACAGGAAATATAATACAAGGAAAAGGACGCCGTCGACGCCCCTAGAAAACAAACCCTACAAACAGTGCCTATGATTTAAGATAGTCATTGTGACATGTATTGCTGTCATTATTAGTTACCTGACCTAAATATCAGTTACCCCTCTAAATATTATTAATTAATGTATGGTGTAGTGATTATTTAATCATACAACTGTTTCTCCACTGGAACCAATGTTTCCGATATATAGTATGCACCCTGGTTCCTAAGTGAGTAGGGTCCCCTTGTCTCCTTTGTGCGTGCTATAAGAGCGGCATCATCCGCATAAAGTAATGCCAGAATAGAACGCTTGCCTGCCCTCGGTATGTCCTTGCACACCTCAGTTAAAACAGTACCTAGGTCGTTAATGTAGAGGGTAAAGAGTAGGGGGGCTAAAATACAGCCCTGCCTAACCCCATTAGTGATCCCAATCTTACCCGTACAATTACCCAGATGGTCATATCTGACTGTGGCCGAGAGGTCCCTATGCAGGTCAGCAAGGAAGTACACAATATTTTTTTCAATGCCAAGCTTAAGAAGCAACCCCCATAGTTTGGGCCTATTCACACGGTCAAAGGCCGAGGAAAGGTCCATGAAGGCTAAATATAGCGTGCCCCTGTTGGCGATTGTGTATTTCCCAATTAATAATTGAAGGTTAAGGCTTTGATCTATAGTGCCTCGTCCTTTTCTAAACCCAAATTGTAGGCCTGAAAGGGTGTTTGTTTCAGCCAACCAATCTGTGAGTTTACCTAAAACCACCCGACCTAGCACTTTCACGGCAGAATCAATAAGAGAGATCGAGCGATAACAGCTAGGTTCCCCTCTATTTCCTTTTTTAAAGATGGGTACAATGACGGATTCAGACCAGGTACCCGGAATGCCTGATTTACATACCCTATTAAAAACATTGGTTAAAACTCTAGACCAGGTCTTGACGTCTGATTTAAAGAGGTCGGCTGGAACGCCATCAGGGCCCGGAGCCTTGTTACTTGTCATCTTCCTGATGGCGTCTGCCACCTCTGTCTCAGTAACCACTAAAGTATAGGAATCCACAATAGGGGTAGGTATAGTCACCTCCCCTAAGTTTTCCCCTTCATAAACTAACTTAAAATGAGAGCACCACACCTGTTCCTGAATGCCACAATCCAATTGGTCATTACAAGGATCATGGAAGAAGGGTTTATTTACAACAGCCCAGAATTTAGAGCTGTTCTTAAGAACATCTATAGAGGTTAATTCTTCCCAGGCCGCTTCCCTAATTTCCCGTCTTCTGACTTCCAGTGCATTTTTATAGGCTTTCCTTATTGAGGCCACAATGGCCTTATCCACTGGTTTACATTTCAGGGTGGCCATCAGCTTTTGATTAGCTGATGAACACTTTTGATCAAACCAGCCCATCCCAGCAGGGTCCTTCGCTTTACCTGGTCGTCTAAGATCTGCTGCGACCTGGGTACAGATTTTTGAATAAGCCTCTAGAACCTCCTCATTCCCTGGTTGCACATTCATACACGTGTGCAGCTCGGTTCCCACTTTAGTTAATAGGTTATTAGAAAAGTCTCCAGGTACAACTCTGCTCCATCTAATTCTATGGGCCTGGTCTGTCGAGCTGATATCAAACTTATCCGTCCTATTATAGCCTATCTCTGGCTTTTTGATCAGGTCCGTGATACTGAGAACCACTGGGATATGGTCACTAAAATGTGACCAAACCGCCGAGTAGCAATGGATCTTATCCCCAAGCGTGGAGCTGATAAAGATGTAGTCAATAACTGGATGACTTCCATTCCCTTTAAAAGTGGGTATCTCCTCATCCACCACGGATGGGAGCATTAAACCGTTATCTGCCAACATTTTTTCAGGTAAATCTCCTTGTGCAAAGCGCTCAAAATGGGTATCCCCTTGCTCTATGGGGCCTAATTGATCTAATGCCAGACATTTATCCGGGCAGCCATGAATATTAAAGTCGCCCAGAACTATGATAAAACATTGGCTTTTATTGACCTCTTTGTAATCTGCCCAAAAAAGATATAGGGGCTCATTAGGATGGCGGCTTTTCCGCATCCTCCGGGCCGGCGGAAGTGTCCGCCGGCCTGGAGGATGCGGAAAAACCGCGGCGGAGACTCCAAAGACCCACCGCCAAATTAGGATGGCTGGTGGGTCTGGAATTCCGTCCGCCGCTTTTCCGCCGCGGTCGGCTTCCGACCGCGGCGGAAAAGCTATAACATGGCAGGCGGTGTCTATGAGACACCGTCCGCCATATTATGATGTTTGTGTAAATATGCTTTTCCACGGCGGCTTTTCCGCCATGGAAAAGCATACGGACATTCACTTTGGGGGCCCGTTGCGGGCCCCCTGGGTGAATGGGGGGTTGGGCGTGCACATGGGGGGTACCTATGGTACCCCCCTGCATTTGCGTACACAAAGCAGCAGGCACCGTGCGGTGCCTGCCGCTTTGTGCATGTAAATGCAACACATGCATTTTTAACATTGCGGCGGGTGCAGCTTGAAGCTGCACCCGCCGCAATGTTAAAAATAGAGGATGTGACCGCCACCCTGGCGGTCACATCCTAATTGCCATGGAGGGACCGCCGCTGCCCATGCGGACGGTCCCTCCTACTCAGGGGTGGCGGACGGACGCAAGTCCGTCCGCCATCCTAATCGGCCCCTTAACGTGGCCAGATGATCAGTCGTGATGACTCTATCATACGAATTATAAAAATTAATAATTAAGATGCTACCCACCCCACTGCCAATTTGTACTGCCAAGCAGTGTGGTGATCCTGTGTCTAATTGGGTATGGGTGCCAGGGATGGTAGCCGAGATTAGTGTAACCAGCCCACCCTTCGCCCTCCCCATATTGGATGCTACTGCCGGAGTAAAATAGGTAGAATAACCATCTAAGCTAAAAATGTTCCCTGTATCTCATGTTTCTTGCAGCCCGATAATGTCAGCTCCACCTATAAATTCTCTCCAGATCGGGTCATCTACTTTATTTTTAAGGCCAGCAATGTTCCAGGTTGCAAGCTTTATACTTGCACCCATAGCTGGTTGAGCCATCCCATCTAAGAGACAAGTTTTGCTTACTGGTGAGTCCGAACTAAGGGCTGTAAATGGGGTGACAGAGGTAAGGGTAACTTCCGGGGAACCTAGTCACTCGTTATCTCCCAAATTTGAAAAAGTAACAAATCTATTAAAAACTGGTACAGAGAATTCATATGGACCTTTCCCCTTTAATGGATCTCTATGCGCTGCCCCAATATTGTGAGGGGGATAAAAGAATCCCAATGGGAGTACGTTTACATACTCGTGATGTATTCTAACTGACCCGGCCTGCCTCAGTATGTCATCAACCAGTCTGGGGGACTTATGACAACGCAATCACCTTCCAAGCTTTTCTCAGCCTTGCCCACCCAAGGCACCCTTCTTATCATTTTAAAATTGTTATACAGGTGGTCACCTAACACTGTTTTATTGGACAGGTAGTGAAGGGCTTTATTTTTGACAGGTAGCGAAGGGCTTTATTTTTTAATGAAGTCCAATGTTCGTTTTGGCAATCCTGGTTTCTTGGGACATTAGCCAGGATTATTGTGTAAGGGCATGCCTCTGCTGGTAAATTCAATGGCAGCTCTCTTTTAGGGGGCAATGCATGAAGGCTTAATCTCCCCACTGGACCCCGAGGACCTTGCTTCCCTCCCTGCGTAGCTCCCGTGGCTCCTAAGGCTGCAGATGAAATATTTGGTACTACGACCGGGGCTACCGCTTGTGGTACAGATTGGGGAAAAGGGGTGATCATGGAATCCAACAAATTATTAGCAGAGGTTGTAACTGCACTCAAAGAGTGAACTACAGGTGGATTGGACCCCGACATTAGGCCTTTGTAATCTTCAAGATGTTTTTCAATTACATTAAGTCGGCCATCTATTTGTTCTAATTTATCCATTAGTGGAGAGGTAAATAACCTGAGCCGTTCATCCATAAGTCTCATAAAGTCAAACATCTTTCCCCCCCTGTTATTTTCTACATCCGGAGCAGTATATTCATTTCTTCCTGCACCCCTATCCTCAGCAACCTGATGGGAGGCATTAATTCCCTTGCGACCCAACCCAGAAGCGGAATTGGTGTTCCTCGGCTGTTTAGCCTGTTGACGACTCCCTTTAGGGGTGTTCTTAGCCTTCCTTTCCCCTGATGTAGTTTTACCGCAAGTGGCCATCGTGTCTGGCCTAACCCTTAACTGCCTGGTACATATGACTGTGGGGGAAGGGATTAGGCTAGTTACAGGTGAAGGGGCGGGAGAAATAGATAAGCTATCAACTAGTACTGACCCATTGGGAACTTGATGGAGGTGCATACAATCTGGTAGGGCAACAATGGGAGCGGGTATCTCCGCGTTTAGTAACGGAGAGACTGTTTGCCGAAGTGGGTCCAAGGACAATCTCCTCTCTACTAGCTCAATTTCTTTAGCCACTGCAGATTCTGCTCGTTTCAAGAAGGCATCAAGAGTCCCCGCACCCCCAGCCCCGGTACACGCTTTAAGGTTGGGTTTAGACATTATATTAAATCTTACTATCAGCAATTGTCTTTTAAGATAAATTGTTCAATATCAACGACCAAAAAATATAAAAAACAAAAAAAAGCAAAAGTCTCCCAGCTCGCTTGTAGGAGGGTCGGCTAATGTTAATCCAGGGGTCGAAAAGAGGTGGGCCCAGCCCGGCCTCCTCTGGCCTCTGAGGGCCTAAGAGGGCCCGCCCTTTGACCGGGCTTAGCCCGGCTAGTCCCGCGTGCGATCCCGCGACGCGGAGGGTGCCTGGTAATTTATGCGCCTCCTGGCGCGGAACCCTGGTACGCGGCTTCCAGCGGCAAAGACTCTTGGCACTTGTGGTCCCCTCCCTGACTGCGGCCTCGCTCTGGTCTGAAGGAGCTGCGGCGGCAGGGGGAGACTGGCTGGAATGATGCAGGCACCGAGAGCAATAGGCGAAGATAGCGGCCTCAAGGAAATGCCCCCAACAGCTACGGGCTTTGACAGGTGAGCAGCGCAGGTTTTAGAAGCATCCCCCGCTCCACCGAGGGTGCCCGGTAATTTATGCGCCTCCTGGCGCAGAACCCTGGTAGGCGGCATCTGGCCGCAAAGACTCTCGGCACTTGTGGTACCCTCCCTGACTGCGGCCTCGGTCTGGTCTGAAGGACCGGTGGCGGCAGGGGGAGACCGGCTGGAATGATGCAGGCACTGAGAGCAATAGGCGAAGATAGCGGCCTCAAGGAAATGCCCCCAACAGCTACGGGCTTTGACAGGTGAGGAGCGCAGGTTTTAGAAGCGTCCCGAAACAAGCATTGACAAAGCCAGTTGGTCTCAGCAATGGAATTCAGATTTTTTGGGGCTTTTCCAAGGCTTGATGGCACTAGAATGCACAGGCATGCATCAAGACTCATGTGTGCATATGGCCGCCGATGTTGTAATAGGTTTTCTGGGCCTGATGCACATGCAAGTATCAAGATGCATGCGCACGTGTGCATTATAACGAATGTACATGAGAATCATGTGCATGTGTGCATCATGTGCGCCCAATGATGTAGTTATACATGCATGCAAACTGCATTACATCGGCAAGAAATGGGGGTCCTATCCTATTTCCTGATTCAGTTGCCGTTGTCCCGCACTGGGGTGCTTGCCTGCCGTGTCCCGGACCCGTGATTCAACCCCTAGCCAGCCGCCAGGATTCAGTCAGGCGCTGCTCCGACCGGAAGGACCCCCCTCCCGGACACTCCTTGCCAAACTCGCCCACTCCTTCGGACCGGCACACACAGATCCGAACACAGTACCTCGACTAATAACTACAGGACACGCCGTGCCTCCGGCCCTTCCACCTGGCCTTCATATGGTTGATGCCCCCCAGCACACTACTGAATTGACAACCCTGTCCTGAAGACGACCCCAAGTAACGAGGGTCGAAACTTCGTCGACACCACAGCGCAATTCCTTGGCGCAACTCTTCTGCTTGGCTCATACAAAAATGAAAATGGAAAATAATGAATGCAAATGTTGAAAATTGTTACCTTTTGTATTTATTCTCATCATTGTTCACTTCGCGGCGTTCACGCTGTTCACTTTGTTCACTTGCGTCGTCACCTTTATTCACTTGTATATATCACTACACACCAAGTGCCTCCGGGTTGTCATAAGATTCCTTCTATACAGTGCTGCCTTAACTGTATACCCCTGTGCAACTTTGTTTGACATCATTTTGGCGATTAACAGCCCGAAAACAATCCAATTGAGTCTCCTTGTTTCTTGCCTATGTAATGCAGTTTGCATGCATGTATAACTGTCTTTGAAGTGATACCTGTTGGAACATTGTTTCTTTACATGCATACACTACCCAGTTCCGACGTGGTTTATGGGTCCTACTCCTGTTTTGTTTCCACCGCCCAATGATGTATGCATACTCACTGCAGCAATATTTCATTTACTGTTCAATTAAAATGTCCAATGAAAAAGAAAAAATACATGCGAAGTGCAAGCAAAAACTAGAGTGACATGGTAGTATACTGCAGCTCCAGGGTCTTTAAAAAAATATTAACCAAAAAAAAAGAAAAAAACACATGACCAGTGGAATAGGGAGTGGGACTTGGAGCATTGCTGAACACGTAGGAAGGAAAAGAGGTTATATGCATATTTGAGGGGTAGATTATGAGGAAAAAGTGGGAGAGAGCAAAAAAGGATACAATTCATTGAAACAGAACACTGTGAGGACTTAATGCTCCTGGGCAGGACAAACACAAGAATATGGATGAAATCTACTGAATCAAGAGCAGACAACTGAAATGGGGAACAAAGCTTCCAATCATGAGCAAGAGTCCAATTTAAGTCCAGGTTTTGTTTTGGAAACTATAGGTCTGCTTACAGAGCTAAAGCTGTCTGTAGTTGAGACCTAAAAAGGGGTACAAAGTATGCTGCAAAACACAGCAGGTTAGCAAAAATCATACACCTTAAAAGTATCAAACAGGTGGCAAAGAGAATTTTCAATATTTGTATGGAAATGCCTCTTTTTGCATGATCACCCCAAAGTTTTGGACTGATGCTGCTGGTTTTGACTCTGAGAGTGTCCTGAGGCTTTCTAACCAGAACCCAGTGCCAGTGTTCTAAACCAAAGTTCTCACCCAGGTCTACAGCACTGATTGTGCCACCTTGAGTTTTCAAAGCACAACATGGCTCTCTCTCAACCTGCACATTTTTGTTTTACTGTGGAAAGGCTAGTAGTCCAATTGACATGTACAGAAGTACAGTCTGGTAACTCCTGAAAGGCACTACTTAAGTTGCTACTTCAAGGTATTACATTTATCATGACATTACACCCAACTTAATACCCAAGTCAAATTTAAAGCCACTTTAAAGGAATAGTGTTGGGTCCCCAAGCACAAAACAGGACACGGCAGGTATGTCTCCAGTAATGATTCGTGGGAACAACGAGCCACCGCTCCTCTCACGACAGATGAGAGGCACCAACTGTCTTTCTTAGAACTCCCCACATACCAGCACTATGGCAACACATGGAGGTTTTGTATAGAACCTGTAACAAGTATATCTAAGTACAACAAAAAGCAACACTTAAAAGGTTGTTACTCTGTTATCCAGTTAATCCGGTGGCCATCAGGCAGCCTTCTGCCCTCCTGGACAGGGGGTGAATGACTCCCAAGCTCAGGAAGAAGAGAGGCTTGCCTCAGAGGAAGAGGAAGGTGTTACCTCCCCCTAACAGGAAGCCACACAAGGTGTTGGCCCAAAAGGCAAGCTTAAAAAAAGAAGCCTCCTTTGATGGGCAATCACACGTGAAAGAAGTTACAGTTTTGTTCAGGTAGACGTGCTGGCAGTAGGAACAGAGATGAGAAACTGATAGCCAAACCGTTTTTCTCATGGCCATGTAGCCCACAGGTAGCCACACCTCTAGGGTGGTCTACCAAGTTCCCCATACCAAGTGAAGGGTTCAACCATCTTAGAAGTGAGCAGAAGAGTGCCCTCTGGAATAGGGAACCTTGTAGCCTATTGACTAGTGGCCCCTTCATCATGCCAAGGGCACTTTCTCTGCATAAATATGGCACCCCTGACACGCAGAACCTCAGATAACAACTGGACTGAAGAAAGGGCCCAAGAAGGACTCCCCTGCTGGCCCTTGGGCCTGGCAAGAGAGACTTCACCAACCCCTGGACTGCACCTGCTGTTCCTTATGCTAGCAAAGAGAGGACTATCCCTCTGGTGCCTGGCTCCTAAAAAATTCACTCCAGAGTCCCAGAAAGAAATTGTGAACTCCACAAGTCAGTTGTCTGACTCTCTGTTCCAGAACCAGGGTCATAAAAGCTGAAGTAGCATGTTCTGGCCAGTAAGTAGCCAAGCACCACAGACCGCTGATATGCAGCTAAGAAGCTCACTCCTCGGCACTCAAAAGTTGCACCAAAGTCTGTCGAATATGGGGGAGTTGCAAGAGTGCAGACTGATCACCAAAGACTTTTGTTTGTAATTAGTTTACATTGCAAAAGAAATGCTACCTCCTTCAACCTACTAATAATCGAGCCCAGTAGAATTGCTCCTAGAGTATTCAAATCCTAGGTAATTCTGCCTATTGTTCAGGTTTGAGTTTTAACCGTCGCCTTGATCTGGACCCCATGAGATGCCCCTGGGAGGGATTGCCTACATAACCTAACCATAATGCTAAAAGAATTGTGCCATCCCTCAATGCATTGTTAGTCTTTGCACCTCCCTTTACGCAGGTTGTGTTATAGTTCCCCCAATCAACAGGAAATCTTGGTCACCTCCTGTGACTTGACCTGTTTAGATGGTCAATCCATGTACCTGCAAAATAATTTAGTAGTGGTGCTAATTTATCTTAATTTGGGTGAAACATTGGAATTCAGAAATTGCTGTGTAATACTTGTCTACACTGACAGGAGGTACAAAGCATGAAGCTGGGAGTTTTTAAAAATTAAAAATGGAGTTTACTGTTTTATAAGTAATCCTCAACTAAGGATGATTTTTGGATTTTATGCCAATATGTCTAAGAAAAGTGAAAAAAAACATCCTTGAATTTGAGTAGTAGGGTATATATTTGTAATTGTATTAATCATTGATAATTTTAAGTCAAATATTACTTTCCTAAAACTTTTATGCTTTATTTTGGATTTTATAACTTAATAATTTAGTGTATGCTGAGGATTGCTTTTCAGGGAGTAAACTATATACTAATGGGGCAGTTGTGCTATTTATGTTAGCGTGAATCGTGTACATTTTGTTGAATGAATGTGGTGTTGATTTAAAATTACCATTCATCATACAAATTTCACTAATTTCAAGTGTGAAAAGGTTATGGCTTGTGCTAAATACAAATATTCTTTTTTGAGGGTTTTCGTTGTCATGCAGTAGAAAGGGTTCTTCGGAGAAAGTGATTTTTAATTCAGGGGGGAGTTAATTGTCAGAACAAGTTCATGGTATTATTCGTTAGGCCTGATTTTGTCTTTGTATCATTCTCCTCAGATTGGGAATTGTGGGTATACTACTGGATATGTGCCTGGGAATGGTGTCAGGTACTGGTCTTAAAATTGAGCTGGAGGGCGCTTTAGAGGTGGATGCAAGGTCTTTAATTATTTCTGCATGTTCACATACTTCTATCTCCACCCCAGAGGATGAGTGGTTATGCTCATCCTCTACAATGACACCTGGGCTCTCGGAATCTTTCCTTACAATAAAGGTAGCCAGCATACTTTAGTAGTATGTTTCCTCTCCAGGATTTGACGTAGGTAGCTTCATTAGCTGGGGATGCCATCAATGTTTGTTCTGTTAAAAAAGAGAACTAGAAAAACTGTGTAAGTTTATGCTTTAGTTTGTTTGCCTGTTGAAAAATTGAAAAAAGATTTTGTTAATTTTGTGTTTTTTTCTATGCGGAGAGATAAATAAAGGTTATATTATCTGTTGAAAAGAAAATATTTATTGTTAGTTACTAGTTTTCACCTGTGGAAAAAAATTGTCATTGTTGAAGATTTATTATCTATTACCTTGAAATTGGTGCGTTGTTTGCTTCTGGTGATGTTATTGGTAGTTGTATTTGTTTAGAGGTATTCTGGGGGTTATTTTTTCTTTTGTCAATTTTGTTGGAATCTGTTGTGAAAAGGAAAATGCAAAGTATTAGTTTTTCAAAACAATGTGTGTTTATGGTGCTTTTCTAATTATTTACTGTTGAAATTTACAATACTTATGTGAATATTTTTCTCTTTGTTGTTTAGTAAAGGTATTGTAGTTGGTTTTATTTCTAGTTGTTTTGTAGATAGGTGCATCTGTTTAAATAAAGTAATAAAATACATATTATTAATTTTTTCGAGAATATGCATTGTTCAATTTGAGCATTTTGTTTTAGTTCAATATTTGGTGCTTTCAAACTATTACATTTGCACTTTAGTCATTGTCTAGCAGCAGTTCTGAGATAAGTACTCGATGAAGTTTGAGTAGTAGTTTTTTTCTCTAGTCACTGTCCAGCATCTGTCCTGAGGTAAGTACTTGGTGGAATTACAAAAGTAATTTGAGCTGTTCATCACTGCCCAGCACTTGCCCTCAAGAAAGTACTTGTGAAGTTAGAATAGTAATTTTTCCCTTAGCTAGTGTCCAGCATCTGCCCTGAGGAAATTACTTGGTGGAGTTGGAATAGTAATTCCGACCCTTATTGATTTTCTAGCACCTGCACTGAGGTAAGTACTTATGGAGTTAGAATAGTAATTTGCTCCCTAGTCAGTGTCAAGCACTTGCCCTGAGGTAATTACTTGGTGGAGCTGAAATAGTAATTTTCCCCCTTAGTCAATATCCAGCACCTGGCCTTCGGACAAGTACTTGTGGAGTTAGACTAGTAATTTCCCCCCTAGTTAGCGTCCAGCACCTGCCTTGAAGTAATTACTTGGTCGAGTTGGAATAGTAATTTTGGGGCACATGCATCAACCTATTTAGGAAGTGCAAACGGTGCGAATCGGTAAATTCGGCCGTTTGCACTTCCTAAATACGTTTTTGGGATGCACCAAACACTTTTCCAATATTCGCATTTTTTTGCATTTCTTAAAAATGCGAATGCATTTAAGGAATCGCATTTGTGCGATTCCTTAAATGCAATGCATCAATTTAAAAAAAAATGCGAATTTTGAAATTGGAAGTGCAAATTAACACGAGGTTGACCCTCGTGTTAATTTGCGAAAATCTTTCAAAATGCAAAAAAATGCATTTTTTACACTGTCATGTTACAGACACACATGTCCTTAGGACATGTGTGTTTGAAACATGCACTTTCAAATACATTTCAGGGGTGCATGGGGGGGGATCCTTTGGACCCCCCCCTGCACCCTTGGAATGCATCAACAAATTGCGAATTCGTAAATGCCTTCCCATTGACTCCTATGGGCCTTTCGGCCCATAGGAATCAATGGGATTTGCGAAAAAGCAGTTAGGAATTCGGTATTTATTTGCAATTCGGTAAAAATTGCGATTTTTACCGAATTACAAGTAAATACCGAAAAAAATGATGCATAGCATTTTGCAATTCCTAATTTGCGATTCGGTATTTTTCGCAAATTAAGAAATGCAAAATGTATGAATGATGCATGTGCCCCTTTGTCCCTTAGTCACTGTACATCACCTTCCCTGAGGTAAGTACTTGTAGAGTTAGAATAGTACTTTTCCCCCTAGTTAGTGTCCTGTACCTGCCTTGAGATAATTACTTGGTGGAGTTGGTATGTTATTTATGCCCTTTAGGCAATGTCCAGTACTTTCCCTCAGGTAAGAAGTCGGTGGAGATAGAATAGTTTATTTTCCCTTAGTTAGTGTCCAACACCTGTGCTGAGGTAATTACTTAGTAGAGTTGGAATAGTCATTTTGCCGCTTAGTCACTGTCCAGCACCTGCCATGAGGTAAGTACTTGGTTGAGTTTGAATATAAATTTTGCCCCTTAGTTACTGTCCAGCAAGTGTCCTGGGTGTAGTATTCAGTTGAGTTTGAAAGATGATTTTTTATCAAGCTGAAAATTATTGCATGTAGAATAATTTTAAATATAAGTACCCAAAATATTTTTGGAGGGTCAACTTTGAAAGGTTTTTGGTTGAAATCTGTAAATCTGTAATTAATAGATGTGTCGTATAAGTACAGTACAATAGTGGATGGTCCCAGTAACGGTACATCCAACAGTGTTAGAAAGATATATAATCACGTGTTTATGAAAGCAGAGAAAACATATATATATATATATATATATATATATATATATATATATATATATATATATATATTACCTACTGGCGGTCGCCAGTAGGTATATATAGTTAGGATTTTTTCTCTATGGGTTTTTTGAAAATTCTATGTCTAATAACTTTGGCGTTTGTGGACGGAATTGGCTGAAATTTTCAGGAAAATGGCACATTTTGTTTCTGAGCAGCTCTTAAAAATTTGGGGGGGGTTCGTCCAGTGGGGGCCGAGAAAAAAGGGGGGTCCCAAAACGTGTTTTTAACATTGAGTTTTCCATAGGGCGGTTGGCCTCACTTTTAGCCCGAACGGCTGAATGGATTTGCACGAAACTTGGCAAAATTGTAGGGACTGGTAGCCCGATGTGCCTTTTGTAGGTCTCAATATATGTGCTCCAGTGGATTTTGAGAAATTAACGTTTAAAAAAAGATATATATCTGTAACAGCGGACCAGTTAGCGCACTGGTTCGCGGACTTTTCGCGCAACGGAGCTTTGTGAAGCGAAGCTGATTGGTTCTCTGGCGTCTGTCAACATTCCAAAAAGTCCGTAGCGGCCGCCATCTTGTCTCTCGGTAGGATCGAGAGACAAGAGGAGGCCAAAGCGAAGGGGCAAATGACCATAAGGGGGAATAGTAGATCCTCGCTGACCCCCTAGGTTTGATGTGGAGGTTTTAAAAGGGCCCCGCGGGGCAAAAAAAAAAAATTATAATAATAATCTTACGGCTGAATGGATTTGCACGAAACTTGGCAAAATTGTAGGGACTGGTAGCCCGATGTGCCTTTGCTAGGTCTCAATATATGTGCTTCAGTGGATTTTGAGAAATTAACGTTCAAAAAAAGATATATATCTGTAACAGCGGACCGCTTCGCGTACTTTTCGCGTTACGGAGCTTTGCGAAGCGAAGCTGATTGGCTCTCCGGTGTCTGTAAACATTCCAAACAGTCCGTAGCGGCCGCCATCTTGTCTCTCGGTAGGATCGAGAGACAAGAGGAGGCCAAAGCGAAGGGGCAAATGACCATAAGGGGGCATAGTAGATCCTCGCTGATCCCCTAGGTTTGATGTGGAGGTTTTAAAAGGGCCCCGCGGGGCAAAAAAAAAAAATTATAATAATAATCGAACGGCTGAATGGATTTGCACGAAACTTGGTAAAATATTAGGGACTGGTAGCCCGATGTGCCTTTGCTAGGTCTCAATATATGTGCTTCAGTGCATTTTGAGAAATTAACGTTCAAAAACAAGATATATATCTGTAACAGCGCTCCGCTTCGCGGAGATAAAATTATATCTGTATTACGTAGCTGTTGCTAACACCAGCTAGCGACGGCTAGTAGGAGATAGCGACCATCTTGGGCCCCACTTTGCATGTGAGTGATATTTATCACTAATGACATGCAAAGTGGGCATGCCAAGATGTTAGCGACTGGAAACTGTCGCTAACATCGCTATCTCCTATTATCAACTTTTGGAAATATTCGAGATAAGCGCGAATATCTCCAAAAAGTAACAGCTGCCCTGAGCAGTTCTTAGCCATGTTATCCAATGGGAGGTGGATAACATGGCTAAGAGCATTAGCTCGGTAATGCATGAATATCGCGGAGTTTTCAGCGATATTAATGCATTGCGCTCGTTTTTTATCGTATTTGCGATAAACCTTGATAATAGCAAGGTTTATCTGCGATAATTTCTGACGGTAAAAAAATCTTTGCAATGCATCGTTAGGGATAAATATCGCTTAACTTTGGTAATATGCCCCAACGTCTGTTAACGTTCGATTCGAAGGAAATCAGGAATTGTTGAAAAACATTGTGTGCGCCATCTTGTCTTTTTTCAAATGCCACACTTTTGTCGTGCACGGCAGCCATTTTAGATGCCTTGACCAGATCCACTCTGTGCACGCTGTCGATCCTTAGCATGGCTCCCCACCCTCGCAAGCATCTCCCCCAGGCAGTGGTCACCCCCGCTCTCTGTTTTATGCATGGGTAATAAACCTCCCCCCATCTGCGCTGTTCTTCCCTGAGAATCACACCCTGTGCCCGCCCGACACCTCCCTTTCGCCCTATTCACTACCGCACCCTCTGACACTCCTTTTCCTCTGTGTCCGATTGTCCAGGCCGGTCCTAGGCTATCAGCTAGCCCTGCAGATGTAGTTTATGGCCACAGCTGTAAAGAATCACCCGTCTTCAAAGGAGTTATAGTAGATCAAGGCCCACACTCGATGAGATCCGTCACAGCAGAAGCGTTGCTATTATCTGAAAACCATCCTGTATTGTGATTGGGGAGGGGACCGAGCGTGAAGCGGAAGATTCCAGGGATGACTCTTTGTACATCAAAGTTTTTACAATTATGTGTCACATTAAAAATATATAGCACTCCGACAAAGTAGTAAGATTATAAAACTTTAATAATTTATAAATATATACAAGAAAACAAAAATAGTAATAACATATAAACATTTTTAGAGAAAAACAACGAAGTAGCGGTCGGCTGTGCGAATAGTCCCAACGCAGCACAACGTCCAGATTTCCGGCGTGGGGCGTCGCGGGGGGTGGGTGATCAGTAGCAAACTGTTGTGCGAATAGTTCCAAGGCAGCAGAACGCGCCGAAATCTAGATGACACAAAAGTGATGTCTAGTAAGTTGCCACCCAGCAAATAACGGCGTGGGGCGTCGCGGGGGGTGGGTCATCAGTAGCAAACTGTTGTGCGAATAGTTCCAAGGCAGCAGAACGATGGCACCAAGGTGATGTCCAGTAAGTTGCCGCACTGGTTTTGGTATCCTACAATGCTGCTCCGAATAACGGCGTGGAGCGCCCCGGGGGAGGCGGCGTGAACGGGCCTCTCCAGGTGGAGTCTCGTCTGTTGTAGTGGGGCGCCCCTTTACCGTTTCAGTTGCCATTGCGTCCGCTTTTGGTCCACTGTGTCAAAATCCGCCATTCAGCTGAGTTGCGCCCACTCTTGCGGTGCAGCGATAGGCGGCTGTCACAGGACTCTCAAAATGGCGGCAGGCTGTTTCCTTTTTGGGCCTGGTCCACTGAAATGGCCCTGGGACACCTTGGAAATCGGACGCTTGTCTGCTAGGTCTTGGACCCCATTCTCGAAAGCGTCCCCTCCGCCTTGAGAATTCATCAAAAGTTTTGGGGGCCCCGACTCCTGCAGGCTTCTGGTGGGGAGCGGCTGCCATGATTGCTCGCGGAATGACCACGACGGAGCTACGAGATGGTGGTGCTCTCATGGTGACGCCAGCTTCAGTCTGAAACATCCAGAAACAAGGTGGGGCTTTCATCGTTTGGGGGAAAAAAAAAGTTTTCATCCAATGAAAAGTGTTGTTTTTAGGTCATATGATCAAGCCTTCCATCATTAGGAAACCAAAAGTAAAATGAACCAATGAAAAGTTTTATAAACAAGTCACATGACCTGTTATGCGGCATAGGGTATAAAATGCGGAGAAAATACGTTGGCACGTGAGGCGGCGTCAGTAGCGGACCGATGTGCGAATAGGCCGAAGGCAACACAACGCGCCAAGATCCGGATGGCATCGAGGTGGTGTCATAGTTGAGAGTTCTGAGCAGCGGTTGTAACACTGTCTGAAGCTTATTTGCAGCTGCTGCAGGTTCACTACGCGCCAAGATCCGGATGGCACCGAGGTGGTGTGTAGGAAGTTGCCGCACTGGTGTGGCCATCCTACAATGCTGAAAGTCGGCGTGGGGCGCCCCGTTGGCCTGTGAGTTTGCGTCAGTAGCGGACCGATGTGCGAATAGGCCGAAGGCAGCACAACGCGCCAAGATCCGGATGGCACCGAGGTGGTGTCTAGTAAGTTGTCGCACTTCTGTGGCCATCCTACAATGTTGAAAGTCGGCGTGGGGCGCCCCGTTGGCCTGTGAGATGGTGTCAGTAGCGGACCGATGTGTGAATGGGGCCGAAGGCAGCGCAACAATATTTTCTACTATATTTCCGGTGTAGAAGAGACCACAAGGCGCTGAGATGCCAAGATCCGGATGGCACCGAGGTGGTGTGTAGCAAGTTGCCGCACTGGTGTGGCCATCCTACAATGCTGAAAGTCGGCGTGGGGCGCCCCGTTGGCCTGTGAGATGGCGTCAGTAGCGGACCGATGTGCGAATAGGCCGAAGGCAGCACAACAATATTTTCTGACTGACACCACAAGGCGCTGAGATGCCAAGATCCGGATGGCACCGAGGTGATGTCTAAGTTGCGGACTGATGTGCGAATGGGGCCAAAGGCAGCGTAACAATATTTTTTGTATGGAAGATACCACTAGGCGTTGAGATGCCAAGATTCGGATGGCACTGAGGTGATGTCTAGCAAGTTGGTGTGGTCATCCTACAATGCTGAAACTCGGCGTGGGTCACCCCATTAGCCTGTGAGATGGCGTCAGTAGCGGACCGATGTGCGAATAGGCCGAAGGCAGCACAACGCGCCAAGATCCGGATGTCACCGTGGTGGTTTCATAGTTGAGAGGCACTTCATCTGCAGTGGGGCGCCGAGATCCGGATGGCACCGAGGTGATGTCTAGCAAGTTGCTGTACTGGTGTGGTCATCCTACAATGCTGAAAGTCGGCGTGGGTCGCCCCATTAGCCTGTGAGATAGCTGTTCTTTGGATTTGGGCCTGGCTCGTCTGCTGTAGTGGGGCGCCCCTTTACCGTTTCAGTTGCCATTCAGCTGAGTTTCGGCTGCTCTTGATGCTACAGCGACAGGCGGCTGCAACAGGACTCTCAAAATGGCGGCCTGTTCTTTGGATTTGGGCCTGGTCCACTAAAATGGCCCTGGGACACCTTAGAACTCGGACGCTCGATTTTTTTTTCCTTTCCTGTACATGCAAAAAAAGGTAAATGCCCGGTACGTTACACGCTTCATCTGCCACGATGAACTCTCCAGAGGAACCGAAAAAAAATATAGTTGTGGTAACTATACCATGCATCGTCATATGGAGAGGTGGCACCAATTAATTATAGTGCTGCATAAAAGAGAGATTTGGAGGAGAACCCCTGACCTGCTAGTACATTCATCAAAGAAGTGGCACTGAGAGCTTCAGAGGCAAGGGAAACGGTCCCAAATATTTAGAAGAACTTTGGAAAGATTAAAATGACATGTTTAGATTGTGGCAAATTAATTTCATGTGGACAGATGAGTGTTACTCTAATAAATACAGCATATGAACATCATCATAGTCGATGGTTGGTAGAGACATTTTGACTATATCCTGGACCTGCCCGTCCTCGCCCAAAATGGCGCCAGAATAAATGGGACTCGTAACTCCTTGTTGTGTACTGGTTGCAGAACCTTGAAATCACGAGATACGTATGCAGTTTTGAAGCAAATGGCGGGCGGGGACGAGAATTGATTGAATATTTCGACATCCCTATTGATATTAAGTTCTGATGTGTTATTGATTACTGTACTGTTGAAAGTTCGAATTAACGTCACCCATGGTACTTGCCCGCAAATGTATATCTAGATAATTTTATTGTAACTGGCCCTGTCGTATTTTAATTATAAAATGTACGTCCACCGATTCCGTAACTGTTAGACACCTTAGTTCTTGCAACGTAATGGCCCGCCCGTTACGTTCCTCTACAGTGTAAATGTCTATTCATCATATACGATTACAGTTTGCTCCGTGGCCGGCCCACGTGGTTATAGGCTCGTATTTGTATAATGAAATTTTCACAATAAAGGTTTTTAAAAGAAAACATGGTAGTAGTATATACATTGGTAAAGTTTTTAATAATAGTCACTGTTTTAGAATCATTAAAAGGCAAGTGAAATAAAGCAGACCAATTACATGAAGGGTAAAAGGTATAATACGAAGGAACGCAGTAAAGATAAATGGTCAAGGGCTGTTGTGTTTTCTATTCCTGCAACATAAAGTGATCGATAAGAATCTCATATTCAGGCGTATCGGCGACTAAGACAGCAGGTCGACCCTCTTTTGCTCAACGGCTCCGTCATGGGACGAAGAAACGCTCTTTTTCTCGAAAAAAGAATATATTTTACTTGCAGGACAGTTGTAAAATTTCCGGGAAAGTACATTAGCCTGGAACATTATAACATATATTTAAGAAAAAATGATGTTCGGAAGTAATGAAAAGCGTAATTTTTAGGTCATATGACCAAGCCTTTCATCATTACAATAAGAAAAGTAAAATGAACCAATGAAAAGTTTTATTAACAAGTCACATGACTTGTTATGCTTACGTTACGCGCTGCGCGCCCCGGATGACTTCCGGATGCGCTAACGCGGCGCGTCATATGACGCATTACGCGACAACGCAGGTACAGAATATAGTCAAAATGTCTCCACCAACCAGCGGTCGGAACACAACCCCTTTCAGCAGGCTAAATAGTTCTGTTAAATGACAACAGAAGGGACAGGCAACAAGAACCATCAGTCAAAGAGGGGAGGGCTAGTTCTTCTCTACCGGGTTACATTGGGGCGCTACCGGAACTGATCGAATTGGTAGTCTACAGTGTTTCTGGATGTTTCAGACTGAAGCTGGGGTTAGCATGAGAGCAGCACCATTTCGTAGCTCCGTCGTGGTCATTCCGCAACCAATCATGGCAGCCGTTCTTTATCGTTATTTTGGGCGGGGTGGGTGGCGGAGCCGAGCTGTTTTGCAGCCATCATTGTGTGGAGTTCAGTTCATCTCACTAGTTTTGTATTTGTCATGAGGGGTTGTTCCTAATGTTTCTATTTTAGCGAGGTCAAAAAGAGATCCCATTAGTGGCCTACTGATTTTGCTCGATTCCTTTTCTTTTTTTTTACACGATTTTTCGTTATCTGCAAAGACTAAACAGAGTATTGCGACTCTGTGTTTGTTTGTAAATAGAGAATGAACCAAAGAGAACTAATTCTAAAACAGTAAATACTTGGATAACAATGAATCAAATGGAGAGAGAAGCAGGCACGACGGATTACAATGGGGGCAAAGACCTGCGTTAACTACCTTTCACTATCTGCAAAGAGAGAGTACTCCTAATAGAAATGAGGGGGGGGGGCACCATTCAAAGCAGATCAGTGTGCATAAACACGAAAATGTTTTCACTTACCACGTACTTGACATTCGACAGCTTATGATATTTGCTATTAAAAAACCATTGAAATTCACTGAAAAAACCATAGGTTATAGACCATATATAGTTAGGAATTAGCATTTACAAAACCTTGAAAATTCACTGAAAAAACCATAGGTTATAGACCATATATAGTTAGGAATTAGCATTTAAAAAACCTTATTTTACTCACACAAAACCATTGAAATTCCATATATAGTTAGTTGCACTAACTATATATCGCGCACCTGCAATCCACTGCTGATGATGTCACATATTACATCATTCATGACATGGTCAGTGACATCACTGATGACATCACTGATGACATCTCAAATGACATCACTGATGACATCACTGATGACAACATCCAGTGACTGTATGTTTCTGTAAAGTTAAAATGTGTCTTACATATTGAAGAATGAGTGGAAGTATAAGTGTCTGGACAAAGGATTTAGTAGGTGCATGACTGAATGCATGAGTGAGTGATTAAATGTGTCTCACTGAGTGCATGGGTTAGTGACTAAAGTGTCTTAATTTGTGCATCATTATGTCTGTTGTTCTGTAAACTGCTGCATGTTTTGATCAGTAGCTATATGATTAACTATATGGGTTACTGATTGATTGTCCAAGTATTTGTATGGGAGACTGAGTGTGTGTGTGGCTGGCTGGGAGGTGTGTGACTCTGTGCAGATCAATGTGTACTTGTATCAATGATTGTATAACAAGGTAAGTATGTGTTAGTATATGTTTGAAAATGTAAGGTGCTGTATGTTTAACTGTATAGACAAGAAAATGGAAGTGTCATTGATTCTTTACAGGACTGACTAGGTGTGTGAGTAACTCCATGGATGAGTGGCAGACTGTGAGTGTCTGTATAGGTGTATGAGTGCATATGATAGTGTTGTAAAGATGAGTGATTGTATGTATGAATGATAGTATGGGTGAATGAGTGAAGGTGTGTGTAGACGTAGGAATCAGTGAGTGCGTATGTAGTAACTAGTATTGGTGTGTCAATGGTTTCAAAAATTATATTCTGTATTTAACACTGGGTGAAACAGAGGTTATATTAAAATGTGAGGAGATGCATTGTATTGTCACATGAATGATATCATCAGTGATGTGGTCATTGATGTCAAATGAGATGTCATCAGTGATGTCATCAGTGATGTCATTTGAGATGTCATCAGTGATGTCATCAGTGATGTCACTGACCATGTCATGAATGATGTAATATGTGACATCATCAGCAGTGGATTGCAGGTGCGCGATATATAGTTAGTGCAACTAACTATATATGGAATTTCAATGGTTTTGTGTGAGTAAAATAAGGTTTTTTAAATGCTAATTCCTAACTATATATGGTCTATAACCTATGGTTTTTTCAGTGAATTTTCAAGGTTTTGTAAATGCTAATTCCTAACTATATATGGTCTATAACCTATGGTTTTTTCAGTGAATATATATATGTTTGCAACAGTGTTATTTAATCACCCTGAACATGTATTTCAATTGAGAAAACATTAAAAAGATTTTTAGCAGTGCCCAGCAGGAAAAGGGAAAAGAATACGGAAAAGTCGGTGATTTGGGTGGAAGTAGTGGGGTACGTGAAGTTAGAGTACAGTGCGTATCACAATGTTCTATTTAACTGGCGAATCATTTAGCCAAAAGATTTCACAGTTACAATGATTCATACAATATATCATATAGCCATGTACAGTAAGCACCATAACACAGTAAATCAAGTACTGTTGATAATACTGGCAACATATGAAGTGTCGACGTTTCGACCCCTGAATGAATGTAGGTCCTTGCATGCGATATCGTATCCTTATACACGAGTATACCCCAACAATCCACCCTTGGAGTGATGAGAGATGCTTTGAACCAACGACCAGCACCTATGGCAGTCCCTACTGAATTCATCATTGAACTACTTACCATAGCCAGGATAAAGAAGTTCTTTTTCTTTCAGGGCAACTACTATGTACAGACCAGGGTGTGGCGATGGGGGCAGCCTTCGCCCTGGACCTGGCGATCATTTACATGGACAATTTTGAAAAATCTTTCATCTTTAACAATAATCCCTTCAATAACCAGGTGTTGATGTGGAAGCTGTATATCGAGAATATACTGATGATCTGGACTGGAGACACTACGGAGTTGGGCCTTTTCCACAACTGGCTCAACCAATGTAATCAGGATATCAAGTTCACAATACAATATATATGTTTTCTTTGATTTTGTAAACATGTGATTATATATCTTTCTAACACTGTTGGATGTACCGTTACTGGGACCACCCACTATTGTACTGTCTTATACCCAGGTCCCAGCGATTTTTGGGTTCACCCTTTCATGTAACGGTGTTGTATAAGTAGGCAGTGCAAATGTAAGCATTTCATTGGGTAAGTTTTACTTACTTGGAAGGGTGTAGTTTGTGGTAGTCAAGTCTCTGTTCAGTAATATTTTCTGTGTGCTCTTGAACGTAATAACTATAGTAGTGCATGTAAAATGGTGGGCGCCCCTTTTCTATGTTGTTGGTGTGGTGGATGAAAATTGAAACAAAGATATATTTTGGAATGTCTGTTTTTCACCGAGTTTAATTGTCTATGTATTGTTTATTATTTTATTTGTGAAAAGAAAATATATATTTCACTTACTGTTTTAAAATGAGAACCATTTTTATTTGATAATGGTGAAAGTAAGTGGTTAAAATAAAGGTAGGACTATGTTACAAATGTATTTGGGAATGCATTTTTTTTATATTAGTTGTTTTATCTCATGTGTTATTTATGATGTTTATTTGTAGAATGTGTTTTGGAAGATATTTGTTTCTATATTTTTTTTGTTATTGTTGGAAATCCTTTCCATTTGTTTTTTTGTATTGCATGAATTAAAGTGATTTATTGTATTTGTTGTAATGGCGTGGTTTAACGGAATGCCTGCTAATGTGCTCCATGGTAATGGTATGCATGGTAATGACACTTTTAATAATGCCCTATGTTTATGTGTAGTAGTGTGTTTTGTGGTGAAAACATGCGTTTTATGTTGGTGCATTGTAAAAACGGCGTGGTTTTGGGCATGTGTGGTAAAGGCACTCGCTGTTCTGTCATACATCCAGCAGAGTGCATGGCCTGGCACTTGGCTGGCAGTGTGCATGGACTGACGTTTGGGTGGCTGTGAGCCTGGACTAGTCCTTGACTGGCAGTGTGCATGGACTGGGGCTTGGCTGGCGGTGTGTGTAAGCTGGCGCTTGAGTGGCATTGTGTTTGAGCTGCCATTTGACTGGCGGTGTGTGAATAGTGACTTGTTGCTGGTCACTACACTCACTGTGAGCCAAACGCCAGTCCAAACAGTCTTTTGGCCACCAGCCGGTGTAATTGCTGGGTCAGTCATGTGGGCATATGAAAGTGATGGGACCTTGAATGGCATTGTATGTTGATGTGAGTATTGTAATGTGCTAGGCCTGCAGCTGATGATGTGAATCGTCTTGTGGGTGTTATGTATGAAAGGTGTGTGAATATCTTGTAAAGCGCCTGGTGCCGTGTTGCAGCTTTACAGCCCACAATCTGTTTGTCTATAGTTCGGTTTTTTGACCTTTCAATTATTAACAGTGCATTTCATTTTAGTGAAATCTCTTGTTAATAAACGTTCACGTTCTGAACCTTTACTCACCCTCATGCCAAATCCAACTAGTATGTGTGTGTACTTGAGCAATAGATGCTTGTAAAGTAATATTTGTCTTTTCTGTCTTTCTCTGCCAGGGGTACATTGTCTCTACATAGTGTGTTGATGTGAGTGTTGTGATGTGCTGGGCCTGTGGCTGGCAGTGTGAACGGAACGGTCTTGTGTGTGTCATGTATAAAAGGTGTGTGAATGGTCTGTAAACCGGTTGGTGCCTTGTCGTGGCTTTATGGCCGAGCCGTAAGTCATTGGTTCAGTTTTTTGACCTTTCAATTATTAATGATGTATTTCATTTTTATAAAAACCTTTCACTCACCCTTGTGCCAAATCCAACCAGAATGTGTGTGTACTTGAAGAATAGATGGTTGTTCAGTAATATTTTTATTTTCTGACTTTCTCTGCTATGGTGTACATTGTCTCTAGGTAATATCTACCAACTCTAGAAATTTTCGTAAACTAGCCACCAGGGGAGTACAGGGTGGTGTACCATTTGTGGATCCCAACAAGTTTTCTCACCCACAATGGAGTGCAAACCTCAAAATGTGGTAAAAATCAAACATTGTCCTTGCATTACTGTGCCATATTCTTGCAGAATCAGAAAGAAACCACACATGTCCTACCACCCAGTGTTCCTCCAGGTCTCCTGATGAAAATGCTACCTCACTTGTGTCAGTGGGCCCAGTGCCTGTGACAGGGAAGGGCCCAAAACATATTGTGGACACATCAAAATTATCCATCACAAAACAACCTCACATTTCTGTGTGGGAAAGTTGTGGGATCACCAGGCCGGCACATATTTCCTACCACCCAGCATTCCCCCAGGTCTCCACATAAAAAGGCTTCCTCGCTTTTGTGGGTAGGCCATATGTTTGTGACAGGGAAGGGTCCAAAACATAGTGTAGAGACATTTAAACTATCCACAACAAAGTGACCTGGTATTGCAAGGGGGCCACCTGTGTTTTTGGTCCCGGGCTCGGCAGCCATCTAGGGAAACTTACCAAACCCAAACATTTCTACAAACTAGACAACCAGGTGGACCCACAGAGGTACTTGCAGGTTTCACTCCTTTTCAACACTGAGTCGTGATTATCGTCTCACAGACCTGTTGCACCAACTGGGACCGAAACGTCAAGAAGTTTGTCCTTTCTAACATTATTACTGACACCGTATGGTGTTTCATTCCTTCTTCAAAAGTTGAAAGATAATGATTGAAATCATATGGACTGTGTAGGTTTGAATTTGTATTGTTAGGAGGATTGTTGTGCTTCCTTAGATCCCCCAATTAAATGGATGTTATCAAACTATAGGTATTGTAAGGTGTCACCAGTGTTGTTATACTGATGTACTGCTGTATATAATATTTTTATTTTTATTGAAATTATGTACAATTGATTTGATGTTATGATGATGAAATATTTATAAATATATTCCTGCTCAGAACAATATGTCGTTGGTACAGCACATGAGTAATTTATTGTTGTTATGTTATTGGATCGTATTTATGACCAGTATAAGATTGAGTTGAACTTAAATAAGTCCTCCAGGAACATACTTTTTCTGTAGATTACATTACCCAGTTCCTTGGGGGTATACTGGGTTGCCCTGTCTTATAAAGCATACAAGTGGGACTGCAGCACTGATGTGCTATCCACTTAAGTAGCACTGTAAACTTGTCTCAGGTCTATCATTGCCGCCTAATTGTGCAATTAAACTGTCATTTCAACCTGGCAAAACAAACCTTTTGCTATGCCCAAACTTTCATTTTTAATGCATATGTTACTCCTAGTGTAGGGTGAAGTGTATTTAAAAATCAGTACATATGTTTTTAAGTTTCTTGTGTCCTGGTAGGGAAAAACTCAATTGTTTTCACTGTTGCAAGGTCTACCTCTTCCATAGGATAACATTGGAGTTACCTTATTATGTTTAATAAGCTGTAATTTCCAAATGGGAACAGGGACCGGTTCATGTTTGGTGTCTTTGGAACTGTAATTAAAATGGTGGAGTCGGGTTTAAGTTACAATTTTGAAAATGCCACTTTCATAAGCTGGCCTTTTCCGGCCTTAGCCATTTAGTGCCTGTAACCTGCCTCTGGGTCACATGAGAGGTTGTAGCTGAAAGTAAGGCTTTGTGTATTCCTCCTAGACAGCTAACCACACCCAATAGGGAGCTTAGGTTTATTTGGATGGGACATACTTGGCAGGATGAGAGGGAGGAGCTTGGCACAGCCCTATTACGTACACTTGAATAGGCTGTCCTGCTTCCACACAAAGGACTGCTTACCCCTTCTAGCTAGCCTGGAGCCAGGTCAGGAAAGGCAAGATGCCTAGGGACCTCAAAGGGACTTTCTAGAAGCTTCTCCCACCTTCCAAAGGAAGGGCATCGGGTATAAATATTGGACCTCAAGCACCAACTCTTCAGTACAATTTTGGACCAGTGCACTCTGCCAGAAAGAAGTATTGCTGTTCTGTTCAAAGGACAGCTTTTATGCTGGGCTCTCCAGGATCCTGCACCATCCCCTGGCCCCAGCTGAAGTAAGCTGAAGTAGGTTCCTTATCCCCAAGTGGTGCCCCTCAGGTCTTGGTGGACTTTTGGTGTGGCTCACAGAGCTGTATTTATGTTTTTTGGCTCTTTGCGAAAGCGAACGGGCCCACTCGCAACAAGACCTCACCGCTCACACCACGATTCAATGCAAAGCTCCAGATTCCATCTCTTTAGCTATAGCATTAACCACTAGTGGGGGGACCACTAACAGGGGGCTCCAGTGATGGTCATCCACAATGACTTCAGGATGCTCTCTCTATAGCCTCAACCATGCGCAACACCATGCCTGCTCTTCTTGCTACTCTGGAAGCCTCCCGCAATGCTCTCCCTGCTCCTCATTGCCGCCTTCACCGTGAATGGGACTCTTGGTGCTGACTTGAGAAGGTAAACTTCAGCGCGATCCAATCTGGTAAATGTAGCCGACCTGCACTCTATCAATGGCAGCCTGAAAGTGTGACTTTTAACCCGTCCGGCGCGATCAAATATACACAGTTGGTGCTTTATGCTTTTTGGAGCTATTATACTAAAATCTCTAAAAAATAATGACTCCGGTTCTAATGATTGGATATTTGTTGTTTTGGCTGTGTTTTATTTATTAAAAATGTATCTATTATTTTGACTTGGTGTGGGACCCTTTGTGTGTGGTGTTTTCACTTTATTACTGTTTGAAGTGTTGCATAAATACTTTATACATTGCCTCAGAGATAAGCCTGAATGCTCTGTGCTAAGCTACCAGAGGTTTGAACACATGTTAATTTAGGGTTATGCCTCACCCTGACAAGAATCGTGGTTGCTGCTTGACCAGGGCTCACTCAGCCCAATTTCTTACAGCTACCTGTTCCCATCTGTAAGGTACAGCTCATTAAATATAATAGGGTAACTCCAGTCTGTCCTATGAGAGAGGCCGGTCTTGCAGTAGTCAAAAACAAATTTAAGAGTGTTTCACTACAAGGATATGTAAACCTTAAAAGTACATGTCCTACTTTTTAAAGACATTGCACCCTGCCCTCTGGGCTGTTCAAGGGCTTTCCTATGGGTTACTTATATGTGTTAGAAAGGAAGGCACAATGTTTATTTTGCCAGGTTAAAATGAAAGTTTAAAACTGCATACACAGACTGCAAAGACAGGCCTGAGACATGTTTAAAAGGTTGCTTAAGTGGGTTGAAAAATAAGTACTGCAGACCCACTAGTAGCATTTAATTTACAGCCCTGGCCATAGGTAGTGCCAATGTACTCGGGATTTACAGGTAAAAGTAATACACCATTTGGGTGTAAGCCACATTTACCATGTTTTAGGGAGAGAGCACAAGCACTTTAGCACTGGTTACCAGTGGTAAAGAGCACAGAGTCCTATGGTCAACAAAAACAAATTCAGTAAAAGGTAAAGGCAAAAAGCTCGGGGTGACCCTGCACAGAGGGTCAGTTCCAATAAGAAGCAATAGATTGTCACCAAGCAACAGCGCATGTGTGCTGCCTGCAGGCGAGACCTAAAAATGACACAACAGAGCAGACCAGTCAAGCCTTCAGTCAGCTTAATACAAGTTCATAAAGATGGGAATTATGTAAGGGTTTCAGTCTTAGCCAAAGTGTCTTTGAAATATTTCTAAAGGTGGCAAGATATGAGGTTTTATGAAGAGTAGGAGGAAAGGAGTTCCAAATCCTTAATGTGCTTACTGGAAAGGATTGTTTAATACATTGTTCTTGCTTAAACATGGGAGGCTCCAGGAGAAGGGATTAATAGGGTTTTTATTGTGTCCACTATGATGCCCAGTTCGAAATATTTGCTCAGTGCAATATCTGAAGCATACAAGGGCCCCTTTCACGAAGTGCATTTTGTAGTCCGTAATGTAGTTGATAGAGCACCATGTTATTTTGAAAATTGTAGGGGTGCACCATAATCCCGAGTAGTCAGCACCCGCATATTTAGAGGGCTATGTTATTGTGTGATTTTAAATTGTAGTACTAGGCCAGGGATCAGTGCAATATGTAGATGTGTGCTTATATTGTTTAAAGTAATAATGTAGTGCCAGACTGGAGAATATGCCTTAAGTAATGTAGAAATTATTGTTTAAAAGTGTTGCATTAGAATTGAACGTGCCATATTAAAGTTACACGTGTAGGCTGCTTATAAAGAAAATGTGATGCTTTAACATGAGTTTAATGATTTGCTAATATTGAAATGTAATGTTAGGATCAACTAATGAAATGTTTATGTTGTTGTGTTAGAAATGCATTTAAAGAGAGTAAAGGCCTGAGACATAAAAACGGCAGCAGAGGCCTAACTGTGGTTTTCTTAGCATAACTAGAACTGTAGAGTTGAAAATGTCGCTTGGGAAAGAGGCTCCTGTTCGCAGTTAAATTTCGAATTGTAACTTGGAGCGTGTAAAGATTGTTTCTCACGCATTTTTTATTGCAGGTGCAAGGCCATGTAGCTCGTTAGGTAGAATGAGCCATTGTTTAGAAGTTAGGCCGGTAGGAGAAGGGACAAAGGGAGTCTACAGGAATGCATGATTGAAACATTTGGCGGAGAAGGTGCCTGGGACCCAAGGACACAGCAACAGTTTCTGGAAGAAGAAGGATCTATGCTGGAAAAGTATGAGAGGCTGCACCTGCCAGAAGGAGGTGTGCCATGGGCGTATCTACTGTTTTGGGGATTTTGTATTAGGGAAAGTGCCCCGAGGGTGGAGAGGTAGTTGCTATTGAAGCTAGGGTTAGAGTCAGTTGAAGTCAGACTGAGTCCTGTCTAAGGCAGTCCAATTAGATATGCAGTTAGACATGGAACTTAGAGGGGACTAGGCAGGAGAATTTAAAGAGCATCTTAGAACAAGCTCGGTAGTTTAGGCTACTTACCTGGAAAGAGTGAATGTGCTCCTTAGGGAGCCTTCACAGCTGACACCTTTTTCTCTTGCCCGGGAGATATGTTAAGTAGGGATGTCACCTTAGAGTTAGTGTAGGGACAGATTAATCTTTCTTTTCCATTGGAGCAGAAGCAGTTGAGTTTTCCAGTGGGAACTGTAATTGCGTGCCTAATGCTTCTTGAATTAACCTTGCTCTTTAATTTGAGTCGACTGAGACTTCTGCGTAGGATTATATTTGTATTTGTGCCAGTTTATTTCTTGAATCTCTTGCTGAGGTGCTTGTATGTTCAGTTATTTTTGGCTTTGTAATAAATGTTAAACTTAATTTTGTAGTCAGTGGTCCTTTGGATTGAGATGTATTTGGTCTTTGGAGAATTGTTGAAAGTATGAAATTAGAGAACTTCCTTTACACTTCTATGCAGACTAAAGAAGTCCGTCGACCAGGGATTCTTGAGATTGGTAAAGTGGAAAATCTAGACAAAAATCCCAGCGTCATCATAGTACTCTAGTATTACTACTCATGTGCTACCTATGGCCAGAGATCTTTGCCTCACCTAACTTCTCTGTGCAGATATCTCCCCCACAGTGGCAAAAATCTCCGCACAAGTAGGTATATAATTTTCTAGTAAATGTGGGAGGGATAAGGGGGAGTGGTGAGAAAATTGGAAATATTACACAAAAAGGTGATACTTATGGAGATTTTTAGGAGAGGTTTAGGAGGGACACCCTAATAAAAACCACCCACAAAAGAGTAAGGGCCTAATTACGAGTTTGGCAGTCTGTAGGACCGCCAAACCCGTAATGGCCGTCCCTGGTCCGCTAGCTTGGCAGTCCACCCGCTGTATTACAACTAAAGTGGTGATCCCATGGTGGTGGCACAGCGGCGTGAGGCTGTAATATGCTGGATGTGCAGCTGCGCCACCACCAAGCCTATTATGAGTTTCCTCACTGCAACACTTTTCATGGCAGTGAGCCCGCCATGAAAAGGGTGGCGGTGAGGAAACTAAGGAGGCCCTCTAGGGTCCCCTGATGCCTTTGTGCACGGGGGTGCATGAGGGGGGCTCATGGTGCGTCCCCTTGTCTGTATACGCCCCCTGTTCCTGCATAGCATGAACTGCACAGCCCATGCCGTGCAGGAACCTGCTTTGGTGCTCCCACTGTGCGCCTTTCTAAGGCTGACATATGAGCCTTTGAAAGGCACCGCCTTTGGATTGCCAAAGCCGGACCGCCTGTCCTGGATTACACTCATATTCTGGTGGGCAGTCTGACTACAGGTTTGGGGGTGTTGCAGTGGGGCGCTGATGTGGCGGCCCGTTGCAACACCATCAAAACTCGTAATCCGACCCTAAGTCTTTTGTAGTTCACAAAATACAGTTCTAAAGTTACTATAGTCCTAAAGTGTCAAAACAGATGTAAATGTACCCCAACCTAGCCTTCGAATAAGTCAAGCACCATGTGTGACCGACCACTGGAAATGCAACCCACGTCTGTATAAAACCGTTGCAACATGGAATTATAATAACACCCTATGGCAAATTATTAAAATGTATTTAATATTTATTTTTACTTATTGCCTAATTGTAATTTTTTTAAATGGAATAACACATTACATTAAAATAAAAACTAAACTTCTTTACTTTTAAAAAAATATGTAACAATGTATTTCAATTAATTAAATACATTGTGATCCACCCAAGTTACCACAAATTAAATACTAATTAAAATGATACTAAAGTTGTGTAGTTTTTGTAATTATTTCTTTTTCTAATAGTTGTAAATTACATGAATATAATCAAATTATGTTATTATTTATTGCATGGTTAATTTGAGGAGGTAATGTGCTGCAACTTTCTATTTTTTAAGTTTCTGATTAATATTAATTATTTGACAATATTTTCCTTATGTTGTATGTTAAAATATTTGTAAATATTTATTTTCGAAAGCAATAAACTTAATTGAATTTCCCTATTTTTAGTAAGAACAGAACATAAGAAAAGTTACTAATAGTAGCTTTACACGAATAAACTATGTTGTGTAAGGCTCTGCCACCTCATTTAAGGAGGTGAAGATCTGTAAACAAGTCTAAATTCAGGTGTCAGCCTCCACCTTAACTACTGACTAACATAAAAGCAGAGAGTTACCCGTAGGCATCAGAGTCGAGCTACACACAAGTAGATCTACACATGTATTGTACATTTTGCATCAAGCCCAATATTTTGTAAGTCATTGGTCGTCATGTGCTTAAGAAGTTGTACTTTTCTAAATCTGGGCAACATGTCAAGAACTTGAAATGTTGCATTTTGAATTTCTGTTATTAGGCAGTGTGCATGGCTCCCAATCTTTCAGCAGTAGTGAAGCCCCCCTAATACTAAACTGCTGGTCCAAATATTCAAGATTCACTTCTGAAAAGCATTTAACTAAGTGAAAAATTAATTGATTGTCTCAGCAAGAAACAAGGGTTTGACTAGATATCAAAGTGTTGTCAATATGATGGCCATACCTCCCTGCTAAACGTAGCTTGAGGGGGAGCAAGTCATGCTAATGGAGCATTTTACTATATCTCCTTTACAGTTAGCCAGAATTACATTAAAATGCACCAGTCCAGGGCTCACTGGCCTTACTCAATGGCAGCATTCAAAGGTAATATGAAATCACTTCCTATGATGTCATGGGGTCAAGGACGATCATGTAGCGTCACTTCTTGTGATATTATCAATAGTTTAAGTACAAGCGATGTCTACTCCTGGGATTTTGGTGAATCAAAGTCCATGGATTTGGAGACCTTGTGAATGGCCCAGAAGAGGCATGATATTTCATGGTTGATCAGAATTTCATGGGTTTTAGGTTGATCATATGTCCTTGTGTAGACATGCATCTGGAACCAGGACTTTACAATTCAGCCATCCAAACATGGGTGAGATGCAATGCTCTTGTCATGCAGCATAGCACCAGCAATACCAGCACCTTTACGAACATCCTCATGGCAGACTGGGGAAATCCTTGTACTCCATATGCTGGTCCACTGTTGAGACCATAATGGATCTCTGATGGGCCTCTAGAGTTAGAAGGAGGAACTAGCTTCAAATAACCAAATATGCCTCTCCCCACGGTCTGGACCAGCTTTTTCATTTACCTCGCCTCTTCATCATATTTGTAGAAGCTCTAACACTAACCTCCAAGAACAAGGTGAGGAAGGGTACAAAGAACAAGAGGATAGCAACGAGGCCCATTCTAAACATTTTCACAAACTTCTCAAGGTCATTTGGTCTGAGACAGTGTTTCCCTCATGTTACTGAGCGTATCTCTGTACAATTATGACTTGCCAAAAGATGTCCCACCACTCACAGAAGTGTTTCTCCCACTCTTCTTGGACTTGACAGCATTCTAAATCAGATCTGCTAGGCAGACCTTGCTCTTCTGGTCACCATGGCCTTTAAAAAACACCCAGACAAACAAGGAGTTCTTAAATGTAAAAAAGGTCACAATTAGGAAGCGTGACTCAAAGCACACTCATATCAGTGTGCAAAGCAAACTCAAACTTCAAACTGTATAAAACACCCATTCCATCCTGGCCCCACATGTTTCTCATTGTGTCTGATTGCCCTTTGGTGTACTGCAGGAGGATTATATGGGCAGTTCCCAGTACCTCTCCTCCTCCTTAAAGTGGGTATTGGGTTGAAAGTGATGCACCAGGGATTTAACAGCCCAGTCCTGTTGGTTTCCAGAAACCCTGCTAACTGCTTCTCTCTCCCCAGTCTCCCGAATCAGTACATCTCTGTCTAGTTATTGCTCCACACTCTGCTGGGTGACTCTGAGTGGGGGTATTTATCAACAGCTCAGTCCCATGACCAAAAACAGACTTTTCAAGGTAGCCGTCTACAGTACGGTCAGCAAAGCCCTACTGCATCATAATCATGAGGAATTATCTGGAATTATGTGATTTTACTACATCTGTGTTTATCCCAAAATTATGGATTTGCTACATTTGCCGCAAAATCCATCATCTGCTGTGTAATCCGCAGATTTTTTTATGGTTTCTAGCTCAAACGGATCATTCATAATTTACTAAAAACTCAGCGACATGTGTTGCCGTTCAGTGAAAAGGCTTTCGCAAAGATTGACTAGTCAACTTTCTGCTACTGATTTCTGTATTTGGGTGTGAAAGTGGTACTAATGAGGTCAAATCGTTTGCCAGATAGTTTTAAAAAGTGGAGAAATTCCAAAACAATGAAATAATAATAACACAAAACTTGATACATAATTTACCTTTTCTTGCCAGATAATTTAGTTAACCTTCCAGCAGGATCTGGTCCTCCCCTGCAGCATAATTCTAGTGGCCCTGCTCCTAAGAGACAGACAAAACAAGAAGTGATTTATACTGATAGGCAGTGAGGTATCCTCTGCGCACGGTTCTGTTATTTGATATTTGAAGCAAAAAATACAAAAAGTGCATCTAAAGGGAACCCAAACAATGACCGCCCCACGTTGTTAATTTACAATTGCAACTTGCAAATGTTAAATTGTCAGAAAAGAGATTAGTGCCCTGAGCAAGCAAAATATTTTTGTTATATGATCAAATTTCAGATCGTTGGTCCATATACAATAATAAAGTCAAATGTTAGTCCTTGAACTTTATTTTTATATCTTGTACTCTCAAGAAGGCATGTTTATACACAATTCAATTCTTTGATGACACAACCAACAGCCAACACGTGTTTCATCTATAGGACAATACCCAAAGACTTCCTCAGGGCTGTAACTGACAAATAGAAAACCAAATTACAATCTTCCCCAACTATAAAACTATGTTAGGCCTAACCTCCACCAATAGAGATGAAAAAAACAGGGAGACAAGATACAAGATACACCCAGTGTGAACACACCATGTACAAAAACCCAAACAAAATAAAACCTTATTGCCCTTACAGGTCAAAATCCTACAGTAATCCAATAACTCAAAATACTGTTTCGTCGTGAATAAAGAATCCCAAACACCAAGAAACTATATCATAATTAACACATCAAGACATTGATCTGAGGGAATCACACATTTGTGCCCAACATGCCTAAATCTACTATCACCACCATCCAATGTATTCTACTTGTGGGATCACACTCACCCTGGACTGCTATTTCAATATTGGAAATTCTCGAACAGTCTTTCCTTGACAATTGTAGCCACAATATATCCTGGTACAAAGAAAAGCAAAGCTTATTGCAAACTCGGTCCTACTGTCTGCACCAATATGTATCTTATAGTTCTATTCCAATGGTAGCTGGCTATATTGATTTCAGGGGTACACTTACCAAAATCCAATTGTTATAGTAAGCGTTGTTGACTTAATCGTCGATCGATAATAAGTTCCTCAATATTGGAAATTCACAAACAGTCTTCCCCTGACAATTGTAGCCACAATATATCCTGGTGCAAAAGAAAACAAAGCTTACTGCAAACTCAGTCCCACTGTCTACTCCAATATATATCTTGTGGGTCTATTCCAATAGTAGCCGGCTATATTGGTTTCAGGAGTACACTTACCAAAATACAAATGTTATGGTATACGATGCTGACATAATCGTCGATTGATAATAAAGTTCCTCATTAAACCATATTGATAAAATAGAAAGAAAGAAAACCACATATTGATCCTAAAATTTGTGCCTAATACCTCGGATCAAATCCAAAGCTAAAATGGATAAAAAAACTCATATCTATTCATGCAAACAATATAAATCAATGTTCTTCCTTCCAAGTTCATAATAGGCCTGCATCGCATAACGAGTAATCTTGTCACCAAGGCTAAACCACAGTCAACTCTTTTCATGCATATCGTTTTTACGTATTTATCACAATAAAACAGTGTCATGTTTAATTCTTATTCCATTTATTGACAATTGAACATATTTTGCACACTGTTCCACTATCAAATGTGAATTATGTGAGGAAAACAAGTAAATGGAAAGGTTAAAAAAAGACAATTATTTATTACCAATTTTGATAAAAACAGAAATAAAAATAAAAATATATTTTTGATAAATAGACATGTGTGGTGTATAATCAGTCAGAAATGCAATTGTGACACAAATGTAGCACGAAGCTATAAGTAGCACTTCTGCCCAGTGCTTGACCCTCTTTTCCCATATAGTTCTTAAACATAACCATCTAACACGCCAAGACATAATCTAATAATCCATATATACTTAATTTTCCATACATGGTGTAGCTATCATTTTACATCTCATTAAGAGCACACCCTCACCATATTTCTCAATACCCAATCGATATAATTACATCATCAAAACCATTATTTTATTTAACTAAAAAAAAAAAAAAATTTTAAGGCTAATAGTTATTGCGAGGAGCAAATGACAGAGTGTTTGGTTATTTCAACTCTTACCTGAAATACAGCTAGTAAGACCGAGTTTGCAATAAGGTTTGCTTTTCTTTGTACCAGGATATATTGTGGCTACAATTGTCAAGGGAAGACCGTTCGTGAATTTCCAATATTGAAATAGCAGTCCAGGGTGAGTGTGTTCCCACAAGTAGAATACATTTGATGGTGGTGATAGCAGATTTAGGCATGTTGGGCACAAATATGTGATTCCCTCAGATCAATGTCTTGATGTGTTAATTATGATGTAGTTTCTTGGTGTTTGCGATTCTTTCTTCATGGCGAAACAGTATTTGAGTTATTGGATCACTGTAGGATTTTTACCTGTAAGGGCAATAGGGTTTTATTTTGTATGGGTTTTTGTACATGGTGTGTACACACTGGGTGTATCTTGTATCTTTTCTCCTTGTGTTTCTCCTCTCTATTGGTGAAGGTTAGGCCTAACATAGATTTATAGGTGTGGAAGATTGTAATTTGGTTTTGTATTTGTCAGTTACAGCCCTGAGGAAGTCTTTGGGTATTGTCCTGTAGACGAAACACATGTTGGCTGTTGGCTGTGTCATCAAAGAACTGAATTGTGTAAAAACAAGTCTTCTTGAGAGTACAAGATATGAAAATAAAGATCAAGGACTAACATTTGACTTCATTATTGTATATGGACCAACAATCTGAAATCTGATCATATAACAAAAATATTTTGCTTGCTCAGGGAACTAATCTTTTTTCTGAAAACAAGAAGTGAGCTGGAGTGAGGCTTTTCATACCTCCAGAGGTCTTGAGGAGTGAAAGGTTTCAGATATGTAGTGCTCTGCAGGGCATGTCTTGGAGATGAGCAGACCTCCCTTAAATGGACCGAAGGAAGGAAGGACAGATTTAAAAGGTAATGTAACATTGAGGCTACTTTTTTCGATTTACCAGATCAGAACAAGTAATAAATATCTTTATCACCTTACTGTGATCCCGGAATGGAGGGGAATCTGTTCATTTTACGGCTGTCTCTCTTTCCTTCATTTCATGTCTGTTTAATTGTATCATCTTATGGCGAGAAACATTAAGATGCGCAAAACGAAACCAGGGCTGTGCCTTGTTATTCATGTCGTTATTTATATTTTTCCAGCGAATAGTACATACAATTTTAATCATGTGTACCACTGACTCAATGTGCTTTACTGGTGCGGTCCAATCAAGCGGACCAACCTATTCCTCGCTGTGAGGTGGCACTACGGAATCTATTTCAGTTTCCCCAAATGCGTAAAATTGGATTGAACAAACAGAAGAGATATAATTTCATGTGGTGTGCCCAACGTCCCTCTGTGCATAGTGTGAAACTTCGGCTTTTTAATTTGAATACCGGCTGCTTCATGTGGTCTAATCCACACTGAACCCAGCAGCAGCGTTACTTCTGTGAAGAACTCGACACACTCAACAGTAATGACGGACTGTCGCCAACGTCACAAGAGCAGAAACGGCAACGCTTATTATTAATAAAAGAGCACCTGCTGTCAAGCTGCCTGTGGCTGGATTAAAGTAACCTTGTTTGCCACTTACTTCATTAACTGCCTTCAAGCTGGATACATTTAGACACTTTAATAAAACTGTTAACAAACTCTGGCCATACTTGCCTTCAGTGTTTTAACTTTAGGTATGCTAAATCCACATCGGTAAATTTGATACAGATTCAGTATCGAGTATATCAGCTGCTACTCGTCCAAAAGCCCTTAATGAGAGTCGCAGTTCTTTGAGCACCCTGATCCTTTTGCTACATATAATCCCAAATTACAAATGGCCTGTTAACCGTAATGTGATCAGGAACTCGGGTCAAAAGTCCTCCTCTCTGACACTTTGGTGGAAACTTAGTAACACTCTTGTGCTTTACGTGCATCACAGTGCAAAGTATTTTGAAAGTATTTACTTTCCAAAGTTTAGCCTCAAGTAATATAAAATAGCAATTTGTGCTACTTGGCGTCAAGCAGGCGTTCATGGATGGTACACGGACATTCCTATGAAATCACCAATGTGTTGCAATACAGATCTCTATCAACAAACATTGGTAGACATAAATTTGTGCTAAAAAGTTAAGCCCTCTTCAGGCGTAAAAACAGAGATAATTTGTTCGCAAAAGATTCCCACGTTATCTGTATGCTGCACTGTACAGCGCACAAACAAAGTGGAAACATTTTAAAACTATTTCAAAGCATAGTATTTAGTCTGGGTAGGGTCCACTTGCTGTACGAAATCTGTGCTTGACATCAGGCACCATGATGCAAGTGTATGTGTTGGCCCAAGGTAGTCTTAAGTGTGCCAGCACAGGGTGAGAGAAAAACAGTGCCACATCTTAGAATATATGCTGTTTTTCTGCTTGCTCCCTTTCACACAACAACAGTATTGCAACTTTGGTTGCCACCTGTGTTGTATAAAAACTTATTTAAATTGTCTGTTTACCAGTAGTGGCCGCCGCCTATCTAAAGTGGTAGGGCGCTGCCAGATGCCTCGCTACTCACTTCGTAGGGCCAGAAGAGGTTGGGCTTTCAAGGCACTGGTTCCACACCCAATCCAGTTGCTGCTTACATGCTATGAGAGCAGCGCCAAGATTGGTCTGAGCTGCCTCGTTTGCCACTTAGACAGTTCATTGGAGCCTGTGGCTTTTCTCCAACCTGGCTGTGTAACACAGCTAGGTTGGAGAAACATATCGGCACATGTCTGTTTGGCCGGCCTATGATGGCTGGCCAAACAGACATGCGCACTTATAAGTGCACCCTACTGCTCCTCCCTGCCATGCCTAGCCCCGCCCCACCCAATTCTCACTGCGCAGCTCCGACACCATAAATGAAATGATGCGGATGCAGAGAGTTGGAAGGCGAACAAACGGATTGTTTAGACATAAAGTAAAAAGTATCACGTGGTGAATGAAATGCCGAAAACCCTTATCGCATGGTAAAAACACTTGAGTGAACACGATTGGAATTGCTGCTACCAAGAAGCTTAGAGGACTGTGTTGCCAACAAGCCACCACAGCGCATCGCGCTACCAGACACGAGAATTAACGTGAGAGTGTCACTGCTTCCCCACGAACCCTATACAGCCGCTCTGGGAAGAATCAGAGAATTACAGCGAAGGACATTCCCAGTCCATGTCCTGAGGAGAACCCCCAAACAAAGTCCGGGTTCGAAATGTGTTGACCCTGTGCTGGAACAGTATTTATAAGGGGTGCTACAGGATTGTAGTGTAGGATAGAATCCCCCTGTAATTAGACCCTTGAAATTAAGAGCTTCCAGCACAGTCAAACAAGCAGGCCTGCAGAAAGGAGTGAACGGCCGCTCGTCTGTTTATATGTTATTAGGACTGGTGCCCCATGAATGAAATAATTAGAGGCATCTTTTCTTTCCCTCTGTTTGTATATGGTGTTTATTTGAATGTTTTTCATTTATATTGTTTGTAATATGTTTTTGTACTATGGTGTCAAATGTGAATGTCGCTATTAGAGTGTTCTTTATTTCTGGATACATTGAAATGTTTTTGAAAAGTTTGCCCGCTTAGGATTATTGGGTAGGTGTGGTGGAAATGCATTATATTAATCTATCTGGCCATCTTTGTTGTTCAATAAATTAGAGTGGTCTAGGACAGGTAGCAAACAGACCCAAGCCTTCTTTGGTCCCACCACATGCTATGAGAGCAGCACCAAGATTGGTCTGAGCTGCCTCGTTTGCCACTTAGACAGTTCATTGGAGCCTGTGGCTTTTCTCCAACCTGGCTGTGTAACACAGCTAGGTTGGAGAAACATATCGGCACATGTCTGTTTGACCGGCCTAAGATGTCTGGCCAAACAGACATGCGCACTTATAAGTGCACCCTACTCCTCCTCCCTGCCATGCCTAGCCCTGCCCCACCCAATTCTCACAGCGCAGCTCCGACACCATAAATGAAATGATAATACCGTGCTATTGGCATTTTATTTATCATCTGCTGGCGCTGGGCTGTAAGCCGATGCTACTCTGCCATTACGGAGGAGCCGCCCCTGCTGTTTACCTGCTAAAATTAAGGAAAAGGTTTGGATAAAATCCCATCAGAGAGTGAGGAATAACATGCTGTAAAAAGAAGCTGAAACTCCATTTCCATCATGCTATTCCTATTCCAGATTTTAAACTTGCACCAAGCACAACTGTGGCAAAACTTTGCGTTATAGCAGAGGCCGCCAACGAAGGGGGCCTCGAGAGCCGGTGGCATAATCGATGCAGAGCTCCAGACGAAACCGGTTCTTCACGCCAAGTAGCAGGAAAGCACCTGCCCCCCCCTCCCCGCTACAGCCGCCACAGAGGCGCCGCCCCCCCCGGCCAATGGGGGCCCAAGCGTGATACAAACCCCCCCCCGATGAGAGGAGACCAGGCACAAGGCGGCCAAACGCCTGGGGGGGAGGATATAAGCACTGCTCCCTCAGATATGCTCTTATATTTTGGGAGCGGGGGAGCAACACCAACGGACATGTTTTGTTTGTCCAAAAGAAGAGGCGAAGCTCTGTCGAAGAGCAGGACTATCAGCAGCAGGAAGACGATCAGGCGCAAGGCGGCCAAACGCCTGGGGGGGAGGATATAAGCACTGCTCCCTCAGATATGCTCTTATATTTTGGGAGCGGGGGAGCAGCACCAACGGACATGTTTTGTTTGTCCAAAAGAAGAGGCGAAGCTCTGTCGAAGAGCAGGACTATCAGCAGCAGGAAGACGATCAGGCGCCGGGCTGCAGCACGGACTAAGGATGCCTGCAGGGGGAGGCCGGGTGCCTACCCTGACTCTCCGGAGGGCTGCTGCCGCGGCGTCTACGGAGAGCAGCCGGGTGCCTACCCCGACTTCCCTGAGGACTGCAGCGTCTATGGAGAGAAGCCGGGTGCCCACCCCGACTCCCCTGAGGACTGCGGCATCTACGGAGAGAAGCTGGGTGCCTATCCTGGCTCCCCTGAGGTCTGAGAACGCTGAAGCACCGGCTCCCACCCCATAGGCGCCCCGGTACAGCGGCGCAAGAAATCGGACAACCGGGACCCCCCCGGCCTGCTTTGGCACCAAAAAAGACCTACACCGCGGCAGACGGTGCCACGCTGACTAACCTGGCAGGCGGCCCCCGCCGGCGACTCCAAGGCATCCCCAAGTAGCACAGGCCAGTGTCTCACTGCTCTCATCTACAGCAAACTGCGGGACGAGCCTTCCAGCTCAGAGGAAGTTTGCACAGCTCGCAGGGAGATCGCCTGGGCGCTGCTGCCGTGCACGGCCAGTCACTTGGCTCCAACTCACAGGCGGGAGCGTGTGGCTCCAGGGCACAGGGGCGAGCGCGGGGCCACGGCCTTAAAGAAACAGGCACCAGAGAAAAGAACATCCAGTGGCCCAGCTGAGGCTGGAAGCAAGCTGATAACCACAGTGATCCAGGATGACCGTGGGCAGCTGAAAGTACAAATCTTGGTGCATTAGGCTGCAGCAGCACCCCGCATCGACAACCAAACACACTTGACCCCAAAACAAGGGGGCGAATCAGCAGCATTGATGCATACGGTGGGTGGTGGCAGCACCACGCATTAGAGCAAGTGGGAGATAAGTAGCAGGGAGACTGCAGGTGGGCAGCTGCTGCGGCAATGAAGGAGATGGCAAAGAAGGGGAACAAGAGGTGGACGGAGGACCTCAACGACCTGCTGCGGCGGTGGCATCGGAGGTCCACGGGAGCAACTGGCTGCAACCCCATCTGCAGGAGGATGCCTGGAAAGGGCCAAGTCACGAGCACCAGATCGTACCCGGCACACCGGCGGCCAAGTGACAGAGGAGGGCATCAGCCAAGCTCGCAGAAGCAGCAGCTCCCAAGAAGGCCCTCCAGAAGAAGGTCCAGCCACCTGTGGCCAGCACGGCGGTGGTGGGACCAAGCAGGGGTCCATGGACACAGAGGCAAGTGGTGAGCATATCAGTGCAATTGTGCAAGAATGCTTCAAAACTATGGCACCACTTTTTATGCAAGGGTTGGGCATGCAGGCAGGGGCGCCAGGTGCGCAGACAGGGGGGTGACAAGGAAGCATGGGGGGACTGGAGGAGATTGGAGCCCTGGTAGAGGAGGAGTCCTCAGGGTTACCACAGCACTTTATAGACCCTGGCCAGGCGCGCCGGCACCGCTTAGGGGAGCAGATCCCTCCTTGGGTTGGGGGCGAGGCAGGATCACCCAGAGTGGCCTGGGGGAGCACGGCCCCAGCAACCATCCCGCCCACCACAACAGCGGCACCTGACACATATATACGCCTCTCACCAGGCCCTGTGTCCTTAACTACCAGGGCTACAGGGCTAGCTAGCCTCATACAGCTGGCTGTCAAGGAAAGAATTTGGAGGAAGGAGTTCATTGACATATTTTCATTGCTGGAGATACAGTTAGAGGGGCTTGACTTGACCACTTGAGATAAGAGGGATGAGGACAAAAGGGAAAGAAGAAAAGAGCGTAAGGAGAGAAATTTTGATAATTGGCTAGATGCGTTCCGTATAATGGCCTGCATTATAGTGGAAAAATTCCACCGCTGCGCAGCCGACCTATGGCTGTATGAGGCCAATATCCACAATGCACAGAGACAGTTCCCAGGTGATGCATGGCTGGAATATGATAAAGAGTTCAGGCTAAAAATGCAAACACACCCAGAAGTGGAGTGGAACGAGGAGGATGTATTGGGATTCATTCACAAAATGATGGTAGCTAGGGAGGCCAAGTCATGGGGAGAAGAAACGAGCAGTCCTTTCGAGGGTCCTCCCACAAGGGGAAGGGGAGGCCATTTCAGAAGCCCAAGCAATTCAGCTCGTGGAAAGCACCACAGAACAATGGAACACCAGCAATATGCTGGAAGTTCGAAGCGAACAAATGTACCTACAGGGCAGCTTGAAAATTCCATCACATCTGCTCCTCCTGTGGGTGGGTCATCCAGCTGCAGGGTGCAAACGCAAAAAAGACCACAAGGGAGACGGGAAAGAAGCAGCAAACTAGGCAAGGGGGGGGCGCGGAGGGGACAACGGGTTTCCAAAATTACAGATTAGCACAGTCCCCCATTAACAAGCACCTGTTACGCAAGGTAGCCAATGGCTACCATAAGAAGACTAACACCAAGACTCTAGTCCACGTTTTTGAAGAAGGTTTCCTTATCCCGTTTACAGGCCACCTCCTCCCAGGTAGTGTTAAAAACCTAAAATCGTCAATGCAAGACCTGGGGGTAGTGGCAAAGAAAATAGAGTAAGAGAGGGTCTGGGTAGAACAGAGGGCCCCTGCCCGGTCACATGACCAAAGAACTGGTGATCTCTCCGCTAGGGATAGTCCCCAAGAAGGAGAGAGGGCAATATTGGCTAATTCATCACCTGTCATTCCTAGACGGTGCTTCCGTAAACAATGGGATCAGCACGGAGGTATGTTCAGTGAACTATTCCACGATAGATGATGCCATCGACCTAGTTAGAGCAACGGGCCCAGGGGCCCTCAAGCAAAAGCGGACATCGAGTCCGCCTTTCGCATACTCCCAGTTCACCCCTCAAGTTTTCATCTACTAGGTTTCCAATAAGAGGGCAAGTTAAATTTTGACAAGGCTATGCCCATGGGGTGGTTGGTATCGTGAGCCTATTTCGAATTATTTAGCACCTTTATAGAATGGATACTACACATAAGGCACTCGTCAGGTGGGAAACTCCACTACTTGGATGATTTCCTGTTCACTGGTCCTGCGGCGTGTGCCGAGTGCGGCAAAACCATGTCAGCATTTATAGACTTGGCTGGGGAACTAGGGGTCCCCTTACAGCAGAAAAGACAGTGGGCCCGGCGACAAAAATCACATTCATGGGAATAGAACTAGATTCCGTCGCCGGGACGTCCAGGCTCCCCCAGAGAAGGTGGAAGATTTCGGGGGGGAAATCAGGAGCCTTTGCGGGCGGGAGAAAGCAACACTGAGAGATCTTCAGAGGCTTATAGGCAAACTGAACTTTGCGGCCAGGGTAATCCCAGCCGGCAGGACGTTCGCCAGGCATTTGACCCAACTGACATGTGGGCTCACCCATAAGCACCACCATGTCAGGCTCCGAGCAGAAGTCAAGACCTAGCGACGTGGGACACGTTCCTGGCAGACTTTAGCAGATTACTGATCTGGAGGGAAGGCTGGGTAACTAGCAAACAGATAGCGCTGTACACAGATGCGTCATGTAGCACAGGTTTGGGGCAATCCTGGACAAGAAGTGGGGTGCAGGGCAGGGGCCTGGCAACTGGCACAGGGCGGGCATAACCAACAATATCACCTTTCTTGAACTATTCCCCATCATAGTCACACTCACTGTTTAGAAGCGAGAGTTACAGAGCATGAAGCTAACACTATGGTCTGACAATAAGGGGTAGTGCAAGCAAATAATAGGGGAACAGCCAGATGCCCAGATACACTTCGATTAATGCACGGATTAATTAAGTTACATCTGGAAGGCAACATAGACCTGAAAGTGTACCACGTACCAGGGGTGGACAGTGAAGTTGCAGATACGCTGTCCAGGGCACGGATGGAGAAGTTCAGGGAGCTGCCACCCGGCGCCAAGCAGGAAATGACCCCTTTACCGGGCCAGCTGTGTGACCTGGCGGGATAAATTTATCAGAACTGGTCAGCCAAGCCAAGCCCCGGAGGCCGTCAGGAGATACAAAACGTATATCGACACTCTAATGCGGATGGCGGTATCCTGTCACTGGGAGATATGAGGGCCAATTCTTTACTGGAAAGGATACAAGCTTCCGGGGACCGGTTTCTGGCATTGCAGCCATCTTCGGCCCGGCTTGCTTGAATCCTGATGGTGCAGTGAGCTTGTTTCCTTTCCAGTAAAGAATTGACTTGGTAGTTTGGTCTGCCCTGTTCCCATGATGCACTGGGCCAGGGCCAGACTAATTTGCATGTGGCCAGGTTCTGAACTGGGATGGTGCAGTGAGCTAAAAAATGGTGATGGATCAAGCCCTGATCATTTGACTGGGTAGGAGTGTTCTGCTTAATTCAGATACTCTGTCCATCACCACCCCCCTTTTGAATCGTTTCACACTAAGCAAGGCAGGATTGCCACCCTCAGGTTTCGGTCTCCATTCATTCAGTATAGGTGCCGCCATGACGGCTGCACAGCATGGGATGTCTGAGGCTGGGATACAGGCTGTGGGTAGATGGCGGTCACGGGCATACCGGACTTAGTAAGGCCCCAGTTGGTATAAAAACCAACAACAAAAAACACATTGCTGGATGGTGCCGGGAGCTTTCCCCACCCAGCCAAACAATAGAGTGACGTGTTATCATTCCCATGGCAGGATGGAGACCACGCTTGGTGTGGGTGGTGGGCCACTCCTTCATTACACGAATGCAATCCTGGTGGCGGCAAAGGGGGTACTAGCAAGAAGGACAGCCAGTGGACACTTGCATAAGGTGGTTTGGCCAACCGGTAATTAAATGGGAGCAGCTGCTGGCAACGCTTCTGGAGCTACAGGAACAAGCAGCTTGACACCCGGATATTTTGATCATACATTTAGGGGGGGTGATTTGGCTAAGCAAGGGAGGCGAGATCTTCTTCAAGACATACAGGGCCAGATGTAGGTAATTCATATATACCACCTCTTAAATACCGAATTTTACCGATTCGGTATTTACGAAGTGGTAAATATGAAGGGGGGAGATGTAGGTATTTCCAGATGTGGAAATACCGAATTGTTAAGATTCGGTATTTACCGAATCTGGAAATACCGAATCGGTATTTCCTATTGATTCCTATGGGCTGTGAAGCCCATAGGAATCAATGGGCAATACCGATTCTGTAATTACAGAATCGGTAAATACCGATTTTAGCAAGGGTGCAGGGGTGTCACTTTGACACCCTCTGGCACCCCTGTTTTAGGCTTGTGTGCCATGTGGCACACATACATGCCCTTGTGGCACAGGTGTACATGCACAGATGTGCATGTACACCTGCATCGGTATTTTACCATGCAATTGTATTGCATGGTAAAATACCGATTTTCAAAGCCCTGTGTCAATGTGCAACTTGGCACCTACATACCGAAAATGCATTTTCGGTAATTTTACCGACCGGTATATTTACCGATTCGGTAAAATTACCGAAAATGCCTGTTTTTTTCCCCCTACATCTCAAAATCTTATTAAGGGTCGGTAACGGCCGAATTCGGCCGTTACCGACCGGTAATTGGCCACCTACATCGGGCCCACAGAGAGATTTGATGGAGGCAGGCAAGGCATTTGGGATGATCGCCATCATCTGGTCAGAACTGATCAGCAGAAACAAATGGCGCGGGTCCAATCGAAGAGTGCAGTAGAGAACTCACGGAAAAAGCTGAACCTCACTGTGAGCAAGTTATGCAGAACCAATGGTTTTCAATCAGTTAGGCACAGGCTTATCCACACAGGCCGCCAGGAGTTCTATGCAAAAGATGGCGTGTACGTGTCTGATGAGGGCATGGGAGTCTTTTGGAGCAACCTGTGGGAAGCAATGGCGTTAGCAGGCTGCGGATGAAAGAGCCTACAAAGGGAGGAAGGAGGGAGCTGCAGGAACATGGAAGCCTCCCTGGCGGCGTGGCGAGAAACTACGTGGATAATGGTTGGTACGGAGGCACACCGGAGGGCGGTGTGCCGGAATAGGACCACTCACCTTAGGATGCCTCACGGCTGGGTGAGTTAGCCTAAGGGCGGTGGGTAGGACAACTCACTCTGGGATGCCTTACTGCTGGGTGAGTTGGCCTAACACATGGGGTAGCAAACTGAGATGGTGCTCGCTTCCCTGCTCCTGCCGGATGGCAGGACACAACAAGAATCAGCATGGTAGTGAGTTGTGGCCTAACTCCGGGACAGAAGCTACACCCCCTGAGAAAAGAGAGGGCAAATCAAACCAAACGAAGCAACAACCAAGTAGGGCCAAGAGTCAATGCAAACCTGCAAACAACCTGCACAACAAACTGTCAGTCTAATCTGCTATTGTGCACTGTACATATGTTTTACGCAAATGCAATATATAATGAGATGCAAACAAGGCACAACACAAAGATGACAGCTCACCAATAATGATTTATGGCATAATGCACAAAAATATGCAATATATATATATATCGCCAGTAGGCGTATATAGTTAGGATTTTTTTCCTATGGGATTTTTGAAAATTCTATGTCAAATAACTTTAGCGTTTGCGGACGGAATTGGCTGAAATTTTCAGGAAAATTGAACATTTTGTTTCTGAGCAGCCCCTGAAAAGTTGGGGGGGTTTCGTCAAGGGGGGGCCGAGAAAAAAGGGGGGTCCCAAAACGTGTTTTTCCCATGCAATTTTCCATAGGGCGGTTGGACTCACTTTTAGCTCGAACGGCTGAATGGATTTCCACGAAAATTGGCAAAATTGTAGATATTGTTTGCCCGATGTGCCTTTGCTAGGTCTCAATATATGTGCTCCAGTGAAGTTATAACAGAGAAGTTATCTATGGGCACTGTATGGTTTCAGGCGTGAAGTAGTACTATTAAAAAGTACCTGTGAAGAAGTCTAAGTAAATTCATAATTATACCACAGAAACCTAAATCAATCCATAATTATAATAAACAAGCCTTTCTCAATGTCTAACTCTTACAGAGGGACAGTATATAACTATCTGAAAATGTTTTCCCAAATTAATTTAAAGTGCAAAAGATAGTTCTCCTTTGGGGGCGTGGCCAAGCACGCGATGTGAAAAGACGTGCTTCGTCTGAGCTCCGAGTGAAGCTCCCCAAGCACGGGCCAATTATCCGGTATTTTCTGACAGCACCGGGCCCAAACTCAGACCGAGTGTGCCCGGATACCAGACCCACCTCCGGAGCGATTTCCAGGCGGATCGGACCACCTGACCCTCCGGCCGGCAGCGACCCTCACAACTTGCCGCCCAGTGCGCACTTCCGGCCGGCGGCCTCGACTAATTGAGGCCGGGGATCCGACCTTGCGGAGTAGGCCGCGAAACGAGTGGCCTGCGGCGCGCGGTCCGGCGCAGAGTCGGGACTGCGTCCCATACCTTGGATCCTCCACAACGACGATACACTGCGGGGGACCCCGAACACCAGTGGGAGGTCCGCAGCCTGGGCTCACGAAGGCCACGAGATCGGCCCGCCTTGCCTACCGCTGCTGGGACCACCCTGCCGGGCTCCATGATTGCCAGGGGGTGAGTGCACGATACTACCTAGAGACCCGCATTGGCGCCACCGACCCAGGGCCCCTCCGGCCCAGAACCTATGCTACCCGGCACAGCCCCCTGGACGCCCCCTGGCCTGCCTGACGCCCAACCATAGGCCCGGCCCAGGAAAAGGACCTGCGACGCGCTGCCGTGCACCTCCAGCGCCCTGCCCACACGAGGACCCCAGGCGCTCCGAACCCCTGTACCGCGGCAGCCCATGGCGGACTGAATCGCCGCCCCGCCGGCGCTGAACCGCGCATCCCGACTGGACGGACACCGGTGGACCACCGAGCTGGGCCGCCACGAAACCCACATAGACACTGTCACCCCTGGCCCCGGCAGACTGCCGTCGGTGTTAACACGGCCTTATCTCCCGGGCCCCTGTACATGCCCGCCGCACAGAAGGAGTCGCGGAGCACCACCGGACCCATCTAGCACAGAGGAACCGGGACTGCGCCACGTGCGCGATGAAGCTGCAACACGTCGGCCCTCGCAGGCAGTCGACCCAACGCTGAGAGAATCTCCCGGCCAGGTGCAGCAGCGCAGGTTTTCCGACTTGCTCCCCCCTCACCTCTGCCGAGTGTGGGCCAGACAACGTGGATCCCCATGTGGCACTAGGTAGCGCCTGGCATCGACCGACGGAGTGCATCTTCACAGGCCCAGTGGACGGACTCACTGAGAGAGACCTGTCGTTCCGACCCATCGAGCCGCCGCGAGGCGCAGACAGGAGGCCACCAACAGTCTGGTTCAGCACGGCACTGACCGCCACGCCTGAGAGTTCTTATAACAGAAGCCACACGGTCATTTCGTCCTCCTCAGTCGGCTGTGTAACACGAAACCCTGGGGCCCTGCGGTGAGGCGGTCCTCCTCCTCCCACCTACAGCCACACGCCATTCACCACGAGTGCGACGAAGGCCCTGACCGGGAGACTAACGCGCACCGGTCCCTCCATCACGCATTACGAGAACGTACCCACCCGCTTGACAGACCGCAAAGGCTTCCCACATGTCCGGGGGGACCAGGGCAAAGACTGGCACAGGAGGGTCATTAAACAAGGGGAAAATGGTGAAACATATGGAGACGGACCAGACTACATCCAAACTAGACACTATGCTGGCAGCCATGGAACGCCTGGAGGAATCCATGCAGCTGACCCGTACGTCGTTGGAGAACAGAATCGACAAAGTGGCCGTGGACCTGACACTCCTCCGGACCGACCACAAGAAACTGGCCGACCGCACCACGACCCTGGAGCACGCGATGGCAGAGGCCACATCTAAACTGGTGCAGACGGACAAACAAGTCCAGGACCTACTCAACCGGGTGGAGTTCCTTGAGGATAGAGCAGAGGACGCGGAAGGACGGGCCAGAAGGAACAACGTGCGCATAGTGGGCCTGCCGGAACGATGGGAACGGAGGGAGACGGCGGAACATATGGAGGCCAGGCTCAGGGGACTACTACCAGAAGGCACGCTGTCGCCGCACTTTGTGGTAGAACGAGCGCACAGAGTTCCTTCTCGCCCTCCTCCGGAGGGCTCCAACCCGATGCCGATGCTCATGCGAGTGCTGAACTACCGCGACCGAGATGCCATCCTCCGCGAAACGCGGAAATTGTCGGATATTCAAGTGGACAATGCCAAGGTGATGTTCTTCCCCGATTACACCATCCAAGTTCAGAGGCGACGCCAATCCTTCCACGTGGTGAAGCAACGGCTTAGACGATTGACTCTCAAATACTCACTGTTGTTTCCGGCACGCCTCAGAGTGGTGGCGCAGGACAGGACCCACTTTTTTGACACCCCAGAGGCGGCCATGGCGTGGTTGAATTCGGGGGTAGACACGAACCCTGGGCCTGTGCCGAGGGAACAACGCCGGAATCGAGGCGCACGCAGACGGAGACAACGACACACCTCGAGGGCCGAGTCACCGACCATGGCAGCGGAGATAGGCCCGACCCCGGAGCAAATCCAAATTGAACAACAGGAAGCCGTCCGCATAACTGCTGAGATTAGCGGGTCACAATCACCTATCCTGCTTTCCAACACTAGCCCACGCTCACACGGGAGCGAAGACGACGACTACTTGTTCGGTCTACCTGATGGCTCGAATCCGGAGGGCCTGCCTGACGTCACGCCCCAAACATCAGACTTGATATCATGAACTTTCCTCCCCCACCCAGCCCTGGCTGGACCGACGTGTCTTACGTATTGGAACAGTCAGCACACCCACAGGGATGGATCGATCAAGGGCCCACATTGACACTCCTGGAGGCCCTGGCAACCATGCTCACTGTCTTCTGTGGGGCCTGTACTTTGCTGCCAAACACCACCCCCTCCCCCTCCCCGTTCACCGGACTGCCGCGGAGCTGCCGTGGCGCCGGGAGGGGAGCCGGGGTTATCCTGCCTGAGTGCCACCGGGACCATGACATTAAGGGGGTGGACGGACCCCTAGAGGTGAGTGCCCCTCCCCCTGGGGGACAACAGAAGCGCTCCTGCCTTGGGATCGAATGTCCGGGTCAGGTGACACTGGGAATCGGTCCTGGCCACGGACACTATCACTGATTCCTGGCGTCCTTTTGGCCCTCTGCCCGTGGCAGGGGAGCCGCTGCGGCTCTTCGGACGTAACGAACTACCTTGTTTAACTCAAGTGCTGTATTTAGTCATCCCCCCATTGACCTTACGGATTGATTGAGCTCGATAGAGCGTTTGGGCGGCGACTTGTTTTTGTTGTTGCCCTTTTGGTATTATGTTTATGTTCATGTTATGCCTTCTGAGACTAGTGTTGGTACTGTCCTGCTATTGCGTGCATCCTTGGGTTCCGGGGCGGGGCTGTGGGGTGAAACTGCTCATTATTTGCTGCTGCTGCGCGGGTGCGGGTGGGGCGGGGGGGGCCTGGGGGGGGGGATGGGTGCTTGACCGTGATCAGCACTGTGATGGCTACGTTTAAATTTTGTACCTGGAATGTCCGGGGCATGCACACACCTTCACGCAGATACCAGGTATATTCCTACCTTAAAAGGCACCAGATTCAGATTGCACTGCTCCAAGAGACACACCTAGTTGCCACTGAGGTAGCCACACTTCGCCGTAAGTGGAGGGGTCAGATATTTGCCACAACCTTCTCGGCATTTGCGAGAGGGACCTTGATCTGGGTCCGGCCCGGGGTTCCATTTGCACTAACACACAGCAATATTGACACTGAGGGACGCTACGTCTTCATACAGGGCAGACTTGACGGGCAGCAGGTAGTCATAGCCTCCATCTACGCTCCTAATGTGGAACAGGGAAAATTTTTCACACGACTGTCGGCAACGATGGCGTCATGGCCGGGCGTACCCTTGATGATGGGCGGGGATTACAACTGCGTGCTAGACGCTTCCCTTGATCGCTCGTCCCTCCCGGTGGCGTTCGCCCCGGTACAGGCGACATCCAGGGCCCTCCTTGACTGGGCGACGCAATGGAACTTACAGGACGCATGGCGCGTCAGGAACCCCACCGCCCGGGTATACTCCTACTACTCGGGAGCCCATTCCCTACATGTCAGGTTGGACAGATTCATGCTGTCCCGTGACCTGCTCCCCTCTGTGTCTGACACTGACTACCTGGGCCGGACAGATTCAGACCATAACCCGCACACGCTGGTATATGGATGGAAGCGCCCACGCCCGCCCGTACCAACGTGGCGCCTGCAACCGGATCTCCTACTTGACACTCCATTCCGAGAGGAAATCTCCGGGAGGATCTTACAGTACTTCGAGGACAATACTGGCTCGACCTCCTCCCCGAGAACCGAGTGGGACGCCTTTAATGCGGTGACCCGGGGTAGCTGCCTCGGTGTCCAAGCAAGCTTGCGTAGGCAAGTGGAGAAAGATCTGCTGCAGGCGGAAGAGGCTCTGTTGGATAAAGAACGGGAAACAGCGGGGGGAGATGATGCCCAACTCATCTCGGCCAGAGCGGACCACGCTGCCTTGCTGGAGCGCCTAAAGAATATCAACTTCGCTGCACATTCCGCGCGCACCCACAATACAGGCGACAAACCTGGCAGGCTACTGTCATGGTTGGTACGACAGGACACGCACTCTGCATCGATCCTATCCATCCGTACACCCCAGGGCGTTGAGGTCTATACCCAGCAACAGATCCATGAAGCGTTCACGTCGCATTACAAATCCCTGTACAGCTCGCGGCTACGGGCCACGGTGGTGGAGATCACAGACTATCTGGTGTCTTTACAGCTCCCGACTGCTACCGCTGCCCAACAGGCCGAACTAGGAGCCGCGCTTACTGGTGAGGAGTTACGTGAGGTGATTTTCTCCCTCTCCAATTGCAAAGCGCCGGGCCCTGACGGGCTCCCGGCGGAGTTTTACAAGGCCTACTCCCTGGTATTAATACCGGAACTGCTGAAAATGTATGGGGCAGCACTGGAAGACGCTGAACTCCCGGCGTCCCTGAACGAGGCTAACGTGGTCTCCCTGCTGAAACCGGGTAGAGAAGCGAGCGACCTCGGCTCCTATAGGCCGTTAGCGCTCCTCAATACCGATTACAAAATTCTTGCAGCGGCCCTGGCCCGGAGACTAGCGCCACTGGTCCCCACTCTGGTACACTCTGATCAGAATGGCTTCGTGCCCACACGGAGCACGTCCTACAATTTACGCCGTTTTTTCAGAATCCAACGTTATGCGACCCTAGCCTGGCCACGCTCGGGGTGCATCGTACTTGATTTGGAAAAGGCGTTCGACTCGGTGGAGTGGCCATACCTCCTCCGAGTCCTCGAGAAATACGAACTGGGGGACGCTTACGTACAGATGGTGGGACTCCTCTACCAGGCCCCAGAGGTCCGGGTCCGGACTGGACGGTTGTTCTCGGACAGGATCCGCATCGGGAGAGGTACCAGGCAGGGCTGCCCCCTCTCCCCTATATTATTCGCCTTAGCGATGGAGCCGCTGGCCGAGATGCTCCGCAACTCCGGAGACGCCTGGGGCATACCGCTGGCGGATGGCACCCACTCGGTGTCTCTATATGCCGACGATTTGTTGCTATATGTCAGAGATCTCACGCAAATACCAGCCGCGATCACGGACATATTTCGGATATTTGGCGACATGTCGGAGCTCCGTGTCAACTGGGCCAAATCAGGGACCTATGCGTTCGGTAGCGAGATGCCGCAGTGTGATGTACGCATGATGGGGGAGACGCTCCGATGGCACCCGACGGTATTTCGCTACCTTGGGATATTCATATATCGAGACCCCGTAGACCTCCTGGAGGGGAATCTAATAAGAGCCATTTCCTCGCTTACGGCCCAGGTCACATTCTGGAATTCCCTCCCGCTCAATGTGCCCGCCAGAGTGGCGCTGACCAAGATGATAATGCTTCCCCGGCTTCTCTATTACTACACCAATCTGCCAGTGTATGTGCCGACGCGCATCTTTAGAGAACTGGACTCCCTCACCAGACGCCTCATCTGGAATAAGGGGAGGCCCCGGGTAGCACTAAAGACTCTGTTTGCACCCATGGACGCTGGAGGCCTAGCGGTTCCCAATCAGGAACTCTATTACTTGGCAGCACAGCTGCAGTGGGTTGCCTACTGGCTGAGCGGTAAGAACTTAGTGGACACAGCCACGGCTGATACCATCCTATCTCCCGTACAGGCGCTCGCCCTCTTCCACCCGTTGGCGCGGGGCCGCCCCCCCGCGCAGGTCCTTGTGGCAGTGGCGAAGCGGTGCCTCGTGCGGAGCCTCCGGCTCACCAAACACATGGTGCCCTATGCCCCGAACCTGCCTCTACTGGGGACACCCCTGGGTGCAGGCACGCTGTCCTCGGCCGAACTACGCAGCTGGACTGCGGTGGACTTGGACGACCTAGGCGGCCTGTATAGCGACGGGGAGCTGTTACCCTTCGAGACCTTGGCCACGGACACAGAGCTGCCGGTGGGTCAATTTCTGACACACGCCAGACTCCTACATGAGTTGACAGAGGCGTGGGGTGACCTCAGTCACGAGCCGTCCACACACCTACTCATCCAATACCTGCACGTGATGGGAGATGGTTCACACCTGGTACATTGGCTTGCGCAAGCCTTACACAGCCACACACAATTTTCCTCTCGGAGATTGAGGGACAAGTGGATGGCCGACCGTGGCACGGACTGGACAGACAACCAGTGGAATGCTATTCTAGCGGGCGCCAGGGTCGTCCCCCGCAATGCACGATTCAAGATTATACAGTATTACATCATCCACCGGGCATATCTATCTCCAGACAAACTGAATCGTTACTTCGGACTCACTTCCTCGGCGTGTCCCAGATGCGGCCTCCAAGACTCGGACCTCCTGCATGCACTCTGGAGCTGCGCTCATCTTACCTCGTACTGGTCTGCGGTCGCGGACATGCTGACGGCGGCCACGGGCGAAACTCTTCCCAAGACTTGGGAAGTGTGCCTCTTGGGACTCTACAAGAGGACCAAACAGACCAAGATGCGGGCGCGCTTTTGGGATTTAGGCCTTATCACGGCCAAGCGTCTTATCACACGACGCTGGAAGAGTGCTGACCCACCGCGCCCTGCGGACTGGCGCCGCTCTTTTGCCACCTGGGCCTGTGCGGAGAGTGTGTCACTTCACAGGGAGGAAACCGCTGGACTCCGGAAATACCCGATCGCCCAGGACTGGGACGTTGCCCTGATTGCGAATCATCACGCATGCACGCAAGCCGAAATAGAGTGCCGTCCCGTTGCGACATAGGGAGGGCTCCCTCGACTGCTGTCCGCACCTAACACGGGCTCCGCCGCCCCTTTCCTTCTCCCCCTCCTCCCCTTTGCCCTCCCCCTTTCCCCCCCCCCTTCCCCCCCCTGTCTTCCCCCCCGCTCCGCGCGCCCCCTCCCCCCCCCCCGGTGACCGAGACCGTGTGTGGCGGAGACATCCCCTGCCGCATTTGCCCTCCTGCCGCCTGTGCCCCCCCTCTGTTGCCTCGCAGCCGCGGCGACGCCGCCTCCTCACTTGTCCCCGACCCTGCATGGCCCATATCGGATGCACCACTCACAGCTAGGATCCTGGGTACACTACCACACACACGAATGCTAGTCCAACAGTTTTTTGGAATGTTTTTCCCTCCCCCCAGTATTAGACTTCCCAGTTCACTCATTGGTTGACACAGAGGCCGATTATACTGTACCCCTAATCATGCCCGACCACACCTCCGCTGTTGCCTCTATCCCCTGCTGCATTGTACAGGGAACTCAATTTCATGCACTGACTGTGGACTTTTCTTTTTTGAACGCGCTGGGCCCTTTCTGCAGTGCTGCGAACTGCGGGCACTGCACCATGAGTCACTCCCTGGCACAGTCACTTATGTACCAATGCATTTCTACCAGCAACTGTTTATTTTCACTCATGTATAACTGCTGTGTTAACATGTACAATCTGCTAAGTACTGTTTGTGGCAATAACCCGTTGTTCTGACACTGCATGTACACTTACTGGCTTATCTGTGAATTTAAATAAAGTTTGGGACCATTGGTCTTAAAAAAAAAAAAATAATAAGATAGTTCTCCTTTCAAATTTATAAAATAACATCTTACCTTTTAAAAACAAGTTTAAGTTGTCAGTGAAAATGCACTTGCAATGTACTTCAGGAAGTAGTAGTCAAAATGGCTGTGTTTCTCTCTCTTTTTTTATATATATTCAGGTACATAACCAATCAAATGTCAGGTAAAAAAAGTAGAAAATGAAAGTAACATTTTAATTGGTTGTCAATTCCAACACTTCAGATGTGTTTTGTGAAGTAATTTACCTCAGGGTATTTAGAGAGGTCTACAGGCTAAATGGTTAAATGGAATTCCAACCAAATTTGTGAAAATGGTAGGTATTGGTATGTAGTATGAGCTAATCTATATTTGGTGAAAGTGTCTCCAGTGGTTTTTCTGTAAATTACTTTCCCACCTTTTTTAAGCGAGTGTTTCCCGGTGCGCGCCCCGGTACACGAACCGGCAGCGTTACGGGAGTCCTCCATTTTGTGTTTCGATAGAATTGAGATACAAGATGGAGGGCAAATAATGTTCAGAATGGGTAGAAGGGGGCACGGTACACGTATCCTGACCCCCTAGGTTTTCTGAGGGTGGCTGAGGAGGCCCATATGTGCGAGAAAAAAAACCACATTTTTTTTCAAATTTTCACGCGGTTAGCGTCCGGTGCGCGTACCGGGTAGCGCTCCGGAAAGCGTAAATCGTGAAAATTAGTAAAAAAAAAGTTACAATTAAAATTTGTTTATAGTGATCATAGTTAGGGTAGCTCTGAGAAGAGCTTTTGGGTCTGTGGTAGATTTAGGTACTTATAAGTAGGTACCAATACATAGTCTTAAATTCAGGATGAAAACTCTGTTCCCCTCATCTGAGAAGTGAACTCCATCTTCTCTGTAGATATCTTGCATGTAGTAACGCAAGTTATTGTTGTAGATGGAGCCCATTCCATGGTCTCTCATGTAAGCTGAAACAGACTTACTTACATGCTTCCTCGATTTCTCAATTTGTGGACAAAATTCGTTTGACCACCTCCATTTCTGTCTTTGGCATATATTTGAATATACCAAGGCAGTTTGAGGAAAAAGTGCCATCAATTACTCAAAGGTGTCCTTTAAAAGCATTTCCAGACCTACCCCAGTCAAAGTGCCCAAGTCATTTCCTCCACAGTGCACAATTAACAGGTCAGGTTTTGGCAAATGCAAAAAGGTTTTCACCAATGGTATCAATTGGTGACATCTTAATCCTCTGTGGCCAATCCAGTTGATTTTCACATTTTGAAAATTGAGGTTGTGTAAATTTCTGTTATCAGCATACCTTTGAGCCCAGTAGATGTAACTATGTCCAACAATCCAGACAGAAAACATGGTGAGAGAAGGTTCTGCTGCAGTCAGATGAAGTGTGGTAATGAAATGGCAGTTGAAACAGTAGGAGTATGTAATGAAAAAAACTGTGGAGTTTCTGTGCTAATGAATCAGTAGCAGTGATTGGTGGATTTTGATTGCTGAAAACAGAAAGTTAGGGTGCATGGATGAGTTCTTTGAAAGATGTAATTTTAATGGTCAAGAAAAAATCATTTTATGAAAGATTGCACTGGATACGCAGGTGTACTGAGAGTTCAGAGTTCAATTGAAACATTGTTGTGTGAACTTGCAAACATCAGAGGTCTTTCAGGAGGTGGGTGCTATGGAAAAAAGGCAGAAAGGGCAGAAGGGGGAAGGGTGTTGATTTGAAAAAAGTGAGGAAAGAGTTTTGATTGGGTGACATGAGAGATATGTGTGATGAATTACAGCATTTCTGTGCCTTTGTTGGTTGCAGCCTCTGGAGTGCATACCCTTTGCTCTGCTAAAGAAAAATTGGTGTGTGTCTGAGACTGTTTTAAAACTCAAAAAGTATTTGCTAAGGTGAGAAAAGATTCATTTAATTTAAATAGAGAATAGTATGCTTTAAGGAGAAAATTATGAAGAAAGTTGTGTATTTAAAATGTTGAATTTGAATTTGAATTTAAAATACTTATAAAGCGCAGCATTCACCTGGACGGTTTCTTGGCGCTGTGGAAGCAAAATTAACAGGAGGGGGACAGAGGATATATTACTGTGGAAATGCCTGATTGAACAAAAAGGTTTTTAACCCTTTGCGGAAAAACGGGTAGTGTTTGGCCGACCGCAGATGGTCGGGAAGGGAGTTCCAAAAGGCAGGTGCCAGACATGAGAAATTGGTCCCACCCCATTTTTTCCACTTATAGCGGGGGACCTGCAGAAGGGATTGAGAGGAAGACCGCAGCTCTCTGGTAGGGACGTACTCTTTTATCAGGGAGGCAATAAAAGCAGGAGCTGAGCCCTGACGGGCCTGGAAAACCATACAACCAGTTTTAAAAAGGGAACGCTCCCTGACAGGCAGCCACTGGAGTGCCTTCAGTAACGGGGTGGAGTGGTGAGATCGGGAGAGGCCGAATACAAGCCGGGCCGCCTGATTTTGTACTAATTGAAGCTTTCTTAAACTGTAGGCTGGAATGCCATTATACAGGGCATTGGCATAGTCCAGCCGGGAGATCACTAGGGCAGACATGATCAGTTTAAGTGCAAGAGGAGAAAAAAAACGGGAAACAGTGCAGATAGTGCGGAGAGTAAGAAAACAGGAAGAAACAACAGAACTAATTTGTGAATGAAGGGTAAGATGGTTGTTCATTTTAATTCCTAAAGTTTTGACTGTGAGAGAGGGGGTGGGGGGGAAACCCAAGGAAGGGGGCCAAAATAAGGAATTCCAGGGGCTGGAAGAGCCACCGGTGAGAACCAACTCGGTTTTATCGGGGTTCAGTTTCAAATGGTTGTGGCTCATCCAGTCCCTGATAAAAATCATAATAGACTGAAAGTTAAAGAGGGAATGGGGCGAAGAAGAAAGATTAAAGATAAGCTGGAGGTCATCCGCATAATTATATACGGTGACCTCCATCTGTTGAAGAGCAAAAATTAAAGGATAGATATAGAGGTTGAACAGAAGAGGGGAAAGGGAAGAACCTTGAGGAACACCACAAGTGATGTTGAGTGGGCTTGCCGTGAAATCCCCTAGCCGGACAGCCTGGGTGTGCTCCCTCAGGAAGGACGACAACCAGACCAAGTCTGAGCCCCCGATTCCCGCCGCTCTGATACGTGAAAGCAAGATGGAATGGTCCACCGTATCAAAAGCGGCGGAGAGGTCGAGGAGCACCAAGGCCTGGTGTTTGTTTTGGTCCATGCCCTCCCTGAGATTATCCAGGACCGACACCACAACAGACTCAGTAGAGTGCCTGGGTCGAAAACCCGCCTGACAGGATGCCAGGCCCCCAGATGTTTCTACGTGGGCACTGAGTGCCGATGTAACATGGCGCTCAAGCACCTTGGCCAAAAAGGGCAGCAGGGAGATAGGACAATAATTAACTGGGGCAAACGGATCTGCTCCAGGTTTCTTTAAAATGGGCACTATTGTAGCGGTTTTGAATGCAGGAATCACGACCCCCTGCGCGAGGGAACTATTAAGAAGAGTAATCGGGGGTTGAGTGCAGACCGAGTAAATCTGTTGAAGAATACGGGCCGGACAAATGTCAGCCGGAGAGCCTGACTTAACCTTCGGAAGCGTTTCCAAGAATACTTCTTCGGTGATAGGGGGGATTGAAAAAAGACAACCATAAACCGTGGGAGGGAGGGGGGCAACATAGGTAGGAGAGGGGAGTGAAATGTTGGTCTTGATTTTAATAATTTTATCCAGAAAATAATAATTCAGTGAGTCACATAAGGACTGGGTGGGAAGGGGTTTAGGTGTAGCCCTCTCAGAAAAAGCTAAATCGTGAGCGACTGTAAAAATCACCCTAGCTTTATTCTCTGCCACTATGATTTTGGCTGAAAAGTAGGCGGTTTTGGCTTCAATAATAGCTTTTTTATAGACGCTCAATAGAGTGAGGTAATGGGTTTTCAATGAGGGGCAATAGTCCCTTCTCCATTGCCTCTCAGCTCGCCGGAGGGTCAGCTTTTTATCCTTCAGGTCAGCGTTGAACCATCAGTTTGACTCCTTCGGTCTTCTGATAGAAATCCTGCGTAGGGGGGCTACGTGATCGCAACCTCCTGCGAGCCAGGTGTCAATGGCGTCGCTTGCAGAGAAGAGGATAAACCCGCCAGGTTAGGGGAAGAGTCAAGAAGAGAAGAGGATAGCAGAGGGAGGTCGACGCGGTTCCAGTTCCGCACCCAGGTGTTTTTTACAAGCAGGGCCTTGATTACCGGGACAAGGAGGAGGGAGAAAGAGATTAGGGCATGGTCAGACCATGGACAAGGGGACACAGACATGGACGAGACAGCGCTGTTAAGAGACCAAACTTGGTCTAGCATGTGACCATGTGTATGCGTTGGAACTTGAATATGAGGAACAAAATTTAAGGATTGGAGTGACTCAGTAAATTGTTTAGAAGAAGTGCATTCAGAAGGGTCCATGGGCCAATAATTAAAATCACCGAGCACTAAGACTGAGGCATAGTTAACCGCCAATGTAGCCAAAAGATCCTGAAAGGCTTGTATAAACAGGGGGGATGACTGCGGGGGGCAGTACATTAGCATGCAGGTGAGCGCAGGTGAGAAATTGGATGAGCGTACCACAAGATGCTCGGTAGGGGCAATGGGAGGGGAAGGGAGAAGTTGAAAGTTAAGGTCAGAGCGGGCAATAAGCGCCACACCACCCCCATTCTTGCTCGCCGGGCGGTCAGCCCGGAGGGCAACATATGAAGGGGGGAGGACAGCCAGGAGGGAAGGCAGGGAAGACTCACAAAACCAGGTTTCGGTTAGGAAGAGTATGTCCGGCCTGTGGGTATCAAGTAGGACAAACAGTTCCTGGTGGTGTTTAACCGCTGACCTAGTATTGAGCAGAATGATGGATAATGGAGGATGGGGAGAGGGGGGACCAACGCGCAATGAAGATTGCCTCGAGGGTGACAGCAGGGAATGAAGAGGCTGGTGACCTGGGGGGGCAAGACCAAGCAAGGAGATACGACCGATAGCGGGGGCGGGCAAAGGCCAGTTACCTTGCATGGTTTTTAAGGCCTCAGAGGAGTAAGAGATGGAAAGGGCATGGGGCTGTGCCCGTAGCCCCGTCCGGCCGCGGACGGGAGCTGTCAGGCTGGACTTAGACGCGACTTTGGCGCGCATTCGTCGCGCCCGCTGCGCTCGTCCGCTGCGCGCACAAGGACACATCGCGTTTTATAGCATGCGCCCCCGAGCAGCTGGGCCGCTAACTGCGGTCCAAGCAGCCTTCAGACCACACTCAAGATGGCGCCCACCCTCCACACAATCGGCACGAGCAGCCGTGATGGACCGGGGCTGGGGAGGCCACCCGAGCGGTGAGAATTCCACAATAGGTGTTTATTTAAAAAAACAGCTTTACATGAGCCCAAATAGAGAAATTAAAAGAGAAACTCGGCGCCTGCATCTAAAGCATGCAGAGACACCGTTGTCAGCCAGTAAAAACGAACAGTAATATTCACTGCAGCCTCTCGCTGTTCCGATTCCCCCAGTGAGGAACAGGCGCTGCCACCACCTGCTTGACCCACAGCGAGCCCTGAGAGTCCTGCCGCTATATAGCGTGCGCCCCCGAGCAGCTGGACCGCTAACTGCGGTCTAAGCAGCCTTCAGACCACACTCAAGATGGCGCCCGCCCTCCACACAATCGGCACGAGCAGCCGTGATGGACCGGGGCTGGGGAGGCCACCCGAGCGTGAGAATTACACAATAGGTGTTTATTTAAAAAACAGCTTTACATGAGCCCAAATAGAGAAATTAAAAGAGAAACTCAGCGCCTGCATCTAAATCATGCAGAGACACCGTTGTCAGCCAGTAAAAACGAACAGTAATAATCACTGCAGCCTCTCGCTGTTCCGATGCCCCCAATGAGGAACAGGCGCTGCCACCACCTGCTTGACCCACAGCGAGCCCTGAGAGTCCTGCCGCTATATATCGTGCGCCTCCGAGCAGCTGGACCGCTAACTGCGGTCTAAGCAGCCTTCAGACCACACTCAAGATGGCGCCCGCCCTCCACACAATCGGCACGAGCAGCCTTGATGGACCGGGGCTGGGGAGGCCACCCGAGCGGTGAGAATTACACAATAGGTGTTTATTTAAAAAACAGCTTTACATGAGCCCAAATAGAGAAATTAAAAGAGAAACTCGGCGCCTGCATCTAAATCATGCAGAGACACCGTTGTCAGCCAGTAAAAACGAACAGTAATAATCACTGCAGCCTCTCGCTGTTCCGATGCCCCCAGTGAGGAACAGGCGCTGCCACCACCTGCTTGACCCACAGCGAGCCCTGAGAGTCCTGCCGCTATATAGCGTGCGCCCCCGAGCAGCTGGACCGCTAATTGCGGTCTAAGCAGCCTTCAGACCACACTCAAGATGGCGCCCGCCCTCCACACACTCGGCACGAGCAGCCGTGATGGACCAGGGCTGGGGAGGCCACCCGAGCGGTGAGAATTACACAATAGGTGTTTATTTAAAAAACAGCTTTACATGAGCCCAAATAGAGAAATTAAAAGAGAAACTCAGCGCCTGCATCTAAATCATGCAGAGACACCGTTGTCAGCCAGTAAAAACGAACAGTAATAAGCACTGCAGCCTCTCGCTGTTCCGATGCCCCCAGTGAGGAACAGGCGCTGCCAACACCTGCTTGACCCACAGCGAGCCCTGAGAGTCCTGCCGCTATATAGCGTGCGCCCCCGAGCAGCTGGACCGCTAACTGCGGTCTAAGCAGCCTTCAGACCACACTCAAGATGGCACCCGCCCTCCACACAATCGGCACGAGCAGCCGTGATGGACCGGGGCTGGGGAGGCCACCCGAGCGGTGAGAATTACACAATAGGTGTTTATTTAAAAAACAGCTTTACATGAGCCCAAATAGAGAAATTAAAAGAGAAACTCTGCGCCTGCATCTAAATCATGCAGAGACACCGTTGTCAGCCAGTAAAAACGAACAGTAATAATCACTGCAGCCTCTCGCTGTTCCAATGCCCCCAGTGAGGAACAGGCGCTGCCACCACCTGCTTGACCCACAGCGAGCCCTGAGAGTCCTGCCGCAATATAGCGTCCGCCCCCGAGCAGCTGGACCGCTAACTGCGGTCTAAGCAGCCTTCAAACCACACTCAAGATGGCGCCCGCCCTCCACACAATCGGCACGAGCAGCCGTGATGGACCGGGGCTGGGGAGGCCACCCGAGCGGTGAGAATTACACAATCGGTGTTTATTTAAAAAACAGCTTTACATGAGCCCAAATAGAGAAATTAAAAGAGAAACTCGGCGCCTGCATCTAAATCATGCAGAGACACCGTTGTCAGCCAGTAAAAACGAACAGTAATAATCACTGCAGACTCTCGCTGTTCCCGTGCCCCCAGTGAGGAACAGGCGCTGCCACCACCTGCTTGACCCACAGCGAGCCCTGAGAGTCCTGCCGCTATATAGTGCGCGCCCCCGAGCAGCTGGACCGCTAACTGCGGTCTAAGCAGCCTTCAGACCACACTCAAGATGGCGCCCGCCCTCCACACAATCGGCACGAGCAGCCGTGATGGACCGGGGCTGGGGAGGCCACCCGAGCGGTGAGAATTACACAATAGGTGTTTATTTAAAAAACAGCTTTACATGAGCCCAAATAGAGAAATTAAAAGAGAAACTCGGCGCCTGCATCTAAATCATGCAGAGACACCGTTGTCAGCCAGTAAAAACGAACAGTAATAATCACTGCAGCCTCTCGCTGTTCCGATGCCCCCAGTGAGGAACAGGCGCTGCCACCACCTGCTTGACCCAATGTTGCTTTGTGTCAAGTGTTTTACAAATAGATTTGGTTTCTTTGAGTTACATAGCCATGTTAAAAGTGACGCAAAAGTGGTGGAAGGGCTTTAAAAATATGCTTTCATGTGTGTTAGGGCATTTTAAGTCACTTCCCCATGAATCTGGGTGAATAATTAGCTTACTTGATGTGTTTAAAAACGTTTCTTGAGGTCAATTAGGTTTCTTGATATGTACTGCTAGAGTTTCATAGGCTGCTTGGGGCATATTTACAAGGCCTTTGAGTCAGTTTGACGTTATTTTCCCCATTTTAATTTAAGTCATTTCCTCGTGGTGCAAGGTCCTTGTAAATACGCCCCCATGTGTGCTTGGCAAATTTAAGTACTGACAGGGTGTGCTTGTACATAGGAGCTGTGTTGTGTTTTCAAATTATAACCACAAAATCGTTGTTTTTTTTAAAAGAAATGCCTTTTACATTTCATAAGAACGTCAATATGGTGTGTGCTTCTTTAAATAAATATTTAATTTACACCATGAATATGGGAGAATAATTCTATTGTTTGCCGGTTTAAAAACACGTTTCTTGAAGTCATTAAGGTTTCACAATATGTTCTGCAAGAGTTTCATAGTCAACATGGAGGCAAATTTACAAAGCTTATGAGCCACATTCACGTCATTTTCCCCATGTTAAAAGTGACTTTAAAGGTGGTGCAAGGTCCTTGTAAATAAGCCCTTATGAGTGCTTGGTAAATTTAAGTCATTTCTCTGTGGTGCAAGGCTCTTGTAAATACGCCCGCATGTGTGCTTGGCAAATTTAAGTACTGACAGGGTGTACTTGTACATAGGAGTTGTGCTGTGTTTTGTGAAAATGGTTCATAAAGAAAAGGAATGCTTTTTACATTTATAACAATGACAAAAAGGTGTCTGCATCTTTAAATACATAATTCACTTCTCACCATCAATCTAGGAGAATAAATTATTTGTTTGTTGGTTAAAAAATCATTACTTTAAGACATTTAGGTTTCACAATATATACTGCTAGAGTTTCATAGTTACTATGATGATAATGATATACATTTAGAACTGTGTAGGAGGCATGGAGAAACTGAGGCTTCTGTAAGTGTCAAGGGAGGTGAGTAATGTACATTGCTCTGTTGCATACAGTGCTCACCTTCTGCGTACTCTTGGATATGCTGGACTACATCTGCACAATGAGCTACCTAAGCTGAGGAAATACAGGTGATGTGATTGTTAAATGAGCAAAAATATTTGCACGTTTTTCAATTATATCACCTGTGTTTCCTAACATTACGAATCACATTGTGCAGATGAGGTTTAGGCCTGCCCAGGGAGACAGAGGAGGTCTGGCCTTTGTTCAAGAGTGCAGTGGACATGACTCACTTCGTTGGTAGGCCTGCACATGTATTATCTCCTCTGTACTCTTCAACAAGCCTAAATATAATCTGTAACTCTGAGTAGGCCTCACCTCAAACAAACCTCTGGATAGGCCACACCTTATCGGCATCCTGAAACAATCATTTAAAATGTTAGGGGCAGATTTATGATGGCCGTGCGCCTCTTTTGCGCCGCCATTGCGTCACTTTTGTGACGCAGCAGCAGTGCAAAAGATGCACCATGTTGCAAGATAGGCCTCACTTCATCTGTAACAAGATACCGTCAGTTTAAACTGTATATATTTAGGACTGTGTAGGGGGCATGTAGAAGCTGAGGCTTCTGTACGTGTCAAAGTTGTTGCATACAGTGCTCACCTTCTGCGTACTCTTTGATATGCTAGACTACATCTGCACAATGAGATACCTAAGCAAAGGAAACACAAGTGATGTGATTGTGGAATGAGCAAAAAAAATTGCACGTTTTTCAATTACATTACCTGTGTTTCCTAACATTACGAATCACATTGTGTAGATGAGGTTTAGGCCTGTCCAGGGAGACAGAGGAGGTCTGACGTTTGTTCAAGAGTGCAGTGGACATGACTCACTTCGTTGGTAGGCCTGCACATGTATTATCTCCTCTGTACTCTTCAACAAGCCTAAATTTCATCTGTAACCCTGAGTAGGACTCACCTCAAACAAATCTCTGGATAGGCCACACCTTATCGGCATCTAGAAACAATCATTTAAAATGTTAGGGGCAGATTTATGATGCCGTGCGCCTCTTTTGCGCCTCTGTTGCGTCACTTTTGTGACGCAGCAGCACTGCAAAAGATGCACCATAGTGCAAGATAGGCCTCACTTCATCTGCAACAAGATACCGTCAGTTTAAACTGTATATATTTAGGGCTGTGTAGGGGGCATGGAGAAGCTGAGGCTTCTGTAAGTGTCAAAGTTGTTGCATACAGTGCTCACCTTCTGCGTACTCTTTCATATACTAGACTACATCTGCACAATGAGATACCTAAGCAAAGGAAACACAGGTGATGTGATTGTGAAATGAGGAAAAAAATTGCACGTTTTTCAATTACATCACCTGTGTTTCCTAACATTACGAATCACATTGTGCAGATGAGGTTTAGACCTGTCCAGGGAGACAGAGGAGGTCTGGCCTTTGTTTAAGAGTGCAGTGGACATGACTCACTTCATTGGTAGGCCTGCACATGTATTATCTCCTCTGTACTCTTCAACAAGCCTACATTTCATCTGTAACCCTGAGTAGGCCTCACCTCAAACAAATCTCTGGATAGGCCACACCTTATCGGCATCCTGAAACAATCATTTAAAATGTTTGGGGCAGATTTATGATGGCCGTGCGCCTCTTTTGCGCCTCCGTTGCGTCACTTTTGTGACGCAGCGGCGGAGCAAAAGATGCGCTATGTTGCGACATATTTACAACTTGATGCATCTAGGCAGATGTGTTACGCTGTAAAATCTTGCCCCACATGAAACCTGCGTCAGGTTTCATGTGGGCGTTTTGTTGCAGGGTGGGCGTTCACTTGCATGAAAGCCCTGTAAAAGTAACACAGTGAAATTTACAAGATTTCACTGAGTCAGCTTTATGGCATTGCTGAATCAAATCCTTACGCCTGTTTGAAACAGGCATAAGGAGTGACGAAACATGCAATGTGTGGCTTGCCCATGTGCATTGCAGTAGTCATGTCGCGCTTGCGACGTGATTCCTGCAATGCGCTGCTTTTGCGGCACAGATGCGTGACGCATCTGTGCTGTTTTTGCCCCATGGTGCTCCGCATTGTAAATGCGGCACACCATGGGTGGCAGAGCAGCGGCGCACGTTAACTGGTGCATCCCTGGGGATGCGCCAGTTAACATAAATCTGCCCCTTTACATTTAAGTATGAGCAGGGGACACAGAGTCGGTGAGGCTTATACAAGGTTAAGAAGAGATCAGTCCTGTTCATTAAAACTTGGACATAGGCCTTATCTCCTCAGCATCGATAGACATGGCTAAATAATATCTGCAAAATGTTACTCTTGTTAAACAATTTTACTATTATAGTCTCTGAGATTTGTCTCTTACTCTGCAACATCTCATTGTTGTTCTCTTTCTTTAAAGATAACGAGAACATCAACCATGAGTGATAATGAGCAATCTGTTGATCTCGATCTTATCATTGAACTTGTCATTGAAACGTCAGTGGAAGTAGATCCGTTGGATAAATTATATCCTGTGGATGATGAAGAATATGATGAGGATGCTGATTTGTCAGAATTGTATGACATAGGGTGGGCAGCTGACCTGCTCGAGCCTATTAACCTATAAAGATTTTTAAAAATAAATTTAAATTACTGGAAATGAAAAGTAACCATGTTAACCGTTTCATTTAAAATTAAATACAACTTCAAAAACAGCTTATGTGAAGTGTCTTTAATAAAATAATGAAATATGCTAATAAAATTAGTTGCGATTCACATATAAAAGAGCACAGGTCAAATGTAGAAGCATTCCATTTCTTTGCTACTATTTGTGAGTTTTAAAATTGTCAATGCACTAAAAATTATTGTATGTAGAATTGACAACTAGTGTGTTAATTTTTTGACGACTGTTATTGATTTACTGTTTGGTAATAGTGGTTAATAACATTTTTATTATATTTTACCACAGATTCAACTGCAGATCATTTCAAAATTATACGATGCCTTCGAAGGAAAGGAGGAGAAAGGCTACAAAACGTCAAACACAGCAGCTTACTACATGCTTGCAGCAGTCCTCTACAATAAAAACTCGTCAAGTCACCAAGAAAGCTCCGTGTAAGACAACGAAATCATTCCTAAGAAACATTTCCAGAAAAAAAAGTATCACTACAGAACATGTTTTAGTCCAGAAAAAGAGAGCCAATTTAAACGGAAAGGAAAGGCCAATCAAAAATGTTACTGCTAGAGCAGGAGATAACTCTGTGCATGGTAGTAGAAGGAAAAATCAGTTTAGGGACATTCGTAGACGAATGTTCTGCAACAGGATAATTGGCAATTTGTTAAAAAATATTAAGAAAGGTCAACAGAAAGTGGCTTTTTATAAAAGAAAGAAAAATCTTGAGAAAATTATTGATCAGGCATTCGAAATTAAGCGAAAGTTATTTATTTTGATAATCAATAGAATTAGGAAACTAAACAAGGCAATTTATGATTTCAAATCAAATAGTAGATGTAAGAGAACAGTTAATCGTAGTAATTTTTGTGAAGTTTTTTCAGGAGAATGGATGCATAGTTCAAGTTGTGAGGCATTTTTTAATGAGGAGAGTTATTTCCAGGATAATGATTTGGTGCATGCAGTTGACACCAGTGGTCGGGCATATGAGGTGAAAGATGGTTGTACGGTTGAAAAAGAAAAACTTGTGACAACCGAGGCAGAAGAGGTGTTAGGTAATGAGGTTTTAGGAAGACGTCCTAAGGGACCAGTGTATACCTGGAAGTGTAGTAGTATTTGCAGTGTGCGACAGGATTCCATCAATTTGCTTTGTGATTTTGTACGGACATTTAATAAGAAAAGTTTAAAACAGAAAATGAATTTGTTGCAAGAATTAGATCCTTGCAGAGTGAGAGAAGTGACAGGTTTGCATGGTCATTCATTGGCTTGTCTTTCCAGGAGAGTATGCCAGAGTGTTTTTCATCATTTCAGGATGCTAGCAGTGCATCATAATAAAGTGAGGAAATTAGTTAGAATGTTGTATTATGCTAAGAGTCCAGCAATTATGCTTAAACAATTATGCACTGCTCTTTTGCATGGTTCTGAAGTAGATGTGAAGAAAATTTGTGAAGAAATTGAGTTTTGTTACTTTGCAAGTAAAGAGGAGAATGTTGAAATTGACCCAGAAGAAGAAGGTAATGTGGAAGAGAGTGTACAGATTTCCAGTACAGATAATTTTCAGAAGGAAATTGCCACGTTTCAGGTGAAATCAAGTGAGAGGCCTAATTTCACTTGTGTGTGTTGTCGACGCACTTATTATAAGAATCAGACTAAGTTAGTGGATTTATATGCAAAAAGTGAAAGGGAAAATAATAGTGAATGGAAGGATTTCGCAACATACTTGATGGTAGAAAATTGTTTTGATTTGGGATCGGATCTACGTGTGTGTACTTATTGTTGTAGCAAATTAAATCAAAACCGGATGCCTGCTAGAGCGGTTCATAATAATCTGGAATTGGTTGACATTCCTTCTGAATTGAAGGATTTAAATACTTATGAATCTATTTTGATTCAAAGTGTCCATTCCTTTCAGGCTATTGTACGAATGGAGCCAAAGACTGGGAAATTGCCTCCATCAGATTTACAGAGAGGATTAAAGGGAAGAGTTGTTTATTTGCCTCTAGATTTGAAGAAAAACATTAATACAATTGGAGTAGAGAAAGTGGAAGAGGAACCTCTGGTTATCTTAGTTAACGGGGTTCCGACAAAGAGTAAAAAAATCTGGCAAGATTTAGTGGATGTTAGGAAAGTCAAAAAGGCAACATTGTATTTGATGAAAAACAATCAGCACTACAAGAATGTATGTGTTGCAGAAGAGGAAGTAAGTGAAGAAGGGACAGCGATTTGTGTGCTGGACAAATTGAGAAAGTAGAAGCCTCTAAAAATGAAGAAATATATGAACATTATAGTGTTCATCCTTTGCATTCCAAGGAAGTCATGGGGAATGCTATTGAGTTGTTTCAAATGAAACAAGCCAAAGGGAGTCCAATTAGTGTTTGGGAGGAAAGTTTGGAAGCTCGGTGTTTCCCACAGCTATTTCCAACAGGTCAAGGAGGAAGATATGATGAGCGACCTCATCAAATTCCTGCTTCTGAATACCGGACTTTACGATTGTATGCAGAAAATCCTAGGTTTCGTCAATGCATTCCCTATTTGTTTCATCAACTGTTTGAAAGTGATCTGTCTGGACTGTCATATGCAGTGAACCACATTTTGAAAAGTGGTGTACAGATGCAAAATATCTCGGCAAGGGACTTTATGGATAAAGTCAATGTGCAAGACAGTATTTTGGATTCTCACCTGATTAATCTCATGGCGTGTCAGCGTGGTACTAATGAGTACTGCTACCGTCGTCATGGTGATTTAAAATGTATGCTGAGGAACTTAGGAACTCCCACATGGTTCCTCACTCTCAGCTGTGCCGAGTATGGCTGGGAAGACTTACTTGAATTTCTACGAGAGGCAAATGGAAACATTGAAAATATCGAATTCAAGACACCCGGAGAACTGTGCTCTTTGGATCCAGTGAATGTATGCAGGTACTTCAATCATAGATTTGAAGCTATGATGTCTTTCATCATGAACAAGAAAAATCCACCTCATGGAGAGGTGTTGGATTTCTTCTGGAGAAAGGAGTACCAAGCAAGAGGTGCTCCTCATATACATATGCTGCTATGGATCAAAGATGCACCCAAATTTGGAACAGATCCAGATGACTTAGTGATGAGTTTCATAGAACAGTATTCTACATGTGCTGTTCCAAAGACAAAGGAAGACAAAAGCCTAAGAGAACAAGTTTTACGCTTCCAAAGCCATCGTTGTGGAAAGTACTGTCGTCGTAAATTCAGAAACAAGGACAAGTTCTACAAAAAAATGTTGTTTCGGCTTTCCACGACCGGTGATTTCTAAAGGAAGAGTGAACAGTTTGATGTCTTCGCTGCGATATAATGTGACGAGGAAATGACCCAAAAATACATACAATTTGAAAAGGAACGAAGAGTCCAAGTTCATTACCGACTACAACCCAGTGATTTTGTCCATGTGGAATGCTAACATGGATATACAGTTTGTGGCTGATAACTGTATGGCTGTGGCTAGGTATGTGACATCTTACATCACCAAAAAAGAAAAGACAGAATTGAAGGATATGTGGGAGGACATTTCCCATGAAAAGAGCCTCAGTAAGAAGTTGTACAGTTTCAGTCTGAAGATGTTGTCGCATTGAGAAATCGGAGCTTACGAATGTTCTGACCGGTTATCTTCAGCAAGTCTGTATGCCAAATCTAGGAGTATCATTTGGGCGAGTTTTGGTCTTGCTGCAACGCGTAATCGAGTTCTGAAACCTGTGCGGGAAATTGAGTATTTGGCGGAAAAGGAGCCAAACAGTACCGATATTTTGAAGACCAACATGTTGGATACATATTATCCAAATAGAAGCAGTCACCTCGAGAATGTTTGTCTGTATGAGGTTCTACAAAATTACATATTCAAGAGAAACATCAAAGAAGATATTGATAAAGGAGTGTATGCTGTAATTGAAAGTGAGGGATGTCTGGTCAAGCAAAGAAAATGCCAATTGGTAAACCATCGAAAATTGAGTGGCGAATCTCCTGAAAGAAAAGAGTTTTTCTATTTAGCTCTTTTGCAACTTTTCAAGCCTTGGCGTGCAGGAGAGGAACTGCTTGGAGATTTCCTCTGTTACGAAGACTCTTTCAATGCCGCCAAGGAGACCATAGAATGTCCTGTTTTTCCCAAATATCTAGAAATGTTGAATGCGGAAATCGAGCAGGAAGCAACGATTGCAGCCGAGATTGCTAGAGACAGTTCTCAGGACAGTCAGAGTTCTGTTTCATTGAGTCAGGATCCACTAGGAGGAACAGTTATCAAAAATGAAGCTGCCACTGCCATGATTGAAGTGGAAAGAGCCATGGCACATGCTCAGGAGGATGCGGTTAACTTAGAAGACTTGGAAAGACAACTCAACGTTGAGCAGAGGAAAATAAATGATGAAGTTACCAACCAAATTGATCATGGATTAAGTCATGAGAAGAAAGAGTGCTCATGTACGTCGTTGAAGCCTGTCCGACTTTACGTGAGTGGAGAAGCGGGAACTGGAAAAAGTTTCCTCATTAAAGCAATTTCATGTTATTTGCAGAAAAGGACTGAGTCATCGCTGTCTTGTGTTGTCACCGCTCCAACTGGACTGGCAGCACATAACATTAAAGGTATTACTTTGCATCGTCTACTGATGCTGCCAGTGGAGCATGATAACAAATTACAATACCACAAGTTATCTGGAGATGCTTGTTGTGAAGTTTCCAGAGTCTTGAGGAAAATGAAACTTCTTATCATTGACGAAGTAAGCATGGTTTCCAATGTCATGCTTGCCTTTGTGCATTTGAGAATGCAAGAAGTTCTCAAAACAGAGTATGATGTGTTATTTGGTGGCAAACACATCATTGTTTTCGGTGATCTTCTGCAGCTGACACCAGTGAAAGGACAACCAGTTTTTAAACTACTTACGCATGAAGATACCAGGAAGTGCCTAGGGAGCATTGGCAACATTAATATATGGTTAAACTCCAATTATGCTGAACTGCGTGAAAATATGCGTCAAGCGAAGGATGAAGATTATAAGAATATTCTACAAGATGTTAAAATCGGAAAAGTGACCGAGCATGGGAAAGAAGCTTTACATGCACGATTACTGTCAAATTTGTATCAAGAAGAAGACGTTGTGCCAGAGAATATTTTTCGGAAAATTATTGAGAAGAAATCTGGAATATGTTTGATGCCAACTCTTGCAGAATGTGCTATCTTCTACAACAAAATGTTGAATTTAGAAAACCAAGAGTTTGTGAAACTGGAAGCTATTGACAGAATAGAGCATATGGGAGCAACAATTATTTTGTCTGAGAATTTGAAATCTAAATTGGATTCATTAGAGAAGACTATATCTAAAACTGCTGGTTTTGAAAAGACTCTGAATGTGTGCTTAAATTGCCGTATCATTTTGAGAAGGAATTTACATGTTGAAAGAGGTCTGGTAAATGGATCAATGGGTAATGTTGTTCATTTTGAGAAATACAGAAATAGAGATGGAATTGAATTTTTAAAAATTAAATTTGATGGCATTGAGGAAGTACAGCTAATTGGTCGTTGCTCTGCTAGGTTTTTGCTTGTAAAAGACTTATATGTTCGCCGTAAGCAGTTTCCTGTTTGCTTGGCATATGCGGTGACAATCCATAAATCGCAAGGTTTAAGTGTAGACAGTGCATTGGTAAATATTGGCAGTTCTGTGTTCAAGGAGGGTATGGCATATGTGGCATTGTCACGAGTCAGAACTTTATCGGGATTGTACTTGATTGAGTGTGATGTCACAAACATTTGTGCGGATCTAGATTGTGTTAAGGAATACAATAGGTTTAGAAGAGAGTATGCGCCACATTTGCCTCAATATCCTTTGTTTGAGAAACGTGTGGTAGGCCGGAAACGAAGAAATGTGACCAATAGTAGAGAGGTTGTAGCAAAAAGACGAAAAGTCGATGAACCTGAAATTATAAGCAGAAAGAACAAGGATTATGTGGAAGATGTTGTTGGTTTTCAATTTGAAAATAGTTCTGGTGTCAACTGCTATGCTAATGTAGTGGTTAATGTTGTCTTTTCTCTACAAACTTTAAAAGAACAGATTGTGATCAATTCGGATCAAAGTTTTTGCTGCTTGTTGAATTCTGTGTTAGAGAAATGTAGCACTGATAGAACAAAAATAGAAAGTGTGTCTGAAATTCGAAATCTGTTAGACAAATGTTCAGGTCAAACGCAATTCTCTCAAAATATTCAGCAAGATTGTCAGGAGTTTTTAATGTATATGCTTGATGTATTGCAAGATGAAGGTGTAGATGTAGATCATCTGTTTGGCCTTTCTTATCAATGGCAGCATGACTGCGGGAACTGTAGGGTATCAAGTACTACTAGTGTAGACGCAGAAAGATTTATATATTTAACTTTGCCAGACAGTAAATCAGTGTCCTTTAATAAGCTAGTAAAAGCAGCCGATCAAAACATGGAGTGTAGCCAATGTAAGTCTGCAATGCTGTCCACATTATTTATATGAACATTTGGCCAGTATGTCATTTTAATGTTCCAACGATGTAGGCCTGATGGAACAAAATTGACAACTCTAATTAAAAATTTTGTGGCTTCGCAGTTGTCAATATCAGGAAGGACTTTTGTAACTGCAGCAATTATATATCATGATGGTCCTTCAACAACATCAGGACATTACACAGCTTATTTGAAGTCTGGAAACGGCTGGTCATTCTGCAATGATTCTGTTTTAACTTTCAAAAAAAGATTGCCTTTTGACCTTAAAAATTCTTACCTGGTGTTTTTACAACCAAAATTTTAGGGTAGGAATCTCGGGATTTGCTCTGAGGAATTTCAAGAGGTTCTAATGGCTCCTACACTATTTGGCCTTAAGGATAAGTGTAGTACAGAGTCAAAAGTTATTTTTGAGTTTTAAGTAGTTCCTGGAAAAAAAGAAGGTTTTCTTACAGAAAGTGGTGGGCACGGATTAGTTAAAGGACAACAGAGTATTTCCCAAAGCAAACGGTGTTCTTACCATAACACTTGACGTTATGGAAAAATAACTGCACTTTGAATGAGTTCAGAAAAACTGTTTCTTTTAATAAGCTAATTCAAGCAGGCAATCAAAACATGGAGTAGAGGTAATGTAAGTCTGCAATGCTGTCCACATTATTTGTACAAACTTTTGGTTATAATGTCATTTTAAAATTCCAACTATATAAACCTGATGAAAGTAAGTCTTCAACTTTAATTACAAATGTTGTGGCTACACAGTCGTTGATTTTAGGAAGAACATTTGTAACTGCAGCTATTATATGACATGATGGTCCTTTGACAACATCCGCTTATTACACAGCTTATTTAAAATTTAAAAAAAGCTGATGTTTCGGAAATGATTCACATTTGACTATGAAACAATATTGCCTTTTGACTTAAAAATATTCTTACTTTCTGTTTTCAGAAGAGAGAATTTTGGGTAGGTAACTGGCCTATAATGATTCTAGGAGTTGATATAATTGTATGTACTGTTTTAAATTGCTTTGTGATTAAAAGTGATGTAGAGAATTAAATAATTGTAGTAGTCATAGAGGTAGTGTAAGTGTGCCTCATAGTAAGCAGTATCAATGTCATAGGAAATGTGGAACATGAGTGAGCAAGAAGGGTGAGATATTACTAGTACAGGATTGTGAAAGTGATCTTGAACGTTTTCTTTCTGAAAGTTGCGGAAAAAGAAAATGACAGGATTTGCTTAGAAGAATTCCAAGAGTTATAAATGGCTCTTACACAATTTGGCCTTGAGGAAAAGCGCGGTAGAGAGCGAGAAGTCATTTATTGTATGTAACATATTTGTCAAAACGATGGAGCTTTTCTTTCAGAAAGTGGCGGGCTGAAAATAATAACAGCACAACAGAGTATAAGCTGTTCATAGGACATCCTTCGACGTCATGGAAAGTAAGTTACTTTTAAGGAGTTCTGATTTCTGATTGGTTACGTTATATGGGTTTTTTAAACACAATCATTTTGATTGTGTTTTTTTTCCCCGCTGTTATATGATGAATACCTTCAACTCACTGTTTTTAGTGAAATTTGATATATTCTGAGAACAGCAAAAATAAACCATTTAACATGTATAATTAATTCTGTACTTTGTATAGTTAATTTTAATTTGTACTCGTCTTATCTCATGCTCACTCATCTTTTACTACCTTCTATCAATCCTCCTTACATACTCACATTGCCTTTTGTTTTATTCTCTTTCACCCTTGCTCTCTAACTCCACTTATCTTTCAACCTTTGTTTCCCTAATCCAACTCTGCTTTTTTCTTTTCTCCCTTGCACCATTTACCAGCTTTTAGACCTTCTGATTCGCTTGTCTTTTCCATCTTTCCTCCCTTTGTTTTCTAAATTAAATATTTTTGGGTTCTCCTTTTTTGGTGCAATCAGTTAGTATAACTCACCCTCACTCATTTATCTTTCTTTGTTGCCTCACTCAGTCTATATCTGACACTCTTTCCTTCACTTCCTCTGTCTCCTCTCTCCCTCACTCTCTTTTCCTTATTCACCCTTTCCTTATATAGTTTACCTTACTCACTTTCTTTTAGTAGCTTACACAACTTCAATTTAGTTTTCTCTTCTATCCTTCTTTTCTGTCACTGAAAGTATCTTCCTTTTTTTCTCTTAGTAATTTACTCTATTACAATTTCTTTTTGTCTCTGACTGTCTATCACCGTTTCTTTCTCTTTTTTTTCTGCATGTTTATCTCTAACTTTATTTCTTTGTAAAATTGGATGATTGTCAATCTTTTCCCTTTTCTTTTCTAATTTTTAAATACATGTTTTAATATTTTTCAAATTTTTGTTGTTTCTTTCACAGATTGAAAGTATAAAAATAACAAGTGACTAAGTTAACGACAATTATAAGGTAAGTGTTTTGTACTCTTTTCGTTACATTTCTATCACATTTAACTTCTATTAGTTCCACTGCTTCATTTCTTTAACCATCAGTTTCCTGCCTTTGCTACTTCCCTCATTCCTTTTTCTATTACTTACTTACTCTACTCCTTCCACTCCTTTTCTCAGTCCCTCTGTTCTCATAGTTCCTCACTCCTGTTCACTCACTCCGTCTCTATTACTCTCACTATCTCTGACTCATCACTCTTTCACTACTTGTTCATTATGCTTTCTCCCTGTAGTTCAAGCACACTAAGGGGCATATTATCAACACAGGCGATAAAATTATCGCTGCTTTTATCGGCAGAAAACTGCCACAAAAGCGGCTTTAGCTGCAGTTTTCTGCCGCAAAAGCGGCTTTAGCTGCAGTTTTCTGCCGATAAAAGCAGCGATAATTTTATCGCCTGTGTTGATAATATGCCCCTATGTTATTTACATTTCTTTGCTGTTTCAATCATTCCTTTTCTGTCACTTCTTCTTTTCTGCTTTCTGTTTTTTCTCTCTGTTATTCCACATGTTTTAACCTTAGTCACTATCATACATCTTGATTTATTCCTATTTACTTTTGCTCACTGTTTTCTTAACACTTTCCCTCAGGATTGTTCTTTTAGTCCGGTTTTATCCCTACCTCTCATTCCACATCCTTTACTGTTTTTCTTATTAATTTGAACATTCACTCACATTCTCTAAGAAACTCTTGTTTATTATTCGTCTACTCTCCTTTTTTTCTTTCGCTTCCTTATCTATTTTGTTTTTCACAATTATACCCTCTTCCATCTTTTCTTCGGTAAATAGATCTATTAAACAGTATCTCTGTGTTACTCCCTCTAGCTGTCTTTCATTTAACATTACTCTCTGTTTCCTTCCCTTATACTTACTCTTCTTTTTTTTTTAAATTTTTTATTCTGGTTCGCTTCCGGTTCGCGTACCGGAGCGCGAACCGGGAAGCAAATCAAAAGAAATAGAGGTGGCCAGAGTGCTAAACATTCTAGCAATTTTTTATAAAGGGGAGGTAGTTCTGAAAAGAACTTTTTTTTTATTATTTTTGTTGTTTTATAGTTTTTTTAAATATTTTTCTGAACTTTTTTACTTTTTTTGTATTTTTTGAACGATTTTATATATTTTTTGGGTTTTTTTGGGGGGGAAACGAAAATGATTCATTATAAAGGGCTCCACAGGAGCAACAAAAAAAAAGATAATTTATTTTCTGGGGCGTTTTGGACATTTATGATTGTCAATAGCTGTGTTGATTAAATTTATGCTACTCTCCCTGTAGCAAATCAATTGGCCGCACAAAGTACACACTTGCTTCACGTTCCCAAACTTCAGCTGGATATTTGGGACCGTCTCCCTCGCCTCTGGTCCCGTCACTGCCTCTTGATTTGATGTACTGGCCACAGGATGGGGGTTATCCTGCAGGTCACGTACCTGCGCAGCACTATAATTTATAGGGTGCCACCTATCCATATGGCGATGCATGGTGTAATTGCCATAGCTGTATTTCTTATCAGTCCCTCTGGACAGATCTTTTTTGGAGATAAGACAGGTAACATAGCGGGCATTTACTTTTTTTTGGCCCCGGGGATATTTGAAAAATTGCCAGATGTAATTTTCCTTGACATGGGACCTCCTAGGCTCTTCAGGCAAAAACTGCCTCTCTTGCTCCTCTTCCTCTTCTTCCTCTTCTTCCTCCTCTTGCTGAAGGATAACCTGAGGAGGTGGTCCTCTCTTCCTAGGAGGTGGTGGTGGTGGTGGGGGTGCACCAGCTGCAGCTACTACTGAAGCCATTTTTTAGTAAGCAAAATAGGTCTTCCTCTCACGAAGTTGAAAGTCAGAGTGAGAAAAAAGGTGGGGGCTTTCATCATTTTGGAAAAAAAATAGTTCTAAACCAATGAAAAGTGTTATTTTTAGGTCACATGATCTAGCCTTACATCATTAGGAAACCAAAAGTGAAATGAACCAATGAAAAGTTTTATTAACAAGTCACATGACCTGTTACGCTTACGTTACGCGCTGCGCGCCGCGCCCCGGATCGCTTCCGGGGAGCTGCGCTTCGCGCCTCGGTTCGCGCTCCGGAGCACTTCCGGGTGAGCTAACGCGGCGCGTCATAAGACGCATTACGCGAGAACGCCATACGTCGCGCTTACGCGACGCGTCACGATGTTGTTTTCTAACGCGGCAGTTGCGCAAACGGAACGTTTACCGGTTCGCGGACTGGGTCGCGGCACCAAATTGAGCTAACGGGAAGCTACCCGGTTCGCGGACCGGGAGCGAAACAAAAAAAATAATTAAAAAAATACATAAAAAAATTGTATTAAAAACATATAAAATATATTTTTCGATTTAAAGAAGAATACATTTTAAAGCTTTTGATATTTGCTATTAAAAAACCATTGCAATTCACTGAAAAAAACATAGGTTATAGACCATATATAGTTAGGAATTAGCATTTACAAAACCTTGAAAATTCACTGAAAAAACCATAGGTTATAGACCATGTATAGTTAGGAATTAGCATTTACAAAACCTTATTTTACTCACACAAAACCATTGAAATTCGCATATATAGTTAGTTGTACTGAAGACATCTCAAATGACATCACTGATGACAACATCCAGTGACTGTATGTTTCTGTAAAGTTAAAATATGTCTTACATATTGAAGAATGAGTGGATGTATAAGTGTCTGGATGAAGGATTTAGTAGGTGCATGACTGACTGTATGAGTGAGTGATTAAATGTGTCTCACTGAGTGCATGGGTTAGTGACTAAACTGTCTTAATTTGTGCATCATTATGTCTGTTGTTCTGTAAACTGCTGCATGTGTTGATCAGTAGCTATATGAGTAACTATATGGGTTATTGATTGGTTGCCCAAGTATTTGTATGGGAGACTGAGTGTGTGTGTGGGTGGCTGGGGGGTGTATGACTCTGTGCATAGATGTGTGAGCAGTTGATTCACTAGATGTATAGGTTCAAAAGTGCATGTGGAAACAGCTGTATGGGCGGTTGACTGTGTGCATGAGTGTATTGGTGAGTGAATGGATATCTCAGTGCTACATGTCAAAGTAAGTACATATGTAAAACACAGTACATGTGAGAGTTGACATATATAAATAACTGTGCATAAGAGCCAGTGAATGTGTGAGTGGCTGTATGGATCATTGTGAACTTGTATCAGGGATTGTATAAGAGAGTAAATATGTGTTAGTATATGTTTGAATAAGTAAGGTGTGTATAACTGTATAGTTGAGGAAATGGAGGTGTGATTGATTCTTTGCATGACTGACTAGGTGTGTGAGTAACTCCATGGATGAGTGACAGTCTGTGAGTGTCTGTTTACACTGAGTGTATCTAAGGTTATATTAGAGTCTGAAGAGGTTCATCGTATTATCACATGAATGAAGTCATCAGTGATGTGATCAGTAATGTCAACTGAGATGTCATCAGTGATGTCATCAGTGATGTCATTTGAGATGTCATCAGTGATGTCATCAGTGATGTCATTTGAGATGTCATCAGTGATGTCAACAGTGATGTCACTGACCATGTCATGAATGATGTAATATGTGACATGATCAGCAGTGGATTGCGGGTGCGCGATATATAGTTAGTACAACTAACTATATATGCGAATTTCAATGGTTTTGTGTGAGTAAAATAAGGTTTTGTAAATGCTAATTCCTAACTATATATTTTCTATAACCTATGGTTTTTTCAGTGAATTTTCAAGGTTTTGTAAATGCTAATTCCTAACTATATATGGTCTATAACCTATGGTTTTTTCAGTGAATATATATATATATATATATATATATATCTTACCTACTGGCGGTCGCCAGTAGGTATATATAGTTAGGATTTTTTCTCTATGGATTTTTGAAAATTCTATGTCTAATAACTTTGGCGTTTGTGGACGGAATTGGCTGAAATTTTCAGGAAAATGGAACATTTTGTTTCTGAGCAGCCACTGAAATTTTGGGGGGGGGTCGTCAAGGGGGGGCGAGAAAAAAGGGGGGTCCCAAAACGCGTTTTTCCCATGTTAATTTCCATAGGGCGGTTGGCCTCACTTTTAGCCCGAACGGCTGAATGGATTTGCACGAAACTTGGCAAAATTGTAGGGACTGGTAGCCCGATGTGCCTTTGCTATGTCTCAATATATGTGCTCCAGTGGATTTTGAGAAATTAACGTTCAAAAAAATATATATATCTGTAAGCGCGCTCCGGGCAGCGCCCCGGTTCGCGTACTTGACGCGTAACGGAACTTCGCGAAGCTGATTGGCTCTCCGGTGTCTGTCAACATTCTAAACAGTCCGGAGCGGCCGCCATCTTGTCTCTCGGTATGATCGAGAGACAAGAGGAGGCCAAAACAAAGGGGGAAATGACCATAAGGGGGCATAGTAGATCCTCCCTGACCCCCTAGGTTTGATATGGAGGCTTTAAAAGGGCCCCGCGGGGCAAAAAAAATAAAAAATTTGTTTTTTTTCCGTGGGGAGCGCCCGGTACGCGCACCGGGAGGCGGTCCAGGGAGCGTACTATAAGGAAAAAAGAATGATAGACTATGATATTTTGAAATATTGTATGTTTATTGATTGTTCTTTTTGTTGTTTTTTATTTTTATTTTTATTTAAGTAGCAGTATTAATGATTATTAAATATAAATGTATTTTTGGAATTGTGCAGAGTATACTATAAGTATGAATTTACATTATAATCAATTTGGTACTAGTTTATGAATTACATATAAAAATGATTAAAGACTCAAACAATTTTTTAATATTAAATATAATTTTATTTTTCGGATTGTTTTTCAAAATTTTGTAGAACGTCTAACATTTGACTGTCCGATATGTCCTCTTGTTGAGTGAACATACCTTCCCACATTTGACCGTCATCATAATGAAGTAAACAATCCACAGATTCTACACATTGTAGAAGTTCATGGTCTCGTGATTCATCCATGAATTCCAAGTCAATGGGTTCAATTATTTCCTCATTGTTCATGTCTAGGACAATTTTAAAGGAAACGTTCTGTTCTCCTTGCATTTTTGTGCTGAAATTTGAATAAAAAATAAATATATCAGTAGAGATAGGGCACTGTTGGGTTTAAGTTCAGACAGGTACTTTTGAGGCATGAAGTAGTACTATTAAAAAGTGCCTGTGAAAAAGCCTATGTAAATTCATAATTATACCACAGAAACCTAAATCAATCCATAATTATAATAGACAAGCCTTTCTCAATGTCTAACTCTTACAGAGGGATAGTATATAACTATCTGAAAATGTTTTCAAATGTATAAAATAATATCTTACCTTTTAAAAACAAGTTTAAGTTGTGAGTGAAAATGATCTTGCAATGTAGTTCAGGAAGTAGTAGTCAAAATGGCTGTGTTTCTCTCTCTTTTTTTATATATATTCAGGTACATAACCAATCAAATGTCAGGTAAAAAAAGTAGAAAATGAAAGTAACATTTTAATTGGTTGTCAATTCCAACACTTCATATGTGTTTTGTGAAGTAATTTACCTCAGGGTATTTAGAGAGGTCTACAGGCTAAATGGCTAAATGGAATTCCAACCAAATTTGTGAAAATGGTAGGGTTTGGTATGTAGTATGAGTTAATCTATATTTGGTGACATTGTCTCCAGGGTTTCTTCTGTAAATTACTTTCCCACCTTTTTTAATGGAGCGCTTTCCGGTGAGCGCCTCGGTACGCGAACCGGCAGCGTTACGGGAGTCCACCATTTTGTGTTTCGGTCGAATTAAAATACAAGATGGAGGGCAAATAATGTTCAGAATGGTTAGAAGGGGGCACGGTAGACGTATCTTGACCCCCTAGGTTTTCTGAGGGTGGCTGAGGAGGCCCATATGTGCGGAAAAAAAACATTTTTTTTAAAAAATTCGCGCGGTTAGCTTCCGGTGCGCGTACCGGGTAGCGCTCCGGGGAGCGTACTTTTTTGAAAATTAGTGAAAAAAGTTAGAGTAAAGTAATAATTGTGAGTGATCAGATGTAGGGTAGCTCTGAGAAGAGCTTTTGGGTTTATGGTACATTTAGGTACTTATAAGTAGGTACCAATGCACAGTCTTAAATTCAAAATGAAAATTCTGTTCCCTTCATCTGAGAAGTGAACTCCATCTCCTCTGTAGATATCTTGCATGTAGTAACGCAAGTTATTGTTGTACATGGAGCCCATTCCATGGTCTCTCATGTAAGCTGAAACAAATTTGTTTACATGCTTCCTCGACTTCTCAATTTGAGGACAAAATTGGTTCGACCACCTCCATTTCTGTCTTTGGCATATATTTGAATATACCAAGGCAGTTTGAGGAAAAAGTGCCATCAATTGCTCAAAGGTGTCCTTTAAAAGCATTTCCAGACCTACCCCAGTCAAAGTGCCCAAGTCATTACCTCCACAGTGCACAATTAACAGGTCAGGTTTTGGCAAATGCATAAAGGTTTTCACCAATGGTATCAATTGGTGACATTTCAATCCTCTGTTGCCAATCCACTTAATTTCCACATTTTGTAAATTGAGGTTAGGTAAATTTCTGTTATCAGCATACCTCTGAGCCCAATAGATGTAACTATGTCCAACAATCCAGACAGAAAACATGGTGAGAGAAGGTTCTGCTGCAGTCAGATAAAGTGTGGCAATGAAATGGCAGTTGAAAAAATAAGAGTTTAAAATGAAAAAAAACTGTGGAGTTTCTGTGTTAAGGAAGCAGTAGCAGTGATTGGTGGATTTTGATTGCTGAAAACAGAAAGTTAGGGTGCATGGATGAGTTCTTTGAAAGATGTAATTTGAATGGTCAAAAAAAAATCATTTTATGAAAGATTGCACTGGATATGCAGGTGCACTGAGAGTTCAGAGTTCAATTGAAACATTGTTGTGTGAACTTGCAAACATCAGAGGTCTTTCAGGAGGTGGTTGCTATGCAAAAAAGGCAGAAAGGGCAGGGGGGGAAGGGTGTTGATTTGAAAAAAGTGAGGGAAAAGTTTTGATTGGGTGACATGAGAGATATGTGTGACGAATTACAGCTTTTCTGTGCTTTTTATGGCTGCAGACTCTGGAGTGCATACCTTTTGCTCTGCTAAAGACAAATTGGTGTGTTTCTGAGACTGTTTTGAAACTCTTAAAGTATTTGCTAAGGTGAGAAAAGATTCATTTAATTTAAATAGAGAATATTATGCTTTAGGGAGAAAATTAATAAGAAAGTTGTGTATTTAAAATGTTGCTTTGTGTCAAGTGTTTTACAAATAGATTTTGTTTCTTTGTGTTACATAGCCATGTTAAAAGTGACGAAAAAATAGTGCAAGGGTCTTACAAAAAGGCTTTCATGTGTCTTAGGGTATTTTAAGTCACTTCCCCATGAATGTATGATTATAATTTGTTTACCAGATGTGTTTAAAAACGTTTTTGGAAATCAATTAGGTTTCTTGATATGTACTGCTAGAGTTTCATAGGTTGCTTGGGGCATATTTTCGAGGCTTTTGAGTTCCTTTGATGTAATTTTTCCCATTTTAATTTAAGACCTTTCCCCGTGGTGCAAGCTCCTTGTAAATATGCTCCCATTTGTGCTTGGCAAATTTAGATTTTAATTATTTGACTAACATAGCCATGTTAAAAGTGACCCAAAAATGTTGCAAGGGCCTTAAAAAAACGCTTTCATGTGTCTTAGGCCATTTTAAGTCATTTCCCCTTGAATGTAGGTATATAATTGATTTAGATGATGTGTTTAAAAACGATTTATGAAAACAATTAGGTTTCTTGATATGTACTGCTAGAGCTTCATAGGTTGCTTGGGGCATATTTATAAGGCCTTTGAGTCTCTCTGATGTTATTTTTCCCATTTTAATTTAAGACCTTTCCCTGTGGTGCAAGGTCCTTGTAAATACGCCCCCATTTGTGCTTGGCAAATTTAGATCTTGATTATTTGACTTACATAGCCATGTTAAAAGTGATCTAAAAATGGAGCAAGGGTTTAAAAAAAACGCTTTCATGTGTCTTAGGGCATTTTAAGTCACTTCCCGATGAATGTAGGTATATAATTGATTTAGATGATGTGTTTTAAAACGTTTTTTGACATCAATTAGGTTTCTGGATATGTAGTGCTAGAGTTTCATAGGTTGCTTGGGGCATATTTATAAGGCCTTTGAGTCTCTCTGATGTTATTTTTCTCATTTTAATTTAAGACCTTTCCCCGTGGTGCAAGGTCCTTGTAAATATGCCCCCATCTGTGCTTGGCAAATTTAGATTTTAATTCTTTGACTAACATAGCCATGTTAAAAGCGACCCAAAAATGGTGCAAGGGCCTTAAAAAAACGCTTTCATGTATCTTAGGCCATTTTAAGTCATTTCCCCTTGAATGTAGGTATATAATTGATCTAGATGATGTGTTTAAAAACGATTTTTGAAATCAATTAGGTTTCTTGATATGTAGTGCTACAGTTTCATAGGTTGCTTGGGGCATATTTAAAAGGCATTTGAGTCCCTTTGATGTTATTTTTCCCATTTTAATTAAAGACATTTCCTCGTGGTGGAAGGTCCGTGTAAATACACCCCCATGTGTGCTTGGCAAATTTAGATTTTGATTATTTGACTTACATAGCCATGTTCCATACAGTTCTCACCTTCTGCGTAGTCTTTGATATGCTAGACTCCATCTGCACTATGAGATACCTAAGCAAAGGAAACACAGGTGATGTGATTGTGAAATGAGGAAAAGAAACTCCACATTTTTCAATTACATCACCTGTGTTTCCTAAGTTTACGAATGACATTGTGTAGATGAGGTTTAGGTCTGTCCACGGACACAGAAGAGGTCTGGCCTTTGTTCAAGAGTGAAGTGGATAGGGGAGAGGGATTGGCCTAACGGCTAAGGCGCTCGACCTCGGACCTGGGGAACTCGGTTCGAGTCTCGGTAACGACGCCAAAAAACCCCTGTGATTCTGGGCAAATCACTTAATCTCCCCGTGCCTATGTAAAGCGCTCTGATAACTGATTCGGTTCGGTTCAATTTCGCGCTATATAAAACTCTAAAAAAAAAAAAACTTACTTCATTGGTATCCCTTCACATATATTATCTCCTCTGTACTCTTCAACAAGCGTAAATTTCATCTGCAACCCTGAGTAGGCCTCACCTTAAACAAACCTCTGGATAGGCCACACCTTATTGTCATCCTGAATCAATAATTTAAAATGTTAGGGACAGATTTATGATAGGTGTATGCCTCTTTTGCGTCTCTGTGCGTCATTTTTGTGACGCAGCGGCGGTGCAAAAGATTTGCTATGTGGCGACATATTTACAACTTGATGCATCTAGGCAGATGTGTCATGCTGTAAAGTCCCGTGCCACATGAAACCGATGCAGCAGTGATGCAAAAGATGCACCATGTTGCAAGACAGGCCTCACTTCATCTCCAACAAGATAAGAAGCTGAATTTTCTGTAAATGTCAAAATTGTTGTATACACTGCTGAACTTCTGTGTACTCTTTGATATGCTAGACTCCATCTGCACTATGAGATACCTAAGCAAAGGAAACACAGGTGATGTGATTGTGAAATGAGGAAAAGAAACTCCACATTTTTCAATTACATCACCTGTGTTTCCTAAGTTTACGAATGACATTGTGCAGATGAGGTTTAGGTCTGTCCACGGACACAGAAGAGGTCTGGCCTTTGTTCAAGAGTGAAGTGGATATGACTCACTTCATTGATAGGCCTGCACATGTATTATCTACTCTGTATTCTTCAACAACCCTAAATTTCATCTGCAACCCTGAGTAGGCCTCACCTCAAACAAACCTCTGGATGGCCACACCTTATTGTCATCCTGAATCAATCATTTAAAATGTTAGGGACAGATTTATGATAGGTGTATGCCTCTTTTGCGTCTCTGTGCATCATTTTTGTGACGCAGCGGCGGTGCAAAAGATTTGCTATGTTGTGACATATTTACAACTTGATGCATCTAGGCAGATGTGTCATGCTGTAAAGTCCCGTGCCACATGAAACCGATGCAGCAGTGATGCAAAAGATGCACCATGTTGCAAGACAGGCCTCACTTCATCTCCAACAAGATAAGAAGCTGAATTTTCTGTAAATGTCAAAATTGTTGTATACACTGCTGAACTTCTGTGTACTCTTTGATATGCTAGACTCCATCTGCACTATGAGATACCTAAGCAAAGGAAACACAGGTGATGTGATTGTGAAATGAGGAAAAGAAACTCCACATTTTTCAATTACATCACCTGTGTTTCCTAAGTTTACGAATGACATTGTGTAGATGAGGTTTAGGTCTGTCCACGGACACAGAAGAGGTCTGGCCTTTGTTCAAGAGTGAAGTGGATAGGGGAGAGGGGTTGGCCTAACGGCTAAGGCGCTCGACCTCGGACCTGGGGAACTCGGTTCGAGTCTCGGTAACGACGCCAAAAAACCCCTGTGATTCTGGGCAAATCACTTAATCTCCCCGTGCCTATGTAAAGCGCTCTGATAACTGATTCGGTTCGGTTCAAGTTCGCGCTATATAAAACTCTCAAAAAAAAAAAAACTTACTTCATTGGTAGGCCTTCACATATATTATCTCCTCTGTACTCTTCAACAAGCGTAAATTTCATCTGCAACCCTGAGTAGGCCTCACCTTAAACAAACCTCTGGATAGGCCACACCTTATTGTCATCCTGAATCAATAATTTAAAATGTTAGGGACAGATTTATGATAGGTGTATGCCTCTTTTGCGTCTCTGTGCGTCATTTTTGTGACGCAGCGGCGGTGCAAAAGATTTGCTATGTGGCGACATATTTACAACTTGATGCATCTAGGCAGATGTGTCATGCTGTAAAGTCCCGTGCCACATGAAACCGATGCAGCAGTGATGCAAAAGATGCACCATGTTGCAAGACAGGCCTCACTTCATCTCCAACAAGATAAGAAGCTGAATTTTCTGTAAATGTCAAAATTGTTGTATACACTGCTGAACTTCTGTGTACTCTTTGATATGCTAGACTCCATCTGCACTATGAGATACCTAAGCAAAGGAAACACAGGTGATGTGATTGTGAAATGAGGAAAAGAAACTCCACATTTTTCAATTACATCACCTGTGTTTTCTAAGTTTATGAATGACATTGTGCAGATGAGGTTTAGGCCTGTCCACGGACACAGAAGAGGTCTGGCCTTTGTTCAAGAGTGAAGTGGACATAACTTACTTCATTAGTAGGCCTTCACATGTATTATTTCCTCTGTACTCTTCAACAAGCATACATTTCACCTGCAACCCTGAGTAGGCCTCACCTCAAACAAACCTCTGGATAGGCGACACCTTATCGTCATCCTGAATCAATCATTTAAAATGTTAGGGACAGATTTATGATAGGTGTGTGCCTCTTTTGCGCCGCTGTGCGTCACTTTTGTGACGCAGCGGCGGTGCAAAAGATTTGCTATGTTGTGACATATTTACAACTTGATGCATCTAGGCAGATGTGTCATGCTGTAAAGTCCCGTGCCACATGAAACCGATGCAGCAGTGATGCAAAAGATGCACCATGTTGCAAGACAGGCCTCACTTCATCTCCAACAAGATAAGAAGCTGAATTTTCTGTAAATGTCAAAATTGTTGTATACACTGCTGAACTTCTGTGTACTCTTTGATATGCTAGACTCCATCTGCACTATGAGATACCTAAGCAAAGGAAACACAGGTGATGTGATTGTGAAATGAGGAAAAGAAACTCCACATTTTTCAATTACATCACCTGTGTTTCCTAAGTTTACGAATGACATTGTGCAGATGAGGTTTAGGTCTGTGCACGGACACAGAAGAGGTCTGGCCTTTGTTCAAGAGTGAAGTGGATATGACTCATTTCATTGGTAGGCCTGCACATGTATTATCTCCTCTGTATTCTTCAACAACCCTAAATTTCATCTGCAACCCTGAGTAGGCCTCACCTCAAACAAACCTCTGGATAGGCTACACCTTATCGCCATCCTGAATCAATCATTTAAAATGTTAGGGACAGATTTATGATAGGTGTGTGCCTCTTTTGTGCCGCTGTGCGTCACTTTTGTGATGCAGCGGCGGTGCAAAACATTTGCTATGTTGTGACATATTTACAACTTGATGCATCTAGGCAGATGTGTTATGCTGTAAAGTCCTGTGCCCCATGAAACCTGTGTCAGGTTTCATATAGGTGTTTTGTTGCAGGGTGGGCATTCATTTGCATGAAAGCCCTGTAAAACTAACACAGTGAAATTTAGAAGATTTCACTGAGTCAGCTTTATAGCATTGCTGAATCAAATCCTTATGCCTGTTTGAAATATCCTAAGGAGAGATGCACCATGCAATGTGAGGCTTCCTCCTGTGCATTGCAGTAGACATGTCGCGCTTACGACGTGATTCCTGCAATGTGCTGCTTTTGCAGCACAGATGCGTGACGCATCTGTGCTGTTTTTGCTCAATGGTGCTCCACATTGTAAATGCGGCACACCATGGGTGGCAGAGCAGCGGTGCACATTAACTGGTGCATCCGTGGGGATGCGCCAGTTAACATAAATCTGCCCCTTTACATTTAAGTATGAGCAGGGGACACAGAGTCGGTGAGGCTTATCCAAGGTTAAGAAGAGATGAGTCCTGTTCACTGAAAACTTGGACATAGGCCGCACCTCCTCAGCATCGCTGGACATGGCTAAATAATAGCTGCAAAATGTTACTCTTGTTAAACAATTTCACTATTATAATCTCTGAGATTTGTCTCTTACTCTGCAACATCTCATTGTTGTTCTCTTTCTTTAAAGATAATGACAACATCAACCATGAGTGATAATGAGCAATCAGTTGATCTCGACCTTATCATTGAAATTGTGATTGAAACATCAGTGGAAGTAGATCCCTTGGATGATTTAAATCCTGAGGATGATGAAGAACATGATGAGGATGCCGATTTGTCAGAATTGTATGACATAGGGTGGGAAGCTGACCTGCTCGAGCCTATGGAACTATAAACATTTATTTTTCAAATGTACTTGAAATGAAAAGTAAAAATGTAAACTGTTTCATTTAAAATTAAACACAACTTCAAAAACAGGTTATGTGTAGTGTCTTTAATGAAATAGTAAAATATGCTCATAAAATTAGATCAGATTCACATATAAAACAGAACAGGTAAAATGTAGAAGCATTCCATTTCTTTGCTACTATTTGTGATTTCTAAATTTGCCAATGCACTAAAAATTATTCTATGTAAAAATAACAAGTAGTGTGTTAAGTTTTTGATGACTGTTATTGATTTACTGTTTGCTAATAGTGGTTAATAACATTTTTTATTATATTTTACCACAGATTCAACTGCAGATCATTTCAAAATTAAAGAATGCCTTCGAAGGACAGAAGGCGAAAGGCTACCAAACATCAAAGACAGCAGCTCCAAAAAATATTGCAGCAGACCTCTACAATAAAAAATTGTCAAGTCACCAAGAAAGGTCCGGGTAAGATAAAGAAATCATTCATAAGAAATATTTGTAGAAAAAAAAGTAGTACTACAGAAAATGTTTTAGTCCAGAAAAAGAGAAGCAATTTAAACGGAAAGGGAAGGCCATTCAAAAATGTTACTGCTAGAGCAGGAGATAACTCTGTGCATGATAGTAGAAGGAAAAATCAGTTTAGGGACATTCGTAGACGAATGTTCCGCAACAGGATAATTGGCAATTTGTTAAAAAATATTAAGAAAGGTCAGCAGAAAGTGGTTTTTTATAAGAGAAAAAAAAATTTGAGAAAGTTATTGATCAGGCATTTGAAATTAAGCGAAAGTTATTTATTTTGATAATCAATAGAATTAGGAAGCTAAACAAGGCAATTTATGATTTCAAAAGAAATAGTAGATGGAAGAGAACAGTTAATCGTAGTAATTTTTGTGAAGTTTTTTCAGGAGAATGGATGCATAGTTCAAGTTGTGAGGCATTTTTTAATGAGGAGAGTTATTTCCAGGATAATGATTTGGTGCATGCAGTTGACATCAGTGGTCGAGCTTATGAGGTGAAAGATGGTTGTCCAGTTGAAAAAGAAAAACTTGTGACAACAGAGGCGGAAGAGGTGTTAGGTAATGAAGTTTTAGGAAGACGTCCTAAGGGACCTGTGTACACCTGGAAGTGTAGTAGTATTTGCAGTGTGCGACAGGATTCCATCAATTTGCTTTGTGATTTTGTACGGACATTTAATAAGAAAAGTTTGAAGCAGAAAATGAAGTTGTTGCAAGAATTAGATCCTTGCAGAGTGAGAGAAGTGACAGGTTTGCATGGTCATTCACTGGCTTGTCTTTCCAGGAGAGTATGCCAGAGTGTTTTTCATCATTTCAGGATGCTAGCAGTGCATCATAATAAAGTGAGGAAATTAGTTAGAATGTTGTATTATGCTAAGAGTCCAGCAGTTATGCTTAAACAATTATGCACTGCTCTTTTGCATGGTTCTGAAATAGATGTGAAGAATATTTGTGAAGAAATTGAGTTTTGTTACTTTGGAAGTAAAGAGGAGAATGTTGAAATTGACCCAGAAGAAGAGGGTAATGTGGAAGATAGTGTACAGGTTTCCAGTACAGATAATTTTCAGAAGGAAATTGCCACGTTTCAGGTGAAATCAAGTGAGAGGCCTAATTTCACTTGTGTGTGTTGTCGACGCACTTATTATAAGAATCAGACTAAGTTAGTGGATTTATATGCAAAAAGTGAAAGGGAAAATAATAGTGAATGGAAGGATTTCGCAATATACTTGATGGTAGAAAATTGTTTTGATTTGGGATTGGATCAACGTGTGTGTACTTATTGTTGTAACAAATTAAATCAAAACCAGATGCCTGCTAGAGCGGTTCATAATAATCTGGAATTGGTTGACATTCCTTCTGAATTGAAGGATTTAAATACTTATGAATCTATTTTGATTCAAAGTATCCATCCCTTTCAGGCTATTGTAAGAATGGAGCCAAAGACAGGGAAATTGCCTCCATCAGATTTACAGAGAGGATTAAAGAGAAGAGTTGTTTATTTGCCTCTAGATTTGAAAAAAAACATTAATACAATTGGAGTAGAAAAAGTGGAAGAGGAACCTCTGGTTATCTTAGTTAATGGGGTTCCGACAAAGAGTAAGAAAATATGGCAAGATTTAGTGGATGTTAGGAAAGTCAAAAAGGCAACATTGTATTTGAAAAAAAACAATAAGTACTATAAGAATGTATATGTTGCAGAAGAGGAAGTAAGTGAAGAAGAGGATAGCAATTTGTGTGCTGGTCAAATTGAGAAAGTAGAACCCTCTAAAAGTGAAGAAATATATGAACATTATAGTGTTCATCCTTTGCATTCCAAGGAAGTCATGGGGAATGCTATTGAGTTGTTTCAAATGAAACAAGCCAAAGGGAGTCCCATTAGTGTTTGGGAGGAAAGTTTGGAAGCTCGGTGTTTTCCACAGCTATTTCCAACAGGTCAAGGAGGAAGATATGATGAGCGACCTCATCAAATTCCTGCTTCTGAATACCGGACTTTACGATTGTATGCAGAAGATGCTAGGTTTCGACAATGCATTCCCTATTTGTTTCATCTCCTGTTTGAAAGCGATCTGTCTGGACTGTCATATGCAGTGAACCACATCTTGAAAAGTGGTATACAGATGCAAAACATCTCTGCAAGTGACTTTATGGATAAAGTCAATGTGCAAGACAGTATTTTGGATTGTCACCTGATTAATCTCATGGCGTGTCAGCGTGGTACTAATGAGTACTGGTACCGTCGTCATGGTGATTTAAAATGTATGCTGAGGAACTTAGGAACTCCCACATGGTTCCTCACTCTGAGCTGTGCCGAGTATGGCTGGGAAGACTTACTTGAATTTCTACGAGAGGCAAATGGAAACATTGAAAATATCGAATTCAAGACACCCGGAGAACTGTGCTCTTTGGATCCAGTGAATGTATGCAGGTACTTCAATCATAGATTTGAAGCTATGATGTCTTTCATCATGAATAAGAAGAATCCACCTCTTGGAGAGGTGTTGGATTTCTTCTGGAGAAAGGAGTACCAAGCAAGAGGTGCTCCTCATATACATATGCTGCTGTGGATCAAGGATGCACCTAAATTTGGAACAGATCCAGAAGACTTAGTGATGAGTTTCATACAACAGTATTCTACGTGTGCTGTTCCAAACGCAAAGGAGAAGAAAAGCCTAGAAGAACAAGTTCAACGTTTCCAAAGCCATCGTTGTGGAAAGTACTGTCGTCGTAAATTCAGAAACAAGGACACGTTCTACACCAAATGTCGTTTCGGCTTTCCACGACCGGTGATTTCTAAAGGAAGAGTAAACAGTTTGATGTCTTTGCTGTGACATAATGTGATGAAGAAATCACCTAAAAACACATACAATTTGAAAAGGAACGAAGAGTCCAAGTACGTCAACGACTACAACCCAGTGATTTTGTCCATGTGGAATGCTAACATGGATATACAGTTTGTGGCTGATAACTGTATGGCTGTGGCTCGGTATGTGACATCTTACATCACCAAAAAAGAAAAGACAGAATTGAAGGATATGTGGGAGGACATTTCCCATGAAAAGAGCCTCAGCAAGAAGTTGTACAGTTTCAGTCTGAAGATGTTGTCACATCGAGAAATCGGAGCTTACGAATGTTCTGACCGGTTGTCTTCAGCAAGTCTCTATGCCAAATCCAGGAGTATCGTTTGGGCGAGTCTTGGTCTTGCTGCAACGCGTAATCGAGTTCTGAAACCTGTGCGGGAAATTGAGTATTTGGCAGAAAAGGAGCCGAACAGTACCGATATTTTGAAGACCAACATGTTGGATACATATTCTCCAAATCGAAGCAGTCACCTCGAGAATGTTTGTCTGTATGAGGTTCTACAAAATTACATATTCAAGAGGAACATCAAAGAAGATATTGATAAAGGAGTGTATGCTGTAATTGGAAGTGAGGGATGTCTGGTCAAGCAAAGAAAATGCCACTTGGTAAACCATCGAAAATTGAGTGGCGAATCTCCTGGAAAAAAGGAGTTTTTCTATTTAGCACTTTTGCAACTTTTTAAGCCTTGGCGTGCAGAAGAGGAACTGCTTGGAGATTTCCTCTGTTACGAAGACTCTTTCACTGCCGCCAAGGAGACCATAGAATGTCCTGTTTTTCCCAAATATCTAGAAATGTTGAATGCGGAAATCGAGCAGGAAGCAACGATTGCAGCCGAGATTGCCAGAGACAGTTCTCAGGACAGTCAGAGTTCTGTTTCATTGAGTCAGGATCCACTAGGAGGACCTGTTATCGAAAATGAAGCTGCCACTGCCATGAATGAAGTGGAAAGAGCCATGGCACATGCTCAGGAGGATGCGGTTAACTTAGAAGACTTGGAAAGACAACTCAACGTTGAGCAAAGGAAAATATATGACGAGGTTACCAACCAAATTGATCATGGATTAAGTCATGAGAAGAAAGAGTGCTCATGTACGTCATTGAAGCCTGTACGACTGTACGTGAGTGGAGAAGCGGGAACTGGAAAAAGTTTCCTCATTAAAGCAATTTCATGTTATTTGCAGAAAGGACTGAGTCATCGCTGTCTTGTGTTGTCACCGCTCCAACTGGACTGGCAGCACATAGCATTAAAGGTATTACTTTGCATCGTCTACTGATGCTGCCAGTGGAGCATGATAACAAATTACAATACCACAAGTTATCTGGAGATGCTTGTTGTGAAGTTTCAAGAGTCTTGAGGAAAATGAAACTTCTTATCATTGACGAAGTAAGCATGGTTTCCAATGTCATGCTTGCCTTTGTGCATTTGAGAATGCAAGAAGTTCTTAAAACAGAGTATGATGTGTTATTTGGTGGCAAACACATCATTGTTTTCGGAGATCTTCCGCAGCTGACACCAGTGAAAGGACAACCTGTGTTCAAAATGCTCACGCATGAAGATACCAGGAAGTGCCTAGGGAGCATTGGCAACGTCAATATATGGTTAAACTTCAATTATGCTGAACTGCATGAAAATATGCGTCAGGCGAAGGATGAAGATTACAAGAATATTCTACAAGATGTTAGAATTGGAAAAGTGACCGAGCATGGGAAAGAAGCTTTACATGCACGATTACTGTCAAATTTATATCCAGAACAAGACGTTGTGCCTGAGAATATTTTCCAGAAAATTACTGAGAAGAAATCTGGAATATGTTTGATGCCAACTCTTGCAGAATGTGCCATCTTCAACAACAAAATGTTGTATTTAGAAAACCAAGAGATTGTGAAACTGGAAGCTATTGACAGAGTAGAGCATATGGGATCAACAATTATTTTGTCTGAGAATTTGAAAACAAAATTGGATTCATTAGAGAAGACTATATCTAAAACTGCGGGTTTTGAAAAGACTCTGAATGTGTGCTTAAATTGCCGTATAGTTTTAAGAAGGAATTTACATGTTGAAAGAGGTCTGGTAAATGGATCAATGGGTAATGTTGTTGATTTTGTGAAATACAGAAATAGGGATGAAATTGAATTTTTAAAAATTAAATTTGATGGCATTGAGGAAGTACAGCTAATTGGTCGTTGTTCTGCTAGATTTTTGCTTGTAAAAGACTTATATGTTCGCCGTAAGCAGTTTCCTGTTTGCTTGGCATATGCGGTGACAATCCATAAATCGCAAGGTTTAAGTGTAGACAGTGCATTGGTGAATATTGGCAGTTCTGTGTTCAAGGAGGGTATGGCATATGTGGCATTGTCACGAGTTAGAACTTTATCGGGATTGTACTTGATTGAGTGTGATGTCACAAACATTTGTGCGGATCTAGATTGTGTTAAGGAATACAATAGGTTAAGAAGAGAGTATGCGCCACATTTGCCTCAATATCCTTTGTTTGAGAAACGTGTGGTAGGCCGGAAACGAAGAAATGTGACCAATACTAGGGAGGTTGTAGCAAAAAGACGAAAAGTCGATGAACCTGAAATTATAAGCAGAAAGAAAAAGGATTCTGTTGAAGATGTTGTTGGTTTTCAATTTGAAAACAGTTCTGGTGTCAACTGCTATGCTAATGTAGTGGTTAATGTTTTGTTTTCTCTAGAAAATGTAAAAGAAGAGATTGTGGTCAATTCGGATCAGAGATTTTGCAGTTTGTTGAATTCTGTGTTAGAGAAATGTAGCACTGATAGAACAAAAATAGAAAGTGTGTCTGAAATTCGAAATCTGTTAGACAAATGTTCAGGTCAAACACAATTCTCTCAAAATATTCAGCAAGATTGTCAGGAGTTTTTAATGTATATGCTTGATGTATTGCATGATGAAGGTGTAGATGTAGATCACCTGTTTGGGCTTTCTTATCAATGGCAGCATGACTGCGAGAACTGTATGGTATCAAGTACTACTAGTGTAGACTCAGAAAATTTATATATTTAACTTTGCCAGACAGTAAATCAGTGTCCTTTAGTAAGCTAGTAAAAGCAGCTGATCACAACATGGAGTGTAGCCAATGTAAGTCTGAAATGTTGTCAACATTATTTATACGAACATATGGCCAGTATGTCATTTTAATGTTCCAACGATGTAGGCCTGATGGAACAAAATTGACAACTTTGATAAAAAATGTTGTGGCTTCGCAGTTGTCAATATCAGGAAGGACTTTTGTAACTGCAGCAATTATATATCATGACGGTCCTTCAATAACATCAGGACATTACACAGCTTATTTAAAGTCTAGAAATGGCTGGTCATTCTGCAATGATTCTGTTTTAACTTTCAAAAAAAAATTGCCTTATGACCTTTAAAATTCTTACCTGGTGTTTTTAAAACCAAAATTTTAGGGAAAGAATCTCGGGATGTGCTCGGAGGAAATTCAAGAGGTTCTAATGGCTCCTACATAATTTGGCCTTGAGGATAAGTGTAGTACAGAGTCAAAAGTTATTTTTGAGTTTTAAATAGTTCCTGGAAAAAAAGAAGGTTTTCTTACAGAAAGTGGTGGGCACGGATTAGTTAAAGGACAACAGAGTATTTCCCAAAGCAAACGGTGTTCTTACCATAACACTTGACGTCATGGAAAAACAACTGCACTTTGAATGAGTTCAGAAAAACTGTTTCTTTTTATAAGCTAATTCAAGCAGCCAATAAAAACATGGAGTAGAGGTAATGTAAGTCTGCAATGCTGTCTAGATTATTTGACCAAACTTTTGGTTATAATGTCATTTTAAAATTCCAACTATATAAACCTGATGAAAGTAAGTCTTCAACTTTAATTACAAATGTTGTGGCTACATAGTCGTTTATTTTAGGAAGAACATTTTTAACTGCAGCTATTATATGACATGATGGTCCTTTGACAAGATCCGCTTATTACACAGCTTATTGAAAATGTAAAAAAAGCTGCTGTTTCGTAAATGATTCCTATTTGACTACGATACAATGTTGCCTTTTTACTTAAAAATATTCTTACTTTCTGTTTTCAGAAAAGAGAATTTAGGGTAGGTAACTGGCCTATAATGATTCTAGGGGTTGATATAATTTTATCTACTGTTTTAAATTGCTTTGTGATTAAAAGTGATGTAGAGAATTAAATAATTGTAGTAGTCATAGAGGTAGTGTAAGTCTGCAACATAGTAAGCAGTATCAGTGTCATAGGAAATGTGGAACATGAGTGAGCAAGAAGGGTGAGATATTACTAGTACAGGATTGTGAAAGTGATCTTGAACGTTTTCTTTCTGAAAGTTGCGGAAATACAAAATGACGGGATTTGCTTAGAAGAATTCCAAGAGTTATAAATGGCTCTTACACGATTTGGCCTTGTGGAAACGTGCGGTAGAGAGCGAGAAGTCATTTATTGTATGTAACATATTTTTCAAAACGATGGAGCTTTTCTTTCAGAAAGTGGCGGGCTGAAAATAATAGCAGCACAACAGAGTGTAAGCTGTTCATAGGATATCCTTCGACGTCATGGAAAGTAAGTTACTTTTCAGGAGTTCTGATTTCTGATTGGTTATGTTATATGGGTTTTTTAAACACAATCATTTTGATTGTGTTTTTTTTCCCCCGCTGTTATATGATGAATACCTTCAAGTCACTATTTTTAATGAAATTTGATAAATTCTGAGAACAGCAAAAATAAACCATTTAACATGTATAATTAATTCTGTACTTTTTGTATTTATGATATACATTTAGAACTGTGTAGTAGGCATTGAAAAGCTGAGGCTTCTATAAGTGTCAAAGTTGTTGCATACAGTGCTCACATTCTACGTAGTCTTTCATATGATAGACTACATCTAAACAATGAGATACCTAAGCAAAGGAAACACAGGTGATGTGACTGTGGAATGAGCAAAAAAAATTGCAAGTTTTTCAATTAAATTACCTGTGTTTCCTAACATTACACATCACATTGTGTAGATGAGGTTTAGGCCTGTTCCAGGAGACAGAAGAGGTCTCACATTTGTTCAAGAGTGCAGTGGACATGACTCACTCCGTTGGTAGGCCTGCACATGTATTATCTCCTCTATACTCTTCAACAAGCCTAAATTTCATCTGCAACCCTGAGTAGGACTTACCTGAAACATATCTCTGGATAGGACACACCTTATTGTCATCCTGAAACAATCATTTAAAATGTTAGGGACAGTTTTATGATGGCTGTGCACCTCTTTTGCGCTGCCGTTGCATCACTTTTGTGAGACAGCAGCAGTGCAAAAGATGCACCATGTTGCAAGATAGGCCTCACTTCATCTGCATCAAGATACTGTTAGTTTAAAATGTATATTTTTAGGACTGTGTAGGGGCATGGAGAAGCAGAGGCTTCTGTAAGTGTCAAAGTTGTTGAAAAACTGTTTGTCCTTCAATCTTTTCCCTTGTCTTTTCTAATTTTTAAATACATGTTTTAATATTTTTCAAATGTTTGTTCTCTCTTTCACAGATTGAAAGTATAAAAATAACAAGTGACTAAGTTAACGACAATTATAAGGTAAATGTTTTGTACTCTTTTAGTTACATTTCTATCACATTTAACTTCTATTAGTTTCACTACTTCATTTCTTTAACCCTCACTTTCCTGCCTTTGCTACTTCCCTCATTTCTTTCTCTATTACTTACTTACTCTACTCCTTCCACTATTTTTCTCAGTCCCTCTCTTCTCATACTTCCTCACTCTTGTTCACTCACTCCGTCTCTATTACTCTCACTGTCTCTGACTGATCACTCTTTCACTACTTGTTCATTATGCTTTCTCTCTGTAGTTCAAGCACACTAAGGGGCATATTATCAACACAGGCAATAAAATTATCGCTGCTTTTATCAGCAGAAAACTGCCGCAAAAGTAGCTTTAGCTGCAGTTTTCTTCCGCAAAAGCGGCTTTAGCAGCAGTTTTCTGCCGATAAAAGCAGTCATTATTGGCAGAAAACTGCCGCAAAAGCGTCTTTAGCGTCAGATTTCTGCCGAAAGCAGTAAAACTTTTATCGCCTATGTTGATAATATGCCCCTATGTTATTTACATTTATTTGCTATTTCAATCATTCCTTTTCTATTACTTCTTCTTTTCTGCATTCTGTTTTTTCTCTCTGTTATTTCAATGTTTTAATCTTAATTTGATCATTCAGTCACATTCTCTAAGAAACTCTTCTTTGTTATTCTTCTACTCTCCTTTTTTTCTTTCACTTCCTTGTCTATTTTGTTTTTCACAATTATACCCTCTTCCATCTTTTCTTCGGTAAATAGATCTATTAAACAGTATCTCTGGTTTAGTCCCTATAGCTGTCTTTCTTTTAACATTACTCTATGTTTACTTCCCTTATACTTACTCTTCTTTTTTTTAAAAAAAAATTTTATGGTTCGCTCCCGGTTTGCGTACCGGTGAGCGAACCGGGAAGCGAACCAAAAGAAATAGAGGTTGGCAGAGTGCTAAATATTCTACCAATTTTTTTATAAAGGGGAGGTAGTTCTGATAAGAACTTTTTTTTTATTGTTTTTGTTGTTTTATATTTTTTTTATTTTTTTTATGAACATTTTTTTACTTTTTTTGTATTTTTTGAACGGTTTTATATTTTTTGGGGTTTTTTTGGGGGGGGGGAACGAAAACGATTCATTGCAAAAGGCTCAACAGGAGCAACAAAAAAAAAAGAATTTATTCTCTGGGGCGTTTCGGACAAACATGATTGTCGATAGCTCTGTTGATCAGAGTGATGCTACTTTCTCTGTAGCAAATGAATTGGTTACAACGCACGCACACTTGTTTCACTTCCCCGAACCTCATCTGTATATTTGGGACCATCTCCCTCGCCTCTGGTCCCGTCACTTCCTGTACAACTGATCTTCTGGCCATAGAAGGGGGATTATCTTGCTGGTCACGTAACTGCGCAGCACTGTAGTTGATAGGGTGCCACCTCTGCATATGGCGATGCATTGTATAATTCCCGTAACTATATTTTTTATCTGTCCCTCTGGACAGACTTTCTTTACATATAAGGCAAGTTACGTACCGGGCATTGACTTTTTTTTGGCCCCGGGGATATTTAAAAAATTGCCAAATATAATTTTCTTTGACATGAGACCTCCTGGGCTCCTCACGCAAAAACTGCCTCTCTTCCTGCTCTTCCTCTTCTTCCTCTTCTTCCTCCTCTTGCTGAATGATAACTTCAGCAGGTGGTCCTCTCTTCCTTGGAGGTGGTGGAGGTGGTGGGGAAGCACCAGCTGAAGCTACTAATGAAGCCATTGCTCAGTGATCACAAAAGGTCTTCCTCTCACAAAGATGAAAGTCAGAGTGAGGAAAGAAGGAGGGGTTTTCATCATTTGGGAAAAACAATAGTTCTAAACCAATTAAAAGTGTTACTTTTAGGTCACATGACCTAGTCTTACATCATTATGAAACTAAAAGTGAAATGAACCAATGAAAGGTGTTATTAACAAGTCACATGACCTGTTGTGTTTACGTTACGCGCTTTGGGCCGCGTCCCGGATCGCTTCCGGGAAGCTGCGCTTCGCGCCTCGTTCGCGTACCGGTTCGCTTCCGGGTACGCTAACGCGGCGCGTCATATGACGTTTCACGCGACAACGCGATACGTCGCGCTGACGCGACGCGTCACGATGTTGTTTTCTAACGCGGCAGTTGCGCAAACGGAACATTTACCGGTTCGCGGACCGGGTCGCGGCACCATTTTGAGCTAACGCGAAGCGACCCGGTTCGCGGACCGGGAGCGAAACAAAAAAAAATAATAAAAAAAATACATAACATTTTTTATTAATAAACATATAAAATATATTTTTTGATTTAAAGAAGAATACATTTTAAAGCTTTTGATATTTGCTATTAAAAAACCATTGAAATTCACAGAAAAAACCATAGGTTATAGACCATATATAGTTAGGAATTAGCATTTACAAAACCTTGAAAATTCACTGAAAAAACCATAGGTTATAGACCATATATAGTTAGGAATTAGCATTTAAGAAACCTTTTTGAGATGTCATCAGTGATGTCATCAGTGATGTCATTTGAGATGTCATCAGTGATGTCATCAGTGATGTCACTGACCATGTCATGAATGATGTAATATGTGACATGATCAGCAGTGGATTGCAGGTGCGCGATATATAGTTAGTACAACTAACGATATATGGAATTTCAATAGTTTTGTGTGAGTAAAAAAAAGGTTTCTTAAATGCTAATTCCTAACTATATATGGTCTATAACCTATGGTTTTTTCAGTGAATATATATATATATATATATATATATATATATATATATATATATATTCACTGAAAAAACCATAGGTTATAGACCATATATAGTTAGGAATTAGCATTTACAAAACCTTGAAAATTCACTGAAAAAACCATAGGTTATAGACCATATATCGTTAGGAATTAGCATTTACAAAACCTTATTTTACTCACACAAAACCATTGAAATTCCATATATAGTTAGTTGCACTAACTATATATCGCGCACCCGCAATCCACTGCTGATGATGTCACATATTACATCATTCATGACATGGTCAGTGACATCACTGATGACATCACTGATGACATCTCAAATGACATCACTGATGACATGACTGATAACAACATCCAGTGATTTTTTGTTTCTGTAAAGTTTAAATATGTCTTACATATTGAAGATTGAGTGGATGTGTAAGTGTCTGGACGAAGGATTTAGTAGGTGCATGACTAACTGTATGAGTGAGTGATTAAATGTGTCTCACTGAGTGCATGGGTTAGTGACTAAACTGTCTTAATTTGTGCATCATTATGTCTGTTGTTCTGTAAACTGCTGCATGTGTTGATCAGTAGCTGTATGAGTAACTATATGGGTTATTGATTGATTCCCCAAGTATTTGTATGGGAGACTGAGTGTGTGTGTGGCTGGCTGGGAGGTGTGTGACTCTGCAGATCAATGTGTACTTGTATCAATGATTGTATAAGAAGGTAAGTATGTGTTAGTATATGTTTGAAAATGTAAGGTGCTCTATGTTTAACTGTATAGACAAGAAAATGGAAGTGTCATTGATTCTTTACATGACTGACTAGGTGAGTGAGTAACTCCATGGATGAGTGGCAGACTGTGAGTGTCTGTATAGGTGTATGAGTGCATATGATAGTGTTGTAAAGATGAGTGATTGTATGTATGAATGATTGTATGGGTGAATGAGTGAAGGTGTGTGTAGACGTAGGAATCAGTGAGTGCGTATGTAGTAACTAGTATTGGTGTGTCAATGGTTTCAAAAATTATACTCTGTATTTAACACTGGGTGAAACAGAGGTTATATTAAAATGTGAGGAGATGCATTGTATTGTCACATGAATGATATCATCAGTGATGTGGTCATTGATGTCAAATGAGATGTCATCAGTGATGTCATCAGTGATGTCATTTGAGATGTCATCAGTGATGTCATCAGTGATGTCACTGACCATGTCATGAATGATGTAATATGTGACATCATCAGCAGTGGATTGCGGGTGCGCGATATATAGTTAGTACAACTAACTATATATGGAATTTCAATGGTTTTGTGTGAGTAAAATAAGGTTTTGTAAATGCTAATTCCTAACGATATATGGTCTATAACCTATGGTTTTTTCAGTGAATTTTCAAGGTTTTGTAAATGCTAATTCCTAACTATATATGGTCTATAACCTATGGTTTTTTCAGTGAATTTTCAAGGTTTTGTAAATGCTAATTCCTAACTATATATGGTCTATAACCTATGGTTTTTTCAGTGAATTTCAATGGTTTTTTAATAGCAAATATCATAAGCTGTCGAATGTCAAGTACGTGGTAAGTAAAAACATTTTCGTGTTTATGCACACTTATCTGCTTTGAATGCTGCCCCCCCCCTCATTTCTATTAGGAGTACTCTCTCTTTGCAGATAGTGAAAGGTAGTTAACGCAGGCCTTTGCCCCCGTTGTAATACGTCGTGCCTGCTTCTCTCTCCATTTGATTGATTGTTATCCAAGCATTTACTGTTTTAGAATTGGTTCTCTTTGGTTCATTCTCTATTTACAAACAAACACAGAGTCGCAATACTCTGTTTAGTCTTTGCAGATAACGAAAAATCGTGTAAAAAAACAAAAGGAATCGAGCAAAATCAGTAGGCCACTAATGGGATCTCTTTTTGACCTCGCTAAAATAGAAACATTAGGAACAACCCCTCATGACAAATACGAAACTAGTGAGATGAACTGAACTCCACACAATGATGGCTGCAAAACAGCTCGGCTCCGCCACCCACCCCGCCCAAAATAACGATAAAGAGCGGCTGCCATGATTGGTTGCGGAATGGCCACGACGGAGCTACGAAATGGTGGTGCTCTCATGCTAACCCCAGCTTCAGTCTGAAACATCCAGAAACACTGTAGACTACCAATTCGATCAGTTCCGGTAGCGCCCCAATGTAACCCGGTAGAGAAGAACTAGCCCTCCCCTCTTTGACTGATGGTTCTTGTTGCCTGTCCCTTCTGTTGTCATTTAACAGAACTATTTAGCCTGCTGAAAGGGGTTGTGTTCCGACCGCTGGTTGGTGGAGACATTTTGACTATATTCTGGACCTGCGTTGTCGCGTAATGCGTCATATGACGCGCCGTGTTAGCGCATCCGGAAGTCATCCGGGGCGCGACGCGCAGCGCGTAACGTAAGCATAACAAGTCATGTGACTTGTTAATAAAACTTTTCATTGGTTCATTTTACTTTTCTTATTCTAATGATGAAAGGCTTGGTCATATGACCTAAAAATTACGCTTTTTATTACTTCCGAACATTATTTTTTCTTAAATATATGTTATAATGTTCCAGGCTAATGTACTTTCCCGGAAAATTTACAACTGTCCTGCAAGTAAAATATATTCTTTTTTCGAGAAAAAGAGCGTTTCTTCGTCCCATGACGGAGCCGTTGAGCAAAAGAGGGTCGACCTGCTGTCTTAGTCGCCGATACGCCTGAATATGAGATTCTTATCGATCACTTTATGTTGCAGGAGTAGAAAACACAACAGCCCTTGACCATTTATCTTTACTGCGTTCCTGCGTATTATACCTTTTACCCTTCATGTAATTGGTCTGCTTTATTTCACTTGCCTTTTAATGATTCTAAAACAGTGACTATTATTAAAAACTTTACCAATGTATATACTACTACCATGTTTTCTTTTAAAAACCTTTATTGTGAAAATTTCATTATACAAATACGAGCCTATAACCACGTGGGCCGGCCACGGAGCAAACTGTAATCGTATATGATGAGTAGACATTTACACTGTAGAGGAACGTAACGGGCGGGCCATTAGGTTGCAAGAACTAAGGTGTCTAACAGTTGCGGAATTGGTGGACGTACATTTTATAATTAAAATACGACAGGGCCAGTTACAATAAAATTATCTAGATATACATTTGCGGGCAAGTACCATGGGTGACGTTAATTCGAACTTTCAATAGTACAGTAATCAATAACACATCAGAACTTAATATCAATAGGGATGTCGAAATATTCAATCAATTCTCGTCCCCGCCCGCCATGTGCTTCAAAACTGCATACGTATCTCGTGATTTCAAGGTTCTGCAACCAGTACACAACAAGGAGTTACGAGTCCCATTTATTCCGGCGCCATTTTGGGCGAGGACGGGCAGGTCCAGGATATAGTCAAAATGTCTCTACCAACCATCGACTATGATGATGTTCATATGCTGTATTTATTAGAGTAACACTCATCTGTCCACATGAAATTAATTTGCCACAATCTAAACATGTCATTTTAATCTTTCCAAAGTTCTTCTAAATATTTGGGACCGTTTCCCTTGCCTCTGATGCTGTCAGTGCCACTTCTTTGATGAATGTACTGGCAGGTCGGGGGTTCTCCTCCAAATCTCTCTTTTATGCAGCACTATAATTAATTGGTGCCACCTCTCCATATGACGATGCATGGTATAGTTACCATAACTATATTTTTTTTCGGTTCCTCTGGAGAGTACATCGTGGCAGATGAAGCGTGTAACGTACCGGGCATTTACCTTTTTTTGCATGTACAGGAAAGGAAAAAAAAATCGAGCGTCCGAGTTCTAAGGTGTCCCAGGGCCATTTTAGTGGACCAGGCCCAAATCCAAAGAACAGGCCGCCATTTTGAGAGTCCTGTTGCAGCCGCCTGTCGCTGTAGCATCAAGAGCAGCCGAAACTCAGCTGAATGGCAACTGAAACGGTAAAGGGGCGCCCCACTACAGCAGACGAGCCTCCACCTAGGAAGGCCCGTTCACGCCGCCTCCCCCCCCCCTTCGGGCACCCCACGCCGTTATTCGGAGCAGTATTGTAGGATGGCCACACCAGTGCGGCAACTTGCTAGACATCACCTCGGTGGTAACCGAATCTCAGCGCCTTGTGGTGTCTTCTCTTCAGAAAATATTGTTGCGCTGCCTTTGGCCCCATTCGCACATCGGACCGGGAGCGAAACAAAAAAAAATAATAAAAAAAATACATAACATTTTTTATTAATAAACATATAAAATATATTTTTTGATTTAAAGAAGAATACATTTTAAAGCTTTTGATATTTGCTATTAAAAAACCATTGAAATTCACAGAAAAAACCATAGGTTATAGACCATATATAGTTAGGAATTAGCATTTACAAAACCTTGAAAATTCACTGAAAAAACCATAGGTTATAGACCATATATAGTTAGGAATTAGCATTTAAGAAACCTTTTTGAGATGTCATCAGTGATGTCATCAGTGATGTCATTTGAGATGTCATCAGTGATGTCATCAGTGATGTCACTGACCATGTCATGAATGATGTAATATGTGACATGATCAGCAGTGGATTGCAGGTGCGCGATATATAGTTAGTACAACTAACGATATATGGAATTTCAATGGTTTTGTGTGAGTAAAAAAAAGGTTTCTTAAATGCTAATTCCTAACTATATATGGTCTATAACCTATGGTTTTTTCAGTGAATATATATATATATATATATATATATATATATATATATATATATATATATTCACTGAAAAAACCATAGGTTATAGACCATATATAGTTAGGAATTAGCATTTACAAAACCTTGAAAATTCACTGAAAAAACCATAGGTTATAGACCATATATCGTTAGGAATTAGCATTTACAAAACCTTATTTTACTCACACAAAACCATTGAAATTCCATATATAGTTAGTTGCACTAACTATATATCGCGCACCCGCAATCCACTGCTGATGATGTCACATATTACATCATTCATGACATGGTCAGTGACATCACTGATGACATCACTGATGACATCTCAAATGACATCACTGATGACATGACTGATAACAACATCCAGTGATTTTTTGTTTCTGTAAAGTTTAAATATGTCTTACATATTGAAGATTGAGTGGATGTGTAAGTGTCTGGACGAAGGATTTAGTAGGTGCATGACTAACTGTATGAGTGAGTGATTAAATGTGTCTCACTGAGTGCATGGGTTAGTGACTAAACTGTCTTAATTTGTGCATCATTATGTCTGTTGTTCTGTAAACTGCTGCATGTGTTGATCAGTAGCTGTATGAGTAACTATATGGGTTATTGATTGATTCCCCAAGTATTTGTATGGGAGACTGAGTGTGTGTGTGGCTGGCTGGGAGGTGTGTGACTCTGCAGATCAATGTGTACTTGTATCAATGATTGTATAAGAAGGTAAGTATGTGTTAGTATATGTTTGAAAATGTAAGGTGCTCTATGTTTAACTGTATAGACAAGAAAATGGAAGTGTCATTGATTCTTTACATGACTGACTAGGTGAGTGAGTAACTCCATGGATGAGTGGCAGACTGTGAGTGTCTGTATAGGTGTATGAGTGCATATGATAGTGTTGTAAAGATGAGTGATTGTATGTATGAATGATTGTATGGGTGAATGAGTGAAGGTGTGTGTAGACGTAGGAATCAGTGAGTGCGTATGTAGTAACTAGTATTGGTGTGTCAATGGTTTCAAAAATTATACTCTGTATTTAACACTGGGTGAAACAGAGGTTATATTAAAATGTGAGGAGATGCATTGTATTGTCACATGAATGATATCATCAGTGATGTGGTCATTGATGTCAAATGAGATGTCATCAGTGATGTCATCAGTGATGTCATTTGAGATGTCATCAGTGATGTCATCAGTGATGTCACTGACCATGTCATGAATGATGTAATATGTGACATCATCAGCAGTGGATTGCGGGTGCGCGATATATAGTTAGTACAACTAACTATATATGGAATTTCAATGGTTTTGTGTGAGTAAAATAAGGTTTTGTAAATGCTAATTCCTAACGATATATGGTCTATAACCTATGGTTTTTTCAGTGAATTTTCAAGGTTTTGTAAATGCTAATTCCTAACTATATATGGTCTATAACCTATGGTTTTTTCAGTGAATTTTCAAGGTTTTGTAAATGCTAATTCCTAACTATATATGGTCTATAACCTATGGTTTTTTCAGTGAATTTCAATGGTTTTTTAATAGCAAATATCATAAGCTGTCGAATGTCAAGTACGTGGTAAGTAAAAACATTTTCGTGTTTATGCACACTTATCTGCTTTGAATGCTGCCCCCCCCCTCATTTCTATTAGGAGTACTCTCTCTTTGCAGATAGTGAAAGGTAGTTAACGCAGGCCTTTGCCCCCGTTGTAATACGTCGTGCCTGCTTCTCTCTCCATTTGATTGATTGTTATCCAAGCATTTACTGTTTTAGAATTGGTTCTCTTTGGTTCATTCTCTATTTACAAACAAACACAGAGTCGCAATACTCTGTTTAGTCTTTGCAGATAACGAAAAATCGTGTAAAAAAACAAAAGGAATCGAGCAAAATCAGTAGGCCACTAATGGGATCTCTTTTTGACCTCGCTAAAATAGAAACATTAGGAACAACCCCTCATGACAAATACGAAACTAGTGAGATGAACTGAACTCCACACAATGATGGCTGCAAAACAGCTCGGCTCCGCCACCCACCCCGCCCAAAATAACGATAAAGAGCGGCTGCCATGATTGGTTGCGGAATGGCCACGACGGAGCTACGAAATGGTGGTGCTCTCATGCTAACCCCAGCTTCAGTCTGAAACATCCAGAAACACTGTAGACTACCAATTCGATCAGTTCCGGTAGCGCCCCAATGTAACCCGGTAGAGAAGAACTAGCCCTCCCCTCTTTGACTGATGGTTCTTGTTGCCTGTCCCTTCTGTTGTCATTTAACAGAACTATTTAGCCTGCTGAAAGGGGTTGTGTTCCGACCGCTGGTTGGTGGAGACATTTTGACTATATTCTGGACCTGCGTTGTCGCGTAATGCGTCATATGACGCGCCGTGTTAGCGCATCCGGAAGTCATCCGGGGCGCGACGCGCAGCGCGTAACGTAAGCATAACAAGTCATGTGACTTGTTAATAAAACTTTTCATTGGTTCATTTTACTTTTCTTATTCTAATGATGAAAGGCTTGGTCATATGACCTAAAAATTACGCTTTTTATTACTTCCGAACATTATTTTTTCTTAAATATATGTTATAATGTTCCAGGCTAATGTACTTTCCCGGAAAATTTACAACTGTCCTGCAAGTAAAATATATTCTTTTTTCGAGAAAAAGAGCGTTTCTTCGTCCCATGACGGAGCCGTTGAGCAAAAGAGGGTCGACCTGCTGTCTTAGTCGCCGATACGCCTGAATATGAGATTCTTATCGATCACTTTATGTTGCAGGAGTAGAAAACACAACAGCCCTTGACCATTTATCTTTACTGCGTTCCTGCGTATTATACCTTTTACCCTTCATGTAATTGGTCTGCTTTATTTCACTTGCCTTTTAATGATTCTAAAACAGTGACTATTATTAAAAACTTTACCAATGTATATACTACTACCATGTTTTCTTTTAAAAACCTTTATTGTGAAAATTTCATTATACAAATACGAGCCTATAACCACGTGGGCCGGCCACGGAGCAAACTGTAATCGTATATGATGAGTAGACATTTACACTGTAGAGGAACGTAACGGGCGGGCCATTAGGTTGCAAGAACTAAGGTGTCTAACAGTTGCGGAATTGGTGGACGTACATTTTATAATTAAAATACGACAGGGCCAGTTACAATAAAATTATCTAGATATACATTTGCGGGCAAGTACCATGGGTGACGTTAATTCGAACTTTCAATAGTACAGTAATCAATAACACATCAGAACTTAATATCAATAGGGATGTCGAAATATTCAATCAATTCTCGTCCCCGCCCGCCATGTGCTTCAAAACTGCATACGTATCTCGTGATTTCAAGGTTCTGCAACCAGTACACAACAAGGAGTTACGAGTCCCATTTATTCCGGCGCCATTTTGGGCGAGGACGGGCAGGTCCAGGATATAGTCAAAATGTCTCTACCAACCATCGACTATGATGATGTTCATATGCTGTATTTATTAGAGTAACACTCATCTGTCCACATGAAATTAATTTGCCACAATCTAAACATGTCATTTTAATCTTTCCAAAGTTCTTCTAAATATTTGGGACCGTTTCCCTTGCCTCTGATGCTGTCAGTGCCACTTCTTTGATGAATGTACTGGCAGGTCGGGGGTTCTCCTCCAAATCTCTCTTTTATGCAGCACTATAATTAATTGGTGCCACCTCTCCATATGACGATGCATGGTATAGTTACCATAACTATATTTTTTTTCGGTTCCTCTGGAGAGTACATCGTGGCAGATGAAGCGTGTAACGTACCGGGCATTTACCTTTTTTTGCATGTACAGGAAAGGAAAAAAAAATCGAGCGTCCGAGTTCTAAGGTGTCCCAGGGCCATTTTAGTGGACCAGGCCCAAATCCAAAGAACAGGCCGCCATTTTGAGAGTCCTGTTGCAGCCGCCTGTCGCTGTAGCATCAAGAGCAGCCGAAACTCAGCTGAATGGCAACTGAAACGGTAAAGGGGCGCCCCACTACAGCAGACGAGCCTCCACCTAGGAAGGCCCGTTCACGCCGCCTCCCCCCCCCCTTCGGGCACCCCACGCCGTTATTCGGAGCAGTATTGTAGGATGGCCACACCAGTGCGGCAACTTGCTAGACATCACCTCGGTGGTAACCGAATCTCAGCGCCTTGTGGTGTCTTCTCTTCAGAAAATATTGTTGCGCTGCCTTTGGCCCCATTCGCACATCGGTCCGCTACTGACGCCATCTCACAGGCTAATGGGGCGCCCCACGCCGAGTTTCAGCATTGTAGGATGGCCACACCAGTACAGCAACTTGCTAGACATCACCTCGGTGCCATCCGGATCTTGGCATCTCAGCGCCTTGTGGTGTCTTCTAGTCAGAAAATATTGTTGCGCTGCCTTTGGCCCCATTCGCACATCGGTCTGCTACTGACACCATCTCACAGGCCAACAGGGCGCCCCACGCCGACTTTTACCATTGTAGGATGGCCACACCAGTGCCACAACTTACTAGACACCACCTCGGTGCCATCCGGATCTTGGCATCTCAGCGCCTTGTGGTGTCTTCTATTCAGAAAATATTGTTGCGCTGCCTTTGGCCCCATTCGCACATCGGTCCGCTACTGACGCCATCTCACAGGCCAACGGGGCGCCCCACGCCGACTTTCAACATTGTAGGATGGCCACACCAGTGCGGCAACTTACTAGACACCACCTCGGTGCCATCCGGATCTTGGCGCGTTGTGCTGCCTTCGGCCTATTCGCACATCGGTCCGCTACTGACGCGAACTCACAGGCCAACGGGGCGCCCCACGCCGACTTTCAGCATTGTAGGATGGCCACACCAGTGCTGCAACTTGCTGGACACCACCTCGGTGCCATCCGGATCTTGGCGCGTTGTGTTGCCTTCGGCCTATTCGCACATCGGTCCGCTACTGACGCCGCCTCACGTGCCAACGTATTTTCTCCGCATTTTATACCCTATGCCGCATAACAGGTCATGTGACTTGTTTATAAAACTTTTCATTGGTTCATTTTACTTTTGGTTTCCTAATGATGGAAGGCTTGATCATATGACCTAAAAATAACACTTTTCATTGGATGAAAACTTTTTTTTTCCCCCAAACGATGAAAGCCCCACCTTGTTTCTGGATGTTTCAGACTGAAGCTGGCGTCACCAGGAAAGCACCACCATCTCGTGGCTCCGTCGTGGTCATTCCGCGAGCAATCATGGCAGCCGCTCCCCACCAGAAGCCTGCAGGAGTCGGGGGCCCCCAAAACTTTTGATGAATCCTCAAGGCGGAGGGGACGCTTTCGAGAATGGGGTCCAAGACCTAGCAGACAAGCGTCCGATTTCCAAGGTGTCCCAGGGCCATTTCAGTGGACCAGGCCCAAAAAGGAAACAGCCTGCCGCCATTTTGAGAGTCCTGTGACAGCCGCCTATCGCTGCACCGCAAGAGTGGGCGCAACTCAGCTGAATTGCGGCTTTTGACACAGTGGACCAAAAGCGGACGGAATGGCAACTGAAACGGTAAAGGGGCGCCCCACTACAACAGACGAGACTCCACCTGGAGAGGCCCGTTCACGCCGCCTCCCCCCCCCCCCGGGGCGCCCCACGCCGTTATTCGGAGCAGCATTGTAGGATACCAAAACCAGTGCGGCAACTTACTGGACATCACCTTGGTGCCATCGTTCTGCTGCCTTGGAACTATTCGCACAACAGTTTGCTACTGATGACCCACCCCCCGCGACGCCCCACGCCGGATGCCGAAATCAGTGCGGCACCCAGGCAACATCACCTGGGTGCCGTCCAGAAATCTGGACGTTGTGCTGCATTGGGACTATTCGCACAGCCGACCGCTACTTCGTTGTTTTTCCCTAAAAATGTTTATATGTTATTACTGTTTTTGTTTTGTTGTATATATTTATAAGTTATTAAAGTTTTATAATCTTACTACTTTGTTGGAGTGCTATATATTTTTAATGTGACACATAATTGTAAAAACTTTGATGTACAAAGAGTCATCCCTGGAATCTTCCGCTTCAGGCTCGGTCCCCTCCCCAATCACAATACAGGATGGTTTTCAGATAATAGGAACGCGTCTGCTGTGACGGATCTCATCGAGTGTGGGCCTTGATCTACTATAACTCCTTTGAAGAGGGGTGATTCTTTACAGCTGGGGCCATAAACTACATCTGCAGGGCTAGCTGATAGCCTAGGACCGGCCTGGACAATCGGACACAGAGGAAAAGGAGTGTCAGAGGGTGCGGTAGTGAATAGGGCGAAAGGGAGGTGTCGGGCGGGCACAGGGTGTGATTCTCAGGGAAGAGCAGCGCAGATGGGGGGAGGTTTATTACCCATGCATAAGACAGAGAGCGGGGGTGACCACTGCCTGGGGGAGATGCTTGCGAGGGTGGGGAGCCATGCTAAGGATCGACAGCGTGCAGAGAGTGGGTCTGGTCAAGGCATCTAAAATGACTGCCGTGCACGACAAAAGTGTGGCATTTGAAAAAAGGCAAGATGGCGCAGACAATGTTTTTCAACACTTCCTGATTTCCTTCGAATCGAACGTTAACAGACGTTGGGGCATATTACCAAAGTTAAGCGATATTTATCCCTAACGATGCTTAGCAACGAATTTTTTACCGCTAAGCATCGTCAGAAATTATCGCAGATAAACCTTGCTATTATCAAGGTTTATCGCAAATACGATAAAAAACGACCGCAATGCATTAATATCGCTGAAAACTCAGCGATATTCATGCATTACCGAGCTAATGCTCTTAGCCATGTTATCCACCTCCCATTGGATAACATGGCTAAGAACTGCTCAGGGCAGGTGGTAGCTTTTGGAGATATTCACGCTTATCGCGAATATTTCCAAAAGTTGGTAATAGGAGATAGCGATGTTAGCGACTGTTTCCAGTCGCTAACATCTTGGCATGCCCACTTTGCATGTCATTAGTGATAAATATCACTCACATGCAAAGTGGGGCCCAAGATGGTCGCTATCTCCTACTAGCGGTCGCTAACTGGTGTTAGCAACAGCTAGGTAATACAGAGATAATTTTATCTCCGCGGAGCGCTGTTACAGATATATATCTTTTTTTGAACGTTAATTTCTCAAAATCCACTGAAGCACATATATTGAGACCTAGCAAAGGCACATCGAGCTACCAGTCCCTACAATTTTGCCAAGTTTCGTGCAAATCCATTCAGCCGTTCGATTATTATTATTATTATTTTTTTTGCCCCGCGGGGCCCTTTTAAAACCTCCACATCAAACCTAAGAGGTCAAGGAGGATCTACTATGCCCCCTTATGGTCATTTGCCCCTTCGCTTTGGCCTCCTCTTGTCTCTCGATCCTACCGAGAGACAAGATGGCGGCCGCTACGGACTGTTTGCAATGTTTACAGACGCCGGAGAACCAATCAGCTTCGCAAAGCTCCGTAACGCGAAAAGTACGCGAAGCGGAGCGCTGTTACAGATATATATCTTTTTTTGAACGTTAATTTCTCAAAATCCACTGAAGCACATATATTGAGACCTAGCAAAGGCACATCGGGCTACCAGTCCCTACAATTTTGCCAAGTTTCGTGCAAATCCATTCAGCCGTTCGATTATTACTATTTTATTTTTTTTTGCCCCGCGGGGCCCTTTTAAAACCTCCACATCAAACCTAGAGGGTCAGGGAGGATCTACTATGCCCCCTTATGGTCATTTGCCCCTTCGCTTTGGCCTCCTCTTGTCTCTCGATCCTACCGAGAGACAAGATGGCGGCCGCTACGGACTGTTTGGAATGTTTACAGACGCCGGAGAACCAATCAGCTTCGCTTCACAAAGCTCCGTAACGCGTAAAGTCCGCGAACCGGAGCGCTGCCTGGTCCGCTGTTACAGATATATATCTTTTTTTGAACGTTAATTTCTCAAAATCCACTGAAGCACATATATTGAGACCTAGCAAAGGCACATCGGGCTACCAGTCCCTACAATTTTGCCAAGTTTCGTGGAAATCCATTCAGCCGTTCGGCCTAAAAGTGAGGCCAACCGCCCTATGGAAAACTCAATGTTAAAAACACGTTTTGGGACCCCCCTTTTTTCTCGGCCCCCCCTTGACGAACCCCCCCAAATTTCCAGGGACTGCTCAGAAACAAAATGTGCCATTTTCCTGAAAATTTCAGCCAATTCCGTCCACAAACGCCAAAGTTATTAGACATAGAATTTTCAAAAAACCCATAGAGAAAAAATCCTAACTATATATACCTACTGGCGACCGCCAGTAGGTAATATATATATATATATATATATATATATATATATATACACACACTGGAATGGCGTGCTTCAGCCACTTGGAACGGCGGTCTCACGACGGGGTTCGCCAGCCCCTCAATCTGCACACACTCCTGGTTTACGATTTCTTCATGAAAAAGACCAGAGTCGGAGCCCAAATGTAGAACGGTGCTTTCAGATTTTAATCAGCAGAAAAACACACCCAACGCGTTTCGAGATCAGCCGATCTCTTGCTCACGGGTGGAGCTTATCAGTACCATCCTTCATTTAAAGTGACATACTTTGTTTAAAGTTACACGACGTGATCATAGACACAAAGAAAACATTGAATTGGTGCAGTGTCCCCACATTTGTTTAAATAAATAAACAGTTTGTTTAAACATTCCTATCATGTTGTTAAACCAGGAAAGGAAAATTATATATATACACCGTGGAAGTCACAATTCATTTGGTAGCCAATTATTTCGAGGCAATGTATAACTGCAAGGTAAATGAAGTGTTCAACAAAATTATATTGTTGCCATATGAGATTCTCCCATGCAATCCTGCTGGTGTTTAAATAAGTTCAGGCAACATGTTGCTGTAGTTGTGTTCAAACACACAAACAATTAGTCCTTGATTAACAATACCGCCCCAGGGGGCAATGCCGCAAATTCGATTTCACCATTACAGCGACTTCCGAAATTCGGCCCAAGTGGGCAAAGTACAGTAATATTCCACTTCCTGCAAAAAAAGGAGAGAAGACAATGCTATATGTACCAGTTGTTTCTTTACAGATCGAAATAATTGGCTACCAAATGAATTGTGACTTCCACGGTGTATATATATAATTTTCATGAAGAAATCGTAAACCAGGAGGGTGTGCAATATATATATATATATATATATATATATATATATATATATATATATATATATATATATATACGTGTATTCCTACTAAAAATGCAGCCAACAAATGACCACCACAAAACAAAAGTGAACGTTGGCTTATTTATGATAAGGAATACAAGGATGGAAAGTTGGGAGTGGGCAAAGTGTGGGGGTTATAGCAGAGGCCACCACCGAAGGGGGCCTCAAGGGCCGGTACCATAACCGGCACCGAGCCCCAGACAAAACCGGTTCTTTGTGCCTTGGAGCAGGAAAGCTCTTGCGGCCCCCTGCTGCAGATGCCAGAGAGGCGCCGGCCCCCCTGGCCAATGGGGGCCCAAGCGTGATACAAACCCCCCAATGGGGAGAGACCGGGCACAAGGCGACCAAACGCCTAGGGGGGATATAAGCACTGCTCCCCCAGGTAAGCTCCTATCTTTTGGGAGCGGGGAAGCAGCACCGGGGGAAAGAAAATTGTCCCACCCACCCACACCTAAGGAACAGCTATGTCGCAGTACAAAGGAACAGGCAAGACGTTGGCGAGAAACTACGGGGATAATGGTTGGTACAGAGGCACACCGTAGTGCGGTGTGCCGGAATAGGACCGCTCACTCTGGGATGCCTTACGGCTTGGTGAATTGGCCTACCACAAGGGGGTAACAAGCAGAGATGGCGCTCGCTGCCCAGCCCCCGCCAGATGGCAGGGCACAACAAGAATTCGCAAGGTAGCAAGTTGTGGCCTAACTCAGGGACAGAAGCTACACCCCTGCGCAAAGAGAGGGCAAACCTGACCAAATGAAGCAATGACCCAGTAGTCCTAAGGACAATGCAAGCCTGCAAACAACCTGTACAACGAACTGTCAGTCTAATCTGCTATTGTGCAATGTACATATGATTTACGCAAACGCAATGTATAACAAGATGCAAACAAGGCACGACACAAAGTTGACAGCTCACCAATAATGCACAAAAGGATCCAATACATATATATATATATATATATATATATATATATATATATATATATATATATATATATATATATATATATATATATATATATATATATATTCACTGAAAAAACCATAGGTTTCACACCAGTTATAGTTAGCTGAACATTTTACTCATACAAAACAATTGAAATTCCCACGTTATAGTTAGTTGGACTCACTATAACTCGTGCGCCCGCAATCCACTGCTGATGATGTCACATATTACATCATTCATGACATGGTCAGTGACATCACTGATGACATCACTGATGACATCTCAAATGACATCACTGATGACATCACTGATGACATCTCAAATGACATCACTGATGACATCATCCATGCGATAATACGATGCACCTCCTAACAGTCTAATTTAACCTTTGATACACCCAGTGTTAAATACAAACTACCAATACCAATACCAGTTACTACATACGCACTCATTGATTCATAGGTCTACACACACATCCACTCATTCACCCATACAATCACTCATACAAAAAGACACTCATCAATACAACACTATCATATGCACTCATACACCTATACAGACACTCACACACTGCCACTCATCCATGGAGTTACTCACACATCTAGTCAGTCATGCAAAGAATCAATCACATTCCCATTTCCTCATCTATACAGTTATACAGACAACACCTCAATTATACAAACATATACTAACACATACTTACTCTCTTATACAATCATGGATACAAGTACACATTGATCCATACAGCCACTCACACAATCACTGGGTCTCATGTATGGTCATTTATATATGCCAACTCTCACATGCACTGTATTTTATATATGTACTTACTTGGACATGTAGCACTGAGATATCCATTCACTCACCAACACAGCCATGCACACAGTTGACCGCCCATACAGCGGTTTCCTCATGCACTCTTGAACCCCTACACCTGCTAAATGCTAATTCCTAACTATAACGATTGTGAAACCTATGGTTCTTTCAGTGAATTTCAAAGGTTTTTTAAAAGCTAATTCCTTGCTATATCGAGTTTGTAACCTGCAATTTTTAAAGTGAATTATTAATTTTTTTAGCAGCTGTTTTTTATAACAATTAATTATTTTTTTATTTTTTTATTTTTTTCTAAAATAAATTTTTCAATGTATTTTTCATGTGTTTTTTTTTATCATTTTGACTCAGAGCGCTCAGGGTGCGCGCACCGGTAAGCTCACCTGAGAGCGCAGCGAGAGCGCTATTCCCGCGTGCGTAAAAACAAGTATGTATTTAAAGTAAAAAATAATGCAAGACATTTAGTGGCATACTTATAAAAGTAGTATTTTTGATTTTAAATACCCGTATTTTAACTTTAAACGTATTTCCGAAAAGCTAGCAAAACGTAATTCAGGCGTGCCGCGTAAGCGCCCCCGGAAGCGCCTACGTTCGCGCCGCGTAAGTGCCCCCGGAAGCGCTCTGGTGCGCGCTGCGTAAGAGCGTCAACTTATGTGACCTTAAAATAACACTTTTCATTGGTTGTTAACAGTTTTATTTACAACTAATGAAAACCCCACCCATTTCCTTCACTACCTCTTTCACTTTGGAGAGAGCAAGACCTATTCTCTTCTGCTCTTCAATTCAGTGGAAAGAATGGCTGCAAGACCACCAAGCAGCAGTGAGAATTCTGATGAGTTTCTTGAAGAGGACCCTCCTCAGCCAAAGGTGAAGGAGCACTTTATTTGGAAAAATGTTTACTATTCCACCAGGAGAGAAAAAGGTAAATGCTCCGAAGGTGGAGTGCAAAATTTGCCAAACTGTTCTTTCACGGGATGACCCTTGAAGAAAATATAGTTTTGGAAATTCAACAATGATAAGGCATGTGCAAAGGAGGCATCCCCAGAACTATGCCAGGGAGAGTGTCAGGGACCTGGCACGTAATACCCCCAGAGATGGTGCCTCAACTTCCACCGGAGGACCAACCACATCCGTGAGAGGAAGACCAGTTGAGTTAATTCCCAATATTCAACCTGTTTTTACGGACATCACAATTAAGTGTAAGCAGTGTGATGAACTGCTTTGTTACGGAGAGCAGAGTATTCTGCTAATTGTACGTAAAAGGGAAGAACATCGCTGCCCTTGTCAGCCCTAATTTTTCATCTTTTTTTTGCTCCTGTTGAGCAGTTTGGCATTCCCTATTTTTTTTTTGTACTGAAAAAAATACCAAAAAAATTTAGAAACGTTAGGAAAAAGTACAAAAAAAAAAAAAAGAAGAAAAAAAGCAGTTCTTTTTAGAACTACCTCCAATTCTCCAAAAAGAGCTGTATTCTTTACAAATTCAAAAGGAGTGAGTGAAGTGGAGTGCAGTGAGAGAAGAAAGGAGAATGAGTGAGGGAGCAAAGAAAGGGACGAGAGGGGAAGGGAAGTGAAGTAGGGGGACTGAAAGAAGATGAGTGTGGGAGGTGAGTGAGGGGAAGGGGAGTGAACATGGGGAATGAGGATAAGTGAGGAAAGCGGAGTAAGGGAACGGGGGTGAGGAAGGGTAAGAGAAGAGCAGTGAGGTTGAAGAAAGAGTGGTGATAGAGAGTGGATAAAGGCAAGTGAGCCTGAGACAAGGGGAGTGAGGGAGTGAGGAGACAGAGGAAGTAAAGGAAAGAGTGAGAGAAAAGGACTGAGTGAGGGAGCAAAGAAAGATAAGTGAGGGAGTGTGGCTGAGTTATAGGGAGTGAGTATGACAGAAGAGGAGTGAGAGACTAAGAGGCCGCAGAGAATGAGGCTAACAGAGAGAGAATGAGGGAAGAGAAGTGTAGAAGTAAGAGGACAAAGGTAGTAAGAGAAGGAGATAGTGAAGTGGAGTAAGGAAAGTAACAGAAGGGAAAAGAGTGAAGCAGCGAAAGAAGGAAAGAGACAGGAAGGGAAGTAAAACAGGAGAGCTGAAAGAAAGTGAGTGTGGGAGTGTGGCTGAGTTATAGGGAGTGAGCGTGACAGAAGAGGAGTGAGAGACTATGAGGACGGAGAGAATGAGGCTAACAGAGAGAGAATGAGGGAAGGGGAGTGTAGAAGTAAGAGGACAGAGGGAGTAAGAGAAGGAGTTAGTGAAGTGGAGTAAGGAGAGTAAGGGAAGGGAAAAGAGTGAAGGAGCGAAGGAAGGGAAGAGAGAGGAAGGGAAGTAAAACAGGAGAGCTGAAAGAAAGTGAGTGAGGGAGTGTGTCGGCGTTATAGGGAGTGAGCGTGACATAAGAGGAGTGAGAGACTAAGAGGACGGAGAGAATGACGCTAACAGAGAGAGAATGAGGGAAGGGGAGTGTAGAAGTAAAAGGACAAAGGGAGTAAGAGAAGGAGTTAGTGAAGTGGAGTAAGGAGAGTAAGGTAAGGGAAAAGAGTGAAGGAGCGAAGGAAAGGAAGAGAAAGGAAGAGAAATGAAGGAGAAGGTCTGAAAGAAGGTGAGTGTGGGAGGGGAATGAGGAAAAGGGGAGTAAACATGGGGATTGAGAATAAGTGAGGGAAGCGCAGTGAGGGAACGGGGGTGTGTGTGGGTGAGAGAAGAGTAGTGAGGTTAAGCAAAAGAGTGTTGAGAAACTAAATTTTGTACGTCAAGCTTACCTTATAAGTAATGTAAACTTAATTACATATTTTCAGTATATTTAATATCTGTGGAAGAGAAAAAAAGTAAGTTATAATATTTATAATATATATTTCACAATACAAGAGAGAAAGCAGGAGATTAAAAGTCATAAAAGGGTAGTAAGAGATAAAGTAGGAGTGAAGGACTCAGAAAGGAAAACAAAGGAATGGTGAAGGTCAGAGAGAGTGAAAAAGAAATAGAGAGAGAGCAAATTACTATGAGGATAATACATGGATACATTCAATGACAGAACAAGAGAAGGAGGGAGAAATAAAGTGAAAGTGAGTAAGGTACTAAAGGAATGTGCATTATGAAAACTAAAGAAAGAAAGGGGAGTAAAGAAAGGAGAGTGAGTGACAGGGATATAGGAGTGAGTGATGGTGGATTCATGACATTGAGGGATGGAAGGTGAGTGAGGGTGAATGTAGGGTCGTAGGACAGTGAGGGGACAATGGGAGTGAGGGTAACAGAGAGGGAGTGAGGGAAGACAAGTGAGAATATGAGAGAATAGAGGGAGTGAGAAAAAGAGTGAGTAAAGGGGAGTTAGGTGAGTGAGGGAAGGGGAATGACTGAGGGAGCAAAGGAAGGAAAGAAGGGGAAGAGAAGTGAAGCAAAGGGACTGGGAAAAGGTGAGTGCTTGAGGAGAAAAAGAGCAAGGGGAGTTAAGGATGATGAATGAGGATAACTGAGGGAACCGGAGTTAGGGAACAAGGATGAGAGAGGGTGAGTGAAGAGCAGTGAGGTTGAGGAAAGAGGAAAGATAGAGGGAGGATAAAGGCAAGTGAGCATGAGACAAGGGGAGTGAAGGAGTGAGGACACAGAGGTAGTGAAAGAAAGAGAGACAGAAAGGGACTGAGTGAGAGAACAAAGAAAGGTAAGTGACAGAGTGTGGGTGAGTTATAGGGAGTAAGCGTGACGGAAGAGGAGTGAGAGAGTGAGGGGATGGAGGTAGTGAAGCTAAGAGAGAGGGACTGAGGGAAGGAGAATGAGGATGTGACAGGACACAGGTAGTGAGAGAAAGAGTGAGTGAAGTGGAGTAAGGTGAGTGATGTAAGGAGAATGAGTGACTAAGCGAATGAAGGGAATAGAGGGGAAGAGGACTGAAACATAGGTACTGAGAGAACGTGAGTGGGGGATGAAAGTTAAGGGAAAGGGAGAGAAAGATAGGGAATGAGGGGTAGTGAGGGAACCAGACTAAGAGAATGGGAGTGAAAGAACGGCAGAGAGCATGAGTAAAGAGGGATGAAAGAGGGTGGATAAAAGTGAGTGAGGGTAAGACAAAGGGAGTAAGGAAGTGAGGGGATAGAGGAACTGAAGGAACTGAGTGAGGGAGCAGAGAAAGATAAGTGAGGGAGTGTGGCTGAGTTATAGGGAGTGAGCGTGACAGAAGAGGAGTGAGAGACTAAAAGGACTGAGAGAATGGGGTAAGAGAGAGAGTGAGGGAAGGGGAGTGAGGAAGTAAGACAACAGAGGGAGTGAGAGAAGGAGTTAGTGAAGTGGACTAAGGAGAGTAACGGAAGGGAAAAGAGTGAAGGAGTGAAGGAAGGGAAGAGAGAGGAAGGGAAGTGAAACAGAAGATCTGAAAGAAAGTGAGTGTGGGAGTGTGGCTGAGTTATAGGGAGTGAGTATGACAGAAGAGGAGTGAAAAACTAAGAGGATGGAAAGAATGACGCTAACAGAGAGAGAATGAGGGAAGGGGAGTGTAGAAGTAAGAGGACAGAGGGAGTAAGAGAAGGAATTAGTGAAGTGGAGTAAGGAGAGTAAGGGAAGGGAAAAGAGTGAAGGAGCGAAGGAAGGAAAGAGAAAGGAAGAGAAATGAAAGAGAAGGTCTGAAAGAAGGTGACTGTGGGAGGGGAGTGAGGAAAAGTGGAGTAAACATGGGGATTGAGAATAAGTGAGGGAAGCGCAGCAAGGGAACGGGGGTGTGGGTGGGTGAGAGAAGAGTAGTAAGGTTAAGGAAAAGACTGTTGAGAAACTACATTTTGTATGTCAAACTTACCTTATAAGTAATGTAAACTTACTTACAGATTTTCAGTAAATTTAATATCTGTGGAAGAGAAAAAAAGTAAGTTATAATATTTATAATATATATTTTACAATACAACAGAGAAAGCAGGAGATTAAAAGTCATAAAAGGGTTGTAAGAGATAAAGTAGGAGTGAAGGACTCAGAAAGGAAAACAAAGGAATGATGAAAGTTAGAGAGAATGAAAAAGAAATAGAGGGAGAGCAAATTACTAAGAGGATAATGTCATGGATACATTTAGTGACAGAGAACAAGAGAAGGAGAGAGAAATGAAGTGAAAGTGAGTAAGATACTAAAGGAATGTTCATTAAGAAAACTAAAGAAAGAAAGGGCAGTAAAGAAAGGGGAATGAGTGAGAGGGAAGCAGGAGTGATTGATGGTGGATTCATGACATTGAGGGATGGAAGGTGAGTGAGGGTGAATGTAGGGTCGTTAGACAGTGAGGGGACGATGGGAATGAGGGTAACAGAGAGGGAGTGAGGGAAGACAACTGAGAATATGAGAGAATAGAGGGAGTGAGAAAAAGAGTGAGTAAAGGGGAGTTAGGTGAGTGAGGGAAAGGGAATGACTGAGGGAGCAAAGGAAGGAAAGAAGGGGAAGAAAAGTGAAGTAAAGGGACTGGGAAAAGGTGAGTGCTTGAGGAGAGAAAGAGGAAGCGGAGTTAAGGATGATGAATGAGGATAACTGAGGGAACCGGAGTAAGGGAACAAGGGTGAGGGAGGGTGAGTCAAGAGCAGTGAGGTTGAGGAAAGAGGGAAGATAGAGGGAGGATAAAGGCAAGCGAGTATGAGACAAGGGAAGTGAAGGAGTGAGGACATAGAGGTAGTAAAAGAAAGAGAGACAGAAAGGGACTGAGTGAGAGAGCAAAGAAAGGTAAGTGAGAGAGTGTGGGTGAGTTATAGGGAGTGAGCTAGAAAAAAGAGAAGTGAGAGACTGAAGGGACGGAGAAAGTAAGGCTAAAAGAGAGGGACTGAGGGAAGGAGACTGAGGAAGTGAGAGGACACAGGGAGTGACTTAAGGAGTGAGAGAATTTAAGTAAGGTGAGTAAAAGAAGAAGAATGAGTGAGGGAGGGAGCAAAGGAAAGAAAGAGAGGGGAAGGGAAGTGAAGAAGGGAGACTGAAAGAAGTTGAGTGTGGGAGGAAGTTAGGGAAAGGACAGTAAACATGAGGAATGAAAATAACTGAGGAAAGTGGAGTAAGGGAGCGGGGGTGAAGTAGACTGAAAGAAGGGCAGTGAGGTTGAGGAAAGAAGAGTGATAGAGGGTGGATAAAGGCGAGTGATTGTAAGAGAAGGGAACTGAGGGAGTGAGGACATAGAGGTAGTGAAGGAAAGAGTAAGTGAAAAGGACTGAGTAAGGGAGCAAAGAAAGGTAAGTGAGGGAGTGTGGGTGAGTTATAGGGAGTGAGCATGATGGAAGAGGATTGAGAGAGTTAGGGGACCGAGAGAGTGAGGCTAAGAGAGAGGGAGTGAGGGAAGGGGAGTAAGTATGTGAGAGGACAGTGGGAGTGAAAGAAGGAGTGAGTGAAGTGGAGTAAGGTTAGTGAGGGAACGGGAATTATTCAGGGACCAAAGAAAGTAAAGAAGGGGAGGGGGAGTGAAGTAGAGTGATTGAGAGCTGGAAAGTGGTGGATGGGAGAGAGGGAAAGTGCAGTGAAGAAATGGGGAATGAGGATAAGTGAGGGAAGTGGAATAAGGAAAGGGAGGTGAGGGAGAGTGAGAGGAGGCCAGTGAGGGTGAGTTAAGAGGAGTGATAGAGGGTGGAAAAAGGTGAGTGAGCATAAGACAAGGGGATAATAATATATATTTGATAATACAAAATACAAAATAACTTGTACAACATGTTATATGGTTTATTTTTGCTGTTCTCAGAATATATTGAATTTCTCTTAAAACAGTGACTTCAATGCTACTCATCATATGACAGCGGGCAAAAAAAAACACAATCAAAATGATTGTGTTTTAAAAAAACATACAACGTTTCAATAAATAATGTAACATTTTGAAAAAACTTATCTTAAGTCACTTTTGATCCACGTACTTTTCCATGAGGCCAAATAGTATATGGAAAGTCCTTTTCTTTGGAAATTACTCTAGAGTATTCTTAATCTTCCATTTACCTGAATTTCTGAAAGAAAAGCTCCAACATCTTTTACATTATGAAACAATAGTTTTATTTCCAATCCCTTGCTTACTTTTGATTAATATTTCCTACAATACTCACATCACACACTACGGGATACACCATCTTTTTTCTAAACACCATCTTAGCCAGCATATGATCACATAGGAGCGCCGGGACACCCCGTTGGGGTAGCTGTGCGCTATATCAAAATACACTAAATAAATAAAAATAAAATAAATAAAAATAAAATACTACCTCTATGACAACTACATGTTTTTTATTATCTTCATCACTCTCACTCGGAAAGTAATTTTGAACAACAAACTAAATTTTATTAACTGCTCCAATCTTCATAGGCCAATTACCTTCCCTAAAATTTCGGTTGTAAGAACACTAGGTAAGAATTTTGTAAGTCAGAAGGCAAACGTTGTTTGAAAGTCAATTGAGTATCATTACAATTACTCCAGCCTTTTTGATATTTTAAATAAGCTGTGTAATGTCCTGATGTTGTTGAAGGACCATCATGGTAAATGATTGCTGCAGTTGCAAAGGTTCTTCCTGAAATTGATAATTGAGAAGCCACAAATTTTTTTATTAAAGTTGTCAATTTAGTTCCATCAGGTCTACATCGTTGGAACATTAAAATTACATACTGTCCATATCTTTGTATAAATAATGTTGATAGCATTGCAGATTTACATCGAGTACAGACCATGTTTTGATTTGCTTCTCTAACTAGATTATTAAAAGACACTGATTTGCAGTCTGGTAAAGTCAAATATATAAATCTTTCAGTGTCTATTGTAGTACTACTTGAAAAGAAGCAATTGTCGTAGTCATGTTGCCGTTTATAAGAAAGGCCAAAAAGATTTTCTACATCTACACCTTCATCTTGCAATACAACAAGCATATACATTAGAAATTCCTGACAATGTTGCTGAATATTCTGTGAAAATTGATTTAGACCAGAACATATGTCTAAAACATTTCGAATTTTAGAAACACTTTGTATTTTTGTTCGATCACTGCTACATTTCTCAAACACAGAATTCAACAAACAACAGAATCTTTGATCTCGATTTTCAGCAATCTGTTCTTGTACAGTTTGGAGAAAAAAACAACATTAACCACTACATTAGCATAGCAGTTGACACCAGAACTGTTTTCAAACTGAAATCTTTAACTGAATCCTTTTCCTTTCTGCTTACAACTAGTGGTTCATCTACTTTTTTTCTTTTTGCTACAACTTCACTACAATTGTTCTCATTTCTTCTTTTTCGGCCTACCACACGCTTTTTAAATAGAGGATATTGAGGTAAATTTGGAGCATACTCTCTTCTTAACCTATTATATTCTTTTACACAATTTAGATCTGCATTAATCTTTTTGTCATCAAAATCAATCAAGTACAATCCAGATAAAGTTCTGACTCGAGATAAAGCAACATATGCCATACCCTCCTTGAACACAGAACTTCCAATATTCACCAAAGCACTATCTACACTTAAACCTTGAGATTTATGTATAGTCACTGCATATGCCAAAGAAACAGGAAACTGTTTTCTGCGGACATATACATTTTTCACAAGCAAAAATCGGGCAGAACAAAGCCTGATTTGTTGAACTTCTTCGATACCATCAAATTTTATTTTTATAAATTCAATTCCATCTCTATTTCGGTAATTCACAAAATCAACAACATGACCCATTGCTCCATTTAATAAACCTCTTTCCACATGTAAATTCCGTCGTAAAATTATACGACAATTTAAAGATGCATACAGAGTCTTTTCCACACCAGCAGTTTTAGATATTGTCTTCTCTAAAGAATCCAATTTTGATTTCAAATTCTCTGACAAAATAATAGTTGCTCCTTCATGTTCTATTTTATCAATAGCTTCCAGTTTCACAATCTCTTGATTTTCCAACTTTAACATTTTGTTGTTTAAGATTGAACATTCTTGCAGAGTTGGCATCAAGCATATGACAGATTTGTTTTCAGGAATTTTCTTACAAATATTCTCTGGGAGAATATTTTCATTTGGAAACAAATTTGAAATTAATCATCCATGTAAGGCTTCTTTGCCATGCTCAGTTAGTTTTCCAATTCTTACATCTTGTAGAATATTTTTATAATCTTCATCCTTTGCCTGTCGCATATTTTGAGGCAGTTCTGCATGTTTGAAATTTAACCATATGTTAACATTTCCATTGCTTCCTAAGCACTTCCTGGTATCTTCATGCATAAGCATTTTAAACACTGGTTGTCCTTTCACTGGAGTTAGCTGCAGTAGATCTCCAAAAACAATGATGTGTTTGCCTCCAAATAACACATCATACTCTGTTTTAAGAATTTCTTGCATTCTTAAATGCACAAAAGCAAGCATTACATTTGATACCATGCTTACTTCATCAATGATAAGAAGTTTCATTTTCTTTAGGACTCTTGAAACTTCACAACAAGCTTCTACAGATAGCTTGTGGTATTGTAATTTATTATCATGCTCTACTGGCAGCATCAATAAGCGATGAAAAGTAATCCCTTTAATGTTGTGTGCTGCCAACCCAGTTGGAGTGGTAACAACATAAGACTCCGTTCTTTTCTGCAGATAAGTTGCAATTGCTTTAATCAGGAAACTTTTTCCAGTTCCTGCTTCTCCACTCACGTACAGTCGGACAGGTATAAATGATGTACATGAGCACACTTTTTTCTCATGAGATAAACCATGCTTAATGTGCTCTGTGACTTCATCATATATTCGTCTCTGCTCAACGTTTAGTTCTTTTTCCAAATCTTCTAAGTTAACTACATCCTCCTGAGCGTGTTCCATGGCTCTTTCCACTTCATCCATGGCAGTGGCAGCTTCAATTTGTATAATTGGTCCTCCTAGTGGATCCTGACTCAATGAAGCAGAACTCTGACTGTCTTGAGAACTGTCTCTAGCAATCTCTGCTGCAATTGTAGCTTCTTGCTGTATTTCCTCGTTCAACATTTGCAGATAATTTGAAAAAACAGGACATTCTATGGTATCCTTGGTTGTATTGAACGAATCTTCATAAGTAAGAAAATCCCCAAGTAGTTCCTCTTCTGTACACAAAGGCTTAAATAGTTGCAAAAGAGCTAAGTAATAAAATTGCCTTTTGTCTGGAGAATCACAACTCAATTTTCGATGATTAATCAAATGGCCTTTTCTTTGTTTCACCAGACAGCCTTCACATCCAATTACAGCATATACACCTTTTTTGATATCTTCTCTGACGTTCCTCTTAAAAGTATAGGTTTGCAGAACTTCATAGAGACAAACATTCTCAAGATGACTACTTCTATTTGGATAGTATGTATCCAACATGTTTGTCTTCAAAATATCTGTACTGTCTGGTTCTTTCTCCGCCAAATACTCAATTTCTTGTACAGATTTCAAAAATCGGTTTCGTGTTGCAGCAAGACCTAGACTCACCCAAATGATGGTTCTAGATTTGGCATATAGACTTGCTGATGATAACCGATCAGAACATTCATATGCTCCAATTTCTCGATGCGACAACATCTTCAGACTGTAACTGTATAATTTCTTGCTTAGACTCTTTTCATGTGAAATTTCTTCCCACATTTCCTTCAGTTCCGTCTTTTCTGATTTTGTGATGTAAGACGTCACATATCGAGCCACAGCAATAGAGTTGTCAGCCACATATTGAATATCCATGTTAGCATTCCACATGGACATAATGACTGGGTTGTAGTCATTTATGTATTTGGACTCCTCATTTCTTCTTAGGTTGTATGTATTTTTAGGTGATTTTCTTGTCACAGTATGTCGCAGAGAAGACATAAAATTGTTCACTCTTCCTTTCGATGTTACTGGACGTGGAAATGCAAACGACATTTTGTGTAGAACTTGTCCTTGGATTTGTATTTTCGACGACAGTATTTTCCACAACGATGGGTTTGAAAGCGTAAAACTTGATGTCTTAAATTGTTTTCTTCTATACCTTTCGGAACAGCACATGTAGAATATTGCTCAATGAAACTCATCACTTTCTCATCTGAATCTGTTCCAAATTTTGGTGCATCTTTAATCCATAGCATCATATGTATGTGAGGAGCACCTCTTGCTTGATACTCCTTTCTCCAAAAGAAATCCAACACCTCTCCAAGCGGAGGATTTTTTTTGTTTGTAATAAAAGACATCATAGCTTCAAACCTATGATTGAAATACCTGCATACATTAACTGGATCCAAAGAGCACAGTTCTCCAGGTGTCTTGTGTTCAATATTTTCAATGTTTTTATTTGCCTCTCGTCGAAATTCAAGTAAGTCTTCCCAAGCATACTCAACACAGCTAAGAGTGAGGAACCATGTAGGAGTTCCTAAGTTTCTTAGCATACATTTCAATCCCCCATGACGACGGTACCAATACTCGTTAGTACCACGCTGACATGCCATAAGATTAATTAGCTGAGATTCCAAAACACTGTCTCGCAGTTTCACTTTATCCATAAAGTCCTTTGCCGAAGCATTTTGTAGATGTGCTCCACTTTTCAGTATATGGTTCACTGCATAAGAAAGTCCAGACAAGTCACTCTCAAACAGTAGATGGAACAAATATGGAATGCATTGACGAAACCTTGGATCTTCTGCATATAATTTTGAAGTCCGGTATTCAGATGCAGGAATTTGAACAGGTCGGTCGTCATATCATTCACCTTGACCTGTTGGAAATAACTGTGGAAAACAACGAGCTTCCAAACCTTCTTCCCATACACTAATGGGACTTCCTTTTGCTTCTTTCATTTGAAACAAGTCAATTGCATTCCCCATTACTTCTTTGGAATGCAATGGATGAACACTATAATGTTCATAAATGTCTTCACTTCTAGAGACATCAACTTTTTCAATTTGCCCAGCTGAAAAATCACTGTCCTCTTCTTCAGTTGTTTCCTCTTCTCCAACATACACATTTTTATAGTACAGATTATTTTTACCAGATACAACGTTGCCTTTTTGACTTTCCTAACATCCACTAATTCTTGCCAGATTTTCTTACTCTTTGTTGGAACACCATTAACTAGAATAACCAGAGGTTCCTCCTCTACTTTTTCTACACCAATTGTACATGGCACATGACCAGGATGTTACATGTAATCTACCATGTCTGTTTCTGTATGCAATATGTGTGTCTCTGCTCATACTATTTCACTATCTCTACTGGCAAAAAACAGACCACATATATATAAGCAAGACATAACATTCCTTTTTCATTTCAAAGGCACACCCTGGATCTTGATTGCACAGCTTAGAGCCTATTTCTGAAGTAAGAGGCCTAACAGACATGCTGCCTAAAATTCCCTACTAGTACATATACTAAAGCCTAACTGACTTTAAAAAAACATGTACTTCCATATTTTTAAAGACATCAACTAAGCATATTATTCACCCAGATCCATTTAAAATCAAGCTTGACTCACAGTGTGATCTTAGGCACATGAGACACATGTCATGACACACACACAAAGAGAGAAATGACACACAGAAAAAGAGAGATTATGCACGTGCAAAGTGACATGAGACACAGACTCAGAGTACCCTTTAAGCTAAGAGAGGCAAACTGTTAAAAGGCACAGATAACATTATTGAAAAATGTAAAAATGTAATTCCTTATTTCAAACAGACACTCAGTGTGAACCTTGACCAAAATGTAAAAGCCAGATATTTTACCAGAAAAGATTTTCCATAGTAAATCGTTTTTGACACAAAGCACAGCCCATTTAAATGACCACTACAAAAACAAAGCAGAAACCTAACTCATTTCCAAAATACATTTCCAATATGCACCATTCAATTTTTAAACAGCCTTACAAAATATCATGACACACAATGCAAGAATAAAGAAGCACAATATGCTTCTTAATCTTCCCCATAGTACATACAGCAGTCTATCTTTATTAAAATAATCATTACTCACCTTTAAAAATGCTTTGGAAGATGTAGAACAGTGACAGTCACACACACCAGATTTTCTTAAGCAGAATCTCTGAATAATGCTTCTGTCACTGCAGCCTTACAATATTGGCACAGATTCCCTCTCATTTCAGACCCATATTCTTGTACATAACCAATCAAAATTCTTCCCACACAAATTCAAAACCAAACTGCACATTTTAATTGGTTGTACATTTCAACACTTTGAAACTCACATAATATTCACCCATCCCCCCCAGTGCTCATTCACCCTGTTACCATGGTAGCTCACACCTAACCCAGCACACAGTTTAAAAGTTCATCATAGTATGTTGCAAAATAATCCAGCAAGGGTGTTTGACTTCTCAATGTACGAGCTAATTATGTGCAATGTTTCTTTAAATGACCTTTTCTCAGCCATTAAAATGACTTCTTTAAAAAAAAAAAGCATGCACCCTAATTTTCAGTGGTGAATTTTAAGAAAGCACCAATCATTTCCTGTTTTTCAAGTGCATTGAATCTCAACCACTTTTTTTCAAAATTCCTACTTTCAAACTGCCATTTCATTTCCACAACTTATCTGAATAGAAGCACATCTACCTTCAAGATGGCAAAAGTCTGGTTTGTGGGTCATAGCTTCGTCTACTGGAGTGAAAAATTTGCAAGTAACAGAGGTATTTACAACCTTGATTTACCAAATGTGGACATTGTGTGGATTGGACAGAGAGGATTAAGAAGTCACCAATTGATACCATTGATAAAATCCTTTATGCATCTACCACACCCTGACCTCATAATTGTGCACTGTGGTGGCAATGACTTGGGCACTTTGACTGGGGTAGGTCTGGAGATGCTTTTAAAGGACATCTTTGGGCAATTGATGTCACTTTTTCCAAAAACTGCCTTAGTATTTTCTAATATATGCCAAAGGCAAAAATGGAACTGGTCCAACCAATTTTGTCCACAGATTGAGAAAGCAAGTAAACATGTGAATAAAACTGTTTCTGCTTTCCTCAGAGACTATGGTATGGGTTCCATATACCACAACAACTTGCGTTACAACATGCAAGGCATCTATAGGAGAGATGGTGTACATTTTACAGATGAGGGGAATAGAGTCTTCCTCTTGAATTTGAGACTCTTCATTGGTACCTACTTGTAGGTACAACAAACTCCCACATAACACAACAGCTCTTTTCAGAGCTACCCTACCTCTAAGCACTCTAAATTATTTTTTTACTCTCATTTTTTACACTGTTTTTCCCCGTGGTGCGCTCAGGGTGTGCGTACCGGTGAGCGTACATGGGAACGCACCCAGTGCTTACCCCGTGAAAATTTCAACAAAAAAAAATAGTTTTTTTGCCCTTCAGGGTCCTTCTAGGCCCCCCTCAGAAAACCTAGGGGGTCAGAGGTGTCTACCCTGCCCCCTTTTAAATATTTTCCCCTTTTTTTTAACACCTCTTGTGTCTCGATTCTACCGAGACACAAGATGGCGGACTCTCCGGACTGTTTGGAATGTTGACAGACATCCGACAGCCAATCAGCTTTCTGCTCGCGCACTCCCGTAGCGCGCCGGGTGCGCTCCCCGGTACGCGTACCAGAGAGCGCTCGGAGCGCGCCTATAGATATATATGTGTTTTTGAAGTTAATTTTCGAAAAAAACACTGGAGCATTTTTCACCAAATATTGCAAAGGCACTTCTGCGTACCAGTCCCTACAATTTTGCAAAGTTTGGCGTAATTCCGTTTAGCGGTTCGGACTGTAGCCTTGTCTGATTGTCCTATGGAAATTAGCATGGGGAAAACACGTTTTAAGACCCCCCTTTTTTCTCGGCCCCCACTTCACGAATCCACCCGAAACTTGCAGGGAAGGAGCAGAGCGGAGCTGGCCAAAATTTTGGAAAATTACACGCAAATTCCTCAACCGGCGCCAAAGTTATTCCCAATAAAATGTTGCGGATTTCCTATGGTAGTTAGGTCCTAACTATAACTACCTACTGGCGACCGCCAGTAGGTAATATATATATACGTGTATTCCTAATAAAACTGCAGCCAACAAATGGCCACTACAAGACAAAAGTGTACTTTGGCTTATTTATGATAAGGAATACAAGGATGGAAAGTTGGGAGTGGGCAAAGTGTGGGGGTTCTTGGTTGTACAGTACTGTGTCTTCTTTAATGAACACTTTTGGCCATAGTTTAACTTGGCTCAGCAGCTAAAAGTTTCCTCAGGATATAGGGATATTTGTTACACTTGCTGAAAATGATAATGTAGTTCTGGAAAGAAAACAGGCAAACACTCTCGCCTCCCAAAATTAAATTAGAGGACCAAGCATATTTTGCTCTTTCTTATGATTACATGAGAACTGTCATCTGTACATCATGATTTATCTGTCTCAGGCTACCAACTCCTTCATATCCTATGACTATTAGAAGAAAAATGTAGATATTACTAAAACTGTTTTAAAAAATTATTACAACAGCATTTATTTTTTGTTTTTCAAATGAAAGGCACCCACAAAACATTAGTGGGTGTACTGTTCATCCTCTTTAGCGTGTATAGCATTGTATTCATTCTAAATAGGGTGGACATGACATTGGTCCATTTTGGCGGCTGTAAACCCCCAAAGTGTTATTTCCTTCTTGAGGTAAGGGCTAAACCTCCATTGAGTAAATTCTCTTAGGAGGAGGAACAGGGATTTGTGTAATACCGATTTGGCCAGAAGAATATATTGTCCCTTCACTTCTAACTGTATTATTTAGGCAAAAATTATTGCAATTTTTAATTTTGTACATGAAAATGAAGCAACAAATTCATTGTATAAGAAAGTCTTACAATGACTCTTAGCATTAATACATTTTCTGTTGTGGGTGCAATGTGGGAAGTCCTTTTCCAGTTGTTGCTTTAGTTTGAATTTAAATTATGTATTGGATGTTTGGGCAAGTATATACCTTTATTCCGTGTAGTAGCAGCTCTCGCTGAAAATTATACCCGTTGTGCAAGTGCCTTTGTTTCACCCCATGTGAAATACTGAAATATAGTTTTGCAAATTAGAAACAGATAAGTACAGAGGTCACATTAAACTCACTTGTTTTCTAATACATCCTAACTTTAGCCCATATACACCGATCGACTTCAAGCAGTGGCACAGAATCCTCATCCTAGAGTGAGTCCAGAGATTAGAGGAACTCCCTTCCACAACTATAGCAATCGCCTGATTCCTGGTTACTGAAATATTCACCCCTGCAACACTCCAACCCCTATAGGAATCCTCCTGGAGGTCAGGACTCTGTAGAATGGATCATTAATCCAGCAGTTCTATGGATAAAGGGTTCTCATGAGTAATCTCCAGGGATGACTCACAATTTTCACTACAGTACTACTGACAGATCTTAACTTTCTGCAGGGATCCGTTTTGGAACCATGATTTCTGAAATATATTGGCAACAAATTAAGTTTTTTGTCAAAAAGAAAATCCTAGAGAGCTTGGGCAACATTTTGAGAGTAATCAAATGATCAGAAAGGTAGCGTGTACCCGCTTGTAAGACTGTGCGCTAAACAACTATTCATTAGCTTGGGCTGTCAGAGGAAGACATTTAAGTAGCACCCTTAGTAGGTCTTTCTTTATTGTCTTAGTATATTCCTCTTTGTTACATGAAACAATAGTATAAGCTGACTTTGGGATTCACAGGCCCATACATAAAGCCTTTTTCACCTACTTGAAATTTGCTCTGTGCAAAGTGGCAGGCCTTGTGAGGCGGAAAGCCAGAATAAGTTCTGACCTTCTTTAAAGTTTGATGAATGAGATGTTCTGTGAAAACTTGAGGGATGTCCCATCCACCACATTACAAGTCTATAAGCACTAATAGAGTTGTAAAACATCAGATCGTGCATCTTCCACGTTTGTGATGGAGGATCCAATTCTCCACATTCCAAAAAAGGGCCTAAATATATTTAAAAGACATTACCCCTTTCTTTTCATTACCCTCTTCTTTGTCAATCAGATGGAAATGCTGACAGTTGTAAAGCTTTGAAAGGGTCTGAGTGCCCAAATGAAATCTGTTCGGGTGGACAGTGTCATTTTAAATATTTTGGGGGGCCCCAAACAAGTCATATTTGGGGGCCCCCATACGGAACAAATTTGAATTGTATTAACAATATTACTGATTCAAGTCGACAAGATGCCAAACAATACTTAGGACCTGATCACGTTTTTGGCGGACTTAGAGTGGGCCACCACACCAGCGTCCCACTCCAAGGCTGCCAAACCCGTAGTCAGTCCGCCAGACAGATTATGAGTTGTAATGCTGGCAGGCAGTCCTGCGGTGGCAGGGTCTTTCTAAGGCTCATAGGGGGCCTTAGAAAGACACCGCTGTGGGAATGCTGCAGCCCGTTCCTGCATGGACTGAAATGCACAATGTTGTGCATTAAGTTCCTTGTGGGAACATGGGAGTGCATACAGACAGGGGGGCACACCATGTGCCCCCCAGAATGCACCCCTATGCACAGAGGTACCAGGGGGCCCTGCAGGGTCCCCTTAGTTTCCTCACTGCCACACTTTTTATGGCAGGTTCACCCCCATTAAAAATGTAGTGGCGAGGAAACTAGTAATATGTTTGTTGATGCTGCAGCAGCACCGCAAGAATATTGTGGCCTCAGACTGCTGCAAGCCCGCCAAGGGATTAGGGATCCTTGGCAGTAGCAGCGTTCTAATGGCGGTCCGACCGCCAGAGTTATAATATGACAGTTAGACCGCAGGTGCACTGCCACCGCAGGTTTGGCGGTCCATTGGAACACTAAACTAGTAATCAGCCCCTAAATGACATGTTAAATGTTAACTTGGTCACACAAAAACGTTGAAATATATATTTCTTTAGGCACCAATTCTTTTTTCAAATGATAGAGAGTGGAGAGGCAGAGTAATTGGTAGAGGTGGACGGAGAGAGAGAGAGGTTATGTTAGCGTAATAGAATAAACATTGACTCCCCAATATGTGTATTCCGCAGTGTGCCACCTCTTGTTTGCAATTGCACCTTGCTAGTCACTTAAACACAAGACTTGCAATACTGCCACACAGGGCCGGCTTTAGTGCTGGTGGCGCCTGGTGCGACAATCATTTTTGGCGCCCCCAAACACATTGACCACCCTCTCTGATTCTCTCACTACCACCGGACAAAAGTGCCCCTCATCTCTTCAATCTTAAGTTATTGCTAAACACAGCGTACCCCCCTCAGGTCAGCGCCCCCTTCACAGTTCTTGTAAATAAAACAGGAGTGGGGTACCCGTCAACCGTGTTGTGATTGGGGCGTAATATTGGTTTTCACTGTCACACCTAAAGCACCACGTACAATTTGGGTTGTTTTTTCAGTTGTTGTGATTTATATACTGCAGTGCTGCTATAACTGTAAACTATATTTATGTTCCTTTCCCCCAAAAAAATTTATACATAAAATGATGCTTCCAGCACATGTCAGAATTATATAGAATCTCCTTGTTTTCTTTCAGATAATGCATTTTACATATCTTTACCAATTGTCTTTAATTAATACCAGTTGGGACATTTTTGTTCTTATACCCTTCACAGTTCAGCTGCACCAGTCGCACTGCCCTAAAGCCAACCCTGCTGCCACATAACCAGTGTGGATGACAAAATGGAGGTTTGCTGTTCCTTGCAGGCCTCCATATCTGTGCATTCTCAATCGGTCACGCAGACTTGTAGCAGGAACCTTGACTCATGAGTATTAATGAGGTAAAAATTCTGCAAAACACAGGACGGCAGTGCGACCTGACTGATAATACACCTGACCTAATATCTCCTTTCACATGAGGCATGCTCCTGCGCTGCTCAGTCCCCTATACACGACTCCGTGCTCGATGCAGCCTGCATCTATCTACTTTATCTATAATAAGGTGGCATTGCAGGAGAATAAACACGTATGTGAGAAATCACATTTCCGGACTCACCATGGTAACGATTCCTCTTTTCAGAAGCGCGGGAGAATATACAGGCAGGTCGCGAGCGTGGAGAGCCAAGAATATTTCACAAAAGATGCCGGGAAAAATACAGCGAATTAACAAAATACAATATTGCCCGAAGTGGACATTAAATGTGAATTTTGCAACAAAGCCTTTCTCTGAAAATTTGCAATGGCTAGTAGGTAATTCTGATTTCGGCCACCGTCGACTGTCTGTTTCTCTGTTAGGTTGCTGTTATCTTCTAAGATTAAGGCCCTGATTACAAATTGCGGAGTGCAGAGGCCGCAGAAATGGAATTATCGATTACGTTTGATAGGCCTGACCCTCTACACGTAATTGGTATTTCCTCCAAATCCCATTCTGTACAACTCGTAATTAAGGCCTGAGTGCTGCCTGGAGGTTCACCAATCTATTGTCATCATAAGATTATTCAAGTTTGACAAAACTTAACGTTCTTAATTTAAAATGTTTGAAGACCCGATTGCAAGTCATGCGGGAGGAAATAAGCACGTCTTTCTACCTTAATTTGACTCCATCTGATTAATATTAGTTTTTCCGCTTTCTGTTTTACCAGATGTGGAAGAACCTGACCCTGTTTTTCCTGCTGGTAAACCGCACGGGATGTTGGCTGCAACGCTGCCAGGTGTTAATACACCTTTTTTTTCTAACAGGTGGAATCCTACAATGCAACCCAGTAGAAGTAAAACACTGTCCTTTCCCTCCCCTTCTCCCCCCCCCCCACATCCTTTCCTCACCCCACTCCACGCAGTGGCCTCTGCATAGATTTACCTCCTCCTTAAAGCGGGTGGTAAATGTATGTGGAAAAATTCAATGGCGTCGTGAATTCCGTGTGGATATAGACCGTACACGATTATTCCACAGGTGGTTTTACCGCACCGTAAACTCTCTCCTGTACTGTACAACACGAAATTAGGGCCTTTGAGTCGAGTGCTGATGCGATCAAAAAAATGTTTAACACAATTTGTGACACAACCGAATATGGCATTAGAAACGCTAGTAGTTTATGTATGTATAGCAGTGTTAGGATCAATATTGTGCGAGCTAAAGTGCTAATCCAGTAAATTAGCAAGGAACATTTTGTTACTATTGAAAACTTAGACAAAGCAAGAAGTGGTTCGTAGGAACAGGAAATCTCGCAGTATTGAAATCAGCAGCATTTTTTTTTAAATCTGTCTTCATTAAGTATTTTTTTAAAACAGGGCAGACATACACAGTATAAATTAATAGCGGCCGTTTGATGGGTACCTTGATATTGAATATACGTCAAAGCAGAATTAAGCAAACTAAATCCACATTCCCGACTGCAACGTACATATGTGACTGCTTTGTGTACTTGTGTCTTGAGTATTTATTGCTGGTGCTCATGTAGGCCCCGCGGCACGTGCGCATGAGACAGGGGCAACTTAGAACATAGAAGGTAGTTGCGTGATAATAAACCGGAGCATTCCCTGGTTTCCCTCTTACCCTTAGTGTGCCTTCTGTACTATCACACAGATAAGGGAATCTGATATGCGTCTAAGGGGCAGTATTGGGTAACACATATTTATGTTCTCCTCCTATTTTCTCAGATCAGGGGCCTCATTTATGAGGCCGTGCGTCACTTTTACGCCGCCGGTGCGTCACTTTTTGTGACGCACCAGCAGCGTAAAAAATGTGCCTTGTTGCACCATATTTACAAAGTGACGCATCTAGGTAGATTCGCCACTTTGTAAACACCTGCGCTACATTATACCTACGCCAGGTATAATGTATGCAGAGGAGGCGTTCTGACGCAAGAAAGGGTCATAGAAGTGACGCAGTGAAATCTATAAGATTTCACTGCGCCACGTCTAGGACACAAATGCGTCGATTTCTTACGCCTGCCTCACAGCAGGCGTAAGACTGAAGCAGGCCCTTTCACATGGGGCTTGTCCCATGTGAAAGGACACATTGCTGGAGTTGCGTCAATTTTGTGACACACTCCAACAATGCGTCACTTTTGCACTTACAGATACGTCAGAAATACTGACGTATCTGTAACTCCTTGCGACATGATGCGTCATATCATGAATATGACGCATCAATCATGTCGTAAGGAGTGCGCACTGAGAAGTGACGCATCGCTGCTTTCACGCGGCGATGCGTCACTTCTCATAAATGAGGACCCAGGTTTTTTGCAGCCAATGCCCATCTTCTAGTGTGTACCCCAATGCAGTGGCGTCAGCCGATGGCGAACCTTCCGTATTGGTATTGTGTATGTTCTGCAGCTTGGTTAGCACCAAGTCCCAGCTTGCAGCGAATGGAGCCCTGAGGCTACCTAGGGTGACTTCTTGATGTAGCGCAATACTCTCAGTCTTAGCCCATGTCAGCATTGAGCGTCTCCATGCTAGTATGTGAGGCGGATCTGGAGCCTTCCATCTCCGGATGATCAATCTCTTCGCTACCTCGATGCCCAGATCGAGAGATCTCAAAGTCGCTTTATGTTTCGGGCTTCTACGGTGGAGACGAAAAATGTAAACTTTCCATTCAAATGGAAGAGAACAGTCTGTGCATTGGGTAAGGGTGTCTGCTACCTCTGTACCTATGCAAGTTGGGGCACCCCCATGGCATATGCAGTAGATCTGCGTCTATGAGGGAGCAACGGGGACAGGCACCTCCCACCGCCAAAGAAACGGTTATTTTTTGCGGGTGTGAGATGTGCTTTCTGTGTAATGTAATATTCTATTTGGCGTAGGTGTGCATTCCTGGGGCTGTGCATGGTGCCAACTAGGCCTGGGCATAGTGCTATGCTACAGTCGCGTAGTTTGCTCTACTTCGCACTACGCGAATTGCACATAGCACAGTGCAAAAACGCATAGCATAGCGGGCATTTTTTGCTTGCTCGCAGTCCTCAACGTCAAGTTGGTGACCGCGAGCGAGCAAAATGACATCCCGGCGAGATTCTCAAAGTGGGGAGGTCAGGTTTCTCATTGTGAGTAGTCACCTGTGCGTGCGACTCCTCGCAATGAGAAACTACCAGTCCACGTTGAGAAAGCTACAGCTCGAGTAAAAATCTACTTGAGCGGCAGAAAACTACCGCTTGCACTGTGCAAGATGCCGTTTGCAATGATTGCACAGTGCGGACACGCATCCAGCATTATGCAATCATTGCGAACAGCAAACTACACAGTTTACGTACTGCTACGCGTAGCTCGCGTAGTGCGAAGTGCACTTCGGGTAGCTACGCGTAGCGCTACTACGCGATCTACGCCCACGGTTGGTGCCAATGTGACTGCTGTGTATTGTCTCAGTGAAGCAGCGAACCAGCGGGTGAGGTGCTCACTGTGACCCATTATGTGTAAATACTGTATGATGAGGTGGGTTTGGGGGTTCATTAGTTAAATCGCCCCATTTGAAAGCAAGGGCAGCCAATAGTAAGTGCTGTAGTAAGAATTAACCTGGGTGTAACCCATCATCTTCTCCCAGTGTGTCATATAGGATGAGGACACCCTCCTGCTATAGATCTTCTGTATCCTGAATCCCCACCTCTCCCCAGCCCCGCAGTTCAGCTGCCGTGGTCATCAGGTGTCCTCTGGGAATTCCCTCTATCAGCAGAGCGGGCTAGTATGGTTTCACGTGTCAGGTAATATATAGGCCCCTAAGGTAACACCTTTGCATCACACCTAGTAACAATGATTTCAGTGATTTTATCTTCGCACAAGGATGGAATAGTCTGGTTAGGGCAGCTAAAGAGCAGGGTGGTTAAGTAGTCGTTGTGTCACAGAGTTGGCGATCTGCCAGCCATCTTGCCACCCATTTTAGTTGTGCTGCTAGATAATACTGTTCCAGGTTTGGGGCCGCAAGGCATCCCTGGTTCGTGGTCAAGAATAGCTTCCTCAATGTCACTTGGTGCCGAGAGCTGCCCCAAATGAAGTCCATGATAAGCCTGGGAGGAGTTAGCAGAGTTCCGAGATGTGGAACTACGCGAAGTGCAAATAAAACTCAGCGAGCTACGCAGAGTAAGCAAGCTTCAGACTAAGTTAGAAAAAATGCAGTGTGAGGTAATTTTCAGTGCAGGGTGTTTGTCCACGCTGTGAAATTATTGCAAACGGCGCCAGTGGTGGCTGGTGACATTTAAAAGTGGTGAGGCATAAACACTGGGCATGACTTCTATGTAACGAGTGATGTGAACAGGTTTAATGGAAAAACCTGGGATCCAGGGTGGGACCTCTCCCGAGAAAGAAAAGAAAAAAAGATTGCCAAATGGTACATTTCAAAGTAAATTAATGTAGCCATAAAGCAAAGCTTATAAAGCAGTGCAAAAGTATATTCTTGAAATATTAAACACATTAAAAACTGCCCCATATCTTACTGCATTAATATGTTGAGCAGTTAATGTAATGTGTAAATTATACAGCGTGGCAACTTTTGCACCTTAAAATGTATGCTTGCCCTCTGTCTTGCTCAGTATGCAGGATTAACTTTGGAAACAAATGGTCTAACCACCAGGCTTCGGGAAGCACCCACAGCTGCTGGCTGCAACCAGTCATATAGAAATATGTGCAGACAGATGTTTAAGTGAGATTAAAAAAGTAAAGGCTCTCTATAAAGGAACATGTCAAATCCATTTCTGTGATTCCATAGTGTGCCAAACGACCAGTATTTGTAATTGCATCCAGATAAATGACATAACTGATTTGCACGTAAAACGTGATCTGGGTTTAATCCATCATCATTCTTTAGCCCACTCAGCCACCCCATTTCAGACATGGCTATATGCAAATCAGTCTGACCCTCTGCCTCATGGGAAAAGTCTAGCCCGAACTGCCAAGCCATGTCTTCCATAAATAAATCGATATATTCATCTATGTCATGAGGGTCAAAAAACGTCAACCCCCATGACGAAATAACTTATAAACACGCGCTGAAGGCACACTATAAAAAAGTAATATAGGAGAAAAAAACTTTCGCTCGGCAATAATCACTCAGGCAGTGAATCAAAGTAAAGAACTTTTTTAAACAGTTAAGGAATTCTCTTCCACAAGTGTGGTGGCTACGTCTTTCATGCAGACTAAAGCCTGGGCTAGGCATTTAGCCTCCTACTTCCACGAGAAAAAAAAAAAATCCAAGACACCTTTTCTCTGCTGCCCCTGACCCGACGGTGCAAATCAAGTGGTCTCCACCTAGTCCACGTGGCCATGTTGTCTGCAGCTCTCACAGTTTCCTCCCATTTCCCTGGAAAAATCACTCGAGGTCATGAAGGCCCTTAAATCAGGCTCTCCCTCTGACCCCTGCCCAGCCAGAGGTAATAAATCCAGCGTTAAATCGGATTTTTTTTTTTTTCTTTTTTTTTTCTTTTTTGAAAATCTTTATTAATCAACAGGCATTTTAGACAGGTATTTCGTTACAATATTACAGTTTGTGGTCCGTTTTTTATCTTTTGGAGGTACATTCCTTTGTTATGTTTGCTCGGTCGGAACTTTTTCGGAGTTGCATTGTAACAGTAAATTTTCTTGTATCATACATTGCGTTTCAGAAAATTCCTTCACACTTGCATTACACAGTTTTCTCGGCACATGCTTGCCCATACAGTCGGTTATTAACCTTAGCATTTGTGTAACACTAACTTTCGCCTTATTGACTGTATCCAGTTTGTCTGTCCATTCATGATAACTTGTTTGAACATCCCCCCCCCCCCCCCAACGTAGGCCATCATAACTTACACCTTATCATCTCCTTTTGTCCGCAGTCAGGTCCGCAGCCTCAACCTGCTCCATTTATTCCCTGTACAGCAGTGTAATCCCGTGGCCTGCCCCCAGTTTTGCTCATTCCCAGACGCATCCTCACTCATCTTCCCCATCTGAGTCAAAGTCCTCTCCCTCCGGAAGCGGGTCGCAGATGTCCCCGCGATATACATTCCACGCCATCCAAACCTTGTTCCACTTCCGGGGGGAGGCTCGGAGGAGATAGACCCCCCTCTCTGTCACCATCAAAGCGTCCATATTGTTTGCCCATCTACTCACCGTGGGTAGATCTGGAGCCCCCCACTTCTGCGCGATGTCTCGCTTAGCCACTGTCATAGCCAGCGTAGCCCATAGCCTCCCATACCTACCCAAGTCGTTGGGTTCCCAAACATTTAGGAGACATTTGCGTGGGTCAGGCAGAATAGTGCTTTTAAGAGCTTGAGAGATAGTACGTAGCACCCGCCTCCAGTATTCCTGTATGTGTGTGCAGTCCCATAAAGTATTAAATAAAGTGCCCTCCTCTCCGCATCCCCGCAGGCAGAAGGGGTGTGGAGCTCTGTGTATTTTATGAAGCAGCGTTCTGGTATAGTAAATGCGGTGCAGGATCTTGAGCTGCACCAGTCTGAATTTCGTCGAAATTCCTACTTCCCTTGGCGAGGCCAACGCCTCGTTCCATTCTGTTTCATCCATTTCTCCCACCTCCCCCTCCCATTTCCCTTTCAGTTTGTGTGTGGGGTCAGCTAGGTTATTTATGATTTTTTTGTAGGTAAGAGAGGTCGCCTTGTGTTGCATGAAATCAGTGAGCAGTCTATCTTCTAGGGGTGAGGATTCCGGTAGGTTCGTGCCCGCCGGAATCGCCCGTAGCAGAGCATGCCTGATTTGGACATACCTATACGTCTCTGTTGACCTAAGTCCGTAAAGGTGTTGTAGTTGCGGAAACGACAGTACCGTGTCCTTGTCCCACATATCCCCAATCGTGGAAATGCCTATACGATCCCACTGTGTAAACCCTTTGCATATCCTCAGGGATCCCAGTGCCTTCGTGTCCCATAACGGTGTCAGTTTTGTTAGTGTCCCTTTCCACCCCAGCCGCGCCTGTGCTATGTGCCATAGTGTTGCTGTGTGCCGCGTCGGGCCTGTTAGGCGCCCCAGCTGCTGTCTGTTATAGAGCACCGAGAGCATACAGTCCGTCCCTAGTTGGGACCAGTCCGCTTGGTAAGCTGGGTCGTTCCTTGGGGCATGGATCCACTGGTTAATCACTTTAAGCTGAGCAGCCCAATAATAAAGCTGTATGTCGGGTAGTGCTATACCCCCTTCATACCAGCTTTTCACAAGCTTGTCGTACGCTATACGAGCCGGGCCAGCGTTCCAGAGCAGGTTGGAGACCAGCTCCGTAACCTGCCGAAAATATCGCGGCGGGACAAGGTAAGGTGTGTTTTCAAATACATACAGGAACCTGGGCAGTGCCATCATCTTATATAAGGCTGCTCTCCCCAGGAGGGTCAGTGGCAACGTGGCCCAGTGTTTCACATCCGCACGTAGGCGTTCCAGAGGCGGTTTTAAGTTGTAGTGGAAGAAGGCTGTGGCCTCTCGCGTGACCACTATGCCCAGGTATTTAAAGGAGGAAATCGACGTAACTAAATGGCAGTCAGCTGGTAGGTGTGGTGCCTGGCCTGTCAGCGGATAGATCACTGATTTCGACCAATTCAAAGTATAGCCCGAGGACCTCCCATGTGTATTGCAAAGTTCCAACAGGGCCGGGATCCCGTCGTCAGGGTCCACCATATAGACGAGCATGTCGTCCGCATATAGCGATACCTTATCTTCCCCACCGTCTTCCCATTTAATGCCCCGGAACAGGGGCGTCTCTCGAAGCAGGATAGCCAGGGGTTCGAGTATCAGCGCAAACAGCAACGGTGACAAAGGGCATCCCTGCCTGGTTCCTCTGCCCAGTGGGAACGGTGGCGATGTGTGGCCGTTTGCTATCACTTGCGCCATCGGTTGCGTGTATAGGAGTCGTATCCAGGCTATGTAATTCGGCCCAAAGCCCATACGTGCGAGAACTTCGAAGAGGTACTCCCACTCCACCAGGTCAAAGGCCATCTTGGCGTCAAGGGAGATGATGACCGCCTCCTCCGTGAGGAGGTGCGCCCGAGCCAGTACGCCATGGACCCTCCTCAAGTTCAACGCAGTACTTCTATTAGGCATGAAGCCTGACTGGTCAGGGTGGATCAGGGTCTGCAGGTGTGGCACCAATCGAGTGGCAAGAATCTTGGCCAGGACCTTGGCCTCCACATTAAGCAGCGAAATCGGGCGGTAGGAGGCACAGTCCGTCTGCGGTTTACCGGGTTTGGGAATGGCCACGATCGTCGCCATGCGCTGGTCAAGCGGTAGCTCCGCCCTGTCTTTACTCTCTTTAAACATGTCTAATAATGGTTTGCTAAGCTCTGATGCCATGGTTTTGTACCACTCTACGGGCAGCCCATTAGGGCCCAGCGCTTTGCCTGATTGCAATGCCTGGATTGATAATTGTATTTCCTCTTCCGTCGGGTCTGTCTCTAGTTCCAGCCGGGCTTCCTGGGAGATAGTGGGGACGGCAATTGTAGTTAGTGATTCCGATGCCATTGTGGCGGTGATGACATGTTTCGGGGTGTATATGTCCTGAAAGTGAGTAGCTAAAGTGTGAACAATGTCCTCCGGGTGCGTCAGTACTCGGCCATCAGTTGTGTGGAGTTTGTGGATACCCCTCGGCCCTCCCCTTCTTTTATCTAACCATGCCAGCATTTTACCTGCTTTGTCGCCAACATCGTAGATTCTATGTGCGGTGTTGGTGATGTAGCCCTGAACCGTCAGTTTGAGGTGATTCTGATATTGCTGCTGACGTAATTGCAACGTGTGTGTTGTGGCCGGGGTGGGGTCCGCCATATGGGCGGCGTTAGCGTCATGTAATAATAGTTCTTGCTCTGCGAGTTCCCTCCGGGAGTCCCGCTTGTGTCCTGCTATCGAGGCTATCGCTGTGCCTCTGAGGACCGTCTTGTACGCTTCCCATAATATTGATGGTGAAGCCACCGATCCCGTGTTTTCCTCAAAGAAGTGTGTTGTTGCTAATTTGAGTTGCTTCCGGACCTTAGGGATCTGCAGGTAGGCCGGAAATAGGGGGTAGATTCTAGCGCGTTTTTTGCCCCCGGTGATGAGCGATAAGATGAGTGGTGAGTGGTCAGATATTCCTCTGGGCAGGATATCAAGCTTGTCCACTGATCCCAGCCCTGTCCCAAGGAACAGGAAGTAGTCTATTCTAGATAGACTGTTATGTACCGCCGAGTAGTAAGTGTATTGAGTCGCCGTGGGGTGTAAGTGGCGCCACAAATCTGTAATACCTAGGGCTTCTAGAAAGTCAGGTAGTGCTGTGTTCCCTCTTGGAGTGTTCCTAGTGGGCATGGAGTCTATTGTTGGGTCTATTATGGCATTCATGTCCCCCCCTATAATTGTATCTCCCTCCGGCAGGTCTAGGAGGAATTTACCTAGGGCAGGCAGAGCCACGGAGTGAAGCGCCGGGGGTATATAGACAGAGACAACATTTAGCGGTCTTCCCTCCCATTGGCCGTGTATAGCGGCGAAACGACCCTGGTCGTCCGTCACGCGATGAGTGATGAGAAAAGGTGAATGTTTCTTTATTAGTATACCTGTTCCCCTCGAACCGGTGGTGAATTCTGCATGCGTTGCCATTACATAGCCTCGCCTATCAAGTGCTTTACATGTCGTCCCTGCCATATGTGTCTCCTGGAGGAGGACTAAATCTGGGCCCTGGCGTTTTATGGCTTGTAGTACCAATCCCGCTTAATTTTGTCCCCTAGGCCCCTGACGTTCCAGGTTAAGAGGCGCAGAGGAGGCACAGTGACTGTCTCGGGGTCAGCCCGCGCGGGCGTTACTTGTGGTGAATGGGCCATGGGACCGTTTGGTCGATGGATTGCTCAATGAGGCATGTAGGGCAATGCAGGCCTGACGGGCTCGTCTAAGGTGTAAGCGTGCGGTTCCACTGCGGGAGATGGTGTAGTGTGTGATTCGAGCGATGGCTAGCAACAAAAACCAGAACAAGAATAACATAACTGTAACTCTTACCCCCCTCCCTGCTCCCCTGCTCCACGGACAGACCCCCTCCCGTGTCCCCAACTTCGCAGAGTGCTTTAGTCCCTCCCCAACTATCTTACTTTCTCGTGGGGTCGATGAGTTCCTTACAGGCACCAATTGTGCCCACCTTACTCAGCTGCTTCGGAACCCAGGTCCAGTACATCTCAGCTTGTCCTGTACCGCTATAGAGAGTCATTAAACCGGGGCCTGCTGCCCCGAGTCGAAGAGGTCCTGCGTCGCCCCAAAATCAGTTCCGTCCGTGCCGTCCCGACGCGGTGAGTGGGTCATCTGTGCATTCCGCTGGCTGGTGCTCCGTTGTTCGGGCTGGTCCTTGTTTGCGCGATGTTGTCGTCCAGTCCGTCGCCAACCATCGAGCCAGTCCCGGGCCACTTCTGGATTGTCAAAAAACCAAGTCTTACCCTCGGCGACTACCCTCAGCTTGGCCGGAAACAACATGGAGTATGGGAGTTCCCTGTCCCTCAGCGCTTTCTTAACCTCAGTGAAGGATTTGCGGCGTCTGGCTACCTCTGCTGTGTAGTCCGGGAAGAAGGCCAAGGTAGCGTTCTGTATCTTGACTGGGGGGGAGACTCTCGCAGCCTGCAGGATGGCATCCCTGTCTCTGAAATTGAAGAGTCTCGCCAGCACAGGCCTCGGAGCAGCACCAGTTTTGGGCATTCCGCCTGGGACTCTGTGTGCCCTCTCCACAGAGAAGAAGTGGGAGAGCCCCTTCGGTTGTAATTTGGTCTTGATGAGATCTTCAACGTAGAGGTCCATGGCCCCCTTACCCTCCGTCTCCGGAAGGCCAAGGATTCGCACATTGTTTCTTCGCGAGCGTCCTTCCTGGTCATCCAGCTTGTCCTGTAGCAGCCTGGTGACCTTCTCCATCCGTTCCATGGCCGTTTGTAGCTCCGACGTGTCCTCCACTAGGGACTTCGTCACAACCTCGACCTGGGACACTCTTTCTGACATTTTTTGAAAGTCCGCTCGCAGCAGTGTGACTTCATTCGAGATAGATCCAACCGTAGTTTTGACATCCGATAGCGTTCTCATGATGTCCTCCAACGTTACCTTTGCGGTTTCCTCCGCCCCCTGTGAATTCCCGGTGGAGGTCCGCCCGCTGGGCTGAGATCTAGCAAGTTGGCTGTAGGCGAACTTGTCCAGCTTGGCCTGCGTTGAGCCACTCCTGTTTGTCTTCCCCGTCATGTCGGGAGGTCCACAAGACGGGGTCTCGAACCTCCCATGTCTGGACGACGGAGGAAGCTGTGTCCGGGGTTGGGTGCCGGGGAGCAGAGTCCGGTCACGTTGTCAGAGGAGTCCCTCCGTCCGATTTTCACTGTGATCAGCCCCTTCGTCGCTCCGTTGCAGCCTGATGATATTATAGTTCGAGCTGGGTTCCTGCACACCTCTACCCCACTTTAATCCTCCCGTCTCTGGAGCGTGCAATGTCCAGTCCGAACACCAAGCCTCGGCCCAGGCGAATGGTGTGTCTGCTGGCGTGGCTCGAGTGTGTCTCTACGTGTCATGCACTGGATGCGTGTTATCAGACTTTCAGGGGCTCAGCGGGGTGTCTTTAGTACCAATTCCTAGTCCCAGGTGCTATTGTGGCCTTACAGTGGACATGGAAAGAGCACCGTTCCACTTTCCATTTATTGTAGTAGTTATTTTTTCTCTCAGTCCCTTGTGGTTGACTTTTTTTTTTTTTTTTTTTTTTTTTAGGCTGCTCGGTGTAGGTCTACTGCATTGGTTGGACTGATTTTCAGACCCCCTTCGTTCCCTTTGGGAGGGAAAGCTGCAGCTCCCCTGTTCGCCTTCCAGCTCTCTGGCTCCGTCAACCCACCCATCTCCGTAGCTCGGAGCTGTGTTGTTCTCCTGTTCCGGCCCGACCCTCAAGTGCGCGCTGGATAGTCCCCCGGGGGCACTCGCCGTCTCCTTCCGTAGTCCGGACCCCCGTCTTCGGTGCCTAACAATCTCAGGGGGGGGGGCCGGAGGCTCCCACCTAAGTGTCCGGCTCCGAGCACTGTATTTAGCAGCCCGGCGTCACCCCAAGGATTCCGCTGCAGTCTTCGCGGCGCTCTCTCCCGCCAGTCTCCGAGAGGCTACACCTCCTCCCTCCAGACGGGGCACTCACCGGCAGGCTCAGTGTCCGCTGCTTCCCTGGGTCTCAGCGCCCGGTCCCGGCCGTCCGGCTGAGGTCCGCCGCGGGTGGGTCGCAGGTGCCGGCCAGGCACCGGGGGTCGTCTCCACCAGTATGCCGGCCTGGTCCCACTTCCGCCGGGGTCGGAGGCTTACTTCAGCCCGGTGCTTTCCTCTCCAGTGCAGGCCCAACCGCGTCGGACGACGCCGGTGTGGGTTGCAGCGGCCGTTTGTCCTCAAAAGCGGATCAGGGTGTACCGCTTCGGACCCAGATCCCGTCGCCGCCGCTTCAGGTGGGTTGTTTACCGGATTTGTTTGTCGGATCGATGATAGGCCACAGTGCCCTCAGGAGCTCCTACTTTATGCTGCCGCCATACTTGGCTGCTAGCCACGCCCCCGTTAAATCGGATTTTAACTGCCTCCTTGGAGTTGGGGATAGTCCCTGACAGGTAGAAGTTGGCGAAAATACTCCCCCCTGCTGAAAAACCTCGGTTAGATCCAGAAAAAGCTGCCAATTATAGGCCTATATCTCTGCTTTCTTCTTTGGCGAAGGTTCTGGAAAAATGTGTCAATAGTGTCATCACGTCATATGCTGAAACTAGCCAAGTTTTCCATCTGAGCCAGTCTGGTTTCAGGTCAAATCGTAGTACTGAAACCATGCTCTTAGAAGTCTCTGAAACCATCAAAGAGACCCTTGATAAAGGTGGGAAGGTCGAGCTGATACTACTAGACTAATGAGCGGCTTTCGATACCATGCCCCATGATCAGCTCCTCCTGAGACTCCAGGATTGCGGCTACCGGGGGACGGTACTCCAGTTGTTTTCCTCCTTTTTGAAAGACATCCAACAAATGGTCTGGGCTCCGCCCTTGGCAGCGTCCATTCCCACCTTAAAAGTGGGAGTCCTGCAGAGCTCTATCCTAAGCCCCATACTTTTTAATCTTTACATGACCCCCTGGCTTATCTGGCTGAAGCCCATGGAGCCAAGATTGTATCTTATGCGGACGATACACAACTGCTCTTGACCTGCGATAAGGAGGAAACCTTTAGAGGAGAAGCGATTAATGCCTGTCTTACTGAGGTATTCTCATGGCTCCAACTCCACCAACTAAAAAGTAACTCAGAGAAATCGGAGATTATTTCTTTTGGTCTCCCTATAGATAATGTATGGCATAACTGGTGGCCCCAGGACATGGCTCCCCCCCCCCTCGGCAGTGAAGATGGTGAAAAACTTATTAGGAGTCAGGCTGGAGGATAATCTGTCAATGAACTCTCACATACAAACTTCACAGCTGCCTTATTTGAAGTACTCAAGATGCTCACGCAGTTTCTACCTCTTCTGTCAGTGGCACACAGACAAATTGTGGTCCAGGAACTAGTTATATCTCGGCTGGACTATGTGAATGTTCTTTACCTGGGAATCCCTGAATACCTGCTGACATGCCTGAATGTGGTACAGAACACAGCCGCCAGGGCAATACTTATGCTTGGCCCTAGAACACGGATGTCCCCCCATCTGAAAGCCATGCATTGGCTCCCAATCCAAAAGCGGTTAACTTTTAAAGCACTGGTTTTGGGCGTTAAAGCAATACAAGGCACTGGGGCTCCGTATCTTAGGAAAAGAGCTCAACTCTACCACCCGCATTGTGCCCTAAGACTCTCTGCGCTTCAGCTTGCGTGTACCCCCAGATTCCATTGGGCTCGAATTGATGGGCGCTCCTTTCAGGTGAGAGCAGCGCAACTTTGTAATAGTCTCCCTTTGGCACTGAGATGGAAGCAGGACCTTCTCATGTCCAGGAAGTCATTGAAAACCTGGCTATTCCAACAATAACTTTCCTCCCAGTGAGTTTTGCCCTTTGTCAGTCATGACCAGATTGCTGAATGCCGGGACACTCAATCGAGTAGCCGTACGCTTGATAAATTCCGTTTAACATTAACATATTCAGTTTGTTGTTATGTAAATATGTAGGAATTTCAGAGGGCTGCAGCCCCACAGCTGTAATGAAGAAACTGCCCCTGGGCACAGCTCAAGTGGGCGCTGCTTCCTTTCTGCTGCTCCAGTAGATTTTCTACTCGAGCTGCAGCTTTCCCAACGCGAACGGACGGTTTCTCAATGCGAGTAGCCGTGAGCACACTCTGCCACTCGCATTGAGAAATCCGACTGCCGGGAGGTTGATTTCCCTTGCTCGCCAACTTGGCATTGGCGAGCACAAATGAGGAAAAATGTCCCCGGAAGGTGGATTTTCCTTGCTTGCGCTCACATAATTGATGTTGATAAGCACAAGTAAGGAAAAAAACTATGCTCCGCTATGCAGAGCTGAGTTTTTCAGAACTCCGCGAGCTCAGCGTTATGCGCAGTGAGGACAACTTAAACTCCATGAGCAGAGCAGAGTTCACCACTCAAACTTAGAGCCATATGTAGGTAGCTAAATACCAATCGGTAATGGCTGAAATTCGGTAAATTTGCCGTTACCGACTGGTATTTAGGCATTTGAGATGTAGGAGGCCAAAAATAAGAATTCGGTAATTATGAATCGGTAAATACCGATTCATCATTACCGAATTCTAAATTACCGAATAGGATTTACTGATTTCTTATTTACTGAATCGGTAAATAAGAAACAGTAAAAACAAGAAAAGAGATGTAGGTAAACTCGGAAATACGGAATTTCATGAAATTCGGTATTTAAGAGCCGGTAATTAACACTGACTGAAAGCAGGAGGTAAGCAGCTACAGTGTATTTAAGCAATCCTAAAATGCAACAGTGTGATCACTATGGTGGCTTTCTATGTGATAGCAAGGGGTCTACATCTACAGGCAGCAGGAGTGAGGATCTGGAGACGGGAGGAGCGCATTTATAGACAGCACATCACACTCTTCCAACAGACTGAGGCTGCAATCCCTGAAAGGTACAGGCTACACCCCCACACCATCCTGGACTTGATAAGGGACCTGCACCACCTCCTGGAGCACCCTACACCAGCGGAGCATACCATACCACCACATGTGCAGGTGCTCGGTAGCATACATCTACTTGCATCTGGCAGTTACCAGGGGGTGATAGCTGTGGTAGGCGGGGTGTCTCAGAGTTGCCTGTCCCTTTTCTTCAGAAAGTTCCTGAATGACATGATGCAGAGAATGCATCGCTACATTAGCTTCCCAAACACACAGGTGGAACTGCTGAAAACCAAGACAGATTTTTACCAGATGGCACAGTTCCCGCACGTCATAGGGTGTATTGATGGTACACACAATCCAATCTGCCCACCTGCAGCCACTGGGTATATCTACATGAACAGAAAGTCCACCCACTCCATAAATGTGCAGGTGATCTGCGATGCTGGCAACATAATCACCGGCATTGTGGCCAAATTTCCTGGGAGCACCCCACAACTCATACATCTTACAGAACAGTGGGATCTACACACTCCTGGCTGTGGGAGAATTTGGGGCAGGATACCTATTAGGCAAATCACTGTGACACACCCTCATAGATACTGCAGCTGAATGTGTTTTTGTGTATGTAACTAATGGCACTCTCTATCCCACCGAGGCGATAGCACATATGCTGTGCGGTCATTTGTCCTCACTCCCTACCTAAACCCATCTACCCCAGTGAGAGATGTTACAATGTGGCACACAAATCAACACGCAACGTTGTGGAGCGCACCTTTGGACAATTGAAAAGCAGGTTCCGCTGCCTCCACAAAGCGGAGGCACACGTCAGTACACACCCATCATCTGTTGCAAAATCATTGCAACCTGTGCTATGCTGCACAACCTTCCTAACTTGAATGGACTGGCCACTCAACCTCTGCGCACTGTTGCTATGTGTGAATTAATCACTACTATATTATCTATTTAAACATATCTTTTCACAAAAAAATTTCTCTCATTATACAATCTTAAACATATACATACGTTACCGCATTCAGATGGAAAAGCATTGCGTATCGGATTGGTGTTTAGAAGGTAAATCCGTGGTTTCATGTGTGGTGTAAACTCTTAGGGGTTAGAAAGAACGGGAGTTCAAACAGCGTGTTTCGCTTTTGCAGGAGTCTGAAAGTTTGCCGTTTTGAAGGTAGTGACTGTTATATCGAGGTGGACATTTTTTTTAAATCGAGGTAAGACGCAGTGACGTCTCTGTGAATTTGTGCAGATCATATTACTATCAGCAATGTTGATTTTTTGGCCCTGTCGGTACTTTTGATAGGTGGTGCATACCATTTTGGAGTGTGAGTACATTCATGTATTGCTTCTCACATTTTTGGGGTGAGGTGGAGGAACGTGCATGTTTTGTTGGAATCTTTTTTCGTTTTTATTTTACCAAAGTAAATTATTGTATTGCCTGTTACATCTAAAATTTACAAAGCTTCACTTACAGTATGTATATATTCAGTTTCAGGCCCCTGAGGAAGAGTCTTCCAAGACTCGAAATGCATCGGGCTTCAACCAGCTTCTCATACCTTGTTATAATTTCATGGAATGGAAAATTGTTTATAAATGTGAATTTAATTGAAATGTTACAGATCTATTGAATTGATGACTTGAATCAAATCAAAAATAAAAAACATTTCATGTTTGAAAAAGCAAAACACATGTATATGTTTAAGATTGTATAATGAGAGAATTTTTTTTGTGAAAAGATATGTTTAAATAGATAATATAGTAGTGATTAATTCACACATAGCAACAGTGCGCAGAGGTTGAGTGGCCAGTCCATTCAAGTTAGGAAGATCATTGTTAAGGCACGGAGTGTGGACAGACGTGCCACCCCAGCAGCACGCTTGTGAATAAAGAAAAAATCCCACAAAACATAGTGTATATAAAATCAGCAAACAAGTGGTGTGCTTCTCCACTAACAATCACTATGCTGCACAACCTTGCCACAAAGAAAGGTACAGAAGTTGAATTAACTTATTTTGAGGACAATGATGATGAACTTGCACAGCCAGAGCCCAACGCAGCAGGAGTAGCGCCAGCAACAGATGGGAGACTAAGACGGGCAGAGATCACACGCAACTATTTTTAAGTAAGTAAGGAGACACAGCCTGTTGTTGTATGTAGATGATGTAGTTTTAATATCTGGGCACTACGCCACAACACAAACTAGCAAACTTGCAAGTCCAATTTGTGACATCCTTTGATGAAAGTCATGGGTTACTTCACCCAATTCAGTTCTGAACGTGCGGAATCATCAGCGTCTGCGGCCACGCACAACAGTGCTGAATGCCATCAGCTGGCTGTCCTCACTGGCTGTGGATCCAGTGCCAGTCCCATGCCGTCTGCTGCTCCTCCGGGTGTCTGTTGCAGGGGGGTAAGGCTGCTCCAACTGGCCGTCTCCTCGCTGTCCCCAACTTCCACAGCACCAGTAGTGGCAGACTGTGTTGTCAGCAGCACTTTGAGTGCACTGGTTACCCTTACCAGCCCCCTCGAGACATCAGTGCTGCAGTGGGCCAGCCCCTCCTGCATGGTGACAAAGCGCCTGCAGAGCAGAGATGTGGCAGTTGCTAGGCGGTTCACTGCCCTTGTATGGCGTTCCAACTTCTGCCTCTCCCTGCGCTGTGTTAGCCTGTTCTAATCCATCTTGCTGCACAGCAGCATCACTGACTGGGACATGTCCCGCATGCCCTCAGCCATCTCCTTCATTCCCTCAGCCATTGAGCTAATGCCCTTATCACTGTTGCTCATGTTGTCATTTAGGCGCTTCATTTGTCGCTGGACTGACTGAATTGCCTTGCCTTGTAGGAGCTGCACCTTCACCTTGTTCACCTCCAGCCCTCTGAAGACACCATGGCTCTCATCCTGTGGAGGTGGACTGCTCTCACGAGCCCTCCGGTGGCGTCTAGCACCTGTGTGTGCTCCCTCAGCAGTGGACAGCAAACCGGCATTGCTGCCATCCAGTGGCACAGTAGATGTTTCCCCCCCCCTCGAGTTTTTTGAGGAGGACTCAAACTCCGGCAGTCCGGCAACTGCACGCCTCCTAGGTCTAACCACTGCAGGTGGTGTTTCTGCTGGTGAGGCTGGCTGCTGTGGAGAGGCTGGCAGTGGTGGTGAGGCTGGCTGTGGTGCTGAGGCTGGCTGTGGTGGTGTTGTGTGCCCTGCACTCTTACTGACCTTCTCAGTGATGTCCTTCCGGGGTGCCCTCTCTCCCTTGTCCTGAGCTGTCCTGTGCGATGTCTCACCTGTGGACAGAAATTGTACATTACCTCAGTGTTCCTGCTGCCCTGCATTGCAATAATAAAAAAAACATTTCTGCCACACTATCTCATTGTCCTCTGCCTGCTTAGCGCTGATGTGTCTCACATGCCTTGTTGTTCAGTGCAATTCCTGGCATGATAGGGTATTCACTGACTACATCTCCCATAATGCATTGCTGGTCTGAACAAAAACCTGTACTGGAGTTGGATTCACACAGCCCAATTGGGGATTAGGGATAGGGGAAGGGGGTGCACAATGTTGTGCATGCTTCTTACCTTGTTTGGAAGCAGCTCTGGCAGAGCTGTCTGCATCCCCGATGCCACAGACACTTTCTGGCTCTATCGTGGACTCCACGAGCTGCTCAAGTTCAGTCAAGGCAGGTGCCCTGTTTCTTCTTCCTCCGGTCTGGCTGCCTTGTTTTTTTAGATTAGCCATCTTCTTTTTGGTGATGATCCTGATAACATACCACCACTTTTTGAGCACTTCAATGTCCCGGGGGGTCACTCCAATGGCATTCACCTGGGACTGGATTCCAAGCCAGATTTTTCTTTTTTCTGACTCTGCAACTTGCAGGGTCCGCTTTCCAAACAGCTTTGTGTGCTGCCTCACTACCTCCTCCACAAGGACCTGCAGTTCCTTTGGACTGAATGTAGGTTTCCTTTTCCTTTCCCCTCCTTCTCTTCCTGTGTCCTGGCTGGCCATTGTGAAAGATTTGCAGAAAAAGATCAGGCAGTGGCTCTGTTTCTCTCCTCTGCACTCACAGCCTCTCCAGAAGGTTCTGTGCACCTGCCTGGGTGTGGCCACTTCCTGGTTGGGAGTGGTGGTGGTTGCACAGGATTGGCTGATTCCTCAATTGCTGTTCTTTTTAATTTCCGATTTGGGATTTACCGATTTGGTATTTACTGATTCGGTAATATTTACCGATTCAGTATTTACCGATTTGGGAATACCGATCGGTATTGTTGAATCGTTAAATATTTACAGAATTTTTCCGATTCGGTAATATTTACCGAATTATTACATACATAGGAAATACCGATTCCTAAATACCGATTCGGTATTTAAATCAGTATTTAAAATTACCTACATATGGCCCTAAGTCTCTGATCAATCTCTTTAGTGAGAGAAAAAAGGAAGGAGGAATTTATAGTGGGAAGTTCATGAAATAATATAGAAACCGTGGGAGGATCACCATTTTGGTGAGGGCCACACGGTCGGTCACCGACAGTGGAAGTGTTCCCCAGAATGCCTTTTGAGATCGGACCGCAGTCAGCGCTCTTCCCAAGTTACCATCTAGCAGATCCGTCAATTGTCTGTATATTCATATTCCTAGGTAGCGAAGGTGTCTACTTGCCACTTCAAGCATATTCCGTTAAGGACATATGGGTATAGGCTCAATTTGGCAAGGTTGACTTTTAGTCCCGATAAGGAGGCAAAGTCACCTAAAATATGTGCCAATCTCGGAGAAATCAAGCACATGTCTCTAATGCACACTAGTAGATCATCTGCATACAGAGATATCATGTTTGTGCCATCCCCAAGTTGGATGCCCCTGTGTGGACAGCTTCAGCTAATGGTTCTATGGATAGCAAGAAGAGGAGAGGGGATAGTGGGCACCCCTGCCTAGTTCTTCTAACCGATATAGGGCCGGATGTATATGGGCTTACTCTCACCCGCACCATTCGCTCGGTGTATAAAAGCCGCACCATGAGTATCAATGTGAAACCTAGCCTGTAACGTGTTAGTGTAGCAAGTAAGTACTCCCATTCCAGGAAGTCAAAGGCTTTCTCTAGGTCTGGTATTAGACACCCAGAGTGCGGCCAGCGGGCACAGAGTGTGTTGCGACTCTAAAAAAGTGTCTCAAGTTGAGAGAGGTGCTTCATGATGGCATGAACCTGTTTTGGTCAGTATGAACCAGTGCTGAGACCACAGGTGCCAGCCAGTCAGCCTGTATCTTCGCCAATATCTTATAGTCCACGTAAAGGAGGGCTAGAGGCCTGTAGGATCTCAAGTCTGTGGATCCCTATTGGTTTTAAGTAGTGACACCAAGCTTGCTTCATGCATGGATAGGGAGAGTCTCTGCTCGGTGATGGCCTTAGTGTGAAGTGTATGCAGGCATGAAATCAATGATGTGGCATATGCTTTATGATACGCAGCCGGGAAGCCATCTGGCCCAGGGCGTTTGCCTGTTGCCAACGCTGCTATTGTATCACAAATTTCGACAGGGGACATTGGCATGCTTAATATCTCTTTTTGCTCTGAGGTTACCTCGGGTAAATGCACTGTGTCTAAGAAGGCGTTCAGTTGATGTTCGTCGCATTGCCCCGAATACTGACATTGGAGCGTGTAATGATAATAATAATAATAATATCCACATTTGTAAAGCGCACAATCACCCGTTAGGGTCTCTAGGCGCTGGGGGCCGTCGGGAAGATTAAGCAAGCTATTGCCCAGAGTCACATGGTGCTGGGCTAACCTGCCGCCGGAGCCGGGGATCGAACCGTGATCCCCAGATTCCGGAGTCAGTCGCCCTAGCCGCGGCGCCACATCTCTTCCTCAATTGCTGCATGTATTTCATGCTGTGTGTACAGCAAATGCCTCACCTCATTTCGTATAGTGCATATGGGCTGACAAGGTTGTTCCGGCGCAAGCGCCATACAAGCATCCAGCCCACTCTGTCTGCTGTAGCGTGTCTGCATGTGGAGTTTGCTGTGTAATTGTGGCATCTGAGCCTCTCTAATAGTTTTGCATGCTCAGCACACAGCTCTTCTAATCTCTGAGTGTCCTCCACACCTGTTGCTGCATTGGTTTCATGGTTCAGCTGCTGACATTTGATTTTGTTGAGTGCCTTGCTTATTTGCTTACGTATATTCCAGGTAAGTACTAAGCAACGCCCCCTGGTGGTCACCTTAAAGGCATCCCATTCTAAAAGTGTGTCACCTGTGGAACCATCATTGGTTTCAAAGTAGTCCAGGATTGCTGACCCTAAAGAAGCGTGAAATACCTGGTCTTCCAGCGCTGCTGGTTGGGACAGGCACTGGGCTTGTTTCCTATTGAAGTTGTAACAATTGGGGGTTATGATCGGAATGTGTGCATCCCAGATATTCAATGCTCTTGATGAGGGGGAAGAGGGTGTGTGACCCTACTACATGATCTAATCTAACATGCAAGCTATGCACTGGGGAATAAAATGAGTAAATGCACTGGTTTGGATTGAGATGCCATATGTTGGTCAAAAACCAATGGGCCAGCCACTTGGCCAGTGCTTGTACATTGGACGTGGCGGTAGTTCGTGACAGGGGTAGAAATGACCTGTCTAACTCCACATCTAATACCGAGTTAAAGTCGCCCCCAATCAACCAGGGGATTCCACTTATTCGGGCCAGAACTTCGGTCAGTTTGTGGAGAAACAAGTTTTGTTTCACATTGGGGGCATATATAGAACCTATAACAAGAGTGTGGACCTGGGTGTCTGCTTTTTGTGAATATTTATCTGCCTTCTGTATCAGTTACTGTTTCCTCCATCACATAGGGGACCCTTGCTTTTACCCATATTAAGGACCCCTTGCTTAGGAACAATAATCGGTGTGCATTTTTTTGAAGATAGGTATGCCGCTGGATATTCTAGCTTTTTTGATTACGTTGTACGCCGATAACTTCGCGCAGGTGAGATGGGACACGCAGGGAATCATCACCGAAAAGTTCCCAGTTGAGAAGGGGTGAGACAGGGGTGCGTTTTAGCTCCCACCCTCTTCTCAATATACATTAATGGGTGGGGTAGTGCAATATTTTGAGAACTTTCTTACGGATGCTCCGTCTTTAGTTGGGTCCAAGATCCCTTGGCACATGTTTGCAGACGGCACCCTCATTCTCTCGAAGATGAGACAGGGCCTTCAATGTGCCCTTATGAGGTTCGAGAAGTTCTGGGAGGACCATGATCTCATTGTCAATGTGGACAAAACAAAATATATGGTCCTACACAACCACAAGAAAATCGTGGGTGGTGTCAAAATGAAGGGATGAACCTTAGAACAAACTGATTTTTTTCTTATTTAGGGGTAACAATTGATAAAAAACTTAGCTGGAAGCCCCAAATAGATTTGCTCACTGTCAAGCATGCCCAACTCTCAGGTGATTTGCTGAAGGAGCAGAGGCTATCACACACGAAACCAATAGCCCCGTGGTACAAATTTATATCACCAAAAGTGGCGCCTCGATCCTATATGAGGCAGAGCTGTGGGGTTATGCCAACTTGGATCCTTTGGTGCTAGCACAAACAAATTCCTGAGGTCCATAATTGCCCTCCCTCAGTCCACCCCATTATTACTCCTATATTTAGATCTGGGATGCCATTCGATTGGGGATGTGGCACAATATAGGCCAGTTGCATACTGGAGGAGGCTTTGGGTGACACCTGAGCTTTCACACTATGCTCTGGCTCTATTAGAAGTTAGAGAAACCGATGTTACTAGGAAAATTCTGTGGTTAAGGTGTGTTAAAAATACTCTCTGTGAGATGGGGATGAGGCGCTTATGGACATCCCCTGCTGAAAGCACATTTCCAACCAAAACCGAGCTTAAGGCAGCTTATTAGAACATGTTAATCATGAGGCAGTTTGCAGCTTCCACTAGCCCCTCCTTGTCTAAAACCTTTCTTGACAGCAAGCTTGATGCAAAATATGAGGATTATTGGAATCTAATTACCACCCCCAAAGACAGGAAACTGTATCACCAGTTTAGGATGGGATCGCTCCCTACCAACATTTTCACTAACAAATGGAGTAGCTCAAATACTACCAATTGCCCCTTTTGTCCGTATATGAACGAATCACTGGTACATATTTTCTTTGCCTGCCCAGTGAACCGCAACCCCAGGTCCCGATGGATGAAACCCATATGCTCAAACTTGGGGACCAGGCTCAGCAGCGAGGCATTCAGGATCCTAAAAACATCTGTAGAAGGGCCCATAATGATCGCTTTTGCAAAGTTCCTGGGATGGGTGTGGGTGATTCGTTGGAAAAAGAGGAGGCCTAGGTAAATGCTTATGACTATGTTTTGTAGTCTTACACGACCAATTTAGCACTATGCACTTTTTTGTATTGATGACTGTCTGTAAATTGAAACAATGAAGGCTGGTTTCCCAGACGGCAGCACAGCAGAGTGCATTTTATTGTTTTTAAGTTATTTATTGTATTATCATGTATTATCGTGAAATTCTAGGGTGGGTCTTTCTATTTTTTAGACAATATTACTACAAAGATTTACTACTGACGATAAGGGTTCTTAGTGTGAGGGAATCTTTGCGCTCCGCAGGATACTTGGTAAGGTAACTGATCTTGGTCTACTGGTGTGGTGCTACTAGGAAAGGGGTGACCCTAACAACCCCTTGTCAATGTTATGCTATACATACATCTACAATTTGTACAACGAAACCTGTGCACACACATACAAATCAACAACATATTATATGTTAGTTCTTTCTTTAGAACAAAACGAAGAAGGGCAGTTGGTGGAGGTTGAACGTGTTGTTTTTAATGTGCTGGCGCATTAAAAACAACACGTTCAACCTACACCAACTGCCCTTCTTCATTTTCTTCTAAAGAAAGAACTAACATATCATATATTGTTGATTTGTATGTGTGTGCACAGGTTTCGTTGTACAAATTACTACAAAGATGTATGTTGATACATTTCTTTTCACCTCCATGTGTATGTTGTCTCAACTTTTGTGATTTTTTTTTATAATCGAAATAAAGTTTATGACTATGGCTATAATCGGGGCCGTACACCTGGCCCAGTCAGCAAAAGTGTTCAGGTTCTACCTGGGTCTAATGTGTTTCCTGCAAGAGGGCTATGTTAGTGGATCTGCGCTGTATGTATACGTAGATGGTGTATCTACACGCAGGAGTGTGCATTCCCCTCACATTCCATGTGATAATATTTGCTTGTGCCATGTGTCAGCAATGCTTCCCCTATTGTTATATGAGGCGCGAGTGTGCATCAGGGGACCAAGCGATTGTGCAGTGCTCGTCTTGGTGTCGAAAATAAATACGGAACTGGGGATTCAAATATAATCTGCGTAACCGTATGAGAGCAGCTCGCAACTAGAGTTTGTCTAAACAAGGTTGCCCAACCATGGCAACTGCTATGGTGGCCTGTGTCTGGGCGTAGGGGTGGCGCAGTTTGTGTCTTTACCAACCCCTTGATGTTCTGGTAAGATGTTGCATAATCCCTTCTAAATTGTAGATGGAAGTGTGCACTTTATCTGACTAAATGGAGCGCCATGTCGTACTTAGCTTTATATCAGACATTCGAAACGACTGACCTTTCCCTGCAGCACGCACGCTGTTGGAGGGATTGTAGGAAGCTGACTCTGTATATACCATACCAATGTAAGGTATAGTGTGCAAAGAGTCCAGTGGAAACCCAAAGGTAGGCAGAGGTAAAAGTAGAGAGCAACTTACTCTATTTGTGGTAGTGTGGTTGAGCAGTAAGGCTGTATCAGAGGGTAGTGTTAAAGCACTTGTTGTACACACTCAAAGACTAAACTTCAGACCAATTGGTTTTGTATAAAAATATTATTTTAGTTATTTTGTTTTCTAGAACAAAGCAAGTCTGGCACAAGTAAGCAATACATACTTTACAGTAGTAATGCAGTTTGTAAACTGGTTGAATTGCAATTGTATATGCACTTTGTTTGGATTACAGTAGTTACTGATAATGCAGTGCTTTTTGAGAATACAGTACATATACTTTGCATAGGTTTTTTTGTAGAATGTCAAGTAGATTATTTTACAGATTACTTTTCATACACAGTGCAGTATACCTGGATACGGCACTGGGACATTTCCTGTAAACGGGTAAGTAAAAGCGTTTTTGTTATTTAGTTGCAGTTTTAAAGGTTTTCATTGATTTTCCAACTCCAAACTTTTCATAGAAAAACAGTCACTGTTATCCTATGGAAGAAAATAGTGTTATCGGTTAACAGGTATGTACTTTGTTGTGGGAGTTCTGGGGTTAGACACAGGGGTCCCCCAGGGTCAAGGATACACTCTTGATACACTCTTGTTACACCCTCAGCGGCACAAGGGTGGCCGGGTGCAGAGTGCTGAGGCCCAATGTTATCCAAATGGGGATAGGTTGGTGGCTGCTGACGAGCCACTGGGTTGTGGGAGCAAAGCTCCTGGACTTAAGCTCAGGGCAAATGTGGGTTTGAGGCAGCACAAATTGTGCACTCTTAGCGGCCCTGGGGCAGCCGGGTGCAGAGTGCAGTAGCTTTCAATGGGGAGTCTCCGGTTTGCAAACACATAGCAGGTTCGGGGACGAAGGTCTTCTTGGTGCGACCAGCACTCAGAGAGGTAAGTTTGGATGCTGGGGATTGGTTAGGCACCGACGGTTGGGCCACCCAAGGCCGGTTGGGCTTCGGGTGCTGGGGTGCCTTTTAGGGTTGTATCTTTTCAACCAGCTCCTGAGCATGGTTGGGGGGACCTTCCGGTTTGAGGCTGCAGACGTTGGCTGGAGGCTTAAGGCAGGTCAGGGGACACTGGATCTCAGGTCAGGATCGCTGGGAAGAACTTCTCTTGGTGTTGGACCACTCGCACTTGGGCCATGGGCGTTGAGTGCAGAGTGGTGCAGCCACGCGGATTCTGCAGGAGCTGGAGTCTGTTGGTAAACAAATCCGGCGTTCACTTTCCACAAAAAGGGGCGAGGGTCTACTATATACAGCTTAACCACCCCGAACCCCCAAAGAAGATACGTAAACACAAAAGGAGGGGCTACACCAGGGCATTTTGTAAGCAGACCCGATGATGAAGCATGTCACACACTTCGGTGTGTGAGAGAGGGCAGTTCTAAAAACAGAAAAGTTTCTCCATCTGTTTTTGTTATATGTGTTTTTCGTTCTCTCCAAATCCGGCATTCACCAGAGACAGAGTCTTTTCTTTTAAAGGCAGGGCAGGTTCTCTGGGTTCTTGAGGCTGCTGGCTGCAGGACACACTGGGGTTTCGCTTCTGCAGGTTCGAGGTGGGGACAGGCAGGTAGGGCTGGGGGCCAAGATCAGCAGGCGTCCTCCTCTTGTTAGCTTCAGCACAGCTGTTCGGTCATCTTCTTCTTTTCTTCTTATGGTTTCTTATCTGGGTAAGCAAGGTTCAGGGGTGCCCCTAAATACTAGATGTAGGGGTGTTACAGGTAGGTAAAATGTTAGGACCAATGGGTCCCTTTCCTGCGGTGGGTACACCCCCTATTATTTTGTAAAACAACAAAAGAGTGTAGTGAGAGAAGTGTGTAAGCACTAGACACAGAGAAGAAATCTCCCTGAAGAAGTCACAGTGGAAATCAGCGTTTTTGTTTTTAGGAAGTATAGAAATATGGGATTGTACTGCCTCCTGTCGTGAGATATGCCGCCTCATGTCTGGAAATCTGGTCATTCTCTTCTGCATCCTTGACCATGTTATGGATGTGTTCTTTCAGTTCTGGGGTAGGGTCTATAGAGAGCTTGTGTAGTTGGTTCTATTATCCAGGAGATCCCGACACATTTTGTCATAATCCTGGGTGTTCTGGATCACCAAGCCACCGCCCTTATCCGCTGGTTTAATTGTTATTGATTTGTCATTTTTAAGGTCTTCGAGTGCCTGGTACTCTGAAGTTGAGAAATTCCTAAAGGGAGTAGGTGTGGGTAAAGTTTCCATGTCATTGAATACTGCCTGTTCAAATGCTGTTATTTCGGCAGGGACTGTGTGTGGAGGTGGAACAAACGTTGATTTCAATCTTAAGTTGGTATCTGCGCTAGGTGTAATGTCATTTGTTGAGTCCACAGTAGACTCAAAGAAAGCCTTGAGTTTTAATTTCCTGAAGAACTCTGATAGTTCACAATGGAGTTTGAACTTATCAGGTCTCGCAGTTGGTACAAATCCTAGGCCTTTTTCTAGTACCTTGGTTTGTGACGGGCTCAGGGTTTTGGTTATAAGCCTCTAATTATATCGCTCTCCCGATCCAAAAAACTGATCACAAAAAACCAATGTAGTTTTTTTCGATTAAATAAAGTTAATGAAGTTCATTTCCATCCTGAGTTCCAAGCCTCTTCTTGGCCGGACTCTCTGATAGGTCCCTATGACTCACATGCTCACTATCCAAACCTTACAGTGATGCTGTAACCTGATTGGCTGCCTCTCCCAAGCCTCACTTTCAGTCCTTCCAGGGATTGGCTATTAGGTAATGAAGTTCATTTCCATCCTGAGTTCCAAGCCTCTTCTTGGCCGGACTCTCTGATAGGTCCCTATGACTCACATGCTCACTTTCCAAACCTCACAGTGATGCTGTAACCTGATTGGCTGCCTCTCCCAAGCCTCACTTTCAGTCCTTCCAGGGATTGGCTATTAGGTAATGAAGTTCATTTCCATCCTGAGTTCCAAGCCTCTTCTTGGCTGGACTCTCTGATAGGTCTCTATGACTCACATGCTCACTATCCAAGCCTCACAGTGATGCTGTAACCTGATTGGCTGCCTCTCCCAAGCCTCACTTGCAGTCCTTCCAGGGATTGGCTATTCCGCCTGGGCCAGCAGCCGCCGCCCCTGTCAGCACCACACTTTAGCTTTTTTCCACCATTGCCCCATATCCACGGGGTCCGGTAGCAGGAGACGCTAGGTGCAAAACGGGTGGCAGGCGTTGCGGGCGTAAGATCTCCAGACCACCCTCACTTCCAATCAGATAAGTAATCTGTGCACACTCTTTCCTTTGTTTTAACTCTGTTTTTCGCCTTTCTTGTTATCCCTCCACAGGGTGTGCCATTGTCGCTTCCCCCCCCCTCCCGAGACCCATGGGGTGTGGATCTTGTGCATTACAAGTGAGAACCCTGTCCAGTATTTGTCAATTACTCCTTTTTTGACGCCATACTTTACATCACCTTTTGCCCCATTTTCGGGGTAGTTTGATCGCCTAACCACGAGTATTGTGTTACCGGCCGATCTGTCTAACGGCCATTTCTACGTGACATAGTGCTTGTTTCTACGCTGTTCCCACCTATTGGATGGCGTTTTCTTGCACTAAAATAGCGTTTATGGCACCATGATCACCTTCTCAGTAGTCTCAAGCACGTCCACACAGAGTTTTTACGCTGCAAAAAACCCTGGAGATGGATCACACTAACTGTGTGTTGTTTGTCTTTTGTATATGTATGTCCTTTTCTTTCAGACAGTACAGGGACCTCAAATTGAAGGTTTCCCATCACTTTTGCTTGGTTTTTGCACTTTATTTTACACACTTGTTTTTAACTTTCACGTCCTCTGGTAAGGGTGGGCCTTAGCGCGCCCATACCGCCGAGGTACACCACCTGACGGTCCTGATGAAAGCCCAGTAAATGACACATAGACGGGCAGAAACATGTTGACCCCACTTTAAGTGGAAACAACCGAGTCATTAACTGGTAAGTTTCCCACACATATTTTACTTATGTCAAACTGACCATTGAATAAAAAATGTTTCCGTATGGTACAGTTTCTGACATTTTTAATTCACATTTCTTTTTGACACTTTTGCCACAAAGAACCTGCTCCGCAGTAATCTGGCGTTGTAGCACACCAGGGAGGCATTCGGCTTCTCCTGGTGGGCCCGATGTTGAAGCATGTCACCACCCAGGGTGGTGAGTGAGGGCTTCCTAAAAAAAAAAACGCTGATTTCCACTGTGACTTCTTCAGGGAGATTTCTTCTCTGTGTCTAGTGCTTAAACACTTCTCTCATGACACTCTTTTGTTGTTTTACAAGATTTAAGAGGGGGGCCAAGAGTGTCCTTTTCCCTCTCTCTCAATTTGTTATTACACCCCCTATTATGCCACCCTCTAGTGGGAGGGGGATATAAGCCTTACCCTGGATGGCTGGGTCCCCCCATCTGCATGACGGCGGGGACTGAGAGTTGTGCTTCACCTCACCTCCCCCACCTGAGGGGTGGAGTTGGCAGAGGTGGGCACACCTCTCATCCCCACTTGTTTTTCCCACCAGTTCTCTTTCCCAAAGTGGGGGTCAGAACCAGTGGGGACCAGTTGCTGAAAGAAGCAAGTGGCCTTTGGGAAGCTCACAAAGGTGGCAAGCCTGTGAAGCTTCCCCTTCATGGCCATTATGATTCTGTGGAGTTTGTAATGACAAAAGTCCCAGCACCATATACTCTTAATGGCAGCACTGCACTTACAATGTCTAAGAATGGACTTAGACATTGTAGGGGTACAGGGCTCATGCACCTGTGCACTCACCACTGGTATAGGGCACCCAGCGAGAGAGGTGACTGATCTATGAAAGGGCAGTGTGTTGTAGGCATGGCACACAGGGATGTGTAAAGAGTTGCAACCCCTGGATAGGGGTTGTCCCCTGGTGCACAGCGTATTGAAATAAATCAATGTTTTTATCAAGTGTTATCTCCAGATTTCAATTACGGAGACTGTTGTTCAGATAAGTGCTGCCGAAGATTCATAAAGGCGCCCAAAAACCTCCCTTCAGACCGATTGAGTCAACTGGGTCAGCATCCACGAGCCTGTCGGGAAATTCATAGACAGACATTTACAACCACATGTGACTACCAGCAGATCGTACATCAGAGACACCTCTGATTTCTTGTATAAACTCCAGCAGACTCAGATACCTGAATCAGAGGAACTTTGGCTATGTACAGTGGACGTCAAATCCCTGTATACATCCATTCCCCATAACCTTGGAATTGAAGCCATCAAACAAATTTTACTAAATTCAACCATGGATGCAGACCTTCAAGTTTTCTTCATGGAACTACTCATTTTCAAACTGTATCACAGCTACTTTAAGTGGAATGACAAATGGCATCTGCAATTATGTGGTACTTCCATGGGCAATTGCGCTGCGCCGGCGTATGCGAATTTGTTCATGTGACACTATGAAGAGCAACACATATTTAACCAACCTATTTGGCAACAACACGGAAAGCTGTTTCTAAGATTCATTGATGACATTTTTATCCTATGGGCAGGTACAGGTCACACTCTTGTGGACTTCCTACATCATTTGAATATTATTGACGATCGCATCCAGTTTACGTGGGAAGTGAACCAAAAATTAATTCCTTTTCTAGACGTTGAGATTCAATTCAACGAAGGTAGACTTTCCACTACCTTGTTTCGTAATAGTACAGACCGGAACAGCATCTTTCACTGTAACAGTTTTCATCAAATGGGCCTCAAAAACAATTTACCTTTTTCACAGCTACTCAGAGTTAAATGCATAGTATCTTCCCCGGGACAGTGTGACCAACAAATTGACGCAATGTTAACAAGATTCAAAGATCGTGGGTACACGGAAGAGATCTTGAGATCGGCTCAAACCAGATGTGAATCACTGAACAGACAAGATCTACTGACCATCAAGAAGAAGGATACTAACAAGCGGATAGTAGTGGTTTCTAAATACTCTACCTCAAGTCATCGGTTTCGTAACATGATACTCAAACATTGGCCTTCTCTGAGCAGTGAACCTGATTACATGTGAATATTTTAGAGCAAACCCATTTTCGCATATACTCGAGGCAGCAACATGAAAGACTTACTAACCAAACCCATTGAACACAATGCACCTTCTCAGTACACAGGTTTACTACCATGTTACAACTGCAGTAATTGTCACAATGTCATCAGAGGCAATAATTTCAACCACCCAATGAAAGGGCCAAAAATCAAACTAAGAGTGAATGCCACCTGCAACACTTCAAACGTTATCTACATGTTGAAGTGTCCATGTGGATCTTGCTCCGTGGGACACACAGAAAGAAAGATTCGCATTTGAATATTGGAACACAAAAGTAATATCAGGACTGGAAACCTTAGGTCAACTGTTGCCACTCATTTTCTGGAACAGAGACACAATGTAGCTCAATTAAAGTTTCTTGTACTAGAAATAATCAAACCCATTGCGGGCACTAACATCAAAAACAGACTACTCCAAAGAGAGAACTACTGGATTCGCTATTTACGCACTATGCAGCCCCACGGGCTCAATGACAGGATGGAGTTTTTATGTTATCTGTAATTGTTGCTGAATACTCTGTGTAACGACTTTGTGCTTTTCAGGATTTACTTCCTATTAATTTGTTCTTATCTACTTTTTGAAGCTCCCATGCATTTTTTGAGTTTATTGCACTTACATGGACAGTCCACTTCTTTATCCAGTTCACATCATGTTTTTTGAGCACCTTACAGGGCTCCTAGCAGTCCGTTTCCTTTTGCCCCATTCTTCTCTTTTACCTTTCAAAGATGGCGCCCGTGCTTTTCGCAGCCGAGTAGCTCTCTCTCTATGTTTACTTGCATCACCACTAACTTCTTCACTCAGTTCACACGAGCGCACGCCGTTTGTGAGCTTCCAACCATTGAACCTAGCCATTTGGACTAACAACTGAGAAACTTGTCTCCCGCGGTTGCTTCACAATTGTAGGTATGCAATTTTAATGGACCTGTCAGCCACTTTCACGCTCCTTGCGTGTTTTTGCGGACAACAGTAACGGGGTTTTGATATTTTTCCTTACAGAATGCCGGGTTACCTTTGATATACGCACACGTGAGAACTTGATTTTTTACCTTAGATACACCGTGTTCCGTTAGCCGCACACCTCATTCCAGCCTTTTCTAACTACCCACACCTTCTATAGATACGAGGACCGTCCCTCTTCATTCACCTTATTTTTCTGCACTGGCATGCTTTTCTCTCACGGGCCGAGGTCTAGACACATTAACACATCGACTTTTATAGTGCTTCAACTTCACCTCCAGCCCACACTACTAGAACCTGCACATTGTGCTTTTCTTTTAACAATTTATCACGTCATTGCATGATTGTTAACACTCACCTCAACTTCAACCATGCCTGGCGCCCTTTTTTCCACCAGCATGGATAATTACTAACTGATTTCTGGAGCCATCTCGAGATTCTCCCCATTTAAGAGCCCTTGTTTCCATTTTTTCCTATAGATTGATACCCTGACAAAGGGCAACATCAATGCCCGAAATGCATTGGGATTATGGATATATATTTTTGGACATGTTTAAACCATGAGTCACCTAAACTTCAAAAGTTGTGAAGATGTTTAACATTGAAAACTTTGGATCATTGAAATTAAGTGATCAATAAAAAAACGTATCTGAACAAGAGACTCCGTAATTGAAATCTGGAGATAACACTTGATAAAAACATTGATTTGTTTCAATACGCTGTGCACCAGGGGACAACCCCTATCCAGGGGTTGCAACACTTTGCATATATTTACAACACTGTTTGGTTCGGACAGTGAGCCTTGCCTGCACGCGACAACTTAACAACCCATCAACCTTCCACGAAAACAGGCCGTGCGAGTCCACACTCTTTGTTACACAGGGATGTGTGCCAAACTCTTCATTTTGTTCTGCACCAAGACACGCAGCCTGCAAAGGGAGTGTGTGAGTGTAAAGGTACAGGACCTCTAAGGGTGGCACAATAAGTGCTGCAGCCCTTAGAGGCCTACCCTGGTCACAGTGCCCTGGGTACCTGTGTAACAAATTACCAGGGATGACCTGTTGCCTGAGATGCCAAATGGGTTTTGTTCAATGCAGTTTTAGGAAAAGAACATATGCCCTGGTTACCTGATTGGCCGGAGCCCAGGGCACACTCAGTCAAAGCACATCAGTAGTTCAGGAAAAAGTGGGGGCAACCGTGCAGAAAGAGGGCACCTTCACACAGGGATCAAGCATGAAAATAGAGCATCACAACCTTTGTACATTGTGCAGTATTGATCACTTATCAAGCTGTTGGTGAATGTTCAGAATATGTCATCTGATGTTTGCGGGGTAATATCGAGAAGGTTCAAGGAATCCAAATCTTCAGATCATGCGGTAGTAGAGCCACCAACACTCATCGTGTGGGTAGACCCTGTGTCTTGGTCATGGCCCTGCATTGTGGACCTGATCATTGCAGCCATGTGAAGTGCTTCCTGCCTCTCCATTAGTCTCTGTTCCAGATTGGGAACTGTTATTGGTGGCATAGCACAGTTAGTGCCTCTGACCCTGCCGAAGGGATGATTTCGCCTCTCTCGTCTGGGTGGCATAGGCTTGGTGGCTGGTCTGGGCTCCGCAGTAGACCCATTCCTTCCAGCCAGTCCCAAACATCTGAGGGCACATCAAAAAAGTGAGTTGCACCTTTCGCAGCTACCCGCAGTCGGGCTGGGAAGAGCAGAGAGTAACGAATGTCAAGTTCTCGAATTTGGAGCTTCAGTGCGGCGAAAGACACCCACTGTCTTTGTACCTGCTCAGTGTAGTCAGGGACTAGCACGATTTTAGCATTTTGTACTCTGATGTCTGACAGTTTACGTGTTTCCCCCAATACTGCGTCTCGATCTCTGTATTTTAGCAGTTTGAAGAGGAATGGCCTTGGTCTGGCTCCTGGCGGTGGTTTACGGGTTGGTTCCTTATGAGCTGGAAGTAGCTCCCCAACCATCGCTTGACATAGGATACTAGGTTTTGTTCCTCTTTTCTCCCTGGAAGGCCCACCACTCATACAATATTACGTCGCAAACGTCCTTCTGCGTCTTCCAGTCTGTCCTCCAGCGTGTTCCCTCGATCCAGAAGGTCCTGTATTGCTGCCGTATGACTGTGGATGGTGGGTTGCAAATCCGAGAGTGCAAGCTCGTTGGCCTGGACCTTGTCAATTAATTTGCGGTGGTCTGCTCTTAGTACTGTAAAGTCGGACATGACCTTCTCTATTTTTTGATTCATGGGACGTACGTGTTTGGTCCAGCGATGTGCCTAGTCTTTCTACTGCAGCGAGAACATAGACAAGTTTGATGGATAATACAGAGTGCTGGATGTTGTGGGCACTGTCATCATCTGCAGGTGAAATCTCATGTGTCTTGGAGTGCGTAGCCAATTGTTGGGCATTCGACCGTAGGCAACCGATAACTAGGTTTTGCACTGAGAGCATATAAAGTTTATGGAGAGCTTCTTTCAGGGAGCTGTGGGGTCTCTTGTCCCTGACCAGGGGCGATAGTGGCGTTTATTCTGCAGTTGCTAGCTGTCTCCTCAATCGCCAGTTGGAACTGCTTTTCAATTATGTGTTTGTTAGGTAGGGATAGTTTATGGCCATGGGGCCTTTATTTTCCACAATGTTTTCATCTGCGTCAGCAGGGGCTAGAGGGTATTGGGAGGCCGTAGGCGTTGCTGTCTGAGTGTGGTAGAGTCAGCCTCTTCTTTCCATTTGATGAGAGACCTAAGCTCCAGCCAATCCCGAGTTTCTCACGTTCACATTGGGCCTCAATGCAACTTTGCCGAGGGTACTGCGTGCAGGTGCAGGTCAGGCCTAACTACTCTGGGCTGGCCTCTAGTCTTTCATACCAGTCGGGACACTGTCCTGTACACTGCCACTGCCCTGGGTTCAGAGCACAGACAGTGTGAATGTCTCTGTGTCTTACTGTGATGTATTCCTATAGGTACTGTATCGATTCCCCTATTCCTGACCCTGGTTTGGTTAATAATTAACTAGCAGCCATCCAAAGGTGCAAAAACCGTTATCTGATTAAGCCACACCACGGCACAGAAGCGCGTTATCTGATTAGGTCATAACGCATGCCATCTAATTAGACAAGCGATATTCCTCCAGCCCCTGATAAGGCATACAGAGTTCTCAAAACAAATCAAACCTACAACGACCTGGGAAATTCCCATAGCCATTGTTTTGATTTCACCGAGAACTTCAGCAAAAGAATGTGCGAACGAGCCCGTTCATATGACATCCTTATTGACGTATATATGTCCATCCTTACGTCAATCTCGGCACCTTTCAGGTATAAATATTACCGACATTGCCTTAAGCAAACACATTCGGTGGTGACGAGATTGGAGCAGCGAGACGTGCCGAGGAGCCCAGCAGAGAGCGAAGCCCACAGGCGCTGCCCCGCCTTCCTGACGCGCTGAGAACGAGACGCTGCCTTTCTCCTGCAGAGAAATCCAGCTCCGGCGCTTCCAAGCAGCCCTCGCAGGCAGCTGGAATATCAAGACCTGGGATAAGAGATACCAACCCTCCATCATTCTAGATCTCAGGTACAGAACTGAATAACCCTTTGCAGGGAATTCTCGAGTCAGTCCCTTGGCAAAACAAACTTAACTTAAACTGCTACTTATCTACTCCCGCCCACGTATTAGGCTTAGGTCAGGTACACTGGGGTAGGCGTGGTTAGAATCACCAGTTGAGTATGATTAGTCAAATGTATATATGTATGTATCTATTTTATCCATTTTAAGTATCATATGGCCCAGAAACCATATCAATGCTTTTACAGTATTATTTTATAATTCTGTCTTTACTGTATGCACTTTACTTAACTATAAGTATTACAATAATAGCGATTCATTTCTCTTGTATGAGAAAGGAGACTGATCAATAAATAACATCTTTTATTGAACACGCCCGTCTCTTCCTTTTCTCTACAATCTGGTGAAACTAAGAATGCACTGAACTGACTGAGTAAAATAAGTTGTCTTTTGTTTTCACACGACTCTAGAGATACACTCTTGATTAGGGGAGAGCAAAGTTGTCATGTTCTATGGTTGTCAGAAACTAAATCCCTTCTTGTCTATCCAGGGAGGTTAAAATCCTCCTTGCCTATTCGAGAAAGTTTCTAGTGAACTCTGAGCTAGCTGGCAAACACAAAACTTTAAGTCTAATATCGTCGGTAGAAGACCTAGTTAACCTCTGCCCTAGGTCTATACTATTGAAGATATTATTCCAATGCGCAGAGCCTATTGGGATAATAGGAACTACACTACATGGCGCCCAACGTTTGGATAGGCGATAAAACTAACGCAAGACATTAGAGTAACTCAGTCCTGCTTTTTCACACAGAACCTCTTTTCCCCATAATACTCCAAAGACGTCTGGAGTGGGTGAAAGGTTAAATCCGCCAAACTTAGTAGGAGGAAACTCCTATGTATGGTTCTTGGTTTATTCAACGTTGAAGGATACACTGTTCCAAAATATTGTGCATCTAATCTTTGTTTCCATAGAAACCTGATCTGCAAATAAAATAAATTTCTTGACATTAGAATGTCAGAAACTGAAGAAGAAAGGGAGACAGCTAGAATAGCAGCTGAACTCATAGCAGCTGACAATACTCTGCTGCAAACTGACCCAGAGGCAATACTCATCCCGGTCAACATAAGGAAATCTATAACTTTAAAACTTATAGAAAATGGGCTGACACCGAGAGGTGGTACAGTCATATTCGTAATCGAGGCACACGAATATCGGCAGACAGAGATATTCTATTCATGGATAAACTTTCCAGCAGCAAACGCTGTAACAAAGGACTTCCACTATTACAAAATAGAGGAACCTCCAAATGAGTACACTCCTTTCGAGGAGGTGGAAATATCACTCAAATTCCAAGAGCACCTGCTCTTGTTTCATGGCGCCCTAAAACATAATAATCACATCACCAGGCTCGGTCCACTAGGTAGACCAGGAGCAACGTGGCCGGTCCTAGCCGGATACACACCACATCCAGACACTGAAGAAATGCCTGCACCAGAGCTTTTAGCACAGCTAAAACAATTAATAAAAATACATAGACAATTAGTCCAATATGTAATGCGGACTTCAACAATCCAACCAGCAATTGAAATTCCGCAGCTGATCACTCATCAGGGGAACACAAATAAAATTACACCACAGAACATACAGTCCTGTCTAGGTAAAGTACCCACAAAACGGGAACAAATTCCTTTCTGGCTAGCACAAAAAATCACTCAAATAGAGGCGGTGTTTCCAGATACCACCCCTGTTGAGAAACATAGGATTCTGACTATCTGTCTCCCAATGGGAATCGCACCACATGTGGAGGACTGTGACACTTGGGGAACAGTCTTTGCTTCCATTTACACAAAAACACATGGTGTACCATCCATGTCAGTAATACCAGATGTGCTAAAACAGATTCAAGATGAATACGGTCCAGAACCCGCTTTAACTCTCGGTATGAAATTACTGAAAGACTTCAAGCAGGTCTCTGCAATATTATTAGCCAACATAAAGGGAGAAGCAGCAAATGTGGCAATTCGCCAGAGGTTGAAAGAGACAAATATAGCAGACCAACCATCTGAAATTGCCAGAATCATAGAAAAATCCTATGAAGAACTAGGAAGAGATAGTTTGGGTGGAATACCAGTGAAACCCCAACTAGTTGAAAGTCCTGAAAAGGTATTTATTAAAAATAATTTAAACACTCAAAAAAAGAGCTGGGATGGAAATAAACAATCCAATCCTAAAGAAAAAAGATTCCAGTCCAGAGGAAGGTCTCCTCGGCGGAGAGAAAGATCTCCTGACCAAGGACGCAAGTCTCCCCAAAGGGAGCCCTCTGTGAAAAAATACAACCTTAGAAATAGGGATAATATAAAAAAACCTGATAGATATCAAGATATTGATACACGTCCCTCTCCATCTTTTCAGACTTCCTCGCAGAAATCGGAAAGAAGAGGACGATCAGAACACAGGGAAGAGCACGTCAAGTCCAAAGACAAAGAACCTGCTCATCTGAATAAAAAATTACAATTTCCAAAAAGAAGGTAGCCAGTATTAAAGTAATTAACAATGCCGAGAATACTGAGGACACAGCTGAAAAACGGAGAATGGGCTCAGACAATGCTAGACAGCGCAGCAGAAGTGAGCATAGCTCGCAAAGTCCTTATGAATCATCTGGAGACAGTGGACACGAATGAATACATTCAGGTGGAAACTGCAGATACCAGAGTTAGCAAACCTCATAAAATATATGAAATAACATTGCGTATAGAGGGGGATAAGACTAGAAAAATAAGGGGTCTATTTTGGCATAATCTCTCCAAGGGCTATGACATCCTTCTAGCTGAACGCGACTGGCCTCCAGAGTTTGTCAGGGAGTGCCCACATGGCGAAGAAATAATTATGCCTGCCTTCTCAAGCCATATTCCAATTCATAAAAAATATACACTTGCAAGAAAGTGGGCAGTAGCTCAAGCCCCTGCCTTATATAAAAATCATGTGGGATGGGATGAGGACTCTCCTCCTCACAAAATCCAGTTAAAATCACAACCTACTGCACAGAGGCAGTACCCGATTAAGCAAGAAGCTAAAAAACAGGTAAAAGAGATCCTAGATCAACTTGAATACCAGGGGGTGATTGAAACTTGCACCTCACAAATGAACAACCCTTTGTTTCCTGTCTCCAAGCCAGACAATTCATATCGTCTTGTTTTGGACTACAGACACCTTAACTCATGTTGCAAAACATTTGCTGTACAAAATTCGCATAGTGCTGCACTAATGAATAACATAGTGCGCAAAAAATACAAAACAACATTAGACATCTCTAATGGATTCTTCTGTCAAAATATAGCACCAGAGAGCAGATATTTGACGGCGTTCTCAATAAATGGCACGCAAAAAAAATTCTGTCGTTTGCCCCAGGGGTTCAAGAACAGCCCAGGATTATTCTCAGCGAGAGTAACAGAATTACTACAAACATATGATGACGAGGCATTATCTTATGTCGATGACATCTATCTAACAGATAATGACTTGGATACTCACTTGAAGAGAGTGAACACCATAATACTTGGGTTCGCAGCAGAGGGTTACAAATTAAACTTTAAAAAGTCAAGGATTGCCCATCTAACAGTCCTGTTTTTAGGATATGAACTATCAAGTGAAGGCAAAAGCCTGGCTGACAATTTCCTAGAGAAATGTGCTGTAATCCAAGCACCTAGAACACTGAAAAACTTACAATCAATTCTAGGCTTCCTAAATTTCGGAAGAACTTACATTATAAATTATGCAGAGAGAATTAAACCTCTCTATGATCTTATAAAACCAGATTTTAAAAGAATCAATTGGACTCAAAAACACACAGAAATTTTGAGATCTTTACAAACATATGTTAGTTAAAACAAAATTACAAACACGTGACAATACACGCAACCTTGTGATTCGAGTCATCCCAGGAAGATGCGGATTCACATACCTGACCTCTAATGAGGGAGAGAAGGTACCAATAGCATACAAATCACACTTGTACACAGAAGCTGAAAAAAGGTTCAGCATTAAGGAAAACATTGTTCATGCGGTTCAAACAGCTGTAGCAAAAGAAAAATGGCAAGCAGGCGGTAGACAGGTTACAGTCAGAACAGCAGAATCAGCTCTTGAGGCATTAACAACACCATGTAATTTACCGACAACTGCACTAAATCCAGAATGGATACAATGGGTAAATTCTGTTGCTACAGACAAAGTAAAATACTATTTTGACCCGGAAATGAAAGAATTAAAATTTCTAGAATATGAGAGAGAATACCCTCTGCCAATCGACATTCTGCCTTTAAGACAGTACGCCTGTGTAATATATACAGACGGACATGCTCAACCCTCAGTTTGGGGAGAGCTGGCTTACAACGCCACGTGCGAAATTGTAAAAGAAGTGTGGCGGGGAGGCAAATTAAGACCTCTACTTACAAAAACACACTCAGTGGAAAATAATTCAGAACAACAAACTGAAATATTAGCATTGAAAATGGCGCTAGATAATGCCGATCGCGAATTCCCGACACTTATTGTGTGCGATTCGTATTACTGCGTCAAATCATACAATAACGATTTGCAGAAATGGATTCAAAACGGTTACAAAGATGACACAGGTGCCACAATAAAGCAGAAAGCGCTTTGGGAACAATTAGTTCTTTTAAAGAAAGAACTACCAAAAACTCACGTGATACATTCACTGAGTCATCAGCGTGATGGCGTTCACGTTGCAGGGAATTCATTGGCTGAGACTGCCACAGCGGTAGCAAGTAAATCGGCTTCCGTAGCTACAAAAAAAGCGTGCAGTAAAACACATTGACGGTGAAACTGTACTGGCGGTGAAAACGTCATCAAAAGGCGACTGCTCAGCGCTACCGATCAATTATCCACTCAATTATACATACATAATCGATGCAAACTCAGTCCCTTTTGCTCGAATCCCTGGAGTGGGGGATAGAGTAATTCCAAACACGGACAGGAGAGGCTTGTTAATAGCAGACGCACATATGGGTCTCAGACACCTTAAGCTAAAAGATTCTCTGGAAGAATTACAATCAGTATATTGGTGGCCAGGCATGAGCCTGCATCATCACATTTTTGTAAAAAACTGCCCAGACTGCAATAGAGATCGCAGTGGCGAGCGAGGAGGACTATTGCCATGGCATTTCGCTCCAGACAAACAACAAAAATAAGAAAGTACCCATCATGAAAAAGCGTCATATTAACATAAAAAAGACTAATTTTCACTTATAATGTAGACCCCAGCGCTCGGCTGACGTCTGGACTGTTATACAAAGATTTGCGAGTCTATAATGGCATATACTCTAGGAGCATGCTACGTTTTGAATAATGTATTCCCTTTAGCCCCCAAGCTTATAGGGAAGCATGGCCAAATGAGCATTGCATAGCGGGACTCTTCTCACTTCCTTCCTGAGGGATACGGGATGGTGTAAAGAAAAAACCAAAGACATAAAGCAATCTATAACGGAAAAGGTATTAGGTTCAGGAGCTGGGTGGGTCAAACATTTAATAAGTGTCCAACGTAGTCTAAATAACCTGCCAAGGAATTCTTAAAAGGGTTCAGTCCGTACGAACTATTGTTCGGGACTAGAATGATGATCCAAGATCTTGATAGTCAGACTTCAGTGGTTAAAGACAAAAGCTTTGATATCAAAGATCGTTTGGCTATTTTGCAGGACTTAAATGAAACAAGAAAAGACCTGAGCAACTTAAAGTTGAAACAACAGCCAACAACCACTGAAGAGAAACCACCTGTCCCAGCAAGGCCTGTCTGGATTCCAAAAGTCGGGGATCTAGTCAGAGAGAAGATCGCGGTAAAGAAGGAATTTGGGCCTTCTTACAGAAAAGCAGTTCCTGTCTTGTCTGTCAACGGGACAAGATCAGTAGTACTACCGCCCCTTGCTGGTAAAAAGGAGAACCGAGTCATATCCATCGACCTGGTTAAACCACAATCATGTGGCCGATAACAAATAGTAGGCCAAGTGGACTCCCAAGAAGTAGCAGAACACCAATGTTTGCTACGAATACAGAGGCTCAAACTGGAAGACTGATCACATTTGGAAAATCTACAGTGAATCAACAAGGACTATGCAACAAAGCAATGGAACTTGAACCTCTTAAAACCCAAATCAAAACTTTTCATCAAGAAACAACAACCTATGATGATGTAACTGCAGACTTTGCTAATGAAACAAAGCAAAATCCAAAAGCATTTGGAACAATTGACAGAACAGCATCCGGCTACTTCATCAACTTCGATGACTCATCTGAAGACCTGAGTGAAGCAAAGAAACAGCCATCAACAAAAACTTTTAAAGATAAAGCTAAGGAACTTCTTCAACAGCTGAAAGAGACCTATCTGATTTCTCCATGGATTGAATTTTGGGTGGCCTTAGGTGCATTTATCCTCATTCTTTGGCTCATCATGGTACTATGTTTGGGACATTTCATTGAAGGAAAATATGCTAAAATGGACACAGCAAGCCAGAAAATCAACTTGGTCCTTAAACCACACACATCTTCACACATCAAGAAAAGAGAACTTTCTTCAGTGAACTTTACAGCCAATCCTATACCAGGCGGTGTAGCATGGGACAAAACTGATTATGAAATCTATGGTCCGGTTGAAATCCTGAAGTATCCACACCAATTCAAGATCTCATTGAGTGACTTTGTAAAACCAAGCACATTTGCTGATGATTGGGACTTTGAAAGTATTAATGATATGATGTCTGATCTTGTGATGTCTGCTAAATTTACAGAACATGATTATTTGCAGGGTTCGTCTAATTATGATCAAATGTTCTGCTATAACCACTATGGTAACCATTATCTCCATAAATCTGCACAACCTAGAAATGTTTTAAATTATAACCAATGGGAACATTGTGCTACTCCTACAAAAGATAGCTCGAAAACATTTTATGATAAATATTCATACTTTTCAGGGTTTAACACAAGTAATGCAGAAACATTTTATTTCAAATTGTCAAATAAGACAGGTATGAAGACCATGCTTACAAACACAAAATTGATATATTCCGATTCATTTTTTGAGCAAATGAATACATTTGGTTTTGATTTCTGGAACAGTAACATTGAAACAAAAACTGTTTTGGGTACAAAAGATTGGCAAGTACAAGGTATAGAATCATTGTCCAGAGCCTGCATGATCCCAGAACAAATTATATTTTTGAATGACACTATTCAACAACCTACCTGTCCTGGCTTAGCCAAAATCAAAGATTTGAACAAACCGTCTATTCCAAAGCCTTCAATGAGCAGTAATAGCTCTATAGATGATGAGATAGACGTAAACCATATATTAAACCAAAACAGAACACATCCTGAATGGAAACAATGGTTGATCTGGCCCACAGACACAAATAACTGTCAAGACAGATTCCTGAACAAAATACAGGGGTTCAAATTGACCAGGCCAGACCCTAGATATTCCCAAAGACAACATCCAGGGATAGTAACCACCTACAGCGTGGGCAAGCTCTGCCTTCAATGGCTACAAACGTCCACACTGGCTGAAATTAAGCAACACCTAACTTTACTTACAGAAGGTGCTGACTTGCGTGATTTCATATTGGGACCACGCAAACAGCGTCAAAAACGTTTCATAGCGGCCTCTATATATGCAGCTTATAACGAAGTTTGGAAAGTAACTCAAATTGAGACAGCAGAAAAAATACGGGAAATTGACCGTATTAATTTGGAAAAATCACTTTCTGTGGTGGACAATGGGTTAATGACTCTGTCCTCCAGAATATATTCTCTGGACAGCATTGTGTCTTCAGCAATTGATATAATATCGCAAGACTTACTGATGTTACAACACGGTCAGTCCCAATTGCGTTCTATTGTACAGCTTGGCTGGACGTTACAAAATCTGCGTTCTGGCTATGTGCCTTGGCGTTTAATCAACACAACGTCATTATTTAATATCTTTAACCTTACTGATAAACAAATCAGTTTGGCACAGAAGGGTGCTGACTATACAATTCTGAGCATTGAAAGACTTGAGAGATTACCATTGACAATGTCAGAACGACCTGTCATTGAATGGATAATACATGGAATAATAAATATTCCGATAACTACTTTCCAGTTTCAATTCTGCCAAAAATATATACAGGCAGGCCAGTATGAAAGGTTGGGTAAAGGTTACATTAAGTCAATATGGAACTTGCCCTATACACACGAATGTGTCAGTAATAAAGGCCAGAAAGTGTTTCTCAGTGGCAATAATTGTGCAAAATCACTAAGCGGTACACTTCTGTGTCAGGGTATTAGCTTGCATGGAGCCTGTGAAGGGACTTCAAATAACCTTTCATGTTACCAGCTAGGCACACCTGCAACACGAATAGAACCATTCTTTAGGAGACTCTCAAACGGGAGTTACATTCTAATAGTAGATCGCAGATGTTGTAGTTTGCTGCCCGGAAAACCTTATCTCATAACCGTGACTAGGAAGGTCATGTGCTGTGAACGAGTATTGTTCCTGAACGATTCTCCAGACAGGGAGGCAAGGTTATGGCCCGATTTGAAAATTGCTTCTATTCGAATAGATACTTTAAGCAGAATGAAGACTGTGCTCCTACAGACGCCGACCAGGCTCACGTCATCAAAAGAAACGTATGATCTCCAAGTTGCAAGGACAACAGAAGAGATTCATTCATTATTATCAACTAATTCCCCCATACATTTCGCAGAAATACTGAACGAAATCTTAAATATTTCTGATACCACTGGTATCTCCAGTGTATTTAAAGCAGTGTTTTTGGGTGCTTTAACTCCATTCAAAGCCATCCTGGGTATTTTTCCAGACTTTGTCCATTCCATTTTTGGCGGACTTCCTCTCCTTTTGGGACTAGTGGCAGGCTTCCTATTTTTGATCCTGTTATTTCGCTATGGCAAACCATGTCACAGACAAAACACCTGCGACAAGGGAAGAAATGATCCTAGCCATTGGCTACCGGGACCGCATAACTAAAGTCCTTGGATTAGCACGGCTTCGGGACCTGAACATGACTTGGTCTCTTTCATTTAGACCAATGTGGCAAAGTTGTGTTATGCCTGTATTAAGGTGCTTGCTATGCGGCGAAGAATGCGTGTTGGACACCTGTCTGGCACTACAATCGGATGTGCCAATGGACGCAGATACCTTGTTGGGTCCGGTAATGGCTCATGCATTGTGCTGTCCCCAGCGGCTACCAATCCTGATGACGGCATTCGTGGAGACTTCACCACTACGATTGAGGGGTAGTGAAGCACAAGATGAAAGCAGCATCGATCAGGTACGACCTTCAGTCAGCTATGCTGATCAGAACATCAATGGAGGCAATCATGCTCAGGCTCATGAATGCATGGTAATAACTTTTTCAGAATTAGTGGAACTTACGCAAGAAGCTGTTGACAGTTTTTTCAACAGTCTGAATGATATGATGTTTACACCAGAGCAGCAGGAATAACTTTGGGCAAACTAGCACTCGGAGTTCCCTACATGCTGAATTTGGCCTTCAACAAAAAAAAAAAACGATATGAAAAAGTTTCTCATCAGTTTGTTCAGACTGCAAGAACCTTTTCCCCAATTCCAAAATATTTACGATTTTTTGGGACACTTATCTTCTGCTTAAAGTAGACATTATTCTTAGAGAACTAAATTTCTATTTTAGGTAGTCACGAGACATTCGCTATCCTCTAGCACTATTATACATAACTTTATGATTGTGATGAAATGGTCTCGCACTTTTTTTCTGTATTAAGAGCCATTTCATGTGTGGTTTTCGCATTTATTCATGCTGAATTTAAAAAATATGCGTTATGTGTTTAGCATTATTAGACTGCTTGTGCATATAGTACACGTGATAGTACATGTGAATGTGTTTCGTATATTTCATAATCCCAATTTTCAGAATACATATGAATGTATTTTGGGGTGGTACGGTATACACAAACGCTACTGGTTTCACTATGCCTAGATTTGTAAATATGGACATAGTCTACGTGGAGTGGGTGTGATGTATTCCTATAGGTACTGTATCGATTCCCCTATTCCTGACCCTGGTTTGGTTAATAATTAACTAGCAGCCATCCAACGGTGCAAAAACCGTTATCTGATTAAGCCACACCACGGCACAGAAGCGCGTTATCTGATTAGGTCATAACGCATGCCATCTAATTAGACAAGCGATATTCCTCCAGCCCCTGATAAGGCATACGGAGTTCTCAAAACAAATCAAACCTACAGCGACCTGGGAAATTCCCATTGCCATTGTTTTGATTTCACCGAGAACTTCAGCAAAAGAATGTGCGAACGAGCCCGTTCATATGACATCCTTATTGACGTATATATGTCCATCCTTACGTCAATCTCGGCACCTTTCAGGTATAAATATTACTGACATTGCCTTAAGCAAACACATGCGGTGGTGACGAGATTGGAGCAGCGAGACGTGCCGAGGAGCCCAGCAGAGAGCAAAGCCCACAGGCGCTGCCCCGCCTTCCTGACGCGCGGAGAACGAGACGCTGCCTTTCTCCTGCTGAGAAATCCAGCTCCGGCGCTTCCAAGCAGCCCTCGCAGGCAGCTGGAATATCAAGACCTGGGATAAGAGATACCAGCCCTCCATCATTCCAGATCTCAGGTACAGAACTGAATAACCCTTTGCAGAGAATTCTCGAGTCAGTCCCTTGGCAAAACAAACTTAACTTAAACTGCTACTTATCTACTCCCGCCCACGTATTAGGCTTAGGTCAGGTACACTGGGGTAGGCGTGGTTAGAAGCACCAGTTGAGTATGATTAGTCAAATGTATATATGTATGTATCTATTTTATCCATTTTAAGTATCATATGGCTCAGAAACCATATCAATGCTTTTACAGTATTATTTTATAATTCTGTCTTTACTGTATGCACTTTACTTAACTATAAGTATTACAATAATAGCGATTCATTTCTCTTGTATGAGAAAGGAGACTGATCAATAAATAACATCTTTTATTGAACACGCCCGTCTCTTCCTTTTCTCTACAATCTGGTGAAACTAAGAATGCACTGAACTGACTGAGTAAAATAGGTTGTCTTTTGTTTTCACACGACTCTAGAGATACACTCTTGATTAGGGGAGAGCAAAGTTGTCATGTTCTATGGTTGTCAGAAACTAAATCCCTTCTTGTCTATCCAGGGAGGTTAAAATCCTCCTTGCCTATTCGAGAAAGTTTCTAGTGAACTCTGAGCTAGCTGGCAAACACAAAACTTTAAGTCTAATATCGTCGGTAGAAGACCTAGTTAACCTCTGCCCTAGGTCTATACTATTGAAGATATTATTCCAATGTGCAGAGCCTATTGGGATAATAGGAACTACACTACATTACATGCACCACTACGTATGGGCCTGGGGGCCGACCCTCATGACCGGTCTTGTGTCTCTGCGGCAAATCTTAGGCTACATCTAGCCCCAGCATAACATTCTGTGTTAAGAACACTATAATTTGTGCAGTCTCACTTCCTGTTGGGGATGGTGGTCTGTTGGACCGCACACAGCCGTCCTCTCTGCCGCGGACCAGCACCGTCACCTTTGGATTATTCCCCAAGGTCTCAGCTTTGTTCCTGTATCATGATGTTGGCCTCGTCCCCGGTGACTTTGCCAACCAGAGGTGTTGCCACTTCTGTTCTGAGTTGGTGGATGCCTGGATCACAATGGCCACCAATTGACATCCGTGTCCTTGGGTGGGTGTGGTGTAATTGATGTGTCTGGTTTTGCCAAGCTGATGTATTGCTCTGAGCCGTTTGTGGTGCCGCACCCGAGGGGCCCTCCTGCCGCAGCTGGCTCTGTGGTCTCAAGCACTACTGCCAGTCTCAGGCCCTCTCTTCACCTCCACAAGAGCAGGGATCTAGGCCTGAACTAGCCCCCAGATCCCACACAACCGTATTGAGCATCAATAGGCCACCGCTGGGGGTGCCTTATAGAGTTGAGGGTCAAGCTGTGGTGCTCCTGGCTTCTCTCTGGACATTTAAGCCAGCTGGGGTTTCTCTCTTCACACAGCTGCTGCCTCGACTCCTGGGCACCAACACTCATATAGCCTTGCTCCTCTCGCTCGTCACTTCATAAGGGCCTAGGCCAGAACTGCCCCTCATGACCGGTTCCGTTTTTCCACAGTGAGTCATAAGGCTCCTCTGGTCCCTGTGCCACGTCTTACACTGAAAGCTCTATAGTTTGCTCCATCTCACCTCCAGGAAGAGGTGGTGATTTTCCCCGTCACACATGGCTGCTTTCCTGCACTGAGCCAGTGCAGCCAGATTCGGATTGCACCGTCAGGCCTCTCTAGCCACCTCTTTATTCTTGTGTCTTGGTGTGGGCCTCACCTCTGGCATCAGTCACTGCTTTGATGTTCACAATGTGTCCGTTCTGTGTATGGAGGCTGGATCAGGGTGGCTGCCATCCGACTTCCGTGTCCCAGGTCTGGTAAAGGGGAATCAGTGCACTCAGCTCTGCCCGGTAGACGATTCTTTCTGAGGTGTTCGCTGTACAGTGGCTCTGTCTCAGGATATCTGTGGGGGCCTCGTGTCCCTACCAACTTCAGGCGCCCTCCTCGGTTCCGCCATGGCCAATATCACAGCTTTCGTGTCCCCTTCTCACCAGGAGTTGGCGTTGTCCTCTACGGTCTGCAGCTTCAGAGCTGGGAATGTACGCCATGAGCAAGGCCTTTTACTTTCCCCTGCGAATGTACACCATCCTTTGGTTATCAGTTTCACCAAGTTTGTGTGTCCTTCATATAAGATAGTATCACGCCGTGATCAGTTGTTCCATCGGGTGGGATTACTGAGATTTGTCAGGATAATCAAGGGTATTGGCACAAAGCTTTAGAATCTTGCGTCCGCTGTCTTGGCTTGTTAGCCACGCCTCCCCGAAATCAGCAGCATTCATAGTAAAGTGCTAGTGATAGAGCGCGCAGGTCACCCGGCTCACAAATTTTACCATACACGTATTGGGCCCATAAATTCAATTTTCCATATTTATAAAGCAGGTAACCTTACACTCTACTACCAGTATCCCTGTTCCTTCCTATTGTATTTCCAATGTACCCGACTTACCACTCCACTGTTATGGGTACCTATGATCACAATGGATCAGGGAGCTAGCTGTGAAGATAAGTAGGCAAAACAAAAATACCATATACAGTTGAATAATGTTTTTTTGTACTCTTAAATAACCACAAACACGGGAAGTTTTCAAGACCTTTATCTAATCATTATTATCTTCTAGTGTCATGAGCCAAAGGTTCACCCCAATCAAACTATCTACCACGAGAATCATAACAATTGTATAACTATGTATGAGAGTAAGAAACATTTAGAATCATGAAAAATAAAGGAAGGGAAAATAAGGAACACGCTATTTTAGATAAACAGAACTTCACAACTTCACTAAAGGCAGGTAAAGAAAGGGATCATACAAATCAAAGTAGACTTTCGAAACTCACTAACGATTCAGAGGAAATAAGACTCAGACTAGTTGATTTATCCAGATATGCTTATTCTCTATAGGAAGGGTAAGAATGGAACAAACATATATGCAAACAGTTTTAGCATTTACTAAAGGTAGGTAAAAGTGGAACACGCTAATAAACAATAAACATGAAAAATCTCATTTAAGGAGAGAAGGTTCAATGACATATGTAAATGTATACTTTGTTCAAGACAATAGGAAAGAGTTTAGAATGACGGACACCCACATGAATTATATTTACCTAGGACAGATTGTAGAACTAACCCTGGCCACGGGTCAGTTGAGAAAAACCGGGACAGGACCCTCAAGGACTTAGGTTGCCGGTAGGCGAACAGGTACGGCTCATGGACAGTCAGGACAGGATAACCCCAGGATTTAGATCAGGACCGGATTCGTCTAAGGGTACGGCCAACACCTGCAGCTTCGGATGCAACGCCTGCGCTACTCCCTCTCTGCAAGGAATCTACCAATAACCCCGATTGGGTTATCGAATTCTCCAACAAAGTGCTCCGCCAGCACTTAAGGTTTCCAAACCCCGATTGAGTTTGTGGAAATTACGGACAGAGTGCTCCGCAGCTCTCTGTATCAATCACCTATAGAGTTTGTTGGGTCAGTGACAGGCCAGCTATTGGGACAAGTCGGACAAATTCTCTAGCTAAACCTAGGCTAGTTATACTGTTTTCGGGTCAGTGTACCACCCACTAATGTTGCAAGTGAAAGGGTCCCCAAGTTCTGATTGGACAAAGGAGGGGATTAGGTCACCATTTACCTAAGATTTTGACTTTCCCAGACTTAATATTCAGTTCTTGTACCCACCCCTTAAGTTCTAGCTTCCCATGACACTAGATTTACAGAATACAATAGAGTATACAGTAGTGAAATACAATTGTAACAGTTTTAGGTACAAGTCGGCTTCTGCAGCTCGGTCACAGTTCAGGTTCCCAGGAGCATCTTGGCTTTGGCTGCCAGCTGGCTGGGCTCCACTGCATCATGAGGTTCTTTCCCTCATCACGTGACGAGTACCAGAAAGGCTTTTCAAGATGGAGTCACGAGTGTTCCTCAGGCCCCAAAGAATGCAGTACATGAAAAGTAAGCGAAAACAATTTAGAAATACAGAAAAATTGAATACACTGTATACCATGAATAGCTACACTATACCCCTTACTTTATAATAACTATAGCATTAGGATAAGTGCGGAACGAACAACTTTGCGAAAGCAGCTTTGCAAGCACGGAGCATATGAGAAAACAAAGCGGCCATTTTAGCAGTATTGCGCATGAGCAAACATTTCCCACCAGAACTGCAAGTGCGTCACGTCACGTGATTATGACCGGCGCATGCGCAGACTAAATTCCCGCGAAGCAGCGGCCATTTTAGTGGCAAGCGTTATTACTGTTTAGTAAACACATAGGCAAGCGTCTCTGGGACACCCCGTGTAGTGTAAAATGTGCAATATTAGTAAGACAAACATATTGATTAGATTAATAACGCTATTCGAGGTTCATGAGTACAAGCAAGTCGTGTAACGTGCGAATCCTTGCTCCATCAATCCCCTCTTTGATGATATTTACTATCATCACTATTAATGGAACCAGATGCCAACTTCTCACAGCTTTCCCAATTCTATTTCTTCAAGCATTCGATTCAATTTTTCTTTTACTTCTTTGTTAGGGTGAGAATTCTTAACCCTTTTGTAAATTTGATTATTCAGTTCTTCCAATTCTAGTTCATCCACATTCCGTTTCACTCCTCTTTTATTCATAGCATATTTCTTTTTGTGTTTTCGACATTTGTAGCAGATTATGACAATTAGCACAATTAAACCTATACCTGCTATTGGCATCAGTATTTTACTCACTAGATTTTTACCTATGTTAGAAAACAGAGGAGAGACCATCAGTTAGTCTCTTCCAGGCACTGTCAACCTCCAGTGGTTTGAGCTCTTTTTGCAAATTTGTAATGTTCCTCACATACCTTTTGATTTCGACACTTTTGTCAGGTATATAAGTGCAACAATGTTGCGCTTTCAACATTCTACAGACTCCGCCCTCTTTTGCTAATAAGGTGTCAAGAGCAAGTCTGTTCTGCAAAACCATAGATCTGATCGCAACCATTTCGGTATTGACCATCAGGAAACCTGCAGCAGTGTCAGTAGATAACCGATCCACTTCTGTTGACAATTTGCAAATTCTGTGTGTGTTCAGAGTCACTCCCACTGCTGGTATCAATGCACTAAAGATATCACCTAGTATTTCTCCTACGCTTTCTCTTTTACTACGCACTAATTCATTAGTGTTTTCATTGCTTCCAGCAATTTCATTCACATGGTATATTTTTGGGAAGACAATTCCAAAATAGCAGCTTCCATACCAGTGATCCGGCAATTTGAAATAAGCCTTGTTTCCACATATGTAATACATTCCGGGAAACACAGGTTCTGACCCATTTTTGAAACCCCAACCTCCAATTACCTTGTAATTGTGTTCACATTGACTGGAACCAATGAAAATGTTATTATAATAACTAGTCTTTTCTCTGTGAAGACAGAGTTTCCCCTTTCTTTCGAAATCCAGCAACAAAGCAGGATTAGCTCTACCATTTGAGGTGCTTCCCATGTTTTCAGCCCACTTAGGAGTTTTCTGTCTTTTATCATTCGCCTTTCTTTGGAAACTTTCTCTTCTTTTCTCTGCCATGTTTAGAAACATTTTCTCTTGTTCATATAATGAACAGGTCAAGTTATCTCTATGTGCTTCACCTAAATCTATGGTACCTATAGTCAGAAAATATTCTCCCATATAACGTGTTACATCACTTTTGGTATGTACAGGGTTCAAATTTCCACGTATAGGAAGTTCAGAAAATATCACGTCTGAGTTAGAGTAATAGTACTGTAACGGTCCTCTTTTATAGAATAAGCTAGCTAATATACTACAGGAAATTCCATATGTTAGTGGCAAGTGATGGTAGGTCACTCCCTCAGCTACAGAAGTAGGTAGCTTCATACAAACATAACAGTCTTCTATTTTCATGGCTTCTACATAATGTACTAAAAGGTTTGAGAATACGTTTAAATGAGTCCTGTTCTTGATTCTGTGATAATGTAGTCCTTCCTCATCTGGTGCTTCTGAGTCCATTTTAGTTTGCCTAATGCTAAGTGCTTTCTCATGTCCTTCTACACTTTGTGGTGTATTTTTCGTTTGCAGCTCTTCTGTGTCCTTTGTCACAGTCTTTGTAGAGTCAACATTAGTATCTTTACTCATCATATAAGGAATAGTAATTGTTAGTCCTATCCATAATATTAATACTAAAGCTACACTACATACACATACTTTGCAGCATGTTTTACAACAATTGCGTCTAGGCCTTCCATTCACATTGGAATCAGACATTTTCGCTCAAAAGAAGCTTTCCAACCCCTCTTTGTAACTTTTCACAGGTTGCTTACACAGGGCAACTTCAGCTTGGTTCTTCTTCTTCGGTAGACTGGTCAGCAGTCAATTCTTCATCACTTTCGTCACTTATTTCAAGATCCTCGAATTCCTCTAACACCAGGTAAGTCCATTCAGGATCCTGATACTTATTGTTCAGTCTTTTTATTCGGGCACTTCTTCGTTTAGAGTTTTCTTCAGTTTGCTCTGTTTTACTGGAACCTTGTTTCCTTTGCTCAAGCTTCTCCTCTACTGTTTTCAGTCTTAGTCTCAGTCTTTTGATGTACCTTGGTTCTCTATTCTTCTTCTTGAATCTTTTAACTGGCACTGTTGTTTGGCTTTCTTCTACTGCTCTTTTATTTTCGTTCTGTTGTGGCACTTCTGCTTCAACGTCTTCTTCTTCCCTTTCTGTCTGACTAGTCCCAGGTCTTGTTTCAGTTTCTTCTGCCTGGTTGCTAAGCTGGCCTTGTTCAGGTGTATTCTGGATTTGACTTTTGGACGTTTCAATTTCTGTGTCCTGAACACATTCGTCTATTTCTATCTGATCCTGTTCAAGCACTTCGAACCTTTGATTTTCTTCCGCTTGAACTTTCGCCCTAATTTCTATCTGTCCCTTTTCAGTCTCAGGAGTTCTTGGAGATGTGTCGATAACCTGTTCTGTCCCTATATGACCTTCCTCCTCATCAGATTTGACATGGATTTCGATGATCTGATTATCTCCTTCTATTCTTGTCTCCTCCTCACTATCCCACTCTCTATCTGAGTAGGTTTGGCTTCTGGTTCTTATTGGATCGAATGTCAGGTCGATTACTGGGATCCATTCATCTTGACTGGTGCTCGGTTGTTCGTCATCAGCTACTTCAGGACCAAAATCTGGAGACCCCTCAGCTGGACAACCTTCAGCGTCAGTTTCTTCGTCTTCGGTTACCTTTTTCGTATGGCTGGCATGGATCCAGTTTGGCACACCTGCACACTTCACCGCTGTTGTGGTTACCAGAATTACTTGTCTTGGTTTCCCCACTTCGGTGCAAGGCAACTTGATCAGGTGTGTTTCTTTAGTACCACCCAATCACCCGGATTCAGATTATGGACTGGAGTTGCTGGCCTGGCGACGGCGTCTTCCCCAATCTGGTTAGAGATAGAACGCACTTGGTCACCCAGTTGCTTGCAGTACTCTAGTACCAAATCATCAGAAATGCTTATCAGTTTATGTCCTGGTACCCATGCTTGTCGCATTACTCTTCCCATCAGGATCTCATGGGGACTCAGGCCTGTCTTTCGGTCTGGAATACTTCTGATTCCCATTAGGACAAGTGGTAAAGCGTCTATCCAGTTCATGCCAGTAGATTCACACATCTTCCCTAGTCTCGACTTGATAGTGCCATTCAGTTGTTCCACCACTCCAGAAGTCTCTGGGCAATATGCACAGTGCAGTTTTTGAGTAATTTTGAATGCTTCACAGATTTGACTTATTATTTCATTCTGAAAATGCCCACCTCTGTCTGATTCAATTGTGACTGGAAAACCGTACCTAGGTATTAGTTCTCGCAATAACAATTTGGCTACAGTGATAGCATCATTTTTCTTTGCAGGATAAGCCTCTACCCATTTTGAAAATAGGCAAACAATGACAAGGACGTACCTCATTCCTTTACAAGGGGGTAACTGGATAAAGTCAATTTGTAACCTTATAAAAGGACCTTCTGCTTTCCCAATTTTACCCGTTAAAACTACTGTTTTCTTCCCAGGATTGTATTGCTGACATGTCAAACACCTCTGGCAGAGTGCCTCTATTTCTTTTTTCCCAAATTTACAGGCTTTTGCCAATGCAATCAATTCGGCTACTTGTGCAGACTTTACTCCAAATAGATAGGATGCTTCTACGGCACGTGATATTGTAACTACTGCATAGGCAGCACTTAGGCCTCCATCCTCATGTCTCAGACATGAGCCATCTACAAACAGCTCGAAATCTTCTACAGGCAGGGGCATTTCTGGATATCTGGGCGTGGTTTGGTACTAAACTCAGTCAGGTCAATGCAGTCATGCTCGACCTCTCCCTTTGCTTCTGCAATCAGTGAATTTGGTAATAGGGTAGCTGGATTCAGTATGTTACACCGAGTAATGGTTACATTTGCTGCACCCACAAGGATTCTCTCATACTTAGTCAGCCGACTAGGTGTGAGATACTGGGTTTTAGTTCTGGTCAGCAGGATTACTACTGCATGGGGAACATACACAGTTACAGGATGTCCCATAATGATGGATTCACTCTGTTCAAGACTCATGCAAGTTGCAGCTACTGCTTTCAGACATCCAGGTAATCCAGCAGCCACTGGATCCAAAGTAGCAGAGAAATATGCTACTGGACGTCTAGTCGAACCATGCTCTTGAGTTAGGACTGACAGTGCACAATTGTCTCGTGTATCACAAAACAGTGCAAATTCTTTCGAGTAATCAGGCATTCCTAATGCGGGAGCTGTACACAGACATTCTCGTAATTTTGTAAAAGCTGTCATGCTTTCCTCATTCCATTCCACTGGGTCTTTTGCTCCTTTCTTTGTCATTTTTATCAAAGGTTTTGCTAGGACTGCAAATCCCACAATCCACTGTCCGCAGTATCCTACAACTCCAAGGAACATTCTGATCTCTTTCTGAGTATTGGGTAAATGCATGTTTCGAATTATTCTAATTCTTTCTGAAGTAACTTTCCTGATACCTTTCTCTATCTGGTGCCCCAGATATTTTACAGAAGAGGTACAGAACTGTAGTTTGTCAGGTGATACTTTATGTCCTCCTTCACCTAAGTGGTTCAGTAAGGCAATGGTGTCAACAACACAGTCTTTCTGACTTTTAGACGCCACCAAGAGGTCGTCTATATATTGCACCAAAACTGATTCTCCAGGTAAAACCAAGGATTCAAGGCACTTTTTCAGAATCTGATTGAAAATTGAGGGGCTTTCTGTATACCCCTGAGGGACGCGATTCCAGACCTACACCTGACTGTCGAATTCAAATGAGAAAAGAAATGTGCTGTCTGGATGCAATGGGATTGAAAAGAATGCGTAACATAAGTCAATAACGGTGAACCATTCAGCATTCCATGGAATTTGATACAAAATCACTGCAGGGTTCGGAACAATAGGACAGCAAGGAATAACGATTTTATTTACCTTTCGCAGGTCCTGCACTACCCTGTACTTCCCACTAGGTTTCTTGATTCCGATTATGGGCGAGTTACAAGGACTACTCAACACTTCTTGTATGATGTTGGCTTCTAGCAATCTTTTTATTTCAATGGCAACTCCTACTTTCACTTCTGCACTCATTTTGTATTGTTTAGTATTTGGATAAACTGCATCTTCTTTTATGGCTATTTTAATTGGGTCAACATTTGCCATTAATCCTACATCTTTTCCAGTAAAATCCCATACTTCTGGTTTCAGTGTCTGTTGGAGTTCTTCAGGTAAGTCTTGTATTGTCAGTCTTTTAATTTCTGAGTCAGGTCTTATTAGCATTAATTTGTATATTCCATCTTCGTCTGGGGTTTGAATTTCGAGGCCTTTGGTGTGCAAAAGATGGTACAGTTCCTTTTATACAGCAAATCACGTCCCAATAGGTTTACAGGACTGGAATCACAGACAACAAATCTATGCATTTCTTTGAAATTCCCTATGTTAATCTCCATGGGCTCGGTAACTGGGGTACTAATGAATTGATTAGATACGCCTACTACTTGGATCGCTTCTCCCGAGAGGGGTAGGTTTGGAACGTCTGCTGTTCTCACAGTAGAACGGGTAGCCCCAGTGTCCAACAGAAAGGTGACATCATTTCCTTCAACCTTTCCTTCAATATATGGCCCTGACTGGTCCACCGGCAAGGAGGCGCCAAGCACGTACTCCTCGTCCTCCCCCCTCAGGCATCGTCAGTAAGGTTCATCACAGAGGAAGGTATCACTTAACAAAAATTGCGAAGTTGCTGCATTTCTATCCTCCCATCCTTCCCAAACCTCGATGCCTTCACCCTGCTGTGCTTTGCTCCTAAAATTCTGTCTAGGTGCACAGGGCAACTGATTCTGTTTTACCTGTTGCTGGGTCTTTCTTGGTTTCTCATTCTGCGTCTATGGATTTAAATCATTAATTTGGATGTTACTATTCTGTACATGTGGACTCTCGTCTCTCCAGTGCCCTATCTGTCCGCACCCGTGACAGGGGAACTTCTTTTTGGCCTCCTCGCTGCTCATTTTTACTCTGGGCTTTCCTCCACCCCCAGAACCTTGATTTTGGGTATTACTCTTCATCTTACTTAACTGCTTTTCTTGTTATTCTGCTAATTTTACTTGTGCCCACATTACTTTTTCCTTCAATGCTTTTCGTTTGTCAGCCATCTCATCCTCACAATATTTGGCATATTTTAGAACCTCATCCATTGATTTAGACTGCCAACAGATTTTATTGTCTTTGATCCATTGTGAAATTTCAGGTCTTAAGCCTGATACAAACCTGTAAATGAAATGGGTCATGTCCTTCATCTCAATGATATCTAGGCCGCTGTAGTGTTTTAAACACCTGTAACAGTCGTTCATAATAGGAATGCACAGTTTCATCTCTATCCTGGGTAGTTCTATCTATTCGGGTCCAATCAGTTTCTTTTGCAGGCACTTTTCCCTTCAGATGCAACATTACCTGATGGTACTTTTTCATTACATCAGCAGAAGGAGCCCCTGTGTTAGGGTCCCTCGGGAATTCCTCACTAGGCCAATCAATACCAATTTTGCATTCCGTCCACAAATCTACGGGGACTACAATATCAAAGAAACCATCCAAATCTTTCCAAAGGCATTTTTGTACCTTCACAAACCTTTCTACCTGTCTGTACCAATCTACAGGTTTTTCTCGTAATTTCGGGAAGTCATTGGTAAAGGACACAATATCCTGTCGGGACCATGGAACATGCACATACTTTCCACCTGGCACTTCTCGCATAGGATATAATTTTTCTGCCTTGTCCGCTTCTTTTAAGACATACTCGGAAGCCATCTGTTTTAATCTAATTTCCTCCTTTTTCTTTGCCCATCTGGCTTTCCATTTTTCTAATTCTCCCCATTTTTGCAACAGGTTCAATAATTCTCTGATCTGTACCTTTTTCCCTGACACATTCATATTTTCTAAATCTTTGTCGGAGAACTCTGCTCTGTAGGGTTTTTGCAACGATTTAGATTTCCCAATATCTATTCCCATACTAACCGCAGTATCCATTAATTTCTCATGGAACACTCTGGTATTACGGGTGATACTCTTACAGATAAACAGCAGTTCTTCCTCGGAAAAGGTATTTAGTCTGTCCAACCCCACATTTCCAGCCATCAATTCTTCGAATTCTATTCTTAATTTGTAAATATCTAAAGGTTTCGACTGAGGATTTGGTTTTTCTAATTCTCGACTTCATCTCTCGATTTCTTCAGGAGTCACTACGGTGGCACTTCTAGTACCAGAAACTGACTCAACATGTACTTCTCCTGAATAGAAAGGAGTATTCTTCCTCCGTAAAGCCCTTTCTGGTTCCCTTATAGGTAAATCCATCAAGGAAATCACAGATTCACATTCACTTTCTTGGTCATCTACAATTAAGGGCTCTTTTCTCGGCTGCACTACAGCTGGGGTAATAATTGGAGTCTTTGGACACCCCTGTTTATCCCCATACAAAGGAACAACTGGTCCAATAGTTACTGGAATTGTCAAGGCTTCAGGACCTTTATTTAGTTGGGAAATTTTCTGAATTAATTCTGTTTTCTGTTTAGCTATAGCCTCTCGCTCTCTTTCCTGCAGTACTCTTTCCAGGTTTGTTTCATGTACTATTTGCGGAGTCAGGGTCCGGGCATAAGTCGGGGCAGTTGGATGCATCATACTTGGTCCCTCACCATAATTAGGTTTAAAAAATGGATTCCCTGTGCTTAAAGGTCTCGGCACTTCCTGATAAGGAGGTATTTGACACCCGTCTCTTACACTTACAGGTCTAGATCCCTCCTGGTAAGGAGGTCTCAGGCAAGCATCCCCTACACTTGAGGATCTGGGTCCTTCATTATAAGGAGGTGGATTCTTAATTAACAATTCCTCCAAATAATCATCATCTGAATCCCCACTGGTCATCAAATGTTTTGTTTTCTCTGTCCTTTTCTCTCCCACTGGTTCTCCTAGTGCCATCATAGGGTACAGTCCTTCTACTATCATATTCTGTCTCCATTGTTTCATTCTTTTCTCTCGGGTTTCTTGTTTCACTTTAGGATACCATTTGGTTAACCCTTTATCCATTCGGGGCCTGTCTCTCTCAAAAGCCTCTATCTCCCATTCCTCTTAGGCTTCGTACTGTGTCAATCTGGGTCTGGGATGCAAATCATTCATTCGGGTTCTCAAATTGAATAGAATCCTGCCATTAAATGTATCATCTAACGGAAATGCCAAAATTCCGTCATTCTTCGTGTATTCCACCCAATTTTCCAACCATACACAAGAGCGGTACCCTTTATCAAACATCATGAAAGATGCGGGAGTATTAGGTGGTGGGATGACAACCCCTTCTCTAGTTTTGATAGGCTTGTCTCTTTTGAAATAATTCTTCACCTTGTTTACTAAGGTAATTTTCCTCTTGTTTTCGTACATAATGTTGTATCTACGACCTTTCCACTTCTCTTTACCAAACCCTAAATATTTTGGATCAGGTCTGGTCTCTGGGTTAGTCGTATGCCACATATACTTTTCCGCAAGCGACTCTGTTTACAAAATCACTCCTAATCCAAATGCGTCTTTTATTCTTCAACAACCAATCCACTTGTTTTCGTGAGACAAGTTCTCACGCTTCTTCGCTCACCCCTCCTTTATAATCCCAGCTCCGCTACACACCCGCTGTCTCTACCAATACCAGCGCGGCACAGAGTGATGTCAGAGCAGCTCCGCAACTGACTCCCTCCCTCACAAGGTAACGGAAACTTGATTTCTTTCTTAAAGTGCAAGTGCTTTATTTAATTTACAACGTAAAACATTCGCCACTGTACTCGAGTGTCTAGAAAGGAAAGATTTGTTTTACTGCAAGTAAACCTCTTCTGTCTACTTTTCATACACTACGGATAGATCTCTTCTGCCTACCCTTCACTCAAGCATTAGAGAACCTGCTACTTCTTCGACTCATCCACTCTTTTCGGGATATATACTAAGTCTAAAGTTTCACCAGTGAACTCTTTTGCTATCACTCAAGCTCCGATGAACCTACTACTCCTTTCTCGTGTGACCCTTACTAGGTTATATCACAACTGAAGTTTATTAGCTAACTCGTTGCTATCATTTATTCAACTATTCATACAGAAACCCTAATTAGCGCTTCCAGTTCTGCCTAACCATGCACTAATTTTCCTCGAGCCACTGACCTCAGTGCGAAGTGGATTCTCCTCACCACTCGCTATTCAATTCCCCGGGGATTCCAGACAAACATATATTAATCACTAACGAGGTTTGTTAGAACATATATCAATATAGCAGCAAGAAAAACAACTTAAAACATTTCATAATTTTCAAAGCAATAAAACATTTGTAAATTCGTTCGAACGTTTAGCAGTAAAATTTCCACAATTAGCAGCAAATAACCTACCTACCTATCTTAACTAGTCCTACCTAACTTTAACTAGTCCTTAACCATTTCCTCTGCTACCAGAAAAATACTGATAGAGCGCGCAGGTCACCCGGCTCACAAATTTTACCATAGACGTATTGGGCCCATAAATTCAATTCTCCATATTTATTAATTGGGTAACCTTACACTCTACTACCAGTATCCCTGTTCCTTCCTATTGTATTTCCAATGTACCCGAATTACCACTCCACTGTTACGGGTACCTATGATCACAATGGATCAGGGAGCTAGCTGTGAAGATAAGTAGGCAAAACAAAAATACCATATACAGTTGAATAATGTTTTTTTGTACTCTTAAATAACCACAAACACAGGAAGTTTTCAAAACCTTTATCTAATCATTATTATCTTCTAGTGTCATGAGCCAAAGGTTCACCCCAATCAAACTATCTATCACGAGAATCATAACAATTGTATAACTATGTATGAGAGTAAGAAACATTTAGAATCATGAAAAATAAAGGAAGGGAAAATAAGGAACACGCTATTTTAGATAAACAGAACTTCACAACTTCACTAATGGCGGGTAAAGAAAGGGATCATACTAATCAAAGTAGACTTTCGAAACTCACTAACGATTCAGAGGAAATAAGACTCAGACTATTTGATTTATCCAGATATGCTTATTCTCTATAGGAAGGGTAAGAATGGAACAAACATATATGCAAACAGTTTTAGCATTTACTAAAGGTAGGTAAAAGTGGAACACGCTAATAAACAATAAACATGAAAAATCTCATTTAAGGAGAGAAGGTTCAATGACATATGTAAATGTATACTTTGTTCAAGACAATAGGAAAGAGTTTAGAATGACGGACACCCACATGGATTATATTTACCTAGGACAGATTGTAGAACTAACCCTGGCCACGGGTCAGTTGAGAAAAACCGGGACAGGACCCTCAAGGACTTAGGTTGCCGGTAGGCGAACAGGTACGGCTCATGGGCAGTCAGGACAGGGTAACCCCAGGATTTGGATCAGGACCGGATTCGGCTAAGGGTACGGCCAACACCTGCAGCTTCGGATGCAACGCCTGCGCTACTCCCTCTCTGCAAGGAATCTACCAATAACCCCGATTGGGTTATCGAATTCTCCAACAAAGTGCTCCGCCAGCACTTAAGGTTTCCAAACCCCGATTGAGTTTGTGGAAATTACGGACAGAGTGCTCCGCAGCTCTCTGTATCAATCACCTATAGAGTTCGTTGGGTCAGTGACAGGTCAGCTATTCAGACAAGTCGGACAAATTCTCTAGCTAAACCTAGGCTAGTTATACTGTTTTCGGGTCAGTGTACCACCCACTAATGTTGTAAGTGAAAGGGTCCCCAAGTTCTGATTGGACAAAGGAGGGGATTAGGTCACCATTTACCTAAGATTTTGACTTTCCCAGACTTAATATTCAGTTCTTGTACCCACCCCTTAAGTTCTAACTTCCCATGACACTAGATTTACAGAATACAATAGAGTATACAGTAGTGAAATACAATTGTAACAGTTTTAGGTACAAGTCGGCTTCTGCAGCTCGGTCACAGTTCAGGTTCCCAGGAGCATCTTGGCTTTGGCTGCCAGCTGGCTGGGCTCCACTGCATCATGAGGTTCTTTCCCTCATCACGTGACGAGTACCAGAAAGGCTTTTCAAGATGGAGTCACAAGTGTTCCTCAGGCCCCAAAGAATGCAGTACATGAAAAGTAAGCGAAAACAATTTAGAAATACAGAAAAATTGAATACACTGTATACCATGAATAGCTACACTATAACCCTTACTTTATAATAACTATAGCATTAGGATAAGTGCGGAACGAACACATTTGTGAAAGCAGCTTTGCAAGCACGGAGCATATGAGAAAACAAAGCGCCCATTTTAGCAGTATTGCGCATGAGCAAACATTTCCCACCAGAACTGCAAGTGCGTCACGTCACGTGATTATGACCGACGCATGCGCAGACTAAATTCCCGTGAAGCAGCGGCCATTTTAGTGGCAAGCGTTATTACTGTTTAGTAAACACATAGGCAAGCGTCTCTGGGACACCCCGTGTAGTGTAAAATGTGCAATATTAGTAAGACAAACATATTGATTAGATTATTAACGCTATTCGAGGTTCATGAGTACAAGCAAGTCGCGTAACGTGCGAATCCTTGCTCCATCACTAGCGCTGTCCAAAAATCAAAACTTAATTAAGCAATCAAAGAATTTACACAAAATAAATCAATTGGCAACGATTCCACTCTTACACAAGATAGAAAATTGGTCCTAAAACCTATAGTCTCAAAAGTGCTATGTTAACACTGTGCCTGATAAAGTGCAAGGTACATTCAATTGCATCAAGGCTTGTTTAAAACAGTAAAACAACTTGCATAATGTAGCACCAATGTCTCTAAGATATTTAAATACTCAACAGCATTTTGAAAACAGTATTGCAAATGTTAGATTACTAAAGATGCTGGCTAGAATCTGGTACAAAAAAGAAACCTGGAGCACAATAACCAAACCTTAAAAATTAAGTAAGGCAAAAGCTTTAAATACTTATTTTTTCCTCAATAGCCCCATCCCTTATAAATATTTACTCAAGGACAACACAATGTCAATCAATGTGTCAGCCTTCAGGGCCCTTAAAGCTTCATGTTGATGCCTGAAGCCAAGACAAATGCATAGTGGTTAAATCAACTTAGCTCTTGGATCTGCATAGGCATGACAAAAGGACAGCACGTGACTGATATTTTCGTTGGATGGCAAACAGCACATTGGGCATATATCAGTAGGGTCTGTTGACCTTGCTACAGTCCACAAAGATGTAAAAGACCCTATTTCTAGTGGGCCGCAGAAGACCTTCAGATACAGGCTTTCTGCCAGATGTTGATGTGGCATGTCCAAAAAAGGCTCATAATATGAAGTATCCTTGATGGACAAGAACTGTTATGATAATTTCCCCAGAGTTAGGTTGCGGGAATGATTAGCTTATAATCCCAGTAAACACACTTCATCTGCTTTTTAGAGGCTATAGTTAGATCTTCTGGATCTGTCCAGAACCTATGAAGGCCCAGGCTAAGGAACTATTGTTGTATTATGCCTAAACGGTGGGAAGATGATATTGTTGTCTAAGGTTAGCAGTTCCTGCGCAGCATTTCTAAATGGAAAAAGCTCCTCAGTATGCCATAGCCTCACCCAGTATAACAGAGTTCATAACCGGGCATTACAGCCCATCCTTTTGAGTACTACATCAAAAACCATTGGGATCAGGGGAGGGCCTTTGAGGAGATGCCCAAGAGAGCAAACAAACTTGTTCTCGCTCAGGGTCAATAGCTCAGTACTCACGTGTCCCCAAATTTCAGCACAATAGAGTGCCGTAGATTGAGTATTTAGCTGATGCACTTTCAGTGCAGGGAGTAGGGCTCTTGTGAATGATGTCTGGTCTTTTTTTATAAACAGCCGACGCTTGGTGTTGAAGCACATCTTCTACTTTTTAATGTGTGGGGACCACAACACCCTACTTTCCAACATAATGCCCAAATATTTAAATCTGAAAACATTCTCCAGTTTCCCCTTGTCCACAGATGTAGCGCACTTAAAGGACTTGTGGGGCCCAATTATCATGTATTTTGTTTTTGAAGCATTAAACTCCAGTCCATTGGATACACAAAAATCATGGAATTTCTTCAATATTAGCTGCAGGCCCATAGGAGACTGGCAGATCAGCAGAGTGTTGTCTGTGAATAAAAGAGCTGGGACGCAGGCCCCATCTAGCTTTGGGTCATCTATGTTGCAATTAAGAAAAGACCCTATAACATAATTTACGAAGAGATAGAAAACTGTGGGGGTAAAGAAAGGTAAATGTAAGGGCTGCCACTTTAGATAGGAAGAAAGCCTGAGAAGAGATGTGAGCTGGTAGCAGGACTAGTAGCTTATTGATAGGGAAGGGCAATCAAGAGGAGTGCTATCTCTTGAACATGTAAGATGAGATTATCTAGTCATCTTCACAAGGAAAAGGGCCAAGTGTTCAATCAATCAATCAATCAACACATTTATAGAGAGCGCTACTCACCCGTGAGGGTCTCAAGGTGCTAAGGGGCTTGGGGGAGCAGATACTAATCGAACAGCCAGGTCTTGAGGAGTCTCCTGAAGGTCAGCAGGTCCTGGGTCTGTCGTGGGTGGGCGGGGAGGGCATTCCACGTCTTGGTGGCGAGGTGGGAGAATGATCTGCTGCCAGTGGTCGTTCAGCGGACGTGTGGGACTGTGGTGAGGGCAAGGTCGGAGGAGCGAAGCTCGAGGTTCAGGGTGTAGAAAGATAGTCGTTTGTTAAGGTATGCTGGTCCGGCGTTGTGGAGTGCTTTGTGAGCGTGGGTGAGGAGCTTGAAGGTGATCCTCTTGCTGACCGGGAGTCGGTGCAGCTCTCTCAGGTGGGTAGTGATGTGGCTGTGGTGAGGGAGTCCGAGGATGAGGCATGCGGAGGCACTTTATATGCGTTGAAGTCTCTTCTGGAGTGTGGCCGTGGTTCCTGCGTAGAGGGTGTTGCCGTAGTCCAGCCTGCTGCTGACAAGTGCTTGGGTGACCGTCCTTCTGGTTTCGGTGGGGATCCATCTGTAGATCTTTCGGAATATGGGGAGGGTGTTGAAGCAGGAGGAGGAGAAGGCGTTAACTTGCCGAGTCATAGAGAGCATGGAGTCCAGGATGAAACCCAGGTTGTGTGCGTGGTTGGTGGATGTTAGGGCAGCTCCCAGCATGGCCGGCCACCAGGAGTCATCCCATGCGGAGGGGGTGGATCAGTGTTCAGCTTTATCTTCAAAACCTCCTGGCTGCATTGTTTGTTTATGGAGGTTGAGATACAATATTGATTTTTACTCCTGTTTCTGCCATCATCATGACGTGAGGTGCATGCTGTTGGTGATCTGACATTATTTGCTAGTGAGATGGTGCATGGCTTTAATACAACTTATGAAGAGTTCTTTGTGTTACTGGAAGACCATAGGTGTGAATCAGGGGAAGTTGGTGAACTATAACAGCAATGGAGCGTAGTATCTGGCCTAACTTTCACTGAGGGAGTGATCTAGCTTCATGCCCTCCATGCCCAGATGGTTCTGGAGGGGGTGCCAGCCTCAAAAAGATTCTGACACGGTTCAAATGATGTAGTTAACATCATCTTTTTCTAAGAAGTGAGCTAAAAAGCCTGAAGTTTGCCTGGACGTTATGCTGGGGATGCACAACATATGTATTTAATTACCGACTACTGAGGAAACCCCATTCTGCTTGGGATAGTTATGAAGTGGGAGTAACCACTGCACCCCATAACTATTTTGGAAACATGGTGTATACTTTACTGCACAATTTCCATAAAAATTGCCTAAGAATTAATAGGTTTCAAAAGCAGCACAGGTAATCTGAGTATGCAACATGACACAAATGCCTACCACTTTAGCACCTGAAAAAAATGAGGGGATATATTTTGCCATAGAAAGTATGATTAGTGCTTCAGAAAGAAAAAGTAGGGCACATTTTGAGTGACTTCTCAAATCCTGTTCTATTTCATAAAAAAATTCTGACATGCAGTCTCCCAAGATGGCCACCAGAGACAAAAGAACCCAAATGTAGCCCAAATATCACCCAGATGTAGCCCAAGTATAGCTCAATGACAGAATGTCCCAGAGTGTTCTCAAGAACAACTAGAGCGCTAACAGTCTTACTTATGAAAAAAGTATGGCACACCAGAACCCATCTTGATTGGAATGAAGTGGTAAGTCTGAAAACATTTAATTTAAAAAGGAACAAAATGAGGGGGGTTCATTTTGCCATAGAAAGTATGATTAGTGCTTCAGAAAGAAAAATTAGGGCACATTTTGAGTGACTTCTCAAATCCTCTTCTATTTCATAAAAAAAATTCTGACATGCAGACTGAAACATGCACTTTGAATACCAGCAGCAGACTTCCCTGGTGAGCAGTAGCTTTACTACAGTGATCTAATGAGCAACTAGAGTGCTAACATTCAGAATTGATGGCAAATGTGTGACACATCTGAATGCCTTCTTGATGGAACCAAAGTAAACAAGCATTGAAAATGCAATAGATCTCGCCCTCGTTTAAGTTAAAGCCATTCTGTTTGTAATGAGGTGGCTTTTTAGCTTTGCTTTTATTAGTGTTTTTAAAACTTTCATGTAAATAACATGCATATGTATGCATATATGCACACAATTCTCCCTTGACAGGGAGTAGAACGGGACGAACTCGCGTACTTCAAAGTATTTTGCTGTTTTTAATTAATTTTTAACGCTTTCAGATAGCATTATGCAGATAAGACAATCACTGATCAACGCGTTTCGGGAGCACCTCACGCTTGCTCACGATCACCTGATCCCAGGAAGTCAGTTCTTTTAAAGCGACATTGTTGCCTTTCCTGTTTGGTGTGCCCATTGTCTCTAAGCATTCCGGAGGTTGTAGTTTTAATTAAAAAAACGAGGTCTTTGCCTTTTATTTATAATGTTTTTGTAAACTTTTTCTTATTTTCGACATTGATACTATTATTTGTCATAGTTCAATAAATCTTTGTTTCACTGTTCAGTTCCATTTTATTTTGATGAGTTTTTATCCACTTTTAAACGTTCATTTTCAGTTTGTATTGTCCCTTTGGTGGGAAGTGTTGTTTTTCTTCTTACTGAAATTCTTCATTCTTGTCCTAATTTTCCATTCCAAGCTGAATATATTTATTTCTTTTTTCTGTGGTCTCTTTTCTTTATTTCTTACTTTTATTTTCATTCTCATTCTTCTTTTGATCTATTATGATTTTCTTCCGTTCCTTTTTTTTCTTTTTCCACTTGTTTCTTTTTTCTCTAATCCAATTTCCTTCAATTTGTTTTTTATTAGTTTGTCGATTCTTTTCCTCAAAGTTTACAATTCTCTTGAAGCTTGCCAATGGAGTGCTCTGATTCTTAGATTTTTACTCTTCATAAATGTATGTAAAGTTCTTCCGATTGGTTGAGTCCATACGGATGCATTGTCCTTAGTTTGATGATATATCTCGATTCTTTTCGACGAAGTTCTCTTTCTCTGTCACCACCTCTTTTCATTTGTGGAACTGTATCTATTCCAAAAAATTTAAGTTGTTTCCAGTCACCTTGATGGTGTTGTTCCATGTGTTTCGCGACGGCGTTGGCACGATCTTTGTGCACCGTCGCCCTGACGTGTTCCAGAATCCATTTTTTTAACTCGCAGATCGTACTGCCCACGTACTGCAATGGGCATGGGCATTCCACTATGTATACCACGTATTGCGTTTTACATGTTATTAGTTGTCTGATCTCCCATGATTTTTCATTTTTCATTTTAAACGCTTTAGTTTGTTTTGCTATCTGGCACACCTTGCACATGTGGCATTTCACAAATCCCTTTGTTTTGAGCCAATCACCGTCCTTCTTTTTAGGTTTAAAGTGACTGTGGATTTGATGATCTTTTAGGTTCCTTGACCTTCGGTATGTGACTACCGGATGTTTTCCCATCACTTCTTTAACCGTACTGTCTAGCTGGAGAATTTTCCTTTTTTTTCTCAGTATATTCATGACTTGTTTGCTTTCTACCGTGAAGTCCGTTATTAGGCGTATTGGCTCCTTCTCCTTCACATTGTCTCTTTGTTTTGGCATTAGGCATTCCTCTCTCGGTTTTTCATTGGCTTTTTCCCAACTTTTCAGAACTATTTTGTTGTTATATTTCCTCTTTTTAAATTGTTCCGCTGTTTGTTGACCATGTTTTTGCCACTCTTCTTCTTCGCTGCAAATTCACTTGATTCTGAGGAATTCCCCATACGGGATACTCGCTTTCAAGGATTCCTGATGAAAACTCGTTGAGTTAGTTGCTGTACTCTTACGATGCAGGGTGGTGTGGATCTGATTATCTCTAATGTAGATTTCTGTATCTAAAAATACTACACGATCTTTGCTTGTTTCGAACGTGAATTTCAATTGGGTGGTACTGTTGTTTAAAATTTCGAAGTACTCTCGAAACTCCTCTTTTGTGCCATCCCATATTATGAAAAGGTCATCTATACATCTTTTCCAAGAGATAATCTTATTCAGAAATACATCATTTTCAGCTTTCCACGCCACCTCCTTTTCCCAGTACCCCATGGTTAAGCAGGCGTAGTTTGGACTAAAGGAAAAGCCCATTGCTGTGCCATTTCATTGCCGGTACACTTCTTCACCAAAGAGGAAAATATTTTTATTCAGGCAGATCTCAATCATCTGTCTGAGCATGTTATTGTGATCTTGGTATTCTATGTTTCTCTCCTGTAAGAAGAAGCTGCATGCCTCTATGCCAAAGTCATTCCCTATTGTTGTATACAAAGATACAACATCCATCGTTACCAATAGATAGGAATCTTGCCACGGTGTGTTTTGTAGCATATTTAATATGTCGGTTGTGTCCCGTATGTAGGAACTCAGATGCTTTACATATGGCTGTAAGAAGTAATCTATGAAGTTTGCTAGTGGCTCTAGCAAAGAACCCTTCGCCGATAGTATCGGTCGCCCTGGCGGTTTCTTTTGGTCCTTATGCAACTTAGGCAAAAAGTAGATTGTTGCTGTCACAGGGTGATTCACCGTTAAATATTTACGTTCCTCTTCATTGATTTGTCCTTTCATTGTCCATTCATGAAGTTTTGCATCCAACAATTCCTTTATTTCATTTGTCGGGTTCTTTTTTAGTCTCTCATAATAGACATTGTTCCAAAGTTGCCGATGAGCTTCCAGCACATATGCTGTCTTGTCTTGGATCACGATATTCCCACCCTTATCCGCGATTTTGATTTCTATATTGTTGTCATTCATGAGATTTTTCAGGGCTTCTCTTCTTCTTTGGTTAAATTATCTTTATGGGTTCGGCCTTTTAATCTGTACAAATCTTCAATTACGGCTTCCTGATATAAATCCACTTTATTTCCTGGTGTTAATTGTGGAAAAAATTTGGATTTTGGTTTCAATCCGCTCAAACCACCTCCTTTTTGTTCGACAGCCTCATTCAGGCTCATTTCATCCTCTTCAAGTGTATCCAGGTTCACTAGTGTCAGATAGTTTGTGGCATCCTTGGCTTGTAGTCCTCTGGTGTTTTCAACTGGCTTTCTCCGTGATGCCACATTTTGTTTTTCCACAAAGTATTTAGCTAATTTGATTTTTCGAAAATAGAGGTAAAGGTCCATTCTTACTCGCGCTATGTCCATTCTTTTAGTTGGACAAAATTGTATTCCTTTTTTAAGCAGCATGATCTCATTATTCGTTATTTAACGATTCGACAGGTTTACAACTTGTAGTTCGTCCCTTATGTCTTCTTTAGGCGCATGCTCCGTGTCTCTGGTCCTATTTTCTCGGTACTTGTTCCGGCACCTTTTGCCCCTTCTTGTGGGTTTCTTTGATATCTTTGCCTGCCACGTCCTCTTCTTCCTTGTTGATGAAACGTGGGGTGGGATTGGTCCTACTGCCGTTGTTGCAGTACGAGGCGCATGTCCCCTAAAAAAGAAGTTTTCCTTCTATTCTCCTCTATTTCCTCATTAGATATTAATGATGAGGCACTGTTTGAGCAGCTTGTTGCACTGCTCCAGGATAGTTGTTCTTTTATTGAATCATATTTACGTGCGAACGTAAAAATTCGTCCTTCCTCGTAATCATTAGCATCTCTCATAAATTTGGAGTGTTTTCTCTCTCTTACAATGTCTTCGTGTTTTTCTATCTGTACTTCTAGTTCATCCTTAAATGTTGCCATTTCACTTGATAATTTCATTGCTTCAATATCTTTTTCCATTTCATTCAATTCTTCCTTTATTTTGTTGAGGTTAATCTCTATATGTTTTACCAATATTTCGATGAGCCCCAATGATGAATTCAAAATAAATTCCCCCCATTCCTGCAATAATTCATTTGAGGAGTCTTGGTGGCTTGGCATTAGGGTGATTCTTAACCCACGTGGCACTCTTTGAACTTCCAAATACTTTTTTAATGTTATTAACTCCCAAGATTTATTGATTTCTTTACGACTTAACCTTTCCCAGGCGCGTAACTTTGACTTTGCATCCACTTTCTCAACCTTACTCGTTGACCCTGCTGTTGGGGTTTCACTTGTTTTGTCTTTCACAAACATTGTTGTTAATCGCTCACTCCGTTTTTCTTCTCTCCTCTGCATTTTTCTTTTAATATTATTTCAGGCGTGTTGTTTAAATGTCTCTTTGGGTACGTGCAATATAACGTAATGCCGCCTTTCAATTGGGATATTTGCTCCGTTTATTTCCTTTCGAACTATCAATTACGGACTCCTCCCATGGCTCACGTCTTGCAAGCTGAACTGGTAACACGCTCTCATGCGTTTCCGATTATTTTGCCGTGACATTCACATTCGAGCCTTTTCACTCACACGCTTACCTTCCCACCAGGTTTACGCGTTGTGAGGCTTCACGGGCTCCGTTTTCTCCACCGGTCACTGCTCCCGGCTTAAAACATTCCTTCCTTCGGTTCTCTGTGTCCGGGAACTGCAGCGCTCAACACTCGGTTCGTAATCCCTGTGGCAGAACCACGCCGCTCCAAATATGCACACAATTCTCCCTTGACAGGGAGAAGAACGGGACGAACTCGCGTACTTCAAAGTATTTTGCTGTTTTTATTTAATTTTTAAGGCCTTCAGATAGCATTATGCAGATAAGACAAACACTGATCAACGCGTTTCGGGAGCACCTCTCCCTTGCTCACGATCACCTGATCCCAGGAAGTCAGTTCTTTTAAAGCGACATTGTTGCCTTTCCTGTTTGGTGTGCCCATTGTCTCTAAGCATTCTGGAGGTTGTAGTTTTAATTACAAAAACGAGGTCTTTGCCTTTTCTTTATAATGTTTTTGTAAACTTTTTCTTATTTTCGACATTGATACTATTATTTGTCATAGTTCAATAAATCTTTGTTTCACTGTTCAGTTCCATTTTATTTTGATGAGTTTTAATCCACTTTTAAACGTTCATTTTTGTTTAAAAGTGGATTAAAACTCATCAAAATAAAATGGAACTGAACAGTGAAACAAAGATTTATTGAACTATGACAAATAATAGTATCAATGTCGAAAATAAGAAAAAGTTTACAAAAACATTATAAATTAAAGGCAAAAACCTCATTTTTTTATTAAAACTACAACCTTCAGAATGTCGAAAATAAGAAAAAGTTTACAAAAACATTATAAATAAAAGGCAAAGACCTCGTTTTTTTAATTAAAACTACAACCTCCAGAATGCTTTGAGACAATGGGCACAACAAACAGGAAAGGCAACAATGTTGCTTTAAAAGAACTGACTTTCTGGGATCAGGTGATCGTGAGCAAGGGAGAGGTGCTCCCGAGACGCATTGATCAGTGTTTGTCTTATCTGCATAATGCTATCAGAAGGCGTTAAAAATTAAACAAAAACAGCAAAATACTTTGAAGTACGCGAGTTCGTCCCGTTCTTCTCCCTGTCAAGGGAGAATTGTGTGCATATTTGGAGCGGCGTGGTTCTGCCGCAGGGATTACGAACCGAGCGTTGAGCGCTGCAGTTCCCGGACACAGAGAACCGAAGGAAGGAATGTTTTAAGCCGGGAGCAGTGACCGCTGGAGAAAACGGAGCCCGTGAAGCCTCACAACGCGTAAACCTGGTGGGAAGGTAAGCGTGTGAGTGAAAAGGCTCGAATGTGAATGTCACGGCAAAATAATCGGAAACGCATAGGAGCGTGTTACCAGTTCAGCTTGCAAGACGTGAGCCGTGGGAGGAGTCCGTAATTGATAGTTCGAAAGGAAATAAACGGAGCAAATATCCCAATTGAAAGGCGGCATTACGTTATATTGCACGTACCCAAAGAGACATTTAAACAACACGCCTGAAATAATATTAAAAGAAAAATGCAGAGGAGAGAAGAAGAACGGAGTGAGCGATTAACAACAATGTTTGTGAAAGACAAAACAAGTGAAACCCCAACAGCAGGGTCAACGAGTAAGGTTGAGAAAGTGGATGCAAAGTCAAAGTTACGCGCCTGGGAAAGGTTAAGTCATAAAGAAATCAATAAATCTTGGGAGTTAATAACATTAAAAGAGTATTTGGAAGTTCAAAGAGTGCCACGTGGGTTAAGAATCACCCTAATGCCAAGCCACCAAGACTCCTCAAATGAATTATTGCAGGAATGGGGGGAATTTATTTTGAATTCATCATTGGGGCTCATCGAAATATTGGTAAAACATATAGAGATTAACCTCAACAAAATAAAGGATTAATTGAATGAAATGGAAAAAGATATTTCAGCAATGAAATTATCAAGTGAAATGGCAACATTTAAGGATGAACTAGAAGTACAGATAGAAAAACACGAAGACATTGTAAGAGAGAGAAAACACTCCAAATTTATGAGAGATGCAAATGATTACGAGGAAGGGCAAATTTTCACGTTCGCACGTAAATATGATGCAATAAAAGAACAACTATCCTGGAGCAGTGCAACAAGCTGCTCAAGCAGTGCCTCGTCATTAATATCTAATGAGGAAATAGAGGAGAATAGAAGGAAAACTTCTTTTTAGGGGACATGCGCCTCGTACTACAACAACGGCAGTGGGACCAATCCCACCTCACGTTTCATCAACAAGGAAGAAGTGGAAGTGGCAGGCAAAGATATCAAAGAAACCCACAAGACGGGGCAAAAGGTGCCGGAACAAGTACCGAGAAAATAGGACCAGAGACACGGAGCATGAGCCTAAAGAAGACATAAGGGACGAACTACAAGTTGTAAACCAGTCGAATCGTCAAATAACGAACAATGAGATCATGCTGCTTAAAAAAGGAATACAATTTTGTCCAACTAAAAGAATGGACATAGCGCAAGTAAGAATAGACCTTTACCTCTATTTTCGAAAAATCAAATTAGCTAAATAGTTTGTGGAAAAACAAAATGTGGCATCACGGAGAAAGCCAGTTGAAAACACCAGAGGATTACAAGCCAAGGATGCCACAAGCTATCTGACACTAGTGAACCTGGATACACTTGAAGAGGATGAAATGAGCCTGAATGAGGCTGTCGAACAAAATGGAGGTGGTTTGAGCGGACTGAAACCAAAATCCAAATTTTATCCACAATTAACACCAGGAAATAAAGTGGATTTATTTCAGGAAGCCGTAATTGAAGATTTGTACAGATTAAAAAGCCGAACCCATAAAGATAATTTAACCAAAGAAGAGAGAGAAGCCCTGAAAAATCTCATGAATGACAACAATATAGAAATCAAAATCGCGGATAAGGGTGGGAATATCGTGATCCAAGACAAGACAGCATATGTCCTGGAAGCTCATCGGCAACTTTGGAACAATATCTATTATGAGAGACTAAAAAAGAACCCGACAAATGAAATTAAGGAATTGTTGGATGCAAAACTTCATGAATGGACAATGAAAGGACAAATCAATGAAGAGGAACGTAAATACTTAACGGTGAATCACCCTGTGACAGCAACAATCTACTTTTTGCCTAAGTTGCATAAGGACCAAAAGAAACCGCCAGGGCGACTGATACTATCGGCGAAGGGTTCTTTGCTAGAGCCACTAGCAAACTTCATAGATTACTGCTTACAGCCATATGTAAAACATCTGAGTTCCTACATACGGGACACAACCGACATATTAAATATGCTACAAAACACACCGTGGCAAGAGTCCTATCTATTGGTAACGATGGATGTTGTATCTTTGTATACAAAACACAAAGGAGCATACCAGGTCAAGGGAGTGCAGTCCAGCTATGAGAAACAACATGTACCAAAATTGAAAGCATGTATGAACACCTGTCAAAGAGGCCCATAGGCTGATAATAAAACCCCATCAGACCAGCCATTCGCTGGAAAATACGTCATGTGAGGGTTTTGTACAGCATTAAATCCAACAACCGACTTAGTGATGACGGTGAAGGACCAGATGTCCGTACTGTAGCCAAGGGACTAAATGCAGGAATATCATGCAGTGCTACAATAATAGTAATTCTGAAAAATTCGACTACTCAGACTCAGACCTAAGTTCCGAAAGACTAAGTGTCAGGATTAAAAGCATGCCGAGTAGTAAGGCTACCCAAAGGCATTAATAAAGAACGGTCGACATGTTTCAGCCGGATAGGGCAATACCCTGGCTTTCTTCAGGACCTTTAAATAGAAAATGGCTACTGCAAACTCGACAAGTGTAACATAACAGCATGTACTGTAAATAGGTTACATAGCTACCAGGAACTTGGAATAATGTGAGTCCACTGGAAGGGAAGAGACATATCTTCTTCCTAACAAAACAGAAAACATATAATTGTTTCTCCTATTCAACAACATTGTATTTCACACATACATTCGCTAAAAGCACATAAGAAACGCATAGCCAGACTGCTGCATAAATAATTTATATTATGCATCATCAATAAAGCATATTAGCTTAGATCACCAGGAAGCATTTCTTCGCGGTGATACTCACCCAGCGTTGTGTGGATGAAGACCTCATCTCACCCGGCAACGGCTCGGGAGTGTGAGGCCCCGCTCTATGGTGCAAAAAAGAGAGAGGGCACAGTAAGTACTAAGATCCACTGTGTCCAAAACAGATTGTTTTACACACTTAACCCAACAAACGTGTGTCCGCTGCCCCTTAGCCATACCTCAGGAGAAATACCCACTATTGGATTCTCTAAGAATTATATAGAGCTATAAAACCCTCACGTGGATTCAATATATTATGGGTAGTGAGAGAGCACTCTAGCGTCCTGCTCGACTACAGGTCGCAATTTCACACGGCATGAGTTGCAAAGAGTTTGTCCCACAACTCACCTCTCCGTCGGTACCTCCATTCAGCACCCGAACGGAAGGGGAGGAAAACCTTAGTGCGGTCTCTTTCCTCATTAAATACCAAAATATTTGGTCAGATGTAAAGGGCGTTGACCCCGTGTGTTCCATCGCGTCTGAAGAAACACTATTTCCTCGCGCATGCGCCTTTCTCGTGCAGGGCTAAGCCAAATGCCCGAAAACTGATCGTCTCTACAAATCGGAAAAAGACATACCAAAGCCCAGCACCCCTTAATACTGTGGGTGCTATCTGCCCTAAAGTATAAAATCTATAGAGTGAAACACACTGAGGAAATTCTATGCGATTTACATGTCCGGGGAAGATCGTGACAATGTGCGCATCGGCGCAAGGCGGAACACTCTTCCTCGCGCATGCGCATCAATACTGGCCGCTTCAGGCGATTTCAGAATGGCTTGGTCAAAAACCAAAAAAGAGAGTTAACCACGAGAAAAAAACCATACAATATTGGTATAATATTCCCAAGCTACTTGCTTGAGACAATATTACTTGTTAGTAATAGTAGTAGTAAATATGTGGGATATACTGAGATAGGTGAGGGGGCTGCTTACACAATTGAGTTGGGTGAGCTGAAAGGGTACAAATAGTTTGTATCCATAATGAACGACCCGCAACCAGAGGTTGCACTATATAATCAAAAACAGAAGGAGGGTCAAGGGGTAGTTTACTGACCTGGAAGCTCGATCCCCTATCCTGAACATACAAAACACAAAGGAGCATACCAGGTCAAGGGAGTGCAGTCCAGCTATGAGAAACAACATGTACCAAAATTGAAAGCATGTATGAACACCTGTCAAAGAGGCCCATAGGCTGATAATAAAACCCCATCAGACCAGCCATTCGCTGGAAAATACGTCATGTGAGGGTTTTGTACAGCATTAAATCCAACAACCGACTTAGTGATGACGGTGAAGGACCAGATGTCCGTACTGTAGCCAAGGGACTAAATGCAGGAATATCATGCAGTGCTACAATAATAGTAATTCTGAAAAATTCGACTACTCAGACTCAGACCTAAGTTCCGAAAGACTAAGTGTCAGGATTAAAAGCATGCCGAGTAGTAAGGCTACCCAAAGGCATTAATAAAGAACGGTCGACATGTTTCAGCCGGATAGGGCAATACCCTGGCTTTCTTCAGGACCTTTAAATAGAAAATGGCTACTGCAAACTCGACAAGTGTAACATAACAGCATGTACTGTAAATAGGTTACATAGCTACCAGGAACTTGGAATAATGTGAGTCCACTGGAAGGGAAGAGACATATCTTCTTCCTAACAAAACAGAAAACATATAATTGTTTCTCCTATTCAACAACATTGTATTTCACACATACATTCGCTAAAAGCACATAAGAAACGCATAGCCAGACTGCTGCATAAATAATTTATATTATGCATCATCAATAAAGCATATTAGCTTAGATCACCAGGAAGCATTTCTTCGCGGTGATACTCACCCAGCGTTGTGTGGATGAAGACCTCATCTCACCCGGCAACGGCTCGGGAGTGTGAGGCCCCGCTCTATGGTGCAAAAAAGAGAGAGGGCACAGTAAGTACTAAGATCCACTGTGTCCAAAACAGATTGTTTTACACACTTAACCCAACAAACGTGTGTCCGCTGCCCCTTAGCCATACCTCAGGAGAAATACCCACTATTGGATTCTCTAAGAATTATATAGAGCTATAAAACCCTCACGTGGATTCAATATAATATGGGTAGTGAGAGAGCACTCTAGCGTCCTGCTCGACTACAGGTCGCAATTTCACACGGCATGAGTTGCAAAGAGTTTGTCCCACAACTCACCTCTCCGTCGGTACCTCCATTCAGCACCCGAACGGAAGGGGAGGAAAACCTTAGTGCGGTCTCTTTCCTCATTAAATACCAAAATATTTGGTCAGATGTAAAGGGCGTTGACCCCGTGTGTTCCATCGCGTCTGAAGAAACACTATTTCCTCGCGCATGCGCCTCTCTCGTGCAGGGCTAAGCCAAATGCCCGAAAACTGATCGTCTCTACAAATCGGAAAAAGACATACCAAAGCCCAGCACCCCTTAATACTGTGGGTGCTATCTGCCCTAAAGTATAAAATCTATAGAGTGAAACACACTGAGGAAATTCTATGCGATTTACATGTCCGGGGAAGATCGTGACAATGTGCGCATCGGCGCAAGGCGGAACACTCTTCCTCGCGCATGCGCATCAATACTGGCCGCTTCAGGCGATTTCAGAATGGCTTGGTCAAAAACCAAAAAAGAGAGTTAACCACGAGAAAAAAACCATACAATATTGGTATAATATTCCCAAGCTACTTGCTTGAGACAATATTACTTGTTAGTAATAGTAGTAGTAAATATGTGGGATATACTGAGATAGGTGAGGGGGCTGCTTACACAATTGAGTTGGGTGAGCTGAAAGGGTACAAATAGTTTGTATCCATAATGAACGACCCGCAACCAGAGGTTGCACTATATAATCAAAAACAGAAGGAGGGTCAAGGGGTAGTTTACTGACCTGGAAGCTCGATCCCCTATCCTGAACATACAAAACACAAAGGAGCATACCAGGTCAAGGGAGTGCAGTCCAGCTATGAGAAACAACATGTACCAAAATTGAAAGCATTTATGAACACCTGTCAAAGAGGCCCATAGGCTGATAATAAAACCCCATCAGACCAGCCATTCGCTGGAAAATACGTCATGTGAGGGTTTTGTACAGCATTAAATCCAACAACCGACTTAGTGATGACGGTGAAGGACCAGATGTCCGTACTGTAGCCAAGGGACTAAATGCAGGAATATCATGCAGTGCTACAATAATAGTAATTCTGAAAAATTCGACTACTCAGACTCAGACCTAAGTTCCGAAAGACTAAGTGTCAGGATTAAAAGCATGCCGAGTAGTAAGGCTACCCAAAGGCATTAATAAAGAACGGTCGACATGTTTCAGCCGGATAGGGCAATACCCTGGCTTTCTTCAGGACCTTTAAATAGAAAATGGCTACTGCAAACTCGACAAGTGTAACATAACAGCATGTACTGTAAATAGGTTACATAGCTACCAGGAACTTGGAATAATGTGAGTCCACTGGAAGGGAAGAGACATATCTTCTTCCTAACAAAACAGAAAACATATAATTGTTTCTCCTATTCAACAACATTGTATTTCACACATACATTCGCTAAAAGCACATAAGAAACGCATAGCCAGACTGCTGCATAAATAATTTATATTATGCATCATCAATAAAGCATATTAGCTTAGATCACCAGGAAGCATTTCTTCGCGGTGATACTCACCCAGCGTTGTGTGGATGAAGACCTCATCTCACCCGGCAACGGCTCGGGAGTGTGAGGCCCCGCTCTATGGTGCAAAAAAGAGAGAGGGCACAGTAAGTACTAAGATCCACTGTGTCCAAAACAGATTGTTTTACACACTTAACCCAACAAACGTGTGTCCGCTGCCCCTTAGCCATACCTCAGGAGAAATACCCACTATTGGATTCTCTAAGAATTATATAGAGCTATAAAACCCTCACGTGGATTCAATATATTATGGGTAGTGAGAGAGCACTCTAGCGTCCTGCTCGACTACAGGTCGCAATTTCACACGGCATGAGTTGCAAAGAGTTTGTCCCACAACTCACCTCTCCGTCGGTACCTCCATTCAGCACCCGAACGGAAGGGGAGGAAAACCTTAGTGCGGTCTCTTTCCTCATTAAATACCAAAATATTTGGTCAGATGTAAAGGGCGTTGACCCCGTGTGTTCCATCGCGTCTGAAGAAACACTATTTCCTCGCGCATGCGCCTTTCTCGTGCAGGGCTAAGCCAAATGCCCGAAAACTGATCGTCTCTACAAATCGGAAAAAGACATACCAAAGCCCAGCACCCCTTAATACTGTGGGTGCTATCTGCCCTAAAGTATAAAATCTATAGAGTGAAACACACTGAGGAAATTCTATGCGATTTACATGTCCGGGGAAGATCGTGACAATGTGCGCATCGGCGCAAGGCGGAACACTCTTCCTCGCGCATGCGCATCAATACTGGCCGCTTCAGGCGATTTCAGAATGGCTTGGTCAAAAACCAAAAAAGAGAGTTAACCACGAGAAAAAAACCATACAATGTTGGTATAATATTCCCAAGCTACTTGCTTGAGACAATATTACTTGTTAGTAATAGTAGTAGTAAATATGTGGGATATACTGAGATAGGTGAGGGGGCTGCTTACACAATTGAGTTGGGTGAGCTGAAAGGGTACAAATAGTTTGTATCCATAATGAACGACCCGCAACCAGAGGTTGCACTATATAATCAAAAACAGAAGGAGGGTCAAGGGGTAGTTTACTGACCTGGAAGCTCGATCCCCTATCCTGAACATACAAAACACAAAGGAGCATACCAGGTCAAGGGAGTGCAGTCCAGCTATGAGAAACAACATGTACCAAAATTGAAAGCATGTATGAACACCTGTCAAAGAGGCCCATAGGCTGATAATAAAACCCCATCAGACCAGCCATTCTGAATGTATGTTCAGGATAGGGGATCGAGCTTCCAGGTCAGTAAACTACCCCTTGACCCTCCTTCTGTTTTTGATTATATAGTGCAACCTCTGGTTGCGGGTCGTTCATTATGGATACAAACTATTTGTACCCTTTCAGCTCACCCAACTCAATTGTGTAAGCAGCCCCCTCACCTATCTCAGTATATCCCACATATTTACTACTACTATTACTAACAAGTAATATTGTCTCAAGCAAGTAGCTTGGGAATATTATACCAATATTGTATGGTTTTTTTCTCGTGGTTAACTCTCTTTTTTGGTTTTTGACCAAGCCATTCTGAAATCGCCTGAAGCGGCCAGTATTGATGCGCATGCGCGAGGAAGAGTGTTCCGCCTTGCGCCGATGCGCACATTGTCACGATCTTCCCCGGACATGTAAATCGCATAGAATTTCCTCAGTGTGTTTCACTCTATAGATTTTATACTTTAGGGCAGATAGCACCCACAGTATTAAGGGGTGCTGGGCTTTGGTATGTCTTTTTCCGATTTGTAGAGACGATCAGTTTTCGGGCATTTGGCTTAGCCCTGCACGAGAAAGGCGCATGCGCGAGGAAATAGTGTTTCTTCAGACGCGATGGAACACACGGGGTCAACGCCCTTTACATCTGACCAAATATTTTGGTATTTAATGAGGAAAGAGACCGCACTAAGGTTTTCCTCCCCTTCCGTTCGGGTGCTGAATGGAGGTACCGACGGAGAGGTGAGTTGTGGGACAAACTCTTTGCAACTCATGCCGTGTGAAATTGCGACCTGTAGTCGAGCAGGACGCTAGAGTGCTCTCTCACTACCCATAATATATTGAATCCACGTGAGGGTTTTATAGCTCTATATAATTCTTAGAGAATCCAATAGTGGGTATTTCTCCTGAGGTATGGCTAAGGGGCAGCGGACACACGTTTGTTGGGTTAAGTGTGTAAAACAATCTGTTTTGGACACAGTGGATCTTAGTACTTACTGTGCCCTCTCTCTTTTTTGCACCATAGAGCGGGGCCTCACACTCCCGAGCCGTTGCCGGGTGAGATGAGGTCTTCATCCACACAACGCTGGGTGAGTATCACCGCGAAGAAATGCTTCCTGGTGATCTAAGCTAATATGCTTTATTGATGATGCATAATATAAATTATTTATGCAGCAGTCTGGCTATGCGTTTCTTATGTGCTTTTAGCGAATGTATGTGTGAAATACAATGTTGTTGAATAGGAGAAACAATTATATGTTTTCTGTTTTGTTAGGAAGAAGATATGTCTCTTCCCTTCCAGTGGACTCACATTATTCCAAGTTCCTGGTAGCTATGTAACCTATTTACAGTACATGCTGTTATGTTACACTTGTCGAGTTTGCAGTAGCCATTTTCTATTTAAAGGTCCTGAAGAAAGCCAGGGTATTGCCCTATCCGGCTGAAACATGTCGACCGTTCTTTATTAATGCCTTTGGGTAGCCTTACTACTCGGCATGCTTTTAATCCTGACACTTAGTCTTTCGGAACTTAGGTCTGAGTCTGAGTAGTCGAATTTTTCAGAATTACTATTATTGTAGCACTGCATGATATTCCTGCATTTAGTCCCTTGGCTACAGTACGGACATCTGGTCCTTCACCGTCATCACTAAGTCGGTTGTTGGATTTAATGCTGTACAAAACCCTCACATGACGTATTTTCCAGCGAATGGCTGGTCTGATGGGGTTTTATTATCAGCCTATGGGCCTCTTTGACAGGTGTTCATACATGCTTTCAATTTTGGTACATGTTGTTTCTCATAGCTGGACTGCACTCCCTTGACCTGGTATGCTCCTTTGTGTTTTGTATGTTCAGGATAGGGGATCGAGCTTCCAGGTCAGTAAACTACCCCTTGACCCTCCTTCTGTTTTTGATTATATAGTGCAACCTCTGGTTGCGGGTCGTTCATTATGGATACAAACTATTTGTACCCTTTCAGCTCACCCAACTCAATTGTGTAAGCAGCCCCCTCACCTATCTCAGTATATCCCACATATTTACTACTACTATTACTAACAAGTAATATTGTCTCAAGCAAGTAGCTTGGGAATATTATACCAATATTGTATGGTTTTTTTCTCGTGGTTAACTCTCTTTTTTGGTTTTTGACCAAGCCATTCTGAAATCGCCTGAAGCGGCCAGTATTGATGCGCATGCGCGAGGAAGAGTGTTCCGCCTTGCGCCGATGCGCACATTGTCACGATCTTCCCCGGACATGTAAATCGCATAGAATTTCCTCAGTGTGTTTCACTCTATAGATTTTATACTTTAGGGCAGATAGCACCCACAGTATTAAGGGGTGCTGGGCTTTGGTATGTCTTTTTCCGATTTGTAGAGACGATCAGTTTTCGGGCATTTGGCTTAGCCCTGCACGAGAAAGGCGCATGCGCGAGGAAATAGTGTTTCTTCAGACGCGATGGAACACACGGGGTCAACGCCCTTTACATCTGACCAAATATTTTGGTATTTAATGAGGAAAGAGACCGCACTAAGGTTTTCCTCCCCTTCCGTTCGGGTGCTGAATGGAGGTACCGACGGAGAGGTGAGTTGTGGGACAAACTCTTTGCAACTCATGCCGTGTGAAATTGCGACCTGTAGTCGAGCAGGACGCTAGAGTGCTCTCTCACTACCCATAATATATTGAATCCACGTGAGGGTTTTATAGCTCTATATAATTCTTAGAGAATCCAATAGTGGGTATTTCTCCTGAGGTATGGCTAAGGGGCAGCGGACACACGTTTGTTGGGTTAAGTGTGTAAAACAATCTGTTTTGGACACAGTGGATCTTAGTACTTACTGTGCCCTCTCTCTTTTTTGCACCATAGAGCGGGGCCTCACACTCCCGAGCCGTTGCCGGGTGAGATGAGGTCTTCATCCACACAACGCTGGGTGAGTATCACCGCGAAGAAATGCTTCCTGGTGATCTAAGCTAATATGCTTTATTGATGATGCATAATATAAATTATTTATGCAGCAGTCTGGCTATGCGTTTCTTATGTGCTTTTAGCGAATGTATGTGTGAAATACAATGTTGTTGAATAGGAGAAACAATTATATGTTTTCTGTTTTGTTAGGAAGAAGATATGTCTCTTCCCTTCCAGTGGACTCACATTATTCCAAGTTCCTGGTAGCTATGTAACCTATTTACAGTACATGCTGTTATGTTACACTTGTCGAGTTTGCAGTAGCCATTTTCTATTTAAAGGTCCTGAAGAAAGCCAGGGTATTGCCCTATCCGGCTGAAACATGTCGACCGTTCTTTATTAATGCCTTTGGGTAGCCTTACTACTCGGCATGCTTTTAATCCTGACACTTAGTCTTTCGGAACTTAGGTCTGAGTCTGAGTAGTCGAATTTTTCAGAATTACTATTATTGTAGCACTGCATGATATTCCTGCATTTAGTCCCTTGGCTACAGTACGGACATCTGGTCCTTCACCGTCATCACTAAGTCGGTTGTTGGATTTAATGCTGTACAAAACCCTCACATGACGTATTTTCCAGCGAATGGCTGGTCTGATGGGGTTTTATTATCAGCCTATGGGCCTCTTTGACAGGTGTTCATACATGCTTTCAATTTTGGTACATGTTGTTTCTCATAGCTGGACTGCACTCCCTTGACCTGGTATGCTCCTTTGTGTTTTGTATGTTCAGGATAGGGGATCGAGCTTCCAGGTCAGTAAACTACCCCTTGACCCTCCTTCTGTTTTTGAGTATCTTTGTATACAACAATAGGGAATGACTTTGGCATAGAGGCATGCAGCTTCTTAGTACAGTAGAGAAACATAGAATACCAAGATCACAATAACATGCTCATACAGATGATTGAGATCTGCCTGAACAAAAATATTTTCCTCTTTGGTGAAGAAGTGTACCGGCAACGAAATGGCACAGCAATGGGCTTTTCCTTTAGTCCAAACTACGCCGGCTTAACCATGGGGTACTGGGAAAAGGAGGTGGCGTGGAAAGCTGAAAATGATGTATTTCTGAATAAGATCATCTCTTGGAAAAGATTTATAGATGACCTTTTCATAATATAGGATGGCACAAAAGAGGAGTTTTGAGAGTACTTCGAAATTTTAAACAACAGTACCACCCAATTGAAATTCACGTTCGAAACAAGCAAAGATCGTGTAGTATTTTTAGATACAGAAATCTACATTAGAGATAATCAGATCCACACCACCCTGCATCGTAAGAGTACAGCAACTAACTCAACCCTGGAGGCAACGAGTTTTCATCAGGAATCCTTGAAAGCGAGTATCCCGTGTGGGGAATTCCTCAGAATCAGGCGAATTTGCAGCGAAGAAGAAGAGTGGCAAAAACATGGTCAACAAACAGCGGAATGATTTAAAAAGAGGAAATATAACAACAAAATAGTTCTGAAAAGTTGGGAAAAAGCCAATGAAAAACCGAGAGAGGAATGCCTAATGCCAAAACAAAGAGACAATGTGAAGGAGAAGGAGCCAATACGCCTAATAACGGACTTCACGGTAGAAAGCAAACAAGTCATGAATATACTGAGAAAAAGCTGGAAAATTCTCCAGCTAGACAGTACGGTTAAAGAAGTGATGGGAAAACATCCGGTAGTCACATACCGAAGGTCAAGGAACCTTAACCCCTTCAGTGCTAATGACAAGGGTAACTCGTCATGGAGTTTCCATTGATTTCAATGGAAATTACATTGAAGCAGAGGAATGTGCTTAGCATCCAAGTGGTTAAAGATCATCTAATCCACAGTCACCTTAAACCTAAAAAGAAGGAAGGTGATTGGCTCAAAACAAAGGGATTTGTGAAATGCCACATGTGCAAGGTGTGCCAGCTAGCAAAACAAACTAAAGCGTTTAAAATGAAAAATGAAAAATCATGGGAGATCAGACAACTAATAACATGTAAAACGCAATACGTGGTATACATAGTGGAATGCCCATGCCCATTGCAGTACGTGGGCAGTACGATCTGCGAGTTAAAAAAACGGATTCTGGAACACGTCAGGGCGACGGTGCACAAAGATCGTGCCAACGCCGTCGCAAAACACATGGAACAACACCATCAAGGTGACTGGAAACAACTTAAATTTTTGGGAATAGATACAGTTCCACAAATGAAAAGAGGTGGTGACAGAGAAAGAGAACTTTGTCGAAAAGAATCGAGATATATCATCAAACTAAGGAAAATGCCTCCGTATGGACTCAACCAATCGGAAGAACTTTACATACATTTATGAAGAGTAGAAATCTAAGAATCAGAGCACTCCATTGGCAAGCTTCAAGAGAATTGTAAACTTTGAGGAAAAGAATCGACAAACTAATAAAAAACAAATTGAAGGAAATTGGATTAGAGAAAAAAGAAACAAGCGGAAAAAGAATAAAGAGGAACGGAAGAAAATCATAATAGATCAAAAGAAGAATGAGAATGAAAATAAAAATAAGAAATAAAGAAAAGAGACCAAAGAAAAAAGAAATAAATATATTCAGCTTGGAATGGAAAATTAGGACAAGAATGAAGAATTTCAGTAAGAAGAAAAACAACACTTCCCACCAAAGGGACAATACAAACTGAAAATGAACGTTTAAAAGTGGATTAAAACTCATCAAAATAAAATGGAACGGAACAGTGAAACAAAGATTTATTGAACTATGACAAATAATAGTATCAATGTCGAAAATAAGAAAAAGTTTACAAAAACATTATAAATAAAAGGCAAAGACCTCATTTTTTCAATTAAAACTACAACCTCCAGAATGCTTAGAGACAATGGGCACACCAAACAGGAAAGGAAACAATGTCGCTTTAAAAGAACTGACTTCCTGAGATCAGGTGATCGTGAGCAAGGGAGAGGTGCTCCCGAAACGGGTTGATCAGTGTTTGTCTTATCTGCATAATGCTATCTGAAGGCGTTAAAAATTAAATAAAAAGAGCAAAATACTTTGAAGTACGCAAGTTCGTCCCGTTCTTCTCCCTGTCAAGGGAGAATTGTGTGCATATTTGGAGCGGCGTGGTTCTGCCGCAGGGATTACGAACCGAGCGTTGAGCGCTGCAGTTCCCGGACACAGAGAACCGAAGGAAGGAATGTATGCATATATGTATATGTATGCATGCATTTATATTTGTATTTATATAGATATGCAGATTATATATGTTTATATAGGTATGTATATATATATATATATATATACATAAACATACATATATATAAATGCATATGCATATATATATGCATATATATATATGTGTGTATATGTGTGCATGTAGAGAGAGGTAGAGAGGTAGAGGTGTAGAGGTAGAGAGGTAGAGGTAGAGAGGTAGAGACTAGTAGAGAGAGAAGTAGAGAGAGGTAGAGAGTAGAGAGTGATTAATAGAGAGTAGAGAGTGAGTAATAGAGAGTAGAGAGTGAGTAGTAGAGAGTAGTAGAGAGCAGTAGAGAGAGTAGCAGAGAGTGAGTAGTAGAGAGTAGTAGAGAGTGAGTAGTAGAGAGTGAGTAGTAGAGAGTAGTAGAGAGTAAGTAGTAGAGTGAGTAGTAGAGAGCAGTAGAGAGTGAGTAGTAGAGAGTAGTAAAGAGTGAGTAGTAGAGAGTGAGTAGTAGAGAGTGAGTAGTAGAGAGTGAGTAGTGGAGAGTAGTAGAGAGTGAGTGGTAGAGAGTGAGTAGCAGAGAGAGAGAATAGTAGAGAGTAGTAGAGTGAGTAGTAGAGAGTAGTAGAGAGAGAGTAGTAGAGAGTGAGTAGTAGAGAGTAGTAGAGAGTGTGTAGTAGAGTGAGTAGTAGAGAGTGAGTAGTAGAGAGTAGTAGAGAGAGAGTGAGTAGTAGAGAGTAGTAGAGAGTGAGAGTAGAGGGTGAGTAGTAGAGAGTAGTAGAGAGTGAGTAGTAGAGAGTGAGTAGTAGAGAGTAAGTAGTAGAGTGAGTAGTAGAGAGCAGTAGAGAGTGAGTAGTAGAGAGTAGTAAAGAGTGAGTAGTAGAGAGTGAGTAGTAGAGAGTGGTAGAGAGTGTGTGGTAGAGAGTGAGTAGCAGAGAGAGAGAATAGTAGAGAGTAGTAGAGAGTGAGTAGTAGAGTGAGTAGTAGAGAGTAGTAGAGAGAGAGTAGTAGAGAGTGAGTAGTAGAGAGTGAGTAGTAGAGTGAGTAGTAGAGAGTGAGTAGTAGAGAGAGAGTAGTAGAGAGTGAGTAGTAGAGAGTAGTAGAGAGTGAGAAGTAGAGAGTGAGTAGTAGAGAGTAGTAGAGAGTGAGTAGTAAAGAGTAAGTAGTAGAGAGAGAGTAGTAGAGAGTGAGTAGTAGAGAGTAGAGAGTGAGTAGTAGAGAGTAGTAGATAGTGAGTAGTAGGGAGTGAGTAGTAGAGAGAGAGTAGTAGAGAATGAGTAGTAGAGAGTGAGTATTAGAGAGTAGTGGAGTAGTAGAGAGTAAGTAGTAGAGAGTAGTGTAGAATATTCCAAAGTTTGCCACAGCACCACTTGCACAATAAGTCCAATCAAATCATATCACTTAGAGTCCTTATTGAAGCGCTGAAACTTGGTGTATATTCAAATGCTTTTATTTTCCTTAAGTTTATGTACCACAGCCAGCTGTCGCGTTTCGTTCTGTACAACAGAACTTCTTCAGGGCGTTCTTATTTCCTTCAAGTTATGTCGGTATCCTGTTGTCATATAACTAGATATTTCTTCCAAATGTTAGACGAGACGTAAGTACATTCTTATTCAAAGTGACTAGGTATCAATTTTACCCACACAATTCGGGCAGACTTGAGTAATTTATAGCATCCTCAAAGTCAGTCTTTCAAAAATTCCAAAGTATAGAACATGATAATCCAAATCCAAATGTTTCTCAAAAAAGTCATTTTCAATCGTTCGGAATATCGGCGTTTGGGCAGATATCACCCAGGGACCCTCAGTATGCAAGGGGAATTAGTCCCCCCTCTGCAAACGAGCCAGTGGGCTGCGTTGCAGAGAGGTGTAACAAGGGGCATAGCCTCATTACACCACTGTGCAATGCAGCCCCCTGGCGCATACTGGAGGTTCCAGGTGGGCTAGTTGGCCCCCAGGGACCCCCAGTATGCAAGGGGAATTAGTTCCCCCTCTTCAAACAAGCACGGGGGCTGCGTTGCAGAGAGGTGTAAAAAAGGGTGTGCCCTCATTACACCTCTGTGCAATGCAGCCCCCTGGTGCATACTGGATGCTCCTGGTGTGCTAGTTGGCCCCCAGGGACCCCCAGTATGCAAGGGGAATTAGTTCCCCCTCTGCAAATGTGGCAGGGGACTGCGTTGCAGAGAGGAGTAACAAGGGGCATAGCCTCATTACACCTCTGCAATGCAGCCCCCTGGTGCATACTGGAGGTTCCAGGTGGGCTAGTTGGCCCCAGGGGCCCCCAGTATGCAAGGATAATTAGTTCCCCCTCTTCAAACATGCACGGGGGCTGCGTTACAGAGAGATGTAAAAAAGGGTGTGGCCTCATTACACCTCTCTGTAATGCAGCTCCCAGGCGCATACTGCAGGTTCAAGGTGGGCTAGTTGGCCCCCTGGGGCCCCCAGTATGTAAGGGGAATTAGTTCCCCCTCTGCAAACATGCCCGGGGGCTGCGTTGCAGAGAGGTGTAAAAAGGAGCGTGGCTTCATTACACCCCTCTGCAATGCAGTCCCCTGGCTCATACTGGAGATTCCTGGTGGGCTTTCAGGTCTTATATAGTTAGGAATTAGCATAAAAAAACTTTGAAATTCACTGAAAAAACCATAGGTTTCAGGCCTTATATAGTTAGGAATTAGCATTTAAAAATCCTTGCAAATTCACTGAAAAAGCCATAGGTTTCAGGCCTTATATAGTTAGGAATTAGCATTTAAAAAACCTTTGAAATTCACAGAAAAAACCATAGGTTTCAGGCCTTATATAGTTAGGAATTAGCATTTAAAAAACCTTTAAAATTCACTCAAAAAACTACAAGTTTTAGGGGTGTTATAGTTAGCTGGACATTTCACTCATACAAAACCATTGAAATTGCTCCGATATAGTTAGTTGTACTAACTATATTTTGTGCACCCGCAATCCATTGCTGATGATGTCACATATTACATCACTCATGACATGGTCAGTGACATCACTGATGACATCTCAAATGACATCACTGATGACATCACTGATGACATCATCCACGTGACAATCACATACAACTTTTCATACACTAGTAAAATCTTTCATCACTCTTTGTAAAATACAGAGTATCATATTTGAATCCATTGTTACAGCAATACAAGTATCTAAAAACCCACTCAGTGACTCATAGATGTATACACACATCTAATCACTTACCTGTAGATTCACTCATACATCCTGTCAATGAACAATAGAACATTATCAAAAATACTTATACACCTAAATCAACATTACACACCAGCACACATCCTATTCACATGTGAAGTCATCCTACTCACTTATGCAAACAATGGATCATACTGACATATTTACTTAGCTGCACACTTATACAAACACAACTTCATCTATTCATTTAGATAGTAAGTCATACTTAGTGAATTATAAAATCATTATTATAAGAATAAAGTTATCCATACAGTCACTCACACAATCATTGAGTCTTATGTATACTTATTTATATACAACAACTGACACATACACTGCCTTTTATTTTTCTAGTTTGTTGGACATGTACCATTGAGAAATATATTTGCTCATCACCACACCCATAAAGATATTCAATCACCCAAACAATTGTTAGAACGTGTAGTTTTAACTTCATATATCTAGTGAATCAACTATTCACACATCTTTGGGCAGTCACACACCCCCCACTGAACCACACACACATTCACTCTCCCATACAAATACTCAGTTAACTAATCAATAACTAATATAGACTTTCACACAGCTAGTAACCAACTGGAGAACCAGTTTACACAACAACTGACAAAGTGATACAGATATTCAAACAGTTTAGTCACTATCCACTATATTTAGTGAGACGCTATAAATTGGTCAAGTAAACAGTCAATTACACTGCTACTAAATCCTCCATCCAAATATTTATTTTTATATATCCACTCATTCTTCAATGCAAATTTGCAAATTGCTATATATATAATGCATATTTAAATAACAAAGCAAACCACATACACTGGATGATGTCATCAGTCATGTCATCAGTGATGTCATTTGAGATGTCATCAGTGATGTCACTGACCATGTCATGAATGATGTAATATGTGACATCATCAGCAGTGCATTGCGGGTGCGCGAAATATAGTTAGTACAACTAACTATATAGGAGCAATTTCAATGGTTTTGTATGAGTGAAATGTCCAGCTAACTATAACACCCCTAAAACTTATAGTTTTTTGAGTGAATTTTAAAGGTTTTTTAAATGCTAATTCCTAACTATATAAGGCCTGAAACCTGTAATTTTTTTCAGTGCATTTCAAAGGTTTTTTAAATGCTAATTCCTAACTATATAAAGCCTGAAACCTATGTTTTTTTCAGTGAATATATATATATTCGGTCGCCAGTAGGTAGTTATAGTTAGGATTGTTTTTCATAGGAAATCCGCAACATTCTATTGGGAATAACTTTGGCGCAGATTGAGGGATCTGCCTGTAATTTTCCTCAAATTTGCCTCGCTGCGCTCTGCTCCTTTCTTGAAAGTTTGGGGGGGATTCGTCAAGCGGGGACCGAGATAAAAGGGGGGTCCCAAAACATGTTTTCCCCATGTTAATTTCCGTAGGGCGGTTGGACTCACTTTTAGCTCGAACGGCTGAATGGATTTTCACCAAACGTGGTAAAATTGTAGGCACTGGTAGCCCAATGTACCTTTGTTATGTCTCAAGATATGTGCTCCAGAGGATTTTGAATAATTTAGGTTAAATAAAATATATATGTATCTATAAGCGCGCCCCGGTACGCGCACCAGGAAGCGCACCCGGCGCGTAACGCGAGTTCGCGCGGAAAGCTGATTGGCTCTCGGGTGTCTGTAAACATTCCAAACAGTCCGGAGCGGCCGCCATCTTGTGTCTCGGTAGGATCGAGACACAAGAGGTGCCAAAAACAAAGGGGGAAATGACCAAAAGGGGGCAGGGTAGACCCCCCCTGACCCCCTAGGTTTGATGTGGGGGCCATAAAAGGGTCCCGCGGCACAACATTTTTTTTTTTTTTAAATCGTTTTTCGCGGGGGTAGCGTCCGGTACGCGCACCGGTGAGCTTACCGGGGAGCGTACCAAGAGGCAAACCCAGTGAAACAGTAAAATATTAATTTAAAGTGCTTAGAGGTAGGGTAGCTCTGCATAGAGTTGTTGTGTTGTGTGGGTGATATAAGTACCAGCATGTAGGTACCAATGCAGAGTTTTAAATTCAATGTAGATTGTCTCCTCTGTAGATAATTTGCATGTTGTTACAGAAGTTATTGTGGTATATGGAATCCATACCATAGTTTGCCAGGAAAGTAGAAACAACATGGAGGCAGGAGATGAAAAAGAGATGTCAAATACACATTGGAGATAATATAGTGGGAGAAAGGAAGTATCTATGAGCAAAATTACTATGTAACATAAAAAAGTTGCACAGTATACTATAAGTCTCACATTATATTATATTCATTTTGGTACTATTTCATGAATTACATATAAAAAAGAATAATGTCTGGAACAATTTTTAATTATTAAATAATAATTTATTGCTGTGATTTTTCAAAATTTAATAACACTTCCAACATTATATCGTCAGGAATGTCCTCATTTTCAGTCCATGATTCCAGTTCTTACACACAATTAACTAACTCTTCGTCTAGAGACTGATCCATAAAGTCAAAGTCTTCCTCAGGATTGTTTTGAATAACTATTTCGAAAGAAATATTTGCTTCTCCTTCCATTTTCTTGCTGTAAATTGCATTAAAAATAAATATATCAGTAGAGTTAGGGCAGTGTTGGGTTTAAGTTTAGACAGGTACTTCTGAGTTTTTAACAGTGAAGTTATCTTTGGGCAGTGTATGGTATCAGGCAGGAAGTAGAAATATCAAAAAAGTGTATGTGAAGAAGCCTAAGTAATTTCATAATTATAACAGAGAAGCCTAACTCAATCCATAACTATAACAGAGAAGCCTATTTCAATCTATAACTATAACAGAGGGACAGTAAATAACTATGAGAAAACGTTTTTACAAATTAACTTAAAGTGCCCCTTACAAATTAACAACTTACCTTATTAAAAGGTGATGAAGATAAATGGAGAACAATTTTTCAAGATGTACCTCAGGTAGGTGTAGTCAAAATGGCCGTGTTTCCCTCTCATTTTTCATTTATATTCATGTGCATAACCAATCAAATGTCAGGAAAAAAAAGTAGAAAATGAAAGTAACATTTTAATTGGTTGTAAATCCTAACACTTCATATGTGTTTTTGTCATGTAATTTACCTCAGGATATTTAGACAGGGCTACAGCTCAAATGGCTCAATGGAATTCCACCAACTTTGGAAAAATGGTAGGGGCTGGTATGTAGTAGGGCCTATTCTATATTTGGTGAAAGTCTCTCCAGTGGTTTTTATGTAAATGAACTTTTAAAAAATTTTGGGAGCGCTCACCGGTGCGCGCCCCTGTACGCGTACCGGTAAGCGCAACGGGAGTCCTCCATCTTGTGTTTCGGTAGATTTGAGACACAAGATGGAGGACAAACAACGTTGGGAATGGGTAAAAGCGGGCACGGTAGACACCCCTGAACCCCTAGGTTTTCTGAGAGGGGCTTAGGAGGCTCATATAGGCCCCAAAAAAAATATTGTTTTTTTAATTTTTCGCGGGGGCAGCGCCCGGTACGCGTACCGGGGAGCGTACTTTGGTGAAAAATAGTGACAAAAGTTAGAGAAAAGTAATCATTTTGAGTGATCAGAGGTAGGGTAGCTCTGAAAAGAGATTTTGGGTTCTGAGGCTGATTTAGGTACCTACAAGTAGGTTCCAATGCACAGTCATATATTCAGTAGGAATATTCTATTCCCCTCATCTGAGAAGTGCACACCATCTTCTCTGTAGATATCTTGCATGTTGTAACGCAAGTTATTGTTGTATATTGAACCCATTCCATAGTCTCTCATGTAAGCAGAAACAGATTTATTCACATGTTTCCGTGCTTTCTCAAATTGTGGACAAAATTGGTTGGACCACTTCCATTTCTGTCTTTGGCATATATTGGAATATACCAAGGCAGTTTGTGGAAAAAGTGTCATCAATTGCCTAAAGGTGTCCTTTAAAACCATCTCCAGACCTACCCCAGTCAAAGTGCCTAGGTCATTTCCACCACAGTGCAAAATTATGAGGTCAGGGTGTGGCAGATGGTAAAAGGTTTTCACCTATGGTATCAATTGATGACATCTCAATCCTCTTTGGCCAATCCATTTTATGTGCACATTTGGTAAATTAAAGTTGTGAAAATTTCTGATAGCTGCATACCTTTGAGCCCAGTGAATGTAGCTATGTCCAATAATCCAGACAGAGTACATGGTGAGAGGAGGTTCTGGTGCAGTCAGATGAAGTGTAGGAATGAAATGGCAGTTGGAACAGTAGGAGTTTGCAAAAAAGAATGTGGAGTTTCAGTGCTCTTGAATCACAAGCAATGATTGGTGGATTCAGATAGTTGAAAACTGAAAGTTAGGGTGCATGGTTCTGTTCTGTGAAAGAAGTAATTTGAATGGTTAAGAAAAAGTCATTAAAAGAAAGATTGCACCTGATAAGATGGTGTATTGAGAGGTCAAACATCCTTGCTGAGTTCATTTGCAACATTGTAGAATAAACGTTTAACCCTGAGAGCTCAGTGAGGAAGGAGTTGCTATGGTAACAGGTAGAAAGGGTTGAGGGGGGGAAGGGTGTTGATTTGAAAATAGAGAGGGAAGAGTTTTAATTGGTTAATATGAGGGATATGTGTGTAGAATTAGAGGTTTGCTGTGCCATTCATGGTTGCAGTGCCTGGAGTACATACCTTTTGCTCTGCTAAAGAAATATGGGTGTGTGTATCTGACACTGTTCTCAATCTCCCAAAGCATTTGTAAAGGTGAGTTATGATTCATTCAATATAGATAGAGAGTTCAGATTAGGAAGCACATTGAGCTTCTTTGCTATTGGTTTGTGTGATGCTTTTTGAAAATGCATGATATAAATATTTGCAAGATAGAGGATTTGTATTTTGAAAATAGTGTGGTTTTAGTAGTGAAATTGAATGCTTGTACATAGGACCTGCGCTCTGTTTCTAAAATGTTATTCAAAAAACGATTTTGGGGCAAATCGATGACTTTTAACATTTTTGAGAAGGAATAAATAGTGTGTGCATGATTACATAAAAATATTTGAACCTTTCACAATCATGTCACCTGTGTTACTTCAGATTAGGAAGCAGACTGAGCTTGCTTGCTGTTGGTTTGTTTAATTGTTTTGGTAATGCTTGGTAGGAATGTTTGCAAGAGAGAGGAAATGTATTTTGTAACATAGTGAGTTTTCAGTACTGAAATGGAATGCTTGTACATATGACCTGCGCTCTGTTTCTAAAATGTTATTGTAAAAACGATTTTGGGGCAAATCAATGGTTTTTACATTTTTGAGAAGGAATAAATAGTGTGTGCATGATTACATAAAAATAATTGAACCTTTCATAATCATGTCACCTGTGTTACCTTAGATTAGGAAGCAGACTGAGCTTCTTTGCTGTTGGTTTGTGTCATTTTTTGGGTAATGCTTGGTAGGAATGTTTGCAATAGAGAGGAAATGTATTTTGTAAAATAGTGAGTTTTCAGAACTGAAATGGAATGCTTGTACATAGGACCGGCGCTCTGTTTCTAAAATGTTATTCAAAAAACGATTTTGGGGCAAATCAATGGCTTTTACATTTTTGAGAAGGAATACATAGTGTGTGCATGATTACATAAAAATATTTGAACCTTTCACAATTATGTCACCTGTGTTACCTCAGATTAGGAAGCAGACTGAGCTTCTTTGCTGTTGGTTTGTGTCATTTTTTTGGTACTGCTTGGTAGGAACGTTTGAAATAGAGAGGAAATGTATTTTGTAAAATAGTGAGTTTTCAGTACTGAAATGGAATGCTTGTACATAGGACCTGCGCTCTGTTTCTAAAATGTTATTCGAAAAACGATTTTGGGGCAAATCAATGGCTTTTACATTTTGAGAAGGAATAATTAGTGTGTGCAGGATTACATAAACATATTTGAACCTTTCACAAACATGTCACCTGTGTTACCTCAGATTAGAAAGCACACTGAGGGCCTTATTTATGAAAACAGCAATGCGTCAGTTTTCACTGCGCACTCCTTGCGACACCAATGTTGCGTCATATTTAATGTATGACGCATCATGTTGCAAGGAGTTACAGATAAGTCAGTATTTCTGACGTATCTGTAAGCGCAAAAGTGACGCATTGCTGGAGTGTGTCACAAAAGTGACGCAACTCCAGCAATGCGTCCTTTCAAATGGGGAAAGCCCCATGTGAAAGGGCTTGTGTCAGTCTTATGCCTGCTGTGAGGCAGGCGCAAGATTTTGACGTAACAGAGTCCTAAAAGTGACTCAGTGAAATCTCATAGATTTCACTGCGTCACTATTACGAGGTTTTTTACGGGGGAACGCCTCCTCTGCATACATCATACCTGATGCAGGTATAATGTGGCGCAGGGGTTTTAAAAGTGACGCATCTACCTGGATGCGTCATTTTTTAAATATGGCGCAACAAGGCACATGTTTTATGCCGCCGATGCGTCACAAAAAGTGACGTATCACCAGCGCAAAACTGACGCAGGGCCTCATAAATGAGGCTCTGAGCTTCTTTGCTGTTGGTTTGTGTCATGCTTTTTGAAAATCGTTGGTATCTACATTTGCAAGATAGAGGATTTGTATTTTGTGAAATAGTGAGGTTTCAGTACTGAAGTTGAATGGTTGTACATAGGACCTGCGCTCTGTTTCTAAAATGTTATTACAAAAACGATTTTGAGGAAAATCAATGGGTTTAAGTAGTGAAAATGAATGCTTGTACATAGGACCTGTGCTCTGTTTCTAAAATGTTATTCAAAAAACAATTTTGAGGCAAATGAATGGCTTTTACATTTTTGAGAAGGAATAAATAGTGTGTGCATGATTACATAAAAATATTTGAACCTTTCACAATCATGTCACCTGTGTTACCTCAGATTAGGAAGCAGACTGAGCTTCTTTGCTGTTGGTTTGTGTCATTTTTTTGGTAAAGCTTGGTGGGAATGTTTGCAAGAGAGAGGAAATGTATTTTGTAAAATAGTGAGTTTTCAGTACTGAAATGGAATGCTTGTACATAGGACCTGCACTCTGTTTCTAAAATGTTTTCAAAAAACGATTTGGGGGCAAATCAATGGCTTTTACATTTTTGAGAAGGAATAAATAGCGTGTGCATGATTACATAAAAATATTTGAACCTGTCACAGTCATGTCACCTGTGTTACCTCAGATTAGGAAGCAGACTGAGCTTCTTTGCTGTTGGTTTGTGTCATTTTTTTGGTAATGCTTGGTAGGAATGTTTGCAAGAGAGAGGAAAAGTATGTTACCTGTATTTCCTCAAATTAGGAAGTGGATTGTGTAGATGAGGCGAGGCATATCCAGGGGCGCAAAGGAGTTGAGGCCTGTGTCCATGAGTGCAATTGAGAGGACTTACCTCCTCTGACCCTTAGACAAGCATTATCTAATCTGTGCCCCTTGGACAGGCCTCAGTACATTGAGTATAATTGATGGTAACAGGGTGCAGATGAGATGAGGCGTGTCCAGGGGTGTAGATGAACTGAGGCCTGTCTAATGGTGCAGATGAGTTGAGGTCTATTCAGGGTTGCAGATGAGGTGAGGATTGTCCAGGGGTGCATAGGAGGTGATGCCTGTGTTGAAGAGTGTAGTGGAAGAGAGGTCTGTCCAGGGGTAGAAAGGAGGTGAGGGCTGTGTCTAAGAGTGCAGTGGGGGGGGATAGGCTTCATGAAGTGCAGTCCAGTGCACTCTTAGACACCGGCCTCACCACCTATGCTCCCCAGGACAGTCCTTACCTCATTTGTACAATCTGCCTACTAATTTGAGGAAACACAGGTGATATGATTGTGAAATGTGCAAATATATTTTTTAATCATGCAGACACTATCTTATCCTTGTCAATAATGTAAAACCAATTCATGTGCCCGAAATATATTTTTAGAATTATATTTAAAAAACAGAGATAATGTTAATAATAGTGTTTATTTTGTTGTTTGGTAATAGTGGTCTATAATGATTTTTTTTTTTGTTTTCCACAGATTAAAATCAAGATTTCAATAGTAAGGAAATATGCCCTCAAGGCAAAGGAGACGAAAAGATGCTAAGCGGAAAAAATCAAAAACAGCAACGGAATTAAAGCAGTCTCCTACAACAAATACTTCAAAAAACAGGAAAAAAGCTCCTGGTAAGACAACTAAGTGTTTCTTATGGAACATATGTAGATCAAAAAAAAAATGTTGGACAGAATGTAGAAAAAGAGAAGGAGAGAGCAAATTTGAAGAGGAAGGAGAGATTCCCCAAAAATGTTACTACTGCAGCAGGAGACAATAATATGTATAGGAATAGAAGGCAAAATCAATTTAGGGACATTCGTAAACGAATGTTTCGCAATAGGGTGGTTTTAAATTTGTTAAAAAATATTAAAAAAGGTAAACAGAGATCTGCTTTTTATAAGAAAAAGAAAAGTGTAGAGAAGATTGTTGATCAGGCTTTTGAAGTTAAGGAAAAAATATTTATTTTAATAATCAATAGAATTAGGACACTTAACAAGACAATTGATGTTTTCAAATCAAACAGTAAATGGAAAAGAGTAATTAATCGGACTAATTTTTGTAACGTTTTTTCTGGAGAATGGATGCACAGTTCAAGTTGTGAGCCATTTTTTAATGAGGAGAGTTACTTTCAGGAGAATGATTTAGTGCATGCAGTTGATACCAGTGGTCGAGCATATGAGGTGAAAGACGGTTGTCCGATTGAAGAAGAGAAACTTGTGCCTAGAGAACCAGAAGAGGTGTTAACTGATGAAGTTTTAGGGGGACGTACTAAGGGTCCAGTGTACACTTGGAAGTGTAGTAGTATTTGTAGTGTGCGACAGGAATCAATCGATTTGTTTTGTAATTTCTTACGTACATATAGTAAGAAAACTCTAAAACAGAAAATGAAGATGTTGCAAGACTTAGATCCTTGCAGAGTGAGAGAAAACACAGGTTTGCAAGGGCATTCACTGGCTTGTCTTTCTAGAAAAGTCTGTCAGAGTGTTTTTCATCATTTTAGGATGTTAGCAGTGCATCATAACAAAATGAGGAAATTAGTGAGAAGGTTGTATTATGCAAAAATACCTTCTATCATTTCTCTTACAACAATTTCACTGCTCCTCTCTCATCGTTCTTCACCCCATTTCTTTTATTCCGGTTCCATTACTACCCCTCATTTCCTATCTTTCAGTGTCCTTCTCTTTACTTTCATCACCGAATCACTTTGTCTCAGTACCACTGCTTTAGTCCTCTTCTCCTCTCTGTCCTTCTTTTGCTCCCTTACTCATTTTCCTTTCCTCACTCATTGTACTCCACTTCACTCAGTCCTTCCCTTAGTCTCTCTGTCTACTAACTTCCTCACTCATTTTCCCTTAATCCTTCTATATTATCCTCTCTCCCTTCATCCCTTCACTCTATAACTCTCCTTCACTTACTCTCAGTTATCTTCCATTCCTCATTCTTGTAAATGCATCCTTAATTAGACTCCTTTCCCTCTCAGTCATTATCTTTTTACTTACTCCTGTTTCCTGATTTAGTTTTGCTAACTCACATTCTTTTAGTGTCTTTCTTACCTTCAGTTCATTTTTCTCTTCTTCTCTTCCTCTCTGTCAGTGAATCTATATGTCTTACTCTTAGTAATTTGCTCTCCTTCTATTTCTTTTTCCCTCTTTTTGTCCTTCTACCTTACTTTTTTTCCCTTTCTATGTCCTTCACTCTTACTTTATTTCTAAATACACTGTTATGATTTTTAACCTCTTCATTTCTATCTTTTATTTTTAAAATACATATTTTACTAATTATAAGTTATTTTTTCTTCTCTCTTTCACAGGTACAAAGTGTAGTAAAAAAATGTAATTAAAGTTACATTTATTATATGGTAAGTGTGACAAAAAAATGTAGTTTGTCATCACCCTTTGCTTTAACCTCACTACTATTTTCTTAACCTACCTCACTCCTGTTTCTTTACTCTGCTTCCCTCACTTATTCTTATCCTCCATGTTTACTCCCCTTTCCCTAACTCCCCTCCCACATTCAACTTCTTTCAGTCCCCCTGCTTTACTTCCCTTACCCTCTGTTCCCTTCCTTTGCGCCCTCACTCATTCCCTTTCCCTTAATCATTTTACTTTACTCCTGTCACTCCTTCTCTCAGTCCGTCTGTTCTCACAGTTCCTCATTTCCATTCCCTCACTCTGTCTCTCTTATCGTCGCTGTCTCTGTCCCCTCTTTCTGTCAATACTCTTTCGTCATGCTCACTCCCTACAACTCACCCACACTCCCTCACTTACCTTTCTTTGCTGCTTCACTCACTCCCTTTCAGTCACTCCTTCCTTTACTCTCTCCCTCCTTTCTCTCTGTCACTCCCCATGTCTTACCCTTATTCACTTTTATCCACCCTCTTTCACCCCTCTTTACTTACACTCACTGCTCTTTTCCCACCCTCCCTCACCGTTGTTTCTTTACTCCGGTTCCGTCACTACCCCTCATTCCCCATCCTTTACTGTCCTTCCTTTTACTTTCAACACCCACTCACATTCTCCCAGTACCTCTGCTTTAGTCTTCTTCCTCTCCCTTCTCTTCTTTTGCTCCCTTATTCATTTCCTTTTCTCCTCCATGTTTACTCTCCTTTCTCTATTTCCCCTCCCACATTCAACTTCTTTCAGTCCCCATTCTTTACTTCCCTTACCATATGTTCTCTTTCTTTGCTCGCTCACTCATTCTCTTTCCCTTAATAATTTACTTCACTCCTACACACACACCTCACCCCCAACACACACAGACACCTCTGACATACACCCCACACACACACCACACACACACCTCACACACATACACACACACACACACCCACACACACACTCCTCACACACACACACCCACTCATCCCAGACACACACACACACTCCACACACATACCCCCCACACCAACACACCCCCCACACATATCTCACACACCCACACCTCCACCCACACCCAAACACCCCACACACCCACACCCACACACACACCTTACACACCCACATCCCCACCTATACCCACTGACTTCCTATAAGTCACCCACACTGCCTTACTTACCTTTTTTTGCTGTTTCACTCAGACTCTTTCAGTCACTGTTTCCTTTACTCTCTCTGTCCTTTTTCTCTGTCACTCCCCATGTCTTACCCTAATTCAGTTTTATCCACCCTCTTTCACCCCTCTTTACTTACACTCACTGCTCTTTTCTCACCCTCCCTCACCGTTGTTCATTTATTCCGGTTCCGTCACTACCCCTCATTCCCCATTCTTTACTGTCCTTCCTTTTACTTTCAACACCCACTCACATTCTCCCAGTACCTCTACTTTAGTCTTCTTCCTCTCTCTTCCCTTCTTTCGCTCCCTTATTCTTTTTACTTTTCTCACTTTTACCCTATTACACCTTCTCTGTTTTTTACTATGTAATAAACAATCCCTCTGTGTTGCTCCCTCTAGCTCTCTATCTCTTAACATTACTCTCTCTGTGTTCTTCCCTCATGCTCACTCCTTCATTAATTTTTTTTTTCTTTTTTTTGTGTGCGCGCCTCGGTGCGCGCCCCGGTGCACGTACCGGTACGCGTACCCTGCAGAAAAATGATTGACAGAGATTCTTTAAAAATATAGGTTTATTTTTATAAATTAAAGGTAGTTCTAAAAAGAACTGTTTTTTTATTCTTTTTGTTGTTTTATATTTTTTTATTGTGTTTTTGAACATTTTTTACTTTTTTTGGCTTTTCTGAACAGTTTTATATTTTTTTGTATTTTTTATGGGGAGAAACAAAAAACAGGGAATTGTAAATGGCTCAACTGGAGCAAAAAAAAAACAGGAACAATTAGGGTTTTTTCGGGCACTTATGGTTATCACCAGCACAGATGATAAGTTCTATACTTTGCTCACCATAGCAAAGTGTCTTTCCACAATATTTGCAGACGATTTTATAATCGGCAAACTTGGGTTGTATGGTAGGCATCGTGTCTCTTGCCCCCGGACCCGATGGAGTGGGTTGTTTGGATGTTGAGGGTCTGGATGTTGATGGGGGTAGCTTACTGCAGAGGTCCCTTACCTCTGCATTAGAATAGTTGTTTGGATGCAAACGCATCATGTGGCGAATCATAGTGTGATTCCCAAAGGAATACTTTTTCTTAGGGTTCCCCCTGGACAGCACAGCACCACAAATCAGACAAGTCACCTTCGCAGCGTTGACTTTTTTGAAACCCCTTGGGATTTTGTAGAACTCCCATATAAAGTGCTCTTTTGGTTTGTAGGGCTGATTATCTTCAGGCAGGAAATGTCTTGTCTGTTCCTCCTCTTCATCATCCTCCTCCTCTTCTTCTTGACCACCAATGTAATCTTCTAGTGGTCTTTTTGATGGTGGTGGTGGTGGTGGTGGGGCAGATGCTCCAGCTGCTGCTGCTACTGTAGCCATTTTAAAGTAGAAAAGATAAGAGACAGATCTCCAAACAGGTCTTCCTCAGTCAAAGGACAAAGTCAGAATAAGGAAAAAAGGTGGGGGCTTTCATCATTTGGAAAACAAAACTGTTCTGGACCAATGAAAAGTGTTATTTTCAAGTCACGTGATCCAGGCTTTCATCATTTGGAAACCAAAACTGATCTGCACCAATGAAAAGTGTTATTTTCAGATCACATGACCCGACGCGCTTATGCTACACGCCCGGGGGCGCGTAGTGTAAGCGCGTCAGGACGTTGCGCGAACCTATGCGCTCGCGTGCTTCCGGGTGCGCTTACGCAGTGCGTCATATGACGCATCATGCGGTTACGCGAAACATCACGATGTTGTTCTCGTTCGCGAGAATAGCGCTAACGGGACGCTCACCGGTACGCGCCCCGGGGCGCGCCGTAACATTGCGCTTACCCGTGCTTTCACTGGTACGCGCCCCGGGAGTGCTCCGGGGCAAAAAAAAAATAACTATTACATATTTATACAATATAAAATTCGTTATAAAAAATATTACTTTTCATACCTATAGAGATTTGCTATTAAAAAACCTATGAAATTCACTGAAAAAAACATAGGTTTCACACCAGTTATAATTAGGAATTAGCATTTACAAAACCTATTATTCACTGAAAAAACCATAGGTTTCACACCAGTTATAGTTAGCTGGAAGTTTTACTCGCATAAAACCATTGAAATTCCCACGCTATAGTTAGTTGGACTCACTATAACTTGCGCGTGCAATTCACTGCTGATGACGTCACATATTACATCACTCATGACATGGTCAGTGACATTGCTTAAAGTATGGTCCACTCTACCTCTAAGCCTGATAGGTAGATCAAATATTGTCAAAATGTCAATCCTGCCAAAATATACATACCTTTTTAATACAATCCCCCTGGAATTTGGAAAACTCCTTTTAAAAAAACCACAGGGAGAAATCACTAGCTTTATATGGGCCTCGAAGGGAATTAGGATTTCGTGGAAGAAACTCAGGAGGGGAAAGCAAGACGGGGGACTAGCTAGCCCAGATCTGGGGGAGTGTGACGTCATCAGCAGTGCATTGCACGCGCAAGTTATAGTGAGTCCAACTAACTATAACGTGGGAATTTCAATGGTTTTATGCGAGTAAAACTTCCAGCTAACTATAACTGGTGTGAAACCTATGGTTTTTTCAGTGAATTTAATAGGTTTTTTAAATGCTAATTCCTAACTATAACTGGTGTGAAACCTATGGTTTTTTCAGTGAATATATATATATTTATATATACCCGAATGATTATTTAGAACTCAAATACCAAATGTAAGCTTCAAAATGGTTTGGAAGTAGCAAAAAAAATAAGCAACCATGCTTCTTACCCGTGTGGATGTTCCCGTATGCTATTCACTTGTGATTAATCATTTAAGATAAAGCTAAAAGCTCAGAGCTGTGTAATTTAAGTCAAGGTTCAGCACTGAAATGATATTCTCTTCTTCGGATTCATTTCGGGTTCTTTCAAGACTTCTATATCCACCTCTGCAAAGAAGGTTAGAAGTGACCCCATTGTGCTTATGTACACATAATTACCTGCTAAATTATCACTTTCGGCTAACTAAAGGCCAGGAGCATGTTCAGCGTATTCCTGTCTTAATGATTGTGGAACAAATCTGATGAGCCCCCATCCTGCAATGCTGTGATCTCATTTGATAATCTTGTGATTCTTGCCATCAGCTCTGCATTCAACCTGTAGAAGGGGGCTTTACCAGTGCCTCACATTACAAATTTAATTAGTTCCTATACAGTGCCCATCTCAGTGCTGCTCTCTAAATTATGAAGGAAATAGCCTGCCACCCATACCCTGATTTCCATTTAAACATTAGTTATTTGTGTGCCTTTGACGTCAGTGCCCGCACTAGGTTCATCAAGCAAAACCAATTCAGCTACATTTCCCAAACCATAGGGGAGTGATCCATTGGCAACAGGCAAGCAACTCTTACCTGCCAACTTTCTCCCAAAGATTTTTTTTTATTGTTTTATTTTTATTAAGCAGATACATAGGGGTTACCGTAATACACAATATTAATAATCGTTATTTTATCATCACAATAGATCTTTAATTTTTCCAGCAAAGTGCTAATGTGCCATAAAGAAGAAATAATAGTCATTACAAACTTTGGTATGCTTTCAATAAAGTCTAACTGTGCAAAATTTAGAAGCAAACTATTACTATTCCAACTGCAACTCGTCAAGTTTCCATCTTGGTTTCTTCATGAGATCCTCTTATTTACAAATAAACCTTCTCTACGTTGATATGTTATTCACCAATACATAGGGCAAACCATCACAAACAACAACAATAATCACCATTTCATTATCGAAATAAATGCATTTTTCCCGAAAAAATGCAAAACTGCACAAAAAAGTTGATGTTTTTCACCAATACATAGAGCATACCATAATAGACAATATTAATAATCATTATTTCATTGTCGCAATAATCCTTATTTGTTTCTAAAGAGTACGGAGGTGCTATGAATAAAAGAAAAAAACATACAAATAAGATCATGCCACCATAATATTCAATAAACACTTTGGTATGCTTTCAATACCGTACAGCTGTGCTAGATGTAAGAACAAACTAGTACAACAATAAATACTTTGGTATACTTTCACAAAAGTGCAACAGTGCTAGATTTAGCAACAAACTTTAACTATTTGAAAGTGCATTTCATTGAGTTTCACTCTTGATCTCTTCATGAAAGTATGTTATTAAATAGGCCTTACATACGTTGATATTTTTTCCTCTCTTCCCCCTCGCTTTTACTTATTTCTTCCTTTTCTTTTCCCTTCCTCTTTTCCTCCAAGGTGCCAATGTGTCTAAAAATGTAAACATGTATTATTTCTGTATCGAATATCCGGTGATGTTTAACAGGATCTTATTCTTCTTCATTCTCAATCCCCTCCATAAATTGCCAAGAAGCATTGAATCTTTCGTACCACCAACCCTTTTTGCGTAATCCTCCTCAACCTTCTTAGTTCAGATCATCTTGTTATACCACTCTTGGTACGTTGACACTCTAGTTGTCCTCCAACTCAGCAAGATCAAAGATCGAGCAACTAAAGAAGCACTAACAATAAATGTACCAGCCCCTTTTTTTCGTGTCTGGTGTTGCCCCTGCCTCGGGTTCTATCTGCCTGTCAGGGGCGGCCTTGGGCATGTGCAAGCTGTGCACCGGCACAGGGCAGCCAAACCCCAGGGGCCGCCACACCAATATATATCCTTAATATAATAATCCTCTGAGGATGGATACATATTTGCGTGGCGGACTCTGGCAGGGATTTGGCGGCCTCCGGCTCTGTTCCACTACCAAACACCCTGACCACCCCCCCTTTTCACTGGCCTCCACGCCTGCGTTCCTCCGGTGGCCCCCTACCTACGCTCCCTGCCCAGGCTGCCATGAGCCTAGAGCCGCCCCTGTGCCTGTGCAATCCTCGACTTAACGCGTGACATAGTTCTTCCCAAAACTGCATATCCAGGTAAATAAAATATGTAACCAATCGCTCCCCCCACAACTGCTTACAACAAAAGCAGCGATCCTCCGACTCTGGGTACATTTTATGGAGGGCTTTAGGAGTATAATATGCCATCCAGTAGGCTAAAAAAGACATTTGCTTAAAGTTAGCAGCTCTTGAAGCCTAATTTTCTAATTTTGAAATCACCTGCCATTCAGCCTCAGAAAATCTGCTTAATCTTCTCTAAAAACCTTTTCACCAAATGGCACTCTCCTTGGCTCCATAATAACCCCCCCGCTGGACCCCCTCATTTTAGTCCTGAGCAGAGCAGTCGTTATTGGGAGGAAACTAAATTTGATTGAATGCGATATTTTTTTAATAAGTGTACAATCTGCTGGTATACAAAAAAGAAAAGCTTACACCGCTCTCTACACCTAGCTCATAAATCCTGCCAAGTAATGCAGATCCCCTAACCAAAAAATGTCCCAGTTCTTTAAATCCATTTGTATTCCAATACCTTACATAGCTATTTGGTATCTGAAGACCTAGGGCCTTATTTATGAAGGCCTTGCGCCGCCGGTGCATCACTTCTAAAATGGGAAAAAGTGACGCACCGGCGGCGCAAGGCCTTCATAAATAAGGCCCCTAGCCTTTTACATTCCGTAAACTGTAAATATTGATACCATGCAGATTGAGCATTTGAATAATAGAATGCTTAAAGTCTCAAACAATGCTCCTGAGGCGTTTTTACCTTGTCTTTTTTGGGAGTTTAGTCGTCTTTGTAAATACCGGAAGCTGGGATCCTGCCTCCTGCAACATCCTTTCAATAAAAGAATTATCCTGGGATCCCTTGGGATCCCTTGGGACCTACGTACCGTACATGATAATCTAAAAGGGAGGCTTCATAGTATAGACGCATCTGAGGTAATGCCAATCCCCCCTGATTGGTATCTAACTGTAGCACTGAGATTTCAACTCTCCAAACCTTTTTATTCCAAATCCAGTCTCTAAAAGTGCCTCTAATTCCTTAAAATACGCTGTATTTATTTTGATCAGGACATTAGCAAAAAGAAAAAGCATTAAGGGTAGAATTGACATTTATATCAGTGCAACGCACCCTATAAACATAAGAGGAAGAATAGACCATCTATCCAGCAAGTCTTAAATCTTTTTCATCATCACTTCAGTTCTTAAAGTTCGGTATATTGGTCGGTTACATTTATTCTTAAATACCAAATTGGGTTGCGATTGGCAGTCTGTTGCTGGAGACTGAAAGGAAGAGAGCTAAGAAGGACATTAAATAAAAGCAATTCTGTTTTATTGTGGTTGTTTTTGTATCCCCCAGTTGATTGGAATTGTTTCAATTCTGAAAATATTGTTTTAATGCTATGTTCCTCTGGCCTGAGATAAAGTATTATATAATCTGCAAATAGTTTAAGCTCAGGCATTCCCACTATCGGTGCTTGAAGCCCCATAGTTTTACTTAAATAAAAAGGTATTGGCTAACACGGACCTAAAAAAGTCAATCAGTTTGGCATTGGTTCCAAGCCTCTTGCCTTTAAGGAGGGAGGGGAGGAAGAGAGTTTAGTGTAGGCCCAGGCGGAGTTTGCGCAGCTGTGCTACGAAGAACTCCGTGAAGTGGTAAAAAACTCTGCTTCACTAAGTGGCGTTTCGTGAGCAGGTAGAGTTGCTTGCTGCGCACGTTCACGTGACGTTTTCCGGCATACGTAACGCAGAGTGCATTCTCGCGCCAGAAAACTCACATGAACGGCGCAAAGCAGTTTGCGTGGTGCGGCCATCTTGGTTTTGATCTGTTTTATGGTGCTGGGCCTATTTTGCAATCTCCACCAACATTTTCTTAAATCTTCTCCCCTAAAACCTATCTACCCCTCAATTTTAGATTACCCATCTAATTTGTTTACGATTTTTGTGTGACTTTTGTACTTTATTTTTCGCTTTACTTTCTTTTTCCTTCCCCTCTTTTTTTTCCTTCTTCTATCTTTCTTCTCTTCCCCCACCCAGCACCACCGCAGAGCATGGGAGCGGCAGCACCAGCCCCCCCAACCACCAGCTACAGCCACCCACATTGCGGTAGGCCAAGCTGCAAAGGAATGCAGCCACACCCAAAATTTCATGGGGGTGGAGTTGGCAGCACTAGTTTTTTATGTGCAGCACCCTACTCCCCTCCACCCTGGCTGCAGGCCTGGTAGTGGCTATGCTCTCCAGTAGTGGAATAAACATTGGGTGAGGTTGCGCCAGGCTGTTCGCTGCTGTTCTGGGGTCCGACGAACCCAAAAACAGCTGACGCACCGGTGATGGTATACATACTGGCTTGGGCCAGGACCTGTTGACCTGCTGGGCATGGAGGTTACCTGGCTCGGTGACTAATAATTATTTATTTATTGTGTTTTATCTATGCTAATATTTGTTTTCTCAAATAGCAAGCATGCTGCTCACACTCAGGTAATTTAAGTTTATGTTACAAATAGTATGTAATGATCCTCCTAGAGTAGACAGGTGCTCAGCAGCATTACCTAATCCTACTCTTTTCATTGGCATTCGCTTGGATCGTTTATTTAAGCAGTCATCCAGAGACTTCTATGTCCTGTCACTGAGATAGTGGTAGTTATTGGTATTAGTGCCTTAGTGCTTTCTCTCACTTCTCTGTGCATTTATTTTTTTGTAGCTCATGCAGTCCCAACTCCCAACCCCAAGCGATTTCCCAGTGAATTGTAGTAAGTAACTAGTAATTATGCATGCATCAGTATGTATGCATTGGAAAAAAAATGCTGACTGAGGTGACCCGTCACAGCTTGAGAGATCGGGAATGAGATGAGAAGCAAAGATGAATTGTTACAAGTTATTAGTAGTTCCAATGTAGTTTAGGAAATCAAGGAAAAGGTCCACAATAGTAATAGGAGAGGAGATCTGATTTATAAACGTTAAATCAAATGTTACTGCATTTGCCTCTCCCAGATAATATTTTTTGGGTGAAATTGACAGTACCACTTTTTTAAAATGTTATTTTGTTTATTTCTTACGTTAGTATCCAGGAACAGGAGGGATACGGCGAGTATCACCATTGTGGCGCAGGTGGGGAGGAGGCTGGAGGTGCCTCAATGAGTACAGATGGCTCTACTGAGCCCAGTAAGTTCTCCTGTTAATATTATTTATTTCCCTATATTGATTCTGCTTTTACCACTCAACAATTAGAATTACTTTTTTCTTTTTTACTGTGCCTGTCTCCTAATTTTTTCCAACTCCACTTTGATCTGTTTCCTAAATCCTTCTTATCTCTACATTATCCGATTCATTACTTACTTTCTCTATATTTCAAGTTTCTGTACTTGACCAAAATAATCTGTACTAGTCTGTAGCTTTCTTTTTCTTCTGCTTTGTCAGTAAGCTTTTCTTTTCCCCTTATAGACTGGTGGTACAATAAGGCTCAGAGAATCCATTTTAGGTCAGGTACTCTATGTGAGAAGTTGGCCTGATATCTGATTTCCACTATTCTAGTGGGCACCCTGTATCAGTCCAAACAACCCTTATGGTGATGGTTGTAAAGTCAACATTATAGACCAGCTATCCTAGTGGTAGCATGGACAAAGCAGTCTTAGGCTAAAACTTCAGAGAGCATGTGAAGCCAGCTGTTTTACCATATGTAACCTCTTGAATACCAAATGAAAGGACACCACACAGGTTATATATAAAATATATATGTATTTATTATTAACACAACCCCTCTGAACTCTTTATGAGGTCAGAGGCCAAAGCACATAACAAGTTACTCAATTATCATACAATAAGTTGCACAAAATACAGTCGAGCCCTAGGGGCGTTGCAAACCATATACTAAAATAGTGGTATAAGAACCACGTCACGAACAGGGAGTAGGCCTAGGGCCTAGGGAATCGCTGGGGCTACACTGAGCTAACGAGAGTTAGGAAGCAGGAGGCCCATGGGATGCGTGTGCAGTGTCTAAACACACACGCGAGTTACCTTAGTGATACAATGGGAACGTATGAGTTAGAAACTAGGTGATTTAGAACACTTCTGGATGAACTAGGAGAAAGCTACTTAAAACTAGGACACTTGGATAGTCACTACCCACAGGAGCACCGGAGTACTCGCGTTATCTCACCCACAGGAGCCGGATGCATAGGTGTCAAGTTGTGTCGGGTTTCGGCGCTGAATCCTATGGAGACTTTCAAAAAGATGCTGCAGGCGACCAGGAGAGAAGTGTCCGGTTGGATCCAAGGGTGGATCGAGGATAAAGAGTACCTGAAAGCAGAGGGGACAGAGTCTGGGTCACTAGCCAGTGACCAGGAAGGAACCAGGAAGGAACCAGGCGATGTCGGTGCGATCAGGTGAAGATGCAAAGCTTGTCTCTGCAGCCACATGGACCAGGAGGCGTCGACGAAAACCAGGAGCTGGAAAAGGACTGTCCCACAAAGGATCTCACTATCGGTGGTGTCGGCTTCCGGATTGGAGTCAACAGGCCTTAGCAAATGCAACCCTTGCAAGAATCAAATATTCGCTTCGAGGCAGACCAGCAAGGTCTGGGGAGCTTCTCCTTTTCAGGGAAGCAGGAGCAAGCCTGGAGAAACTAGGCAAGAGGTACAAATTTAAAGGTTCCTCATCACAGAGGCCACTAGGCAATGGGCAAGTGACCGGACAGACGCGTCAAGCACAAAAGTACTAGCAGGCCCCATGCAACACTCGGTGAGTGTGGAGGGCTGTGCGTCGGTGCAAAAGGTGCTCAGGGCTGGGGCTTCTCAATCCCCAATGCACAACTTCGAGGGTGCCTCAGAAGCTGCACAAGTAGCAATGAGCAGGTTTTTCAACATGTCCGGTACCACGTCTCTCGTCGCCTCCATGGGTCTCAGCTTTGCTGTGACTGTGGATCGGGTTCAAAGAAGTCTGGAAGTCCAGGTCTTGTTGGGCTCTGTGCTCGGGCTCCGACGGGAGCGTCGACAAAGCAAACTGCAGATCGCTTGATCGTGCCTGTTTGCACAGGGTGGTCACTCCTTGACCACAAGGGAGATTCTTCAGTCTTCTAGTTGCAGTAAAATGTCGAAGGTCCAGAGTTTCGTTTCAAGTTTCAGTTCAGGATAAATCTAAAGTCTCTAGACTCAGCTTCTACCTTTTTACTAATCAAAGGGGCTGGATTACCTGCTAGGTCCCTCCTATGGGTGGGACTAGGGAAGGGGGTGGTTACACCCCTTTCCCTTTCTCCAGTTTGATGCCAGAGCTGGGGCTGGAGTGCCCCAGCAACTGGTTTCAACCGGACTATGCATGGAGCACCTTTTGTGCCCCAGGCAGTGACTCATTTCATTCAGCCCGCCCTGCCCCAATACACTTAGGCCTGTCTGGGGTGGTGCTAGCACCTCCCAAGGCAGGAAATCTATTGTCCAAGCCTCCCTCGCTGGAAGGACTCCCAGAAGCAGGAGGTCAAACTTCTGTCTATGGCAGCAGCATCCATTTTGTGATGCTGAGGCTCTGGTTAACTTTAATCGGGATTAACAGGAACAACATGTCTTCTCCCTCCAGAAGGGTGGAATGCTACCCCCGTTGGCAGAACTGGCGAGGGGGTAGTATTCCAAAGCGTATGACACCTTACACAACATGTTTTGATGAAGCCAAACCAAAGTTAGCAATAACCGCGAGGATTATAATGCACTTAAGAGTATATGGTATGGCTATATCAGAACAGCTATAAGGACATGGTTCCGAAAGCTGCAGACAGGCTCAGCTCATGCTAGAGCCTCATCTCACATAAAACCAAGCACTCTGCCTTCAGGATTGTTAAGGCCTGCCATAGGAGTGACGTATAGGTATATATGTGTCTATATATAATGGTAGGTATAGGAATACTATACCTAAGCAAGGGGTGATTACACAGCCTTGCCCCAGCTGAGTGATCAGCCAGTTGTGTCAATTTGGATGGCCAGCCAAGGGTGGCATAGTTCATGCTGCAGCCCCTGGTAGGCCGTGGATGCACCTATGCCCTGGGTACCTATGGTACACTATACAGGGGCTCACAAGGTGACCCAATATCCAATTGTAGATGTACCTAAAGTACATGGAGTCCATTTTACAGTGAGAGCAGATAGCCTGGGGTCCTGATTAGCAGGATCCCAGGCCAACTAAGTCGAAAGCCAGCTAAACACTAGGCAAAAAGTTGGGGGTAACCATAGTCAGATTTCCATCCTCCTACACCCCCCCCCCCCCAAACGAAAGGAGATAAGGCTATCCTTGACCAGGCAAGCCTATATTACCTGATTGGCCATATAAGGAGGTACCTGCACTGGCATGGTTATCCCCTGTCTCATGGTCCACTAAGCAATCCCTCACCCTAGGGGTATCAGAGGGTCTCCTCCATAGGGAATCTCTACCTGTGGTGTGTTTTGGCAAAGTAAGAGGCTGGTGTGGGGATGGAGTACTGAAGTGAGGCTCCACTAATGTAGGGCTCAACTTCCTCCAATCACTCTCCACCATGTCTGCCTTTCTTTCCATGACTGAGTTGCACAGTGCTCTCAGGGTCAACCTCTGGCTACCTATAGCTGGAGGCTGGGTCCCTTTTGTTGGCTTACTGGAGGGACCGGTCAGGTTTGGGGCCCTTGGGTGCCATGTTTGGCTGTGCCCAACAGAGTCCATCTGGGGGATGTTCCTAACTAAGAGTAAGGGAGTTCCCTCAGGAGTTTTTTGAATTTTCACCTGGCTAGGGCTGCTAGCTTCGGTGCCCCTAAACCACTGATGGGGGTGTTCTTTTGGATGAGGGGCCTTTTGAGGTCCACTGGCCTCTCTGACCTCTACAGCCCTGGGCTGACTGAGGCAGGGTAGAGAGGGGCAGGTTACCTGCTCCAGACTGGGTCCCACCTTGGAAGGGTCCACCGACATTAGGGGCTCTGCCAAGCTAGGCCTGACTACCTCTGGGGCAGTTCTTTCACAAGGGGTAGGGTCAGTTCCCCGAGGAGGCTGACTCTCACCTAATGTCTGGTGGGAGGGAGACTTTTCTTCCTCCCCAATACTCTCTGTCTGTGTGGAGTGATCCATAGTTTCAGACTTCACAACACAAAAATCTGTTTGAGTCTGGGCTGTGACCATCACAGCCCTACCGACCTTTTCAGGAGGGAACTATGTTTGCGTGTGGGCTGTGACCATCACAGCCCTGTCAACCTGTTCAGGGAAGGAGTCTGCTTGAGATTGGGCTGAGACCATCACAGCCCTACCAACCTTTTCAGGGAGGAAATCTTAAGCTGGGGCTGTGGCTATCACAGCCCCACTAACCTTTCCAGGAGGACCTACCATTTTGGAATGGGTTTCTTGTTCTACCTCAGCCCAGGCTGAGATCTCTAGATCATTTCCTAGTAGACAATCTACAGGCAAGGTTGTAGACACTGGCACTCTCTTTGGGCCAGTGACACCTCCCCAGCTGAGATTTACTACTGCCATGGGATGATCTTTCTGCACTCCATCAATATTGACCACCTGGTATGTGTACCCAGGTAAAAGTTGACCTGAGGGAACCAGGCTCTCAGTCACCATTGTGATGCTAGCCCCTGTGTCTCTATAGGCTTCAACTTTCTGACCATTGATGAGGGGCTCCTGTCTGTACTTGCCCAAAGTGTTGGGACAAGCAGTGGAGTTGGCAAACCCCATGCCATTCTCACAGACAAGAGTAGCTTTGGTAGGGGACCTGGTTAGGCCAGAGTCCGCCTGAGCTTCCCAAGTAAACCCAGCCACATTTTTGGGGGCACTCCCACTGCCTGGGGGATTACTACTAATAGTAACAGGAGGTTTTGGAGTTGTACTTGGAGGAACATTTTCCTTATTGTTGGCTTTTGGGCAACGGCTGTCAGTTTTCCAATGGCCAGGCTGTTTACAGACATGGCAATAAGGTTTCTTAATGGTAGAGGAAGGAGTTTGGGTCCCACCCCCCTCAGAGGAATTTTGGGTCCCTGTAGTGGATTTGTCCTTAGATTTATCCCCACCTTTCTCTTGAGGCTTGGTATTATCTTTCTTTTGGTCACCACCCTGATTTTTAGGCCTAACCCTGGTTCTGACCCATTTGTCTGCCTTCTTACCCAATTCTTGGGGAGAGGTCAGATCAGAGTCCACCAGGTGTTGATGTAGAAGCTGGTTCTGACAATTAGTAAGGATCTGCTCCCTCATAATCAAATCATACAATCCTTTATAGTCATGTACTTTGCTGCCCAATAACCAGCCCTCCAGAGCCTTAGTAGCACAATCTACAAAATCAGTCCAGTCCTGAGTCTGTGTCTTCTGGGTATCCCTGAACAACAACCTATATTGCTCAGTGGTCACGCCTAACCCCTCAATCAGAGCACTCTTCAGGACTGTGTAGTTGTTAGCATCCTCATCACTAACTGTGAGGAGCTTGTCTCTGCCTTTTTCTGAAAAGAAGAGCCATAAGATTGCTGCCCATTGACTTTGGGGTACATGCTGTACTTTGCAAGCCCTCTCCAAAGCAGTAATACACTTGTGGATGTCATCCCCAACTTTGTAGGGTGGGACAATCTTGCTTAGTTTTCTAGTATCATAGGACCTATCTTTATCCTTAGGGATATTGCTGCCACCAGTAGAATCTAATCCACTCAACTTTGGCTCTCTGGCAAGGGCAAGTTTATCCTTGGCAAGGGCAGTTTCTTCCCTCTCAATCCTCAGATTGACTTCCTTCATCCTTGCCTGATGCTTTCTCCTCTGAGGAGAAGTTATTCCCCTCTGAGCAAAGACATTAGAGCCCCTAGAAGCATTAGAGTGAAGAGAGTCCCTGGAGTGGGACCTTCTCCTCCTATACCTCTGGTTAAGTCCACTTAGAGGCATGTATGGGGCTAGCCCATCATCAACCCCATGTAGGCTTAGGTTAGCCTGGCTAAGTCTTCTAACTTGGACCTGGCTGTCTACATCCTCCCCAGAATCTTCTGCCTCTATCTCTTCCTCATCATCTATGACAGTAGGGTCAGTGGCATCATCTGCTGAGGGTAGTACCTCATCTGCATTACCTGAGGGGCCTGAACTAGAGGCTTTCTGAGCATCATATTCTTCCATGAGTTCTATCAGGTGCTTGAGGGTAGGGTGAGAACCCTGTTTCAACCTTCTAGAGGTTCACAAGTGCCTTAGCTCTTGGAAAGGTAGGATATCATATCTGGGAGGTATCCTTCCAGGCTCTACCTTCACTGGAAGAGATCCACTTGGTTCTGCTCTCAGAGACATGATCTAGTGAGGTGTGGTGTGTGCACCTACGTACACTGTGTTACCTACTAAACCTCTCTAGGAGTTGTAGTCAGGGTGTGCTAAGCCCTTTGCTCTACAACAACTAAGTTCAGTAGAACTTAAGTATTATAAGACTTGTTATATGTACCTATGGTACCTTAATGTGATCTTTCAAATGATATCTTAAGATACAATTGGTAAAACAACAGCAAGCTCTTATCCCAACCGCTGCCACCAATGTGAGAATTTGGCCTGATATGTGATGTCCGCTATTCTAGTGGGCACCCTGTATCAGTCCAAACAACCCTTATGGTGATGGTCGTAAAGTCAACCTTATAGACCAGCTATCCTAGTGGTAGCATGGACAAAGCAGTCTTAGGCTAAAACTTCAGAGAGTATGTGAAGCCAGCTGTTTTACCATATGTAACCCCTTGAATACCAAATTAAAGGACACCACACAGGTTATATATAAAATATATATGTATTTATTATTAACACAACCCCTCTGAACTCTTTATGAGGTCAGAGGCCAAAGCACATAACAAGTTACTCAATTATCATACAATAAGTTGCACAAAATACAGTCGAGGCCTAGGGGCGTTGCAAACCATATACTAAAATAGTGGTATAAGAACCACATCACAAACAGGGAGTAGGCCTAGGGCCTAGGGAATCGCTGGGGCTACAATGAGCTAATGAGAGGTAGGAAGCAGGAGGCCCACGGGATGCGTGTGCAGTGTCTTAACACACACGCGAGTTACCATAGGGATACAATGGGAACGTAAGAGTTAGAAACTAGTTGATTTAGGACACTTCCTGGTGGACTAGGAGAAAGCTATTTAAAACTAGGACACTTGGATAGTCAACACCCACAGGAGCACTGGAGTACTCGCGTTACCTCACCCACAGGAGCCAGGTGCATAGGTGTCAAGTTGTGTCGGGTTTCGTCGCTGAATCCTATGGAGACCTGTAAAAAGATGCTGCAGGCGACCAGGAGAGAAGTGTCCGGTTGGATCCAAGGGTGGATCGAGGATGAAGAGTACCTGAAAGCAGAGGGGACAGAGTCTGGGTCACTGGCCAGTGACCAGGAAGGAACCATGAAGGAACCAGGCGATGTCGGGTGCGATCAGGTGAAGATGAAAAGCTTGTCTCTGCAGCCACGTAGACCAGGAGGCGTCAATGACAACCAGGAGCTGGATACGGACTCTCCCACAAAGGATCTCGCTGTCGGTGGTGTCGGCTTCCGGATTGGAGTCAACAGGCCTTGGCAAATGCAACCCATGCAGGAATCGAATATTCGCTTCGAGGCAGACCAGCAAGATCTGGGGAGCTTTTCTCCTTTTCAGGGAAGCAGGAACAAACCTGGAGCAACCAGGCAAGTGGTTCAAATTTGAAGTTTCATTGTCACAGAGGCACTAGTCAACGGGCAAGTGACTGGACAGATGCGTCAAGCACAAAATTACTAGCAGGCCCCACGCGGTACTCGGTGAGTGTGGAGGGCTGTGCATTGATGCAAAAGGTGCTTGGGGCTGGGGCTTCTTAATCCCCAATGCACAACTTCAAGGGTGCCTCAGAAGCTGCACAAGTAGCAATTAGCAGGTTTTTCAAGATGTCCAGTCCCACGTCTCTTGTCGCCTCCACGGGTCTCAGCTTTGCTGTGGCTGTGGATAGGGGTCAAAGAAGTCTGGAAGTCCAGGTCTTGTCAGGCTCTGTGCTCGGGCTCCGACGGGAGCATCAACAAAGTAAACCACAGATTGCTTGATGGTGCCTGTTTGCACAGGGTGGTCACTCCTTGACCACAAGGGAGATTCTTCAGTCTTCTAGTTGCAGTAGAATTTCGAAAGGTCCAGAGTTTCATTTCAAGTTTCAGTTCAGGATAAATCTAAAGTCTCTAGACTCAGCTCCTACCTTTATTCTAATCAAAGGGGCTGGATTACCTGCTAGGTCCCTCCTATGGGTGGGACCAGGGAAGGGGGTGGTTACACCCCTTTCCCTTTCTCCAGTTTTGTGCCAGAGCTGGGGCTGGAGTGCCCCAGCAACTGGTTTCAACCGGACTATGCATGGAGCACCTTCTGTGCCCCAGGCAGTGACTCATTTCATTCAACCCTCCCTGCCCCAATACACTTAGGCCTGTCTGGGGTGGTGCTAGCACCTCCCAAGGCAGGAAATCTATTGTCCGAGCCTCCCTCGCTGGAAGGACTCCCAGAAGCAGGAGGTCAGACTTGTGTCTGTGGCAGCAGCATCCATTTTGTGATGCTGAGGCTCTGGTTAACTTCAACCGGGATTAACAGGAACAACATGTCTTCTCCCTCTAGAAGGGTGGAATGCTACCCCCGTCACCAGAACTGGCGAGGGGGTAGTATTCCAAAGCGTATGACACCTTACACAACATGTTTTGATAAAGCCAAACCAAAGTTAGCAATAACCGCGAGTATTATAATGCACTTAAGAGTATATGGTATGGCTATATCATAGAACAGCTATAAGGACATGGTTCCGAAAGCTGCAGACAGGCTCAGCTCATGCTAGAGCCTCATCTCACATAAAACCAAGCACTCTGCCTTCAGGATTGTTAAGGCCTGTCGTAGGAGTGACTTATAGGTATATATGTGTCTATATATAATGGTAGGTATAGGAATACTATACCTAAGCAAGGGGTGATTACACGACCTTGCCCCAGCTGAGTGATCAGCCAGTTGTGTCAATTTGGATGGCCAGCCAGGGGTAGCATAATTCATGCTGCAGCCCCTGGTAGGCCTTGGATGCACCTATGCCCTGGGTACCTATGGTACACTATACAGGGGCTCACAAGGTTACCCAATATCCAATTGGAGATATACCTAAAGTACATGGAGTCCATTTTACAGTGAGAGCAGATAGCCTGGGGTCCTGATTAGCAGGATCCCAGGCCAACTAAGTCGAAAGCCAGCTAAACACTAGGTAAAAAGTTGGGGGTAACCATAGTCAGATATCCATCCTCCTACACTCTACTGTGAACATTACATGCAATTAAGGTATTCTACACATATTTGATTAGAAGGCTTTCTTTTTTTGCTCATGCTCTAACAGTAAAACAAGAGAGTGGCCATGGTCATGGTGGACTCTCCAGTGTTGTGCATGTATTAGAATCAGCGTTTACCAGCATTTAATTACTGTGCAACATAGCTGGAAGTATGATGAGGACGGCCCCATTGCATTTGCCTTCTAAGACCATACGTCCTTCATTGACCAATTATTGAACCACTTCATTGCATTTCAATAACCTGGATCCATTATAGCTCTGCCCCTCCATAATTACAAAAAGCTTTTGTTTGGCTTGACTACCTGGCTTTTCCATGATTGCCAACCAACAAAATGCCCAACATGATGTTTTGAATTTATTTTGATAGAAGATTAAGATATTGTAACAAAACTGTAGTGATGTTTTGTTTTGTGGATTGTATTTTGCTCTAAAAAACAGGGGGAGGCGTATCGGCCATCTAAAATTATGAATGTGTAATGATTTTTCTAGCGGCACAGACCGCCAGGGATGGTGCCAAATGAGGTGACACAGATGCAGAGGTCAACAGTGAGGGGGGAGAACCAGCGGCAGCAGGAGCGGGCAGTGGTAAGTCACATTGTTTACTTATTGACAAATGGTAATATACTCACTACGAGGGCGTTGCCTCATGAACAACACCGCACTTTAGCAGCTACAGTGGGAGTTGAGTAGTTATGTCCTCTTCTATCTGCAGCTCAGCAGACAAAGGTTCATAAATCAACTTTAAGAATGATGAGTTAATGGGAAAAACAAAACAGGATGGAAGGAGAAAGAATGGGTGACATATACGTAATATATGAGTGAAAGGAAATGTGTGTGAAAGGATGCATATAGGTGGGTGATGATGATAGGAAACATTCTGCATAGTTGGGGTGAAGGATGGTTGAAAGGAATGCTTGGGTGAGTTAAGGCAAAGCAGGGTGGGTGAATGGAATGGTTGATAGCAAGGATGCATGGATGGGTAAATGGATGTTGATAAAAAAGTTTGTTTGAACCTATGTTTGGATGGATGGATTGATTGGATAATGATGACCAGTTTTCTATGATAAAAGAGTGAATGAGTGAATGTAAAGCTTAAATGGTTCATGTCAAAGCTATGGGTGAAGATTAAGAATACCAGAAGAACAATGCAATGCTGAATGGATAATGTAATTTGATTAAGTTCTGTGGATGGGACATTCTGTGATGAATTTGCCAAAGTTTAATCCCGGTCCTTCATTCTTTCACTGACTGAACTGCACTAAATCACTTTTCCCACGGTCTACTTGCTCAAAAGGATGTAGGTTATAGCTGAGAGATTTAAAGATTAAATATGCCTGAGGTGATAACAAAACTCACACGCACATAGCAACATAAGAATTGTTGTTTGCCAATCCCTGTTGACAGATTATATGACCAGCTATTAAGATAAAATCTAAATACCTTGACCCAAGATAAAACAGGCTTCCCAAACCTCACAGAGACAAAGGTCCAATCACTTTGGACAGTTTGTAGTGGACTGATTTGAAAATATGCAAATGAAATGGTCAGACTAGAGATATTAAAATAAAATTCAAGTTGTCTGATCATATCAGAATCATTATTGTAGCTACAACTAGGCCAATCATTAGTAGATAGGCCTAATTTGTGAAGCCCCGAACCATCTAAGCACTTTGTTAGGAAATCTTTCAAAAGAAAAAAACAGCAGTTTTTTTAAAACTAGTGTGTTGCTGTGTTTATTCTGCCTTAATCCCTTTCAGACAGTTTGAGCTTGTGCCATTTGCCTTTAGTTTTATGAGAGCAGGTAATGGGGCTGTGACTCTAATCACATCAAATTGAATGGCCCTAGAGCACCATCAACGTATTGCTACTATGCCACCCACTACATAATTTTAAAGAGGTTTTTGGCACAGAGTGACAGAGCATTGTTTACAGTTTTTATTTTGAGGTCTCGACTATTACATCCCGCAGTGATTAATAGGCGAGTATATAGTAGGCGAAACAAACTCTTGACCAAGCGCGGATTACGTCCAATTCATGTGATGCACTCGTGTGAGACACGCGTGCACGGCAAACCCATCAGCCTTGCACCAGACTTCAATGAACCAGCCATGTCACACCACCATTTGTCTGTCCCCCAATCACACTTCAAGGTGTGCCGCTCCCCGCCCCCCACCACTCTCCTACTTCCCTCCCACCTCCCACGGCCGCTCTTCCCATTCATACGCACTGCGGCGCTTCCTTTTCCCGATTCGGCCTTGTATTTCTCTGGTCTGGCACAGTTCCTCCCCTTTGTTTGCTAGTCTGGTCTGATGTATCTTCCCCATCTCACCTCTTAATGCATTTAGCTCCCTGTTCATGGTTACGAGCAATCCTGTGCCTCTCCTCACTCTTGTACGTGCAGTTACACGATGTTTAATGCATAACAGGCCTCGCGCCTCTTCATTGTTACATCCTCTCCCCACCTTTCTTGACCCCTCTGCCCTGCCCCTCTCAGTCAGCGGTGCGCGTGTTCGCATTGTTTACGGCACACGTTAAGTGTATTAAATTAAAACGTAGTATGTTAGAGTATGTGCCCCCACCTCCCTCCCACCTCCAGCAAAGCCCGCAGTGCCCCCCACCTCCCTCCCACCTCCAGCGAAGCCCGCAGTGCCCCAACTCCCTCCCATCTCCAGCAAAACCGCAGTGCCCCCCCACCTCCCTCCCACCTCCAGCAAAGCCTGCAGTGCCCCCACCTCCCTCCCACCTCCAGCAAAACCGCAGTGCCCCCCACCTTCATCCCACCTCCAGCAAAGCCCGCAGTGCCCCTGACCTCCATCCCACAACCAGCAAAGCCCACAGTGCCCCCCACCTCCCTCCCACCTCCAGCAAAGGCCGCAGTGCCCCCCCACCTCCAGCAAAGTCTGCAGTGCCCCCCACCTCCCTCCCACCTCCAGCAAAGCCCACAGTGCCCCCCACCTCCAGCAAAGCCTGCAGTGCCCCCACCTCCCTCCCACCTCCAGCAAAGCCAGGGCCGGACTGGTAATGCCGGGCACCGGGCAATCCCCCGGGAGGCCGGAAGGGGTGGGGGCTGGTTTCCGTTACAGGGGGAAGGTTTTGTCCCCCAGCAACAAAATCAGAAGGCCGTCTTGTCTGTACTGCTCTGCACAGCGCCCTGAGTGCAGTGTGCACTCCTCCTGCCTCTAAAAGGTGCTGCGGTGCCGTAGCTGGGTTGAATTTAATAGTGTGTGTGCCTCCCACACGCATTACTAAATTCAACCCAAATTACCATACCAGTAACCAGTCCACTGCACTGTGTGTGCAAGGCAGCGCAGGGACTGGGTGCCAACCCTGCCACCACGGTGTGCAGGCCACACACACGCGTACATTTACTTTTGGCACCATCACCACATCTCCGAGCAACTCGTGACCAGACAGGCACTGAGGCACTTTATCTGCCTTCATTGTAGGCAGTGACGTAAAGGGGGCGCAGATCAATGCGAGAGTTTGACTTGATCTGCCTTCATTGTAGGGAGTGACGTAAAGGGGGTGCAGATCAACGCGAGAGTTTGACCTGACCAATGAATCTGCACCCCCTAGTCAAGTTTGCCCGTCTGTGCCCTAAGAGAAGTTAGTTCCCAGACCCCGGGCCTGTGGCTAGGTCACTTGCAGGCCACCTGACTGTTTGCTTGAAGATTAAGTGATACAGTTTGGAAACCAGCGCAGCCGGGAGCTAGCCTGCCTCTGCTGCAGCTTCCACCAGGTTGTGTACCCTCGCGGCCACATGGGACCCCAAGCCAAGCGTGGTAATGAAGTATGAACACTTGCGACCAACCCCGGGCGGACTCGTGGCTGCCGCTAGAGTGGTGGCCAGGTGCAGCATTAGCACTGCAGCGTGGCCCCCAGGTATGTACAATTCAAAATTGAGTTCCATGGCAGTCAGAATGTATTTGCGTGCAATATATAAACATATGCATGGTTACAAAGACTGCCTCAAGGTATAAGCGTGCACGTGTATGAATTGTTTCCTTTTACATCACCCCGCCTGGGCACGAAGGGAAATCCAGGCCAGCAGCAACATAAGCCCACTTTGCAAGGCCCTTTGTCATTGTAATGTCGGCAGTGTTCCCCCTAAAGAGGTGAAACGCCGGGAATTAAAGGGGTACTCGTCTCAAGAGCCATCGTCTTTGGAAAGTTTTCATTTTGGGGCGAACCTGCCATTATTTTGGCCCACATTACTTCAGAGGCCATAGAAGCCGGAGTGGCTTGTCTGCTCAATGGGGTGTTTTGTGGGCCCTGAATGCATCCGGGATTTCAGAGGCTTGTATCCAGCTAGAGAGCTGTTTTGATAAAACATTTAAGGCGATTGAGGCTTTGAAGGGAAAAGCCTGGTGCCGGTTGGAATAACCTCTGTGTCTGAAGTAGCAGCAACTCAGAAACAAACCTCCAAAATCCGCCATCAAAAGGAGCCAAACTAACGTGCACGGCGCGCCGGGAGAGACAGACACAGACACAAAAGAAAATGGAATGCTGCAGACTGAGGCCAAACACAGGCAACTAATCACGAAATGCAGGGTCACTGACAACAGGCTGGAGAAGGAAGGATGGCAAGTGACTTAATCTCTCTGTGCAATAAAAGCTGTGTCGCACAGTCTGTTCTGTTGGAAAGCACTCCGACCATTGCGCATGGGCCACGGTCGTCCTTTAAAAAACACAGACCTGGGGCCGAAAAGTAGGCACAGACAGATTACAGTCTCAGTAGCCACAGGCCAACATCTCAACAACAGACAATTTATGACGAGGTGAATGAGAGAAGTTATTTTTCCCTCATAAACCTCAAGTATTTCTAGCTAAAAGTTGAAGGAATACACAAAGGTAATAATATTCACTTTTTTGCATAATAAAGCAGAACCATGTGAGTGTTTGCAGCTCTGTTTGTATTGAGTCAGGTGTGAGGGAAAGCTAAGCAAGTTATGCACTTGGTACAAAATACCAGTCACCAGTGCAACATAGTGTTAGACTACTCCTAAGATGAAGCTAAGCACACTATGGACTTGCATAGAAAATGCTCATGAGCTAATGGAGTCACACACTTGTCTCCTGCTGCTCTCCACTGTCACTCTCTCTTTCACCTTTCAGATTCTTGCACCACCTTCTCTTCTGTTTGTAGAAGTGTCTGCCTTGAATTCTGCCTTTGACCTGTTTCTATTCATGTCTGTCTGCCTTGTTTTCTTCCCTTGACTTGTTTCTATTCTTGTCTGTCTGCCTTGTTATTGCCTCTGTTTTTTCCTTGTTATTATATCTACTTTAGCCCTGTTATTGTCACGGTCTTTCCACTTCTCTCTGCGTTTGTACTGTTATCGTTCAGTTTTTCTTACTTTCTCGCTTCGCCCTTTTTCGGTCCTCAAGTATGCTTCTCACTTTTTTTCTACCTGTAACATTTGTTTTCTCCTGCCACGGCCCACCACGGGCCGCCCCCAGCAGTGCAGCACTGACCTCAGGCTCAAACCCTGATAAGCTTAGCTGCTCAAGGCAAAGTCTCTGTAAAAATTATGGGTTTTCTTTTCGTCAGGGTCAGCCGTCAGGTGTTGTCTGTTGTTCGTGTATGTGTCCGAGTCGAGACTTTGACTCCGAGCAGGGCCAGGCCAGCTTAAATGTTCCGAGCCAGCAGCCGGCAGGCAGGATACATGTCATGACTCGTGTGCTCCCTTTGGTGGCGCTGTGCTGTGCTGCTTGACTCTTGGGGACTGTAACTGGGGAAAATGTTGGGGTTAGCAAGTCTGTTTAAAATATACTTTTCAGCACTAGCCCCAACTTGGGGCTTGTGTTCAAAAATATATTTTAAGCAGACAACAGGGCTTTCTAGTGTGTTTTTTTTTACATGAGTGTTTTGTTTTCCACTGGCCACTGGTGTTGCCACTGGCACTTGCAACCTCCCTAGTAAATTACTTGGTATACTATTAGGCCAGGATAGTGCACCCATTGCTCACTCACGAGTTGACTAGTGCCCCATACCACGTGGTGATTTTATGGAGTGATGCAAGGCAATTTTGTTTTATGAGATTCCATTAACGGGGTACATTTTACTAAATCTTCACTTTGGAAGTAGAGGTCTGCATCCCCTACAGCACCAAGTTTCCTTACTCTAAGTCTCTGACTCTCCCTAGTAGTGGTTGCTCACTGCGCTTGCTCGCTACACACCATATGGGGGATGGTCTCACTTTTACTTAGTTCTCTCTGATTCACTACTTATGTCTATTTTTGGTGCTCTCTGAAAGAATGTCTATGGGTACATATGAGTGGGTGGGTAACCTGGTGCTCTTTAAGGTCATCATCTACTATTTACTGTGCTTTGAAAGTTGATACAATTGAATATGTAATGAAAAATGTGCTGTAAAATTCACCATTTTGATCTGTTGTTTTCCAAAATGTTCTTGGAGGGAGAACCCCCCCAAATCCCGCTGGAGGGGGGATGGTCTGACAAAGTTTGCCAGGACTGCTTTCAGTTCCCAGTTCGGCCCTGAGCAAAGCCCGCAATGCCCCCCCACCTCCCACCTCCAGCAAAGCCCGCAGTGCCCCCCACCTCCCTCCCACCTCCAGCAAAGCCTGCAGTGCACCCCACCTCCAGCAAAGCCCGTAGTGCCCCCCCACCTCCACTGAAGCCCACAGTGCCCCCCCACCTTCCTCCCACCTCCAGCAAAGCCCGCGGTGCCCCCCACCTCTAGCAAAGCCTGCAATGCACCCCCACCTCCCTCCCACCTCCAGCAAAGCCCGCAGTTCCCCCCCACCTCCAGTGAAGCCCAAAGTGCGCCCCCACCTCCAGCCATGCCCTCCCACCACTAGCGATGCCCGCAGTGCCCTCCCACCTCCAGCCATGCCCTCTCACCTCTAGCGATGCCCGCAGTGCCCCCCACCTCCCTCCCACCTCCAGCGAAGCCCGCAGTGCCCCCCACCTCCAGCCATGCCCTCCCACCTTTAGTGATGCCCGCAGTGCCACCCCATGTTCCTCCCACCTCCAGCAAAGCCCGCAATGCCCCCCACCTCCCTCCCACCTCCAGCAAAGCCTGCAGTGCCCCCCCACCTCCAACAAAGCCCGCAGTGCCCCCCACCTCCCTCCACCTCCAGCAAAGCCCGCAGTGCCCCCCCACCTCCCTCCCACCTCCAGCAAAGCCCGCAGTGCCCCCCCACCTCCCTCCCACCTCCAGCAAAGCCCGCAGTGCCCCCCCACCTCCAGCAAAGCCCGCAGTGCCACCCCACCTCCAGCAAAGCCTGCAGTGCCCCCCCCACCTCCAGCAAAGCCCACAGTGCCCCCCACCTGCCCCCCCACCTCTAGCGAAGCCTGCAGTGCCCCACACCTCCCTCCCACCTCCAGCAAAACCGCAGTGCCCCCCCACCTCCCTCCCACCTCCAGTGAAGCCCGCAGTGCCCCCAACTCCCTCCCACCTCCAGCAAAGCCTGCATTGCCCCGCTACCTCCAGCAAAGCCTGTAGTGCCCCCCACCTCCAGGAAAGCCCGCAGTGCCCCCAACTCCCTCCCACTCCAGCAAAACTGCAGTGCCCCCCACCTCCAGCACAGCCTGCAGTGCCCCCACCTCCCTCCCACCTCCAGCAAAGCCACAGTGCTCCCCACCTCCCTCCCACCTCCAGCAAAACCGCAGTGCCCCCCCACCTGCCTCCCACCTCCAGCAAAGCCTGAAGTGCCCCCCACCTCCCTCCCACCTCCAGCAAAACCGCAGTACCGCCCACCTTCATCCCACCTCCAGCAAAGCCTGCAGTGCCCCCGACCTCCATCCCACCTCCAGCAAAGCCCGCAGTGCCCCCCACCTCCCTCCCACCTCCAGCAAAGCCTGCAGAGCCCCCCACCTCCAGCAAAGCCCGCAGTGCCCCCCACCACCCTCCCACCTCCAGCAAAGCCCGTAGTGACCCCCACCTCCTTCCCACCTCCAGCAAAGCCTGCAGTGCCCCCCACCTCCCTCCCACCTCCAGCAAAGTCCGCAGTGCCCCCCCACCTCCCTCACACCTCCAGCAAAGCCCGTAGTGCCCCCCACCTCCCTCCTACCTCCAGCAAAGCCTGCAGTGCCCCCCCACCTCCAGCAAAGCCTGCAGTGCCCCCCCTCCTCCAGCAAAGCCCGCAGTGCCCCCCACCTCCCTCCCACCTCTAGCAAAGCCCGCAGTGCCCCCCCACCTCCAGCAAAGCCTGCAGTGCCCCCCCACCTCCAGCAAAAAAGCCTGCAGTGCCCCCCACCTCCCTACCACCTCCAGCAAAGCCCGCAGTGCCCCCCCACCTCCAGCGAAGCCCGCAGTGCCCCCCCACCTTCCTCCCACCTCCAGCAAAGCCCGCAGTGCCCCCCCACCTCCAGCAAAGCCTGCAATGCCCCCCACCTCCCTCCCACCTCCAGAAAAGCCCGCAGTTCCCCCCACCTCCCTCCCACCTCCAGCGAAGCCCACAGTGCCCCCCCACCTCCAGCGATGCCGGCAGTGCCCTCCCACCTCCAGCCATGCCCTCTCACCTCTAGCGATGCCCGCAGTGCCCCCCACCTCCCTCCCACCTCCAGCGAAGCCCGCAGTGCCCCCCACCTCCAGCCATGCCCTCCCACCTCTAGTGATGCCCGCAGTGCCACCCCACGTTCCTCCCACCTCCAGCGAAGCTGCAGTGCCCTCCCACCTCCAGCAAAGCCCGCAGTGCCCCCCACCTCCCTCCCACCTCCAGCCATGCCCTCCCACCTCTAGCGATGCCCGCAGTGCCCTCCCACCTCACTTCCGCACGGGTCCTTTGGCACTCCTAACGCCCACTCACCCACCAAGGGCTCTTTCAGAAAATTTGCAGAGGGCAGGGTCGTGTGCACCAGTGACACAGGAATGAAAAGTCACACGAGTGCTCACAAGCACACAACTACAACGAAAGTTCTATCTATAACCCCCACCTCCAGCAACGCCTGCAGTGCCCCCCACCTCCCTCCCACCTCCAGCAAAGCCACAGTGCACCCCACCTCCCTCCCACCTCCAGCAAAGCCTGCAGTGCCCCCCCACCTGCCTCCCACCTCCAGCAAAGCCTGCAGTGCCCCCCCACCTCCCTCCCACCTCCAGCAAAACCGCAGTACCCCCACCTTCATCCACCTCCAGCAAAGCCCGCAGTGCCCCCACCTCCCTCCCACCTCCAGCAAACCCTGCAGTGCCCCCCACCTCCAGCAAAGCCCGCAGTGCCCCCCCACCTCCCTCCCACCTCCAGCAAAGCCCGTAGTGCCTCCCACCTCCTTCCCACCTCCAGAAAAGCCTGCAGTGCCCCCCACCTCCAGCAAAGCCCGCAGTGCCCCCACCTCCCTCCCACCTCCAGCAAAGCCTGCAGTGCCCCCCCCACCTCCAGCAAAGCCCGCAGTGCCCCCCCACCTCCCTCCTACCTCCAGCAAAGCCTGCAGTGCCCCCCCACCTCCAGCAAAGCCTGCAGTGCCCCCCTCCTCCAGCAAAGCCCGCAGTGCCCCCCACCTCCCTTCCACCTCTAGCAAAGCCCGCAGTGCCCCCCCACCTCCCTCCCTCCTCCAGCAAAGCCTGCAGTGCCCCCCACCTCCAGCAAAAAAGCCCGCAGTGCCCCCACCTCCCTACCACCTCCAGCAAAGCCCGCAGTGCCCCCCACCTCCAGCCAAGTCTGCAGTGCCCCCCCACCTTCCTCCCACCTCCAGCAAAGCCCGCAGTGCCCCCCACCTCCATCCCACCTCCGGCGAAGCCCGCAGTGCCCCCTCACCTCCAGCCATGCCCTCCCACCATTAGCGATGCCCGCAGTGCCCTCCCACCTCCAGCCATGCCCTCTCACCTCTAACGATGCCTGCAGTGCCCCCCCACCTCCCTCCCACCTCCAGTGAAGCCCGCAGTGCCCCCACCTCCAGCCATGCCCTCCCACCTCTAGTGATGCCCGCAGTGCCACCCCATGTTCCTCCCACCTCCAGCGAAGCTGCAGCGCCCTCCCACCTCCAGCAAAGCCCGCAGTGCCCCCCACCTCCCTCCCACCTCCAGCCATGCCCTCCCACCTCTAGCGATGCCCGCAGTGCCCTCCCACCTCACTCCCGCACGGGTCCTTTTCACACTCCTAACGTCCACTCACCCACCAAGTGCTCTTTCTGAAAATTTGCAGAGGGCAGGGTCGTGTGCACTAGTGACACAGGAATGAAAAGTCACACGAGTGCTCAAAAGCACACAACTACAACGAAAGTTATATATATAACAAAAAATTGTGCGTTTGAAAGTAGTTTGCTTAGTGGCTTCAACACTCGTTGCTGACATCTTGTGTGGACGGGTTGAATTCTGTGAGCGCCGTTTATCCTTCTAAGGTTGCTAAATTGACATTGTTAGGTAATTACAGCACGTGGACATCCCAAGGTCTGCGGTATTCTGGAGTTTGTGAAGACGAAAGGTATGAGATTGTACAGTGGAATGCTGAACAGTTTAATGAATTTTGAGCGCAAAGATCTGTACAGGGGTTATATATATATAGCCTCGTTGATCATTCTGTGTTTTTTTGGGAAATGGGAAGAATATATTTGAAATGTGGCTCTGATTTAATACTGCAGAGTCCTTACAAAGTGAGAGCAAAGGCTGGGTTTCAAATTATAATATCAATAACTCGTCTTTTATAGAACACTTCATACCACATTTCTAACGTGTCTAAGCGCTGTTACTGTTACTTAATTAAATGATACTTGTGCTCTAGTGACATGGGAATGAAAAGTCATGCGAGTGCTCAAAAGCGCACAACTGCAATGAAAGTTCTATATATAAAAAAATAGTGCGTTTCAAAGTAGTTTGCTTAGTCCCGGGAGGGGGAAACAGCAGACAGCTGCCATGAATTGTTTCCTTGTGGGAAACATTCCCTCAAGCAATCCGTTTAACAGTCCGGCAGGAAGGCATTGATCACTATCTGTGTCACCATCTTTTGTTAATCTAGGAGCAGGAGCCCCAACCTAAACATTGATTGCTTTTCACCACATGCTGACTCACTTAACACTTTCTGCATGCCGTCTGCACTTTCACTTTGATTTGATTCGCAATGGCGGCCGCCGCACACACCATTCTCGGAACGTTGCCCTTAGCAATGGCAGCCGCTTTTCGATTTTATTTTCTGCGTGCCTTCACTTATGTTTCGCAATGCCCTGCTTTCCTGACACAATGTGATTTGGGCTTTAGGTTTATATTCATTCACAAGGGGGGAGTTGTCCCCAGTTTTCCACTTAGTCAAATACATTTTGAGCGTTTCTTAAGATCGCTCAGGGACACATAACTGACAACTGTCTTGGGGCTCCGTGTGAAGTAATTAGCTTCAGCTCCAGGAACACGGACACAAAGCTACGGATCTACTTTGAAGGTATTTTTTTTTTGTACATATAAAGTGCACGACTTCAAGAACACCTGTGAAGTCTGCGCAAAAAATATATATATATATATATATGTTATGCCCATATCCATTAAAACTCATACTAAACAAAACAAAATTCACCATACATACCAAAACAAATATGTTCTTCTATCTATCTATCGCCCTCACTCTATCGCCCTCACTCTATCTATCGCCCTATCTATCTATCTATCTATCTATCTATCTATCTATCTATCTATCTATCTATCTATCTATCTATCTATCTATCTATCTATCTATCTATCTATCTATCTATCTATCTATCTATCTATCTATCTATCTATCTATCTATCTATATCTATCTTCCACCCTCACTCTAACTATTTTTGCAGAGTTTTATATAGCGCGAACTTGACCCGAACCGAATCGGGTATCAGAGCGCTTTACATAGCACCAGTTACGTTACATGAGGACACACATTTATTTTTGTTAGGCATGGGGAGATTAAGTGATTTGCCCAGAATCACAGTCTATCGCCCTCACTCTATCTATCTATCGCCCTCACTCTATCTATCTATTGTCGTCACTCTATCTATCGCCCTCACTCTATCTCTCTATCTATCTATCGCCCTCACTCTATCTCTCTATCTATCTATCGCCCTCACTCTATCTATCTGTCTATCTATCTATCGCCCTCACCCTATCTATTTGTCTGTCTATCGCCCTCCCTCTATCTATATCTCACCCTCCATCTATCGCCCTCCCTCTATCTATCGCCCTCCCTCTATCTATCTATCGCATCACCACAGCATCACTCAGCACCACCACAGCATCACTAAGGGGCACCACAACATCACTATGCGCTACCACAGCATCACTGAACGCCACAGCATCACTTGTCGCCACCACAATATCACTCAGCGCCACCACAGCATCAATCTGTGCAACCATTCAACAACTGGTTCAAATATGTTCTCTCAATGTTTCAAGCATATTTACAAATGTCACAAAAAGATGTCAATATTTCACTTCTGTTCTTGAATTTTCTCACAATAAAATACACTGAACATAATCTTCACAAAAGCTATTTACAAACGTTTAAGCTATTGCCATTATAAATTACAATACCTTTTATTTAAGTATTAATTATTTAAAAAAATTAAAAGCCATTGTTATTTGTAATATCAATACATCTAAGTTACAAATGCTATAGGTGTCACATTTGCAAAAGTTAAAACTATTGGCATTGTAAATGACAAAGCTATACATTTCGCTATTTTCAAAACCAACACATAAATAAAAAAAAATTAATTTACAATACCAATAGCTCAAACTTTCCTAATGCGAGACCTATTGCATTGCAAATTCTTGTTTTGCTTTCTAGTTGCTCCTGGTCACAATGGCCGTTCATCTCGTCAGAATGCAGTAGCCCAGATGTGGCAGCGGAAGCTGGAGGCAATACAGGCCAAATACCAGTGGCTGTTCGTCCAGGAGGAGGAGGAAGCAGAGGCCCAGGGCCCCAGACAAGCCTCAGCACCTCCAGCTTCTCAACCACAACATCGACACCGCAATCTTCAGGCAGCTGCCCGCCTTCCAACAACACACACTGCTGCCTCCCTCTCAGTCTCAGACCGTACCCTACTGTGCTGCATTCTGTCAAGACTGGCGCACATTGAACCCCAGCAGAGAAGAATGAACCGGAACCTTGAGGAGATCTTGCACCATGCCTAGTTCCCTCTGCCCCTTTTTTAACTGTTATTTTGGAAAGTGGGACTTGTTTCTTGTTATATGGGTGGGGAGGGTGGGGATGTGGGAGTTGGGATCAGGGTTTCTGGACTTTTTCACGGGCAGTGGATGGGGACGTGGAAATTTCATTTGTTTGGGAAGAGAGGTGGGTGGAAGGGGTGGGTTTTTTGTTTGGCTAGAATAATAAATATTTGTTTCTTTAGCTATGCCTCTAGTCAAAGTCTTTGGGGGTGTTTTACTTTCCAAAGCTGCCTTTTAGCCCAACAATTTTTTTAAATGTGCTGATTGTCTGTAACAATAATTATGTTGTATACCTATATGGTGCTGTTGGCCTATTACTCTCCTAGTCTCTGCAGTCTGCAACTATATTGGCCACTAAAGGGGGGTTTAGGGGTTGCCACTTTCTTGCCTACAACAACTTAGTAGAACAATGAACCATAGTTCTCTTACCAAATAGAAGAAGCGAGGGCTGCAGGGTATCCCAGGGTGCCATTGTGGTGATAGTAGTAGCAGGCTAGCACACTAACAACAGTGTAGGTATCAGACGTTAGGTCCCATTCCCACCTAGGTGAGCTCCAACTGTAGGATTTTAGTCTGAAGTTTTATTCATCGCAGGCAACTAAATGGAAATAAAAAAACAGAGTTAGTGGTTTATATATTATCTTTACAAACACTTGAGACCAGACTAGCATACAACAAAGAATACCTGGGGCAGAATAACAAACAAGAAACAATACCAAATTAGTCAGAGTAATGGTTGGTGAGCTGGTATTTAGAGGAAAAAAAAGGCACTCTTAGTCTCGCATTGTGGTTTATTACGAGGACTTAAAGTCTGGAGTGGACATGGTTATTGGTTAAGCATTTAACACAACACATGATGATAATATTGATGAATGATGTTCTTCTATTACTAAAATATCGATCACCTTTATGCGTAGGTGGGTAAATGGGACCAGTGTGAGTATTGTTTCAGTGATAGATAAAACTGAAGATCCTGCACTGAGTTGGTGTTGCTTTCACCACATCCACCTCATCAAGTGTGCGATCCATTGATAGTGTAAATTAAGCCACACCTCAATAAATCACACAGCCCGGGGAAAGAGGGTTAGGGGTTTGATGACTGGATGGGAAGGGGGATTTGGAGAAGGTTTAACAAAGATAAACACTACACAAGGGCAACATTCATCTGGGCAATGAGCAGCCAACCATTGTAAATCTGTTATCAGATGAAAAAGAAATGAAGGAATGAGAACAGGTAACTTGAATGCAATGCAAACCAAAGAGTCCGTCTGCCCCCAGAGAGACCCATGTTACATTATATCTAACTGTTCTGTTACCTAGATATGAAAGATAGCAAATATATAAAAAATTATGTAGGGGTCAAGCGAACAACACACACAGTTTCACTTATTAAAAGAAAAAATGACACTGCATTGCCAAATTGGGAGTTACATCTGCATTCTTCTTGGACTGTCCGTCAATCTTGGGTGCCTGGATGATGCGGTCTGGTAAGGTAAGCGTGAGTGTTATGGTGCTTTTCCAATTTGGCACAGGATACGAGAAGCCCTGTGGATTGTAAAACAAAAATGATATTGTAGAATCAAGGAGAAGGACAGAAGGTAACTTCATGAGTATGCACAGAGACGCCTAAGAGGCAGCGCAGGAGAGAAGAGAAGAATAGTTCTTTTTGCACTCATTCATTTTATGGCTGCTGTGTAAACAATTAGGTGAGAGCAATTTTACAACAACCAACAATCACACAAAAGTGGCCAGTTGTAACTATCGGTATCAGGCTGATCAAACTAGCAACTGTCATGATCATCAATTAATCACCATGAATCATAACAATAATATATAGCCTAACAGCACATGCATAATATGATGATCACTCGTGACCTCATTTCTTTCTCCTACAAAAAGAGGCTCCCCACCACTTACCTTCAAATCTGAGCCAGGCTAAACTGAGCACACACACCCAGCAACATTGCATTTTCCAAATCAAGTAAAATCAACCGACCGCTGTCACCACCGCTCCACAGAGTTGGATAGGCCACTTTAAGTCATAACCAAATCAGTTGGTTTCAGTGAAGTTGAAAACTTCCTTCTTCTGGTGGCAGTTCTCGTAGTAGTCACGCTCATGCCCAGAGTCCTTCTATCTTCCTCCTGAATCCGAGTAAGGTGTCCAACTCCGTACCACCTAAGTCCCGACTCAAATGTCCAGTTTCAAACAGCACATACAATAGATACACTACTAACTTGTGCATGTTTTGACACTTCGACTCCTGGGATGATGCCTCTGTATGTCTACACAGGTTTCTAGCGTCTTGTTTATTTACTTTTTGTGTATGAAGGGCACTGTTATTAATCAATCGCACCCAGCATGTTTCATACAATTACTTGTTAGAGAATCTTATAATGACTTCTAATTGGTGTGTGGTGAGTAGAAACATTTATTCATGTTTCTTAGTTGGGACACTATTAATGAGCACATACGAATAATGTTGAATGGGATTATCAAAGTGTGCTGTGGAGTTCAGTATAGGAGAGTCTAAACCCCCTTTTTCTATCTGTGTCGATAAGGGGGAATAGATTTGACGTCGCCTGATTTTGAGTGTTCGTATATATGTTTCTTTTCAGACATCTTGTCTTTCATTTGTCCGAAAGAGGCTGGAATAACAAAGCCGAAACATGTCGACAGTTACATTGGAGGAGTCTTCTGCATTCAATATAAATACATTAAGGACTTTTGGCGCATATATGAGGAGAGAACTGTTTACCTCAAAGTTGCACCTTCTATAGGCTACCTCCTATAGTGGACTGTGTGGAAATTATAATACACAGACACTTTTTGTTTAACTAACAGGAAGAACAAGAGGAGTAAAAATATTAATATATGTATGGTTCGTGTTTATGTATTTTAAAGTCAAGTATATGTACGTGTATTTTGTTGTTTTTTCTATGTATATAAATATTATGTTCAACACTAAGTCAAATTTAAAAATTATGTGGAAGGAGTTAATTGTTACTTTGATTGGAATATTCTAAATAAATATTCTAGAAGTATGTAAAAGCACCTTCGATTCATTAAGGTAATCTAAGAGGCTAAATACTTTTAGAAATGTGTTCCTTCATCATTATATATTTTGGCCTCCGATCAGGAGCTGAGAGGGACTGCAATGTGCACACACACTCACACTCCTCACAGAGCAGTAGTCTCACTTTGATTTAAAAAAACTTTGTTTATTGATTTTCAAGGTTAAGGTGATCCATTAAACTTCACAAAGCAAGATTTACAATGAGTATGAAATTTAATCAGGTTAAAGTACACTTCACAGGACTCTAGGCATGCCGTATTCTTCAAGCAGCATTAGCAGCATGTAACTTTAGTTGCACTGTGTGGCGTTCCAATGAGGCCACCAATCAGGAGCCACAAGATGCAGCATCTAGGTTTGTTGTGCTGCATCGGTTCCGATGACGCCGCCGATCAGGAACTGAGAGAGGATGCGATGCAAGGTCCTGCATCAAGTTGCTTCGAGCTGAGCGGGTTCTGTTAAGGTCGCCGAACAGGAGCTGCGAGGTGTGGAGATGCGAGGCACCTCTAGTTGCTCTGTGTGGTGCAAGGTACCTCTAGTTGCACTGTGCGGCGCAAGCAGGGCCGGACTGTCAATGCCGGGCACCGGGCAATCCCCCGGGAGGCCGGATGGGGTGGGGGCTGGTTTCCTTACAGGGGGAAGGTTTTGTCCCCCAGCAACAAAATCAGAAGGCCGTCCTGTCTGTACTGCTCTGCACAGCGCCCTGAGTGCAGTGTGCACTCCTCCTGCCTCTAAAAGGTGCTGCGGTGCCGTAGCTGGGTTGAATTTAATAGTGTGTGTGCCTCGCACACGCATTACTAAATTCAACCCAAATTACCATACCAGTAACCAGTCCACTGCACTGTGTGTGCAAGGCAGTGCAGGGACTGGGTCCCGACCGTGCCACCAGGGCGTGCAGGCCAAGCGCAACCACGTACATTTACTTTTGGCACCATCACCACAACTCCGAGCATCTCGTGACCAGACAGGCACTGAGGCACTTGATCTGCCTTCATTGTAGGCAGAAACGTAAAGGGGGCGCAGGTCAATGCAAGAGTTTGACTTGACCTGCCTTCAGTGTAGGGAGTGACGTAAAGGGGGTGCAGATCAACGCGAGAGTTTGACCTGACCAATGAATCTGCACCCCCTAGTCAAATTTGCCCGTCTGTGCCCTAAGAAAAGTTAGTTCCCAGACCCCGGGCCTGCGGCTAGGTCACTTGCAGGCCACCTGACTGTTTGTTTGAAGATTAAGTGATACAGTTTGGAAACCAGCGCAGCCGGGAGCCAGCCTGCCTCTGCTGCAGCTTCCACCAGGTTGTGTGCCCTCGCGGCCACATGGGACCCTAAGCCAAGCAATGAAGTATGAACACTTGTGACCAACCCCGGGCGGACTCATGGCTGCCGCTAGAGTGGTGGCCAGGTGCAGCATTAGCAATGCAGCGTGGCCCCCAGGTATGTACAATTCAAAATTGAGTTCTATGGCAGTCAGAATGTATTTGCGTGCAAAATATAAACATATGTATGGTTACAAAGACTGCCGCAAGGTATGAGCATGCGCATGTATGAACTGTTTCCATTTACATCACCCCGCCAGGGCGCGAAAGGAAATTCAGGCCAGCAGCAACATATTCCCACTTTGCAAGTCCCTTTGTCATTGTAATGTTGGCAGTGTCCCCTCTAAAGAGATGAAACGCCGGGAATTGAGGGGGTACTCGTCTCAAGAGCCATCGTCTTTGAAAAGTTTTCATTTTGGGGCGAACCTGCCATTATTTTGGCCCACATTACCTCAGAGGCCATAGAAGCCGGAGTGGCTCATCTGTTCAATGGGGGGTTTTGTGGTCCCTGAATGCGTCCGGGATTTCAGAGGCTTGTATCCAGCTAGAGAGCTGTTTTGATAAAACATTTAAGGCGATTGAGGCTTTGAAGGGAAAAGCCTGGTGCCGGTTGGAATAACCTCTGTGTCTGAAGGAGCAGCGGCTCAGAAACAAACCTCCAAAATCTGCCATCAAAAGAAGCCGAACTAACGTACACTACGCGCCGGGAGAGCCAGACACAGACAAAAAAGAACATGGAATGCTGCAGACTGAGGCCAAACACAGGCAGCTAATCACGAACTGCAGGGTCACTGACAACAGGCTGGAAAAGGAAGGATGGCAAGTTACTTAATCTCTCTGTGCATAAAAAGCAGTGTCGCACAGTCTGGTTCTGTTGGAAAGTACTCCGACCAATGCCCATGGGCCACAGTCGTCCTTTAAAAACCGCAGACCTGGGGGCCAAAAAGTAGGCGCAGCCAGATTACAGTATCAGGTCCGGCACACATCTCTCGCGGAAAATCATGACAACTAGGGGCGCGAAGCAGGGATGTGTGCTGGCCCCCCTCCTCTTCAACCTGTTTATAGCAGACCTCCCGACGACCTTGGATGACACAAATAGCCATCCACCAAAGGTGGGAGGCCAAACACTAAGCAACCTATTGTACGCCGACGACCTGGTTCTCTTTAGTCTTAAGAGGGTCGGGCTACAAAGGCTTCTGGACAAACTGCTTAGCTATACGAAACTGAACCAGCTAGAGGTAAATCTGAAGAAAACACAAGTTGTCCCCTTTGGTAAGAAACGTTACACTGGCGGTGGGTGGTCATTCAACAGCGTTTGCCTCGTCACTGGCCAATCGTACAAATACCTAGGTGTCCACCTGGATTCTAGACGCAACCTCTCAAAACAGCGTCGAGAGATCTCTGTCAAAGCCATGACCCTAGCGGTGTCACTAGGAAAGCTCTCTAAAAAACTCTCAGGTCCAACTCTAATGCCTCTTTTAGAAGTAATGAGAGGCAAAATTGGCCCCACTTTATCATATGGCATGGAAACATTCAGGGGTAAATTGAACACCGCTTTGAGTAGGCATACAACTAAAATCTATAAAAAGGTCCTCCAGTTACCAAGGTCTGCTTCTGCTGCCCAGATAAGACTAGAGTTGGGGTTACTTAATTATGATGCCTCAGACATTGGGGTATACCTGAACTTCTGCCACAAACTGAGACAGGCGGGCCCGGGCACACTGGAATCCTTAGTCAGGTTAGAAATCTCCCTGAAAATCCCAGGTGGAACGTTTGGTCGCCTCTTTAAGGACGCAATTCAGCAAACCTCAGCGAGTGAATTATGGGCGCTTAACCCCGGCCAGACAGCTTTTAAAATGGGTATCAAAAAATGTGTGAGAATGAAATCTCTTATCATGGACAAAGCACACTTTTCAAAACGCAGCCATGCTTGGGCCCTTTTAAACTCATACAGCCGGTTAGTCCCTGCCTCCTATTTGGCTTGCATATACACGTTGTATCTTAAACGCAGTTTCACCGCCATCAGAATGGGTGATTGGCGATTTCTGCAAGATCTACCCTCATGGCGTCGCACGGCAGAGGTCGTAACCTGCAGAGGATGTGGCAAAGTAGCTGAAACTCTGATGCATGTGGTCTGCCTCTGCTCAGCCTTTAACTCCGAGCGTCAAGGTCCGAACTTAAAGTTGAATGGAACAACCAGGGCGTTCGATCCTGTAGGCAAGCGATTATAGTGGCCTTGAACCCTGAAAACACTGCTTTAAACATAAAACTCACAAAATTCATTCAGCTGGCATACCGCAACCGTAACCAAACTGGGCCCTGCTAATGCACCCCCCCTATAGTTTTTTAATCTTGATGTTCTCAACAATAGTTTTTAATTTAGAGGGGGCATAAATTGAAATTCTATCATTGAATTAGGTCTGCTGGCGGTCCTGCACATGTACGGCACTATGGGCAATGGGTACTTTGTAAAAGGGTTGACGGGAAAAGTATCTTGCACAATACGTCTTAATCTACTCCTTCTCTCATTATTATTGCCCTGTGTATTTATTTTTCTTTTAAACTGTTATGGACTCTTTTTACATTGCTGCCTATTAACTGTGTATGATCTTTCCTTGTTTTAACAGTCGCTTTACAATGTGAACTTTGTAACTTCTTTTAAAGATATAAGTTTATATCTAAATAAAGATACTTTGATTTGATTTGATACAGTATCAGTAGCCACAGGCCAACATCTCAACAACAGACAATTTATGACGAGGTATATGAGAGAAGTTATTTTTCCCTCATAAATCTCAGGTATTTCTAGCCAAAAGTTGAAAGAATATACAAAGGTAGTAATATTCACTTTTGTGTGTAAAAAAGAAGAACCATGTGAGTATTTTGTATGCAGCTCTGTTTGTATTGAGTCAGGTGTGAGGGAAAGCTAAGCAAGTTATGCACTTGGTACAAAATACCAGTCACAAGTGCAACATAGTGTCAGACTACTCCTAAGATAAAGCTAAGCACACTATGGACTTGCATAGAAAATGCTCATGAGCTAATGGTGTCACACACTTGTTTCCTGCTGCTCTCCACTGTCACGCTCTCTTTCACCTTTCTGACTCTTGTACCACCTTCTCTTCTGTTTGTAGAAGTGTCTGCCTTGAATTCTACCTTTGACCTGTTTCTATTCATGTCTGTCTGCCTTATTTTCTTCCCTTGACCTGTTTCTATTCTTGTCTGTCTGCCTTGTTATTGCCTGTTTTTTCCTTGTTCTTATATCTTCTTTAGCCCTGTTATTGTCTCGGTCTTTTCACTTATCTCTGCTTTTGTACTGTTATCGTACAGTTTTTCTCACTTTCTCGGTTCCCCCTTTTTGGTCCTCAAGTATGCTTCTCACTTTTTTTCTACCTGTAACATTTGTTTTCTCCTGCCACGGCCAACCACGGGCCGCCCGCCGCCCCCAGCAGTGCAGCACTGACCTCAGGCTCAAACCCTGATGAGCTCAGCTGCTCAGGTCAGATTCTGTAAAAATTATGGATATTTCTTTTCGTCAGGGTCAGCCGTCAGGTGTTGTCTGTTGTTCGTGTATGTGTCCGAGTCGAGACTCGGACTCCGAGCAGGGCCAGGCCAACTAAAATGTTCCGAGCCAGCAGCCGGCAGGCAGGATACATGTTGTGACTCGTGTGCTCCCCTTAGTGGCGCTGTGCTGCTTGACTCTTGGGGGCTGTAACTGGGGCAAAGGTTGAGGTCAGCAAGTCTGCTTAAAATATATTTTTCAGCACTAGCCCCAACTTGAGGCTTGTGCTGAAAAAGATATTTTAACCAGACAACAGGGCTTTCTAGTGTGGTTTTTTTTTTACATGAGTGTTTTGTTTTCCACTGGCCACTGGTGTTGCCACTGGCACTTGAAACCTCCCTAGTAAATTACTTGGTATACTTGTAGGCCAGGATAGTGCACCCATTGCTCACTCACGAGTTGACTAGTGCTCCATACCATGTGGTGATTTTATGAAGTGATGCAAGGCAATTTTGTTTTATGAGATTCCATTAACGGGGTACATTTTACTAAATCTTCACTTCGGAAGTAGAGGTCTGCATCCTCGTCAGCACCACGTTTCCTTACTCTAAGTCGCTGACTCCCCCTAGCAGTGGTTGCTAACTGCGCTTGCTCGCTACACACCGTATGGGGGCTGGTCTCACTTTTACTTAGTTTTCTCTGATTCACTACTTTTGTCTATTTTTGGTGCTCTCTGAAAGAATGTCTATGGGTACATATGACTGGGTGGGCAACCTGGTGCTCTTTACGGTCATCATCTACTATTTACGGTGTTTTGAAAGTTGATACAATTGAATATGTAATGAAAAATGTGCTGTAAAATTCACCATTTTGGTCTGTCGTTTTCCAAAATGTTCTTGGCGGGAGAACCCCCCCAAATCCCGCTCGACGGGGGCTGGTCTGCCAAAGTTTGCCAGGACTGCTTTCAGTTCCCAGTCCGGCCCTGGGCGCAAGGTACGTCTTGCCGCACTATCTGGCGCAAGGTACCTCTCGTTGCACTGTGTGGAGAGAGGTACTTCTAGTTGTACTGTGTTGCATCTGCATCAGGATACATTCTTTAACATGTTGTTGGAATATCTCATGATATCCAGGGGTGCAAATCAGCAATGGTTCCCACTATATAAAGAATAACGTAAAAACTGCATAACATGTAACATAAGAACTAGCTAGAGTTGATTGCTGGGATAATCAATAGATCCAATAATAGCTTTGCTGAGGTGCCATCTCCAAGTGGTGAGGGGGGGTGAAAGGGTGAGACTCTGGGCACGAAGCATGAATTCCCAGCTCACCTAAAGGGCCCCATCAGAGTTGTAGGCTCAAACCACCATTCTTCTTGAATATATGCACATACTTATTGCCTTTTTGAAATCATGAAAGTACACACCTTAGGTTTCGTTTTATGTGATGATGTATATGTTCAAGAATTAGAGCAATGGATTATAATGGTCCTTTCTCAATATGTACTGTATTTTTTTGGTTCTCCCTTCCAAACTATGAACCACTGTTACATTATATGACTAATGCACATGTAAATATTTGTTTTTAATGGAATGTTTTGTAAGTTGGTGATTGTTTATCGGGCATTTTTCAAGCTGTGTATTGATTGCACATTTTTAATTGTTTCAGCCCTGACGAAGCTCAATGTGAGTGAATCGCGTTGGCTGAGGAGTGTTTTTAAGAGAATAAAAGAATTTCTGGAATAAGATCTGGAGCTTTCGAGTACTCCTTTTGGTGCACCGTCCCTATATACATGAGCTATCAGTTGTAAACTGCACCTTTTGGCCTCGACTTCCCTCATTGAAATGCATAGAGGCAGAAAAGCTAGCTATTTTCAAGGGCTCCCGCGTGCGAGCCGGGAGCGACAATGTTCACTCCAAGCACAGTCACTAACAAAGGCCTCCAGTTATTACTTCCTCTAAGTGGTTTTTCAGCCCATAGATGTGTGTAAATTAGGAGTTCTATTGTTATTTTAAATTGTGCCTTTTTCCTTGTTCTATTAAATTGTTCCTCTTTCGAGAACAGTTTTGCTTTCTTGTAAGCTAAGAAAAACTCGAAACATTCTGCACCGAGTTTGGGTCGAACAACGTGAGGAGGCAAACGTGCCTTCCGCGTGCATTGCTAGAGAGGCAACCAATCAAAGGCTTGAAACGTGAATGCGCAAAGATAATTTCTATGCTCCTTAAAAGATGTGCGTTTATTACGGTAATTATATTTCAAAGTTCCTTTATGGAGGCCTGGTTAAATGGAAAACGTTATGCGAACTATATCCTAAGGGACAACGCCGAAAAGGCATAAAATGCACGAAAAAGGCGAGGATGAATCACTATTCTTTCCCAAAATATAAATTGAAAACCTTTATTTTGTATTATTCTATCACTGCCATTGATAGTATAAAATATTCTGCCCGAGGGTTGAGAGAAGATAATATTTTGCCCCAGGGTCGAGAAAGGAAAACTAAACATCATGACTTTTTTTTTTTTTACATTGAACCAGAAATGATAGGCGTGTGAAATCTATGCGCATCTTTTTACTGTACCTTTGCCCTCCGAAAAGAATGTTACCGAGCAAATGAAATATGTATTACTGCAGAATATATGGCCCGTAGAAGCTATTTCTCTGTAAATGTATGATAAACAGGAAGCTATTCTGGCCTATTGAGGCTTTTATAGTTGATGAAACTGCGGGCCTACGTGCAGAATGTTAGCGATTCCAAAGCACCAGCGTTAAGCACTCTTTTCAACCAAGTTTACATCTGCAACAGGGCATACAGTTGGTACTGCTAATGGTATGAAACATTTCCTCGGCCATATAATTTATTACCTTAGTACTCCCTGGCGCTGAATGGAACTAGTTTGTGTGTGGATGTGTCTCTTGTGAAAGGGTAGCCGTAATTCGAAGTAAAGTCAGCCGGTGGCTGACATTGGCTCTTAATGCATGTTTAAGTGGGTGGAAGAAAAATGTGAACAACACAACCACAGACTAAGGAATAGAATCTGGCAGGAACCCTTGTAAGTAACTACGTTATATACATAGGGTCTTATTTACAAGCCCCTTGCGCTGCTGGTTTGACACTTTTTCCCATATTAAAAGTGATGCACCGGCAGCGCAAGGAGCTTGTAAAGAAGCCCCATAGTTTTACTTAAATAAAAAGGTATTGGCTAACACGGACCTAAAAAAGTCAATCAGTTTGGCATTGGTTGCAAGCCTCTTGCCTTTAGGGAGGGAGGGGAGGAAGGAAGTTTAGTGTTGGCCCAGGCGGAGTTTGCGCAGCTGTGCTACGAAGAACTCCGTGAAGTGGTAAAAAACTCTGGTTTACTATGTGGCATTTCGTGAGCGGGTAGAGATGCTTGCTGTGCCAGTTCACGTGACGTTTTCCGGCATACGTAACGCGGAGTGCATTCTCGCGCCAGAAAACTCACATGAACGGCGCAAAGCGGTTTGCGTGGTGTGGCCATCTTGGTTTTTCTCTGTTTTATGGTTCTGGGCCTATTTTGCAATCTCCACCAACATTTTCTTAAATCTTCTCCTCTAAAACCTATCTACCCCTCATTTTTAGATTACCCATCTAATTTGTTTACGTTTTTTGTGTGACTTTTGTACTTTATTTTTCGCTTTACTTTCTTTTTCCTTCCCTTCTTTTTTTTCCTTCTTCTAGTTTCTTCTCTTCCCCCACCCAGCACCACGTCAGAGCATGGGAGCAGCAGCACCATCCCCCCCAACCACCAGCTACAGCCACCCACATTGCGGTAGGCCAAGCTGCAAAGGGATGCAACCGCACCCAACATTTCATGGAGGTGGAGTTGGCAGCACTAGTTTTTTATGTGCAGCACCTCCTCCCCTCCACCCTGGCTGCAGGCCTGGTAGTGGCTATGATCTCCAGTAGTGGAAGCAACATTGGGTGAGGGTGCGCCAGGCTGTTCGCTGCTGTTCTGGGGTCCGACAAACCCAATAACAGCTGTCGCACCGGAGTTGGTATACATACTGGCTCGGGCCAGGACCTGTTAGACCTGCTGGGCATGGAGGTTACCTGGCTCGGTGAGTAATAATTATTTATTTATTGTGTTTTATCTGTGCTAATATTTTTTTCTCAAATAGCAAGCATGCTGCTCACACTCAGGTAATTTAAGTTTATGTTACAAATAGTATGTAATGATCCTCCTAGAGTAGACAGGTGCTCAGCAGCATTACCTAATCCTACTCTTTTCATTGGCATTCACTTGGATCGTTTATTTAAGCAGTCATGCAGAGACTTCTATGTCCTGTCACTGAGATAGTGGTAGTTATTGGTATTAGTGACCTAGTGCTTTCTCTCACTTCTCTGTGCATTTATTTTTTTGTAGCTCATGCAGTCCCAATCACCAAGCCCAAGCGATTTCCCAGTGAATTGTAGTAAGTAACTAGTAATTATGCATGCATCAGATTGTATGCATTGGAAAAAAAATGCTGACTGAGGTGACCTGTCACAGCTTGAGAGATCGGGAATGAGATGAGAAGCAAAGATGAATTGTTACAATTTATTAGTAGTTCCAATGTAGCTTAGGAAATTAAGGAAAAGGTCCACAATAGTAATAGGAGAGGAGATCTGATTTATAAATGTTAAATCAAATGTTACTGCATTTGCGTCTCCCAGATAATATTTTTGGGGGGAAATTGACTGTACCACTTTTTTAAAATGTTATTTTGTTTATTTCTTACATCAGTATCCAGGAGCAGGAAGGATACGGCGAGTATCACTACTGCGGCACAGGTGGGGAGGACCCTGAGTGCAGATGGCTCTACTGGGCCCAGTAAGTTCTCCTGTTAATAATATTTATTTCCCTATCTTGATTCTGCTTTTACCACTCCACAATTAGAATTTTTTTTTCTTTTTTACTGTGCCAGCCTCCTCATTTTTTCCAACTCCACTTTGATCTGTTTCCTAAATCCTTCTTATCTCTACATTATCCGATTTATTACTTACTTTCTCTATATTTCAAGTCTCTGTACTTGACCGAAACAATCTGTACTAGTCTGTAGCTTTCTTTTTCTTCTGCTTTGTCAGTAAGCTTTTCTTTTCCCCTTATAGACGGGTGGTACAATAAGACTCCGAGAATCCATTTTAGGTCAGGTACTCTACTGTGAACATTGCATGCAATTAAGGTATTCTACACATGTTTGATTAGAATGCTTTCTTTTTCTTGCTCGTGCTCTAACAGTAAAACAAGAGAGTGGCCATGGTCATGGTGGACTCTCCAGTGTTGTGCATGTATTAGAATCAGGGTTTACCAGCATTTAATGACCGTGCAGCATGGCTGGAATATGATGAAGACGGCCCCATTGCATTTGCCTTCTAAGACCATACATACTTCATTGAACAATTATGGAACCATTTCATTGAGTTTCAATAACTTCGATTCATTATAGCTCTGCCCCTCCATAATTACAAAAAGCTTTTGTTTGGCTTGACTACCTGGCTTTTCAATGATTGCCAACTAACAAAATGCCCAACGTGGTGTTTTGAATTTCTTTTTTATAGAAGATTAAGCTATTGTAACCAAGCTGTAGTGATGTTTTGTTTTAAGGATTGTATTTTGCTCTAAAAAAACAGGGGGAGGCGTATCGGCCATCTAAAATTATGAATGTGTAATGTTTTTTCTAGTGGCACAGACCACCAGGGCCAGGGATGGTGCCAAATGAGGTGACACAGATGCAGAGGTCAACAGTGAGGGGGGAGAACCAGCAGCAGCAAGAGCGGGCAATGGTAAGTCACATTGCTTACTTATTGACAAATGGTAATACACTCACTGCGAGGGCGTTGACTCATGAACAACTCCGCGCTTTAGCAGCTACAGTGAGAGTTGAGTAGTTATGTCCTCTTCTATCTGCAGCTCAGCAGACAAAGGTTCATAAATCAACTTTAAGAATGACGAGTTGATGGAAAAAACAAAACAGGATGGAAGGAGAAAGGATGGGTGACATATAAGTAATATATGAGTGAAAGGAAATGTGTGTGAAAGGATGCATAGAGGTGGGTGACGATGATAGGAATCATTCTGCATGGCTGGGTGAAGGATGGTTGAAAGGAATGCTTGGGTGGGTTAAGGCAAAGCAGGATGGGTGAATGGAATGGTTGAAAACAAGGATGCATGGATGGGTAAATGGATGTTGATAAGTTTGTTTGAAGCTATGTTTGGATGGATAGATTGATTGGATAATGATGACCAGTTTTCTATGGTAAAAGAGTGGATGAGAGAATGTAAAGCTTAAATGGTGCATATCAAAGCTATGGGTGAAGATTAAGAATACTAGAGGAACAATGCAATGCTAAATGGATAATGTAATTTGATTAAGTTCTGTGGATGGGATAGTCTGTGATGAACGTGCCAAAGTTTACTCCCGGGCCTTCATTCTTTCACTGACTGAACTGCAGTACATCACTTTTCCCACCGTCTACTTGCTCAAAAAGATGTAGGTTATAGCTGAGAGAGTTAAAGGTTAAATATGCCTGAGGTGATAACAAAACTCACATGCACATAGCAACATAAGGATTGATGTTTGTCAATCCCTGTTGACAGCTTTTATGACCAGCTATTAAGATAAAATCTAAATACCTTGACCCAAGATCAAAAAGGCTTCCCAAACCTCACAGAGACAAAGGTCCGATCACTTTGGACAGTTTGTAGTGGACTGATTTCCTATGAAAAATATGCAAATGAAATGGTCAGACTAGAGATATTAAAATAAAATTCAAGTTGTCTAATCATATCAGATCATTATTGTAGCTAAAACTAGGCCAATCCTTAGTAGATAGACCTAATTTGTGAAGCCCCAAACCATCTAAGCACTTTGTTAGGAAATCTTTCAAAAGAAAAAAACAGCCGTTTTTTTCAACTAGTGTGTTGCTGTGTTTATTCTGCCTTAATCCCTTTCAGACAGTTTGAGCTTGTGCCATTTGCCTTTAGTTTTATGAGAGCAGGTAATGGGGCTGTGACTCTAATCACATCAAATTAAATGGCCCTAGAGCACCATTAACATATTGCTACTGTGCCACCCACTACATCATTTTAACGAGGTTGTTGGCACAGAGTGACAGAGCATTGTTTACAGTTTTTATTTTTTTTATTTCAAGTTGCTCCTGGTCACCAGGGCCTTTCATCTCGTCAGAATGCAGTAGCCCAGATGTGGCAGCGAAAGCTGGAGGCAATACGGGCCAAATACCAGTGGCTGTTGGTCCAGGAGGAGGAGGAAGCAGAGGCCCAGGGCCCCAGACAAGCCCCAGCACCTCCATCTTCTCAACCACAACATTGGAGCCGCAATCTGCAGGCAGCTGCCCGCCATCCAACAACACACACCGCTGCCTCCCTCTCAGTCTCAGACCGTACCCTACTGTGCTGCAATCTGTCAAGACTGGCGCACATTGTAGCCCAGCAGAGAAGAATGAACTTGCACCTTGGGGAGATCTTGCACCATGTCTAGTTCCCTCTGCCCCTTTTTTAACTGTTATTTTGGAGAGTGGGACTTGTTTCTTGTTATATGGGTGGGGAGGGTGGGGATGTGGGAGTTGGGATCGGGGTTTCTGGACTTTTTCACGGGCAGTGGATAGGTGACGTATTTTGGCAGCTCCTGAGTTAGCGTTTAGCACAGCTACACGATCTTTTCTCTTAACTTGACTAAAATATACGGGGGCCATTTTGAATCCTTTGGCTTCCATTTTGTATGAACACGCTGCCTCGTGGTCAGCATGCCCTTTTGTCCTATCTCGATAACCATGGTCGTCTACCTTGCCCAGCAACAGGCTATTTTTAGTACTGGTCAAGCGCACATGCGCATTATACATCAATTGGTCATCCTTTAGGAATGTTATCCCAAACTGACCAGTACTACTGGACTCCTCCCACATGTTGGCTGTGTTCCAAAAATGACCTTATATGTACCTAAAATGTGTAAACTTGTAAACGCCTACCTTTTTATTGCTATTAAACTGTATAAAAGAGGTCGCGCACCAATGTTCGGTGTGCTACTTCTTGCATTGCCGAAGGGTGCTGTAGGAATGTACCACCACCCCATGGGGTCTTAATAAACTTGTCTTTTGCATTTTCCAGTGTCCGTGCCAACTTCTATACTAAGGTGTTCGAGAGTTTAGCAGAGTATGTAGGCCTGATTGAACCCAACACCACATAGGGACGTGGAAATTTCATTTGTTTGGGAAGAGAGGTGGGTGGAAGGGGTGAGTTTTTTGTTTGGCTAGAATAATAAATATTTGTTTCTTTATCTATGCCTCTAATCAAGGTCTTTGAGGGTGTTTTACTTTCCAAAGCTGCCTTTTAGCGCGACATTTTTTTTTAATTTGCTGATAGTCTGTAACAATAATGTTGTATACCTATATGGTTTTGTTTGCCTATTACTCTCCTAGTCTCTGCAGTCTGCAACTATATTGGCCACTAAAGGGGGGTTTGGGGGTTGCCACTTTCTTGCCTACAACAACTTTGTAGAACAATGAACCATAGTTCTCTTACCAAATAGAAGAAGCGAGGGCTGCAAGGTATCCCCGGGGGCCATTGTGGTGATAGAAGTAGCAGGCTAGTGCACTAACAACAGTGTAGGTATCAGACGTTAGGTCCCAATCCCACCTAGGTGAGCTCCAACTGTAGGATTTTAGTGTGAAGTTTTTTTCATCGCAGGCAACTAAATGGAAATTAAAAAAACAAAGTTAGTGGTTTATATATTATCTTTACAAACACTTGAGATCAGACTAGCATACAACAAAGAATACCTGGGGCAGAATAACAAACAAGAAACAATATCAAATTAGTCAGAGCAATGGTTGGTGAGCTGGTATTTAGAGGAAACAAAAGGGACTCTTAGTCTCGCAGTGTGATTTGTTACGAGGACTTAAAGTCTGGAGTGGACATGGTTATTGGTTAAGCATTTAACACAACACATGATGATGATATTGATGAATGATGTTCTTCTATTACTAAAATGTCGATCACCTTTATACGTGTGTGGGTAAATGGGACCAGTGTGAGTATTGTTTCAGTAATAGATAAAACTGAAGATCCTGCACTGAGTTGGTGTTGCTTTCACCACATCCACCTCATCAAGTGTGTGATCCATGGATAGTGTAAATTAAGCCACACCTCAATAAATCACACAGCCCGGGGAAAGAGGGTTAGGGGTTTGATGACTGGATGGGAAGGGGGATTTGGGGAAGGTTTGACAAAGACAAACACTACACAAGGGCAACTGGGCAATGAGCAGCCAACCATTGTAAATCTATTATCAGATGAAAAAGAAATGAAGGAATGAGTACAGGTGACTTGAATGCAATGCAAACCAAAGAGTCCGTCTGCCCCCAGAGAGACCCATGTTACATTATATCTAACTATTCTGTTACCTAGCTTTGAAAGATAGCAAATATATTACAAATTATGTAGGGGTCAAGCGAACAAAACACACAGCTACGTGTATTAAAAGAAAAAAATGTAATTGCATTGCCAAATTTGGAGTTACATCTGCATTCTTCTTGGACTGTCCGTCAATCTTGGTTGCCTGTCTGATGCGGTCTTGTAAGGTAAGCGTGAGTGTTATGGAGCTTTTCCAATTTGGCACAGGATACGACAAGCCCTGTGGATTGTAAAACAAAATTGATATTGTAGAATCAAGGAGAAGGACAGAAGGTAGACTTCATGAGGATGCACAGAGACGCCTAAGAGGCAGCGCAGGAGAGAAGAGAAGAATAGTTCTTTTTGCACTCATTCATTTTATGGCTGCTGTGTAAACAATTAGGTGAGAGCAATTTTACAACAACCAACAATCACACAAAAGTGGCCACTTTTAACTATCGGTATCAGGCTGATCAAACTCGCAACTGTCATGATCATCAATTAATCACCATGAATCATAACAATAATATGTAGCCTAACAGCACATGCATAATATGATGATCACTCATGACCTCATTTCTTTCTCCTACAAAAAGAGGTCCCCCACCACTTACCTTCAAATCTGAGCCAGGCTAAACTGAGCACACACACCCAGCAACATTGCATTTTCCAAATCAAGTAAAATCAACCGACCGCTGTCACCACCGCTCCACAGAGTTGGATAGGCCACTTTAAGTCATCACCAAATCAGTTGATTTCAGTGAAGTTGAAAACTTCCTTCTTCTGGTGGCAGTTCTCGAAGTTGTCACGCTCATGCCCAGAGTCCTTCTATCTTCCTCCTGAATCCGTGTAAGGTGTCCAACTCCGTACCACCTGAGTCCCGACTCAAATGTCCACTTGCATACAGCACATACAATAGATACACTACTAACTTGCGCATGTTTTGACACTTCGACTCCTTGGATAATGCCTCTGTATGTCTACACATGTTTCTATTGTCTTGTTTCTTTACTCTTTGTGTACGAAGGGCACTGTTATTAATCGATCGCACCCAGCGTGTTTCATACAATTACTTGTTAGAGAATCTTATAATGACTTCTAATTGGTGTGTGCGGAGATGCGAGGCACCTCTAGTTGCACTGTGTGGCGCAAGCAGGGCCGGACTGGTAATGCCGGGCACCGGCAACCCCCCGGGAGGCCAGAAGGGGTGGGGGCTGGTTTGTTTACAGGGGGGGCGGTTTTGTCTCCCAGCAACAAATTCAGAAGGCCGTCCTGTCTGTACTGCTCTGCACAGCGCCCTGAGCGCAGTGTGCACTCCTCCTGCCTCTAAAAGATGCTGCGGTGCCGTAGCTGGGTTGGATTTGGTAGTGTGTGTGCCTCGCACACGCATTACTAAATTCAACCCAAATTACCATACCAGTAACCAGTCCACTGCACTGTGTGTGTAAGGCAGCGCAGGGACAGGGTGCCGACCGTACCACCGGTGCGTTCAGGCTGCACGCACCCGCATGCATTTACTTTTGGCACCATCACCACAACTCTGAGCAACTAGTGACCAGACAGGCCCTGAGGCACTTGATCTGCCTTCATTGTAGGCAGTGACGTAAAGGGGGCGCAGATCAACGCAAGAGTTTGACTTGATCTGCCTTCGTTGTAGGCAGTGACGTAAAGGGGGCGCAGATCAATGCAAGAGTTTGACTTGATCTGCCTTCATTGTAGGGAGTGACGTAAAGGGGTGCAGATCAACGCAAGAGTTTGACCTGACCAATGATTCTGCACCCCCTAGTCAAATTAGCCCATCTGTGCCCTAAGAGAAGTTAGTACTCAGACCCCAGGCCTGCGGCTGGGTCACTTGCAGGCTACCTAACTGTTTGTTTGAAGATTAAGTGATACCGTTTGGAAACCAGCGCAGCCGGGAGCCAGCCTGCCTCTGCTGCAGCTTCCACCAAGTTGTGTGCCTTCGCGGCCAAATGGGACGCCAAGCTGAGCGTGGTAATGAAGTATGAACACTTGCGACCAACTCCGGGCGGACTCGTGGCTGGCGCTAGAGTGGTGGCCTGGTGCAGCATTAGCACTGCAGCGTGGCCCCCAGGTATGAACAATTCAAAATTGAGTTCCATGGCAGTCAGAATATATTTGCATGCAAAATATAAACATATGCATGGTTACAAAGACTGCCGCAAGGTATGAGCATGCGCGTGTATGAATTGAATTGAATGAAATGAATTGTTTCACCCCGCCTGGGCGCGAAGGGAAATCCAGGCCAGCAGCAACATAATCCCACTTTGGAAGGCCCTTTGTCATTGTAAATGTCGGCAGTGTTCCCCCTAAAGAGGTGAAACGCCGGGAATTAAGGGGGTACTCATCTCAAGAGCCATCGTCTTTAAAAAGTTTTCATTTCGGGGCGAATCTGCCATTGTTTTGGCTCACATTACCTCAGAGGCCATAGAAGCCGGAGTGGCTCGTCTGCTCAATGGGGGGTTTTGTGGGCCCTGAATGCGTCCGAGATTTCAGAGGCTTGTATCCAGCTAGAGAGCTGTTTTGATAAAACATTTAAGGCGATTGAGGCTTTGAAGGGAAAAGCCTGGTGCCGGTTGGAATAACCTCTGTGTCTGAAGTAGCAGCGGCTCTGAAACAAACCTCCAAAATCCGCCATCAAAAGAAGCCGAACTAACGTGTACTGCACACCGGGAGAGCCAGATACAGACACAAAAGAACATGGAATGCTGCAGACTGAGGCCAAACACAGGCATCTAATCACGAAATGCAGGGTCACTGACAACAGGCTGGAGAAGGAAGGAAGGCAAGTTACGTAATCTCTCTGTGCATAAAAAGCAGTGTCACACAAACTGGTTCTGTTGGAAAGTAGAACCATGTGAGTATTTTGTTTGCAGCTCTGTTTGTATTGAGTCGGGTGTGAGGGAAAGCTAAGCAAGTTTTGCACTTGGCACAAAATACCAGTCACCAGTGCAACATAGTGTCAGACTACTCCTAAGATAAAGCTAAGCACACTATGGACTTGCATAGAAATTGCTCATCAGCTAATGTTGTCACACAGTTGTCTCCTGCTGCTCTCCACTGTCACGCTCTCTTTCACCTTTCTGACTCTTGCACCACCTTCTCTTCTGTTTGTAGAAGTGTCTGCCTTGTATTCTGCCTTTGACCTGTTTCTATTCATGTCTGTCTGCCTTGTTTTCTGCCCTTGACCTGTTTCTATTCTTGTCTGTCTGCCTTGTTATTGCCTCTGTTTATCCTTGTTATTATCTCTTCTTTAGCCCTGTTATAGTCTCGGTCTTTCCACTTCTCTCTGCTTTTGTACTGTTATCATTCAGTTTTTCTCACTTTCTCGCTTCGCCCTTTTTCGGTCCTCAAGTATGCGTCTCACTTTTCTTCTACCTGTAACATTTGTTTTCTCCTGCCACGGCCCACCACGGGCTGCCCGCCGCCCCCAGCGGTACAGCACTGAACTCAGGCTCAAACCCTGATGAGCTCAGCTGCTCAGGTCAGATTCTGTAAAAATTATGGGTTTTCTTTTCGTCAGGGTCAGCCGTCAGGTGTTGTCTTTTGTTCGTTTATGTGTCCGAGTCGAGACTCCGACACCGAGCAGGGCCAGGCCAGGCCAGCTACAGTGTTCCCAGCCAGCATCCAGTAGGCAGGATACATGTCGTGACTCGTGTGCTCCCTTTGGCGGCGTTGTGCTGTGCTGCTTGACTCTTGGGAGCTGTAACTGGGGCAAAGGTTGGGGTCAGCAAGTCTGCTTAAAATATATTTTTCAGCACTAGCCCCAACTTGGGGCTTGTGCTGAAAAATATATTTTAAGCAGACAACAGGGCTTTCTAGTGTGTGTTTTTTTTTACATGAGTGTTTTTTTTTCCACTGACCACTGGTGTTGCCATTGGCACTTGCAACCTCCCTAGTAAATTACTTGGTATACTAGTAGGCCAGGATAGTGTACCCATTGCTCACTCACGAGTTGACTAGTGCCCCATACCATGTGGTGATTTTATGGAGTGATGCAAGGCAATTTTGTTTTATGAGATTCCATTAACGGGGTACATTTTACTAAATCTTCATTTTGGAAGTAGAGGTCTGCATCCCCAACAGCACCAAGTTTCCTTACTCTAAGTCTCTAACTCCCCCTAGTAGTGGTTGCTCACTGCGCTTGCTCGCTACACACAATATGGAGGCTGGTCTCACTTTTACTTAGTTCTCTCTGATTCACTACTTGTGTCTATTTTTGGTGCTCTCTGAAAGAATGTCTATGACTACATATGACTGGGTGGGTAACCTGGTGCTCTTTAAGGTCATCATCTACTATTTACTGTGTTTTGAAAGTTGATACAATTGAATATGTAATAAACAATGTGCTGTAAAATTCACCATTTTGGTCTGTCGTTTTCCAAAATGTTCTTGGAGGGAGAACCCCCCCAAATCCCGCTGGATGGGGGCTCGACTTACAAAGTTTGCCAGGACTGCTTTCAGTTCCCAGTCCAGCCCTGGGTGCAAGGTACGTCTTGCCGCACTGTCTGGCGCAAGGTACCTCTTGTTGCATTGTGTGAAGAGAGGTACTTCTAGTTGTACTGTGTTGCATCTGCATCAGGATACAGTCTTTAACATGTTGTTGGAATATCTCATGATATCCAGAGGTGCAAATCAGCAATGGTTCCCACTATAAAAAGAATAACGTCAAAACTGCATAACATGTAACATAAGAACAAGCTAGAGTTGATTGCTAATAACAACAACACAGGGTCGTGACTCTTGACCGGTAAGGCTGAGTCCAAACTAATAAAAAACAAAACAAGTGCCAATACCAGGTATTTATTCAATCACCTTAACCTAGACCTATCCGAAGAAAACAAAAAGGTCAGTTTTTATTTTACGTCACTAGTTTATTTTTGATTTAAATACTAGTGGAAAGGAATAATTTTTCTATGACTTATTAAATAACTGATTTTTGGTGTGTATGCAAAAGAGACAAATACGTTAACATATATACAAATAATTCAAAATATACAAGAGACAATTCCCGTCAATTTTAGACACATTCAAACTAGCACGCTGGCCACAAACATTCATCCATCTGCATTCAACCAACACAAACAGTACAAATCCCAAAGGTCAAAGGTCAAAGGTAAAAAAAGAACAAAGGTATATATAACAGTGTCAATATACATATGTACAGTTTTCACATTTTTGAATATTTTTTCTTTTTTTATATACAATAACGTTCAACCCTATCTTATTTGGACCTCATTAAAGCAGAATTTTTTTTCAAATTTTGACACAATGACCACACAACCGGTCGACGCGTTTCAAACTCCTCAGTGCGGAGTTCTCCTCAGGACCAACAAACTACAAAAACAAACAAATCGGTTTTAGCATCTATGTCCTTCAGATACTATTAGTCAAATCATCTATGAGCCTCCCAAATATTGCTCCACTCATACCTTAGTTCGGTGAATCAAATACTCCCCAAATGTTGTGTGCCTAACACGATGGACAGCTGTAAATGCAGAGACATAACATACATTGTAACAACCGTATCTGGCGTGAACCCTACCATTGAGAGAACGCACTGGTGAGATAGAAGGGCTTACCTTGGAACAAAAAAGATTGAAGCAATATCTGGGGAAGAAATGGAATGCATGTAAGACTTCATGATTTGAAAAAGCCTTTTGTCCCAAAATACGAGTCAAAACCTATTATCCTCACCGTTTGTTTAACGTTCAGGAATCCTTTTCAATTTTTCGGTACACGTGTGACTCAAACACAAGCACCCTGCGGGGACACAAACGTAACGTACCGAGGTTACTGGTTGTATTCCACAACTGTTTTGCCCTAAAACTCAGTGCTCCCGGTTTGTTCTTACCGTGGGTTTTTTCGGAATCCGCCTTCCAAGTCGCGTTTCCTGGTATGCAAGTGCCGGTTTACCTGCCCGGCAATGTTATTGGTTATCCGTGCGGTCACGTGATCGCTGACTCCGTTTAGTGTTTTTTTGGGGAATTAAAGCGGAACTGACAATTGCGGGAATACTGAATTAAAACTTTATTGAGGGTGACAACCAGGCGCTTGAATGGATCTCTTCCTGCATGACATGCTGGACATGTCGGCTTTTGGACATGATGATAGAATCAGAGGATAAACTCGTCACGATGTTAGTTTGACCCCTGGGGGACCGCACCAGTATTGCAAGCGAGATTCTTTTCATAGTTGTATATTGTTTTCTGATGTTTCCTCTCCACGTACGACTCCGTAGCTCTGTGCTTAGTGGGTTAATGCAATTTACTGCAAGAAGCCTCCGGATGTGAATGCCCCAACTGTGTCACCATGGGTCTAGAAATAGATTATCCATCTCCCCTCACAATCTCAGAAATTTCATTGAGACCTGTGACGGAAGTATTGAATTTCAGTATGAGCATCGCCTCCCGTTGGTTCAGTCTTTCCTCTAGGTTTCCACCCCGGGTGTCATTCTCAATTTTAGAACTTACGGTCCACTGTAGGTCCTCCTCTGTATGTTGATGAGTATTCCAATGATGCACTAATGGTGCATTTGGTGTTTCCCGTCTAAGTCTGGATTTGTGTTGCGTTATCCGCTGCCTGATCTCTTGCGTTGTCTTTCCTATATACAGCTTCGGGCATGGACACATGACTCCATACACCACATTTTTGGTGAGACAATTTGTGAACGTATTGTGCTTCCAATGTATTCCATTAAACGAGAATACAGATCCTTCCTTGGTTTTTGAGCAGCAAAGGCAATTCCCACATTTATGATGTCCCTGAATGGGGGGTAGTCCTAACATACCTCTCAATGAAGTTTTTTCTGCCTGGGGCAATGATGCCCTCACGATGTGCTGTGCAATGTTTTTTTCTTTCTTAAAAGCGAAGAGTGGGATCTCATTCAGTTCACTATTAAAGTCTGTGAATAAATGCCAATTTTGAGTTACCATTCTCCGCAACACATTGGCATGTGGACTGAAAGTGGATACACAAACTATTCTTTTTTGTTCACCATGTGTCTTCTTTTGTAACAAGGTTTCGCGAGATATCCATCACACGCGTTTGAGCGTGTGTTTCAACAGTTTCTTTGGATACCCTCTGATGGACAACTTCAATACCAGTTCATTTGCATGTTTGAAGTATTCCTCTTTATTGGAACAATTCCTCCTAATCCGGAGGAATTGCCCAAAGGGGAGGTTATCCCTCAAGTTTCTGGGGTGATGACTGGTATAATGCAAGGCCTTGTTTCGATCTGTGGGTTTTTTAAATAAGGTTGTTCCCAATGTGCCTTCTGACGCATACACTCTTATATCCAAAAATTTAATGGTTTTATTGGAAGAGCAGTGGCTGAATTTTATATCCTCTGTCCTGTTGTTAATCCACACCATGAATTCCTCCAACTTTTCCTGTGTCCCTGACCAAATGATAAAAACATCGTCAATATACCGAAGGTATTTTGTGATGTGTTTGGAATATGGATTGTCATTATGGATAAACTTCCTCTCGTATAGCCCCATAAACAATATTGCCAGTTCCGGCGCGAAGGGGCAGCCCATGGCCACACCCTTTGTCTGGAAAAAATAATCTTTCTCAAACAAAAAATAATTTCTCTGTAGGGCAAATTTGACGAGTTGTACAATGAATGAAGTTGGTACTTGTGTCGGTCGTTCCCTTTGGTCAAGGAAGTGGGTAAGAGTTTCCAGTGCCTGGTCCTGGGGTATTTGGGTATATAATGAGGTCACATCCATGGTGACCAAAAGTTGTGTTGTTTCCTCAAAGGGTACTGATGTTATTTGATTCAGAAAATCTGTTGTGTCCCTCAAATGACCCGGGACACCTGCCGCCAAGGGCTTTAGGAAGAAATCGATATATTTAGAGACTGGCTCTATTAAGGATGCGCACCCTGATATTATTGGGCGCCCCGGTGGATTAGTAGGGTCCTTATGAAGCTTTGGTAAAACATAAAATACTGGTGTCCTGGGGAATTTATTTTGTAGGAATGCGAACTCCTTTGGTCCCAGAATGCCACTGTCAAATCCTTCCTGGAGAAGAGCAAAGAGTTCCTTTTGTAAATCCTCCACTGGATTTTTATTGATCAACCGGTAACACCTGGGATCACTCAATTGATGTTTCACCTCGTCCTTGTACTTGTTTATGTCCCAGAGGACTATTGCGCCGCCCTTGTCCGCCTCCTTAATCACCAATGAATGATCATTTTTTAATGAAAAGATGGCGTCCTTCTCTTTTTTAGTTATGTTATACGAGACATAATGTTTTTTCTTTTCCAGGGCTGATATACCTGATAGTAATGTTTTTTCAAACGCAACCACCTCCTTCGGGATTTTGGAACCTGGTGGGATAAATGAAGATTTGTTGCGGAGGCCAGTTATCTCGGTGGCCGTTGGGAGAGTTGTGTCTGCAAAGAATGTTTTTAACCTGATTTTTCGGCAGAATTCCATAGCTTCTACTTTCATTTTGTGAAGTCCGTGGGGCGAACTGGGACATATGAAAGGCCCTTTTTAAGAATTGACATCTCAGCTGGTGTTAAGTTATGATTGGACAAGTTAAAAACCTTTTTGTTTTCTTCGGATAGGTCTAGGTTAAGGTGATTGAATAAATACCTGGTATTGGCACTTGTTTTGTTTTTTAATAGTTTGGACTCAGCCTTACCGGGCAAGAGTCACGACCCTGTGTCGTTGTTATTGGATTTAGAGCGGACACCGGTTCGCGAGGTCGCTTGGAGTCTAAGTGGCTCCTTTTCCTGCATAGTTCATTGTGCTTTGTCATTACTGACATTACTATCAGGTATATCAGCCCTGGAAAAGAAAAAACATTATGTCTCGTATAACATAACTAAAAAAGAGAAGGACGCCATCTTTTCATTAAAAAATGATCAATTATTGGTGATTAAGGAGGCGGACAAGGGCGGCACAATAGTCCTCTGGGACATAAACAAGTACAAGGACGAGGTGAAACGTCAATTGAGTGATCCCAGGTGTTACCGGTTGATCAATAAAAATCCAGTGGAGGATTTACAAAAGGAACTCTTTGCTCTTCTCCAGGAAGGATTTGACAGTGGCATTCTGGGACCAAAGGAGTTCGCATTCCTACAAAATAAATTCCCCAGGACACCAGTATTTTATGTTTTACCAAAGCTTCATAAGGACCCTACTAATCCACCGGGGCGCCCAATAATATCAGGGTGCGCATCCTTAATAGAGCCATTCTCTAAATATATCGATTTCTTCCTAAAGCCCTTGGCGGCAAGTGTCCCGGGTCATTTGAGGGACACGACAGATTTTCTGAATCAAATAACATCAGTACCCTTTGAGGAAACAACACAACTTTTGGTCACCATGGATGTGACCTCATTATATACCCAAATACCCCAGGACCAGGCACTGGAAACTCTTACCCACTTCCTTGACCAAAGGGAACGACCGACACAAGTACCAACTTCATTCATTGTACAACTCGTCAAATTTGCCCTGCAGAGAATTATTTTTTGTTTGAGAAAGATTATTTTTTCCAGACAAAGGGAGTGGCCATGGGCTGCCCCTTCGCGCCGGAACTGGCAATATTGTTTATGGGGCTATACAAGAGGAAGTTTATCCATAATGACAATCCATATTCCAAACACATCACAAAATACCTTCGGTATATTGATGATGTTTTTATCATTTGGTCAGGGACACAGGAAAAGTTGGAGGAATTCATGGTGTGGATTAACAACAGGACAAAGGATGTAAAATTCAGCCACTGCTCTTCCAATAAAACCATTACATTTTTGGATATAAGAGTGTATGCGTCAGAAGGCACATTGGGAACAACCTTATTTAAAAAACCCACAGATCGAAACAAGGCCTTGCATTATACCAGTCATCACCCCAGAAACTTGAGGGATAACCTCCCCTTTGGGCAATTCCTCCGGATTAGGAGGAATTGTTCCAATAAAGAGGAATACTTCAAACATGCAAATGAACTGGTATTGAAGTTGTCCATCAGAGGGTATCCAAAGAAACTGTTGAAACACACGCTCAAACGCGTGTGGTGGATACCTCGCGAAACCTTGTTACAAAAGAAGACACATGGTGAACAAAAAAGAATAGTTTGTGTATCCACTTTCAGTCCACATGCCAATGTGTTGCGGAGAATGGTAACTCAAAATTGACATTTAGTCAAAGACCTTAATAGTGAACTGAATGAGGTCCCACTCTTCGCTTTTAAGAAAGAAAAAAACATTGCACAGCACATCGTGAGGGCATCATTGCCCCAGGCAGAAAGAACTTCATTGAGAGGTATGTTAGGACTACCCCCCATTCAGGGACATCATAAATGTGGGAATTGCCTTTGCTGCTCAAAAACCAAGGAAGGATCTGTATTCTCGTTTAATGGAATACATTGGAAGCACAATACGTTCACAAATTGTCTCACCAAAAATGTGGTGTATGGAGTCATGTGTCCATGCCCGAAGCTGTATATAGGAAAGACAACGCAAGAGATCAGGCAGCGGATAACGCAACACAAATCCAGACTTAGACGGGAAACACCAAATGCACCATTAGTGCATCATTGGAATACTCATCAACATACAGAGGAGGACCTACAGTGGACCGTAAGTTCTAAAATTGAGAATGACACCCGGGGTGGAAACCTAGAGGAAAGACTGAACCAACGGGAGGCGATGCTCATACTGAAATTCAATACTTCCGTCACAGGTCTCAATGAAATTTCTGAGATTGTGAGGGGAGATGGATAATCTATTTCTAGACCCATGGTGACACAGTTGGGGCATTCACATCCGGAGGCTTCTTGCAGTAAATTGCATTAACCCACTAAGCACAGAGCTACGGAGTCGTACGTGGAGAGGAAACATCAGAAAACAATATACAACTATGAAAAGAATCTCGCTTGCAATACTGGTGCGGTCCCCCAGGGGTCAAACTAACATCGTGACGAGTTTATCCTCTGATTCTATCATCATGTCCAAAAGCCGACATGTCCAGCATGTCATGCAGGAAGAGATCCATTCAAGCGCCTGGTTGTCACCCTCAATAAAGTTTTAATTCAGTATTCCCGCAATTGTCAGTTCCGCTTTAATTCCCCAAAAAAACACTAAACGGAGTCAGCGATCACGTGACCGCACGGATAACCAATAACATTGCCGGGCAGGTAAACCGGCACTTGCATACCAGGAAACGCGACTTGGAAGGCGGATTCCGAAAAAACCCACGGTAAGAACAAACCGGGAGCACTGAGTTTTAGGGCAAAACAGTTGTGGAATACAACCAGTAACCTCGGTACGTTACGTTTGTGTCCCCGCAGGGTGCTTGTGTTTGAGTCACACGTGTACCGAAAAATTGAAAAGGATTCCTGAACGTTAAACAAACGGTGAGGATAATAGGTTTTGACTCGTATTTTGGGACAAAAGGCTTTTTCAAATCATGAAGTCTTACATGCATTCCATTTCTTCCCCAGATATTGCTTCAATCTTTTTTGTTCCAAGGTAAGCCCTTCTATCTCACCAGTGCGTTCTCTCAATGGTAGGGTTCACACCAGATACGGGTGTTACAATGTATGTTATGTCTCTGCATTTACAGCTGTCCATCGTGTTAGGCACACAACATTTGGGGAGTATTTGATTCACCGAACTAAGGTATGAGTGGAGCAATATTTGGGAGGCTCATAGATGATTTGACTAATAGTATCTGAAGGACATAGATGCTAAAACCGATTTGTTTGTTTTTGTAGTTTGTTGGTCCTGAGGAGAACTCCGCACTGAGGAGTTTGAAACGCGTCGACCGGTTGTGTGGTCATTGTGTCAAAATTTGAAAAAAAATTCTGCTTTAATGAGGTCCAAATAAGATAGGGTTGAACGTTATTGTATATAAAAAAAGAAAAAATATTCAAAAATGTGAAAACTGTACATATGTATATTGACACTGTTATATATACCTTTGTTCTTTTTTGACCTTTGACCTTTGGGATTTGTACTGTTTGTGTTGGTTGAATGCAGATGGATGAATGTTTGTGGCCAGCGTGCAAGTTTGAATGTGTCAAAAATTGACGGGAATTATCTCTTGTATATTTTGAATTATTTGTATATATGTTAACGTATTTGTCTCTTTTGTATACACACCAAAAATCAGTTACTTAATAAGTCATAGAAAAATAATTCCTTTCCACTAGTATTTAAATCAAAAATAAACTAGTGACGTAAAATAAAAACTGACCTTTTTGTTTTCTTCGGATAGGTCTAGGTTAAGGTGATTGAATAAATACCTGGTATTGGCACTTGTTTTGTTTTTTAATAGAGTTGATTGCTGGCATAATCAATAGATCCAATAATAGCTTTGCTGAGATGGCATCTCCAAGTGGTGAGGGGGGTGAAAGGGTGAGACTCTGAGGAGGAAGCATGAATTCCCAGCTCACCTAAAGGGCCCCATCAGAGTTGTAGGCTCAAACCACTGAGAAAATTGTTACATCCCTCATAGATTAGCAGTCACGCAATACTGAAAGCTCTCTCACAAACCAGCTGCAAAGCCAACGGGCCTGACGTGTACCTGAAAACACCATTCATTGATTGTTGAGCCTGTTGTATATGTGGCATTGTAGATGGATGAGTGAATGAATGCAAAAATAATTCATGAGTGGTTTAAAAAATGCATGAGATCAAGTAAGAGTCTCTGAGTAAAAATATGTGAGTGATTGAGAGCATGAAATGAGAGATGCGTGTGTGCATGGATGGAAGGAGCTATCAGTTGTAAACTGCACCTTTTGGCCTCTACTTCCCTCATTGAAATGCATAGAGGCAGAAAAGCTAGCTATAGGGCTCCTGCGTGCGAGTCTGGAGCGACAATGTTCACTCCAAGCACAGTCACTAACAAAGGCCTCCAGTTATTATTTCCTCTAAGTGGTTTTTCAGCCCATAGATGTGTGTAAATTAGGAGTTCTATTGTTATTTTAAATTGTGCCTTTTTCCTTGTTCTATTAAATTGTTCCTCTTTCGAGAACAGTTTTGCTTTCTTGTGAGCTAAGAAAAAACTCGAAATATTCTGCAGCGAGTTTGGGTCGAACAACGTGAGGAGGCAAGCGTGCCTTCCGCATGCATTGCTAGAGAGGCAACCAATCAAAGGCTTGAAACGTGAATGCGCAAAGATAATTTCTATGCTCCTTAAAAGATGTGCGTTTATTACGGTAATTATATTTAAAAGTTCCTTTATGGAGGCCTGGTTAAATGGAAAACGTTATGCGAACTATATCAAAAGGGACAACGCCGAAAAGGCATAAAACGCACGAAAAAGGCGAGGATGAATCACTATTCTTTCCCAAAATATAAATTGAAAACCTTTATTTTGTATTATTCTATCACTGCCATTGATAGTATAAAATATTCTGCCCGAGGGTTGAGAGAAGATAATATTTTGCCCCAGGGTCGAGAAAGGAAAACTAAACATCATGACTTTTTTTTTTTTTACATTGAACCAGAAATGATAGGCGTGTGAAATCTATGCGCATCTTTTTACTGTACCTTTGCCCTCCGAAAAGAATGTTACCGAGCAAATGAAATATGTATTACTGCAGAATATATGGCCCGTAGAAGCTATTTCTCTGTAAATGTATGATAAACAGGAAGCTATTCTGGCCTATTGAGGCTTTTATAGTTGATGAAACTGCGGGCCTACGTGCAGAATGTTAGCGATTCCAAAGCACCAGCGTTAAGCACTCTTTTCAACCAAGTTTACATCTGCAACAGGGCACACAGCTGGTACTGCTAACGGTATGAAACATTTCCTCGGCCATATCATTTATTACCTTAGTACTCCCTGGCGATGAATGGAACTAGTTTGTGTGTGAATGTGTCTCTTGTGAAAGGGTATCCGTAATTCGAAGTAAAGTCAGCCGGTGGCTGACATTGGCTCTTAATGCATGTTCAAGTGGGTGGAAGAAAAATGTGAATGACACAACCACAGACTAAGGAATAAAATCTGTCAGGAACCCCTGTAAGTAACTACGTTATATACATAGGGGCTTATTTACAAGCCCCTTGCGCCGCTAGGTCATCACTTTTTCCCTTATTAAAAGTGATGCACCGGCAGGGCAAGGAGCTTGCAAAGAAGCCCCATAGTTTTACTTAAATATAAAGGTCTTGGCTAACACGGACCTAAAAAAGTCAATCAGTTTGGCATTGGTTGCAAGCCTCTTGCCTTTATGGAGGGAGGGGAGGAAGGAAGTTTAGTATAGGCCCCGGCGGAGTTTGTGCAGCTGTGCTACGAAGAACTCCGTGAAGTGGTAAAAAACTCTGTTTCACTACGTGGAGTTTCGCGAACGGGTAGAGTTGCTTGCTGCGCCCGCTCACGTGATGTTTTCTGGCATATGTAGCGCGGAGTGTATTCTCGTGCCAGAAAACTCACGCAAACGGCGCAACGCAGTTTGTGTGGGTGCGGCCATCTTGGTTTTGCTGTTTTATGGTGCTGGGCCTATTTTTCAATCGCCACCTACATGTTTTTTAATTCTCCTCTAAAACCTATCTACCCCTCATTTTTAGATTACCCTTCTAATTTGTTTATGTTTTTTGTGTGACTTTTGTACTTTATTTTTCGCTTTACTTTCTTTTTCCTTCCCCTCATTTTTTTCCTTCTGCTACTTCTGCTACTTTCTTCTCTTCCCCCACCTAGCACCACGGCAGAGCATGGGAGCGTCAGCACCAGCCTCCCCAACCACCAGCTACAGCCACCCACAGTGCGGTAGGCCAAGCTGCAAAGGGATGCAGCCCCACGCACTATTCATAGAGGTGGAGTTGGCAGCACTAGTTTTTTATGTGCAGCACCACCTCCCTTCCACCCTGTCTGCAGGCCTGGTAGTGGCTATGCTCTCAAGTAGTGGAAGCAACATTGGGTGTGGGTGCACCAGGCTGTTCGGCGCTGTTCTGGGGTCCGAAGAACCCAAAAACAGCTGACGCGCCGGTGGTGGTATACATACTGGCTCGGGCCAGGAGCTATTAGACCTGCTGGGCATGGAGGTTACCTGGCTCGGTGAGTAATAATTATTTATTTATTGTGTTTCATCTATGCTAATATTTTTTCTCAAATAGCAAGCATGCTGCTCACACTCAGATAATTTAAGTTTATGTTACAAATAGTATGTAATTATCCTCCTAGAGTAGACAGGTGCTCGGCAGCATTACCTAATCCTACTCTAGTCGTTGGCACTCGCTTGGATTGTTTATTTAAGAAGTCATCCAGAGACTTCTATGTCCTGTCACTGAGATAGTGGTAGTTATTGGTATTAGTGCCCTAGTGCTTTCTCTCACTTCTCTGTGCAATTATTTTTTTGTAGATCATGCAGTCCCAACTCCCAACCCCAAGCGATTTCCCAGTGAATTGTAGTAAGTAACTAGTAATTATGCATGCATCAGTATGTATGCATTGGAAAAAAAATGCTGACTGAGGTGACCCGTCAAAGCTTGAGAGATCGGGAATGAGTTGAGAAGCAAAGATGAATTGTTACAATCTATTAGTAGTTCCAATGTAGTTTAGGAAATCAAGGAAAAGGTCCACAATAGTAATAGGAGAGGAGATCTGATTTATAAACGTTAAATCGAATGTTACTGCGTTTGCCTCTCCCAGATAAAAATTTTTTGGGGAAATGGACTGTACCACTAATCTTTTTAAATTTTACTTTGTTTATTTCTTACATCAATATCCAGGAGCAGGAGGGATATGGCGAGTATCACCACTGCGGCGCAGGTGGGGAGGAGGCTGAAGGTGCCTCTATGAGTGCAGATGGCTCTACTGGGCCCAGTAAGTCCTCCTGTTAATATTATTTATTTCCCTATCTTGATTTTGGTTTTACCACTCCACAATTAGAATTACTTTTTTCTTTTTTACTGTGCCAGTCTCCTAATTTTTTCCAACTCCACTTTGATCTGTTTCCTAAATCCTTCTTATCTCTACATTATCCGATGTATTTCTTACTTTCTCTATATTTCAAGTTTCTGTACTTGACTTCAAAACAATCTGTACTAGTCTGTAGCTTTCTTTTTCTTCTGCTTTGTCAATAAGCTTTTGTTTTCCCCTTATAGACTGGTGGTACAGTAAGACTCAGAGAATCCATTTTAGGTCAGGTACTCTACTGTGAACATTGCATACAATTAAGGTATTCGGCACATATTTGATTAGAAGGCTTTCTTTTTCTTGCTCATGCTCTAACAGTAAAACAAGAGAGTGGCCATGGTCATGGTGGACCCTCCAGTGTTGGGCATGTATTAGAATCATGCATGTATTAGAATCATGCAGCAGTTAATGACCGTGGAGCATGGCTGGAAGTATGATGAGGACGGCCCCATTGCATTTGCCTTCTAAGACCATGCGTCCTTTATTGACCAATTATTGAACCACTTCATTGCGTTTCAATAACTTAGATTCATAGCTCTGCCCCTCCATAATTGCAAAAAGCTTTTGTTTGGCTTGACTACCTGGCTTTTCAATGATTGTCAACCAACAAAATGCCCAACGTGATGTTTTGAATTTATTTTTTAAAGAAGATTAAGATATTGTAACCAAACTGTAGTGATGTTTTGTTTTGTGGATTGTATTTTGCTCTAAAAATACCAGGGGGAGGCGTATCGGCTATCCAAAATCATGAATGTGTAATGTTTTTTCTAGCGGCACAGACCACCAGCGCCAGGGATGGTGCCAAACGAGGGGACACAGATGCAGAGGTCAACAGTGAGGTGGGAGAACCAGCAGCAGCAGGAGCGAGCAGTGGTAGGTCACATTGCTTACTTATTGACAAATGGTAATATACTCACTGCGAGGGAGTTCACTGACTCATGAACAACACCGTGTTTTAGCAGCTACAGTGGGAGTTGAGTAGTTATGTCCTTTTCTACCTGCAATTCAGCAGACAAAGGTTCATAAATGAACTTTAAGAATGACGAGTTGATGGAAAAACAGAACAGGATGAAAGGAGAAAGGATGGGTGACATATACGTAATATATGAGTGAAAGGAAATGTGTGTGAAAGGATGCATATAGGTGGGTGATGATGATAAGAATCATTCTGCATGGCTGGGTGAAGGGTGGTTGAAAGGAATGCTTGGGTGGGTTAAGGCAAAGCCTGATCGGTTAATGGAATGGTTGAAAGCAAGGATGCATGGGTGGGTAAATGGCTGTTGGTGAAAGGTTTGTTTGAAGCTATGTTTGGATGGATGATTGATTGGATAATGATGACCAGTTTTCTATGGTAAAAGAGTGGATGAGAGAATGTAAAGCTTAAATGGTGCATGTCAAAGCTATGGGTGAAGATTAAGAATACTAGAAGAACAATGCAATGCTGAATGGATAATGTAATTTGATTAAGTTCTGTGGATGGGACAGTCTGTGATGAACGTGCCAAAGTTTAACCCCAGTCCTTCATCCTTTCACTGACTGAACTGCAATACATCACCTTTCCCACCGTCTACTTGCTCAAGAGGATGTAGGTTATAGCTGAGAGAGTTAAAGGTTAAATATTCCTGAGGTGATAACAAAATTCACACGCACATAGCAACATAAGGATTCTTGTTTGCCAATCCCCGTTGACAGCATTTATGATCAGCTATTAAGATCAAATCTAAATACCTTGACCCAAGTTCAAACAGGCTTCCCAAACCTCACAGAGACAAAGGTCCGATCACTTTGGACAGTTTGTAGTGGACTGATTCCCTATGAAAAAAATGCAAATTAAATGGTGAGACTAGAGATATTAAAAAAAGTTCAAGTTGTCTGATCATATCAGAATCATTATTGGAGCTAAAACTAGGCCAATCATTAGTAGATGGGCCTAATTTGTGAAGCCCCAAAGCACTTTGTTAGGAAATCTTTCAAAAGAAAAAACTGCAGTTTTTTAAAACTAGTGTGTTGCTGTGTTTATTCTGCCTTAATCCCTTTCAGACAGTTTGAGTTTGTGCCATTTTCCTTTAGTTTTATGAGAGCAGGTAATGGGGCTGTGACTCTAATCACATCAAATTAAATGGCCCTAGAGCACCATCAACATATTGCTACTGTGCCACCCACTACATAATTTTAAAGAGGTTTTTGGCACAGAGTGACAGAGCATTGTTTACAGTTTTTATTTTGTTGCTTTCTAATTGCTCCTGGTCACCAGGGCCTTTCATCTCATCAGAATACAGTATCCCTGATGTGGCAGTGAAAGCTGGAGGCAATACGGGCCAAATACCAGTGGCTGGTGGTCCAGGAGGAGGAGGAGGCAGGGACCCAGGGCACCAGATAAGCCTCAGCACCTCCAGCTACTCAACCACAACATCGGCACCGCAATCTGCAGGAAGCTGCAAGCCATCCAACAACACACACTGCTGCCTCCCTCTCAGTCTCAGACTGTACCCTACTGTGCTGCAATCTGTCAAGACTGGTGCACATTGAAGCCCAGCAGAGAAGAATGAACCGGCACCTTGAGGAGATCTTGCACCATGTCTAGTTACCTCTGCCCCTTTTTTAACTGTTATTTTGGTGAGTGGGACTTGTTTCATGTTATATGGGTGGGGATGGTGGGGAGGGTGGGGAAGTGGGAGTTGGGATCGGGGTTTCTGGACTTTTTCACAGGCAGTGAATGGGGACCTGGAAATTTCATTTGTTTGGGAAGAGAGGTGGGTGGAAGGGGTGGGTTTTTTGTTTGGCTAGAATAATACATATTTGTTTCTTTATTTATGTCTCTAATCAAGGTGTTTGGGGGTGTTTTACTTTCCAAAGCTGCCTTTTAGCGCACATTTTTTCAAACATTTAATGATAGCGTGTAACAACTATTAAGTATGTGGTATACCTATATGGTGCTGTTGGCCTATTACTCTCCTAGTCTCTGCAGTCTGCATCTATATTGGCCACTACAGGGGGGATTGGGGGTTGCCACTTTCTTGCCTAAAACAACTTAGTAGAACAACGAACCATAGTTCTCTTACCAAATAGAAGAAGCGAGGGCTGCAGGTTATCCCAGGGTGCCATTGTAGTGGTAGTAGTATGAGGCTAGCGCACTAACAACAGTGTAGGTATCAGACGTTAGGTCCCACCTAGGTGAGCTCCAACTGTAGGATTTTAATCTGAAGTTTTATTCATCGCAGGCAACTAAATGGAAATTAAAACAAAATGAGTTAGTGGTTTATATATTATCTTTGCAAACACTTGAGATGAGACTAGCATACAACAAAGAATACCTGGGGAAGAATAACAAACAAGAAGCAATACCAAATTAGTCAAAGCACCGGTTGGTGAGCTGGTATTTAGAGGAAACAAAAGGGACTCTTAGTCTCGCATTGTGATTTGATACAAGGGCTTAAAGTCTAGAGTGGACATGGTTATTGGTCTTCTATTACTAAAATATTGGTCACCTTTATGCGTGGGTGGGTAAATGGGGCCAGTGTGATTATTATTTCAGTAATAGATAAAACTGAAGATTCTGCACTGAGTTGGTGTTGTTTTCACCACATCCACCTCACCAAGTGGGTGATCCATTGATGGTATAAATTAAGCCACACCTCAATAAATCACACAGCCCTGGGAAAGAGGGTTAGGGGTTTGATGACTGGATGGGAAGGGGGATTTGGGGAAGATTTGACAAAGACAACCACTACACAAGGGCAACATTCATCTGGGCAATGAGCTGCCAACCATTGTAAATCTGTTATCAGATGAAAAAGAAATGAAGGAATGAGTACAGGTAACTTAAATGCAATGCAAACCAAAGAGTCAGTCTGCCCCCAGAGAGACCCATGTTACACTATATCTTACTGTTCTTTTACCTAGCTTTGAAAGATAGCAAATACATTACAAATTATGTAGGGGTCAAGCAAACAACACACACAGTTCCGGTATTAAAAGAAAAAATGGCACTGTATTGCCAAATTGGGAGTTGCATCTGCGTTCTTCTTGGGCTGTCCGTCAATCTTGGGTGCCTGGCTGATGCAGTCTGGTAAGGTAAGCGTGAGTGTTATGGTGCTTTTCCAATTTGGCACAGGATACGAGAAGCCCTGTGGATTGTAAAGCAAAAATGATATTGTAGAATCAAGGAGAAGGACAGAAGGTAAACTTCATGAGGAGTGCACCGAGACACCTCAGAGGCAGCGCAAGAGAGAAGAGAAGAATAGTTCTTTTTGCACTCATTCATTTTATGGCTGCTGTGTGAACAATTAGGTGAGAGCAATTTTACAACAACTAACTATCACACAAAAGTGGCCACATGGAACTATCGGCCTCAGGCTGATCAAACTCGCAACTCTCATGAACATCAATTAATCACCTTAAATCATAACAATAATATGTAACCTAACAGCACATGCATAATGTGATGATCACTCATGACCTCATTTCTTTCTCCAGTTACTTACAAAAAGAGGCCCCCCACCACTTAGCTTCAAATCTGAGCCAGGCTGCACTGAGCAAACACACCCAGCAACATTGCATTTTCCAAATCAAGTAAAATCAACCGACCGCTGTCACCACCACTCCACAGAGTTGGATAGGCCACTTTAAGTCATCACCAAATCAGTTGGTTTCAGTAAAGTTGAAAACTTCCTTCTTCTGGTGGCAGCTTTCGAAGTACAGTTTTAGGAAAATGAACAATAGCAAACATACTTTAAACAACTAAATAGGGTGCAAGATTAGTAAGTCCACAAAACAATATTTTAGAAAACATTTTCTTTTTATTCTGTTCTTTTGATGATTTTTAAATTCATTATTATTTTTTTAGATGTGAGAGTTTACACATATTTCAAGATATCCGATACATTTTAATATATTATTTACAACTCTAAGTCATATTTATGAATCAAAAAGTAAAAAAGTTAGACAGCGGATCTATGTGATGATGGCTAGCAGCAGAATGTAGACTACTCGCGTTTCGGCACTGCTGCCTTCATCAGGACACCGTCTTTTAGCATCATTTATGTTCAATTGGCAAGAGATTTTGTTTCTGATAGCAGACACGGTTGAATTGGCGCAGATATAGAAAATTAGTACTCCAAGAAATTCAGTAATATAGCTCATACGTGGTAGACTGATTTGCCACCAGTCCCGTGTTCATTAGTTGGCGTCAATTTAATTCATACTGGTAAACTTGTAAGGTCTGTGATGTTGGGTCGGTTTTCATCTATTTAAACATGATCTTGAATCCGGAAGTATTTTATTATCAGACGATTTAACAGGGTTTTTCCTGTGAAATGGTACCTCTTCGCATTTTGTACAGGGGCACCTAGCGTTATTTTCTTAGCGTGCCCACAGCAGATGTATCGTGGGGTATGTCACACTGTGCAAAATTGATTACGGCATTTTTACCGATCGCCCCTCGTTATCGTGTTGAATCGAGTGTGTCCGCACCTCCCTTGCTAGAAAACGTCATCAGCCGTTTTCGAAGTAGTCACGCTCACGCCCAGAGTCCTTCTATCTTCCTCCTGAATCCGAGTAAGGTGTCCTACTCCGTACCAACTGAGACGCTACTCAAATGCCCAATTGCGTACAGCACATACAATAGATACACTACTAACTTGTGCATGTTTTGACACTTCGACTCCTCGGATGATGCCTCTGTATGTCTACACAGGTTTCTAGAGTCTTATTTATCTACTTTTTATGTACGAAGGGCACTGTTATTAATCAATTGCACCCAGCGTGCTTCATACAGTTACTTGTGTGAGAATCTTATTATGGCTTCTAATTGGTGTGTGGTGAGTAGAAACGTTTATTAATGTTTCTTAGTTGGGACAGTAATAATGAGCACATACGAATAATGTTGAATGGGATTATCAAAATGTGCGGTGGAGTTCAGCATGGGAGAGTCTAAACCCCCTTTTTCTATCAGTGTCGATATGGGCGAATAGATTTGAAGTCGGCTGATTTTGAGAGTTCGTATATATGTTTGCTTACAGACATCTTGTCTTTCATTTGTCCGAAAGAGGCCGGAATAACAAAGCAGAAACATGTCGACAGTTACATTGGAGGAGTCTTCTGTATTCAATATAAATAGATTAAGGACTTTTGGTGCATATATGAGGGGGAGAGAACTGTTTACCTCAAAGTTGCACCTTCTATAGGCTACCTCCTATAGTGGACTATGTGGAAATTATAATACACAGCCACTTTTTGATTAACGAACAGGAAGAACAATAAGAGTAAAAATAATGATATATGTATGGTTCATGTTTATGTATTTTAAAGTCAAGTATATGCATGTGTATTTTGTTGTTTTTTCTTTGTATATAAATGCTATATTCAACACTAAGTAACATTTTTAAATTATGTGGAAGGAGTTTATTGTAACTTTGACTGGAGTATTCTCAATAAATATTCTAGAAGTATGTAAAAGCACCTACGATTAATTAAGGTAATCTAAGAGACATAGGGCCATATGTATCAAGGCCAAATGGGTTCGCAAACGCCGAAATTCACAGAATTTCGGCGTTTGCGAACCCATTTTCGCAAAATGGTATGTATGAAACAATTTGGGTGCAAAATAAGGAATCGCAACATTTGCCATTCCTTATTTTGCGATTGCATTTAAGGAATCGCAAATCTTGCGATTCCTTAAAAGCAATGTATCAAAGAGAAAAACATTCCAAAATGCCCTTAAGGAATCGCAAATTACAACCAACTTCTAGTTGGTGGTAAGTTGCGAATTCTCTTAAAAAAGCATTGTTTTTTAAAATCCAAAGGGGCCATGTGACGCTCATACATGCCCTTAGGGCATGTATGTGCGGCATATGCGCACACATGTCATTTTCAGGGGTGCAGCAGGGTGTTCTTGAGACACCCCTGCACCCTTGAAATTATTCTCAATTTGCGATTTGCAAATTGCGAATCGCAAATTGTGAATAATTTCACATTCATTTCTATGGGCCTCCTGGCCCATAGAAATGAATGGGAAATTATTCCTTAATTGCGATTAGCAATTTGCTAATCGCAATTAAGGAATTTTAAGAAATCGCTAAAAAAAAGCGATTTTCTACATACATATCATTTTGCGATTTCTAAATAGCGTTTCCTTAAAAATCGCTATTAAGAAATCGCAAAAGGGTATGTTGATACATATGGCCCTAAATACTTTTAGAAATGTGTTCCTTCGTCACTATATATTTTGTCCCTCTACTTCCTCAGCATAAAGCTCAATCTCCTACACTGCTCCTACTTTGGGAGAAACTACTATTACTGACTGCACCTGTTGTTGTCCTCTTATCTGAGTTTCCTGCAATAATTGGGTACTACTTTGCAAAAGAGACAAGTCAATTTCAATGTCACAGCTCATCGGCGTTGCCGTGATTAGACTGGTTGCCTTTGTGACAGACATGGGCTTGGGTCTAAGCTGGGGTAGGTCTGCTGATGCGGGGGTACTGCTCCCAGCCTGCTCCCCGGAGCCGGAGATCGGTATGCCAGGCACAGGGTTTTGTTTTACCTGAAAAAGGTCTGGATCAACATACCGGTGGAGGTAAGTTCCTTCTTCTTATCACTGGCCACTTTCTTGATAGCACCTTTCTTTGGGTCCATCTTGAAGCTGTCAGTTGGAAATGGCACTTAGCGTCACAAGTTGAAGAGATGTCCCTGATATGTGATCATGCGTCACGTCATACACAGGTCTTCTGTCTGGCAGTACTGTGGATGATGTTTTCTCTTGTGCACCTAAAAGCAATCAAGCAAGAAGAACATTAGTGAAACATGGCATTGTCGCAGTTCAATTAGTAGTACAAACGAACAATGTCATTTAGTGTGGTCACTGCTTACTTCAGTTATTATAAATAATCAACAATACAGTGTATCCACTATACATTTGTAAAACCACACATATCTAAACTTTCATGGTGAGCACACTCAGGAAAGATAGGACAGAGCAACAACATACAAATGTAACTGTTTGCTTTATGTGCATAATGTGGGATGTGGCAGCTGACAAATGAGGACAATGGAATAATCCCTAGACAATGAATGCTGTTGTGCACCTATAGCAGACGTGGAGTTCATTCAATAATGACACATGTTATGAAAATGGTTGAAGAAAAGAAAAAAAGAAAAATGTAAAAGAAAAGTAAAAAATGTATATAAAAAAGTAAAAATAAAAAACTGAAAAAATGTAAAAAAAATAAAATTATGAAGAAGAGTAATTATTCCCAAGCATATATAATGGATTAAACTACTATCTCATTCCTCAACCATCCATGCAAGCCTATGGCAAAGGGCCACAACTGGCTGGATGCACACAATGGCTGTAGTGCCACATGGTCATCAATAACAACAACAATGAGCAAGAAGGCATTTGGAACAAAGAGAAGACTTGCAGGCCTATGGCAAAAGCACACTGGCTGTTCACAAAAAATGGCCACATGGTCACAACAATCAGCAAGAAGGCATGACTGCAACAAAGAAGACATGCAGACCTATGGCAAAAGCACACTAGCTGGCTACACAAAGTGGCCGCCAGCTACATGGTCACAACAAGAAGCAGGAAGCCTTGAAAACAAAGAACACATGCAGGCCTATGGGGAAAGCACATTGGCTGGCTACACAAAATGGTCGCGAGCCACATGGTAACAACAACCAGCAAGAAGGCATGGGGAACAAACTAAGAAGAACACATGCAGGCCTGTGGGGAATGCACACTGGCTGGCTACACAAGATGGCTGCCAGCTACATGGTCACAACAACAACAAGCAAGAAGGCATGGCCACAACAAAGAAGACATGCCGGCCTATGGAAAAAGCAGGCTGGCTGGCTACACAAAATGGCCACCAGTCACATGTTCACAACATGAAGCATGAGGCTTGAAAACAAAGAACACATGAAAGTCTACGGACACTGACTTTACAAAATGGCCCCTGGCCACATGGCATGGGGAAAAAAACCAAAAGGTGGCCTATGGCAAACACACACACACACACACACACTGACCAGACAAATGAGGCAAGGTAACACAGAGAACACAGCATTAATACAACAAGGCCAAAAAATGAACATGAACAGAGCTAAATATGTTTACAACAACACACATCCTCCAAAGGATTACCCACCTACACACTGTTTCCAGGACATAAAGAAAACCGTGAAATACCCCCCCACAAAAATAGTAATTTTATATTTTAATTCAATGCCATCCATGGCCTAAATTATGTTCCTATTCAACAGGCACCACAGAAACAGTTGTTTCATGCACCGAAGACTAGCACTGAGACTGCAGGCTGAAAGGCCCATTGGCAGACTAGGCCACAAAGTGAAATAAATCATTATTGCAAATTTATTTTAAAAACATGGAGAAAACTTAGTGAACTGTGCAACATTTTTCCTTCATAAAAGAAGAAAAATGACATGAAAAAAAATAACTAGGCCCCTACTGAAACTGACAGTCATCCACCACAATATATTTTAAAAATTGATTAAAAGTACAAATAAATCCAGGTGGATGACCCCAAACAAACAAACAACACCCTTATACACCAGTTTTTTAACTTACTTGTGAAATCTCAAATACAATGTCCTAAATCCAATGGTATATATGTAGGGCTCCCGGTTTTATGGTATTTATTTTTGGGCCATTTCCATCTGTATTTACCCATATTTATTTTTTGCCCATTTGATCTGTATTTATACATATTTATTTTGTGTTTTTCGTATATATGAAGTTGTAAAACTGTACATTTCCGTATCTATTTAACTGATAGACGCGCACTCATACTATGATGTCTGTCTTTTTTTATCTATTTAAGCTGCCAAACATTACATAACACTACATCCACTGTTTAAATACTAACATTATACCATAAATGTATGTTGGCATATTCTGTTATTTAAAGAAATTTCAACCTGTTTTTTAATATCCCTTTCTGTCCATCTGCTCAGCTGCTGGCCTATAATTCATGAAAGACTGCACGAAGAATTGCTTAAAAGAAGCACAATTTGCTGTATTTATCCACTTATAAAAATAAATGCAGGCAGAAAATACCTTGTTTTCTGTCTGTAATTATCTGTAAAAATCCGTAAAAACGGAAAGTAGGGAGCCTTATATATATATGCAGCAGAAAAGGAGAGTGATCCTTCCAGCTCCAAATTCCAATGAAAAGTGACAGGGAGAGGGACAAAGCACTGGGAGGAGCCTTCTGGACAGGAACAGGAGGTCGGAGACTCTGGGGCACTTCCTTCCTGTTGGAAAAAAAGTTTTTAAAAATGGACACCTTGCACGAAAAAACCAACGCCAACCAACCTATTGAGGAGGTTTTTGACTCCAAATCATCATTTCAGCCTAATTTTGATGATTCTTAAGGAGAGAATCTTCCCTAGATTAGAGCCGTGGTAGATCCTGCACGTTCAGGATAATGTACATCACAAAACATCTGCCGGACTTCGCTGGCGCGCCCAAAAGACGTGTTGGCGACCGCAAAATCTCGCTGGTGACCGGGGGCACCTGGCAAGTCACTCCTGCGTGCGCAAAAGGACATTTCGAGCACGCTAACAAAAAAAACTCTGTTCCATGTGAAGTGCGGAGTTTATCGGTAACTCTGCATTCTGTCAAGTAAAGAAAAATGTTTTCCCTGTGGGAGATCCAAATAATCTCAAAGTATCTATAGAAAACTATAGATACTGTCCTGAGGAAGGAGGCTATAAACACTCAAGGCTTCCGAAACGCGTCGACGCAATCATAAAGTGTTAAATTTGGTGATGCCAACAAACATATTGGTTACAAGGAAGGAAAATCCTTCCCAGTGTTGTCAAACAGGGGCCCGAATTGACAAGATTAAGATAAATACCAATGTCTTTTCCCATTTTTTCTCCATTTCCACATTAGGTGGTTTTTATTGCAAATTGGATGTGTTTTTAACTAGAATTGTATAGGAATTCATATGTTTTTTATTTGAAATAAAATGTATATTTTTATACGAATATTGTTTTTTTCTTCTGGTGAGTGTTCCCCGAGCTAAATGTTGATAGTTGAATGAGTGATGTGAACTGAGTGAGATAGGTCTCTGAATTCCGTTTGGATTTGAGATTATTTGGATCTCCCACAGGGAAAATATTTTTCTTTACTTGACGGTATACTGGTGCTCGATTTCCCTTTGGGTAAAAACGAGCCCCTCTCTTTGGATTTCAACTCTGCATTCTGTGCATAACTCATAGTTGCCAAACTCCACAAACTCTACAAGCGGAGCTGTGTCTTACACCCAAGCCTACCTCAGTGTATAGGAGTCCCTCCTCCCAATAGGCCCTGTGGGAACCACTGAAACTTCCCTTTTCCTGATCAGCTTGCTGTCTCAGGCTTTCAAGAGGTCCTCAGAGCTCTGCCATGTAAGGCCCAAACTCCTGATGCTCAGTTCACTCTGGGGCAGACAAGTCTTCTCCCTGAGGAGAGGGGACTTGACCTGGTGTCTGGTTGAAGCTGGTCCCCTAGTCTTCCTGCCTTTTCTCTTGCAATGTTGGTCTATCCTTTCAGGCTCCAACACTTCTTTGTCACTTTGGGTTTTGCTTTGTGACCTTGTTTTTACACGCACCCAATCAGGTATTCCCAGCATTGCTGCATGGGTTTTCTTCTCTACCTCAGCCCATGCTGAGTACGCCAAATCGTTTCCAAGCAGACACTGTACAGGGATATCAGAAGACACCACTACCCTTTTGGGGCCACTAGCCCCTCCCCAATCTCAGGTCACTAAGTCCATTGGATGTTTCTTAGCCTGATTATCAGCATTGAGGACTATATAGGTCTGTCCTAGGAGATATTGGTCTAGGGACACACGGTGATGCTAGCACCAGGGTCCCTGAGGGCTGCCACCCTAATCCCATTAATGTTTGCCGACTGTGTGTAAAATGTTCCAGGTTACTGGGACAGACAGCCCGGATATTCACATACACCCCTCCCTTTCAGACTACAATTGCCTCAGTGAACACCTTGACCTGGTCAGGGTTCACCTGTGATCCCATCTGGAGACTCACAGCTACATTTGCTGCAGGTGGACTAGAGGTATTCTTTATGTTTTTACAGCTGTAGTCTCCAGTTCGGTGTCCAGTTGCCTTGCAATCAAAACACCAAGCCTTATTTATGAGGCCTTGCATCACTTTTACGCCACCGGTGCGTCACTTTTTGTGAACACAGCAGTGGCGTATAAAATGTGCCATGTTGCGCCCTATTTACAATGTGATGCATCTAGGCAGATGCGTCACTTTGTAAACCCCTGCTCCACATTATACGTGCACCACGAATAATGTATGCAGGGTGGGCGTTCCCCCGCAAAAAACCTCCTAGAAGTGGCGCATGGAAATCTATGAGATTTCAGTGCGCCACTTCTATGACGCCATTGCGTCACTATCTTACGCCTGCCTCACAGCAGGTGTAAGACTGACGCAAGCCGTTTCACATGGGGCTTGCCCCATGTGAAAGGACTCACTGCTGGAGTTGCGTCTGTTTTCAGGTACACCCCAGCAATGCCTCACTTTTGCGCCTGCAGATGCGTCAGAAATACTGACGTATCTGTAACTCCTTGCAACATGATGTGTCGTACAGTAAATATAACGCATCAATCATGTCGTATGGAAAGCGCACCGAGAACATCACTGTTTTCACGCAGCGATGTGTCACTTCTCATAAATGAGGCCCCCAGTTTTTACCTTGGTACCCACTCTTGGGCTTTGATGAGTTTCGGGGCCCACCCTCCTGAGCAGGTTTTTGGGGGCCTGAAGAAGACTCATGTTTGTTTTTTATCTTTTTGGCCACCATCTTTCCCCTGGGGGGGTCTTTTTAGCCTCTTTCTTTTGGTCACCACTACCAGTGGTTGAGGTTAAATGTGAGCATACGTTCCTTGTTCTTAGATAACTGATTTCTTGGTATAGCACGGGTAAATCCTTTTTATCTTTTATATTTTAATGGCAAACTCGGTTGCTACATGTTACGTTCGTTCATCTCCTTAAAGAATCCATTCTCGTTATAAGTTTTCATAACTTTATTAAACAGAGAAAAGAGGACAGCCGACACGTGTTTCACCCTATGTGGCGAGTAGCGCCATGGCTTTCTCAAGGCTGTAACAGAAATAGAGTACACTATAAGAAGTGATGGACATTGTAACCGTTAACCCCAAATAGTGAGAAAGCGGGTGCTTAAGAACGTGAACTAATGAAAAAAAATTAAAAATCTAAAAAATTTAAAAAATGTATATACATTTTTATTTTTTTTATTTTTTAGGAAAGTCAGTTACACAGTTTTCAACTTCAAAATTCCAAAAGAGAGTAAAAAAGTTTCTCAAAATGCTATAGCTACGGGACACAGTACTAGGCTGAATTCGTCTAAAAAGTGAAATAAGTGGTGACAGAACCAGTGTAAAAGTTCCACTTCCCAATAGAATTTGTTCGTAGTAAATAAATAAGATTTCCCATCTTAAACGCTTCTATACATCAGGGAGAATATATCTGATCATTATTATATGATCAAGGTCGTTAGTGAGGAGTAGACCATTTAGTACAAGAGGCCAAAGAGGGATAGGGGTAAGATCTAAGAAAATGAGAGATTATCTGAAAAGGAGAAGTAATCAACACCTAAGCAGTTATGTCACATCATTCTCAGGTTTTTCCAACAGTGAAAATCGCAGTACAATAAATATGCATATAAATCTGTGAAGACAATTAATGATTACAGTCAATTCAAAGACATACATCACTACATCATACTGTATTTCTAACATTACTTGCAGTACATGTTTATACAATCATTGGCCATTGCTATTTAAAATACTCCGAGCGAAGAAGTTCAAATCAATTTAAGATATTTGCACCAGTTTGTATTGTATGTCAAGTTTAAGTGTTTTACTTTAACATGAATGCGCATTGCCTCTAATGTTTTTTCCGGGCTAGGGCTTCTAAGGGAGGTGTGCCTTTTCAAGTTTGATTAGCTGCAAGGGAAACGGCAGGTTTGTGGCTTTAACTATTAAGAGGACCATTATTGACGAATTTGAATGCTTCCTGTATCTCAGTGCGGTCTAAGGCTACCCACTAGCACTGTTTAGACCACGTATCTAGCCAAAATAAAACATCTATAGTGGAGCAAACATCCCGGTAACATAATGCACAGTTATTTATAATTTTTACCAAGACGAGTCGAGGCGAGAAAAGATGGCTAATGCTTATTTTTAATATACAAACCATGCTTCGCGATAAATGTACAATCTTTGTTAATACTCCGCCACTCTTCGCGCTGAACTTACTATCTTTGGATTGAAGATCTGGCAGCAGCGAAATCCTCCAGGTAATCTGGTATTCGGCAGTGGTCCGGTGTAGTAACTCAGGACCGCCGCCATATTTAAATAGTCTTACTCGATAGTATGACCCGGAAGTAAACACCAAATGCTTGCGCAAATTGTGTAATCGTAAATTACGATTAAAAACTTATTTTTGCCTCATATTGAAGTATCTACTGAACTTATCTTTTGCAAAGATCTTTTGAAAAAATAATAATAATGCATCCCCTAATCGTGTTTTTATACGGTGGTATTGTCATCAATTGTTGGACCTGCAACGTGGGTTATAGGCATCAAAGAGGGATTAATGTGATGCCCGAAGAAACATCGTGGCCATATTGGAAGGGCCATATTTGCAATACATGACATCTATATTAGTGAAGTTTATATATTTGGCGAGAGTCAGTGAACATAGACGGCAGTCTATTTACTTTTACCATTTAGATAGTAATTAGAAACAGGTGTCACATGAGTATACTGAGGAAGCTCGTGAAAATTGTGATCACGATATTCTTTGGTCAGGGGCTCACTGGTCTCTGATTGATCAGAGACATTATTAATATATGTGCATAATACCTTTGTGCTAGGGTTACAGAAGTTAGGACAAGTTATATTAGCTTATTTGTCTAACTCTGTACTTGGCTCTGATTGTGTATAGTTGGGGATGTTTATATGAGATCTTGATACCAACAAGGTTTGTTTTTACCGTTTTAGGGTAAATTTTTCTACAACCCAAATATCTACTTTTGTTATTGCATAGCAATTCACAGATTTGTGCATGAGTAGTTGTATCACACGTAATGTCTCTTTTCAAATCTAAAGTCTTTAAAGCCAATGGTGCCACTCATATTCCTTGTTGAGGCCCTTTTCAACAGTCCCAATGCCTATAATCAAGGCACACTCCTCTTTTCATAGACATAATTCCCACCTCGTTTATGCCGTTTAAGTTTTTTTAAACCAACAAATGAAAACAGTAGTTGATGCCAATGGTTTTCCAGAAAGTGATCTACCAGAGGTTGTCTTGTGTCAGTCTTTTGTATGTTCCGATAGTGTTCTTGGATGCGGGTTTTTAGTGGCCGTGTCGTGCTCCCAATATAGCTTTGTCCACACGGACAAGTGATGAGGTAAATCACATTGGTGCTTTCACAGTTGATGAAATCATTGATTTTAAAACTGTGGCCATTGACAGAAACTTCTTTCATTTTTGATTTGCCCAGTTTGCAAATTGTGCAGTTCGAGCAAGTGAAAAAACCACTTGGATGCTGCAAGAAAGTAGTTGGTTTTTGCATGATGTCCAGGAAAGATGGGCACAGGATGTCTCGCAAGTTTTTACTTCTGGAGAAGCTGAGTTGTGGATTTCCCTTTAGAGCGTAGGATATGGTGGGGTTGTCGTTCAATAGGTGCCAATGTTTATTCAAGATTTTGCGGATATGGTGATGTCCATTATTGTACTGGGTGTTAAAATGAATCACTGCTTGATGTTCTCTGACTTGGTTGTTATGCAGTAACGGATGTCTCTCAGTATCAGCTAGCTGTTTTTGAGCTTTGTTGAGAGCATGTTCTTTATAACCCCGTTGCCTGAGTCTTTGTGTGATTAGGTCAGAGTTAGTTTGAAACTCCTCAGTTGAACTACAGTTCATTCTAGCACATCGATATTCGCCAGTTGGAATGTTTGTTATAGTATGGTAAGGGTGACTACTGGTGGCATGAAGAATAGAATTAGCAAATGTAGGTTTTCTATGTATTTTCGTGTAAAGTTGATTGTTCTCAATATAGACGGTTAGATCCAGGTATTCAATTTCGGTTTTTGAAATGGTATATCTAATGTCAATTCCCCATTGGTTATGGGTGTCAGAGACTTAATGAAGGATTTGAGATGTCTTTCCGGTCCTTGCCATACTAACAGAATATCATCAATGTACCTGCCCCACATAATTATATTGCTTGTAACATCCTCAGATCTGGCTCCCCATAGCCAATGTCGTTCCACCTCTCCCATCAGGAGGCATGCATAAGGAGGCGCAGATTTTGCCCCCATTGTAGTACCTTTAAGTTGCAGATAGTAGTTGCCGTTAAAGAAGAAATAGTTATTAAGAAGGCAAAATTCGAGCATGTCTAGGATCATTCTGTTTCGTGCCGTGAGGTGGACGGATCTGGTCTGTAAGGATTTTCTTGTTGCTGCTATACCATCAGAGTGGTTGATCGAGGTGTACAGACTAGTGATATCAATTGCAGTAAGTATATAGTCTTCTTACCAGGTTATGTTTTCCAATTTATGTAATACATCCTTAGTATCCCTAATGAAGGACGGAAGATTCTTCATTAGTGGTTGTAATTCAGCATCGATAAAGGCCCCACGTTGGAGCAGATTGAATCAATGCCTGCAATAATAGGTCTTCCTTTTGGTATCCTTCCTGGTTTGTGCACCTTCGGTAGAAGGTATAAAGTAGGAATTATTGGATTGTCGATATATAGAAGTTGCTTTTCTTCATTGGTCTGAAGATCTTTTTCATACCATTCATTGAGAAGTAAGAGCAGTTTGTCCTGAATTTTTTTGGTGGGGTTGTGATCCAATTTTTGATAACAGGTGGGATCTTCCAATTGTCGTTAAGCTTCCATTAGATAGTCTGATGTATCTAAGATGACAACGTTTCCACCTTTGTCTGCCTCTTTTATTATTAAAGTTGGATCTTGTTTTAATTCCTTCAGTGCTTGTCTTTCTTTAACAGATGTATTTTTTGGAACGTATCTCTGTTTGGACTGGTATTTTAAAAATTCCTTGTCTAGATCCAGAGTTACGTTTTTGACAAACATGTCAATCGAATTGCCAGATGGTAATGCCAGCGTGAATTTAGATTTTTTTCTTCAGCGGGTTGGGTTTGAGTGAAAAATATCTATTCCCAATTCTTCTGCAGTTGTAGCCAATTAATCTAGATTGTCAGGTGCCATATCTGTTAACAAATGTAACAGAAGATTAGTATTTTCCAAATCCCGTGCAGTCAGATCACTAGTTTGTTGTCCGCCATCGTCCATAGTTGACCGTATTGTCAGCAAAGAATGAGTGTAACTTCAATTTCCTGGTGAATTTGAACAAATCAACTTTAGTTTGGACAAGATCCCATTTAGCAGTAGGACAGAAGGTTAAACCTTTATTCAGAATGTTGTTGTGTGTATCAGTAAGACTCATAGAGGACAAGTTGACCACCAAGTTGTTATTTATGTTTTCGTGGTATGTAGTTCCTTCTTTCTTGCTCTGGTTTGCACCCCTATTCCACTTAGTTTTGGTGCCGCCAAATTCGGTGGTCTGGTGCGGTTGTCTTGGGCATTCCCTAAGCGATGTCGTTGAACTTCCCCCCAAAAATTTACTTTCGAACGGGTATTGCTCGTTGTTGGTAAGTCTTCTACAGAATCGACTTCCGAGGAGGTGGGAGTTTCATTAGGCATGTTGGTATTACTTGTTGATGTGGTAGTGTCGATGTTGTCATATTTTTGTACGAAACTGTAGACTCTACCTAGTTGGTAATCAGTCAGGTCTCGTCTAAACTTGCGGTTTTTCCTTTGAATTATATCCTCTTCGTATTCATCAAGGATTTAGTTTAAGATGTCATCATTCTTTGTAGTAATGTCGCCCCAATTTGCTTCCTCAATCCGTTTGAAAAGAGTATCAACTTCTAATTAGTTTTTTTCAAATTCTTCTTGGGCTATATCTATTAATTGTCGTAACATTTTGTTGGAGGCTGTGCTTAGATTTTCCTCCCAGAGTTGTAATTTTTCTGGGGCCGTGGTCTATCGGAGGAAAGATTAAAATCTGTAGTCCAAGAGGGATCAAATTGTGTTCCAGCTATTTTTTGAGATGCTCCTTCCCACCATTTTCGAGGTCTCTTTTTTGGCAGCTTTCTCCAAGGCCTGAAATGTACTTTTTGTTGAAAGGACACTGGTTGTACTTGATATCTTTGAAATAGCAGTACCCGTGGGGTCAAATGCTTCTTCTAAACGATTGTGTCTTTGTTCTCGCCGGTAGCCGTTGTCAGTTATTATGTTTCTAGGCAATTTTGCAGTATTGTTAGACGGATATCAATGCATTTAATCAGTTTAATAGTTTGATATCTGATGATAAAGACCTGGAAGATACTTAAGTATAAGTTACAGCCGGAATGAAAGGTCCAGGAGTCCCAGGTCTATCTCTTTCTTCTTAAAAAGTTCAATCAGCAAAAGAACCCTGCTCAAAATGGTCCAGAGCTTTGAGCAGGGTTCCCTCGCTGATTTAACTTTTTAAGAAGAAAGATATAGACCTGGGACTCCTGGACCTTTCACCCCGGCTGTAACCACTACCAGTGGTAGTTTTGGTGACCCTTGTTTTGACCCAGTGGTCTGCATTCTTCCCCAGCTCTAGAGGAGAAAGTGGACCTAAATTTAACAGTTGCCGATTTAACTTCTCATTGTAACAATTACTCAAAAGACGCTCCTTCAAAATTAAATTGTAAAGCCCTTCATAGTCCTTCACATTGTAACCTGTTAACCAACCACCTAGCTGTTTCACTGAAAAGTCAAAAATTCCACCCAGGATTGACTGGCTTTTTCGAGTCTTCCAGAATCTAATTTTATACTCCTCAGTGGTGAACCCAAGCCCTCAATCAGAGTACCCTTCACGAGGTTGTTAGACTCAGTATCTTTTTCAGGCAATGTCAGGACCCTGGCCCTACATTTTCCAAAGAATAGTTTTCCCAAGTAAGGAGCCTAATTTCTTCTGGCTACTTTGCTCCCTGTGCAGGCTCTCTCGAATGCAGTGAACCATTTGGTAATGTCATCACCATCTGTGTATTTAGGGAAACTCCCTTTGGGGAGTTTAGAGTCATTAAAACTTTTACCCTCCCTATTTATTTGTATGCTGCCACCATAGATAAGTCAAAGACCCATCTCTTTCCTTTGTTGTTCAATTTCCAGGAGCTGAGCTTCTAAGTTCAGTCTTCTGGTCAGCGTTTCTAGCATGAAGTCCTCGACTTAAGGACTCTCAGCTGTGTTTAAGGGGACTGACTCAGGTCCATCCTCAACACTATTTTTGTTGAGATAGTCTTCATCCTCAGATTAGTCTACCAGTGCTGGGTGATCTCTCGCGAACTGAGCTATCAGTTCTCTAAGATATTCATTTTTAGGGCTTTTGCCTGGTTTGATTCCATAGCTTTTACAAAGACCTCTCAGACGAGCATGGTGGGGTCAGGTCGAGCTCCTGAACCTGGTTACTGGTTTCAGGCATTATTTTACTAAAGCTGGGACCCTATTCGGAAGTAAAAAAAATAACTACACACTAAAATACTTTGTCTTAACTAAAGTACATCTTTTTAAATTTCTAAACAGTTTGTTTCATGAACTTAACCATGACCCTATTAGTTAATTTTAGAATTTTAGAAAAATAGACCAATCAAAGATGTTACTAGCTAATGACAATGTTTAGATCTACTAACGTGGTCAAATATGGACACATTGGGGCCCATTAGGATGTCGGGCGGATTGCCTCCGCCAGGGTAGCGGTGGCCACCGCAACCCTGGCGGGGGCAATCCGCCCGACATCCTTCCCTGCATTCCCCCCCGCCATATTACGATGTTGGAGGGGACCGCAGCGGTGGGAAACACCGCCCGCCTGTTTTCCGCCCCTGTCGCCTTGCGGCCGGGGCGGAAAATGGATAACATGGTGGCGGTGTCTATCAGACACCGCCAGCCATATTAGCATCGGCATTTTTCAATGCCTTTGCTGCCACGGAAAGGCAGGCGGACTTCACTCTGGGGGCCCCCTGCGGGCCCCCAGAGTGAAGCACAGTAGGGGGTTGCACACGGGGGTACCTATGGTACCCCCCTGCATTTGCATAATGAAATCGGCAGGCACCGCGCGGTGCCTGCCGCTTTCATCATGCAAATGCTGCAATGCATTTTCAGCATTGTGACGGGCGGTGCAGAGAGCACCGCCCGCCACAATGCTGAAAATACAGGATGTGCCCGCCACTGTGGTGGGCACATCCTAATGGCACTCCCGGGACCCCCGCCCTTAAGGCAGGTGGTCCCGTTTTCCGATAGGGTGCCCGCCCGCCATCCTAATGTGCCCCATTGTTTCCAGCAAATTTAAAATATTCTATCCCACCGCTGAACCACCAAATGTAGGATGCTGGGCTTTCTAAATAGTGTACTAAAATGAAGTCCACTGTGCAGAGAGCCCAGTGGATCCCCTATTGGTGTTTTCAGAGGGAAAAGCAGGTAATCCTAATCTTCTTTTTGCAGTAGTGTGGGCGAGCAGTTAGGCTTATCAGAGGGTAGTGCTAAGCATTTGTTGTCACACACAGAGGCAATAAATGAGACACAGACTTAATAATAAATCCGGACTAATTAGGAATAATAAAATAGCATTTTTATATATATTTTTAGAAACCAAGAGCTTCGTTCAACAAATGCTTTGTGTGTTGATTATTAATCAAATGCAGTTCAAGGCAAATGCTTACAGGTTTTTAAGCAACAGTGGTCAAAACACTCTGGCAGAGACCATTGTGGTCAACGGAAAGAAAAGAATAGGATTAGATAGCGGAGTACCGCCAATACATTTACAGTCACGGTCGATGGTAGCAACACTCCGCCACAGAGTTTTGGGGGTACAATTGTTGACCAGAGTTCAGGAGAAGTTCTACTCCAGGAGAGTCAGAGTTTTGGAAGTCACAGGGCTCGAACACAGCAGGCACTTCTGGGTTACCTGGATCGGAGGTGCCTGAGGTCTTGAGATGCAGAATTGGTTCTTCACCAGCGGCAGTCAGCTACCAGTGTGGTGCAGGCAGTCCATCACGGTAGAGGCGGTTGTGCCCAAGTTGCTGCTTTCATGCAGTTGAAGCCACCAGAAAGCTGGTATAGGCTCACAGGAGTGGGGTTGTTTCCAGCATTGGTCACAGGAACCGTGAAGATCCCTTAGACTGGAGGATGAATTGAAGGGGTCGGTTACCGGACTGGTGACCAACAGGCCTTGGCTGCTGCAACTTTTGGGTGATAAGGTGAATCGTGTTGACACAGTCGGTGCCAGTGTTCACCTCATGGGAGTCTTTTACCGGTGGTGTGCCGGGGACTAGTACCACGAGTCCAAAGGGAGGTCCCAGGCAATTGGTGAAGGCTGGAAGGGCTCTTGGGGTTCTTGGAGGCTGCACAGGTCTCAAGTAGGGATGGCAGACCATAGTTGTCGAGTCCTTTTACAGTTGGCAGGTTTGGCACCGGTTTCTTGTGCTGGAAATGCACACGTCTTCTTCCTTTATCTTCTTTAGGTCCATGGAATCTGAAGTCAAAGTCTTGGTGAGCCACCTAAATACCGAATTTAGGGGCATTACAATGGGAGACAGGTAGTAGCCAATGGACTTTTAGGGTGTTTACACCTTCTAGTGACTACTTCCTGTGGAAAGAGGCACTCCCCTAGCCCTGACTGGAGGTTTTCTGACCATCTCAAGATGGTTGAATTTCAGAAGAGGGGTTCACCTCACATGCCCCACTCTAGGGGTGATGTAGGCTGAGGGGGGGCCCTTCTCCACATCGAACTAATTTCCCCACCTTTCCATCCCCCAAAAGTGGAGCAAGGAAGGGCTTGGCCTGCCCCACTATCTGGGGGTTCCTTAGTTGGACTTCAAAGGCAGCATCACCTTTGAAGCTTCCTGCCCGGGCAGACCATCCTGTCCAGCAGGAGATGTGAAACGCCCACGCCAGAGCAGGTATTGTTTTGTCCTTCCAGGGCAAAGGCTCTCACCCCATGAGGTCAGACACATGTCTGGTATTGGCAGGCTGGTGAAATCCGATCAATGACCCTATTATTGTTTGGTTAGGTTTTTTGGGGCCCTCTAAAAGGGTCTCCTGTGTGAATGTGTTAATACATCTATCACTGGCATCAGGGAGGATTTATTAAGACAAGATGTTTGGTACCAAACACCTTAGAAATCAGGGAAGCCATCATGGAGCTAGGAAACTCGTGTTGACGAGTATCCAGCCTATGTACTCTTTTTGGCCTCTCTGTTCACTTACAACATCACAGATTGTATGAGCCTATCTGCTCATGCAGATAGGCCTACACATAGGATATAGTGCACCTGGCCTTAGGGTTGAATGCCTGCAGGAGGGGTGGCTTACCTATACCTAATGCAGTGAATGGGAGGCATGGCACACAGGGCTGGGTGCCATGTCGACTCTTTTGATTTTCCTGCACCAAGACACGCAGCCTGCAGTGGTGGAGTGCATAGCCTTGGTGAAGGGGTTTGGAAGTGGTACATTCAATACTGTAGCCCTGGAGACCCTCTGCAATACGCATGCCCTAGGTACCAGTGCTACCATTTACTAGGGACTTATTGACGTGGCTGAAGTTGTGCCTACTGTGGCACCATTTTGGTGAATGAGATCTGGCACTGGGAACCCGGTTTGCAGGTACCCAGTGCACTTACAGTTCAAAATCACATCAGGCAAAAAGTGGGGCTAACCATGCAAAAAGAGGCACTTTCCCACTTATTGATTGTTGTTTGATAGCTTTGAACTATAAGTTCCCAGCAAGACACATCTGGAATAAGCGGCCACCAACTTCATGCCATGTCCTTATCCGTTAGCAGCCAAAACAATTCTAAGGGGCAGATTTACAAGGGAAGTGGCGGAGTGAGTCAGTATGTTTTAGATCAAAGGGAGAGAGAGGACTAGATAGGCTAGGCCGGATCCCCTGAATTATATGTACATATATCAATAAGGACTAGCTATTTTAGTAGGATATAAGAGACTCTGATAGGTACGTCGAGGAGCAACATAGAGTGGGGAAAAGAACATTGTTTTCCTCATAAAGCCCTCACCCACCGACCTAGTCGGTGGCATGCTTCATCATCGGGCCCACCACAGTGGCACCGAGTGTGCTCCGGGTGTGCTTCAACGCCAGGAGACTGCGGAGCTGGTATGTTGCTGAGTGTGCGGTGAAAAGGGTGAGAAGGTGTAGATTAAAAGCTATGCAGGAGGTCCCAGCACCCGAGGGTTGCTTATCTTTAATGAACTGGGCCTCTGCTAGCAGATAAAAATGGCAAGGAGACGTGATGGAGTGCTGATTATGACCTCCAGCGTCTAGTGCGGTCTACATGTTTCAGCCAGTGCCTTGTTGATCTTAAGCTGGCTTTCCTCAGGACCATTTACTATGTGAGAAGTGCAAAATAAACTTAATTTAAGTGAAGGTGGTGTTTTGGCTATGTGTGGCGCTCGCTAAGGCGCTGTAACTGTTAGAGGGGATTCCCTCAAGCTTGACTACATTTAACACATAGGACATAGACAAGACGTACAAGGTAGAGTCATATCAGTATGGTAGGATTTACTACAAGAAGCCGGCTTATAAGGTGGTGTACGGCCTATAAACGGCTATTGTGGGCTCATGGCACGTGCATGAGACAGGTGATGATTTTATCAAAAACCGGTGGTGTTTAGGTGGTGGGCTAAAAGAGCGTATTTACAAGGTGAGGTACAGGTAAGTATAGTGCTAGGTCCTCACTCTGTTTTTCCTTGTAAAAAGCTTCATGGGTCGCTTGGCAGAGAAAGAGACCCTGTTGGCAGAAAGGTAAATTCAACACGTATCCAACCTGTAGGGGAAGAAATAGGTGGCTTACCCTGTTTGTAGTTGTAGCGGTTCTATTGTACTCACGAGATTTTCGGTCTGGTTCCTCCTTGGACCTATTCGTCCTTCCGCGGCGCCCGTTATGGGGGAATGGAGCTAGCCGCCTCTTATTAATACTGTCCGGTGGAGTAGTTTCACCTGTGTATAGTAGAAATAGAGGGAGGGGGACGCGCTAAAAGCCATGTCATTGCGGGCTGGGCGCGCAGGTACTGAGGAGTAGTGCGCGATCTTGCGCATGCGCTAAAGGTAGTTGCGTGTTGTTGCGCATGCGCCGGTTGTTGCGCATGCGTGTTGATGAGGAGTAAGCGCCGGAGTGTGGCGCATGCGTGTAAGTGCCCAGAGAAGTCCGAGTGGGAACTAGGGTGTGGGCATTTCTTACGTGGTGGCAGGGGAACTGCCAGTATTGCATGGTCTAGGACATCAGGGAGTAATCGGCCTGCATTGGTGGTTAAAGGCCGATGGGAAATATTTATTACTGGCACAAAAAGTGCGTGGGGATCACGCAAGGGGGGAGGGAGGAGCCCGTCAGAGAGAGGAGGAGCGAAGGCGGGCACGCTCATGCAGGGTTTGCCCTGGCAATGATATCACTGGGTTGTGGACTCTTGTGCACACGGTGTGGGGATTAAACAGCTAGGGAGTTCCATGGTGTGGCATCGTTAAGGCCATGGATGTGTGTGGACAAGCGGTATATCCATCGTTGTTCTTTTTGTAGGAGGAGTCTTTCATTGATTGAGTTGTCAAATTGTTCAATGACAGTCCAGGAGAAGTCATTGGGGGGTGTGATTATGGGTGAGAAAATGGTCTGTGAGCTTGCTGATATTTTTACCACATCTTATCGTGCTCCTGTGTTCAGTCATTCGTGTCCTTACTTTCCTTGTTGTCATGCCAATGTATCTGAGGCCGCACCGGCAGATTATCAGGTACACCAAATTGGCTGAGTTGCAGTTAGTGAACTGCCGTTGCGTCCAAACCTTGCCAGGTTCTAGGTCCAGAGTTTTTGAGGGGGACGTTAGGTGGCACACGCTGCAGTTATTGCAGGGATGGTGGCCTGTGACTTTCGGTAGTCCCCAGATGTTGACTAGGGTGTTGTCGCCGGTATTGTCCTTGGGCTGGGGTCTGGTTTTGACTAGTTGGTCTTTTAGATTGGTGGCTCTTCTGTATGCAAAGCGCGGTTTTTCCCATTTCCTGGTGCCAGAGTTGATAATCTTCCAGTTGCGCTGTATGATGTTGGCTACCTGGTTGGACGCTGTATTGTAGGTGGTCACACACGTTAGGGTGGGTTCTTCCTGTTGCTTTTCATAGGTTTCTAAGAGTGCTTCTCTGTTCTGGTTTCTTGCTCTTTTGCAGGTTTTGTTTATTATCCTTGACGGATAGCCACGTTCTTTTAGTTTATCTGTTAAGTCATTGGCTTGTGACTTGTAATCCTGGATGCTGCTGCAATTACGTCTGATGCGTGAAAATTGCCCATAGGGTAAATTTTCCCTTAGGTGTCTGGGATGGAAGCTGTCAAATCTGAGTAGGGAGTTCCTTGCTGTGGGTTTGTAGAAGGTGCTCGTCACGAGGCCTCCATTCTGTGGTTTAATAGTTCAGTGGGACTGCTGGTGCTGGTAAAGCGTAAGAAGGGATCTTGAGTGTTGATCCAGAGCATGAAGGTATCCAGTAGTGCTTGGTTGCCTTCCCATATCAGCAGCACGTCGTCAATGTAGCGACGCCACATTTTGATATTGGCCAGGAAAGGATTGGAGGGTTGTTGTATGTAGATATTCTCAAAGTGTGCCACATACAATCCTGCCACACTGGGAGCAAAGACACTGCCCATGGAAGTACCATTGGTCTGTAGGTAGTAGGTTCCTTCGTATTCGAAATAGTTCTCTTTGAGAGCCAAAGTTGCGCAGTCCATAATAAAACTGCGGGGGGTGTTGTATTCCCAGGGGCTTGCCATGAGGACATCATGTAGTACCTTTAGTGTAGCGTCCTGTGGCAAGCTGGTATAAAGGCTCTCGATGTCTAGTCCTACTAGTAGTTCAGAGCTGGGGTTGAAGGTGATGTTTTGGTTTACATTTAGGAGGTGTTTTGTGTCCTTGATGTAGGAAGGAGCTTTTTGAACCAAGGGGTTAAGAAAGAAGTCACAATAACGTGAAAGAGGTTCCAGTAGTGACTTGATGCCAGATACGATGGGTCTGCCAGGTGGTGGGGTGATGCCCTTGTGTATTTTTGGGACTATATAGAAATACGGGGTTTTAGTATTTCTAGGGCATAGGTAATCAGCATCTTGTTTGGAGATTAGTTCATTGTCTTTGGCATTTGTGACCAGGAGATTGATGGTGTTCTGTAGTAGTTCAGTTGGGTCTTTGTTGAGGCGTTTGTAATTCCTGGTATCGCCAAGGGGTCTCTTACATTCCTGGTCATAGTCGCTTTTGTTCATTAGAACTATGCCGCCTCCCTTGTCCGCGGGTTTTATAACAAGGGTAGGTTCATTCTGTAAGCGTTGGATAGTGCTCCTGTCTTTGTTAGAGAGGTTGTGGTAAGTCTCTTTGTGTTGGAGTTGTTCCACTTCCGTGTATACTGCCTGTTCAAATGTCAGGATTTCTACCGGGATACTTCCCGGTGGAGGGGTAAAGGTGGATTTCGGTCTGAGCCCTGTTTCATTAGGGGCTTCTTCCCTGTCGTTGTTGGTAATGTCTTTTTTCTCGAAAAATGCTTTTAGTTTTAGTTTCCTAAAGAATTCAGCAAGTTCGACATGGAGTCGAAAGGTGTCCAGTCTGGTAGTAGGGACAAAGGAGAGTCCTTTATTGAGCACTCCCATTTCGTCCGTGTTGAGTTGCGTGTCAGATAGATTGAATACAAGAGGGCATGAGGGTTTTATTTGCTTGTTCCCGCTTGTTCCTTTGTTTTGTTTCTGGTGTTGGAACTCACTGGTTCTGCTTCCGGTGCCCATTGGACTTGTCCCGGGTTCCGCCGCTTCCCCCTGCCTCGTCTGCCCTGGGATAAAAAAGGGTATCGTTGATTGTGATTTCCCTGAAAAAAGGGCATGTTACCTGGGGGATACAGTTGGGGGTAACCGAAGAATGGGGGTGGTGGGTTGGCAAAGTGAGGTGGTGGTGGGCCGTAGTTGTAGTTTTGGGGACCTTGCCACGGTTGTGGCCATTGCTGTCCTCGTCTGCCTCTGCCTCTGGACTGGTTGGATCCTGTGCTGGAGTTGCTTGAGGCGCTGGAAGTGGAGCTATTATCATGGTTGTCTGAGGATTTATTGGGAGGGGTGTAGTCATCATCAGAGTACGGGTAGGTTTTGGAGTAGCTGAACCTCTTAAGATCTTTTTCAAATTTTTTGATTTTAGTCTGGGTTAGGTAGTCTTTATAATCCGCTATTTCGCGGTTCTGGTCATCAAGTTTTTTCTTAAAGCCTGTCAAGGTAGTTTTGAAATGTGTCTCTGTTGCCTGGATCTCAATCATGATGGCATCTGATAGGCGTTTGGCTGTTTTTATGATGAGGATTAACCAGTCCCTGGTGCAGTGCCAGGCGATCTGGGCCCAGTCCTTGCGAAAGGTTGCATCATCTAGGAATATTCTTGGCGCGTTTGTGACCAGGAGGCCATTCGGGGCTGTGTTAGTGCGTAGATATTGTGCCAGTATAACACAGTGCAGAACAGTCCGGATCCTGTTCCTCTTTTTCTCTGTTAGGGCATCCCAGTCGGTTGATTGTGCTACAGTTGTGGAGATGTTGAAATCTACCATGAGCGAGGGGTCAGAAAGTATTTCGCTGACATCCTCTGCAGTGAAGGTGAGGCCAAAATTTTCAGCCATGATTAGGGGTAGGTAAGGCTCTCGCAGCTGCGCGCTGCTTGGGTATGTTTTAGATCAGTTTAGTCAGTAGCCTTCTTGGCTCAACGCCTCTCTCCACCACTTCAAAAAAGCAGGGCTGCACCATATTTACAAGAATATGGAGCAGCCCTGCGTTTCCCCTTGCACTTGCGCTACACTTAGCAGCCTAGCACCAATGCAGACACCCTTGCACCATAGTGCAAGGGTGCCTGCGTGCAGGGGAACATTGTTTATATGCAGGAAGGTCCCCCTTCCAGAACATAAACAATCTTTAAATACCCTTTTTGTAAATTCTGTGTGTGTGTTTAATGCAGCACACATAGAAGTTACAAAACAGCATTTTTTACAAATGATTGTTTATGTGCAGGAAGGGGGACCTTCCTGTACATAAATAATCATTGGCCTTTTGCTGTTTCCATGTGTGCTGCACAATTCTCGTTGCATCAGGGTAAGACCAGGTTTTCCCTGGTCTTAATTCTGGCGCTGCCTCCTATCTACGCTTCCCTTGTCAATAGGGGGCAGAATCAGAATCAATGGGTGTTGCGGTGGAACTCCCACATTGCTCTCACCTTTCACGCTAAGCATAGCATGATAGGGGGCCTTATTTATACCTTAAGTGGCTTAACGCTGCCTTGCAAATATGGTAAAGCCCCTATTGCGACAGGAACGTCGTAAAAAGTGGCTTTCCCGTGGCGATAGGTGCTTGTAAATATGCCCCTTAGTTCCAACTTCACCATAAGTTAAATATCTAATTCCTGGTTTCTTTAAGGCTCTCAAACTTTCAAGAACTCTTTCTGTGACTACAGCATGAGATGTAAGTAGAATGCAGACTCCGCAACCTCTCTGTTCAGGAACACAGTCGAATGTTCAAAGCCAATTGGTCTTGATGATTTTATTCAAACCAACACAGTACATAAAGTTCATGGGTTCCTCTTCCTTCCTTCAAGCCCAGGAATAGGTTAGGACACAGAAGTGGCTATCCTGTATAATTACTCAGGTTTGCTAGGGGATCAGCTTTCCTGGTTCTAAGAATGGCTTTCAGCTCTGGGTTTACAAGAGAAGACAGATTTCCACCCATTTTCTTTGGGTGACAGAGGTATGCGATTTCCGATTTCAAAGGCTTTATTCGACAGTGAGTCATAAAAGCACATACAATACAAACCACTATCAAAATACACAATAAATAGTACATAGACAATACACAGAATAAAACAGTATTAAATTCCATTTGGTTATTGTCGAATAAGAAAAGCTAGTTAAAATTCATATATAATACAGTAAGAATTAATTCGTAAAATAAAGACAGTATTAATATCAATGGGCATAGTAACTAGCCAGCAGCAAATGGCAATAAAGTGCGTGTACGAATGATCCAGGCCCACCTTAAAAATTTGGCTACAGCAATAGCAATATATGGAGAGCAATCTGATACTAGTATCCTTAGAGCTTCTACATGCCTCAAAGTGCCCAAGGAATAACAAATAGGTCTCAACCATTTGCGACGTGGGGCAACATATAAGGGGCATACAAAAAATAAATGGGCTATAGACTCTACCATGTCTAAACAATTATGAAATTTTTCATCTAGAGAGGGCACCCATTTATGAGTAAAAGCTTTAACTGGTAAGGTACCAACCCTGAATTGAAAATACAATTTTCGATCTGGGGGGCTCTCAATTATGTCCCAGTATGCTTCACAGGACGGCCAAAATTTATGGTCTAAAAAACAGCCTGTCAAGTTAGTATTCATACCGGACCGGTAGGATATCAGGACCATTTCCCAGTATTTTTCTTTCAGTTGTTTTCTTGTGGGGAAGGTTGCTGTATCTGGTTCATCCCATAGTAGCCTTAAATCCAGCTTTATCAAAAGAGACCTGAGCTCTTTTAGCCACTGGATTTTATGAAAGCGATCTGCCAAAATCACATCCTTCAAACCCTGGACATAGTGTGTAAGTTGAGGGGTGGTCCAGATTCGCCTCCAGTACAAAAGTGGGCGTAACCTGGCTATATCTACCACATTTTTTCTGCCTAAATCTAATAAAAGCGGAACCATAGGTGTGCTTTGGGGAACACCAACTAGACTACGTAGGAATTTATTCTCAGCTTTTGCAAGGTGACTCAAGTTATTAAATCCCCATAACTCTGCTCCATAAAGGGCAGAGCTTATCACTTTGATGTTATATATCTCCAAGGCTAGAATAATTGGTTTTGTGAGAGAGGATTTATGTTTAGAGGATAAAATACCTACAAGCTGGTGGAATTTTAAGATGGCCATATCAGTGTGGCTTTTCCATCCCATATTACTCTGGAGAAAAATACCTAGGTAGGTGAAAGCATCCACCTGCTCTAAGGGAGTGTCGTTCAGGAGGATTCTACCTTTAAAGGGTTTATGCTGGTTCAGGGACATAAACTTAGTTTTTGTGGTATTGCTCTCAAGCCCACGCAGATGGCAAACTTCCCCAAAGGCATTGACGGGCCTTCTGCAGGCCACTCGGGGTCCTGGAGATGATCAGGGTGTCTTCCGCGACCATGATGACAGGCACACGAACCCCAGCTATAACAGGGGCATCAGTAGGGGATCTGGAAAGATGGTCCACTATTCCATTGGTGTATAAGGAAAACAGGGTGGGGGCCAAAACACAGCCCTGCTGAACACCACGTTCGACAGGGAATGAATCGGTGACCTCACCCTGTGTCCCCCATCTGATCCTAACAAAGTTGCTCTCATGTAAGCGGGCAAGGAGGGTCAATACCTCAGGGGCCATCCCCATTTCAGCAAGGACGCTCCACGAGCGCAGCGTCTTAAGCTGAATCTCCTGAGGCACAGCCGGGAGCAGGGACTCTATTGATTTTAAACTTTACATTGTGTAATAAATTGTGTTTTTAAAGGAATTAAGGTGCTAATTCCCCGCACAGCGGACAGAACGCTGACACGGGCGGGTGTTTTTCTGCAGAACCAACGCTATTGGGCGGTTTCGAAAGGCACGCCCACTGACAATAGCCACGCCCCCCCCCTTTTGATATAAAACGCGCGCTGACCACGAGCGCAGCGTCTTAAGCTGAATCTCCTGAGGCACAGCCGGGAGCAGGGACTCTATTGATTTTAAACTTTACATTGTGTAAGAAATTGTGTTTTTAAAGGAATTAAGGCACTAATTCCCCGCACAGCGGACAAAACGCTGACGCGGGCGGGTGTTTTTCTGCAGACCTGACCCAACTGCCTAGGGTGTTTGCCACATATTAATCCCCTCCCACTTGAATTACTACTGAAACCTGACCAGATCTCAGGTAACAGGCATATCCCGTCAACACATGCTGAATATAAGCATATTACTAAGGGAGAATTAAGCAGTGGATTACTAAACATCAGATCCCTCCCGAAACATGCCACTGAAATACAGCTACTGATTGAGTCCAACAACCTGGATATTCTATTTTTAACTGAGACATGGATGGCGGCGGGAATGGAACCAGAGTTGGGGCTGGTATGTCCAACAGGATATAAGATTATTCATAAACCCAGGACTATAGGACGAGGGGGAGGAATAGGAATTATTTTCAAGGAGGAGTTAAATATTGCAACATTGGATGTGGATATAGTCTCATGTGCTGAAGTCCTCGGGATATCGATCAGACATGACTCAGGCCATTGCCTCATGGGCCTAATCTGCTACAGGACACCGGGGCATATCAATGCAATACAACAGCAGGAATTGATCACTGTTATCAGTAGCATGTCAATCTCACATAGCAGACTGCTGGTACTGGGAGATTTTAACCTGTGGGATAACGACCAACTACATACGGCCTTTTATAATATCACCCAATCTTGTAACAACTTAGGGCTGAAACAATGGATAACTACCCCCACACATAGACAAGGAAATATACTGGATTTAATATTCGCTGCAGAGGATCTTATCACTATGGGAACAACATTACCAGTAGGCTGGTCAGACCACCATCTCCTACTATTTAATATCCACACCTTGGTCAATACAGGACCTACAAATACGCAGACTAGGACCTTCATCAGTCGTGACTGGAAGGGTCTGCTAAAAAGGAAAGAGGAAGGAAAGTTTGATTTCCGTCAAGTTGGGAACTTGTTTAATTTAGAGAACGATATCACCACAAATTACCATTTACTATGTAAAGAGGTAACCAGGAAACTTGACGATACTGCACCTCTGAAATCAATCAGAAAAAGAGGAAAACCCTCTGCGCCCTGGTATACGGATAAATTGAAAGAACTGAAAAATGCCTGTAAAAAGGCGGAGAGGCACTGGAGAAAAAATTATTTAGAGCAGGAGAAATTGATCTGGAGGCAAACAATTGTACAGTATAAGAAAGAAATCATCACAGCCAAAGCAAACCACTTCGCAGACCTAATATTAAACAGCTCCAATAAATCTCGTGACACCTTCAGGATAATCAGAGAGCTATCCCACCCTGAATGTGCTAATAGCCAAATCAAGCCCTCACAAGAATTATGTGATGGTCTAGCATCATTCTTTCAGGAAAAAACTATAAAAATCATTGAGGGAATGAAGGGTGTTTCCATCCCTCTAGTGCAGGATAACAGTAATCCCGAGAATAGGGAGAAGAGCGAAGGAAATGTAAGATGCCCCACTCTAAAGGCCATCCTGGAAAAATTTGAGACCCCTACAGAACAAGAATTTACAAGAACAGCCCTTAATATAACATCAGGATCCCCTTTGGACCCTCTACCTCACAAAATAGTAAAGGAGTTCGGGGATGAACTCTTTCCAGTACTGCGACAGCTGTGTAATCAATCTCTTAACACAGGCACCGTACCAAAAGACTGGCAATTGGCGGTTGTCACCCCCCTACTAAAGAAACCAAATCTAGATCCGAACTGCCAAAAAAACTATCGACCTATATCGCTCCTGCCATACCCTATAAAGATCATAGAGCGGTTGGTCAGCAGGTCACTAGCCCTCTTCCTGGAAACTAACAACATCCTGGAAGAGGAGCAATTCGGTTTCAGACCAGCTCACGGAACCGAGTCAGCTTTGCTGACAGTTCTGGACGACCTACGAATGAGGGCGGACAGGGGAGAGTCAGCAATTCTAATTCTGCTGGACCTGTCCGCCGCATTCGATACGGTGAGTCACGACATCCTGCTGGCAAGACTGAAGAACATTGGAGTTGGGGGAGTTGTGCTCGACTGGTTCCAATCCTACTTGACGGACAGATGGCAGGCAGTAGCTATCCCTCCATACCAGTCAGAGTTTGTTAAAGTTCCACATGGGGTCCCACAGGGGTCCGCAATTAGTCCGATACTTTTTAACGTATATATGCAACCCCTGTTGGGCATCATCAAGGCTCAACGCATTAGCGTGATCAACTATGCGGATGACACGCAGCTGATGATCTCTCTTGATGGTGCCAACGCAGATCCACTTGAGACCTTCCACACCTGTATGTTGGAAATGACACTCTGGTTAAATCAGAACTCATTACAATTTAACAGTGACAAGACTGAAATAATGCATTGCAAAGTAGGTAGAATCACCAGAAGTCTACCCACGGACTTCTGGCCCCTGGAGTCAGGGGAATCATTAACCCCAGTGAAATCAGTGAGGAACCTTGGAGTCAGTTTTAATGACAGTCTGAGTTTAGAGACCAATGTCAATAAGCAGGCGAGTAGCTGCTTTGCTTTAATGCGAGGACTTCGAAAGCTGCTACCACTTTTACCAACACAGGTTATAGCCACCATAGTTAGGAGTACCATTCTCAGCCGCCTGGACTACTGTAATGCTCTGCTACTGGAATCCCCTGCCTACTTGATTTCCAGACTTCAGAGCATCCAGGCGGCTGCAGGAAAATTGGCACTCTCTCGAGGGCGAAGATCCTCTACTTCCCTCGCATTGGCTGATTTACACTGGCTACCTGTACACCAGAGGATCCGTTTCAAATCCCTATGCACTGTCTTTAAGGCAGTGCATGGGATGGGCCCCCGACCACTTCAAAACAAATTTAAATGGTATGAACCTACTCGGTCCCTTCGATCCTCCTCTTCAAATCTTATAAGTATACCTAGGATTAGGAAAGTCACCTATGGTGGCAGAGCCTTTAGCATAGCTGCAGCTCATCTGTGGAATAGACTACCTATTGACATCAGGAAAACAGATGAACTGATGGCCTTTCGAAAAAAGGTGAAAACATGGCTCTTCCCTAAAATCTAACTATCCAGAATCAAATGATATCCTTCTACCCCTGATGCACAGCGTTTCAGCCACATGTACACAGCGCCAGGATGCCCGTAGGGTTGCAGAGCGCTTTACAAATACTATAAATAAATAAAAATAAATAAACAGAGTTTACAACGTGGGACCAAATCGAAAGCCGATTTCAAGTCGACAAATACAGCGTAAAGTGTCCCTTTAGACAAGACCACATTCCTCCAATACATTGTAATAAAGTAAAAGACTTGGTCAATGGATCTAGTGCGAGAGCGAAAGCCAGCTTGAAATGGAGATAGTATATTATATTCCTCTACCCACGACTGTACTTTATTTTGAACTAAACGACCAATACGTTTTTGTGCCGAATCTATTAGGCTGATGGGCCTGTAGTTGCTGGGGAGGGATTTGTCTCCCTTTTTAAAAACTGGGATTATTTCTGCTCCTTTCCACGAGAGTGGAATGGGAGCACCCTTGGCCACTGAATCAGCTAACAAAGCAAAATACTGGCACTAGGTCGGTCTGTCGCTTAAAAAACATCGGCAGGGATACCATCCATGCCTGGGGCTCTGCCCCTTGACACACAATCTAGTGCTAAACTAACATCCTTTATAGTAAAGAGCTGTCTTTGATAAAAGATAGAAGGGGGTAAGGAGTAATGCTCCTCTATCAGACTACAGGCATACTGGGGCTTAGAAAATTCTAACCACTGGAACTGGGCAACATTATTTTGAGGAGGCTCTGACATTCCTCCCCTGTCCCATTTAACAATATTCCAAAATTACTTAGAATCTTTAACTTCACAAGCATGTTTCAGATCCCACCACCTATCTTGGTCCCACTCTCTTTTTGCAACCCTCTGGATGTGTCTATAGGAGTCCCTTGCCTCCCTCACTCTAGCAGCACTCCCAGACCTTAGTTCCACACTCAGCTTACGGCGGGCTAATTTACAGGTTTCATTATACCACCTAGCCGTATGGATGTTTGTACCTCTATTATCCGTTTTTGATTCTTTTAAAAAGAAGGATTTTAGCCTAGAGAAGAGATGGTTGTGTGCCTCTAACATGATTTGGGGAAAATCCGAGCCACTGGTTTGGGTATTTAATTGGGACAGTTCGCTCACGACTTCCGCTTTAAGCGCATCCAATTTTACTGGGTTTTCAATAAATGTATTCCATTTAACATGGCGCATATTGTTTGAGGCAACGATGTCAAATGTGGACATCTCTCCCCTCAATGGCTCATCTCTATCCCCCTTTAGAGTTAGAAATGTAGAACAAAGGGGGTTATGGTCACTTTCCAGTCAGGGTTTAAGGACCATGTCCACTAGGCTATGCCATAATCTTATGTCCACCAACAAGTAATCTATGCGGCTGCTGTTACGTCCATTATCAAATGTGTATGCCTTTTGCAGGGTTGTCGGTATTTTTGGATCACTGACAGAATATCGACAGTCAAAATATCGACTTGCCAAAATATCGAGGTAAAAGTATAGAATGCCAGAATATCGACTTCCTATCTACAAACAGGTAAGTACAAAAATATCGACTCCAAAATATCGATAGGAAAAAATATAGACAGTCAAAATATCGAATTTTTTAAATATCTTAAAAGTAATTTTAAAGTAATATAATAATAAATATAATTAATTTAAACATACTTAAAATACTTAAATAAACTTAAAATAATAAATAATTAATCTAACTTTAAAAAAGAAATACTTTTAAAACATATATATATATATATATTACCTACTGGCGGTCGCCAGTAGGTATATATAGTTAGGATTTTTTCTCTATGGGTTTTTTGAAAATTCTATGTCTAATAACTTTGGCGTTTGTGGACGGAATTGGCTGAAATTTTCAGGAAAATGGCACATTTTGTTTCTGAGCAGCCCCTGAAAATTGGGGGGGGGTTTCGTCCAGGGGGGGTCGAGAAAAAAGGGGGGTCCCAAAACGTGTTTTTATCATTGAGTTTTCCATAGGGCGGTTGGCCTCACTTTTAGCCCGAACGGCTGAATGGATTTGCACGAAACTTGGCAAAATTGTAGGGACTGGTAGCCCGATGTGCCTTTTGTAGGTCTCAATATATGTGCTCCAGTGGATTTTGAGAAATTAACGTTTAAAAAAAGATATATATCTGTAACAGCGGACCGGGCAGCGTCCCAGGACGCGTACTTTTCGCGCAACGGAGCTTTGTGAAGCGAAGCTGATTGGTTCTCCGGCGTCTGTCAACATTCCAAACAGTCCATAGCGGCCGCCATCTTGTCTCTCGGTAGGATCGAGAGACAAGAGGAGGCCAAAGCGAAGGGGCAAATGACCATAAGGGGGAATAGTAGATCCTCGCTGACCCCCTAGGTTTGATGTGGAGGTTTTAAAAGGGCCCCGCTGGGCAAAAAAAAATAATAATAATAATAATCAAACGGCTGAATGGATTTGCACGAAACTTGGCAAAATTGTAGGGACTGGTAGCCCGATGTGCCTTTGCTAGGTCTCAATATATGTGCTTCAGTGGATTTTGAGAAATTAACGTTCAAAAAAAGATATATATCTGTAACAGCGCACCGCTTCGCGTACTTTTCGCGCAACGGAGCTTTGCGAAGCGAAGCTGATTGGCTCTCCGGTGTCTGTAAACATTCCAAACAGTACGTAGTGGCCGCCATCTTGTCTCTCGGTAGGATCGAGAGACAAGAGGAGGCCAAAGCGAAGGGGCAAATGACCATAAGGGGGCATAGTAGATCCTTGCTGACCCCCTAGGTTTGATGTGGAGGTTTTAAAAGGGCCCCGCGGGGCAAAAAAAAAAAATAATAATAATAATCGAACGGCTGAATGGATTTGCACGAAACTTGGTAAAATATTAGGGACTGGTAGCCCGATGTGCCTTTGCTAGGTCTCAATATATGTGCTTCAGTGCATTTTGAGAAATTAACGTTCAAAAACAAGATATATATCTGTAACAGCGCTCCGCTTCGTGGAGATAAAATTATATCTGTATTACCTAGCTGTTGCTAACACCAGTTAGCGACGGCTAGTAGGAGATAGCGACCATCTTGGGCCCCACTTTGCATGTGAGTGATATTTATCACTAATGACATGCAAAGTGGGCATGCCAAGATGTTAGCGACTGGAAACAGTCGCTAACATCGCTATCTCCTATTATCAACTTTTGGAAATATTCAAGATAAGCGCGAATATCTCCAAAAAGTAACAGCTGCCCTGAGCAGTTCTTAGCCATGTTATCCAATGGGAGGTGGATAACATGGCTAAGAGCATTAGCTCGGTAATGCATGAATATCGCTGAGTTTTCAGCGATATTAATGCATTGCGGTCGTTTTTTATCGTATTTGCGATAAACCTTGATAATAGCAAGGTTTATGTGCGATAATTTCTGACGGTAAAAAAATCTTTGCAATGCATCGTTAGGGATAAATATCGCTTAACTTTGGTAATATGCCCCAACGTCTGTTAACGTTCGATTCGAAGGAAATCAGGAAGTGTTGAAAAACATTGTCTGCGCCATCTTGCCTTTTTTCAAATGCCACACTTTTGTCGTGCACGGCAGTCATTTTAGATGCCTTGACCAGACCCACTCTGTGCACGCTGTCGATCCTTAGCATGGCTCCCCACCCTCGCAAGCATCTCCCCCAGGCAGTGGTCACCCCCGCTCTCTGTCTTATGCATGGGTAATAAACCACCCCCCATCTGCGCTGCTCTTCCCTGAGAATCACACCCTGTGCCCGCCCGACACCTCCCTTTCGTCCTATTCACTACCGCACCCTCTGACACTCCTTTTCCTCTGTGTCCGATTGTCCAGGCCGGTCCTAGGGTATCAGCTAGCCCTGCAGATGTAGTTTATGGCCCCAGCTGTAAAGAATCACCCCTCTTCAAAGGAGTTATAGTAGATCAAGGCCCACACTCGATGAGATTCGTCACAGCAGAAGCGTTGCTATTATCTGAAAACCATCCTGTATTGTGATTGGGGAGGGGACCGAGCGTGAAGCGGTAGATTCCAGGGATGACTCTTTGTACATCAAAGTTTTTACAATTATGTGTCACATTAAAAATATATAGCACTCCGACAAAGTAGTAAGATTATAAAACTTTAATAATTTATAAATATATACAAGAAAACAAAAATAGTAATAACATATAAACATTTTTAGGGAAAAACAACGAAGTAGCGGTCGGCTGTGCGAATAGTCCCAACGCAGCACAACGTCCAGATTTCCGGCGTGGGGCGTCGCGGGGGGTGGGTCATCAGTAGCAAACTGTTGTGCGAATAGTTCCAAGGCAGCAGAACGCGCCGAAATCTAGATGACACGAAAGTGATGTCTAGTAAGTTGCCACCCAGCAAATAACGGCGTGAGGCGTCGCGGGGGGTGGGTCATCAGTAGCAAACTGTTGTGCGAATAGTTCCAAGGCAGCAGAACGATGGCACCAAGGTGATGTCCAGTAAGTTGCCGCACTGGTTTTGGTATCCTACAATGCTGCTCCGAATAACGGCGTGGGGCGCCCCGGGGGAGGCGGTGTGAACGGGCCTCTCCAGGTGGAGTGTCATCTGTTGTAGTGGGGCGCCCCTTTACCGTTTCAGTTGCCATTCCGTCCGTTTTTGTCCACTGTGTCAAAAGCCGCAATTCAGCTGAGTTGCGCCCACTCTTGCGGTGCAGCGATAGGCGGCTGTCACAGGACTCTCAAAATGGCGGCAGGCTCTTTCCTTTTTGGGCCTGGTCCACTGAAATGGCCCTGGGACACCTTGGAAATCGGACGCTTGTCTGCTAGGTCTTGGACCCCATTCTCGAAAGCGTCCCCTCCGCATTGAGAATTCATCAAAAGTTTTGGGGGCCCCGACTCCTGCAGGCTTCTGGTGGGGAGCGGCTGCCATGATTGCTCGCGGAATGACCACGACGGAGCTACGAGATGGTGGTGCTCTCATGCTGACGCCAGCTTCAGTCTGAAACATCCAGAAACAAGGTGGGGCTTTCATCGTTTGGGAAAAAAAAAGTTTTCATCCAATGAAAAGTGTTGTTTTTAGGTCATATGATCAAGCCTTCCATCATTAGGAAACCAAAAGTAAAATGAACCAATGAAAAGTTTTATAAACAAGTCACATGACCTGTTATGCGGCATACGGTATAAAATGCGGAGAAAATACGTTGGCACGTGAGGCGGCGTCAGTAGCGGACCGATGTGCGAATAGGCCGAAGGCAACACAACGCGCCAAGATCCGGATGGCACCGAGGTGGTGTCCAGCAAGTTGCAGCACTGGTGTGGCCATCCTACAATGCTGAAAGTCGGCGTGGGGCGCCCCGTTGGCCTGTGAGTTTGCGTCAGTAGCGGACCGATGTGCGAATAGGCCGAAGGCAGCACAACGCGCCAAGATCCGGATGGCACCGAGGTGGTGTCTAGTAAGTTGCCGCACTGGTGTGGCCATCCTACAATGCTGAAAGTCGGCGTGGGGCGCCCCGTTGGCCTGTGAGATGGCGTCAGTAGCGGACCGATGTGCGAATAGGCCGAAGGCAGCACAACGCGCCAAGATCCGGATGTCACCGTGGTGGTTTCATAGTTGAGAGGCACTTCATCTGCAGTGGGGCGCCGAGATCCGGATGGCACCGAGGTGATGTCTAGCAAGTTGCTGTACTGGTGTGGCTATCCTACAATGCTGATAGTCGGCGTGGGGCGCCCCGTTGGCCTGTGAGATGGCGTCAGTAGCGGACCGATGTGCGAATGGGGCCAAAGGCAGCGCAACAATATATTCTGAATTGAAGACACCACAAGGCGCTGAGATGCCAAGTTCCAGATGGCACCGAGGTGGTGTCTAGCAAGTTGTGGCACTGGTGTGGCCATCCTACAATGCTGAAAGTCGGCGTGGGGCGCCCCGTTGGCCTGTGAGATGGCGTCAGTAGCGGACCGATGTGTGAATGGGGCCGAAGGCAGCGCAACAATATTTTCGGAATAGAAGACACCACTAGGCGCTGAGATGTCAAGATCCGGATGGCACCGAGGTGGTGTGTAGCAAGTTGCCGCACTGGTGTGGCCATCCTACAATGCTGAAAGTCGGCGTGGGGCGCCCCGTTGGCCTGTGAGTTTGCGTCAGTAGCGGACCGATGTGCGAATAGGCCGAAGGCAGCACAACGCGCCAAGATCCGGATGGCACCGAGGTGGTGTCTAGTAAGTTGTCGCACTTCTGTGGCCATCCTATAATGTTGAAAGTCGGCGTGGGGCGCCCCGTTGGCCTGTGAGATGGCGTCAGTAGCGGACCGATGTGCGAATGGGGCCAAAGGCAGCGCAAAAATATTTTCTGATTTGAAGACACCACAAGGCGCTGAGATGCCAAGATCCGGATGGCACCGAGGTGGTGTCTAGCAAGTTGTGGCACTGGTGTGGCCATCGTACAATGGTAAAAGTCGGCGTGGGGCGCCCTGTTGGCCTGTGAGATGGTGTCAGTAGCGGACTGATGTGCGAATGGGGCCAAAGGCAGCGCAACAATATTTTCTACAATATTTTCGGAGTAGAAGACACCACAAGGCGCTGAGATGCCAAGATCCGGATGGCACCGAGGTGATGTCTAAGTTGCGGACCGATGTGCGAATGGGGCCAAAGGCAGCGCAACAATATTTTCTGAAGAGAATACACCACAAGGCGCTGAGATGCCAAGATCCGGATGGCACCGAGGTGATGTCTAAGTTGCGGACCGATGTGCGAATGGGGCCAAAGGCAGCGTAACAATATTTTCTGTATGGAAGATACCACTAGGCGTTGAGATGCCAAGATTCGGATGGCACCGAGGTGATGTCTAGCAAGTTGTGCCACTGGTGTGGCCATCGTACAATGGTAAAAGTCGGCGTGGGGCGCCCTGTTGGCCTGTGAGATGGTGTCAGTAGCGGACTGATGTGCGAATGGGGCCAAAGGCAGCGCAACAATATTTTCTGACTGACACCACAAGGCGCTGAGATGCCAAGATCCGGATGGCACCGAGGTGATGTCTAAGTTGCGGACTGATGTGCGAATGGGGCCAAAGGCAGCGTAACAAGATTTTCTGTATGGAAGATACCACTAGGCGTTGAGATGCCAAGATTCGGATGGCACCGAGGTGATGTCCAGCAAGTTGCTGTACTGGTGTGGTCATCCTACAATGCTGAAACTCGGCGTGGGTCGCCCCATTAGCCTGTGAGATGGCGTCAGTAGCGGACCGATGTCCGAATAGGCCGAAGGCAGCACAACGCGCCAAGATCCGGATGTCACCGTGGTGGTTTCATAGTTGAGAGGCACTTCATCTGCAGTGGGGCGCCGAGATCCGGATGGCACCGAGGTGATGTCTAGCAAGTTGCTGTACTGGTGTGGTCATCCTACAATTCTGAAATGTAGTGGGGCGCCCCTTTACCGTTTCAGTTGCCATTCAGCTGACTTTCGGCTGCTCTTGATGCTACAGCGACAGGCGGCTGCAAGAGGACTCTCAAAATGGCGGCCTGTTCTTTGGATTTGGGCCTGGTCCACTAAAATGGCCCTGGGACACCTTAGAACTCGGACGCTCGATTTTTTTTTTCCTTTCCTGTACATGCAAAAAAAGGTAAATGCCCGGTACGTTACACGCTTCATCTGCCACGATGAACTCTCCAGAGGAACCGAAAAAAAATATAGTTGTGGTAACTATACCATGCATCGTCATATGGAGAGGTGGCACCAATTAATTATAGTGCTGCATAAAAGAGAGATTTGGAGGAGAACCCCTGACCTGCTAGTACATTCATCAAAGAAGTGGCACTGAGAGCTTCAGAGGCAAGGGAAACGGTCCCAAATATTTAGAAGAACTTTGGAAAGATTAAAATGACATGTTTAGATTGTGGCAAATTAATTTCATGTGGACAGATGAGTGTTACTCTAATAAATACAGCATATGAACGTCATCATAGTCGATGGTTGGTAGAGACATTTTGACTATATCCTGGACCTGCCCGTCCTCGCCCAAAATGGCGCCGGAATAAATGGGACTCGTAACTCCTTGTTGTGTACTGGTTGCAGAACCTTGAAATCACAAGATACGTATGCAGTTTTGAAGCACATGGCGGGCGGGGACGAGAATTGATTGAATATTTCGACATCCCTATTGATATTAAGTTCTGATGTGTTATTGATTACTGTACTGTTGAAAGTTCGAATTAACGTCACCCATGGTACTTGCCCGCAAATGTATATCTAGATAATTTTATTGTAACTGGCCCTGTCGTATTTTAATTATAAAATGTACGTCCACCGATTCCGTAACTGTTAGACACCTTAGTTCTTGCAACCTAATGGCCCGCCCGTTACGTTCTTCTACAGTGTAAATGTGTATTCATCATATACGATTACAGTTTGCTCTGTGGCAGGCCCACGTGGTTATAGGCTCGTATTTGTATAATGAAATTTTCACAATAAAGGTTTTTAAAAGAAAACATGGTAGTAGTATATACATTGGTAAAGTTTTTAATAATAGTCACTGTTTTAGAATCATTAAAAGGCAAGTGAAATAAAGCAGACCAATTACATGAAGGGTAAAAGGTATAATACGAAGGAACGCAGTAAAGATAAATGGTCAAGGGCTGTTGTGTTTTCTATTCCTGCAACATAAAGTGATCGATAAGAATCTCATATTCAGGCGTATCGGCGACTAAGACAGCAGGGCGACCCTCTTTTGCTCAACGGCTCCGTCATGGGACGAAGAAACGCTCTTTTTCTCGAAAAAAGAATATATTTTACTTGCAGGACAGTTGTAAATTTTCCGGGAAAGTACATTAGCCTGGAACATTATAACATATATTTAAGAAAAAATAATGTTCGGAAGTAATAAAAAGCGTAATTTTTAGGTCATATGACCAAGCCTTTCATCATTAGAATAAGAAAAGTAAAATGAACCAATGAAAAGTTTTATTAACAAGTCACATGACTTGTTATGCTTACGTTACGCGCTGCGCGCCCCGGATGACTTCCGGATGCGCTAACGCGGCGCGTCATATGACGCATTACGCGACAACGCAGGTCCAGAATATAGTCAAAATGTGTCCACCAACCAGCGGTCGGAACACAACCCCTTTCAGCAGGCTAAATAGTTCTGTTAAATGACAACAGAAGGGACAGGCAACAAGAACCATTAGTCAAAGAGGGGAGGGCTAGTTCTTCTCTACCGGGTTACATTGGGGCGCTACCAGAACTGATCGAATTGGTAGTCTACAGTGTTTCTGGATGTTTCAGACTGAAGCTGGGGTTAGCATGAGAGCAGCACCATTTCGTAGCTCCGTCGTGGCCATTCCGCAACCAATCATGGCAGCCGCTTTTTATCGTTATTTTGGGCGGGGTGGGTGGCGGAGCCGAGCTGTTTTGCAGCCATCATTGTGTGGAGTTCAGTTTATTTCACTAGTTTTGTATTTGTCATGAGGGGTTGTTCCTAATGTTTCTATTTTAGAGAGGTCAAAAAGAGATCCCATTAGTGGCCTACTGATTTTGCTCGATTCCTTTTCTTTTTTTTTTACACGATTTTTCGTTATCTGCAAAGACTAAACAGAGTATTGCGACTCTGTGTTTGTTTGTAAATAGAGAATGAACCAAAGAGAACCAATTCTAAAACAGTAAATACTTGGATAACAATCAATCAAATGGAGAGAGAAGCAGGCACGACGTATTACAACGGGGGCAAAGGCCTGCGTTAACTACCCTTCACTATGTGCAAAGAGAGAGTACTCCTAATAGAAATGAGGGGGGGGGGCACCATTCAAAGCAGATCAGTGTGCATAAACACGAAAATGTTTTCACTTACCACGTACTTGACATTCGACAGCTTATGATATTTGCTATTAAAAAACCATTGAAATTCACTGAAAAAACCATAGGTTATAGACCATATATAGTTAGGAATTAGCATTTACAAAACCTTGAAAATTCACTGAAAAAACCATAGGTTATAGACCATATATAGTTAGGAATTAGCATTTAAAAAACCTTATTTTACTCACACAAAACCATTGAAATTCCATATATAGTTAGTTGCACTAACTATATATCGCGCACCCGCAATCCACTGCTGATGATGTCACATATTACATCATTCATGACATGGTCAGTGACATCACTGATGACATCACTGATGACATCACTGATGACATCTCATTTGACATCAATGACCACATCACTGATGATATCATTCAAGTGACAATACAATGCATCTCCTCACATTTTAATATAACCTCTGTTTCACCCAGTGTTAAAAACAGAGTATAATTTTTGAAACCATTGACACACCAATACTAGTTACTACATACGTACTCACTGATTCCTACGTCTACACACACATTCACTCATTCACCCATACAATCATTCATACATACAATCACTCATCTTTACAACACTATCATATGCACTCATACACCTATACAGACACTCACACTCTGCCACTCATCCATGGAGTTACACACCTAGTCAGTCCTGTAAAGAATCAATCACACTTCCATTTTCTACTCTATACAGTTAAACATAGAGCACCTTACGTTTTCAACCATATACTAACACATACTTACTCTCTTATACAATCATTGATACAAGTACACATTGATCTGTACAGAGTCACACACCTCCCAGCCAGCCACACACACACTCAGTCTCCCATGCAAATACTTGGGCAATCAATCAATAACCCATATAGTTACTCATATAGCTACTGATCAACACATGCAGCAGTTTACAGAACAACAGACATAATGATGCACAAATTAAGACAGTTTAGTCACTAACCCATGCACTCAGTGAGACACATTTAATCACTCACTCATACATTCAGTCATGCACCTACTAAATCCTTCGTCCAGACACTTATACATCCACTCATTCTTCAATATGTAAGACATATTTTAACTTTACAGAAACATACAGTCACTGGATGTTGTCATCAGTGATGTCATCAGTGATGTCATTTGAGATGTCATCAGTGATGTCATCAGTGATGTCACTGACCATGTCATGAATGATGTAATATGTGACATCATCAGCAGTGGATTGCGGGTGCGCGATATATAGTTAGTGCAACTAACTATATATGGAATTTCAATGGTTTTGTGTGAGTAAAATAAGGTTTTTTAAATGCTAATTCCTAACTATATATGGTCTATAACCTATGGTTTTTTCAGTGAATTTTCAAGGTTTTGTAAATGCTAATTCCTAACTATATATGGTCTATAACCTATGTTTTTTTCAGTGAATATATATATATATATATATATATACATATTATAAACAAAACATACACAATATTTTTTTACGTAGGATAGCGAGAAGGTTACATTTACTATTCACACCCAGAGAGTGCAACAGTAGGGAAAGCGTTGGATAGTGTAGGAATAAAAATTACTATTTCCACTCCAGAGAGCGCAACAGTAGGGAAAGCGTTGGATAGCATAAGGTTAAAAATTACTATTCCCACTCCAGTGAGCGCAACAGTAGGGAAAGCGTTGGACAGCGTAGGGGTAAAAATTACTATTCCCACTCCAGTGAGTGCAACAGTAGGGAAAGCGTTGGATAGTGTAGGGGTAAAAATTACTATTCCAACTCCAGAGAGTGCAACAGTAGGGCAAGCGTTGGATAGTGAGAGGGTAAAAATTACTATTACCACTCCAGAGAGAGCAACAGTAGGGAAAGCATTGGATAGCGTAGGGGTAAAAATTACTATTCCCACTCCAGAGAGTGCAACAGTAGGGAAAGCATTTGATAGCGTAGGGGTAAAAATAACTATTCCCACTCCAGAGAGTGCAACAGTAGGGAAAGTGTTGGCTAGCGTAGGGGTAAAAATAACTATTCCCACTTCAGAGAGCGCAACAGTAGCGAAAGTGTTGGATAGCGTAAGGTTAAAAATTACTATTCCCACTTCAGTGAGTGCAACAGTAGGGAAAGCGTTGGACAGCGTAGGGGTAAAAATAACTATTCCCACTCCAGTGAGTGCAACAGAAGGGAAAGCGTTGGATAGCGTAGGGGTAAAAATTACTATTCCAACTCCAGAGAGTGCAACAGTAGGGCAAGCGTTGGATAGTGAGAGGGTAAAAATTACTATCACCACTCCAGAGAGAGCAACAGTAGGGAAAACATTGGATAGCGTAGGGGTAAAAATTACTATTCCCACTCCAGAGAGCGCAACAGTAGGGAAAGCATTGGATAGTGTAGGGGTAAAAATAACTATTCCCACTCCAGAAAGTGCAACAGTAGGGAAAGTGTTGGATAGCGTAGGGATAAAAATTACTATTCCTACTCCAGAGAGTGCAACAGTAGGGAAAGTGTTGGATAGTGTAAGGATAAAAATTAATATTCCCACTCCAGTGAGTGCAACAGTAGGGAAAGCGTTGGATAGCATAGGGGTAAAAATTACTATTCCAACTCCAGAGAGTGCATCAGTAGGGAAAGCGTTGGATAGCGTAGGGATAAAAATTACTATTCCCACTCCAGTGAGTGCAACAGTGGGGAAAGTGTTGGATAGCGTAGGAGTAAAATTTACTATTCCCACTCCAGTGAGTGCAACAGTAGGGAAAGCGTTGGATAGCATAGGGATAAAAATTACTATTCCTACTCCAAAGAGTGCAACAGTAGGGAAAGCGTTGGATAGCGTAGAGATAAAAATTACTATTCCCACTCCAGTGAGTGCAACAGTAGGAAAAGCATTGGATGGCGTAGGGGTAAAAATTACTATTCCTACTCCAGAGAGTGCAACAGTAGCGAAAGTGTTGGATAGCGTAAGGTTAAAAATTACTATTCCCACTTCAGTGAGTGCAACAGTAGGGAAAGCGTTGGACAGCGTAGGGGTAAAAATAACTATTCCTACTCCAGTGAGTGCAACAGAAGGGAAAGCGTTGGATAGCGTAGGGGTAAAAATTACTATTCCAACTCCAGAGAGTGCAACAGTAGGGCAAGCGTTGGATAGTGAGAGGGTAAAAATTACTATCACCACTCCAGAGAGAGCAACAGTAGGGAAAACATTGGATAGCGTAGGGGTAAAAATTACTATTCCCACTCCAGAGAGCGCAACAGTAGGGAAAGCATTGGATAGTGTAGGGGTAAAAATAACTATTCCCACTCCAGAAAGTGCAACAGTAGGGAAAGTGTTGGATAGCGTAGGGATAAAAATTACTATTCCTACTCCAGAGAGTGCAACAGTAGGGAAAGTGTTGGATAGTGTAAGGATAAAAATTAATATTCCCACTCCAGTGAGTGCAACAGTAGGGAAAGCGTTGGATAGCATAGGGGTAAAAATTACTATTCCAACTCCAGAGAGTGCATCAGTAGGGAAAGCGTTGGATAGCGTAGGGATAAAAATTACTATTCCCACTCCAGTGAGTGCAACAGTGGGGAAAGTGTTGGATAGCGTAGGAGTAAAATTTACTATTCCCACTCCAGTGAGTGCAACAGTAGGGAAAGCGTTGGATAGCATAGGGATAAAAATTACTATTCCTACTCCAAAGAGTGCAACAGTAGGGAAAGCGTTGGATAGCGTAGAGATAAAAATTACTATTCCCACTCCAGTGAGTGCAACAGTAGGAAAAGCATTGGATGGCGTAGGGGTAAAAATTACTATTCCTACTCCAGAGAGTGCAACAGTAGGGAAAGGGTTGGATAGCGTAGGGGTAAAAATTACTATTCCAACTCCAGAGAGTGCAACAGTAGGGAAAACGTTAGATAGCGTAGGGGTAAAAATTACTATTCCCACTCCAGTGAGTGCAACAGTAGGGAAAGCATTGGATAGCGGAGGGGTAAAAATTACTATTCCTACTCCAGACAGTGCAACAGTAGGGAAGGCGTTGGATAGCGTAGGGGTTAAAATTACTATTCCAACTCCAGAGAGCGCAACAGTAGGGAAAACGTTGGATAGCGTAGGGGTAAAAATCACTATTCCCACTCCAGTGAGTGCAACAGTAGGGAAAGCGTTGGATAGCGTATGGGTAAAAATTACTATTCCCACTCCAGTGAGTGCAATAGTAGGGAAAGTAAATACTTCATATATAAATATAAAGAACATAAATATTAATACCAATTACAAAATAATTAAAATATTTTAAAATTTTATAAAATATATTAATTAATCAATTAAAATTACAAATACAAATTAACTAATAATAAAAATTACCTACTAATACTAATTATTTACCAATTACCAAAAAATTCATTTACAATATAAACATAAATAAAAATTAGACACAAAAAAAATAAAAAAAATATAATTACTTACAATTAAATTACTTCCCAAGCTATTCCCCTATAAACACACAACCCACTACGGAAAATAGTGTAATAAAAGTAACATATTTATCAATTAATCAATTACAATAAATTACAAATTATATTTTAATTAATTACCAATTAATAATTAATTAACAAATAATTCTAAATAAATAACAATAAATAAAATTACATATTTAATTAATTATAATTAAATTACTTCCCACCTTATTCCCCTATAAACCCACAACCCACTACAGAAAATAAATTACTAAAATTAACATATTTTTCAATTAATCAATTAAAATTATTTACCAATTATATTTTAATTAATTACCAATTAATAATTATTTACCAATTAATTCTAAAAAAATACCAATAAATAAAATAACATATTTAATTAATTATAATTAAATTATTTCCCACCCTATTCCCTATAAACCCACAACCCGCTACAGAAACTAAATTACTAAAATTAACATATTTATCAATTAATCAATTAAAATGAATTACCAATTATATTTTAATTAATTACCAATTAATAATTAATTAACAATTAATTCTAAATAAATACCAATAAATAAAATAACTTATTTGTTTAATTAGAATTAAATTACTTCCCACCCTATTCCCCTATAAACCCACAACCCACTACAGAAAATAAATCACTAAAATTAACACATTTATCAATTAATCAATTAAAATTAATTACCAATTATATTTTAATTAATTACCAATTAATATTTAATTAACAATTAATTCGAAATAAATACCAATAAATAAAATAACATATTTAATTCATTATAATTAAATTACTTCCCACCCTATTCCCCTATAAACCCACAACCCGCTACAGAATTATATTACACAAAAAATATAAATTAATATTAATTTACCTTAAATTCGATATTTATGTTGTCTATATTATGTCTAGTTGATATTATGTCCATTCTATATTTTTGATTCGATATTATGTCCATTCTATTCGATATTAAAATTTTCTAGTCGATATTTTGGTAGTCTATATTATGTCTAGTCGATATTATGTCCATTCTATATTTTTTACTCGATATTATGTCTAGTCGATATTAAAAACTCGATATTTTGACTCTATACCGGTATTTTTCACTTTCAGCAGCATTGCAGTTTCTCGGGGGTTTGCAGGAACAGTGTTATAGCAGTAACCCTGTATTGGGTTCTAATGCCTCGAGAATCTATAACTATAATGTTTCCACAGTACCATTACCCCTAGTTTTAGTGGGAAAGCCTCCATCAAAAGTTTTTTTTTCCCTTGATCTGGTCTGTACTAGGTGAGGGATAATGACAGGTCATCCTGCCTGCCTTTCGGTAATGGGAGTCCACTTTACGTTCTGCCCCCGTCTCTCATAACAGGACCAATAATCTTTGAGCACAGCCTTTTTATGATTGAAATTCAAACCATTGGTAATACATAAATATGCTTTTTAAAACATTGCCGGCTTTGTTAATCGAAAGATGCCATCAATCTTTGCAGGAAGGCGCATTGGTTGCTGTTACCACTGAACCATACTTGTTTTACACACCTTGCATGTTCCACTGCTGAACATTATGAGCTCGGGCCTTGCTCATAATTTTTTTTTAAAAAGGAATTGTAATACAAAGGGCAGTGCATTAAGGCTACTCCCTCATTTATAGCCCAGAGGTTGCTGCTCTAAACCCCCTGCAGTGGAGATGTAGGATTTTGGTGCTCGCCTAACCTTGTCATCACAGTGGTACCTGCAAAATAGAGTAGGGCCCTTGGTAATTGGACCCTTATCGTGTGGCTCTTTTTGGCAGCGTTCCACCACAGAACAGATGGAGTACAGCCGCATATAAGCGCCACTCCTGCATGCCGATGTCAACTTCTTGCATGACTCTTTCCTGGCTCGTGAATGTAGAGCACCAAAAACAATTAAAGCTATCAGGGTGCAGACCTCTAATTTGGACCTTTTTAGTTAACATAAGGAGACAATGACGCAGTACGGGGAGGGGTTAGTGAAATGAGGAATCTGTGGATAGATAGAGTATTCACCAGAAAGAGCATTACTGAAGGTAACTATTGTTCTGATGGATACTTTGAACCTCAGATTCCTCACCTTTAGAATGGATATCAAAGCAGTAACTCCCAAAGGTGGAGGGTCATTGGAATGGGCTGAGATCAAAGTCTTGCAGGACTGAAAGGGTGAAATGCCCTTCCTGTTGGACCTGGCTGTTAAGGCTGTAGTGCTTTGTGAACATGTGCATTGGCAGATGTCAAGAACAGGCACTCTGTGGGCCAACACAATGGTAGCTTCCTGGTCAATGTGCAGCTGGTCTTAATGCAAAGGTTTATCTACCATGACAGATTCCGCTTCTACACTGCCTTGTCTTTGTTTGTGCCGGAGAATCACACAAAGAGCTGATCATCATAGAAACTCAGCTCTCTCTCGGGATCCAGTTGATAGAGTCTCTCATCCTCTTGTGAGGGGTGCAGTGGAGCTCACGGAGGGTGAAGGATTGCCCAATGTGAAATGGACTCAGTATTTCAGAAAGAAGGCTGCCCTGGCCCTAAATACCAGCTTATCTGAGAAAAAGGTGTCAGCGCAGAGAGTTCCTGGAGCTTACTCATGAAACAAGTTATAATGATCGCAATGAGAAAAACCGCTTTGAAACTGAGAAGACAACCTGTGCAGCTCTGAATGTGTTCAAAAGGGAATCACATAAGGAAAGTCAGGACCAAACTGAAATCTCATTCTTGCATCACAAACGGTTTGGAAGGGAACATGTGTTGCAAACCTTTAATAAAACACTTCACAACAGGTGATTTAAACAAGGACAGTTGGTCTGGCAAACACAAAAAGCTGATAGAAATAACAAATAACTTTTAAGAGTGCCACTGCAAGACCTTGCTGAGTCATGAAAAAAAACAGTAGTACATCTGCCAGTTTGGCTTGTTATTTCTGCAGCTTTTCTTCTCCCCATCTCTACTGATCTACCAAGGGGGAAAATTCAATCTAAGATGGCAGCACAAGAGTGGCAATCGTACAAAACCCACAGCCACTTTTAGCTAATGTATCTCCTGTGACCCAGAACACCTAACCCGAAGTGATTAGAGCATTAGCAAGATATTACACTTAATAAATGCGCAAAAATAGCTATGTAAAACTATTATAACTTCTCAGCACATATCCTCTCAGTAGAGGACCTACTGTATAGCTATAAAAGTCTCCATGTTTCCTGAAATAGGACACACAGCCTGTAGTAATAGATTCCAAGATACAAGGAATTTATTACAGTAAACTAAGACCCAGTTGGCAATGACCACGAGCTATAGTAAATGAGTTCTCTTACCGGTCAAAGAGTTACGAAAGAAGTTTCAAAAAAGGACCGGGAAGTAAACTTTCAAGGGGGTGGCCCAGTCCAGTCTTATTCGGGCTTAGACGGCGCTATGGGCTTGTAAGATGTCTGTGTTCTGAACTCCAAACCAGCCCACACATTTCTCCCAGCGTCCAGCATAGATGTACTTTGTAGATGCCCTTCCGGACACAAAGATGACATAAACAACTTCAAGTGGCAGACCTAATGCACTCAACTGCTACCTCTCTATCTCCAAACATGTTTAGATTGTGCAGGTTTGGGTGCAGGAGCCTGTCCTGCTGCTGCAAGAGAAGATCCTCTAGTAGTGGTAGCCTGATAAAGGAAGAATGCTCATGCCCAGAAGTTCCCAATACCACACTCTCCTGGCACAATCCAGAGCCACTGGGATGATTTGGTCCCGGTCTTTCCTGAACATCTTCAGGAGAGGCCTTGGCAGAAAGTTCGAGTCTGAATGCGTCTCATAGAGAGATCATTTATAAGAACTCCAGCAGCCTGATATCTTGACTCAAAAAGATCCAGCCAAGTTGCTCTTTTTTTTCGGATGATGTCATGTGTCACCTTGTGATAGAACTGCCATTTGTGATCTGCTAGGTGCCACTGACTGAGCTTGGCTGCGCTGAGGTAAAAAGACCCACCAGGTGCTTCACGATCAGGGAGATGCAATGAAGCTCTAACCAACTTCAGAGGTGCAGTGTCTCTGGTCAAAGGACCCCGCCTTGTTGACTTGTTGCAGTACCACTTGGCCATAGGGTTGGTTGTGAGAACCTGTACTCATCTTCCCTCGAAGAACTGCAAGAAGACTTTTACAACCAAGCAAATGGCCATGAGCTTCAGAAGATTTATGTGGAGCTGGGATTCTACCAGATACCAGAGTTCTCTGATCTCCTCCTATTCCAAAATAACGTTCCAGCCTAGCAGGGACACATCCTTCACCATTGTCAACTCTGGGTGAGGACTGGAGAGGGGTCTGACACTGGTCAAGTTGCAGTCTAGCAATCACCACTGGTGACCATGTGTAGTCTTCTCTGAAACTGAATGACATCTCACAGGTTTCTTTCATGCTGGGCCCCCTGAGGCTTCAGCTCCCATTACAGAGTCCATATATGCCACCTGCCAAAGTGGAAAAGCTGGATGCATCAGGCCAACAGACCCAGAAACCTCAGAGCTGCTTTCACCAAGATTGTTGCATCATTGCATCTCCACAACCCGGGTGCCCGAGAGTCATGAAACTCTGCATAGTCCCATGATTACAGGGGCTCAGAAAATGCTGCAAGTAGCCCACTGCTGCAGGCTGTTAGGTTTACTCATCTGGCGCTGCCTTTTCTTATGCTCTTGGGTTCCTGGCTGCTGCTCCCTGCTCTTCCACCACTAAAATGGCAATCACCTGCCATTTTAAGTATTTCAAGCTGCCTTTTAAAGCTGCTCTGTAAGTAGTCCAGTTTAGCTTTTTCATTTGCTTTGCTTTTCCTTTTTCATCATGGCTTCCTTGGTTCCTACCTGATTTTCATAATCTGTCTGCCACGTGGTATTAGATGTCATTTCCATTTCTTTATCAATTACTATATAAGGGCCTTAATCAGGTTGGAAGGTCTGTTGCAACAAAGCAGAGTTTCTTCACTTATTTATCTGCTCGCTCCACCTGTGAATTAGGACTCTTTGCCTCAGTAGAATGCTGGTGTTGGATTACTGATTCCTGGCTCTTCAATCCTTTAAAGTCTTCATCCAGCCAGATTTTAAAAAAAAATGTTTACTCCTACTACGGTGGCAGTTTCTCGAGGGCCCTTGCCTGCCACATATTCCAATGTTTGGTGGCATCATGGCTTCTGGAAACAGTCACCCTTATCTCGAACAGCAGAAGACCCAGATCTAGATTACAAGAAGGCATCTAGCTCTGAACAGCTTGCAGTGCCAAACACTTCTGATTGTTTCCACGATGGTTCCGGGTGTTGATCTGGTTCTGTTCTTCAGCAACAAACTCAGGAACTGGACCAGTTAAGGAACAAGAATACTGCCCTGCTGACAGACTTTACTATATAAGTCTTACATTAGAGACTGGCACCGAAGCTTCAAAGAGGCAATTTGGAACTACCTCCTCTAGGCCATACCTTTCCTTCCAGATATGTAGAATAACTGCTAGAAAGATGGCCTTGCCCAGAAAGAAGGGTCTTGTGTTGCACTGCTTCTGTGTTCTTATTCCTGTTTTCAAACCTTTAAAGTAGAAAAAACATAATTACTTTAGGGCAGATTCCGATCTCATTGGGAAAGCCTTCCGTCCGAGTGGGATCCGGAGTGCATTCCGACCGACTCCCACTCCCGGACTCCGAACACATGAGTAAAATGCGCACACGCGCTTACAGACACGGGTCGCTCGGAGCCCCATTGAAGTCAATGGGAGCCTCTTGTACGACGCGCATATAGGCTCCCGTTGACGAAAAAAGTATGTTGCGCAAAAGAGCACCCCCTGTAGTGGGGATGCGTCTTTGCGACCCGCACTGTACATGCACGTGTTGGGAGGACCCTTGGGTCCCCCCTGCGACCGACTTGTAAGGCTACGGGTGAAGGGAGGTCCAGCGCTGACCCCCGAAGTACGCTTCCCGGAGCTTTTACGAGTCGGAATCCCTGTCTCGATCCGACTGTCTGAATTGTGCATCGTACTGGCTCGGTCGGAAATCGCCTCTATTGCAGGGCATGGTTTTCTTGCAGCCGACACGTACGGAGTGACCCGGAAACATCTCAATCGGCGATTTCACGTTTCCTGCATCGTACTTGCACGCTCGTACAGTTGTACGAGTTGGTCGGAAAACACACGTCCGGCTCGTACTTTTCCCTCCCGGATAGCATTTGGAGCCATTCCAAGTGAGATCGGATTCAGCCCCTTAGTGTGCTCTGTGTTGGGTTGAGACTCCTGCTTACCCTTATGTCTTGAAAGTTCACATGTATATTCCTATGTACCTGCGATCCACTGGAGATTTGAGGGTGTGGTGTCTACATTGAAAAGCCAGATTGACATCTCTGAGTCTTTGGGTTGACCTTGAGTTTTAGGGTATATATATATATATATATATATATATATATATATATATATATATATATATATATATATATATATATATATATATATATATATATATATAGATATATATATATATATATATATATATATATATATATATATATATATATTCACTGAAAAAACCATAGGTTATAGACCATATATAGTTAGGAATTAGCATTTACAAAACCTTGAAAATTCACTGAAAAAACCATAGGTTATAGACCATATATAGTTAGGAATTAGCATTTAAAAAACCTTATTTTACTCACACAAAACCATTGAAATTCCATATATAGTTAGTTGCACTAACTATATATCGCGCACCCGCAATCCACAGCTGATGATGTCACATATTACATCATTCATGACATGGTCAGTGACATCACTGATGACATCACTGATGACATCTCAAATGACATCACTGATGACATCATCCAGTGACTGTGTGTTTCTGAAAAGTTTAAATATGTTTTACATATTGAAGAATGAGTAGATGTAGAAGTGTCTGGATGAAGGATTTAGTAGGTGCGTGACTGACTGTATGAGTGAGTGATTAAATGTGTCTCACTGAGTGCATGGGTTAGTGACTAAACTGTCTTAATTTGTTCATCATTATATCTGTTGTTCTGTAAACTGCTGCATGTGTTGATCAGTAGCTATATGAGTAACTATATGGGTTATTGATTGATTGCCCAAGTATTTGTATGGGAGACTGAGTGTGTGTGTGGCTGGCTGGGAGGTGTGTGACTCTGTGCAGATCAATGTGTACTTGTATCAATGATTGTATAAGAGAGTAAGTATGTGTTAGTATATGTTTCAAAATGTAAGGTGCTCTATGTTTAACTGTATAGATTAGAAAATGGAAGTGTGATTGATTATTTACAGGACTGACTAGGTGTGTGAGTAACTCCATGGATGAGTGACAGAGTGTGAGAGTCTGTATAGGTGTATGAGTGCATATGATAGTGTTGTAAAGATGAGTGATTGTATGTATGAATGATTGTATGGGTAAATGAGTGAATGTGTGTGTAAACATAGGAATCACTGAGTGCGTATGTAGTAACTAGTATTGGTGTGTCAATGGTTTCAAAAATTATACTCTGTATTTAACACTGGGTGTAACAGAGGTTATATTAAAGTGTGAGGAGATGCATTGTATTGTCACATGAATGATATCATCAGTGATGTGGTCATTGATGTCAAATGAGATGTCATCAGTGATGTCATCAGTGATGTCATTTGAGATGTCATCAGTGATGTCATTTGAGATGTTATCAGTGATGTCATTTGAGATGTCATCAGTGATGTAATCTGTGATGTCATTTGAGATGTCATCAGTGATGTCATCAATGATGTCACTGACCATGTCATGAATGATGTAATATGTGACATCATCAGCAGTGGATTGCGGGTGCGCGATATATAGTTAGTGCAACTAACTATATATGGAATTTCAATGGTTTTGTGTGAGTAAAATAAGGTTTTTTAAATGCTAATTCCTAACTATATATGGTCTATAACCTATGGTTTTTTCAGTGAATTTTCAAGGTTTTGTAAATGCTAATTCCTAACTATATATGGTCTATAACCTATGGTTTTTTCAGTGAATTTCAATGGTTTTTTAATAGCAAATATCATAAGCTGTCGAATGTCAAGTACGTGGTAAGTGAAAACATTTTCGTGTTTATGCACACTGATCTGCTTTGAATGGTGCGCCCCCCCCCTCATTTCTATTAGGAGTACTCTCTCTTTGCACATAGTGAAGGGTAGTTAACGCAGGCCTTTGCCCCCGTTGTAATACGTCGTGCCTGCTTCTCTCTCCATTTGATTGATTGTTATCCAAGTATTTACTGTTTTAGAATTGGTTCTCTTTGGTTCATTCTCTATTTACAAACAAACACAGAGTCGCAATACTCTGTTTAGTCTTTGCAGATAACGAAAAATCGTGTAAAAAAAAAGAAAAGGAATCGAGCAAAATCAGTAGGCCACTAATGGGATCTCTTTTTGACCTCGCTTAAATAGAAACATTAGGAACAACCCCTCATGACAAATACAAAACTAGTGAGATGAACTGAACTCCACACAATGATGGCTGCAAAACAGCTCGGCTCCGCCACCCACCCCGCCCAAAATAACGATAAAGAGCGGCTGCCATGATTGGTTGCGGAATGGCCACGACGGAGCTACGAAATGGTGCTGCTCTCATGCTAACCCCAGCTTCAGTCTGAAACATCCAGAAACACTGTAGACTACCAATTCGATCAGTTCCGGTAGCGCCCCAATGTAACCCGGTAGAGAATAACTAGCCCTCCCCTCTTTGACTGATGGTTCTTGTTGCCTGTCCCTTCTGTTGTCATTTAACAGAACTATTTAGCCTGCTGAAAGGGGTTGTGTTCCGACCGCTGGTTGGTGGAGACATTTTGACTATATTCTGGACCTGCGTTGTCGCGTAATGCGTCATATGACGCGCCGCGTTAGCGCATCCGGAAGTCATCCGGGGCGCGCAGCGCGTAACGTAAGCATAACAAGTCATGTGACTTGTTAATAAAACTTTTCATTGGTTCATTTTACTTTTCTTATTCTAATGATGAAAGGCTTGGTCATATGACCTAAAAATTACGCTTTTTATTACTTCCGAACATTATTTTTTCTTAAATATATGTTATAATGTTCCAGGCTAATGTACTTTCCCGGAAAATTTACAACTGTCCTGCAAGTAAAATATATTCTTTTTTCGAGAAAAAGAGCGTTTCTTCGTCCCATGACGGAGCCGTTGAGCAAAAGAGGGTCGACCTGCTGTCTTAGTCGCCGATACGCCTGAATATGAGATTCTTATCGATCACTTTATGTTGCAGGAGTAGAAAACACAACAGCCCTTGACCATTTATCTTTACTGCGTTCCTTCGTATTATACCTTTTACCCTTCATGTAATTGGTCTGCTTTATTTCACTTGCCTTTTAATGATTCTAAAACAGTGACTATTATTAAAAACTTTACCAATGTATATACTACTACCATGTTTTCTTTTAAAAACCTTTATTGTGAACATTTCATTATACAAATACGAGCCTATAACCACGTGGGCCGGCCACGGAGCAAACTGTAATCGTATATGATGAGTAGACATTTACACTGTAGAGGAACGTAACGGGCGGGCCATTAGGTTGCAAGAACTAAGGTGTCTAACAGTTACGGAATCGGTGGACGTACATTTTATAATTAAAATACGACAGGGCCAGTTACAATAAAATTATCTAGATATACATTTGCGGGCAAGTACCATGGGTGACGTTAATTCGAACTTTCAATAGTACAGTAATCAATAACACATCAGAACTTAATATCAATAGGGATGTCGAAATATTCAATCAATTCTCGTCCCCGCCCGCCATGTGCTTCAAAACTGCATACGTATCTCGTGATTTCAAGGTTCTGCAACCAGTACACAACAAGGAGTTACGAGTCCCATTTATTCCGGCGACATTTTGGGCGAGGACGGGCAGGTCCAGGATATAGTCAAAATGTCTCTACCAACCATCGACTATGATGATGTTCATATGCTGTATTTATTAGAGTAACACTCATCTGTCCACATGAAATTAATTTGCCACAATCTAAACATGTCATTTTAATCTTTCCAAAGTTCTTCTAAATATTTGGGACCGTTTCCCTTGCCTCTGATGCTGTCAGTGCCACTTCTTTGATGAATGTACTAGCAGGTCAGGGGTTCTCCTCCAAATCTCTCTTTTATGCAGCACTATAATTAATTGGTGCCACCTCTCCATATGACGATGCATGGTATAGTTACCATAACTATATTTTTTTTCGGTTCCTCTGGAGAGTTCATCGTGGCAGATGAAGCGTGTAACGTACCGGGCATTTACCTTTTTTTGCATGTACAGGAAAGGAAAAAAAATCGAGCGTCCGAGTTCTAAGGTGTCCCAGGGCCATTTTAGTGGACCAGGCCCAAATCCAAAGAACAGGCCGCCATTTTGAGAGTCCTGTTGCAGCCGCCTGTCGCTGTAGCATCAAGAGCAGCCGAAACTCAGCTGAATGGCAACTGAAACGATAAAGGGGCGCCCCACTACAGCAGACGAGCCTCCACCTAGGAAGGCCCGTTTACACCGCCTCCCCCCCCCCCTTCGGGCACCCCACGCCGTTATTCGGAGCAGTATTGTAGGATGGCCACACCAGTGCGGCAACTTGCTAGACATCACCTCGGTGGTAACCGAATCTCAGCGCCTTGTGGTGTCTTCTATTCAGAAAACATTGTTGTGCTGCCTTCGACCTATTCGCCGCAAGTGCGCACGCAACTCAGCTGCATAGCTTGCTAGACACCACCTCGGTGCTAACCGAATCTCAGCGCCTTTTGGTCTCTTCTATTCCAAAAATATTGTTGCGCTGCCTTTGGCCCCATTCGCACATCGGTCCGCTACTGCCGCCATCTCACAGGCCAACGGGGCGCCCCACGCCGACTTTCAGCATTGTAGGATGGCCACACCAGTGCACCTTACTAGACACCACCTCGGTGCCATCCGGATCTTGGCATCTCAGCGCCTTGTGGTGTCTTCTATTCAGAAAATATTCTTGCGCTACCTTTGCCCCATTCACACATCGGTCCGCTACTGACGCCATCTCACAGGCTAATGGGGCGCCCCACGCCGAGTTTCAGCATTGTAGGATGACCACACCAGTACAGCAACTTGCTAGACATCACCTCGGTGCCATCCGGATCTCGGCGCCCCACTGCAGATGAAGTGCCTCTCAACTATGAAACCACCACGGTGACATCCGGATCTTGGCGCCTTGTGCTGGTTCCGGCCTATTCACACATCGGTCCGCCACTGACGCCATCTCACAGGCTAATGGGGCGCCCCACGCCGAGTTTCAGCATTGTAGGATGACCACACCAGTACAGCAACTTGCTAGACATCACCTCGGTGCCATCCGGATCTTGGCATCTCAACGCCTAGTGGTATCTTCCATACAGAAAATATTGTTGCGCTGCCTTTGGCCCCATTCGCACATCGGTCCGCTACTGACGCCATCTCACAGGCCAACGGGGCGCCCCACGCCGACTTTTACCATTGTAGGATGGCCACACCAGTACCACAACTTGCTAGACACCACCTCGGTGCCATCCGAATCTTGGCATCTCAGCGCCTTGTGGTGTCTTCTAGTCAGAAAATATTGTTGCGCTGCCTTTGGCCCCATTCGCACATCGGTCCGCTACTGACGCCATCTCACAGGCCAACGGGGCGCCCCACGCCGACTTTCAGCATTGTAGGATGGCCACACCAGTGCTGCAACTTGCTAGACACCACCTCGGTGCCATCCGGATCTTGGCGCGTTGTGCTGCCTTCGGCCTATTCGCACATCGGTCCGCTACTGACGCAAACTCACAGGCCAACGGGGCGCCCCACGCCGACTTTCAGCATTGTAGGATGGCCACACCAGTGCTGCAACTTGCTGGACACCACCTCGGTGCCATCCGGATCTTGGCGCGTTGTGTTGCCTTCGGCCTATTCGCACATCGGTCCGCTACTGACGCCGCCTCACGTGCCAACGTATTTTCTCCGCATTTTATACCCTATGCCGCATAACAGGTCATGTGACTTGTTTATAAAACTTTTCATTGGTTCATTTTACTTTTGGTTTCCTAATGATGGAAGGCTTGACCATATGACCTAAAAACAACACTTTTCATTGGATGAAAACTTTTTTTTTTTCCCAAACGATGAAAGCCCCACCTTGTTTCTGGATGTTTCAGACTGAAGCTGGCGTCAGCATGAGAGCACCACCATCTCGTGGCTCCGTCGTGGTCATTCCGCGAGCAATCATGGCAGCCGCTCCCCACCAGAAGCCTACAGGAGTCGGGGGCCCCCAAAACTTTTGATGAATCCTCAAGGCGGAGGGGACGCTTTCGAGAATGGGGTCCAAGACCTAGCAGACAAGCGTCCGATTTCCAAGGTGTCCCAGGGCCATTTCAGTGGACCAGGCCCAAAAAGGAAACAGCCTGCCGCCATTTTGAGAGTCCTGTGACAGCCGCCTATCGCTGCACCGCAAGAGTGGGCGCAACTCAGCTGAATTGCGGCTTTTGACACAGTGGACCAAAAGCGGACGGAATGGCAACTGAAACGGTAAAGGGGCGCCCCACTACAACAGACGAGACTCCACCTGGAGAGGCCCGTTCACGCCGCCTCCCCCGGGTCGCCCCACGCCGTTATTCGGAGCAGCATTGTAGGATACCAAAACCAGTGCGGCAACTTACTGGACATCACCTTGGTGCCATCGTTCTGCTGCCTTGGAACTATTCGCACAACAGTTTGCTACTGATGACCCACCCCCCGCGACGCCCCACGCCAGAAATCTGGACGTTGTGCTGCGTTGGGACTATTCGCACAGCCGACCGCTACTTCGTTGTTTTTCCCTAAAAATGTTTATATGTTATTACTGTTTTTGTTTTCTTGTATATATTTATAAGTTATTAAAGTTTTATAATCTTACTACTTTGTTGGAGTGCTATATATTTTTAATGTGACACATAATTGTAAAAACTTTGATGTACAAAGAGTCATCCCTGGAATCTTCCGCTTCAGGCTCGGTCCCCTCCCCAATCACAATACAGGATGGTTTTCAGATAATAGGAACGCGTCTGCTGTGACGGATCTCATCGAGTGTGGGCCTTGATCTACTATAACTCCTTTGAAGAGGGGTGATTCTTTACAGCTGGGGCCATAAACTACATCTGCAGGGCTAGCTGATACCCTAGGACCGGCCTGGACAATCGGACACAGAGGAAAAGGAGTGTCAGAGGGTGCGGTAGTGAATAGGGCGAAAGGGAGGTGTCGGGCGGGCACAGGGTGTGATTCTCAGGGAAGAGCAGCGCAGATGGGGGGTGGTTTATTACCCATGCATAAGACAGAGAGCGGGGTGACCACTGCCTGGGGGAGATGCTTGCGAGGGTGGGGAGCCATGCTAAGGATCGACAGCGTGCACAGAGTGGGTCTGGTCAAGGCATCTAAAATGACTGCCGTGCACGACAAAAGTGTGGCATTTGAAAAAAGGCAAGATGGCGCAGACAATGTTTTTCAACACTTCCTGATTTCCTTCGAATCGAACGTTAACAGACGTTGGGGCATATTACCAAAGTTAAGCGATATTTATCCCTAACGATGCTTAGCAACGATTTTTTTACCGCTAAGCATCGTCAGAAATTATCGCAGATAAACCTTGCTATTATCAAGGTTTATCGCAAATACGATAAAAAACGACCGCAATGCATTAATATCGCTGAAAACTCAGCGATATTCATGCATTACCGAGCTAATGCTCTTAGCCATGTTATCCACCTCCCATTGGATAACATGGCTAAGAACTGCTCAGGGCAGGTGCTAGCTTTTGGAGATATTCGCGCTTATCGCGAATATTTCCAAAAGTTGATAATAGGAGATAGCGATGTTAGCGACTGTTTCCAGTCGCTAACATCTTGGCATGCCCACTTTGCATGTCATTAGTGATAAATATCACTCACATGCAAAGTGGGGCCCAAGATGGTCGCTATCTCCTACTAGCCGTCGCTAACTGGTGTTAGCAACAGCTAGGTAATACAGATATAATTTTATCTCCGCAAAGCGGAGCGCTGTTACAGATATATATCTTGTTTTTGAACGTTAATTTCTCAAAATCCACTGAAGCACATATATTGAGACCTAGCAAAGGCACATCGAGCTACCAGTCCCTACAATTTTGCCAAGTTTCGTGCAAATCCATTCAGCCGTTCGATTATTATTATTATTTATTTTTTTGCCCCGCGGGGCCCTTTTAAAACCTCCACATCAAACCTAAGAGGTCAAGGAGGATCTACTATGCCCCCTTATGGTCATTTGCCCCTTCGCTTTGGCCTCCTCTTGTCTCTCGATCCTACCGAGAGACAAGATGGCGGCCGCTACGGACTGTTTGCAATGTTTACAGACGCCGGAGAACCAATCAGCTTCGCAAACCTCCGTTACGCGAAGCGGAGCGCTGTTACAGATATATATCTTTTTTTGAACGTTAATTTCTCAAAATCCACTGGAGCACATATATTGAGACCTAGCAAAGGCACATCGGGCTACCAGTCCCTAATATTTTACCAAGTTTCGTGCAAATCCATTCAGCCGTTCGATTATTATTATTATTATTATTTTTGCCCCGCGGGGCCCTTTTAAAACCTCCACATCAAACCTAGGGGGTCAGCGAGGATCTACTATGCCCCCTTATGGTCATTTGCCCCTTCGCTTTGGCCTCCTCTTGTCTCTCGATCCTACCGAGAGACAAGATGGCGGCCGCTACGGACTGTTTGGAATGTTCACAGACGCCGGAGAACCAATCAGCTTCGCTTCACAAAGCTCCGTACCGCGAAAAGTCCGCGAACCGGAGCGCTGCCCGGTCCGCTGTTACAGATATATATCTTTTTTTGAACGTTAATTTCTCAAAATCCACTGGAGCACATATATTGAGACCTAGCAAAGGCACATCGGGCTACCAGTCCCTACAATTTTGCCAAGTTTCGTGCAAATCCATTCAGCCGTTCGGGCTAAAAGTGAGGCCAACCGCCCTATGGAAAACTCAATGTTAAAAACACGTTTTGGGACCCCCCTTTTTTCTCTGCCCCCCCTTGACGAACCCCCCCAAATTTTCAAGGGCTGCTCAGAAACAAAATGTGCCATTTTCCTGAAAGTTTCAGCCAATTCCGTCCACAAACGCCAAAGTTATTAGACATAGAATTTTCAAAAATCCCATAGAGAAAAAATCCTAACTATATATACCTACTGGCGACCGCCAGTAGATAATATATATATATATATATATATATATATATATATATATATATATATATATTCACTGAAAAAACCATAGGTTTCACACCAGTTACAGTTAGGAATTAGCATTTAGAAAACCTATTAAATTCACTGAAAAAACCATAGGTTTTACACCAGTTATAGTTAGCTGGAAATTTTACTCGCATAAAACCATTGAAATTCCCACGTTATAGTTAGTTGGACTCACTATAACTTGCGCGTGCAATGCACTGCTGATGACGTAACATATTACATCACTCATGACATGGTCAGTGACATCACTCATGACATCACTGATGACGCCATCCAGTGAATGTGTGTCTTTCTGAAAAATAAATGTGTTATATAAGTATATGTAAAAGGTGATGGAAGAATAAATGTTTAAATAAGTGTTTACATAGATTTTTTTTATTAATTGGTTAACTGGTTTATTAAGTGTATCTTAGTGAATACATATATTAGAGAGTCATCTTTAAATATTTAAATATATGTATTAGTGTTTCACTTTGTGTATAAGTGGCTGCATGGGTTGGTGAGTAGCTACATGTGTATGTATATGGGTTATTAGATGTTTTTCTTAGTATCAGTATGAGTGTTTGTATGGTTTAGTGGGGGTATTACTTAGCACATAGATGCATGAATGACTGACTCTCTGATATGTGTTTTGAAGACAGCATATGTGCAGGACTGTATGGGTGGATGAGTGTGTATATGTGTGTGTTAGTGAGTGAATGACTGTCTCACTAGTGTCTTTATCAGTAACTACATATGTTTTAATGTAGTATATGTGAATATTGATGTATATAAGTGAGTATATGTGAGAGTGAGGGATTGTAAGAGTTCCTGTTTAAATAAGTATGTGTTTCTATAAGTGATTGTTTAAGAGAGTAAGTATGTGTAAGTTTCCTTAGAAGTAAGGTGGTAGTGTGTGTATAGCTGTATATGCAAATAAATGGATGTTCAATAGTTTATTTGCATGTGTGAGTATGTGTGAGAGTATCTTTTGGATGACTGTCGGTGTGTAACAGGATGTATAGGTGTATCACTACATATCATGAGTGAGTATATGTATGAGTGACTATATAGAACTGTTGGTGAATGAGTGGATGTGTATATAGATGGTGGAATTATTGAATTGGTTGTTGTAACTGGTATGGGAATCTCCATTTTTTTGAAAAATTTAGTTTCTATTTTTGAATATGTGTTTCAAGGGTTACATTACAGTGAAAGGAGGTCTGTCACTCTGTCACAAGGATGGTGTCATCAGTGATGTCATGAGTGATGTCACTGACCATGTCATGAGTGATGTAATATGTGACGTCATCAGCAGTGCATTGCACGCGCAAGTTATAGTCCAACTAACTATAACGTGGGAATTTCAATGGTTTTATGCGAGTAAAATTTCGAGCTAACTATAACTGGTGTAAAACCTACGTTTTTTTCAGTGAATTTAATAGGTTTTTTAAATGCTAATTCCTAACTGTAACTGGTGTGAAACCTATGTTTTTTTCAGTGAATTTCATAGGTTTTTTAAATGCTAATTCCTAACTATAACTGGTGTGAAACCTATGGTTTTTTCAGTGAACTTCATAGGTTTTGTAAATGCTAATTCCTAACTATATATAGGGCCTCAAACCTAAGTTTTTTCAGTGAATTTCATATGTTTTTAATAGCTAATTTCTATAGCTATGAAATATAATATTTTTTATAATAAATCCTATATTGTATATTTATATAATACTTTTTTGTGTATATTTTTCCCTTTTTTTTTTTGCCTTGGTGCGCTCCCGATGCGCGTACCGGTGAACGCACGCGTAAGCGCAGTGTTGCGGCGCGCCCGGGTGCGCGTACCGGTGTGCGTCCCGTTAGCGCTATTGCCGCGAACGAAAACAACTTTGTGACGTGTCACGTAGCCGCGTGATGCGTCTTATGACGCACGGCGTAAGCGCACCCGGAAGCGCCCGAGCGCATACGATCGCGCAACGTAAGCGCCGCCGGGCACGCCCCCGGGCGTGCACCGGGGCACGTAGCGTAAGCGCGTCGGGTCATGTGACCTGAAAATAAAACTTTTCATTGGTTCAGAACAGTTTTGGTTTCCAAATGATGAAAGCCCCCACCTTTTTTCCTCATTCTCACTTTGTTCTTTGAGTGAGGAAGCCCTGCTTTTTTCTCAGAGATATGGCTAAAGTACTGTCAGCAGCTGGAGCATCTGCCCCACCACCACCACCACAACCACCACAAGGACCACCAGAACATCACATTGGTGGTCAAGAAGAAGAGGAGGAGGAGGAGGAAGAGGAGGAAGAGAGAAGGCAGTTCCTGCCAGAAGACAATACCCCTATAACCTAGGGAGCACTTTATATGGGAGTTTTATAAAATCCCAAGGGGTTCCAAAAAAGTAAACGCTGCAAAGGTGACCTGTCTCATCTGTGGCGCTGTACTATCCAGGGGGAACCCTGCCAAAAAATATTCATTTGGCAATCACACAATGATTCGCCACATGCAACGATTGCATCCCAATAACTATTCTGCAGCAGAGGTGAGAGAACTGTGCAGAAACCTTCCCCAATCGTCTTCCAGAACCTCAACAACCAAAGAACCCACTCCATTGGGTCCAGAGGCAAGGGAGATGGTGCCAAACATACAAACCAAGTTTGGTGGATACAAAATCGTTTGCATTGTTTGTGGAAAAACAATTACCTATGGTGAGCAAAGTATTAATCTCATCAACCTTGCTTGTGACAACCACCAGTCCCGAAAGAAGCCTTAATTTTTTCTGTTTTTTGTTTGCTCCAGTTGAGCCGTTTACAATTCCCTGTTTTTTGTTTGTCCCCGTAAAAAATACAAAAAAATATTAAATTCTTCATAAAAGCCAAAAAAAGTAAAAAAAAATCAAAAAAACAATAAAAAAATATAAAACAACAAAAAGAATAAAAAAACAGTTCTTTTTAGAACTACCTCTAATTTATGAAAAAAATGCTACATTTTTTGAAAACTCTGTCATTCTTTTTTCTCCAGGGTACGGGTACCGGTACGCTCCCCGGTACGCGTACCGGGGCACGCACCAAAAAAAAAATGAAGGAGTGAGCATGACGGAAGGACACAGAGAGAGTGATGTTAAGAGAAAGAGAGCTAGAGGGAGCAACACAGAAGGACTGTGTATTAGATAGTAAGACAGAGAGAAGGTGTAATAGGGTGTAAGTGAGAAAAGGAAAATGAATAAGGGAGCAAAACAAGGGAAGAGAGAGGAAGAAAACTAAAGCAGAGGTACTGGGAGAGTGTGAGTGGGTGTTGAAAGAAAGGGAAGGACAGTAAAGGATGGGGAATGAGGGGTAGTGACGGAACCGGAGTAAAGGAACAACGGTGAGGGAGGGTTAGAAAAGAGCAGTGACTGTAAGTAAAGAGGGGTGAAAGAGGGTGGATAAAAGTGAATAAGGGTAAGACATGGGGAGTGACAGAGAGAAAGGAGAGAGAGAGTAAAGGAAGGAGTGACTGAAAGGGAGTGAGTGAAGTAGCAAAGAAAGGTAAGTGAGGGAGTGTGGGTGAGTTGTAGGGAGTGAGCATGACGAAAGAGTATTGACAGAGTGAGGGGACAGAGACAGCGACGGTAAGAGAGACAGAGTGAGGGAACGGAAGTGAGGAACTGTGAGGACAGACGGACTGAGAGAAGGAGTGAGAGGAGTGAAGTAAATGAGTAAGGGAAAGGGAATGAGTGAGGGAGCAAAGGAAGGGAACAGAGGGTAAGGGAAGTAAAGCAGGGGGACTGAAAGAAGTTGAATGTGGGAGGGGAGTTAGGGAAAGGGGAGTAAACATGGAGGATAAGAATAAGTGAGGGAAGCAGAGTAAGAAAACAGGAGTGAGGTAGGGTGAGAAAATAGTAGTGAGGTTAAAGCAAAGGGTGATGACAAACTACATTTTTTTAGTCACACTTACCATATAATTAATGTAACTTTAATTACATTTTTTACTACACTTTGTATATGTGAAAGAGAGAAGAAAAAATAAGTTATAATTAGTAAAATATATATTTTAAAATAAAAGATACAAATGAAGAGGTTAAAAATCATAACAGTGTATTAAGAAATAAAGTACGAGTGAAAGACACAGAAAGGGAAATAAAGTAATGTTGAAGGACAAAAAGAGGGTAAAAGAAATAGAAGGAGAGCAAATTACTAAGAGTAAGGCATATAGATTCACTGACAGAGAGGAAGAGAAGAAGAGAGAAATGAACTGAAGGTGAGAAAGATACTAAAAGAATGTGAGTTAGCAAAACTAAATCAGGAAACAGGAGTAAGTAAAAAGAGAATGACTGAGAGGGAAAGGAGTCTGATTGAGGATGCATTTAGAAGAATGAGGAATGGAAGATAACTGAGAGTAAGTGAAGGGAGAGAGGATAATATGGAAGGATTGAGGGAAAAGGAGTGAGGAAGTTAGTAGACAGAGAGACTAAGGGAAGGACTGAGTGAAGTGGAGTACAAGGAGTGAGGAAATTAAAGTGAGTAAGGGAGCAAAAGAAGGAAAGAGGAGAAGAGGACTAAAGCAGTGGTACTGAGAGAAAGTGATTCGGTGATGAAAGTAAAGAGAAGGACATTGAAAGATAGGAAATGAGGGGTAGTAATGGAACATGACTAAAAGAAATGGGGTGAAGAACGATAAGAGAGGAGCAGTGAAGTTCTTGTAAGAGAAATGATAGAAGGTAGATAAACACAAGTGAACATAACACAAGGAGAGTGAGGGACTGAGGACATAGAGGTAGTGAACGGAAAATAGAGAGAAGAGGTCAAAAGAAAGGAGCAAACAAAGATAAGCGAGGGAGAGTGGGTGAGTTATAGTGACAGAGTGCGACAATACTGGTGAGTGAGTAAAGAGGAATTACTAAAAGAGCAAAGGAGGAAAAGACGGAAAAGGGAAGTAAAGCAGAGAGACTGAAAGCTGAAAAGTGGTGCAAGGGAGAGAGGGGATGCAGACAGTTGAAATGGAAATGAGGGGTTATGAAAAAAGTGGAGTAAACGAATGGGTGTGAAACAGAGTGAGAAAAAGGCAGTGTGAGTGAGTAAAGAGAGCTCAAAGAGAGAGGAAAAAGGAAAGTGAGTGTGAGACAATGGGAATACAATATAAATTACACAATACAAACTATAGAATAATTTGTACAACATGTTAGATAGTTTATTTTTGCTGTTCTCTGAACATATTAAATTTCACTAAAAACAGTGAGTTCAAACTATTCATCATATGACAGCGGAAAAAAAAATACAATCAAAAAAATTGTGTTTAAAAAAACCCATATAAACTTACAAATCACATATGTACACTAATCTTTGATTCACTTACTTTTCCTTTAGGCCAAATAGTACATCGTGAAGGTCCTTTTCGTTGGAAGGTACTCTGCTGTTCTCTAAAAATTCCATTTCATCGACTTTCTAGAAGAAAAGCTCCAAGAACATCTGAAATATGTTTCAATGTTTTCATCTCGAGCACTTTGGGGCAGAAGCCCGATTATACTCACTCGCTCAGCTGACCAAAACGCTGTTCGAACTCCAGAGCGGCCGCCATCGCAGGCGTGCACCCTGACCATGCCTCCTTGAGGCCACGCCCCCTCCCGCCCAGTTAAAAGGCTGCTGAATAATAGCGCCGGACTGGTAAGAATCACTCCTGAGGCGGAAAGCCGGGAGTTGCAGTTGTTTGTATATTTTAAAATTGACTGTCACCTAATTTTCATGTTATTTTAAAACCTGCACATCTCAAGCACTTTGGGGCAGAAGCCGGATTATACTCACTCGCTCAGCTGACCAAAACGCTGTTCGAACTCCAGAGCGGCCGCCATCGCAGGCGTGCACCCTGACCATGCCTCCTTGAGGCCACGCCCCCTCCCGCCCAGTTAAAAGGCTGCTGAATAATAGCGCCGTCCTGGTAAGAATCACTCCTGAGGCGGAAAGCCGGGAGTTGCAGTTGTTTGTATATTTTAAAATTGACTGTCACCTAATTTTCATGTTATTTTAAAACCTGCACATCTCGAGCACTTTGGGGCAGAAGCCCGATTATACTCACTCGCTCAGCTGACCAAAACGCTGTTCGAACTCCAGAGCGGCCGCCATCGCAGGCGTGCACCCTGACCACGCCTCCTTGAGGCCACGCCCCCTCCCGCCCAGTTAAAAGGCTGCTGAATATTAGCGCCGGACTGGTAAGAATCACTCCTGAGGCGGAAAGCCGGGAGTTGCAGTTGTTTGTATATTTTAAAATTGACTGTCACCTAATTTTCATGTTATTTTAAAACCTGCACATCTCGAGCACTTTGGGGCAGAAGCCCGATTATACTCACTCGCTCAGCTGACCAAAACGCTGTTCGAACTCCAGAGCGGCCGCCATCGCAGGCGTGCACCCTGACCACGCCTCCTTGAGGCCACGCCCCCTCCCGCCCAGTTAAAAGGCTGCTAAATAATAGCGCCGGACTGGTAAGAATCACTCCTGAGGCGGAAAGCCGGGAGTTGCAGTTGTTTGTATATTTTAAAATTGACTGTCACCTAATTTTCATGTTATTTTAAAATCTGCACATCTCAAGCACTTTGGGGCAGAAGCCCGATTATACTCACTCGCTCAGCTGACCAAAACGCTGTTCGAACTCCAGAGCGGCCGCCATCGCAGGCGTGCACCCTGACCACGCCTCCTTGAGGCCACGCCCCCTCCCGCCCAGTTAAAAGGCTGCTGAATAATAGCGACGGACTGGTAAGAATCACTCCTGAGGCGGAAAGCCGGGAGTTGCAGTTGTTTGTATATTTTAAAATTGACTGTCACCTAATTTTCATGTTATTTTAAAACCTGCACATCTCGAGCACTTTGGGGCAGAAGCCCGATCATACTCACTCGCTCAGCTGACCAAAACGCTGTTCGAACTCCAGAGCGGCCGCCATCGCAGGCGTGCACCCTGACCACGCCTCCTTGAGGCCACGCCCCCTCCCGCCCAATTAAAAGGCTGCTGAATAATAGCGCTGGACTGGTAAGAATCACTCCTGAGGCGGAAAGCCGGGAGTTGCAGTTGTTTGTATATTTTAAAATTGACTGTCACCTAATTTTCATGTTATTTTAAAACCTGCACATCTCGAGCACTTTGGGGCAGAAGCCCAATTATACTCACTCGCTCAGCTGACCAAAACGCTGTTCGAACTCCAGAGCGGCCGCCATCGCAGGCGTGCACCCTGACCACGCCTCCTTGAGGCCACGCCCCTCCCCTATCCACATAATGTGCATCTACCGGAAGCGCAACCATCATTACCCATTAGGTATGGTAGAAGGGATATACTGGCTCTAAGGCCTAGCTCAGGCGAAACGTGTAAGGGTTATCCCCCCATGAACCATCTCTGGGGACCCGTTTCATGTTTTAACTGTCGACGGACGACCCTGTGGATAGATCCAGAAACGCCCAAAAATGTCCTCCAGCAAAATTCCAGTAGCCCCAGTCTTAAGGGAGGTCTAATAAACGCCCGCTCACTGTGTTGCCACAGTCAAGATATCCACGATCTAATCATGGATCATGACCTTGACCTTCTCTTCATAACAGAGACGTGGCTTAACGACTCTTCCAATCCAGATTTGGTCACCGCGCTCCCACCCGATTTCACCATCTTTAGACAAGACAGACCAATTGGCCGCGGTGGGGGAGTTGCACTTATCGTAAAAAAGTCCCTCCCATGTCACACGTTTGACCTGGGCATACACAAGGGAGGAGAGAGTATCGGATTCTCGATCAAGCTTAATGCCTCTACCTCTTTCTCGGGGGGCCTAATATACCGTCCACCAGGCAACGCCACCCCCTTCATAGACTCCCTGGGTGACATCTTAGGGCCTCTCATGTTACGTTACCCCCACTTTACTCTGATGGGAGATATGAACCTGCAATTGGAGTCGCTCGACGACCCACATGCCATCTGCTTTCAACACACCCTGAACATCTTTGGCCTGAAACAATTGGTGACTGCCCCTACCCATCAAGCCGGGCACACACTTGATGGCATATGCTCCAATCTAGGCACTTTGACCACGTCCACACCCATCCCCCTAATCTGGACTGATCACAGCTTTATTCCCTTTGAAATCCACCAACGAGAAAAAACACCCCCAACAAAAAAGCGATCTTCATCAACTTTCGCAGTAAATTGGAAAAAGATTACTGATTGCATTAAGTTGGACTCCCAGATATTGGCACAGGCTCCAAAGCTTGTGGGGAATACGTCCGTAGACTCACGCAACTTCCATGACTGGATGGATCAAATCATCCTAGAAAACTCAAACCCCAAAAGTGGCCATGCCCAGTCCTCCAGAAGGAAACTGAGTGCACCGTGGTATACACAGGCTTTAACAGAGAGCCACCTGCTTTGCAGAATAAAAGAAAGGATATGGAGGAAAACATACGATGAGGCATCTAAAATCATCTATATCCACCAGAGAAAATTATATCTCTCAAGCATAAAAACCGCCAAGAAAGACTACTATATCAAAGTCATTAATAACGCCCATCAGAAGCAAAGTAAGATCTTCTCGATTGTAAAATCATTCACTCACCCCAAGGCCCTCCAACCCGAAATTCCCCCATCGGAAACCCTATGCAACCAAATTGCAGACTTCTTCGAGGAAAAGATAACAATCATCCAGAAGGATTTCCTTCCGCCCCCAGCCACTTTGATCTTTGAACCACTTAACCAGGATGTTAACACCCAACACACCCTGGGCCGCTTTCAACCTGTCTCCCTCCAACAGACGCGAAAAGCCATCCTGGCCTGTAAATCCGGGGCTCCCATGGACTCATGCCCTCCCCGTATATTACATCATTTAATTGACGCAGTCAACCCCAACATCAATGCGATCATAAACGCATCTCTAAACACTGGGGAAGTTCCAAATGAATGGAAAAAAAGCCATCATGAAGCCCCTGATGAAGAAACCCAACAAAGCAACAACGGACTTGTCGAACATGCGCCCAATATCACTCCTGCCAGTATTGGGAAAAATCACGGAACAGATGGTGTATCATGAGCTAAAAACCTTTGTGGAAGAACACAACCTCCTCCACCCACAACAGTCAGGTTTTCGTCCCAGACATTCCACCGAAACCGCTTTGATCGAACTCGCTGACTCCATCAAGTTCCTACAGGATGAGGGCAGGAAAGCTGTCCTTATCCTGCTTGATTTAACGGCAGCGTTCGACATCATCTCTCATGTCATCCTGATTGATAGGATGAGAGAGATTGGCGTGACAGATACAGCGCTGGCCTGGATCAAATCCTTCCTGACTAACAGGTCAAAATCTGTATCTTTGGGTCCCCATCTATCCAGCGAGAAAACCATCGCATCCGGCGTGCCGCAGGGGTCCATTCTAAGCCCATTGCTTTTTAACATCTATATGGCACCCCTCCTTGCTGTGATAGAGTCGCATGGGATCCTAGTCACGTCATACGCGAACGACACCCAACTAGTCGTCTCAATTGACAAAAATTGTACGAACGCAGAACAGAGGTTCCAGAATTGCCTTAAGGAGGTGTTCCAATGGTTAAAGAAGAACCATCTGAAATGCAATAGCGGGAAAACGGAAATCCTCCCACTAGGCAAAGACCATCTCTTCTGCCCTAAGGACTGGTGGCCAAAGGACTCAATGGCCCCACCCAGCACAGTGATCTCCACGCGAAACTTGGGAGTCCAATTTGATGCGGCCCTCTCTTTCGATGAGCATGTCAGAATCACAGCTGGTCGCTGCTTCGGCCTCATCAAATCCCTTAAGAAATCCTTCGACTTTCTCCCCATTACAGCCAGGAAATCTGTCGTGGTCGCTTTAATACTCTCACGACTTGACTACTGCAATGGGTTAATGGCGGGAATAAAAAGGGCCACGCTGAAGAAATTGCAGAGTGTTCAACACGCTGCGGCAAGACTAGTCCTAAAACTACCCAGGAAATCCTCAGCCTCCGCAGCACTAAATATTCTTCATTGGCTGCCACTGCATAAGAGGATTCTCTATAAACTCTTATTTACAGTTTTTAATGCTTGAAAAACACAGGACCAAAGTATCTTGCCAAGCGTCTTGTGTACTGCGACCCAGTGCGCTGCCTTAAAATCCCAAGGTATAAATATAAAACTAGGGGAGGAAAAACTTTCACAGTCTTGGCAGCAAGGGCATGGAACAACTTGCCACTAAACCTAAGACTTATCGATTCCGAAAGTATTTTCAGGAAACACCTGAAAACTTGGATTTATCAGCAACCTGACAATTTTGTGATGGCAGCTATCTAGATGTTCCACCAACCCTAATACAAACACTTAGCGCCAAGATGCTCCTTCCGGAGCGATAGGTCGCGCTCTACAAATACCCACAAATACAAATACAAATATACTCCTTGTGTTCAGTCATGACTCTTTGCTCATTCCTTCACCTTTCCTTAAGGCCAAATAGTGTCAGATGTATCAGTATATTTTCAAATTACTTAAAACAAACTCTAAAATTACCGTTTTCCCGACGTTCTGAAAGAAAGGCTCAAACAACATTTTCACAATATTTAAATATTCATAATTCCATCTCTGGCTCTCTCATGTTGAACATTTCCTATAATACTGATATCACTTACTATGCGATCCACTTACCGTACCTTTATGAGAACTATAATTTTTATATTATCTTCATCACTTTTACTCACAATATAATTTTAAACAGCAGACTAACTTTTATTAACTGCTCCCGTCTTCATAGGCCAATTACCTCTACTTAAATTTTGGTTGTAAAAACACTAGGTATGAATTTTTTAAGTCAAAAGGCAAACGTTGTTTGAAAGTCAAATGAGTATCATTACAGTTAGTCCAACCTTTTCGACATTTTAAATAGCATGTGTAATGCCCTGATGTTGTTGAAGGACCGTCATGATAAATAATAGCTACAGTTCCAAAAGTTCTTCCTGAAATTGATAACTGAGAAGCCACGAAACTTTTAATAGAAGTTGTCGATTTCATCAGGTCTACATCGTTGGAATATTAAAATGACATACTGACCATAATTTTGTATAAATAATGCGGACAGCATTGCAGACTTACATTGGGTACACACCATATTGTGATCAGCTGCTTTAACTGGATTATTAAAAGGCACTGATTTGCAGTCTGGTAAAGTCAAATATATAAATCTTTCGGTGTCTATTGTAGTACTACTTGATAAACTACAGTTGTCGCAGTCATGCTGCCATTGATAAGAAAGGATAAAAAGATTTTTTATATCTACACCTTCATCTTCCAATACATCAAACATATACATTAAAAATTCCTGACAATCCTGCTGAATATTCTGTGAAAATTGATTTTGACCAGAACATATGTCTAGAAGATTTTGAATTTCTGAAACACTTTCTATTTTTGCTCTATCACTGCTACATTTCTCAAACACAGAATTCAATAAACAGCAGAATGTTTGATCACGATTTTCCACAATCTGTTCTTGTAAATTTTGAAGAAAAAAAACAACATTAAGCACTACATTAGCATAGCAGTTGACACCAGAACTGTTTTCAAACTGAAATCCAACAACATCTTCAACAGAATCCTTTTTCTTTCTGCTTACAATTACAGTTTAATCTACTTTTTGTCTTTTTGATACTACCTCACTGCAATTATTCTCATTTCTTCTTTTTCGGCCTACCACACGTTTTCAAACAGAGGATATTGAGGCAAATGTGGAGCATACTCTCTTCTTAACCTATTGTATTCTTTAACACAATCTAGATCTCCACAAATCTTTGTTTCATCACACTCAATCAAGTACAATCCTGATAAAGTTCTGACTCGTGATAATGCCACATATGCCATACCCTCTAAACACAGAACTTCCAATGTTCACCAAAGCACTATCTACACTTAAACCTTGAGATTTATGAATTGTCACCGCATATGCCAAACAAACAGGAAACTGTTTTCGGCGAACATATAAGTCTTTCACAAGCAAAAATCTAGCTGAACAACGACAAATTTGTTCTATTTCGTCAATGCCATCAAATTTAATTTTTAAAATTTCAATTCCATCTCTATTTTTGTATTTCACAAAATCAACAACATGACCCATTGCTCCATTTACCAGACCTCTTTCAACATTTAAATTCCTTCTCAAAATGATACGACAATTTAAACACACATTCAGAGTCTTTTCAAAACCAGCAGTTTTAGATATACTCTTCTCTAATGAATCCAATTTTGATTTCAAATTTTCTGACAAAATAATTGTTGCTCCCATATGCTCTATTTTATCTATAGCTTCCAGTTTCACAATCTCTTCATTTTCTAACTTTAACATTTTGTTGTTGAAGATGGAACATTCTTGCAGAGTTGGCATCAAACATATCCCAGATTTGTTCTCAGTAATTTTCTTAAAAATATTCTCTGGAAGAATGTTTTCATTTGGATACAAATTTGAAATTAATCGTGCATGTAATGCTTCTTTCCCATGCTCACTTACTTTTCCAATTCTTACATCTTGTAGAATATTTTTATAATCTTCATCTTTTGCCTGTCGCATATTTTGAAGCAGTTCTGCATATTTGAAATTTAACCATATATTAATGGTTCCAATGCTTCCTAGGCACTTCCTGGTGTCTTCATGCGTGAGCATTTTTAACACTGGTTGTCCTTTCACTGGATTCAACTGCAGTAGATCTCCAAAAACAATAATGTGTTTTCCTCAGAATAAGACATCATAGTCTGTTCTAAGAATTTCTTGCATTCTCAAATGCACAAAAGCAAGCATTAGATTTGAGACCATGCTTACTTCATCAATGATAAGAAGTTTCATTTTCTTCAGGACTCTGGAAACTTCAGAACAAGCATCTCCAGATAGCTTGTGGTATTGTAATTTGTTATCATGCTCAACTGGTAGCATCAGTAAACGATGTAAAGTAATCCCTTTAATGTTATGTGCAGCAAGCCCAGTTGGAGCGGTAACAACACAAGACAGCGGTGATTCAGTCCTTTTCTGCAGATAAGTTGCAATTGCTTTAATCAGAAAACTTTTTCCAGTTCCCGCTTCTCCACTCACGTACAGTCGGACAGGCTTAAATGATGTACATGAGCACTCTTTTTTCTCATGACTGAATCCATGTTCAACCTGTTCTGTGACTTCGTCATATATCTGTTTCTGCTCAATGTTTAGTTGTTTCACCAAATCTTCTAAGTTAATTACATCCTCTTCAGCTTGTTCCATAGCTCTTTCCACCTCATTCATGGCAGTGGCAGCCTCATTTTGAATAATTGGTCCTCCTAGTGGATCCTGACTCAATGAAGTAGAACTCTGACTGTCTTGAGAACTGTCTCTCGCAATCTCTGCAGCAATTGTTGCTTCTTGCTCTATTTCTTCATTCAACATTTGCAGATAATTTGGAAAAACAGGACATTCTATGGTATCCTTGGTTGCATTAAAAGAGTCTTTGTAACAGAGAAAATCCCCAAGCAGTTCCTCTTCTGTACGCCATGGTTTAAAGAGTTGCAAAAGAGCTAAATAGTAAAATTCCCTTTTCTCTGGATTTTCACAACTCAATTTTCGATGATTAATCAAATGGCCTTTTCTCTGCTTCACTAGACATCCTTCACACCCAATGATAGCATATATTCCATTATTGATATCTTCTCTGATGGTCCTCTTACAAATATAGTTTTGCAGAACTTCATACAAACAACTGTTCTCAAGATGACTACTTCTATTTGGATAGTATGTATCCAACACGTTTGTCTTCAAAATATCTGTACTGTTTGGTTCTTTCTCCGCCAAATACTCAATTTCTTGTACAGATTTCAAAACTCGGTTTCGTGTTGCAGCAAGACCTAGACTCACCCAAATAATTGTTCTAGACTTGGCATAGAGACTTGCTGATGATAACCGATCAGAACATTCATATGCTCCAATTTCTCGATGCAACAACATCTTCAAACTGAAACTGTATAATTTTTTACTTATACTCTTTTCATGTGAAATGTCCTCCCACATTTCCTTCAGTTCTGTCTTTTCTTTTTTTGTGATGTAAGACATCACATATCGAGCCACAGCAATAGAGTTGTCAGCAACGAACTGAATATCCATGTTAGCATTCCACATGGACAAAATCACTGGGTTGTAGTTGTTGATGTACTTGGACTCTTCGTTTCTTTTTAAATTGTATGTATTTTTTGGTGATTTCCTCGTCACAGTATGTCGCAGAGAAGACATCAAATTATTTACTCTTCCTTTAGAAATCACTGGTCGTGGAAACCCGAAACGACATTTTGTGTAGAACTTGTCCTTGTTTCTGAATTTTCGACGACAGTACTTTCCACAACGATGGGATTTAAAGCGTAAAACTTGTTGCCTTAAACTGTTTTCTTCGGCAGTTTTCGGAACAGCACATGTTGAATACTCTTCAATGAAACTCATCACTGTGTCATCCGAATCTGTTCCAAATTTGGGTGCATCTTTAATCCATAACAACATATGTATGTGAGGAGCACCTCTCGCTTGATACTCCTTTCTCCAAAAGAAATCCAAAACCTCTCCAAGGGGAGGATTTTTTTTGTTGGTAATGAAAGACATCATAGCTTCAAATCTATGATTGAAATATCTGCATACATTCACTGGATCCAAAGAACACAGTTCTCCAGGTGTTTTGAATTCTATATTTTGTATGTTTGCATTTGCCTCTCGTAGAAATTGAAGTAAGTCGTCCCATGCATACTCAGCACAGCTAAGAGTGAGGAACCATGTAAGAGTTCCTAAGTTTCTTAGCATACATTTCAATTCCCCATGATGACGGTACCAATACTCGTTTGTACCACGCTGACATGCCATCAGATTGATTAGATGAGATTCCAAAATATTGTCTTGCAGATTGACCTTCTCCATAAAGTCCCTCGCCGAAACATTTTGCAGATGTGCTCCACTTTTCAGTATATGGTTTACCGCATTAGAAAGCCCAGACAAGTCACTTTCATACAGTAGATGAAACAAATATGGAATGCATTGACGAAACCTTGGATCTTCAGCATATAATCTTAAAGTCCAGTATTCAGATGCAGGAATTTGAAGTGGTCGATCGTCATATCGTCCACCTCGACCTGTTGGAAATAGCTGTGGAAAACAACAAGATTCCAAACTTTCTTCCCATATACTAATGGGACTTCCTTTTGCTGCTTTCATTTGAAACAAGTCAATTGCATTCCCCATTACTTCTTTGGAATGCAAAGGATGAACAGTATAATGTTCATATATTTCTTCACTTCTAGACACATCAACTTTTTCAATTTGACCCGCTGAACAATCACTGTCTTCTTCTGCAGCTGTTTCCTCTGCTCCAACACATACATCTTTGTAGTACTCATCGTTTTTGACCAAATACAACGTTGCCTTTTTGACTTTCCTAACATCCACTAAATCTTGCCAGATTTTCTTACTCTTTGTCGGAACCCCATTAACTAGAATAACCAGAGGTTCCTCTTCCACTTTCTCTACACCAATTGTATCAATATTTTTCTTGAAATCTAGAGGCAAATAAACAACTCTTCCCTTTAATCCTCTCTGTAAATCTGATGGAGGCAATTTCCCTATCTTAGGCTCCATGCGAACAATAGCCTGAAAAGGATGGACACATTGAATCAAAATAGATTCATATGTATTTAAATCCTTCAATTCAGGAGGAATATCTACCAACTCAAGATTATTATGAACAGCTCTAGCAGGCATTCTGTTTTCATTTAATTTATTATAACAATATTTACAAATACGCTGATCAGAACTCAAATCAAAAGAATTCTCCACCAACAAAAAAGTTGCAAAATTCTTCCATTCACTATTATTTTCCATTTCACTTTCTGCATATAAATCAACTAACCTAGTCTGAATCTTATAATGAGTCCGTCGACAACACACACAAGTAAAATTAGGCCTTTCACTTGATTTCACCTTAAACTTGGTAATTTCCTGGTCAAACTTTTCTGTACTTGAAATCTGTACATTGTCTTCCACATTACCTTCTATTACTGAGTCAATTTCTACACTGTCCTCTTTTTCACCAAAATAACAAATCTCAATTTCTTCACAAATCTTCTTCACATCTAATTCAGTTCCATGCAAAAGAGCACTGTTTAATTGTTTAAGCTTAAGTGCTGGACTTTTTGCATAATACAACCTTCTCACTAATTTCCTCATTTTGTTATGATGCACTGCTAACATCCTAAAATGATGAAAAACACTCTGACATACTTTTCTAGAAAGACAAGCCAGTGAATGCCCTTGCAAACCTGTGTTTTCTCTCACTCTGCAAGGAGCTAAGTCTTGCAACATCTTCATTTTCTGTTTTAGACTTTTCTTACTATATGTACGTAAGAAATTACAAAGCAAATTGATTGAATCCTGTCGCACACTACAAATACTACTACACTTCCAAGTGTACACTGGACCCTTAGTACGTCTCCCTAAAACTTCATCAGTTAACACCTCTTCTGCATCTCTAGACACAAGTTTCTCTTTTTCAATCGGACAACCGTCTTTCACCTCATATGCTCGACCACTGGTGTCAACTGGATGCACCAAATCATTCTCCTGGAAGTAACTCTCCTCATTAAAAAATGGCTCACAACTTGAACTATGCATCCATTCTCCAGAAAAAACTTTACAAAAATTAGTCCGATTAATTACTCTTTTGCATATACTCTTTGATTTGAAAACATCAATTGTCTTGTTAAGTGTCCTAATTCTATTGATTACTAAAATAAATAATTTTTTCTTAAGTTCAAAAGCCTGAACAACAATCTTCTCTACAGTTTTCTTTTTCTTATAAAAAGCAACTCTCTGTTTACCTTTTTAAATATTTTTTAACAAATTTAAAACCACCCTATTGCAAAACATTCGTTTACGAATGTCCCTAAATTGGTTTTCCATTCTATTCCTATACATATTATTCTCTCCTGCTCCAGTAGTAACATTTTTGGTGGGCCTCTCCTTCCTTTTCAAATTTGCTCTCTCCTTCTGTATATTCACATTCTCATCAAAAAAATTTTTTGATCTACATATGTTCCGAAAGAAAGACTTAGTTGTCTTACCAGGAGCTTTTTTCCTGTTTTTTGAAGTATTTGTTGTAGACGAGTGCTTTAATTCTGTTGCTGAAAAAAATAACACATTTTAGACCACTATTACCAAACAACAAAGCAATGACAATAAGCAAACGATATAAACACTAGTTTACAACATATCTAAGTTTATATCACAGCAACTATGTAACTAGGAGTAAGACAGAGAAAAAGAGCTAGAGGAACTAACACAAAAAGACAGAGAGAGTCAGACAAAGAAACAGGTAGAGGGAGTAAAACATAGAGAAGGAGTAAGACAGAAAGGGTGTATAATATGCTGTAAGACAGAAAAAGGATGTTATAGGGAGAGGGAGTCAGTCAAAGAAAGGGACAAAGGGAGTAAGTCAGAAAAAGGATGTAACAGGGTGAGAGAGAGGGTGTAAAACAATGTAAGACAGAGAGAGGGTGTTAGAAGATGAGAGAATGTAAAAGACACTAAAACAGAGAGAGGCTGTAAAAGGTAGAGAGAGAAAGTAAGTTTGAGAGAAGGTGTAAGAGGAAGTAAATCAGAGAGAGGATGTAACAAGGAGTAATGAGAGAGAGGGAATAAATCAGAGACATGGTGTAAGGGAAAGTAAGTCAAAGAGAAAGTGTAAGAGAGTGTAACACAGAGTCAGGATGTAAAAAAATGAGTCAGAGAGAGGGTGTTAGAAGGGGACTGATGGAAAAATAGAGTAAGTCAGGAAGAGAATATAAGAGAGACTTATACATTCTTGACAATACTTGGTAAAGAAACCTTGGTGCATAAAAGAATTGTATTTTATAAATGAGCGACGTTTCAGTAGTGTAATGAAATGCTTATACATATGACCTTTTCTCTGTTTTCTCTGTTTTTTAAATGTTATTCTAAAAAAAGATTTCGGGCACATGAAATAGTTTTACATTATTGACAAGGATTAGATAGTATCTACATGATTTAAAAAATATATTAGCACATTTCACAATCATGTCACCTGTGTTTTCTCAGATTAGTAAGTACATTGTGCACATGAGGTGAGGCCTGTCCAGGGGTGCAGAGGAGGTAAGGCCTGTGTCGAAAAGTGCATTGGACAGGACTCACCTCCTCTGACCCTTGAACAAGCCTCACCTCCTCCGTGCACCCTGGACAGGCCTCAATGTATTGGGTATAATTGATGGTAACAGGATGCAGATAAGGCGAGGCCTAACCAGGAGTGCAGATGAGGTGAGGCCTGTCCTGGGGAGCAGAGGTGTTGAGGCCTGTGTCCAAGAGGGCAGTGGACTGGACTTTATAAAGCCTCTCCCCCACTGCACTCTTAGACACAGGCCTCACCTCCTCAGCAACTTTCACAATCATGAAAGCCATTTCGACTTTCCTCATCTCCTCTGCACCTTTCGCAATCATGTCAGGTGTGTTTCCTCATATTATGAATCAGATTGTGTTTTTTTATTGTTGCTTTCTGTTATTTTTTTGTTAATGCTTGGTAAAAAATTTCTGCTGCATAGAGGAATTGTATTTTGTAAAAAAATGAGGTTTCAGTAGTGAAATGGAATGCTTGTAAATATGACCTGTGCTCATTTTTTTTAATGTTAATATAAAAACGGTTCAAGTGCAAATGAATGGCTTTAGCATTTTTCAGAAGGATTAGACAGTGTCTGCATGATTAAATAAATATACCTGCACTTTTCACAAACATGTCAGCTGTGTTTTCTAAGATTAAGAAACAGATTACACTTTTTTATTCTTTCTTTGTGTCATATTTCTTGATAATACTTGGTAAAGAAATGTTACTACATAGAGGAATTGTGTTTTGTAAAAAAATGAGATTTCAGTAGTGCAATGAAATGCTTCTATATATGACCTGTGCTCTGTTTTTAAATATTAATTAAAAATCGATTTTGGGCACATAAATTGGACCCCTGGACAGACCTCGCCTCATGTACACCCCTGGACAGGCCTCACCTATTCTGCACCCTGTTATCAACAATTATACCCAATACATTTAGGCCTGTTTAAAAAACGATTTAGGGTTGCAGAGGAGGTAAGGATTGTCCAGGGGTACAGAGGAGGTGACGCCTTTGTTCAAGAGTGTACTGGAAGAGATGTGTGTCCTGTGGAGCAGAGGTGGTGAATCTTGTGTCTAAGAGTGCAGTGAGCTGGACTTCATGAAGCCTCTCCCCCACTGCACTCTTAGACACAGGCCTCACCTCCATTGCACCCCTGGACAGGCCTCTCTCCCACTACACTCTTGAACACAGGCCTTACCTCCTCTGCACGCCTGGACAATCCTCACCTCATCTGCAACCCTGAACAGACCTCACCTCATCTGCACCCCTAGACAGGCCTCAGCTCATCTACACCCCTGGACACGCCTCACCTCATCTGCACCCTGTTACCATCAATTATACCCAATACATTGAGGCCTCTCCAGGGGGCACAGAGGAGGTGAGGCTTGTCCAAGGGTCAGAGGAGGTGAGTCCTCTCCACTGCACTCATGGACACAGGCCTCACCTCCTTTGTACCCCTGGACATACCTCACCTCATCTGCACAATCTACTTCCTAATCTGAGGAAACACAGGTGACATGATTGTGAAAGGTTCAAATATATTTATTTAATCATGCAGACACTATTTATTCCTTCTCAAAAATGTAAAAGCCATTCATTTGCTCCAAAATCGTGTTTCCAATAACATTTACGAAACAGAGCGCAGGTCATATGTACAAGCATTCCATTTCACTACTGAAACCTCACTATTTTTCAAAATACAATTCTTCTATCTAGGAAATGTTGATACCAAACATTATCATTAAACTTAACAAAAAGCAAGAAGAAAAAAGCTGAATCTGCTCCCTAATCTAGAGTAACACAAGTGACATGATTGTGAAAACTGCAAATATATTTATTTAATCATGCACACACACTATTTATTCCTAGTCAAAAATGTAAAAGCTATTCATTTTCCCAAAAATCGTTTTTCAAATTAGATTTAAGAAACAGAGTGCAGGTCCTATGTACAAGCATTCCATTTTACTACTAAAACCTCACTATTTTACAAAATACATTTCTTCTCTCTTGCAAACATTGATACCAAGCATTATCGAAAACCATGACACAATTCAACAAGAAAAAAGCTCAATTTGCTTCCTAATCTGAAGTAACACAGGTGACATCATTGTGAAAGCTTCAAATATATTTATTTAATCATGCAGACACTATTTATTCCTTCTCAAAAATGTAAAATCCATTCATTTGCCCCAAAATTGTTTTTTAAATAACATCTAATAAACAGTGCGCAGATCCTATGTACAAGCATTCAATTTTACTAGTGAAACATTACTATTTTACAAAATATAATTCCTCTATCTTGCAAATGTTGATACCAAGCTTTATCAAAAAACATGACACAAACCAACAGGAAAGAAGCTCAATCTGCTTCCTAATCTGAGGTAACACAGGTGACATGATTGTGAAAGGTTCAAATATATTTATTTAATCATGCAGACACTATTTATTCCTTCTCAAAAATGTAAAAGCCATTCATTTGCCCCAAAATCGCTTTTTTGAATAACATTTTAGAAACAGAGCGCAGGTCCTATGTACAAGCGTTCAATTTCACTACTGAAACCTCACTATTTCACAAAATACAAATCCTCTATCTTTTTATCTTATCAAAAAACATGACACAAACCAAGAAGAAAGAAGCTCAATCTGCTTCCTAATCTGAGGTAACACCGGTGACATGATTGTGAAAGGTTCAAATATATTTATTTAATCATGCAGACACTATTTATTCCTTCTCAAAAATGTAAAAGCCTTTCATTTGCCCCAAAATCATTTTTTAAATAACATTTTAGAAACAGAGCGCAGGTCCTATGTACAAGCGTTCAATTTCACTACTGAAACCTCACTATTTCACAAAATACAAATCCTCTATCTTTTTATCTTATCAAAAAACATGACACAAACCAACAAGAAAGAAGCTCAATCTGCTTCCTAATCTGAGGTAACACAGGTGACATGATTGTGAAAGGTTCAAATATATTTATTTAATCATGCAGACACTATTTATTCCTTCTCAAAAATGTAAAAGCCATTCATTTGCCCCAAAATCGTTTTTTAAATAACATTTTAGAAACAGAGCGCAGGTCCTATGTACAAGCATTCAATTTCACTACTGAAACCTCACTATTTCATAAAATACAATTCCTCTATCTTGCAAATGTTGATACCAAGCATTATCAAAAAACATGACAGAAACCTACAAGAAAGAAGCTCAATCTGCTTCCTAATCTGAGGTAACACAGGTGACATCATTGTGAAAGGTTCAAAAATATTTATTTAATCATGCAGACACTATTTATTCCTTCTCAAAAATGTAAAAGCCATTCATTTGCCCCAAAATCGTTTTTTAAATAACATTTTAGAAGCAGAGCGCAGGTCCTATGTACAAGCATTCAATTTCAGTACTGAAACCTCACTATTTCACAAAATACAAATCCTCTATCTTGCAAATGTTCATACCAAGCATTATCAAAAAACATGACACAAACCAACAAGAAGCTCAATGTGCTTCCTAATCTGAGATAACACAGGTGACATCATTGTGAAAGGTTCAAATATATTTCTTTAATCATGTAGACACTATGTATTCCTTCTCAAAAATGTAAACGCCATTCATTTTCCCCAAAATCTTTTTTCACATCACATTTAAGAAACACAGCACAGGTCATATGTACAAGCATTCAATGTCACTACTGAAACTTCACAATTTTACAAAATACATTTCCTCTATGCAGCAAAAACATTTTACGAAGAATTATCAAAAACCATGACACAAAGCAACATTTCAAAAACCACAATTTGCTTCCAAATCTTCTCCATAGAGTATACAAGTCTCTATCTATATTAAATGAATCATTACTCACCTTTACAAATGCTTTGGGAGATTGAGAACAGTGTCAGACACGCACACCAATATTTCTTTAGCAGAGCAACAGGTATGTACTCCAGGCACTGCAACCATGAATGGCACAGAAAACATCTAATTCTACACACATATCCCTCATGTTAACCAATTAAAACTCTTCCCTCTCTATTTTCAAACCAACACCCTTCCCCCCCTCAGCACTTTCTACCTGTTACCATAGCAACTTCCTCCTCACTGACCTCTCAGGTTTAAAGGTTTATTCTACAATGTTGCAAATGAACTCAGCAAGGATGTTTGACCTCTCAATACACCAGCTTATCCAGTGCAATGTTTCTTTAAATGACTTTTTCTTAACCATTCAAATTACTTCTTTCACAGAACAGAACCATGCACCCTAACTTTCAGTTTTCAACTATCTGAATCCACCAATCATTGCTTATGATTCAAGAGCACTGAAACTCCACAGTTTTTTTTTTGCAAACTCCTACGGTTCCAACTACCATTTCATTCCCACACTTCATCTGACTGCACCAGAACCTCCTCTCACCATGTATTCTGTCTGGATTATTGGACATAGCTACATCCACTGGGCTCAAAGGTATGCAGCTATCAGAAATTCTCACAACCTTGATTTACCAAATGTAGACATCAAGTGGATTGGCCAAAGAGGATTGAGATGTCATCAATTGATACCATTGGTGAAAACCTTTTACCATCTGCCACACCCTGACCTCATAATTTTGCACTGTGGTGGAAATGGCCTAGGCACTTTGACTGGGGTAGGTCTGGAAATGGTTTTAAAGGATACCTTTGGGCAATTGATGACACTTTTTCCACAAACTGCCTTGGTATATTCCAATATATGCCAAAGACAGAAATGGAAGTGGTCCAACCAATTTTGTCCACAATTTGAGAAAGCACGGAACCATGTGAATAAATCTGTTTCTGCTTACATGAGAGACTATGGAATGGGTTCAATATACAACAATAACTTGCGTTATAACATGCAAGATATCTACAGAGGAGATGGTGTGCACTTCTCAGATGAGGGGAATAGAATATTCCTCCTGAATTTAAGACTGTGCATTGGAACCTACTTGTAGGTACCTAAATCAACCACAGAACCCAAAAGCTCTTTTCAGGGCTACCCTACCTCTCATCACTCAAAATGATTACTTTACTCTAACTTTTTTCACTGTTTTTCACCAAAGTACGCTCCCTGGTACGCGCTCCCCCCACGAAAAATTGAAAAAATGTTTTTTATTTGTTGGCCTATATGGGCCTCCTAAGCACCCCTCAGAAAACCTAGGGGGTCAGGGGGTGTCTACTGTGCTCCCTTTTACCCATTACCAACGTTGTTTGTCCTCCATCTTGTGTCTCAAATCTACCGAAACACAAGATGGAGGACTCCCGTAGCGCTGCCGGTACGCGTACCGGGGCTCGCACCGGTGAGCGCTCCCAAAAAAATTTTCAAGTTAATTTACATAAAAACCACTGGAGAGACTTTCATCAAATATAGAATAGGCCCTACTATATACCAGTCCCTACCATTTTCCCAAATTTGGTGGAATACCATTGAGCCATTTGGGCTGTAGCCCTGTCTAAATATCCTGAGGTAAATTACATGACAAAAACACATATGAAGTGTTAGAATTTACAACCAATTAAAATGTTACTTTCATTTTCTACTTTTATTTCCTGACATTTGATTGGTTATGTACATGAATATAAATGAAAAATGAGAGAGAAACACGGCCATTTTGACTACAACTACCTGAGGTACATCTTTAAAGGATTTTCTCATTTATCTTCATCACCTTTCTATAAGGTAAGTTGTTAATTTGTACGGGGCACTTTAAGTTAATTTGTAAAAATGTTTTCTGATAGTTATTTACTGTCCCTCTGTTATAGTTATAGATTAAGATAGGCTTCTCTGTTATAGTTATAGATTGAGTTAGGCTTCTCTGGTATAATTATGAATTTACTTAGGCTTCTTCACATACACTTTTTTATATTTCTACTTCCTGCCTGATACCATACACTGCCCAAAGATAACTTCACTGTTAAAAACTCAGAAGTACCTGTCTGAACTTAAACCCAACAGTGCCCTAACCCTACTGATATAGTTATTTTTTATGCAATTCACAGCAAGAAAATGGAAGGAGAAAAAGAAAACATCAATATTTCTTTCGAAATTACCGATGAGGAGATTCTTCAACAAGATTTTGTTGACAAGGATTTTATGGATGAGTCTCTAGACCAACAATTTATTGACTGTTTACAAAATATTGAATCATGCAATTTTGAGGAGATTCCAGATCATCTAATGCTGGAAGTTTTATTAAACTATGAAAATTCTAAACAATAAATTTGTATTTAATAATTAAAAATTGTTTGAGACATTATTCATTTTTATATGTAATTCATGAAGTAGTACCAAAATGATTATAATATAAAGTGAGACTTACAGTATACTGTGCAATTTTAAAACATCATAAGGGAGCAGGGTAGATTACCCATGATCCCCTAGGCCTTCTCAGGGAGTGCTTAAAGAATCTGTTTCTGCTTTCCTGACAGACTATGGTATGGATTCCATATACCACAATAACTTCTGTAACAACATGCAAGATATCTACAGAAAAGAAGGTGTACATTGAATTTAAGACTCTGCATTGGTACCTACATGTTGGTACTGAAATCACCCACACAACACAACAACTCTATTCAGAGCTACCCTACCTCTAATCACTTTAAATTATTATTTTACTGTTTCACTGGGTTTTCCCCATGGTACGCTCCCCGGTACGCTCCCCGCTGCGTGTACTGGGCGCTCCCCCCGCGGAAATCGAAAATAAATTATTATTTTTTTGCCCCGCGGGGCCCTTTTATGGCCCCCACATCAAACCTAGGGGGTCAGGGGGGTCTACCCTACCCCCTTTTAGTCATTTCCCCCTTTGTTTTTGCCACCTCTTATGTCTCGATCCTACCGAGACACAAGATGGCGGCCGCTCCGGACTGTTTGGAATGTTGACAGACACCCGAGAGCCAATCAGCTTTCCGCTCACGAACTCGTGTAGCGCGCTGGTACGCGCCCCGGTTCGCGTAGCGGGGCACGCTTATAGATATATATATTTTTTTAACCTAAATTACTCAAAATCCACTGGAGCACATATCTTGAGACATAGCAAAGGCACATCGGGCTACCAGTCCCTACAATTTTGCCAAGTTTGGTGGAAATCCATTCAGCCGTTCGGGCTAAAAGTAAGCATGGGCGGATTTTGCGGATTCGCAATCCGCGAATTTGCGGATTTGCGTATTTGCGGATTGCGAAAATACGCAAAATCCGCGAAATCTCGCGGATTTGCGTATTTTTTTGGGGGGGTGTGTTCGCACGGGTTTCTGCAAGTTCGCGAGGGTTTTGTACAATTTCGCAAATTGCGAACTTACTTGTCGGGTCGCCAGTTTTGCGAACTTGTTGTTTCTACGTGCCCAGCCTGTTTGCAAGGCTTTCTTCATCACTGCCACCCTCTGTCACCACTGGCACTCTCTTTGGTCACCCATGCCACCCTCTGGCTCACCCATGTCACCCTCTGTGTCATCACAGCACCCTCTGGTTCACCAGTGTACATTATTGGGGCAAAGCAAAGCACTGCCATCCTCTGTCAACACTGGCACTCTGGTTCACCCATGCCACCCTCTGGCTGGCACACCCATGCCACCCTCGGTGTCATCACAGCACCCTCTGATTGACTAGTGAGTGTACATTATTGTGGCAATGCCAAGCACACCTGCACTAAGTTTTGCAAACAACACCACCTGCCCTGCCCCAACTGACCTTAATGAAGGCTGGCACCTGCTTGTCTGCTCCCTTTCCTTTTTGTTGCAATAACAGGATGCAATGGCATACTTCTAACTATTCTGTGACTGTCAGAGCAGGGTCACACAATAGTTGCAAGTAGGCAACCGGATTCTGGAGGGCCCCTTCAGGAAGCACTACAGGTAAATGGTTACAAATGATGAGCTCGAACTTTTGCACCTGCTCGTTGGTTTTGCTTTTGCAAAACTCGTTTTTAGGTAATTTCGCCCTATTCGCGAGGCGCGGCGTCGTGCGAACTCGACCGTGGAAGCCGCAAACTCGTGCAAGTTACCCCAAGGTTGAGTATGGGCGCCGCCATTTTGTTTGCGTGACGTATTTCCATTTCCGCCCGCTTGTAATTTTTGTACTTTCGCGAGTGCGAGATTGTTGCTGCCCGCGCCGCGGCCCGCGAGCAGTGCGAACACAAGCAAAAAATCCGCTTCGCACGGATTTGCGTATTTTCGCCACATCCGCGAGAGTTCACGGATTGCGGATTTACCGAAAATACGAAAAATCCGCGAGCGTAACGGATTTTACGCCCATGCTTAGCTAAAAGTGAGTCCAACCGCCCTAGGGAAATTAACATGGGAAAAACACATTTTGGGACCCCCCAAATATCTCGGCCCCCGCTTGACGAATTCCCCCCAAACTTTCAGAGAAGGAGCAGAGCAGAGCGAGCCATCTTCTTTGAGAAATTCGCGAACATTCGTCCACCGGCGCCAAAGTTATTCCCAATTGAATGTTGCGGATTTCCTATGGAAAACAATCCTAACTATAACTACCTACTGGCGACTGCCAGTAGGTAATATATATATATATATATATATATATATATATATATATATATATATGTGCGCTCACGTGTATGGACACGTTCACACTCGCGGGGAGAAACTTGAACTCGCCTTTCTTGCCACAGCGTGCTTGAATAGCTGAGGAGCTCAAGAGAAAGTGATTCAATCCCATTTCGCCGTGGAATTCCTGACGCGTTTCGAAGGCTCCCGCCTTCTCTTCAGAGGATTTGGCGAACTGATGATGGGAATGCAGGTACCAGCCCTGATACTGATCATGGCACGCCCCTGATGGGCAGTCCAAATGTCCCAGTGCCTGCTGGGACTGGTAGTCCTGTTTAGTCTTGGCGCCCCATGTGTGGATCGAGGCGGACGAGTGGTCTTCCCTCGCCAACCAAGCGACCTCACGATATCGGAGTAGCAGACGGATGTATGCCCGTCAAACTAGCAAGCTGGATGCTTGCCCTAGTCGGCTCCTACCTTGAGGCTGCTTGGCGGTGCTCAGCGTGTATGCAGGGGCTCTGCTCGCTCGTTACCATCATGGCGCTGCTGCATTCTTCTGGCGGGTGCGGTAAAAGGATGGTGATATATATATATTACCTACTGGCGGTCGCCAGTAGGTATATATAGTTAGGATTTTTTTTAATAGGAATTTCTGAAAATTCTATGTTGAATAACTTTGGCGTTGATGGACGGAATTGGCTGAAAGTTTCAGGAAAATGGCATATTTTGTTTCTGAGCGTCCCCTGAAAGTTTGGGGGGGGTTTCGTCAAGCGGGGGCCGAGAAAAAAGGGGGTCCCAAAACGTGTTTTTAACATTGAGTTTTCCATAGGGCGGTTGGACTCACTTTTAGCTCGAACGGCTGAATGGATTTCCACAAAACTTGGCAAAATTGTAGGGACTGGTAGCCCGATGTGCCTTTGCTATGTCTCAAGATATATGCTCCAGTGGTTTTACGAAAATTAACTTTGAAAAATATATATTGGGTTACATTGGGCTATATATATGTTAGAGCCCAAATGTAGCCCAATGTAGCCCAAAGATGGCCACCAGAGACAAAAAAAAACAAATGTAGCCCAAATATCAGCCAGATGTAGCCCAACTATAGCCCAGTGACAGAATGTCCCAGAGTGTTCTAAAGAACAACTAGAGCGCTAACAGTCTTACTTATGACAAAAGTATGGCACACCTGAAGTCATCTTGATTGGAATAAAGTGTTAACACTTAAAACATTTAATTTGCAAAGGAACAAAATGAGGGGGTTCATTTTGCCATAGAAATTATGATTAGTGCTGAAGAAAGAAAAATTAGGGCACATTTTGAGTGACTTCTCAAATCCTCTTATATTTCACTAAAAAAATTCTGATATGCAGTCTCCCAAGATGGCCACCAGAGACAAAAGAGCCCAAATGTAGCCCAAATATCAGCCAGATGTAGCCCAACTATAGCCCAATGACAGAATGTCCCAGAGTGTTCTAAAGAACAACTAGAACGCTAACAGTCTTACTTATGACAAAAGTATGGCACACCTGAAGTCATCTTGATTGGAATAAAGTGGTAACACTTAATACATTTAATTTGAAAAGGAACAAAATGAGGGGTTTCATTTTGCCATAGAAATGTTATATATATATATATTACCTACTGGCAGTCGCCAGTAGGTATATATAGTTAGGATTTTTTTGAATAGGGATTTCTGAACATTCTATGTTGAATAACTTTGGCGTTGATGGACGGAATTGGCTGAAATTATCAGGAAAATGGCACATTTTGTTTCTGAGCGTCCCCTGAAAGTTTGGGGGGGTTTCCTCAAGCGGGGGCCGAGAAAAAAGGGGGTCCCAAAACGTGTTTTTAACATTGAGTTTTCCATAGGGCGGTTGGACTCACTTTTAGCTCGAACGGCTGAATGGATTTCCACAAAACTTGGCAAAATTGTAGGGACTGGTAGCCCGATGTGCCTTTGCTATGTCTCAAGATATATGCTCCAGTGGTTTTACGAAAATTAACTTTGAAAAATATATATTGGGTTACATTGGGCTATATATATGTTAGAGCCCAAATGTAGCCCAATGTAGCCCAAAGATGGCCACCAGAGACAAAAAAACAAATGTAGCCCAAATATCAGCCAGATGTAGCCCAACTATAGCCCAGTGACAGAATGTCCCAGAGTGTTCTAAAGAACAACTAGAGCGCTAACAGTCTTACTTATGACAAAAGTATGGCACACCTGAAGTCATCTTGATTGGAATAAAGTGTTAACACTTAAAACATTTAATTTGCAAAGGAACAAAATGAGGGGGTTCATTTTGCCATAGAAATTATGATTAGTGCTGAAGAAAGAAAAATTAGGGCACATTTTGAGTGACTTCTCAAATCCTCTTATATTTCACTAAAAAAATTCTGATATGCAGTCTCCCAAGATGGCCACCAGAGACAAAAGAGCCCAAATGTAGCCCAAATATCAGCCAGATGTAGCCCAACTATAGCCCAATGACAGAATGTCCCAGAGTGTTCTAAAGAACAACTAGAACGCTAACAGTCTTACTTATGACAAAAGTATGGCACACCTGAAGTCATCTTGATTGGAATAAAGTGGTAACACTTAATACATTTAATTTGAAAAGGAACAAAATGAGGGGTTTCATTTTGCCATAGAAATGTTATATATATATATATTACCTACTGGCAGTCGCCAGTAGGTATATATAGTTAGGATTTTTTTGAATAGGGATTTCTGAACATTCTATGTTGAATAACTTTGGCGTTGATGGACGGAATTGGCTGAAATTATCAGGAAAATGGCACATTTTGTTTCTGAGCGTCCCCTGAAAGTTTGGGGGGGTTTCCTCAAGCGGTGGCCGAGAAAAAAGGGGGTCCCAAAACGTGTTTTTAACATTGAGTTTTCCATAGGGCGGTTGGACTCACTTTTAGCTCGAACGGCTGAATGGATTTCCACAAAACTTGGCAAAATTGTAGGGACTGGTAGCCCGATGTGCCTTTGCTATGTCTCAAGATATATGCTCCAGTGGTTTTACGAAAATTAACTTTGAAAAATATATATTGGGTTACATTGGGCTATATATATGTTAGAGCCCAAATGTAGCCCAATGTAGCCCAAAGATGGCCACCAGAGACAAAAAAACAAATGTAGCCCAAATATCAGCCAGATGTAGCCCAACTATAGCCCAGTGACAGAATGTCCCAGAGTGTTCTAAAGAACAACTAGAGCGCTAACAGTCTTACTTATGACAAAAGTATGGCACACCTGAAGTCATCTTGATTGGAATAAAGTGTTAACACTTAAAACATTTAATTTGCAAAGGAACAAAATGAGGGGGTTCATTTTGCCATAGAAATTATGATTAGTGCTGAAGAAAGAAAAATTAGGGCACATTTTGAGTGACTTCTCAAATCCTCTTATATTTCACTAAAAAAATTCTGATATGCAGTCTCCCAAGATGGCCACCAGAGACAAAAGAGCCCAAATGTAGCCCAAATATCAGCCAGATGTAGCCCAACTATAGCCCAATGACAGAATGTCCCAGAGTGTTCTAAAGAACAACTAGAACGCTAACAGTCTTACTTATGACAAAAGTATGGCACACCTGAAGTCATCTTGATTGGAATAAAGTGGTAACACTTAATACATTTAATTTGAAAAGGAACAAAATGAGGGGTTTCATTTTGCCATAGAAATGTTATATATATATATATTACCTACTGGCAGTCGCCAGTAGGTATATATAGTTAGGATTTTTTTGAATAGGGATTTCTGAACATTCTATGTTGAATAACTTTGGCGTTGATGGACGGAATTGGCTGAAATTATCAGGAAAATGGCACATTTTGTTTCTGAGCGTCCCCTGAAAGTTTGGGGGGGTTTCCTCAAGCGGTGGCCGAGAAAAAAGGGGGTCCCAAAACGTGTTTTTAACATTGAGTTTTCCATAGGGCGGTTGGACTCACTTTTAGCTCGAACGGCTGAATGGATTTCCACAAAACTTGGCAAAATTGTAGGGACTGGTAGCCCGATGTGCCTTTGCTATGTCTCAAGATATATGCTCCAGTGGTTTTACGAAAATTAACTTTGAAAAATATATATTGGGTTACATTGGGCTATATATATGTTAGAGCCCAAATGTAGCCCAATGTAGCCCAAAGATGGCCACCAGAGACAAAAAAACAAATGTAGCCCAAATATCAGCCAGATGTAGCCCAACTATAGCCCAGTGACAGAATGTCCCAGAGTGTTCTAAAGAACAACTAGAGCGCTAACAGTCTTACTTATGACAAAAGTATGGCACACCTGAAGTCATCTTGATTGGAATAAAGTGTTAACACTTAAAACATTTAATTTGCAAAGGAACAAAATGAGGGGGTTCATTTTGCCATAGAAATTATGATTAGTGCTGAAGAAAGAAAAATTAGGGCACATTTTGAGTGACTTCTCAAATCCTCTTATATTTCACTAAAAAAATTCTGATATGCAGTCTCCCAAGATGGCCACCAGAGACAAAAGAGCCCAAATGTAGCCCAAATATCAGCCAGATGTAGCCCAACTATAGCCCAATGACAGAATGTCCCAGAGTGTTCTAAAGAACAACTAGAACGCTAACAGTCTTACTTATGACAAAAGTATGGCACACCTGAAGTCATCTTGATTGGAATAAAGTGGTAACACTTAATACATTTAATTTAAAAAGGAACAAAATGAGGGGTTTCATTTTGCCATAGAAATGTTATATATATATATATATATATATATATATATATATATATATATATATATATATATATATATTACCTACTGGCGGTCGCCAGTAGGTATATATAGTTAGGATTTTTTTCAATAGGGATTTCTGAAAATTCTATGTTGAATAACTTTGGCGTTGATGGACGGAATTGGCTGAAATTTTCAGGAAAATGGCACATTTTTTTCTGAGCGTTCCCTGAAAGTTTGGGGGGGTTTCGTGAAGCAGGGGCCGAGAAAAAAGGGGGGTCCCAAAACGTGTTTTTAACATTGAGTTTTCCATAGGGCGGTTGGACTCACTTTTAGCTCGAACGGCTGAATGGATTTCTATGAAACTTGGCAAAATTGTAGAGACTGTTTGCCCGATGTGCCTTTGCTAGGTCTCAAGATATGTGCTCCAGTGGATTTTGAGAAATTAACGTTCCAAAAAATCTATATATCTGTGACAGCGTACCGGTTAGCGCCCCGGTTCGCGTACCAGACGCGTAACGGAACTTCGCGAGGAGAAGCGGATTGGCTCTCCGGTGACTGTCAACATTCTAAACAGTCCGGAGCGGCCGCCATCTTGTCTCTCGGTAGGATCGAGAGACAAGAGGTGGAAATAAACGAAGGGGGAAATGAATGAAAGCGGGCAAGGTAGACCCCTCTTGACCCCCTAGGATTGATGTGGGGGCTATTAAAGGGCCCCGCAGGGCAAAAAAATAAAATAAATGTTTTTTCGATTTTTCGCGGTGGAAGCGCTACCCGGTACGCGAACCGGGTAGCTCACCGGTAGCGTAACGGGAGTCCGCCATCTTGTGTTTCGGACTAATTTAGTCACAAGATGGAGGATAAACAATGTTGGGAATGGGTATAAGGGGGCACGGGAGACATATCCTGACCCCATAGGTTTTCTGAGGGTGGCTGAGGAGGGCCATATATGTAAAAAAAACACCTTTTTTTTCAAATTTTCGCACGGTTAGCGCCCGGTCCGCGCACCGGGTAGCGTTCCGGAAAGCGTAACAAGGGGAAAACCAAGGGAAATATTAAAATAATATTTTAGAGTGCTTTGAGGTAGGGTAGCTCTGAATAGAGCTGTTGTGTTGTGTGGGTGATGTAAGTACCAACATGTAGGTACCAATGAAGAGTCTAAAATTCAATGTACACCGTCTCCTCTGTAGATATTTTGTATGTTCTAATATGGGTTATTTAAATGTAAATGTGTGGAAAAGCACTTCATGCTTTAAAGCAATTGTATTTTTGAACTGATTGTTCTTTCCTCTTAGTCCTCCTCTTTGTTTTTTTTTCCCCACACTCTTCTTCAGCATGATAGTTGTTAAATTCGTTCCCTCAAAAAATTTATATACATAAAAAAATTATATTAAATACATATAAAATATATTTTTCCTTTAAAAGAAGAATACATTTTACAGCTTTTGATATTTGCTATTAAAAAACCATTGAAATTCACTGAAAAAACCATAGGTTATAGACCATATATAGTTAGGAATTAGCATTTACAAAACCTTGAAAATTCACTGAAAAAACCATAGGTTATAGACCATATATAGTTAGGAATTAGCATTTACAAAACCTTATTTTACTCACACAAAACCATTGAAATTTGCATATATAGTTAGTTGCATTAACTATATATCGCGCACCCGCAATCCACTGCTGATCATGTCACATTTTACATCATTCATAACATGGTCAGTGACATCACTGATGACATCACTGATGAAATCTAAAATGACATCACTGATGACATCACTGATGACAACATCCAGTGACTGTATGTTTCTGTAAAGTTAAAATATGTCTTACATATTGAAGAATGAGTGGATGTATAAGTGTCTGGATGAAGGATTTAGTAGGTGCATGACTGACTGTATGAGTGAGTGATTAAATGTGTCTCACTGAGTGCATGGGTTAGTGACTAAACTCTTAATTTGTGCATCATTATGTCTGTTGTTCTTTAAACTGCTGCATGTGTTGATCAGTAGCTATATGAGTAACTATATGGGTAATTGATTGGTTGCCCAAGTATTTGTATGGGAGACCGAGTGTGTGTGTGGGTGGCTGGGAGATGTATGACTCTGTGCATAGATGTGTGAGCAGTTGATTCACTAGATGTATGGGTTCAAAAGTGCATGTGGAAACAGCTGTATGGGCGGTTGACTGTGTGCATGAGTGTATTGGTGAGTGAATGGATATCTCAGTGCTACATGTCAAAGTAAGTACATATGTAAAACACAGTACATGTGAGAGTTTACATATATAAATAACTGTGCATAAGAGCCAGTGAATGTGTGAGTGGCTGTATGGATCATTGTGAACTTGTATCAGGGATTGTATAAGAGAGTAAATATGTGTTAGTATATGTTTGAATAAGTAAGGTGTGTATAACTGTATAGTTGAGAAAATGGAGGTGTGATTGATTCTTTGCATGACTGACTAGGTGTGTGAGTAACTCCATGGATGAGTGACAGTCTGTGAGTGTCTGTTTACAGTGAGTGTATCTAAGGTTATATTAGAGTCTGAAGAGGTTCATCGTATTATCACATGAATGATGTCATCAGTGATGTGATCAGTAATGTCAAATGAGATGTCATCAGTGATGTCATCAGTGATGTCATTTGAGATGTCGTCAGTGATGTCATCAGTGATGTCATCAGTGATGTCATTTGAGATGTCATCAGTGATGTCATCAGTGATGTCATTTGAGATGTCATCAGTGATGTCATCTGAGATGTCATCAGTGATGTCATCAGTGATGTCATCTGAGATGTCATCAGTGATGTCATCAGTGATGTCATCAGTGATGTCACTGACCATGTCATGAATGATGTAATATGTGACATGATCAGCAGTGGATTGCGGGTGCGCGATATATAGTTAGTGCAACTAACTATATATGCGAATTTCAATGGTTTTGTGTGAGTAAAATAAGGTTTTGTAAATGCTAATTCCTAACTGTATATGGTCTATAACCTATGGTTTTTTCAGTGAATATATATATATATATATATATATATATATATATATATATATATATATATATATATATATATATATATATATATATATATATATGTATATATATATATATGTATGTATATATATATATATATATATTCACTGAAAAAACCATGAGTTTCAGGCCTTATATAGTTAGGAATTAGCATTTAAAAAACCTTTGAAATTCACTGAAAAAACCATAGGTTTCAGGAGTTATATAGTTAGGAATTAGCTTTTAAAAAACCTTTGAAATTCACTCAAAAAACTATAAGTTTTAGTGGTGTTATAGTTAGCTGGACATTTTACTCATACAAAACCATTGAAATTGCTCCTATATAGTTAGTTGTACTTACTATAGTTCGCGCCCCCGCAATCCACTGCTGATGATGTCACATATTAGATCATTCATGACATGGTCAGTGACATCACTGATGACATCTCAAATGACATCACTGATGATATCATCCAGTGAATGTGGTTTGCTTCGTTATTTAAATATGCATTATATATATAGCAATTTGCATTGAAGAATAAGTGGATATATATAAATAAATATTTGGATGGAGGATTTAGTAGCAGTGTAATTGACTGTTTACTTGACCAATTTATAATGTCTCACTAAATATAGTGGATAGTGACTAAACTGTGTGAATATCTGTATCACTTTGTCAGTTGTTGTGTAAACTGATTCTACAGTTGGTTACTAGCTATGTGAAAGTCTATATTAGTTATTGATTAGTTAACTGAGTATTTGTATGGGAGTGTGAAAGTGTGTGTGGTTCGGTGGGGGGGGTGTGACTGTCCAAAGATGTGTGAATAGTTGATTCAGTAGATATATGAAGTTAAAACTACATGTTCTAACAGTTGTTTGGGTAAGTGAATATCTTTATGGGTGTGGTGATGAGCAAATATATTTCTCAATGGTACAGGTCCAACAAACTAGAAAAAATAAAAGGCAGTGTGTGTGTCAGTTGTTGTATATAAATAAGTATACATAAGACACAATGATTGTGTGAGTGACTGTATGGATAACTGTATACTTGTAATAATGATTTTATAATTCACTAAGTATGACTTACTATCTAAATGAATAGAAGAAGTGGTGTTTGTATAAGTGTTTTGCTAAGTAAATATGTAAATATGATCCATTGTTTGCGTAAGTGAGTAGGATGACTTTATATGTGAATAGGATGCGTGCTGTTGTTTAATGTCGATATAGATGTATAAGTATTTTTGATAGTGTTCTATTGTTCATTGACAGCATGTATGAGTGAATCCATAGGTAAGTGATTAGATGTGTGTATACATCTATGAATCACTGAGTGGATTTTTAGATACTTGTATTGCTGTGACAATGGATTTAAATATGATACTCTGTATTTTACAAAGAGTGATGAAAAATTGTAATAGTGTATGAAAAGGTGTATGTGATTGTCATGTGGATGATGTCATCAGTGATGTCACTGACCATGTCATGAATGATCTAATATGTGACATCATCAGCAGTGGATTGCGGGTGCGCGAAATATAGTTAGTACAACTAACTATATAGGAGCAATTTCAATGGTTTTGTATGAGTAAAATGTCCAGCTAACTATAACACCATTAAAACGTATAGTTTTTTGAGTGAATTTCAAAGGTTTTTTAAAAGCTAATTCCTAACTATATAACTCCTGAAACCTATGGTTTTTTCAGTGAATTTCAAAGGTTTTTTAAATGCTAATTCCTAACTATATAAGGCCTGAAACCTATGGTTTTTTCAGTGAATTCGCAAGGTTTTTTAAATGCTAATTCCTAACTATATAAGGCCTGAAACCTATGGTTTTTTCAGTGAATTTCAAAGGTTCTTTAAATGCTAATTCCTAACTATATAAGGCCTGAAACCTATGTTTTTTTCAGTGAATTTGCAAGGTTTTTTTAAATGCTAATTCCTAACTATAAAAGGCCTGAAACTTATGGTTTTTTCAGTGAATTTCAAAGGTTTTTTAAATGCTAATTCCTAACTATATAAGGCCTGAAACCTATGTTTTTTTTCAGTGAATTCGCAAGGTTTTTTAAATGCGAATTCCTAACTATATAAGGCCTGAAACCTATGGTTTTTTCATTGAATTCGCAAGGTTTTTTAAATGCTAATTCTATTAGCGGATAACGTTTTTATATATTAAAACGTTTTTTAAATCTCAAATGACTGCTTTGCTAACAGAGTTTTTAAGCACAGGCTCTTTTGTCTCTGGTGGCCGTCTTGGGAGACTGCATATCGGAATTTTTTTAATGAAATATAAGAGGATTTGAGAAGTCACTCAAAATGTGCCCTAATTTTTCTTTCTTCAGCACTAATCATAATTTCTATGGCAAAATGAACCCCCTCATTTTGTTCCTTTGCAAATTAAATGTTTTAAGTGTTAACACTTTATTCCAATCAAGATGACTTCAGGTGTGCCATACTTTTGTCATAAGTAAGACTGTTAGCGCTCTAGTTGTTCTTTAGAACACTCTGGGACATTCTGTCATTGGGCTATAGTTGGGCTACATCTGGCTGATATTTGGGCTACATTTTCTTTTTGTCTCTGGTGGCCATCTTTGGGCTACATTGGGCTACATTGGGCTACATTGGGCTACATTTGGGCTCTAACATATATATAGCCCAATGTAGCCCAAATATAGTTTTTCAAAGTTAATTTTCGTAAAACCCACTGGAGCACATATCTTGAGACATAGCAAAGGCACATCGGGCTACCAGTCCCTACAATTTTGCCAAGTTTGGTGAAAATCCATTCAGCCGTTCGAGCTAAAAGTGAGTTCGACCGCCCTATGGAAATTAACATGAGGAAAACATGTTTTGGGACCCCCCTTTTATCTCGGCCCCCGCTTGACGAATCCCCTCCAAACTTTCAGGGAAGGACTGGAGCGCCGCGAGGCAAAGTTAAGGAAAATTTCAGGAAGATTCCTCAACCGGCGCCAAAGTTATTCCCAATAGAATGTTGCTAATTCCTAACTATATAAGGCCTGAAACCTATGGTTTTTTTCAGTGAATTCGTAAGGTTTTTTAAATGCTAATTCCTAACTATATAAGGCCTGAAACCTATGGTTTTATCATTGAATTCGCAAGGTTTTTTAAATGCTAATTCTATTAGCGGATAACGTTTTTATATATTAAAACGTTTTTTAAATCTCAAATGCCTGCTTTGCTAACAGAGTTTTTAAGCACAGGCTCTTTTGTTTCTGGTGGCCATCTTGGGAGACTGCATATCAGAATTTTTTTAATGAAATATAAGAGGATTTGAGAAGTCACTCAAAATGTGCCCTAATTTTTCTTTCTTCAGCCCTAATCATAATTTCTATGGCAAAATGAACCCCCTCATTTTGTTCCTTTGCAAATTAAATGTTTTAAGTGTTAACACTTTATTCCAATCAAGATGACTTCAGGTGTGCCATACTTTTGTCATAAGTAAGACTGTTAGCGCTCTAGTTGTTCTTTAGAACACTCTGGGACATTCCGTCATTGGGCTATAGTTGGGCTACATCTGGCTGATATTTGGGCTACATTTGGTTTTTTTTGTCTCTGGTGGCCATCTTTGGGCTACATTGGGCTACATTGGGCTACATTGGGCTACATTTGGGCTCTAACATATATATAGCCCAATGTAGCCCAAATATAGTTTTTCAAAGTTAATTTTCGTAAAAACCACTGGAGCACATATCTTGAGACATAGCAAAGGCAGATCGGGCTACCAGTCCCTACAATTTTGCCAAGTTTGGTGAAAATCCGGTAGGTGTTTCGGTAGAATTGAGATACAAGATGGAGGGCAAATAATGTTCAGAATGGGTAGAAGGGGGCATGGTAGACGTATCCTGACCCCCTAGGTTTTCTGAGGGTGGCTGAGGAGGCCCATATGTGTGAAAAAAAACATTTTTTTTCAAATTTTCGCACGGTTTGCGTCCGGTGCGCGTACCGGGTAGCGATCCGGAAAGCGTAAATTGTGAAAATTAGTGAAAAAAAGTTAAATTTAAAATTTGTTTATAGTGATCATAGTTAGGGTAGCTCTGAGAAGAGCTTTTGGGTCTGTGGTACATTTAGGTACTTATAAGTACGTACCAATACATAGTCTTAAATTCAGGATGAAAACTCTGTTACCCTCATCTGAGAAGTGAACTCCATCTCCTCTGTAGATATCTTGCATGTAGTAACACAAGTTATTGTTGTAGATGCAGCCCATTCCATGGTCTCTAATGTAAGCTGAAACAGACTTATTTACATGCTTCCTCGATTTCTCAATTTGTGGAAAAAATTGGTTCGACCACCTCCATTTCTGTCTTTGGCATATATTTGAATATACCAAGGCAGTTTGAGGAAAAAGTGCCATCAATTGGTCAAAGGTGTCCTTTAAAAGCATTTCCAGACCTACCCCAGTCAAAGTGCCCAAGTCATTTCCTCCACAGTGCACAATTAACAGGTCAGGTTTTGGCAAATGCAAAAAGGTTTTCACCAATGGTAACAATTGGTGACATTTTAATCCTCTGTGGCCAATCCACTTGATTTCCACATTTTGTAAATTGAGGTTAGGTAAATTTCTGTTATCAGCATGCCTTTGAGCCCAGTAGATGTAACTATGTCCAACAATCCAGACAGAAAACATGGTGAGAGAAGGTTCTGCTGCAGTTAGATGAAGTGTGGGAATATAATGGCAGTTGAAAATATAAGAGTGTAAAATGAAAAAAACTGTAGAGTTTCTGTGCTAATGATTCAGTAGCAGTGATTGGTGGATTTTGATTGCTGAAAACAGAAAGTTAGGGAGCATGGATGAGTTCTTTGAAAGATGTAATTTGAATGGTCAAGAAAAAATCATTTTATGAAAGATTGCACTGGATACGCAGGTGCACTGAGAGTTCAGAGTTCAATTGAAACATTGTTGTGTGAACTTTCAAACACCAGAGGTCTTTCAGGAGGTGGTTGCTATGGAAAAAAGGCAAAAAGGGCAGAAGGGGGAAGGGTGTTGATTTGAAAAAAGTGAGGGAAGAGTTTTGATTGGGTGACATTAGAGATATGTCTGATGAATTACAGCATTTGTGTGCCATTGTTGGTTGCAATCTCTGGAGTGCATACCCTTTGCTCTTCTGAAGACAAATTGGTGTGTGTCTGAGACTGTTTTCAAACTCAAAAAGTATTTGCTAAGGTGAGAAAAGATTCATTTAATTTAAATAGAGAATAGTATGCTTTAGGGAGAAAATTAAGAAGAAAGTTGTGTATTTAAAATGTTGCTTTGTGTCAAGTGTTTTACAAATAGATTTTGATTCTTTGAGTTACATAGCCATGTTAAAAGTGACGTAAAAATGGTGCAAGGGCCTTAAAAAAACGCTTTCATGTGTCTTAGGGCATTTTAAGTCACTTTCCATGAATATGGTTGAATAATTGTTTTACATGATGGGTTTAAAAACGTTTTTTGAAATCAATTAGGTTTCTTAATATGTACTGCTAGAGTTTCATAGGTTGCTTGGGATATATTAACAAGCAATTGAGGGCACGATGTAGGTCGGTCGGTATTTGAGCTTTGGTATGTAGGGACACATATTTCGCAGAATCGGTTTATTTACCGATTGGTAAATTTACAGATTCTGTAAAATACCGAATCGGTATTTCTACCGATTAGGTAAATTTGGTATGTAGGTGGGACTCTTCTGAGTCCCACAAGCCTTATCGATTCGGTATTTTAGCATCAAATTGAATTTGATGTTAAAATACTGATTCAGGTGTGCATGTATATGTGTGCCATATGACTTAAGACCATAAGGCTTCAAAGCCCATAGGAATGAATGGAGCATTACCGGTCGGTATTTACCGAATCGGTAAATACAGATATTTACCGATTCGGTAAATGGAACATCTGGATGTTCCTACATACCCCCCCTTCTTATTTAGCGATTCTTAATTACCGAATCGGTAAAATTCGGTAATTCAAAATCGGTAAATAAGTCCTACCTACATCGGGCCCTCGAGTCCCTTTGATGTTATTTTTCCCATTTTAATTTAAGACATTTCCCCGTGGTGCAAGGTCCTTGTAAATACGCCCCCATGTGTGCTTGGCAAATTTATATTTTGATTGTTTGAGTTACATAGCCATGTTAAAAGTGATGGAAAAAAAAGTGCAAGGGCCTAAAAAAAACGCATTCTTGTGTGTTAGGGCATTTTAAGTCAGTTCCCCATGAATGTAGGTATATAATTGTTTTACATGATAGATTTAAAAACTTTTTTAAAATCAATTAGGTTTCTTGATATGTACTGCTAGAGTTTCATAGGTTGCTTGGGGCATATTTACAAGGTCTTTGAGTCCCTTTGATGTTATTTGTCCCATTTTAATTTTAGACATTTCCTCGTGGTGCAAGGTCGTTGTAAATACGCCCCCATGTGTGCTTGGCTAATTTAAGTACTGATAGGGTGTGCTTCTACATAGGACCTGTGTTGTGTATTCAAATTTAGACCAGAAAATCACATTTTTGAGACGGTCATATTGTTGTCTGCTTCTTCAAATAAATATTGAACTGAGAAGTATTAAACTGAGGCTAAATTTCATGTGCAACCTTGAGTAGGCCTCACCTCAAACAAACCTGCAAAATAGTCCACACCTTATCGTCATCTTGAATCAATCATTTAAAGTGTTAGGTGCAGATTTATGATGGCCGTGCGCCTCTTTTGTGCTGCTGTTCCGTCACTTTTATAATGCAGCAGTGATTTACAAGATGTACCATGTTGCAAGATAGGCCTCACTTCATTGGTAGGCCTGCACATGTATTATCTCCTCTATATTGTTCAACAAGCCTAAATTTCATCAGCAACCCTGAGTAGGCCTCACCTCAAACTTTTGTGACGCAGCGGCGGAGCAAAAGATGCGCTATGTTGTGACATATTTATAACTTTAAGCATCAAGGAAGATGTGTCATGCTGTAAAGTCCTGCCCCACATGAAACGTGCGTTAGGTTTCATGTGGGCGTTTTGTTGCAGGGTGGGCAGTCATTTGCATGAAAGCCGTGTAAAACTAACACAGTAAAATTAAGAAGATTTCACTGAGTCACCTTTATGGCATTGCTGAATCAAATCTTTACGCCTGTTTGAAACAGGCATAAGGAGAGATGCACCATGCAATGTGTGGCTTGCCCCTGTGAATTGCAGTAGATATGTCACGGTTATGACGTGATTCCTGCAATGTGCCGTTTTTGTGGAACAGATGCGTGATGCATCTGTGCTGTTTTTGCTCAATGGTGCTCTGCATTGTAAATGCGGTACATCATGGGTGGCAGAGCAGTGGCGCACGTTAACTGGTGCATCCCTGGGGATGCGCCATTTAACATAAATCTGCTCCTTTAAATTTAAGTATTAGTAGGGGACACAGTGTTGGTGAGGTTATCCAAGGTTAAGAAGAGATGAGTCTTGTTCACTGAAAACTTGGACATAGGCCTCATCTCCTCAGCATCGCTGGACATGGTTAAATAATATCTGCAAAATGTTACTCTTGGTAAACAATTTTACTATTATAGTGTCTGATATTTGTCTCTTACTCTGCAACATCTCATTGTTGTTCTCTTTCTTTAAAGATAACAACAACATCAAGCATGAGTGATAATGAGCAATCTGTTGATCTCGATCTTATCATTGAACTTGTCATTGAAACGTCAGTGGAAGTAGACCCCTTAGATGATTTATATCCTGTGGATGATGAAGTAGTTGATGAGGATGCTGATTTGTCAGAATTGTATGACATAGGGTGGGCATCTGACCTGCTCGAGCCTATTAACCTATAAAGACTTTTAAAAATAAATTTAAGTTACTCGAAATGAAAAGTAACCATGTAAACCGTTTTATTAAAAATTAAATACAACTTCAAAAACAAATTGTGTGAAGTGTCTTTAATGAAATAGTAAAATATACTAATAAAATTAGTTCAGATTCACATATAAAAGATCACAGGTCAAATGTAGAAGCATTCCATTTCTTTGCAACTATTTGTGAGTTTTAATTTTCATAATGCACTAAAAATTATTGTATGTAGAATTTATAACTAGTATGTTAATTTTTTGACGACTGTTATTGATTTACTGTTTGGTAATAGTGGTTAATAACATTTTTTATTATATTTTACTACAGATTCAACTGCAGATCATTTCGAAATTAGACAATGCCGTCTAAGGATAGAATCCGAAAGGTTACAAAACGTCAAAGACAGCAGATTAATAAATGTTCACAAAAGTCCTCTACAATACAATCTCGTCAAGTCACCAAGAAAGCTCCGGGTAATAGAACAAAATCATTCCTTAGAAACATTTGTAGAAACAAAAGTATACCTACAGAACAAGTTTTAGTCCAGAAGAAGAGAGCCAATTTAAACGGAAAGGAAAGGCCAAACAAAAATGTTACTGGTAGAGTATGAGATAACTCTGTGCATGGTAGTAGAAGGAAAAATCAGTTTAGGGACATTCGTAGACGAATGTTCCGCAACAGGATAATTGGTAATTTGTTAAAAAATATTAAGAAAGGTCAACAGAAAGTGGTTTTTTATAAGAGAAAAAAAAAGTTGAGAAAATTATTGATCAGGCTTTTGAAATTAAGCGAAAGTTATTTATTTTGATAATCAATAGAATTAGGAAACTAAACAAGGTAATTTATGATTTAAAAACAAATAGTAGATGGAAGAGAACAGTTAATCGTAGTAATTTTTGTGAAGTTTTTTCAGGAGAATGGATGCATAGTTTAAGTTCTGAGGCATTTTTTAATGAGGAGAGTTACTTTCAGGATAATAATTTGGTGCATGCAGTTGACACCAGTGGTCGAGCTTATGAGGTGAAAGATGGTAGTCCGGTTGAAAAAGAAAAACTTGTGACAACAGAGGCAGAAGAGGTGTTAGGTAATGAGGTTTTAGGAAGACGTCCTAAGGGACCAGTGTATACCTGGAAGTGTAGTAGTATTTGCAGTGTGCGACAGGATTCCATCAATTTGCTTTGTGATTTTGTACGGACATTTAATAAGAAAAGTTTGAAACAGAAAATGAAGATGTTGCAAGAATTAGATCCTTGCAGAGTGAGGGAAGTGACAGGTTTGCATGGTCATTCACTGGCTTGTCTTTCTAGGAGAGTATGCCTGAGTGTTTTTCATCATTTCAGGATGCTAGCAGTGCATCATAATAAAGTGAGGAAATTAGTTAGAATGTTGTATTATGCTAAGAGTCCAGCAATTATGCTTAAACAATTATGCACTGCTCTTTTGCATGGTTCTGAAGTAGATGTGAAGAATATTTGTGAAGAAATTGAGTTTTGTTACTTTACAAGTAAAGAGGAGAATGTTGAAATTGACCCAGAAGAAGAGGGTAATGTGGAAGATAGTGTACAGGTTTCCAGTACAGATAATTTTCAGAAGGAAATTGCCACGTTTCAGGTGAAATCAAGTGAGAGGCCTAATTTCACTTGTGTGTGTTGTCGACGCACTTATTATAAGAATCAGACTAAGTTAGTGGATTTATATGCGAAAAGTGAAAGGGAAAATAATAGTGAATGGAAGGATTTTGCAACATACTTGATGGTAGAAAATTCTTTTGATTTGGGATTGGATCAACGTGTGTGTACTTATTGTTGTAACAAATTAAATCAAAACCGGATGCCTGCCAGAGCGGTTCATAATAATCTGGAATTGGTTGAGATTCCTTCTGAATTGAAGGATTTAAATACTTATGAATCTATTTTGATTCAAAGTATCCATCCCTTTCAGGCTATTGTAAGAATGGAGCCAAAGACAGGGAAATTGCCTCCATCAGATTTACAGAGAGGATTAAAGGGGAGAGTTGTTTATTTGCCTCTAGATTTGAAGAAAAACATTAATACAATTGGAGTAGAGAAAGTGGAAGAGGAACCTCTGGTTATCTTAGTTAATGGGGTTCCGACAAAGAGTAAGAAAATATGGCAAGATTTAGTAGATGTTAGGAAAGTCAAAAAGGCAACATTGTATTTGAAGAAAAACAATAAGTACTACAAGAATGTATATGTTGCAGAAGAGGAAGTAAGTGAAGAAGAGGATAGCGATTTGTGTGCTGGTCAAATTGAGAAAGTAGAACCCTCTAAAAATGAAGAAATATATGAACATTATAGTGTTCATCCTTTGCATTCCAAGGAACTCATGGGCAATGCTATTGAGTTGTTTCAAATGAAACAAGCCAAAGGGAGTCCCGTTAGTGTTTGGGAGGAAAGTTTGGAAGCTCGGTGTTTCCCACAGCTATTTCCAACAGGTCAAGGAGGAAGATATGATGAGCGACCTGATCAAATTCCTGCTTCTGAATACCGGACTTTACGATTGTATGCAGAAGATCCTAGGTTTCGTCAATGCATTCCCTATTTGTTTCATCTCCTGTTTGAAAGCGATCTGTCTGGACTGTCATATGCAGTGAACCATATCTTGAAAAGTGGTGTACGCATGCAAAACATCTCGGCAAGTGACTTTATGGATAAAGTCAATGTGCAAGACAGTATTTTGGATTCTCACCTGATTAATCTCATGGCGTGTCAGCGTGGTACTAATGAGTACTGGTACCGTCATCATGGTGATTTAAAATGTATGCTGAGGAACTTAGGAACTCCCACATGGTTCCTCACTCTCAGCTGTGCCGAGTATGGCTGGGAAGACTTACTTGAATTTCTACGAGAGGCAAATGGAAACATTGAAAATATCGAATTCAAGACACCCGGAGAACTGTGCTCTTTGGATCCAGTGAATGTATGCAGGTACTTCAATCATAGATTTGAAGCTATGATGTCTTTCATCATGAACAAGAAAAATCCACCTCTTGGAGAGGTGTTGGATTTCTTCTGGAGGAAGGAGTACCAAGCAAGAGGTGCTCCTCATATACATATGCTGCTGTGGATCAAAGATGCACCCAAATTTGGAACAGATCCAGATGACTTAGTGATGAGTTTCATAGAACAGTATTCTACATGTGCTGTCCAAAGGCAAAGGAAGACAAAAGCCTAAGAGAACAAGTTTTACGCTTCCAAAGCCATCGTTGTGGAAAATACTGTCGTCGTAAATTCAGAAACAAGGACAAGTTCTACACCAAATGTCGTTTCGCCTTTCCACGACCGGTGATTTCTAAAGGAAGAGTGAACAGTTTGATGTCTTCGCTGCGACATAATGTGATGAAGAAATCACCCAAAAATACATACAATTTGAAAAGGAGCGAAGAGTCCAAGTACATCAACGACTACAACCCAGTGATTTTGTCCATGTGGAATGCTAACATGGATATACAGTTTGTGGCTGATAACTGTATGGCTGTGGCTCGGTATGTGACATCTTACATCACCAAAAAAGAAAAGACAGATTTGAAGGATATGTGGGAGGACATTGTCCATGAAAAGAGCCTCAGTAGGAAGTTGTACAGTTTCAGTTTGAAGATGTTGTCGCATCGAGAAATCGGAGCTTATGAATGTTCTGACCGGTTGTCTTCAGCAAGTCTCTATGCCAAATCAAGGAGTATCGTTTGGGCGAATCTTGGTCTTGCTGCAACGCGTAATCGAGTTCTGAAACCTGTACGGGAAATTGAGTATTTGGCGGAAAAGGAGCCAAACAGTACAGATATTTTGAAGACCAACATGCTGGATACATATTATCCAAATAGAAGCAGTCACCTCGAGAATATTTGTCTGTATGAGGTTCTGCAAAATTACATATTCAAGAGGAACATCAAAGAAGATATTGATAAAGGAGTGTATGCTGTAATTGGAAGTGAGGGATGTCTGGTCAAGCAAAGAAAATGTCAATTGGTAAATCATCGAAAATTGAGTGGTGAATTTCATGAAAGAAAAGAGTTTTTCTATTTAGCTCTTTTGCAACTTTTCAAGCCTTGGCGTGCAGAAGAGGAACTGCTTGGAGATTTCCTCTCTTACGAAGACTCTTTCAATGCCGCCAAAGAGACCATAGAATGTCCTGTTTTTCCCAAATATCTAGAAATGTTGAATGCGGAAATCGAGCAGGAAGCAACGATTGCAGCCGAGATTGCTAGAGACAGTTCTCAGGACAGTCAGAGTTCTGTTTCATTGAGTCAGGATCCACTAGGAGGACCAGTTATCGAAAATGAAGCTGCCACTGCCATGATTGAAGTGGAAAGAGCCATGGCACATGCTCAGGAGGATGCGGTTAACTTAGAAGACTTGGAAAGACAACTGAACGTTGAGCAGAAGAAAATATATGACGAAGTTACCAACCAAATTGATCATGGATTAAGTCATGAGAAGAAAGAGTGCTCATGTACGTCGTTGAAGCCTGTCCGATTGTACGTGAGTGGAGAAGCGGGAACTGGAAAAAGTTTCCTCATTAAAGCAATTTCATGTTATTTGCAGAAAAGGACTGAGTCATCGCTGTCTTGTGTTGTCACCGCTCCAACTGGACTGGCAGCACATAACATTAAAGGTATTACTTTGCATCGTCTACTGATGCTGCCAGTGGAGCATGATAACAAATTACAATACCACAAGTTATCTGGAGATGCTTGTTGTGAAGTTTCAAGAGTCTTGAGGAAAATGAAACTTCTTATCATTGACAAAGTAAGCATGGTTTCCAATGTCATGCTTGCCTTTGTGCCTTTGAGAATGCAAGAAGTTCTCAAAACAGAGTATGATGTGTTATTTGGTGGCAAACACATCATTGTTTTCGGTGATCTTCTGCAGCTGACACCAGTGAAAGGACAACCTGTGTTCAAAATGCTCATGCATGAAGATACCAGGAAGTGCCTAGGGAGCATTGGCAACGTTAATATATGGTTAAACTTCAATTATGCGGAACTGCGTGAAAATATGCGCCAGGCGAAGGATGAAGATTACAAGAATATTCTACAAGATATGAGAATCGGAAAAGTGACCGAGCATGGGAAAGAAGCTTTACATGCATGATTATTGTCCTGAGAATATTTTTCAGAAAATTACTGAGAAGAAATCTGGAATATGTTTGATGCCAACTCTTGCAGAATGTGCCATCTTCAACAACAAAATGTTGCATTTAGAAAACCAAGAGATTGTGAAACTGGAAGGTATTGACAGAGTAGAGCATATGGGATCAACAATTATTTTGTCTGAGAATTTGAAATCAAAATTGGATTCATTAGAGAAGACTATATCTAAAACTGCAGGTTTTGAAAAGACTCTGAATGTGTGCTTAAATTGCCGTATAATTTTAAGAAGGAATTTACAGGTTGAAAGAGGTCTGGTAAATGGATCAATGGGTAATGTTGTTGATTTTGTGAAATACAGAAATAGAGATGGAATTGAATTTTTAAAAATTAAATTTGATGGCATTGAGGAAGTACAGCTAATTGGTCGTTGCTCTGCTAGGTTTTTGCTTGTAAAAGATTTATATGTTCGCCGTAAGCAGTTTCCTGTTTGCTTGGCATATGCGGTGACAATCCATAAATCGCAAGCTTTAAGTGTAGACAGTGCATTGGTGAATATTGGCAGTTCTGTGTTCAAGGAGGTTATGGCATATGTGGCATTGTCACGAGTCAGAACTTTATCGGGATTGTACTTGATTGAGTGTGATGTCACAAACATTTGTGCGGATCTAGATTGTGTTAAGGAATACAATAGGTTAAGAAGAGAGTATGCGCCACATTTGCCTCAATATCCTTTGTTTGAGAAACGTGTGGTAGGTCGGAAATGAAGAAATGTGACCAATAGTAGGGAGGTTCTAGCAAAAAGACGAAAAGTCGATGAAACTGAAATTATAAGCAGAAAGAAAAAGGATTCTGTTGAAGATGTTGTTGGTTTTCAATTTGAAAATAGTTCTGGTGTCAACTGCTATGCTAATGTAGTGGTTAATGTTGTCATTTCTCTAGAAATTTTAAAACAACAGATTGTGATCAATTTGGATCAAAGTTTTTGCTGCTTGCTGAATTCTGTGTTAGAGAAATGTAGCACTGATAGAACAAAATTAGAAAGTGTGTCTGAAATTCGAAATCTGTTAGACAAATGTTCAGGTCAAACGCAATTCTCTCAAAATATTCAGCAAGATTGTCAGGAGTTTTTAATGTATATGCTTGATGTATTGCAAGATGAAGGTGTAGATGTAGATCACCTGTTTGGCCTTTCTTATCAATGGCAGCATGACTGCGAGAATTGTAGTGTATCAAGTACTAGTAGTGTAGACTCAGAAAGATTTATATATTTAACTTTGCCAGACAGTAAATCAGTGTCCTTTAATAAGCTAGTAAAATCAGCCGATCACAACATGGAGTGTAGCCAATGTAAGTCAGCAATGCTGTCCACATTATTTATACAAACATATGGCCAGTATGTCATTTTAATGTTCCAACGATGTAGGCCTGATGCAACAAAATTGACAACTTTAATTAAAAATTTTGTGGCTTCGCAGTTGCCAATGTCAGGAAGGACTTTTGTAACTGCAGCAATTATATATCATGACGGTCCTTCAACAACATCAGGACATTACACAGCTTATTTAAAGTCTAGAAACGGCTGGTCATTCTGCAATGATTCTGTTTTAACTTTCAAAAAAAAAATTGCCTTTTGACCTTAAAAATTCTTACCTGGTGTTTTTACAACCAAAATTTTAGGGATAGAATCTCGGGATGTGCTCTGAGAAAATTCAAGAGGTTCTAATGGCTCCTACACTATTTGGCCTTGAGGATAAGTGTAGTACAGAGTCAAAAGTTAAATGTGGAAATGTGGAACATGAGTGAGCAAGAAGGGTGAGATATTACTAGTACAGGATTGTGAAAGTGATCTTGAACGTTTTCTTTCTAAAAGTTGCGGAAAAAGAAAATGACGGGATTTGCTTAGAAGAATTCCAAGTGTTATAAATGGCTCTTACACGATTTGGCCTTGAGGAAATGTGCGGTAGAGAGCGAGAAGTCATTTATTGTATGTAACATATTTGTCAAAATGATGGAGCTTTTCTTTCAGAAAGTGGCGGGCAGAAAATAATAGCAGCACAACAGAGTATAAGCTGTTCATAGGACATCCTTCGACGTCATGGAAAGTAAGTTACTTTTGAGGAGTTCCGATTTCTGATTGGATATGTTATATGGGTTTTTTAAACACAATCATTTTGATTGTGTTTTTTTCCCCGCTGTTATATGATGAATACCTTCAACTCACTGTTTTTAGTGAAATTTGATACATTCTGAGAACAGCAAAAATAAACTTTTTAACATGTATAATATTTCTGTACCTTTTTGTATTTATGATATTCATTTAGAACTGTGTAGGAGGCATGGAGAAACTGAGGCTTCTGTAAGTGTCAAGGGAGGTGAGTAATGTACATTGCTCTGTTGCATACAGTCCTCACCTTCTCCATACTCTTGGATATGCTAGACTAAGCCTGCACAATGACATACCTAAGCTGAGGAATACAGGTGATGTGATTGTGAAATGAGCAAAGAAAATTGCACGTTTTTCAATTACATTACCTGTGTTTCCAAACATTATGAATCACATTGTGCAGATGAGGTTTAGGCCTGTCCAGGGATACAGAAGAGGTCTGGCCTTTGTTCAAGAGTGCAGTGGACATGACTCACTTCATTGGTAGGCTTGCACATGTATTATCACCTCTGTACTCTTCAACAAGCTTAAATTTCATTTGCAACCCTGAGTAGGCCTCACCTCAAACAAAGCTCTAGATAGTCCACACCTTATCGTCATCCTGAATCAATCATTTAAAGTGTTAGGGGCAGATTTATGATGGCCGTGCGCCTCTTTTGCGTTGCTGTTCCGTCACTTTTGTGACGCAGCAGCAGTGCAAAAGATGCACCATGTTGCAAGATAGGCCTCACTTCATCTTCAACAATATACCCTCAGTTTAAACTGTATACATTTAGGACTGTGTAGGGGGCATGGAGAAGCGGAGGCCACTAACTTTATTTCTTTGTAAAATTGGATGATTGTCAATCTTTTCCCTTGTCTTTTTTAATTTTTAAATACATGTTCTAATATTTTTCAAATTTTTGTTCTTTCTTTCACAGATTGAAAGTATAAAAATAACAAGTGACTAAGTTAACAAAAATTATAAGGTAAATGTTTTGTACTCTTTTCGTTACGTTTCTATCACATTTGACTTCTATTAGTTCCACTGCTTCATTTCTTTAACCCTCAGTTTTCTGCATTTGCTACTTCCCTCATTCCTTTCTCTATTACTTACTTACTCTACTCCTTCCACTCCTTTTCTCAGTCCCTCTGTTCTCATAGTTACTCAGTCTTGTTCACTCACTCCGTTTCTATTACTCTCACTGTCTCTGACTCATCTCTCTTTCACTACTTCTTCATTATGCTTTCTCCCTGTAGTTCAAGCATACTAATGTTATTTACATTTCTTTGCTGTTTCAATCATTCCTTTTCTGTTACTTCTTCTTTTCTGCTTTCTGTTTTTTCTCTATGTTATTCCACATGTTTTAATCTTATTTTGAACATTCACTCACATTCTCAAAAAACTCTTGTTTATTATTCTTCTCCTCTCCTTTTTTTCTTTCATTTCCTTATCTATTTTGTTTTTCACAATTATACCCTCTTCCATCTTTTCTTTGGTAAATAGATCTATTAAACAGTATCTCTGTGTTACTCCCTCTAGCTGTGTTTCTTTTAACATTACTCTCTGTTTCCTTCCATTATACTTACTCTTCTTTTTATTTTTATTTTTTTTTTGGTTCGCTTCCGGTTCGCGTACCGGCGAGCGAACCGGGAAGCGAACCAAAAGAAATAGAGGTTGCCAGAGTGCTAAACATTCTAGCAATTTTTTTATAAAGGGGAGGTAGTTCTGAAAAGAACTTTTTTATTTATTATTTTTGTTGTTTTATATATTTTTTATTATTTTTCAGAACATTTTTTTACTTTTTTTGTATTTTTTGAACGGTTTTATATTTGTTTTTTTGTTTTTGGGGGGGGAACGAAAACGATTCATTGTAAAGGGCTCAACAGGAGCAACAAATGATTGTCAATTGCTAAGTTGATTAGATTGATGCTACTTTCTCTGTAGCAAATCAACTGACCGCAACCCACGCACACTTGTTTGACTTCCCCGAACCTCATCTGTATATTTGGGACCATGTCCCTCGCCTCTGGTCCCGTCACTTCCTGTACATTTGATCTACTGGCCACAGGAGGAGGGTTATCCTGCAGGTGACGTACCTGCGCAGCACTGTAGTTGATAGGGTGCCACCTGTCCATATGGCGATGCATTGTATAATTGCCATAACTGTATTTTTTATCTGTCCCTCTGGACAGATCTTTCTTGCAGATAAGGCAAGTTACATACCGGGCATTCACTTTTCTTTGGCCCCGGGAATATTTAAAAAATTGCCAAATATAATTTTCTTTGACATGAGACCTCCTGGGCTCCTCAGGCAAAAACTGCCTCTCTTGCTGCTCTTCCTCTTCTTCCTCTTCTTCCTCCTCTTGCTGAATGATAACTTCAGCAGGTGGTCCTCTCTTCCTAGGAGGTGGTGGTGGTGGTGGTGGTGGGGGTGCACTAGCTGAAGCTACAACACTTGCCATTGCTAAGTGATGAAAAAAGGTCTTCCTCTCACAAAGATGAAAGTCAGAGTGAGGAAACAAGGAGGGGTTTTCATCATTTGGGAAAAAAAAATTTGTTCTAAACCAATGAAAAGTGATATTTTTAGGTCACATGACCTAGCCTTACATCAGTAGGAAACCAAAAGTCAAATGAACCAATAAAAAGTGTTATTAACAAGTCACATGACCTGTTATGCTTACGTTACGCGCTCCGCGGCCCAAATTGCTTCGCGCCTCGCTTCGCGTACCGGAGCACTTCCGGGTGCGCTAACGCGACGCGTCAAATCACGCATTACGCGACAACGCGATACGTCGTCATTTGAGATGTCATCAGTGATGTCATCAGTGATGTCACTGACCATGTCATGAATGATGTAATGTGTGACATCATCAGCAGTGGATTGCGGGTGCACGATATATAGTTAGTGCAACTAACTATATATGGAATTTCAATGGTTTTGTGTGAGTAAAATAAGTTTTTGTAAATGCTAATTCCTAACTATATATGGTCTATAACCTATGGTTTTTTCAGTGAATTTTCAAGGTTTTGTAAATGCTAATTCCTAACTATATATGGTCTATAACCTATGGTTTTTTCAGTGAATATATATATATATATACATACATGAATAGGCAAGGTTCCCTGGACCTTTGCTCTTGTAGCCTAGGGTAAACAAACAAGCACAAAATCACAATATGATTCTTCCCTCAGGGACCCTCCCAACATTATTCCCCAATTCGCTTTGTAACACAAGCATGTCCACTTACATATGGTATAAAAGGATTAGTTCCAATCAATTTTCAAGCATACACAACAATCATGTAAAGTTTTACACTCTAAGGAATGGTACAGTTTTCTGTGAATTAGTTCTTGAATCTATACTGTGAACAGTTTGGTACCTTTAAAGTCTCTATGAAGCATTGATAAGCGCTTACTAATGTTACCTTTCTTTCTTTTAAAAGATATGAAGAGTAGCACGACATCCCCAAGAGTAGTGTGTTCCCACAGCGCGGGGACACACTGTCATTAGTGTAACCAGGTGCTTTATAAGCTTGATTATTATTATTATTATTATTATTATTATTTCTGAATAACAAATTCTTCTCAGGTAAGGATGAAGAGAACCTTCTCTTCTGACTTCCTAGAGGCAAACTGCTTGCCCCGGCTTGCTTGGGCATGGGCATGGTTTAAATATCACTGCTTCTTGCGAGAATTCAGCAAGTTTCAAGTTTTTGCATTCTACAAAAATCAGGCCAGAGTAAGTCGCTATGGCCCTTAATAACAAAAAGTAACCCACATAAAATAAAGTAAAACACTCTTTCAAATGTCAGGGGCCGAGATCTCCTTTACCAAGCCAAGTAGAGTGAAATGCTCTCCCAAAGTGCCGGGAGGCTGAGATCTCCTCTAACTCAGACAAAACAGGGAGAAAGCAATAGGGCGGGTCAAAACTCTCTTGGGTGAAGAAGTGTGGCTAGGGAGCATAGCTTATGAGGATCAAAGATATGGGCTAGATATGGTGATGTTGCTGTAGGGTTGCAGGTATTCTGATGGCCTTACAGGTGTTCTAATTGCCTTGCCGTGGGGTTCTGACACCTGCACCAAGCAATCCACTCCGGGTCTTGCAAACTTCCAGTCCTTCAACTTCTTCTAGAGATCCCTCATGGTTGAATGAGTTTTTGGATGACTGGGTGGTTCATTTTGCCTTTCAGTCTGGACAGGTTTCCACTGACAGATCTAAAGTAAGGTATTTGATTGGTTTCTTGACCGTTGCAGATCTGGCCTGGGCAATTCACATAGTTGTCTCCAAAAACCCTTGTCTAAATAATTATTCCTATTTTTTGGGGCAAACTTCAAGAAGATGTTACAGAGACCCTATGTTGAAGCTTCCACAGAGAATGAGTTTTATGAGATAGCTCAAGGAACAACTGATCTGCGGCCCTATTGTACACCGTTTTGTGAGCTTGCTACTGAAGCTATCTGGGTAGAATGCACTCACATGACCTTGTTACAAAGAGAGCTAGAGGACAAATTGAAGGATGAGCAAGCAAGAGTTCCTGGGGCTTCCTCAATTACTGAACTTCTATATCAAGTTATTAAATAAAGAGCACAGATTAAAAGAAAGGATCATGGAAAATGTGAAGAATTCAGAGGTACACTTCTACTCCGCTCCGATTTGTAAGGCTTGCTGAGCCTACTCCTGAGCCTATTGATCCTTTGCCTGACGGGACTGATAACCTAATTCAGCCCAGCTCAGTGAGAAGCCCATTGTCTAGCACTGAAAAGGATCTAAGACACAACACAGTCTACAGTCTCTAACGTGCAAGTGCAAATCACCTGCTGTGAGACTGTATTGTTGGACCATCCAGGCCACAGGGAAACACCAGATCCCTTCCTTTATAAAAGACTAAGTGTAGGAGAATCTACTCTCCCTAAAGTTTTCAGTTTCTCTGATGGGTCCAGTTAAAACTTATTTTTTTTTGTTAAACAATTTTTATTGCAGAGTCATTTATAGTATACAGTGCAGTGTTCAGCATCTTACAGTGCAGAGCCGTCATTCTCTTATCACATTCTAGACGTCGCATACACAGCCATTCAGCCCACATCCCGGAGGTCGGGCACGTTATTCTGTTATAGCTTGCTCTCCTGGCTGGGCAGCGTGCAGTAGTTAACATATAGGGCCCTCCGCCCTCTGCTTTCACTTTTTCGCCCCGTACCTTGCTGCTACTCTGCACAGTATGGACATGGTCCTCTGCAGGATCCCAGTGTGCTTTCCTCCCTCCCCCCTCTCCCCCCCGGTGTCTACGTCTGTGCCTGGTGCAAGGATGTGTGCCTAAATTGCGGGATTCCGGAGCGTTTGCATTTTATCGTGTGTGTGTGTCCGGTGTAGGTGCCGGGGTCGCGACCTTCGCTGCTGAAGTCCCCAGGTTCTCCGCCTCCTCTTCCCCTCCTCATCTACTGCGCTATCTCTCAGTGCCTGTACTAATGCTTCCCATGCCATCGCAGCGTCCTGCGCTTTCTCGTCTGAATTACGGCGGGCTAGTTGGTACCTGATTGTACTCTCCGCTGTCGCCCACTTCAGAAATTCATTCAACCACCTTCGATGTGTTGGCCCTACCTTCGACTTCCACCCCTTGGTCAGCTCTCTCTTCGCTATAAGTAGGCCCATGTCGATGAATTTTCTTGACAGTTTGTTCTTGCGTGTATGTGGGAACCAATGTAAGACGGTGACCGCGCTGTCGTACTGCAGTTCCCTATCCGCCACTGCATTCAGGGTGTCCCCTATTTCCCTCCAATATTCTTGTAAGCATGGGCAGCCCCTCAGCATGTGTACAAGGTCTGCTCTTAATTGGTTGCATCTTGGGCAAGCTGCTTCTTCTGCGCCAAAGTACGTTGCTATTTTACTCGGCGTGAGGTAAGCCCTATGAAGGATATAGAGATGTATCAGTTGGAAACGCGCGTTTCTGGTGCTCTTCCTAGCCCTTCGCACCAGCTGGGACCATGATGTGTCTGGGATTTCCAACTGTAGGTCTGCTTCCCATTTATTCTTTAATGGTGTAAGTGGTTGCAGGGTTTCCGTGTGCATTCTGGAATAAAGGCATGTAACTGCCTTAAATGTTACTGCCGCCATCATTGTGTATTGGCACGCCAGTGTCGTCCTGGGTTCTATCAGCCCCTCCCCCCAGTGCGCCTGTACGGCTCTCACCACTGCCGCATGCAGTAAATAGTCTCCCCTCAGAAGGTCGTAGCGCTCCTGTAAAGTCTGGTACGGGGTTAATATTCCGTCCTCATATAGATCACCTACCATCTGTAACCCTGCCTCTTCCCACAGTCGTAGCCTCGACCAGTCCCCGCCATGTGGGAGTGCTGTCACCATGCCTAGCGGGATTTCTGGCGCATACGGGTGACCGGGTCCAGCTCGCTTTTGCGAGCGATTCCAACACAATCGAAGCGTCCTTTCCTCTTGGGTCAGTCCTCTTAGCATTAACCTTTGTTGCAGGGTTATGTACGCTAGGATGTGGCGGGGGGTGCCATTCTCCCTCTCCTGCTCCGGGCCACGGTATACCCTCGCTACTTCTTGTGTGAAGAATTGCAATTGAGCTGCCAAGTAGTAGAGCTCAAAATCTGGGACCGCCGGTCCACCCTCATCCCTCGGGCGGGTCAGTGTCGCCAGTGCAATTCTACGTCTGCCCGTTCCCCATAAAAAGGACACTATCATCGATCTTAGTCGTCTGAAGATTACTCCAGGTATCCACACGGGGAGGGTTAGAAAGAAATATAATAATCGCGGTAGGGCTACCATTTTTAGAAGTGCAACTCGGCCCGCCATTGAGAGGGTCAAGGTGGCCCAGAAGGACATACTACTCTGCTATGCGCGGATACAGCGACCTACATTACCGTCTAGGAGGTCCGCAGGTTTGTGGTATATATGCACTCCTAGGTAGCTCAGGCAGTTGGGCTCCCATCTAAGTTTCGGGTGGAGTGGGGGGCGCTCCTCCCACCTCCTTAGAGGGAGGAGGCAGGTTTTTGTCCAGTTAACCCGCAGTCCTGATATATCGCCGAAGCGCGCTAGCAGTCTCTCTGCGCCCTCCACAGCATCCTCAGCGTTGTCTAAGAAAAGGAGGAGGTCGTCTGCATATAGGGAAATGTAGTGGCGGGCCCCTCTGAAGACCAACCCATTGTAATGTTCACCCCGCCTAGCCATTGCTGCTAGAGGTTCCACCGCAAGCGCAAACAGCAGGGGAGAAAGTGCACACCCCTGTCTGGTACCTCGATTCACTTCATATTGATCCGATACTAAGGGTCCGACCCTCACCCTAGCTTTCGCTGAAGAGTAAAGCACCTTCGTCCATCCTATATATCCTTCACCCAGGCCAAAACCCTGCATCACCCTATATAGGTAGTCTCATTCCAGGCTATCGAAGGCCTTCTCTATGTCAACCGCTAATACTAGGGGGGCCTTCGCGCCCGGCGGTGGGTCATCTACTAGCCTGAGCAGCCTACGGATGTTGTGTGTCGTGTTCCTTGTGGGTATAAAACCTGATTGATCCTTATAGACCAGGTCTTGCATAAGGGTCAACAGTCTGGCGGCCAGTACTGTGCTCAAGATTTTGTAGTCTGTCGTTAACATAGATAACGGCCTATAGGATGCAGGGTCTGTGCTTTCCCTTCGCGGTTTTAATAAAGGGATCATTAGGGCTTCGCGCATTGATTGGGAAAGTCTGCCCTCCTCCCTGGCTTCATTATAGATTACCTGAAGTCTCGGGGCCAGTTGATCTAGGTATCTCCTGTAGAATTCAATGGGCAACCCGTCCATCCCTGGAGTTTTGTTACGCACCATACGCTTTATCGCTCCTCTTATTTCTGCCAAGTCTATTGGGCCGCCTAGGGCATCAGCCTGTTCTTGCTCTAGTTGTGGTAGCTGCAAATCGCTCAGGAAAGCCTCTATTGCCTCAGTCTGGTTCCCCAATTCAGTTCTATACAACCTCTCGTAATATGACCTGAAACAGTCCAAAATTCCGGACTGTGTTTCATGGGTGTCGCCACCATTCCCCTGCAGGGACAAAATCGGTTGACTACTCCTATTGGGGTTCGCTAGCCAGGCCAAGAGTGTTCCAGTTTTGTCCCCCTCAGCAAGAGTCTTCGTTAAGTATGTTTTATAGTCGAAGCTACGAAGGCGCTCCACCTCTATGGCCACTGCCTCCCGTGCCTCACTTACTCTCCCCTGTAAGTCAGGGCGGTTTGGGCGTTCTAGTTCCGCCTCCCTCAATTTACGCTCAGCCTTATCTAAGTCTTCCACCAATGATCTGCGGGCTCCTGCAAATTTCCCTATGCAGTGTCCTCTTACTACTATTTTAAACGCATCCCATTCCACTGCTCTGGAGGAAGCGGTACCCTCGTTCTCTGCAAAGTATTGAGTAATCCGCTCCTCCAGCTCTACGCGGAAGGGTGGGTCATCCAGCGTGTCCGGCCGTAGCCGCCACGTCGGAATCTTTGAGGGTTCATTCATCCAGTTCAGTGTCAGGAGTATTGGGTTATGGTCAGATATCGTGCGTGCTAAGTATTCAGTCCGGGCCACCGCTGGAAGTACTGTTTGAGAGCAGAGGAAGGTATCAAGGCGGACATGGAGGTCATGTAGGCTAGAGTAGAATGAGTAATCCCGCTCTGTCGGATGTTGTGTGCGCCAGCTGTCTGTCAGGTCCCACTTTCCCTGCCACTCCGTTCTGCACTTTGCCAACCGGTGCACTGGGGATGTGTGTAGTGGTGGGTGTGATCTATCTAGCGTAGTATTTTCTATTGAGTTAAAGTCCCCCCCCATTAGTACAGGACCTGTGAAGTAGCTGGCTAGTGCTCTGGAAAGCTTTGCGAAATATGTCGCCTGATCTATATTCGGCGCGTAGATGCTACTGAGCACTATGTGTTGGCCTCTAAGCAGTCCCTCAACCGCCACATATCTCCCATCTGGGTCTTCTGTGTGCCTAGTGACTTGGAAAGGGACACCCGCTCTCACCCAAATTAGCACTCCCCTAGCAAAAGCAGAGTACGTGGTGTGAAACCTCCTGCTGTGTTCAAATTGGCACTGCCAGGAGTTGAGAAAGAAGTTTTGTATCTGTTGAATTCTTCTCTTCACACAGGACAGGTCCCTCTAGCTTTCAAAGAGGCTCGCCTGATTCCTCTATTAAAAAAACCTGGATCAGACACGAAGTGTTTGAAGAATTTCCGACCCATTTCCCAGCTGCCTTTTTTGGCAAAAGTGATTGAGCAGCATGTGCTGGCATTGCTCTCAGGACACCTGGAAAGCAACGACCTGCTGGAGCCTAACCAGGCAGGGTTCCGTGCTAACCATAGCACGGAATTAGTCATGCTATCAATCCTGGATGAACTGAGGAGTCGGGCTGATATAAAAACACCGAGCGCCCTGGTACTATTGGATCTCTCCGCGGCTTTTGATACTGTGTGTCATGAACAACTATTGTCGCGGTTGAGGTCCTTTGGTATCAGGGGTACAGCACATGCATGGCTTACATCATTCCTGCAGGGCAGGACACAAAGAGTACAGTTGGGGGATCTTCTTTCCACTTCGGCTCCCATTACTTGCGGGGTTCCACAGGGTTCTGCCCTGTCACCCCTACTCTTTAATATCTACCTGCAGCCTTTAATTGCCCTCCTGAATAGGATGGACTGCTTAGTATACAACTACGCTGACGACACCCAGATAATCATCCGGCTGGACGATAGCCCTGGAGCGTCCACCAGGTTGCAGGACATACTTAAAGCCACGGTCAATTGGATGTCTGCGAATTCTTTAAAAATCAACCCGGACAAGACGGAAGTGTTGCCCATTTCCATCACGGGCAACCCCTGGAGCGAGAAATTCTGGCCTGCGGAACTGGGTGTGCCACCGGAACCGGCGTCTGCAGTCAAAAGTTTGGGCCTGTACGTAGATGACAAACTCTCTATGAAAAAACAAGTTACCACGGTAGTGGGTACCTGTATAGGCCTGATGCGACAACTGAGGAAGATCTCTGCACTACTCTCATTTTCCACCTTGAGACACGTGGTCTCAGCCACAATCTTGGCTAGGCTGGACTACGGAAATTCCTTGTAAATTGGTCTACCCCAGCGGTTGCTGGATATGCTACAGGGGGTTATGAATGATGCAGCCCAGCTGATTTATAAGAAACCTAGGACTGCCCACTCTTCACCTTTGATGCAGGAGCTACATTGGCTCCCGATTCGGCAGAGGGCTGTATTCAAAGGGTTGTGTATCGTACATAAGGCGCTGTACGGTAAGGCACCAAGATATTTGAAATCCCGCCTGTCCCCATATACACCGAGCAGGACTTTGCGCTCGTCAGACGCTACCCTCTTGTCCCAATCCCGTTTCAAACTGGCTACGGTGGGGGGACGCGCTTTCTCCAATACACTTCCAGCTTTATGGAATAAACTGGCCCCAGAGCTAAGGAAGGAATGCAATCTGCTATCTTTCAGAAAAAAGTTAAAAACTGCACTGTTCAAGCAAGCATGGAGCAGCCTTTAGGTGTGGTGTTAAGATCATGTAAATACTGAACCCCACTGCGTAATCTGGACAAACAGCGCTTAGAGACCCCGGTGGTTATAACGCGCTATACAAATTAAATAAAAAAAATTTAAAAAAAAAAAACAGGTGGCCCCTCCATCTGCGCTGGAGCGCTATTCCCTCTTTCCTTGTTAAATGGGTCTCTTGCAGGAACGCTATATGCACTCCTCTACGGACTAAGTAAGAGTGAATCTTGTGTCTCCTTGTCATCGTATTCAAGCCCCGCACATTCCAGGACACACATTTTATCGATCCTGCATTAGCCATTGTCCCATCGTGTTTGGTGTAGATCATCAACAATTCGCATCCAGAACCCAGATTTGACACCGTCCCCACCCATCCCCAACATTCTCCCTTCCCCCCCTCCCCAAACCACGCCTTGAGTTACCCCAACTTCTCCAGGCCCCCCTCCCCCAGAACAGGACCTAACTGCAGAAGAGTCACTCCCATCCAAACTATCGAGCAAGCGTGCTCTCAAATCTTCCTAATCCGTAGTCAGTACTACGGAGGCCTTATGGGCCCTGGGGTGCGCGAGCTAACCTCTGGAACCTTCAAGTGCAGTCCCCATATCCCCGCCCCACAATACGCATTATGACTCACGATATTCCAGTCTTACAGCGGCCTGCTCAATAGTTCGTTGAAGCCGCACTAGTCGTTGTCACCCCAGCCAGGTGCCATGTCTAGGATTCAGCTCCCAATGATTTCACCTGACGTCTGCGATGTGACCTTCGGACCCCTGGCCCCGCCCAGCTCCGAGAACTCAGTGTCCGAGCCCGTTCCCTGGCCCTCCAAGCCCGATTCTCTCTCCGACTAAACCAGCGCCGATCCCGACACCTCTTTTACTGCCTGCAGTGCTGCTCTTCGTTCGTCCGCTGTTTGGGAGTTCGTCAGCTTTTTGGACCCCTGTCCGCGCCCCCGGTGCCTCCTTGACCGCCTGACTGATTGTTCCTGGCGCGCCTCCTCAGCCCGGAACCGAGCACCATTCGTGCCTGCTTTATAAGTGTCCCACCAGGTCCATGCCTCTGCTGCCTTTGGAAAGAACAGAGCTTTCTCGTCTATCACTACGCGGAGTCTGACCGGGAACAGCAGCGAGTACTGTATGCCTTCTGTGCGCAGTTCTTTCTTGATAGAGAGGAATGAGGCGCGCATTTTTTGGGTCTCGAACGTGTAGTCCGGGAACAGCGTGACTTTGCTGTTGTCCACTTGGAAGGGACCTGCATCCCTGGCCCGTTGCAACAGCCAGTCCCTGTCCTTGTAGTGAAGCAGTTTGATGACCACTGGGCGAGGTGGGAGACCCGGTTTCGGGGGTCTCGATGGCACGCGGTGCGCCCGCTCCAGAGTGAAGAAAGGAGAAAGGCCCTCCGGGGCCACCACAGTCTTTAGCCATTCATGCAAGTAGCCCACCATGTCCGTGCCCTCTTTTTTTCCAGAAGGCCCACGAGGCGCACATTGTTCCGCCGGCTACGATTTTTAGCATCCTCCGCTCGCCTCTCCAGGGCTTGAATGCGGTCCAACGCCTCCATGTGTGTCCCATCCATCGACTTCTGCGCTGGCACTATGTCTTTTAAGGTGTCTTCCGCTTCCTTGACTCTATTTGTCAATTTCGTATGGTCAGCCCGCAGGAGCCCCAGCCCCGTCGACACCTGCGCAATGTCGTGGTGTAATGCATCCTTCGTGGCGGCGATAGCCTCTAGGATCCGGTCTTGCATCTGTTGCAGTTCCGTTGTGGACTGTGTGGCGTCTTCGGGCGGCTCCGTGGCAGGGCTCCCGTCTCCCTTAGCGCCTCTGGGTTTTCCCATCTTGCCCCTGCGTTGTCGATCTGGGCTCCCAGGGATTTCCAGGGGTTGTCAGTGTCCCCCGCAGTGGGTAGGTCGTTGAGCGCCAACTGGGAGGGATCAGTCCGGGTTCTCCTGCTGGGCCTTCTTCTCTATGGGGTCAATCAGCCCTCCTCGTCGCTACAGATCCTGGCTTCAGTCAGGGCAGCCCTGCGGTGCTGTTATCGTATTCTGGTCCACTAAGGCGCTCCACCGCCGTGATGGTGCCTCAGTTCCTCGGTGGTATAATGGAGGGGCCGAGGAGTGCGCCGGCCGCGGGGTCCCCTCCGGCCCCAACCGGGGGGTCACGTCATCAGGAATGCTCGCCCAGGGGTCCGCAGCCGGAGTGGATAACTGCCCGCCGCATGGACCCTTCTCCTCCGGCGGCACCCGCTAATCGCGGGCTGTCTGCGTATGGTGCTTGTCCCTCAGTATTCGGCCGGTCTAGTGTTACGTGTCTTCTCCTCGGAACCCGGCCTCCTTCCGGGGACAGCTGCGATGAGTCCGATCTGGGCCCCTCGCTAGGAGCGGTGTATGGGTGGGCAGATGAAGTTCCCTTCCTTGATTGGGCCCCCTCATGGGCTTCTGTCCTCGGGGTACATGCTCCGTTCACCGGGCAAAGGTTGGTCCCTGGTCGCCCCCGTGGAGGCCGCCGGTCCCCCCCGGGCGTCCCTCTCCCTCGGGCTTCAATCCAGCCACAGGACAGGCCCAGCCGCCTTCGGGTCGCTCCTCGCGGCAGTCCCAGGTCGCCAAGGTTCTGGGTTCGCTCGTGGCAACCCTCGCTCCTCCCCAGGGACCAAAGACTGTAGACACTTGCCGCTTAGGCTGGCAGGCGAGGCCTCCGGCGGCCACTCTATGTGTGTAGGGACGCTAGGCCCCAAAGCCGGGGTGTTAAGTTGCGGCTCACGGGTGGGGTGGGGCCTCCACGGAATCGCCCGTGTGCAGGGCGCCGCTCTCGCCGCTCCGAAGTTGGGGGCCGGCGGCACGCCAGTCGGCCCTAGTCCCCCTCCCGGCATCTTTCGGCTCTGCCTCCGCTGCACAGCCTGGTGATGGGGCCGGAGCTGCACCCCCGAGATGGCAGGCCCCGAAGCTGGGGTGTAGATTTCAGCCCCCGAGTGAGGCGGAGCCCCCCCGCAGCCGTCCGCCCACAGCGTCCCGCATCGGCCGCCCAGTAGTCAGGGCCGGTGGGATCGTCAGGCGGCCACCGCTTTTCCTTGGGTCTCCCACAGACCCGCCTCTCTCGCTAAGCTGGGCGCCGGGGCCGGAGTCGCGCCCACAGGGACAGCAGGCCCCAGAGCCGGGGCGTAGATTTTCTGCCTTCTGGGTGGGGCGGAGTCTCGCCGGGGCCTCTCGCGTTCAATGCACCTCACCGGTCGCGCTGTGATCGGGTTCGATGGAGTGTCCGTTAATCCCGGTCTCCCTCTCGGCCTCTCACCGTTCCGCCTCCTCAGCTCGTCCGGGCGTCGGAGACGGAGCCGCCGCTATACTTCGGCATCCGCCTCTCAGGGTGCCGCCATCTTGTGCCCCGGCGTCACGGGACCGCCACAGCCAGTTTCTCCCGCTGCAGTGGTCTCCCTGGCTCGCAACTTGAACCAGGGCAGGCCCGGATGTTGTACTCGGGATCTTCCTGACTTTCACGGGGATCCCGGGTTTAAAACAGGATAATTAGCGGATCAGTGGGCGAAGGGTCGGGAGCCTCGCTAGGCTGCGACCGTCTTCATCGGCTGCTAGCCACGCCCCCCTCCAGTTAAAGCTTATTTGTGTTGAATATAATTATTCAAGTCCATCCTGGCCAGTCTATCTCTGTTCCAGCCTACTTAGATTTCAGTGTCTCCAGAATATATATGGACTTGAGTTATGTTCAGAGTGTCAAAATTCTGGTCAGTAAGAAGTTCTCTCAGGATCATGTACAAATGATCAACAGATCTCCATTGATATCGGTCCTTGTGACCTCCATCATGGTTGTTCTTTTAGTACCTTTACAATCATAACTAAACTATGCCATAGTGCTTGGGATACCCTAGCTTGAATGACACAATTCCTACATCAACTGGAAGAACAGGATTTTGACACTTTCCTCCCAGTTCTGTAGAGATAATTGTGATTCAGCTGGTGTGGCCCGGTGGCACATGAACCTACTGAAGACTAGTCTCTTCCACTATTGTTAAGATCCCATCCATCCCTGTAACTTATCAAAAAGCTTCTGATGTTTTTCTGAAACATATTTCTGTGTCACTCTCCCCTCACAGGGAATTGGATTGTGGCATTCCAACTGTGCCCAGAGACATAGTTCTCTATGGTAGGTTATAGTCTACTAAATGACTGGATTGTCCGGTCAACATCCACAGATGGAAATCCACTCGTCTTCATTCAAAAAAGGTCCAAAAAGTTAAGACCCTTTATCGATTGCGGTGAATTGAATAAGGTCCACAGTAAGGACCATTACCCTCTTTCACTCATCAAAGATATCCTTCAGTCTATTCTGAATATTTCATAAAGGTAGATCACCGTGGAGCTTAGATAAAGGAATGTGATAAGTTGAAGAAGGCCTTTCAAACACCCATTGGACACAATGAGTATTGAGTCATGCCCTTTGGTCTTCCAAATTCTCCAGCAGTTTTTACAGATTTATTAATAGCATATTTTCGGAAGTCATGAACTAGTTTCTTGTAGTGTACCTGGCCATTATCCTGATCTTCTCTGCTTCCCTTCTGGAGCATCAAGCTCATTTTCATTCTGTTCTTCTACATCTCAGGGGAAGTCATCTATCCTGTAAAGTGGTGAAGTGTGAATCTGAGAGAACAGAAGCAGAGCATTTGGGGTATCACTTCTCTTTGAGTGCATTATCTATGGACCATCATAAAATCTCTGTCGTCTTTGACTGGCTGGCTCCTAAGTCCATCAAGGATACCCTGATTGTCTTGGTACTGACTGCTGTTTATAGGCAGTTCATCAAGAACGTTGCCACTATGAGTAGCCATATATCTACCACTATGACTGAGGGCCTTAATAAAGTTTTTTCTTGAACCAATTAAGTCCAGGAGGCCATTGTTAATCCTAGGAAGGGTTTCACCCAAGCTCCTTTTCTCAGGAACACAGATCCCTGAGGGGCATTCATTGTGGTCACTGACACTTCAACTTTTGCTTTTGGAGCAGTCTTTCTTCAGCTCCAGGAGAAGGACAACTTGGAACATCCCACTTTTTAGGTTTCGCTTTCACTGTGCTTGTGCTGTGCTTGTGAAATTCTTGTAAATTAAAAGATAAACATAAAAGGGGCTTAGAGCCCGCCTATTACTTACCACTAGTTTGCTTTTACATCACTCTTATTTCCTTGATTCTCATTGGTCAGCAACTCCCCCATTGCTTTCTCTTCCTGTTTTTGGCCATGGAACTTAGACCAAGTACAGTTTCCAGTCTGCAGCCAGTGTTCTTCCACATGCCACATGCTTTCAGAGGTAATTTTTCTTTTACTTTCTACTGTAGCACACATTTTGTAAGCTGTCTGAAACACACACCTCCCAGCCCACCTGAATTCAGTTGCTGCTTGCCCCGTCTCTTCCACTGCCCCCCTGCCTTCATACTTACCACTCCGTTGCTTTCCAACGCATTTTGATAGAGTATGTTGAATTCAGCCATGTGTACTTAAAATTGCTCCAAAGAACACATTTTTCCAATGGAAACAAGAAACAGCACTAGTTAACATAAGCGAATATTGTAATGACACCTTGTGTGCCTTTAAAAAATGGTCTCCAGCCCACTGCTCAGCACCGCTGTGACCTACCGCTGCATAATTTCCCTTTTTTGAGGTTTCACAGCACCTGATGTCCCACAAATCAATCAATCAATCAATCTGAACTTTATTTGGATAAAAACAACATATCCATAAAAGTACAAAGTAAAAAGAGCATTCAATTGAGTTAAAATAGGCCTCCAGTAATACAGTACATAATTCATAGTTAAACAATCAATAAAAAGCATCCAGCTCAGGAACATAAAATACAATACATATGATCTAGCAGGGGTGCATAGAGTTACAAGTACGCACTGCCGCTTTAAAAAAAGATCCAACCCGAAAGGTTAATTCATCATCATTTAAAGCTAGCACCATCCCATAAGCTACATTATAATCAATTACATGTAAAATGTTAAAGTAAGGGATCAAGAATCATTTGGTAAGGGATGAATAATTAGAGAAGAAAAATAAAAAGTGCAGCATTGATTGTGTAAACTATTGCAAGGACAGGGTAGGAGATCAAGGTTGGCAATAAAGCCCACAGGAAATGACAACAGATATTTCATTGTGCCAAGCCTTAGCCAAAAGAATAAGCCCCTTTCCCAGCATCCGATTGGTTTTAACAAATATCTAGGCAATGCTGGGGTTATATTCTCAATTTGCATATATCTAGCCACTGTGGGTTTTTTACGTTCAGTAGCTAATCTTACCTTTTTATACAATGCATAAAGAGTCTTTTCAAGGGACTTATTACTAATAGAGCTAAGGTCTGAGGGATTTAAAAATACACTTTCCAAGTTCACACTTACTAAGCTTTTATGAACGGCGTCCAACCATGGTATGTCCATCCCCTTGTCACATTTTAAACAATCTAAAATTATCTCTCTTGTCAATGATGCTGCAGGATTTTTCTAGACTCTCAGCCAGAATAAAGTTGGGCGAGCCTTAACATAGTCTTCTATATACGGGAGGTTAAGTTCACTATGACTATCGTACTTAGATGAAGAGATAGGTGCACCCAAAATTTTGCGACAAAATCTATTCTCTTCACCTTGGATAGAGACACTAGTCGAGTGCCCCGAGACTTCCGCACCATAGGTTGCAACTGGTATACATGAAGTCTATAGATCTTAATAATGTGGGGCACCATCTCTACATTCTTTGGCTTAGGCAGCCCAAGGATGGTATTAATAGAGTTAGTAAACTTCCCCCTGCAATAGGCCACATGATCATTCCACAATCCATTGGATGCAAATGCCAACCCAAGATATGGGAAAGTGCGAGTGCTCAATAATTGATTAGAATTTAAAACTATCGATGAGTTAAAATGCTTCTTAGACCCACACGCCATCAAAAATGATTTTTTAAAATTGGTGCATAGGTCTAGGGCTGCCATGAACTCTACAAAACCATAAACCAAAGCACGTAAAGCTTTGGGGGGTACGCCCCATCAATACTGCATCATCGGCATATAACAATGCAGGAATTTTGTTACCATTAATGAGTGGGACATCCTGAGTTAAGGTCACCAAAGACGTATTTAAATCATTAATATGTAAAATGAATAGGAGGGGGGATGTTCCACAAAGACAAGTGCTGTGAGATGCTTTTTAGAAATATTTGAATGTAATAAATCTCACACCAGGTCCACCCCACATCTGCTTGCTCCATTGTTGTTTGCCTCCCTCCTCTGCCTGTTATAACTTGAACTGTGGACCACCCCCACACAGATTTAAGATTTAAAGCAGTGCCAAACACCAACCAATAGGAAAAATACCAAATGCATTTATTTTCATAAGAAATACATTGTAAATTCAGGCAAAGGGAAACAATTATCTTTTATTAAAAGATAACATCTAATGATCGCACTCCGCAAACAAGACCCTTTACCCATGGGAAATCCCACCACCAGCAACAGTAAACAAACAAGAGCACCAGTATGGCAAACAGTTTCCTAAACAAAAACGTGTAGCATAAAAATAACATCACAACCAGACCTGTTCTGACTAGAGAGTGTTGCATTAGGTTGTTATGCCTATAGGCATCGCGAGAAGATGCTATTGTCTGATATTGTCTAATATTATATATCTATATATTACATCATTTCCTATATGCTCATAATCCAAGGTAGTCCACAATATGCCTTTTGGGTTTCTTCAGCCTCTGCCTGTCCCTTTCCATCCATGGCACATGCTCTCCTTTAACTTGATTGTGGTCTTACCACCTTCTAGAGAAAACTGAGTGCTCATGTTCACTGTAGACTTCTTTTCCAAGATTACTCATTTTATTTTGTTCTTGAAGGTTCCATCAGTCAGTATGATGGCAAGGACATTTCTCACTGATATAGTCTGAGTTCATGGAACCTCTGCCATTATAATCTCAGACAGGAGCTCTCAATATATTTCTAATTTACGGTGCTCCATTTGTTCTACCCAGGGTATCCATCAAGCCCTATGCTCAGGTTAGCACTTCTAGATCAATGGACAGACTGAGAGGGTCAACCAGAGCCTTGAACAGTATCTGACCTGTTTCTGCAATGCCACTCAAAACAACTGGGCAGAATATTTACCCTAGCAGTGTTCTTGTTAGATATGGGGGTCTCTAGTTGGCAATGGTATACACCTTTGTCCAAATAGGGACCCTTGCTTCTAAGTCAGGATAAGGGGATTACACTACTGGATAACCCCTGCTCACCCCTTCGTAGCTTGGCACGAGCAGACAGGCTTATCTCAGAGGCAGTGAGTTAAACAATTGTGAATATACAAAGTAATGCAGTGAAAACACTACAGATGGACGCAACACAGGTTTTATAAGAAGAAGTATTCTTTATATAGACTAACACAAGACCACAAACGAAAAAAATCCACAATACTGTACTTAAGATTGACTTAAAGATGGTAAAAGTTACTTAGTTCAAGTTGGTGATAAATGCGACACAGTTCTCAACAAAGTACCTGGATGCATAACGCAAAAATTAACAAAAGGCTCGCAAAGGGAGATGCGTCGGTTCCGTGCTCTGGGGAAGATGATGTGTCGCGCCTCAATGATTGCGCAGAGTAGGGGGTACGTCGTGATTCTTACCGATGCGGGAGTTATGCGTAGGTTCTCGGCCTGCAGCCCGGTTGCGATGCCCAAGATAGCGCCTCAATGCGATGCGACAATCCTGGTGCGATGCAAGAAGATGGCGCCCTTGATGCAACGATGCGACGATGATGCGTAGACGCCCTGGCAGCCTTGCGACGACTCTGTACTTTGGAGCCATGACAGGCCCTGCGACACACTTCTCCGGTGATGCGACGGCGACCCTCTCAATGGCGTCACGCTTCTCCGGTGATGCGACAGCCAGCAGCTTCGACGAAGACACACTTCCTGGGAGATGCGGCGGCGGCACGCTTCTCCGGCGATGCGACGATCTCAGCTGCGGCGGCCTCACGCTTCTTCTTGTTGCATCGCGCTTCCTGCTCCCAGCGACACGCAGGCTTCTGCAGTTAGAATTCCCAGCAAGGAAATTCAGAGGGGAGCTGAAGATTAAGTCTTTTGTCCCTGAGACTTCAGTAGGAGGCAAGCACAAATTCAAGCCCTTGGAGAATATTCTGTAAGATGATGAAAGTCCTTAAAAAGTTTCTTCTCCTTTTCCTTGGCAATAAAGAAACCACTGCAGGCCAACCCAGCAAACAGCACACTGGCAGAGGGCCAGTCCAAAACTCCTGCAGCTTCCTTGGTTCTTCTCCTTGGCAAAAGATTTGTCTTGTTCCCAGTAGTGATCTAACGTTCTTGGGTCTCAGTCCCAATATTTATACCCAAAAACACTTTGTTCTCTGAAGGCAGAGAGGCCTCTTCCTAGTCCAAACCAGTTCTTGAGCACTTTGTTTACAGGACTCCTTCTTTCCTTTCACACTGCAGGGCAGAAACATCAGATGCCCCACAAGAGGTGGAGCCAGCATTGTGGAGGGAAAGCACAGCCCTGGAGCACTTTGTTGACATGATTCCTTCTCTTCTTTCACAGTGCAGGGCAGAGACATCAGCCGCACCCCAGGGGGTGGAGCCAGCATTGTGGAGAGAAGGCTCAGCCCTATTCAGGTCCCCGGTGCAACTCCTCCCTCCCATCTAGATGCAGATCTCCTTATTCACCGCTGGGCTGACTCATTCTGTCTCCTGGAATCCCCCAGCCCTGTCACTCAAACTCCACACAAGGAATACACAACCTAGCAGAGGCAGGCCTGAATAGTTAGACAAGAAAATACCTACGTTCTAAAAGTGGTATTTTCAAACACAGAATGTTATAACCAACTTTACTGAAAGATGTATTTTATTATTCTGAGTTCAGGCATACTAAATTCGAATTTCTACCATGTTCCCTGAGTCAGTTAGGATTATAAAATGTAATAATCTAACTGCCCATTCTGGCCTATGGAGAATAGGTAGCCTTGCAATAGTGAAAAACGAAAATGGCTGTAATTCACTATTATGACATGCTACACACACCAGGGCACGTCCTACCTTATACTTGCAATGCACCCTGCCCTTGGGCCTACCATAGGGGTGTCTGATATAATGAAAAGGGAAGGTTTAGGGACTGGCAAGTGGGTGCACTTGCCAAGTCGACATGGCAGTCACAGACTGCACACAGGCCTTGCAATGGCAGGCGCGAGACACATTTTACAAGCTGCTTCTGTGGGTGGCACTATCAGTGCTGCAAGCTCACCCGCAGCATTTGATTTACAAGCCCTGGGCACACATGGTGCACTGTACTAGGTTCTGACAAGTAAATCAAATAAGCCAATCATGGAATCACTAATTAGTACATCAATTTAACATAGGGAGCACTTGCACTGTGGCACTGAATAGCAGTGGTACGGTGCCCTAAGCATATAGCCAGCAAAAACATATCAAAAACAGAGGAGGCAATCCGAAAAAACGGAAGGAAGACTCACGCCAATGATGCCAGGTCTAATAGTTCTCATATAACAACTCTGGCCAGTCTGCTACTAGTTTCTCCAGTTGTTGTATCCAGGGTTTCCATCATCGTTCCTTTCCGTCTTCACCAGTGCCCACTCCCCTTCAGCAAGCTGCCACTGACTTTCTAGATCCTGACTCTTCGCTTCAGTACAATTCCACTGTGGGATTCCTGGCTTCTTCAAACTTTGAAGTTTTTATCCAGCAAGGAGGTTAATATGCTTTTGATATTTTCTTCCTGAGAATGTGGCGGCTTCTCAAAGACATTTACCTACCAAATATTTTAGTGCGTAGTGACATTGTGGCTTCCAGAAACAGTCACTATTACCGCAACATACTGCACGGTACGAAAAAGGGGTGAATGGAATGCTTGAATTAATTTCCGTCACTGATAATCACTCAGGCCGCATGCCAATCTATAATTATTTTTTGTGCCATGCCACCGCAGTTTGGACCCAGCTATATGCAAATCAATCTTGACCCTGCTCCAATGGGAACAGTCCAGCCTGAACTGTTAGTCCTGGTCCTCCATGAACCGTCACACATACAACCCAGTACCAGTTTTGCCCTTATTAGGGCTCAACAGAAGGATATGACTTGATTCCGGTGGCATAGTGTGCATGGGGCACACATCTGGACATACCCATCCCACTTAGGGCAAAACATTGTAGTGTAATCACTCAGGCCACATCCCAAGCCATCATTATTTTGCACACAATGCCACCTTAATTTGGACCCAACCATATGCAAATCAGTCATGATCCTGCTCCAGTGGGAAGTGTTTAGCCGGAACTGCCAAGCCAGGTCCTCTCCGAACCAGAATACAAACAACTGACGACTAGGCTTCAGTCTATTTGTGCCTCTTCGGTTAGGTTAAACTTGGTTCCAGTGGCTCAAAGACTACGGGACTTACGTCCAGGCCTACCGATCACACTTAGGGAGTCGCACTGAGGTAAACAAAAAAGCAACTGTTGCATTAATCTCACTCACTGGTAATTACATAGGGCAGCATAACAAGCCATCATTATTTTGCTCACCATGCCACCTCAGATTAGACACAGTCATCTGTAAATCAACCTTTGTCCTGTTCCATCAGTCCAGGCCAGACACGCACTTGAGAAGGGTCAATGAGGGGATTTACAAAAACTGGGACTTTGTCAGAAAAAGTCTGGGGCTTGCTGAGTGTAAACCATTTACAAAATTAACCGAAGTGGCTGTACTGTTATTGTTTTAACTGCTGAAAGATTTCCCAATCAAAAAGATGTTCCTACAAGTCTATTTTACGTTTTTTGTAAGCATGTTTCTTATTCAAGAATGAAATGGAAAATACATTTTTTAAAGCCCAAGGTTCTTAGCCCTACCTTCTCTAAGATCTCAAGAATAAGGTTGTCCTCCATATTGTGAACTTCCAATAATGGTTGAAACAAGACGTTCCTTTTTGCTTTCTTCCATTGCTAGAGGCTGCACTTCTTGTTCTCCTCTGATATTGCTTCCTTTGGCGGTGGTTGAATATGAATGTATGACGTTACTTAGCATGCTATTACTTAGCATGCCTTTTCTACGAAGTTTTTACTTCGCAAATGCCTTTATTTAGCAGTATTTTAGTACGCATACCATTACTTAGCAAAAACAATTAAAATCATTAAATTGGCCTTACTTAGCAGTACATTACTTCGCAGTATTTTACTACGCATGAAGATTTTTTTTTCTACACATACACTACATCCCTACCCTAAACCCTAAAACACTTCCCCTATAGTACACATACACTACAACTCTACCCTAAACCATAAAACACTACCCCCTACAAGACACATACACTACAACACAACCCTAAACCCTAAAACACTACCCCCTACACTACACATACACTACAACACTACCCTAAACCCTAAAACACTACCCCCTACACTACACATACACTACAACACAACCCTAAACCCTAAAACACTACCCCCTACACTACACATATATTACAACACTACCCTAAACCCTAAAACACTATCCCATACACTACACATACACTACAACACTCCCCTAAACACTAAAACACTACACCCTACACTAAACATACACTACTACACTACCCTAACTACACTGCCCCACTTACCTCTCTCTGCCCGTGGTCCCTCTCTTCACCTTCAACCATGGATCCACTCTTCTCCTGTGAAGTAACGGCATATGCGAAGTAAAGGCATGCTAAGTAAAAGCATGCGAAGTAAAAGACAATGCTAAGTAAAAGATGCAAAGTAATGGTTGTTTACCGTTGAATATAGTTCACAAAACTCAGATAGCCTAACAACGAAGAAGCCTATTTCATTTAAAGTGTCAATCTGTTCCCTCTTGTGAATTTGAAACTTTTCCATTTTCTCGAAATTTATACTTCTGCAATTTACTGTAGTGGCGCTTATGCATCTGGAACATTCGGCAGTGTATAATGATGAGAGAGAATTATGACCTTACCAGAAAAATAAGGTTTTCTGACAAAGTGAGATGTCAACAACCAACATTAATTCACCCTAAGTCATGACACCTGAGGATTGTATTGAAGACCGTTGAGATGTATTTAAAATATGTGTTATTAGCATAGTAATACGTAAAAAAAAAAAATCCTCTTTCTACTAATCACCAAAGGGTCTGTTCCCAGATTATGATAGGTCTCTCACTTAGCCATGTTCTCATCTTGAAGAGGTGCTGTGCTCTCCAGCAACCTGATTAGATGTTCTTCAGCGTTGTGTACCTCTGCTCTTTAATGCGAAATGCGACAAACACGCATTAGAACGGTATCATCATTTAACGAGTGTGACGCAAGCAGAACAGCAAGAGCACTCTTCACTCTAATCTTACTTCTTAACTCTCAGACAAACACTTTCAAGCGAAGCAAAACAAAAACAGAATCCTGCAGCCAATATACTAACATTCGGGAACAGAAAAGAGAAGGGATAAGAAAACCAGCAACGGTGACGCTTGAAGGTTTGACATGTACATTAAAATGCACGTCCGAACGAAATCTCCAAACTACTTTGTTCAGTGCTTGCTAAAGGTGAGGAGGGGCTACTTCAACGTGATGTTTGGGCCCCAATTCATACATGGGACCAAATGCTGCTAGCAAGAGTACATTGTATTGATATTTAAATATTTTAGGCATGGTGCATCATTCCCACTCGCAGGCAAGGAATCAAACTTGAAATACTATTTGCAATGTAACATATAAAGTAATAAATCATATGGACAATTGTCAATTCACAGGGAATGGCAAAGCAACCTGTTTAATTAATATTTATTAGGAAGGTCGAAATATGCGACAGCCGGACTGCTACCACAGTTCCTGAGTTTGCATTCCCAAACAAGACATTTAAAAAACAAACAAAAAAAAACTGCCGTGTACATTAAAGGGACAGGGGTGGAGTTTAGAAAAATGGTTCCGGTTTGGAACACATCAGAGGGAGCAGTTAGTGGTCAAAAGGGCCACTAATTGCTGACACATATGACACATATGCCACAAAAACAGTGGAATATGCCCCATAAGGACAGGTTCACTTTAAGGGACAGCTTCCCTTTGTGAATCTGTTACCACCACAAACTAAGGGTAAGTAACTGATCAATGGTGTGCAACTGCAATTGCGATACCTTTTTTACGTTCCACTCCAAATAGAGGGAGGATGCTCCTGTCATGCCATTTCCTATTTAAGACTTGAAATGGATCGCAAAATCTGTTTTATGAGTTGGATTTTTGGGAATTTTAAATGGAATTGTAAAAAGGTTTTTTGTGGATCCAGACACTGTCTTTGTCACTGTCTTTGTGAAAATCAAAGGCTTTGAAACAGCCAAACACTTTTCACATGAGGACTTTCATTTCTTTTTCAGATGGATAGGGAATTCCGCAGTCCTGCTAGTCACGTCTTTTCGCGAAGTCAGTTCCTTTTCTTGATTTTATTATCTCCCTTTCACTCGATCATTAATTATCTCGCTGTCGCTTTATTCTTTGCCACATGTATGCATTGCTATCCGTTTCCCTGTCACTCTTCTTTCCTCGTAGCTCTCTGTCACTCTCCTTTCATCATTATTTTCCTGCCCCTCTCTCTTCATCAGTCACTACATATCTGTCACACTACCTTTTCTCTTTTATCCTCCGTCTCTAAGGGCCTTCTCTACTCTGTTTTCTGGTACCCAACACATGTATATCAGGCCTCAAAGGATGACTATTTGAATTACAATACTTATTTGCAACTATGGTATTTCTTTTTGCTCATGTAATATACATCTGTATACGAACACTGAGGAAAACGAATTAATAAATCCACTAGTAATATTGGCAAACTTTAGTGCAGCTTTCTCATTACATTTCATTTCCATCTTTAATTCGACAAAAGAAATGTCATAAAAGAACAGACAATAAAACACATCATAAATCATATCAATTGTTAAGAAATGCACAGAAGTGCCAATGACATTAAAATCATTCTAACTAAAAACATTATCAAGGAACAAAAAGCAGGTCAAAGGCCAATCTCCCACAAAAGCCTCGTATCATCGCTACCCCAGAACACCTAGAGAAGTTACATGGTTACATTGCATCTCATTTTTCCAGGTATTTTCTTCTGGTGTTCCACATGGCAGCCAGAAATTTCGTAACCGCAAAGACAATTATTGGCGACAGATCAGTTTTTAATATTCGATAGGAGTGAAAACACTGCCTAATGCCCAAGTTTTTGCAGGTGGGAATAATCGACTTCTTCCTAGAAATCTTATAGGAAGGGCAGAAGAAAACCATATGTAACTCAGACTCTACTTCAGCACTGCACGCAGGACAATTTTTAGGGGCGTTGGAATGCCAGCGTGATGTCCATGCTCTTATCGGTAGGGAGTCATATCTCCATTGGAGATACAGCTTCCTATGACCATTAGGGCTGATGATGTCAAAAGCAGACTCCAGTTTATAATAGTCCTTTAAACCCAGAAACGATCTCGTCATTGTCCCAATATCGGGATTAGTTAAACAGGCAAACATATTCCTATCATAATACAGACCAACCAATTCCCGTCGTGATAAACCTCTGCACGCATCTTCAGGATTAGTCCATAATTGAGGGCAACCTAGCCTGTCAAATTCCTGCCTAATATATTTCAGCCAGGGAAAATTCCAAACATTTGGGGCTTTTAAGAGTTCTGCAAGCTCACGCCTGTAGCTGGCAAGTTCGGGGGTTACCCAAAGACGTCTCCAAAAGGTAAGAGGTTTAAGTCCCACCTCTTCCTTGAGTGGTCTGAGACCCAAGTCCAGCCTAAGGGGAAGTAGAGGCGTGCTAGCAGGCAGGGATACCAACTGCCTAAGAAACCTATTTTCTATAGTGGTGATTTCAGGGCGGCAAGTATAACCCCATAATTCGCCACCGTAAATCACCGCTCCTCGTGCCTGCATTCTATAAATTTCCAGAGGGGAAGAGATAGGTTTAAAGACAGTTTGCTTTAAAAGTTTAAGAATCCCTCCAGCTTTTTGCGAACGTTTTAATTGGGTTTTAATCTGATGTTGTACCCAAGTCATATCCTCGTTCAGAGTTAGTCCCAAATATTCAAACGTTTGGACTCTCTCCAAACGAACACTACCCATAGCAGGATTAGGGAGGGATGTTTTCGGTGGGTTAAAAATCATGAATTTCGTTTTGGATGTATTTATTTCCAATCCCCGATCATGGCAAAATGAGACAAAAGCATCCAAGACTCGCTGTATGCCCATTGGTGTCTTAGCCAGCAACAGGGTATCATTTGCGAACATAATCGCAGAGATCCCTTCACCAGCGAGCCTTGGAGCATCTCTGTTGGGGACCGCATTCAGGTGGGTGATTACTCCGTTGACATTGAAGCAAAACAGGGTTGGTGCCAAAACACAACCCTGCCTTACCCCCCTGCCAACGGAGAAGCTAGATGACAAATTGCCATGTCTCCCACACCTGACCCTCGCGAAATTCTGTGAATGGAGGCGAATTAAAATATTTAAGAGGGGAGTTGGAATACCTAAATCCCTCAGTACACTCCAGAGTTTCCCCCGTGGGACCAAATCAAAGGCCGCACGGAGGTCAACGAAAACAGTATAAAGCGAACCACCCTGGACTTTGACCGTTTTCCAGAAGAGCATGTTTAATCTAAAAATGTGGTCAGTAGTGGATACGTTTCTTCTAAAGCCTGCCTGATATTCACTCAAAATATCTGAGTCCTCAACCCAATCTAAAAGGCGGTCCAAGATCATCCTTGAAAAAAGTTTCTGGGATACATCTATTAGGCTAATTGGTCTATAGTTGGCTGGGAGGAGAGGTGACCCCTTCTTGAAGATTGGGACCAGCTCGGCTCCCAACCAAGTATTTGGAGGTGCCATTCCCCCGAGCACTGCATTAAAGATTTTTTGGAGATAGGGGGCCCATATCTCAGGTTCCTGTTTATAAAGGTCCCCCGGAACCTTGTCCAGCCCTGGAGCTTTTCCCGCAGGGAGCTTGACTATGGCCGCGTGGACCTCATCTAGGGAGAACCTGAGCTCCGGCGGAGCAGGGACTAAAGCGCTTGCTACATCGGGGATGGGAGCGTTTGTGTCATGAATATCTTCCTTATATAGTTTGGCAAAATGTTGTTCCCAAACCTCAGCAGCAATATTAGGTGTTACTGCCTGAGCTGGCTCAAGAGAGCCGGTGCTCACAATTTGCCAGAACTTACGGGCGTCTTTAACCGCAAGCGCTGTTATTAGGTTAACCCATTTCTCCATCTCCCATTCGTCTTTAGCATGTCGTATAAGGTTCCTATATACTTGCCTCCTGGCTTTTATGAGGTCCCTGTTATTATATTGCTTTAAGGCCACTAGCAGGTCACCTTTCACCTGTCTACATGCCTTATTATACCAGGATGGATTCCTACAAACCCCGCCATTACTTAGTCCTTCGGGATTTAAAATATCTTTAAGAGTGCTTATCAGTATAGTATGTAATTTTTCCAGTTTTTCATAAAAGGAATTCACAGGATGCTCTTCTAGTAGGACAGCAACCTCCTCCAGTACAATCTGGCTAGCTCATTAGGGTTTTCGGCCAGCTTATCCCATCTTACCCTGCGTCTGTTGCTTGATAGGGTAGACATGTTAGGAGTATCAGGATACGGTAGTGAAATGCCACTGTCAGGGCCCGGGATATTAATATCTAGAACTAGTGGGTTATGGTCGCTCTCCCCCTATGTGTGACCCTAAAGTCTAGAATTCTATTCCAGGCGCTGCACTCCACAAAAATATAGTTGAGGCGTGCTCTCCTCCCTGCCTGATGGAAAGTAAAGCCAGGTGGATTATCAGACTTTGTAACATAGAACATAGAAACAACAAATTGCAATTGATTGTTTATGTGCAGCAAGGTGACCCTTCCTGCACATAAACAATGAATATGACGCGTTACAACACGAGTCATTACATTGCTTGACATTACAACGTGGTCATTACAGCGACAGTGTTGTTACCACGCAATGCCATTACTATGCAAGTCATTACATCAACTTGTGGTAGATTGCGCTCTGTCATTGGAAATGTATAATTTACTATTACAACTCCAGCCTACTTAACAGTAGGGAAGGTGTTGGAATAGTAAACTATACTATTCCTATTGTTAGCATGCCATCTACTGCAAGTCGATGTAATGACTTGCGTAGTAATGGCTTTGCATGGTAGCAACGCGGTCATTGTAATGACCGCGTTGTAATGGCATCTCAGTGTGATGACTGCGATGTAAAGGTCGTCTACCATAAACAATCAAAACAAAAATGACGTTTGCAACTTCTATGTGTGATGCATTAATCAGCACAAATAGTAGTTACAAAAAGCCATTTAAAGATTGTTTACACATAAACAATATTCCCATCAATACAGACACCCTTGCACTATGGTGCAAGAGTGCCTGAGTTGGCGCTAGGCTGCTAAGTTTAGCGCCAGCGCAGGGGGGTACGCGGTATTGCACCATATACTTGTAAATATGGTGCAGTCCAGCATCTCTGAAGTGGCAGAGCACGGCATTAAGCCAAGGAGACTAACGGTAAAAAGACATAATATCGAAGTAAAAATTATAGAATGGACATAATATCGAATTAAAAATATAGAATGGACATAATATCGAATTAAAAATATAGAATGGGCAAAATATTGAATGGACACAATATAGTGGTTAAAAATATCGAATTGAAGGTAAGTAATATCGATTGTCAAAATATCGAAGTATATAATATAGGCATTAAAATAAATCGAATTTTTAATAATATCGAATTTTTTCAAGTGTTTTGTATGTTAGTATATTTGTGAAAAGTGTATATAATTTTTGTAATGTATGTTTAATTTTTTTTAAGTAATGAATTTTATGTTATTTAATTTTTGCGTGATTTAATTCTGAAGCGGGTTGTGGGTTTATAGGGTAATAGGGTGGGAAGTAATTTAATTGTAATTAATTAAATATTTGTATTTATTTATTGGTATTCATTTTGAATTTATTGTTGATTATTTTTTACTTGGTAATTAGTTTTTATTAATTGGTAATTAATTTTTATTAATTGATTAATTGATAATTATGTTAATTTTATTAATTTATTTTCCGTAGCGGGTTGTGGGTTTATAGGGGAATAGGGTGGGAAGTAATGTAATTGTAATTAATTGCATATTGAAAATACTTTTTGTGTATGGATAATTAATTTACTGTTAATTAATTATTAATTGGTATTAATTTGTATTAATAATTAGTTTTTGTTATTGAAAAGTAATTAGTTGTTAATTAATTATGAATAGGTAATTGATTTTTAACAACTAATATTTATTTGTATTTCTTTTTTTTTTTTTTTTTTATTATTCATCAACATCAAGAATACATTTTCATTATATATTTCATCAGAAATAAGAAAATAAGCAAAAAATTCATATCAACAAATCAACAAATTAATCCATGTACTAAGCTCAACATGCGGATCATGGCTTTATCGATTCTTACTACCTCAGAGTCGTTAAGGCTATTAAGTCTCTTACTACATACTTAAGCCTCACCCAATCTTAACTTCCATTCTATTATTGGGGCCCATATTCGTCTCGCAGCCTCTCTTCTTACCCTTCCCTTTTTTTCAAATCGGGCCTGTTCCAACGTGTATATCGCCAAAACCCTGGAGACCCATTGTTGTAGTGTCGGCGGTCTGGGGTCTTTCCATAGCAACGCTATACATAATCTGCTTAGTGCCATGGCCTTATACAAAAACTCGTAGTGAGGTACTTCCAAGCCACCCTTTGTTACCCCTAAAATCATTCCTTCATCTAGCAATACTATACTCATTCCCAGCGAGTTCTTGAAAAACTGCTCCAATTCTTGTTTATACTTATCTAAAGCAGGGCATGATGCAAACATGTGGATAGTATCAGCTTGGGTAGATTGACATCTTGGACAGGTTATGCCTCTTGTTCCACCCCACTGTGCCACCCTATGGGGGGTATGGTATAATTCAAACAATGTTTTATATTGCTGGGTTTGCACATTTGCTGCTCTCAGCACAGAGTTTGACAGTTTTAGCGATTTCTCAGCCTCATTCCCTGTCAGCCCCAATTTTGTTCCCCATTTCTCATACATTTTTTCAGTGTCATCCTCCTTATATTTACATATTTCACCATATAGTTGTGATATGGAGCATCCTGTCTCATTTCTTATATCTTCCATTAAATCTATTTTTTGCATGTCAGCACCCCCACCACGCTTCTTTGATAAGACAGATCTAACTTGTAGATATTTATAAAAATCTCTATGCCTTAGATTATATAGCCGTTGCGCATTCTCATACGTGATTATCCCTGCCGCCCCCATAAGATCTCCTATAGTTCTTACCCCCTGCCTATCCCAGCCTTTCATTACAGAGTCATGGAATATTCCTGGTAGCGATGGGTTCCCATATAGCGGTATATAATGGTTCATTCTGCCCATTTTTATCTTCCTCTTAATGATAGACCATACTGTTATTGCGGCCCCCAGGGTCTTGAAGCGTACCTTCTTATAATAGCTTTTCTCATCGTATTTAAGAAGCCATCTATCCGAGTCTTTAACCAAGAGTTCATATGATGAAGCAAAGCTTCGCATATTTTGCGGCTTGCCGAAGTCAAGAACCTCGTTTATGTGTAATAAGGTAACAAAATGTATGTTTTACTAACATTTATTCTGTTTAGGCAAAGTTCCCGAAGCTTGCCTATGTGTATTTCTAATGAATTTAATCCGTGTCCTCTAATATGGCCGCCGCTTGTATTTTAGTTACTGCGCATGCGTCAGCCACACTCACGTGTCCTGACGCGTCTGCAGAAGTGGAGGGAAAGTTATGCGCATGCGTAATTCATAGCTGTGCTTATCATGTGGTACTGCTCGTGCCACTGCTCTTGTGCCCGTATCAATGTAGCTAACATTTAGATGCAATAAGTTTATTTCTTGATGATGAGTTAAAAGTACAAACCCTGTGATGTGTTTTCATAATGACATTATTATGTATTAATTTGTTTTCGCTTACTTTTCATGTACCGCGGGAAATGGGGGTCTGAGTGAGAGGAGAGCCATATTGGAGGTCCCTTCTGCGCCTGTGCGACATTCGGCAGCACGAGGGACCTTGACAGATGGAACACCGCCAGTTGGCAGTGATGGGCAAGATGCTCCTGAGAAAGTCACCTCTGCCCTGCGAGAACAGCGAATGTGGCTTATTATATGTTACAATGTAAATGTATTGCTGCTTGCCGTGTAGTCTCTCATGGGAACCCCTATCTCAATAGGCGGTACCAGAAAATGTTAATGTGGCATACAAATAGACTGTTCTGATTGGTGTGTTACCCAAATCCTACCTTAGGACCAATCCAAATTGAGGGATTTTGACACTTTGCAACATTGGGGGGTGGTACACTGTCCCCAAACTGTATATCTACCCTGGGTTCACCTAGTGAACCGTCCGACTTGTCTGGTTTAGCTGACCTGTCACTGACCCAACGCACTCAATAGGTGACTGAAGATACAGAGCGCTGCAAGCACTCTGTCCGAATTTGACCATAGACTGAGGTTCTACTGAACCTTAAAGTGCTGGCGAGGCACTTAGCTGGGAGTTCGCTGACCCAATCGGGGTCTTGATCGATAGCTGCAGAACGGGTGGAGCGCAGGCGTTGCTTCCGAACTGTGGGTTCCGGTCCTGTCCTGAGCGGTCCTGTCCTGAGGGTTTGCTGTCCTGTCCTGAGGGTCCTGTCCTGATTCCTATTCCGAGGGTATCCTGTCCTGTCCTGGGTGTCCATTCTGCACCTGCCGTCCTTGAGGGGTATCCTTCCTTGAGGGTTTCCTGTCCTTAACCGACCCGTGGCCAGGGTTTGGTTTCCACACCTTTCTAGGTAAATATTGCTCTGAACCTCTTGAAATTCTTGCACCTTCTGAATTTCTAACTTTTGCTTTAATAAAGTTCAACATTGCATATGTGATATTTTCCATGCCTTTCTGCAACTATTGAAAGTCATTTATATTTTCCATAAGTTTATTCCTATGTCTTCTCATTTGTTAGAAATTATATTTTGCATAGCAGTGTGTCATTTCCTGATATGGTCTAGAACTTCGTTGCCTAGATTGTTCAAAGGCCCCTTCACCTTAAGTGAAGCGTGTTATTCATTATAAGCTCTCCTATAGTCACTCACACTTAGGCTATCCCTGTTTAGATAATACTGACTTGCATAGTATCTTTTTTCGTTACATTTTATTAGTACTTTGATGATTACTCTGTCATTATTTCTTTATGCCTATGTGATTTACGTTATCTTGGTTATTGATTGCCTTGTTTTATTGTACCTCATGCAAGAAAATAATGAACTTTAGATAAACATTTTAAAACTTCCAGTTGTCCGTGGTCATTTAAACAGTACTTGAATGTTATTGGTTGGGTTTGTATTTTGCTGCTTTTCCTTACAGCTAGCTCCCTGATTCATTGTGGTCATTAGGCACCCGCATCGGTGGATGGTAAGTCGGGTGCACCGAAAATTGGTAGCAGGGAACACACACACACCAACTTGGTAGAGCTCGTGAAGTCACCTGATCGATGTATATGGTGATTTGAAAAGTATATGGGCCCTGAAGCCGGAAACGGCGAAAACTATTGGTCGGGTGGCCTCGCGCGCTCTATCACATACACATCTGGAATCACATCCCTCCCTCTCCATTTATCCGTTATATCCCCCCCCAGCATCCCTCTTATATATTGCAAAACTGTAGCCCAATAATAGGCTTTAAAGTCGGGAAGCATCAGCCCGCCACGTTCTCTAGGTAGCGATAAAAATTTTTGACTGCGGCGTGTTCTTCCTCCTGCCCAGATAAACCTGTTTGTTACCCCTTCCAACTCCCTAAACCACTTATTGTCAAATAACAGTGGGATGGTCCTAAAAAGATATAGCACCTTAGGTAAAAATGAAATTTTTATCAAATTACACCGACCGATTGTAGTCAAATGTAGATTGTTCAATCTATAAAAATCAAGCTTGGCCTTACTTATTATCGGTTCTTTATTTTTTGCCACAACTGTCGAAATATCAGAGGTGATTAAAACCCCTAAATATATCGCTGTTCCAGTAATTTTTGATCTACCATTGTTATTCTTTGATTTATTACAACCTGCGTTTTGTCTACGTTTAGCTTATATCCTGATAACTTTCCATATATAGCTGCCTCTTCTTCTATCGCCCGCAATACCAATACTGGATCACCTGATGTAACCGCCAAATCGTCCGCATATCCCAGAATTTTTGTTTCGCATCCATTCAAAACAATTGGCCGGATGTCTATATTCTGCTCTATTCTTCGTATGAATGCATCTATCTACAAGGCAAAGAGGAGCGGGGAACAAGGACACCGCTGTCTGGTTCCCCGCCCGATCGTTATTATATTACTCATTTCACCCATGATTCTGAGTCTTATTCTTGGGTTAAAATATAATGCCCTTACAGCCTTTATAAATATGCTCCCGAGGTTTACCTTCTCCAACACTGCCCAGAGGAATCCCCACGAGACCCTATCAAATGCTTTTTCCGCATCTAATAATATTAATGACATAGGGTCTCGTGAGGCTGCTGTTCCATCAAACAGGGTTAACACTCTCCTAACGTGCTCTGCAGTGCCTCTCCCAGGGATGAACCCATGTTGTCTGGGGGATACGATCTTGCCTATTATACCCCCTAGCCTATTTGCCAAAATCTTCGAGTAAATTTTTACATCGCTGTTCATAAGACTAATAGGTCTATATGACCCAGGATTAGTCGGAGGTTTATTTTTTTTAATGAACACAATCATAACTGCTTCACCCCAGGACTCTGGGGGAGGTGTGCCATTTTGAATATTAATTATTAAATTAAAAAAATCCCTCTCTATTTCGGGCATAAAGGTTTTATAGAATTCTAATGGGATAGAATCCGGACCTACAGCTTTACCTGCTGGAAGATCCAAGATTGCTCTATGCATTTCCCCCCGATTAAACGTTGTTTTCCAGAGCCCCTTTATCAGCCGCATCCAATTTATCTAGATTTGCTCCTTCAAGAAACTCCTCAATATCACATATCTCACCCCCTTGATCAGGACTATAGAGTAGTTGATAAAACTCCTGAAACCTTGCACATATGTCCCTGGGTGCTGTGACTTTACTGCCATCGTGAAGCATGATCTCTGCAATATCCCCCTTTGTGGCCGCCTGCCTTGTTCGAATAGCTAGTATGCGGCCAATCTGCTCACTGTATTCATATTGTTCTTTCCTCCATGCCAGATATTTCCCTGCTGCCTTAGATGCAAATATCTCCCCCACTGCTGCTTTTGCGGCTGTTAATCTCTGCGATATTACAATAATGTCTTGTTTAGACCTAATAGCGACGCCGAGTTCTTCCTCAATATTAGCCACCATCCTTATTCTCCCTTCTACCTCCTCCCTCTCCACCTTATTTCGTCTGGTTGAGTAGCTAATTGTCTCTCCCCTTATGCCTGCTTTCATTGTATCCCAAACTATAGTGGGGGAAGCTGTTCCTCTATTTACCTCAAAAAACCCTTTCATCCATTCTCTCATATGGTCAATGTATTTAGCGTCGTGTAAAAGGGCTCTCTCAAAAGTCCAGTTTGAGGTCTGTTTGTATTGCGTTGGAACTGCAATATCTAAGATCAGCGGGTTATGATCCGACATGACTCGTGGGAGCCTACTCACTTTACCTATAGTTGCTATTGTAGGGGAGACCAAAAATAATCTAGCCTTGCTAATACTTTGTGGGGTGCTTAAAAATACGTGCTGCCCCCACCAACATTAAGTTGCTGCTCCCATATGTCCACTAAGCCATTATCTTCCATTAGCCTTATCAAAGCCATATGGCTTCTCTTTTTTCTCCCCACAAATTTTTGGGGATCATTCTTCCATAAACCATTCAGGCCATTAATGTTTAGATCCCCACATACCACCAGGGGTTGGGGCCAATTAGTTAGTTGTGTATTCATAGCATTAATAACTTCAGGATCGTCTATTGTCGGGGCATACAATGAGCATAAAGTAAAGTTAAATCCCTGCACCTGGCATTCCATCAGCACCCAACGCCCATGTGAATCTGCTTTTTGTCTTTTAACAACCACACTGCCATGCCGTGCTAATACAGCCACCCCTCGTGTCCTAGTACCTTGTGTCGTACAGACAAACAGTTGATAACCTAGCTGCCCCAATAATCCCTTTTGAGCAACTTCTATATGGGTCTCCTGCAGACAAAGCAGGTCAACTTGAATTGTTTTCAAATACTCCCTCACCTCCCTTCGTTTCCTCCCATCATTCAATCCACAGATATTTAATGTGCCTATCCGCATTGATATTCTTGTTTTATCCTCAGATCCTCATTCAGCCTTACTACAACTCTCTCATCTTTGAAATTTTGGTGTTTCTGATCTTCACCCTGTCTTATCATATCTAGATATGATGATTTTCTTTTTTTTTCCCCTCCTTCCCCCTCCCCCCCTGCCCCCCCACCTGTTAGAGCAAGCAGGCCGCTGGCCTCTGTGATGGAGTCTGGCTATCGACTCCCCTTTGCCGACCTTTATAATTACCTTAAATCGCCTGAATAAGTTGCTTCACTTTGATATCTCCTTCATATCATCCAATTCCCCCGTTACTTTACCAGTACCCTCACCATTATATTCATTGTTCCTATTTTATCCCTATTCAGCATGTGCGATCGAGTTACCCGTAGCTCTCCATCATCCATATATTATCTCTTTGTATACTTTAGACAAGACTAAATCCATCTAGGACCAGCGTGTCTTTCCACAGAGCAAAGGGGCTTAATAGAGATAAAGTCATCATAGAAGTCTTCAAGGTTTGTCTCTTGCTTCACCGCTGGTTTCCCTGCTGGCGTGAATCATATCCATATATTCCTTTGCTTGAATTTCGGAAAAAAAAACCCTGGTAGAATTTTTATAGATTATTTTAAGTTTTGCAGGATTCATTAGATAGGCCTGCAGGCCCATCTTATGGCTTGGATCCAGTAATTCTCTGAGTCTCCACCTTCTTTCGACAGTGCTATGGCAATAATCTGGGGTTGAGAAGAAAGACTGATTCTCAAACGAGCGTTTAGCATTGGGCCGAGCTTTTGCATACACTTCTTCTCTCAATAAAAAGTTACCAAAGTACACTAATATAGCTCTTGATCTTAATACCCCCTCTGTAGTAGAAGGACTTTTCTTTTTTATAGTTATTGGAAATCTGTGCACTCTTTGAATTTCCCTGTCCCAGTCCCAATGGTTCAATTCCGGAAAGGCTCCTTTGAACATTTTCAGGGCATACGCCCTGATATCCCCGCCTTCTGCCCCTTCCTCTATACCCAGGATTCTGAGGTTATTTCGTCTCTGGCGGTTCTCTAGGTCCTCTAGCTTCCACTGGGCATCCACCATCTGCTTTTCATATCCTTTCAGCCTAGCCGAGTCTTTGACTTGTTGGTCTTCCATCATACCCGTTCGATCTTCCAGGTATGTAATCCTCGTATTTGTGGCTGTGCAAATCTTAGCTACCTTCTTTATGGCACCTTGTAGGTGCTTGGTTGCTAGGCGGTTTTTTTCCCCTCGGCCTTTGTCGCATCTTGCAGTTGTTTAATTGAGTTTAAAATTAGCTGAAGTGTGGGCTCCGCTGGTGGTGTCTGGCCCCGTGCCCCCCCAGCCGTAGGATCCTCCTTCTCATTCTCAATCTCATTGTAGGTATGCTGTGTAGCTGAGTAATCCCAGTTTAGACCTGCTTCAGTTTCGGTGCTTGCCGCACTGATTCGCCTGCGGCTGCTGCCGATTTTCTCTTGTGACTGGGTACTTCTCTGTCGCCTGGACATTCTTTTTCTCCTCGGCTCTGGACCTTTCCCCTTCGATGGAGATCCGCTTTCCGCTTCAGAGCTTATGGCCTGGCTTGAACCAGTGTATATCCCACCATTCTCTTCCAAGTCAGAATGTGTGTCCTTGGATGCATCTGACCCATCTGTTACTGAGTAGAAATTGTCTACTGGATCTACATTATCCTCCAGTCCGCTCAGGCAGCTGTTTGCTGTTATTTGTTGTACCAGTAGTCCAGTCTGTTGCGCTGTAGTGGTTATTGTTTCAGGAATTCCACCTGCGACAGTTTCCATATTTGTCACTGTTGCTATTCCTTCAGTGGGGCGTATATCTTCCTCTATAGTATCTACTATATCATTGAGGTCCATGATATTACTCCACTGAGTCTCTATTGAGGGAGTGCTAGGCGGCTCAGATATACTGGCAGCATCTGGTTTAGGCGTATTAGTTGTGTTGGAGGGGGCAAAGTATCCGGCTATACTTTTTGATTGTCCAGTTGATTGTCCAGTTAGTTGTGCAGCATTTATTGCAGCCTGCTTTCTAGCTCTCGTTTTGCTCCCGGCCGCAGCTTCTTCCTCATTCAAAGCGTTGTGGGCATGAGCATGTAGGTCCTTATCTGCTCCTTTGTTTTTATCGACATGCCCAGAAGGTTTCCCAGAGTTCTCGCCCCCCTCAGGCGCTTTCACTTTCCCCCCTCGGGTAGCCTTTGGTGCCATTTCGTCCCCTTTGGCCACCTCTGCCACCTCTGCCACTTCTGTCACTATTGCCAGAATACAGTATTGCTGACGGACTTTCAGCCGTTCTACACTAGGTAAACTCCGATTCAGACGTTGTATGTAGCTTCTTTGGAGGCTTGCTACCCCCAAAGCCCTGCCGGTCCAAATTGTCTGTGCCAAAGTCTTTCTCGCTCCCCCTCTGACCCCTCTGACCCCGCGCGCTGCCTTTGCCTTACCCCTGATGCCGCGGTCGGCTTTGCAGTCCTTGAGCGCAGTGGTCAGGGGTCCATCCAAATCGTATCTGAAGAAATGACACTGCAGCGACGTACACCGCTGCTTACACCTCCTCCGTTGTCCTCTTCTCAGCTGCCGTTGTGGCGTTTCAGCAGGTAATCCGCCCCTCTGTGCTCCGCCGTGTCTCCTGCGCCGTTGGATACTACGGGATCTGTGATCCGCCCAGCCAGCTCCGCAAACTTCGCCTGCACCGCTGGGTTGCCGAGAACGCCGAAAACGCCGAGAGCGCCGTAAGCGCAGCACCTCAGCTGCTGCTGCCGCCGCCGCCGTGGAGATCAGCCCCAGGACACCTTCAATCTTCATTCAGGTATCACTGGGGTGTAGCCTTGTATTAGGTAGAGTCTTTAGGCTATCAACAGTGTTATCAGCATTTCATTCCATTCATATTGTTCAAAAAAATGGGCTGGTCGGCATCGGAGCGTTCTCCTCTAGCCGCCTAGCCAGACGCCATCTTGCCCCTTCCTTCCATTCACTTATTTGTATTTCTAATTAATTAATTATTACATAATATTAAATTGGTAATTAATTTTAATCAATGTTTTATTGGTATTGATATTTAATTTATTTGTATCAATATATTAAATCATTACTTTCCCTACTGTTAAACTCACTGGAGTGGGAATAGTAAGTTTTACCCCAACGCCATCCAACGCTTTCCCTACTGTTGCACTCACTGGAGTGGAAATAGTAATTTTTACCCCTACGCTATCCAACGCTTTCCCTACTGTTGCACTCACTTGAGTGGGAATAGTCATTTTTACCCCTACGCTATCCAACGCTTTCCCTACTGCTGCACTCACTGGAGTGGGAATTGTAATTTTTACCCCTACGCTATCCAACGCTTTCCCTACTGTTGCACTCACTCTAGTGGGAATAGTAATTCTTACCCTCCCCCTATACAACGCTTTCCCTACTGTTGCACTCCCTGGAGTGGGAATAGTAATTTTTACCCTCCCACTATCCAACGATTTCCCTACTGTTGCACACTCTGGAGTGGGAATAGTAATTGTTACCCTTCCGCTATCAAACGCTTTCCCTACTGTTGCACTCACTGGAGTGGTAATAATCATTTTTACCCTCCTGCTATCCAACGCTTTCCCTACTGTTGCACTCACTGGAGTGGGAATAGTAATTTTTACCCCTACTCTATCCAACGCTTTCCCTACTGTTGCACTCACTCTAGTGGGAATAGTAATTCTTACCCTCCCCCTATACAACGCTTTCCCTACTGTTGCACTCACTGGAGTGGGAATAGTAATTTTTACCCTCCCACTATCCAACGGTTTCCCTACTGTTGCACACTCTGGAGTGGGAATAGTAATTTTTACCCTCCCGCTATCAAACGCTTTCCCTACTGTTGCACTCACTGGAGTGGTAATAATAATTTTTACCCTCCCGCTATCAAACACTTTCCCTACAGTTGCACTCACTGGAGTGGGAATAGTAATTTTTACCCCTACGCTATCCAACGCTTTCCCTACTGTTGCACTCACTCTAGTGGGAATAGTAATTCTTACCCTCCCCCTATACAACGCTTTCCCTACTGTTGCACTCACTGGAGTGGGAATAGTAATTTTTACCCTCCCACTATCCAACGATTTCCCTACTGTTGCACACTCTGGAGTGGGAATAGTATTTTGTACCCTCCCGCTATCAAACGCTTTCCCTACTGTTGCACTCACTGGAGTGGTAATAATAATTTTTACCCTCCCGCTATCAAACACTTTCCCTACAGTTGCACTCACTGGAGTGGGAATAGTAATTTTTACCCCTACGCTATCCAACGCTTTCCCTACTGTTGCACTCACTCTAGTGGGAATAGTAATTCTTACCCTCCCCCTATACAACGCTTTCCCTACTGTTGCACTCACTGGAGTGGGAATAGTAATTTTTACCCTCCCACTATCCAACGATTTCCCTACTGTTGCACACTCTGGAGTGGGAATAGTAATTTTTACCCTCCCGCTATCAAACGCTTTCCCTACTGTTGCACTCACTGGAGTGGGAATAGTGATTTTTACCCCTACGCTATCCAACGCTTTCCCTACTGTTGCACTCACTAGAGTGGTAATAGTAAATTTTACCCTCCTGCTATCCTATGGTAAAAATATTGTATATTTTTGTTATTAATATTACGTTAATAATATATAAAATGGTATGTTTTTTTAACTTACATTACTTATTTATTCATTTTAAGGTTATTTAAGTATTTTAAGTATGTGTAAGTTAATTATATTTATTATTTCATTAATTTTCAATTAATTTTAGGACATTAAAAACAATTCGATATTTTGACTAACTATATTTTTTACAACAATATTTTTGATTCGATATTATTGTACTTACCTGTTTGTAGATAGGAATTCGATATTTTTGCATTCTATATTTTTTCATCGATATTTTGGTAAGTCTATATTTTGGTATTCTATATTATGTCAGTGATCCGAGACTAACGATGCGCTATGCCACTTTGTTGTAAATATGCCCACTTGTATTATATATTGGTGGTAAGCATACTTTGTTGCAACAGGGACAGAGTATCCTTACTGCCAATAAAATGGTCGGAATGCTGAATTTAGATTCAGGCAGACCATAGTTTGCATTGGTATATCAGGCGCTGAACGGATGCGCCTGCATTGCACAACACATTGAAGACTTCTGCCGAAAACTACGTCTCCCATAAGGCCTTCCTTCTGGGAGGGGCCAAAGATATTTATCAGCCGTGACGCACTCAGAACGGTGTGCGTAATTCTTTCAGTACTTGGAAATTGTTTTACAGTGCGGCTCCTCTGTACGTTGGTTTCCCCAAGTGCATTCTAGGGCTGCATTCTGGTGAATACTCAATCAGGGCAATGGAGTAACTTACTCCCTCGCCCTAATGGAGTAAAATCTGTCCGCCAGCATCAAACTCAGCTCCTTAATTCTATGCCTAAAATACAACACTATTTGTAATTATAAATTCTGCTTGTTGTTTTACATGCGAAAATACAGAGCTCCCTCTACCAAAATGTGAAGGCAGAACATTACTTTTTACATTTGAAAAGTTGAGTTCTGCACATTGTATTAAATACATGATATTGGAACACAGTTAAAATAAAGCGTGTGGCAGTCATGTGACAAGCAGCACTTTTTAAAAGCCACATCAAAACACTCATGTTTTCCCTTAGTAAAAACATAAAAAGCACTTGCACTGTTTAAAAGTTGAAACAACTTTGCAAAGTCTTTCAGTTTATGGTTTTGTTAGCAGTTGTGTATCTTTGGAGGACATTGCAGATGAATCTTTTATGTGTTAGAAAAGTGATTATTTTCTTCTTTACTTGTGCATGGGTGATGACTTTATTTACTCAGGTGTTGCTGACTCTTTTTGTCTTTCCTGTTCTCACTCGCTTGCTTCCTTTCCTCTTTTGTATTTTCAGTCTGCTTCCTTTCTTCTTTTCTCCTTTTCTATTTGTTGTCTTTTCTTTCTCTATCCTTATGAGTACTTTTTTCCTCTCCTTTCATTCTCTCTCATGGGTTTTTTCTCTAATGTTGCTTATTGCATTTACTGCCAGTTACTCCGTATATTATGTCATTGAATATACTTTCATGGAATGTTAAGGGTATTAACTCTCCGATTAAGCGTCAGAGAATTTTATCCCATTTAGCTAAACTAAATGTTGATGTGGCTTTCCTGCAGGAAACTCACCTTTCCGATGCTGAATCTGCAAACTTAAGAGAGGTTGGGTGGGTGAGGTTTTTTATTCACAGGGTAATGGTAAACGTAACGGCGTGGCAATCCTATGCCGCAAATCTCTCTCCCTCTCTGTCATTTCTCAAGAGTCGGATGCTAATGGTAGATGGACGCATGTCAGGTTATCTCTTAGAGGTATTCCAATCTCTCTCCTTAATGTCTATGCTCCCACTGCTGGCGAGCCTCTTTTCTGGCCCGAGCTTTCCCATCACATCACCCGATTTATGGATGACAACTTCATCCTTGCTGGTGATTGCAATCAACCCTTTGACCCTTTCGCCGATAGATGCTCACTATATTCCTAATAAATCTCACAAACTTTTTACTCAAGCTATTTCTCAACATAAACTCACTGACGCCTGGCGACTATGTAATCCGACTTTGAAGGAATATACCTTCTACTCTCCTTCCCATCACTCTCAATCACGGATTGATTACATCTTTGTATCTCACAATCTGGCTCAAACCCTTACTACCGCTGATATTGGTCCGATTTTACTATCGGATCATGCCCCTGTTTTAACCAATATTGATATACTCCCTAAAGCTGTTGGACCCAAAAGATGGCGCTTTAATAATGTCCTCCTCCTAGATCCCAAGTTTACCGCATCCTTTACTACTTTCTTTGATGAATTTTTCCTGTTTAATGACACTCCTTCTATTCCAAAACACACTGTTTGGGATGCTTTTAAGGCTGCAGCTCGGGATTTTATTATCAGTTTTGTATAAAAAAAACGCAAAGCAGCTCGTAAATTCACTGGGGACCTTCTCCGTGACATTAAGAGTTTGGAACACGCCTATTTCACCTCACATTCGAGAGATAGTCTGACTGCTCTTGTTGCCGCCAATATGAAGTTCCACGAAAAATCAACAGAAGATGCCTCGTTGTATTTGTTGAAATCAAGTGCTAAGTTTTATGGTGGTAGAAACAAAGCTGGGAAAATTCTAGCTAACTATTTAAAGGTTAAGCACAATAGGTTAAACATTGAAGCCATTTACGACACCAATTCCGATCTCAAGCACAAGGATGCTGACATTCTCACTGAGTTTTCCCTTTTTTACAAATCTCTTTACTCCTCTGAAACTCAACCTTCCCCCCATTCTCTTACACATTTCTTTGCTACTATTCAGAAACCTGACCATTTTCCTCTCGATCTCTCCCACTTGGAAGTTGATATTACCGAGAGGGAACTACTTACAGCACTTCAACACCTCAAACTGAACAAAGCCCCCGGACTGGATGGTTTTACTGTTGAGTTTTACTTTCACTTCTCAAAACTGCTTATCCCAAAACTTCATTCTCTTATAAACATGTTCGCTGCCCTTGGTAACTCTTCAGGGTCCTTCTCTGATGCCCATATTTGCCTAATACCAAAGACGGAAAGGATGCCAAATATTGTAAAAATTACCGACCTATTTCCCTAGTGAACATCGACTACAAAATATTTGCTAAGTTGCTGGCGGCGAGATTGACCTTTTGCTCCCAGGCCTCTTAGGGGAAGAGCAGTCTGGTTTTGTAAAAGGCAGATTTATTACCAACAATACTAGACTCTTGTTTAACATCCTATCTAAATCCTTACGTTTACAGATTCCCCTCTCAGCGATCGCCTTAGATGCTGAAAAGGCATTCGACAGAGTTGAATGGTCCTACCTCTTCCACACTCTCGAGTGGTTTGGTTTTGGTCCTAAATTTATCTCTTTGGTCTCCCTATTATACTCCCACCCGCGGGCGGCAGTTTGTGCGAATGGCCCGATCTCCTCCTTTTTTGATCTTGGTAGAGGTGTTCGCCAAGGTTGCCCCCGTTCCCCTTTTCTTTTTAACCTGGCTTTGGAGCCTTTTTTGTCCAGACTTCGTCAGAACCCCAACATTCATGGTTTTCAGACTGCGACTTCCCATGTCAAACTCGCTGCTTACACAGACGATATCTTACTCTTCATCTCCAATCCCACAGACTCAATTCCCGCTTTCCTGCAGGAGGTGCGAAACTATTCCCTGATATCTAGTTACAAACTTAATAATGACAAGTGCGAGATCTTTCCCCTGACGAAGTTCACTTTTAAACCTGACTTTAGCTCTTCTAATTTCACTTAGAGCTCATCGCACATTAAGTACCTGAGCTTACACATTACCCCCTCTATTTCTGACACCATCTCCCTCTGCCTAAATAAATGCATTAAAAAAATATCGGATTTAACGACCAGATGGCATCCTCTGTATCTGTCCTGGTGGGGCCGCCTCGACACCATCAAAATTATGCTATCACCCATAACTCTCTACACAATTTCTAATATTCCCGTGCCTATTCCCTCTAAATTTTTTAGGAAAATTAACTCAGTCTTGTATTCTTCCTTATGGAGTAACAAAAAATCCAGGATGTCCCTTGCCAGACTAATTCGCCCCGCTTCAGAAGGTGGAGTTAACTTCCCGGATTTTCCAGCCTATCAAAAAGCTTTTTTGCTGTGGCAAGCTTCCGTTTGGTTACAGGACCCTATCACCCCTGTCCCTTGCGGGCTAAGGTTGAGCGCCTTTTCCTTTCCCCTTTCTCCTTTGCTGAATACCTTTCTTTCTCACGCAAACCTTCTTTGATTCCCACCCCCATTCGTAAATTCACTACCAAGCTTCTCTTATCCTCTAGTCCTCCTCCTCCTGCCACAATTGCTGATTTCCTTTCCTCCAATATTTGGCATAACGTACATCTCTTAATTCAGAATAAACCCTTTTACTGGAAATCCTGGAGGCACAAGGGTTTAGTCTGGATATCACAGCTGTTTTCAAACTCTACCTTTCTCCCTTTCTCAACACTGCACTCTTCCTTTAATTTACCTGCATCCTTTGCTTCCAAATACCTCCTCCTTAAAACAACGGTGATGGCGACCTACACTCGGCTCTTGCAAACACAGGTTGCTTCCTCCTCTCCCACCCCTGCTTCACGGCTTCACTCTCTCCTGCGTACTGCCCCCAAGGCCTCTGCCATTTACAAGTACCTTCATGACGAGACAGAAGCTCCTGGTCACAGAACAGCACGGGGATTGCGCTCGTGAAAGTCAAGGATGCAAAGGCCTCTGTCCAGCATCACAGCTGATTTTCGATGGTATATTTGGGAAGAAGGCACATCTGCCCAGCCTCCACAACGCTCACGATTGTTTTTGGGCTGATGAATGAATCACTGCATTTGAACTTCAACTAGTTCCAGCGACCAGGTGCACAAGACTCAAGAGAACCACCAGTGCCAGGAAGAAGTCCTGCAGCGGCGTGTGTGTGCAGCATAACGTCACGCGACGTCTCGTCTGGACACAGACAACTCTGCAACTCGTGCAACTGATTTGTTTTGAACTCCACTGGCACAGCCACGAGCTACGACGCTATGTTTTAAAAATCTTCTTTTAATCTATTGCTGAATAATTGTGTGCTAGATACTCTGCGCATTATTTTAAAAATGACCTAAATCAGTCCGGGCAGCGTTTCAAAGCCCCGGCTGCATCGATCCTTGACACGCCACTCCAGGCGAGACCTCGGACACGCCCACTAATTAGGCCACGCCCACCGGGCATCACATTTAAGCGCGAGAATCCAGCGCTCTTACAGATTTGTTTTGAACTCCACTGGCACAGCCACGAGCTACGACGCTATGTTTTAAAAATCTTCTTTTAATCTATTGCTGAATAACTGTGTGCTAGATACTCTGCGCATTATTTTAAAAATTACCTAAATCAGTCCGGGCAGCGTTTCAAAGCGCCGGCTGCATCGATCCTTGACACGCCACTCCAGGCGAGACCTCGGACACGCCCACTAATTAGGCCACGCCCACCGGGCATCACATTTAAGCGCGAGAATCCAGCGCTCTTACAGATTTGTTTTGAACTCCACTGGCACAGCCACGAGCTATGACGCTATGTTTTAAAAATCTTCTTTTAATCTATTGCTGAATAATTGTGTGCTAGATACTCTGCGCATTATTTTAAAAATTACCTAAATCAGTCCGGGCAGCGTTTCAAAGCGCCGGCTGCATCGATCCTTGACACGGCACTCCAGGTGAGACCTCGGACACGCCCACTAATTAGGCCACGCCCACCGGGCATCACATTTAAGCGCGAGAATCCAGCGCTCGTACAGATTTGTTTTGAACTCCACTGGCACAGCCACGAGCTACGACGCTATGTTTTAAAAATCTTCTTTTAATCTATTGCTGAATAATTGTGTGCTAGATACTCTGCGCATTATTTTAAAAATTACCTAAATCAGTCCGGGCAGCGTTTCAAAGCGCCGGCTGCATCGATCCTTGATACGCCACTCCAGGCGAGACCTCAGACACGCCCACTAATTAGGCCACGCCCACCGGGCATCACATTTAAGCGCGAGAATCCAGCGCTCTTACAGATTTGTTTTGAACTCCACTGGCACAGCCACGAGCTACGACGCTATGTTTTAAAAATCTTCTTTTAATCTATTGCTGAATAATTGTGTGCTAGATACTCTGCGCATTATTTTTAAAATTACCTAAATCAGTCCGGGCAGCGTTTCAAAGCGCCGGCTGCATCGATCCTTGACACGCCACTCCAGGCGAGACCTCGGACACGCCCACTAATTAGGCCACGCCCACCTTCTACATCTATATCATGTGTTGCCACAGGAAGCGCAGCGGACGAGCGCAGCGGGAGCGCCTAAGGCAAGCCCGTCTGCGCCCGTCCGCGCCAGGACAGAGCCCAGGGCCCGACCCCCTGCCCAAAAAGACACAGACATCAAACCTAGAAAATACTCATCACATGAGATTCGGTCTTTAAGACACAGTGCAACATGCCCACCAATAGACCTAAAGAAAGAAGGTAAGCAATGTCCCTGCTGCCCTCAAACTTTTGAATTCACTTCAATAAAAAAATATTAACAAAGCTCAAACACAATGTAATATAGAGAATATCAAGAACCGTACAATCAAGGCAGGACTAATAAATGCCAGATCAATGGTTAAACATAATACCCATATTGCATACATGATCGAAAATCGAGAAATCGATGTATTATTTATAACCGAAACCTGGGCAGACGAGGCATCAGATGTCGACATATCTTTGGCAATACCGGAAAGATACTCGTTTTTCAGAGCAGACAGAAAAATTAAACGGGGAGGAGTATTAGCGATTATAGCTAAAGAAAATTTCAGAGTCAAGAGCTCTGAAAAAGGAAGTCATCCTGACTGTGAGACTATGACATTCCAAATCCAGATAACTAACAACTACACTTTTAATGGACTACTAATTTACAAACCTCCAAATGCCAAAAGACCGCTCATTGAATTATTAAGTCCATTTCTAGAATCTAGTGTAACGAACCCAGACTATACAATTCTGGGAGATTTCAACCTACATCTCGAGAAAGCCTCAGACCCCAAGGTAAATGCCTTTAAAGATGCAATGGCCAATTTTGACCTAGATCAAAAAGTCCATCTAGATACGCATGTAGCTGGACATACACTAGATGGTATCTTCACTTCATGTCAAAAACTAACGAAGGTAGAAGTCCACCCAATCGCCTGGACAGACCATAAATTGGTCTCATTTCAACTAGAAATTACAGAGGAGCTGAGGAAACCAAACGAAGGTCAAAAAAGAGCCACCTACCCTGACTGGTCTAAAGTCAACCCCCACATGCTGGTAGAGACATTAAAGTCTTCATACCCAATTCTGGATAGTGACTGTAACACAGCCTGTACGCAATTTAATGACTGGCTTAAAACAGCAATCCAGACTTCAGTACCTCAAAAAAGAGTGACATTTAAAAGAAAATCCCCCTCGCAACCCTGGTACTCAGACGCCTTGAAGACACAAAAACAGACCTGCAGAAGAGCAGAGAAAAAGTGGAGAACACATTATGACCCCAAACTACGAGAAAACTATAAAAATGAACTGGCTACTTACAAAAACATGACTAGGGCAGAAAAAAGCAAATTCTTTGTAGAGAAAATAAATGCATCAAAAAACTCAAGCAAAGACCTATTTGCAGTAGTCAAAAAACTTGCTAAAATTGAAAATATTAAACCCGAGGATATATCTTCCGACTTCTGTAATACACTAGGCCACTTCTTCGTAAGTAAAGTGACATCAGTTTATGAGCTGTTTAAAAATAACCAAGTAGAAAAAACTACCTTAGACCCCATCATTGCTGCAAAGCTAACCAACCCACCCATCTTCCCACCATCTTTTCAATGGACCTTACCAACAGTGGAACAAATTAGTAAAGAAATGATGGCAACTAACTCAGGCAGCCCCTTAGACCCTTGTCCACCCAAGGTGATGCAGAGCTGCTCAGAGCAAATAGGACTGGTACTACAAAAATTGTTTGCTATAATTCTAGACACCAACACATTTCCAAACGATTGGAAAACTATATCGATCAGGCCACTCCTGAAGAAACCCAACTTGGATTGTGAGGTTCTTAGCAACTATAGACCCATAGCTAGGATCCCTTTTGCCGCAAAAGTATTAGAAAAATTACTAAATAAACAGCTATCACGATATCTATTGGACAATAATTGGCTTGACCATTCCCAATTCGGATTCCGTGAAGGGCACGGCACAGAGACAGCTCTCCTCACGGCAGTTGAAGAGCTTAGGAAAGTATTGGACAACGGGGAGAAGGCCGCCTTGGTATTGTTGGATCTCTCGGCGGCCTTCGATACGGTCAGCCACGAGATTCTAATAAACCGCATCAGAGAAGTCAGAGCAAGTGAATCTACATGCAATCTCATCAAATCATACCTGAAGGATAGAAAGTTCACAGTGGAAGTAGGAAACTCAAAATCCGACTCATTTGAGGTACCATGTGGTGTCCCGCAGGGCTCATCATTAAGCCCAACGCTTTTTAACTTGTACGTGGCCCCCCTTGCTGAAGTAATAAGGGAAAATGGCTTCACGCCAATCTTGTACGCAGACGATACCCAAATCGTCATATCCATAGATAAAGACACAAAGGTAACAGCCGACAAATTCCAACATTGCATGTTAAAAGTTAGCCATTGGATGCAACAAAATTGCCTTAAACTCAATGGAGAAAAGAGTGAGGTGATGTTTCTGGGAGGTAATTCAGATATCTGGTCCCCAGACTGGTGGCCTGACAAGCTAGGAACACGTCCAGATCCCTCGGAGAAAGTGAAAAATTTGGGATTCATGTTAGACACCAAGCTAGCATACGAAGCCCAAGTAAACAAACTGGCATCTTCGTTTTGGTTAATATTAAAAATGATTAAAAAAATACTACCATATTTGCCTCAAGATGCACGCAAAACGGTAGTCACAGCGCTAGCTTTATCCCGTCTGGACTACGGAAATGCACTGTATGCAGGAGCCAGAATAAAAATCACAGATAAGATGCAGCGCCTGCAAAATGCTGCAGCAAGACTGATCCTGGATATACCAAAGTTTCAGTCCGTCAGCCACAAATTAGCTTCACTTCATTGGCTTCCAGTTGCCAAAAGAGTCAAATTTAAATCATTATGTTTGACCATAAGGCCCTTCAGGGCAAAGGACCTCTCTTCATAAAAACGCAGTTGAGGAAATATGAACCATCCAGACTACTAAGATCTGGCCAACAAAAACTGATAGCAATACCTAAGTTCAAACGAGCGAACTGGGGGGGAAGAAGTTTCTTCGTCCACGCAGCAAGCACCTGGAATCAACTTCCATTAGATATAAAAAACAGCCCATCCTTGGACTTGTTTAGAAAGCAAATTAAAACATGGTTGTTCACTGCATAAACCTAAGACCAGTTCAGGACTATGGACATATCATAGCGCCAAGACGCCTCCGGGCATTCGCGCGCTTTAGAAATAGATAAATCAAATCAAATCAAATCAAATGCCAACGCGTCTATTAGGCCTAAGTCCAAGGTGGAAGAGCAGTGGGAACATGACTTTGGCATAGCGTGGTCAATACCATTGTGGAACAAGTTATGGGCTAAGATTCGCAGATCGTCTAGAGCTGCGGCCCTGACGCAATCTATGTTCTTCATATATAACAGGCTGCTTCACACACCTTTCACCCTAAACAGTCGAATTTCTACTGTTCCGGATGTTTGCTGGTCCTGCTCTTCTCCATATGCCACCTTGTTTCATATGTTGTTCCTCTGCAAATCTGTTCATGACTTTTGGATACAGGTGTGGGCTCAAATCAATGTCATTTTCCATACTTCCATTACTTTCTCTCACACGCACATCTTCCTAGGCAGCCTTTCACCCTGTTGGGAGGGAACTGAACTTGATGTTCGTATTATTGACTTATTGTTAGCTGTCGCGTTTCAACAGATCACTATCAACTGGAAGGCTTCATCTAACATCTCCCTCAAAGCATGGTGGTACAATGTTTGTCATAATCATAGGCTAGATACTGCTTTTGTCTTCCCCATCAGCATGGCCGCGAAACATGCAGACTCATGGCTTCCTATTACGTTATATCTTGATAACTGTGCTAATCGTTCATTGCGTCCACAGCTGACCCTACAAGAGGTCTTCAAACCCCCTTGAATACCCTTTGCATTTCTTTTTTTTTTATCTTCCTTATTACCTGTTATGTATAGATTCCCATTTGAATATGTTCTGCAACCACAGTACACTCTATATTTAACTTTGTGCCCATGTTCGACTTGTATTATTGATTTTATTGCAATGTTTTTCCTGATTGTTTTTTTGTTGTTTTTTTCCCCCTTCCTTCCATTACCCCTAATTATTTATGTACTATGTATTGATACCCTGTTTTCTGACCAATAAAACTCTTTCTGAACTCAAAAGAGAAGTGATTATTTTTTTAATGCAGATCGGAATGGGCTAAAGTGCAAGGCCTGTCCTCTGATGTAGAATCTGGAACAAAGCACAATGGTCTGAGCACAGACTACATTATCAGTCCCCAGGAACTCCTTCAGACTCAGACAAAGCTATTATCAGAGGGTGGGTGACCTTAACACCTTCAGCACCTGACCTGCAAGCTCTCTTCATCTGATGCTGCAGTTATTTGGATTTGTGGAGCTGGGGCTATGCAGAATTCAGGACCCATTGCAAATGAAAGGGATAAAATACAATGATGCTGCCACTGGCTGTCTGAATGCTGATGTTGTAGCTTAATTACCTGCTTGATAGTGCAGCAGCAGGAGTAGTGCAGCCCCACTCGTGCGGCACCCACCTGCCCCACCCCTCCTCACTCCCAGGAGTCAGAAGGCCGGAGCACTGCTGCTGTCGTACAGATTCCATGATGTTTCCAGTAGCAAGAGTAGAAAAAGTAACGGGCCACTCATCAAATGCAAACTCCAACTTTGTAAAATGAAGTCCTCATTGTGGTAGTTGGTGCACTCTATAGATCCAGAGTCAAGTGCATCTTCAAATTTCAATGGGCCACTTCCAAAATATAACAACCAGTAAGCATGTGCCTGATAGCGACTTGGCCAAACAAAGACTGAAGAGGGTGGACCCAAAGACCCATCTACGTATATTATATTGTGCTGATAGAAGGCATGGTAGACAGCTAACTGTTTTTAGCCAGACCTAGAAAGGGGGATTATTTTAACAATTTGATTTGTCATTTGTTTCCTGCGTGGCCCATTGTAATTTTCCCTATGTTAGCCCAATTGTGCATGTTGTAGGCCACATTTTTCTTGTGCCCTTTACTATATAAACACGCTTGCCTTTGTGCCACATCGTATTTTCATACAGAACCTTCATATGTTTTCGTGTTCTGTTCTTTTCCAGGGGTTTAGTCTGCACCCCACAGACAAGGTCAAACAACAATGCCCCTTGATATTTTCTCTGGTCAGGTACTAGCACCTAGATATAACACGAGAATGCAGCTGTTGTTTATGAGCACCCATGTTTTGTCATATAGATGAGCACAGAGGCCGTAAAAACAAACACAGAGCAAGAATTCAGAGCCAAGAGCACTGCTTAAATAGAGATGAAGAGCGCCCATCTATGCACGCTAATCTACGGGGTCAGGCACTTATCCCAGAGATCTATGATGTAGAAACATTTAGCTTCAGTGGGGGGGGGGGTACACAAATCTGTCTTATAACATGATAGAGCTTTTCATGGCATACAGTTTACTGACCATGCTAGCAGTTCTTTTAGTACACATTTGGGTTCTAATTGTGGCACAAATACTGCATTTTAGAGCACGATAGTTTAAATAAATATTGTAAACTTCCTTTGTGTCTCTTGTTTATCTTATTATGGACAAGGTTAAGAGGTCAAGTGAGGCACTATAGCTAGTCAGACTCGGGCTCATAGATACTGTGGTGTTATGGTGACTCGATCCCTACATGCCAAGGGTCTATGGTTCCAAGAATAGTTCTGTTCCTGAGCAGAATCCCTGCAACAGATTCATCAGAACCTCCATGAGATACCCTGTCATTTGTAGGCTAGGCTTGACAGCGCAGCTGTCACCAGATTTTATGCGATCACCTTAAACAGAGCTTTCAGTTGGACGGCAGAGAGGGCTTTTGGCTCTGCCCACATGTTGAGGAACAGGGGTATGTATTTTGATTGGGTAGAAGTGTTTTGCTTCCACACAAAAAGTGCATACCCTGCATGCAGTTGTGATTATTTTATTTGCTAATCCAGATGCCTGAACCTGGAACAGCAGCAGTACAACTGCTGTGCATAAGGTATCGCATTTAAATGTTTGTGGCACTTATTTGGCACTGTAATGCTGTTATAGTGTTTGATAAGTAGATCATTTACTGTGTTTGTTTTGCTCTGGAAGCAGCGCAGACAGGAGAAGTCCAATCATGAGGAATGTATTGCTTTCCAGTCCCAGCACCATCCCCTTCCCTTACCATCATTAAATATAGAGTTCAGTGTGTAGTTGTGTGTTTAAGAGCAGCATCGGATTCCCAGGCCTACGCTAATCTACCTGCATTTTTTAGGTTTGGCTTACCAGCATAGCTGACTGTAACCTTATGTGAACAGCAAAATATAGAATTCAGAGTACAGGGAGAGTGGCGTAGATTCCACCCACAATGTGAGTTCCCCGGTGTTCTGCAATTGGTAGGACCAAAGTTGTGTGCTTCTAATGAAGAGAGTGCTTGTATTAAACTTTGTTTTGTGGAAAAACTAACTGTCAATAGATCGGGATTGAGTTGGATATTGTGGCAAGCAAATGATCATGGCTAAAATCCTGATAGGATTTTTTAGGAAATTGTACAATGAAGGTGGTTGATCTGACATGTTTATTGTGAATATCTGTCAACAACAAACCATTTAAGGGTGGATTGCTATTACTCTGTAAATCTGCAGAGAATGATTTTTTTACCTGGAATCTCACAGATTACTTTAGTAGACGAGGGCTTTAACGTTGGTTATTCCCAGTGACATGCAATGGCTATAGAGGATTTGCTCTGTGAGAATCCTTGTTAACCCCTCTTAGGAAAGGTAGTATTATGCTTTACCAACTGTAATTTCATGACTGTGTCCCTGATGGTTGCCATGTAGGAAAGCTTACACTCAGAACAGTAGGCCTGAGTTGGTTATAGTGACAAAGAAAAGGCCTGATTGCTGCACTGGAAAAGTTATGTTCAATGTTATATTCCTGATCTGCTTATAATGAAAAGTTATGATAAAGGCAGTAGGCCTAGCTTAGGTATTGTGAAAAGCATTTATAAAAACCAGTAAGATTTTACCAGTGGGAAGTTATCACCTTATGTTACAGGCTATAAATAGGTATTTGGTGACATGTAATCTCACAGATTACCATAGTAGGCAAGGGTTTTGGTGTTGGCCAACTACTCTGACAAACCCTGAAGGTTTTCTACTGGCTTGTTAGGCCCTATTGAGAGGTGTTACACATTGTTTGCAAACTGTATTGTCTAAATATTTGCAATTTTATACCCGTGTGCATGATAGTTGTTAGTTTATGTGAACTAGAATAGGACTGTGTTACTATAGACCTTATTGGGTCATTGGGACTGGTTATGCCAAATTTCATAGATTTGATCTGTTTATTATGAAACACTATGACAAAGCCAGTAGGTCTGATTTACATACTGTGTAAAACATGTGTTAAAGGCAATAAGCTTTTAAGGATGGACTGTTATGACAATGCGCTGAAGCCTGTTGGCGTGTATTTTGTTGCATGGATTCTCACAGATTACCACAGTAAGCAAAGGTTTTGGTTTTGGTGACCCATCCAAACAAACCATGGGTACAGATCTGTGCAACAATAACCCTTATTAGCCTCTGTTAGGAGGGATTTTACATTATTTTTCGACATCTTTAATTGCTTACATATGTGCAACATATTACAGAATGCTAATGTGGCAGTTTACACCCAACACAGTAGGTCTGAGTTGGTTATGGAGACAAATTATAAAGATTATAATCTGTATTATTTTATAGGAAAAGTCACAATAAAGGCAGTAGGCCTGAAATATTGATTGTGGAAAGCATAGGTTAAAATCAATAGGCCTTATTACGGTTTTGAAAAAAAAAATCAATAGGCCTTATAACCCCTTCCATGCTTGTGTCGGCCCTTCCTGCTAGGTGCTGCGCATGACCATTGGCCGACACAGCCCCGTCCACTCCGTCGAACACCTGCACCGCGGCAGAATTGCCGCCGCGTTAAACGGGTTAAGGGCAGATTGTTATTACTCTGTGTTATAGCCCACAGATAGGTATGTTGATACATAGAATGCCACAAATTACCATAATAGGCAAGAGTTTGGTGCTGGTTACCTCCTCTGACATGCTATGGGTATAGATGATTTGTACTGTGAGAATCTTTGTAAGATCACCTTAGGAGAGATAGTGTTTTGCTTTCATAACTGTAAATGTATTTAATTTTGTAATTTTATGACTGTATGTCCTCTAATGGTTGCCTTCAGGAAACAGTTACGCTTGATGCAGTAGGCCTGAGCTAGTTATGGTGTTAAGCCAGTTATAACAGCTACAGGACTGATGGGTTCACTAGGAAAATGTATTTCAGATGCCATAGGTCTGATATGTTTATTATGAAAAGTTATGACAAAGGGGATAGGCCTCATCTATTTGCTTTGTATCACATATCTTAAAGCCAATAAGCCTTTATGGGTGGGTTGTTTTTGTGCCATGAAAACGCCTTCAGTTAGCTATTTTGTTACATGAAATCTCACTGGTTACCTTCTTGAGAAGGATTTTGGTGTGCTTAGCCCTTTCCACAAACCCCATGCTTAAAATTCATGTAGGTAGTTATAGTTAGGAACTAGTTTCCATAGACAAAGCAATTTTTTGTTTTGCTAATAAGTCTGGTATCATTTGATGAATCATCACAAAAGTTTCGAAAGTAGTTCCATCAATCACTTTAGACGATGTCTGGAAAGTTTTGGGGTGATCCGCAAAGCGGGGATCCCAAAACGCGTTCTCACAATTCAGTTTACCTTAAGTATTTTAGACTCAACTACAGCCCGTACTGCTGAACATAATGGCAAATGTTTGGAATAAAGGTTGATCTTGGTCCAGAAAGAGCCCTTTTTAGTAATTTGGTGTAAATCCATTCTGTAGTTTTGGAGTTATTAAAGAAAAAAGATTTAAATATATCCCTAATGCGAACCCTCTGTGGATCTGACAGATTTCATGATGAGATCTGATTTGCTGCCACCACTTCAACCAGGAAGTGGTGGCAGCTATCTTGAGGCCCGAGTCCCCAAAAAATACACACAAAAAAGAAGGGGGCATGGTAGGAACATCCTAATCCCCTAGGCCTGGGGTTCCACAAGGACCCGGCCAGGGGCCAATACTATATTTTTAAAACGTTCCCACAAATTTGTGGAGGATCTGTGGATCCTCTCCCAGCAATAGAAAGGTATGCTTTTAATTTAGAGTTGGTACTCTCTCCCCAAGATCCTTTATGAAGTGCTGGTCTGAAATGGCTAGTGATTTTTGTCCACTATGTCTCTCCATGACAGAGTTGGTGTTGCAGATTTTGTTTTTTGTTTGTCCCGCTTACGCTTGCCTCTGCAAGTACTGGCTAGCCCCTACTTGCAGGCGTTTAGGCCAGCATAGCCAGTTAGTAGCATCACTTTGCATTTTGATGGCAAACTGCAGTTTATCCTTAGCCATTCCTGTTACCAAGTTCCTTGGGGCCATGTGGACATTGCGCAGAAAGCTCTCGTAATGCAGCTGTCGCACTTCTTTTACTGTGCCTGAATTCAGAAGTTTTAATACGGTTTTATCTATTTTAACATTCATAGATATTTTACGACAAACTGAATTCTATTTAGATGTTGCTCATTTCATGATATTTTTATGTATATTGTAACAGTACTTTTAAGTGGCTGGCGGTCGAAATAAAGTATTCTTGACTTGATGTAAAAAAACAACAAGCATGGCTTCCTGCGGTTGTTATTGGCCCCCCGGGTGGGCCAGGTCCCAGGGCGTTAATTGGTATTTAAATTGGAGGAGGGTCCACACAGCCCCCTCCCTGGGCCGATTTTGGCCACAGGGACCACATCCCCAAGGGCCCAGAATTTTGTCCTATTGGGAGGGGGCACGCTGCCGCCCTCTTGTAATATTGGGAGGGAGCACATGGCCTTCCTCCCGGGCTGATTTTGGCCCCAGGAACCCCCACGGCCTGGGGTCTGGCCATAAAAAAGGGGAAGGAGCCACATGGCCCCTCTCCCCGGGCCGTTTTCTGCCCCAGGGTCTGGCAATGAAAAGGGGGAAAGGGGCTCCCCTCTCCAGCCCCTTTTTGCCACCATGGACCCCAACCCTGTGGCCTGGGCATGCAAATAAATATGAGGGGAGCCACATGGCCCCCCTCCCTGAGTCCTTAATGGTTTTGGAGACCCCAGCTCCCAGGGCCGGCTCCAGCTATGTTCTGTGGTGCCCACCACAGGAAATATCAGTTTCTCTGCCCGCACTGGTGCACGCAGGGAAACTTGTGTTTGCTTTTGCTAGGCAGGAGCAATTTTAAAGCTCTCACCAAGAAAGAGCAAACTCTAAGTCTTCTCCCAGTGGGCAGGTGCATCAAAAATGCTCCCGCCCCCTGAGAGTAGAGTTTTCATCTGTTTCCTGCCCTCACTAAAGCGGGCAGGGAAACAGATTAAAAATTCCTACCGCCCACAGGGAGCAGTATTTTTAGCTGCTCTCTGCAGGTGGGAGGGATGCTGTAAGCCACCCTTTACTGTCCGGGCCCCGGGGATAGGGTCCCCAGGGTCAATATTGGCCAAGGGAGGGCGGCTGTATTGCCCCCTCCCACTTCATAATGTGGCCGGACCTCAGACAATGGGGTCCTGGGGCCAAAATCGTCCCGGGAAGGGGGTCTGCAAGGCCCCCCTCTCCAATTAATTCTCATATCATGTTGTACATCTTTATTTGATCTTAGCAAAAGAACATAAAAGTACAAAATAAAAACAATACAGAAAAGGTTAAAAAGCATCATAGTCGGTAAAAAGACAATTCACAAAACTAAAAAGTTTAAGAACAATTACCCCTCCATAGACTTTCTGCTACGATTGGACATTTTTAAAAAGGAGCAAACAACAAAACATATCAGCTGATTATTTAACATTTGTAAATACAGATGGGCCTCCCTACACTTTTTAAAAGCCAACGATTTTACAACGGTTCTGTCAATCCATTACCGGGACATGGAGGAAGATGAGAGTCCCATACTTTTGCACCTTTAGGGAAGCACAGGGAGCGGCATGCTGTGCCTAACCTTAAGCTAAAAAGAAGCAACGTCTCCGAACATGTGAATTCCAGGCTAAGATAAAGGGAGAGATCTCCTAAAGATATGGTGCAAAACTATTTACTTACAGAGTGTTGTAGCAGAGGCCGCCCCCGAAGGGGGCCTCAAAGGCCAGCGCCATAATGGCCGCCAGAGCCCAAAAAGGAATCAGAACTGGTTTGCACCGCCAGAAAGCGCTGTTCAATAGGCGGGGCTGATGAGGGCTCGGATCACCCAATAGGGTGGCACCCCATCCCCCTTTCTCAGGCCAAGGGCGAGAAGACAAAAGGGGAGATATAGTGCGACGCTCCCCCTGGGGCAGCTCACTCTTCATCATAGAGCTGGGGAAGCGGCGCTGAGAATTTCTAGTCCCACCCACCCACACCAAGGAGCAGCAGTGTTGCAGTGCTGTCGGAAACAAAAGATGTATTGGTTTAGTTATGGAAACACACCGACAGGGCGGTGTGTAGAAGGAGGGCCACTCACACTGGGATGCCGCACGGCAGGGTGAGTAGGCCTGACAAAAAAGGAGGTAGCAAACGGAGCAAACGGAGACGGCACTCGCAGCCCAGCCCCCGCCAGATGGCAGGGCACAAAAGAGACTGCAAGGTAGCGAGTTTGGACCTAACTCCGGGGAAAAGGCTACCCGCAAAGGGGCGTGGAGACCGACAAAGAGCAATCTACGAACTGTCAGAGTGATTTACGACCCTAGGAGATGCAAATGAGCAAAAGACAGACAAGTGATTTATGACCAGCCAATGATTTAGGCTGATGATTTATGATGATCATGATGAATAATTTATGATGACAAAATGATAACTGTTTGTGACAGAATGATTTATGAAACTACGATGATTTATGGCCCATGATTTATGACTGCTGATTTATGAGGATCAGGCACAATGTTCTATGACAGCAAAATGATGGCCGAATTGTGGCAGAATGATTTATGATACCCAATGATTTATGACCAAGGCTTTATGTTGTCCCGATGAGAAAGGTATGATTCCCTATGTGCAATAAGTGTATGAAGATGATTTATGACCCCTGCCACAAGAAGGTGTCCAGGGGAGTTGCACCTGTATGACGTATGTAACAAGTAATAAAACTGCGGCCAACAATGACCACCAAATATAACGACTGTTGGCTGTGTTTAGTAATACGAATACAGAATTAGGGTACCTTCCTGGAATGGGCACAGTGCGGGCAATATGGTAAAATGTCATCAAATCTTCGAGAGAGAGAGAGAGAGAGAGAGACAGCTCTTTAAAGCCGGTCTTAACCCGTCCCTTATCCAACTTGCTAATAGTGTCTGGTGCAAATAACAGGTCTGGGAGTCCAATCTCAGCTAAGTACTTGTTTATATAGTACAGCCAAATAATGGACAGGCCCTTGTCAAGATTAATACATTCACGAATAACCTCTCTATTGAAAACAGCTTTGTTATTGGACCACACACTCACCCATAATAGAAGAGGGGCCATCTTAATGTGGTCAGTTATGTAGGCTAAGTTAAGCTTAGAATGCAAGGCAAAGTTGGAACTGGAGGGTAGTCATCACATTAAACGCCTGCAAATCCTATTTTACTCTGACTGTATTGGAGTAGCATTTTGGTTTCTTCATACCCCCGCCCCATAGGTGGCCCTGGGGACATATTGCAATCTGTAAATCTTGAAATATGGTAAAATGGTGCTCTTACCTCCCTTCTGAGAGAGTTTGGATAGGGACGTTGCTGCCTTTCGTAGCTTTCCACGAGCAAAGTTCAACTGCAATTGGCAGGAGTTATTTTCATCAAACTTAATACCTAAATATCAGAAATTTTGCACGGACTACAAAGAAAGACTACTCTTGTATCTTTAAGGAAGACAGAGACTTCCGTCCCAGCCCACAGGCCAAAATATGTGACTTACTGAAAGAAAAAAAAAAAAAATTACTGAAGTTTTGGGCATATTATCAATGAAACGCGATAAATATCGCATTTCCCCCTTTGCGCGATTCTGTTTAACGCCGCGTATCACAGGATTTAAACGCCGAGATATCGCGTTATCATCAACGCATATCTCCACGGTGAAAAAATCCTGCGATAGCGGCATCAAACAGAATTGGGCAAAGCGGGAAATGCAATATTTATTGCGTTACATTGATAATATACCCCGTTGCCTCAGCCGTACAATCCACCTGCCATTATAAATATGGCAAAGTCAGTTTCCAACCAGGTGTAACAAACCCATGATAACCGCGGTTTATTTACTCGCATCGCGGGTTTGCTCGAGGCTTCCTAATAGTGCGCTCCTGTGTCAGTACGGATTTCCAAAAAGTAATGTCGGGAACGCCTACTTTGCATGTCATTAGCGATGTTCATCGCTGACATGCAAAGTAGCATTTGAAGGGCTAGGAAACACGCATTAGCGTATCCTTCACGATTCGGCATGAAATGGGCCGCTAAAGTGGCGGAATTCTCCTTGATGATATGCCCCTTTGTGTTTATTCCTTAGCTACCAATAAACATCACAAATAATTCAACTAGTGAAAGCAAAGCAAGCGGTGTCCTGGCTCTAAGCACAGCGTCATCAGCATATAATAACGCGGGGAAAGGAAAACTTGCAACGCTGGGGATGTCCTTAATAGATTACTGGTTGATGTAAATAAAAGATAACGGGCGGGGACTAAAACGCACCCCTAGTGATTCCTACTCACTAAGGACAAAAAATCTGTAAGTTCTCCTGCCTGTCCATACCGCACACTGACACCCAGGTATTTGTGAAGGGAGTATAGGAAATTAACAATAGGGACATCAAATCCTAAATTAAGCAGCATCAGCCACAGTTTACTTCTGTTCACCAAATCAAAGGCTGATGACAAGTCCATGAAGGCCAGGTACAGAGGGCAGTGCCTAGTAACTGTGTACTTACTCACAATCAGATGTAAATGCAGGCACTGCTCTACTCTACCTAACCCAGGACAGAAGCCAAACTGACAAGAAGACAGAATGTTGTTTTCATTAGCCCAAGCCTTTAGGTGATTAAAGACAACCCTCCCTAAACCTTCTCTGAACTATCAATAAGGGAGATGGGCCTATAGCAGATATGTGAGCTTCTGTCCCCCTTTTTGAAAATTGGAACTATGGTGGATAAAGCCCAGGACTCCGGGACGCGGGCGCACAGAGAGTTGTTAAAAACATTTACTAACAATGGGGCCCATAAATCCAAGTTACATTTATACGGGTCCATAGGAATCCCATCCGGGTCTAGAGTCTTACAATTTGTACTACGTTTAAGTGCTTCCTCAACTTCCTGAAGGAAAACCTGAAGAGGTGAGGAAAGCACAAGCAGTTCCTGAACCTCGCTTTTACATACATCATCTCCAGGCTGATGGTAGATCGCTGTAAAGTGCCTAACCCGATCTTGACCTGAGATGTTACCCATCAGGAGTTGATTTGGGCTGCATCATGATGTCGAGGGCGATTACCATGAACCAAAAATCCTTTCTACACTTACCCGTGGCTGCAACTACTAGAGTTTCCCAGTCCTTTTAAAACAAAGCATACTTCATGTTCTTGAGAGCAAGCTTGTAAGCTTACCTTGCTGCTCTAACTGCCCCAACATCTCCGGGTATTCTGGACAGAGTCTGCCTCAAATGACAATGAACTTCAGACCAGCTAGCGCCAAACCAGCGTGGATGCTCTGTCTTGGATACAGCTTCCTTTAACATATGACCCCCTGATGAAGACACAAAAAGCTGATAACAAACTGCAAGAGCTTCCCCTGAATCTTTACTTAAGCAGCCCAGAAAAGTAGTCACATTTTTAAGTAAGGTACTTAATGTGGCCTTAGGATCTTTAAGATGCCATACCACCCTCAGTCCATCCGTAGAAAGTTTATTGGTTAGATCACACGGTGGGGAAGACTCATCTCTCAACAGAGGAAAAGCCCAAATAATCAAAAGTGCATTATGATCGCTACAATTGGTTTCACCACCTCGCTAGCTAAATACGGCTGCTCCATTGCCTGGAGGCAAAGATGTAATCTGTGACCAAACCCCGCCCCCTCTCATGCATGGGGGTTTGCCGGGCCCGGTGCCACAAAAATTCTCCATAACATCTACTAACTCTGACATGGCACTTAGTCTCGTCAGCTCCGCCCCATCCCCTCCCCCTAGCCTCCCCAGGTGCTGAGCTCACACAGCTGAGTTCCACAATCCCATCCACCAATTTAGCATTAAAATCATCTCCACATAACAGGAGCCACAGCTGCTGAGCATGCACTGTCCCTTGCATTACAAGGCCCATAACAAAAACAAATAAATCATAAAACAAACAAGTAGAAGAACTGGAAAAATCATTATTATATCAATTGGCCTTGTGGGGGGGGTCTGCAAATTTGTAGTAGTGCTCATCACCGGCCACCGGGGCTCAGAGCGGCTTTTTCTCAAGCCCTCTTGAATCTTTTAGAATCTTGTTTGGACTTTAACTCACGTAGAATTTTGGGTGATTTATGATTTTAACTATCACCTTGAGTTAAGTAGCAACCAAGAGACAGCTAGACTCTTGGACAACTTAGCAGTGTATGGTTTCACGCAACTAGTGTCCAAACCCATTCATTCAGCGGGTCACACGTTAGATGGCATTTTTACTAATGACCCAGATATAATTATGACCAAGACTCTACCACTACCCTGGACTGACGATAGGGCGATTTATTTTAAGCTAAGGAAAATCAAGCCCAGTCGCTCGATTCCAAACAGAGCCTCAAGGGTGAGGATTCGGCATTGGAATAAGATATAAGGGAGCGATCTGGAACGTGCCCTGAACTCATGCCCGCCTATCCTAGCCAGGTATAATGATGTATCAGCTTACCAGTTTGATAACTGGATCCGGGCAACTGTAAACTGTGTCACTCTTAAAGTAACTATTTCAGTTAAAAGAGCCTCAACAACAGCACCATGGTATGGACCTGATCTTAAAGGCTAAAAGATGACCTGTAGGAGAAGTGAAGAGATATGAAGATCCGATTAGAGTAAGGAGCACAAAGTGGCTTACAACCTAAACCTAGAAAAATACAAGAAGGCAATTATTAAAGCAAAGCGGGCCTATCTCACCTCCAAAATTGAGGCTGCCAGAAACTCCTCCAATGAACTCTTTAAATCTGTTCAGACATTAGCTAAGTCAATCAGTTCAGACCGGACCTCGTTGTTTGCAACAAATTGGTCCCCTTTTTCAAAGTAAAGTGCAAATGATCTATAAAGATCTTCTTAACACGTCCACTGCAATGACCGGCAGAAATACCCCATTCATGGGGGATATGGTAGCACATTGTTGGCTCTCATGTTTCAAGTCACTTTCTCAGGAGGAGGTTAACAAGCTCCTATTATCGACAAAGTCTGGCTCCACCGAAGGACCCTTGCTCCTCGGCCACACTTCAACTAGTATCTAGGATTATCTGTGTACACCTTACCCCCTCTTAAATCAGGCTATAGATACCGGCACGTACCCCCGTGCCTGGAAAAAAGCGTGCATCAGGCCAATCCTCAAAAAAACAGCTCTCGATCCTACAGAGACAAAAAACTACCGTCCAATATCTGGGCTGCCAATGGCAGCTAAAATCCTTGAAAAAGCGATGTACAAGGTGTTAACACAATACCTCGAAGAAAACAATTTGCTGGATCCGACACAGCATGGTTTCAGGCCCTGTCATTCAGCTGAGACGGCCCTGATATTGGCCACTGAAGAGATTCGGAAGGTAGTTGATGGTGGGGGCAGAGCAGTCCTCATTCTCTTAGAACTATTGGCAGCATTTGATACCGTGAACCACACTGTATTAGTGCAGTGGCTGAGGGATGTGGGAATAGAGGAGAGCGCACTGGCCCTTCTCTCCGCGTTCCTCGTAGAAAGGGAGCAAAATATTCACTGGGCGAGTCTACAGTCTGGGACTATTCACCTCCCTTTTGGAGTACCGCAGGGATCTGCCCTGTCCCCTACGCTTTTTAAACTGTATGTCTCCCCACTGGCTAATCTCATCAGAAAACACAGTTTTACTTCGATTCCGTATGCGGACGATTCCCAGCTCACAATATCGGTATCTAAACAACCAGAGATCGTTGCCAGCAGCTTTTATACTTGTCTGAGGCATATTTTGAGCTGGATGAGCCGAAATTTTCTGAAGATAAATACGGACAAGACAGAAGTCTTGGAGTTTGGCAAGGGACCTTCTCTTTGGAATAATACCTGGTCGCCGACAGAGGCGGGTGACTGCCCCTGCCCTGCCACGAAAGTCAGGAACCTCGGTGTGATCTTCGATGATCAGCTCAACTTTTCGGCCCAGGTAAATCATTTGACCTCTTTCTGTTTCTTCTTTCAATTTATCCAACAAGAACTTCAAAAGACTGTTGTAGTGGCACTCTTTCTTTCGAAATTAGACTACTGCAACGCGCTCTTCATGGGTATTGATAAGGCTCAGAGGAGGAAACTACAATCTTTGCAAAATGCCATGGTCTGATTACTTCTGGACATCCCTAAGGGCCATTCCACCTCGGCTGCCATTAGGGCACAACATTGGCTCCCTGTTTAGCAACGCGCTGAATTTAAGTCCGTCTGTCTTGTGCACAAGGCCCTATATGGAGGAGTCTGTGGAGATCCAAAAGTTGTTCTCTTGGTATTCTCCCATTAGAACACTCAGATCCACAAGGATAGGCCTCATCTGCATTCCTAAAATCCGCAAAGTAAGGTGGGGGGGGCTGTACCCTGTCATTTAGCGCGGCTAAGGTATGGAACCAAATGCCGTCCACTTTGTGACTTCAACTGAACCGCCTGATCTTCAGGAAAGCGCTGAAAACTTGGCTGTTTCCCTTGATCTAAATCATCAGTTTTAGAGCTCACCCTTCCCATGTACCTCACTCAACGTCAAGACGCCAGTGCATTTGAGCGCTTTACAAATAACAAATCAAATCAAATCACTGTAGCATATGGTGTACTAACAGGCCTATGGCTACTTATGGAGCCACTAGGCCCAATCAGAGTGGGCAGACCGCAGTCCAATTCCGATCAAGGACATCGAGAGCACCTTTCAGTCAGACTAAGTCTATCCAACACATTTAGATCTGTTAAAAGCGCAAACCACGGCCATTCTTGCATAAAATGCGGCTACCCTCTGGGAACCTATTGCCAGCCAGGCCTTGTGGTGGTAAAGGATTTTGGTGCGGATAGAGAGGTCTGTAAAAGAAGCCCAGAGGTAGAATATTGATGTTCCAAGCAGCAAGTTGGATGGGGGCCCAAAGAGAAAATGCTTTTAACCAAAGCAGGATTCCTAATATGTATTACCACATAGTCACCTTGTAATGTCTTGGTATTGGGCCCAATCCATGCCACGCGGCATACAATCAGAATGTTCTCATGGTCCTTAGTGTGGAAACTGGAATGATTGGTAAGCCAGTGGCACACCTTATTATGAAGCTGGACAGTGACCTCCTGAGCAGCCTCTGGCAACGGTGGGACACCAGCCATCACCACAGTGTAAGGGCAGCAAGCAAGTGGAAGGCTCACAGAACTCACTCCTGAGGCGGAAAGCCGGGAGTCTTTTTAACTGATCTTTTAAACTTTGTGTGTGATAACGTGCATTTTACTCACCCCTCGGCCACTGCTTCTCACTCCCCAACACCCCGCCCAGCTGATTGCACGCTGCAGCGGGTGAGTGTTGATCGACCAGCGGACACGCCCAACCACGCTGGCCACGCCCCCTCGCCACACTATTTAAACGAGCGCTGACTGCTAGCGCATCGTTCACAGAACTCACTCCTGAGGCGGAAAGCCGGGAGTCTTTTTAACTGATCTTTTAAACTTTGTGTGTGATAACTTGCATTTTACTCACCCCTCGGCCACTGCTTCTCACTCCCCAACACCCCGCCCAGCTGATTGCACGCTGCAGCGGGTGAGTGTTGATCGACCAGCGGACACGCCCAACCACGCTGGCCACGCCCCCTCGCCACACTATTTAAACGAGCGCTGACTGCTAGCGCATCGTTCACAGAACTCACTCCTGAGGCGGAAAGCCGGGAGTCTTTTTAACTGATCTTTTAAACTTTGTGTGTGATAACTTGCATTTTACTCACCCCTCGGCCACTGCTTCTCACTCCCCAACACCCCGCCCAGCTGATTGCACGCTGCAGCGGGTGAGTGTTGATCGACCAGCGGACACGCCCAACGACGCTGGCCACACCCCCTCGCCACGTCACCATTCCCACAATATAAATTATGCTCACCAACCGGAAGCGCAGCGGGCGCGACGATTGCGCGCCGAAGGCACGCATAAGGCAAGCTCGTCTGCGCTCGTCCGCGCCGAGACCGGGCCTAGGGCCACCTCCCCTGACTCACCTGTGCCGCTCCCGTTGCTCAATACGAAGGTACTCACCTACACCTCCGCCCAACTACTAAATATCAGGGCTGCAGCGAAGGTGCCCCATGCTTTACCACATTTGTTATACACCAACTCTAACATTGGTCCTCACAAATGTCCGACTTGTATTGTAGATATCCCTACCCCTTCCACGACTTCCCCTCAACAGGTCTTAGCAGCACTTATAAACGTGCGATCTCTCCCTAAACACAAAACTGAAATCTCTGAATTAATCGACTCACTTAATTTGGATCTATTATTCATTACGGAGACATGGGGGGATGACTCCTCTGGCCCAGATTTTAGAGCGGCCACTCCGACAAATTACTGCGTAAGCAGACTAGATAGAACTAAAAGAAGGGGTGGAGGTATAGCCATCATTTATAAAGATCACTTCAAAGTTACAATTGTGGAACCTAACTATACCGAGTGTGAGGCTTTTTCCTTCACTATTGGCCTTTCTGATAAACAATCATTCAAAGGTATGTTAATCTATCGCCCCCCGGGTCTAGGTCGGAATTCCTCACGAATGTTGGTAACCTAATCGAGGCTTCAGTGGGATCCCCCGATTTCACCTTATTGGGAGATTTTAACTTTCATCTCGAATTAAATGATGATCCTGACACTTCGCTGTTAATCAATCACCTAGCTGCAGCCAGTCTTCTGCAAATTGTCAAACAACCCACTCACCAAGCAGGACACACCTTAGATGGACTATTTACCAGCAATCCGCATATATCTGTCTCTAAGGTAATCCCTCTTATTTGGACGGATCATACAGCCGTCTGTTTTTCCATAAGAACCAATTCCCTCACTCCTCCCTCTATATCTTCCTCCCCCGTCTCCTTCAGAGATTGGAAAAATATTATACCCAGACCATCTTGCGGAGATGATGCTACACAGCACTATCCCTAATGAACAGGATCCCACAGTAGCGTCCATCAACTATTTGAGCAACTTAAACACAGCTTGCAATAAGTTAGCTCCGATTAAAACTTCCTACCGCAGTAGAAAGCTCCCCCTGGCACCTTGGTTTACGGAATCCCTACGACTGCAAAGACAACACTGCAGGAACCTGGAAAGGCATTGGCGTTGTCATTACAGTCCTATCCATAAAGCCGCCTATAAAAACGCTCTTGCCAAATACAAAATACTTATTACATCGGAAAAAACACGCTATTATACTTCTCAAATTAACCAGGCGAAAAACTCTGTCAGAGAACTATTCCAGGTGGTCACTCATCTGTCCAACCCGCCTGCTCCGCGCTTAGAAGGATCACAGTCACTTTCGGATTCTTTAGCTAAATTCTTCGAAGACAAAGTTAGTGCCATTTTCTCAACCTTCTCCCACTCTCCCTCTTCTCCTATCCCCATGGTATCCCCTCCCAATAAGGCACCAAACTTCTCTGCCTTCGAAGCCACTACGCAGGAACATATCCAACAGCTTGTTGCTCGCACTAAATCTGGGTCACCACTTGACCCTTGCCCCCCCCGCCATCCTCAATCTCATCCCTGAAGCCATTTCCCCTGCCCTGACCACCATTTGCAATGCAATGTTTTTAACTGGCATATATCCATCTGTTTGGAAGGAGGCCATTATCAAGCCACTCTTAAAAAACCTACCTTAGATCCTCTCCTTCCCGCCAGCTACAGACCCATTGCCTGTCTTCCTTTCCCTGCTAAAGTTTTCGAAAAAATTATGAACACACAACTATCGAAATTCATCAATGACAACAACCTACCTGATGACACCCAATTCGGGTTCAGACAAGGTCATGGAACGGAGACAGCACTACTAAAAGCAGCAGATGAGATAAGGATCACAATGGATAAGGGAGGAGCCGCGGTACTAATACTTTTGGACCTCTCCGCAGCCTTTGACACGGTCGATCACATCACCTTGATCGACCGTGTCTCAGCCTTAGGAATAAAAAACAAAGCTAAGGAACTTATTGCCTCGTTTCTGGCTAACCGTCCGCAGACAGTGAAGATGGGTAATTACATCTCCCAGACCTTCTCTCTCCCCTGCGGAGTACCACAGGGCTCCTCGCTAAGTCCGACACTCTTCAACATCTATGTTTCGGACTTAGCGAGGGTTATAAAATCTTATGGAATCGCCCTTACAACCTATGCGGACGACACTCAACTGGTGTTATCTGCATACAACGATGGCATATCGGTTGCGGCCAACTTCCAAGAGGGAATGAGGGCAATAAGTTCCTGGATGTCATCAAACTGTCTCAAATTAAACTCTGACAAGACAGAGGTGATGACATTCGGGAAACTGGAACCTATCTGGTCCCCCCAATGGTGGCCACCTGAGATGGGAACGCCCCCTCAACCGGTGGCCAAGGTACGCAACCTAGGAGTCATATTTGACAACAAAATGACTTTCCACCAACATGCCAACTCTGTGGTCTCCTCATCTTTTTACATCTTAAAGAGGATCAAAAAACGAATCCCTTACCTACCTCCTTCCGCGGGCAAAACTTTAATCAGTACCCTGGTCTTCTCCAGAACAGATTACTGCAATGCCCTTCTATTGAATGCCCAGGAAAAGGTCCTCAACAACTTGCAGTTGGTCCAAAATGCCTCGGCCAGGACCCTACTAACTATCCCCAAGTTCACATCCATCTCCCCGTATATCCGACAGCTGCACTGGCTCCCAGTGAGGAGCCGCACTAAATTTAAGGCTTTATGCATCGCATATAAAGCCATCAACAACTTAGGCCCACTATTTCTAAAAAAAGCCTTTTGCCCGCTCGAACATTCAAGGACTTTACGTTAATCATCAGCCCACTTGCTGAAGGTCCCACGTACAAGAAGGGCCAACTGGGGAGATAGATGTTTTACCATCTCGACAGCGAAACTCTGGAACACGTTACCCCTCCATATCAAAACCGCTCCCACGCTCATTAACTTCAGAAAAAAGCTCAAAACATGGTTGTTCTCACCATAAATTACTTTCTGCCACAGTGAGGGTTCTGTTACGTTAGCGCCGAGACACCCTTGGGTATTTGCGCGCTTTAAAAATTGCATAAATAAATAAATAAATAATCGACAGCGAAGACAGTGCGTGGCACTCTGGGTGCCTGAGATGCACGTTTTCTGGATACTGAGGGGCCGGACTCAACCACTGTTTCACAGGTGAAAGAAGGGGCAGTGAACCCACAGCCGCTGATGGGGGAACTGAATGTGCCACAAATGGTGGTCGATCGACCACTCATATTGCAGGAATTTTACCATCAACCTTAGACAAAAGTAAAGGCTCTGAAACAGCAGGTTTTGGCTGGTTCTGGATTAAAGCAAGAATCTGCCCTGCTTCAGTCCTCAACTTGTCCAACTTCTCCCGGAGTAGTGAAAAAAGATATTCAACAGTAGCTGCCAATTTATAGAAGACATTAGCCCATAAAGAGTCATTGTTAGGGAGGGCTAAGGAGCTAACAGAGCCAGACTGGCTGGGAGAAACTTCAGTACCCCTCCAACTCTTTTGCTTGCGTTTCGCAGCAGGTGAACAAACCAACAAGAGAGGAACTGGGAAAGGAGGAACAGCGGTTGGCCGGGAAGAGGAAGACCAAGAGGAAGGCTCATCTGAAACCAAGATAGAGGAAGGCCTTTCCAAATCCTCCTGGTCCAAAAACTGTACTGCCAACTGGTTAACAGACTGATTCACAGCTCCCCTACCAATTTTCTCTAGAACCCCAACTGGGCCATCGAGACTCAGGGACAGACGACATTCCTCCAGGTCAATTTCTTTCGAGATAACACTTAGTGCTCTAGCAAGAAAGGAATCAATAGTAGTATGGTTCGTGCTCCTAATCAATTTGACACAAATGTATGTTGTTATTCAGCATTTTTTTTCCCCGCAGGGAATCACAACGCGGTCGTTGGCGTTGTGATTCCGCATACCATTACTCCACAGGTCAGAACAACGACTTGCGGAGGGTTGGCGCTGAATGTTGGAATAGTATAATTTACTATTCCAACTCCAGTCTGTGCGGACAATAGGGAAGGTGTTGGATATTAAATCTAACACCTCCCCCCCCCCGCGCAAGTCGTTGTTCCGACTTGCGGAGTGTAATGGTATGCGGAATCACAATGCAGTCGTTGTAACGACCGCGTTGTGATTCCCTGTGGGGAAATCGATTTGTAACGTTGTTTACCATTTGACACCCGCTGCCTTCCTTTTACCCATAGGGACCCGGTGATACCCACTTGAAGGAGAAGGTTGCAATACATGCATAATAGTTGAGGCAACAAAGTATAGGTGATAAAGTCAATGCAAGCCATGGAAAATAGGGGGGGGGGGAATCCAAGCTCAATGTTCCCAACAGAGGCAGACGACTTACTTCCAGGTGCGGTATCCCAGGCCAAGAGAGCAGGCCCAGTCCAGCCTCGTCCAGCCACAGATGGGTGCAGATGGGCACGCTCTTGGCCGGATGTATGACATTACAACGCATGCTTTTACCACGCATGCCTTTACAACGCGGTATTTACAACGAATACCTTTACAACGCATAGTGCTTTGGGGCGCTGGATAGTGAATAGTTTAATTTACTATTCCAACTCCAGTCCCCGTGGATAGTAGGGAAGGTGTTGGATAGTAAATTAAATCTATTCCCTATCCTAGAGCGCCCCCCAGCGCAATGCGTTGTAAAGGTATTCGTTGTAAATACCGCGTTGTAAAGGCATTGCGTGGTAAAAGTTGCGTTGTAAAGGATGTTTCCCTCTTGGCCTAGTCTTCACCTGGGCACACCTCTCCAGTCCTTCAACTCCCACACTACGGGAACAGCATTCTGCTTTTGAAAGCAGCACCTGATGGTCACAGCTGCACTGTGGGAGGTCACACCAGGCAAGGGCTTCTGGACGCTGTAGGGCCCCTGCTGACACCAGAAATTACCTACTGAGTCCTTTAATTAATATTTGGATAGGACCTGGGGGATGAGGTCCCCAAGGCCAATATTGACCCAGAGAGGGGGTTTGGGTGCCCCCTCCCCTTCTTAATATGGCCATGCCTGGAAGTTGGGGTCCACGGGGCCCGAAATCGGCCCCTGAGCGGGGCTGAGTTCCCCGACACCGTTTACAATAAGGCTGAGCCCCAGGAGATGGGTTCCCGAGACTGAAAATGGCCTGGGGAGGATGGCTGCGTACTTCACTCCCCCATAAATTAAGCAATGGCCCCCTGTGGGATGGAGTCCTCGGGGTCAAATACAGCCAGGGTAGAGGGCTATGTAACCCCGCCACTAAAAAAATGTGGCAGGCTCCAGGGGATGAACTTTATGCACCCCTCCATTGTTGGTTGCCTTATAAATGATAAATATGTAAGTTTTCATAGATTCTTTTTCATTACTTAGCTTCTCCACTTTTTAATAAAATTGTAATTGTGAGGATACTACAGCTCCTCAAACAGTGCTAATGGGCTACTTGCTTGCTGCCCATTTATTCTGCAGTGTGCTGCATTTAACATGGGTACTTTCTCTGAACCAGGAGACTGTTCTGGAATGCTATAATTTGTTGTCATTCTAAGATGGCCAACAGATCGGGTTTGAACATGTTGGGCATGCCGGAACTTTAAACCAACAATAGATGGTGGACAATACCACTTTATGATGGACACCCACTGCAATATTTAGTTTAATTATTGTAAGCATATTCCCACTGTGTTTAGACAGCAGAATGTTTTCTTTTTTTCTACTTGTATTCTTTTAATTTATCTTGCATATGTAGTTGAATTTGTGTGTGCTTTATTGTGATTGTGTCAGAGGGAGAATGCGAGAATTAGTCAGTCGATGGATGAATTGATGCATGTATGCAAAGATGAGTGACAGAGTGCATAAATGATGACTCAATGAAACAAAAGGTTTTTTCATTCATAATCCAGACCTATTTCCAATACTTGTTTGTTAATTTTGTGAGTCCTTGTTCTTTGTGCTCTAGAACTGCACCTTACAAATGAAGCCCAACAAGATGAGACTTATCTGGGGTTGCTTATGTTTCTGATTTAGAGGGAACAAGGCATACCACTTTGGGATGGAGTGCTTCTTATAAGAAGGAATCAAAGCTGATTTGTGCATATTTAGGGATAGTGCCCTTATTTATTGGTACAGGGTTGCTAAGGACAATGGAAGGAAATGTGTCCAGAGCAATGGGCAGTTGTTCAAATAAATTCAAGTATAAACAGCCATTTTTTAGTACTTTACAAAACGAATATCACCACACAGTGAACTGTCTTTTAAAATATAGATGAAGTCCAGGATATTATTTTGCTGTGTCTAAGAAGGATAAGAGGCACAGTATGTCCGGTTGCATTGCAACCTTTGATGTGCAGATTGACTGACCAACAACCTTGGTCACAGGTGCATTAGCCCACTAAGCTATTTTACAGAGCTATTATGCTAAGCTGATTAGTTCACACCGCTCCTCTGACCATAAGCCTTTAGTTGTGCTATGTATTTTTTAATCTAGGGTGCAGCATTTGCCAGTTCCTTGGCGTCTTGGTACTGCTGTTAGACTCTGTACCGGCTGTAGAACATGTGCCATAGTGAGACTTTGCAGCGGGTGAACAACTGTCATTAGGGAAGCATGTGCAATGACCCTGGAGCCAATCATCCCAATTGTGACTGGTTGTAACTTGCCATTGGGCGTACAGGGGCCAGCATAAAGTCCAAGTACCCTTGCTAGGCAACTGATATAGTCGTAGATATGACTCATCCCTTTGCTTCGAAATTAGTGCACAGCGGCACAGCCAAATGGTTTGCGGCACAGTGCTGCATTAATTCCAGGGTGTTTTGCTCTTCTTTGTGCCGCATATTTATGCCACCCATGTAAATATAGGGGAGCGTCAAAATCAATGAGTGTTGCAGCAAAACGCCCACCGCAACAGCCATTGCCATCCCTTTTCGCGCTAAGTATAGCATGAATGGGTGCCTTATTTACAAGGCAGCGTTAAGCCATGTTAAATGGCTTAACACTGCCTTATAAATAAGGCGAAACCCGTATCACCACAGGAACGTCAAAAAAAGTGATGTTTCTGTGGCAATAGGAGCTTGTAAATATGTCCCACAGGGCACACTCCCATGAAAAGAAGTTGTGAGAGATGCCGGCAAACAAAATTTTGATCTTAAAGCGTAATTTTACACAATTTTACAAACTTTTCATGGCAGTTACTGAAATTGTGCAGAAAGAAAATACTCAGTTTCACAAACCTGTACCAGTGACATGTATTAGACATGCATCCTCTGTAGCCAAGGGAAAGCAATGGCAATCTTATTAGTTGGATGCTTTTCACTTAAGATTCCTTATCACTATTAAGGTAGTATATACAATAGCTGCAATAAATGGTGTCATTTGTACTGTTATTAACTTTATCGACCTTAGATCGCATAAAGCTGATTATGTTATAATAGGCATCAATTTCATATGAAAGAAATCCTGCTGCTGCCTTTGTGGAAAACACACATAATGGTCTTTGGTACATTATTCTTTAAATCTGAGTCTAGTGCTTAACAGCAGCATTGGCAGGATGCCCTAACATCTAAATATAGCTTACTGCCACTTTAGCTTAGTTTAGACTAATTGGCTTTATATAATGTGGATTATGCCTTAAAGCTATATTTAAAGATAGTTATATCGTTTTACACAATAGCCTATTAACAGATAGATCTATTATTTGTCTCTATTAGTTGCACTTAAGTGCATAAAAACGTGCCTGCAGGACAATGGCATGAAACTTGTCACTCCAAAAGTGCTGAAATTGGGTCTCTTTGTTAGAGAAGCTATGATATTCATGCCCAAAGGGCTCACAGTGTTAGAGTTCCACCTGGTGGGCATTTTACAAGATTCTTTGAAAACTGCAACTCTGGCTCTCTAGCTGCAGTCCACCACCCTCCTTAATCAGTAAATCTTGAATGTAGAAATAATGTTACTCCTGCAGAAGATGTTAAAATGTATTATGACAATTATCATTCCGCAGATACAAGGCTTACCCGTAGTCCCATGCTGCATACTGTGATGGATGGAAGCACTATTTGAAAGACCCTGCAGCAGACCGATGGATGAAGAGAGTGGGCTAAAAGCCCTAACATGGAACACTGTAGGTTATATTTATTTGTATTAAAACAAAACGTCTTGGGAAACACTAGGCATAATAATTAGGATTTAAGAATCTTGGGGGCATATTTAAAAGCCCCTAACTCCACAGGTACCACACATTTTACGATGTTCCTGAGGCGATAGGGGCTGCGCCTTATTTACAAGGCAGTGTTAAGCCACTTAACATGGCTTAACGCCGTCTTATAAATACGGCCCCCTTTCACACTAGACAGCGTGAAAGGGGTGAGTAATGGGTGTTGGGGTGGGCGTTGACGTTGCCCCCTATTTACAAGAGTTGCGTAAATAGGAAGCAGCACCAAAATTAAGACCAGGGAAAACCTGGTCTTAATGTGGTGAAACAAGGTGAAATGCTTTATTTCTCTTCGTTGTTGCTGTTTCTATGTGTGCTGCATTCTGCAACACACATGGAAACAGCAAATTTCCATGAATTCTTGTTTATGTGTAGGAAGGTGTCCCTGCAATTTCCAACTTCTGTGCAGCACACCTAGGAGTTGTAAATCCCATTCTGGACTATTTATGTGCAGTAAGGGACACCTTCCTGTACATAAACTATCATTCCCTGAAGCCAGGCACTCTTGAACTACTGTGCAAGGGTGCCTGCATTGGCGCTAGGCAGCTGAATTTAGCGCCAACACAGGAAGAAACTCAGGGAAGGTGAGTATTATTGTTAACATGGCGCATCAATGCGTTTCTCAAAAGACGGAGCACAGCGTTAGCAATTTTGGAGCTAACCCTCGCACGGCCACTTTCTTGTAAATATGCCCTGTGATCTTTAACTGGCTTTCCCCTACAATTTAAAGGCAAGACCATAAGCAATCACCCTTTTCTTGGGTGCTACTCCCAGTAGCCTTATGTTGACATTAATCATTTCATTCCATGATAACTCTTCTAAAGTGCATTAGTTCATAAGCATAATGACTGGTCTCACTTCCTTTTAACACCTGAAAACCTTTATACCATAGAGTTGGAGCATACTTCTCACCCCTCGCATTCTGACTCTGCTTATCCGCATGCATAAAATAAGAGTTATTAGCAAAAATCCTGGAGCCATATTGCAAAAGCTGCCTAGTGAGTTAATTATACTTATGAAGGAATGTCCTCAGCATTCAAATCTATCTACTGTTTTGTTGTAATGCAAATATTTTATTTGACTCCGATTTATGAGAAAATTATGACAACATTCAAATAGGAAGGTGGGTTTCCAATCATGGATTCAGTTCAAGGGTGTCCCTTTATCAGGCAAAATAATGCCCTTCTCCAGCGACAACCACACTCCCTATCACAGAGAACCACATAAAGTCACTAAATTAACCTGTGCTTAACCCTCTGGTAGCTTGGCACAAAAGCCGTCAGGATTAACTTACGGGCAATGTGTAAAGTATTTAAGCAGCACATTAACAATAATAAAGCGAAAACACAAACTAAAAAATATCTCACATCAATTTAGAAAAATGTAGTATGATTTAATAAATCATTTGACACCAAAACAACAAAAAATCCAATCAGTAAAACCAAAGTTATTCTTTTTTGCAAAGTTTTTAGTAAAAACTAGTTTCTAAAAATCAAAGCGCAACGGTGGACATCTAGTTGTGTGAGACATGGGTAATGTTAAGTTACGGCTGACTGTGATAGAGCGCAGATCGGGTACACAAGGTGGATTGGTGCAAATCTCCACTTGCCTTCAGACTTAGAAGAATTTTTTCAAAGGAAAATGTCTGAGAAGATAATGTTCAGCGGGGCAAGGCAGCTGGCGGGTTTCCGAGGAGACGGTGTCACTATTGGTGAGGCGCTGGACAAAGTCGCAGTGTGAATTTCTATGTTCAGACTTAGTCTGTTTTTTGGAAGTCAAAAATTCCAGGGAAACGAAGACAGATACCCCTTTTGTGAAGAGCTGCTGATCAAGATTTGCTGATTTGGAAAAGAACACAGCAGGAGCTACCGTGGTCACACCGACCAGCGATGCACCCTGGACTCAGATGAGTCTACGGCAGACAGGTCCGGATCTCATCTCGGTTCTCAAGGCACTTTTCGGCAGAATTTCTTTTAAGTCCCAAGTTATGGATTTAGGCTGCTATTTGGGCACCTTTAGCACTGCATTCAAGGGGCCAGGATCTACTGGGCACCACTTAGATGGCACGACTCATTTCATGCATGGTTCAGGTGCAGGGTTCAAGTTGTTGGAGCTTTTTGTGTCCCTTTAGCTCATAACAGGAGACCAGCCAACTAGCCATTGGAGTCACTCAGGTAGTCCTGGGTTCAAGGGTTCAAAGAAGGCTTTCAGCAGCAGGGCAGTCCTCTGAAGATCAAAGCAGGCTTCAAGCAGTGGGGAAGTCCTATGAAGTGCAGGGCCGGCCTTCTGGGTGTCCTCCGCAGGTCCAGGAGTAAACTGAAAGTGGGTCTTAGGGTCCTATTTTTAAGCATGGTGCCAACTTTGAACTGAAAGAAACTTCTGGAGTTACCCCCCAAAGGTTGGGGGAAGACTGACCTAAGAATAACAGGTCTAACAAAAGAGGAGATTTGTTTCTCACCATAGACATTGGTGAAGACATTAGGAAACTCTTTTGGAGACAACATTCATGTTGCCATTTTCCAGAGAATCTGAAGCAGTCAGGAGGTCAGAAAACCATCTAAATTTTCCAAAAAGAATATTGCCTGGATACAAAATCAGACACCTTCAGGTTGTACTGGAAGTACCATGCAAATGAGTCAATTTAACAGTATTTCTCTTTAATAATGCTGAACAATGTTTGATAGACAAAAACGTAAGTACCCTTATTAAACAGCTGAAGTTAAGCAAATGATATGGTTTTTACAGTCAGGAATGGAAAGTATTAGTGGCTAGTAATTGAGACATATATGCAGTGCATGGGTTCTGAACTGAGTTTTTTTTAGTAGGATGATAGTATCAAAGGCAAAGTGGGTAGCATTGCTCTAGCACAAAATGAAAAACTTGGGGTTGATAGTGCAATGATAGGATGGTGAGGAAACTGCAATTTCTCATGGTAGGGTATGCCTCCACTCATCGGGAAAAGTGACAAACTACCACCCAGATATAGGGAAGTCCATTGCATTCAAGCATCTCGACAAAGTCTAGTTAGAAGCAATTGCAGGGACCACCTGATCTCCCTATATGGCTTGTAAGGACTGATGTTCTCCTCCCTGCATTTCACTGTTGGCATGTGACACACAAGTGACAGAGTACTGCTGCAAGGACTCACCGGGGTATTAGACAGACCATTGGATCTCGACCTATATGGGCGGCACCATGCAAATATTGAGCCATAGGGAGAAAAATTAAGTCTGGTAACACAGGTTGACCATTCGCTTAAACTCACATCTCATTCTCATTTTTTTCATACAGCCTGCTTCTATCCACCTCTCCTGCTCACATTCTGACACCTCTTCCTGCAAACTCTTCACCTCTTCCCACAAATCGGAAACAGTCTACAAACGGCTCATAGACTTGCCAATATCATATGAAAATTCCTCACTGAAAGTGTAAGACCCAAGAGCAAAACATTTGGCAATTTCATCAGCTTATCACTTGCCAGCAGTGACAACGTTGTTTCCACTCTTGTGTGCTGCACACTTTACTACTGCTACTTCAGCAGGTATTTGCAATGTCTTAAGGACGCTCATAAAATAATGTCCATTTCTTATTGGAGAAACAGAGGAGGCCATGAAATCCGTCTGGAACCACAACTGCCTGAAGTTGTGAACCACGCCAAACCCTTACTGGCTCTCAGTAATAGATGGTGGCTCTTACATTGTCAGAGACACAACATACTATAGTGAGAGCAATCGGTTCAGCCACCTGTACTGAGGTTATATAGTACAAACAGTAGGCTTCCACTACACTTTCTAAGGCATAAAGGGCCTAAACTGCATTCAAAATCCCTCGCTCATCTTTTTAACAAGAGGTGTTCACAAACAATATAACAATATATAATATGGCTTTTTCAGAGTACCATGTCTTGGTTTGGTACACAATTTGGTCACATCGAGAAAGTCATAATCAACTCCATCATCATTTTAATCTGTAACAGACAATAGCAACACGGTGGAAGCATTGAAGCAGGACGTAGCACAGCTGTTCTCAAAACTTTGAAAAAATCTCAAGGCGCACAGCATCTAATTAGCTTCACAAGCTTGTTTTTCCAAAGGAAATACATTGGTTAATATTTCAACCATACTTAGTTTTTATAATGAAATCAGTGTATTAAAGCTTTGAATGTTCAAGATCGCAATCCAAAAGAATCCATAATAAACAAACATCTCCATACTTCTTAGTGTTTTTCCATGAAGCATTCTTATCTCACCGACATGCTGTTAATTGTTAATCCGAGTACCGGACACAAAAGTGCTTGGGGAAGGCAGAAAGTGCAAGCACATGATATTGATTTGCGGGACTTTAACACTCAACCTTCTGATAAAATAACTAATGAGAGGCACTGACCGAAGACCGCTGCTTTGGTATTCCTGACTTACGCCCAGATTAATCAAAGTCCTGTTTTGCGAGTCCTTAATAGCGAATATTAAGGAATCGCTATTAAAGACTCGCAAAACGGGATGCATGTAGAAATCGCAATATTTTTTGCGATTTCTACTGCTTCCTTATTTGCTTTTCGCTAATTGCGAATCGCAAATAAGGAATGGCTTTCCCATTCATTCCTATGGGCCTAAAGGCCCATAGGAATGAATGGGGAGCCATTCCTTATTTGCGATTAGCAATTAGCGAATCGCAAATAAGGAAGCAATTTCAAGGGTGCCAGGGTGTCCAAAGGACACCCTGTAGTACCCCTGAAATGGTAATGTACACTGGTGTTGTGCACACACATGTCCAAAGGACATGTGTGTGTGTAACATACAACTTAGAAAAATGCACTAAAGTGCATTTTTCTAAGTTTTCGCTATTTATCACGTAGTTAGACTTCGCGGTAAATAGCGGCCCCAGATTGTGAATTCGCAATTTTAAAATGGTACATGAATTGCATTTAAGGAATCTCAAATTGAGATTCCTTAAATGCAATTATTCGCATTTTAGCGATTTCTAGATTTGCGATTTTTGCATTTGGGATGATGAATCCCAAATGCAAAAATAGCGCTTGCAAAGGGCCAGATTCTCAGAATCTGGCCCTTTGCGAGCCGATTTTGGCTTGATGAATCTGGCTGTTAGATACTAGTTCCCTCAAATGAAACAGGAAGGGTAATGCTTTTTCAGCATTCTTACTAAATTATCAACAACACTTTATTAATGGTTGCACTCCCTCAGACTCAGCTGCCAAAGTTTCTCATAATAATGGCAATAGGACATCATGGCTAGATTATATTATAATTAATGTTGAAAGCTGGGCAAGTATCCGAGAGACAATCTATGCTTTTCCTGGGGACAAGATGGCCGCTGACAGTCCGTAGCACAGTCGCAGACCTTCCCTCTCCCTTCCCGGTGTAGCATGGTGAACTAAGAAGGATGCCTTTTACCCCTATGAGCCAGGATTTCAGCGTGGTAGTGAGGCAGCAGGACAGCGGTACAGCGGGGTGGTTACTGTACCCGGCAGCTTCGCTTTTTGCATTCATTCGACACGGCTGCGCAAGAATAGCGGCACTGCTGTCAATATCCAGATCGGACTATACGAGGATGGCTCCACGGGGGCCGAAATCAGCGAAGGACTTGAAAGACTCTGGAGACCCTGAGGAAGGCAGTAAAGATATCCCAGTCCCGATATCAACGAGCACAGTGCTTTGATCCACGGGGGCGATGAGAAGGCTCCTGTGACGCTCATGAAGAAGGCGAGCGAGCATCAAACAAACAGCGGCACTATCGCGAATGTGGGTGTTAAAAGCATACAAAGTAAAGGAACTGTTAATCGTGTTCAGAAAGCTCACATACAGAGAGACATCAAAGAAAGAACTAAGGCCAGAGATTCCTCTCTTCGCCAACCCACCTTGGATGAGGCTTTCTCTCTCAAATCACAGGAGCTGCTACCGCAGCCGCCGAAGATCCCAGTGAACGTGGAGGAGAGTGACGCTGAAGTCTGCCTCGAGGACGCCGAAGAACCAGTAACTAAGCAACGCCGTGAAACACTGTTGCAACCTTTGCCTGAGGAAGCAGCGAGGAGCGCCGATCAGAGTACAGAGAGCACCGGTGTGGACCAGCTGGGCAAGAGGCACAGAGAGCATCCCGGCCCCATTGCAGTCCCCGTAGCATCTGAGGTGGAGGAACAGGATCAACCCCTGGGAGGAGCAGAAGCGGCCGCATTTCATGAAAATGTGAGTACTTGGGAAATGGATTCAATGTGGGTCGACCCAAACGGGACAACGCGAGATAGAGGGGGGGCAGGCACGCCAGAAGGGGACTGTTACTTTTCACTTAATGAGGACTCGGAATCACTGCTGTCAAGCGAAGGGAGTTCGCTTGAAGACTCAGATTCGGTAAGCACTTCATCTGCCCAGAAAAATACCCAGCAAAAAAGGAAGTCTAAAACAAAGGTTAAAGTGCTGGAGAACCCAGCCAGTACTGCCAGGAAGTTGGTTTGGGACTACTCAGCCACGTCTCAGATGTATCAAGACGGCGGCAGCGAGACTACGCAAGTAGGGCAAACCGCGTCCCCCCTCAGACTCATCCGCAGGCTGCCTCATTGGATCTACTGTTCACTACCCTAAAACAGATGCAGGGGAAAGCTAGAAAAGAGAGACACAGGGTCAAATAAGCAACTAATAAAATCCAAAGTTTGCTTAGGAAAATGAACAAACTGTATGAGGGAAGAAACAACAGGAAGACTCAAGGACGATGTTAGTAGGTGGCAATCTTTTAAACAAGCCCAAGGGTAGATGGCTGAGGATGTCCAGTGGAAACTGGAGGACTTCGAGAATCGTCAGAGACGGAACAATATAAGACTGCTGGGTGTGGCCGAAGGGGTGGAGGGGCAGGATGCCAGGATGTTTGTAATTAATTTACTTAAGGGTGCATTTCCTGAGATGGCCTCTTGGAACTGGGAGACCGAGGTACCGAGAGCACACCGATTCCCTCTGACCCTAAGGAAAGGGCAAGGGGCATCCCAGCCAGATAGGCCAAGGGCAATTTTGGTGTATGTGGGTAACTATCTTTTGAGGCAAGAGGTCATGGACAAGGCGAAGCCTGAGTCAAAGCGAACATTTAATCACATCACGTTTTTTGCCCGCCCTGACTTCTGCCACACTACTGTGGAAAGAAAGTGGAGGCTAAGGCAGTTGATAGCTCTGTTTCAGGGTCTTGGGTCTGAGGCATACTTGTGGTACCCTGCAAGGCTTAAGGTGATTACAAAGGGACAGGTTAGAATGTTTTTTTCTGAGGTGAAAGCACAACAGTATATTGAGGAACTGAAAGAGCAGAAGAGGGAATGAGGTATGAGAGTTGAGGAGTAGACAATCCACTTATCCTCCTCCTGTCCCAATCATTGGTAAACACAAATGTAATTATAGGTACGATTCAACAATGTATAAAGCAAGGGGTACACTGTTTGGATTCACCAGGGCACCGGTAGGGAGGGGGCTGCGATGGCTGCGAGCTTAGTGGCCACACATAGGTCATGCTTGACCTATTTGCCCGTAAGGGGGGTGGGGGGAAGACTCAAGGGGAGGTTTTGGGAGGGGGTCAAGGCTGGGGGGGGGTTGGGGGAGGAGGGGGGCACAAAGGGGAGCACATACAGCACAGCACAGCTCAGCATGATATTTGAAACTTTCTAAACTACTGGCAAAAAAGGAGGGACTCCCATTTGTTGTATTTTAATGAGTGTTAGTATTGCGTCAATAAATGTTTGTGGGCTCAATGATTGCATCAAAAGGCAGCAAGTTGCCACTATGCTGAAGTCAATGCGATTAGATCTGGTATGCCTACAGGAGACACACATAGAGGGGTGAGGGGTTATCTGCTGGAGCAGTTAGGTTTTTCGCTGCTGGCACATACCAAGCAAGGTGCGAAGACTAGGGGGGGTCGCTGTATTAGCTAAAAGAGGTGACATTATAGTTAAAAGGGAACTTGAAGACCAGTGGGGTGGATGGGTCCTTCTTGAATGTATAATACATGGCGAAGAATTTACCATAGTATCAGTTTATGGGTCAACGGATGATAACCCTGAAATCTTTGAGTTCTTGGACGCAGAACTAGCTCTATGGCCGGAACCGATAATCTGCTGTCGAGACTTTAACATTAGTGGTCTGACTGGCCTAGGGATCCAGGGGGGGTAGGCCTACATGGGCTGTAAAAAAAAGACATGCCGTGCAATAGTTAATTTGGCCTGACACAACTCGTTAGTCGATATTTGCCCACGCCTGAACCCTTTAGGCACTTGTAGCACATATTATTCAGCACCACACATGGTCTGCGTGAGGCTGGACTATTTCTTAGTCACCAATTCTAATGGTAAGAACCCAGATAGAGAAATTCCCCCGGATTATATCCGACCACAGCCCATTAGTAATCACCCTTACACTTGATAGGGTAGCAAAAAGTGAGAGTGCCTGGTCATTTGAAAGGGCACTACTAAAAGATGAGAACTGCATAAAACATATGAGCAATTGGATTGTTACCTTTTGGGATATTAACAGGGGGAGCACCTCCTCTGGGATGGCATGGGACGCATTTAAGGCAAGCATAAGAGGGGAGACTTTGAGTTATTGTCTACACAAACAAAAACAGGAAGGTATAAAAGTGAAAGAACTTTTTAAGGCGTTGGCGGTAGCAGAGGAGGAGCTAAATATAGCAATTCAGCAGAGGACACCCTTAGAGCAAACTCTCATTAAAATAATAGCCGCTAAAGCAGAGGCTGTTGAGAACATTGCAACGAAGGCAGCAGCTAATTTTTTAATTAGGAAAGAACAATGCCACAAACTAAGCGAGAGGGTGGGGCACACTTTGGCGAAACGTACAAGGCAGAAGGCTGCAGCAGTGGAAATAAGGGATATTTCAGATGGCAGAGGTGGTACTATAACAGATCCCAGCGGGATCCGGGAAGTCTTTAGGCTATTTTATGCTGAGTTATATAAAGAGGACCAGCCAAGGGACGCAACAGCAATCCAGGCGTATCTTAAGGATATATTAGCCTCTGACCTCCTTGAGGACGAGAATGCGGTACTGGAACTCCCTATAACTATTGAAGAGATACTAGTGGCGTTAAATAGCCTTCCATCAGGTAAAGCGGCAGGTCCTGATCAGATACCCTTAGAATTCTACAAGGTTTTTCAAACAGTTCTAAATAAGGATATGGAGTTCACGATGATGCAGGCACAAGTGGGAGAATCTATACCGAATTCCTAGGCAGAGGCAGACATAGTAATAATCCTGAAGAAGGGCAAACTGTCTTTAGAGCCAGGGTCTTATAGACCCATAACTCTCATGAATACAGACGCAAAAATCTTCTCCAAGATACTAGCTTTAAGACTATGTAGAGTGATAGAGGGATTGGTCAGCCCCACCCAGCTTGATTTCATACCAGGAAAGAGCACGGGGCAGCACATACGTCAAGTTATTACTTTCTTCGATGCAGCGGAGGTCTCAGGAGACCCTGTGGCCGTCCTGCTGCTAGACGCAGAGAAGGCTTTCGATAGGGTCTCCTGGGACTACCTTTGGATGACCATGAGGTGGAACAGTATAGGGGAGGGATTTATAAAGGCCATACAGGCTTTATATAGAGGCCCTACAGCCCGGCTTAGAATTAATAGAAGGTACACTGTCCCTTTACGGATTAAGCGAGGGAATCGTCAAGGGTGCCCATGTTCGCCATTTCTCTTCGCCCTCTATATTGATCCACTGTTGCGCAGGCTGGAACTAAACAATAGGATTGTGCCACTAAAAACTCAAGGGTGAGATTTCAAAACATTTGCATACGTGGATGACGTGGCAATCGTAACTTCAATGCCAGTCAGAGCGGTTGAAGAGGTTGAGATAGAAGCTCGGGCTTTTGGGCAGGTTTCAGGATATGCCCTCAATAGGGCTAAAATTCAGATAATTAAGAACATCAGGGCATGGTGCAATGACGAGCGGGTGGTTAGTTTAGCTGTCTACCTTGGGATTAGTATCTTGGCAGACCTTGACAAGACAGTGGATAGGAATATTGGGCCTATGATTATTACAGCTAAACAAGATCTCGATAGGATGCATAATTTACACCTATCACTAGTGGGGCGCACAAGCGTGATTAAAATGAAAATTTTGCCTACGTTTCTTTATTTATTTAGGACAATTCCACTTTTTTTTTAGGCTAAATGGTTTGTGGCACTGGAACAAACAATGAACAGGTTTATATGGGCACGTGGCAAGACAAGGAGAGCATTGCGGTATATGACTCTTCCTAGGGCTAGAGGAGGCTGGGCGGTTCCGGATTTTAAAATGTATTATTGGGCAGCGGCGTTTCAGTACATGCAGTGCCTGTTAGGGGAGGGGCAAGGGACTTAAGAGTTAAAACTGGATCCACTGATGTATATGGAGCGATTTTGGGCGAAGACGTTGGGAATTGCCTTTTTAACTGTGCTGACTCTAACTACTATAAGAGAACAAGATTTAAAATGTAGCAGGCAGCTTATAGGATATGGGCAGCTTTCTCCAAAAAACACGGACTTGGTAAGTTTAATCTATATACTCGCATGTTTAGGAATGTGTCCCTCCCAGGAGAAATATTTGTGGATGCAGTTATGGCTGAATGGGGAAGAAAGGGAATCTTGATATTGGGAGATCTGATCGGGCCCGATGGGATTCTCCAATTTGTTGAGCTGCAGGCGTTATATGGGATCGATAGAAGGAGTTTCTTTAAATATTTACAGGTCCGGAGCTTCCTCTGGAAAAAACAGGGAGGATCGGCAGTGTTTAATAAGAATAAAATTCTTGATGATATCGAGAGTGGGGCAGACTGCTCTATCCGCAGATTCTATTCAGAGCTCTCTGCAACAAAGACAGACGATTTGGAGAAATATGGCACTAAATGGCAGAGAACCTGGGGATAGAGCAGGACTGCCATCCTATTGATGCCCCAAGAATCTGACATTTTAAAATGCTCTGTGGGTGGAGCTCCTTTATGAAAAACACTTAAAGATTCTGGGAGGTTGTTGTCTATTTTATATGTGAATTTGATGGTTCGATGCTTAATATTCAGATCTAAAATATTCTCTTCCAACACGGTAAGGGAACCTCTCCGTAAAATAAAAATATAATCTATAAAATGAAAATACAATATCAAGTCTGTGCTTCATCTCTCATTATCATCTTCAGATTTTGCTGTGGCAATATTGCCATAAATGGAACACCCTGGAAAACCAATAAATATGCAAATTATTTGTAAGAAAAACCGTATTGTGCCATTCGGAAATAGCTGGAATGCAATGTGAAATGTAACTATTCCAACGAAAAGTCTTTGGGGCAGATTTACAAAAATCTCAGGCAACGCAGCACAGCAGGAAGAAAAGCTGCGCTGCGTTGCATGAGAAGAAGAGAGCATGAAAGTGCCATGGCACTCTCCCCCCTCTCCCTAGCGACAGCGCTGAAATTAGTTGGTGTGCGCCACACCTAGAACTTGGACTTGTCCCAAGAAACACACCTCACAAATTACAAAGTGGCCAAATAGAGAAAAAATGGAGGGGACACATAGTACTCAGCATTCGCACGAGGGGCCCCAATATGGATAAAAACTGGACTCCCCTTTGTTGCATTGGAGAAACGAACAGACACTAAAGGCAGATATGTACTAATACAGGGTACCTTAGATGGGATACACATGGTCCTAGGTAGTATTTATGCCCCAAACACTGATCAGGATAAATTCCTCGAACACCTAAACTTAACTTTAGCTGATTGATCGGGATACCCTTGGGTGCTAGGGAGGGATTACAACGCAGTGCTAGATGTTGAACTAGACCGCTCACATCCCCCACTGCAGGGCACAGCGGCCATTTGGCAAGCCAAAGCCCTTTGTATATGGACACACGGATGGACACTTTTGGATGCATGGCGTAGTAAAAACATGGACCTGCATGAATATTCGTATTATTTCCTGCCACACATGTTACATACCTGACTTGATTGCATATTCTGCTCTACTAACCCCATAACACAGGGCACACAGACTACCTAACTCGGCAAGACACTATCGGACCATAACCCCTTGGAGCTTACACTGACGTGGGGATGAATCCCTATACCGGTCCCCACATGGAGATTGCACCCTGGGGTATTGGGAGACGCTGTGTTCCGAGACACTATAGCTACTATAAATAACTATTTCACTGAAAACACCAATGCAGCCTCCTCACAACTAATCGAATGGGAAGCATTCAAAACAGTCATTAGAGGCACATCCATTTGTGCAGTAGTAGGAGCAACCCAAACTGTACACAATGAGCTGAAAGGGATAGGAAGCAAACTAGGGGTTCTAGAACAAGCTGCTGTAAATGACCCTGTTAAAGCAACAGAATTGCAAGAAGCGTGCATTGCCTATGCAGAATTTCTTGAGACTATCAGTCATATACCCAGAAAATCCACAAAGAAGCTGACAGAGCAAGCACCCTTCTAGCACAAATACTACGAAATGCCTCAACACCAACTCCCATTCTTGAAATCACCACCCCGACATGGCCACACTTACCACCCAGAAAGAGATTAACTCTGCCTTTCGTGACTATTATGAGTTAATACACGATGCCCCGTCCATCAGTAGACAATAAAGAAATAGATAATTTCTTTAACAACAACCCACAACTATCAGGGACAGGCCAAAAAGCACAAGTGGCCCCAATCACCAAAGCAGAGATCAAAGAAGCTATTAGGGAACTCCCACGCAAGAAGACACCAGGCGCCGATGGCCTCCCAGTCGAGTTCTACAACACCTTCTCTGGCCAAATAGTCCCCCATTTGGAACGCCTATACCCAAGCTCGCTATTGTGTGTGGCTGTCTAGGAAGAATACACAAAGCTCAAATGTCAGCTATACCCAGTCATGTGACCAGAGACAGGCTACAGGCACTAAATGGCTGAGGCAAGAAAAAAAACATTCTAGAAGTGGCATTTTTAGAGTTGCAACTTAAAACCGACTTCACTATAAGCTAGAATTTTAAATTGTGATCCCAAAGACGGCAAACATGAACTGGTCATCCCTTCCCATGTGGAAATTACAATTATAGAATGTAATAAGGCAACTCTAAAGTTATCCTATGGGAGAGATAGGCCCGGCAGTAGTGAAACACGTACGTTTTTTTAATAACCAATTTTATTGAAAAATTTTGCAACAAGAAACAACAAAGTATAGTTGATAAATGTGCATGAGTTAGCAGCAGTCCAACATCAAAAATATATAACATTGCGATATCAGATCGATATGCCGTAACAGGCACATCATTTTCCCCATATGCGCTTGTGCTTTTTCGGACAGCCACAAGCTTCAAACAATGGCTTCTTCTTGTGGGCGCACCAATCCACACCTGCATGCCAACTCCTAATTGTCAGCGGCTGCTGTCATTTCCAGGCATGGCCCACTCCTCGTTTGGCCACCAAGCAAGCCATCCTCAGAAATACACGTTCCGCTCTAGGGCCCCCAACCTCCTCCATCAGTCCAAGTAGCGCAGTCAGAGGCATTAACTCCAAGGAATGGCCAGGACCATGGACAAGACTTGACCAACCTCCTCCCAAATGGACCGCAGCACCGGGCGGGTTCAGGCTACATGATAGAAATCCACATCGGTAGCGTGCACCGTGAGCATACCGCTTGTGCATCAGGGAGCGAGTGTTGCAGGCGCCTCAGCATAAGATATGTGGCATGAAAGTAGTTCAATTGTATCATGCGCAACTGCAAGCCATGCAAGCCTCCCTCCAATCCCCCTCATCCAAGTCCCCCACCCAGGATGCCCACCTTTGCCAGATCTTCCCCAGTCCATTCGGCGCATGGATCACTAACAATCAATAGATCACTGAAATCGCTCTTTTACCTAGCCTCCCCTGAAAAATCTTCGCCTCCAACGGACTATATTTAGGCACCGTGCCCTCTGGCAAATCCTGAGCTAGTAGGGCATGGAACAGTTGAAGGTACTGAAAGAACAGAGAGTTGGACAAGAAGTACTTGACCTTCAACTCCTGAAAGGACATATGAGTCTCCTCCTTATAAACATCTCCCAGGTACGAGATCCCAAGGAAGGAACCCCTCCAGGGCCAAGACCTGACCAAGCCTAGTACCCCATCATAAGGGGGTCATCCCAGTAAAGCTTCAGTTCCAACCAGTAAGGCAGAGGGCTGCCCCCCAACAAGTGAACGACACCCTTGTGGGGAAGGCAAGGTATTTGGGAGAGGCGTTCCATATAGGAAGTCAAGCAGGCCCTCCAACCCCAACGAGTATATTTCCAATCGGTAAGCTGGATTGTCCCACCACCGGTAAACCAATCATTAATTGGCACCATATGTGCTGCGTGATAGTACAAGTAGATGTTGGATTGCCCCAAACCCCCATCAAAGGGAGATTTATGCAATGACTGAAACGCCGCTCTGTGTCAGTCCCCAGCCCACACAAAGTTGGTAACCTTTGTAGTGAGGGAGTGGAACCACTTGTGGGGGATGGGATAGGGATGGTAACTCGGCACATACAAATAGTACGGCAGGCACACCATTTTAAAAAGGGCAAGTCCAATTGGTCGCACACTGCTTGTCCTACCAGTGTGTTGCCCCAAAGCATTGTGGTCCATGAAGTAAGCATCAGCGGGTGCGCCTCTGCCAGAGTCTTGAGCAAAAATTACTGTCGCGTTGGCCATACCTGGACACGTGTTTCGAGATTGTTACCTCTCGTCAGCAGGGAATAGGCATATATGTATGGGTGCTGCGTAGGCTGCCAAAAAATATTCTCAGGTCCGGTACCGCTCGTGGCACGCAGGTGCGTAACCCGGGCTCGTCAGCCCCACCAGCTCATGGGAGCTTGAATATAAAAGAAAGTCCAATTGGTCGCACACTGCTTGTCCTACCAGCGTGTTGCCCCAAAGCATTGTGGTCCATGAAGTAAGCATCAGCGGGTGCGCCTCTGCCAGAGTCTTGAGCAAAAATCACTGTCGCGTTGGCCATCCCTGGACACGTGTTTCAAGGTTGTTACCTCTCGTCAGCAGGGAATAGGCATATATGTAGGGGTGCTGCGTAGGCTGCCAAAAAATATTCTCAGGTCCGGTAACGCTCGTGGCACGCAGATGCGTAACCCGGGCTAGTCAGCCCCACCAGCTCAAGGGAGCTTGAATATAAAAGAAAGTCCAATTGGTCGCACACTGCTTGTCCTACCAGCGTGTTGCCCCAAAGCATTGTGGTCCATGAAGTAAGCATCAGCGGGTGCGCCTCTGCCAGAGTCTTGAGCAAAAATCACTGTCGCGTTGGCCATCCCTGGACACTTGTTTCGAGGTTGTTACCTCTCGTCAGCAGGGAATAGGCATATATGTAGGGGTGCTGCGTAGGCTGCCAAAAAATATTCTCAGGTCCGGTACCGCTCGTGGCACGCAGGTGCGTAACCCGGGCTTGTCAGCCCCACCAGCTCAAGGGAGCTTGAATATAAAAGAAAGTCCAATTGGTCGCACACTGCTTGTTCTACCAGCGTGTTACCCCAAAGCATTGTGGTCCATTAAGTAAGCATCAGCGGGTGCGCCTCTGCCAGAGTCTTCAGCAAAAATCACTGTCGCGTTGGCCATCCCTGGACACGTGTTTCAAGGTTGTTACCTCTCGTCAGCAGGGAATAGGCATATATGTAGGGGTGCTGCGTAGGCTGCCAAAACATATTCTCAGGTCCGGTACCGCTCGTGGCACGCAGATGCATAACCCGGGCTAGTCAGCCCCACCAGCTCAAGGGAGCTTGAATATAAAAGAAAGTCCAATTGGTCGCACACTGCTTATCCTACCAGCGTGTTGCCCCAAAGCATTGTGGTCCATGAAGTATTTTTCAGCGGGTGCGCCTCTGCCAGAGTCTTGAGCAAAAATCACTGTCGCGTTGGCCATCCCTTGACACGTGTTTCGAGGTTGTTACCTCTCGTCAGCAGGGAATAGGCATATATGTAGGGGTGCTGCGTAGGCTGCCAAAAAATATTCTCAGGTCCGGAAACGCTCGTGGCACGCAGGTGCGTAACCCAGGCTCGTCAGCCCCACCAGCTCAAGGGAGCTTGAATATAAAAGAAAGTCCAATTGGTCGCACACTGCTTATCCTACCAGCGTGTTGCCCCAAAGCATTGTGGTCCATGAAGTAAGCATCAGCGGGTGCGCCTCTGCCAGAGTCTTGAGCAAAAATCACTGTCGCGTTGGCCATCCCTGGACACTTGTTTCGAGGTTGTTACCTCTCGTCAGCAGGGAATAGGCATATATGTAGGGGTGCTGCGTAGGCTGCCAAAAAATATTCTCAGGTCCGGAAACGCTCGTGGCACGCAGGTGCGTAACCCAGGCTCGTCAGCCCCACCAGCTCAAGGGAGCTTGAATATAAAAGAAAGTCCAATTGGTCGCACACTGCTTGTTTTACCAGCCTGTTGCCCCAAAGCATTGTGGTCCATGAAGTAAGCATCAGCGGGTGCACCTCTGCCAGAGTCTTGAGCAAAAATCACTGTTGCGTTGGCCATCCCTGAACACGTGTTTCGAGGTTGTTACCCTTCGTCAGCAGGGAATAGGCATATATGTAGGGGTGCTGCGTAGAAAAATATTCTCAGGTCCGGTACCGCTCGTGGCATGCAGGTGCGTAACCCGGGCTCGTCAGCCCCACCAGCTCAAGGGAGCTTGAATATAAAAGAAAGTCCAATTGGTCGCACACTGCTTGTCCTACCAGCGTGTTGCCCCAAAGCATTGTGGTCCATGAAGTATTTTTCAGCGGGTGCGCCTCTGCCAGAGTCTTGAGCAAAAATCACTGTCGCGTTGGCCATCCCTTGACACGTGTTTCGAGGTTGTTACCTCTCGTCAGCAGGGAATAGGCATATATGTAGGGGTGCTGCGTAGGCTGCCAAAAAATATTCTCAGGTCCGGTACCGCTCGTGGCACGCAGGTGCGTAACCCGGGCTCGTCAACCCCACCAGCTCAAGGGAGCTTGAATATAAAAGAAAGTCCAATTGGTCGCACACTGCTTGTCCTACCAGCGTGTTGCCCCAAAGCATTTTGGTCCATGAAGTAAGCATCAGCGGGTGCGCCTCTGCCAGAGTCTTGAGCAAAATTCACTGTCGCGTTGGCCATCCCTGGACACGTGTTTCGAGGTTGTTACCTCTCGTCAGCAGAGAATAGGCATAAATGTAGGGGTGCTGCGTAGGCTGCCAAAAATATATTCTCAGGTCCGGTACCGCTCGTGGCACGCAGGTGCGTAACCCGGGCTCGTCAGCCCCACCAGCTCAAGGGAGCTTGAATATAAAAGAAAGTCCAATTGGTCGCACACTACTTGTCCTACCAGCGTGTTGCCCCAAAGTATTGTGGTCTATGAAGTAAGCATCAGCGGGTGCGCCTCTGCCAGAGTCTTGAGCAAAAATCACTGTCGCGTTGGCCATCCCTGGACACGTGTTTCGAGGTTGTTACCTCTCGTCAGCAGGGAATAGGCATATATGTAGGGGTGCTGCGTAGGCTACCAAAAAATATTCTCAGGTCCGGTACCGCTCGTGGCACGCAGGTGCATAACCCGGGCTCGTCAGCCCCACCAGCTCAAGGGAGCTTGAATATAAAAGAAAGTCCAATTGGTCGCACACTGCTTGTTCTACCAGCGTGTTGCCCCAAAGCATTGTGGTCCATGAAGTAAGCATCAGCGGGTGCACCTCTGCCAGAGTCTTGAGCAAAAATCACTGTTGCGTTGGCCATCCCTGAACCCGTGTTTCGAGGTTGTTACCTCTCGTCAGCAGGGAATAGGCATATATGTAGGGGTGCTGCGTAGGCTGCCAAAAAATATTCTCAGGTCCGGTACCGCTCGTGGCACGCAGGTGCGTAACCCGGGCTCGTCAGCCCCACCAGCTGAAGGGAGCTTGAATATAAAAGAAAGTCCAATTGGTCGCACACTGCTTGTCCTACCTGCGTGTTGCCCCAAAGCATTGTGGTCCATGAAGTATTTTTCAGCGGGTGCGCCTCTGCCAGAGTCTTGAGCAAAAATCACTGTCGCGTTGGCCATCCCTTGACACGTGTTTCGAGGTTGTTACCTCTCGTCAGCAGGGAATAGGCATATATGTAGGGGTGCTGCGTAGGCTGCCAAAAAAATTCTCAGGCCCGGTACCGCTCGTGGCACGCAGGTGCGTAACCCGGGCTCGTCAGCCCCACCAGCTCAAGGTAGCTTGAATATAAAAGAAAGTCCAATTGGTCGCACACTGCTTGTCCTACCAGCGTGTTGCCCCAAAGCATTGTGGTCCATGAAGTAAGCATCAGCGGGTGCGCCTCTGCCAGAGTCTTGAGCAAAAATCACTGTCGCGTTGGCCATCCCTGGACACGTGTTTCAAGGTTGTTACCTCTCGTCAGCAGGGAATAGGCATAAATGTAGGGGTGCTGCGTAGGCTGCCAAAAAATATTCTCAGGTCCGGTACCGCTCGTGGCACGCAGGTGCGTAACCCGGGCTCGACAGCCCCACCAGCTCAAGGGAGCTTGAATATAAAAGAAAGTCCAATTGGTCGCACACTGCTTGTCCTACCAGCGTGTTGCCCCAAAGTATTGTGGTCCATGAAGTAAGCATCAGCGGGTGCGCCTCTGCCAGAGTCTTGAGCAAAAATCACTGTCGCGTTGGCCATCCCTGGACACGTGTTTCGAGGATTATAAGTCAAGCCAGCTGCTCCATCACCAGGTCAAATAGCAATGGGGACAGTCGGCACCCAGGAGCATTCCACGCTTGATGGAGAATGCAGGGGATTGGACCCTGTTCACCCGAATCTGAGCCATCAGGAAGCGATACAGGAACCAAAGCATGTTTTGGAACCCCGTGTCTCAGGCCAGCCCACTGAAGAACCCCATCCATAAAGGCCCACAACACTGTATCAAATGCTTTGTGGAATTAACTAGCAAAAGGGCCAGCGTGCCGTTGAGAGTGGGCACCATGGACAGCGCCATGTGAACTCTTCTGATACAATAGCATGTACTACGGACAGACATGAACCCACATTGATATGGGTGGACTAGGTGGGGCAAGGCCCTTCCCAACTGCGCAGCTAACACTTTCACATGAAACTTTATCTTGGAGTTGATCAATAAAATTGGCCGGTATGGGGAACACTGGTCCCTCTGGAGACCCGCCTTAGGTAGGACTATGATTGTAGCGCAATCCAAATCCGGTGGAAAGGACCCCTGCTGCAGTGCGGCCATGTAAAAATTCAGAAGATGGAGGCAGAGCATCTCCCGGAACCATTTGTAATATTCAATGGGATAGCCATCTGGGCCACCCGTCTTCCCAGCTTGCAGCCCCATCACTGCAGCAGTCACCTCCTCAAGTGTCAGAGCTTGTTCCAGCTCTTTGGCCAGGGCAGGTAGTATATTTGGCAGTGGTATGCTATCTAGAAGAGGATTTGTGATGTCTGCTGGCTGTGGAGGGCATCGCACATATAACCCCAGGTAAAAGTCCGCAAGGGTTTGATTAATTTCCATGAGCTCCTCCTGGTGGGAGCCCGCCGTATCCCGAATCATCGGGACCACTCTGTCGGATATCCCACGAGTAGCCAGACAGTACAAAAGCTTGCCAGATTTATCGCCCTAGGCATTCACCCTCTGTATAGAGACTCTCCACCATTGTCTGTCCTCCTCCAAAGAAACCTATCATCGGTTTTTTTGGGCTATGGCCAAGACACAACGGGAATGCTGGGTGTCCCGGCACCAGAGAGCGACTTCCACTTGTAAAGATCTGAATCTCTAAGTGAATCAGGCACGCCATCCGGAGCACCTCAGCTTGACAGTCATAGCCATTAATACAGCCTCACAAAGAAGGCTTACTAGCCGCCCATAAAGCTGCCACCAATGCTACCGAGACAGCAGTGAGCTAACAAAACTGCCTAAGTTCCTCCTCTATGAAGGCCTCACATACCGACGTCTGCAGATGCCTGGCATTGAAGCTCCAGGCCAGGCGCAAGACATCTGGTTGGACTTCCCATGACAGTACCAACCGGCCATAATCAGAAATACCGCATAGGAGAAGGCAAACCTATTGAACCAAAAGAAGATCTGCAGCCGGTAACCACACCAGGTCACCACACCAGGTCAATGCAGGACTCCACGGCATGCACTACAGATTGGTGAGTATATGCCTACTGAGCAGGCATCACAAAGCCCCAGCGACTCCACCCAGGAGGACAAACAGGCCGACCGGGAGCACCTGGCATGATAAGGGACAGAGGAGGCATCTAAGACTGGGTCCAGAAGCACTTTAAAGTCTCCCCCAATCACCATAACACCCTGAGGTAGAGTCAAGATGAAGGATCTCGGTGAGTGCTTGGACAGCTGCAAAAGAAGGGAGATATAACAGGATATGAGGTTGTAGTGCCTCGCTTCCAAATGACCCTCAATACCCATGTAACATGCCTGAATGTCCTCTGGAGCCACGCGAAAAACCTGAGTGGCAAACCCGTCATAGCCAAAACGGCCCAGAAAGGGGCAGTTCGTACCTAGTAGGTGAGTCTCCTGCAAGAAAATGACCGCTGGCCTGAGACACTTAATAAATTGTAATATTGCAGAATGCTTAATACGGTCCAGAAGGCCATTAACATTCCAGGAGAGCACTGTCAGCTTCGTGCCTGTCATGATTCAACTAGAGAGAACCAGGAATAGCCCCATCCAGTACAGATAGGGATATGGTACCCCAAGAGCCCGCCATGTCATGCCATATCAAGCAAACTGCTGTTGTCTGCCTATATGCCTCTATTAACCTGAAAAGGAAAGGCAACAGTAAGACAGAATAATTCTAAAGAACAAAAGAGCAACTCTGGCTCACTAGCCCAACTAAGCTACCCTCCCCCAAACTACCCCCACCCCACACTTCAACCCATGAAGCAACTATTGCCCTAACTAAGAACCCCCCCCCCCCAACTGGAGGGTTAGAAGACCAATACGGCCCATTAACGCCCGTACGTAAGCATCCTGTGCCTGGCAATGAAAATCACTGTTTAATACGGCATAGCCCCACAACCCCTAACTGAAACAACAGAGCAAATAAAGTGAAGGTCCCATGTCTGGGCCCCCAATGAAAGAGGGAAGGAGGTGGCAAACCCAACAATCACCTCAATCAATCCCTCCCGACCCGCCCCTCCAGCCCAAGCGCCAATGTAAGTGAGAAAAGAGCCATAAGTCAAGACTGGTCAGAAAGCTGGGAAGAAGAGCCCATGTCCCCCTGTGCAGATCGGAACACCACTGGAGTGCCTGAGAGGTTCTCACCTACCCCCGGTGAGGGCCAGGCTGGAGCCCTCATCCTTGGTACTTGTCCCTCCCGGGCCCTTCAGGAGCAGGACTGTCCTCATCCCCTCCGGCAGCAGTGGGAGAACGATCCAGTCCTTTCCTTGGTGCCCTCTGGCCAACGTGGATCAGGGGGGGACGCTGTGACAGCCGGAGCTCAGTTGCCCATTCCCAAGCCAGATCGGGTGTGTCAAAAAAGAGAGTGCGAGATTGGAAAGGAAACAGGAGCATATAGCGTTAATCCAGTGCATGGAGTTTCTGTTTTACTTCAGCAAAGGAGCACAGCCGCTGCTGCACCGCCTTAGTGTAATCAGGGAACAGGAAGACCTTTGAGTTGTCAAATTGCAGGTCAGGGCAGTTGCAGGCCTCCTGCAGTATCACATCCCGGTCCTTAAAGTTAAGGAGCCTCAAGATCACAGGCCGCGGAGGCGCCCCGGGAGGAGGCCGGGGGACCAGGTAGCAGTGTGCACTCTTAATAAGAAAATAGAGAGACAATTTGTTATTAGGTGCCCATATTTTGAAACAGGCCTCCAGCACCGCCACCAGGCATCTCTGCTCCAACGACTCCGGTAGGTCAATAAGTGTAAGATTGTTACACCTAGATATGTTTTCAGCATCCTCTGCCTTTTCTCTTAAGGAAGACACCGAGGAGGACAAACAAGACATCTGGTTCTTGAGTATGGAGATATCATCCTTGGCAGAGGAAACACTGTTCTCAACCTCCAAGATCCTCTCCACCACATATGGGAGAGGTCCACACGGAGACCATCCACCTTGCATTCCACTGCATCCCTGGGAGTCCTGTATGGCCTTAATGACAACATCCAGGTCCGCCGACCGCTGCAGCGCCAAGCCAGGTCCCCGTTCCACTAAGCCTTCATGGTGTTCATGGGGGGCGGTTGGTGGGACCATGTATTGGTCCATTTTCGTTTGAGCAGGAGATTTTGGCAGAACCTTCCCTCGCCTCATCCTCCAGGAGAAGAGTCCAAGGACCAGGTACGTAACGGGCACACCAACCAGTCAATGCCCAGGGCAGCTCAAAAGGACGGAGAGCAGCCTCCAACCAGCAGGACCATCAGGCAGCAAGCCCCAATAGCGGAAGTTAGCCTGAAGAGGAAAGGATGTCCCCAGAACAGCCCACACTGCCCCCAGTCTGCTCCCAGGGGGGCACCTCACCGCCTCCTCTGCACCTGGGAAGCAGCCAACCCACAGTGCACCGTGACACCCAAGCTAATCACCGCGGGCCCCGGTTCAGCCTCCATTCATGGTTAGTCTGCGCCACCTCCCACTCAAAACAAGGGAGACCCAACGCAGGATACGTCCCCAGACAGTTCAGTGGAATATGTCCAAATCCATGAGGCTCACCCGCACTGCACCTAGAGCAGTCCAGTCCACTCCCCCTCAGCTGCCCCATGGGGGATCTCTCAGCAGTCCACCACTGTGGCCGCCAGCCACAATCACCACAGCCCAGTCAGGCCCAATCGAGCCTTTATCTTGGTGAGGTAAGACTCAGCCACCAACGTTTCAAGTTGTCAGACCACTACTGCAGCCTTTGTGACCCATCCTCCATCAACGCTGCGGGACCCCCACTCAGGACCTCAACTCCCATCAGACGGGGGGTGAGCCCCGCGGAAGAGAGAAGGGACCAGCCCTCCACTGTCCGGGCTGACAAGCAGGCCCACCTCAGGCCCGGCCACACCACACCAGGCTTCTGCAACTGGCGGATAGTACCTCAGTGGTTTCTTCACTCCGACTACGGATGAAGCGGTCCAAGGCTCAAGGCGGGTTTGCGTCCCTCCGCGCCACTTCCTTGACCTGAGGGTGGTGCGGCTGTATTCACTCGGCACACGCTCACCAGGATGGGTACACCTCCCGCTGGGGCGACTCGCAGTAGGCGGGCTCCACAGCCCCTGCAGGATCACACCGGTCCTGGCAGATGACATAGTGAGGTGCTCACACAGCGCGCAGTGGCCCTGCCCCTTGGTGTAGTCACTGTGAGGGCCCAGCAAGGAGTCAAGTCACTGTCCTTCAGAAGCAGCCAGTGGCCCCAGGATCAGGTAAGTAGGGCCCGCTCCGTGCCCCAGAGCCCCGCAAACAGGGGCGATCAGGAGTTAGTCATTGCCAGGCCGGAAAATGGTGGATCTTCCTCAGGCTAGGGGGAGCTCCTCTAAGGCTTAAGTGCCATCTTGGACGCCTTGCGAGGTAGACTGTGAAAAACCTATTTAGGAGTTAACAACTTAAAAGTACCTGTTCTACCTTTTAAATACATTGCACCCTGCCCTCGGGGCTGTCCAGGGCCTACGCTATGGGTGTCTTACATAGATATTAAAAACAAAGTTTTGGGACTGGGAAAAGTTTTGCTTTGCCAGATCGAAATGGCACTTTAAACTGCACACATGCATGCTGCAATGGTAGGCCTGAGTAATGTTTAAAGGGCTATTGAAGTGGGTGGCACAATCAGTGCTGCAGGTCCACTAGTAGCATTTAATTTACAGGCAATGGGCACATGTAGTTACACTTTCCCAGGGACATTTAAGTAAATAAAATATGCCAATTTGAGGTAAGCTAATATTACCATGTTTAGATGAGAGAGCACAAGCACTTTAGTACTGGTTAGCAAAAATGAGATCTACACAAAAATGGAGGAGAAAGGCAAAAAGTTGGGGGGAAGACTACCATAAGGATGACAGGTTTAACAGCACATTTGATTTGCATGTAGATATCAAGGAAAGTAGTACTACACGTACCCAGGGCCAGTAAATTAAATGTTATTAGTGGGCCTGCAGCACTTATTGTGTTACCCACTTATGTAACCCTTCAAACATGACTCAGGCTTGCCTTTGTGTGCAGTTTTAAACTGCCATTTCGACCTGGCCTAGTTTGACGTAAAGTCGGGCATAATAACGTCAGTAAAGAACCCCAAGGGAATAGTAGTTCTTTGTAAATTCCATGAGTTCTTGGACAAATCAATATTCAAGCAAGGAGAGATCCCTGACTGCTTAAGCCAACTTTCCAAGAAATCGTTGTGGCGTTTTGGTACGGGTGGAAGTAGCCATGCCTGTATTTGAACTGCATGGGCTATGTCTAAATAAGGGTATGATCTCTATGCCTATATTAGGGTAATGTGAATTGTACCTACATGAGGGCATAAATCGGGAAAATTCGCTCGGATCCTAAAACGCCATACAACAGTACAAGCATCTCAACATCGACAACTGGCGCAGCTCGATGCATCTTGACCCCAGACTACACCAGGCAGATCTGTACTGCGCCTTCACAAGAATCAAGCCAGCACAAAGCATCTAAACACTGACAACCAGCGCCGCTTGACGCACCTCGATAGAAGTCCTTGCAGCCCCAACAGCTTCATTGACCTTGACGCAGCATGACACATCTCGATGCTTGCATCACAGCTCCTGTTCAGTGGCTTCACCAGCACCAACCCAGTGCGATGCACCTTGACGCAGGACCTCTGACCGTAACTCCCTTCGAAGGCTTCTCGACGCCAGCACAACACAGGCTGACACAGGACTTTGCATCTTGATGGCCCAGGACACAAGGTATACTTTTGACAACGGACTGAACTCAGTTCTGTAGCTGGCCAGTACTCCATCAACGTCGGACTAAACTTGTGATCTGGGCCCAGTCTACCACGACCTGATAACTTTGGTTGGCACTTTTTGCTTCTTGGTGCTTGATTGCTACAAAACCTTTAAAATTGCATAGCTTTGGTTCCAGTAATTGGATGTTTGGCATTTTGGTGTTAAATAATTATATTTTACTCTTTTTTTCTAACTTGGTGTGGTATTTTTTTTGTGTTGTTTTTTCACTATATTACTGTTTGAAGTGCAGCATACATACTTTACACATTGCCTCTAAGAGAAGCCTGACTCCTTTTGTGCCAAGCTACCAGATAGATGGTTGATTTAGAGAACTTCTGTGGTTCACCCTGACAAGGATTGTGGCTGTTGCTGGAGTAGGGTTTTACCCCCTCAACGAACAACCCAGTTTCTCACAGCTACAATGATATTAAGTGATTTGTCCTGAATTAGACAGCAGGAGCAGAGATGGGTTTTAAACCAAGGACCCGAGATTCCAAGGTCCCAATTTAACCACGAGGCCAGATCCCTTCCTCAAAAGGCAGCTTAGTCAAACTAATGTCTAGAAATATATTGCTAAAAATGTCTGTGAGAGAAAAGCACTGTTGAATAGGAATTAAGCATTAGCCTATGAATGAGAAGAAAACTTTATTTACTTACATGGATGAAGCTACCACCAACACATTTACAGAAAACTGGGTGGTGTATTACAGAGAAATTTAGATGTTGCATTACTGTAAAGGTGTGATCCATTTTCAGAAAAACTTCAAGTCCGAGCATAGCAGAACACATTGTTTTTGGTATGTTCTACTTTCAATGGAATGACAAAGAGACCCCCAGAGAACTTCATGTTTGAAAGTTTAGCCAGGCCTTCTGTGACTTACCATAATCGGGTGGCATATCATTTCACGTAGGTAAGCTCTGTACAATGTGTTGGGTCAGTCTCCGCCCGTCTCGTGGAGCCAACTGATCTTGAGGCCTCGTGTTAGTGATACAACTGGCTCTCGCATACGTGCGCCTGTCTGACGTCACGCCAGCGTAGGCCGTCCTTTATTGACCCAGTCACATTACTCAGGACGCTACCAATTAGAGTGCGCAACCTGTGGGTATACAGTGAACTCTCCCAGGCCAGCACACTACAGTGCGACTACCTGAACGGCGCCCATGACATTACATTCCTCCCCAAACAGAACATACCAACATACCTAATAAGCAAGTCTCTGATTACTAAGCAAAACAATCAAAATATAAGAACAGTATTACATGAAATGATCCCTCAGCTTGCAGGATGGCTTAGGGTTCTTCCGGAGGCAATACCTGGTACCTCCACGACCTTCCAGCTCTCCACTAGGTCGCTCATTTCTGGATGCTTCAGGGATCTCTTGGATGGACGCCGGCACCCCAGGATCCATCCCTTCTGTGGCTGAGCAGTCGACATCGGACAAGTCCCAGTCCTCAGGATCAAGGCTTACAGCATCTCGGTGCACCGATGCTCGGGCTTCTGGAGGGGACTCTTTGGAAGGATGAAAGGTTTTGAAGAACGACACGTTCCGGGTGATAGACTCAGCGCCTCGTCATGCCGTGACCCGAGTGCCCTTCATGTGGGTGATAACCCACGGTTCTCTTTCGTACGGCAACAGGAATTCGCTATTTAAACAATGATTCTGCATGAGGACCAGATCACCCACTCTCAGCTTAGATGGCTGAGCTCTTCAAAGTCGACTGGCCTGTTCATTTTGCTGCTGCCGTTGAGCATGGATGTGATCTTCCTTCACCATCTCCGGGTGCCACCGAGGATGGTGGAGAATGGCGTCAGTGACCACCCTTCCCATGGAAAGATTACCGGGGGCCACCCCAATTGTGGAGTGGGGTGTTTGCCGATAACCTCGGAGGAATGAGAAGATGGCTAGTTTCACGGACTGTTGGCGACCATGGGCAATGTGGATTACCTTATTTAGTGTGCGTATGAACCTTTCTGCTTCGCCATTCACTTGAGGCCAGCGAGGCGTGGTCTTCTTGTTGATGATGCCCAGGGACAGTAGGTAGTTGGCTATTTCTTGCCCCTGAAACGGTGGGCTATTGTCTGTTCTCAGCTCCTGAATGAGCCCATGAGTTACCATTACCTTTTTGAGCTTGGGAATGACCTCACTAGGGCTTAACAATGAGAGTATTTCTACTTCGGGGTACTTGGAGTAGTCATCAATCAGTACGACAGTATGTCTTCCATCCGGAAGGCTCCCAAAGTCCAGGCTCACACAGGTCCAGGGTCGACGTGGTCAAGGTTCCGAAATTATCGGAGCTGGAGGGGTGCTTTCTCCCATTGCCTGACACCATGGGCAAGACCTCACGGCTTCTTCCACTTGTTTGTCCATCAAGGGAAACCACACTTTGGTCCTCAATCGAGTTTTTGCCAGCACCTTTCCTTGGTGGCCGGCATGTGCTAGCTGAATTACGAAGGCAGTCAAGACTGATGGAGTGATGAGCTCCCGGGTGATATTCCACACGACAGTTGTATTCCTGCATCTGCAGCATCCATTTCTCTATTATCTGAGGTGGTTTGGACACAGAGCCCGCAAATAGAGACAGAAGAGGCTTATGGTCTGTGGCTACGACAAACGGATGTCCATGTACATATAGGTGGAAAGGACGGCATCACCAGTGGATGGCGATGGCTTCCTTCTCTATTTGGGAGGACCGTTGTTCAGCGTCTGTCAAGGAGCGGCTGGCGAACGCTATGGGGGCCCAAGCCTCTTCCGCACGATTCCGCTGCAGAAGGCCCGAGCCTTTTCGGACCCGCGTCAACAGCAACCATGGTGAGGTTTCGTGGATCGAAGAATGCCAAGATGGTGTTGTCCGACAGCGCATCCTTGATGTCTTGAAAGGCCTTGTTGTGTTCTTGAGTCCATGTCCAGGGGATAGATCCTTTTGCTAGCTCTCTGAGAGGCTGGGTTAAGGTGGTGAGATCCCGGATGAATCGGCCACAATAGTTGACCATGCCGAGAAAGCTGCAAACTTCTGTAACGTTGTTGGGAGCAGGTGCTATCTTGATGTCCCTCACCTTATCTGGATCAGGGTTCACTCCTGCAGCCGAGAAGACGTAGCTGAAAATTTGGAGTTGCGTCTTGAGGAACCACATTTGCTCTCATGTAGAGTGAGACCAGTCTCCTGGATTCTCTGCAGCACCTGGGTCAGTCTGGCATTGTGCTCAGGGAATGTCTTGGCGTATATAAGAATATCGTCACTCACATTCACCACCTCTGGAATGTCCATCAGTAGCTCATGAATCACGTTCTGGAATACCTCAGCCGCAATCGACACTCCAAAACTCAGGTGGGTGTACCTCCTAAAATCCACATATGTGCAAATGTTGTGACGTAGCTGGATTCTTCGTCCAGCACCAGATGATGATAGCCAAACGAAGATCCAGTTTGGAAAACCAGCACGCTCCGGCTAAATCCCCAATGAGATTGTCAATGGTGGGGGTGAGGTGCCTTTCTCTCTTTATCTAAACACAAAACAATAACTCGATCTCGGTTTTATTAGAGCTGCTCTTTATTTTAAGCAGACTATGTGCCTCGATACATTTATCTGTAGGCACTGACGTATTTATCATCAAAAAATGTTTGTCATATCACTTATAACAATTGTGTCTTTTAAAATGTCCAAGTTTGACACACTACAAAACATTTATAAGTCATAGACAATTTTTCACAAATAATGTATACACCAAACATATATAACAAGTTAATCATGCACAATTGAATACAGTTTAAATATACATTGCGATAGTACATTAGTACTTTTATCCTAACAGTCCTATCTCATATACTCAATGTGTTTTAGGACTGTTCTCACAAGGGACAATTTTTTAAGGAATATAACTTTATTGTACGTGTCCACCACTTTGATGCACATTCTTGATCTAATGGCCCTTTGTGGATAATATGAGAGTCTATGAAACAGCCGACGCGTTTCTAAACCCGTTATTAATTTCTAGGGTTTTTCATCAGGGCTGGACCGGGTACCTGGTAAAGAATAAAGAAGGAACAATTGAGTATGTTTGCCTTCTCCTTCGTTCTGCCTAACTCTATCAATATGGGTTCAATAGTTACCTCTGTCCTTCGGGGACACTTTGTTTCTTATGTCAGTACTCTTGGCGTTTTTCTGAAACACCTTTAAGTCCTAAATGGAGAAAGTGACCAACCGATGGTTTCAGGTTACATAATATAACACATTTGTTGTTATTCGCTGTGATACTATTTTGATTGTACGGCAAAGAGACTTACTGCTGATGTGGTTGTGTTCGGGAGCATGCTAACTGGTCCCATTTCTTTTAGATAGTGTTCGTGTCACGAGTCTCTAAATCATTGTTTGAGCAGCGGTGGCGTTATCTATTGTAAATTATAGAAATGTTTTAGCTATTTGGATTTCATGGATCTTATTGTATATCTGGTTGCTGTCGGTTCAAAACTTACTTGGTTGGCTGGTTGAGAGCCTTAATATTCTGTAATCGCGGCGCTCTTCACGTTTTACTGTTTAGTTGTGAAAGCCGCATCTGCATTAATCCTTCGCGAACATGTTTTGTCTGAGAGTGTGAAAAAAATTCGAGTGAGTCAGTGGTTTATTAGTGTTTACGCTGACGGAGTATTGGATTAAGTTGTAACACCTTGCTGCAAATCTCACCTTCTTATTTCAGATTTTGGCGTATCGATCACCAGTCTTCGTTTGGCTCCACTAGCGTTCTACTGTGCTTTGCTTGTCGGGAGATTTACGTGCACATGACCCGGAATTAGTTAGTTTGGTGGCGTGTTTGGAACTAGAGGATTGTGGGAGATATAGTCAATTTTGTTTTAATACTATTAATGGCCACAGTTTTTGCGTTTTGAAGCGGATGAAGTTAAAACTGAGTCTCATGTGGATTACTGCCGTATTCCTAATACTGAATGTCATTAAATGGGATTTTCTTGCTGATTATCATGGTAGGTGAAAACGGTCATCGGTGCAGAGGACTTAGCGGATTACTTGTTGTAACTCAGACATCTTGTTCATACCCTCGATCACACAATTGAATTTTAAAATCAAATAGGCTTCTCTTCTCAACAAGATAGTTTCTACATTGCCTCCACGCGGAGGAATTTTTATACCTGAAAGCACTGTCCACTTAAAATCCTTTTCTGTGTGGTTTTTCTCTAGAAAATGTTGGACCATTGGAGCGGTCAACACTTTTTGTTTGATTCTTGAACTGTGTTGTGCCAACCTTTGATTCATTTGTTGATTGGTCTTTCTGATGTACTATTTTGGACACGGACAAGTTATGGCATAAACTATGTTTCGACTTTTGCAATTAGTGAACTCTTTATGAGTCTATTTAATGGAATTGAACTCAAACACTGCTCCTTCTATTGTGTTGGCACATGATACGCAGGTCCCACATTTGTGCTGTCCTTCAACAGGTTTGAGATTCCATATAGAGCGTAGGTCTGATTTGACTTTGGAAATTCCTAGGTCTGCTCTGATTATTTGTTGGCCAATACTTCTGTTTTTCTTTAGGGCAAACAATGGTCTTTCCATTGGAATCTCCGAATTAGAGATTAGATGCCAATTTTTTAGTATGATTACTCTGAATCTATTGGTATGTGGACCATACGTCGTTACACAAACTAATTTTTCGAGAGGTTTCTTGTCTTTCTTGGTCAATAGTTCTTCCCTGGGTGTAAACCAAGCGCGTTTGGTAGCATGTTTCAACATTTTTTGGGGGTAACCCCTAGCTCTCAACTGATCACATAAGATTTCTGAATGTGCCATAAAATCTTCCTTTCTTGAACAATTTCGTCTTATTCGTAGCAGTTGACTATAGGGTAAATTGGCTTTCAGGCTTTGTGGGTAAAAGCTCCGATAGTGGAGTATTGTGTTTTTGTCAGTCGTTTTTCGATATAAAGTGGTCGTCAATTTTTGTCCTTGTGGGAAGACCTCAACGTCCAAAAAAGTCAGGCGTGTCGGACTGTAGGCAATACTGAATTTTATATCAGGGTGCCTCATGTTTAGCCATTCCACTGGCACCAAATGTCGTCTATGTAGCGATACCATGTTGTTATATGTTCTCGGTAAGTGTTATTCTGGTACACAAAGCGCTCCTCATACAGGGCCATGAACAGGACCGCCATTTCTGGGGCATAAGGACACCCCATTGCGGTCCCCTTCACCTGAATGTAGAACGTGTCAATGAATCGGAAATAATTCCGTTTGAGCGCTATTCGGGCCAAGTCGATTATAAACTCTGTCAGGACTCTTTGTGGCTTCGGTCTGGTGTCTAGAAAAAATTCCATGGCTTCTAAGCCTTCTTCTTGGGGAATCTGGGTATAGAGGGAAGTGACGTCAAATGACACCATTAGATCTTGACCGACATGGAAGGGTGAAATTCTATTTTATTAATAAAATTGGTGGTATCCTTCAAATAAGATGTCACTTGGCTCAGAAAGGGTTTTAGGAATACATCAACGTATTTGTCAATAGGCTCTAAAACTGAGTCACACCCCGAGTCGATCGGTCTCCCGGGTCTTTATGGCAGCTTTGGGTAGCCTCATGTCGCCGTGTTGCTTTGGCTTTCACGTGACCACAATGGGGGACACCCACGGGGTGGGCCCACTCACCTTCTCAAATATGCAGGCATCTTCCAGCTTGGCTAGTTCTTTTTCGACCAGTGGCCGGAGGTGGAAAGCTATGCACCAGTGGCGTAGTGCTACTGACTGTACGGGAGGGTCTATGTGCAGGTGAATTTCTTTTCCTTTCAGTTTCTCAATGCCTTTAAAGACAACCGGAAATCTCGCTAATATGTGTCACACGGATTCGTGAAGAATACCAAAGGCAAAGGTCACAACTCCTAAGGCATCCGCCGCTCAACACCGTAGCAGCATGCCCTGTCCATCCTCCGCTACGTATGTTTGTGAGGTGATGACATTGGATTTGTGAGCGATGGTCGTCTTGAACTTCCCTAGCATTAGCAGAGGTTGATCTTGTCCATAGGCAAAGACTTGGATTTTGGTGGCACCCACAGAAGGAGGTGGCTTCAGTGCTTTGAAAAGTTCTGCAGACATGATATTGTCTGCAGAACCCGTGTCTCCCGTGTCTATGACAGCAGTGATGTTATGCTGTCCTATTCATACGGGACAATGCAGGAGCCTGCGCGATGTCTGAGTGGCAGCTCCTATCATGTACGCAGTGTGTACCATTTGTTCTTCCATGTCATCATCATCCATGTCGCTTGTTTCGCCTCTTACTTCTGGGAGGAGATTGACTGCTGGTCGGGCTCCTCTGCTTCTTCGAGGGCGGCACACTCTTTCAATGTGGTTTTGTTTTCCGCACCCTGCACAACGTTTCCCTTGTGCTGGACATTCAGCTGCACCATGGGGACTTCCCCCACAATATCCACAGCTTCGGTTGCGGGCAGGTTCCTTCCTGCTGAACTTGGTTGATGGCTGGGACACTATCGCGTTGTCTAGAGGGCCGCCTCCACGCGAGTCGCACGAGCTCGCGACAGTTCTTTCGTTCGGCCAAGAGTCAGGATGTCGGCCAGGGGCTTCCCTGATTCTTCTAGGATTCTCTCTCTGAACTTGGCAGATGCGCAGCCTTGGATGATTTGACCCCTGATCTCCTCCGCCTCGTCATGAAAGCCACATGTGTTTGCCAAATCTTTGAGGCGAGCATGGAATGTGCCAATCGACTCGTCTGCAGCTTGGCGTGCCTGGCGGAATACAAAACGTTCAGAATCCTGATTTGCCATCTGTTCAAAGTGTCCAGTCAGAGCATTGATGAGCGTCAGATGTGTTTTTGGGGCTGCTTCTTGAAGTGACTTGGGTATTTTGTAGATATCCTTCTCCCCTAAGTGAAGTAGCATTGCCCACATCTGGTCATTGTTTACCTTTGTGGCCTCGACGAATTGCAATAACCTCTTGACCCATTCCTTACACTTGGGCGCTTGGACCAATGGCGGTCCCTCCACTAGGAATGGCTCAATCGGGGGAATCATGGCCATGGCGTGGACTGGCTACCCGGGGTTGGTACGACTACCCTGTGTTCAATATCCCTTGTGACGTCCTGTCTGGTCAGTTGTCTGCCCACTTGGCCCTCTGGTGGCTCTTGGTATGGGGGTGCTGTTGTACTGTGCTGTGGCAGTGGTGAGGCTTGCTTGTCTCACTTATTTAGTAGGCAATGCTGTTGTGAGCATATGGCAGAGACACACCCAGACTGCAGATTCCCAAAGGCCTGTGCCCCGTGCTCCAGCTCACCTCCTGTGCTGCGCCCACTACTTGCTCCCAGATGATGGTTCTGCAGGGGGGTGAGGGGTTGCACTGTGCTTGTGATGCAGCCCTCCGCTGCCAGGCGCCGTGTGCTCCGTGGCACGAGTATCACGCGTTGCTGGGCACGCTCGCGGCCGCACAGAATTAATGAGTGGCCCGCCGACCCTCGTCGCCAATGTGGTGTCAGTCTCCGCGTGTCTGGCAGAGCCAACTGATCTTGAGGCCTCGTGTTGGGCCGAGTGCTGGCGCATACACAAAATAATGCAAGGAGCCTCGGGTTAGTGATACAACCGGCTCTCGCAAACGTGCTCCTGTCTGACATCACACCCGAGGAGGCCATCCTTTATTGACCCGGTCATATGACTCAGGACGCTATCAATTAGAGTGCGGACCCTTGGGGTATACAGTAAACTCCCCCGGGCCAGCGCACCACAGTGAGACTACCTGAACGGTGCCTATGACGAGTCATGGGCGCGACATTACACAATGCACAGTTGTCAGATACATTTAATGGAGGAACACCAGGTGTTTACGCATATCTTCTAGGTAATTATGATGAGCATTAAGACCCAAGGGCTCCACAGACAAATCAATTGTGCATATTTGACCACAAAGTATAAGAGATTATGTACAGTAAAGAACCCATCATGATATTTGGCTCTTTGAACCACCGTGCCTTCGACGGATCAGCATCCCCCCACCCAAGCGCCTTGAAACCCTTGCAGATGAGCAGTCGCACTTTACAAGTCACTTGATTGATTGATTGATATTTGGAATTCCCCTCTACCATCCAATTTCCCCATATGTCCCAAATAATCTATCACAATTGACACGAAAATATATTTCTTTGTGTGTTTATATAGTACAGTGTCCCCGTACAGCTACAGCAACGCACTCATAAACAGAAAACAATGGATAAAATGCTGAAATGTGCAGATTCCAGGCACATGCATGTGAAAGTCACTGTGCAGCAGTTTTAAGTTGTAATGTATTCATAAATGTAGTGCTTACGACTCCTGACGAGACACTGAAGTGCCCTTTGTGGCCAGTAGCATGCTATTCTGGAACGCATAATTAGAAGGTTAGTACAATTTGTGTTGTGTTTTTCTCTTGTGTGTTAGCTGTGTTAGGATTCTGCTCTTGATTTCTTGTGTGTTTAGTAGGATTTGCGGTAGGGATAGAATGATATTCTATAATTACACCCATTCCTGCAGTCAAATGACTGAACGGCTTTGTTTAGAGAAGTTTCCTCAGTTGTAGGTTGGTTGTGTTGTCAGGCATGAGTCCAGAGCATTCCAGAGTTTGGGAGCCGGCATCCCTGATGTTCGACTACTATGTATTACCATTATAAGAGATGCTGGAGAATCAAGAGATAGTTGGCTACCTGGAAGTACCCTGTGCTTAACTTTTGTAGTTATGTAGGGTCAATCTTCCAGTAGGTGTTGCATATGTTGAAAAGCTTTTAATTTTATCCTAGACACCACAGTCTGGAGTTCTGGGGCTGGTTTTAAGTGGTGAGGTCTCCACAGACTCAAACACATCTTTGTTAAGTATTTTTAAAAGAGTTGTAACCTATATGAGACCTACTGTGGTAGCCAACAGGAAATCACATTGTAATAGTCAAGTCGTGCCGTAACCTCTTGTCATCCCAACCCAGGGAGCACTTTACAGGTTTGGAAGTATTTAACACAACATTGAGATTTACATTTCCACAATCTTAAATAACAATGATTTGAGGGTCTGCCCCTCTAGCACTAGGCTAAGTACAAGCAATGGAGGCTTTCTCTTCTCCATTGTGGGATGCTGTTTAGGCATCAGGCGACATTTTGCAGACTACCCATACTATTTCTAGTCAGATGCGGTCTTGCCATACTTGACATTGCCGTACATATGGAAAGCCATGTTACATTGTTCAGACATCTGAGCAAAATGGCATATGTATCAGTCTAAAATCAGGGGGGGTCCCTACGGTACTCTCATGACTTTGTATTCAAGACAGATTGAATCCAGTCAAAGAAGACTTGGCTGCTGTCACGTAGGAATCAGAAATTTAACTGAAAGTCAGCTCAAACTACTATGTCAGTAGGAATAAAACACATCGCCATCCAATGTGTCATATGATAGGATATCCAGATGTCAAGAAGGATGAAAGTCATTTGTTTGCCTATGTTGTGGACTATGAGGAGCTCTTTGAGGTCAGCCAGCATATTTGGTTCTTGGATCAGAACCCCAAAATGAGACTGGAGAGCGGGTAGCATGGTCTACGTATTCTTGTAATGATGTGACCACTCTTTTCAGAAGTTTCTGCTACGTAAATCTGCACACTTTGGGAACCTTTCACATACAGATAACCTAACCACATACAAAGGTGGAAGGATAGGAGGCAAATTACAATACGCAGCTGTGCACACTAGATTGGAAAAAAGTAATAAATAACATTTACAGAAATAAACATGTATCTTCATTTAAGGAAGGTGTGGCCTGACTGTTTTCGGTCCTTAAGAATGAAAAATATGAGCCTGCAAAGCCATAACTTTTCATCCCTTTGGGGAATTTCAGGAGGTTAATTTGGGTGCACGATTTTCAGATTCAAATTACAGAAGGTGAATGGATCGGTTTTGATCTGTGCCCCTGTTCCCTTTTGGTCTCTCAAAATACAAATGACAACATATTCTTTGCTTCCATAAAAGAAGGGTAAGGGATGCACAGATTAATTCTCGGTTTTGCATTAAGGGGAGGCTAGAGCTGGACTGGATTAATGTGAATTCAGTGGTAACACAGATTCTTCATGTGGCTTTGCAGATCAGCAATTTTAACCTGGGTTAATTTGAATATGTGATCCTTTTTTCAAACAATTGCCAGATCCTGAACAAATGTGATATGCATTCAGAATATATTGCACCGAGAAACGACATCACGGATAAAATCGCATCTGTAGTGCCGATAGTTAATTTACATTAACGTGTGTGCCTTCCAGTGGTTGGTCTAATGAGCTGTCAATGTTGAGATACCCAAAAGGTTTATTCTGAGAAGGCTCCAGGAAGTTTGTCTCCCGAGATTTTCTCTATCTTCCTTTTAATTAACTAAGCTCAGATGGCATGAAATTCAGATACTGCAGACTCAGCAGTTCCAAACATCTAACATCCAAACGTCTCTCATAAATACCCCTGCTGCCCACCTCCATTGCATGTCTTTTATTATGAGGTGAATTGGATCAGACTCGAGCGGAGCAGTAATGACTGCCAGATTGAAAAGTTGTATATGTTAAAGACTATTCTTTGGTAACTTATAGTGAGTGGATAACACCGTTGTTATCAACCCACCGCTGGCTTCCCATCGAGGCAAGACTGCCTGTATCACCCACATAGCCTTGCACTCCTCCTCTCCTCGCTACCTGGCGAATAAACTGAAACTCTCTGGAGGCTCCAGATCATCACGTAATGCGGAAAATCTACTGCTTGAACCTCCCACTTTCAAGAAAGATAGATGGCCCAATCCTTTTCAGGCAACGCGGTGAGAATCTGGAACTCACTTCCGCCTCAGCTCCGGACCACCACCTCCTCCCAAGCCTTCAAAACTGATCTCAAAGTTCTCCTCCTTCAAAGACACTTCCAAAGTTAATTCATGCCCTCTCTATTATCTGAAGGAAGACCTCCCATTACTGAAAACTCTATTCTCCATGACTATGGAAGTGCCTTCCCAGTGTGTTCGTATGGTTGGAGTGTATGCCATTTATTGCAGTATTATTCTTGTACCTGTGTGTGGTACTCTTTTGTAACATGCACACGTCACTTTTCTCTTGTAACACACGGTTTGCTACCTCTCACATTTTGTTTGCTTTTGATACTTGCACAAGTGCCACCATTGCCTACGTAACGTTTGTTCTTGTGCCTCAGTGTCTAGCATATATTGCAGTATATTACCTCTAATTGTACTTTGTTTTCACTTGTAACCTGCACACTTGTCTCGACGGACATTTGGGGCACTTGCCTGTTCACTGGGGGATACGCTGGGCTGATTCCTGGTCTGCACGGCCGCCGCTCGCTCCACCACGCGGCAGGGAACTACAGCCCCCAGCATCCTCGGCGGTGACACGCCCACCACAAACGCACGGAGGCGCATAAAGACCGGAGGTCCCTGCATCAGAGCGGGGGTCTCGACGGACATTTGGGGCACTTGCCTGTTCACTGGGGGATACGCTGGGCTGATTCCTGGTCTGCACGGCCGCCGCTCGCTCCACCACGCGGCAGGGAACTACAGCCCCCAGCATCCTCGGCGGTGACACGCCCACCACAAACGCACGGAGGCGCATAAAGACCGGAGGTCCCTGCATCAGAGCGGGGGTCTCGACGGACATTTGGGGCACTTGCCTGTTCACTGGGGGATACGCTGGGCTGATTGCTGGTCTGCACGGCCGCCGCTCGCTCCACCACGCGGCAGGGAACTACAGCCCCCAGCATCCTCGGCGGTGACACGCCCACCACAAACGCACGGAGGCGCATAAAGACCGGAAGTCCCTCCCGCCTCGCGGGACGCGCGCGGGCGTCGCCGGGCGGAGCCCGGGCAGAGGGCGGGCCGTCTGTGGCCGTCTAGGGACGAAGAGGGCCGGGACGGATACCCCCCTAAAGCCTTCATTTCCAACATGGGTAAGCGCAAATTGCAAACATCGATTACTGGTGGTGCAGGAAAATCTAAAGTACCCCGCAAAGCTTCTACATCAGCTAGCATCATGTCCTATCTTACTTCTGCTGTGGGGAAACTTAATCAGGAGATTGCTGCAAAAGAACGTGAACTGGGGCTAGATAAACCATTATTGGACAATTCGGTGCCCCCACTGACTGGGAGACAAGCTATACCCTTGGAGCCTGTTGTCCAAATCATTACAGTCAAGGATATGTCATTAAAAGCCCAATGTACTGCACCGGACCCCGAGGAACCTAATTTGTTGGGCACAATTACTGACCAAAGTTCTGCTCAAGATATAGTAACCCCAGTTATTAAGCGTAACAAAAGGCGGTTAAGGAGACCAAAAAAGAATTTCATGCAGTTTTTTGCTACATCTCGTCAAGCTACAAGGAAATTTGAAACAGGCATAAAGGTCATGGTAGAAAAGGTGCTTACAGATAAAATAGAAAGCACCCTTGTTCAGATTGCTAATGACATTGTTGAGACATTGAAAGAGTGTGTTTCAGAAATATTGGGGAAATGTGATCGGTTAAATAGGCTGTTATCATCAAAAATACTCGAATGTCCATCTTCGGCTATACCTGCGCCCATTGTCCAACATGACACACCGATGGAGGGGATAGGGAGTGCCACTCCACCTGTCCCCTTTCTGCCCCCAGTACCCCCTGTGCCAATATGTTTAAAAACCACCACCAATCTAGCTGGGCACACTGAATTATTGGAGCCGGCCCATGTTGGGGGCTGTGTCAATACTTCAGTTGGGAAAACTACCGTATATAAAGGTGGAGATTTACAGGGAGTAAGGAGGCAGCGTGGGAAGCCTCGTACTAATCTACCACCTGAGGCAACCCCGTTTGTCGCCGTGCTAGTAAACATCCCACATCTGACTCCAGGGGAGGTGGAGCCCCAGTGTAACTTACTAGCAAACATAAAGGCGTGGTGCGATGGAAATTGTTCGGGGCCAAGGGACATATCCACTCATATTACTATGGGGAGACGAGTTGATTGGCTGGGGCACACGGCAAAAAATCTTCCCGGTGATTGCATCATAATACATTTCAACAGATCCCATGAGGCTGCCCGTTTATTTTGGGATGCTACGGATATAAAGGTTGGAAGGATTCGAGCTGTACCACTTGGTTACTTTTACCCGCGGCCAACTATTCCCAAATTGCCCCAAGTTAATGAGAGTCAGCAAGGTGCCCTTAGAGGGGGTACTGGGCTGTTGTCTTGGGCATTGCAAACACCAAGCCTTACCCCTAGTCATACTGACCCCATTAGACCTACAAATAGGGCTACCCTGGAGCTAACAAATAGATTCACTGCCTTATCACATCTGAACGAAAATGATTGACTGCCTGGTAATGTTGCCCATAAAGATCAGACTTATTGTACCTCCATTATTGATAGGGAAGCAGGGGAGACAGTTAAAATCATGAGCTGGAACATTGCAGGTCTCCGCTCCAAGAGAGACGATAGAATATGGTTGGAACAATTAAAGGGCTATGAGGTAGTGGCACTCCAGGAGACCTGGGATAGGGAATGTAATTTCTGGCTGGATGGGTATTCATCCTACTTTAAAGCTGCCCAAGCATCTAGTTCAGGGAGAGACCGAGGGGGGCTAATGCTCCTAATTTCTGTTAAACACAGGGGAGTTGCGCAAATTGTAAGCACTACATCTCCTAACTTTCTAGCCTGTGAACTAACTTTGCCTAATAATCTCAAAATTCTCTATGTCAACTTTTATAATGCCCCACATGGTACGCATTGTAATGAAAATATTAATGCATTAGCAACATTTTTAACTACTTATAAGGAGAGTCAAACCACTTTTGTCTATTTTATTTTGCTAGGGGATTTTAATATACATTTGTGCCAGCTTAATTGCCAATATAGGGTTTATACAGATATGGATTGTGTCCCCCACTCACACTTTGAACATTCCATAAAGGGGGCTGCCCTAGAAGAATTATTGTCAGATGCTGATTTATCCGAGCCGGAGTTTATCGACTCCAATGACCGGGTAGTCACATATAGTGCTAGGGATTCAAATTCTATTATAGACTTTATATTTGTGTCACCAGGCTTGCTACAAAATGTAATTTTTTATAATGCTATACAAACAACTTTTAGTGACCATAATCCAGTGGTTATGGAATTGCGCAATAAAAACCCAGCCATACTTTCTGTAAATATAAATACTGTTACCCATATGGAGTTAGCTGCCCAAGACCAGGGGAGACGGGTCAAGTGGAGTAGAATTATCCCAGAGGATTTTTATTCAACACTTACCGAGAAGGTGGGTAATGAAATTAATACCTGTGTGGACCCACTTAGGTATGGAGGTGATATTATCACCTCCTTTGAAACAATTTGCCAGCAAGTGGCTTTGGACTTAACATCCAAGACGAAACCTAAGGAGCAAAAACTGTATGGGTGGTTCGATGCAAAGTGCTCCAAGGCCCATAGAGACTTATTGTCAGAATTAAAGAAGACACCCCGGGATAAACAAGTAGTGGGCAGATTAAGAAAAAACTATAAAAATATCGTTGAGTCCCGTAAGAATGAGATTAAGAAAAACGCTTGGGACTCACTTTACGATAGGGCCACCCTGAGGGATAGTTCCAAATTCTGGGAAATTGTAAATACACCACTGTTTAGTGATAAAGAAAATTCCCCGCTGGAACTTAATATATCTGAACAGGAATGGCTAGACCATTTTGAAAAAATTTATGGTAGTAACCTCCCAGTAGACCCATTTGTATCTATAGCAAGTGAACAACTAGGGCCACCTTTGAGATTCACTATTAAAGAAGTTCAAAAGGCTATAGAGGACACAGCTGGTCATAAGGCCCCAGGCCCGGATGGGGTACCAGCTGATATGTTTAAATCAAATCCCAACATATGGTCAATTGTCCTCACAAATGTTTTTAATATAGCCAGCATTGATAAAAGTCGATTGCCTATAACCTGGTCACGGTCTACTATAGTTCCAATTTTCAAGAAGGGTCAGAGGGGGGACGCAAGATGCTATAGGCCGATATCATTATTGGACTCGTCCTTTAAAATTCTGGGTAAGGTTATTCTAGCTAAGATCTCAACATGGGCAACTAATAATGATATTTTGTGTGATGCACAGTATGGTTTTAGATCTGGCAGAGGCACTGAGGATCAGTGCCTCAATTTACATCTAATAGTTAGTAAATATACTGTGGCATCAAAGGGGTCAATCTACCTGGCTTTTATGGACTTGTCCACAGCTTTTGACCTAGTTAATAGGTCAAAGCTGTGGACAAAGCTTCTGGATATGGGGCTTGATCAGGCTTTGGTGAACTTCCTGGCAGAATTGCACAGAGATCTGACAGCAGCTATACGCATGACACAAGAGGGGAAGTGCACTGCTGATTTTAAGTCTGGGAGGGGAGTCCGCCAGGGATGTATTCTGGCCCCAATGTTATTCTCTCTATATATTAACTCATTGGGAGCAAACTTGACGGCAGCATCAGTAGATGTCCCGTGCATGGGGGGAACACCATTGCCTGTTTTATTATATGCTGACGATACGGTGCTGCTGTCGAGGACTCCTATAGGTTTACAACGTCTTTTAAATTCCTTTGGAGATTTTATGCAAAATTTGGACCTTGTAATAAATGTAGAGAAATCGCATGTGATGTCCGTGGGGAAAGGTCGGAATAACATCAAAACACTCTCTTGCAATGGCTCAGTAATATCAAGAGTAAAAATCTTCACCTACCTTGGCGTAGTGTTTGATGATATGGGTAGCTGGGCCCCCCAAGTTGCTAATAAAAGAGTGGCAGTGAAAAGGTCATTGGCTGCAATACTAGGCTTTGCGAAAAGATTGGGTGGGAAACCTCCTGAGGCAATTTTGGCGATTTATAGAGCTAAAACTATAGCTATAGCCAGGTATGGGGCAGCAATTTGGGGCTATAAAGATTTAACTCTGATTCAGAGAGAGGAAAATAAATTTTTGCGATCCCTCCTGGGCCTCCCCCAATCCACATCATCTTTTGCGGTCCATGTGGAGTTAGGAATGGGATATATTGCAGATATGTTAAACATGGCGCCGCTCTTATTATGGATTAGAACTTGGCTCAACCCCAAACTTACATTGAACCACAAGATTATTATTGATTGTTTGGGGCGGGACAGAGTGGCTGACATTAAATGGTTGGCATTTATTAAAACAACTGCAGTACTCCTGGGACGACCAGAATTATTTTTAAACCCGGAAAATTTGAACAAAGAAGACATCAACTGGGTAAAACTTAATTTTATAAAGATCCGAGAAATGGAAAGAGAGATGACTGAAATTACTAAACCTACAGTAAGGTCACACTTTATGCTGATTACCTCAATGTCAGTACAACCATATCTGACTATTGTTACACGACCCTACCACCGGTGGCTGTTAACAAAATTCAGATTTAATCAGGCACATTTTCTGCTGGGTATTTATGATAAGTGGTGCACCCCAATGGACAATGTCCCATGTGAATGCGACAATTTCTCTGATCAGGATCTGATACATTTTGTATTTTTCTGTCCTTTCTTCCTGGAAGGCAGGGAAAAATATATTAAGCCACTGTTAAGGGAAATGGGGTTTTTACAGTTGAAACCTGCATTGCTGTTTCTTCAGTTAATGGAAAATCATCTGGTGATGTTCTGTGTAGCCAATTTTTTGATTGCATCAATCCGTGCCAGACGGAAGAGACTCCAGATGAGCACAGTTGGGGTTATGGTAAATGTTTACCCTACACTTGATAGTACAAACTAACTTCCAGGTTCCGGATCATTATATTTTTTTTAATGAACTATGAAATATTGTTGCAAATTGTGTAATTCTGTGAACTAAGTGTCGGTCCATATGTATTGCTACTGAATTTTAAATGTACACTAAATAATTTCTCTGTATGATGTTTTTATGTATTTGTATAGTATACTTTTATGATTTTTAATTAATCGAAGAAAGTGCTTTTTGACTTGACTTGACTTGACTTGTCACTCTTTCCTCCTATAATGCACTGTTTGCTACCTCATGTATTTTGTTTGCTCACAATTGTCACTTTTACCTCATGTAACTTATTGTCTGCTTTTGTAATTTGTTCATTTGTAATTTTCTGTTCCTATTGTGAAGCGCTCTGATGCCTTCGGGTAAATTCCGTGCTATATAAAAACGCATAAATAAAATAAAAAAAACAACAAGTACATCTGCTAGTTCATCACATTGAACTGTTATAAGCATCCCAGGAAGGGCTACCAGGGGACTTAATGTATGCTGTAACATTAGCTTTCCAGTCCAGGACCTTCCTTTTCCAAATCTTCGATTTCAGGAGGGCTTCAATAGAACAGGACTAAGCCTGAAACTCGGAAAATGCGCGGCTGTTCTAAAGCTCAGGACTGGAAACCAAGAGTTGGGCCTACATGGTGTTATCTGGACCACAAACGTGTTTGAGACCTAAAGCTAAAGAGCTTTGGTACAGAGAGGATGGATTCATAAGATCCTTGCCCGTCCTAGATGGGGCATCAGGAGGTTCATCTGGACTCAGCATCTAGGGGATGAACCGACAGTGCTGGAAGGGGCAAGGTGTGGTGTCTAGAGCTAGCCTTCAGGTGTTGGGAGCTGTCCCAGGAGCACAGGAATGTAACTGGAATCAGTGGAATGGTCTCCCCAATCTTTAGCATCACAAGCCGAGCATCCAGAAGGAAACAAAGCTATGTAAAGAGAAGGAAGCAAAACAGATGCTTGCCTCATAGGGAAGTTGCAATAGTCAAGGCAATTCCACATTCAGATGAGTCCAACTTATCCACCATTACCTACACATTCCTTAAGAGAGGTAACCAGCCCAGGAAATCCAGAATCGATTGAGTCCCAAGGAGATCAGCTACCTCTAATGACATACTCCCAAAGGGTCTCAGGATGGGACTGCTTTGAGAAATTAACTGTAAGTTCATGCCACTCAAAGATCTAGAGTAGTAGGGAAGACAGGGTCACATACACCTGGGCCCGGAAGAGGATCCAAACAAAACTGCTGCTAGAGTCTGACCTGATACTTGGTTTTAGTGGTGGCCAATGTGTCTCGCTACTTTTTGTATTTTGGTGACGAATTAAACCGAATCTTGAGTTTCTTTTTGATAAGGCCTTTTGTTTGGTCACTCCGCAGCCTTCCTCTAAAGATGACCCCACACACCTGGAGAGATGTTGACACATATATTATAACCCTAGGATTAGTCAAGGACACCTCACCTTTACGTCTTCACTAGTCAGTCTCCCAGTGTGTAGTATATAGTAGTGTGGCTCGTGGTGATCATGCGCCTGCACACTCGTAAACTTGAGTCACGCCGCGGCATGTTGATGTTCAAACGTGTATGTATTTAAATGTAAGGCCCTTGCTGGCAGGGAGTGGCAGGCGAAGATTATGGCTGATGGCGGTCAGTTTCTTCTGGGATCTGAACCGGCTGGTCGCTGCCCGTCGTGAGTGAAGTACTACCTGAATACAGCATTTTTACTCAATCAACTGGCCCCAGTAGTAATTACGAAATTTGGGGACAGTTCATCTTCACCCATTGACGCGCATCGGCATCTGATTTTCACATTTCGTGATTTTCTGAGTTTTCCAGCCTGTGACATGTTGGTTCCTCTTCGCCTTGCAGCCTAGAGCAGTGGTTCCCAAACTTTTGACTCCTGAGGACCCCCATTGAATCACCACTGGAAGCCGGGGACCCCCAAGCAATTTGTATTAGTTAAATTTCAAATATTAAAACAGTAATTCGAAAAAAAACACACATGTGCACACAAAACAAATACTCAAAGTACTAAGGATTTTGGGGCCAGATGTACGACCATTTCATTTAGCGCCTTGCAATTGGCGACCCATTGTGAGTAGCAAATTGCAAGTCGCTAAATGAAATGTATTACAGTGTGTTTAACACTGTTTGGGATTCCCAATGGGTCGCAAATTGCGAGGCTCATTAATATCTTTTTTTTTAAAGTATTTATTGTTCAGTTCAGAGCAAAACACACAAAAAAAAAATTCACAACTTGACAACATATTCATCATGCTGCAGGAAAAATAAAACAAGAAAATGACAATGCTAAAGAGAAAAAAAAAGAATAAGCGAAACAAAAACACGGATGCAATTATTATTCCGCCATATGCTGAATCATAGGCTGCCAAATCTGAATCCCAACATTATAAAACTTCGCTCGCCACATTTCATAAGATGGTGCCTCCAATTTTAGCCACATTGAAGCAATACATAGACGAGCTACTGCCATAGCCATAAAAAAAAAGAATCTATATGGGTAATACAATTGACATAAATTAACATTACTACATAACCCAAGCATCAACATCTCTTTAGATATCACAACATTTACATTAGTAAGATGCGAAAGAAACTGTTGAATTGATAAAAAAAAGGTACTAACTTATTACAGTCATAAAATATATGAACTATATCAGCCTGCGGTGTATGACATCTAAAGCAATTCCCTGCTTGGGCATTTCCCCACTTCATCATATGGGCAGGTGTATAGTATAGGTTAAATACGGTTTTATAGTGCTGGGATAGTAAATTGGCCATCAAAATGACTATAGAGGCCAAATCGATATATTCTTGAACAAACGTACTAGCACTATTAAACCTAATACACCATTTCGCATCATGTGCTGCTAGGTCGTCATGTTGTGTTGCGAGCAAAATATTATATAGAGTCCCAATCCTAACATGTTTAAACATAGAGTCAAATAGATCATTTGCAGCGATAGGGGTTATTTCAGAATGTTTGGAAAAAAAATCCCTTAATTGCAAATATTTAAAAAAATCTTTATGCAGTATTGCATATTTATCCCTTAACTCCTTGAACGACAACATAATACCTTGCTCAAAGATATCCCCAACCCGTCGAATCCCTTTCTCATACCATATTTTCATCTTAGCATCCCAAAAGATCATTGGAAGTAGTTCTGTGGAGTCAAGTGGAGTATAGTAATTGATTCTATTTAGAGACATAAGCTTGCGCACCCGTCTCAGTCCTTTGAATGCAGCAAGTACGGTCTTAAATCTGTTTTTTTTGTAATAGCTCTGCTCGAGAAATTTAAGCAATATGTGTCGCGAATGATCCCCGAGTAACATCAAATATATATTGGGAGTTTCGAACGTCCTTGTCTCGCCCCCGGTGACCAAACTATCAATATTTTGTAGAAGGCAAGCTAAATAATAAAAGGCAAAATTAGGCACCCCCCATCCCCCTCTAGAAAGTGGTAGCGTCATATATTTTGAAGCCCAACGGGCTTTCTTCCATCCCCATAAAAACCTATCGGTAATAGATTGTAGTGTCGCTAATTGCTTATATGACAGTTCTAATGGCACAGTCCGGAAGTAATAAAGTACCATGGGTAGTATGCACATCTTCAGTAAATTCCGTCGCCCGACCAAAGATAAATGTAAGCATTCCACCTTTTCAAGTTGCCTTTTAACCGAGCCTACTATATCCGCCCAGTTGACGGTGACAATTTCTTGAAGGGACAGCCTAACTTGATCCCCAAATATTGGGCCTCTTGAGTCACTCGCGTCTCACCAGGGCATAGACCTGGGGTGTAAACGACCTGGGTCTTTAAAAGATTTAGCTTATACCCAGACGATTTTCCAAACTCAGTGGTCGCATGCTTAATTTCCAATAGCGCTTGCTCGGGGTCAGATGTAACGATTGCTATGTCGTCAGCATAGGCTAAGACACGCACGCTATGATTTCCTACCACCATTGATTGTACATTCTGTGAAGTTTCCAGAATACGCAGCAAGGGCTCAATATACATCGCAAACAATAGCGATGAGCATGGGCAGCCTTGCCCTGTGCCACGTGTGATGTATACATATGCAGATTCATGACCCATCGCACAGATCTTTGCCCTGGGTCGCTTGTACATAATTTGGAGAGAGAGCAGAAACTGAGTTTCGAATCCCATTTTAGACATAACTGCCCAAAGAAAAGCCCAGGAGACGCGATCGAATGCCTTTTCGGCGCCTAAAAAAATTAAACCAATGTTTTTTTGAAATACTGCAGCATAGTCTAGCACGGCCACCATTCTGTGCAAGTGGTTAATAGTACTTTTGCCTGGTAAAAAACCATGTTGATGGTGTGACACCAAGAGAGGCACGATTTGCAACATCCGAGTTGCCAAGATTTTAGAGTATATCTTGGCGTCGACATTAATTAAAGATATAGGCCTATAAGAGCCAGCCAATTCAGTAGGCTTATCTTTTTTCTTAAAAACAACTATGTTAGCATCGTCCCAAGAAGGGGGGGGGGGGGTTACCAGACTGTGCCGCAGTAAAAGTAGCTAGCATATCGTCTTTTATTACTGGAAACAAAATGCGATACAGCTCTAAAGGTTATTTATCTGGTCCGGCTGCTTTTCCAGATGCCAAATCCATAAGGGCAGCCTGTAATTCAACCATAGTAATAGGCGCCTCTAGCTCCTCTCTTATTATGTCGTCCAGCGCGGGCAAATCTATACTGGACAAATATTTTTCGATCATAACTTGGGGTACAACATCTCGAGTATACAATTCTATATAATATTGCTGGAATATCTCCATAATGCCTTCTATAGAGACCACTAAATGACCCTGGTTATCCAACAGGCCCACAATTCTCTGAGATACTTGGCGACCCCGTAGTCTTTGAGCGAGACATCTGCCCACAGCTTCTCCATACTCATACCGTTCAGTTTTGTTTATTTTATACTGGATTGTGATGTCCTTACTCCACACACCATTAATCTTAGTCTTACAACAGGCGACCTTTGTCAGTGCCATCGGGCTATCATTATTAGTGCGGATTACTATAATTAATTTACGCTCAGCCGTTTTTAGATCTAGAATCAAATTCTCAATTACCTCTTTCTTTTTACGCTGTTGAGTCTAGCCATAGCTAAGCGTTTCCCCCCGAATGCCAGCCTTAAGGGAGTCCCAAATCATTGCTTGAGAGGCAGTGCCTCAATTAAATTCCAAAAATTGTTTAACCCATACTCGAATATGGCATTTGTATTCTTCCTCTATTATCAATTTTTTAGAAAAAGTAAATGAACGTTGTGGCCGTACCAAATTAAAACACGGAAGATCAATAACTAGGGGACCGTGGTCTGATGTTATACGTGGTCCAACCTGCATCTTAACCTGAACCAGTAAAAACCTGGATACAAAAATATAATCTAGCCGGACAAACTTATTATGGGGAGAGGAAAAAAAGTATATCCCGGGTCCCACGGATTAGCCACTGGCCACACATCAACCAGGCCATGCTGAGTCAATAATTGATGAAGCGCAGAGAACACTTTTGGTTTTCGACCTTTATAATTAGTAAAATGATAGTCCCAGGTGGATAGCTCGCCATGTATATTAAAGTCTCCTAATAATACCAGTGGAGTGTCCCACAGAGCGAGCTCAACATTAAAAAAATACAAAGTCTGAGCTTCATCAAAATTAGAACCATAAACCGTACACACTATAAGTTTGTTACCTCCTATTATACATTCTGCAATAGCCCAACGGCCTTGATAATCCATAATAATCTGCGCGTACTCGGAGTTCCTGAAGGCCTAGAACATCAGGATGTTCGTACATTTATAATTGAGCTGTTTGAGGAGGCTTTCCCGGATATTAAGGAGTGGAACTTGGCTAAAGAGGTTCAACAAGCACATCGCTTTCCATTTCGCCAACGGCTGATACGGAATGTGCAAGCTGGCAAGGTGGCGCATCCTCGTGATATACTCATTTCATTGAATAACTTTTTGGCAAGACAGGCTTTATATGACCTTGCGCGACCGGAAAAAAAAGCGATCTGGTAAAGGGGTTCCATTTTTTTTTGGTCGCCCAGATTATTGCCACTCAATGGTTGAGAAGCGCTGGCAGCTTCGCCAACTCATTGCACCATCTCAATCCAAGGGTTTGCAGGCTCGTTACTTCACATCCGAAGCATCCGCTAAAGAATATTTGCAGTCTCTGCCTTAAAGGCTTGGTATTTCGGATTTGATGGATGGATTCATTAATAGTACTGTAATAATTTGATGGAGATTTGGACGGTCTGAGCCTCCAGTGAGGCGCTCACACTCATCAAGGGGCGCTAGGCCCTATTGCCTTAGTGATGGGAGAGGGTGTGCTGTGGGGTGGGGGGGCAGCTCTCCGGGGGGGGTTTGGGTAATTGGAGGTGAGGGGGTGGGGGAGCACGGGGGATTGGGTAAAAAATCAGTTCTGAGCACCTGCTGTAGGGATTTAAGAGCAATTCCATTTTGTGTATGTTCTGACGACCATCAACGTGACGATGATGATAATGGCTAATAATCATTTACGGATTTGTTCATTTAATGTTTGTGGCCTGAACAATGTGATGAAGCGGAGACGGGTGAGGGAGGAGATTCGATTAATTAATCCTGATTTCATTTGTTTACAGGAAACTCATATATCCTGGGCCAACCGGAAAGTACTAACTGAGTTTGGATATTCATTGCTAGCTGCATCTAGCCAAGCTATAACGAATCGAGGGGTTGCAATTCTGGGTCGTCAAGTATTGGTTGTGGCTGGTAAAACTAAGGTGGAGGCTCATTAATATCAATGAGCCTCTCGCAATTTGTGAGCCCATTGGAAATGCCAGCCCTCCCAGGGATGGTGGCCAGCTGGGCTCAGCAGACCATGTCTGGGACTGCTTTTAAATGAAGCAGTTTAAAAATAGAATGCAGCCCGTTTTCCACACTATTTAAAAAAAAAAAAAAAGAAAATGAAAAGTTTTAGTTACATTTTTTAAGGGCAGGCAGTGGTCCCTGGGACCACTGCCTGCCCTTAAAAAAATACTTTTGCATGCATTTGCAAAGGGAAGGGGTCCCCTGGGGCTAGCACTGACTTTAACATCAAAAATGTATTTCCACCCAAATAAATCTTTTTATCAGCATAAGGATAATGAATGACTGAGAAAAAAACACAAGTTACTAACAGGTACCATTTATTTTTCAAGCAGCTCTGATGACAGTTTATAGGTCCCTCTGCTAGATTACGATTGTCACTTATGAAGTGCACAGTAACAAAATAATCTATGACAAAAGCAGTAACCACAGACCTATGCACATAAAATACTGCTTTTTAAAATGCATGTTACACGTTCTTTGCAGTAGGCACATTAACCCTCTGTGCTACATTAGTTAAGTGAAAGCTACCACTGAACAAAACTCATCTCTCTCCAGCAGGTACATTAATCACTGGTGTTATCTTGACACTTTTATTGTTGCTCAAAAGCTGCTAATTATACAAGAAACTTTGCTGTGCTTTTAAAACTGCTGCCTACGGACCCCCTGGGAATGTGTCACGGACTCCTGGGGTTCCGTGGACCCCAGTTTGGGAAACACTGGCCTAGAGCATCTGCACCCTCAGCGTTCATTGTGCCCCACCTTGTGTCTGTTTCTGTGAGGCACGCCTGCGCTTCCTAGTAACACCTACTACAAGCTATAGAGAGCACCCCAGCAACCCCAGCGCAGGTTTTGGAGAAGGAATTCATTGGGTAGCAAGAGCTCCCCAGCACACGGCAAGCAACATGGTGACATCAATTGCAGAAGCCATCTTGGATTGGCCTCTTTCAAGCGTTTTGCTTTATTTCATGCTGCTGACAACACACTTGAGGGAATTTCATTGATCTCAACGGATGTATGGTGTTCTGGGCTTCTGGAATCTTCACCTGCTCTGCGGATCGTCCTGGCACCCCAGTGATATTTATTTAGTTTTTGGCTGACACAGGTACTTTGTCTTTGCCGTGACTTGCATGTGTTATTGTATCTTCAGCCGTTTCTCTGTACTACAAGGAGGGGTCCTTGGTAACCACACCTACTATCATTAGCAGGTTTTCTATTTTAACTGCTACATTTTTACTTGTTTACTTGAAAGATCCTTGCTAACTTTATTAATTGTTTTTCACACAAAAAAATAGTTTTTCACAGTTTTACCTCAAAAGACCTTTGCCGCCTTTTCCTTTAGTGGGTCCACACCACATCAAATTACTTAGGTTTCGCCCTTTTTGTCCCAACCAAGCAAGCCTACCATAAATTGGGCACATTGATTTCATTTGCTTGAAAACCACTCCGTGGCAATTGATGCAGGGAGTTACTGTTCTGAACCTAAATTCACACTTTTGTATGGTAGTTTAGGGCTGACAGCTCAGCAAATTCTTGACAACTTGCAACCCGTCGTGAGACCCCGTGGTCAGTCTAGGGATGATTTAATTCACCCCACATAAAACTACTCTATTCCACATAGGAACAATCCATATAAATACACTCCACACTATGCCACATAATATCTATGAGCATAATTTCACTCAATGCCATAAAGTTCCTTCCCACACAACTGGACACAATGTTCCTTGCTTCACACAACTGGACACAATTGCAATGTAATACGCCTCGCATTTGCAAGAGTTTGAACTGTTAGCATTGTTGAACTGTTAGCATTGTAAATGACAATGCCTTTTAATTATCTGTTTTGAAAACCTACAAGCGGTGCGTAAACACGCACTTTATACTTATAGTTGTGCTCACGAGAAGCAAGGCTGGCAGGAACAGCGCCTCTTTTACTGCCAGCCCTGTAAGCAAGGATTATAAGTACAAAGCGCGTGTTTACGTACCGCTTGCAGGTTTTCAAAACAGAAATAAAACACACTGTCATTTACAATGTCAATAGCTCAAACTCTCGCAAATGCGAAACCTATTGTATTGCAAATGCTTGTTAACTTTGCTTCCAGTAAGATTCAGGAGTGGCTACTCAGGTCCTGCAACCCCACCCTTAACGAAGTGCTAGACCTGGCCAAGAGTATAGAGGTCTTTAATCTCCTCAAAAGTATTTACTCCTGCTTTTAGAGTTAATTCTATTACAAACCACAGTTCCCTGACATCAAAGTGATACCTTGTGTGCGGTTTTTAGTAAAGCAAAACCTTCTGCACAGAGAGGAAATACAAAGAAAACTTTGACATACTGTTACAGATGCAGATGTAAGAACCATTAATGGTTGTTCTGCAGTGGGCAAACGCTGCAAGTCTTGCAAAACATTAGGGCACTTCCAAGTGGTGTGCAGGCTTGGCAAAGCTCCCGTGCGCATCAGTAATGTTGATCATCAGTGTGGTTTTGACTGTTGTTAGATTTGGGGGTCTCTAGTTGGCAGAGGTAGGTACCTTTGACCAAATAGGGACCTTTGTGACTAGTCAGGGTAAGGGTAAGGCTACACTTCTAAAATAACCCCTGCTCACCTCCTTGGTAGTCTGGCACGAGCAGACAGGCTTATCTCAGAGGCAGTGTGTTAAGCATTTGTGAACACATACAGTAATGTAATGACAGCACTACAGATGGACACCACACAGGTTGTATATAAAAAAAAGAAGTATTCTTTATATAGGCTTATCACAAGACCACAAACGACAAAAATCCACAATACTGTACTTTAGAATGGTAGAAATAGCTTAGTTCAGTTTAAATGGTAAATGCAACACTTTACGTTCAATGTACCTTTGAATGCGTAACGCTATACAAACAAAAGAGTTGCTGGGAAGGTGATGCGTCGGTTCCTTACACGCAAGAACGGGGAAGTGTTGGTTCCTTACTCTGGAGGAGGTGATGCTTTGGTTCCTTACCAGAGGGGAGGTGTTGCGTCGGTTTCTTACTGCGCTTCTGTGGCGGTGCGACTCGCAGCACCGCGATGCGATGACAATGCAACAAAAATGTTGTCTTCTTCTTGATGCGACAATGAAGGGGCAATGCGTGCACCTCCAACGGCGACTCTGTGAATCTTCTGAGCCGCACAGGCCCAGCGACAAGCTTCTGTGGCGATGAGACGGCCTCAGCTGTGACAGCGTCTGCTGCAACCACAAGACTCTTCTCCGGTGATGCGTGGCGCTCTCAGTGATGCAATGGTGACAGCGGCAGAGGCGACACCCTTACTCAGTGGCTACGGTGGCGACACGCTTCTTCTCCATGAGTCACGCTTCCAGCTCCCAGCAACACGCTCCTCCTCCGTGAGTTGCGCTTCCAGCTCCCAGCGACACGCAGACTCTCAGGAGGCCCAGCACAACAGCAGGCACTTCAAATTCCCAGCAAGGGAATTCAGGGGAGCTGGTTGGTGAAGTCTGTTATACCTGAGACTTCAGCAGGAGGCAAGCTCCATTTCCAAGCCCTTGGAGATCTTCTACAAGATGATGAAAGTTGCACAACGTCCTTTCGCCTTTCTTAGGCAGCCAGGCAACCACTGCAGGCCAATTCTCCAAACAGCACTCAGCTTAGGGATAGTCTCCTCCTTCAGTTTCTCTCTGGTTCTCTCCTCAGCAACGGTTCTTCTGGTTTCCCAGAAGTGATCTAAAGTTCTGGGGTCTGGGTCTCAATATTTATACACATATTCTCTTTGTTCTCTGAAGGCAGAGAGTGTTGTCTGTACCTTGTCTAAACCAATCCTGGTCACTCCTGGAGCACTTTGTAGAAAAGAATCCTTCTTTCCTTTGACAGTGTGGGCCAGGGACATCAGACTCACCACAGGAGGTGGACCCAGCATTGTGGAAGGCAGGCACAGCCCTATTAAGGTCCCAGGTGCTCCCCTCCCACCACTCTACATACAGATGGGTCTATTCAGCCCTGTGCTCACCCACCCGGTCTCCTGGAATCCCCCAGCCCCTGTCATTCAAACTCCAGACAAGGAATACACAACCTTGCAGAGACAGGCTTGGATAGTTAGGCAAGCAAATACCTACTTTCTAAAAGTGGTATTTTCAAACCCAGAATGTTAAAACCAACTTCACTAAAAGATGTATTTTATCATTCTGAGTTCAGGCATACTAAACTCGAATTTCTCCATAGTTCCCTGAGTCAGTTTGATTATAACATCTTATAATCCTAACTGCCCATTCTGGTCTATGGGGAACAGCTTCCTTGAAATAGTGAAAAACGAAGATGGCTGTAATTCACTATTAGGACATGCCACACACACCGGGGCATGTCCTACCTTTTACCTACAATGCACCCTGCCCTTGGGACTACCATGGGGTGACTAATATGCAGAAAAGGGAAGGTTTCGGGGCTAGCAAGTGGGGGCACTTGCCAGTCAATGTGGCAGTACCAGACTGCAGACAGGCTCTGCAATGGCAGACCTGAGACACAATGTTAGAATTAGGGGTCTCTAGTTGGTACAGGTAGGTACTTGTGACAAGCAGGGACCCTCTCCTCTAGTCAAGGCAAGGGAATTACTCTCTCAAAATAACCTCTGCTCACCCTCTAGGCGGCGTGGCGCGAGCAGTCAAGGCTTATTTCAGAGGCGATGTAAGTTAAGCAGTTGTGACAACATTCAGTAACCCACTGACAACACTACAAATGGATAAGTATACTTTATATAGAGTTATCACAAGACCAATAAATGATAAAAAGTATCCACAGTACTATTACATTTCAAGTGTTCAGGTTAAAAGAAGGGGGCGGAGCTAGACAGCAACAAAGATGGCCGCATAGGTCGCAAGCTCCCCCGTCTCGAGAAATATCCGGACAAATATCCTGAGCAAGAGCTGACCACAAGCCGCAGATTATGGCAGATCCGGAGGGCAGAGACTAGCGGGGCACGATATGGATCGACTCTGCCCCAAAAGCTTGGTGTTGAATACCTGAAATCGCAGCTGCGGCCCAGGCCGCGACCTTCAGTGAGAGGAGGGCCGAGGTCTGACCGGGCTTGGCCTGCTGTGCGTTGTTGCGGTCTCGCGGAAGTCGGAGGAGGAGTCCTGCGCGATTCCGAAAAGTTGGATAGAATTGCCTCCCGGAGGTGAGAGAGGCCCGAAGACGAACGGGCCGGAGGCGGAGAGGGTGCAGGGACGGGAGCGCTCCTCCCTGGCGGACCAAGTCGCGAGTCCCGGCGGCACCCCTGTGGGGAGTTAAGCGGTGGCTTGCGGAGGCGCAGTGCCGGTAGTGAAGGCCCGCTGATGAAACCGGTGGCGGCCCTGGGCTGAGCCTGGTACCTCTGGGGTATGCGAAGCCCCACATACATTAAGAAGGCCCGAGGATTCACACTCTCACGCAGGTCGCTAGGACCTGCGTGCTGCCTATGCAGAGGAGCCTATGAACTCCCCAGAACAAATACACGACACGGGGATGCATTGCTGACTCGGGATGGTGTCTTCCCGGATAAAGCCGGAGTAGCAACCCACTCGAACTCACACCAAGAGGACGGGCGGCGGCCGCCATCTTAGCCAACGGAGGGCGATGATATAGGCCCCAAGCCTCGCCTGAGAGGGAGACACCACTGCACAGAGCCTTGGGGAAGGGGCCGGGCTGCTTTACACCTGCGCTGGACAGACAGTACAGGCACCGCAGGTGGGTTCCACCTACTCCCCCACTCCCTTTCACCCCTATGTGTATCTGAGTGGGTACTAGCTCACGGGAGGAGACGACACAGCCGGTGCCGGACCATGTGCATAATGGAGGGCATTAAGTTAGAAGCCACTACCTCCGAGGAGGCCCACGGGGACCCTGCCGTACCCAAACTATCCCGGGCCATCAGACCAGGAACAAAACGGTCCACAGCAGCACACTCGGATTGCGCTGTGTTTCCTTGGCGGCAGGACTGTGCCTGGAACCGTCAACATGGGGCGCACGGATAGATCCCAGCCAAAGCTGTCATTTGATCCTAAAGGCACCAGAGCTACCGATACCACGACGGGCAGGGACGCTGGAGAACGTGCACTGACAGAGGACACTGCATCGCAAGATATCAGAGGACTACTGATCACCATGGAAAAAGGCCTACAGGGAGGTATAGCGTCATTGGGTACGAAGATGGATGCCATAACCTACCGCATGGATCGGATGGCGGAGAGACTGGACAAACAAGCGGAACATATGGACATGGCGGAGCGGCGTATTACGGAGGTGGGGGAGGCACAGACCACGCTGGACTCGGATAACAAACAGATGGCTAGAGCCATGCAGGCATTGATGGATAAGACAGAAGATCTAGAAGCCCGTTCTAGATGCTGCAACCTCCGTCTTACAGGCCTTCCGGATGCTATGCAGACGGGCAACATGGAGCTATCCATAGAAAACCTCCTCAAGACTCTGCATGGAGACTCTGTCTTTTCAGATATGTTCGTCGTAGAGAGGGCGCATTGCTCTCTGGGCCCACGACCCAAGCCTGGGGCCCCACCGAGACCCATAATTGCCAAATTGTTAAATTATAGAGACCGGGACACAGCGCTCCGATTGGCAAGGGAGAAGCAACCATTACAATATGAGGGCTCCACCATTTCGCTATTCCCAGACTTCACTGCAAAGGTACAGGAGGCAAGGCGACAATTTCTCCCAATGAAGAGACAATTGCGTGACATGGGAACTGACTATGCAATGTTGTACCCTGCGAAGCTAAGAACCAACCGACAGGGGAAATCTCTCATCTTCACGGACCCCAAAGAATTGCAGCGGGCGCTGAAGGAGTGCAAAAAGGAGTTGAGACGTTCCCCACACAGAGGATCTGAGGAAGCAGGGAGTTCGCTCGAGGAGCAGGAATGACACTTTGCTCACTTGACACTATGATGCTGTAATTAGTGCCAAGGCGCTACAGGGAACGAACAGATTTTGCAGGAACTACCGAAGAGCTTGGGGACTGCCCACAGAATATGGTAGGACATGCACTGTTGTTTATAGACTAAGGTCACGCTCAAGAAAGTGGAAGAAGGAGGCGGGGGAGGTGGGGGCGGCAATAAGTACAAGAGTTTTCTTATTTTGTCTACACAACTGGACTTTCGCTTGCTACCTCTGCCCACAAGTGTATACCACAGACTTTGGTTGAAGAGGGTATAACCCTTATGGGGGGGAGGGAATTTTGTTTGCATAGAGCGGGGAGAACGGGGCGGGGGGGTTGGGGCAGTAGAGGGTTTGTGGCCTAGTTGGGGATGGGCAGGCGTGGGAGGGACTGGGAGGGAGGGGAGTGGAGCCGAACGGGATTGGGGACGACGGCCCACCGACAGTTTGGTTTTTGAGGTTATTGTTTACACTTTGTCACGTAGGTCAGTTAAAGATGGCTCAGGGCCACAACATGTGCAGATTCCATTATTGCGTGAGATAGACGGGGGATGACACCTGAACCAACCAGATTAGAGACCGTTTTGGATACACTGACTTTGATCACGTGGAAGAGGCCTTAATGACCACAGGAAAGTCAGAAAAGTTCTACAGTACTTAGCTAGATACAAAGTAGACAAAGCTCTTTTGCAGGAGACGCATTTACCAACAGACAGTCGCATACTCCAATATAGGGGCCTCTCCGGCAATGCCCATGCTGCAGGTTTCACATCGCATGCTCGGGGAGTCCTCACATGGGTCAACCCGAAAGCGCGCATGACATGGACACCATTGGCGACAGACAGAGATGGCAGGTACACAATTACCAGGTGTTGTGGTAAAGGGTTAGAGTTCTGTGTAGTTAATATGTACGGGCCCAATTATGATAATCCAGCGTTTTATTCTGAAATAACAACTAAGATAACGACATATTCAGAAGGGGAGATACTCTGGGGAGGGGACTTCAACATGACCAGACACCCACACATGGGCAGATCGGATGGTCCTAATAGACGCCTCGCTGCTTCCGCTAGGGCACTGGAAACACACATGGAACACATGGGCCTGAGAGATGTATGGAGATATAGATATCCCACACAGGGACAGTATACGCACTACTCAGCGCAATTTAATATACATACCCGAATAGACTATTGGTTAGCCAAGCAGTATCTGACCTCGGCCATACAAAAATGCGAGGTGTTACCTCGCACGTATTCCGACCACTCACCGGTATTGATATCTATAGCAACGCCGGAGAGAAGGATCCCGCCATTCATGTGGCGTTTCCCCCCTATTCCTTACTAGATGCCTCCTTCAAGGAGGAACTGGCTACAGACATCGAAACATTCTTTGAGGCTAATGAGGGGTCAGTGCCGTCGGTACAAACTGTCTGGGAGGCGTTTCAACTCTACATAAGAGGTGTCACAATATCCAAGCACTCGGGGGTTCTAAAATCAATTAGGAGCAGGCTACAGACACTGGAAACCAAGCTCAGGGAGCTGGAGAGAAGCCAATTGCAAAATCCCAGCGAAACTCTTACCAGAGAACTAACAGAAACAGTGCGAGACGACAACGAGGAGGCAGATTTAGAGGTTAAGCACTTGGGGGAAATACGCTACCGCTAGAGCGTATGGGGAAAGCGAACGGCCAGGCGCGGTGCTGGCAATTTTTTGGGACATGGAGCAGGCCTTCGACTCTGTCGAGTGGCCTTTTCTGCAGCATGTGCTGAACCGCATGGGGGTGGGGCAACTCTTCCTACAACTCCTGGCTACACTATATACTACTCCAACAGCTCGGGTGCGCATCGGATCGTTGGTCACTGGCGCTATTCCGATAGAGAGGGGCACGAGGCAGGGATGCCCTATATCCCCCATTTTATATGCCTTGGTGGCAAAACCTTTGACCTGCGCCTTACGCGTATACCACGGCCATAGAAGCATACGGTTTCCCACATTTAAATTGATAGTTTCAACATACGCAGATGACACGCTGTTATATGTTAGAGATCCAGAAACCCATTTACCAGCGGTTTTACGCGAGGTGGTGCTGTTTGGCTCACTATCTGGTATATGTGTAAACTGGAACAAGTCATTAATGTTCCCACTTACTCCGGCTACGAAGAAATTCGACCCGGAATACCCCATACAATGGACCACTGACAGTACGATATTTAGGGATCCGATTACATACGGACCCGGACATACTATTGAGGGAAAATTATGGCACCGCAATTTCTAAATTAGAAGAAGATATTGAAAGATGGATAACATTGCCACTGTCACTTCTGGGGAGGGTGGCCCTTATGAAGATGGTAGTACTGCCACATCTACGATTTTTGTTTTGTAACATAACTATGGCATTATCCACAAACTTTTTTGCACAGCTGCGAGCTCTAATGGTGCACCGGGCTTGGGCTTGGAAGCAACCTAGGGTCACCTGGTCTATCCTCATACTACCCTATGCGGTGGGAGGACTGAGCGCTCCGGACTTGGAGTTATATTACAGAGCGGCGCAGGCGGCACCTGCATATCATTGGATACATGGCCAGAGGAACATACCCCACGTCCGTATGGAGGCAATAGTTGCTGACCCCATGCCGTTACCTGCACTGCTGACACTTCCGCGAGACCGCCGAACCGGCTTTCTTGATTCCCTGAATGCGATCATACACGCTTGGCACCACATGATGGAGGCACAGGCGTGCAGTCTACTGTGCGCTCCGGCGGCGGCGATCGAATGGGCCTACTGGTTGTCTCCATGTAAGGAAAGGGCAGTGTGGAAAGTGCTAAAAGCCCGGAATATACACACGATGGGGGAAATGTTGAGGGCGGGGTGGAACGCTCCTGGGACCAGGTGGAGGTAGGCGAAGATGGCGGACAGATGCTGGGGCGGTTTCAGTTCCACAGAGTATGGCGTGCGCTGAGGGCGCTACTGGGGGAAGAGATGGAGGAGCCACAAACGGTCACAGCCTTTGACTACGTGGTTGCAGCCAAGTCACCTGTCAGCTTAATAGCTAGACTATATTCTATAACATTAGTGGAAAGAACGGCAGAATATGCCAAGCCGAGGCTGGCGTGGAAAACAGACCTACAAAGGGACCTGGATGAGGAGGTATGGCAATATTGTTGTACCAGCACTAAGCGCATATCGCTAAATGGCAGACACAGGTTAGTCCATTTCAAATACCTGAACAGAACCTATTACTCGCCGGACAGGCAACGATACTGTGGTCCCCCGAGTGGTGGCCCTTGGAACTGGGACCTGTCCCCAGCCCTAAACAGACCGTTAAAAACTTGGGGGTGCTATTAGATCAAGCACTAACACTTAAAGATCATGTGAACCAAGTGGCCGGCACCTGTTTTCGTGTCATTGGACTGCTGAGAAGGGTTTTTCCATACTTACCCGACAGCCATAGGAAGACACTGGTCCAGGCACTAGTCATCAGCAGATTGGACTATTGCAATGGTCTTCTCTTGTCAGCTAATGAGGAACATCTTAACAAATTGCAGATAGTCCAAAATACTGCGGCGAGGCTTGTCCTTAATGCTCCACCTAGGACTCCCTCCCGCCCTCTGTTGACTAGACTCCACTGGCTCCCAGTGCGGCAACGCATTAAGTTTAAAATCCTATGTGCAATTCACAAATGTCTGTCAGGTACTGGCCCTAAGTATCTGACAAAAAATGTCTTACCCTATGTTCCTGGACGCTCCTTACGCTCCAGCAATTTGCAGTTAATACAGGTACCCAGAATTAAAAGATCTAGACAGGGAGGCCGTGCCCTCGCCCACACGGGACCTGTTCGCTGGAACTCACTGCCTCATATGCTGAGACAAATCACCAACCATTTAACCTTCCGAAAGTCTCTTAAAACTCATCTATTCACAAATATTTAATTAACTTAAATCAGGAGTCTAATAAATCCCCCTGACCATGGACCAGCATAAGTTATATTCTTCTAGAGGCACAAGCGCGGAGATACCCCTTCGGGGGTCGAATCAGGCGCTATATAAGAATATAAATATAAATAGGATACAAGCTGTGAGACAGCCCTGCCTGTGAGAGATGCGGGTCGCTGGTAGCGGACTTCCTACATGTGGCGTGGCACTGCCCGGAGGTACAGGCTTTTTGGCAGGCAGTGTATGGGGAGGTAAATAGTACTGTGGGGCTGACATTGACACCTGACCATTTATTGGCGATATTGGGATATTCCAAGCCCCTACGCCCGACGCATAGACGGTTGGTTGACATGGTCTTCATGCTAGCGAAGAGGTGCGTAGCGATGAGGTGGATGAAGGGCCCTCCCCTCAGACTGTCCCACTGGACCAGGGAAATGATGTATTGTTGTACACAGACGGAACTCTATAGTGAATTGTTACCACCCAGGAATAGACCTAAAAACTTTTGGTCCTGCTTTATAGAACGTAGACAGGCACAGAGTGGCTCTGGAGACGAAGGGGGGGATGTGCAAATGGTAGAAACCGAGAGCGTAGCAGCTGAGGAAGCGATTGCTGTAGATACACTATTAGGCGAATTGAATTGAGGATGGTCGGGTATACATGGAAACGCATGAAGGATATACGGGAGGGGCTATGCTTACTAGAGGCTGTGATGGGTAGAAGTGTCTGCACACAATTAGGAGAAGGACACCAGAGAATACGCGTAACAGACGACACGCCAATAAAGCAAATGCTGATGATGGAATGTAAGAAAGAACATGCACTTTGTCGACGATATGTACTTTTGATACTGCCTGTGATGGTTGTTGTTTTGTTTATGTTTTTCTCTTTTTTGAAAATGCCAATAAACATATTATAAAAAAAAAGTGTTCAGGTTAAAAAGGCTTAATTCAAGGTTCTGGGCGAGCCGGTAGCCTTATCCGGCTACAGCGTTGCTGAAAAGGACACAGAGTCTAACAAATCCAGCGGACCGCGGCGGTCCGGGCCCACTCAAATGGTCGACAGACTAAGTCACAGTACCTTTTCCTTGAGGCGGCGGGCACGGATGTGCGAGACGGTTCCGGGTTTGTCGCGGTGTAGAAAAAGAAAGCATTTCCGGTCACGGTGTCCTTCCAGTCGCGGTGCAGGCTACGCTCGTTGGCGGCGTCGAGACGGAGTCGGTGAGCTCAGAGTGTGCGTTGGTCGAGGCGGACATTGCTCATTGCGGTGCTTCCAGCTTTACGGTCCGGTGAAAGAGCCGGAGTTCGGGAGCTGGCGTCGGTCAGTCCGGACAGTGGTGCGAGTCGGGCGGTGCGTCGCAAAGTGTGCAATATTGTATAAACCACAGGAGCAAAAATCCATCAACCACGTTGGGATTGGGGTAGATAATCTGATATAACATTATGGAATCCCAACTGGTATAATTCTGCGGACAGTTACAAAGGATATGTTATAAACATTATCGGAAAGGAAGTAAGGAGACTCTTTCGTAGTTTTAGATGTGCTCATGGAATCATATTTTATCAAAAACAAGGAAGGGTGTGTATTGCGCCTAAGATTGCGCTGAGTAGTCGACAGCGTTTCGATCCTCATTAATTGGGATCTTCATCAGGACTGGGTAGAGTTGTCGACAGTGCTGGAGATAATTTCAAGTCGTGTAGGGTCGATGGTTCGAGGATTCCGTATGACTGGGGATGCCTTGTAGTGGACCCGTAAGCAGTTTCCGGAGGGGACTGCTGGTGGAGTTGGGTCGATAATCTGTATGACTGTGGAAAATCTGTAGGTAGGGTGAAGCGGGGCAATTTGGAAGACTCACGTCCGGCAGGATCTATGCTCAGGTCAGTGGTCCGATCCTGGGGTGATCGGTAGCGGGAGAATGAATCTATTTCTATCCGGCTGGCAGGTCTGAGTCTCAGTAAATCCGACGTTGCCAACACTACCTTTGTGCACACACTTTTTCACTATCCCTATACCTGCACGCACCCAAACGGCTTCTCTAAAAAGATCTCCGATAAAGAGCCCAGAAACGGTTAGCCCGTCGAGCATTGCAGCGCCGGCCCGACGAGGAGCAAGGCCCAATGATGAAGCATGACACCTCTCGGGGTGTGCGAGGGCAACATGACAAAAGATTTGTCTTTCCCATCTCCTTCCCCTTCTAGGAACTGCACTCTCCTTGCGTTACATGCTGTAGTGGAGCCATGTGTGTAGGACTGGTTTAAAAATTAGGCTCCCAGTCCCAACCCCCCTTTTTTTCATACGGACTCAGGTTCACCAATCACTATCCTCCATTACACTACCTTCCATGATAAATGGGGTCCGGAAAAAGTTCTCACTACATCTGATATTAATCCTAAAACATTTGGTGAGAAACGCAAAGGAATGTTAAGTTTCTTTTCAGCTAAAATACAGTATCTCAATAGGGAAACCATTACCAAAGTGTATGTTGCCATCAAAGGTAAAAACATCATTTTCTGGCAGGCTACAGCCAAAAAAGTCAATACCTAGTTCCTGTTACATACACTCCTATAGTGGTTGGCAACATGCCTGTGAAGTCAATATGTAGACCGGTGGAACCGCTTGAGGCAATTCTGGATAGGCAAAAGGAGCTCTTCAGTGAACAAGTTGGGACAGTCTAGGGTTTTGTGCATGATATCAGGGTCAAAACGAATTCTAAACCACTTCTTCTTAAGGTACAACAAATTACTTTGTCTGTCAGAGAAGTGCTTAGATAAATGCTTAAAGATATTTGCACCCAAGACATTATAGCTCCTTTAGAGTTATCACAGTAGGTGGCTCGAGACATAGTTGGACAAAAAAAACAATTAGGCAAGATCAGGCTCTGTGCTGACTTGAGAAATCTGAACACTAACATTTTAGTAGACTGCCAACCCCTACCTAGGATACAGGAGATGTTGGCTAACTTGGGTAGTTTGCCCTTGATGAGGCCCTCAGGAGCTTACAGCATTTGACACACCTTTTGGTGCTCAATAAATATCGAAGATGCATTAAGAAACAATGTCCTGACAGGTAATAGTGTACAGTCAATTAATTATGCATGCACACAGCATTGCTGACAAGGAAAGAAGGAGAGTACTCGTTGAATTGAATAAAGATAGTTAATCATCTTATATTGTAACACAAGTTCATGGTCGGATATATACAGTTTCAGGCAGCACTGCATAAAATGAATTGGTGACAACCATAATATACTTGGTGCTAAAAAAGTGTCTGTGGTGAAAGTGGCGACGCAAGTGAAGGAGTGAACAGCATGGACGGCGCATTGTGAACAAAGTGCAAGTAATTTACAGTGAGTAGCTCAATTCGTGTGACAAAGTGATATCACAGATTACAAAGTTCTTTCAATTTGATGATGAGCCACATTGGAGAAGTACGCCTGTTAATAAGCTGTTAGGTCGACAGCGTTTCGATCCATGTTAGTTCGGATCGTCATCAGGACTTGGTTGTCTGAGTAGGGGCGTGCTGCAAGGTAAAGGAAATGTATTTTCGGGGGGGGGGGAACAAAGGGACTGGGAAGGGGATGGGGGAGCGTAAGCAGGTCAGGTCGGGGATTACCTGAAGTTGAAATCCGATGCGCAGAGAGAAGATCGTCTGGGGGTTACGCTGGGGCCTGCATGGGGGCACTGTAATTAAAAGTGGACAGTGAGAAACGTAACTGGTCGGGAAACCAATGTTAATTGAGTGAGGGCCATAAGCAAGAAGTACTAACGGGTCTGGATGTGTTGGGCGGCCGTCTGTGATCAGCCGATGGTCGAGCACAGGTCCTATGGAAAGGGAGACAGATACGGGGCGGTCACAGGTTGGCCGCGAGTGGTAGCAAGGAACAATAAGTCAAACGGAATCATGCCGTATGTCCAGAAGGATGAGTTATAACGGGGTAGACCCTACAAACTATCTGACCTGGGTCAGTTGAACAGGTACGTATAAAGTGGTCAGAGTCTATTGCTTTACTAAACATCAAATGTCACAAATAAACATGGCATAACTTGAATTGTAATAGTTCATAGATCCAGTGCGTATTTTATTTTCATACATGGTTAACTGGATACTTAATATCAATCAATGGGTACCCAAAGTTATTGAGTTACACAGTCATATAAACAAGCATATCAATTATTTCATTGAATCAAATAGTCTTATAAGCATAAATGGAAAACAATTCATTTGTGATTCCTCATAAAGATAGCTTGAGATTGTCAAGAAACATCACATATTATTCGCATGGTAATTTGACAATGCGCTCAAAGTGAACAGAGAAAGGAGGTAATTAGAAGGGATGGGTGTGATGGAATGAGGTGGGGACTGGGTAAAGGTGTTGTGATCATGTAACAATCACAGTGAAATTCTGTGCAACCTTTACAGTCTAATTTAGATCAATAGTTCCATAAAACTCTTCAACATAGGATCCGTATTACTCCATAGCTTTCTCCTATGTTTAGAGAAGTGGCGTGGTCTGGTCGTCTACGTTTCTACCCCTGGTGTAAGGGTTAATGGAAACCTCATGCTGGGGTCTTCATCAGGACACAAAAAGAACAGGAGCGCCTATGAATAATATAATTAAAATGAATATATCGAACTAATACCCTAATTCATTAGTACAGTAGGACTGGGCTAGGAATCAAATGCATACTTTACGTAAGGCCATCCAGTGGCTCTTAGGTTAGGACCTTCAGGGGTTCCTGTGTGGGAAGATATACCTGCAATTAATCAGAAGGATCGGTTTTAGACTGAGGTTGAGGGGGAACCTCCCCTGGATACATATGGATGGGAATGTTGACAGGGGAGACACTTACTGGGTCGTTGGAGCTTTCCAGTGTCTATGTCTTGTATTAGCAAATTCGTCGTGGTCACACGATGGCCAAAAGGGTGCGCCGGACGTCACACTCCCCGGTGGTTTCTGGAGAATGAGATAAATTCCGTATAAGGGTCTAGTGGGTTAGAACTGTCGTCGCGCTCGGGTGGCGGGGTGAGGGTCTATTCAGGATAGCGGAATAGAACTCGCAATCCATTGTAATGAATAAGGACCCATTAATAATGCCAGGGTTATATAGTACATGAAAGGGTCTGGTGGGTGTCATATACAGTTGAGTAGGAAAAGGTTAGTGGTAATTATCGTGTGAAATTAGGAGCCCCATTGGTGATAAAGGGAAGACTTCGCATTGCAGATAAAAGTGCACCTCCATAAGCAAGGCCGCTTGCGTTGTGCGCAGGGGCGGGTTGCGAGCACTAGGCAAAGTAGACTGTGCATTGTATGCACACCTCTAAGTAGTATGAGGTGAATCCGCTTGTGTTGTACACAGGAGACGGTAGTGACCATGAACTCGGCCTCGCCGGTAGTGGTCGGCTGAGGGCGGAAGGTTTGGATTCAGAAGCCTGAGTTAAACTGTGTTAGGCGTGTAAGGGTCAATCGTGATGGCGGATTGAGGGCGAGCGCTTACCTAATCTTCACCTAGAACATCCTGTGAGCATCGTCCACGGTCGGCTGCCGGACAGTGACTGGGCTGCCTCGAGGTGCAGCAGCAGAATACTGTCTGGAGGCTCGTCCGACGGCAGCCAATCATGAGGCAGTGCTCGGTCCTCACAAGGGATCGTGGTTAAAGATGCTATTATGAGTACCTTGGTCCCTAAAGCAAACGTGATGGAAATCTATGCCGTCACAGGGCCTCGTCTAGCATTGAGGTAAATTGTTGAAATTGGTAACACAGAACAAGGGAAACCTTAATTCGACGTGGCTAAATCAGTGTTCGCTGAGTAATTATACCTAAACAGGAATGAAGTCTGCATACAAGGGACGTAATTCTGTTGAATGTACAAAGACAAGACTCGAACAAATTGCATGCATCTTGGTTGATTGGTCTTATTAAACCTATATATATATCATGAAAACATATAAATCAGACGCAAACATAGTTGTTGTCAAAGTCTTGATGGTGGTTATGCAACTTCAGTCAATTAGCTCGGAAAGGGTGAAAACTACTTACAAGCAGCATAAGCAAGTGGAGCAAGTGGACATAACCATTTAGTATGCAGGCAAAATTAAAAACATAGTCCTAGAGGTGGTTGTACATTGTACCTAAAATGTATCTGGTCTTAAAATACATGTAAAGGAAGAACCATTGAGCATACAGGCAAAGTTATAACCATAGTCCTAGATGTAGTTGTACATTGTACCTAAAGTGTATCTGGTCTTAAGGTACATATATAGGAGGAGGGATTATCTCAACGAAAACCGGACTATAGATTTGTGTATTAATCAGGGTCAATCAAAGCCATCTGAGCAAATGTGGCATCCAATTCATTCAATCCATTCTGGACGGAGTCAAAGGACTGCATCCACTTGCAGTCCTGCAGCACCCACTACGCCGGACACACACTCGACCCCGTCTTCTCATTCAGCAAGGACATCGCCTTCAGCCACGCCACCGGACTCCACTGGACGGACCACAGTTGCGTCCACTTCAGCTTCGCAAGGACCACGATCCACCACCACCAGCAACATACTGCACGCAGAAGCTGGAACAAGATCACAGCCGACCAGCTCGCGTCCTCCCTGAGCACGAACCCCCCCACCAGCACAACGAACCCTAGCCAGGCGGCCACCAACCTCACGACGTGGATCAGCGACTGCGCAGACGAGCTCGCCCCCCTGAGGACCCAGCCCAGCAGACCCGGCAGCAAGAAAGCCCCATGGTTCACCGACGAACTCAAGAGCTCCAAGAAGAACTGCCGAGCCCTCGAGAGAACCTGGCGCAGAGACCCAACACCGGACAACATGACTGCCCTCAAGCTCGCCACCCGGAAACACCACCAACTCATCCGCGCCACCAAGAAAACTGCTTTCAAGGAACGACTGGACAACAACGCACACAACAGCAAAGAACTCTTCAACATCATCAAAGAGCTCTCCAACCCCAACGCCGGAAACAACGACATCACCCCTTCGCAAGACCTCTGCAACTCCCTCGCCTCCTACTTCCACAACAAGATCGCGGACATACACAACAGCTTCAGCACTCAACCGACGAGCACCACGACCGAACCACCGCCCCCCACCACCACCCTCCGCGCCTGGACTCCGATCAGCACCGAAGACACCATCCGCACGATGAACTCCATCCACTCCGGATCTCCGACCGACCCCTGCCCTCACCACGTCTTCAACAAGGCCGACGCTATCATCGCACCCCACCTACGGGACATCATCAACACCTCCTTCGACACCGCCACCTTCCCGGAGAGCTGGAAGCACGCCGAACTCAGCTCTCTACTCAAGAAGCCATCGGCTGACCCCACCGACCTCAAGAACTACCGCCCCATCTCGCTGCTCCCGTTTCCTGCAAAAGTCATCGAGAAGACCGTCAACAAGCAACTGGCCGCCTTCCTCGAGACGAACGGATCCCTCGACCCCTCGCAGTCCGGCTTCCGGGCCAACCACAGCACCGAGACCGCCCTGATCGCAGCCACCGATGACATCCGAGCGCTGCTCGACAACGGAGAAACAGCGGCCCTCATCCTCCTCAACCTCTCCGCGGCCTTCAACACTGTCTGCCATCGTACCCTAGTACAACGCCTCAGCAACGTCGGAGTCCAGGAGAAGGCACTGGAGTGGATCATCTCCTTCCTCGCTGGAAGAACACAGAGAGTCCGCCTCCCCCCGTTCAGATCTGAAGCCACCGAAGTCATCTGCGGCGTCCCTCAAGGCTCCTCGCTCAGTCCGACTCTCTTCAACATCTACATGAGCCCCCTCGCAGACATCGCACGCCAGCACAACCTCAACATCATCTCCTACGCCGACGACACCCAGCTGATCCTCTCCCTTACCAACGACCCCGCCACCGCCAGAGCCAACCTTCACGAAGGGATGAAAGAGGTAGCCGATTGGATGAAGAACAGCCGCCTGAAACTGAACTCGGACAAGACGGAAGTCCTCATCCTGGGATCCTCACCCTCCGCCTGGGACGACTCCTGGTGGCCCCCCGCCCTAGGCAGCGCACCCAAACCAACAGACCACGCACGCAACCTGGGCTTCATCCTGGACTCCTCCCTCTCCATGACGAGACAAGTCAACGCCGTCTCCTCGTCATGCTTCAATATCCTGCGCATGCTACGTAAGATCTTCCGGTGGATCCCCACCGAGACCAGGAAGACGGTCACCCAGGCCCTCGTCACCAGCCGTCTGGACTACGGCAACACCCTCTACGCCGGAACCACCGCCAAACTCCAGAAGAGACTCCAGCGGATCCAGAACGCCTCAGCACGACTCATCCTGGACATCCCCCGTCGCAGCCACATCTCCGGACACCTGAGAGATCTACATTGGCTTCCGGTCAACAAGAGAATCACCTTCCGTCTCCTCACCCACGCACACAAAGCCCTACACAGCCAAGGACCAGGATACCTCAACAGCCGCCTCAACTTCTACGCTCCCAAACGCCAGCTCTGTTCGACCAGCCACGCCCTCGCCGCTGTCCCCCGCATCCGCAGAGCCACCACAGGGGGACGATCCTTCTCCTACCTCGCCGCCAAGACTTGGAACTCCCTCCCCACCCACCTCCGCCTGACCCAGGACCACCTCGCCTTCAGGAAGCAACTCAAGACCTGGTTGTTCGAGCAGTAGCAGATTCCCCCCCCCCCCCTCTCCCAGCGCCTTGAGACCCTCTGGGTGTGTAGTGCGCTATATAAATACGATGATTGATTGATTGATTGACTTGCATTCTCTTATATTCATGATAGAGTTAAGGTCACCCCCCCCGTGGACCCAGCGTGATTTTCTCAATAACAACCCACTTCAAAGATTCTGGTGTGTGGGTGTTTGCTAGAAAATGGTCAACCAAGGGTGCCCCTGTCGTTTGACATCTTATTCTACTGCAATGTTGCAGTATCCGGTTCTTTATTTTTTGTTTAGTTTGTCCAATATAAATGTAACCGCAAGGGCAAAAGATCGCATAGATCACTCCATTGCTGTTGCAGTTCGGGAATGATTTTAGGGAAACAGTCAGGTTATTGTGTGTGATTGTCTTGGTTTCTAGACATAGTGCGCATGCCTTACAGTTGCTGCATTTATAGTTTCCAAGTGTGACAGGTAAGTTCAGCATTGATTGAATGGTGGGGACCGGTGGACTATCCAGCATAGAACGTACTACGCAGTTTCTGACACTTTTAGCCCTTTTGAAAGCGTGCATTGGCGGATTAGGCATTTCAATGGCATCTGACACAATGTTCCAATGTTTGTTAATTATCTTCCTTATTTCGTGGCTCTTGCTGCAATAGGCAGTAACACAGATCATCCTGTCTTCTGGAGTATTTCAATTTTTGGGTACAAGCAAGTTTTCTCTGTTGTAAAACCAGGCCCGTTTACGTGCCCTTTTGACCAGCCTTTTAGGGTAGCCTCTTTCGAGCAGACGGGAGATAAGTTCATCCGATTCAGCAAAGTAGTCCTCCTTCAGGGTACAGTTCCTCCGGATCCGGAGGAACTGGCCAAAGGGTAAGTTGTCACGTAAGGCCCGGGTGTGGTGGCTTGAGTATCTTAACAGCGTATTTCGCTCAGTTGGTTTTCTGTACAGGGTCGTGTACAGGGCTCCATCTCTTTCTCTAATGCTGATGTCCAAAAAGTCAATTGATTCATTGCTGCAACTAGAGGTGAATTGGATGTCCTGCGATTGAGTATTAAGCCATTGAGTGAACGACTCAAGTTCATGTTGTTGTCCTGTCCAGATGATCAGAATGTCATCTATGTAACGACGGTATTCTGAGATGTTATTGAGATACGGATTGTGCGGGGAGAGAATGTGGTGTTGTTCATAGTCACTCATATAAAGAATAGCCAGGTCAGGGGCAAAAGCTGCCCCCATGGCTACACCTTTACTTTGCACGAAGAATTTATTTTGGAATACAAAAAAATTTTTGGTCATGGCAATCTCCAATAAGTCAATTAGAAATTCTGTCGGGACTTCTGTTGGTTGCGGTCTTGAAGCCAAGGCTCTCCGTATCGTTGTTAGCGCTGGGCCCTGGGGAATGCTCGTGTATAATGACACAATATCCATTGTGACAAGCAGTTGATTGTTCTTGTCACCTGCATGGTGTCCCTCAGGTACGTCGGAGTTGCTTCTGCCAGTGGTTTTAAAAAAACATCCACATATTTGCAGAGTGGCTCTAAAAGAGAGCCACAGCCCGATATAATAGGGAGGGGGCGATAGTGTTCTTGGTTTGCTAGTTGTCTTTGAATTTCAAGATCATATTTCGTAGTACTCATCACGACTATTCCACCCCCCTTATCCGCCGGTTTAATGACTATGTCACTGTTGTTTTTCTGCCATCGGAAGATTATAAGGGATGAATTGAGATTGATTCTTGAGGTCCATTACATCTCTAAGTACCAGACGTTCAAATGCCAGAATTTCCGGTGGCATAGTGTATGAAGGGGGATTGAATGTGGAAGGTGGGCGGAAGGGAGACAGTGTCACCCTTCTTCTCTACTCCAGCTACCATCCGCGCGGTTTACGTGATGGATTACCGTATGGCCAGTTCCTGCGGATCCGCCACAACTGCAAATGGCGTAAAGATTATTTCAAAGAGGCAGATATCCTGACAAAAAAGCTAATACATCGAGGCTATCGCAGACGTCTGTTGACCAGAGCCAAGAAAAGAGCCTGGTACTGTCACAGAGACCTTCTCCTCACCACCCAGCCCAAGAAATCTATGACCAGGATCCCATTCGTCTCAAAATTCAGTCCCCACAGCAACAAGATCAACACAATTATCAAGAAAAACTGGCCCTTACTACGCTCACATGAACAATTCCAGGAAGCCCTGCTATTCTCTTACCAACGCGGCAATAGCCTGACCAGTCATCTGGTACATGCCATCACGAGGCCACAAACTACCCACGGAAGAAATACCATTACAGCTGCCTGGGGCCTTGATCCGATCGTGGGTCATTACAGATGCCAAAGCTGTAGTGTGTGCAACCTGACCGTCAACACAAAAGAATTTACATTCAATGGCCGATCTCACAAACTGAACAAGTATACTAATTGCAGATCACAAAATGTCATCTATGTGATCAAATGCCCATGCGACCTCATCTACATTGGCCAGACGACACAAATGATTAAGCAACTAATCATTCAGCATAAAAGCAGGATCAACTGCAAAACATTGACAGCACCCCTGGTGGCACACTATTTAGAACTGGGACATCTGGACACAGACATTCTTTGGCAAGTGATTGAGAAACCCACATTGCCTACTCGTGGAGGTGACATCAAATTTCTTCTAAACAAGGCGGAGTGTAAATGGATGACCATTTGTGACTCGGTCAACCATGGACTCAATACAATTGACGAATGGAACAGCACTGTAACCACCTGAAGTGATTGACGTTCTACTGCCCCTCTGAGACTCTCCTACCACCTGTCGTTGTTCTTGGGCCCTTAACTCCCACTGTTCCCGCTAGTGACCTATCAACACTACACTTGATATCACCTGCTGCTTCAGTCTAAAACTGTATAGTCCTGTTGAACAATTGTATAAAATGCCTTTATTTGACCAAACTGAATATAATGCTTGTGTGTGATACAACTGCCCACGGTTTATCCGGACGATCATGTATTAATTGTTAGGAATTCTGGCTTGGTTACCGATACTTAAATTGTTTGCACTATGTTCCGTAACTTATATGATTGGTTTTCCATGGTGATTAACATTAACACCTTGCAGGTCTCCCGTTAATGCGCCGAGTCGGCATTGCAGACTCAGCACTATCCAAACGCCTCCTTCTTACTCCTGGTGCCCTCCCCTCCCCTCCCCGTCTCCCCATCCCACCCGGCGGTCACGTCACCTAGTGCACGCCCAGTCTACTCCCTCATCTCCGGCACTCGCACAAACCACGCCCATACGAGGAAGTAAATACCATCACCTCGTCGCCCCTCGGTTACCAAACCTCCGGATTCATTCCTGCCCCGGCATGCTGATTCTACAAGGTATGTCTTATTCTAGCCCTTCTGGACATACGGCATGATTCCGTTTGACTTATTGCTCCTTGCTACCACTCGTGGCCAACCTGTGACCGCCCGTATCTGTCTCCCTTTCCATAGGACCCATGCTCGACCATCGGCTGATCACAGACGGCCGCCCAACGCATCCAGACCCGTTAGTACTTCTTGCTTATGGCCCTCACTCAATTAACATTGGTTTCCCGACCAGTTACGTTTCTCACTGTCCACTTTTATTTACAGTGCCCCCATGCAGGCCCCAGCGTAACCCCCAGACGATCTTCTCTCTGCGCATCGGATTTCAACTTCAGGTAATCCCCGACCTGACCTGCTTACGCTCCCCCATCCCCTTCCCAGTCCCTTTGTCCCCCCCCCCCGAAAATACATTTCCTTTACCTTGCAGCACGCCCCTACTCAGACAACCAAGTCCTGATGACGATCCGAACTAACATGGATCGAAACGCTGTCGACCTAACAGCTTATTAACAGGCGTACTTCTCCAATGTGGCTCATCATCAAATTGAAAGAACTTTGTAATCTGTGATATCACTTTGTCACACGAATTGAGCTACTCACTGTAAATTACTTGCACTTTGTTCACAATGCGCCGTCCATGCTGTTCACTCCTTCACTTGCGTCGCCACTTTCACCACAGACACTTTTTTAGCACCAAGCATATTATGGTTGTCACCAATTCATTTTATGCAGTGCTGCCTGAAACTGTATATATCCGACTATGAACTTGTGTTACAATATAAGATGATTAACTATCTTTATTCAATTCAACAAGTACTCTCCTTCTTTCCTTGTCAGCAATGCTGTATGCATGCATAATTAATTGACTGTACACTATTACCTGTCAGGACATTGTTTCTTAATGCATCTTCCTTACCCAGTCCTGAATTGGTATATGGGTCACACTCCTGTAAACTTTACTATAAATATCGAAGGCTACCGTTTGGGCTGACATCAGCTGTCAGCGTCGTTCAAAAACGTATTGAAGTTTTGCTTGCAGATTTATAAAGGGCCCAGGCCTACCAGGAAGATATATTGGTCTTTGCTTAATCTATAGAAAAAGACAATATAATTCTTGACAGGTGTTGTCTATTCCAATGCACTGGGGCATAACAGTTAGGAAGGACTAGTGTACATTTGCCACCAAATTATTGGAAAATTTGGGGCACACCCTATCAGAATCTGGCATCCAACCCAATATTTTCTTTAGCGAAGGCCATTAAGGAGGCAGCGCACCCACATACACTGATGCGCTTCGCTTCTTTTTAGGTCTTGTCGAATACTATGCACTTTTCATTCCAGGATATACCCTAGCTGTAAAACCCCTCAGGTATTTTTACTTGGGAAAGGACAGACTTTTTTGGTCTGAGGAGGTACAAACTGCGTTCGTTAAGGTAAATGACTTAATTGTAGAAGCACCAGAACTCTCTGCATTCAGGGAAGACTGCACTTTAAAAAATCACAGTAGATGCCAGTCTTCAGGCGCTACGTGCTGTATGTTTTGAGCCAGAAAGTAGGGGGTCAAAGAATATAGCTTCTGCCTCCAGATCCATCAGGAATTTTGAGAACCAGTACAGCACCATAGAAAGGGAGGCACATGCATCTGGGCAGTTCAAAAGATCAAGATGTACATCTGGGGCAAGTGATTTGAACTTAATATGGACCATAAACCCTTAGTTTTCATCTTTACAGGGGGCATTCATACCAATATATCAGCAACCAGACTTGTGTAAAAACTACACAAATACACTCTATCAGCCATGTGTAATGGGGAGGGGGGGAACTTCAGGGCAGACTACCTTTCCTGGATGCCATTGCCAGTTGGATGAAGATAATGACATTGAGGACATTGAATGTGTTGCTTTATTGATGCTACTCATGCTTTCCAAGGTGGGTAGTCCACATTTACAGCTGATGAGTGGTTAAAAGCATGTCTAGGGGACGAGGTGGTGAAACAAGCTTGCACATACATTGTTGAAGGTTGACCTGTTAGATGTTTACAGGGTGATTTAAAAACATTTGCAGAAGTAGCGAGCAAGCTGTCACTTGTCAGTGGGCTGATTTTGAGAGGTTATTTACATGCCCCACCCTCCAAAATGCACCCCTCTATCATTTCCAAGGCACATCAGGGGTTTCTAGGCACCACTAAGACATGAAAGAGTATCAAGGAACACTACTAGTGTCCAGAGTGCTTACTTTCAGGTCAACACTAGAAGTTGAACAAGACGCCGTTGCATCCTGTTCCATTTCACAACTCGCCCTGGGAAAACAAGGTCTCGACTTTTCAGAACCTTATGTCACCTTACCAGAGAAAATGAGCTATGCCATTTTATTGGTTGATTACTTTTCAAAGTGGTTATATTTTTCTTTTGTGAACTCTAGACACAGCAATCACATTTTTGGAGAAGGTATTCTCTATGCAAAGGCCACCCAGATCTTTAGTCACAGACAATGGGCCACATTTTGTGTCAGAGCAAATGATCTAAAATTTGGCCAAACATGATGTCAAGCAAATACAGGTCGCACTTACTCACCGTCTTCCAATGGTCTGGTGGAGAGAGGAAACAAGGTAATAAAGGAAGGTGTGCAAACGGCCATTGCAGTTGGATTGGACATAAAACAGTTTCTCAAACAGAAAGTCTGGGAGTATAACACAACACCGCATTGCACCACAGGTGTTACTCCATTCGTAATGTTGAGAGGGAGGAAAGTTAATCCTGTTTTGTTTCTAACCTGGTGAAGGATCAACTGGACATCAAGGTAACCGATGTTGGTGTGATGGTTAAGAAGAAACTCATCCCAAGGGTGGAGGTGAAACAGACCATAATGGCACAGGGTGGGGGGCAACATTCATACCCCATTCATGCCCTAAGGTTGGAGAATGCGCCCAGATTAGAAAACTTGTCATGGTGAGGAAAAAGTAGTCAATATTTTCTTCCCCAGCTAAATTGGCTAGAGTTGGTAAAGGTTCAGTGTTAGTGGAAGACGAAGGCTGGTGGAATGTACATAATCTAGTAAGGCTATCTCATCAGCAGGCCAACATCAATGTGAAAAAAAGTTCTGGCCTAATTTTAGATTTAACTCAGTGGTGGATTCAACCTGCTAGAGGTAATGAGTTGACCACCCCAGGTTGTGGGTTTGTCACCAGTGCAGCTGAAAGTGCTCACACCTTCATTGGTGATCCACCCACAACAGCATGGACTACGTCTTGTGCAATTAGGAGACCTGGGAAATTCAAGAACTATGTGATATACTAGTGTTTCCTCTTCATATTTTCTTTTATTCTCCTCGATTTTTTTAGTTTATAACATTGTTCTGCTTACTTCATATGTCTTCTGCTGGAAACTCTATAATTGTTATGGGGTTTTTTTTAGGAGGAAGGTGATGTAGTATAAAGCGGTGTGGCGTCACATGCCTACATGCTCGTGAGCCCAAGTCACACCGCAACATGTTGATGTTCAATAGTGTATGTGTTTTATTGTAATGCCTGTGCTGGCCGTGAGTGGCATGAGAAGATTCCAACAGACTGTTTTGGATCTGAGCCAATTGGTCGCTGCCCGTCATAGATTAAGTACTACCTGAATAAAGCATTTCTACTAACCCTTGCCATAGCTTGCGTAGTAGCGCTACACATAGCTACACAAAGTGTGGTAGGGAAAATGCTGTTCGCACTGATTGCACAGTGCTGGATGCTTGTAAGCACTGTGCAATCATTGCAAACGGCATCTTGCACAGTGCAAGCGGTCGTTTTTTGCCGCTCACGTAGATTTGTACGCGAGCAGCATCTTTTTCAACGCGGACTTGTAGTTTCTCATCGTGAGCGGTCGCGAGCATACGCAACGACTCTCAATGAGAAACCTGACCTCCCCACGTTGAGAATCTCGTCGGGAGGTTTATTTTCCAAGCTTGTGATCAGCAACTTGATGTTGCTGATCGCGAACAAGGTAAAAGTCTCGCCGGGATGTTGATTTTGCTCGCTCGCGGTCGCCAACTTCACGTTGACGACCGCGAGCAAGCAAAAAATGCCCGCTACGCTATGCGTTTTTGCACTGTGCTACGTGCAATTCGCGTAATAGCGCAAACTACGCACACTCTGCGAGCGTAGTATAGTACTACGCCCAGGGTTAATTTCTACTCACTCAACTCGCTCCAGCAGTACTTGCCACACATTGCACGTTCTGTCAACATTCCACTACATCCAGCTGGTAACAATGGCATACAGGTGATAACACCAAGTAATGTCTCCCATCCGGAACATATGTATAAGATAATAACATAACACATCTCCCCCTTTAATGTCATCTGAAATGCTAAACATGCAAATTCCCGGTGAGTGAAACAATAATGTCATGCAAGAAGTAAGCATCAGCTTCCACAGCACGTCAAACAAAAAAGAACTCATAATATAAAACAGTCCTACTAAGAGTTAATTCCTAAGAGTAATTTTACATGAAAAAGCACATGTTGGGATACCCTCAAGTATTGGTACTACTTGCAAATGCAATCCTGTAATCTTCTTGGTTTGACTACAAGACAACCCCCCCCTGCTCATTTTATTGCTAGTAGTGGTACCTTCATTGTCCTGTTGAATCTGAGGACCTAGGTTGTTGGGCAGGTCAAAATCATCCTCTTACTATCACTCTAGATTAAGCTGTTATTACTAGCTAGTTTGAGGATTTCTTTGATCACACAAGTAAAATGTTCAACTGCTCTGTTCCCTGCTGGATGCAACATAGAAGAAGTCTTGTGCACAATACCATTTCACTTTAAGTACGCCTTAAAACAATCAGATGTACATTGAGGCCGGTTGTCACTCAAAATACTCTTGAGCAACCCTTCTCTCATGAAAATCCTATGAAAGAATTTAAAAAATACTGTTGGTGTCAGCTTTTTGCACCATTGCTACTTCTGGCCCCCTAGTAAAGCAATCAATTAAAACAATCACTAACACCTGTTCATCTCGTTCACAAATAGGCTCCATTATGTCTACAGCTAGATTTTCCCAAGGCATACTGAGACTAGAAATGGGGTGTAGGTGTGGTCTGAGCGTAGCTTGGGATTTGTCAGTTTTAAAATGAAATGCGTTACTTACCTGTAACAGCAGTTATCCAGTATTGGTGTCTTTCATAGATTCACATGCCTGAATCATTCCCCGTCGTCGAGACGGGAGCCTCCGGTAAATAAAAAAGTAATGTCCTATAGACATACATAGAGAAAATAGGCCCAAGGGTCTCCCCTTAGTGGCCTTTCCTTGTCCTTATGTAAAAAGGACCAAACTCTTACAGTCAGCCAATCAGCTCCGACCTCCCTCTAGGACCTCCCTGGGAGGAGCCCCAGTCCCTCAGATTTTCGTACGCACCCAACTAGGTTGGCGTAATATTGTTAGAGAGGGATGTGAGACCTTCCAGGGGAGGCGGGAGGGTTGCATGTGAATCTATGAAAGACACCAATACTGGATAACTGCTGTTACAGGTAAGTAACGCATTTCTTATCCAGTATTTGGGTGTCTTTCATAGATTCACATGCCTGAATCAGAATAGCTAGCAATCAGATATGCACCCGCGTGATGGAAATGCTCTGTAGTCACAGTAGACAATGCATGTGTCGTCATACAACATGCGGACAGCATAACAGTAACATCACAATAGCAAGGAACGTGCATACCTGGATGGCGGGATGTAGGAAGGCCCACATCACTGAAAGAGATGGCGAAGCACTGCCTGGCCCACTGCCGCATCCTTCTGAAGTTCGATATCCAGGCAGTAATGTCTGGAGAAAGTGTGCGGTGACTTCCAAGTCGCCGCTCTGCAAATGTCCAAGATTGGTACCCCAGCGAACAGTGCTGCGGACGTGGACATCGCCCTGGTGGAGTGAGCAGTAACATGCTCAGTTAAAGGCCGTCCGGCCTGGTCATGGCAGAATGCAATCGTTGATGAGATCCATATTGAGACGCTTTGTTTCGTGAGGGACAGGCCCATTCTTGGTCTGCTGTATGTCACGAACAGTTGTGAAGAGTTTTTGAAAGTCTTAGACTTATCTAGGTAGAACCTGAGACATCTTTGAGATCTAAAGAATGTAGAGCCATTCCTGCTGCGGTTGAAGGGTTCGCAAAGAGAGTTTGAAGGATTGTTGACTCATTGAGACGAAAGTCTGAAGGCACCTTTGGAATGAATTTTGGATTCGGTCTCAGCACCATGCTAGCATTCCTGAACTGCATGTATGGTTCCTGAATGGACAGAGCTTGGAGCTCGCTCACTCTTCTGGATAGAAAACCGCCTGTAGCCCACTGACTCTTAGTGGGGATTTTTCACGAGACATACTTTGGGTCAGCTCCGTGTACTGGTTGAACGGATGTTTCATGAGCTTGGTAAGAACCACATTGAGACGCCAGGAGGTGGCAACATCCTTACTGGCGGGAAAGATCTATATAAACGTTTCAGAACTTGCTTAATCAACCCGCTTGACCAGAGCGATGGGCTCGTTTGAATTCTTTTATAACGAGATAGCACTGTCAAGTGTGCTGTAATGGATAGATAAGGCAATATTTGCACCAGTGATGTGGAGAAAAGCATATTTCTGCGGTCTACACCGCAGACACAAAGCGCTTCCCTTTCCGGGAATATGTTCACGTGCTATCCGCACTTGCTCTGGCAAGAATGTCTACAGTCCTGTGGATTATTCCGATTGTGGAACCCTGAACTCAGGGGTCAGGCTACCAACCAGAGAGACTTCAGACCCTGATGTCGAACTGCATTATCGATCATAGTAAGCAGAGATAGATACTGCCGCCGGTGGATCGGCGGCTACAGGGATAGGTGGTGGAGTTCTGTGAACCAATGTCGCCTCTGCCCAATTGGGGCTATTAAAATCAGAATACCAGGCTCCACCAACCTTGTCTTGAGGACAATGGGAGCATCGGGAATGGCGGAAAGGCCTACGCAAAGATATTGCGCCCTGCGGTTGGAGATGCATTCCCTAGCCAGTTACCGAAGTGTGGGCATTCGGCTTTCATTCACGTCGCAAGTAGATCCATTTGTGGCGTGTTTTATCTGGAGAAGATGTGGCCAATGAGTTGTTGGTCCAGCTCCCCGTTACAATGGTTTCTGCCTGCTGAACGCATCGGTGAGCCCATTGTTCGTCTTATTCTTGGTAGGCAAGCTTAAAGGCCCAGGAAGACCGTCAGCAGTTCAGGCAGACTGATATATAGTGTCTTCTCCATAGGAGACTACCTTCCGCATTTTGTGACGACGTGAGGAACCGCCGGAAGTAGGAGTGACAAGCCTTGAAATAGTTTTTGAGAGGTTATTCCTCATTGTAGGACTCCGGCCATGTGAGGATTCCCTTTTATGTGGCAAGATGACCCTGTAGATTGTAACCACTGCCTCAATAGCGCCTCTTGTAGAGGTCTTGTTCGTAGTTGAGAGCGAGGAATCAGGAGGATACACTATCACTCTCTGATATGAAAACCTTTGTTGACCGTGTGGCCAGGGTTATACCTAGGAAACCGATGTACCTAGGAAACTGATGTAGTGAGAAGGTCTTAGGACCGATTTTTCCTGATTGAGGATGAGATCCAAGCATCGAAAACTGAAAGCAGGCGTTGGGAGACCTGGACACGTCTTTTAAGGATGAAGCCTTGAGCAGGCAGTCCTTCAGAACCGAAAGACTTGGTGTCCTAGTTATGTCGCTCCCAGGGAACTGTATTTCGTGAATATGTGTGGTGCAGACTTGAGCTCGAAAGACAGAACGCGAAACCGTAAATGTCTGCCCACTACTGCAAATCGTAAGTACTTTGAGCGATTCCTGTGAAGTGGGATATGGAAGTAAACGTCTTGTTTGCTGGACCTCATGGGTTACCATGCGAAACAACTGCCTCATTTAGGAGGGTGTTGAAGTCTCTGAAGCCCAATGTTGGTTTCCTCCTCTTATCTTTTTTCTGGATATAAAAAGGAAGCGGGAACAAAAAAACCTTTTCCCTTATGAGGAGGAGGTACTCTCGCTATAGCTCCTTTGAGGAGGAGGAACTCTCGCTAAAGCTCCATTCTACAGCATAATCCAGACGTAGATGCAGCTGTATATCTTGATATCTCTGCTGCCCGTTCCATGAGAAGACAATTTCTCAGAGGATGGGAGCTTGTTTTGCTATTGTCGGCGACTGAAGGCATTGTGGTCTACTCTGGCCTGAAGAGCAGGAAGATTGGAATTGATAATTCCTTTGAGGGAAGACCTTCTTCTTCCTCCATTTGTACTAACGGACAGGTCCATATACTGAGGAGTGTCCAAAGCTCTCGCATTGTCTGTTTCGTTAACTTTTCGCGCCAATAGTGACTGGCCCTCATCTGGCCTGTCCACAAACATTGTTTGCACCTCAGGACGGAAAGGGTCCTCCTTGGATCCGCAAGACTGCTGGTCCAGCCACTTGCGGAACCCTGTCATAGCGATATTCCTCGTGTAGTGTATGGTTTAACGCCAATGCGCCGCCTCTAGCGGAATCCACCTAACTTCCTCTTCGGATGAGTCTGGTAATTCCGGCTGGTATTCGGAATTCCGGCTGGTATGGGGCCAGTGTGCCCACAATTTTTCCATGCTAGCGTACCAAGAGCGCTAGAACGTTCACAGAGGAAAACCTGTTCGTCAGGTTGTCCACTCTTAGACCCTCCTTATCAGGAGGAGGTGACTACGGGGCCGAAGGATCCCCGGAGTTTTTCTAGGGCGCCTGTGGCACTACGGAGTCCGGCTTAGAAAGTTCCTGTCAAGCACGCCGGTGCTGTATCTGGCGCCTTATACTTCTTCTCCAACGGAGGGATCACCAGTGATACAGAGGAGGGGCACTACCGGACCCATACCACTTCTGACTATAGGTAATGGATAACCCGTATTGACCTTACTGCCTTCTTGTAGGGTTCTTTGAAGACGTACCAGAAGCAGGCCTGTTCTTGAGAGGTCATGGAGATCGTAAAACGTTGAGCAGCTCTCCGTACCACCTTAGAAGAGATTCCAGAAGTGGTGGAGTTCCTTCTTCGTCGATGAATTCGTCGACGAGGTTGCCGTCGTAGACTATGCCATCGTAGACGCGCAGTCATAGATGACCATACCCTCTTAAAAGAGATTACAGACTTGGTGGATTTCCTCCTTCGTTGACGAGTTCGTCGACAAGATCTCCGTCAGAGAGTATGCCGTCACAGACGAGCAGTCATAGATGAGGCCGTCGTAGACTACTCGTAGACAAGGCCGTCGACGCCGTCGTAGACTAGCCTTCGTAGCTGAGTCTGTCGTAGATGAGGTCATCATAGACTAGACCATCCTAGACGAGGCCATCGTAGACGAGTCCCTCGTAGACTAGGCCATCGTAGACGAGGCCCACGTAGACGAGGCCCGCGTAGATGAGGCCATCTTAGGCTAGGCCATCTTAGAGAAGGCCCTGGTCGACCAGACAGGCTGTCCTAGACGATGTCGTCGATGACTATGCCGCCGTAGACGAGTCCTCGAAGATGAGCCTACGTAGATGAGGCTATCGTCGATACCGTAGACAGGGCGTCGCAGGCGAGCAGTCGACTCCTTAGACTAGCCCTCGTAGACGAGGCCGTCATAGACTAGGCCGTCGTAGACTAGGAAATTGTAGACTAGGCCATCGAGCACTAGGCCTTCGTAGACGACTAGGCCATCGATCATTAGGCCTCCATGGAGTAGGCCAGTAGACTAGGCCCTCGTAGACTATAGATTAGGCCATTGTAGACTAGGTCCTCGTAGACTAGGCCCTGTAGACGCTATAGATAGGCCGCCGTAGACAGGCTGTCAGACGCGCCCACAAAAATGCGCCTTTGTAGATGAGGCCATCATCGTAGGTGAGGCCATCATCGAACCGTAGACAGGCCGTAGACATGCCGAGTAGTCTTCGTAGATGAAACCATCATTGATACTGTAGACAGGCCTTCGTTCCGAGAGGCTGTTGTCGATGGTTGCGTCGCCGACGTCAAGGTTGCGTCGCCGACGTCGATGGTCTCGTCGTCGACGGCGACGGTCTTGACGTCGACGGTCTCGACGTCGACGGTCTCTTCGTCGACGGTTTCGTCGTCGTCGACGGTCTTTGCCGTCGACGGTCTTTGCCGTCGACGGTCCTCACAGTCGTCGACGGTCTTCGCCGTCGTCGACGGTCCTCGTCGTCGACGGTCCTAGTTGTCGTCGACGGTCCTCGCCGTCGTCGACGGTCCTCGCCGTCGTCGACGTCGACGGTGTCGAAGTCGACTTCCATGGTGTCGTCGACGGTCTCGTCGTTGACGTCGATGTCCTAGTCGTCGACGCTCCAATCGTCGACGGTGTCGCCGTCGACGTCTATGGTCTCGTCGTCGACGTCATCGTCGAAGCTGTCATCGACGCTCTCATTGTAATGATGATGGTTTTGACATCGATGGCTTCTTAGGCTGTACCTCTAGGAGGTATAGACGACGCCTTTCTGAACGAACCTATGACCAGAGGAGGGGATATAGGGAGGGCGGGCGGGCGGGCGACAGACCAGAGGGAGGGCGGGCGGGCGACAGACCAGAGGGAGGGCGGGCGGGCGACAGACCAGAGAGAGGGAGGGAGGGCGGGCGGGCGACAGACCAGAGAGAGGGAGGGCGGGCGGGCGGGCGACAGACCAGAGAGAGGGAGGGCGGGCGGGCGGGCGACAGACCAGAGGGAGGGCGGGCGGGGTGGCGACAGACCAGAGGGAGGGAGGGCGGGCGGGCGACAGACCAGAGGGAGGGCGGGCGGGCGACAGACCAGAGGGAGGGCGGGCGGGCGACAGACCAGAGGGAGGGCGGGCGGGCGACAGACCAGACCAGAGGGCGGGCGGGCGGGCGACAGACCAGAGGGAGGGAGGGCGGGCGGGCGACAGACCAGAGGGAGGGCGGGCGGGCGACAGACCAGACCAGACCAGAGGGAGGGCGGGCGGGCGACAGACCAGACCAGAGGGAGGGCGGGCGGGCGACAGACCAGAGGGAGGGAGGGCGGGCGGGCGACAGACCAGAGGGAGGGAGGGCGGGCGGGCGACAGACCAGAGGGAGGGAGGGCGGGCGGGCGACAGACCAGAGGGAGGGAGGGCGGGCGGGCGACAGACCAGAGGGAGGGAGGGAGGGAGGGCGGGCGACAGACCAGAGGGAGGGAGGGAGGGCGGGCGACAGACCAGAGGGAGGGAGGGAGGGCGGGCGACAGACCAGAGGGAGGGAGGGAGGGCGGGCGACAGACCAGAGGGAGGGAGGGCGGGCGGGCGACAGACCAGAGGGAGGGAGGGCGGGCGGGCGACAGACCAGAGGGAGGGAGGGAGGGCGGGCGACAGACCAGAGGGAGGGCGGGCGGGCGACAGACCAGAGGGAGGGCGGGCGGGCGACAGACCAGAGGGAGGGCGGGCGGGCGACAGACCAGAGGGCGGGCGGGCGGGCGACAGACCAGAGGGAGGGAGGGCGGGCGGGCGACAGACCAGAGGGAGGGCGGGCGGGCGACAGACCAGAGGGAGGGCGGGCGGGCGACAGACCAGAGGGAGGACGGGCGGGCGACAGACCAGAGGGAGGGCGGGCGGGCGACAGACCAGACCAGACCAGAGGGAGGGCGGGCGGGCGACAGACCAGACCAGACCAGAGGGAGGGCGGGCGGGCGACAGACCAGAGGGAGGGAGGGCGGGCGGGCGACAGACCAGAGGGAGGGAGGGCGGGCGGGCGACAGACCAGAGGGAGGGAGGGCGGGCGGGCGACAGACCAGAGGGAGGGAGGGCGGGCGGGCGACAGACCAGAGGGAGGGAGGGAGGGCGGGCGACAGACCAGAGGGAGGGAGGGAGGGCGGGCGACAGACCAGAGGGAGGGAGGGCGGGCGGGCGACAGACCAGAGGGAGGGAGGGCGGGCGGGCGACAGACCAGAGGGAGGGAGGGAGGGCGGGCGACAGACCAGAGGGAGGGAGGGAGGGCGGGCGACAGACCAGAGGGAGGGAGGGAGGGCGGGCGACAGACCAGAGGGAGGGAGGGAGGGCGGGCGACAGACCAGAGGGAGGGAGGGAGGGCGGGCGACAGACCAGAGGGAGGGAGGGAGGGCGGGCGACAGACCAGAGGGAGGGAGGGAGGGCGGGCGACAGACCAGAGGGAGGGCGGGCGACAGACCAGAGGGAGGGCGGGCGACAGACCAGAGGGAGGGCGGGCGACAGACCAGAGGGAGGGAGGGAGGGCGGGCGACAGACCAGAGGGAGGGAGGGAGGGCGGGCGACAGACCAGAGGGAGGGAGGGAGGGCGGGCGACAGACCAGAGGGAGGGAGGGAGGGCGGGCGACAGACCAGAGGGAGGGCGGGCGACAGACCAGAGGGAGGGCGGGCGACAGACCAGAGGGAGGGCGGGCGACAGACCAGAGGGAGGGCGGGCGACAGACCAGAGGGAGGGCGGGCGACAGACCAGAGGGAGGGCGGGCGACAGACCAGAGGGAGGGCGGGCGACAGACCAGAGGGAGGGCGGGCGACAGACCAGAGGGAGGGCGGGCGACAGACCAGAGGGAGGGCGGGCGACAGACCAGAGGGAGGGCGGGCGACAGACCAGAGGGAGGGCGGGCGACAGACCAGAGGGAGGGCGGGCGACAGACCAGAGGGAGGGCGGGCGACAGACCAGAGGGAGGGCGGGCGACAGACCAGAGGGAGGGCGGGCGACAGACCAGAAGGAGGGCGGGCGACAGACCAGAAGGAGGGCGGGCGACAGACCAGAAGGAGGGCGGGCGACAGACCAGAAGGAGGGCGGGCGACAGACCAGAAGGAGGGCGGGCGACAGACCAGAGGGAGGGCGGGCGACAGACCAGAGGGAGGGGGGCGACAGACCAGAGAGAGGGCGGGCGACAGACCAGAGAGAGGGCGGGCGATAGACCAGAGGGAGGGCGGGCGATAGAGGTAGGGCGATCGATAGAGGTAGGGGGATCGATAGAGGGAGGACGAGCGAAGGAGGGCGATAGAGGGAGGGCGATAGAGGGAGGGAGGGCGATAGAGGGAGGGAGGGCGATAGAGGGAGGGAGGGCGATAGAGGGAGGGAGGGCGATAGAGGGAGGGAGGGCGGGCGATAGATAGAGGGAGGGCGATAGATAGAGGGAGGGCGATAGATAGAGGGAGGGCGATAGATAGAGGGAGGGCGATAGATAGAGGGAGGGCGATAGATAGAGGGAGGGCGATAGATAGAGGGAGGGCGATAGATAGAGGGAGGGGCGATAGATAGAGGGAGGGGCGATAGATAGAGGGAGGGGCGATAGATAGAGGGAGGGGCGATAGATAGAGGGAGGGGCGATAGATAGAGGGAGGGGCGATAGATAGAGGGGCGATAGATAGAGGGAGGGGCGATAGATAGAGGGAGGGGTGATAGATAGAGTGAGGGGCAATAGAGTGAGGGGCGGGCGAGGGAAATAGATAGTGTAATTATGTGGCGTGTAATTATATGGCACTGAGTGGTATTTGGAGTGTATGTTGCGTTGAGCGCAGTGTAAATATGTAGCATATAATTATGTGGCACTGAGTGGTATTTGGAGTGTATGTTGCGTTGAGCGCAGTGTAAATATGTAGCATATAATTATGTGGCACTGAGTGGTATTTGGAGTGTATGTTGCGTTGAGCGCAGTGTAAATATGTAGCATATAATTATGTGGCACTGAGTGGTATTTGGAGTGTATGTTGCATTGAGTGCAGTGTAAATATGTGGCGTGTAATTATGTGGCACTGAGTGGTATTTAGAGTGTCTGTTGCGTTGAGCGCAGTGCAGTTATGTAGCATATAATTATGGGGCACTGAGTGGTATTATGAGGAGTGTATGTTGTATTCAGTAGAGTGTAATTGTGTGGTGTGTAATTATGTGGCACTGAGTGGTATTGTTTGAAGAGTATGTTGCATTGTAATTTTGCAGCATATAATTATGTGGCACTGAGTGTTATTGTTTGGAGTGTGTGAAGCATTCAGTAGAGTGTAAAAATGTGGTGTGTAATTATGTGGCACGGAGTGGTATTTGGAGTGTATGTTGCGTTGAGCACAGTGTCATTATGTGGCACTGAGTGGTATTGTGTGGAGTGTGTGTTGCATTCAGTAGAGTATAATTATGTGGTGTGTAATTATGTGGCAGAGTGGTATTGTTTGGAGTGTATGTTGCATTTAGTGCAGTCTAATTATGTAGCATATAATTATGTGGCACTGAGTGGTATTGTGTGGTGTCTTTCATTGAGTGCAGTGTAATTATGTGGCGTGTAATTGTGTGGCAGTGAGTGGTATTTGGAGTGTATGTTGCATTGAGCGCAGTGTAATTATGTGGCGTGTAATTATGTGGCACTGAGTGGTATTTGGAGTGTATGTTGCGTTGAGCGCAGTGTAATTATGTAGCATATAATCATGTGGCACTGAGTGGTATAGGTGTGTGGAACGGGGGTGTAACAAGAGTGAGAGGTGGTGTGCGAATGGGGGTAGAGAAGGAAACAAGTGCTGGAACTGAATAGCTAGAGGGAGGGGAGGCAGTGAAAGGACAGAGAGCCACTGAAAGCAAAGAGCACTGGTGCGTGCAAGGAAGGAGAGGCACAAGAGCACGGTTATTTATTTTATTCTTTGTACTTTTAGATAGTGAAAGCGTTGGCAAAAGTTAAAGCGTTTCCCTCGAGCACAAATGAAAAAAAAATCATATCTTAAAACTGGTTGGCATATTCTAGCTAAAAGTATATAACGTTATAGTAAACTGCAGCGGATGGCAAATGGGGTGTGAATAAACAAAGTTTATTTGTGTGCACCGCTCTGCCCCTTACGGTGCCTGCCTGCTGCTGCTGTTTATTACAGGCTCTGGCACATGATAAACATAACAATATCAAAGCGGCCGGCTGTGAAAGTGAAAGACACTGCTGCAGCAATTGACAGTCGGTGTGATCTTGGGCATGACAGCCTTCAGGAGCAAAACCAGAAACAGCGGGGGCGGGGAATTGGATTCCTTTGAAGTGTTTGAAGTCTGATGCCGGTTGCAAGCAAACCAGCATGAGTGCGGAGAGAGGCTCACGGTCTGCCAAATGGTGTGCGATGTGCACGCGCCCGCACACATGCACTGTAGGCAATCCGCCTGGAAAAGCCTTTGGGAGCATTTTTGAAAGTCCCTACTTAATATCTCGCCAAAGTGATCACTCGAAAGAATAGGGAGGTGGGAGGGCAGTGCAGAATCTGCTGTTAGCTAGAGTATCTACCAGAAGGAAAATGCTACTTACCAGTATGTTATGTTATGTTAACTATTATTTATATAGCGCACCGCTACTCAACAAGAGTGTCCCGGCGCTTTCAGAAGGTGGCTCAGCAATTAAAAAACAACAGTAAACAAACAAAAAAAGAAAAATGGAATAAAGAAAAAAAGCAACCTAAAGATTAAAAAGCCAGGTCTTCAGATTTTTCCTGAACAGGAGCAAACTAGGAATGCTGCGTAAAGCAAGAGGCAATGAGTTCCACAGCTGGGGAGCCTTAAGGCTAAAGGAACGACCCCCGATGCGAGCCTTCTTCACGCGGGGCACCACGGCCATGAACAAAGATTCCGACCGCAAAGAGCGGGCCGGACAGTAGAAGGCCAGTCTGCGCTGCAAATACTTAGCTCCGGAGCCAGAAAGTGCCTTATGCACCAGCGTCAACGTTTTGAACATTATCCGCTTTCGGATGGGGAGCCAGTGCAGTGACTGTAGCACCCCAGAAGTTCTTGCCCGCCTGTGAAGGCCGAATATGGCGCGAGCCGCAGAGTTCTGCGCCACTTGCAGCCTTTGGATCAGATACTCCGGAAGCCCTATGTAAAGAGCATTAGCATAGTCCAGTCTAGATCCTATAAGAGCTTGGACAATGATCTTCCTATGCTCCTCTGTAAGCAGGGGTAGGAACTTCCGAAGCATCTTAAGGATGCCAAAACAGGTGCCAGTCAGACCAAGAATGTGCGATCTGAACATAAGGCCATTATCGACCTTGACTCCCAGATTTTTAGCAGCCAAAGATGGCTGGGCGGGGGGCACTTATCAACTGGCCACCAATCACGCCATTCCGGTTCCGAAGCACAGCCAAATAGCAGAACCTCAGACTTACTAGAGTTGGCCTTAAGACCATTCTGCTGAAACCAATCAAAGACCCTCTTCAGGCATCCCTGGATGCTCTCCCCGTCAAATGACTGGTCTTTCCTGCAGGTGAAGAGGAGCTGAGTGTCATCCGCGTAGGACACGATCTGGGCCCCCGAGGTCTCCACGAGTGCCGCCAGAGGGGTCATAAAGATGTTAAAAAGTGTCGGGCTCAACACAGAACCCTGTGGAACTCCGACTCCCAGTGGCGGCATCTCAGCGGAGCTCGAAGAAGCCCAGACCGTTTGTCGCGGTCCTCCAAAAACGATGTAAACCATTTGAACACCGTCCCCCTCAGACCGATGTCGTAAAGTCTGGTGAGGAAAGCCTCGTGGGGGACGGTGTCGAAGGCCGCCGACAAGTCCAACATGACAAGCACAGCCTTCCCCCCTGCATCCAGAGTCTCGCGAATGACCTCTGACACCTCAAGAAGTGCCGTCTCCGTGCTTAGGTTAGACCGAAAGCCGGATTGCGAGGGATGCAGGAGATCATTTGATTCGAGGAAACCCGAGAGCACGCCATGCACGTGCTTCTCCGTGAGCTTCGCAAGGGCCGGAAGAAGAGAGATTGGCCGGTAATTGGCCAGAACCCCGGGATCCAATCCCGGCTTTTTGAGGAGGGGGATCACCATCGCCCTCTTCCAGGACAAAGGGAGCCGCCCCTCTCTCAGAGATGAGTTCAGGAGAGGATTCACCAAGGGGTTCATCAGCGGCACCATCCTGGCCAAAAATTTGGCCGGGCAGGGATCGAGTGGCGACCCAGACTTGAGAGTGGCCAAAAGTGCAAGGGAAGCATCTGAGGAGACCGGCGGAAACTCAGCCAAAAAAGCCTCTGGCGTAGCCGTTGGAGCTCGTCCCCCCCCGATGCTAACAGCCCCATCCACCATCTCAACAGAGAAGGAGGCCTGGATCGTTCTGATTTTATCGGTGAAAAACCTAGCCAGGTCACTGACCCAGGTCTCAGATGAGACTGCTTGCTGGAGATTGGACCTAGGGGCTGTAAACTCCCTGACCACAGTGAAAATCTCCTTACAGGAGTTGGCGGCCGCCTCAATCCTCCTGGCGAAATACTCTTTTTTTGCGCACAGAATGTTACGATGGTACGCTTTAACCGCCAACCTATAAGTCAGTCTGGCCTCCCCGTCATACTGAGAGCGCCACGCCCTCTCAGCAACCTTGCACAGGCTGCGTTCGGTACGCAACACCCCCATAAACCATGGCGCAGACTGCCGCTTACCCACTGATCGAAGAACTCTCACAGGGGCCAGGTCATCCAGCCTCTCCAACAGCCACGCTTGCAAAGTCTCAGTGTCCAGGTCCAAGTCACCCACGATGGGGCAGGGATGGTCAGCAAACGCCCGCGCTAGCAGATCAGGCGTGACTCTATGTAATGCCCTCGAAGCAGCCCCAGAGTGAATCGGAACGCTGCTAGATAGATGATCACTCCCTTGAATGAAAAATCTGGCCAGTCTATGATCCGACCAGAGTACCGGGAGCAATTCTATATCCACAAGGGGAACAGAGGAAAACACCTGATCTAATGTATGCCCTTGCTCATGTGTGGGACCCGACAGCGAAGGAGCGAGACCCAAAGGAGTGGTAATATCAAACAGTTTGTTAGAATCCGTGTCCCCCACAGTGTCCAGATGAAAATTAAAGTCACCTGCCAGCAAGCAATGCTGGGCAGACAAAGCCAATCTGGATAGGACCTCCTGGAGGTCCTCAAAAAAGGAGCCAACCGGCCCCGGGGGCCTATAAACCAGCAGGCCCTTCAGGGCTTGATGGGGGGACACCCTGATGGCAAAGGCAAGGGACTCAGAACCTGCTATCGTCTCCATAGGGAGGATAGAACAAGGGACGCTTTTCTTGACTACCACCGCAACTCCACCCCCCCTTCCCTTGGCTCTGTCCTGACGGAAGATGTTATACTCCGGAGGGATAGCCGCCAGGATGTCAGGGTTGTATCTTTTCTTGGCATGTAGAGCTGCAGAATTGCACACTATGCATAGATGGCCACCTAGTGTTGGGCCCGGATGTTTGCAGTTTGTTTTTCTTGTAAAAAGTCACGAGATAGGTGAATCCTCCTTTGAGTGATACTGCGCATGGGCATCGGCTTCATCCCCGATTGTTTTTCGCCATTAGGGAAGTGATGGAGCTAGGAGATAGTGATGACCATGTGTGTTTGTATCTAATGATGAGAACACTGGAACAAATAAAGGTAGCCGGGGAGGAGGGTGGGCGTGTGCAATTCAGCAGCTCTACATGCCAAGAACAGATGCATACTGGTAAGTAGCATTTTCCGTTCGAGGCATATGAGCTGCAGATTGCACACTATGCATAGATTGTATAGCAGTACCCACGTTAGCGGCGAACACCCGTATCTGTTGCAGTTGTTTGAAATAGTTTTTCAAGTACAGCTTGGCCTACAGTGGCTTGTTGCTTTGTTTGCACGTCTACACAATAGTGTTTTGTGAATGTGTGCGGTGTAGACCATGTAGCTGCTTTGCAGATGTCTTCTAAGAGAATGTTCCCTAAGAATGCCATGGAAGCCCCTATTTCCCCTCTAGAATGGGCTTTTGGAGGAATTGTTAGTATACGCTTAGCTTTATGATAACATATTTGGATACACTCAACGATCCACCTGGCAATACCAGATTTTAATATTGGGTTGCCTTTATGCGGTGGTGAAAAAGATACAAAAAGCGGTTTTGTTTTCCTAAAGCTTTGTGCTCTCTCTTTGTTGTATAGTAATGCTCTTTTGACATCTAAGGTGTGCAGAGCTCTTTCTCTACTGTTTGTGGCTGCGAGAAGAAAACGAATAGTTTTCTTACCTGTCGGTGTAGTTTTGCAGCTTGAAGATCTTTCTGGATTCACTATGCTGTGCATTATTCCGCGGTCTTGTGGTTGGGTCCGGAATCGTAGTCTTTTCTTTGTTTTTTTTTTGTTTTTTTTGTAGCCCAGGTGGGCGTCGGCGTCACACCCCTTTGGGTGTATTTCCGGTAACGTCGGCATGCTTCCTGCGGAAGCTCCCACTCTTGGGCGCCATCTTCGGGTTCTTTTTTTCCGTGTTTCTTTCGTTTCCGAAGTAATGGCAATGTTCTATTCAGGTGATATTTTACCGCTTTGTACCTTCAAAGTCTTTTCCCTTTTCTATTTCCACCTCTTCTCTCTCCAGCCTCATCTTTCTGGCGGAGGTGGGTGGGTTCGCTAGTGAATCCAGAAAGATCTTCAAGCTGCAAAACTACACCGACAGGTAAGAAAACTATTCGTTTTGCAGCGTGAATCTTTCTGGGTTCACTATGCTGTGCATAGATTTTGTAGCGGTTTCTCATCTCTGTGGCGGTTGGGTGGAAGATGAGCGTTGGGTATTGAATATGTGCTGTAGCACCTTCTGTCCAACTTGAGCTTCCTTGTTCATCTGTATGTCCACACTGTAGTGCTTCGTGAACGTGTGCACCGAAGCCCATGTTGCCGCCAGGCATATGTCTTGTATGGGTGTGTTAGCCAGGAAGGCTATTGTAGCCCCCTTTTTCCTAGTGGAGTTGGCACGTGTCCCATCTGCTAGCTCTTGTCCTGCACGCTTGTGGCAGAGTTGAATTGTCTGTGCGATCCATCGTGCAATGGTCTTTTTGGTTACTGCCTTTCCCATGTAACTGTTGGCGAATGACACAAAGAACTGTTTTGTTTTCCTGTGTCCCTTCGTCCTCTCAATGTAGTGCATGACTGCCCTTCTGGCGTCCAGGGTGTGCAGAGCTCGCTCTGCGGCAGTTGTCAGTTTTTGGAAAAAACTCGGTATCTGTATAGACTGGTTCATGTGAAATTTAGATACCACCTTCGGCATGAAGTGTGGGTCAGTCCTCATCACAACTCTATCATTGTGTATTTGTATGTAGGGCTCTTGTAGCGTCAGAGCCTGAAGCTCGCTTACTCTGCGCAAGGAAGTTATTGCAACCAGGAAAGCTGTTTTCATAGTTAGCATCTTTAAGGACGCCTTGTGGATTGGTTCAAAGGGCTCCTTCATGAGTTCCGTTAGGACTACGTTTAAGTTCCATGCAGGTGGCGGCACCCGCTTGGGTGGTGCGATCCTTTTCGCTCCTTCTAGGAATCTCTTCACCACCTGTGATGTGAAGAAACTCCTGCAAGTTTCTCCCCTTGTGTAGGCGACTATCGCTGCCAAGTGAACTCTCAAGGAGGATGAGCTAAGGTTCTTCTCTAGCAAGTGCGTCAGGTACTTTAGCACTGTGGAGTCCTTCTTCATTTTATTGTGAAGTCTTTCTTGTCTGCACCATATTGTGAACCTTTTCCATTTCGCAACATAGCACTTCCGAGTGCTAGGTCTTCTTGCCTCCCGAAGTACCCTCAGGGTACTTTCTGGCAATCTTAAATGTGCGAACTCTATGTCTTCAGGAGCCACGCTACTAGGCTCATGTTCTCTGGGTGGAGCACCTCTCCGTTCTGCATGGAGAGTAAGTCTTTCCTCCTGCTGAATCTGTGGGGTGCACACTGTGTCATCTCCATGATCTGCGAATACCATGTCTGCCTCGCCCACTGTGGTGCGACCAGTATCAGAGTCATGTTGCTCTCTCTGCATTTGCTCAGTACTCTGTGCATCAGTGGTATCGGGGGAAAGGCGTAGGCAAATGTCCTTGACCAATCTATCTATAGGGCATTCCCTAGTGATCCTTCCTCGGGCTGCCTGGATGCGAAGTTTTGGCATTTTGCATTCTGGCGTGTGTCAAACAGGTCCACCGATGGAGTTCCCCACCTGTCGAATAGGCGCCTTGTCTCCTGAGCATTGAGCTCCCACTCGTGGGATGCCGATGTCTGCCTGCTGAGCCAGTCTGCTTGTATGTTGTCCTTCCCTGGCAGGTGTATGGCTAGCAGGTCTATCTTGAGAGGGATGGCCCATCTCCATATCTCCTGCGCCAGCGTTGAAAGCGGGGCTGACTGTGTGCCCCCCTGCTTGTTGATGTAGAACATCGCAGTGGTATTGTCTGTTTGTATCAACACCTTGTGTTTGTACAGTCTTGTTTGAAAGGCTTTCAGTGCAAGGAAGATTGTCTTCAATTCTAAGTAATTGATGTGCTTTGTCGCATCTGTTGGTGTCCACAGACCCCTCACCTTGAGCTCCTCCATGTGAGCGCCCCATCCCTTCAGGGATGAGTCTGTGGTGATGGTCACTGTTGGCGTTGGGGGCGTTAGAGGCTTTCCCCTTGCTATGTTCTCCATGGTCCACCATGTCATCTCCTGCACTGCGTGCGTTACAACCACTAGATCCTCCCAACTACCTGTAGCTTGTGACCATTGCTCCTGTAGCCATTCTTGAATGGGTCTCATGTGGAGTCGTACATTCGGTACCAGGTGGATGCATGATGCCATCATCCCCATGATCTTGCTCGCAGTCCTCACTGTTCGAGCTTGTCCCTTCCGGTAGAGGCGAGTTTCCTTCACCAGCGCCCTCGCCCTCTTCTCGCTGGAGGACACCTTGCCCTGTAAGGTGTTGATCTGTGCTCCCAGGAAGATCTTCACTTGTTCTGGCTCCATTGATGATTTCTTCCAATGGATGGAGAACCCCAGGCTTATGAGCGTGCTTGTCACTGTATGTGCGTGCAGCTTGCATTTCTGGTATGAGTTTGCTTTCACCAGCCAGTCGTCCAGGTAAGGGTATACGTGTATCCCTTGCCTTCTTAGGTGCGCTGCGACTGCTGCGAGGCACTTTGTGAAAACTCTTGGTGCTGATTTTAGACCGAAGGCCAGTGTCGTGAACTGGTAGTGGCTTTCTACGACGGTGAACCTGAGCATGTGCTTGTGCTTTCTGTTCATTGGAATGTGCAGGTATGCGTCTTTGAGGTCTATTGTGACCATGAAGTCCCCGATCTGCAATTGTGGGAGCACCTCTTGCAGGGAGGTCATTTTGAATTTTTGCGTTCTTATGAATTTGTTCATGAACCGTAAATCAAGAATGGGTCCCATTGTTTCGTCTACTTTTGGTACCAGGAAGTACGTTGAGTATACTCCTGTGTTTCTTTCCTTGAAGGGTACCCGTTCTATGGCCTGCTTCTGCAGGAGTTCTTTTGCTTCTTCCTGAAGGCACTGCAGCTGCTTGCTTGCTAGTGGCTTTCTTTTTGGTTTTCTGCTTGTTGGCCTCCCCTCCAACTCTATGCAGTATCCGAATTGGATAATGTTGAGGATCCATTTGTCTGATGTGATTTCTCTCCACTCTTGGAGGTGGAATCTTAATCTTCCTCCCACTGGTGTCATGTGGTCGTAGGTGTCTAGTTTGTCTTGACCCATCTGTACGTGCTGCCCCCTGGGGTCTTTTTTGTGGGCGGGCACACGGATATTTTTGTAGTCACTTGGAGGTGGGCTGCTGCCCCCCCTCTTCTATTTTGTCCCCGTCCATTTCTCCCTCGAAAGGACTGGCCTCTTTGTTGGTACTGCCAGGACTGCTTCTGATGACCCTGCTGAGTCTACAAGTCTGCCTGGTGCGTTTGCTGGAAAGCCTGGTGTGATGTACCTGGCTGGTTTCCGCCTCTCCCGCCGGGCCTCCGTGACAGGGTGCCCCTCTTGTTCCCTCTGAACTGCAATGCTCCCATGGATCTTGCTGTTTCGTTATCTTTCTTCAGTTGGCTGAGCGTTTCATCAACTGTTGATCCGAAAAGCGTGCTGCCGTTGAACGGTGTGTTCAGGATGCTGTGTTGCACCTCCGGTTTGAAACCGGATATCCTGAGCCAGGCGTGCCTCCTTTCCGTGACGCCCATCATTATGAGCCTGCTGGCGGTGTCAGCCCCATCCAGGGCCGTCTTAAGGCAAGAGTTTGCCGCGTTTTTTCCCTCTTCAACCAGCTTTTCGGCTTTCTGTCTGGCATCCTGGGGCAAGTCCTTCACCAACTGCCCCAGTCCCTCCATGATTTGGTACATGTGCCTGTTTATCAGGGCGTTGGAATTAGCCATGCGCCAGTGGGTCGCGGCATTCCGTTCGATCCTTCTGCCCACCAGATCCATCCTTTTGCTCTCCTTATCCGGTGGTGGGCCCGAGGTAGTGGGTACGTTAGCCCTCCTCCTTGCTGTGGCCGTGATAATGGAGTCTGCGGAGACCGTGCCCTGAATGTAGGCCGGGTCCTTAGTGGCATGCTTGTACTTCTTCTCAGTTCTGGGAGTTACTGCCTTGCATGTTGCGGGCTCCCTGAAAGCTTCCTTCCCCTGAGCCAAGACGCTCTCGCGCATTGGAAGGAACTGGCTCCTCGTTTGTGTTGGGAGCAATGTTTCTAGAAGGAAGTCTGCTTTCTGCTTCTCTTCGTCGAGCTTGAAAGCTGCTGCGGCAGCCTGTATCACCGAGTTGTAGGCCCCGATGTCGTCCGGCGGCGAGGGCCTCGAGGGGTAAGTGTCGACCACCTCCTCCGGGCTGTCGGTGTCGACATCTATGTAATCTACCTCCTGTAGGTCAGAGGGTGTCGAGTCTGCGTCTGTCCTGCTTTCCTCCTCCTCCCCATAGTTGTAACTATCGTAGGGATTCTCGTACTCCTCCTGGTCGTCGATCACCTCGACGTCCTGGTCTTGTTCCTCGACGACTTCGGCGATCTCTTCCTCCTCCTCGACTGCCTCCACCACCGGTGGCTTGGTCTTGTGAGGGATCGTGAAGGCCTTCATCTTTGCATCGAAATCTTTCTTCCGCTGCATGATGTTCTCCATTTCGGCCTCGAGGCGCCTTCTCTTCTTCTCCATCTCTGCCGCGTGTTCCGCGTCGGATGGGTCGGCCGTTCTTTTCGGCGGATGGTTCGTCGCCGTACCTTTCGGCGTCGAAGTTTTCGACGTCGGACCCGATCTTGGGTCTCTGGTCGTCGTCGTCAGTTTCGGGTCTTTCTCCCTCGGCGTCGATCGATCCTTTTCGGGGACGATTTTCGACGTTTTCTGCTGATCAGCAGCCCTCGGCGCCGGGGACTCCTTCTCGGAGGATCCGCTGGGCCTGGGAGTAGTCGCGGACGCCGCCTTTTTTGGCGTCGGCGCTTTCGGGGTCTTGCCCTCGATTTTTCTAGACTCAGAGTCTCTCGGGTTCTTGGGGGCCGAAGAGTCTCCTACCTTGTCAGAAGTCTTCGTGTAATCGGTCTCTACGACCGTGTAGCTGTCGTCTTCGGCGGCAGCGTTGTCTTCTTCCTCGGAGGACATCCCCAGCTCGTAGAGGGACGGAGTCGGGGCCTTCCCCTGCAGGGTGGCGTGTGCTACCCTCTGCCTCTCTCTCACACGAAGGGTCTTCGGGGCGAAGGCGGAACAGGCGTTGCAGTCTCCGCTTTCGTGGTCCACCGGTAGGCAAAGGTTGCATACCGGGTGCTGGTCCTTCTGAGCGTACTTGTGGTGGCAGTTACGGCAGAACTTGAACGGCGTGTTGTCCATCATCGAGCGTCCAGGGCCTCTCTGGACGCGTGTTCGTCGACGGTCGTCGATGATCTCGATGAAAAACGCCTTCTCCTCGCCGGTTTTTCGTCGATAAAGTCCCCTGTAGTCTTCAGATGACTTCTCCTCGTCTTTTCTGTATTTTCTTTCTTCTTTCTCCAAAAATGTCTGGAGCCCAAACGGGAACGATCCAGACCCGACCGCGGAAAAAAAGAATCTGAAGATGGCGCCCAAGAGTGGGAGCTTCCGCAGGAAGCATGCCGACGTCACCGGAAATACACCCAAAGGGGTGTGACGCCGACGCCCACCTGGGCTACAAAAAAACAAAAAAAAAAAAACAAAGAAAAGACTACGATTCCGGACCCAACCACAAGACCGCGGAATAATGCACAGCATAGTGAATCCAGAAAGATTCACGCTGCAAAACTGGCAGTTCCACAGATTGGTTTGGATTGAATGGCGAAATGACTTTTGGAAGGAATTTAGGGTTTGTACGAAGAACAACCTTGTGGTGCATTTGCAGAAAAGGTTCTTGAATGGTAAATGCTTGCATTTCACTAACTCTTCTTAAAGAAGTAATGGCTACTAGGAAAGCCACTTTCCATGTGAGAAATTGCAATTCGCAGTTATGTAAAGGTTCAAATGGAGGTCCCATGAGACGTGTGAGCACTAAGTTCCACACAGGTGAAGGTGGTATTCTTGGAGGTATTACGAGACCCTCCATGAAAGCTTTAATGGCTGGCACTTTAAAAAGAAACCGATGTTGTCTATTTTGTAAGTAGCTGCAATGGCAGCTAGGTGCAACCTGATAGATGTGTAGGCTAAATTACACTTTTGAAGGTGGAGTAAATAGCCTATAATGTGTTGGATGGACACATCTATGGGATTTATGTTGTTGTTTCGACAGTATATTACAAAACGTTTCCACTTAGCAGCATAACATGCTCTAGTGGTGGGACGCCTTGCTTCCTTGATAACATTCATGCACTCTTGAGGGAGTTTAAGATAACCAAACTCTATGACTTCAGGAGCCAGATCGCAAGGTTGAGCTGAGCTGGGTCCGGGTGCCTGATTTCTCCATGGTTCTGAGTTAAAAGATGTGGAGAGAGGTTTAGTTTTTGATGTGGTACCACAGATAGCTGTAGCAGTGTGGTGTACCACGGTTGTCTGGCCCACGTTGGAGCTACTAGTATAAGCGTTAGCGAGTGTTGTTGCATCTTGCGTACTAGTAAAGGAATCATTGGTAGAGGAGGAAAAGCGTACGCAAATAGTCCTGACCAGTTCATCAATATTGCATTGCCTTTGGCCAATGGGTGTGGGTATCTGGCAGCGAAGTGTGGGCATTTTGCGTTGTCGTGGGTGGCGAAGAGGTCTATTTGAGGTTGTCCCCACATTTGAAAGAACGGATGAAGAACTTGTGGATAAAGTTCCCACTCGTGCATCTGCTGAGTCCGCCGACTTAGCAGATCTGCCATGGTGTTTTGAACCCCTGGGACGTGTTGGGCTATTAAGATATTCTGAGGTATAGCCCACCTCCATATCTGCTGAGCTAGTTGAGAGCTGCAGAGAGTGTGCCCCTCCTTGTTTGTTTATGTAATACATGGCTGTCATATTGTTGGTGCGGACTAAGACAGTCTTGTTTGCAATTTGTTTTTGGAATGTTTTTAGAGCTAGAAACACAGCTAACAACTCCAGATGGTTGATGTGGAGTAGTTTTTGCATTGGTGTCCACTTTCCCTGCGTTGTGTGATGCAGTAGGTGGGCTCCCCAGCCGGAGAGCAATGCGTCTGCTGTTAATATTATTTGTGGAACTGGCTCGAGGAATAGTCGGCCTTTTGACAGGTTTTTTGTTTTCCACCATTGCAGAGAGCGATGAGTCAGAATGTCTACCAACACTAGGTCTGTTAACTGACCCTGAGCCTGGTTCCATTGACGTGCTAGACATTCTTGAAGTGGACGCATTGGCAGTCTTGCGTGAGGTACTATGAATATGCAAGATGCCATCATCCCTTTGAGTTGCATAAACACTCTAGCTGTAAGCGAGTGTTGTGATTTGAATTTTGTTAGGAGCGTTTGCACACTTGTTATCCTTGCTGGAGAGGGATAAGCTAGTGTTAGTGGAGTATTGATTGTAGCTCCTAGGTACTGTTGTGTGTGCGATGGTAGCAGATGAGACTTGGTGTAATTTACTGTGAAGCCTAAGTTGTGGAGTAAAAGTATTGTATTGCGAGTGTGTTATACACACTGGCTGTACGCCTGTGCTTTTATGAGCCAGTCGTCTAGATATGGGAAGACGTGGATGTGCTGTCTTCTTAAGTGTGCTGCTACCACTGCTAGACATTTGGTGTACAATCTTGGCGCCGTTACTCCGAATGGGAGTACCTTGAATTGGTAGTCCTGTCCTTCCAACACAAATCTTACATACTTTCTGTGCGCCTGGTGAATTGGGATGTGAAAGTAGGCAACTTTGAGATCTAGTGTGACAAGAAAGTCGTTCTGCAACAGGAGTGAAAGGACTTGCTGAAGTGTGACCATATGGAAATGATCTGACTGTATGTAAGCGTTTAGAGGTCTGAGGTCTAGAATAGCTCTGAGAGATTCGTCCTTCTTTGGAATCAAGAAGTATAGGGAATATACTCCTTTGTTCCTTTGATGTTTTGGAACTATTTCTATTGTATTTTTCTGCAGGAGAGAAAGTACTTCTTGTCTGAGCAGCGTTAAATGATCTTGTGACATTGGACGCTGTTTGGGTGGTATGTTTGGGGGGTAGATGTTAGTTCTAGACAGTAACCTGACTAAAGTATTTGAAGCACCCACCTGTCTGAAGTGATGTCTTCCCAGGCTGGTAGGTATTGCTGTATCCTTCCCCCGACAGGAGTGGAATGGGGCAGGGGAAGGGGAGGGGAGTCATTGGGTAGGGGTGGAGGCAGAGCGGGAGTTGTTGTTCTTGACTCTGCCTTTGTTGTTGTTACCGCGGTAACCTCCCCTTTGGTAGCCCTTACTGTAGGTAGACTGGGTGGGGCTTTTGTATCCTGTGGAAGGTGTGTCTGATGAGTATCCTCTGTTTGCACCACTATATGTGGAGCAACGAAATAAAAGTCTGGGAGCCTGAGACTGCAGGGCTCCCATAGATTTTGCTGTGTCGGTGTCTTTCTTCATTTTTTCGAGGGAGACATCCACCTCGGGTCCAAATAAGTGTTGCTCATCGAATGGTTGATCGAGTATAGCACTTTGGACCTCTGGCTTGAAGCCAGATATACGTAGCCAAGCATGCCTGCGCAGCAGGTCGCTAGTATTGACGGCTCTGGAGGCTGTGTCTGCTGCATCTAGTGCACAGCGGATAGATGTGTTAGTGATAATTTTCCCTTCTTGAATTAGCTCACTAGCTCTATCTTTAAATTTATCAGGGAGATGTTGCATTATGTCTTCGAGCTCATCATAATGTGCCCTATCATAGCGTGCTAGTAAGGCTTGTGTGTTGGCAATGCGCCACATGTTTGCTGCTTGTAAGGCTGTCTTTTCCCTGAAGCGTCAATGAGTTTAGATTCCTTGTCTGGTGGGGGAGCTTTGCCTGATGTTTGAGAGTTAGCTCTCTTACGTGCGTTCGATACGACTAGAGAGTCTAGGGAAACTGGTCCCTTTATATATGCTGGGTCAGATGGTGCAGCTTTATACTTTTTCTCTACTCTTGGGTTTTTGACCTGAGTTCTGACTGGGTCTTTAAAGACCTCAGAGGCATGTTTAACCACGCCTTTGAGCATTGGCAAAATTGCTGAGGACCTTTGTGCGGTGTCAAATGTGTCTAGCAGGAAGTCCTCCTCTACTGCATCGGAGTGCATGTCTACCCCATGGTATTGTGCTGCTCTAAGCAGCAACTGGTTAAACCCCATGGTGTCTTCTGGCGGTGAGGGCCTAGAGGGGTATATGTCATCTTGAGGTACATTTGGGACATCTGGTGTATTATAGTTGTCCCATGGGTCTGGCGAGGCTAGGGGATAATATGGCTCCTCTGGGTTAGCCCCTGTATCTGATATGTCGTCCCCATTATCATGTGTGCTAGATGGTGTAGGGGAACGAGGTGGTGAAATATGGGGGGAGGCATTGGGTGCAGGAGACGGGGAAGGCACATTCATATGTGAGGTAGCAATGTCCTTCTTTGGAGCCGGAGCTGGTGTCTCTGATGATTGTTTTTTTGATAACGTCAATCGACCAGTCTTGGGATCTTTTATGAGAGTCTTTCGCCTTGGGTCTGGAGTAAACCAAGTCTCTTTCAGGAGTGTGACCTTTCGGTGTGGAAGCTTGTTTTGTGGCCGTAGCGGCTTCTTTCGACCTCTTATCTTTAAAGGGGGAAGCTGGGGACTTTTTCGGTTGCGAGTCAGATACTTTTTTCGGCTCTGGTGCTTTCTTGGGGCCGGAAGCTTTGTGTGGCTCCAAAGTTGTTTTGGGTGTCGAGGGAACTGAGTGTTCCGGCGCCGATGGCTTCGGTGCGGTACGAGATGGTTCCTTCGGTGCCGGTGAGTGTGGGCTGGCACCGAGTGGGGGTCGACTCGAGCCCGAGTCGCCCGAAGGCTTTATTGACTTCTTGGCCGAGCCCGAAGGTGGGGCCGTTGAAGTAGTCTCTCGGTGTGCACCCGAGCCCGAGGGCGAGGGTGTGACCGTAGAGAGAGGCAGAGGTTACAGACCTCGTGGAGGTCTGTGTGGGGAAACTTTGACCCACATCGAGGACACCTTTTAAATGGCATCCTTTCCATTAGCTGGAGTCGAGGCCTAGTTGGGCCCGAAGGCCGTAGTCAACGACCGGAATGGACGTTCTTGGTCTTGAAGAGTAGTGTCGACTGGAAAACGCTTTTGAGAGTAGTTTCTTGAAGCCGGTGAGGATTGCGCGCCGACGGTAATCGGTTCCAACAAGAAGCGCTGGAACCACATCGGAGCCCGGTGGCGGAAAAAAACTATCTGGGGATGGAGCCGATGCCCATGCGCAGTATCACCCAAAGGAGGAGTCACCTATCTCGTGACTTCCAAAGACTTTCTACAAGAAAAACAAACTGCAAACATCCGGGCCCAACAATAGGTAGCCATCTATGCATAGTGTGCAATCTGCAGCTCATATGCCTCGAACAGAGCATTATTGAAGGTTAGTAACTTTGTTCTTCTGATGCATACTCCTAACTGCAGCTTACACACCTTTTAAACAGATATCAAATTAGTACGTTCCTAAGGTGGAGGGTCTGAAGAGTGGATTCAGATCAAAAGTCCTGCAGGACCAGACGAACGAAGTGACCTTCTCTTCAGACCTGCCTGTAAAGGCAGTAGTGTTTCATGAACATGTGCACGACACCCATGTTGCAGCCTGGAAGATATCAAGTACAGGCAATTCTTGTGCTAATACGGTTACAGAAGGTGTGGCTCTGGTGGAATGGGTCTTCAGACCTTCAGGGGACTGTATCTTGGGCAGCATGTGGCAGATCTTGATGCAGAAGACCATCAACAGGGTCCGCTTCTGCACAACCTCCCTTCACACCAGAAAATCCCACAAAGATCTGATTCTGATCTGATTGTCTGCTCAATCGCTCTTGGTAAGATCAATGTAAAAATTCAAAGCCCTTTAGGGGGTCTAATCTATTAAAACAAAGAATGCCAGTATAGAGACGTATTGTCCAATGTGGAAAGGAGACATAGCCTTTGGTAAAAAGGCCATCTGAATCCTAAGCATCAATTTGTACAGAAAAGTGGTGGTGTAAGGTAGGTGCACTCAATCTGTCTGTAGTTCATTCAAGCAATTAACACACTTAATCATGAGAGATAGTGTGATGTATTCCTATAGGTCCTGAATCGATCCCCCTATTCCTGACCCTATTCTAGTTAAACAAACCAACAAGTTAACTAGCAGTCAGCCCATGAGGCAGAAAACCCCCATGATGCAGATACCGTTATCTGACGCAGTCACACTACGGCACAGGAACGTGTTATCTGATTAGGTCATAACGCTTGCGATCTAATTAGACAAGCGATATTCCTCCAGCCCCTGATAAGGCATACGGAGTTTTCATAACAAATCAAACCTATGACAACCTGGGCAAAACCCTGCGGCCATTGTTTTGATTTCACCGAGAACTTCAGTAAAAGAATGTGCTAAGGAGCAAGTCGTATGACATCCTTATTGACGTATCTATGTCCATCCTTACGTCAATCTCGGCACCTTAAAGGTATAAATATTACCGATCTTGCCCTATGCAAACACACGCGTGGTGACGAGACGGAGCAGCCATACTTGCCGAAGCCAAGAGCAGAGCAGACCCCGCTGGCAGCAGCCCCGCCTTCCTGACGCGCTGAGAGACGCGCTGCTTTCTCATGCCGAGAAATCCAGCCCCGGCGTTTCTGGGTAGCCCTCGCAGGCAGCCTGGAATATCGAGACCAGAGAGAGAGATACCATTCCTCATTCATCCTAACTTCCAGGTACAGAACTGAATAACCCCTCACAGAGAATTCTTTAGTTATTCACTTGGCAAAAACAAACTTAACTTAAACTGTAACTTTCTATTCCCGCCCACGTATTAGACTTAGGTCAGGTACACGGGGTAGGCGTATCTAGAAACACCAGTTGAGTACGTTTAGTCAAATGTATATATGTGTATGTAATATATTTTATTCATTTTAAAACATCTTATGGCTTAGAAACCATATCAATGTTTTTACAGTATTATTTTATACTATTGCTTATAATGTATGCACTTTACTTAGCTATAAGTATTGCAATAATATCGATCCATTTCTCTTGTATGAGAAAAGAGACTGATCAATAAATAACACCTTTTTATTGAACACGCCCGTCTCTTCCTTTTCTCTACAATCTGATGAGACTAAGAATGCACGTACTGACTGAGTAAAATAATTTGCCTTTTGTTCACACGACTCTCGAGATATACTCTTGATTAGGGGAGAGCAAAGTTGTCATGTTCTATGGTTGTCAGAAACTAAATCCCTTCTTGTCTAATCAGGGAAGTTAATTCCTCCTTGAACATTCGAGAAAGTTTCTAGTGAACTCTGAGCTAAGCTGGCAAACCCAAAACTTTAAGTCTAGTATCGACAGTAGTAGACCTAGTTAATGTCTGGTCTAGGCCTTTACTGCTGTAGGTATTATTCCAATGCGCAGAGCCTATTGGGATGATAGGAACTACACTACATGGCGCCCAACGCGTTTGGAAAGGGCGATAAAACTAACGTAAGACATTTAGAGTAACTCAGTCGTGCTTTCTCACTCAGACCCCTTTTCCCACAATACTCCAAAGACGTCTGGTGTGGGTGAAAGGTTATATCCGCCAGACCTCGCAGGAGGGAACTCCTATGTATGGTTCTTGGTATAGTCAACGTTGAAGGATAAACAGTTCCAAAATATTGTGCATCTAACCTTTGTTTCCATAAGAAACCTGATCTGCAAACAAAAGAAATAACCATCCTGTCAGTAAAATGTCAGACAATGAGGATGAAAGAGAGGCAGTTAGATTAGCAAACTGAACTCGCAGCAGCTGATGCTACCATGCAGGCAGCAGACCAGGATATAATACTCATCCCGGTCATCAAAAGGAGATCTATAACTCTAAAACTTATAGAAAATGGACTGACACCTAGAGGTGGCACAGTCATATTCATAATTGAGGCACACGAATATCGGCAGACAGAGGTATACTATTCATGGATACATTTTCCAGCAGCAAATGCTGTAACAAAGTACTTCCACTATTACAAAATAGAGGAACCTCCTAATGAGTACACTCCTTTCGAGGAGGTGGAAGTACCACTCAAATTTCAAGAGCATTTGCTCTTATTTGATGGCGCCCTAAAACATAACAATCACATCACCAGGCTCGGTCCTTTAGGTAGACCAGGAGCAACGTGGCCGGTCCTAGCCGGATACACACCACATCCAGGCATCAATGAGATGCCAGCAGCAGAGCTGTTAACACAGCTAAAACAATTAATAAAAATACATAGACAATTAGTCCAGTATGTGATGCGGACTTCAACAATTCAGCCAGCGATTAAACTCCCACAGCTGACCCCTCACCAGGGGAACACAAATAAAATTACACCACAGAACATCCAGTCCTGCCTAGGTAAAGTACCGGCTAAACGGGAACAAATACCATTCTGGCTAGCGCAAAAAATCACCCAAATAGAGGCGGTGTTGCCTGACACCACCCCGCTAGAAAAGCACAGGATTCTGACTATCTGTCTTCCAATGGGAATCGCACCACACATTGAGGACTGTGACACTTGGGGTACAGTCTTTGCTTCCATCTACACAAAAACGCACGGTGTTCCATCCATTTCGGTAATACCAGATGTGCTAAAACAAATTCAAGATGAATATGGTCCTGAACCCGCTTTAACTCTTGGTATGAAATTACTGAAAGACTTCAAGCAGGTCTCGGCTATATTATTAGCCAACATAAAAGGTGAAGCAGCAAACGTGGCGATCCGCCAGAGGTTAAAAGAGACAGATATAGCAGACCAACCAGCTGAAATTGCCAGAATCATAGAAAAATCCTATGAGGAACTAGGTAGAGATAGTTTAGGTGGAATACCAGTAAAACCGCAACTAATTGAAAGTCCTGAAAAAATATTTTTTAATAATAAATCTACATCACCAAAAAAGAACTGGGATGGAAACAAACAATCCAATCCTAAAGAAAAGAAATTCCAGTCCCGAGGAAGGTCTCCTAGGCGAAGAGAAAAATCTCCGAACCAAAGACACAGGTCACCCCAGAGTGACCCCTCTGGGAATAGATATAACCTTAGAAATAGGGATAATATAAAGAAGCCTGATGGATATCAAGACATTGATACACGTCCCTCTCAATCTTTTCAGACTTCCTCGCAGAAATCGGAAAGAAGAGGACGATCAGAACAAAGAGAAGAGCACACCAAGTCCAAAGACAAGGAACCTGCTCAACTAAAAAAGAAATTACAATTTCCAAAAAAGAAGGTAGCCAGTATCAAGGTAGTTAACAATGCCGAGAATACTGAGGACACAACTGAAAAACGGAGAGTGGGCTCAGACAATGCTAGACAGTGCAGCAGAAGTGAGCATAGCTCGCAAAGTCCTTATGAATCATCTGGAGACAGTGGACACGAATGAATATCTTCAAGTGGAAACTGCGGACACCAGAGTTAGCAAACCTCACAAAATATACGAAATAACATTGCGTATAGAGGGGGATAAGACTAGAAAAATAAGGGGACTATTTTGGGATAATCTCTCCAAGGGCTATGATATCCTTCTAGCTGAAAAAGACTGGCCACCAGAGTTTGTCAGGGAGTGCCCTCATGGCGAAGAAATAATTATGCCTGCCTTCTCAAATCAAATCCCAATTCATAAAAAATACACACTTGCTAGAAAGTGGGCAGTGGCTCTAGCTCCTGCTTTATATAAAAATCACGTGGGATGGGATGAGGACTCTCCTCCTCACAAAATCCAGTTAAAATCACAACCTACTGCACAAAGGCAGTACCCAATTAAGCAAGAAGCTAAAAAACAGGTAAATGAAATACTAGATCAGCTAGAATACCAGGGGGTGATTGAAACTTGCACCTCACAAATGAACAACCCTTTGTTTCCGGTCTCCAAACCAGACAATTCATATCGTCTAGTTTTGGATAACCGACACCTTAACACATGTTGCAAAACTTTTGCAGTGCAAAACTCACACAGTGCTGCACTAATGAATAACATAGTGCGCAAAAAATACAAAACAACATTAGACATCTCTAATGGATTCTTTTGTCAAAACATAGCACCAGAGAGCAGATATTTAACTGCATTCTCAATAAATGGCACTCAAAAACAATTCTGTCGGTTAGCCCAGGGGTACAAGAACAGCCCGGGAGTATTCTCAGCGAGAGTAACAGAATTACTACAACTATATGATGATGAAGCATTATCTTATGTCGATGACATATACTTAACAGATGATGACTTGGAGACTCACTTGAAAAGAGTGAACACCATAATACTTGGGTTCGCTGCAGAGGGTTACAAATTCAACTTTAAAAAATCCAGAATTGCCCATCTGAAAGTCCTGTTCTTAGGATATGAATTATCAAGTGAAGGCAAAAGCCTGGCTGACAATTTCCTAGAGAAATGTGCCGTAATCCAAGCACCTAGAACACTAAAAAACTTACAGTCGATTCTAGGCTTCCTAAACTTCGGAAGAACATACATTGCAAATTACGCAGAAAGGGTCAAACCCCTTTATGATCTGATAAAACCAGATTTTAAAAGATCCAATTGGACTCAAATACACACAGAAATTTTGAGATCCCTACAAACAGACATGCTAATTAAAACAAAATTTGAAACACGTGATAACACACGCAATCTTGTGATTCGAGTCATCCCAGGGAGATGCGGATTCACATACCTAACCTCTAATGAGGGAGAAAAGGTACCAATTGCATTCAAATCACACTTGTACACAGAAGATGAACAGAAATTCAGCAACAAAGAAAAAATTGTTCATGCAGTTCAAACCGCAATAGCTAGAGAAAAAGATCAAGCAGACGGTAGACATATCACAGTCAGAACAGCTGAATCAGCCTTTGAGGCATTAACAACACCGTGTAATTTACCAACAACAACATTGAATCCGGAATGGATACAATGGGTGAATTCAATCACAACGGACAAAGTATACTACTACTTTGATCCAGAACTAGAAGAAATGGAAAATTTAGAATATGAAAAAACATATCCTCTGCCAATCGACATTCTGCCTTTACGACATTACGCCTGTGTAATCTATACAGACGGACATGCTCAACCTCCCGTTTGGGGAGAACAGGCATACAACCCCACATGTGGGATTACAAAAGAAGTGTGGCGCGGAGGTAAACTAAAACCTCTATTAACAAAAACACACTCAGTAGAAACTAATTCAGAACAACAAACTGAAATATTAGCTTTGAAAATGGCGCTAGATAATGCGGATCGCGAATTCCCGACACTTATAGTGTCAGATTCCTATTACTGCGTCAAATCATATAACAAGGATTTGCAGACATGGATTCAAAACGGTTACAAAGATGACACAGATGCACCAATAAAGCAGAAAATGCTCTGGGAACAAATAGCTCTTCTACAAAAAGAGCTACCAAAGACTCACGTGACACACTCACTGAGTCATCAGCGTGATGGCGTTCACGTTGCAGGGAATTCATTGGCCGAAACAGCCACAGCGGCAGCCACTAAATCGGCTCCCGTAGTTCGAAAAAAGCGTACATTAAAATACATTGACGGTGAAACAGTGCTGGCGGTGAAAACGTCATCAAAAGGCGACTGCTCAGCGTTACCGATCAACTATCCACTCAATTATACATACATAATCGATGCAAACTCCGTCCCTTTTGCTCGAATCCCTGGAGTGGGGGATAGAGTGATTCCAAACATGGACAGGAGAAACTTGTTAATCGCAGACGCACATATGGGCGAGGGTCTCAGACACCTCAAACTAAAAAATTCTCTGGAAGAATTACAATCACGGTACTGGTGGCCAGGCATGAGCCTGCGTCATACCATGTTTGTAAAAAACTGCCCAAACTGCAACTGAGATCGCAGTGGGGAGAGAAACAGTTTAATACCTCGTCGGTTTACTCCAGGAAAAATCAGGAGTAAAAAGGAAGGGTTGCGATTAACATATACAGGCTAGTTCCACTTATAATGTAGATCACCAGCACTCGGCTGACGTCCGGACTGTTATACAAAGATTTGCGAGTCTAAATGGCATATACGCTAAGAGCATGCTACGTTTGACCATTGTCTCCACTCTAGCCCTCAAGCCTGATGGGAAACATGACCAAATGAGCATAGCCCAGCGGGAATCTTCTCACTTCCTTCCTGAGGGTACGGGATGGTGTAAAGAAAAAACCAAGGCATAAAGCAATCTATAGCGGAAAGGATATTAGGTTCGGGAGCTGGGTGGGTCAAACATCTAATAAGTGTCCAACGTAGTCTCAATAACTTGCCAAGAAATTCTCTGAAGGGATTCAGTGCGTACGAATTATTATTTGGAACTAGGATGATGATCTCTGACATTGATAGTCAGACTTCAGTGGTGAAAGAAAAAAGCTTTGATATCAAAGACCGTTTGGCTATTTTGCAGGACTTAAACAAAACAAGAAAAGACCTGAGCAACATAAAGTTGAAACAACAGCCAATAACCACTGAAGAACCACCACCTGTCCCAGCAAGACCTGTCTGGATTCCAAAAGTCGGGGATCTAGTCAGGCAAAGATCGCGGTAAAGAAGGAATTTGGGCCTTCTTACAGAAAAGCAGTTCCTGTCTTGTCTGTCAACGGGACAAGATCAGTTGTACTACCGCCACTTGCTGGTAAAAAGGAGAACCGAGTTGTATCCATCGACCTGGTAAAACCACAATCATGTGGCCGATAACAAACAGTAGGCCAAGTGGACTCCCAATAAGTAGCAGAACACCAAGGTTTGCTACCAGTACAGAGGTCCTAACAAAGAGGCTCATCACATTCGAAACGCCTACAGAAGAACAACATGGACTATGCAACAATGCAATAGAACTAAGACCTCTGAAAACCCAAATAAAAACATTTAGCAGAGACACACCAATCTATAATGAAGTAACAAGTGAAAATGCAAGAAACAGAAATCCTGAAGCAATTGGAACAATTGACAGAACTGCATCCGGCTACTTCATAAACTTCGATGATTCCTCTGAAGGCTTCAGTGAATCAAAGACACAGCCATCATCAAAAACCTTTAAAGATAAAGCTAAGGAACTTTTGAAACAACTGAAAGAAACATATCTGATTTCTCCATGGATTGAATTTTGGGTGGGTTTTTGGTGCATTTATCCTCATACTTTGGCTCATCATGATACTAACATTGGGACGCTTCATTGAGGGAAAATATGCTAAAATGGACACAGCAAGTCAGAAAATCAACTTGATCCTCAAACCACACACATCTTCACACGTCGAGAAAAGAGAACTTTCTTCAGCCAACTTCACAGCCAATCCGATACCTGGTGGGGTAGCTTGGGACAACACTGACTATGAAATTTATGGTCCGGTCGAGATCCTGAAATATCCACACCAAATTAAGATCTCCTTGAGTGACTTTGTAAAACCAAACTCATTTGCTGATGATTGGGACTTCGAAAGCATTAATAATATGATGTCTGACTTAGTAATGTCTGCTAAATTTACCAAACATGATTATTTGCAGGGTTCTACAAATTATGATAGTATGTACTGTTATAACCACTATGGTAACCATTTTTTACATAGATCTGCACAACCTAGAAATGTTTTAAATTATAATCAATGGGAACATTGTGCAACACCTCCAAAAGGGAGCTCAAGAACCGTTTACGACAAATATTCATATTTTTCAGGTTTTAACACAAGTAATGCTGAAACATTTTATTTTAAATTGTCAAACAAAACAGGGACCAAGACCATGATAACCAACACAAAATTGTTATATTCAGACTCATTCTTTGAAAAAATGAATACTTTTGGTTTTGATTATTGGGACAAAAATGTTGAATTGAAAAGTGTTTGGGGTACAAAAGAATGGCAAGTACAGGGTATAGAAGCTTTGTTTAGAGCCTGCATGATCCCAGAACAAATGATATTTTTAAATGACACTGTTCAACAAACCACCTGTCTTGGCCTAGCCAAAATCAAAGATTTAAATAAACCGTCTATTCCAAAGCCAACAATGTTTAGTAACACTTCTACAGATGAAGAGATAGACGTAAACCATATATTAAACCAAAACAGAACACATCCTGATTGGAAACAGTGGTTGATCTGGCCCACAGATACTAATAACTGTCAAGACAGATTCCTGAACAAAACACAGGGATTCAAAATGACCAGGCCAGACCCTAGATATCCTCAAAGACATCACCCAGGGATAATAACAACCTACAGTGTGGGCAAATTATGCCTTCAATGGCTACAAACTTCCACACTGGCAGAAATTAAGCAACACCTAACTTTACTTACTGATGGTGCTGACTTGCGTGATTTCACTTTGGGACCACGCAAACAGCGTCAAAAGCGTTTCATAGCAGCCTCTGTATATGCAGCATACAATGAGTCCTGGAAGGTTACTCAAATTGAAACAGCAGAGAGAATACGGGAAATTGACCGTATTAATTTGGAAAAATCACTTTCTGTAGTGGACAATGGGTTAATGACTCTGTCCTCCAGAATTTTTTCTTTGGACAGCATTGTGTCTTCAGCAATCGACATATTATCGCAGGACTTACTGTTATTACAACACGGTCAGTCACAATTGCGTTCTATTGTACAGCTTGGCTGGACGTTACAAAATCTGCGTTCAGGCTATGTGCCTTGGCGTTTAATCAACACAACGTCACTATTCCATATCTTTAACCTTACTGATAGACAAATCAGTATGGCACAAAAGGGTGCTGATTATACAATCCTGAGCATTGAGAAACTTGAGAGATTACCAGTGACAATGTCAGAACGACCTGTCAGTGAATGGATAATACATGGGATAATAAATATTCCAATCTCAACCTTCAGGTTTCAATACTGCCAAAAATATATACAGGCTGGCATGTACGAGAAATTGGGAAAAGGATACCTTAAAACAACATGGAACCTGCCCTATTCACATGCATGTGTCAGTAATAAAGGACAGAAAGTGTTTCTTAGTGGCAACAATTGTGCGATGTCACTAAGTGGCACACTTCTGTGTAACGGAATTAGTTTGCATGGAGCCTGTGAAGGGAATTCATACAACCTTTCATGTCACCAGCAAGGCGCACCTGCAACAGAAATAGAACCATTCTTTCAAAGACTCTATAATGGGAGTTACATTCTTATTGTAGACCGCAGATGTTGTAGTCTTATGCCCGGGACTCCTTATCTAGTAACTACGACTGCGAAGGTCAAGTGCTGTGGACGCTCATTGTTCCCCAGCTCCTTCCCAGACAGGGAGGCAAGGGCATGGCCCGAGTTGAAAATTTCTTCTATTCGAATAGATACTTTAAGCAGAATGAAAACAGTGCTTCTTCAGACGCCTATCAGGCTCTCGTCATCAAAAGAAACGTATGATCTACAAGTCGCAAGGACGACTGCAGAGATACATACATTATTATCAACTAATTCCCCCGTACATTTCGCGGAAATCCTGAATGAAATCTTAAATATTTCTGATACCAATGGGGTCTCAAAGGTATTTAAGAAAGTATTTTCGATGGCATTAACACCATTCAAAGCCATACTGGGTATTTTTCCAGATTTCGTCCATTCGATTTTTGGCGGACTTCCCCTGATCCTGGGACTAATTGCAGGAATCCTATTCTTAGTCCTTATTTTTAGTTATGGCAACCCATGTCACAGACAAATCTCTGGCGACAAGGGAAGAAACAATCCTAGCCATTGGATACCGGGACCGGATATCAAAAATCCTGGGACTCTCCCGGCTTAGAGACCTGAACATGACTTGGTTTCTATCATTTCGACCAATGTGGCAAAGATGTGTTTTACCTGTATTGAGGTGTCTGCTATGCGGAGAAGAATGCGTGTTAGACACCTGTCTGACGCTACAATCGGATGCGCCGATGGATGCAGAAACATTGTTGAGCCCGATCAAGGTTCATGCTTTGTGCTGCCCTCAAAGGCTACCAATCCTGATGACGGCATTCGTGGAAGCTTCACCACTACGATTGATGGGTAGTGAAGTTCAAGATGAAAGCAGCATCGAACAGGTACGACCTTCTGTCAGTAATGCAAATCAGAATGTCAATGGAGACAATCATGCGCAAGAATGCATGATTACACCTATTTCCGAGTTAGTGGAACTTTCCCAGGAAGCTGTTGACAGTTTTTTCGAAAGCCTGAATGATATGATGTTCTCTCCAGAACAGAAATAGAGACTTTTGAGCAAGCTCGCACACGGCGTTCCCTGAATTCGGCCTTCAACTTTAAAAATAAAGTCACATGAACAGATTTTCCCTCCAGTTCACGGACAGCAATTTTTCAGCAGCCCCAAATATTTTTGCATATTTTTCGGGACACTATCTTCTGCTTAAAGTAAGAACTATTCTTAGAGAACTAAGGTTTCTAAATTTTAGATAGCTTATAGACATTAGCTGCCCGCTGATACGTTTACATATATTTTATTCTGTGATGGAATGGTCTCGAACTTTTTTTTCTGTATTAAGAAGCCATTTCATGTGTAATTCTCATATACCAAATAAGCAATAATGTATACAAATGCGATTACTTTGGCATTATTCTACAGCTTGAGTGCATACAATACATATGTCTGCAATTTTTCCGTATATTTGAAAAATTTCAAAATGCATTTATGTATTTTGGGGTGGTAAGGTATACACTATACTCTATAGTATGTTGTACTATGTTATACTATGCATAGATTAGTAAATATGTACATAGTTAGCGTGGAGTGGGTGTGATGTATTCCTATAGGTTCTGAATCGATCCCCCTATTCCTGACCCTATTCTAGTTAAACAAACCAACAAGTTAACTAGCAGTCAGCCCATGAGGCAGAAAACCCCCATGATGCAGATACCGTTATCTGACGCAGTCACACTACGGCACAGGAACGTGTTATCTGATTAGGTCATAACGCTTGCGATCTAATTAGACAAGCGATATTCCTCCAGCCCCTGATAAGGCATACGGAGTTCTCATAACAAATCAAACCTATGACAACCTGGGCAAAACCCTGCGGCCATTGTTTTGATTTCACCGAGAACTTCAGTAAAAGAATGTGCTAACGAGCAAGTCGTATGACATCCTTATTGACGTATCTATGTCCATTCTTACGTCAATCTCGGCACCTTAAAGGTATAAATATTACCGATCTTGCCCTATGCAAACACACGCGTGGTGACGAGACGGAGCAGCCATACTTGCCGAAGCCAAGAGCAGAGCAGACCCCGCTGGCAGCAGCCCCGCCTTCCTGACGCGCTGAGAGACGCGCTGCTTTCTCCTGCCGAGAAATCCAGCCCCGGCGTTTCTGGGTAGCCCTCGCAGGCAGCCTGGAATATCGAGACCAGAGAGAGAGATACCATTCCTCATTCATCCTAACTTCCAGGTACAGAACTGAATAACCCCTCACAGAGAATTCTTTAGTTATTCACTTGGCAAAAACAAACTTAACTTAAACTGTAACTTTCTATTCCCGCCCACGTATTAGACTTAGGTCAGGTACACGGGGTAGGCGTATCTAGAAACACCAGTTGAGTACGTTTAGTCAAATGTATATATGTGTATGTAATATATTTTATTCATTTTAAAACATCTTATGGCTTAGAAACCATTTCAATGTTTTTACAGTATTATTTTATACTATTGCTTATAATGTATGCACTTTACTTAGCTATAAGTATTGCAATAATATCGATCCATTTCTCTTGTATGAGAAAAGAGACTGATCAATAAATAACACCTTTTTATTGAACACGCCCGTCTCTTCCTTTTCTCTACAATCTGATGAGACTAAGAATGCACGTACTGACTGAGTAAAATAATTTGCCTTTTGTTCACACGACTCTCGAGATATACTCTTGATTAGGGGAGAGCAAAGTTGTCATGTTCTATGGTTGTCAGAAACTAAATCCCTTCTTGTCTAATCAGGGAAGTTAATTCCTCCTTGAACATTCGAGAAAGTTTCTAGTGAACTCTGAGCTAAGCTGGCAAACCCAAAACTTTAAGTCTAGTATCGACAGTAGTAGACCTAGTTAACGTCTGGTCTAGGCCTTTACTGCTGTAGGTATTATTCCAATGCGCAGAGCCTATTGGGATGATAGGAACTACACTACAATAGTTTCCAGAGTCAAGAGGTCATGCAATCAACAATGCATAGGCTTGGAGGGTGTACGTATAAGGAATGTCAAGACTAAATGAAGGTCCCACTGGGACTTCACAAACTATTCAGGAGGAAACAAATGTGTCAAATCTTTAATAAATTGAATCATAACTGGAGATTTAACCAAGGACAGCTAATCCAGCAAGCGTAAAAATGGCAACAGAGCCACCAAATAACTTCTTCCAGTGCCCAAAGTGAGGCTTTGCCTGGCTAAAGAAAAACCAAACCGAACATCTAACAGCTTAGTTTGTGAGTAGCCACTATTTCAGGCATCGCACCTGGCAAAAAACTTCTCCGAGACTTGCTGACTTGGGCCTAGTCGTTCTTTATCTTCCTAACCCGGAGCAGAAGAGGTAGTGGGAGAAAGCTGTACAGGAGTACCGTGTTCCAATCCAGCCAGTATGCAGCTCCTAATGACTCTTGTGGAAATGCCAATGCACGAAACCATTGGCAGCTTATGGTGGCAAATAGATTTACCTAGGGCTCTCCCCAACTGAATATGCCCTGTGCCACCTCGAAATGCAGCTGCCACCTGTGATATTCCAGACAATGTCTGCTCAACTCATCCACTCCAGCATAACGGGATTCTGGCACGTGGTTGGCAGCTAGAAAAAAGGCCTGTTTCTCCAGACAGAAAGTCTCCTGGCAAAGGACCCCAGCCCACCTTGCATCTAGCAGCACCACTAGATGGTTGGCGTTGTCAATGAGAACCTGCATCGCCATCCCTTTGATGACTGGCAGGAAAGCCTTCAAGGCTAAATGAATAACTGGAAGCTCTGTTCCAGATGTGACGCAGTGCTGACTTTCCGCTGGAGACTAGAGAAACCGTTGATCTCCATCTCCCCTAGATGAACCCAGCAGCAAAGCAGCCTTCTCCAATGTGAGCTCCGAGTGATACTGCCACATAACATACTGGGATCGGTCAGCCACCACTGCAGCTCTTCGGCCTTTTCCTTTGAGACCTTGATAGAGTCACAGATGCAGCTGTGACACTGGGACCTCAGATTCCAAGTCCATTTGAAGGACCTGCATGTGCCATCTGACATTGCTGACAAGGTGGAGGTATGGGCCCAGTAACGGGTTCCAAGGGGACAAATGGCATCAGTGGAGTACCCACCAACGGTAACACAACTGGAGGCCCCTGCTCCTCTTTCGGCCAAAGGTAGACCACAGGGAGTTTAAAGCAGACAAAAAAAACTTTGCAGCATGGCCTCCTTAAAAGTTTGTCTGCTGTAGGGGTCAGCTCTGGCCCAGGGCACTTGGGACATGTCAGGACTGAGGCATTTGTTACATGGCCGGCACCCTTAAAGAAGTGTGTCACAGACCTTGAAGCCCTGGCAACCTGTCTTTGGAAGCAAATGGATGGGATGGAGGACAGTCCTGCTTCACTTTCTTGTGCTTGGACTTTAACTTACCTGAAGATTGAGCAGAAAGTGGAATGGTTGCAGTAACAGGCTTGTGAGTGGGACTAGGACAGAGACCTAGCCTGCTGCTTGGAACAGGACCCGTAGGAACACCACAGCTACTATGTATGCTCAGCAATGTATAGCTTCATCCCTTGTCGCGAATCACCTTCAGGTGCATTGGCCACATGACTTGTGGTCATGACCGAAGCACAGACATACGAGTACAGAGAAGATTGGTTCATGACCAACATCTACTTGCACAGTTTCGGCATTGCTTGAAGCCAGTCATTTTCAGACGGCACATAGTTCCCTAGCACAGTTTTGCTGGGGAATTTAGAAACAATTAGCAGGCCGACAAAGTTTAGAGCAGAGCTTTGGATCCCATAGGAAGTCGCAGAATGAAACAAAGGGTGGCTCTTATATGCAGCACTGCTCCATCACTTTGTGTGCAATATGGAGCCAGGGCAGAGAAGCACAGTGCTTCTATCCGGCTAGTGGTAATCCTGCTGAAGACATTTCTCTGCAAATAGTGAGACTCTACAGTTAGTGGTAGCCATTAGAGCTCAGATTCTTTTTGCCAACAGTTTGTTGAATCTTATCTTGAATAAAAAACAGTGTCTGAGGTCTGTAAGTCACCATTCAAAATGTATTCATTCTCATAGCATGAAGTCTTCTGGGGCCACCAGTCACTGTGGTGAAGACTGGAATACCGAAGCAACCATCAGCATTTAAACAATTCTCTGCCTGTTCCACAAAGAATGTAACTCCTTAACCGCAACACAAATTCCGCCGCGGTGCAGGAGTTCTATTGAGTGGGCGGGGCCGCGCCAGCCAACGGACGTGAGCAGCACTACCGAGGTACTGCTTGCGATGGACGTAAAACACATGATAAACCCATAAAGGGACTTTTTTTTAACTAGGAAAAAAGTAGACAAGAAATATCTTCGGATAAGCAACATTTATTATTCCCTCTTGAGGTAAGTGTTGCTGTAACCTTGCACATGGGTTACAGCATTCAGCCCACATGAATTTAATGAGGATCCCATGTTGGTGAAGCTAAACAGCAGGTCAAAACTTGCAGCCTACCGTAATTTGTAACTTCTAAATACAAACTGATATTTTATAAAGATCAAAACCAAAAGGAATGGTGGGAGGAAGGAAAGGCACAGGAAGAACTAACACTGGGAAAACCAGATTTTGTGTGTCAAACTATAGGCTGTGGCAATATTTTGCCGACTGCACATATGTGCCAATACACATATTCATGCTGTCAAGGAATTGGCCCTGACAATTAATTGCCGACTGCACACATGTGCAAAGGCACATGCATAGATAGCAATATTGAAATGGATTGTGTATTAAACATAGTCATTCCAAAACAGAGGCAGATATGCATGCCTGCATCATGGCCCATGTCATGAGGCTCCTGTGCGCGACATGTTTTTAATTTACCGTTCTAACATGATGGAAAGCCATGTTAGAATGGCAAATTAAAATGTGCAAAAATAACAAAATTGCGCAATAAGCTCGAAAATGGGTGCCAGCGGCCCGCCAGCACTTAGCACCCTCAGGCAGGGTAAAAAAAAAACAATAATACATTCAACGTACAACAAGAGCAGGCCGTATTGAGGGGAAGGTAAGGAGGAGCAGAATGTAGAGATTGTGGAGAGAGGAATCTGGAAAACAGGCAGAGAGCTAAGAAACACAAGCCCTCCAACGGAATTCTTAAAGTAAAATAAAACAATGGGAAAAGCCAACAGATGGTACGATGGAATACAATCTGCATGCACTTTTTAAACATTCATTTTTAATAACCTTAAAACCTCGCTCTGAACTGATTTGATCCCGAGCACACACGACAACAGTAAAGGCCACCACATTGTCAGTTAACATTTATTAACAGGGGTTTTAGTTCATGTGATCTTTCAGCAGGGACACGTGTATGAAATCAAACGACATTCTACAAAGCATTTCTGGAAACATGCAATTGTCACTTAAAAAATAGGCTTAAAAATCCCCAACGTCAGTCTTGGTCTCAGTCTTTTTACACACAGAAAAGTCCATCTGTCACAGACAGAAAACTGGAAAGCAAATCGTTGACATTCAGCAGCACACCACAGCTTTCTTTGCAGTGTCCTGCACACAACAGTAGTAATAACAAAAATGCTTTTTAGGAAAACATTAAGATAGATGCAACTCATTTTGGATCGCTTGAAAACTTGCAAAGAGGATTTTCAGTCTGCTCGAACTTAAGTATGGTTTATCATCATAACTGCTTTACGAATGCAAATACCAAATAGATACCTACAAAAGCAAAAACACGAAAAACAGGATTATAATAATACAGTGACTTCAAGATACTGGCAAAGTAAAATCCGAATGCTAGCAATGCCTAAATTAACACACACTTTGTTAACTTGCCCATATTACTAAACAACGTCCTTTCTGATAAACATTCCTGGGAGAACAAAAAGGAACTGCTAAACTAATGCTTATAAAACATTAAAATAACTATGTCGTTAAAACTGGGAAAAATATGCATATGGTAGTTTTCGTGCTGCAAACCCAAAATGCATTACATCCATAAAAGGATTGTAGGCTGGGAATAAGTTCGACTTGGTACATACTACTTGGAAACAATAATAAAATACCTCTACTCTCAAACTTGGATAGCCATATATGATTTAGTCGGCTGTACTCCGGAGGCAGAGGCGTGCAGGGGATGGAAAGGAAGGACAGAGTCGTTTCAAAGAAAGAGTTAGGAGTTGGACATTTTAAGTCAAACTCAATTTTCATGGAGGGTTTTAAGAATATTGTGGAGGGTGTTTGAGACAGCATGCAATCCTGTAAAAAGAATTAACATTATTTGCACATGTGGCAATCTCCCTGTAGGCCAAAAGAACACAGCTCGCACACACCACCTCGGCACATATTACATAAATAGAATTTGTTTCCCCACAGAATCCGATGGAAGGAAAACACTAAATAAAATGATGTACTGTAACTGTTTGTGCTAGAGATGGGCCTCCTGTTTCCCTCGGATGATCTGGGAGAGATGAAGGCGAAGGGTCTGTTTAGTGGCTGTTTGTAAAGCAATGCTTCTCGGTCAGGTAGCACTGGGGCTGTATGGAAGACTGCAGTGTACAAGTGGGATGCGATAGTGTGCTACTTTGGTGCATGACTAGGGTAGAGTCACACGCGTCCATGACACCATGCACTTCTGTGTAAATTGAAGGCGATAGTGGTCTGGAGATGTATATGATATAAGGCAGTGTGCTCATTATTTGCGATGGCAAAGGAATGTGTGCGTAGTTTGTATATGAAAAGTAGTGAACTGCTTTTGTGATATAAAAGGAATATGAACTACAAGTGTATATGAATGGGAGGGTTGTCCTCCATGAGCTAAACCAGAGAACTAAGTACTGCATTATGCAAATGGTAGCATGCTGCGCAGGAGTCAGGTGGGTGCTGGTCTATCGAAGGGAACAGGGTACTGCATGTGTACAAAAGGATTCTACTGCATTTGTTTAAAAATGGAACATTGTAATTCATGTGTACAAGCTGTATAGATCTATTGGAGTCCAAGCATGCTTGTCTCCATGTAAGAAATAATTGTACAGAAAGTGCACATGGAAGTCATTAGTATGCTACATGACCCAAGGAGGATATGTGCTTCACTGATGTGCGGGAGGGGACACCGTGTGCTACAAATATACTTTAGGGGCAGAAGTGATTTGCTTGTGTAGAAGTACTAAGCTACATGAGTATACTGAAAAAAATGAAGTGCTGACTGTACTTTAGAGGATGTTATGTACAGGATGTGTTCCTGCCCCTCCCCCCAAGGAGGCATTACAATGCGGGCATGAAAGGCCAGATTATGCAACAAGGTTATCTACATTGTACAGCAAAAAAATGCAAATTATACAGCACATGCGCCAAATGTGGTAAATCCATAGATATCCAGTAAATGCCTTTAGCTACAGAGTTTTATAACTTTATGGACCATCAACACTGCCGAGTGTATAAGAACAATTTATTTAAAAAAATAATAACGAAATATTCCAATTCCAATCAGTGCCCATTATGAGCTGCACTTTGAAGAATACAACTTTTTCAAGCTTGCTGTTAAAAATAACTATATATCGAGAAACACGGTCCTATATTGCTAGCTTTGATTTCTAGAGATATTTACAAACCACTTAGCCATCGGCATCGTGGTTTAAGTAGTCACCAGAGGCCAATGATGGCAATATTGGACCATATTACAGTTACCCATTATATGAATGGCCACTGGGTAGTTTTAGTTAGGCCAGCGTTTCCATAATGTAGGAAGCTGGCTCTGTATATACTATACCAAAGTGAGGTATAGTGTGCACAAAGTCCATTGGAACTCCAAAGGTAGGCAAAGGTAAAGTTAGATAGCACCTCACTCTCGATTTGTGGTAGTGTGGTTGAGTAAGGCAGTATCAGAGGACAATGTTAAGCATTTGTTGTACACACTCAGTCAGCAAATGAATTCACACACTCAACGATTGAACTTCAGACCAATTGTTTTTGTATGAAAATATTCTTTTAGTTATTTTATTTTCAAGAACCAAGCAAGCCTGGCACAGGTGAGCATTAAATACTTTACAGTAGTAATGCAGTTTGTAAACCGTTTGAATTGTAATTGTATATTCACTTTGTTTTGACTTACATGATGGTTACAGAGAAATGCAATACTTGGTAAATACAGTACATAGACATGAATGAACTTTTCAGTAAAATACAAGGTAAGCTACTTTTTCCGATTGCTTTTCTTACTCAGACTAGTATACCTGGATACTACTATGGGACATTTCCTGTAAACAGGTAAGTAAAATTGTTTTGGTTAAATAGTACAATTTTAAAGAATTTCTTTAGGTTTTCAAACTCCACACTTAGAAACTTTTTCAAGAAAAACAGTCAATGTTATCCTATGGAGGAAACCAGTGTTGTCGGTTTTCGGATAAGTATTCGGTAGTGCAAGTTGAGGTTCTGAGGGTATACTCAGGGGACCCCCGGGAGTCAAGGATGCACTGTTGTTACACCCTCAGCGGCATTAGGGTGGCCGGGTGCAGAGAGCTGAGGCCGAATGTTATCCAAAGGGGGATAGGAGTCCTCCAGTTGGTGGCTGTTAACTAGCAGACCACAAGGTTGTGGGAGCCAAGCTCCTGGCGTTAGGCTCAGGGAAAAAGGGGATCCTGTTTAGCACAAAAAGTACACCCGCAGCGTCAGCGGCAGCTGGGTGCAGGGTGCTATTTTGGCTTTGGGTGCCGTTTTCAATGGGGATTTCAGATTTGGTTTTCAGCTGCAGGCTCGAACCAGGAAGACTTCCGGGAGGATCGAATAGCTGGACAGGTAAGTTGGAGGGCTCGGGACATAGGTGTACCTCGGGTTCTATTCTCTAGTGCGCAGGGCGTCTGGATGCAGGAGTGTCTTGAGGTCGGATTTCACCTTACCCGGCCACTCGCATTTTGGGGGGGAGGGGGGTCTCCGTGCAGGGGCTGCAGGTGACGTCAGAGAGTCCTGGAGGGGTCATCCCACAGTGGACACGGACTCCGGTGCGCTGGGGGACCTCGCTGGGACCGGTGGGCCACACAAACTCAGGCCGTAAGCAACAGGTGCAGTGGTGGTTCCAGGCGTCTGGTTTTCTTTATCCTCAGCAGGCTCTGAGTCTTTCTTTGGTGTTTCTTCTGAACAGAGCTGCTGTTCACAGAAGGTCCAGTCTTTGTTTAAGGCAGTCATCCTCCCAGGGGGTTCTGGAGTTCGCTGGCTGCAGGAGAAGACTATTTTTCACGCAGGATCTCTGGAAACTGCAGCCCGGCCGGTAGGGCTGGGGCAAAGTCAGTTGTTCTCTGCAGTCTCCTCTACTGCGTGTCTTCTTTCATCAATTTTATTCTTAGGTTGCGGGAATCTGCTTTCTTGGTTCAGGGCTGCCCCCTAAATACTGTATTTAGGAGGCGTTTTAGGAGTCTCAAGTTCAGTAGCCAATGGGCTACTGACCTTGGGGTGACTTCACTCTTGGTGTGCTCACCCCATGTGGGGGAGGACGCACAATCCCAAATCAAGATTGGGGAGTGCCTACCATCTGCAAGAAGACAGGCACTGAAGAGTGGGCTTCACCTCGCCTCCCCCATGTTAGGGGTGGAATTGGCAGAGGTGGGCACACCTTCTGGGCTGGCTCGTTCTTCCTGCCTGTCTTCCCACCGAAAAGGAGGGGAGGCAGGAAGGGGACCTGCTCCTGATAGCAGGAGAGGCTGAGGGTCGCATTACAAAGGCAGCCAGGCCTTTGAAGCTTCCCTGCCACAGATGGCTCTTCCTAGCCTAGGAGAGGTGTGAACACCTCCGCCTTGGAAAGGTCTATGTTTCTGGACTCAGGGAGAGAAGGCTCCCACCCTAGGGGTCCAGAAACATGTCTCCTGGTGGCAGAAAGTATGGAGAAGGGAACCAACAATGGACAACATGACCACCCTCAAGCTCGCCACCCGGAAACACCACCAACTGATCCGCGCCACCAAGAAAAATGCATACAAGGACCGGCTGGACAACAACGCACACAACTGCAAGGAACTCTTCAACATCGTGAAAGAGCTCTCCAACCCCAACGCCGGTAACAACGACATCACCCCATCGCAAGACCTCTGCAACTCCCTCGCCTCCTACTTCCACAACAAGATCGCGGACATACACAACAGCTTCAGCATCCAACCGACGCACGCCACAACCGCAGCAAAGCCACCCACCACCACCCTCCGCGCCTGGACTCCGATCAGCACCGAAGACACCATCCGCACAATGAACTCCGTCCACTCCGGATCTCCGACCGACCCCTGCCCTCACCACGTCTTCAACAAAGCCGACGTTGTCATCGCACCCCACCTGCGGGACATTATCAACACCTCCCTCGACACTGCCACCTTCCCTGAGAGCTGGAAGCACGCCGAACTCAGCGCTCTACTCAAGAAACCTACAGCGGACCCCACCGAACTCAAGAATTACCGTCCCATCTCGCTCCTCCCGTTCCCGGCCAAAGTCATCGAAAAGAGCGTCAACAAACAGCTGGCCGCCTTCCTCGAGACGAATGGATCCCTCGACCCCTCACAGTCTGGCTTCCGAGCCAACCACAGCACCGAGACCGCCCTCATCGCTGCCACCGATGACATCCGAGCCCTGATGGACAACGGAGAAACAGCGGCCCTCATCCTCCTGGACCTCTCCGCGGCATTCGACACTGTCTGCCACCGCACCCTAGTACAGCGCCTCAGCAACATCGGAATCCAGGAGAAGGCACTGGAATGGATCACCTCCTTCCTCGACGGAAGAACACAGAGAGTCCGCCTACCACCGTACAAGTCAGAGGCCACCGAAGTCATCTGCGGCGTCCCTCAAGGATCCTCGCTGAGCCCCACCCTCTTCAACGTCTACATGAGCCCCCTCGCGGCCATCGCACGCCAACACAACCTCAACATAATCTCCTACGCCGACGACACCCAGCTGATCCTCTCCCTGACCAACGACCCCGCCGCCGCCAGAGCCAACCTGCACGAAGGGATGAAAGATGTAGCCGAGTGGATGACGACCAGCCGCCTGAAACTGAACTCAGACAAGACGGAGGTCCTCATCCTGGGCTCCTCGCCCTCCGCCTGGGACGACTCCTGGTGGCCCCCCGCCCTGGGCACCGCACCCAAACCGACGGACCACGCACGCAACCTGGGCTTCATCCTGGACTCCTCCCTCTCCATGACCAGACAAGTCAACGCCGTCTCCTCGTCATGCTTCAACATCCTGCGCATGCTACGGAAGATCTTCTGGTGGATCCCCACCGAGACCAGGAAGACTGTCACCCAGGCCCTCGTCACCAGCCGACTGGACTACGGCAACGCCCTCTACGCCGGAACCACCACCAAGCTCCAGAAGAGACTCCAGCGGATCCAGAACGCCGCAGCCAGACTCATCCTCGACATCCCACGAAACAGCCACATCTCCGGACATCTGAGAGACCTGCACTGGCTCCCCGTCAACAAAAGAATCACCTTCCGTCTCCTCACCCACGCACACAAAGCCCTACACGATCAAGGCCCGAGCTACCTCAACAACCGAATCAACTTCTACGCTCCCATGCGCCACCTCAGATCGACCAGCCACGCCCTCGCCGCCGTCCCCCGCATCCGAAGAGCGACAACAGGAGGAAGGTCCTTCTCCTACCTGGCCGCCAAGACCTGGTACTCCCTCCCGACCGACCTGCGCCTGACCCAAGACCACCTCTCCTTCAGGAAGAAGCTCAAGACCTGGCTGTTCGAGCAGTAACGGCACCCCCCCCCCCCAGCGCCTTGAGACCCTACGGGTGAGTAGTGCGCTCTATAAATGTCTTGATTGAGGCTGGTGTGTACCAGTCAGGGAATCCCACCAGTGGCTGGTCGTTTTTTAGGGGGCATCTCAAAGGCCCTCTGTGTGCATTTTTCATTGAATCCCACACTGGCATCAGTGTGGGTTTAATGTGCTGAGAAGTTTGATACCAAACTTTTCAGTTTTCAGTGTGGCCATTATGGTGCTGTGGAGATCGTAATAACAAGCTCCCAGCATCACATACTCTTAATGGCAGCACTGCACTTGCAATGTCTAAGAATGGGCATAGACACTGTAGGGGTACGGGCTCATGCACCTGTACCCTCACCAATGGCATAGGGCTCCAAGCTAGAGGGGTGACTGATCTATGCCAGGTCAGTGGGTTGTAGGCATGGCACACAGGGATATGTGCCATGTCGACTCTTCACTGTGTTCTGCACCAAAACACATAGCCTGCAAAGAGTGGCACAATAAGTGCTGTAGCCCTTAGAGGTCTTCCCTGGTCACAGTGCCCTGGGTACCTGTGGTACCATTTACCAGTGGCTGACCTGTGGCCAGAGATGCCAATTGGGTTGGTTTTGCTGGAGTGCCTCTTCTCCTCTTCTTGGGGCCACAAAGGCGCTCCAGGGGAAGGTGAATACCAAAAGATAATATGTAGAGAGTTATAATATCTCATCTGGGTCATCTACGCCCAGCTCCCGGAAAGACGGGGAGGCGCGGGGTAGAGTCATTTATGGACTCCTTAACCGGCGAACCTGAGGAGCCATGAGAGACGGAGTCTCCACACAGCAAAGTCAGAGTGTGCCGCAACGCCAACCGCCTGCACATACCTTGGCCATTATAGAAATGGGGTAACCCAATTTGGTCGTGGACCTGGGTAATTGTAATAACAAAAACAATGGTCCAAACCTAATGATCATGGATCAACTTAATACATCCTTATAATCAACCTTTTACCAATGTTATGAGCCTTCAAAACATTTAGCTCTATGGATTCAATCCGTAGTTCATCTAGAAAAGGAAAAGATGCAACAACCGGACAAGAAACATTTGGATGATCAGACGGAGTTTAATGATTCACTCCATCAAAATTTTTTATTTTTATACATTTTTACTCATATATTTTTCGGTACGAGGAAGCAGGGTGCTTTAAAGAGCGTGCAAAGAAGGAAAGTGTGGTGATTAAGAAAGAGTTGAAGAGTTGATAAAAACTTGTGACACAGAAGTGTAATGGAAACAATTTAAAAATAGTTCTGAGGGAGCTGGTTTTAAGATTCCAGCCCTATGGGCAAAAGGCCACTCCTTGTTATGTTACTGTTTTTCTACATTTATACAGTCCATAGTAACCTGGTCCCTATCCGGTTATAGGGTAGCACGAGTGTCGATTGTATCGTGGATTATTTTTCTCGTGGTGAATGACCGCTGAAGAGGAGGGGGATTGGGTCTTATTCCGCCACTTCTGCATGTAATACAACTTAACTTCAAAGCGTCCGCTGTGAAATGGAAGGCGCCGTCGGGATCCGGATCCCGACGGCGCCTTCCATTTCACTTCTGTGTCACAAGTTTTTATCAACTCTTCACCTCTTTCTTAATCACCACACTTTGCTTCTTTGCACGCTTCATTTTGATGGAGTGAATCATTAAACTCCGTCTGATCATCCAAATGTTTCTTGTCAGGTTGTTGCATCTTTTCCATTTCTAGATGAACTACGGATTGAATCCATAGAGCTAAATGTTTTGAAGGCTCTTAACATTGGTAAAAGGTTGAATATAAGGATGCATTAAGTTGATCCATGATCATTAGGTTTGGACCATTGTTTTTGTTATTGCACTTACCTTGGGGCGTCTACGGGAAAGGCTCGGGCTCGCTAAAAGAATGAACGATAAGGAGACTCAGGTCGATGAGAAGTCTCCAAGGACCGCATCAGCCGTGCCGCCAGGAGTTTCATCCGACAATCCTTGAGCACCTTCGGCTTTAGCTTCCAATAGGAGTTGCAATCCTCAGAGTCGTGGTGTTCTTCCAAACACCCTATAGAAATGGAATGAGGGTCCATAGAAGACATCTGTCGTGTACAAGAACCACAAGGCTTAAAGTCTGAAGACGTGCGAAGAAAAGGCACACTGTTCCAACCAACAAACAATGACTAAGTAGACTAGAAAACTGCCTTAGGAACCGCTTTTCCGGATCCGCGTAGCAGCACACAAAAGGAGAAACTGACGTCAGCGGGCTGAAGAAAACTTATATGTTCTCCACTAACGTCACAACCAGAGTAGCTGTCAATACTGAATTGTACGACGACACTTCCCTGCCTGCAGAGTTACTGCTGAAACATTTCCAGATCCAGACTGGCGCCCGGAGGGAATTCAAAAGTTAAGGAATCTGCGGTTGTATGTTTCCATCAGAAATAAGTATGTGTATTGTATTGTAATGTAAATTTATATAGCTCTTACTACCCCTGACGAGGCGTCGAAGCGCTTTTTTGGCGGGTAGCACGCTACTCCGGGACCCACAGAGGATTAGTGTTGAATTAGTATAGTGAAACATGCAAGTACATTTTAAGTGGTGGATAGGTTAATCAGTTATTTGGATTTGGAAAGCTAGCAGAAGGATAGAGTAGGACAAAGGTTTGTACTTATTTATCGCTCGCTTGTTGATGCATGCTATTCAGGGAGTCTATAGAGGATTAGTGGTGAATAAATATGGCGAAATATGAGGTAATTCCAGTGGTGGATATAAGTCTGTTACTTGGAGTGTGTGTGTTTGTATACATACACACACACACATGTATATATATATATATATATATATATATATATATATATATATATATATACATATATATATACATACACACATATATATATATATATATATATATATATACACACACACACACACACACACACATAGGTGTACATATATACACACACATTATCAATGCGCCCCCATTATTAACATACCTGTGAAATCGTTTTGTTCTTCTCCAAGTTATAACAACTTTAACTTAACATTTCTTATCAGGCAAAATGATAAGTATCACTCTCAGTAGAAAAGAACTAGTAATGGCAATCTTTTCCACTCTTTTTCTAGTTATACGGATGTAGTTAGCAAATCAGATTGTTCGCTTCATTTTTTCTTTTGTTCTGGTAGTGTCTGTGGGTGCATTGGCGACTCCCTTGCGACGCTCAGCGCACCACCACATGTAACTTTGCAACGGAGACACGAATCTATAAGGTAGTTCGTTAATGCATTTACCACTATACTACTAGCATTTTTCATTTACGTTTGACATTCTATTATAGCGTTAATTCAGGAAATGTGTATTTTCAGAATACGTACTATGTCTAAAACGCTCTCCTTTGTAGTTTCAAAATACAGTGTATTTAGAACCCTTCCCCCTACACGGTTTTACCTTAGTTGCCATAGCAAACTCCTTGGAACACTATTGTATGAGTAGGTCAAAAGTTCACACCACTTTTTATCAGCAGCATACTAGCTTCTAGTTAAACTGTAGTAGGTGCAGTTGACAGTTTGAAAATGTAAGCATATTTAAAATAGATTAACTTATTTTATTCCATCCAGAGCCAATCACAGATCTACTTACTTTACCTTTTAAACCACTACCTATTTTTAGCTATCAAGATATATACACATCCAAAAAGATACTGACTTTCATTTTGCCTTCCACTGTGTCCTACTGCTCCTTGCCTTCAAAATGGTTAGAGCGTGGATTGTGGGTCATAGCTGTGTCTTTCGAGCCAGTGAGTGTGCTAGAAAGAGTGGCATTGACAGGGACTGGGGTTTGCCTAATGTGGACATTACCTCGATTGGCTTCGGAGGGTTAAAGTGGCATCAATTGCTTCCTTTGGTTGAAAGCATTGCGGATTGCCAACATCCAGACATCTTAATTGTGCACTGTAGTGGCAATGACCTTGGCACACTTACTGGGGTAGGACTGGAAATACTAATGAAAGTTACCTTTGGTCAATTAATGACACTTTTCCCTCACACTGCTTCAGTGTACTCGAACATTTGCCAAAGCCATAAATGGAAGTGGTCAAACGTATTCTGTCCACATATAAACAGCCAGGAAACATGAAAATAAAACTGCTTCTGCATTCCACAGAGACCACAACATGGGCTCCACCCTCAACAATTTACTCTTTAAAAAGAACATATATAAAGTTAAGGAGTACATTTCTTAGAGAAAGGCAACAGGATATTCCTTAACAACTAGAAAGACTGCATCCTGTTTTACGTGTAGTTATCATCTACACACAAACACAAAGGCTCTTCTAAGAGCCAACCTTTTCCCAAACACTTGTTAATTTTCGTTTAAAATCAATTTTTTTTTTAAACGGGGGTGGGGGGGCAGTCGAGAATTTATCACATATTCGCAAAGCAAAAACACACTTAATGCACCACAGCACATTTAAGATTCATGAGTTAAGTCTTTCAGTCTGTCTGAGTAGGTGCATGAGTGGGACTTTAACTGGGTGTGTCTGAGTGAGTCTGTGAGTGGGTGCATTAGTATGAGTCTGTGTGCCAGTGTTTGTATGGGTTTGTGAGTGGGTACGTGTGTCTCTGAATGGGGCTATGAGTGGGTTCATGTGTCTGAATGGGTCTGTGAGCGTACCAGTGAGTGTCTGAAAGGGTCTGTGTGTGGTACTTGAGTGACTGGGTCTGCGAGTGGATGCATCCTTGAATGAATAGGTCAATGCGTTAGTGTCTAAGTGGATCTGTCAGTGGGTGCACGAGTGTGAGTGGGTCTGTGAATGGGTGCATCAGTGTCTGTGTGGATCTGTGAGTGGGTGCATGAGTGAGACGGTGCATTGGTCTCTGAGTGGGTGCAAGTGGGTCAGTGAGTGGGTCTATTAGAGCGTGTGTGTAACTGCATTTTTCCCCCCCAGAAAACTTTACAAATCCACCGCAACGCGAATTCACGATTGGAAAAAAAACAATGGATTGAGGCATTTTGATAGTCCTAGGGGTTCCTCAGACACCCATACAATGCACCCATGGGGTCTAGGTAACTTTACCCTGACTCCTATGATTTACAAGCTGTATTTTCACCCCCCAGGACTGTGTCCCAGTATGTAAAATGGCGGTCGCAACTTTCTACACAGGTTGCGGCCAGCCAATAACAGCACTGTTGCTGGCGCGTGGGTTCATGAAGCTCCACGGTGGAGTCACTAAGGGTCCACGTCCGTAGATAACCATATTTTTCATCTAACATCTCAAAAACTACTGAACGGATTTACACCACATATCAAAAAGTTAGCTTTCTGAACCAAGGTACGTTTCTGCCAAATTTGGCTTCACTAATTCCGTTCATCGGTTCGGGCTGTAGTTGTGTCTAAAATCTTTTTGGGAATTAACATGGGAAACACGCTTTTTTTTACCCCATTTTTTCCTCGAGCCCCACTTGACAGATCACCCCGAAACGTTCCATGCACAAGTAGAATCAGGCAGGCAAATTTTTGGGCGAAACTTTTGGGAAAATTCGTCAAATGGCACAAAAGATATAGGCAAGTCAAAAAACGTTTTTCCTATGTAAACTAGGTCCTAACTATAACTACCTACTGTAGACCTCCAGTAGGAGATGTATATATACACCATTCAAACCATGTGGATATACACACATACATATATACACACACACACACACATATATATATAGACATATATATACACATATATATACACACGCACACATACATATATATATTTTGATGCATTAAGCAAATAGAAAACTTACACAAGACCAAGAACTCTTTAAAGAAAAGAGAACATTCTGAATGTTACCCCACTAATAAGTTAAAATGTGTTTAGTTAAAGAGGAACATATTTAGCTAATTGAGATCAAAGGTAGGCATTCAAACTGTCAATTATTTAGAAGCCAGGAAATAACAGTAGAATTCTTTGTTCTTCTGGTTCTTAGGTGTGATTTCTAGGATACACTTCAGTTGCAATAGCAACATCTTGTGTTCAATTTCTTGTAGGTGTTCATGTGAAGCTCCAATGGGCTAGGTTGCCGGGGATCTGGAGAACTAGAGTGTTTAGACAAACTAAGTCATCCAACATCCTTCGGTTTTAAGCAATTTTCTACCACACCCTTGTAGTGCTATTGAGCCATCTACTTTCATGTAAATGTAGAGAAAGGGGGCTGAAATTATTCTGGTTCCCATGCTTGCCTGAATGTTTTCTGCGATCGAGCCCCTGGTTAATAGTTGCTGTTTAAATTTATGAATTCATTGTGAAACCAGAACGTGGGCTGTCAGCGAGAGGCTCAATGAATAGGATCTGCTTGTTGATGTGGCCCCTGACGATGCATGGTAGATGAAGTGGTGCAGCTCATAAACAAGAGCATAGTTACTGAGAAGTGGTGGGTCATCAGTGAGATTGTCATAAGCTTTTACTTCTATTTCTAATGTCATCACAGGCTCTTAGACTGAAGGCCAAAACAATTCAATCTATGGCAGATACAATGCGGTAAAAGCAGTGGCTCAGTTTAGTTGACTAAGCAAATCATTTACAAACATTACAAGTACAGTGGATTGAGTGACGTGAGCATGGTACAAGAAGAGTGACTGATTTCACAAGGCCCAATGAAGGTGCTATAGTAGAAGGATGTTCAACCAGCATTCCTAGTCAAGGTTCAAAATGAAACCATGGAGGTGATATGCATCACCAATGTTGGTTGATAATGGTAGAATGGACTACCACAAATCAGAGAATCATCTATGCCAGAAATGCTCCAGATGGAGCACACCTGAATTTGGATGTCTTTCATACATCTGTCAAGCACACAAATGAATTTATTCATTCAATTTACCTGAACAGAAAGCTGATGCTACATCATCAATGATACTTAAATATCCTAAACAATGATCTACTAGAGGCCAGAGGACCCTTCTTTTAATGGATCTTACAGTATCAGTATAGCTTGAAAGCCGTGTAGGTTTACAGTCTTCTGTTGGAATTAGAAGGATGATGCTTACTCATAGAAATCACATACTACAGTCTAGAGAGTCACACAAGAACACAAGTAAGGTCAGAGGACTCCAGACTGTAAAAGCTTTAACTTTAGATTAACTGGTCTATTTAGTGTGTATGTAATATAGAAGCCTGGGAACTGGCCTCTGAGACAAAGGCGACAGTGTAATGTAACAAAAACCGGTTTTAAATCTTAGATAATAAACCTAGGTCACTATTTATACTTTAACCATTCCTTCACTCATAGCTGACTGAAGAAAGGCAATCTTTAGAATGATCAAAAATCTGTTCAGCTGCTATAAACTGTCAACCCTACTCCATGAGGCACTGGCAAGCATCTATTTTAACCAGGTCTCCTCCCTTTATGGAAGCGCATACATTACTGCAGCCTGAAAGGGTTTGCATTTCCATCGTAAATCATTGAGTGTACACAGTAAAACCTTTAAATGAAAAATGTTCAGTAATCAAATAAATATTTTCATTAGTATTGTACACAATGCAATAGCTAACATCAGCCTATAAGCGGTGCTAAGATTAAACGAACGTTGAAGCAATTTTGGTCATGTATATCCATGAACAAGAACTTGAATATTTTGATAACCAGAGGTAAAGACAAACTTTAGAGTTTGTGACATTTCAGACCATAAGAAAGATAGGCCAAAATGCATCTTCATTCAATATTTTTTTCTAATGAAAAATTGCCATCATTTTTTTATTTACCTTCAGAAACCTCTCTTAACACCCACAATTGACATGCCTAAGCAATGTTTTCCTGTTTTTGAGTTTCCATTAAAGAGGCAATTGCCTCCAATGTTGCAGGTGATCTTGCTCTGTGACACTCCATTAGGTCTGCCTACAGTTCTTATACTGCCGCCTCCCCTGCAATCTCTTCCTTTCTGCAGTTCGGCAGGTCTCGTGCTCACTGTGCCACTGGATTCAAGCTAGCCTGGCTGATGAAGGGTAATAATAATAATAATAATAACGTAATTTTATAAAGCGCGCAGCTGCCCAGCAAAGGGGCGTCCCAGCGCTAGAGGCAAAAAGCAGAACAAAGGCAGCGGCACAGTCTAGGCAGGAAACAAGAGGTTTGTGATGGCCTTACGGAAGGGGAACAGACCATCCAAATGGCGGACATGGGCAGGGAGGTAATAACCTGAAACCAGTCCCAAGATGCTTGTTTCTGGTCCAGGGAGGACCTGGCTTGGTAGTTCGGTCTGGACTGTTCCCATGAGGCACAGAGTCAAGACTGATTTGCATATGGCTGGGTCTAAACTCGGGTGGCATGGTGAGCAAAGGAACAATGGATTTAACCCAGATATCTTGACTGGGGGTGAATGCACGATTCATTCAGCATTCCTTCCATCATTTGTTTGCGTAGCACTTATACTACAGCAGGCAGATAAACCATAAGAAAATTTAAAGTGGGTCACAACCTCCGCATTAAAAAAAGTATTTGTTGCGTAGTATGTGGTAAGTCAGCAAAATTTGCCAATTTCCACACATGCGTAACATTTCTGAATCATAGCATTATTTTCAATTCAAGTCACGTAGGATTGTCAAGAAGTAATGCATGGTTTGCTGCACCTCTCTTGAAAGGGCTGTGTTAATTACCCTAATTATGCCACACTGCTCAGGATCAGCAGAAACGTAAGGGCAATTACTGCCCATCTTCAAACCTGAAACCTAAACCAAACAATCTTCCAAGTGGCTAGGTTAGGATATTAAAAATATAATCAAAAAGGGGGACTATACTCCCTCCAACACTCAAAAGATGCAGTTCACAGCGGTATAACTGCCTCACAATTAAACCACATATTAATACAATGACTTTAGAATGAAAAAAACAATTGCTACTGTAGCTAACAGTCTACTTACTTGTAGCTTCCCATTCAGATTTACTCATTGTACCCTGTAAAAACAAAACAAACAAAAAGAAGAAGAGAATACATTTAATATAATCTAAACACAACTCAAGTGGTGCAATAGCAAACAATAACAAAAATCAAATTTCCAGTGTAACTTCAAGGCCTTGTCTCATACATGAGGTTTATCAGACGTAAAAGGACAGGAAGTTCCTAAATGTTCTGCCCTCCACCCGGTTCCCTAATTGTTAGCCTTTGAAGAAGCTAGGCACAGAAGGTTGGAGCAGTAGCGGCTGCTGCCTGACGGGGGTGGTGAGACTCGGGGGAGGGAAGGGGGAAGACTGGGTTAATTAACCGCCCCCCCCCCCCCCCAAAAAAAAAAAAAAAAACTTACCTTAAAACAGAAGGCCGGCTGCCGCCTCCCCTGTATACTCTTACTTCATTTCTGCTTTTCAGCCGGCAGCAGGAAGCACCTGGCACACAGGCTCCCCTGAAGCACTTAGCACACTGGCTCCCTTGAGTATTTCACAACGCTGGAATGCAGTGTTATGATTGGTTTGAGCACCGTGGATCGGAGCTCAGGCTGGAACAGGGAGCCTGAGCATGTTCCTGACCATGCTGTGTAATGCACCCGGGTAGGAACATGCAAAGTGTGCATGAACAGTTTGGTCAGCCCAAGAAGGCCAGTCAAATAGTTCACGGGCACTTTGGGAGTGCAAATCACTCCTCCCCTGCTCTGGCCAGCCTTGCCCCACCCCACACTGCACACAGGCCACTGACTGCATGCAATAGGAAAAATAAAATAACAATAACGATAGGTTGTCACTTTATTTTTTTTAATTTTTGTGCAGTTAGTCAACACTCCTCTGCCTTAGTGGAGGAGCTGCTACTGAGTTGGAGGTATAAAGGTGTCAATTGGGGCTGTGAAGGTGCCTTTTGTGTAGTAGCAATATTGGCTGAGTCAGGAATGAATCTGTAAATCATGGAAAATTGATGAGGTTCGTACACTTGCAAATGTGTTCAGGACCTTTCTATCTGTGTATCTGTTATGCTGGGAAGCAGACAAGTTGTGTAAAAAAGAAAGGGTTTTCACAAGACATACATTAGATTGCTATCTAGACAGACAATTACAATTAATGTAGAGGCAGAAAAAGCGGCTATGTGATAAAAGTAACGTGGATCAAAAGAGTGGCAGTGAAAAGTGCCTTTAAGCAAGTTACTGACATTGGCCTGCAAGTCAAGTCTCTCATCCTTTCCTCAACTATACCTAAAAACTTTAAACCATCATTGTATATCTCTTGGCCAGTAAGGAATAGGTTACTTACCCTGTAAGCATCGGTTTGTTGCACACAGTGCTGTACATTCACATGCCCTCATACTCCTACTATATAGTGTTGGGTTTGGACGTTGCACATTGTGTTTCCTTTCCAGTCATGAGGTCTCAATGACTCCTCGGGTCGCAGATGCACGTGGTCACCGAATCCATTGTTATATTGTTTTTTACCCAATGGGTGAGAGTACGTATGGAAGTGGGTGTGCAGAAATAGTGACCATGCAAGTAGAAAATACTAATGTTATAGTTTTAATGTACTAGCCACCAGCTTCTGGAGAGGAGGGTGGGCACATGTGAATTCACAGTACTACATGCAACAAAAGATGCTTGAAGGGTAACATTCTGTTCATGGCATGTGTGGTAGTAAATGCATATGCTCTGCATAGACTGTACAGCTGTACTCCCCTAACCAGTGGATAGCCAGTGGTTATTGCAGAGGTCTGAAACGAATTCCTGAGGGTAGCTTGACCAACTCTCGCCTGCTCTCTTGCTAGAATGTTCGCACAGTAGTGTTTTGTAAATGTGTTTAGAGTGGACCATGTGGCAGCTCTACAGAGTCTGCTATGTGTATATTCCCCAGGAAAGCCATAGTAGTGCCCTGTCGCAGGTCGAGTGCGACCTGGGGGCAGGAAGGCAGGACTCTTTTAGCTTTAGTACAGCAGGCCTGGATGCATTTAACAATCCACCTGGCAATGCCTGCCTCTGAAACGGTATATAACAATAAAGGGTACGGCTCATAAGCAGCAAGGCTGAGCACTAATAAACCAAAAACCGCAACCAATTGCCAATGCTGCTGCTGATTACAACACATTTACATACTGGAAACCAAACAATAATAACATACACTTACACTTATAAACAAACAATTGTTTGATTCCTACAATGGACCATTGGAGGAACCAAACAATGGTTTGTTTATAAGTGTATGTCCTACTTAAAAAGGATTTATTCAAATCAATTAGGTTCATTGAATGTAAAAAGTCTATAGTATTTTTTCTAACGAAAAAGAAAATTTCTTATGAATTATTATTGTTTGGTTTCCAGTATGTAAATGTATTATAGTTTATGAGTATGATTGTAGTATGAATGGAGAAGTGAGTGTGGTGAGAATTGTTGATTAATGTGTCAGAATTGTTGATGTGGTTTATTATGTAATTTATTGTATGTATTGACATAAAAAGATAAAGCTTTAGAGAAAAAATCAAATGAAAAATTAAAATAAAAGCGACTAATGAGCTTTAAGATGAAGTGATGTATTGTTCATTCAATCGTTTCTAATTATTTTTGTAATCAGCAGCAGCATTGGCAATTGGTTGTGGTTTTTGGTTTGAAACGGTATGGCATTTATGTGGCTGATAGAAAACTACAAAACAGTTGTGTTTTGCAAAAGGATTTGGTTCCAAGTAGTACAAAAGAGTACAGTTAACGTCAAGCGTGTGGCGTGTTCTTTCAGATACAGAGTCAGGTCCCAGAAAAAGACTGGGAGCTCAGAGCAAGGTGAAAAAGGAAGACAACCTATGGCAAAACTTAGGATTGGTTCCAAGAGCCACCTTGTCTTTGTGGACTTGGAAAAAAAAGTTCCTAAAGTGTGAGGTCCTGCAATTCAGTGATGTGATGGCTATGATGAAGGCAGACGTCCATAAAAGGAACTTCAGAGGACATGTATGCAGTTGCACGAAAGGGAGACTTGTCAGTCTAGTGATGATAACATTGAGGTTCCAGACAGGAGGCATCCTTGGTGGAGTTACTTGCTTAAGGAACTCCATAACCACTATCAGGGATTTTGAAGAGGGAAAAATTTTCCCGTAGTGCACATATGCAGCAATGGCAGCTTGGTGTACCCGGATTGATATGTAAGCGATCCCTGACCTTTAGGGGGTGAACAGATTTATATTGTTTGAGGTACAGTAGTGAAATAAATGCTTCCACTTAGCAGTGTAGCAAGTGCGTGTGGTGATCATACGGGCTTCAGTGAGCATTTCCATGCACTCCTGCAGCAACCAAAATAACCAAGTTCTAGGTCCTCAGGAGCCAAATTGCTAGGTTGAGCTGCCTAGGGTCTGGGTGCCTAAACTTGCCGTGGTCTTGAGGGAGAAGGTTCGGCCTGTTTGGGAGCTTCTCATGAGGGACAATGGACAGCTCGAGCAAGGGTGAGATGCATGGTTGCCTGGCCCATGTCGGATCATCCAGTATGAGGGTTAGGGAGGTTTCCCTCAATTTTCCGACCATGTAAATGTAGGTGTAGGTGTACTTATATAGCGCAAACCTGTCACCCAAAGGGCATCCTGGCGCTTGCTTAGGGAACCCGTCCTGGTATTCCCCTGTGAGAAACCCCGGCAGGGTGTCCACAAGGTGAAAGCCAGGCATCCCGCCGCGAGGGGCCGTAGTGGAGATTAAGCAAGCTATTGCCCAGAGTTGCAGAGTGTGACCCCGTGATTCGAGTAGGCACCGGAGCGAGAATTGTCGAGTCCGTGGAATTTTTGAGCCCGAGACCCGCCGAGGCGGGGAATCGAACCCTGGTCCACGGTCGATCTCAGCTTCCGGGTCTGCCGCCTCTAACCACTGAGCCACGCTTCTCCACACCATGTACGGAACCATGTACGGAATGAGTGGGAGAGGAGGAAAAGCGAAAACAAAGATCCTTGACTAGCTGATCCTTGGAACATTGCCCATGGACTGGGGATGTGAAAAACTGGTTGCAAAGTTTGGGAATTTTTTGTTTTCTGCTGGGCGAGTAAGTCTATGTTTGGGGTGCCCTACCTGTGAATGTATGGAAGCAGGACTTGTAGATGAAATTCCTAATCGAGGACTTGTTGCTGTATTCTGCTGAGCAGGTCTGCAATGTCATTGTCCACTCCCGGAGAGTACTATGCCAGGAGGTGACATCTGTTATGGATGGCTATAGGAAAGCGCCCCTTTTCCACACTGTCACCCAACACTTTTTGCCTGGTATTGGATGCAACTTTGACTGAGGTGCACTAGGTTCCTGCAGGTTGTTGGGACCTTGACCCCCTAGCACATCAAGTCCTAAAGGGTACCCCTGAAATACGATTGCAAGAACCTCTATGCAGTATATGTTTCTTTCTCCATAGGAGAGCACTAACGTGTAAAAAGGCATGTGTTACATTTTTACTTACCTGTGAAAATTGATATCTCAAAACGTACTTATCCAATTAAGAAGTTCTTGGTGCTAAAATATATATAAAAATACCAGTCATTTTTTTTAATTGGTCTTGAGTTTCTTCTCTAGTGCGTGTCTCATTTATTGAATATATGTGTGTAACAAATGCTTAAAAGTACCCTCGGATAAGCCTAAACTGCTCGCCCACATTACCACAAAAGAAAGCATTTGGGATTATTAATTTAAGCTCTGTAAGCTAATAAGGGTAGTAAGGAGTTTCTACATAGTGTACCCATTTTAGATAACTACATAAAAAGCAAGCTTCCTACAACAGCCCAACACCACATCTGTTGTGTAGGGCAGACAGGTGAGGTGAGTGTGTGCCTCCTTGTGTCTGAAGATAGACCATGGATCTCATGTCTGTACGAACCAGGACTTTTGCCTTGAATTTGTAGGAGATAAGCTTTGAGTGTAGGAGTAATGGCTATCAGCTCCATGTGGCTATTGTGAAAACCTGTCAGATGATGTGACCACAGATCTTGGACTGTCATGTCGTTGAAGTACGGCTGGCTGGGTAGAGAGGAGTTCAAGGTAATGCTCACCTGCAGAACTGGGTCTGCCCTGCAAAAGGTTTTTGCTGTTCCACTAATGGGGAGTGTGATTGTCCTTACCAACACCAGATCCTCCATATGACCATCCGCTTGTGACCACTGGCTTTAGAGGCTATCCTGAAACAGAAGCATATGAAGTCTGGGGTGGGGCACTATGGTAATGCATGAGGCCATCATGCCTAGAAACAGTATAACCATGTGAAATGGAAGCGGCCTGACTGGCTGGAAAAAAGGCAGAAGCAGTTGGAAAGCTTCGTCCAAAACGGAGTTAAGGACTGCCGCTAGAAAGGACTGAACTTGATGTGGCTCTAAATGGGATATTGTGACATTCATTGTAAACCTTAGGCTGTGTAAGAGGGAGACCGTAGCCTGGGTGTTGTCTAAGTATTTCTGTCTCCTTGCACTCTTGATCAGCCAGTCGTCTAGGTAGCAAAATACATTGATTTCCCCCCACAACCTTATGAAGTGTGCGGCTACTGCCGCTAGGCACTTGGTGAAGATCCTCGAGCTGTGGTGACTCCAAAGGATAGCACATTGAACTGGTAATGTTAACCACTTACAATTAAGTGAAAGTAGCACTGATGTGCTGGATGAATTGAGATGTGAAAGCAGTCGTTCTTCATGTCAAAGGTGGCCATGAAGTCGCCTTGCTGCAGCAGGGGTCTGACATCCTGTATTGGGATTATGTGGAAGCATTCTGACAGGATAGGTCTGTTGAGAGGGCTGCAGTTACGGACTGGCCTGAGGGATCAGTCCTTCTTACGAATGAGGACGTACAGGGAATAGACGCCTTTGCCCTGGTCAATGCATTAGTGCTGAGATGTGTACCTTCTGCTTCAATAGTGAAGCTGACTTCGACAGCTCGGCGCCGCCTGGAGTCCTCAGGCTCAAGGATCGAGGGCCATGGCCAAGTCTGTCCTCGGCTTCGAGGCCTTAAGTCGGTGTTGACCAGCTCTTTAAGGCAGTGGCACACCCATAGGTGGCAGCAGTTTTGGCACCAAGCTCAATGCCCGCCCCGAGGGGCGTTGCTTGGTTATGACGTGCGGCCACATATGAGGAACGGTAAGGGCTGGGGTGCTAACAGTTCTCACACGTGGCATGGTCTTTATGTGTGGGTCAGAGCAGAGTGAAGTGGATGGAGCATCCTTGGGAGCCTCCTCTTCCTCTTTCAGTGAGTCCTCCTCACCTGACTCTGAGATAACGGAGTCGATGTATTCGTGGGTGGGCTGATGGGCTGGGAGCTCTGTTGAGTCGCCAATGCCTCCTCTTCTTCAGCGCGAGGGGGTCGGGCTTTCTGAAACCATGGACCTGTTCGAAGACCATCATGCTTAGTGCCCACAGTCTGTCTTGGTGCTGGAGTATGGTCCTCTTGCTGTGAAACACCAAACAACAAGCGCAGCAGCACTCATTGTGGTTCGACGAGAGGACAAAGTTGCAGCTGGTGTGGAGGGTGGCCCAGTGATATTAAGAGTAACACTGGGGGCATCTCGTTACTTCTGCAGCATCTTCATTCTCTGAAGGTAGTATGGAGTACGTGGTGGCCTGAAGAGCCAGAGGTTAACCAAGTAGTACCAATCTGTTTTGGAACGCTAAAAACATTCCAGAAAATCTCTTCTGCCTGTTTCTACACAGAAACCTATATTAAAAGCCCTTATTATGGAGAGACTAGACTTTACAGACTCATATCTAGGACATTCACTATAACTTCTTCATCGCCTTCAAAGGGTACAAAATGCTGCAGCACGGCTGCTGCTCAATCTAACTAAAAGGCAGCCAGTCTACTCCCATCTTGCTAACTTATAATGGCTCACAGATGGCAAAATATCCACATTCAAATCCCTATGCATAATCAATAAAGCCTTGGCATGTCCAGACCCAACCACCTAAGAGAAAACCGAATAATATTAACTACACAAAATCCATACACTTTCAACGCTAACCTGAATAAAATCCCTCTTTGCAGAATAGTCTTTTATTATGATCCTTTTCGATCTGGTAGTAAAATCCTGGCATGCCATTCCTCAGGAACTAGCCTCATAACAAAACGTATCAGCACCAGGAACCTCTTTAGGGGCAAGTGTGCTTAGCTAATATTAATTTATTCATCAAGGTTAATTTCCAGTCCAGAGAGGCCTTTAACACACTGAAGCACAAAATAATAAAATGTGGACATGAAATCAGTAGTGTTATTGCTCCTAAGCACTATAAATACAATTAAGATAAGGCCATAAGGCCTATAGCCAGGCCCACTGGAATAATCCAGTAGGAGTGGGCCAAATTATGCAGCAGGACTGGCAAAATGATGCAGCAAAAAAAAAAAAAAAAAAAAGCAATATATGCAGCATAATGCTGCACATTTTGTGATAGAATTACTTTATTATTTTGAATTTTTACACATGCTACCACCGTCTGCCCAATGGTTTCATCTCATTAGTACCAGTTTAACAAACAAATAAAGCAATATGGAACAGAAGTGCGACCAGTCAACCGTTGCGAAGGGTCTTCAGGTTTTTTGTAACTTTTGATCCATTTGAGGTAGAAATTTTTGTTTGCAAAGTCAACTGTGCGTTCTGTGTGCAACTGAGCTAAAAAATTAATAATCGCTACTGAGGGATTGCACACTGAAACAAAAAAACCTGAATTGGAGTAGGCAAGAGATGCATTTCAAAGCCATACATTGTCTGGGTTACACTAAAAAGCTAATGCAATACTACTGTCTTTGCTTTGAAGAGATTTGACTTTGGTCATTGAAGGGCTTTATTTTATGGACCACACCCCCTTCCCTTCATCTCTGTCCTGATGAAGAACCTGATGTAAGGGATACAATAACCTACTGGTTTAGGGGTCGAAACGTCCACATCTGTTTTATTAGTCAGCTTAATCAAAAACGATTGATCACTGTGTTATTGACACAAAGCATGGCTATTGATTTTGATTGAGTATTGTTTTGACAAAATTGTGAATCTTTGGGCTTAAGATATGAGCCTTTTGTTTTGTTTTCTAAACAATGTAATTTGTGATTTGCACTTCCTATTCACCTTTATATCCTCACTCGAATCTCCAACACCTCCACATCCCTTTTCTTCCCTCTCCTCCTTTCTAGGGGCACTTTGTACCGATTTAATAATAATACAAACTAATATGTGCTCAGTGTGATTAAACAACACTGTTTGCTAACTATACTATGTGTCTTCTGAATAATTGCCGTAAGGAATGTATTTTATGTATTGATCTATTGTTTACTGGGACCACTGTTCCAATGTACTGTCCTGTACCCAGTGACGTTTTTTGGGTTTACCCTTCTTGGTAGCAATTTCATAAGGGCAGGTGGGCTCCTCTACTCACTCCCCAAAACTACAGAGAAATAGAGAAAAGGTTTCCCCAAAACTACAGAGAAATAGAGAAAAGGTTTCAGTTTGGGATGGGAGATTGTGTGTGTGTGTGCAGGCTTGCATGTCTTAGATCAACTCTGAGCAGACTTAAAGCCAAGCGCCATCTTGTCAGCTCAATTCAATCTGCCAGGCACAATGGCAAAACAAGCATTTGCAAATGCAATAGGTCTCGCATTTACAAGAGTTTGTGCTATTGGCTTTGTAAATATAGATGTGTTTTATTTATATATTTTAAAAACCTGTAAGTGGTGCGTAAACACGCACTTTGTACTTCGAGTCATTGCTTACGAAAAGCAACGCTGGCAGTAACTACGCCTCTTTTACTGCCAGCCTTTCTTTTCGCAAGCAGGAACTATAAGTGCGTGTTTATGCACCGCTTGCAGCTTTTCCGAACACATAAATAAAAGGCATTGTTAATAGCTCAAATTCTTGCAAATGCAAGACCTATTGCATTGCAAATGCTTGTTTGGTGCACTGTGTGTTTTTACAGGTCCACAAAATGTTTAAGGTTGCTCATACGCACAAAATTAATGTGCCAAATGTATTAACGCAAGAACAAATGCATTTTTGCTTGCTCATGCGCAATATAATATGCAGGGTACGTGGGAAAAAAAAAAACTCCTATGACATAGAAGAGCACAACATTTGACGCTATGATACGTGCAGAATTAATTTGCATGTCTACGTTTTTTAATTAAAAAAGTGATGTTTACAGTGTGTGTGTGTTTGTGTGCGCAATGTGCTGGGAGGCCTGGAGCAGAAAACGTGCTGAAAACATCGCTGGGGAAAGGGAGCACTTGAGAGAGGGCACGGCACCAGCTGCTACTTTTAATGGTGCCCAACCCAGAAAGTGCTGGTCACGGTTTTCCAACAAAACATTGATTTTTAAATGAATACTGAGTTATAGCTCAGCGTCACAGGGACCCACATATTCGGACCCACAGCCGCCCATCCATACTTGTACAGAGGAGACAAGGCCTAATTGTCAGAGTTGCCGACTTTAGGACTGGGGATCCAGGTTCAAGTTCCGGCGTTGCCACAACATACCGTGATTCTGGGCAAATCAGTAACTGAAATTGCGTTTCTGTAGCACGTTCTACCACTGACAAGGAGTTGATATGCCTAAAAAAATTTGCTTTTGTTTAACGTAATCTGGTGCTCATGTATCCTGCTCTAGAGCACCCTGCTTGTGTTTGAGATGCATAAAACGGCGGGGGGAAATACAGTAGCACCAGCAAGTATCGTTCCTGTCACTGAAGTCCAATTCCTCTGTAGTGAAATTAGGTATTCTGAACTTAAGCCGTAATAGCCAAAGCACAGCTGGCGCCCAACGCTGCCACTGTAAGTGCAGAGTTGGTGTTCTAGTAGTATCAACCTCTCCTCTATTTACTGGCTTCAGAGACGTTCTTTCGACCGGAAGTGAAGTTGATAGGAGTCATGCGACCGGAACCGTCAGTAAATGGCACAGGGGCACTGTGGTTCTGCTTGTTGGTTGCTTTGGTAACTAAAGAAGCGGTGGGACTCGGTACATAATATTGAATTAGAGCTTGCCAGTAAAAAAGTTAAGTCAGATCACAGCGCAAATGACTGCTAGTCTGAAACAACTACATCTGCCTGACCGAGAGCTACTGGAAAAGGTCAGAGAAACAGAATATCTGTGCCAGAACCATACAATTGTAGTGAAGTGTCTGAACCCAAGAATCAACGCCGGTGCCAGAATTTAAGAATGGGAGCTCTGACCAGAACATGAGAACCATTGCCAGAAGGTAAGGATCGATATGCCACCTGCTTGCATCGTGATCCATTAACTTCAGCCAGAGCAGCACCGTAGAATCAGAGGCAGAATTTAAAGTAAAGGAGCTAGACATCTGGATCCAGTGCAAAAACAAGATGTTTTGACTTTGAACTCGGAAAATGACATACAAGCATTGGCCGCGCAGCCGTGAAAGTGACACGGGCGCGCAATTGATCACTATCGCGGGCTGTAAGGGTGCCCACGAGTGATGCACTTAATGAGCCATGACGAGAGAGGAAAGACAGATGACGCCTCTGCTCGTAACTGTGCGCGTAACCGTACACTCTAGGCCACACAAAAAGGCGTGGTCGGCTTTCTAAAGCCCACTCACTAAATGTCTCGCCAGAGCAGCACATGCGCTGGCTCAGGCGAGACCTAAAAAACCATACACCCCGACCCCCTTCGATACAAGCCCCTCACATGATGGATGTACTCTGGATGCACCCATGATAACAAACCCCTGGTATGATGCCTCCTGCCACTTGAAAAGGGAGAACCCTCAGTAGGATTCTAAGACTTCAGAACTCAATGAAAGCCAAAACAGCACAACGTTATCTAAAAACATCTGAGGGTGCGGCAGTAGATCCATGGCGAGGACCTTAGAAGGATGCTCAATGACTGAGGATGATAAGCAGGATTGAGGTTTTATTGTCAATGTAGGTACTGTCATTCTCAACCAAACGGCGATAAGGTACAACAGTGCTGGAAGTCTGTCTGAAATGGGGCCAGGAATGGGACTGTTTCAGGGAAGTGTTGTAGTTTGTCTGCTGAGATCTTTTCCAGTACTATGGGAGTTCTTAGAGAATGAATGGATGAATAATGAAGCAGTGTTTCCAGGCATCAATGACCAGTTTTAAAAAGAAGGAAAGAGTATGGTCTATGTAAAAACGAAGAAAAGATCCTGAGGATAAAAAGCATGTTGCAAACGAAGGTACCTTCTTGTAAGTAGGAACGCATGTAGCCAGTCATGTAGATTATAAGACCTAGATTTATTGTGGAAGTTCTGTCTTAGGTTGCTGGTTATAAGTAAGATGGTAAATGCCTCACCAGGAGCAGCATCCTTGCTGCTCAGCCAACTCTCTCCAACTGACATTCAGACCAATCAGGCACTCATCAACATTCTATTACATCACACTCACTGGCTGAGCAGCTGGGAACTGGGGAAGGGAATGCATTGCAACAACCACAGGAAACAACACAGCAGTTGTCATCTTGGTCTGGATGGTGTTACCTTGGTTCAGGTTGATAAGGAAGAATATGATGGCCGATGATGGTGTGATGATGGCGTGTTGGGGTAGCAGGCGAAGACCTTTACATTCCTCAATCAAGCTCAATTATGATGCTATAATAGCAGAGGGTGCAGGGAAGAGACAATTACAATGTACTCTAGATTTGGAAAATGAGTCTTTAAAATCTTGTTTTCAACTCTTTGATGATTATGGATTAAGGATTACTAGAAGGTAGTTTGAACTGGTTTGCACCTAGCTACCGAGAGGCAGATAGAGGACACTTTAAATGTCATCATTTGCATGGAGTTTATGTTTATTATCCTCCAAAGTCTCCAAGTTGTGCACAACACAAATGTCACTCACTTCTGCCCTTCGGAATAATTTTAGCGTACAAGTGACTTCAAATAGTTGGATGTTAACACTAGTCACTATGGCCACTATACCCACATCAGCCTATCACGGCCAAGAAATGGAACTAAAAGGGATACACTGCATATTATTTATGTGGAAATGTGCTTTTAATTTTAACAAATATCGATAAATATACTGTGGCTCCTAAGTGGCCCATCCACATGCTGATACCTTGAAGGGTGCTTCTGTCCACTGCAAGGGTATGCCCACGGTTAAATCACTCCTAGGGCTTGTTCCTCCATGGTACTTTAAAGGAGAATGACCAGCTTCGTGTCCAGACCTCCACTGTCTGCTTGGCTCTTTCATAGGAAGGAGCATGTGTGCACAGTGACTCTCCCACTCCTTATGCACGCATCATGGGAACTGCATGCCTTATCGCTTCCGCCTATACAAGCTTTTTAGTACCATGTCACTTCAAGTGTAACACTAGATTGGATGGTCATGGCTACCCATTAGTGCCGAGAGTTTTTCTGTGTAAACGAATGTCTTACAGCAGAAGAATTTCAAATGATTAGGAAAATGAATCAATTTCAGTTTCCTGTGGCTTTCAAAGAGAACCTAAAAAATGGGTTTATGCTTAAGTACAATCAAATTATTATTAAATCTGGCATCACTGCCTAACTGCAGAGACAGCAGTTGAATTCCTTTCCCAGGCAGAACACTTTCATTAAGCTTGTATTTTCAATCAAGTTTCTAAGACCATGTCTGGTGTGATAAGAGTCCATTTCTTCTATACTCTTGCACACTATTCATTTAAAAATATAATCCGGTGATGTGTTCAGATTTAAAAGCTTGGGGAACACTGTGCTTATTCATATTTTCCTGACAAGATAACTAGCATCAGAACAAGAGTAGATGGAAACTAGGGATGAAACCATAAAAATATAACTCCAGATATTTATTGACCCTAAGCCCTGCATGCTCTGTGCCTCTGTAAAACCGTTGTTATGCTCAATATATTTGGTTATGTATTTATAGCCATCTTATCTCCTCAAGCTCAATAGTGGTTGAGTAGGTGGTGTGTGAGTCTATGAAACCGCTTTCTAGTCTATTGACTTGCTTCATGAGCAGGGCTAGTCAGTTATAATTCGACATGGGATCTGTGCACACGTCAATTATTACAAAGTACAGTATTGTACAGTAAATCATACAAAATATAACACCAAGTCAATAACGTAGAAGTAATCTTGATTGCTGTAATCTTCAGTTCAGATTTTATTTGCAACGCCCAGCCAACACGTGTTTCGTCAGGGTGGTAAACCCACGACTTCGTCAGGGCTCCAAATGGGCAGTGGTGTTTCAGTATATGTAGCGAGATCTCTACGCTCTCCGCCGGTTGTACTTCCGTCCCGGCTGTCGGGTTCAAACTGAGTAAAACAGGCGCCGCAGCTCCAGTACCGCTGCCGGCTCGCGTCCTCGTGTGTGAATGCATTCACACAGGAGGACGCGAGCCGGCAGCGGTACTGGAGCTGCGGCGCCTGTTTTTGGATATTTGTCGTGCACACACGAATGGTGCCTTACAACATAAGGACATCAAACAGAACGTGAGCTGCTGGATATATGCAGTATTGGTTTTACTCAGTTTGAACCAGACAGCAGACGGAAGTACAACCGGCGGAGAGCGTAGAGATCTCGCTACGTATACTGAAACACCACTGCCCATTTGGAGCCCTGACGAAGTCGTGGGTTTACCACCCTGACGAAACACGTGTTGGCTGGGCGTTGCAAATAAAATCTGAACTGAAGATTACAGCAATCAAGATTACTTCTACGTTATTGACTTGGTGTTATATTTTGTATGATTTACTGTACAATACTGTACTTTGTAATAATTGACGTGTGCACAGATCCCATGTCGAATCGTACCCAAGGGCCTAGGTCCTACTGGGGGGTTTCGGGCTATTCCTCCCTTCTGGGGCCCCGTCGTGAATTAAGTGCTGATAACTAGAATACGTGACACACGGCAGGCGCCATAGCTGGTCAGTCGCTTCAATTAGCCTAGTCAGTTATAATTTCACATAGATTTATGTGGATAACCAATTATTCAATTTTTCTCCAATCATTGCAGAAGGGTTCACCTTTACATCATTCTCAAATGAGTTCTAATATACTACCTGTCCTAACTATGCACGCTAGCCTTAAAACTGATGTGGAATTTATTTGTTAAGGATTCTTAAATCTTAACTGGGTCTTAAAGTAACAATGTTCTTTGGAATCATGCAGTAGGTGGTCTACACTGCTTACCCTTTATTTGGCACAGTCACCTTTGTGCCTATTTGCTTAGTTATTAAAACATCACTGGTAAACTGCTTAAAGGTCTCTGATATTCTGGTAAGTTTCTAAACCTTAAACCTATCCCCACTGCTATACTACTATAAAAATAACAGCTTTATTTAACACCAGTGACAACTTTGCATTGATCTGGAGGCGGAATGGGCATGGAACATATTGTTCCTTGCTGTTTCTATACTCAAGGCTGCAATTAGAAAATAGTTCACATACTGTAATTATTTACAAGTCATCTATTTAATGTTGAACTACAGGGCTCTGTCAATTATACACTGCTCCAGAATGTCTCACTACTGGATGGCACAGCACAAGCCTGTAGACTTCCTGTTTTACTATAGACAGAAAATGTTTAATGAAGACAAGCTTGAGAAGACTATTTGTGTAAGCAACATCCAACACTGACTGTCCTGTAGCTTACTCTTCCCGACTAACTTATGAAATTCATGATAGTCCTACATCAAACACTTAATGCCCTAGCAAAATACTATTTTCAAGAACACCAAACATTAGCTTCAAATCAAAAAGTGCAAGTGTCTTTGTCAAGCATACACTAAGATTCAAATGTGCAGTAAAAACCCCTTGAATCTCCTTCTCATCTCCTTTAGGGTATAGTGGAATCAGACATCCATGGAAAGGCTGCATTTGTTCCACCACCCAAACTCGTGACTCGCCCCGCTCTATTTAGAGTCAGATAAGTGGGACAGGTTTCCAATGGTGCTGGAAACCTTTGACCAATGGATAGTCTGCCATGAGGCTGCTGGTCAATGTACAAACATAATGTCCACCATAATAACTGGCTGGTCAGTCATAATTCTTTTCTTCTTTGGGACCACCAGCAAAATCCTGGCGGTCCCAAACAGAAACTCAAAGAAATTACCTCAGGCACTGAGAGACAACTCCCAGCATGTCAGGGACTTTTCTTTATTTTCTAGTCTTAAATTCCTGCTTTGGCAACTTGTTTTTGAAAAGTGGGCACTTTAAACACGGCGTCCACAAGGAACATTTCACATCCTTCATCAGGTTCGACTTGGCAGCAGCAACACTACTGAAGGTATGTATCTTCACCTGCCTGGCCAAGGTCTCCAAAATAGGCAGGTGGTCTTCCACTAGGTCAGCAGAGTACATTCCTCCTTTGACTTTTAAAACAGCCTGAAATACTCTGAGGAATTTACACTCCCTAACAGAGCAATGCCATTAACTTCTAACCACTTCATGACATTAGTAAACAAGCATTAGAAATGCAATCGGGCTCGGATTTATTTGAGTTTGAGCTAATGGCATTGTAAATGCCAATGTCTTTTTGCCATGTGTTATGGAGTGTGTGCATGTGGTGTGTAGTGGAATTATGTGGGTTACATTGTAATTTTACCAATGGTTGCATGCTGTGCTTTAGATGAATATGTTTAAAAGTAAAGTGTATCATACAGCGATTGCTACAATAGTTAATTGTGGATGCGTTAACAATTGATGCGTGGACTGATGGCTGTTGGTGTGTGTGTTTGGTGGAAGAGTGCACTGGCGCCTGGAGGTGTGTGTGCCTGGTGGAAGGGTGCACTGATGGCTGGTGGGTGTGTGTTTGGTAAAAGCGTGCAGAGATGGCTGATGGTGTGTGTTTGGTGAAAGCGTGCACCGACGGTTGCTGCTGAGTGCGCCTTGTAAAAGCATGCACTGACGGCTGCCTGGTGTTGTACGCCTGATGGTGTTTGTGTTTGGTGAAAAAGTGCATTGATGCCTGGTGGTGTTTGGCCCTGGTGAAAGCATGTACTGACGGCTGGTGTTGTTGTGTGTGTGGTTGTGTTTGTAGTGGTGAGTCTGTGGGGGTGAGTCTGTGGGGGTGAGTGGTGATGAGTGTGGTGTGTATGAGTGGTGATGAGTGTGGTGTGTATGTGTGGTATGTGTGTGTCGTGTATGTGTGTGGTGTGTATATGGTGTGTGTGTGGTGTGTGTGTGGTGTGTGTGTGTGTGGTATGTGTGTGTGTGGTATGTGTGTGTGGTGTGTGTATGGTGTGTGTGTCTTCTTGTGTGTGGTGGTATGTATGTGTGTGGTGGACTTACTTTGAGTGTTTGTTTCCTGCACACTCATACACTGCCCCTACACATTCACACACTGCTGACACTGCACACTCACACTGTTCACCCTGCATAGTCACACAATGTTCATCCTGCAGACTCATCTTGCACACTCACACAATGTGCACCCTGCACACTTACACACTGTTCACACTACTCACACTCTGCCATCAGTGTCACTCTGCCCTCACCGTCACTCTGCCCTCACCGTCACTCTGCCCTCACCGTCACTCTGCCCTCACCGTCACTCTGCCCTCACCGTCACTCTGCCCTCACCGTCACTCTGCCCTCACCGTCACTCTGCCCTCACCGTCACTCTGCCCTCACCGTCACTCTGCCCTCACCGTCACTCTGCCCTCACCGTCACTCTGCCCTCACCGTCACTCTGCCCTCACCGTCACTCTGCCCTCACCGTCACTCTGCCCTCACCGTCACTCTGCCCTCACCGTCACTCTGCCCTCACCGTCACTCTGCCCTCACTGTCACTCTGCCCTCACTGTCACTCTGCCCTCACTGTCACTCTGCCCTCACTGTCACTCTGCCCTCACTGTCACTCTGCCCTCGCTGTCACTCTGCCCTCGCTGTCACTCTGCCCTCGCTGTCACTCAGCCCTCGCTGTCACTCAGCCCTCGCTGTCACTCAGCCCTCACTGTCACTCAGCCCTCACTGTCACTCAGCCCTCACTGTCACTCAGCCCTCACTGTCACTCAGCCCTCAGTCTGCAGTCACTGTCACTCTGCACTCACTGTCAATTGCTGTCACTCTGCACTCACTGTCACTTGCTGTCACTCTGCATTCACTGTCACTTGCTGTCACTCTGCATTCACTGTCACTTGCTGTCACTTTGCATTCATTGTCACTTGCTGTCACTCTGCACTCACTGTCAAAAGCCCTCCTACCCCAAATAAAGATCAAAAACTGATTTTAACAGTGGGTCAAATATGTGCAGCAGTGGCGTTCAGCATTTGTCCATAAGCCGGATTCATGGAAGTTTGTTAGTTTAACTGCTAACCAGGTAAAAGAGTTCGATTCTGATCAATTGCATATAAAATCATTTTACCTTTGTTGCCTTAAAATCTGGCGCGGTTTTGCCTCTTGGGCCTACTTTGGACACCCATGTTTAGAACGTGCTGCACAACTCGCACTCGTCGTGCACGGCTCGAAATTAAAATTAGGAACATAGAATAATAAGCCCAGAAGCCATGCCCACTACTCTAGTTAAATCAACTTCTCGGTTTGGCACAAATGGCCATCTTTGCCTCCTTGCAAGGCATAAATTTAAGAATGTAAATGCTGCGTTTATGTAAATTTGTTTTTTTCTTCAACATTACTAATCCTTTCCCAGCCTTCACAAATAAATACGTCTAAAATGCCGTGGAATTATGTTGGTTTTAAGTACATTGTATGAGAGCAGGAGTTGTTCGTGTAGGTATTATAAATACAGAGCTGGGTGCCTGCCAGAACGTGTTGAAAAAGAACAGCTGAATTTAACCCTCAAACTGCCTGGATTGCGCCCAGAATAAGACAGTTCTGTATTTCAAAGGCAGCTGAAAGTTATTAATGCTCCTCCCTTCCAATAACACCATGGTGTGGATGGCTTCCAACTTGGGTATGGGGGGGGTAGGGGCGGGGCACTTGGTATTTTCTCTTTGATGGTACGCAGAAACTGGTGGTTCTGTCTTTCGAGAGTGACCTGAGGCGCCCTTTTCAAAGTGAAGCTGGACTGCGCGTGCAGTAAATGGGGAATGTATACAGAATACCGGCCTGCTTCAAGGCGCTACAATAAAATGCCGCTGCCTGGAGGGAGGGTGGGGAGTCTCGCGGCGGCGGTTGCTCTCATCTGCGGGTGTGACAGCGGGTGGACAGGGGGCGGGTGGTCGGTGGAGGGCAGCGCCCAACTTTTGGCGGGAGAGGCTCAAGCGAGGGCGCTATACTCACCCTCAGGGGGGAGGTCTAGGGCCCCTCGGCAGCCTTATCCTATAGACATATGTACTGGGCCCTGGAAGCTCCTATATGAGGATGGCGAGGGGCTTCGAGGCGCTTAAACGTAGTCACTCGCGCATCCCACCATCAACGGGGCTCCTACTTCGTGGCGTCGAGGACGCATGGCGAGCCTCTGGTAGCCTCGGCCACACGTTGTGATCTTGGGCAAACCCCCATCCGTTTATTTCAATTTGTAAAGGTGCGGAGAGAGCTTTAAAACCCCCCAGGATGCAAACTCGGGCCACAACATGACAAAATGTCGTCGCTTTCACATTGTCACGCAGCCGTGCTTTGTGTTCGCCGGTGCCCTTTGAGGTTTAAACGCACCCAGCCCAAATTAGGCGCTTTGTGTTTGTTTTTGGCTTCATACACGACGAGAAAACTTTAATTGTGCCCGAAGGCTGAGGTGCAGCTGCTCTGTTTCACACCAGTCAGTCAAAACTCTCACCCATTGGAAAAGAGGTAGGTGCTTGTGGGCTCAGTGCGCCTCAGACCACACAGTGGAGCCGCTGTACTCCGTGCCTTCAGCCGCTGCCACCTCTCATTGAGTACGTGACCTTTGCCCTCCTCGAATCTACACGACCCGCAGTCACTACATTCCTCACAGACATTCAGTCAAGGATTTGTAGTGGCACCACTCACCGGTGAGGATTTCTACGCGCTGACACAGTGTAGATGGAAATTGGTGAACGTGCACCACGCGTCATCAGCTACTCACAGTTTCACTAATATCTGCCAGTAGGGAGCGCAGCTGCGCTGTTCACCAGCGGCGTGGTCAGCTCCAGTCACAAGCGACAGAACGAATGAACAAACCATGCCAACTAACCACCAGGTGATTGTACGCCACGGAGCACACGAGGGGGCAGCTGCGCTGGTCGCCACAGCTGTAGCAAAGTTTCACTATTGCACAGTTCACGAGGGCGCAGTCTCACTAGTACCCAGCTCACGAGGGGGCAGCTGCGCTGTTCTGTCGCCATCAACTGCACCAAAGTAACGTCTGTATTTCGATAGCGCCCAGAAGCAGGAGGGTTGTCGTTCGATACTGGTGCTTCTCGTTTGCATGGCAAGTGGTAGGCAGGGTGGGCCGAGCTTCGCCGATACCGATGAGGGAGGGGGGCGTGGGCCCCCGTGTCTTGCTGTCTCAGCGCCGGATGAGTGAGGCTAATGAAGCCCTTTCCCGGCCTGGCATGCAGCAGCAGCGCGCGGAGCGCTGCTGAATGGTGAACGCGCCCGGCCATCTGGATTCACTTACGGAGGCACCCTGACAGCTCCTAATTATAATTAATGTACTTCTTTGCGCGAGCACGCACAAAATGCCCAACATGGCGTCCGAAAACTACATTTACCCTATCACTTCAAGCCTATTAAAACGACACCACAACGAAGACGAATGACTGGCCAGATGACAGAACACGCTAAGGAATGTGTGGAATTTGTCTCGCCAAAGCCCTAGGAGATACTTTTTTTTTCTCTTCTTTAACATTAGGATCTCGAAACTCCTCCCACTTACGTGGGCGGAGGCCTCGCCCTAAAAACCTTGTACTCTGACTTCAAAAATGTGGTCTGAAAGGGCACCCACAGCTTTTAAGTGGAAGCTAGAATATCAAAATAGTAACAATATTTTACAGTGTCATTTGGTACTGTACTGCAAGTTAAATTCAGTTGATGGTAATAGAACTGTATAACAAATACATAACATTTTCCAAAATCCACATTTAAAATGTTATTTAAAGAAGGTTTGCTTCATGAGAAAGTCCTTACCAAAGGTGGCTTTGCATGTCCATTCTTCAAATATCTCTCTGCATGTGCATATTGTTCTGTGTTGCTAGACACAAGTTTGGAGTTATCCCCAGCAGGATATTGCTGAAATTGAAAAGAAGCAGTCACTCATGTTACTAAGAAAATGTACAGCAGGTTTCTGCTCAGAAAAGAAGGCCTGGTAATTTTGGAAAAATTATCTAAAAGTTCAAAAATTCTACTTTTCCTTCATGGCAAGAACAGTTTAACGTTCTTGGGCTCAGACAGCCTCTGGTAGAAGTGTTGCACAAGATAAAAATACATTCCCGAATTTCATTACAGGAATGCATTTTGAAACAGAGAAATAGGAATAGAGGGAACAAGGAAAAAGGACAGCAATTCCCTTCATAGTGACTCTGGCATTGGTATGGCGTTGTCTACATTAGAAAGGAGTACCAGGAAAATAACACGGACATCCTCATGTGCAATACTATTTCTCAAAATAGACTCTGCCTATATTTCACTATACAAGAAGGGCCAATGCACCTCTCAAATATGTATTCAAGGGAGCTACTACCTATTTAATTGATGAAACCATATTTGCGCTGACACTGTCCTCTTAAAGACAGTAGGGGAGTGTTTTTTTTTTATAGATGAGATTCACATTTTAGGGTTAACTTGGATTGTTTAAATAGGCCACCATGCTCCTGCACTCTCACCTTATGAGCATGTTAAGTTACAATTTATTTAGCATAACACTGTCTTCAAGAACACCAAACATTAGCTTCAAATGTGCAAGTGTCATGGTCAAGCATACATTAAGATTCAAATTTGCAGTAAAAAAACCTTGAATCTCCTTCTCATCTCCTTTAGGGTATAGTGGATTCGGACATCCGTGAAAAAGCTGCATTTGTTCCACCATCTAAACTTGTGACTCCCCGCTCTATTTAGAGTTAGTTAAGTGGGACAGGTTTCCAATGGCACAATCATACATGTGTTTATTCTCTGTGCATTAGGTGTTGGGCCCTTGCAGAGTATGAAAGCCTTTCTTCTTACCCTCACTTTGAAACAGGAGTACCTTAGCAAAGTACAAAGCTAGTCCCTTGTTTGTAACTGCAGTTCTGCATGTTGATAATATGTTTCACACCTGCTTAGAGTGCAAATGTTGCAGACAAACATCTGGTGGCTTCTGCGGCTACTTTACTTCCTAGAGGGCTCTTTACTTTGCCGTGGCAGAATATTATGCAGGTTAATAGCAATCATCAAATGCCAAGCTTTCATATGGGACTGCTAAGGACTGGGTATCCAAATGAAACAGGGAGTTGGCCTCAAATCTTCGGTCTTGGCCAATTAACTGCTGCTAATATCCAGAGAGTGTAGTGCGGTTTCCACTGATGTTGAATGATTCAGACAGAAAGGACAAAGGGCAACTGACTCCTTCATGTGGAACTTCCAAAGTACTTTTAGCATGAATGTGAGGTTAATCAGTATTGTGACTTTGCTACCGGCAAAGTGCAGATGTGGTTTTTTTGATCATGAACATCTGCAGATCCCCACTCTCCTGGCTGATTTAGGGCCAAAAGGAGTGGTGTTTTTCTGAAAAGATATTTAAGTTTTTATCTATACATGACTTCGAAAGAACGAAACAGCTGCCTGAACACGGTGTTCTGCTCGAATATTGAACCGATGGGGAGGATGAGAAGAGTCTTTTCATGAATTGTTTAAAATTCGTTTTTGAAAACAAGAATGGCGAATCCAAGGGCTTTCTGAACATGGATATCGGAGCCAGTTGGACTCGGATGGAGGCCTATTTCAAGCTTGTTTGGTCAAACTGAGGAAAATACAGCAGAATTTGATTTCCAGTTTGCTGACAATAGCTCAGTCAAACAGCATTTTGGCCACCTCCAATATGGGTTGAGATATATTGAGCCTCATTGTTTGACTATATGGTATATGGAGCACGTATCGTTGGTTTTTATCAGGACTGGATGGATGGATGGATAGTCCGGGAAGGAATGCTTGTAGTCCAAGGCTAATGGATAAAGGCTCCCATTTGATCATATGGAGAGATGTATCCTTTTCTAACTACACACCGCTCAGAGAGATTCTCTATCTGCGCTCAGAAATCTAGTTGTGCAGTTCTGAATGCAGAATCTGAAATTTGGTCCTGGTCACTAATGTCTGCATCTAATTCAGAACCTATAATATGCATGGTACCAGTGCAGATTATAGGTTCTGAATTAGTGTTCATGGATACTTTGTCGTGACACTCGAGCTGTGGATATCAAAGAGGCATTTCCAGTGTTGGCGTTATACAAATATCCTGTGGCATAGACTTCAACAGGATCTCAATAATATATGCTGAAGCTGTCGTCGACTTATCGTCCATGGATAGTTGATCATTGTCGACTAAGCCTTTGGTGCCGTCAACAGGCTTCGTCATCTATAGGGACATCATCATTAACAGAAAAGGTGCCGGCGAGGTAGCTGACAGCGGATTCTTCAGCATCGACTGGAAGTCTACAGAGGTATTCAGCTTTAGCAGTAAGGCTGGGTGACAGAAGAGCAAGATTTTGGGAAATTCTTTTTAGACTGTCATAGGAACAGTTTTCCTTTCTGGTAAAATGAATGGGCACTTAATTAGGTAATTCCAGTTCTAGAAGAAAAACGACATGTTTTCTTTTCTGTGCCATCTTTATAGAAGGGCTTGGAGCAACACTGTGCACTTAATCATTATCTAATTAGGGCGATACCCCCGATGAGGGGGAATCTGCCTTTCTCTCAAGGAAACAGTCTCCTTTCTTTATCCTTAAGAAGTTTTTAGGGAAAATGTTTACAGATGTCAGAGCGCAACACCGTGTACGTAGGTTACAAGCAGTGTAGCCATTGTTCATGAGGGCCATCAGCATATATCTTTCGTTGTCTGCAAAATGAACAGGTTTTTCACAGAGATCTCTTTTCCTTGTCTGTCATGACAACAATTGAAGGGTTTCTTTTTGGTGCCTCAATTTCATACTCACATCTGTTTATTCACTCTATTTACCATGCCAGACTGAGATGGGTCCTTAGTGATTAAGTATTCCTAAAACAGCATCCTCAATCTAAATATGAAGTAGCAATCTTAGATAAATAGTTGAGGTGTGTTGGTCTCTCTTGTATCGTAAGACTAATACTGATTTGGCAATGCCTGCACCACCGTCTGGACCAAAAAACGCATCTCATAAAATTCTGCCACTCTACATTTTTTTCTAAGGGAACAAACATTCTTCCTCGTCACACACTAGACTCTTCTCCCAACCCTGTACATTCCAAACTCACAAAGCCTGGTTCTCACATTATCTTCTTCACTGAGTGGTTGGTATATAGCACATACTAAACGTAGAGATGACTGCACAAATGTTGTGAAAGAAGGAAAACATTAGGATTTTGTTGTCCTGCCACCAGAACATGCTCCCAAGCACCCTCTGCCATGTTTATTATGAAAAACTCAAACACATTACAAACCTGATTACAACTGGATTGGTTTATATTCATGTACATGAAAGCTTTCCTGACTTTCCTCTGCACCAATCCGCATCTCGATTAGCTTCTACAGCCTTCTTCAGCCTTTGCCTCTCTCAGTCTCGGTGCAGCATTCACTCTCTAGGACGAACTTGCAACCACCTTTTCTACAGAGAGTCTGCTAGAATCAGGCATTGCTTGCTCCTCTCGATGAGGCAGATTCCTTCATCTAGACGGCTGTGAAGGTGACCAATTCCTACATTTATTCTACATATTACACATTCCAGTTTTGGTCTGGTGCTCTTCGTTTCCAAGTGTTTAGGAATCCAGTTCCCCAGTTCCAAAAATGCCCGAAGGTGGACATAAGCCAAACCAACATTGCAAAAATGATACAGAGACCTTCCTGTACCAGAGCCCCAATTAGTGAGTAATGCTTATAAATGGCATGCAGGGTAGATAAGACCTTTCTAACAAGTAACTGCAATGGGTATGTGCACCTAGAAAATTGATGGCACAGCCTTAGGTTTGGTGGTATAAACTCAGAGTGGAAACTAAACATCTCCTGCCCCATACGCTTTGATATGCATGAGACTATCAACATGTCAATAGTAGTCTCCAACGCTTTTCTGTCGTGCTAAGTCTACAAAAGGTAATGAAAAGGTGCTCGAAATTCCAAAACATAGTCATCCTTCCCTGGCAAAACATAAGCGGTTTTGAACATTGAGGTTTCAATGCAGGTGTAAAAAAACTTATTTTATTTATTTATCCATTTACTTTAGTTCCGACCTACCGAAAGTCATGTTTCCAGGTTTCAATTTTATTTGTTTTCAGAGGAAGACTCCCTCAATTTACTACATTGCTTCACCTTTGTTCTATAGCAAATTAAAGAGAAGCTGAAATCTGGATCATAGGAAGGGCAGTGTGTGTTTTTATTATTTTGTTGAATTTTATTTTTTTATGGATATGTTATATGTGTGGTTTGTATTGACTAACTGGCATGATATCAAACTAATACAAACACTTGGATGTAATCTAAGATGAGGAGCTGTTGAATACAGAGCTGCCTTTAATGTGTGCATGCTGCATGAAATAGCATATTAAACAACCAACATGGTCCGGTCAACCTCTCCCCTGCTGCAGTTGCTCCTCTGCCGTGGCTCCCTTGGATGACAGATCACACCACAATCCACAAGACCTATGTTCAATTCTGCTGTGGGGACCTGCCTGCCAAAAAATAGTGTTTCCTCTCCTGACTACTTTCGATAGTCACCTTGGTTGGCATATTAGTCGCCCTGATTGTATTTAATAGCCACATTGTTTTGAGTGATAATTTTTTTGTAATGATAAACCTTGAGTTTTTGTTAACTGTGTTGGCAATAATTGTGGGTAGTTTTTCCCACCGTTTCGCCTGGTAAATTTTCCTGCCAGCTCTCCCAGGACTAAATATGGAGGCCACTGCGCAGCCGTGCCAAGGGCAAGACCATCTGAGCTCATTGGTGCCTGTCCCACGCTCAGCGCCAAGACCCCTGGCTCCTCCTCCTCCCTGCTACACAGCAGTCAACCTCAGAACCCTGGCCGCATAAACTACTGCTGCTGCACACCCCCAGGACAATTTGTTTGCTGTCACTCCTGCCCCACCTTCAGCACCAAAACAACCACCAACACCTCTAACACACCCACATCCTCCACGTCGACCAAGACCACCACAACTACTACGATCACACCCCCCGCCGGGTTAAATATAATAAAACACATTTATTTATTTTTTTTAAAGGTGAAATTGACCATAAAGCTATAAAAAAAGAGCCCCCACAGGGGGTCGGCCAGTGAGCAGGAGGCCCGACCCCCTGTGGTGGTACTTCTTTTTATTTTTAGAGCTATAGGGTTTTGGGTGGGGCGCAATCGCCCCCAGAGACACGTGTGTGTGTGTGTGTGTGTATGTGTGTATGTGTGTGTGTGTGTGTGTGTGTGTGTATGTGTGTGTAACATATACACACACACACATACACACACACACACAGTCTCTCTCGTTCTTTATATATGATTTTTTTTTTTTAAATACGTGTTTGTTTCTCTGGGGTCCGATATTTATCTGTATATATACAGAGAGAGTGGAAGGATATTTGTGCTGGCACAGTGAACCCACATAGAAATGTAAGGAAAATGTCATTTTTGTAGCTAAATCTGAGGTTTGCTGGGGATTTGGGGTAGGAAACGTTGGGGATACACGCAAGCCACACCTCCCTGGACTCACCCGGGTGTCTAGTTTTGCGAAATGTCTGGGTTTGATAGGTTTCCCTAGATGACCGCCGAGCCCGGGGTCAAAAACTCAGGAGCCCCTCCCTTGAAAAACCAGGTTGTTTTGTGATTGATATTTTTGAAGTCTTCACAGTACGTTTTCGGCCCTTCCCTGTAACTGGCACTAGGCCTACCCACACAAGTGAGGTACCATTTTTATCTGGAGACTTGGGGGGGAATGCTGGATGGGTGGAAATATTATCTTTGCGCAGATTCCAGAACTTTCCATCACAGAAATGTGAGAAATAATGTATTTATTTTTACAAAGTGTGCAATGGATTCTGGATAACAGAACCTGGTGAGAGCCACACAAGTCAACCCATCCTGGATTCCCCTGGGTGTCTAGTTTTAAAAAATTTACAGGTTTACTAGGTTTCCCTAGGTGTCACCTGAGCTATGGTCCAAAATCTACAGCTAGGCACATTTTTTTTTTCCAGGGACAGTTTTCACTGGATAATTGCGATATGTCCACGTTGTGTTTTGGGCAGTTTCCTGTTGCGGGCACTAGACCTACCCACACAAGTAAGGTACCATTTTTATCGGGAGACTAAGGGGAACACAGAATAGTACAACAAGTGTTATTACCAAATGACTTTCTATGCATTTTTGACCTCCAAAATGTAAGATAGTGTGTGAAAAAAGTCATTTTAAAAATACCCTCCAATTCACATGCAAGTATGGGTACTCACAAATTTGAAGATGTGCAAATAACCACTGCTTCTGAACTCCATATGCTGTTCCCATTTCGGAAATACATAGGTTTCCATAATACCTATTTTTCACTCTTTATACTTTACCAAATAAATTGCTGTATACCCGGTACCACAATGAAAAAACATAGCAGGGAGCAGCTCAATTATTGACTCTGGGTACCTCAGGTTCATGGTGAACCTAAAAGTCCTGTATAACCCCACAACTAGAAGGGTCCAGGGACGTATTGGTATATTGCTTTCACAAATCAGCAATTAAGGGGCTAAGCAATGGGCGGGTTCTAAGACCACCTTAAGATAATATGTCTCACAACAGACGGAGCATGCACCATCTTAGGAGAGAATTGCAAATCAGCATATTAGATGGGTGAGATAGATCAGGGGGGGGGGGGGGGGGACAGGTAAGGGGCTATAAAAATGGGCGTGTTCTAAGACCGCCTTAGAATAATAACATGTCTCACAACAGACGGAGCAGGAACCATTTTAGGCGAGAATTGCAAATCAGCATATTAGATGGGTGAGATAGATCAAAGGGGGGGCCAGCAGTTAAGGGGCTAAACAATGGGCGGGATCTAAGACCACCTTTTGATGATAATATGTCTCACAACAGACGGAGAAGCACAGTCTTAGGGGAAAATTGCAAATCAGTAATTTAGTTGGGTAATAAAGATTAAAATCATCCTGACCGATCCAAACAAAGGCAGCCAAAAGGGGAAGCATCTCTAAGGGAAACAACTCGAGGGCAAGGGAAACAACTAAAGGGCAAAGGACAGCCACGAAAATAAAGTATCTGAAAGAACAATGAATCTTTACTCAAGTCTGAGCAGCTCGTGTGTGAGAAAGTGCCATCTTTCTTGCATGGTATGCCTCCACTTTTTGCTGAATTGCTGATGTGCTTTGACTGAGTGTGCCCTGGGCTCCTGCCAATCAGGTGCACAGGGCCTGTGTTCCTTCCCTAAAACTGTATTGAAACCTAAACCCAATTAGCATCTCTGGCCACATGTCAGCCCCTGGTAAATGGTACCCATGGTACCCAGGGTACTGTGACCAGAGAAGGCCCCTAAGGGCTGCAGCACTTATTGTGCCACCCTTAGGAGCCCTGTACCCTGACACACACACACTGCCTTGACAGGCTGAGTGTCTGGGTGCAAAACAAAGTCGACATGGCACACATCCCTGTGTGCCATGCCCACAACACACAGCCCTGGCATACCTCAGTCACCCCTCTAGCTGTGTGCCCTATGCCAGTGATGTAGGTACAGGTGCATGAGCCCTGTACCCCTACAGTACTCCGGTCCATTACTGGGCACTGTAAGTGCAGTGCTGCCATTAAGAGTATATGGTGCTTGGAGGTCGTCATTACGAACTCCACAGCACCATGATGGCTGCACTGGAGACTCAGAAGTTTGTTATCAAACTTCTCAGCACATTAAATCCACACTGATGCCAGTGTGGGATTTAATGTACAATGCACGACAGAGGGCAACTTAAAGCTGCCCCCTGAAACTAGCCCACAACCTGTGTCCTGACAGAGGCTGCCTAGGTTGCCACCCAGCAGACATGTTGCTGGACCCCTGGGTAGAGAGCCATCCGCTCTCGTGGGCCTGCAACAATGCACATTCTGGGGCGAGGAGCTGGGCCTCTGCCCCCAGGATGGGCAGGGGAGCTTCAAAGTCATGCCGCCTTTGTGAGCTTCTCCAGGCCCCTTGCTGTACTCCGCAACTGGCCCCCACCGGTTCTGAGCCCCACACTGGCGGGAAGACAGGCAGGAAAACCTAAGTGAGGAAAGGGGGTGTGCCAGCCTCTGCTAACTCCACCCCTCAGGTGGGGAGGCAAGGTGAAGCACAACTCCGGGCTCTCGCCATCTTAGGATGGGGAGCCCTACCCAATCAGAGACAGGCTCCTGCCCCCCTCCCAATGGAGAATGGCAGTATAGTGGGTGTACTCACCCCAGGGAAGGGACCCATTGGCCTCTGACCTTCCCATACCTGCAACACCCCTAAATTTAGTATTTAGGGGAACTCTGAACCTTCCTTCCTCAGATCCTAATTCCAAAACAAGAAGAACAAGAAGCAAGAAGACCTGCCGTGCAGCTGCTAACACCAACTGACTTGGCCCCAGCCCTACCGACCTGTCGACCCTCGAACCTGCTCCTGCTAAATCCCGGCGTCTCCTGTGGTCAGCAACCTTGAAAACCCCGGAGGACCTGACTGCCTTGCTTATCTAAAGACTGGGACTCCCACGAGCAGTGGTTCTGCTCAAAGATCTACAACCCCTGGTGCCAGCCAGGAATCGCAAATCCAGCACACTCTGCACCCGCCGAGCCCGGCCCGTGCCTGAGTGGACAAAGACTACGAGGACGTCCCCCCGGTGACTGTGACCCAGAATCCAGCACCCAAGGACCCTCCTCGACGCTCCTGACAACGCCTGCAGCCTCACAACAAGGGATCCCTCCGACCACGACCAGCTGAGGGTAAGATTTCCTGACACCAAAAGACACCCCTGCACCCGGCGCCCCACGGTCCCCTGTGCCCAACTCCTGGGTGTCTACCTATCATACAACTTCCCAACTTACCTCTCGAAGTGGTGGTCGCACCTGAAGAATCTCAGTCCCCGAGCTTGCAGCCTTTGTTCACCTTGCAGCTTTCCCCTTTAAATACATTGGGCGCCCGAAGGAGCAAAAGCACCCTGCACCCAGCCGCCCGAGTGCCACTGGAAGTTCAGCAACTGACCAATCCTACTTCTCCCCTTGCCCTGTGTAAGTGACCCGGAGCTCAGCTCCCACAGCCGCGTGGTCTGCTGCTAGCAGCCACCAACCAAAGGTCCCCTATCCTCCATAGGATAACATTGGGCCTACTCTCTCTGCACCCAGCTGCCCCTGTGCTGCTGAGGGTGCAACTACTGTACCTACCTGAACCAGGGAGACCCCAGAGTCTAACCCCAGAACCCTAACTCTGCCAGTCGAGTACTTACCTGAAAACCGATAACCTACATTTTCTCCATCGGGTAACATTGATTGGTTTTCACTTGGAAATTCTTTTAAGTGTCGAGTTTTGAAACTTTGAAATATTCCCTAAAATGAAAACGAACTTACTCGCCTGTTACCAGGAGAGATCCCAGTGCTGGATCTTTGTGCCCAGCACTGACCCTCAAAAGTAATTTCAACTGTGATTTTCCGATAACTTTATTTTCCTCCATAGGATAACAGTGGCTGTTTTTGCCAAAAATTCTTCTAAGTGTCGATTTTTTAAACATACAAATATTCCTTAACTCCTTCACCGCGCGGCAAATTCCGACGCTGTGCGAGGGGGCTGGGCATGGCGCAGGACGGCTCCCAGCCGTCATAAATCACAGTAGGCGTGTGCTCATGACTGCCAGGAGCCGTCTGAACTCCGCCCACCAATTAATTTGCCCGCATAGGCGGGGAATTGACCGTGCGTGGGCGGAGCGGCAACGGTCGGACTGCTCCCGGCCGTCATGAGCACACGTCTACTGTGACTCATAACGGCCGGGAGCCGTCATGAGCATCGATGAGGTTAAAAATCGCCTAACAAAACCAATTTCTTTCAACTGTTTACAGGAGATGCACCAGGGCTGAATCCAGGATCCAGCCCCGAGTAAGAAAAAGGTACGTAAAGTAATTGATATTGCATTTTACTTAAAACTCCCATTGAGATCAATGTTATAATTGTGTTTAACTTGTGTTGCATATTGCAACAACTGTATCTATTGCATTCTAAAGTCTATTGCTATTTGAAAGTATTCAATTGCAAGCTCTCATTCTGAGAAAGTATTTTTATACCTACTTGTGGTTCTAAAGTAAAACAAAATATTTTTATATACAAAACAATTGGTCTAGAGTTCAATTATTGAGTGTGTGAGACCATTTGCTGCCTGAGTGTGTACAACAAATGCTTTACACTGTCCTCCGATACTGCTTAACTGCTCGACCAAGCTACCACTTTAGAGAGTGAGGTTATATCCAACTTTATCTAAAGAGAGAGTACCCCACTATCACCAGGGAACAGGGTACAGTGACAACCAGTCAAAGGGGAATCCCTGGGTAAACACTCACACCTGTAACTCCAGGCCAGTCACTCATGAAGAATTAATTAATGCTAAATTTCCACACTAAAAATGAACGTTCACAATCTTTTTAATGAAACTTAAAATTTACACAAAAATGATTTAAACATTCAAAGGAACTTTGAATAAGTACAGTGCAAAAGAAACAATTAATCATGAAAATTCATAAAACATCATAAAACATCACAAAAAATTCATAAAAGACATCAAAACAAATACCATTTCATTTATACTAGCTAAATATATCACAAACAATTGGAAAAGCAATTTCAACAATCAACAAAATTTAATACGGAAAAAAACCCTTTATGTTGTGGTCTATAGATCCCTTTGCCACAATTTTAATTAGATTCAATGGTCCTTATGTATATACACGGTACAGTCAATAGTGTCGCCAACATGTGGATATCTATTGCCCCCTAGACCCTACTTGGATTCTACAAGGAAATATAAATGCGTCGACACGTTTCGGTGCTGTGGACACTTGATTCTGTAGCACCTTCTTCAGGACTGCCGTTTCTTTGGGGTCACCGGCATCAAAAATTATTGATTAACACCCTCATTCTGTATATAAGGGGAGAAAAACAAGGTATCACTATTCTATAATAGGACGTGGCATAGTTTTTATTCTACTTTTTCTCGTCCCCGTTTCCCTTTAGTGCCTTGGAACTTTTATTTAACTCAATATCGGCATTTCAGTATGTCTCTAACATCTGCTTCCAATTATTTTTGCAGATCAAGGGCTATGGTGTTTTTATCGTCTTTCATGATGCAGACACCCTTATTACATCCAGGCATGTGATTACCAACAATGCAGGTCATATATCTAGTACATGTATCATACATGGAAGAAATTTAGGACATTTTTTCACATTTTTCTATCCCTCCATTCCTTCCTTACTCAGGAAAAATAGACCATCCGTGGCATACTGTGAAGACCCTTATTATATCAGGGCATCTGTTTCCCAACACTGCTGATCATATATCTAGTACATGCATCACACAAGGAAGAAATTTACAACATTTTTTCTGCATTACTCTATTCCTCCGTTTCTTCTTTAGTGCGGAAAAATAGGCTATCTGTGTGGCTATATCCTCACATAATGTGGGTACACTCGTACACGCTCTTACCTATTGGGAATTGGAGGGTACACCTTCGGATATTTCTTAGATTTATCCCCTCGGTTCCACACTTCTTATTCGGGGTGGAGATCTTCCTAGTGCAAAGATATAAGGGTTCTTAAGTGTCTTTATATTTTGCCCCCTCTACCTTCTGTTAATGTTACTAGTAGGGGGATCAGTTACCTTCTTATTTAAATGAGCCCGTTTGTATGGGGGTTCTTTTCCACTTCCCTGTAGTTTTATTCAGGCGCTTCCGCTTTTCTTTTTCGTCTGTCTTTTTATCTATCTAGGTAAAGAATTATAGTTATTGAGATGTCACCATCAAAGGCAATGACCTTCATGTATTTTTAAGGGGTTTCTGTCTTTTACTTCTTTACATCATCAACCACATTTGTCGTTTCTCTTACCTAAAAAGCTTTAAAATTTTCTCGTGGACGGGCATAATATCTGCGTTATTCCGTGAGTTAACTTGATATGTTCTGTCAGAGAAATAAGATATATATATGTACGTGTATGCGCACCCGTTTGTAAAATGATTAATCATTTGCCCGTTTAGGTTGCTATTTGCACTTCTTGTCCCACTTTAGACTTTCACCACTTTTACGCTATTGTTTTGATTGCTAGCATCTTAGCCTGGATAGGAGTGTTTAGTCATCTCCCTATCTAGATTACTATTCGCTCTTCTCGTCCCGCTTTACGCCCCTTCACCACTTTTGAACTAATATTGTAATCGCTAGCAGCCTAGCCTGGATATTGCCGACTGCCTCTTTTTCATAACTGGATTATATCAAATACGGCAGGTATAGCGTTGTACCAGTTGTTTATTTAAGGATTGCCGCTTGTGTACATTGTTGGCTGCTTTTCCCCTAAAAGACTGCCGATTCCTATCGGATGGAGCATATCTCACCATATACACTACAGTCCACCCTCTACCTTTGTGTCCTGTGCCTTTTGCTCGTGTATGACATGGCGCCCCAGTCTAACCAGAAGGCGTGCTACGCTACCTTCCACCCGTTAGCAAGGGTCCCAACTCCCTGGCTGCACAAGTAAATCCCCTTCTCTTACCTCGTCTCTCTGACGGTAGCGGTTCTGCCTCGTCCTCTTCCCGTTTCAGTATTGAGGAGCCGGGCGCGCTGTATTTAAACCCCATTTGGTTCCGACAAGTGAATTCAGCTGGTGTCTGCGCATGCGCACTCTCGCTGCAGTCTTACGTTTATTTGATCGCCATCTTGGAGTGGTAATTTTTAAGGAAAGGACCGCTATTTTCATTAGAAATAGGGGTTTAGGTTTATATTCGATAGATGTCTATTATTTATTTATTCTATTGAAGAATTATCCTGCATTTAAGGTCTATTTTGGTTCCCGATATATCCCGGATGTTTCTAACTTTCTCCATAGGTCATCATGTAAGTTACCATAGGGTTTGCTAGAAAAAAGATTTTAACGGCTGTTATCCGTGTTAATCTAGTTTAGACATATTATAATACTATGTGGTCTACCTAAATGTATCATTTTATTTCGTTCTAGAAGCCATGGCCACATCTTCCCATTTTTATTTAATTATTTCTGTATGCCAATGGGCACATGCCCTTATTGCCTATAGACCTATTCGTCGTTACTCTGTTTTATGCTGATTGTCTTATCGCAATCCGATTTTCGTGGATTTAGTGTTATTGGGGCATCATCTCAGGCACAGTATTGTTCTGTTTGGCTTATTTAAAGTTCATTACCGGTTGTGACTCTTATTTTATTTGCTAGAAAAAAGATTCTAACGGCTGTTATCCGTGTTAATCTAGTTTAGACATTTATTATAATACTATATGGTCTACCTGAATTTATCATTTTATTTCGTTCTAGAGGCCATGGCCACATCTTCCCATTTGTATTTAATTATTTCTGTATGCCACTGGGCACATGCCCTTATTGCCTATAGACCTATTCGTCGTTACTCGATTTAATGCTGATTGTCTTATTGTAATCCGATTTTCGTGGATTTAGTGTTATTGGGGCATCGTCTCAGGCACAGTATTGTTCAGTTGGGCTTACTTAAAGTTTTTATCACAGGTTGTGACTCTTTTTTATTACCCTCACCGGGATTACTTATATCAAGGTTTCCCACTCTTCTCTGGAATTCAAGCCATTTTGAATGGTATTGAATTTAATCATAAACCATTGTTCTTGCTGTTTTCTCCTTCTTCTGCTGTCCCCTAGTCTAGTTTGTTCCCTAATTCTTTCTAAGATGACCCATCTTAGATCTTTTTCATTGTGTCCCTTTTTCCCCCAGTGATCCACTAATGGAGCATTTTCCTTGTTGTTTTTTATTGCCGATTTGTGTTCACATATTCTGACCCTAAGTTCTCTGCCTGTTTCGCCTATGTAGCCCAGGTTGCATGGGCACAAAATCATGTATACCACGTTTTTTGTCCTGCAGTTATTTAAAGCGGTAATCTCTTGTGTGGCTCCATTATGTTCCACTTTCTTGGTCACTATACAAAGTTCGCATATGCAGCAGTTACCACATTTGTGGTTCCCTGTTGCTTTTGTTCCAGTTAGGGTAGTTTGACGTTCTATTATATCGTCCCTGTATGTGTGTACTAGACTTGATCTTAGGTTTTTGTTTTTCCTGTATGCATACAGAGGACGCTGTAGTGGGGTTTCAGTCCCCTCGTTAAGAATTTTCCAATTATGGTTTATTATATTCTTAACTTGGTTTGCCACTACGGAGTATTGGCTTACCATCACTATTTTCTCTTTAGTTTCTTTTTTGTCCCTCTTCTTCAGTAAACAGTCCCTATCGTAGTAGCGAGCTCTTTTCATGGAATGGGTAATCAGTTTCTTCGGGTAACCTCTCTCCTGAAATTTCTGCTTCATTTCTCCCGCATGTCTATAAAAATCATCTATTGTGGTGCAATTTCTCCTCAGGCGGAGAAATTCCCCAAAGGGGATAGAGTCCTTTTGGCTCCTGGGGTGGTAACTTCTGTAATGCAACACCGTGTTGCGGTCAGACTCCTTTTTGTATAGTTCCAACTTTAGTTGCATATCTTCATTTACTATACTAATGTCTAAGAAGTTTACTCTGTTTCTGCTATATGCTGCTGTAAATCTTAGATTTGTGTCTCCCAAGTTCAGCCATGATAGAAAATCTTGAAGGAGCTCAACTGTCCCTGACCAGATAAAGAAAATATCATCTATAAAGCGTGCCCAACTCCGGATGTTCTCGTAGTATGGGCTGATCTCGTTATAGATGTGTTTATTTTCAAATACACCTACATAAATGCAGGCCAGACTCGGCGCACATGTAGCGCCCATGCTGGTCCCTTTGCGTTGAATGTAAAGGTCCTTTTTAAACAGAAAAATGTTATTGAGGAGCACCATTGTGACACACTGTACTATGAAATCCTTACTGCCCCCTATGATTTCATTTTCCTCCAGTAGAGTCTTAATCACTTCGATGGTGTCATGTTGAGGTATGTTGGTATAAAGCGACTCTACGTCGAGGGTCACCATGATTTCATTTTCTCCATCAAATTCCATGCCTTCTACCTTTGTTATCATATCAGAGGTGTCCCTGATATATGATTTCTGTTTTTCCACTAATGGTTTTAGGAACCTATCCGCGTATTTGCTCAAAGGCTCCAGCAGGGAGTCAATGGACGCCACAATAGGTCTCAGTGGGGGGTTATTTAGGCTCTTGTGGACTTTGGGCAGTCCATAAAATGCTGGAGTCTTAGGGTTCATATTGTTGAGAAACTTCCATTCCTCTTCAGTAATGTCACCTTTTGATAGTGCTTGCTGAAGTAGTGTTCCCACCTCTCTCTTTAGTATATCCAGTCTGCTCTGGGGCACTCTCCTGTAGTGCAGTTCATTCGACAGGAGGGTCATCACTCTCTGATCGTAATCAGTGGTGTCAAAGACTACCACCCCTCCACCCTCGTCCGCGGGTTTAATTGTTATTTGCACGTCATTGGGGGATCCAGGCTAAGATGCTAGCAATCAAAACAATAGCGTAAAAGTGGTGAAAAAGTCTAAAGTGGGACAAGAAGTGCAAATAGCAACCTAAACGGGCAAATGATTAATCATTTTACAAACGGGTGCGCATACACGTACATATATATATCTTATTTCTCTGACAGAACATATCAAGTTAACTCACGGAATAACGCAGATATTATGCCCGTCCACGAGAAAATTTTAAAGCTTTTTAGGTAAGAGAAACGACAAATGTGGTTGATGATGTAAAGAAGTTAAAGACAGAAACCCCTTAAAATACATGAAGGTCATTGCCTTTGATGGTGACATCTCAATAACTATAATTCTTTACCTAGATAGATAAAAAGACAGACGAAAAAGAAAAGCGGAAGCGCCTGAATAAAACTACAGGGAAGTGGAAAAGAACCCCCATACAAACGGGCTCATTTAAATAAGAAGGTAACTGATCCCCCTACTAGTAACATTAACAGAAGGTAGAGGGGCCAAAATATAAAGACACTTAACCCTTTAAGTGCTGCCGTCGGCCAACGGTCGTCACGGGCACTACCTCCCCAGTGCTGCGTGCGACCGCTGGACGTCCATTTCAGCACTGGATAATGGACAGCGCAGCACTGGGGAGGTCTATTTACGAAGCTCCCAAGGTGTTAAGAACCCTTATATCTTTGCACTAGGAAGATCTCCACCCCGAATAAGAAGTGTGGAACCGAGGGGATAAATCTAAGAAATATCCGAAGGTGTACCCTCCAATTCCCAATAGGTAAGAGCGTGTACGAGTGTACCCACATTATGTGAGGATATAGCCACACAGATAGCCTATTTTTCCGCACTAAAGAAGAAACGGAGGAATAGAGTAATGCAGAAAAAATGTTGTAAATTTCTTCCTTGTGTGATGCATGTACTAGATATATGATCAGCAGTGTTGGGGAAACAGATGCCCTGATATAATAAGGGTCTCCACAGTATGCCACGGATGGTCTATTTTTTCTGAGTAAGGAAGGAATGGAGGGATAGAAAAATGTGAAAAAATGTCCTAAATTTCTTCCATGTATGATACATGTACTAGATATATGACCTGCATTGTTGGTAATCACATGCCTGGATGTAATAAGGGTGTCTGCATCATGAAAGACGATAAAAACACCATAGCCCTTGATCTGCAAAAATAATTGGAAGCAGATGTTAGAGACATACTGAAATGCCGATATTGAGTTAAATAAAAGTTCCAAGGCACTAAAGGGAAACGGGGACGAGAAAAAGTAGAATAAAAACTATGCCACGTCCTATTATAGAATAGTGATACCTTGTTTTTCTCCCCTTATATACAGAATGAGGGTGTTAATCAATAATTTTTGATGCCGGTGACCCCAAAGAAACGGCAGTCCTGAAGAAGGTGCTACAGAATCAAGTGTCCACAGCACCGAAACGCGTCGACGCATTTATATTTCCTTGTAGAATCCAAGTAGGGTCTAGGGGGCAATAGATATCCACATGTTGGCGACACTATTGACTGTACCGTGTATATACATAAGGACCATTGGATCTAATTAAAATTGTGGCAAAGGGATCTATAGACCACAACATAAAGGGTTTTTTTCCGTATTAAATTTTGTTGATTGTTGAAATTGCTTTTCCAATTGTTTGTGATATATTTAGCTAGTATAAATGAAATGGTATTTGTTTTGATGTCTATTATGAATTTTTTATGATGTTTTATGATGTTTTATGAATTTTCATGATTAATTGTTTCTTTTGCACTGTACTTATTCAAAGTTCCTTTGAATTTTTAAATCATTCTTGTGTAAATTTTAAGTTTCATTAAAAAGATTGTGAACGTTCATTTTTAGTGTGGAAATTTAGCATTAATTAATTCTTCATGAGTGACTGGCCTGGAGTTACAGGTGTGAGTGTTTACCCAGGGATTCCCCTTTGACTGGTTGTCACTGTACCCTGTTCCCTGGTGATAGTGGGGTACTCTCTCTTTAGATAAATTGAAAGAACAGCCTTGTGCTGGAGAGTTAGGTTTTGTGTTGACTGACTAGTTTTTCCTCTAAAAAACTAACAGTAGGTGGTCCAATCATACAATGGACACACTAAAGACTTTTGGCTTTAGTGAAGAACAATTGAACAAAATACTAAGTTCCAACAAAGGGGGAAGCAATATAACAGTAATCCCTAATGGTGGGGAAAAATGGAACCAGCTGGTCAATCTAAAAAAGAAAATAATTAGAACAGAACTGCATGCGGAGTTTATGACACAATACGTAAGAGCAGGTACGATGCCCACAGGCCTCCAGATACGGAATGAACCGGGGCTTTTTATCGATAACCCAAAATTCCTTGAAACCTGGACATTTATTTGTAACAGATGTAGCAGAGACCTAATGCTCCTAATAATTGAGACCGCTCAGAGTACTATCTTGATAGAGTTACAAGAAATGGAAGAACTAGAAAAAAGTCTCCTAGAAAGCAATGCTGTAGAAGAGGCAAAAAAGAAAATAGAAGAGATTAACCAAGACATGAATGGGTATTGTGAATACTTGACAAATCGTAAAACACAGAAACTGAGGAAGGACATAAATAAATTTACCCAGGAAGTAGTCTATCCTTTCCTCAAAAAAGACTATTACACAGAGAAACAAGAACAGAATAGGAGCGGAGGCCCGAGAGTCAGATTCCAGCAAAGACGACCAAGACACTTGAATTTCTCAGGGACATCTGAAAGTAGTGGGGAGGAAGATGTCCATGCTAGAGAAGAGGAGGAATACGCAGGCCCCAACAGAGAATATGAGAAAGCTTTTTTAGACCAGCGCCCCCAGAAAACCCGGGGAGGCTATCGTGGGAGAGGGAGAGGTCAGTACACGAGGAGACCAGCCCAAAGAGAGGAAGATCAGGAATACCAACAGAACCAGGCCCCTCAAGAGTACAAACTGACCAGGAACAAGGTATACTGGCGATAGAAAAAACACCTATTATAAACTTATCCCACAGAACCTTGACAAGTACTTAACAACAAGTTCTAGGGATGGGCTTCAACTTTGTGCCTACAGCAAGTATCAATAAATTCCAATTAGAGAAAGATTTACGAGCATTTTTTCGAAAGATACGTCTTCGACGTTTCTTTGAGAATAGGCCAGCTAGGGAAGCCCCGCAAGATTCAGGCTTAAGGACCAAATCCACCTTTACCCCAAGTTTAGGGATGGTAGACAAAAATCTCGAGATTTTTGAAACCATGGTCAAATTAGAGATTGGAATCCTATTGAATAAAAAACACTTTCAGGAACACAACATCACCAAAATACAGAGAGATGCCATAGATTCCCTCTCCAATGACGTGCAAATAACAATTAAACCCGCGGACAAGGGTGGAGGGGTGGTAGTCTTTGACACCACTGATTACGATCAGAGAGTGATGACCCTCCTGTCGAATGAACTGCACTACAGGAGAGTGCCCCAGAGCAGACTGGATATACTAAAGAGAGAGGTGGGAACACTACTTCAGCAAGCACTATCAAAAGGTGACATTACTGAAGAGGAATGGAAGTTTCTCAACAATATGAACCCTAAGACTCCAGCATTTTATGGACTGCCCAAAGTCCACAAGAGCCTAAATAACCCCCCACTGAGACCTATTGTGGCGTCCATTGACTCCCTGCTGGAGCCTTTGAGCAAATACGCGGATAGGTTCCTAAAACCATTAGTGGAAAAACAGAAATCATATATCAGGGACACCTCTGATATGATAACAAAGGTAGAAGGCATGGAATTTGATGGAGAAAATGAAATCATGGTGACCCTCGACGTAGAGTCGCTTTATACCAACATACCTCAACATGACACCATCGAAGTGATTAAGACTCTACTGGAGGAAAATGAAATCATAGGGGGCAGTAAGGATTTCATAGTACAGTGTGTCACAATGGTGCTCCTCAATAACATTTTTCTGTTTAAAAAGGACCTTTACATGCAACGCAAAGGGACCAGCATGGGCGCTACATGTGCGCCGAGTCTGGCCTGCATTTATGTAGGTGTATTTGAAAATAAACACATCTATAACGAGATCAGCCCATACTACGAGAACATCCGGAGTTGGGCACGCTTTATAGATGATATTTTCTTTATCTGGTCAGGGACAGTTGAGCTCCTTCAAGATTTTCTATCATGGCTGAACTTGGGAGACACGAATCTAAGATTTACAGCAGCATATAGCAGAAACAGAGTAAACTTCTTAGACATTAGTATAGTAAATGAAGATATGCAACTAAAGGTGGAACTATACAAAAAGGAGTCAGACCGCAACACGGTGTTGCATTACAGAAGTTACCACCCCAGGAGCCAAAAGGACTCTATCCCCTTTGGGGAATTTCTCCGCCTGAGGAGAAATTGCACCACAATAGATGATTTTTATAGACATGCGGGAGAAATGAAGCAGAAATTTCAGGAGAGAGGTTACCCGAAGAAACTGATTACCCATTCCATGAAAAGAGCTCGCTACTACGATAGGGACTGTTTACTGAAGAAGAGGGACAAAAAAGAAACTAAAGAGAAAATAGTGATGGTAAGCCAATACTCCGTAGTGGCAAACCAAGTTAAGAATATAATAAACCATAATTGGAAAATTCTTAACGAGGGGACTGAAACCCCACTACAGCGTCCTCTGTATGCATACAGGAAAAACAAAAACCTAAGATCAAGTCTAGTACACACATACAGGGACGATATAATAGAACGTCAAACTACCCTAACTGGAACAAAAGCAACAGGGAACCACAAATGTGGTAACTGCTGCATATGCGAACTTTGTATAGTGACCAAGAAAGTGGAACATAATGGAGCCACACAAGAGATTACCGCTTTAAATAACTGCAGGACAAAAAACGTGGTATACATGATTTTGTGCCCATGCAACCTGGGCTACATAGGCGAAACAGGCAGAGAACTTAGGGTCAGAATATGTGAACACAAATCGGCAATAAAAAACAACAAGGAAAATGCTCCATTAGTGGATCACTGGGGGAAAAAGGGACACAATGAAAAAGATCTAAGATGGGTCATCTTAGAAAGAATTAGGGAACAAACTAGACTAGGGGACAGCAGAAGAAGGAGAAAACAGCAAGAACAATGGTTTATGATTAAATTCAATACCATTCAAAATGGCTTGAATTCCAGAGAAGAGTGGGAAACCTTGATATAAGTAATCCCGGTGAGGGTAATAAAAAAGAGTCACAACCTGTGATAAAAACTTTAAGTAAGCCCAACTGAACAATACTGTGCCTGAGACGATGCCCCAATAACACTAAATCCACGAAAATCGGATTACAATAAGACAATCAGCATTAAATCGAGTAACGACGAATAGGTCTATAGGCAATAAAGGCATGTGCCCAGTGGCATACAGAAATAATTAAATACAAATGGGAAGATGTGGCCATGGCCTCTAGAACGAAATAAAATGATAAATTCAGGTAGACCATATAGTATTATAATAAATGTCTAAACTAGATTAACACGGATAACAGCCGTTAGAATCTTTTTTCTAGCAAATAAAAAAAGTGTCACAACCGGTAATGAAAACTTTAAATAAGCCAAACAGAACAATACTGTGCCTGAGATGATGCCCCAATAACACTAAATCCACGAAAATCGGATTGCGATAAGACAATCAGCATAAAACAGAGTAACGACGAATAGGTCTATAGGCAATAAGGGCATGTGCCCATTGGCATACAGAAATAATTAAATAAAAATGGGAAGATGTGGCCATGGCTTCTAGAACGAAATAAAATGATACATTTAGGTAGACCACATAGTATTATAATATGTCTAAACTAGATTAACACGGATAACAGCCGTTAAAATCTTTTTTCTAGCAAACCCTATGGTAACTTACATGATGACCTATGGAGAAAGTTAGAAACATCCGGGATATATCGGGAACCAAAATAGACCTTAAATGCAGGATAATTCTTCAATAGAATAAATAAATAATAGACATCTATCGAATATAAACCTAAACCCCTATTTCGAATGAAAATAGCGGTCCTTTCCTTAAAAATTACCACTCCAAGATGGCGATCAAATAAACGTAAGACTGCAGCGAGAGTGCGCATGCGCAGACACCAGCTGAATGCACTTGTCGGAACCAAATGGGGTTTAAATACAGCGCGCCCGGCTCCTCAATACTGAAACGGGAAGAGGACAAGGCAGAACCGCTACCGTCAGAGAGACGAGGTAAGAGAAGGGGATTTACTTGTGCAGCCAGGGAGTTGGGACCCTTACTAACGGGTGGAAGGTAGCGTAGCACGCCTTCTGGTTAGACTGGGGCGCCATGTCATACACGAGCAAAAGGCACAGGACACAAAGGTAGAGGGTGGACTGTAGTGTATATGGTGAGATATGCTCCATCCGATAGGAATCGGCAGTCTTTTAGGGGAAAAGCAGCCAACAATGTACACAAGCGGCAATCCTTAAATAAACAACTGGTACAACGCTATACCTGCCGTATTTGATATAATCCAGTTATGAAAAAGAGGCAGTCGGCAATATCCAGGCTAGGCTGCTAGCGATTACAATATTAGTTCAAAAGTGGTGAAGGGGCGTAAAGCGGGACGAGAAGAGCGAATAGTAATCTAGATAGGGAGATGACTAAACACTCCTATCCAGGCTAAGATGCTAGCAATCAAAACAATAGCGTAAAAGTGGTGAAAAAGTCTAAAGTGGGACAAGAAGTGCAAATAGCAACCTAAACGGGCAAATGATTAATCATTTTACAAACGGGTGCGCATACACGTACATATATATATCTTATTTCTCTGACAGAACATATCAAGTTAACTCACGGAATAACGCAGATATTATGCCCGTCCACGAGAAAATTTTAAAGCTTTTTAGGTAAGAGAAACGACAAATGTGGTTGATGATGTAAAGAAGTAAAAGACAGAAACCCCTTAAAAATACATGACGGTCATTGCCTTTGATGGTGACATCTCAATAACTATAATTCTTTACCTAGATAGATAAAAAGACAGACGAAAAAGAAAAGCGGAAGCGCCTGAATAAAACTACAGGGAAGTGGAAAAGAACCCCCATACAAACGGGCTCATTTAAATAAGAAGGTAACTGATCCCCCTACTAGTAACATTAACAGAAGGTAGAGGGGCCAAAATATAAAGACACTTAACCCTTTAAGTGCTGCCGTCGGCCAACGGTCGTCACGGGCACTACCTCCCCAGTGCTGCGTGCGACCGCTGGACGTCCATTTCAGCACTGGATAATGGACAGCGCAGCACTGGGGAGGTCTATTTACGAAGCTCCCAAGGTGTTAAGAACCCTTATATCTTTGCACTAGGAAGATCTCCACCCCGAATAAGAAGTGTGGAACCGAGGGGATAAATCTAAGAAATATCCGAAGGTGTACCCTCCAATTCCCAATAGGTAAGAGCGTGTACGAGTGTACCCACATTATGTGAGGATATAGCCACACAGATAGCCTATTTTTCCGCACTAAAGAAGAAACGGAGGAATAGAGTAATGCAGAAAAAATGTTGTAAATTTCTTCCTTGTGTGATGCATGTACTAGATATATGATCAGCAGTGTTGGGAAACAGATGCCCTGATAAAATAAGGGTCTCCACAGTATGCCACGGATGGTCTATTTTTCCTGAGTAAGGAAGGAATGGAGGGATAGAAAAATGTGAAAAAATGTCCTAAATTTCTTCCATGTATGATACATGTACTAGATATATGACCTGCATTGTTGGTAATCACATGCCTGGATGTAATAAGGGTGTCTGCATCATGAAAGACGATAAAAACACCATAGCCCTTGATCTGCAAAAATAATTGGAAGCAGATGTTAGAGACATACTGAAATGCCGATATTGAGTTAAATAAAAGTTCCAAGGCACTAAAGGGAAACGGGGATGAGAAAAAGTAGAATAAAAACTATGCCACGTCCTATTATAGAATTGTGATACCTTGTTTTTCTCCCCTTATATACAGAATGAGGGTGTTAATCAATAATTTTTGATGCCGGTGACCCCAAAGAAACGGCAGTCCTGAAGAAGGTGCTACAGAATCAAGTGTCCACAGCACCGAAACGCGTCGACGCATTTATATTTCCTTGTAGAATCCAAGTAGGGTCTAGGGGGCAATAGATATCCACATGTTGGCGACACTATTGACTGTACCCTGTATATACATAAGGACCATTGGATCTAATTAAAATTGTGGCAAAGGGATCTATAGACCACAACATAAAGGGGTTTTTTCCGTATTAAATTTTGTTGATTGTTGAAATTGCTTTTCCAATTGTTTGTGATATATTTAGCTAGTATAAATGAAATGGTATTTGTTTTGATGTCTATTATGAATTTTTTATGATGTTTTATGATGTTTTATGAATTTTCATGATTAATTGTTTCTTTTGCACTGTACTTATTCAAAGTTCCTTTGAATTTTTAAATCATTCTTGTGTAAATTTTAAGTTTCATTAAAAAGATTGTGAACGTTCATTTTTAGTGTGGAAATTTAGCATTAATTAATTCTTCATGAGTGACTGGCCTGGAGTTACAGGTGTGAGTGTTTACCCAGGGATTCCCCTTTGACTGGTATATCCAACTTTAGCCTCTGCCAAACCTCTGGGGACTGTGGACTCTGCACACTGTACCGTACTTTGGTGCAGTATATATAGAGCCACTTTCTTAGATTTCGTGTTAAAAAAGTCTGCCGCTGTAACAGATCTAGATCGCTGAGCGCAGGCAGAGATAACCTTTAACGATTTGCTGATGCCAGACGTATGGTAATAATTTTAAAACTGCCTTAGAGAGAGAGTTAAGACTATTGGCAACAGTGGTGAAAACAGAAAGACCCACGTGGTTCAACACAGACTACTGTATCAAATATGCTCCTTCCGTACTGTCATATAAATGTAAAGAATTACCAGCTCAACAACAGAAGTTATTAAAAATTCAAGGAAGTAACACCACATTATGAACTATAAAGGTAGTAATTTTCAGAAACCTTTGAATGGAGTGCTATTTTTAGGTCGAGGACTGCGTCGCACTGCGTAGCAGTGTGGGCGGAGCCTGAGATTTAAGGTTTCTTAGAGGGGGCTTGGAACCCGCCCCTCTTCTCCATTGGCTGGCCTCATAAATGCTGGGCAGCCATTGGAGGAGAGGGGCGTCACTCCCTTTAAGCCCCGTCTTTTTCGGATTCGGGGACGTGTTTTTTGCGTTCTTTCTATCTGTGACGTCATCCGTCACTCAACAAAAAACACGCCCCCGAATGCGAAAATGGCGGCACTTGCTTCCCAGACTTTACACTCCCCGTCAAAAGTGTCCTTTTTCCAACATACTGCCAATTACACATTAAGTTACATCTTTTTTTAACACTTTTAACCGTACAGTAGTTACTAGTTATTTCATTATACCGAATCTCTTTATCCGCCGGGTGTTTCGATTTTAAATTACTCGCTCCTCGGCGTTTCAAGTCAGTCAGTCAGATTCGTGAAACTAGTGTTTTCTCGAATGGACACAATGATTGTTTACGTCAAATTGGATTGTCCCTTTTCATGTTTTATATCCAGGCAGCCGAGGATCGCGTCAGGTTTCTATGACAACATCTCCCTCTCTAACACAAAATGTCGGCGGAGGGAGTGCATGAGGGAGAATACTAGTACAAATAGATGTGAGGATGGCGGAAATCATGAAAGCGCTCGCCTTGAGTTCATTGCCAGAGTCCCCGGCTGTGTCTGCGGCTTTGGAGCACCTGTCTGCTATCGGTGAGTGACGGAAGCTTGGTCCTGGTGACTCTAAAAGTTGTCACTGGAGTTCATACACCAGCAATCATGTCATCATTTTAGGAGAGTGTGTGTCAGAACGGCCGCCATGGGTGAATCAGGCACCCGACCGCCACTACAATTTAGTTTTTTTAATTTTTGCATTGGCCCACAGTGGAACGAGAAATATTTTCGGCAAGACGAAGCGGAAACAAGAGAAATACGTGAGGATGAGGGTTTATTTCCGCAATGGCAAAATAATTCCACCTAGTCAAGTAGATCCTTAAACCTTGAAAAGAAAACCTCGCTCTGCTTCCAGGCTGGGGCCCTCCCCGGAACCACCATAGCTGGTACCAAGGTGAGTGAACAAGGCCGTTGCTGAGGGGCTCCCCATGTTGTTGATGGAGTGCTGGGTGCCGGCCGAGACCCCTATGTGGTGACGCATACATGCAGACTGGGAACGGGCAGTGAAAAGGATGTTAAAGAGGGCGCCATATAATCCAATCCTTGCTCAGAAATACAACATTAAAACCGAACATTACAAATAAGAACACCATCGTCTTCGTTCATGATTAACAGAACCTGTGTTGTACTGTTCTTTACTTATATGCGTGTGCATAGGACGTGTTGTATATAATTGGTCAGACCTTCTGGTCCCAATTTGGGGGTTTAAGTGTTTCCCCTCACCTGTGGCACCGTATCCAATAGTTTTTCTCTCTCATAGTGTCATTTTCACGTTATTGGTTTAGCGCCGTCTGAGAACCTGTAATAATTAACATCCCCCTCTTTTGACCAATATACTCCAAACATGCCTATTCGGGTGCTCCAGTGTTCGTGGAAACTGCTGCTGACCCGTCTGTGGAGACGTGGAAGAGGGGAGGCTGTGTCGCCCTGGGAGACCTGCACACAGACGGACATGTCATGGCGAGGTAGGAAGCGATGGAAAACTTGGAGCAGGGACGGTACCTCCTGTGAGCAAACCTGCGAAATATAGCCCGGCTTTCCGGAGGAACCCCGACACTTGCAGACACTGGGGGCATTTTTAGTTCTGGGGTGGGGGGGTGCGGAGAAAGTATCTCACCTGTAAAGGGCACTACTTGACAAGCCTCCTAAACCAGCACTGAAAATAAAGGAGAGGTGGCCGGAAGCAATGGCTGAACCAATTTACGTTCTATCCTGCTAGAGATTAAGTCTAAAAAGTCTTGCTCCATACCCTGTGCTTGCTCTCCTGCACCCTGGCTGTGCTTGCTTCCCTGCCCCCTGGCTGTGCTGGCTTCCCTGCCCCCTGGCTGTGCTGGCTTCCCTGCCCCCTGGCTGTGCTGGCTTCCCTGCCCCCTGGCTGTGCTGGCTTCCCTGCCCCCTGGCTGTGCTGGCTTCCCTGCCCCCTGGCTGTGCTGGCTCCCCTGCCCCCTGGCTGTGCTGGCTCCCCTGCCCCCTGGCTGTGCTGGCTCCCCTGCCCCCTGGCTGTGCTTGCTCTCCCTTTGTGTGTGTGGCTCTGGGTGGGTATGTGTGTGTGTGTGTGGCTCTGGGTGGGTATGTGTGTGTGTGTGTGTGGCTCTGGGTGGGTATGTGTGTGTGTGTGTGTGGCTCTGGGTGGGTATGTGTGTGTGTGTGTGGCTCTGGGTGTGTGTGTGTGTGTGGCTCTGGGTGTGTGTGTGTGGCTCTGGGTGGGTGGGTGTGTGTGTGTGTGTGTGTGGCTCTGGGTGGGTATGTGTGTGTGTGTGTGTGGCTCTGGGTGTGTGTGTGTGTGGCTCTGGGTGTGTGTGTGTGTGGCTCTGGGTGTGTGTGTGTGTGGCTCTGGTGTGTGTGTGTGTGTGTGTGTGTGTGTGTGTGTGTGTGTGTGTGGCTCTGGGTGTGTGTGTGGCTCTGGGTGTGTGTGTGTGGCTCTGGGTGTGTGTGTGTGGCGCTCTGGGTGTGTGTGTGTGGCGCTCTGGGTGTGTGTGTGTGGCGCTCTGGGTGTGTGTGTGTGTGGCTCTGGGTGTGTGTGTGTGTGGCTCTGGGTGTGTGTGTGTGTGGCTCTGGGTGTGTGTGTGTGTGGGGGGGCTCTGGGTGTGTGGGGGGGGCTCTGGGTGTGTGGGGGGGGCTCTGGGTGTGTGGGGGGGGCTCTGGGTGTGTGGGGGGGGCTCTGGGTGTGTGGGGGGGCTCTGGGTGTGTGTGGGGGGGCTCTGGGTGTGTGTGGGGGGGGCTCTGGGTGTGTGTGGGGGGGGGCTCTGGGTGTGTGTGGGGGGGGCTCTGGGTGTGTGTGGGGGGGCTCTGGGTGTGTGGGGGGGGCTCTGGGTGTGTGGGGGGGGCTCTGGGTGTGTGTGGGGGGGGCTCTGGGTGTGTGTGGGGGGGGCTCTGGGTGTGTGTGGGGGGGGCTCTGGGTGTGTGTGGGGGGGCTCTGGGTGTGTGTGGGGGGGGCTCTGGGTGTGTGTGGGGGGGGCTCTGGGTGTGTGTGGGGGGGGCTCTGGGTGTGTGTGGGGGCTCTGGGGGTGTGGGGGGGCTCTCTGTGTGGGGGGGCTCTCTGTGTGGGGGGGCTCTCTGTGGGGGGGGCTCTCTGTGGGGGGGGCTCTCTGTGGGGGGGGCTCTCTGTGGGGGGGGCTCTCTGTGGGGGGGGCTCTCTGTGGGGGGGGCTCTCTGTGGGGGGGGCTCTCTGTGGGGGGGGCTCTCTGTGGGGGGGGCTCTCTGTGGGGGGGGCTCTCTGTGTGTGGGGGCTCTCTGTGTGGGGGGCTCTCTGTGTGGGGGGGCTCTCTGTGGGGGGGGCTCTCTGTGTGGGGGGGCTCTCTGTGTGGGGGGGCTCTCTGTGTGGGGGGGCTCTCTGTGTGGGGGGGCTCTCTGTGTGGGGGGGCTCTCTGTGTGGGGGGGCTCTCTGTGTGGGGGGGCTCTCTGTGTGGGGGGGCTCTCTGTGTGGGGGGGCTCTCTGTGTGGGGGGGCTCTCTGTGTGGGGGGGCTCTCTGTGTGGGGGGCTCTTTGTGTGGGGGGGCTCTTTGTGTGTGGGAGACTGTGTGGGGGGCTCTGTGTGTGGGGGGCTCTGTATGTGTGTGTGGGTGGCTTTGTGTGTGGCTCTGTGTGGGTGTAAATGCAATAGGTAATGCATTTGCGAGCGATTAAGCTATTGGCATTGTAAATGACAATGCCATTTATTTATGATTTTAAAAAAAATAAAAATAAATAAAAAGTCATGAGCAATACCAATAGCTCTACCTTTAATAATGCCGAGACCATTGCATTGTAAATGCTTGTTATGCTTTACCGGCCTAATACTAAACAATGCACTGCATGCGCTTGGCTAGATTAATTTTACATCATGCATTAAATAAACAGTAGAAACGAAATGTGTCGCATTACGTTGATTCATACAATGGGAATCCCTCCTGTGTGGAATAGGCACACACAGGGCAGCACTTTTTCTATTCATACAAACATGGCTTCAAAAAAAATTCAAAGCAATAAAAAGTGGCATTTATACACATTGTTCTGTATGCTGTCACAGCGCCGGAAAAAGCACTATTGTCAAGATAAATAGGGGACATGTGAATAATGAGACTACTGTATTCGAAAAGGATTGTTTGGGCTCATTCTGCTAGCTTCACTTTTGTACGGCAGCTATCAGACAGGCAGAGGTGACCGGCAGCCAGTTGCGAGGTCGGCTTAATACTATTTGCTGCACAACATGCTGGGGATAAACTCCGCATTGTCAAAAACATCTCTTCGAGTTTTTGAGATAGAGAGCCACTGACTCCCTTCCTACAGTGGATACACAAGAAAAATTGTACAGAAACAGAAGGCAATTACGAATAAGAGCACTCGGGGTACACACACGGCTTATTTGTCAATTACCTCTAATGACTGCATGCGCTCCAACAGATTTCTGTGCTCTTTATCTACAATCCTTTCTTCATAGAATTCCCGAAATGTCTTTTTGTACACAAGTTTCATCTTGTACTTCTTTGCCATTCTGTAAAAACAGGTAAATACAAAAAAACACATATTACTAGAAGCAATACATTTCTGTTGCCAGAGTGACATCTTGTGCCTGGATAACAGCATTACACATATTTAATGTACACAAATCGACTCGTGTTAATGCACAACCTCCTCAGCCAGATTCTATGAAGTGCCTGATAACTTGGGAGAAAGGGGCACTGGAGACGCCAGGCCTCTAACTTTCAGCTAGAGTGCACTGCACTGATGATACAAGAGCACATACTTCAACTTGAGGTCATGGGAGGGGACAGCCAGCAATCGCATTGAGGAAGCACGCACACGAGAGTGCGGTTGGAGGCTACGGCAGGAAACAAACAAACACACACACTCTTCAGAAATTAACAAGGACGAGGAAGAGTGCAGACAAGAAACACGGACAAAGGAAGGAGGGTGCGGGCAAGAAACACTGACGAGGGACCGGGGACCGTGGGAGTAACAAGGGAGGGGAAATTAAGCAGTGGAAGGACACCTGGACGAGGGTTGTCTAGGGGAGAGACCGAAAATGGCAGGGAAATATCGCAGCCAGCCACCACTAGGGGTGGGCGGAATTTGCGGAATTGCGTTACGCAAATCTTCGCGAAACTGTACAAATCTCTGTGAACACGCAGAAATTCCGCGAACACACAGAATTGCTTGTTTGCGATGCTTTTTTCCTGTTTGCAATCACTGTTTGCGTGCTCGGGGGGAAATATCTTGCGAACACGCATTTTGAGAACGCGAACAACCAAAAAATTTCGCGTAGTCGCGGAACACAGAATTTTGGGCAATTTCACATTCTCCGCGGAACGCAAAATTGCCCAAATTCCACGAGCGGAACAGAATTTACTGCCCAGGCCTAGCCACCACATCCACAGTGGTTCACTTGACCACATCACATACTTTTATTATTGAGCCAGACAGGACTGCTGTTGCAGCCCGAAGGTTACTGCAGGTAAAATGTGAATCAGTCATAAACCAAAGTGATGAATGAAGACGTCTGGAGTTGAGGTGGATACTCGTGCTCAGGGTTCATAGATAGCAGAAAGCAGGCTCCTTGATAGGTAGATGCTAGCTGATGGACATCTGTATAAAATCAAGGTACCGAGTCTGAGTGCGCCCAATGAGGGCCACAGGAATTATGCAGTCAGAAGTGACACACATTTAGACTTCTGCTGGGCAATTTTTAGGTTTCAACAAAATAAAACGTTTGCTTCTAGTTCAAATGCATCAAGAAGTGATGGGAATGTATGTTGCACGTACCGCAGTGGCAGTTATTTGGAAAAGTTAACTGTTCACCTTTCAGATGCTGACAGCTGTAAACCGGTCTGCTGCAAATGAGGTTACACTGTTGCCCAGATAGTGTCAATGTCCTCAGTTAAAGACAAAAGGAAGCACTTTTGTCTTGATCATGAAAAAGTCGTCTTAGTATACACTTCATACAGGAGGTCTGGCAGTGATCTATAAAGATCATTATACATGCCGCTGTACCTCTGACCCCATTTTAGATTGTGAAAGTATGACCTTCACCTTAGAGTTTTCTCCTAATGTTAGCTTCTCGTGGGCGCTCATATATCGCCCTCCGAGCCTTTAAAACAATTCCACACGTCTCTTCCCTCTGTTGTTGCCGATCTAGCAACCACTCCCTCCAACTTTACGCTGCTGGGTGATTTTAATATTCATTTTGATAGTACCTCTGATCGTACTGCCTTAGAGTTGATAGCTGGTCTCTCCGCATTACAACTGGACCAACTCGTCCTTTTCCCTACCCACACCAAAGGTCATCATTTGGACCCTGTATTAAGCAATTGTGCCAACTTTAAGGTAGGTTCTCCTATTTATCTCCCCTGGACTGATCATTTATTGATCCCTCTTATTTGGGAGATTCACAAACTCCCCTCCTTAACCCCAGTACTACGAAAAACACGGAATTGGTCCAAACTCCCGCTAGAACAATGGACCAAAGATCTAGAGTTGTCCAGACCACCTACCAATCAAGAGCCCCTGTCAGCCAATGATAATTACAATGATTGGATTCTGAATTCCCTTGATGCTACACTCCCCTTTCGCAAAACCATCGTAAAACGATCCAGGAACACTGCCCCCTGGTATTCAGCAGAGCTCAGGGGGAAAAAACGCCAGTGTAAAAGACTGGAAAGGAAATGGCGGCTGGAGTATGCCACGTCAGATAAAATTATTTATAGAGAGGCGATAAGATTTTACAAACAGGAGATAAAGATGGTGCAATCTGCATATTATACCAGTAAAATCTCCACGGCAAGCTCCAAACCTAAATAAATATATCAAATTGTGAAAAGCCTCACTAAGCTTCCCCAAATTTCTCCAGCCAATTATAACATACAATCCCGTTGCAATGATCTGGCAGAGTTCTTCTTCCAAAAAATCTACCAAATATACTCATTTCCTGGTGTGAATATGAATATCCACACTGAAGTACTATCTCCGTCCCGTCAGGAAACTATGTGTCATTCATTACCCATCCTGGATCAGTTTCCCCTGTTAAATCGAGAATTACTTGCACCCTTCATGCTGCAAGTAAAATCAGGTTCTCCCTGCGATCCTGCTCCCCCCCCGCACTCTGGTCGACGCCACCCATACTATTCTCCCTACCATGCTGGATGTACTTAATGCATCCATCTCCTCAGGCATTGTACCGCCTAAATGGAAACAAGCCATGGTACGAGCACTTTTGAAAAAATCCAATCTGGACGCTAATAATCTTAACAACTATCGTCCTATTTCTCTGCTCCCTTGGATGAGCAAAATCCTTGAGGAATAAGTCAATGGGCATTTAATGCTATTCCTCGAGAGCAACCATCTACTTGATGTCACCCAGACGGGTTTCCGCCCAAGCATGGGACCGAAACCGCCCTGCTTGCGGTGATGGAGGAAACCAGAGAGGTCTTAGATCGAGGGGGATTGGTGGCAGTCAACCTCCTCGATTTAAGCGCTGCATTTGACACGGTAAATCACAGAATTTTACTGCAGCGACTTTTTAGCCTAGGAGTATCAGGCAGGGCGTTAACCTGGCTCAAATCTTTTTTTAGCGACGGATCATTTCAAGTTTTTGAAGGAGACACAATCTCCTTTAGCAAACCTCTAGGATGTGGAGTTCCACAGGGCTCATCTTTGAGCCCTACGTTATTTAACGTATATATGAGACTACTGGCTGAGATTGTCAGCTCATACGGTATTAAGATCATTACATATGCGGACTATACTCAGTTGGTGGTCTCCCTTGCGCAGGGAGACAACACACTAGCAAAGACTGACCTGGCAGGTTGTTTAGAGGAAGTGAAAAATTGGATGACCGCGTCATGCCTTAAGCTCAACGGAGAAAAAACTGAGCTTATGCTTCTTGGCCGCTCTGCTCCACTTGCAATTAACTCTATATGGCCTCCCTGTCTGGGTCTGCCACCAGCCCCTAAAGACACCATAAAGAGTCTTCGGGTCTGGTTGGACAAGTCCCTGACGTTTGACAGCCAGGCAACCAGGCTGTCTGCCACTTGCTTTGGTCTTCTTAGACTTCTCAAGAAGATCCTGCCCCTTCTACCCTTCGAAGCCAAACATATTGTGATTCAAGGCCTGATCCAGTCTCGCCTTGACTTTGGCAATGCTCTGTATCTAGGAGCCCCTGATTACACCCTGCAGAAACTCCAGCTAATTCAAAATTCTGCTGCGCGCACGTTGCTCAAGCTCCCCCGTAGGCTCTCAGCCAAGCCCGGACTGAGGAGCCTCCATTGGCTTCCCGTTAGAGAGAGAATTAACTTCAAATCTTTGTGCAATGCGCATCGGGCCTTTTGGGAAACAGGCCCAGTGATCAATCACTTCCTAATCACTCCATATCACGCGAAAAAACAGTTGCGTTCTTCCCATTCCTTTTTTGCCACAGTTCCCAAAATTAGGAAATCAAGAGCAGGAGGTCGGTCATTCTCCTATAATGTGGCCAAGATATGGAACTCACTCCCTTTTCATCTGAGATCTATCCCTAACCTGCCTTCTTTTCGCAAACTGAAAACTTTTTTGTTCAACAAATAGAACCTCATTCCGTCCGGCCCACGGGCCTCCTCAGCTAGCACCTTTTTCTTTTAGCGCTTGGACGCCTCCGGGCAGCAATTCGCGCTTTACAAAACACATTTTCATTTCATTTCATTTCACTTCATTTCACTTCACCTCTCTTTTTAAGGCCTGATGCCTTGGATATTACTGTGCTGCATAGTGAGAGTCCTAAATCATATAAATGTAACGGCAATACTGTTCAAAAGAGCACTCTATTAATGGAAACAAGTGCTTTGAAAGCTCCTACTGTGACAACAGTCAACAAATCAGAATCAAGACTCAAAACACAACTTGGATTGACACCGTAAAAGAGGACCAGATTTCTTCCAAGAAATGAGCATGTAGGCTTGTTTCCTGCTGAGCGCAAAATAGATAACAAGCCTACATGTGCATATATCTTCTAACACAGTGTTTTGCTTTTGGAGGATCAGTGGTGGTAAAATAGTGCTCCGAAGCTGCCATGCAAGACAGAATCCTTAGCGGTTAGTGAAAACTATTTTCAATATTTAGGAACACTTTGTATTTTACACGGCTCTGGGACCCCCTTATTATTAATCAATGTGTGTTAAAGCAGCAAGATTATACAGTATTAGAATGAGACATACAACGAAGCATAATTTGCCTTTTCTTGATGAATAACTTTGTCAACCCTGCCGCACATTTTGGCCTTCTGCTGCCAGATAATTAAAAGGTTGTGATCGTAACCATAAGCCATTTCAATGCTATGAAGCGGTTGACTAGCTGAGGAAAAAGGGGAGGAAGATGAAAGGCAAAATCTTATCCTATGACACTCAGCAAAAAGGCCCCTCCCTTTCAAATCCCCACAGCAATTAATCTTGAGGCGAAGAAGGGGAATTATGTGTGGTTTCCAAATGGGGCCACTGCTGCAGTGCCCACATCAACTGAATAAAGCGATAGATCGTGTTTCACTGAAGTATGTAAAGGTCCTGTGTAGGGGGCATGCCCTTCGGCTGCTCCACTGCTAGGCTGTTTTATCAGGTTCCCCCAGGTCAGTGCTAAAATACAATTAAAGAATCTAAGAATTGCTGCACAAATAAAAAGCACAAGCAGTAACACTCTTTCTGGTGGATACTCTAAGTGCGGTTGTATGTGGGAACAACGAGTTTCTCTACAACAACTACCTTTACAACACGGTCTCTATAACGACTGAGTCTAAACCACGAACTGCTTTATCACGCATTCCTTTACCACAAATGTTCGTGGTAAAAGCATGCATGGAAAACAGCTATCCATAGCTAAGTTTACCACCCCCTCCCTCTCCCCCTGAGCACTAAATACACTCCCAACCCCCAAAAAACGACCACAAACTCCTCCCACCCCTAAAAACTACCCAAACCCCTCCCATCCCCTAAAAACTACCCCAAATCCCTCCAACCCCATAAAACTACCCCAAACCCCCACCCCCTAAAAACTACCTGGAACACCCCCACCCCTAAACACCCCACCCCTAAACAGAGCCCCGAATCCCCCACCCATTAAAAACTACCCCCAACACCCTCCCCACCCCCTAAAAACCTACCCTGGACCCCACCACCCACTAAAAACGACCCCAACCCCACCCCCTAAAAACTACCCCAAACCCCTCTTACCTGTCCTCTTCTCTTTCCGACGCACCTCTCTCTCCACCCATCCCAAACACTAGAACGACTGCCTTAACCCCACACATGCGTGGTTAGGGCAAAGTCGTTGTTAAGGCAAGTCGTTCGGCTTGCGGGCTTACACAACTCGTGGCTCTGGCCTAGTTGTTCCAGATATTTCCCTCCAAGTGCAGATCCCTCACCTTGTGAATATTGTTTGGTGCTGGACTGAATTCATAAAACTCAAAAAGCAGTACTCCTGGAATCGATACATAGCACCATGCAGCTCCACACCGACCTCGCTCAGCTCTGGAAGCGATGAACAGAACCACATAAAAATACTACCCAAGCAGGACCAGTGTGCAGAGCTCTAGATTGAGACCTTTTTAATGGAAAAAAGCACTCAATACCACAGAATGAGGAGGTGGGGCAGCGGTAAGGAATCTGCACTTAGAGTATCGAGCAGAAAAAGCATTACTGTAAGAAAGTGGCTCTATATATACCGGACCCAAGTAAGGTACAGTGTGTATAGAGTCCACAGTCCCCAGAGGTTTGGCAGAGGCTAAAGTCAGATATAACCTTACTCTCTAAAGTGGTAGCTTGGTCGAGCAGTAAGGCAGTATCAGAGGACAGTATAAAGCATTTGTTGTACACAGTCAGCAAATGGTCTCAGACACTCAAGAACTGAACTCTAGCCCAATTGTTTTGTATTAAAATATATAGTTGTTTTTATTTTAGAACCAACAAGGTATCAAAATATACTTTCCCAGCATGAGTTACTTTAGTTAAATACTTTTCAAATAGGCAATAGACTTTTTGATTACAATAGTTACAGTTGTTGCAATGGGCAATACAATTTCAAACACAATGCAACATTAAGGTCAAAGGGGAATTTCTAGATAGATGTAATTAATTACTTTATGGATTACTCTTCTAACCACAGCACTGGATCCTAGATTCAGTCCTGGGACATCTCCTGTAAACAGTTAAGTATAAGCGTTTTGGTTACAGTAGTGATTTTTAAGGAATATTATTGTATTTTAAAAGTTGACACTTAGCAACTTTTTCTCATGAATCACCATGTTATCCAATGGGAGGAAATTCACTTAGAAAAAGTAACGATAACACTACTTACCTGCTAACTCAGGGTTGGATCCTAGATCCAGCCCTGGTGCATCTCCTGTAAACAATTGAAAGAATGCGTTCAGTCATACAGGCGATTTTTAAGGAATATTTGTAGTTTTTGGAAATCGACACAAACTTTTCTGGTGAAAATCGTAGATTCCTATGGAAGGAAATTCAAGTTATGTTGGTAAGTACGGTTAGAATTACTTTTCAGGGTCAGTGCTGGGCTAAAAGATGTAGCACTGGGTTCTCTCCTGATAACAGGTAAGTAAATCGGAATTCGTTGTTCGGCTGATTTTAGATGAATATTTCAAAGTTTCAAAACTCCACACTTAAAATAATTTTTAAGAGAAACCAGTCAACGTTACCCTATGGAAGAAAAGTGAGTTATCGGCTTTTGGGTAAGTACTCGACTGGCAGACTTAAGGATCTGGGCATAGACTCCGGGGTCCCCCAGGGTCAGGTAGGTACAGTTGGTACACCCTCAGCGGCACAGGGGCAGCCAGGTGCAGAGGTAGTTAGGCCCAATGTTATCCAATGAGAGGCAGGGGGCCTTCGGTTGGTGGCGGCTGGCAAGCAGGGCATGCGGCTGTGGGAGCTGGGCCCCTGGTCACTTGCTCAGGGAAAATGGGGAAGTAGGTTAGGACCAAGGTTGCACTGCCAGGGGCACTCGGGCGGCTGGGTGCAGGGTGCTTTTTGAGCTGTCGGGCGCTCAATGTTATTCAAAGGAGAACTTGGAAGATGAAAAAGGACTGCAGGCTCGGAGACGGAGATTCTTCTGGAGCGACCAACACTTCGAGAGGTAAGTTGGGATCTTGGAGGATAGGTAGGCACCCAGGAGTTGGGCACAGGGGGCCGTGGGGCACCGGGTGCAGGGGTGTCTTTTGACGTCGGGAAATCTTACCCTTAGCTGGTCGCGGTTGGAGGGGTCCCTGGTTGTGAGGCTGCAGGCGTCGTCTGGGTCGTCGAGGAGGGACCTTGGGCACTAGATTTCAAGTCACAATCGCCGGGGCAACGCCCTCAGTTGCTGTCCGCAGGAGACGCTAGGATTTAGCAGGAGCAGGTTCAAGGATCAACAGGCAGGTAGGGCTGGGGCCACGTCAGTTGGTGTCGTCCTTTTGTTAGCAGCTGCACAGCACGTCATCCTTCTTGTTATTCTTGTTTCGAAATCGGAATCTGAGGAAGAAAGGTTCAGGGTGCCCCTAAATACTAAATGTAGGGGCATTACAGGTAGGGCAAGGGCCTGGGGTGAGTACACCCCCTATCCTGCTCCTCTCCTGTGGGAGGGGGGCAGGGACTTAGCTCTGATTGGACAGGGCTCCCCATCTTCAAGATGGCAGTAGCCCGGAGTTGTGCTTCACCCCACCTCTCCCACCTGAGGGGTGGAGTTGGCACAGGCTGGCATACCCCCTCTCCTCACTTAGGGTTTCCCGCCAGTCTTCCAGCCAGAGTGGGGGTCAGAACTGGTGGGGGCCAGTTGCTGAGTACAGCAAGAGGCCTGGAGAAGCTCAGAAAGGCGGCATGCCCTTGAAGCTTCCCCTGCCCATCCTGGGGGAGGAGACCTAGCACCTCGCCCAGGACGTGCATTGTTGCAGGCCCAGGAGAGCGGATGGCTCCCTACCCAGGGGTTCAGCAACATGTCTGCTGTGTGGCAGCCTAGGCAGCCCCTCAGACCAGAGGTCGGTTAGGTTCAGGGGGCAACTCCAAGTTGCCCTCTGTTGTGCATTTGGCATTACATCCCACACTGGCATCAGTGGGGATTTAATGAGCTGAGAAGTTTGATACCAAACTTCTCAGTCTTCAGTGTAGCCTTCATGGTGCTGTGGAGTTCGTAAGGACAACCTCCCAGTACCATATACCCTTTAATGGCATCACTGTGCTTACAGTGCCCAGGAATGGCCCTGGGTACTGTAGGGGCACAGGGCTAATGCACCTGTGCCCACACCACTGGCATAGTGCACCCAGCTAGAGGGGTGACTGATGTATGCCAGGGCAGTGTGTTTGTGGGCATGGCACACAGGGATGTAGGCCATGTTGACTCTTTGTTTAGTTCTGTACCGGGACACTCAGCCTGCAAAGGCAGTGTGTGGGTGTCGGGGTACAGGGCCCCTAAAGGTGGCACAATAAGAGCTGCAGCCCTTAGGGGTCTTCACTGGTCACAATGCCCTTAGTACCTACTGTACCATTTACCAGGGCCTGACATGTGGCCAGAGATGCCAACTGGGTTTTAGTTTCAACACAGTTTTAGGGAAGGAACACAGGCCCTGGGCACCTGTTTGGCAGGAGCCCAGGGCACACTCAGTCAAAGCACATCAGCAATTCTGCAAAAAGTAGGGGGGCATACCATGCAAGAAAGATGGCACTCTCTCACAATTACCAAAAGTAAGTAAATCGATCTTCTGATGTATACTTCTAACCACAGATTCCTGACCTTGTGAATAGATACCACAGCATTACCTCCTCAAGGACCCGACTGTCAAAGACAGTTGTGCTTTGTGATTGTGTGCACTGAAGCCCAGGTAGCAACCTGACAGATGTCCAGGATAGGCAATCTGCATGCTAACGCAGTAGTAGCAGCCTTGGCTCCAGTGGAAAGGGCCCTTCACCCCTGAGGACGCTGCTTCCTAGGTGGTGCCTTGCAGATACTAATGCAGAGTACTCTACAACTAATGGTGTTTCATTTCTGCACTGCCTTGCCTTTCATTCTCCCCTGATAAACACACAAAGAGATGATGATCCACCCAATAGTTTCTGGTGCGATCAATGTAGAAACTGAGGGATCTATTGGGATCCAATCAATGGAATCTCTACTCCTCTTTCAAGGGATGATGCGGGGCAAAAAAAGCTAGAAGGGGGATAGCCTTACCAACATGAAAAGGCATTAATACGTTCAGCAGAAAAGCAGCTCAATTCCTAAACACTAGTTTTCCTGGAAAAAAGGTTGTGTAAAGCAGCTGGACTGCGGGGCCTGAAGTTTACTTGCACAGCGAGCCAATGTGACTGCAAACAAAGAGACCGTTTTCAGTGTCAAGAGGCATAGCAGATTACTGAGTATCAGCTCAAATGAGTACACATTAAAATGGTGAGAATCAAATTAAAGAGTGAGAATCAAATGAGAGATGAGAATCAAATTGAATTCCCTCAAAGGCATCACAAAAGGCTTCGCCAACATCATGTGTTGCAAACATGTATGAAATCTCATCATATCAGATCGATGGAACTAAATAGTGAGGGCTGATAGGCAACTGCAAAATAGCAAAGAGAGTCTCCAAACAGCCTTAAACACTGCCCACTGCAAGTCCTTGCTGGGCCAAGGATAAAATGAACAGCAAGACTTCCGGTAGCCTGCTTGGCAGTTGCCGCACCAAACCACAAACTTACCCCAGCACCCGGAATACAATGAATTTGTGGAAGGGTGCCCAGCTGTCAAGGTAACATCAACAACATCAGGAGAGAGATAAAACAGTATCCACTGTTGCTGCTCAAACTCCACACATGGAGGTGCAGATTGTGCAGGCACGGGTTCTGAACCCTGCTCTGCTGCAGTGACAGAAGATCCTCAAAAAGTGGCAGTGTTTAGAGGAAAGACTTTGGCACAGTTATTGCGGATCTTCTTCAGAACTTAAGCAAGGAGAGGTAGAAGCAGGAAGATAAATAGAAGTCCAGAGCCCCACTCTAGGTGGAATGCATCTCCAAGAGAGCCTTCTTGGAAACTCCAGTGCGCAAAACTATTGACATTGAACATTCTCAGTCGTAACAAAGAGATCAAACCAAGGTTCTACCCATTGCTGGTAAATACCTTGAGCCACCTCTGGGTGTTAACTGCCATTCGCGAGCCGCTAAGCGATGGCAGCCGAGTTTGTACGCACTGGCGTATAAAGATGCTTCCAGGCAGTTCACAATTTAAGGCAATGCACGGATGACTCAGCCATTTCCAGAGGTGAAGAGGACGGAAGACCACAACCCGCACTGCTTGTTGCAGTACTACATGGCAGAGGTGGTGTCCCTAAGAAGGTGAACAAGTCTCTCCTTGATGTTTAGCAGGAATCCCTTAAACGCCAAGCAAATCACCCACAACTCTAAAGATTGATGTGGAGCTGGGTTTACGCCAGAGACCAGAGTCCTCTGATCTCCCCTTCTCCCAGATGGCCTTCTCAACCCAGCAATAATGAATCAGTCAAAATTGTTGATCTGCATGGCGTGAAGAGATAGGTCTGCCGCTGGTCCAATAACGGTCAGCTAACACTTCAAACAATTTTAGCCTCTTTAAAAAAATGTGTGAAGTCAAATGGGTTACCCTGGCACTGTGCCTATTGGGGCTTCGGATCCCACCCACTGCAAGGTCTGCATATACCACCTGGCATGGTAGACTGGCAGGATTTAGGAGGCCAAAAGACCCAAAAACCTGAAAGCTGATCTCACTGAGATCCAGGACTGAGGCTGAAACTTCAGGATTATAGCCTGAATGTCCCAGACTCTTCACTCTGGTGGAAAGGCACAGAATTGTACTGTATCCAAGATAGCTCCAATGAGCAGGATCGTCTGCACAGTCAAGTGCAACTTCTATTCTATTTAAGCTTTTATGTAGCGCATAGCTACCTGGAGGTATCCCAGCGCTAATAGTGCATCACAGAGAACAAAGGAAGTAGACTAAGCCAAGCCCCCCCCCCCCCCACACCTCTGGAAAAGCCACGTTTTCAGTAATTTTGGTAACAAAATTAATTCTCTTCTGCTCAAAGAGCAAGGGGAAGGCTGTTCCACATCTTAACCACATTATAAGAGAACACCCGCCTTCTATATTTAGCTTTTTTTATGGGAGGGATATTGGCCAGAGAAGCGTATGAAAAACGCAGTGTTCTCCCAGGAACGTAAGGAGAAATCAATAGCTGAGAGATCGATAGTGCTCTGTCTCAAAGCGACCTATAGGCAATGCAGAGGGACTTACATTTTATCCTCACATAAAAGGGAAGCCAATGAAGAAGGCATCATGACTGTCGGGCAGATCGATATCTAGGAATGTTATGTAGTAACTGAGCAGCGGTGTTCTCCACCATCTGCAGCTTCTTAATGATGATAGCTTTAGGTGCTCCTAAATAAAGCGAGTTGCCATAGTACAGGCGGGAGAGAATAAGGGCCTGGACAACCACTCTTTATGCAGTCACCGGGAGAAGAGGAAGAATCTTCCGCAGCATCCTTAACAAACTGTAGCACTGTGCCACAAGTTTGACAGCTTGGCTCTCAAAGCTGGGAGACTCGTCCAGCCACATTCTGAGGCCTTTTATCGACGATTTTGGGGTTAGAGGAGAGCCCAAACTACTTGGCCAACCCAGGGCCACGGAATGCATCGGGTTGTTGCCCATAAACATCAGCTACGTTTTGTCTTTATTCAATCTAAGACATTACCTCTTCATCCACTCAGCAACATGAAATCAGTGAAATCCCAAAAGAGGGTGAGACTGGCGAGAGGTCTCATACAGGTTAACAAGCGTTTGCATTGCAATAGGTCTCGCATTATTAAAGTTTGAGCTATTGCCATTGCTAAATAATGCAACACCAATAGCTCAAACTTTAATAATGCAAGAGCTATTGCATTGCAAATGCTAGTTTGCTTTGTAAAGTGGTATTTGTAGTTCTATACTTCTAATCAGAAAAGGAAACCAACTATAGGAATGCAAGGAAAACAGTTAACAGGTTGAGAGACTCACCATGACATTAAGCACATTGAGATATCTGTGTAAATTTTGTTGTACAATGAAAAAAATAAAATAAAGGTGTGCTTTTGCTTAAAGCACATATTTATCAACTTTTCAAAAATAATATGCGTGGAAGCAGCAGAGAGAAAAGTAGACAGAGATCTAGGCTTGTCTATTTATTCCATGTCAAGTATGAATAGTTCATCAGGTTATATCCTTTGCCATTGAATTCTGGCCGGTGTGGTTCCAATGTCTTAATTAAAAACTATGCATCCAGCCCTTAAGAACTGGTGATTTCAGCATCAACCTTCACCAAATGGGGGACAAGAGAAGGGATTAAAGGTCTGTGAATGAAGCCTCTTGACTCGATGATATCACACTAAGGTATCCAGAACTTATGCACTATAGGAATGGCGTGAGATGTTCAAAACAACAACTATTAGGCATGTGCCTATTGTATAAAAGGACCCTTACCCGTTCTATTAGTGGCATGCTTCATAATCAGGTCTCATCCGGGAACATTAAATACCAGGGTGGGATTGACCGCAGCGGAGGGAGTACTTTAATAATACTTGGTTGTAGGGGGATGTAAACATGCCTAAAAATACCTTGAGGCTAGCCCAGTATCCCTTTAAGTTGGGTGCCCCTGGTATGCTTAAAAATAGGGAACTGTGAAGGGTTTTATCTACACAAGCAACTGGCTCGTTGACATGTTTCAGCCATATGATGAAGGGCCCCTGAGGAGTAGCTTCAACGCATTTTCTAAGCTTACTAGGATTCAACCCAGTGACGAAGCATGCCACTAATATAGTGGGTGAGTGTCCTAATGCTAAGCGGGCAAGTGTCTGATCGATGTAGTCTTGAACACTTGACACCGTTCCTATAGTGCATAGGTTTGGGATAGCTTAACGTTATGTGATCTAAATATCACTTTCCTGTTTGTGATTAAATGTGGCTCAGTGTCACATGACATGTGCAAAGCTTGCTGTGAATAATATCATTTCTGTAATTGATTAGAGTTGTTACATTTGTGTGTGCAGAAACTTGGTAGCTGTGTGTTGTGTTATAAATCTTTTCAGCCATCATGGTGTCATGGAATGAAATCCTCCTAGGAGAGCAACAGTACTTGGCATGGTGGTCTGGTGAATGGAGATTGTGGTACAATGCTTACAGTCTAGGTGTCTTAGATGCCAATTAATGGTAATAAATAGCAAAATCTTGATTTAGGATCAATGACATTAAAGCATGGTTCAAAACATTGGTTGGGATTGGCCTGCAGGTATTCGGCGTTTAAACAGCATCTGTGACCAATATTATGTGAAATTATATCTTACCTTTTTTCGCTTTCTCTAACAACCACAGAGAATGTAGTTGCTCTCTGTACTAAAGAAGAAGCCTTTGTTGTGTAAACTCACGGAACACACTGTTGGATACTGTTCCCATTTTATTTTTGTGGCTGATGGATTCCTACATGACGGGGCATTTTGGCAGCTCTTCAAACAGCATCTTTGAAAGATGAGCAGACTCTGAAATATCAGTATTCCCACCGGCAGAACTAAGCAGTAGTTGTTCATATGCCTGGAACAAATGTGAAAGGTCAGGAGGGCTGGTTAAGATCAGGTCACAGATTTGCCTCTGACAGGCTGGTATAGCTAGTTCAGATTCATCTCCTTGTCAGACAAGAGGCTCCGTTAGTAGTTGTACTGGGCACTGTGGATCACATGTCAAGATGACATGGTAAAGCCTCCTGGGCTGGGCCAGAAACAGCTTCTCAGTCTTTTTTAAAAGGGGGCTAGAGTTGGGGCAGCGTTAGTCATGCCCCCAAGTACCCTCATACATCTGATTGACTTCACCCCTGCACTAGCGCACAACATGGTGAAATATTAAGTAGGTGTAAAACAACTGGTCTCTGCACAGATCCCCCTCACTCTGAGAGGTTTCTTAGTACTATTTGCAGTTAACATGTGTTTATTGTTGCCCAGCTGTTAATTCTTTTATTAATAGTCACAGAATGATGCAGGCTCAAACGATTTGTGCATGAGTAAGCCCAAAACTAGATTTATGTTCCACTGAGGCGACAGATTCATAATTGCATCAACATGGATACAAACATTGAAAACACACCCTTATTGCTTCATTTTTCTGACACTATATTTATGTAAGTGCCGCGATTATATCAAAAGTAAAGAAATACATGTTTTTTTTTCGATTTCTTTACCTTTGGTATAATCGCAGCACCCGCGCTTTACTTATAACATCAAAGTAAAGCGCGGGTGCCGCGATTATACCAGAAGTAAAGAAATAGAAAGAAAAATCTATTTCTTTACCTTTGGTATAATCGCGGCACCCGCGCTTTACTTTTAATGTTATAAGTAAAGCTCGGGTGCCTCGATTATACCAAAAGTAAAGAAATAGATTTGTTTTCTATTCCTTTACTTTTGGTTTAATCGCGGCACCGGCGCTTTACTTATAACATTAAAAGTAAAGCGTCGGTGCCGCGATTATACCAAAAGTACAGAAATAGAAAAAAAATCTATTTCTTTACCTTTGGTATAATCGCGGCACCCGCGCTTTACTTTTAATGTTATAAGTAAAGCGCGGGTGCCGTGATTATACCAAAAGTAAAGAAATAGATGTTTTTTTCTATTTCTACACTTTTGGTATAATCGCAGCACCCGCTCTTTACTCATAACATCAAAAATAAACCGCAGGTGCCGCGCTTATACCAAAAGTAAAGAAAAACAAGTGGCGTGAACGTCACGCCTGTTTCTGGGCACTATCATACCTCCTCCCACGGCCGATTGGTGTCTATTACGCGCTTGGTGCACGTAATAGACACCAATAGGACATGGGAGGAGGTATGCACGCGCCTCGGGCTAACTGCGTGCAGTCTTTTAGAATAAGACGCACGCAAAGGCCAATGGGGGAGCTCAAAAGGAAACGCACACGCACGAGCGTGTGCGATTCCTAGGTTAGCTCAAATTCCCCGTTTTTCCCTTCCAAAATGTCCGGCGCTGTGCTGTGCACCGCTAGGCGGCAGACCTAAAAAGTGTAGGGCTCAGCAAGGACTCCCGTGGAACTACACATTTAAGAAGGCGGCAATCAGAACTGCAGTCCCCTTCAAAAATGTAAAAAGTCCTGTCCTTCGGGAATGAATTAAGGCAATCCAGGACTGGTCCAAAAATTACCACATTCTGCTTTATCTACGCTAGTATGATATGGTTTACGGTGTTGAACGCTGCGCTGAGGTCTAAGAGAATGATAACTGCTGAACCTTCCTGATCAAGGAGACCTTTGGCTTGTTCCACAACAGTTAGGAGAGCAGTCTCAGTGGCATGTAGGACTTCATACTTTTCTAAGAATTCCAATAACACGAAGTACGTATGTCTCTCAAGTATTTTAGTAAAACCGGGTAACAATGATATAGGGTGAAACTTTGCAAGAACACTTGGATCAAGACTGGATTTTTTCAGAAGTGCTTTGACCATTGCATGTTTACATACCATTGGAATAATGACAGATCAGAGAAAGATTGGACATTTAGAGTAAAGTGTGACCAATTACCTCAGCCGCTTCCATGGCTAGAATACGTGGGAGAACCAGACCCTTAGAAGAGCCCGACTTGATTCTGCTAAATATATCGGAGACGCTATCTGGGGTTCGAGGAGAGAAGAGGGACAGTTTTATTGGTTTGAGTGCGGATGCAAATTCATTGGAGCCTCGATGTCAGCTTGGGGAGCAGATTGAAATTAACATAAATGGTCTGGATTTTCTGATGAAAAAAAGTAGGCCAAATCGGTACACTGTTCAGATGTAGTCTCCAAAATGGGGCCAACTATGGCAGTTCTAAAAGAGGTTGTGGCATTTATTTTCTTCTTGTAATATGTCGCTTGAGCCTTTTTAATTGTCGCATGATAAACTCTAGTTGTTTACCTAAATCCGTTCTGAGCCCTCCCCATAGTTTTTGTCTCCAAATTCTTTCTGCTTTTTTTGCAGTCTTGTTTGAGTTTCATGGAGCAGATTTAATTATTTGCTCTTTCGCTCTGAAGTTTTGGGGAATCACTGAATCAAGTCAGGATTCCAGCCACTGTGAGATTCGTTCACTTGCTACGGTTGGATCGTGGCCCAAAAATGTTTTTGAATTCTTAAGAACTTTTTCCCAAGTATCTATAGGTAGCAAATGGGAAAAGTTGCCATTGGGGCTGGGAAGTCTATACTGGAGAATTCCAGAAAAAGATATAGTTAGCGAGAAAGATTGAAAATCAATCACTCTCACAATCAACAATATGTTCAGGCTCGAAAAAACATCTATATTCTGTCTTCAGAATAATAGCTAACCCTCCACCTTTCTTACTTGCCCGGTCTTTCCGTAGGATAAAATATCCCCGGGACAAGGTTTGAATATTATCTGGCCCCGATTCAGCATGAAGCAAAAGTCTCTGAAAGAAAGACTGCACCTGGTTGTTCATCTTCGAAGAGAGGAAAAAGCTCACGTGTTGGCTGGAAGCAAACAACAATTAATTACATACATGCACCAGCCAGCGTTGTCAGTAGCATCTAAATTCGGGTCCTGTCTTTTATGAAAGGACAGGGTATAGCTATTACATGACTTTTGGTCTAGACTAAGATCTGGTGAGTGGAGACCTCTTTCTTTAACATTCCCTCAATGCGTTAAGCTGTAAAGGATAGTAGACTAGCTTACATGGCAGTAGAGGACTAGTGTTCCTGACCCCTGGTACCGTTCGGACATGGACAGGCGCAGACTGGCTTGTCTTAGGTGCGCTGAAGGTGCATCTGCGCCCCACCTCTCATTTTCTAGAGGTTCTCAATTCTAAGTAGCTATTAAAAGTGCAAATAGTGCAATTGGATTAAAAACAGCTACATAAAAAAAATACAGAGCACAAACACAATTGTTCAAAGGTTCAATTCCCTCCAAAATAACAGCACAAGTGACAGAAAAGATTATCCTGATGCACGAGGCTAAACTTACGTCTGCACTCTGGCTCTCTGCATGTCGTGACGTCGAGCCAGACGGTCACGAAGTGTCTTCTTCAATCGGAAGGCCTCCACGCGTGGCATGGAAGTTCTCTGTGCTCTGGAGACAAGCACAGGTTGCACTCTTTGTTTGAGTCGGTGTGCGGATACTTCGCGTGGCACAGAGGGCAGAATATAATTGGAGTCTGTTCCATCTACTGCGAAGCGGACCAATGCGGGGAGGCCCGATGGCCTTACATGAGCTACCCGATCGAAAGAGGGTTTTTTCAGTAAATAAGATACGCAGAGAATGGGATTGTGTGATATACAACAATACGGTTGCGGGTGAGTGTCTTGCGCACCGAGGGAAACTGGAGAAACGGTCGAACCGGAGCGCAGCAATTCACGTTCAAACCTGATGGCGGGAAAAAAACTATCTAACAATGGATTTGATGCCCATGCGCACTATCACCGACTGGAGGAGTCACCTATCTCGTGAGTGGGAAGACTTCTTCAAAGAAAAACAACTTGCAAACATCTAGACCCAACACTAGAGGGCAGGAGTATGCAAAGCATATGATCTACAGGTCACATTCCTCGAACATATAGATTAGTGCTCTAAATGTAGTTTCCATCTCATTTGGAGCTCAATAGAAATACACTCAGTGATATATTCAGATCCGACCCTGGAGGTCAACCTCTTTGGGGCAGTCCACGGTTCCTCATTTTAGGTTCATACTCATAACATATACACAGTTGTTGGAAAAACCACCCCAGTACACAGTGCCCAAATAATTGATGTAGCTCTTGTTACTTGTAAATAAAACTCTGAAACTGGGGTTTTCCAAAAATAAATTCAAATACTGCTGGTGATCACCCTGAAGTATGTTTTGGCTTAGGCGCACAAAAAAACCAACCCTAGTGACTAAATATTAACAGTTTTTGTATTGACATCCTGTAGTAGAGATGAGATGCGGGATCTTGATGCACAGAGGAAGCTTGTTCCATAACGGGACAAAGGAGCAGCAAATGACTCCCATCCATAAAAGTAGACAGAGGAGCTAGTGAATGGCAAGCAAGTTCATCAAAGGGTTCAATCTAACGGTTGAGGTGAATTTGTAAGTGCAGAGTTTATTTTGCCGACAGGTGGGAGTTAGGCCAGATAGGCAGTATGAACAGGTGGGGATAACACATATCTTCTAGTTTTAGGCAAGTACTACAACTGACAATTGGGGAACATCAGGAGTACTTTTCCTACAAAATTAAGTAGATTTTATTGAAGCGTCCTGCTTCATTCTAGTGCAATCAAGGATTTAAGAAAAAGAATGAAAATAAATAACACTAAATATTCTTTGGATTTTGCAGAGGAAGAATCAAAATGGTCTTTAGTTACTAGAGGATCCCTTTTATTCACAATACAGTCTCTAGAGAAACTCTGAACTGCACATTTCTGAGAATGTAACCGGCTCCTTTGCATGCAGTTTGTACTGCCCCGGGAGTTCACACGTTATACTGAGAATGTACTTCCTTGCTCAAATACTTCTGAATCTTTGGTCTCCTTTCTCGAACAGACATTTTAGGTTTGAAATATGGCAGCCTTGTGCACAAGTGTTTGTGGTCTTCTTCATAGCCGGATGTGAGAATACAGTAGGACAAGAGAATGAGAACGAGAAAGAAAAAAGGAATCAATGTACTTATTAAATCGATTCCTCAGGGGTTCATTGAAGTCGTCTGGACCAAGAAATATACACACTTATTTTGTGCTGCAAAGACACAGAGTGAGTAAATGCTCAGTATTGACTCTGGGAGGAGACGGAGGAAGCAGTGGAAAAGACATCGGCAAACTGGGAATGGAGACAGGTATGGGAACCGGCTAAGAGGAAACGTAAGATAATTCAAATTTTTTAGACAAGTAGAAGGAGATGGAGTAAGAAAGTCAGGTAATGATTAGAATGTGGATGACAAGTAAAGATCGTGTGGGGGGAATGGGATACGGGAGGCGATAAAAAAGGAGAAATCTACTTGAGGTAATGAAAAGGATATGGAAGACCAGAGGAATAAAGAAAACAGGTATGGCGGGTGAGAAGAGTAATGGAAAAAGAAGATAAAAGCAGGAGAGGTGTGCTAGAGCAAAAGGAAGCAGTAGGACAGAAGAAAAGTTTAGGAGTAGCTGGCTGAAAGGACATCTGGGAGATACTAAGCAAGAGAGCAAAGATGAACAACATCTACCTTCCACATGATATAAACAAACTGATATGTGCAGAACAACATATCTCTAATACGATAAAGGGTCCAAGAGAAATGGTAACAACTCCTATGCTAAGAGTGAAACTCGAGGACATAAAAAGGCACCTTTGAAAAAGTCAACAAATTTTGCCAAGTATTAATCCCTCGCAAATAGGAATGCTGTTCTATTTTTAAATAGGCAACTACTGAACATCAGAGATCTGGGTAAATCAAACAATTCAGAAGGATAAAGTTAAGCACAAAAATTAGACTGTGAAAATGCGATCATTTATTTTGAAAGTTTTATATAGCGCAAACAGGATCCTTGCAGATATCAGAGCGCTTTACAAAGCAGGGAATACCAACAAGAGAGTGAGGAGCAAGTCATTAGGGAGTAAAGTAGAACAGGTACAACAATAATGCAAATATTACTAATAACTGTGTGCATAAATAGTCAAATAAATCAATAATACAGGTAAAACACAGTCGTAGGGATCGAGCAAAATAATACAGATCGGTGCAGTCTCTTTACAGATCCAAATTAGTAGGTCAGGTGTATTTGGCCATGAGAATAGCTTTTACTTCTTTCTTAAAAAGTGTGATGGAGGAGATGAGCCTGGTTTCAGGAGGGAGTGAGTTCCAGATCCTGGGTGCCATTCCTGAGAAAGAGCGTTTATAAGTTTTTTCCTTCCGGAATCTTCGAGGTTTTAGCAGAAGATTGTTTGTGCCTCTAGTGTGTCTAGAGCCGCCAGAGATTGACAGCTATTGTGTGAGGTATCCGGGAGAGCTCAGGTGTAGAGCCTTGTGTGTCATGCAGGCTATTTTCAGATGTATTCTAGCTTCAAAAGGCAGCCAGTCCAAGGATCTAAGGTCAGGGGAGATATGCGAGTGTTTTTTTGACCCAGTGATGAGTCTCGCTGCAGCGATTAGAGAAGCTCTTAAGGGTGCAGTAGTCGTTAGCGGGAGACCGCAGAGGGCGATGCTGCCGTATTCAATTCGCGGGATTACTAGTGCCTGTACTGCAGTTTGGAAGTCTTTGGCTGGCAGGAAGGGTTTAAGTTTCCTCAGGGTATTGATTTGGAAGTTCGCTCCCTTAGTAGCCTTGCTGATATGATGCTGCATGTTGAGATTGGAGTCGAGAGTTATGCCTAGAGATTTTGCTGAATCCACTATGGTGGGTTGGACATTGAGTGCAGTTAGCTGTTTAAGCCAGGTTTGAATGGTAGAGATCTTCGAGGGAGGTGAGATCAGAAGGAACTCTGTTTTCAGAGCGTTGAGTTTGAGATGATTATCGGCAAGCCAGGATTGGGTGTTTCTGATCGTTGAGTTCAGGAGTAAAATGTCATTGGGGGATTGTAATTTGAGATATAGTTGGGTGTCATCTGCGTACATGTGAAAAAGTACATTGGATGCTTGTAGCAAGGTGGTGAGAGGTTCCATAACTAGGTTGAACAAAGTTGGTGATAGGGAGGATCCTTGGGGGACGCCTAGCGAAACAGGTATAGGTGAGGACATCAGGTTGTTACTGTTGTGTAAAAAGGAGGTGAACCACTAGAGAACAGTCCCAGATATACCCATTCTTGTGTTCAAGAGTTCGAGTAAATTCTCATGTTTGACAGTGTCGAATGCTGAAGAGAGATCAAGAAGGATGAGGAGGCAGGTATCATTTTGATCTAGGATTTGAAGGGCGTCGTCAATTATGTGAGTCATAGCAGTTTCAGTACTGTGTCCTGCTCGGAAGCCTGATTGATGAGGGTTGAGGAGGTCAAACTGATCAATGTGTTTAGTCAGTTGTAGTTGTGCGCATTTTTCCAATAGTTTGGTGAGAGTGGGAATATTGGTAATGGGACGGTAATTGTTTAGGTCGGAAGGGTCGGCGGTAGGTTTCTTTAGTAAAGGTGTGACTTGTCCAACTTTGAGGGAGTCTGGGATGGTTCCTTGTTGGAGCGAGCTGTTGATAATTTTAGTCCAGAGTGGAAGGAGCAAAGGGGTGATATCTTTGACAGCGTTATCAGGGAGGGGATCCGTGAGGTGATTGGAAGGTTTCAAGGTGCTGAGCAATTTGCCTATTTCTTCTTCTGAATAGGTGTCAAAGGAAGACCATGTAGCATTGTTTTTTGGTTCGGTGGGTGTTATGCAGTTGGGTGTGGCGAAGAGGCTTGCGTCATTGCGGAGATCACTCTTTATGTTGTCAGTTTTTTGGGTAAAGAAAGCGGCGAAGTCTTCACAGGAGGGTGCTTCGCATAGAGTACTTAGAGGTTGGGGTTGTTCCTTGGCTTGTGTTCTGATTAGCTCAAACAGTTTTCTTGGACGATTTTTTGCTTGGTCGAGCTGGAGGCTGAAAAAGTTTGCTTTTGAGCGCTTTATTTTCCTGAAGTAGGCGTTTCTCTTTTTCTTCAGGATTTTCAGGTGCAGTGCAGAGGGAGCTGTTCTCCAGGTGCGCTCTGCCATTCGCATGGCTCGTCTATCTTCATTGAGACTCCCGTCGTACCATGGATTGGAGATTTTAGCGGAGACTCTTTTTAGCTGCATGGGAGCAGCCTCGTTAATTATTGAGGTCATGCCGTTGAGATAATGGTCAGTCAAGGATTGGACATCTGTAGCGCCCGTAGGAGGGAGCAGGAGGTCGCAGCTGTTCGGGGGTAGGGAGTATGGGTTGAGTTTTTTCAGATCTCTTTTCCAGACTTTAGATCTGGAGGATTGACCCGTGTTGAGTTTGACTTTTTCATTGATGAAGAATGTGACAATATGATGGTCTGACCAGTCACATGGTTGGATAGACTCAAGTTGGATAGCGTCCTCTTTGGTGATAAGGTCGAGGATAGAGCCTTTCTCGTGGGTCGGGCTGTTGCATATTTGGGTGAGGTCCAGGGCGTCGAGGAAGTTTTTAAGACTATTGACCACCGCATCATTGTGATCGTTCCAGTGGAGGTTGAAGTCACCAAGGTATATTTGGGTGAGCTGTCGTCCGGCGTTGGTTGAAATCATGTCCATGATATGTTGGACGAAGGAGAGGTTGCCTCTGGGTGGGTGGTAAATGCCGTGAAGAGAACATATCGGTTTGCCCTCACTGATAATGTCGAAGCAGATGTATTCGTAGGAAGTTGGGGAGGGTAGGGACGATGCGGAGACTTTCAGAACAGAAAGGTTGTTCCTGTATATGCATGCGATTCCACCACCTATCTTGCCAGACCTGTCAAGCCTAATGATGTGGTAGTTGGGGGGAACCAGAATGTCCATTATAGGTGTAGAAGATTCGGTTAGCCAGGTTTCAGTCAAGATGATTAGGTCAAGGTCCAATGTTAGGATTAGGTCAGCGATGGCGGAGGAGTGTCTAGAGGCCGATCTGCAGTTTAGGAGAGTGCATTTGAGACGGGGTGTGTCAGGGGAGGTAGAGGGTACTAGAGAGAGGGGGACTTTTCTAAGGTTATCCGAGACGGAGATTCTGTTGTTTAGTGTGGAGGGTCTACGGGGATTTGAGTGTATCGTGGGAATGGGGAGGTGCGAGGCGGTTGGGTGGTTTAGGGCAGCTGGGTCGTAGGAGCGGAGGAGGGTGAGAGTGTCGAGATCCGAAAGAGGGTTGCACGTGCGACGGGGGCGGTTGTTGCGATTGTGGGCAGGGATTGCTGTCCATTGTGGGCGACGGGTGCGGTTGTTGCGATTGTGGGCGTGGATCGCGGTCCTGTGTGATGGCTGTAGCTTGGAAGTGTCATCAGGTCAAGTTGAGAGGGGGGGTGGTGGTGCGTGAGGTGTGTCTGGGGGGTGCGATGAGTAGCTCTTTGATGGTGTGAATGTCTTCTTTGATGGTGTGAATGTCTTCTTTATACTGGAGGAGGGAGGACATAATCATGTCCAGCGTGGGATAAGTGTGAGTGCTGGGGGTGGGAGTCATGGGTGAGTGGCTGTTCTGGGGATTATCGTGCGAGTGGGGGGGTGGGTTGGTGTTCACGCAGGGCTCCGTGGTGTCGGCGTAAGGGATGGTTTTAGGGGGGAGAGAGGGTATGGGGGCGATGGGAGTGGATGAGGTGCGGAGTAGGTTGGTGGCGTATAGGAGGGCATTGGTAGCGGTCGGAGAGAGGGGGTGGAAGAGGAGTGTATGTTGGTGGTGATGGGGGAGCCTGATGGGTAGTGAGGGCTGAGATTGGGGTGGGAGATGGGGTTGGGGATGGTCCTGTCGTGTGGAGGGGGAGTTATCATAATAGGTGTGGTGTGCTCTGCGAGGTTAATTAGCGGGTGGTAGTGGGGACTGAGAGTGGGGGGGGATAAAGGGTGGGATTTGTCGTTATGCGTGTCGTTCTGGTGCTGATCTAGGTTGGAGGGGTTGTGGGTGGGAGTTGTTATGTCAGGGGAGAGAGGAATGGGAGTGGTATGAGTGGGGATCAAAGGGATAGTGTTAGAGGGGCGGCTAGTGTATGAGGGGGAGAGATTTGTGACTGTGATTGGGGAGTGTGGGGTGGTAACAGCAGGTGGGTGATTGTCTAGAGTGCTGGGGGTAGAGGTGAGGTGCGTTTGGATCTGATGCTGAGCTAAGTTAGAAGGGTTGTGGGTGGGGGCTGCGGCGTCAGGAGTGATAGTGCTGGAGGAGTTATGGGTGGAGGTCCGCAGCTTGGAAAGGTGCTCTTTGAACTTGGGGAACAGGTTGTCTAGTAGTTCCAGGTTCTTGTCTGTGGATTGAATTAGGACAATCCCGTTATTGTAGATAGTAATGGTGGTTCTGCCAGGGAAGAGTTGGGAAGGTGTGATGAGAGAGTTAGGCCATGCGCGGTTTTCCTGGTGGTGGAGACGGTGAGTAGGGTTAGGAACGCTTTTCTCCATTGAGCTCTGCGTGAGGTGTGGAAGATGATATCAATGTTCAGGGCTCCATTGCCCGGTGAGAAGTAGGTGTCGGCAAAGGGGGTTTCAGGGTGGGACCTCAAGAAGTTGTGTTTAAAGCATTTAGCGGCTTTTTTGGTGAGAGTGGATGGGTAGTTGATTCTATATGTGTGCTTGCCGATGAGATCCATGTTAGGATGGCTGTAACGGTGGGTGTGGGAGGAGGAACGATAGTAATACACATATGCAAAGAACAACTGTCAACCGTAGGTTACATAGCACAAGAGTGACACTAGTGAGTGGCCAAAAATAGCCAAAAATATAAGAGGTAGCAATCGGTGCAAACCAGGAACAAACAGTGCGTAGGTGCAGCTTACAAAATGTACAATATATAAGAGGTAGCAATCAGTTAAATGGATCCAAAGTGACACATCAGAATGTAAGAGGTAGCATCGGTGTAATCCAGGAATAGAAAGTGAATGGGTGCAGCTTACAAGACTAAACAAAATAAATGAGGTAGTAATCAGTGCATCATAGTGATAAAAGTGAGATGGGTGCAGCTTACAAGACTGAACCAAATAAATGAGGTAGCGATCAGTGAATAATAGGGATAAAAGTGAGATGGGTGCAGCTTACAGAATATACAGTATACAAATAGGAATAAAATACTAATTAAATACTGGAACCAATATAGGTGCAAACAAATGGCTACAATAAACAAATATGACACTAGTGAGCAACCGGTAGAATATGAGGTAGCAATCAGTGCACTGTCGGTGAGGAAAAAGTGAAAACGGGTGCAGGTTACATAAAGTGTAAAAATACCAATAGTAATATAATACTGAAATAAAAGGCAGACACTTGATCACACAAAGATTTAAATACAGAGCTATGTAAAGTCTGTGGTACCGATAGTCAAGAATAGTCAGAAAGACTAGTCCATGATGGCCGCCAAAGAGAAAGAGTAGTCTAAAATGGCCGCCAAGTAGGGGGATAGAATCATTAGTCCTCTTTTAGTTGTTGCTGTTTTCAGAGCAGGGAAGAGCAGTTTCAGATTCTATTCCGGCTGGCTCAGGATCTTGCATTCTAATACACAATAGGAGCTCAGAGGGAAAAGGAAAGGGTCGCCCTCCACTCAGAAACTGTCATACAACAAAAAGACCCAGTCCTAAGGCGTCAAAACATGTCAGGGTCTTGCATGCCATGGGGAGTCTTATCTCTATTTTGGTTATCTTAGGTGGAGCTGCTGAGGGGCCTCGTGGGCTCAGGCGGTACAGGAGGGGATTAATTGCTCAGTTTATGGCCCCGGCCATTTTGTACAAAAGAGGTTTTGCAAAACAAAAACGAGTGGGGCAAAGTAAATACCTTTTCCAGCAAAAACGAGTGGGGCAAAGTAAATACCTTTTCCAGCTTTCGCTTCAGTATGTGCTCTGTAGTCCCAGCCTCAGGGGCAAAGACGATCTTTGCCAGCGTTTGCAGATCTGCTCCCAGGGTCACGGTGGCAGTGACGCCCAGATTGACAGGCTCACCTCCGAGCCGAAGGGGGCCGCCTCTGTTCTTGTGTATTTTAATTGTGAAACACGTCAAAAACGTGAGCGCATGATGAGCGAGTGATCCTCCTTCCCACGAGAGTCTCCCCGGGGGTGTAGATGTCCTGGCTCGCCTGCCTTGGATCCGGCCGCGCCGACTTGTCTGCTTTGTTGTCGGTCGGTGGCTCCACGATACCGCTGGGGGTGGGAAAAAAAAGGGGGAGGGGGGGAACGCCGAGCCCCCCCCGGCAGCAAGGCGCCAGCTTCCTCTGGTGTCCTGACGGTGACTGCAGGCGGAGGGCGAGCAGCCAGGCACACAGCTCACCAGGCAGGGCAGGGAGATCACTCCCGTCGTGAGTCGGACACCGGGACGGACACCACCAGGGCAGCACCGCAGTGCATTCCCGATGCCCGACCGGCGACTCTCGATGTCAGTCCCTCGGTTGGCGGCCACAGGGAATGAGGTCCGGGTCTACCACCACCCAGTCAGTCCGGCGTATGCGGCGGTGATTTCAGGCGGGTCGGACCCCCCAGTAGTCCGCTACAGCTCCCCTCGCCAGCAATCTCAGTGTGCACCCGTCATCCACAGCGGGCTCCAGGCACCAGGTCTCCGTGCCGTTCTTCGCGTGTGGCCCGGGACAGCCTGGGACGGAGGTCTTCTCCAGCGACGATCACAGCCTCCGCACAGGTCCCGAGACGTTCACAGCCTCCGCAGGGATCCCCAGAGTGCCTCGTCCTTCGAACGACAGGTGAGGATTGTAGCGCACAAATCCTGTTAATTGTAAAATCCAATTACTCGTTCATATCCAGTTACTTCGGGTGCTAACAGGGATAAAATCCCAGCATGGGATCCCAAGCACTCGGAGCTCTTACCAAGAGCTCCTATCCGGCGGCCATCTTGTCAGGCATTGTAGGTCCTAGGGGGCATATCGCAGGCATGAACTGGATAACAATAAGCCTTCAAGTAAAGGGAATACCAGCTGATTTCTTGCTGATGTTGCTCAAGACGTACATAAATGAAAAAAAACGGAGAAAGGAGCAAGTGAAATAAAACAGACTTACTCTATCAATAAAGGGAAATACACCAAGAACTCTGGGACATCAACCACTCCCTCCAAGTGGAAGTCGTATTTGCAGCCATACAAAGGGTAGTCCCCCTTTTTTTGAAACTTGACCCTGTACACCTCATTCCCAAAGGAGTCGCCTTCAGATGCTTCTAGACGCTTTCTGCACAGAAGATAACAAAACAGCAGTTAGCAAAATAACATACAGCAACTCAATGAAACGTTTATAGGAACACCTACCTGTATGAAGCACAATACATTTCACAATTCCTAGTGCAAAAACAAGTGGAGGAGCTATAATGTTTTTCAATATATTAGATTAACTATAGATATTACATGAGCTACGATTCTGTAGTATAATAGAATATAATCAAGGAACACAAGAGTACCTCACACTAAAATATCCTCATTTGCAGATAAGAAATAACAGAGGAGGTTGAAGACACAGAAACAACACAGGTGCAGCAAAGTGTATCTCTTCATATTCGAGTATTAGCCAAACATCAGAAATGTGTGTCCTACGACTTGCTCAAATAGTAATCAGAACATATATTCACATGAATATTCGTTCACAATATAAGAATTTAGCAATTCCCTTAGCAGACCAACGTTTAGAGATCAACCACTAATGCAATTCCATTATCTTACAAGAACAAAATAGTGAAAGCAAATGCTTTATACACCATCACCTGTTCTACTACCCCTCATCTTCTAAGCTCCTTCGACTGTGCTTGCTTAACTTCTTTAAACCACTTTCTGCTGTCCTGCACCCCCTCAGGCTCACTCTTTTGTAGCTTACAACCAACTCTACTGATTCATTTCCAAAGAGTGATATGCCACCGATTAAGACATCACTCTTCTACTTGACAATCACTTCATATGAGACATCCCAAGTCTCCACATCAGGACTTTTCCACCCAAAGGCAGTACTGTCTTCTCTAGACATAAATCTGATGTACCCATTGCTTCCTCGTTCTCTAAAAAGTACATTTGCAAACATTCTACTCTATTTCATTTGGGAACCTCTTAACTTGGGCTAACAAACCTGCACATCTCCTTTTTTCAAAGGCTTACCATATTCTACCCTGACTAGCCAAAGAACAGTCAGTTTCCCTTTAATTGGCCAAACATTTTACAACCTACAATTGCAAAGATGATATTTGCAAAACGTGGCTTCTCTTGAATAACAGATTGTTCATCATTTCTCAAATCATTCGTGTTGTTGGTGCTAGTGGTAAGACAAATGTATTTTCAACTGGCTTTCCCTTAAATGCATTTCACTTGTTCTTTACATTGAAAAACATTTTTTTAGAGTCTCCTACAAGTGTACATGTGTTGGTTCGTAAGAAATGACAAATGAAAATAATAAATACTTTAAATATACAGCTGCTACTTCTGTAAAGATCAAACCACTAAAGGCAACATGAGTTACTGCTAATAACTCTCCTCTTTTAAATAATATAACTAAAGATTAATGGTGATCTCAATGCTACGGACACACACACAGAAGGCTGTCCTCTCTCAAATGGGCTGTGATAGACTCTTTTCCTCCTTTACTAATTGAAAGTTAGTTCTCACTTCACCTTCTTCACCTACCCAACACCCCCTCAGAGGTAGCCCCCTAGCTTCGCCAAAGTGGACATATTGAAAAACAAGAGCGCACTCCTTCACCACCTCTATATTTCACATATTTGTGGTACAGTACTATAATTCAAGACCGCAGGAAATCAATATAATTAATCCTGGTAGAATTTCCATGCAGGTGGATAAAGAGTTTGTGAGTTGCAACAGTTACATTTTATTTTAGTGAAGCTTGATTTGCAAAGAAAAGGATTGCAGGTCACCTTGCTAGTAAACAAGGCAAGGACAGACTTGAAAAAAGGTGCAGAGGTGACATTGTTTCATATTGTCATTCACTGTTCAGAATAGCTACATGAGCATACAGTCTGCCAGCAGTTGCTTCCATTACAGAAGAGGAATCCAATCCAATCCTTCCATCGGATTCAGGAGTAGGTGGTTGAGGTGTATTTTATTTTCTATGAAGGGGATATAACCTAATCATAATATTTAAGAGTGAGAACCCATTCATCACTTGTAAAGTCTAGACACACCTGCAGGATGTGCACCACCTTAGACACTTTTGACAGAGACTGATCTACTGGATTTAGGCTATCTGGACTATTTCTATGATGTGCTTTTCCTCAACTATGGTGAAGTACTACTGTTTATTTCTTTTACATGGGTGGATGAGAGGGTGGGAGCACCTTATCAGAGTACAGCCTCATCACTAAAGCAAATGTGGCCATTCGCCAGAAATCGATACGAACTTGCTATGCTCAGCACCCAAAGTACCATATGCCACCATAGGAACTTCATTGCTTTATTATGGAGTCAGAATTATGGGGCTCATGGAGGCTTGCTTCCCTCACTCTTCCAAAGTTCCAATTGCCCAACAACCCCTGGTATCTCCTCTAGTACATGGGAAAACAATTTTAGGGAGATACATTGACTACAATAATTGACAAAGAAGAAGAATAACAGAAAACAAGGAAAAAATAACCAGCAACCACGATGAACATACGTTATTTAAGGAGTTAGACAAGGCTCCAACTACAAGGTACTCAAGCTCAATGGGCAGTCACTTTTGTGCCTATAACTATTACTTACTGTCAGAACCCATGAGCTTGCGTCTGGAATGAGGTTGTTCTAACTCCTGAATATTTTGGCTCTAGTAAAGGTTTCTTGTATGGTCCAGCGACATGGCCCCATTGTTCTCTTTCATGTTGGCAGCAATCAGTGTGATTTGAATCTACTCAGAGGGTTGGCATTTCTGGAGTCACTTCTTCTCTGTGCTTGGGAGAGGAGCACTATATCGATGTCTCCTCTAAACAAGGGATGAGCAGTCTCGGTTTATGGTTCAACTCTGGCAAGCAGGTGCAGAAAGCCAGGGCGCCAGTAAGCTCTGCTCTCCTGAATCAAACCACTGACAGGCTCCGCTATCTCCAGTCCCAACACCAACACTTGGATAGAGATGCCTCCCCCTGATATGATGATCTTTCCCGCACATCAACCTGGATGGCTTCAGCATTTCTCTCCTCTTGCAGTAGTACTGTACATCTCTGGGGGAGTTTTCAGATAGGTTTTTGACAGCAATACGTGCTTCCAGCATGCATCCACTATGGTCAAAACCAATGTGGGGCGACCAGAGGAAGTAACAGCCCATGCTGAAAGCATCTCCCTATAAAGGCAATCAAGCACTCAAGAACCAAGAGAAGCGAGAGCCTGAGGGGGCGTGGCCAACAACATGGCAGAGTAAGACGTGTGCCTACGGCGCTTCGGCTCGATACTTTGATCCGTCGCATTATCCGGCAGCCCACAGTCCTGCAAACCGTAGTTTCCGTGTCATCAGGGCTTCCTGTCCCCTCCGACGGCCTCGGTGGCGGATTGGGACGCTGCGGGAGCCGGAATAGCTGAGGAGGTGGAGACTGGTGCGGAGCGCCGGCAGTGCGGCCTAGGACGGTGCCGCTGTGATCCGGCTGCCGCTTCAACGGGCAGGAGACGCTGCGGCCCACGGCGGTGAAGTTCTGGAGTCTTGCCGGGGGCGATAGCGGAGAATAGACGGCCCGCCCTGGTCTGGCACTGAGACACGGCGGCCGCGGCCCCACTGCGGCTGGTGGAGGAACTGAACTGGGCCTGAGGGCCCTGAGAGGAGCTGCGGAGGCCTGAGGTAGGAGCGGCTGGGCGAAGGGCAGGCCGGCGGAGGCTCAGCGGAAGACTCAGGGAAGCCGTCGACTCGGAGCCGGCCTGTCCCTGAACACGGGCGGATGGCGAGTGCGGGGGAGAGGGCCTGCCTGATCGACACCTCTGGCCATAACAGGGGAGGAAAAAACCCCGGGGACATCTAAGGTGGAATGAGCGGGCCCATCGGTCACTGCTGGCAAAACCGCCGGTGGGAGCCAGACCACGACCAGTCATTGTCCGCTTTCTGAATTTTGTGGACAGAGACATGATCCTGCGGGAAGCTCGGAAGCTTGGGGATATCCGCCTGGAGAACATGCAAATCATGATGTTCCCGGATTATAGTCAGGAGGTTCAGAAACAGAGGCGCTCCTTTGATGCGGTAAGGGCTAAATTGAGAGATCTACACATTCAGTATATGCTGCTCTTCCCTGCCAAGTTAAAGGTCATCTACAAGGAGCGAACGTACTTTTTCTCGCATCCAGCGGATGCCTGGCAGTGGCTAGAGGAGCATCCCCCCCTGGTACGAGAAGCGGGAGGAGCACGGAGGAGCTCGGCCTCCCTGGACCCCGGTCGGCTGACGGGCTCCAGGTTCCACTGCCTTGCTGGGAATGCAAGATCGGAGGCGTAGGATGAGCCTGGTGGTAGTTCTTCGTTGAAGCCACGGACGAACAAACTTTACACCCCCTGGTAGCGGCGATTAACGAATTGGAACAGGACCTGGTGCGGGGGGCCGGGCCATCGCAGGGGGACCAACCGGACTCACATTCATGAAAATAGGACCTGAAGGGCTGACCGAGTATGGACTAAGTGGTCGGAGAGCACGCAAGTTGGACAACCCCTTATAATCTGTTTGGGTTTTTTGGTCTAATGTTCTCTATTGTTTACGTTTGCTTGCACGTATAATTTTGTAGGTTTCTTGGTTAACCACCACATGGAGTTTTTTTTTGAGGGACTAGATTGGGTGGGCGACAGACCTCCTTCACCTGGAAGGCCTATTCTCTGTCGTATGATGGTGATGGGACTGGAGAGGGGGGTGGGGTGGGAGAGGGTGTGGAGGGGCAGTTACTCTTTTCTTGGGGTTGAGGGGGAGGGGGGATATGGAAGAATCCACACTACAGTTGGAGTTGTTGGTTGGGGGAAGGGGGGGTATTGTTTAAAAATAAAAAATAAAAAAAGAGAAGCGAGAGCCTGCTCTCCTGTAGTCTTTTACCTTGTTTGTAAACACTAATCAGCAGGTTGCTTCACCAGGGTTTTAGAACATTATGGCTAATATGTCCTTCTCTGAGAGCTCTTTAGGCAATGTATCAACTGGATGTGGCTCTTTCCTTAGGCTCTGACCCCAACATGTTGCCAAATCAATATGCTGAGCTCTGTTTTCCTCTAGTTTATATCGTGAAGGTTTCAGAACAAAAACAGTCTGCAGCAAGTGGTTCACCACCCGTGAGACCTCTGAGGAAGACTGACTATGGCCACCCCATGGTCTGCTAGAGTACATGGGAAGTATAGCACTGCAGGGAGTAACCACAACCTGAGAGCCACGGAGGTAATGGCAACAAAAGGCAAAAGTGAATGAGAAACCTTTAATAGGTAAATAGATTGCAATACATAGGACGCACCTGGGAATGATAAGATCTGGGGTGATCTTGCTAGGTTTCCTCAATTACCTACTGCACTCAACTCCTAGAGGAGTGTGAAACTATAGGAGAGAATATCAAGTATTTCAAGGAGCGATCATGACAATCATTATTATGCTTCCTAGCCAACAAATCTCCACTTTAGAGTCAGAGATGCTGGCATCGTCTAAACTGGAAGGGAATTCTGACTGGTAGAACACACTTAACTACATCATACAGAGTTCATGATGTTAATCTGAAGAAAGACCAAGACTTGGAGAAGGGGAGACCGAATCCTAGCATGAAATGGTTTGGCAACTCAGAGATGGAAGAAGGCCTCAATGTACAATTGATGTCCAGAAAGCTGGACAGCTGTATTACTTCAGTTTTAAAAGTGGGATTTTATTCAAGAGATTAATGCCCGGAAATCATACCGGATTTTGATTTCCCTCAGCAATTTTTTTGCTATGCGAACATGTCACAAATTACGGAAGCATGAGCCACTTTTACAAGAAAGAATATTACCAGCAAATCAGTGGAGAACCACTAGTATCTCAAGAAACCTTTACTCTTTCTATATTTGCACTCACAATCACGGCGTGTTGCTTTAAAAGATCTCCGCCAAAGAGCACTCTTGCAGGGCCTGTGGGGTATTGCAGCGCCGACCCCACGAGGAGCAAAAAAGGCCAACGATGAAGCATGACGCCTTCGCAGGTGTGTGAGGGCAACACTTCCTAATAAGCAAGCTTTCCACTTTCCCCCATTTTCTCCCCTAGCATCATTCCTGTATTCTCCTACCTGTATTTCGCTATCTCCTTAAGAACAGCTACCCCCTTGTGTAGTATATAAAGCCTGAAACAGCCGGATATTGTGGACTAAACACCAATAAACCAAAGATTAATCTCATCCTCAATGGAAAGTTGTTTTAATGGCAGCACTGCTTCAAATACCACAGCAGAAAAAATAGGTAAATAGACAAAACACAATTAAGGAACACTTACACAAGCTCATAGCTATCTGGAGTGGTGCCAATGAAATATCCTCCGGGGCAGAGATTCTCGCAGGCATTCCGAAGCATCAGGTCAGCCTGCTCATGCGTCTCAAAGGAATAGTGGTACACAAACTGACAGCTGCAGATGTCAAAGGACATTTGCCGATTGCTATACTTGTCAGCCAGCAGTTCCTAAAAGAGATTCGGATGGTGATTAGATTGGCACAAGGGGTTTTTGAACTCTTGCAAATCTGTTCATTTTCTCAGTAAATGAAGTACATGGCAAGTGCATCCTGGGCAGAAATATGTTGTCAACATTTACTCCGCACAAACCTTGCAATACTGCGCAGCTCAACATTACGCCACCCTCATTGAGAAGCTTCATTGTTTGAACAAATTTCTAAAATATGATTGTGCATTTAAATTCTCGTCTACATAACGTTACAGCATTGCTCAAAAGACAAGCATCATTCAATATAAAGCTGTAGAGGCCATGAAACAAATGTCCCATATGCATCAACTACATTTCAACCCGTGCTGTTGCTCTAATGGAATCACCTAAGGTTCTGAAAAAAGTTGAAAAAACATTCCTTCTCCAAGACTTATTCTGTTTACAAATGGTAGGGAACAGAAGTGTTGTATTTGGTTAAGTGCCCATAACTCGTTTGTGCATCTTTTCCTTGCTACAAAAACGCTCCCACACTTGACTCAAACTTCACTGAACTACCAAGTGACCTATGAACAGGATGTGGCAAATAACAATTGACCAAACAAAAATAAGACACGCAATCTCATTTCCTTAGTGTAGGCAAGTGCCCCTTTTTGCATGGTTACCCCTCACTTTATGACGGGCATCTGATACAACATGACTTGATGTGCCCTGCGTCCCTGCCAATCAGGTTCCCTGGGCCTGTTCTTTCCCAAGACTGTACCTTTGTACCCACAATTGGCACATCTCTGGCCACAGATTAGTTGCTTCTAAAAAGGTACCATGCGTACAAAGGCCACTTTGACCAGGTAAGGCCTCCAAGGGCTCCAGCCCCTACGTTGCCAACCCTTAGAGAACCTGTACCTTAACACCAACAACCCCGCCATAGGAGGATGCGTGTTTTGGTACAGAGAAAAGACAAGTGGCCTGCAACCCACTGCCTGAGGCCTATGTAAATCACCCCTCTAGTAGGGTGCACTAGCTCTCAGGCGATGGTACAGTGACATGAGCCCTGTATCCCTAAAGTGTCTAAGTCCATTCTTAGACATTGTAAGTGTACTAAATCCAAGAAGAGTATATTGTCTGGGAGTTGGTCATTACGAACTCCATGGCTTTACTAAGCACTGGGAAGTTTGGTAGCAAACTTCAGTCCATTAAACCCACACTGATGACATAGTGAGATTTAATATAAAGTGCACTCACAGGGGTGGGGAATTCCCATCTCCCGACGCCCGAGACATCTAGATTTCTAACAAGGGCAAGAGGTTTTAATTTCTAACTTGTCCAAAGGACAAGTAGACAGTCTTACAGTAATCTGATGCCCAGCTGTTCAACCCTTTTGGTCACAGCCAGTAAATAAGGAGCGCTGAGCAGTTTATCGGCACTGAAAGGGTCAATGCAAAAGCTGAGGCCTGCACTTTAATTTCCCCAGAGCAGAACAACAACATGATGGAGCAGAGCTCAAAGTTGCAGCTCCATATAAAACATCCACAGCACGGTCAGGTAAGAGTCTTTTTGCTTTCTCCCCGAGGCTCTTGTGTTGCTTCCAGCCAGCCCTCCCCTGGTCCTTTCATTTTCTTCGAGCACAAGACACAGCTCCAAAACACACACATCACTGGAATTTAAGAGGCTGCCTTAAGGGCCTCATGGCTCCTGCTCAGTCTTTAACCTTGTGACCCCCTCACCCTTCCCATGCAGCCCCTGCACAATCCTCAGGCGCACCCTTATTTCTCTCCTTGCACTGGGCCTCTCGTCTCACTTTGTGCGTGCACCAGGGCCATCTTAACACACTGCTGTAGCAGCTAGAGCAGCTGTGGAATTCTTAATGGGCCTCCTTCTTCAGGTCCAGACAAAGGTTCATAATTATTCTACACAAAGAAGGGGTGAGGGCTTGTAACTCTACTGCCCCAGGCCCCCATATGAATTCAGATGTATACACAAAAGGGGTGTAGAGTACACAAAATCAAAGCCACAAGACAAACGCAGGAAAATCCATAAATTGGAAAAAACTGCCCTCACTCACATACCGAAGTATGTGACATGCTTCATCATTGGGCCTGCTAACAATACGCCCTGGTGTAGCCACACTCAGGGCGGAGCATAAGGGAGGGGAAAAATAATAAATTCCACACAACGCTACAAATAACCAAAAGACACAAACAACACGTAACATGTAATGTGATGAAACCTGTGCCAACCACCATACGATTGAAATAAGTAGTGCGACAATAGTGCAGTAAATGGGAAATGCTAAAACTGATTTAGGGGTGCCAACTGAAAGAATTACTTTATTAGACTTTACTTGGTACCCTTATCAGGATTAAAAAGAGGAAAAATAGGATAGGAAATGTCTTGCTAGAGACTGAAAGATCCCTCAAGACTTCCCTCCAAACACTGCTGTGGTCAACATGTTTCGACCGATTTAATCTTGCCAAAATTGGTCACCCCGGTCTTCGTCAGGACTGTCTCCTATTATTTCACTAGTAGCCCTACCGTAGTCCGGTTTCGTGGGCCCCCCAGATATGAGCCGGTCAGTCTAGATCCGTGCCCTTCTCGTTGCGTGTTGAGGCTTGTCCCAGAATACGGGAACACATTTACTGACGGAAAAAAAGGAAATGTCGTGGTGTGATATTAGCCCACAAAAGCCCTCTCCATCCTTCCCCCCCATTTTTCTCTATCTGCCATCTCATTCTGTGCCATGGTTTCTGTGATCACATTCCTTCTACTTGAATTGTGACCCAGGGCTATCGACAAAATTCTACTCGATGGCCCGAATCAGTACATTAGTCTACTATAGTTTTCCAGTGTACATAACATTAGAACTGACTTTGTAACATCACCACCTATGCAAACATATCCCCGTGATACCCCACTGTGAACTCTGATCGGTTACCTTAGAAGATAAACCATGAAAAAATAAAATAAAGTAAAGTTGTTTGTTATATTACTCACCGAGTCCATTTAATTTATGAACTCAAACTGGTGCCCGGCGGGAGGGTCCCCCGAGAACACAACCTAAATGCACATAGTTAAGGGGGGGGGGGAAAAGGAGAAAAAAGGAGTGTTACCTTTATGTCTCCCTCTCCCCTGAATTAAATTAGATACTAGCTCAAATATCGATCACGTTGTTTGCCCAGTCTCTACAAAGGAGTGCGACCTCCTCATACTATTTCTACCCTGTGAGAGTGGATCACCCGCTCCTTACTGTTTCGTGGGAGGTGTCCTTCCTCTGGCCCCGCTGTCCGTAACACCGTGCAGTTGAGGTGTCTGATTTCAGTACGGGTTAAAAGGCAAAGGAAGGCGTTTCCCGTGTTCTACGTGCTCGCGTCCCACGTGATGCAACGTGGAGGCGCGTCACCCTTTGACTTCCGCTACACATTCCCGCAGTATGTCCTGGGAAGTGTAGTCGGATCTTGGCCCCGACAACGGAGAATGTATCTTCAAACCCATGGAACTTCTATGGGGAGTGTATTTGCCCCTAGCCTAGCTGGACTTTACGTGGGGGCATTCAAAAAACTGACCATCCTAGACATCAATGGACCTTGGGCCACCCACCTTAGGTTATGGCGACGTTACATTGATGACGTCTTGGTGATTTGGAGGGGTGACAGAACATCAGTGGATCTGTTTTTAGAATGGCTTAATGCACAGAATCCTTTCCTTCACTTTACCTCTACTGTCACAAAGGAGAGTTTACCATTCCTAGATCTAGTCATAGAGCCATGTGGGGGGGGGCCTTAAAACCAAGGTATTCCACAAGCCTACTGACAAGAACGCTTTATTAGCGTTTGAGAGTTCATCCCCGTTCACTACGGGAGAACTTGCCAGTTGGCCAGTTTTTCCGACTACGTCGGAACTGCTCGGACAGAGCAGATTTTTTGATGGAATGCGACAATCTAACACGAAAACTACATCAACGAGGGTATCCTAACAAGGTTATAAAGAAAGCCAGAAAAAGAGCCTTCAATACCAATCGGGACGTATTACTCTCCAAGACCATTAGACCTCTAACCAAAAAACCTGTCTTTGTATCTACATTTAATACGGCCTCACAGCAGGTGAAACGCCTTGTATTAAAAAATTGGAAGGTCTTGAATTCAGGAGGGATGAATATAGAGACGCCTCTCTTCTCATTCAGACGGAGTAACAATTTAAAAGACCTGTTAATACACACGAGACCCAAGAACTTAAGGCTACCAGGACCCACGACTACAGTGACAGGCCTACCTTCATACACAGGCCACACACGATGTGGATCATGCAGTATATGTCACCTCACGAAGAATACACATTCTTTGGATCTGGGACTTCAAACACCATGGGAACAGAGGTCACATACGAATTGCAACTCTCAGGGGGTAATTTACTTGCTGATGTGCCCCTGTAGAAAAATGTATGTGGGAATGACGGGCAGAAAAGTACGGGTGAGAATAACAGAACATTGCAGTACAATAAGATGCGGAAAATCAAACACCAAACTTACCGCACATTTTTTGGAACAAGGCCATAGTATCAAGGCCCTCATGTGGACTGTTATAGAGAAAGTACCAGCAGCTAGGAATCAAAGGGATGAACAGAGACTCCTGCTACAATTTGAACAAAGATGGGTCTACCGTCTGAAGAGCCATCTAGTTGGATTGAACGATGATATACCATGGCAGGCTCTGGCGAGACAATAAACCCATATGTACCCATCTAACAGCTCATTAGGCACTCTTTGTTTCAAATTGATAGAATCACAGGATAACATCCGATATATGATTTGTTTCAGACATTTGCAATTGTGAATCCTGTTACACCTAGGCAGTTGGGAGTGTTTTCATACAATAGAGTAGATGGTTCTACCTATTCTCAACTTATTACTATAGAGAAAATATATTTTTTTGTCTTTTATAGATGGTAAGTCTCCTTCAATTATGCCATCCATTGCCTCCTTCCCTAAGTCATGCTGGTAATGAAAACGGGACCTATAGGAAAATAAAGGAAACAAGATAAGTGGGTAGGGTCAAGTAATTTGAACCTCAATACCACTGCAAGATAGACTGAGATTTTCACCTATTAATTCCCCATTTTTTATATAAATAGGACGTCATCGTTTCCTTCCCTTAATTTCGGGATAAGGAACACCCCTTTATGAAATTATCATGGAAAACTAACACCAATATACACTCTCCGTTGTCGGGGCCACGATCCGACTACACTTCCCAGGACATACTGCGGGAATGTGTAGCGGAAGTCAAAGGGTGACGCGCCTCCATGTTGCATCACGTGGGACGCGAGCACGTAGAACACGGGAAACGCCTTCCTTTGCCTTTTAACCCGTACTGAAATCAGACACCTCAACTGCACGGTGTTACGGACAGCGGGGCCAGAGGAAGGACGCCTCCCACGGAACAGTAAGGAGCGGGTGATCCACTCTCACAGGGTAGAAATAGTATGAGGAGGTCGCACTCCTTTGTAGAGACTGGGCAAACAACGTGATCGATATTTGAGCTAGTATCTAATTTAATACAGGGGAGACGTAAAGGTAACACTCCTTTTTTCTCTTCTTCCCCCCCCCCCCCCCTTAACTATGTGCATATAGGTTGTGTTCTCGGGCGACCCTCCCGCCGGGCACCAGTGCGAGTTCATAAATTAAATGGACTCGGTGAGTAATATAACAAACAACTTTACTTTATTTTATTTTTTCATGGTTTATCTTCTAAGGTAACAGATCAGAGTTCACAGTGGGGTATCACAGGGATATGTTTGCATAGGTGGTGATGTTACAAAGTCAGTTCTAATGTTATGTACACTGACAAACTATAGTAGACTAATGTACTGATTCGGGCCATCGAGTAGAATTTTGCCGATAGCCCTGGGTCACAATTCAAGTAGAAGGAATGTGATCACAGAAACCATGGCACAGAATGAGATGGCAGATAGAGAAAAATAGGGGGAAGGAAGGAGAGGGCTTTTGTGGGCTAATATCACACCACGACATTTCCTTTTTTCCCTCAGTAAATGTGTTCCCGTATTCTGGGACAAGCCTCAACACGCAACGAGAAGGGCATGGATCTAGACTGACCGGCTCATATCTGGGGGGCCCACGAAACCGGACTACGGTAGGGCTACTAGTGAAATAATAGGCGACAGTCCTGACGAAGACCGGGGTGACCAATTTTGGCACGATTAAATCAGTCGAAACATGTTGACCACAGCAGTGTTTGGAGGGAAGTCTTGAGGGATCTTTCAGTCTCTAGCAAGACATTTCCCATCCTATTTTTCCTCTTTTTAATCCTGATAAGGGTACCAAGTAAAAAGTCTAATAAAGTAATTCTTTCAGTTGGCACCCCTAAATCAGTTTTAGCATTTCCCATTTACTGCACTATTGTCGCACTACTTATTTCAATCATATGGTGATTGGCACAGGTTTCATCACATTACATGTTACGTGTTGTTTGTGTCTTTTGGTTATTTGTAGCGTTGTGTGGAATTTATTATTTTTCCCCTCCCTTATGCTCCGCCCTGAGTGTGGCTACAACAGGGCGTATTGTAAGCAGGACCAATGATGAAGCATGTCACATACTTCGGTATGTGAGTGAGGGCAGTTTTTTCCAATTTATGGATTTTCCTGCGTTTGTCTTGTGGCTTTGATTTTGTGTACTCTACACCCCTTTTGTGTATACAAAGGTTCATAATTAACATGAAATGGTGGATGGATATATACATGGATGAATGAGTGAAAGGATGTATGTAAGAATGGATGAGTGAAAGAATGGATTTATGGATGAGTGCAAGGGTGAATGAATTGATGGATGGGGGAAAGTGGATGGATGAGTGAAAGGATGGAGTCAAATGGTGAGTGAATAGATGGGGTGAAAGTGGATGGATGAGTGAAAGGATGGATGGTTGAATAAAAGGGTGGATTGATGGATGAGAGTGGCTGGATGCTGATGGAGTGGATGATTGGCTGATGGAGTGGGTGGATGGCTGATGGAGTGGGTAGATGAGTGGGTGGATGGCTGATGGAGTGGGTAGATGGAGTGGGTGGATGGAGTGGGTGGATGGAGTGGGTGGATGGAGTGGGTGGATGGAGTGGGTGGATGGAGTGGGTGGATGGAGTGGGTGGATGGAGTGGGTGGATGGTTGGGTGGATGGTTGGGTGGATGGTTGGGTGGATGGTTGGGTGGATGGTTGGGTGGATGGTTGGGTGGATGGTTGGGTGGATGGTTGGGTGGATGGTTGGGTGGATGGTTGGGTGGATGGTTGGGTGGATGGTTGGGTGGATGGATGGATAGATGGATGGATAGATGGGTGGATAGATGGATGGATAGATGGGTGGATAGATGGGTGGATAGATGGGTGGACGGATGGATAGATGGGTGGACGGATGGATAGATGGGTGGACGGATGGATAGATGGGTGGACGGATGGATAGATGGGTGGACGGATGGATAGATGGGTGGACGGATGGATAGATGGGTGGACGGATGGATAGATGGGTGGACGGATGGATAGATGGGTGGACGGATGGATAGATGGGTGGACGGATGGATAGATGGGTGGAAAGATGGATAGATGGGTGGAAAGATGGATAGATGGGTGGAAAGATGGATAGATGGGTGGAAAGATGGATAGATGGGTGGAAAGATGGATAGATGGGTGGAAAGATGGATAGATGGGTGGAAAGATGGATAGATGGGTGGATGGGTGGGAGGATGGATGGATAGATTGATGGGTGGAAGGATGGATAGATTGATGGGTGGGTAGTTGAGTGAAACGGTGGATGGAGGGATGAGTGAAAGAGAGGATGGATACGAGTGAAAAGGAGGATGGATATGAGTGAAAAGGAGGATGAATGGGGTTAAAGACGGAAGAGCAAAAGGATGGATGGAGGGATGAGTGAAAGAGTTGATGATAGGAGTGGAAAGGAGGATGGAAGGGTGAAAGATGGAAGAGAAAAAGAATGGATGGATGGATGAGCGAAAGGATGGATGGATGTATGAATGGAAGGAAGGAGGGATGGATGGATGGATGGATGGATGGATGAGTTTGAATGATAGATTTGGAGCTGGAAGGATAGGTTGGGCCCCAAGGGCGTCATGAACCACTCGCTTTAGCAGCTACAGTGGGGGTGGAGCTCTTGATGAGCCTCTTCTGTCTGCAACTCGGCAGACAAAGGCCCATAATTAACGTGTAAGGGTGAGTGAGAGAAAGGATGGATGTGTGGGTGAAAGGGTAGATAGATGAGTGAGTATGAGTGAAAGTGTGGCTTCCTAGATGGATGAACGCGTGAAAGGATGGATGATAGGGATGATGGATGGACGATGGATGTGCTGATGAAGGAAAGCGTGAAAAGATAGATGGGTTGCAGGGTGGATGGATCAGTAAGTAAAAGGATGGATGAGTAAAAGGGTAAATTGATGGATGAGCGGAAGAATGGGTGAGCAAAAGGATGGACAGATGGCTGAGATGGATATGTTTGGGGATGGATGGGTAGATTTGGGTATGGATGGGCGGATGGATGAATTGACAAACAGAATGTTGAAAGGCTGATGAAAGAATGCATGGAAGCCAATGTAAAGGTGAAATGTTAGATATCAGTGGGTGAATGAAAGGATGAATAGGTAAATCTGCAGAAAAGAGGCAAAATAAAGAAATCACTAGTATTCAAATCCTTCTATACTATGAGCCTGACATAACCAGAGAGGCTATTATCCGAGCTCTTATATAATGAGTGCTGCCAATTTTTGACGGTGCACTACATTATGGCACCAAAGGGACAAGTGGATTTTGTACAGGACAAGTAGATTTATGAAGCTACCTGTCCCATGGACAAGTAGATATTTTATTAAATTCCACACCCCTGCACTCAAGAGTGCATCTTAGAGATGCCCCCTGATAATTGACCAGCCCTGGTGTGGTTCCTGAATGGCTGCCTGCCTTTTGCCACCAACAGACAGCTTTCTGGACCCCTGATTGGAGAGCCTCTGCTCTCTGAGGCCCGGAAACAAAGCCCATCCTAAGCAGAGGTGTCATGCCTCCTTTCCCAGGATGGGCTGGGTGCACGAAGGGGAAGCTTCAAAGGCCTGTCGCCTTTGGGAGCTGTTCCTGCCTTTTGTATTCCCCAGCAACTGTCTCCCACCAGTCTGTCCCCACTTTGAGCGGCAGAATTGGCAGGAAAACCAAGCCAGGAAGAGAGGTGTGCTCACCTTTGCCAAACCCACCCTGCAGGTGGGGGAGGGGACGAGGTGAAGAACATCTCAGTTGCCTCCACCTTGGAGATGACAGGACTCAGATAATTAGAGGGAGATGCATGCCCCCTCCCACTGGAGGGTGGCATAATAGGGGGTGTACTCAGCCCACAGAAGGGACCCTTTGGTCCAGACAGCACACTCCTTTAAACATACCTAAATTTAGTATTTGGGGCAACCATGAACCTTGCCTCATCAGATTCGAAGAAGAAAGAATGACCAAGGAGCTGTGCTGACCCAGGAAGAAGAGGACACCTAATGCTTTGGCCCCAGCCCTACTGGCCTATCCCAACTCCGACCTGCCTACAGCGAAGAAACCAGCGGGTCCAGCAGCCGCCCGGAGGTCCTGCCCTGCACTCATCTTGCGAACTCTATCTCTTGTGAGCACCGGATTTGCTCAAGCTAAAGACTTCAAGACAAGAAATTGGATTTTGGAGAGACTGCACCACTCTGCACCCGACGCCCCGGGTCCAACACCACGAGGAGGTCTCCACAGCTATCCTGATCTGGTGATCCCTGACCTACCTCAAGCTTTAAGACTATGCCTGCAGCCCCCACGACCGGGACTGGTAAAGAAAACGGATGCCAAAAGACACCCCTTCACTCGATGCCCCACAGCCTTGGGTGGCCCACCCAACAGTGTCCAGGCATCCCCAAAGGACCCAACTTACCTATCCACCCGCTGGTCGCCTTCAGGAAGTCTCCCTGCTTGAGCATGCAGCAACTTTACAGAACTGAAGGTCCCCATTGAGAATCAAATGGTTCCGAACTCATCTTGGCACCCTGCACCCGGCCACACCAGTGCCGCTGGTGGTGCAGCTCCTGTGCTGATTATTGGCCCCTGCAGTGCTGACCTTAACCACAGGAGCTTTGCTCCCACACCCGAGTGGCCTGCTCGTAAGCAGTCCCTAACCAAAGGCCCACTTAGCCCCACTGGCTAACATTGGACCCCTGCATCTAGCCGCCCCAGTGCCGCTGTTGGTGTAACTTTAGTGCCTACCTAGACCTTGGGGAACCTTGGTCCTAACCACCAAAACTCTCACTTGCAAGACGTCACCTTACCTCTGAAACCGATTTTTTCCCCATAGGAACCCATGTTATGAGATTTTGGGCCTAAAATATTTTAAGTGTTGAATTGTTGTTTTGTATTGGGAAAAATAGTTGCTATAACTCAACCCAAGAAAAGTCTTACTTACCTTGTATTGCGAGATTCTTAGTAGTGATATCTAGGCATACCACCCCCAGTAATCAATGTAATCTGAAAGTAATCAAAAAGTATTCTAAAAAGTAATTACTATGTAACATAACCTGCTTTTTAAAACCATTCTAACCTATAACAATTGCAAAGCAATCATCAATTTCATTTCTGTGTAAAGGTTTACAATTATAAAGTATATTATTCCTACCTGTTCCTAGTCCTGCTTGGTTCTAGAAATAAATTATAATTATACATTTTTAATACTTACCCAATCTGAGAGTTTACCCTCAGTCTTGATCGAGCAAAAACATTAAATGATTAGAAACACCCTCTGGATAAGCCTAACTGCCCGCCCACACTACCACAAGGAGAGCGGTTAGTACTTACCTAATTTAGCCTCTCCTATACCTCTGGGGACTCCCTGGACTCTATGCACACTATACCTTACTTTGGTATAGTATAAACAAAGCCAGCTTCTTACACTTAGTACGAAAAGAGAGACATGAAACATAGGCTAATTTTGAACATCGCCTGAGGCTGTGATACTCCATTCTATATCCTGAGGGAAGCAAACAAAAGCATGTCCCCAAGTATTATAGGCCTTCGAAAAATCTACTCACCCACTCGCTATGGCGAGTCAGATTTTATCAGGTCAAGCTATTTTTAGCACCTACTCGTCTTTTCTGGCGAGTGAATCTAAGCTGGAAGGAGCAGGTGTTCTGTTCATTCAGAAAGTGAATAAACAATAAAGATGCATTTAAATCCCGTTTTTATCTTGGCACATTTTCCGTCTGATCAAGGACAGAGGTCATATGTCAGTTTGTCTTTTTACAAACTGTTGCTCAATCCTGGAAAATGTTTTTTCGTTTTTGTTCTCTCATTACAGTTTGAAGTTTTTGTCAAGTGAGCTGTCTGACAATCGATGTAAAACCATAGGCTGTAAGATGTCAGGTTTTTTGCTAACACAACATTTAAACAGCTTGTTAAATGAATAGCACAAATATTTCAAAATATATCCAGAGTTAAAAAAGAAATGCGTTTGCAATTTAGAAGCGTGAAGACAAAGACTTAAATAGGATCAAAACAAATCACAACACTTTACTTAGAAATGAGCAAATGACAAATATTTGCAGAAACTCTGTTTCCAAACATTGTGCACAATATAGTATTAACAGTAAAACCACATGTCAGTGGGAAGTGTTGTGGCCTTTTCAATGGAAAATCTGCTGATTGCAAATGAGTGTGCTACTATTTCATGCTTCAGGTATGAATTTATTAAAAGTGATAGTTTTTAAACATGATTTGAGAAACATTCCTGCCTCCGACCTTATGACAACGCGGTTAATGAACTAAGAGGAAAGTCAATGATCATATGTAACTTTTATGTGGCTGGATTTGCATTTTAAAAGGAGATAAAGTTTAGTCTATTGTTTTTTGTACAGCACATATGCTGAACTCACATATCTGAAGGTGCTCCCATATGTGATAAAGGCGGCTCAATGAATTTGAATATTTGCCCAGGATCACATAATTTGAAACCAGCTTATGGATCAAGAAGATTATAATTAGGTGGAGTAGATTATTTAAGTGACTAGTCCTGCAAGTCTAATTAAGTTATGATTTTTCGAGGCCTGCCGTATAAAAGATGAACACAATTTATCATAACTGAACAGAGCTATTTAAAGTTCCCCTGAACCGATGTTCTGCCTGCAGTTCACAGACTAAAGGAGCCACTGAACATTTGAGGTCATCTAGCTCCGAAACGTTAACCAATTAACAGTTAGGTAATAGTTCACGCAAGGCACAAACGCAACAGAAGAGATTTCCCACGACCAACGTTAACTGAATACAAATTCACTGGATAATCCCCTAGGCCAAATATATGCACAAGGCTAAAATTCCAATCATCTCCATTTGCTGCATCTACAACAGACTGCAATGCTGGAAACCAATAAGTAGATTACAAAACCACTGACAAGCTCCAGTAAGAGTTGGTTTTGTTCAACAAGAAACAATGATTCTACCCTAAGTGGCAAACATGGCTTAGATATAGAGATCCGAGGGAATCGTTCTCGGCATAGGAGGCTATATGTGAAATCCACTTTGAATCAAGCCTTATTTTGCGACACTCAATAGGAGCAAGCCGCCAGATGGTGTACAGGCCTGTTCGCCTCTAAATGAACTTGAACTGTCTGCACTATTGCTGTAACTGCAGGACTTTGACAAATTAAATTGTCACATGTGTTTGTGACAAGCTGATGCTATGCTTCAATTGCTTATTTCATAAATCAATGCCCATTTATAGCCAAAGATCTTATTCTGATTAATGAGTGGGTAAAGGATTATAAACTACATACAGTTGCACTGAGCGGTGTTTAATTTGTGCAGTTTAACAATATGTGCTGTAATCTGTAATTCCTCAAGTTAACTTCCATAACGTGAGCAAGTCCACCCTGCCACTTGGCTCCTCCTCACAGCTGTTGAATGAAAAAGCTACACTTATAACCCGACTGCTTTGTGTCATTATTAATTTTAGACTTCCGCACATGGAGTGAGGCAGAGGGAGAAGAAAAATAGCTATGAGGGAGAGGGCAATGAGCGAGCCTTGAGGTACCCCGGAGATTTAATTGAATTGTGCATAGAAATGAGGAACTGAAATTTTGGGGGCTCTGTCAGTAAAGGGAACTATCCAGTTCCTTGCACACTAATGCCCTGCACCACTTTATGTCAATGGACAGTATAAAACACAGAAAAAATAACTAATAACAATACGACTACTTCATTGAGTCAACAGTAGTTTGAAGATCATCCCATTTGGCAGGTAAAGCAGCTTCCATGCGGCTGTCTCGTAAGAAGACGGTTTGAAAGTATGAGAAGATTACTTTTTTCTACAAATAGCACTATTTGCCCAAATAATAAGTCACTGAATATAGGTTAGTAGTTAGAAAGATTGGCGAGTTCAAGGTAATGTGGCCTTACAATCAGTTTCACATAGGCCATTTTGAACACTTCTTGTAGCCAACAAGTGGCTGTTGACTGCTTTGGTGGGGCAAGCTGAAGAGCTCTTTAAGAGGATGTTGCTAAAGAGATCAGCTGGAAATGTTTTTGATGGAGAGCCGACTGAGCCATTACATTAACATTAGTAATATCTCATTGGCACTGAAAACTGAACCAGAGTAAGTAAGGAGGCTCAACCACACTACCACAAAGAGAGTACTTTGGGTTTACATCGAGCCCTGTATACTTCTGGGGGGAATCTCTGGACTCTGTGCACGATATAACTAATTATTGGCATACCATATACAGAGCCAGCTTCGCATACCCACCCACCCACACAAATGAGGTATCATTTTTATCAGGAGACCTGGGGGAAAGCCGAGTGGTAGAAAATGTGTGCCGGCCTGGTGATCCTACAACACGGAAATGTGAGGAAGGTGTGAGCTTTTAGTTAAATTTGAGGCTTAGAGGGGATTCTGGGTAAGAAATCATTAGGGATCCAAGAAAGCTAAACAACCCTGGACTCCCCTGGGTGTCTAGTTTTCAGAAATGTCTGAGTTAGGTGGGTTTCTTAGATGGCAACAGAACCTGGGACCAAAAATCGAGGTGCCTCTCTTGCAAAACCAGGTTGTTTTTGTAATAGTTCATTTTGATGTCTCCACAATACATTTTGGGTCCTTCCCTGTCGCAGGCACTTGGGCCCACTCACACAAGTGAGGTACTGTTTTTCTCAGTAGACTTGCGCAACATGTACCGTTTTTCTCGGGAGACTTGGGGGAAACACTGGGTGCTAGGAAATTGGGGTTCCATGCAGAGCCCAGGACTAACAGAAATGCAAGGAAAATATGTTTTTTAGGCACAGTTTGAGCGTTGCACTGTATTATGGGGGGAAAAAACCTGGTGAGAGCTATGGAAGTCACCCCACCCTGGACCCCCCTGGGGGTCTAGTTTTCAAGAATGTGCTGGAGACTTGGGGGATTCACTGGTTGGTAGGAGATTTGTGGGTCCCTGCAGATTCCAAGACTTTTCTTCACATAAATGCAAGAAAAATGGGTTTTTTTCAGGCAAAGTTTGCAATTAGAAAGGGTTTGTGGGTAAAAACAAACAAACATCTGAAGCGATCCTCGCAGGTCACCCCATCCAGCACTCCCACAGGTGTAGCTGTAAAAGATTTGCTGGTTTCTTAGCTTTCCCAAGGTCCCGCCTGACCTGGAGCCCAAAATCCACAGCTAGCCGCCTTGTTTAAAAAAAAACCCCAACAAAAACATGGATTCTGCGGGACGAAATAAGTCACCAAGGTCATGTTTTGGGGCGTTTTGTGTCGCAGGCACAAGGCCCACCCGCTAGTGGGGTACAATTTATGTAGGGAGACATGTGGGACTAAAAAAATAAAGTAGAACATTTGTTATTATCAATCGAATAACTCCAAGTTTGTGCCTTTCAAATGTAAGCAAGTGTGTAACAAAGAAGACATTTTTCAAAATGCCCTTTGAAACAGGCTATGTACTGCTTAATTCAGAGATGCGCAAACAACCACTGCTCAGTTTCTGGTGTACATTTAAGAAATACAGAGTTTTTCTTCATCCCCATGTTCTATACTCTATAATTTACCATATGAAATGATGTATAGTCAGTACACAATGCAAAACCATTGTAAGATTCAGCTTGGTTGTTGACTCTGGGTACCTCGGGTTCTTGGAGAACCTGCAACCCCCCCCCCCCCCCCAAAACTGTAGCTATATTTTGGTTCATTTCTCGGTCCTCTCCAGGTACCACTGCAATTCCGGGGGATGTTGGGAAAAAATTACGTAAAATTGGTGTGGATAGTTATGAGGAAAAAGGTTATGGAGGCCCAAGCGAGAACCATCCCAAATAGGCAAACGAAGGTTTAGAGGGGTTATTGGCACCAAGCAGCAAAAGCGTTTAAGGCCCCCTCCGAATCTCTTAGAAATTCAGGGCATAGGAAAAGTCAGACACTTAATGAATGCTGCATGTAATATATGACTGACTTTTTAAGCATATATGGGAAAGCCCACTCTGTTCAATATTTTTGATTTTAGTTTGTGGCTAGAAAGTGTTCATCATATAACACATTTTGGAGCCAACAAGTCTGAAAAGATTTGTTCAGTGCAATACAAATATATATAGCAATGACAAAATTATTATGCGCCTGGAGAGTAGCTAGATTTCAAACTTTATGCATTTAACCACATAAGTCAAGATTTTATTTCATTCCACACAGATTTACTGTAACACTCCAACAAGAACTAGGACTGATGTTTAAGTAAAATGAACAGAACGAGCTATGCACCTGCCCAACATATACGATGGGTGTGATTTACAGTTTGGCAGACTGTTTACCAAGTCCACCTTATTACAAGTACATTATATCCTATGGTACTTGTAATAAAGCGGATGGAATATCGATGATGTTTATGACAGAGCAACTCGTCTGACAAACTGTAAAGAAGGCTCTAGATCTTTAAAAGTTCATGTTTTTGCAGTCAGATAAGTTACTGCATTGTCAACATTTTATAAAAACGTAAGCAAATACTGCCTAACCGGACCTACTAGTCCATGGTATGTTGAACTACTCCTTCAGTGATTATTTGCGTGGCTAGTTACAGAAACAAGAGAGAAAGCACTTTGTTTAGCACATCCTTCCCATTTACAAATACGTGATAATTTTAAGACGAGTGCTAACTATCTAATATGCCATAGTTATGGAAAAGATATGCTGGGCACTTCTGCTTAAGTTCAAAAATATATATATTGTGCACATACGGAAAATTATATTTGTGTGGATATATATATATATATATATATATATATATATATATATTTTTTTTTCTAATCATCCATATTTGTACTGTACATTTATACAAAAATACAAAATCAATGTTCTTTCGACATAGTGTCATTATAACATCACTGATGACTTTGGGAGATATCTCCTATTGGTGAAAATATGTAAAATCATATATGGCATAGACGATATTTGAATATTTGGGGCACTATGCCATATATATATTTTGGTGTCTTAAGCTTATGTATAGACTTTCTGTATCAATGGCAAACTGTGTGATCAAGACAGCTTTTGCTGTCGAAACGCGTAACCTTTGCGTAATAAACTGTGGTTTATCCTGAGTGAGAGTCTTTTCTGTGAAGAAAACTGCTGTGGAATATGTAACCGCCGAGAGACCTGCTCGGCTTTTACTCGCCGCGGACTTCGTGTAAACGGGTCACTTTGGAGGAATATTATATATATATATATATATATATATATATATATATATATATATATATATATATATTACCTACTGGCGGTCGCCAGTAGGTATATATAGTTAGGATTTTTTTGAATAGGGATTTCTGAAAATTCTATGTTGAATAACATTGGCGTTGATGGACGGAATTGGCTGAAATTTTCAGGAAAATGGCACATTTTGTTTCTGAGCGTCCCCTGAAAGTTTGGGGGGGTTTCGTCAAGCAGGGGCCGAGAAAAAAGGGGGGTCCCAAAACGTGTTTTAGGTCTCGCCTGTCAATGCGCATGCGCATTGAGCAGAGCGAGACTATGGCGGCTTAAACAAAGCTTACCGAGATCAGGCGATTCCCAGGCGATTTCTTGCAGTGCATGTGAAAGCGCGTGCACAATGCCACCAGCTGCTTGCCTCGCATTATCACATCAAAGGCGGCCGCATCTCAGGCCCCTGCTGCTTCACACCCTCATGCCGCTCTCCCCGCTCCGCCCCCTCCCCTGCCCGTCGTGTCGCATTTCTCCTCCGCCGGCTGTACTTTCAAGGCCGTCTCTCGTGTTTCCAAAGTGGCATTCATTTATCTTGTACATGTTTACACATTATGAGCGCTACACTTTGCTGCGACGGGTGCCGATAATGTTCTTTGTTTTTTCCATCATCTTAAATGGGAAAAGTCGATTTTACCTTTGCAGCAGTTCTAGGTTTTAATTTGTATTTATTTTGTGGACAATTGTATATAGCGCTAACTTTGCCCTCACGTATTGCACCGTTTTACATGGCCACAAGTTAGATTACAGAAACCCGACCTTTATGTTTCTTTGTGAACTTGCGCTATGATTCGAACTTCTTTCCTGTAAACTCCAAAGTCGTCACCTTTTGCCTTATGCTACAATGTTGACCATGTTTACTATTTGTATAGCTAAGCCTTCGTTTTTTTTTCTAAATATTTGTGCTGTGGCAACCATTGATGCGGCCGCATCTCAGGCCCCTGCTGCTTCACACCCTCATGCCGCTCTCCCCGCTCCGCCCCGTCCCCTGCCCGTCGTGTCGCATTTCTCCTCCGCCGGCCGTACTTTCACTTTGACGGCCGCAGGTCGTCTCTCGTGTTTCTCCTTGTTTTTATTAGCTCTTCCCTCCAACACAAATATAGGTTATAGTTCCACCTTTGCAGGTACAAACATGTTTTTGCAGTGGAATGCGTAATTTTCCAAAGTGGCATTCATTTATCTTGTACATGTTTACACATTATGAGCGCTACACTTTGCTGCGACGGGTGCCGATAATGTTCTTTGTTTTTTCCATCATCTTAAATGGGAAAAGTCGATTTTACCTTTGCAGCAGTTCTAGGTTTTAATTTGTATTTATTTTGTGGACAATTGTATATAGCGCTAACTTTGCCCTCACGTATTGCACCGTAGCCACAGTGATCACAAGGTTGTCCATAATTACAGAATGGTGAGCCAGGGCTGTGACACAATTCTGCTCCCTGAAAGCCGCAATCGTTTGTCTTCTGCTACAAATTAGCACATACGAACAAAAGCGTATTTTTTTTATATAGCAAAGCTTTATTTTTTTGTTAAATCTTTATGTAGGAACAACTATTGACAAAGCTAATAGGCATGGCTGCTTTTTGGTGTGTTTCCACTTGTGTTACATATATGGATACGCTGGCAGGAGTAGAAACATGATAGTTTGGCGGCACACTATCCACCACATCCACCACCACCACCACATCCAACACATCCACCACCACTTCCACCACCACCGCATCCACCACCACATCCACCATCACCTCGACATCCACCATGACATCCACCGCCACATCCACCACCACATCCACCACATCCACCACCACATCCACCACATCCACCACCACCACCACATCCACCACCACCACCACCACCACATCCACCACCACCACATGCAACACCACTGCATCCACCACCACTGCATCCACCACCACTGCATCCACCACCACACCTACCACATCCACCACCACAGACCACCACATCCACCACCACATCCACATCCACCACCACCGCATCCACCACCACCACCGCATCCACCACCACCACATCCACCTCGTCCACCACACCCACCACCACATCCACCACACCCACCACCACACCCACCACCACATCCAACACATCCACCACCACTTCCACCACCACCGCAACCACCACCACATCCACATCCACCACATCCACCACATCCACCATCGCCTCGACATCCACCATGACATCCACCACCGCCACATCCACCACCGCCACATCCACCACCGCCACATCCACCACCGCCACATCCACCACCGCCACATCCACCACCGCCACATCCACCACCACCACATCCATCACATCCACCACCACTGCATCCACCACCACATCCACCACATCCACCACCACTGCATCCACCACCACTGCATCCACCACCACCGCATCCACCACCACCACATCCACCACCACCACATCCACCACCACCACATCCACCACCACCACATCCACCACCACTGAATCCACCACCACATCCACCACACCTACAAAATACACCACCACACCGACCACCACGTCCACCACCACATCCACCGCATCCACCACATCATCCACCACCACTACATCCACCACCACCGCATCCACCACCACCGCATCCACCTCCACCGCATCCACCACCACCGCATCCACCACCACCACCGCATCCACCACCACCACCGCATCCACCACCACCGCATCCACCACACCCACCACCATCACTTCCACCACCACATCCACCACCACCACATCCACCACCACCACATCATCCACCACCACCACCACCATATCCCCCAGATCCACCACCACCACATCTATATATGTATGTGTGTGTGTGTGTGTGTGTGTGTGTGTGTGTGTGGCTCTGTGTGTGCGTAGGTGCAAATGCAATGTTCTTGGATTTTCGTCACAATAAAATACACTGAACATAATCTTCACAAAAGTTATTTACAAACGTTTAAGCTATTGCCATTATAAATTACAATAAATTTTATTTAAGTAATAATTATTTACAAAATTAAAAGCCATTGTTATTTGTAATATCAATACATCTAAGTCACGTAAATACAACACACATTGCATTACAAATGCTATAGGTGTCACATTTGCGAAAGTTAAAACTATTGACATTGTAACTGACAAAGGTATTAATTTTGCTATTTTCAAAACCAACACATAAATAAAAAGTCAAACTTTCCTAATGCGAGACCTATTGCATTTCCAATGCTTGTTTAACATTGAGTTTTCCATAGGGCGGTTGGACTCACTTTTAGCTCGAATGGCTGAATGGATTTCCACAAAACTTGGCAAAATTGTAGGGACTGGTAGCCCGATGTGCCTTTGCTATGTCTCAAGATATATGCTCCAGTGGTTTTTATGAAAATTAACTTTGAAAAATATATATTGGGCTACATTGGGCTATATAGATGTTAGAGTCCAAATGTAGCCCAATGTAGCCCAAAGATGGCCACCAGAGACAAAAAAAAAACAAATGTAGCCCAAATATCAGCCAGATGTAGCCCAACTATAGCCCAGTGACAGAATGTCCCAGAGTGTTCTAAAGAACAACTAGAGCGCTAACAGTCTTACTTATGACAAAAGTATGGCACACCTGAAGTCATCTTGATTGGAATAAAGTGTTAACACTTAATACATTTAATTTGCAAAGGAACAAAATGAGGGGGTTCATTTTGCCATAGAAATTATGATTAGTGCTGAAGAAAGAAAAATTAGGGCACATTTTGAGTGACTTCTCAAATCCTCTTATATGTCATTAAAAAAATTCTGATATGCAGTCTCCCAAGATGGCCACCAGAGACAAAACAGCCCAAATGTAGCCCAAATATCAGCCAGATGTAGCCCAACTATAGCCCAATGACAGAATGTCCCAGAGTGTTCTAAAGAACAACTAGAATGCTAACAGTCATACTTATGACAAAAGTATGGCACACCTGAAGTCATCTTGATTGGAATAAAGTGGTAACACTTAATACATTTAATTTGAAAAGGAACAAAATGAGGGTTTTCATTTTGCCATAGAAATGTTATATATATATATATATATATATATATATATATATATATATATATATATATATATATATATATATATATATATATATATATATATATATATATATATATATATTCACTGAAAAAACCATAGGTTATAGACAATATATAGTTAGGAATTAGCATTTACAAAACCTTCAAAATTCACTGAAAAAACCATAGGTTATAGACCATATATAGTTAGGAATTAGCATTTACAAAACCTTATTTTACTCACACAAAACCATTGAAATTCGCATATATAGTTAGTTGCACTAACTATATATCGCGCACCCGCAATCCACTGCTGATCATGTCACATATTACATCATTCATGACATGGTCAGTGACATCTCAAATGACATCACTGATGGCATCACTGATGACATCACTGATGGCATCACTGATGACATCTCTGATGACATCTCTGATGACATCACTGATGACATCACTGATGACATCACTGATGACATCACTGATGACATCACTGATGACATCACTGATGACATCTCATTTGACATTACTGATGACATCATTCATGTGATAATACGATGAACCTCTTCAGACTCTAATATAACCTTAGATACACTCAGTGTAAACACACACTCACAGACTGTCACTCATCCATGGAGTTACTCACACACCTAGTCAGTCATGCAAAGAATCAATCACACCTCCATTTCCTCAACTATACAGTTATACACACCTTACTTATTCAAAACATATACTAACACATATTTACTCTCTTATACAATCCCTGATACAAGTTCACAATGATCCATACAGCCACTCACACATTCACTGGCTCTTATGCACAGTTATTTATATATGTCAACTCTCACATGTACTGTGTTTTACATATGTACTTACTTGGACATATATGCACTGAGATATCCATTCACTCACCAATACACTCATGCACACAGTCAACCGCCCATACAGCTGTTTCCACATGCACTTTTGAACCCATACATCTAGTGAATCAACTTCTCACACATCTATGCACAGAGTCATACACCTCCCAGCCACCCACACACACACTCAGTCTCCCATACAAATACTTGGGCAACCAATCAATAACCCATATAGTTACTCATATAGCTACTGATCAACACATGCAGCAGTTTACAGAACAACAGACATAATGATGCACAAATTAAGACAGTTTAGTCACTAACCCATGCACTCAGTGAGACACATTTAATCACTCACTCATACAGTCAGTCATGCACCTACTAAATCCTTCATCCAGACACTTATACATCCACTCATTCTTCAATATGTAAGACATATTTTAACTTTACAGAAACATACAGTCACTGGATGTTGTCATCAGTGATGTCATTTGAGATATCATCAGTGATGTCATCAGTGATGTCACTGACCATGTCATGAATGATGTAATATGTGCCATGATCAGCAGTGGATTGCGGGTGCGCGATATATAGTTAGTGCAACTAACTATATATGCGAATTTCAATGGTTTTGTGTGAGTAAAATAAGGTTTTGTAAATGCTAATTCCTAACTATATATGGTCTATAACCTATGGTTTTTTCAGTGAATATATATATAGATATATAGATATATATATACATATACATATGAAATATAGCTTGCTTCCCATTCAGGACTGCGCACATTACTCTTAGGTAGAGCAAATAAGTCCGGTAAATTGCTCAAGCATGCCTCGCAAAATCTATAGGATTTCATCAGGTGAAGGTATAGCCTGAAATGCAAAGAATATTAAAAAAAAAAAAAAAAACATCATATCATACTGCGACTAAAAACAAACGCATTGGTGAAGTTGATACCAAAACAGAGGAGTATTACTAATTTCAAAGTCCATAAACATGAAGTTCAATAGAACTTACAGATGGACTCACTGTACCTTGGTAGAATCGGCTGTCACAAATTCTGCATTGAATATAATTTCATTGGAACGACATCGGCTTTTCATATCAAGATACCGCTGCTTGCACTGCTGCACTGACACATCCGCAATATCTGCCAAAAGAAAATGCACATACTTTTTTCATTTTAAACGTTAGCAAGAAGGATTATAGTACAGTTAAAAAAAAAACAACACTTCCCACTCCAAGTTATCCCGGACAGAACAAACAACTTCTCCTTCAGAAAAATAACTAAAAACTCACCTTTCTTAATTTTGCCTTCAAACACTCATCCATGTCAAAAAGTGTCTGGAGTTGATTCAGTTGAAACAACTGTGCTATACAAGACTCTGCTTATCAATAGGTCTGGTCTACTATCATGCAGAGACTGAGAGACTGATCACAGACCTACGATGGGACAAAGACAACGCGGAACTCAACCTAAACCTGACTCGTGTTTACAGTCACGTTCCTCAGTTCAACCATTGCTTGTTCTGCACAAATTATGATTTAGTCTTTATTTAGCACTACGTCACCTGTTCCAATCACTCTAACAGTGTTGCTGATCTATGTCCATGTTACATAATCAGACAAGATCACTCATGGAAGTGGACTGCAGAAACACTGGTACAGTGCAGCAGTACTTCTTGTCGATTTACTAAATAATCAAGGCAATATACTGTGGAGACAAACATGTCAAACAGCAAAAGAATCAGCATAAAATATAGAAATAGTGTGTTAAAGCAGTAGAGTTCAACAAGGATGATAAATTTAAGGCACCAAGATGGTAATTGTGATAAAAAAGTCTAACATATGATTTATTAAAGAGTGCTGATAACTAGGCAGAGCTCCACTTGGCTCCACTTGTATAGACAAACAGCAGATTAACTGAATTTTCATTATTTGCGTTTAAAGTTTAGAACACTATGTAAACTTAGATATTTGGACAATGACGTTGGAATGCGGACAGTTTTAGTAAATATATTTAAAGACCACAGCTGTTGGTGCCTGAACCCATCCATAGGACTCATGCCAGATTTATGGGTGCTGCAAAACAAGCATTTGAAGATGCAAGAAAAAATAAGCACTGACAAAGCTAATAGGTTTTGCCTATGAGAGATTCTTGGCTTTGCTAATGTTTTTTAGCTATGTTGCAAATTTTTATTTATTTATTTATAGACTTATACCGCGCTAGGACTCGACTCCCGAAGGAGTATCTCCGCGCCTCTGGCAACATCTAAGAGCAATGAAACCCAAACATGTAACGGTCATCCATAGATGGATGGCCTAATCCTGAAAGAGAAAGGTTTTTAATTTTTTCCTAAAAGGAAGGTGTTCTGTGCATAGTTTGAGTTCCATGGGGAGATCATTCCATAGCTTTGGGCTTACCACTGACAGAGCTCTGCCCCCTTGTCTTGTCTTATTAAACTTGGGAACACATAGTAATTGTTGATCTCCAGATCTAAGAGATCTAGAGGGGACATATGAGTTAAACTTTTTAGTCAGGTAATCGGGACCATTCCCTGTGAGACATTTATGAATGATACAGCATACTTTAAACCTCACCCTCTGTTTCACTGAAAGCCAGTGGAGTTTGGTCAGCAGAGGTTTAGATGGAGTTCGAGCAGGGACATTAAGAACAAGACGTGCGGCGGTGTTTTGCACAACTTGTAATCTTGCAATAATCCCCTCGTTGGCAGCTAGCAGCAATCCGTTGCAATAGTCTAATCTACTCAACACGAGTGATTGTACCAGAGTTCTTCTGGTAGTATCAGGGAGCAGGGGGAACACTTTCCGGAGAAGCCCAATAACATGGAAACAGGAGCCAACCACTTGATTTCCATGTTGTTTCAAGGCAAGCTCCTGATCCAAGTTTACTCCAAGATCTTTTACAACCTGTTTGGGCTCAGGGACTGGGCCGAGATCTTGAGGCCACCAGTAAGGAGTCCACAGGCGTTTAGCTTCCCCGAAAAGCATCACTTCCGTTTTGGAGACATTGCACTGCAGGAAGTTTACTGCCATCCAATGTGCCACCTCTTTCATCCCCCTGGCAAAGGAGTTTCGCACTTCTGATGTCATCGTTTTAAACGGAAAGAGGAGTTGAGTATCGTCCGCATACGATACCGGGATGAAGCCGTGGGATCTCATGATGTTAGCTAGGAGGGCCACATAGATGTTAAATAACGTGGGGCTCAAACAAGAGCCCTGTGGCACCCCCTTTGAGATCTCTACCTCCTCCGACCGATACGGACCCAAGATGACACTCTGGGTACGCTTTGTAAGAAAACTCCTTAGCCAGGCCAACGCCTTCCAGCCCGATGTCAGTTAGTCTGGAAATCATGATGTCATATGATACAGTGTCAAACGCCGCTGACAGATCTAAGAGCACCAGGATAACAGAAGAACCACTATCCTGTAGCATACGAAGATCATCAGCGACGGACAGCAAGGCAGTCTCGGTGCTATGTCTCGGCCTGAACCCAGACTGAGAGGGATCTAGCCCCCCTGCACTTTCGATATAATTTGACAGGTGCTTATTAACAAACTTCTCAGTAAGCGTCCCAACTAAGGGGAGAAGTGAGATTGGTCTCAAATTTGTCAATTCAGTCAAAGGGATGGTGTTGTTTTTCCTCAGAGGTCTCACAAGTGCATGTTTCCAATCTGGGGGGAACTTCCCCTGTGCTCAAGGACATGTTAACTATGTGTCGAATTCCTGTACCCAGATCATTAGCCAATGTTGGCATGATGCGAGCCGGAATGATATCTGAGGGGCACCCGCTCTTTGAGTAGTTAGGGCAATTACCTCCTCCGTTGATATGGGGGGGAATTCTGCAAGCTTACCAACGCAGTTCATATATACTCCAGTGAGTGACTGAGCAGTGTTGTCAGCTGTAGCCATATTATTACTATTGTTCTTGGAGGCCAGTATTTTGTCATATATTCCCTCAATCTTTCTAATGAAGAACTGAGAGATGTTATTACAAAGTTCCTGGGATGCTATCTCCACGGTCTCACAAGCAGCAGGCTTAATGAAGGTTTGTAGCACTTGATATAAAACTTTTACATTTTTACCTGCTGCTAGTAATTGGGCTGCAATATGATGTTTTCGTGCGGCCCGAATGGCTTTATGATAGCTTTTTAAAGAAATCCTGTTTTTTTCCTTATCCTCAGTCTTGCGAGTGATCCTCCATAGTTTTTCTAACTTTCTCATAGTTATTGTTAATTGTCTCAAGTCATCCGTATACCAGACTTCTTGTTTGGGGGCGGGTCGGGGTTTAAATGTTCTTAAAGGCACAGCGTGGTTTATAGCCACTGTCACTGCTTCATCAAACCTTCGCAGTGCCGTAGTAACATTGCCCCCACATTCATCCCAACTGGGTTCAATGTATTTCCCCTTAAAACCCTCTAGTGTTAGTTTATGCCAGGGTCTCCTAATGTCAGCCATCACCCTGTGAATGGCCTTTGGTTTATGGTTGGTACAGGTGTAAAAACTGATGATGGAATGGTCTGTCCATTCCACCTGGGTAGGCGGCATGCATTTTATGTTAGTTGAATTGGACAATATTAAGTCCAATGTGTGGCCTGCCAGATGTGTGGGTCCCTGATTTATCATTTTTAGCCACAATGTGCCCAGATCAGTTAGTAAAGTCTGAGCCTCAACACAATTGGCCATTTCGCTGTGGACGTTGAAATCCCCTACCAGGATGAAGTCCGAATTCTCCTGCACGTGAGGTGCCAAAGCTTCAACCAGTTGAATAGAAAAATTCTTACTCGGGCCTGGGGGGAGATAGACTAAAGCTCCCTTCCTGGTTTCCCTTGAGCTAGGATTAATTGTAAAGATCAGGAGCTCCATCTGGGGAGAGCACATAGTTTCAGTAATAACAACATCCATCTCCTGTCTGAACACAATGGCTATCCCCCCTCCTGTTTTAATTGGACGGTCCAACCTCACCATTTTATATCCTTGTGGTACCCCAAGTGTTATGGCCGGGACGGTATGAGGTTTCAACCATGTCTCAGTGAGAAAGCATAGATGGGGTCTCTCAGATGTTATGAGATCCCATACTTGAGTTGCATGTCTGGCTAAAGAGCGGATGTTACACAAGGAATATGCTACTTACCAGTATGCATCTGTTCTTGGCATAGAGGGCTGCAGAGTGGTACATTTATGAATAGATCGCCATCTGGTGTTGGGCTCGGATGATTGCACTTTGTTTTTCTTCTGGAGAAGTCTTTGTCGTCATAGGTGACTCCTCCTCTCGGTGTTAGTGCGCATGGGCATCGGCTCCATCCTTAGATTGTTTTGCCATAGTAGGGTTAGATGGAGTAGTGTAGTGTAGTACATAAAGATATGCCCATGTAAATGTATCTAAATAAGATAATGTTGGGACAGACACAGGTTTCCGGGGAGGCAGGGAGGGCATGTACCACTCTGCAGCCCTCTATGCCAAGAACAGATGCATACTGGTAAGTAGCATATTCCGTTCGAGGCATATGGGCTGCAGATGGTACATTTATGAATAGATTGTACAGCAGTTACCTCCCTAGCGGTGGTCACCAGTGTCTGTCGCAACTGTCTGAAATAGAGTTTTTAATACAGCTTGGCCCACTCTGGCTTGTTGTGCAGCCTGTACATCAACACAGTAGTGCTTTGTGAATGTATGTGGTGTAGACCAAGTTGCTGCTCTACATATGTCATCTAGGGGAATGTTCCCTAAGAATGCCATAGATGCTCCTAGTTTTCTTGTGGAATGAGCTCTAGGAGGAACAGTTAATGTTCTCTTTGCTTTAATGTAACATATTTGTATACATCTTACAATCCATCTTGCGATGCCTGCTTTAGAGATAGGATTGCCCTTATGTGTTGGGGAAAATGCTACAAATAGTTGTTTAGTTTTCCTGAAGTCTTGTGTTCTTTCTATGTAGTATGAAATGGCTCTTTTAACATCTAGTGTATGTAGAGCCCTTTCTGCCACCGTCTGTGGCTTTGGAAAGAAGACTGGTAATTCCACTGGCTGATTGATGTGGAATGCTGAAATTACTTTAGGCAAGAACTTTGGGTTTGTTCTAAGAACCACTTTATTCTGGTGTATCTGTAGGAATGGTTCTTGTATTGTTAATGCCTGTAACTCGCTTACTCTTCTGAGTGAGGTAATGGCTATAAGGAATGCCACCTTCCATGTAAGGAATTGTATTTCGCACCTATGCATAGGTTCGAAGGGTGGCCCCATTAGTCTGGTGAGTACTACGTTGAGGTTCCAGACTGGGGAAGGTGGTAATCTTGGTGGAATGACTCTTTTAAGACCTTCCATGAATGCTTTTATCGCTGGTACTCTGAACAGTGATATGCGCTGCCTGTTTTGTAGGTATGCTGCTATAGCTGCTAGATGTACTCTGATAGATGTGTACGCTAGATTACATTGCTGTAAGTGTAACAAGTAGCAAATAATCTCCCTTGTTGATACGTCTAGAGGGTTGATATTGTTATTAGTGCAGTGTATAGCAAACCTCTTCCACTTAGCTGCATAGCATGCTCTGGTGGTTGGACGTCTCGCTTGTTTAATTATTTCCATGCAATTTGGGGGGAGATCTAAGTACCCAAATTCTAGGATTTCAGGAGCCAGATCGCTAAGTTCAATTGAGTTGGATCTGGGTGCATTATTTCTCCATGGTTCTGTGTAAGGTGCATGGGTAGAATTCGTAGCTTTTGATGTGGCACTTGTGAGAGTTGCAGGAGCGTGGTGAACCACGGCTGTCTTGCCCACGTGGGTGCTACTAGTATCATGGTCATTGAATGTTGTTGCAGTTTCCTGACCACTAATGGGATTAGTGGGAGAGGGGGAAAAGCGTATGCAAATTTGTTGGACCAATTTATCCATAACGCATTGCCCTGCGACAGGTGATGTGGGTACCTGGACGCGAAGCTTTGGCATTTTGCGTTCTGATGAGTGGCAAATAGGTCTATCTCTGGTTGTCCCCATCTTTGGAAGAATGGCTGCAGTATTTGTTGGTGCAGTTCCCATTCGTGTATTTGTTCCGACTGTCTGCTTAAGATGTCTGCTATCTGGTTTTGAACTCCTGGTAGGTGTTCGGCTAACAGATAGATGTTTTGAGGAATGGCCCATCTCCAAATCTCCTGTGCTAGTCTGGATAATTGGAGAGAGTGCGTCCCCCCCTGTTTTTGAATATAATACATTGCTGTCATGTTGTCTGTTCTGATCAGGACTGCTTTGTGGATAACATGTATCTGAAAGGCTTTCAATGCTAGAAACACTGCCAGTAGTTCTAGATAGTTGATGTGCAGTGTTTTTTCCTGCACACTCCACCTTCCTTGTACTGTGTATTTGTCCATATGTGCTCCCCATCCGGTGAGCGATGCGTCTGCTGTTATTGTCACCTGTGGAATTGGCTCTAGGAACAACCGCCCCTTGGTAATGTTTGTTCTGTTCCACCACTTCAGAGAGCGGTGTGTGCGGTCGTCTACCAACACCAGATCCGTAATCTGTCCTTGAGCCTGATTCCACTGTGTCGCTAAGCATTCTTGTAGCGGACGCATTTGTAGTTTTGCATATGGTATTAGCAGTATGCAGGATGACATCATGCCTAGTAGCTGCATGAACACTCTTGCTGTTAGTGAGTGTTGTGGCTGAAATCTCTGAATGATTGTAAGCATTGCTTGGACTCTTATTGGGTTGGGGTACACTTTGGCTTTTTCTGTGTCTATGGTAGCCCCCAGATATTGTTGAACTTTGTTTGGTTGTAGGTGTGACTTTGTGTAGTTCACCGTGAACCCTAGCTGGTGTAGTAGCTGAATTGTCTTTTGTGTGTGTTGCAGACACTCCTCTTGCGACCTGGCTTTTATTAGCCAGTCGTCCAAGTATGGGAAGACATGAATTTGTTGTCTTCTTAGGTGAGCTGCTACCACTGCCAGGCATTTTGTGAACACCCTTGGTGCCGTCGTGACACCAAATGGGAGGACTTTGAACTGATAATGTTGTCCTTCTACCACAAACCTGAGGTATTTCCTGTGGGCTTTGTGAATAGGGATATGAAAGTAAGCGTCTTTTAGATCCAGTGTAGAAAGAAAGTCCCCTTTCTTCAGTAAAGGAAGTACTTGTTGGAGCGTGACCATGTGGAAATGTTCCGAATTTATGTATGCGTTGAGAGGTCTTAGGTCCAGTATTGGCCTTAGAGACCCGTCCTTTTTGGGGATTAGGAAGTATAGGGAGTATACTCCTGTTCCCTGTTGGTGCTGTGGAACCTTCTCTATGGCATGCTTTTCTAGCAGTGATATTACTTCCTGTTTTAACAGTGTCAGGTGATCTTGTTTCATTGGACGCTGTTTGGGGGGGATGTTTGGTGGGGTAGCTGTGAGTTCTAGGCAATAACCATGTTGGATAATTTGTCTTACCCACTTGTCTGATGTGATGTTTTCCCAGACAGGTAGGAACTGTGATAGGCGTCCCCCTACCGGTGTTATATGGTCTGGGGGAAGCTCTATGAAGTCACTGTTTTGGGGTTGGAGAGTTGCGGTTGTTGTTGTTTCCGCGACCTCTACCCTTGTTGTTGTTACCCCTGTATCCACCTCTAGAATTACCTCTGGGTGATGTAGGTGTAAAAGAGGTTTGCTGTTGGTTTGTACCTGTACTTTTGGATCCTCCTCTATAGGTGGATCTACGAAAGGAACCTCTTTGTGTCGGCTGCTGCAATGCTCCCATTGATTTAGCCGTTTCTGTATCCTTTTTCATTTTTTCTAGGGCCTCATCTGTCCCTGTGCCAAAAAGTGTTTTCCCATCAAAAGGTTGATTAAGTAACGAGGTTTGTACCTCTTGTTTGAATCCTGACACTCTGAGCCATGCATGTCTCCTTAGCATGATGCTTGTATTTGTCGACCTTGCCGCAGTTTCTGCCGCGTCTAGGGCGCACTTTATTGAAGTGTTAGTAATTAACTACCCTTCTTGTATAAGTTGATCAGCTCTCTTTTGATGTTCTTTAGGGAGATGTTTGATGAGTGTTTCTAACTCATCATAATGCGCTCTGTCATACCTTGCAAGTAGTGCTTGCGTATTAGCTATGCGCCAACTGTTTGCCGCTTGAGATGCTACTCTCTTGCCAGAGGCATCTATTAGTTTAGACTCTTTGTCAGGAGGTGGCGCTTCTCCCGTAGATAAAGAGTTTGCTCTCTTGCGAGCGTTTGTGACCACTAGTGAGTCTAGAGGAATTTGTCCCTTAATGTATATTGGGTCTTTTGGAGCTGCCCTATATTTTTTATCAATTCTTGGGTTCAATACCCTAGCCCTCACTGGGTCTTTGAATATCTCTGATGTATGACTGAGAAGGCCTTTTAGCATTGGTAGTGTTCCTGATGTTCTTTGTGCAGTAGGTAGTGTCTCTAATAAGAAGTCCTGTACTAGAGGTTCTGTATGTAGGTCTACCTTATGAAATGTTGCTGCTCTAGTAATGAGTTGTGCAAACCCAGTATTGTCATCAGGAGGTGAAGGTTTTGAGGGATATGACTCAAGGTCGGTATCATTACCTGATCCCACATTATACTCCTCCCATGGGTCTGCCTCCTCTGGGATTGTGTCCTCATCATCCCCAGGGTGTCCCCCCTCCCCTGTGTCACTTTCTCCATCTGTTGTAGGTGTAGATGGACGTGTGGGAGGAATATCTGGCCTATTGTGAGGAATAGGCGAAGATGGTGTGTGAGGTTTGGGAGAAGGGGGAGGAGTTGTATTCGTCCCCATTGTTCTCTTCTTTGGATGAGCCTTGTCGTCCAAATGTTCATGTTTCCTCTTTTTAGGTAGCTCTGTGACTACCTTGCCAGTCTTTGGGTCAATAAACAAAGTCTTTTGTTTAGGATCCGTTCCGTGTTCCTGTGTCGGTACCGCAGTTTTCGGTTCCGAAAGGTGTCTTTTCTTTGAAATGTCCATTTGTATTTTCGGTGCCGAAGTTTTGTTCGGATCCGACTTCTTCGGTATCGAAGATGTCCCCGGTGTCGAGGGTGTTTTCGGCGCCGAAGCGTGCTTCGGTGTCGACATGGACTGCTTCGACTTCGAGCTTTCCTTGACCTGGTGCTTCGGTGTCGATGTGGTTGGTTTATCGGAACCGGAACCACTATGATGGGGGACCGAGTGTTTCGGTTTCTGTTTCGTTGCCGGGCTCGAAGGCGGGGCGTTGGAAACTTTTTTCGGTTGTCTGACCGGGCTCGAGGGCGGGGTCGACACCGTGCGGGGTCTGTTTTTCGGTAAAGGGACGTCGTCACTCACGGTTTGTTGGACGTCGATTTCCTCGACGTCGGACTCGTCCGCTTCTGACCCCGCCTCGTCGGCCTCTTCTTCCTCCTCTTCTGGTTGCTGGTCCTCGAACAGCTCCGGGATTGCTTGTGACTGCATTCTCGATACCTCGTGTCTTCGGGCTCGACGGTTTCTAATCGTCGACTTTGACGAGAACGCTGCACAGGCCTCACAGTCCCTGGATTCGTGTTCAGGGGACAAGCAGAGGTTGCACACTTCGTGTAGGTCCTTGTGTGGGAACTTAGCACCACACGTTGGACATTTTTTGAATGGAGTCCTTTCCATGGACCCCGGGCTGGACTACGTCGAGTTTCTCGTAGTCGTCGTCCTTCGAATCGCGTCGGTATGGAGTGAAGTCGCGTTCGATAACGATACCGTCGATTTGGAAAGGAATACGCGCCGGTTATAACCTTCTTTGTTGAAGTCGGTCCGGAGCGCTTCGATCCTCATCCGAACCCGATGGCGGAAAAAAACAATCTAAGGATTGAGCCGATGCCCATGCGCACTAACACCGAGAGGAGGAGTCACCTATGACGACAAAGACTTCTCCAGAAGAAAAACAAAGTGCAATCATCCGAGCCCAACACCAGATGGCGATCTATTCATAAATGTACCATCTGCAGCCCATATGCCTCGAACTAAGCTTTTACAATTAAGGGATAGGTCCTTGAATGGAGTGTCAATCAGTTCTGCAGAATGTATAATAGGAGCCAATGACCGAGACCCTAGCTGACTTGGTCCGGTTTTAGCGCAGATAGAAAATTGGTCATGACACATCCAAAAAGAGAAAGGACCTTCTAGTTTATTTCCCACCTTATGAGTACATGGTATAGGAATGCACCTACCAATATCCAATAGTGTCTGGCTGGTATATGTAAATCTACTACGAGTGATACAATCCGCCATAGCCCTCTGCCCCTGGCCCCGTTCGGTCGCGGACGGGCGCAGACGGGCTAGTCTTCGGCTCGTCTTAGGCGCAGGATTATGCGCAGGATTAGGCGCAGGATTAGGCGCAGGATTAGGCGCAGGATTAGGCGCCACACTGCGCGTCAACACTGCGCGTTGGAGCAGACGAGTTGCTTTATACCCCTCGAGTAGGGGAGAGCTAGAGCGCTAACCGCTCGCCTCCCTGAATGTGCCTGGCTCTGCCCCGCCTTCCGCACCCGTGATTGGATGGAGGGTCGGACCGGGCGTGCAGGCACAGGTCGAGCTGCCTTTTGAGATGATCCCTCAGTGTGTGCTAGTAAGTGACATTTCAGAACAGCGTGACACTAATCAATTCTGTTAATACCCAGTTGCAATGCCAGTACAATTTTAAAATAGAATACACTTTTTCAAAATTAAAATTCCTTTTCGCTCACGGAGCCGATTTAAAATTAAAACATAGAGAGAGCAACTATGCTCGAAGTATGGTGCCAAGCGGAGTCGGGAGGAAGCTGCCACCGTCCCCCTTACCGCAAAAACGTGCGCCTCCTCGCTAACTTTATACCCCTCGAGTAGGGGAGAGCTAGAGCGCTAACCGCTCGCCTCCCTGAATGTGCCTGGCTCTGCCCTGCCTTCCGCACCCGTGATTGGATGGAGGGTCGGACCGGGCGTGCAGGCAACAGGTCGAGCTGCCTTTTGAGCTGATCCCTCAGTGTGTGCTAGTAAGTGATATTTCAGAACAGCGTGACACTAATCAATTTTGTTAATACCCAGTTGCAATGCCAGTACAATTTTAAAATAGAATACACTTTTTCAAAATTAAAATTCCTTTTCGCTCACGGAGCCGATTTAAAATTAAAACATAGAGAGAGCAACTATGCTCAAAGTATGGTGCCTAGCGGAGTCGGGAGGAAGCTGCCACCGTCCCCCTTACCGCCTGATGACTGAAAGTAATGTAAAAAAAAGTTGTATGACAGCCCGCGTGATTACGTTATAGCGCTTTTTATTTTCAGTTATGCTGCACTGAAGCTAATGCTGCTGCATATTTTGGCTAAAAAACATTGACAAAACCAATAGATCTCGCATAGGTGAGACCTATTCTTTGCCAATGCTTGGTATGGAATGCCATATGTTAAGGTATAAGTATTTATATAGTGTTTACAATGGCTGAAGTTCTAAAGTTATACAAAAGACATTGCCCTTGCCAAGGTGCTAGTGTGTCCAGATTCAGAAACATTTTAGGACTGTGAAAATGTACCATATAAATGTGCTGAATGTAACATAAGTTGTATGTAGACAGAAAAGTTCAAAGGGTTACAGCTTTTCCTGCAGTGATGCTTTTGGCTAGGTGTTACTTAGGGTGGAATGGTTACAAAAGAACCAAAAAAGCACTCAACTGCTAGTTTAGTAGTAAACCATAGCAATAATCAATGTTCAGTGTGGTTACTAGAGCTTTTGGCCCCTGTACACCTGTACCATTCAAACCATGGATCTAGTGCCTGCAAGGTACCTGCACTAGTGACTGCTTGATTAGTAGTAACACATAGTAATAATCTGAGTTCAGTAGGTTTCCTACAGCATTTGGTCTGTGTACCACAGCACCTGGTACACCATTCAAACCATTGCCCTGGTGCCTGCAAGTCTACTGCACTTGTGACTGCTTAAGTAGTAAAATATAGTGTAGGAAATTGCCCCCTTTTAGGCCGAGCCTAGAGCGGGAGCGCGCATGCGCTGCTCGCTTTGTGAGGCATGCAATTATCTAGTATGGCGTGGAAGCTCCACCCACTCTTCGCCCAAGTTTTTGATTGGCTCGTGTCATTGACATTCGTAAATGCTGCCCTCTGATTGATTACGAGGCTTGTTAGTCCCGCCTTATTATGGCCATGTTGTTATTTGTATGCTTCCATGACTACGGGCCCCTTTACTTTGAGTGTTGCATGGTATGTGTTATTTAGATTGGGAGCACTATTTTTTTTCTCATGCCTTGCCACCTGCACTCCCGTTCATGCCTTCTTGCTACCCTGCCCCCCCGCACTCCCTTTTGCAATGCAATATGACTCGCGTAAATGCGAGTCCTCTTGTATCGCAAATGCTTGTTTTTTGTAGGAGCGTGAACCGGAGCAAGCGTGTCCGAGGCACGCAGATAACACTTGTCTGAAAGTTTATATTTCATGCACGAATGGCAGCCTGCAGCCGGCTCAGCTGCTCGTTTTATGTTGGGGTCACGTTCCCTCATACGGTCACTGCATTGCCCTCCCACTCGAGATTCAAAGTCTGGAATTTTTCTTACTGTTTTAAATTTATACCAATTGGCCATATTAACTCTTACAGCACCACTGCTACAGACAGGAATTGTATCTTTGTGGAGAAATCACACACTTGCCTAGAAGGATGTGTTCATAATAATCTCGGAGTGTGAATGTAAACAAAGTTGGTCCGTTGAAACATGCATGTGGGTGTGGAAGTCCCCCTGCCAGCCGTGAGGTGCTGGCATGTCTGGGATGGAGCGGGGTCGCTATTTTCTGCCAGGCTGACTTTTCTTTCTCATGTCATCTTGCAGTTTCTGCACATCCCAAACTGAGCTTGACTAGAATGCCCTTTCCTCAGAGCGCCCCGGGCTTTTGCAGCTCGTAGTGTTAGTGTTTTATTTCGGAAGAAGTTGGTCGGGTCCTCAGAAAGAGCAGCCCCTGGCCCACTCTCTTTCTGAGGAGGTCAGAGACGCCCTCCCCCACCCCCTTCCTCTACCCAAACTGAGTTCTCAGGCAGCTGCGTACACTGCTGGGAACTAGCCTGCAGCAGAGACAGATAGACTTATTAGATGTGCATCATACTGCCACTTTCTTTTTAATCAAATTAAAACAAAAAAAGAAACTGGGGGTGGCGGGGAGGGAGTCAATCCCATTTGTATTCTGCTCAATGATGGACCCGGTTCCACTTTTCAACCCCAAGGCAGCGGAGTGGAAATTTTAAGGAGGAAGAGGCACAAAAGCAGAGGATTCCTATAGGCAGATCGGATAATGAAAACCGGGCTCGATGGAAAAGTTAAAGCGCCCTTGTATGCGTTAGGAATTACGGACTTAGATCCAGTGGCTGGGGCGCTTTCCAGCTTTGCTATGTGGAAAATTGTTAGACAGAAGAGTCGCAAGCCACCTCCTCTCTCTGCCCCTCTTCCCACCCTTATCCACTGCCCTCCGCACACACTGTCAGGAATGGTTTCTCCCTGCTTTGCATAGTCTCCATACTTGGCCTGGTAATATGGGAAAATGCAACTGATGAAACTGTTGTGAAAAAAGGGACAGGGAGTTTGAAATAAAAGTTGCTATAGTGGTACGGAGGAGGAGCAAAAAAGCACACAAGACCATGTTGTAGGAAGGTGGATATCTGACTATGGTTACCCCCAAACTTTTTGCCTGGTGTTTAGCTGTTTTTTTTGACATAGTTGGCCTGGGATCCTGCTATTCAGGGTCCCAGGCTAATTGCTCTCTCCTTAAAATGGACTCCATGTACCTTAGGTACATACACAATTGGAATTGGCTCACCTTATTGGCCCCTGTAACAGTGTACCCAGGTACCCAGGGGATAGGTGCTTCCAAGGCCTACCAGGGGCTGCAGCACGTATTGTGCCACCCCTGGCCTGGCCTCCATATTTGACACAACTGGCTGATCACTCAGCTGGGTTAAGTCGGTGTAATCACCCCTTACTTAGGTGTAGTATGCCTATACCTAACCTAAAATGGACACATATGTCCCTATCAGCCACTCCTATGGAAGGCCTCATCAATCCTGGAGGCAGAGTGCTTGGGAATATGTGAGATAGTGCTCTGGCATGAGCTGAGCCTGTCTGCAGCTTTCGGAACCATGTCCTTTAGCTGTTTCATGATACTGCCATACCATATACTCTTAAGTGCATTATGAACCTCGCGGTTAAATGCTATCTTTGGTTTGGCTTTATCAAAACATGTCGAGTAAGGTGTCATACGAATTGGAATACTACCCCCTCGCCAGTTCTGGCGACGGGGGTAGCATTCCACCCTTCTAGAGGGACACGACATGTACCTAGCCTGAACCCCGGTTAAAGTTAAACAGAGCCTCAGCATCACAAAATGGATGCTGCCACCACAGACACAAGTCTGACCTCCTGCTGCTGGGAGTCCTTCCAGCGAGGGCAGCTTGGACAAAGGGTTTCCTGCCTTGGGAGGTGCTAGCACCACCCCAGACAGGATTTTGTGTATTGGGTAGGACAGCGCTGAATAGAATCAGACATGCCTGGGGCACACAAGGTGTCCCTGTGCATAGGCCAGTTCAAACCGGTGCTGGGGCTTTCCTGCCCCAGTCCTGGCGCGAAACTGGACAAAGGAAAGGGGGTGTAACCACTCCCCTTCCTGGTTCCACCCAGAGGAGGGACCTAGTAGGTTATCCGGCCCCCCAGATTCGAATAAGAGTGGGAGATGTGTCCTGAGACTTGAGATCATCCTGAATCAACTTGAAATACAGAAGAAGACTGGACTTCGACATTCTGCTGCACAGAAGACGGAAGAGAATCTCCCTTGTGGCCAAGGAGTGACCACCCTGTGAACACAGGCACCCACCAGCAACTCGACGTCTGCTTTGCCGCCGCCTCCCGCCGGAGCCCGAGCCCAGAGCCTGACAAGACCCAGACTCCCAGACTTCTCACAGCCCGATCCACAGTCCCTGCAAAGAAGGGACCCGTGGAGGCACCGAGAGACGTGGGACCGGACCTCTTGGAAGACCCCCGAAACGCTGACTGCGCAGCATCAGAGGCACCCTCGACGCTGTGCTTTGGGGTTTCAGAAGCCCCAACCTCGAGCAGCCCTTGCACCGAAAATCAGCCCCCCAGCATCTCCACGATCTGCGTGGGGCCCTTTTGCACTGTGCCACTCGACGCGCCATCCCGTCCACTTGCCACGTGGCTAGCGGCCATCTTGGCGACGAAACCTTCAACTTACACTGCGGGTCTGGTTGCTCCAGACTTGCCCTCGCTCCTGTAAAAGGGAGCACCTGCTCTGACCTTGCTGGTCCGAGTAACAAGCCTTTTTCGATTCCTGCGTGGCTTGCATTAGCCAAGGCCTGTTTGCTCCAATCAAGTTGCCGACACCGCCAACAGCGAGAAGCCTGCGTGGGACAGCTCGTGATCGACTCCTGGACGTCCTCGACCCCTCGTGTCCACGTGGCTGCAGAGAGAAGCTACACCTCGACGCCTGTTTGCACCCGACATCGCCTGGTTCCAGTCTGGTTCCACGGTAGTCACTGGCTAGTGACTTTGAACATTGTCCCCTCTGCTTTCAGGTCTTCACCTCTTCAGATCCACCCTTGGATCCACCGGAACTCTTCACATCGAGTCGCCTGCAGCATCTTCAGCTCCAAGCACCATCGACCTGCGTGACGAAACCCGACACTACTTCGACACTGTGCACCCGCTTCCTGTGGGTGAGGTAACTCAGCAACGCTGGTGTTCCCACACTGGTACACACCTCTAGTGTCTGTGTCTAAAGTTTTATCCTTCTAGGTCACTCGGAAGGTTCCTTAATAACTAACTTTGTAACTTTTACGCACCATTGACATTGCATTGGTAAAGCGTGCACTTTCCGCACTGCACCCGAGTCCCGCGGGCCTTTCCCGACTTCTTCACTGCTAGTCCCGAACAGCTCCAGCGATTCCCCAGGCCCTAGGCCTCTTCACTTTCCCCATAGTGGTTCTTATACCACTATTTTAGTATATGGTTTAGGTGGCCCCTAGGGCCCATCCATAATTGTGCAACTTTTGTGTATTTAAACTGTGTTTTGTTTTAACGCATTTGCTTCTGTGCTCATAAAGAGTATCAGGGTTATTTGTAGAAATAAATCTATATATATTTTCAATATATATCTGTGTGGTGTCCTTTCATTTGGTATTCAAGAGATTGTGTATGGTAAAACAGCTTGCTTCACATGCCTTTACAGAGTTTAGCCTAAGACTGCTTAGTCCATGCTACCCCTAGGATAGCTTGTCTATAAGGTTGACTTTACAACCTGCACCATAAGGGGTGCTTGGCATGGTACAAGGTGATCACTAGAACTAGTGAGCATCATATACCAGGCCAACTTCTCACACATGTATTGTGCATACACAATCCCGAAGAATGGGCGGAAACTCTTTGGTTTGCTACTATATTGGCAACACGGTAAGCAAACTCTCTAATTAAATGTGTAATTTTGACACGTTTTATTGTCATAGGATTGAGCATCACAGGAGCCCCTCATTGATTTGAAAGTTATTCCGCTCTTGTTCTTTCTCCCTCATGGCTTTCAAACACTTCTTATTGCTTCAGGAAGCTGAAAGCGTTTCTGATTTTTAATCATCTTATTCGTAGCATATTAAAGTGTGGTTTGAGGACTGTAAGTATCGGGTGTGATGCTGAACATTCTAACGTGTACTTGTGTGTAGATTTTGAACATTTCTTAATTTTTTGTCTGATATGCTAACCGTTTTCGGATTAATTATTAAGGAAATTGTTGGGGCGCAGCACACCGCTTGCAGTCTCCCCAAAGTATGAAATAGTACCTGTTATTTATAGTGCTACGAGGCCACACCTAGTAACTTTAATGTCCGTAGCAACTGTTACCAGCTGTGGTCTACTCTGCCAGCATAGTTGAAGAGACCTTGAGTAAAGGGTAGGTTGATCCTGTAGGAACCGAACTTTAAGATACATTTCTATTATTTGGAAGTTACACTACACTCATCGCTTTAATCAATGTAACCCTGACGTTATTACTAATGACTGAACATCCCGAAATGCACATATTATGGTGCACCGCACTGGTAACACGGGCCCTTGTGATTTTGATGGTGATGTCACTAACACTCTACATGGTTATGCGCTACGTAGTTGAACAATGGGCTACACACATTTTAACTTCGTAAGAACTGTGCATACATTGGCATTACAGCACCATGCTCCTATGAGCACAACATGAAATATAGTGGCATTAATGTATACAGTACAGTGTATTCAAGATGCACTCCATAAATATTATAATTTTATTTAGGAAAAAGCTTTTCTTTTTGTAAGGTTTCTTTTTCTGTTAAAAAAATATACCAGCAGTAGCATAAGTAATAAAATAAAATCCACGAAGCAAGAAAAGGGTGCCGTACCACAGGTGGTTACAAGGTGACCCTGTGGAGTTGTAAAGGGACCTCTATTGGCCACATAAGGTTCTGCACCCTTACTTATGCTACTGCTGGGATATTTCTAACAACAACAAAAAAACAAATAAACATTATTTACAACGCCACTAGCTCAAACTTTCAGTTTTTTGCATTGCAAATGCTTCTCGACTTGGTCACCCCCACTTTTTGCCTGGTAGATGATGTGATTTCGACAAAATGCACTGGGTTTCGGCTAATTAGATACAGAGCTCATTCCAAAACTGTACAATTGCTCTCTGTTGGAAGCTGGCTCAGAACATAGTATACAACTAGGTGGTTACACAGTGCTCAGAGTCCAGAGATTACCCTAGAAGTGTACAGGGCTCAATGTAAACACAAAATGCTCCATTTGTGGAAGTGTGGTAGAGCAGTCTTACATCTAGCACAGAGGAATGCAAGACATGTATTACACACAGATGCTCAATAACTGGTACACGACTCAAGGAGGAGATACACACCAATTTTAGAAAAATAAACTGCTTGTATTTTATTTTAAGACTAAGATCTTCGCAATAAGGTAAGTACATCTTCAATTACAAATACTTTTCACTTTCAAAAGTCAACACTTCGTGCAATTTCTTAATGGTTCAATGTAATCCTATGGAGGAATGCAATTATGCGGTTTAAAAAGTTTGTATGCAACTTACAGTTCCAGTCTTCGGAACAAAAAGCCAGCAGTGGGTAAGATGAGTACCAAAACTGCACCACCAGCGGCACTAGGGTGGCCGGGTGCAGAGGTCAAAATCAGAGTTCGGCCCAATGCGTTTCAATGAAGACAGGGGGTGCTTGAAGCCACACTACTTGCAGGTAGGTAAATCAGCGCCGGGCGCCCAATGCTTTTCAATGGAGTTCCTTCTTTTGACAAACAGGCAGCAGGCGTCACACAGGAGGTCGCAATACGAAGACCAACTACAGCAAAGGTGAGTAAAAATGTAGGGCACCATCAGATCAGCTCATCAAGGCCCAGAGGCTTCGGGTGCAGGGGTGCCTTTCGACATCAGAGTCTTCTTATCAGAGCCGGTCGCGGCCAAGGGGGGCCTTTGGATTCAGGCTGCAGGCGTTTAGTGTTGGCTGACTGCTTCTGACCTCCATGTTGACTGGAGGTTAGGATTGCTGAGGAGACTTCATTGGGTCGGTGGGCCACTCAGACTCGGGCCGTGGGCGTCGGTTGCAGAGTGGTGTAGGCATCGCGGATCTGCCGGGATCCGGAGTCCTTGGAGTTAACAGGTCCACTATCCATGGGGGATTTGAGCCTTTTTCGAAGGTAGCAGTCCTCCCAGGGTTTCAGAGTCGCTTACTTCAAGACAGGGCCAAAGCAATAGGGTCGCTTTCTTTCTCCTTCAGTCGCTGCCGTTCTGATTTCAGGGTCTGATGGAGCCTCCTAAATACTAGATTTAGGGGGTGTTTTAGGGAAGCACTAGGTAGGGTCATTGGGCACCTCACCTGGGGTGACTACACACTATTATACCACCCTCCTGTGGGTGGGGGCATAAGTATAGCCCCGATTGGAGGGATCCCTTCATCTTCAAGACGGATGGGACTGAAAGTATGCTCAACTCAGTCTCCTCCACTGTAGGGGTGGAGTTGGCGAATGTGGGTAAACCTCCTAGCCGTCCTTGGTTTTCCCACCCAAAGTAGGGATGTAAACCGGGGATGCCATCTGCTGTTAGCAGCAGAGGCTGGGGGTTGCTTTACAAAGGCAGCAGGCCATTGAAGCTTCCCCTTCAAGCATCCTAGGGGAGGAGGTGTGAAACATCTGCGCATGATGTGCATAGTTTCTGTTCCCAGAGAGCAGGGGCTCTCCACCAAGTGGTCCAGAACATGTCTGGTGGTGGCTGGCTGCCTACAGCCGGTCAGACTACACCAGGGTTGACAGGTTTTCAGGCGGCACCTCAGCGGTGCCCTCTGGGTACATGGTACAATAAATCCTACACCGGCATCAGTGTGGAATTTTTGAGAGGAGTGGTTTGGTACCAAACACTCCTGGTTTCAGTGAAGCCATCATTGTGCTGTGGATCTCAAGTTATTGAGTTCCCAGCCCATGTACTCTCTATGACATTTCCTGGCACTTACAATATCAACCAATGGACTCCAATACTGTAGGAGAATATCTGCTCAAGCAGATATGTCCTCACCTTAGATATAGTGCACCCTGCCTCAGGGCTGGTAGGGCCTGCTAGAGGGGAGACTTACCTATATCTTAGGCAGTGCTAGGCTGCATGGCACACAGACAGGATATCAAGTCGACTGCATTGTTTTTGTCTGCACCAGGCCATGTATGCTGCAATAGCAGTCTGCATGACCTAGGTGAGGGGTCCTATGGGGAACCTCTTCAGTCCTCATGCTGTTGGTACCCAGGCACCGTGTATTAGGGGCTTACAGGGGCATGAAGGGACAATTTTGGATTTTTATAGAGTAGCAGCCAGCCGCAGCTCATGCAGATAAGAGCAGTGGGGAGGTTGGAGGGGGTAGAATTTCGACAGACGACGTGGGAAAATGAAAAAATTCACTTTCCCTAGTTGTTGTCTGTCAAAATCACCCCCCCCCCCCCCCCCCACAACCCGGCCCATATCCCTTTCCTGCATGAGCAGTGGCGCTGGAAGCAGCACTGGCACAGGGGACCTGGTATGAAGGGATCCTGTGCACTAGAATCAAATACTAAATCAAACCCGGGCAAAAAGGGGGGATAAACATGTCAAAAGAGGCACTTGCTCACACGCCCCCAATTGGCAAGCCTTTACCACACTCTAAGTCCCTAGTAAGTGGTATCCTGCTATCTAGGGCCTGAGGTACTAAAGAGGGTCACTAAGGGAAGCAGCACGAATTGTGCCACCCTAAAGGACCCCTCACCAAGCACATGCAAGACGGCCATTGCAGCTGCGTGTCTTGGTGCAAACAAAAGTGAAAACACAACATGTCACACATCCCTATATGCCATGTTCCACACACTACATGTACGATTTGTACGTCACCCCTACAGCATGCCTGACATTCTAAGGCAGGGTGCAGAAAAATATATGTGAGGGCATACCAGCATGCTCGTCAGTCTTATTACTGTCTGTACAAGTGACCAGGGAAGCCATCTTAAGACGTGCTGGACAGAAGTGAAAACGAGTTTCCCAGCTACATGATGGCTTAGCTGAAAATATGGAAGTTTGGTATCAAACACCTCGTTGTAGTAAAGCCACACTGATTCCAGTGTTGAATTTATCAATACAGTCAGAGGGAATCTTAGATGTGTCCCCTGAAAACTTACCAGCCTCTGGTGTCCTTGCTGATTGGTTTCTTTGCAATGCAAATCTGGCTTACTTCATTGGAGGAAGCCCCCCTTTCCCCCCCAACCCTGGCCAGAACCCATTAACACCTGGACAGGCGGGAAAATTAGGTAGGTGTGGACAGGTGGAAAAATTAGCTAGTCAGGTAGGCATGCCAACTCCAGGCTAGCACCACTCCTAAGGTGTGCTACAGAGAGTTGGATATGATTTTTCATAAGTAGCCATCTGTATGATGGCATACTTAGGAATTCTGGGCCAGGTCTATGTCCACTTTCTACAGGAAGTGGTCAAATAGTAGGCATAGTGACCCCAAGGATCAGTATTCCATTGGTTACTACCCTACACTCACCCAACACCTCTAAATTCAGTATTTAGTGGAGCCCCTGGCACAAGAGAAGCAGATCCGGACGACCTACCAAGAAGGACACGAAGAGCTGCAAAAGCAGAAGACTGAAGAGGGCACCTGACCTGTACCAAGATAACTCTTCCTGCAGCTGTGTGCCTCCAAAATCTGGGAGGGCGGCCGGCCTTCACTAAAGACAAAGACCTCCCGAAGAACAGCGGAACTGTTTCCTGCATCCTGCAGAAACTCCAAAAGAGAAAGAATTTGAGGCCTCCGGAACTTCCAAAATCAGACACCTGAAGCAACCACTGCACCCGTCAACTCAAGCTAGAGTTGAAGTGGGCCAATGGTGTCAACTAGGTTCCCCAGCTATCCAGAGCTAGAGTCCATCATGGTTTTACTTCTCCTAGACTCCCGGACGTCGCCTGTAGCCTCTGCCTGCAGTGCAGGCTCCCTCAACAGACTGCTCTGGTAAGGAAAAGCTCGACACCCAATGACACTTCTGCACCTGGCGCCCCTGGCCCTTGGAGAAGAGGACCAAAGGTGTCCCCCCCGACCAAAAGCAACACACGGCTGGAGCCCCACTTGCTGGTTCAGCTCGACTGGCCTCCTGGCTAGAGCCTGCAGCCTCTTTCCACAGTGATGTATCTCCATTGAAATACGTTGGGCTCCTGACTCTGGTTTGCACCCAGCCACCCTCATGCCACTGCTGGTGGTATGCTGGTGCTGCTTGAACCTGGCCCACCACTACCTCTACCTCGAACTAGTAAGTCGATGTACTATACCTGGTTGCAGAATTTGTTCTTCCTTCCCTAGGATAACACTGCAGAACTCAAAAATTGCAATGGGTCTGATTTTTACAGTGAAAAGAATGTATATTTAATAACATTCTTACCTGAACGATTTTTCTCTTATGCCTACACATATGTAAAGATACTTGCTATTTTTATAAATTGGTGTGGATCTTCTTCTTGAGTAGTTTGTATCCTTTATTAATCAGTGTGAATTTTCAAAAGTCTTGCACTCCTCTGTGTTAAACCAGACCACACTATCCCCTAATAGAGCACTTTGGGATTGCATAGCAATCCTTTACAAAGTATATCAGATTTTTTTATACATCACATAAAGAGCCAGCTTCTACATATACCAATAATCAGTGTTCGATGGGTATCCTAGAGCTTTTGGCCCCTGTGCCACTACACCTGCTGCACCATTCAAACCATGACCCTAGTGCCTGCAAAGTAACTGCACTTGCGACCGCTTGTTTACTAGTAACACATAGCAATAATCGGTGTTTAGTGGGTTTCCTAGAACTTTTGCCCCTGTGCCACTGCACCTGCTGCACCATTCAAACCACGACCCTAGTGTCTGCAAACTAACTCCACTTATTTACTTGTAACATATAGCAATAATCAGTATTCAGTGGGTTTCCTGAACATTTTGGCCCCTGTGCCACAGCACCTGCAGCATCATTCATTCAAACCATGGCACTAGTGCCTGCACAGCAACTGCACTTGTGACTGCTTGTTTAGTAGTAACAGAGCAATAATCAGTATTCAATGGATTTCCTAAACCTTTTGGCCCCTGTGCCACTGCGCCTGATGCACCATACAAATAATGACCCTAGTGCCTGCAAGAACAAATGAGGGAACATTTTATATCCAGTAATGATGTGTTCCGAAAAAGGCACAGGTGCAGGCGGACTACATAATTATCGGGTCGGTAAATACCCACAAAAGCATTCATTAAAATTTGCCTTTAAACTTATTCAACTCTCCAAACTGAGTTGGGAGGGCGTGGCTTGGCCGGCTGCAAGATGGCCGCACTTTAAGTGGGCTCTGCCGGCCAAGCGCAAGATCCGACAAAATCCTGCAGACTACGGTCCTTTTACAAGCCACAACCAGTGTACTCCGTCTACTCCTTACCTGCAGCATCGTCCGGTGCTGTTCCCGCCTCCCGGAGCCTCTCTGGGGCTGGGATCTACTGTCTGCCTGTGGTGCTGGGCCTACGCCTCGCAGGTTGGCCGGGCCCAGCCCTTCCTACTCTGATACCAGGCTCCTTGCGGCCAGAGTGTTGTTGGGTGTTCCTTGCCTGTCAGCGCTCTACGACGAGGTTGGGGGCTCACGGGATGAACCGCCCGGCCCGGGCCCAAGATACATCTGGCACCATTGTTTGCTCCCGCTCCTCCTGGCACCTTCTGTCTGCTTTTGGTTCCCGGGCCGGGTAACGTGAGCAGTGTGTCCCTCTCCTTTCCCCGCCGCTTCTGCCCCGGGTTGGTGCGCGCTCCCGTCCATACTGCTGCAGCTCTGCGCGGGGATCTCTGCTTCTGCACTCACCTCTGCAGCCTCCTCCGTCGGCCTGTGACGCTGCAGCCCCGGCGCATCTGACCCCAGGTGACTGGCTCCATTGGGGCCTAGTCTGGACTTCTTGGGCTGCGGCGGTCCCCATACGCCTGGCTCACCACCCATTGCTTCAAGGCTGACCTGAGCGGGCCCTGTGAGCTACTGCGGAAAGCCCTGACCTTTCACCACGCCTGCTGCTGCTTACCGGGGCGGGGTGCGCCCCTACTTCATGGCCTCAGTCCTGAACAGCTGGTGCTGCTCTCGCCCCTGGTTGTTCCAGGCCCCTTGCCTCTGCCAGGGGCCCACCTTTTGCCTGCTCTCTTGTTGCCCCAGTACTGCGGCGGAGCTGCAATCCGGACCCTCCCAACACTGCCCCGGCATCCACCTGCCGTAGCACCGTATCGGAGCCTCCAGCCCTACGGTGGCAGGCGCTTTGATCTACGGCTCCCTCCTCACGCTGGATGTCTGTCCCTTCTGCTCTGAGACTCGTGGGCCCTTCAAACCTCTAATCTGCTACCTGGCCCGAGTGGTGTGCTCTCTCTGGACTTCCCCGTTAAATTGCTGCCCTGGATCCTCTGCCGTTTGCCACGGACATTCCTCATCACGCAGTGCCTACTACTAGCCGGGACTGTTCTCCGTTGCGTCCTTTTTCTGGTGACACTCAGTTTCCCCCGTTAAGTCAGTGACTGCAGTGCAACTGTGCCTAGACTGAGGCGCTCCTTGGTCGCTGTCCCTACCGTACACCTTCTCCCCACTCTTGATATCTACGCTGGGGCCCTAGGGCGTGTTGAGCAACCACCTGCACCGCTGACGCTCTCCACTGCCTCCCTCTCAGCCTTGCCATTGCTGGTCTTGCGTGGTGGGCCCCGGTCTTGGGGATAGCCTGGCCTCAATGCCGGGTTCAGTCTGCCCATTTGCCTTCGTCCCTGCTCTCTGTTCGTTGGGGCGACGCGCCGGTGGAGCCCTCCCTGGTGGTGCTGACGTCCTGCCGCCAACGCTGCCTGCCACACTCCTCCGTCACACTGCCCTCCGATCCTAGAGGCCATCTGTCACTGCCCACATTCGGAGGCGTTCTGGCGATCCTTCCTGGCTGCTCTACATCTACAGCGGTGAGCTGATCAGTCTGCGCTTCATCTGCTTATCTTGGGCACTGTCTCGTCTCCGCTTTCTGGTGGTGCCTGCTGTGTGGTTCCTCTGCCATGGGGAGGACCGACCCCAAACAACCCAAAATTGCCTTTGATCAGCGCAAGTAAAATTGGCAGGACGGCGCTGGTCCGGACAGTGGTGACCCCGCAGCCGCCATGGACCCGCCTCCTACCCGTGACGATGACAGCTAACTCCAACGGAAGTGTCCCGGCGCTGTCCGTATACTGCTTAGGAACCCTTCCTGGCTTCTCCCTGTGAAATGTCCACTCCTGGGCACCCCCAAGGTGAAGCCAGGTATCCCAGCGCTTTTGGGGCCGTTGTGGAGATTAAGAAAGCTATTGCCCAGAGTTGCAGAGTGGGACCCATGATTAGAATAGGCACCGAGGCGAGAATTATCAGGTCCGAGGAAATTGAGCCCAAGACCCGCCGAGGCGGGTATTGAACCCTGGTCCCAGACCAGACCTCTGCATCAGGGTCTGCCGCTCTAACCATTTGAGCCACACTTCTCCACTAAAAGCAATTATGTTGGATTTAAAATCAACGGTCACTGAAATAGCGACCCAACTGGATCAGCTCTCTGCCCGGCTGGACTCTGTCAAGGCCCGTGTTCATTCCCATGGCAATCGCCTTCTCCACGTTGAGTCCAGGGCTTGGACGTTAAGTATGCTGCCACTCAGGATCATCAGAAACTGCTGCAGATGGACAAAATCCTAGCTATCATCCGGGAGAAAAATGAGGACTTGGAGGCACGCTCCAGTTGGGAGTAACCTCCGCATAACGGGCGTTCCAGAATCCACCAACATAGCCCGTATGGAAGACTTCGTGGAGCAACTGGCCAAGGAACTCTTCAGCGACGTACTCCGTTTTTATTGTCGAACGCGCACATCGCTCCCTTGGTCCACGCCCTGGTCCCGGACTACCTCCTCGCCCTATCATCGCAAAAATTCTAAATTTCCGGGATCGGGATGCCATTTTCCGTGCGGCGCAGGACATGGGCAAAATAACCCATCAAGGTAATCCACTTTCGTTCTTTACGGATTACACTCTTACTGCCGCCCAGCGTGAATTCCTTCCTGCAAAGCAGATTCTGCTAAAACACGAGGTCTTATTCTTTGGCGTATCCCGCAAAACTGAGAGTCCAACATGGCGCAAAAACGCTTGTATTTCCTGATCCCAGAGACGCCCTGGCCTTTGCAAAGAAACTTGAAAAATCATCACGCTCTCTTCACCATCCAGCTCTCAGCCTATTGAAGTTGATCGCTTTAGTGACAATGATTGATTGGTTGTACTTTATGGCTTTATTGATTACTGATCGCGGTCTGAAGTTCTAGTAGCTTGGCCACCCTGCTTAACTGCGGGGGTGTCCGCTGAGCCCTGCCATGCCTTAACGAAATAATTCCCTTACTTACAATGGTTTCACCTCTTTAAATTGTGGGTTCCTGGGGTGGGAAGGGGTGGTATCTCAGCCGAATTGGGGGGTTGGAGTGGGTGTGAGATTTCAACGTCACACTCTCTGCAGCCTTGGACCGCTCTGGTCCTTATTTATCCCACCCTCGCTCCACCGCTCGCCTTCGGTTACTACTCACCGACAATTCCTTATATGATGCATGGCGTCACATGTGGCTAGAGAGGGAACTTGCGTCACCGGGGCCCGCGGCTGCTGGTCTTGTATCAATTTTTGGATTACTTCCCCTGATGTTCTCACTTGGCTAACCTCTGCCGACACTATGGCACGCACTCTCTCCGATCACGCGCTGGTGCAGCTTTGTCTCGTCTTTCCCATTCCCCTCAGCGTGCCTTTACCTGGCTGCTCCCCCCGAACACTCTCCGTGACTCCGTCTTCTGTGACGAGATCCAAACAGCAATCTCTACCTATTTTTACTTGAATGTTGGTTCTGTTGATTCTGCATCCACTCTGTGGGAAGACTTCAAAACTGTGCATCTCCAAACAATCGGGCGTCCTTCGCTCAACTTTAACTAAGATTGAATCTGAAATTAAGGCTTTGGACGCCGCTCACGCTACCCACCCTAGCCCGGAGACTCTTGCCTGTCTGCTTGAAAAACATATGGAATTCACAGAGGAGGCCAACCTTCCTTGGCAGAGAAGCCTGGGCTCGCCGTTTTGGTGAGGGCGAACGGCCTGGTAAGACCCTGGCCAACCTCCTCCATCCTCCCCGTGCCGCGTCATATCACGGCCTTCTGGACGGTGGCCCACCAGAACCACCTCCCCTGAGGAAATCAGGAATCGATTTACGGAATACTACTCGACACTCTACACTGCGGGACACACACCCTCGCGTGAGGATTTCAACCAATACTTTGACACAATCGCATTGGTCTGGCTTGCGGACCACCATCGTAAATTCTTAGATGAGCCGTTCTCTAAAGACAAAATTCTCGCTGCCATAAATAGCTTACCTAGTGACGAGGTCCCTGGTTCGGATGGTCTCCCAGCATCGTTTTATAAGACTTTTGCTACGCTTCTAGAGCCGCACCGAGCAGCCATGTATAATGACTCCTTTGATACTGGCCTCTTACCACAGTCTCTCCGTGAGGCTATGATATCACTTTTACTTAAGCCAGACAAGCCACCTGATGGTCGTGATTCATATTGCCCCCTCTCTTTAATTAATATTGACCATAAAATCTTCGCTAAATTGCTGACTCCTCCTCCTCATGCCCACCATCGCTCTCCCGGATCAGTCGGGGTTCATCCCGGGTCGTGTCACATCCCACAATCTCCAGACAATTTTCTCGGTCCTTCATCAGATCAATCCAGGCCTTTCTGCTGTTGCTGCTTTACTCAATGCCACTAAGGCATTCGACACCCTGGAGTGGCCCTTTTTAGGTCTCGTGACCTATCAATGCGCATGCGCATTGAGAGAAGCGAGACTATAGGGCTTTAAACAAAGTTTACCTAACTGTGGCGATTTGGTGCTGTGCCCGTGGCTTTTAGGTCAATGCGCAAGCGCATTGACCTAAAATGCGCGTGCACATCACCAAATCGCCGTCTGTTCCCTCAGCCGCACTCCAGGCCCCTGCTGCTTTCACACCCTCTCCCCGCTCCGCCCCCTCCCCTGCCCGCCGTGTCGCATTTCTCCTCCCCCCCTTCTCTGCCTTCCCTCCGTCGCTCGGCCCCCTCCCCTGACTGCCGTGTCGCATCACCAATTTAGGAGCAAAAATCAGAATTGAGTAAAACATTCTCAGCGAAATAATTAGCAACACAAACCTGCTACACCAACTTGCGCAGAAAGTAGTCATACCCCATAGATCACGTGATCTACCAAGACTTCAAACAAACAAAGTGTCACAACTCTATAGGTTAGCTTAAGGAACAAAGGACATGCACCCCACTGCATACATTATGGAGAAACAACACTGAAAATACTCTAGCCCCACACGGCTTTGGCTAAGGTCACAATGGCGCACCCACCATTTGGAACTCATTCAAAGGGAAATCTTAAAGTCCAATGGCCGGCGGCCGCCTTTGAAGTGAAGCTTAGCTTCACTTCAAAGGTATCCGCTCCCCCCGCCCCCTGCTTCACACGTCTCACGGCCGGCAGGCCGGCTCGTATTTCTCCTCCCTCCCTCGCCTCCCTCCCTCAGCACTGACGACGCGAAAGATTTACCTCCAGCAGAACGTGTCTCATCGAAATCACAATTGAAAGAAGCCTGCAGGGCCAGGCAGAGATACCTGAATCGTGCACCAACACAAGATAACGTACAACAATTAGCTGCCATTTTTTTTCAGTTAAGTGAGGCGAGTTTCACGTGACCGACACTGAGCCACCGTGAAACCTGCTGGACGGGAAGTTCCAGTTTTAAATCCACGGCCGCTTCAGGGGCGTGCACCACTCTCTGTACACAATAACAGAAGCACACATGCACTGCGGGTCGCGCGCCTCTCCACGCCTGACTGCGAGGCCTGTTTACGTGCATCCTCTTACCTGCGCTCACCCCGTCTCGTGGTGCTTTGTTTTTCTGCCCATCTGGCGCCTTCCTGTCCAAGTACTTTGTGATGTGCTCGGGCAATCCCTTCAAAGGGGCGACAGGTGGAACCAGAATGAAGATTGAGCGTTGTCTGATTGCGCTTAACCCACCTCATCACGGAAAGGTGTTTTTGACGCTATTTTTTTATAGGCTTTTACAGACTTCCCGTTCAAATCCTCAAGTTACAATACATTATGTGGAGGTTAAATATGAACTGCTACGGTCTAATTTGAAAAGGTATATTTTTAATATTGGTTATTCGATTCTTAATTTATGAATAGTTCTACCAAATGCTTTGATACCTACGTGCACCCAGGGCTCACATAATGTGTGTCCTTCATTTATATGTGCAGTTTGCATCCCATGAGCTGCAGCATTTGATGCCCTAATGGTTAATTTTAGAGCACAAACTTTGTTGGGTTAACAAACCCCAAGGCTCCCCAGTCTTGATTCCACAGCTTGTATCTTTGAATGGGTGTTGCTGAACAGTCCTCAGATCGGCATGTTGTGGTTCCTGCTGTAATTGTAGTTACGCATCCACCATGACATCCACCGCCACATCCACCACCACATCCACCACCGCCACATCCACCACCACATCCACCATCACCACCACAACCACCATCACCACCACATCCACCACCACCACCACATCCATCATCCCCTCCACATCCACCATGACATCCACCACAACCACCACCCCATCCACCACCACCACCGCATCCACCACCACCACTGCATCCACCACCACCACCGCATCCACCACCACCACCGCATCCACCACCACCACATCCACCACCAACGCATTCACAGCATCCACCACCACATCCACCATCACCACCACATCCACCATCACATCCACCACCACATCCACCATCACATCCACCATCACATCCACATCCACCATGACATCCACCACCACATCCACCACCACCGCATCCACCACCATCACCACACCCACCACCACATCCACTACAACCACCACACCATCCACCACCACCGCATCCACCACCACCACCGCATCCACCATCACCACCACCATCGCATCCACCATCACCACCACCATCGCATCCACCATCACCACATCCACCGCATCCACCACCACCACATCCACCGCATCCAACACCACATCCACCATCACCACCACATCCACCATCACCACCACATCCACCACCACCACCACATCCACCATCACCTCCACATCCACCTCCACCTCCACCTCCACCTCCACCTCATCCACCACCACCATATCCCCCAGATCCACCACTACCACATCTATATGTGTGTGTGGCTCTGTGTGTGTGTAGGTGCAAATGCAATGTTCTTGGATTTTCGTCACAATAAAATACACTGAACATAATCTTCACAAAAGTTATTTACAAACGTTTAAGCTATTGCCATTATAAATTACAATAACTTATTTAAGTATTAATTATTTACAAAATTAAAAGCCATTGTTATTTGTAATATCAAGACATCTAAGTCACGTAAATACAACACACATTGCATTACAAATGCTATAGGTGTCACATTTGCAAAAGTTAAAACTATTGACATTGTAACTGACAAAGCTATTCATTTTGCTACTTTCAAAACCAACACATAAATAAAAAAAAGTGTCATTTACAATACCAATAGCTCAAACGTTCCTAATGCGAGACCTATTGCATTTCCAATGCTTGTTATTCTTTCTACTACCGCGCCTCGGCTTCAGTGCCACCTTCATATGCAAGATACCGCTCCTTTACACCTGCCCGTCCGCACACCTTCGCATCAATGGTCAGATATCCGATCCTATCTCAATTGGGCGTGGTACTGGTCAGGGGTGCCCGCTCTCCCCTATGCTCTTCGCTATTGCAATGGAGCCCCTCGCCGCCCGACTCCAGGAACACCACACTCAGAGGGGCATCGGTTTCTCGGCCTGTGCTCTACTGGTCTCGATGTATGTGGACAACATTACACTGTATGTCCGTTATCCCCAAGATAACCTCAGCCCTCTAGTGCGCAAGATAATACAGTTTGGTGGTCTCTCCGGCATACAGGTACATTGGAATAAGTCTGTCCTGTTCCCGCTCATGGAAGCCACAAAGCCATTCACTCCGGACTTTTCTTTCGTATGGGCCTTCGGTCCCACTCGCTAACTGGGAATCTTGCTGAGCAGGGATCTGGACGACCTATGGCGGGCCAATTTTGGGCGCGCAGGGGATTGGCTCGAGTCTAGAATACCTCACTGGAATCAGCTTCCCCTGACGCATTGCAATTGTAAAGATGGTGGTCCTTCCGAAATTACTTTACCTCTTCCTGAATATCCCCATACCACTAACTGCAATTTTTTTTCGTGAGATCCGCTCCTTGATCATATCTCTTGTCTGGGCTAGAAAGCAACCTATGATTGCCTACGACATCCTCAATCTCCCCATGTCGGTTGGCGGCATGGGCGCTTCAAACTTTACGTCCTATGTGCCCAGGCCAGCTTTTTGCACTTTTGTATTCACCCCACCCCCTTCCAGCCACAAGTGGCGGTAGCGGGGGACCTTGCGGCCCCTTGGCCATTGAATACCGCCCTGTTCGCCCTGGCTGTTCGCCCGCAAGCTGAGGTGGACATGGTTGAGCCGCTGCGTTGGGCTTGGCTTAGACTGCTATAGAGCATCTATCTAGTCTTAAATTGTTTTTGGAATCTTACAAGAAGAAACAGGTCACACTTTATTCGGTAATAATTTTTGGTGATTTTAATATCCATGTAATTTTTTTTGCCAGTTTACAGATAGTTTAGGCCCGGGGAAATATATGGATACCCATTTTGAACACACGCTACAAGGTGAACTTCTTGAGGACACTGGCGGAGTTTGGTCTCCTTTACACAATTGAAGCGAGTGGTGAGGTTGCTGTACCCTCTTTTAAAAGGTAGGGGACTTAACACAACTATTGACTATATCTTTATTGGTTCCTCTTTGAAACCCTATGTTAAGGATTTTACTGCTCTATGGTCACAGTTTAGTGACCACAATCTGTGCATTTGATTTTGGTTGGAGGAATTGGGCTTAATTTGGAGTCTGACAGATGTGTCTCTAATCAACCTATTAAATCTAAAGACCAGGGTCGTAGACTCAAGTGGTGTAAGGTGATCCCTGATGAGTTTTGTAATGAGCTAGAAGTTAAAGTGGGATCGGAGATAGAGCTCTGCTGTGATTCTAGGACTCTGGATGAGGAGATCCTTATGGCCTATGTCAAAATATGTAATCAAGTAGCTGGAACTTTAACATCCACCTATATAGAATACTCCAATAGAGGTGCGAAATGGTTTGGCCACGAGTGCTCTACCGCTCACCAAAAGCTGATGGTTGCTTTGAAACAACAACCACATGACAAACCCCTTATAGCCAACCTTAGGAAAAACTATAAACTAGCTGTATATACACGTAAAAAAGAAATTAAATAGGAAGCATGGATTGAATTACTTTTCACAGACTTAATTAAAAATAGTGCGAAGTTCTGGCATGTTGTCAACAAGCAGTTCTTTTCAAATAATAAGAGCGGCTTATTGGACTGTAACATCCCAGAACATCCCACTTTAAAATATTTACGGGGACCAAGGGGATAAGGAGACCCAAAACACACCTAATGGCGTGGAGAACTACACCCTAGTGTTTACTGCTAGGGAGGTAGCTGTGGCTATTGACCAGATGTCAAGTAATAAAGCACCTGGTACGGATGGGGTCCCGGCGGATCTTTTTAAAACTATTTTTTTTATGGTCTTATATCCTTGCTAATGTTTTTTCTGCAGCATGTAAGTTTGGTCTACCACAATCATGGGCTCGGTCAATTCCCTGTTTTTAAAAAGGGAAAAAGAGGAGACCCTCAATGTTATAGGCCTATCTCGTTGATAGACTCTGCTGTGAAAGTTTTAGGTAGAGTTATCCTTGAGAAACTCACGGATTGGTGAAATGATTGTAATATCCTCTCAAACCTACAGCATGGGTTTAGGAAAGGGAGAGGAACCATGGACCAGTGTTTAAATGTATCTTTACTCGCCGGGAAATATACGATCGCGAAGAAAGGTTCACTATCTCGCCTTTATGGACCTTTCTTCTGCTTTTGATAGAGTAAATAGATCAAAACTCTGGAAGTTGTTATTAAAACTCGGTCTAGATAAGAATATTGTACATTTTCTGGCTGGTTTGCATAAAGACCTATCTGCTACAGTTAGATTCGACCAAAAAGGCCATCTTACCAGCAGCATCCGTATTGTTAAATGTGTGAGACAGGGATGCATTCTAGCGCCGCTCCCATTTACTTTATATATTAATAATTTGGAGACCGTGTTAATAGGAGCAAGCAAGGACATTCCACGTGTAGGAGAGCGGTTAATCCCGGCTCTCATACGCGGATGATGCTGCCTTGATAGCTATAACTGCAATTGGCCTCCAGCATCTTTTAAGTCCCTTTGCCGATTTTATGAAGTCATTAGACTTGGATATTAATTTTTCTAAAATCGCACACAATGATTTTAGGGTGTAAACCAAGGAAATTTAAGACTCTTGTTTGTGAAAATAACGTGATATCATGGGTTAACTTGTTCACTTATTTAGGGGTTTTATTTGATGAAAGGGATCGTGGATACCACAAATGAAAGCTAAAAGAAATGTTATGGCCAGATCCACCTTAGCTGTTCTTGACTTTGCCCGCAGATTGGGTGCAAAGCCCATGCAAGCAATGTTAAACACCTATGGGGCCAAATGTATCACCATAGCATGTTATGGATCCGACATATGGGGATACAGGGACTCGAGGGACATTCAAATAGTTGAAAATAAATTTCTCAGAAACTGGTTAATCTGTCCCTCAGTCAACATCCTCTTTCATAATTCATCAAGAAATTGGGTTAGGCTTTGTATCTGACCTAATCAGTATGAAACCCTTATTAAAGTGGATAGGCATCTGGACAAACCCTGAGCTAGGGATGAATCGGGAAGTTATTCGCGATGGTTTAACCAGATCGATGCTATGCATTTTCCCCTCCTGTGCTGGGATTTGATCATTCCCATGTTTCATGACGAGCTGGGCTCGTCATGAGCGTGCGAGGAGGCTACCTCATGACGAGCCCAGCTCGTCATGAGCGTGGAAGGGGTTAACACTTGATCATGCAAGTAGCGTCCCTTGGCTGAACCACGTTAAAAAGCTCGCCACTATTCTAGGAAGGCCAGAAATATTTAATTCACCAGAAAATTTGATTAAAGCAGATTTGTTCTGGGCAAAAAACACGTTTTTGCAAGTTGCACAGATGGATATGGAGGCCAGTGAGATCAAAAAATCGCTGGTGCGGATACATCAATTATTGTCCACCTCAAGTACAACTGAACCCTATTTAAATCTAGTTACAAACCACCATCACCGCTTCCTTTTAGTACGATTTAGATTTAATCAATTACATTTACTGCTGGCCGAACCGAAGGGATGGAAAAAGATTGAGGATCTGGGTGTTTGTGCTTGTGACAGTTTTTCAACCTAGGACTCAATGCATTTTATCTTATTTCGTGATCATTTTATCCATATTCGGAGGCGGTTTATTTTACCTATTTTAAGGGACAAAGGATTTTTATAGGCTAAACCTGCATTTATGTATTTACAGATGCTGCCGAATTTGTGGGAAATTTTTTAACATTGCTAGTTTTTTAACAGCGGTGGTCAGAATAAGGAATAAAAGGATTACTATGAATTAGATCATTTTTAACACTGAAATATTTTTTACTTGGATGTGTTTTGTATATGTTCACATCATTTTTAGGTCGAAGACTGCGTCGCACTGCGTAGCAGTGTGGGCGGAGCGCCAAGATTTAATGTTTCTTAGTAGGGGGCTTGAACCCGCCCCTCTTCTCCATTGGCTGGCTTCCTAAACGGAGGCCAGCCATTGGAGGAGAGGGGCGTCACTAGGTTCAAGCCCAGTCTTTCGGATACGGGGGTGTGTTTTTTCTCTTCTTTCTTGTTTACGTTCTCTCCTCTTCCCATTAGCTGGAATTTTACCTTCCAGCCAATGGGAAGAGGAGAGAACGAAAACCACGCCCCCCGAATCTGAAAAATACGATGCTTTCTCCGAGGCATTTCTGCATCGCCTCGGAGAAAGATGGTCGTGTCTACACGCAAGTGGTGCTACAGTGTAGGCAACCTTCTGACCACGGGGATCGGTAGCGCAAGGGGTGGAAGGGACCTGGAACCACCCTGGAAGATGGCCAGGGAGGGGTAAGGAACAGGCCCCACCTTCCCAGCAGGAACTTTAAATGCCAGGCCCATGGACGTTACTAAGGAGCGCCATCTCTAGCAATGAATGAGTGCGGAGGGGGGGGGGGGTCACAAACCAGGGGTAACCTCGGTCCCCTCGCCTTACTCCTGATTCGTGCCATAGCGCCCATTAAGCCAAACTGTCAATGAGAGCCCCCCTTTCTGTGTAATAGGTACCTCCAGGGTCGAGGCAGTACCTCCTCCTCTTCGGGGTTCCGTCCCAACGTTCGTCGCGAGCCGTTTGCCTATGAAACTGCAGCGGTTGGAAGAGGTGGCAGAGCTGGGGTCTGCCTCTGCCCCCTGCCTTCAGGCTCAGCGCGGGGTTCCACACACGCCCACTCGTGCTTCGGGGTGTCCGTACAGCCCCTCCCCACTGTACTCTGGGATCCCCCCCCTTCCCCACCCCCTGTTCCGGAGCACACAATGCGATCACACGGCGCGTGCCCGCTCCGGCACTCCTGCGATGCCACTCGCAGCCGTCGCCATGTTGCGTGTGGCAAAGCTTAGCAGGATAGAATGGGATGCGGGTTCGGCAAGTAGTGATCAATGTAGGGGCCAAATTTGAACTGCCGTTGGCCAGTTAGACACCAAAGCTTTCCAATCACAGACCGTGTGTTTTAGAGTAGTAGAGTGATTGAGAACCCACAGATGACTTGTGCGCTTGAGAACACTTTTTATATAGTTAGTATTTTCTTTGAATTCAAGGGAAAAACTGGTATAGTAATATGACCCAACCCAGTGTAAAGGCCAACCAAACTTCCTGTCTTAAGATGGCTGCCAACTTTTTCTGAAAGAGAGACGCATAGTTTCCTGTTTCCGCGTCAGTTGTTTTATTTTATATACAGGCGTGACTTTCACCAACGACCAATGCTCACAAGCACAGCAGAGCAGGTCTGGGATTGGTCTACTTTGATGCACGAAGATGAGACTTTTGTAACATTTGTAACTATTACTTTCCCTTGATATAGTTTTGACGGTTGATCCGTACGCAAGATCTTCTCGATGATTGGGACCATTATAGTCTGTGGCTTTCCCTCCAAGGCGAACGTACTGAAACACTGTTTCCCCAGTCCTTAAAATTATAAATATTTGTAACGTTATACAGACTGTGTCTGTCTGCTTGCCCGGAGTGCCCGGCTGTTGGCCCGAGACGTCTGCAGCCCTCTGCGGTGATGCCCTGACACTCTCAGCCGGACGCATGGGTGTGTCTGGCCTCGACTCCTAGGACCAGACCATGGACGGCGATGGGCAGCGCAGCCTGATGGGTGAGTGCCCCTCACATCTGGCACCATCATTTCTAGCGCATCATTTCACTAGTGCCCACACTCTGCGCACACCAAGGTTAATATAACAGGCTGGATGAAGAGCACGTTCGGAGTGGTCTCTAGGCGCTATCGACGTAAATGGATATTTATTTATTACCTAACTCAACTGAAGTTATCGACCTCTTAAAGATGAAGGGGTGAGAAGTGGGGTTCAGGACTCTTTCTCTCTGGTATTCCGAACCACCCTGTTCGGTACCTCAGTTTGGTGTCTCTGTGTGCTCTGACTGTTTGTACCCTCTCCACAGTGTCCCCGAAGATCACTCAATCAGCCAGCCTCACTCCGGTGACCCCCAATGCTCTCCTCTGGTTTCTCCCCCCTTGGCAGAGTGGCATAGCTATAAATGGTGCAGCAGAGGCACAGGCGCCTACAGTCCGGAGGGCTCACCGTACTGCGGTTATTGCTGTATTTTGATACTCAGCCATTCTCCCTGCTTGCATTTGGACCAATTACTACGCCACTCCCCCGATGCGCTCTCTACCCTGCTCCATGCTGCCCCTATGTTTCTAAGCCCCTGAACGCCACTCCTCCGTGGCCCAGGTGTACCACGTCACTCTGGCGTCCTCTCTTCCTCTGGGACCTCCAAAGTACTGCGCCTCTGTATGACAGCTCCCTTCCTCCTTATTGCTCCACCTACCATGCCTACAACCTGAACCCTTTCTCTGAGGTATCCCAATGCCCTGTGCCCCTATGTGACTGTTCCATGCCCCCATTGTTGCCCCACATACTGTGCCCCCGGTTCCCCCGTGTTCGTCTGTTGCCTCCATCCGTACCTCTCGCTGCACTCAGGGCTGCCCTTGGCTGAGGATTTTATTGGTCTCTGGTGACTTGTAAAAACTTAACATTTGGGCCGAGCTTCAATAAAGAGGAAAACCAGAAAAACTGCAAGTGATTAGCCTGGGAACTGATTCAGACTGGGCAGCAGCGCAGCGCGCGTGCGCACACAGCTACTTCTGAGAATATCCCTTCTCAGATTCGCTCTCTACAAGCTCACTTGTGTCCACACAAACACACGCACGGCAAACACACTTCCATAGATTCAAACGTGTCAAACAGGGGTTTAGCTATCAACTGTGCATCACTAGTGGTGGCACCGGGCCTCCCCCCTGTTCCTCGTTGTGCTCGCTTTTCTGAAATCCAAATCCCCCCCCCCCCCCCGTTGCCTCGATTTTATTAATTTTCTTTTTTTTGATATACTAGGAAAACATTGAAATCTTTTTTGGCAATGCTTACTATCAAAAGACTAAGCGAAATCGGGTTCCTAGAGCTGGTCCCTCATATTGTATTGATTTTCAACTTTTGGCAGGAGCCAAGAATATTTTCTCCCGTTCTGGGTAGAAACATTATTAGTTTTTACTGTTGCACCTAGTAGAAGCCTGTGGTCAGTGCTGTGTGTCTAACTCTAACTGTCTGTTTCTGCCCAGTTTGGGCTTAAGCCTTGAATCGATACTTCATGAAAATCAGAGATTGGGGTTTCTTGATCAGTCACATCTTGTGGTCATGACATTTGGTAACAAAGGGAGTTGGGTCTAGTCATAGTGTACTGTGTATAGGAACTGTGTAGGGGTGACCTATCTAACAGTGTGAAGTGCAAGGATTGTTTGGCCTTTGAGTGTTTCTTTTGTGATAATCTTATCAACTCACCCACTCTAATTATCTGAAGCCTCTAGAGAGTATACATTACTTCAAACCTTCTTACTTGCTTCCAGTAACTTCAAACATGACTAATATGGTAAACCTTATAGTCTGTACTAGTATGCATGGGCATATTTGGTGTTGGTATTATTATCAAGTTGAACCTAAGGAAATTGTCAACAGGAATTTGAAACTTTTGAAGCATTTGAAACTGAAATAGAAGAAAATAAAGATACCAGTGCTGTACCACATCGTATTCCCTGAGAGAAGTTAACTCAGCTGTCCAAAGGAGGATCCAATACTTTTGACACCTGCCACGTGTGCAAAGAGCTTAGAGAATCAAGCCTGTTTTAAGTACAGATTGAAAGGCAGATTGGTTCCTCTAGTTAAGCGGTTTCAGGATCAGCCTGATTGGCTTTAGCGAAGATCTACAGTGTTAATGTCAGGGTGACTAGACTGCCCTGGAGAAACCTTCTAATGAGCCTAGTGGGTGGTTTGTTGTGTAGGGATCATTAATGTCTGCATGTCCATGTGGTCATTGAGGACCTTCAGTTGTCTGTTGAGGGTAAAACAAAAGTTAAATGAGGGAATAAAGGCTACGATGGGGGCTACCTAACCAAATAATAAAGTTTCCAGTTTATGTTTAGACGAGTTGATCTTTGAATTCCCTAATCGTTCTGCTGTCCACATTCATGGAGTGGAGTCACTGGGTGGTGAGTGGGAAAGTGGAATTAGTTGTAGTGTTTTAAACTGTGGTTATCTTCATATTGCCCAATCCACTTCTTGGCATGAGCCTTCATTCTTCACCTTTTTCTCCCTGTCCCTCCTAATTGTTCTGCCCCCTTTCACATGGTTGTCCACTTCCTCTCTGGGCATAGACTTCTCCTGGACCGAGGAGCTCAACTGTGAGATTGTCAAGCGGACCCCGACACAGACCCCGACACTGGTGATGGTCTTCGCCTGTGGCCATGTTCAGTCTAGTGCTTCTGTTTGCTCCCTCTGTGACTATGCTCTCCCATGGTGTGTGGTGTCCACAATTTTCTGTCACACAGTTCAATGCAGTTGCCTGTTCGCTACTTGTTTCGAGATTGCGGATTCCCTAGTGACCACACAGTCTGCTCCTTTCTGTGCAAGTTGTAACACATGCTCCTTTTTAGGTCGAGGACCGTAGGCTGCGCTTGCGCAGTTCGGTCCGAAGATTTAATGTTTCTTAGTTAGGGGGCTTGAACCCGCCCCTCTTCTCCATTGGCTGGCCTCATAAATGCTGGCCAGCCATTGGAGGAGAGGGGCGTCACTCCCTTTAAGCCCAGTCTTTTCCCGATTCGGGGGCGTGTTTTTTAGGTTTTCTATCTGTGACGTCTTCAGTCACTCAAACCTAAAAAACACGCCACACAGTCTGAAAAGGACAGGGCTTGGGCGGGGCCCGGCCTGTTTCTGGCTCTCTTCTCCTCCTCCAGGCCCAGCCAAACATTATCTACCCTTAGGAATTCCACTTAATGGGTACAGTGCTCTCCACAATGCACCCGCTTCTTCTAGCAAGGCCAGGAGGGACCCCCCTCACCAGCCCTTGCACCTGCACTCAGGCCTCGTTTCTCTATGAGGCTTTGCAGAGGAGGAGATATCACGGTCAAGCATGATGGTCAGGAAAACCTTTGTAGGACCTCCTTTGCTCTGCTCAGTCTCGGAGACACTCAGGCATTCACTGTTGCCAAATACACCAGCTCTAGCTCAAGGGCAGCGTTGGGCCCCACGCTGTTACTTCCACCAGCAGAGGATTCAACGTTTTGCCCCCCGGGCACCAATCACAAACCTCGCCCCCTGCTGTCACAGATACGCTCGCTGATCAACCGACCTCCTCAGGGAAGCTCCGCCTTCACCACTACCGGCTGCTCCTAGGCCGCAACAGCCGCTCGCCAACCAGCCCTCAGATTTGGCACAGGTGTCTGCAGTTTACAGGCAGCGTGCGTCTCCCCCGGCCGGCGCTCTTCTTCAGGCCGCCATCTTGCTCGCACACCGCCTCGGCTGCCACAGTCTTGCCACTGCCACCCGGCAGGATATGGAGTAGGCAGCTTTAGCCTCTCTCGTCTGTGATGTCAATAACGGATCTGTGTCGGGGTGTTCACAGGTCCCTGCCTTCAATGGTGTAAGCCGATAATTTGCGAGCCGACGCAGAGCTCCCGGCTCGTGTTTCCACCATCATCGGCTCCCTGGCTACGCTCCCGGGCGACTGCCCACTTCAATGAATAATCACAACTCTTATTTCTATTTCTTAATTTATTTTTGCCTTAAACTTTGTTTTGATTGGGCAGTTATTTTAACTCATGGACCTGTAAGGAAAACGAATTTTAAATCCGCGTGAAACTTATTTGCAACACTCCATTGAATATTACTGCTTATAACTAAAAACAATAAAGACAAAAACAGTGGCTGAAAAGACTAACACACTACGAGTAAATTGTTACCAGACACTAACTTTAGAAACAAACATCTAAATCTAACACATTTGTAGTAGCTAACAGAATACTGCTATGGAACACAACTAAATATTCACAATCCAGTTTTTTACAGTAACTTCATTTGGGTGGTTAAAAAACCTACTTTTTCAGGACAAACATAGAAAAATAGAGGTGTTCTGTGTGTGTGTGGCTGTGTGTGTGTGGGGCTCTGTCTGTGTGTGGGGCTCTGTCTGTGTGTGGGGGCTCTGTCTGTGTGTGGGGGCTCTGTCTGTGTGTGGGGGCTCTGTCTGTGTGTGGGGGCTCTGTCTGTGTGTGGGGGCTCTGTCTGTGTGTGGGGGCTCTGTCTGTGTGTGGGGGCTCTGTCTGTGTGTGGGGGCTCTGTCTGTGTGTGGGGGCTCTGTGTGTGGGGGCTCTGTGTGTGGGGGCTCTATGGCTGTGTGTGTGTCTCTGTGTGGATAGCTTTTTTTTGTAGGTGGCTCTATGTGTGGGTGGCTCTGTCTGTGTGAGGGTGGCTCTGTGTAGGTGGCTGTGTGTGTGTGTGGGTGGCTCTATGTGATGACTGTGTGGGTGGCTCTGTATGTGTGTGTGTGTGTGTGTGGCTCTGTGTGGGTGTAAATGTAATAGGTCATGCATTTGCGAGCGATTAAGCTATTGGCATTGTAAATGACAATGCCATTTATTTAACGATTAAGCTTTTGGCAATGTAAATGACAATGCCATTTATTTATGTTCTAAAAAAAAATAAAAAATAAAAAAATCATGAGCAATGCCAATAGCTCTACCTTTAATAATGCCGAGACCATTGCATTGTAAATGCTGGTTTCCTCTGTATTGGGTTGATACTGTGTAATTGTAACATTTTATGTATTTTTTTGTAGTATGCTTTTATGGTTTTAATTAACCGAATTAAGTGAATTTGACTGACTGACTGACGTCGCCTCTCCAATTCCCCATGCTATCAGCTAATAGTATGCCAATTGTGTGCCACCCAACTTTCCCTCCTCTCCAACCATCTGTCATGTCCAAGCACGTCGCCAGTCTTGGACTGTCCACACTGGTGTATCTATCTCCCGAAAATACTTTCTACTCTCTTCCAGCTTCCTCCGGTCCTCTGGATACTTTGCTGTTTAACCAGCTGCGGGCGATCTGCAGGGAGCTACTTCCCACGTTTCCCTTAGCCACCTCCATCCATGCCTGCTCTTGACTTCATCTATCCTTCTCCTTCCCCCGGGAAGCTAGTGACCACTGAGCATGCCCGGGTGGCATGGGGTGAGGACATTTCCCAAGCAGACTGGCTCTATTGTTGTAATCAAACTAAAAAATGGTCTCCAAACGATCGCCTCCGTCTGATTCACTTCAAATACTTACACAGCGTATATCGCACTCCCGCGCAGTTACATAAATTGGGACTCATACCGGGTGACAGATGTCTGCGCTGCTCGGCCCCTGCCGCAGATTTTGCTCATTTGGCTAGGCTGTGCCCTATGGAGACGGATTTCTGGCGGGAGGTATTTGCGGCTATCTCCGAGATTACCTCATCGCCGGTTCAAACTAACCCACCGTTGGGCCTGTTGGGCTTTGTTAAATTCTGTCCGGATGCCTCTCATCGACTGGTCGCAATGTTGCTGGTCCTTGCGTGGCACAGGGTGGCCATGTGTTGGCGCGCAGACCAGCACCTAAGTTTGCGCAGAGGCTTGAGGACGCCTCCAGATTTCAGACTCTAATTTCGGAATTCTGGGACTTGATGCCTGCTCAATCCCGGCCTATTGACATATGGGGCCACCTGGTGACTTACCTTCACACTCGTCCACACCCGAGCCGGACTACCTCCCCCACGCTCCCTTGGTCAGTAACCGCTTCCCTACCTGTCCCCTACATCCTTGTGCCGAGCTTGCCCTCTCCTCTAAGCTGCTGACACTACGCTATGCAGTTATATTTGGCTTAATGGAGGGTTTGTTGTATTGAGCTTGATAATGCCTCTGCTTGATCGATCCACTTCTTGACGTGATGTGCACTGTCAATAATCTGCTATGTATGATGCTCTGATTTGATGCTATATTGTATTCCGGAAATGCTGAACTTTTCAATAAAGGTTTTGGAAAATAAAAAAATAAAAAACTCTCCAAACTGAGTTGCCATAGAGGTCATAAAAAGCACATGCTTTACACATCAAAATGAAAACCAAGCATTCTTAAATTGTGTTACAATGTGGCTGGCTCTTTCGTGTGAAAAGATCTTATCCGGTGCTTGACAGTGAATGGACCACAAACAGTGTAAATTGCCCAAGATCATCACGTTAGGTTGGCGCCGAGAATGAAATGCGGTTTTGTACTTTGTGCAGTTTCACAAAAGGAATGGAATCACCAAAGAAGAGACATTTTGCAAAAAGTGAGAAATTGTTGTGTACAGATGATACCCTTTGAGATGGCTAAGTCCAAAAGAAAATTTAAACAAACATCTGCAGTGCAATAGGTCTAGCATTTATGAGAGTTTGAGCTATTGCCATTGCAAATGACAATGCCTTTAATTTAGGTTTTGGTTTTTAAAACAAACAAAAGGCATCCTCATTTCCAATGCCAACAGCTTAAACTCTCGCAAATGCGAGTCCTATTCCACTGCAAAAGTTGAAGGATTGACTGAGTTGCCCCTTTGTACTGTATTGTATTAAAAACTTGTAAAGCGCACTGTCACCCAAAGGGTATCCTGGCGCTATGAGACATGTGCTTAAATCAGCAGTAGATGGACAACCTTCAGTGATCCAATTGGTCGAGGCAGACAAATTATGAGATAGATCATTTCCTGGGATAGAGCCAGGTTTTGACTTTTCCTAAACTGCATCAGCTATTCTGACTGCCTAATGTCGGTAGGGAGTCTATTCCAAAGCTTTGCAGCCGCAATGCTGAAGGCTCTCCCACCTGATTTTGTCTTTCTGAATTTAGGCACCGTGACCAGATTGGCCGATGAGGAGCGGAGACTCCGGGTGGGGATGTACCATGCAAATTTGTTCTGCAAGCGTATAGGACCAGCCCCATGCAGAGCCTTGAATTCAATGCAGAGGGATTTAAACATCATCCTCTCTGACATTGGAAGCCAATGCAGCTCCGCCAGAATTTGCACGGCGGACGAGTGTCTTGGTCTCGATAGAGCCAGCTTAGCCGCCATTGACTGGACCCTCTGCAGTCTCTCAATCAGATACTTTGGAGACTTCAGCAGCAACACGTTGTAGTAGTCCAGTCTACTTAAAATGACGTTTCTAACTACCAGTGCCTTGGACTGTGAGGGTAACATCGGGAGAATCTTCCCGAGCACCCTGATAAGGGCAAAGCAGCAACCAGCTGTTTTTGTTAAACTGAGTTTCCAGGCTCAGTTTGTTTTCGAACATAACTTCTAGATTTCGCACCATCTCGGAGGGTACTAGAGGAGTAGTAGTCGCTATAGGCCAGAAATCATTTGGAAGTGGGAGAGGAACTTTGCCTGCTGCGCACCACAGGACTTCTGTCTTATCTGCGTTCTAGGTTCTAGGATGCTTGATTCCGGTCCAGGGAAGACATGGCTTGGCAGTTAGGTCTGGACTGTTCCCATGAGGCACAGGGTCAAGACTGATTTGCATATGGCCATGTCTGAACTGGGGTGGCTTGGTGAGCAAAATAACGATGGATTAAACCCAGATCTGTGACTGGCGGTGAATGTTTTGCCATTGTGCTACATTCCGTCCATCATCTTGTGTGTTTTGCTGTTCACCCTATGTGGGAAGGGTATGCCCAGACATGGGTGTAGGAAGGTGGATACCCGACTATGGTTACCCCCAACTTTTTGCCTAGTGTTTAGCTGGTTTTCGACTTAGTTGGCCTGGGATCCTGCTATTCAGGACCCCAGGCTATCTGCTCTCTCTGTAAAATGGACTCCATGTACTGTAGGTACATACCAAATTGGATATTGGGTCACCTTTGTGAGTCCCTGTATAGTGTACCATAGGTACCCAGGGCATAGGTGCACCCAAGGTCTACCAGGGGCTGCAGCATATATTATGCCACCCCTGGCTGGCCACGTAAATTGACACAACTGGCTGATCACTCAGCTGGGGCAAGGTCGTGTAATCACCCCTTGTAAGGTATAGTATCCCTATACCTACCTTATATATAGACACATAGTAACCTATAAGTCACTCCTATGGCAGGCCTTAACAATCCTGGAGGCAGAGTCCTTGGTTATGTGTGAGATGGTGCTCTAGCATGAGCGGAGCCTGTCTGCAGCTTTCGGAACCATGTCCTTATAGCTGTTCTATGATATAGCCATACCATATACTCTTAAGTGCATTATAATCCTTGCGGTTAATGCTAACTTTGGTTTGGCTTTATCCAAACATGTCGTGTAAGGTGTCATACGCTTTGGAATACTACCCCCTCGCCAATTCTGGCGACGGGGTAGCATTCCACCCTTCTAGAGGGAGAAGACATGTTGAAACTACTGTACCCGATAAAGTTAACCAGAGCCCCAGCATCACAAAATGGATGCTGCTCTGACCTCCTGCTGCTGGGAGTACTTCCAGTAAGGGAGGCTTGGGCAATAGGTTTCCTGCCTGGGGAGGTGCGAGCACCACCCCAGACAGGACTTTGTGTATTGGGACAGGGAGGGCTGAATAGAATGAGACACTGACTGGGGCACCCTAGGTGCTCCATACATACCCCGGTTCAAACCGGTTGCTGGGGCACTCCAGCCCCACCTCTGGCACGAAACTGGACAAAGGAAAGGGGGTGTAACCTCCCCCCTTCCTGGTCCCACCCATAGGAGGGACCTAGTAAGTGATCCAGCCCCTTTTAGTTGTATAAAGGTAGGAGCAGAGTCCTGAGACTTTAGATTAATCCTGAAATCGAAACTTGACACGAAACTATGGACCTTCGACATTCTGCTGAAGCTGAAGACTGAAGAATCTCCCTTGTGGCCAAGGAGTGACCACCCTGGGCAACCAGGCACCATCCAGCAAATCAACGGCTTGCTTTGTCGACGTTCCCGGACGGAACCAGAGCACAGAGCCGGACAAGACCCAGACTTCCAGACCTCTCTGAGACCTCTCTTCACGACTGCAGCATAGCTGAGATCCGTGGAGGCGACGAGACACGTGGGATCGGACATCTTGGAAAGCCTGCAACTTGCTAACTGTGCAGCTCCTGAGGCATCCTCGAAGCTGTGCACTGGGGATTGAGAAACCCAGAACCAGAGCTCCACCTGCACCGAAGATCAGCCCTCCACACTCCACGAGTTCTGCGTGGGGCCCTTCTGCTTGTGTTCTACTCGCCGCGTTGTCCGGTTGCTGGCCCGTTGGCTAGTAGCCTCTGTGACGACAATCCTTTTTATCCACATCGCTGGTCTGGTTGCTCTAGACTGGCCCTTGCATCCCTGCAAAGGTCAAGCACCTCAGACCTTGCTGGTCTGCACCAGAAGCCTTTGCTGTATTCTGCGTGGGTTGCCTTTGCCAAGGCTTGTTGACTCCAATCCGGCAGTCGACCCCTCCATCTGCGAGAACCTTCGTGGGACAGCTCCACTCCAGCACCTGGTCGTCGTCGACGCCTCCTGGTCCGCGTGGCTGCAACGACAAGCTTCAAGACAGCACCAGATTGCTCCTCGACGTCGTCTGGTTCCTTCCTGGTTCCACCCGGTCACTGGCTAGTGACCCAGACTCTGTCCCCTCTGCTTTCAGGTCCTCTTCATCTTCGATCCACCCGGACATCTTCCTCCTGGTCGCCTGCAGCATCTTTCTTCAAAGGCTCCATAGGCTTCAACGGCGAAACCTGACATCTTCACACCTATGCACCCGCCGTCCGTGGGTGAGGTAACACGAGTACTTTGGTGCTCCCAAGGGTATTGACTATCCAAGTGTCTAGGTTTTTAGTTGTTTCCTCCTAGCTAAACCGGAAGTGTCCTAAATCCTTCTAAATCTAACTTCTAAGTTCCCATTGACTTTACATTTACTCACACGTGTGTGTAAAGACACTGCACACGCCGCCTGTGGGCCTCCTACTTCTAAACTAAGGTTCAGATAGTGTAGCCCCAGCGATTCCCTAGGCCTTAGGCCTTCCCTTTACTCGTGACGTGGTACTTATACCACTTTCTTAGTATATGGTTTGCTTCGCCCCTAGGGCCTAACCGTAAATTGTGCAACTTAACGTATTCTAAGTATCTTGTTAGGTGCTTTGGCCTCTGATCTCATAAAGAGTTCAGAGTAGTGTGTTAGTAAATAAATACATATATATTTTATATATATCCTGTGTGGTTTCCTTCATTTGATATTCAAGGGGTTACATATGGTAAAACAGCGGGCTTTACACGCCCTCAAGAGTCTTTTAGCCTAAGACTGTTCTGTCCACGCTACCACTAGGATAGCTGGTCTGTAAGGTTGACTTACAACCATCCCCATAAGGGTTGTTTGGACTGGTGCAAGGTGTTCACTAGAATAGTGAACATCATATACCAGGCCAACTTCTCACAGTGGGTCCCGTGCTCACTACGCCACTGGAGGCAAGCTATCCTGGCTGAAGACGGCCAGGGAAGACATGGCTTGGCAGTTCGGTCTGGACTGTTCCCATGAGGCACGGGGTCAAGACTGATTTGCATGTGGCCATGTCTGAACTGGGGTGGCTTGGTGAGCAAAATAACGATGGATTAAACCCAGATCTGTGACTGGGGGTGAATGTTTTGCCATTGTACAACATTCCATCCATCATCTTGTGTGTTTTGCATCCTTCATGTAGGCATGGAAATCTCCAAGTGAAGTGAATTGCCCCCACCTCCACGGACAGGATAAGCTGCGTATCATCCGCATAATTAATATGGCTGATCTTGTGAGTTTTGATATTAGCCAGCAAGGGTCTCAGATAGACGTTAAATAGTATCGGACTGATAGAAGACCCCTGAGGGACGCCATATGGATTACTGGTGAACTCGGATTGAAAAGGTGAAAGAGCCACTGCTTGTCGTCTGTTGGAGATGTACGACTGAAACCATTTAAATGCTGTGCCCACTACCCCCATGTCCTTGAGCCTGGCCAGAAGATTCTCATGGTTAACCGTGTCAAAAGTGGCAGACAGGTCAAGCAGAATCAGTATTGCTTACTGCCCGTTGACCGTCCACATTCGAAGATCGCACAAAACGGTTACCAGAGCTGTCTCCGTCACATGTCCTGGATGGAAGCCAAATGCACGTCCTTCAGTTTGTCATTGGTTTCATGAAATTGGGAGAGTGCCTTACTGACCACCCGCTCTATGATCTTTATCGGGTAGGGCAACAAGGAGATAGGTCTATAAGGTTTAGGGCAAGCTGGGTCCAGCGTAGCTTTTTTCAACAGAGGTGTCACCACCGCTTGTTTGCAGCAATCCGGCACTGACCCGCTGGTCAGTGATTGATTACAGATTTGTCCGATTGTCGGAAATAGCTCTGAACTCAGCTCTTTATATATTCTGTGTGGTAGTGGGTCCAGCGGAGAGCCTGAGGAAACACCTAGTGCATCTCTATTGAAGTCCTCCACAGATGGAGCTCAGTGATCTAGAAGATGGGAGTGTTCCCCCATAATTTCTTTCCTTCTTTCCCTGAAATGCTTTTATTGCCTCTACCGTGGCATTTCCCTCAGTCATGCGCTACTCGCCTTAAAGCCATCAATGATTAGAGTAATCTTTTCCTCGAAGAAAGTCGCGAGGCTGTTACAAAGATCCTGTGAAGGTTGTATTTTATTTTTTGCGCACTCTGGGTTGGCTATCTCCCCCACTATTTTAAAAATACTTCTGCCACTATTTGAGGCGTTTAAGATTAAATCTGCATCATACTTTGCTTTTATTATGCCAATTTCTCTCTTGTAGTGAGCTACTGCCTCTTTCCAGAGGGCTTTGTCCTCGTCTGTGTAGGCCTTTCCCCATTTTCTCACTGCTAACTTACAGCTCAGCCTTAGAGTTCAAAGTTTTTCGTCGTACCATGGTGTGGATGGTCTGCCAGTGTTCTTGTAGTTCTTTTGAGGAGCAACCATATCTAACCTGGTATTTATATGTTCGCAAAGGTTACATGGTTCTCCTCCACCGGTCTGTCTTCCTCAAAAATTCCCTTCATAGAGAATACTGGGGAGATCTTTGCTGTTTGCAAGAGTCCCTTCCAGTCCCTGACTTGACATTTTCTCGCCCCAATAATGTTGGGGTCATTCTTTTTCGGTTTATATATCTGACATTTTAATAAATGGTGGTAAGACCAATCCACCGGCAAAGTGTCTACCCCTCCAGCAACTTGTTCTTCCGCAAATATGAGGTCCAGTATGTGCCCCCCCTCATGTGTGGGTTCTATGACCCATTGTGTTAAGTTAAGGTTCTTACAGGAGTGGATAAGACTCTTATAGTTTGAATTCATATTCCCGTTGCACCACATGTTAAAATCCCCCATGATAAGTAATCTGGAGTGGGTGAGTGCCATTTTGGTGAAAACATCGATAAATGCCCGCTGCTGTACTTAACTTGCTGCCCCGGGAGGTCTGTAGCAAAGTTTCCAGTCAACACTTGTCCCTTGTGATCTTTTAATGAGGAACACATCATTTTTATGCCTTCGCCCTAATCAACATCCAAAGGGACAAAGTCCCCTATCTCTTTAAATATGATCCCGACCCCACCTCACCTCCCTTTGGGTCGTGGCTTGTGGAATACTTTGTATCCCGGGGGGCAGGCTAATCCCGGCTCCAGGTCTGATCCTGGATGTGTCCATGTCTCTGTCATGAATAAAACATCTAGATGGTGCGTTTCCAGCAGTAGTTGGGTCTGTAACCAATGTTTGGGCAAAGATCTGACATTAAGCAGACCGCATACAAGGGCATCCCTACTAGCAAAATATGATGTTGGTCAGGCTGTCTGCTTATCTAAGCGCGCCAACTCGACCCCCCGCCTCACTCAGATCCCGCAGTTCCCTACTTGTGTAATAATGTCTCCCTTCCTCTGCCTCTCTTTTCCCCAAACTGGCAGCATGGCTGGCGTTGTGCGTGGTCAGTGCGCGGACGGGCGCAGACGGGCTTGCCTTTGGGGCGCTGACGGCGCGCCAGTGTGTGTTAATGCCTGTGAAAAAGGGAAACTAGAGCGATGACCCGCAGGTTCGCTCTAACAGGTGGACACCACGGGGTCAGGGGGTGGTAATAAGCGTATTAAAAAGCAGAAGTTAAAAGATGTTAAAAAGAAGTTAGCAATTCAAAGTCAATAAAAATATAATTTCAACAAAGTGAAAGATTTATCGGCAGAAGCAGCAATCCACCTAACCTTTTTACCACACGCGGACTACGAACAACCACAGCGTCTCATATACTACGCGGTCGCACCAGCGTCCGTTTATATACCCGTGAAAAAGGGAAACTAGAGCGCTGACCCGTGGGTTCGCTCTAACAGACGGACACCGCAGTGTCAGAGGGTGGCAATAAGTGTATTAAAAAGTAGAAGTTAAAAGATGTTAAAAAGAAGTTCGCAATTCAAATTCAATAAAAGTGCTAAGTGCAAGATTTATCGGCAGAAGTAGCAATCAACCTAATCTTTTTACCACAGGCACACATGGGCTACGAACAACCACAGCATTGGATATGCCTTCTGTCTCCCATGGCCCCTGAAGAGCTATCAGCTGGCTACGAGTTAAATAAACAAGCCGGTGGTCACAACTGCGCACTCGAGACCCTCCTGCAGTAAGAGAAACTCATTAAAGAAAATAGTGCTTACAGACTAAAGACGCACCGTGTATTAACCGAAGTAAAAGGGCCAGTCCTCTTGGGAGGTTACAAATGAAGACAAGGTGGTACTAAGGTGGGACAAACAAGCTTAATAAGGAATCGGAAGCCAGCATTTATGAAGGACAATGGCACAAGCCAATGACAAATATGGGCGGAGAGTGGGCAGGGCTTCTATTCCATACTCCAATACAGCATGGCTCGCAGAGCAGCACATTCTCTGCCCAGGCTCGACCTAAAAAGGGCACAAGCAGGTTCCATGAAGAAAGTACACTGCATTCCTCTTTCCTATAAATGCTCTCACTTTTAAGTCAGCAGAAAGCAAAATAACCAGGCTCCCACGAAAACACAGCTTGACATTTGACCTCAGTCCTTGAAGCATATGTGATGAGATCAAATTTAAGTTTTAAAAGCCTGTTTAGTACAGAAAATGAGTTTATGGAAGAATACTTTAAAAACATCTTTAGCATGGGGAGGTACGAACTTCAGCTGCAGTCTAAAGCAAATGAAACCAACAATTCTAAACTTGAGTTACAAACCACAAGGCAAATAGCAGGCCACAAGCATAATGCATTCCCAGGTCAACTTTCTGAAAGTCCCCAAGATGTCTTTGGCATACCAGACCTCGGCAACCTAAAAACTTAATTCTTGCAGGCAAAAAAGGGAGTTTATTACCTTAATAGAATGTGCAGTTGCTACATACATCTGGTTGTAATTTGAAGGTATCAAGTTCAAACCTAATTGATGTTTATAAGTTTACTAGCAGCCTGCCCAGACGTTGTCCGGGGCAGAAGGGGGCTGGGGGCAGCACCGCTGCAGGAGACGTGCAGCAGAGCGGCCATCAGTGGGAGCAGCAGAGCGTACTTACCAGCTCCCGCGCCGCCGCTCCTCCCCGCATGTCGGGTGTGGAAGGGGGCTGGGGGCAGCACCGCTGCAGGAGACGTGCATGAAAAGCGGCCATCAGCAGGAGCAGCAGAGCGTACTTACCAGCTCCCGTGCCGCCGCTCCTCCCCGCATGTCTGGTGAGTGTCCCTTGCTCCTTCCTGCGCTCCTACCAGCATCGCCGCCCCTGCCCGCGCTGGGCACTCCAATGTTGTGTGTCGGTCCCGCTTCACCGCTCCTCCCCGCATGTCGTGTTTTGTTCCCTTGCTCCTTCCCGCGCTCCGGTCCGGACAGCGAACGTCGCGTTGACGTGACGTCACGCCCACACGCCATTCCGCCTCTCGCAAGCGTTGACGCCGCCGAACGCCGCGTGCAATCACTGTATCCATACGACCATACGGACTACTTTTTGCCCTAACGTTTCCCCCCCCCCCCCCCACCCCCTAATGTAGATGGTGTGGCTTTCTATAGCCTATGTCCATCTCCTGGACCTCCCCTTTCCAACGCTGTATTGGGTGTTGTGCTTGGTGGTGTACTTTGAGTTTACCTGGCTCAAAGGACACAGTTCTCCCTTTATAATAGTAGTATAGATGACAAACTCAATGCTCATTTTATGGATCTGAAAAAGCTGAAAGGCTAAATCGTCACTTCCTGGATTAAACCAAGCGACCTGCAGTTACACATACCACGCCCATATAGGTCTAACTTCTCACCCAAGGGCCATTTTAGAGAGATTTCGGCATGTGAAGCAAAGGTTAAAGAAATGCACACAAACTCTGCTGTAGACATTCAAACCATCTACTTAGATTGCAGCAATGAAAGACCTGTATCACTGCAGTTCATGCCTCAACCCACCAGGTCCTTTGACTGGGAGTACAGATATAACAGGAATACAAAAAAACTATAAGTATCACAAAAGAGATTTTAATAAAAATGATGGCTTACTCATGCCTCTCATTATGGAACAACTAAGAAGAGCAAAGTAAAAGCAGCAACATCTGTGAAAAGCCATGTGCTTACCTGTACACACAAGTTTGTCAATCCTGCCTTTTCTCCACTTCAGCAAATCTCCTCCTTTGCCACATCCTAGATCAAGCACTGTGATATCTCTTCTTTTCCTCTGTCGCACCTTTTCAATAAACTCTCCTGTGATAGAAGTAGTTTGATAGGTAAATAGTCCGCTCTCAACTATCAATTAGCCACTTTCATGCTTATTCTGCAAATAAAAACAGACTTGCAACGGAGTTTACAGTCTCAAACCACACAATACAGTTTGATGGTGGCATGAGTTTGGTATTCAACACTAAAGAGCTCTAGATTCTGAAATCAAGTCAACATGCAACAAGCACTAGTGAGCCCAATCTGTCTGGCCATGGCAAGCTGATACGATGACTTTTTTTATCCCGAAATATGTGCCATAAAAAAAGGTGGCTGCTGTACGCCTATTATAAAAAAAAAAAAAATAACATTCACTGATGTGGCTGGTTTACTAGTGAGGTTTTTTTTTTTAAAACATACCTTTCGCTCTTTTTATTAATTTTATTTGTGAAGGAGACATGAATAGATCATCACCAAATCAAGCACTCCAATAGCAGGCTGCTATAATGCAACCTTATCATTAAAACACTTTAAAAAAGTAGACAAGAAATATAAATCAGCATCTACTGGGCAGCACCCACAGTGCAGGTGTCACTCCCCATTCAGAGAAGCAAGCAGGGGCTATTTCTCTTCAACTCCTGGGTTGAGGCTGACTGTCTCGGATGTTCTGCGGTCCACCCTGCAATGGCTCAGCAAACTTAGCCTTTTCGGACTTGACTCTTAGTATAGCAAGGAGGATCAGTCAAACACTTCTAATGTAGGTAGTTTGCAGGTGCTCAAGTTCGGGGAATAACAAGTAATCAACAACCTAACAAAGAGCATGTTCAGCCCAGTACTTGTGTTTTTAGAAACTAAAGCACTTTATTACGCAATAGTGCTCAATATTACACACTACAGCAGCGGAAACAATTTTATCATCAGCCCATGGTGGGGTACCATTGCTAAAGTTGTGACGAGCCCGTGCAGGACTGCATCAGCTGAATTTGTGATCACTCGACTAAGGAGCTGCATATACCTAGTGCCACTGTTGGGGGCTTTGTCATGGGCTCGTTGGCCCGGCCCCCAGCCCATCGCCAGACCAAAAGGCCAAGGACACTTCACTCCGAATGGGAAACTGCTGCATCAGAAATGCTGCTGCCCCTCACACAAACCTGTAGACTCCGAACAAATGCTCTGCTGAACTCAGCTCAGTGCTCGAGGTAGGAGACACTTGAAAACTACCTCCCAGCACTACACCATTTATGGGACAGTGCGGACATGCCCCCAAAGCACCAGGCAGGCTGACAATGAGCAGTCAGAACTGATTTCACCTGGAAGCGGGAACAAGCTTGTCAGAGGGTAAGAGGCCAGCACCACTATAGGCTAAACCCATGACAGGGACAGTAGTCCACAGTAGGTAAATGAGAGCACACTTGGTGTGTCCCTCTAGGACACAAGGCAAGACCGAGCCCATATCAAGCACAGTGCTCGGCTTCTGCGCACACATTAGATTAGCGTGACACCAGGGCCAGAAATCAAACAGTCAGGAAACCAGATTCAAGCAATAAGACACTCAGGACAGAGAAACATACCAGTTTACCTTTCAGGGGATAGGCATGCCCCAACAACAGCCAAAATAAATAGCTGATGCTTAAAGTTCATATAAAAAAGTAATACACTAAAAAAAATACATATTAAACACGATTTGTCACTTAAGAGAAAGGAATTATTTTTAAATGGATGTTAATGCGCACCGATTCTGGGAAGATCCTCAAATTGAAGAAAGTTAATGGGTAAAAGAACGGTGACCCACTCCCCATGCAGTATGCTCTAGTGGAAAGAAGCAAAATGTGAACGACAATTTAAAAGACCAATGGAAGAAGCCTACCGACCAAACACCACTCTTTGTACTATGTGGATTTTTTTGGGGAAACCAATTGTCTAGAGACAACTATAGCTGCTTTAAAGGCCAGACCTAAAAAGTAGCTAACTTAGCTGCTGCTTTCCAATAATGCATAACAAATGTCACTCAATCCATGCCAAGTGGGATACTTACAGGGGATGACAGGGAGTACTTGATTTGGTACACTTTTGGATATACACGATTATTTTGAATGGAGCCTGTTCTGAAGTCATGTCATGGCAAGCAAATGTTCTGCCCATTAAGACGTAGGATATATTTCTACTGTTATTTTTATACAATACAAATTCTCAATTTAATAAGGTATGTTGGTGCTGATTTGTGAAGGGCAACAGTCCTGACAGCAGACCGAGCACAGCGAGAAGAGACAGCTATTCAGGGAATCCTTTAAACTGGGAGGTCCTCAACATGGTGCAAATGTTCTGGAGGGAGTTGCTCAAAGTGCCAGTCTATTACGAAAAAGCCTGACAGTCAACTGAGGTGTCACAGCTTGAACTACCAATAGGCTATGTGACGCTTAGAGTGAAACTCATTTCAAAACTAACAAGGAAATATTGATCCAGTAGAGGTTTTGTAAAAATAGCTCTGCACGTCTAAAACAAGGTTCCATAACTGGCACACCAATGGAGGAATAGCAGAGCAAGGGCAACAAAGTCTATCTGCTGAATTCTGAAAAGACGGGCGTAAACTTGGGAATATCGAAATACAATTAGTTTCAGTATATCAATCCAAAGTGCCAAAACTTGTTTATCAGCACCACTTTCTGGGGGAAGCAGAACAAAAAGATTGTGGATAACAGAGAGCGAAAATGGTTATTATAAAAAAGAAATGTAAATGGTAGCATGTCGATATTTGGGAGAGAAATACAGCTGAAGGTCTTGTGTATGTCTCAGTTTCTGAACGTCAGATAATAGGTGACCGGAAACTACACATTGGCCAGAAAGCCTACTGAGCTACAATTTCCCTTTCATTGCCTTTTGTTGTATATACGAATGAAGACTCTGGATACATGAAGGTGGCAGGTAAGTAGTTTAATGCAGCAGTTCAGAAGTAACAGGACCGTCGCCCATCTGGCCAAGCACTAACTGCCACAGAGTAGAACCAACATTAGCGTCATGGGGAGAATCACATAAACAATCTAGAAGGTTGGTAGAAGGAAAAGGCAGAGAAGGGAACAAGTAGGGAACAAGCTATGTACAACACATCTCCCCTCCTAGGACAATAAAAGAAAAGAAACAAAAGTACAGAAAACAACCAAACAGAAAAGCTCTCAATGGACATAGTCATTTAAGTAAGCAGGTGGACGGCGAGAGCGAGGACTCCTTAGGCTCACACTCGAATGAGAAGTATGAGCAGGAACAGAAACAGGGATAGAAACTCCCACCCTCGTCGCCAAATGTTGTATATACGAATGAAGACTCTGGATACATGAAGGTGGCAGGTAAGTAGTTTAATGCAGCAGTTCAGAAGTAACAGGACCGTCGCCCATCTGGCCAAGCACTAACTGCCACAGAGTAGAACCAGCATTAGCGTCATGGGGAGAATCACATAAACAATCTAGAAGGTTGGTAGAAGGAAAAGGCAGAGAAGGGAACAAGTAGGGAACAAGTAGGGAACAAGCTATGTACAACACCTTTCAACTTACACCAGTTAAAACACACCCAAAGAGTGTAGTGGAAAACCAAGCTTTTAATTCATTAGTGGACGCACCTAGGCATCCATACAGTTGGAGCAAATTATAATGTGTGCATACCAGCAGAACATACAAATAAAAAACTGGGGAATTTCCACACCATCAAACCAGCTGACGTAGCATGCCAGCTACGACAGTACAGGTTTAAAATGGGACATGGTCATTTCCACAAACTGTGAGACAGGACTTCAACCATCTCAAGGCAAACAACTGCTTCCCATCTGGAATAACCAAGTTAAAAACAGTTGATGGCTGGCTTCAACTGCGCCAGAGATCTATCAATGTAGATAGTCATGCACACAAATTACAGAAGGCACAAAATTAAAGAATAGCTCTCCAGTCAAAAATTACAGGTTTCAAATCAAACTTCTTATTACTGAATAAGTGATAGCAAAATATTTCAGACATTAGAAACAGAATGAAAAATATGCTCACCTTTGAAACACCCATTTACAATCTGTTTAGCTGCATTCTGAGGACTGTAACTTAACAACCAATCCCTTTCTCAGCAACTCCTTTCACAACGTTCTCTATCTCAAATTCGTACTCTCAACCATTTCTTGCCTCAATCCACCAGCTCCAAAACCCCTTCTCCACACCTTTCCCACATTCATCTCACCTCCCCATTCATCCACTTTATAACGACCCCCCCTCCCCTATAAAATCTGCTTTTGCCCATGCATCCAATCTCACATGCCATCTGCTGTCACCCTTAACATTATCGAACCATGTGCCACTGTGCTTTCAACAACAGTTTAACCCTTTCGTTGCTAGGCCTTCACCCCCTTCCCCTCCACCCATCCCCCAAACAACAGTGTTGAGCCCTTTTTTGGCTATTTGGGGTAGTTTGTGCTTGGGCGTCCATAACGGTTTGGCCACAAAAGCTATTCACCCCAAATTTACGTCCTTTCTTTCCAATATCCAGGGGATTTAAAATGTACCCAGGGTTTGTGAATTTTCCTAGAGGGGAGTTGAGAAAATAGTCAAAATATTGCTACATTTTGAGAAAATGGTGATCTGGGTAAAAGTGTGGATCTTTTAAAAGAAATGACATGAACAAACGGTTTTATGTACTAAAGTAACCCTTTTCCCACCTTTCAGGAACATGCAGAGCTGAATTCAAACAATCTAATTTATTTACCACAGTTTAGGCATTTTTCAAAGAGGTAGCTCTTTTTTCCAATGTTTTGTGCTTTCAACCTACTTCCAGTTTATGTCCAAACCAGTTTGAAACCCATGGGTGATCCAAGAAAGCTATATATTTCTGAAACGAAGACATCATTCCGCATTCAGCAAGGGGTCATATGTGTAGATGCCTTAAGGTTTTCTCAAAGTAACTAATTGATGAAATAATTAAATATTAAAAATGAGCTAGAAATACAGCCATTTGTGACAATGTTTTCATATGTAACTTTTTGTCACATTGGCCGATTTACAAAAGCACTTTTGATAAACCCTTAAGTTTGTGGGGATATAAAGGGCTTGTAGGTTCTCCAAGAAACAGAGGTTCTCAGAGCCAACCACTGAGTTGCATAGTACAATGGCTTTTTATTGTTTACTGAGTATAGACCAATTCATATGGGAAAATATGTAGAGTGAAAAATAGGTATCAAGGTAACCTATGTATTTCTGAAATGGGCATATGATACAGAGTTTAGGATTAGTGGTTATTTGTACATTTTCGAACCTGTACGAGCCCATGATTTAAGAGGGTATTTTGCAAAATGTCTTCTTTATTACACATTGGCTTACACTTATGAGGCACAAATGCAGCGAAATCAAATTGGTAATAATGAGTATACTACTATTCTATGCTCCTACATGTCTACTGATAAAAATGGTACCTCATTGGGGTGGGTGGGCCTACTGTCTGTGACAGGAAATGGCCCAAAACGCAATATGGATACCTCACATTTTTCCACTCAAAAAGAACCATTTTTTGCAAAGTGGGTAGCTGTGGATTGTGGGCCCTAGCTCAGCCGACACTTAGGGAAACCTAGCAAATCTATACATTTTTTTACAACTAGACACCTAGGGAAATCAAGGAGGGGGGGGGGGGGAGGGTACTGGTGTGGCTTTCACCAGGTTGTTTTAACCAGAATCACTTACAAACAAAAAAACATTTTCTTCACATTTTTGTTGTGAAAAGTTCTGGAATCAACAGGGAGCCAAAAACCTACTTCCACTCAGTCTTCTGATAAAAATTGTACCTCACATGTGTGGGTTGGCCTCGTGCCAGCAACAGGAAAGGCCCCAAACTTCAATAAGAAGACATCAACATTTCCTGCTACAAAAATTTGAAAAATCTGATTTGGCAATGGAGGTAGCAGCATTTTATTTGGCCAGGGATCAACGGTAACCCAGGGAAACCTACCAAACCCAAACATTACTGAAAACTAAACACCCAGGGGAGTCTAGCGGGGTACGCCTCGCATGGATCCCACAAAATGTTCTTATCCACAATGCCCTGCAAAGCTCATGCCCAATCACACGCCAAGAGGTAAGATTCAGAAGTAATTACCCTTTCAGGAGTGCCTTATTATGGAATAAAAGTGCCCTCACCCAATAATAGTGCCATGGTTCATCATAGGGCTGCCACTACACACCCTTTGTCACCCTCAGCAAGGATAAAGCAATGCATTTTTTAACTATCAACCACAATACAGTTTACGGGGATCTAAAATTCAATGTATAGTTAAAACGACCATAGGAGTATCCACTCATAAGTAAATCTCATTTATTCTGGATTTCCTAGGTTGGGTTAAAAACAACATAAGATGGTAATTGGATATTATTACCCTACCATCTCTCCAGTTTAGGTCATCATGTTTTGGGCACCCCTCAATCACAACTATGAGTCGGAGGCCTTCTTCAGGACTAAGATCCCTACATCCACTGTCACCGGCAGTCAATCCTTCTCCATAGTGATCTGTGAAACGATTATATCATGAAGCGACCTTACTTGTCACCTACATTCCTGATTTCTGAAAGCTAACTCTTAACCCGGGGTGGGAGCATCGCCCTGTAGTCACACTTTCGTTAAGGGACCAACGCCACCCAAAATACCGTTCTCTGACCCTCCAAGGCCAATACACACAAGAGGGGTAGCATTTTTATTAGCACAAGTGGGGGAATGCTGGCAGCTCTATTTTTTCCTGTTTTAACTGATTTTTACAGATAAATGCCGACAGTAACCATACATTTTCCAGTCTGTATTGATTTTTAAATGTGGATAAAAATGCAAAGTAGGTTGTGTTTTTTAAGTGATTCTAAAAGCTGGCAGTCATGACTGCAAGGCCAAAAGCTGTATGGATTGATGGGGAAGGGAGTTAAAAAACAAAGGAATTTTAGGAATGAAGCTTAAACAGCAGTAGATATGCACATGACCGATACGAAAATGTCATGTTTTCAAGTAAATGCACCGATTTATCATCTGGGGGTGTTCATATCATTGAAATGTCAGGCATTCAAGTATTAGTAAACATTTATCTGTTAAATAAATGGGGGGAAAATACTAGTTTCAGCTTCATTTTGTTTTCAAAAGCCAGGATAACAATGAATAACTATAGATAAAATTATCAAAAAATAAATATGGATAAAAACAGACTGAAATGGCAGAAAACCAGGAGCCCTATTTATAATTATTTATAATTAAAAGTATGCAATAATCTTTAAGTAGACAATGGTGCTCTTACCAATGAGAATACTCTTCATCCAGTTATTAAAGTTCCGGAGGTAGAAAATGCGACTTTGGCTGCGCTGTTCCAGTCCACACTCCTGAAGCTCATTGTAATGAGCAGCTACTTTTGACCCATGTCCTTCAAGCCTCTACACACAAAAAGAAAGCTTTAGAGAAAGTAGACTGGTGAATTACAAACAAAACTTTACTAGCCTCACCAAGCACAAGGGGTTTTAAAGCACACCAATGGATTTATTTGGCTGACTAGCTTGACTCTTATAGAGACTCACTGAATGGTGAAGACAAAGAGGCATATAATAAAAACAGATCATCAAAATTAAAAAAACATGTTTTCCTTCCTTCGGGTGAAAAAAAAGCTAGAGGAGAAGAACCAGGAGGACAAAGGAACAGGGCTCGATTATGGTCACAATTTACCACGTGACATTGATGCTAATGAGGAAAAAGGCAAGTTGTAAGTGTAGGTATATTGCAGTTTGATTTTACTAAAAAAAGTAGTATTGGCAAAACCAATAGGTCAGGGTTTAATATGCTATGCATGCTCTGCGTGCACATTAAAGGCAAGCAGAAAACTGAAAAGGAGGACTATATTGAAGGCATTATAGCTTTCAAAACAGTCTTGTTTTTATTATTACTGAATATAAAATTTGAATGTCAAGGGAGCCTTTAATAAAGCCCTTCTTTTTTTCTCTAACACAGCAAGGAAGGACTAAAAAGAATACTACCTACCCAAATGATCTTTGTTTAGCATTTAAATAAAATTAGTACCACATTGAAGGCTCAGAAGTCTTCATTATATCTGGCCTTTTATTGATAGGAAGCGGAAATTAAAGGAAAAAAACCTATCCCAGTCGGCTCTAAAGGGAATCCACCTGGGGCAAACGTGCACAAGGTAACGAGAAAGAAAGAGGTGAGGCACAAAAGAAGGGTTGTCTAGCTGGAGGGCAGGCTTATGGGGATTGATAAGAAGAATATAATGAGAGAAGGGGCAGGGAAGCACAAAAGATTGTTTTTAGGGAGTAACAAACAGCACACGGGGAAAAGGTGAGAAGAGTAAACTAGGAGCACACTGAGAAAAAGAGGGATGTAAGGGGTGAATGTGAGAAGGTAGCAGAATGCTGTGAATATTATGTTTTTTTCTATTCCAGGTGGTCCCCTTCAAGAGTTACATGTGCTCATCTATCAGTTGAGAGTGAATATGCGTGATTAATACAATGAACATTTAGTTAGTATTATTCTATTCTGCAATGTGATAATCAGGTTTGCTTTAATATATTTGCAGTATTTAACCTAGATACGGACGGTTCTATTTCACATTATTTGTTATTGATTTCTAAAGAGTTTCCAGAAGGTTGAGACTATGTGTCTGATTTATTGTTGTTGTTCAAAAGAACACTGTCTCTCAGAATGAAAATAAGTCGAACAGAAGGACCGACTGGCAGCACCGTCTACACGCTACACTGTTAGCGCCTGACAAGATTTAGCTCGTTGGTTACAGCTCTTGAATTATACGGCGGCCCATTGAAATACACGCCACGCCTTACAGCGAGCCCGGTGAAGCGATTTCTACGCCTACACCGGGCACTCCAAGCAAATTAAAAAGCTTGCGAGTGTTTAGATAACAACACCCACACCAGTCCCAAGAGAGACCTTGCATAGGAGCCTTAAGAAATCGTGTTGATCCTGAGGAGAACCCCGCAATCAGGGTGTTCGAAACGCGTCGATCTTTTGTGGTCAATTGTCAACAATATCAATAGATTAGAAAGACTAGATTAGGACATAATATAACTCATTGTTCAGATTGTTTGAATGATACATCACAATTTTCCTAACCTCATTCAAAATAAGTCTTTTTTGTTGACACTGACCTATACCTCAGAGGTATTGTTTGTTTATGTGTATGAATGTTATTTGTATGTTTGTAGGGAGAAAGGTTTGGTATGGATGTGTTAAGGAATTATGAGATTGTTTTTGTAAATTTTGTATAAATTTGTATAGTTGTATATGCATAAGACATGTTTTTGAAAAAAATGAAAAAACTTCTTTGACAGAAAAAAATGACTATAATAAACTAGTGACGATAGTGATAATAGACTGCCATGTTTTATTCATAGCAGATCATTGTTAAAAGAAAAATTAAGTCAATTCAGTATTGGCAGTTGTGTTGCTTTTATAGTTGCTATTACATTGAGCAGAAACTCTATTGTTCAAACAGGTATGAGCTCTCACAGAAACTCAAAACAGGTTTTTATTTTATGTTGTGCAACAATTAGCTCAGCACTTAGAAGTAACAAAATGGCGAAGAGTTGTCATAAATTTCAAACTGCAATCATCTTGGGAGTTTTTGGTTCACGATTTTGGTAAACATTGCTGCTGCCATTTTATTTGTCTTTATTGTAGTCACAATTCATATTGTGTGCAGAGTGGGCTCAAGAACGGTGATGAATCCAACCCAGATCTTTTGACTGGGTGTGAGTGTTTGATTGGTTCAGATGCTCCGTCCATCACCACCCCCTTTTGTACCGCTTTGGCCGCCATAAGTGTGGCAGGGTATGCTCAGACGTGAGTCCCTTGCTCACTTTGCCACTGGATTCAAGCAAGCCGGGCTGAAGACGGCTGTAATGCCAGAACCCGGTCCTCTGAAGCTTGTTTCCGGTCCAGGGAAGGCATGGCTTGGCAGTTCGGGCTGGACTGTTCCCATGAGGCACAGGGTCAGACTGATTTGCATATGGCCATGTCTGAACTGGGGTGGCAGAGTGGGCTAAAGAACGGTGATGGATCCAACCCAGATCTTTTGACTGGGTGTGAGTGTTTGATTGGTTCAGGTGCTTCGTCCATCACCACCCCCTTTTGTACCCCTTGCTATTATATTGAGCAGAAACTCTATTATATTGAGCAGAAACTCTATTGTTCAAACAGGTATGAGCTCTCACTGAAACTCAAAACAGGTTTTTATTTTATGTTGTGCAACAATTCGCTCAGCACTTTGAAGTAACAAAATGGCGAATAGTTGTCATAAATTTCAAACTGCAATCATCTTGGGAGTTTTTGGTTCACGATTTTGGTAAACATTGCTGCTGCCATTTTATTTGTCTTTATTGTAGTCACAATTCATATTGTGTGCATTAGAATAGGGTTTTGATTTTAAATAAATCTTTTAAAGGTATCCCTCGTGTAATGGTGGCAGTGTTATTCCTTAATGAAAGAGGGTTTGGAGTTTCACTAACTACCCCTGTAATGTCTTATGGAATTAAATGGAACCTGAAACAAATTCACTTAAATATTCCTCAGTGGGTCGTGGGGTGGTTGGACACAATAGTTGTTTTTTTTGTCTCTGGTTGGCACATTGACTTAGCCCTTAGTGCCTGTGGGTCCAAGAAAAACCAACTATATATTTATAGGAAACATATCAGAAGCAAATAGGGGAAGCAGGAAGGGGCATGTTCAGATAGAGCGCGACGTAGGGGCAAACAGTGGGAGCAAAAGATGTAAAGCAGTCCCACTTGCAATTCAGTGCAGGCATTAAATGGAGGCAGAATCCACCATCCAGACAGCCAATAGCACTGAACGATGAATATTCTACTTGGAAAGCCAAGGTGTGTGACAAAACGTCAAGCCAATGGTTAAAAGAGGCGTGTCAGAGTAAACAAACAGTTAAAACGGGTGGATCCCAATCCCACTACATGAATATTACTAGTAATGGGTCTGACTGACAGCTAGTCCGTAAAACCCCAACATTAAAATAGGACAATTGGAAAACTTCTCAACTCTTCCATCATTTATACTTTATGTGTTCTGGCACATACTTTTAACTTTTGCTGCCCCATAATTCCATATATGGAAAGTAATTCTGAGCGGGTGAAGGGAGAAGGCCTGCATATTCCAACTCATATCTAATCAAAAAAACGTGCTTATTCTTCTCTGATACGCTGTCCTCACCTGAGAAAAGGTTTCAAAAATTGACACATACAATTGATATATGCTTATATTTTCTCTGGCTTCCCACTGTGATCGTTAAAAGATACAGTTCTTCAACAATGAAAGCAAATTTCAATATAAAATATTAAGAAACCAAAGCATATGAATTATTTTTGATCACAGCTGACCCAATAGGTCTTGATGTACTTGCTTTGTACTTTGCAGGTGGCTCTTCAGTCTCTAATGGCCTCTTCTTTGGCGACGTGGTAGACACTGGCATGACTACCAAAGCCCCATTGCTTTCTTCTGAGGCATTCGGGGCACTGGGACCGGCATCCTTGATGGTGTGTTCTCCTTCATGCTTAGAGGCGTCTTCTCCTCCAGGTTTAGAGGCGTCTTCTCCTCCAGGTTTAGAGGCGTCTTCTCCTAGAGGCTTAGAGGCGTCTTCTCCTGCAGGCTTAGAGGCGTCTTCTCCTGCAGGCTTAGAGGCGTCTTCTCCTGCAGGCTTAGAGGCGTCTTCTCCTGCAGGCTTAGAGGCGTCTTCTCCTGCAGGCTTAGAGGCGTCTTCTCCTGCAGGCTTAGAGGCGTCTTCTCCTGCAGGCTTAGAGGCGTCTTCTCCTGCAGGCTTAGAGGCGTCTTCCCCTGCAGGCTTAGAGGCGTCTTCCCCTGCAGGCTTAGAGGCGTCTTCCCCTGCAGGCTTAGAGGAGTCTTCCCCTGCAGGCTTAGAGGCGTCTTCCCCTGCAGGCTTAGAGGCGTCTTCCCCTGCAGGCTTAGAGGCGTCTTCCCCTGCAGGCTTAGAGGCGTCTTCCCCTGCAGGCTTAGAGGCGTCTTCCCCTGCAGGCTTAGAGGCGTCTTCTCCTGCAGGCTTAGAGTCGTCTTCTCCTGCAGGCTTAGAGGCGTCTTCTCCTGCAGGCTTAGAGGCGCCTTCTCCTGCAACCTTCGATACAGTTTCATCTCCTACCTCAGTACACCTTCTCAACTCAGTTTCATGTTCTTCTGTGCATGCTGCAGTGTCCATGTTTCATAAGAGTTTCTATATTCTTATTGGTAGACAGCCTCTAAAAAAAAAAAAACATATGTAGTTATATATATATATATATATATATATATATATATATATATATATATTGAAAAACGTTGGTCTCTATTATATTGTCTCTGAAACGTGGTGGGCAAAACTGTGTAAATTTATAGAAAGCCAGCAGTCACTCTCCATTATAAATATGTTTCGTTTTTACTAAAATACAGACTTACTTTTAGAAAGATTTCAAGCACTCTGATACATTCCAAAATGGTGTTTGGGAAGGTAAAAGGTAAGCTAGACTATCTCTATTGATTTAAGGGTTACGTTATATTATGTTATGGTAAAATACTTATATAGCACAACAGCTACCCACTCTGGGTTTTCCTACACTTATGATTGATGGCATGACTAAATAATAAATTACAGTGACTATCGTCAGCATCAGATGCAAAGTAGGGTGCTGCTACTCTGCTTAACTAAAAGGAGGGAGCTGGTTGTTACTTTCCTTGCAAATTGCTAACTGGCGGGTTATAATTTTGAATACACTTACAAAAAAATCAAACTACAGCCATATACCCCACTACTGTGTCTTAAATGACATGTCTTTTCTCTGTACTGTCATTGGATTCTAAAATACTTTGGCTCATATAGTAGAATAGGAACGACCACTGCATATTAAAAGTAGCCCAACAGATCCACAGCTATAGAAGTACTGAGCAAAGTAAGTGAGGCAGCACACAAAAAGCTACAAGGAGATGATGCATAAGAGGGTGAAGCAAAAAAAAGAAAACCTATTGCTGTATTTATTGCATATCAGTGAAGAAAGAGGTGAAGGCACTTAAAATTTGAAAGCTGGGGAACTATGGATCCCTACATTTACACTTATTGATCAAGAATTAACTCTTGGGTGCTTTCTTCTCTCCCTCCTCTTGTCCTATACATGCTTATATATTTTTTAACATTTGTACGGAAAACATTACCTTTGATAGTAATGAACAATTAGCTTTTGAAGGTACACATTCTTACAACTTGAACTACAATTAATGATAGCACATCTTCTACCGGGCCTACAGACTGCCATGCAGTTGAAAATGAAGGAAAAGAAAATTAAGTGAGGAAAGAGAGGAATGGACATATAGCATTCAAATGTGGGTATTGCCAGGGCTGGTGTGGGCTGTCATCCCTTCCCTCCATAAATGGCATAGCAGGATGAGATGATATCATGCAATGAGAATACCCACTTTTCTTATGTAATGATATATACATGGTACAAGCATAGACCTACAGTACCAACATGGAAACTGCATGGGTGAAATACTTTCAGATGCTACATGTTGTGGTGACGTGTCAGTCTCATTTGGATGAGTACTTTTAGCACCATAGGGGCACAGCACCCTTTAAAACAATGGAGTATGGTGCAAATGAAAGCCGCGCTTGCATTGAGGGGGCGCAACAATTGAAGTAGGATCTAGCGAGACAGAAAACAAAACACACAGTTTGGAAAAGGACATAATTACCCAACCAAATATTATGGATAAGCTATTTAGATGTTAATAAACTTGTATAGATAAACATGACTTACAGGGTACGTTTTCTTACACTGACTCTAAACAGCAACTCTACGTAGAAGGAGATAAGTCAAGAAGCCTGCTGGCTTGCTCTGTATCTACCATAAATACAGCCCCAATAACCACCTCCTGCCACTGGCCCTGGTTAAGTGGAAACATTGTAGCCATGAAAGCAGGAGACTTGACATCTAATGTCAGGTTTACCACTTCAACTAAATGTGCTGAAAATTAACAATGTATTTAAAAGCTAGGCAAAGCCCACAACAGAATGAACTGTCCCAGTCATGGGCGTCTCTGGGCCATACCATCACAATCACGGTCACGTCAATTGTATTCAGAGGTTTAGTTGGAGACACGGTTTTATTCACGGCCCCCTCGTTTGGCAATCATTTTTTATTAAACGTAAAAGCTGCTAGTAAGCATGTGGGTATAAAAAACATGGATTGGATACTACTCTTGGGGCTGAAAAATTTCCTATCTTAAGGTATGTTCACATTCACATTATTAAACTACGGCAATAAATGTATAAAATTTGCAGCAAATAGCAGCATGCTGCAGTTTCAGGTCCACTACTTTAAGAAACTGTTTGATCCTGGACCCTGCGCCTCAGTCCATTGTCCGGACAATACATGAGCACTTTTGACACATTCTTAATTGAAGAAATAAACACCAAGGGCATACTCCCAGAACGGGTCTCCAGCATGGTTTTAATCACACATTCAGGGTTGCTTATCTGCAAGAGAATGAAAATGCCTTTCTGTAGTGGAATATGTTCTTAAATCTACATTGGGCAGTACACCGCTTGTGCTACAGTTTTATCCTCCCATCCACAGGAAAGCACCTCTTTTACAACTCATAAAGGGCTAAAATAGTGGAAGTTGTTTGTCCTGTGTACCCAGAAATAGGGTTAAAAGTGGCGAGGAATCAAAAATGCGGGACAATGGGCGGCCCGCAATGTCAATGTACGGACAGCAGGATAGGTGCCACATCTGCAAGACAGACATGCAAAAAGAGTGGACCCCACACACCCAGTCATCCTTGTACAGGGCAATGAGTGGGGAACGCCCCAAAAATTTGCGAATGGTAAAAATTAAGTAGGTTAAAGACGGTGTAAGCTCAATATCTGAGAAGAACTATAGTGTAATGATAATGTATTGTATACCGAGGCAGCAAACTGCATTGCTCGCTTTCGTCCCGCTCATTTTAAATTGCTGCACAGAATACTGCTACCGCTCAATGCATTTATCTTACACAATGAAAGAGATTGTCGAGAGAGTCAGCTGGGTTTCTAAATGACACATATGCATGTCTATTTATTAAACTGGTCTCCATATCTATGCACCAATACTTGAGAAGGACAATGGGGAGTTTGGTTACTGTAGAAGTCTTCTAAACCATAGTAGGTACATCACCCAGAACCTAAAAGAAGGTCATGTACTCTCGTATGGTCTCACCCATGCAAAACGACAAAAAGCAAACCGTTGGATTAAGGATGCAGGATTTTTACTGATTCGTCCCTTATCGAGAAGCCTGAGATGATTAACGGGCGCACCGATTCAAACGTGGGAGATGATTTACAAGAGTGAAGGGACGAGTGACATGAATACTCCGATCACAATCGGTCTTATCAGGACACACCTAGAAACAACTTGGTATTTCAAATATAGGTTTACAATGAGTTATACACGTGACTGATTCCCAACAGCGCCAATATATGACAAGGGGCGCTTTTAACACGTCATATTCTTTAACATTTACAAGACTTTGATCAGCCTCGAGCAAACAATAACTTGTGACACGGATCTTGGCGTACGCGTAGGCGGGAGAAGCATCTCAGACGCGGGGAATGATGGAGCAGCAGCCCTCTACGTGCACAGGGGACGCTGGGGCTCGCTTTCAGCAATGAGGACACGCATAGCTTCCCGGGCGGGATACCGGGCGCGGGTAGCCGCTCAGACGCGCGCTCACCGTCGTTTCTAAAGCTCGCAGACACTGATTTACACTCACCACCAAGCCAAACCGGCCGCCACCATCCTGTTGCTCTTTGCGGAAGTGACGCACGGTTGAACCGCCCCCAAGAAGCAAGGGGACTTCCTGCGAGTGGCTGCGTACTAGTCCCAGCACACAACCTCTAACCGGAAGTTACGTCCGCGCGCCCGGCTTCTGCTCCGGAACCAGGAAAAGAATGTCTTGTCCGACTGCAAGTTCCGTCATGCCCTGCGCTGGCGGCCTGGCGCTGTCCTGTAGGTGTACGTGACACGCGCCTTGCCCTCAGCTGCTCAGGGGGACGCATGGAGCCGCGCGTGCAGGTGAGTCGCCGTGTCCCGCGCTGTTGGCGGAGAACACGTGTGCTGCCTGCAGAGCCTTCAGTGACAGCGCTTGGCGCTGAGCGGCCGCTCCACATGCTCTGTACTCGCACATGGGGTCACCTTCTGCCGCCCGGCCCCAGTCCTAGAAGTGGGTGCGCCCTGGACACTCTTGGGGCCTCCTTAGTTCCGGCCTTTTTGACACAGGAGCTCGAGCCGTCACCGTATAAAAGCAATTTCACACTTACACCGTTTTCACATTACCCCAGATGAGCAGAAAATAAAACCACATTTCATTAACCTAAAAAAATGAGAAGTAAACCGGACAATCCAGCCGCTTTTTAATAGTGGGTGTTCGGATCCTCTGAACAGTAGGTATATATATTTTTGACTTTTTAAAAACCCAAGACTCAGTTGTTAAATGCATTTACTTTAACACAAGACTTGTACCTTGCAGATAGACCTCTGCACGTTTTATTTTCTGTTTTCTGTAGTTTGAGCTTGGTCACTTGATAGATAGACCGTAATCTTTACAAAAGTAGAAATTATCATTTGCAGGATACATTTGAACACAGCACACAAAAAGGTGATTTGAGGAATGCCTATAAACAGTCTAACGACTGGCAGTAGCTCAGGGTTAGGTAGAGGTCAATTAAGGTAGCATTCCTCCTTTAGAAAGGTGGACTCTTCCCATGAGGAGCAGGGTTAGTACTTATTTGCATATGAGGCGGACCTTTGTCTAGAATGACAGTGTGTGAAAAACGATTGGTTGGAAAGCTACTCCGACCAGTTGCCAGCGTTTAGACTTTTTCCAAACATCCCTCCCATCACCATCTGTGTGTATTGTGTTCTGATATATGCAATAGGTGCTCTCAGAGAAGTATTACTTAAATGTGTACTTTTTAAAGTTTTAATATAATTACTTAATAAGCGCAATCGGAAAAGTGACATTCAAAAAACAATATAATTTAACACAAAAGTTATCTAAAACATAGCATTTGTTAATGTCAGACAAATTAAACAGGCTTAGTAGTAGAAATTTTAATTCCGAATGGGAGAAGAAATAGGAAGTGGTGTCATTAATATAATACGTAGGAAATCAATCAATCAGTCATTTGTTAAGCGCACTACAAATTACCGTGAGGGTCTCAAGGCGGTGGGGGAGGTGGGGGCTGCTACTGATCGAACAGCCAGGTCTTTAGTGTCCTTCGGAAGGTCAGCTGTTCTTGGGTCTGTCGTAGGCTCAGTGGGAGGGTGTTCCATGTCTTGGCGGCGAAGTGGGAGAAGGATCTCCCGCCAGTGGTTGTTCTTCAGATGCGCGGGGCAGTGGCGAGTGAGAGGTCGGCTGAGCGGAGCTGGCGGTTGGTGGTATAGAAGGAGAGCCGTCTGTTGAGGTAGGCTGGGCCGGTCTTATGGGAGTGCCTTGTGTGCGTGGATGAGGAGCTTGAAGGATATCCTCTTGTTGACGGGGAGCCAGTGCAGGTTTCTCAGGTGGGGGGTGATGTGGCTGTGTCATGGTACATAGAGGATCAGTCGCGCCAAGACGTTTTGGATGTGTTTTATTCGATTGATTAGCTTGGTCGGGGCTCCCGCGTAGAGGGCGTTTCCGTAGTCGAGTCTGCTGCTGACGAGGCCCTGGGTGACTGTCTTTCTTGTATCTGTTGGGATCCATCTGTAGATCTTGCGGAGCATGCGGAGGGTGTTGAAGCAGGAGGAGGGGACGGCATTGACTTGCTTGGTCATTGAGAGCATTGAGTCAAGGATGATTCCCAGGTTGCTTGCGTGGTCGGTGGGGATCAGGGCTGCTCCCAGTGCTGTTGGCCACCAGGAGTCATCCCAGGCTGACTGGTTGGAGCCGAGGATGAGGACCTCCGTCTTGTCCGAGTTCAGCATCAGACGGCTGATGTTCATTCAGTCAGCGACGGCCTTCATCCCTTCATGGAGGTTGGCTTTGGAGGTGATGGGGTCCTTGGTGAGGGAGAGGATCAGTTGAGTGTCGTCGGCGTAGGAGATTATGTTGAGGTCGTGCTGTAGGGCGACGTGTGCAAGCGGAGCCATGTAAATGTTGAACAGTGTCGGGCTGAGGGAGGATCCTTAGGGTATGCCGCAGATGATCTCGGAGGCTTCGGAACGGGGGAGGTGGACGCTCTGGGGAAGGAGGCGGTCCATTCCAGAGCCTGGTCTCGGATCCCTGCGGCGTGCGCGTAGTGAGCGGTGGCAGACGGTGTTGAAGGCGGCGGAGAGGTCTAGGAGGATGAGTGCTGCAGTCTCCCCGTTGTCTAGCAGGGTCCTGATGTCGTCTGTGGCGGCGATGAGGGCGGTCTCCTTGCTGTGGTTGCTGCGGAACCCTGACTGGGAAGGGTCCAGGATTCTGTTGTCTTCGAGGTATCGCGTTAGCTGTCTGTTAACGATTTTCTCGATGACCTTGGCCGGGAAGGGGAGCAGAGAGATGGGTCGGAAGTTCTTGAGGTCTCTTGGGTCTACCTTGGGTTTTTTGAGTATGGCGTTGATCTCGGCGTGTTTCCAACTCTCTGGGAAGGTCGCGGTCTCAAGGGAAGGATTGATGACGTTGCGTAGGTGGGGTGCGATGGAGCTGCTTGCTTTGTTGAAGACGTGGGGTGCGGGAATGGGTCTGATGGAGAGCCGGAGTGGATTGTGCTCATGGTCTTGATGGTGTCATCGACACTCACGCTGGTCCAGGCTAGTAAGGGGACGTGGTCGATGGTGTGCGGAGGGTCTGTTGTGTTGCTGTCTGTTGGGGCTGTCTGGGTGTTGAAGCTGTCGTGGATGTCTGCTATCTTGCGGTGGAAGAAGGTGGCGAGGGAGTCGCACAGGGCTTGCGACAGCGGGATGTCGTTGGTGTTTGAGCTGGGGTTAGAGAGTTCCTTCACGATGTTGAAGAGCTCCTTGCTGTCGTGTGCGTTGTTGTCGAGGCGGTCTTTGAAGGAGGTCTTCTTGGCAGCCCTGATGAGGTGATAGTGGTTGCGGACGGCGTCCTTGTGTGCTGCGTGGCTGTCCGGAGTTTGTTCACTGTGCCATTTCTTCTCTAGTTTCCGGCAGGCTTGCTTAGAATGTAGGAGTTCTGCGGTGAACCAGCTGGTCCTCTTGTTGGTGTCTCTGTGGGGGGGGTTTCTTCAGTGGGGCGAGGGTGTTGGCACAGTCCTCGATCCAGCGTCTGAGGTTGTGGGCAGTGACGTCGGTGTTGGAGGGTTCGGTGGGTGGGCTGTGAGCGAGGTTTGCATGTAGTTGGTCTTCGGTGATTTTGCTCCAGCGGCGGCGGGGGATCTGTTGGGTGTGTGGTGGGTTTCTGGAAGGTGAAGTGGATGCAGCAGTGGTCGGTCCAGAGGAGTTCGGTGGTGTGGCTGACGGAGACGTGCAGGCTTGAGGAGAAGACTGGGTCGAGCATGTGGCCGGCGCAGTGGGTGGCCGTTGTGACGAGTTGCCTCAGTTCGAGGTTGGTGAGGTTATCGATCAGGGTTGTGGAGTTGTTGTTCTCAAGGTGAAAGTTCAGGTCTCCGAGGAGGATGTAGTCGGTGGAGGTCAGGGCATGCGTGCTGATAAAGTCGGCGATGGAGTCGCTGAACTGGGGGCGGTAGACGAGGGTACCTCTGAGGGTGGAGTTGGGGTCTGTGTGGATCTGGAAATGCATGTGTTCGGCGCTGCTGAGCGTGTCGGTGGTGCTAGTCGAGACCCTGATGCTGTTCTTGTGGACGATGGCGATTTCTCCTCCGACTCCATTGGTGCTGTCTCTGCGGGTGATCTTGTAGCCGTCTGGGATGGCTATGGCGATGTCGGGTGTGGAGGAGTTGTTCAACCAGGTCTATGTCAGGAAGGCGATGTCTGGGGAGGTTGTGTTGAGCAGGTCCCAGAGCTCGACAGCGTGTTTGGGTGCGGAGCGGGTGTTCAGTAGTATGCATCGGAGGTGGTTGAGGTCTTTCTTGGCGGGTGGTTCGTCTGCTTTGTGGCTGGTGTAGCTGCAGTTCCGGCAGGTGAAGGGACCGGGTGTGCGTTTAGGGGCGGCCTTGAAGCAGTTGTGGGTTCGACCGGGGTTGAGAGCGTGGATAGTGCTGGCGTCATAGTGACGGCCGTCGTCATGGCAGGTGCGGGGGCCAGGGATGCTAGCGCTGGGCGCGGTCCAGGCACAGACAGGCTTGCAGCGCGCCAGCGGCCGGTCATGTATGGGGAGGTGGGAGTGAGGAGCAGGTGGGAGGAAATGCGCTCCCCCCAGGGGGTAGCGTCCCTTTAGTGCACTGCTGGCTTCCTAATGGAGGACAGTCATCTTCTCTCTTTTTTTCTCGTTGTTTATAATGATCAACAGTATTCAATTTTAGTGGCTCATTCCATATTGAATTTCTTAATTCAAATATGAGTTTTATTCATTTCAAATATTGGATTTTCCAGAGACCCATCTTCTGTCCATGCTTGCATTCATGACATGTAACAATAATTATCGTTAGTTCTAATGCATTTCGGGCTGCCTTAACTCTTCATTAGGGGATAAGTTTCTAAGAGGAAAAATGGGGCGAAGATAAGAAATAAACTCCTGAGGCGCTGTGTGGTCCAATGCCGTGTGAACTGTGTAACCGTGCAAAGAAGGACAAGCGTGTGCATATGGAGAAGACCTGCCATGTTGGAAATGTGAATATCAAGCAATAACCATACACCAAAGTGATAAGGGAAATGTTATACAAAACCAAACTGCGATTTTTCATAATTATGAAAGTGTATACACTTCGTCAGTACCAAGCATCATAAGTGCACATTTAAAGGAAACAGCTGTATTCAATATGATCGTTTAATGCATGTGGCAACAATGTACTCAGTTTTGTGATCCAATTGGTCTCAAGTTGTAAAATAAATTTACGGTTGTCTCTGCCATCTCTAAGATCTACAATCTCTAATATCATATAGTGTAGTTGACAAAAGCTGTGAGTCTGCTCCATGAAGTGTGTGGCTAACACTGCTTTGGTATTTTTAGTTCTTATTTCACTCTTGTTTTCATTCAGTCTGACTTTGATCTTGCGTTCTGTTTTGCCCACGTAAACTGTAGGGATCACGGAATGTATATATGTTTACACGAGCCGTGTCACGAGCACTCAGCTGTATCTGGCGCTCGTGACACGGGCGTGCGCTTGGGGAAGAAATGTTATGTTTTAAAAGACATGCAGAATGCTTACTGTTAGGCATAGCTTGTTATCGTTATTACTGGCTTAGAGTTCAAGAAGTAAGGAGCGGAATAAACCTACTCTGAACTAAACTATCTTCCGTGTGATGAATGACTTCCTTACACTGGCGACGGGCGGGATCATTATTACCTGCGTAAGAGAAACCTCGCTGCAACAGGAAAAATATTTTTCATTGGATTTTAAAAAATTTTGGGGATTTTCAGCGATGTTAAATTTAAATGAACAACATTGAAATACTGCTGAATAACGGGAAGAGGAAACGGAAGATCGCATTCATAATCTAAAGGAAGCGGAAATTGAAGATATAAAATAATTTTCAACCACCTGGGCACTTTAACAGATATACTACATTTTTTTAATCGTGGCTGGCTGTTGTGTGTATTCTGGTCTTTGTGCCTTTTTAGTGGGTGGTTGATGTAATTCCCTTTTATGACACTATTACAGTTGTTACAGTTCTAACAGGCAACAGTTCCTTTGTAGAGCACCTTGTCCTTAGAATTCTGTTTCTGTTCTTTTAAAAACTCCTTGATGTTCTTACTGCGCATTTCTTTTGCAATGTGAGACCTTTTGGATAAAAAAACTGTGTACCTTGCAGCCACATGGATTGAACGATCGCATCGAATACAGCTGTTTCCTTTAAACATGCAGACTTTTGATGCTTGGTGCTAATGAAGCGTATACACTTTCATAATTATGAAAAATCGCAGTTTGGTTTTGTATAACATTTCCCTTATCACTTTGGTGTATGGTTAATTGCTTGATATTCACATTTCCAACACGGTGGGTCCATGCCACACGCTTGTCATTTTTTGCTGTTTATGCATGCTTTCAACTTTTCAAAATGAACATGCCTACTAACTCCGTAGAGAAGCAGGTCGCTGTTTGGTGAACACACATCTGTTCTTAAGTTGAACCAAGTTATAGTTGAAAGTAGAGTATAAGAATAACAGGAGGGGACCCATAGACCACGTTGGGATGGGTGTATACTGTAAATTAGAACAATTCCCAACAGGTATCAATTAGAAGACAGTTTCGAAGGTGTATGCAATATGCATTACAAAAAATGAACAGAAAGGAGTCTCTGCAGTTTTTTGAAAAAGGGTATTATTCACCACTTTAAGAGCAAGGCGGGTCTATAGCATGGTAATACAGTTAAGCAGCACTGTACAGATCAAATCGTGTGACAACCCGGTAGCACTTGGTGAAAAGTGATATATACACAGATATATACAGTGGGTGATAGTGATAGTGCAAGTGCTGGGGTGAAACAGCGTGGTCGGCGCGTAGTGACAATTTGTGAAATTTATAAAGTAGTGGCTCCAAGGATCAAGTAGTAATCACTTAAAACAAGAATAGGTAAATTTTTCAGGAGTACAAAACATAATGGGCGCCATAGAATTTAAGCTGTGTGGTCGACGGCGTTTCGATCCCCGTCAGTCGGGATCGTCATCAGGACTGGGTTGTCGATGAAACAGTGATGGCCACCCAAGGCAGAGTCGCCCGGGTGGTGATACGGGTGTTCCGTAGTGGGTCCGCGGCTGAACGGCAATTAGAAGGGCTTGGTTCAGCGGGAGCAGCCGGCGTCTGAGCTCCTGCATTAATTGCCAGCACGTCGCGATAGTTTTCATCGCCTCCTCGTCCGGATTCATTCAGACGCCGGCTGCTCCCGCTGAACCAAGCCCTTCTAATTGCCGTTCAGCCGCGGACCCACTACGGAACACCCGTATCACCACCCGGGCGACTCTGCCTTGGGTGGCCATCACTGTTTCATCGACAACCCAGTCCTGATGACGATCCCGACTGACGGGGATCGAAACGCCGTCGACCACACAGCTTAAATTCTATGGCGCCCATTATGTTTTGTACTCCTGAAAAATTTACCTATTCTTGTTTTAAGTGATTACTACTTGATCCTTGGAGCCACTACTTTATAAATTTCACAAATTGTCACTACGCGCCGACCACGCTGTTTCACCCCAGCACTTGCACTATCACTATCACCCACTGTATATATCTGTGTATATATCACTTTTCACCAAGTGCTACCGGGTTGTCACACGATTTGATCTGTACAGTGCTGCTTAACTGTATTACCATGCTATAGACCCGCCTTGCTCTTAAAGTGGTGAATAATACCCTTTTTCAAAAAACTGCAGAGACTCCTTTCTGTTCATTTTTTGTAATGCATATTGCATAGTTGAAAGTAGGGCATGTATATTGATAACTTTGCATGGTTTTAGTCATGGGTTCACAAGATGGTAATTAAAGGCACACGTCAGTGTAAAAACGCACTTTATTTATTTATTTTATTTATTTATTTTATACTCCTATAGAGCGCCAGAATAGACCCCCGAAGGGGTATCTCCGCGCTGTTGCTGCAAGGGGGGTGTTCTGAGAAAAGTGTGCTGCAGTGGTGATATACAGGCAAGACATACATTAGTTACTGGGATACAGGTAGGTTTTTAGGGTTTTCCGAAAAATCAGGTGACTGTTAAGAGATCTTAGTTCGAGGGGCAGAGAGTTCCAGAGTACTGGTCCGGCATGGGCCAGCGCACGGCCACCCTGTCTGGTCTTCTTTACTCTAGGTATCTGCAGCAGTTGCCGGTTACTGGAGCGTAGGGAACGCTCGGGGATGTAAGGCTGAAAAATTTCAGCCAGGTATTTTGGGCCTTCCCCTATCATACACTTGTGGATGGTACATAAGGTTTTAAACTGGACTCGTTTCCTCACTGGAAGCCAGTGGAGTCTAATCAGCAGGGGGCAGGAGGGAGTCCTCGGTGGAACATTCAGGACAATCCTCGCTGCTGTATTTTGGATCACCTGTAATTTATTAAGTTGTTCCGCGTTAGCTCCAAGGAGCAAACCATTACAGTAATCCACCCTGCTGATGACAAGAGCCTGCACAAGCGTTTTCCTGTGATGATCCGGTAAGTAGGGGAAGACTCGTCTAAGCATCCCAATAGCCCGAAAACAGGTGCCGGCAACTTGATTTACATGATCTTTGAATGTAAGTTGCTGATCAAGTAGCACGCCCAGGTTCCTGACCGTACTCTTGGGGATAGGGACAGGGCCTAACTCCAAGGGCCACCAGTCCGATGACCAGTGTGTTGCTGCTTGCCCGAACAGCATGACCTCAGTTTTCCCAACGTTACACTGCAGATAGTTTGATGACATCCATTCTGCAATGGCTCTCATGCCATCTGCAAAAGATCTTTTTATTGCAGATGTAAGTTTTTTAAAGGGAAAAAGGAGTTGGGTGTCGTCAGCGTACGACACTGGGGTGAACCCGAAGGATCTTGCTAAGTTGGCCAGGGGGGCCACATACACGTTGAAAAGTGTGGGGCTCAGACAAGACCCTTGTGGCACTCCCCTGTTGAGCTCCCTGTGGGTGGATTTGTGGGAGCCCAGCCTCACTTCTTGGAATCGACCAGATAGAAAGCTCTCCATCCACGCCAGAGCCCCTCCCTCCACGCCTACCTCCCTTAGGCGGTTGAGAAGCACCACGTGAGACACCGTATCAAAAGCGGCGGAAAGATCCAACAGCACCAGAATCATAGAGCTGCCATCATCCAGTGCCATTTTGATGTTATTGGTCACTGTTTGAAGAGCAGATTCTGTGCTGTGGTTTGGCCTGAACCCAGATTGTGAATAGTCCAGGCCTTCCGTCGCTTCAAGATGTTGAGAAAGATGGGTGTTCACATGCTTTTCCGCAACCTTTCCCAGATAGGGTAGAAGGGAGATAGGTCGTAGGTTAGATAGGTCAGTCCAAGGGGATGCTGCTTTCTTCCTTATCGGGTTCACCACCGCCTTTTTCCAATCTGCTGGGACCTGGCCTTTCATAAGGGAGGTGTTAATCACCTCCAGTATGGGAGGACCCAGGAGAGAGATCAGAGGGCCAATCATTTTGGCAGGAATGAGGTCACTGGGAGATCCTGATTTAATGTGACTACAGAGGGAGAGAAGCTCTGTATTATCAATTGGAGGGAAGGATAACAGAGAAGGTTTGTTGCATATTAGGGGGGTCTGAAAAGGAAGTTTATTGGTCGTGTCTGTGGTATTTTTAGCTGCTACTATTCTTTCATAAATGGTATTTATTTTATCCTCAAAGAATAGTGAGACTTCATCGCATAAAACCTGCGAGAAGTCATCAGAGCTCTCACATGCAGTTGGTTTAATAAAATTTTGCAGGATTTTAAAGATTTCCTTAGAACAGTTACCCGCTTCTGCTATCTGTTGCGTTAGGTGTTGTTTCCTAGCTAACTTAATATTTTTGTAATACTCTGATTGAGCATCTAGGAAAACTACACGACTGTCTTTGGTTTTCCTTTTCCTCCATGCCTTCTCAGCTCGTCTGCATTTTTGTTTGCCTGCTCTCAGTTCATGTGTATACCAGTTTTCTTGTTTGGACGCAGGGTACTGCTTATGCCTTTTTAGAGGAGCTATGGTATCAATGGCTTGCTTAATAGAGACATTAAGTTTAGCCAGTGCCATGTCTGCTGTGTCTGTTGCCAGAATGTCAGGACTTGCCCAAACTTCCTGTACTTTATTAACAGTCACTTTGTGCCATTGTCGTCGCCCGATAGGGGGGAGGGGAGCACTTTTAACAGATCTTGGTGGAATCATTAATAGGAATTCCAACATGGAGTGATCTGTCCATGATATATCTTTTGCCGGAGAACAGATTACTTTGGCGCAATTGCAGAAGAGTAGATCAAGCATATGTCCTCCTTTATGGGTTGGTCCATGGTTTTGAAGTTCTAAGCCTAGGTTACGAAGGTCCGTGATCAGAGCAGTAGATTCAGACAGTGTAGGCAGATCTACGTGCGTGTTAAAATCTCCTAGAAGAATAAAGTCTTCTTTGGATTTAAGATGGGGAGCTAAAATTTCCTGGAGGTTGAGAGCAAAATTAGGGTTAGGTCCGGGAGGCCGGTAAATCAAAGCACCTTTCCAGGTAATATGGCTAGTTAAAATGATTTTAAAAATCATAATTTCTAACTGTGGGTGTAGATGTTGTTCAATTATAGTGATTTTTATGTGGTCCTTGTGTATAATAGCCAGGCCACCTCCTGTTTTAATTTCTCGATCTAAATGTTTGATCTTAAATCCGGATGGGATCCCCATTGCAATTGCAGTTATTGTGTGGGGTTTCAACCATGTTTCAACAAGAAAACATATATCTGGCTCAATGGTGTTTATTAAATCCCAAACCTGATGTTGGTGTTTGGGTAACGATCGCACATTTAAAAGGAAACTCTTCAAGCCCTGTGGGAGGGTATTTAAGTCGGAGGGAGGTGTGCTGTTTTTAGAGAGACGCCGACATTGTAAACAGGAAAAGCCTCCCTCTACATAGTGCCATGCAATTTTGGTGTTACAACGCGTAGATGGTCTGAGGCTCAGTAACGTTTGGCCAGAGTAAGTAATTATGTGGTTACCCTTACCGGTTGAGACTCGTTGGGCAGTGTCAGGGTCCATCGCCCCTCGCCCCGTCCTGTCGCGGACGGGCGCAGACGGGCTTTTCTTCGGCGCTTCTTAGGCGCGCTCGAAGGCGCCCCCTGCGCGCAACCGCTGCGCGCTTGAAGGAAGGGCGTGGCTAAATAGCCCGGAGTGAGGTAGCCACTAGAGCGCTAACCTCAACTCCGGCAGAACCGGAAGTGCTGCCTGGCTCTTACCTGTCCGCCCTCCGCACAACGGCACTAATTGCCGAGTCGGACCGAGGCGGGCAGGCTCCAATATCGAGCCCAGGCGGACAGCAAGATGCGGGGAGAGAATTAGGGGGACAAGTGAAGGCAAGTAAAAATGTCCTGGTTAAAAAGGTTTAAAAATAATATGTCCGCTAATATTCTCGCAGCCCACGCAAAGGTAGCAAAGTCACAAATCACTCACAGGTGCAGCAGCGGGTCCGGGAGACACTGCCACCGTCTCCCTACCTACCCTGTATAACTCTGGTGCATGATTAATAAGAGATCAAAACTCACTCTAGTACGCCACTACGTTTAGCAATAGAGCATGCCACTATGTTTAAGAACGGAGCACATTTAAAATTAGCAGCATCAGGTGTGGTTTATATTTGGCAACACCTTAGCATTGCGCATAAATAAACGCTTGCTGTTGCTGATCCCTATGGGTGCATGTGCATTAGTTTACTCACAGTGTCAGCATGACTGACACAGGTTGAATGTAACATCACATTAACACTTGTGCATGCATTGAACATGCTTCACACGGCGTTGGACCCCACAGTGCTTCAGGAGTTTATTTCTTATCTTCGCCCCATTTTTCATTTCAGAAACGTAACCCCTGATGAAGGGCTAAGGCAGCCCAAAATGCATTGGGATCAACGATAATTATTGTTACATGTCATGAATGCAAGCATGGACACAATATTTGTTTTTGGAAAATCCAATATTTGAAATAAACAAAACTCATATTTGAATGAAGGAATTAAATATGGAATGAACCACTAAAACTGAATACCGTTAATCATTATTATAAACTACGAGAAAGAAAAGAAAAAAGTTTACTGTACTTCATTTGGAAGCCAGCAGTGTACTAAAGGGACGCTACCCCTGGGAAGGGGTGGGGGCACATTTCATACGTATTGTTATACGCATCTGATCAGAAAGCGCAACCTTCGTGCCCGCTAACAGTTGATATTGCCACAGTTTCATATTTTGTATATAGATTATATGCAAACGAGGAGTGTGTGAGCTAATTTCTATTAGTGATTAATATAATGCAATCTAAATGTATCATATCAGTAATTATTTGTTTGAAATGAAGCACCTATACAAATAAACAGAATAATCTAATACACAGTAAAGACATGTGCACGCAACTTGTAATTTGAATTAAACATGGTTGAAATTCACTGACCCTTATTAAATTTATCAGCATCATTTCCCTAATGAATACCTAATAAATACGAACAGTTGGAAGATTCCAAATTAAATATTTTCGAACAGATTCCAAATTTTGAGCTTGAATTATATTAACTTTGCGATTACTGGCACATCATGGTTCATAATTTAATCAGCATTTGACCAGGCAGGAATATTGAATTCCTTAACTTAGGGACAGTCAAATATCATATAGAAGAATGTTTCAGCAGACCCAGGACATGACCATCATAAAGTAGGATAAGTCATCTTATTCTAAGAGAGCTTGTGCTGATAGATCTATTCTGCGTTGGAATTATGCTTGCAGTTCTCAAAGGAGTCAGATTTTTCCTTTCACCAAGGTCATGGTTTTAAGAAGTAAGGCTTTTTTCGTATGCTTGTATGTCTGCTTATTTATTCGCCCTTCACATTGCAGGGATATTGCTGATGCTTCTTCCAGCTTATTCTTCTTCCTTGCATGTGGGTCACTTTGGGGATAGGTTTCGGGGTAGGGCGCAGCAATGCTCCTTCACCATTCTTCCTCATGTGAGCTGCTTCATAGAGGGGCCTCAGCGATGCAATGCTCCTCCTTCCTCGTTTTTCCCCTCTGTTTTGCTGCAAACAATCAGAGGTGTTAACATTAAAGTCCAATTATGTAATGTTTGATATCTTCTTAGTGTGAACATAAACAGCATAGTTAAAATCCTGTCCAACACAGTACTTTGCAAACACTGCAGAGTGCATTTCTGGTGGGGTTCTTTCATTTTGTGATTTTTAAAGTTTTTATTAATGAACAATTATCTGCATATGCTTTTCAGCTGACCTTGGAGAGGTGGATAGCTACATGTTTCACATGGTCTAACTATAGCCGATTCAGCTGTGGACTAGCCCTCAAATGCTGTTAGTTTGCCTTCTGGAAATTACCCAATAGGTGCAAATTAAGTGGCACTTTCTTGATACCAAAGTGGACGGGATTTGATTAGTATGCAGCATAGCACTCAGTTTATAGCATTGCCCCATATTGGGAAGTCTCTGCACCTTGTGTGTTCAAAACATAAAAACTTTAAAATTGATGGCGGACCCAATTTTTCCTTGTTAACCAGGCACTTAAAAACAAGGGTTTCTGCATTTCTATTTATTAAGTCTTATATAATGCCATGTTGCGCACAAAGGCCATTTCAGAGTGTTAAAATTCAAAAGAGTATTTGGAACCAACATACGGTTGACACACAACATTCAAATTGGTCATTGAGATGCTGGGAAAAGTTGAGTAACCCTTCCTGGGCCAATTTGTTGAAACTCATTATTGGAACTCTGAGGAACTGCCCGAATCCCGCCTGACATTCTGAGGATTCCTAGTGAGAACAACAACATATGATGAATACTATTGTAAGCCCTGCCCCCGGCAATTAAAACAGAGTTCTCCTCCATCTCTACCCCCTTCCTTAGGAGGAAATATATATGTCCAGTAGACATGAAAAAAGATTTTCTTCGGTCCCAGGGTTCAGGGTTATGAGAATAAATTACAAATAGTGTAGATACAGAAATTATTAATTCATATCTTTGATGGTCAAGTTGATTGAATCAGGATTAATTTTACAGCTTCCTCCAGTATTCATATTTATTTATTTGTTTGATTAATTAAAATCTTACAAAAAGGCAGATAAAACTTTACCAAATTTAAAATTATAAAACAATCGGATTTTCAATCAATTTTCAAAAAGTTAGATATATATTATACACACAAAAAAGGAAAAAGAGCTGCATTGTATAAAGTCTTTATTCACTTAGTCTGTTGTTTGGTCAATCAAAAACATCCAATTTCTTCTGTACCGCACAAAGGAATTTAACAAGCGCAGAACTCATTGGCAAATCTTCTGGGTTAAGACTTGCGATTAGTGCCTGTCTACATGTCCTTACACTACGCATGTTAAACATTCTTTTAATCGTAGTTTTTCTTTCGATTTCCAGATCCGGGCAAAGACACAATAGGTGTAAGATGTTTTCTTCTCCTAGGTTACAAAGCCTGCATATGTTATTTCCTTGTAATCTCTTTCATGGTGGTAAGTGGCATGTGCCTGGATAGAAGCCAAATCTAGCATTAATAAAAATGTGTTTATTTTTCTTAGACCATGCAGTTTCTAGATAGGTTTGAACCTTTTTTTTCTTATATCCAGAGACAATTGACCATGCGTGGCTACGTTTGACCAGAGTATCTTTATCCTTAATCATGGAGAGGTAGTTAGTGGGTTTGTTTATTGATTTTTTGAAGCTCTCCGACGTAATTGTGGTTTCCCAGATTGGTGTTATACCAAATTCTGCAATAGCGCTGTTTAAGCAGAAGCTGACATTTGTGTTTGTTTTGTTGTTCACTTCCTGCCGCAATAAGCAGGACATTTCATTATCCTTGTCGTTTTTTATTCTGTTCCATACTTTTAGTATGTGCCCTTTCCTTGCGTAGCATTGATTGTTTAGCCCAAACTCAAGTCTCACCTGAGCTTGTGAGGCCTTCTTCGGGAGAGAAAATAAGGATCTGTACGTTTTAGCTACGGCTATATTAATAATCTCTGACCATTGAGTGCCTCACTACCATAGGTTAGAGCAGGCAATTATTTTGCGGCAATTATTTTTAATAAAGGGTGATAAGACAAATCTCCCGTTGATTTCTGATTTTAAATGCCCCTACTAGGGAGTTTGCGTTCCTTATAATGTCCGTTTTTTGTGTCTGAAAGTTGCCTTTGTCATTAAAAGTAACTCCCAAGTATTTATAATCAGCTACTTGCTGCAATTTTTTTCCGTTTAATAACCACTTGTTTGGATTTAAGATGACCATTTTTTGAGATGACCATTACTTTGGTCTTAGCTTCATTTATTTGCATGCCATTTTCCTGTGAATACCTAAAAATCCCATTGATTAATCAATGCATGCCGACTTCAGTTTGGCTTAAAAGTACAACATCGTCGGCATATAATAGATTAGATATCAGATTATTTGCTAGCCTTGGGGAATGTGCATTGATTTCATTTAGGTCTGTAGAAAGATCTGCTAAAAATAAGTTAAAAAGTAAAGGGGCCAGAATGCACCCTTGTTTTAGGCCACTCAATGTAGAGATATTTTTGGTTAGTGTATTTCCCTCACCTAACCTTACTTTTACCCAAGTTTCTGTGTGGAGGAGCCGGATCAATTGTAAGAGATTATGCGGAATTCCTTGTTTGTTAAGCTTTTCCCAAAGAAGTTCTCTGTCAACACAGTCAAAAGCAGACTTAAAGTCTACGAAACACAGATATTGCGGTTCCTCCAGTAGTTCTTAACATATCTACTTCAATAAGATTATGGTCACTGTAGCAGGTCTCCAAAACAACCTCCCGCTCGTACGTTTTTTTTCAAAGACCTTAAGATGAAGATATAGTCAATAACTGACCCTTTTCCCCAGCCCACAAACATTGGTTTTAGGTCAAATGGTTGTCCTACAATCCATGGATGCCATTTAGGGGTCGCATGGGTGACCCCTGGCTTGCCACTGCTACCCCTGGCACTGCTTTTGTCACCCCTGTCCTCATAGGTGGCACAATTAGTGCCTGGAACACAGGAGCAGCTCTTTCTAGTGGATGCTGGTTGGCGCTCCACTTGCCTGGTTTCTGTCCATTTTTTAAATTATATAAATAGTGAATAATAATATTCACTATTGGTGGAGTAAAAAATGGAGTACATTAGCTGGAATATGGCCCTATATGTAAGATAAGCTAAGGTATGTAAAAAATGCTGTTAAATGTATTTTGTATGCTTGCCGGTGAGAGTGTTTATGTGCACGAAAGTGTATGAATGTGCTAGTATGTAAAAGCATGTGTGTTTGAGGCCAAGTAAAGGTCAAATGGTGTTCAATGTCACTTCCGCTACTCCAGGCATTTTGTTGAATTGACGTCCATGCTACAATAGTTCCTACATTCAGGAGATCCGTCTTGCCAAGCGCATTAATCAACCTTTTGCCTCTTTCATCCACTACTGACGGACAAAGAAAGGTATCGCCTCGCACAAAAGGGTCAAGAGTAATAGAGGTCCGGACCATTTTGGTGTTAAAATCCCCGCCCAATACCACATTAAACATTTTAGTTTAGAGAGGGGTCTAGTCTCAAGAACTGACAACACCTCGAAAAGTCTCAACCTGGCAGCCAGAACCATACACAGAATTATAAACGTTATCCAAGAAAAAACTAAAATCACCTGACACCACTATCCACAAGACCTGGATCCCCCGGTGTTTTAAGGGTACAGGAGTGGCCCTGAATAGCTTGGTAATGAGGATCATGATAGCTAGCCCACCCTGTGCTCTTTGCTCTGGAATGGCTTTAGCAGGTACACAGAAACATTTGTACCCATCCAGAAAAATGTAGTATGCGCCCATGTTTCCTGTAACATTATCGCATCATACTGTATTATGAAGTTGAGCCACTCTGGGTCCGATATCTTGGATCTGATACCTGCTATGTACCAGCTAACAAATCTTAATGTGGGATACTGATTTGGATTCCCATTTTATTTTGGTGGGTATACCTGCCAGAGCTGTTCCTTTTATGTACGTGTATGGGTGAAAGGAAGTCCGTCATTATTGTCCAGACTGGCCAGGGGGAGAAATCTGTTGTAAGTATTGTATTGTAATTGCATTTATATAGTGCTTACTACCACTGATGAGACGTTGAAGCGCTTTTTCAGCGAGTAGCACGCTACTTGGAGATTGAAGGTTTCCCTACTGCTGCCGCAGACAAAGGAGGCCTTGCCCTGGGATTTGGTTGCAGGTGCCTTTAAAAATAACACTAATGGTACAATACTTGTACCCTCCTCTTATGTATGCTGCATGTTAAAGCTTTGAAGCAATCGTCTTGGTAGTCCATGATATTTACAGTTAATCACCACACAATCCCCTCGAAGATGTTTGGTGGCAGAATCCACAGACCCTCCTAATAGGGTATCATTAAACTCCTTAATGTTTAACATTTATTTACCTATATATTCGATGTTTTCAATCATCTATAATGTATGGGACTACAATATTGCCAAACCTAATTCCAGGTACAGCATTCTACCCAAAGAAGCATGTCAGCTGAAGACAGTCTCTCTCTCTCTCTCTCTCTCTCTCTCTCTCTCTCTCTCTCTCTGTCTCTCTCTCTCTCTCTCTCTCTCTGCCTCTCTGCCTCTCTGCCTCTCTGCCTCTCTGCCTCTCTGCCTCTCTGCCTCTCTGCCTCTCTGTCTCTCTTTCTCTCTCTGTCTCTCTTTCTCTCTCTGTCTCTCTCTCCCCCAAGCTTTCTCATGGCATTTTGAGGTGAATAGTGGTTAATGGTACGCCTTCGATGGAAACCATTTACCTTTAGGCTTCATAACTTTAACCACAATTCTGAAATACTTGCTTTTGTGACAGCCTTTTTGCTAGTTTTGCATTGTTTATTCTCCTTTATAACTTCTTTCACTTGTCTTTGGGATTAATCATTTCTTCTTGTTTGTTAGTCCCTGAAGAGACATTGTTGGCAGACACCACATCTTGCATATCCTATACTTGTAACAAGACCTTTCTATGTTAAATTGACACTGCTAGTTAAAGTGCCGTAGCCTATTTGGGCTAACATGAAATATCCCATATTGCTTTTGTCAGTGGGTCAGCGTAGAGGTGTTCTCACCTATTATGCAAGAACAAAATTAAAACTTTTCTCAACCAACTTAATGTGAATTTAGAACTAAATAGGTAGAAATTACTTTGATGATTGTGAAGTGAAAATGGCTTAGCTGAAATTTGTACCGTTTGAATGCAGGGGTAAGTCACATCACTTTTTTCCTTACTGCAAGTAGTTAGTTGCTTTCGATGTCACCCTAATGAGCATATATTTGGGTGCATGAAGTCAGTTTCTATACAGATTAATATTTTTTTGTTTTGTGTGTCCATATAAACCTGGATAGACTAGAGAGTAAACAGAGGTGCGAAGACTTCTGCATCCTCTAGCTTATGTATGGAAGACTGAAATAATGAGCAATACCAGCATTCATCCTTATCCAGGATTGATTTGACATGCATAGGATGAACCAGGCACGTGTAATTATAATATCATAGATAAAAAATACTTTGCGTCAGCCCTGTTTTTTTGTTTCCACTCACAACTGCATGGACCACCGAGTCATCCCCCTTCGTCCATTGATTGGATTGCACTTTGAGCAATGTCATTTAACCTGTGTGCACATCATCAATAAAATAGTGCACTTCAGTGCCAGGACTGGTGGCCCACAATGGTTCATGTTTTTGCTTTCTTTTTTTAAAGCATATTCCCGCCGTCTTTAAAAAACTGACTTTTTACTTTAATTTACTCTTGATCTTTAAAGTTCCATTCTGTTTATTTGCAAAACATGCATACTTGCCAAGCCCAGACCTGTTGACTTTGCCAATGTATGTCTTGATGTGTTCCTTAAGTTTGTCTTGCTGTTCATATCTCATGGTTCCTTTTTCTTGCTTCAGCTCCATGCCTTTGCCGGACAAAGATTTACTATACTGTAGCCAGGCACATGTCCACCAACATGCATTTCAGTATTCTATTGGAATTGTGACTAACGTCTCTTGACCAAACTCTTCCTTTGTGCCTTGTGGGATTGCAAATATACCTCTAGCCGTGATCTTGCACTCTGCACCGTTTGCAAGCTGAAGGTAAGACATTCTTGCCGTTGTATTATTACCTTGTAGTCTATGTGGCTTTTTAAAGATTCTTTTTGGGATGGAATTCAGCACGTGTTTTATAACAAGAAGAGCATATTTGATTCTTCAAACGTCATGCATTGTCTTAAGGAAGTTAGCACCACCAAGGCATAGCAGTTTAGATGTGGGAAGTGTGTGCGTGTGTGTAGTCTGTTCTGCACAAAGCAAAAGAATTCTGCTCTGCCAGAAATGTTAGCCTTTTTCCTGCCAGATTGTATTCTCACTCACACGAACATTTCCAGGATATTGGTTCTTGATGTAGTTTACTTCTTGGTGCACTAATCACTGCTGTCATCTGCAGAACATTTCTGATGCTAAATTGGCATGCCATGGATGATGTACATATTGCAAGTATCATAGAATGCGGGTACGCTATTCAGTTCAGCACCAAGTCCCTTTCCAACATTCTATATCTTTTTCGCTCCTTGCTTTGCTTTATTGTACCCTACAGCATTATTGAAAAGCTGTCGGCAGTCATTTATAACGCTCCCAGGAAAGGGCATGTTTCCATACTGTAGAAAATGTTGTGAAACTTGCTTATGACTACGGAAGTTTATGATCATCTTTCATGTAACGGAATGAGGTGTTGCGTATTGTTATAGTGCATTTTTTCGCTTCTTCAATATTCCAGGTATTTCGATTATTGGTTGAAACACTGTCTGTTTAAATAAAGTTGTATGTAAAAGGTTAGGGTTTTGTTACAGTTAAGCAAAGGTACCAGTTTCTTTAGCAGGAAGCAAGCTTTTGTTCACATTCGATGCATATACAAAATATACTTCCATGTGTATTTTACTTTCCTGCTCTTTCCTTGACCAAGCACTCAGTTTACCTAAAAATTGTATTCCTTATTTGCAAGTGTTGTGAAATAAACACAAAACAAGTGTGGCCACTTTATCCATTAATCTTTGTCTCTTTTAGGGGTCCTAACCAATACCATAGTTCATAATGCAGCGACGCTTTCTGCAGGCTTTGATCCACCACACTGACCATGCATATTTGGTATGCTCCCAAACCAGTAAGTTTCAACGGGGCTGGTGCTTAAAGCGGTTCCCAGATGCAGCAGTCATTGGGCATCAAATGACTGTCGTCCTTGGACCCTCAAAAATGTGGCTTCATTCATCTGCCCCACACAGCGAGACTCCAGTAAAGAACCCACTTCAAAAGGAGCCTGAAAAGCCCACCACTGTAGAAGGCACAGGCGTCACAGAAGAGCCTGTATCGGAAAACACCACTGATGCTGGAGAGAAACCTAACGTAGCGGAGACTGACCCATTGCAAGATCGATCACTCTCTCTGTTGCAAAGGTTCAAAAGAACTTTTAAGCAGTACGGTAAAGTTTTGATTCCAGTGCATCTTGTGACATCCACCCTCTGGTTTGGATCTTTCTACTATGCAGCTATGAAGTAAGTACATGTGTAGGTAGATCATGTGTATGCTTTATTTTTCTAGGCTTCTGTTAATTTGTAATGTTGTTGGCTTGCCTTTTTTTCCTAAAGGGAAAGCTGGTGGGAAGGTGAGGCTTAAAATATATGCAATCAAATACAGGAAAGATGTAAATAATCAAGAATCAAGTTAGTGGATTAATTTTTGTTTTTCAAGCCAAATAAGGGAGTATACACATACACTTTCGGATGTAGTTGTGGGCACCCGGTGAAGGCTATATTTGTCAATTTGCCACATGTTTGGATAGTTCACTTCTGTTTCTAAGGTCATTAGTGCCCCATTCACCAATCTATTACAGATGAAAATTGTCCCTGGTTACCCCTCAGTGCCTTGAGTTTAAAACCCATTTTGCTCATCATCAATATTTCTATTCCATTTGTTCTGTTAGATGGCAACACAAAATGGACTGTGGAGTCTTTCAGTCTTTGCGGAAGCCTCAAGCATTTTCTGAAGTGCAGTGCCTAGCTAAATCACAATGAAAGGTTCTGTTTGCAGAGATCTCTCTAGATTAAGAATTTATCTTGTGGACAGCTAACCACTTTTACAATTGCTACTTCATATCGCCCCCACACCACTACCCCTTCATAATAATTTTTCAACCATGCTCTCTCAGCCCTTACCCTTTATCAACTCACTTACATGTCAATCTTTTCCAACCCATGGCACACACATAGGGGCAAATTAGCGAAGACCGTTCACCTCCCCCCCCCATCTTCAATTTTTAATCCAACATTAGTTCCTTCTCGGCCTGATCCAGCACAGCATTTATGACACCTGACGTTTTATCCCACCCAAAGGCAGCTTACACAGTTACTGCACTTTTGCTTATAGGCTATCTCTAAACAGGTTACCGTACAAGGCCCAAATGATTAGGAACTGAGCATCATGCAAACCAGTTTATGCATGTACAGTACGAAAACAGGCAGCTGCTGCAGCACACAGACAACACAAACTGGGCCTAAGCAAACAAACTAGCATCAGAGAATAAAACTTGCAAAGAACATTCACTCTGATTAAGCAACTGACGCAACAAACAGAATTCAATTGAAGGGACCAAAGGATATGTTAAGCTTCCTTTTTTTTCTTTTTTTTCCTGACAAAAGTCTATATTAAAGAAGGGTCTTTAAGCGATTGATTCGTTTGCGGTTCTCTGGAAAATCTATGGAGACCATCATCTTTAATTTTCTGTGATTTCTCCATGGTTTCTTCTCCTGTTTCACAATCTGGTCCAGCTTACTTTTTAGAAAGCATGCTGGCTTGAAGCCATCAGGCTATTTCTAAGACTAGGCAAGGGATTGTTTTCTCCAGTAGGATTGTAACTCCTGCCCACTGGTTCCTAAATGCTGTCCTCCTTGCTTGGGAACAACTAAAGCTCCTCCCCCCACGGCAGGACGACGCGTATGTGGCCCGCAATGGCCGCGATCAAGGAGCCCGAGCCTGAGGAACTACAACGCCTTCCTCACCACGGGTGCTGAAATATGTTAAAAAAAATTATTAATCTTGGGAAATTCGACCGCAAGTTCCCAATGGATGTTTGCCTTCACAGCTGAAAGCTGGAAAAACAAGTATTGGCATAGCCAATAGGTCTCGCCTTTGGGACCTTATAAGTGTTTAGCCATGCAGCACTTGATGTTGTTGCACCAAGAATATTGTACTGGATAACTAAACACTTATAAGGTCCCAAAGGCGAGACCTATTGGCTAGGCCAATGCTTGTCTCAATGCCTAGCGATCCCACCCTTTTTGTCACCTCTGCACCACTCTACTCTATGCCAATGCACTCTACGCCACTCTATACCATTGCTTTCTTCGAGGCCACTCCAATCTATTCTACGCCCCTTCACTCTATGCCACTGCACTTTACTCTGTAATACTCAACTCTACGCCCCTGCACTCTACACCAATCCACTGTATGCCACATTAATCTACTCTGCACCACGTTGCTCTCTGCCACTACACTGTACACCACTTTACTCTATGCCATCACACTCTACACCATTGCACTCTATCCTGCACCACGCCACTTCATTCTTCTGAAAAAATCTACTCTATGCCTCTGCCCTCTATGCCAATCTACTATATTCTGCTCCCGCCATGCCACTGCACTGTACTCCAATATACTCCAAACCACTGCACTTTATGCTACCGCACTCTTCGAACCACTCTACTCTACGCCACTGCACTCTTACACTCTACTCTGAAACACTGCACTCTATTCCTCTGAACTCTCACTCTACTCTGCACTACTGCACTGTATACCAGTGCAATCTGTGCCACTCTATACTCTGCATTGCTGCACTCTCATCACTCCACGCCACTCTACTCTGCACCACTGCACTATACTATGCACCACTCTAATCTACAACGCTGCATTGTTCGCTGCTATCGGTTGTTGCACTCTACGTCACTGCAGTCTACCCTGCACCACTTTACTTAACTTCACTCTACTCTGAGACAATCTACTCTATGCTACAGCACTGTACTCAACTCTATGCCACTCCATGCCATTCTGCTATGAACCACTGCAGTCCATGCATCTGCACCCAACGTCACTGCACTCTGCCATTGCACTGTGCGCCACTGCACTCTAATCTGCACCATTGTACTCTATGCCACTTTACTCTACACCACTGCATCCTAGGCCAATGCGCTCTATGACACTCTACTCTGCACCACTGGACTCTGCATCACTGCACTCTAGGCAACTGCACTCTCTGCCACTCTACACCACTGCACTCCATGCCACTTTACTCTGCACCACTCCACTCTACACCACTGCACTCTACTATGCACCACTCTAAACTACGCCACTGCATTCTACGATGCTGCATTGTATGCCGTTAAATTCTATGCCGCTCCACTCTGTCACTATGCTCTGTAACACTGTGCCAATACACTTTACTTCAGTCACCTCCACACCTCTGCACTCTGCCACATGACTCTACTCTGCACCACTCTGCAAGAGTTTGAGCTATTGGCATTGTAAATGACAATGCCTTTGATTTATGTGTTAATTAGTGAAACAGATAAATAAAAGGCATTGTCATTTACAATGCCAATAGCTTAAACTCTCGCAAATTCGAGACCTATTGCATTGCAAATGCTTGTTTTTTTCAACTCCTCGCCCTTCCTGTGCTTAGATTTAATCTTTGTAATAGCCACTTTGTGACTGCTTGCAAAATCAATAGCTTTTCGTTCTGAACATCTTCAAGTTGATGTGCATTTAAATGGCATTGTGGTAATATTTACTGCATTGCAACATATGGATTGTTTTGACAAAATCTTTAATCAAGAATTACACTAAAAAATACATTAGTGCAGTGTAAAATGGGATCCTATACGCACACCTTTAGAGGCATAACATGTAAATAAAATAATACTCCATCTGTAATCTCTGGTAGTTAAATGCAGCATGTTTGTTGTTTGTTATGCTTTTAATTTTATTTACTTAATTTTCTTGGACTGAAATAGTAAACAGTTAAGGAAAACACCAATTGAAAGAGGTAGAGGAATTAGCTTTTATAAAGTAAACCAAATCAAGATCTGTATGCACTTCCACATCTTTATCTCCATTTAGCTGTAACAGCAAAATGCTAGAAAAGATTTTTTGCCCATGCTTTTACAATTTGTGGCCGTTCTCGTACTCAACGACCAACCCAGTATTAAAGATAGTGCTGAAGGATCGCTTATGCTGGTGCTTAATCTCTTTTTGCATGAGCTGAACAAAAGGAAGAGTGCTTACCTTCTCACAATTTTAGATTTTAAACATCCATTACTGTACAGTCGGAAAACGTTCCTTGTTTTACCTGCTTCTTTCCTTTTTCAGGGTAAGGATAGTAAATACTCAAAAGCAAAATCTAAACAAGTTTGCATACTTGCCAATTACCACTTTCGATTCAAATTACTCATCTTTCCTTAATTAGCTAATTGAGAGAGGATTGTTACTATTAGCAACTGTTCTGCTGTTGCACTACACGCCCCAGGCCACTGTTATGTAAGCGTAATTTTCTTAGTACAGCTCAAGGTTTCTTAACCACCTGACCAAGATGGTAGGTGCTTTGAGCTACTCAAGTGGGTAAATTGTTATAAAATCCCCATATTTTCGTGAAGATTATACAAAGTAAATTTCTCCAGTCTGCATAAAAAATCTGCGTAAGTATATAACTTGTGTTAAAAAAATAAAATAAAAAAATAAAATAAAAAAATAACAAATACACGGAAGATACCTGCGTGAGACTGGTTTGACCAGACAGTGCCTCTACCACAGCACATGGTTTGGCCAGACAGTGCTTCGCCCCAACGCATATCCGCTTTATAGCCATCGCCCAAAAACATTTTCTGCCCGAACCAGTCTCCTCCAAGTGAAAAATATAGAAGTTGTAACCACTGAAGAGAGAAATTATGCAAAATAGATAGAACTAAAAAAACTGAAATTGTGTGAGATTATACGCACATAGTTAAAATGCTGCTCAGGACTTACCCGTGCGGTTCTAAGTATTTTACTCTACCCTTCATGAGGAATTGGCTAATAAGAAACATTTACTTAAACTATTTTAGGAAAGCATTTTACTGTTACTTTATTGGCACTAACTCTCCAGTCCTTTTTTAATATTAATAGCCTTTAAGATCAACGTTTTCTAAAGAGCCTTGTTTGTTTTAAGTTGAAAAATGAATTTTCAACAAAAAGGAGTTATTAAACTCTCTTGTTGGTTACTTAACATCATGTTTGTTCAGCTTGGGACTCGGAGGCTGACCAATAAGTGAATACACTAGCAAGCAGACTTCAAATGAGAAGTTTAAATTAGATCCCGGAAAGGGCCTGAGCATTTTAATTCTTGGCACCATAGTGAAGAGTGGCAGCTGAGGAGACACTGGAGCAGCAGGGCTAATGCTATACTGAGGCTTTTCACTAAGGCTGTTCCATATATACATGCGGACATATGGGACCTTCAGTCACCGCCATCTAGAAACTACTTTTTCAAATACCAACCAAAACTCAGAGCAGTTTTAGAAATGGGTTTTGATGCACGCTCAAGCAGTGTACGAATGTTCATATCATAGTGCCGTTCCTAAACCACATGATGGAATTTAGCAATCACATATTGCAGAATTCTTTAATCGGGACGAGCAGCACCAACAGGGGAACAGTGTTGTGAGCTTGAAAAATGTGATTGCACTATGTGTAGCCTGTTGGATGTAATCCAGCATTCCTGTAGTATTACCACAGTAACTCTTAGAGGAATGCCAGTGCTTGCAGCTGTTTCACATAAGGGCTGTTTTCTGTTTTTGGTATCACTGCATTTTGTTGGTACTCAACATAGTGTAATTGGTTGATTTTACAAATGCCTCACAGGCATCTGTGTTTAGTGAGAGTGCCTGACTTCTCGTTAGTTTTGTTTCTTCATCAAGTCATAGGCGTTGCAAGATTCTTATTTTGTTTTCTTTTTCTTTTAGAAGGGGAAGCGTTGTGTTTAATATTTACGTTGCATACATGCAACTCCCCTCTACTTATCAGGAGGAACGCACAAGCAGGAATTTATTTTGATCTTTTACAATGAGAAATATCCCCCTTTGGCTTCTGTATCTCATGCCTTAGTCCCAAAGCTGTGTCTGGTTCCAGGACTGCTTATTTGACCTTTAAACACGCTGGCAGAGGAGAATCTCTAGGTGTCTCTGGTATGCCCTTTCCCCTGTAGCTGCAACACATAGACTTAGTGTAGTGAGTTTGATTCCTGATTTTGTCCTCGCCACAGATACTAGAGGCCTGTTTTTGCATTTTGTGTGGAGATGACCTTGTGTTAAACACAACCCCTCCCACCCAAGCAGTTTAGTTTTGTAAACCGTAACGCTGAAATATGTTCTCCTCTGCATCTCAGTTGAGGAATTTGCATGGCCGATATCTTCTCCTTGTAAAGCCCACTGCAGCCTATAGAGATATAAGACTTTGCACCCATCTTAACATGTTTTTTTTTTTTTTTAAAGATCAGTCCTTGCATCATTTTGGTACAATTCTCTGGATTGCGCAAATGCTTTGTATGTGACCTCACTAAAGATTTATACAAAGAGCTACACAAAGATAGCATTTTTGGTCAACGTGTGTTTGCAGACGTTCCCCTGCTATACTGACCTCAATCCAGAGGGATACATATGTTTTGTAGACCTTTCTAGATCTTCTCTTTGACTGGAACAAGCCTCTCTTCACTACCACGGGAGAGGTACATAATACATTCTCAGATAAATGGGTCTTCTGCCTTTTATTTTAGTCACTGTCTTGTCAGCTGTTACACCTGGCAGTTTGGAAGAAAGAGTCTGCTGCATTCAGGACTTCACTATTTTTGGAAACTTTTCTGAGGATTGCTTTCGGGATAGCTTGACCTTGTAATGGTGCTGTCATTTCTGTTGTGTGTTTTAATTGCTTAGTCCTTCCTCTTTAAACCTGTCGGAGATTTGCCCTTTCTGCAGGATCACCCCGGATTTTTCGCTCTTTGCTGGACCTAGGTCTTTTTGCTGGATACAGAACTCTGTGCACTTTACCCCTTCTAGCCAGCCAGAGAGAGTGCTTGTGCTCCTTCTTCAAGTATAGTGAAATTGGTATCCCACGAAGTGGCACCTTTAACTTACCTGCGAGTGTTTAGTACATAGTACCAATTGTAACCAAGGCCTGTAAGTTAAATGCCTCTAGTGGACTGCAGTAACTATTATGCCATACACTACAGTGACAGTGCAAACATGACTGGGTAGGCCTATCATTTATAACCGGTCTTTTGCAGTTTTAAACTGCAACTTCGACCTGTCAATTTAACCCCTGTTGACAGGTCAAAAGCTTTCTTTTAAATATTTATAAGTCACTTCTATAGTGGCACTATTGCCCATAAAAGAAGGACATGTAGAAATGTAATGTTAAACCTGTCCTTAGAGTGTAAAAGCCCCGAACACTGTTGTCACTGTAGCAAGGCTCGCTGCTGAATTGGAAAATATTGATCTACATTATTGCATTTAATAAAGCTAATTTCGGTTAGGAAACTGCTAAAAAAAATGATTAAAAAACTGTTTTAAAGTAATACTTTGACTACAGTATTAAAGCCGCAACAGAGGTTGCTTCTCAGCTGCTTGGCAAAAGTTACAGGAGAAGCCATGTTAGTCCATTATGACAGCTTAACCCAGTGCATTAGCCCGATCATGCTTAAACCTATTCAACCCGATAAGGGAGTACCCCGTTGGTTTGATGAGCATAGCTTGGTGGCAAATCACAGACTGAGGAAGGCGCTCACCGCCAGTTCAAGAGCTTGGTCTAAGGACAGACCGCTTATCGGGAATACAAATCCACCCTTAAGTCCAGAAAAGAGGCTCTTGCGCGCAGACCCAGATCAGCATTCATTCAGCGCGAAGGCTCGCGCCCCTTCCGAGCGATCTCCGTTTTGTAACCACTGCCGCCTTTGTTCCTCTGGGGATAACCACTCACCAGCATCACGTCAGGGTCTTGGCACTCACAATTAAATAGCTCACGCCTTAATCGATGTGGTCTGCATGAGCAAGTTGAAGACTTTCCAGGCCCCTGGGAAAAGGGAGTATTGCCCCTTTTTTTAAAGTGAATGATACCCAGTGTGTTACTGCCGCCACATATAGGCTGGGGCATGGGGTTTTCATAATACTTCTCTTCTTCAAGCAGAGGAAAACCTCTACCTTTTATCATTATTTCTGTACAAAAGCAAGGATATATCACAGATAAGGTTCATTTAGCTCCTCTACTGCTATGGGTTAGCGTGTGGATGAATCCAAAGGCGTCATTATGTAGGGATAAAATTCAGGATTGTCCTAGCCTGGATAAGGGGTTTTCAATCCAATGGCTGAGCTACATCTCTAAAACCTTTCATGCGTTGCGATTATCCTCTTTGTATTTGAACCAGAGGAGTATTATTAAAGAGGACAAATCAAGGGTTAAAACCCATTTTCATAAATATAGCGAGGAAATAAGGCTGAGAACAGAATTATCTAAACTCTCAGTGTTGACCTATCATAAGTCTTTATAATCAGTGGCACTTGTCATTTAGTTATCGTTAGATTTAACATACTGGGAGCAGGGATGTGGAATTTCTATAGCCAGACGCCCGGGACATATTGTTTGTGGTCAAGGGTTTTCATGTGTATTTTGTCCTTGAGACAAGTAGGCCCAACCCCCTACAGCACAAACGCTTTGGCTCCCAGTTTACCACACCATAGATCATAGAAAGGTATTGACTGCAGTTAAGGTAATATTTTATTCCATGTGTTAATGCTGTTCAAACTTGTATTTATGGTTCATTAAGGCAAAGCCTTTGTTATTAGGCTGAGCGCTCTAAGGAAATGTTGTAAGCTCAGACTGCGCTACTAACTGTTTTTCCAGTATGAAAACGTGTACACACATTTTCAATGTTTAGCAATAAGAGGCTTTGTGTACTGCTCCCAAAATGCTTTCTGATTCGATGCAAATATTTGCAGAAGCTTGAAAGCAAGTTTGATGATTCTTTGCTTTCAAAATAAAATGTTCACAAAAAAATGCTGAAACTTTTCGTTAAACTACTGTAAAATTTTATGCACCATTTCTTTGCAACATAATTTAGTAAAATATATTGAGGTATGCTAGTATTTCCGAAAAATATTTATACTGGAAAATCATTGTAACCATTTTTAATAACGTTATGGGAAACATAAAAATAAACAAGCACTTGTAAAGCCAGTAGGTCTGAAATTGTTGGTCAGCCTTTTTGGTTTTGGCAATGCATTACTTGTTTAGGCATGGTTTTTGTAAAAACCTTAATGGTGTGGGAGCTGCCGGGCTCTCACCTTTTTAACAAAGATTGGCAAAAGCAAAAAAAAATTGTGTTCGAGGCAACCAATTTCCTTTGGCGCGCAATCCTCACCAACTTACAGAAAATAAGTTACGAAAGCTTTTCCACTCAACGCTATTCGTCAACACCGAATACTTTAATTCTGGTCGTCGTCGACAGCCTTCGGGCCTACCTAGGCCTCAACTCCAGCTCATGGAAAGGACGCCATTCCAGAGGTGTCCTCGATGTCGGTCGAAGTTCCCCCACACCGACCTTCATGAAGTGTGTAACCTTTGCCTCTCCCCGGAGCACGAGGCCAAAGACTGTTCCGCTTGTGCCTCTTTCCGCTCCAAAAAGACTATCCGGGACTCAAGAGCGAGGAGAATAATGGCTCAATCTTCGACTTCCATTCCGGACGACATCTTTGAAGAAGGGGTCCACGTCCCAGAACAACACGACGTCGACAACGGTTCCGAAGCAGAAGACTCGGAAGTCGAGGACATCACTCCAGCACAGCGGGTCGTAAGTAAGACCGTCGACCCCGACCCTTCCTCGACACATTCAATGAAGGCCCCGGTCACACCCTCGCCCTCGGGTGCACACCGACACACTGCTTCTACTGCCCCGCCTTCGGGCCCGGCTAAGAAGCCAATTAAGCCTTCAGGCGACTCGGGCTCGAGTCGGCCTTCACACGGTGCCGGCGCACATTTACCGGCACCGAAAAAGAAAACGGCACCGGCTACGCCGACATCCAAACCATCGGCGCCGAAGCATACCACTACTCCTTTGGCACCGAAGCCTAGGTCGGAACTAAGCAAACCCGATTCCAAACAACCACTAGAACCGAAAAAGCCATCGGATCCAAAAACCATTCCGGAACCGAAAAAATCCTCGGAACCGAAAAAAGCTTCGGAGCCGAAAAAGACTCCTGCTTCCCCGGTAAAAGGACATTTTCAAGAAACCAAAACAAGCCGCGTCGGTGCCGAAACCTTCTTCCGCACCAAAACATCAACCTCCGGCAGAGGATTTACCTTATCCAGACCCTGCTCAAAAGACTCTATTTTTTTGAAAACTTAGTTTATTGGTTTTTGTTCCACAAAACATACATAGTCTGTTACATAACCCTCGCTATCTCTATCCCACAGTGTCAGTCAAGGAAGCCCCCCCATCTGCATATACAATACGGGTCATGGATACAAACAGTGCACCAGTATAAACTAGGTTTTTAGGATCGCCCCTGTCATTACTTCTAACAAAACCCTATTCTCCTTCCCTCCTCCCCGAACCCCCATCACCGATGCGGTCCATTGTGTTTAACCTCTGTAATATGCGTGCACAGGAGTGATCGTGTATTGTTCCATGTGATGTGCCTGTCATGTCTCGGGCCATTCTTCAATCAGCATTCTACTCTACTCCTTCGTCTTGCGTCCCATAGTCGCGCAGAGCCTGTACTAAAGCTTCCCATGCCTGTGCTGTTTCTAACATTTTTTCCTTGTTTTGCCTACGCGCAAGCTGATATCGTATCGCACTTTCGCTACCGGCCCACTTGAGGAACTCGTTCTTCCACCTAGCGCTATTGGGCCCCACTGTCGCTTTCCAGTGTTTTGTAATTTCGCGCTTCGCTAATATTAGCCCCATGTCTATAAAGTTGCTCGTGATCTTGTTCTTGGGCGTATGTGGGAACCAGTGCAGGACACTAGTGGCCATATCAAACTCTAATCGCCGCTCTGTTACCGCATTCAAGGTATCTCCTACCTCCTTCCAGTAAAGATCTATCATTAGGCAGGTCCATAACATATGTTCCAATTCCACCCCGGCTTTCGTGCATCTGGGGCACGCTGCGTCGTCTACTTTAAAGTATTTCTTGATCTTCCCCAGCGTCAGATATGCTCTGTGAAGGATATAGAAGTGTACTGACTGGAATCTTGCGTGTCTCGTGCCCTTCCAGGCTCTCCGCACTAACTGCGTCCACGTCGTCTCAGGGATGTCTTTTCCTATATCTATTTCCCATTTTTCTTTCAGCGCATCTAGAGGTGCCAATCCTTCATTGAGCATTCTGGAGTATAGACACGTGACCGCCTTGAAGGTCCCCACCGCCATCATGGTATATTGGCAAGCCATCATTGTCTTTGGTTCCAACAGTCCTTTCCACCAGTGTGTCTGTATCGCTCTCGTCAATGATGCGTGCAGCAGGAAACTCCCTCTCGGTAGATCAAACCGTTCCAGGAGTGTTTGGTAGGGTAATAGCGCCCCATCTTCGTATAGGTCTCACAGCATTTGCATTCCCGCCTCCTTCCAGGCCTGCAATTGCGACCAGTCGCCGCCGTGTGGTAGCGCCGTCACCATCCCGAGCGGGATTTCGGGGGCATACGGGTGCAATACACCCGCCCTACGCTGCGAGCGGTTCCAGCACAGTCTGATCGTTTTCTCTTCTTGTGATAGATCCCTAAGGTCTAGTCTCTGCTGCAGCGCAATGAAGGAGAGGACATGGCGAGGCATACCTCGACCCCTTGTATGTTCTGGTCCTCTAAATTCTCGAGCTATCTCCTGTGTATAGATCTGCAGTTGGGCTGCTAGGTAATACAACTCAAAGTCTGGGACCGCCAGCCCTCCCTCTGCCTTAGGTCTTATGAGCGTCGCCTGTGCTACTCTGCGCCGTCCCGTGCCCCAGAGGAAAGACACAATCAATGACTTCAGTAATTTAAAAATGGAGCCAGGTATCCACACTGGTAGTGTTCTAAAATGATACAAGAATCTAGGAAGCGCTATCATTTTTAATAGCGCTATGCGGCTTGTCACTGATAATGGGAGGGTGGCCCAAAAGGCCATGCTGCCCTTCAAGGCCCTTATCCCGCAGTCAATATTTCCCTCCAGCAGGTCAGCCGCCGTGTGATAAATGTGCACGCCTAGGTATTTCAGGCATACGGTCTCCCATCGTACCGTTCATATCATGGAGGGTTGGGTCTCCCCCCGTCGCGCTGGGAACAAATACGTCTTGGACCAGTTTACTCTCATGCCTGAGACTTCCCCAAAGTTTGCTAGTAAATTTTTCGCTCCCATCATTGCATTGTCAGCATCTTCAAGGAAGAGCAGCAGGTCATCCGCATACAGCGATACGTACTGTTGACCATCCCTACTCCGCAATCCCCCGTAGTGGTCTCCCGTCCGGATCGAGATCGCGAGGGGTTCCACCGCCAAGGCGAAGAGCAGTGAAGACAGCGGACACCCCTGTCTCGTTCCTCTTTCCACGGGGTATTGAGATGATATCAGCGTGCCCATTCTCACTCTGGCCACTGCCGACGTGTACAGTACTTTCGTCCATTGTAGATAGTCGTCTTCCACACCAAAGCGCCTCAGTACCTTGCAAAGATACTCCCACTCTAAGCTGTCGAAAGCTTTCTCAATATCTACCAACAGTATCATTGGTTGTCGTGCCTCTGGGAGGTCTTCCTCCAGCAGGCGTATTAACCGCCGGATGTTCGCGGTCGTATTCCGCGTTGGTATAAAACCAGCCTGGTCTTCATGGACTAGCGTGGTCATGTGATGTAGCAATCGAGCTGCCAGAATGCTGCTCAGTATTTTGTAGTCGGTGGTTAGCATTGATAGCGGTCTATAAGATGCTCTGTCTCTGCTCTCTCTCCCTGACTTTAAAAGAGGCACCACTAGCGCTTCCCGCATAGATTGTGGTAGCCGCCCTCATTTTTTCGCCTCTTTGTAAACTTCTAAGAGTCTCGGGGCTAAGAGGTCAGGTAAAATTCTATGGGCAACCCATCCAATCCTGGGGTTTTGTTGTGCGCCATGGGCTTAATGGCGCCTCGTATTTCTCCTAGCTCTACATCCTTTCCTAGTTCTTTCGCCTGTTCATGGTCTAGTTCAGGTAAGCGGAGATCCTCCAGAAAGACATCTACGGCCGGATCTCCGGCCACCAGTTTGCTTTTGTAGAGATCTTCATAATAGCTTGTGAAGCACCGTAAAATCTCATTTTGGGTGTAAACCTCCTGTCTTTTCGCTGTGTGTAAGGCTACAATGGGGGAACCTCTTTTCATGGGGTTGGCCAGCCAAGGCAATAGGGTCCCCGCTCTGTCGCCCTCTGCATGGGTCCTCACTGTGTAGGCTTTATGGTCAAAGCTACGCAAGCGCTCCGTTTCGGCCGCCACCGCCTCTTTTGCCTCACTGACCTTTTCCTGTAGCTCAGGGTGACCGGGCCTTAATAGCTCTGCCTCACAGAGCGCTTTGTCGGCCCTTACCAAATCGTCTAAGAGTACTTTCCGCACTCCTGCATATTTCCCTATGCAGAGCCCTCTAATGACTACCTTAAAGGCATCCCATTCAGTTGCCCTCGTCCCAGTCGTGCCAGTGTTCTCTTCAAAGTACTGAGTAATTCCCTCTCCAGCGCAGCATGAAAGAGAGGGTCGTCGAACGTCTCGGGACGCAATTTCCAAGAGGGGACACATGAGATTCCAGGCATCCATTGCATGGTGACCAGTATGGGGGTTATGATCGGATATCGTTCTAGTCAGGTATTCAGTCCCCGCAATGGCCGGCATTACTACTGGGGAGCACAGCACTGCATCCAACCTCACGTGCAGCTCATGCATGTCTGAAAAATAGGAGTAGTCTCGGTCTTGTGGGTGTTGTGCGTGCCAGGCGTCCACCAGCCCCCACCGTGCCTGCCATTCTAGCCTGCCTTTGGTTAAACGGTGTATCGGAGAATCAGCCGGGGGGTGTGACCTATCTAGAGAAGTATCCATTATGGAGTTAAAGTTGCCACCCATCACTAATGGACCGGCAAGTAAGTGCGCCAGAGATCCAGATATTTTCGCCAGAAAGTTCAACTGATCAACATTAGGTGCATATACACTACAGAAAGCAACATCCCTACCTCTTAGTTTCCCTGCAAAGGCCACAAACCTGCCCTCAGGGTCTATCGTCTGCCTAGTTACCTGAAAAGGAACTCCCGCTCTAATCCAAATTAGTGCACCCATTGCAAACGCAGAATATGTAGTGTTGTACATCTTGCCCCTCCATCTACGCTGTAGTGCCACCCCTTCAGCCTTTAAGTTTCCTGGAGTAATGCAACATGTATCCCTCTGCGCACCAAGTAGGCGTGAATCTTGTGGCGTTGTCAGTGTGAAGGCCCCTCACATTCCAGGTTATACATCGTAAGCCAGCAGAATCACCCATTGTCCCACAGTGTCCTGTGCATCCCACCCCAACCACTCCCTAGGTGCCCTAAACGTGGTAGTGTATTTACATCGGTGGTGCGCCCTCCCCCTTGTCCCTTTAAACTTCCCCAGCCCCCCAAGAACAGGACCTAGCAACATCCATCTAGCTTCCATCCAAACCATTTTGAACCCTAACATGTAACTAATCCAACAGTAGACACTGTGGGTACGCCATAAGGGCAGTGAGGGAGGGTTGTGCGCCAACGGGCCGCCGCCCTACTCTTGCACTCCTCACAATACAACCGGGCCAGAATTAAAGATATGTCCCAAATGCCATCCATCTCCCACCAACCATCCTCGACTCCCTCCCAGAGCCCATAGCAGGCAGTCCTCCACAGTCCTCATTTTGACCCCATACGGCTCACCGAGTACGTCTATCCTTCATCCAGCATCCCCTCTGCTGTTGCTGGGTTGACCTCAGGCAAGGGCACGCTGTCTGTCTCCGAGTGTTCAGTGTCCGATTGTTCGTTACCCTTTTCCGACTCCATGCCATCCTGCGACGGAGAATCTTGAGTTCCTGATAGTGCAGACACCACGTCCAAGATATCTTGCCGTTCTGCTGCTGTCTGTGATGGAGAAGGCCTCCTCAGTCCTCTCTGCCTGTTACGGATCCGTCGTGACTTCCGTGGTGGTAGTTCTTCTATAATGATCCTCGCTCTCTGTTCGTTGCCATCCTTTCCGGCCTTGTATAATTCTAGCCAAGCACAGGCGTCACCTGGAGTGTCGAAAACCACGATTTGTCATCGACAATGACTCGTAGTTTAGCTGGGAATAGGAGTAAGTATTGAAGCTCCTCGTTTCTTAGTTCTCTCTTGACAGTCAGAAAGGAGGTTCGTCGGCGCCGTGTTTCATATGTATAGTCCGGGAATATATTGACCTTGCTGTTCCCTACTTGATAGGGGCCATTCACACATGCTTTCTGGAGCAGTAGGTCTCTATCCCGATAGTGTAATAATCGGGCCACCACCGGACGTGCGGGTCGACCCTGCTGCGGTGGTTTAGCCGGGACTCTGTGCACGCTCCAGAGTGTAGAAGGTGGAGAGGCCCTCTGGCACCACCACCGTTTGGAGCCAGTTCTTAAGATAGTGCACCTTGTCCGGCCCTTCCATTTTCTCCGGCAGGCCCACTATCCGGACGTTGTTCCGGCGATTGCGCCCTTCGGCGTCCTCCTCTCTTCTTTCTAACGCATCGATGCGCTCCAATACATTAGTCATGGTGGCTTTGAGGTCTTTCTGCGATGGTTCAAGGGAGTGGAGTGTACCTTCCATCGTTTTGACTCTGTCGGCCAATTTTCCATGGTCAGCCCTCAATAGGCCCAGTCCCGTGGCCACTTGCGCAATATCCTGTTGCAGCGCCGTGCGGGACTCTGCTATAGCAGTCAGGATTTTGTCCAGTTGAGTCTGCAATTGGGGGTCTCGCAGTTGTCCGGGGTCCGTTTTCTCCCCTTTATCAGGCGTTTTGCTATCTGACGTTGGTTGAGCGCCGCTCCTGCTCCCTTTGAGCTTCCCCATGTTAGGGAGTCGCCGTTCTCCCCGCTCTTGCTGAAAGGTCGTTATAGTCCAGCACTGAGGGCCCCTGCACGGCCCAGCCCTCCCAGGTCACGACGACACCACCTGTCCAACCTGCAGTCCAGAAAGTTCGGGCCCAAGATCAAGACGAAAGCGGCGGGAGAATATGGCCCCAGGTGATGTCCGTCGAGGCTATGTTTATGTAGACAACCGCGTCAACAGCCCCGATCAAACCAGTCCGTTTCTCGGCTGCGAGCTAATCCACAGATGTCATGGCAGATTTGGCACAGGCCGGTGACGGTCACCAGTCCCCACCGTGGGCGCACAAGTTGGGTGATCCGCAACGTGGATCCCCCCAGGTCTCAGGATACGCTGCCCCATGCGTAGCGCGGCCCCGATCTCCAGCTCATTGACCTACCATCACTTGTCCTGGACGTTGGCGGACCTGCTCCACCCAGGTCAGCTCTACTTGCGCTCCTCTCGTTCTCAGCGCCCTGGTGCAGCCCAGAGTTCAGAAATTAGGGTGGGAGTGTTTACGCGACTTAGAGGGCACCCACAGTTTCACCGGAGGTCTTCCACCAGCTCCCTTCGCCCGTTATGCCCGTTGTCTAGCGTCTTTCTGTTCCAGCAGCAGTGGTAATGCTCATTCGGCCTTTCATGACAAGGTGCGCAGCCGCCGTAATGCCCTCGCTTCGACCTCCGTCCTCAGCATTCAGTAGCACCCGGTGCGGCGCTCCCCCACCAGTGATCAGGTTAGTTCTGGGAGTGCCTTCACATTGTCGCACAGATCCCCCTTTTCCACCGCCGGCCCACGCAGCTCCGTCTCACAGAGCGCCTCACCCGGTCCTCCGTGCTGCACTCCCCGCCGTCAACTGCCGCTGCAGCACTGCTCCACTCCGCTCACGCCGCAGAGGGCCCGGGGGACCCGGTGGGGGCATGGCCAGATGTAGGCCACTCGGTTGTTCCTGCCGCCGCCGCTATAACTCACAGCCTGCGGCTCCAGGAAGACTCCACGGGCTCCTTAACGCAGAGCTCCCGCGGTTCCCCCCAGCCCTGCCGGGTCAGTTCATAGGCAGCCAAACAACATCTATCGGGGGGCAGAGGGGGGTCCAGGAATGTTCAGCAAGGTGCCCCGCAGTTCCTACTGCCTCCAGGGGAGATCCGCCGCCGCACAAGAGGGTAATCCACGGACCCCTTCCAGACAAGCCCTGCAGCTCCGTCCTCGCCGGGGGGCAGCGAGCGGCCCGAAGGGGATGGCCCACGGCTCTCACCGCGAGGGGGTATATTTGTCCCCGGTTCCACGCAGTCCGCAATCTCTAGGTCGCCGCTGTCGTCGCTCTTCGCCCCACCAGGTCTGCGCGAACAGCGCTGCCATACCCAGCCGATCCCGGGGAAGATCGTTATTATGACCCCCACGGCGGTAGCTCCCAGAGCAGTAGCACAGCTTCCCAGCCCGGCCGGTTCACTCCTCAGGTCTCCGCTCACGACCCCTCCGGTTTCCAGCCGCTTTCCAGGCGACGTCGCTAGGCTCCGCCATGGCGATCGGGGACACTCGCAGGCCCGCCTGTGGTCGCGGATGTCCGGAGCCTCAGTGCTCCTTTGTAGCTGCCATTTTGGGTTTCGATTTACTTGGCGCACCGGCCAGTGCGTCGACGATCCTCCCCGGGTCCCCAGAGCAGGTTCAGTCCCCAGCCACGGCTCCGATGGGGGGGCAGTCCCTTCCCCTGTCGTTCAGTGGGAGACGGGGGTCTCAAGGGGCTATATTACAGGATCAATAGGGGCTCGGTTGCGGAGCCCAGCGCTCAAGCGGCCGTCACCATCGGCGCCAAGCCACGCCCCCCCGCTCAAAAGACTATAGCTAAAGATCCAATTACTGGACAGTTAATCTTGGCTTCAAAAAAGCGACCACTGGACACTCCAGCTCCGCATTCAAAGAAGAAGGACATGGCTACCTCCCCCTTAAGACTGCCTTCCCCTTCTCTTTCACCACATCCTCCCATACCACAACGTTCCCCAGCATCCTCTATCATACCAGACAATGACAACAGGGATGATAGCTCTGATGATATGGGGGGTAACATACCTGATCCAGCTACTCCTACAGGATCACCTGACCTTTGGGATGATTATACCACCCCAGATGTCCCAAATGTCCCTCAGGATGACATATACCCCTCAAGACCTTCCCCACCAGAAGACACTATAGGGTTTAATGAAATAATCCACAAGGCTGCACAATATCATGGGGTAGACATACATACAGACCCGGTAGAGGAGGACTTCCTAATGGATACCTTTGATAATGCTCAAAGGGCCTCATCCATTTTACCAATGCTTCAAGGAGTGATTAAGCATGCTCCTGAAGTCTTCAAGGACCCAGTCAGAACTCTAGTCATTAACCCTCACATAGAGAAAAAATATAAGACTGCCCCCTCAGACCCAGCATATATTAAAGGTCCAGTACCACTAGACTCACTTGTAGTTTCCAATGCACGCAAGAGATCAAACTCACAAACATCAGATGAAGCCCCGACACCAGATAAGGAGTCTAAGCTACTTGACGCATCAGGAAAAAGAACAGCGTCTCAAGCAGCAAACATGTGGCGTATCGCCAATACACAGGCATTATTAGCCAGATACGACAGGGCACAATATGATGAGTTAGAATCATTAATGAGGCACCTCCCTGACAAGTACAAGGATAGAGCAAATGAGTTTATCCAATAGGGGAAAAACATCACAAACACTTCTATTCGGTGTGCACTCAATGCAGCAGATACCGCCTCTATGGCAATTAACACCAGCGTTTTACTACGCAGACATGCCTGGCTACGCATATCAGGGTTCAAACCTGAAGTACAAAGTGCCATTCTGAATCAACCCTTTGATGAGCAACACCTATTTTTGGACCTAATGAAGATGTATCACTTGAAAAAATGATAAAAGATACAGACATCGCCAAATCTATGGGAGCCCTGCAGTCGCAGGCTTCCAGACGTTCATTTCGTCACTCATCCTATAGAGGTGCCACCAGGGGATACTCCTCAGACACAGCTTCTACCTCGTACAAAACCCCTACACAGTCCACTTACAGCAAAGGCTACCAAAGGGGCGGTTACAGAGGTAACAATAACTAAGGCAGAGGTAAAAATAACTCCCACTCTGCCTCCACCCATGCCCAATGACTCCCTTCCCCCGTCCCATTTCACTCCTGTCGGGGGAAGACTTCAAGAGTACCTGCCAGCCTGGGAAAACATCACATCAGACAGTTGGGTGCTCCAAATAATTCAATCAGGTTACTGTCTGGAACTAACATCTACACCCCAAAACATACCACCCAAGCAGCATCAAATGTCACAAGAGCATTTAACATTGCTCAGACAGGAGGTAATATCCCTCCTGCAAAAAAATACAATAGAAATAGTTCCAGAGCATCAGAAAAACAAAGGAGTATACTCCCTATATTTCCTAATACCAAAGAAGGACAGATCTCTAAGACCCAACCTAGACCTCAGACCTCAAAACATTTATATGCAGTCAGATCATTTTCATATGGTCACACTCCAACAAGTTCTTCCACTTCTGGTACTAAACGACTTCCTGGTCACTCTAGATCTCAAGGACTCCTACTTTCATATTCCCATTCACACAGCACACAGAAAATATCTCAGATTTGTGCTAGACGGGCAGCAATACCAGTTCAAAGTGCTCCCATTCGAAGCCACAACAGCGCCAAGGGTGTTTACCAAATGCCTAGCGGTAGTAGCAGCACATTTAAGAAGACAACAGATTCATGTCTTCCCATATCTAGACGACTGGCTCAATAAAGCCAGCTCATACAGCCAGTGTGTACTGCTCACTCACGATACTATCCAACTACTTCACGACTTGGGCTTCACAGTAAATCGCATCTACAACCCTTGCACATACAACAGTATCTCGGTGCTACAATAAACACCCAACTAACACTAGCTTATCCTTCTCCAGCCAGGATAACAAGTGTACAAAGTCTCCTAACAAAATTCAAACCGCAACACTCGCTACCAGCTCGAGTGTTCATGCAACTCATAGGAATGATGGCGTCTTGCATATTTGTAGTACCTCACGCAAGACTGCAAATGCGTCCACTTCAAGAGTGCCTAGCACGCCAATGGAACCAGGCTCAAGGTCAACTAACCGACCTAGTGTTGGTAAACGATCGGACTCATCATTCTCTGCAATGGTGGAACACCAAAAACCTTTCCAAAGGGCGACCGTTTCTAGAGCCAGTTCCTCAAATAGTCATGACAGCGGACGCAACGCTCTCCGGCTGGGGAGCTCACCTACTGCATCACACCATGCAAGGCAGGTGGACACCGCAACAAAAGTTACTCCACATCAACCACTTGGAGTTGCTAGCTGTGTTTCTAGCCCTAAAATCTTTTCAAACTCAGGTCTCAGGCAAAGCTGTCTTAGCCCGCACAGACAATATGACCGCTATGAGCTACATAAACAAACAAGGGGGAACACACTCTCTACAGCTCTCTGTTAGCACAGCAGATATGCAGATGGGCTATACCACTAAAGATCTTCCTCTTAGCTGAACACGTTCCAGGAGTACAAAACACTATGGCAGATCTGCTAAGTCGACAAACACAGCAGATCCACGAGTGTAAACTTCATCCGCAAGTTCTTCATCCGTTCTTTCAAATGTGGGGACAAACTCAGATAGACCTCTTCGCCACCCACGAAAACGCAAAATGCCCAAACTTTGCCGCCAGATACCCACACCCATTGTCCAAAGGCAATGCGATATGGGTGAACTTGTCAAAAATATTTGCGTACGCTTTTCCTCCTCTCCCACTACTTCCGTTAGTGGTACGCAAACTACAGCAACATTCCCTGACGCTCATTCTAGTCGCTCCAACTTGGGCCAGACAACCGTGGTACACCACGCTGTTGCAGATGTCTGTAGTACCACACCAAAAACTAAACCTATCTCCACGCCTATTAACACAGAACCATGGAGAGATCAGACACCCGGACCCAGCTCAGCTCAACCTAGTGATCTGGCTCCTGAGGTCATAGAGTTTGGTTACCTTAACCTTCCTCCAGAATGTATGAATGTTATCAAAGAAGCTAGACGTCCCACCACTAGAGCATGTTATGCTGCTAAGTGGAAACGGTTTGTCATATACTGCCAAAACAACCAAATAAATCCTTTAGACGTGTCTATTCAACACATCATAGGATACCTATTACACCTTCAAAAGTGTAACTTAGCCTACACATCTATCAGACTACACCTCGCTGCCATTGCAGCATACTTACAAAATAGGCAACATCTATCTCTTTTTAGAGTACCAGCTATAAAAGCTTTCATGGAAGGACTCAAAAGGATAATTCCTCTTAGAACGCCACCTGCACCAATGTGGAACTTAAACATTGTTCTTACAAGATTAATGGGACCCCACTTTGAACCATTACATAAATGTGAATTGCAATTCCTAACCTGGAAAGTAGCTTTCCTAGTAGCTATTACTTCTCTCAGAAGAGTTAGTGAACCTTTCTGCAAATGCATCATAACAAAGTGGTTCTTCGTACTAATTCTAAATTCCTTCCTAAAGTCATTTCGCCATTCCATCTAAATCAATCAGTTGAGCTGCCCGTATTCTTCTTGCAGCCTCAAACAGTCGCAGAAAGAGCTCTACACACCTTAGATGTCAAAAGAGCATTACTGTACTATATCGAAAGGACACAAACTTTTCGTAAAACAAAACAACTTTTTGTGTCTTTTTCACCGCCACATAAATGCAACCCCATATCAAAATCGGGGATCGCTAGATGGATTGTTAAATGCATACAAATATGCTACCACAAAGCCAAACGTACATTAACAATTCCTCCAAAAGCTCATTTTACAAGGAAGATAGGGGCTTCAATGGCATTCTTAGGGAACATTCCCCATGAAGATATATGCAAGGCAGCTACATGGCTTACACCGCACACATTCACAAAGCATTACTGTGTAGATGTGCAAACTAAACAACAAACCACTGTGGGCCAGGCTGTACTAAAAACACTGTTTCAAACAACTGCTACAGATACTGGTGGTCGCCGCTAGGTGTGGGTACTGCTATACAATCTATGCATAGTGTGTAATCTGCAGCTCATATGCCTCAAACGGAAAATGCTACTTACCAGTATGCATCTGTTCTTGGCATTTAGAGCTGCAGAGGTACACACTCCCACCGCCTCCCCGGCTACCTTTATCTGTTCCAGTATTATCTTAATTAGATACATATCACATGGACATCACTATCTCTTGTACAGCTCCATCACTTCCCTAATGGCGAAAAACAATCTGGGGATGGAGCCAATGCCCATGTGCAGTATCATCTAAAGGAGGAGTCACCTATCCCGTGACTTCCAAAGACTTTTCTACAACAAAACAAACTGCAAACATCCGGGCCCAACACTAGGTGGCCATCTATGCATAGTGTGTAACTCTGCAGCTCTACATGCCAAGAACAGATGCATACTGGTAAGTAGCATTTTCCTTTCTGAAAGCACACATTGCCACAGTAGTTCCTGGCACTGAACAAAACGACTATGTGTTGATATGCTCCTTAGAAAGAACAGAATGCTGTCACTCACAGTGAAGCTAGCCGATAGACGCAGAGAGAAACAGAATTTTAATAAACACAAAAGGTTATGGTTAGCGCCAGATTGTTAAGTAAAGACTCAAAAGTGCACCGTGTCCTTGCATTAAGTGCAGATATACTACTTTTGTGAATTCACAAGACTTTACACAAGTAGGCCAAGAAATAGTACTCTTAGAAAATATTTGTGAACTGCATTTCAGCATGAGCAAATATCCAGGTGAGGATTTGCTCATACCAAAATCTGAGTGTTTGAAAGTTCACTTTACCTCCAACCACTTGTATTCCCAATCCTGCAAGAAGTTTTATGTCTGCCATTGTCAGGAGTAAATGTCCAATCTTTCTCAGTATGGGAAAAGATTAGAGAAGAGTTAGTGAAAACCTTTAAAACATGCAAGCTAGTAGGTTTGCACAGAAACAAAAGGGTATTTCAACCCTGGAACTGTTGCTTACCACTACCTTAAGCATGTAAATCTGCGGAAATGTGGCAGCATAAGGGAATTGGTAGTATTCAAACCCTACTATGGAAGGAGTCCTGGCATAATCAGAGAGGATATTTCAGAGCTCTTATATATAATGAGATTGCTGCCATAATTTGTCTCCGCTTTACATGGGACAAAAGGGACAAGTAGATTTATGAAGGAACCTGCCCCATGAACAAGTAGATTTATTATTAAATTCCACACCCCTGTGGGAAAGATCCTCCTTTTTCGATTTAGAGCAGGAATGATTTGGCGGCCCTTGTGTTTCTACAGATTCTGGCTCACTGGTGAGCCTAGCTCTACCTGGCCCTTGTGACAATATAACTGAAAAATCATTGTTGCATTCTATGTTCTTCTGCAGCTTTTTTAATTTCTTGCATAGACTTTCTCAAACCTTTATTAAAAAACACATGGGTTTCCATAGGTAGAGAGAGCCTCCGTATCACCTACAACTATTTTAATCCCCGGATATGTGTTTTTTTTTTCCTTTTTTAAAATTTCAATAAGAGCTAGAACACCATCAGGCAACAACTTATATTTAGCCAAATCTGTCACTAGTTTATGGACATGATTATATTTCTAAAAATGTTTTTATTAGTCCGCTTTATTATATAAACCCCTCCCCAACTCTAGGCCAAAGGATGACTAATGTGAAAAGATATATGAATTACCTAGCCTGTTAGTTGTTAATTTATGTGCTCCCTGATTACTGCAGTGATTTCAATATTCAAAACTCCATTGCACTTGTATTTTACTGTGTTGGCATGCTTTAAGTGTTTTTATTTGTCTTTTTTAAACTTTTTATCACGTCGCACCCTATAATCATGATTTTATTTGAACATTTTGTTGCTGCTTTTCTTTTACGTGCGCTTTTATGTTCATCACCGACCGAATAAAGGCATTTAATTGAAACTATTTTAATAGTTATTAAAACATCTAAATTAATGGTGAACTCAGAGTTTTGATGAATAGTAAGCAAAAGGTACTTTTAGAAAGTTATCCTTTCCCTGGAAAAAAGCCTCTGGGTTCCCATTTACTCTCCCACTTCTGCCAGTCAGTGAGTAGCATTTGAAATGCCTCCTCCCAAGATCAGTTATTAGGCTGGCCTGAATTGGTTAATATGACCACTCTGAACCTGGCAGAATACGCAGGGTGGGGTTGCAAGCATTCTTTTTAACATTGCAGGTTCCAATCCTGCTTGAATGTCACATCCTGCATGACCGGCCTGCTGGGTTTTGCATACTAGACTTGGGTCACACTTCAAGGGACGGGAAACAGGATGGCAAAACCATTCTTAAGCATCCACTGTCTGGTTTCTAGAAAACCCTGCTTTGTTCTACCAGACATCCGTCTCTAGGTTTAGTGGGGGTACAGTGACTGCCCCAAACTGGATGGTAGTGCTAGATGTGAGAAGACACTTGGATTACCGTGGTACACTCCCTACATACACAACCCAGCCCAAGTTTATAGTGACCGTTGACTTTGGCCATCTTTAAAAAAAATAAACACAAAAGAACCTGATATTTGTAAAGCACACTGTTACCCCATGGGGTAGTCTAGAAGTACAAACACCATCCCACATACACTATTTAATGAAGGGAAACAGAAGAGAAACCTATGCCTACCATAAGGAAAATAACCAAGCTTTAAGATTCTTTCCAAAAATAGCCTAATTTCCTACTTAACTCTAGGGAAAAAAGGAGCTGATGCCAAGCTTTGGCTCCCAAAACAAAGAAAGATCTTCCACCTTTGGTAATTATACTGAATTTGGAGATCCATAAAAGTTCAGTATCAGTGGATCCTAAAATTCTTTGTGCCTCATAATGCATGAAGCGTCAAAGATATTTCAGACCAGTTTGATGAAAGGCTCTAAAAGTAATGGTCAAAGATTTAAACTAGGTCTGTTTTTGCACCAGTAGTCAACCAAGCACCCTCAGCCACTTGGATGTGAAACTCCTGTGAGGGAGTTTGAGCACCAGTCGAGCAGCAGCATTTTGCACAGCCTGCAATTTGTTGATTACATTTTTAGAGATACCCAAATAGAGACTGTTACAATAATCCATCTCATTGATAATTAAGACATGCACTAGCGTCTTCCTGGCCACAAGTGGAAGGAACTCAAAGGATTTGATGAGAGAGAGCAGCAGGTTCCAAACACTGCCACAAAGTGCTGTAGGAACAATAAGTCGCTCTAAATTTTGACCCCCTGGTTCCCTGGTACTGTCTTGGGAGCGGCCTGGCAAGTCCATCGGCCACCAGTCCGGAGCAGAAAATAGGTTTTTTTCCCAAACAGAAGAATTACTGTTTTCTCCGTATTGCACTTAAGGTTATTACAGTTCATCCAACTGATACTATGAGTATGACCGTTATTAAAATTCAGAACCAAACAAATTCTTGTCTAGGGACTGGATCAATGGAGTATCTTATGCATATGAAGTAGTGGTAATTGAGAATTATTCAATAAGAGAGACCAGCCGAGATATGTATAAATTGAACAAAGTAGGGCTGATAGAAGAGCCCAGAGGGATCCTATACTTTAGCAAATGCCCAAAGTGGGTAAGGGTGGCCCAGGGAATGTTTACCCCATGGGGGCAAATGTGCCCAGGAGTTATTCCCACCCACTTGCTCGTTCCTACATACATGTGGCATCTCCAGGCATTCACTTTAGAACTCTCCTGGGCATGTTGAAAATGATAAGAAGACTGAACCTGCTGTCTGAGACCTAGAATGCTGGACCTTCTCTCCCTGTTGTACACAGGAGGAAGAGGTGGCCTCCATGGGTCATAAGGCTGACCTACTGTTAAAACTTCAGGGATACACCCAGCTAGAAGAGGCCTTTCAATGCAATTGCTCATCTGACCAGTGGCAACTCGACCCTGCTGTTTGGCCTCTGCCTAATACCCCAGGAGTGTCTTGATGCATCCCCTGATGTCCCAGGGGGCTTAGAAATGTACTCTTGTGGTGTATTGAGAATAAAAAGGTTAAAGCCAGAAGGTAAAATCTTTGACCAGGACAAACCAGGTTTGTGTATCCGACCCGCCCTCCATCATGATCTGCGTCTGATTGCGCCTAGGTTCTGGTCTAAATTGACTGTCACTGGCACTTTATGCATCTTGGCGCTATTCCTATTTAAATCCATAAAAGTAATTTTTCTGGTTTCCCTTCTGGGTTTTTGTAATTTAAATTAAAAAGTTTGGTCTATTTTTCTAATTTGGTTTGGGATTTTTTTGCTGTATTGGTACCCCATAAATAAATACACATGCCCTAAGCCCTAGTGCTGTGTGCCATAGCTACCAGGGGTTTAAGCTCGGGTTAATTTAGTGACCTTAAGGGTTCACCCTGACAAGGGTTGTTATTCATTCTTGAGGTGGGTAGTCACTCGACCCAATTAATAGACCCTTTTCTTAGAACACACATCTCCCGTATCTCATGGACACAAGTGGCATGTCAGGAACTTTGATTTTTAAAGAGCAGTCTTTCTCTAATGTACACCTCAAGATTGCTATTCAGATTTCATGTATTTAATCCCTTAAGGCCTAGTCACCTTAAAGTTACTGATTTCAAAACTTTGAGCAATCTTGCTGACACACCTCTGTTTTGAGGGATATGTCTAATCTCGTTAGGAGTGGCCTAGTGAGGGTTTCTGAGGATGTTCTAGGGAGCTGAGGTGCTTTGCGCTCTTGAGAACAGGCAATTCACCCTTGTAGTGTCTCCAAAATTAGTGGGGCGTGGCAACCGTGTGGTCATTCCTCTCATAACTAATTGCAGAAGCAGTAATTAAGCATTTACTCGGCAGTGACCTTGACTAAAGGCTGTCCGAGAATAAAGGTCCACAGTAGTCAAAGGTTGGGTGTATCGTTTAGCCAATTGGGGATAACGTATAACTAAGGAGTTGTACATCTGGATTTTAAAAGTGCAATGGAATGGCTAATGTAACACAAGATTATTTCAATTTGTACTTTTATTTTTATCACAGACAGATTGTGAATTATTTAAACCTGTACTACATTGCCTTAAAATCCAAGCCATGCTTTGAGTAGTATATCCTAGGTGCAACACCTGTATACGCAGACCTAAATACCTCTCGTTCCTAGTCAATTGTCATACCCTGTTGATCAATGCTTGCCACTCCTGCCCTTGCACTACCTTCAGCTCTCTACACTCACACCCTTCCCTTGGCTTGCTTGACCCACTTTAGAGCCTGTGTGATATATGTGCTGTGAATTTAATTTACACTATACTTGTAAATTTACAAAGGCAGAAGCGGAGACGGAGGTATTGGGAACAGAGCAATAAATGCTTGGAGTTTAGGCTGGAGTGAAAAAAAAAATAACAAGCATTTGCAATGCAATAGGTCTCGCATTTACGCGAGTTTGAGCTATTGGCATTATAAATGACAATGCCTCTTATTTATGTTTTGGTTTTTAAAGCATAAATAAAACGCATTATCCTTTACAATGCCAATAACTTAAACTTGCGTAAATGCGAGACCTATTGCTTTGCAAATGCTTGTGTCTATGGTTTACACACAGCTGCGCGTGCGTACGTTGCTTTTCAAGGTGCCATCTTAAATTCAGACAAAACATTTCCTGATGGCTGCAAATGTCCAAACCATACGACATAACAAACACATGGCACACTTTCACCTTAACCTCTTGCATGCACGGCAAATTTTCACGCTGTGCTGCCGTTTTAAAGAGTGGGCGGGATCATGACGGCACCCAGCCGTCATCAGCACGCGCCCACCGTGATGCATGACGGACGGGGACTGTCATCAGCATGGAAGTGGTTAAAGGAAGCATAAAGCCCATGCAGGCGAAACAGCCCTGTAAAGTCATGATAAATTCAAATATATATATAGTACTACCGAGTGCGCGTAATGCTTACAAGCATACTGTGGATTGAAAAAAAAAAATATATATATATATATATATATATATATATATATATATATATATATATATATATATATATATATATATATATATATATATATATATATATATATATATATTCAATCCACAGTATGCTTGTAAGCATTACGCGCACTCGGTAGTACAGATGCAAAATTCTTTATTCTCACGAAACGTTACGCGTTTCGACACCCAATGTGTCTTGCTCACACGTTATCTAACACAACTTTTTGCTTGTTTAAGTAAACACAGTTACTGGCAGGTGTAATCGACAGTGAAAATGTCCATACATTAGACATGTTACTGTTCGAGGTAAAGGGATCGGCCATATTAGAGTGGTGTATTTTACCTTGCAGACCTTCAATTACATATCTAAGTATTGTAAATACATACTTTGTAATGCGAGTGCCATAAATAATATATATGCATTGAATTGTTCAAAAAACGAAAGCAATTATATACAAAGGTCAAGTGCCTGTGATCATAACACATGCTTTCATTACTCAAAGTAGTGACTCACATATTATCTAGGGTCTAGTGCCCTGGTACTCAATTTTTGCTTCCTGTTCTGGAAACTGGAAATTAAGCTACATATTCAATATGGTATTCCCTTTATCTAAAAAACACAATTGTGGTACTGTCATGTCCAGGTTCTGTGTTATTTTTGTACAAGCATTAGGACCCATAAAACGAAACCCCATGCGGTCCTATCAATTGTTTATCATATAACAGTGAAAAGTGAAATTGTGCTCCTTATCTTAATCAAGTGAAGTGACTTCATTCTTCGTCGAAGAAAAGGGTAGGGAAGATGTGCAGTCCATTAAAAAAAAGATGATGTCTCCCTTCCTTTTCTCCTGAAAAAAACAAATACACATAATTAAAATATGCATTTAAAATAAATCAAGACTAGCTTGAACACACTTTTTAGTTGCAGTTCTGTACAAATAATATATCACATCAGGCAGGTCTAGGACCTAGTATGACTAGGCATGATCTCAACCCTGAATTTACAATTACTCTTCATATAAGTGAGTTGACCATTCTTCGTCTAAGTTATGACCTCCAGGATATTTGCTTTCTAGCTCCATAATCCACTTAGACTCTCTCTTTCTGAGTGCTAAAACACGATTGCCTCCTCTTTTGCCGACATTAACTTGTTCAACGGCAAAATATCTAAGCAGAGAGGAGCCAGATTGGTGGACCTCCTGGAAATGTCGGGCAACTGGGTAGTGTGCATCTATATTAGTTATTGCCCTCAAATGTTCCTGTATGCGTTTTCTTGCTGGACAAGTTGTGCTGCCCACATATCTCATGTTGCACGGACATTCCAGGACATAAACGACAAAACTTGAATTACATGTAAGAAATTGTTTGATTTTACGTTTCAGCGCTTGTCCAGGAATGTCCACCTCTTTCACCATATAACTAGATTTACATGCCCTGCAGTGTCCACAAGGGTAAAATCCTTTAAGGCCCTGTACATGTTGTTTTTTGTTCTCAGAGATATCACCTTTTACCAGAATGTCTCTCAGATGTCTCCCCCTTCTATAGGTAATTTGGGGTCTTCTATTCAATTCTGGTCCTATTATAGTGTCTGCTTTAAGGATATTCCAGTTATCTGCTAGGATCCTGCGGACTCTGTCTGATCTCTGATAAGTGATTATGATTCTAGTTGTATTGGTCTCGCTGTCTTTGTTTGATTTTGGGGTTAGGGTTTCTGATCTCTCTACTTCTGCAACTTTTCTCACAGCTTTGATCAGCACCCATTCGGGGTACCCTCTTTCCCGAAATCTTGATAGCATACATTCTTGTTCTAGAACAAACCCTTCTTTGTCACTACAATTTCTTTTTGCTCTAAGTAATTCCCCGTAGGGGATACTCCATTTTAAGGGATCAGGGTGAGCGCTTAAAGCGTGGAGGAGGCTATTACCGCCTGTCTCCTTTCTACGTAGACTGGAAACCAGTCTGCCATCTTTCACAATTATTTCAGTGTCCAGGAATTCTGCATGATCTTTGCTTATGGTGTAGGTGAGCTGTATGTTATATATGTTCCTATTGAGTTTTTCAATGAAACAGATTGCTTCCTCTTTTGTACCATTCCACACCATGAACAGATCATCAATGTATCTGATCCACGTAAGTACTTTGTCAAAATCATCTCTTAACATATCATCATTTCTCAATTCCTCCTCCCATTTGCCCACAAACAAGTTCGCGAAGCTTGGTGCAAAGGCGGAACCCATTTCCGCGCCACGAGTTTGTCTATAGATTGCCCCATCAAACATAAAAATGTTGTTTCTCAGACATAATTTCATCATTTGTATTACCATGTTGGTGTGTTCTCGGAAACCTATTTCTCTCTTTTTTAGGAAATAGTAGCTAGCTTCCATCCCTTGGATGTGGTCGATGATAGTGTACAGCGCACTCACATCCATGGTGATGAGCAGAGCACCTTCTGACCACTGAATATCTTCAAGTTTATTCAGGAAGTCAGTTGTATCCTTAGTATAGGAAGGTAATTGACATACAAATTCACTGAGAAAGTGATCGATGTATTTGGATAAATTTTCGTTGATACTTCCTATCGAGGATATAATCGGTCTCCCTGGAGGTTCTCTTGCGTTTTTATGAACCTTCGGTAGAAGGTAAAAACGGGAAATTTGGGGTACTCTTTTTTGTCATCAGTGATGTCCTTTGAGATGTCATCAGTGATGTCACTGACCATGTCATGAATGATCTAATATGTGACATCATCAGCAGTGGATTGCGGGTGCGCGAAATATAGTTAGTACAACTAACTATATAGGAGCAATTTCATTGGTTTTGTATGAGTAAAATGTCCAGCTAACTATAACACCACTAAAACTTTTAGTTTTTTGAGTGAATTTCAAAGGTTTTTTAAAAACTAATTCCTAACTATAGAACTCCTGAAACCTATGGTTCTTTCAGTGAATTTCAAAGGTTTTTTAAATGCTAATTCCTAACTATATAAGGCTTGAAACCTATGTTTTTTTTCAGTGAATTTCAAAGGTTTTTTAAATGCTGATTCCTAACTATATAAGGCCTGAAACCTATGGTTTTTTCAGTAAATTTCAAAGGTTTTTTAAATGCTAATTCCTAACTATATAAGGCCTGAAACCTATGTTTTTTTCAGTGAATTTCAAAGGTTTTTTAAATGCTAATTCCTAACTATATAAGGCCTGAAACCTATGGTTTTTTCAGTGGTTTTTTAAAAAGAATTGATTGGTTAACTGGCTTATTAAGTGTATCTTAGTGAATACATATATTAGCGAGTAATGTTTAAATATTTAAATATATGCATGAGTGATGTAATATGTGACGTCATCAGCAGTGCATTGCAGACGTGCAAGTTATAGTGAGTCCAACTAACTATAACGTGGGAATTTCAATGGTTTTATGCGAGTAAAATTTCCAGCTAACTATAACTGGTGTGAAACCTATGGTTTTTTCAGTGAATTTCAAAGGTTTTTTAAATGCTAATTCCTAACTATAACTGGTGTGTAACCTATGGTTTTTTCAGTGAATATATATATATATATATATATATATATATATTACCTACTGGCGGTCGCCAGTAGGTATATATAGTTAGGATTTTTTCCCTATGGGATTTTTGAAAATTCTATGTCTAATAACTTTGGCGTTTGTGGACGGAATTGGCTGAAATTTTCTGGAAAATGGAACATTTTGTTTCTGAGCAGCCCCTGGAAATTTGGGGGGGGGTTCGTCAAGGGGGGGCCGAGAAAAAAGGGGGTCGCAAAACGTGTTTTTAACATTGAGTTTTCCATAGGGCGGTTGGCCTCACTTTTAGCCCGAACGGCTGAATGGATTTGCATGAAACTTGGCAAAATTGTAGGGACTGGTAGCCCGATGTGCCTTTTCTAGGTCTCAATATATGTGCTCCAGTGGATTTTGAGAAATTAACGTTTATATATATATATCTGTAAGCGCGCTCCGGGCAGCGCTCCGGTCCGCGGACCTTAAGCGTACCGGAACTTCGCGTAGCTAAGCTGATTGGCTCTCCGGTGTCTGTCAACATTCTAAACAGTCCGGAGCGGCCGCCATCTTGTCTCTCGGTAGGATTGAGAGACAAGAGGAGGCCAAAACAAAGGCGAAAATGACCATAAGGGGGCATACTAGATCCTCCCTGACCCCCTAGGTTTAATGTGGAGGTTTTAAAAGGGCCCCGCGGGGCAAAAAAAACAAAAAAAAAAAATTTTTTTTGCGTGGGGAGCGCCCGGTCCGCGAACCGGGAAGCGTTCTGGGCAGCGTACTGCAATGAAAAATGAATGATAGACTTTTCAAATGCTGTATGTTAATTGATTGTTGTTTTTGTTGATTATTTTTTATTTTCTTTATTTTTTAAGCATTTTTTTATGTGATTGTGTTTCATAATTTATTAAACTTTCTAACATTTCATTGTCAGAAATTTCATAATTATCATGGAATATACATTGTAGTCTCTGAGGGTGTAAAATGTCCTCATTTGCAAGGAGGTTATCTACTGCTTGTACACATTGCAGTAGTTCATTGTCCCAAGTTTCATCGAAAAATTCAATGTCAATTTGATTAATTGTATCAATCAATTCTTGGCTGCTGTCTTGCAGGTCCATTTCAAAAGAAACTTGGTTTTCGCCTTCCATTTTGCCTGAAATTTGAATTAAAAAAATATATATTAGTAGAGATAGGGCAATGTTGGGAATAATTTTAGATAGGCATTTTTTATCAGTGAATTTATCTTTGGGCAGTGTATAGTATCAGAGTGGAAGTAGGAATATAAAAATGTGTATGTGATTTAACGTAAGTAAATTCTTAATTATACAAGAGAAGCCTAACTCCATCCTTAACTATAACAGAGAAGTCTCTCTAAATCTATAACTACTACAGAGGGATAGTATATATCTATCAGAAAAAGTTTACCATATTAACTTATAGTGCACAATATACTTCAGTTTTAAAAATAAAAACTTACCTTTAGAAAGAAGTTGAAGGAATTAGTGAAAATACTATTGAAATGTACAGCAAGTAGTAGTAGTCAAAATGGCTGTGTTTTCTTCTCTTCCTTTATATATATTCAGGTATATAACCAATGAAATGTCAGGTAAAAAAAATAGAAAATGAAAGTAACATTTTCATTGGTTGTCAATTCCAACACTTCAGATGTGTTTTGTGAAGTAATTTACCTCAGGGTATTTAGAGAGGTCTACAGGCTAAATGACTAAATGGAATTCCAATCAAATTTATGAAAATGGTAGGGATTGGTATGTAGTTTGAGCTAATCTATATTTGGTGAAATTGTCTCCAGTGGCTTTTCTGTGAACTACTTTCCCACCTTTTTTGATGGTGCGCTTCCCAGGGAGCGACCCGGTACGCGAACCGTTGAGCGCCCCGGTTCGCGAACCTTAAGCGTTCCGGGAGTCCACCATTTTGTGTTTCGGTCGAATTTAGATACAAGATGGAGGGCAAATAATGTTCAGAATGGGTAGAAGGGGGCACGGTAGACTTATCTTGACCCCCTAGGTTTTGTGAGGGTGGCTGAGGAGGCCCATATGTGCGAAAAAAAAACATTTTTTTAAAAAATTTCGCGAGGTTAGCTCCCGGTTCGCGTACCGGGTAGCGCCCCGGGGAGCGTACTTTGTTGAAAATTAGTGAAAATGTTAGAGTAAAATAATAATTGTGAGTGATTAGATGTAGGGTAGCTCTGAGAAGAGCTTTTGGGTTTATGGTACATTTAGGTACTTATAAGTAGGTACCAATGCACATTCTTAAATTCAGAGTGAAAACTCTGTTGCCCTCATCTGAGAAGTGAACTCCATCTCCTCTGTAGATATCTTGCATGTAGTAACGCAAGTTATTGTTGTACAGGGAGCCCATTCCATGGTCTCTCATGTAAGCTGAAACAGATTTGTTTACATGCTTCCTCGACTTCTCAATTTGTGGACAAAATTGGTTTGACCACCTCCATTTCTGTCTTTGGCATATATTTGAATATACCAAGGCAGTCTGAGGAAAAAGTGCCATTAATTGCTCAAAGGTGTCCTTTAAAAGCATTTCCAGACCTACACCAGTCAAAGTGCCCAAGTCATTACCTCCACAGTGCACAATTAACAGGTCAGGTTTGGGCAAATGCATAAAGGTTTTCACCAATGGTATCAATTGGTGACATTTTAATCCTCTGTGGCCAAACCACTTAATTTCCACATCTTGTAAATTGAGGTTAGGTAATTTCCTGTTTTCAACGTACCTTTGAGCCCAGTGAATATAACTATGTCCAACAATCCAGACAGAAAACATGGTGAGAGAAGGTTCTCCTGCAGTCAGATGAAGTGTGGCAATGAAATGGCAGTTGAAAAAATGAGTTTAAAATGAAAAAAACTGTGGAGTTTCTGTGTTCATGAAGCAGTAACAGTGATTGGTGGATTTTGATTGCTGAAAACAGAAAGTTAGGGTGCACGGATGTGTTCTTTGAAAGATGTATTTTGAATGGTCAATAAAAAATCATTAAATGAAAGAATGCACTGGATATGCAGGTGCACTGAGAGTTCAGAGTTCAATTGCAACAAAGTTGTGTGAACTTGCAAACACCAGAAGTCTTCCAAGAGGTGGTTGCCATGCAGAAAAGACAGAAAGGGCAGAGGGGGGAAGGGTTTTCATTTGAAAAAAAGTGAGGGAAGAGTTTTGATTGGGTGACATGAGAAATATGTGTGAAGAATTACAGCATTGCTGTGCTTTTGATAGCTGCAGACTCTGGAGTGCATACCTTTTGCTCTGCTGAAGACAAATTGGTGTGTTTCTGAGACTGTTTTCAAACTCAAAGTATTTGCTAAGGTGAGAAAATATTTCTTTAATTTAGATAGAGAATAGTGTGCTTTAAGGAGAAAATTATGAATTATGTGGCGCAAATTGCTTGTAAATATGCTCCCACCTGTGCATGGAAAATTTAGATTTTGAATGTTTGTGTTACATAGCCATGTTAAAAGTGACCCAACCATGCAGGAAAGGCAATCAAAAAACGCTTTTATGTGTCTTAAGGACATTTTAAGTAATTTTCCCATGTGCAGTGTTTTGAAATTATGAATTGAAAATCGTTTTTGAGGTAAAGGAATTGTTTTTAAATTTATGACAAGGACATAATGGTGTATGCTTCTTTATAAGGCAATTGACTGTCCCTGATGTTATTTTTCTCATTTTAGTGTAAGACCTTTCTCTGTGGCGCAAATTGCTTGTAAATATGCTCCCACATGTGCATGGAAAATTTAGATTTTGAATGTTTGTGTTACATAGCCATGTTAAAAGTGACCCAACCATGCAGGAAAGGCAATCAAAAAACGCTTTTATGTGTCTTAAGGACATTTTAAGTAATTTTCCCATGTGTAGTGTTTTGAAATTATGATTTGAAAATCGTTTTTGAGGTAAAGGAATGTTGTTAAAATTTATGTGCGCCATATGCCCCCAAATTTCTTTTTCAGGGGTGCAGCAGGGTGTTATTGAGACACCCCTGCAGCTTTGGAAAAATTCCTAATTTGTGATGAGCACATTGTTAATCGCAAATTGCACCTTCATTTATATGAGCCTCCTAGCCCATGGAAATGAATGGGTAATTTGCAATTAGCAATTTTCTCATCGCAAATTTGGAATGGTAAAGAATCGCTATTTATTCCTTAAAATTCGCTTTTTTGGAAATGCAATATAGTTATATGATACATATGGCGGTTGATGTCTAACAAGATAAGAAGCTTAGGCATACATTTATGATGACTGGCGCAATGAAGTAGAAATCACTTACTTCATTGGTAGAGCTTTACATGTATTATCTCCTCTGTATTCTTCATCAAGCGTAACTTTAATCTGCAATCCTGAGTAGGCCTCACTTTAAACAAACCTCTGGATAGGCCACATCTTATTGTTATCTTGATTTAATCATTTAAAATGCTAGGGACAGATTTATGATAGGTGTATGCCTCTTTTGCGCCACTTAGAAAACATTGTCCATGGGGAAATGACTTAAAATGTCCTTAAGACACATGAATGTGTTTTTTTAAAACGTTTGCAATTTTTTTGGGTCACTTTTAACATGGCTATGTGACTCAAACAGTCAAAATCTAAATTCGCCATGCACAGGTGGGAGCATATTTACAAGGAATGTGCTCCATGGGGAAAGGTCTTATAATGTAATATGGGAAAAATGACATCAGAGACACTGAAATGCCTTATAGAGAAGCATACACCATTATGTCCTTGTCATAAATTTGCAAACCATTACTTTTCCCCAAAAACGATTTTCAAATCATAATTTGAAAACACTGCACATGTGGAAATGACTTAAAATGTCCTTAATTCAAAATGTGCGATTCCTTAAATGCAATGTATCAAACAAAAAATATGTAAAAAATGATATTAAGGATTTGGAAACTACCACCAACTTCTAGTTTGTGGTAATTTGCGAATTCTTTTCAAAAAGCATTTTTTTCCAAAAAACAAAAGGTCCCATATGACGCCCATACATGCCCTTAGGGCATGTAGGTGTGCCATATGCCCCCAAATTTATTTTTCAGGGGTGCAGCAGGGTGTTCTTGAGATACCCCTGCACGCTTGAAAAAATTCCTATTTTGTGATGAGCTAATTGCTAATCGCAAATTGCAACCTTCATTCCTATGAGTCTCCTAGCCCATGGAAATGAATGGGTAATTTGCAATTAGCAATTTGCTCATTGCAAATTAGGAATAGTAAAGAATTCCTATTTATTCCTTAAAATTTGCTATTTAGGAAATGCAAAATAGTTTGATGGTAGATATGGTGGTTGATCTGTAACAAGATAAGAAGCTTAGGGATACATTTATGATGACTGGCGCAATAAAGTGCACATTACTTACTTCATTGGTAGGCCTTTACATGTATTATCTCCTCTGTATTCTTCATCAAGCGTAACTTTAATCTGCAATCCTGAGTAGGCCTCACCTTAAACAAACCTCTGGATAGGCCACACTTTATCGTCATCCTGGATTAATCATTTAAAATGCTAGGGACAGATTTATGATAGGTGTATGCCTCTTTTGTGCCACTGTGCGTCACTTTTATGATGCAGCGGTGGTGCAAAAGATTTGCTATGAGGCGACAACATTACAAATTGATGCATTTAGGCAGATATGTCATGGTCTAAAAAAAACGTACCACATGAAACCGATGCAGCAGTGATGCAAAAGATGCACCATGTCGTAAGACAGGCCTCACTTGGGGCCATATGTATCAAGCTAATTAGCATTCGCAAAGATCAAAATTCTACGAATTTTGGCCTTTGCGAATGTTAATTAGACAAATGGTATGTATCAAACAAGTTTGATGCAAAATAAGGAGTAGCAAAATTTGCTATTCCTTATTTTGCAATTGCACTGAAGGATTTGCAAATTTTGTGACTACTTAAATGCAATGTATCAAACAAAAAATATGTAAAAAATGACATTAAGGATTTGGAAACTATTGTGGTAAATTGGTGGTAATTTGTGAATTCTTTTCAAAAAGCTTTTTTTTTAAAAAACAAAAGGTCCCATATGACGCCAACACATGCCCTTAGGGCATGTATGTGTGCCATATGCCCCCAAATTTCTTTTTCAGGGGTGCAGCAGGGTGTTCTTGAGACACCCCTGCACCCTTGGAAAAATTCCTAATTTGTGATGAGCAAATTGCTAATCGCAAATTAAACCTTCATTCCTATGAGCCTCCTAGCCCATGGAAATGAATGGGTAACTTGCAATTAGCAATTTGCTCATCGCAAATTAGGAATGGTAAAGAATCGCTATTTATTCCTTAAAATTCGCTATTTAGGAAATGCAAAATATTTTGATGATACATATGGCAGTTCATCTCTAACAAGATAAGAAGCTTAGGGATAGATTTATGATGACTGGTGCATCACCAGGGATGTGCCAGTCATCTTGCGCCGCTGTTCCGCCACCCATGGTGTGCTGCATTTACAATGCGGCGCAGCATGGGGCAAAAACGGCACAGATGCTTGACGCATCTGTGCCGTTAAGGTGGCGCATTGCTGGAGTTGTATCGCAAGTGCGATGCAGCTCCAGCAAGGCTCAGGGGTGCACCATCTGCACAATGTTGCGTCAAGACCTATGCCTGCTTCAAGCAGGCGCAGGGTTTTGACACAGGTTTCTCCTATCTGATTGTAAATGCGGCACACCATGGGTGGCAGAGCAGTGGTGCACGTTAACTGGTGCATGCCTGGGGATGTGCCATTTAACATAAATCTGCCCCTTTACATTTAAGTATGTGCAGGGGACACAGAGTCGGTGAGGCTTATCCAAGGTTAAGAACAGATGAGTCCTGTTCAGTGAAAAATTAGACATAGGCTTCACCTGCTCAGCATCGCTGGACATGGCTAAATAATAGCTGCAAAATGTTACTCTTGTTAAACAATTTTACTATTATAATCTGTGAGATTTGTCTCTTACTCTGCAACATCTCATTGTTGTTATCTTTCTTTAAAGATAAAGACAACCTCAACATGAGCGACAATCTGCAATCAGTTGATTTTGACCTCATCATTGAACTTGTAATTGAAACATCAGTGGATGTTGATCCATTGGATGATTTAAATCCTGAGGATGAAGAAGAGCGTGATGAGGATGCAGATTTGTCCGAATTATATGATATAGGATGGGAAGCTGACCTGCTTGAGCCTTTGGAAATATAAACATTTATTTTTAAAATTTATAATTAATAAAAAGTAAAAAGGTAAACCGTTTAATTTAAAAATAAAGACACCTTCAAAAGCAGGTTATGTGTAGTGTCTTCAATAAAATATTAAAATATGCTCATAAAATTAGATCAGATTCACATATAAAATAGCATAGGTAACATAAATATAAATGTCATTTCTTTTCTGGTATTTCTGTATTGTAAATTTGCCAACGACTAAAAAATCTTCTAATTAAAATGTCAAGTAGTGTGTTAAGTTTTTTATCACTGTTACTGATTTACTGTTTGGTAATAATGGTTAATAACATTATTTATTATATTTTTCCACAGATTCAACTGCAGATCATTTCAAGATTTCACCATGCCTACAATAGAAAGACAGAAAGGCTGCAAAACGTCAAAGACAGCAGGTGAAAAATAATACGCAGCAGTCCTCTAACAAAAAGATTTGTCAAGTCACGAAGAAAGCACCGGGTAAGAGCACAAAACACTTTATAAGAAATATGTGTAATAAAAAAAATATTACTACAGAAAATGTTTCAGTCCATAAAACGAGAAGGAAATCAAATGGAAAAGAAAGGCCAATGAAAAATGTTACTGCTAGAGCAAGAGATAACTCTGTGCATGATAGTAGAAGGAAACAACAGTTTAGGGAGATTCGTAAACGAATGTTCCGGAACAGGATAATTGGCAATTTGTTAAAAAATATTAAGAAAGGTCAACATAAACTAGTTTTTTATAAGACAAAAAAAAAAGTTGAGAAAGTTATTGATCAGGCATTTGAAATTAAACGTAAGTTATTTATTTTGATAATCAATAGAATTAGGAAGCTAAACAAGGCAATTTTTGATTTCAAAAGAAATAGTAGATGGAAGAGAATAGTTAATCGTAGTAATTTTTGTGAAGTTTTTTCTGGAGAATGGATGCATAGTTCAAGCTGTGAGGCATTTTTTAATGAGGAGAGTTATTTCCAGGATAATGATTTGGTGCATGCAGTTGACACCAGTGGTCGTGCTTATGAAGTGAAAGATGGTTGTCCAGTTGAAAAAGAAAAACTTGTGACAACAGAGGCAGAAGAGGTGTTAGGTAATGAGGTTTTAGGAAGACGTGCTAAGGGTCCTGTGTACACCTGGAAGTGTAATAGTATTTGCAGTGTGCGACAGGATTCCATCAATTTGCTTTGTGATTTTGTACGGTCATTTAATAAGAAAAGTTTGAAGCAGAAAATGATGTTGTTGCAAGAATTAGATCCTTGCAGAGTAAGAGAAGTGACAGGTTTGCATGGACATTCACTGGCTTGTCTTTCCAGGAGAGTATGCCAGAGTGTTTTTCATCATTTCAGGATGCTAGCAGTGCATCATAACAAAGTGAGGAAATTAGTTAGAATGTTGTATTATGCTAAGAGTCCAGCAATTATGCTTAAACAATTATGCGCTGCTCTTTTGCATGGTTCTGAAATAGATGTGAAGAATATATGTGAAGAAATTGAGTTTTGTTACTTTGGAAGTAAAGAGGAGAATGTTGAAATTGAGCAAGAAGAAGAGGGTCATGTGGAAGATAGTGTACAGGTTTCCAGTACAGATAATTTCCAGAGGGAAATTGCGACGTTTGAGGTGAAATCAAGTGAGAGGCCGAATTTCACTTGTGTGTGTTGTCGACGCACTTATTATAAGAATCAGACTAAGTTAGTGGATTTATATGCAAAAAGTGAAAGGGAAAATAATAGTGAATGGAAGGATTTTGCAACATACTTGATGGTAGAAAATTGTTTTGATTTGGGATTGGATCGACGTGTGTGTACTTATTGTTCTTGCAAATTAAATCAAAACCAGATGCCTGCTAGAGCAGTTCATAATAATCTGGAATTGGTTGAGATTCCTTCTGAATTGAAGGATTTAAATACTTATGAATCTATTTTGATTCAAAGTATCCATCCCTTTCAGGCTATTGTAAGAATGGAGCCAAAGACAGGGAAATTGCCTCCATCAGATTTACAGAGAGGATTAAAGGGAAGAGTTGTTTATTTGCCTCTAGATTTGAAGAAAAACATTAACACAATTGGAGTAGAAAAAGTGGAAGAGGAACCTCTGGTTATCTTAGTTAATGGGGTTCCGACAAAGAATAAGAAAATATGGCAAGATTTAGTAGATGTTAGGAAAGTTAAAAAGGCAACATTGTATTTGAAAAAAAATAATAAATACTATAAGAATGTATATGTTGCAGAAGAGGAAGTAAGTGAGGAAGAGGATAGCGATTTGTGTGCTGGTCAAATTGAGAAAGTAGAACCCTCTACTAGTGAAGAAATATATGAACATTATAGTGTTCATCCTTTGCATTCCAAGGAAGTCATGGGGAATGCTATTGAGTTGTTTCAAATGAAACAAGCCAAAGGGAGTCCCATTAGTGTTTGGGAGGAAAGTTTGGAAGCTCGGTGTTTCCCACAGCTTTTTCCAACAGGTCAGGGAGGAAGATATGATGAGCGACCTCATCAAATTCCTGCTTCTGAATACCGGACTTTGCGATTGTATGCAGGAGATGCTAGGTTTCGACAATGCATTCCTTATTTGTTTCATCTCCTGTTTGAAAGCGATCTGTCTGGACTGTCATATGCAGTGAACCACATCTTGAAAAGTGGTATACACATGCAAAACATCTCGGCAAGTGACTTTATGGATAAAGTCAATGTCCAAGATAGTATTTTGGATTCTCACCTGATTAATCTCATGGCGTGTCAGCGTGGTACTAATGAGTACTGGTACCGTCGTCATGGTGATTTAAAATGTATGCTGAGGAACTTAGGTACTCCCACATGGTTCCTCACTCTGAGCTGTGCCGAGTATGGCTGGGAAGACTTACTTGAATTTCTACGAGAGGCAAATGCTAACGTAGATAACATCGAATTCAAGACACCCGGAGAACTGTGCTCTTTGGATCCAGTCAATGTATGTAGGTACTTCAATCATAGATTTGAAGCTATGATGTCTTTCATCATGAATAAGAAGAATCCACCTCTTGGAGAGGTGTTGGATTTCTTCTGGAGAAAAGAGTACCAAGCAAGAGGTGCTCCTCATATACATATGTTGCTGTGGATCAAGGATGCACCTAAATTTGGAACGGATCCAGAAGACTCAGTGATGAGTTTCATCCAACAGTATTCTACGTGTGCTGTTCCAAACGCAAAGGAGAAGAAAAGCCTAAGAGAAAAAGTTCTGCATTTCCAAAGCCATCGATGTGGAAAGTACTGCCGTCGTAAATTCCGAAACAAGGACAAGTTCTACACTAAATGTCGTTTCGGCTTTCCACGACCGGTGATTTATAAAGGAAGAGTAAACAGTTTGATGTCTTCGCTGCGACACAATGTCATGAAGAAATCACCTAAAAACACTTACAATTTGAAGAGGAACGAAGAGTCCAAGTACATCAACGACTACAACCCGGTGATTTTGTCCATGTGGAATGCTAACATGGATATACAGTTTGTGGCTGATAACTGTATGGCTGTGGCTCGGTATGTGACGTCTTACATCACCAAAAAAGAGAAGACAGAATTGAAGGATATGTGGGAGGACATTTCCCATGAAAAGAGCCTCAGCAAGAAGTTGTACAGTTTCAGTCTGAAGATGTTGTCGCATCGAGAAATCGGAGCGTACGAATGTTCTGACCGGTTGTCTTCAGCAAGTCTCTATGCCAAGTCCAGGAGTATCGTTTGGGCGAGTCTTGGTCTTGCTGCAACGCGTAATCGAGTTCTCAAACCTGTGCGGGAAATTGAGTATTTGGCGGAAAAGGAGCCAAACAGTACCGACATTTTGAAGACAAACATGTTGGATACATATTATCCAAATCGAAGCAGTCACCTCGAGAATGTTTGTCTGTATGAGGTTCTGCAAAATTACATATTCAAGAGGACCATCAAAGAAGATACTGAGAAAGGAGTGTATGCTGTAATAGGAAGTGAGGGATGTCTGGTCAAGCAAAGAAAATGCCACTTGGTAAACCATCGAAAATTGAGTGGCGAATCTCCTGAAAAAAAGGAGTTTTTCTATTTAGCACTTTTGCAACTTTTCAAGCCTTGGCGTGCAGAAGAGGAACTGCTTGGAGATTTCCTCTGTTACGAAGACTCTTTCAATGCCGCCAAGGAGACCATAGAATGTCCTGCTTTTCCCAAATATGTAGAAATGTTGAATGCGGAAATTGAGCAGGAAGCAACGATTGCAGCCGAGATTGCCAGAGACAGTTCTCAGGACAGTCAGAGTTCTGCTTCATTGAGTCAGGATCCACTAGGAGGACCTGTTATTGAAAATGAAGCTGCCACTGCTATGAATGAAGTGGAAAGAGCCATGGCACATGCTCAGGAGGATGCGGTTAACTTAGAAGAGTTGGAAAGACAACTTAACGTTGAGCAGAGGAAAATATATGACGAAGTTACCATGCAAATTGATCATGGATTAAGTCATGATAAGAAAGAGTGCTCATGTACGTCGTTGAAGCCTGTCCGACTGTACGTGAGTGGAGAAGCGGGAACTGGAAAAAGTTTCCTCATTAAAGCAATTTAATGCTATTTGCAGGAAAGGACAGAGTCATCGCTGTCTTGTGTTGTCACTGCTCCAACTGGACTGGCAGCACATAATATTAAAGGGATTACTTTACATCGTTTACTGATGCTGCCAGTGGAGCATAACAACAAATTACAATATCACAAGCTATCTGGAGATGCTTGTTTTGAAGTTTCAAGAATCTTGAGGAAAATGAAACTTCTTATCATTGACGAAGTAAGCATGGTTTCCAATGTCATGCTTGCCTTTGTGCATTTGAGGATGCAAGAAGTTCTCAAAACAGAGTATGATGTGTTATTTGGTGGCAAACACATCATTGTTTTCGGAGATCTTTTGCAGCTGACACCAGTGAAAGGGCAACCTGTGTTCAAAATGCTCACGCATGAAGATACCAGGAAGTGCCTAGGCAGCATTGGCAACGTCAATATATGGTTAAACTTCAATTATGCTGAACTGCATGAAAATATGCGTCAGGCGAAGGATGAAGTTTACAAGACTATTCTACAAGATGTTAGAATTGGAAAAGTGACCGAGCATGGGAAAGAAGCTTTACATGCACGATTACTGTCAAATTTATATCCAGAACAAGATGTTGTGCCTGAGAATATTTTTCAGAAAATTACTGAGAAGAAATCTGGAATATGTTTGATGAAAACTCTTGCAGAATGTGCCAAATTTAACCACAAAATGTTGCATTTAGAAACGCAAGAGATTGTGAAACTGGAAGCTATTGATAGAGTAGAGCATATGGGATCAACAATTATTTTGTCTGAGAATCTGAAAACAAAATTGGATTCATTAGAGAAGAGTATATCTAAAACTGCAGGTTTTGAAAAGACTCTGAATGTGTGCTTGAACTGCCGTATAATTTTAAGAAGGAATTTACATGTTGAAAGAGGTCTGGTAAATGGATCAATGGGTAATGTTGTTGATTTTGTGAAATACAGAAATAGAGATGGAATTGAATTTTTAAAAATTAAATTTGATGGCATTGAGGAAGTACAGCTAATTGCTCGTTGTTCTGCTAGATTTTTGCTTGTAAAAGACTTATATGTTCGCCGTAAGCAGTTTCCTGTTTGCTTGGCATATGCGGTGACAATTCATAAATCGCAAGGTTTAAGCGTAGACAGTGCATTGGTGAATATTGGCAGTTCTGTGTTCAAGGAGGGTATGGCATATGTGGCATTGTCACGAGTTAGAACTTTATCGGGATTGTACTTGATTGAGTGTGATGTCACAAACATTTGTGCGGATCTAGATTGTGTTAAGGAATACAATAGGTTAAGAAGAGAGTATGCGCCACATTTGCCTCAGTATCCTTTGTTTGAGAAACGTGTGGTAGGCCGGAAACGAAGAAATGAGAACAATACTGGGGAGGTTGTAGCAAAAAGACAAAAAGTCAATGAACCTAAAATTACAAGCAGAAACAAAAAGGATTCTGTTGAAGATGTTGTTGGTTTTCAGTTTGAAAACAGTTCTGGTGTCAACTGCTATGCTAATGTAGTGGTTAATGTTTTATTTTCTCTAAAAAATGTAAAAGAAGAGATTGTGGTCAATTCTGATCAAAGATTTTGCAGTTTGTTAAATTCTGTGTTAGAGAAATGTACCACTGATAGAAGAAACATAGAAAGTGTGTCTGAAATTCGAAATCTGTTAGACAGATGTTCAGGCCAAACACAATTCTCTCAAAATATTCAGCAAGATTGTCAGGAGTTTTTAATGTATATGCTTGATGTATTACATGCTGAAGGTGTAGATGTAGATCAGCTGTTTGGGCTTTCTTATCAATGGCAGCATGACTGCGAGAACTGTATGGTATCAAGTACTACTAGTGTAGACTCAGAAAGATTTATATATTTAACTTTGCCAGACAGTAAATCAGTCTCCTTTAATAAGCTAGTAAAAGCAGCTGATCACAACATGGAGTGTAGCCAATGTAAATCTGAAATGATGTCCACATTATTTATACGAACATATGGCCAGTATGTCATTTTAATGTTCCAACGATGTAGGCCTGATGGAACAAAATTGACAACTTTAATTAAAAATGTTGTAGCTTCGCAGTTGTCAATATCAGGAAGGACTTTTGTAACTGCAGCAATTATATATCATGACGGCCCTTCAATAACATCAGGACATTACACAGCTTATTTAAAGTCTAGAAATGGCGGGTCATTCTGCAATGATTCTGTTTTAATTTTCAAAAAAAAATTGCCGTATGACCTTAAAAACTCTTACCTGGTGTTTTTAAAACCAACATTTTAGGGAAAGAATCTCGGGATGTGCTCTGTGGAATTTCAAGAAGTTCTAATGGCTCCTACACAATTTGGCCTTGAGGATAAGTGTAGTTCAGAGACATAACTTCTAACCATAGGACTGGACATTATGGAGAAATACGTGCACTTTGAATGAGTTCAGAAAAACTGTTTCTTTTTATAAACTAATTGAAGCAGCCAATCAAAACATGGAGTAGAGGGAATGTAAGTCTGCAATGCTGTCTACTGTTTTACATTGCTTTGTGATTAAAAGTGATGTAGAGAATTAAATAATTGTAGTAGTCATAGAGGTAGTGTAAGTCTGCTTGTATCAGTGTCATAGGAAAAGTAGAACATGACTGAGCAAGAAGGGGAAGATATTACTATTCCAGGATTGTGAAAATGATCTTCAACATTTTAATTCTGAAAGTTGCGGAAATGCCAAATGACGGGATTGGCTTACAAGAAATCCAAGAGTTATAAATGGCTCTGACAAGATTTGGCCTTGTGGAAAATTGTGGTAGAGAGCAAGAAGTCATTTATTGCATGTAACGTGTTTTTAAAAACGATGGAGATTTTCTTTCAGAAAGTGGCGGGCTGAAAGTAATAACAGCACAAAAGAGTGTAAGCTGTTCATAGGACATCCTTGGACGTCATGGAAAGTAAGTTAACTTTAAGGAGTTCTGAATTTTGATTTCTGATGTTGTATGGGTTTTTTAAACACAATCATTTTGATTGTGTTTTTTTTTTCCCCGCTGTTACATGATGAATACCTTCAAGTCACTGTTTTTAGTGAATTTTGATACATTCTGAGAACAGCAAAAATAAACCATTTAACATGTATAATTAATTCTGTACTGTTTGCATTTATGATGTATATGTAGAACTGTGTAGGAGGCATGGAGAAGGTGAGGCTTCTGTAAGTGTTAAAGTTGTTGCATGCAGTGCTGCACTTCTGCGTATTCTTTCATATGCTAGACTACATCTGCACAATGAGATACCTAAGCAAAGGAAACGCAAGTGATGTGATTGAGAAATGAGCAAAATAAATTGCACGTATTTCAATTACATCACCTGTGTTTCCTATCATTACGAATCACATTGTGCAGATCAAGTTTAGGTCTGTCCAGGGAAACATAGGAGGTTTCTACTTTGTTGAAGAGTGCAGTGGACATGACTCACTTCATTGGTAGACTTTCACAGATATTATCTCCTCTGTACACTTCAACAAGTGTAAATCTCATCTTGAACTCTGAGTAGGCCTCACCTCAAACAAACCTCTGGATAGGAGACATGTTATTGGCATCCTGAAGCGACACTTTTCTGAAACAAGAGCAATGCAAAAGATGCACCATGTTTTAAGATAGGCCTCACTTCATCTGTATCAAGATACTGTTAGTTTAAAATGTATATCTTTAGGACTGTGTAGGGGACCTGGAGAAGCAGAAGCTTCTGTCAGTGTCAAAGTTGTTGAAAAACTATTTGTCCTTCAATCTTTTCCCTTGTCTTTTGTAATTTTTAAATACATGTTTTAATATTTTTCAAATGTTGGTTCTCTCTTTCACAGATTGAAAGTATAAAAATAAAAAGTGAGTAATTTAACGGCAATTATAAGGTAAATAGTTGTACTCTTTTCGTTACATTTCTATCACATTCACCTACTATTAGATCCACTGCTTCACTTCTTTAACCCTCAGTTTCCTGCCTTTGCTACTTTCCTCATTCCTTTCTCTATTACCTACTTACTCAACTCCTTCCACTCTTTTTCTCAGTCCCTCTGTTCTCATAGTTCCTCAGTCTTGTTCACTCACTCCGTCTCGATTACTCTTAGTGTCTGTGAATTACTTTCCCACCTTTTTTTTTGGACCGCTTCCCGGGAAGTGGCCCGGTTCGCAAACCAGCAGCGTTACGGGAGTCCACCATTTTGTGTTTCGGTCGAATCAAGATACAAGATGGAGGGCAAATAATGTTCAGAATGGGTAGAAGGGGGCACGGTAGATGTATCTTGACCCCCTTGGTTTTCTGAGGGTGGCTGAGGAGGACCATAGTTCTTCACTCTTGTTCACTCTCTCTGTTTCTATTAATGTCACTGTTTCTGACTGATCAAAAAAATTTTTTAAAAAAAAGAACAGTAACTATAAGGGAAGGAAACAGACAGTTATGTTAAAAGAAAGACAGCTATAGGGAGTAAACTAAGGATACTGTTACCCGCAATCCACTGCTGATGATGTTACTGACCATGTCATGAATGATGTAATATGTGACATCATCAGCAGTGGATTGTAGGTAACAGTATCTCTTGTTTACTCCCTAGAGCTGTCTTTCTTTTCACATAACTGTCTGTTTGCTTACCTTATACTTACTGTTCTTTTTTTTAAAAAATATTTTTTTTGGTTAGCTTCCGGTACGCGTACCGGGTAGCGCTCCGGGGAGCGAACTAAGAGAAATAGAGGTTGGCAGAGTTCCAAATATTCTACCAATTTTTTTATAACGGGGAGGTAGTTCTGAAAAGAACTTTTTTTTTATGTTTTTGTTGTTTTATATTTTTTTTATTATTTTTTGAACATTTTTTTACTTTTTTTGTATTTTCTGAACGTTTTTATATATTTTTTGGTTTTTTTTTGGGGGGGGGGGGAACAAAAACGATCCATTGTAAAGGGCTCAACAGGAGCAACAAAAAAAAGAATTTATTTTTAGGGGCGTTTCGGACAAACATTAACATGATTCTGAATAGCTCTCATAATCAAAATGATGCTACTTTCCCTGTAGCAGATGAAATCGCCGCAGTGCACGCACACTTGCTTCACGTGCCCAAACAACATTTGAATGTTTGGGATCATCTCCCTCGCCTCTGGTCCCGACACCTCTGGAACAACCGATCTTCTTGCCATTGGAAGGGGATTTTGTTGCTCATCACGTAGCTGGGCAGCACTATAATTATTTGGGTGCCACCTACTCATATGCCGATGCATAGTGTGATTGCCGTAACTGTATTTTTTTTCAGTTCCCCTTGACAATCTATCACCGCATATACGGCAAAACACGTAGTGTGCATTCACTTTTTTTTGCCCCTCAGGAAATTTATAGAATTGCCAAATGTAATTCTCTTTTCAATTGTACCTCCTGGGCTCCTCTGGCAAAAACCTTGGCTCTTCCTCCTCTTCCTCCTCTTCCTGTTCTTCCTCTTCTTGCAAAATTACTTCAGCAGGTGGTCCTCTCTTCTTTGGATTTGGTGGAGGTGGTGGGTTAGAACCAGCTGAAGCTACTAATGAAGCCATGTCAAAGTGTAAATAAAGGGTCTTTCTCTCACCAAGATGAAAGTCAGAGTGAGGAAAGAAGGAGGGGTTTTCATCATTTGGGAAAAGCAAAAGTTCTAAACCAATGAAAAGTGTTCATTTTAGATCACATGACCTAGTATTACATCATTAGGAAACCAAAAGTGAAATGAACCAATGAAAAGTGTTATTACCGAGTCACATGACGTGCTGTGTTTACGTTACGCGGTCGGCGCCGCGGATCGCTTCCGGTTCGCGTACCGCTGCGCTTCCGGGTACGCTAACGTAGCACGTCATATGACGTATCACGCGAGAACGCGAAACGTCATGATGACGCGACGCGTCACGATGTTGTTTTCTAACGCGACAGTTGCGCAAACGGAACGTTTACCGGTTCGCGGACCGGGTCGCGGCTCCGAATTGAGCTAACGGGAAGCTAACCGGTTCGCGTACCGGGAGCGAAACAATAAAAATAATAAATTTTTTTTTATTAAAAACATGTAAAAAATATTTTTCGATTTAAAGAAGAATACATTGTAAAGGTTTTGATATTTGCTATTAAAAAACCATTGAAATTCACTGAAAAAACCATAGGTTATAGACCATATATAGTTAGGAATTAGCATTTACAAAACCTTGAAAATTCACTGAAAAAACCATAGGTTATAGACCATATATAGTTAGGATTAGCATTTACAAAACCTTATTTTACTCACACAAAACCATTGAAATTCCATATATAGTTAGTTGTACTAACTATATATCGCGCACCCGCAATCCACTGCTGATCATGTCACATATTACATCATTCATGACATGGTCAGTGACATCACTGATGACATCACTGATGACATCTCAAATGACATCACTGATGACATCACTGATGACATCTCAATGACATGACTGATGACATCACTGATGACATCTCATTTGACATTACTGATGACATCACTGATGACATCATTCATGTGATAATACGATGAACTTCTTCAGACTCTAAAATAACCTTAGATACACTCAGTGTAAACAGACACTCACAGACTGTCACTCATCCATGGAGTTACTCACACACCTACTCAGTCATGCAAAGAATCAATTACACCTCCATTTCCTCAACTATACAGTTATACATACCTTACTTATTCAAACATATACTAACACATATTTACTCTCTTTTACAATCCCTGATACAAGTTCACAATGATCAATACAGCCACTCACACATTCACGGACTCTTATGCACAGTTATTTATATATGTCAACTCTCACATGTACTGTGTTTTACATATGTTCTTACTTTGACATGTAGCACTCAGATATCCATTCACTCACCAATGCACTCAGTCAACCGCCCATACACCTGTTTCCACATGCACTTTTGAATCCATATATCTAGTGAATCAACTGCTTACACATCTATGCACAGAGTCATTCACCTCCCAGCCACCCATACACACTCTCAGTCTCCCATACAAATACTTGGGCAACCAATAAATAACCCATATAGTTAATCATATAGCTAATGATCAACACATGCAGCAGTTTACAGAACAACAGACATAATGATGCACAAATTGAGACAGTTTAGTCACTAACCCATGCACTCAGTGAGACACATTTAATCACTCACTCATACAGTCAGTCATGCACCTACTAAATCCTTCATCCAGACACTTATACATCTACTCATTCTTCAATATGTTAGACATATTTTAACTTTACAGAAACATACAGTCACTGGATGTTGTCATCAGTGATGTCATCAGTCATGTCATTGAGATGTCATCAGTGATGTCATCAGTGATGTCATTTGAGATGTCATCAGTGATGTCATCAGTGATGTCACTGACCATGTCATGAATGATGTAATATGTGACATGATCAGCAGTGGATTGCGGGTGCGCGATATATAGTTAGTACAACTAACTATATATGGAATTTCAATGGTTTTGTGTGAGTAAAATAAGGTTTTGTAAATGCTAATCCCTAACTATATATGGTCTATAACCTATGGTTTTTTCAGTGAATTTTCAAGGTTTTGTAAATGCTAATTCCTAACTATATATGGTCTATAACCTATGGTTTTTTCAGTGATATATATATATATATATATATATATATAATTTCTATGGCAAAATGAAACCCCTCATTTTGTTCCTTTTCAAATTAAATGTATTAAGTGTTACCACTTTATTCCAATCAAGATGACTTCAGGTGTGCCATACTTTTGTCATAAGTAAGACTGTTAGCGTTCTAGTTGTTCTTTAGAACACACTGGGACATTCTGTCATTGGGCTATAGTTGGGCTACATCTGGCTGATATTTGGGCTACATTTGGGCTCTTTTGTCTCTGGTGGCCATCTTGGGAGACTGCATATCTGAATTTTTTTAATGAAATAGAAGAGGATTTGAGAAGTCACTCAAAATGTGCCCTAATTTTTCTTTCTTCAGCACTAATCATAATTTCTATGGCAAAATGAACCCCCTCATTTTGTTCCTTTGCAAATTAAATGTTTTAAGTGTTAACACTTTATTCCAATCAAGATGACTTCAGGTGTGCCATACTTTTGTCATAAGTAAGACTGTTAGCGCTCTAGTTGTTCTTTAGAACACTCTGGGACATTCTGTCATTGGGCTATAGTTGGGCTACATCTGGCTGATATTTGGGCTACATTTGTTTTTTTTTTGTCTCTGGTGGCCATCTTTGGGCTACATTTGGCTACATTTGGGCTCTAACATATATATAGCCCAATGTGGCCAAATATATATTTTTTCAAAGTTAATTTTCGTAAAAACCACTGGAGCACATATCTTTAGACATAGCAAAGGCACATCGGGCTACCAGTCCCTACAATTTTGCCAAGTTTGGTGGAAAACCATTCAGCCGTTCGGGCTAAAAGTGAGTCCAACCGCCCTATGGAAATTAACATAGGGAAAACACGTTTTGGGACCCCCCTTTTATCTTGGCCCCCGCTTGACAAATCCCCCCCCCAAACTTTCAGGGAAGGAGCGGAGCGCCGCGAGGAAAAGTTAAGGAAAATTTCAGGAAGATTCCTCAACCGACGCCAAAGTTATTCCCAATAGAATGTTGCGATTTCCCGATGGAAAACAATCCTAACTATATATACCTACTGGCTATCGCCAGTAGGTAAGATATATATATATATATATATATATATATATATATATATATATATATATATATATATATATATATATATATATATATATATATATATATATATATATATATATATATATATATGATACCAAAAGGAATCCTTATATCTTATGATTTTTCGAGTAATAGTTTGACTTTCATTGCCGGCTATTGTATATATTGTTACTAATTTGTGTAGCCGAATACTGTACAGAGAACAGCCTTGAGATGGCACACCTGTCCCATGAGATTAACCAGATGTAGATGTTTACCAAGGAGCATCTTCTTGAGGAGAGATTAACTATCAGAGAAAGAGCTGCAAGGCACAGATTTCTTAAAATGTAGAGTGGAACATGGTCTTCTGCTTTTGCGGCATAAGGATATAGAGATTTCAAGAATGAAAAGATTCTGGGAGAGATGCACGGAAGCTTGGACATTCGTAGTTTTCGATGCAAGGCAGACAGACCATTCTCATGGAACAGCTTGCCTGGATCTGGAGCTACTTACGGTAGGCAAGTGCAGGTGGTGATGTGGTCCCTTTCTAAGAGTTTGTGAGAAATCTGGCAGCACCATGACGAGCAGCCCTAAGTAGGGAAAGTCTATTTTATGGTAGGCCAGTGAGGAGGGCAAAGCCACAGTCGAGTCAGGAGACTAGAAACAGCCTTAGTGCAACCTTAAAATCCTGGCAGAAGATATGTTTTAAACTACTTGTGTTTCGTAACATGGAACCTGACAGATTTATCCAGGCATGAATGCACCCTTTGAGGTTTAGGTTTGAGTCAAGAAGCAAATCCAGGGTTTAACAGTGGTAGTCAGCTTGGGAGCACTATCTGCCTACTTTAATGATCTAACCCACAGTAGATTGGTTACGGAGTTAAGCTTATGGAGAAGAAATTCAGATGCCTTTGTCCCATTCATCTGCTAATGCTATGCAAAAAGGATTTTATCATGGAGCTAGATTAGGAAGAGTCCAGTCTTAGTTGAGCCTGGGTGTCATCAACACAGTCATGAAAAGATAATGAAAAGATGGTTAGTAATTTTCACTGAAAAGTTTGACAGAGACTAAATAGAATGGGTGCTAAGAATGAACCATAAAAGACACTGCAAGTGATTGAAGTCGGATCAGATAACTTTGTTCATGTCATCGGAAAAGAATGAGGAAAATGGGTTGGAACTGGAACGTATTGCATCAGAAAATTATCTACTTTTCTGAGATTTCATCATTTCCAAAAGCTTCTTAGATCTGCTTTTTGAGAAGTTGAATTGAAATTTCATATATGTTGCTTGTTTAGTTAATGTTTGCCCTCGCACTCCACAACAAGAAAAACCGCAAGTTGCAATAAATGAAACTACCACCGGAGGGCAAAAACCTCTCAATGAATGTCTAAATCCTTCCCGCGAGTGGTGCGTGCGTGCTCGCACAGTCTCATCTTTTTGGAAGCACATACTCGTGCTTGTGGCGTGCCCCTGCCCGCTCCCGCAAGGTGGATGCTGCCACAAGTACTAGTAAAGAGCAGAGCGACAGCTAAAGGTCCTCCTATGCAGCGCATGCCCGCTGTGTAGGCGAGACCTAAAAAGGGTTTGACATTTGAAACTAAGCATATTTTAAACTGCAGTTTCGCCTGCACTTTTTTTTGTCTTTGTTGATTTTTTTATATGTGTTTCAATTTAATTTTCATTGTTTCTGCTCCATATGCAAACCTTTGCCTTCTTTCTCATCAGAGGCAGACCATTGGTGGAACCTGCTTTTCTTTGTGTCCAGTGGTGTACCCTGATCTGGCCTGCTCTCCTATCACCCACTCATCGAGCCTCTTGTTAGCTTCCACACACTTAAGTTGAAACTACTTAGTAGTTCAAGATTATATCCCACCCTGTGTAAAAAGCGTCTCTCGATATATCAGTCAGACAAATCCTCCGGATCCGTTCGCAGCTCAAAAATGCCCACCTCTCAATAGCCTCAATTCTGAAAGCTATAATAGCACAGAATCACACCATAGCTGTGAATCCACACACAGAGCAGCCAGTTCCACCTGCAATCAGAGACTGCCCTGACTGCCAGGCATATTCCTTAATGCGAGAACGAACACCTCTTTTATACACACAAGTCCATCAATACCCCGGGCTCACGAACGGAGGGGGAAAAGTCCCACTTTAATTAACATCCACAACCAGTCAAAGCGTTGCATCAAGCACGTAGTGTACGCCTTCACGGCTACCACCAGAATTGATGCATAAACGCACAGTACACAATTTTCTGTACCTGGGCACCCTTACCAGACCAGCCGAGTGCCAAACAGAACCTAGTCTCCAGAATGTTGCCAAAATCGAGAATAATTGGCAGTGTGCTGTGGAGCGGAAGCACCTGTTATAGTCCGACCCCGTCCTGACGTTACCATGCTGTTGGCACCTTTATGTGCAAGCAGGCGCTTGCTCAGAGTTCTAGGGATTGTAGTGTTTTTTTAATGCAAACAAAATACCACAAGTTCTGAAGCAAATTAACTATCCCCAAACCTATGGCTCGCTCAGCACTCCCACACATCTAGCCACTCAGACAAGTATTGATAGTATGTTAGTTTGTCTGCAGGATTTACAAACTTGTCCAGTCTTTCATGCCTCATTTGTTCAGTACATGCCTTATTCTTCGCTCCTGGCTGTACTGCCTCTATAGTCCTGACAGTATTCACAGCTCTTATTTATTTATTTAGTTATTTATTTATAAAGTTTTATGTAGTGCGAACTTGACCCAAGAGGGTATCAGAAAGCTTTACATTTAGGATTGTTGCGTTAAAAATTGCATCAGTTACAAGAGCATAGTAAGGTACAGTACACAAAAACAATGTTGTGAGGATTCGTAGGAGGGAGGGGAGGAAGGAGTCATAGCAGGAGGAACTGTGCCCAATGTCCGACTGGGTAGGTGACGGTTGAGTGGGAAACTAGGGCCAATCTCCCCAACAGCTGTCTAGCAGCCCCACTAGGCATCAGCCATGTTGCTCAGGGCTCAGCGTTCAGGAAAACCAGTTTTGAGTTGATTTGAGAAGTTTATATAGCGCTGGCTAGACCTGGAGGTATCAGAGCGCTTTACCAGAGGATCATTGCATTACAAGGTACATCTAAAACGTTTTATGTAGCACTGGCTAGACCCGGAGGTATCAGAGCGCTTTACCTGAGTAGGTGACGGTCAAGGGGGAAACCAGTTCCAATCTCCCCAATAGCTGTCTAGCAGCTCCACCGGGCATCAGCCATGTTGCTCAGGCCTCCGCTCAGCTCCAGGGGGAATAAATATTAAAGTCAGTCCCTGGCAGGGGGCCCCTCGCCGGAACTCATCATCTATCGGCCATCTCAAAGAAATCCTTAGTGAGATACATTGTGGGATAAACTGGTTACCAATTGACAGAATTGGCAGATTGCACCCCAGCTTGGTGCCATGAGGAAGGCATTGAAATGAGTTCAGCGTCCGCCCACTGTCCCCCCACCCATTTTTTCTTCCTCGTGTCTACTGTTGGTTGTACTTCAAGACCATATTGGCCCTTAGGGTTGCATGCAAGCTCTACCCCACAAAAGCCGTAGTGTCTCTTTGGTCGCGGCTGGGCGGTCCCTACGGGCCCGCTTTTATGCATACGTACAGATCAACGACAGGGCCGATAGGAAAGCTGCTGCCCGCCGTGCAGCCGTTGTAGGGGGCTCTCCGGAGAGTGAGGTCCGCGCCAGCCCCAGGACACCGGGAGGAGCGTGATGATCCTTCCCTCCCCCTCTCCCCCTCCCCCCCTCCCCTCCCCCCCCCCCCACCCACACATACCTCACTCCAGTGCCGATGTCATCCCGGCGGGCAGCTCTGCCACAGCTCGCCTCACGGCGAGGCATTCAGCACCACAACCGGATTGGCTGCACATCCCGCTCCATCTCCGCAAGATGGCAACTGCAGCCACCCCAGGGACCGGAGTCCCAACAACCTGATTAGCTGACCACCAACCACGATCTCGAGCTGCACTGCACACAGGACATCCAGGGCCCTCACAACGAGCCACACCTCCAGACAATTCACCACCGATGTTGGCGTGCATTTGCAGCAGCGCAGGACATCCGCATCACAACAGCTGCGCCGCGCTGAGCATGGACTGGATGAGCGTGGCATGTAGTCGCAGGGGTCGGGCATAGCTCGTTCCCCGCAGGAGCGCCGCAAATCTGTTCCACACCACGTCAGGCAAACAAATCTCGGCAGTTTAGTCCCCCCTGTTGCGGATCTCGACTCAGCCGACAGGAGCTCGCACAAGGAGCGGTCAATCCCCCCAGGTAGCTTGTCAGTAGCCTCTCAGCAGCCAGCATAGAGGCAGGCCATCTCCTGATCGGCATCTCCTTCCTCGGAGGCCACCATCTTGGGTTCCGACTAATAGATTTGCTCGTTCCCCAACCTTGGCAGCATCCCCATCCCCATTCCTCTTCTTCGCCTCAGAAACACCCAGGGGAGATCACCGAACCGGGCACTCCGTCACCGAGGGGGAGATGGTTCGGAAGGAGGTCAAAAACCCTGGGCAAACGCCCAATGGCGATCTATGGCCCGGGAGCCCCCTGCTGGAGCTCCTTACTCGTCAGCCATCTTGATCTGCATCTGTGCATTACCTATTTGCCAGGTGTGACACGATAGCCAGCCTCAAATACTTCTCTGTTTAACTCCTTCTCCTACTGTTTCCAGGCTGTCATCCAAGTAAAGGATGGAGGGTGTAAGGGCAACTTTCTTCTTCCCTTTAGGACCTGGAAAATTCAATGGGCCAGAACCTGTGTCCTATTCACCCAACTCGCCTTTAGCTCAAACTGCTACCTCCCGAGCGCGGGCACCTTGGGAGGGAGCAGGAACCGGCCCGGGGGGTGGCAGCCCCCGGGACCCTCCATGGCTCCACGAGGGGGGCGAGAAGTTGGCCTGGTAGGGGATGTTTCCAATTCTGGAACCACCTACTACCTGACCAAACAATCCCTTATGGTGTCTGGTTGTAAGTCAACCTTATTAGACAAGCTATCCTAGGGGTAGCATGGACTAAGCAGCCTAAAGGCTTAACTTCAGAGGTCGTGTTAAGCGAGCTGTTTTACCACATACAATCCTGTAATACCAAATGAAAGGACACCACACAAGTATATATTATAAAAATATATGTGTTTATTACTAAAAACAATCCCCAGTATTCTTTATGAATAAAGGGGCACAAGCGTTAAATCAAAAGCACTGTTTAAACATACAAGTTGCACAATTATGGATGAGGGCGGGTGGCCACTCAAACCATATACTAAACAAGTGGTATAAGAGAGGCCACTCGAACAGTGGTTAGGCCTAGGGCCTAGGGAATCGCTGGGAGCAGTCAGGACAAGCAATGCTGAAGTCGGGAATGGCCCTCGGGATTCGGGAGATGTGCGGAAAGCGCACGCATGCACCAATGTTAACCAATGGTGCGTAAAAGTCATAGAGTTAAAGTTTAAGGACACTTCCGCTGGACCTAGAGGAACAAAACTTAACACACAGACCCTAGAGGTGTGCACCAGTGTGGGAACACCGGCGGAGCAAAGTTACCTCACCCACAGGAAGTGGGTGCACAGGGTCGAAGTGGCGTCGGGTTTTGACACGCAGGCTCTTGGTGCTTGAAGCTGAAAGGGCTGCAGGCGGGTTAAAGATGAAGTGTCCGGTGGAGTCCAAGGGTGGACTCAAGTTGTAGAGTACCTGAAAGCAGAGGGGACAGAGTCTGGGTCACTCAGCAGTGACCAGGGTGGAACCAGGACGGAACCAGGCAATGTCGGGCGCAATCAGGTGGTCGTCGAGGAGCTTCTCTCCGCTGTCACGTGGGCTCTGGGGCATCTGCGACGTCCAGGAGCAGGTCACGATCTGTCCCACGCAGGCTCTCACCGTCGGTGCAGTCGGCTTCAAGTTTGGAGCAAACAAGCCTTGGCAAGAGCAATCCACGCAGGATCGGAAGATTGCTTCTCACTCGGACCAGGAAGGTCAGAGTCGGGGCTCCTTTTCAGGGGAGCTGGTGTGGATCTGGAGCAACCAGATTCACGAGTCTTCTTAGGTAGTTCGTCGGCACAGGGACCACTAGCCAGCTGGCAAGTGACCGGGCCAACGCGTTGAGCCAAATAGAGCCAAAGGGCCCCACGCAGCACTCGTCGAGTGTGGAGGGCTGAACTTCGGCTCAGGAGCAGCTCAGGGTGGGGGCTTCTCAAACCCCGGTGCACAGCTTCGAGGGTCACTCGTGGGCTGCACGGTCAGCGTCTCGTGGTCAATTCAAGATGGCGTGCCCCACGCTTCCGGTCGCCTCCACGGGTCTCAGCTCTGCAGGGACTGTGGATCGGGCTGTTGGAAGGCAGGCAAGCTTGATCTCGTCGATCTCAGTCGCTCGAGTTCCGGCGGGAACTGCAACTAAGTAGACGTCGAGGGCTGGATGGTGCCTGCTGCTGCAGGGTGGTCACTCCTTGACCACAAGGGAGATTCTTCGGGCTTCCACGTTGAGATGGAGGTCCAAGGGTCCAGAGTTTCGTTTCTAATGTTTCTTCCAGGAAATCTGATGTGCATTGGCACTGCTCCCACTCTTATTCCAATCTGGGGGGCGTGATTACCTGCTAGGTCCCTCCCTATGGGTGGGACCCAGGAAGGGGGTGGATACACCCCTTTCCTTTGATCCAGGCCGCCCTGGCACGAGGGCTGGAGTGCCCCAGAACCGGTTTGGCCGGATTATGCAAGGGGCAGCCTTGTGCGCCCCAGGCAGTGTCTGGTTTCTTTCAAACCTCCCTGCTACAATCCACTATCTCCTGTCTGGAGGGCGGTGACACCCTCCTGTGACAGGAAACCCTTTGTCCAGGACCCCTTTGGCTGAGTTTCGGTCAGCTACAGGGGTCCAGACATTTGTCTGTGGCAGAGGCATCCATTTTGTGGATCTAAGGTCTTTGGAGAAATCAACCGCATTAAAGCAAAGTAACATGTCTTACCCCTCTAGAGGGGTGGAATGCTATCCCCGTCGCCAGAACTGGCGAGGGGATAGTATTCCAAATCGTATGACACCTTACACGACATGTTTTGATAAAGCCAAACCAAAGTTGCTATATAACCGCGAGGATTATAAGGCACTTAAGAGTATATGGTATGGCATTATCCTGAAACAGCTTAGGGAGTTGTTCCCGACAGCTGCAGACAGGCTCAGCTCATGCTAGAGCTCCATCTCACATGAAACCACGCACTCTGCCTCCAGGATTGATGAGGCCTTCCATAGGAGTGGCTCACAGGTTAATATGTGTCCAGATATAGGTTTAGATATAGGTATACTACATCTAAGCAAGGGGTGATTACACCACCTTACCCCAGCTGAGTGATCAGCCAGTTGTGTCAATTTAAGAACCAGCCAGGGGTGGCAAAAGATATGCTACAGCCCCTGGTAGGCCTTGGTGGCCCCTATGCCCTGGGCACCTATAGTGCATTATACAGGGGCTGACAAGGGGTCCATTTCCAATTGGGGTATGTACCTAGGGTACATGGAATCCATTTTACAGAGAGAGCAGATGGCCTGGGGCCCTGATTAGCAGGGAACCAGGTCAACTAAGTCAAAAAAACCAGCTAAACACAGGCAAAAAATCAGGGGTAACCATAGTCAGGTAGCCACCTTCCTACAACAAGGTACATCTAAAACGTTTTATGTAGCACTGGCTAGACCCGGAGGTATCAGAGCGCTTTACCTGAGTAGGTGACGGTCAAGGGGGAAACCAGTTCCAATCTCCCCAATAGCTGTCTAGCAGCTCCACCGGGCATCAGCCATGTTGCTCAGGCCTCCGCTCATCTCCAGGGGGAATAAATATTAAAGTCAGTCCCTGGCAGGGGGCCCCTCGCCGGAACTCATCATCTATCGGCCATCTCAAAGAAATCCTTAGTGAGATACATTGTGGGATAAACTGGTTACCAATTGACAGAATTGGCAGATTGCACCCCAGCTTGGTGCCATGAGGAAGGCATTGAAATGAGTTCAGCGTCCGCCCACTGTCCCCCCACCCATTTTTTCTTCCTCGTGTCTACTGTTGGTTGTACTTCAAGACCATATTGGCCCTTAGGGTTGCATGCAAGCTCTACCCCACAAAAGCCGTAGTGTCTCTTTGGTCGCGGCTGGGCGGTCCCTACGGGCCCGCTTTTATGCATACGTACAGATCAACGACAGGGCCGATAGGAAAGCTGCTGCCCGCCGTGCAGCCGTTGTAGGGGGCTCTCCGGAGAGTGAGGTCCGCGCCAGCCCCAGGACACCGGGAGGAGCGTGATGATCCTTCCCTCCCCCTCGCACCCTCCCCCCCCCCCCCCCCCCCCCCACCCACACATACCTCACTCCAGTGCCGATGTCATCCCGGCGGGCAGCTCTGCCACAGCTCGCCTCACGGCGAGGCATTCAGCACCACAACCGGATTGGCTGCACATCCCGCTACATCTCCGCAAGATGGCAACTGCAGCCACCCCAGGGACCGGAGTCCCAACAACCTGATTAGCTGACCACCAACCACGATCTCGAGCTGCACTGCACACAGGACATCCAGGGCCCTCACAACGAGCCACACCTCCAGACAATTCACCACCGATGTTGTCGTGCATTTGCAGCAGCGCAGGACATCCGCATCACAACAGCTGCGCCGCGCTGAGCATGGACTGGATGAGCGTGGCATGTAGTCGCAGGGGTCGGGCATAGCTCGTTCCCCGCAGGAGCGCCGCAAATCTGTTCCACACCACGTCAGGCAAACAAATCTCGGCAGTTTAGTCCCCCCTGTTGCGGATCTCGACTCAGCCGACAGGAGCTCGCACAAGGAGCGGTCAATCCCCCCAGGTAGCTTGTCAGTAGCCTCTCAGCAGCCAGCATAGAGGCAGGCCATCTCCTGATCGGCATCTCCTTCCTCGGAGGCCACCATCTTGGGTTCCGACTAATAGATTTGCTCGTTCCCCAACCTTGGCAGCATCCCCATCCCCATTCCTCTTCTTCGCCTCAGAAACACCCAGGGGAGATCACCGAACCGGGCACTCCGTCACCGAGGGGGAGATGGTTCGGAAGGAGGTCAAAAACCCTGGGCAAACGCCCAATGGCGATCTATGGCCCGGGAGCCCCCTGCTGGAGCTCCTTACTCGTCAGCCATCTTGATCTGCATCTGTGCATTACCTATTTGCCAGGTGTGACACGATAGCCAGCCTCAAATACTTCTCTGTTTAACTCCTTCTCCTACTGTTTCCAGGCTGTCATCCAAGTAAAGGATGGAGGGTGTAAGGGCAACTTTCTTCTTCCCTTTAGGACCTGGAAAATTCAATGGGCCAGAACCTGTGTCCTATTCACCCAACTCGCCTTTAGCTCAAACTGCTACCTCCCGAGCGCGGGCACCTTGGGAGGGAGCAGGAGCCGGCCCGGGGGGTGGCAGCCCCCGGGACCCTCCATGGCTCCACGAGGGGGGCGACGCAGGTCCCCCTCCAATGTTTAAGTCCTGGGGCGGTGGCAGTCCCCGGGGCTGCGGGCCCAACTAGCCCCGCATTTATTTTACATTGTTTTCCCCGGGAAGGTAGTGGTCCCTGGGGTGTGGGCAGGCCTGCATATTATACGTGGGAGGTTGCGCTGTTTTTAGGTCTCGTGACCTACAATGCGCGCAAGCGCATTGAGGGAGCGAGAATTCAAGTGCTCAAAATCCTCGTGAAACCACGGGCTTTTTGCTGCAGTTTTCTTGAAGTTCATGTGAATCACGTGAGCAAACAAGCACGCGCATTCACGGCCTACTTTTAGTTTCCCGGCAAGGGCTTCTCCTCCCCTAATTATTCATGGCCGGCCGTACTTTCAGTTTCCCGGCCGCTTACAGCACATCAAAGGGCTTCGCCCAGCGTGCGCTCTGCGGCTTTTCCTCCCCTATGCCTGTTTATCTGCACTTCTCCTCCCCTTTCTTCACTTCATGCTTACATTCTTCTCTGCCGCCCTCGCACCATTATTTTCATGACTGCGTCTTTTAAAGTGGTGAGCGTATCGCAGATTTTGGTTCTCTTAAAATGCTCGGAAGTAACCGAAAGTCAGTTTACAGTGCTTTACAAAACAACTTACTACATTTATATGAATCCAAGCATTTCTAAAATTGGGACCCTAACCATTGTTCCATCTCAGAGCGTCGCAGTTGCGTCGTGCATGCTTTACAGTAAAACTCATTCACTCAGAATGACAACGCGAGGGGAATTCGTGGAAAACTGCGGGCGTTGCCTGGTTGTGGAGACAGCTACTGCCATAGACTGAAGATGACGCTGGGAACGTGCAGCCCCCGGAGACAGAGGGGTCGCCGTGCCTGAGACGTGCTGCAAATCATGCATTCAGCCTCATGGGGAGTTTTTGAAAAAACAGATGTTTAATTAGTTACAGGCTCGGTGACATCATGACAGACATGGGCCTTCTTTTCCTCGGTACTCAAGTTCCCATGCCCTAATTATCCAACCGGAAGAGATGTAAAAGTATGTTTTTTAAATGCCCGTTACAATAGATTAACTGAGTTTCGTCAGTGGAGGTATGGAGACGAAGTGACTTGCCCAGGAGCACAGAAATAAGGCCTGGTTGGGAAGCCGGGATTAGTACACACGTCTCTTGTTTGTACTGTGATGTGGTGTTCTGTGCAAAGGACACCCCTAGCCATCATTCCGTTCTCAGTATTTGTCCCAAGTATGAACGTTGATCCCTGTTGGTGCTTATGCTAAATAAGAAAAGAAAACCACGTGTTTGGTTTACCAAGGACCGCTAAATAATACCCATCAGACAAACAGGGAGTGGCGCAGACCGTGAGGCCGCAGGCGCGATACGGCATCCATTACCACAAAAGGGAAAAAAACATTTATCAAATCAGACTAAATTAGTCTTACAGAAACAGCCCCGGGTGCCACTCCTTATTGCCTCGCCATTGTGACTCGCCACAGCCCCCTGCTGCACACCAGTCCCAGGAGGCCATGACTGGGTTAGCTGAATGTGCTCTCAGGGGCAAGACCCGCTCCCCAGGGCGCCAGCTTTGCCATACCTCAGCACTAGCAGCAGCCCACCGCCCCCCAAAATACCTCACAATGGATAGGTCTGGTCCCAGGCGTCTTTTTGTTCATTCGTGTGAACGAACGAAATGCACCTACGAATGCATTTCACAGATGTTATCAGGGGCGATTTCAATTCAAGCATTGCACGACCGTCTCTCTCAATTCCACACTGAAATACCACCGCCCCCGCCCGTTGCTACCATTGGTCTGGCTCGGAGGTGCAAACCACCCACATCAGTGCCAATCGAGCATCAACCCCCCCCCCCGACACACACACACACATAAGTGAGGACCATAGGGCATAGAACAGCCCATGGGGGTCACCTCATGTGGAGCACAGACTCAAAAGTGTAAATCGAATGCTCAGACACCACCCCCATCCCTTTAACAGACACACGTCTCGGGTTGCTTCGATTGGTTTATCTATCTGCGCCCCAGCCCCATCAGCCTGACCAACGCAAGCAGCCTGTACAAACAGCAGAAGTCATCTCTCAGACCAACACTATCTGCTAACAATGCAGGCCTCGGGCTCCTAGCCATGTGCCCCCTCCCCCCGGCAGGGGCCGAGAGCCAAGTGTACTGATAAGAGCGAGCCAGAGGCCTCAGTCACACACTCTGGGCTGCCAGTGCCGATAAAACCACAGCTCCGCTGAGGCACCTTGGATGTGCAACAACACAGCCTGCTGCAGCTATCCAGGGTTTAAGACACACACACACCGCTCTGTTACAGTTCTGGGACGCACACTCAGATGTCAGTGCACTTCAATCCTGAAGGTTAGCATTTGTACCATCTCAGTACTTCAATCCACTCAACTCTAACGACGCGCCCCGTTCCCCCTCTTGGAGTCTCGCTCCCATTTCAGGAATTGAACACACGCACATCTTTCCGGAGCTGTAGCACTTTTCACTGGAAGCTGGCTTAAATACACAGATCCGCCAAAGCGCATCAGCAGCTACTTTGCTATTACTGCAGATCTGACCTGCAGACCTCCGACCCCCAATTTCAGTACTGAGCTCTCGTTTTTATGTGAAAGGTTTAATAAAGCGTGAAAATGCAGTAGGAACAGGGATACACTGTACACCTTACCATAACCAATACAATCGCAACAACTTTGCCATTTCGTTACTTGCACCCCCATGCAAGTACCACTTTAAGTACCTACCACCGGCCAAAATGGAAATGGCTCACAGCCACCTCTGCCAATGCAAATCGGTCATAACTAGAGTTAGAGTACCCCTAGTATCTCAGGCCTGTGGATAACATCCACAAGCTGCTCAAACCAAGTCTCCCAATTCATGCCCTGCAGCATCTCACCTGGCCTGCTGACTCTGCCAATGCACCTCCCACTTAATCTGCAGCCACCCACAACACTCCCGTCTTGTGGCTTACACAAGATTCAACGAACGTACACCCATCCTCCCAAATGGCACTGTCTGCCAACCCCCTTGGCCGCGCACACGCCTGGTCTAGTCAAGCTCTGCTCTCTGCATCCACCGCAGTTCAATCAATTCATAAAGTAAGTCCCTGGCAAGAGTCACGGGTCAACGTAAGGACGGAAGCGCAGAAGGGTGAAAACAAGCACTGGCGTTGCCAATAGGTCTCGCAGTAGGAAAGTTGGAGCTATTACAATTGCAAATAACAATGCCTTTTATTTTTGTTTTCATTTTAAATACATAAAGGGCTTTGTCATTTACAAAACCAATAGCTCCAACTTTCCTACTGCGAGACCTATTGGCAACGCCAGTGCTTGTTATTATTTTGTTTTACTGATGTTTGCTACATCGTCGTGAAATTGCAGCAATTGTTTTGTTAAAAAACTTTTTTTGCCACTAGCTAGGCATGGGGGTGGGTCAAGGTATTCATGCCCTGCCCCCTTTTCTTCCTGTGTTTTTGGGGGAAGGGGGGGCGGGGGGACTTTGTTGAAGCCAAGTCCCAAGATGGCTGCCAATACTACCTGGTTGAAGTGTTGGCAGCCAATCATAGCTCTGCATTTCCCTGCACAAACTTGTTATTTTTTGCCAAGTGGTCGCAGATACAGATCTCACTAACTGTATTTTCTTTAATTTCTCAACAACTACTGAACGGATTTACAACAAATAACAAAAAGCACAATCTGCGTACCAAATTTACCTTTCTGCCAAGTTTGGTGTAGTTCTGTCCAGCGGTTCGGGCTGCAGGCATGACTAACGGTCCTATGGGAATTAACATGGGAAAAGGCACTTTTTAACACCTCTTTTTTTCTGATCCCGCTTGATGGATCACTTAAAACTGTCCATGCACAACAAGACTTAATTTGACAATTTTTGGGGGAAATTTCGTGAAGATTCATCAATTGGCGCCACAGTTATAGACAAGTCAAAAAATGCTTTTCCTATGGAAACATGGTCATAGCTGTAACTACCTGGGTTGAGTCATACTATTTATGGGCAGACCCCTTAGGCATATATTGTGCTGACTGCACAATAATTCCCTCTCCATCACCCCACGGTACACCCAGCATAGGATACACTATGACTGGTTGTAAAAAGCCCCTTCCTATGGGTTGCTCCCAGTCACTTATTAGTGGGTCCCCGTAGAGTATATACCATGGCATGTCTCACAATACCTAGTCCTTATGTGCTGCTCTTCTGCTCCTCATGTGCAAATTTATTCTAAAGTATGCAACACCAGACCACCCAACGGGTGGCCCAGTCTAGCGTGATTCATTTCTGAGCGCTTCCTATGTGTATATTTAAAGTGGTATAAACCATGTGACACAGATATTGTAAAAGGGGTCGGTGTCTGCATGCAGTTAAGACTTTTCGCATTCTTTGTTCATACATCAGTGTGTTGCTTGTGTTACATGCTTGCTATAGCACCACTTGAGCAGTCTCAATCATAAACACAAAACACCAAAATACTTCTAACATTAGCCACACTGCACTCGCATGTTTCTGTCCCTCAGTACATTCGCTTCCAACCCTTGAGCATCCTATTTCACCCTTCTTTTTTTGTTTTGCTTCAACTTCACACCCAGGTACAGCAACAAAAACCAGTAATACCAACAACCTGACCATTACTAACTTCTTCAAAACATACACTTCCTTTAATAGCCATTCGGTCACATTCTAACCATCCACAGTGCACTTCAGTGATTCATAAAATATCTGAAGTGCTATGTAAAGGGCAACTTCAATACAATATCACAATGAGTCTTTGTGGATGTGCGCCTCTTGATGTACTCGTGTTCTCTTTGGAATGAAAGTTAATGTGCATCTTTAGTCACTTGTGCATAACCTATACAGTAAGTTAGTTTATTCAACAGAAATGCAACACGAATCCCTAATGTGTTTAACCTTAGCATAGTTTTTTCAAACTACTGCAGCCCTGGATCATTCATGTAAAACCACCTTACCATCACAGATTTGTGGATGAATTTTTCACTCCTCTCTTAATTTACATCTCCAAACAATCTGTCTTTTCCAGTCCTACAAAGAAGTGTGGCTTAACATCCAACTGCCACACAGTATGTATCCATCAGATATAACCATTGATTTAGTTCCGAAATTGCCAACAATCTCGTCTTCTCTTTTCTATGGTAAAGAAACTAAATCCTTGTTTCTAATGCAGACCTAGTGATGATCTTAATTTAATCCTACTGTTTACAGTGAGGTGAAGTTCCTAGTCCGAAAACTGGCTTCTTAACCCCTTCCATGCTGGTGACGAACCCCAGCCGTCACGCTCCACGGTGCTCGTGTGCTGATGACGGCTGTGGTTCGTCACGGTCCCGCCCTGTTCGTTCCGCGGCCGCACACGGGGGGAATCGCGGCCGCACGGAAGGGGCTAGTAGTTGTAGCTCAAGACTGTATAGATACGAACTACTAAGACCTTTTCGATTGCAAAATATTTTTCACAGAAATAAGAAAATGCTGAAAACTCTGTTCTTTCACTCCCAAAATAGTTTTAGACTTTATATCCGCTACAAACCTTTGCTGCCTTCCTTCTTTCCTAGGTTCAATGTTTCATTGACCAAGGTGCAGGTTGCATGGTCTTTGTGGGGACGAAACTCCAAAACCATGAATGCAGCTGTGATAACCATGCCGTTTTTCTTGACATCATCCCCTTTATTTGACCTTTTTGACAAAGCTTGGGGGTTCCTTCAAACTTCAAATCTGCTTACGCTCACCCTTGTGTGCCCTTAAAATGCAGCTAGCTGACATGAGTCTCCACCTCTTGTAGCCTCATGGTAATAGCCTCTTCATTCTCATTGCACTAGCTTTGGCTGGTACCAGCTGATTTTTTTTGTGTTTGTTGCATATTTTCACTCCAGAGAGTGCCTACTGGCCATTCATTGTAAAGTCCAGAGACTTAGGCAAACTGTAGAACCTTTACATTTGTTTTGTTTTGTTAATTTTTATGAATATATTATTTTACAACCACTGTGCACAGTCACCACCCTTTGCAAATATTAGAACAAATGCTCCATGAATTCTACCAGTTATCATTTACAAGATGGAGGAATGCTATTGACAGAGGATAGTCCCAGCCCCCACTTCCTCTTCCCTGGCCCCGTGATTTTCAGGGACTCTACTCCTAGGAATACTGCTATTTCTCATAAGAGAAACCAATGAACAGTGTATCTAGGCCTCTTCAAATAGACCTATGCCATGGATGCATTCTAGGGAATAGGATCCTCTTAGGAGGTAAAGATTGACCCTACCAAATGTTCATTTAAACTATTGATATTCACTGAACAACTGCAGTGGGCATCTGCCAGACTTTCAGGTTTTGGAAAGTGAAGCAACTTTGCAACTTTCTGCTTAACATTTACACTCCGACATGTGTGACCTTGCTGCTCAAGGTGGTTCACAGAGTGTAACGCCAGTGTGCTGCCCACTTCCTTCTGGCCAAGGCAACGCTTGAAGACTCTGCTCAAGTGCTGCTCCTCTGCCTCTGCTCATGTACTGCTTGGAAGTCCATAGCAAACCCACAAAAAGCCCAAAAGATCTGAGAGAAAACATAGTGCTGTGAAGCCTACTCTAGCAATCTCATTGAAACCAGAGTTGGACTGCTTAAGAACAGTTAACACTAACTATCAGCATTAGTGAACATTTGCGGAGACCCTAGAATCCTTCACAGACTTCTACAGTGTGTCATTGAAAGCGAAGGTGATGCGGATGGTGACTGCCTCACAAGTATGAACCTCAATGTACAAACTTTTATTGTTTCCTTTATCGCTTTCTGGCCATTCCCTGTGCATTGCATTGGTTAAGTAGACATTTGGCTAGCCTCATTCCCTGCTTGCTTCAGAGGTTGACCCCTCTATTGTGGGTCAGGCTTTTCCTGTCCCTTTGTTTTGAAATGCAGACAAGAGCCCCAAGAAACTCCCCTCTTTCTTTGCAGTTGCCCTCCATGCTATTGTTGAAATACCTTGGCCTTTACTATATTCTGTATTTAGTTTGGAGTGTGCGAGACATTAGGGCTTGTGAATTGTAAACAAAACCAAGTGATACAAAGTACCATTTTTGGTGTGAAAAGTGGGGTACGCCTCCATTTTCACATTTTATATGCTCCATGCTAAGCAAGTACTTGCTTTTTGTATACATCATATGTTGATATACCTTATTTTGGTTCTGTCCCTTTTTGGCCCAGATTGCTACAAGCTACAATTACTTTGAAGCTTCACTTCATGAACATTGGAGCTTTGCAAATATATAGTTTTAACAGTAGACTTGGCTTCATTGTTGTTTGCTATTGAACTCTGCTTAATGCCATCCCCTTTTCTGTAGGTTGCTGTCTATACGCAAATCTTTTTGAAATATTTTCAGATAATATTCAAAGAGTTGTGTAACATACGACCTGGCTGGACATTCATTCTTCATTGCAACTATAATGCATGTGGTTTATCTACACTGTCCACCTCACCCCCTGGCCAACACCTCCACCCTTATTTAAAGCCTTGCCCTCTCACTTCTGTTTACCCAGAGAGTGTAGACCTAGTATCTTGAGCACTGGTTACCAGGGACACTAAACATTCTCCCTTTTTGGTGTCTTCGAGATCCCTGTGGTTCCATCTTCTGAAGAAGCCATCCTGACATTCCACAAATTATGCTAGCTTCGCAGCCCTACATTTATTGCAATAAGGAGGATTTGTTTTCCTCATACATACTTCAGAAGAGGTTGGAAGCAGCCAAGATATTTATGCCCCCATGGATTGTGCCATATATGTACCATAGATTTAACATACAAGGGTTTATATCTTCTTCGGAAGGTTAATCCACTCCAGCATAAAAGGCATTTTCCTTTGCTTTCTAGAATGTGTTCCATGTTGCAAGATCTGTTATCCAGCCAGCCACATGTAACATGTATTTGGTAAATGTTACTCCAAGGCTGGATGCTCAATGGAGATGCTCATGTTGGGCATGCCATCGTGCAGAAAACTTAATAACATCCCAATATTCTCTCCTTGATGACCTTTCCAAGAACTAAAAACCAGACTAACTTAGCAAAGTATGTACACAGCTATGGGGAATTTATTTCTAGGATATTCCCTTGTCCTCTTTGATGGTGTGACACACTAAAACACATTAACATGACTGCTCAATTGGCCGAGAGATAGATGACCAAAGGCTTAGCAGGTATACAAACCGTATAATGTAAGCCTGGAAGTCTTCCGGAGGGCTAACTTGGGGGTTTGTTGTCTAGTATAAGAATTGAGTTTGAATTGTCCCTGCCCCAGAAGGTTTGTTTTACTGGTTCAAGAAAACAACAGGCTTTGTGATTTGGAAACAAAAATTGTATCTGTTATTTCGTGGTTGTGTCAAAGTGTTGTTGCCATGTGTAGTACTTGCAATAATGCTATGGTTTGTTAATTAATGAAGGGCAGCAGTAGTCAGATGCTAATAGCACAGTGTGAAGGGTCATTGCGGGACAAGCGTCCTTGGGTTTTGCATACTTTACAATTACAGAAACTGGTCTTATCTAAGAAATTATCATTATTTGTAAGAAGGTAATTATGGAAAGATAAGCGGTAAGTGTATGTTGTCCCCTGTCACTTAGTTTATCGTCAAATAGCCATATTAACTTCGGAAGTGCCTGTTTAAACCCAAAAAAGCATTGCATAGTCCAAAATCAGCAGTCTTGCTAAAGGTAACGTTGATTGTATTAGTACTAGGTAGCCACACATCAGCAAAGAAACAGTGGTTTGTACCATGTATGGCTATAGATATATATGCTTTGCATAATCTTTCAATATAGTGTTGGGCGTACGTTTGCAGGTTGTACTTCGAGGAAGTCTTTAGAGTCATGGTATGCAAGTGGCTCCTCCCTTAGCGCACAATGGAAGTGGGCACTGTGTCCTATTTTCTTATTATTTATTTACCCTACTGTTGGGACTAGATGTGTACCCACAGGGCTCCAAAATCTGATGCACCTCCAAAGTTTTCTCGGGACCTCACGGTGGAAATATGACACCCAACATCAAAAAGACCAGTTTGCGTTTGCCAGCTGTATCATTGACCACTTTTTTACTTTACACATTCGGGCCACGGAAGTGAATCCAGATAGGTTTTCCACGGGGAGCCGCCGGCTTGAAAGTTGCACGGCGTGAAGCAAACCCCTGCCGTGTTTGCCCATGATATGCCGAAAGAATACCAATGATAGAATGGGCCCCAGTAAATACTGAGTGTGCCCCCATGGGTAAAGCCGTGAGTAACTATAGACTGTTTTTTAACAGTTCTTTTTCACACTAATATCTTCACGGTTGGGTGCGCCTTAGTGTGTGCATACCGCCAGAAGATTCACAGTAAGGTCCTGACGAATGCTGAGCGATTTTTTGGCTCCCAAGCAGAAACATGTTGACCGACTTCTAAAAGGACTAGAGGTTTTCAATTAAAAAACCTTCTTTAAAGTCCGATTCTCACCTGTTTTTAATCAATGCAAGTTGGACTCTTAATAAAATAGCTGATAGTCACAACTTGGCATTTTTAAATTTTTTGAACACTTAACACCTTTTTGTTGTCACTGTCTCAACACACAAAAACCAGCTCCGCTGTAAACAGGCGTAGTAGCACACTGGGAGGAACCCCGTGATGAAGCATGTCACCACTAGGTGGTGAGTGAGGGTTCTTTTTACTACTATTTTGTGCGTTGCTATTATCTGGCTTTTTAAGAGAGGGATTTTACTCTGACTCTCTGATCACATCGCTCTTTTGTTGTTATTTGAACACTTTTTTACTTTGTCAACATCCGCTGGAGACCGAAGTCTATTGACCTAGTCACTAAATTTTGAAACCCCCACAGCATTCCAGGTTCACGTGCCCTATTGGTCGATGTTCAGCACCATCAAATGTGGATCCTTAAAGGGTGATGGAACAGAAGCCCTTTCAGAATTGCAGACACTGCCATACAAAGTACCTATAGTCGGACCATCATGAGATTTGTTACCTTTGCCTCTCCCTGGCACACTACGATTCTTCTTCCGATTCCTGTCTCCCCTTTCGCTTGATGAAGACCGTAAGACCTTACAGTGCTATAGGGAGAGGTGTTCGACACGACACCAGCATCTTCGGTAAACACAGCCCATTTAACGCCAATGAAGGCATGGTCAGTTGTCCCTGTGGCATTATGCCACACCATGCCACACCCAGCCCTGTGACAATCTATTCCAGCTCCTCTGAACCTAAGGGAGAAGAGGAGACCCTACTGGCTCTCGACTGAAGACCACGTCCGAAGTCATAAGCATGCTCGGCTCACACACTTACTCAAAGCCGTACATGAGGCCCCATACCAAACCAGAGTACTGCCTTCAAGGAGTTGGGCATCAGGCCCCATATAAAAAACACTGCCACCTCCAGGGCCTATGCAGTCTTCGGGCTCCTGGCGGCAGCAGGAGAAGGCTTCAAATCCAAACAAGGACCCTTCCAAGTGGGTCAACCAATCTCGGTCATCAAGGCCCACTCAGCCCAAAGCCACAGACCAGCCTCAACACTATTCCAAGCTGGTGCCAAAGACGCCCTGAACGCTGGTGAGGATTAAGAGCAGTCCATCTTGCAGAGGCTTCAGAAGGAATTTGACGCACAACAGAAGTGCCTCTATCCGTTCACCAGGAACATTTCGGCCAGACCACCTCTGCCTAAAAGAAAAGCGACTGTCATGCAAGAGGTACTTTGTCTTTGAGGAGAAACCTGGATCTGAGCTCCTGCCCAGATACGATGTCAAAAAGGCACAGGGCACTAGCCCTCTATGTAGGAAAGTGGAATTGTTTTGCAGTTGTCACCCCACTTTTGCCCCTTTCTGACTACTAGATGCAGTTTTCAACTCTGACAGTGCACTGAGTCCTGCTAACCCAACCTCAGTGTTAATGCTTTTCCCCCTAAAACAAGTAAAGTCTAATCGGACCCTCCAGGATTTCGCGGTTTGCCGCGAAATCGGCACTTTTGTAAAAACGCTGCGATTTTTACAAAAGTGCCTGCAAAATCAGCACTTTTTAAAAACAATTTCAGAAGTCAATGTAAAAATGTTGCATATTTCCAAATCCTAAAGGTGCAGTTGTCTCACAAAGAAAGGCGGTGCATTTTATTTGTAAGCACCACTCACTTATGTCTGACTCTTCTGATAAGGATAATGTTACACCTGTTTTAGTAGCAACTCTTCCTGAATACCTAAACAGTTGTAACTTGCAGCAATGCCCTTTTTGTATAGGTTGCACCTGCCATAAATTAGACTTTTATTTTGTAACCGGGTCTAAAGCCTTTTAATGTGAAATTCAGTCAAGGACAATAATTTGAGATATTCACACTACTGATAAGACTAGAATCCAGTAGCCGTTCAGAGACGCCCAGCAGCTTAGAAACATTTGGTGTGCTCCGAAGCGTCTCTGCTCGTCACCTCAGATTTTCTCTGAGGCACCGACGTGCGTCCTGTAAATAAGCAGTTTCTAAGCATATTGATGGTTGCGTAAGTTCGCTGTGGGATAAAACACCTCCCAGGGGCTGAAGTTAATGTCAGACCCTCCAGGATTTCACGAGAATTAATGATTGAGTAAAATAAAGAGCTGCATAAATGCAGCTAGATTTCCATATTTGTGTCGCTAAATTTCCATTTTTGTGCCACTAAATTTGCTAATCCATGCCGCTATGTCCTGGGGGGGCGTCTGATCAATTGGCCTGAACAAATTGCATGCATGCTGCCATTGCAGACTGCGTGTTATGGTGCAAACCATTAGTGAAAACACAACATTGACACACTGTGTGCCATGCTATAATCACTGCATGTAATCTATGTAAGTCACCCCTACAGCATGCCTTGAAGCCTTAAAGCAAGGTCCATTATATTACATGTATTGTATTTTAATTGCATTTGTATAGCGCTTACTACCCCTGACGAGGTGTCAAAGCGCTTTTTCGGCGAGTAGCACCCTACTCCAGGACCCATAGAGGATTAGTGTTGAATTAGTATAGTGAAACATGCAAGTACATTTTAAGCGGTGGATAAGTTAGTCAGTTATTTGGATTCGGAGTGATAGCAGGATAGAGGAGGAAAAAAGGTTTGTATTTATATAGCGCTTGTTACCCCTGACGGGATGTTGAAGCACGCTACTCCGGAAGTCCATAAAGGATTAGTGGTGAATTAGTATGGTGAAATATGAAAGTAATTTCAGTGGTAGATATTAATCAGTTATTTGGAGAGAGAAGGATAGCGGAGGGATAAAAGGGAAAGAAAGGTTTGCATTCATATAGCACTTGTTACCCCTGATCGGTATTGGAGCGTTTTTCTGGCGAGTAGCACTCTACGCTGGAACCCATAAAGGATTAGTGTTGAAAATTAGTGTAATGAAATATGAAGTCATTTGAGTAGTGGATATGTCATTCGGTTATTTGGGTAGAGAAGGGTAGATGATTCAGCAGCGAGGGCACCACATCTATTTATGTCCAGGGCACTATCTGAGCAAGGGCCAGCTCTGCCAGCAGCACTTAAATGGAACTGCAGCATCAGAAACCTGTATACAAGTTCAACTTTATTGTTTAAGTTAATTAAAACCAAAACAATTTTGCAGATTAAAACATTATACTGTATAACATCGTAGAATAATATATCCTGAGAAAAAGTGCAAACAATCATTATACCCTAAAAATACATAATTACGTCTACGTTATATCTTGAAACCAATAAGTAGTTTTAAAGCTAGTACAGTGTTTGCACAAATACGCAAAACCAATGTAAACATGCAATCGGACAGCTAATCAACTCAACGCAAATTAGTGCGTTTTTAAGTTGTGCCAGTGAACTGGCCACGATAATACATTCGTCGACGGAGGCCATCCCTAGGCAGTACTAAGTGAAAGATCCTGAGAGAAGGTGTAAACAATCATTTTACCCCGACATTTACATGTTTACTAATATAGTGTAAAATAAACTGAGTGTTTGAAACTGGCACAATGTTAGTGCAAACACGCAAGCCACCGCTGACTTCTATTCATCTACGAGTTCAAACGAGATCAAATTAATACCATTTTAACTGTATGCCGGCGAACTAGCACATTAATATTAATCAACAGATATCATCCCAGCGAATCAGTTAGTTTTAATGGTGACCACCGCATACCTTTCAGCCAATTAACGTCAATGAGGGCTTATCTGCGTGATCAGATATCCCTTGTGATGTCTAGTTCAATTATTAGATGGTACAAATGAACAGGGAAGCAATCTTGATTAAGAATATGTACTGGGCATGTGTCATTACGAGTTCCCCAGCTACATGATGGCCTCACGGAAAATACTGGTGTTTGGTATCAAACACCTTGTCTCAATAAATCTGTACTGATGCCAGCACTAGATGTATTATGACATGCACCCAGAGGGCACCTTAGAGGTGCCCCTGAAACCTTACTAGTCTTCTAGTGTGCTGGCTGAGTGGATCTTCCAGTGTGGCACCACAGATGCCTTTGACACCCTGCAGTTGAGATCCCACACACTCAGGAGGTCAGGAGTAAAGCTTTCTCTGTCTGGTGGTATTAGCACCTCCTCCAGCAGGATGGCTAGGGAATCTACATACCAAGGCCATAGGCTTCAAAGCCTCTGCCACCTTTGATATGTGACCTCTACTTCCCGCAGACCTGGGAGATGCTACCCTCTGCCCTGAGGCTCATTTGGCACCAGGACTGGTGGGAAATTAGCTATGCAAGGAGGCGTTTAGCACTACCAGGCCAGTCACACCCCTAAGGTGGGCTACCTGATGTACTCCACGAAAGAAGTATTCCACCATTCTGATTTTGGTGGAATTATGAACTCTGTGACAGGGTTCTGCTCACTCCTCACCAAGTGGTCATATAGGGTGTGTAGTGACCCAAAGAGTAAGTAGCCCATTGACTACTACCCTTCATTCCCCTTAACACTCCAAAATTGAGTATTTAGGTGACCCCCTGCCACCAGGAACTCAGAATCGCTGGACTAAAGAAGAACAAAGAGCATAAACTGCGGACTGCATGTGGACTTTTTGGTGCCAAACCTTCCTGCCAGCTCCTGTCCCGACAATCACAGAGAATCCAACTCGTCCTGCAGCTGTGCATCCTCCAAACCGCTCAGAAGGCTGCCAGCACTGCCGGCACCGACCACAAAGTCTGGTTCACCGTTCTGCTGACTACCAGGTCCCCTGATGCAACAGCCACCCAGTAGGAGGTCACTGCTCCAGAGGGTCAAATCTGTCACCTCACAATGTTTGGAGATGCCAGAACGCCCCAGGAGCCACCCTGCACCAGTGCCCGTGGCACCCGACCCCTTGCAGCAACCAGAGCTTGTTTGAAGTCCAATCCGGACTCCAACAACGCAAAGATCGACGAGCCAGCGAGGGACGTCAGCATTGCGGAGGCCGGCACTGACAATCACCTGGCCTGCCTGTTTTGTCGGATGTATGACGGTACAACGCGTACCGTCACAACGCATCCCTTTACCACGCATCCCTTACAACGCAAGTCGTTACCACGACTTGCGTTGGGGGTGCGGATTTCAAATAGTATAATTTACTATTCTAACACCAGTCCCCGTGGACCCTGGGGAAGGTGTTGGGATAGTAAATTTACTATTTTTAATCCTTTAGCGCCCTCCAGCGCAAGTCGTGGTAACGACTTGCGTTGTAAGGGATGCGTGCTAAAGGTACCGCGTTGTAAAAACTTCGTGGTAAACGATGTTTACCGTTTTGTCCGCATGTGCAAGTCTGAACAAGATCCATAAGCGCCTACGATGCACGAGAACAGCTGACCAAAACCCTCTGCGTCTGAGCTCCCTGGCCTCGGCCCATAAATACTGACTGTGCCCCCCCTCCCTCACCGCCCCCTCCTGAACTGAGAACCCCCTCCCCCATTGTGAGCTCCCGGACGTGTCTCCAAGTCCACAGCTGCAGCCTGTTTCTAGGTGGCCTCCCTTTCTTGTCATCGGTGTAGTACTCCAGGCTACCAACCCATCCATCCCCTCTGCACCCAGACTCTCGAGGGCAGGTAAACCTGAACTGCTGTTGGATATTGTGACCTCGACCCCTTAACACCTTAAGTCCAAAAGGGGACCCCCGAAATACACTTGCAAATACTTGTATGTCCTACACCGAACCAATGAACTGTCTAATCCTCGATCCACAATGAACTATGAACCACAAGGATCTATGAACTACAATGTGCTCAAACCACTTGATGTCCCACAACGAACCCTTAAATGCATATCCATTACTTTTAGTCTTTTTGCATATGACGTTTTTACCGTGCTTAACATAGCTTGTTATTATGCGATACTGAACCTCTATAATATTTATTTAATACTGGTGTTGGCCAGTTTGCATAGTAATTCTGTCCTTTTAATAATGTAGCTTCGTTACATATAAATCGCAGACTACAATGACGTAATGTGATACCATTTTTCTTGACTCTTTTGCCCTTTTCCTGCCTGGAATTCTCCTTTGTCTTCGTTTTTTTACTCCATTCTTCTCTTTCTATTATTGACAGCTTAACGCAGGTCCACACTCACTTCCGGGCACCCAGTATCTCAATTAGGTTTGGCGCTCTAGTGTCTCCACTCCTTCAAGATTTTGCTATATTAAGCACTTCCTGTCTCTTCCGCTCCTTCCACAACCGGAAAGCAAGACAAATCTTGGGCCCACTCTCCTGTCATTACAGGTAAGCATGTAAGGTTATGGTGAGTGATAACCCACCTAATCATGCACTGTTCACTTAGTGCTACGCACTTTAACTAATTCTCAAAATATTTCACCACATAATAATTCATTTGTTGATAAATTTCTCACATTTATTCAACAATATCTTCAAAATTAATTTTCAGAAGTTGAAATACTTGTTATTGTAAACATCATAACAATTTCCATATATATGTACAAGTCAATCATAAATACATGACGATTATACATGTCATTTACTACATTTCATGTTTCAAATTATTGACGTCAAATTGTTATGATGTTTACAATAACAAGTATTTCAACTTCTGAAAATTAATTTTGAAGATATTGTTGAATAAATGTGAGAAATTTATCAACAAATGAATTATTATGTGGTGAAATATTTTGAGAATTAGTTAAAGTGCGTAGCACTAAGTGAACAGTGCATGATTAGGTGGGTTATCACTCACCATAACCTTACATTTCCACATTCAGGATTGACTCCCCTGTGTAATCATAGCACCATTTTGAACAACTAGTACCATTGTAATACTTTACGTAACACGGAGTGCTCCCCACAACCCCACTTATCATTACAGGTAAGCATGCCACTAGCATAGGTTTTTGGCTTTAAAATTCTGGTCACCCTACACTAACACTCCTCGCCACACACCAGTCTGTGACTTTTAAGTGATTCTATTTTTAAACTTTTACACACTTTGCCCGACAGGACGCCCTGTGAGACGGACACACACGCCCACTTACTGCCTTTGGATCCTGAGCGTACGAGGGAAGGGACTGCCCCGTCCTTCCCATCAAACCATCCTTGACGCTCCTTATTACCACTTCTATCCGTAAGAAATCCGTTTTTGACCGAGTTAGAATTATCACCGGTCCAGCAGTGAGTTCACACTTTGTCCGTTAATTATTTATTTACATCTCTACTAACCGTGCATGTTAACTTTCATTCTTGACGCAAATTATTTTGCCATCCCCCTTATACCGTCACTCCCACTCTCTTTCCCCAGATATCGCACGTTACCATTCTTACCCATAGAGGTACTTCATGATTATCACATTGTAATTCCTTGTTGTTTGAGGTACCTCGCATGTACTAGGTAACTCCCATAGTGTTTGTGAACTCCGCTTTACCTTTGCGTGCTTTCCTGTAAAAAACCTTTCCCTTCTTTTCTTTTTGCTATCATTTTACTCTTGGAACTTTGGAATCCTCCCATCCTGTTTTCTTCTGAAATTCCTTCCAACTTATGAACGGGTTACGAATGCCTTGACGATGTTAAAATCCTTTAAGTCACTATGTTGTCACTCACCTACACGTTACTACACTGACGCCGTATGTATTTAGGTATTCAATGAATAAGCCTATGACCATCCTATGTTGTTTTCTTTCATTTATATGTTTTGCCTCACTTTCCCACGATAAGTATCGCTCCTGTTTGCTGTGAAGTCACTGAGTTATGCCCTTTTTTTCACGATTCTTACAGGGTTTCCACACAGAGAGGGGCTTTCTATTACATCACCGCACATATGTCAACCTTAATGTTTCAATGACTGTGTGTCCTTTACCTTGTACTATACTATTCCTCTTATGTCTTTCCCAGCCCTGAAGAGTCACAGGTTAAATCCCAGGTGACGAAATGCGTGTCTGCTGGTTTTCTTATTTTACATATTCCAAGAAATATAAAAAATTCAACATAAAGAACCTACTGGTGTCGACCCCTACAATTTTTTCACAGAAAGTACCATAACTGTGTGTTGTAACTCTGAACGCATTACTCTGAACATTACTCTGAACGTGTGCCCGGGTCTTGGTTTCAATATTCAGTGTGGGTCCGCACCGACACATTTCAAGGGGTTGTTTGGGTTTTTCCCCTGACCAGGCAGCACTGTAAATTTTCTTTTGTATCCCATACTCTACCGCGAACCAGCTTGAGCGCCATTCTTCCTGCCTTATTCAAAACCCCACGCTGAACCAGTAAAATACTTGTATGCAGTAGGTTTCTTTCTCCATAGCAAAGCATTACCGCGTAAAAATGCATTTGTGTGACATTTTGCTTAGCTGTAAAGTTTGTCAACTCGAAAAGTACTTACCCAATTACAAAGTTCTTGGTGTTAAAAATTATATAAAAATATCAGTTATTTCTTTAAATTGGTCCAGTTTCTTCTTGATTGTCGTTTATTGACGATGTGTGTACAACAAATGCTTAACAATACCCTCTGATATGCCTTAACTGATCATCCACACTACCACAAAAGAGAGCAGTTGGTATTATTCATGTTCGAGGCATGTGGGCTGCTGAATTCATATCTGTGCATAGATCGCCGCCTAGTGTTGGGTCCGGATGATTGCACATTGTTGTCCTGGAAGAGTCTTCGAAGTATCACGAGATAGGTGGCTCCTCCCTTGGACTACAGTGCGCATGGGCATCCTCTCCATCCTCAGATTGTTATTCTCCGCCATTGGGTTCGGATGTACTTTCCTAATCTCCAAGTTCGGAATCAAGAAAAACTCTTTTAAAGGCCAAAAAGCCTTCGGATCCGTCGGTATTGTTCAGCGCTCGGTGCCGATACACTTTTACAACTTTGTTGCACTCCGGTCGTCGAATCGGGCCATGAGGCCTTCTTGACACCACGTGGACCGACCGTCGATGGAACGAAGTCCATTCAAGTACTGCCCTCCGTGCAACTCGAAGTTCCCGCACACAGACAAGCATCCAGTGTGCAATAAATGCCTATCTCCAGATCACAATGAAGATAGTTGCTTAGCCTGTGCCCAGTTCAGATCGAAAAAGACTATTCGGAATCGACGAGCGGCGAGGCAAGAAATGCAACGATTGGCGCCAGAGCCCGATAACATCTCCGATGACGAAGAAGATCTAGCGAGCGCCGACGACTCGGATCCAGACGATAGACAATACTCAGAGCCAGACTCCGAATATTACCCAGGAGCAGGAAGAACTAATAGTCGATCTCGAGGACTACGATCAGGACATCGTAGCAGTTGAAGACGACTCCGATGATGGCGAGGGGCGAACCGTGAGTACAAAGCCCCATATAGACACTACACCTCTATCTGAGACTCAGGTCGAGGCATCGCCAGCAGGCCTTAGCCGAGATCAACATCCTCGTTCTACAGCCCCGCCATACCCCCGCCTTATCAAAAGAGGCCTCTGAGACACGTTACACAACATCGGTTCCATCGAAACCGAAACTAATCGACAATACAGTCTTCGGACCCAATTACGTCGAACCGATGGTATCTAAGCCGAAGGGCGTCGACCCGAAGGCCACAGTACAGATACAACCTTCGAAACCAAAGACCGTCGAGTCGACATCGAAGAGCAAAGCAGTCGAGTCGAGCTCGAAGTCAAAGGCCGTCGAGTCAACCTCGAAGCCAAAACACGTCGATTTGACGCAAAAGCACATCGAATCGACCCCCAAAAGAACGTCGAATCGAGCAAATCAGCCTCAGGTATCGACAAAGGGAAAAAACCGGTCGACGACAGACCAAGGCCTACGCCCAAAACTACTATCGAACCGAAACCGAAGGTGGACAAAAGGAAATCGGTCGAGCCGAAGCCCATCGAATCGAAAAAGGGCGTCGAGACGAAACAGCAGGCTCCAAAAAAACATAAGGACACTGTCGAACCGACAAAACCGCTCGGCCCAAAACAGGTCGTGAAGCCAGCCAAGGAGGGTCAACCAACAAAACCTGTTGAAAAACACCCAAAACCGCTCCAAACACCTAAAACGGTCGAAGCACCAAAAAGCGTCGACCCAAAGGGACTAACACCAAAAGTTACGGCACCAAGACCAAAGACCGTGGAAGAGGAACTTCTTCACCAGATCCCTCCACAGAGGACCAGTCAAAACTATACATCAACCCAAAAACTGGGAAAGTGACTGTTTATACCAATAAGAAAAGGCCTCTACCAACTGAAGACCTTTCCAAGATCTCCTTAAAGAAAAAGAGAGACTGTGCGAACTCTCCTATACTCTTTGAACCTATCACTCCTGCTATGCCTACTACTCCTTATGCCCCAACCTCACCGGCACGCTCTGATTACAACCCTGATGAAGATCAGGATGCAGATGTAGGTTTTGGTTATCCACAAAACCCACTTTCAGTGCCAAACACACAGCCATGGGGTGGAGGAGGGGATCCAGACACTGAAGGGATTCTGCCCATTACAGACCCTGCAGTATACCCTACTAAGTCATCACCCACAGAGGATACAGTAGCATTTAATTCACTAATAGATAGAGCAGCAACCTACCACAATGTAGAGATGCACTCTGATGCTGTTGAGGAAGACTTCCTCTTTGATACACTGACAACATCTGAGAGACACGTTAAAACACTCCCAATGTTAAAAGGGGTATTAAAACATGCAAGTGACATTTTTAAGGACACTGCTAGGGCACGGGTCATAAACCCTAGAATCGAGAAAAAATACAGGGCTGCACCTATAGATCCTACATACATCAAAGGTCAGCTACCCCTAGATTCCTTAGTGGTATCCAACGCACGTAAGCGTGCTAACTCACAGACTACTGGTGAGGCCGCACTTCCAGACAAAGAGTCTAAAATCTTTGAGGCATCAGGCAAAAGAGTGGCGGCTCAGGCAGCAAACTCCTGGAGAATAGCCAATACACAGGCCTTGCTAGCCTGATATGATAGAGCGCACTATGACAGTTTGGAAGAAATTCTCCAACACCTACCTGATCCCTACAAACAGCAGGCAGATGAACTTATACAAGAGGGAAAGCTCATCACCAATGCATCCATTAAATGTGCCCTAGACGCGGCAGACACAGCTGCCAGGTCCATTAATACAAGCGTGCTACTAAGGCGCCACGCTTGGCTCCGTATTTCAGGCTTTAAGAATGAAGTCCAATCTACAATTCTTAATCAGCCAATTAACCCAGACTTTTTATTTGGTCCAACAGTTGATTCAATTCGGGACAAAATGAAAAAGGATGCAGGAACAGCAAAGTCTATGGGAGCTCTTCAGTCCCAACAACCCCGGGGCTCATTTCATCGCTCCAATTATAGAGGAGGAGCACGAGGAACATCACAGCAATCCTCCAACTACAAAAGTAACACACAATCCACATATAGCAAAAACACCAGCAGGAGTGGTTATAGAGGAAACAATACCAAGGGAAGAGGTCGTGGAGGCAATGCAAATAGATCCTCCACTAACACAAAGCAGTGACTTCTTGGCACTACCCCCAGACCACATAACACCAGTCGGGGGAAGAATACAACAATTTCTGCCAGTCTGGTTAAATATCACCACAGACAAGTGGGTCAGGCAAATTATCCAATATGGCTATTGCCTAGAGCTCACCTCAACTCCACCCAACATACCACCCGTGCACCGTCCTATATCACAAGAACATATAACGCTACTTCAGCAAGAGGTCATCAGTATGCTGCAGAAGGGGGCCATAGAACCAGTCCCACTGCAACATCAGGGAACAGGAGTATACTCCCTATACTTCCTAATTCCGAAGAAGGACGGGTCTCTCAGACCAATACTGGACCTCAGGCCCCTCAACCTGTACATTTTGTCAGAACATTTTCACATGCTCACTCTCCAGCAAGTCTTACCATTGCTTCGCCAAGGAAACTTCCTAGCAACCTTAGACCTCAAAGATGCATACTTTCATATACCAATACACCCTGCTCACAGAAAGTATTTGAGGTTCACCATACAAGGACAACACTACCAGTTCAAGGTCCTACCATTTGGGGTGACAACAGCTCCAAGAGTGTTCACCAAATGTCTAGCTACAGTGGCAGCTTATCTCAGAAGGCAACACATCCATGTGTACCCTTATCTGGACGACTGGCTAATACACGCGCCATCAGCCCAGCAATGTGCCGACCACATGTCAAAGACCATACACCTACTGCACAGTTTAGGATTCTCACTAAACTACCCAAAGTCACATCTACAACCCTCCCACGTCCAACAGTACCTGGGAGCAACAATAGATACACTGGCAGCAAAAGCATAACCCAACACAGCACGGGTCCAGGGAATGCTGACATTAATACAAAAGTTCAGACCCCAACACTCACTACCAGCCCAAGTGTTTATGCAGCTAATAGGCATAATGGCCTCGTGCATCTTCATAGTCCCTCACGTCAGACTACATATGCGTCCGCTGCAAGAATGCCTAGCAAGGCAGTGGAACCAGGCTCACGGGCAATTAAAAGACCTAGGGCCAGATGTAGGTAATTCATATTTACCGACTCTTAAATACCGAATTTTACCGATTCAGTATTTAAGAGTCGGTAAATATGAAGGGGGGAGATGTAGGTATTACAGATTCTGTAAATACCGAATCGTTAAGATTCGGTATTTACCGATTCTGTAATTACAGAATCGGTATTTCCCATTGATTCCTATGGGCTTTGAAGCCCATAGGAATCAATGGGAAATACCGATTCTGTAATTACAGAATCGGTAAATACCGATTTTAGCAAGGGTGCAGGGGGTGTCACTTTGACACCCTCTAGCGCCTCAAAGACGGGCATGTGAGCCATGTGGCACACAGACATGCCCTATGGGCATGTCTGTCTGTCACATGGCTAGGCGTGCATGCACACATGTGCATGCACTCCTGGATTCGGTATTTTACCACCCAATTGGATTGGGTGATAAAATACCGAATCTGTAAGGCCTGTGGCACTCTCAGGAGTGCCACCTACATTTGGATATACCGAATCGGTAAAAATACCGATTCGGTATTTTACAGAATCTGTAAATATACCGATTCGGTAAATTTACCGATTCTGTAAAATATATGCCCCTACATCTGAAAACCCAAATACCGGTCGGTATCCACAAAATCTTTGTAAAGGACGACTGTTCCAAGAGCCTGTCCCTCAAATAGTGTTAACAGCGGACGCATCCCTACTAGGATGGGGAGCCAATGTCCTGCACTACACAGTACAAGCACTCTGGACGGTACAGTAGAAGAAAATGCATATCAACCTTTTAGAGCTGATGGCCATCTTTCTAGCCCTAAAAGCTGTCGCGACACACTTACGCAACAAAGCTGTGCTGATCCGGACGGACAACATGACAGCTATGTATTACATTCAAAAACAGGGGGGGACACACTCGCCACAGCTGTCGCACCTAGCTCAAGCAATGTGGAAATGGGCCATTCAGAGGAACATTTTTCTCATGGCAGAACACTTTCCAGGCAAGGACAACCAGGTTGCCGACCTGCTCAGCAGGCACAGCCAACAGATGCACGAATGGGAAATTCACCCCAAAGTGCTCCAGTCATTCTTCCGGAAATGGGGACACCCGGAAATAGATCTGTTTGCCACAAGCGAAAACGCAGAATGCCAGTACTTTGCCGCCAGGTTCCCACATCCGCAGTCGCAGGGCAATGCGATATGGATGAACTGGTCAGGCAAATTTCCGTACGCTTTTCCCCCAGCTCCATTAATACCGCTGGTGGCATGCAAAATGCGCCAACATTCTCTGACGCTAATTCTAGTTGCTCCCACGTGGGCAAGGCAACCATGGTACACAACGTTCCTAGAACTGTCAGTAGTGCCCCATCAAAGACTGCGACTAACACCCAGTCTTTTAACGCAGAACCATGGCGAAATCCAACACCCAGATCCCCAACAGCTGAACCTAGCAATCTGGCTCCTGAAATCCTAGAATTTGGATACCTCAACTTGCCTCCAGACTGCATGAATATTATCAAAGAGGCAAGGAAGCCCACTACCAGAGCATGCTATGCAGCAAAGTGGAAACGTTTCGTCATTTACTGTAATAACAATGACATTAACCCACTTGATGCTTCCACTCAAAACATCATCTGCTACCTATTGCACCTCCAACGGTGCAATTTAGCATTCTCTTCCATTAGAATACACCCAGCGGCGTTAGCAGCATATCTGCAAAACAGGCAACACCTTCCACTATTTAGGGTGCCAGCAATCAAAGCGTTTATGGAAGGACTTAAACACGTAATCCCTCCAAGACACCCTCCTTCACCAGTCTGGAATCTAAACGTTGTCTTAACCAGACTAATGGGACCACCCTTTGAACCACTGCACTCATGCGAACTACAATTTCTTACTTGGAAAGTTGCTTTCCTTATTGCCATTACTTCGCTTCGAAGAGTTAGTGAGCTGCAAGCCCTAACTATTCAAGAGCCATTCATTCAACTACATGCAAATAGAGTAGTTCTAAGAACAAACCCTAAATTCATGCCAAAGGTGGTATCCCATTTCCATATAAATCAAACTATAGAACTGCCGGTGTTCTTTCAGAACCCACAAACAGTAGCTGAAAGGGCCTTGCATACACTTGATGTCAAAAGAGCTCTGCTATATTACATAGACAGAACTAAAACATTTCGGAAAACGAAACAATTGTTTGTTGCCTTCTCACCACAACACAAAGGTAACCCTATTTCAAAATCAGGGATAGCCAGATGGATAGTTAGGTGCATCCAAATATGTTATTTGAAGGCAAAACACACTTTAACAGTCCCCCCTAGAGCGCATTCCACACGTAAGCTAGGGGCATCCATGGCTTTCCTAGGAAATATTCCTTTACACGAAATCTGTAGAGCAGCCACATGGTCAACCACACATACATTTACAAAACCCTATTGTGTAGATGTACAGTCAAAACAGCAAGCTGCTGTAGGACAGGCTGTTCTCAAAACTCTTTTCCAGACTGCTGCAGCTGACACAGGTAGCCACCGCTAAGGGAGATACTGCTATACATTCTATGCACAGATATGAATTCAGCAGCCCACATGCCTCGAACGGAATATGCTACTTACCAGTATGCATCTGTTCTTGGCATGTAGGGCTGCTGACATTCATATCGCCCACCCACCTCCCCGGTGCCTGTTGCAGCTGCAGCATTCACTCTTTGCATGGACATCTCTTTCTGTACTATACTCCATCTCTGCCACAATGGCGAAAAACAATCTGAGGATGGAGAGGATGCCCATGCGCACTGTAGTCCATGGGAGGAGCCACCTATCTCGTGATACTTCGAAGACTCTTCCAGGACAACAATGTGCAATCATCCGGACCCAACACTAGGTGGCGATCTATGCACAGATATAAATGTCAGCAGCCCTACATGCCAAGAACAGATGCATACTGGTTAGTAGTATATTCCTTAACCCCTTCGATGCTTGTGACGGAACCCTTCCGTCATCAGTCACGGCTGAGCTGTGCTGATGACGGAACGGTTCCGTCACGACCGCATCCTGTTCTGGAATGTCCAGCACAGGGGCGGAATCGGCGCCGCACGGAAGCGGTTAAGCCCTGTAAGCCAATATGCGTCGCCTGGAGTTTGTACCTCATTTTAAAACGCAACATAAAAAGCCAGCTTCCTACACACTCCATATGCTCAACAATCCCCTTCTCCACCTATGTTGCCACGCTTGCATACACCACCTTCTCCACCTCCGCTGGTGTCACCTGAGTCTCCACATTGTTTCTCTGACCAGGCAGCTGTTTTTGTTCTGTTTATCCTTATGACACGGCACTTGAAGAAGTGCCTACAAATCATCCTTGGGACAACTACAATGTAAATCAACCCCCCTACCAAAGTTGTCCTATTAATCGACCATTATACAGTATGGGCATCCTCTCTCCACAGCACCATGGCATATCACAAGGTCATCTAAAGGGCAGCCACCTTTGACAAAGGGGACGTGCAACTCCTCCAAGAGGAAGTAGACCTCCTTTGAATCTGAACAAATAGTACAGTTCCTACCCATGCTCAAGGGCATACATTAATCCTTCCCTGAGGTGTGCAAGGAGCCTGTCAAGAAAAGGAAGGTAACCTGCAAAGTAGGGAAATACCCTCCACCCAATTACATTTTGTATGTCAAAAGCCATATAACCTCCCCCCTGTGCCCCCCCCCCCACCCTCATCGTCCATATTGCTTGATGGGAGGAAATGCAAAACCACCACCCGAAGACTTTAGTAAGTGGTAGGAGGAGATAGCGCCGGGGAGCAAAATAATCTCCCAACATCATTGTACTCTCAATAGTGCAGACACCCCCTCTTTAGGGGTTAATCCCAGTGTTCTTCTCAGACAGTATACTTGGCTCAATATTTCTGGTTTCCAGCTGGAGGTTCAACAGCATCTTCTAAACCTCCCATTTGATGGGGAAGGCCAATTTGGGACACAGGTTGATAGTTTTCTGGAGAAAATCAAGCACACCAACATCTCAAAATCCATGGATGCCCTCCAAACTCCAGCCGCTGGGGGGGTCCTTTAAGAAGGAAACAAACTAGAGGAGGAGCTAACTTACCTTCTCCCAATCAGCCACACTCCTATCTAAGGCAACAGCAGTCCTTCCATCCACAGGTTAGAAATGTTTATATTTGAGACACCTGCAAGGCCCTTAACAACATGGGTAGGGAGAGAGGTGACTCCAGAAAAAGGGCCTCCACCTCCAAACACTGATGTGCCCCGCCTCCCCTCCACCCTTCGCAACGCCCTCCATCACATGTCACCTGTTGGGGGGAGACTCCACAATTTCCTCTCATAGGGAGTAAATCACTTCAGATCAGTGGGTTTTCGTGGTGATTCTTCTCAGCTGCTGCCTAGAACTCCTCTCACTCCCGTCCCCCAACATCCCACTGCGTACACATATCCTTAGCAGAGAACATCTTCACCTTCTCCAAGAAGAGGTACAAAACTCGTTCATAAGTGTGCAGTAGAGAAAGTGCCTCCTCACCACTGGGGTAAGGGTGCCTGCTCTTTTTCCCAAGAAGGTCCGCTGCCTCGGGTGTGTCCTGCACCTTATGCCCGTGAACAAATGCATCATGTCTGAGTATCTTTTAACCCCTAAGCTGCGGCGGCTATTCCGACGCAGCGCTAAGGGGGAGGCGGGCCCTCGGTTGAGCTGTGCTTGTGACGGAACGGTTCCGTCACGGCCCCGTCCGCTCTTTAGAACGCTCAGCGCAGGCGCGGAATTCGCGCCGCGCAGGCGCGGCGAGCGGGCCGTGACAGAACCGTTCCGTCACCAGCACAGCCCACCCGAGGCTCGTGACGGAACCGTTCCGTCACGAGCATGCAACGGGTTAATGACAACCCTGCAGGACGCCATCCCTCTGCTCCAACAAGGTGACTACATTACAGCCTTAGACCTAAAGGACACTCACCTCTACATGCTCATCCACCCCGCCCCTACCTACTCTACTTATTCAGTCCTGCCTTTCAGGGTTAACATTGCCCCTTGAGGGTTCACGAAGTTCCTGGTGTGGTGGCCACTCATCTAGGAAGGAGAGGCACTCGTGTTACCCCTACCTCAACAATTTCTGATCAAGAGCTCAGGCAGCAATGCCTAACCCATAATCAAGCTTCAAACTTCCTGCTACGGTGCCTCAGGTTCACCATAAATGCCACCAAATCCCATCTACAAACCAAACAGATCAAGCCCTGCACGAGTCCTAGATGCTGTTACAGGCAAAGCCTGCCACAGTCAGCAGAGGATGTTCGCATTTCAGCAGCTTCTTCCTCTTTCACAGCCTATTCATCAACCTCGGGTAGTAATGCGCCTTCTAGCGATGATGGCCTCATGCATCGCCATAATCCCCCTTGCCAGGCTCCACTTGCACCTGTTGCTGAAGTACCACTTGGCACAATAGGCCCAAGCACAGGGTCACTGGGAAGATCTAGTGTTGCTAAAGCCCAGCGCCCATCACTCTCTACAGTGGTGGAACAGCGTCAATCTGTTGCAAGGCAGGTCTTTCTCATACCAGGTTCCACATGTGACTATTACCACAAACCCTCTCTTGCAAACTGGGGGACGCCTATAGACAATATATCAATACAGAGGCTGTGTTTCCCCTCAATATTTGGGGCAACATATAAACTACCTCGAGCTCCTGGCGAAATGCCTAGCTCTCAAAGCCTTCTTTCAGGTTGTTGATGGCAAAGTAGGCTTCATCCAGACAGAAAACATGACAGCAATGAGGCAAAACGGCACACACTCTCCACCTCTTGCAGCACTAGCACAACAGATGTGGCACTGGGCTATCCACCACCACATACACCACCTGTTTGAATATCTTCCAGAGGTACACCAAGACTTTGCTGATCTGCTCATCAGGACACATCAACAAGCGCACAAACGGGAACCCCTGCTCACTTATTTCCAGCGATGGGTACCCCACAGATATACGTATTCGACATCCTAACAATGCAAAATACCCAAACATCGCCTCCTGGTACCCACACCTATAGTCTATGACTAATGCTTTGTGGATGAACTGGTCAGTGATACCTGCCTTTCCTTTTTCTCTTTAACTCCCACTTCTTCTATACGTTTTGCGGAAGATGCAGCAGATATCCCTCAAACACCTTCTCGTGGCTCCCCCATATTCCAGGCAGCCTTGGTACTTGACACTCCTCTTGATGTGTATCAACCCCTACAATCAGCTCCCTTCTCATGGCCAGGTCAGGCACCCAGAACTCAGTCATATCTGAGAGTCTGGCTATCTGCAGCTCCCACAAGAGTGCATGACTACCCAGCAGGAGCCTGCCAGTAATGCCGCAATGTTGAAAAGGTTTATTCACTATTCCTGGACCCTCTGAAACAGATTGTCCAGGACTTCATTTGTTACCTCTTGCACCTACAAAAGTCTGTGCTTGCCCACACTTCATTTAACTGCATCTAGCTACTTTTGCCACCTAGATGCAAAAAAGGGAACATTCTTCCATATTTAGAAATCAAAGCATTCATGGAGGGCCTCAGGAAGATCTGCTGTGCAGGGTACCCTCTCCCCTGCAAGGAATTTTAATGTAGACGTCACTATTGTTATTGTTATTTAATTTTATAAGGCGCGCTACCCGGAGGTTTCCCGGCGCCGCCTGATGCGAGCGGAGTAGAAAGGGAACTATTGATTAAATAACCACATTTTTAAACACTTTCGGAAATTCGCATAGATGGTTTCATTGCGAAGAGCCAATGCTCATGTATCACCTCCCTTTAAACTCATGCACACTTGCCCTTTTACATTTTCTCTCGTAGAATGCAGCCTCCTTTGTAGCCATAACTTCACACTATAGCACATTAGTGAGCTACTGTCACTTATTTTGCAGCAACCTTTCAATCTGGTTAATAGGGACATGGTTGTTCTCAGAACTAACCCTAAGTTTCCCCCCCACCCCCACCCCCCCTCCCCCAAGGTAGTATCTCCTTTCCTCCTTAGTCAAACTATAGAGCTCCTAGTCTTCCTTCCACAACCAGGCTCTATACAGTGAGAGACTTCCTTACACTGGAAGTTAAACAGGCTCCCATAAAACATTGAGAGGATCAAGCTTTTCCGCAAGTTAGACAAGCTTTGCAACTTTGCAAAACCATACAAGGGCCATCCTATCTTAAAGGCCATCATAGCCAGGTGGATAGTAAAGCATATCCAGAAATGCTATCACAAAGTTAAATGAACCCTACCTATACATACTGTTATGCTTTTAAAAAAGTCACAACCGTGGCCTTGTTGGGTAATATCCCGCTAGCTAGCATTTGCAAAGCAGCTTCCAGAGCAACCCAATACACGTTTTCCAAACACTGTTGTGAAGATATTCTAGACCATTAAAAGGCTAAAGTTGGCCGGAAAAGACCGCATTAAGAATTTCTTTCCAGACATCTGTACAGTTCACGGGCTTACCTCCGCTTCTAGAGGTTACTCCTTTATAGTGTACGAAAAGCATGTGTATCTACAGCCACACATGCTACGAACAGATAAGGAAGTCTGTATTTGTTGCAGCTCTTTATCTTTTATACCTCTTTCAGCACAATACACATGGTGCTCCATGATACGTCCACTTACCCTTCCATATATACTTTCAACTGCTGTGCGGAAAGCAATCTAACTTTGAGTCAGTGCCCTAGCGTATTATCCACTAAAGGACCCTCCATCCTGTGACTTAAAATTATTTTTCGAGCAAAACTACCTGGAAACATCAGAGCCAACGCTATATGTCAGGAGTATGCAAAGCATGTGAATCTACAGCGCAGCACAGTATGAAGAAATGTTTATAGGATAATTAGCATTTTCCAACAACATCGTTGGCCATCACTTTGCAAACCATTGTAACATATTAGTTTTGTTCATCGGTTCTTGGGATGGAACAGAAGCAATTCTACAAATAGCAGAATACATTAGGTTATTCAGTGAAAGCCTAGATATGGAGTCTGGCATTCTGGTTACTTGTAATTTAATGGTTACTGGTAGCGTTACTGCAATTAAAGTAGTGGTCTCTCGTAGCAGAAAGATATAATTTGAAAAGAATTGCCACCTCTACTTGTGTGTGTTTAACCAAAGTAAAGCAACAGTGTTGAATGAATTTTGCGAATAAAATGACTCTTGGTATCTGTATATTTTGAAAATACAAGTATTTTCTTTTGAAAGTCCGTCACACCCTCCCTATCTCTTTCCCTGTACCCTCCTCAACTAGCTGGCATTATTGCCCTTTACAAGAGCTAGACACGCTAAATGTCATTCTAAGTTTAGTTTGTCTTGATGTGATAAAGGTTACCTTTGCAGATCTTTAAATGTCACCTCATGCCAGCCTGCTGTGTTGAGAACGTTAGAGTGGCACTCCTGTTTGTACTTAAGAGCTTTTGCATGGCACTCTTCTTCTGTAAAATGTCAAAGCAGATGGCTGTATTTAAATCAATGATAGCAGGGACTTGTTTGTTGAAGTACTGGTAGACTATGTTGCTCAAGTTACCAAAAACGTGTTTTATGTTACTTCGTTGTTGAAAATGTTATCCTCCTTTTCATATATATTAGGTTTCTCATGGTGTTGTATTACAAGTAAACTTCAACACATACACATACACCCCTCTCACCCGAAACCTAGGTGATACATGCTAGGGTATCCATAAGAAGGGCAGTCGAACACCTGGGACCCTGTTACAGAAGTGTCCTGGTGGCGCACTGGGCGTTTGCGCCACTTTGTGCGCCACGGGCCACTTTGGTATTACAAAAGGGCCTTCATATGTTTGTGCATCCCCTTCTGTAATACCGATAACGCTGGGACACTTAAAGCGCCAGTGCTATCTTCAGAGTGTATTCCTCATTTGCATGGGTGGGGGTTTCCCATACAAATGAGGGAATCCCTTGGCCTCTGCGCCCGCGCTGTATTACAGAAGCGTAACAGTAACAAGGGGTTTGGCCCTAGGCGGCTGGACAGGGCCGTATTAAACTAAGAGCAAGAAGTGCCCTAGCAGTCACCTTTCAAATGCTGCTACATTAATTTTACAGACTATGAACCAACAATTCAATTTATATTGGCTTGAGGCATTTGTTTGCTGCTCATTTCTATGTACTTCACTCCACATTTTAATCATGGGTCAGAGAAGTTGGATCCGTTTCAGTCTTGAACAAATTACACTTATTTATGCCACAGATCAAACCAAAACATACAAACTTCGTGGTGAAGTAGTGTGATGTAAAAAACAATACATGAACAAGTGATACAAAACAGCAAATTATACAAACATTATGTCACCAGTCTTAATTCACAAACAAAGCAGCTACTTGGATATCCTTTAACATCCACATTGTATAACTGAGTTAAGTAGCTGCTATCACGGGGAACAAAACAATCAAACCCAATAGTGAGACAATTCCAAAAGCATTTCCACTGGGCAGAAAAATGGAATCAAATACAACAGTCCCTGTGTTGTGTAATGCCGGAGCGGTTGATTCCCAGGGTGGCTTATGGGATTCTCTTATGGGCGTGTACTGGTTTATCTAAAAAACAAAGGGGGCATAAGTTGAACCTGTGAAGGGGCTCTACACTTCCAATTTACTCAAACTACAAAATAATGTTTTTTACCTGATCGATTTTACGTATTACAGAAGCAGGCGCAGAGGCAAAGACGCTCACAGGCGCATGAGCAGTGTGCCACCCACAAGGTGGCGCACTGTCAGTGCACCCCCTTAGAGCAGCCCTCTGGAATGGGGAACAAGGGCCCTGTGGACCCCCAGACATCCCCTTTCAGGCATGTGCAGTCAGTCACTACAACCACCTGCCAGGGGATCTCTAACCCCCCCTTCAATGTGCAGGCGGGTTGCCGCTTGCACAGTGAAACACAGTGCAGCTTTAAAGCAGCTGCTCTGTTTTTCACAGGAATGCACTGCCCCCAGCGCGAGTTTGCAGCTGCACTGGCGGCAGCTCATTCATGGTAATATGGTGCATTTCATTGCTCTGGGCGCACCTTTTAAAAGGTGCGCCCGGCACAAACAATGAAAATTCACCAATAGTGTAATATGCTCCTGGGACGCAACTCATAGGATCTCCACTCCATGCCTTGAACTCAAATCTATGGCAGCCATTAAAATGCTAAAAGATTGGGCTAAATGTCTTAACACTGTCACTAAATGTTACAGTGGGTCTTTAAAGGCGATGTTTATGTTACAGTTAAAGCTTTTGCAAAAAACTTTGTGTGATATTGAAACCTGTCTGGTGTCCAGCACGATATATAAAAACAAATTCATCTTGAGCAACTTTAAAGCACTTGTAAACCAGAGACCTTTTTTATCTGAAGCAATATGCTCGTGAGTCTGACAAACCATAATTTATGTAGATGGTCCCTTGTATAGGAGAAGCACAGAGGTATGCTGCAAGGCATACAGTGAATGTTTTGAGATGTTTTGTGTCCTTGTAAGCAAATACTGAGGCTGAATAATTGGTGTTGGCCTACAGAATTATCCTGTATTTCTCTACTCTTGGAGTGAGGTTCAAGCAGTTTACCAAGCCTCACCATGTGCCATCACTGGTGAAAAACGCATGGAACAGTACAGTCCACCCATTTACTCCATCTGGTGAACCTGAGAGGACTGCTTGCCTGTCATTGAAGAGGGAGGCAGTGGGGTCAAAGGTAGTGCTGTGGAATACCTTGAATATTTCCCCAATCTAACGCATTGAGGAATTCGCACCCCATTCTAATCCATTAAGGAATATGTATGAACTTTGGGGTGATGGGACTCTTCAAATTATAGCGGTGTACGATGAGAGTATACAAAACGCATTCAGTCCTTTGTGGAGACTGCAAACCATGGTAATTAACACGTCCCTCTGCCGATGATAGATCCTAAGTGAAGCAAGAGAATGTCCACTGCAAATGCACTGTGCCGAGACTAAAATGCTGAAAGGATGTAATTAATATGAAAGGTGTTCTAACAAATCCTAGGGCAATCCACCCCTGAGACAGTGTTTTTAGATGTAATATCTGTCATGGGAAGCGGATAGTTGAGAGCTGGTGTTGGGACAAACTTTCTGAGAACGGGTGGTGTCTCGTAGAAGACCTGTTCATAACTGGAAAGGGGAGTGAGAAAGTTCTGCTTGCATGGGAGAATCTTCTAGTGGAAGGATAGCATCCAAAAACTAGAATATTTGAATCTGCGCAACAGGGCTTTTTTGATAGCCAAATATTGCTGGCAAACAAAGAGGGCAGTTGTTGGTGTAAAGAGAAAGAGATGGACTGGTTGTGCCACTCAACAATGGATTGCTTGAATACGATGGAGGCGGCTTGGTGTTGGGCTCTAGGAGCAATAGAGGGCATGCTTGTTTAGGAGGGTGGCATGGGGAGGATGAAATGTTAAGACCGTGTTGAGACTTATGTTTTCATTTCTGTTATTTATCTGAAACTAATGTATTCTGGGAAATGTAGCGTTAGTTTCCTTATTTTTTATTACCAATACACCGAATAATGATGTGTAGCAGAACATCTGAAGGCAGGAAGTATTGGGTTCTGCCTCGAAGCGAAGGTTGGCGAACTGTTGCATTGCCAACAGCCATGCTCGTGAATGTTTCTGTGGGCCATAACAAATGCATCACAAGCTTGAAAAATTGATGACTTTGTCGGAGCTCATTTCTGTATGTTGGTTCCCTTCCGCCTGTGCCTATTTTATAATGGTGTATTATTCAGATCGCAAAACCTGTTTGTGTTTTGATTTGTATTCCTTGGATAGTGAAAATGTTGGTTCTTTCTTTCAGGGGAGTGAATGTGATTCCTTTTCTGGAATTCATTGGACTTCCGGAGAGTATTGTTGGAATTCTGAAAAAGTCTCAGGGCGGAAATGCATTGACTGCTTACGCTTTATATAAGGTATGCGCATCTAGCACCTGTTCCATGAAGCTGTCATTATGATCCTCTAATTGACTGGTGTGGGGCGCTCTGTAATTGTAGAAGTACTTTTTGTATTTACATTTACAGCATTGCATTTCACAGTCTAGTAGTGGTAATATTGCTGCACATCCTAATTGGTAGTGCATGATGTAACATTTCAGTGAAGCTCAAGGTCAGTCTGGGAGAGATAAACGCTTTACTAATTTACCTTTTATCTTTGTGCTTATGTCCACGAATGGCATTCCCAACATTTTACATTTTCATTGTACAAATGTATAGCTAGTGTGTGCTGCAGGGAAACTGGTACAAGAAAAAGGTATTGAGATAGAAGATCGGTGTGTGCGCAACATACATAAGTGTCTTAATGCTGCAGTGAGAAGTACAGCGTGATAGGTGAACTCTTCAACTTTTTTCTTTTTCTGCTTTACAAAAATGTTCTTATTCTTGCTATGCTCTAAATTCAAACGGCCTGAATGTACATATCCTGCAATGTATTTTTATATATTGCCATATGGTATCTAATTGCTTGGTCAATGAAACTCTCCTCTGATAGCGAGTTTAATTAGGGAACAGAAAAACATTGTATTTGTTTTTTCTCAAAACTTAACACTTTTTAGTCCGTTTTCATCTCCTGTGGCAGACTGCTCAGGAATCTGGTTCCGTTAACTGCTAGCAGTCCAACTGTGCGTGTGTGTATGTGTTTTTGTTCGTTTGTTTAGTTTACAGCAAGCTGGAGTTAGAAGGCAGATCTTAAGATGTTCCTGTGTCTGTAAGCCTAAAGGTCTCTTTCAGGAACCACTGCCCCATCGACCAGATGATTTTCTGAATTTGGAGTGTTAGCTTAAACTCTTTTCCTACAGGTGGTCTCTGCAGTCTTTGCAGGACTGGCGCAATATAGTGTTTACCTTGAGATCCGGCTACAGCCTTGAGAGTGGAGTTCGGATGTTTTTAATCATGTGTATTCATTTATTTGAAAGCCCTGCTAAAAGGATGTTGCTGTAAACTAGTCATGAACCAATTATGCCCCTGGGCGAGATGGCTGTGTGAGCCTCCTTTAGAGGCGGTTGAAATTTTCTAAGAAATCCCAAATAATAGCAATTGTTTGACAACGTTTTAATATACTAGTTCATAGTTGGCTACGGCTCAAGTGTCCCTGCCCGTTTTTTTTTTGTCTCCGGTTAAGATTTTAGATCATTCTACCTGGAAGAGTTCAAGCTAGGGACCAACGTTTCGAATGCGCCTTGGAACCTTTTTAAATAGGATTGGATGTGCTCGGATCTAGCGCTAATTAGGTCTGTAAGTCCTAATTATGTTTCTAGTAAGTTTAAAATAGACTTAAATAAACTTACAGTTCATATAATTATGAAGTCCCACACTTCTAGATCCCACCAATTCACATAGCGTTGAATGAATATATATATATATATATATATTTTTTTTTTTTTCATGGTTACCCCCCACTTTTTGCTGATGTCTCACTGTTTTTCTGACTAGTTTGACCTGGATCCTGCTAATCAGGACCCCAGTCACTGTGCTCTCTCCCTAAATTGGACTATGGTAAGTACTTTGGTACCTTCCTAATTGGCTACTGGTGTACCCTGCGAAGTCCCTAGTATATGGTACTCCGGTACCCAGGGCATAGGTACACTGGGGGTCTCCCGTGGGCTAGAGCATGTATTGTCACACATCAGAGACCACTCAAACTGTGACTACAGGTCTGCCATTGCAGCCTGTGTGAGCTGGGACTAGCACCACTCACAGCAGATATGTTTCCTTCTATCTGAGGTCACTGCACTGAAAACCTATAAGTCACCCCTAAGTTAAGCCTTTCAATCCTGACGGCAGGGTGCTTGGTTATAAGTGTGAGGGTGCCCTGCATGGACACCCCCTACAAACTTAGGAGTCGATTCTCCAGGCTTTGTAAATGCGGTCAGCCATTTTATACATATAGTGTACATCAAGTCAATTACAAGATGTCTAACTATATATTGGCTGCACCAAAACCGGTCATGTTTGGTATCAAACATGTTGGATTCCTACCCCCAACACCGAATACAGTGTTGGATGTAGGATCCCATGTACTGGGAGGCTCCCCAAGGGAGCCCCCCCCTGTATTCCTGGTACCAGCCTTTCATGGTCTGACAGCAAGCTAGTCCTGCTGCCGACCACAGACCTGATTCTGCTGCTGAACCAGGCTCGAGCAGAGGAAGATAGAGCAATAGGTTTCCTGACCCAGAGAGTTAGGGCTACCTCCCAGACAGGACTTAGCCTGGTGGTGCTGGCAAGTGCCCCATCCCAGTCCAATACACTGCTTTGACGGGCACATTTGGTGCCCTCCTTGCATACTCCAGTTGGAACCAGTTCAGTGAGCCGTTGGTGCCCGCTCTCGTGTGAAACTGGACAAAGGACATGGGAGTATCCTCCCCTCGGTCCAGCTCCTCCTCTGGGAGGGACCCCTGAATCGGCCTAACCCTTTCCTTTGGGTACTGAAGGGCTTACCTGTGTGTGGCTCTTCATATTCGCCATGGGACAAGGTTCAGATCCGAAACCACTTCTACTTCAACCGTCTGGCCCTCTGGACTTCGTTTGACATTTCTTTGATAACCGAGATTGCATCTGGGTGGCTCCTGCTGCTCCTGTCATCCTGACAGTCTTCTGTGTCATCTGTGCCTATGCTCCATCTATATTGTTCTCCAGGTCTGTGGGCATCAATCAATCAATCAAAGAACTTGTATAGCGCACTACTTACCCGTGAGGGTCTCAAGGCGCTGGGGAGGGGGGTGCTGCTACTGCTCGAAGAGCCAGGTCTTGATGAGCCATCTGAAGGTGAGCAGGTCTTGCGTCTGCCGCAGATGGGAGGGGAGGGTGTTCCAGGTTTTGGCGGCGAGGAAGGAGAAGGATCTGCCGCTGGAGGATGTTCGTTGGATGCGCGGGACGGCGGCAAGGACTAGGCTGGCTGAGCGGAGCTGGCGGACTGGGGTGTAGAAGTTGAGTCTGTTGTTCAGGTAAGCTGGTCCGGTGTTTTGGAGCGCTTTGCGTGCGTGGGTGAGGAGCTTGAAGGTGATCCTCTTGTTGACTGGGAGCCAGTGCAGGTCTCTTAGGTGGAAGGTGATGTGGCTCCGGCGGGGGACGTTTAGGATCAGTCAGACGGAGGCGTTTTGGATGCGTTGTAGTCGTCTCAGATGTTTGGCTGGGATTCCTGCGTAGAGTGCGTTGCCGTAGTCCAGCCTGCTGCTGACGAGGGCTTGGGTCACGTTCTTCTGGTGTCTGTCGGGATCCACTTGTAGATCCTGGGGAGCATGCGGAGGGTGTTGTAGCAGGAGGAGGAGACGGCGTTTACCTGCTTTGCCATGGAGAGCGAGGAGTTGAGGATGAATCCTAGGTTGCGTGCGTGGTCCGTGGGTGTAGCAGCTGTTCCTAGTGTGGTTGGCCACTAGGAGTCGTCTCACGCAGATGGGGTGGGGCTGAGGATGAGGACTTCAGTCTTGTCCGAGTTCAGCTACAGGCGGCTTTTCCTCATCCATTTGGCGACGGCCTTCATTCCCTCGTGGAGGTTGGTTTTGGCGGTGTTCGGGTCCTTGGTGAGGGAGAGGATGAGTTCGGTGTCAGCGTAGGAGATGATGTTCAGGTCGTGCTGGCGGGCCACTTGTGCGAGGGGGGCATGTAGACGTTGAACAGGGTCGGGCTGAGGGATGAGCCTTGGGGTACGCCGCAGATGATGTCAGTGGCTTTGGATCGGAAGGGTGGGAGGCGGACTCTCTGGTTCTGCCAGAGAGGAAGGACGTGGTCCAGTCCAGGGCCTCCTTCTGGATTCCGGCTTCTTGGAGGCGTGTTCTTAGTCTGCGGTGGCAGACCGTGTCGAAGGCGGCTGACCGGTCAAGGAGAATGAGGGCTGAAGTTTCGCCATTGTCTAGCTGGCGTCTGATGTCGTCTGTGGCAGCGATGAGGGCTGTCTCGGTGCTGTGGTTTCGTCTGAATCCGGACTGGGATGGGTCTAGGATGTTGTTGTCCTCGAGGCAGCGGGTCAGCTGGATGTTGGCGATTTTCTCGATGACCTTCGCCGGGAAGGGGAACAGGGAGATGGGCCGGAAGTTCTTGAGGTCTTTGGGGTCCGCCTTGGGTTTTTTGAGGAGGGCGTTGATCTCGGCATGCTTCCAGCTTTCCGGGAATGTTGCTGTGTCGAAGGAGATGTTGATGACCTTCCGCAGTTGGGGTGCAATGGTTGCGTCCGCTTTATTGAAAACATGGTATGGGCAGGGGTCTGATGGAGATCCTGAGTGGATGGAGTTCATAACCTTGGGTGTCTTGTCGTCGCTGACATGGGACCAGGAGGTCAGCTGGTTGGTGCAGCTGGCGCTTGGGGTGGGGTCTGTTGTGGTGAGGGGGGATGAGTTGTTGAGGCTGTCGTGGATGTCGGTGATCTTGCGATGGAAGTAGGTGGCCAGTGAGTCGCACAGGTCCTGCGAGGGCGGGATGTCGTAGGTGTTGGCACTGGGGTTGGAGAGTTCCTTCACTATGTTGAAAACTTCCTTGCAGTCGTGTGCGTTGTTGTCCAGGCGGGCTTTGAAGGAAGATCTCTTGGCTGTTCTGATGAGGTGGTGATGTCTGCAGGTGGCGTCTTTGTGGGCTGCGTGGCTGTCTGGTGTGCGGTCGTGGAGACATTTCTTCTCCAGCTTCCGACATGTGCGTTTAGAGGTTTGGAGTTCTTCGGTGAACCAGGCGGCTTTTTTGCTGGAGTGGTTGATGGAGGGTTTCCTGAGCGGGGCGTCGATCCACTGGAGTTTCGGGCGGCGGTGTCTGAGTCGGTGGGCGGGTTCTGGGCGAGGGTGGGGGTCAGCTGGTCTTCGGTGACTTTGCTCCAGCAGCGGCGGGGAAGCTGTTGGGTGCTGTGGTGCATGGAAGGTTTCTTGAAGTGGATGCAGCGGTGGTCGGTCCAGTGGAGTTCGGTGGTGTGGTTGAAGGCGATGTGGGTGCTTATGGAGAAGACTGGGTTGAGCGTGTGGCCGGCGGCGTGGGTTGGTTCGGTGACGAGTTGTCGGAGGCCGAGGTTGTCGATCAGGGTGGCGGAGTTGGTGTCATTGTTGTTCTTGAGGTGGAAGTTCAGGTCCCCGAGAAGGATGTAGTCCATGGAGGCGAGAGCGTGGGTGCTGGCGAGGTCGGCGATGAAGTCGCTGAAGATGGTCCGGGGCATCTGTAGACGAGTGTTCCTCTAAGGGTGGTGTTTGGGTCGGTGTGGATCCGGAAGTGCAAGTGTTCTGGCGGAGTTGGAGTCATCTGCGAGGGTGTGGACCTGGAGGGTGGACTTGTGGAGGATGGCTATTCCTCCTCCGATTCCGTTGGTGCGGTCTCTGCGGGAGATCTTGTAGCCGTCCGGGATGGCTATGGCGATGTCGGGTGCCGAGGAGTCGGTCCACCAGGTCTCGGGCAGGAAGGCCACGTCTGGGGTGGATGTGTCAAGCAGGTCCCAGAGCTCGACGGCTTGTTTGCGTGCGGAGCGGGTGTTGAGGAGTATGCAGCAGAGGTGGTTGGGTCTGGTCCTTGGAGGTTTGGTGGTCCTGTCGCATGTGAAGTTGCAGGAGTGGCAGGAGGGGGGCCGTGGGTGCGTTTCGAGGTGGCCTGGAAGCATCGGTGGTCTCAGCCGGTGTTGAGAGCGTGGAGAGTGTTGGCGTCATATCGGAGTCTGACATTGTGGCGTGTGCCGGGTCTAGGGGTTCGGGCGTGTGTTCGGCGCGCCCGCGGTCGCCATTTAAGGCGGGGAGGGAAGAGCTGCTGGGAGGCGGGAGCGAGGGGGCGTGGCCGGAGGGGGCAGCGGCGGGATACAGAAGGGAAGAAGGTGGGGGGGAGAGAGAGCTGGACCGGAGCGGTAAAAAAACGGAGCGGGAATCGGCGAAAACACACAGATTTACAGTGACAATAAAAACAGAACAGTAAAAACAGTGCACAGAGCAACCACAGTGACAATAATCAGTACACAGAGCAAACTCAAGGGTCACGGCGGTGAGCAGCGGCAGAAGGGGAGCAGCCGGCGCAAACTCGCGCACGAGGCAGGAGCAGGCAGTCAACTGGTGGAGCTGTTCGGCTGCAGGGGGGGTCATCTGACCTGCAAGCAGGGTCAGGGGTCATCACAGACATCTGAAGGAATCTCCCTTGTAATGAAGGAGCCACTCCCCTGCATCTGCAGGCACCGCAACAAAGCTGGCCGGTCTGCTGCTCCTGAGCCCCCACGGACTCTGAAAGGTTGAGCAACATAGGTGGTGGGTTTGCAGCTCCCTCGAGGCCTTCACTGTCTTCACAGCAAGTTTAAAGCCAGTATCCCTTGTCGGAACTGCTGGAGCAATACCTCTGGGCACTGCATCGACTTGCCATTGCCAAGGCTTGTTGACTCTCTTCTCCAGAGATCTTCGGGCTCCAAGAAGCTCTAGCATCTTTTGCTTCCAAGATCTTCGTCCTCCCCGCATCCTCTGCACCGTGGTCCTGCATTGTTGGTGAGCTGCTCCAGGTCCTCTTGCGACTCCTGTGCCTTCGACCTGTGGGTCCTCTTGAGGGTCTTCTTTGGCTCTAGTGTGCTCCTCTGCTTGCTCAGTGCCATCTCTGACTCTCCTGCACTTGGTGAGTCCCTTGAACCTTGCTGGTCTCACCACTGCACCTTATCTGTTTTCCTGGTGTCTGTTGCTGCTGCCAAGGCTTGTTGGTGCTCTTACCGGACACTGACCCCCTGGTTCTCGATTTCCCAAGTGGAACAGCTTGTGAATGGCTCCTGGTCCTCCACAGCATCTCCTGGTCCTCCACAGCATCGCCTGGTCCTCCACAGCATCGCCTGGTCCTCCCAGCTGCAGCGACATGGTCACAGTCAATTCTCCTGCATCTTCCATCTCGGGTGGTCACTGGTCACCCGTGCCTCCTGGTCACTCCTGAGTGGCATAGACCCTGTCCTGTCTGCTTGCAGGTACTCTGTCAAGAATCCACCCTGGGATTCCACCGAACTCTTTCACCTTCGCCAGCGGCATCTTCACTGAAATCCTCCATTGTGGTCTACTGCAGTTTCCAACATCAGTTCACACCTATGCACTCAGCTTCCACGGTGTAGGTATCCTGGTTTCCGGGGTATGCACAGGTGGGGTGACTCTCCAACCTTCCATATTCCATGGGATTTCTTTAGGGCACCCTGGGAAGGGTGCTTCTGCAAAACTGCAACCGCAACTTCCCCATTGATTAGCATTGACTACACTGCTGTGTTTCCACTCTGCACGTGGCCTCCCTGGGGTTCCTGGGTGCCTACCTTGGTTGGCTCCTTGGGTCCCCAGCTGTTCTAAGTCTTCTGGGTCCAGTCTCTTCTTTGGTCGCAGTTCGCATTCCACGTTATTAGTATATAGTTCGGGCTTCCCCTGGGGACTACCGTGTATTTGTGCTACGTACCTGTTCTCCTTTTGAAATATTGTGTGTATAATGTTTATATCTCCGGGTAGGAGATACACCAATGTGTTAGTGAGTGTATAATAAATTTCACTATTTATATACCTACAATGTGTGGTTCTTTGTTTAACCTACACTATAAGATTAGAACTACGGTTAAACTGTTAAAACAAGCTTCTTAACACTCCTTCAAGGCAAGACTGAAGGCTGCTCTCCACAGCTACCACTTAGAGAGGTTTCTAAGGTTGAATAATACCACTAAAATCACAATAAGGGTGGTCTGCATTAGCGCAGGGTGCTTCAATTAAATAAGTGTGCACCACATACCAAGCCAGCCTCCTACATGCCCTCTTAGAATACATTGCCTAATGTCATTTTAATTAGTTGTGTGCAGAATTTGCGTTATTTGCTTTCACATAATTCCGCACAATTTTGTCAGTTTCTTCAAATGTGTCATCTCTTCATTTTGCAACATAAGTTAGTGCGAAATTGTCAAATGGTGGTGTGAGGATGCATTTAAACAAAGCACCTCAAACAGCCACTTGAATTCTGCTTCTTACTGCAAATGTTGCATTGGAGGTTATTGTTTACCACACATAGCGTGCAATTATGTGAAGTGGATTCATTTAGTAAATTCATAAAATGTAAATGTATCCCTGACCTAATTCAAATTGATCTTTAAAGATAGAAGGATGCAGGCCAGTAAAAACTTAGGTTTGACATTTTCCAGTGTGTGTGTTTATTTTGCTATGGGATGATATGGTGAGTGGTTTGAGTGTCTATCCGTAGATCCAGCATACCTATGAGACTTGATCCCTATTCACAGTAACAACAGGCTTACTTTCACAACTTGTAGGGCAACATCTGATAGAGAATTCTAGCCACAGATTCAGACTGGATCTGGAAGATTTTTTGTGAGCAGTACCCTTGTGCACCAGTAGATTGCGTTGATTGGCTCTGCGTCAGTCATGTGTGTCATCTGCGCCCGAACTGACATTGCAGTGCCTATATAGTCTGCACCCAGGCATGCTGACGTCAGTTCATTTCTTTCCGCGCCAGCCAGTGCTGATCTGGAGAAGAGCTACCTGTCTGTTTTTTTACAGTTTTTGTTTTTAATGTTTTGTCGTCTATCTTTGAGGCTTACTTCCTGGTGTGTGTCGGATGTCATCGTGCAAATCGGGTTTTAAGCCCTGTGGTGCCTGTCGCCGACCGATGTTGGTGACGGACCCGCACCTCGTTTGTCTTTAGTGTCTGGAGTACAACACCAAGTCGAGTTCCGATTGCTGGGCCATGGTCCCGGAAGACTGGAGAGAGCGGTCCCTGAAGCTGCTAGTGATCCGATATGTGACTCCGCAAAAGTAGAGAACCCGGCCAAGAAGGTGGTCTTGGGATCATTCACGAAGTCCGAAGTCGTCCTCTTTCCATTCAAAGTCCTCAGGTAGGAGGCACAAAAAGAAGAGCAAGAAGTCGAAGTGCTCTTCGACTTCTCCTCGTCAGTTGGCCAACAAGATGAGGAAGCCTCTGCATTCTAGGTCTCTTTCCCGGGAACATGCATCTGGGTCAACTCCGTGACTCCCTGAATTTCCAAAGGCTGTATTGACCCCCGCCAAACAGAAAAAGTTCTATGAGGCCCTGGTGCCTTTTATTTGGGCAGCCAAACCCTGTCGATGTGCCAACAGGCCCGCGGGGTCGGAAGGGGGCCCATCTGGTTCCATGCTAGCAGCTCCAGCTGTGGCTCCAGTGGGACCCCAGGGATCCATTCCTGGATGTGGACCGTTGCCGGGTGTGCCATCTCAACCTTCCCCAGCACCGATGCCGATGCTCCCGACACTGCCACCCCTATTGTCATTCCAGACTCTAACACAGAGCCAGAGAGGCATTGCCCAACGCAGACTGGAGCCTTGCCTCTTAGGTCAGAGACTGTGCCTTATTTTCATTGACTTGGGCTTGGAAGACTGGAAGGGGTCACTAGACCCTTTACAATAAAAGCCCTATGAGGAAGAACAGTGTGGGCTGGTGTTAGGACCTGGGTGAGGCCAGCAACCTGGATATGTTTTGTCCCCCTACCATGTCAAGGAAGTAGTGAACTTCTCACGCAATGGTGGTGCGAAAGGAGACTAAGGTTCTTGACTTTCAGCTATCCACGGTGGCAGTCGAGACTAATCACTTGACAGCGGTACTGCAAGCGGGTGTCACCATGTCGGAACCCTTACTCACATTCAGTGACACCCTCACTCACTTCCTGTTGGGTACCTGCTGCAAATCCAGCACAGGAGCTCCTGTGAATAGGAAGATTGACCGCCATCGCCCGTACCTGGGATCAAACCTACTTATGCAGCACCCTACCACTGAGAGCTTGGTGGTCCAAGCCTTCACCTCTCAAGGCACTTTCCCTACTGATCCCTGGGATAGGAAATCCATGAACCTGGACTAATTTGGGAAGAAGATATTTTTCTTCTACCAACCCGGCATTGTGGTCTATGAACAGTGCATGCCTTTTGGGCCTTTATTCCCACACTTATTAACAATGCAGTTGCTCAAGTGCTGGCACAGGTCCCGGAGGATGCCCAGCCTGTACTCTTTCCAAGCTGTAACCGACGTGAGAGATGCTGCAAAGTTCACTATTCGATACAGACTTGACACGATCGACTCGCTAGGCAGAACAGTTTCCATGACAGTGGCTCTCCAACGCCACACCTGGCTGAGGACAACTGGCTTTTCGGGTGATGCCAAAGATTTCCTTATGGAGAGCGCTTCGATGGCACTCTTCTCTATGGAGACAAGGCAGAATCGGCTCTCGAGCGCCAATTCTCTCCCAGCCACCCTGCTGTGCAGGCTCTCCAGCCTCTGCGTGGCAAAAGGCGTTGTACCCACTGACCTCGTGGGTCAGGTTGCAGCGGTTTGGCCAGTCCGCCAGCTGCCTTTCTGCAACCGCCTTCAAACCCTCCTAGTCTGCCCCATTACCACCATGAGCGCCCAGTTGGCATCAGACAGGTGGGTTTTACAGATTGTTCGAAAGGGTTACTCCCTCCCCTTCAAGACTACCCTCCCCCTACGCCACAATCTCACGACTGGCTGACGGATGATCTGTCCCTTCTCCTCTGCTCTTTTGGCCAAGGAAGCCATAGAGAGGGTTCTGGAGCCAGAAGTAGACTGTGGTTGTTCCAGCTGCTTTCTGGTTCTCAATCTCTTCCTCATAAAGGAGAAATTCATAATGGTTGTTAGCTCAGGTCTGGTCTGCCCTGGACTCAAGAGGCTGGATGGTAGCGTTGAACTTCTAGGATGCTTAATTTCATATACCCGTCCTACCTGCCCACCAACACTATCTACAGTTTACGGTAGGCTGCATGCATTTTCAGTTTCCCTTGCTTCCTTTTGGACTTACCATTGCCCCCTCGGGTGTTCACCAAGGTTATGGTGATGGCTGCAGCTCATCTGCGGAGGTCCGGGGTGCGAGTCTTCCCCTACCTCAATGACTTGCTACTGAAGGTGGGCTCCCCCCAGGATGTCGTCACACCCCTCCAGACTACGGCAAACCTTCTGCTCTCACTGGGGTTCACTTTCAACGTGTCAAAGTCACACCTGACGCCCTCTAAGATGCTCCCTTCCATCTGAGCTGTTCTGGACACAGTGCAGTTTGTGGCTTATCCTCTCAAAAGGCAACACCAGGATATTCAGACTACGAAACCGATATTTCAGCCCTTCTTGGGATTCTGTGAGACTGACTCTGAGGCTGCTGGGCTACAGGGCTTCTTGCATCCTGCTGGTGAGAGATGCCAGATGGCACATGCAGGCTCTGCAGTGGGACCTGAAGTTCCAGTGGGCACAGCATCAAGGGAATCTCTCTGACCTGGTCAAGAGCTCGGAGGGAACTGCGAACGATCTGCAGTGGCGGCTAACAAACTTCAATTGGATCAGAGGTGACTCCTCTACCTTCCCAATCAGATCTCATGGTAGTGACAGATGTATCCCTCCTCGGATGGGATGGCCATCTGGGGGAGGTGGAGATCAGAGGACTGTTCTCCCCTAGAATCCGGACTCCACATCAACCTGCTGGAACTCAGTGCGATCTGACTGGCATTAGGGGTTAGCTGGTACAAGTGTTCACAGACAACACCACTGCCATGTTGTACTGCAACAAACAGGGTGGGGTGGGGTTGTGGAACCTTTGTCAAAAACCCTATGCCTCCGGACATGACTAGAAGATCAGGGCATATCCCTGTTGGTTCATCTCCTGACATGTTCTCTGAACGCCAGAGCAGACAAACTCAGCCAACAATGCCTAGCAGATCACGGATGGCTTCTACATCCATATGTGGCGCAAGGTCTCTTTCAACAGTAGGGAAAGCCTTGGTTTGATCTTTTTGTCTCTGCCGAGAATGTGCAATGTCAGCAGTTTTGCACGGTGAGGTTTCCAAGGCAGCACTCGCTCGGAGACGATTTTTATCTCGAGAGGAGCTAACCAGAGTTGTCAAGAACATAAAAAAACAACCGGGCCCAAGTCATCATTGTGACTCCGACTCCCAAGCTACCGAGCATTACTGCCCCTTCGGGAAGATCTTCTGCCGCAGCAGCAGGGAAGGATTCTCCACCTAAACCTGTCCACTCTCTTCTTGCGTTGCAACAGTTCACAGCTTTTGCCCTTCCTCTCGAAGTCTGTTTTGTCATCTTGCCAGCTAGGCGTCCCTCCATCAAGACGGTGTACGCCTGCCGCTGGAAAGAATTTGTGGCATGCTGTGCAGAAAAATCAGTTGATCCCCTTTCTGCCCCTCTTTCTGAAGTTCTGCTTTTCGTTCGTTCTCTTGCCCAGACGGGCTCTTCTCTGGGCAATATTAAGGCTGTTTTTCTGCCAGTTCTGCCTTCTTGCAGTTGCCTGATCAACCTTCTTTGTTCAAGTCCTCTATTGTACATGGTTTCCTCAAGGGTCTTAGTCATCTCTTTCCTCCCTCACCATTCATTATGCCACAGTGGGACCTTAATTTGGTTTTGACTTTTTTGATGTGTGCTCCTTTAGGGTTTCTGCACAATTGTCCCCTCAGGCTTCTCACCTTGAAAACAGCCTTCCTTATGACAATTACATCTGCCCGCAGAGTTAGTGAGCTGCAGGCCTTATCATTTTAACTGACTTAACTCTGTCTATCTTGGCAAGGTGGTGCTTCGCGCAGTGGCCTCCTTTCTACCAAAAGTGGTCACCCCTTTTCATGTAGGCCAATCTATCACCTTGCCTACCTTTTTTTATGCTCCTCCACTTCCCTCTAAAGAAGAGAAGGAACGACTCCATCATGTGGACCCAAAAAGAGCGTTTTCTATGCCTTGACCACACACAAGAGTTCCAGGTGGATGCCCAACTCTTCGTGGGGTATGTTGGCTCTAAGGAAGTTCGGGCAGTGCATAAGCGGACCATCTGCAGATGGGTCATGCTCTGCAATAAAATCTGCTATGCACTGGCCAAGAAGCAGCCTCCTGAAGGTTTGCGGGCTCATTCCACCAGAGCTAAAGCGCCCCCACTGTGTTAGCATGAGGAGTTCCAATCCTGAATATCTGCCAGGCATCAAAGTGGGCTTCCCTGCACATGTTCACTAAACGTTACTGGCTGGACAGTTAGGTCCACAGGGATGAGCACTTTACTCGTTCGGTCTTGAAGGATTTTCTCATTTGAAATTAGTTGGCAGACGCTCCTCGGGTGATGGTATTGCTTGGGTATCTATTCAAAAGGTAAGGAATCTGAGGCTAGAAGTCTCTATCAGAGGAACAACTTACTTTTCTTCGCTAACGCCTTATCTGGTAGAGACTATATCTAGTTGCAGATTTATACCAACCCACTCATCCTCCCCGCTCTGCAAACTGATTTTTAGGCACAGGGATGACCCCTTTCAGGACCCTAGTTTTGACACTTTAGTGGTCAGTGTTCTTCATTGCGCCATGCTTCTGACGTGGAAAGTTGTGAAAAGTAACTGATGTTAGAGTGCTAGGGTGACACCTATATAGATACTGCAACGTCATTTACGGTGCGGATGACACCCACGATGGATGCGGAGCCAATGGAAGCCACCTACCAGCACGCTGAGGTACTGGTCACGAAAAATCTTCTAGATCCAGTCAGGTGCCTGAGGAAATTCAAGAGGTAAGGAATCTGCAGCTAGATATAGTCTCTACCAGATAACAGCCCTACCAAAGGTAAGTAATTTGTTCTTTTGTGCCTCTTAGGATGAAAATCTGAATAATAATCCCCATACGAGTAAATACTTAGCTAATACTCGTAATGATCTTTCCCATTCACGCATTTTGTCAGTGGTCCTATTCCAAGCGTGAGCCTGAGGATTAAGGGTTGGTTTTTAACGAAGACTGAATTTGACTCTTTTAGTGGATCTGACAGGACTCCCTCCTTAAAGGCTCTACATATAATTTTTTGCCAGCAAAGGTTTAAGTATAGTTCAGCATTTTCAATTATTATTTTGGAGGACACTGTGCCGTCTAGGCCGCCTGCACGTTCAGTGATCTTTTATACTCTGTTGAACTAACCTTCTCCAGATTGAGAAGTCCTGTTAGGCAATTATCATTAACACTTGGAGATTCCAATGAAAGGGTGGCTTCTGATGCAACCCACATTAAGTAGTATGATATAATTTCAGCACCTCCTTTTGCTCTAATTATCCAAATGTTATCCTTCCTAGAACTTTGTATCTTTAGGAAGGAAATATCAGATGGAGGTACGTCTGATTCTGATTTGCAGGACAACTCTATCTCAAATAAAATTCTCCATATAAAATGTTCTCCAAATGTTTAATTTTAAGTTCAGGGTTAGGTACTTTGAACCATTTCTTAATATTCATATACATTTCAAATTAGTCCATGTAATTCTTTATTGAACCACTTTTGAGATGGACTGTTCATTGTTTTTCAATTGAGCTCGATCCTCACAAATGTTTACCTCTCCAATCACGTACACTTTTATGTGATTCAACATTAGAGTGGAGATCCTTGCCCAAGTTCAGTAGGTGGTAGGCTGTTCTTCACGATGTTAATATCATTTTGGACTATATTTTGTTTTCTTATTTTTTTTTTCTTTAATGTCTGCTGCGTTTTCAAAAGTTATAAATTCCAGAAAATTGGCTATTGATCTTCTCTCAATGGTTGTATCTCTGATTGGGTATCACAAGGAAACACAGATGTGCGTTGGGTGCAAGATCATATGTAGAAAGGAGTATTTTTCGAAGGTTGTGCAAATGTGTGTCACACTCTTGTAGGACTCTCACAGGATATTAGGTATACCTTTTGAGACCCTGAAAGGTCCTTGAATACTCACACCTACCTTAAACCACTCAAACTCTTTCCTGTCATAGCAGTTCATCAAACCGTCACTCATGTATATCGGCCTCTTTCCACTAAAAACCTTGCTTCAAAAGGTATTTGAAGTTTCCATTCTACAACTTCTTCCCCATTTGACCCCTTACGAATTTAAGTCATTAAGACTACCTGTAGGAAAAGATTTTAAAGTAACACTCCTAATTCATAAAATCATCTGGTCTTTGGGGCCAGAGTTCATGTGAAAGATCCTTAAGAGTTACAGATATGGAAACATCTTAAGATCTGCCTTCTAAACCAGGCTTGCTGTAAAAAGCAAAAGAAACACTCACACACTGGGTGGCGGACTCCTAACAGTTAATGGAACCCGATTAATGAGTAGTCTGCCACAGGAGAAGAAAATGTTAGTTTTGAAAAAAATAAAACCTTTCCGTTCCCTACAAAACTCGCTATTATTATAGTCACTCATGGGATTCTGATGCATGACATTTGGTAGGGCGCAGCTAATGCCTCATGTCATGCTTATAAGTAAGGAATATGAAGAAAATTCAGATTCCTCTGTCATCAAACTCTTCCTCATTCCCAAATGGTTTGGAGTTGCCCCCACTAGCAGACAAGATCAAATAAATTTTCTCAAAAAGAATGCTGTCCCTTTGAGAAAGTAGGAGTGTTCTTGCATCTCCCTGTGTTTGTGATACCCATCCATGTGTATGGTTGGCAGCAGCTTCCTTAACCAACCCAACTTTTTCCACTCTTTTGGCAGTGGGGTAGGGCGCAAGGATTGCCTTCTCAGGGGGTTTCCACTTTTCAGAGCAGATTTTTTTGTTCATTTTCATCTTTAGAACATTATAGATATGTTTTTCAAGTAAATTGTTTTTTATAGAAATTGCCTCCCTCAGCAGTGTATGCCATTCCCAACTGGCTTCAAGCATCGCATTATAATAGATAGGCTTTCTGAGGGTCTACAGCATAGAAATTCTTATGTCTGGTGAACCGGCATTTGGTGAGTACTTGTGTTTTCCGAGGTCTTCTGTCGGTGTCCAAGAAAAGGCCCCTACTAAAGGAGACCTCGAACTTCATATCAGTTCGGAAACTGTTGCACCTGGGTAAGTGAGAGTTAAGACACAGTATCTGAGTCAGAGCACCTATGGATACCAGTAAGAGAGTTACTGCCTTCTACCATGAATTTGTAAGTAACTCACAGTGGGAAACACAAAATTGTGAGACTTTGGGTCTGTGGAACTCCTCAACATTTTCACATTTGCCAGCAGTGGTTTTGCTTTTTCAGAACCAACCAAACTGGCCTGAGACCTCTTGGCTTGATCAGGATACCTGAAACAAATTCTCCAAAGTTGGATGCTGGGGTTTCTGCCATATTCCTCACTTCTGAACTTAAGTTTGTCTCCATCCAGGGTCCTGGCACCTGTTAGTTGCATTTGTGATATCTTAGCCGAGTACTTCTGAACTGAAAATCCACTAAAGGAAAAGCAACAAAACCACCATCCACCTACTCTTGAATTCAGAACCTGCTCCTAGTTTTATTGTCTTCTCCCAAGCATACAAAGAAAAAAAGAAACTGAATGAAAAGAAGATGAGTAGCAGAAACTTTGTACTGGATAATTTCCCTTTTCCTCCCATCATAATTTAACACAAACCGTTAGAAAGAAATCAATACCAGACTGTTAGCTCAGAAGTACAGTGAATTATAAAAATAATGGGCAGTAGTTTGAGGAGTCACAATTTTGCAGAGACCCCCGTGACCAGTGTTTTAATACCCTAGGAATGGGCTCTGGTAGCTCTCACTGCATCTAAGCCAGGTGATGCGTTACCTTCTCCAAATTTAGGTCAAATACTGATTGTCTTTTTAATAAGCGTGCAAGTGCCCAGACCTGTTTTTTTTCATGATAACCACTACTTCTTCATTTCTTTTTTTGCCCACTCTCCATTTTTTACTCAATGAATAATGTTTGCTTGTCCCAGGAAAGAGATGGAGCATCATAATCATTCAGCCAAGTTGACAAAAATGTTTACTGATTCATTTAGGCAGCCCATCTTTTTATTCCAAATCTTGGGATTATGTAGTTAATTTTAGACACTCAACATATAGATATCCCATTGGCTCCATAAAACTTGATTATTCTTTATTCCATCAAGTATCAACGCATTGCATTCCTTTCTGCTGAGGAACTTCAGGGCTACTCATGTCATATTAAGGTGTAGTCCAATATACAGAGTCAATTTTCATGATATGAAAATACATTCTTCAATGTAATCTTGCATTTCTTGGTATGAATTGAGTTCTTCAAAATAATGTTCATCTCATTTAAAAATCCTGCTGTGTTCTACCCTGAATGAGGACTGCTTCTGCAAACTGGCATATTTTCTCCCAGAAGCAGGAGTGAGTTGTGACTTGTTCTGCCGGTTTAGCCAGCCACAGAGAGAACATGGAGACCTGTGTTGTGGTTAGACTGTATTGAGAGGCTTATACTGAACTGAGTTCAGTAACTTCTGAACTTTATGTAACTTGCAGCTGAACCGTGATTGGTGCTGCACAGATGCCTTAACCCAAGGTTAGCTCACCAAGAACACGAAGAAAGAAGGAGGGAGAAAGACGAGAAGAAAGGGCCCAGGAAGACAGAAAAGGGTAGCATGAGAAAAGAAGCATGAATTAGAGAGATTGCTTTAGAGAATAAGAAGCTCATGACGGCAGCATGAATAGCTACATCTCGTTGAAAAGCAGTTCTACTAACAACACTCAAAAGTACTTTCCAAGGTTCCCAAAGAACCTTTGCACATCATGTGAAAGCGTAAGATATGTTAGAATAGTTTGCGAGTTTTGAGATTGCTTGTAGAGCTCAGGTTTTTAATTATGTGTCTGAGGCAGCTACATTAATAAGTTGCTTGCATATGGAAGACATTGCAGTCTTCGGAAGGATGCCTTTGTTTGAACAAATGAATTCTGTGTGAACGAAGGAACTCTAATTAAAGGGTTTGGACTGAAGTCCACAAAAAATCGCCAAAGGTTTAAAGACCGCTGGAGAAGAGGTATTATCCATTTGAGACCTGGCTTCAAGGTGTGGTGTATAATTAGAATGGTGGCTAAGTATTTACGTTCTCTTAACCAGTTAAAGGTGACCGCGAAACCCAAGGATAAGTGAGCTTACCCACATACCTGTCAGGTCTGACTATAGAATCAAGAGAAACCTGCATCAGTTGGTTGGCAAGTGATAAGTTAACAGAGGGCTGGAGTGGCCTGACTTTAGGCCAGCGGGAGGCTGACTGGTTCCTAACTGGAGAGTAAGGTCCAGGGCACTAACCAAGGTCCCAAGGACAGAAAGGGAATTGTGTTCCTAGTGAGGAACAACAGAAGAAGGGAGGACATAAAGGTTCTTCCAAGCCTAAAGTGGTTGCTTGTTTTAAATGTCACAAGGAGTGGCATTACATGCTTGACTGCCAGGTGAAACATGCTGTACCTGCTTCACCCATGATAGTGAGTTTGTTGACTAGTTGAACTTGAAGACAATTCACCCAAGCACAGTAGTGTTTGTGTTGGAAGCTAGTATCAATCAAGGTGTGGTTCCTGCCCTGACAGAATCAGGAGCTTATAGACCTATGGTTGAGAGGAAGTATCTCAAACCAGAGGCTTAGCCAGTGGAGAGTACATCTAGTATCCAATTGCCTGAGTTGAGGTAGAAATTAGCAGCTAGTAGGCCATGGTTGATGTAGCGGTGAAAGAGAAGCAAAATACTGGATTTCTCTTGAGCAAATTATTTAATTTCCCCTGGTTTATTACCGGGACAGGAAGCCTAGATGGTATGGACCACATCAGCCTTGTTAACCAGAGCACAGGCAACAATTTAGTCTTGGGAGGAAAAGACTTTTCCAGATTTGCCTAGACCAGAAGAGGAAAGTAAATGTCCCAGTCATGACTCTGAAAAGACACTGGCCAAGGCATCTTTGTCTCTGCTTCAAACTGAGTGAAGGATGAGATGCCCAAAGTGTACTAGGAGTCTAGATTACTGGCAGAGATGCAGGGAACGTTAGCTGGTGGAGGGCCGTCCCATGAGGAATTACCGGTGTTGGAGGTTTGATTCCATGCACTGGAGGGGTCCTCCGGGAAGCCCCCAGTACTCCTGGTAACCGCCTACCAGGGTCTGCCAGCAAGCTAGTGCTGCTGCCGACCACAGATACGATTCCGCTCCACTGCTGGTGAGCTGAGCTGAGCTTGAGCAGGGGAAGGTAGAACAATAGGATCTGAAAGAGACACGTTAGTGATAGATTCCTTACCTTGGAATATCCCCAGGCGTCAGACTGGATCCGGAAACTTTTGCGTAGCAATACCTCTGCCCGTCGGTAGGCGTCGTCTGCGGCTCCGCGTCCGTCGTCGGTGTCGTTAGCGCCAGAATGACGTCGCCGGAGTACTAAGCCGCCGCCCTCGCGCGCTGACGTCAGTTCTTCTTTTTTCCGCGCCAGGTAGCGCAGATCCGGAGAAGCTCTACTCCTTAGTCACTTTTTGACTAAACTTTTTTGATCTTTTGATCTGTTTTTCTCGAGTACCTCGACTCCTACGGTGCCGGTAGGGATGCCCGGGTTCAAACCCTGCTCCAAGTGCAGCCGACTGAAGTCGGTTACCAACCCCCATCGCCGGTGTCTTCAGTGTCTAGGCCTCGATCACGACGACAGAACCTGCTCCGACTGCCGGGCCCTGATATCTAAGGCTAGGCGGGAGCGGTCCCGAAAGCGGCTTGAGCTCCGGCAGTCAGCCCCGTGCCGTTCAAGGTCCCGGTCCCACAGGAGGTCGAGGGACCGGTCGCGTGGTCGGAGCCCTTGTAGCTCCAAGAGTCGGCATCGGTCTTCAGGATCCAGGCCCTCAGGTAAGAGGCATGAGAGGTCGGAAAGGCGTCATCGTTCTTCCGACCCACCTCGACGCTCGCGCGACGCGGCCGGGGGTTCGGGTGACACCACCTACGCGCCTCCGACGGAGTCGCGGGCGTCGCAACCTGCCCCATACCTTCCTGTCCCTGGGCACGATGCGAAGCCAGAGGAGATTGAGCGGTACCTCATGGCCATGAGGTCTCTCCCTTCTCCGCCGGGCTCCGTGGCGCCTTCGGGCCCAGCGGTCTCGGCTGGAGGGCCTAGCGGGTCGGGGGCTTCGGCCCCGACGCCGTCGGGTGCTTCGGCCCCGGCGCTGCCGGCGACTTCGGTTCCGGCGCCTCAGGCCCTCACTGGATCCGGATCCAGGTCGTCGCCGGTCGACCTCATGACCTCACCGGCGCCGCTTAAGGGCGACACCGTCCCCGATCCTGCCCTTGATTCGGTTCCGGCGCCGCTCTCGACGTCGTATGGAGACTTTTACTTCCACGAACCGGCCCCATCCGTTGAACCTGAATTTCAGGTAATGGGTGACGAGGGAGATTGGGAGGGGTCTGTGGACCCTCTGCCACAGGAGTGCCAGTCTCAACAGGACTGGACATATGAGCTTGGGGATGGCAGTGGAGTGGAAACTTCGCCAGACACTGGTTTTGTCTCCCATCCAACCGTGGCTACGGAGGAGGGGGCTGCCTACAGTGTAGTGTTGACGCGAGCAGCCAAGGCATTGGGCCTAGAGCTCCCCGACGCGGCCGTGAGGTCTAACCTCCTCACTGAGGTCCTTAAACTGCAGGCAAGCTCGGCTGAGCCTCTGCTGCCGTTTAATGAGGCCTTGTGTGACGTTCTTTTGGGCACTTGGTCCAAGCCCGCTACAGGTCAGCTTGTAGATAGGAACGTGGCCAGACGCTACCGCCCGGGCGACCCTTGCTTCTTGTCCACCCACCCCACCCCCGAGAGCCTGGTCATCCAGGCCTCTACTTCCCAGACTGCATTCCCAACGGCTCCGCCCGATCGGGAATCCAAGAGGTACGAGCAATTCGGTAAGAAGGTGTTCTCGTCCCTGAGTTTGGGACTGCGGTCAGTCAATACCGCATGCCTCTTGGGCCGCTACACCCACACTCTGTGGGACACGGTCGCGGACGTGCTGCCACAATCTCCGGAGGAGGCCCAGACTAAACTTGCCCAAGCCCTTGCTGAGGGTCGAGATGCAGCGCGCTATTCCATCCGGTGTGGGCTGGATACCACGGACTCACTGGGCAGAGCGATGGCAACGACGGTGGCGGTTCGACGCCACGCCTGGTTGAGGACCGCCAACTTTTCGGCTGATGTCCAGGCCACCCTTCTGGACATGCCGTTTGATGGCCGTCGCCTCTTTGGCGACAAGGCAGACCATGCGCTTGAGCGTTTTAAGGACTCCAGGGCTACCGCCAAGTCCTTGGGCCTCTCGGCCCCACGCCAGCAAACTGGTGCCTTTCGCTTCTTTCGTGGCCAAGGAAGGGGCGCTCCGACACGTGCTGCCAGCCACGCACTGCAGGCTACTAGACAGCTCAGTGGCGGCCATGGAAACCGCCGTGGCGGCAGTCGGGGACAACGGCGAGGCCAGTCCACACCTTCCCCTGCAGCACCCGCTTCAAAACCCTCCTAGTCCGTGCTTTCAGGCCCATGTGACGCCAGTGGGGCGCAGGGTTCGCCATCACCTCTTCCACTGGCGCACTGTCACGTCGGACATGTGGGTGCTGCAAATCGTCCGAAGGGGCTACTCCCTCCCCTTCGAGGCGACCCCTCCAGCCATGCCACCGCAATACCACCACGTGTCAGGGGATCACTTGCAACTTCTGCAAGAGGAAGTTACGGCCCTCTTGGCCAAGGGGGCCATTGAGCGCATTTCTGGGCCAGAAGTAGGGTGTGGTTGTTACTCCCACTACTTTCTGGTACCCAAGAAGGGCAAAGGGGGCCTACGCCCTATCTTGGACCTACGGAACGTCAACGGCTTCTTCCGGAAGGAGAAGTTCAAGACGCTGACTTTGGCTCAGGTCTTAGCTGCCCTAGACCCAGGAGACTGGATGGTAGCGTTGGACTTGCAGGACGCCTATTTCCACATCCCCGTCCTGCCGGCCCACCGGCGTTACCTGCGGTTCACGGTAGGCCACGAGCACTTTTAGTTTAGCGTGCTCCCCTTCGGCCTTACAAGCGCCCCAGGGGTGTTCACGAAAGTGATGGCGGTGGTCGCAGCTCATCTGCGCAGGTTAGGGGTTTCAGTCTTCCCCTACCTCGACGACTGATTGTTGAAGGCGGGCTCTACCCAGACAGTCGTCAGCCACCTCCAGACTACTGCCGACCTCCTGCACCTGCTGGGGTTCTCCATCAATGTGCCGAAGTCACACCTGTGTCCCTCTCAGAAGCTCCTCTTCATCGGAGCGGTTCTAGACCCGGCGCAGTTTCGGGTTTATCCTCCCGAACAGCGGGTTTGGGATATTCAGGCTCTGATTCCGATCTTTCAGCCTTTATCCCGAGTCTCGGTCAGGTTGACGCTGCAGCTTCTGGGGCTGATGGCCTCCTGCATTCTTCTGGTGCATCACGCTTGGTGGCGGATGCGGGCTCTGCAGTGGGACCTGGAGTTTCAGTGTGCCCAGCATCAGGGCAACTTGTCCGACCATGTCTTGATCTCGGAGGGCACTGCAAGACCGTTGCAGTGGTGGCTCACGGACCGCGATTGGGTTAGCAGATCCCTCTCCCTACCTCAAGCGGAGCACGTAGTTGTGACGGATGCGGAGATCAGAGGCCTCTGGTCTCCGGCAGAGTCCAAGCTCCACATCAACCTTCTGGAGCTGCGGGCGATCCGACTTGCACAGAAGGCATTCCTCCCCTCTGTCCGGGGGAGTGTAGTCGAGGTGTTCACGGACAACACCACCGCCATGTGGTACTGCAATAAACAGGGTGAGGTGGGGTCGTGGACTCTCTGCCAGGAGGCTCTGCGCCTCTGGCAGTGGGTGGAACATCAGGGTGTTACCCTGGTGGTTCAACACCTGGCAGGTTCTCTGAACGCCAGGGCGGACGAACTCAGCCGTCGGTGCATGATGGATCACAAATGGTGTGTGAACTCGGACGTGGCGCAAGGCCTCTTTCAGCAGTGGGGAGAGCCTTGGTTAGATCTGTTTGCCACAGAAGAGAATGTGCAATGTCCTCAGTTCTGCGCGTTGGAATTTCCAAGGCGGCACTCGCTCGGAGACGCTTTTCGTCGTCAGTGGAGTTGCGGTCTATTGTACGCCTTTCCGCCTATACCACTTCTGTCCAGAGTGCTGAAGAAGATCAGGCGTGACTGGGCCCAGGTTATCCTTGTGGCTCCGGACTGGGCACGAAGATTTTGGTATACAGAGCTACTCAGCATGTCTGTCTATCCCCCGATTCGTCTGCCTCTTCAGGAGGACCTTCTGTCACAGCAACAGGGGACGGTCCTCCACCTGAACCTGTCCAGTCTCCACCTCCAAGCTTGGAGATTGAGCGGCGACAGTTGAGGCCATTTGACTTACCTCCTGAAGTCTGTAATGTCATTCTGGCAGCCAGGCGTCCCTCCACAAAGTCGCTATACGCCTGCAGGTGGAACAGATTTGTGGCATGGTGCACAGCAAAGGCTGTGGATCCACTCTCTGCCCCTCTTTGAGGTTCTCCTCTACCTTCTTTCTCTGGCCCAGCAGGGCTCTGCTCTGGGCACTATCAAGGGCTACCTTTCTGCCCTTTCCGCCTTCTTTATGCTACCTGATCAGCCATCTTTGTTCAAGTCCCCTATTGTAAATAGGTTTTTGAAGGGCATCACACACATGTTCCCTCTTGTTCCTTTCGTGATGGCTCAGTGGGACTTGAACCTTGTGTGAGAAGTTGGCCTGATATATAGTGCTCACTATTCTAGTGATCACTGTGTATCATACCAAACAACCCTTATTGATGATTGGTTGTAAGTCAACCTTTCAGACCAGCTATCCTAGTAGCATGGACACGAGCAGTCTTCAGGCTAAACTCTAGAGGGCGTGTTAAGCCAGCTGTTTTACCATCACATATACCCCTTGAACACCAAGTGAAAGGACACCACACAAGTTGTTATGAAAATAAAGGATATTTATTTATAACAAGTCTACCCTGAACTCTTTATGAGTCAGGGAGCTAAGCACAATACAAAACTCTTAAGAAAATACTAGAAGTTGCACAATTTACACAAATGCCCGAGGGGCACGAAAAACCATATACACAAAAAGTGGAATGCGAAATGCTAACAGGTAAGTAACCAGATCCAGAGGCTTCAGAATCGCTAGGACTACACTACTGAACCCTAAGGTTAGGAGCAGGAGGCCTAGGGAGATCGTGGGCAGAGTGTGCACTCTCACGCGGGATGCGGGAAGAAGTCTATGGATGCTGGATTTCGTAAAGTTAGTGTTATCGGACGAATCCGACTAGTTAGGCTGAAAACGAAAAAGGATCTGGACACTTAGATAGTGAACCTACGTTGGAGCACCGAAATGCTCGAGTTACCTAGCCCAGGGGCTGCGGCTGCATAGGGTTCAAAAGACGTCGGGAATCCTCGTTACAGTCTATGGAGCCTGAAAGAAGAAGTTGCTGGCAGGCGACCAGTGATGAAGTTCGATGGGATCCAAGCCTGGATCGGAGTTGAAGATGACCTGAAAGCAGAGGGGACTCAGTTCTTAATCACTAGCCAGTGATCAGATGGGCACCAGGATGGCACCGGATGAAGTCACCTCGACCAGGTGAGTGGGCGACGCTTGGCTCTGCAGTCTCTCGGACCAGGAGGCGTTGTCGGCGACCAGGATGGAGGGGCGAGCTGTCCCACGAGGGTGTCTGCTGTCGGCGCTGCTGAAACCAGGATTGGAGCAACAAGCCTTGGCAAAGGCAAGCCCACGCGGTGGACTCAAGATGGCGTCTGGAGTGGACCAGGAGGGTCCAGGGTGCTCCTCTGTTGGAGGGGAGCAAGGGCCAGTCTGGAGCAACCAGACCAGCGATGGAAGTGTTGTGGTTCGTCGTCAGGAGAGCTACAAGCCAGCAGGCAAGTGGCCGGACAATGCGGTGAGCAGCAAAGAGCAGAAGGGCCCCACGCAGATCTCGTGGATGCTGGGGGGCTGGACTTCGGTGCTGGAGCTGCTCAGGGTTAGGGCTTCTCAAACCCCAATGCACTTACTCGAGGGTCTCTCGGGGGTCGTGCTGGTGAAGCGTCGTGCAGGTCTTGAAGATGGCCGGTCCCACGGGTCTCGTCGCACCCACGAATCTCAGCTGGGCTGGATGATGTAGGTAGAGGTCAGAGATGGAGAGAAAACCGGGTCTCGTCGAGCTGGGGAGTCTTGATCCGGAGGATGGACTTCAGCAAACCGCAAGAGCTTTGATGGTGCCTGCTGGTGCAGGGTGGCTACTCCTTAGCCACAAGGGAGAGTCTTCAGAAGAGTCAAGAGTTCCTTTCGTGGAAAGTAGTTTCAAGATCCAAGATTATCTAATTTGGGAAGGGGGCCTGCTCCTATCTTTATACTAAGAAAAGGGGCTGGCACGTGACTAAGTCCTGCCCTATGGGTGGGACTAGGAGGGGGGTGGTTACACCCCTCTCCTTTGTCCGGTCTCTCCCCAGCTCAGGGGCTGGTGTGCCCCAGGAACTGGTTTGAGCCGGCATATGCACAGTGAGCACCGGGGTGCCACTTGCAGTCACCTTCCTTTCAGCCCTGCCTACCTGGAATACACAAAATCCTGTCTGGGATGGTGCTGGCACCGCCCCTGACAGGAAACCCTTTGTCCATGCCTCCGTTGCTGGAAGGACTCCCAGCAGCAGGAGGGCAGACTTGTGTCTCGGTGGCAGCATCCATTTTGTGGAGCTGAGGCTATGTCTGACTTTAACCGGGGTTCACAGTTACATACATGTCGTGTCCCTCTAGAAGGGTGGAATGCTAACCCCGTCGCCAGAATTGGCGAGGGGTTAGTATTCCAATTCGTATGACACCTTACTCGACATGTTTTGATAAAGCTATACCAAAGTTAGCATTTAACCGCGAGGATTATAATGCACTTAAGAGTATATGGTATAGCGTTATCATGGAACAGCTATTTGGACTTGGTTCCGCAAGCTGCAAACAGGCTCAGCTCATGCCAGAGCACCATCTCACATAATTCCAAGCACTCTGCCTTCAGGATTGATAAGGCCTGCCATAGGAGTGACTGATAGGAATATTTGTGTCCTTTTTAGGGTTAGATATAGGAATACTATATCTAAAGCAAAGGGTGATTACACCACCTTGCCCCAGCTGTCGTGCAGCCAGTTGTGTCAGTTTTGGATGGCCAGCCAGGGGTGGCATAATACATGCTGCAGCCCCTGGTAGGCCCTGGGTACACCTATGCCCTGGGTACCTATGGTACACTGTACAGGGACTGATAAGGTGACTCGGTATCCAATTAGATTTGTACCTAGGGTACATGGAGTCCATTTTAACAGAAAGAGCTGGAAGCCTGGGGTCCTGAATAGCAGGATCCCAGGCCAACTAAGTCAGAAACCAGCAAAACACTAGGCAAAAAGTTGGGGGCAACCATAGTCCGGTATCCACCTTCCTACATAACCCCCCCCCCCCCAAACGAAAGGAGATAAGGCTATCCTTGACCAGGTAAGCCTATATTGCCTGAGTGGCCATATTAGGAGGTGCATGCACTGGCATGGTTACCCCCTATCTCATGGTCCACTAAGCAATCCCTCACCCTAAGGGTATCTGAGGGTCTCCACCATAGGGAATCTCTACCTGTGGTGTGTTTTGGTAAAGAAAAAGGCTGGTGCTGATATGGAGTACTGAAGTGAGGCTCCACTAATTTTTGGGCTCAGCTTCCTCCAATCACTATCCACCATACATGCCTTTCTTTCCAGGACTGAGTTGCTGTATGCTCTCAGGGTCAGCCGCTGGCTACCTAAAGCTGGAGGCTGGGTCCCTCTGGTTGGCTTACTGGAGGGACAGGTCAGGTTTGGGGCCCTTAGGTCCCATGTTTGGCTGTGCCCAACAGTGTCCATCTGTGGGAGGTCCCTAACTAATTTTAAGGGGGATCCCTCAGGAGTTTGTTTTATTTTCACTTGGCTAGGACTACTAGCTTCAGTGCCCTTAATCTGCTGATTGGGGAGTTTTTTTGGACAGGGGGCCCTTTGGGGTCCACCACTGGCCTCCCTGACCTCCACAGCCCTGGGCTGACTGAGGCAGGGTAGAGAGGGGCAGGTTACCTGCTCCAGACTGGGTCCCACCTTGGAAGGGTCCACTGACATCAGGGGCTCTGCCATGCTAGGCCTGACTACCTCTGGGGCAGCTCCTCCACAAGGGGCACGATCAGTTCCCTGAGGAGGCTGATCCTTTCCTAAAGTCTGGTGGGAGGGAGATTTCTCTTCCTCCTCAATGCTCTCTGTTTGAGTGGAGTGATCCATAATTTCAGGCTTCACAACACTATTATCAGTCTGAGTTTGGGCTGTGGCCATCACAACCCCATCAACCTTTTCAGGAAGGGACTCAGTTTGGGTATGGGCTGTTACCATCACAGCCCTGCTAACCTTTTCAGGGAGGGAATCTACTTGAGATTGGGCTGAGACTGGCACAGCCCTCCTAACCTGTTCAGGAACATTTACCATTTTAGAATGTGTTTCTTGTTCTACCTCAGCCCAGGCTGAGATCTCTAAATCATTCCCCAGTAGGCAATCTACAGGAAAGTTTGATGACACTGCCACTCTCTTGGGGCCAGTGACACCTCCCCAGCTGAGATTTACCACTGCTATGGGATGACTCTTCTGCACTCTATCAATGTTTGTCACCTGGTATGTGGCACCAGGTATAAGTTGCCTTGAGGGGACTAGGCTCTCAGTCACCATAGTGATGCTAGCCCCTGTGTCTCTATAGGCCTCAACTTTTGAACCATTGATGAGGGGCTCCTGTCTGTATTTGCCCAAAGTGTTAGGACAATCAGTGAAATTGGCAAACCCCATGCCATCCTCACAGACAAGAGTATCTAAGTTAGGGGACCTGGTTAGGCCAGAGTCCACAGGAACTCCCAAAGTAAAACCACCCAAATTCTTGGGGGCACTCCCACCACCTGGGGGATTACTACTAGTAGTAACAGGGGGCTTGGGAATGTTACTTGGGGGTATGTTCTCCTTATTGGGGTTCTTTGGGCAACTGCTGTCAGTTTTCCAATGACCCACCTGCTTGCAGGTTTGGCAATAAGGTTTCTTCTGGGTATTGGAAGGATTCTGGGACCCACCCCCCTCAGAGGATTTTTGGGGCCCTGATGTGGTTTGATCTGTAGATTTATTCCCACCCTTCTCTTGAGGCTTGGTTGATTCCTTCTTCTGGTCACCACCTTGGTTCTTAGGCCTAATCCTGGTTCTGACCCATTTGTCTGCCCTCTTACCCAATTCTTGTGGAGAGGTCAGATCAGAGTCTACCAGGTGCTGGTGTAATAACTGGTTCTGACAATTATTTAAGACTTGCTCTCTCATAATAAGATTATACAATCCTGTGAAGTCAGTAACTTTACCACCCAGTAGCCAGCCTTCCAGAGCCTTAGTGGCACAATCAACAAAGTCAGCCCAATCCTGAGACTGAGTTTTCTGGGTGTCTCGAGACAGCAATCTGTACTGCTCAGTTGTTAAGCCAAACCCATCAATCAGTGTATTCTTCAGGACTTGGTAATTGTTAGCATCATCAGCTCTAGTAGTGAGGAGCTTATCTCTACCTTTACCTTCAAAGGAGAGCCACAATATAGCTGCCCACTGATTTGGGGGGATGCACTGGACAGTGCAGGCCCTCTCCAAAGCAGTCATCCACTTGTGGATGTCATCCCCTTGTTTAAAGGGGGGCACTATTTTACTCAGGTGTCTAGTATCAAAACTCCTGTCTTTATCCTTGGGGATAATGCTGCCACCAGTGGGGACTACCCCACTTAACTGTTGCTCTCTAGCAAAGGCAAGCTTCTCCTTGGCAAGGGCAAGTTCTTCCCTCTGAATCCTCAGATTAGCCTGCTTCATCCTTGCTTCATGTTCTCTTCTCTGAGGGGAAGTCAGTCTCCTCTGGGGAGAGATCATTCTCCTCTGAGCAGAGGCATGAGAGTGCACAGAGATGTTGGAGTCCCTAGAATGAGATCTATCTCTTCTAACTCCAAAGTTAGGCCTGCTTAGGGTCAGTACTGGGGGTCCCCCAGATCCTTCCCTATGTAGGTCTAAGTTGGCCCTAGTAAGCCTGACTAGCTCAGGACCATTGTCTGCCTCATCCCCAGAGACTTCCTCTTCCTCCTCCTCCTCCTCTTCTACATTCTCTGTTTCAGGGAGGTTGGAGTCTGGGTCACCACGAGTACCTTCTAAGGGGGCATGCTCCCATCTGTCTGAGAAGCTTTCCTAGCATCAAAAGTCTCTAAGAGACCTAACAGAAAAGGAGTGGTAGGGTTAGAACCCAGTTTTAGTTTCCTGGAGGTACACAATTGTCTCATCTCCTGGAAGCTAAGGCCTGCATATCTGGAAGTGACCTGTGGAGGGTCAACAGCCTCAAGGGGAGTCTCTGAAGACTCTCCATGGGTAGACATGCTTCTAGTGTGGTGTAAGTGATGCACCTACCTACACTATGGGTTTTCCTACTGATCCCTTGCTAAGAGTTGTAGTCAAGGTGTGCTAAGCCTTGTTGCACTACAACAGCTGGTTCAGTAGAACTCAGAGTATTCTAAGTTAAGTTATATGTACCTGGGTACTTATGTGATCTTTCAATCGATATTCTTAGGATACGTGCGAGGCAAAACAGCAAGCTCAAATCCCAACCGCTGCACACCAATGTGAGAAGTTGGCCTGATATATAGTGCTCACTATTCTAGTGATCACTGTGTATCATACCAAACAACCCTTATTGATGATTGGTTGTAAGTCAACCTTTCAGACCAGCTATCCTAGTAGCATGGACACGAGCAGTCTTCAGGCTAAACTCTAGAGGGCGTGTTAAGCCAGCTGTTTTACCATCACATATACCCCTTGAACACCAAGTGAAAGGACACCACACAAGTTGTTATGAAAATAAAGGATATTTATTTATAACAAGTCTACCCTGAACTCTTTATGAGTCAGGGAGCTAAGCACAATACAAAACTCTTAAGAAAATACTATAAGTTGCACAATTTACACAAATGCCCGAGGGGCACGAAAAACCATATACACAAAAAGTGGAATGCGAAATGCTAACAGGTAAGTAACCAGATCCAGAGGCTTCAGGATCGCTAGGACTACACTACTGAACCCTAAGGTTAGGAGCAGGAGGCCTAGGGAGATTGTGTGCAGAGTGTGCACTCTCACGCGGGATGCGGGAAGAAGTCTATGGATGCTGGATTTCGTAAAGTTAGTGTTATCGGACGAATCTGACTAGTTAGGCTGAAAACGAAAAAGGATCTGGACACTTAGATAGTGAACCTACGTTGGAGCACCGAAATGCTCGAGTTACCTAGCCCAGGGGCTGCGGCTGCATAGGGTTCAAAAGACGTCGGGAATCCTCGTTACAGTCTATGGAGCCTGAAAGAAGAAGTTGCTGGCAGGCGACCAGTGATGAACTTCGATGGGATCCAAGCCTGGATCGGAGTTGAAGATGACCTGAAAGCAGAGGGGACTCAGTTCTTAATCACTAGCCAGTGATCAGATGGGCACCAGGATGGCACCGGATGAAGTCACCTCGACCAGGTGAGTGGGCGACGCTTGGCTCTGCAGTCTCTCGGACCAGGAGGCGTTGTCGGCGACCAGGATGGAGGGGCGAGCTGTCCCACGAGGGTGTCTGCTGTCGGCGCTGCTGAAACCAGGATTGGAGCAACAAGCCATGGCAAAGGCAAGCCCACGCGGTGGACTCAAGATTGCGTCTGGAGTGGACCAGGAGGGTCCAGGGTGCTCCTCTGTTGGAGGGAAGCAAGGGCCAGTCTGGAGCAACCAGACCAGCGATGGAAGTGTCCTGGTTCATCGTCAGGAGGGCTACAAGCCAGCAGGCAAGTGGCCAGACAACGCGGTGAGCAGCAAAGAGCAGAAGGGCCCCACGCAGATCTCGTGGATGCTGGGGGGCTGGACTTCGGTGCTGGAGCTGCTCAGGGTTAGGGCTTCTCAAACCCCAATGCACTTACTCGAGGGTCTCTCGGGGGTCGTGCTGGTGAAGCGTCGTGCAGGTCTTGAAGATGGCCGGTCCCACGGGTCTCGTCGCACCCACGAATCTCAGCTGGGCTGGATGATGTAGGTAGAGGTCAGAGATGGAGGGAAAACCGGGTCTCGTCGAGCTGGGGAGTCTTGATCCGGAGGATGGACTTCAGCAAACCGCAAGAGCTTTGATGGTGCCTGCTGGTGCAGGGTGGCTACTCCTTAGCCACAAGGGAGAGTCTTCAGAAGAGTCAAGAGTTCCTTTCGTGGAAAGTAGTTTCAAGATCCAAGATTATCTCATTTGGGAAGGGGGCCTGCTCCTATCTTTATACTAAGAAAAGGGGCTGGCACGCGACTAAGTCCTGCCCTATGGGTGGGACTAGGAGGGGGGTGGTTACACCCCTCTCCTTTGTCCGTTCTCTCCCCAGCTCAGGGGCTGGTGTGCCCCAGGAACTGGTTTGAGCCGGCATATGCACAGTGAGCACCGGGGTGCCACTTGCAGTCACCTTCCTTTCAGCCCTGCCTACCTGGAATACACAAAATCCTGTCTGGGATGGTGCTGGCACCGCCCCTGACAGGAAACCCTTTGTCCATGCCTCCGTTGCTGGAAGGACTCCCAGCAGCAGGAGGGCAGACTTGTGTCTCGGTGGCAGCATCCATTTTGTGGAGCTGAGGCTATGTCTGACTTTAACCGGGGTTCACAGTTACATACATGTCGTGTCCCTCTAGAAGGGTGGAATGCTAACCCCGTCGCCAGAATTGGCGAGGGGTTAGTATTCCAATTCGTATGACACCTTACTCGACATGTTTTGATAAAGCTATACCAAAGTTAGCATTTAACCGCGAGGATTATAATGCACTTAAGAGTATATGGTATAGCGTTATCATGGAACAGCTATTTGGACTTGGTTCCGCAAGCTGCAAACGGGCTCAGCTCATGCCAGAGCACCATCTCACATAATTCTAAGCACTCTGCCTTCAGGATTGATAAGGCCTGCCATAGGAGTGACTGATAGGAATATATGTGTCCATTTTAGGGCTAGATATAGGAATACTATATCTAAAGCAAAGGGTGATTACACCACCTTGCCCCAGCTGTCGTGCAGCCAGTTGTGTCAGTTTTGGATGGCCAGCCAGGGGTGGCATAATACATGCTGCAGCCCCTGGTAGGCCCTGGGTACACCTATGCCCTGGGTACCTAAGGTACACTGTACAGGGACTGATAAGGTGACTCAGTATCCAATTAGATATGTACCTAGGGTACATGGAGTCCATTTTAACAGAGAGAGCAGGAAGCCTGGGGTCCTGAATAGCAGGATCCCAGGCCAACTAAGTCAGAAACCAGCAAAACACTAGGCAAAAAGTTGGGGGCAACCATAGTCAGGTATCCACCTTCCTACACCTTGTACTTACTTATCTGATGTGCGCTCCCTGTGAGCCACTTCATAACTGTCCTCTCCGCCGTCTTACTCTGAAGACTGCTTTCCTGGTTGCCATCACCTCTGCCAGGAGGCTCCTACTTCCAAACCTCCTTTCTTTTCTGTCCATCCGGACAAGGTTGTGTTGCGGACAAGGCCCTCTTTCCTGCCCAAGGTAGTCACAGCCTTCCACATCGGGCAGTCCATCACCTTGCCCACCTTCTTTCCGCCTCCGCATCCCTCGAAAGAGGAAGAGAGGCTCCACCGTCTGGACCCAAAACGTGCGCTCTCTTACTGTCTGGATCGCAAATGCCAGTTCCGGGTGGATGACCAACTCTTTGTTGGTTACGTGGGCACTAAGAAAGGACGGGCAGTGCACAAGCGGACCATCTCTCGGTGGATCGTATTGTGCATGCAGGCGTGGTACTCCTTGGCTAAAAAGGAACCTCCTGTTGGGCTGAGGGCCCACTCCACTCGGGCCACGGCGACTACTACTGCCCTGGGCCGAGGAGTCCCCTTGCAGGACATTTGTCAGGCAGCTACGTGGGCCTCGCTGCACACATTCGCGAGACACTACTGCCTGGACAGTCAAGCCTGGAGGGATGGCTTCTTTGGCCGTTTCCGTCCTCCAGGACTTTCTGGTGTGATTATTGGTTCGCAGACCCACCACCGGGGTTGGTATTGCTGGGGTATCTATTCTAAGGTAAGGAATCGATCACTAACGTGTCTCTTTCAGATGCACAAATTACTACTTGTGTAACGATATATCTGTAAGAGACATTAGTTAGTGATAGATTCCTTACCGACCCACCCATCCTCCCCGTTCTGCGAACCGATCTCTAGGGTTAAGGTCATCCCCTTTCAGGGCCCTAGTTTCATGGCACCAGTGTAGGTTCTATCATGGCTCTGCGTATCTGGCGCGGAAAAGCTGTGTATCAGAACTGACGTCAGCGCGCGAGGGCGGCGTCTAAGTACTCCGGCGACGTCATTCTGGCGCTAACGCCGCCGGACGCGGAGCTGCGGACGACTCCTACCGACGCGCAGGGGTATTGCTACGCAAAAGTTTCCGGATCCAGTCTGACGCCTGGGGATATTCTAAGGTAAGTAATCTATCACTATCTATGTCTTACAGATATATTGTTTCACAAGTAGTAACTTGTGCTTTCCTGTCACAGGAAGGTGTGACCACCTCCCAGACAGGGCTTAGTGTATTGGGCTGGGGGTGAGGGCGCTTGCCTACGCCACCAGACCTTGCGTGCTACTGTTGGAACCAGTTCTGGGAGCCCTTTGCTCCCGCTCTGGAACGATACTGAACAAAGGTCATGGGAGTATCCTCCCTCTGTCCAGTCCCTCCATGGGAGGGACCCCTGAGTCGTTCTAACCCCTTTCTCAGGGTATAAAAGAGCTTATCTGTGGGTGGGTCCTCAGATTTGTTGTGGGACAAGACTCAAGCCTGAAACCACGTCACTCTTGGACCGTCTAGACACTTGGACTTTGCCTGGAACCAAGACTGCATCACGGAAGACTCCTGCTGCTCCTGGTCTGACTGTTCTGCAAGTCTTCTTCGTCCTCTGTATCTGTGCTTCTTCCAGGAACTTCAACAGGCCTGTAGGCATCAAGGAAACCAGAAGTAATCTACCTTGGAGTAAAGGAGTCACTCCCCTGCATCTGCAGGCACTGTCACGGTCCGTCCGAACTCCTTCAGAATCGAGTGGCAGGCCTACATGAGAAATGTAAAGTGATTTGCGTAAGAAACTCCTGTATTTTATGCGGATCACCCGAATACCTTTCGGGACTCGCCAAAGGTATGGGAGGGGGAACATGTACCTGAATCTGACCCCCCGCGGTAGCATCAAACGGATTTCTGGTTTGTCTATCCAGTCTCTCCTTAAGTGCTGCTGTCTCAGCACGAGACGTGACCAACTCTTGCTGTACTAAAACTAATGCCTGCAGTACATCGTCTAACGTAGCCAACTTTAAGCCCCACTCTACCCCGGAGGAGTATGTATTCGTGGGTACGTGATTCTGTCACGGTCCGTCCGAAATCCTCCAGAATCGAGTGATGCTTAAACGGGTCCACCTCCTGACTTCCCCACACACTGAAGTGTTAATCACACAGAGTATAGAGGTAATCAAGTGAGGGAAGGGAGGGAGGGGGCTGCAGTGGAAGGGACACCTGGAACGAGAAATAACAATATTAGACACACCCTATAAACCTAACTACTCTCAATAGGTCTCGCTAAGAACAACACACACCTTTCTGGTTCCGCTTAGGAGGTGGACCCTTCTTGTATTTCAATGCAAGGTGTCTGGTTCAATGCATGAAGCGAAATCCTATGATACAAACACATAAGGTTATAGGCGCCTTCAGAACACAGTAGCCCAAACAATCACACCGCCTATTCACATACGTACCAAAAGCTCGCAGCCCCCAATCATCGATAGAACAGAAAATAACCCCAGCTCAATACTGCTTGAGCATGGAGAAGCAAGACCCTGAATAAAGATGCAGGAAACAAAAACGGACTCCTTCTAGCCAGAAGGGAAAAGAGTACCTGAGTAAAACAATGTTATGAATAGCTCCTTGTACATTCTCGTGTCCAAACAAATTTCCAAGGGCAGACAGAAAACACAAAAGGAAAAGGAGCTCGTATAACAAAAGTCGCAGGGTATACTCCAAAATGGTGAGACCTCTTACCGGACCTTGGTATGCCCCCAGGAATCACCCAGAAACCTGCAGCTGTCGATATCCTGCAATCCAGCCCCACTGGGCTCGAGAAAAAGCTTGGCAGTCCTCGCCCCAGCCGCTAGCGAGGAGGAATGAAAGGGACCCTGCTCAGCCGAGCAGGGAGAAAGACCAGGACACTGGAGAATCGAGTCAGACTGACTCTGAACATTTTCCGCTTCCTGCCGCAGCCGCTGACAGGAGAAACGGAAAAACAGCACTCCTGCTCCGCTGAACAGGACACGGAGGAAGCCTAAATCCTCAGGCTCTGAAGTTGAAGGTAATTCCGCCTCCCGCCGCAGCCGCTGACGGAAGCACGGTCCTTCAGCATTACTGTTCAGCCGAACAGCAGGAAGGAACCCGAATCCTTGGGCTCCGACGATGGAGAAAGACGGAGGTTCCCAGCCGGAAAACCTACAATAAACGAAAGGAAAAACAGACGCGGAAGCAAGCGTCTCGAGTCCCCACCAAGCAAGTAAACCAGAATCACGTAAGACGCTCCTTCGCGTCACGTGACATTAATAGTCTGAGCGGCCAGAAAGCCTTCTGGGGCTTGTAGTATGCGGGTCTTCGTAGGCGCTTGGTCAGTTCCTGACGGGCACTGCAACAAAGCTGACCAGTCTGCCGCTCCTGACGTCCCCAGACATGAAATGGCTCAGCAACACAGGTGGTGGTTCTGCAACTCCCTTGAGGTCTGACCTGTCCTGCAATTTTGAGGCCTGTATTCGTCATCAGAACTGCTGGGACCGAACCCCTGTGCACCGTGTCGACCTGCCGTTGCCAAGGCTTGTTGGATTTGCAGGAAGAAGCTACAGCCTCCAGCATCTCCTCCTGCCAAATCCTCACCGCATCATCTTCACCTTGGGCCTTCATCTTTGATGAGCTGCTCGAGATCCTCTTTCATTTCCTGTGCCTTTGGCCTGTGGGTCCTCTCGAGGGTCTACTCCCGCTCAGTGGCCTTGTCTGCTTCCTTGGAGCCGGCTCTGACTCTCCTTCACGTGGTGAGTCCCTTGGACCTTGCTGGTCCCAGCAGTGCTCTTTCTTCGCTTTCCACGCCTATTGCAGGTGCCAAGGCTTTTTGGTGCTCCTGCTGGACACTGACCCCCTTGTTATCGACTTCCGACGTGGGACAGTTCCCGTACGGCTCCTGGTCTTCCTCCACATTGCCTGATCCTCACAACTGCACCGACGAGGTCACTGTCATCACTACTGCATCTTCCGACATCGGTGGGCATCGCTCTTCGTGCCTCCTGGTCACCTCCGAGTGGCATGGACTCTGTCCCCTCTGCTTGCAGGTGGTTCTTCTTTAAGAATACACCCTTGGATTCCACCGGACTCTTGCACAGTCTTCGCCAACAGCATCTTTACTGAAGTCCTCCATTGTGGTCTACGGCAGTTTCCAACGTCACTTCGCACATTTGCACCCGGCTTCCTTGGTGTAGGTATCCTGGTTCCTGGGGTATACATGGGTAGGGTGACTCTTTAACCTTCTGTATTCCACTGAGTTTCTTCAGGGTCCACTGGAAAAGGTCCTTCTTCAAAACTGCTACCACGACTTTCCGTTTGACTTCTATTGAGTATGCAGCTGTGATTCCACTTTGCACACAACCTCCGTGGGGTTCCTGGGTACTTACCTTGGTTGGTTCCTGGTGTCCCCAGCTCTTCTGCATCTCCTTATCCGAGTCCCGACTTCAAACACAGTTCGCATTCCATTTTTTTAGCATATGGTGTGGGGTCCCCCTGGAGACCACTGTGTATTGTGCTTACTTACCTGTTTGCAGTTGAAGTATTGTGTGTATGTGTGTTTATATCTCCGGGTAGGAGATATACCAATATGTTATTGAGTATTGTGTGAGAAGTTGGCCTGGTATATGGTGTTCACTATTCTAGTGATCACCTTGCATCAGTCCAAACAACCCTTATGGTGATGGTTGTAAGTCAACCTTATAGACCAGCTATCCTAGTGGTAGCGTGGACAGAACAGTCTTAGGCTAAAAGACTCTTGAGGGGGTGTAAAGCCAGCTGTTTGACCATATGTAACCCCTTGAATATCAAATGAAAGGACACCACACAGGATATATATAAAATATATATGTATTTATTTACTAACACATCCTCTGAACTCTTTAAGAGATCAGAGGCCAAAGCACATAACAAGATACTTAGTCAGAATACGTTAAGTTGCACAATTTACGGTTAGGCCCTAGGGGCGAAGCAAACCATATATTAAGAAAGTAGTATAAGTACCACGTCACGAGAAAAGGAAAGGTCTGAGGCCTAAGGCCTAGGGAATCGCTGGGGCTGCACTATCTGAACAATAGTTTAGGAGTAGGAGGCCCACAGGCGGCGCGTGCAGTGTCTTTACACACACGCGGGAGTCCATGCAAAGTCAATGGGAACTTAGAAGTTAGATTTAGGACACTTCCGGTTTAGCTAGGAGGAAACAACTAAAGACTTAGACACTTGGATAGTCAATACCCTTGGAGAACCGAAGTACTCGCGTTACCTCACCCACGGACGCGGGTGCATAGGTGTGAAGATGTCGGGTTTCGTCGTTGAATCCTATGGAGCCTTGAAGAAAGATGCTGCAGGCGACCAGGAGGAAGGTGTCCGGGTGGATCCAAGGGTGGATCGAGGATGAATAGGACCTGAAAGCAGAGGGGACAGAGTCTGGGTCACTAGCCAGTGACCGGGTGGAACCAGGAAGGAACCAGACGACGTCGAGGAGCAATCAGGTGCTGTCTTGAAGATTGCCTTGGCAGCCACGTGGACCAGGAGGCGTCGACGATGACCAGGTGCTGGAGACGGGCTGTCCCACGAAGGATCTTGCAGATGGAGGGGTCGACTTCCGGATTGGAGTCGACAAGCCTTGGCAAAGGCAACCCACGCAGGATACAACTAAGGCTTCTGGTGCAAACCAGCAAGGTCTGGGGTGCCTCACCTTTGCAGGGAAGCAAGGGCCAGTCTGGAGCAACCAGACCAGCGAGGTGGTTCAAAAGGATTGTCGTCGCAGAGGCTACTAGCCAACAGGTCAGCAACCGGACAACGCGTCGAGCAAAACAAAAGCAGAAGGGCCCCACGCAGAACTCTAGTGTGGGGGGCTGATCTTCGTCGCAGATGGAGCTCGGGATTGGGGCTTCTCAAACCCCAGTGCACAGCTTCGAGGGTACCTCAGGAGCTGCACAGGTAGCAAGTTGCAGCCTTTTCAAGATGTCCGGTCCCACGTGTCTCGTCGCCTCCACGGATCTCAGCAGGGTCAGAGAGGTCTGGAAGTCTGGGTCTTGTCAGGCTCTGTGCTCGGGTTCCGGCGGGAACGTAGACAAAGCAAGCCGTTGATTTGCTGGATGGTGCCTGGTTGCCCAGGGTGGTCACTCCTTGGCCCCAAGGGAGATTCTTCAGTCTTCAGCTTCAGCAGAATGTCGAAGGTCCAGAGTTTCGTTTTAAGTTTACAGTTCAGGATTAATCTAAAGTCTCAGGACTCAGCTCCTACCTTTATACAACTAAAAGAGGCTGGATTACTTTCTAGGTCCCTCCTATGGGTGGGACCAGGAATCCTTTGTCCAGTTTCGCGCCAGAGCTGGGGCTGGAGTGCCCCAGCAACCGGTTTGAACCGGGGTATGCATGGAGCACCTAGGGTGCTCCAGACAGTGTCTCATTCTATTCAGCCCTCCCTGTCCCAATACACAAAGTCCTGTCTGGGGTGGTGCTCGCACCTCCCCAGGCAGGAAACCTATTGTCCAAACCTCCGTGACTGGAAGGACTCCCAGCAGCAGGAGGTCAGACTTGTGTTGTTGGCAGCAGCGTCCATTTTGTGACGCTGGGGCTCTGGTTAACTTTTAACCGGGATAGTCAGCAACAACATGTCTTCTCCCTCTAGAAGGGTGGAATGCTACCCCCGTCGCCAGAATTGGCGAGGGGGTAGTATTCCAAAGTGTATGACAACTTACACGACATGTTTGGATAAAGCCAAACCAAAGTTAGCATTAACCGCGAGGATTATAATGCACTTAAGAGTATATGGTATGGCGATATCATAGAACAGCTATAAGGACATGGTTCCGAAAGCTGCAGACAGGCTCAGCTCATGCTAGAGAACCATCTCACACATAACCAAGGACTCTGCCTCCAGGATTGTTAAGGCCTGCCATAGGAGTGACTTATAGGTTACTATGTGTCTATATATAAGGTAGGTATAGGGATACTATACCTTACAAGGGGTGATTACACGGTCTTGCCCCAGCTGAGTGATCAGCCAGTTGTGTCAGTTTGGATGGCCAGCCAGGGGTGGCATAATACAAGCTGCAGCCCCTGGTAGGCCTTGGTTGCACCTATGCCCTGGGCACCTATGGTACACTTGTACAGGGGCTGATGAGATGAACCAATTCCCAATTGTGGATGTACCTAGAGTGCATGGTGTAAATTTAGAGAGAGTGCATCTGGGCTGTGGGTTTGATCAGCAGGCCCACAGCCACATCTAAGTCGAAAACCAGAGAAGCAAAAGCAACAAGCATTTACAATGCAATGGTCTCGGCATTATTAAAGGTAGAGCTATTGGAATTGCTTATGATATTTTTTTATTTTTTTATTTTTATATCATAAATAAATAGCATTGTCATTTACATTGCCAATAGCTTAATCGTTAAATAAATGGCTTTGTCATTTACAATGCCAATAGCTTAATCGCTCGCATATGCATGACCTATTGCACTCACTACAACCCTCGCCCCCAGCTCTCACTAAATACCTCACTGGAACACACTCCCACTCCAGAACTCACTACAACCATCACCCCCAGCACTCACAAAAACCCTCACAGAATCAGACTTCCACTCCAAAACTCACTACAACCCTCGCCCCCAGCACTCACTAAATCCCTCACAGAATCAGACTTCCACTCCAGAACTCACTACAACCCTCACCCCCAGCACTCACTAAATCCCTCACAGAATCAGACTTCCACTCCAGAACTCACTACAACCCTCGCCCCCAGCACTCACTAAATCCCTCAGAGAATCAGACTTCCACTCCAGAACTCACTACAACCCTCGCCCCTAGCACTCACTAAATCCCTCACAGAATCAGACTTCCACTCCAGAACTCACTACAACCCTCACTGCAAAACACTCACCCTCCAACACTCACTTAATACCTTACTGGAACACACTCCCACTCCAGAACTCACTACAACCCTCACCCCCAGCACTCACTAAATCCCTCACAGAATCAGACTTCCACTCCAGAACTCACTACAACCCTCACTGCAACCCATTCACCGTCCAGCACTCCCCTCTGCACTGGCGCACTCACTTCAGCCCTCTCTGTCCCTCCCGACCCTCACTGCACCCTCTGAGCCTTCACTCTGCCTGCTCCTCACACTTAAGCTCACTACACACTCCTTCCTCTGCATTAAACCTTTGAATCTCTGTAATTAAAAAAACTAGGCACCCACCATCCTCGGTGCATCAATACAGCCCTCAGTTTACCCTGCCCCGCTCTCACTCTCCCATCCCTCTCTGACCCCCCCACCCTACCTCTCGCACATGGGCATTTGTTGGGGACGTAGAGGGCGGCAGAAGGGAGCTGCCTGCTCTATTTTACCCATAAGTCCTCTACCGCCCCTTCGGCCTGGTGAAACAGCTGCCTACCCCCCTGCCCTGGTGCACTCGTTTTATGATGACACTGGGGGCATCTGACCGGGGCGTAGACCTGTCCAGCCCGAGGGCACAGTTGGACTGGGGGTTTTACTTTATTTCTCAGCTGCACCCCATGTCCCGCTCACATATTGCATTTACTTTCGGTGCACAGTGGGATTGTGTCTCGCACGTGGAAAGGTTTTATTGCGACTGAAAGCGCCACGTGGCTATTAGCCTCATTGCGGCACCAAAGGAGCGGTTCCGCTGCCTGGCAACACCCTTGCGTTTCTGGGGCAGTGCCAGTCCCCGAAATACTAAAAACATTTGGCCTGTAGTAACCATCATTATAGAAAGAAAATTAAACAGTTCATCCATCTAGCACGAGGCACCAGTGGAAACTGAGTGAGCGCTCTTTCAGCAGAGCAGATCCTCTCACCTACCCACTCACAACAGTCGCTTACAAACTCCCAAACTTATTCCATGGATTCACTCTCATCCACTCAAACACCCACTTAATCACTCACTCATTTATACTTTCATCACACAGCTCAGTATGGGAGGGGAGCAAGCAGGGGCGTCTGAGTCAGTGACTAGAGCAATATAAACGTTATGCAGCGTTATTCCGGGTACAAGCAGGGAAGAGTACTGCCGAGCCACTGGCTGGGGTAATACTGGCTTTATGATGCTCGGTAACGGGGTGCAAGCAGAATAGAGTATTGCGGAGTAACTCACTGGGATTAAACGGACTTTGCAGCTCAGGGACGTGTCATGCCTGAATTTACCAAGGGAATACATATTCACGTTATACATAAAAACAAACCCTTCTAAAGAGTAACATAGGAATGTGGATTGCGCAACGTGCTGGTATGAAAAAAAAATCTGCGATCACAATCTGGTAAATTCGAAGAGTGTGACTGGACTAATCGTACCCCGGGATTTTACTGAAAAGGGGTTTTAAGGCTGCAGTTGCTTTAACCTGAAGCATTAAACCTTTCACTGCACAGTCTGCGTGGACGCGTCTCCGCCGGTGGATCCTCTCTCCTTACAACTCGCAGGGGGGACGGGACTGACGCGGGGGGACGGGACTGACGCGGGGGGATGGGACTGGCGCGGGGGGTTAAAAAGAGGTTTTTTTTTTTTAAAAGAAAACTTACCTGACTGCCTGTGTCCGCGTCAGAGCAGAGGAAGCAGCTCTAGTGTGGGTGGAAAGCGGCAGCATCACCGTACTCTGCGCCGGCTGGGCAACAATGGCGGCCACAAAGCTTACGAAATTTTCGGATTCGGGGGCGTGTTTTGCTTTGCTGAGTGACGGACGACGTCAAGAGCTAAAGAACAGCAAAACTTACGCCCCCGAATCCGAAAAAGACGGGGCTTGTTTGGAGTGACTCCCTTCTCTTCCAATAGCTGTCTTCCGTTTAGGAAGTCAGCCAATGGAAGAGAACGGAGCACAGAGGCGGGTTTAAACTGCCCTACTCCAAACCATAAGCTCCCCGGACCGGAAGCTGCGCTTTGCGCAGCTTATAGGTCCCTCGACCTAAAAAGGGTGGGGGGGGTGACCATAGGAAGCAGACCCTACTCTCCTACATATTGTGTAATAGACATATTTGTATATATACACTGTGGGGTTCTTTTTTATCAGATCTACACTGCATGATTAGATCTGGTAGAACAAGCTGCTCAACACTCCTGGACTAATCCTGAAGGCTGCTCTCCACAGCTATCGCTTCAAGAGCGTTCTAAGGTTGTGTAAGACCACAAAAACCACCATAAGGGTTGTCTGGATCAGTGCAAGGTGCTTCACTTAAATAAGTGTGCACCATATACTAAGCCTCCAGGGCCCAACTAAATTTTTCTTTTTATTTAGGCAGTTGCCTCCTACTAATGTGTGTATGTGTGTGTGGGGTGGGGGGGGCGGCATGTATAACACTGTGAGGACCAGATCAGTCCATATAGCATGGATCCAAACCCTTATGTGTTTTGACTGTATTAAACTATAAGCCACTGACCCACTTGCTGTTCACATTGCAAGTTCTCTTTGACCAAGGAAGGCAGTGGTCAGCTTAGTACTCATAGGACTGCTGTGCAACCAGTGCTGCGGTCTGCATGACAGTCTGCTTCCTAGAGGTGAGGAGACATCACTAAATTTACAGGAATAAGCTATTCCTGAACGTGAAGTGCCTAAAACACAGCTTGGTTGCCGAGAGAGAGAAGGAGCCTGCTAACACTGCATGGGTTTTTCACTGTCCAGGGACTGCTAGAAGGAGTAAAGCCCCGGTGCTGATCGGGTTGTCAAGGAGAAGGAAAGGTCCGGAGATTGGTCTGTGAGCCACAGGAGCCGTGGGCACAGTCTCTCAGAATCGGGGTTCAGCAGCCGACCTTACAGCGGTGGAAGGAAAATGACCGCAGCTGACCTCTCCATCATAACCAAGAAGAGGGGGCTATCAGCACTCTTGGGGGCAAAGTGAACCAGCACCTGCATCATCTACCTGTGGGGGTCCTGTGGACGCCGCTGCTCTCCCCCGCTACCGCTAGAACCAACGCGGTCGCCGAGTGGGGTGAGCGGAGGAACTACAATATCCAGCAATCCCTGCTGGACTCGGGACGCCACCTGCTTCCGCCTACTTCCGCAGGCGCATAAAACAAAGCTGTTCCTCCCGGGCCACGGTACGCGCACGGGCGACGCCGGGCAAAGAGCGGGCCGTCTGTGGCCGTCCGGGGACGGACGAGGCCGGGCCAGGCCATTCCCCTTGGCATAAACACCAGGTACTGTCTTTATTGTACAGGGGCTTAATGGTTGACAAGTAACTAACTGTCAAATGGCAACATAGTGAGTGCAGGCCCCCATAATTCCTCCTGATGGCTAGTGATATGCCTGACGGATTTACGACCCCTGGCCCCCAGGAGTCAAGAAAATGTTTAAGCGGGACTCTGGATGATTTTTTCCTATGGGCGGAGTCGCTTATTAGCAATGAAATTGCACGCGTAGAGAAAAGGATGTCTATGGATCCATCTACTCTATTGTCACATTTGGTACACATTTCTCCAGGTTTAATGACTGCATCCCAATCAGCCTGTAAATCATTGCCAGTAACAGTATTAACACCTGTGACACCTGAGGTCACGGACATTCATATTGCTCAAACATCACAAACATCACAGTTAGACTCGGATGTCCCCTTGACGTCACCAATGATGACAAGGCAAAGAGGGGCTCGCAAAGGGTGTCAGGAAAGACCCAAGCCAAAAATTACTCAACCGAGGAAAGGATCACATAAAAGTAAAAGTGTGGTGGGGCCAAATGCAAAACAAGTGGTCTCAAAGATGGTTGAAACGGGAACCTGTACACTTAAAAGTAGATCATTTGGCACCCAAACAGAAGTGGTATCAACCGTGCAAGGTGTTGGATCAGATAGCATGATAGATTCTCTTGAATTGATAGTAGCAGACATTTTTAAATCCACACTTCAGTCCATACAGGAGCAGGTGAATGATCTTTTGGTCTCTAGATCTAAAGACTTGGATGAGCAAATTAAAGGTCTAAATATGGGTCTATTAGAATTGGAAGTAATGATAAACAAGCATTGGCATTGCCAATAGGTCTCGCTTGTGGGACCTTATAAGTATTTAGTTTTGCAGCACAATATCCTAAATACTTATAAGGTCCCACAAGCGAGACCTATTGGCTATGCCAATGTTTGTTTATTATTCCTAAGTGAGCCTGCTTTTTAAAAAATATAGCCCTGACCTCTCTGACTGTCTGGGGTTGCAGACCCGTTGCAGATGCAATACGGATGATTTGGTGCAGTTTTCAAGGTGATCTGATCTTGTCTGAGAGCACCGAAAAAGTCTGAGAGAAGCCTGAAAGCAGCCTAGCGGTTAAATGGCATTGGAAAAGAATATCTGAAGTTTTATTCAAGCGGCGCTCAAAAGGTATGTTGAAACCGACTGACAAACTGACAACCCGACAGCCAAAAGTATGAAGTCGGTTTGAGGGGCTTTGTTGAGATTACGAAGAAGAACTATGAACTGCGAACTTCGGTGTCAGCTGGCTGTCTGCTGCTTGGTCTGAAGTTGTGCGGAGAAAAGCACTGAGCAGTTGGGTTACGAACTTTGGTGCATTCAAAACACTCAAAGAGTCAAGTGACCACGCTTGCCCTGCAGCGTGTATTAGCATATACAAAGTATGTAAAAACATCTGATGCTCGTATTGATGTCGTTCACGGTGGTTGTGCAGTGGAGCAGTTAAGCTAGAGACGGCTTGCCCACACTACTGGTATCGGATGGTAGAGGTCGGCCTGTGACCTATGGAGCTCTTGTATGGTGTGTGTGAAAACGGGAGATTTTTCGTTAACCATCAGGGGGTCGATGCTGAACTGAGTCAGGAAAAAGTCTGAGAGAATCGGATTGTAAAAAAAAAAAAAAATGCGTGCGCCGGGAAAGGTAGGCAGAAGGCAGAGAAGGGGAGGGGAGCGGCGAAAATGACTAATTAGGGGAGGAGAAGCCGAGAAGCCGCAGAGCGCACGCTGGGCGAAGCCCTTTGATGTGCTGTGCGGCAAATGGAGGGAGGCTGATGCGCGTTCATGTTTGAACACGTGGTTCACATGAACTGCATGAAAACGCCAGCAAAAAGCTGGTGGTTTCATGATGTTTTCGCCACTTGAATTCTCGCTCCGCTCGATGCGCATGCGCGCATCGATAGGTCGCGAGACCTAAAAAGGGGAATGATATCTTCAAAAAATGTTCAAAAGCGTTTGATCGTGATGAAATGTCTAGCAGAGGTTCTTCTGTGGGGAATGTTATAACATCATCTGTGACAGCTACTCCTCTTAATGTATTACCAGCTCTAAGTGTAACATGTCAACCCCTAACTGAGAGGGGGATAACCTGCAATAAAGTGGGTGTAAGTAGTGAAGGTTCCTTAGGGCGGAACGTTATAACATCACTCGTGACAGCCGCTCCTCCCAACGGAACATCAGTCCCAGGCGTAATATGTCATCCGTAACTGAGAGGGGGATAACCTGCAATAGAGTTGGTGCAAGTAGTGATAAGCAGCTCACAATAACAGGGAACCCGCAAGATTCTAGCAACTGTAAACCAAAAACGCCCAAACCAAGCTTGTGTTCACCTAACATTTCCCCCAATAATGACAATTTAAGATTGCCACCAGCAGCGTGCCCATATGTCTTAGTATTACATGGGGTGCCTGCACTTAAGCGTGACCAAAACGAATCATGGTACATGTTAAGAAACAAGGTTGTGGACTGGTTGAAAAAGTTCAAAGGTTTTAGCCATTCTAAATTAAATGAGATCATTATGGTTAGGAGAGTGGAGTGGGTGGGTGGGCGAACTCAAGAAAGATATTGAAGGGGATTGCATTGTTGTTAATTTCAAACGCCCCAACACTGTACGTCACATTTTGAGTGTACGTGATGAAACACAGTTGGCCCACACTAATGTACATGCTCTCCCTCTGGGCTACTTTTACCGTCCACCGACCCAGGGTTTGGCTCCTGGGGTAGACTCCTTGGAACCATTCGTTATTTCGAATAGATACCAGGAGTTGTCATCCCTGGAGATGGTTGATTGACTACCTAAATTGCCCCTGGTTATTGACCTTGAGGATGAGGACAACCTATATAATGGGAATACTACTGGTGGTTCCAAATCTTATGTAAACCTCCAAAAGCTATCATTGGAAACCATAGGAGCGGGGTTGCAATCAAATCAGGTATCTCTTACTATTAATAGCGGGGTTTTGGGTGAGTTATCAGCACCTATACCTGTCGTGAAGAAAGTTAGACTAGATATGCCACTAGCAGGGTTTAATCAAGAGGGAGCTGATAGCTATGTATTAAGCATTTCAACCACAAGGTATGATGAGGTAGTCGATTACCACCTAGCTACAACCCCAGATATAACCCCTACCATAGGAACTTGTATCCGTGATGACATAAATAAGGGGATGTTAATAGCAGAAAAAACCTCAACTATACACCCCAATTTTATAGTGATATCCTGGAACATCCCGGGTCTGGTTAAAAACCTTTCAGATGCCGACTGGTCTAACTACATAGACTCCAGTGATATCTGCCTGTTGCAGGAAACCTGGGCCTTTGATACACTGCACAGAGTAGGGTATAAGACCTTCAATGTAGAGGCAGTATCTTCAGTCAGAGGGAGACCGTCAGGGGGGCTCAAAGCATGGATCAAAGTGTCATTAGAAGTAAACATTACGCAACTAAACACAGATTCAGCTGACATATTGGGGCTGGTAGTCAATTTAAGGGATGGTAGGCGTATCACTGTCTTTAATGTATATAATCGACCCTGTGGGTTGTCAAGAGTCTGGAACTCTGGAAAAATTGAATAATCTCCTTATTAATTATGCAGACACGCCAAGCATCTTAATTGGCGGTGATTTTAATTGCAACTTCAAGCCAATCATAGGATTTGGTGATGTTTTTGGAGGCGAGGATAGGGCTAATAATATCCCATCCCTATCTTATATGGAGGGAGTGCGTTGCACCACCCTAGCTGTGCAAATGATGAGATTAGTCTCAGTACATGAATTGAGGGCCTGCAATGGTCGCTTCCAATCTGATTCTCCAAAGGCCCCTACCTTTGTGAAAAATAACTCCCACAGTTTTATCGATTATATCTTGGTATCTTTCGACATTTGGCCTTATCTGACAGATTTTGAAATTGTGCCATGGTATGAAAGTGACCATCGGCCATTACAGCTGTTAATAGATTACTGATTGGTTCCTAGTAACAGCGCAATGATGGAGGATTTTTCTATGGACAACCAACCTCATGATGCCCCCGTAATGAGTAACAATAGGCGCTCACTTAAATGGGCCAGCCTATTGGGAAATGGGGATGCACTTTCTAGCATCTATCAACTTTTTGCAGACACATTTGCAAGCCATTTATCTCAACCGGTAGAGGGCAATGATTTTATAGACCTACATACCGAGTTCTTCACATCCCTTGTACCCTACGTGTCGAAAAGGCCAAAAAAAAGGAGGCTACAAAAAATGAGTGCCGTAGGGACCAAACCTTGGTACAACAAGGAGTGCCGATTATCCAGGAGTTCACTCATAGAGGCTATCAAGAATAAAACATCGGATGTGATTAGGGCCCTAAGGAGTGAATACAGGAGGATACAGCACAACGCTAGAGTTCATTGGGACGAGGAATGTTGGGGGAATATGCTATTAGCTGCTAAGGCCAAGGATAACGTGGGGTTTTGGAAACTTGTTGCAAACGAGAAAAATGGAGACAAATCACCTGATAATGTGTTCATTGATGAGCAAACTTGGGTCAACCATTTTACCCATTTATATGAAGCCCTGGGAAACAAGGAGTCACCCATTGAAAATTGCTCACGGATTGTACAGAGTACAAACACCATAGCGTTTAGTCTAGAAGAAACCGAGCAAGCCATCAGCTCAGTTAAAAATGGTAAAGCACCAGGATTAGATCAAATACCTGGGGACTTGTACAAGCACGGGATTGGAGTGTGGGCACCTTATATTAATCAGCTTTTTAATATATTAGTTACCGGTGGAAATTTACCTGATAGCTGGAGGGGCGCAGAAATTATTTTAATTTTCAAAAAGGGAGATAGAAGTGTTCCTTCTAACTATCGTCCCATTTGCCTTTTAGACATTTTGCAAAAAATCTTTTCGAGGCACCTTTTAATTCGTATGAATCAGTGGCTTGATGAGTATGAGATCTTTACCAAATTCCAATCTGATTTTAGACATAATACTAGCACAATTGACCAAGTGTTCAGATTTTGTTGTATTTGTTGGAAATATATTTTTTCTGTTAAAGGGACACATCTATGTAGCTTTTGTTGACCTTAGGGCAGCTTTTGATTTAGTTTTGCAGGATCGTTTATGGGATTGTCTGTTTGCCCTGGGATTACCAGTTTGTTTACTCAAGCAGATTAGAAGATTGCATAATAACAACTTTGCAAGAGTACGTTGGGGTCCGAATGGGGAACTAACCAAACCTGTTCCAATCAGGCGGGGAGTCCGTAAAGGGTGCGTGTTGGCCCCCACTCACTTTTCTTTATTTGTCAATGATATTCCGGCTTATTTAGAAGAGAGCAAAAACGATTCACCAAAGTTGAATGGAGAGAGGGTTCCAGCACTCTTATTTGCGGACGATACCATCCTGATCTCGCAAACCCCGATTGGTCTGCAAAACCTTATAAATTCCTTCAAATTGTACTGTGATAAGAAGGGATTAGAAATAAATACAAAAAAGACCAAATGTATGGTCCTTAATCCCCACAAATCTTTTAAGGGCCACTTCTTTCTTAACAGTCAAAAACTGGAACTTGTATCAAATTTTTCCTACTTGGGTGGTTCTCTAGACTCCAAAAATTCTTGGAAAACGCAAATTGAAAAAAGTAAAACCATTTTTAATCAGAGCACCCTACCTATTGTAAGGCGACATGAGGCTAGCTTAACCACTTGAACGCTATGGGGATTTTTCCCCTGTGCTGTAAATACAGGAACACCATTATTCATGACGAGCTGGGCTCGTCATCAGTGTAGCAGGAGGCTACTGCATGACGAGCCCAGCTCGTCATGAGCGTGGAAGGGGTTAAACAAATCTATTACACCAGCACTGGAAATGTTTAAATTCAAGGCCCAGGCGGGTGCCTTATCTGGTGCTGAAATTTGGGGCATGAATACGGGGAATCTTTTTAAGAAAAGCGAGAATAACTCCTATAGAAGTATTTTGAGCTTGCCCAAACGCACCCCACTCCTACCCCTTTTCTTAGACTTAAACATTAAACGTACGGACCACCTTGCAGTACTTTGTCCACTCTTATTTTGGGTTAGACTATGGAGTACTCCAGAACTTGCAGACTACAAAAATGGCATTCTAGAAGTGAAGAACCTTGATGTTTATAACTCCAATCTTTGGTTGAAGCATGTAAAAACTTGGTTCCATCGAATAGGCCTTATCCATTTCTGGGAAGATCCGGCATGTCCGACACAAAGCTGTAAGAAACATGTAAAGGCAAGATTCTGGTCTTATATTTCTCATAACTCCTTAAATGACCATCCTTGTGGTTCTATTACTAGTAGTTTTCTTGCTTTTAAAGTCTCACCACACTTTGAGGAGTTTTTAGACGAGATACAACCCCCACTTGCAAAAAGTCTGTACCTAAAATTTAGATATGGAATACTTAAAACGAATGTAGTTGTAGCAAGGTGGGAAACGCACACAGGGCTAACGAATAGTTCGAACTGTACATGTTGTCAGTTAAACTCAAGAGAGGATGATAATCACATATTGTTTGTTTGCACCACATACGACATAGCAACGAGACGATGGATCAAGCCCTTATGTAATGCCCAAGGTGTTCGTTCGTATGTGGAAGCATATAGGATCATGAAATTAAACCCAGACAAAACTGAGCTGGCTCTGACAGGTGGTTGCTCCAGTCCCTGGACCTCTCTCTTCTGGCCCCCTTCCCTGGGTCCCTCCCATTCTCCATCCTCTTCTGTGAAAACCCTTGGGATTAAGCTGAATGACCAACTTACTTTGCACTCCCAGGTCAGCCTAGTGGTGTCCTCCTCCTTCCTCTCACTGCGCACTATTCGCAAAGTCTCCCGCTTCTTCTCATTTTCCACTTTAAAACTTATAGTCCTGGCGATGGTAATATCTCGCCTCGATTATGGTAATGCACTTTACTGTGGCATGCCCGCTTACAGTCTGCGGCGTTTACTGTTGGTCCAAAACCAGGCCGCTCGCCTGGTTTACAATTTGGCCAAGTCCCACCACGTCACTTCTCTTCTTAAGTCCTTGCACTGGCTTCCTATCCGAGAACGAGCTCAGTTCACCACTTGCCCCCGTTTTCTGGTACTCTCTTCCCGCCCATCTCAGATCTTCTACTCAATATTCTTATTTCCGAAAGGCGCTAAAAACTTTTCTTTTTGCACAAGCCTTTCCACTATAATTGTTCTGCTCTGCCTCTCTCCTGATTTCTTGTTCTCTGGGCCCTGTACACTTCAGCGCCATGAAACCGTCGGGTGAACGTGCGCTCTATAAATGTTTTAAACTCAAACTCATCAAAACTGACACTAGTCGTCTTACTGTGTTCTGTGTTAGCAGATTTCTACTGCTTGTAAGTTATTCACGTAAGAAAGGGGGTTTGGAGCTGTAGATATTTAGCTGGGCGTACACTGTGTAGAGGTTAGGCAGTTCTGATTGTTAGAGGAATACGGTTGAGTCACTTTATAGGATCATTCTCTCTGGTGCCACCTAAAAAGTTTTTTTAACCTTGTATTTTAATGTAAATTTTATATTTTATGTGCCTTTTTAATTGATGAAGTGCACTGTATTAACTGGATGAATTGCATCGTATTTTTGCTTCCCAACAGCATATCATGTACTTATTTTTGTATTCACAGTGTGAAATGTATTGTTGTTCTTATATGTATCTTTTATGGCAAGAATGTGCCGAAATAAAGATCAAATGAATGAATAACCAAGAAAAGTGACTGTTTTAGACTTTGCCATATTGAGCAAGAACTGTGCCGTCGTCGCATTGCAAAAGTGCAGCTCGCGCTTGCCATCATTTCTCGGTGTCCATGGTCCACATGACAGCCCAGCTGCTACACTTTGCTGTGCAATCCGGTCTAACACCTGCGCTTGGTCCACCGAAGCATAGAACTTCAGATGGCAGCTCTTACAACAAACCTTGCAGCAGTCTACCCTAACTGAGGGCTGCTCCTGCAGCCAGTGCATCGCCTTCGAGAAGCGTGAGCGAGTGAGGCAGATTTTGCCAATTTCTGCACCCGTCTTGGAGATTACACAGAGAATTGCTTTGTGGTGAGACTATATTTAGTGGAGGGTACTGACCTGAGCGCTGTCAAAACTGAACTCCGGAAAATCAGCCCCTGAGCCTTAATTTATGCCCCACACTGTCTAACCTCGTGGCCTGCCTAGACTCACCAAGAGGAGGGACACCCTGGTAAAGTGAGGGGGTTGGCGTGATTCCAAGGCATAGTACCCTAAGTGCCGAAACATTTTATTAAACCCGCTAATATTACCTGTAGAATACTTCGTTTTAAGTGTGTATTAAAATGCTTCTTTAACTAATTCGTTGAGTTGGACAATCCGTTATTATGAAGCCGCATGGTTGTTGAGGTTGGAGCGTGTGCACGGCTATTCTCACTCCCTGAGCAGACCCCCCAGAATATTGCAGCATAGATTTGCAAATTTTGTGGCACAAAAACGGAAATTGTGCTGCATTTTTGCAGCACGTTATTTTACTTCTAATCATTCCTTTTCTGCCTTAAATCAACGGGAAAATGTTTTAGCAGTGTATTCTACTCTGAAATAGGCATGTTTAAAGTGTATGAGAATGTTTATTTGCTATATTCCTCTTTGTGGTAACATTCTGGATCATAGGTTACGCCAAGCACAATAACACAGGGTTTCCAGTCATCTTGTTTTCTGTGGCAAAAACACCCCGTACCGTACATTATGAGGATATAGCCAGGCACCAATGAGTCCCATGAACACATAGAGACTGAGGTCCTTCATAAGGGTATGGAATTCTGAAGACGCATGCAGCTTCAAATTTTCAGTCCCTCATTTGGAGGGATGTACAGGATCAGGGTGGCACATCTCTCTCAAAAGATACAAACCACGTCTATTCAGCATTCGTGCCCCAGTAAAACTCCATTTCCCACCTAGGGACCACTTTCTTACTTATGCGGTTGCGTTTTTGAAAGGCTAGATTTCTCATCTTAAGGCAACGTCAGGGCTCCCACTCACACATGATCATTTAAAGACCCGTCTTTCTAACGGGGAAATACTTTGCTCTGTAGCAATTTTACAGCACCAACAGTTAGAAATGAGGGAAACAGATATGCCAGGAGCATAGGTCCCCCACATCCATAAGAGGCTCTCCATTCAGCCTGAGTCCTATAAATATCTCAAAAATATGGAAAGCTCAGGGCCAGTCACCACATTCTGCAGTGGGACCCATCATTTTGTGTTAACACCACTGATATATGAACTCTTGAGCAGTTTTGTTCTGTCTGGGGCGACTGACTTAGGTTATTCTTATCACAACATGATTAAATTAATATTTTCCTCTAAAGTCGAAAGGGTACCGTCACAACACCAGCAATCTATGCCTTTAAAAGTCACCCACCATTTGCTTTCTTGTCAATGTCCATACTCTAGTAACCTCTCCTATCGAGCATCTGTGGACTTCTCTCCACAAATTATCCAGACAGCTCAGCAAGTTTACCATCTATCTTTCTATACAAACGGCATCCTTTGTTACTGTAGCACTTTATTTGCCCTGGCACCATTTCATTTGGTTCTGAGCATGATATTTTTCTCCGTATGTCTGGTAGTGTAAGGTTAGTGAAGGGTTGATCAATATTTAGTTTGAAAGAGGTCTTGAACTGTGAAGCTCTGGTTGTTAACCAACACAAATAAACCTACACCACAATAATGTTAATTATACGCATACACACACACAGGTGCACACAATATCTATGAGTTAGCTTTTGAAAGGATGCTTCTAAAAAAGGCTGGCACCATTCATCCAATTTAGAACCATTTCACCAGCAGGAAACCCGAGCGTGAGGCGCCTTTACTGCAAGGTCTCCCCAAACACTGGGCCCTGGTCCAACAGTAACCAGGACCAGAGCCGTTGTGACCAGGTAATCCCCAATCTAGGTCTAAAAATAACCATGACACTGGGCAAGAAGCCCCGCACCCCGGGTCTGGAGAGCACACTATTGTAGAGGGATCGGACACCGGAGGCCAGGTAAGTGAAGAAAGGCAGGATTTATTTGAGCTTTGAACAAAGTATATAACCTCCTGCCTCAGCAACCGCCTAGTCGGAATGTGGGGAATCTGGAACCAACTGCATGTAGTGCATGATTCCAGATTCCACGTTCCACGGCCAGAGGCAGGACAACATAGAGTACAACATATCCTCTCTTCTTAATGAACAAAGAATAAACCGTATGGTTATAATGCAATGACATGAATGAGAGCATATAAACTTTACACTTGGAACAGGGGTACATTGTAAGGTGGAAACACACTGGGGAAGCGTGTATATAACCTATGCAAGAAAGGTTAACAATAACGAGAAAGAATACAATGAATACATTAAAAATCAAAAACTTGTAGTATATGGATAATACGTTACAAAATCATAAACCTGTAGTATAACGTGCGTAAATCAAATCAAGGAGAACAATTAGAAGGAAAGAAGAGGAACGTAAGAAAAGATTAATATAACACAAAGTTATCATACTTCCTGGGAGTACTACGCTGTCTCGAGGAGCGAGAACCTACTTGTGCAGGCACCCTGACTTGCTCATTAACTCGCTCAGACCTACTAGGGATGATTTTGGGATTGACAACGACTCCAGAACCACTGGAACAAGAAGCACTCTCAGAATCAGACTCAGCATCAGTTACGTTCTTGGCAACACCACCACTCCCTTTCGCAAATAGAGCAATTCTTCTAAAGTTCCAATTCTGGCCATTCTCAAGAACAACATGCCATTTGTGCACCTCTTTGACTTTAAAAGGGTCTGAAAACTTGTTCGCCCCGGACTCTTTCCTACCTAACTTTATTTTGACAAAGTCACCAACATCGACTCTACCAACCTTCCCCTTGAAGCAACATTTGTCATTCATGGGACTAACACCAGGGTATTCAAACCCTTGAGACTTAAGTTCTAACAACCACTGAGTGACCATTTTAGTCTTGGGAATTCTACCTCTCATGCTTTCAAAGGGAACTCTATTAGTCACACTATGAACTGTGGTATTGTAGGACCAAACAGCTTCTTCCACAGCACTACGAACATTTCGTTGACCTTGCACAGCCAATTGAATGACACCCTTGATTAGTCTGTTCATGCGCTCCACAATGCCGTTCCCCTGTGGATTATACAAGGATGTATGCATGTGCCTAATGCCGTGGTTGGATAGAAAAATCTGCATGGAGGAGGATGTCAATTGTGTACCGTTGTCTGTCAACAATATACAAGGGAAGCTTTCTTTCATAAAGACAGACCTAAGGTACCCAATCACACTTTCAGTGGTTGTTTTTCATGAACTCAACGCACAACCAACGTGAGCATACATCCACTAAAACTGTCGCAAACCGACAATCAGCAGGCAAGTAGTCCATGGGACCAATAAAGTCTAAACAGACTTTGCTCCAAGGTAGATCTTCACAGCTGGAGATAGACCCCAAGGGACGTGAATGCACCTTTAATCTCTTTTCACTCTCTTTGCACATCAGGCAGTTCTCAACCCAACGCCTTACATCATCATCTAGACCTGGCCACCAAAAGTTAGTCTTGAGACGTTTACTAGTCATACTCTGACCAAGGTGACCTTCATGGGCCAGGGTAAACAACCTCTTCTTCAGGGGATTGGGAGGTACAAATCTTTCACCTCGCAAAACAAAATCATCAGAGCTACCTACACTGAGCTCCTCCTGTACCTGTACAAAACTACGCAAAGCAGGTTTAATGTCACCCTCACGTTTCCATCCCAGGCGAATGGCGGTGATAAGTTCTGCAAAATCTAAATCGGCTAAAACAGCTCGATGCCACTCTTCTCTAGAGATAGAATTAAAACCATTTGAACAAGCATCATTGAAATCATCCACCAAACACACAGTCTCATCATCAAAGTCATAGCACACTCCACAATCAACGGGAAGGCGGGACAAGCAATCCGCTTGGACATTCTTCCAACCAGAGATGTGCTGTAATGAGAAATCATACTCCTGTAACTTTGCAGCAAACCTCATGAGACGAGGAGAACCTTTACTGGCACCCACGGGTGAAAGTATTTTGAGGAGGGGCTTGTGATCTGTTCTCAGTGAAAAGTGTGAGCCCCATACATACGTACGAAAGTGCGACACACCCCAAACAGCAGCTAACGCCTCACGTTCTATGACCGCATAATTGCGTTCCGAAGCCGTTAGGGTGCGTGAAGCGAAAGCCACTGTTTTTTCTGTGTCACACCTCCTCTGAGAGAGAATAGCACCAATGCCATAAGCACTTGCATCGACAGTCACAAATGTATCCCTACCCGGTTCAAATGTGGAAAGAATACCTGCATTGACAATCTCTAACTTGATTGTTTCAAACGAATCAGATTGTAGTGGACCCCATTCAAATTGTACACCTTTCTTGAGAAGTAGTCTCAATGCTTCAGTTTTGTGAGAAAAATTGTGGACAAACTTGGAATAGTATTCCACTAGTCCCAGAAATGATTTCAATTGTTCTTTGTTTGAGGGAAGGGGAGCACACTTGATGGCTTTTAACAAGTCTTCTTTGGGTTTGACACCTGAATGTGATCTAGTGTATCCTAGATAATCTATTTCCGTTAACAGGAATTGACATTTATCTTTTCTAAGGGTGAGGCCCGCATCAGAAAAGATATGCAACACCTTGGCTAGATTATCATTATGTTCAGATTCATTAATCCCTGTTACTAAAACATCATCCTGAAAATAATGGACTTGCTTTAAGCTTCCAAACAAAGAATGCATCATGCGCTGAAACACACTGGCTGCGGAAGCCAACCCAAAGGGTAATCTTTTAAATTGGAATACTCCCTCAACAGTAATAAAAGCAGTAAGTTCCCTGGACTTAGGATGAAGAACTACCTGGTGGTATGCTGAGCGGAGGTCCAGCTTACTAAAGAATTTCGCCTTGTCCATTAACAGCACCATCTCAGAAATGTTAGGGAGCGGGAACTTATCCACCACAATATTCTGGTTAAGGAACCTAAGGTCCACGCAGAAACGCAGTTTTCCATCTTTTTTTTTAGTAACCACCACAGGCGAAAGCCACTCAGATACTTCTACAGGCTCTATAATATCCTGTTTTTGCATGTCATCCAACATATCCTTCACTTCTTTACGGATGGCAATGGGTATTCTCCTGAGAGCGTGTCTTACAGGAGAGGCATCCTTTTTCAACTTTATAACATGCATGTATCCATCCAACTTGCCCAACTCTGTGCGAAAAACATCAGCAAACTTATCTAAAATGACATCAATACTGTGGGATTCATCAATTACTAAGACACTTTCTGCTGAACGCGGGTCCAAAATAATGTGTAAGTCGTACTGTTGTATCCAGCCTAAAATTGCCGGACCGTCATCTGAAATATATACCTTACCAGAAGAACATCTGCCTTTAAATTCAAATTAAAGTTTACATTTAAATTCATGGGTCCAAAATCACACTTCAGCGAAAGTTCTCTAAGTCGTGTAACCATTTGGTCAACAGATTCTTTATCTTTTTGAGGCATAGTGTAAAACTTGTGTCTCTGCATGACAATGTTCACCTTCTTTCCAAAGTACTTCTCAAGTCTCATTTTCGCTTCCATGTATGGATTATCAACCAGCTCACCATCTGCACCACGTAATTCAGGTAAAAACTTGAATGCATGTTGACCTCCCTTGCCTAGAGAGTTTAGTAAGATTGCTTTTTTTCGAGACAAGGGAAATCTAAGGCCATCAATGGCTTCAAGATAATTTTCAAAGACACCAATCCATTCTTCCCATTCTAAGATAGGTATATCTCCTTCGGCCAGAAATGGAGGAGGAGGTGCAATGGTGGAATTCGCTGTTGTGGCCATAGTAATAAGAAATTGTAAATCAATGCGGAATTAGGCTGAGACAGGAAAAGTTGTAAATTCAATAAATAGATAGTGAGATCAATGTAATGTGAAGAGGCTGAATACGATGAAGCAGCTCTTTGTAAAAGTGCAAGATATAATTTATCAACTTGGGAGATGATGAAACGAGTGAGGGAATTTTTTTTATTTTATTTTTTTTTATTCCATGTTCCCAGTTTTCATAAAAGTAATTGATATTTTGCCACTTCTAAGAATCAGACGTGAAGACTGATGATATAAGTATCCTGCACCGTGTCCTTTGGCTTCCAATTGTAGTTGGAGCGGTTAAATCAGAACTTTGCGACGTGGTTGGCAAGAAAATCTCACGTCGTGGTTGGCAAATTGAAAGCTGTCGAAAATGGCCGCCGTGCGTGCTGTTTAGACGTGGAGACGTGATGATGTGGTGCGCGCACGACTAAGAAGTCTCAGCGCGAGCAAAGATGCGCGCGATGCTTTGCGGTGCCTGGCAACAAGGACTCGGGGAAGGCCGTAACTGACCGTTGACGGGCAAAAACAATTTCTGTCCTTAAATGGGGAAAACAAGAGCAGACTCACGGCACTATCAGGACATCAGCGGAAAAGTTCAGGGATGAGCGCCGAGTCGCAGAAGAAGCCCCAGCAGCACTTCGAGTCCAGCACCAGCCGCAAGAAAAACGCGATGACAGAGGGCAGGCAGCAGGAAGCGGGGTTCGCAGGATCGTCGCCAAAATATTGTAGAGGGATCGGACACCGGAGGCCAGGTAAGTGAAGAAAGGCAGGATTTATTTGAGCTTTGAACAAAGTATATAACCTCCTGCCTCAGCAACCGCCTAGTCGGAATGTGGGGAATCTGGAACCAACTGCATGTAGTGCATGATTCCAGATTCCACGTTCCACGGCCAGAGGCAGGACAACATAGAGTACAACACACACCAGCGCCAACCTAGAGAGCACAAGAAGTCCTACATTGGTAACAAGCCCTGTTGGCGCATTGGGCAACAGGATCACATGGGCACATTAAAAAGAGCAGGAAGGGCAGGTGTGGAAGCATGGCACGGCAGTAGCTCATCCTACCTCCCCGGTTCACAGTGCATGTTCAGTCACATTCACAGAGGGGCCCTACCAGTGGGAGTTGGCTTCTTCTCACATTCATAGTGCAGCCCCCCCCTGTAATATCCTCTCAGTTTGGGAGCCTCATGTTTGAAGTTCAATTTAATCAAATTAGCGCACGTCCCCCCTCAGACTAGGTCGGTGCAGCATTCATACCCTCACATGCCTGGTTTCCTGGCAGCTTCACAGTTTCATCCGCAGTCTCACAATTCTTCTGTTACCTAATTACCAGGACTTTGCTGCTACCAAATAGCTACTATAGGAACAACATCCATATGTTTTCACATATTGGTACAAATCACGATTTGCTATCAGACAGGCAATGTTTTTATTGGTTGACGACCAAACAGGTGCCTTTAATAACACGTGGGGTCTTTTTGCCCTCCGGTTAGTGTACTTACATTAAAACTCACCTGTCTGTCGGCAATAAGTTCTCTGATTTGATTGCTTCCTCTGAAAATCGGGGAAGGGGCATAGACATATTTCCATATATTAGATGAGAGAATGATTTAATATTCTTAGGTCAGTCTGTGAATATTTAGGGAAATTATATTTTCGGAGCTAAGTTGCTTACTCTGTACGAGCGGGGAGAGTTTAAGTAGAAGCCTGTCAGTGTGAACAGGCGGAATGTTAGAATGCACAATTGCACCTCAGTGGTTGAAACTTCCATTGATTCCCCACGGCCAGTGTTTAATTTTAACTAATGGTTGCAGTTGGGGCCCACCATGCACAGTTTAGGTGCCTCAGTTTTGAAGTTCCTTGTAATTAAGCTAGTGCATATCACCTCTCGGACTCCAGGTCGGTGCAGTTTTCTTACCCTCACATGCAGTTTTCCTGGCAGTCCCACAGTTTCATCGGCAGTCTCACGACAACGACTGAGAGCTCCTCTCAGGCGCATAGTTCAGCTTCCTTACTTTCAAGCTGTAGTTCTCCCCTCAGGCTCACAGTGTAGGTTCCTTACTCTTACAGTGAAAGCCTCCTCTCAAGCTCGCATTGTCGATTGTAGACTCAGGAAGCAGGCCACTATTACGGCTGAAGGGCGCAGTGTAGTGACGTGTGCGCTTACAGACAATAAGATGTCACCATTTTTTTTGCTGCCTGCCAGAGACCTTTTTCGCAGCCCAAATGGTAAATATTGCGGTCCTCAGCTGATATCTCGATTATTTTGCGAATTGCAAAATGTTTGAGGGTCTGAATGAAAAGCCTGTGACTGCTCACTATTGCTTTCACAGAGTCAAGTAGTGTAGGGGTTGTAGTTGGCCTAGATTACAGAGCCATAGAAGGAACAGTCCCAGAACATCAGAGGCAAATAACCCAATCCCCGTGGCTGATGCCCAGTAGCTCCTCCCTACGCTCAATTTGCTCCTCATGCCCAATTGTGGACGTTTCATCTGTGAAATAACAAATAGTGGCAAGTGAACAGAAAACTGTGCCTTTGCATTGCAGCCTACTGACCAAAAAGAACTCCGCTCTTCCTGCACACCCCAAGAACTAAGTGATATTTTCACTTCACTGACATGTTTGTACATCTTAAAGCCCAGACATGGCTCTTTGGTTACTTTTCAAATTATAATAACACTTGAGAAAGATATACATTGTCCAATAATACACTCTTATTCAGAACTTGTTAGATGTGGGCTGTAAATATGTTACCATGTGCTTGCTAGATTGGTGCAACAGTCAGTTATGATGGCTTACAGTATCCTAAATTGGACAAATTTAGAACAAATATTTAATATCTTTCTCAGTTCTTCTAGCTGCCTGAAGCTAAAGGTGGAACCTCCTAGTAGTATCAAACGAATATAGCTCTGTATCATACAAAGCCAGGGCTATCAGGGCTATCAGCAGCCTGGATGCTCATGCATGCATTTTTACATGTCTTCCGTTAAATGTATCCCTTTGTTGGATTTCCTGGTTGAAAATTGATGAGAACTTTTTGTTCTCCTGGTACAGATGACTGGCTAGAGGAACCTATTTAAACAAGATCTTTGTGCTTACTGATTTTCCAACCGATACAGACTTTTACACTGTAAGCCCGGACAGTTACTAAAAGAAAGCATTGGTCAATAAGCATAAGTTTAATTTCAAGCCATAGTTTGGTTTTCCTCTTTTGCTGTTTCCTCCTACTCCTTCAAGATTTCAGCCTGACTTCCTATAAAAAATGAAAGATGCACCCATTAATATTTTAAAAACCAGGGATCCCTGAACGTAGAACACTGTTTTACTTTTCTACCAATGTGCAAAGATCGTTCTAGACCAGTGATGTCGTCTGATCAGAAAATCATACTGTGAATTATCTTTGTGCTCCCAACGTTAAGAATGCCTTATAAGAACTCCTAAAAGGCATACCAAATTCTCTTTGGAACAATTTAGTCAGTCTCAGAAAATAAGTATATGGAATTTAACTTCAAGTATGTACTCAAGAAGGCTAGGGGTATTGGACGAGTATGAGAGTATAAACCAGATTCCCTTAATGGATATTTTCCTTAAGAACAAATTAGCTCAGATTTTGGCGTCACATGGTGATTGGATAACTGTGGTAGACCTCCAAGATACATAATTCCTGTGCCAATGAAGAACAAACATTACTAGTATCCGAGTTTCAGATATTAACATCCTCAACATGTCCCTTTTTAGCTAGAACTATTCCCTTAGGATTTACAGACTCTTCTATCTGTGATTTTGGCCCATCTTTATTTCCCAGGGATTCATCTTTGCCCAAATTTAGACATTTGACAAGTAAAGTGTTACTTTAGCAACCAAAAAACATACATCAATGGTGTACTAAAGAGACCACACTTCACTCAAAATTCCAACAAGTGATGATCCGGTACACTTCTTTTCCGGCAAAAATAGATTCTAATTACAAATGGAAAGATGCACCCGGAAATAATGTAGTCCACAGAAATTCCATATATGTTTCCAAATATGTGTTTTATTCTTTCTTTTCTTTGTATCCATAAAAGCATTTTTCTCATGCGAAAACAGCCAGCCAATGCGTTTAGTTCAAACAGGAGTTTGAACTTCATCAGCGCTGTAAGTAATATGCAAAAAAAAGAATAAGATAATTCTTACTGGTAGATTGGGACAATACAACACTATGTACAAGTACATGAAGAGAAACAAAACAAGGAATTTGTTCACTACCATACATAACATGTCAAAACATAATATAAAACAATTATATACCAACACATAAAACATGACTATTTCAAAATGAGTCAGAAATTAAAAAACAAGCATTACAGAACAGCAAACAAACGTAAACACATTGCACGATTCTTATATTGTTAAAAAATTCAATTCAATGGGTCCATAGAGTCGCATGCATAAAGAGGGGGACTCAAACATGCGAAAATAATTTGCTTACTCCCATTATCTAGTACTTAGTTCGCACTGAGTAAAGCAAATGAATGCACTACCAAAGCATCTTGTGCAAACAGTACTTGAATATGTCATAGTGAGTTACTGAGCCCGCTGTCATTATGTTATAGTTAATTCCCTACCTATTGTTCTCAGCCACAGAGGAACCACCCACATTGTATCTACTTATCCCCGTATGATGTTTGAATGGAACATACCTTGTATGTATTTGTGTGCTCTATACGCCTAACATGGATAATTTGTTCTTCTTTATGAAATCCTTCCAAGTATGTTGGATAAATGTCTAATATAAGAAACATCTCTCATAATCACGGCTGAGGTCCATCCAGGCAAACATATTTGGAAAATATCATGGAAGGAGCCCCTCCAAAGATGATACCTATAAAAGTTATATGAATATTGCATTGATAAATGACACCTGGAAATAGATTATCAGTGGCCTGAACATAACATGCTAAATATCAGACGGATTATAAGAGTAAAGAGCAAGATATCTCTATTACGAAAAACTCATATGATAACTCAAATAGGGCTCTTGCCCAATACATACTTAATGAATTCAGTAGTGTAGAGGGAAAGTCCCCTAATCAAAAGATCCCCATTAGTACAATTAGTCCTTGTGTGCAATGACACACAAAGCGCATAATACAACATTTATGGTGTACCAGAAAAACTCAAGCTACAATGTGACAAACAAATCGTGAACATGAAACCCTCCGGGCTTCACTTAGTCGTATACTATGAGGCCAAACTACTTGAGCTGTGTGAGACCATACGAACACTGTCAATACATAGCGCACCCGATAGAACACATCTCTCAAAGCATTCAAATACTCAACCGTAATTAACTGATTTATTGTGTATGGGCCTAAAGATGGAAAACCTGTTAAAGCACATAATCGCCCACCAGCCAAAAAACCTGTTCATAAGAGAATGACTAGGAAGACAGGCGAGTTCCGACATGTAAATAAATGCAGGTGAACAAACTTGGGTTGTGAGGACAAGCCCCCCTGTTCGAGCAATCCCATCATAATCAGAGCTGTACACCATATCAAAGACACTACCCCAAAACACTCACTTAGCGCCCAGTATCCGCACTTACCTCGATAAGTATTCTCGACATTTGCCAAGAGAATCTTCTCCTTGTGTGAATCAATATCTTCAGTCTGTCATTCCATCAACCATGAAAAGTCTCGTCTCAGAAATACTAGTATATAGAACTTTTAATGGGTCCAGCCTTTCTACTTCAGGAGAGGTAAATTCCATCTACAGAGAGGATAATTCCTTTAAAGCAGGAAAGCGGTCATTTTTCAAATCGGACTATGATAGTACTGGTTTTAGAGGCTACTTAGTCCAGCATTTCATACATACAGGTGGTCCCCTTTTCAAGACTTCAGGTACCTGTTCTGCAGCTCCATGTTGCAGAGAACTGTACATGGTTGGTCAATCTGCTTTCTAAAAAATTTCAACTTCCAACCAAGGGTTATATTATTTTCCTTGGTGAGTGCTAGAATTTAATCCGCTGTAAGAGGTTCTCTTACAAGCCCAGGGTGCTTCTCTTACCATGACAATGCCCCCCTCCCCCTTCAGTAGAGAAGGGGATCCTACTATGGACTATGGGCCTTGCAGGAAAAAGATCTGTAAATGAACCGCTTGAGGCCCCATTGCTAGGTCTGTGTTTCTATTGAAGCACTGAAGGACAATATCACTGCAGGATGGTCCTGTACTGTGTGTATTCTGGTTATTCAGATTGTGACTGGTCTTTGGATAACAACCTTTTTCTACTAGAGTACCATCTCTATGCAAATAGAAGTGTGGAATTGTGATTCCTCAGCACAATGTGACATGCTTCCCGGTGGGTGATCAGTCAAGAAGTTCTGCATGGATGGACCAATGTGCTTTAAAGTTTGTTTCCTTTCGAGGATTGAGACAGAGGTTTTTAGGAGATGCTCTCATCAAGCATTGGCTGGCAAATCTCCCTATACGCTTTACCTAGTTCACTGCATCCGTCTAAAGTTCCTGATATTGAGCAATGAATGAATTTGGATTGCTCCATTTGCCTCAGGCATTATCCCCTCAAAGACCACATTTCTAGGTTCAAATTGTTTTATATGCAGCAGTGAGGGTCTATTTCCGACCTCTTACTTCCATTCCTGGACTAAAGAAGCATGTACCTTATAACCTAGCATATGCACATTGGTGCTGTATCCAAAAACATAGTTATGATGTGTGTGGCCAGCGAAGTTATCCGAAACAGTTTTTAAGTACATTGCTGAAATCATGTCACAGTACCATGGACATCAGTGATGTTTTGCCTATTATTTTCCTTTTAATCGCTACCTTAAACATTTTTCTTAGCAAGTGAAGCATTGATGTGTCAGTCCAATGTTCACCTCCATCTTCAAATGAAGGATGCTACACCTCAGTGGGGATTCATTTTAGCCTTGCTCGTATTAAGGCCATTTTAGTCCATGATCCCATGTGACACAGATTTGCTAACTTCAGACCACCTTTTTGTAACAATCACTTGTGCCTGAAGAACAGGAAAGCTTTGGGTTTTCTTGTCTGTAGAACCTTACCCTACAGGGTGTGTTTTATACAGCCCCTCCTATTTACCCTGAAAGAGCTAATGACACCAAATGTGCTACTTCACCCATTTTATTTGCCTTTGGGATGCAAGAGAAATTTGCGTTCAAGATGAATCTTACACGTGTAGCAGAGGGAGGAAGGTGTGGGAGGGAAGCCTTTTAGCAACTCTAGGATGGAGGAGTCGAGTTTGTTATTGTGCAAGTTAAATAACAGTAGGAATTCTGTATTTTAAGAGTTGAGAAGATCATTTTCTTTCATTCCAGTTTTCAGAAGTGAGACACTTTTTAGGATGGCTATGTCCTTAGTTATGGAGATTTTCTTATACAGCTGGGTGGCATGACCATATTAATGGATACTGACACCTGAGTCTGGTGGAATGAGGCTGCATGGCTCTGTGTAGCCAGGAGGAAGGTCAGCACGAGGCTCGAGCCCCTTGGAGTGCCTTATTTTAGATATTTTGTGTTTTCTCCGGTTTTTACTACAAGCTATGTTAGTTACACATATAAGAAACTATATAAGACATTTTAAACCATACTTAACAAGGATGTTTACTGAGACCTGCTTAAAGTTGCTTTTTCAGTTGCCCTAGTTTTCATTTCGCGATTGTTGTCATCTATTCAGCATGTTTTCCAAACATTTCCATATTGAACTATGTTCCGCTCCTGTAATAGAGATAGATGTATTTGCCTAAAAACAATTTTAGCGAAGATGTTCCAATTGTGAGGCTTCTTCTAATGGGAAGTTTCAAACTCGTTCACTAATGGATCTTTCTTCTTCATTTAAAGATTGCAACTCCTGCCAGATATACAGTCACTCTTGGAGGAACATCCATCAGTGTGAAGTACCTTCGAAGGTATGGGTACTTGTCCACGCCACCACCAGTGAAGGAATACATACAGGATAAAATGGAGGAAACAAAAGAACTCTTTACAGAGAAAATGGAAGAGACCAGAGGCATGATCAGTGGGAAAATGGAAGAAACAAAGGATCGGATAACAGGAAAAATCCAAGAAACCAAAGACTCTTTTATGAAGAAAAAAGAGTAGTTATCTTTGCCCTGTTGCCAGCCAAACGTTTGCACGTGAGATGTAATTGTTCAAGTTGTTTGAAACCATACAGAGTTACTTCAAAACATGTCCGTTATGCTACTGGATGCCAACCCTCTTGCACCTTTGAATACATTGTTAAAGAACAGAGGCACAAATGGACTTTTTCCGTGCATCAGGATGCTTCCTCTTCTGTACACTACGTCTCCACAATAGTACACTCTTCTAGTGATATTATAGATCCCAAATTGATTATCCCTACATAAAACAATTTGATTCATATCTCAACTGTAATTGTAATCTCTTCACAATTAACTAAACCCAGCTTACATTTTGAAGACATCAGTAGGTGTGTGTTTTCCATGTGTGTGCGTGTGTGCAAGTGTTTGTATTTATGGCATTCCAGTGAAAATAAATGATGCTCAAAAACATTACTTGGGACAAGTTCACTAATAAACTTTCATTCATACATGTATTAGTTGAGTGTAAAAGTGTCACATTCTCTTTTATTACCATATTGAAGTCTAACATGAGATGTTGCTGCAGAAAAACGTTTACAATCCTTACAGAGGAAAACGCCTGGCCTGTTTAGTGAGATTGTGTTGGACAGGTTTCTTACATTTAATCAAAGGTGCCCTGGTTAAGTGTATTTATAAATCCTACTAATGAGAAGACTGATATAAAGTGCCGATCCGCATAGAGTCCGATACTATTTATTACCATAGTTGAGGAAGGAAAGGAGGCATCATGACCCACTCAAAGCTTATGATCCCTCCCCACTCACAATGGTGACATTAAATTGCTCATTAGACTTTGTACATATGCATATAGTCTTCCTTTCTCTCATACATCCAACCGTCCATAGCATGTGTGGCTGTAGATACACATGCTTGGCATATTCCTGCCACTTAGTGTTGTGCTCTGAAATTTGCAAGTTGTTTTTCTTCTAAGAGAGTTTTTGAGCCGCAAGATACAGTGTGACTCCTCCTCTGAATATATGTTACGCATGGGCAACAACTCCATGGTAAATTATATTTCTTCCGCCATTGGGTTTGTACGTGCACTGAGTAGGCTTGGAGTTTAGGTGTGGTCCTCATGTGTTTCTCCATATTTCATTCCCAACTGGTACTATCATCATTGAGAGACATCAGACCCTCACTTCTAGGTTGATATCCAGAGGTGTCAGGAGTCATATACTCTTCTTCATGTGGCATCCTATCTGAGGGTGAACATGGATAATAAAAAGACTGCATTCCGATGCAGTCCTCAATCCCACACTAAGTGCCCTGGGAATGATCACAACTAGTTCTGCAATCTGTGTTTGTTGCACGACCATGACGATGCAAACTGCCTGATGAGCTTAGCCTTCAAATCAAAGAAAATGCTTCTATGTTAAAGAGATCTTCAGTGGGCAGCAAGATGATATCTTGGGAGCTCCAGGCATCTTAGTGGAAGAAGCCACTGCCTTCGGGGTCCATGAGGAGGGTGCATGGACCATCATGCCTCACCCTTGCACAAAACACAGCCACTTTGCAGCACAGCAAGTCAGATATTGAACAAGAGGTGGTCCCCAAGCTTGTAGCCATGCCCTCGAATGTAAACTCGGAACCATGAGTGCGTCGTAAGAAAAGTACAAGACCACTCCCTATGCTGAGGTAAAGCACCACTCCCGAGAGAGTAGGGCTTCAGGCCACTGCACATTGGCTGGGATAAAACTGTAGATGGGCCAGCACTCTCCGCTGTTTCCGATTAACAGCGACATAAGTCAACGTATGGTACCAAACCTGCCACCAAAGTCAACCAGATTTTGACTTCAGTTGTGACTCTGAAGGCTTAATTTCCTACAAAACCATCCATGGCTACCACTGCTCATTCAATGCAGGGATCCTAATCTGCGCAATTTTTCCCGCTCCAGCCACCATTCCTTTTGGATTCGTAAGGCATGTCCACTCCGAAATACTTTTTAATGCCCAAACAGTCCTCACCATCAAAGCCTCAGTCGGTAGCAAAACCTGATTCACCTCTAACAGAATCACACACAAGAACTAATGGAAACAAAATGATGGAGGTCTCTAGAAACCCCATTAGAGTAGGATGCTGAGTTCCCCATACTTGAGTGGCTCCAGCAAGAACTGGACGTTAGGCAACAGTGCCTCTCTATTGATTCGCTCACAGGGAAAATGTCAACAAAGGAATCTCCATCATCGGACCCTATTCCATGCAGCAATAAAACTGTCTTTCAAGTAAGACAGAAAAGCCTTCTACTAAAAGCACAGGGACACTGCAACCAGCCCTATACCGCTGTTACACACTTCGCTACCTCCTGCTCCGCCCACTCCGGCACCGTTGCCCATCAGACTCCCAAGGTCACCTTATCCCACTTTCCCACAGGGCAGCCCCTTAGGGGCAGTTTTATCCTTACGATCATCTAGAAGGAGGTGAACTAACAGAGGATCCATAAGAGGATTATAATGTTCATCCAATTGGCGATCCAGATCTACATCATTAACCTGTTAGGCACTCCTCTTCAGACTATACCTTCTCATACCATGTGGTCATTCATCACACTGCCACTTTCCATTAGATGCATATGCATTCAGATCAGAAGAAGGGTGACTTCCTCATCAAGACATTCTCCAAATCACAGAGGTCTAGCCAGTGCTCAAAGGGGTGCTTAAATGAATGAATGAATGAAAAGAGATTTATAGAGCGCAAAACAATAACCCGCAGGTATCAAGGCGCCTAGCAAAAATGATCAGAGAATGATCAGGAAAAAGACATGAAGCCCTACACATATGCTTGCTGAAAGAGAAGGGTTTTTAAAGCAGTACGGAAGTTCTGTAAGGACGGGAGAGATCTCAGATCCGGAGGAAGTTCATTCCACCACTTAGGAGCAAGAGTGGAGAAGGCTCTGCCACCCCATTTGGCTCTTCATACACGGGGGGCTGCCAGAAGCAGTTTCCCAGAGGAACGCAAGTTCCTTCGGGGGACATAGTGGGAGATGATGGATCCTATTCCAGTGTCGCTCTTTTTGGCGATGGCTCTGTAGGTCATACATAGAACTTTAAACCGGATTCGGTGTTCTACCGGCAGCCAGTGCAGCGTTTTCCTGGCTGCAGTGGCCGAGGAGCGTCTGGGAATGTCCAGGACAAATCTGGCTATGGCGTTTTGGACTACCTGTAAGCGCTGCAGCTGTCCTTTGTTAAGTCCAGCATACAGCGCATTACAGTAGTCCAGACGCGAGCCGATGAGAGCAACAGCTATTTGTTTTCTTGCCTGGAAAGAGAGATATTTCCTGATCCTTCGTAGGGTGTGAATCAGGCCCCAACAGGTGGAAATGGTTCTGCTCACCTGGCTGCCTAAGTCAAGGGCAGGGTCTATTAGCACCCCGAGATTCTTAGCAAAAGACCCTGTTCGTGCCAGGGTGGTCTCCCCGAGGGTGGAGGGAGGAAAAAGATTTAAACCATACCCCAATGAATCCACATACATCAAAGGACAAAGTACCTCTGGACTCCCTTGTTGTCTACAGCGAGGCCACAGGTGAGCCTCCTCCCCCACCCCTACAAGGACAATAAGAGCATAGATACAACAGGCAAAGGGTAGCAATGGTGTTCTACGGTTCCTACGAATTAAGAAGGACTGTGTATTTGGACACCATAAGCCTCAGAATATTGGGAACTCAGTTCACACATACCATTAGAAAATGTTGGCCTGATTCCTAGCTAGCTCACAGTGCTCCATGAACCCCTAACATTCCCAAGTGTACCAGATGGTATAAGAAATCTCGAACATGACCACTCTTTTTTCCTCAAGGAAATTGTAGAAACTGAAAACCGGTCTATCCTTTTGTTGTTTACTTTTGAATGCCCGATGTAAACACACACAAAAACGAATTGCCGCTAATAAAAAAGAATTAAAAAAAATACGAATTGCCTTTTCAAACCTTTATTGTAACATTCATGTTCTTGAATAGAAAGAGTGTACTGTGATTATTAGGCAGAAGAAAAAAAGCATTATAACCAGCATTACAAGGATGATCAATAAGATAAACAGTTCAACCATTAGAAAATTACTAGGTGGTTATACTTCTAAATTACTCTACCTATACTATCGAGAGCATACTGGCAGTACCCTCTGCCAGATCCCTTGGGATAGCCTGACACCCAGATCTAAATATGATGTATCAGGAAGCCGGCCTGTGCCGAACAGGCTATATTCCTTTGCAGGATAGAGGTCGGGGTCAGCAGGACTGCATATCAGCCAGAGTGCTTTGCATTCCAGGACAATTCCAGCAGAAGTGCTTGTCTGCCAAATGTAAAGCAGAGGCTGTTTATAAAATAAAAGCACTGTTGCAGAGCTGATGCGATGGGTAGTCTGGACCATTAGAGCAGTCTCCACCCAGACAACCAAATACATGGGTATTGCATTCTGAGTGCCTAGTCTTGGACGGAGTGTACGAATTACATGATGATAATGCTTGCCAAGAAATTAACTGCATGTATAATAATCTCTCAGTATATTATCGTGTAAGCACAAAGCATGTAAAAAGTCAACATTCGAAACCAATGTCAAGCTAAAATGTGAAACTAAAACGGAGACTCTGCACTAGTCCTGTTTTACTTTACAACCCATCTCCTTAGCCGGAGGGAGACTCAACTAAAAGCTATCCTTAAATGTTAATTAAATACTAATTAAATATCCTTTAATAACCAAAGCAAACTAAAGCCATTTAAAAATGCCAATCAAAAACTTGCAAATAATAAAAATCAATTAACGGTTAATTTTGTTTAAAAACAAAGTCAAATAAAAATCTAGGAGGCTCTCCAAATGTTTCCTATGTTCAGATAGTCAGTGGGGTCCAGGAAGGAGCCCACATTCTCTGACGATATTTCAACTGTAGAGCAAATTCTAAAGGACAAACTTGGTCGTACCATGCCCAATCAACAGATTCTGATGGTGTGAAAGCTGGTAGTGTACCGGCAGTAGGAGAGCTAGATCCCAGGAATTCATAAGCCGAAGCATCCATGCTTGCTGGAGAAAATAGCTCATACTAAGCCTCCTGCTGCAATGGCAGTCTCGTAGGACAGCACTGAAGATGAGTCCTAAATGAACGCGCTTGCAGTTCCATATCTGTAGATTGAGCCAATAGCATAACAAGGCGTAGATCCAGTGCACACTCAAAAGGGCACTGCACAGGCTGCACACAGAGTAACCACACAGGTCTAAAGAACAAAGACCAGTTGTTGTCCAATTCCTGGAGTAAAGACACTCAAAGGACTGTATCGTGTTCATGACACAGCAGGACATGTGGTAAGTCCATCACCATTTGTTCTTGAGGTGAAACACCCATTGCAGAGTAACAAAAATGGGATCAAAACACCAATGAGCAGGAAAAAACTAGTGGTATGCCTCCAAATTTACTGGATACCAACAAATGCAAAAATGATTGAATAACTCCAAATATGTCAGGAAGGTGCTAACCCTATAGTTTAAAAGAGTATCACTCCAGCGGTATTTGAAGCATTACATCTTCAGTGTACAAGTTCACCAAAATGCTGCAGGAAGTTTGTGCACAATCACGATTGTACTTCAGAGAAAAACAGTACCTGAAAGAGCAAACGTATCTTGAGCAGATGTCAGTACAACATCCTTTTGCAACAATAAGGCTTTCAGTCAGCTTAACTTACCAAAGTTAACATTAAAAATGAGAATAGAGGGCCATATGGTAACCTCCCTAATCTTGTATGTAGGTGAAAATAACTAATTATTACAACAAGTCACGACCCAGGAAACCGTCACCACATATGGTACTCCTGGCTTTATCCCACAATAACCTTGGCCGTTCAGGATCAAATAACTTCCATTTGAAAGTAATCTGAACACTGGCCGAATTAAGGACACTGGGATGGCCTTCAGATAGCACACCAAATTGGCCATGGATGCATTTCACACCCCTTGTAGGGTCACCTCTTTACAAACAAATGAATGGCTGAACTAAGTTTTGCATAGTTTCTGCTAATGAATACTTCGGTTTCCCCATTCAAACATTTGTAACTTAATGGTAAAACCTAAGTTTCATGAACAAACCTCTCCCCTAAAGTTTCGTATCTGCCTATTTGAAAGTATTTCAGACAAGATGTAAACTGAAATGCTGATATTGGTAATGTAATAAAACCATAGATCAGTTATACTGCTGCCGGTGTCTCGGCTTCTGTAAAAGGCAACTTCTCTAAATGCTCTAGGTTTAACATGGAGTGTGTTGCATCTTTATTTGCCATCAGTCTGTGTGCGTGTTATAAGGCAAAAAGAATTCTGTTGAGTCCAGATATTTCCAAAGACACAGTTTTATTTTAAAACCTGCAAGGTCCAACTCAATTGCATAATCGATCTCTGCAAAGAATGCAGATGATACAATATTGTTCAAAAGAATACATTTGAGTCGACTATGTAGTCATGCTATTATCTACAACAGCCAATGCCTTTCCCAAATTAATCCTGTCAATTTGTTTTAAGTGTTCACTATTCTTGCTGTAAAATTTTCCATAGTTCATTGTAAGTGGCATATATGAACTGTTCAGAACCTTGTTAATCTATGTCGTCAAAAAAGATTATCTTTAATTGCAGATAAGGTAGAATGCGGTAACCATTGCTGGCATAGCTCACCTATTCTATAGGTGGTAACACCCCTGATTGTTATGACTGAATGTAACGGAGGTCTACTCTGCTAGCTTTAAAGCCATTGAGGAGTTTAAAAAATGTGCATTCTAGCCATTAGTGTCAACTGGCCACCCTAACCACCTGTCTGAACCTGAAACTGACAAATTATATGTACCGTTCTGCACCATGTTCTCGAGCTGTTCTGTAAAATTTACAAGGTTCTGCCAATTGTCTAAACGTGCAATAGCGGGAGAGATAGGTGTGGTAATTTCTTTAATTGTAGCCAAACCTAGACAAGTAGTTTGCTGCCCTGTTTTGTTTAGAAAGATCATTTGTTTAGGGATCAGACAAGCTCTAAATAAAGCATCAATGCCCTGTACCTGCGAGAGTAGTGTTCGCTACATTGTTTTTAAGTCAGTTTTTCTTCCAATATTCATAGCCTTGTATGGCCATCTGGGCAATAAATGAGTTCTGAATAGATTCCTTTTGTTTGGGTCAGCATATTTTTCTTCGCTGGGAAAGGGGTAAGCTTATAATAAAATGAACCTGGGTCTAAAGGGTTGTGACCAAAAAATATGCAAACTTCTACACACTGTTTTTAAATTTAAATTTCCCACTGGTGGTGTCAGGGAATGTTCCCATTGTGCGTAAATGAAAACTAAACATGGAGTACTAGCTCTGTGTAAATGGTGAGGGGCATAGTGATGCTATAACACACTTCACCATAATTAGCAGAATTTAAATGCAAGTCTTCAGTTTTAAATTCTATGTAAGATTCTAGTTTAGGAAGCATGCTCTTGATACCATTCATCGCAGATGGATTCAGGAGTAATACCTTTGTCCATAGCTACCTTAAACACATAAGGAATCTGCAGAGTCTCTGTAGGACAAAAAATATCAAATGGGACCTTGTCATTCAATTCAGAGACCGGAAATGCAGAAATGTTCACAAGGGACAGGTCTCTTCACACTTTATGTGAAGAAGAACGGGGTCAGCTACCACTTCTGCAGCAGTGTGTACTGGAAGGAAATTACCTATTAGAAGCAAGAAAAATACTGTAACAAATCCTATCCAAATCAAGAGAAAAAGTTGTGAAATGGAAATCCAAATATAAGACCATAGAGGAATCAGAAAAGTTTGTTTTGGCCAAAAAAGAAATGCACGTGCACCATGCGGTGTAGTATGTGGGGAATCTGAAGAAAAAGCAATAATGCCAGAGCAGCCAGAGGCAGTCTGTGCAAAAGCAGGAACCACATGTGGTAATGGAGAACTGGTAGACACCTCGAAAGGTGGTTGGTAATAAACAACTTTGTTAGGAGTAGAAGTAGAAAACTGTAAATTTGCCTCATATGTGCATCCTGTATCAGCAGTAGTATCAGGAAGTAGCGGAACCTCAGCATCTGAAGTCCCCAACTGGGGAGAAGCAATATTTGTATTTAATATTTGTAGAGGAATTTACTGTGTAGTAGCGAGAGGAGACTGGTAACTGCCAAGGAGTCCTCGTGGCCTACTGTGTAAGATTGGCCACATGGTGTGGTTTGATCAGATCTATGGAAACAACCCATTTGTTTCTAAAACCAGCAAGGGGTGGCAAAATCACAGTTCTAGTACATTGAATGCCAAGGACTGGCACTGGTGCTTTGTATGATGGACTAAATTCTTTTCTGTCCGTAATCTTGTCTCAAACTAGATCCCCAACTTTAGGAATCCAGCGAGAGGTTGCTGGTTTGTCAGTTGCAGAACACCTGGAAATTTCATTTGAGCGCTCTTCTCAAAAGGCTTGTAGTTCTTCTAAGACAGCAAAACGTTCATTGGTGTGAAAAGGCGTCTCTGCCGCCACTGTGCCAGGGTTTTCAAGGTCTAGAACTTATATCTGGACCCCAAAGAGGAATTAATAGGGAGTCTGGCCACCCAAGAATCATCTAGGCAGATTATTTAAAGTTCTCCAGACTCCTTACAAGTGAGGTATCCAACTACGACCTGAGCCTAATACTCTAGCTGTTACAGACTGCTTTAAGTCATGGTTTTTCCTTTCCACTATCAAATTTCCCTTAGGATGATAGGTCGAAGAATAATGTTCAGCAACACCCAGGGTTCGCATGTATCCTAGTAAGCCCTAGAGGCAAAAGTTGGTCCTTGGTCCTGGTGGAATGCTGCCACTGCATATGACCAGATGAAGTTTAAGCATCAGCTGTGGCCACACCAATAGAAATCGAGAACTTGAATCTACGGCCAAAATAATTAATTTAAATGCACTATCTGAATTCAGAGGTCTCCAGTGAACCAAATAGACATGTCAAAGGATTGTTTGAAAACTAGAAGGTGTGTCTGCGGTGGGCAAACTGCGGAGGTACTTTTAATTTGCTGGCAAATGTTACAGCTAAGGACATATTAATTAATCTGCCTGTACAGACCATTCCACCAATAGTGTCTCTGTTGTAAGGAAACTGTAGCTGCCACACCTGCATGGGAAGACACAAATCCTTCATGAGCAGCTTTGATCAATTCTAGCCCACAGTTTTGGTTGGGTATCACTCGATCACCCACCCCAGGAATGTAAGCAGAAGGTATGTTTTGAGCACTCAGCAGGTAGGAGAATTTTGCTGGATAATGTTTTGGTAATAAGTGCCACTGTGTGAAGTATTGACAGCAACCATGATGTCTTCATACACCCTTGTGTGTAAATGGGTAATTGCAGCAGCAGCAACAACAGTAGCAGCCTGAACCACTGATTTGGTGGCTTCATCAGCCAGTAAATTCCCTACAATGTGTGTTCTAACACACTAATAACTCAATGTATGAATGACATAAGTGTGTGGCAAACAATCTTTAAGATGTGCAACCTTTCCCAAAGCAAACTATGCTTGATAGTGTTTCCTTTAGAACCTCTGAATGTATTCAAGCGCCAATAATGTAAATGTTCATTAAAGGACTGGACACAAAAATACAAAGCACGCACCAACAGTGTGGGAAATTCAGGAACAGCATTTTTTAGTGCCGGAATTAAAGGTTTTAGATCAGCCAGTTGAGCCGTAATATCCCCTTGAAATCATGTTAATGTTTTTTGTTGATGGAATTCTCAATTGTTCATGACGCTGGGAACTGCTGCACATACAGTTGTATATTGTTGCTAGTGCCAATTGCGGGCTTGGCTGAACCATCAGTATGCAATATTGTTAAAAAATTGCATCAAAGGAAAACCGCCTTCTCCATTTCTTTTCAAAAGGTATCTCAATGAATAATTAGTATCATGAGACAGACCTATTAAAACATATTTTATTATGTAATACATATTCATTTTTAGTACAATACTTTAGTTTATGTATATGTCAGACTCCCTACCATTAAGATCCATATTGAACATCAAACTCATCCAGCCATACCAAACATACACAATAATTTAACCTCTTCCATGCTCATGACGAGCTGAGCTCGTCATGAGCCACGGCGCTCCGGTGCTCATGACGAGCTCGTCATGAGCCGTGGAACGCTCGCATGTGGGGATAATTCCCCTGCTGTGCTGAGCGTTCCACGGCAGGTAATGCACCTGTGACGAGCTGAGCTCGTCATGAGCACAGGAGCGCCGTGCCTCATGACGGGCTGAGCTCGTCATGAGCATGCGGGCGCCGTGCAAGCCCCCCCCCCCCAGCACAGCGGGGAAATAACCCCACAGCGAAGGGGTTAAAGAAAAAGTCATCTAATACCCACGTTAAAAACTTTGTTCAGCATACAAAATGACATTATTGTAGTGGTCTATACATCCATTGAAAAATACCTCAAAAATAGTCTTCATAATTATTCAATACGTGTCTCGTACATAAATCAATGTCTTCAGCATCAAACTATAAACCGGCATATAAGGACAACAACATAGCGCTGACGCACATTTCGGTGAAACAAAGACTCTTGAAAATTTGACCACCTTCATCAGGGCGCTGGGTATACTATTTATGTGGGAGCAGAAACCATCCAATGTGGAGGAAAAATATATTCAGGGAGCCCAAAATCCAACTTTGGTTGGGTCTGAAACATGAAAAATATAACAAAAGAGAAGTACATATAAATAATACAATAAGTCTGGGTTTAAAAGTGTGGACCGACAACAATACACATATGAAAAGACCCACAAAACCCAGTTAACATGTAATGTAATGGGCAAACAAAACAATTTGGGTCCAAGTAACACACACCCTAAGTGCAGTGCCAGTTAAAAGCAAAGAAACCCCATGTTCTCAACAAATACATAGATGTGTTTAACATAATTTCCAGAGTGAGGTTATTAGAAAGAGAGATAATCATAGATTGAAAAGCCTTCCATATCCACCATGGAGGGAAATAGTTTTTGTAAGGTGCTCCTTCAAAAAGATGTCCTTTTGAGGGAGAGCAAGATACTCCAGCCGGAGTATATTGCGGGTATATGTCCATAGATCCCTAGGTGTAAATAAGGCTTTTCTAAATGGGATATAAAAAAGCAGCGTACAGTGGTTAACTGCTATACAAAAAGAATTGTGAGTAATCCATTTTGTTTACTAAAGGTCAGTAACAGGAGTCAGCTGAATCTCAGGTGCTTACCCTGGGTGGGCTTCCAAATGAGTGGGTCAGATTAATGGAATGAAAACCAGGAAAGCCAAAATCTTGGCTTCGAATTGAGGGCTTCTAAGCTCCCAGAACATTGAAGCAAATATGGTACGCCTTACCCTGTACAGAGAATAAATAAATCCTAACAAGAAATATTGAATAAAATAAATGCAGGAACACCAACAAATTGCAGAAAAATATGGCGGCATCAGAGTATCAAGAAAGCCCCCATAAGGTAAAGATAAATGTTTAATTATAAAATACACGGGTGCAGCAGAAATGATAACATTGGTATCCTAGCATTGAGTGAAAAAAGATACAGGAGAGTGGGGAAGAAAGCCCCGGGCATAAGAGGCAGTGCCAATCATAGTTAAAAATGAAGTTAAATTAAGACACTAATTCTGTAATATGAGAGTACCTGGAGTCGTGAGCAAGCGGCGTCCCATCCTGATTTTACAGGCAGTGGCATGTATGTGAAGGAAGGCACAACGCAATATATAGCTAAACGTTCCTTAAAGTTTCAGTAGAGCTGCACCTGTTTCAGCCCGATAACGTAGCCTACGTAAGAGACAGGATCGCTGGGGTTTCCGTGGGCACTATGTTGAGAGAAAAATCAGCAAGGGAATATACACCAAAAAGAAGAAGAAGCGGGCCGAAGGGGTTTCCCCAGGCGCCATATTAGAAGAAAAATAAGAAAGGGAATATACAGCAACAAGAAGCGCCGATAACGCATACAAAATAGAAAGATAATTAGTGTAAAAGAAAATGATTGAAAACTGTAGAATCTACAACCCAAGTGTGTCGGCCAGATAGAGAGATCCAAAATTGTATCTAAACATACAGGGAGGACATACTAAAAGTCTTCCCAGGACACATCCAGGGATAAGAGCACCAAAATTGAAGGACAGACTCCGTGATATGAGAACAAAAACGAACAATTCTCAAAAGGAGAACATCAAAAAATGGTATAAAGAAAAATGAAAATGTAAAAAAGTATGCATCCTAAAGGTAAATTTTGTTATGTGGAAAAGGAGATAACCCGTAAGGTGGAATTCACGATATGCATGGGAGGATTTTGAGATCGCTAAGAATAACGTGACAAGGAGGGTGCAAACATGGGCAGTAATGTTCATCCAACATACAGCAGCTATTCATAAATATAGAGATATAAAGACCCCCGGGTCAGATTGGAAAGAAAAACAATATTAGAAGGCAAATGGATACAATTCTAAAAGATGGATAAAGGTGAACATAGTTTAGGATAGATCATAAGTCTCATCCTTTGCTAGCAGGAATAAGTAACGTGGAGGGTGGAGGCGAGAATGGAGGCAGCATCTGCTAGCCTGTAAGGAGTCTTAAAGAATTGCATTTTCCCATGACATTATCCCATTAAGACCATGGTCCAAGGTACCCAGGGAAAAAATCCAGTATATTTCTCTCTTTTTTTCTTTGTACATCATCATCATCCATACCTCTTGAACTTGTGATCTTCTCCAAGATGATCCAGGTAAGAGCACCTTCTATATGATGTTTGGTAGACCAATGTTCGACCAAGTGAGCCCCTATTCTGTTGTTCCTTTTGGCCGATTTGTGTTTGCTAAAGCGTGTTCTGAATTCATGGCTGGTTTCCCCAATATATCCCAGGGAACATGCGCATTGAATCAAATAGACAACATTGGATGTCCTACAGTTTGTCATTTCAGAAAATTCAATTTTCCCTTTTCCCTTAATCAGAGTATGCGTCAAAATGGTGCTGAAGCAGGCATGGCAGCTGCCATATTTATGATTACCTCAGATTGGGTTCAAACCTGTGATAGATTTCTAGATACATTTATTTTCAGATGGATAAATGGCAGCGTCTTACCGGAGTCATACGTCATTCCTTCCACACTAATTGTTCAAACCTGGAAGAGTGGACGCAGACGAGGCAGGCCGGGCAGCTTTGCCAACCAGGGTACATTACTTTATCGGTTATCTATTCCAGACATAACAATTACTCTGATGGAATTGTGACTTTCAGGACAGCCTAATCTTGCTGACCTTTTCTAGCTTTCAGGTTTGAACAATTAGCGTGAACAACGTATGACTCCGGTAGGATGTTGTAATTTATCTATTTTACTACTCTTGCTATTAGCGTGAACAACGTATGACTCCGGTAGGATGTTGTAATTTATCTATTTTACTACTCTTGCTATTAGAACAATACTGCCCTGAAGAAGCCCATGCTAGGGTGAAATGTGTTGGCTGTGTATGTCTGTTTTGTCCTTGTGTCTTTGAGACGAAGGAAAATAATAAAAAAAAACAATCAAGCCTAAACAGACTGGTTGCATACTTCAGCAAGACATTTGGATTAAATTTTGTGTTTTTTATGTGCCTCTCATTTCGTGTGTTTCTAACTATACCTGTGTAAAGAGCAAGAAGGTCTGCAACTTTTAACGGTGCAAAGTTTGGATATGGTGTATAGCCTGCTAGAACTGCCAGGTCATCCTCTCATTGTTGGGCAGACCCAGTCTCACATTGTTTAGTGGATGTGGAAGGGCACTTTGGAAACTATGCTGATGTTCCTGATATGTTAATGGTATTTCTGCATGTTTATAAGCTCAGTATGGACCTGGTAATGCAGCTGGAGTATGTGTGAAATGATTGGGACGTGCCATTGACTGCAAGAAAGTGGAACCAAGAGTAGAATACCTCTTTTTTTGATATGCTTCGTGGGCCTCCGCCATGAAGGTAATGTCTCCCCCTCCAACAGGGAGCTCTTGTAGTAATAATACTGTAACAGCATGCCTGCGGTTAACAGGAACGATAGCTGCCATCGCCGTCTTTAATGAATGGAATTCAAAGAAAGGAAAATACTATAGTGGGATAACCCTTTTAAAGGTTTAAGCTTGAACAACCTACAGACTAAAATAGGGGTTTCCTATTAAGCTGAGGCGGATTAAATCCCTAACACCACGGACATCTCCATATGAGGCGATAAGGAGACTTAAGCACACCAAGAACTATTCAGGAGACCCATTATATAAGTGCCTGACCTAGAATGTTGGTGGTGCCATGTTATACGGTTCCTACAATCTAAGCAGAACTGTGAACCTGGACAACATAAGCCTCAGAATATAGGAACTCATTTCGAATATACCATCAGAAAATGTTGGCCTGGTTCCTAGCTAGTTCACAGTGCCACATCTGTACCCTTACCACCATACTTGATGGTATCAGAGACCTTGAACATGACCACTCGTTACTCCCCAAGGAAATTGTGGAAACAGATCTACCCTTATGTTCACTTTTGACTACCCAACGTAAACACAAGAAAGATACAAATTGCCTTTCCAAATTTGTATTGAAACAATCGTATTCTTATATAGAAAGAGAGTGCTGCAAGAAAAAAAAGCATTGTAACCAGCATTACAAGGATGGTGAAAAAGATAAACAGTTCAACCATTATAACATTACTAGGCGGTTATACTCCTAGCTAACACTACCTATACTGTCAAGAGTATAATGGGAGTACCCTCTGCCAAAGCTCCTGGGATAGCTTAACCCACCATACCTGTGCAGATCAGGCTATAGACTTTTTCAGCATAGAGGTCAGAGTCAGCAGGACTGCATCTCAGCCACAGTGCATCACATTCCAGGACAATGCCAGCAGAGGTGCTCCTCTGCCGAATGTAATGCAGAGGCTATTTCTATGATAAAAGCACTGCTCCACTCGCACTGTGTCAAAGGTGCAGAACTGATGCAGTGGTTACAAATAGCAAAATATATCCTGAGCTAATAAGTAAGAGACAATAAAGTTCTTCAAATAAATCTTGAGACGTAAGTAATCTTCATATCTTCCTTTATTCTGATGTCACTCTTCTCAGACAAACTAGCCGCCAACAAGTGTTTCGTCCTGGTTTATAGACCACAGACTTCCTCAGGGCTGGAACATTACAATACATGTAATCTGACAAAGGGACATGACAGAGTTCATCAACATAGTTCACAAATTGTAACAGTCCAGAGGAGAATTTAAGTTACAAAATGTATTTCTTAATATATTTTTTAAGAGCACAAAACTTATAAAAAGTGGCTAAAAACAAGCAAAACCCAAAAAACTGTGAAGTGATGATCCTAAATCCATGGATCCATTTTGAACCAAATACCCAAGATAAAGTGTCAGGAAATAGTGACATAGCCATAAAGAGAAAATAAGTGAAGCAGGTCTGCCCATGTGATTATTATCATATACACCTATCACCGATAATCAATCAAGTGTATAGTGTAAAACTAGAAAAAACAAGAGAGGAGAAACCAAAGCCAGAGGAAGAGTACTGAGTTAATATAATCCCAAAAGGGGTAAGGAAAACTCACCTAATAGTAAAGTAATTAAATATTCATAAACGTATAACATCCAAAAGTGAACAGCATCAAAGTAATCTATACCAAGGGGACACAGAAAAAGTAAAAGACAACCAATATTCAAGTCTGTCAGTTTGAACATTCCTATTTGGGATATTTAAATCTCAAAATAATAATCAGGGCCTACTCACTGCAGTCTGAAGACTGCTGAGATAATCAATATTATAGTGGCAGTATTCAATCCAAAATAGCAGGCGAGTCCCAGTGGTACCTAGTATATGTAAAACAGCGTAACCCATAATTCATCCTCAATACTAGACAGAGTTAAAAATAGGCTGCATTGAGAAGCAAAACGGGTTGGGTTATTAATAAGAGAGCGAAAAAAGGAGTCTATAACAAATTTAATCATGAGGGCCTTCTCATAGTAGTTGGAAACACGAGTAGGTAAACCACAATGAGTTAACCAAAATCCGTACTCGTACTATCAGTTTCCCAAAAAACTAGTGATCCGCGATGCGAGAGACACAAAAAGGCACACCCATATGTGAATTCTATAGTTCACAGAACACAGTCCAAACTTAAACGGTATAAACATAATAGAAAACGTAACCGTGCCAGTATTATATCAACGATAGTAAACCCTACTGTTACGGACCACGGCTTACTAGTAACAGTAAACATAAAGTCAAAGCTAAACTAACGTGTAGCACTTACCTACAATTACAAAGCCAGAAATCGTCTAATACATGCAGAGTAGCGCGGCGTGTAGCACCAGCGCCATGTGGGTACAACCCCTATATAGTATGTCTCTTCCGCAATCAAAATGGTAGTAGGACTAAGTGGGCAATAGCAAAAAGTGATAAAGGACTCACATAGGAAAGTGTTCGCCATCTAATAACGGGCAAAATGTTAATATCCCACTAATAGAATAAACTTAAATTGATAAATGCAAAAATCGAAACAACCAAATATGAGTCCAATAAAGCACCCAACTCGTAAATGCAATTATAAGCGGCAAAGCCATCAATCTGAAAACGCCCATAAAAACGGGTAAAATAAGCATCAGTATTGTATATTCTTTACAGAAAAGGTTATAACATATCCTTTGATCATATAATACAAATATAACTTCCAGGACACAATCCTGTGCCTAAAGAGCCATGCTACATTCACATATAGAGAGTAAGGGAAAATTTACAAATAGAAGAAAACACAACAGGTCCCCTACTTGAATTATATGTATAATAATCTGATGAATGTGCACAAACACCCGTCACAGAAAAAGAATTCAAAAGGGAGTTAAACACCCAAAAGTGACATATGTGAAATAAGATAAAACTTATAGGAGACACCAATGGTCTGAAAAATAATAACCATGGATTGGCTGCTCCATTGGATATTGCATAGAGACAGCATAGCGTCAGATCATGTCAAAACATATGAGTTCCAAAGGTTAAACGCCAATCATATTTGATCCCTTAAAATCGAATAGTGTGTAATCATCATATAAAATTGAATACAACAAAGCAGCTTAAATGAATAAACCTTATTTAGAGCATATATACTGTAATATGACCAAAGTAAATCAGCAGAACAGTAGTGTATCGAGACAAAGTAATTGTGTATGTTTAGTTTGTTACTAACGTGCACAGGAACATCATATTATTAATTTAGTGAATAGTATGAGGAATACATCCCATTCATAAGAGAACAATCTTCACATAAGCAAATAACTTCCGTCATCACATAATTAAAACCATACACCATCGAGAATACATTGTATATGTACGAAACTTCTTGGTGACAAATCATATCTCAATCCCATTAGAGAACACAAATGGGAGTCTTATTTGTACTGAAGGATTAGTTTGTCAATTGGAAATAGAAAAAGTATATATATATATATATATATATATATATATATATATATATATATATATATATATATATCCAATGAACAGAAACAGAACAACCCCATCTTAGCAACCAAGGAAGTATTGCAACTCATTGTCACAGTTCAGACCCCTATCAAGCGCACGAACTCGCATGATCCAACGTGCTTCTAGTTGTCTCAATTTCAATTCGCGGTTGCCACCCCTGATATCTGAAGGCATCATCTCAATACCATGGAATGTTATGGTCAAATGTTCCATCTGGGATCCACATTCAAGTGCATGTGCTGCTATCGGGTATCTCATATCCCTGTTCTTCAGAGCCCTGAAGTGTTCTGCAATACGACCTTTGAGTTTTCTATTAGTACTTCCTATATATACTTTCTTACATCTACACAACACTGCATATACAACATAGGTGGTATTACAGTCAATGTGTGTTTTAATAAAGAAAGTGTTAGATTCATTGTAACTGAAGTGCCGTACTCCATGCATTGCTAGTTTGCACATACTACAATTACCGCAACGAAATGACCCCTTATTAATTAAGTGTAGCCAGGATGGAGTATGATTTTTCAGCCTAGGATAGCTGGGACTTATCATGTTTCTGATTGTCATACCCCTCCGGTAGGTAACCGAGGGGTGAGGGGTTACATGTTGTTTTAAAATAGGATCAGAGCTAAGCATAAACCAGTATTTCTTTAAAATCTGGTAAATTTTGGTGGACCAGGGGTTATATCCAGTGATTAACCTCACTGGGTTTCCAGTTTGTCGACTGTTGGTCTTCTTCGATCGAAGGGTATCCTTTCTGGCTAGTTGTAAAGCCCTTGTTTTGGCTCTAGACACCACCTCGTGACCGTAACCTCTAGATAGAAACCTATTCTCTATATCAGATATGCATATAGTGAAATCGGAGTCCTCACTACAATTTCTACGAGCTCTGTAGAACTCCCCATAGGGGATAGCATTCACTTGTGATCTTGGGTGTGATCTTTTGGCATGTAATACTGAATTACAAGAGGTTTCTTTTCTAAATAGCTTACTACACAGTTTTCCATTATTCACAAACAGTACCAGGTCTAGAAATGTAATGGTGGTGTGGCTGAAGTTGATGGTAAAAATCATGTTGTACATATTACTGTTCATATATGTGAAAAAGTCCAAATGCTCAGTTTCACCACCCGTCCAAATAAACAAAAGATCATCAATGTATCTCCCGTAATAATTAATAAACGGGTGCCAGCGAGCCCCACCCGGGCCCCAGATATGCACCGCCTCCATCCACCCCATAAATAGGCAGGCAAACGACGGCGCAAATCTGGAACCCATGGCGACCCCACATATTTGTCGATACCATTGATCATTAAAAAGAAACACATTATTTTCTAGTATGAGCTTGGACATTGTCAGTAACATCTCAGTATGGTCTAATAGCTCAACTGGTCTACTATAGAGAAAAAATCTTAGTGCTTGTAATCCCTGTTCATGACTAATATTCGTATAAAGTGAAGACACGTCCATGGTGACCAGTATCATGTCAGGTTCCCAAGTGAGGTCATTGAGAATATTAAGAACATCTTTCGTATCCTTAATGTATGAAGGTAAATTGCAGACATACTGTTGCAAAAAAATATCAACAAACTCAGCCAGTTTTTCAGTAGGGCCTCCTATGCCCGAAACTATCGGCCTACCAGGCGGAGAAAGGGCATTTTATGCACCTTAGGCAAGGTGTACAAACACGGGAAGCGAGGACGATGTACAGTTAAATATTTAAACTCATGATCACTAAGGATTGCTTCCTGGTGCCAGACCTTAAGGTGCTCATTGATTTTAGCAATGATCATAAAGATTGGATTATTTGGTAATTCAGCATACCAGACTTTATTGTTCAATTGACCTAAAATTTCGTCATCATATTTGGTCTTGTCCATCAGGTCGACATTGCCTCCCTTATCTGCCTCCTTCACAATAAGGGAGGAGTCATCAGGCAAGTTCTTAAGAGCAATTCTTTCTTTAGATGTCAAATTAGTACGAAAATGTGATAATTTGTTCTTATTGATCTTATCTTCGAGAATATCTAGCTCTCTATTGACACTCTTATGAAATGCATCTATGTTGTTACCACATGCTAGTTGTGGAATCCATTTAGACTTGTTCTTAAGCCCACTATCTTCACTCCTGTTGGTGCAACAATCTAATTCTTGTAGGATCTGGTGTAGTGTAACTGGATCATTTTCATTTTCAGTGATAGATAATAGCAATTTCGTTGCATGTACATCCTGAATAGTTACATCACCACAAACTACTTGCGAGGTTCGATATTTATCAACACCATTTATTGCAAAGAATTTTTTGATTTTCAATTGTCTGATAAACTTATAGACATCAATTCTAACATCATTTACATCACATTTACATGTGGGACAGAAATGTAATCCCTTAGTTAGAACAGAAAGTGTGTCATTAGAGATCTCCTTACTCGAAAGATTCATAACCTGTATATCATTGATGATCTCTACTTCCTCTGGTTGGCCTTCCAGGATCGTGTTTGATACTGGGCCCTTTCGCCTGCATTTCCAGCCGCCCCTTTTTCCTCTCTTGGGTTTGCAGTAGTCTCTACCCTTTGTTCTCTTTGTCTCGAATTGCCAAACGTCAAAACGTTTGGCAAAGGTAAAGACTCTGCCTGTGGCATAGTGATGTTCGTCACGTTTCAATTTGCGTGCCTTCCTTTGTTTGCCAAACGTTTTGATGCTCTCATTAATAGTGATATTTACAACAAGGGGTGGTGAGGGACAGAGTCTCTGAATTAAGCAGAATACTCTCACCCAGTCAAGGGATCTGGGCTAGATCCAACACCGTTTTTTAGCTCATTGCACCATCCCAGTTTCAGAACCTGGCTGTATGCAAATTAGTCTGTCCCTGGCCCAGTGCATCATCGGAACAGGGCAGACCAGACTACAAAAGCCAATTCTTACACTGGGAAGGAAACAAGCTTCCGGGGACCGGTTTCTGGCATTACAGCCGTCTTCGGCCCGGCTTGCTTGAATCCTGTGTAAGAATTGGCTTTTGTAGTCTGGTCTGCCCTGTTCCCATGATGCACTGGGCCAGGGACAGACTAATTTGCATACAGCCAGGTTCTGAAACTGGGATGGTGCAATGAGCTAAAAAACGGTGTTGGATCTAGCCCTGATCTCTTGACTGGGTGAGAGTATTCTGCTTAATTCAGAGACTCTGTCCATCACCACCCCTTGTTGTAAATACTCATTAATAGTGATACACTCACCAGGGACAAGAAAATGTCATCTACGAGTAGCATCAATACTGTCTCTTCTAGTAGTGTATCTGTTAGTGGAGAGGAAGGGGGCACTAATGTCACTGAGGAACAGGCAGGAAGCAGTACATCTTCTTTTTTAAAGGAGGTTCAGAGAATTCGGATTGGCAATTCGAGACAAAGAGAACAAAGGGTAGAGACTACTGCAAACCCAAGAGAGGAAAAAGGGGCGGCAGGAAATGCCCAATGACCCAATGATCAATGCCACAACGCCTATGTGGGGCGGAGAAACGATATAAACCGCAACAACTAACATAGCATTTATGAGGGTTATCTAAAGAAACCTAATGTAACGTAGTTACAAGTGTCCTGTCCTGCATTTGATTTAGATATCTTACCTGGGGAACTGATTGGACACCAATTCCTCCTCCCTATTCTGATTAGAAGAATTTCCTAATAATCCAATCTTTATGATCATTGCTAAAATCAATGAGCACCTTAAAATCTGGCACCATTAAGCAATCCTTAGTGATGATGAGTTAAAATATTTAACTGTACATCGTCCTCGCTTCCCGTGTTTGTACGCCTTGCCTAAGGTGCATAAAGATGCCCTTTCTCCGCCTGGTAGGCCGATAGTTTCGGGCATAGGAGGCCCTACTGAAAAACTGGCTGAGTTTGTTGATTTTTTTTTGCAACAGTATGTCCGCAATTTACCTTCATACATTAAGGATACGAAAGATGTTCTTAATATTCTCAATGACCTCACTTGAGAACCTGACATGATACTGGTCACCATGGACGTGTCTTCACTTTATACGAATATTAGTCATGAACAGGGATTACAAGCCCTAAGATTTTTTCTCTATAGTAGACCAGTTGAGCTATTAGACCATACTGAGATGTTACTGACAATGTCCAAGCTCATACTAGAAAATAATGTGTTTCTTTTTAATGATCAATGGTATCGACAAATATGTGGGGTCGCCATGGGTTCCAGATTTGCGCCATCGTTCGCCTGCCTCTTTATGGGGTGGATGGATGCGGTGCATATCTGGGGCCCGGGTGGGGCTCGCTGGCACCCGTTTATTAATTATTACGGGAGATACATTGATGACGTTTTGTTTATTTGGACGGGTGGTGAAACAGAGCTTTCGGATTTTTTCACATATATGAACAGTAATATGTACAACATGATTTTTACCATCAACTTGAGTCACACCACCATTACATTTCTAGACCTGGTACTGTTTGTGAATAATGGAAAACTGAGTAGTAAGCTATTTAGAAAAGAAACCTCTTGTAATTCAGTATTACATGCCAAAAGTTCACACCCAAGATCACAAGTGAATGCTATCCCCTATGGGGAGTTCTACAGAGTGCGTAGAAATTGTAGTGAGGACTCCGATTTCACTATATGCATATCTGATATAGAGAATAGGTTTCTATCTAGAGGTTACGGTCATGAGGTGGTGTCTAGAGCCAAAACAAGGGCTTTACAACTAGCCAGAAAGGATACCCTTCGATCAAAGAAAACCAACAGTCGACAAACTGGACACTGAGGTTAATCACTGGATATAACCCCTGGTCCACCAAAATTTACCAGATTTTAAAGAAATACTGGTTATGCTTAGCTCTGATCCTATTTTAAAACAACATGTAACCCCTTACCCCTCAGTTACCTACAGGAGGGGTATGACAATCAGAAATATGATAAGTCCCAGCTATCCTAGGCTGAAAAATCATACTCCATCCTGACTACACTTAATTAATAAGGGGTCATTTTGTTGCGGTAATTGTAGTATGTGCAAACTAGCAATGCATGGAGTACGGCACTTCAGTTACAATGAATCTAACACTTTCTTAATCAAAACACACATTGACTGTAATACCACCTATGTTGTATGTGCAGTGTTGTGTAGATGTAAGAAAGTATATATAGGAAGTACTATTAGAAAACTCAAAGATCGTATTGAAGAACACTTCAGGGCTCTGAAGAACAGGGATATGCTATACCTGATAGCAGCACATGCACTTGAATGTGGTTCCCAGATGGAACATTTGACCTTAACATTCCATGGTATTGAGATGATGCCTTCAGATATCAGGGGTGGCAACCGCGAATTGAAATTGAGACAACTAGAAGCACGTTGGATTATGTGAGTTTGTGCGGTTGATAGGGGTTTGAACTTTGACAATGAGTTGCAATACTTCCTTGGTTGCTAAGATGGGGTTGTTCTGTTTCTGTTCATTGGATATATATATATATATATATATATATATATATATATTTCTTGGATTCTTCTCGCCCCTCAGCTCGGCAATTGAAGTCACGGCACAGCAACAGGTAGGTTTGAACAAAGATTTATTTACACACCATGTGCAAAAATAATAGTGCAACGATTAGGACGGCCTACGCGTTTCGGCTACTACAAGCCTTCCACTCGACCATAGAGTCCTTTCTGTCTAGACCATTTATAAAGTGCAATGTGCAGTAAAGAAGTAAGTCCCCTCTTCCATTTCCATTAAAAGTCTAGGCTGTCAACCTTGTATTTTTAGAAACGAAAATTGTCGCCATTTTGGTCAGTTTAGGAGTGCGTTGCACATATTTTCCGCAAATCATATATATATACTTTTTCTATTTCCAATTGACAAATGAATCCTTCAGTACAAATAAGACTCCCATTTGTGTACTCTAATGGGATTGAGATATGATTTGTCACCAAGAAGTTTCGTATATATACAATGTATTCTCGATGGTGTATGGTTTTATTCATGTGATGACAGAAGTTATTTGCTCATGTGAAGATTATTCTCTTATGAATGGGATGTATTCCTCATACTATTCACTAAATTAATAATACGATGTTCCTGTGCACGTTAGTAACAAACGAAACATACACAATTACTTTGTCTTGATACAGTACTGTTCTGCTCATTTACTTTGGTCATATTACAGTATATATGCTCTAAATAAGGTTTATTAATTTAAGCTGCTTTGTTGTATTCAATTTTATATGATGATTACACACTATTCGATTTTAAATGATCAAATATGATTGGTGCTTAACCTTTGGAACTCATGTTTTGACATGATCTGACGCTATGCTGTCTCTATGCAATATCCAATGAAGCAGCCAATCCATGGTTATTATTTTTCAGACTATGGGTGTCTCCTATAAGTTTTATCTTATTGCACATATGTCACTTGTGGGTGTTTAACTCCCTTTTGAATTCTTATTCTGTGACAGGTGTTTGTGCACATTCATCAGATTATTATACATATAATTCAAGTAGGGGACCTGTTGTGTTTTCTTCTATTTGTAAATTTTCCCTTTCTCTCTATATTTGAATGTAGCATGGCTCTTTAGGCATAGGATTGTGTCCTGGAAGTTATATTTGTATTATATGATCAATGGATATGTTATAACCTTTTCTGTAAAGAATATACAATACTGATGCTTATTTTACCCGTTTTTATGGGCGTTTTCAGATTGATGGCTTTGCCGCTTATAATTGCATTTACGAGTTGGGTGTTTTATTGGAATCATATCCGGTTGTTTCAATTTTTGCATTTATCAATTTAAGTGTATTTTATTAGTGGGATATTAACATTTTGCCCGTTATAAGATGGCAAACACTTTCCTATGTGAGTCCTTTATCACTTTTTGCTATTGCCCACTTAGCCCTACAACCATTTTGATTGCGGAAGAGGCATACTATACAGGGGTTATACCACCATGGCGCTGGTGCTACACTCTGCGCTACTCTGCATGTATTAGACTATTTCTGGCTTTGTAATTGTAGGTAAGTGCTACACATTAGTTTAGCTTTGACTATACGTTTACTGTTACTAGTAAGCCGTGGTCCGTAACAGTAGGGTTTACTATCGTTGATATAATACCGGCACGGTTACGTTTTCTATTATGTTTATACCGTTTAAGTTTGGACTGTGTTCTGTGAACTATAGAATTCACATATGGGTGTGCCTTTTCGTGTCTCTCGCATCGCGGATCACTAGTTTTTTGGGAAACTGATAGTAAGAGTACGGATTTTGGTTAACTCATTGTGGTTTACCTACTCGTGTTTCCAACTACTATGAGAAGGCCCTCATGATTAAATTTGTTATAGACTCCTTTTTTCGCTCTCTTATTAATAACCCAACCCGTTTTGTTTCTCAATGCAGCCTATTTTTAACTCTGTCTAGTATTGAGGATGAATTATGGGTTACGCTGTTTTACATATACTAGGTACCACTGGGACTCGCCTGCTATTTTGGATTGAATACTGCCACTATAATATTGATTGTCTCAGGAGTCTTCAGACTGCAGTGAGTAGGCCCTGATTATTATTTTGAGATTTAAATATCCCAAATAGGAATGTTCAAACTGACAGAATTGAATATTGGTTGTCTTTTACTTTTTCTGTGTCTCCTTGGTATAGATTACTTTGATGCTGTTCACTTTTGGATGTTATACGTTTACGAATATTTAATTATTTTACTTTTAGGTGAGTTTTCCTTACCCCTTTTGGGATTATATTAACTCAGTACTCTTCATCTGGCTTTGGTTTCTCCTTCTCCTCTCTTGTTTTTTCTAGTTTTTTTTCTAGTTTTACACTATACACTTGATTGATTATTGGTGATAGGTGTATATGATAATACTCACATGGGCAGACCTGCTTCACTTATTTTCTGTTTATGGCTATGTCACTATTTCCTGACACTTTATCTTGGGTATTTGGTTCAAAATGGATCCATGGCTTTAGGATCATCACTTCACAGTTTTTTGGGTTTCGCTTGTTTTTAGCCACTTTTTATAGGTTTTGTGCTCTTAAAAAATATATTAAGAAATACATTTTGTAACTTACATTCTCCTATGGACTGTTACAAGTCTGTGAACTATGTTGATGAACTCTGTCATGTCCCTTTGTCTGATTACTTGTATTGTAATGTTCTAGACCTGAGGAAGTCTGTGGTCTATAAACCAGGACGAAACACGTGTTGGCGGCTAGTTGGTCTGAGATGAGTGACATCAGAATAAAGGAAGATATGAAGATTACTTACGTCTCAAGATTTATTTGAAGAACTTTATTGTCTCTTACTTATTAGCTCAGGATATATTTTTCTATTTGTAACCTATGTGGGTTCTGTTCTACATTTCCCATAATTGATTGTTGGTGGATGGCCATCATCTTATCCTTGGAAGCTTAACAAATTGAAACTTTCTGACTGCATCACAACCCAGCGCAACTTCGCTCAGCCATCCTTCTCCTTTTGTCTGATGCAGTGGTTAGTTTGGAGCTTTAGAGCGGTTCCTACTGGACAACCAAATACAAGGGCATTGCGTTCTATGTGCTTAGCCTTGGACAGAGTGTACAAATAGCATGAAAATAATGCTTGCTAATAAATCAACTGCATGTATAATAATCTGGCAGTACATTATTGTGTAAGCGCAAAGCATGTAAATTCCTCATTAGAAAACAATGTCAAGCTAAAATGTGAAACTAAAATGGAGGCTTGAGTGCGGGCCCTATTGTACTTTACAACAATGGGAGCATATATTCATTGTTATAATTTCCAATCGAGTAGCTCTCTTATTTCGATACACTAGAGTACAGTAGGAGGACTAGGAGGGGCTCCTCAGACCTCTACTTGAGCAACATCATAAAAGGGGGAAGGAAACAGTGTTTTAATGCAAGTTAAGATCCAATACAAATGTAGGCTGTGTATTGGATGCCGCCTCTAGAGGCATGAACACAAGAATGATCTTGCACTGCCACGCCTGGCTCACTAGCTCAGGTTTTAAACCTGAGGTACAATAACATCTCATCAGCCTGCCATTCGATGGCATACACCTCATGGGCCTGCAGGTTGATGAGATGGTGGAATTCTTTTTTAAAAAGGGAGGCAAACTCAATGGGCCCCATGCAGGACTCCCCTTATAGGGGCCCTTTCATGAACACTAGTCCAGGGGTGTGTTTCAGCCTTTTTCCCCTGAGCAAGGTTAGTGGTATCCCAGGCAACAGCAGTCTTACCAACATCAGGGCGGCAGTATGCCTGGGTGGAGTCTGTGGAGTTCTGCTATGCGCAACTCAGCTGTCCACAAAAAAACTCTGCTGCACTACACGGAGTTTCTCTAGCGGGCGGATTTTTCCTGTGAGCCAGTTCGCGTTGCGATGGAAATGCAGAGTCTGTCCTCGCACTCCAGATCTCACACGAGCGGCACGTAGTCTGCATGGGTGTGCCATCTTGTTTTTCTGCCCTCTGTTATGGCCTAAATCTTAATCACTCTTTAATCTCTGTAGTCCTCCTCCATTAAAGCTCATCTACTCCTAATTTGTATTTTGTATAATAGTGTCTTTGTGTTTGTGTATTTGACATTTTTGGGTAAAAAAATAGTGTTTTTTGTGACTTTTTAACTTTGTTTCCCCTCACTTCTTTGTTTCTTTCCCTTCCTCTTCCTTCTTTTTTCTACCCGACCAAGCACTATGGCAGAGGGACTGGTTCCTTGCAGGCGGCGCCGCCGCCCAGTTGTGCAACCCCAGGCAATCTTTGGGGAGGCGGAGGTGGCAGCATTTGTTTTTGTTTTTGTGCAGTGCCACCTTCCCTCCATGCTGGCAGCAGGCAGTAGCGGATACCCCCTGAGTGAGCGTCGGCGGTGCTGGGGGACGGTGTGTCGGTGCCTGCAATGCACCAGCCAGCTTGGGCGCACTGCCGAGCAGATGATGCACCGTTGAACGGACATTCTGGACGAGGAACAGGACCTGCTTGACCTGCTAGGCGTCGAGATTTCAGGGCTCGGTGAGTATTAATTATTTGTTGTGTTAATGCTCTACAATGCAAACAATTTTTTTTTCTCAAATCTCATGCTGTTCACGGTCGGAGGTAAGTTACGTTTAGTTTTTGGTCATGCTGCTATATTATTGTGTGATCCAGTTTCTAGTTTCTGCTAGGCAGGTGCTCAGCGTGATCTAATTATACTCATTGGCGTTCGCTTTGGCCAATTTGTTAAGAAGCCACTGCAGACTGTTCCCCTGTCACTTTAGTGAATTAGTGAGTAGGTTGTTGTCTCTGTGACTTTGTTTGTGTAGCTTGTACAGTTCCAAGTTATGTATTCCACAGCAATGTGTAGTATGCATCTATGCATTGCAAAAAAGGGAACCTGAGTTGGTCCGTCAAGGGGGTTGAGAAATGGGAATAGAATCAAAGATCATTCACTGAAATGCATTAGTTCCAAATGTAGTTCTTGTTAAAGAAATTTGGAATAGGGATTTCAGGATTAGTATGGGCAGCTCAATGATAGTCAATTGTTTTTGAGTCAATTTTAGTAGTACTATAGGCAATCTGTTTTAGAGAAGTACAATGTGACTGTGTTTTCTTGACATAATAAAATGTGTGGAGATTAACAGCAAGAAGAGGGACGTTGTCGAGGGTCCAGGAGAAGCTGGTCAGCCGGCGCCGACCACCGGCGCCACTGCCAATGGCTCTGCTGACCCCAGTAAGTCCTATTATTTATTATTATTATTTCCCTAATGTTGGGTTTTATGATTGTTGTGGACTTAGTATAGAATGAATCTTGGGGTATTGGAATGTTGGTGCTGTCTATCATGAAGATTGTCGGCCCAAGTAAGCTAGTATTAAAAATAACATTAACCATGTATGTTTGTTGAGAGGCTTTCTGTTTGTTTGCTGCTCATGCTCTAACATAGTTGAGTTCACAATAGAGTGGTCATGGTCATCATGGACCACATAACACCCCCATGTAATTTGCTGCTATCTCGTTTATTTATAGTTAAAGTACACCAGCAGTGCAGCATGGCTGGAAAAAAGTATGAGGTCCCACTCCCATTGCATTTGCCAACCAACACCATATGTCTTTCATTGACCATTATTCCACCACTGGCTTGTCTAACTTTGTGAATCAATCGAATGCCCAGAGTGATATTTTTGTTAGCAGATACTGCAGTGCTGACTGAACTGTAAAGCTGTAATGCCACACAACACCAGTGATGCCGGCTCCAGTGCCGTTTCAGGAGGAGACGGGTCAGTTAGAGGGGGAGAAGCAGCAGCAGGGACGGGCAGTAGTAAGTAACATAATTACTTGCAATTACTATACTCCCTAGCTAGTACCAGGGCATCGTATAAGTACATAAGTAGCGTTGATGGCTTGAGGGAAACATGAACGGAAGGTTAAAAGAAAGGAAATGGTATATGAGTGAAAGAGTGAAAAAGTGCATGGGTGGATAAAAGGATAGATGGGTGAAAGGATGGTTTGAAGAAAGCGTAGCTAATGACTACTGAATGGATGGATAATGGATTGGAAATCTTGGTGAAAGACTGGAGTGAAGCTTATTAGAATGAAAGGATGAATGCTTATTTGGATTGTTTGGATGAATAAGCAAGGGAGCTCTTCTCATGAGGAGCATGCTGCTCACCTACTTTACATACTTGGTTTATATAACATCATTTAAAGTTATGGTTCTAAGTTGGGGATATGTTTTCTTTGTTCTACTTCCTTGACTCACTGTATTTGTTAAGTGAGCCACATGTATCCCACCCATCATTCATCATCCCACGTTCCCACCCATGGCATTTTTGCCACCTAAGACCAAGGGGGAATATGGGTCAATTCATGACTTCAGTTTTGGCAGTGCAATATGCGTCTGCTTCAGTTAAAGCGGCATTTACAGTGTTTCACTGCATTGCAAACTGCACACACAAGGTTTGTAGTTTCCCTTTGCCCACTCAGTCCCCTCTTAGTACTTCACTCCTTTATTTTTCCATAAGTTCTTCCACCCCAGCCTACCAAATTGGAAAATCCATTCTTGGCATGTGCCACATTTCATTTTAGAACCATGTGAAGTGATTCCAGAATATATTCCATGGTTTCCCATAACAGATTTATTTTACACCTGTTCAGATGTTTCCCTTTCGACTTGTACAGTGACTGAATCAGCGAAGATGATGAATCGACGATCAGTATAGTGGCCCCTCAATTCTATATCAAAAAAGCTCTACCCTACCTGTCTAATCCCTCTAATCTACCCCCTGTAGTAGAGCCAATCAAGTTTCCTTTCCTTGCTTACTGCCCAGCGAATACATTTGTTGGAATTATGTGATGTTGAGTGAGGCCACAGAGAAAAGTGGGAGAAAGTGCATGAATTCATATCAAGTTTGGCATGTGGGATACACAGTGACGAATGTGCCAAATACAATCTACATAGCCAGTTCCTTTCCCTGTAGTGCAGTCCATCAGTTTCAATTTCCTCAACAATTACTTATGGCGGTGGGGGAGGGGGGGAGCGTGGTTGGCCGTGCAGCGAAATGGCCGCTTTCTAAGCGAGCTCTGCCGGCCGGGACGAAGATCCTAAATTAATCTTGCAGTAGTGTGGCTGACATTGCACTAAACTGCCCTTCCCTAGCGGAGGAACCATAGGGGCGCACAGCGACACCAGCACTGTGACGATCGCCGAAAATACGCCGGAGCGGTGTGGGGCTGCGATTTGAGACGGCCGCGAGGCGGAGAGAAGTACTGACGAGACGCCGGGCTGTCCACTAAATCGAGCCCGAGGACGCTGTGGCCTATAGGGAAAAAAACGGACGGACCGGTGCGGCTGTAGCAGATGCCCTGCGATGCTGAGACCTGGGCTGGAGGCATCGGAAAGAGACCCAGGAACATCGTGGCGGTAAGGCAAATAGCTGAAATTATACGCCGCAAATCCTGCAGTTTTGGAGCTGACGCTGCCGCCATTTTGAGCTCTGCACTGATAGATGGTGACTGCGATCTGACTTCTCATGGTGAGGCATTACACACCCCTGCACAGCGGGTGGATGGGAGAGCGCTGATGGCTTTGTGGGGCTGGACAAATTACGGAAAGGAAGAAGGAGAAAAGAAAAGGGGGGAAAAAACGAAAAAAGAAATACATTGGGAGCTGGATGTGGCGGGAAGTGACGGAGAGAGCTGCAAATGAGCCAGAGATTAGGAGTACTGCCTGGGATGAGAGTGACTACGGTGCAGGAGTGAACGAACTACATGTGGTACTGGGGACCAGTTAGCAAGCCACGTGGGGAAAACTCTGTCTTGTGCTGGGAACTTTCCCGCCGATAGACGATTTGGTAAATCTGGCACTCACCAGCCACAAGAGGCAGAAGCCGGACCTCAGTGAGAGCTGGCGTAATTCTACTATCTGGGTCTCTTGTGAATTGCACAAAGGTCTGTGCTCTGGATATGCTGTAGGTGCACCGGCCCTTGTGATCTAAAACCCCCCTGCGGTGGACTCCCAACGAATTTTGGATCAGGGAGGTGAGGAGGTGCCTTTGTTTGCTCAAGAGACATTGCGCATCAAACATCCTGGTGGTGCGGTGAGTGCTATGGCCGGCGCGTGGGATATCTGAAGGGTACTGCCACTTGCTCACTGCCAACTCCCATATTGTCCCAGCAGGGCAGATGAAGCAGTCGTAAGAAGTGCTAACCTGCATAAGTGGGAGTAGCTGAGGAGGACTTATACATGTGCGGGGCTGATTGAAATACAGACCAAGTGAGAATTGGGAGAAGAACGAGCAGCGGCCGTAGTTGTATGCAGTAATCCTACGCACACGTGTGGCCCTGTGTGCTTTTTATCTTCTGGTGGTGTGTGGCGCCCTGCTGCTAAATGTCGAAATGGGTAAAATTGATGCCAAGCAACCGAAAATCACATTTGAAAACAGGCGCGCAGCAAAACAGACGGACACTAATCCTGGGGAACAGGAACCCTCGGAAAAAGATGTAACCTCTGATGAGGGGGGGGGGGGGAGATCTGAGATCCCTGTTGCTGGAAATGCGCACAAGCTTACGCAACATTGATACCAAACTGGACACTTTGACTACACAACTAGAAACAGTCAAAAAGCAGGTGACAACACATGAAACCTGACTAGATGGCTTGGAGAATAGAGCTACGGAATTTCATGAATTCCAGACTGAAACGAAGGAACAACTTTTACAAATGGATAAGCTCCTGGGAGTAATCAGAGCAAAAAACGATGACTTGGAAGCGAGGTCTCGAAGAAACAACCTCCAAATCACAGGTATTCCGGAGACCACAGCGATGTCGAAAATGGAAATATTCGTAACGGACCTCCTACATGAGCTATTTGACCCTCACCTATCTCCAGTAATTGTTGTAGAAAGGGCGCACAGGTCTCTTGGTCCGAAGCCGCCGGTGGGGGGCCCTCCCCGACCCATACTTGCCAAACTGTTGAATTACCAAGACCGGGACCTAATATTGCGATTGGCGAGGGGAAAAGGCAAGATTACTCACAAAGGGAACACTATTTCATTTTACCCGGACTTCACCCCGACGGTGCAGGCGGGGAGAAAATAATTCCTACCTGCCAAGCGACTCCTACTACAGGCGCAGATACCGTATTCTTTGATATATCCAGCTAAACTCAAAGTTTCACATGATGGAACTATGCACTATTTTACTGATGCCAAATCTGCCCTCAAATTTGCAAAGCATATTGGTGGTAAAGCAGCTAAGGGGCGGAAGGGGGCAGTACAATTGTCTGATGATCGACTCAGTGACAATGATTAATGTGCGGATGGTTTGCTCATTGGAAAAGATGTTTTGTTGCGGGGGCTGTGCTGCGATTCTTCAGATCTGCTCACACTGGATATGAGGATTGGGTTTAGATGTGCCTGGAGGTTCTCCTGGGGGGAGAGGGTACACATGGTTTGGTTATTGTAGAAACAATGCCCAGCATACACCAGATAATCCCGGCCACCCTGTGCGAGCCGGGGAGTCAGCCGGTTTCGCTTCGCCTCCCCGGGAAATTTCTCTGTACTTTGTTACATGACATGTTTTGGTTCTGGGGGAGGGATAATCTACAACCTAATTGGGGGGTATGAGTAGGTGGGGGGAGGACATGGGGAGTTCACTGGTTAAAGTTATGCCAATATGCACCTGTCGAGCTACATGTACGGTTCTTGTGGTATATATATAGAATGTCTGGAGCAGGCGTGAGAGATGGTTGTGATATTGTGACATGGACACCCGCGTGACCATATTAAATATCCTAGCTTGGAATGTCAGGGGACTGAATGACGGGAGAAAGTCCAGACTGGTACATGCATATTTAACAAGACACAATATAGATATTTGTTTCCTGCAGGAAACACATTTAAATGTGACTCCTTCCCTGCTGCTAAAGAGTGACCGTTGGGGTGAAGTATATTCAGCAATTTACACTAATTATGCGCGTGGGGTGGCCGTATTGCTAAAGAAAGGAATGGATTGGAAGAGTAGATACTCTTATGTAGACCCTGAGGGCCGCTTTGTCATTTTAGCTGGGCGACTGGGCGGAGGTGAGGTGACTTTGGCAGCGGTATATGGCCCAAATGTTGACTCCCCAGATTTTTTTTGTACTGTCTGGTCAATAATTAGAGCGCAAGGCTGTGTCAAACTGTGATATAGGGAGGAGACTTTAATGCTGTTTTAGATGATACCATTGATGGGCACGGTCCAGCCCGCACTCTACACCCTCAAGCTGGTGCTGCCCTGAAAGATATTATATCTGATGGTGACTTATTGGACATTTGGAGGTTGCGTCATCCAGCACTTAGGGAAGGGACACGTATATCCAGCCATCATGCAGCTTGGTCCCGATTAGACTTTTGGTTCGTGTCCCGGGACGTGGCTACTTGGACAACGGAAGTGTCACACCTGGCACGCTCCCTGTCAGACCATGCTCCCTGCCTGCTTATGGTGTCCTTACCTAGGGTACCTCAACGTGCATTCACCTGGCGACTGCCTCCTCATGCTTTGTTAGATGAGGCATTTAAGGAGGAGATTAGATCTGATCTAGTAGAATATTTTGAACTAAACTCAGGATCAGTAGACGCTGAAGCCACGTTATGGGAGGCGTTCAAGGTCGTACTTAGGGGAAAATGCAGAGAAGGACAAGCAGGTGTCCTAAAGGCTATTAGGGGGAACACTGGCGACAATAGAGACACAGTTAAAAGAACTAGCGGGGCAGTTTTTTGACAAGGCAGACAAGGTCATAGCTGGGCTTTTGAAATCAAAACTACTGGAATTTGAGGACGAAGCAAGTAGAGAAGTAAAATTCCTGGGGAAATATGCAGAAGCGAGACGTTATGGAGAGGGAGATAGACCACGACGTACTTTAGCGGGTATGCTAAGTCAGGCCAAAAGTGCTACCTTTGTGCATGAGATTAAGGGCGCAAATGGATATATCATCCAGGGCCAGACTGAAGTGTTGAAGGAATTTTACGCATTTTATTCTTCCCTGTATACAACATCCTGGGTGACCTGTCCAGAAAGCATGCAGGACTTCCTAGACTCTATAGCCCTGGTATGGTTTAACGACAATCACAGGAAATATATGGATCTCCCCATAACGGTGGAGGATGTTGCACAAGTGATACGAAGCTTGCCCCTAAATAAAGCCGCGGGACCGGATGGTCTCACAACTGCTTTTTATAAGGTGTATGTGGAGGAGCTAGCTCCTCGCCTGCTTGCTGTGTTTGAAGAGGCCATAGAGACAGAAATTTTGCCCCCATCTATGAGAGAGGCGGTGATTATAACCTTGTTGAAACCTGGAAAGGAAGAGAAGGAGGTGGACTCTTACAGGCCACTGTCCCTCATAAATGTTGACGCAAAAATCTATGCTAAGTTATTGGCGAATCGACTCCAACCACTACTTCCAATGATCGCTCTTCCTGATCAATCTGGGTGCGTCCCGGGAAGATCAACTTCCCATAAACTGCGCACACTTTTTCCGGTAATACACTATTTACATCAGAGTGTTCAGGGTGCCGCAGTTTTCCTAGACGCAACCAAAGCGTTTGATTCGCTGGAATGGCCATATCTATTTATGATTTTAACACAAATGGGATTAAGCCCCTTGTTCAGGGCTGTCCGCTGTCACCATTATTGTTCGCTATAGCCATGGAACCTTTGGCCGCTAGAATAAGACAACACCACACGGCCAGAGGTATAGGGTTTAGCACGCGTAGTCTCCTAATTTCCTTATATGCGGACGATGTGACCTTATACATATTAAATCCTGAGGAAAATGTATGCCCGGTTCTCCGGGAATTCATCAGATTCAGGGGGCTGGCTGGGATTACCATAAATTGGAGCAAATCGGTGATCTTCCCCTTAACGGATAATACAAGGGAGGTGAAATCTGAATTTCCATTGCGATGGGAGGCTGATGAGGTAAAATATCTAGGGATATGGCTGAGGCGCAACCTTCAAGATATTTGGAACCTGAATTTTGGTAGAGCTTACACATGGTTAGAGGGGAGGGTTGCGATCTGGTCTAAACTACCTCTTTCTATTGCAGGGAAGGTGGCACTGACAAAAATGATTATTTTGCCAAAAATTCCTTTATCTTTTTGTAAACATACCGATCTCCCTTACTAAACATTTTTTTAAACAATTGTGATCTCAGTTAATTACACTGGTGTGGGCAGGTGGGCAAGCTAGGGTATCATGGGATCTTTTGATGCTCCCCCTGCGGCAGGGTGGCCTGGGGGCCCCTGACCTACAGCTGTACGCAGGATCAGTTTCTTCATTTTTGGGTTTATCAAACGCCATATCAGCCACATGTGGCGGTTGAACTGGATGCATTAGCCCCGTTGCCACTGGAGGTTGCATTGTACAAACAGTCACAGCGTCCAAGAGGGGAAGTGGACACAGCTGACACACTGTGCTGGGTGTGGCGCACTCTACAGAGGAGGGCGGGAGCTCCTGTGCGATATGCACCATCTATCCCACTAAAACACAAGCCTATGTTACCTTGCATAGAGGGCGGAGTGGGAAAGTTATTGACGGAGAGTATGAAGCTTGGGACATTTGCAGACCTCTATCCCAATGGTAAATTTAGGCCTCCACCAGCTGCAGCTGACGATACTACTGTGTCCTTTATTGAACTGTTTCTATATCCTACACTGCGCACTGCATGTCGTGACTTTCCTAAGGCCCCCCCGACACTGATGGCTTTGTAAAACGTTCTGCAATCGGCATTGGCGCGTAAGTTGATCACGTGCTTATATACGACTATGCAGAACACATCCCCGGTTATGCAGCCCAAAGCTCTGGCCCAGTGGAATCATGAACTGGACCCGCAACTGACGGAGAAGCAGTGGGAGTTCTGTTGCGGGCAATTATCTGATCTCCCCCCAAATTACAGACTTAGGCTAATTAATTTTAAATTCCTTCATAGATACTATAGAACACCGATTAGCCTTCATAGGATGGGGTTGAGAGGCGATGATAGGTGCTGGCGATGTGGTCATGTGGAAGCTAACTTCATACATATGGCCTGGAATTGCCCGAGATTTACTGACTTCTGGCAAAAGGTGTTTGATACGGTAAATCAGATAATAGGTAGGGCTGACATGCCTTCATTGAAACTTGGGCTGCTAGGATATGGGCGAAATACCCCACCCAAGCGGCGCAAACTACATGCGTTCCTACTGCTTTACGCGCGGCGCCAGATGGCCCTTCGCTGGGGCAGGAAAAGGGTACCCAAATTTAAGGACTGGCTGTCAGATGTCACAGATGGCCACACCCAACTCCAAATATTTTGGGAACTGATGCCACCGATTTCTAGACCAAAAGATATATGGGAGCCCTTTTTGGAATGGGCGCGCGCGCGCTCTGAGTTCCCTGCTACAAATAACGGAGCTGATGTTTAAGTTGGTTATTTGACTATTGTGCAAGATTGAAAACTGTGCAAATGTGATGTACTTTGGGAGGAGTGGAATTGTATTCTTGTATTTATATATTTCTATCTGTCTGGCATTTAGAACCCCTGCGCTCCGAAAACCTGTACTTGCTAAGATTTATGGTTTACGCTGAAGTTGCAACATTAGTGCTTGTCTTAGGCCTGATTTCTGGATATTAATCCTGTGATATATTATTACTTGCATAGAACTGTATAATTATTCTTAAGTAGGTTATTATGACACATAACGACTGTTGTGCTAACTGGCATGAGTTGACACACTGTGCCTGTACTTTGTTTGTTTGAATTGAAAAATTCAATAAATATATATATATTTTTTTAAAGTAAAAAAAAAAACAATGACTTATGGCAGAAAGGATAATATTAATAACTGCATTTAGAAGTGAGATGTGTGGTGTAGTATCTTATTATTACTCATCTGCCTCTTTGTAGTCAGGGTAGAAAGAAAAATGCATTTGGAGAAAAGCTGGGCCATTGGAATTAAAATAGATAATTGTCAATTACAGCTGCCCCAGCTGCTGACAGTAGCAAACTACCCAATGCGCTGGCTATCAATATGCATGGCTTCATTATTTTTCTTAGCACAACACACAACTTGTACTCCATATAGTGCATTTGTGAGAGATAATCTATTTTTCAACTCAAATTGTCTGTTTTTAGTTACTTGAAAAGCCTTTAGAATAAATAAATTCGAATCACTGTTTTTTTAATCCAGTGTTATTCTGCCTTTCAATACTTTTCTGCCACACAGTCCGTGCTTGTTATGAAGGGCATGTACTAGTAAAATATAAAATTGGCCTTGTGACTCTCCTAATCATAGTCATATCAAATTCCAATAGCCGTAGGGGACCAGCAACGTACTGCTACTGTGCCACCCAGTAATTTATAACAATTGTTTGCACAGAGCATTATTTACAAATAGTTTTTTTTGTTTTTGTTTTTCTCAATATCCTTTTGGCCTGCCAGACCACCCAACACCATTCGGCAGGAGCTAGCGGCCCATTTGTGGTGGCAGAGGCTGGAGCATACCCACCAAGCGTACCGGCGAATGGTGGTCCTGGAAGAGGAGGAGGAAGCCAATGCACCTCAGCTGAGCCCCAGTACAGCTGGTCCCCCTCAGTCTCTAGCCTCCCAGCCATCCCAATGCCAACACCGTGGTCAACCAACTGCTGCCACCCCCCCCCACACACACACACACTGACGACAGGCCATTGCTGCACAGCATCCTGCAGCAGCTGGAGACCATTTTGGACCGTCTCACCACGATGGAGCAGAGCCTGGAACAGCTCTGTACCGACATACACAACACCCTCTTCTAGCTCGTATTTAAATATTTTGTTTTGGTGGGAGGACTTGTTTTTTGGGGCTGGGTGGAGAGGTTGGGAAGGGACTGGGAATTAGGAGTGACTTTACTTGGACATTTTGACTTTTCGGATTTTGGGGCTTGGGTCAGTTTTGTTTGAGGATAGGGGTGGGCATGTTGTGTGGGTGGAGAGGTGGGTTTCCTCGTTAAAAAAATAAAGGGGAATTTATAATTTATCAAATGTATGCCTGAAGTAGTTTGTTTTTCTTTTACTTTGCACTGCTGCCTTCAGCTAGTTTTACGCAGCCTGTTCATCGTGTTTATGAAAGAGAGTATAGCGCTTAGTTATAGAGTGCTACTTCTCTAACTATCTTGACCATTAGGGGGAATGCTGCCATGATGACCTATATATTGTCGACTTTACAACAACCTGGATAAAAAATAGTAGCAGTTAGTTACTCACTAAGTTAACTAGTTCAGTTTCATCCATACTAGTTGTCTTACCTGAAAATAGATGAAGCAATAACAAGGAAGGCATCACAACTTCACAAATGAGGTCCCACTTCCAGTTCCACCCAGGTGAGCTCCAGGTGTAGGATTAATCTGACTGATTGATTATCCATTGTAGGCAATTACATGGAAATAAAAAGAGTGTGTAGTAGTGGTTTATATTTTATCAAAGTTTTACATAGAATTGACACCAGAGTCCTACATGATGACACAACGAGAATTCCTGATGGTGATAAAATACAAAAATAGCAATACTAGTCATTTTTGGCTAATGAGGAGCAAGTAGCATTGATAAAATCCTCGAGTTATACAAAATGGAGTCAATGTCTGGAGTGGATACGCTTAGGTTAGGTATTTACAGTTACGCAACACAAGGCCTGAATGATGATGCCATCAACTGATGTTCTTCATTCTAGATCTAAAATATTTATCACTTTTCATGCCAGCGGGTAAATGGTGCCAGTGTGGAATATTGCTTAGAAGATCCTTCAGCACGTTGGTGTTGCTTTCACCACATCCGTCCCAACAAGTGTTTGATCTATTGATGGTGTAAATTAAGCCACACCTCAACAAATCATACAACCCGGCAAAAGAGGGTAAGGGGTTTGATAAATAGATGGGAAGGGGGATTGGGTGAAAGGTTTGACAAAAACAAGTACTACACAAGGACAGCATTCATCTGGGCAAAAACCAGCAGCACATCATTTGTCATCAATCTGTTTTGGAAGGTAACAAAGGAATGAGTATGACAGAGTTCAGATAAATGTATTGCATACAGTCCTTCTGCCCCGAGACCCAAGTTATCAGACATCTAAAATCATTCTGTCTTCTTGGTTAGGGAGTGAACCCAATGACCCAGTTCTCCGAACATAATTGTTAAAAGAACAATGATATTGTATTCCACAATTAGGTGGTGCATCTGCATTCTCCTCGGGAATGTCCACTATTTGGTGCCTGTCTGGACTGGTCCGGTAGGTAAGAAGCAGGAGTGTTGTTGAGCTCAGCTTTCATCTTTTGTTCATGTAGAAGACTAGAAGAAGCTTATTGCAAAAGAGAAATTGTATTTTAGAGTCAAGGGGAAGAACAGAAAGAAGGTAAGCTTCATGAGGAGTATATCAACAAGACTTTGAGGCAAAGCAAACAACTCAAGAAGGGGACTCAAAGATTCACTTTTGTCACAAGTCTAAAATATACACATACACACACACACACATACACCCAACCCAACCCCCACCCCCTGCACACCCGCACTTCACAAACGCAGCACTCTCTATTCCAAATAGCTGAGTACTAGACCTCAGACTCTTGGTTTACCTTTGAACAGAAGTCGATAACGTCCTGCTTATAGCTGTTGATGAGGTAGTCCTGCAGCTCTCACCCTGAGTTCTTCCATTATCCTTCTGAGTGCGTCCTGACTCCGAGTAACTCCATACCAGACTAGTCATCACCATGACCCAAGCAAAATATACTTGTAGTGCACTGCTATGGAAGAACACTCAGAGAAACAGAATTGCAGTATTTTGCATAGGTTTTTGTTTGCTATTAATTAAGTGACTTTTCTGGCCTCTAAAGAACCAGAAAAAAGGAGAGGTCCCTTGCACTTAACTCTGGCTAAGTGTTAAAGGGCCGATCATCACCCCCAGGGAAAAAGTGTTTGCCCATCACTCAGGCCCCAAACATTGTAAATCAATAATAATCTCAAGAAATGTCCCGTATTACAATTCAACACACCCTCCCTGTCAGCCTCTGCATCAATCATCACTCACAGTCACTCGATATTTGGATGACTTTTTGGTGCAATGATTACCTGTTCCAATCCAAGCACGGTGGCGGGTACCCTATCTCCCCTTTACAGAAGATTGGAATTTGGCATTCTTGACAATCAAAGGATTGTCTGAGGCAGCCATCCTAGATGATGAAAGAAAATGAAGGATCATAGGAGTGGACCATACAGGTTAATTAATTTTCACTAATTAAATTTGTGGAGGCCAAACACCTCCAGGGAAAACATTACCACCCATCATTTAGGCCCCAAGTATTGCAAATCAATAATCTCAGGCAAGTTCCCATATTACAGTATAACAATCTCACTCACTGTCTGCTACCACTTGAATCATCAATCATCATAACTCACGCAATCAGTCACTCACTGTTGCAATAATTGAAGTTACCTCTTCCAATCCAAGCATGGGTAGTTTAGGTATTAGGTATTCAATCACCTTTGATGCAGGCAAAACATTTGAATTTGGTAATGGCAAGCAGTCTTGTAAATAATAAATGATCTTCTGGGCAGAGCTTCTAGTGCTAAGTGATAAAAAAAAAAATTAGGCAATATAACATGCAATGGAGGCAGGTATCATCTCCAATGTCGTGAAAGAATTGTGGTGGCTTGTTGAATGCACACCGGTCAAACTGCAATCTGGCAATATATGTGGATAATCAAAAAGTTGGGGCAGCCTAAATCTATCACAAGAATAATAATGTTCCGCTTGCTACTTTTTTTGGTTGGGAATATAGAACTAAATTAAATGAGAAATAATAAAAAAGTTCTATAGGGACACTAGCATACTTAGTCCGGGGAATAGAGTCCGTACTCAAACTCCGGTGGCTCACCCAGCAGTTGGTCAGCTAACGCATTTGATTACATTTCGGACCAATCGCCCTCATCCTCCTGTGCTGCTGCTTTAGGAACGGTGTAATTGTGTGGTATAAAATGTTGGTTAATTTCAACTATAGTCAATCTCTCCATGTTTTGCGGCAAGATACTGGTCCCTCTCACTGTAACAACTGCACCAAAGACACGTTCAGCAGACACACTGGCTACATGACAACCCAGATACTTTATTGCCAGCCTGCTGAGCTCTGGCTATTGATGCATCTTCCCATACAAATACATAAATGGATTTTGATCCACATAGACCTCTTTTGGAAGAACCAGACACTCCTTGAACATCCTGTTATGGTCATTAGTGCTGCCACTTGCTTAACCTGTTTTGCCATCACATCTGCACTGCACCTGAACCCTGCCAATTGAAACCAATACAATGCAGAGGTTGGGTCCGGTCCTTTTGTTGCTGTTGTTGCCCGTATTATAGTTGATGGTGGTGTTGGCTGCTGTGAGACAAGACTGCCCTCTCAGTAATGTGAAAACTGCACCCCAGAACTGCGGGGTGGGAATCAAAGTTCCAGCTGTTCTTCTTCCAAGTCTCTAGCTTGCTCTACAATCCACCTCTTGTATTTTTAAAACATCTGTTCAGAAAAAGGAATGAAAGTGGGCAGAATTTTTTTGTACCATGGGTCAAATAGTGTGGCACAGATTTACTCTTTGAACTTGATGTCATGTTACAGCCTTGTGTTAGAAGCCAGGTGAAGGATTAAGGTCTCAACCAAGGCATGCACTTCTGTGGTTTCATTCACATCTGCGCGGGCGAACCTTTCAGACACCTTCTTTACCTGGTCCTGTAGGAGATGCAGCAATGGGATATCGTACTGTCCTCCTTGCTAACTTCCCATGTGAAAACCTCAAAAGGGAGTTGCATCTGTGTCAGGCTTGACTTGGCCCGATTTGTCCACATCCATGGTCATAGCTTTCCCAACTGCATCCCCTCTTCATTGAATGACATAGTCATTGATCTGTTTGTGATCAAACAGATGTTGCAACATATAAAAGGTTGAGTTCCAACGCTTTGGCACTTCCAGTAGCAGGAGGATATATATATGTATTTATATATATGTATATAGGTAAAAACAAAACACTGCTAATCTGATATAGACTTCTAGCTCTAGATTCCTTACCTTAGAATTATCCCCTGGCGTTAGACTAGCACTGGAAAAGTTTCACTAGCAGTACCCTTGCGCGCCAGTAGGAGGTGTCGTTCAGCTCCACATGCCATTGTCTGCATCGTCTGCGCCTGAGGTGAGGTACGCTGTGTCTTTATAGGTGCTACCCCAGAGTACTGACATCAGTTCTTTGCTTTCTGAGCCAGTCAGTGCAGATCCAGAGAGAGCTACCCTAAGTCGGTAAGGCTTACACTCTACTTCCGGTCACTCGCCTGGAAGCGCTGTCAGCGCTCCAGCTTCTGCACCACATTCCCCAAACCTACATAAGGGGGTGCAGGACATGGATGTGCAGCGGACACTCTGTGGAGTGTTGGCTACAGGGTTAGTCCTGTTGTTTTATGCCTGTCATCACTATGTTTTGATCACGCCAGATTAGTGCAATTGATTCCTACCTGCTGCATGAAAATCTCACCGCTGCCAACTCTAGCAAACTATTCAACGTTATCAAACAGCTGACCAAGCCCTCATGCGAAGCCTCGGACATCACACACTCCCAAGATCTCTGCAACAAGCTAAGCACCTTCTTCCACCAGAAGATCATGACTCTCTACGAAAATTTCAATGAGCCTATCATGACCTGCACACCCACTACCACCACCACCACCACCACCAAACCTACTATCACCACTTGGACCCCAGCATCTGTTGAACTCATCACCACCATCATGAAGAAAACTCACTCAGGAGCCCCAACGGACCTCTGCCCCCGCACATCTTCCACAGAGCCTCCGCGGCCATCGCTCCTGAACTAGCACGTACCATCAGCTCCTCCCTGGCATCGGGCACTTGCCCAGGGGACTGGAAACACGCAGAAGTGAAGCCCCTCCTCAAAAAACCATTGGCCGTCCCGGCTGACCTCAAGAACTACCGACCTATCTCCCTCCTCACTTTCGCGGCCAAAGTCACAGAAAGGCTCGTAAACACCCAGTTGACCACGTTCATAGAAGATAACTGCATCCTGGACCCCTCCCAATCCGGGTTCCGGTGCAACCACAGCACAGAGACTGCACTGATCGCCGCCACCGATGACATCTGTAATCTTCTCTACTAGGGACACACCGCAGCTCTCATCCTCATTGACCTCTCAGCTGCATTCAACACCGTCTCACACCGCACACTAACGACCAGGCTCCGTGATGCGGGAATTGAGGGCGACGCCCTCAACTGGATCCGATCCTTCCTCTCCGACAGAACTCAGAGGGCCATTCCCCCCCCCCTTCCTCTCCAAACCCACTGACATTGTTTGTGGAGTCCCCCAAGGATCTTCTCTGAGCCCTACGCTGTTCAACATATACATGACCCCCACCGCTGCCATCGTCAGACAGCAGGGAGTTTGAGTTTGAGTTTGAGTTTAAAAGGTTTTCTAAAGCGCTCATACACCCAGCGGTTTCTTGGCGCTGACTCAGCATCGTGTCCTACGCGGACGACACCCAGCTCAATCTATCCCTCACCAGCAACCCTGAATACACCAGACTTAGCTTCCAGGAAGTAATGACAAACGTGGCCAGATGGATGAAAGACAGCTGCCTCAAACTCAACTCTGAAAAGACAGAGGTGCTCATCTTCGGGCCCCGCCCATCCGCTTGGAACGACACCTGGTGGCGTCCCGCCCTTGGACCCTCCCACCCCGACGGATCACGCTCGCAACCTCGGCATAATCCTCGACTCCTCCCTCTCCGTGAACCGTCAAATCAACGCCATCTCCTCCACCAGCTTCAACGGCCTCCGTATCCTACGCAAAACTTTCAAGTGGATCCCCCCGGACTGCAGAAAGACCGTCACACATGCGCTCATCACCAGCCGTCTCAACTACAGCAACGCACTCTATGCCGGAATCAACAAAGCCCTACTACGCAAACTCCAAACTGTAGTGTAGTTCCTATCATCCCAATAGGCTCTGCGCATTGGAATAATACCTACAGCAGTAAAGGCCTAGGCCAGACGTTAACTAGGTCTACTACTGTCGATACTAGACTTAAAGTTTTGGGTTTGCCAGCTTAGCTCAGAGTTCACTAGAAACTTTCTCGAATGTTCAAGGAGGACTTAACTTCCCTGATTAGACAAGAAGGGATTTAGTTTCTGACAACCATAGAACATGACAACTTTGCTCTCCCCTAATCAAGAGTAAATCTCGAGAGTTGTGTGAACAAAAGGCAATTTATTTTACTCAGTCAGTACGTGCATTCTTAGTCTCATCAGAATGTAGAGAAAAGGAAGAGACGGGCGTGTTCAATAAAAAGGTGTTATTTATTGATCAGTCTCTTTTCTCATACAAGAGAAATGGATCGATATTATTGCAATACTTATAGCTAAGTAAAGTGCATACATTAAAAGCAATAGTATAAAATAATACTGTAAAAACATTGATATGGTTTCTAAGCCATAAGATGTTTTAAAATGAATAAAATATATTACATATACGTTTGACTAAACGTACTCAACTGGTGTTTCTAGATACGGCTACCCCGTGTACCTGACCTAAGCCTAATACGTGGGCGGGAATAGAAAGTTACAGTTTAAGTTAAGTTTGTTTTTGCCAAGTGAATAACTAAAGAATTCTCTGTGAGGGGTTATTCAGTTCTGTACCTGGAAGTTTAGGATGAATGAGGAATGGTATCTCTCTCTCTGGTCTCGATATTCCAGGCTGCCTGCGAGGGCTACCCAGAAACGCCGGTGCTGGATTCTCGGCAGGAGAAAGCAGCGCGTCTCTCAGCGCGTCAGGAAGGCGGGGCTGCTGCCAGCGGGGTCTGCTCTGCTCTTGGCTTCGGCAAGTATGGCTGCTCCGTCTCGTCACCACGCGTGTGTTTGCATAGGGCAAGATCGGTAATATTTATACCTTTAAGGTGCCGAGATTGACGTAAGGATGGACATAGATACGTCAATAAGGATGTCATACGACTTGCTCGTTAGCACATTCTTTTACTGAAGTTCTCGGTGAAATCAAAACAATGGCCGCAGGGTTTTGCCCAGGTTGTCATAGGTTTGATTTGTTATGAGAACTCCGTATGCCTTATCAGGGGCTGGAGGAATATCGCTTGTCTAATTAGATCGCAAGCGTTATGACCTAATCAGATAACACGTTCCTGTGCCGTAGTGTGACTGCGTCAGATAACGGTATCTGCATCATGGGGGTTTTCTGCCTCATGGGCTGACTGCTAGTTAACTTGTTGGTTTGTTTAACTAGAATAGGGTCAGGAATAGGGGGATCGATTCAGAACCTATAGGAATACATGACACCCACTCCACGCTAACTATGGACATATTTACTAATCTAGGCATAGTATAACATAGTACAACATACTATAGAGTAGTGTCTATACCTTACCACCCCAAAATACATAAATGCATTTTGAAATTCTTCAAATATACGGAAAATTTGCAGACATATATATTGTATGCACTCAAGCTACGGAATAATGCTAAAGTAATCACGCATTTGTATACATTATTGCTTATTTGGTATATGAGAATTACACATGAAACGGTTTCTTAAATACAGAAAAAAGTTTCGAGACCATTCCATCACAGAATAAAATATTAGTGAACATACCAGCGGGCAGCTAAAGTCTATAAAGTATCTAAAAATAGAAATCTTAGTTCTTTAGGAATAGTTTCTTACTTTAAGCAGAAGATAAGTGTCCCGAAAAACCGAAAACATGAATTGGGGCTTCTGAAAGAGTTGCTGTCCGTGAACCGGAGTGAAAAATAGTTCATGTGACTTTATTATTTAAAGTTGAAGGCCGAATTCAGGGAACGCCGTGTGCGAGCTTGCTCAAAAGTCTCTATTTATGTTCGGGTGAGAACATCATATCATTTAGGCTTTCGAAAAAACTGTCAACAGCTTCCTGGGAAAGTTCTACTAACTCGGAAATAGGTGTAATCATGCATTCTTGTGCATGATTGTCTCCATTGACATTCTGATTCGCATTGCTGACAGAAGGTCGTACCTGTTCGATGCTGCTTTCATCTTGAACTTCACTACCCATCAATCGTAGTGGTGAAGCTTCCACGAATGCCGTCATCAGGATTGGTAGCCTTTGAGGGCAGCACAAAGCATGAACCTTGATCGGGCTCAACAATGTTTCTGCATCCATCGGCGCATCCGATTGTAGCGTCAGACATGTGTCTAACACGCATTCTTCTCCGCATAGCAGACACCTCAATACAGGTAAAACACATCTTTGCCACATTGGTCGAAATGATAGAAACCAAGTCATGTTCAGGTCTCTAAGCCGGGAGAGTCCCAGGATTTTTGATATCCGGTCCCGGTATCCAATGGCTAGGATTGTTTCTTCTCTTGTCGCCAGAGTTTTGTCTGTGACATGGGTTGCCATAACGAAAAATAAGGACTAAGAATAGGATTCCTGCAATTAGTCCCAGGATCAGGGGAAGTCCGCCAAAAATCGAATGGACGAAATCTGGAAAAATACCCAGTATGGCTTTGAATGGTGTTAATGCCATTGAAAATACTGTCTTAAATACCTTTGAGACCCCATTGGTATCAGAAATATTTAAGATTTCATTCAGGATTTCCGCGAAATGTACGGGGGAATTAGTTGATAATAATGTATGTATCTCTGCAGTCGTCCTTGCGACTTGTAGATCATACGTTTCTTTTGATGACGAGAGCCTGGTAGGCGTCTGAAGAAGCACTGTTTTCATTCTGCTTAAAGTATCTATTCGAATAGAAGTAATTTTCAAATCGGGCCATGCCCTTGCCTCCCTGTCTGGGAAGGAGCTGGGGAACAACGAGCGTCCACAGCACTTGACCTTCGCAGTGGTAGTTACTAGATAAGGAGTCCCGGGCATAAGACTACAACATCTGCGGTCTACAATTAGAATGTAACTCCCATTATAGAGTCTTTGAAAGAATGGTTCTATTTCTGTTGCAGGTGCGCCTTGCTGGTGACATGAAAGGTTGTATGAATTCCCTTCACAGGCTCCATGCAAACTAATTCCGTTACACAGAAGTGTGCCACTTAGTGACATCGCACAATTGTTGCCACTAAGAAACACTTTCTGTCCTTTATTACTGACACATGCATGTGAATAGGGCAGGTTCCATGTTGTTTTAAGGTACCCCTTTCCCAATTTCTCGTACATGCCAGCCTGTATATATTTTTGGCAGTATTGAAACCTGAAGGTTGAGATTGGAATATTTATTATCCCATGTATAATCCATTCACTGACAGGTCGTTCTGACATTGTCACTGGTAATCTTTCGAGTTTTTCAATGCTCAAGATTGTATAATCAGCACCCTTTTGTGCCATACTGATTTGTCTATCAGTAAGGTTAAAGATTTGGAATAATGACGTTGTGTTGATTAGACGCCAAGGCACATAGCCTGAACGCAGATTTTGTAACGTCCAGCCAAGCTGTACAATAGAACGCAATTGTGACTGACCGTGTTGTAATAACAGTAAGTCTTGCGATAATATATCGATTGCTGAAGACACAATGCTGTCCAAAGAAAAAATTCTGGAGGACAGAGTCATTAACCCATTGTCCACTACAGAAAGTGATTTTTCCAAATTAATACGGTCAATTTCCCGTATTCTCTCTGCTGTTTCAATTTGAGTAACCTTCCAGGCCTCATTGTATGCTGCATATACAGAGGCTGCTATGAAACGCTTTTGACGCTGTTTGCGTGGTCCCAAAGTGAAATCACGCAAGTCAGCACCATCAGTAAGTAAAGTTAGGTGTTGCTTAATTTCTGCCAGTGTGGAAGTTTGTAGCCATTGAAGGCATAATTTGCCCACACTGTAGGTGGTTATTATCCCTGGGTGATGTCTTTGAGGATATCTAGGGTCTGGCCTGGTCATTTTGAACCCCTGTGTTTTGTTCAGGAATCTGTCTTGACAGTTATTAGTATCTGTGGGCCAGATCAACCACTGTTTCCAATCAGGATGTGTTCTGTTTTGGTTTAATATATGGTTTACCTCTATCTCTTCATCTGTATCAGAGTTATTGCTAAACATTGTTGGCTTTGGAATAGACGGTTTATTTAAATCTTTGATTTTGGCTAAGCCAAGACAGGTGGTCTGTTGAACAGTGTCATTTAAAAATATCATTTGTTCTGGGATCATGCAGGCTCTAAACAAAGCTTCTATACCCTGTACTTGCCAATCTTTTGTACCCCAAACACTTTTCAATTCAACATTTTCGTCCCAATAATCAAATCCAAAGGTATTCATTTTTTCAAAGAATGAGTCTGAATATAACAATTTTGTGTTGGTTATCATGGTCTTGGTCCCTGTCTTATTTGATAATTTAAAATAAAATGCTTCAGCATTACTTGTGTTAAAACCTGAAAAATATGAATATTTGTCGTAAACGGTTCTTGAGCTCCCTTTTGGAGGTGTTGCACAATGTTCCCATTGATTATAGTTTAAAACATTTCTAGGTTGTGCAGATCTATGTAAAAAATGGTTACCATAGTGGTTATAACAGTACATACTATCATAATTGGTAGAACCCTGCAAATAATCATGTTTGGTAAATTTAGCAGACATTACTAAATCAGACATCATATTATTAATGCTTTTGAAGTCCCAATCATCAGCAAATGAGTTTGGTTTTACAAAGTCACTCAAGGAGATCTTAATTTGGTGTGGATATTTCAGGATCTCGACCGGACCATAAATTTCATAGTCAGTGTTGTCCCAGGCTACCCCACCAGGTATCGGATTGGCTGTGAAGTTGGCTGAAGAGAGTTCTCTTTTCTCGACGTGTGAAGATGTGTGTGGTTTGAGGATCAAGTTGATTTTCTGACTTGCTGTGTCCATTTTTGCATATTTTCCCTCAATAAAGCGTCCCAATGTTAGTATCATGATGAGCCAAAGTATGAGGATAAATGCACCAAAACCCACCCAAAATTCAATCCATGGAGAAATCAGATATGTTTCTTTCAGTTGTTTCAAAAGTTCTTTGGCTTTATCTTTAAAGGTTTTTGATGATGGCTGTGTCTTTGATTCACTGAAGCCTTCAGAGGAATCATCGAAGTTTATGAAGTAGCCAGATGCTGTTCTGTCAATTGTTCCAATTGCTTCAGGATTACTGTTTCTTGCATTTTCACTTGGTACTTCATTATAGATTGGTGTGTCTCTGCTAAATGTTTTTATTTGGGTTTTCAGAGGTCTGAGTTCTATTGCATTGTTGCATAGTCCTTGTTGTTCTTCTGTAGGCGTTTCGAATGTGATGAGCCTCTTCGTTAGGACCTCTGTACTGGTAGCAAACCTTGGTGTTCTGCTACTTATTGGGAGTCCACTTGGCCTACTGTTTGTTATCGGCCACATGTTGTGGTTTTACCATGTCGATGGATACAACTCGGTTCTCCTTTTTACCAGCAAGTGTCGGTAGTACAACTGATCTTGTCCCGTTGACAGACAAGACAGGAACTGCTTTTCTGTAAGAAGGCCCAAATTCCTTCTTTACCGCGATCTTCTCCCTGACTAGATCCCCGACTTTAGGAATCCAGACAGGTCTTGCTGGGACAGGTGGTGGTTCTTCAGTGGTTGTTGGCTGTTGTTTCAACTTTATGTTGCTCAGATCTTTTCTTGTTTTGTTTAAGTCCTGCAAAATAGCCAAACGGTCTTTGATATCAAAGCTTTTTTCTTTCACCACTGAAGTCTGACTGTCAAGGTCAGAGATAATCATCCTAGTTCCGAATAATAATTCGTACGGACTGAATCCCTTCAGAGAATTTCTTGGCAAGTTATTGAGACTACGTTGGACACTTATTAGATGTTTGACCCACCCAGCTCCCGTACCTAATATCCTTTCCGTTATAGTTTGCTTTATGCCTTGGTTTTTTCTTTACACCATCCCGTACCCTCAGGAAGGAAGTGAGAAGATTCCCGCTGGGCTATGCTCATTTGGCCATGTTTCCCCCCATGCTTGAGGGCTAGAGTGGAGACAATGGTCAAACATAGCATGCTCTTAGCGTATATGCCATTTAGACTCGCAAATCTTTGTATAACAGTCCGGACGTCAGCCGAGTGCTGGTGATCTACATTATAAGTGGAACTAGCCTGTATAAGTTAATCGCAACCCTTCCTTTTTACTCCTGCTTTTTCCTGGAGTAAACCGACGAGGTATTAAACTGTTTCTCTCCCCACTGCGATCTCTGTTGCAGTTTGGGCAGTTTTTTACAAACATGGTGTGACGCAGGCTCATGCCTGGCCACCAGTACCGCGATTGTAATTCTTCCAGAGAATCTTTTAGTTTGAGGTGTCTGAGACCCTCGCCCATATGTGCGTCTGCGATTAACAAGTTTCTCCTGTCCATGTTTGGAATCACTCTATCCCCCACTCCAGGGATTCGAGCAAAAGGGACGGAGTTTGCATCGATTATGTATGTATAATTGAGTGGATAGTTGATCGGTAACGCTGAGCAGTCGCCTTTTGATGACGTTTTCACTGCCAGCACTGTTTCACCGTCAATGTATTTTAATGTACGCTTTTTTCGATCTACGGGAGCCGTTTTAGTTGCTGCCGCTGTGGCTGTTTCAGCCAATGAATTCCCTGCAACGTGAACGCCATCACGCTGATGACTCAGTGAGTGTGTCACGTGAGTCTTTGGTAGTTCTTTTTGTAAAAGAGCTATTTGTTCCCAGAGCAGTTTCTGCTTTATTGGTGCATCTGTGTCATCTTTGTAACCGTTTTGAATCCATGTCTGCAAATCCTTGTTATATGATTTGACGCAGTAATATGAATCTGACACTATAAGTGTCGGGAATTCGCGATCCGCATTATCTAGCGCCATTTTCAATGCTATTATTTCTGTTTGTTGTTCAGAATTAGTTTCTACTGAGTGTGTTTTTGTTAATAGAGGTTTTAGTTTACCTCCGCGCCACACTTCTTTTGTAATCCCACATGTGGGGTTGTATGCTTGTTCTCCCCAAACGGGAGGTTGAGCATGTCCGTCTGTATAAATTACACAGGCGTAATGTCGTAAAGGCAGAATATCGATTGGCAGAGGATATGTTTCTTCATATTCTAGATTTTTCAACTCTTCTAGTTCTGGATCAAGGTAATAGTATACTTTGTCCGTTGTGATTGAATTCACCCATTGTATCCACTTTGGATTCAATGTTGTTGTTGGTAAATTACACGGTGTTGTTAGTGCCTCAAAGGCTGATTCTGCTGTTCTGACTGTGATATGTCTACCGTCAGCTTGATCTTTTTCTCTAGCTATTGCGGTTTGAACTGCATGAACAATTTTTTCTTTGTTGCTGGATTTCTGTTCAGCTTCTGTGTACAAGTGTGATTTGAATGCAATTGGTACCTTTTCTCCCTCATTAGAGGTCAGGTATGTGAATCCGCATCTTCCTGGGATGACTCGAATCACAAGATTGCGTGTGTTATCACGTGTTTCTAATTTTGTTTTAATTAGCATGTCTGTTTGTAGGGATCTCAAAATTTCTGTGTGTATTTGAGTCCAATTGGATCTTTTAAAATCTGGTTTTATCAGATCATAAAGGGGTTTGACCCTTTCTGCGTAATTTGCAATGTATGTTCTTCCGAAATTTAGGAAGCCTAGAATCGACTGTAGGTTTTTTAGTGTTCTAGGTGCTTGGATTACGGCACATTTCTCTAGGAAATTGTCAGCCAGGCTTTTGCCTTCACTTGATAACTCATATCCTAAGAATAGGACTGTCATATGGGCAATTCTGGATTTTTTAAAATTGAATTTGTAACCCTCTGCTGCGAACCCAAGTATTATGGTGTTCACTCTCTTCAAGTGAGTTTCCAAGTCATCATCTGTTAAGTAAATGTCATCGACATAAGATAATGCTTCATCATCATATAGTTGTAGTAATTCTGTTACTCTCGCTGAGAATACCCCCGGGCTGTTCTTGTACCCCTGGGCTAACCGACAGAATTGTTTTTGAGTGCCATTTATTGAGAATGCAGTTAAATATCTGCTCTCTGGTGCTATGTTTTGACAAAAGAATCCATTAGAGATGTCCAAGGTTGTTTTGTATTTTTTGCGCACTATGTTATTCATTAGTGCAGCACTGTGTGAGTTTTGCACTGCAAAAGTTTTGCAACATGTGTTAAGGTGTCGGTAATCCAAAACTAGACGATATGAATTGTCTGGTTTGGAGACCGGAAACAAAGGGTTGTTCATTTGTGAGGTGCAAGTTTCAATCACCCCCTGGTATTCTAGCTGATCTAGTATTTCATTTACCTGTTTTTTAGCTTCTTGCTTAATTGGGTACTGCCTTTGTGCAGTTGGTTGTGATTTTAACTGGATTTTGTGAGGAGGAGAGTCCTCATCCCATCCTACATGATTTTTATATAAGGCAGGAGCTAGAGCCACTGCCCATTTTCTGGCAAGTGTGTATTTTTTATGAATTGGAATTTGATTTGAGAAGGCAGGCATTATTACTTCTTCGCCATGAGGGCACTCCCTGACAAACTCTGGTGGCCAGTCTTTTTCAGCTAGAAGGATATCATAGCCCTTGGAGAGATTATCCCAAAATAGTCCCCTTATTTTCCTAGTCTTATCCCCCTCTATACTCAATGTTATTTCGTATATTTTGTGAGGTTTGCTAACTCTGGTGTCCGCAGTTTCCACTTGAAGATATTCATTCGTGTCCACTGTCTCCAGATGATTCATAAGGACTTTGCGAGCTATGCTCACTTCTGCTGCGCTGTCTAGCATTGTCTGAGCCCACTCTCCGTTTTTCAGTTGTGTCCTCAGTATTCTCGGCATTGTTAACTACCTTGATACTGGCTACCTTCTTTTTTGGAAATTGTAATTTCTTTTTTAGTTGAGCAGGTTCCTTGTCTTTGGACTTGGCGTGCTCTTCTCTTTGTTCTGATCGTCCTCTTCTTTCCGATTTCTGCGAGGAAGTCTGAAAAGATTGAGAGGGACGTGTATCAATGTCTTGATATCTATCAGGCTTTTTTATATTATCCCTATTTCTAAGGTTATATCTTTTCCCAGAGGGGTCACTCTGGGGTGACCTGTGTCTTTGGTTCGGAGATTTCTCTCTTCGCCTAGGAGACCTTCCTCTGGACTGGAATTTCTTTTCTTTAGGATTGGATTGTTTGTTTCCATCCCAGTTCTTTTTTGGTGAATTATTATTAAAAAAAAAATTTCTGGACTTTCAGTCAGTTGTGGTTTTACTGGTATTCCACCTAAACTATCTCTACCTAGTTCCTCATAGGATTTTTCTATGATTCTGGCAATTTCAGCTGGTTGGTCTGCTATATCTGTCTCTTTTAACCTCTGGCGGATCGCCACGTTTGCTGCTTCTCCCTTTATGTTGGCTAATAATATAGCCGAGACCTGCTTGAAGTCTTTTAGTAATTTCATACCAAGAGTTAAAGCGGGTTCTGGACCATATTCATCTTGAATTTGTTTTAGCACATCTGGTATTACCGAAATGGATGGAACACCGTGCGTTTTTGTGTAGATGGAAGCAAAGACTGTACCCCAAGTGTCACAGTCCTCAATGTGTGGTGCGATTCCCATTGGAAGGCAGATAGTCAGAATCCTGTGCTTTTCTAGCGGGGTGGTGTCAGGAAACACCGCCTCTATTTGGGTGATTTTTTGCGCTAGCCAGAATGGTATTTGTTCCCGTTTAGCCGGTACTTTACCTAGGCAGGATTGGATGTTCTGTGGTGTAATTTTATTTGTGTTCCCCTGGTGAGGGGTCAGCTGTGGAAGTTTAATCGCTGGCTGAATTGTTGATGTCCGCATCACATACTGAACTAATTGTCTATGAATTTTTATTAATTGTTTTAGCTGTGTTAACAGCTCTGCTGCAGACATCCCATTGATGTCTGGATGTGGTGTGTATCCGGCTAGGACCGGCCACGTTGCTCCTGGTCTACCTAAAGGACCGAGCCTGGTGATGTGATTGTTATGTTTTAGGGCGCCATCAAATAAGAGCAAATGCTCTTGAAATTTGAGTGGTACTTCCACCTCCTCGAAAGAAGTGTACTCATTAGGAGGTTCCTCTATTTTGTAATAGTGGAAGTACTTTGTTACAGCATTTGCTGCTGGAAAATGTATCCATGAATAGTATACCTCTGTCTGCCGATATTCGTGTGCTTCAATTACGAATATGACTGTGCCACCTCTAGGTGTCAGTCCATTTTCTATAAGTTTCAGGGTTATAGATCTCCTTTTGATGACCGGGATGAGTATTATATCCCCGTCCGCATCTAGTGCTGCAGCATCAGCCGCTGCGAGTTCAGCTGCTAATCTAACTGCCTCTCTTTCTTCTTCATTGTCTGACATTTTACTGTCCTGAAGGTTATTTCTTTTGTTTGCAGATCAGGTTTCTTATGGAAACAAAGATTAGATGCACAATATTTTGGAACAGTGTATCCTTCAACGTTGACTATACCAAGACCCATACATAGGAGTTCCCTCCTGCGAGGTCTGGCGGATATAACCTTTCACCCACTCCAGACGTCTTTGGAGTATTTGGGAAAAGGGGTCTGAGTGAGAAAGCACGACTGAGTTACTCTAAATGTCTTACGTTAGTTTTATCGCCCTTTCCAAACGCGTTGGGCGCCATGTAGTGTAGTTCCTATCATCCCAATAGGCTCTGCGCATTGGAATAATACCTACAGCAGTAAAGGCCTAGGCCAGACGTTAACTAGGTCTACTACTGTCGATACTAGACTTAAAGTTTTGGGTTTGCCAGCTTAGCTCAGAGTTCACTAGAAACTTTCTCGAATGTTCAAGGAGGACTTAACTTCCCTGATTAGACAAGAAGGGATTTAGTTTCTGACAACCATAGAACATGACAACTTTGCTCTCCCCTAATCAAGAGTAAATCTCGAGAGTCGTGTGAACAAAAGGCAATTTATTTTACTCAGTCAGTACGTGCATTCTTAGTCTCATCAGAATGTAGAGAAAAGGAAGAGACGGGCGTGTTCAATAAAAAGGTGTTATTTATTGATCAGTCTCTTTTCTCATACAAGAGAAATGGATCGATATTATTGCAATACTTATAGCTAAGTAAAGTGCATACATTAAAAGCAATAGTATAAAATAATACTGTAAAAACATTGATATGGTTTCTAAGCCATAAGATGTTTTAAAATGAATAAAATATATTACATACACATATACGTTTGACTAAACGTGCTCAACTGGTGTTTCTAGATACGCCTACCCCGTGTACCTGACCTAAGCCTAATACGTGGGCGGGAATAGAAAGTTACAGTTTAAGTTAAGTTTGTTTTTGCCAAGTGAATAACTAAAGAATTCTCTGTGAGGGGTTATTCAGTTCTGTACCTGGAAGTTTAGGATGAATGAGGAATGGTATCTCTCTCTCTGGTCTCGATATTCCAGGCTGCCTGCGAGGGCTACCCAGAAACGCCGGTGCTGGATTCTCGGCAGGAGAAAGCAGCGCGTCTCTCAGCGCGTCAGGAAGGCGGGGCTGCTGCCAGCGGGGTCTGCTCTGCTCTTGGCTTCGGCAAGTATGGCTGCTCCGTCTCGTCACCACGCGTGTGTTTGCATAGGGCAAGATCGGTAATATTTATACCTTTAAGGTGCCGAGATTGACGTAAGGATGGACATAGATACGTCAATAAGGATGTCATACGACTTGCTCGTTAGCACATTCTTTTACTGAAGTTCTCGGTGAAATCAAAACAATGGCCGCAGGGTTTTGCCCAGGTTGTCATAGGTTTGATTTGTTATGAGAACTCCGTATGCCTTATCAGGGGCTGGAGGAATATCGCTTGTCTAATTAGATCGCAAGCGTTATGACCTAATCAGATAACACGTTCCTGTGCCGTAGTGTGACTGCGTCAGATAACGGTATCTGCATCATGGGGGTTTTCTGCCTCATGGGCTGACTGCTAGTTAACTTGTTGGTTTTGTGGTAAATAAATAATTAATTACCGGTACTATTTTTGAATACATTAATAAAACAGATAGCTCAATAAATAAGAGGCAAGATCCGATGTATCTGAGTCGAACGGGCTTTATTCAGGCATAAGGGAAGGGACAGGATCGGGACAGCCTGAAATAGAATGGCATAGAAGGCAGCTGCAACGTTTCATCAACAGTACAAGGTATATATAGTAAAACATCACAATTACATTACATACAGTAGGCGTAACAAGTGACAAGCGTAAGATAAGAACACATGGGCGTGAAAAGAAGGCGTGCACAGGGCGTGCACGTAGACATGTGATGAGAACGTCACAGAAGTGTCATAAAGTGGGTGGATACATAGAGGGGGCTACCTGAGCAGCTGGAACCTTTAACCTAGTGGTGCGCGAAAACGGGCCATGACGTGTTACCGGGGAGCACTGGGGGCTATGACTTCTGCACTAGAAGAGGAGACGGAAGTCTGCGATGTCAGGACGACATGTACCTATAGCATATCTGGTATCTGGTGTTTTGGAGTACATGTTGATAGAATCTAAAAGTTATCAGGGCAAAAGCTACTGGACACTAAGACTGGTGCATGCATATATTCTTCATGTATTGCGTGTGCTATGAATCTTCTATGAATATTAATACAGTAATTCTCTTGCATGGAGACAGAAAGACTAGACTATAGCTGAAGCTGTTTATGCGGTTCGTTAGCTTAGGAATGTGAAGACGGAGAGCTGAACTGATAACTAGAGGCATAACATATTCTTGGCAGACAGGCAGGCAGAGCCAGGCCGGGCACCGCGCTGCGCGGCAGGAAGTAAGTGAAGGGTCAGGGATGCAGGTGGGGGCTGCATCGCTCCTCGGAGTGGGTTCAGGAGACTGGAGCTTGGATCTGGTGTCCGGGCCCTTTTGAGGCCTAGAAACGGGGACAATTCAATGAATTAACGTGCATAATGTAAAACGTGGGCAACATAGGCCTAATACTCGTTGCTTTCACAGGAACTGGAAACTGGCATACTAACGTTGGACACAACTATAATTGCGTCTTTAATCGATCATAGGGGGACATATGCATATCGATCATGCACATATAACATAGGATGGGGAACACGTAGGCACATATGACAAGGCAAAATTCAATTTTCCTCATTCCCTCCTTGTGCCCTACGTTTCCATCAGGAAACATCAATATTCATGATACCATCTATCTGTTCATAGAGCATCATTTGCTCGTCTCGAATTGTCTTGGAACGGGACTTAGGACTAGGAATACAAGAGGTAGCGCACAAGCCGCAAATCGCAGGGCCACATTGTAAACAGAGGCAACAACTGAATATGATCATTACTGCTATGCCCAGGAATGACAATACTTTCCATCCCCAGGCAGATATGATACTCCAGAGCCAACCGGACCATGTCCAGGTGCCTGGATTCTGGTGTAACTGATGGGCAATTTTATGAAGTCTGGTTATAGCTGAATAAACAGACGGTGCGTTATTAGGAATGAAAATGCAGCAACTAGATCCGATGACTCTACAAGCTCCTCCCCTATCGGCCAGTATGACGTCAAGGACGAGACGATTTTGGAGCACGACAAATCTCATAGCAGATTGCTCTACAGTTAAGTTACCTAGAGCGGAAGTAGTCTCATTCACTACTGCTTCAAGGGTTCTGGTTAGCCTACGTATTAACTTACTATTCTGAACAGGACCTATGAAGAAAAAGAAACCTTTATTGAAGTCTTGATACTGTTCTAAGGCAGTTTCAGTCTGATCGACAATTGGGGACTCAGTCTCCCTTCTATGTCTAACGTGTACTAGATGTGTGTTTCTGTGATAATCGGATGGGGCTAGAAAAACGGGTGGCAGTAGGAAGGCAATGTAACATGTTCCATCCCAATCTAGGGGCAGACGAACATATGCGGTCTGGCCACATACAAAATAAGAATGACGTGAGGCTTTGAAAATAGATTTCCCACTGTCACTATACTCGACCACAGTAGTACAATCACTATGACCTACATGTGCGGAACCATTCTTTCTGACACATAATTCACCTTTAACGGGTAGAACTGAAATAGCAGGCAAATCTGGAGTAGTCTCGGACTGAACATTCAAAACCATGAAATTCGAGGAATAATGACCTAGATCATATACTTCGTTTTCTAGATCTAACCCTGTTCTATGGGAAGGTCCTTCCTTGTCTGGGAAACATGTCTGATTCAGGAGAAACATATCATTTGAGGATGACGTTAACGTGGACCATGCTCCACACGAACCATTATGTGAAAATGGATAGGGAAAGAGTGGCAGAACTCCCTTCGGTGTCTGGAAAGGGGGGAGTCGACCACACACCCAACAATTAGTGGCATTGCTGGTCTGGTGTGAATAGTGTAACATTCGGATAAACGTATTATTTCGCATGGCAAGACGATAGGATAACTCGTGAGGAGGCAGGTCACTAAAAGTGTGCTCTACTGTAACATTAGAAAACATATGTACATGTGAAATAGGAAAACATAAATGTAAGGCATAACTTATGCAGGTAACCATAAGACTCAGAAACAGCATAAAAATTAAAGTAACAATACATCTACTTCGAAGATTCTTTTGATAACGTATTCTCTTAGAGTTTTGACTAACTCTCTCACTGTGTGGGTCTATCTCATACATGTCAGGAACCTGTCTAACCGTTTCACCCGAGAGGGACTTAGACAATTAAACTGGCTGACTTACTAGACCTTAGTTTATCTTTATACTCCTGCTGCGGAGTTTTCTCTAACAGGGGAAGTTTAGATTCAGTGTCTGGGCAGTCCTTGAGAACGGGGCAGTCCTTGAAAACAGTCTTTGGTTTGAGTCCATGGAATCTCTTTACATGACTGGAGTGCAACCACCCCTTCCTGCCTTCGATCTTCACGGCGGTCCTTGTTGTCAGTAACACAAGTCGGGGCTCCTTCCAGCGGGGCTCCAGCGGACTTGAACGATCAAAATTACGAATCAAAACGAGGTCGCCTGGTATGACCTCATGCGGTTTCACTTCGGTGTTGTCTGGAAAAGCAGCGGCAACCTGTGAACGACAAGAGTGTAGTGCAGACATCAAGGAGGCCAGGTAATCTGTCAGCATATTACTGTCAACATCAGTTATTGTACGTGGTCTAGGTGTACCCCACATGTTTGGGGGACGACCGAACACTACCTCGAAAGGGGACAGACCTGAACGGGAGTGAGCGACCATTCTCATATAGAAAAGAGCGACTGGCAGTGCTACTATCCAATCTACGCCTTTCTCTGCGCATACTTTGGCAATGCGGATTTTCAGAGTCTGATTATGTCTCTCTACGAGACCGGCTGCTTCAGGATGTCGTACACAATGGAACTTCCATTGGTACCCTAACAGAAGGGATACTTGTTTCATGAGTTCGGATGAGAATGGCTGACCGTTATCTGAATACACGACCCTAGGCAATCCATAGCGGGGGAAAAACTCACGAACCAACTGCCTGGCAGTGGTCGCAGCTGTGTAATCTGGGACTGGATATGCTTCTGTCCATCTGGACAAAGCGCATACAACTACGAGGACATACTTGAAACCTCGACATCGCTCCATCTGAATATAATCCATCTGGAGGACTTCAAAAGGGTGGTCAGGAGGATGGAATCCACCTTGTTCCACCGGGACACCTTTACCTGGATTGAACTGACAACAAATCATGCAGGTACGCACTTTCTGCTTGGCTGCTGCTCGTAAATGCTTGTTAAACCAAAGGTTCTGAATACTGTCTAACATGGCCTTTTCTCCTAAGTGTGCTGGACTATGTGCGGTGTTAATAATGACTTGAACCATAGAGTCGGGGAGAAACCATGTGGCTTTTCCCTTCGTCAACCATCCTTGATCTGTCTGGACCCCTCCTTGTTCAGACCATTTCTTGATTTCATCGGGAGTAGCATGTAACTGTATATCTAGTACATCTTGTGTAGGGTCCTTAACTGTCATACAAGTAGTCTGATCGGGAATGTCTGTCTGTGTCGTGTTAACTGGAATATCTGGAGTCTGAGCTGTAAGCTTGGCTGTTCGATCTGCCAGGTCGTTACCCTGGGAAATGATGTCAGTGACTTTCGTATGTGCCTTGCACTTCATGATAGCGATAGCTGTCGGTAAATGTATTGCATCTAACAGAGCTTGAATGAGGGGGCCATGCTGAATCTTGGCTCCATGAGAGGTCATGAAACCTCTTTCTTGCCAGAGCACTCCAAAGTCGTGTACGACTCCGAATGCATAACGTGAATCTGTGTATATGTTTACTTTCAGGTTCTTGGCTCGTATGCAGGCTTGGGTCAGAGCGATGAGCTCTGCTGCTTGAGCAGACAGGGTGTCAATACGATGTGTTTCTATAACTTCAGTTTCAGTAGTCACTGCATACGCGGCTACTAGTTCTCCTGTACTTGTTCTCATACATGAACCATCCACATAAAGTGTCAGGTCGGGATCAGGTAATGCAATGTCTGTCAAGTCTTGTCTTGGCTTTGTCATGGTGTTAACAACTTCCACACAGTCATGTGTGGCAGGATTTGGGGTAACTGACGGTAACAGTGTAGCTGGATTTAAAATGTTGCAGCGTCTGATTTCTATATGTGGCTGAAACAATGTCAGTTCATATCCTGTTAAACGTGCAATTGTCAAGTGCTGAGTCTGCGTTCGGTTTAAAAGAACTTCCACAGAGTGTGGAACTTGTACTGTCAGGGAATGTCCTAACACTATGGAATCGCTTTGTCTGATAGCTAGAGCTGTGGCTGCAACTGACTTGAGGCACGCAGGCAGCGCCTGGGCCACTGGATCTAATGTGCTAGAGAAATAAGCACAGGGCTTGTATTGTCCTGCTTGATCTTGTGTGAGAACAGATAATGCAGTACCATCACGTTCAGTGACAAAAAGTGTAAAAAGCTTACTGTAGTTTGGTGTTGCTAGAACAGGTGCTTGGCATAAGGCTTTCTTTAACTCATTGAAAACAAGTGTGTGTTCTTGGGTCCAAGGGAGGACAGTCGATACGGCTGCCTCCTGTGTCGTTAACTGTATCAGTGGCTTAGCTAGAAATGCATACTGAGGAATCCATTGTCTGCAATAAGAAGTGAGGCCGATAAAAGCTCGTACCTCCTTCTGAGTCTTGGGCTGTGGAAGATGTGCTATTAACTGGATACGGTCAGGTGTCAACTGCCTACCCCTCTTGGACAGTAAGTGTCCTAGGTAGACCACTTGCTGGACACAGAATTGTAATTTAGAAGGGGACACCTTGTGCCCCATCTCGGCCAGGAAATACAAGACTGTAAGTGACGCACGTTCGCAGTCACGTTCAGAACGGGCTGTGATCAATAGATCATCGACATACTGGAGCAGAGCAGTGTCAGTTGGCATGTGAATATTGTCTAGTTGTCTTTTAAGCGCTTGACTGTAAATACTAGGACTTTCTGTGAAACCTTGAGGAGCTCGTGTAAATTTATAGCTCCTTCCATTTAAACAGAATCCGAAAAGGAATTGGCTGTCTGGATGAATGGGGACACTAAAGAATGCGTTCTTGAGATCAATAACAGTGAAGAACGTAGCTTCTGAATCAATAGCAGTTAATAGGGAAGAAATATCTGGGACTACTGGGTACTGGGGTATGATACATTTATTAAGTTCTCGAAGGTCAATCACTAATCGATAAACTGGAGGTGCATTTGGATCAGTACGTTTTAGAATCGGAATGATAGGAGAATTACATACATTGGAGTCAGTTTCTACAACTACTCCTTGAGCAATAAGCTCGTCAATAATTTGGGATAAGGCTGCTACAGCCTCAGGTGGCAATTTGTACTGTCGGATTCGTGGTAATACAACACCTTGTTTCAGAGTAACACGATGGGGTGTGATGTGCATACAACCTACATCAGTTGGACCTTGCGCCCATAAATGCTGTGGTACATTCAATAATCGTGGATCAAAATCACGTAATACATAATGACCTTTAAAATCTCTCAAAAACAGTCGCACCCCTTCTGGGGAGCAGCATATAACTGCTCCTAATTCTTTCAGAGTCTTTATACCAAGTAAGTTCTCTGGACAGGATTTCGTTAGTAACAAGTCTGTAGTTCGGGACAATGGACCAACTTCTAGAGTAACTGGTTTCGATATTTCATTAACAATAGGCTTTCCTGAAAATCCAAGGGAAACATTTCTAGAGCCTGAGAGTGGGGCCCCTGGAACCTCGTCATGACTGATGGTAGTCCTACTTGCCCCTGTATCAATCAGAAACTTTCTGTCTTTCCCTAATACTTGACTATGTACATAGGGACCCTCTTGAACTACAGGAATCTCGATGAGAGGCAAGCCAACCTCCCTCTCTAGGCTGTTTCATGAATACGGCTGATAATCTGGATACTCTGACTGTGCGGACTGGTACATCTGCTGTGTAACGTGCTGTGTGGCAGCTATAGGCTGCGGTACTGTAACTGTCTGTTGTGCGTTCTGCGGTGGCTGGGAAGTCTGTGAAACTTGTTCTTGTCTAGGAGGACGTGGTCTCTCTTTTGTCTTACCAGTAGCTATGTTGTGTTTCAGAACTGCACATTCGTTTATATAATGACCTGGCTGTTTACAGTAATTGCATGTCCCTTTAACGGGAGCTGCCGGATGACTAGCTTGATTCGTACCCCTCTTCTGACTGTCTTGCGGAACAGACTGTGCAACTAGTACTTTCATTTTCGTGTCTTTCATACGTCTTCTTTCATGTTCCTGCTCCTCCCTAATTCTGTTCTGGTGATACTGTAACATCTGGAGCATCTGTGACGGAGTATTAGCTTGCCAGGTACTTTCGACTTTCAGTACTCGATTTTTAACTTGTGGACTTGAATTCTCGACTAGCTTGGTAACAAAAAGATGTGGATAAGATTCACTACTTGTTTTCAGACCACTATTAATAATGAAACATTTCTCAAATCTAGAATAAAAATCACTAGTATCTTCGTCTTGTTTCTGTTTACAGGCTGAGATGGCATCCCAGTCTTCCTTTGTCGTGGCTAGTAATCTTGGCAAGACTTGTATCAATAACTCGGGCAATGCTTTAGCTTTATCCCCAAGACCGGTACCTGGAACTCGTGTGTTATCTTCAGTCTCTAATGCGGTCCAATCTATCTTTTTCTCTCCCACCTCCCATTCTTTTTCTTTAAGTTTTTCATATATGCCCGCAGGCAACAGGACCTTTAACATTTTAATGATATCAGGATACGTGTATTCTCCCATACGGAGCATGTCCTTTAATTCACGGTGGAACCCTGCTGGATCTTTATCGTGACAAGGTATTAACTTTTTCATTTCCAGAAGTTCTATTTTCGTGATAGGGGTGTAAACAAATACTCGTTCTAGATCACCCCCCTCTCCCTTAACTGGATGTACTTCTCGCAACGGATTCTGTCTATCTATGTAGAATGATTTCCTTACTGGGGGTGGAACAGGAACAAAATGTGGATTCAAGAACGTTCTGTATTTGTGGCGCTGTTCTAGTATGACACTAATTAAATCTGTACCTAGACCTTTCCATCTGTATTGGAGTAACTCGTTCAGCACATCATGTAAAGGACCTGGATCAGAATGCTGACCCTCATACAATGTAATGAGGTGTTGGATCATATACGTACCCACCAGACGCTGCTCGGCTGGGGGCAGCTTCAGAAACGTTTTCGTCTGGAAACGTGGTAGAATCACTAGTCCATCGGACTGCTGATCGGGCTAGTTCTTGTTCATGCATGGTACTAGGCTCGCTATAACCTATTCGTGATTTCAGAATTTGGTCGGTGGCCTGGAATACTTGTTCAAGAGAACACTGTTCTGGTACTGGAGGAGGAAAAACTTTCTTGTAATCTAGACATGAATGTCGGTCGGAAAGTCTAGTTCTACCTACATACGCTATTCTGGAGGGATTCTCGCTGTCTACCTCTTCACTGGAAGAGTCATTCTCTTTCTCGGTTGCTCTTTTTGCTTCCTCCTTCTGGTGTATACTTATAATTTCCTTACGAATTTTCTTGTACATACTTTCTATACTACCTAGTGTCTTGTGTTTTCCCTCGGCTATATTGTCACTCCACTTAGTCAGACCTTTCATCTCGTCTTGATCTTTATCAGGATAATCTTGTTCTCTTATTAAACAGTTAATCAAGAACTGTAAAATCATATGTTGAATCTCGGCTTTTCTGTGTGCCATAGCTTCGTGAATACTTCCTGGATTCTCTCCTGTACGGACAAAACGATATATTCTGTCTAGATGATCCTTCATGTCGGGCAGGGTGACCAAAAAGTTGGCAACCCGTCTTAAACGTACTGAATATAATACCATGTGATCTTCGCCTGGGACTGGATCATATATACAGTCGGTAAGAAGTCTCTTGAGGTCTGCGTATGTAGCCACCTTTGGCGTACGCTGTAACGCTGCGTCTCGCGGCGTCAGTCGTCTTACTTGAGGTGGGGTGATAGGAGCACCTCCCCCCGCACCTCCTGAACTGGAATCGTCAGTTAATACTGTACGTGTTGGCAGAGTGACTGGCAAAACGGGTACATTTAATGTGGGCTGGTCCGGGGGCACTGGCACATTAACTTGACCCCCGGGACCAGTGGCTGGAGGAACAGGAATTACATTATTTACAGGATGCGGAGGGTGAGCAGGCGGAATATGATTTGCATATTCTGGGACTGTGTCGTCCAAGTAGGACGAGAGAAAAATTTCAGCTGCGGTCGATTTATGACGTAGCTTAATCGGGACTAATGGTGGCGGTAGATTACAGGGTGCTTCCGGGGTTGCCTTCGGCAAGCCCTCGGCAAGAAGAGGATACATACCTTTAATAAGGGCATTTCTCTGTCTGTCTGACTGTTCTGCTCTAACTCGTTCACCTTCTTCAATTAATTCCCTTTCTTGGGCTTTTTCTGAGGATTCCCTACTTAATTCTGCTTTTCTGAATTCTTTTTCGGTTCTTCTATGAGATTCTTTGCGCCATAACTCGATGGCATCTTTCTGGGACTGTCTGGCTTTCTTTTTCCATAATACTTCTTCTACTCGTATGATGCACTCGGCATCCCATGTACCTGATACAGGCCATCTATATTTCTCTTCAAGATGTTTGGTGTAATCCACCCATAAGTCTAGATATAATATGGCATTTAAACCATGCTTGTGATACATATAATGTCCAGGACTGTCCCTAGGAGGGACAGGAACTGATTCTTCGAGTAACCCTTTTCTGGTTTTGATCTGACGTAATTTCGAAAACAGAGGCATAATCGGGTCGTACTTAAACTAAACACAATACAGAATAATCACAGTAATGAAATGGCAAACAAATCACTCATACCACGACATAAAAAATACATTAATGACAGTTCGAGCAGATACACTGAAAACATAACACATGAATTTCTCGAGAACGGACTTACTAGAATTACTGGATGCACTGCTAAAACAGTACAGAACATACCGGTCTCATAAAGAGACACGTCATACCGTATCCACCTAGATGAATACTTCGGACTGGATCTGTGTACCCAAACCCATCGGACCAGGAACAAACTAATGATCCTGTCTAGATACTTCCCCCGCAACGGTACTCACCGGGAAGCAGAAACTGAAGGCCTCGGACTGGACTGGACTGCTACGACGTCGGACTACGAACTTCGGACTTCAGGAACAGGTGGGCCTCCGGATACCTCGGACCTTGCTCTCTCGGCTTGGGCTCTGGTCGGGACGAACCGCATTCCACACCGCCTCGTCTGGATGCCGGACCGCAGTTTCCATCTCCTCCGTGGGCCTGAGGGAGACTTTAAGCAGAAATATCTGCACGTGCACGGTAGAGTTCCGTCACGGCTGTAGAAGGGTCAGGGGGCCTGCGTTACATCGCCGGCGCGTGGGGAAAGGGCACGTCCCTATTCGGGCGCCATTATGTGGTAAATAAATAATTAATTACCGGTACTATTTTTGAATACATTAATAAAACAGATAGCTCAATAAATAAGAGGCAAGATCCGATGTATCTGAGTCGAACGGGCTTTATTCAGGCATAAGGGAAGGGACAGGATCGGGACAGCCTGAAATAGAATGGCATAGAAGGCAGCTGCAACGTTTCATCAACAGTACAAGGTATATATAGTAAAACATCACAATTACATTACATACAGTAGGCGTAACAAGTGACAAGCGTAAGATAAGAACACATGGGCGTGAAAAGAAGGCGTGCACAGGGCGTGCACGTAGACATGTGATGAGAACGTCACAGAAGTGTCATAAAGTGGGTGGATACATAGAGGGGGCTACCTGAGCAGCTGGAACCTTTAACCTAGTGGTGCGCGAAAACGGGCCATGACGTGTTACCGGGGAGCACTGGGGGCTATGACTTCTGCACTAGAAGAGGAGACGGAAGTCTGCGATGTCAGGACGACATGTACCTATAGCATATCTGGTATCTGGTGTTTTGGAGTACATGTTGATAGAATCTAAAAGTTATCAGGGCAAAAGCTACTGGACACTAAGACTGGTGCATGCATATATTCTTCATGTATTGCGTGTGCTATGAATCTTCTATGAATATTAATACAGTAATTCTCTTGCATGGAGACAGAAAGACTAGACTATAGCTGAAGCTGTTTATGCGGTTCGTTAGCTTAGGAATGTGAAGACGGAGAGCTGAACTGATAACTAGAGGCATAACATATTCTTGGCAGACAGGCAGGCAGAGCCAGGCCGGGCACCGCGCTGCGCGGCAGGAAGTAAGTGAAGGGTCAGGGATGCAGGTGGGGGCTGCATCGCTCCTCGGAGTGGGTTCAGGAGACTGGAGCTTGGATCTGGTGTCCGGGCCCTTTTGAGGCCTAGAAACGGGGACAATTCAATGAATTAACGTGCATAATGTAAAACGTGGGCAACATAGGCCTAATACTCGTTGCTTTCACAGGAACTGGAAACTGGCATACTAACGTTGGACACAACTATAATTGCGTCTTTAATCGATCATAGGGGGACATATGCATATCGATCATGCACATATAACATAGGATGGGGAACACGTAGGCACATATGACAAGGCAAAATTCAATTTTCCTCAGTTTGTTTAACTAGAATAGGGTCAGGAATAGGGGGAATAGGGAATAGGGGGATCGATTCAGAACCTATAGGAATACATGACAAAACCATCCAAAACTCGGCCACCAGGCTCATCCTAGGGTTACCACGCCACAAGCACATGACTCCACACCTGCGAGAACTCCACTGGCTTCCCGTGGAGAAGAGAGTTACCTACAAACCACTCACGCACGCCTTCAAATCCCTCAACAACATCGGACCAAAATACCTCAACAACCGAATGAGTTTCCACGCTCCCAAAAGGAAACTCCGCTCAGCCGACCTCGCATTGGCAGAGGTCCCCCGCATTCGCCGGAGCAGAGCTGGAGGTAGAGCTTTCTCTTACACTGCAGCTTGGAACTCTTTCCCATTAGACATAAGACACTCTCCAACCCTGCAAACCTTCAAACAGGCACTTAAGACCTGGCTTTTCGACTGACAGGAGCAGCCCCCACCCTCTTTACCTTCCCCAGCGCCTTGAGCGCCTTGAGACCATCACGGGTGAGTAGTGTGCTTTACCAACCCCTGATTGATTGATTCTTAATTATAATTGCGTCGTTTGTCTTCACTTTTAATCCTCTCAAATTTCTTTCTTCAAGTAGTAGCCGCAGTCCCCGTTCCACCACGGCTTGTGCTGGTTGAGTGGAGGGACTGTAAGACTCACACTCTACTTCCGGTCGCTCGCCCATAAGTGCAGTCAGCGCTCCAGCTTCTGCACCACATTTCCCGGGTCTACATAAGGCAGTGTAGGGCACGAACGCGCATCAGACACTCTGTTGAGTGTTGGCTACAGGGTTAGTCCTGTTGTTTTATGCCTGTCATCACTATGTTTTGATCACGCCAGATTAGTGCAATCGATTCCTACCAGCTGCATGAAAATCTCACAGCTGCTATTCTTAATTTTAATTGCGCCATTTGTGTAGCTTGTCTTCCCTTTTAATCCTCTCAACTTTCTGTCTTCAGGTAGTAGCCGCAGTCCCAGTTCTGCCACGGCTTGTGCCGGTTGAGCAGAGGGAAGATAAGGCTAACACTCTACTTCCGGTCGGTCGCCCGGAAGCGCAGTCAGCACTCCAGCTTCTGCACCACATTCCCCAGATCTACATAAGGCGGTGCAGGGTGCGGACGCACGCAGCGGTGCGCCAAAGACAAGCCCGTCTGCGCCCGTCCACGCCAGACCGCTGCCAGACGCCAGGACTCTCTCTCGCTTATGCCCCCTGCGTTCTGGTGAGTGGCCCAGCAATGGCAAGGATAAAATACTCTAGCCAAGAGCTTAAACATCTTAATAAACTTTATTCAGAACAATTAGCCTCACAGGGCAACATAGCTACTAGCAACATTCAAGACAACCCATACTTTAATGAACCAACACCATTGAGCACACCCCAAATACTATGTAATTTGGCTCACACAAAAACTTCCAAATCATTAAAGGGGATATATTTCAATGCACGCTCCATTCCAAAATATACCATGGAAATATGGAGCCTTATGGATATGGAGTCACCAGATATCTGTTTTATAACAGAATCTTGGCTACACAAACACTCTTCCACAGATGTGGTAGTTGCCTTCCTACCCTAATATAACATAACCAGGGTGGATAGGAAGGACAGAAAAGAAAGAGGTCTGCTTATTACTACAACCCCTGGTGTGACCATTACCGTTTTAGAATATACGAGTACCGGTCAATTAGAAATATGTATTTTCAGAATAGACGGTCCATCTCAGGGTACCTGGAGAGGAGCTTTAGTATATAGACCTCCCGCCCCAAAAACGATTTTACATACAAGATGCTAGAGAGAATTGCTCCACATGTGTTAGCCACTGACCTTTTCATCTTAATAGGAGACTTCAATTACCGTGCAGAGATTCTATCTGACCAAAATATCAATCAGCTCATTACCAATATGAGCACTCTGGGGCTTGTCCAAATGGTGGAAAGTCCCACCCACTCTGCAGGCCACATGCTCGATCTAATATTTAAAAACTTCCCTGGCATCCCGTTAAAACCTCCATCTTCGCTACTATGGTCAGACCATGATCTTCTGAAATTTACCATCCCAGCCCATATCACTAAAACCGAGTTCAGGAATAAATTAAAATGGCGAAGGTCATGGAGGAAAGTTACTCCCATCTCTTTCTCAACTCATTTCAATCCTCCGCCTAAATGTCAAGCAGATAACATTGATCTGGCAGCAACCTCCCTTGAGGGAGCTATAACGTTCGCGCTAAATAAAGTTGCCACCCTTACTAAAGTTAAATTTAAACCCAGAACCGCACCCTGGTTCACATAGCAACTGAAGATAGCAAAGCTCTCCTGTAGGACGGCAAAACGGAAATGGAGAAAAAACAAAAGCCCGACTGACCGTGAAAAATATAGAAGTATCCTTCGTAGCTATCAGGAGAACATCAGACAAGCTAAAAAATTGTTTCTCCTAAATCAAATCCAAAAGTCAGCAAACTCCAATAAGGAGCTTTATAAAATCTTAAAAGAATTCACGTCGCCTCCAGCCGTCATCCGCCTCTATCCCACAGAAATGGGCGGATTCCCTTTCCAAATTTTTTGATGACAATATCAGTGTAATTCATAGCTCCTTTCTGTCACAAGAAGACATAAACATCCAGGGAAATCATTCCATAGTTTCCACGGGCTCTCCTCCCATTCTAGAAGAATTCTCTTTTTGCAACTCGGAAGATGTGGCCAGAGTTATGCTAAAAATAAAATCCGGATCACCTGTGGATCCTGTACCACCACGTTTCCTTTCAACCATTGTGCCAGTGTTTCTTGATCATCTCACCGACCTATTTAATAGCTCACTGTCACAATCGGTCGTCCCAAAGATATGGAAGGCCGCTAGAGTCAGGCCCATCCTAAAAAAATCCACCTTAGACCCTAAACTTCTAACAAACTATCGCCCAATCTCGCTACTCCCCTACTTTGGGAAGATGCTTGAAATATTAGTCAACCGACAGCTCATCACTCATCTGAAGAGACATGACTTACTGGACCCATCACAGTCTGGTTTCAGGGTCCCCATAACACAGAAACAGCATTGGTAGAGGTCACAGACGAAATCAGGCTAGCATTGGACAGAGGACAATCATTTATTCTCGTCCTGCTAGATCTATCTGCTGCTTTCAACACCATCTCCCACAGCATTTTAGAACTAAGGCTCTGGGAGATTTGGTGTCTGAGGGAAGGCCTAATAATGGTTCAGGAGCTATCTAACGGATCAAGTCACCGATGTTCAGATTGGTGACATCGTTTCCTGCAATAGGCCAGGCAGGATGGGAGTGCCGCAGGGCTCCATTTTGTGCCTGACCCGCTTTAATCTATACTTGACCCCACTGGCCAAGGTGATCAGATCCTATGGCTTCGATGTAGTGTCATATGTCGATGATACTCAGGTTCTAATCACCCTTGGCCCAGATCCAACAGATACAAAATCACACTTTAAAGACTGCATGATCCATATCGATTGGTGGATGAACTCAAATCACTTACAACTAAACGGTGGAAAAACTGAAATAGTTCTCTTTGGCAAGGCACATGAACAGTTCAGAACTTAGGTATTCAAAAGGACAACCAATTGTCAATGAAAGACCAGGTCAACCACCTAATTGGCTCCTGTTTTGGCATTATGCTAAATTTGCGCAAAGTTTTTAAATAGCTTCCGATGGAAGCCAGGAAGCCATTAGTTCAGGGACTGCTTATCAACCGCATGGACTATGGAAACCCTTTGTTGTCTTCAATAAATGAAGATCTTCTCACTAGGCTCCAGGTTCTACAGAATGCTGCTGCCAGGTTAGTGCTGAATCTCCCGTCGGGATTCCCTTCGGTACCCAACTTAAGACTTCTTCACTGGCTTCCTGTAAGGAAGCGGACTCGTTTCAAGTTTCTTTGCCTAACGCATAAGAACATGTATGGCAGTGGTCATGATTACTGGAAAAAGCTCAGTTGGTACCGGCCTTTCAGGGCTCTGAGATCCTGCAACAAATCTCATCTAACACCTCCTCAAAATTTGTGCCATAAGAAAGAAATGAAGCTCTTTTTCCTTTCTCGCTCCCGCTCTTTGAAATAAACTGCCTCTACACGTACGTATTATCTCTGACCACATTAGTTTTAGCAGGGAGCTAAAAACATGGCTGTTTGAAATTAATCGACTTTCCTCGTCCAAACCAACTCCTGAGTATTCCGCAAGCGCCATGAGACTTCTGGGTGATATGTGTGCTAAATAAATATTCCTGATTTGATTAAGCCGTTTTTTGACTCTTTAAAAAAAATTATCGAACGTTTTTGAGACTTGTCTCCTCGTGTGGCAGAGATGTCAACAAGGAAGGCTGGATTCATTCAAACCCTGTCAGTGACAGACCCGCACCCTGTCTATCTCTGGTGCCTTGAGCATGATCAAGATACCAAGGGGCATATTTACTGGGAAGTGGCGAAGCGAGTCATTAAGCCAAGAAGGCTAAAGACATGCTCCATCTCTTTAGAAACGCAGGGCTGCTATATAATTACAAGAGCATGGTGCAGCCCTGTGTTTCCCCCTGCGCTGGCACTAAATTTAGTTGTCTAACGCCAACGCAGCCACCCTTGCATCACAGTGCAAGGGTGTCTGCTTTGAGGGGAGTGATTGTTTATGTGCAGGAAGGTGTGTCTTCCTGCACATAAACAATCTTTAAATGGTGTTTTGTAACTTCTATATGTGATGCTTAATGCAGCACACACAGAAGTTGCAAAAGTTTTTTTTAAATGATTGTTTATGTGGATGAACGGACACCTTCCTGCACCTAAACAATCAATAGCCTTTTGATGTTTCTATGTGTGCTGCTCAACACAGCACACATGGAAACAGCAAAAACAAGGAGAAAATAAACATTTCTCCTTGTTGCGCCATGTTAAGACCAGGTTTACCCTGTTCTTAATTGTGGCACTGCCCCATATTTACACCACCCTTGTAAATATGGGGCAGCATCAAAATAAATGGGTGTTGCAGTGGACCGCCCACAGCAACACTCATTGACCTCCCCTTTCACGCTAAGTATAGCATGAAAGGGTGCCTTGTAAATAAGGTGAGGCCCCTATCACCACCACAACATTGTGGAAAGTGACGTTGTGGTGGCGATAGAGGCTTGTAACTTTGACCCCAAGACTTGTGTCGATTTTCGTGCCATGTACCCCAAGTCCTTGAGGGAGTGATCCCTTCAGATCTGTGCCATTCGACATGTAAAGCCACAACAGTCTCAATCCTGGTTGAGAGGAGGGTCCTGGGATCAGTTGCAGAGCCATTGATCTTCACTGCAGTCAAAGTCATCCCATTCCGGTACGTCCCACAAGAATAAGAAGAGCAAGAAGTCATCCAACGAGATGAGGAAGCATCGACACTCGAGCCCTGGCTCTGTGGTTGAGCCTCTACCGTCTACACACCTCCCCGAGTTTCCGGGAGCTGGAGTGACCTGCCAACTTTAAGAATTAATGAGGTCATCACAGCTGGACTGGGAATGGAAATCAGCTTTGTCAATTCCCCTTAACTGGCCCGGGGGGTTTTAGGGGAGGGAGATGGGGTGCTACCGAGAGAAGTGCCAGCCCTGGGGTGGTGCTAGTGTTAAGCACTACTGCCACTTTTGTAACAGGGGGCTGATATTGCAGCACTGCTGCAAAATGGACCCCCAGTAACATAACCGGCCCCCACAGGTCAAAACCCGCCCCCCCCCACACCCTTCTGGCCCACTGGGAAAACGCCTGGTGCCTGCTTCAGCCAGTCTAGTCCTGGAGGGAAGGCACCTCCTATTTGGGTTGCCCTTCCCCACTAGGGCACCTTCGGGCCCTGCGGGCTCAGGAGGGGCCCCTACTGGTCTTCCAGTGGGTTTGCCTTTGCATCCGGCCCTCGCCAGTCGAGCTACCTCAATAGTCCCTGGCACCGGCCCTGCTGTTGAGACTCCTGGGCCACCAGCACCCTCCAGTGGCATGGTCCACATTCTTATCTCTGACTCCAACACAGAGCTAGATGGGCGTCATCCAATGCTGGCTTCGGCACCGGCAGGAGCAGTGTCATCCAGGTTGGAGCCTGAGACCTTTTCCTAAGGGCTAGGACTTTGGAAAGATTGAATACCAGTCCCTAGTCCCCAATGAGGGCACCTGGTTTGAAGATCTGGTGGACGCCAGTTTACTGGACACCTCCCCAGGTACTGATTTGGTTTCTCCTCCTACCATGGCTGCGCAGGAGGGAGCCACATTTGCTATGGTAGTGAGGAGGGCGGCTGATGTCCTGGACATTCAGCTGCCCTCTGTGGCTATCAAGACAAATGTCCTGACTGAGGTGCTTCAGCTAGGAGTCTCTCCATCCGTACCGCTTCTCCTATTTAACGAAGCCCTCGCGGATGTCCTTTTCAGGACCTGCATGGGGGCTCCTGTGAATAAGACAATTGTCTGCCGCCCTACTCAGGAGACCACAATTTCCTCACACAGAACCCTACTCTAGAGACCATGGTCGTCCAAGCCTCCATTTTCAGAGTAAATCTTGGTGCATTCCCTACCACCCCACCGGGTAGGGATCCAAAAGACTATACACCTTGGGAAAGAAAATGTTTTCTTCTACCAGCCTTGCACGGCGGTTGGTGAACACTGTGTGCCTTTTAGGCCGTTACTCCCGTTCACTCTGGGATTCGGTTGTGCAGGTGCTGCCTGTGGTGCCGGTGGGGGCCCAGGCCATACTCTCCAAAGTTATTGCTGATGGGAGAGATCCAGGTAAGTTTACAATCTGACGTGGGCTGGACACAACCGACTCACTAGGCAGAGCGGTTTCTTCATCGATCACTTACTGCACCACGCCTGGCTGAGGATGACTGTTTGTTCAGGGGATGTCCAGGCTTCGCTCCTGGGCATGCCCTATGATGGATCCTGTCTCTTTGGAGACAAGGTGGAACGTTTCAAAGATAGCCAAGCCACTGCCAGATCCTTGGGCCTTTCCATGGGCACTAGCCAACCCCAGTCTGCCTTCTTTACTTTTGTGGTCACAGAAAGGGCGTCTGATCGGTGTGCAGTCATAATATCGAGTTTTTTATTTCGACTTGACAGAATATCAACTACAGAATATCGATATGGCAGTAATATCGAGGTAAGTATATCGATGTCATTTATATCGATTTTTAAGTGTTATTAAAAATATCGAAGTTAAAAATATCGAGTACTTAATATCGACTGTAAACAATATCGTCTCTTTGTATAGGTAAAAAATATCGAAAGTCAAAATATAGAATGTCAGAATATCGATTGTCATAATATCGATTGTAATAATATCGAAAATTTAAATGCAGACTATAATGTTGTAATAGTAATTTTTTTTAATAATGTTTATAACTGTAGTTAATTTATTGTTATGAAATATACCTTCCGTTCAGGAAAGCGTTAAAAACGCATCTTTTTCCAAAAATGTTTTAGCTATGAAAAGTGTGACTGTCCGAAGTTCAAGCGCCAGGATGCCCTTTGGGTGACAGGATCGCGCTCTACAAGAATACAAATAAATAATAAATATAAATAAATAAAATATATAAATTTCCTTTTTTATATTTAAAAAATATATTAACAAATGTATAATAATGTCTAGGAGCGGGTTGTGGGTTTTTAGGGGAATAGGGTGGGAAGTGTTTTAAAATATATAGTAAAATTGTTATTTAAAAGTTAAAAAATTGTAAAATTGACCTAATATTGTATAAAAAAAATTTGTAAAAATTTAATGTAGTTAAAAATGTATAATAATTTTTAGGAGCGGGTTGTGGGTTTTTAGGGGAATAGGGTGGGAAGTGTTTTAAATTTAGTAAACTGAGAAGTGTGGCTCAATGGTTAGAGCGGCAGACCCTGATGCAGTAGTCTGGCCGGGACCAGGGTTCAATTCCTGCCTCGGCGGGTCTCGGGCTCAATTTCCTCGGACCTGATAATTCTCGCTTCGGTGCCTATTCTAATCATGAGTCGCACTCTGCACCTCTGGGCAATAGCTTGCTTAATCTCTACAACGGCCCCAACAACGCTGAGGATGCCTGACTTCACCTTGGGGGTGCCCAGGAGTGGGGTCCTCACAGGGAAAGGCCAGGAAGGGTTCCTCAGCGGTATTCGTACAAGCGCCGAGATGCCTACGGGTAGTCGTGCGCTATACAAGTGCGTAATCATTTCATCATAAACTTAAAATTTGCAAAATAAAATAATTTTTTTTAATTTAAATAATTTTATAAATTTTTTAATTAAATTACAATTTTAAATTTAAATTTTAAATTAAAAAATAAATTATATAAAAATGTGGGTATTGTAATACATTTTGAAAAAACTATTTCCAAATTAATTGGAAATTTAACATTTTAAAAATTTTATATACTAAAATTTGGGTATTTTAATAAATTGAAATACAAAAATTCCTGAATATTTTCAAAATGTACAAATTAAAAACATATATACAAAATTTTGGGTAGTGTAATAAATTTGGTAAAATAAATTTCAAAATACATTTTAAATATTAAAATTTACAAAAAATATATAAAAAAATTTGGGTATCATAATACATTTTTTTTAAACAATTCAAAATTAATTTCAAATTAATTTTTTTTTAAATATAATCAAATATTTGGTTTAGATTATAAATTTTGTAAAATAAAATTCAAAAATGATTTCAAATTTAACAATTTACCAAAAATATATACAAAATTTTGGGTATCATAATAAATTAGCTTAAAATAAAATCAAATTTAATTTAAAATGTATAATTAAATAGATAAAGGATTTGGGATATTGAAATACATTTCCAACTAGAACATTTAAATAAATATTTATTTTTAATTTTTAATAACATTTTGATAAAATGTTTGGGTATGGCAACAAAATGGATTTAGTATATTAATTTAATAAAAAAAGAGATTGTTAAATTTATTGTTAAAATTTAACATTAAAAATGTGTAGAAATTTGTAAAATAAAAAAATATCAAGATTTTTTATATTCAAATTTCACAAATTTGTCTGTAAAGTAGTAGGATATGGTAACAAATTTGCTATGTTAAAGATTTTTTTTAAATATTACAAATAACATTATTTTTGTGTATTGTTTGAAATAATCTAATACATTTTATTATAGAGAAATATGTGGGGTATTTTTATAATTTTTAAAAATTTTAAAGATTAAAAAAAATATATATATTTTTAAATAGTGGCAAATATTTATAAATTTTAAAAATAAAAAAATGCTAAAATGTATTATTAGTTGATACTTGGTGGAGTAGGAATAGAAATTTATATAGGTTTAGTGTCCAGCATCTTCTTGGAGATTATACTTGGTGGAGTGGGAATAGTAATTTATATGGATTTAGTGTCCAGCACCTTCCCAGAGTTTATAATTGGTGGAGTTGGAATAGTAATTTATATAGGTTTAGTGTCCAGCACCTTCTCAGAGTTTATATTTGGTGGAGTGGGAATAGTCATTTATATGGGTTTAGTATCCAGCAACTTCCCTGAGTTTATACTTGGTGGAGTGGGAATAGTAAATTATATGGGTTAAGTGTCCAGTACATTCCCAGAGTTTATACTTGGTGGAGTGGGAATAGTAATGTAAATGGGTTTAGTGTCCAGCACCTTCCCAGAGTGTATACTTTGTGGAGTGGGAATAGTTATTTATATGGGTTTAGTGTCCAGCACCTTCTCTGAATTTATACTTGGTGGAGTGGGAATAGTAATTTATATTGTTATAGCATCCAGCACACTCTCTGAGTTTATACTTGTTGGAGTGGGAATAGTAATTTATATGGGTTTAGTGTCCAGTACCTTCCCAGACTTTATACTTGGTGGAGTGGGAATAATAATGTATATTGTTATAGTATCCAGCACCTTCTCTGAGTTTATACTTGGTGGAGTGGGAATAGTAATTTATATGGGTTTAGTGTCCAGTACCTTCCCAGAGTTTATACTTGGTGGAGTGGGAATAGTAATTTATATGGGTTTAGTGTCCAGCACCTTCCCTGAGTTTATACTTGGTGGAGTGGGAATAGTAATTTATATGGGTTTAGTGTCCAGTACATTCTCAGAGTTTATACTTGGTGGAGTGGGAATAGTAATTTAAATGGGTTTAGTGTCCAGCACCTTTCCTGAGTTTATACTTGGTGGTGTGGGAATAGTAATTTATATTGTTATAGTATCCAGCACCTTCTCAGAGTTTATACTTGGTGGAGTTGGAATAGTAATTTATATGGGTTTAGTGTCCAGCACCTTTCAAGAATTTATACTTAGTGGTGTGGGAAGAGTAATTTATATGGGTTTAGTGACCAGCACCTTCCCTGAGTTTATACTTGGTGGAGTGGGAATAGTAATTTATATTGTTATAGTATCCAGCACTTTCTCTGAGTTTATAATTGGTGGAGTGGGAATAGTAATTTATATGTGTTTAGTGTCCAGTACCTTCCCAGAGTTTATACTTGGTGGAGTGGGAATAGTAATTTAAATGGGTTTAGTGCCCAGCACCTTCCCTGAGTTTATACTTGGTGGAGTGGGAATAGTAATTTATATGGGTTTACTGCCCAGTACCTTCCCAGAGTTTGATTGGTGGAGTGGGAATAGTAATTTAAATGGGTTTAGTGTCCAGCACCTTCCCTGAGTTTATACTTGGTGGTGTGGGAATAGTAATTTATATAGTTATAGTATCCAGCATCTTCTCAGAGTTTATACTTGGTGGAGTTGGAATAGTAATTTATATGGGTTTAGTGTCCAGCACCTTTCAAGAATTTATACTTAGTGGTGTGGGAAGAGTAATTTATATGGGTTTAGTGACCAGCACCTTCCCTGAGTTTATACTTGGTGGAGTGGGAATAGTAATTTATATTGTTATAGTATCCAGCACTTTCTCTGAGTTTATAATTGGTGGAGTGGGAATAGTAATTTATATGTGTTTAGTGTCCAGTACCTTCCAGAGTTTATACTTGGTGGAGTGGGAATAGTAATTTAAATGGGTTTAGTGTCCAGCACCTTCCCTGAGTTTATACTTGGTGGAGTGGGAATAGTACTTTATATGGGTTTACTGTCCAGTACCTTCCCAGAGTTTATAATTGGTGGAGTGGGAATAGTAATTTAAATGGATTTAGTGTCCAGCACCTTCCCTGAGTTTATACTTGGTGGTGTGGGAATAGTAATTTATGTAGTTATAGTATCCAGCATCTTCTCAGAGTTTATACTTGGTGGAGTTGGAATAGTAATTTATATGGGTTTAGTATCCAGCAACTTTCAAGAATTTATACTTAGTGGTGTGGGAATAGTAATTTATAAGGGTTTAGTGACCAGCACCTTCCATGAGTTTATACTTGGTGGAGTGTGAATAGTAATTTATATTGTTATAGTATCCAGCACCTTCTCTGAGTTTATACTTGGTGGAGTGGGAATAGTAATTTATATGGGTTTAGTGTCCAGCAACTTCCCAGAGTTTATATTTGGTGGAGTGGGAATAGTATTTTATATGGGTTTAGTGTCCAGCACCTTTTCACAATTTATACTTGGTGGAGTGGGAATAGCAAAGGATTTGTAGAAAATTATTTTTTGGTTGTTAGAATACTACAATATTTATTTGTTTAAAATATAAAAATGATAGTAGAAATTCTAAATAATGTTACTTTATTGATACATTGATACATACATAATAATAATTATGAAATTAAAAACATATCTAAAAATATTACCTATAATATTTATTTAATCATTTTTTAATAACCAAAAATGATACACATAGAGGGTTAAATGGAACAATTGAAATATAGTTTATTGAAATAGAAATACAAATGGTAAGTAGAGAAAATAATTTTATTAGCAGTACAAATTAATAAGTAGATAGTGTTTATTATCACAAAAAATATAGTAAGTCAAAATATACATTTAACAATATATTTAAAAAATATATTTAAATAATGTTTATGTTTATTCACATTTATTTAAAAAGCAAATTTTACAAATAAACATAATAACATAGTGTACAATTTATTTAATAAAAATTATTTAAATCACATACAAAATAGAAATAATTGAATAATAAACATGTTGCAAATAATTGTTATATTTGTTGTACATACATTTTTTTAGATTTTAATGTACAGAATATTGATAGATACTTTATTATAAAGATTTTACAAGACTAACAATTTTTCTATTCACAAATTTGCAATAATTTAATTTAGAAATTAATATAATTAATATTGATTGTGAAAATAACATTAACATATTTATAAACATTATGTTTAACAGTAAGTTACATATAGAAGACATTTTTACATTAAAATCAATTACAAAGTGTACATGTAAATAATAGTTTCTCTTTAACAGTTAGTTAAATAATAGTGGAAATAATTTTAAAAAATAAAGGACATTTTATAAATATTAAAAAAAATATTCATCAGTAATAATATATAATGGAAGGCTGTGTTTGTACATTTAAAGTGTTGAAAAATAGCAATTAACTAGCCTTTTCATATTTACAGGGACTATTTTTTAACCTCGTAAAGTTACTTAGGCTTATTTCGTGCTTCAACAGCTCGCGGTTGGAAGCTGCTTCGCGTTGGAGAGGGTAAGTTTGTTTTAATTGAATTTTATTACTTAATGAAGTTATTTAAAGTGTATGTGTGGTGTGTTTAGGCTAGTTAGATGGTATTATCGATCCTAGATTGTGTTGTAGGTGTTAGCTAGAGTGTACGATATTTGGTTTTTACCGCGTTTCAGTTCTAGGTGTGTGAGGTATGCTAATATGTTTAAATGTTTTTAAATAAATATGTTGAGAGTATAATTAAGTGTTTTTATATCTGTATGGGTGTATTTGTGTGGGTAGGTGTGTATTTTTCAGGTTTTCTTCGCGGTTCGAGGTTTAGGAGGATGTTGTTTTTTTTTTTTAAGTTGTGTGACGAGTATTATATATTCTTATTTTTACACACATACTTTTATTTTTGGGTTTTCCAGGAGCGTGTTTTTTTTTAAGTACTATTTTCGGGTTTTGAAGGGTACATCCTGTGGATTACATTGGAGAGGAGTCGCCATGGATTTCCTTGTATTTTTTCATTTTTTTGGGGGCTTACGCGGATTATATGGACATTTTGAACTCTTTCATATGGATTGTTTGACATTGGATTTCTTCTAAAGCGGTAATGGAAATGTAAGTATTAAAAAGAATTGTTTTTGGGTGGGAAAACTGTATTTATTTGTTATATTGTTATGTTATATGTAACATTTGGTAAATAAATTATCATAATATATTTAATATATGTTTTTACAATGTATTTGATAATTTAATTACTATTTGTTACATATAAGAAAGTTAGGAATTTTTATATTTCAAATTGGCTAATGTAGGATGTATATTTATGTTATATTTTATAGAAGAGTTTTAGCGATCATTGAGAGATATTCCAGTCCTTTGCTAGTTGGATAGAAGGTACCTTGGCTTTGGAGTGTGTTATACATTTTTTTGGTTTCTTCGCTTATTTTCGGTCCTATCAGGGTTACTGATTGTTCCATTCTGAGCTCTTGGTAACTCTGCTCTTTTTGTAAGGATTGTAGTAATTTGTGACGGGTAGGTCTCCCTCTGTCTGTAGTTGATTGGAAGGCATTATGCCATCCTTCAACTGCGTTGTTAGTTTTTGCTTCTTTGTTTAGTGTGCTAAGGTAGACATTCCACCAGGCTATTTGATATTTAGGTTGTCTTCTGTGGCCAGATCGGTGTAGTCTGCCTACCCATGTATCCTCGAAGTAGTCAAGCATAGGGCTTAGTCTTTCTTCGTTTCTTTTATAGTAGGGGCTGTCTAATAATAAATTAATAAAATAATAAATTATAAACTACATTTCCCAGACGCCCCAGCATCTCGCCAGACACGGGAGCAGCGTGCCAGGAGGCGCATCAAAAGGACAGCAGTCCCGGGGGATCGGGGGCTCATTCACAGGCTTACCTGCACCGGGGGTCAACTCTCCCTGCCAGTTTCCCCCTCGCCGCCGCAACTACAACAGCGGCCGGAGCGCGAGGGGTGGAAACTACATTTCCCAGACGCCCCAGCATCTCGCCAGACACGGGAGCAGCGCGCCAGCAGGCGCATCAAAAGGACAGCCGTCCCGGGGGAGCGGGGGCTCATTCACAGGCTTACCTGCACCGGGGGTCAACTCTCCCTGCCAGTTTCCCCCTCGCCGCCGCAACTACAACAGCGGCCGGAGCGCGAGGGGTGGAAACTACATTTCCAAGACGCCCCAGCATCTCGCCAGACACGGGAGCAGCGCGCCAGGAGGCGCATCAAAAGGACAGCAGTCCCGGGGGAGCGGGGGCTCATTCACAGGCTTACCTGCACCGGGGGTCAACTCTCCCTGCCAGTTTCCCCCTCGCCGCCGCAACTACAACAGCGGCCGGAGCGCGAGGGGTGGAAACTACATTTCCCAGACGCCCCAGCATCTCGCCAGACACGGGAGCAGCGCGCCAGGAGGCGCATCAAAAGGACAGCAGTACCCGCGTCGCGGGTTCGCGCGCGGGTCGGCGCCCGGGGCTAAGCCCGGGCAAAGGGCGGGCCCTCTACGGCCCTCATCGGACCGAGGAGGACGGGGACAGGCCACCCCCATTGTCTGCTGAGAGGTAAAGTTCCGATTAGCACTTTCACTAACTATGCCTAAGCCCAATACAGGGGATATGTCCGACAACATCCCGGATGACATATTTGCACATTCTTCACCTAGTTATGCGTGGCTGAATGACTTAAATAGCTTGTGTAAGGCTAAGTATGCTCCAACAGCACCTACTCCCACGTTACCATGCCCAAGGGAGCTGAAATTCCTCCCTGATACACATGAAATATCCCCCATGGTCATACCAGCCCAAAGGAATATCGTTGGGGATAAAGACAAAGAAAACGGGAGCCTTCTCAAAAGACAAAAATTTGATAAACCTTCTACACCATCTTTAACTAACTCGTCCTTCCTTTCACCACCTGTTGCAATTTTGGACGATTTATTACCATCCTCTCATCAGGCCCTTCTGATTAGGTTTGAGAATCTGATCAAAACCTTAATACATCCCCTAATACACCCCCTGCTGGTTAAAATCGACACGCTGGAGGAGAAGCTGACTGGGTTGGAGTACTCTATTGATTCTCTCCTGAAATCCTCAACACATGTTGTTACAACTCAATGCCCGCCGACACCTGCTCTCTCAAATCCACCCAATCTGATTATTCCTTATGAAGCGGTGCCCACTCGATTGCCAACCTCCACCTCCTTGTTCCTTACCAATCCCAAAGCCCCTCCGAAATTGACAACAGCACGCAATATTCCGTCTAACCATGTGCGCACCACCCATATACACTTACCTCCAGAGGCGGCGCCTTTTGTAATTGTTCTTTCGGGTGTCCCTGAGCTAACAAAAGGCAAAACTGAGAGACAATACGAACTTATGAACAAGGTCAAGTTTTGGTTAACTAAAAACAGACCCCTGCCCAAACACCTTGATGGCCATATAATAAGTGTTCGGAGGGTTGGATGGCTTGGACCCCAAAAAAAAGACATCTTGGGCGATTTGATCCTGATTCGATTTAGGAGCAGACATATTGTGCCATACATACAGACATGGCTATCACATAATGGTGACGGACCTATCTCTACCTGGAATCTATATGATTTTTACCCTAATATGTCCTACATGCATTCCTTTAGTTCCCGGGGCTTTGTAAACAATCAAGTGGGCAGAGGATCCCATTTAAGTAATGGTAGCAGTGCTCCAGTGGCTTTTAATTTTCCCTAATTATTGTACAATAGTTTTATGTCCTGCAATTACTAAATTCCTCAGAACACTCTTTTTGAATTAGCCCTATCTCATGCACCTAAAACTAGAAAGTGATGAACCTATATATCGCGCAAGCATTCTTTAAAAGTTTTTTTTTTTTTTAAAGTTTTTTTTTAATGTTTGTAGAAGCATAGAATACCCCCGATTTATTTGTACTCCTTTATGATTACTGATCTCCCTTGGTACCTCAGATAATGGAAATATATGATTTGTTATATGTACTAATATGCATTATTTAAATATCTTTGCATTTGCTTAACATTAATTTTGAATATGTTGAATTTTTTTTTTTTTTTTTAAGATGTACTTTTATGGATTTTTTTGTAAATCCGAATAAAGAGATTTGATTTGATTTGATTTGATTTGAAATTATAGTGTTCAGCAACATCTGTCACTGGTACATAGGCTAGGGCAATTAGATTTTTTATTTGATAAGCAAAAGTGCTGTCTGTGGCGTATTGGACACTTAGGGCCCATTAGGATGTCGGGCGGATTTCCTCCGCCAGGGTAGCGGTGGCCACCGCCAACCTGGCGGAGGCAATGCACCCGACATCCTTCCCTGCATTCCCCCCGCCATATTACGATGTCTATCAGACACCACCAGCCATATTAGCATGGGCATTTTTCAATGCCTTTCCGTGGTGGCATTAAGGCAGGCGGACTTCACTCTGGGTGCCCCCTGCGGGCCCCCAGAGTGAAGCACAGTAGGGGTGTGCACACGGGGGGTACCTATGGTACCCCCCTGCATTTGCACCACGCGGTGCCTGCCGCTTTCATCATGCAAATGCTGCAATGCATTTTCAGCATTGTGGCGGGCGGTGCAGAGAGCACTGCCCGCCACAATGCTGAAAATACAGGATGTGCCCGCCACTGTGGCGGGCACATCCTAATGCCACTCCCGGGACCCCCGCTCTTAAGGCGGGCGGTCCCGTTTTCCGATAGGGTGGCGGGCGGGCAAAGCCCCGCCCGCCATCCTAATGTGCCCCTTAATGTTGATGTTTGTAAGTGTCGCCATATACACTGATTGAAATGATAGTAGCAACCTTGTATTGCTGTGTGTGGGTATGTTTTAAGGATGCTGTTTATCATTGCTTTTTCAAAGTCAATGATAATTTTTTGTGGAAGATAGTCATTAGTATGTTGTTTGACTTGGGTTAGTAATTCCTGGTAGGTAGCTTGTTGTTTTTTTGGTAGGAGGGCATATAGGAAGGGAATATTTGCATTTTGGAAATGACCGTGGATAGTGTACAATTGGTCCCGTCCATCATCCAAGTTTGGCATAGCTTTAGTTTGGTCATGTTGGTTGCTGTAGCAAACAGTATCACTCTTTTATCATTAGAGTTTTTGTCATATAGTATAAAGGGTCTTCATTGTGCGTTACAGAGAGTTCAGAGGGAATTTGCACTTCTTCAAAAGTTGTAGGTGTGGGAGGAGTATTTGATGTAACTCTTTTTTGTCTAGCTATAGTTCTTTTAAGGGATTCAATAGATGGTAGTTGGCTAGAAGCATGTTGGGGCAGTGTTCTTAAATGTTCTTTCAAAATAGTAGTTGATGGTTTATCAGTACTAGTACTGGCTTCTTTGAGGGAATCTAGCATTTGTCTTATCTCTATTTCAGTTACATTGGGTGGATGATTATGTTCTTTAGTATAAGTAACAGTGGTCTCCCTTTAGTCACACATTCGTCAAGGGTGGCCCGGCTAATTGTCGAAATTCTCTCGATGACGGAGGGCAGTTTAGGCAAGTAGCCGGGCCATCCTTGACGAATCCCCGCACAAATCATGCAGAGCTAGCATACCCATGCGGGGTGACCCATCTATCTAGTCCGAATTCTGTGCATTATATATCACAATCCCCATGACCCCTGGTGGGATACCTTTTTGGTGAATTGAGTTATAACGGGAGGACGTACCCCTCCACCCCCTTCGTATTCGAAGGGCCCTCTCAACCCTTCAGATCCAGCAGCTTTCCCTTCTCTGGGTCTTTTTTGTTTATCACCTGTCATTTGTTTATCACCTGGTCATTCAACACCTGGTGGGGTATCTGAATGCCAGGGCGGATGAACTCCGTTAAAGCCTCTGAGGAGAAGCATACGGAGCTTCGAAACGCGTCAGGCAAATCCATTACGGGGCGGCATCTACAAGCGGATCCCCGTCCTTACCTACACATAAATCAAGCTGCTGGTCGTGTGCTACTTAAAGGTGGACAACTTTTGGAGCAATAATTAACACGCGGCCGTCCAGGCGCGGAGTATGCACCACCCTGTAATTCTTGGGGGTCACGAAAGTGAAACAGCAGCCGTATACAGGATCAAGGACGGGCCCACTTGCAGGGTCCATACAGGACTTGATTGTGTGCTCTCCGCACTACACTTCCCATAATACACAGTCTCATCTGAGCCTCCCATTGGTGGGTGTGTCATATGGAAAATGGTGAAGTGGGTCAGCGATTGCATACACCGCTTCCGTTAAAGCCTCTGAAGAGAAGTATATGGAGCTTCGAAACGCGTCAGGCAAATCCTTTACGGAGCGGCATCTACAAGCAGATCCCCGTCCTTACCTACACATAAATCAAGCTGCTGGTCGTGTGCTACTTAAAGGTGGATAAACTTTTAAAGCGTTAATATATATATATATATACATATATATATATTACCTACTGGCGGTCGCCAGTAGGTATATATAGTTAGGATTTTTTCTCTATGGGTTTTTTGAAAATTCTATGTCTAATAACTTTGGCGTTTGTGGACGGAATCGGCTGAAATTTTCAGGAAAATGGCACATTTTGTTTCTGAGCAGCCCTTGAAAATTTGGGGGGGGGGTTCGTCCAGTGGGGGCCGAGAAAAAAGGGGGGTCCCAAAACATGTTTTTAACATTGAGTTTTCCATAGGGCGGTTGGCCTCACTTTTAGCCCGAACGGCTGAATGGATTTGCACGAAACTTGGCAAAATTGTAGGGACTGGTAGCCCGATGTGCCTTTTGTAGGTCTCAATATATGTGCTCCAGTGGATTTTGAGAAATTAACGTTTAAAAAAAGATATATATCTGTAACAGCGGACCGGTTAGCGCTCTGGTTCGCGGACTTTTCGCGCAACGGAGCTTTGTGAAGCGAAGCTGATTGGTTCTCCGGCGTCTGTCAACATTCCAAACAGTCCGTAGCGGCCGCCATCTTGTCTCTCGGTAGGATCGAGAGACAAGAGGAGGTCAAAACAAAGGGGGAAATAACTATAAGGGGGCATAGTAGATCCTCGCTGACCCCCTAGGTTTGATGTGGAGGTTTTAAAAGGGCCCCGCGGGGCAAAAAAAAACCAAAATAATAATAATCGAACGGCTGAATGGATTTGCACGAAACTTGGCAAAATATTAGGGACTGGTAGCCCGATGTGCCTTTGCTAGGTCTCAATATATGTGCTCCAGTGGATTTTGAGAAATTAACGTTGAAAAAAAGATATATATCTGTAACAGCGCTCCGCTTCGCGTACTTTTCGCGTTACGGAGCTTTGCGAAGCTGATTGGTTCTCCGGCGTCTGTCAACATTCCAAACAGTCCGTAGCGGCCGCCATCTTGTCCCTCGGTAGGATTGAGAGACAAGAGGAGGCCAAAGCGAAGGGGGAAATGACCATAAGGGGGCATAGTAGATCCTTCCTGACCTCTTAGGTTTGATGTACCATTTTGCCAAGTTTGGTGTAATTCCGTTCAGCCATTCAGGCTGTAGACGTATGTAAATGTCCTATGGAAAATTGCATGGGGAAAACACATTTGAAAGTGTTGAAATTTAGAACCAATTAAAATGTTACTTTGGTTTTGTATTTGTGTGTGATGAAAGTTAATTGGTTATGTATATATGTCAAATGAGAGGAAACCACAGCCATTTTGTGATACTACTGTCTGAGGTACATTTGTGAGGAATTTTTGGTGGTGAATTTCTGGTGTTTGATTTACACAGTACTAACACTTCTGCTACTTTTAAAAAGGTGAGTTGTTAATTTGTAAGGGGAACTATGTTGTACACTTGAAGATAATTTGAAAAACTGTTTTCTGTTATTTATTTGCTGTCCTTCTGTTATACTAAATACTTGATGAAGTTAGTTTTATATTATGTATTACTAAAAACGATAAATGAAAGTGATTATTTTTTTCTGCAATTTACAGCAAGCAATTTCAAAATAAAATGGCTCACAATGAAGAGACCGTGGCAATTTCTTTTGAATTGTCCACTACATTGATTGAAATTGAGAGCACCAATAATGAAATATTGTCACAAGGAGGACATGACTTGTATGATTCCATTAGATTGATTGAAATGGACAGCACCAAGAATGAAATATTGTCACAAGGAGATGACTTGAATGATTCCACTACATTGATTGAAATTGAGAGCACCAATAATGAAATATTGTCACAAGGAGGAGATGGCTTGTATGATTCCATTAGATTGATTGAAATGGACAGCACCAATAATGAAATATTGTCACAAGGAGGAGATGACTTGAATGATTCCACTACATTGATTGAAATTGAGAGCACCAATAATGAAATATTGTCACGAGGAGATGACTTGAATGATTCCACTACATTGATTGAAATTGACAGCACCAATAATGAAATATTGTCAGAAGGAGGAGATGACTTGAATGATTTTTTTGATCAATCTCTTGATGGCGAATTTATCGAGTGTTTGGAGACCATAGAGTTACAAGAATCATCATTGCAGACTTTTAATGAGGAGATTCCAGATGAGATGATTGAAGAGGAAATTTCTGATGAGGACATGTTAGTAGTTGTTTCAAATTTAGAAAATTCTGAAGAATAAATTTATATTTAGAAATCAAAAATTGTTTGAGACATTATTTATTTTTATTTTTAATTTATGAGGTTGTAGCGAAGTGATTGTAGTATAAAATGAGACTTATAGTATAGAGTGCAACATTTTTATGTTACATGGTAAGTTTACTCATATTTACTTCCCTTCTGCCACTATATTATCTCCAATGTGTATTTGACATGTCTTCTTCATCTCCGGCCTCCTTTCTCTCACTGTGTGTCTCCGATGCATCTTATCGCTGGTATTTTGTGTAATTACAGAAGAGAGTAAAATAAAATAGTTCGGAACGTGAAAAGGGGGCAAAGTAGAGTACTCCTCACCCCCTAGGCCTTTTTAGGCGGTCCCAAAAGGATCAGTTTCTGCTTTCCTGAGAGATTATGGTATGAGTTCCATATACCACAATAACTTGCATTACAACATGCAAGATATCTATCTCCTATTACCAACTTTTGGAGATATTCGCGCTAAGCGCGAATATCTCCAAAAAGTAACACCTGCCCTGAGCAGTTCTTAGCCATGTTATCCAATGGGAGGTGGATAACATGGCTAAGAGTATTAGCTCGGTAATGCATGAATATCGCTGAGTTTTTAGCGATATTCATGCATTGCGGCCGTTTATTATCGCATTTGCGATAAACCTTGATAATAGTAAGGTTTATCTTCGATAATTTCTGACGATGCTTAGTGGTAAAAAATTGGTTGGTAAGCATCGTTAGCGATAAATATCGCTTAACTTTGGTAATATGCCCCAACGTCTGTTAACGTTCGATTCGAAGGAAATGAGGAAGTGTTGAAAAACATTGTCTGCGCCATCTTGCCTTTTTTGAAATGCCACACTTTTGTCGTGCACGGCAGCCATTTTAGATGTCTTGACCAGACCCACTCTCTGCACGCTGTCGATTCGTAGCATGGCTCCTCACCCTCGTAAGCATCTCCCCCAGGCACTGGTCACCACCGCTCTCTGTCTTATGCATGGGCAATAAACCTTCCCCCATCTGCGCTGCTCTTCCCTGAGAATCACACTCTGTGCCCGCCCGACACCTCCCTTTCGCCCTATTCACTACCGCACCCTCTGACACTCCTCTTCCTCTGTGTCCGAATGTCCAGGCCGGTCCTAGGCTATCAGCTAGCCCTGCAGATGTAGTTTATGGCCCCAGCTGTAAAGAATCACCCCTCTTCAAAGGAGTTATAGTAGATCAAGGCCCACACCCGATGTGATCCGTCACAGCACACGCGTTCCTACTATCTGAAAACCATCCTGTATTGTGATTGGGGAGAGGACCGAGCCTGAAGCGGAAGATTCCAGGAATGACTCTTTGTACATCAAAGTTTTTACAATTATGTGTCACATTAAAAATATATAGCACTCCAACAAAGTAGTAGGAATATAAAACTTTAATAACATATAAATATATACAACAAAACAAAAACAGTAAAAACATTTAAACAACGAAGAGACCGTGGCAATTTCTTTTTAATTATCCAATAGATTTATTGAAATTGACAGCACCAATAATGAAATATTCTTGTCAGTAGCGGTCTGTTGTGCGAATAGTTCCAAGGCAGCAGAACGCGCTGAAATCTAGATGGCACGAAAGTGATGTCTAGCAAGTTGCCGCCCAGCAAATAACGGCGTGGGGCGCCGCGGGGGTGAGTGAGTCCAGTAGGCACCACAGCTATTCTTACCGGCATTGCAGAATTACTGCTGGGGACAATGCCTGTGCTGTAGCAGGGTCACAGCAGAAACAAAAAGGATTCTGTTGAAGATGTTGTTGGTTTTCAATTTGAAAACAGTTCTGGTGTCAACTGCTATGCTAATGTAGTGGTTAATGTTTTGTTTTCTCTAGAAAATGTAAAAGAGGGGGAGGCAGTCCAAAGTTCCGTTAAAAGGGCAAAGGAAAGGATCGGTGGTTTGAACTATCAGTCAAAAAGGGGAGGGGGTGCAATAATTTTTCCTACCGGGTCACACTGTGCTTTCACCGGAAGTGAGGTCTGCAGGATTGTAGTAATTCAAAGTGAGGCTGGCGCCAGCATGGGAGCGCCGACGTCCCGCGGATACAGTTTCGTCACTCCACGGGCGATCATGGCAGTCATTCCCCATCGGGGGTCGGAGACTCCCGCGGCTCCTCTAGAATCTTCAAGGTCGTGGAGGACTACGGTGGTGGAGTCAACCAGTGACCGGGCCATTTCTTTATGTTGGGCCCGCTCTTGCCAGGTCGACCGCCATTTTGAGAGTTCGGCAGCTACCGGCGATCGCGGGGTCACATGAGCGGACGGGCTCCACCCTGCCGGGCGAGACGTTGCAGCATGGCCACAGTGGAAGAACCGTTATCTAGGTCGTTCCGAAACTGTGCAGCACTGGAGTTGTTAGGATGCCACCGCCTGGAGCGCTGAGGGTGCAGCTGGGAAGCCTCCACCTGGGGAGGCGGGAGAGGCCTGTTCGCACCGTCTCTCCCTCCCAGTGCACCCCACGGCGTCTCGCTTGAGATTTGTTATGGCCGGACCAGGCGATGAGGACGAGGGGGGGTCGGAGGCATGTGCAAGACATCCCCCTCCAGTGTTGTCGCAGCCATTATAAAAGAAAGAAGTGTCCCGTCCGTCTTCGGGCCGGGCTTCCGGTGGATGTCGGCCGGACGCCCCTGGCTCTGGCCCCATGAACGGGTTTCTTGGTTTATCGGCTGCAGCCGGATCCCGTCGGCCTCGGCCCCCCGACCGTTGGTGGTCGGACCGGAAGAGCATGTGGCGGGACTACCTGCAACTCTCAAGGGCCACCGCGGCCGGACTGGGAGAGAGAGGGGAGGGTCGAGGAGACATTCCCCCCCCCTGCAACTGTTCAGCGTTGTAAAGGCAATCCCCTGGCCGGGTCCCGCTGGTCTCGGCCTCTCCTCCGGCTACACCCTACGTTAGGATCTCCTGGCCGAGGCGTGGCAGCAGAACCTGCCTTATATGGGCTGCTCCCGGCTGGGCGTAGCCGGAACCCTGCCCCACCTTGGAAGTTTCCAGAGTGGGGGTGGATGTTCTACTGACTTGCATTTTCCCTAGTCTATCGATTTTTTTGGCGTGGCAGGCGGTGGGACAGCGAGGGGTGATTTGGTTTCTCTTACTGTTTTTCTGGTCTCTCACCACTGGCATATTTTAACGTTTTCTTGTTTCTAGGACATTAATAGGTTTTATCATTACGTTATGTTATCGTTTCTTTGTTCGTTGTTTAATAAAAGTTCATGTTCATCAGTGGCCTACTGATTTTCGTTTTCCTATTTTTTTCTTTCCAGGTTGTTTCATGGTAAAGTTTCTGTTAACAGGATACAGTGATCACTTCGTTATTATTGCATATGTCCTTTTCACTAGGGGTGCTCTCTGGTCGGGCCAGATGACGTATCTCTAGTAAATGGTCCGGGTGAAAAAGGTGCATCAATCAGTGGGGAGTAGATAGGCATGACAGATTACAACGGGGGAGAACGGTCCGCATTACGTACCCTTTCACTACTTGCAAAGATTTTCCTACGTTTATTTGCAAACAGGGAATACCTCCAAAAAGAACTAATTCCCAAACAGTCAATGTTCGGACAATCAATCAATCAATGAGGAATGAAATAGGTACGACGTGTTAAAGGCTTGCGTTACCTACCCTTCACTATCTGCAAAGGGAGATAGAATATTCCTATTCTTCCTCGTTTGCAGGTAGAGAAGATCGTTAAGAGAATTAACTTCGAACAATTCAATGCTCGATTGAAACAATCAACAAGGGGTACTGTGAACACAAATGAACGCCGCTTATATACATACGCATTGCTATTTTCAACAGGTTGTTCCTAATGTTTCTATTTTAGCGAGGTCAAAAGAGATCCCATTAGTGGCCTACTGATTTTGCTCGATTCCTTTTGTTTTTTTACACGATTTTTCGCTATCTGCAAAGACTAAACAGAGTATTGCGACTCTGTGCTTGTTTGTAAATAGAGAATGAACCAAAGAGAACAATCAATCAAATGGAGAGAGAAGCAGGCACGACGGATTACAAAGGGGGAAAGGGCTGCATTAACTACCCTTCACTATCTGCAAAGAGAGAGTACTCCTAATAGAAATGAGGGGTGGGGGGCAGCAATCAAAGCAGATCAGTGTGCATAAACACGAAAAAAAAAATTCTTACCACGTACTTGACATTCGACAGCTTATGATATTTGCTATTAAAAAACCATTGAAATTCACTGAAAAAACCATAGGTTATAGACCATATATAGTTAGGAATTAGCATTTACAAAACCTTGAAAATTCACTGAAAAAACCATAGGTTATAGACCATATATAGTTAGGAATTAGCATTTAAAAAACCTTATTTTACTCACACAAAACCATTGAAATTCCATATATAGTTAGTTGCACTAACTATATATTGCGCACCCGCAATCCACTGCTGATGATGTCACATATTACATCATTCATGACATGGTCAGTGACATCACTGATGACATCACTGATGACATCTCAAATGACATCACTGATGACATCACTGATGACATCTCATTTGACATCAATGACCACATCACTGATGATATCATTCATGTGACAATACAATGCATCTCCTCACATTTTAATATAACCTCTGTTTCACCCAGTGTTAAAAACAGAGTATAATTTTTGAAACCATTGACACACCAATACTAGTTACTACATACGTACTCACTGATTCCTACGTCTACACACACATTCACTCATTCACCCATACAATCATTCATACATACAATCACTCATGTTTACAACACAATCATATGCACTCATACACCTATACAGACACTCACACTCTGCCACTCATCCATGGAGTTACTCACACACCTAGTCAGTCCTGTAAAGAATCAATCACACTTCCATTTTCTACTCTATACAGTTAAACATAGAGCACCTTACGTTTTCAACCATATACTAACACATACTTACTCTCTTATACAATCATTGATACAAGTACACATTGATCTGTACAGAGTCACACACCTCCCATCCAGCCACACACACACTCAGTCTCCCATGCAAATACTTGGGCAATCAATCAATAACCCATATAGTTACTCATATAGCTACTGATCAACACATGCAGCAGTTTACAGAACAACAGACATAATGATGCACAAATTAAGACAGTTTAGTCACTAACCCATGCACTCAGTGAGACACATTTAATCACTCACTCATACATTCAGTCATGCACCTACTAAATCCTTCGTCCAGACACTTATACATCCACTCATTCTTCAATATGTAAGACATATTTTAACTTTACAGAAACATAGTCACTGGATGTTGTCATCAGTGATGTCATTTGAGATGTCATCAGTGATGTCATCAGTGATGTCACTGACCATGTCATGAATGATGTAATATGTGACATCATCAGCAGTGGATTGCGGGTGCGCAATATATAGTTAGTGCAACTAACTATATATGGAATTTCAATGGTTTTGTGTGAGTAAAATAAGGTTTTTTAAATGCTAATTCCTAACTATATATGGTCTATAACCTATGGTTTTTTCAGTGAATATATATATATATATGTTCACAAAAAAACATAGGTTTCACACCAGTTATAGTTAGCTGAACATTTTACTCATACAAAACCATTGAAATTCCCACGTTATAGTTAGTTGGACTCACTATAACTCGCGCACGTGCAATCCACTGCTGATGATGTCACATATTACATCATTCATGACATGGTCAGTGACATCTCAAATGACATCACTGATGACATCACTGATGACATCATCCAGTGACTGTGTGTTTTTGTAAAGTTTAAATATGTTTTACATATTGAAGAATGAGTGGATGTATAAGTGTCTGGATGAAGGATTTAGTAGATGCGTGACTGACTGTATGAGTGAGTGATTAAATGTGTCTTACTGAATGCATGGGTTAGTGACTAAACTGTCTGAATGTGTGCATCAGTATGTCTGTTGTTGTGAAAGCTGCTGCATGTGTTGATCAGTAGCTATATGAGTGGCTATATGGGTTATTGATTGGTTGACCAAGTAATTTTATGGGAGAGTAAGTGTGTGTGTGGGTGGCTGGGAGGTGTGTGACTCTGTGCATAGATGTGTGAGCAGTTGATTCACTAGGTGTATAGGATCAAGAGTGCATGTGGAAACAGCTGAGTGGGCGGTTGACTGTGTGCATGGGTGTGTTGGTGAGTGAATGGATGTCTCAGTGCTACATGTCCAAGTTAGTACATATGTAAAACGCAGTGCATGTGAGATTTGGCATATATAAATGACTGTACATGAGAGCCAGTGATTGTGCGAGTGGCTGTGTGGATCAATGTGTACTTGTATCAGTGATTGTAAAAGAGAGTAAGTATGTGTTAGTATATGTTTTAATAAGTACGGTTTTGTGTGTATAACTGTATAGATGAAGAAATGGGAGTGTGATTGATTCTTTGCATGACTGACTAGGTGTGTGAGTAACTTCATGGATGAGTGTCAGTCTGTGAGTGTCTGTATAGGTGTATGAGTGCATATGATAGTGTTATATTGATGAGTGACTGTATGTATGGGTGAATGAGTGGATGTGTGTGTAGACCTAGGAATCAATGAGTGCGTATGTAGTAACTGATATTGGTGTGTCAATGGTTTCAACAATGGTAGTCTGTATTTAACACTGAGTGTATGAAAGGTTATATTAGAGTGTGAGGAGGTGCATCGTATTATCACATGAATGATGTCATCAGTGATGAGATCAGTGATGTCAATTGAGAAGTCATCAGTGATGTCATTTGAGATGTCATCAGTGATGTCATCAGTGATGTCACTGACCATGTCATGAATGATGTAATATGTGACATCATCAGCAGTGGATTGCGGGCGCGCGAGTTATAGTGAGTCCAACTAACTATAACGTGTGAATTTCAATGTTTTGTATGAGTAAAATGTTCACCTAACTATAACTGGTGTGAAACCTATGTTTTTTTAGTGAATTTCAAAGGTTTTTTAAATGCTAATTCCTAACTATAACGAGTGTTAAACCTATGGTTTTTTCAGTGAATTTCAAAGGTTTTTTAAATGCTAATTCCTAACTATAACGAGTTTGAAACCTACGGTTTTTTAAGTGAATTATTAAGTTTTTTTAATAGCAAATTTTTATAGCTATGAATTATTATAATTTTTTCTAATTATTCCAATATTCTATATTTTTGTAATATTAATTTTTCCTGTTTTTTTTTATATTTAAACCCTGGAGCGCTCAGGGTGCCGCACCCGTAAACGCAGCCATACACGTAGCGTAAGCGCAATTCCCGCAAGCGAAAAAAATATATTTATGTATTTAAAGTAAATAATGATGGAAGACATTCAGTGGCATACTCATAAAAGTAGTATTTTTGATTTTTAAAAAACGTATTTTAACTTTAAACACATTTCCGAAAATCGAGCAAAACGTCATTTATACGCGCCGCGTAAGCGCCCCCGGAAACGCCTCCGTAAGCGCCTACGTACGTGCCGTGTAAGCGCCCCCGTAAGCGTCCCAGAGCACGCAGCGTAAGCGTGCGTCAAGCCATGTGACCTTAAAACAACACTTTTGATTGGTTCATAACAGTTTTTTACACAACTATGGAAAGTCCCCACCCATTTCTCTCACTACCTCTTTGCAATTGCTGAGAGAACACCTCTTGCCTGTTTTTCATACTACTAGCACTCATTTTTCAAAGATGTCTGCTTCCCAGGACCCCTCCACAGACTCTGATATGGAATTCCTGCCTGAGGACCCCCCAAAGAAAAGTTAAAGAGCATTTCATTTGGAAGTTCTTTACTTTCCCAGAGGGGGAAAAGAAATGTAATGCTGCTAAGGTAACATGCCGGATATGTGACACAACTCCATCACATGGGGATCCCACCCGAAAATACAGCTTTGGGAATACTACCTTGATCCGGCATGTGGAAAGGAGGCATCCTAACAACTTTGCTAGGGAGAGCACCAGGGACCTGGCACGCAATCCCCCAAGAGAAGGCGCCTCCACCGGAGCATCTACATCGTCTGTGAGAGGAACAACAACAACTTTAATCCCCAACATACAGCCGGTGTTTAAAGATTTGAAAATAAAATGCAAACAGTTTGATGAACTGCTCTGCTACGGGGAGCAGAGCATTGAACTAATTGTTCAAAAGAAGGAGGAACACCGCTGCTCCACCCAGCCCTAATTTTTCTCCTTTATTGTGCTCCTGTTGAGCAGTTTTGCATTCCCTGGTTTTGTTTTTGTCCTGAAAAAAATCCCCCAAAAATATAAAATCGTTCTTAAAAAGTAGAAAAAAAATTTAAGAAGAAAAAAAAAGTTATTTTTAGAACTACCTCCAATTCTCAAAAAAGAGCTATATTCATTATATATTGTGTCATTCTTTTTTTCAATGAATGTGTACTGCATAAATGAATCGATATAATGACTGAATGAAGGGGAGAAAGTGACTGAGAGAACAAATGACAGAAGGGGAGTGAGGGAAGGTGAGTTGTGAATGGGAGTGAGTCGAAGTGGAGTGAATGAAGGATAGTGACAGGGAGTGAGGGAAGGGAATGAGAAAAGGTGAAAAAAGGGGATTGATATTGAGGGAAGGAGGGTGAGGGAGGATAAAGTAATGGGAGTGAGAGTAAGGCAAGGGGAGTGAGGGAGAAGGAAGGGGGAGTGAGTGAGGGTGAGTTGATGACAGTGAGGGATGGATGGTGAGTGAGGGTGAGTGAAGGAAAGTGAGAGAGTGAGGGGACGGAGGGATTGAGGGTAAGACAGAGGGAGTGAGGGAAGAGGAGTGAGGAAGTGAGAGGACAGAGGGAGTGAGAGAAGGAGTGAGTGAAGTGGAGTACGATGAGAGAGGAGAGGAGAATGAGTGACAAAGCGAAGGAAGGGAAGAGAGGGGAAGGGAAGTGAAGCAGGGGGACTTAAAGAAGTTGAGTGTGGAAGAGGGGAGAGAGGGGAAGGGTAGTGAACATGGGAAATGAGAATAAGTGAGGGAAGCGGAATAAGGGAACGGGGTGAGGGAGGGTGAGAGAAGACCAGTGAGGTTGAGGAAAAGAGTGATGAGAAACTAAATTTTGTTTGTCAAACTTACCTTATAAGTAATGTAAACTTAATTACATATTTTCCTAAATGTAATATCTGTGGAAGAGAAAAAAAAGTAAGTTATAATATTTATAATATATATTTCAAAATACAAGATACAAGGCAGGAGATTAAAAGTCATAAAAGGGTACTAAGAGATAAAGTAGGAGTGAAGGAAACAGAAAGGGAAACAAAGGAACGGTGAAGGACAGAGAGAGGGAAAGAGAAATAGAGGGAGAGCAAATGACTGAGAGGATAATGAGGCGGTTAGATTGAGTGACACAGAGGGAAAGAGGGAGAGAGAAATGAAGTGAAGGTGAGTAAAGGACTTAAGGAATGTGAGTTAGCAAAACTAAATGAGGAAAGGGGAGTAAGGGAAGGGGAGTGAGTGAGAGGGAAGGGGGAGTGAGTGAGGGTTGGTTCACGACAGTGAGGGATGGAAGGTGAGTGAGGGTGAGTGAAGGGGAGTGAGAGAGTGAGGGGACAGAGGGAGTGAGGGTAACAGAGAGGGAGTGAGGGAAGAGGAGTGAGGAAGTGAGAGGACGGAGGGAGTGAGAGAAGGAGTGAGTAAAGTGGAGTAAGGTGAGTGAGGGAAGGGGAATTACTGAGGGAACAAAGGAAGGAAAGAAGGGGAAGGGAAGTGAAGCAGAGATACTGGGAAAAGGTGAGTTGGGAGGAGAGTGAGGATGGAGAATGAGGATAAGTGAGGGAAGTGGAGTAAGGGAACAGGGGTGAGGGAGGGTGAGAGAAGGGCAGTGAGGTTGAGGAAAGAGGGGTGATAGAGGGTGGATAAAGGCGAGTGAGCATAAGACAATGGGAGTGAGGGAGTGAGGAGATAGAGGAAGTGAAGAAAGGAGTGAGAGAAGGGGACTGAGTGAGGGAGCAAAGAAAGATAAGTGAGGGAGTGTTGGTGAGTCAAAGGGAGTGAGCATGAGGGAAGGGGGAGTGACAAAGTGAGGGGATAGAGAGAGTTAGGGTAAGAGAGAGGGAGTGAGGGAAGGGGAGTGAGGATGTGAGAGGACAGAGGGAGTGAGGGAAGTAGTAAGTGAAGTGGAGTATTGTATTGTATTGTATTGTGTTCTTATATGGCGCTGCTATCACCCTACGGGTATCTTGGCGCTCAGACAGGAATTAACGGTTATACCTACAGTTACAGATTAGAAAAGATGAACTAGCCCCTGGGGAATAGTAAAGTCTTCAACTCCTTCCTGAATTTCAGCAGGCAGCTAGCTACCCTAAGGCCCTGTGGCAGCCCATTCCATAATTGTCCAGCTGCCACGCTGAAGGTGAGCGAGAGAAGGAAAATGAGTGAGGGAGCAAAGGAAGGCAAGAGAGGGGAAGGGGAGTGAAGAAGAGGGACTGATAGCAGGAAAGTTGGGGAGGGGAGAGAGGGGAAGGGGAGTGAAGGAATGGGGAATGAGGAGTAGTGAGGGAAGCGGAGTTAGGGAACAGGGGTAAAGGAGGGTGAGAGAAGGGCAGTGAGGGTGAGTAAAGAGGGGTGATAGAGGGTGGATAAAGGTGAGTAAGCGTGAGACAAGGGGAGTATAATATATATTTCACAATACAAAATACAAAATAACTTGTACAATATGTTATATGATTTATTTTGCTGTTCTCAGAATATATTGAATTTCACTAAAAACAGTGAGTTCAATACTACTCATCATATGACAGCGGGCAAAAAAAAACACAATCAAAAAGATTATGTTTAAAAAACCCACACAACGTTTCAATAAATAATGTAAAACTGAGAAAAAAACATATCTTAAATGTTTTTTTCCTAACAACAATTAGTTACGTACATTTCAACAATCACAAACTAATAAAACATTAGTATGTCATTATTATACTCTGAAAGTAAAGTAATATAAAAACATATATTAACAACATTTACCCGAAATACTCATTTTTGATTCATTTACTTTTCTACGAGGCCAAATAGTATATGAAAAGTCCTTTTTTTGGAAATTACTTAATAGTACTTTTAAACTTCCATTTACCCGACTTTCTGAATGAAAAGCTCCAACATCTATTCGATCATCTAACAATAGTTATATTTCCACCTCTGGCTCACTCGTGATCAACATTTCCTATAATACTGATATCACTCACTATGTGATACACTTACACTACCTCTATGAGAACTACAAGTTTTTTATTATCTTGATCATTCTCACTCACAAAGTAATTTTGAACAGCAGACTAACTTTTATTAACTGCTCTAATCTTCCTAGGCCAATTACTTTTCCTAAAATTTGGGTTGTAAGAACACTAGGTAAGAATTTTGTAAGTCAAAAGGCAAACGTTGTTTGAAAGTCAATTGAGTATCGTTACAATAAGTCCAGCCTTTTTGACGTTTTAAATAAGCTGTTTAATGTCCTGATGTTGTAGAAGGACCATCATGGAAAATAATCGCTGCAGTTACAAAGGTTCTTCCTGAAATTGATAATTGAGAAGCCACAAAAGTTTTAATTAAAGTTGTCAATTTAGTTCCATCAGGTCTACATCGTTGGAACATTAAAATTACATACTGTCTATATCTTTGTATAAATAATGTTGATAGCATTGCAGAGTTACATTGGGTACAGACCATGTTTTGATTTGCTTCTCTCACGAGATTATTAAAAGACACTGATTTGCAGTCTGGTAAAGTCAAATATATAAATCTTTCAGTGTCTATTGTAGTACTACTTGAAAAGGAACAATTGTCGCAGTCATGCTGCCATTTATAAGAAAGGCCAAAAAGATTTTCAACATCTATACCTTCATCTTGCAATACAACAAGCATATACATTAGAAATTCCTGACAATCTTGCTGAAAATTCTGTGAAAATTGATTTAGACCAGAACATATGTCTAAAACATTTCGAATATCAGAAACACTTTCCATTTTTGTTTTATCACTGCTACATTTCTCAAACACAGTATTCAACAAACAACAAAATCTTTGATCCCGATTTTCAACAATCTGCTCTTGTAAAGTTTGGAGAAAAAAACAACATTAACCACTACATTAGCATAGCAGTTGACACCAGAACTGTTTTCAAACTGAAATCCAACAACATCTTCAACAGAATCATTTTCCTTTGTGCTTACAATTACTGGTTCATCTAGTTTTTTTCTTTTTGCTACAACCTCGCTACAATTTTTCTCATTTCTTCTTTTTCGGCCTACCACACGCTTTTCAAATAAAGGATATTGAGGTAAATTTGGAGCATACTCTCTTCTTAACCTATTATATTCTTTTACACAATTTAGATCTGCACTAATCTTTGTCTCATCAAAATCACTCAAGTATAATCCAGATAAAGTTCTGACTCGAGATAAAGCAATATATGCCATACCCTCCTTGAACACAGAACTTCCAATATTCACCAAAGCACTATCTACACTTAAACCTTGAGATTTATGAATAGTCACCGCATATGCCAAACAAACAGGAAACTATTTTCGGCGGACATATGAATCTTTCACAAGCAAAAATCGAGCAGAACAACGACTCAATTGTTGTACTTCTTCAATTCCATTAAATTTAATTTTCAAAAAATCAATTTCATCTCTATTTCGGTAATTCACAAAATCAACAACATGACCCATTGCTCCATTTACTAAACCTCTTTCCACATGTAAATTCCGCCGTAAAATTATACGACAATTTAAACATGCATATAGACTCTTTTCAAAACCAGCAGTTTTAGATATTGTCTTCTCTAAAGAATCCAATTTTGATTTCAACTTTTCTGAAAAAATAATAGTAGCTCCTTCATGCTCTATTTTATCAATAGCTTACAGTTTTACAATCTCTTGATTTTCCAACTTTAACATTTTGTTGTTGAAGATTGAACATTCTTGCAGAGTTGGCAACAAGCATATCACAGATTTGTTTTCAGCAATTTTCCTATAAATATTCTCTGGGAGAATATTTTCGTTTGGAAACAAATTTGAAAGTAATCGTGCCTGTAAAGCTTCTTTGCCATGTTCACTTACTTTTTCCAATTCTTATATCTTGAAGAATATTTTTAAGAATCTTCATCCTTTGCCTGTCGCATATTTTGAAGCAGTTCTGCATATTTAAAATATAACCATATATTAACATTTTCAATGCTTCCTAGGCACTTTCTGGTATCTTCATGCGTAAGCATTTTAAACACTGGTTGTCCTTTCACAGGAGTTAGCTGCAGTAGATCTCCAAAAACAATGATGTGTTTGCCTCCAAATAACACATCATACTCTGTTTTAAGAATTTGTTGCATTCTTAAATGCACAAAATCAAGCATTACATTTGATACCATGCTTACCTCATCAATGATAAGAAGTTTCATTTTCTTCAGGACTCTGGAAACTTCACAACAAGCTTCTCCAGATAGCTTGTGGTATTGTAATTTATTATCATGCTCTACTGGCAGCATCAATAAACGATGTAAAGTAATCCCTTTAATGTTATGTGCTGCCAACCCAGTTGGAGCGGTAACAACACAAGAGAGCGATGACTCAGTTCTTTTCTGTAGATAAGTTGCAATTCCTTTAATTAGAAAACTTTTTCCAGTTTCTGCTTCTCCATTCACGTACAGTTGGACAGGTTTAAATGATGTACATGACCTCTCTTTTTTCTCATGACATAATCCATGCTCAATCTGTTCTATGACTTCGTCATATATTTGTTTCTGCTTAACGTTTAGTTGTTTTTCCAATTCTTCTAAGTTTACTACATCCTCCCGAGCTTGTTCCATTGCTCTTTCCACCTCATCCATGGCAGTGGCAGCTTCATTTTGGATAATTGGTCCTCCGAGTGGATCCTGACTCAACGAAGCAGAACTCTGACTGTCTTGAGAACTGTCTCTAGCAATCTCTGCTGCAATGGTAGCTTCTTGCTGTATTTCATCATTCAACATTTGCAGATAATTAGTAAAAGCAGGACATTCTGTAGTATTTTTGCTTGCATTGAAAAAATCTTCATAACTGAGAAAATCTCCAAGTAGTTCCTCTTCTGTACGCCATGGCTTAAAGAGTTGCAAAAGAGCTAAATAGTAAAATTCCCTTTTGTCAGGAGATTTGCAACTCAATTTTCGATGATTAATCAAATGCCCTTTTCTTTGTTTCACCAGGCATCCTTCACATCCAATTACAGCATATACTCCTTTATTGATATCTTCTGTAATATTCCTCTTAAAAGTATAGCTTTGCAGTACTTCATAGAGACAAACATTCTCAAGATGACTACTTCTATTTGGATAGTATGTATCCAACATGTTTGTCTTCAAAATATCTGTACTGTTTGGTTCTTTCTCTGCCAAATACTCAATTTCTTGTACAGATTTCAAAACTCGGTTTCGTGTTGCAGCAAGACCTAGACTCACCCACATGATTGTTCTAGATTTGGCATATAGACTTGCTGATGATAACCGATCTGAACATTTGTATGCTCCAATTTCTCGATGCAACAACATCTTCAGACTGTAACTGTACAATTTCTTACTTAGGCTCTTTTCATGAGAAATTTCTTCCCACATTTCCTTTAGTACTGTCTTTTCTGATTTTGTTATGTAAGACGTTACATATCGAGCCACAGCAATAGAGTTGTCAGCAACATATTGAATATCCATGTTAGCATTCTACATGGACAAAATGACTGGGTTATAGTCATTTATGTATTTTGACTCTTTATTTCTTTTCAAGTTGTATGTATTTTTGGGTGATTTTCTTGTCACAGTATGTCGTAAAGATGACATAAAATTGTTCACTCTTCCTTTCGATGTTACTGGACGTGGAAATGCAAAACGACATTTTGTGTTGAACTTGTCCTTGGATTTGTATTTTCGACGACAGTATTTTCCACAACGATGGGTTTGAAATCGTAACACTTGTTGTCTTAAATTGTTTTCTTCTGTACTTTTTGGTACAGCACATGTAGCATATTGTTCAATAAAACTCATCACTGTCTCATCTGAATCTGTTCCGAATTTGGGGGCATCCTTGATCCATAGCAGCATATGTATGTGAGGAGCACCTCTTGCTTGATACTCCTTTCTCCAAAAGAAATCCAGAACCTCTCCAAGAGGAGGATTTTTTTGTTTGTGATAAAAGACATCATAGCTTTAAATCTATGATTGAAATACCTGCATACATTAACTGGATCCAAAGAGCACAGTTCTCCAGGTGTCTTGTATTCTATATATTCTATGTTTGCATTTGCCTCTCGAAGAAATTGAAGTAAGTCTTCCCAAGCATACTCAGCACAGCTAAGAGTAAGGAACCATGTAGGAGTTCCTAAGTTTCTTAGCATACATTTCAGTTCCCCATGACGACGGTACCAATACTCGTTGGTACCACGCTGACATGCCATGAGATTAATTAGCTGAGACTCCAAAATAGTGCCTTGCTGTTGGACTTTATCCATAAAGTCCCTTGCCGAAACATTTTGCAGATGTACTCCACTTTTCAGTATATGATTCACTGCATAAGAAAGTCCAGACAAGTCACTCTCAAACAGAAGATGAAACAAATATGGAATACATTGGCGAAACCTTGGATCTTCTGCATATAATCTTAAAGTCCGGTATTCAGATGCAGGAATTTGAACAGATCGGTCATCATATCGACCACCTTGACCTGTTGGAAATAACTGAGGAAAACAACGAGCTTCCAAGCTTTCTTCCCATACACTAATGGGACTTCCTTTTGCTTCTTTCATTTGGAACAACTCCATAGCATTCCCCATTACTTCTTTGGAATGCAGAGGATGAACACTATAATGTTCATACATTTCTTCACTTCTAGACACATCTACTTTTTCAATTTGCCCAGCTGAGAAATCACTGTCCTCTTCTACAGTTGTTTCCTCTTCCCCTACATATTCATTTTTGTAGTACTGATTGTTTTTTACCAAATACAACGTTGCCTTTTTGACTTTCCTAACATCCACTAATTCTTGCCAGATTTTCTTACTCTTTGTAGGAACGGCATTAACTAGAATAACCAGAGGTTCCTCTTTCACTTTTTCAACACCAATTGTATCAATATTTTACTTTAAATCTAGAGGCAAATAAAGAACTCATCCCTTTAATCCTCTCTGTAAATCTGAAGGAGGCAATTTCCCTGTCTTAGGCTCCATGCGAACAATAGCCTGAAATGGATACACACATTGAATCAGATTAGACTCATACGTATTTAAATCCATCAATTCAGAAGGAATGTTTACCAACTCAAGATTATTATGTACAGCTCTAGCAGGCATTTTGTTTTCATTTAATTTATTATCACAATATTTGTAAATACGCAGATCAGAACCCAAATCAAAACAATTCTCTACCAACAAATAAGTTGCAAAATCCTTCGACTCATTATTATTTTCCTTTTCACTTTTTACATATAAATCAACTAACCTAGTCTGATTCTTATAATAAGTTCGTCGACAACACACACAAGAAAAATTTGGCCTTTCACTTGAAATTACCTTAAACTTTGTAATTTCATGGTCAAAATTTTCTGTACTTAAATTCTGTACATTCTCTTCCACATTACCTTCTATTACTGTATCAGGTTCTGCACTGCCCTCTTTTTCACCAAAGTAACTAAACTCAATTTCTTCACAAATGTTGTTCACATCTAATACAGATCCATGCAAAAGAGCACTGTTTAACTGTTTTAGCTTAAGTGCTGGACTTTTTGCATAATACAACCTTCTCACTAATTTCCTCACTTTAGTATGATGTACTGCTAACATCCTAAAATGATGAAAAACACTCTGACATACTTTTCTAGAAAGACAAGCCAGTGAATGCCCATGCAAACCTGTTTTTTCTCACACTCTGCAAGGATCTAACTCTTGCAACATTTTATTTTTTTTCTTAGTATATGTACGTAAAAAATTGCTAAACAAATCAATTGAATCCTGTCGCACACTACAAATACTACTACAATTCCAAGTGTACACTGGAGCCTTAGGATGTCTCCCTAAAACTTCATCAGCTAACACCTCTTCTGCATTTCTAGGTGCAATTTTTCTTTTTCAATCGGACAACCGTCCTTCACCTCATATCCTCGACCACTGGTGTCAACTGCATGCACCAAATTATTATCCTGAAAATAACTCTCTTCATTAAAAAATGGCTCACAACTTGAACTATGCTTCCATTCTCCATAAAAAACATCACAAAAATTAGTACAATTAATTACTCTTTTCCACTTACTTTTTGATTTCAAAACATTGATTACCTTGTCTAGTGTACGAATTCTATTGATTACTAAAATATATTTAAAAAAATCATTTCAAAAGCATGATCAACTATCCTCTCTATACTTTTCTTTTTCTTGTAAAAATCTGTTTTCCTTTTACAATTCTTAAAATTTTTTAATAAATTTAAAACAATTCTGTTATAAAACATTCACCTACGAATGTCAATGAACTGATTTTTATGTCTATTAATATAGACAATATCATCTCCATAAACTTTTTCTACATTTTTGCTGGGATTTTGCTTTTTCTTTGTAGTTGCAGAAACATTTTTTTTCTTTTGTGCATTATCTTGACTTTTTTACATTGAGTTAAATTCCGTATAAAATGCTTTGTTGCCTTACCAGGAGCATTCTTCTTTTTCTCCGTATTTTGTTTTTTACATACATCTTGTAATTGCGTTTTCTTGGAAAAGTAAGTTTTTTTTATATTTTCTTCTTCGAACAGATTTAGTAGGCATATTGCTTCTTCTTTTTGTAGATAATTACAATCTGTTGTAAAGAAAAAAGAACATATTATAGACCACTACTAACATACTACAAAGCAATTACAATAACTAAACAATATAAACACTAGTTTACAACATAAGTAAGTTTTTAGCACAGCAACTGTGTCTCACCAGAGTAGGAAATGATGCAGTGAGTGCAGTTTCTCACTTTATGGCAGTGCAGAACAGCTTCAACATTAATGTCACTCTCTGCCTGCACCATCTCTCTCTTTGCGTGTGTCATCTCACTCTCTGCCTGTGCCATCACACCCTCTACCTGCATCATGTCTCCCTCCACTTGCGTTATCTCACTCTCTACTTGCGTCATCTCTCTCTTTGCGTGTGTCATCTCACTCTCTGCCTCCACCACATCTCTCTTTGCGTATATCATCTCACTCTCTACCTGCGTCATCTCTCTCTTTGCATGTGTCATCTCACTCTATGCCTGTACCAGCTCTCTCTTTGCGTGTGTCATCTCTCTCTTTGCGTGTGTCATCTCACTCTCTGTCTGCACCATCTCTCTCTTTGCTTGTGTCATCTCTCTCTTTGCGTGTGACATCTCACTCTCTGCCTGCACCATGTCTGTCTTTGCGTGTGTCATCTCACTCTCTGCCTGCGCCATCTCACCTTCTGCCTGCATCATGTCTCTCTCCACCTGCGTCATCTCTCTCTTTGCGTGTGTCATCTCACTCTATGCCTGCGCCATCTCACCCTCTGCCTGCATCATGTCTCTCTCCACCAGCGTCATCTCTCTCTTTGCGTGTATCATCTCACTCTCTGCCTGCACCATCTCTCTCTTTGCGTATATCATCTCACTCTCTACCTGCGTCTTCTCTTTCTTTGCGTGCATTATCTCACTCTCTGCCTTCACCATCTCTCTCTTTGCGTGTCATCTCTCTCTTTGCGTGTGTCATCTCACTCTCTGCCTGTACCATCTCTCTCTTTGCATGTATCATCTCTCTCTTTGAGTGTGACATCTCACTCTCTGCCTGCACCATGTCTATCTTTGCGTGTGTCATCTCACTTTCTGCCTGCGCCATCTCACCCTCTGCCTGTATCATGTCTCTTTCCACCAGCGTCATCTCTCTCTTTGCGTATGTCATCTCACTCTCTACCTGCGTAATTTCTCTTTTTGCGTGTGTCATCTCACTCTCTGCCTGCACCATCTCTCTCTTTGCGTGTGTCATCTCTCTCTTTACGTGTGTCGTCTCACTCTCTGCCTGCACCATCTCTCTCTTTGCGTGTGTCATCTCTCTTTGCATGTGACATCTCACTCTCTGCCTGCACCATCTCTCTCTTTGCGTGTGTCATCTCACTCTGCCTGCATCATCTCACCCTCTGCCGGCATCATGTCTCCCTCCACCTGCGTCATCTCTCTCTTTGCGTGTGTCATCTCACTCTCTGCCTGCGCCATCTCACCCTCTGCCTGCATCATGTCTCCCTCCACCTGCGCCATCTCTCTCTCTTTGCATGTGTCATCTCACTCTCTGCCTGTGCCATCTCTCTCTTTGCGTATATCATCTCACTCTCCACCAGCGTCATCTCTCTCTTCTTTGCGTGTGTCATCTCACTCTCTGCCTGCGCCATCTCTCTCTTTGCATATATCATCTCACTCTCTACCTGCGTCATCTCTCTCTTTGCGTGTGTCATCTCACTCTCTGCCTGCACCATCTCTCTCTTTGCGTGTGTCATCTCTCTCTTTGCGTGTGTCATCTCTCTCTTTGCATGTGTCATTTCACTCTCTGCCTGCACCATCTCTCTCTTTGCGTGTGTCATCTCACTCTCTGCCTGTGCCATCTCACCCTCTGCCTACATCATGTCTCTCTCCACCTGCGTCATCTCTCTCTTTGCGTGTGTCATCTCACTCACTGCCTGCGCCATCTCACCCTCTGTCTGCATCATGTCTCTCTCCACCAGCATCATCTCTCTCTTTGCGTGTGTCATCTCACTCTCTGCCTGCACCATCTCTCTCTTTGCGTGTGTCATCTCTCTCTTTGCATGTGTCATCTCACTCTCTGCCTGCACCATCTCTCTCTTTGCATGAGTCATCTCTCGCTTTGCGTGTGACATCTCACTCTCTGCCTGCACCATGTCTCTCTTTGCGTGTGTCATCTCACTCTCTGCCTGCACCATCTCCCCCTCTGCCTGCATCATGTCTCCCTCCACCAGCGTCATCTCTCTCTTTGCGTGTGTCATCTCACTCTCTACCTGCGTCATTTCTCTCTTTGTGTGTGTCATCTCACTCTCTGCCTGCACCATCTCTCTCTTTGCGTGTGTCATCTCTCTCTTTGCGTGTGTCATCTCACTCTCTGCCTGCACCATCTCTCTCTTTGCGTGCGTCATCTCTCTCTTTGCGTGTGACATCTCACTCTCTGCCTGCACCATCTCTCTCTTTGCGTGTGTCATCTCACTCTGCCTGCATCATCTCACCCTCTGCCTGCATCATGTCTCCCTCCACCTGCGTCATCTCTCTCTTTGCGTGTGTGATCTCACTCTCTGCTTGCGCCATCTCACCCTCTGCCTGCATCATGTCTCTCTCCACCAGCATCATCTCTCTCTTTGCATGTGTCATCTCACTCTCTGCCTGCATCATGTCTCCCTCCACCTGCTTCATCTCTCTCTTTGCGTGTGTCATCTCTCTCTTTGTGTGTGTCATCTCACTCTCTGCCTGCACCATCTCTCTCTTTGCATGTGTCATCTCTCTCTTTGCGTGTGACATCTCACTCTATGCCTGCACCATGTCGCTCTTTGCGTGTGTCATCTCACTCTCTGCCTGCGCCATCTCACCCTCTGCCTGCATCATGTCCCTTTCCACCAACGTCATCTCTCTCTTTGCCTGCACCATCTCTCTCTTTGCGTGTGTCATTTCACTCTTTGCCTGCATCATGTCTCTCTCCACCAGCGTCATCTCTCTCTTTGCATGTGTCATCTCTCTCTTTGCATGTGTCATCTCACTCTTTGCCTGCATCATTTCTCTCTTCTCCAGCGTTATCTCTCTCTTTGCGTGTGTCATCTCCCCTCTGCCTGCATCATGTCTCCCTCCACCTGCGCCATCTCTCTCTTTGAGTGTGTCATCTCACTCTTGGCCTGCATCATGTGTCTCTCCACCAGCATCATCTCTCTCTTTGCGTGTGTCATCTCACTCTTTGCCTGCATCAGGTCTCTCACCACCAGCGCCATCTCTCTCTTTGCGTGTGTCATCTCCCCTCTGCCTGCATCATCTCTCCCTCCACCTGCGCCATCTCTCTCTTTGAGTGTGTCATCTCACTCTTTGCCTGCATCATGTCTCTCTCCACCTGCGTCATCTCTCTCTTTGCGTGTGTCATCTCACTCTCTGCCTGCGCCATCTCACCCTCTGCCTGCATCATGTCTCTCTCCACCAGCGTCATCTCTCTCTTTGCGTGTGTCATCTCACTCTCTGCCTGCACCATCTCTCTCTTTGCGTATATCATCTCACTCTCTACCTGCGTCATCTCACTCTTTGCGTGTGTCATCTCACTGTCTGCCTGCACCATCTCTCTCTTTGCGTGTCATCTCTCTCTTTGCGTGTGTCATCTCACTCTCTGCCTGCACCATCTCTCTCTTTGCATGTGTCATCTCTCTCTTTGCGTGTGACATCTCACTCTCTGTCTTTACCATGTCTCTCTTTGCGTGTGTCATCTCACTCTCTGCCTGCGCCATCTCACCCTTTACCTGCATCATGTCTCTCTCCACCAGCGTCATCTCTCTCTTTGCGTGTGTCATCTCACTCTCGGCCTGCACCATCTCTCTCTTTGCGTATATCATCTCACTCTCTACCTGCGTCATCTCACTCTTTGCGTGTGTCATCTCACTGTCTGCCTGCACCATCTCTCTCTTTGCGTGTGTCATCTCTCTCTTTGCGTGTGTCATCTCACTCTCTGCCTGCACCATCTCTCTCTTTGCATGTGTCATATTTCTCTTTGCGTGTGACATCTCACTCTCTGTCTGTACCATGTCTCTCTTTGCGTGTGTCATCTCACTCTCTGCCTGCGCCATCTCACTCTTTGCCTGCATCATGTCTCTCTCCACCTGCGTCATCTCTCTCTTTGCGTGTGTCATCTCACTCTCTGCCTGCGCCATCTCACCCTCTGCCTGCATCATGTCTCTCTCCACCAGCGTCATCTCTCTCTTTGCGTATGTCATCTCACTCTCTGCCTGCGCCATCTCTCTCTTTGTGTATATCATCTCACTCTCTACCTGCGTCATCTCTCTCTTTGCGTGTGTCATCTCACTCTCTGCCTGTACCATCTCTCTCTTTGCGTGTGTCATCTCTCTCTTTGCGTGTGACATCTCACTCTCTGCCTGCACCATCTCTCTCTTTGCGTGTGTCATCTCTCTCTTTGCGTGTGACATCTCACTCTCTGCCTGCATCATGTCTGTCTTTGCGTGTCATCTTACTCTCTGCCTGCGCCATCTCACCCTCTGCCTGCATCATGTCTCTCTCCACCAGCGTCATCTCTCTATTTGCTTGTGTCATCTCACTCTCTGCCTGCGCCATCTCACCCTCTGCCTGCATCATGTCTCTCACCACCTGCGTCATCTCTCTCTTTGCGTGTGTCATCTCACTCTCTGCCTGTACCATCTCTCTCTTTGTGTATATCATCTCACTCTCCAACTGCGTCTTCTCGCTCTTTGCTTGTGTCATCTCACTGTCTGCGTGCGCCATCTCACCCTCTGCCTGCATCATGTCTCTCTCCACCAGCGTCATCTCTCTCTCCACCAGCGTCATCTCTCTCTTTGCGTGTGTCATCTCACTCTCTGCCTGCACCATCTCTCTCTTTGCGTATATCATCTCACTCTCTACCTGCGTCATCTCACTCTTTGCGTGTGTCATCTCACTGTCTGCCTGCACCATCTCTCTCTTTGCGTGTGTCATCTCTCTCTTTGCGTGTGTCATCTCACTCTCTGCCTGCACCATCTCTCTCTTTGCGTGTGACATCTCACTCTCTGTCTGTACCATGTCTCTCTTTGCGTGTGTCATCTCACTCTCTGCCTGCGCCATCTCACCCTTTGCCTGCATCATGTCTCTCTCCACCAGCGTCATCTCTCTCTTTGCCTGAACCATCTCTCTCTTTGCCTGCCTCATGTCTCTCTACACCAGCGTCATCTCTCTCTTTGCGTGTGTCATCTCTCTCTTTGCGTGTGTCATCTCTCTCTTTGCGTGTGTCATCTCTCTCTTTGCGTGTGTCATCTCCCCTCTGCCTGCATCATGTCTCTCTCCACCAGCGTCATCTCTCTCTTTGCGTGTGTCATCTCACTCTCTGCCTGCACCATCTCTCTCTTTGCGTATATCATCTCACTCTCTACCTGCGTCATCTCACTCTTTGCGTGTGTCATCTCACTGTCTGCCTGCACCATCTCTCTCTTTGCGTGTGTCATCTCTCTCTTTGCGTGTGTCATCTCACTCTCTGCCTGCACCATCTCTCTCTTTGCATGTGTCATATTTCTCTTTGCGTGTGACATCTCACTCTCTGTCTGTACCATGTCTCTCTTTGCGTGTGTCATCTCACTCTCTGCCTGCGCCATCTCACTCTTTGCCTGTATCATGTCTCTCTCCACCTGCGTCATCTCTCTCTTTGCGTGTGTCATCTCACTCTCTGCCTGCGCCATCTCACCCTCTGCCTGCATCATGTCTCTCTCCACCAGCGTCATCTCTCTCTTTGCGTATGTCATCTCACTCTCTGCCTGCGCCATCTCTCTCTTTGTGTATATCATCTCACTCTCTACCTGCGTCATCTCTCTCTTTGCGTGTGTCATCTCACTCTCTGCCTGTACCATCTCTCTCTTTGCATGTGTCATCTCTCTCTTTGCGTGTGACATCTCACTCTCTGCCTGCACCATCTCTCTCTTTGCGTGTGTCATCTCTCTCTTTGCGTGTGACATCTCACTCTCTGCCTGCATCATGTCTGTCTTTGCGTGTCATCTTACTCTCTGCCTGCGCCATCTCACCCTCTGCCTGCATCATGTCTCTCTCCACCAGCGTCATCTCTCTATTTGCTTGTGTCATCTCACTCTCTGCCTGCACCATCTCACCCTCTGCCTGCATCATGTCTCTCACCACCTGCGTCATCTCTCTCTTTGCGTGTGTCATCTCACTCTCTGCCTGTACCATCTCTCTCTTTGTGTATATCATCTCACTCTCCACCTGCGTCTTCTCGCTCTTTGCTTGTGTCATCTCACTGTCTGCGTGCGCCATCTCACCCTCTGCCTGCATCATGTCTCTCTCCACCAGCGTCATCTCTCTCTCCACCAGCGTCATCTCTCTCTTTGCGTGTGTCATCTCACTCTCTGCCTGCACCATCTCTCTCTTTGCGTATATCATCTCACTCTCTACCTGCGTCATCTCACTCTTTGCGTGTGTCATCTCACTGTCTGCCTGCACCATCTCTCTCTTTGCGTGTGTCATCTCTCTCTTTGCGTGTGTCATCTCACTCTCTGCCTGCACCATCTCTCTCTTTGCGTGTGACATCTCACTCTCTGCCTGCGCCATTTCTCTCTTTGCCTGCATCATGTCTCCCTCTGTCTGCATCATGTCTCCCTCCACCTGTGCCATCTCTCTCTTTGCGTGTGTCATCTCATTCTCTGCCTGCACCATCTCTCTCTTTGAGTGTCATCTCACTCTCTGCCTGCGCCATCTTTCTCTTTCCCTGCATCATGTCTCTCTCCACCAGCGTCATCTCTTTCTTTGCGTGTGTCATCTCCCCTCTGCCTGCATCATCTCTCTCTTTGCGTGTGTCATCTCTCTCTTTGCGTGTGTCATCTCTCTCTTTGCGTGTGTCATCTCCCCTCTGCCTGCATCATGTCTCTCTCCACCAGCGTCATCTCTCTCTATGCGTGTGTCCTCTCTGTCTTTGCGTGTGTCATCTCCCCTCTGCCTGCATCATGTCTCCCTCCACCTGCGCCATCTCTCTCTTTGAGTGTGTCATCTCAGTGTTTGCCTGCATCATGTCTCTCTCCACCAGCGTCATCTCTCTCTTTGCGTGTGTCATCTCTCTCTTTGCGTGTGTCATCTCCCCTCAAAGAGAGAGATGGCGCAGGTGGAGGGAGACATCATGCAGGCAGAGGGGAGATGACACACGCAAAGAGAGAGATGACGCTAGTGGAGAGAGACATGATGCAGGCAAAGAGTGAGATGACACACTCAAAGAGAGAGATGGTGCAGGCAGAGAGTGAGATGACACACGCAAAGAGAGAGAGATGGCGCAGGCAGAGAGTGAGATGACGCTGGTGGAGAGAGACATGATGCAGGCAGAGGGAGACATGATGCAGGCAGAGGGGAGATGACACACTCAAAGAAGGAGATGGCGCAGGTGGAGGGAGACATGATGCAGGCAGAGGGGAGACTTGATGCAGGCAAAAAGAGAGATGGCGCAGGTGGCGGGAGACATGATGCAGGCAGAGGGGAGATGACACACGCAAAGAAAGAGATGACGCTGGTGGAGAGAGACATGATGCAGGCAAAGAGAAAGATGGCGCAGGCAGAGAGTGAGATGACACTCAAAGAGAGAGATGGTGCAGGCAGAGAATGAGATGACACACGCAAAGAGAGAGATGGCACAGGTGGAGGGAGACATGATGCAGACAGAGGGAGACATGATGCAGGCAAAGAGAGAAATGGCGCAGGCAGAGAGTGAGATGACACACTCAAAGAGAGAGATGGTGCAGGCAGAGAGTGAGATGACACACGCAAAGAGAGAGATGGCGCAGGTGGAGAGAGATATGATGCAGGCAGAGGGTGAGATGGCGTAGGCAGAGAGTGAGATGACACACTCAAAGAGAGAGATAGTGCAGGCAGAGAGTGAAATGACACACGCAAAGAGAGAGATGGCGCAGGTGGAGGGAGACATGATGCAGGCAGAGGGGAGATGACACGCGCAAAGAGAGAGATGACGCTGGTGGAGAGAGACATGATGCAGGCAGAGGGTGAGATGGCGCAGGCAGAGAGTGAGATGACACACTCAAAGAGAGAGATGGTGCAGGCAGAGAGTAAGATGACACACGTAAAGAGAGAGATGGCACAGGCAGAGAGTGAGATGACACACGCAAAAAGAGAGATGGTGCAGGCAGACAGTGAGATGACACATGCAAAGAGAGAGATGACACAGGTGGAGGGAGACATGATGCAGGCAGAGGGGAGATGGTGCAGCAGGCAGAGAGTGAGATGACACACGCAAAGAGAGAGATGGTGCAGGCAGAAAGTGAGATGACACATGCAAAGAGAGAGATGGTACAGGCAAAAGAGACATGGTGCAGACAGAGGAGATAAATAATGCAGGCACACGGCAGATAGCGCAGGCATAGGGAGAGATGGCGCCAGCACGGGGTAACATGACGCAGGCAGTGGGAGAGATGGCGGAGACAGATAGTGAGATGGCACAGACAAAGAGTGAGATGGCACAGGCAGAAGGAGAAATTATGCAAGAAGAGGATGACACAGCAGAGGGTGAAATGGTACAGGCAGAGGGAGAGGGCTTGTGCAGTAAGAAAATACATTTCCAATTTACAGCACTATCTCTATACCAGCATTGAATGAAAGCATGAGAAACAATCTAAAAAAAAGGTACCCTATGAGCAAAGAGATGCAAACTGTGAGGAGATACAGGCGACATTATAGAAAAAAGTGCAAATATAAATCTTTAATTTACACAGACACTCGGTGTGATCCTAGTCAAAAAAGTTAAAGCCATACATTTGACCAAAAAACATTTAGCATAGTAAATCGTTTTAGACACAGAGCACAGCCCAAATGACCACTATTTTACAATGCAGAAACCTGACTCATTTCCCAAAAAAACATTTCAAATATGCGCCATTCGTTTTTTGCCAGCATTACATACAAACATGAGACACAATGCAAAAAGAAACCGTACCCTATAAGCAAACAGATGCAAATTGTGAGGAGACATTATAAAAAAATGTCCAAATATAATTCTTTAATTTACACAGACACTCAGTGTGATCCTAGTTACAAAATGTTAAAAACAATCATTTTACCTAAAAACATGTACCACAAAAAATCTTTTAAAAGACAGAGCACAGCCCATATAAATAAGCACTACATTACAGTGCAGAAACCTTACTCGTTTCCAAAATACATTTCCAATATGCACCATTATATTTTTACCAGCCTTACAAAAAAACATGAGACACAATGCAAGAATAAATAAGCGCAATATGCTTGTTAATCTTCCCCATAGTGCATACACCACTCTATCTATATTAAATGAATCATTACTCACCTTTAAAAATGCTTTTGAAGATTTAGAACAGTGTCAGTCACACACACTAGATTTTCTTAAGCAGAATCTCTGAAATGCACCTCAGACACTGGAACCTCAAAATGGCCTTGATTCCTTCTTACTTTTTACACATATGCCTGTGTATAACCAATCAAATTTCTTCCCACACAAATTCAAAACCAAACTAACATTTTAATTGGTTGTACATTTCAACACTTTCAAACTCACATAATATTCACCCATCCCCCCACTGCTCTTTCTGTCTGTTACCATGGTAACACTCCACACATCACCTAACTCAGCAAACAGGTGAAAAGATCATCATACTATGTTGCAAATGAACCCAGCAAGGTTGTTTGACTTCTCAATATACTAGCTTATCCTGTGCAATGTTTCTTTCAATGACTTTTTCTCAACCATTAGAATTACTTCTTTCAAAAAACAGAAGCAGGCACCCTAATTTTCAGTGTTGAATTTCAGAAACCACCAATCATTTCTTATTCTTCAAGTGCACTGAATCTCATCTACTTTTTTTTTTAAACTCCTACTTTTCAAACTGCCATTTCATTTCCAGAGCCCATCTGAGTACAACAAAATCTCCCTTCAAGATGCCTAAAGTGTGGATTGTGGGACATAGCTATGTTTACTGGAATGAAAGGTATGCAGCAAACAGAGGTATTCCCAACCTTGATTTACCAAATATGGATATTATGTGGATTGGCCAGAGAGGATTGAGATGTCACCAATTGATACCATTGGTACAATCCTTTTTGCATCTCCCACACCCTGACCTCATAATTGTGCACTGTGGTGGAAATGACCAAGGCACATTGACTGGGGTAGGTCTGGAAATGCTTTTAAAGGACACCTTTGTGGAATTGATGTCACTTTGTCCTCAAACTGCCTTTGTATATTCTAATAAATGCCAAAGGCAAAAATGGAACTGGTCCAACCAATATTGTCCACAGATTGAGAAAGCAAGGAAACATGTGAATAAGTCTGTTTCTGCTTTCCTCAGAGACTATGGCATGGGTTCTATATACCACAACAACTTGCGTTACAACATGCAAGGCATCTATAGGAGAGATGGTGTACATTTTACAGATGAGGGGAATGGAGTCTGTGAGAAGTTTGCCTGATATATGATGCTCACTAGTTCTAGTGATCACCTTGTATCAGTCCAAACAACCCTTATGGTGATTGGTTGTAAGTCAACCATATAGACCAGCTATCCTAATGGTAGCATGGACAAAGCAGTCTTAGGCTAAACTCTTTTGGCATGTGAAGCCAGCTGTTTTACCACATATAACCCCTTGAATACCAGATGAAAGGACACCACACAGGTTGTTATGAAAATAAACGATATATTTATTGATAACAAAAACCTCTGAACTCTTTATGAGATCAGAGGGCTAAGCACATAGCAATCTCTTTAAGAAAAACACAGTAAGTCGCACAAATTACAATGGTGCCCTAGGGGCACGGCAAACCATATACTAAGTAAATGGTATAAGTAGAATGATTTAGGAAATGAAGATGCCCAGAGGCTGTAGGTTCACTGGGACTACCCTACCCTAACCTTAGGTAAGTAGCAGGAGGCCCACGGGACGCGTGTGCAGAGTGTGAACTCACATGCGAGATGCGGAACAAAGTCAATGGGCAGAACAAATTACAAAAAGGTAAGTAAAAGACAGTTCCTACTAGTTACGACTAAAACGACAGGATACCTGGACACTAGGAGAGTCAATCTACCCTTGAGCACCAAAATGCTCTTGTTACCTCACCCACGGGCTACGGGTGCATAGGTGTCAAAGTGTGTCGGGTTTCCGCGTCGAAGTCTATGGAGCCTTGAAGAAAGATGCTGCAGGCGACCAGGAGGAAGATTCCGGTGCGATCCACGGGTGGATCGAGGAAGAAGAGGACCTGAAAGCAGAGGGGACAGTGTTCAAAGTCACTAGCCAGTGACCGGTGTGGAACCAGGAGGGAACCAGATGCTGTTGTCGCGATCAGGTGAAGAGTGGATGCTTGTCTCTGCAGCCACGTGGACCAGGAGGTGTCTTTGACAACCAGGATGGGGGCACGAGCTGTCCCATGCAGGCTCTCGCTGTCAGCGGTGTCGGATCCGGATTTGGAGTCAACAGGCCTTGGCAAAGGCAACTCACGCGGTGAGTGGACACGGCGTCTGGAGTGGACTAGGAGGATCCGGGGTGCTCCTCTTTTGGAAGGGAGCAAGGGTCATTCTGGAGCAACCAGACCAGCAGTGTAAATTTTGTGGATCTTCGTCTAGGAGGTCACTAGCCAGCTGGCAAGTGACCAGACAACGCGTCAAGCAGCAATCGAGCAAAAAGGCTCCACACAGATCTCGTGGATGCTGGAGGGCTGGTCTTTGGTGCAGAAGCTGCTCGGGGCTGGGGCTTCTCAATCCCCAAAGCACTTACTCGAGGATGCCTCTGAAGTCGTGCTGGAAGCGAAGTGCAGTTTCTTCAAGATGGCCGGTCCCACGTGTCTCGTCACACCCACGGGTCTCAGCTGTGCTGCAGATGTGGGTAGAGGTCAGAGAGGTCTGGGAGTCTGTGTCTCGTCGGGCTCTGAAGTCTGGATCCGGCAGGAAGGATGACAAAGTGAACCGCCAGGACGCTTGATGGTGTCTGCAGTTGCAGGGTGGACACTCCTTGCCCACAAGGGAGATTCTTCAGCCTTCTGTGGAGCAGAACGTCGAAGTCCAGAGTTTCTTCTTGTAAAGTTGTTCAGGATAATCTAACTTGGAATGGGACCAGCTCCTACCTTTATCCTGCTAAAGGGGGCTGCACTAGTGACTAGGTCACTCCCATGGGTGGGACCAGGAAGGGGGGGTGGTTACACCCCCTATCCTCTGTCCGGTTTCGCGCCAGAGCTGGTGCTGGAGTGCCCCAGCAACTGGTTTGAACCGGTGTATGCACAGGGACACCTTGTGTGCCCCAGGCATGTCTCATTCCTTTCAGGCCTGTCCTACCTAATACACAAAATCCTGTCTGGGGTGGTGCTAGCACCTCCCAAGGCAGGAAACCCTTTGTCCAGGCCTCCCACGCTGGAAGGACTCACAGCAGCAGGAGGTCAGACTTGTGTCTGTGGCGGCAGCATCCATTTTGTGATGCTGAGGCTCGAGTTAACTTTAACCGGGGTTCACAGTTACATACATGTCATGTCCCTCTAAAAGGGTGGAATGCTACCCATCGCCAGAACTGGCGAGGGGGTAGTATTCCAACTCGTATGACACCTTACTCGACATGTTTTGATAATGCTATACCAAAGTTAGCAATAACCGCGAGGATTATAATGCACTTAAGAGTATATGGTATAACGTTATCATGAAACAGCTATAAGGACTTGGTTCTGCAAGTCTCAGACAGGCTCAGCTCATGCTAGAGCACCATGTCACATAATTCCAAGCACTCTGCCTTCAGGATTGATAAGGCCTGCCATAGGAGTGACTGATAGGAATATATGTGTCCATTTTGGGGTTAGGTATAGGTATACTATATCTACAGCAAAGGGTGATTACACCACCTTGCCCCAGCTGTCTTAGCAGCCAGTTTTGTCTGTTTAGATGGCCAGCCAGGGGTGGCATAATACATGCTTCAGCCCCTGGTAGGCCTTGGGTTCACCTATGCCCTGGGTACCTAAGGTACACTGTACAGGGGCTGATAAGGGGTCCCAATACCAATTGGTAAATGCACCTAAAGTACATGGATGTCAATTTAGAGAGAGAACAGCTAGGCTGTGGGTCTGATTAGCAGGCCCACAGCCAGGGAAAGTCGGAAACCAGTGAAGCAAAAAGCAAAAATCTGGGGTGACCATAGGATTGCAGACCCTACTCTCCTACAGAGTCTTCCTTTTGAATTTTAGACTCTGCATTGGTACCTACTTGTAGGTACTTAAATCACTCACATAACACAACAGATCTTTTTAGAGCTAGCCTACCTCTAAGCACTCTAAATTCTTATTTTACTCTATTGTTTTTCACTGTTTTTCCCCGTGTTACGCTCAGGGTACGCGTACAGGTAAACGCACATGTAAGTGTACATGTAAACGCGCCCTGAGCGTACTCCGTGAAATTTTAAAAAAATAATAGTTTTTTTGCTCTTCGTGGTCCTTCTAGGCCCCCTTAGAAAACCTAGGAGGTCAGGGGGTCTCTACCCTGCCCCCTTTTAATGTTTTCCCCTTTTGTGTTTCACCTCTTGTGTCTCCGGAACATTTGGAATGTTTACAAACACCCGAGAGCCAATCAGCTTTCTGCTCGCGCACTTCCGTGGCGCGCCGGGTGCGCTTACCGGTACGCGTACCCAAAGCGCTCGAAGCGCGCATATAGATATATACATTTTTTTAAAGTTAATTTTCATAAAAACCACTGGAGCGATTTCAACCAAATATGGAAAAGGCCCTACTGCGTACCAGTCCCTACCATTTTGCGAAGTTTGGTGTAATTCCGTTCAACGGTTCGGGCTGTAGCCGTGTCTAATCGTCCTATGGAAATTAACATGGGAAAACATATTTTGGGACCCCCCTTTTTTCTCGGCCCCGCTTCACGAATCCCCCCGACACTTTCAGGGAAGGAGCGGAACGTAACGGGCCATCTTCTTTGAGAATTTCACAAAGATTCATCCACCGACGTCAAAGTTATTCCCAATAGAATGTTGCGGATTTCCTATGGAAACTAGGTCCTAACTATAACTACCTATTGGCGACCGCCAATAGGTAATATATAAATATATATATATATATATATATATATATATATATATATATATATATACACACACAGAGTAGGGGATCACTCCCACACCACAAAGAAAACCCCTCAAACGATCACAGTCACTGGCTCACATCACAATGGCAATAACCACAGAACTCAATATATCACCTGATACATACACTGCCCACTTCTGTCCGGGAAAAGGCTTCACACAGCCAGGGATCAAAGCTAAGCAATCAGGGTTCAATCAATACGACATAGACACATGTGCCCTCACTCGGAATCCAAACTTCCGCCAGACCAGTTGAGGCTCCCCTTTTTAATACAAATCCAAACACAACGAAGCTTCTAGCAAGCCTCGCCCCCTCGTTCTCATGAGAGCCCCTACCAGCCTGCTCCAAGGCCACGGCATCGGTTGATCAGGCCTTTGCTATGGCTTAGAGACGGACCAGTCAGTAAAGTGCGAAAAACAGGAGGAAGAGCAAACATGCCCTCCCCACTTTGCAGCTATGTGCAAGCACAGAAAATAGTTTCAGTCATGAAAATGAAGTTAGTTAAGCCACGCACACAGAAAGGCCCAGAGCAAGATGGAATTGAAAAGCAAGATGGCATGAAAGCATGTCAAAGCTAATTAATAGTAAGCACTGCCATCAAGCAAGGTAAAGTCAGAAAACAGAATGACATTAAACCATGTCAAAGCCAATAGTAAGAACTCATAATTCTCACCAATGCACAAATGCGCACCTTCAAATGCACATCCCACACGCTCTACTCTTGGCAAGACTGTTCCACTTCGTAACAGCTCCCATTGAAAGACAGCAAAGTTATAGAACAGAAGAGAAGCAGGCATATGCAGGACCATCCTACATTAAGGGTAGGGTAAAATATTAAACTAAAATCAATTAAAATGGCGTTAGTTGGAGGTCATCATAGGGTGCCAGACTACAAAAGGGGCTCTTTCACTACAGTTATTTATTTATTTTTGAAAAGATTAGTGGAGAGATAGAGTGAAGGATTTAGATTTTTTTTCATCAAAGCAGTAGTGGGAGGCTTGGGATGAATAAAAAGGGATGTGTGGAGATTGGTGGCGACCGTTGACAGCTTTCGACCTTCTGCCAAAAATCTGTGATGTGTATTGGCAGCTTAGCGTCCCTTCACCAAGACAGTATACGCCAACCATTGGAATTAATTAGTGGCATAGTTTGTTGAGAAACAGGTTGATTCCTTATCTGCTCCTCTTTACCGTTTTTTTTATTTATACTAACCCTGGCCCAGAAAGGCTCTGCCTTGGGAACTTTGAAGGGTTATGTTTCTGCCAACTCTGCTTTTCTGCGGCTGCCAGATCAGCCTTCTTTCTTCAAGTCCCCTATTGTGAATAGGTTCCTTAAAGGTCTGCAGCACATGTCTCACCCAGCTCCCTTTGTTATGCCTCAATGGAACTGTAACTTGGTTCTTACTTTCTTAATGTGCACTCCCTTTGGGCTGCTTCATTTTCTTCTCTTTGGCTCCTCACCATCAAGACGGCCTTTCTGGGGGCAAGTACATCTGCCTAGAGGGTCAGTGAGCTAAAGGCATTGTCCTCTCAGCCTCCCTACATTTAGTTTTTCCCTGACAAACTGGTCCTTCAGACTTGAGCATCCTTCTTGCTGAAGGTGGTCACCCCATTCCATGCAGGCCAGTCCATCCATTATTTTATGCTTCGCCTCATCCCTCTAAGGAAGAGGATAGACTCCACCGGCTGGACCCAAATAGAGTATTGTCATTCTACCTTGATGGAACAAAACCATTCCGGGTGGACAGTCATCTCTTCTTGGGGTATGTCGGGCCAAGAAAGGAAAGGCTGTACGAAAATGAACCGTCTCCCAATGGATCAGGCTCTGCATTAAAATATGCAAAGCATTGGCCAAGAAACAACCTCCAGAACGTTTGTGTGCTCATTTCATCAGAGCAAAGGCTCTGACAACTGCATTAGCACATGGAGTCCCATTCTTGGACATCTGCCAGGCAGCAAAGTGTGCCTCTGCAGATATTCACTAAGCACTACTGCCTGGATAGTCAGGTCTTTCGGAATGGGCACTTTGCCTGGTCAGTCCTGCAGGACTTTTTTGTGTGAAATTGTTTCATCGACACAGATCCAGGGAGGTATTACTTGGGTATCTATTCTACAGGTAAGCAATCTATGTCTTGAAGTCTCTATCAGATGAACAAGTTACTTACCTTTTGTAATGCCTTACCTGGTAGAGACTCTATCTAGCCACAGATTCCTTACTGACTCACCCATCCTCCCTGTTCTGCAAACAGATTTCTAGGGAGAGGGTTGTTATCCTTTCAGGGCCCTCGTTTTACAAACCAGTGATCAGTGTTCTTCATGGCTCCTAGCATGGAAAGTTGCAAAACCGAAACTGTCATCAGTGCTCTGGGGTGGCGTCTATAAAGGAACTGTACATCACTTCCAGCACGGACGACGCCACGCGGAGCCCAGCGACAACACCTACCAGCACGCAGAGGTACTGCTCCCAAAAAATTTCATGATTCAGTCTGATGCCTGGGGTTGATTCTAAGGTAAGGAATCTGAAGCTAGATAGAGTCTCTACCAGATAAGTATTACAAAGGTAAGTAACTTGTTCTTCAGTTTCTAACTTTTAAACCTATCTCTAACTAGGGAGTTTCCAATCAGCCCTAGGTTTGTTTCACATCCTAGTTTCTCACTCTTGCCATCCTCTCATTTTTGCTGTCCAACATCAGCCGCAAAAAAAATTAAGATGAGTTAACTCTCGAGCCTCCATGGGTACTAATCAAACTTAAAATTCTTGTAATTTCCTGCTGTATTATCTTCATACCCACTAGATCTCCTCCAGACTAATCCAATACATCTACCAACATTGCACAGTATACAGTAACTGTTCTAACCCACCTGGGAACATATCATAGCGATGAAGTTGCTGCTGTATGGAGCAAGCCAGGGCTGGGCTAGGTGAAGAGGCAGGTCTTGAGTTTCTTGAAGAATTAAGGTACTGAGGAGGAGGCTCTGATGTGTAGTGGCATGTAGTTCCAGGCTTTAGGAGTAATGTAGAAGACATGACTACTGGATCAGGTTCTGCGTATGCGGGGGATAGGTTTTGGAAAGGGGGTGTGTGAGTAGGAGTCTGCCTGAGCAGAGGTGTCTGGTAGGTTTGTTGATGTTTATGTGGCTGTTGAGGTATGTGGAGTCAATGTTTTGTAAGGCTTTATATATGTGAATGGGGAGTTTGAAGAGTGCTTGTTTGTGGATAGGGAACTAGTTGAGCTCTTTCAAGTGCAGGGTGATGTGATTGCAGGGTGGGAGGCTGAGGGTTTGCCTGGCTGCTTAGTATTTTGTGGTCTGGGATCTTCTGGTTAGTTGAGCATTGATTTCAGCATAGAGTGTATTGCTGTAGTCCAGCTTGCTGGTGATGAGGGTGTAGGTGACGGTTCAGTGAGTGTTGATGGAGATTCAATTGAAGATCTTGTTGAGCATCTTGAATGTGTGGGAGCAGGACACCGAGACTACGTTTACTCTGTCAGTCATTGTAAATCTGTTGTTGATTACCTCTTTTTACGTGGTTTGCCGGGACGGGTGTGGGTCCGAGTTTGGCAAGCTACTAGATGGAGTCCAATAACGAGGTGTCTGCTAAAGATTACTACTTCTGTCTTATCTGTGTTGAGCTTGAGTCTGTTGGTTTCATCCATCTGGCTACTACGGTCATGCAGTCGGAGATATTGGTTTGGGTGTTTGGCAGACAGTAGTAACACTCACTATCTTTTTCCTCAAACAAATATGTATAAGCTCATCTGTGTTGATGACAGTAAATAGTTTGTTTTTGTTCCACATGCTATCCATCGGGTAAAACGGTGTAAGAGGAAAAACGTCACTACTTTTTCTCATTCACAAATTCTCTCCATGGAACAAAGTACACATATCAAGGGGCATATTTATCAAGGGTTTGCGTCGCGTTTGCAGCACCCAAAATAGTACATGTGAGACGAAACCCCTGAAATACGATTTTCAAGTCATGCAAATTTTGTATGGCTCTGAGTGGTCTGGTAAATAAGGTAAATGGCCAGTATTTGTAAAGCACAAACAATTACCCGAAGGTGTCAAGGCGCTGGGGCCGTCAGGAAGATTAAGCGAGCTATTCCCCAGAGTCACATGGTACTGGGCTGATCTGCCGCCAGTGATTGAACCGTGAGCCTCCGGGTTCCAGAGTCAGCCGCCCTGGCCGCTGTGCCATACCTCTTCCACGATGCAACGCTACGCAAATTGCTGCTTTGCTTTACTCTGCCCCAGGGAGGCATTCCATGGGAGTTGCATGGGTATTCCGACATAACTCCCATGAATTTTGACACATTTCCATATCTACCATTACTGACAGACCTGGGAATGCACCAAAATGTTACGCCTTCCCAGGGGATGCATAACGAGGAGAAATATCTTTATTTCTCCTTGTTATTTCGTCTTCCTATGTGTGCTGCATCCTGCAGCACATTTAGAAAGAGGAATATGTCTTGTGGATTGTTTTTGCGCAGGAAGGTATCCCTTCTTGCACAAAAACAATCTTGAATGCAACACGGGCATCCTTGCACCATGGTGCAAGAGGGCCTCCGTTCGTGTTATGCAGCCCATTGTGCACCAGCCCTGGATAAAAGGCGGGAATGAGCTGTATTGTGTTAAACACTGTGACACAGCGAAGCAAGGTGACTTGCTGCGCTGCGTTACTTTTTAATAAATTGGTCCCCAAATGTATTATGATGTGTTTAAGCTACATGCTTCATCACTCTTCACTAGTTGTGTTGTACTTTACGCAGGACTATGGTGGCCAACATGACCCAAATACCTTCCAATATCATTTACTGAAAGAATCCTTTTTGTTAATAGGCTTAATATTCTATGTGGATTATTATGGCCTTAGGATATACAAAAGAAAAAGATATGACATTTGGCTTAAAAACGTGGCTGGAATCCCCTAGTACTTCCACACACGTTGGCATTAACCACCAGAGTGTGTGAAAAGTCAAAATCTTAAATTACACGCCTCCACTAACTTTACCACCCACTAAGCAACCACATAGCATAAGCATACATATTTCACCTAAAGTAAAAAAACTGTCCTTACGCGTTACCTTTTACACACTCTTCTCTTAGCAATCTTCCAGCAAGAAACCGAAACAGCACAGGAAAAACTGATTGAAGGAGCATTCATGTTATTTCTAAACTGCTCAGTTCACCCAGCCCTATATTACTAAAAAGCTGTGCCAGTGGGAAGAAACACTGTGGGGCACATTTATCAAAAAAATCACGCAGCAGAGAGAGCCACCTTGCTACGCTGCGTGATAGGAAAAGGGCAGGAATACTCTGTACTTAACATTATACAAGGCATTCCTGTCTTTTCCTTGCGCTGGCGTACATTCTGCTGCCTAGCGCCAAAGCAGGCACCCTTGCACAATGGTGCAAGGCTTCCTTCTTGGCGATACGCAGCAAATTGTGCACCAGTGTAGGGGGAAAGGACAGGAATGCACCATATTTCATAACTAAGGTGCATTTCTGCCCTTTCATTTTGGCGTAGGGCAGCACTGCAGGAAGACTTGCGGTGCTGCCCTACGGCAATTCCTCATAAATGAGGTCCTATGTTTAAGTGGATGTAAGCAATGTGAATAGCCATTGTGCAATCCCTCAAAGTAAAGCAAACCAGTGAGTAAAGTTGGCTCACCCATTGTCGTGGGTGCTGTGGTTGGTAGAAGCGATAGTTCAACAGACTAATATGTAAAGTCTGCTGATCAAAAAACTCCTCTAATCATGTACATTATGGAGCTTGGGCCGCCAGTGCGTCACTTTCTTTGATGGTCCAGCAGCGCAAGCCTCTCAATCATATCTAAGAGGAGACACAAAGCCACCCTGCGTGGCTTTGCATGGCCTCATATCAATCAATCAGGAATTTGTAGAGTGTACTACTCACCCGTGAGGGTCTCTAGGCACTGGGGGTGGGTCGATTGGGCCGCTCCCGTCATCTGAAAAGCCAGGTCTTGAGGCTCTTCATGAATGCTTGCAGTGTGGAGCTTCTTCTGATGTTGAGGGGGAGTTTGTTCCATGTCTTCGCCGTGATGTAGGAGAAAGATCTGCCTCCTTTTCAGGCTCTGTGGTTGAGGGGGATTTCGGCTACGGCTATGTCAGCAAAGCAGCGGTTTCTTGTGGGGGCATAGAAGGAGATTCTTTTGTTGAGGTATTGGGGTCCGGTGTTGTGGAGGGATTTCTAGGCATGTGTGGGCAGCTTGAAGTTCACCTTTTTTGACAGGGAGCCAGTGGAGCTCTGGTAGGTAACAGAAAAACAGCTAAATAGGGTTGAGAGAAATTTCAGATAACGGTGCTCTGCCTGAAGTAAACGTTACAACCTGTAAGGAGAAGAGTTCAGACGCGTGGTGCGTTCAGAGCGAACGGAAAACCCTAAAACCGTTCAAGACAATCGAGGATTATCATAAACTTGAAACAACTACGCTCTCGCAACCACAAAACAGTGTGACAATTAAGACAAAAGTGACCAAAAAGTAACAGAAAGCAGCAGATCTCTGTGTTCGTGTTCTATTTTCAAAAGGATGTTTATTTGGATCCACAATCAGCCACAATCAGCCGACACGTGTTTCATCGTGTTGAAGTGGAGTCAACACGACTCTTCAGGGCTGGTAAAATTCCAGGTATTGTTTCGTCGTTGGAAAATTATTGTGAGCGAGTGGATCGATATATCCTGAAAGAATAATTGACGGGTATGTCAATATATGATTGGCGTAGAGAACCCTGGTGACGGGTTAGAAGTTTAAGTAATCACAACGCTGTATCGGACTATTACAATGCTGCTCGTTTATCCCTCCTCAATACCTGGAATTTTAAACATCCTTTTGAAAATAGAACACGAACACAGAGATCTGCTGCTTTCTGTTACTTTTTGGAGCTCTGGTAGGTGTTGGGTGATGTGGTCTTGACTTGGGATACTGAGGATGAGTATGGCTGCGTCGTTCTGGATGGTCTTTAGCTTGAGGAGTAGAGGTTTGTTAATTCCGGTGTAGAGGGCATTCCTGTAGTCTAGCCTGCTGGTGATGCATGCATGGTCTTCCTGGATTTGGGGGGATCCATTTGAAGGTCTTGCAGAGTATGCAAAGGGTGTTAAAGCATGTGGAGGATACAGTGTTGATCTGTCGGTTCATGGTGAGGTAGGAGGCGAGTATGATGCCGAGGTTGCAGGCATGGGCCGTGGGTGTGGGAGCGTGCCGAGGGCGGGGGGCCACCAGGTGTCATCCGATGCAGAGGGGATGGATCCGAGGATGAGGACTTCCTTTTTCTCCGAGTTAAGCACCAGGCAGCTGCTGCTCATCCAGGTTGCGACGTCCTTAATTCCTTCCTGGAAGTTGTGCCTGGTGATATTGGGTTCCTTGGTGAGGCAGAGGATGAGCTGGGTGTCGTCGGCGTAGGATACTATGCTGAGTCTGTGTTTTCTGATGATTGGTGCGAGAGGGCTATGTAGATGTTGAAGAACGTGGGGCTGAGGGAGGATCCTTGGAGTACTCTTCATATGATCTCTGTGGTTCGGAGAGGAAGGGCAGGAGTCTAATTCTTTGAGTTTGGCAGGTGAGGAAGGAGCAGATTCAGTCTAGGGCAGTTCCCTGTATGCAGGCATTGTGAAGTCGGCTAGTGAGCAGTGGCTGCTGAGAGGTCTAGTAGAATGAGAGCTGCAGTGTGACCTTGGTTGAGGAGTGTGCAGATGTCGTCCGTGGCGGCTAGGATGGCAGTCTCTGTGCTGTGGTTGCTGCGGAAGCTGGATTGAGATGTGTTGAAGATGTAGGTGGATTCTATGAAGTTCGTTAGCTGGATGTTGACTATCTTCTCGGTGACTTTGGTGGTAAAGTGGAGGAGGGAGATGCGCCTGTAGTTCTTGAGATCCGTCAGGTCTGCGGAGGGCTTCTTGAGGAGGAGTTTGACTTCTGTGCATGTCCAGTCATCGGAGAACGTGCTTGTTTTGACAGTGCAGTTGATCGTCCCTCGTAGTTCTAGTTCTAGTGCGATGGCGGAGGTAGCCCTGTACAAGATGTGGAGTGGGCAGGGGTCAGTGGGTGCTCTGTAGTGTATGCTCCTCATGGTCTTTCCGGTGTCTTCTGTGGTGAGGATGGCTGGCTTAGTGGAGTTGCTGGTGGAAGGTGCGTCGGTGCCTTGGTCATGTTTGTCGCAGTTCTCATAAGGTGCCCTGATCTTGTGGTGGAATAAGGAGCCGAGTTTATTGCAGAGGTCCTGGGAGGGAGGGATATCAGAGGTTTCGCTGGGGGGTCTAGTGAATTCTTGTATGATGTTGAAGAGTTCCTTGGAGTTGCTTGAGTTGGAGAGGATTCTGTTCTGGATGAAGTTCCACTTCGTAGACATGATGAGTTGTTGGTGTGCTGTTGTGGCGGTTCTGTTGGCGGTGCATGCTTCTGGGGTTTTGCTGTTCCTCCAAGTTTTCTCGAGTTGTGGCCACAAGCGCTTGGATTCTTGGATGTCCGGGGTGAACCTGGTGGCTTTCGGGTGTGTTGTCTGTCGGAGTTCTGGAGAGGTGAGAGCGTGTTGACGCAGTTGGCGATCCATTTGTGGAGTTTGTTGGCAGCAGAGCTGGCGCTGGTCGTGGTGGGGGGAGGAGTGCGGTTGAGGGCATAGGCGAGGTGCTCTTTGGTTATCTTGCTCCAGTTTCTGCACGGAGTGTGGTGTTGGCTTGTGTGTGGTAGATTTCGCAAAGAAGAAGTGGACGCAGTGCTGGTCCGGCCAGAAGGGTTGCGTGGTGTGACTGAAGCGAATGTTGATTCTTCTGCCGAAGATGGGGTTGAGGGTGTGTCATGCCTTGTGGGTGGGGGTGGTGACGAGTTGCTTCAGACCGACGTTGGCGAGGTTGTCTAGAAGGGCGGTGGTGTTGGGGTCGCTGAGGTTGTCGAAAGGAAATTCAGGGCGCCGAGCAGTACGTAGTCCGTAGAGGCGAGGGCGCGGGGCACAATGTGGTCTGCGATGGTGTTGGTGAATGGGGCGCGGGGTCCAGGAGGTCTGTAGGCAAGAGTTCTGGAAGTGGATGTGTTCCATATGGAGTAAGACAAAGCAGCGCAAGTCATTGTGTTGCCTTAGTCTGTGTCAAGGAGGGGATCTATGGGTATTGCAGTGGATGTTCCCAAGCAACACCCATGGATTTTGACGCCCTCCCAAATTGACTCAATCACGTAAACCTGGGGTAGCGCCAAACCCTTATGCCTCCCCATACCAGGCGTAACGTGGAGAAATGTTTTTATTTTTCCACGTTTTTTTCTCTTTCTATCTGTGCTGCATTCTGCTGTACACATAGAAAGAGGAAACACTTCTCCGGATTGTTGTTGTGGAGGGATGTGCGCTGGGGGAAAGGACAGGAATGCACCGTATTTCATACATACGGTGCATTCCTGCCCTTTCATATTGGCAAAGGACAGCGCAGCGCAGCTATAAGACTAGCGGCGCTGCCCTCCGCCAATTCCTCATAAATGAACCCCTATGTGTACATATTTTTGGAAAACAATAGTCTGACAAGCTAAAGCGGTCTCAAAAGCCAGACCTAAACATGGAGCCCTCACGGTCCTGGGTGCAACGAAGTGAGGATGGTAATTTTACAGCATTAGTTGTCAATACTGTGAACTGACACCGTTCTTAATATCATAGAGCCAGGCATGTGGACGAAATATGCATGTTATGAGTGAGATATTGCAAATGTATAACTAACTGCAGCCTTTGACAGCTATTAGCTTTCTGAAGCCTCAATATATAATGTGCATTTTTACCAATTTCCAAACGAGCTCCCTTCAACAAGATCATTCTATGGTTTCCTGTCTGTTGCAGAAAAGGAAACGGACTGAGGTCCGTGCAACCTGCCCCATAGGCGTGACAAGGTATGCGAGAACGTCGGAGCCCAATTAAACAGGGTAAAATTAAATGACAACCAAACTCGTTTCCCATTTTGTAGAGACGAATGATACACAGTGGAGACAGAATGGGTTGTCTTGCAGAAGGAGACATGCTCAGGACTCAGAAAGATGGGGATTCTACGTTTTAGGTCGACACAGCTGGTCATTTTCTCTTCTAGAATAGACAGGGAGGGAGTAAATTATTGTGGTGAATGAAGATTGAGGAAAATATTGCGTGCTTTTTTGTAAGCTCGAAACGAGTTCGTTTTCGAGAGACACACACTGATTGACAGGTTAAGAAGTCCTGTAACTACAAATTTAGCAGGCGTGTAGAGAAAGATTATAGCCACAAGATGGCAACATAAGCTAAAAAAAGATAAATGAACACGTTACCGCGCCCGACTGGGGTAATAATAATAACTTCAGAAAAACCTAGTAAAACATACAACTATTTTTCAGCACGGATTTCTGAGGATCTGGGACGTCAGATAAACGAATACCCTGAAAAGGAAAAGGTATAATGTGAACACAGTCTCTTTTAATACCCAAATGGTGGCATAGAGGCCCATTTCCTTTCTTGCAATGGGGCCCAAGCTGGTGACATTTTAAAGTAGTGAGGCGTAAAGTTCATAATGAGTGGGGGGGGGTTGGAATTTTGCAAAAAGAGTGGGCAATTGGTGCTTTTTCAAGCATATTTGAGAAAACAAGAGGGTTAATAAATAAATAAAGAGACTTGATATGATAATGACATAGTTAGGTGCTTAGTCAGTATAACCACAGAACTTCATAATGACATAACCATGCTGAGTACCCCGCATAAGTTAATTCATAGTATGCTGGGAAAATCACATCAGAGAAAAATGATTGAAGAGGCTCCTTAGTATTTGAATGTTGGCAAATACATGTTAGGCAAAAATAACCATGCTCGAGTTCAGGTGATTATGCAGTTAGGAGGCCTTTAAATGTTATCTTTATCTTGTCACATGCACATGATTTGCTGGGGAGGTCAAAGACAGAGGTGAAATGTCAGGCAGTGTCTTCTGACAAATTGCTGCTTTTCTCTTCTGATTGACATTGATGTTTGCTCCGACTGCAAAGTGAGAGGATGTTGTAATGGGAAACAAATGTGTGACAATCTTGCTGCTTGTGCTAAAGGAGGTGTGAAACTGAGGAAAAGGCTGTATTATCAAAACATATTTGCAGCACAGTAAAATGTAATAAATGCCTTCAAATAAACTGTACATATGTTTCAAAATATATCAACTGTTAGGAAAAAAATAATTATCCGTTCAATTGACTGAAACATGGCAGATGCATTCGTAATGCTTGTAAAACCTTTGAACAATAGATACTCTGTGAGAACCAAGCTAATCTAGAACAGAGCACCAAACCAAAAGATGCAACCCAAAATAAGACGATCAAGAAATACTCTACTTTCTGGACTGTCTTGTAGCTACACTTCCAGAGAGTTACTGCCCCTCACAGCCCTCAGATCAAGGCAAGAGGAAAATCCAAAACTGAAGGTTTCATGTGTTTTGAACTAGTCTTTCCGGTTTCATGAATACAAACTATTGTAACCTTTGATTTACCAATCAACCATGTGCCACAAAAGAATAAAACCATTTAATGACAAACACCAAAAACATTACTGTTAGAACTGGCTATTTCTGGTAGGCTAAGGCTGACGCCAAAGCCAGGCAGAAACCACCATTCTAGTCAGGGCAAGGGAGTCACACGCCAAGATAACCCCTGCTCACCCCCTTGGTAGCTTGGCACGAGCAGTAAGGCTCGGAGGCAATGTGTAAAGCATTTGCGCCAGCACACAACAGCAACAACATCCTAGGCACACCACAAAAGGAACTCCACACCAGGTTATATTAAAATAACTTCTGTATTGTCAAAACACATCAGATAGAAATCACACATGTACATTGTGCCAACTGGCACGGCAATATTCACAAGGGATTATTTACAGGACAGTGCCACATAGGCCACTGTCAGAATCAACACTTTTAGAAATAGAAATACTGTCAGAAATTAGAATAAAAAGGATATAAAATAACAGTTGTAAATCACATCCAGTAACTACTGGGAACAGGTAAGTACCACCTACGCAACCCTAAACACCTTAGGAGAATGTCACGCAGGGGACCAGGACCTCACTAGGACTACCTGTACTGGAAAGAACAACCACCTAAGAATAAAATACATTTAGGGGTATTAGCAAGAACACATTACACATGATGCCTAAAACATTCAGAGGTGTAGGGAAAAAGGTAAACACATGATGTATAAAAACACATTCAGCGGTGTAAGGAAAGAAAACACATGATGCCTAAAACATTCAGAGGTGCAGGGAAGGAAGAACACATGATGCATAAACCAACACATTCAGAGGTGTAAAATCCAGGAAGACACATGATGCATAAAAACATTCAGAGGTGCCAGAACATAACTCAATAGCGCAAAAACACATGATGCATAAAAACATTCAGAGGTGTAAGATCAAGGTGCCTAATCATATTAAATGCATTACATTTCCTAGCACCACATCACATTGCACAAAACTCACATTAGGCAATTACCATCACATAGATAATCACATTGCGCCTAAATAAAGTCACATACCAGCCCCCATCTAATAAAGGGACTAAAGGAGCCCTGTGTCCAGAATGTCAGGGCGCGCTGCCAATGCAGCGCCAGTCAGGGGTGCGCCACCGGCGCAAACCTAAACGGTGCAGGTGCCCACTACTTGCTGGGCACCTGGGAACACTCACAAGGCCTAAACGGTGCAGCTGGCACTAAGTGCTGCGCAGCTGTAGCAGGCCTGGCACCACTGTGCCACCTCTGTCCCACACAGGGACTCTCTCTCCAATTGCGCCTAAACGGTGCAGCTGCCCACTAATTGCTGGGCAGCTGGAGACAAAACTGTGACAGGGCCCTCAGTAGCCCTTCAAGCACATTGCGCCCACTGCTGGAGCAACACAGGCTCTGACGCCAACATGCCCATCGTTGGAGCCACACAGGCTCTTAAAACACTTGTGTCCTCCAAGAGCCTCACTGGGCTCTACGATACGCAATACTCCTGAGCCTTTCTGGGGCTCTAAACACAATGTGGGCCCTGGAGCCTCGGGGCTCCTAATTAACCAATGCCCCCAGAGCCTTCTCAGGGCTCTACACACGATCTGGGCCGTCGTCGGAGTCCCTCCTCGGGGGACCCTAAAGGTCAAAATGCCATTGAGAGCCTCGGGCCCAAAGAAATGCCACTGAGCCTCTCAGGGCTCGGAAACCAACGGAAATGCCCCCGGGGCCCTTGTGGGCCAGACAGGAATGCGGCCTCGCTGGGGGAGCGGCCCGCTGCCGGTCGGGGTCGCTCTACCCTCCCAGCGCCCTTCAGGAGAATCGGCCCTCTGAGCCTGGATCGGCTCCCTAAACCAAGACGGCCCCACGAGCCTTGCACTCGAGGGGAGGGGCGGGCACCGGCACTGTGCCCTGACCCCCCTCTCCCTTCACGGACACTCACCGGGTCTCGGCTGCGAGGAGAGCAGCGCATCTCCTCACCTGCAGGCGGACTCTTGAACTCCTCTGGGCAGCGCGGGGCTCTCCTTCCAGAACGGAGCCCTGCCTGTCCCTTCCGCTGCCTCAGCTCTTCTCGTCCTGCCCTGCGAGGGCGGGACTTCCGGTTGACACCTTCGGCTTCCGGGTCGTCGCTGGCAGCGCGGTGGCCCGGCGGCTCCTTGCACAATCCTGGGTTGCGGCGGTGAAAACACGGGGCAATGCCGGGTGGGCACCGGCTTCAATTATCAATATAAATCGAGGTGGGCACTCGATTGGGGCAGAAAACCAGCACGCAGGCAAACGATGCCGGGTAGGCACCGGCCAAAGCGCTCCCCAGCGCTAGAATCAAATACAGTGACTCTGAGCGCTAGGGGCAAAGATAAAGCGCTCCTCAACGCTAGGGGGAAATAAAGCGCTCCAAAGCGCTAGCAGGGCAACAAATCAGCGCTCCCAAGCGCTAATGGAAATTTAAAGCGCTCCATGCTCTAAAATAGCAAATCAAGCGCTTCCAAGTGCTACAACAGCAAAATACAGCGTTCTTAGCGCTAAAGGCAGAAATAAAGCGCCACCAGGCACTAGGGGTGAAAGCAAAGCGCTCCCAGCGCTAGGGACAAGTAAAGGTCCATAAGTCCAGCAAAGTCCATCAGATATCCAGGGGCTGGGCAGGGCCCAGGGATTCCCCTGGGCCCAAGCAGCAGCACGCCCCTGGCAGGATTCAAGTCAGAAACAAGAACATTTTGGAAGGGGACACAGCCCCTTCTTATACAGAAAAAAGTCTTTGAAGTCTAAAGGGTGCAGGCAGTGTGATAACCAGCTAGAACTGGTTATAGGGAATTCCTTTCAGTATCAGGGACAGAGGTGACAGTCGCACAGCGGGGAGGTGGAGCCAGCATTGTGGCAGGCAGGCACAGCCTCATTCACTCCCAGGTGCTATCTCCTCCCACTTCCCTGGCAGCAGATGCAGCCTTTCATCCACGGGCTGCCTCAGACAACCTCCTGGGGGCTCCCCAGCCCCTGTCATCCTCAAACCAGACAGTCAATCCACAAGCAGGCCCAGACACTCCTGGGCCAGGCTCACCAGCCAATCACACGCCAACCACAGACTACACAAATATGCCAACTTCTAAAAGTGGCACTTCTAGACTAGACACAATCATGCCGCATACACCATTACGCAGCATTCAATCTCACAAGTTCGCACATATCAAACTCAACCCTGCACTCCCCACACATCAGGAACTACCATGGGCATACATATTCCCCATTCATTCCTATGGGAGGGCAGGTCACTCACCACACATACACAGAGGGCACAAGCACTTTACACTGTACCACAGTGAAAAAGTGCGCAAAGGCCTAAAATCACCAACACCAGGTTCCAGAAACAGGCTAGGAAAAAGCAAAAAAAAGTTTCGGGGTGAACCTGCCAAAAGGGCCAGGTCCAACAATTACTGTATGATGTTTTATGCCTGGAACAACAACACCCCTGACGTTGTGCATGTTATTACAACCACAGAAGGACAATTGTAATAAGCAAAGTCTAATAAAAGTTGCATTAATTATAACAGCTCTAATGACGTTCTTCACTGCCTGCCATCTAGACACACACTCAACTATTTTGCTAACCTCTGAAAACCACTCACAAACCACTCACATCACCGAACTTCATTTACATTTCACATCGTAACCACATTAAGTTCTAAATGGGTCATAAAAAGCTCTCCTAATAACAGCGTTATCGCCAATCTAAGTTAACGTGAATGTACAGATCTAGCTAGGATGATAGGCTGCATTGGAGCACCGGTTTCTGCAGGAGGAGCTGAACAAAAAGGACTGCTGCGCTGTGATTTTGTCAGTCATTAGTCTTCTTTGTGATTTTTAAAGGTGTCTAAAGGCAGGCGCGGGCAAACTTCACTAGTCTTGTTTTCTCCTGTGTATGTTTGGACTTGCAGAGCAGCCAATTTGTAAAAGGGAAAATGAAAACTACTGGCACCAGAATACGACGTGAGGACTGGGCGTAACACTCGCGCATAGAGCAACATACTTCTGGTTCTTTTGACCCAAGTGGTTTGCAGAAAGTAATGTGCCCTGCAACACAATCAGCACTGCACTGGGGATCTACAAGCACGTAGCCCCCCAGAATACCTTCTTGGACACCATCATCCGGAAATTCGAAGGACAAAGTAAGTACTGCACACACCTAGTTGTTTGCACCAATGCCGTATCTCATTATGGTAAGATAGCACAGTGGCCTAAGTCACTGACTGCTGTGAAGATGTGTAACACGTGTAAACATTGCCGCGAGTAGGCCTTGAGAATCTGCGATATATCTTGGTTTACTCAGTTGACCGATATTCTCTGCACCTGGATGACACGCTTTACTTTCACTGTCTGTGCGTCATTGCCCTTGTTTATCAACACTGCTGCGAGCGCTTGGAAATGGTTTTGCATCACCATTAAGAGCTATATTTAAGTTAAAAAGCGCCATTATATTTAGTGTGAAAGCATCAAACTAAGGCACTTTTCTAGTCTATTTGCGAACTTGCTGTTTAAACGTTTATATTTATGGCGCCATGAAATAATAAGACAGCGACAGACAGCACTGGAATATATACATCACGGCCCTTGTCCCTATCCCGGCCGAGGTTTTCTTGTCGCCATGTTTGTTGGCCGGGGAGATGGATCGGGGACAGCACAAGCATTACACACCTGGGTGGGCGCCATTTACAAAAGAAAAGCACGCGCTACACCTTCCTTGACACATACCTTAGTGAGTGACTCCGCCAGAGAAGTGGGAAGCACCAGGCCGTCCGGACCGTCCGTAGTAGCAGTCAGGCACTGGCCAGTCCCGCAGTCCACTCTACTGGTCCTGACTCTCAGACTGACTGAGTCACTTCTACTTTCACTTTAGTTGTGGCACTGGCAGCACTGTCTGGTGCGCCACGCGCGAAATGGCCAATCACCTCCACATGGCTGGATATAGCCATATGTGATTGGCCATACAGTGCGGGCCGAATGCAGAGCAGCCAAAACCCACGCGCCGCAACATCCTGCTGCAGCAGCCAATCCTGAAAAGCGCCACTGCGCCAGGATTGGCTACAAGCAGGTACTATTCTGCCCATAATGAGGCCAAGGCCCCGGGTCCCTGCCACAGTCTCTGAGTGCTATTAGGGGGGTGAAGGGGAGTGTACCAGTCTACGCATGCGCGGCCCAGTCGAAAGAATTAGTACTCCGGGATTTCACATGAGCAGGCCGCTCGCTGCTTCTACGCTATATTATTTTGGTTGCCTGTTACTCTCTGCCTCAGCCCCGCCCCCCATGGCCCACTTCCTTGTGAGATTCCCGATTCTGTTGGGCTTGTCGCGGGGAGGTAGCGCGCAGTGCGGGAGCCTGAGTCACTGCGCGCCGCTCAGATTTAATTAATTTTTCAAATCCTTTTTAATTCTTGGCAAGTTGGCAGTGCGGTCGTCCAGCTAGTGGGGCAACGCCCCAATGGATGCACCGCCACTGGCGGTCGGAATGCGACCGCGGCGGACGGTCTTCCTGACCCACCAGCCATCCTAATCTGGCGGTGTGTTTTTGTTGTCTCCGCAGCGGTGAATCCGCATCGTCCGGGCCAGCGGTGGCTTCCGCCGGCCTGGAGGATGCGGATTCACCGCGATCCTAATCGGTCCCCAAGTTAGCAAGGAGCTGCTAGGAGCCACCAAGTACAACACAGAACACATACATCCTTCCCCCCCACATAAAAACGTACCAGATGCAAAGCTACCAACCGCAGCAGAAATAGGAACCCGGACATCCTCCAACGAGAACACTAGCAAACAGACAGAGCAGAAGCCCCCTGGCCAAACAAACAACCCATTACCCAGTTACCTACCCGAACTGGTAAATAAAGGCCAAAGCGACCGACAAGTTTTCAACAACGCAACTGGCCCTGGAGGTCGTAAAGCAGGCACCAGAGGAGCCTGCCATAGCCAACACAGAGGTTACAACTATCGACTTCCAGGAAAAATGCACCTGCCACAACATCGAAGCCACTACCCACGAACCAACGAGGAACCCCTGGAAACCGAGCATCACCAAAGCAGTTAGTGGACAGACCAAGGAGCAGCCTCAGGGGACGAGTTTCAATTGCGATGCCACAACAACCAAAACACAACCCCCACACGGGCCAACCAAAATGAGCTATATAGACATCAGCAAACACTGTCCCCTGGGAAAACAGAGTCGGACATAATCCTCTTCATTCCTGAATTCAAATCTAGAGTAAGAGTGGACACCCTAAACAGGGGCAACATCTTAAAGCTAATCAACTCAATCGACAAATTAGAAAACATCAACACAACAGATTTGCTTACAGTTGAATTTCATCCAGCCCCTTATCCACATGGTAATGAAACAACAAAGACCACATGGATAACAAACGATGTAGCAAACTCGATTCTGGAGGAATCACTCAGATTCTCCCAGTGGGGAGTAAAGCTCAAAGTAGGAAAAAGGCCAGCCTATCCTACCCTGCTCCTTGAAGAAAGTAAACAAGAACACCTTCAAACAGCAAAATCAATACTGAAAGGAGCACGTAGCTACTCCCCAGGACCTGATAAATATCCACCACATCTGCAACACCAAACTACCTACCAACTCGAACCAAGCAGAACAAGAATAACACGTACCATACCTACAGGTGATACCAACTGACAAAGAGCATCAGCCTTAATCTCCATCTCTGCTGTCCCCCTCAAAATCAAAATATGTACTTGGAATATTAACGGTCTCTCAGACAAACTGGAAGACCCCGAAATATCAAATTACTTAAAATCATTTGACCTGATCCTACTCACGGAAACCTGGGAAGCAAATGACATACCACTACAAGGCTACACAACCCAAATCGCTCCGGCAACCAGAGGCTCCCTGTACGGCCACAGCTCAGGCGGCCTGGCGGCCTTCGCCTCAATATCAACTATTGGAACAATGGAAGAAATAAGAGCAAGCATTACTTCTCCAAACGCGATACAGGCATTAGCAATAACAACCACAAACAACCAGGTCACCAAACAGTTATATATCATAAACACATACATACATCCGAAGCACAGACAATCGGGGTCAAGGGAACTCGTCAAAGAACTGGCAAGACTCATGGAGGATAGGGACATGGAGAACATACTCGTGGCAGGAGACTTCAACCTCTACCTCTTTGGAGAAAAACCAATCGACGATATGACAAAAGAAATGGACATTGTGTGGGAAATCCCAAACCAATCCATTCCCCTTCTAAATAAACATACAAAAACCTCAACTCAGCTAGTGATAGACCTCGAGCAGTTAAACCTGAGAGTACTCAATGGACGATTTGCAGAGGATATCCCACCAGTACCAACATACTTCTCCTCAAGCACTTCCTCACATCTCGACTACATTCTCGCGACGCTACCATTGTTTGAAAAAATCAGCTCGTTCAAGGTAGGAGACAGCGCCCAAAGCGATCATCTGCCACGAGAAGTTCAACTAGGTCTGTCATGCGAGAACGAAGTAGCGGAAAGAAGATATATCGGCACAGAGCACACCTCTAACTATAGACGAATAAGGTGTAAGACTACCGAAGCTGAGGAACTATCAACCAGCGCAAAAACAATCATGCACCGGATATCTAGCTCATACACAAACCCACTAGATGCCTGGGAAGACTTTGCAACGGAACTCGGAGCAAAACATGCACAGAGCTAAATATCCAAAAAGGGAACACATTACGGACCACACACGGAAAAGTAACAACACCTGAGATAAAAATCATAAAACGAGAAATAAACCAGACTCTTAAGCAGCTCCGGAAAAAAAAAACAATGAAGTCCCTCAAAAGGAGCTCTGTATCTTAAAAGCACTGCTAAAAAAGAAGACCTGGGAAAGGAAAAGGCAACTGAATGAAGACCTCTGGATAAAAATTGTTCACAATCGAAATAGAAGAACAGCTCCAGTTTCTGGAAATTAATCCATAGCCTCCAACAGCCAGGTTACAAAGGCATCAACTCCAACATGGGACGAGTGAAAACACTACTGATTTTATGCTGCGGTGACAAGATCTGGTGGCAGTCACCTTGTGGGTACGCGATCAGCTGACGCGTTTTCCCTTTGTGCTAAGGTTGCAGGTACGCAATCTTGACTCAACCTGATGGTTTGATGTGAACCTCCCATGAAAACCTAATTTGGATCCCTAGCCCTGAAGAAGTTGCTAAAGATTGTTATAGCAACAAAACACGTTGGCTAATAATGAATAATTATGGTTCTACATGAGCCATTTTTAATGTGGGAAAGCTTACAACAAGGAATAAAAGATATTATAAGTAAGTAAGCTTTACTTTACCAATTTTTAAGTGGTGAGAATGATCTCTTTATATTCTCACAGGGTCCTTCTACATAGGCACTGTTATGGCATATCTTTAGGAAATAGAATCACATTTAGGTTATTTCTTGTTTATTTTTTTCACTGGGTCGAGTTTCTTCTTAACTTGTACACACATTTCTGTTTTTGGAAAGAAGGTAACCAATGATGAGAAGCGGGGTGTGCTGGTGAGTACCAGTCAGCTTTTCCCCCCTTGGTGTTGCAACCGTGAGGTGCCTTTTTTCCTTTCCACACTTTTTCTAGTATATGGGTGGACGGTTGATGGTAGTTTTTAATGTGAATTGGGATACACAACAGTAAAATAACCATATGGTAATGGTAGTAATTGTGGATGAGGTTCGAAAAAAGAAAAAAACCCTTTGCACTGGAAATAGCAAAGTATTCTGTGTATCTAAGTAGGGACAGCCACTCATTGATTGAATATATGTTGAGTGGGGGGCTGGTTGTCCTGGTATTCCCCTTGAAGCTCCTAGTGTAGTAGTGATCAACTCCAACATATCTGAATCCGACTGGGATAACTACCTATCAGCTCACTTCAACACAGTCAATCCAGACGCGCACAAGTCCAGAGGGGAAGACTGGTCAGATGGATTGTATCAGACCTCCGACAAGACCAACACACTTAACAACGAAGTGACTCACGTCCACACAAGGAAATCATCCTTGCTCTCCATCTCAACCTTGGACGAGGAATCAATAACAAGATTCAACTCTACTACAAATAGAAAGGAATACATACACCTAGAAATAGTGGACAGGATCAGAACACAAATTTCAAAAGGTAAACTTGAGGGGGCTCCCGGCCCTAAAGGGATCCCGCCAATATTATATATACAAGACGCTGTCTTTTGGAGCAACACCTTGGCACCACTCTTCCATGAAATAAGGGAATCAGCAAAAATACCAGCATCCTGGAGCGGCTCTATAATAAGCTCGATTTATTAAAAGGGCGGAAGGAATAACCCAAGCAGCTATCGCCTCATAGCCCTAATCGACACCGAGGCAAAGTATTATGCGGGCCTCATCCTGGAGGACCTAACATCTTGGGCAACCGCAAAGCGCATAATTCCAGCAACCCAAACCGGATTCCGCAGCGGCCAGGGTACTATGACAAACATCATGGCGCTAACTCTTCTGGCAGATGCGGCAAAAGCCACCAAGAGCTCACTATTTCTGTGCTTCATCGATTACAGCGCCGCGTTTGACCACGTAGACCGGCACAAACTCTGGCAGAAGCTGGATGGATGGGGAATTCCAGGCCCACTCTTACAACAGCTGGTAATGCTACACACTAACACCTGGGTTAAGATCAAACTGGGCTCCGGTAAGCACCTTTCAAGACAAATCATCACCAGCAAAGCATTGAAACAAGGTTGCGTCCTAGCCCCCATGCTGTTTAACCTCTTCCTCGCAGATCTCCCCGGCGAACTGGAGAAAGCCAAATCCCATGCCCCGCGGCTGGGCAACAGCACACTCTCAAACCTCATATACGCAGATGACCTTGTCCTCATCAGCCGGTCCCCCATCGGCCTCCAACATCTTCTGGACAACACCAATGAATTCTCCACAACTAACTCATTAACGATTAACTTAAACAAAACAAAAGTCATGACAATGAATTACCACACAAAACGGAAACTTGCATGGTTTCTGGACGGACAGAGGTTAGACCAGGTAGCCTCTTACAAATACCTAGGCGTTCTAATAGACGGCAGTGGTTCTTTTAAACACCAACTAGAGGCCATCCGTCGGAAGGGCACGACATTCCATCTGTCAATAAAGCCACTGCAGAAAGCTCTCCCAGACCGGTCATTGTGCCCCCTCCTGCAGGTGATAAGAGCGCGCTTACAGCCCATGCTCACCTATGGCAGTGAATCCATGCAAGGTAAAGACCCAACGACATTAGACAACACCATTAGTCGAGTATACAGGGCAATATTCCGTCTACCCACCTACACATCGCCCACTCAAATCCGTCTCAATTCGGACTACAGAAACAAACGGTGGAGAGAAGAGGCGCAGACATAAAAAGCTGGCGGAAAATGAGAGACGCCGACCACGGATCCTTAAATGCCCAACTCTGGACTGAACTGTCCATTAGCGATAACTCACCTGCAAGGAATTATTTAATGGAATCACTGGAGACCTTAGGACTAACAAACCTCTGGGAGTCATCGACAGACCTTGGCACCTTTAAAAAAAGGGGTATCAAAAGTCACCAAGATGATTTCATCTATAGAGGACAAAGACACCTTGGCTAAGAGAGCCCATGGATGGGTAGTGTTGAAAGGCTACAACGCTCTTAAGCCACAAGAGTACCTAACAACGGGCCTCACACAGAAAACAAAAAACAAGTTTCTTAATATGCGCTTTGGCAACATACCCATACTACCCCACCTGGCACCCTGAAAAAGGGAAAGTTCAGCAAACTGCTGCCGACTCTGTTCATCTGGAAAAGAGGACCTCATACATATTATTTGTATCTGTACAAATCTCTTGGACATAAGGCGTTCCCTACTTCGGGCCCTATGGAACCAGATGGGCATAACAAGTTGCAGGCAGGCTGTGATGCAATGTTTTAATCCAGAAGAAATCCAGCTAAACTGTAGATTAATTACATTTTTCGAGATAGTGGCTAGTGGACTAACGAAACAGTCACTGGGCTTACCCGAAGCACCAGCCAAGCCAAAGGCGTGCTAACCTCCTCGGAGAACTCTGTCCCATAACTCTGTAAGAACTTTGTCTCCCTAATCCTCATGGCCTTTATTAAATTCAAATCGTGACTCATAAGATTTTAATTGCGAGCCTACTGCTCTTTTTATGTTTCACATGCAACTACGGTTTTCTTTTATACATTTGTATGTTTTAAATTGTGAGTTTTTATTAACTGTACAATAAACAAACCTTTAAACCCTGAATACCAGAAGCTGGTGTGTTGATCTGCTGACGCTGATCTTGCTTGCCCTGATGTGGGATCTTTTCCTTTTTGTTTCTACCTCAGACCATACTGTTGGAGTGGGACTGGAAAAGCCTGTGCTCTGTATAGACTGTTTCCCCGAAACTAAGCTGGGATGCTTGGTCAAGTTCCCTTCCTCTTAAGCTGATGCTTTTGCTGGTTCTAAAAGACCCTGGGCCTCATTCATGAGAAGTGACGCATTGCTGCGTGAAAGCAGCGATGCATCACTTCTCAGTGCACCCTCCTTGCGACATGATGGATGCGTCATATTTACTGTATGATGCATCATGTCGCAAGGAGTTACAGATACGTCACTATTTCTGACGCATCTATAGGCGCAAAAGTGACACATTGCTGGAGTGTGTCACAAAAGTGACGCAACTCCAGCAAAGTGTCCTTTCACATGGGGCAAGCCCAATGTGAAAGGGCCTGCATCAGTCTTACGCCTACTGTGAAGCAGGCGTAAGTTTTTGACGAATTTGCACCCTAGAAGTGGCGCAGTGAAATCTCGTAGATTTCACTGCGTCACTTCTCAAAGGCTTACTTACATGGAAACACCCACCCTCCATACATTATACCTGACGCAGGTATAATGTAGCGCAGGGAATTACAAAGTGACGCATCTTCTTAAAAGCGTCACCAGGAGGCATGTTTAACGCCACCAATGCGTCACAAAAAGTGACGCAACGGAAACGCAAAACTGTCGCAAGGCCCCATAAATAAGGCCCTCTGAGCCTAGCTGGTGTCTGAAGTCCTGATACACCTTGTCTTGGATCTTACCCAGCAGAGAACAGCCCAGCCATGGAGAGTTGATATTCCTTGAGGCCAATAAATGAAGCTTGCAGGTGTCCTCATATGCTGAAAGTCTTAAACCTTGACAGGATCCCTTTCAAGTGATAATTTATTTTAGATCGGTCCTTTGAGTATTGCCTACATGGGCTTTATGTTGTCTGTCGAAGTGTTTATCTTAGGATCATTTTGGTGTGCACCTTCGCTTTTGTAATCTTCGAAATATATTAGTCCTTTTTCCTTCTGCCATTTGTAATGTCTGGTGGCTGTTTTCATGTGATTTTGTTGGTACTGAAACGCCAGTTATGTTTTTTTTTATACAAAATATAGCGGACCTATGGTGTCTCTTAGAACCCTTGTCTTTCAGCAAAATAGATATTTGGAACTTTCAAAATCAAAGTAACGTTGAACGTTATGCTTCTGTGCAAAGCACTGCCTTCAATCTTTATGCTGTACTTGGAAAGCATTCCGATATTTAGACCTTGTTTAGGGCTGCTCATGGATTACAGTTTCAATAGACAAAATAAAGCTGTTGGGACAAAGTTGTTGGCGTGTAACTGCTTTTTGCAAAGTTAATAATCTTATATGTACGGTAGGCCCTAGAGCAAGTCAGACAGATACTTTCCGGATGTATTGTGTGCTTTTTTAAATTATTTTTGCCACCCTAGGCAGTGAAGCTTGAGTCCAAAAACTCTCTCTACTGTGCCTGCTCTATTGATTATCTTTTACAAGCATTGACAATGGCGGTAGGTCAATGTGAAGCATTCCGAGTAGATGGTATGGGAATGGATAGGTATTGGTGTTGAGGCAAAGAAGTTTAGAAAAATATTGGTGTACCTTAAAAGGCCAGGTGACAGTTGGAGTGCCAAGCCAGACCTAAAAATCCATTTAGGCTAATGACTGCCCTCCTCCCACCTGTGCTGCCAGAGAGAAACACCATAACTTTATCTAGTTATCTCATACCCTTTAATAGCAGCTCAATATCCCGTCTGTGCCCTTGAAAGTTCAAGCTCAGGCAGAAGGGTAAATTAACAAAATGATCATAGCTTAATGAAGGCCAAGCATTTTTAGGTTGAGCCTGGGCAGCGCATTCGCTGCTCTGTGAGGCATGCTGTATTGGAGAATGGAATAGAAGCCCAGCCTAGTCTCCGCCCACATTTGTCATTGGCTTATGTCATTGTCCTACGTAAATGCTGGCTTCTGATTCGTTAATAGGCCTGTTAGTCATTCCTTAGTACCGCCTTGTCTTCATTCGTGCTATTTATCAAAACATATAAATAAAAGGCATTGTCATTTACAATGCCAATAACTTAAACTCTTGTAAATGTAAGACCTGTTGCATTGCAAATGCTTGTTTTTTTGTGTGGAAGCACCCAACTTCTGCCTAATCGAAACATGTACTCATGGCTCCCAATATATGGGTGGAGCCAAAACACTCTCCTGGCGATTCTCACATAATTGTCTGATCGCTGCTCTGCCAAGCCAGACCATAAGAATAAGAACCAATCCCATGAAAATGTATTATTGTTCCACCCTATCCTGTGTAGAATGAAAAGGTCTCGAAATACAAACTGCTAATTTGTTCCTTAAAGTGAAATATGCCTTTGTTAAAGTGTCAGTCTCACTGACGCCCTGAAGCATGGTCATACTGATAGGCCTTTGGAACTTTTTTTAATATCATTTAAAAGTGGACCAGAAGAGCTAACTTTACTGGACATGAGGAGTGTCTTGTACTTTCCATTTAGTACTGGAAGAAAAATATTCTTGCCTTGGAAGACGATAACTCCCAGTTCCTGTGGGTGTTGACTTACTGACTGCTTCATGCTTTGCCAAGGCTGCCTCCAGAACTGCTCTGTTCAATCTACTAGAAAATGGTTCTGAGCCTTGGTTCATATGGCCGTTAATAGCATTTGTGCCCTTATGGTTCCTTTGGTGCTGCACCCAGCTGTTGATTATTTCCTTTGTGCAAAGTCACATGAGCGGTCTAGAAAATTCTGATCTTTGGTGGTTATGTTATGTGATAAATTGGTCAAAACCTTTCTGGGGCTGCATATGCTGTTGGGTGTCATCGCCTTTTCTTCCTCCTAGGGTCTGTTTCCTTATTTAAAGCAGCGGGAATCTGCAGTGATTAAACAATCTGGGGCCTCATTTATGAAAAGTGACGCATCGCTGCGTGAAAACAGCGATGCGTCACTTTTCACTGCGCACTCCTTGCGACACCAATGATGCGTCATATTTACAGTATGACGCATCATGGCCCAAGGAGTTACAGATACGTCAGTATTTCTGACGTATCTGTATGGCGCAAAAGTGACAACATGTACGATGGGACCCCCTCAAAAAAGCAAGATGTGGCCAAGGAACAGAGGGGAAGAGAGATACATGTAATGTAAAAGGTTGTTCCTTCAATGGCCATATTTTTCATTTATGTGAATACATCTATGTATAACAAAGGTAGGTGACAGAATTTTTTTTTTATTCTAAACAGGAATTATTTAAAAAAATATATATTTTATTTTTCTTTTTTTTAAATTCATATAAATACTATTTTAGATCAGAGATTACATAAAAAATACATCTATTCATTTCAAGAAGTCAGAGATAACACAAATAAGTCATAAGTATAAACAACAGGAAAGATACCCCTTGGTAACAACCATACCAATCAACATACTCGCGTACTAACAATCATACCACAATCAAACCACATACTCAGATAGAGAAAAGGAACTGGGTTGTAATTGGCAAGATCACAATGCTATCGTTATTGTTAGGGCCCCAAGATGTAATTTTCGGCCCTTGTAGCAGGTCTACGCGCGTTTCGGCGGCTCTAGGCCACCTTCATCAGGACCTTTTTCATCATGTTAGTGCAAGTACCAGGGGATAGTACAACTCTTGGGTATCCTATCACCTATGATTCTGTCGGTGAAGTCAAAGGTAGGATAGAGGCAGACTCACAGCATCAATAACACTGCTCACAGTGGAGACAAAAAGCGTCAGAACTTCAAGGCTTCATGTCAGAAGTTGGCAGGCACTGTGTCTCTTCTAAGTGGCGAGATAGTATTTGGAGATCCGTTTTATTAAATCTTCAGGATTTACACCTTTATATCTGATGTCGGGATATTAAGACTCAGATATGTACGTCCGGCGGGGGGACTAAATTCCGTTACTTCATAATCTTGTAGTTCGTAGTGACACGACGTAGCCCTCACCGTTGACAAAAAACCCCGACAAACCAAAAGTGACGCATTGCTGGAGTGTGTCACAAAAGGGACGCAACTCCAGCAATGTGTCCTTTCACATGGGGCAAGCCCCATGTGAAAGGGCCTGCGTCAGTCTTACACCTGCTGTGAGGCAGGCGTAAGAAATTGACGCATTTGTGTCCTAGAAGTGGCGCAGTGAAATCTTATAGATTTCACTGTGTCACTTCTATGACCCTTTCTTGCGTCAGAACGCCCCCCCCCTGCATACATGGGGCCTCATTTATGAGAAATGACGCATCGCTGCGTGAAAGCAGCGATGCGTCACTTCTCAGTGCACACTCCTTGCGACATGATTGATGCGTCATATTTATAATATGACGCATCATGTCGCAAGGAGTTACAGATACGTCAGTATTTCTGACGTATCTGTAGGCGCAAAAGTGACGCATTGCTGGAGTGTGTCACAAAAGTGACGCAACTCCAGCAATGCGTCCTTTCACATGGGGAAAGCCCCATGTGAAAGGGCTTGCGTCAGTCTTACGCCTGCTGTGAGGCAGGCGCAAGATTTTGACGCAACAGCGTCCTAAAAGTGACGCAGTGAAATCTCATAGATTTCACTGCGTCACTATTACGAGGCTTTTTGCGGGGGAACGCCCCCTCTGCATACATTATACCTGACGCATGTATAATGTAGCGCAGGGGTTTACAAAGTGTCACTTTGTAAATATGGTGCAACAAGGCACATTTTTTACGCTGCTGGTGCGTCACAAAAAGTGACGCACCGGCGGCATAAAAGTGACGCACACCCTCATAAATGAGGCCCCTGGTTTTTTGCACAATGAAGTGTCATCAGCATTGATTCTGCACACCACTTGCTGGATTACACCAGCGTGCCTGAAACTATTTGTGAGTAACAAATGACCGGAAATAAGATTGGTGGCGCTGATCCACCTGCCTCGATTAGCCTCAGCCAGTCTGTGCTCCTTGAGGTCTTTTCTTACTCCACTATTACCCCTCTTTAGTTAGGACTCCCAATCACAAATTTACTGTCTCTGCCCAAATCGTAAAAGGCTGAGAACTGTTTTTATCACATTTAATCTTTTTTCCTTATTCACAAGTTAATACATTTGCTTCTTTTTACATTTTCTTGCTGAAAATGTTGCTCCTTCATGCCTAAGTCAAGGTACAATGTGTTTTTTACAGGTTTGAAAGTCGTTGGCAGCTTATGCTTCAGCTGGTTTGAAAATGTTCATAGTTCATGGTAATGTGCACAACAGGAAATAGAATAATATGGAATTTAACCTTGTTCTTAACCATGACGTATTCTGGCTATTTAGAAACGAAGAGTAGTTAATTATGTTCGTTTATGTGTTTGAGATCTATTTAGTGCTCTGGAAGAGATTGACTACCAAGATGTGGTGAAAGCTTCATAGGGGCTTATTTACAAAACTTTTCGCCTGTGGTACTTCACTTTTTCACATATTAAGAGTGATGTTCAGGCGGTGCAAGGGGCTTGTAAGTAAGCCCCACAGATTTTTTGAAAATCAAAGGGGCTTATTTACGCGCTCCTGTGCATCATTTATTTAGACACACCCGCGGCGCAGAGTGCCTACCTATATTTACAAGGCCACTTATTGTGGCTTTTCATGGCTTTTCAACAATGGACTCCTTTCACACATTACTCAATATGAAAGGGGTGTTTCATGGGTGTTCCGACGCAACATCCATGGAACCTGACGCATTCCCACATTTTCAAGGATTTGTAAACCTGGGAATGCGTCAGATTCCTACGCCTCCCCAGGGAAGGTGTAAGAGAGGCGCAACGAGGGGAAATACCTTTATTTCTCCTCGTTTTTCTTATGCAGCACACATAGAAAGAGGAAAACGTATCTTGTGAATGTTTTTGTGCAGGAAGGTGTCCCTTCCTTCAAAAAAAACAGTCAACGCAAACAACCTTGCACCATGGTGCAAGGGTGCCTGCATTGGCGCATAGCAGTCCATTGTGCGCCAGCGCAGAGAAAAAGGACAGGAATGCGCCGTATCTTGAAGATACAGTGCATTACTGCCCTTTTCTTTTGACGCATGGCAGCGCATCAAGCAGGCTTGCTGCACTGCTGTGCACCAAATGTTGTAAATGGGGTCCGTACAATTTATTTTTCAGTTCACTCACAGTTCTTCCTTTCCTCTCCGTTAATCGCCCCTGCTGAATTAGCCTGTGCCTTTTGTTTTGGTTCATATTAAATGCAATCCTAGTTTGGTGCTGTTAAACCTCCTCGATTAACTTCACTCCCATTAATTAGTAGAAACAGCTAGACCTCTGAACTAACACAGCCAAGCTGGCCAGGTTGGTTTTTGTGTCCTCCTTCCCTGTGCACTGTAGTCCAAGCCTCGTCAACCGTAGTTACTGAAGCCGAATATCAAATCAATGCCATATGGATGACTAATTGGGCCGTATTACCCCCGATAATTAGTTGCCAGGACAAATATGGGACAATAGAAATGTAAAAGTAAACGGTTTAGTGTTCATTTAACTCTTGGGGCCCGATGTAGGTGGCCATTACCGGTCGGTAACGGCCGAATTCGGCCATTACCGACCGGTAAATGGGTCATTGAGATGTAGGGGACCTTCTTTTCAGAATTGGTAAATTTACCGAATCGGTAATTTTACCGATTCGGTAAATCTCACATGTAGGTGGCACTGCAAACAGTGCCACAGGCCTTTAGGAGTCGGTATTTTACCACCCAATCCAATTGGCCCTTAGGGCATGTATGTGTGCCACATGGCACACATGCCCGTAATTGGGGTGCCAGAGGGTGTCAAAGTGACACCCCCTGCACCCTTGCATAATTCGGTATTTACCGATTTGGTAAATACCGAATCGGTAATGGCCATTGATTCCTATGGGCTTCAATGCCCATAGGAATCAATGGGCATTACCGATTCGGTATTTACCGAAGCGGTAAATACCGATTCCTTACGATTCGGTAATTATAAAAATAAAATTACCTACATCTGCCCTCCTCTTTTTTTTTTACCACTTCTTAAATACCGATTCGGTATGAATCGGTATTTAAGAAGTGGTAAAAAAGATTTACCTACATCGGGCCTTTGGTCTTTAGACTAAAGAATGAAGTGGTAACATCTGCTTTGTCACATTCTACCCTTCATCAAGGCAGATGTATCTGCTGTAGGTGGGACACTTACAGATTCTTGGATTCACTATTCCTATTCTGTCTACACTGATGTAGCCGGAATACAGCTAATCAAAATAATAAATGCTGTAGACTAACATGCTTCTTAGACGAGCAGTTTAATTGACACGCTTGAGTTGTTTACCCAATTGGATTCAGGGCGCCACTTGTACATAGTATAGGACACCGCCAAGCCAAGCCTCTCCGATTGACCTGGTACGCTTTGCTGGGATGGGTGAGGCTACACAGGGACATCTATTGGTCACCTAGTGTAAGTGCACCATGCTATGTGCAACATGAACATCTATTGATATCCTGGTGTAACTTCACCATGCTAATAGCCACAGGAACATCTTGTATAAGTGCACACTGCTATTTGCCACAGGGACAACTATTGGTCACCTGGTGTAACTGTTCCATGCTATCTGCCACAGGGACATCCATTGCTCAACAGGTGTAACTGCACCATGCTAATAGCCACATTGCTCCACAGGTGTAAGTGTACCATTCTATGTGCCACAGGGGCATCTATTGATCACCAGGTGTCACTGCAACCTGCTATTGGCAACAGGGACATTTATTGGTCACATGGTGTAACTTCACCATCCTACTCGCCACAGGGACATCTATTGGTCACCTGTGTAACTGCAACATGCTACAGGGACATTTTTGGTCCCCTGGTGTAAGTTCAACATGCTATGTGCCACAGAAACATCTATTGGTCACCTAGTGTAACTGTACCCTGCTAATAGCCACATGAACATCTATTGGTCCCCTGCTGTAAGTGCACCATTATATGTACCACAGGGACATCTATAGATCACCTGGTGTCACTGGAACTTTATGTTGGCGACAGGGACATTTATTTGTCACCTGGTGTAACTGCTCTAAGCTATGTTCCACAGTGACATCTATTGGTCACCTGGTGTAACTGCACCATGCTATGTGGCACAGGGACATCTATTGGTATACTGGTATAAGTGCACCATGCTAATAGCCACAGGGACATCTATTGGTCCCCTAATACAAAACACCATGCTATGTGGCACAGGGACATCTATTGGTATACTGGTGTAACTGCACCACACTAATATCCACAGGGACTTCTATTGGTCCCCTGGTGTAAGTGTACCATGCAATGTACCACAGGGACATCTATTGGTGACTTGGTGTAACTCCACCATGTGTAGTGCCGCAGGGACATTTATTGGTCCCTTGGTGTAAGTGCACCATGCAATGTGTCACAGGAACATCTATTGGTCCCCTGGTGTAAGTGCACCATGCATAGTGCCGCAGGGACATCTATTGGTCCCCTGGTGTAAGTGCAACATGCATAGTGCCGCAGGGACAACTAATGGTCCCTTGGTGTAAGTGCACCATGCAATGTGTCACAGGAACATCTATTGGTCCCCTGGTGTAAGTGCACCATGATATGTGTCACAGTGCTATCTCTTGATCACCTGGTGTAACTGCAACATGCTATTGGCTACAGGGACATCTATTGGACCCCCAGTGTAAGTGCAACTTGCTATGTACCACAGGAACATCTATTGGTCACCTGGCATAACTGCACCATGTTAATACTCACAGGGGCAACTATTGGTCCCCTGGTGTAATTGCACCATGCTGTGTGATAGAAGTACATCCAGCGGCGGCTGGCTCAGGTAAGCGCAGTGAGGCGAGGCAGGGCGCAGCAGAGGGGGAGCCGATGGAATAGGTATAATTAAATAAATAAATAATACCTATTCCGTCGTACATTGGCTTTTACCCTGCCACGCCCTACCCCACCGCGCTTACCCTGAGCTGGCCGCCACTGAGTATATCTATTGGTCACCTGGTGTAACTACAAAAATCTATGTGCCACAGGGACATCTATTGGTATCCTGGTATAACTACAACAAGCTAATAGTCACAGGGACATCTGTTGGTTCCCTGGTTTGAGTGCAACATACTATGTATTGTATTGTATTGTAATTGCATTTGTATAGCGCTTCCTACCCCTGATGAGGCGTTGAAGTGCTTCTCGGCGAGTAGCACGCTAATCCGAGACCCATAGAGGATTAGTGTTGAATTAGTATAGTGAAACATGCAAGTAAATTTTAAGTGGTGGATGGATAGCAGAAGGATAGAAAAGGATAAAAGGTTTGTATTTATATAGCGCTTCTTACCCCTGATGGGGCGTTAAAGCGCTTTTTTTGGTGAGTAGCACGCTACTCCGGAAACCCATAAAGGATTAGTGGTGAATTAGTATGGTGAAAAATGAAAGTAATTTGAGTGGTGGATATTAGTCAGTTATTTGGAGTCAGAAAGATAGCGGAGGGATAGACGGGAAAGAAAGGTTTGCATTCATATAGCACCTGTTACCCCTGATGGGGTAGATGGGGTAGAATGCATGACGTTGACTAAGAGAGGAAGGGGAGCGAGTAACTATTTCAATAGATTCTTCTAGACAGTATGTTGGTACTTATATGTTTCACATGTACAGATGTACAGCATATGCTCATATGGATTCTATTATGCCCAACCTCATCAACATGAAAAGTACTCAAGTCAACATAGTCTTGGGTGAGCAAGGAAATGAGGCCCCCATCCTATTGTTAAAACAGTATAGGAACAGTTAGCTTATGGATAACAAGAGGGAAGGCTAGCGGAGAACAGCTGTGAGCATTTTAAGTAACCTGATTTGTGAGTATAAAGACCATTACACAAAGAGTCTACGGCACATATGCTGAGGGCCTGCAAAGCAGTGAGCAACCACCTTTAGTATTTAAGTTGCAATGTGGGTTTATTAAAACAACCTGGCTTGAGCTGTAAAGTGCTGACAACCTGCATTGAATGTATATGTTCCACTATAGGGAGCATATAAAGGGACTGCCTAGTAGAAGTATGGTCTTGTTTGTTCAGTCCTGCAGCCATTCACAGCTTCAATTTGGACTTACTCAAGTCTTGATGCATCTTTTGTTGAGAACCATCCATATAAGGTATTGCAATAGTCCAAGCAGGGGCTGATGGCTGCACCAGTCAGAAAGTCTCAATTAAGTTTCAACAATAAAGGTGGAATAGGCATCAATTTGCAAAGTTGAAAGAAACAACTGTCAGCTAGTGCTCTAATCTGGTGGGACAGCGTAACCTTGGAATCAAATATCACTCCTATTTTTTTTACTTTATCTGCCCCCACAAGCAATTCACCGAGGAGTGTACAGCGATTGTGTTCAACCAGCTTTGGTCTGCTGGTGTAAGTGCACCATGCTATGTACCACAGGGACATCTATTGATCACCTGGAGTAAATGGTCATTGCTATTTGCCACAGGGACAACTATTGGTTACCTGGTGTAACTGCACGATGCCAATAGCCATAGGACATCGTTTGGCCCTCTGGCATAGCTTTAGCATGCTAATAGCCACAGGAACATATATTAGTACCCTGGTGTAAGTGCACCATGCTATGTGCCACAGTGACATCTCTTGGTCACCTGGTGTAACTGCACCATTCTATGAGGAACAGGGACATCTATTGGTCCCCTGGTGTAAGTGCAACGTGGTACGTGCCATGGAGGCATCTATTGGTCACCTGGTGTAACTGCACCATGTTAATATCCAGCGGGAGATCTATTAGTCTGCAGGAGTGAGTGCATCATGTTATGTGCCACAGAGCCATCTATTGCTCACCTGGTGTAACTGCACCATGCTGTGTGCCACAGGGCCATCTATTGCTCACCTGGTGTAACTGCACCATGCTGTGTGCCACAGGGACATCAATTGATCAGCTGGTGTAACTGCACCATGCTAATAGCCACAGGGACATCTATTGTTCACCTGGAGTAACTGCGCCATGCTATGTGGAGTATGTGCCACAGGACATCTATTGGTAGCTCGTGTAAGTGCACCATGCACTTAACCACAGGATATCTATTGATCCCCTGGCGCAACTATTCATGCTAATAGCCATAGTGACATCTTTTGGTCCCCTGCTGTAAGTGCACCATGCTATATGCGACAAGGACATCTGTTAGTCACATGGTGTAACTGCACCATGTTAAAAGCCACACAACATTGATTGCTCTCATGACGTAACTGTACCATGCTAACAGGGACATATATTTGTCTCCTGGTGTATCTGCACCATGCTATGTGCCACAGAGACATCTATTGGTCACCTGGTGTAAGTGCACCATGATATGGGCCCCAGGGAAATCTATTAGTCACCTGATGTAACTGCACCATGCTATATGCCACAAGGACGTCTCTTGGTCCCATGGTGTAAATGTACCATACTAATATCCACAGGGACATCGATTGATCACCTGGAGTTGATGTTCATTGCTATGTGCCACAGGGACATCTATTGGTCACCTGGTGTAACTGTAACATTTGAATAGCCACAGGGAAATATATTGGTACCCTGGTGTAAGTGCACCATGTTATGTGGCACAGGGACACCTATTTGTCACCTGGTGTAACTGCACCAAGCTTATACCACATGGACACCAAATGGTCCCCTGGTGTAAGTGCACCATGTTATGTGCCACAGGGACATCTATTGATTACCTAGTGAAAGTGCACCATGCTATCCATGCCATGCCATTGCCCTCCGGGTGAGAGGCACCCTTCCCTGACAAAACATCATCTGATTTAACCTTTGGGTAATTACCCATGGTGGGATCCTTTTGTGAACTTATATCCCTAACAAAGAAGGTAACCCCTTTTTAAAAAATAGTGAATATTAATGGTGAATTCTTAGGTGCAGATGGGTTTGCATTCTCCCCGTGGTCAGTGAGGCAGTAGACCTCTGGGCTCTGATTCTGGGGCAAGGAACAAGACATCTTATCTAACTCTGCGATAACTTCAGAATGCCCAGTAACACAAGTTCCAGGGCACTCGTACGTGCCAGCTTGAGTTCCCATTTCTACCACCTCATGTGACACCACTTTCTCAGTACTGGTTTCACAGAAAGGCTTTGGTCAATGAACTAGGTTGTACTAGCTGATGTGTAACAAAGAGGTGAAGACACAGGGCGGAGCCCTGAGACATGACTAACTATAACCAGTTCTTCTTCTTTGACTGCATCGTTGGGCAACCCCATTTCCTACTATTTTGCCCCTTTGATCTTTAGAGAACATTGATAGTACGGTGGGGTAGGTTTTCAAAAGGGACAGGTGGGCTTGAGGCTTCTTTCGCCGGATAGTTTTTAACAGTTTGGGGGAGCTACTGCAACCAACTGTAGAGCCGACCATGTCCGAGGATGCGACCAAGCGACCAGACGTAGGCTCCTAGAAGGAATCCTTGGGTAAATGTCCACAGACGCCCACTTTCACTACTAGACCACAGATGTCACTGACGATACAATTGATGACCTCTACTCTCTACTTAAGAAGCTTTCTGAGGCGCTTTCCTTCTTCAAAATCCCACAGTGATTTTCAACATTAAGTTCAACTTCTATCACGGCAAGGGCTCTTCAAAATGCAGAGGAGGCATGGAGCTCAAAGGGGAGGACCAGGTGGACCAGAGAGGCATACAGTGAGCAACCCCTCACACTGAGGCGCAAACCACACCAACATAATGCTGGCCACTTCCGCACCACCAGGGAGAGGCTGCGGCCTTGGCCTTCCCAACACACCAAGCACAAAACACGTGTCAATGACCAAATGACAAAAGGCTCCCTAGTACTTACTTGAAGCTTGCTGCTCCCACTGCACCTTCTGTGAAACAGAGTCCTTCACCTATGAGGCAAGTGGTTTGTAGGAAGTGGCTCGTTAACAGCTCCAACTCCAGCTCCGGAGGGTTAAATCGGGGCTTCGGCAGCTTTGTTGAACCGGGAAACCTAGCAAGACTTCCCATTTGTGGTTGGCCAGCCGTTTTCAGCTTTCCCCTGCACTGCGGTCCTCTGCTCCATGCAACTCTCTGCGGTCGAGGGCGTAGACGTGGGCGTGGCTCCAGCTCCTGCTTCCTTGTTGCTTCTCGTATCTCCACTACAGGTCTTAAAGAATTTACTATAGCCCAAGAAAAGTTATGAAGGCGAAGGAGGTACCCTGGGGTGAGCAGGCGCAGGTATCGGCATGGGCTGCTTTTCCACTCTTCCCCACTCCTCTCCTACAACAGATCACCACAAGCTGAGTCCCAGTCTGACCCCTCCCCAAGCCAGATGAAAGTAGCTCCAAGGCTCGGAACACACCACAAGATACATGCAAGGTCCGTGTAGCTCGGGGGCTCAAAGGCTCTGGGGATCAACACGGGTCACAGTACCAGGGCACAACACTCGACACAGCCAACCGCTCTCTCCGTCTCTGTTCTGCTCCTCTGCTGAGTCTGGCATCTGATGTCACCAACCACTTGCTCGGAAAACTCGTTTTTTTATTTTAAACCCTTCAGTGCTTTGGACGGCCAAGGGCCGTCAAACGCACCAGTGTTCATGTGCTTAGGACAGCCCTGGCCGTCCTCGCACATTAGCTGGGGAAGAGCTTCCCCAGCTCCTGAGGCGGTTTGTTTGGTATTCCTGAAATGACGATCAGCGCGCACGTTGCTCTGATGTAATTTCAGTGAAACCGAAACTAAACTGAACCAAGTTTCGCTTTCTATGTGCTCAGGGGGGCTATCTCAGCCCCCTTAGCGCATAGAAAGTAAGGAGGGGTATTGTTGGAAAGGGGGGAATCTCCCCTTTCCAATGGTCCCTCTCCCTAGTGGATCCCTGCTTGGGGAACGCCCCAGGAGGGCGATCCCCAAGCTGGGATCCACCCACTAGGCACAAGGGAGCGGGAGCGGCCCATTGGACAAGGGCTTTTGCTCCCCCTATATTAATTAGGGTGAATTAAGTCTTTCTGCCCCTCGGGGGGAGGGGGGGGGCAGTAGCCGCCAGGGGCAGAAATCCCACTAGTAACCAGGGATTTTTCCCCAACGTGAATTAGTGGTGGGGTCTGCCCACTATGGGCATGCCAATGCCCCCACACCCCTGCCAAAAATGTACAGTCTATCTGCCCCCCCTGGGGGGCAGTAGCCCCCGATCTGCCACCCACCAGGGGGCGCAAAAAGCCCACTAGAGGCCAGTTTTTTTTCCCCACGTTGAATTTAGGGGTGAAAGCTGCCCAAGATGGGCATAGCAACGACCCCACCAATCCCCCCACAAAATTACAGTCTTTCTGCCCCCCTGTGGGGCATATGGTGGCAATAGCCCCCAATCTGCCCCCCGGGGGGGGGGGGGGGCAGAAAACCCACTCGATACCAGGGATTTTTTTTGTTCACAGCAATTAGGGGGGCTGCCCAAGATGAACATGCCAATGCCCCCACCCCCACAAAATGACAGTCTTTATGCCCCCCCCGGGGGCAGATGGGGCAGTAGCCCCCAATCTGCCTCCCTAGGGTGGGGTAGACAGCCCACTAGACACCAGGGATTTTTTTCATTGAATTTAGGGGTGGGGCTGCCCAAAATGGGCATGCCAATGCCCCCCCCCCCAAATCCCACAGTCTTTTTGCCCCCCCGGAGGCAGATGGGGCAATAGCCACTGATCTACCCCAGGGATTGTTTTTTTATATGTAGAGGTGGGGAGTGCCCAAAAAGGGCATGCCAATGCCTCCCCTGCCTCCCCTGCCTCCCCGCTCCCCCCCAAAGAAAATTGCTACAACCTTTCTGCCTCCCCCGGGAGGCAGATGGGGGCAATAGTCCCATTAGGAGCCAGGGATTTTGCGATTTTATTTAAACGTAGCGGCGCTTGGCTTGAGGTGTGTGTGGATGGTGCTTGGCTGGCGGTGTGCGTGGATGGCGCTTGGCTCGTGGTGTGTGTGGATGGTTGTGTGTGTGTGTACTGACTCTTTGCTGGTGGTGTGGCTTGCATAGATCCCCAGCGTTTTCTTACCCCCAGAATCCCCCACAAACCTCAAATTTACTTACAAAGTCAAATTTTCCTCACATTTATGTGTGGGTAAGTTGTAGGATCACTGTGCAGGCAGAAATGTCCTACTACCCGGCATTCTCCTTGGTCTCCCGAGAAAAATGATACCTCACTTGTGGGGATGTCTAAAGCTGCGTCAGCTGAAAAACGTATAAACCAACTGCCCTTTTAGACCCGCTTTGGGCCCCCCTCCATTTCCACACGTTTTTGGCCCTTCCTGTCATAGGCACTAGCCCCATCCACACAAGTAAGGTTTCATTTTTATCGGGAGACTGAGGGGAATACTGGGCAGTAGGAAATTTGTGCTGTGCAGTGGATCCATGCAGATTCCAGAACTTTCCTTCACAGAAATGTGAGGAAAATTTGTTTTTGGGACAAAGTTTGAGGTTTACAGGGGGATTCTGGGTAACGGAACCCAGGGAGAGCCAGTCAAGTCCCCATATCCTGGATTCCTCTGGGTGTCTAGTTTTAAAAATGTATAGGTTTGCTAGGTTTTCCTAGGTGCCTGCTGAGCTAGGGTTAAAAATCCACAGCTACACTGCAACAAAAAGGGTCTGTTTTCACTGTAAAAACGTGGTGTGTTCATGTTGCATTTTGGGCCGTTTAATGCCGCGGGCACTCAGTCTACCCACACAAGTGAGGTACCATTTTTATCGGGAGACTTAGGGGAACTCAGAATTCTAGAGCAACTGTTATTACCGATTGACTTTCTATGCATTTCTGCCTTCCTAATGTAAGACAATGTGTAAAAAAGAAGTCAGTTTGAAAAATGTCCTACAATTCACAGGCTGATATGGTTAACCACAATTTTGGAGATGTGCAAATATCTACTGTTTCTAAACTGTATATTTTGTTCCCATTTCGGAAATACAAAGGTGTCTTTGATACCTATTTTTCACTCTTTATATTTTACCAAATTACTTGCTTTATACCCAGTACACAATGCAAGATGCTGCTCAGTTATTGGCTCTTGGTTCTTTGGGTTCTTGGTGAACCTACAAGTCCTATATAGCCCCACAACCAGAAGGATCCAGCAGATGTAACGGTATATTGCTTTTTTCAAACATCTGTCATACTTCGAAGTTATAGGTAAAAACGTTGACACAAATGGCTGTTTTTTTCAACTGATTTTCATTTTTTCTTATTTTTAACTGTCAGTTTCTATAAAAACCTCGAAGAATCTACACAAATGACCCCTTGCTGAAATCAGAATTGTATCTATTTTTCAGAAATTATAGCTTTCTGGGATCCATTATTGCTTTCACACCCATTTCTACCACTAACTGAAAGGAGGTTGAAAGCACAAAAAGTAGCAAAAATAGGCTATGTCCCAGTAAAATGCCAAAACTGTGCAAAAAATGTTGGTTTTCTGACAAACGTCTGATTGTCCCTGATAGCTGGGAAGATGATGATTTCAGCACCACAAACCCTTTGTTGATACCATTTGCAAGGAAAAACCAGACGCTTTCTTCAGCAGCACTTTTTCTCAAAATTTCCCCCAAAAAACAAAATGTAGCTGTATTTTGGCTTATTTCTGGGTCCCCTCTAAGGAAATCCACAAACCCTGGTTATGTTTAAAATCCCTATGATGTTGGAAGAAAAGGGCACAAATTTGGCGTGGATACCTTATGTGGACAAAAAGTTATAGGGCCTAAGTGCGAAGTACCCCAAATAGCCAAAAAAAAGGCTTACGACAGAAGGGGAAAAAGGCCTAGCAGCGAAAGAATCAATACAATGACATTATTGTCCGAATACAGGATCTTGTGGCACTATGCTTATGAATCAAATACACCAGCACCATGCTAATGGCCACAATGAAATCTATTGGTTCCAAGGTGTAAGTGCACCCTGCTATGTGCCACAGGGACATCTATTGGTCACCTTGACTAACTGCACCGTGCTAATAGCCACAGGGACAACTATTGGCCCCTTGGTGTAAGTGCACCGTGCTATATGCCCCAGTGAGATCTATTGATCTACTGGTGTAAGTGCAATATGCTCTCTGTGCCACAGGATCATCAATTAGTCCCCTGGTGTAATTGTGCAATGCTTTGTGCCCGCAGGGACAACTATTGGTCAGCTGGTTTAAGTGGACCCTGCTATGTGCCACAGGGACATCTATTGGTCACCTGGTATAACTGCACCATGCTATGTGCCACAGTGACATCTGTTGGTCACCTGGTGTAACTGCATCAGGCTATGCGCCACAGGGACATCGCTTGGTGTCCTGGTGTAAATGCACCATGTTAATAGCCACAGGAATATCTATTAATCCCTGGTGTAAGTGCAACATGCTGTTGGCTACAGAGACATCTGTTGATCCCCTGGTGTAAGTGAACCATCTTATGTGCCACTGGGACATCTATTGGTCACCCTGTGTAGCTGCGCCGTGCCAATAGTCTCATGGACATATATTGGTATCCTGGTGTAACTGCAACACACTATTGGCTACAGAGAAATCTACTGGTCCCTGGTGTAAGTGCACCATGCTTTGTTAGAAAGGGACATCTATTGATATCCTGGTGTAACTGCACCATGCTAATAGCCACTGCGACATCTCTTGCTCCCCTGGTGTAAGTGCACTATGCTATGTGCCACTGGGACATCTATTGGTATCCTGGTATAACGGCACCCTGCTTATAGCCACAGGGACATCTATTGGCCCCCTGGTGTAAGTGCACCATGCTATGTGCCACAGGGAAATCTATTGATTACCTGGTTTAAGCGCAATGTGCCATTGGCTACAGGGCCATATTTAGTCCCCTTGTGTAAGTACACCATACTATGCTCCATCGTGACATCATCAGATCCGCCAAAAAGGCCTCCTTCAAAGACAGCCTAGACAACAATGCGCACAACAGCAAAGAGCTCTTCAACATCGTGAAGGAACTCTCCAACCCCAGCTCTAACACCAACGATGTCCCACCCTCGCAAGACCTGTGCGACTCGTTGGCCACCTTCTTCCACCGCAAGATCACAGACATCCATGACAGCTTCAACGCCACGACCGCCCCGATAACCACTGAGACCTCCGCCCCCACGACCACCATCCGCCTGCTCTCCTGGACCAACATTAACGACGACGACACCATCAAGATCATGAACACCATCCACTCCGGATCTCCGTCAGACCCATACCCACACCACATCTTCAACAAAGCCAGCACAGCCATCGCACCCCATCTCCGGAAAGTCATCAACACCTCCTTCGAGACAGCAACCTTCCCAGAGAGCTGGAAGATCTACGCCTTACTCAAGAAACCCAAGGCGGACCCCAAGAACTTCCGGCCCATCTCCCTGCTCCCGTTCCCGGCAAAGGTGATCGAGAAGACCGTCAACGAACAACTGACCTGCTACCTCGAGGAAAACAATATCCTGGACCCTTCCCAGTCTGGGTTCCGCAGCAACCACAGCACCAAGACTGCCCTCATCGCCGCCACAGATGACATCAAGTCCCTGCTTGGCAACGGAGAAACGATGGCCCTCATCCTCCTGGACCTGTCAGCCGCCTTCGACATGGTCTACCACCACACACTACGAACACGCCTCCACAATGCCGGGATCCAAGAGAAGGCCCTGGACTGGACCACCTCCTTCCTCTCCAGCAGAACACAGAGTGTCTGCCTTCCCCCCTTCCACTCCAAAGCCACTGAGATCATCTGCGGCATACCCCAGGGCTCATCCCTCAGCCCAACTCTGTTTAACATCTACATGGCACCGCTCGCCCAAGTCGCACGTCGGAACAACCTCAACATCATCTCTTACTCTGATGACACCCAGCTGATCCTCTCCCTCACCAAGTACCCCCACACTGCCAAAACCAACCTTTATGAAGGAATGAAGGCCGTAGCTGAATGGATGGGGAACAGCCAACAGAAGCTGAACTCCGACAAGACGGATACGGAGGTCCTCATCCTCGGATCCACCCCTTCGGCCTGGAACGACGTCTGGTGGCCGACTGCACTGGGAACCGTCCCAACACCCACCGACCACGCACGCAACCTAGGGGTCATCCTCGACTCCACCCTCTCCATGACTAAACAGGTCAACGCCGTCTCCTCCTCCTGCTTCAACACCCTGCACATGCTCCGCAGGATCTACAAGTGGATGCCCACTGAAACGAGAAGAACGGTCACCCAGGCCCTCGTCAGCAGCAGGTTGGACTACTGAAACGCCCTCTACGCAGGAGCCTCTGCCAAACTCCTGAGACGGCTCCAACGTATCCAGAACGCCTCTGCACACCTGATCCCCAACATCCCTTGCTGCAGCCACATCACACCCCACCTGGGAGACCTGCACTGCCTCCCGGTCAACAAGAGGATAACCTTCAAGCTCCTCACCCATGCACACAAGGCACTCCACAACACAGGACCAACGTCCCTCAACAGACGACTCAGCTTCTACACCCCCACCCGCCAGCTCCGATTCGCCGACCTCACCCTCCCCACAGTCCCCCGCTTCCAAAGAGTGACCTCCGACGGCAGATCGCTCTCCCACCTCGCCGCCAAGACCTGGAACACCCTCCCCATCCACCTACAGCAGACCCAAGACCTGCTGACCTTCAGAAAACTCCTAAAGACCTGGCTTTTCGAGCAGTAGCAGCATTCCACAACCCAGCGCCTTGAGACCCACACAGGTGAGAAGTACGCTTTACAAATAATATGATTGATTGATTTGCAATCTGGTGTAACTGGACCATGCTAATGCATACAGGGACCTCAATTGGGACCCAGGTGTAAGTGCACCAAACGTAATCCAAATGATGAAATAACACACACAGTAAAATACACAAAGTAACAACAATGTGCATTATACTGAAAGGGTACTGTTCATAATCCTAATAATGTACAGGATCACAGTGCCGTTCATAATCTGATGTTTATACATTAGAAAGACTGCGAGTATCTTTCAAATAAAACAAAAAACTAAGGGTCTCCTATGGGATGGATCATACTACTCCTCCCCTCAGGAAAAATAACAGCCAATGTGCTGCTTATGACAATTATGGGAACAATAAACCTCTGTAACGTGAACTATCCTCTCACAAGTAATCAAAAAACCTAAACTACTTGTTTCTGACCTCGTTAAGGTGCCTGACATCACCTTAATTAATAGTAGTGAAGCAACTGCTAACTGGCAAGGATCTACAACACTATTGGGTTTCTATCCCACTGGACACGTCTGCAGCCATCGACATAGTAAATCACATAATCCTCACCTGGCTGGGGAGGTCCATCAGATTTGTAGTTTAAATAATTATTTTTAATCAAGTTTCAAGCAGGAAATGCGTATAATGTGGAATACATATACAAATTCCTGTACAGAAGAAAAATGTAAATGCAAACCAACTACAGCGATTTCAAGCAACAGTTGGGAACATAACACTACCATCGGAGACAGGAATGGCATTAAAGCATACGTAAAACACAAAGGACAGCCGAAAGATTGGACATGTGCGGACACTGCAACCGTAGGTGGGTCCTGGAAGGCATATGGAAAGGGGGACCAGTTCAGCGTTGGGTGTGAAGGATCTGGGGAGAAATCAGGAATATGGGCGTCTGGGGAAAAAGAGAGGTATATCCGGAGCGGTAAAACTCACAGTGGGGAGGCAGCAATAGGAAAGGGAGGGTGAGCAAGGGAGAGGCAACATGATGGCAGAGCCCCCAATGGTCAGGACAAGTCAGGATCAAAGTAGCGGCAAACGGTAAGGAGCGGGAGGGTGGGGTACTGTGGTGACATACAAACATGCAATTAAATCCAAAGGACAAATTTAAATGAAGAAAAGTAGCGAGGGAGAACCAACCAAAAGTCTGGGGATGGAGGGGAGGACAGTCCATTAAGATGCATCACGTAGAGCCCCAAATGTCCGTAAATAAATGTTCCTGGTTATTCAATTGGTAAATCAGCTGATAATGTGCCACTGTGGTTGCCACACTCTCAAGCAAATCCTCCTGGGTGGATGCACAGCTTGGCTGCAGAGAGAGGCCACCCGGTGAATCTTATGCGAGTAAGTGCCAGAAGGCACTGTGTTGTAAAGAATTGCCAGAATTAAATCGGGCTGGTGTAGCCAAGCATCTCACTTAGGAGACAATCAACCCCATTCCAGAAGGGTGTGAGTTCTGGACAGGACCAAAGAATGTGTAGTATGTCAGAGTTCAGGCATGCTAGTAGTCTGACGTAGGCGTCTGCCATGCTCTGTTTAATGTAGGTGGTGACCAGTGCCAGTCTTGCAAGATTTTGATGTAACAAAACTTTATTCAGGCCTCTCGCAGCCCCCTACCCTGGGAGGCAAGGAGGAGTGACCATTGTTCCAGAGAGTAGTCCATTTAGAAACAGGTCTGCCATAGAGTCCAGAGGAGGCTTTCCAGCAATGCTGAGAACTGTTTCAACACCACCAGTCCATAAAGTCCAGGGACTAGTCTTTTGTCAGAGTCCCATAGCACCAGGTAGGTGTGGGTTCAGTGCAGACTCAATCAGCTAGTCACCGCACTGACCTACACAGCCGGACACACACTTGACCCAGTCCGCTCTGCCAGCCGGAACATCACCACTGAACTGTCCTGGACCAACCACCACCGCTTGCATCTCGCCTTCTCCACGCCCACCATACACCACCTCCCTCATCATCTCCTCCACCTCCCCCCTTCCCGGTTGCAGCTGGATCAAGGCCACCGAAAACTTCTCGTCAACTTCCTCAGCACTACCACTTCACCAACAGACACCAACACCGCAGCATGCAACATCCACCAATGGATCTCTAACTGCGCCGACACCCTGAAACCCCTCAAGAAAAGACCAGGCAAGCAACACTCCAAGAAAGCCAGCTAGTTCACTTCTGCCCTCCACGAGTTCAGACGCACCTGCAGACAACTCGAGAAGAGATGGAGGACAGCAAAACCCCAGAAAGTCACGCAACCTTCAAATCTGCCATCAAGCACACCACCTCCTCCTCAAAACCACAAGCAAAACGAACCTCCAAAACAGAACCAACGCGTACAACTGTAAAGAACTCTTCACCATCGTCAAGAAGTTTGCCATGCCTAACAGATGTTCCTCCCTCCCAAGACCTCTGCAACAAACTCTGCATCTTCTTGCCGACATCGGCTGCCTTCTCAATCGGGGCAAGACCACAGACCTCATCCTATTAAACCTCTCAGCCGCCTTTTACACCTTCTCCCACCGGACCCTAATCACAAGACTCCACAACGCCGGCATCCACGACAATGCACTGGACTGGATCCACTCCTTCCTCACAGGCCGGACTCAGTGAGTAAGACTACCACCATTCCTCCCAGAACCCACAGAGATCTGTGGAGTGCCCCAAGGTTCCTCCTTGAGCCTCACTCAGTTCCACTTCTACATGGCTCCCCTCGTAGCCATCGTCAAAAGCCACAGACTCAACATTGGGTCCTATGCCGACGACACCCAGCTGATCCTCTCCCTGACCAACAAACTCACAACCACCAGGACCAACTTCCACATGGACGGCCCTTGCTACCTGGATGAAAGACAACTGCCTCAAGCTCAACTCGGACAAGACCAAAGTACTCATCCTGGGACCCACCAATTAAGCCTGCAATGACTCCCGGTGGCCAGCTGCTCTCGGATTCCACCCACCTTCCCAGCCCAGTGAACTATGCACACAACCGTGGCATCATACTGAACTCATCCCCTACAATGAATTGCCAAATCAACACAGTTTCATCAGCCTGCTTCCACATGCTCAAACTCTCAAACTGCTTTGAAAGATATTCAGATGGATCCCCACAGAACCCAGAAAGATGGTCACCCACACCCGCATCACCAGCAATCTCAACTTCGGCAAAGCACTCTATGTCGGCCTCACCCAGAAACAGCTCAAGAAATGACAGAACATTCAAAATGCTGCAGCCAGACTGGTCCTCGACATCCCCCACAGCAGCCACATCACGTAACACCTCCGACAACTCCACTGGCTCCCAGTCAACAAGAGAATACCTTCAAGCTCCCCCCTCATGCCTACAAAGCTCTACATGACAAAGCACCAGCATACCTGAATCACCGCCTCACATTCCACATACCCGACAGACAACTCTGGTACACCCAACTTGCCCCAGCTGCCATCCCCAAGATCCATAAGATCAGAACCAGAGGAAGTTTGTTCTCCTACCTCACCACCATGACCTGGAACACCCTGCCCCTCCACCTCAAGCAATCTGTGTCGCTGACCCAATTCAAGAAGGACCTCAAGACCTGGTTCTTTGAATGATCGCCCACCCAGTGCGACCAGCAGCCCCCCACCCCCATGCACCTTGATAACCTCACGGCCACGTGTCCCGTGCAGGCCCATTGTTGTTTTCCCTATGTTAGCATGAGCATGTTGCAGACTGCCCTCTGCTTTGCACACTTTACTATACAAACATATTTTGCTTTTTGCCACACTGTACTTTCACACAGGACCTTCTGTTTTCTTCGCATTCAGTTCTTTCCAGGGATTTAGTCTGAACACTGTAGACAAGGTCAAACAACAATGCCCCTTGTTATTCTGTTCTAGTCAGGCCCTAGCACCTAGACAAAAAACACAAATGCAACTGCTGTTTGGGAACACGTACTTTTGTCATATAGATATGCAAAAATAGGTAACAGCACACTTGGAGAGGGATCTTTCCAGAGAAGAGATTGTGACAGTACCGGAGATGTAGAGCATTCATCTGTGCATGCTAAGGGACGAGGTCTGCTGCCAACACACAGAGATCTTCTGATATTGTAGGCGTGGGGTTAGGGACGACCGGGACACCAGGTACAGGGTTCAAGGATGGTTTTATTTTTAGGGTTCTTTTAGGATAGGACATAAGAGTTCTTCTATTCCTGAAGGTCAGTCTCTCTCGTGCGAAAGCGCTGGGGTCCGTGGCGACGGTCTTTTCTCCCTTCCTTTTCTGTTGGAGGATTCTTCACACCGGATTCAGTCGTCTCCGTGTCATGAAAGAGAACCACCAAGAGGGATGCTGTTAGTGCCTAGTCCTCTATATGCGGTGCACCAGGGGGGCCCGGGGGAAGTGTGGGAGAACCCTGTGACACGTATTCGGAGTATTTACAGTGCTCTGTGACTAACGGGTATGGCAAGGGAGACGGAGGGGTAGGTCAACAGAATGGAGTTTGACGACAAAGGGAAGAGACACACAGGGGTATTTACAACTACTCGGTAGCGCTCCTTCTCCCCACCCAGGCTGCCCAACGCCGCCGTACCTGTGACAGCCACACTCCTCCATCGGGAGTGTGGCACGGCGGTTCACGGGGTCGTTGGCCTCCTGGCTCTCCTCTGGTCACTTTTCCTCCTTCCCTTCTGCGTTGTTCCTCCGGACACTCGTTCGCCTCTTCTCCTCTGCCTCTCCGTTCACGCCTCTCACTTCCGCTCGCTTCCGCCTTCTCCTCCGGGGTGCGTACACACCTCGTGTACATGACTTCCTGCCTTTTGCTCAATCCGCTGTCGCTGACGTCACTCGGGGCAGTGTCTTCGTTCTCGTTTGCATACGCCCACTTAAGGGCGCCGCTTTCTTCTCCTTCGGTGTGTGGGTCGTCTTCCCACTCGCCGGTCTGTGAATAAGGGTGAGATGTGCTTTCAGAGGTGCAAGGGTCCCACCATTCCTTCTTGCTAGACCCTACTTCGTTACAGATATATAATAATTTTTTCTTCTGTAGAAGGGAGGTTAGGTTATTATGTTTTATACAATGACAGCTCCTTTTATGATTTATGGACTACTTACTATGCTGACCATATTTGTGCTAGGCATTTTCCTACTTATTGTGGCACGTATACTGCATACTAGAGCACGATAGTTAAAAAAAACATTTTAAACTTTTCTCGTATCGCTGTCAGAAATTATTGTGGACTAGTACAAGTGTGAGAGCGAAAGGGTGTGTCCTGCAACTGCGATTCCTGAGACAGTCGAGGGTGTTTTGTTTGTTATGGGGGTCGGGTCTAATCATTTGTGCCTCTGTGAGTGAGTAGGAGGACAAGTGAGACACTATAGCTAGTCAGTCCCGGCCTCATGGGTACTCAGGTGATGGGATGAGTCAGTCCCTGCCTACTAAGGGTCTTAGATCCCAGTTCTGTGACTCCGCAGAATCCCTGCAACAATACAAGCCCCTCATTGGTTGCTTAATCGATTGGAGGGGGGGATGGGGCAGGTCCCCTCGCACAATTATAAGTGAAGGCAATGTCTCAGCTTGAGGTATTGCCAGAAGTGAGAGTGCTGGAGATGGTAATCCGCAATAAGGCTACCAAAAGACCTGAAGGTACCATCAGTCAGGAGGTGGTGGTGCTTTGAAATTCCCACTCACGACCAATCGGGCCAACAAACCAGTAGGTGATCAATCAAGAGGGATCCGTTATGCCAAGGAGGTGTTTACTGGTGTAGGAAGCCATTCTCCCTCTGGAGAGTGCATGCCTATTTCCATACCATGTCTATTTCTATCAACATTGGGTTGTGTGGATTCTACGATGCCCTTGTTCGCGTGTAGAGCTTCAAAAGGCCTATGGTGTCATTCTGAAGGCTCTGTTCAATCCTGATCCCCAAAGGAAGTTTGATGTGCGGAGAAGGTAATATGTCATCTAACAGAGATTTGGGCGCTATAATAGGATCGAAAATGGGGGAAGTCGGTGCCCTCCAGAGGACGTGGCTGCATAGAGTTTGGCATGAGGAAGCCTTAGGCAGATAGCTCCTCGTATATTTGCCCCCAGAGAGTCGATCTGCGTGAGAAATCCAGCTGGTATTTTGAACGGAAGCATGCTAAACAGATAGTTGCATCTCGGGCCATTCCCATTTTGACTGCAGGACCCTGCCCAAGAGGGATAGATGGAGAGCTGGGCACTTGGCAAAGTCCTGAAAGTCCTGTTTCTTCGAGTCCAGGAATGGACAGAATTTATCCTGCACCATAGTACATATGTCCCCATATAGAGAGATGCTAAGATATCGGAGTCCGTTCGGGAGCTAGGTCCCCGGCAATAGAGCCAGAGAACATTCCGAGGTCAGGGGGCTCAATGGCATCACCTCAATCTTGGCCCAAATATTCTTATATCAAGTAAAAAAGTGGGCAAAGGAGGCCATAAGATCCATAAGTGCTAGGATCGATACTCCCGGGCTGGCTAATATTAGGAGAATATCATCTGCATATAACATGAATTTTAATTTTCCCGCCATCGTATGAATCCCTAAAATGTGCGCTGAAGATCTAATGGCCACTGCCAAAGGCTCCAATGCCAGGAGGAGGAGGAGGGTCAACAGAAGGCATCCCTACTTGGAGCCCCAGGTGATGGAGACTGGGTCAGAAAGGATGCCTTTGCAGTTGATCAGAGCTACAGGAGATTGAGGCTGTCAGCAAACCATTTGTATGAAATTGGTGCCAATGCCGAATCTAGCCATGGTGTGAAACAGGTAGGACCATTTGACCTGTTCAAAGGCCTTTTCCACATCAAGGGAGCGTGGCAGATTCTCATCCAGGGATGAACGGTATGGGACGAAGCCCACTTGATTGTCATGTATCAGTGACCTGATCACTCGTCCCAGTCTGGTGGCCAGGACCTTGGCCAGTATTTTCACATTGCAATTCAGTAGCGGAATGGGGCTATAATTTGTGCAGTGGAGGCGGCCCTTCCCCGGCTTCGGAATGAGTGGAGATATGTGCCCTATTGTAATCAGGACAAAGTGAGGTCCTAACAGTAGCTTCCTGAACATGGTGGTAAGGAGGGGAACAGTCAGGTCCCTAGTAGCCCTGTAGAAGGACAGGGGAAAGCCATCCTCCCCTGGTGCTTTGGCCGTGTTCAAAGCTCTGACAGCCTCGGCTATCTCTCTGATATAGGTGAATCCAGGGCCTTCTGATCGCTCCTAGGAAGGGTGGTAAGCGTAGAGCAGACATATAAGCCTGTTTCCGTATGATATCAACTGGACATTCCGTTGTATACAGTTGCATGCAAAAAGTAGAAAATACCTACACGATGTACAGTGGTTGAGCCACGAGAGTCCCGCCGCCAGTCTGAAGGGCTGGGGTTGCCGTCTGTACTGCTTGTTGCCTCAATTGCATCCTCCTGCATTCTCCCTATGTTCGTGCATGGTCTATCAGATGCAGGACAACACCTTTTCCACTGCCAGGGTGTACATGCGATTGAGCTCAAGCGTTTTCATCAGAAGGGTTTGCAGACACAAGGGAGTGGGCAGGCTTGTTGTAATTTAGCAGCGATTAGGTTAAGCATTAGCAGAAGAGATCTTGTATTTAGAGACTATCTTGTCCATTGTGTGGAATCCATTTTGTATTTCTGGCAGCCATTTTGTTTCCCATGTGCTCTGTCCTACCTTCCTGTCAACTGCTCTTGAAATCTGCCTAGAGACGAGATATATTTAGCCTCTTCTGCTTTGCACATGCTCAGTTGAACTTACAGCTGTCCCCAACTTGTAACTGTAAGGATGTGTCCACCAGAATTAGCCAACTGTCAGCCCCTCCCACTTGTTGCCAGCACACTCTCTGTATGACCTTGTATGTATTTGAAACCAGCATTCTGTACTTGTACTGCCTTCATTTGAGTCCCTGTGTGGGTATAAAAAGACCAAGAGCCTGATTCATCAAGGTACCGTTTTGCGAGTCTCTAATAGAGATTCATAAGGAATCGCTATTAGAGACTCGCAAAACGGTATTCATGTAGGAATTGCTAAATAAATAGCGATTCCTACACATTCCTTATTTGCGAGTAGCAAATTGCTATTCGCAAATAAGGAATAACTCCCCATTCATTCCTATGGGCCAAAAGGCCCATAGGAATGAATGGGGAGTATTCCTTATTTGCGATTAGCAATTTGCTACTCGCAAATAAGATAGCGATTTAAAGGGTGCCAGGGGTGTCCAAAGGACACCCTGTAGCACCCCTTAAATGCAAATTGGAACAGGTGTTGCGCACACACATGTCCAAAGGACATGTGTGTGTGCAACATGCAACTTAGAAAAATGCTTTTAAAAGCATTTTTCTAAGTTTTTGCTATTTACCGAGAGGTCTGACCTCTCGGTAAATAGCGGCCCGAAATTGCGAATTAGCAATTTAAAATTGGTTGATGAATTGCATTTAAGGAATCTCTAATAGAGATTCCTTAAATGCAATTCCTCGCACAATAGCGAATTCTGTAATAGCGATTATTGCATTTGGGATGATGAATCCCAAATGCAATAATTGCGCTCGCAAAGGGCCAGATTCTCAGAATCTGGCCCTTTGCGAGCCGATTTTCGTTTCATGAATCCGGCTGTAAGCTCCTTCCAGTCAGTGTGCTACCTCATACACTTCCGAAGGGTGTTGTGTGAATGTAGTTCCACCTCATGAGGTTTAATAAACTGTCTTTTCTATTCCAGCTTCTGTGCCAGATTCTTTCGATCTGAGGACTCTTTGCAGAGAAGGGAGAACCCCTAGCACTGGTAGGCCTTGCTGAGGCTCACCACCACAAATTGGTGCTTCCAACGTTGGGCTCATCAGCGACTCGGATGCCCGAAGGACTGGTCGCGACGAAGGATTGGAATCTCGCTTTGGACGCGATCGCTGCTTGAGTAGACCCGAGTCTTGGCACCCACTGCGTTTTTCCTTACTTTCTGATCTGACCATCCAGGTGGCGCCGGTCCTCGACTGAGATCTCTTCTGTTGATTCGCCGTGCAGTGACCATTTGGTAGATTTGAGAACTTGGCAGTTGGAACCTGGACACCATTTGATTGGTAAGAGCTGTTCTGCGGCACTTGCTGTTGGTTAGGCAACTTTGATTGGTAAGGTAGTTTAGTAACACTTACTGCGGCTTTGTTTGTATGATTGGCCAATATTGAATCTCGTTTGACAAATATATATGTGTTGCAATACATATAGGCAGGTAATGAGGAGATTTTTCTCTATTTTTATTTGTTTGTACGGCGCAACGTACGAAGAGTACCTTAAGCGCTACTTTTGATTATAATATTGCATATTTGACACTATTTTTGGCATGCCTGTTTCCAGCACACTTCGTAGGATGTGTTGCTTTTGTAGTGGTACCAATTTGAGACTCGACGAAGCACAACCAGCCCCCCCGGAGGGGACGCCTAATAGGGACATGGATGTTAAGTATGGTATTTCTTCCATAATGTACAGCATGTTATGGAATAAATATACTACTAAAGATCCTGAGTTGTGTTTGCCTATGCATGGGTCAATTGATTTGCGAACGATTCAGTATATGGAGCAACGGATGTTTAAGCGAAAGGCAGGCAAGATATGTTTGACTGTGTACGAATGTGGGAGAAAGAAGTGCGTGAACGAATGAAGCGTGAGCAAGCCTTGATTGAGAAAGAACATCCATGCGAAAGCATTGGAAATGAAAAAATAGGGAAATGAAAGAAATTAAAGAGAGGGAAGATAAGGAGCGTCATTTACAGATAAATGGCCAATACGCTGTTCGTAGACCTCTTTATCCTATTCTTAATAAACCCCAAGATGACTCTCTCTTATTATATCATGGTCCACCTCCGTATACTCTTCCTTCTGCTCCTTATGAGTCAGATGAGGACTCTTCTACAGACCAGGACAAAGCTAGAGAAACTCGCTCAATGTTACCTGCTGAACGTGCATCTCAGATTAGATCTGCTGCGCGCAAAGCTGTTCGTAGTACTGCCACTGCTTCTGAACTTTTAGATAGTATAAAAGGTTGGCAGGAAAGGGAGCAAATATATTTTACCGATACATTTGCCGCAGAGGTTATTGAATGATTTATGAAACATTCGGTAGAAATAGAGCCCGATAATGTAGCAGCTGATTGTAAACAATTACGTGACGGTCTTTTTGTCTTCTCCCAGGTGGCTGACACAATCAGACGCTTACTTAAACTGCGTGTTGACACAAGCGGTACAAAAGGGGGTGGTGATGGACTGCGTGTTGAAGCAGCCCGTTTGCGAGAGGAGAAGAAGGCAGCAGACGTAGCTGCACCAACATCTCAGATCAGCATGGCACGAACTTCTACTCTTAAAACAGATAAAACATGTTGTAATTAATGTGAAACCCATGCGGGAAGCCGTGCCTTTATATGTTCCTCCTAAGGGAACGGGTACAAATGATGATAATACTTCTGTATATGCTAAAGGGTATTTTATTTATAATTGGGTTTACACTCCTTGGAGTAGAGCAGATGGTATGGCCCTTAAAAATGCATTGCCTGATCCGCAGCCTTTAATGAGGAAGTTGAGGGTGCAATTAGTTTGTGTACTATGACTTTGCCTGATATTGATTGTTTTTTTGGATTAATATTACCGCCTGATATGTGGAGAACTGTGCGTAAAGTTGATGACCGTGCAACATTTGGAGCATTATGGAAAGATTTAGAGCAGATAGATGAAGATAGAGAACCTGCACAGAAACCGTGTCAGTTAATTTTAGACCTTCCGGCAGCTATACTAGTTAAGTTAAAGACGATTATTCCCCCTAAAAAGATAGATTGGACTGTATTAGCGTCGTGTAAGCAAAAGGCAGATGAATCAGTTTCAGATTTCTTTACACGCTTTGAAGAGGCATTCCATGATTTTAGTGGCCAGTCATTAACAGATGACACGGGTAGGCATCTGTTTGTTGATAAATATGTCGCAAACCTTTTGCTAGGAATAGCTAGTCGCCTAGAGGCCAGTGAGAGTTCATGGACTACCTCTTCTCAGGTTTCTCTCCTAACCATGGCTCAGTATTATGAGCGACAAGAATTAGAAGCTAAAAATAATGAGGATTAAAAATATAAAGAGTTGAAAACAAAGGTTATGTTAGCTCAAGCATATGGACCGCCTTCTAGAGGTAATGATAGAGGCGGACGTGGATCTTATGATTCGTCTTTTCCTTCTTATACTCGTTCAAATGTATCTGTTGACCACTGTGCGTACTGCAAGGAATTTGGACATTGGCTTTCTTATTCTCCAGTACTGCGTGCTGAGCAGTGTCCAGGTGGTCGGGGACAAATGAGAAATCGCTCAGGATATTCAGGGCTTAGAGGAAGCACGAATGATCGTGCTAGGTTTGATGCTAATACACGTGCGCATGATGGGTTTAACACTTTTGCTAGAAGGAACCAATATCAAATGTCCAACTATGTGCCGTCTGATTTACAGGATTCTGCTTATGCATAGGATTGCCTAGGATCAGTTGAAGTTCCAGTAGATCAGAGGGGTCCATATGTTACAGCACAGGTTTTGGGTTCTACTGATCAGTTTCTGGTTGATACAGGAGCAACTCATGACGCCTTCTCTAAGCAATTGGTTCCAAGGGCTCCCCTGTCTGGCTTAACCATTACATCGATAGGTTTCGATGGAACACCTTCCCTTAGCCCATTGTCACAACCACTCGCATTTCATGTTGATAAGTTTACTGCTCCATGTCCGTTTTTGCTTTCTCCAAACACACCAGACAATATTGTGGGTCTTGATATGCTTAAATATTTCAGGGCTACGATACGATGTTCTACGGAAGGAGTACGGGTTATTTTGAATGACAACTACCCTGTGATTGAGAGATCTTGTATTGTTAAAGAGGACATTGCACTAGCCTCACTCCCTAGTACTTTGTGGGCTACTTCAGACACCCATGTAGGGCAAATGGTTTTTCCGCCAGTGCATATTAGTGTCAAGGAAGGTGCTTCTTTGCCAAGACTGCCTCAGTATAAAATTTCTAGAGAAGAAGCACTTACACGCATTGTTCATGATTTGATTAAAGTGGGGGTTGTGGAAGAAGTTCCTTACAATGTTTGCAATAGTCCGATTCTTCCCATTTTGAAAAAAGATACGGACACTACGATTTATAGATTCATCATTGAACTGAGAGAAGTAAACAAGATTGTAGTACCGCAGTACCCTGTGGTTTCTGACATAACGACACTACTTACTTTGGTTCCTCCGACAGCAACTACATTCTCTGTTATAGACTTGAAGAACGCTTTCTTTTCAATCCCTATTTATCCTGAAAGTCGATATTTGTTCTGTTTCACTTTGAATAACCGATCGTATAGATTTTGTAGAGTTCCTCAAGGCTATACTGAGAGTCCTAGTATTTACAGTCAAGTATTAAAGAGACAGCTTGATTCCTTTACTTTGCCGGAAGGACTGGCTCTCATACAATATGTCGATGACATCTTGTTGGCAGCTGATACGCCTGAGCAGTGTGAAAAATTGACCTTGTCCTTGCTTTCTTTTCTTGCTACACACCATCATAAAGTATAACGGAAGAAATTGCAATATTGTAGACCGAAGGTGACCAATTAGGACACCTTCTGTCTAAGGAGGGCCGTGCACTGACACCAGATTGTATTCAAGCAATTTTAGACACCCTAGTACCTTCCACACAGAAAGATGTCCATGCATTCATTGGTTTGACTTTGTTTTGTAGGCAATGCATATTGGGTTTTTCACTCATTGTTAAACCTCTGCGAGCACTTTTGACTAAGAACACTCCGATTCCCCTTCCATGGACAGATGAATGTCAAAATGCTTTTCGTCATTTAAGACAAGCTCTTTGCTCTGCACCAGTGTTAGGCACACCAGATTACACGAAGGCCTTTACACTCTATGTACACGAGAAAGATGAGTTTGTATTGTCAGTTTTAGTACAGACACATGGTGATAAGCAGCGTCCCTGTGCATATTTTTCTGCAGTGCTTGATCCTGTTGCTCGTGCGTTGCCTGGATGCTTCCGTTCAGTTGCAGCAACAGCTGTGTCCATACGTCAGAGTGAAGGGATAGTTTTGTCACACAAACTGTTGGTGCTAGTACCTCATGCAGTAGATGCCCTTTTGAATGAGACTAAGACACAACACTTAACTAGTGCTTGTTTGACAGGATACAAATTGACACTGTTAGCACCTCATATTACCTTGAAGAGGTTCGCGACACTGAACCCAGCCACTTTGTTGCCATATCCTGCGACTCAGTCTTAGTCAAAGGAGCCTCACGATTGTATATTCCTTACTGAGGAACAGACAAAGGGTTGCATCGATTTGCAAGATACGCCCCTTCCAGATGTAGATGGGGAACTGTGGGTTGATGGGTCCTGTTTGAAGTTACCAGATGGCACAACCTCAGCCGCATATGCAATCACAACACTTGAGACAGTAGTGGAAACAGCTCGCATACCACAGAAGTCGGCTCAAGCAGCTGAACTAATTGCTTTGACACGAGCGTGTGAACTTAGCACTGACTTGCGTGTGAACATTTACACGGATAGCCGCTATGCTTTTGAAGTGGTTCATGATTTTGGCCTACTCTGGAAGGAAAGAGGCTTTCTTACATCCCATGGGATGCAGATAATGCACGGAGACTTAGTGCATAATCTCTTGACTGCACTTACATACCCGAAGAAAGTTGCTATTATGAAGTGTAGCGCACAAGGGGCGTGGCTAGCAGCCGATGAGGAAGGTCGCAGCCTAGCGAGGCTCCCGACCCTCCGCCCGACGATCCGTCATTAATCATTGCTGAGAGCCGGGATCCCCGCGCAAATCGGGTTGATCCCGAGTGCAATGCCCGGGCCTGCTCCGGTGTGTGTGTTGAACCAGTGGGTCTGCTGCAGCGGCCGCCGCGCACTGCAGAGTGCCCGGGCCGCCGGAACACAAGATGGCGGCTCCCAGATAGCCGAACGGAGAGAGATCCCGGGGCTTCCTTCCTCGGCGCCTGACTACACTGCATGAGGCCGACGAATCCCTGCCACACGAACCGGGACCTCCTGACGGGCTACTGACCCCCACCTGCGGCGAGACCGGTGAGGAGAGCTGCCCACGGGGAGACCCGGCGAGGCCCCGCCCCAACCGAAGAGCCATTAATCCACGCCCCGGCTTTGGGGCCTGCACTCCCGGCGGGGACTGCCTCGGTCCCAGGGCCCGTCCGGACACGGGGAGTGATACCGCGGAGGACACGGAGAGGAGAGGCGTCTAGCCACTGGAATCCCACCGGCCCGACTGCTGTAACCGAGCGGGGACAGCGGCGCTCCGCCACTGCGGGGAGTGGGGATCGGGTCCCGGCTCGGGGGCCTACCCTGTTGACGCCTGCAGCCCCCTCCTCATCGCTGGCCGCTTCCTCGGGCGGTGCCGGTGGGGCCCGGACCACGGACAGGGGCCGGTCGGCGCTCCACCTAACGCGGCGCCCTGGGTGGCGGCGACCCTGTGGAGGCCCTGCCCCATCGGATATCTGAGTCCGAGTGCCCCTGCGTGCTTTGAGCGGAGGCTGGAGCCCTGGCTGCTGGCCTGGGAGGTGCGTTTCTCCTGTATCTAGCCCCGGCTAAGAGGCACAGTCCTCTACGCGCCACACCAGACGCTGGAAGCACAACGACTACCGCCGAGTACAACCGGAAAGCGACTGGGCCTGTGCTGCGCCTGGGGCGGAGGTCGAGGTACTAACTTGTTTGGTGACGAACAGCGACCTTCACGGAGGTGTCCGGGGACCCACCTGGCCTACCCACCTGCACAGGGCGTGCGTCCCGGGGAGAGGCCGGCTTGTGAGTGCGCCACAAATATTCACCAGTGCCCGGACTTCAACGGGGAGCCCGGCTGATCTCATTACAGCGGTCCCGGGATAGCAGTTGGGCCCCGGGACGAGGACTTTTGAGCCAAGGGAGACCCCGCGGTCGGACTTCCGGAGAGGGGGGTGGAGGAGGCCCCAAGCTGACGCACGGGGGACAGTCCATTGTGGGAGGAGTCTACCACTGCTGTATATCCCTGGACCTCGGCTCGACGACGCGGGTGTGACATGGGGAAGCCCAGAGGCCCCAAAGGGGACGGGAGTCCTCCCTCAGAAACACCCGAAGACTCCACGCAGCCTGCAACGGACCTGCAACAAATGCAGGACAAGATCCTGGAGGCTATAGCTGCTACGAAAGATGCCTTGCACCACGACATTGCGCAAGTATCGGCTGGGCTGGGGCTCCTACGAGCTGACCATGCGAAACTCACGGACAGAGTCAAGGAAACGGAGGTCACACTAAAGGACATTGTACCAGCACAAAAGTCACTGGATGGGAAGCTCACGGAGGTGCTGGACCGGATCCATACCCTGGAAAGGAGGGCCGAAGACGCTGAAAATCGCAGTCGACGGAACAACGTGCGCCTCGTGGGCCTTCCGGAAAAAACCAGAGGGAACGGACATGGTGAGCTACCTGCACGAATGGCTGCAATCGGTGGTGGCCCCGGAGGGTCTTTCCCCCTTCTTCACTCTGGAGCGGGCGCACCGGGTGCCGTCGAGGCCCCCGAAGCCGGGCCTCCCGCCTCGCCCAGTGGTCATAAAACTACTACACTACAAGGACAGGGACTGGCTGTTGCAGCGAGCCAGAGAAGCGGGTCCTTTCCAGGTGGACAACAGTAAAGTGACGCTGTTCCCGGACTACACGTTCGAAACCCAAAAACAGCGCGCCTCCTTCCTTTCTATCAAAAGAGAGCTCCGCACAGAAGGCATACAATACCCGCTACTGTTCCCGGCCAGACTCCGGGTAGTGGTGGACGAGAACACCTTGTTCTTCCCGACGTCAGCAGAAGCATGGACCTGGTGGGATGCCTACAAAGCAGGCACGGATGGGGCTCGGTTTAGAGCTGAGGAGGAGCGCCAGGAACAATCACTCAGGCGATCGAGACGGCACCGAGGGCGCGGACAGGGCTCCAGAAAGCCGACGGAGTTCCAAACAGCGGATGAACGTAGAGCAGCACTGCAGGCAGTAAAAGATGTATCGGGTCAGCACTGACCCAATCGGAGAGGGAATCGGGCTCGGAGGGCCAGGGTACGGGCTCGGACACTGAATTATCGGAGCTGGGTGGAGCCAGAGGCCCGAAGGCCACGCCGCAGACATCGGGAGAAATCATCGAGAGCTGAACCCTCGACAAGGTACCTGGTTGAGATGCAGGGGTTTCATGCAGCTGCTGAGAACTTTGGAGCAGGCCGCTATAAGACTGGAATGTTATAAGACATGAAGTGTATTGTGGGGCGGGGGTAGGAGACAGCACTTGAAGGTTTCGGAGGCTAGCGTGCGCACCCCGGGGCCCATAAGGCCAACGTAGCATTGACTACGGATTAGAGGATCTGTGAGCACGTTGCTCATTTGTTTGGATGGGAGCGACTCTTTTGAAGTTAGGTCCTGTTCTGGGGGAGGGAGGGCCTGGAGAAGTTGGGGAGACTCTAGGAGCAGTTTGGGGAGGGGGGGCTGGGGGATGGTCAGGGAAGGGAGGGATAGGGGCCAAGTCTGTGGTCCGGATGCAAACTACTAGAAGTCCACTTTGCGTCCAATGGGACAATGGCTAATGTGGGCCCATTGAAATGTGTGTCCTGGAATGTCCGGGGCTTAAACACAATGGCGAGAAGACACAAAATCCACTCGTACCTAGTTCGCAGGGAGTGCATATAGCATTTCTGCAAGAGACCCATTTAACCAAACAGGAAGGGATTGCGCTTCAGCGTAGGTGGAGGGGCCACTTATTCTATACTACGTACTCTGCATTTGCTAGGGGAGTGTTGATTTGGGTGAGGGCGGGAATCCCCCTCCAGGTAACTAGGCACACAGAGGACCCGGATGGGAGGTATGTAGCAGTCGAGGGTCTACTTAGAGGCCGACACATAGTGCTCAGTAGCATTTATGCGCCGAATGTAGATCAAGCAACATATTTTTCAAGACTCTCCAGGGTGCTTGCCAGCTATTTCATGGGTCCCGTGCTGATGGGAGGGGACTTCAACTCCATAGAGGATGTTACACTAGACAGATCACACCCGCCGCTACGCACTTCCCCAGTACACCGGTTAGCGAAGTGCAGGTCTGAATGGCAGGGTACATGGGACCTAACCGACTGCTGGCGCGCACAGCACCCCGCTGAGCGGGATTACTCATTCTACTCTAGTCTGCATGACCTGCACGTACGCCTAGATTCCTTTCTGTGCACCCCTGCGGTACTTACTGCGGTGGTCCGGACTGAATACTTAGCACGTACGTTGTCTGACCATAATCCGCTCCTCCTGATGCTGGATTGGATGACTGCACCTCCTAAAATCCCAACGTGGCGACTGCGGCCGGACACATTAGATGACCCGCCCTTCCGCGTTGAGCTGGGAGATCGGATCGCCCAGTATTTTGTGGAGAACGAGGGCACCACCTCATCCAGAGCTATGGAGTGGGATGCATTTAAGATAGTAGTGAGGGGACACAGCATTGGGAAATATGCGGGAGTACGCAAGACATTGATAGAAGACCTAGAAAAGGCTGAGCACACACTACGAGAAGTGGAACTAGACCGACCTAATCACCCTGAATTACAGGAGAGAGTAAGCGGGGCGCGGGAGGCGGTAGCAGTAGAGGTAGAGCGCCTTCGTAGTTTCGATTACAAGACATATTTAACGAAAACTCTTGCTGAAGGGGACAAAACTGGAACACTCTTGGCCTGGCTGGCAAACCCCAATACAAATAGCCAGCCGATTCTGGCCTTACAGGGAAATGGAGGCCACATCCATACCACACAATCCGCGATACTGGACTGTTTCAGATCATACTACGAGAGGTTGTATAGAACCGAGCTAGGTGACCACACTGAAGCGCTGGACGCCTTTCTGAGCGACCTGCAGCTCCCGCCACCTAGAGCAAGAACAAGCTGACACCTTGGGAGGCCCAATCGACTTGGCCGAAATAAGGGGAGCGGTGAAGCGAATGGCGCGCAATAAAACACCGGGGATGGACGGGTTGCCCATTGAGTTCTACGGGAGATACTTAGACCAACTAGCCCCGAGACTCCAGGTGATTTATAACGAGGCAAGGGAAGAGGGCAGACTCCCCCGATCGATGAGCGAAGCCATAATGATTCCTTTACTGAAACCACGTAGAGAGAGCACAGACCCTGCATCCTACAGGCCGCTGTCTATGCTAACGACTGACTACAAAATATTGAGCACGGTGCTGGCCACCAGGCTGTTGACCCATATGCAAGATTTGGTCCATAAGGACCAATCAGGCTTTATACCCACAAGGAATACCACACACAACATTCGTAGGCTTCTCAGGCTGGTGGATAATCCGCCTCCAGAGGCGAGATCCCCCCTAGTATTGGCGGTCGACATAGAAAAGGCCTTTGACAGCCTGGAATGGGACTACCCATACAGAGTGATGCACAGGTTTGGCCTAGGAGAGGGATACATACGGTGGACGAAGGTGCTCTACTCCTCAGTGAAGGCCAGAGTGAGGGTCAGATCCTTGGTGTCGGACCAATACGAAGTGACTCGGGGAACCCGACAGGGGTGCGCACTGTCCCCCCTGCTGTTTGCACTTGCGGTGGAACCTCTTGCAGCTATGGCTAGGAGAGGTGAATATTACGACGGGCTTACCTTCAGAGGAGAACTTCATTACATCTCCTTGTATGCAGATGACCTCCTCCTCTTTTTGGACAATGCGGAACAGGCTGTGGAGGGTGCCGAGAGGCTATTAGAGCGCTTTGGCGCTATATCGGGACTGCGGGTAAATTGGACAAAAACCTGTCTCTTCCCGCTACGGAGGGGGGAGGAAAGCCCTTCACTCCGCCCGAACCTTCGATGGGAACCCCGCTGCCTGAGTTACCTAGGGGTGCACATCTACCATGATCCAGCGGACCTCCTAGACGGTAACATAGGCCGATGCATTCGTGCCTTGAGGGGTTGTATGTCCTTTTGGGCCACTCTGCCCCTTTCGACGGCGGGCCGAGTTGCGCTTCTGAAAATGGTAGCCCTGCCGCGACTATTGTATTTCTTCCGGACCCTTCCCGTGTGGATACCTGGAGCGACCTTCAAACAATTGAAATCAATGTAGGTGTCCTTTTTATGGGGAACGGGCGGACGCAGGATTGCACTGGCGACGCTAACCCGCCCTAAGGATGAGGGGGGCCTGGCTGTCCCGGATTTTGAGCTCTACTACTTAGCAGCTCAGTTGCAATTCTTCACACAGGAAGTAGCGAGAGTGTATCGTGGCCCGGAACAGGAGAGGGAGAACGGCACCCCCCGCCATGTCCTAGCGTATATCACCCTGCAACAAAAATTACTGCTACGGGGGCTATCCCAGAAGGAACGGACCCTTCGATTGTGCTGGAACCGCTCGCAGAAGCGAGTTGGACCCGGTCACCCATATGCTCCCGAAATCCCACTGGGTATGGTGACGGCACTCCCGCATGGCGGGGACTGGTCGGGACTACGTCTCTGGGAAGAGGCGGGGTTGCAGATGTTAGGTGACCTATACGAGGACGGGGTGTTATCCCCATACCAGGACTTGCGAGAGCGGTACGACCTTCCGAGGGGAGACTACCTACTGCATGTGGCGGTGGTGAGAGCCATGCAGGCGCACTGGGGGGGGCCTGATGGAGCCCGCAACATCACTAGCGTGTCAGGATACAATGATGGCGGCGGGAACATTTAAGGCCGTTACATGCCTCTACCGCAGAATGCACTCGGAAACCCTACTGCCACTTACACCACTTAAGATTAAATGGGAGGCGGACCTGCACTTAGACATCCCAGACACGACATGGTCACAGCTGGTGCGGAGAGTCAGAAAGAGCACCAGGAACGCACGCTTCCAATTGATACACCTCTATATCCTCCATAGAGCTTACCTCACCCCGAGTAAACTCACGGCATACTTTCACGTGGAAGACGCTGCATGCCCTAGATGCAACCACATAGGAGCTGACCTGGTACATATGTTAAGGGGTTGTCCCCGCTTGCAAGAGTATTGGAAGGAAATTGGAGAGACCCTGAATGCAGTCACAGAAAGGGAGCTACATTATGACAGCGTGGTCACTATTTTACATTGGTTCCCTCACACGAAAAAGAACAAACTATCGAGTAAATTTAGAGACATGGGCTTACTCATAGCGAAGAGAGAGCTGACTAAGGGGTGGAAGTCAAGGATAGGGCCGACACATAGAAGGTGGCTGAATGAATTCCTGAAATGGGCGACTGCGGAGAGCACAATACGTTACCAAATGGCCCGCCGCAGCTCAGACGATAAGGCGCAGGAAGCAGCAATGGGATGGGAAATACTATTGCAGGCACTACGAGATAGCACGATAGATGAGGAAGGAGAGGAGGAGACAGAAGACGGGACAGCCCCAGCAGTGGAGGTCACGTCTGCAGCACTTTCGCAGGACACACGCACACAGTAAAACACAATAGCTCCGAAATCCCACACTATAGACACTTAGGATTGCACAGACGCAGGCACCGGGAGGGGTGGGAAGGGAGGGGAGTCCAGCTTTAGGGGTTACCGCAGTGGACCATGTACGTCTTTACTGGAACAGCAGTGCAACACAGTACACTGTCAGTGGTGTTGGTGCTGTTGGACTTGTCCGCAGCATTCAACACCATATCCCACGCCATTCTCCTCACCAGATTAAAGGAGATAGGCATTGACAGATCTGCCTTGGCGTGGCTCACCAGCTTTCTCTCAGAGCGTACTCAGAAGGTGAATATGGGCTCCTTTAGCTCCACCTCTGCCAGTATCATCAGAGGAGTCCCGCAGGGCTCCTGTCTTAGCCCTACGTTGTTTAACGTATATGTCTCCTCTTTGGCCAACATGACGAGGTCCTTCGGGTTTATGCCTATCTCCTACGCTGACGATACGCAGTTGCTGTTCACTTTTAAGACCTTCACCCCGGAGATAAGACAAGCTTTCTCCAACGGCATGACTGCAATCGCCAGCTGGATGGCCAAGAACTTTCTACAGTGTAATGTGGGAAAGTCTGAGGTCATGTTATTCGGGGAGGCAAGAATCCTGTGGACCCCCGACTGGTGGCCCTCCAGCTTGGGCCATGCCCCGCTCCCTAAACAGGTAGTAAAAAACCTGGGGGTTCGTCTAGACCATGACCTTACCCTTTTTCATCATGCCAGCACCACTGCAGGGTCCTGCTTCCACATTATTGGCCTCCTTCGGAAGGTGTTCCCCCTTCTACCAGACAACACTCGGAAGACCCTGGTCCAGGCCCTCGTTCTGAGCCGCCTGGACTATTGTAATGGCCTACTCTTAGCAGCCAATGAAGGAGTGCTCAATAAACTGCAGGTGGTGCAGAACACCGCGGCACGGCTGGTAACTAACACCCCCCCCCAGAACGCCGTCCCTCCCCCTCCTCAAGGCCCTTCACTGGCTTCCCATCCGGAAACGGGTGGAATTCAAGATTTGCTGTGTGATACACAAGAGTCTACACAATCTGGGACCCCACTACTTGGCGGATAAATTTGTTTATCACCGTCCATCCCGCATTCTCAGGTCCAGCAACCAACTGTTACTTCAGGTTCCCAGACATTACAAGACCAGACAGGGAGGCCGCGCCCTCTCCATCATGGGCCCACGTCTATGGAACAACCTCCCCCTCTCCCTTAGAGAATGCCCGAGTCACTCAGCTTTCAGGAAATGCCTAAAGACAGCACTATTCTAGGAGGAGTCTTCTCGACCTGTTCACCTCACAGCTCCGCGCGGAGATACACCTTCGGGTGTGATGCCGGCGCGTTACAAGCCCATAAATAAATAAATAAATAAATAAATAAAAGGATAAAAGCAGAGGGCGGAGGACTTTACACGTTGACAGTGGTGATCAGATCGGTCCGGAGAGAGACCTGTATTGAGAATTGACGCCGCCCTGCCTCCGGGATATGGGCTGAATGGCTGTGTCCAACACATCTGGAAAGCACTCAGAGAACAGCAACTCTGTACTTTATAATACTGTATGTGGCACTGTATATTGTATATAACCCTGCAATAAAAATTGTTTTACAAAAAAAAATGAAGTGTAGCGCACAAAAGAAAATCATTGACAAAATAGGACAAGGCAATGCCTTCGCAGACCGCGTAGCCCGTGAAACTGCAATGCAGCGAAGCACTACATCCATGTACGTAGTAAAATCCCAAACTGAGCGTTGGCATGATGCTAGAGAGGAAGTATTGGATATACAGAGATCTGCCTCTGTGGAAGAGCTTGAGCAATGGTCTAAAGAAGGAATGTTAGACGATGAGGGTTGTTGGCGTAACAAAGAAATGATTACGTGGAAATTGCCTGCAGCCTATTTATAACCTATGGTTCAAATGGCACATGGGCTGGCACATGTTGGAGCTCTAGCAATAACTAAATTGCTTACACAAGTCTGGGAGCATCCTGAAATTGCCAGCACAGCTAAAAGAATAGTACAGTCCTGTTTGATCTGTTGGCAGTATAATCCTGGAAAAGGGGCACAAACTCCTACAGGAGGGTTTGCTACACCAACCGCACCTTTTGAAGTTTTGCAGATGGATTACATCAAACTTGAACGCTGCAATAATCTAAAATACTTCCTAGTGGTGGTATGTGCCTTCAGTAAATGGATAGAGGCATACCCTACAAAGGATAATACTGCTCTACCACAGCAAAGGTGCTTCTAAAGGAGTTATTTTCCTAGGTATGGTGTTTGTAAGTTTTTGTGGAGTGACAACGGACCTCATTTTATTGGGCAAGTTGTTGAGTATGTCCTGAAAGGGTTAGGGATCAAACAGAAATTCCATACAGTCTTCCACCCACAATAGGCAGGATTGGTGGAAAGGTATAACGCTACTTTAAAATTGAAGCTGGCAAAAATACTGGCTTCCACATCCCTAAAGTGGCCAGATGCACTACCTTTGGCATTATTATCCATAAGATCGGTGCCACACTCACGATCAGGTCTTACCCCGTATGGGGTGGTATTTGGGAGACCGATGAACATTTAGGGAGTTCCTAAGCCACGCCCCATACATGATGTACCTTGTGTTCTGTTGAATGATTATTTGGCAGTTAACCGACAGTTTGATCTCTATTCATCAACAAGTTCGAGAAGCTCTTCCTGACAGATCTACAGGTGAGGCCCATGAACTTCGTCCCGGCGACTATGTGATGATCAAGGTCTTCGACAGATCGAACAGCTTGGTGGCGAGGTCCGGAGCAGCTGCTTTTGGCTACAAAGACAGCAGTTCGAGTGAAGAACAAAAAGAACTGGGTCCAAAGCATGCATTGCAAGCGTGTGTCGCCTGCCTTGGCGGAACCTGCTGCGCTGACCGACCATCGAGAGAATCTGGAGACGGAGAAAGGTCAAGCTATCTCACCTGAAGAATCTGCGGAAGGCTTCCCGGACCACACGATTCCTGGAGCATCGCGATACCACTTGAGAACGAGGAAAGAATCTGCAGTGTTGAACGAGACTGGTTGAGCTACCGCCCTGGGTTTGTGAAACGGAGAGCCAATGTGGCAAGGGGGGAGATCAGCACTGCATTAGTGTAGTAACACCCATCTTGGCCCGTGGTGAAGAAATGAACGGCTGCCCAGGGAGAAGAGCTCCAACGATTGTTTTTAACGAATTTCAGAAAGATCAATTATCGCTGTTGCTGAAATGAATAACAAAATAATAATTTGTGCTGTAGGGTTTGTTGTTGCTCTGGTGGGTATGGCGATAATCACCTGGTTTGTTGAGAAAGTGGCTCCTGCTCGACAGCTTCTTGTTGCCACTACTCCAGCTTCAGTGGAACATGACTATTTTACACTTCCCTACCATGAGCAGAAACATCGACAATCATACCTGTAAATGTAATTGATACTTGTATAGCGCACTACTCACCCGCAGGGGTCTCAAGACGCTTGTACGAATACCGCTGTGGAACCCATCCTGGCTTTCCCTGTGAGGTGTCCACTCCTGGGCACCCCCAAGGTGGAGGCCAGGCATCCTTAGCGTTGTGGGGGCCGTTGTGGAGATTAAGCAAGCTATTGCCCAGAGTTGCAGAGTGGGACTCCATGATTGGAATAGGCACCGAGGCGAGAATTATCAGGTCCGTGGAATTTTTGGAGCCCAAGATCCGCCGAGGCGGGGAATTGAACCCTGGTCCCGGGCTAGACCTCTGCACCTAAATAACACATTCATCCAGATGTTGCATCATACACACATTGCCACGAATACTACCAACTGTTGGATGTGTGGAATGATACATGCACACCAAAAGAAAGGAGGAACACCTTTTATTCCTCTACTGTTTTCCCATAATGGTTCTTGTCAATCTTGGTATGCTCTTTTGTTTGCTTTCGGAAAGCCCTCAGTAGGTGGAATTATCTTTTGGTTGAATAAATTATGCTATCAAGATAAAGATGGTTATCCTCAAGCCAAAGGGACTAAATGGGAATGGGAAGAATACCAACTGGACAATATTTCGACACCATATGTCTTCACAAATATGAGGACTATAAAAGACAATGGACCTTTTGTAATTTCTGTGACCAGAGCTACAGCAGAACTGTGTATAAGTAGTGTTGGAAGAATTCCCGTAGGACGGAGTGAATGTATTTTGATATTGTTTTTTGAAGGAGCTAACAACAGTAGTTTTACGTCTTCACACAATTCATATTTTGTATGTGGTAATAAAGGATACTATCAATTACCTGTTGGGTGGTCCGGGGTATGTTACATATCATTTTTGTTACCCCCTGTATTTTTAGCACCCGCATCATATCACCTTGACCTAAAGTTGTATAATGATAGTTCTAAGAATAGATATAAACTAACAATAAGTGCAGATGAAGTTGACCAGACAGATACCACTTTGCAACAATATGTCGATTTCAATTTGGGTTTGTTCTTCTTTGTGGGTGCTGCATTGAATAGCAGAAAGATAAGGCGATTAACTCGTGTTGTGGAAGCTGTCACCAATCAGACAGCTATGGCACTTGGGAACATTACAGAGGAACAACAAATTGCAAGGATTATAGCACTCCAAAATAGGATGGTGCTTGACGTGATTTTGGCTGATCGAGGTGGTACATGTCGCATCATCGGTAGCAGTTGCTGCGTATTTATACCGGATCACTCACCTTCAGTATATGATGCAATCTCAAAACTGCATAAGATTGCTGCAGAAATTCACACAGAGACTGGTACATGGACATTTTCAAACTGGATATGGACACTCATTGCTACTTGGGGCTGGAAACTACTGACTATTCTATGTATACTACTGGTGATACTAGTTACATGTTGTACTTGTATACAATGTGGTCCTATGCTTTGCTCCATGTGCATCTGTCACGATCGCGCTGGTGGAAAGGACTACGTTTCCCTGCAAGACGCGGTTGGGAACTACTGCTCCCATGCTCCTTTGCGGTTCTCGCAAGACTTCGTTCACGGAAGCATAAGGAGGAAGACTTTCCCAAGCTTGGCGTCAGAATTCCTCCGGTCCAGAGCGGTCGGGTGACGGTTGCTGTTCGTCATGGGTGCGGTAAGGGTGCTTGCACCAGGATCCGTATCCCGCTGTGCTTCTAACTTGTTTAGGTCGTTTTAGCTATCTGCCTATACACGCAATTACTAGGATCCTCTTGGGGAACTTCAGAGTATTCAGGGATTTGACTTGGTCAGTATTGTCGGCCGACGGAGAGGTGGATGTTTTGAGATCCACCGGTATCTTCAGTTCTTTTGGTATTTTCCTATTGATTTTAGTAACCTGGAGTTAGGAGCAGGGTGCTCTTGACAACGCTGAAAGAAACATTCGAGGAATCTAGCCTCTGACTCATTTGGCCTTGTCTGTTGTTAATACGGGGCAACTTCTTTTTGCAAAAACATTTATCGTAGATGGATTGTATATAAGATGTATGGTGTTTAACCCAACTGTCTCTGGCTCCTTTTATTTACAGGGGTTCTTCATGAGTGGTAATCTTCTACACTCTATCCCTGTGAAGCGTAAAAGGAGTGAGTTAGGGGTATGTTCATGTTTCATCCGAATCTTATTGCTATATAGTCATATATGCATTTACGGTGTTGAATTTACATGTTCATGTTGATTTTGTATCACTGCAGCAACACCTCTATCCCATCCTCTACCATCACCTATCTATCCCCTGAAGTGTTTTTTTTTCTTTACAGGTATTTAGAATGGCATAGGTGTTTCTTGAGGATTTACTGTATGCAGAGTGCATTTATAGTTAAGGTATTCATGATATTTGTTCTCTTTGTGTTTTCCAGATCTCCCTCCCTGCTGTCCCCTTCCTTTTCCCCAACCCCCCATCATCCCTCACTTAATCCTTCCAATGTACTGTGCCATCACAGCAACTCAGACATTGGCTAGATTTAGAGGTGGAACATAACTCTTCAAACCGATCCTGAGGACGTTCGACATAACAGAATTCCCGACCCACGAATATTGTCCTCCCGGTCGGGTTGAACATTATGGCTACCATGGATGAAGTGATAGCTGCCCTGGCCAGTCTTCAGTTACAGGTGGCTGCTTCTAGACAAGAGACGGCGGATTTAAGGGCTAGATTCGATGGTCTGCCACAAAACCCGTTTGATGCAGGTGCACAGGCTCCTCCCACAGCAGTGGTGGTAGAGATGCCAGTCTCTATTCCTTTAATTTCAAAAAGGGGGTGGTAATGGACAGAGTATCTGAGTTAATCAGAACACTCCTACCCAGTCAGCAGATCAGGGCTTGATCCATCACCGTTTTTTAGCTCACTGCACCATCCCAGTTCAGAACCTGGCTATATGCAAACTAGTCTGTCCCTGGCCCAGTGCATCATGGGAACAGGGCAGACCAAACTACCAAGCCAATTCTTCACTGGAAAGGAAACAAGCTTCCGGGGACCGGTTTCTGGCATTACAGCGGTCTTCAGCCCGGCTTGCTTGAATCCTGATGGTGCAGTGAGCAAGGGACTCATGTCTGAGCATACCCTTCCACACTCATGGTGGCCAAAATAATTTCAAAAAGGGGGTGTTTTGGCCACCACAAGTGTGGAAGGGTATGCTCAGATGTGAGTCCCTTGCTCACTGCACCATCAGGATTCAAGCAAGCCGGGCCGAAGACGGCTGTAATGCCAGAAACCGGTCCCCGGAAGCTTGTTTCCTTTCCAGTAAAGAATTGGCTTGGTAGTTTGGTCTGCCCTGTGCCCATGATGCACCGGGCCAGGGGCAGACTAATTTGCATGTAGCCAGGTTCTGAACTGGGATGGTGCAGTGAGCTAAAAAACGGTGATGGATCAAGCCCTGATCTTTTGACTGGGTAGGAGTGTTCTGCTTAATTCAGATACTCTGTCCATCACCACCCCCCTTTTTGAATCGTTTTGGCCACCACAAGTGTGGAAGGGTATGCTCAGATGTGAGTCCCTTGCTCACTGCACCATCAGGATTCAAGCAAGCCGGGCCGAAGACGGCTGTAATGCCAGAAACCGGTCCCCGGAAGCTTGTTTCCTTTCCAGTAAAGAATTGGCTTGGTAGTTTGGTCTGCCCTGTTCCCATGATGCACTGGGCCAGGGACAGACTAATTTGCATGTAGCCAGGTTCTGAACTGGGATGGTGCAGTGAGCTAAAAAACGGTGATGGATCAAGCCCTGATCTTTTGACTGGGTAGGAGTGTTCTGCTTAATTCAGATACTCTGTCCATCACCACCCCCCTTTTTGAATAGTCTCTATTCCTTTAGCATCTCCTGAACGCTTTCAGGGGGAGTCTGAGAAAGTGCAGGTGTTTCTAACCCAGGTGGCGCTCCATTTTTCGTGTAAACCGAAATCATTCCCTACCAACCAAGCCAAAGTGGCCTTCTTGATTTCTTACTTAGTAGGGAATGCAGCACAATGGGCAGTGCCTTTAGTCAATCATAACGATCCGCTATTACATGATTGGGAAGCCTTTCGGCTGGAATTTTTTAGAGTGTTTGACAGAAGGGCTGACTCTTACACAGCAGATCGTGAATTGCTAGAGTTACGGCAGGGTAGTAAGGATTTGGTGAGTTATTTAAACACATTTAGGAGGTTAGTAGCAGAGACCAATTGGCCCGAAAACAAACAAGCCTCTGTGTTTCATCAAGGATTGAGGGAGGAGTTAAAAGATGTCATAGCCCAGATTGACCCTCAACCTACTACTGCTGAGGATTTGATCAATCTGTCATTACGTCTTGACCATAGACTGAGTGAAAGCAGAGGAGAATATCGCAGAAAGCCCCTAGGCGACCGGGGTAAACCGGTTGAATTAACTACATCCTCTGCCCCTGAACCAATGGAAGTAGGAGCTGTTAGAGAATTGCGGCGCAAGCAGGGGCTTTGCCTCTATTGTGGTAAACGTGGACATTTTGTAAGGGAGTGCCCAGTAAAACCCAAGGTTAACCGTTTTCGCACTTCTCGAGTGGCCTCAGCTAATGCTGAATCGGGGGCGGAAAACTGACAGACTCTAAGACACAGGAAGGGGTTTCTTGGAGTCCTTTATACGTCCCTTCGTTATGTGTTGAAAAGATTGTTTCAAAAGGTCATCTTTTTATTCCAATCATGGTGATGATTGCCGGTGAAAAGGTGTTCATGTCTGCTATGGTTAATTCAGGGGACACAGGTATGTTTATGGACATTCAAGAAGCACAGAGTAAGGGTATCGCATTGATACAGAACGAGACCCCTGAGGATATCTATGCTGTAGATGGGAGGAGGCTGTGTACTGGCCCCGTTGAGTACAGAACTGAGGAATTAGAGGTGCTGTATGGGGATTCACATATTGAAATGTTAACACTTAGTGTGATCAGGGCCCCACAGTATGGAGTTATATTCGGCCTACCGTGGTTGGAGAAACACAACCCGAGCATTGACTGGGACAATAGGACTTTGCTCATGGGGTCGGATTACTGTTTGGAGCACTGTCATGCTACTTCTATGAAATCCGCTAGGGCGTTGTCTTGGGGTTCCAGTATCGCTACGGCTGCAGAAAAAAGTGTGTTACTCCCTGCTGCATACAGTAAATTTGTGAAGGTGTTTAGTGAAGTCCATGCTGAGGAGCTTCCCTCACATAGGCAATATGATTGCCAGATTGATTTGATACCTGGGGCCGTGGTTCCTAATGGGCGTATTTATGCATTGACAGAGCCGGAGACCATTCATTTGAGGGCATATCTAGACAAATTGTTGGGATTGGGTTTCATTCGCTGGTCTAAATCACCTGCCGCCTTGCCACTTTTCTTCATTCCTAAATCCAATGGAGAATTCAGAGCTTGTGTGGATTTTCGTGCCTTAAATGCCATAACAGTCAAGAACCGGTACCCTTTGCCGCTTATTAGCGTTTTACTGGAGCAAGTAAAAGGGGCCACTGTGTTCACCAAGCTTGACCTGAAAGGGGCCTACCACTTGGTCAGGATGAGAAATGGGGACGAGTAGAAGACTGCATTCAAGACCAGGTATGGTCTTTTCGAGTACTTAGTGATGCCGTTCTGGCTGTGTAATGCCCCTGCGGCGTTTCAATTCTTTCTTAATGATGTCCTTCGTGAGATACTGGATCATTATGTGATTGTGTACATTGATGATATCCTGGTGTACTCTGAGTCAGAGGAGCTTCATCGTCATCATGTGGAAACAGTGCTAGGTATACTACAGTCGCACAACCTGTTTTGCAAGTTGAGTAAGTGCAATTTCCATGTCCGGTCTGTGGAGTTTTTGGGGGTGATCTTGAGTCCTGATGGCCAGGAAATGGCGGAAAGAAAGGTTTCAGCTGTGATGAACTGGCCAGTCCTATGCAATGTCCGTGATGTACAGTGTTTCATTGGCTTCGCCAATTTTTATAGGCGCTTCATTAATCAGTTTTCGAAGCTGGTAGCGCCCATCACTCAATTGCTAAAGAAAGCTTGTGTTTTCAACTGGACAGACGATGCGCAAACTGCTTTCTCTGCTCTCAAGCAGGCCTTTGTGTCAGCTCCTGTCCTTGCTCATCCGGATCCTGACAAAGCATATGTGGTCGAAGCCGATGCTTCGGATGTGGCAATTTGTGCTGTTTTGTCTCAGAGAAATGCCGAGACTGGTCAGCTCCATCCGGTGGCGTTTATGTCTCGGAAACTTAATGCTGCCCAAAGAAACTATCATATATCTGAGAAGGAACTATTGGCGGTCCGTGGCTCCTTTTTGGAGTGGCGGCATTTTCTCATGGGTGCCAGACATGTGGTCACTGTTTACACGGATCACCGGAATCTGCAATTTATGACGGCAGCCAGTCATCTCACCCCTAGACAATTGAGGTGGATGATGTTCTTCTCTCGGTTTCATTTTGTCATCACCTATCGGCCCGGGGCTGATAATCGTAAGGCGGACAGTCATCGGTGTTTCATCCTGAAGGGGCTCCGGTGGCCAGCATCATCGACCCTGGAAAGGTCCTGTGTGCCATGCAGCCAGATACCTTTCTGAAAGATGTCATGAGAGGCGTTGCATCTTTTTCGTGGAACACCTGGCTTCGGGGACACCCTGAATGGAGAATGCATGGGGGTCTCCCGTTGTTAAATAATCGTTTGTTAGTACCCACTGTGCAGCTGCGGAAGCAGGTTTTCGTGTGGTGCCATGACTCCCCGTGTGCGGGTCATTTGGGGTTAGCCAAGACGGTTGAACATGTTCTCAGGCATTTCTGGTGGCCCTCCTTGAGGCTTGATGTTGGGAAGTGGGTTTCCGCCTGCGAGCAATGCACGAGAATGAAGTCTGATCACAGTTGTCCGCAAGGCCTCCTACAACCTCTTCCCACCCCTTCCGATCCTTGGGATAGGATATCCTTGGATTTCATAGTGGCTCTGCCGAAAGATCAGGGGTGTACGGCAATACTGGTGGTGGTCGACTATTTGACCAAGATGGGGCATTTTATCGCTTGTGCACAAGTACCCTCTGCGGGGCAGCTGGTGATGATGCTCATGACTAATGTGCTGCACTTGCATGGCTTGCCGAGCGTTATGGTGTCCGACAGGGGTTCCCAATTCACGGCCCAATTCTGGAGGAAGTGGTGTTCTGTACTCCACATACAAACTGCCCTTTCTACCAGTTTTCATCCGCAAACGGATGGGCAGACTGAACGTCTAAATCAGACTCTCAAACAATATCTGAGGTGCTATGTTGACCAGAGTAGAGACAACTGGGTGGACCATCTATGGTTGGCTGAGGTGGCTTATAACAATGCCACGCATGGTTCCACCAAGGAGACGCCTTTCTATTGCAATTACGGAAGACATCCCAGATTCCTTCCTTTTGTCCATCCAAGAGCTGATCCTGCTCTACCTGAGGTTGCACGGAGAGTGGTGCATATTCATGAGACTTTGCCCAAGGCTCAGGCGCATCTTGAAGAGGTCAAAGTCCAGTACAAGGCGGCTGCTGATAAACATCGGAGGCAGGGTCCGTTGTATTGCAGAGGAGATGTTGTGTGGCTGTCTACTAGGAACTTACATTTCAGGAAGCGCAGCGTGTTTAACCCTAAGTACATTGGGCCTTACACCATTGTTAAAAGGGTGAATCCGGTTGCTGTGAAATTGAAGCTCCCTTCGCATTTGCGTACCCACACGGTATTCCATGTGTCTTTATTGAAACCTTCACGAGCGCGGGGTCGCTCACGGCCTCCTCCGGTGATGGTGAACTTGAATAGGAGGTTAAAAGCCTGTTGGATTCTAAGTACAGAGGCTGTAAACTTTGGTATTTGGTTTCCTGGAAGGGGCATGACCCAGAGGGTAATTCGTGGGAACTTGCTGCAGGGATTCATTCGCCTGCTCGGGTGGCGGCTTTTCATAGGAAGCATCCTGCGAAACCCGGTCCTTGAAGTTGCCTTCTCTGTGGGGGGATGTACTGTCACGATCGCACTGGTGGAAAGGACTACGTTTCCCTGCAAGACACGGTTGGGAACTACTGCTCCCATGCTCCTTTGCAGTTCTCCCGAGACTTCGTTCACGGAAGCATAAGGAGGAAGACTTTCCCGAGCTCGGCGTCGGAATTCCTCCGGTCCAGAGCTGTCGGGTGACGGTTGCTGTTCGTCGTGGGTGCGGTAAGAGTGTTTGCACCAGGATCCGTTACCGCTGTGGTTCTAACTTGTTTAGGTCATTTTAGCTATCTGCCTATACACGCAATTACTAGGATCCTCTTGGGGAACTCCAGAGTATTCAGGGGTTTGACTCGGGTGGTATTGTCGGCCGACGGAGAGGTGGATGTTTTGAGATCCACTGGTATCTTCAGTTCTTTTGGTATTTTCTTATTGATTTTGGTAACCTGGAGTTAGGAGCAGGGTGCTTTTGACAACGCTGAAAGAACCATTCGAGGAATCTAGCCTCTGATTCATTTGGCCTTGTGTGTTGTTAATACGGGGCAACTTCTTTTTGCAAAAACATTTATCATAGATGGATTGTATATAAGATGTATGGTGTTTAACCCAACTGTCTCTGGCTCCTTTTATTAACAGGGGTTCTTCATGAGTGGTAGTCTTCTACACTCTATCCCTGTGAAGCGTAAAAGGAGTGAGTTAGGGGTATGTTAATGTCTCATCCGAATCTTATTGCTATATAGTCATATATGCATTTACGGTGTTGAAGTTACATGTTCATGTTGATTTTGTGCCATTGCAGCAACACCTCTATCCCATCCTCTACCATCACCTACCTATCCCCTGAAGTGTTTTTTTTTTTTACAGGTATTTAGAATGGCATAGGTGTTTCTTGAGGATTTACTGTATGTAGAGTGCATTTATAGTTAAGGTATTCATGATATTTGTTCTCTTTGTGTTTTCCAGATCTCCCTTCCTGTTGTCCCCTTCCTTTCCTTCCTTTTCCCCTACCCCCCATCATCCCTCACTTAATCTCTTCCTTCGGGGACACCCTGAATGGAGAATGCATGTACTGTGCCATCATGGCAACTCAGACATTGGCTAGATTTAGAGGTGGAACATAACTCGTCAAACCGATCCTGAGGACGTTCGACATAACAGCATCACTGTACACCTGCCAAAAGAAATATTGCAGATATAAAAGCACAGCAAATGTTAAATAAAGAAATAGCTGAGATGATGAGCATCAATGTACAGGATGCATATCTAAATTACCCCAGATAAACGAATGTCTTCAGCTAATGCTGAAAGGGTCGTCTGTGGTAATTTAGCAGCGATTAGGTTAAGCATTAGCAGAAGACATTTTGTATTTAGAGACTATCTTGTCCGTTGTGTGGGATCCATTTTGTATTTCTGGCAGCCATTTTGTTTGCCATGTGCTCGCCATGTGCTCTGTCCTACCTTCCTGTCAACTGCTCTTGAAATCTGCCTAGAGACCAGATATATTTAGCCTCTTCTGCTCTGCACATGCTCAGTTGAGCTTACAGCCGTCCCCAACTTGTAATTGTCAGGATGTGTCCACCAGAATTAGCTAACTGTCAGCCCCTCCCACTTGTTGTCAGCACACTCTCTGTATTACCTTGTTTGTATTTGAAACCAGCATTCTGTACTTGTACCGCCTTCATTTGAGCCCCTGTGTGGGTATAAAAGGACCAAGCTCCTTCCAGTCAGTGTGCTACCTCACACACTACTGAAGGGTGTTGGGTGAATGTTCCACCTCATGCGGTTTAATAAACTCTGTCTTTTCTATTCCAGCTTCTGTGCCAACTTCTTTCTATTGGTCTGAGGACTCTGTGCAGAGACGGGAGAACCCCTAGCACTGGTAGGCCTTGCTGAGGCTCACCACCACAGGCTCAATACTTTTCCAAAATGATTTGAACGCCCCTTTCCAATGCAGTCCTCTTACCAACAGCTTCAGAGCATGCAATTTCGGCCTCCCCCATTAACATGCTGCACAGGTACGCCTTCCTCGCTGCCCAAAGGAGCTGTTTAGGGTCTCCGTCGGTTCATTAAGCTCGAGTAGACGCCACACGTCATGTAAAGAGTAGTTGCCCATTAGATCACGGAGCGCGACCTGGTCATTGTTCCATCGCAGGTCAGGCCTCCCTGATTTATCCAGAACAGGATCTAGAATCAGATTCCAGTCACCGCCAATCATGAGTTTGTGAAACCAAATTCCACAAGCAATCTGTGGAGGTTGCAGAGCCAAGGGCGCTTCACCCCTTTCAGGGGCATATATGGAGCCAATAACCAAGAATTGATCTGCAATTTTAAGTCAGGCAAAGATGTAGCGGTTTCAGAACTCGAACCAGGAGTCTCTCATAAATCAGAAGTGCTACTTTATTTTTCCTGGGGCGGGGAGGCTTTCACACCCAGTCATGTTGAAGTTTTGCTGATTCCTTTGCCGTAAGGTGCATTTCCTAGATAAGGACAATATCCGGATGTTAAAACCTAAGAAGGCAAAAGCCTTTTTACGATGCTGAAATGGATCATGACGATCACCTTGAGTGACCAAATAGATAGGTTTGCCACATGATGACTAGGCACAGTGAAACAAACGGAGAGTGCAAAGGATGAGTAACAAAAGAGGTTAACCGGCATTTCAGTGGGGGTGACAGAGCACCACGAGTGGAGTGGAAAGGAGAAGAGCAGATTGTGAGGGGACCTGGATTTATCCCTATCATGTCAATGATCCAACTGGAGATCTCAGTCTGAGTCTTTGGCCCTGGTAGTCAGCTCCTTTTTGGCACCAGGATGGAAGAGAAGGAAGTGGAGCGCTATCCATTGATGAGCATCATTGGGTTTCCATAGCCTCCAGTCAAAGCTCCTGTTCGGCAGGATTGATTTCCTTGACTGTACCATTAACTGTTAACATCATGATGGCAAGCTTCAGCAGACCAAAACGTAGGTCCAGTTTCAGGAGTGTCGGCCACAGGACCAGAACTTTCTTCTGCAAGACATACATTTCGTTAGAACAGTTCACTGAAAACGTAATCCAGCTGCCACTGGAAGAATACTGGCCATGTTTGTGGGCTTCTGAAAAGACCATTGTTACCTGCTGATGGCGGAGAAAGCAGGCTATGATCGGGCACGGCCCCTGGAGAGAAGAGGTGGGACGAGAAGCAGTGTGATGAGCCAGTTCGAACTTTAGCGGAAAGGTGAAGGTCAAGCCTATTGCTGTGGGAATTCAGACTAAAGGAACTTGGGGACATCCTGGAAGCCAACAGACTCAGGGACCCCAAAAATACAGACACTGTTTCTGCAACTGCGATCCTCCAAGTCTGTCAGCTTCTTCTGGGTGTTCCAGAGTGAACTGCCCCAAGTCACAGCCTCCATCACCCCATAGGTCAAGATTTCTCACCCTGCGTTCCGTAATATCCATGCGATTGAGTCACATCACCTTTTAAGAGTTTGAGTTCTGTATTTGTTTCTGTAGTGGTGGCTTCAAACGTGGCGATTAAGGTCAATATGTCTTTTAGATCGCTCATGATGAACTCATGGGTAATATCCGATGAGGGCTCAAGAGGACCGGGCCGGAGGAAGTTTAGTGGCCTGGGTAGCCTCTGCGAAGGTCAGCTGACGTGTCTCTCTGCCTGAAGCCAAGGGTGCCCCAAGATGGTTTGAGGTGAGAGAAGTGATTGAATTGCAAAATCCACTTGTCTCACCAAGATAGTCCGCAGCTGGTCACTGGGGTGCAGAAGTGCTGGCAGGGAGTAGGGATCCGAGAGAGACAACCGAGGGGCGGCTCACCATTGGAGAACACACCAGCAGCACCAGCACGCCACGGGGCCATCTGCGTCCGGTAGCTGTAGGTATCGTCCTCCATGCGGCTGGGCACAGCAGAAGCAGGGGGGACCAGCAAGGGGTTCAAAGATGGCAGTGGTTCCAGGCAGGCAGGCAGGCAAGCTTTAAAAGTGCCAGGTGGCGTATTACCAAGCAGTACACCTCGGCAGCACCAATACCACACCTCAGTGGTCAGATGAAGCAACATGACGAGGTCACCGGTGGCAGCTAGCCAGGTTCATCACACCAGCACCACTGAGGAGGCTGTAAGAAAAGTGCAGAAGAGTCTGCCTCCAGGAGACTGACCCCAGTGCCATAGGAGGAAGCAGGAGGTCGGTTGAGGCACCCAGGCGTGTCTGCTTGCCGGATTGGGAAAGCGGCAGCACCAGCACCGTCCCACTGGGGGTAGGATAGCAACGGGATAGCATGCATATGTGGCAGCTTGCCAGGAGGAGTCCGTCAGCAACACCAGCACCACCCAGGTCGTCTGGTAGGGATAGGTTCAGGCGGGAGGGCACAGTCTGCTGCAGTGCAGGAGCACAAAGTGACCTAGGACTGCAGGGCACGTTGAGCCCTCCGCAACCCAGAGCAGTCCTCCGGTGTGTCAGCGGAGATCGGACAGACACACCAGGATGTAAAGGCACACAGGGAGACCTCCACTGGCCCAAGGCAGGTTGCTATAAGGATCGGGAGGCTCAGGATATTCAAACTGGAGCTGCCGCCTTCCCTCGAGGCATAGCTCCCCCTCACCCATCCTCCTGCCTCGTCCAGCAAATCTGAAGGAACAGCACCTGGCCACTTTTATTGAATCACGCTAAGGTAGGATTCGGCTTCTTTTTCTTTCAAACCACCTAAGTGGTTGTGTTCCTCAAGGAGCATCCTCATTCCCATTACTCTTTAACTCTATTTTGCCTCCATCCATGACAATCAATAATTACAACATTGGATACCACCTATACCTCAACAATACCTGGGCTTGTAGCACAATACTAAATGAACTGGGATAGGAATGCATGGCAATTGACTGGCTTTCACATCAGTAATTGAACCAAACTTAGCTATCCCGCAATGAAGCACAAACCAATATCTTGTTACTGGGCCCTAGAGACTCTTTATTGCTCCCATTTGATTAGCACAGCACAGTTAATCATGGCAAGAAAGGATTCAAAATCTGGCTTAGGACCTAGCTCAATCCTGGAGTCATGTGTGACTCAGTTAAAATCTATGCAAAAAAAAAAATCCAGAGCTAAATCTGTCGGCAGTTAGTATTGCTGACCTCTGGCACTCAACTTTGGGAACAGGACTTTTTTCAGAATGAGACACTGGAAATAAAAGTACAGAAAACAAAAAGAGAGAAAACAGGAGAAGCAGGGATGAAAAGCATCTGCCAGTTTGAGATAAAGAGGCCGGAAGGGTTTCGAAGAGTGAGGGATAAGTTGGACTTAATATTCCTTCAGCCAGTTGTGGCCTTTTAGCCAACGTGTTAGATTCTGGTACTTTATGTTTTCATTACATGGCATAAGCCTACAAATATGACCCAGAATAGTGCTGCTGGACTAGCGATGTGGGTGGATAAGGGTGAACTAGATCTGCTGCATTACTTTCTGTGGAGCCTCAACATCTGTTGCAAGCTCAACTGCTCTATCCTGTTCTGCACTAACACTTTAATATGCTAATTGGCTATTAATTTGAAATCTGTCAACCTTCAAAGGCATTTATTGTGGGAATCTCCTCTCGGGAGGAGTATTCAAAATACATGTCTGTTTACTTCTACTTTTGATTCATTGTGTGATTGTAACTGGGCTGGAAATTGTCTATACGGAATTAAAAATAAAAATAAAAGAAATCAAGATGTGTAGAAGTAAAGTGTGAAGCCGAAAAAAAGAATTGATCGAAGAAGTGTACTGTGTTTCAAATTATTGGTTCATTATGGCTGCATTTGAAAACTCAATGATTCTGCCCAATATGCACACCGCCTAGAACAATCTCACCATGTTACCAGATGCAACTAAGGCTAGACAAAACCAGAACTCGCCAATGTATGTGAAGCTCCCATATACACCATTGTCCTTAAAATTGGAGTCTGGCTCATCAGAATCATGGCAATACTGAATCTGCACACAAAAGCTATGTTCTCCTCATATCAGTCTGCTTATCAGTTCTCTCGAGAACACTATCTTTTCAAAAATCGGTTTTGCTCGTGGACTTAGAAATAAATTAATACACAATAAAAAATATTCTTAAATATCTTGGGGTAATAAGACTGCTGGTCACAGGCTACTGTGAAACATAGGATCAGCCCTGCCAAGTAGCACGCAACACGTGTGACAAACGCATTTCAGTGTGGTGGTCCGCATCACCGCACTGAAATACATGGTCACGCATAATAGGCATAGATAGCGCCTCAACTGTTAAGCCGGTATGGCTGCTATAATGACTAAACTGAAGTGGCTGGTAGCGCTGCTCACAGTACTGGGCTTGGGGAATGGCTGAGGTTGAAGCTGCGGCTTCTAGTGCTACAATTTATCAATAGATTCACATCTCCCCCCACATTGGATTCTGATTGACATCATAGGCGCCACGCGACGTTACGTCCTGCTGCAAAGTCGTCATCGCGGCCGGAGGTTGTAACGACAATTGGATCCCACCCTGGGCATGCAACTCAATCCAAGCCCACTGGGCCGTGGCGCCTGAATCATTAGTGAGCGGCAGTATTTGTCTTCATGCAGTAACACCTGCCGTGCTGTAATTTCGTTGTCGTAAAGTTTGCCTGGCAATTTGGCGGTGGTAGAAAGCAAGAGCCACAGGGGGTGATTGTGCCGTTCGCCCGGCCCTTCCTCTGCAGCATCCCCTCTGTGCTGCTGTTCCCTGGCCTTCTCCTTTCTCGTGATCACGCCCTGCTCTTCAGATGGAGTTGCTTGAAAAGAAAGTTACCTGGAGCTAGGACCCGTTTTTGACTGCTGGTAGGTGCTGGGTGCGTGGGCAGAGAGGGCCGTGAAACTCGTTAATAATGACGGGCGGCCGCACCACAGAACCCAGGGGCAATGCTCAGCTATTGATTAAATCACACTGCTTAATGGTCCTGGTTGGAAAAGTGTGCAGCTACTACAGGGGCTCGAATAAATACTTCCTTTCAGCAGTTTTTGATGTATGAGTGGGAACCGGGTGTCGGCTTTGATAGTGTAACGGAAATCCCCCTGGATTGTCAGTAGCTATAGGCATAAGATAGAACAGCTAAAATATTCCATCTGCTTTAATCCTGAATTCCGAGATATGTATTGTTAATGCGTAGGCAAGGCAGTCATTTCCCAGGTCCAACCTTTCGGACGTGCTACGCTACTGGCTCAACTGAGGGAGGGACTCATATTAGCTTTTGTGTCTGATGCGAAAATATTAATTTTCCAGTCACGCTTGCGACTTCATAATTTTAATTTCAAAGTTGAATTGAAAAGTACAGTTGTTCTTTGCAGCTGGTCACATCCTACAGTCAGTTAAAGGTAAAGGTCGTTGCTTATAACGTTGAGGTCGGAAAAACTTTCCAATACCTTTAAAGTAAACCACAGGCTACGCATGTGTGTGTGGGAGACGCTCGTCATGTCTTATTTCTGATATTTATGTTTCCTTTGTCATCATTGCTTGATTTTGCTTGCGAGAAAGTGTCACTCATAGTTGTTGAAATGTCACTCATAATTACACTGAAATTATGAAATTGTAACACATAGCAACCTGAAACCTTGGCAGCTATGTAGGGTCTTAGGTTCGTATCACTGGGTTAACAGAGTGTGGTATTTCAGAGAGATACCTTAGAGTAAACCAAATATGAAGCTACCAGTAAATGTATCTAAAATATAAAAACAAAAAATATAAACTTTCATTTCGAGGAACATGAACCAAAGGCAAATAGTATGTTCTCAAAAACACATACAATAAAAAGGAGACGAATGCTAGTTTTTAAAGTTTAATAACTTTTTGCTGTGGTTAGATCACAGCATATGAAGAACAAGCATAAAATCTGTTTTAAACTAACGATATCACTTAGAGCAACATTTTTTTCAGAAGTATTGCAAGAACAGACCTTGGGTCCAAAAAGAAACCTATGACATCAATCCTCAGTGAAATGAGCAGACATAACAGTTGGAAACTTCCTTCTGCCAAAGTAACTTGAAAAGTAAATAGAACCCTTGGCTGTGGTAAAGAAAACTGAAGCAAACCAGGCTGTCATGGGTTAACATGAACAAGGATTGAGAAGTTTTAGTACATTTGAAAACTTTTTGTTTGTTTTAAATATAGCTGTTTGAAAACATATGCGTTGACCAGAGAACTACATATTAACAGCAGTGTTGTGCATAATTTTTAATAACAAATATGCATTGGTAGAGTGGATGCACATAAAAAATGTGGTCCAGAAAGTCACAGACATGAAGGGAGGAAGCAAAGCCGTATTTCAAAAACAGGTTTTTAAAGCTATAACAAAACACTGAAATAAAAGAACAGATAGTAAAAAGAAAGCCATCAATGAAAACATGTCCTGGCTTCATATTATTATTCTAATGTTAGACGTGCCCTGTTACAATATTCTATGAAATGCTTCAAGTACAAAAGTCCTGTAAGAAAGACTTAGGCTATTTAAAATCCTTTATCAGTGTTCCAATAATTGAACTGTCGGTGCACACCTACAAGAAACGCTCTCGTGTTAAAATACAACATGGAATATGTGTTACAGTGCTTGCTGCCAGCAGTAAGCTGCCTTGAGCTCTCCTTATGGGGTGGCTTGTCTTTATGCTAGATACCTGCTGTGCTTGGAAGGTGCTGAGTGGTTACATTGCTTATTTTACTACAAAGTAGATCAGAGGCTAAAAAGAGACATCTTGTTTGGTCCAGTCAATATAATGATCATACAGTATGCTACTTTTATACAAGTTTGGTTTGTCTAATTGTACATTTTGTGGATGTTTGATTTCATGTTTAGTAGTTGCTTGACAAGAACAGTAACTTAAGGGAATGGCATAGTCCACACGAGTAAAAAAAATCTTTCACTATTGAAGAAAAACACAAAATCAGAATTGAAAAAAATCTATATCCTAAATGTAGGGTTATGATAACGCTATCTCAGTCAGGGTTCTGTGAAATGTACAAATAATTCATCCTGCCTCTGGTAAATCACGCCACCCGAACAAATCCTTTGTTGCCGGTACAGAACAATATGTAGTTTCTAGTTGTTTATGAGCTTTAAATTATACAATTGTTTCCTTCAATTTCATGTTTAAAATATAGTAAATGGCAGGTCTGAGGCCATTCGCATGAATTACTGCCTCTTAATGCAGTACTAGAAGAGTGAAAGGAATAAAACCATAATTTATCAAGTAGTAGAAAGTATATCAAGCAACCATGTTCATAGTCTTCGGGTTCTGCTGGCTGTCACAAACCACTCAACCATACATCTTGTGATGTATCTGATCACAAGACACCCTTGGTGCCATTACTGGATTATAATACCAGTTAAGAATTTTAATTCATATAATAAATAGAATCAATAGGTTTTTTGTGAACTAGAGGAGTCCAAAATATCTTGGCTCAATTAAGGAACTGAGTTTTGGGGGGGTGCCTTTATACTTTGTAGAGAATATATGGCTTCTTTTTTTTACATAAAAAACAGGCCTTGTTAAATTGTGATCGCAGCTATATAGTCTATAGTCTCCAGCATTTGGTTTAGGAGTAGAGTATAAAACTGCATACTATTGGAAGAAACAAATGGAAAAGGCCCAGTGCATGCAGTATTGCTAGCATGTCTGACGTTGCACCCCTAAAAGTATTTAAAATAAAAATTAACACACGGATAATATGAAAAGTTAGTTCTATATATCCATTCATTATATAAGTACTATTTTATACGGCTATTTTTTTGTTAAAGGTCTATCTTTAGAAATATGTAAAATAAAACATAATTTATAAAAAACTAGTTACCTATGTGCACTTCGGCAAAATACAACTTGTTTCCTGAGGTATTCAGTTCCCCTACTTACAGCACAGTGGCCGGCAGGCATGTTACAGCTGGGTCAACGAAAATAGTCAGCTGGATGTTTTAGCGCAACCTGTAGGCTGTGCCATTCCTTGTCGGGACAGATTTGCTAACTGCTAGACAGATTTTCTTCAATATATGTGTCCAATTGATTAGTGGTGGCTCTTGTCTTGAGCTTTCAGCTATATACCTCATTGAGCAAACGACATGGTCACTTTCCTTCCTGATCAACTTTCCTACAGGGATCCGGTTTTTAAAGGAGAACTCTTGGATCTTTACAGAAAATGTTGCATCTTCTACCCACTTGTGGCAATGCTGCTATCTGTTCTTGTTAAATCTAATGACAGTATCCCCCAACCACCCCACCGAAACTGAAGTCCAAAAAACAGAATACAGCGATAAAGTTGTTAAGATATGATGGAGGTATACTAGATCCTTCAGAGCGAGGCTGCATTTGAAAAGATATTCTTTAGTGAAATTCAGGAAAGCCCAAATCATCTCAGCGATGACAGTTCAAACTGTGTTTGATCAAGTGACTACTGGAAGTGTACTCTTTTGTCCTTGACATCTACACTTGCCTTTACAAGTAAAATGTTTAACAATATGGCCAAAGAAACATGGCCTAGTCCTGAAATCTTAGGGGCATCCTTTCACCTGCTCCACAGAAAATCCTGCTAAATGTGTCCCATGCACTCATTGCAGAATACTCCACGTTTGCTTTTGAAGCAATGTAACAAAAACAGAAAAGCAACACACCTTGCTGTTTGAGGTGGTGGAGAGAGTGTGTGTCGGTACATCCTCCAATGTTATTTTTGTTATTTTAAAAAACATACGTTTCTTTGACCTTAATCAGAAAAACAAGTTGACGTTTATTTTACCAAAAAAGCAGCAAGAGCCCAACTTTAAGAAGCACTGTAGGAAAGGAGGGCTGTTTGACAAATTCCTCTGAAACAAAATGTATTTTAAAAATAATACTGGTCCAACTTAGTAGGAGCAAGAAGAGATAACGTGACAAGCATCTAAGTGCAATGTTTAAAGCAGTCTTTTTTATGTTTTTAAAGGAGAAGGGTGATTTTCACAGCAAAGATGCTAAGCACAGGCTGGTCAAAAACTAATTTGTTCAACCTTTTGTTTCCATCTGATATAATATTGAGATTTAATAGGAAAATAAAATACATAGACATTTGTCATTTGTATGCATTCGTTTTGCAAACTCTTACAAAAAGGACAAAGCACATTAGGCATTCACAAATTCTATGCCATCTTATTAGAACTTGTTACCATCTATACATTATGTTACAATATCAACAACATTGTTTGTTCTACCCACTGGGCAGGATATGTGCATAATAGATTCAAGTTATTTACAGCACCTCACAAAGATAACGTAAGAGGAGACAGACGTGTGGAAAAAGCACCATTTGTAAGTGAGGCACAGCTTAGGCGCGAGGAGCGTAGAGTGCAAGAGAGTTCCTTCTTCTGCTCAGACATGGAGACCAGGCACCGGAAGTTGGGCATGCTGTAGACATAATCAAAACTGCACACTCATGTATCAGAAGAACACCCAACATGAATGCTTAAAAATAAAAAAAAACACAAGTCTGGGGGAAGGAGAGCAGGAGAGGGCATGAAAGTCACCCACAAGCAGATTCTAAAGCATTACACACTGTGTTGGAAAATACAATTAAACCACTGCAAAGGTAGAAATAAAAAGATGAACTAAAATATATAATCCTGGTTGTTAGAAGTTCAACTTTTCTGAGCTACTACAGCACGAAGAACGAATTAAAGGCAGAAACAGAAGGTGGTAATTTCTCATCTTTTGTTGCTTGTTCTATGTAATGATGACCCTTTCATGCCTGAACTCAGAATTGTCTAGTCAACAATTATCATCTGAACGCACTGTTCTGTGTGGATCGCAACTCTAAAAGGATTAGGTTAGTTTCTGTGGCACAAAACTGCACCCTCAATGTTTCTTCAGATTGCTGCATTTGCCTATCACTGATAGATCATACAGACAAAGTTAGACAATCCATGGCTAAATCAGCACAACACAATATGTGATCAAATGGGGCTCATTATATGTGGATGTTATGTGGTTAAGTCCAAAGGCTCCAATTTCTGTTCTGACATGGGAGTGATAAAGGATGGGCCGTCTAGACCCGGGCTCTCAAGGAAAACGAGTAAGTGCCGTCATTTCAAATAGGAAATTTGGGGAGACACCTTAAGGGAATGCATTTTTATCCTTGAAATGAAGGAAGGCTGGCACTCTGCCGGACAGATCTGTTGTACTTTTAGGGCCCACTGCGGGATTTTGAGCAGATTTTTCACCATACTATGCCATTCTATCCATTATACAGCCTACTTTGTTTAAGCACTTCTTTGCTTGCCATTACCACTGTGTACATTAGAAACCTGCATGCATCGTGCGATTCAATTCACCTACAACAACAGCAGCACAGTCAGTTATTTGTCATTTTTCGTTGATTTCTTTCCAAATACAGGTCTCCAACAAACATACACCACAGATTTCACCACTGGCCCAACCAGGAGTTCAATGTCTTGGGAACGGATCTCTTAGTACTAATAAATAAAGTAAAAACCCAATGGTTGTCTTTGACCCAGTCCTTCAATCTCAACACGGAAGAACACAGTTTGGAGGGGTCATTGCATCTCAACAGTGCCGGTCTTTTTGTTCCAGATCAAGGGGAGGTTGGTATGTCACACGTTTGAGGTTAAAGAACCCTATGACTTTAAGGAACATGATGCAACTCCTGTTGCACTGCTATGAACTTTTGTGATCAGACAAATTCCACTGCAGTCACAATGCCATTTTCCCATGCCTGATAACAGTCTACTTGGTGCTGCTCTATGTTTCTTGAAAGAAAGCCTAGGAGAACCAAAAATCATTCTCACCCATCTTTTGACAAACCGAAATAGCACAACTAACTGTATGTAGGTTATATATTAGCATGTTTATCTGATAGAGTGTATTTGGAGTCAATTTGAAATGCAATTACCTCTATGGTGCTTGAAGGTGTCTGCATTGAAGTTCCACGTTAAGACTGTAGAACATTGTTGTACGATGGCTGAAATAAGAGGTGTTCCAACCACAAGGACGTGTATCCCACATTCTGTCTGGAAGCCCTTAGAAATGGAAGATGCAAAGCATCCCGCCTGAAGACAAATATGTATAATATTCACCTTCATTTGTTTAACATTTGAATCATTCAGTTGCTTCTATTTTGGGGGTGTCCCTCAATTTTAGTAAGCTGAAAAACAAAAACATTGTACTGGAGAATGCTAATGAATGCCCAAAATAAAGCTTTGGTGGGGTGGGGGGGAGGGGTCAGGGGGCAGGATTGGGAGATCCCGGTGCCTGTACAAATAACAGACATGGAACCGGATTAGAATAATCTAGATCGCAAGTACCTGGCTTCAGCCACGTGACGGTAATGTAAGAAGCAAAAATTAAACCTTTTACATTTAGCATATTAATGAAGATAGTGAGGTCTGCTTTGCCACTATGTAATATCTATATCCTAAAAAAAGCAAACCCCTCCCTCAAACACACTGAATTGTTAACCTATTGTAGATACCGGGGTGAAAGGGAAATCTGGACTTGGAACGGCCAGATCGTTCTGAGGGAATAACCTGAGAGTGAAAGACTTACGAAGATAACAGAGCTTATAGCAGTTTAAAATCGAAAACAGTTTTTGAATGATCAAAATAATTGAGCTCTGGGGTTCACAATACCAAAGTGCTTTTATTGAGGTTTTTTGTAGATCTAGGTTCGTGAAGGAGTAGTTTATTAACTAGCTGTAGCTTGCTACTTTCCTGAAAGTAGCTTGTAGAAGCCCAGCAGGACACAGAGGGTTTAGCACAATGAAGGAGAACAGACTGCTCAACTTCACACTGCTGGAGTCCGACCTAGCCAAGCTAATGACCGCGCCCATTGCTAACACAAACACACCTAATGCTTGGGGGTGGAGGCCTAGAACATGACCACCCATCTCTGCTCTCGGTCTAGCATAGTTGAAAGCTATAGCTGATCTACTAGTTACACGGTATGAGTGAATGCAGGGCCAGGACAGAAGAATGCCAGTGGGAGCCAGAATTGACTGGTTTCTTGCAGAGGGTGGTCACTGTCAGTAATCCAACATGGGGAGGTCACAACAGTAATCTTATTGGAAGTGGTCACTATTGCTACAGTGATGATATCCATGAGTAGCTCAGGAAGGTTTTCACAGATCAGCAGTAGCTCTCATCATAGAAAAGGTTATAGACCACAGAGGTTGATAAGGCGTCATCAGAAACCGGGTCGACCTTTCCCAACATGTCATTCTTGGGCAAGGTGGACACAGATATGGAACGTTACTGCTTGTGCAGAGCACAGGTCAAAGTCCAAGGTCGGGAGTCGGAATCCTAGCAACATGCTTTGTCAATACATGCTCAATCTCCTGCAGGCTGTTATCGGTGTCAGGACAGGAAAGCAAATCCCTCCCTGGTGGCAAAATAAGAAAAGAAAAAAAACGTGTCAGTAAACAATCACCATTCTGGAGAAGCCGAAATACTTGTATTCGTTGCAGCTCTTTATGTAAAAGCAGAATAGTTGCACTTAAAATATCTTGTTTTAGGTTTTCTGAGGAGTTTCAAAGGTTCCTACTTCAGAAATATAGAGTCAGAATTATCACATCACTGAATACAGTGGTCCCAGGTCATTCAGAACCATGGTCATAGCTACTGGGATTCTGAAGATTACCACTGGCAGTCTAAAAACAAACCGAAGCAAATCTGCATCATTCCCATTTCCTAATGCTGTGGACTGTCATCGGGCATGAAGCATTATGAATCTTTGACACAGTTTCACAACAGTAAACTCCATTGTATAGCCATATTTATAACAAAATTGAAATGCAAGAACAAACAACTACTATTCCCAGAGAATAAAAAAATTCTTGAATGAACCATCAAATTGCGAAGGTCATCTGATTAATTGTAAATATGGGTTATATCAATGACTACTAACATCAAGGTAAAAGCTTGTGTGGTAAATAATCACAGAATCGCCCATATATAGATCCACTAGGATGGCTTGAAAGAGAACCTTTTTAGCTCGAAACCTCCACAGATCTAAGATTCACTGCAGGACGTGGTGGGTCTGCAACACAAGCAGTGCACTTGTAGAGAGTAGGCTGCATGCCTGTAGGCCATGTGGTTCGCACACGGTCACCAGCAGGGACCAGGTATGGTCCACGTCACTAATTGGTGTGGAGACATGAAAATAAATGACCTAGCTAGCGAGAATGACTTATAATGTGCAATCTTACGGGCCTACAAGGTACCCGAGCCACTGCGTAAAGCCACAAAAACATGACAAAATTCCATGTGCGCACACGCTACTCATCAGTTCGAACGCACAGTTGTTATATGCATGCAAAACTTCCACTATTTGTGGCACAGTGAAACATTTTCCCCTGACTGTTGATCGATCACAGCCTCATGTGTTTCTAGGAAAAGGCAAATTGGAATAATTGTGCCATGAGACTCGGGGAGACAGTACATCAAATCTCAGCTTACTGCCCCCTAATTTATTTTTCAATAAATTGTGCTTTTTCTTGTGCTCCTAAAGTACTGCGATCTGTGACTCTCCTGGAAAAACTCCTAGAACAAGCCCTTGTAGCAAATGACTAATGTATTATGACAAAATGCTTCCTGTATGAGCTAGCATGGTCAATGTGGCATCTTTATGGTTAATAATCCACTTTCAATGAATTCGCCTCTGAAATGCCACTGAAGGCAGCTAAGACCACACCCACAGTAGCAAACATTACCCTACCAGGGTCTTCAAGAAGTACTGCAAGAGCCTGTGCCCTGCAGGAACCAGTTACCCTGCTTTCACCGCTAACAGAATACCCCATTACCCATGGTGCATTTGGTCTACAGATGGTGGCAGTTCGAAAATCCTGAGGGAACTTTCAATACTGTATCTTGCCTACTAGCAGTGGCCACAAATGGCATCACAGGTAGAACGGCGGACAGTGATTCCCGGAGTTTTTTTGACCTGCATCTTCACTATACCCAGTTCTGGAATTGATCACGCTGCTTAAGTCTTCCATTTAACTAGCACTGCTCTTTTCTTCTTCGCCTGACTGCAGAAAGCAGGACAGGCTTTAGAGCGTAGGCAGGCATGGAATAGACCCTGAAAAACCATAGCCTTTGAAAGAGAAATCTTTGCAGGTTACTGTTGGGCTTAGGTGGACATACTGTCTGGTTGTGCTACAGATAAATCCTCATGAACCAAATCATGCCAAAGATGCGACACTACAGACAGAAGAAAGTGTCAGTGCTTCTTTATGGGTGCGTGCGTGTATAGAATAAAAAGGGGGTACACATACAATAACGGAAGTGCTGCAAAATGTGCAAGGTACATGCTTCGGCTCTTCCATCAAAAAGCTTCCAAGATGCAAATTATTGCAGAGACATCAATTCGGCATTCCTTGACTTGGCTGGGAGACGACTGGTTACTCTCTGTGGCGGAGTAAAACAGTAACGGGGTAACAGGATCACATCCACATCTTTTGGGCTAGATGATATTCCGCACACTTATAGACGACATACAGCAACTTTGAGAAATAACAGATCCCTCATATATACCTTTAACATTAAGATAGTGCAACTTTTTTAGAAAAACACAACACAAACGAACTCTCTGCATTCATCTTGCTTCTCGGTGTTACACCTTGGCGCGCTCAAAATAAATTTAGGTTCATGTGAAGGTGTTTGTGTCCCGCTACCTCACTCTGACGCTGGAGAAAAAGTTAAACTGGCCAAATCGATCCCTATTTTACCCAGTAAACACACTTTTTCTATCTTGTTGTTCAGAGAATACAAAACAGGCTCTCTGGGTGAGACCTGCGCGATATCCTTCCACAATTAAATAACCAAATCATTCTTTTAAATAAAAAAGCAGAAGCAAACATTTCCCCTCAACGCACTAACTGATGTCATACTAAATGGAAGTTTGCATTGCAGAGATCCACTGTGCATGCATTCTTCTAAAAAGGAATACAAAACCCCCCGAATAAGTTATTTGTGTGTTTGGTTTCACCAAGTTGTACCATGTCAAAACAATGCCATTTTTTTTAGCAGGAGCAAAAGGGGCTAAACATGGACACCACGCTTCTGTTTACTGCTGTTCTTTCTTCTTTGTGGTCCGAGTGCACCTCACAGAGACTCAGACAGGTTTTCCTGGTTGGCCGTCCTTGCCCTTTACAGGGATGATTGTGCTCTCTGAACTGTTCTGCTGTATCTGGAGTCTGTTTCCCCTCTGGGAGGGGGGTGGTGTGCTGCTTTGATGCTGGTGGTAGAAAAAGGAGGAGCCAGGGTAATGGCCCATGACCTCATTGTATGTTGGGGGTGGTCCTTCCATCCGCCCATTGCTGCTGTGGTTGGTTGCACTTATGCCCGAATTACTGCTCGGTGGGCATGGCCCCCCATTGTACATTGAAATGTCGATTAAGTCACTGTCAAAAATGGTCCTATTGGGTGGTGCTCGGACAGACTCGCGGTTTAGTTCCATCTGCTGCTCTGGGTCCCGCAGCTGCAACATGCACGGGCCTTGGTAGGGCGGCGGCTCCTCGCCATCGGACAGGGAGATGGTGGGAGGGAGGTCGATCTCGTGCTGCACATAGGGGTAGGTGGGCTGAAAGCGACTGAAACGATCCCGCTGCATGAATGAAGGAGCAGTAAATCGATCCCGGGACCTTGGAGCATACATGTTCTGCTAAAGGAAAAGAATAAAAAAACCAGTCATCACCTTTTATATTAAACACGTTTATATTTCAATAAAAGAAAACGCAAACTTCGGCCCAAAAAAAAAGTGGATTCGCCGGGGTGGGTGGTTGGATGCGGAAAAATCAGGGGAGGATGGGGGTTTGGGGGGGCACTAAAACAGGTTTCCCCCTAAGGGGCCCGATTCTAATGTCGGACGGACCGGAGCCTGTCCGACATCGGTTTGGAACTGGAACCAAACGACCTTCTGTCTTCAGTTCCAACCCAAGAAGTAGGATGCAACCGAACCCTGTTCAGTCGCATGCCTTTCTTTACGATGGGAGCATGCATTCCGAACGGAATGCATGCTCTCATTGCAAAGAGCAGAGGTGCAGTCAAATCCCTGCCTGCCACCGGGTGCAGGGATCAACAGAGGGGCACCATAGGTGCCCCCCTAGGCCGCCTTTCAGTAGCCTTGCACCCATGGGGGGCCCCAAAGACAGATTCCCAATGCTTTTCTGTGTCTGAAAGGCTGGCACAGAAAGGCAGTGGGAAGCGGCCATCGTAAACCCTCAGCCAGAAAGAGGGATTACTGAGGGCTTTCCGAATGGCAAGCCTATCGGATGCCATTCAGAAAACCGATTGGATTCCCTTCGGCCCGAGCCCATCAGGCCCTTACTTGACACTTAGCAATTGGACTCACTTTGTATGTCAATGTACTGAGAATGGAAAGTACTCATACATGGCCCCTTTGCACTCCAAAACCATTAGAACTTTAAAGGCAGCACCCAGGTGTTCAGTACATTCACTACTCTCCCTAAGTAGAAAATGGACACTGTACATCCAATGCACAGCTTGCACTTTCCTCTATTGTATACAATGACAAAGCTACTGAATCTGAAAGTATACTTTTTCTAACTACAAATATTTGGCACTTCTTAGAACTTTAGAAGCAAACACTTATCGGAAGCAGCTTCCCATTGTTTTTTTCTATTGAGCTGCACCTATATGAGCGAACTTCGAGGCAGTCACCTGTATGCACACGTTATGAGACCTTTGTGGTGATGTGAGGTTCATAACTCGTTCCCCAAGTGCATTGCAAATCCACATTTTGTTGCATGAGTGCCCCTTCCCCAGAAAGAAGGATATATAGAAAAGATGGATGAGACTGCTGCTCAGGACACTGCAGAGCATTGCTGTAGATGCGTGTAATGCCTTGACTAACAAGATATACTAGCAAAGCGTTGATTCCCTCAGCGTCAGGTTTTCACTGTAGTAACTGCTAGGATCCATTCTTGATCCACAGAATGAAGGTAATTAACGCCTTGCAGCAGACTATAAACCAGAGGGGCAGCTTAATTTAGAAGTATATTTATGTACATGTGGTGCAGATGGGAAAGTTACCTGTAATAACGGTTCTGTAGCGAGCATTTCCTCTCCAGGTGTGTAACCTTAGAATCACTCAGAGCCATTACGCTAGAAACTCAGAAACACTCACATTATCAATTAAAAGACCCAACGTTTTAGTAATGAGCGAACACCAGGATAGAGGCCGGTCATGCGGCAACAGATCCAGGTTTGCGGCAACAGATCCAGGTCGATGCAATGTGCCTGCACTGCAACTCCTGTCGAGAAAAGTGACAGGTGGTCACAATGCCACAAAAAGTGAAAAGAGGGAATGAGACTTCAGGGAGTGCGTGCAGCGGGTTCAGTGTCTGCAGTCTACACACACTGAGCATAAGTAGTCACACTGTGGCAGCTTACACTGTGCAAACTGTTACTGCATGGATGGAATGCCCGTTTGTTGCTGCTTCTCCCCAGCCATTTACAACGGTTCACAATGGGTGCATTACAATGGTGCATTACAATTCAGACTATTATGCATGGCCAGTTGCACAGCTGTGCAAACTTAAAGTCTTATGCATGCGGCCGCAGATTTTTAAATGTACCGCCATTTAAACAAGCATTTGCAATGCAATAGGTCTCGCATTTGCAAGAGTTTAAGCTATTGGCATTGTAAATGACAATGCCTTTTATTTATCGGTTTTGCTAATTAGCACATAAAAGGGATTGTCATTTACAATGCCAATAGCTGAACCTCTTGTAAACACGAGACCTATTCAAAGAAGCGGCCGCCATTGTCCTGGCTGCTCGGAAAGGGAAAGCAAGATGAATGTTGCAGGACAGGAGGCCGTGCCTGCAGTAGGAGAAACTCATTAAAGAAAATAGTGCTTACAGACTAAAGACATACCTTGTAACAACCGAAGTAAAAGGGCCAGTCCTCATGGAAGGTTACAAATGAAGACAATGTGGTACTAAGGAGGGACTAACAAGCCTATTAACGAAGCAGAAGCCAGCATTTAATGAAGTACAATGACACAAGCCAATGACAAATATGGGCGGAGAGTGGCTAGGGCTTCTATTCCATACTCCAATACAGCATGCTGCAGAGCAGCGCATGAGTTGCCCTGGCTCGACCTAAAAAATGCATTCTACATTTGAGCACCCGTAGGTGTTCCCGAAAGGATACATTAGTCTGAGATGTCACGCAAAGAAACTTAACCAACATGAAGTCTGGGCTTTTGACTTCATCCTGAGGGGCAGTATTCCCTGACCAGAGTTCAAAGTATGGCTAGCTCATGGGGGGATGCACTCCGTCTAAGATTTATTCGGTTTAATCCAGCAGTCCTTTGCCCACAACGGAAGTTTTAAGAGAACAATCTTCTATGTGTAACCAGCTTAACAGCTGATGAATATTATATTGCACACAGTTCATGCTAAGCATGTGCATCTTCAATCTTTTTCTAAACATTATGATTCTTGCACTTTAACTTAGTAATACATGAGCAGAGTCTTTTTTTAGGTCGAGCCTACAGAGCTTGTGCTGTCAGGCAATCTGTTGTATGTACTTCGTGGGACCGGACCCCTCTACTACTTTGGATTGGAGCATTTCCCACCTTTTTTTCTCAAGTTAACTCCCATGGAGTATTGCCTCGGGAACGAGCAGCAACACATACGCTGCTTGCATGCCTTGTTTTCGAATGCAACTCATTCATCCGACATCGGTCCGGCATCAGCACTGAGGTCAGGAGAGCCAGTGTGATTTTATCCAATGGGACAACAAGGAGAGACTCATGAGTCATATAGAGACACCTACAGGCGGGCCACAGCAGTGATCACGTTTCAAATTGCCCAGCCAGCTCCTGTCGCTGCTCGTATAATGTTTTTTATTATCGTTTATTAGATTCAATAAAGAGTATACAAATATGGAGCAAATGCCAGTGACACTGGATGGTACAGAATACAACTCCATGCATGGTAATCACATGTGTTGTGAAGACATTGTTATAAATATTATGAGCAGTAATGTGTTGACTTAATGTCGTAACAATTATACTGTGTTTTCTTGTCGGACATTTGTAACTCTGCATTTGACAGAACCCATGGAGTCTCCTCCAACCAGAATCAAGCATAATTTGCACTGATTGTAAAGCTGCACTGTACGGTCATAGCAACTGAGGCCCTTTTAATCTCTTCAGCGTAATGACATTGTGCAGTGGAGAATGAAATCATATAGTAACGGCTTTATCAGCCACAGGTGTAAAAATCTGTTCATCGTAGAGTATGTAAAACGGAAGGGCTATGGCCCCCCCAGCCTCCAAGAACTAGAAATCCACCTATCTGTGAACAGGATTTGAAGTGAGGTAGTATCGACTGTTACATCTTGTAATTACAGCTTGTGAGTTTAGGATTCGCTCATTTTCGGTCAAAATGAAATCCCGATATTGCAGTTAAATAAATGTTCAAAGTTAATTTTAAGATTCAATTCTCTTTTAAAATTGCAAGGGTCTGCGATAACAAGAAGATAAATTATGATAACATTTTCACATAAACTTTGCTTATATTGAGCAACCCCTCCCTGTTGCTAATGGTATAATCCAGTAAACCCGCTGCATTACTGTGACAGCAGTGGGGTTTCAGCTGGTAGTAACTGTGTTGTACTCTCGTAGCACTTCAGCATAGCAGGCCTCTGCTAGGAGGCACAAGCCAGGTAAGGTGTTCTTTTAGATTTCTTATGTAATTTTAAACTGGGTTTTTACACGTCAGGTTGTTCCTAGGTTTTTATTCTTGCATTACTCCATCGTATACTACGTAATTTGGGGGCTGTTTACTGGAATGATAAATAACGTGAATAGTAGAGCAACAAACGAAACATATATTACTTTTTAAATCAAACAGTTCAAGGTGTTATGCCGAAAACTACAACCGGCCACTGTCAGCTCTGAAATGTACTACAGTGTCATTCATTGTCTGTGTGCTAAACTATTAAAACATGTTGAGTTCTTATGTGTGTCTGCTGGGTGTAGTACCACTCAGACCAGACATTAGCTGAGGTGGCGTATTGTCTACTGCGAATTGTTTGAAGAAATGAATACCATATTGTCTGCATGACCATTATTGAGAGTGACTGTCAGCAGATGGAGTTTAAACTTTACGTTTTCTGTCAGCAGGGGTGTAGCAGACACTACCTTTCTGGACAGGCTTGCGGACTTTCCACTGACCATGTACAATGTGGCCTGGAAGCCTCAGGTGCAGACCAAAGTATATATTCGGAAAGGCAGGCATGTCGTCACAGTTTACAAGGATGTCTTATTTTTATTTACAATCCTGAAAAATGCAAGAGTGGGCAGGTGATGACAATCATAGGGATTGTAGTGGAAGGGTACCCTTTAATATGTTGCCACTTTGTTTGCAGTATGAATGCAAACATTGAAAAGATGAGAGAAAAAACTTCTCATACGTTACACCTGCCTCAAGAAGGCACACATTTCTGGCACAAACTCTGGTCTACATTTTTCAGTAGAGTTTTGCATCAAAAACAGTGAGTGCATGGTAATGCCCATGTACAACCCATGGAACATTCACTTGTTGCAAAGTAGCACATGCTGCACTTTACCTTACATTAGGCTTCTTTCTTACACAACACTTTGCCCTGGATTTGCACCACTTTTGTGATTCAAACCTAATGAAACGTGTTAGTATATTTCCCCCAAGTCTTTTTGCATTTTTGTGGCAATCTATCTTATACTGTGTACAGCCTATCCCAGCTTATCGTATACTGTGTGCAATCAAATTTTAGGTTGAGCCTAGAGAGCGATTGCGCTGTCAGGTGATTAATTGTATGCACTTTGTGGGGTCTGACTCCTCCCACGCTTCGGTCTCGCTTTTTTATGGGTCATTTAAACATTGTAGACTCCAAATGGCTAATGGTTGGTACATGTTCCACCTTTTTTTTTTTTAAGGTTAACTCCCCTGTAGTATTGCAGTGGGAATGAGCAGCGACGCGCACGCAGTCCTTACGCACAGCTGTTGCCTCCGGCCTTTCAACTTCCACCGCAAGTAAAAACAGGCAAGACGCCTCTTTCATGTTTCATCATCCCGCCTTTTATTTGCTCAGCACAGCGCACCACAGCTGCTTCCTCAGCCTGTGGAGACCGACTGAAGCGAGTCTTCTGCATTCCTTCACTCTGATGTAGCGTGCACTTTACAGTGCCCCTGGGGCACAAGCAAGCATTCACTCCAGTGCACCTTTGTTGTTGGGAAAACCCATGTGCTGAGGGGTTTCCCAGAGACAGGCGCTCTTCCAGGGACTTGCGCTGCACGGATGGTGCAAGCGGAGTTCTCCAAGCCGCCTCGTGACATCACCGCTGTATTGGTGGGCAGGTATTTTTTGTAGTCTGCAGTGGCCTACTGACTGTATGGTAATACCATCTTTAATCTGATAACCAAAGTAAAAGGGTGGGCGATTCCCAGAAAAGGGTGTCAATAGAAGCTTCTGTGATTAAACTATGTTGCAGTAGTGTGCAAAAATAAGCCGCATGGCTAAATACTTCCAAGGTCCGAAAGGCGAGACAGATTGCATTGCAAATGCTTATTTTAGGGTGCAGGTGCATTTTGTGAGCATAGAAATGCTTTAGATTCTTTCTTTTAGCATATGCATCTTGTCAGAGAACTGGGCCTTATTTTAAAGCAGAAACGGCATTATCTCACGTTGAAGCACACTAGCAAGCCTTTAATTTTCACATGGAAAAATGGAAGCCACGTGTAACATTTGAACGCAAGGCAAATGGCCTTTCTCTGTAGAATTCCCCGAAGCATGGAGAAACAACCACTGTTGAAACTTTGTAAAGGGATAGATAGGATCTATATCGGTCTTTGGCGCTGCTTGGTTAGCAGCATTTTGAAGAGCTCAATTGAAACGGTTAGAATTTGTGTTCAGAATCTGCAATTACAGTAACTAAATGGAAATGAATCCATGAACAAACTACTTCACTTACATTTTCCCTGACACACAAAAGATGAATAGGTGTGTTTGGAGGATCCACAGCCAATCCATTAAGTTGTCATCCAAGGATTCATCCATCTTTTAAAACACTGCCACCCTATTCCTGTCTTATTGTGCTTTTTTTTTATAACCATCCTATGGGAAGAAGCAATTACCCAGGGTTTCTGTGCACCACTGTTTCAGCATGGGCGTCTTAAATTTGTTTTTATGCGACTTACAGTATTTAAAGCGCTTGACTGCACCTCCAGCCAGTTTGAATCCAATCTAACACATTCTTAAGACTGTGGCACAGAGCCCATGATGCGGATGGGTTTGGACATCTTCACAGAAAAGTATTGTGGTGATAGGTATCCCCCCCTTCCTTCCCACACACACCACTGAAATCTTCGGTCATCAATTCTTTGGTCCAAGTTTACTCACGTTACCATGGAGTTTCATATGTTTTAATATCTAAGATTTTGATTACAGAAACAGAAAGTACAAATATGGAATAGATCTTGAAGCTTCTGGCAATCAATTGAAATTTGAGGTCGAATCTATCATAGAACTGATAATAGAACAACAAATAAATATTGTACCTCTGAAGCACTTGGTCGTGACACGGAGCTATCCGACGGCCAAGAGCACCCCTCCTGAAAAGGATAGAAAGTAAAAATGGATTAAATAAAATACAAGTTGCCCTCCGCTAAATATAATTATTTAAAGGTGTTAAAGGCAGCAATTCAGGAATCTTATTTTTCTACAATCCAAAATGTCTTTCCCATTCTAGAACGGAGATGATCACCCATTTTCAAATGTTTGCTTTATTTTACTATATGAATACGAAAAAGTTACTTACGTTCACTAACAATCTTTCTGGAGGTTACTCCATCTACAAGCAGAATCTGTAGTAACCGACTTTAGATATTCGTGATGTATTTCAGATAGATTTATTGAGTTAGTTACAAGTAGATGAGTTGTAGAGTTACAGCGCTACCAGAAGCAGTCTTCCTGCTGCTCAGCCCACACTCGAATTGACACACTCAAGAATCCAGGCACCCAAACATTCCATTCAAGAATCTCACACCAACATTCCATGGATCACATTCACACCGGCTAGGGAGTAAGCAACCAGATCCATACACCACAGGTTACTACAGATTCATCATCTTTTGAATATGTACCAGACACTAGATCTGAATACTTTCCCATAGATCTTCCACACTAGAAGCAATGTCATTCTCACGTCTTCAGAGCCCTAAAGCACCCACCCCAGCATGCAGACATCAGTTTCCCATCCCTTTTTCCACACCGGTGCGGCAGGAGGATGAGAAAGGCATTATGTATGCGGAGGTGTAGGGTAATAAACAGTTTGGAACCTTATTTAAAATGGCCCATTATCATCCTTGAAGACCGGAAGGAGTGCGAAATCTGAAGGCAGATAGAGTAGCTGCCAGAAAGATAGTTACCGAAGGCAAATAACTTTTGCTTCTTATGGTAACTTCTATCTGCAGATTCCTCGCCTTTTGTGCAGATTGTCAAGCAGTACATCACTTGGTGGAGGGGCTTGAAATGAAGTGTCAGAAAAGGAAGTCCTGGAGGACAGAAGGGAGAAAATGGTGGTTCTGTAACACCTCTGCATCTAAGCAGTAGTGCATAGCAAAAGTGTGAAGGGATGCCCATGCTGCCACTCTGCAAATATTAGCCACAGGTTTCCCCCTGCCAGGGTAGAGTTGGAAGACTTGACTCACTTAATGGGCCTTTATTCCCTCAGGTGGTTCTTTTCATACAAACATCTAAAGCATCTCGATGCATAAGATGATCTGCCTCGATAGGGAGCTCTTTTGGATAGCTTTGCCTTTCCGGTTGTCTGCATACCTGACAAACCTGATATAGCGGTGAGTGGAGGCTGTGGCAGGGCCCTCTAACTACTTGGTGCTGTAACCTGTTGCCTGAGTATTTTAAAACGAACGAATTTCGTGCATTTGTTTTTAACTGGGTAATCTTTTTTAAATTGTGCATTCTTTTTGAGGAGAGTGTTGGGGCATTCTAGCAGCTTACCTTTTCTGGAGGCCAACGGAGACCTGGGCTCAACCTTGACTCCTTCCTGCCCCGGTCCGATCCAGTAACCAGTATGGTTGCACAGAGGGCGGGGTAGGGAGAACCAGGCACCTCCGGTCGACCGGTTAGCGGTCTAGTTGCGGGGAGCAGGTAGCTATAAAACCACATGCCTCAGCGACCGCGAGGCAGACGGGCGCGCCAAAGGCAAGCCCGTCTGCGCCCGTCCGCGAACCCCTGGTTGTGCTGGAGTAAAGCTACAGTATAGCCCTCAAGAACTGCTTGCTCTGCGCCCCGCTATAGCGGATCTGTGTTGACACAGCATGGCTGGAGGTAGTAAGAGCTAGGACTGTAGGTACTGCTCATTCAAGCCTAGAGTGGGGAGGGAGGTGAAGGAGGCAAGCCCTCATTTGAATTGCTGCTTGCTGAACTGTCGGTTACTCAGGAAGCATAGACTGGAGATCTATGACCAGCTTGTAGATGGTCAGGTAGACGTGATGTTTCTTTCTAAGACTTGGCTGGACGAGGACTCTGCGCCAGAGATCCTAGGGGCATTGCGATCACTAGGATAGACAGGGATTCTGGCAGAGCGGGCGGAGTGGCAATTATATTTAAACACCACATCCAATGCGCCCTCGAGCCTATCACCATTGCTGATAAGAGGCTTGGATCTTCACGATTAAGGTGGACTTGAACTACACTGTGAAAGGGCTTCTGGTCTACAGACCTCCTGGACCCCCCCACTCGCTTTTCCCCTAGCTTGATAGATTGCCTTACTCAACTTAGTGCTGGGTGATCTCAATCTGCATTCTGATATGGCCACTCTACAGCTCAGGTTAATATCTGACTCCACTACCCATCTCAGGGGCCATCTGCTTGACCCCATTTTTGCGAATTTGGAGTATATAGTTCTCTACCCACCTCTTCCTGTTGTATGGACAGATCATTTCCTGGTCCCTTTTGTTATGAGGCTGCCTGGGCCAATGATACGGGAGAAAGCTAAGAGGGGCATAGTGTGCCAGAGGTGGACTGGCTTCTCGCAGGTAAAGTTCAGCAGCGCTTTTTTTCAGGGGGCCTACCTAGAAGCACAGATGCCGAAAGTGCGTGCATACACTTGGATAGGCGGATTACGGAGGACTTGGAAAGCATCGCCACCTGGTCAGAAAGAATACCAGGTAGAGCACAAAAATCTGCTCCTTGGTATACTGCCGCCCTGAAAATGTCGAAAGCAGACTGTAAACGCCTGGGAAGGAGGTGGAGGAAAGACTTCTCAGACCAGGGGAAGAGGGAGTATAAAGAGACACTGAAGAGCTATCATGGGCTCATTAGGAGGGCGAAGGCAGCATACTACCTGGAAAGAATTGGGTTGGCGGGCAATTCGACAAAGGAGTTATCTTCCCTAGCTACGTTGGCTGCTCCAACTCTGGGCTCAGAAGAGCTATGCAACCGCGTGGAAGACTTCTTCGCAGACAAGGTGGAAAAAATGTATTCGACCTTTCCTGACTCCGCCCGAGTAGGACATGAGGCATTGGAGGAGACGGAGTACGCCTGGGAGGGTGAAAGGTTGGAGAGTTTCACTGTTCCCCCCCAGAGCAGCCAACTAAAATTTGTATTCGTATCAAGTCAGGTTCTCCTAGAGACCCGGCCACCCCTAAAGTGCTGAGAGGGAGCTTGGAAACCCTGGAGCCATATATCAGACACCTGGTGGAGGTCTCATTTAGGACATGCACAGTGCCAGGATGCTGGAAGGAAGCAGTGGTCCTCCCACTACCCAAGAAACCTCATATAGGCCCAGACAAACTGGACAATCTTCATCCAATCTCTTTTACCGTACTTCGCAAAGGTTGCATAGAAAGTGGTAAATATGCAGCTGACGGCACATATTGGGAAATTGGATCTCCTGCATCCCACTCGGTCTGGATTCTGGGCCTGTTACTCAATGGAATCCGCCTTGCTTTTTGACACAGAAACCATCAGGCAATATGTGGATGCGGGTCAGACGGCAGCCTTAATCCTGTTGGATTTAAGTGCTGCCTTTGACACTGTGGCCCATCACACTCTGGTGCAGTGTCTGAGGAAAGGAAGAGTGTCTGCCCAAGTTGGATTAAATCATTTGTTGGAGCGCAGCTTTCAGGTGAGGCAGGGCTCTCAATATTCAAAAGGCATCAAATTAAGACAGGGGGTGCCGCAGGGAGTGACCCTGAGCCCAACCCTGTTCCCGACCCTGTTCAATCTCTACGTGGCTCCACTAGCGGAGTTTGCTGATGGGTTTGGGATCAGGGTTGTGTCAAATGCCAATGACACTCAGCTGGCGGTCTCCCTAACACAGGCACAGGATACGGCAGCCTCCAATTTCGTGGCATGCCTTCAAGAGCTGGCCTCATGGATGGCTAACAACTGCCTGAAATTGAATGGCAATAAGACCGAGGTGCTTGTGGTGGCCCCAGAGTTTGGGGTCCCCCCTGTACCCTGCGCTCAGGCGAAGAACCTGGGGGTGTGGTTGGAAACAAGGCTTTCCTTTGAGTACCAAACCAGGAGGGTGGCAGGCGCCTGTTTTGGAGGCCTAAGGGCCCTTCGCAAAACTCTGGACATGTTGCCAACCGCAGCCAGGAAGACCATGGTTCATGCCCTGGTGACATCGCGCCTGGATTATGGCAACATTCTATACCTGGGTGCAACTACGAAGTGTATGCTTAGACTCCAAGGGGTACAGAACGCAGCAGCGTGTCTGGTTCTCATGCGCCCGAGGAGGGCCTCCTCGAAGGCAGCGCTGGCTCTACTCCACTGGCTACAGATAGGAGAGAGAGTCCTGTTTAAGGCACTGTGTGTATGCCATCATAGTAATAAGGGGACGGATTCTTCCTATCTGTCTGAGTTACTCACCCCTTATGTCCCAACGCGCCAACTGAGATCAGGTGGGGCGGGTTTGGTGTGCGTTCCCGCTATTAAGAGAGCAAGGATGGGTGAACGCTCCTTTCGCCTGCTGGCTGCCCAGCAATAGAACTGACTCCCATTGAGTCTCTGGATGGAGGCCCGGGATGGACCTTCGGGAAAAATTTGAAAACGCATCTCTGCCCCCCCCCCCCGGATAGTTGGATTGGCTAGGTTAGGCTGTGGCAATCTGTGCAGTTGCACCGCAGCGTGGGGACACACTGGCCGAGTGTAATCATGCGCTTTATAAATGTGCCTATTATTATTCTATTCAGTTTGGAGATTCTTAGTGAGGCCTCTGCAGACACTGACCACAGTTGTCATATCCAGCCCGTGCAGGATGGAAAACAGCTCTGGTTTGCAGAACCTATTTATAAGGGAAAACTGCAGTAAAGTGTGGAGATCAGCTCATCGCTTGTTACTCACTGACATACCTTGCAAAAGTGACTGCTACTAGAAAAATGTTCTAAAAAGTCAGACTTAATTGGCAACATGAAGACGTAATTGGCAAATATGAGGAGGCTCAAAGGGACACCCCATCAGGAATGTTAAACAAATTGAGGTCTTACTGTGTCAAACACAGTGAGTAGCGGGAAACATATTAGTCATGCCCTTGAGAGAACGTAAAACAATGGTTGACTTTGAAAGGGTTTGTTGGTCCTGAAGGCAGAGGAAAGCAGACAAGGCTGTTGCCATTCCTTGACAGTTCACACAGAGCAGCCCTGCTGTGCAAGAAAAAGCCCAAATCTTAGGATACCTGATAAATGGACGTCAAGTACACAGGGTGACAAACCTATTTCACCTTCTGCAGTACACTGTTTTAGAGGAATGATGGCAAGCAAACAGAAAGGCCTCTACCACTTCCACTAGCAACTGCAATGTTGCTAAACTGTCCCGCTCAGTCTCCAAAAATGAAGGTAGAGGTGCTGAAGAGTGGGATGTAGAACCTGCCGCTCTGACTTGGAGAGAAGATCCGCCCTAAAAAGAAGATGAGGCGGACACAGGGAGAGGTGCAGGAGATCTGTGTACCACACCCTCTTGGCCAATCTATCACAATGACAGTAAAGTGGACCCGGTCTTGGCAAATCCTCATCCTGAGGAATCAAGAGTATTGGGGCAAACGCTTGATGAAGAGGAAAATTACACTTCAACCAACCACGTCCTAAGACTCCTCAAACCAGCTATCAGAGGGCACAGAACTTCGGAGAATCTGCCATCTATTTTGCTACCTACTAAACCCTGTGCTGGTGAGCCCAGGATCAGAGTCAAAGGGATTCCCAATAGAGAAGCTGCAACTCTATTCCCCCCGTTTGTTGATATACCACATCACAGTTATATTGTCTGTCAAGATCTGGATGGACAGACTGCAAAGTGAGGGAAGGAAGGGATTTAGCACCAACCAATTTGGCCTCACCTCTAGAAGACTGATATGCAGAATCTGCCCTTCCTGAGACAAGAGACCTCTAATCTTCAGTTCCTCCAGATGAGTACGCCTCTTTAGGATGGGGAGATCTGTCATCACTTTGGCCCCCGCTGGTGGGAGGCAGAAAGACATCCCTGCCACGTGGTTCTACTTCACACCCAACCAGGCTAAATCCACAGCAGTGTCCCAGAAGATAAAGGTGTCTGACAAGACTCCTGGGTGCTGGAGCCATTGGAAGGGGGGGTGCACTATTGGAGGGCCCTCATGGGTCAGTGTGCATGTGTAACCAGGAGCATGCGAAAATCCAGCAGACAGTCAGGAATGGAATCTGACCCATTACCTGAAACCACAGAATCAGACTGAATATCTGTATTCCGTTTGAGTATGTGGAAAGGCTTAAAGGGGTATCGTGTTTAGTACTGCTCCTATGAACAGGAGGCCCAAGAGGGCTTCAGGTGAGATTTGGGTACACTGACTGAAAATCCCAGTTTAAATAATAAGGAGGACGTTAACTGCAAGTAGCATGGAGTCATCAGCTAAATGTTGGCCTTCAACTGCCAGTTGTCTAAGCATCCAAATACCGGGATTCCCAATCTTCTGTGACGTGCCGCTACCACCTTTGTAAAGACTAGAGGTGCTGATTTTAATCCAAAAGGAAGGACTGCGAACTGGGAGTGTGTGAACCCCACCACAAAATGCAGATACCTTCGTATGACACCGAGATCGGAATGTGGAAACACACATCCTGCCAGTCTAACGGCACCATCCCATCATCTGGTTTCAGTAACAAAAGAACTTGAACCTGGGTCAGCATCTCGAATTTTTCGAGGTGAAGAAAAGGATTCAAAACCTTGAGGTCTAGAATCAGAGATGGCTTCTTGTGCACCAGGAAGTACAGAAAGTAGCACCCATGCACAATAACCAGCTTTGGCTCCAACTCCACTGCTCCTTACTAAAGGAGGGCTGCTGCCGCCTGCTCAAAGATGTGTAGATGGTCCTCTGTCCGAAGGAAAGAGACCTCTTTAAAAAAAAAATTGAATAGCGCGATAGCCTGGATGGAAAGCGGCTCACCGGCTGGGAGCAATCGAGGCGGCACGCGTGCGCCCGAGATTCTTGAACACTGTATTCTCGCAAAATATATATCAGATACCTTAGGTATTGCAGCGACGAGGATGGCAAATATCTAAAAGAATAATTGATATTTTTGGGGGTTCAAAGATGACTTGACCCCTGGAAATTGTTGAATTTGTTCTTTTAATTGAAATCCAGGGAAGAGGTCTCTTTCCTTCCTTGTGATTTGGGCATTTAACTTTACTACGGAGGTCTGTCCACGGCGTGCGCCGATTTAGAACCAAATTGGATGCATCATTTATTGACACAGGAGATAATTGACGGTGGAATTTACTAATGAGATCCCATCCCTTGATTGAACTACATTCCAAGGCGCCAATTGGAGTTTCACGGTTACACACACTATTTAGTCCTGAGGAAGACCCCATTTTGACGAATTGATATTACGCGTGACAATTGAGGGGTCGAAACGCTGACGTATAATATAAGACGAAACGTCCCAGTTAATGTTGAATGCGAACTGATGGAATTTATTTGGTGTATTCAATTGAAAACTGTCCCATAGGAATCGGATGTTAGATGAACTAATAATTTGTATATGTGATCATTTTTTGCGTCTATTTCAATGTATTGTGACATATATGTAATCATTTTTGCACTGTATTTGTATTGTGTTCTTTGTATTGGTGGTGTAAATATATATGTGTTTATGTGTGTACATACTATGCTTTCAAATATATATGAATCATTTGATTTATTCATGGATGTTCATTTAATGCAATAGGGAGATATTTCGAAATAATTGTGATTTTTCATTGAATGGTTATCCCCCTGGTTGGTGGGTTGGTTGGAAGTATTTGAGAATTCTTTTGAAGAGAGGTAGCAGAAACACTGTTTGTGTGCGGCATTAAGGCAACAGAAAACCCAGCTAAAAAAACAAACAGAAATGGGCCATCAAAAGACCTCAGGATGATAATCTCTGGGCCAAATTGTTCTCAGACTTAAAATACGACTATAGTGCCAGGTTCTGGGCTTCCGTCAATAAAATACTCTGGCTGGAACACAGGGGAATAACCTTCCACATCTCAGAGGCCACCTGGGCAATGTTTTCAATGGAACATTTCAACCATCCGGAGACTGGAATAGCCATGCAGGACACTCGGGTAGTTATAAATTCAATCCACCCTACAGGGGTAAATCCGACCAATGCAGACAATTAAGCGGCAGATAGCCAAAGTATGAAGGGAAGGGGGCCCGGCCAAAATGGCATTCCTCCAACAGTCTTTAAGCAAGATACTGCTTTTTGGGCTGAAAACCTGGTACTGGTCTTCTCACAGATCTGGAGTTTGCATGCACTGCCTGCCTCATGGAGGGGCTCGATCATTCAGTCAATATTCAAAAGAGGCGATACATTGTTGCCAACAAACTATCGTCTAGTAGCCTTGATTAAAAATTAGGCAAAATATTTTGCTGGGACTTCGCTCGAAAAACTACCACTCTGGGCCTCCAGAAATTCTATCATTGTGTTCAACCAGACAGGCTTCTCGAAAATGTCAGACACTGTATTAAACATCTTGACAATCTCGCTTCTAATAGATGCAGCACAAAGGTGCCAAAATGCCCTTAAACATTTGCTTTATTGATTACAAAGCGCCATTTGACCACATCAACCGGGTGAAGCTTTGGAGCAAGTTGGTAAGCTGGAACATACCACAAGCACTACTGGACATGCTGATCCTGCTCCACAAGGATACACGAGTGCAGATCAAGATTGGTGCTGGAATGCACCTCTCTAGGAACATTCCAACTACTCACAGCTTGAAACAGGGTTGCGTCCTAGCTTTACCCTTTAACTCTTTTTGGCAGTCCTGGCACATCAGTTGCAGTTCTGCAATGCCCAGGACCAAAAATTAGGGGGAATGGCAATCGGCAGGTTTCTCTACGCCAATGACGTGGTCCTGGTCAGCCGCACTCTAGTGGGGCTGCCGCACCTGCTCAATGTCATGAGGACCTACTCTATGGCCAAACGCCTGATCATCAATCTTGGAAAAACGAAGACCCTAATGTATAACCACAAAAAACGATATTCGACATGTTTCTGGGGAGGTAAACGGTTTGAAAATACAGATGAATATAAGTATTTCGGGGTCATCATTCATAAAAAACAACAACTTTGACACACCCAGAAAAAAGCTATGAAATGAAAAGGTGTGACTTTTGCTGTAGCACTTAAAAACCTCAAAAGGAAATTGCCAGGGCCTTCACTGGCACCCCTTCTTTCAGTAGTACAAGCCAAACTTATACTGGTGATATCATATGGGAGCATACTACTAAGGGGCCGAAACGCTAGAGTTTTGGATAACATAACGCTATGCTCCTACAGAATCATCTTTTCACTTACGTGTTTCATCTCCCCATCACATATTCGGCTCAAGTTTGGCTTGCTAAAACAGACGCTGGCCAGGCGGGGTGCCTACCTAATATGCTGATACACAATCAGGAAAGCGGAGGCCGACACACTGAATTACCTCCTATGGAAGGAGCTACAGGATTGTGACTTGTCGCCGGAAGCGCCTACCTTCAGGCATCATTAGCAACCACTGGGCTTAAGCAGCTTTGGGGCACGCCTACCAGCCATCAGATCTTCAAAAAGCTAGCTTGGAAATCCTAAAAAATGTGCTTGCTTGCCGAAGGCAAGGCTTCACTTGCGTTCAGAGCCCACGGATGAATGATACTAAGTAACTATAAGACTCTCGCACAACAAAAGTATTTCAACCCTAGGGAACCTAGCCTTTGTCAAGGAGCAGTTGAAGGTATTGGTTGTGGTTGCTGCCCTCAAAATGTAATCTTCCCACCTGGGTGCAGGAGGACCTACCTGACACTTGCATACTATGTGGCTCTGGGAAGGAAGACATGCTCCATCAGACCAAACTAAAATAATCATAAGTGAGGCATCTTACAGGCAACTTGTACCCAACCGGTCTGGTAATAAGGGCGTAGTCCAGAGAATACACTCCATTTATCTTGGCAGCACAATTGTCCAACATGGCTAATAAGAAACTGGTCCATTGCGAACTTCTGTGGTCTCTAAGCACTGTAAATAAAATCAATTATTATTCATTATAACAGCACTTAATTCATCGACTACAAAAGGATGACGGTGGAGTTGGTGATCCATGATTGGAGCTCGTAACTTGAAGATCCTGGAGCCCCGAGACAGTGTTTCAGCATGTTAAGATACTAGTGCAGTGTGCTTACTCTGGCTGTGAGAGGAACGGGTAGCTCGCTTGGGTGAGGGAGTCTTGAAATAATTCAGTGTCTTTCTAGTAAATGCAGTTGAGAGCCCCAATACAGAGCAAACATAAGGACTGCAGGGTCAGAGAACATTAGTCATCTACAGGAGAAGAGGCGTAAGGGAAAAAAGTTACAAAGTCTTAATTTCCCCACAAAAAGCCATTATTTGCAAATATTGCATCAAAGTGGATTTTCTCTGTCCTCCACCCTGTTTTAAACAAAGCACGTGGAATAATGCTCGTTAGCTGGTGCTCTGCAATTGAGCTACAAAGGAGAAGCATAGCTTAGATGAAACCTACAAACACAAGCTTTTTCCCCATCATTTACAGTACGTAAATTTGAAGAGCACTAACTTTGACCAGTGACATCTAAAGTTTGAGAGTGGTTACTAAGAATTGATTGAAGTACAATCTTCTGGGTCCCTGCCAGACTGGCTTTTGCTCATTTCAAGGTAAAAAAGTTAGTTTAGATTCCTGTACTGCAGGAGGTCACAAGAGAAGAATGGGGACAGCAGTGTAGGAAGGGAGCCAGAGGCCCCAGGGCAAGCAAGGAAAATGGCCCCCATGACTGCTGTTGGAGTAGTAAATACAGACATTATCAGGGTTTAATGAGCCCCTCAAGGTTCTGAGGCCTGGTGCCACTGCTCCGTCTCCATCAATGGTTGCTCTGCCTCAGGACTGTGGCACTATTGCTGCACTTGCATCATTGGCTCTTTCAGCAGCCTTTGACACCATACACAGACAGAACAAAAAGGGACCATAAGGCAGCATCTATGGAATATGCCAAGTGCTTGCTGCTCAATGCCCGCTCTGTAGTTAAGCACAAACATGAGCTGGAAGATTTAATCCAACTTTCCTCACCAGACTTAATCTTTGTAACCGAAACGTGGACAGATATTACATCAGTGCCAGATTGGAATATTGCTATACCAGCAAGGTACGCCTTCTTCTCACAGGATAGAGCGACTGGTAAAGGGGGAGGGGGCATAGCGATTATCACGACCATTTCAAAGTACAGGAATAGACGATCTCTGCCTTGCCTGCAGAAGCACTGCATTTTCGCATAAAGGTAAATAACCTTCAGACCTTTCAGGGGCTATTGATCTATCGTCCACCTGGCACCAAAGAGGCTTTTTCCCAAGCCCTCATGACGCTTTTAGAATCATATACTGACTCTCACCCCCGCATAATTCTTGGGGATTTTAATTACCATCTAGAATCCAAAAACAACACAGACACCGCCAGGCTGATAGATAATCTGGAGGCTTTTAGCCTTAACCAACTTATAACTGAACCCACTCACCAGGCAGGAGATACGTTAGATGGGATTTTTACAAGTAATCCTGACATCACTTTAACTAGCCTGTTAGCTCTGCCATGGACCGACCACAAGGCCATATATTTCAACCTTAAAGCCATTCAGACATTTCAAAACACAGGCTAAACCACCTAAGGTATGAATCAGGCAGTCGGACAAACTCAAGGACGGCGACTTTGAGTCAGCCCTTGACCATTTCCCTGCTATTCCAGAAACCAACAACGGGGCAGTCCTGCAGTTTAACGATTGGCTGCTGTCAGCGGCCGAGCGGGTTGCACCAGAGAAATTAGTGATGGTTAAAAGAGTCAAGACCTCGTCACCTTGGTATACCCCAGAACTTAAATGCTTAAAGATCAGCTGCAGAAGAGCGGAGAGTCTCTGGAGGCAAGATTATGACAATCAAAAGAAAGTTATCTATAATCACACCATTTCGCAATATAAGGAGACAATTATTGCCGCAAAAAAACTGTTTTTTACTACAAAAATATAGGAGGCGGGCAACTCCACAAAGGAACTGTTCAAATCTGTTAATATGGTAGCCAAACACCAACAGGACAACACTTTTAAGCCTGATCAAAGCCTATGTAAAAAACTGGCCGGGCATTTTCATAGAAGGTGCAAGGAATCTATGATGATTTCTTAAGTGCTCCATGACCCCAGGATACGACAACACCTGTGGCACGTCCCCACTGTAGGCTAACTTGCTTTCAGCCTATAAATAGTGGGGAAGTACAAAAACTTCCACTTTCTATAAAATCTGGTGCACCCACTGATCCTTGTCCCCCTTCCATTATGCTTCAAGCTGCCCACAAGATCTGCGAAAATCTCACCCAAATCCTGAACCAAGTCTTAGCTTCTGGTTGTTATCCGAAAATGGCATCTATTACACCTCTTTTAAAGAAGCCAAGCCTGGACCCCAATGATCCTAAGAACTACCGCCCCATTGCCGGCCTACCAATCATGGCTAAAGTCCTAGAGAAACAACTGAACACAGAGTTGACCAAATATCTGGATGTAAACAACTTGCTGGACACTTCTCAACACGGCTTCTGCTCACGCCATTCCACCGAATCTGCCATAATCCTTGCAACCGAAGAGATCCGCAGGGTGGTGGATGAAGGAGGGAGGGCGATCCTCATGCTACTTGATCAGCCGCGGTTGACACCGTAAACCATACTGTCTTGGTGCAGCGGCTAAGGGACATAGGGGTAGGGGGTGCCGCCCTAGCCCTCCTGTCCTTCTTGGAGGTAAGAGAGCAGAGGCTGTTTTGAGATGGCATGAAGTCAAGCAGTTTCCACAGGGGTCTGCCCTCTCCCCGACCATGTTCAATCTTTACATCACCCCTCTGGCCAATCTCGTCAGGAGGCATGGCTTTGCTCTGGTCTCGTACGCTGATGACACTCCACTTGTCATCTCCGTCATAAATCAGCCAGAGACCACAGCAGCCAGGTTCCATGCCTGTCTCACCGAGATTATGGCTTGGATGAGTCAGAGTTATCTGAAAATAAATACAGATAAGATAGAGGTGATGGAGTTTGTCAGGCCAGCCCCTGTGGAACCGGTCCTGGTGGCCAAATGAAGCCGGAGAATGTCCCCGCCCAGTAGGAAAGGTCAGGAATTTAGGGATCATCTTTGATGATAAATTGAGTTTTGGTTCCCAGGTAAACAGCCTTACTTCATCGTGTTTTTCGCTCTTAAAAATCTTGAGAAAAATGTTTCCATTTATCTCTCGAGAACTACAGAAGACAGTGGTGGTAGCTCTTTCTCTAACCAAACTGGATTATTGTAATGCTCTATTCCTGGGAATTGATAAATTCCAACTGCAAAAATTGCAATCTCTTCAAAACGCCCCAGCGAGACTTCTACTAGGCATTCCTAGAGGACAGTCAACCTCGGCCGGAATTAAATCACTTCATCGGCAGCCCATCAAACAGCGCATAGAATTCGAATCCCTAAACCTTGTGCATAAGGCAATTTACGGTGGTGGTGCCGAGGACTTTCAAAAACTATTTACACCTTATGTCCCCTCACGTGCTCTTAGATCGGCTGGTCTAGGTCTTATTAAAACTACAAAGATAAGACTAGCGAGGTAGGGTGGGCCGAGCAATAACACACTGTGCAGCCAAGCTTTGGAACAAATTGCCACTTCCTATGAAGCTCCAACCCAACTTTCAGCTTTTTAGAAAGTTTGAAAACCTGGCTGTTCACAGTCATATAGGTTCTCAATTATGATGTTTTCCTGCCCCAAACGCCACAGCGCCAAGACGCCTCGGCATTCGAGCGCTTTACAAGCATCTAAACATAAACATAAGAAAGAGTGAGAAGGTCTTTGCTTAGCTGAACATCAGTCCTGGATTGGACCGGCTCAAAGTCCCTCACTTCAGGCATCTTCCGGTGACCTCACACATATGCCAGCTGCAGAATTCGCATCCAGGTGTGGTAGAAAGCGTATTGCACTTTAGAAGGACATTACACCCATGTGTTTGCAGTTTGGGATTTATTACGCAGTAACTAATTGCCACACCGTGCTTGGAAACTTAAGGGCATTTGTGCGCATACATCAAAACAGGTGTTTTTTATTAATAATAATAATGTGCAAACATATTTTAAAAACAACTGTAAATACACTGTAGAGCAGAGGTCTTCAATCTGTGGGGCGCGACCCCCAGGGGTGTCCTGGAGTCCTAGGAAGGGGGTCGCAGATTCCCCAGCTTCACTTTTCCTGGTAAAAAGACAGGCGTCTGCTGTCCTGTGATAGCTAATTGAGATCGTTATCAGCTGTTTGCCTAAATGAAAGGCAAATGCGCTGGTAATCTGCAAGTGTAAAGGATGCTTGGGAGCGGTTCTGGCTCTTTGTGAAGACAACAATGTGTGTTTTTTTGAGTTGAAGTGCAAAGAGTTAATTACTGGGCTGGGAAGTTCTTTCTTTTAATTTTAACTGCATTTACACAGCCCTTTGTGCCCCATAAGAGGTGTTGAAGGGACTGTTATGTAAAAAAATAAAAAGAAAACTGCATTACATATGGTCTGGTATTATTAAAACCTACATTTTGAAAGCACCATTTTATTGTAAAACTATTCACACGTTTTGCAGCATTGTATCTTACCCTGTGTGTAATGCTAGTATAACAAATTGACTTGCATATTCACAGTGCTTTCTGCCACAAGCTGTGACTTTGTAGCACTAAAAATACATATCACTATTCTCCACTGCACCAATCAAGATTTAATTCTGTGGGTCTCTGGTTACACACAGACCTCTGCAGTGCATCAACAAATAGATTTTTCATAATGTACTACAGTGCATTTCCCACCGAGCAATAATTTCCTTTTTCATTTACACTGCCCATTATTTTATATGTAGATACCTGAAGGTGAAAAACCTAAAAAACGTAAGAATATTTTAGGCTTGTTTATGAGAGGCTTGCATCGCCAGAGCATCACTTTTTTTGATGCTCCGGTGGCTCAACCATCTCAACCACACCTATGAGGCAGTGCAAAGTCACCCAGCATGGCTTTGCATTGCCTCATATGGAGTTATCAGTAAGACATAGCAGCGCAAGTCACTGCGTTGCTTTACTCTGCGTCAAGGAGGTATTCCATGGGCTTTGCGTGGGAACCCCTCGCAAAGCCCATGGATTTTGATGCTGCCCCATATTTAAAAAATCATGTAAACCTTGGGCAGCTCCAAAAACTGATGCCTCTCCAGTGGAGGCGTAACAAGGAGAAATGTTCTAATTTCTCCTAGTTTTTTTCCATGCGTGCTGCATTCTGCAGCTCTCATAGAAATAGGAAAACGCCCCTCAGGATTGTTTTGGTGAAAGAAGGTGCCTCTTCCCGTACAAAAACAATTCTGCCTACGTTAGTGCTAGGCAGCAATTTGTGAAGGAAAAAGAACTGTAATGCACCGTATTTCATAATTACAGTTTATTCCTGCCCTTTCACATTGGCATTGGGCAGCGCCGCAAGAAGACTTGCAGCGCTGTCCTTCGCCAATTCCTCATAAATAAGGTCCTTTGTTTTTAGCTACACCTTTGGCTACCCCCCTACCCTCAATGACCTTTGGTTTGGATATGCTCATATAATGTTATAAGTAAACTCCCATTCTATCCTATGGGACAGATAGCCTTTCCATAGTGAAAAATGAAACACTACCAGAACATGTCACACACACACCAGTACATGTCTTAGCATAACATACACAGCACCCTGCCCACAGGGGTACCTTGGGACTACCTTAGGGGTGACTTACATGTAAGAAAAGTGAAGATTAGGGCTTCGCAAGTGGGTGCACTTGCCAGGTCGACATGGCAGTTACAAACTTCACGCAGACACTACAGTGGCAGGTCTGATAACCCTTTTAAGGGCTGCTTGGGTGAGTGGCCCAATCAGTACTGCAGGACCACCAGCACCATTTGATTTACAGGTTCTGGCACCCTCAGTGCACTTTACTAGGGACTTACCAGTAAGTCAAACATGCCAATCATGGAAACACCAATCCATAATACAATTTATAATAGGAGCACTTGCGCTTTAAAACTGAACAGCAATGAGGAAGTGCGCAGAGACACTGAACCAGCAAAAACAGAGTCAAAACTAGGTCAGAAAAGAAAAAAACAGGAGAAACATGCCAAAAGATGGCAGGTATAACGGGGGCATTTATAGTTATCGATATATGTTGATGACGAGAAGAATCAGTTTCTAGAAAATGTTGTCAGAAGGAGGTCCTTACGCCTAAAAAGGTTTGACAAGGGGTCTCGACATCAAAAAGTTTGAAGACCACTGCTGTAGAACTGGGAATAAGGACATGCCGGCAGGCAGTCAAAGCATGCTTCGATGGAAAAAACATCCAATTAGCAAGTCATCTGGTAAAATTCCTGGAAAAAGCTGGTAAGAAGCAGAACGACAGAAGGGAAAGCCCGGAAGACACTAACCCACACAACATTTAACTCCGACTACCGCCCCAGCAAGCCTCTACCACAAACTCAAATCACGATCACCACGGACGGATCACGAACTCCAAAGAATCTGTTAAGGCTGCAGGGAGTCTGTGGGCTTGCCTTTTATTTTTTGACATCCCTTAGAAGGTCCTGCGCATAACTGCTCCAAGAGCCCATTGCGGTACGGACAAGAATAAAGACTCTTCCTGTTTACACAATGACTTAGAATTTAGATAAGCGAAAGCCTAACGCCTTGCAACATATATTTTTTTAAGCTTCAAGTAGTTCTTAGAACATTTTAAAGTTTATTTTACTGAAATGTTTGATAGCAATGTTTTATTAGACAAAAATTTTACTTTAAGTTCACCTACATGTAAATATGCTGATTGCAATGGTTTTAATTAACTGAGCAATAAAGAATTACTTACTTCACTGCTGTAGAGTGATGTGGACTTGAAAGGTTTAGGGATAAGCCCTCCTGAAAAAAGTGCGCAGTATCTGAACCTTAGACAGGATTTTCATTTACTAGGTTAGGCGCATAACTAAAAGAAATATTTTCAAAAATGGCTTCGCTTCTTTGGCATTCATTTATTATGCACACGAGAATCAAACTTACGTTCTCTTGCTGCAATGGACTTTTAAATTGTTTTACATGTGCCACTTGTAGTAAGTCAAAAGACCAACAGATGTCACCCGTTCACCATAAAAGCAAGACAGATGCAGTTTCTCAAAGTTTTAAAGTGTTGCATTGCAACAGGTCAACAGATATGAAAAATTAAGCGCGTGGAAACTCGGAAAACGTGTAGTTTAAGAGGTCTTCATACTGTGGGGCATGCCCCTCTTGGGGGGCCCTGGTCATGCTCTCAGCGGGGTGCAAATGCCAGAGTATAATACTAACTTGTAAATGAAAACGGCCTGCAAGCGCTGAATGTTGAACGAGTTTCCAGGCTGTCTTCATTTGCAAACAACAGCTGAAGTGCAGCAGGGTCAAAGACATATTTAAAAAGAAAAAAATATTCGGTAACTATTTTGTTCTATTTTTTCACCTGCAGGTAACTGTAAATAAAAGAAAACACATCTTAAATGACAAATAATTTCAAGTTACTACTCCTCAGCTGGTTATTGCAATCTCTGCAAAAGTCTGTGTGAGGTCATTAGTTATAGAATTAAGCGCTGGTGGGAGCAGTGGGAAGAAGTCAATAGGTCTCGCCTTTGGGACCTATCTGCTTTGTCAATATTTTTTAGATAGTGCACTAAGGCTAAATAAAAGAAAAGGCTATTGCATCATTTTGGATCCGCCCAAAAAAAAGACAAAAAGCGTACAAGTATCACAGGCAGGGGTTGGAGCAACATGGAGGGCACAGGAGGGAGGAGCAACAGAGGGCACAAGAGGGAGGAGCAACAGAGGGCACAGGATGAAAACTGGCAAGAGAAGGAGGAATGTGGAAAAGGGAGAGAGTAGAAGCACAAGTGTAAGAAAGCAACGTGGGTGGGGAGCACACAAGGGCAAGTGCATCACAGATGGGGTGGGGAGAAGCATACTGGTGAGAGAGAGCAACATGGAGAGGTGAAGAAAAGTACACTAGGAAGGCAGCTGGAAAACCTATGCACTCTCATGGAGAGCTTAAACACAAAGAAAAATGTAGCGCCCGAAAAGGTAGCAGTGGAAGGACATTTAATGAGTTATTATATAGCGCTGGCTAGAACCGAAGGAAACCGAGCGCTTTAAATGAGGAACAATAATGTTGCAATTTACATCAGTTAAATATTACATAAGTATCAAGAAAAGCATTTAAAGAACATAGGGCAAAAGGTGAATAGCGCAAGGAAGGGTAAGGGGATAGGGTAAAGGGGGTAGGAGGAAGATAGGACGTAGAGACGAGGGGAAAATCTGCCCAAGGTTTGGCTGGGTAGCTATATGGAAGCGCCACCGGGAATCAGCCAAATCGCTTGGTCTCTACAGTCTGGGGTAAGTTCCACAGGTACCAAGTCCTGATGTGTGAGCAGGTTAGGGGATAGGTTCAAGGTCTGATCAATGTCCAATTGTTGTCCCAGGGAAGTAAAACACCGTGGAGGGGGCCACTATGGAAGCCATCTTGGGTTCAGGCAGGAGACTGTACTGTACACTGGTGGCCATCTTAAGGTCAGGCATCTGGCAATTAGTCAATTTCCAGGACAGTGGCTGCCAGAGAATAACAAATCCAGCGTGCACACACCATCACACGCACAGAGATGCACAAGCACATACAAATGTGGGTACACACTCTCATATGCGCACATACACAAGCACATAGAGACATCCAAAAACACAAGTACATATAAAATCCCATGCTCTAGTACAAAAACACCCAATTACATGCACACGCAGACACCGTCACATGCACAGACACGCACATGCACACACAAATGCGCTCACACCACGCACAGACGCACACATACAGAAACTACCAAAAACACATACAAACACAAGCTCCAGAAGAAAAATACCCAAGGACGTACACACGGGTACAAGCACACACACACACACACCATCACACGCACTGACATGCACAAGCACACAAAAATGTGCGCACTCATACGCGAACAGAGCGCACACAAGCACGCATACAGAAGCATCCACACGCACAAGCACACATACAATCCCATGCTCTAGTACAAAAACACTCAAGTGCTCATGCACACACCATAACACACAGACATAAGCACACATACAGAAACATCTGCGCGCACTAGCACACATAGAATCACATGCTTTAGTACAAAAACACCCAAGTACATGTCTCCACCATCACACGCACAGCCATGCACAAGCACACAATCCCCGTGGGTCACTTTGCACGCCGCTGGCTTGACTCTGGGCCTACTCGCAAGCGTGATGGTGCCAGGGTAGCACTACCCCCCTGCGGGTGTCAACGTAGGTTCCAGGGATGTTTGTGTTGGGCTCCTCTATCAGTACACCCTTTGCTCAGGAGCCAGTCTGTTATTGGATAGTGTCTATATATTGGTTCTGAAAAATGATGAATGACTGAGGGCCGTTACCCGGTATAGTTCTGGTCTTGTCCACACCAGTACTATGGGTTCTTCCCGTCTCACTTCTCAGTCACTGATACTGTGGACTTTGTATGTTTAGCCTCCCACACGGTACACCCAGCGGGGGCCCCGCAGGATATCACTTTAAGGCAGCCCTGTGTATGTGCCTCTTGGGTAGGAAGCCCTGATGTCAGCAGATTTGGCCCATCCACTCCACTCCAGCCTGAAAAATTAAGGATCCGCGACTCTCCCGCTGATGTCTCTAGCCGCGCTGTCTTCCCGGGGCAGCCTTTCACACACAAAAATCTCGCCATTGCAAGACCTATTGCGTTGCAAATTCTTGTGAGATCCACAGAAAACATCAAAGACATAGCCCGTAGGAGGGTTGCTACTGGGGGAACATTTTTCCACCTACAAACCGATAGATATAGGCAACATATGGGTTTTTAGGTCTCGCCTGAGCCAATGCGCTTGCGCATTGCTCCGGCGAGAATATAGTAAGCGGAAAAGAACAGTCTACCAAAACGGCTGCGGATCGCATACAGTTCATGTGATCTATGCGCGTGCACAGAGCCAGCCACATAACACACCACCATTTGTCTGTGCCTCGGCATCAGACTTCAAAGGCTGCCGTCCCACCCGCCACAGCAATGCCAAGAGCTTGTTTCTGGACGAAAGTGAAACCCTACCGTGCTTGTTTATAGTAGCCTTGCTCCTCAAATGCTGTTGCTGTGTTGCCATCTCTCTAGGGATGCTCAGCTTGAAAACACTCTACTTGCTAGCTGCAATGCTACATCCGCTATGCTTTGCCTCTAGACACGTCGATCCCTCACAGACTGTGCTGACTCTGCCCCTCCTGATTCTGAAACTGACCAACGCAGTCACAATGCAGTCTCTTCTCTCTGTCTTATGATGTCTGCCCTGCCACCATTTACTTCGGACCCTCATCCTCACACCTCCTCACACCTCCTCACACACCCTCACCCTCACTCACCCACACACCCTCACCCTCACTCACCCACACACCCTCACACACCACATCACTCAGGAACACCACCACATCACTCAGGGGCACCACTCAGGGGCACCGCCACATCACTCGGGGACACCACCACATCACTCGGGGACACCACCACATCACTCGGGGACACCACCACATCACTCGGGGACACCACCACATCACTCGGGGACTCCACCACATCACTCGGGGACACCACCACATCACTCGGGGACACCACCACATGACTCGGGGACACCACCACATGACTCGGGGACACCACCACATGACTCGGGGACACCACCACATGACTCGGGGACACCACCACATGACTCGGGGACACCACCACATGACTCAGCCCAACCACATCATCACTCAGCACAACAGCACTGTCCTTGCTTGCTACCAACAAGCATTGCCATAGCCAATATGACTCGCATTAGGAAAGTGTAAGCTATTGGCTTTGTGAATAGCAATGCTATTAATTTATACATTTTCAAAGCCAACAAATATTAAAAAAATTGTCATTTACAATATCAATAGCTCACACTTTCCTAATGCGAGACCTATTGTATTGCAAATGCTTGTTTTTAATGAAAAGACCAGCACTATCATTAATGTAGCAGATGCTGTGGCAATGGGACAAAGAGTGTGAGGGGGCCACAGCACCCCAATCTTACTAGCAAAACAAGGAGTGGAGGCCCATTTTTTGGTAGTATTAGGGACCAGTTCGCCCTTGTTGCACAGGGAACAGGGCCCAAGCACCAAGGAAAGGGGGCGAGATGTGGGTGTTTGTTCCCTTTTTTTAGGTCGAGCATTTGAGACCGCTTGTCTATGTGTATGTACTTTGTGGGCTCTGGATATCAGCCCTAGGACTTGCCTGCTTCCACTTAGGGCCTTTTTTCTGTTAACCTGCTTCTATGTAACAGTCTTGATAGAACACGACCAGCAGGGGTCAGTAAAATACGAGAATTGCTTTCTGCTTAGGGACTTTCTTTTTTTTTTATTTTTCTGGCAACTGCCTCTATTTAACTTTCATCATAGAAAACGACCAGCAGAGGTAAGTAAAATACCAGAATCACTTTAGCATTCTCTAGATTCCAGTCCATAGAAATGATCTTCCATGAGCACCCGTAGACACACTTTTTTCAAATCTTGTTTTTTCAGTGATATGGCCACCGAAGGCCCTGATTTTATATTAAAACAGAGCTTTGGACTATACCATTTCCCACTGAAAAGCAATATTTTTCTCCATGTGTACCCATTCCTGGCGCGTCACGCAGTTGGGTGTTTATTTTCCCTCCATGTTATAGAACAGTAGATGTTTCAGCAGCCAGGCTAATGTGCTGCATAACTAAAGACAGATGGTCTTAAAGGCGAGACCAATTGCATTGCAAATGCTTGTTTATTACACAAAGGGGTTGACAGCCTACTCTGAGGCCTAGGAGTAATAGCTAGGTTTGGTGGGCAGAGGACAAAGCCAGTTTGTATGGCTGTAGATATAATTGGTGATGCAGGTGCAATGGCACTCGGGCCCTGTGGTGTGAGCAGCCAACTAAACCTCAATTATGGCTGTTTTACTATCCTTCCTTGTTGGCACTAGGCCCCAGTGCACCATTGCTGTGCCAATATTTTTGGCCTCATACCAACTGCCCAATAGAGGTGAATATTGAAGCAGACTAGACAGTGTAGCTTGGGCCTCAAAAATGACGGAAGGGGTATGGCACAACATCAGGACCAAAGATTTTAAAAGATAGCAGAGGAGACTGCCTGTTTCGCAAAGCAGTAGCTATCAAGCAGGTTAAGTGGCACTGAATCTCGGGGGTTGAGGGGCTTTCTGCATCAAGACTGTCTTACTTTCTAAAAGAGGCATAGGGCCTTGCTAGCATTAGAGGCGAGGAAATTGTTGCTGCAAAATGGGGGAAACATGTGGGGGCTCATTGTTTCTGAAAGGGACAAAGTCTGTTTAGGGACTGGAGTGATGGCCAGGCATGATGGGAATTCAGGGCTACAGCGATCATTAGTGCAGCAGGTACAGTTGCATTGGGGCCCAGGAGTGTGAGGGGCCTCACTACACCCGAATTATGTGGGGATGAGTTTTTTGGTCAATTTTTGTTTTTGTGTGACATGTTTACTCTTTTATACTGCTCACGTTTAGTGCAGAATATGAGCTACAGAAAAGTACTCACCGACTTCAAAAAAATTTCCTTAGGGGGCTCAGAGCAAAAAAGCTTGAAGACCTCTGGTGTAGATGATGTTGATGGATTCTGGGGATGAAGTAGAAATCAATGAAGGCACGCCTAGTAAATGTATCAGGTGCTGCAGGTTTACAGGGCTGTTTCTGGTGTTAGGTAGGAAGATTTAAAATAGTCCCTCATGCATTTTATTGGAGGCAAATAGATATACCCAAAACGCTCACAGAAATAAGGTAAGGCTAACAGACTATTGAGAACTCATCCACGGTGTAATTGACCATGTCTAAAGCTAATGGATGAAGGCTTCTGTGCTAAAGAAACCAACGGCTAAGTGACTCTTAACAAAACCCCTTTGAGTACATATAGAATAGCAATATTTGCCATATATGGAGTTAGATCCATGAATCGGCAAACCAAATTGGTCTCATCTGTAACATGCATCCGAATATCGACAGGCAAACCAATGCTGGTGATCTTTGGCATACTCAGAAAAGGACAAGAAGACGAGGGAGAATATTAATGTAAGCATGCGGAGGGAGTGAAATTGAGAGAACGTGGGAAGGGAAGGATTGCGGAGCTCCAGCATGCAACTTAAAGATGTAAAGACAGGGGAGAAATAAAATAGTGCCCCATGCACTACTTTGCCATGTAAATAACAATTGATCGTAACAAAGTGATACTTGAAGCCAACGTCTCATTTAGTAAAAGTGTATGCTGGTATTTGGGGACATACATTTATAGACTATGGCAAGAGTTTGACGTAACTGCATAATTTACCCAAAATCAATAGGTGGTGTTTGGGAGTACAATGTTCGAATTTTTCTGATACAATAATGTGCCAAAAATATAAAACTAGTAGTCCAGATCAAAATATGTATATTAAGGAAATGGTAAGCTAATGCTTAAAGCAAAACCTATTTCTTTTCCACAGTGGATTTAAAAGTGATAACTGAGTGATACTTTATACTCAGTTAGGGGTGCTCATAGCAGATAATATTTCCTGAGTAGTAAAGGACACTTTTTTGCTCTGCTCATTATTGCATGCTTATGTGGAAGAATATCATCATCTTTATTGATATGTAATACACTGGAGCTTGCAATCCCTTTATACATTCTGCTTTCCAATCTCCTTATTAAGGGAGAGTTGTGACGTCCATGGGACCCTGCCCACTTCTAAATAATGTTATCACCATTGACAAAAGGAGTGTCTCCTCTTGGGACCCCCTTCCTATTTGCGAATGCCTTCCTACTACCTTTCACTAGTCATAAAACACTGATTTTTTGAGGGCCAGATTTTGGTTGCAAAACATTAATATATCCCACTGTGATTCGGTATTTGGAATGGACGCCCTAAATATGACCCCTTCCAAATACTGAATCGGTATGTACTCGCGAACCCAAACTGCGATTCACTAACTTGCTACCAAATCGCAATTTGTGTTTATTACATACCAAAATGCCTTTTTGTGGTCGCAAACGGCCGCTCACAGAGTCTGGCAGTTTGCGAATGCAAACAGGCTAGGTACATCGGGCACCAAGATGGCTCAGAAGCATAGAATGTGAGAGCTTGACTTGACTTTCTGCCCCAACTAAAACCTAGAGTAAGAGCTATTGAAATGAGTTGCACATCTAAACCAGTGGGGTAAAAGTGAAGTAATCTGCACCTGTGCCTAATGCATGCCTCTGCCACAGAATACTGGAGCCTGTAGCAACAAGGGTCACCCAGGGGCTGGGTGGGGGGCGGCAGAGGGGGAAAGCAAAGCACCTACTGAGAACGTAATCAGAGATACAACCCGGCATTAGTGAATTGAAATGTGTAGTATTTATTCTGCTGTATGATCAAAATACTTTCTTTTAGAAAAAGACAAACACTGGGCTCAGTATCAAATTATTGTGTCTTGTTTGAATGCATGGGTATGAGCTTTTGCCCCCATACTATGTTCCTCAGAAGCCTGAGACTGCTCACCCTCTCTACCTTGAGAATCAAGTATTGTGGCCCAGTTTGCACAGCCATAGAAAGACAGGCCCCAGGACACCAGGGGAAAATTACCTCAACTAACATGGTTTGGGTCCAGTAGCCCTGAAGGATATCCAACAGTGTTTTAACATGAAGATGTGTTCAAAGGGGCATAGCATTGTTTATTAATTCTCGGCCTGACTCTTAATCAGGTGCTAAGTACTTGCAGAAAAAACAAAGCCCGGTATTTCAGAGTGGAATTCCCATGTGGGATTCCACTCTGTCTGATCACAAATGGGTATATGTTCATGTACCCAGGTTTACCAGGTTTATTAACAGACATGATTTTACCTGCTGGACATTCCAACCAGGTAACAAATTGCACGAGGCTTCAGCTACAACAGCAGCCAAGCCATGTAACCTGTCCCTGTAGACCCATGTTGTCAACAAATGTTCCATTGGGTACTTTCAAATGCAATAATGAGTAGAGACAAATTTCCACTGACAATTGTCTGTGGCTATTCCCCCCCTCAAAGGTCAAACAGGCCCTTTAATCGCACATGCAAATAAAGGCTATAAAAAAAGTTCTGCATCGTAGGATCCGCACTGATAATTAGAAACAATATAATCACCAATGTGTGGGGACCCCGGAACACACTAGATCATATATGTATATATGTACACACATATATATATCACAGAGTGGGGGTAGGTAACCACTCTAGTTTTGGTTCCCAGGCATAGGAATTCCTCCGATTTTTGCTTGCTAATAACTTTGCCCCAGTTTCATTAATCTCCACAACTTTGCAGACCTCTAGCTTTTTCTACACTGGCAGAGGATGGAAAGTTTCACAGTGATTGATTAAGGAGGTGTAAAGATAAAAGATGGGTCCCAAAACTCGTTTTTCTACTAACCTTTGTATCAACTGTAGCGTTGAATGGCTGAAAGGAATTCAATAAAATTTGGCAGGATGATACCTTGTGGTGTGCAGATGATCCTTTTGGGTACTACAGTTAAGTAGGGTAAGTATTTAAGTTATAAGGCATTTTCACTTAGTGATATCTGTTGTTTGTGTTAATTGGCAAAGTGTCACTGTATTTTGCGAAACTACTGCAGTACATAGTAACGACAAGGCATTATGTGATTGGCTAATGACTGCCTTAACAAAACTTAAAGCCAGCGATGTTGTTTTAAGTACACTTGGGCCATGTTCTGTGTTACTCTTAGATATAGGTAAGTAGTAGGTTTTATATTTGTTCTCTACCTGTTATCACTATTATAGTGGTAATTGGTAGGGAAAGTTATTTTTTATTTTCTCTATATTAAAAAAAATGTACGGAGTACCGAGGTACTTAAATTTTTTATATAAGTTACAAAATTAAAAATACAGGACTACACGATATCTTAGTGTGCTACACTATATTTTAAATTGTTTACACGTCTAATTCTTACCAAAAGAAATGGCTACAGAGTTCCGAGGTAATACCTATAAATTTCTCCGCTACTTAAAAAAAGTTTTTTAAAAAAGCGCAGTGCTGTAAAAATATGTAAGAAAATATAAATAACATTTTCTACCTAATACCACTTCCTTATTTCATAAAATTGTAATATGTAGAGAACAATAAAACCTACTACATATCTATATCCAAGGCATTAAACCATAACAGCCATACTGTGTTGAAAACTACATGGCTGCTTTTACGTTTTACAAAGACAACAATTAGCCAATCACATCATCTGCATGTATCGCAGTTAGGAGTGGGCAGTTACTCTGCCAACTCCACTGGTGGAGTGGAGTTGTTTACCACTGCACGCTCCACTTAGAATGTGAAGTTTGGCAAAACTCTGCACCCGCCGCGGAGCAGTTTTTACTGGCACCGTCCTCTAATCAAATACATTTTGCCCGAATACTATCATGGGATCTCCTTGGGACAGGCTCTCCTTATCGCAGTTTCACATGCACAGTTCTTGCCATCGAGGGTTAGCTGCACTTCCCATTGAATCCAAACCTCAGGCTTCTTAGCGTACTGTGCAGCAGGATGACGCGCCATTGTGGATAACCAAGTTAAGGTAAGGTTACCGTCCTGGGAATCTATCGCTTTACTGGCTCTCTTTACAGATTAGTTCCATTTCAGTGTGTGAGGCACTATTTTACATATTAAAAAGTAAAAACAAATGTATGTATATCAGATATAAAATAGGGGAGGGATTACACAACAAAGCAGACAAAGGAGTTTGTGTGATCATCACCTGTTCTTCACGCCCATTCGTTTGAGGAGCCTGGGCCGCATTCCTCAACAAACTCGGACCTGAGAGTTACCTTGAGTGGGGCTGGGGCAGGCAGGGTGAGCTCTCCTCACACATGCAGTCTATGTGTACGGACACCCACAAGGCAGTGTGCCCTAGTGCTCTGTGGCCATGTGTGCATCTCACAAGGCAGTGTGCCCTAGTGCTCTGTGGCCATTCTTTGAGGCCCTGCATTGCTTGGCTGGCAGCGGGCACTGCTCACCTTCAGGGCCAGGATGTCAGCATGTAGCACCTTACTATTGACAAAGCTTCTCTGACAGGAGGCACCGTCCATAAAGCTAGCTTCACAATAGGTACTCTCAAACCTTCCCCAGGGCTGGTTTGGTAGTAGGTGCCCTCCAGGGCTCCATTGAGCTGCTCTGACTCTGTTTACTCAAATCTTCCACAGAGCTGGTCGTGGGCACCCACATACCTGCCTACAAGCAGGCACCTGCTCACATTTCACAGGACTGTTTTGACATTGGATGCCACCTAATCTTTAATCGAAGTTAATCAGATGGTGGGTGCCCTCAAATTTCTCACATTGCTGGTCTGATAGCTAGTGCCCCAAAAATAAATTCTAAATGTTTGCATCACAAAGAACGATAGGATGTGGTGCTACAACAGGAGCTGCCTACTTTGAAGCTGGGACATTGGGTTTGAGTCACGAAGTTGGCTCAATACACTGATTCTTGGCTAAATTACTTCATCTCACGGTGTCTAAAAATGAATGTGTCCTTGTTTAATGTAACTGGTGCTCATGTAAAGAGCTCCAATACCTTTGTGGCGAGTTTGCGCTATATAAACCCCTCCCCACCCAAAAAAAGTGCCCTCAAAGCTTGCATCAGGATTTTTGACAGTGGTACCCTTACACCTACTTGGGTGGTCTGACAGTAGGTACCCTCACACACCTACCGTGTTTGTTCGACAGTGTGTACCCTCACACTCTGTTCTAGGCTAGTCTGACAGTGGGTACCCTCACACCTTCCACCGGGAAGTCTGATCATATGTACCTTCCACAGGATGCAGCGTCACTCCTTTCACAGGGCTCGTTTGGCCTGAGCACTAACCCCCACCAGCCTCGGATTGGTAACGCGGGCACTCGGGCCATGCCCGAGGGGCCGGTGTCTGAGTTCCTGCTGTGGGCTGCTTTTTTGAGCAGTCTGGGGCCGATTTGGGCAGTGTCTCTATTTTCAGAATACAGCCAGCGACCCAGTGGGTGGCTAAGTGGCCTTTCTGCAGGCAGATGGGCGCTCATTACCCCCACCCCACACCAACACAGCCGGTCCCCCACCCCCGGTTTAGCAACAGGCAGAGGTATCACTCCCTTTGTCTCGCTGGCCGGCCCATTAATGTGTGCACATACTTAGCGGGGGCATGGGGGCCTGAGTAGAAGTGGCCTCACTTGTTTTCAGGTGTGTTTCACTAGTGTAAACTAATGCGTGCATGTTTTTAAGCCCCCCTTACCCCCCTCCTTTTTAATGTAATTACGCTGAAGCAGTGATTTGAGGAAAGGCATTATGCAAATGGGGGCGATTTTTTTTTGTGTGCCCGGGCCGATTTTCAATCCCAAACCGACCCTGACACCCACCACCCCCCATAGTAGGCCCCCTCATACTTTCACATGGCAAGCCTCACCTTGTGCAACCAAAAAATCTTCGAGGCTGATCCGTGCGAGCCACTTTTGCCCAATGATTGACAGCCACCGTCCTTAGCCAGTATCTCTACTCTCCAGCAGCCACAGCCATACTCATGCACCAGTTAGTGTGGCCAGGGGCAGCCCTGTGATCCTCTGTTTGAAAGCTAGAAGCAGCAGCTGCGACGAGGAAGTCATGTTAGATCTCAGTCATCCTCCATGCTATTAAATCCAGCATGACTGCATGGTTCGTGTAAGGCTATCAAAATAATTATAAAAGCAGAAGGTCTTCTCCAGAGCTCCATCTATTTTGCATCAGAACATGATCTGTGCCCGATATTTAGGGTGACTAATGACAGTTTGCCAGGACAGTCCCAAATGAATGCAATAAACACGGGGGTCCCAGTCCCAAACTAATGCGATAAACGTGGGTGGTTGCTCTATCCAAACCAGCAGCACCATTTCCACGACCTACTTGGGATAATAACTCTGTGCCAAGTGCCCTCGCCGCTGCTATTGGTTTCATTTAGTAGAGCATACCTTTAAACACCTGGATTCCAATGGTCTCTCCCAATGTCACAGCTGCCAGGTCCAGGGACATAGTGGCAAGCCCCATGGTTGCCAGTCATGGTGGTCAGTCCCAGAGTCAGAGCGGTCACTACCGGGTTCACAGTGGCCAGCCCAGGGTTCAAAGGTCACGACAGATCGGCAGCGCACTACTCAAATACCACACAGACATGCACACATACATGCACACATACATACATGCTGTCTACATCTTTTGCACGTTATAACTCTGCCAACCTAAAATAACTACTATCTGGTTCCGCAACACTAAAAACATTAATCTTGACACTTTGTGACTCTGCCATGCGGTCACTTCCTAGACTTGACCATAACGTTAATGTCAAGGTTCTCACCTCCTAGTAGTTGAAATCAACAATGTAGCTCCACTCCAAAGCAAAAGGAAAAGACCCACCCCCTCAGCATCTTGGTTCAATAAAGCTTTCTACAATGAAAGGATTAACCTTAGAATCCTGGAGAAACATTGGAGAAAATCTCCATCCACCTCCAATCGCTGTTCCGTTCAGCAAGATCCAAATACCACAACCACATCTTCCATGACAAAGCATCACATTTCAGATCCCTCCTTGACTCAGCCAAAAACAGATCCGAAAAACTTTTTGACCTCATCAAAAACCCAAACTGTTCTCCCCTAACTACTGCGCCCGAGGATCCCACAAAGAAAGCAACCGATTTCGCTATTTTCTTTGATGAAAAGGTCAAAGCACTGGTGGATCAAGTCACCCACCCCTCCCGCTTTGAGGAGCGGAAATCCTTAGTCACCAGGCAATACTTTGACGTCATGTCGGAAGATGACCTCCTTAAATGCATCCTCGAAACCAAAAAAATCCAACCACTCTTCTGACCCCATCCCTAGAGTCATCGCCATCGATTTCTACACCCGTATTCTCTCTTACTGAACCAGGCTAGTTAATCTCGTTCTCAGTTAAGGCTCCCTCCCTGTTGCCCTTAAATCAGGACAGGTTACCCCTCTTCTAAAAAAAAAAAAAACCTCCGCTGATGCGACCGACCTCAACAACTTCCGCCCCATCACCAACCTCCCTTTACTTTCGAAAATCACAGAAAAATGTGTTGCGAAATAACTTTCCCTACATATTATGGACAATCTCCTCGACGTTTTCCAATCTGGCTTCATCCAAAATTGCAGCACTGAAACCGCCCTGCTGCAAGTGATTGAGGATGCGCTGCAAATACTCGACTCTGGGGAATCGTGTCTTCTGATTCTTCTAGACCTCTCTGCAGCCTTTGACACTGTTAATCATAGCACCCTCCTCAACACTCTTCAACAGAGAATGGGATTGGATGGCACAGTGCTTAAATGGTGTGCCTCTTTCCTCTCGGACAGATCCCAAATGATTAAGATAGCGAACAGTCTTTCATCTCCATTGACTGTAGGTCAAGGCGTCCCTCAAGGTTCTATCCTGGCACCCACTCTGTTTAATCTCTACATGGAAACATTAGGGATCCTCCTAAGCAAATCTGGGATCCATTACCATCTTTATGCGGATGACACTCAAATCTACCTCAAGGTGTCTTCCGCACACGATCTCTCATTGCTTGACTCTACTCTCAACTCCATTCACAACTGGAGGTTAGCTCACCAACTCATTCTAAATCCCGCCAAAACTGAATTCCTCCTCCTTTCTACCTCTTTCAACTCCTCCCGTTCAATCATGGATGGATCAGCTGAACTTACTCAACAACAAACCCATCATTGTGGACAGCGCTAAATCCCTAGGTGTCATTCTTGACAAAAGACTCAACCTGATCTCCCACATCAACGCGATTGCCAAGAACGCACAGTTGCGCCTTCTGTGGAGGATCCACCGGTTCTTCCCGGAGAACAACTTAAAAACCTTGGTACAATCGCTGGTTCACTCAAGACTGGATTATTGCAGTTCTCTTCTGACGGGCATACCCAAATCCCAACTCTCTCCTCTCAAATCGATCCTCCATTCAGCAGGTCTCTTCATTTCAGGGTCTAAACGAAGTGACCACATCACTCCTATCCTGTCCGCTCTTCGATGGCTTCCAATCGAGGCAAGATCTAGTTACAAAACTGCCTGCATCACACACAAACCTTGAACACATCCTCCCCTCGTTACCTGGCAAATAAATTGAAATTGTCTGTAGGCTCTCAACCCTCTCGCAACGCGGAAAAGCTTCTGCCTGAACCCCCCCCCCCCCCCCCCACCACCCCCCCTTCCCAGTCTTCAAAAGGGAAAGATCGATGGCACAATCCTTCTCAGGCAATTCGGTGAGAATTTGGAACTCACTTCCCCCATTGCTCCGTGCCACCTCCTCTACCCGGATCTTCAAAGCTGATCTCAAATCTCTTCTCGTCCAGAGACACTTTCAGAACTAATTCTTTCAATCTCATGCCACCCTTGGAAGTTTGCATTTCATTGTAAATTTGTATTTTTTCCTGTACATTCCCCACCTCTGCGTGCTGTGTTAGATTTTGTGTACCCTTCATTTTTAGTCTTTGTAATGTTCTATTTTGTACCACCTTTCTCTTGTAAGGTAACTAGCTCTATTGTACAGCGCTCTGACACCTCCGGGTAATGCCTGCACTTTATAAAAATGCACTAAATAAATAAAATAAAAAGTCTGCCTCTGCAGTACAGCTTGCCCCTGCGTTCAGCCCCAGAACTGAGAAGTCTGTGTAGTCTACCTTTCAGGCAGCAAGGTCACATGGGTCAGGGCAGCCCTGGTCCTCGTGGTGATTCGCCGAGTTGTGAGGTCAATGTGCTACGGTAGGAAACAGTCTGTCCTTGGGCCCTTGGTCACATTAGTCAGTCCACGGATAGCAAATGTAACGGACACCAGTTGTTAATTCCATTGTTACAGCGTCACAGGGTCAATTGCAACTATTCTGGGTTGTACAGATGTCCCTTGAATGTGTAAAGAGGTTTCTTCGGTGTGTAATGCAGGCCGGAACAGAGACAAGAGCAAGAAGCATACTTGCAGACGACAGCTATTAAGAAAAAAATGTCTCAATTCATTTTTAGCTCAACTGCACCATCTACTGGTAACATGTAGTGTAGAATAGCTCTTATTTAACGTAGTCAATATTTTACGAGCAAGGACACCTTCAATTCAAGGTCAGACTCTCGGTTCAAGTTACTCCCCGAGGTTGCGGGACTCCGCAGAATCTTGCAAAGTGTTTTTTGGTAACTCCGCTAACTGCTCACAGGCCTAACACAGTATACTGCAGCACAATATATTACTAAGTATTTTAAACACTTATAACTTTAACACTACTTACACTATTTGCACATACCAAAAATTACAATTTACATCTTATAAACTATATTCCTACCACATTAAATGTACATCCGTTAACCCACTTTCAAGAGTCATCCGTTTCAAGTACACCCTCTAATCTATGCCACTCCACTCTACCCACTCATCAAGTTATTGCACTCTACACCACTCCACTGTATGCTACTCCACACCACTCCTCTGTATGCTATTCACTGTACGCAACTATACTCCATGCCACTCAACTCTACGCTACTGGAATTTTACACCACTCAAAACTATTCCATTGTGTACCATTCCACGCCACCCTACTGTAAGCCACTTCACGCCATTTCAGTGTACGTTATTACACTGTACATCACTTCACTCTACTCTACCCCACTCCACGCCACTCCAGTCCAGTCAACACCACTGTGCTTTATGTAACTATGCTATTTCACTTCACAAAACTCCAATGTATGCTATTCCGCTCTAGGCAACTCCACTTTACTCTACTTCACTTCACTCCACCCCACCCCACTGCACACTATTCCCGTGTGGGCCACTCCATTTCACTCTACCCAACTCCACTAAACTGCAGTCCTCACTCTACCCAACTCAACTAAACTGCAGTCCTCACAAAAGTCTATGCCCCTCTACTCTACTACACTATACTCCACTCTATAGCACTATACTGTACAAGAATGTACTCCTGCCAATGCCAGGGCACAACACTCTACACTATAGCACTTTATAACACTCTACACAGCCCCATTCCACTTTACTATACTCGGAGACGCTACTTCACTGTATTCCACACCACTCTACTGCATACTATACTGTACTCCACTACTGTACTCTACACCACTGTACTGTATACTACTCTGCCACTCAACTCTACGACATCCTATACCACACCACTTTACCATACTGTACCACACAACTGCACTCCACGCCACTTCATTGTACAGTGCTGTAATCCACTCTGTGGCATTCTACAACACATTGACATTCTGCAACACGCCAGTCCACTACACTGTTCCACACACCACTCCACAACACTTTGCTCTACTTTATGCTATGCTATATATATATATATATATACACTAGTCCACTCTACCACACTCTGCAAGACTCCACTACACTCTATACCACACTACTCCCCTCTATGCCCCTATACTACACTGTACAACCCTCTATTCCACTCTATGCCCCTACGCTCCACTGTACAACACACCATTCAATCTTCAACACCTACAACACAGCACTCCACTGTACAAGAAGCCACTCAAATTCATAACAGTGTACTCAACGCTACGCTTGTCCACTCTGGAGCACTCCTCGCCACTGTATTATACAATGAGCCACTGCACTCTATGACACTTTAGTCCACTGTAGACTACACCATGCCATAACACCACACTCTTGTCCACTCAACAACACTGGACTCAACACATTTAAACACTTTTTTAAACATTCAAATTCTATGAATAAAACAAAGGTTGAACCTTAGTCATAATAATTAGGAAAACTTTATTCTTTCTTGTCAAACCAAACAAACTACACAAACATCAAAAATGCTTAAGTTCTAGTTATACCTTAAATGTATAACTGATGCAGCAACTTTAAATTACTGTAACTAAGTATTCATTCAATACAAAAAAAAAACTTAAATTACACAAGATTTGGAAATTCTAAAGTTATACCTTAAATTTATAAAACACTTTCAAATTATTATAACTTACGGACCTCTAGAAACAGTGTGCTCAACTAAGTAGCTTGACAAAATAAGAGAGATGGACCTACACTGCAAGGGGACAATGAACGGTTTTAAACAGTAAAACTGAGGTCTCCCCTCGGAAAAGGCAATACAACAAAAACATACACCATTCAATCCAACACCTGACTTGGGATCACCACAGCCTTTTTATGTAATCTAAATCCAGTAACACTTCAGTATACGAAAAGACACTAGGTGACAGTACAATCTGTAAGAACGCTATGGTTTTATTAGTAATCATACATTAAAAACAATACATACATATCAATTGATAAAAAGTTAGAAGCTGGAGTCTCTTTACAAGATTTAAAAAACAATTCCCTCTTGTGGGGTATATCATTTAAAAAGCGCCTGCATTTCTTACATATACATAAACAAATAAACCATAAAGCCACACAATCAAATGTTTGATGCAGAGAGACAACAAAATAACACTAATGATCTATTCTTTGTTATTGCTCTGTAGCAACATTATACATGATACTCAGATTTTATAAGTCATTGCATCAGATATGTTACAGATTTTGTCTTTTTTTTACCTCAAAGAGTTTCGATGGGTTTCTGTGATTTTTACCACCTTTTTCAAGACAAATAAAGTCTTCCATGGAAGATACAGAAAATAGATTTATTTATTTATTTTTAAATCCAAGGACCGCCTAATAGTGGAGGGTCTAAAGGTTCAATGGGACCGGTATATAATATCAGTATTCCAACTTGACTCCTTTTTGATAGGGGTTCCACAAGATAAAATGGAATCTCTGAACCAGGTAACTCAAGGTAGGTACGACAAATCACGTTCTGATTAAAGAATAATGATATTCTTTAATCGGGACAAGATTTGGCATTCACGCAGGAGGAAGACTTTTAATAGAAAGAGAAGATGCTGTCCCCTGGAAGTACCTCCACATATGTACAACTGGAGGACAGAAAGCCTGGAGGCAAGGAGAATTAATTTTCCCCAGCTTAGACTCCTTTTTGAGTAACAGAGTATTGAGTGACCCGGTTCAAGGACTCAAATTTTATCTTGTGGAACCACTATCAAATGGGAGTCTGCTTTAATTTTCAATGTGAGTGACCGAAAGTTTTAAACAGCTTTGTTACACAAAAGCATTAACCCCTTTAAGACCATTGGCATCTTTTAAAAATAATATCTCAAATTATTGAATGGATTTACACCAACCCATGGAATGCAAAGAAGCAAGATTCCATAATCATGCAAAGTTTGGGAGACAAAGGTTATGGGGTGATTATCTCTGAACAAATTGTCACCAATGGAGCTGCATGAAATTTGGCATGCCGGACCATATCTGCATATGCTAACAAAAAAGTACCAAATTTGGTGCAGATCTGGCCATGTGGACCAAAGATATAGGTAAATCAAAAAATGCTGTTTCAGTGAAAAGTGTGGCTAAACTATCTACACACAATGCATACACCGCCTGTGTAACAGAAAGGTCTATCAACAGACGAATATCAGTTAAATGGGCAATAATAGCGACTGTAAAGTTATGGTTAAGTCAGAGTTTCCATTGAAATTAGTTTTCTTTGCTCTTAACATTGGCACTGTTCGATGAGGCTGCACAAAATTTCCTAAAAAAGTGGGGCAGTTCATTGAAGGTGCAGGGACCTATCCTGGTACACTTGCATGAAGCTGACAAATAGGGCACTCTCCATGTTCAAATTTTATCAGCTGAACGCATGGTTTAGAACTCTGGGGTGGACTGAGATGAAGACAAGTCCTATGGAAATTAACCTCCAGGAACTCAAGGCAAGGAAGAAGAAAGTGTCATATTGGTATTAGTATCTCTTGAAAGCAGCGGAGAACAATATGAAACCTCCACAACACGCCTGGGTTGGATACTTGCCGAATAAGGAGTTGGAGGAATTATGGCAAGTATTCTGTGATTAAATCTGCTGCTCCAATAAGGAGCATTTTGGACCCTATTAAAGCCGGCCTAAATAAGAGGAAATGAGAATACTACATTCAGAAGGAGTGGCGCTAGAGATGCGATGACATGCACCTGTTTGTCAGCTGCCTGTGCCTGGAAGGTTTTTGATCAAATGTGGGCAAGACAATCTCTGATGCCCTGGGAACAACCATAAAGGTAACACCTGCTATGAATATGTTTGGCTTGGCTCAGCAAGAGGCTGAAGTCGTGACCCCCTCCAATATTACAACATAAGTTGATTTTGTACCAAATTCTTTTGGCAAGGAGGGAGTGTCGTGAAGTTTATAGAAACCTAAATAGGATCTGTGCGTTTAGACAACATAGACTGTGGGCCTGGTGTTCAGACTGATTCAAGACACCCCCACAGGGTATGTTTGCCTGTATACCAGCTAGCTCACAGTGCCACTGTAAACTCCTCTTACAAAGGAGAGAATAGTTATTTGCAAAGATCGAACAGGACAACTCTGTCCCATCAGGGATTGTGGAAACAGTACAATTTCTGCTCTGTCACTCATGCTCACATTGTCTCAGAGAGATACACAGAAATAAACAGTGGGGATGTTTTTAATAAGTATTTATAGAACCAGTGTCATTCTAGTGTCAAATAGATGTGCTGAAAGAACCATAAGACAGAAACAGATATAAATGATTATAAGCACCAATAGAGTAAACGGATGGTAGATTTCCTCCATAGTGTTAAAACAATGAATACAGGCAGGTATATAAATACATGATAGTAATAATGCGTACTCTTACGATGCCACGAACTAGATGTACCTTAATGTACCTGGTATGTATGTAGGTGCAGAGCCATGGATCCCCCAGGCTGAAGCCAACCCCATTACCTCAAGTGAGAGACTGTGGGACCCCATCTTGGTCTCGAGCTGGGTATTCCGCAAGGGATGTCAGAACACTGCAAGCTGGAATGTCTGCATGCAGGAACCTCAGCATCTCGCGTCGGTGTGTCAGCATGAAAGTCTTTCTCCTCTGCCTGCCTTGGCAAAGATATGGTGTATATATACTCAAAAGGTACCCTTAGGGGATTCTACCTTGCCGTGTCATGTCAGCCTAGGATGACGGAAGGGATAACACTTATACATAGTTATTATGCAGAAGATGGTAATCCTTCTGTGATTCTGACAATCTTCATGCATAATTAATGAGGCTAGTTACCGGGGAAAACCACACAACATTTTATGCAGTGCTTAACTAGGTAAAAGGTCAATACCAAAACTCGTTATGTAGTGTAATGGTCCAGTAAATTTAGGTGAAGGGTCAGGAGACTACTCAGGCCTATATTTGAGTACCCTAAGAAACATAACAGGAGAAATGTAAAAAGTAGTGTCAACCCCTAGCGCCCACCTGGTACGATTGGTTGAAGTCAGTAAGGTATTTCAAGGTGCTGGACAATAAGAACAAGACTGGGTAGAGGAAGAAGAGTCCTGGAACTTGCTTAAAATTAGTTGAGGAACATCATGTCCAATGATTAAACCGCTCAAATCAGTAGTGGCTGGGGAGGCTCAGGTAAAGTACCGCAGCCAACACAATTGACTAAAGTCCCCAATATAGAGCACAAGTGCAAGTTCAGGCTCGAAGTGTGCATAATTGAGGTGGGAAAAAAACCTAAAGACAAAGAAAGCACACAGAAAAAATAAAAGTTCATCCATTTTGGGGTGTCTGGCATGGCATATGCTGGACAGACCCATCATGTGGGGACAAAAAATAAGGGAAATGGAGACCAAAAGAAATAGTGATTTCCCCATTTTAGTTCTCAAACTGTTCTTTTCAATTTGATTGAATATGTTTATGTGCTGTGGAACAAACGTTGCAGTAAAGTAGAACGTTAAACAGATTTTCCTCAATCAAGAAAAGGCACTTCCTTAACTAGTTTGAAAAATCAACATTTAAAATAAATTTTAGTGGGCAGCAAGGCATTACATTTTAGTAATCTGATCATGAATTTGTAAAGTTCTGCAAACGCCGTTTCGTAGACCTCCACAGACGAAACAAAAAAAACGTAAACCTAGTTGAACAACGGAACGTCATTTTCAGTTTTCCTTTTCAGGCCTGCAAACCAACCACCAGCTCCAAAAGACCATGCCTGCAACCTGGGCATCCTCCTGGACAGTAAACGCTTGATGGCAAAACATGTCAACGCAGTCTCATCAGCCTGTTTTCACACCTATGCATGCTTCGCAGAGACTGCAGACAATACAGAACACAGCAGCAAGACTCATCGACCTACCCAGAAGGACCCACATCACACTCCACCACAAGAAACTACACTGGTTCCCAATACAGAAGAGATGGCAGTCAAAATGCAGATCCACGCCTACAAAGCCATACACAATGAAGGACCAGCATACAAGAAACGACTGAACTTCCACGACCAACCAGACACCTCCGGTCTGCCTCCCGATTCCTTGGACACCCCCCACGTATCCACTAAACCAGGGGTACTCGTAGTACGGCCCGCGGGCCGGTGGCAGCCCAGCAAGCCTTCCTGGGCGGCCCGCGGACATTGCAGACACCTGTGTTTAAAAATAAATAAATTAAATAGTGTTCGCAAATACAGCCGCAGCAGCGCGGACTCAGACTCTGCTCTGTGGGGGGCCGGGGATTCCAGTGATTGTCAGAGGGGAGCTGCAGGGGCCTAAGAGGTGAAATTCAACAAAGCCTAATTAACATGTAAATGGTCTTTTAAAGACCCATGAAGTACTTTGTGGGGCTGTGTGCGCGCGGCCGGGGAAGCTGTCTCAGCCCGGGCTGAGGGCTGACACACACACAGGTGAGAGGACAGAGAGGGAGAGAGGGGGACACAGAGGGAGGGAGATACAGAGAGAGGGCAGGAGCGAGACACAGAGAGAGGGCAGGAGGGAGACCCAGAGAGAGGGCGGGAGACACAAAGAGGAGCAGGAGGGGGACAGAGGGAGGGAGGGAGACACGGAGGGAGGGAGGGAGACACAGAGGGAGGGAGGGAGGGAGACACAGAGGGAGGGAGGGAGAGAGACACAGAGGGAGGGAGACACAGAGGGAGGGAGGGAGACAGAGAGGGAGGGAGGGAGACAGGGAGGGACAGGGAGGGAGACAGTGAGGGAGGGAGACACAGAGGGAGAGTGGGAGACTGGGAGGGAGACACAGAGGGAGAGGGGGAGACTGGGAGGGAGACACAGAGGGAGAGTGGGAGACAGAGGGAGAGTGGGAGACTGGAAGGAAGACAGAGGGAGAGTGGGAGACTTGAAGGAAGACAGAGGGAGAGTGGGAGACTTGAAGGAAGACAGAGGGAGAGTGGGAGACTGGGAGGGAGACACAGAGGGAGAGTGGGAGACTGGGAGGGAGACACAGAGGGAGAGTGGGAGACTGGGAGGGAGACAGAGGGAGAGTGGGAGACTGGGAGGGAGACACAGAGGGAGTGTGGGAGACAGGGAGGGAGACACAGAGGGAGTGTGGGAGACAGGGAGGGAGACAGAGGGAGAGTGGGAGACAGGGAGGGAGACAGAGGGAGACAGGGAGAGACACACACCGGGAGGGAGGGAGACACAGAGGGAGGGAGACACAGAGGGAGGGAGAGAGAGAGGGAGGGAGAGAGAAAGATGTGTGTATGCTGGGTCTGGTGGCTCGGTGGACGAAGGGGTCTGCTGCAGGGACCTGTGTTTAACCTCATGGTCACAATTTTTGTTTGCTTTAGCCCCGCCCCCTCCCCCTCTGACCCCACCCCCACCGGTGCGGCCCTCAGCCACAAACAACACTGAAAATTTGGCCCCCCGAGATAAAGTTTGTGAGTACCCATGCACTAAACCAACAGCAGAGGACGCTCCTTCTCGCACCTGGCAGCCAAGACATGAAATTCCCTTTCCCTGAAACCAAAGGACCATCCCATTGCTCCAGCAATTCAGACCAGAACTCAAGACCTAGATGTTCGAATGAGATACGATCTGTGGTGGCTACAAGTGCCTCAAGACCCTAATGGGCGAAGTGCCGCGCTTTATAAATGAGTGATTGAAAGTTGGGCTCCCATATCTACATCTCTCCAGTTGAAAGGTTACTACTTAAGGAAACATTTTGCAGCAGCTAAAGGCCTTGCATTAAGGTAGCTATGGCATTTTCTTCGAAAACTGTTACATTTGATATGTGCTAAAAACAACAAAAATCAATTAGTAAATTTGGTTGTAAATAATCATACAGATTAGACTACATACCACGTTTCCCTTAACACTATCAAAGATGATTATAACATTGTGTTTTTATTTAAGTATGCATTATTTTAGGTGTTATTATATATTGGTATAAACAGTTTGAGGTCATAGCATTGCATTTGACGTACGAGTCATTGTTTTCATGGCTGCTGGAGGTTATTCATTGCGCCCAACCATAACATGCATATTTCTGTGTTTTTTCTGTTTTCAATTCGTAATCATAAGGTACATTTAGGTGTTATAATGAAAGCTAAGTAAAACAACGTTAAGCTTTTTTTCAGTAACAAGAGCTAGCGAGAGACTGAGAAAGCGTTAGAGTTAAAGAGAGACAAAGACAGAAATAAAGATGCTCATTGAGTTACAAAGTAAACATTTCAATGCAATTATACAAAACCACATAGACCAACAAACATCCTACAAACATGCAGTTTCTGCACAAACACGTGGATGTGAACCAGATTATTAACACTAAAACTCCTTCTTTGGCAAGAGAACAAAAATCACAAAGGACTGGTCTAATTCTTACTCCCAAAATGGCTATTCTGTTCAAAGAATGGAGTCAGACTGTGTTAAAAAAAAATACACTCCTCAGTGTGTCAACTAAATCTAAATGTGTTGCCAATAACTGGCATCCTTCATTATCGACGTTATCATGGGAACCACCTAATCCTGCAGAGGCATTCTTGACCATCTAAAGCCACAAAAATGGGAGTTCGATCTCATAAGGGGACACAATTTAAATTATGATAATGGCACATACAAATAGAAAGAAATCATGGCTAAACAGAAACCTGTCACTTTGCGCAGAGGGTAGCTTCGAAAAGGTGATATCTTTAATTATTACACATTTCAGAAGTCTTGTACACGTTTTTATAAAAATTGAGAAAATAAGATCTTGGAAAGGTGTTCAGTTTTCATATCACGGTGGGTACATTCTGACAAAGACCACAGAGTGACCCACATGGCATGGGTTAGGAGTTAGGGAGCGAGACAAATACCCCAAATATCTCGCTCTCGCACACCGAAGGAGCAACACTGTAGGGAAAACCTTCACCCTATAAACTACACACCCAACACTCAGACCAGGCTAAGGCACGATCACCAAGCCCCCGTGGACACCCTTAATTGGGGAAACTTACAAACCGCACATGACGCCATGTCCTCATGAATCAAGAGTCTAGTTTCCAAAGGCATCGCAGATACCACGCTACAAGAACGCTAATGTAAGCAGACACTTCACCAAGGCCCGGTTCTAGCGGGTGGGCCGGGTGAGCCAGGCCCTCCCAAACATGAGCCTGGCCCACCCAAACTATTCCCCTTTCCTGACCCCTGCAGCGGCTTATCACATCCGGCTGTCACAAAGTTTGTCTAATGGAGTAGGTAAGAGAATGTGTTACTAAACTTTTTTCTTTTTAAAATCTGCACAGGCCCAGCAGGATACATACTTTGTGTGTGCTTAATTTAAACAGTTTTTACCATTATCATGGCCAATGCAGTACAACAATAAGACCATAAAAAATGCCCAGGTAACGCTGGTGATTAATGATCCTGCTGGAGAGCAATCATTTGTCTTTTAGTAGTTTTTAAATGCAGATTAACTGTATTTTATGTGGATAGCTCAGTGGGTTACTGCCTTTGTCACATAGATTCTTGCATTAGTTGCAGTTCAGAAGTTGAGGGGCACTGTTGGAGGGTGGCAGTGAGAGAATCCGAGGAAGAGGTCATGAGGGGGAAGGGGGAGCTAGGGAGAGAGGAGGGGCACTGGTGGAGGGTGGTAGGGAGGGAGTCTGAGGAGGAGGTCATGAGGGGAGGGGCTACAGAGAGATGAGGGGCACTTGTGGCGTGTGGCAGTGAGGGAATCCGAGGAGGAGGTCAATAGGGGGGGGGCATGTAGGGATGAGGGGCACTGTTGGAAGGTGGTAGTAAAGGTATTTACGGAGAAAGAGGTTATTGGTGCGGCTCCAAAAAAGACTTGCGCATCAGCGCTGAAGCCGGCACTGTCATGGCCTTTCTGTTTTTGTTTATTTAATTAGCAGTCGGGTCATAAGGGCTACTGTGGGACATACTTTAAAGTATGTGCTAACTATATTTACTGCTATTTATAATGTTTTAAGTTTGAAGGTGATTTTAATAATGTTTTTACCGTGAAAAATTAAAGTGGAGCCCGATGGTGCCTGATATGGGGCTGGGGCCCAAGGTCAGCTGTGAGATAAGGTGCACTGGAGAAGAGTAGTGGATAATCAAGTCTGTAAGGGAGTGCGCTGCAGAGTCCGGGGTCAGGTGGAGGTAGTAATGAAGAGGGATTCTTCCTGAAGGCTCGCACAGAGGGAGCCCGAGAGGTGTCACTTGCCTGATACATCCACCTCAGAAACCTCCTCTTCCCATCAAAGGGACATTACATGGAAAAAACTTTTTGAGAGTGATAATATTTAGAAAGAGATTTGGAAAAGAGTGAGTTTCACTGGGCCTTGTAAGACTAAGAAGCGATAAAGGAGGGTCCTGAAGCAGGCCTGCCTAGACATATATGCGACAAATCGAGCCCGCAGGGGCCCACCCAAATGCACCCTTGGCTCACCCAAATAAAAATTCCTGGAGCCGGGCCGGACGTCACCCCTCTGAGCAAAAGTTTTCAATTGCCTTCCAGTTCAAATACAGTGCGGCGCAGTCTGGTCTGCGGCCAGCAGATGGCCCCCTAAGACCAATCCTCGCTTCCCAAGCTTGAGCAGAGACAAGCCTGTGCGTTACAAACTCGCAGCTCGTGTAACAGCTAAAAACAGGCGAGAACAGTGTAGTGAAAGCCCAGCCCTACCTACATGGTGCAAACATTTCCGGTTTCCATTTCAGATATATGCATTTTTTATGATCCAACACGACAAGCTCCGCTCCACTATTTTTCTAGGGTGGGGTTCCTGGACATATTGATGCTCAATACACGGAGCTGTGCGCGCAATAGTGAATCTAGGCGCAACGGGCACACAGGAATCGAAGCACAAAGTCCCTCAAGTCACAAGCGCGTGCCCCCGAACCTTGAACGAAAAGTGATCTAAGGTTAACCAAGCGCTGTCTGGCCCCCGTTACCCTTTCCAGCAGGGTGGACTGCGCCTATTTATAGCCTTCGAGCTGGCTGAAGCTAGACCAGCGTCTGCGTCAGTGCAGCCAGAGGCGCGCTGGCCCTGCAGCTCCGCATACCACCGGCTGGAGGCCGGACATGCACACTCTAATCAAAGCTGACCACTAACCAGCCACGGGAGCTATGCATTGCGCTATGTCTGAGCCCCCCCGAGTCACAGCCAATGAGACATTCTGTTGGCAAGGGTCAGGCAGATACCGGAAGGGAGGGCGATTCACTCATTCACCATTACTTCAGCAGGGACACGGCACCCATCACAGCTAAACATTTGACAAACGTGTGGCCTTTCGAATGCCTAGATGATGTTTGCCATCTTGAAGGGGTAGGTTGCATCTCAGAGCGTTCTTGGAGAACCCCCCATCTGCGGTGTCAAAAGGGAAGGCCACGGAAGCAAGCAAGTGTGCCCGGGCAGGAGCAGTGCACTCACCGGCTGCAGGGCCTCCTCCTGTCTGCGGCTCTGGCTGTGCCTGTTGATGAAGAAGCGCGTGGAGAATTTGTAGTGATTCAGTAAGCAGATGATCACCACCACCATCACAGTTATCACCACGATGATAATGATTATCTGGACGAACTCCAGCTCAGCTGAAAGAAAAAAAGAAGACAAACACTAGGTTCAGAGTAAGCCATGAGTATGTAGTGGAGGAAAGAAGAGTGATAGATGAACAAAAAATAATATTCTTGCAAGGATTAGGTTATGAGTTGGCCTACACATCAAGTGTTTCTGTCCTTTGTGATCACCAGTGGTTTTCTCATCTCCTATTCATGCAATCAAGTAGCTGCACTCATGCAGTGGTCTTTTCTTTCGTTCTTATGGGGGACATAGGCAGAGGTTCATGCAGTGCTTAATTTGTGCATGTATTTGCTAGTGATGGACACTCGGTTTTGAGGAGTAGGAGAATTTTTCATCGGAGTATAACCCAGAGCATGAAAACAGCAGGAAAGGGCGCAAGGAGGAAAAGAAGTCTCAGAAACCCTCACAAAAGGCGATAGAGATGAAAAGAACCCGACAAGTGAGCTAAAGTGAGTAGGATGGTGGATGAAAGCCACACAAAGTGAAACAGGCAGATATATATATATACATATATATACACACACACACACACACACACACACACACACCTACACGTACCAATTTCGTGTGTACATTGTGCGTAATTTCTTACAATGTTTTGCCATGTTCTTAAATAAAAATTAATAGGGTTGACTCTCAAACTGAAAGCTTAAAAAAGCACAGAATTTCCCTCCAAGTCTGTGTAGGCCAAACTGTTTGCTACTGTAGCTGCGGTAGGCCGTTAATAAAGGAGGGCCCATATGATAAAGTGTATGATTACAGGTCTTAAAGTGTGACTACCCCAAACACCAGTGTGCTGCGGAGGGACAGGCGAATGCGAATCACAGCTGGTGTGGCTCCATGCAGCCCTTCCCTTTGCGATCACCATCTAGGAGCCTTTTTTTTTTTACTTCAAGCTTAGAGGTCGCTTATTACTTGCAGTACAGCCAGCACTTGGCACCGCTCACTGGGGAAACCCAAGCGATACCACTGAGATCCCGGAAAACCTTGTTACCGTGCACCACTGCCATGCAAGCATTGCACCTCTTGTAGCGCCTATCCCAATCCAGCAAAAGAAACCGAATGTTTAAGTTTAATTTCAACAGCAGGGGTGGTTCTTTTTTTATTTTTATTTTACCAATCGCCCTACTCTATTTTTATTTAATGTCAGTTATTAAAATGTTAAATATAATGAATCTTGGGGGTGGTAGAGGGCAAGGAGTATTTGAACATTCAGGGCACATTAAGCAGCACCTCCCCAGTGGCGATCATCATTTCTGTACAAACCGAGAAGACATCCACTGGGAGGAAGCGCTTCAGAAAACATGGGCCCAGCTCTACCATGCAAACACCTTTAACTCCAGCAATGCCGGTTCAGAGCAGGGCTGCAGCGTTAGCGCGTGCCAACAAAAAATCTTGGAGGAAGGGTAAATTATGCTTCATTAGCACTTTAGCTCTGAAATAATAACCTGCAAAATAGTCCAAAGTCCGGTGGAAGCAGATTGTTTCGTATATTAATGGAACAAATTATCAGTTCTTTTATGGAACCCTTGACCCGAGAGCAAGTCTTAAGTGAGGCATTTACCACACAGTAAGGCTGGCAGCAGGAGGAAGGCCAGGGGCGTAGCTTAGTCACCGAAATTCGGAGGGAGTGAAACCCAAATTTCCCAACTAAAACAGTGGTGGGCGGCAGGACAGAGGGACGAGATGACCAAGGTTCGGCATGGACTGGTCCCATGAGGAGCAAGGTCGGCACGGATTTGCAATAGGTCGGACTCTCTCTACAGTGGCACGGTGGGCTACAAATGATGGGTTGGAATGCTACCCAGAGTGAGTGCCATCGGTTAGGCTATTGCAAAGCATTCATCCCATTACCTTTTGTGTGTTTGACTGCCAGTCTGTTAACCTGACACTGGCGTGGCTTTGCAAGCCTTCTACTGCAATGTTTGTGAATTCTAAATAGCAGAATATGTGCACCCATTGAAAGAATACTTCTATGGGTGCAAATATACAACCAGTCACTCCAGTGGCGTAGCTAGACGTACTGCCACCCGGAGCAGACAAACGACTTGTTCAGGGAGAAGAGGACGGTCTGGCAGCCGATGGCCCCCTTGTTCTCAGGGGGTTGGTGGTAGTCAACAGACACGACTTGGTCACCTTCACCACTCCCCAAAAAACTGTTTGCCTGGGGCGGACCACACCCCCCATCCCTCCCTAGCTATGCTACGGAGTCACTCTATAGATTTAAGTTTCCGCTCCAAAAAAGCTCTTATTAAACGATGTCATGTTTTCTTATTGTTCAGACATAGTAGTTCCACTCCGGTGCCCCCAGACTCAACTACCAAATCAAGAAGGCATTTGAGGGGTGTCGCACTGTAAACACTGCCCCTCAGAAGCTAAGCCCGCCCATTCCACCAAGACCTGGTAGTTGTATTGTAATTAGGGCTCCTGGTTTTATGGTATTTTTTTTTTTCTTTTCCTTCTGTATTTATCCATATTTATTTTTTGCTAATTTGATCTGTATTTATCTATATTTATTTTGGATTCTGTGAAAAAAATGGAGCTGAAACCAATATATTTCCACATATATTTAATGGATAAATGTTCACTCGTGCTTAAATGCCGGAGTGATTTTAATGAATCGAAAACCCAGAGACGATAAATCAATGCACTTATATAAAAACATATGAATATCAGTATCAACCTGGTGCATATCTACTGCTGTTTAAGCAACTTGAATAACATTCCTTTCTCCTTTTTTTTAAAAGCCTTGCCTCTCGATCCGCACAGCTATATGCTTGGCAGCCATGACTGACAGCATTTATTTCGCATCACTCAAAAAACAACCCAATTTCCGTTTTTATCCACATTTAAAAATAAATTCAGACAAGAAAATACATGGGTTTGTCTGTATTTATCTGTAAAAATCAGTAAAACGATAAACGGGGAGCCTTAATTGTATTTATATAGCACTTACTACCCCTGACGAGGCACCAAGGTGTGGCGCCGCGGCCAGGGCGACTGACGCTGGAATCTGGGGACCACGGTTCGATCCCCGGCTCCGGCGGCAGGTCAGCCCAGCACCATGTGACTCTGGGCAATAGCTCGCTTAATCTTCCCGACGGCCCCCCAGCGCCTAGAGACCCTTACGGGTGATTGTGCGCTTTACAAATGTGGACTTTACTTACTTTACCAAAGCTATCCCTGGGAACTCACGATTACTGTCACATGGAACACAATAGCCTGGAGTCTGTGCCCTGGATCACATTATTTAAATTAATTTTCTCTACGTGCACTCTTCTTAGTCACTGCTACGGGAAGCTTTGATGATAGAGTTGTCAAACTGGTGCATGTGGGCAGAGCTTCACGTTTCCAGTCTGTCTTTTACAAATCATTTTATAAAGTGACCGGCAGCCCCATGTACGAAGTCTAAGGTGCAAATAGAGATGGCTGCACCAGAGAAAAGCGCAAGCCAGGCCAGAGCGGAGCCAAGGGCCAGGGTTCAATCTAAGAGTTCATGACAGAGGCAAGCCATGAAAACATTTGGAATGCGTATATATATATCTTTATTCGGTAAAATTGCTCACCATAAAAGAGTATGGAATGCACATCATACCACATAATTAGAAAATATGAAACAGTTACGTCAAAATGAAAAAAAGTACATTTCTTTGACATGCGAAAGCATTTCACCTTAGTACATCAGATCACTTCACTGCAATGACAGACATTTATTAAAAGTCATAGTTTTTAAACATGACCTTAGACACATTAATACCCCCCCTAAGAACAAGGATTATAGTGAACTAATAGGCAAGTCAGTAGTCGTATAAACCGTAAACATCGCTGATATTCTAATTATAGATGGAGCAATATTATAGAACATTCAATGAAACGTAAGAGGTGGTTGTATAGCCCACATCCTGAACGTGAGTATTTAAAATTGCTCTCACATGTGAAAATAAACATAACGAAGTCTCTGTTAAATAAAATGTTTACCTAGGCTCACACAATTTAAACAAATTGAACGAACAAGAAACTGTTATTGCTTTATTTTTGGACCAAGACCTTAAGAACCGACACAGACATATCAGACTCAACTCAGGGGCCCCAGACCAAACTACACGAAGCATTTACTGGGGGGTGGTGGTGGGTTCACACCACAAATAACCACACACCCGCGCTGAAGCTACACCCCTGAGGAAGGCTCTTAGCATGCATTAATACGACATTCTGAACCTGGGGAAATGTATGAAGATTACAATTTAGCATTAACAGTTTTTTTAATTTCTACTTACTAGAACAGTCTTATTTATAGCACTGTAAATAAACCAAAAGTGTCACATTTACCCATTCAATGATACTCCATCTATCGACTCAAGAAAGACAAAAGGCAGAGTCCACACGGTCAGCCTGCAAGTGATAGTTCTCAGTAGTGAGTGCTTACACACTCGCTTGAGGAACTAAAACATTACAAAAAAGTAAGTGAATTAAATGAAGACTGGCTACAATCAAGGAAACCGACCCCCCCCAAAAAAAGAGCAAGAAATCAAGCATTGGCAAAGCCAATAGGTCAGGCTTATGAGTGTACTGTCAAGCCATACCTAAAATGTCATGTATGTTAATGACTGTTCTACTCCCATCTGTGCTGCTGCCAGAGAAAAAAAATGCTATAATTTATCTAGTTATCTATTACCTTTTAATGGCATGTGTGCCCCTAAAAGTTCAAGCAGCGATATAAATAATCACAATGATCACAGCTGTTTGGGGAGGCAAGCACTTTAAGGAAGCACACAACTTCTGCCCAAACGAACAAGTTACTTAACTTCGGTAATAAGTTATCTGGTAGTACTGTCTAGCCACAGATTCCTTACATTAGAATTATTCCCATGTGTCAGAGTGGATCCGGAAATTTGTCTTGATCAATACCCCTCCGCACTGTATGAGGTGTAGTTTGGCTCCCCATGACGTCGTCTGCACCAGAAGTGACGTGTACAGTGCCTATATAGGTGCCACCCCAGCGCGCTGACGGCGGTTAATTTTTGCAACTTTCCATGCCAGTAGCACAGAGCCACAAAGCACACTGTCCCCAGGTGTGGAATTATTAGGGCCCTGAAAGGGGAAAGCTGGGTCCCTAGAAACCCGTTCGCAGAACAGGTGGAATAGATGGGTCGGTGAGGAATCTGCAGCTAGACAGAGTCTCTACCAGATAAGATGTTACCAAAGGTACGTAAATTATTCATCTGATAGACACTTCTAGATGTAGACAACTTATCTTAGACTAGACACCCAAGCAATACCTACCTAGAGGTGGGTCTGCGGACCAATTTCACACAAGGAAGTCCTGCAGGACCGAATGGGCAAAATGCCCACCTCTACTGACCAGACAATCCAGGAAGTAGTGCTTGGTAACATGTGCAAGGAAGCCCACGTTGCTGCCTGGCAGATATCTAGGACTGGATCTCATCATGCTAATGCAGTGGTTGCAGCTTTAGCTCAGATTTAATGAGCAGGCAAATCCTATGGGGGTTGCCCCTTAGCCAACGCGTAGCAGATTTTTTGATACAGAGCAAGATCCATGGCGAGATAGTCCTTTGCTGTACAGCCCATCCTTTCTTCACTCTGATATACCCCACGAAGAGTTGGTTGTCCACCTGGAACTTTAATGGAATGGTCAAGGTGGAAAGAGAATGCTGTATTTTGGGTCCAAATGGTGAAGTCACCCCTCTTCTTTGGGGGGGATGAAGCGGAGCATAAAAAGTAGGCAGAGTGCTGGATTGACTTAAAGTGAAAGAGAGTGACCACTTTTGGTAGAAAGGAAGCTCTTGTATGAAGTAACGTTTTGTCATCCAATTACATCTACCCAGACAATGCCTGAAGCGCACTGGCCCTCCGGGCAAATGTTATAGCCACAAGAAATGCCATCTTGATGGTAAGAAGCCTGGGTGGACAATTGTGCAGGGGCTCAAAGGGAGCTCACATAATGAAAGTGGGGACGAGATTGAGGTCCCACTAGGACATAATAAAGGAAGAGGATGTGAACAAATGTTCTAAACATTTCAGGAGCCTATTTACAATAGGAGATTTGAAGAGAGATAGGTGGTCAGGCAAGCAAAGACAAGCTGAAACAGCAAAAAGATTTGAGAGTGCCCAAAGCAGAGCTATGCTGGGCAAGAGAAAATGAAAAGAAAAAGGGGCGGAAACATGCTAGATCGTTTTTTCTGTACACAAGGCCACACATTTTACCCAATGGCAGGCATATACAGCCTTGGTGGAGGAACGACTGACTGCTAAGATAATGTCAGACTTCGGGTGGAATATCCAAAGCGGTCAACTGTTGCCGCTCTATCTCCAAGCAAGAAGGCAGAGCGCTTGCAGGTTCGGGTGGAGAACCCTCCCCAGCGACAAAAGATCCTCCCGAAGGGGATGCTTGATCGGAGGACCAAAGTCCATGTTCAACAGCCCATGATACCAGACTCTCCTTGCTTAGTCTAGAGCCACACCGGACTAGTGTGAGGATGCTTTTTCCCCTACCATAGTTCCAGGTGATTCTCACATAACTGCCAGGGAACAGCTGTGCTATTAAGCGAGACCATAAAAATACACTGTACCTTGATAACAGACAGCCCACAATTCCACTAGTGTTTGAGGACTGTCAACTTCTGACTGTGGCATTAGATTTTTACCTGAATGAAAGAAAGAAAACACCAACATTAAAGATAGAATGGGGCATGTTCCATCTCCACTAAAACTCACTAGGGACCAAATCATTTGATTACATCCTCCTATATAAAGCAATATAAAAAATGATCACGCCTATCCACTCAGCATCTCCGGATCAGGCCCGGACTGGCAAGGCCGGGCACCGGGCAATCCCCCGGTCGGCTGCCAGGGGTGGGGGCCGGTTTTTGGTCCGGGGGCCGGTTTTTGGTCTGGGGGCCGGTTTTGGACACAAGGTAATACATAACAGGGTAGGGCGTTTTTTGTACTGTGCTCAGTACATACGAGTCATTGCTGCGCTGGCTGCAGCAATGAGCATTCATTATTAGAGCGGCATGTCTAATAAATGAATGTTTGCTGCAGCCAGCGAAGCAATGACTAGTATGTACTGAGCGCAGTACAAAGCCTGCGGGCCAGCCGGCACGGCATTCATGTGACGTGTTGGATTCACGTGAATGCAACTACAGTGTGCGCGCAACTTCACTAACAGAGCAGTTAGCCGTCAGGTCCAGTGCAGGCCCTGTGTCTGCTAAAGAGCCGAGCCTGCAGAGTCATGCAGCCTGCTTCGGTAGGCTGGGTTCACTAACGTGGCTGTCCAGTGGGGTTGAGATAAGGAAATACGAGGATTACAGCATGTCTCAGCTGCAGTAAATATGACCTCCGACCCCACCAATTCAATTGCCGAGGGAGGGAGTGAGCGAGTTGCGCGGCAAAAGTTGGTAAGTCAAGGTCACAGAGTTGGTGGGGTGTAATATTATAATCTGACCTGATCATCTCTTATGAAGCTCCAAAACTCTTCAGGCTCATACAGATTGCCCCCTGCTTGGTCGAAGAAGGTTGTCACATCGCACTAGCTACTCTCACCGGGTCTATATTGATATATGGGATTGCACTGTATTTTTGCCCAGTGAAAAGAATACTTGAGCACTTCCAAGGCATTCACACGATACAATTCGACTGATAATGGACTATTCCAGAGTTATTTGTTTATTTCCCTTTCTGGAAAAAATCACTGTCTCGATATTAGAGCCAGTGTCGTTTAAGGTTTATCTGGGGTATCTATAGAAATACCCAGTCTGGTATTTGAGCAATTGCGCCCATCTGATTCTCGGCTGTTTTAATAACGCAATCTTCAGCTGCAGAATTTTTAAGCTATCATACTTTGCAGAATTCCGTTCTGGTTTCCGGTACGAGTAAGACAAAGCTACCCTCCTTTAGAGAACTGTGAAAAGTGTGTTATGTTGTTGCCTTGCCCACACTTCCTGAGACTTCAGTCTCTTTGCTTTACATCCGTTATTTATTGTTCCCCACAGCGCTGTGGAGCCCTTTTGAATATGTGCACACTACAAAGGGAAGTTGAATTAAATAGGATAACACTTGTAAGATTTGCTATAATATTTTAGGAGACCGTGTAAAGAATGTGTGATAATAAAGGATGTTTCTTAGGAGGTCTGCATGACGTTTGGTCACGAAGCAGGTAACAGGGGCACATACAAGCTGTGGGGCAGCACGAGAGGGCTTAGGCAGTGTGCACGGTATGTGTATTAGGAAGCAGCTACACAATGACATGCAAAGACAGCGGGCATCTGCGGAGTTTACTGAGGGGATCTGTGTGATGTCATTATAAAAGAGCTAGATTTGAGGATGACTCCGCATCGTGACAACATATTTAATGTGTGGCGATAACACGGGAGGTCTAAGGTGAGATCTGTGTGATAAGGGGTTAGAATACAGCAGGGGCACACATAGAAAGTGTGTTAACACTAGTGGCCTCTGAGGAGAGGTGAACGCTATGCGGTTATGAAGGTGTCATCGAATTATGGATTTGCATAGGAAAAAGCTGACGTCAAATACAGAGGTTGTGTAGCAAGGGAGGTCTCACAGTTGATTACATTATCTGAGTGGAGGGTGAGAGATTTCTTGGTGGATGGGTGAGATCGTTCAGTTTGCTGGACGTGGAGGAGACCTCTGAGGAGATGTTTCACAGAATCATTCTTACAAATGGGTGCCAACATTTGAATATGAAACATAGGATTAGACTAAGCCACTGTACTTTTTTACTATGATAACAAACAGGCTTCCTTGCCTGCTAAAACATCACCAGTTTGCATTTCTGCCATTTTTTTATTGCCAAGGCACATTATATGTTCATTTACTCTCCATATGGCAACCCTGTGATTGGCTGCTGCCTGCAGCCAGTGGGGTTCCAGTCCGGTCTTAACGTGTTAAATTCACTCAGAAGTTCTGCATTGGCATGGCAGCATGCGTAGCTGCTTGTAGAGGCCCAGGCTGTTACAAGCGTGTGTGTTTATATTCTGGCCACCTTAAGTAGGCGTTCATTTCTCAAAAGTATATGGGGGTAATTTTAACAGGTTCTAACAGTTTTGGCTATGTTGTATGGGAGATTATTGCACCAGCCTCAGCCTATGAGGATAATGGAGAATGGTGCTCAGCCTGTCCGCCTGTGAGTCCGCTCACTGACTCTGTGACAGGCAGCTGAGATAACTGGATCCCTGTGTAACTTGTCTTGTTCATGTTGGAGCCTCACACATCCTTCCTGTTGGGCTGGGGGTCCCACGTCACATGGCCCTGGAGTTATGATGTTCTCCTGATTGATTGCTGACAGGTAGGGGGCCATAGGCTGGCAATGATTTCTGGTGCTTTGCTGCATTTTTCAGATTTTCTTCGGTGTTTCTTGTTGCTCAAATGGGTGTAATTTCAGATATTTATTTGTTTCCCCTGTCATGATTGCTTCATTTTGCTTGTGAGAAAGTGTCACTCATAGTCATTGAAATGTCACTCATAATTACACTGAAATTATGAAAATGTCACGTATAGCAATTTGAAACCTTGGCAGCTATGCAGTATTGGGCACAGGACTGCCTCGGCCGGGGGTGACTTCAGGTCTGGTTGTAAGTAATGACTGTGACAGCCGTGCCGCAGGCGGGAATTTTAATGCAGCCCAGCAGGATTCATTGTAGTAGGCAACAGTGAACGAGATCCTTAACTGTTTCCTGAGCCTGCTGGCGGCAGCGCCGGGGCAGGCAAGTCTGCATGGAGCAGAGCCTGCACGCTAGCAGCGTGACAATGCATTTCAGTGCGGTGATGCGGAACACCACACTGAAATGCGTTATTGTCACGTCTGATGCGTGATACTTGGCACGCCTGGATCTGACTGCCTCTGGTGCGTGCTGCAGGACTCGTAGCGGCACCAGTGTGTAAAATGAAAATCCAGGGTTAAATGGAATTCCAGTGACATGGACTCATCCTTCTTAAGCGCTTAAAAAGCAATGTTTTAACGAGCTTTTGAAGAAAGCGATTGCAGCCCTCTGTTAGATTCATCGTTTAACACTCACAGGAAATAACGCTCCATTTTGTTAAAATCATAAATGTTATGTTAATGAAACAGGTACCAAATTTACTAACACACAGAAGATTGCTGTGTCCTAAAATGCCAGCTACAATTTGAACTACTGCCATCAGAAAAACACCGAAACCCTTAATCCAACACTAACCCGTGTTTATGTGTGCTTGAAAGATAAAAGAAAAGTATTTCGCCTGAGCCAGATCCTGGTGTCCCTTAGATTAGATCTTTGTTCTGTGTTTTGGGGCTGCTGCCTCTGTGAGAATAACACTAGTTTCATAGTTGTAGAAATTATCTGTGCTCAGACCGGCTATCACAGCTCTGTTTAGTAAATTTCTAGCTCCGCAGGAGTCGGTTGGGTCCTGCAGGCAGATGCTTGATGGTCTGTTGGTAAACATACCCAGGGCGCGATTTATTCAATGAAATTGAGTGCTTATGCATTGTCGGCAATGAAGTTCTTCTAACCCCATTATCTTCACCGGCTTTAAAGCGTCCTCTAGTGCAACAATTTAAGTGCACACATTACAAGGGTGTAGCCAGGATTCCTTTTTAAAATAATTTTCATTTATGTCGAATTACCTTTTAACGTTCTGTCTGTTACAGCTTCCAATTGCTTGTAATAAATTAAATCTTGATTTTCTTTGCACAAACTAATGGGCTTGTTATTATGAACCACTATTATGTACATCAGAAAAAGGCAAGAGAAGTGCATAAAAGCAATACTCACAGAGGTGAAAATACAGTTTAATGCTTTACTGTTAGGTGGTTGAATTTCTTGCCGCTCAGATTATAAAAACCTGGTTCAGAATTGATACACTACCTGGGTACTTCAAATGTCCAGGCTTTGGCTAACATTTCTTGAGGAAATTTATAGTGATAGAAACATGTTCAACTATAAGCACAGGCCTGATCTCTGTTTGCTGTTGGTTCTGTTTTATAGCTCCCCTGATTGCTGGGATTGGTTGGATGCTGATATGAACCTTGGCTCTCTGTTGGATGAGCAGTCCTGGGAGCTAGTGAGGTAGCACAGCAGGTTAATTGCTCGCAACAGAGATCTGTGTTTACCCCGTAGGTCCCAGTCTCAAATCCTGGCAGTTCCAACTAATCTTGCTGTTGTTTCAAAGTCGATATATTTAGTATCACAATAGGCATCTACATATTACCTGCCTCACTGTAAACAAATCAGACTGAGCATACAACTCATTTATCATTATAGCACGGGCATAGAGTAAAAAGGGTGCAAAGTTTATGCTGCTGTTGTGCACCATTCAACAATAGTGAAGTCATTATTATTTTGTTTTTTACAGTAAGCATTTACTTTTTAAACAGGTGGCTCTGCTGAAGGTTTTTAGGTGATCTGAAATTTGAAGGGTTGATAGGCACAGCCCTCTTCTGCAGAGGTTAAGATAATCAACATTTACAACTTCTGTGTGTTTTTCTTCATGAAATATCAGTAGTCCCTACAGATTCTAATGCTTCCCATCGCAATGCTGAAGTCATGTAAGAACAGTTCGGCCGAGCTAACAGATGTGTGTGAATTCTGATTGTATTGTTGTAAATGCTTCCTTTTACAGTCAGTCTGATTCTGTAATATTGGTTAAAAGGCAGCAACTGAGATCTGCGCTGGTGCCTCTCAGCCTTCTTAGTCGGTCCCACGTGGACAGAGGTTGCATGGTCAGACGCAGTGATGCATGGATTAATTGATTGTGACTCCTGCAAGGAGTTGTGCATTTAAGTAGCCAGTGTACGTGCTCCATCTGTTACAAATGCCGATATCTCAAATAGGCGGCAACAACATTATTTTTGTTTTGGGCCTGGGCCGGGCTGTTCAGCCGAGCCCTGCATCGTTTTTTGCTCCAGCCTCCACTGACTGTAACACGTAGTTTCACAGCCTGGCGCATGGTAAATATAACTAATACAGGACCTGGCTGCATCTGTTTAGAGCGTCACTTACTGCCTGACTGACACCAGGTTACAGCTCCCCTCTGCTCATTGCTCTCTCAGGCTGCACAGAGCAGCGCCACTCAGCTCTGAGCATGAGCCATGTTATTTACTGTTGTCTCATGTGATTGAACTATACGTAGGGGTCAGACACATTCTGCTTTCTGTTTAATTCTGGTCAGGTGATGTCCAACTTTCGAACCAATAGTACATTATATTTAATTACAGCGTAACTGCTCTGCCTGAGTCTGTACACTGCTCTCAGGACGCGCTAGTGCCCCAGACTTCCACTCGGCTGACCCATTGAGTGCAGTCCATACATTATTATTTATTAGCACTAAAGGTCTAAAATATTATTACAGCCTGACTAACCCCGTAGCACACTGACCGAGTAATGTAATTATAATTAGCAGCTGGGATTCTCGCTGGTGCCTCTCAGCCTGCTTGGTCAGATCTTACATCCGACAGAGCCTGGACAGACTATTTGTTAATTGTTAGTGCCTTTTCATTTCTGGTGGTTTACAGCAGTTTCAAGATCTTCTTAGAGTTTCTTGTTGCTCAAATGAGTGTAATTTCTCATATTGATATGTTTGCTTGGTCTCCATTGTTTGATTTTGCTCGCGAGAGAGTGTCTCTCATTGTCGTTAAAATGTCGCTCATAATTCCACAGAAATTATGAAAATGTCACACATAGCAATCCGAAACCTTGGCAGCTATTACTTACTCACTAGTGAGCTGTCCTGCTGCATCTGCTCCATCTCACTATCTCCTCGCTCCGTGAGGGAAAAAAATCTCAGTGCTGGATAAATGATGCAGCAGCAGTTTCAGGGCCATTTTAGGAGGTGGTGACTGCTGAGACAAGGTTAGACAAGTCCCCGTTGGCCTCAGATTCCTCCAAATTAAAATCCGGTTTCATCTGCTTTATTACATCAAAAAAGGCCATTTTTGTTGGCTCTTAGGGCTCAGTGCACTTCATCACCACTAACCAGTGCTAAAGTGCTTGCGCTCTTTCCTTTCAAACATGGTGAAATTGGCTTACACCAAATTGGCAATTTTAATTTACTTGTAAGTCCCTAGAAATGTGGCTCTACATGTACCCAGGGACCTTAAATTAAATGCTGCTAGTAGGCCTGCAGCACTTATTGTGCCACCCACTTAAGTAGGCTATTTAAAGATGTGTCATGTCAAGGCGAGGGCCTTTGTGTTAATCTTTCATGCTTTCTGGCCAGGGTGCCATTTGAGACATTTCCATTACTAATATTAGCCTGGGTGATTATGTGTGACGTTTCCATGCTTTCTGGCCTGGGTGCTTAACCACTTGGATGCTAGTGCTCGTCGAGGATTTCAATGTAATTTCCATTGAAATCAATGGAAACTCCATGACGAGTTACCCTTGTCATTAGCATCCAAGTGGTTTTGGATGCTAATGACAAGGGTAACTCGTCATGGAGTTTCCATTGATTTCAATGGAAATTACATTGAAATCCTCGACGGGCACTAGCATCTTAATTATGTGTGCTATTTCCAGAGTTTCTGTCCTCAGTGACCTGGAGCTGGAGGCTCATGTGTGACATTTCCATTCTTACTGGCCTGGGTGCTTATGTGTGACGTTTGCATGCTTACTGGCCTGGTGGTGGGACCAGGCCTGGGTCAGTGCCTAAGTGCTTCTGTGTGACATTTCCACAGTATTCTGGCCTCAGTCAGTGGCCTGTGTGCTCATGTGTGACCTCACATGTCAATGCTTAATGTGTGATAAAATGAGGGACATTTTTACTACGCTTTAAAAGTTAATACAATCTAATATGTAATGAAAAATGTGTTAAAAAATGCTCTGTTTTGGCCATTCTGTCTCAAATTTTCTTGGGGGGACAAGTTCAGCCCCCCAAACTCCTCCTAGTAGTGGTTGCTCACTGCGCTTGCTCTCTACACACCATGTGGGGGACTGGTCACACTTTTACTGTGTTCTCTCTGATTCACTACTTGTGTCTATTTTTGGCGCTCTCTGAAAGAATGTCTATGGGTACATATGACTGAGTGGGTACCCTGGTGCTCTTTAAGGTCATCATCTACTATTTACTGTGCTTTAAAAGTTGATACAGTTGAATATGTAATGAAAAATGTGCTGTAAATTTCACCATTTTGGTCTGTCGTTTTCCAAAATTTTCGTGGGGGGAGAACCCCCCCAAACCCCCCTAGAAGTGGTCCCGCTCGCTCGCTGCGCTCGCTCGCTACGCGCTGGACGGGGGCTGGTCTGCAGAAATTTGCCAGGGCTACTTTCAGATCCCAGTCCGGCCCTGCTCCGGATGATAGGAAAGGTAGGGCATGAGCAAAGTAAGCACACACTTAACCCGGACTTGCCACAGACTCCTTCTGTGTCATGCCTCATAAGAATTTGAAAATTCATGTTTGTTTAAAATGCATTACGCTGAACAGTTGGAGTATGGAGCTTGTACTACAAAGAGCGCTAAGGCTCTTTAGTACAAAAAGCACAACTTATTTTTACATCTCACAGCCCCTGGGAGTAACACCAAATCTTTTTACAATTAAGAGGAACAAAATAATTCTATACTGATTTGTGCAGAGCACATCAAATCACTGAAAAACTGTTCCATCATACTTGCATAGGCAGTTAAAAGTCAAATGTTACATAACAAGTCTCTTGGCACACGCAATCTCATATAGACACAAATAAGAGTCATCCCATCATCTGTATAATCTTCAATCTTTTCTTTAATTGAGAACTGATCCTTCCGCCAGCCAACACATGTTTCGTCAGTGGGCGTGTCACCCTAAGACTTCCTCGGGCTGTAACCTGAAGAACTAAGACAGATGGAAATATTTGGGTCTAAGAGTGGAGGCAAGAGCGTGTGTTTTATTGAAATCTTTCTAAACAGCCGACAATCAAGAAGGATGTTAGAGGGCTTAAGAAGACTGCATGAGAACTGCAATAGTGCACAATGTGCAGTGGTACTGAAGAATGTAAAGGATACACATGAAACTTCCTAGATCACGTATAAATCACAGGCACGACATACGTACATGTTTTGGGTAGTACATGGCAATCAAGATGCATAAATCGAATTGTCATACAGAAGGAAAACCGGAAAGCTGGTTGTAAAAGATTGACAAGGCATGAATTGCAGGCAAGGCAAAGATACAAGTAGATCTGGAAATGGGGATGAACAAGAATGCAATGGTGATAACAAAGGAGGAACCTGCAAGTATAGATTTTATTTTACAAGTAAAAAAAGAACGTAAGATAAAGGAAATGGTAATGTGGCACAATGACCGTATAAAATGACAGTATACAACAGTGAAGACGGCCATTGTCTTTTCGAAGACAATACCGTAAAGATTAAGGACTCCACAGTATTTATCAGTAATGTTATAGCTGCAGATATAAATGTCTAAAGGACTGCTTTTAACCTCTTGGATGCTATGGGAATTCCCCTGCTGTGCTGGGATTTCGTGATCCCCATTGGTTTATGACGAGCTGGGCTCGTCATGAGCGTGCGAGGAGGCTACTGCATGACGAGCCCAGCTCGTCATGAGCGTGGAAGGGGTTAATAATATTTAGAGGCATCACAGATTTACCTGGATATTTCATTACACGTGTCAGGAGAATAATTTACTTTTGAATTAATCAGTTTAATCAAAATGACTGTGCTATCTAAATTTTTAGATTGTTTTCACAATCCACTTGGTCTGCCACCTCGTGCCTTGATTGATCGGCGACACTGCCGAATGTTTTTCTGTAAAAATGATTCACAATTCTGCACTATTGTATGACCATCACCAGTAAAGCATAATAACATGGCACTATGAGAATTGCATTCCATAATTCATCCATCGCTCTCTATTGATGGCAACAATCCCGTCAGACTCACATGGCAACCACCATGAGCTAAAGGTCACAAACAAGGTCTTGGGCCATACTGGTGTCATAGGGACCTTTAGTACAAGGGTTCACGCTGAACAGGGCAACAACAGAATTGGTTATAAAGAGTCTGCTACCTGGAGCCATCCTTCCCTTCACTGAAGCCGCACCGGTAACTACATATGGATTGCATGCAAAATTAAGAAAGTCCTGGGTAAACATTTGAGGGAGTATGCCAGTCCTAAATCCCTATGGGCCTTGTTACAATGCCGGTCGGACGAGCGCCCAACCAACATCGTATCAGGAGTGGAACTGCCCGAAAAGCTTGTGCTGTGTGTGAGAAGTTAGCCTGGCATATGATGTCCACTAGTTCTAGTGGGCACCTTGCACCAGTCTAATCGACCCTTATTGATGGTGGTTGTAAAGTCAACCTTATAGAAAGCTATCCTAGTGGTAGAATGGACCAGCAGTCATCAGGCTAAGACTTCAGAGAGCGTATTAAGCAAGTTGTTTTAATAATTATAATCCCTTGAGTACCAATTGAAAGGACACCACACAAGGCATATATCAAATATATATGTATTTATTCTAAACACAACCCCTCTGCACTCTTTATGAGGTCAGAGGTAAAGTACAATACAAGTTACTCAATTAGCATACGATTAGTTGCACAGTATACGTTATGCCCTAGGGGCCTCACAAACCATATAATAAAATAGTGGTATATGAACCACACGAGAATTAGAAAGCAGGCCTGGGGCCTGTGGAATCGCTGGGGTACTCTAATCAACCAAAGGTTAGAAAGTAGGAGGCCCACAGGAGACGGGTACAGTGTCTAAACACAGCCGCGGGTTACTATTGACTTTCTATGGGAAACAAACATGTTACAAATTTACAATTTAAGGACACTTCCGGATGGACTACGATGGAACCCTTTTAAACTAGGACACTTCGAGAGTCAAGACCCATGGGAGCACCGGAGTACTCATGTCACCTCACCCACGGAAGCCGGGTGCATAGGTGTCTTTTCGTGTCGGGTTTCGTCGTTGTTTTCAATGGAGAGCTGCAAAGATGTGCTGCAGGCGACCAGAGGAAAAGTGTTCGGGTGTATTCAAGGGTGGATCCAAGATCTGTAGACCCTGAAAGCAGAAGGGACAGAGTCTGGGTCACTTGCCAGTGACCAGGGCGGCGATAGAAAGATGCCACCAGATGTCGGGTGATTTCAGGTGAAGATGTGAAGTTTGTCTCTTCAGCCACGATGACCAGGAGGCGCCGATGACGACCAGGAGCTGGATTCGAGCTGTCCCACGAAGAATCTAGTTGACTGCGGTGTCAGTATCCGGACTGGACCCAACAAGCCTTGGAAAACGCAACCCACGCAGGATGTCGAGATTGGCTTCGGTGCAGACCAGCAAGGTCTGAGGAACTTCTCCTTTGTAGGGAAGTTGGAGCAAGCCTGGAGCAACCAGGAAAGCAAGTTAGATTTAAAAGTAATTCTTCGGGGGCTCACTAGCCAACGGACTAGGAACCACGAAGACGCGTCGAGCTGAAATGCAAAAGCAGCACCCACGGGTCACTCGTGCAGTGGGGGCCTCTGAGCTTCGGTGCAAATGGTGCTTGGGTCTGGGTCTTCAAGCACCCCAATGCACGACTTCGAGTTACCTCGTGAAGTGAGTGCAGCTTGCAAAATGCAGGATGTCCAGGAGTTCCGGTCCCACGTCTCTCGTGTCCGCCACAGGTCTCAGTTTTACTGTGAGCGAAGGTCGGGGTTAGAGATGTCTGGAAGTCCCTGTCCTGTGTCGCAGATTTTTTGGGATCCGGCGGGAGCCTCGAAAATGCAGACCGGCAAAGTTGCTGTTGGTGCCTGTTTGAACTGGGTGGTCACTCCTTGACCATAAGGGAGATGTCTTCAGTCTTCCAGTCGAAATGGAATGTCGAAGGTCGAGGATTTATGTTTCAAAGTTTCGTCCAGGGTAATCTATAGTCCTAGTGATTGGGCTCCTATACTTATACTAAGTTTAGGGGCTGGACTACTCTTAAGGTTCCTCCTATGGGTGGACCTGGGAAGGGGTGGTTACACCCCTTTCCCCTTGTCCAGTCTCGCGCCAGAGCTGGGGCAGAGTGCCCCAGCAACCGGTTTGAACTGGGAAATGCATGGAGCACCTTGTGTGCCCCAGGCAGTGTCTGGAAAACATTCAATGAATGCAGCTCTCCCTGCCCCAATACACAAAAGCCTGTCTGGGGAGGTGCCAGAACCTCCTTGGACGGGAAACCTATTGTCCAGGCCTTCCCTGCCGGAGTTTCGTCCAGCCACAGGAGGTCAGACTCGTGTCTGTGGCAGCAGCATTCATTTTGTGATGCTGAGGCTCTGTTTAACTTTAACCGGGTAAACCAGTACCTACATGTCTCTCCCTCTAGAAGGGTGGAATGCTACCCCCGCTGCCAGGACTGGTGGGGGAGGGGGTAGTATTCCAAAGTGTTTGACACCTTACACAACATGTTTTGATAAAGCCAAACCAAAGTTAGCATTAACCGCGAGGATTATAATGCACTTAAGAGTATATGGTATGGCTATATCATAGAACAGCTATAAGGAGATGGTTCCGAAAGCTGTAGAGGGGCTCAGTTCATGCTAGGGCACTCTCTCACATAAAACCAAGCACTCTGCCTCCAGGATTGTCAAGGCCTGCCATAGGAGTGACTTATAGGTGTATATGTGTCTATATGTATATATAGATATAGGTATGCTATCTCTAAGTAAGGGGTGATTACACCACCTTACCCAGGCTGTGTGAACAGACCTGTGGTGTCAGTTTGGAAGGCAAACCAGGGGTGGCACAATAAATGCTGCAACCCCTGGTAGGCCTAGGGTGCACCTATGCCCTGGGTACCTATGGTACACTATACAGGGCTCACAAGGGTGACCCAGTAACCAATCTGGTATGTACCTAAAGTACATGGTATCGGTTTAGAGAGAGAACAGCTGGGCTGTGGGTCTGATTATCAGGTCCACAGCCACACTAAAGTCGAAAATCCAGAGAATCACAGCAAAAAGTGGGGGGGTAACCATAGGAAGCAGACCCTACTCTCCTACACTGCGACCCGGAAAAAGGCATGTTTCAAAACATCTATGCGTAGTGTGCCAGGCATCATGTGGTGTCTGGCACACAGTGCTCAGACATTGGGTTGGGGGGGGCGAAGGACACCACATGTGCCCCCACCAGGCCACACATCGGAGGCCTAGGGGGGACAGGGGCCCCCAAAGTCACTTACCGACAGCCTTTCCATGTCAGAAAGGCTGATATGGAAAGGCTGTCCGAAAGGGACATCCTAATCCCTACGACGGTGCCTCCTCTGGCACTGCCTCCATTGGACGGACTAGGCCTCCGATGCCTTGGCGGGATCCTTGATCCTGTCGGAGGTGGCAGTTGGTCCCTAGACGACATCACTCTGACCGCCAGCATCGTAATCCGGTGGTCAGACCGATGCCCTGGATGTCGGGCAGTCCGACATCCTAATAAGGCCCTATAGGTCTACAGAAAGACTGAAAAGTCAATACTGCATTGCAAACTATTTATTCCTGGAAGAAGAGACAGCATGTAACTGAACCGTTTAGTATTGCGTAAAGTTTGTGATGTACTGTACTTTACACCACTTAAATTGGTAAGCAAGGGAAAGTTAGGCTTTTTGCTTTAAATTCTGGGACGTGTTTAAGTGCAGAAACAAAATGGGCAAAGCTACCTGACAGAATTATTTGAATGTTAGGTCTTCAATTGCATAATGCAGGTTATTGTTGCTTGCTGGAACGTATGAAATGTCAAGTAAACAAAGCGTAAACAAAAAAAATTAAGTAAAAATAGTAAAATTTGAAAACTCTGCGCTGACTTGCTAAATCCTTATGATGTAGGGCAGGGGGTACTTTATGCCTTGTATAAACCACTGTCAACCGTCAAGTCCACTCTCCAAAGAAGCTGCAGTGTGCACAGGAATATGCTCTTTACCTGATATTCAGAAAGAAGCACCCCCATACACCATGCCTCTAGGCACTCCGCTTGCTACACATACCACACAGTGAATTCACTTTGGCAGACAAGGTCCTACATGACTCAGTCTCTGGCTACTTCTCGCCTGTTTGCAGGCTCTCAACCAACAACATCTCTTCAGTCTGTTTTCCCCAGCCACCTCTCTGCAAAGAGGGGGGGCAACTGCTTTGCCTGTAGACTTCACACATATGCCTCCATTCTGTGCAATCCTTACTTCAGCATTTGCATCTGGAAATAGGCAACCTTAAATACCAGAAGGGCCTTAAAACCTACCTGCTTTAGAAGCATATGGGCTGCAAAAACCTCCATGCAAACTGGACAGTTAAAGTCTGAGGATTCCCTTTGATAGATTTACTTCACATTTTTTTCTCCAAACAAATATAGCCCTCTATAGGGATCACTAGCCCAATGGCCCTAAATAATGTATTGTTAATACTAAATTTTTATCAATGAAAATCCACCTACGCTTGACACTGCCACTTGGCTCAAGCCTAGAATTTAAAGAGCTTATATATAGCTATACCATTAAATGTGAGGAGTGAGTTTCACAATTGTCTCTAATATCGACAAGGTCACTGGCTACTTAAGAACAGGTCTGGGATATCCGTTTAAGTCTATCCCCCACACCTTTGGTTCCTTTCTGTTGAATGCAAGTTAGTTGCATCTGTTGGATCTGAGCTCATTGTGCCAAAGCAGGCTTCGGCATTCGTACCACTGAGCGATGGATATAAGCACAGGATGCAAGAAGAGCATTCAAAAGACGGCATTGAGAGTTTTCATCCAATAACACATTCATGTCCACCAAAGCACTTGTGCTTCCTGCTGACTGAGGTGCTTGCCTTTTCTAACGAGAGTATTCTGAAAGCTCATCACAAGGGCAGTACCTATGGTTCTCCAAAGTTTGCCTATCTGCACGCAGAACTTTCATTTCGTTAGGCATTTATTCTGAAAATATTCATTTTACATGTATGCCTAATATATCCTCTGGAATTGCTAGCAGTTGCTGCTGTCTAGGTCTATTTTAATTGCATCTAAAAACGAAAAGGAGGTACAAAGAAAAAGAAGAAACTGAAACAAGGATTTGTAAAGTGAGAAGGTTTGATACTCCGGCTCGAATGTAGACCAAAGCGAATTAAAAAAAAAAAAAAAAGATTGATTTACGCAAATGTATGGGTGAAAAATAATTACACGTGTGATGGCAGAGTATGTCCAAAGTAAAGTAGTTCCTCATGCATTTCTATGGAGGAAAGATGCCCCTAAAGAGCTAATCGAAGAAATTAGAGTAATGTTCTGAGAGGGCTGATATAACATGCGCTTATCAAGGTCTCAAGCCTATGGCTGACGGTTCAGGAGTCAAATAAAGTATTAAATATTAGTAAAAAGTCGGTTTTCTACAAAATAACCTGAATTCACATAGCCTTTGCTACCACGGAGTTGGCAGTTTCATAGTACAGTAAATTATCCGTTACTGCTACCCAAATCAATGTTATTCATTTAATCGATCTCTGAAGTGTGAATGGAACTGCTTAGGTTTGAACAGTTACACATTTCAACTGACAGATCCGAGCACTTGTGATCCATTTAAGAAAAATATTTATAACATATGAACGTAAATGTGTTGATTAGGATTACTTTGCAATGCTAAGAGATTTGGAAATGGGGTTTACAAAAAGCAGGCACTAGATGTTTCCCACAGTGGAAGCACCTAAAATATAACAGGAAACAAAACAAGAGCCACAAATGTTTTTTCTTTCCTTTGCAAGAGCACAACCAATGTTTTTGTTGCTGGCAGCTCTATAGCAACGCATATGGCTTAAAAGGAGAACAAACAGGTTTAAAAACTGGTCCTGTGCAGTACTCCATTACAATTGGCCTCATCACTACGCCAAGATCTTGAGTCACCCTTTCAGAGTGCTGGGATTTAATTTTGCAACTAGGTTCTGTTGTCTCTATTCAACCGAGCAGAATTTTCGTCTTCTTTGCTTAAAACCGCAAATATCTTGTAGAGGTCTGTGTCTCGGACCTACACGGCTGTAACTTACCGGATTTTCAAACTCAAAATGGATACAGCCAAATGTTAAAATACGCAACATCCCATCCTAGATGCTGATGTAGCGTCTCTCCCGCAGAGCCTTTGTATGTACCAGACATGGACTTGTGTCTGTGTGGTAGGCAGTACCGAATTCAGACACAGGAAGCCAGTCTTTCACTGACTTGACAAGACTTGAAGTCTTCCAGGTCTTGGTCGCTGCCCCTTCCAACATAACAGATCATTGCTTAAATGGCATTAGTGGTGTGGCTCAAGTGGAGGGCCCTTCTTGACATGGAGGGTGTCTTATCCGACAGATAGGGCGCAGACTCTTATTTTATACATGTTGCCCCTCAAGGAGCGATGCAATTGCCCCCTTGTTGAATAGTCACAGTCTGCCCTGTTGAACACTTCTCCAAGTCATGTGCATGCAGACGCCCCTGCATTGCATTTCAAGCAAATACAATTCTTGGATCACAGTCCTCAGAGTGTCATGCAGAATCTGATTTCCAAATGTGGGCTTAAAATATGTTTTTCAATACAAATACTTGTTCCATGCAGCCTTCCAATCGAATAAGGAAAAGCGAAGGGAAAGACATTCAACACACAGGGTTAATCAACAATGCTTCCTGCTGTGTGAAAGTGTGGGTTTTTTGTGCAATAAGTTACTCCTTTACTATTACTCTTACTATGTCAAGGTTTTAATATCTTGGGTCGAACCTCTTCAGTCTTATTTTGGAGTCAACTAATTTAAGAGTCTTCTTATATTCCTTAGTGATTACACTCCAGAAAACTTGCAATTTGCGACTAACTTTCAACTTTTTCCGAAAAGACTCCACACTCTTAATCCTGCCCTGAAAACCACATGTTGGTGTCCAGCAGATGACAGTGATTTATTTTAAAGTGGCATACACAATTCATAAGGCTTACTTTTCTGCAGGTCAGACTGACCCCAGTAAGATACTTTAGTAACATGGAAACTAGGCTCCTATGATCTACAAATGTATTATCCGCCATTTGACGTACATGCTAAATAATTTGAGGAGACGGAGCTCTTCTTGTGGTGAGGGACACCCTTCAGGAAACCTAAGCCTTGTCCTGCCACATTCTCCAACACTGTGGTAAATTCAGGAGGGCACTCGTGAAGCCCCCTTACATATAAAAAAAGTTGAGCTTTTGAAAGCACACCGCAAATCTGGGCCCTTTACTAATTTCTGTCCTTTTCTTTAACACATTTCATTCACTGGATGAAAGGAAATACAAAGTAGGCCGATCACAGATTTTCCACAATGAAAGCACGACTGCAGCAAGATTAGGACTTGACCAATTACTCAGTTTGTACATCAGAGCACACATTCTTTTCAACAAAAATATTAAAGTGGCTCCCAAATCAAAAATTCACCCGCAGGTCGTAGTAGCCCCCATATGGAGATAACCTACTAGTCTGATACAACTTCTTTTATCAGCATTTCCTGGATTTTAGTCCGTAGCACTTTTTATTCTGAGACTTGTAAACCCATAATTCTAATATGTAAAGTGCAGCTACAAGCCGCAGAGAGCAGTTTAGATTAGATAATTTATGAAATGAGGCCACTCAGAACAAAATTACTTTTTGGCTCCGACACAACGTCATCATCCTCAATAAGGTGATAAAATGAGAACTAATCCGGTCACTGGTAATACCATTTATTTACTGCATTACAAAGACCGCACAACTCTGGCACATGATACACAAAATTAGTATAATTTCTAACTGACCAATAAGGACAAATACTGATGTGTGCCACTTTGCACATGGCCAATACAATACTTCACATGGGAAGCAGAGTTCAGCCGAGAGTCTACATAAAGGAAGTACACACGCTCAATGCACGGCCGACAGCTGTCTGCCAAGCAGCCTTCAAGTTGACCTCAAAGCTACATCTCGTTAGGGGTTTTTGTTAATACACTGCAGACACAGGCTCAGACCCAGTTAACACGAAAAAGCGTCGAGCGAGCTTGCGAGAAAGACACTGTTTGCACTGCAAAAAAAATAGCCTAACCGAAAAATGTAGAGCACCCGCCAAAAACCTACTGGTTCAGAGAAAAGTCAGCGGTGTGGCTGTTGCATGTTTGTATTTCCATGAAACGGAGCTAGTCATAACAGCCTGGAACACGGAGAAATGTTGTGTTCTCGTGAAACCTGTCTGGTTCAGCGAGGGCAGGGTACGGGGCCAGGTGGAAAGATTTTTTAGCATAAATAAGGCTCGCTGACTTCCATCCTGTCAGTTCAGTGCACTTGAGTTATGTTCAAGGCAACAAACCGCGAGAAACCTATATACAATGGTTTCAATTGGAGTAAAATACAGCGAATATACAGTCTCAAAGACCTGAAGGGTCCGGTGACATGAATATGAGTTCCTAGAAACGATACACGTTTTCATCTTCAATGTTCACACTGTAGAAAAGAAATGTAATGCGGGTAGGGTGAATGAACAGAACTTAAGGCTGAATAAACACTGCTACACGCCATATTTTGGAAGTGGATTAGAGGTTGGTGGATCAGAGGGGGTCTTCTATGGAGTGTCATCTGATTTTGCACTTAAAGGATTGCGGGAAAGTACCAAAAATGCATTTATTGGTAATGCTATATGGTAAAGTCACCATAGTTATTGACCCTTTCCTCTGAAACCGGTGCAGGCACCTCTTAAGCAATGTTCTATTTAAATAGATGACACATTGGTTTTGTTGCAATTTTCAACCAATGCGCAGTTCATTACAATGTATTCCTCAGTGGTACATGGCTAAATGCACCTGCCATAAGCACACTAGTGTAGCTCAGACGCAACCCACCTGCGTATGCGAACAGATAGGCAAAAGTATTAGTGAGGGGTTATCCCACAGCCCTTAAGTTAAGATACCCAAGGTGCCAACAGGGCCCCAGTCCCAGTGCTTAATTTGGGCCGGTGGTTTCCGGTACTCGGCACCGGCACTTAATTGTCAACACCGGGGGTTGTGACAGTCTGCCACAAGGTGGTGCTGACTAGCTAATATAGAGAGGACCATCACAACAGTTCATTATTAATTCAATATACATGAAAAACTACTATTACGTGCTGCCCAAGCGGTTCTTATAGCGTTGGGGGCCTGAAATAGTCTGAATTATCGCAGGCGTGTGATGGTTAGTAGATGGGTTGTTACCATTATCCGTTTACTGTAAGTGGCATCCTTATTGGGGTATACAGTACTGTAGAAGTAACCATCATAAACACACAAGTTACACAACTTAACATTACAAAAGGCACGGTATAAAGGGGACATGAACAATTGGGGTCAGGTGTAGTATATCACACGCTAAGCCAAATAAAACATGGATACAAATGATATGTTGCAATTCTGATTCTTAACAGAGACAACACTTTGTTGCTTTACTTCTCCATCATAGATCTGCCAGATGTCGACAGTAGAGACAAGTACCATTTGCCAACACAAACCCATCTTTGTATCCGTGTTTATAAGTACTCTATTAGTTTAACAGTCTCCCAAACATCAATCTCAGACTCTACCCACATATTTCAGGAGGCTTTTTCAATTAAAAGTTTTTGTCCCTTGAAACCCCCCGACCCCTCTGGGTTTTTATAAGTAAAACAGGGTTTAAGACTAGCTCTAGAAATTTGTGGAATGGTCATGTGTGTTCAGTTGCTCATACCGTGAGACTGGTATTAACACACATTTGCGCTCACAGGATGCAAGGGTGAGTTCGGACCTTGCATGAACTTACTTGCTGGAGCAGGACATACTACTTTGAGAAGACAAAGCGGCTGGAGACAGCCTCTTTTTGCAACCTTACCCAGCGTCTGACAAACTCCACTAAGCCCGCAATTTTAAGACTTCTATCCTCGTTCATAGGAGGAGCCTTAAAATAGGTGACAATACGTTTAACACAACCAAGCGTGCTACGAGCAATTAGTGTCAATCGCGGTCACCTGGTAACACAAAAAAATCAATCAATCAATCAATCAATGGCATTTATAGAGCGCACTACATACCCGTAGGGTCTCAAGGCGCTGGGGGAGGGGGGGTGCCGCTACTGCTCGAACAGCCAGGTCTTCAGCTTCTTCCTGAAGGAGAGGTGGTCTTGGGTCAGGCGCAGGTCGGGAGGGAGTTCCAGGTTTTGGCGGCCAGGTAGGAGAAGGACCTTCCTCCTGTAGTCGCTCTTCGGATGCGGGGGACGGCGGCGAGGGCGTGGTTGGCTGATCGGAGGTGGCGTTTGGGAGCGTAGAAGTTGATTCGGCTGTTGAGGTAGCTCGGGCCTTGGTCGTGTAGGGCTTTGTGTGCGTGGGTGAGGAGGCGGAAGGTGATTCTTTTGTTGACGGGGAGCCAGTGAAGGTCTCTCAGGTGTCCGGAGATGTGGCTGGTTCGTGGGATGTCGAGGATGAGTCTGGCAGAGGCGTTCTGGATCCGCTGGAGTCTCTTCTGGAGCTTGGCGGTGGTACCGGCGTAGAGGGCGTTGCCGTAGTCCAGTCGGCTAGTGACGAGGGCCTGGGTGACGGTCTTCCTGGTCTCGGTGGGGATCCACCAGAAGATCTTCCGTAGCATGCGTAGGATGTTGAAGCACGCCGAGGAGACGTTGTTGACTTGCCTGGTCATGGAGAGGGAGGAGTCCAGGATGAAGCCCAGGTTGCGTGCATGGTCTGTTGGTTTGGGTGCGGTGCCCAGGGCGGGAGGCCACCAGGAGTTGTCCCAGGTGGAGGGTGAAGAGCCCAGGATGAGGACCTCCGTCTTGTCGGAGTTCAGTTTCAGGCGGCTGGTCGTCATCCACTCGGCTACCTCTTTCATCCCTTCGTGCAGGTCGGCTCTGGCGGCGGCTGGGTCGTTGGTCAGGGAGAGGATCAGCTGGGTGTCGTCGGCGTAGGAGATTATGCTGAGGTTGTGTTGGCGTGCGATGGCCGCGAGGGGGCTCATGTAGACGTTGAAGAGGGTTAACATTTACCAATGTATCACATAAAAATATCTTTGAATACACTCATTTAACTCAATGGTTGTATAGTTTGAAATACAAATATAGAGTCAGTGCTGAGGGACCATTAGCTTGCCCAACTTCAATACAAGGACCTGCCACAATCACTTAAACCACTCTAATGTGCAGCAAAAAGAGCGCTTGCAAGTGCAAAAGTACGAGTTACTTACCTTCGGTAACAATGTATCTGGTAGAGACGATTCTAGCCGCAGATTCCTTCACGTAGAATTATCCCCAGGCGTGACACTGGATCCGGAACCTTTTTGCCACAGCATCCCTGCGTGCCGGGGTCGGGGCGACACCACGCGCCTCCGCCCAGGCGTCGTCCGCGTATGTGACGTCAGCGAGGTCAAATAAGACCCACCCCGGCGCGCCTACGTCAGTTTTCTTCGGAGAGGTTTTCCGCACCACAACGCGGAGCCACCAGACAAAAAACTGGGGGAGCATGGGAAGTGTGCGAAAGAGTAGAAAAAAAAGAGAGAGTGGAGGCAAAATACACCATAAGGAACAGTGCAACACTGCAGTGTCCAAAGGCAGGGGCAGAAGAGAAAACAGCAGAGCCCTGAGCAGCCACCCTGCCAGTACATAGACAGCCTGAGACAAGGAATATGCGTAAAAAGTCATGATACATGTAACAGGCCCACTACCCCATCCAGAAACAAGGAAGGGGAGCCAGTCCCAAGACAGAAAGGAACACAAACCTCCAAGCCACCCCAGCATAGAGGGCAATCACCCACAAGGAACAAGGGCAAGGCCTGGCCAGATGACCCCTATTCGGAGGTTAGCAGAGGGGCCAGGACCCTCAGCAGCAAGAGGAAGGGGAGCGAGGACAGATTGAAGGCAACCCCCCCCCCCCCCAAACCTGGAATAGCCAGAGCAGCGGGGCACAGGAGCACCGTAACCCTATCCTCCAAGGAACCAAGAGGAGGAATGAACCGCAACCAGACAAAGCCACCCGTCATGAACAAAAGAAGGTACTTACAGGAGACGCAGCCCCCCCCCGGGAGGAGAGTACCAAAGACTAACCCAAGGGTTCTCGCAGAACGGGGAGGAAGTGTGGGCCGTGAAGAAATCTGCGGCTAGAATCGTCTCTACGAGATACATAGTTACCAAAGGTAAGTAACTCGTACATCTGATAGAGACTACTAGCCGCAGATTCCTTCACGTAGAATAGATACCCTAGAAATACCCACGGGGAAGGAGGGTCTCCGAAAGGACGCCACCAGCCTGGACAGAACAGAAGGTCCCACAGGGGACCAGATCTGCGGGCCAGAAGAGAAACTTCATTGCCGCCAGGCAAGAGGAACCCCCACAAGGAGAACACCACCGACTCCACAGGGTGTAGGAGGAAGAAGAAGACTGAAGAGGCATATATCCACACAGCAGACGAACCAAGGGCAAGGTTAGAGAGGCCCGAGCACCTCACTCCCTTACAAGGCAACAGAGCTTCCATCCAATGCCAAGACAGGAAGAGTAAGAAGAAGAAGCCCAGAGGGCCCTAGGAAATGAGGTAAAGGAAGGCGGGCCCCCAGCAGATAGAAGCAAACAGGCCAGCCAGAACAGCGCCAACAGTCATAAGCAGCCAGAAGCAAGAAGAACAGCCTGGGCCCCAGAAAGACCAGGCAGTCTACGCCTGACAAGGGAGCACTTGGAATCGCCCCAGCCCTCAGGACAGGGGCAGGAAGGTGAGAAAATGCCCGACCACACCACTATGAGGGGCCGCGCACATAACCTCAAGAAGCAAAAGCAACATACAGAAACGCCATGGAGAACCGGCACCCGAAGGAGACCAGAACTCACTAGAAGAGCGCAAGCTACATAACAGCTACCACTACCCCACATAGGGTACATTAAGTCCCAAGACATAGGAACCCTCTTTGGAAGAACTTCCGCAGCAGAGGAAAACACAAAAGGGCCACGAGGAAAAACACCCCCACAGAAGGCTTGACAAGCAGCCCAAGCACAGCAGAAGCCCTAATCTCAGGGCCAAGTCTGCGCAACAACTACAGCAAAACACACACATAGTCAACAAAGGGCCGTCCAGCAGCCAACAATGCCAAAGTCCCAAAGGAGGACTCAATGGCCAGAAAACACAATCCACAGTCAGAACAAGCGGCCTAAGAAGGCCCAGAACCAGCCCAACTCAGCAGTCACTCAGGAGGGGAAGGAGGACAAGGAGGATAAGGAGGATAAGGAGGAGGACGGAGCCCTGCCAGGAACCTTTGGATGGCAGAGTCAGCCAGGGCATGGAACAAAAGGCTGCCTTCAAACGGAAGATCAATGAGCCGCTCCCTAATATTTTCAGGGAACACGCCATACCGAAGCCAAGCATGGCGACGAAGGGCGACTGAGAAAGCCATGGTCCGGCCCAGCACCTCCGAGATGTCCAGAGCAGAGCGGAGAATAAATGCCGCTAGCTCCCAGCCATCCAAAGCATGATGCCGTAAGTCCACCTGGACAGTCTCTTGGGAGGCTGCGGACCCCAGAGACTCAGCCTAATCCCACAAACAAGAGGAGGCCCTACCCAATACACACAAGGTGTTAAGGGCCCGCAGCCAAGAGTCCAGCCAGCGGCCCTCCCGGGACGGCGGAGTCAACAGTGGAGGCAGGGAGGGAAAGGCGGTCCGCAAAAGCCGAATGGCAGCAGAAGGGTGGAGGGAAAGGAATGCCGGGTCACGCGGCGCCGGAAGGTGTCAGTGCAGAAGGTGCTGGGGCACCGGATCAAGGACGCCTTCAAGCCCCCATCAGGGAAGAATGGAGCAAACTCTCAAAGGGAAGTAAGAGTTCCCTCCCACCAGAGCGCTGGTGGAGAACCTCCAAGAGATGGTCCCCCGGAACGTGAGCAACCGGGTCACCGATGCACAGAATGCCCACAGCCGTGGACACCGCGTGAGCAAAGACCACACCCGCCTCCGTAGGGGCCCACAGTGGAGAAAGCAGCTCCTCCGTGGGTGACGGCTGCAAACTGAGGCGGCTGTCCCCGAAGCCAAGCAGAACGGGCAAGCGCCAGAACTGGAAGTCAGAAGGAGCCGAAGAATGAGGGAACTGCCGCTCCTCCAATGAACACCTCTGCCTCAGAAAGGGCGGGGAGCCGCCCTTAGACGACGCCGGTGAAAAAGATACCACACGGCGACCAGTCTCCGGGGAGGACGACACCAATATACAGCCTGCCTCCGGAGAAGGAGCGTCCGAAGACTAATCCGCAGCATGACCCCTGCGCAGAGCCGTAGAGTCCGACGCCTGAGGCAGGACACCGACACCATCCAGCGTCTCTAGACAGGGTCCCTCAAAGTCACACACCGCCCGGAGTGGAGCCGGAGCCGAACTGGCCCCAGGGCAGTGCCGGAACGATGCGGACTCAAACTCCGCCGACGCAGCCGCCTGCGTGGAGTAACGAGAAAGGCCTGGGGAGTGACACGAAGCCCTCCGCGGCCCAGAATGTAGCGGAGGTCGCCCAGCAACCCATGTGGCAGCGCCAGGGAAGATTCAACCTCCGACTCGCCCTCTGACGAGGCAGCCGCCTGTGGGGAGGGACGAGAGGGGCCCGGAGAGGGACGAGGGGTCCCCACCCAGCCTCAACCCAGAGCGGGACAAGGAGGGTCCACCGACCCCTGTGGTTCCGCATGGTCCAGCCGCTGCCGGCGCTGTAGCAGCGTCACCTCGGCATTAGACAGTACCACCTTGTCAAAGGACCGAGAGGGGCTCGGGTATGCGACAGAGCCCCAGCGACCTCCCGCGACCCCACAGGGACCCCCGCGGGAGTTTGTGGCAAGGCAGAGGCGCCGTGGTCTGAAGGAGGGACCCCCGAGGGGCCGCACCCCAACAGTACCACATCCTCCAAGCCTGGATTGCAGCCAGTTTCATTCGGCGCTCCCGCCGCAACTTCGGCTTCAACTGTTGGCACGCCTCACAATTAGTGGTGCCGTGATCCTCCCCCAAACACCACATACAAATGAGGTGAGGGTCGCCCACACGACGTGCAAGTCTTGAAGCCCGAAGGCATTCGCACACTGTTCCACCAAAAGAAGAGACAATGGTAAGAAAAAAGGGCCCCAAACAGGCCCGTAGCAAGGACCGGATCCACGCTGCACGCGGAAAAGAAAAAAACTGACGTAGGCGCGCCGGGGTGGGTCTTATGTGACCTCGCTGACATCACGTACGCGGACGACGCCTGGGCAGAGTCGCGTGGAGTCTGTGGCAAAAAGTTTCCGGATTCAGTCTCATGCCTGGGGATATTTCTACGTGAAGAAATCAGTGGCTAGTAGTCTCTATCCAATATAAAAATACATACACATACATATATTGTCATGTGATCAAGGCCCATGAGGGCTGAAACGCGTAATGGCTGACGGGTTTTGTAACAAGGATTGAAGGCAGTGGTGAAATATATATATATATATATATATATATATATATAAATATATATATATATACATACATATATATAGATATATATCTATATCTATATCTATATATATATATATATATATCTCCATCCATATATATATATCCATATCTATCCCTCATGTGGATTATAGTGAGAAGAAGCGAGCTACTCCAAGGTAGAGTTTTACAAAGTTCGTAGTTAAATGGCACAGAAACAAAAACGGCACGTTTTAATCGCTCACGGGGTCTTGGTCATATGACCAGGTTCAAAGTGCAGGGATACAAGTAACCACAGCGTCACATAGGAAGTGACATCATGGCACATGATATCGCAGGAAGTGATATCACATGTTCAGCAGGTCTATAATTTGAGAATAAGATTAAACAATTGAAGCTGCTCAGTACTTAAGCCTGTGACTTGAGGTCCCTATCTGGGGGAATTAACAGCCGAACGAGGACGAAGTTTAGTGTACAACTATATTAATCAAGCCACTACGTGCTGCAAGCTAGGCATACTAAACCTGGCACCATGAACAAAAGCATAGTTTATGCATTGTAAAAGAAAACATACTGGAAGCTGCAACTGAATATCAAAACTATAAAATGTATATATGCTACCTAGGAGACCACCTTTAAATATACTGACAATTTTAATACACTTCGACCATGATAAAAATAAAAATGCAAGCTGCACACTACAGTTTCAGCAAGATACTCTGCACATCTGTTAATGCAGACATTATAGGCCATGCTATTTTGCCACAGGATGTTTGACCATGGAAAACTAGTAATTAGTGAGACCACTCATATCATTGAAAGACATCAATTAAAAAATGCCCATGCGCCTACATATCTTTTATTGTGCTGGGCTATAGGAGCTACCTTTGTAGACGGAGTATCATCCGCATGACGATGAGCAATCAACCCCTGTTGATATATGGCATTTGATTCAAAGCGGCAGAGGAGGGCCCATGAGGTTCATAAACATTCATGAGGAAAGGCATCCGATACCCAAAGCAGTTTCGTATAAGTGACATTATCAAGTTCATTTTGCAGAAACCCCTTTCGCAGTCATATGAAATGTGTTTATAGCCCTCAAAACAGGTTGCAGTTGATCTGGAATGTCAGTACCACCATTATCAAAATAATCTCGGAACCCTTTAAATAGGAGTTCATAATTAAGAGAGAATCTCTAGAACGCGTTTTGCAGTTTCTCCTCACATTCATACCCTGGGTTCTCTATGTCGTTTGGCCACTTGTGTGGGTTGATAACCTCTATGTCTGATGTAAGCGGTTCAAATTCATCTGTCCGAGTTGAATTGACAGACCTATTGCTTGCACACTGTGCATACAACCTAGAGCGCAGGTTATCTGCCAGATTTTTATAAAGACTGGGGAAGGTTTGTTACCTGGTCCTGTGAGCCCGCACAGCCGATTGTCACTCCTCTAAATAAGCCACACTCAATAGCTTGTTCAGCCTCCTTCCTGGTTGACCGTGGGAGCTCCTTAAGCTTTTCAATTGCCCTTATTGAACAAATGAGGAGCTTGTAAAGTTACTTCATCCCTTTGCAGTGCTTCTGACAGTGTTCCAACTTAATGAATAACATCTGCAACACCAGCTACATTCAGCAAACAATCAGATGTCAGGATTTTATTCAGCCCGCTGAAAGTAGAACGATGTTTGGCACCACAAGAAGTGCTTAAGCTGGACTGAAAAAAATGCTATGATGGGGTGGGTTTACTCTCACACTGCTCGTATTGCCCTGTTGCTAGAAGCAATCCACCAAACTGAAAATACTTGCCCAATTTTCAGAATTGCAGTTTCTAACTCTTTCACACATGCAGAGAGTTCCTGCTGATTTTTGGGAGACTTGTGGTCCCGGCATACAGTTTTTCAAAAAAATGGACACAAGGTGCGCAGGGCCTGGTACTGTATCAACTGTGTCCGCTACACTGAGCTCAAGCTGGTGGCATAAACAGTGCCATTTTACAAGGCTAGGTTATTTTGAACATAGCCTCTCCAAAACACCAGAGTTTCTCCCAAGCATTACACTGGCACCACCACTGTACATCCTCATCCAATTGTCTGCAAGGAACTTGTTGCAAAATCCATGTTTCTCAAGACATTTCTACTATGAAAACTCAATGCACTCTGCTTCTCCCCTAGTCAATTCAAGTCAGGGAAAAGGTGAGGGGCTTTTTTCCATTGTTTGCAGCATGGACATATATAATTAAAACGGTCATGGAAGAGTGGATTTTTGGCTCCTCAATATAAACAGATCATTGGTTTGATACCCATGCAAAGCTTTCTCAGCATTCCATTAGCCATGCAATCGGTTATCTGTGCTGCAGTATATTCGCTGTAGAGCATTGAGCCTATATCAGCCTCATAAGCAAACTGTAAGGCTACTAGACCTGAAAAGGGGTGATTACGTTTGCACAAAAGTAAAGAGTGAAAAAAACCTTAACTGTTGAAGCATGGCAATCCATCTGTTGCTCCAGGATAGTTGACCGCAGTACCTCCTTTTTGGATGCAGCTTGGACATCACATGCTTTAGAATGCGCTTCAGAAAGTTTATGCTTACGAGTTATTTTCCTGCAGGGAGGTTAACTGGCTAGCTTTTGTAGGGCCAGATGCAGCAAAGCTCCCAGTGATCCATTCTCTAGACACCCTCACATCTTGTGATGCTGACATTCTGAGCAGCTTAACCTCACTGCATATGCTGCAACCAAGGTAGTCATTTTCACTGCTTAGCCATGGATACAGGTTTGTAGTGGTAATAGAATTAAAAATAGAGGCAGTCACAAAATGCCCTTTAAAAAAAGAAAACTCCCCTCAATTAGCAATTATTGGTCTTTAAATTTACCCTTGTGATATTGCTCATTTAATTTTCCATATAATGTATGAACGTTAAATTACAAGGGGTTGTGGTCATAAATGAACCAAACATTTTCTGGCAAGGAGTACCAGTACTTTTCCCCTCTCTTGGCTACCACTGATACAGCCTCCACGCTAAGGAGGAAAGCCAAGGTTTCCTGTCTGGCAACAGCTGGTTGAGCTGCTTCCTGGTGATCAGGGCGTGCATTGGACCAGACATGGCCCTCCTGTGTTGAAGGATGGACTGTGGTAGGTTTGAGCAGGGCAAGGTAAAGGGGTTTCAGGCGTGCACGTAAGGCAGGGGGCTCTGTTGAACAGGATGGGTCCTAGATAACATCTGCAAGCTGTGGCACCAATAAAATACTACACATTAGGTAATTGTAAGCATTTTCGTATTTGAATGAAAGGTGGAATCCTGCAGCCATGGTCATTCTTTCCTTCGAAGCGATTGAGGCATTCCATAGATATCAATCTTGAGCACCAAAATATTAATATTTGAAGAGTATGAAGTGATTTTGGATGTTGACTGAACAGCAGGTTGCCATGAATTAAATTTAGATCAGATTCCAAGAAACAACTGTGGTGCCCAATATACAGAATAAATAAGATAGACTGGAAATCTTGCTATCATAGCAGGTGAAAGGGTGTTAACATAAGTACTGGGGCGAAGTAGGGTACGAATCAGAGTATTAATGATTATCAGTAAGTAATTAATACACAATATCATCATCCCCATTCCTTACTCAATGAGGGCATACATAATTGGCAATGGTTAGCCATACTTTTTCTTGGTAAGAAAATAATGTGGAAAGAGTCCTATTGCATCTGCTTAAGAACAGGGCAGCCACCATTTCAACTTGCTGCTTGCAGAGGCAAATGGTGGCACGTGCCTTACTCCAAGCCTGGGGTTAATATTCAGAATCCTCATACCACTACCAATGAAGAAAACCATAACTGAGGCTGACGAGCCAACAAATCAACAGAGAGAGCAAAGCCAGACTAGAGCCAGGGCTCTAGCTTGTGTCCAAGGGGTTGTGCATTAGGCAAGCTGTGAAAACGTTTAGCAAGGAAATCATACAGCACATGTCAAAATAGGCCAATGCCTTTTTAAAGTTGAAAAAGCATTTCTGTAACCTGCTTAATCCCTTACACTTGTAAATCAGATAATATCACTGCATTGAGACCTCTGAAAAGTGATCATTTTTAAACCCGAACTTAGAAACATCCCTGTCCTCCTGCCCCGACGACAATTTCACTAGGGAACTAAGAGGAAAGTCAACTGGAAAAGTTCTGCATGATGCGCAAAGGAGAATTGGTCACCAGCGAAGCAAAAGATGCTGTTCGAAAGCTATGCCATGCAATTGTAAAGTGCAGCTACACAAAATGGGCTGAAATTATTCACATGCAATGTAGGTATGGTGTGATTCAGTTAGGATGGTCTTCCATGACGCAAAGTGAAGGGATGACGGTGCATAACTCAAATACATGTAAATAGCTGCCAATTTTTCAGGATGCTTATATGTGAAATTTCCATGGTTTCCGTGTACTGAGACATTCAACGATCAAATGAGAGACACTTACAGTGACACTTTCCAATCCGTAAAACCAAGCTACAAAGTGATTGGAAAACAACAAATATCCGAAATTGCACCCTTTTAAGCAATGAGAAGGTCTACAATATTTTGAAACTGCTGCAGAACACCCAAAATAAAAAGTCGCTAGCCTACTACCCCTTACTGTCCCATCTAGGATCAAAATTAACAAAATCGTCATAAACAGGTATTTTTTCCCTGTCCATATACGTTACCAGTAAATCTAAGGAGGGATCTCTTAAAGTTTGTTCTGGAGCTGCCTCAAACTGATAATTAAAGTAAATAAAGACAAAAAAGCCATTCAAAAAATGAATACAGATTGGTATATGTAAAGTTCTGTTTAAGTATTATGTCTGGACCTTTACAGGATGCTGAAACATGAATATGGCAGCCTTAATCTCTGTCTCAAAGTACAACATACCAGATATTTTTGTTGCCCTCTGTAGGACCATTACACCAACTACTACTACAATAGCAAACCACTATATAACCAAATTCACAATTACACAAAAATAGCTCATTCTCGTTACAGGACTTTATTGCCTCAAGGCCAACTTACAACAGAAACAGGACTATGCTCACCATCGGAGGATCGACCACAAGTGCTGGTATACACAATTACTTACGTGTGCAGACTCAAGATTGTGTCCTCAACGCTGATATATTGTGCTGGTGGTGGTGAATCGGTGTCTAAGGCTCTGTAGGCAGCCTAGATGCAGCACTCTTTGAGCTCTGTGTACTGTTTTGAGTCAGTCGACCTGGAATTCCTATAATTTACTAAACAGCCTGGGGGCAATCTGCCTAGGGGTGAGGGGCTGTGGGGGGAGGGGGTGGGGGGAATGCTGAGTCAGCTAGAGCCTGCTGCAACTGGACATTCTGAAGCGTCCAACATGTATGTGACCCCCGACCCCCATGGAGTGCTGACCCAGATATGTATGTTCTCTCTGGGACCGGTCTGTCGCTTTTATCTTTTTTATTACCCCAGCATTTCTTTTTAATCACTCTACAAACTTTAGATGCAAACACACTCCCTCTTGAAGCACAAGTATAAGGCTGAGGCAGAAGGCTACAGGCCCAATCCCCCCTCTAGGAGAGATGGGGAAATTTCTAATGTGGCCATGGTGGCTGGGTGACAGCAATCAGCCTGGAGGGAGGGGAAGAGCTCTGGGTCGGATGGCCTAGGGTCTGGCAGGACTTCCCAAACCTCCTGCTAGCCTCAGTGCCAGTGAGCTCAAACTCCTCCACCGGTCGTGCTGAAACAAGGGGTCACTCTGGCAGCAGCGGGGTTGACCTTGAGTGGAAACAGCGGGGCCAGCACTTTGCGGGAATTTGGAAAACTACTACATTGGAACTCCGCACCAGGTGCCCCCGGATCCACGTGAGGAGTCTTGAGTGGGAGGGCGAGGCTCGACGATATCTTGATCCGGGTCAGGTCACAAAAGGAAAAGACCCAAAGGAGGAGAGCCCGAAAGATAAAGGTCAATGCAGCTCAAGGGCGGGTCTGCATAGCTGCACACACGCCCATCCAGTGAATTTTGATAGGACCACTGATTGGGCTCAGACTCCCAGGGTCTACTGGGAAGCAGCCTGGCAAGGTCATGGGGTGGTGGAGGCAGGTTCAAAGATCAAGGGAGAGAGGTCATAGGTAGCACTTTGGCACGCTACACAAGATTGACAGCCCTGTAGTGTGGAGATGGGCAGACAAATCAACAGCATCAGAAGAAATGTGCAGGGGGCATGGTGACAGACAGTCGAAGAAATTTCCAGATTCAGCCACAAATACCAGGATATGCTTGGTGCACTCTTGTTAGAGGGACCAGCTTTAGAGCAGGGTGGACGGCATTCACCCTGTAAAAATAGTGGGGAACGCCGCCCACCCGCATGCACCTACGACCAGTGCCCTGGTTTAAATTAAGAAAACCAAGCACAAGAAGTTCTAATCAAAGGCCGAGCATGCGATTTTTTCCAACTTTGCAACCCGCAGAGGTTCTTAAAGAGAGGCACTTGAGCAGAAGAGAGTTGAGCTTGCATCGTTGCACTCACTGCTGGAGATGCCAGTGGCTCTCACAACAGAGCAGTAAAACAATCAAAAACGCTATGCAGACCCTCAAAGCATCATGCAAAAGGTAGGCTTTATAAGCAGCACTATTACTAGTATCTGTGTAACAGTGCACTTACCTATCTGCAAGCAGCAAGTGTAGTTTTAGGGCACAGACTCAAACCTGGGACTGGTACATGTAGGAGTAGGGAGTCACTTTGAGAAGCCGGGGCTTTCACATGGGATCGAATCCGGGAGTTTCAGACTGGGTCAGTATGAATTAATACATCCGACGGTGCGCTCTCCAGGAAAATTGAATTGCCTATGGAAAATGGCAGAGCTTTGGCAGAAAAGATCATTCAGAAAACGGGATAAAGTGTTTTCGCCAAGGATTACACAACCTGATAAACAGTGGAAGCTCGGATTTAAAGCATAGTATCCTGCTCTTAAGCAAGGAGGCTTTGTGGCTTGAACATAACCTCCTCCCAAGAACTCCTTCTAAAAAATGACTCATGTCAACCCATAGATTTCATATGTAACGCTCTTCAGAAGCAGTTTGAAAGTTCACAGAATGATCGATGGAATGGGTCCATTTTGCATTGTTCATTCAGAATTTTTCGCTTTTAATATATGCATTTTGGGAAGTAAATGACTATTTCAGCACGTTAAACTTTTAATTATTTTCTAAAAACCGGTCACTTTCACATGTGAACAAAACCGATTCGCTAAAATACAAACATGTGAAAGAATTTAATTGGCCTATTTTTATTGATAGGATCCAAACGCCTCAAATTGTCTGCAATTTGCGTGTTGCTCTCGATGCCAATAAGCAAATGAGTCGACAGGTAATCAGCATCACAAAAATGCAATCTGCCAAATATTTCCATCAACCACTCAAACTTGTTTTACCTCAAAGGATTGCCTGTAGCTTGCCAATTTTTGTTTCCACAATTCGCTGTTGCAACTGAATGCAAGAGGGTATCAATACCAAGAGTATAGATAAACGTCAAAGAGTCCAAATTATACTACTTGCCTCATGCCTAGTGCGAGGCGCACTAGCCATATTACTCTGGCTTTGAGGTCTATTTTGGTTCCCAATCAAACAAAAGGTAAAATGTAAGACCATCCCAATTTGTGCAGAAGGTCCTTCATGGTTAGGATCCTTCCTACTTCAATTTGGCACTAACCAAACGTCTAAGGCCAGCCTCCCAGAACTGCTTTGCATTCGTGGTGGATCATTCCACGCTCAAGGCTCTTCCCACTACTTTTTAGGGCCAGAGGCACGGAGTTCCAAAGAAAATTTCCTAAAACAAAATTCAGTAACTAGTCGACGACTCATATCTTCATACACTTTTAGTGTGCTTCCGTGGTAATATTCAGCTTTAAAAAACCATCTTGCATCATGGGATTACCGGATTCAGATGATTATCAGTTTACCAACTTCTTACAACCTCCAACCCCATTAAAATGTTGTGAAGGAGCCTCCGGGATAAACAAAAACAATTGCAAGCTATGTTTAGACCTGGGTTTTACTCAGTCTTAAATTAAGCAACGCCTCTTGTCTGGTGCATATCAATTGTTCTTTTTCGCAAACAAACATTCTCAATAGATAATTCCATCCACATCAAAGTAAATTTTCTATTCAGAAGAGTCAAAACCTGTCCAGAAAGGTGGAACAATACCATAACAAAATTGTAGGAAACATTCACTTTGAATGTGTGCTGTGTTCCCATATATATGAACAGCAAAAGCGTCAAGGGGTGGTAAGGACACTACTTAGAACATCCTCACACCCTTCAAAGCCAAGGTTTAAGGGATCTGCTGAAATCCAAGTGGTTTCAGTGACACCCACTTCTCGCCTTTTCCCTTCAACCTACCCACCCCCTTTGTTTGTCCTGGGATGGCCCGAAGGTTCCTCTCCAGTGATAGATCCTAGGAAGAACCCCATCCACCACCAATGACGACTCACAGAGGAGGGAAAGGCTACATTTTGTGGAGCGATTGTACTTCCTCTAACAGTCTCAACTCCAGAAGCTACACAAAGTATGGGTAAAGCAAATTAAACCTTTGAAGGGGGGCAAAGGCAACATTTCAAAACAGACCTGGTGAGGGGGAAAAAAGAGAACCACTCAACCCATCAAGTGTTTGTGCTCGTGCTGGCAGACAATTCCAGAGCTTTCCATTCTACCAGCCTTGGGCTGCAATAAGAGGAAACCAGAAGGATTACTCATGCTAAAGAGCTAGCCAGGCTTAAGGATGACACATGGAGCAACCCCACCCAACATGCAGCACTCATTAGCATCCACAGTCTCAGAAGGGCCTTGTACTCATGTATTCCAAGCCCTGGTGGCATGGTGACATGGGATCCTCAAAAGGGGTTTCACCCCTGAAGGTGGACATACACATACAATAACAGACTTCAAAGCCTTCTCCGAGATGAGGTACGGTTTGAGGCGCGTGGGTAGTGATTTGAAAGGATGGAGTAGATTGTGCAAACACTGGTGATAGAGGGTACTGCATGCAGATTAGCCAGTTCATTCTAAAATAGAAAAGACGAGATGGTCTACAATATTCACTGATGAAACTGGAAGGGCCATTGGTGAAAGTTACTGGGCCACTGAGTATTAGTAAAACTGAACGGACACAGCACACTGGTAAAATGGGCAAAGTCACTGTGCACTGGAAGAATTCCAAGGGCCATTTTGATGGACATGCCAAGTTTGAGCACCTGTCGCTTTAAAGTCTGTTTATTACATAAAGATGTAACCGGTGGCATAAACAGGCATGCACCGGTTAAACTGAAGCAGGTTACGTTTGTGCATGTGACTGCGCCTAAATGGTGGAGATGGGGATAAGGAGCATGAACTGATGAAACGGAATGTTGCACACAATAGTCAACTTGGGTTCAGCTACAACAGGCTCTGGTGATTCGAAGAAAAACAGAACACTGGTGAAAAGAGTACCGCGGTTCTGCTTGCTTGTAAATACCTTACAGGGCACACACAGCCGTGTACAACGTAGTGAAGTCAGATACAGGAAAAACATTGGAGACAGTGGGAAAAGTAGGCAGAACCACAAGAAAATGACAGTTAATAAAACACAGAATCGCTGGTTCTAACACACATTCATTCTGCTCTACTACAGACAGACACACCACTGATGATATTACCTTATTTGAGCAATTAGCAATGGCTAAAGCGGAGTACAATACTGCAAATATCACCCAGCACAAGCCAAGAGCAGCTGCAAGCTGTAACGGGAAAGAAGAGAAGAACAGGAAAAGAAGCTAGCCACGTACCTTTCCCCAACAAGTCCTTCAGCTGCGCATCCTTGAGTGTGGTGCTGTTGAGCCGGTTACTGGACATACTCCTCTGCTCTGGGGAGGGGTGTGCGCGCCCGTGAGCCCCATCAGCCTCGGCCAGCCGGGGGTCTGGCCTCAGGGGGCGGCTGGCCGCGGGCTGCTTTCCTCGGTCCTCGGAGCCCGGCCTCAGCACTGCAGGGGTTCCCGGCCATGAGCCGCCATGGGCGAGGAGGGGTTTATTTATCCTCGGCTGAGGCGCTGCCCTGTTCCAGATCCCAGGCAATCAAAGCGAACAGGGGGGAATAAAAGTGACGCAGGAACGAGCTGAGAGACAACTCCAGTTGAATTATCCATTCAGACCCATGCTGTCAACAAGTCCAAAGAGGAAAAAAAATGAAGTGTGGGGAGGAGGCAAGACACTCCCCGGCCAGACGTTCTCCTCGGCTCCGACCCGTCCTGGCGGCCACTCCAGATTACTGCGTTAAACAAAAAGAGTAAAGCGTTAACAAAGCGCCCAGATCCTGAGAAACGCGCCGCGCAGCGCCGACGCCTGCCCTCCCGCGCCAGAGGCGCTTGACACTCGAGGATGCCTCTTAATTCTTCCGCATTTCTGATACAGCATGATGTGCGTCATTCCAAGCCCCAAACACTCTCCTCACTACTTTAGTCAAGACCGTCTGAGGCGCTCCCGCGCGCCCTCCCCTCCCCTCCCTCCCCGCGCTCTCCTCCAGCTCTCTGCCAAAAGTCTCCAGTTGCTGGCAGTGGCTCACACATGCTCTTTTGAGTAAAGTCTGCATTGGAAACTGTCGATGTCATCCTGTCGAACGCGCACTGGGAAACAGTTCGGCTCTGTGTTGTTTTCTCCAGCGCCTCTCCACAGCTACGGTGACGCGGGTGCGGGCATCATCCCGCAGGAATGGCGCGGGCTGCGGTGGGGAGAGGACAGATGATGCAGTCCCTGTACCTTTCTTTATTTTAGCTGCCTCTTTGAAGGGGAAAGGGTTCTCTGTGAACCCTCACAACTCAAATCGAGGGGCATCAGTGATTACACCGATACAAATGCAATGCAAATCATAACCATCACTAGCCCAAGCAGTCTGCCGTATGACATTTAATGAATCCTCCTGACAAAAGCTGTGTGATCGTGGGCAGTACTGCCTCCCTGTTCTCGGCCGTCAACGTTAATGTTTAGGATTCTCTCGAAAGACCTCGTTTTAGTTTGCACTGCTTCATTGCCCAAGTCACATTTATATTAGAAGTCTTAACTCAGTGGGCTGTTATAAATGTTTTTCTTGCATACTTGCAGAAAGGTCTGCAAACCACAAATCACTCCAAGACACAGCCTTGAACATATTTAGGATCCCACAAAGTATACATGTGCCAATGGACAAACTACTTTCAAGATAACTGAGCCTCTGGAAAAAGCACAACCTATAAGAGGTCAAGATGTATATTTGTGCAAGAAAAAGGTTTGAAAAAGAAGCAGGGTGTCCTGGCAATCTACGTGGCATTGCAAGGGATCTACCACCCCACGTTGGCTTAAAGGTGAGAAATTAGAAGGAATACACACAAATCTTGGACCGTAGAGGTACACGTTAATATGGTCAGACAAGTAAGAGAAGGTAGTCATCCCTTGTTTTGAATTTGCCAACAATGTGAATGCCAGGCCTCTGATCCAAGTACCAATCTATGTTCTGTTCCTCTTGTCTGATCTGGGGCCCTTTAGAGTAGAGGGTTAGACTAATGACAGGTGATCTCACTCACACGCCTTTGAACAAAGACAAGTTCCGAAGATAGAGGGCACTGAGCTAAAACCTTTCTACAAGTGTTATTGTTTTTTATCTACTTAATAGTATGGAAACAGGAGGAGTTACACTGGAACAAAACGTAGGTACTACTACAAAGTCAAAGCCAGAAAGCTACTTTCCTGCATGAAATCTCAAGGTCCTAGGATGAATTATTTCTGTGTTTGTGCAAACAAGCCGCCTTGAATGAACATTCCGACACGTCTCGGGTGGGTACTGGACCATGGGTAGTTATGGAAAGTTTGCCCCTGGAATACTGACTATTTGCAGAAATGTAAAAGGGATCAATCCTAGTTAACAAGTGGTATACGTGCCTTTAATCCGGATTCATGGGCTCTCTAGCTAGTGGTCACATACTCCTGAAACTTCACACTAACCCATTCCAATGTATTACTTTGTAGACATTTTATTTTCCTGCCACATTTCCTGTGTGCTTTTAGTAACCACTACAGTTAAAACTCAGACTTTTTTGTATCCTAGTTTGAATGTAATTAGTTGGAGAGTGTGAAGTATAGGTTTAGAAAGGTGGGGGGCGGAGGGTGTGGTAGAGTCGTTATAGGATTCCTCTGCATTATCAGGACCAGAAACAGACTATATTGTGCTGTTGGGTTCCTGAATCTCTAACAACTATGGTAAACAAATGCATTCCAGGCCCCTACCCAACAAAAGTACGTCTCAAAAAGCAGAACTAAAAATAAGGTGGAGGATTACCGTGGGGTCACTGAAATAATCATCAGCAAAAGAAATAGCGAACATAAAAAAGGAACTGTCAACCAAAAACACCACAAGAAGCAAACACAGACTCCATGATCAGCAAGGAGCTCAAAACATCCGAGGACCGTGTGGCAGAAGAGCAGCCGGTAAGCAATAGGTGAGCAACACAAATCATTAAAGGAAATATAGGTTACTGTATTTAAATACAATTATCAATAACAGCGCCACATTTTATTATAACATGTTATAAGCTCCTTTGTTATAGGTGTGCGAGGGGAGGCACTGGAAACACCAGACTTCACATTTAAATAAAAAAAAAATCATCACCAAGTAAATCAAGACTGCTCAGCTCCCTCTCAAAAAAGTAAGACCAATTCCTCCAGAAGCACCAAGTAAATCAAGACTGCTCAGCTCCCTCTCAAAAAAGTAAGACCAATTCCTCCAGAAGCACCAAGTAAATCAAGACTGCTCAGCTCCCTCTCAAAAAAGTAAGAGTAATTCCTCCAGAAGACCATATTGGAACGACTTACAAGCCCTTGTCCTCTCCTGCCTAGTTGGAGGCAAAGTTCTGCTCAACAACCTCTGAAATACAAACAACCTCTGAAATGCCATCTTGGTACTCCGGGGAAAGGCATCTTACACACAGTTGAACATCTCATGTGTTTAGTGTGGAGGTAATGTGATCACATTTCCATGAAGGAGCTACAATGACTTACCCCTTGTAACCAAAATCCTCTGTAAAACCAGCTGGATGACCTTAAATGCCATTAGAAACGAGAATCAAATCAACTAACCTACTAAGACTTACTGCTCCATGCAAGGAACAGAGGATCCCAGAAGCCTGGAAACAAAAAAGGAGCAAGGGAAAAAAAAGAAAAAGAATAAAAAAAAACACACAGCAACACAAAACAGCCCTTTTTAAACTACACAAGCAAGAACCTCAAACAGGAGAAACACCCAATCCCTACCGCTATTTACAAAGAAACGGACAATGGATATTTTCAAGTAGCACTACCTTGACACACTGGAACGTCAATGCCGTCCGCCCCAGTGTCAGCTATATTGGACCCTGTGTTCTCGTCCTTTTTCAGTGCTCGGGTTCTCCCTAGGTAGGTTCAGGCTCTGTAGGTACCATTACTTACATACCAGTAGGATATATTATCAGAATAGCTCTTGTGCAGCCGGACCATCAAATCGTGGAATTCTGATAAGGAACTGTACTTTCAATTTCTCAAAACGTTTGCCGTTATCTGCCCTAAACCTTCCATAGATGATTTAGAGCTGGTCAGTCCCCCCCTCCCCCTTAGCTGCTCCTATCAAGAGTTTCAGGTTACCCGAACCTAAATATCTAATTTTAAACCTCAACTTTAGTGACCACCAATGACATCTTTGGTGTAATATGGGGCAGTAGAGTTCCTAAATTGGTCTTCCAAGCTGTCAATTTAGACGGGGTGTCACCTTTAACCCCTTAAAAGAGTTCTTGTCTGGAGAAACCTTTCTATAGTTTTGGGGTGAAGTAGATGCATCCACTGGTAAGGCATGAAGTCCCACATGTAAACTAAAACCAGTGACGACCCTTCGTGTAAGCCAGCAAAGTGGATCATTTTATTTAACAATCACCTCTATATGCAGGTCTCAATTTAAACACAACTTTCTATCCTTCTGAGATTGGTACATTGTGTATTATTAAACAGGATGAATATCAGCATCTGTTATTAACAGTGCATGTGAATGGCAGCAGTGAAATATGAACTCTAAAACAAAATTACCTCTGACACCATAGATCAAGCAACCATTATTCTCTCCCAAAAGATTTTTTAATTATCCTTGGGGTATAATTATATATACTGTCCGATTTTTCACATTTATTTTACAAAACATTCATGCCTGTCGCTAAGAAAACTAGACACAGTTATCTTGCCTTCTCTTAGCTCTTCTCTAGATATGTACACGTAAAACATACAATCAACGCAATGTGCCCAATGATTATTTACAGTGCAAAAAAGCTTTAAAACATACAGTGCGTTATTCACAAAATTAATAATGAATCAAACAATAAAGCTCAGGTACATGTAACATCCTAAAAGATTACATCAGGTGAAGAAGACTGGTCCTGTTTCAATCTATCACCAAGGGATGAAACAAAGGAGTGTTACTGTTTTTCTTATCCTGGAGTTATGTTTTCGTGGCCAAGAGAGAGGTCAAAGATGGAGATTAGAACTCAAGAATAGAGCCCCTTGTCTGGGTTCAATTTTGTCCAATTAAAGGACCCTGTTTCAACTTGGTTCTATTATGGGCCTCTCTTGAGTAGAACCCCCCTCAGCAGTGAAATATGAAGCACCATAGGAAAAAACATTCCTTATTTTTGGACTATTAAAGTTCATAATATTTATCTTAATTATGAACACAATGAGAACATTAGAACAAGTTCAGGGAGAGAAACGAGTGTGATCCCCTTCGAAATGGCTTTATTTACTTTTACACGACAATGAAAAGCTTTGTATGAAAGCTTAACTTAAGGTGGAGTGAAGCCCACAGAGAACCAACAAAGTCAGTCCATCCCCTACGTCTCTCCAGATATTCCTGCGGTCAAACAAAAAGTGGGAGGTAGAACGGAAGATTTCATTGCCAGAGTAGCCCTCCGAGCAGTTTCTCTCTCTGGAATTACACAGGCCCTTTAGGAGCAGGACATGTACATTGCCCCGATAATTCTCTCGAAGGAGTGTAAACCTGGTGCAATCAGGCCGGCTGGCTTTAAAATGCAAAAATACAACTTAACCCATAAGAACCCTGCTGCTGCCCTTCTGGCAAATTAAGCATACAAGTAGGAGCCCCAATAAAGGACTTTGAAGAGCCAGTTCAAGAAAACAAAGAGGTCTCCTGAATGTGTAGTAGACTGGCAGTTTTTCGAGCTAAGGCTAAACTGATGTACTGATGAAGGGCTGCTGGCCCATCTAGCTGTTGACCTTTTCTGCGCAGATGCCTGCCAGTCAGCTTGCAAGCCCAAAGAGTCCATATATATAAACCCATGGTGCCAAGAAGGCATCTCTACTCGCTACCAGAGGAGGGGTGCCCAAAATCAACATAAAGCTTCAATTAGGTGGAGCAATGATTGTGCCTGGCAGGACACTTCCTCTTTGTGTTCATGTGTATTAATTTCAACCCAGTGAAAACCCCTCCCTGCCCATCCTTACCACCTCCTGGCACCCTTTAAATAGGGAGACCAGGTAGGTTTACCGGATCAGGACTAAGGCTGGATGAGAAGATACTCATCTTAGTCTTGACCTCTCCAAGATATAGGTTACACCTTCCTGAAGCCATCATACATTAGCACAATTACATAAAATGTGCTGAAAGACAAATGTCTGAAAGAAGGTCCCACGCTGGAGGAAAAAACCAACAGCATCGAAAACGCCTCCGGAGTCCAAAAGAACTCTAGGATCAGAACAGTAGAGGTTCAGGAGAAGAGAGAGGAGGCTTCAATGGCGCAGGAGGAGAAAAAGGTGCATCCAGGAAGAAAAGCACAGGAAGCTTCATTTAAAAGAATATATTAGTGTAACAGTACTATAAAACCAAAACACAGAGAACAGAGACAACAGAAGAAATGAAAGGTGTTGAACCTGCTGAAAAACACTGGACTGCGCTGTGACGCAGACAAAATATGGCTCATATTCCGCCTATTATTGGAGGCAAGGCAGGAAACGGGAATGAAAGTCGTAACATGATAGCTGGCATGGCATGATGGGTCTACTATAAGATTAATGATGAATCATTCTCCAACTTAGATTGGGAATAGTTGGCAAGATACAATTCATGACCTGGACTACCTTTTACAGAACCTTTTGACAAACATTTGAAAGACTAAGCTACTTTCAGTGCTGCCTTGAGCAAGGTCTGTATCCAGCCTGCCCACCAAGCAAACAGTCCATGGACCGCCATCACCCAAGAGAAGTGACAGCGCCACTTGCAATCCTCAAGCTCCAAGCAGTGTCACCAGAGAAAAAAGAAACCGCAAGACCACGACTCATAGAAAGGAAACCGGTCCGGTGTCTACCAGCTCCATGACCAGGTAAGCAATATGTGAAGCAGTAAACGTTGGCACCGGTCAAACAAACAGGCCAACAGGGCTCCTATGACCCTTTAAGCCAGGTACATTGAGCGGGAGCTTAAAGAAATTCAATACTACTGTGTTAATGTCTTGAATAAAGTTTGTTAAAGGCCAGCTTTATTATATTGTGTTTGGATTCTAACTTTATTAATGTTTCTGATCAACTAGCGATCATGAAGTCAAGTCAAAAATTTGTATAGCGCACTACTCATCCAGAGGGTCTCAAGGCGCTTGAAAGGGGGGGGGGTGTTCGTTACTTATCAAATAGCCAAGTTTTGAGTTGTTTTCTGAAGGAGAGGTGGTTCTGTGTAAGGCGGAGGTGGGAGGGGAGAGAGTTCCAGGTTTTGGCCGCTAAGTAGGAGAAGGAGCTTCCTCCCATGGTGGCTCTTCGGATGCGTGGAATCGTGGCGAGGGCTAGATTGGACGATCGTAGTTGGCGGGTGGGGGTGTAAAAGGTCAGGCGCGTGTTGAGGTATTTTGGTCCCAGGTCGTGGAGGGCTTCGTGTGCGTGGGTGAGGAGACGGAACGTTATTCTCTTGTTGACTGGGAGCCAGTGAAGGTCTCTCAGGTGACCGCATATGTGATTGTGGCGGGGTATGTCTAGGATGAGTCGGGCGGAGGCGTTCTGAATGCGTTGGAGTTTATTCTGTAATTTGGCTGTGGTTCCGGCGTAGAGAGTGTTTCCGTAGTCCAGTCGGCTTGTGACAAGAGCTTGGGTGACCGTCTTTCTTGTTTCGGTGGGGATCCAGCGGAAGAGGGGAGAGGGGTTGGCCTAACGGCTAAGGCGCTCGACCTCGGACCTGGGGATCTGGGTTAGAGTCTCGGTAACGACGCCAAAAAAAAACCCCCTGTGATTCTGGGCAAATCACTTAATCTCCCCGTGCCTAAAAAAAAAAATGAAAGTGTGTCCTCATGTAACGTAACTGGTGCTATGTAAAGCGCTCTGATAACTGATTCGGTTCGGTTCTAGTTCGCGCTATATAAAACTCTGCAAAAAAAAATAAAAAAAAAAAAAAATAAAAAAAAAAAATCGATCTTTCTGAGCATACGTAAGATGTTAAAGCATGATGATGAGACGGCGTTGACTTGTCTGGTCATCGAGAGGGAGGAGTCTAGAATGAATCCCAGGTTGCGAGCATGGTCCGTTGGTTTGGGTGCGCTGCCCAGGGCCGGTGGCCACCATGAGTCGTCCCATGCGGAGGGGGATGATCCTAGGATGAGGACTTCCGTCTTGTCAGAATTCAGTTTTAAGCGGCTGTTCTTCATCCATTCGGCAATGTCTTTCATCCCTTCGTGTAGGTTAGTTTTAGCTGTGTTTGGGTCTTTGGTGAGGGAGAGGATCAGCTGGGTGTCGTCGGCGTAGGAGATGATGTTGAGGTTGTGCTGGCGTGCGATGGATGCGAGGGGGCTCAAGTAGACGTTGAAGAGGGTGAGGCTGAGCGATGATCCTTGTGGTACGCCGCAGATGACTTCGGTGGCCTCTGACCTGAAAGGGGGAGGCGGACTATCTGGGTTCTTCCAGCGAGAAACGAGATGATCCAGTCCAGTGCTTTTCCTTGTATCCCGACGTTTGAGGCGTTGTACAAGGGTACTATGACAGACCGTGTCAAACGCTGCGGAGAGGTCCAGGAGGATGAGGGCAGCTGTTTCCCCGTTGTCGAGAAGTGTTCGGATGTCGTCTGTAGCTGCGATAAGGGCGGTCTCGGTGCTGTGTTTGGCTCAGAAGCCGGACTGTGAGGGGTCGAGGGAGCCGTTAGATTCGAGGAAGGCTGCGAGCTGATTGTTGACGGTCTTCTCTATGACCTTGGCAGGGAAAGGGAGGAGCGAGAGGGGGCGGTAGTTCTTAATTTCAGTCGGGTCTGCTGTGGGTTTCTTCAGTAGAGCACCGAGTTCGGCATGTTTCCAGCTTTCTGGGAAGATAGCGGTGTTGAGGGAGCAGTTGATGATATCTCGGAGATGGGGTGCGATGATGGAGTCGCCTTGTTGAAAATGTGGTGGGGGCATGGGTCGGTTGGTGATCCGGAGTGTATGGAGTTCATCAAGCGGATGGTGTCTTCAGTGCTGATTGGGTCCCAGGCGCCAAGGGTGGTGGTGGTGGGGGGCTTCAGTTCGGTGGTGGTGAGGGGGGTGGTCTGGTCGCCAAAGCTGTTATGTATGTCAGCGATTTTGCTGTGGAAGAATGAGGCTAGAGAGTTGCAGAGGTCTCGAGAGGGAGTGATGTCGTTAGAGCCGGCGCTGGGATTGGTTAGCTCTTTGACGAGGCTGAAGAGTTCCTTGCTGTTGTGGGCTTTGTTGTCGAGTCGATCCTTGAATGCTAATTTCTTGGTGGATCGGATCAGCTGGTGGTGTTTGCGGGTGGCGTCCTTGAGGGTGGTCATCTTGTCTGTGGTTGGGTTTTTTCGCCAGGCTCTCGAGGGTGCGGCTGTTCTTTTTAGAGTTCTTGAGGTCGTCATTGAACCAGGAGGCTTTTTTGCTACCTGGTTTGTTGTGATGGTTTTTCAAAGGTGCTTATTCGTCGGCGCAGTGGGTGATCCATTGTGCGAGATTAATGGCTGCTTGGTTTGGGTCCGATGGTTTGGTGGGAAGGTTTTGGTTTAGCGATGTGGTGAGCTGGTCGGTGGTAATTTTGTTCCAGTTTCTGCGTGGGACTTGTTGTGGGTGGTGGTGGGTTGTGGTCTTTCTGAAGTTGAAGTGGATGCAGCTGTGGTCCGTCCAGTGGAGTCCTGTGGCGTGAATGAAGGAGATATGTTTGCTGGAGGAGAAGATTGGGTCGAGCGTGTGTCCGGCGTGGTGGGTGGGGGTGTTTACCAGTTGTAGAGTCCGAGATTGGCGAGGTTATCCAGCAGGGTGGTGGTGTTGCTGTCGTTATTCTTTTCCAGGTGGAAGTTGAGGTCCCCTAGGAGAATGTAGTCCTCGGAGGGGAGGGCGTGTGGGCTGATAAAGTCAGTGATCTCTTCGCTGAATTGTGTGCGGGGTCCTGGTGGTCTGTAGATGAGGGTGCCTCTTAGTGTGGTCTTGGGGTCGGTGTGTATCTGGAAGTGGAGGTGTCGTCGGAGCTGGTCGTGATGCGGATGGTGTTCTTGTGGACGATGGCGATGCCTCCTCCTGTTCGGTTGATGCGGTCCTTTCGGATGATCTTGTAGCCATCCGGGATGGCTATGGCGTTGTCGGACGCTGATGCGGTATTCATCCAGGTTTCTGTAAGAAAGGCGACGTCCGGCGTTGTGGTGTCCAGTAGGTTCCATAGTTCAATGGCGTGTCTGTGGACCGAGCGGGTGTTAAGCAGGATGCATTTCAGGTGGTTATTGTCGGAGTTCTGTTTGGCGTTAGTGGGCGTAGTGTAGGTCTTGATGCAGCAGAACTTGCAGGATTGGCAGGTGAAGGGTCCATGGGTGCGTCCTGGGGCGGCTTGGTGGCAGTCGGCCGGTGTTGAGTGCAGAGAGGGTTGCGGCGTCGTAAGTTAGGCGGGAGGAGTTGGTTTGGCGGGGGCCAGGGGGTCTGGCGCTGGGCGCGGACGGGCTTACCTTTGGCGCGCCTTCGGCGCGCATGGGGCGCGACCGCTGCGCGTGAACGCTTCGCTTGCGTGCATCGGTCATAAATGGATCGTGGAGGGGGTGGAGCAAGGGAGGAGCAGCTGGGAGGTGGGAGCAGGGTTACGAGGTCTGGGGATGCCGGAGGGCTACTGGAGAGGGGCCGTGGGGGAGCAGGAGAGGCCCAACAAATGGCACGAAAACAATGCAGGACGGGATCCGGGGGCACAATCTGGCACAGACACCCAAAGCGGCGATACCAGGCAAAGCGGAGCAATATTATGTAATTAAATGGGCAAATCAAAACAACTTATTTGCAATGGCAGGCGCAGCAATGAGCACAATATTATATGACGAAATAGGCAAATCAAAACAACTTATTTGCAATAGCAGGCGCAGCAATGAGCACAACGATACCAGGCAGCCCAGGAGGGAGCAATGTGGACACCAGGCAGCCACGAACACCAGGCGGCTCAGGAGCGAGGTGGAGCGACCGGTTCTGACCAGGTCAGGACGGTCACAGCTCCTTGATGCACGTTCCTTTCCTTATGCGTTTCATATAATGAACATTATAGCAGGAGTTCTAATTGGTCTTTGATGTATGTATGAATGTATGTATGTTTATGGTAGTTCTATAGTGGCAACCTAGCCAAAAGTAGCAAGAGCACTGTATATGGTCAAACAAGCAGAAAGTCAACAAGTGTTTTGCGAGGTAGCTGGGGTATGAACAGTTGATTCAGTGTGATGTAGTGCTCTCTAAAGTAGTGACTCTTCAACTGCTTACTACATCGGAGCAGCTTTGATTCATACAAAAGAGAAAGGTAACCTTAAACACTTGATTTCGTAGACATAGGGTTAACGATCATTTTAGTGATCACAAAAAGTATATTCAAGTCAAATTTGTGCACCTATTGTTACTTTGTATTTATTGTTGATACTCTGTTTTCATTATATTTTATGCAGTTTGGTTGACCGGTAATTAAATATAGACTTAAAAAGGTATTAAGATTTTTCCTTTAACAAAAAACAATTTTAGCGTAACAATTCACCTTTGTTGTGATTGAGAATAGATGGAGGAGAAGTTATTACAGTCTTCACACTAACTCATGATCTAGGCCTAGACTGCTTTGCCCAACAACTAGGGGACTAAGGATTCTCAGGGTCCGCAGCTTCTCATCTCAGACCAGATTCACAACATTCTGATCAGAAGGGAAAACATGCAATATCGCATTTGATATTGCTAGGTGACCCCTACAACTTCACAGATCTAGGGAAAAGCCTCACACTGGGAAACTGAATCCTAGATACACAAAACCGATTACAAGTTAGACCACTACCGCCCCCCCACTCCAAAATCCAGGAAACCCCCAAAAGCCAGGCATGGTCCCCAAAACTAGGTAAACCTCGGACAAAAGTAACAAGCATTTACAATGCAATGGTTTTGCCTTTGTTAAAGTTAGAGCTATTGGCATTGCTCTTGACATTATTTTTATTTATGTTTTTTTAAACATAAATAAATGGCATTGTCATTTACAATGGCAATAGCTTAATCTCTCGCAAATGACACACACAAACACCCACAGAGAGCCCCCCCCCCCACACACACACACACAGAGCCCTGCACCTCTTCTATGTCACATGTAGTGGTAGAGAAGGAAAACTTCTAGGCAACAACGGAAAGTGTGGCCTGTTAGTTCCTTTTGCACAGACAGTCCTGCACTGTGCTTTCATGGTTGGAGTGGCAACACTGAAACAGGCATTAGCAAAGCCAAGAAGTCTGGCTGACAGAATTTAAGTTTTGTCAATGCTGCTTTTATTTTGTCACGGTTTTTGTAAAGCTTTATGTTTGAGGAGTTGCCGAGCCCTCGCCAAAATAAAAAAAACGGTCAAAGGCAACATTATGTTTTGGCCTCACAAGGTTCACTTTGCCATAGCAGGCTCTGGTAGTGAATATTTTGTGGATGAGCTCCTTGTGCAAGGGCAGAATGCCGTCACTCACAGTGATGTTAGCCAATGGGGAACATGGGCTAACCCAGTGATCCATGCTGTGTGCTGTAGAGGGCGGCAGAAAATGTGACTGATTCAACCACACACCAGTGAATCAGGAGGACTAGCCTAAAAGTGAAAGCCCTATAAATAAGTATATTATTATATAATCGAAGTCAAATCAAATGGTCTTGGCTAACGCCTGACCTAAAAAATCAAATTAAATAATAAAATACTATTTTCAAACAATTGGAGTCCAACAGTTCAAACGCAGGCCTATCCCCCTCCCCCTGCCCCTCTGCCAATCATGCACCAAGTGCAAGTTGAATGCAAAGGCAGCCCGTTGTATGTAAATCCTGCAGGACTTCTGCAATCCTACACGGGTGCAGGGATCCCTTTACAGTTGGCAGCACTAGACTGGACTGTGACTTTCGGCGCTATAATGTAAGATCTATGGAAGCACAAACATCCGCAACCCTTTCATTTGTTTTGAGACTTTCAGACTACCTTTTTAGCATAGCGATACTTCTGCACAGAAAGGGACGCAGTTCCGTTGTTACCACTGGAGTCTGTCCACCCCACACCTTGTGCGCAGTCATCCGGACCTTCGGGGGAAAACACCCAGACATAAAACACCGTTTTAAGATGTGAAAATCAGAAGGGCGTAGAATTCATGGTCAGATATAATAAAACATTAAAAGCAACGTTCACTGCAAAGCACCGCAGGAAGGAAGCGCATAACCGGGAGAAACGTGTTCAAAGTGTGTCGGACGAATGTATGACACGAAAATCAGCACTTTGCTGAAAGGTTTTCTGCAGTTAGTTAGGAGCGGGAGAGGGGGCGGGAGAGGGGGCGGGAAAGGCGACCACGCCCACGCCCGTTGTATGTAAATCCTGCAGGACTTCTGCAATCCTACACGGGTGCAGGGATCCCTTTACAGTTGGCAGCACTAGACTGGACTGTGACTCGGCGCTATAATGTAAGATCTATGGAAGCACAAACATCCGCAACCCTTTCATTTGTTTTGATACTTTCAGACTACCTTTTTAGCATAGCGATACTTCTGCACAGAAAGGGACGCAGTTCCGTTGTTACCACTGGAGTCTGTCCACCCCACACCTTGTGCGCAGTCATCCGGACCTTCGGGGGAAAACACCCAGACATAAAACCCCGTTTTAAGATGTGAAAATCAGAAGGGCGTAGAATTCATTGTCAGATATAATAAAACATTAAAAGCAACGTTCACTGCAAAGCACCGCAGGAAGGAAGCGCATAACCGGGAGAAATGTGTTCAAAGTGTGTCGGACGAATGTATGACACGAAAATCAGCTCTTTGCTGAAAGGTTTTCTGCAGTTAGTTAGGAGCGGGAGAGGGGGCGGGAAAGTCGACCACGCCCACGCGAGCAGGAAGGCGGGTGCCGGCTCAATGCCGGACCAGATTCGGGGGCGTTCCCGAGGGCTTTCGGCTGACGTAGCGTGACGTAGCCAAAAGGGAAAAATTCTCGGGAACGCCCCCGAATCTGGTCCGAGATTGACGGACAGAGCCTTCTCCCAATGGCTAGCCTCCATTTATGGAGCTAGCCAATGGGAGGAGAGGGCGGATACCCGACCCCACAGAGAAAAACATAAGATTTTGCTAGCGCATGCGTACTTCGTACGCATTGGCTAGGCAAAACCTAAAAAGTAGGCCATTCAACCGAAGCAGTGTCCTTTTTTGTAGGGTTGTAAAGACCAACAAATCGCCTTCTGGTCCACTGGGAAACTTAAAAATAAAATAATAATAAATAAAGAGCAGCAACCCAGGTCTTCCTTGCAGTTAATAATCTACTATGATTAATGAAACTTGGCTAAGGGGCTCAACCATTCAAGCGTCTTAGCCAGATATAGATGTGGGATTCTGGTTGTTGTGCTACTAAAAAGGAATGTTGCATGTATTAGGTTTTACATGCACTTCCTGGTGCAGTGCATTAAGTGACCAGCACTGTCAAGATGAGATAACCTAATGAGATGTGAAATCTACCATGTTAAACTGCTGAAGTTAGTGCACACATTACCAGGCTGCACCGCTCAACTCAAGGACTTGGCGATGCTTCCAGGGCATAGCTGCCACCAGCCTCCACGTCAACAATTCCAGATTCTTTTAACGCCTTTTCCAGCCCATGCTGTAGTTTTACAACTGAAAATCGAAGAACCCAGAATGCAAATTGATGTTTGTCAAAAAGCTCGAACTTCGTGAAGTTCCACACTCCCCATCCCCAAGGATTATACTTTGTTGGGGTTGGGTTGGGAGGGGTCTTTCTCTCTCTCTTTACATGTTGTTACCGATGTTTTTTTCTCGATGATACACGTTCGGCACTGTAAAACAAGAGCTAGTGCTATATCTTGGGCATAGTTTCGCACCAAAGCCCACGTGCAAACCTATGAACAGCTTTAAGCGTCATCATGAGTATCCTTGTACGTGTTTAATGTATGCGCATGCTAACTATATATACACACTTGTGCAGATTGAAAAACTTACATTAAAAAAAAAAAATGAGCATGAAAAAAAAGCCAGAACTGACTGAAGGTGTCACGGTGCCTCTTGTAGCCTATTACATGGATGCACCAGCATAGCTAACAACATCCTGCTAACATGTACACTACATATGCCATGTTGCAGAGTTGTACAACGGTTTTTAATATGGACACAATTCGTCTCAGGTTTCGGTCATAGGCAGACATCTTTGGGGAAGTGGTCGAGGGGACGGATGGACTACAGGTGAACAGCGAGGGATATTGTGCTGGGGTTTGGCAGGTTTACATACGTAAGGAGGAGAAACATGGAAAGGCAACCACGCACCTAGGCACGATCGTGTCATGGTAGAGCACAACGGGATCAGGGGAACGTGCTGCAGACGGTACCGGCTGTAAAATAACCTTCTCTTTCATTGCACGCAGCAAAAAGCGATAATGCGATTCCTGGAGTCCACGCGACCCCACACTTTCATTATCTGGACTTTATTGGCAGGATTTACCCTCCTTTGATTATGCGTGAAGTGAGTCGGGAGGTGTCAAAGAGGCTCGCGAGCGTCCCTCCCTCAGTGACCTTCAATTATGAGGTTCCGGGTGAATGAAAAGTCAATGTTGCGAGATTAAAGTTATTTTTAATGTAAAAGGCTGGTTTATAGACACTGTGAGCCCAATTCATGAAACGTTCGCACAGAAAGATCTTCGACATGACGTACCTTTCCTGCATTTTCGGGAATAAGCCGGGAAAACTGAGCCAGGGCAGGTTTACAGGCGTACTCATGGAAAGGTCATGTGGCTTTTTATACAGGCTCCTATTCCAGCTGCAACAAAGTGCTCCACAGCGAAGAACTCCGTGCAGCACCAATAACAATCCCTGTGCAAATGCACTTGTGGGTACGCTTTTGCCCACCTCGTGGAGACACCCCTTTCCCTGCACCCACAGCACATCTGAGGGTGATCCATTCCCCTTCTCACCCTGGCAGGAGATTTACGCCACCCCTGGCTGGAATAAATGTACAACCATTTACAGAGTGAAAAGGGATACCTCACATTTGGGAATGTCCTGAAACAGTGTTGCCATTCCCAAACTTTTAAGGCACATCACAACTTGTGTGACCCCCATCTCACCCCAGGAGTGGTATTTTTGTCTGCAGCATAGTCCACATCCGTAAATGCAAGACACCCGCCAAAAAGAGTACTTCTCGTTTGTAAACATAGGGCTACAACCTAATTTATGTATATGAGCGGGCCCCTATGTCTATCGACCCTCTGTTGCTCCATGGTTTTCACACTGTTACAGGCGACTAAGTAAAGCGATTTTTACACGCTGTGAAAAGTCTCACCATCAGGAAGTCGGCTCCCAAGGAAACATGAAAACATGCCGAGACAGCCTTCCTTGGATAAAGTTCTGGCATATTGACTGGGGACATGGAGTTGAGGTGAGAAAATTCATGCTCGGACCCAGCCACCTCCCACAATCCCAGGGGACAAGTTATGTCACATACACACTAATCAACTACAATTTTCCATGCTAATTAAAATGTCTTCACTAATGAGGGGTAGGGCATTTGATGTATTTGTTAGATACCGTGTTCCGGATAAACGGGGACGGCTACATCTAACAGCAGTATTTCCTAAAAGGATTACTATAAAAAATACCTACTGACTTGCTCTGGTCATCTCTTCTGGGTTTAGTGTAGAACTCCAATACCCTCTAAAAATTCCCCAACTTCAAGTTTAGATAATAGTAGCCCTTTATACAACCAGAGCGCTGAAAGCCCTGAACCTGAAATATGGTAGCGAATCGTGCATACTTCGTATGTACCACACTGATGCAACCAGTCCTACCGAAAGGAGCAGAAGGAAAAGTTATTTGTGTCGGCGGGGGGGGATCCCTAGCTTTTCAGCTACGCAAAAAGGATGAAAACCCACAACTCTGCAAAACCGCATTTGCAAAGGCAAGTGTACATGCATTTATTGGAAGTAAAAAGAAAAGCCGACCTCCATACTTTCTGGTGCATAGTAGAAGTGGTTTCTCCACCCTGCTGAAAACAAACCTGGTTGCCATCTGGACAATCAGCTAGATTAAGTCCAGTGGAGGGGTTTGCACTGAAGTCTAGAATTACGTAGATAACAGTCAGTCGTGGGATATTTTAGGATAGATGCATTACTGGAATACATCTAGGATTCTTAGATTTCGAACTTTCAAATCACTGTGTGCACTAGTCTCCAAATGGAAGGGCTATGCACATGGCAGGAAAGATACCTGCTTTCAACAGGAGCTCTTCTAAAAACTGAACAAGCATTTACAATGCAATGGTTTCACCTTTGGAAAAGTTAGAGCTATTGGCATTGTAAATGACAAAATTTGTATTTATGTGTTGGTTTTGAAAACAGGTAAATAAATGGCATTGTCATTTACATTGCCATTAGCCTCTGCAGTCACTCTGCAGTCCCTTGAACTCCATAGCACACCCCAGTCACTCTGCACTCCCTAGCCACTCTGCACTCCCTAGTCACTCTGCACTCCCTAGTCACTCTGCACTCCCTAGTCACTCTGCACTCCCTAGTCACTCTGCACTCCCTAGGCACTCTGCACTCCCTAGGCACTCTGCACTCCCTAGGCACTCTGCACTCCCTAGGCACTCTGCACTCCCTAGGCACTCTGCACTCCCTAGCACTCCCTAGTCACTCTGCACTCCCTAGCACTCCCTAGTCACTCTGCACTCCCTAGTCACTCTGCACTCCCTAGCACTCCCTAGTCACTCTGCACTCCCTAGCACTCCCTAGTCACTCTGCACTCCCTAGCACTGCCTAGTCACTCTGCACTCCCTAGCACTCCCTAGTCCCTCTGCACTCCCTAGCACTGCCAAGTCACTCTGCACTCCCTAGCACTGCCAAGTCACTCAGCACTCCCTAGCACTCCCTAGTCACTCTGCACTCCCTAGCACTCCCTAGTCACTCTGCACTCCCTAGCACTCCCTAGTCACTCTGCACTCCCTAGCACTCCCTAGGCACTCTGCACTCCCTAGGCACTCTGCACTCCCTAGGCACTCTGCACTCCCTAGGCACTCTGCACTCCCTAGGCACTCTGCACTCCCTAGCACTCCCTAGTCACTCTGCACTCCCTAGCACTCCCTAGTCACTCTGCACTCCCTAGTCACTCTGCACTCCCTAGCACTCCCTAGTCACTCTGCACTCCCTAGCACTCCCTAGTCACTCTGCACTCCCTAGCACTGCCTAGTCACTCTGCACTCCCTAGCACTCCCTAGTCCCTCTGCACTCCCTAGCACTGCCAAGTCACTCTGCACTCCCTAGCACTGCCAAGTCACTCAGCACTCCCTAGCACTCCCTAGTCACTCTGCACTCCCTAGCACTCCCTAGTCACTCTGCACTCCCTAGCACTCCCTAGTCACTCTGCACTCCCTAGCACTCCCTAGTCACTCTGCACTCCCTAGTCACTCTGCACTCCCTAGCACTCCCTAGTCACTCTGCACTCCCTAGTCACTCTGCACTCCCTAGTCACTCTGCACTCCCTAGGCACTCTGCACTCCCTAGGCACTCTGCACTCCCTAGGCACTCTGCACTCCCTAGGCACTCTGCACTCCCTAGGCACTCCCTAGCACTCCCTAGTCACTCTGCACTCCCTAGTCACTCTGCACTCCCTAGTCACTCTGCACTCCCTAGTCACTCTGCACTCCCTAGTCACTCCCTAGTCACTCTGCACTCCCTAGTCACTCTGCACTCCCTAGTCACTCTGCACTCCCTAGTCACTCTGCACTCCCTAGTCACTCTGCACTCCCTAGTCACTCTGCACTCCCTAGCAGTCCCTAGTCACTCTGCACTCCCTAGTCACTCTGTACTCCCTAGCACTCCCTAGTCACTCTGCACTCCCTAGCACTCCCTAGTCACTCTGCACCCCCTAGTCACTCTGCACTCCCTAGTCACTCCCTAGTCACTCTGCACTCCCTAGTCACTCTGCACTCCCTAGTCACTCTGCACTCCCTAGGCACTCTGCACTCCCTAGCACTCCCTAGGCACTCTGCACTCCCTAGCACTCCCTAGTCACTCTGCACTCCCTAGCACTCCCTAGTCACTCTGCACTCCCTAGTCACTCTGCACTCCCTAGCACTCCCTAGTCACTCTGCACTCCCTAGGCACTCCCTAGCACTCCCTAGTCACTCTGCACTCCCTAGTCACTCTGCACTCCCTACTCTGCACTCCCTAGCACTCCCTAGTCACTCTGCACTCCCTAGTCACTCTGCACTCCCTAGCACTCCCTAGGCACTCTGCACTCCCTAGGCACTCCCTAGTCACTCTGCACTCCCTAGTCACTCTGCACTCCCTAGCACTCCCTAGTCACTCTGCACTCCCTAGCACTCCCTAGTCACTCTGCACTCCCTAGCACTCCCTAGCACTCTGCACTCCCTAGTCACTCTGCACTTCCTAGTCACTCTGTACTCCCTAGCACTCCCTAGTCCCTCTGCACTCCCTAGCACTGCCTAGTCACTCTGCACTCCCTAGCACTCCCTAGTCACTCTGCACTCCCTAGTCACTCTGCACTCCCTAGCACTCCCTAGTCACTCCGCACTCCCTCGTCACTCTGCACTCCCTCGTCACTCTGCACTCCCTAGTCACTCTGCACTCCCTAGCACTCCCTAGTCACTCTGCACTCCCTAGCACTCCCTAGTCACTCTGCACTCCCTAGCACTCCCTAGTCACTCTGCACTCCCTAGCACTGCCTAGTCACTCTGCACTCCCTAGCACTGCCAAGTCCCTCTGCACTCCCTAGCACTGCCAAGTCACTCTGCACTCCCTAGCACTGCCAAGTCACTCTGCACTCCCTAGCACTCCCTAGTCACTCTGCACTCCCTAGCACTCCCTAGTCACTCTGCACTCCCTAGCACTCCCTAGTCACTCTGCACTCCCTAGCACTCCCTAGTCACTCTGCACTCCCTAGCACTCCCTAGTCACTCCCTAGTCACTCTGCACTCCCTAGGCACTCCCTAGCACTCCCTAGTCACTCTGCACTCCCTAGTCACTCTGCACTCCCTAGTCACTCTGCACTCACTACTCTGCACTCCCTAGCACTCCCTAGTCACTCTGCACTCCCTAGTCACTCTGCACTCCCTAGCACTCCCTAGGCACTCTGCACTCCCTAGGCACTCCCTAGTCACTCTGCACTCCCTAGCACTCCCTAGGCACTCTGCACTCACTACTCTGCACTCCCTAGCACTCCCTAGTCACTCTGCACTCCCTAGCACTCTGCACTCCCTAGCACTGCCTAGTCACTCTGCACTCCCTAGCACTCCCTAGTCACTCTGCACTCCCTAGCACTGCCAAGTCAATCTGCACTCCCTAGCACTCCATAGTCACTCTGCACTCCCTAGTCACTCTGCACTCCCTAGTCACTCTGCACTCCCTAGCAGTCCCTAGTCACTCTGCACTCCCTAGTCACTCTGTACTCCCTAGCACTCCCTAGTCACTCTGCACTCCCTAGTCACTCTGCACTCCCTAGTCACTCTGCACTCCCTAGTCACTCCCTAGTCACTCTGCACTCCCTAGTCACTCTGCACTCCCTAGCACTCCCTAGTCACTCTGCACTCCCTAGGCACTCTGCACTCCCTAGCACTCCCTAGGCACTCTGCACTCCCTAGCACTCCCTAGTCACTCTGCACTCCCTAGTCACTCTGCACTCCCTAGTCACTCTGCACTCATTACTCTGCACTCCCTAGTCACTCTGCACTCCCTAGCACTCCCTAGCACTCTGCACTCCCTAGTCACTCTGCACTTCCTAGTCACTCTGTACTCCCTAGCACTCCCTAGTCACTCTGCACTCCCTAGCACTCCCTAGTCACTCTGCACTCCCTAGCACTCCCTAGTCACTCTGCACTCCCTAGCACTGCCTAGTCACTCTGCACTCCCTAGCACTCCCTAGTCACTCTGCACTCCCTAGTCACTCTGCACTCCCTAGCACTCCCTAGTCACTCTGCACTCCCTAGTCACTCTGCACTCCCTAGCACTCCCTAGTCACTCTGCACTCCCTAGTCACTCTGCACTCCCTAGTCACTCTGCACTCCCTAGTCACTCTGCACTCCCTAGTCACTCTGCACTCCCTAGTCACTCTGCACTCCCTAGTCACTCTGCACTCCCTAGTCACTCTGCACTCCCTAGTCACTCTGCACTCCCTAGTCACTCTGCACTCCCTAGTCACTCTGCACTCCCTACTCTGCACTCCCTACTCTGCACTCACTACTCTGCACTCACTACTCTGCACTCACTACTCTGCACTCACTACTCTGCACTCCCTAGCACTCCCTAGTCACTCTGCACTCCCTAGTCACTCTGCACTCCCTAGTCACTCTGCACTCCCTAGCACTCCCTAGTCACTCTGCACTCCCTAGTCACTCTGCACTCCCTAGCACTGCCTAGTCACTCTGCACTCCCTAGCACTGCCTAGTCACTCTGCACTCCCTAGTCACTCTGCACTCCCTAGTCACTCTGCACTCCCTAGTCACTCTGCACTCCCTAGTCACTCTGCACTCCCTAGTCACTCTGCACTCCCTAGCACTCCCTAGTCACTCTGCACTCCCTAGCACTCCCTAGTCACTCTGCACTCCCTAGTCACTCTGCACTCCCTAGCACTGCCTAGTCACTCTGCACTCCCTAGCACTCCCTAGTCACTCTGCACTCCCTAGTCACTCTGCACTCCCTAGCACTCCCTAGTCACTCTGCACTCCCTAGTCACTCTGCACTCCCTAGCACTCCCTAGTCACTCTGCACTCCCTAGTCACTCTGCACTCCCTAGTCACTCTGCACTCCCTAGCAGTCCCTAGTCACTCTGCACTCCCTAGTCACTCTGCACTCCCTAGTCACTCTGCACTCCCTAGTCACTCTGCACTCCCTAGTCACTCTGCACTCCCTAGTCACTCTGCACTCCCTAGTCACTCTGCACTCCCTAGTCACTCTGCACTCCCTAGCACTCCCTAGTCACTCTGCACTCCCTAGCACTGCCAAGTCAATCTGCACTCCCTAGCACTCCCTAGTCACTCTGCACTCCCTAGTCACTCTGCACTCCCTAGTCACTCTGCACTCCCTAGTCACTCTGCACTCCCTAGTCACTCTGCACTCCCTAGTCACTCTGCACTCCCTAGTCACTCTGCACTCCCTAGTCACTCTGCACTCCCTAGTCACTCTGCACTCCCTAGTCACTCTGCACTCCCTAGTCACTCTGCACTCACTACTCTGCACTCACTACTCTGCACTCCCTAGTCACTCTGCACTCCCTAGCACTCCCTAGCACTCTGCACTCCCTAGTCACTCTGCACTCCCTAGTCACTCTGCACTCCCTAGCACTCCCTAGTCACTCTGCACTCCCTAGCACTCTGCAGTCACTCTGCACTCCCTAGCACTCTACAGTCACTCTGCACCCCCTAGCACTCCCTAGCACTCTGCAGTCACTCTGCAAACCCTAGCACCCCCTAGCACTCTGTAGTCACTCTGCAGTCCCTAGCCACTCTGCACTCCCTAGCACTCCCTAGTCACTCTGCACCCCCTAGTCACTCTGCACTCCCTAGTCACTCCCTAGTCACTCTGCACTCCCTAGTCACTCTGCACTCCCTAGCACTCCCTAGTCACTCTGCACTCCCTAGTCACTCTGCAAAGTAAGCTTTAAATCACTTACACCTACAATGCACAAAAAAAAACCAGGCGTTTAAGCACACCTACAAGCATTCAGCAACCAGGGTGGGAACCAAATGATGAAACATGTCAGCAACTAGGCTGGTGAGTGAGGGTTTAATAATAATTAACCCCTCCCCCCACATGGTCTTGAGCTAGAGACCCTTAATGATCCTTGGTGAGGTAGGTAGCGAACTCTTTTTGTCTTTTATTGAATTAATTTAGGGAAAACTGACGTTTCTCTCTCTCTCATGTTTATTATGGAGATGAATGAGTCCACAGTCCCATTATGTCGACGCATACTAAAGGTATTCAACAATCCAAAGGTTTTCTTCTCTGCCATCACGGATGATCTACCTCTCCTCGCCACATCCGTGATGATTTGTAGCACATAAGTCTTATCACATATGGTATTGATGGTAATTTATTAGAATACACGTCAGTATTGAAATTAGGCAGCAAATAAAACACATGGACTAACGGTCTACAAGTAACACAAATAGAGTGCGAATACATCCAATCCGGAGCAATCTCAGATTTTCACCAGCGCCTAGAAGGAGCCTGTTGTCGGTTAGGCGCTTTTATCCAAGAAAGATAAAATAATGAAACAGAAAATAAATACTTGCAAATTCAGGGACAGCTACCGAGTCTTCGCTCTACTGCCAACAAACAGCAAGTAGTGCCTGTCTTTTAACAAGAGAACAGGAAAATGAAACCTTAAAGCGATGGGGGCAGTAGTAAAGAATACATACCAGTCTTGAAAAGGTATGTGCACTCCTGACGACCACCTGGCATGCCACAGAGGGAACGGTGCCGGTCCTTTCAGTAGTCAGCCGAACACCGGTTTAAGAACACGGCTAGTGACGTCATTCCGTTGGACATTTTCTAAAAGTGACTTGGATTTGAACGGCAGAAACGCGCGCCACATTTGCACTAGAGTCTCTAGACAATACAATTAAGTACACCTTAGAACAGAAGGGTCCGGTAAAACCAGGGGAGTAGGTTCCGTTGGTGAAGCAGGTGCAGTGGCACCGGGGCTTAGAATCCTGTACTCCGGTCATTGTAGTGTCAAGTCAAGTCAAACCACTTTATTCGATTAATTAAAATCATAAAAGTATGCTATACATATACAGAACGGTTAAAAATATTGTTAAAATATGTTATACACAGTACAAAAACGTTTAAAAACCATCACAATCAATTCCATGATTAAAAAAAAACAATTAAACGCTATACATAAACATTTTTTTAAGGGGATTGAGTTACTTGTGCAGCTTCCTGTTTAATCCTCCCGTTTCTAACCGACGCTGCAAGGAAACTGGCAACACAAAACATGATTACAGGGGATTCCAAAAGTTGTAAAAACAGTAAAGCAGGTTTACACTGGATAAAATTTATCTTTTTCAGTAACGGAAGAATAAACCTTTTCCTGGCCTCATGGTAGAAAGGACAAAATATCATAAAGTGCAGAGTGTCTTGGGTGGAAAAATCATCGCATTTACACGGAGCAGCGTCCTCGAGCCTACTCCAAACCTGCAAGTCCCCAAATACCATATGTATTTGATTAAACCGGAACTTTGTCAACAGCCATCTATGAAAAGGGTTAGTCACTAAGGACAAATACGGTGGCATTGCTGATGACAAAGTAACCAGTACATGGCCCCTGACCGGTGGTTTACGCAGTTCTACTACTTCCCGTTCTGCCTCCATTAGCATGGTAAGATTAGTTTTTACCCACGCTAAATCAGACTTACATAAGGATTCTGGATTGGAAAAGATCTCAGGGCGCCCCATATACACAGATAGTAATTTAATGTAGGACAGCCACTGAATTTCTTTCATGTTGTCTAAGATAATACAATCCTTTAGAATCTTATGATTTAGAGAGAGATTCAGATTTAACCAAATTTTGATTCATAACAGGATCGGGGCCATTTTGATTAAGTCTGTTATGTATCCTATCCCCAACTCAAGATGAACAGTGTGAGTTGCTGTAGATTGTGGAAGGCCTAAAAGGGACCGTAAAAATTTATTTTCTTCAATTTGTATATGGTCGGGCTTGGCAAACCCCCATATTGCTGCGCCATATCTGGCGATTGAAATAGTCTTGGCTTTATAAATTGCCAGGATTGCCTCATAGGGTTTCCCCCCCAATCTTTTAGCGAATCCTAACACTGCAGCCGAAGAACTTCTCACTGTGTTTACCTTTATTGAGAGCTGTTGGGACCATGTTCCCCCTGTCGTCAAAAACTACTCCCAGATAGGTAAATACTTTAACTCTGGTGATTTCTTCACCACCACAGAAGAAGGTCTTCACTTTATTTTTTGAGACGCCCACTAACATAACATGAGATTTGCTTTTATTTACCACCAGGTCCAGGCTTTTCATGTAATCCCGAAGGAGTCCAGCAATCTTTGTAGGCCTAGCGGAGTCCTTGCCATTAAAACGGCATCGTCGGCGTAGAGGAGCACCGGAATCGGTGTTCCTCCCAAACGCGGGATGTCAGGGGTGGCTGTCAACAAATTTTCCTCCAGCGAGTTTACGTACAGTGTAAATAACATGGGGGGCAAGATGCATCCCTGACGCACCCCTCTACCAGATTTAAAACTTGCTGTACATTTCCCCTCGTTTGTCATCCTAATTGAGGCTGTTGGGTCTTTGTGTATCTCGGCCAGAAAATACACAAGGTGCCGATCAAGGCCCAACTCCAGGAGCATTGTCCACAGCCTTGACCTATTGACTAGATCGAAGGCCGTGGACAAGTCCATGAAGCCCAGGTATATAGAGCCCCGTGACGCCTTCGTGTATTTAGCTATAATGAGGTGTAGGTTCAGACATTGGTTCTCCGTACTCCTCCCTGCTCTGAAGCCATACTGGGCTTCGGACAGTATGTTATTGTCCGTGGCCCACCCTGTTATCCTTGCTAGTATGACCTTCCCTAAGATTTTGATGGAGGAGTCCAGCAAAGATATAGGCCTATAACATCTAGGGTCTCCCCTTTGGCCCTTCTTAAATACTGGTATTATTATTGAGCGGGACCATGACTTAGGGGGACCTACACAGGCCGAGGTATTAAAGACATTGGTCAGGATATTTGCCCAGTACATTGGGTTAGCCTTGTACAGATCTGAGGGTACCCCATCTGGGCCTGGTGCCTTTCGTCCTGATGTACCCTCAATAGCTTTAGCTACTTCAGCTAAGTTAAACCTTACTGGCTTGACAGGGGGTTCAGAGGAAGGGGCCACAAAAGTCTCCAGCTCCAGATGACTTCCATATATTTTTTCGAAGTGACTCAACCAATCCTCCTCCGCAATATTTAATTCTAGGACGGTGTTATTAGTACCGGAAAACAAGGGGGTATTAATAATAGACCAAAACTTGGCGCTGTCTTTTAGGGTTGCTTTATCCATAAGCTCAGCCCATGCTTCATGTTTGATATCATTTTTCCTTGTCTGCACAGCTCTTGAATACTCTCTTAGCTGAGCCACCAGGGCTTTATTCCTTGGATGTTCCTGTAGAGCTTTTTTGAGAAGGTTATGGGATTTAGTACATTTGTGGTCAAACCACCCCATTGACGGTTTATTTTTTGTTACTTGGCAATTAGATGTAAGATCTTTGGCCACTTGGGAACAGATAGCTTCATATGAGGATATTATATCTGACCCATTAGAGAGGGGATCTCCACAGATGTCCAAATCCAGGGCAACCTTGACGGTAATATTATGGAAAAAGTCCTCTGGCACTACCTTGCTCCAGTTTAACCTCCTCCCCTGATCTCTGGCTTTAACCTCCACTATAGCCTGGGTCAAGACAGTTTTGTTTAAAAGAAAGAAACCATTAGTTAACTAAATCACCACAGGATTGTGATCACTAAAAGAAGAGGGTACAGCGTTATATGAAATTACATATTTTAAGAGTCCTGAGGAGAGAAATATGTAGTCAATAATTGTTTCACAATCCCTTCCTATATACGTGGCAACACGGGTACTTTTATCAAAGAACCCAGCTTCATACAAATCATTGTTAGACAGGAGTTTCTCTAGTGCTTCCCCCCCTGTGATTATGTTCGAAATGCTGCGGGGATGTGAACTCTGGACCATCGTTATCAATTAATAGACAGTTCTGATTACAGAAATGCACATTAAAATCGCCCAACAGGATATATTGACAAAAAGTGGTTTGCTTTACATTATAAGTATTTAAAAAGTCTGTCAACCAAACCAAGTGTTCATTTGGGGAAACCCCTTGCCTCGAATTATAACAGTTCACTAAAACTAATTTGGTATTATTAGTCCACCATAACTCCAAAATTAGAAAATTATGGGAGGCACAATCTACCCTTTTGACTCTTCCCGGTTACATTTACAGAAACCAGTAGCACGAGGCCCCCTATATCCCTCCCTGCTGACGAACTCAATGCAGGAGCAAAATACGAGGTGTAACCATCCACCCAAAAATCACAGTCCTTATCCCAGGTCTCTTGGAGGGCCACGATATCATGTTTAACAAATTTTAACCAGTTATTGTCAACTCTCTTGGATCTCAGACGAGCAACGTTCCAGCTTAACATCTTAATCGTATCCCCCTCAGTATTACACACATTTACAGGGTTACAGTAAGTATTTGGGGGGGGATCAAAGAAATATGTTCAGGTGCCAAGGGGACCGAATCCGTGAGGGTCTCGTCTCCTGGTCCCTCACAAGCCTCTCGTCAATCGCACATCTCAAGGCCAGAGAGTGCATCAAATCTGTTGTGCGCGACAATGTTGGGCCCATAATTAAAATAGTTCTCACTGCCGGGTCCTTGCGTTGGACTTGACCTCTGGGCCATAACTGGCGTGAATGGACTCAGTCTCGCACTAGGTGGGGGGGCTCTGGGTTGTTGATTATAAAAGAACCCAAGTGGGCGCACACAGATACTATTAACATCATACATCATAGAGGCTGCCCTTAACAGAACTGTGGCCACATGTTGTGGATGTCTAAAGTTTACGATTATGCAGTCCCCATTGCATGACTTTCTGGATGGGCCGATCCAGTTGGCCCTTCTCGTTGATAGAATGTCAGAAGCAAATTTTATGGGGAAACCACACCTCCTGCTCAGCCACGATACAGTTTTGTTTTTGAGGGAATCATGCGATTCCTCCGGTGTCTGGGCCGCGTGTAGATCGTGAGGCGGGACGTTGGTTAGAACTACTACGTAGGGAGTACAATCCGGGGGAAGATTAATGGGTCGACTTCTCCTGACGGGGTTTTTACTGGATATACCAGCATGCCCTGTTGTCGGTCGTGAAGCTATACTCCCTACTATGGTGGGGGCCGGGGTAACTAAGTCAGGTCTAATTATGCGCTGCTGATTTTCATTTCTAGCTTCCTGCGCCTTAGCTTCCTGCACCACCTGCGCAACCCCACCTGTCCCTTTTCCGGTCAATTTCGTACTATCCGTCTCCGCTACTTGTTTTGCTATCAGGTCTCCTAACCTCTTTACCTCCGCAGTGACACTATCAAGTTTACGCACTAAGGGTTGGACATACTCTTCTAGTTTTGCTTCGAGCATGGCTCACAGGGAGCGAAGTAATTGGGAACATAGGTCTGAACTTATTTGGTTTTGGGCCACATTACTTTCTTCCTGTACTATGGTAGACTCGCTACTAATGTGTTTTGCTGGTGCAGGAGTATCAACCCTTCTTTTTGTATGCTTCCCCCCTCTTTTGCTTTGTTGTTTCCTACAGTTTCTCACTGTTCTGTTACTAGGTAATGCCTCCTCTTTTTCAAGACTTGCAGTATTTAAATCTTCTAGGTGCGGCTCTGTGTGAACCTGGGCTACCACCGTGGTAACTGTAATGGGACCCCTTTCAGGGGTGGGCACCCCTGGGGGATCCTCCGGAGGGGTCACGGAATCTTGGGCGGGGTCAGATGTACTTCCTCTGCCTATCGAGGCCCTTCTGTCGTTATTAATTTTATTGACCATCTTTACCAGGTAGTTATCGATAGGGCCTACCCCCGATGCGAATTTCTCCTTGGAGGCACTGGGCATAGTTTCCCCAATTTACCACAATAGAGTAAACTTGAGGGAAATATTCAGGGTATATAACCAGTCCTGTCCGATGAAAATAGCAGGTGAAGAAGGAAATCGATTACCAAACCCTCAACAATGTAACAACATTACCGGATGACTTATACCTGGTTCTCCAGCAAAGCTGAACCGAATTGAATAGAGTCTATGGCCCTGTCCTGTTTCTTCCTGTCTATGACTGTCATAGACTGTCCCGCCCTTGTCCCGGGCTTCTCCTCGGCTTCTCCCGCGTCGCGGGGAGTGGCGCTGCTGTTTATGCGCCGCCTGGCGCCAAATCGCAGTGCGCGGCTTCCGGCCGCTATGGGTGCTGGGGGATGTAGTCCCGGAGTCCTGCTCTGCGGCGGCACTCGAAGGCAGAGAGTGCGGCGGCGGGAGGCAGGCTGGAAAGGTGCTTACTGGTTTCTCGCAGGTAAGAGTGCGGCAATCCCTGTGAAATCAGCGGTCTCCCCCGCTCTGCCGGGAGTGGTGCTGCTGTTTATGCGCCGCCTGGCGCCAAATCGCGGTGCGCGGCTTCCGGCCGCTATGGGTGCTGGGGGATGTAGTCCCGGAGTCCTGCTCTGCGGCGGCACTCGAAGGCAGAGAGTGCGGCGGCGGGAGGCAGGCTGGAAAGGTGCTTACTGGTTTCTGGCAGGTAAGAGTGCGGCAATCCCCGTGAAATCAGCGGTCTCCCCCGCTCTGCCGGGAGTGGTGCTGCTGTTTATGCGCCGCCTGGTGCCAAATCGCGGTGCTCGGCTTCCGGCCGCTATGGGTGATGGGGGATGTAGTCCCTGAGTCCTGCTCTCCGCTCTGCGGCGGCACTCGAAGGCAGAGAGTGCGGCGGGAGGCAGGCTGGAAAGGTGCTTACTGGTTCCTCGCAGGTAAGAGTGCGGCAACCCCCGTGAAATCAGCGGTCTCCCCCGCTCTGCCAGGAGTGGCGCTGCTGTTTATGCGCCGCCTGGCGCCAAATCGCGGTGCGCGGATTCCGGCCGCTATGGGTGCTGGGGGATGAAGTCCCTGAGTCCTGCTCTCCGCTCTGCGGCGGCACTCGAAGGCAGAGAGTGCGGCGGCGGGAGGCAGGCTGGAAAGGTGCTTACTGGTTCCTCGCAGGTAAGAGTGCGGCAACCCCCGTGAAATCAGCGGTCTCCCCCGCTCTGCCGGGAGTGGCGCTGCTGTTTATGCGCCGCCTGGCGCCAAATCGCGGTGCGCGGCTTCCGGCCGCTATGGGTGCTGGGGGGTGTAGTCCCTGAGTCCTGCTCTCCGCTCTGCGGCGGCACTCGAAGGCAGAGAGTGCGGCGGCGGGAGGCAGGCTGGAAAGGTGCTTACTGGTTCCTCGCAGGTAAGAGTGCGGCAACCCCCATGAAATCAGCGGTCTCCCCCCCCCGTGAAATCAGCGGTCATTGTAGTGTTTTACAATTCAAACAGCGTGGGGGTGCATTTCCTTTATTGCATTAGAGCCAATGACACACTGGGTCGTCGGCACTGAGTAAAATGCACACGAATGCGAGTCTAGACCGGACAGGAGGCGTAAACGGACCGTTTCTTCATTACAGCGACGCTCTGGAGGGAAGTCTGCGCGCCCTGTCCCTTCGCGTCAAGAGAAGCAACTTTCATCACACTAGCCTGCCAAGGAAGGGAGATTCCACTCCGAGAGGAAGGAATGCGGCGAGGAATGTACAGACAACGCCTCAGATCACTGGGATTCACAAGTTCATCTTCCAGCCTCGCCCAGAGGGGCCGGACAGTGGGACCAACATCGGCGCAGCAGTAACGGCAGCGAGGAGTGCTCGGATTATATACCAGTAATCTCAGTGCTTGAAATGTTTCTGAGAAGTGCCGGTAGTCTCCCTCGCAAAATCAAAGTGCCGGTACTCAGTACCTTCGATTCTTCCTTCCTCGTCCAGTCCTCACGCAGTGAGGTTTAACCTCGTGTATCCCTTCGGGCACAGTCTCCCAATCTGTTTTCCCTTTCTGCCGAGTTTAAACTCAGACCTTCCCATAATAAAAAAGCGGTAAGCAGACTGGGGAGCCCAGAGGCCGGAGACATGGACAGCGGGAGGGGGGGGGGCGGGAACGGGCACACGGACAGCGGGAGGGGGGGGGAGCACTCACCTGGACTTCTTCCGGCGGCGGTCGGCCTGGAGAAATGAACAAAAACAACCTTCGAAAAAAAAAAAAAAAAAACAATTGCCCACAGACGCATGAAAATGGGCGGGATGAGTAAAAATCCCCGGAACGCCCACGAATCTGCTTGGGGAATGAGTGACGCATCTCTGTTCCAATGGCTAGCCTCCATTTATGGAGCTAGCCAATGGGACAGAGAGGCGGGACGAAGCCCCATACATGTAAACAAAAGTTTTTCGCTTGCGAGGCGAAACCTAAAAAGGAGTCATTTTATTTACTGAGAACTTTAACCCTTCAGTTTCTCCCGCCAAAAGGCCCCTCTCTGCAAAGGCAGATTAGATTGGCTTAGTGGATAAAACAATAACGTTTTCACAGTGTAAAAGGCAGCAAGAGAGCAATCTCAGATTTCCTCTCGTACCTGGGGGATGATATCAAGTTCATACGACACTTCTTTAATACGGACTGCGCTGAGGAGCAGATTGGCAAGAACATAAAAGTAACTCTCCATTCTGTGAATGCACCCCAGGCCATGCATTTCACTACCATGGCATAAAGAAGCATCTACAGGGTTTGATGTTATGGGACTGGGAGAGGCAGGGGAGTTCTATCAAGAAACGTAAGATTTTTTTTTTTTTTTTTTACCTTTTTTAAATTAAAATATTGCATTTCAGGTAACAATAAATACTAAAAGATAACACTGCAACCCTGGTTGAATGATTTAAAAATGGCTCCATTCATTTAATCAACGATTAATGCTGTACATTGTTTTATAGAGTAGACCACTTATTGTGAGAGAAGTTGCTAAGTGCAGGAACCAGCTACAAACTCAATATGCGGAGGAAGAGGGTGCTGGGAGCTTCAAGGAGTAGTTCGTGTTCACTAGAGAGTGTTCTTTGGAAAAAAACGTTGACATTGACAGTTTGGTTTCGTGTCTCACTCTCAAAATTATGGGCACTTTTGAAAACAGAGACTTGAAACGGCTGCACCTATCTAAGCTGTAAAGGAGCGCATGGAGGTTTATGCAATATTTTGTTGTTGAGTTAATCCAGTTTAATCAGGCTATTTTATAATAATCCTGCAATACTTCTCAGAATTAACATAGTTTCCCCCAATTTCTCTTTGCAGAATATTCAGAATCATAAATCGGCAATCAAGAAAGATATGTCTGCGTGTTATTTGCCATCTCAGCAGATTGCACATGGCAGTGTACGTACATTGCAAGTAAAATAAAGAAACTATTTTAAACTGTAATGGTTACATTTTTAACCCACTAAAGCTCCATCCCCACTGTCCCCTCTTCTGCCCAATCATGGAAATTACATCTGCAGTCCTTGCTCAAATAATCACAGCCCTTTATAAAGCACACATTAAAAAGAATGCTGCAGTTTACTTTCATCAAAATAAGCTAAAGACAACAGAACCCAATATGAGGAAAGACGTTTTGCAACTCTAGCGTACCCTAGATGCTGCCAACTACACTGGATTTAAGAATTTGGGGTACCAAGGATTTACACCCATTCTTATGGTTCACACTGCAATTAGTGTATCCCAGAGAGCAAAATAAGTTTTCTGCGCTCACTGTTTTCTGACATCTGTAACATGGAACTGGAATACTTTTGTGAACTTGGGTATCACATCTAGGTTGACTGGGTTATTGTGTCTGAACCACTGCCACTAGGCTCATGGAACCTGAATAATTCTTGCATCAAGGTTGACACATTGGGTCACAAGGGTTTTTTGAGGCAGTGCGATTACTACTGGCTTCTTGGGACCTTTAATTTCCGGTTTACATCAGATTATGAGATTGTGTCCATCATCTGTGTGTCTTGTTTTCTCGCCCTAAGTGCGCCGGGTATGCCCAGAAGTGGGTCCCGGACTCACTATGCAACTGGTGTCTAGCAGTTTCCGTTCCAGGGAAGACCTGGCTTGGGAGTTCGGGCAGGACTGTTCCCATGAGGCACCTCCCCATCTATACAGCTGGCTCTCTAGGGTGAATCAGCAAGTCCACTACAACACCATTGAAGCACATCTGATCCTCAAGCACGTACCCACCTTTTATCATACAAGATACCCTCCACCCACATACGTCCACCCACTCACCGGCTACAGCCCGCAAACACACCTGGAGAAGCTAACCGCAGCACGATGCCAATGAGCTACTTACAGGCTCAACTATAATAGTACAAAAGCTTGGTAAGCAATCTAGGCCACTGCGCTTAAAACAACAACAAAAAAAAGTATCTTAGTATGCATGGGGAGGTGCAACAAAAGTGGAACAGCTGGACAAGCTTTAGTTTATTTATTTAGCATAGTTATTTAAAACCATTGCTATAAAAATCCATATTAGTACAGTTATCACATCAAGAAACGAAACTGGAGAAATACACTGTCATTTTTCAAAAAAATAAAAATGAAAAGCTGTACATTTAAAAACGGTCTTATTACTACCAATGTTAAGTTGCTTTTAAAAATCCAAAAATGAAAAGCTTAGGATAGGAGGCGCTAAACCAGAGGACAAAAAAAGTCAGTAATAAGTTTTTGGGTGGGAGGGGCAGGAAGCGCAGGAGCCGGGGAGGGTATTAAGAAGTTAGCCAAGAGTCTCACAAACTTTCCGACCCTAGCAAGCGCTTGAATGTCTGTGGAGATAAAACACAGATGTAGCCTCCTAGCATGACCTGGTGCCCCATTTTAGAAATAAAGGTTTTAATAAATGCCTTCTGGGGTGACCATGGCAGGGCAACAACACAGAAGGTGCGGCCATGATTATTTATGGTATGAACACAGTTTGCAGCCCCCCCCCCCCCTCCTTTGAAGGGGCCCATCTGTGAGAGGCCGTAGAGCACAGGCCTAAAAGGCGCATAAACATTATATTTTTCCGTGCAACTGCGTTCAGATTGTCCAACAGGTAAAGTTGCGGTACCCCAGGCTGGTATGAAACATTCAAAGGAAGCAAGACAGTTGGTGTATTTAAAGCATTTAGGTCAATCCGATGGGAGATTAGTTTCACCTGCTTGTTGATGACTTTTTTCCACACTGAGTATGGAATTGTGTCTGAAGTTAGCAGGGAGCTGTCAATCTCTAATGATTTGATGGCCTTTGTAATCTGACGATTCCACGGATTTCCAGGGATGGTAAAGATCTCTTTTAGGCAGAATTTTAGGGTGGTATCTGCTGCTTTTAATGACCTTATAAAATATTTCAGAGTGTCTGCCTCGCAGTAGATGGATTGCCTTTGTAGGCCCAGCTCCAGACGTAGTCTTGACCTCTGAATGAATTTCGGGAGACGAAAGATTTTTTTGTAGATGGAAACTTGGGCGTGGTCAAGACTGGCAGAGCATGCACCGGGAAAGGCCTGATGTCCATAGTTTAAGGCGGGGAGTAATGTGGCTTTGATCACTTTCAAGATCGGTTCTGCTGAAGGGCTGCTCAGAGACTGATTCAGTCGAGTCAGGGAGTATGTTATTGCACCTGCTCTCTTTTTCGTAGCTGCTAAATGAGCTGTTGATCTTGAAGTCTCGCAGAACCATACTCCCAAGTAGTTATATTTTGCTGTTGAGTTGATCGTTACAGGCCCTATGTGCCACCTTACACTTCTGTTGTTCTTGCATCTGCCGAATATCATCACCTTGGTCTTTTCTTGGTTGATTTTTAGTGCGTTGGCCATATTATATATATGAAGCTTGCTTAATGCTTGTTGAAGCCCCGTTTTTGTCTGGTCCATTATGACAATATCGTCCGCATATTGTAAAATATGCAGATCGCATTTTGCAGGACCCAGCTTTGGCGGAAGTAAATTGCTTTTCTTCAGATATGTTCCCAAGTCGGCAGTATAAAGATTGAACAAAAGCGGGGCGAGAACACAGCCCTGCTTCAGACCGTCTCCGGTGGCAATTTTTCTGGAGACTGTCTTAGGGCCAGTTTTAATTCGCACCCAGGTGTTCTTGTGCAGAGAGATAAGGGCTCCTAGCAGGTTCTGTGGAATCCCCCATTTGTCCAGTTTCCTCCATAGAATGTCGCAAGACACTTTGTCGAAGGCTGCACTGTAGTCGAAGCAGCAATATAGTGGAAGGTGATTTTTTTGTGCCGACTGATGACTCAGGAAAGCCAAGGTTGTAATATTATCTATGGTGGAGGCTGAGGAACGAAACCCTGTAGAATATTATTTTCTGCTACCCAATCTTCTAAAAGCTTAAGAAGACACCGGGCGTATGCTTTCGCCTCAAGATCTAGTAGGGCGATAAGGCGGTAGTTTGCTGGGAGCATGGGGTTTCCCTTCTTAAAGATGGGGCATAAGATCGAGCCAAGCCAAGAGTCTGGTAGCTGGTGGGTCACAAACACATTGTTAAATAGTGAGGCAAGAAGTTCAGCCCACTCCACCAATGCACATTTAAATACCCCTGCAGGGAGGCCATTGGGCCCGGGAGCCCAGTCGTTTTTCATTACCTTCAGAAATTTGGAGACTTCGGCTGCAGAGGTCAGCTCATGGCGTTCGGTCATCGTTAAGTCAACGATGTCTCTTAGATCGGTCACCACAGAGTCCGACGTGACACTGCCGTATAATTGAGGTACGTGCTGGGCCCAGACTTCTACGCGAACTGCGTTCCCTCTGTTATTCGACGAGCGGCGCTTGTTCATATAGTTCCAGTACTGGGATAAATTCTTGCCCTTTAATAGGGCGAATATTTTTATCCACTCTTTTTGTTCTTTTAATCTCTTTGCGGCCCATACTGATTTTCGGAAGGACTTACGCAGTAATGCCATGTTGTGGACCGAGAGCGCCGTGCCATTCAATTTGTGCAGACGCACAGCCCTCCTTAGGGCTTTTCTTTTGGTGATTAACTCAGGGTCATAGATCCACTTCGGGCGTAGCTCGTAAGATTTTTGTTAGGCCTCGGGACCCATTAAAAGAGTTTGCAGTTTACTGATAGCGCTGTCCCACCGATGATGTAAGTCCGTTGGGGAACTGTGCTTTAAATTAGGAGTCTCTCCTGAAAGCCAAGTACTCACCTTGGCAGAACCTGTTGAATCCCATTTGATTTTCCTGATTAGGGTATGGAGTTCAGCCAGCATCGAGTGCCCCACAACTGTTATTTCTGCGGCGGCTGGCACTAACAATTCCATTGTTACCGTTAAAGGGTTATGGTCACTCTCGTGGCGGAGGGGAATTTTCATCTTAGTCAACTTATTTCCTAGAAACGGTGAGAGGAAAATAGTCAATTGTGGAGATGTTTTTAAAGGTTGGTGGAAAATAAGTCCCGGGATTCTGTTCTGATCTAATTTGTTTTGCGGAGCATAGATTGTGATTGGTTAAGAATGTAATCATGGCTTCTTGACGTGATAGTAAGATTGTGATTCAACCAGTTGACTTCCCCGTTCGGAGGAACACTGCCGGGCAGAAGCACTTGAAGGCTCTGGATGGGGGGGCCCGTGATATGCGTCGGCAGCACCGACAGAGCGACTTATTTTGCAGCTCACCAGGCGATGGTTGCTGTTACATGAGATGTTTATAAAGTTGTCCGCTTTCGTAGCTTCTGGGAGCCAAGCACGGGCTGCACCCCGGGACCCTTTTAGCACACTAATATGCTTTCTTACTGCGTACGATGGAAGGAGGACGTGAGGATATTTTTGTTGAGTTGGTACCCATATTTCAATTCCCCAGTTTTCAAATGTGCCTGCTTCGCCTAGGATTGCATCCCTTGTGGACTCCCGGGACCACGTTGTCACGGTTGCCTCTGAGCCCCGTTTACCTTGTATTGTGGAGAACTTGACCACGGTAAGGTCTGAGGAGTTGATCCCGGACAATGCTGGAATGTTGTTGAATAGCCGAAGATTATTTCTGTTGAGGATGTCGTGTGGGCCCTTATGAGCATATTGAGGAAGGAAGACAAGTTCAGCCTCCTTTTCCGGCCTTTCATGGTTCAGACTCCTGGCTAGTTTACTTAAGGATACATGCCCCTCCAGTTGTTGCGGCTGTGCTCCTGTTGAATGATTAATCACCTCCTTGAGATTTTGTGCTCCCGGGACATAATTAAGTTGGGGCTGGTGAAGCCTCTGCATTTGTATAGCCCAGTCCCCGCAGATTTTGGTTGTTGGCTCAGGTAGATGGCACTTGGAGCAGCCCATCACTACTTCCTCTGGTACAGTTTGAGGATCTCCTGTCAAAACATTTACCAGGGCCTGGCCATTAAATTGGCTGCTCCGAGCTTCTTGCATAGCTGCCTTGGGCTGTGCAGTGTTGTTCACGCTCCCAAGGCCTGAGTCATAGAAAGGTGTACCGTTGATGTTGTTTGGCAGGGATCCGAACATTGCCGTTGTAGTTTGAAGTTCAGTCACTTCCAGAGCCGCAGGTATTCCCACAGGTAGATCCTGTGTCGGTGGTCCTGTTTTTTCTAAGGTATCCTTGATGCACACCTGGGTCTTGCTTGTCCGGTTGGTTTTCGTCTTGGGATTAGAAGCCAGATTGAAAATTGGAAAATAAGGAAGGCCTTTAGATTTGATATCTGAGGTGCTAGGAGCTGCTGGCCCGTCAAAACCCACTCTTCTTTTTGCTAAACGTTGTTTCTTAGTTTGTTTTTTCAATTTCTTTCTCTCCCTCCTCGACAAGGGAGGTTTCATTGGGAGGTTCAATGAAGTGTGAGCCGTGTTTTTCTGGATTTATTAGTGAGGTTGGGCCGCTGCATAGCTGATTTCGTCAGTGCTGGGCTGCTCAGATTGAGGCGTTCCGGGCCCGCTTGAAGGTTGCCTGAGCTGGTCCCCCGAGACAAACAGACCAAGCTGTTGGGGTCAGATTTAAGAGACGGGGAGGTCGGCTTTCTCCCAGATGGAGAGCCAGCCAATGTTTTAGCGTCTAAAGTCTCCTCGCGAGAGGATGAAGTTTGGAGCTCTTGGGGGAGAATCACTAATCCGTTTCCGTTGGTGTTATTCTTCACGCTGTCCAATAATGCTCCCAAGATTTCTGGGAGGGCGGAAAGTTTATTTATTATTGGGGAGCAGGGACAGATGTTCGTTTTATCCTGTAGCCCTGCAGACCTTTCAAGAGAGCTTAATCTGGAGCCCAGGTCGGACAGTGTTGAGGCCAGAGTTTGAATTTGGCAGTCTCAGAAAATGGAACTGCAGGTTGACCTAAGCAAAGCTGTAGCAATTGTATCTTGCTTTACGTGGAGTGATTTCAGCGAGACCGAAATAGAGTTAATAGATCCCTGGGAGACAAACACAGGTAGTTCTTGATCATCTTGCGTAATACTAGAGGAGTTGGGATGCGAGCCAAGGCCCGGTGTATGTGCAAGAGAGTCCTCAATTCGGGCTTCTAAAGAGGCCAGAAATCGCTTAGATGACAGGGGGCTTTCAAACATTAAGCTATTTTTTAGCGATTGAAAGTCCATCTGAGTGATTTGGAGGGGATCCGTACTTGGGGTGCATTGTGGTGTAGACTTAGGAGTCGTATCTACCTCATTACGGTTGTCATCATATTTTGGAGGGGTAGATGGCACTCTGCCGTGAACTTGCACTTGGACTTGTAGCTTGGGCGCAGAGTTTATTATGGTGGTATTTGCAGTAAGAGTTGTAGAGTTTGAGTCCAAGTCTAAGGCTGTTAGGTTCCCCAAACCCGTAAGAGATGCACTTGGAGAAGCAGTGGTGGTAGTCTGTGACATTTTTTCAACATCCCGGGAGAGCGGACTTAACTGGAGGTGCTCAGATGAGACCAGAGCATTAGACGATGATGTGTGAGAATTTTCCGGAAGTAAACTTTTGAGGTAAGCAGGGCGAGAATCGAAGTATTTATCATGGCTCAAGGTGTCCGCGATTGTTTCCGTATCCTGCTGGGATGTTGCGGTGGAGGAAGAGCCTGTTTGAGATCTTGTTTGAGGAGCAGTGTCAAAAAAGTCACAAATCCGAAGTTGCGACAATGAGCCACCAGTTTGAGGGGATTTGACCTGGTGTGCGGGCGGCTGCTGCTGGTTGGCCTCCGGGGAGACAACACGTAAGACTGTGCCTTTTCTCTTGGGCAGTTTCCTGAGCGGCTTAGAAGACTCCATTACAATTCCGCGAGTGTTGCAGCTCCTTGGTGCCCTCCTAGTGCCCTCCGGTAACTGTTGCGGCACAAGAGTGATAAAACCAGAGCTGCAGGTACCACAAGCCACCACAAACCACCAGGTGACAGGCCAGCAACCGCCCAGGAAAAGCACGTCAGAGTTACCAGCAACGGAGAAAACAAATCCTCCAGTAGCCTCACTGCTCCAAACCTCCGGACCTGCGGCCGATCCTGTCCAGGACTTGGACGGGCTAGGATACGGCTGAGCACACACTCTGCCTTAAAACCCGCCGCCTGTGGACTGCGGCCTGCAATCCACAGTTGAATCGCCTGGTCTGGCGTACAGCTCTGCAGCCCTCTGCTGCTCTAAGGTGTTTGTGGCCACTACAATCAGTTAATCAGTCAATCCATTGCTAACATTGATGTAGAAGATCCCGTTTCTGTAGTTATTAGACCAGAGCCGAAGACTTGTTATGCGCTGTAGTTTACAGCTCTGAGAGCAGTTCTTCACCGGGTCACTTCCAGCAGTACTTCACCGGGTCACTTCCGGGCCGCTCCACTCCGCTCCCGGGCCCCCCGCAGCCAAGCCGAGCTGCAAGCGATAGCATTAGTCGTCAGGTTTATAAATTTGGAATAAAAAAAATAAACATAATTTTAGGATAGGTCTTAAAAACGGAGCTTGGGTTCATTTGCTTAATATACTATCTATTTAGTCTGGTTTACTGTCTGCAGTAGTGGCAGACTACCAAAACTATTCTACGGTCAGTAAACCGGCTACTGCTCAAACCTAGAACTCAAGAACGACCACAGCTTAACAGTTATATTGTTTGAAGTTTAATGTAGCTTCTTGCTGTAGTGACATTTTGTCACATCTGAAAATGTAAGGCAGGTAAGAACTTCTACAACTCTCGTTGTACAATAATGGAAAATAAAAACACAAACGTGTAAACCCACCTGCAAGTGGCAGGCTGATCATCTGTGTGGGTAATTCACGTACAAAAGAAATTGAGTAAATACAGTAAGCCTTTCTTGATAGGGGAGCTTCTGGCTGCCAGCCCGGCGTGGAGGGGGGTAGGGGGGCGGTGGGGGGTAGGTGGCGCTCATAATACCTCCAGCAGAGGCGGGAAGTAAGTAGCTGCTAATATAAACAAATATTACTGACTGCATTCACGCATGCTGTTACGTAGGTGAAACAACAGTCGCTTCTGCAAAACAGGGACAGTGTTTTGGCTCTTTATAGCGCCTTGATCCCAATTTTTAGGAGGTTCACAATGAGCTCCCTGGAGAAGCAAGCACTCCTACCAGGACCACTGGCAGAGAGCTGACGCACTGACCTTTTTTTGGATACAAATGGATTAGAGCTGTGGTGAGCCGCTCTGCTAGCAGTTCATCTTATTATCTTAGAGAATTAGATTATCCGACATACATAAAGATTCACGACGCCCCGGGGTTCTGCGCGCTCTTTCAAAAAGCAATAAAACGGAGGATTGAGGCGTGCCCGGGCCGTGTGGAAGAAAGGGGTAATGCGAATCGGTACAGTGAACCTACTGAGAGGTGTTAACCAGTTCATTACCGGGTGTCAAAACTACATGGAAGATCCTTCTCAGTCAACTAGTATGCCCAGAGGCATCCAAAAATTCGGTGGTTGTGATTTTGCATGCCATTTTGAAAAGCCGACTTTCTAATCTGCAGCTCACATATGCAACCACGTTGGTAAGGTAGACTGGCAGGGTATTTATTTCTAAGTCTTGTGAGAGCTAGGATCCAAGACCAGATGATATGCTCCTACATGTCTGAACAGGCAGTGGCCGGACCCCCCCCCACCCCAAAACAAATCTCTCAAACCATTGTAGCTATGATTCTGCATTTCAAGAGAACTCTAGAACATAACGTTTTTCTATTTAGACTGCCTGCCTGGCTAAGAGGCCTAGCTGAAAATGGTCAATATGGTCTTGCCTCCATCACGCGGTACAATGAGTTCAGATAGGCCCAAACGTATAATATATGATTTGAATTTATCTAGTGCTTCATACCACACTCCTGCCATTTACAAGCACTGTAAATAAAAAGGTATGAATAGTATCCCATTTAATTGTACTCAATGTACCAACTTGTACGAATGGAATTTGTGTGGGAACTGCCAGGATTCGAACCCATGACCTGCAGATTACAGTAAATGTAAAAGGCAAGCCTTTAGCTCACTCAGACATGCCAAAACTCCTGTCTAGAACTCTTAGTTGTCATCTCAAACTACATGGAGAGCCCCTTGAAAATCTGTGTTTTATTTGGTACACAAAAATCGGACCTGCAACAAAACTAGCCACTGACAAAGAGTTGATACCCCAAAGGAAGTAAGTAATAGAACCCGGTGAACAGGTTGACAAGAGTTGGAAACTTAAAGGCAGTTTCGAGAGGATACACATCAACCTCTGTACATGCACAACAGAGGAATGTGTCCTGTCAACCATTGGAAGCTGTATGTAGCACAACAAAAACAGGTTTGATATGAAGAAAGCGATAGTTTGATCAACACCAAGACGCTATCCTTACTAGAGTTCACATACCTGGCTGTGACACCTTTCAGTCCGGGTGACACTGAAGTGGTCAACTGATCCTAAATTGGAGATTGTCCAGTGTCACACAGACCTCATTCACATAGTAAAATGGTACTTTTAGAACAACCTGAGACTTTCTTCACTAATAACATGGGCAATATAAAGTCATAAGTGATGCACAAGAGCAATATGAGGCAACATCTATACCTCCTCCCATCCCTTTTTAATAGGGTTACTTAAAGAAATCCTTCCTCTCGAAATGTATTGTAATCTGTATACAACACAAAAGGCATTATCGTTTATTTTTTTTTATTACACAAGCTGTAAGAAAGACCCTGTTTGAGGGATCACAGGTCCAGCGGCTACTGGGACCAAACCATTGTTGTTGAGGTAGTTTACCACTGGTGTTCTGGAGCCCATCCTACTTTGGCTCAAACTGGACAAAGTGCAACCCTTTAGGCACTCAACTTAGTCCCACATTTAATTCTATTGTATTTTGAAGATGTCACTCACCAACCCCTCAAGGGTTTCCTTATGTGGCAGAATGTGAAAGCTCCTTTAAAATGGGTAGGACCACTAGCCAGGGGTGCCACTTTTCTCTCCTCATTTGCTCAGAGCACCGAATAGCTATCTGCACACAGAGCATATGGGAATTAAAAAAAACATCCCGTATGGTCAGGGCATCCAAAAGTCATTTGCAGATGACGTACTGCTAAAAGAACTGGGGTGGCTTGGTGAGCAAAATAACGATGGATTAAACCCAGATCTGTGTGACTGGGGGTGAAGGTTTTGCCATTGTGCAACATTCCGTCCATCATATTGTGTGTTTTGCTGTTCACCCTATGTGGCACGGGCATGCCCAGACGTGGGTCCCGTGCTCACTATGCCACTGGAGTCAAGCTATCCTGGCTGAAGACGGCTGATAGCCAGAAACCGGTCCTAGGATGCTTGATTCCAGTCCAGGGAAGACATGGCTTGGCAGTTCGGGCTGGACTGTTCCCATGAGGCACAGGGTCAAGACTGATTTGCATATGGCCATGTCTGAACTGGGGTGGCTTGGTGAGCAAAATAACAATGGATTAAACCCAGATCTGTGACTGGGGGTGAATGTGTTGCCATTGTGCAACATTTTGTCTATCATCTTGTGTGTTCTACTGCTAACCCTTAAAAAAAAATGTATATCTCATATCTCCAGACCAGACTATCGCACTGAGAAAATTGCAGGCCTCATGATACATCTCTCAGAATCAGAAATTCAGCATCAAACACTATTGTCTGAAGAAGCTAGCCATTTTTATTACAAACGACCTTCAGATTAGCTGCACCATCGATTCGATATCTGGGGGTTAATACCGGACTGTAGATGCAAGGCATCTGTACAGGGCTAACTATCTGCAACTTCTGTAATCTGTGGTGCGATTACCGTAAGTGGTCACCCTCCATCTCATGGCTGGGCAGGATAAATGCCATTGAGAGGAAAATACTTCCCAGGACTCCTACATTTTCCAGGCCCTACCAGTCTTGGTATGAACGGAATTCTTTATAGAACTCCAAGACTTAACCCTAAAGTTAATTTGGCATGGGCAGCAAGCAAGAGAAGCTCATACAATTAGGACCCAATCTAAGCATGCAGGAATCCTGGCCCTTCTAGATTTCCCAACATCCTCCAAACCATCTCAACTCAGTCCTTTGAGTGGTCCCTTTAACAGACACGTTATTCCCTAAAATGGATCAAGGGGTGGTGGAAATGACAATCTGAGAATGCTTGGAAGCCTAAATAAGACCTCCAGGAGCATACATTAGTATTCACATAAACACAGACTACCTGGTATACAGTCATGAACCATTCACATAAAATCACAATTCACTATCTTCCCACACCTCTACACACTACAAGGCGACAGAGGAAGTTTCATTTAGATGAAACAATATATTTATACCCAGCCAAAGCACTGGGTGATGAACCAGGCATGAGAGAAGCTGCCACCGTGGAACTTACCCAGTTAGTGAAATTTGTGAAAAATCACAGGAGGCATGAGGGTAGCGATCTTGACACTTCCGAAAGTGGCACCAGTAAGACTTAACCCTTGTAAAGTTAAGTAGGATGGAATCTTGGAAAGAAACAGGGGAGCATGAAAGGAAACACCTTTGGCAGGATTTCTCCCAGAACTCTAGCGGTATCGCAAGTAAGGAGGTGCAATATAAAGGTGACTTAGATTAGTGTCTCTCCCGATCCAAAGTGTATAAAGTTGTACCCACAAACAAGTGAGTTATTTTGGAAGAAATTGCAGCCTACTGTGTGGCTTTAAACATATGGTGGTTCTGTTGTCACAAAGTCTGTTTGGGCTGAAATTACAGCAGTGAGGAAGACAATCCTGGGTTATCCTGTCCCCTCGAACATTTCCTCAGTGATACTAGCCCTTCACGGCACCCTTTAAAATTAAATTAAGGCTGATTGCCTTATCATGTGAAATTGTTTAGGGGCAGCCAAAATCGCTTTTCCAGATCATTGGGAGAAAAGACCATCACACACTAGCTTCAGCAGCTTTGGTCTGTAATGGCTATTGAATGACTGTCAAGGACACGGTCTGTCCGTTATAAAGATTTCAGAAAAATATAGGACCCTCTATTATACACGTCACAGGGGATGTTGACCGTTTCTTTCCCACTAAGACGGAGATCTTTATTTACTAGAGGTCGTGGTCTCCTGTGCTCCTTTGTGACTATGGGAGCCTTGAGGGTGGGCCTAACAAATGTAAATACTGTGAATGCACGAAAGACAATTATTTGTTTCTGCCTCCATGTGGATGGTTGATCCGATCTTGCTGAATTAGCCGATACAGCATGTCTTACCGGTTTTGGGTTACTGGAAGGTGGGGGTATTGAGGTAGGGAAGAAAATGATGCACATTAGTCACCTCTAGCCATTTTCTTCAGAGTCTGTAAAATACATAGCACTGCCAATATTAACACTAAGCTTGCAGGAGACATCTCAGCTATGATGTACTATTTGAAAAAAAAGTTCAATAAAAAGTACTTGGTTGCAAAAAAATGAATAAAATCAAAGCGCCTTGGTCACCGTATTTGGACGTGATCAGCGTTCAGAGCACTCCATTACGAAATGCCTCTAAAAATTGGCTTGAATGTTGGGTTAGAGAGGCTTCCAACTTGAATGCCCCCTGGTATAATCCAACTTTAGGGAAGGTTGATTTTTGCAATCCCGAAGGCAATGTCTAGCTCTGCCTACTGTGTAGAGGCTCCCGGTTTTCTGGCAAGACTAACATATCGTGGCTTAGTCCTTCACGTGTAACATTCACAAAGCAAGAATATGTAACCCACAACATTCTGGCTTAATAGTTTGTTTAGACAGAAAAGGACATCCAGATATATACTGAAGAAAAAAAAAACTCAAAGTCACGCCAATGGGAATGTCTGCCGAACTTCCTGATCCCAAGATCACATATGGCTGACACAGAAGGGAGTTTATTCAGCAACAAACTCGGTCAGGAAAAAAAAAAAACTCATTCGAAAGCTGAAACAGTGAACTGTTTTTCATTTAGGGGTGTGGGGAGGGGGCGCAAAGGTGGAATCCTAAAACAATAAAACACGTCAACAATATCGTATAAAGGAGCGCTTAAATGCGGATATGCATTGACAAGACCCACGACTGGAAATCTACATCCTGTAGATTTCATTCTTTGATTTTTTTAATTTCCAAATGTTTGCAGATAAAAAAAACGGAATATGCATGAAAATGAAGCTAAGTATAGATTGTGATGACTGTGAGCCCCATACTACACTAAATCTGTTCCTGTGGACAACCTGCACAAGTAAGTTTGGCCGATTACTGCAACTGGAAGGGAAACAATCATTGGCAAAGCCAATAGGTCTTGCCTATGCAAGAGTTACTGGCTTTGCCAATATGTTTTAGCCATGTTGTACACTGGTGTGGCTGCTGTGCTGGACAGGGTAAAGTTAGCGGTGTAGAGGAGAGTGGCTTGGGTGTGGAGTAATTATTTTGATATGTGCTGCTGGAAGCTGCAGTCTGTGTAGAATCTAAGTAAGTGAAACCCAAATCCTCCCAAAGCAGTTTGGAGTGAGACGAGCTGGAAAAAAATTAAACCAGCCCAGCTGCCGCTGACCAGTAAAGACAAAAGAGAGAGTGATTAAGACACCAACCAATTGTAAATAATAGGTGGGCTGTGAGCCATAGCGATGCAGCGTCATGCGCTGATCGCCTAGGTGAGTTCTATTGTTGCCGACTTGCTTGTGAAGGGTGACGGGACATGTGCACGCAGACGGCAAGTCCTGGACAGGGGATGTGCAAGCATATGGTGCGAGCAGGAGTTGCATTAATGCCGCAAATCGTACACGTGCACATCGACTGTCTGTGCCGAAGCTTAACAAACAGGAGATGTGCACGCGTACAGCTCGCAGCTTTATCACAACTCCTGCTAGCACCATACGCGTGCACATGTCCTGTCCAGGCGTGGCACCCTTTGTCTGCTGCATGTATATCAGCCGGCCGGTGGGCATGTACAGCATGCCTCCCGCTCAACCCCACTCATTGGCTCTTATGAGGACTGCGCTGCTCCCAGTCTGGTCTCCTCGATGGCAGGGGGGGGAGGGGGGGGGACTCGCCTCTTCACCCGGTCACTGGCGCAGCAACATGTGGGGCTCCGTCATGCTCACAGGAGCCCCGCCTGAAATCCTGATGCGGCATTCACGAAGGCGGGGTGGGATCCTGATGCGGCATTCACGAAGGCGGACTTCCCTCTGCAGGGTGGGCTCCCGCCAGACTGCCCTCTGCGGGGTGGGCTCCCGCCAGACTGCCCTCTGCGGGGTGGGCTCCCGCCAGACTGCCCTCTGCGGGGTGGGCTCCCGCCAGACTGCCCTCTGCGGGGTGGGCTCCCGCCAGACTGCCCTCTGCGGGGTGGGCTCCCGCCAGACTGCCCTCTGCGGGGTGGGCTCCCGCCAGACTGCCCTCTGCGGGGTAGGCTCCCGCCAGACTGCCCTCTGCGGGGTAGGCTCCTACACGCGGGTTGCAACACGCGGGACTCCCTCAGCTCACGGGAGCCCCGGACACTTCCGGCCGCGCGCTCCATGCCCCGCCCATGTCCAGGCAAGGTTGCCAGCATGCATGCTCAGCTCGGAATGTCCTCAGTACGTAAGAACTTTCCCTGTGCGTCTCTCGCGCTTCTGTGTCCCGCTCTCTGTTTGTCTCCTGGGGATGTCATGCAGAGAAGGAGCATTCGCTCATGTGCCCCTTGTTTTTACTGTCGCAGAGGCTAACTTGTACCGCCTTGCCACACGGATTCCCGTTTGCCCATCGCTCGCTCCCGCTTTCTCCTGATCAGGCCCTTCCATCCTACATTGTGTGCTGGTCAGAGCCCGGCGTGGCTATACACAAACGCTGTACGGGTTTCAACCCCTGCCAACCAATAAATTAATAAACATAGTATGTGTTCTGTTACTGCACAAGCAGCCACCATAACTCTAGCCAGAGTGCTACCATGATCATCTTCTACAACAGCATTAACCCACAGTGTAGCGTATTACCATTTTCTAATAGGCTTTTGCGCTTTTAATTTTGCCGTTCAAACATTTTTTCACTACATACTTTCCGCGGGCCACAGAGATGCCCTCCAGCACTTATCACTGCACAAGCAGCCATCTTAAAGCTAGCTTCAGTGATACAATATTAATCTTATAATGGAGCATTACCCCACGGGGTAGAGTACTACCCGTTTGCTAATACACTTCTGCACCTTTAATTTTGCCCTTAACATTTTTTTAAGCTACATACTTTCCTCCACGCCCCACACACATGCCCTAAAGCACTCTTTGTACTATCTCACAAGTTAATTTGTAGCGCCTTAGCACACGGACTTCTGTTCACCCTTCATTCGCTCCCTCCTTCCCCCCCATCTGGTCCCTTCACCCTCCATTCTGTGCCAGTGCTGGTCAGAGCCCAACATTGCTATACACGGACGCTGTATGGGTTTCAAGCCGCTACCAAAAAACAATACATTAATATACATAGCACGCGTTCAGTTACTGGGTCTAGCCACAGTGCTACCACAATAATCTTGCAACGCAGCATTATCCCACTACACTTCTGCACCTTTAATTTTGCCCTTAACATTTTTTTAAGCTACATACTTTCCTCCACGCCCCACACACATGCCCTAAAGCACTCTTTGTACTATCTCACAAGTTAATTTGTAGCGCCTTAGCACACGGACTTCTGTTCACCCTTCATTCGCTCCCTCCTTCCCCCCAATCTGGTCCCTTCACCCTCCATTCTGTGCCAGTGCTGGTCAGAGCCCAACATTGCTATACACGGACGCTGTATGGGTTTCAAGCCGCTACCAAAAAACAATACATTAATATACATAGCACGCGTTCAGTTACTGGGTCTAGCCACAGTGCTACCACAATAATCTTGCAACGCAGCATTATCCCACTGGGTAGCATACTACTCATTTACTAATAGGCTTCTGCACCTTGGATTTGCCCTTAAATAATTTTGGCTTACATACTTTTCAGGGCCACACACATGCCCTAAAGCACTTTTTTTACTGTATCACGGGTTAATTTGTAGGGCCTTGAGGCACAAATTTTCATTACCCTCGCTCACTTTCTCCTCCACCCCCGTCCAGCCCCTCCTCCCTCCATTCTATACCGGTGCTAGTCACACTCTGGCGTGGCTATAAACAGTAGGGCCAGACACATGCCCTCCAGCCCTTTTCCTACTGTCTCAGAGGCTAATTTCATAATCTTATCTATCACACCATCTATTGTGCACCCTCAATTAGCTGCTAAAAGCAACATTTTGTAGTTTCTGAACCACATGCTGCGACTTTTACGGTGTCCGTGAACGGTTTCATTGAATTGCAACCCAAAAAAAAAAAGCATTTGCAATGCAATAAGTCTCGCATTTACGGGAGTTTGAGCTTTTGGCATTGTAAATGACAATGTCTTTTATTTAGGTTTTGGTTTGTAAAACAAATAAAATACACTGTTATTTGCAATGCTAATAGCTTAAAGTATTGCAAATGCTAGACCTATTGCATTGCAAATGCTTGTTAGTTTTGTTCAAGATACAATAGATCGCGAAGAGACAGCGCCTCTGAGCGATCTCAGGCGAGGCCTAAAAATAATAAATGCAGCACTTTTCTCAGCTCCATAAATCCAGCCTCTCCCACCCTTATCCTCCCTCCCCTCAGAAGTGGGAGTTGCATTCACTTTCACTTCTGACTTTTGCAGTAGTAGTTTTCTATATGTGCCAGGGCCTGGTTGACATAGTGCCCTGGACGTGCAGTAGGCATGCACATCCATGTACTGCACACCAACAACCAGCCCCTGCAAGGCATTGTAGCATTACGGGAAAGTGCACAGATACTTGTGCACCCTTGTATGTAATACAGATAGAACCGGTGCGCACATACCACCAGCACTATTTTAAAGGGTGTGGCCCGATACAAATAGTGAATCACTTTGCCTTTGCACCCACGTCATATTTTGGATGCTGGCATAGAGGCAAAAAAGTAGTCCGGAGGCACACCGACTGCGCCCAACCAGAGATGCAAAGTCAGTGTGCTCCCTGAGGGAAGTATGAAGGGGCATGCCAGGCCCCCCTCCCCCCGATCAACCCCCTGCAGGTGGGTGCTGTAACACACTGCACTCGCTTCCATATGGTGGAATTGTCATCTGTTTAAAGTGCAGGCAGAAGTCAGCTGACTGTAGAAGACTGAGCGTCTGCTTAAAAAATCTAGTCTGCCTTTCACCAATGGGTCGCAGTGAGGAAAGCAGGGGCTCACAGCAGCCTTGTGCCTGGCACACCTGCTTAGAGGTGCGCCATGGCACAAACCGTATACCCTGTCTATTATAAGGCCTCTGGGGCCGTACTATGCTTAACATCCTGGGGGTGCAATAGGCATGTTTGCCCACTTTGTGCATCCCCAGGGCACCCTGGTATTACAGAAGGGTGACGCAGACACTTATGCTGCTTTTTCTGTAATGCTGATGGTACTGCCACTACAGGTTTGCCAGCGCTCTTTTGGGAGAGAGTTCTCTCCATTGTACTGGAGAGTGGCCGCATGCAAATGAGGGAATCACTTTGCCTTTGCATCCGGTTATGAATGAGAGAGAAGAGGAAAACAGGCCCTTATGAGGCCCTCTGGTCACAAAACAGTGAATTGTTACTATTGTTACTGAGGGTAGCCTTCTGGGGGGGGTGCCTATACACCCTTCAGACCGTTCAGATAACCCCCTGCAGGTGGGTGCAGATATTCCCTACACTCACCTGCAGGGGGAATCTACATCACCTGACAAAAGTGCAGGCCACTGCTGCCTGCACTGTGTAAGACGGAGAGGCTTGTAAGCGGTCCTTTTGTCTTTTACTCAATGCGCTGCCCTCTGGGCAGCCGAGAGTTCAGGGCTGCTCTGGGGGAAGTGTATTCATGATAGGTGCGCCTGGTGCAGACAAGGACAGTGAGCTTATTATATAATTGTGGCCCAGGATAAGGAATATTTATAAGGTTTGCAAATATAGTGTGTAAAGTAAAGTAAAGTCCACATTTGTAAAGCGCACAATCACCCGTAAAGGTCTCTAGGCGCTGGGGGCCGTCGGGAAGATTAAGCGAGCTATTGCCCAGAGTCACATGGTGCTGGGCTAACCTGCCGCCGGAGCCGGGGATCGAACCGTGGTCCCCAGATTCCAGCGTCAGTCGCCCTGGCCGCGGCGCCACACCTCTCCCTGGAAGCTTAATACATTTTGCTAGCCTTCTCCAAAACCAACCCCTATTCCAACAACAAACATGTTGTGGCCAATCCATATGCAACTACATTATGTACACAGGACCACCGAAGCACAACAGTTTGAAACCCAAAGATCCAAAACGGCTCACTTATACTGCCTTTGGAGAACTAAAATCAACCTCAGAGGGATTTTAAGCAACAGCAACATTACTTCTGACTGGTTATGTACGACCGGTGCAGTTGCTTGCTTCCAATGGTCACTCTGCCCTCTACATTCCTACATAACTCACCCTACCACTGCTCTCTCAAAACCAGTTTGTTCCTAACAGCCTACAAGACAGACGTCTGGGCCACACACATGTTCAGCTGTGTAATAAGAGGGAGACCGGGAGTCAAGAGTAGAGATAAAGAAGCAGAGAGACACTCGGGTGGGGCGAGGAGGAAAGATGCAGGAAGCGAAAGGAGGTGTGTAAGTGAACTAGGGAGACAGCAAGTATGAGATGGTTGGATATGGAGAGGAAGGGATGCCAAGAAAGAGCATTTGTGTTGGTACACGCTACTGGTACATTCGCTCACTGGCGGAGTTTGCAGAACAGCATCATGTGTTGCAACTCAAGGAAGAGTACATCACAGTGGTGCTGCACCTCCACCTATATCACAACGGTGGCAATACATTGAAGAGACACCGACAAAGGAAAAAAATGAACCCTTTCAGGTGCTGCAGCTCACATTTCTGGAAAGGTCAGTATCTCACATTAAATATTATGGCAGCCCCTGGCTCATAAGATATATTATCCCAGTAAATTCCGTATATCCTTCGCTTTTTCATAAGATGGGGCAACAGCAGTTGACGCACCATTTCTTCATACAACAGATTCGCCGTGGGCAGGAAAAATTAAAACTTCCCTCCTGTAGAAGACCGGTACAGGTGGGCAGCATCACAAGCTTTCTAGATCCCAGGACACAAACACTGGGCAGTAGAAATGCAAGCTTTGGTACAAACATGCATGACATAGCAGTAGCAAAGCAAGCTTCCCTCTCAAAGAAGGTAGTAAAGTGCGATACCCAGTTCCTCGCAGAATAGATCGAATAGGGCAGATAGAACAAGGTTTTGTCCCTCAAATCACATGGACAGTGAAGGCATGAGTGACATCTAGGTTACAGGCAGATCTCTGGAGTGGGAGGCTAACTCATTAACAATATGTAGCGAATGAATATACAAGCTCTGACACCACTGCCATTTAAGTGATATTACACATCAGTATGGTCAAGGAGCTGCTGATGTCACTCAGACCTGAGGTTTAGTTGATTCTTTGGTTTTCCATACTGCGAAAAAGCCATTACTTAGCAGGTCACAGTTACTCAGGCTGCAGGTAGGCAACTCCACATAACTATGGTCTAGACAGGCACAGAGTTGCCAACCACTTTGACAAGGGTTTGAATGCATGTGCACGAGGCACTTTACAATCCCACCCTCTGTGTTTAAAAGGCTGAGCGCCACCTCAGATTGGGATGAACTGTTAGCTGCAGGGATACACTCAGCCCTCAATGAACTCATGCCTGACCAGTCCGAAATGTAGAAAGCCAAAGTCAAAAGCTAAAGCATTTTTAATGTACAGCTACAGCCTAACCAGCTCTACGGATTTCAGTGCAGGTAAGCTGTAAGAACGAACTGTTCAGTCATGTAAAGCCCCCCACAAAGGTCCATGCGTCTTACAGAGTATTGAATTCAGGTCATTGATTGCTACGATGCCAGAGTCATCGGTTGGATAATGAGGCAATATTTATCAACCTTACCCACCTACTTCAAATCGCAGGACATTACTTAAGTGCCACTGGCAGCAAGGATGCAAAGAAAAAGGGGGAAAAATAGATGGATAAATACATAAATAAATGTTGCCGTCACGTGCCTGTAACTACTGCATGCTACCAGTGGTTTGCCATATGCTTTCTTCAATACACACGCAATGCGGCTTTCAGAGCATCTGCATGAATGTACCATTAAAAGCTTTAATTGGCCCTCCTAAGCAAACAATCTGCAGCCAGTCCCAGAAGAGAAAACTTCACAGAACTGAATTCCCCCTAGGTCAGGGCGAAACGACGCCTGTGCCGAGACCAGACGGGGCTTGTTTGGTCGCATTTAATGAAGGGCCGAAGATCCGCGGACAGAAATGTAAGGAGCATTCAGGGAATGCGGGTCTTCTGCTAGCTCCCGCCGCTGCCAACAGAGCATAGTCTGGGAGTGAGGCGATGGAAAGAGGGTTCTGGTTCCGAGCGTGGCCGCGAGCCGCAGGCTGCAGACAGCGGGAGCCAGCGGTTAGTCTGGCGATGCAGCTGGCACGCGCGCAGAGCACACGTAGCACCGCCACGAGCGGCAACGAACGCCCCCTCCGCGCGCGGAGAGGTTTTTTTTATTTTTAATCAGCCTAAAACAAATATTCCTGGAAGGCCCAATGCACTGAGCTATTTTCATTTTCAATTTTATTTTCACTCCGTGCTGAAACGCAGGTGGGTGGAGGAGAGGGAATGACTGCCGGTATGAGCAACCATTTCTTATGCAAGCGCGGATGCGGGACTATATAAGCAAATGCATTTTTGGAAAAATGTCCGCATATCAGTTACTGCACGAAGATAGAAGGCATACTAATCTCTTGATTCTGTTGGACTCTGGCAGCAAATTGCACGACAATTGCAATGCAACGTACGTGTGCTGAGCCGTTTGTATTTATTTCAAAACAAAATCTCGGTTTCTTTTGTAATATACATCACTTCATCCCCCTACAAAGGGGAGTTGGGGGAGATGTTGGATGTTCTTTGGGCTTCTTTTGCACAGACTACTCTTAGTGTGTACAGCTACTCTATGCTCCCATAGGTTACCAATGCCTTTGTCCCAGTGAAGCCCTGGAGCCAGAGAACTAGCAAAAACATGGAGGAATGCAAATAAATTGTGATGTGTTCAAAGAAGGATGCATGGCAGTGGCATGTGTAGGTTTTTCCCAATGTTGCCAGGTCAGAGGGGTTTGGTTAGTTCTGGGATGACAGGTGTTGCGCAGAACAATGGCCAGAGAGCTGACTGGGGAAGAAATAGCATTTGTTTTTCGGAGTTTTCTGTTGGCTGCAGCTATGGTCTCATGGGGTGATGGGTAACCAGACTGTGGTGACGTTGGTCAATGGCCAGAAGGCAAAAGGATGATAAAGTGCCTAATGGTATAGGCACTCTCATCCTTTGCCTTCTGGAAATTAACCAACTTAACCACAGAAAGATGTTCATTTTGGGATGTTTGAAGTTAAAAATGATAGGGGGCAAATGTATCTCAGAAACAGACAATATTGTGAATGTAGTCTCATTCACACTTGCAGAAATTCCTTAGTCTTGACTAAGAAGCTGCAAATAAAAGACAAGGATGCAGCTGGTACTCAAACTGAGGGTTCTGAAACTGGTCAAGAAAGCAATCCCCTTCTACAAAGAAGGTATATTGGCAGGAGAGTATGGAGTTTTCGGAAAACGGAGTGTATTCATGGGGAGGGCGTTAAAGGAGCAATAGCATAACAGATAATTCACTTTTGATTATGCCTCAGATAAAGAAGAATGTCAACAGTTAGTATGATATCAGGAATAGATTTTCATGGCAGGTTTTTCTAGGGCTATGAACCATTGACAGGTGAATAGGGGCAGATGATTTTGGCAGGCTGGCCATGTGAGAACGAGTGGTTTGATGCTGGCAAGGTTAGTATGCTATCTGTAGCAAATCTGTTTTTTGGGTTGGGAGACAGCCTGTTTTACGGAGCATTTCAAATTTGAGCTAGTGGAATGCAAGGGACGAGTTGGCTTGGAGAGCGGATATTATGGAAGAACAGGATAGGGTTACAACATGGTTAAGACAGGTAAAACTGATCAGCTGGCCAGAGGTCAGGAGACAGTTCTTGATGGTAATGATGACAGTGCTGTGCCCATTGAGTAAGACTTCGTTTCCTAGATGTGAGAGGCAAGTTTGTACCATCAAGAGCCATCCTCCAGCAAAAAAATAAAAAACTTCACCCACAATTTCAGGGTTTGAGAGTTTTGTGCATGGCGGAGAGGATGTAGACTTACAGTTAGAGCAGTCGACCTCCAAGCTGGGGAACCGGGATTGTACCTCGGCAACGACACCAAACATCCTGGGATTCTGGGCAAATCACTTAATCTCCCTGTGCCCAACAAAAATGAATGTGTCCATCTGTAAAGAAACTGGTGCTCATGTAAAGAGCTCTGATACTGGATATCTTTGGGTCTAGTTCGCGCTATAAAAAAACTCTCCCAAAAAAATAAAAAATAAATAAAGTAGGCTAGGTTGTCCAACAAGCACTCATTCTTTCAGGATGGGGTGGCGGCAAGTTACTAGACAAGATTTCAGTGAAGACCGCACGCGCAGGTTAGGGAGATGGAAATCTTGTTTTGCGCTGTGTGTTTGATTACATACACACTAAGCTATATGTTATTTGAGTTTTATTGTGCTTAGCAGTGGTTTTATCTATTGATGTAGGATGTGTTACAGGCCCTCCATGCAGAACATCTGTTTGGATTGTAGGGCATACATTAATCCGCTAGGCGGCCACACAGTCATGGTCACATTTTCATGGTGCGGGTCATAGAGAAATGCACTGGGGTCCATGAATGCCTTATACAATTTTAGCAGAACGGTTTGAGGAGGGGGTTAATACTGACCTTGTACCCCTATATTTATGGGAGAATGATTTGGTCCAGTTGTCAGGACTGAGTTTGCTAAGGGACATGAAGAGGGCAGTTGACTTATGAAGTTTGAAAAGTTTATGATCTGGAACGCATATAATATGAACAGAAGTGCTGCAAAGACCATTATGGGAGGGTGCCAAAAACAGTGCGAATGAAAAACAAAGGAATGAAAGGAGTGCAAGTGAAAAACAAAACAGGGAAATTAGGTTTTGTGAGCAGAGAACGGGTTTGGCATAATCCAACATTCGGATAGTGTCCATGATGAGTGCTTGTTTAGACAAGATGCAGTAAGTTTTCATTCTAAAGAAACAAATGATACTTCATGGTTCTTCAGTTATTCGTAGCAGTGGTGCTGGGAGAAAAGTTGTCGGGCCAGTGGTTGATAGTTGCCTTTGGAAGCCAGTTTTTTTTGGGAGGGATTTTGGGCAGGAAAACTTCAGAAGGGCATGGACAGGAAGAATAATTTCAGTTGGAGTCTTTACAGAAGAGATAATCCCAGCTTGGAAGGGGGGGGGGGGGTTTGAATGGACTTTGATAATGCTTGAAGAGGAAGGGAGAAAAGGAGGTTGCAGTGGGTGATTTTAAGATTAATCACAAATGTGGAGATTTACGCGTGTGGCTTATGCTCAGCAGGGAGGTTTAAAGGAGGGACGGTTAGGTGAATCTTGCTGAATCAGTGAAAGTGGAGTTTTTGCATTTAATTGTGCAAACCTATTTTATGATATCAGCCTTTTATACTTTAATGTGGTGAGGAATGCTTCACTGCGCAGTTTAAAGGAGGGACGGTTAGGTGAATCTTGCTGAATCAGTGAAAGTGGAGTTTTTGCATTTAATTGTGCAAACCTATTTTATGATATCAGCCTTTTATACTTTAATGTGGTGAGGAATGCTTCACTGCGCAGTCTAGCTTGGGAAGTGTCCAAGGAAAGAACTGGCATGCAAAAAATGGGGCCGAGAATGAAAAAACAAACAGGACACAGGTAGGTGACTAGCGGCCTCCTCTATGCAAACATTCCTTGGGTAATTCACAATTCAGGCATTTTCCTGGTTCTGCCAGTGTACTTATCATTTAGACTTAAATGGAGCAATTTCAGAAACACGGATTCGTCATTTTTGGACCCACCAAAAAAATCACTACGTTTTATACAGCTGTAGTGCCTGGGGTGTAAAATGGTGTTTGAAGAAAAATAGTGAACCAGATGGTCACTCCCTGTACATTTATGTGGTTATCAGCGCAGCACGCTCGGAGGGGTCTTTGAGATGAAAGAACTACACAGAGGAAGATAGGAGCCATGGAAAGCGCATCCATATTTCCTGTTCACTCCTCCCATTTATAGTAATGTTAACCACCAATTGAGAGGATTTATTTCTGGCAGGAGGGTGAGTAGAGGAGATGGTCTTTCATATCCTGGAGTGGACGTTGACTCTAGCATGTAGGCTGTGACAGTTCCAACCCTGTCCCCTCACCCTATAAAAGGAGTTCAGCGCCATAGTTTGAACAGTTCACTGTAGATTTATTTACATGAAAAACAAATCCACCCTTTCCAAAATTCTCTCTCCATTAATGTACGACAACACCATCTTCTGGGCTTGTGTACAGTGACCATCCCGAGGAGCTGCTTCAAAAGACTCAAGCTTTTCAGAATTTCAGTTTAGGAAATCTACCATCTGCACAGATTCCTGAAATCACCTGAAGGTTATTTGCTGTTCATCCACAACCAGGGCACAGTAATGGCATTGGAAGTGCTGCACAACATAAGGTGAAGGAGCAGCCTTGAATTTTCAATAAGGCTGTTACATTGTTTCTGAATGGCATTTTTCACTGTAATGGGTCATCACACTGCGTTTCACAGCATTTCTGCATTTGTGGCCCTGTTGTCATTCACCAAACAGCAATTTTTCCATGCCTTCGACATTTAGCAGTATCTTGAATATGAACACATCTTTCTCTCAACAACCCCTGGCCAGTGAAGCCAGGCAGCCCAGATCCGTTGCACAGATGTGAAGTATCTCTCTCAAGTGCTAATTCTTTTTAGCACTTATACACTTTAGATCGCCCATTACTTTTCTGTAGCTGTTTTGAACTTTAATACATTTAGCAAGTTTTCCTCTACTCTTTTAAAGAAAAATCCCGCTCTTCGCTCGGCTGCCTCAAAACTAGGCGTCCGAAGGCTTTAAAAAGCAGCTGCATTGCTCAAGGAGGTTGGATATCGCCTGGTGAAGATGTTCTTTTCTTAACACCGATGTATACAGCTATGCTCCTTTCTCACATGAGCAAAAATAAATTGGGACAACAAAGGACTATTTTGTTCCAGGGTCTTGAGTTGGGCAAGACAAAAAAGGTGTAGAAATGCATATCTGCTGTCACGTAGACTCATGGGATAACTCCTCCTAGCTGTTAAGCAAGCACCTGCACTACAACCAAACAGGACACCACATTTTCTGGCTGCATAATACAAATGCTGTGAGACAGACTCCACAAAAACACGCGTTTTGGCCAGACAGTACACAAACTTAGATTTGATTTATCCTATGCATTTGAAACGATTGCCCATTCACACAGAGACAGATCAGAGACGCAGGAGGATTCATATATTGAAGTATAACAGGCAAGCATGGGTTTCCATCCGCGTTAAACTGAGATAAGCATGCGTTTCCAATACCAGAAGAATATGTTACTTACCTTTGGAACAGTGTTTCTGATAATCACTCTACCTGCAGGTCTCTCAGCTCATTAAACTCCAAGTGCCAGGTTGGGTCTGGAAAGTTTTAAGTAGTCTCTTGCACCCAGGGCCGGCTTTAGGTCAGTGCGACTGGTGAGGCTGCACTGGGCGCTTACCTGTGAAGGGGGACGCTGTGACCTCAGGGGGGCGGCGCTTTGTTTAGCAATATTCTATGATGGGAGAGACGTTGGGCACTTTTGCAGGTGGTAGCGAGAGAATCCAAGGAGGCGGTCATGGGACGGGGGGGGGGGGGTTAGGGGCACCAAAAGGGATTGTTGCACCATGCTCCACCAACGCTAAAGTGGGCCCAGCTTGCACCAGTAGGTGGAACTATAGCCCCCCACTCGAAGCCGGCTTTGTGACAGATGCAACTTCACACAGCTGTATAAGGAGCCAACATGCTCTGACGTTATTTTCAGTTCTTTTATCCATCCACTTTGAGATGAGTAGACGGATGAAAGTAATAAAAGTACAGTTCAGAGAAATTACCTTGGAACTTACTAAACATACCACAACATTCGTCACAAAATGGCGGAAGGTGTGATGTTAAGGAATCTGCAAGCAGAATGAATATCAACCAGAAATATGTTCACAGAAGATAAGGGACTTATTCTCTTTTAGTATATTTCTACCTGCAGATTCCTCTTCTCATGAACCTATACAAAACATTAAAACAAAGGTAGAGGGCCAGAGGAGATAATCACCCGATAAGTGTATCGATAACCAACCATTGCATCAAATGAATCGGAATGTGTCAAGAGATCTGGGTAAAATTTTATCTAATATCTGAGGAGTATCTAACCAAAACTGAAGAAATTACGACCGTAAATATAACAGCAAATATAATCAAAGCCAAATGTCACTAATAAACTATGTGTGCTCTCATTAGCAGCGTCCTTTACAAGATATCTTCTGAGGCACCCTAAGAATAAGTAAAATCATTAATTCTAAAGACCCCAGTATGCTTTCCCAATTTCATCTCTATCACCATGGCCACCTTTCCCGAAGAATGAAAACACAGAAGAAGTCAAACCCCTTCTCAAGAAACCGTCCACTGACCCCAGAGACCTCAAAAACTACCACCCCATCTCTCTGCTCTCCTTCGCCAAAGTACTCAAAAAGCCATCAACCGCCAACTAACAGAACATCTGGTGAACAGCCATCTTCTGGACACCTCCCAATCCGGATTCTGCACCAACCACAGTACGGAAATCGCCCTGATCAGTGGCACAGCTGACATCAGAGCACTCCTCAATCAGGGCGAAACAGTGGACCTGATCCTCCTCGATCTCTTGGAAGTTCAACTGTATCCCACCAAACCCTGATCAAAAGACTACATCTCATCGGACTCCAAGGAGACGCCCTGAAGTGGATCACCTCCTTCCTCACCGGAAGAATCCAGAGAGTCCATCTACCAACGTTAACCTCAGAACACAAAAAGATCTGCAGCGCTCCTCAATGCTCGTTCCTCAGCCCCACTCTGTTCAACACCTACATGACCCCTTTGGCCAACATCATTGGAACCCATGGATTAAACATCATATCCTACGCAGACAACACCCAGCTCATCCACTCTATCTCAGAAGACCCCACTACCATGATAGCCAACTTTCGCCGGTGTATGACAAGTGTTGCCAACTGAATGAAAAACAAATGCCTGAAACTCAGACAAAAAGGAAGTGCTCATCTTCTGCAACAACACCTCCCTGTGGGACGACTGCTAGAGGTCCTCGGAACTACGAGCCTCACCCACACCACCAGACCAGGCTTGTAACTACGGCATTATACTGGACAGCAAACCCACCATGAAAATCAGATTACTTCCTCACTCTCCGCATGTTCAGGAAAATCTTCAAATGGCTCCCCATTAACACCAGACATACCATCACTCAAGCTCTAGCTGCTAGCTACCTGGACTACAGCAATACGCTATGCAGGAATCACAGTTCACCTCCTGAAGAGACTGCAAACCACAGAGAACGCTGCAGCCACACATCCTTGAACTCTACAAATCGACCCACATCACCCTTCTCCTCAAGAAACTCCACTGGCTCCCTATGTAGACGGGGAGCTAATTCAAGTTACTAATCCACACCATCAAATCCCTGTACAACCAAGGACCAGCCTATATCAACTACCACCTGAACTTCCACAAACCCTCCAGGCACCTATGCTCTACCTCCTTCTCCTTTGCTCACACACCCCAGACGCTGAACCAACAGTGGAGGACACTCATTCTCCTACCTCACAACTAAATCCTAGAATGTACTCCCCCCTGCACCTTCGAACCACCACCTCTCCTAGAATTCCCGAAGGCACTCAAAACCTGACTGTTCAACTAATCCCACCTGAAGCACCTAGACCCTCAACTCCTGGATATGCTCACAGGTGATTAGCCAGGCTTTATAAATCCAACTTGACCCTGTGAAACTTTTTACAAGAACACATTAGATTGCCTCGGACCTACTTTCCTTTAAGAAAAAAGCTCATATATAATTTGTTTCAACTACATCTGAATTAAATAAGTATACAAATTAGGACGGAACAAACTACACTGAATCTGTACTGCTCACACCCCCCCTCTCGTATGGATGTTACATCTGCTAACCTTGATGTTCTTACAACGTAATAATGATTTGGCGCTACACCCTGTATACTGTATTAGAATTCGTATTACGTTCTACATATCAGTTACTCTTGACTTGGAAGTTAGGAGAGCACGCGGAAGCTTCACCTGCTGAACTATATATAAACGTAAAATAAATGATAAATGATTAAGGACAAAGTCAAACAGACCCAATGAAGGTAATAAGCCCTGCAAGCGAAGACTGAGAGCATAATGGGTTACTAGTAACAAAACCGGACCTGCAAAATGGACCAACACCTACTCAGGTTAGGCGCCCTATGTAGCAGGAAAGAACCCGTTTTGTGCATTGGCCAGCAGCCCGGTGTCCACAAAAAAGTCTAACATAAGAAAGTCGAAGTATCTGCTTCATCCATAGTCCATTAAATAACATCAAATTGAACATTTTTTTTTTTTTTTTTTTTTAAGAAGTTATGAAGCTGTAAAAAGTCATGCAAATGGTCAACTGTCCTTGACCGGGACCAACAAATGCAACAATCCTCTCCAAACCACAATGTCACCAGGACGAACAATACCACACCCAATACTGGCCAGAATGTGTTGATCAATCCCAGTCCAACTTGCGAATAGAGATGGGAGGCGAAAACATGGCAGAAGCAGTAAGATGCCTATATAGCAGGACTAATATACAGGCCTGTAAATCGAAGTTTGTAACACCAGCTAAACCAAACTTTCAGAAAGAACAAACAAAAGCCATAAAGCAAATGAATGTGGCTCAGAACACGAAACAAATTAAAACTAGGGCCAAGCTGGCCTCGCTGAGGCCTATAACCAAACAAATATGACAACGTGATAGGCAAAAAGCCACCCACACAAGGGACCCTCAAGGAAAGGGCATCATGGAGGTTGCCACAATGCTTAATCAAATCCATAATGAAAACACCTACACTTCAGCAAACAAAAGGCACCATCCAGTTGTATCAAGCATATACTTTCCATCAATAACAACCCTTAAGTAAACCACATTCGAAAGCATCCTGCATTGGCTCTACTCAGACCTAGTCACAAGAAATATCAGACAATAACAGTGAAGTGAACAAATTAATCCTCCAAAAGAAGGGATAATCAGCGGCGATGAAATTGTTGCTCATACATATGTTCTTTGAAGTACTGCTAAGAGTGCTATTCCTCACACTCACAAGGCCTACGGCCTGCTCCAATGAGCGCCCGCAACCTAAAAACAGTAAGAGCCAAAACTATGTAAATGCCAGCCAAGGCCCACCCAGAGAGAAAAGTTGTCAAAGATTTTTAACAAGACTTGATAAGGTTGATTGTGCTGCATCCAAAGGACTAACAGCAAAGGTAACAGAACTCCATTGTATTGTATACCTAAGAAAGTGTTCATTCTAACAAACCACCACAGACCAGGCAGAAGTGCATATAGTGTTTGACAAGGCACCCAAACGCTATGCCCGCAAGCATTAGACACTTAAGCCATGGTCTGCAATAAAATCGCTCAAAATGACGTCACCTTCAGAAGGCATCCAAAGTATCCGCGATAGCCACATTAAGGCAAAAGGTACACATCATCAGCAGAAGAAAAGCTAGACCAGGACATAAAGACTCTAAGCTCGGAGAATAATCTATAATGTTAAATCAACATTACGGCTCAGCTGGTGTACTGTCAGAAGCCACATAAGGACACAGGATGTTCATGAGCCACAAAAAGTCAATGACAAATGCTGGAGGACATGAAGCATAAATACTCTACCGTGCCCCACAACCATAGATCATACATTGAACAAACACAAATATATTTCAATAGCCAGGAGAACTTGAGAATAAAGAACATAGGCGCAACACCCCCAGACACATGGCAAAGCCCTGATCTGAACTATGCAAGACTCTTCCTTAAAGAAATGGGATCCATTCTCAAGTAGTCACTCATACCTACAGTCCTTTGCAAAGAAGAGTTACAAAAGGAATCTACAGACATTTATCATGCACAAGGGGTCATTACAACGGCTTGACATTAAAAACCAGGGATGATTAAGATCAATACGGCTTCCTGCGTTGTTACTGCTTGAAAGTCCCAGGCCCCGTTAGGGCCAGCACAGGATCACTCAGCACATCCACAATATCACTCAGCACCACCACAGCGTCACTCAGCACCACCACAGCGCCACTCGGCACGGCCACAACAGCATCACTATGCGTTACCACAGCGTCACCCAGGGCCAGCACAGCGTCACCCAGGGCCAGCACAGCGTCACCCAGGGCCAGCACAGCGTCACCCAGGGCCAGCACAGCGTCACTCAGGGCCAGCACAGCGTCACTCAGGGCCAGCACAGCATCACTCAGTGCTTCTTACACATTTTAATTACAACTCCTCAGCATGCTGCACAGCAGCCACGCTTCTCTACTGCACGGCTTAGAAACATTGGCAAAGTCAATAGTTCTACATAAACACTTAAAAGGCCCCCCAATGCATAGCCAATAGGTCTTGCCTTTGGGAACTTATAAGTGTTTAGTTATCCAGCACAATATCCTTCAAATAAACATCAAGTGTTGCATGGCTAATCACTTAGAAGGTCCCAAAAGCAAGACCTATTAGCTATACCAATGCTTGTTCTCTTGTGTCATTACAACATAGGCCTCACCTTAATTAAATGGCGCGAGGATTGAGATCACAGTCACCGCCATCTCTCAGAGGAGTCAATCTGGAACGGACACTACCTATTACTGCAAAGTCTTTCTTTAATATGGAGGACAACTCTTCAAAACATGAAGCGTGTCAGAAGCACCACAAGGAACGCTAAAAGACCCTGCAGTAGTTTGGAGGATGGGCAGAATACCAGAACACCACAGAGGTGGTCCATGCCCAATGGTTCCTGAAATTCATGAGCAAACGAAAAGTTCCTGATATAAGGCGCCTGGTAATTTCTACACATCGCATTTCCACTCAGAAATTGCGCCCAGACGGATTGAACACAAACACTTTTACAGCAGCTAATTAAAACCGTTGATAACCCAGATAGTTGACAAAGACATACTCAGTATTGGGAGAAATGTGGGAACAGTGGTGTGCAGAAGGGCTTATTGGGCACCATTGTCCCTCTCAAGCTGTAATAACTGGAAACTAAAAGACTGCTATGCTAACGATCAAGCTAAAAAAGGAAATAATTGGTGCAGTAGTAGTATATTACTACTAAAGTATTTTCTGACGTGCAATATTTTTTACTTATTTATAATTTTCCATTTACTTTTATAAACAAAAAAAAAAATCATAATTTGTCAATGCAAACCGAGGGCAATTTAAGGTACTCCTATTGTTCCAGTCATGCTTGATTAAACTTTTCAAAGCATGGATTACTCAGGAAAATAAAATGTGTGCATCCCAACCCTGTGCATACCTGCCAACTTACAAAAAAAATTGCCCATGTGGGGAGGGAGTGGGGCCTTGGAGGGGGATACCTACCAGGCAATCTGTCCCTCAAAGCCCCACCCACCCCTCCCCCCCAAAAATAGAAGAAAAAAAAGAATTGCTGAGGCAGTCACCGATGCCCTGGGTTGTAGCTGGAAGGTCACTTTATACAGTGGTTTCCAGCTCGTCTTTCTTGCCACTGTGTGATTTTGACTCTTCGTCAGGTGTTCGTGTGAAGGGAGCCAGAATCGTGTGACACAGTGGCACCGTGTGAGCTGGTAGGTCTGCCTGTATTGTGCCCTACCCAGTTACCATCACCCCCTCCCACTTTCCGTATCCATTCACCTCCGCACTGTCTGGATCTTCCCTGCCGTTTCACCTCTTGGACGTAAATTACAGAAGTGCCCCGGGGCGCAACAAGAGTGTGTGCCCGCTCTGTTTGCCTCCAGCCACTTTGGTATCATAGAACAGGCGTAGATGCTTGTGCGGCCCCTTCTGTAATTCAGATAAGGCTGGCGCATATGTAGTGCCAGGGCTATCGAGAGGGTGTTCCCTCATTTGCATTGGGGTGTGGCTCCGAGCACATAAAGAAATCTTTACTTCTGCGCCCACGCCGTATTACCAACATAGGCGCAGAGGCAACCATGCCTTTAGGAAGTGCACTGAAAGTGTACCATAAACAGGTGCTGCCCTTTCAGTGCGCCTCCTAAAGGCCGCCCCCTAGAGGGGACCCAGACATCCCCCTGCAGGCGGGTGCAGGCACTCACTGGACCGCCTGCATGGGGATCTCGCTCTCCTCTTGTAAGTGCAGGCAGGCAAAGGAAAGACAAATCAGCTTTTAAACAGCTACTCCGTATTTCTCTTGAATGGATGTCTTCGGCTGCCCTGAGAGCAGCGAATTGTTCCTAATAGGACACACTTTCCCGGTTTGCACCTGACCTGCTTTAATGTGCGCTGTGGCACAAACAGGAAAAGTGTGCCCCATCTGTACTCGGGCCCCTGGAGTGCAATAGTAGGTTGCATGCAATATACGGTTCTACAAAAGGACACGTCCGAAACAAAAGGACACGTACGAAATGCAATCGAACAGAAGTCTTTATCCGATAAAAGGTTACTTTCACAACCTCAAGCTCCGACATTGTGCATTGTAAACCTAAGTGTAAGAAACGTGAGAAGAGTGGATGCAAAAATGCCATTGCGATCAGACTTGATAATCACTCAGGATTAAGGTGCTTTGAATCCCTTTCATATTTTCGAGGTCAAATAGGATCTTTTTGTATTCAAATACTGTTCATGTAATTTTCGCTCAGATATTACACTTTTTTTATTTATATTTAATCGTCACGCTCTCAACTGTTTGGCAAAAAATGTACATGCGCGATTGCAGCCAGTGCTGGCATCAGAAACACATTTCTTGTGCAGCGGTTTCCTTTTAGAATTCTTAAATTAAAAAATCGCAGCAGTCTGAGTCACCTGCAAATGCTCCCTCTCTAGAGCAACACCCATGCAAGTCACAACAGAAGTTTCTGCAGCTCCCAGAGCACACTGCTTATGATGCAACAGGAAGAGCAACAAAGTAACTTCTGTTGAGCAGATGTTCTGCACGCCTGTTTGAAAAGAACTAGACATTTAGGAAACTAGAAGCACCAAGTGTAGTTGAAAAAACAAGTGGTAATTGAAGAAAGTAAATGATGCGGTCTGCAAAGAGTTCTGTTTTAACCCCACCTGGCTAACAAGTCTGGTTTGCATTTATTTTGCAGATGCGGTCTAGACCCGTTTGAGTCACAAATTACACCACGAAGCATGCCAGCTACATCGCTAAGTTTCTCTCTTGTCCACCTCCTCCCCTTCACCTCCCTCTCCGCCCGACCCTGGACACCTTTCTTGGGCATGTGGATGCTAAGTTATTGCTCAAAAACACGTGTATTTCAATTGTTGCACCATTTTTTAAAATGTCCGAACAAAATATTAATCAGTCAACCCTACTCTTTCCCCTCACGCGTATTAAAATAAACTAATACAGCTCACTTTAATAGCTGAAAATATATACAACAGAAAACTGCATGACAGCGCTTACTAGAAGAGGCATTAAGAAAAGCAAAAAAAAAAGCTTTCTCCTAAACTAAGTGAAAATATATTACAAGACTCTTTACTGCTGCTCTAACTGCAACACTCGCAACAAGTATCTAACGCCAAACCGTGACTCAAACTTTAAAACATGGTTCACTGCATACCTCTTCTGTAGTTGCTACATGGGACTGCCCACCATTCCTCATTTTAGAAGGGATAAAGTACCCTATGTCATATTATAAGGATACTGCAAGTCGCTGAGAAGTTCCACAATCATATAAAGGAACGAGGCTGAAGGCAGAGTTCTTTTAAAAGATTACGGAACTCAGAGGTGACCTGCAATATCCTCATCTTTTACGCCGGTAGGGGGAAGAGGGAGGGTATTTTATCCAATATAATACATAATCACACTATCACCTTTCCCACAAAGCACAAAACCTTGGTAGTAGCTCTTTCATATGAAAGAGTGAGCAGGTTTGGTCCTTGTGGCCTTTTGCCCCCTTTAGCCAAAAAATGAGGAGCGTCCCGTTTAGCGGGATAGGGGCGCATGCTTTATAGCGATTCCAACAGGTGCTAGTGATCGGTCAGCTGGCCACCTCCTAGGGCAGTTAGCTCTCTGGTCCTTGTGGTCTTTTGCCCCCTTCAACCAGAATATGATGAGTAGAGTGCTAAAAGCCCTAGGAGGTGGCCGGCTGACTGATCACCCGTACTGGTTAGAAGCGCTATAAAGCATGCTCCCCTATCCCGCTGCACAAGACGCTCATCATTTTCTGGCTGAAGGGGGCAAAATACCATAAGGACCAGAGTGCTCACGGCCCCATGAGGCTGCCCGTTGGCCGCTCAACTGCACCTGTTGGAAGCGTTATAAGGTGCGCGCCTCAATCCCGCTGCACAGGCAAGGCTCGGGCCAGGAGCGGGCCTGTCCACGCCCGAAGGAGGCATGGCTGGGCCCCTCTTTGGCATGATTTTTTGAGTATCCTACTTATAACTTTTAGCTTTGGCTTTCCATTTGTTTGCTTACATATGCCAGATATTGGACTTGTGACACCACAGCAAAAATGGTTAAGATAAAATCATGGGCGTCCGCGGGGGGGGGGGACGGCAAGGAGGGGCGCTTGCCCCCCCCCTGGAGCGACCCTCCTTGCCCCCCTGCGGAAGCCCATGACCTGCAGATGCCCCTAAAAACTGACTTCAAGACTGGGTTCTCACTCTCTTTCCTCTCCTTTCTTTTATTTGCTTCCCTGTGAAATGGATCCAAAAAAGAAAGACGCCTTTGCTGGAAATGTCGTATTTTTCTGACATTTTAATTCCAAAGTGCAGCATTGGGAATAAAAGGGTAAAATATGAAAAATAGATAAATAACTAAATAAAGTAAGACAGAGTGGTAGCAAACTGGCCAAACTGATTTTATTCACACTGAAACACATTAGCGCCACTTTTACAGAGTTTGCCAGTGAAGCGCTATTTTGGTTTTCTTGTCCCTGGATTTGGAACTAGTGCACCAATCCTGGAGATACTGCAATGTGTGGATTGGAAAACAAAATGTGTGCTGCGGCTCTGCGTCCAGGCATGTGGTCTTTTTACCATACTGCTTACGTTTTGTAAGGCTATAAGCAATGGCCATTGGAATGGGTCCATTCAGGGCCCTGTAGTTGTGTCCTTAACTTTTCAGGCAAAAACACTCACTGATTTCTGAATAGTGAGTGTGAAAGCATTAAGGTAACCATGTTGTTCCTGCTTACATTTCCCATGGTTTGCTAAATTTTGCATTCCCTATAAGTGTTTGCTTTTGCCAGGATGTTGTTACTTTTTTTTGAAGGCCGCATATTGCTCTTGTCTAGTGCGTAATTTAAATTGCGCATCCAGGTGTTTATAGCGGGCAACAATTGGGTTGTAGTTGAAAACAATGGGAGTTTTTCTCAGTGGGGCAGTATGGTGTTCAGTGGGGGAGAGGATGTGGCACTATGGTCAGAGCTGCTGAATTTGGAACTGGGAACCAGGTTCAGCCTTAATAACCAGCCCACCAGACCACTCTCCTGTGAGAGCACAATCACATGCTAGTCCTTAGAAGGCTTCGCAACACCTTAGAAGTCCTGGTGTCTTCGCAGCAGCAGGTGGACCCTAGTATGACAAGTGTAGGTTGACCTTCAAGGCTTGTCCACCACTATCCATACTGAAGTTCACCTCCAGTCTTGTGGGAAGGCCTATGAAGCAGCACACCCTAGGACAACAGTCACTGAGGTCACAGGATCCTTGAGAAGGGCCAGCTCTAGGGCGGTGCAACCAGTGTGACCGCACCGGATGCGGACTTTAGGTGAAGGCATCATGTTTGCAAGTATATTAATGTTTTAAAAACACTTGCTGCCTCCTTCCTGGCCTCCAGTAATTTTTGGCAACAATAAAAATGTCATGATGACTCTGGTGATTAATGTTCTTCCTAGAGAGAGATCAGAATTTTGTCTAGTGGAAGTTTTGACTCATGGAAAGGTAGCTCAGATGGTTAATGTACCGGCTGCAAAGAACATGCGTCATGCAGATCACAAAGTGCACATAATGTAAATAGGTCAGTGGGCTACTGCTTTTGTCAGAGAGAGCCTTTTGTTACTTGCAGTTTATAAGTTAAAATCCTAATTTAGAACAGTGAGCTATTAACTGTCATCGAAGAGCTGCATACAAACTGCAAGGTATAAATTAGAGTGTTATGTTGCCCCCCCTGCCCCCTTAGTCTTTGATTATCCTAATGTCCCAAAAAGTGTTCTTTTGGACAGAAATCAATTCTGATCATTAAGGAGAACCCCCGACCATGGGATTACATTTTAAATCCCGGGTATTGTGTTTCTCCAGACCAAATCACTATAAAACTATATGGGCTACTAATATGGTTGTCATGCGACTCCTACACCTTGTAGTCCTTAGTCTTATGTAACATTTTCTATACAGTGATTTACACACATATTGATTGTCTCTGTGTAATGTGTGTGATGTAAATTACTCTGACACCCTACAATGGTATGAGTGGCGTTGTAAATCAAATTAAATGCATCTGAGAGAGAGAGTGGTTATGGAGACTTGGGGGGCACAGTTAAAGGGTGGTAGTGAGGGAATCCATGGCAGAGGTGGTCATTGGGGGGCACTAACAAACATTAATGCACAGCGCTATGCTGGCCCTGACATTGAGGCCAGTCTGCCTCACCCACAGGTACCTCCATTGGCCGTTTCAGCAGCAGTAGCTGCAACTCACCAGGGATTGGCAATGAAGAATTTGCACGCACACCAAACTAAGTTTGCAAACTTCACAGTCTCCCTGCTTCATTCACAAGCACTTTTAACATGTGCTGCCTGCTGTGGGGTCACTGGAATTAATTATGCAGTAAAGGATTACAACATTATGCCGTAGTGTTGACTAAATTATGCATTTAAAAAAAGGCTGCAGCGTAATGCAGTATATTTTCAGATATTTCATTATTTTGATGTGAGTACACATGCTAACAGTCTCTGGAAAGATTTTGCCTTATTAGTACCAGTGTAACATACAAATGCAGCAGTGAGAAAGGTGACCAGTCAACCTTTACAATAGGCCATCCACTCCGCAGCAACACAAGTTACATTTTATATTAACTTTTGATATGCTTGAGCTACAAACAATTTATTAGTTTAAATGGTCAGATCATGCACCAGATCTTGCATTATGAGGTAATATGGCAGAGCCATAATTTTAGAGAAAACATTTGCAAACTAGGATATTTTACCATTCATGTTTGAACTGCTGTTGTTGAAAAAGGGTGAAGAGCTGATGACAGAAACTCCACGGCTCGGAGACAAATGGCTTGTGTTTCTACATTTTATCGTATTTGGTACATTCTGTGATTAGAAGCATATCCCATTTTGGGAATATATTTTAATGTCAATAACTCATTATAACCTTAAATAATCATGTGTATCCATTGGTTGATTAAACTGGGCAGTGAAATGCCAAACAAATACTAAAAATTGGGATGTCTGCGCATTCTAGCCACACCTCTGGCTCCACCCACAGATCCAATCCATGGGTTATTCCCCGCCCTCTGATTCTCCGCCCACTGTTCCCCCAACTTCCCCCCCCCCCCCCCCACTTCGACCACTGTGTGAGACTCAGCATCCCTGGACCTGTGATGTGGCACAGCTGCGGGCGCCGCATGTGCCACACATTTACGGTGCCGGGCATCCGCATAAGGGTGCTGGCCATTATTGTATCCCTAAACGTGCGCACAATGTCAGTTTGACATTGACTACACGTAGAGGGACTCTAAGTTTCTTTTCAGAAATATAGCTAACATTTGGACCTATACATTTTATTTTGTATAAATTAATTGAATGTGTGTAAAATTTAGCAATGCCCGGGGAATTCTAGTAAAGGGAGCACCCACTGGCAAATCACTAGCGTGTGTGATTGCTGCATTATTTATTACTAACTTTGACGTTGTGCTTTAACTTTGGATAAAAGTTATCATGAATTGTAGCACCAAGAAGCCAATATTGGTAAATATGCGTGCTACAAATAATCCCTAACATACACTGTGCATACAGTATATTTAATCTGGTGCTTTAATCATAGGCTGTTTTAAAGTATTCTGATAAAAATCGAATCGTGCTGAAGACAGCCTTGATTGGTGTTGGATCGAGGACCCAGAAGTCTGCCCACCTAGCAGACAGAGATAAAGCACCTTGTCAGAAAGTTTAGCGTTTTCCCTACAGGTGGCGTTTGTTGGCCTGTGGCAGGGTCAGTCACATGTCCTGGATTCCTGGCATTTAATTGAGCCTATCCTAGTTCTGTGCCCCAGTGTTTCTTGTGCCCCACCTGGCACACATCATGTCGGAGGATGGTGATGACGTTAACATTTTGCCCCCCCCCCCCCCCGGAAAAATGTCTGCATTAAATGAGAATTAAACTGCAGGAAGAAAGCAGGTACCAGCCTCAGAGCGGTGTGGGGGGGGGGGGGGGGGAGGAGAGGAGAGGAGAGAAGCATGCATAGCACCACGATGTTTGTGCCTGTGCAGAGCCACAGGCCGGCAGACAGCATGAAGGCGAGTTCCCTGGGTTATTTCTGGAAACCTGTCCCAGGGTGCACTGGTTAACAGCTGCACTGCATAAGGTGGACGTGGATTATCGCTATTTATATCTAAGGTGTTTTGGGATGCTGGTCTGCTGGGCGGCTGGGCAGGTGGCTGTTGCTTTAGCCTGTCTGAGCTGGTTGTGGTTCACCTCAGCCAGAGGTTAGACGGTTTACTACGCTCTTCACCTGACAAGTCTAGACAGGGCCGGTGCCAAGTATTTCCTGGCTGTGCTGGGCGGCTTCTTACAGGCAGTTGTGTGCCAAAAAGGTGTCAGTGTGAAGTTCAATTACCCGCCATTTTGTTTCAAGTCCTGAAGGTTGTTTTGCAGTATCCAAGGCTATTATTTATCAACAGTAGCTGCATGTTGATAATGTATCGTCTACAAGTGGATTTCTTTTTTTCCCAACATGTTGTATTATAACTATCCTCGTGCTTAACGAGCAGATACAAAAGGTCCCTATGAGGAACACAGCACAACTAATTATCAGAAGGCAGAAAAGCCCAAAGATTCAGGGGAAAAAACAAATGAAAAAGAATGTAACACTTTTTGCATTATTACAAGTCACAAAAACAAAATTGTACAAATGACCTTCACATGCTTCGCTGTTGGTCGGGTAATTTTTTTAAATGCATACTCAGCAAAGCACATTTCAGCAGCCTTGCCACGTTCTTTCCTCTCTTGTACCTGGACTTTTCTCGCTTTGCGGCTAGCACGGTCTTCTCACCCGTGCAAGTTATTATCACCGGAACCTATATTTGCTCTATTGATATAATCTGGAAGGAGTTATTGTGTGTGATCTGGCAATGTCCCGTTTCTCGTGGGGTACTCCAACATTCTTGTGGCTATATAATACCGACTAAATGAAATGTAAAGCAAAGAAAAGGCCTTTGATGTGGGAGTATTGGACATTGATAGAGAATATATGATGATACAGAAAATATCGAGCAAAGGCTAATCACAAAAAAGCAGCGCTAAAGGCAATCGGGAAAAGGTTATTAAGAAGACAAAGAATGACACGACCTGGATAGGAAACGTGGAATCACCCGACCCAAGAAGCAGCACACAGTAGATGACCAAATACAAGTAGAGGATCAGAAGATACAAATAAAGCTTTTGAGATTCTGAACACGCATGAAGAATGCTCTAGTGCCATCAACGTGCTAGGTATAGATAGGTGCCGAGGGCAGCCTGGCACTGGAGGAGAGCATCAAAAGACATCAGTGCACTACTGACCGAATATATGGCGTTACAACGAAATCCGTTGCAACGCATGCCTTTACCACGCATGCGTTACAACGGAATTCGTTTACCACGCATTACATTAACCACAATTACTAGCGTGGTGACGTCATACGTCGTTAAGAGAAAGCGGAAGTTTATTTTCCGTTTTCTCTTAAACGACGCTGATACCCGACGTGACTTCAGGTGAGTTTCTTTTTTTGGGGGGGGGGGGGGGGGGGGGGAGACCCCCCCAAGCCCCCCTTTTTTTTCTTTATACCTTTACCACATATACCTTTACATATACCTTTACTACAAACCTCGTAGTAAAGGTATGCGTGGTAAAGGCTTTCGTGTTAACCACGCATGCGTTGTACTGCATGCGTGGTTAACGATTTCGTTGTAAAGGCTTCGTTGTAATGGCCGTTTCCCCTACTGACCTTACAGTCATGTTTTTTAGGTGGGATTTTTGATGGAAGCAGTGACAGATTGACTGAGTTTTACAGAAAGATCCCCGGCACCGAGATGTTATTGTGGTAGTCAATATCCTAGTAGCAACATTTTTGTGTGGTAATATTTAAAATATGATCCTTCTGTAGAATAACCTCGTAGGTGACTAATACGAGAAACGCAGGGCAAATGACTTCTGTGGAATGGAGGGATGAGAAGAGAGCATATGGACATATTTTAACCAACAGAACATCATTAGATTTATAATGCAGTGTAGGGTGGAAACTTGCAAAGATTCTGAAGGCAATGCGCTGCTCCACTGGAAGCCAATGAAGTTCACGCAGGTCAGTGCTTAATTTGTTTAAAAAAAAAAAAAAAAAAAAAAAAAAAAAAAGTGTCAGCCCCTCGTTAGGAGGCCACTGCAGGTTGTCCACCCATTGCCCTAGCAGCACTGCCAATGGCAGTAACTACACAGCTACTAACCATCACACTGCTACAACGGCAGGTATTAGATGGTTTTAATGTATATTAAAGTAATTAAAAAATGTATTCTGTCCATCTCTAAATTACACAATCTGTGCCCACATGACAGTTGTCATAAGGGCCCATATTGACAATTAAGTGCTGGTGCCGAGCTCCGGAAATCACCTGCTCAAGTTAAGCACTGATGCAGGTGAACCAGAGTCGCATACATTTTGATGAAGGAGAAATAATCCGGAGTCCAGTCCTGAAGCCCAGGTTAGGAACTGACAAACCTGGATGGGGAGAACTGCCCATCTGAGGTGGCAAAAAGACCAGAGTTTGTTGCTTCTGCTCCACCATAATCTCCACTGATGACTCCCATCCACTGAAGAATGTCCAATGGACATGTTTTGGAATAATTTGGTGACTGACCCACATCATCCTCCACTTTGAAGAGGATTGGGTCATCAGCACATATGTCAAAATGAACGCTGGTTGAGTGAATGCGAGCAGCCAAAGGCTGAAAGAAGACATTGAGAACATGAGTGACAGGGATAAGCCCAGGGAAACACTGTTAGAGGTGGACTTTGCATTAAAAGAGCTACAAGAAATGATTTGCAAATGTCTAGTGGGATATGATCTAATCCATGAAAGAACTATGCTCAAAATTCCGCTCTGATTCAGAGATTTCAGCAAAATGGCCTACAGTGCAGAGTACCATCCGTTGTCGATCTAAGAGCCACCAAAGAAGACCGCAGAACTGGCTCCACCCCGAGTGGACGGAAACCCATGCGAACTATGTCAAGTCAGTTGGCGTACTTTATAAAAAGATGGACTTTCTACCTCACAATCCTTTGTATTGACCTTGGACTGAGAAGGACAATAAGCAAATGGAGCAAAGTATCTCCAAATCACTGGGTTACAGTGTCCTGTTTCTCGAAGGGATTGTTTAGGACGAGCCTGGGCAGCGCATGCTCTGCGAGACATGCTGTATTCAGGTTTGGACTTTAAGCTCCTCCCACTCCACCCATATTTTCATTGGCTTGTGTCATTGTCCACTGTAAACGGTTTTTTTAATGGTCAATAGGCTTAGTAGTCCCTACTTAGCACCACCATGTCTTATGATGTAACCTCCCATGAGGACAACCCCTGTTACATGTGTTGTTACTCTGTAGGCTTTAATTACAGCCTTTGAGCACTATTTTCTCAAAATAGCTTAGTCCTGCTTGCTGGTGCAAGCAGGAAAAGCTCTGTCCTAATGCTTCAAAAAAAATCTTTATAGCACGGGCACCGAATGCATTTGTAATGCAATAGGTCTTGCAATTGCTAGAGTTTGAGCTATTGGCATTGTAAATGACAATGCATTTTATTTATCGGTTTTAAAAATAACAAATAAAAGGCATTGTCATTTACTATACCAATAGCTCAAGCTCTCATAAATGCGAAACCTACTGCATTGCAAGTGCTTGTTATATTTAGTTTATATTAGTTCAAGCTTTAATGATTTCTTGAGCAATACGCACTCCACTAAAAATGGTCCATTCTCTTTTTACACACATTTGAGGGTTTCTTCTGCTAAATGAGTTCTCGCACTGAGTTCAAACACAACCACCCTCTCTTTTCCAAAACACTAAGGCTTTTTTTCTGCATCTCATAGCACTTTAAAACATTTCTCTATAATCTTATGAAATATCAATTTCATTTCTGATGCTAACTACACATGGAAAAAAGGAAAGTTCATAAATCGAAAAGGATTCCAAGAATCTAGAGATAATATTGTTACATTAAAATGCAAAATGAAAATACAAGAGTATCTAAATGAGAACTAAGAATTCCTAAAAAATAGCAGAGAAACACTGTAAAAAATATTGCTTAACATAACTTGGCTAACAAAGTCAATCACTAAGAACCTGAACCCAAGGAACACAAATTGTTTCTGAAAAGGATAAAGTGGGACGTTTTCCCAACAGACATAAATCGAAGCCTATTCAGACGGTGAAGTCCTACCACTCAAAACAGTGAAAATACATTACCTGACTATGTCTGATAGGCCTGTAACTACTGATGCTGTTCATCACAGAAAAAGGAAAGTTCATCTGCATGTACACATACATACAAACGCACCGTGACCGTGGGGTACACTTCAGAAGTCATGTTGGCCATTTCTTTGTTATTTACTGTATCAAGGTGGACCTTACAGTCTCAGAGCAGTAAATTACAAACAGAAAGTAGCAGCCCAGTGGCCCCCCCAAAATGATGAATATGTATGGGTGCAGACAGAACCCCCCCCCCCCCCAAATAAAATTATGAAGGAACAGACACGGGATTAATAGGGAAGAGGGTCTAAAGAAAACTATCTTAAAAGGCCAGTAGGGATACATGGAATAGCTTTGGGGTGGTAGATAAAAGCAGACCATGATAGAGAGAATAAGAAAGCATGCATTTGCATGGAGTGCTAAAGAGAATGAAAAAAACAGTTCTTGAATGCAAGCAATGGAAGGACAAAAATCATTCAATCAGAACACAGTAAGGAAGCACTCGAGAGGTGGGATAAACAAAGAATAGGGAGAAAAGTCAAATAAGAAGCAGGGAAATCAGCTAGAAAAGAAAGCGACCTAATCAAGATCAAGGGCCGACCCCTTTAATGTATTACAGACAATAGGTATTGGACCACCAGTTAAAACAGTCTTCTAGGTAAGACCTAAACAAAAAAGATCCCCTCCCCAATAACCATTAGAGAAAGTCTTTGAACATGGAGTACCAGTCCACTATATCATAATGGTTTTAAGGAGTTTAAAAAAAGGAAAGAGGTACTAATTCACTTGAAATGAAAGTGACTCGAAGACAAACACACACACAAACAATTACAGATACATTGTTCAGCATCACTATTGTCACCTAGGGCAAGGTTTATGGTCTAGGTTGACAGCGAACATGTGAGTGTGGCTAGAGAGGGGCTTTGGCGTCACTCAAATGTTGGGAGCTAGGAATACATGTTTTAATTGGCCAGAAGTGGTGTGATTCCACCAAAAAAGTGCTAGCTCTCCACACTGCTGTGATCATTTTGTTTATTTATATAGCTGGCGGAGGTTGAACTTTCAGGGACAGCCCCATGACAGTGTAATGCTATTAAAGTGTCTTACGTAACCAAATCATTTATGGTGTTTCTCTGGCAGTAAAACAGATGGGATGAGGGGCAGTAATTAATCTACAATTAATTTTAGGTCCTGAAAGACAGCGCATTCATAAGACACCTTTTAGCATTACCAATGTTTATTTAAATTATGTACACAATAGCAAATATAGAAAAAACATTAAGGGACCGGAAAAATCACATACCCTGAAACAATACTTCATCATACAGTCCTAATTCTTGTAAGACTAGACTATTGGAATGCACAACTAATGTTGGAATTAATAGAAGTTCACTTTGTCCAGGTTGTGCCACAGCTGGTTTCCAGGAGAAGACAGTTTTACCAAATCAATATTTTGCTTAAAGACTGATAATGGCTACCTATCAAGGAAGGCCATGTGCATCTAGAAAATGGCATTCACACTTCACCAATCCTACAAAATGTCTATCTCCACTACCAAAACACAGACATAGATAATCAGGAATCCTATATATTTTTGTAACTTTTATGCCATTATTCTGGAGCCTTGAACTTTCAAAAACCAATAGCACAGCTTAATCTTTCACTGGTTGAACTCTCAAACGTAGTAACTCTACCTCCTCTTGCACTCCGAAAAAATTCCTATTTTAGGATCTTCCAGAAAGAACTGTTTTGTTTAAAAGATATTTCTAAGAATGCACATTAACGTTTTCCAATAATCTTTGCCTACCCAAGTGAGTTTGTCTCTACTTGGATATATGTTGTACTTATTTGCCTCACTGAAGAGGAACCGCAAGTATTTACAGACCAATCGAATGAGGACTGTAACCAAGAGTTTTTACTGACCCTGCTCAGTTGCCTTTAGAAGCATAGTGTGTGGATCTCACATGCCTCCTAAATACACTGCTAACAAACAAAACAATGGGGAAAGTTATACTTACCTGCAGGAGACCCTCCTACACATGAGACCACACTCTGAACAATGGAAAAAGGGAAAGAGGTTTACTAGTTTGTTTATAAGGTCTGGCACATCTAGTGGTTGCAGTACAAATGATGGTTCTCAGGACCAGGAAGTATGTTATTCTAGGTGTCCTGCAAATGCAAGATGGTGGTATTCTCTTTCCTGGGTTATTTGAAATGGTGTCAGTCTTGATTTCCTAAGTAGGGACTTTAAGTCGGATCTTCAATGCATTTGAACATTTGAAAATCAGTCTTCGTGTTCTTCGCAAAGTGCACTGCTGTCTCTGGTTTCTGCTATCTGCGTTCCAGTTAGAACCCTTGAGTTGGTCTTTTTTTGGTCTTTTTTCTATGTTATGATTTTGCATTTTTTTCGATTTTTGCTCGTGTATTTGAGACGTTTTCCGCAATTAGTTAGCTTTGTCCTCTATGTTGCCTCTGACATAATATTCCTCTCTCAAGAAGGTTGTGGTAAGGGACGTGTGTAACCTGCCATTAACACATAACCACCTTCTAAAGTTTTCTGAATTATTTACATTATTATTGTATATATGGTTTCATTTGCTATTCTATGTACTCGACTAAGTCCTGTTTCACTTGGATACATTATGGCTGTTAAAAGTTGATATATATATTATATATATATATATATATATATATATATATATATATATATATATACACACATACACACATATACACACACACACACACACACACACACACACACATATCCCGTAGTTACATATTTGAGCTACATCGTTACTGAGAAATGCTCAAAAGGTTTCAGTAATTCTGGGACATTGTCCCTCAGTAAAATGTAATCCAGTATGTTCTCTTCACTCCTCTCTAACCTTTTTAGATTTTAATTTTATCTTAATTATGCTATTAGAATTATTTATAAAGAGATAGGTTTTTCATGCTCAAGTGTAAAGTTCTGATGTCTATGGTGTTAGTCCACGAACTATAAGAAGACAAATAAATACAAATTTAGGACCAAATTATGATCGGTACTAAAAATAAATTAGAATAGTCTTCATCAGCAATTATTTGATTAATTGCGTTTTCCAGTTAACTCCCCTCTCTTCCTCCCTCCTCGGTTTCTTTTCTGCCAAAGCAAATGCAGCAATTCATTCAAAGGCAGCTGAAACCAGGAAAAAGTAGTAAGACTATTGGGTACCACTGCATTCCAATGAAGGCTGGTACATGTACAAAAACTTGCAATGGGTGTGAAATAAATCTGGACATTTACGCCTCTGCCACCATGTGACCTTGTTCAAGGAACAAAGCCGTGAAGACCTGGACAAGTGACTCTACCTCCGAGCTAGCAGAGAAGAGTTTGTTACGATAAACATATAGGGACAGCTCCTCCGTTAAGGCGGAGGAGCGTCACCCCACTAAAAAAATGCCCCTGGAGATAAAAAATAAAAATGGTAACAAAGTTAATTTATTACCATTTTTTTCTTCAAACCCCCGTCCCGAGCGGAGAGCCAGGACGGGGGCAGGACTTTGATTTCTGCTGATTCCAGTCAGACAACAGCAGAAAGCAGACATAGGCAGGGCACTTAGGTGTAATCTCTGCATGTATTTTTGGCCGGCTGTCTTGTGGTGGCCAGCCAGACATGCGCAGTTTAAACATTTCTAACCCAGGTGTCTTAGACAGCTGGGCTAGAAACAGCATAGGGCTCCAGTGCCATTGAAAACGGCGAGAGAGGCCGCTCCCTCCAATCCCGACGCTGCTCTCATGCAGCTTCAGGATTGGCTACTGTAGTTTCCAGGAGCCTGCCTGGAGAAGACCCAAGCGAGGAGGAGGACGTTGCGCCAAGAAGTTAAGTGGGATTCTTTTTTCTTTACTTTTATCCCCCCACCTCACCACCCTCCTTACATGCTAGCCACCACTGTATAAATATTCAAAAACAGCAGGCAGCTCCTGCCCCAAGCTATGTTCCATTAAATATGTTCGGCTTTGTCATCTACTTGGTGAAAGTGAGCTTTCTATATAAATACCAACATAGTAGGTGGTGGCTACTTACAGACAGTGGAACATGGAGGCTCTTGTGATCAGATAAAAAGGACCTTAAAGTGAGCGGGGCATTCCCCTTTGCCATCTTAAAACGAACTAAACCAGGAAATCAGACTTGGTTTAGCACACACAAAAAATGTTTGTTCAAATCTTTTATTCTCGTACTGAACAAAAAAGGGCCAACATGCATTTCTCTGCATCAAGGTTGCTTTCTCAGGGCCAATATATTAACCAAAGCTCTAATAGCAAAACATATTTAGAATTATGGTCACTTCCTTTCCTTTGGTTATCTTCAAATGGATACATCATGACTTAACAACATGAAATACCAGTTAATCAATTTATTTAGGTTTTCCCAAGTTGAAATAATGTTCTTATAAAACAGTCCCTCTCCTTAGGTTCTTAATGGCACAATAACTTACTGGAAACCTTGAGCGGGTCTTTAGGCCTCAAACCAAGTCTCATTTCGTATACTAATTGGAGGCACTGCATCATTATCGGAGAGTCATACTATCCAAGAATATAAGACAAAATGGAGGAGTATCCTACCCTAACATACCATACAGAGGAAACCTTGTTATAAGGGTGCTTTTTTCTACGTATGAATTATTCCTAGTTCTCAAATTAGCCACACTCCATTCCCCTCTTCCATCGCTTCAGAGCTATGGAGTCCAATGCTGGAAGTGCTTAATTTGAGCCAGTGGTTTCAGGTGCTCAGACCCGGCACTTAAATTGTCAACACTGGCGCTTGTGACAGTCTGCCACAAGATGGTACTGTCTGGCTAATTTAAAGGTGATCATAACAGTTCATTATCAATTCAATATACATTAGAAATTACTATTAACTACCACCCAAGACATTCTTATAGCTTTGGGGACCAGAATAGTCCGAAATGTCACATGTGTAGGTGTGTGATGGTAAGTAGTTGCGTTGTTACCATCATTGGCAGCAATGCTGGGGCAATGTGTGGTACAAGCTGTAGTGGCCTCTTGACAAGAGCCATGGCATTCATTTACTTATTTTTTTTTACAAAGTAAGCCCAGAATGATGGCAGATTCAGCAAATAATAAAGGCCTTAAACTGCTAATATTCATACAAATGTTTCTATTTTCCAAGCAAACATTCTTTTGCGTGGTGCACAGATTTTGGATATTAACTTGGACGACTTTCTGGGACATGAAGCATTGTTCTAAACGTTGCAAATATGTCGTCCCATCTGTTCCAAGCTTGAATTGAAATAGGTTTGTTTTGCATCTATTACATGAACTGAGAGAATATAGTTTGTTCGAGAACAAGTCTAAAAGGGCTCAGAGTTGGACATGCTTGATTTACAGTTGCTAATTTAATCTGAAGGATATGCTATGGAAAAACGGTGGACTGTCATTCGTGGGCCCTATTGGGAGTAAACTTTTCAGCCGGTCTAAGAATTTATGCAAATTATCTGAAAATACATTTGGGTTTTGGTAAGAGATAGACCGATAGAGTCCAACTACAATATTGTTTACTATTGTTACTGCAGAGAACACTTGTTACAAATTCAATTTGTGGGAAAGAGCAGCTGTCCGTGATTTATACCTATTAAATGCCTGTTTTTTACGGATTTCATTCTCCGATCCATAGACGTTTAAGTGTTTTATGGCCGTTTCTACCATTAGGCAAGACTAGGCGGCCGCCTAGGGAGGCAAAATGGCTGGGGCGGAAAAAAGGGGATTTTTTTTTATTTGAACCTACGAAAGTAAAGCTGGACGGCCGCCTAGTTTTGCCTATTGGTAGAAACAGCCCTGTCAAAAAGCATGTTTTAAAGTACCCATGTAACAAAACACTGATGCTCCACGGTACAGGTCTCGCTGTGCCGCTCGCTCCCTGCCTTACACATGGGTTGTTTTGCCGATCTCCCTGGCTGCCTATGGTGTCCACTGGCAATATTGTATGTTCGTCTTTGATCTCCACTCACTGGTGGTGCGAATTGAGCAGCACAGGCAGGCCATTCAAAAAGAAAATAACGGTTTAGTCAGCGTACAGCACCTCAACCCCTCTTCTGCAGTGTCCAATCACGTCTCTCTGTGTTCTCTTGGCTGAGCTAGCCCAGCCCCCGAGTCCGCCACTTCATCCTGGCAGGGCAAGATGGACAGCGAGGAGTGCAAAGACACGCGGAAGAACCCGCTGCAGGCACCACGCCGTCCCAAACACACACAACTCCCCTCAAGTCCCGAGAGGAGAGCAGCTACCTAAACTTACCTATGAACAAGTGACAAACCAAATGACACTGCGGACAGCTATCTCCCAGGCACGTCCTTCCCTCGCTTGGGACTTTTATTTACCCGCATGCTTCCCAGTTCTCTTCTCCAAGTCCAATCCCACCGGAGCGCAGGGACTCTCCTCGCTCTGGAAGAGTCCTGTGCCAAGGACAGACCAGCTCCCCCAGTGAGCTGGGATCTCCGGCACCCAGAGGCTGGGAGAACAGCAGCGGGCATGGAGAAACTCGTGGACCATGCCAACACCTAACTGCATCGCCCCTTCCAGCTGCGCCCGACTGCCAGGAGGAGAAGAGACCAAGCAAAGGTACACTTGTTAAACCATGGGTCCCCGCCTGAGAAGCCTGTCATTTGTTTTGGGTCCTTCTGGTGAAGACCATGCTATATAAAACTCCGTAAAAAAAAAAAAGAACTGACCACGGGCTTAGTGTCATGCCCTATACTGTCATCTGGTAGTGACTGTTTAGGCCAACGTCAATGTCCACGCTGGTATTTTTGAGCCAGTGCTTACCCTGTTAAAAGTAAGACTACAAATTCCAGAATGTAATGCACAGGTGGCCGCAAACCTGGGATTGGTTGAAGGTGTTCCACAACATGGAACCACTTGTCAACTATGGTGAAGTGTGCATTCTGCCTTGCACTGGCGGAAATTGTGGTCAGGATCACTCACAGCGGTACCATGCACGAGCTTGTCAATAACTTCTATTTACAGCGCCAAGAAGCAGTTCATTCTGTGTTTATTTTATTTTATTTATTTTTTTCCATTTGTAAGGCGCACAGCTACCCAAAAAGGGTTTCCCGGCACCGGGACAACAACTGTGTTGTACGCCAAACTTTATTAACGTTTTGCCATAGTCTCTGATTAGCGCAGATTTGAGCATCATGAACTATAATCTCCCTATTTCAGGTGCCTCAGTGAAAGAAAAAAAACAAGCGTTGGCAAAACCACTAGGTCTGGCCTTGGAAGATGGTGCAAGTTACTATTTTTGTTGTTTCTGGATTTGAACACGAGGTGCACTTGACGCCTCAGTGGTATTTAACTCCTTCGACGCTCATGACGAGCTGAGCTCGTCATGAGCCACGGCGCTCCGGTGCTCATGACGAGCTCAGCTCGTCATGGCCCGTGGAACTCAGGTGCAGGGAGAATTCCCCTGCTGTGCTGAGCGTTCCACGGGAGTCAATACACCTGTGACGAGCTCAGCTCGTCATGAGCACCGGAGCGCCGTAGCTCATGACGAGCTGAGCTCATCATGAGCATGGGGGTGCTGTGCGCGCCCCCCTCCCCCCAGCACAGCGTGGGAATAACCCCCGCAGCGAAGGGGTTAAACACAAGGCTCTATTGGGCATGCGTGTACATAGTTCCGTGAGTGTATGGCTACCGTAACGGTCTGGCCTGGGCCTTTAATTGAGGTAGTTTGCAGGACTGACTGTTGTGATTGTGTTTCCTGACAGTAAATGAGAGTAACATAGAAGGGTACGGCAGTAGAGGGTGTGCCTCTCTAGCTTGGATGACAGGGGGAGAGAGTGATGTTAGTAAAAGGGAGGGGGCGGCATTTTCAATTCTCGCCTAGGGCGGTAAAACACCTAGAAACGGCCAACTTAAATTATTTTTTATATTTTTTTTTACATATGTACATTAATTTCTAACATGAAAAAACAATTAGACATATATATTCACTAATATGTTATAAATAAGTAAAAATATTGAATCACAATCGTTTAAATTGTACACGTTCATATAACCTTAAAACGATCTGTTTTAAAAAGTATCTATTTAAACTTTAATATAGGATTACAAAGTAATACAGCATATCTCGGCAATCTAGAGTGTTCGGTGTTAAATAAGCAATTGGTATATACACCATGTGCTACTGTCCAATAATCTCAGGGCACCGATGGCATTTACAAACTACTTGGCATTTTGGTCTACCACCATGCCACCAGAGCCTGTGATGGCATTCTGCATTCCCTAAAATGTCCTCATCGTTCATATGAGCCGCGAAACATCCTGACGAATGAGAGTTCCTATTATAACACACTAGAACAGAGGGGTGAGAGGAATAAGCCCCCCTTCGGCCTTCCGCTCAAATTTATATGACATAAAGGAAGAGGGATAAAGATAAATCAAAAAGGGTTATTTAGTGTAAATGCAGGGAAAAAGCAGTTTTTAAAAAAAGAAACTGCCCTCACACACAGCAAGCTGTGTCATGCTTCATCATAGGGCCTGCTAACACACCTCCGTGTTCACCCAACACTGGAGGTGGAGCAATAGGGAGGGGAAGACAATACAACATAAAGTGAATGGTGAGTGTAAACCCAAAGAGGTGAGAAAATTGTGCAGAATCAGTGACAATAAAAACTGGTACCATGGGATCCTTACTACAATTTTAATATTAGGTCCCCTGTCCAGAGGTTAAAAAGAAATCGTTGATGCAAGGTGGAGGAACTTTATTTATGAAATTCCACCTGCTCCACACTCCAAATATGTCGACATGTTTCTGCCGGCTAATGACAGTGCCCCGGCTTTCTTCAGGACTCTCACCTCTGTGGCCTTGTGTGACTACCCTTCGTACTCCACCAATTTTTTAAGTGACAACGGGAAAAGTCACCTTATAAAAGAGCCCTTCGCTTTGTGAAGGGGAACCTGTGCAAATAAAATTAATTAAATTAACAAAACAAAAAACAAAGACAGGTCCGTGGTTCTTATTCATCCATATTATAGAACCGCCAACTTGCTCCAATCTAAAAAGCCCATAACTTTGGTGCCAAAATTCCCTGTTCCCTGCATTTGTTAATTAACCACCCTTGGGCTGCCCCATCCCACTCTAAATCTCGTGGGACCTGGGTACTCTTCCAATATGAAGGCCCTTACTTGAAATAATTTGTATATGAAGACACCACTGTCAATCCAATCCAGAGACCCCTCTACACCACTTACCAAATTTTATTATAATCAAAAACCCGAAATGGCGGGGGAAGGGGACAGCTTCCTATTAGCACTCTCTGAAAGGCAATTAAAAACACTCTTTAGAAAGCAAATCCCTTGTGATGTTCTGTCAAGGGCTTGTATATCACATATGTACATCACATTGTCTATGATATACTACCACATTCTACGATCTTCCGGCATAATAGGCTACAATGTGACTTATTCCTAATCACCTTGTAGCCTTCTTCGCGGTTAAAGAGCCACTATCTATGATGAAATGTATGGAATCCATTATTCCTCCTGTGCTTCTCTTCGTGGTCTTTCTGCTAACCACGGTATTTCTCGTTTCTCCTTACATTATTAAAATGTTGTATCAAGATGGCATTTAATAAAACACCTCCTTATAGATTAGGAGGGGGTTACTGGTACATATGTCTATCCATGAGAGTTCCTTCCAACACTGCAAAGAAGCAGCTTGTGAGTAGCATTATGCTATAAAATACTGAAAGATTATTATTGCAGTTCACTCGTTCAACAGCAAGATGTGGAGATGAGCAGCACAGACCAGTCCTTGCATAACATCAGACGTACATGGGTAAACACTTGCACATCGCATCTTACAACATCTGCATGAGTCCAGGATTTAGAGAGGACAAGCAGCAGCGGTAACAAAGTAACAACCTATATGCTGGTGGAGCACTCCCGTAAATGAAAATGATGATCTAGGTCAGTGATTCTTAAACTTTTGACTTCTGTGGACTCCCACTGAATCACTACTGGAAACCAGGGACCCCAACAAAGCCCTGTCAAAGATCCGAACATCAAAATATTACATAATATATAGAAACGTATAGATCAAACAAAACAAAATCTAAAATATGTCACTCAAACAAAAAAAAATGATAGACAAAACTTTAAATGGAAAAGTTTCAACTTTTTAAAATTTTGTTTGATTTCCAGAAGCAGTGCGATACAATGAATGCTCTATTTTGGTCAGCACATACCAATCGTGCATGCCAGATTGCATTTTCTGGACTTGCATTGAACCCACAAATCAAGCTACGGATACTTGATTTTTAGGCATCAAGATCCCCATCTCATATGGAGTCCATCAGGGTTCCAAATTGACTCATTATCAACCTTTACATGGAGCCAACTGGTGCTCTACTCACAGATAACATCATCAAGATTCACCAATATGCAGATGTTACACATCGCTACTTGAAAGTCTCCACTGCTTCAGACAGCCAACAGTGTCAATCACAGCTTGCACATCATCCAGACCTAGCTTCTGCCTGAAGGTCAACCCAAGCAAGTCAGAAAGCCTGTTATTTGCTAATAATAAACAAGACACAGTCCAAGACTGGCTCAATTACACGAACCTTGGTGGCTTTGAACTCCAGATGTCATGAAATAATTGTACATACCGTAAAGTCGCCTTTTGATTCATGCAGTTTGATTTTCTTTAGTGTTGTTATTTAAACATCCAACAAAACTTTCTCTTTCTTGTCCCTCCCTCCTCCCCTACAGGCGAAAGGTCTAGTAATGAAGAAATTATTTCAATCGTTTTATAGATAAGCAAAGTGCAGTTGTATTCACCATTGACATCAACCTCTACCTCAAGGAACACACTGCCCCCCCCCCCCAAAAAAAAATACTCCCTGGTACCAGCTCTTTTCTAAAGAAATATAAACGGTTTCTTAAAGAAAACAACATCATAACTGCTCTGCAAGCCCTTCTACTCTTGTTTCTGGATGGCAAAAATGCCCTGCACCCTAGCCTTCCAGACTACACATCGGAACTCCTTTAGGGCAACCTGTTTGTATTTATATTGCGCATAAATCACCCATAGGTCTCAGAGCGCTTGCAGATGCACAGAAGGAGGAACCGGTAGCCAGACAACTAGAAAAGCCAGGTTTTTAGGTTTCTTCAGAACCTCTGGTGGTTGGGTTCAGTCCTGATGTGTGGGGGCAGGGCGTTCCAAGTTTCTGGGGCTATTTTAGAGAAAGACCTGTCGCCGTTTCTAACTGTAAGGACTTTGGGAACAGTTAGAAGAAACTTGCTAGTGGACCGGAGGGTTCTAATCGGACAGTAGTTTATGAGGTTTTTTTCTAGGTATTTTGGTCTTGTCCATTGATGGTTTTGTGGACTAGGCAGCATAGTTTGAAGTTAATGCGTTTCTTCATAGGGAGCCAGTGCAATCCCCTAAGGCTGGGCACAGAGGGGATGCGAGTGGGGGGGGGGAGAGAGATCAAGTACCATTCTGGCTGCGGTGCTTTGCAGAACCTATAAGCAGTACACATGTACAACTTCCCCCAAAAGCTTTAAAAAGGACAGCACACTAAATAGTAGATACATAACACGGTCAATGGCATCATGGTGTGCACTCCATAGAAAACATTGGAAAGATGATCCACAGATGCAGTGAGCTTCTTTCCCCATCCCATTGACTTCTCACCTGTGATCCTTATATTGTGATGTGGCATGGAGGGACAGCTAGAACTGTAAGCCTCCCTGCAGACTGCTACATGATGAACTCTAAGGGATAACCTATCTGCAATCCATCTCAGGACAACGTCACGGTAGTCTCTTGTACTAGACAGATGTGTGTACACTGCCCCTAATGAATGTGTAGGTGAGTGGCCACAGACAGGTAATGTCACTGATATTTAGCAGGGCGGAGTGACTGCTAAAAGTGGTTACTGAATGATTTGCACATGCTGTGAAATAGGGTGTACTCTGAAAATTACCTCGTGTTCATAATGCTTTCACAACAATGTAGTGACAAAACCAATAGGTCTGTCAATGACAAATTGGTGTGGATTTTTGTTTTTACTATACACATCACAAAGAATGTTGCCACCTAAACGTGGCAGCCATATGCTTTCAACATTAAGTTGTGTTAAAATAACCAATGCGTATCATTTTATTAAAAGTCTGTGCACTTCCTAGCAGGAAGGTGTACTTCGAGGTATTCCAACCCTTCTTGAGTTTTAAAGCACATCACATAGAAAATGTACTATTGGTTATGAACTGCTCCAACTTGAAGACATAATTTAACCACCAGGATTTTAACTGCTCCAACCTGAAGACAGTTTAAATACAAGGAGTTCAAATATGATAAAGAACATAATGAATAAAGTAAAAGCATTAGCGCTTGAGTGTGCTGTTTTAGGTAGGTTAGCATATGTGATCAGGCAAAATGCCATCAACGCAGGAGAGTTAAAGCTTAATAGGCTGACCGAATGGCCCATGTGCTATGTTGTGTTGGGTGGAAGCAAAATGTGTATGACAGATGAACAAAGTAATCAATGAAAAGGTCAGACCCAAAGCTCCTCTATAAATGTTCTTAATGATTTTTTTTTCAAAGACCCATTTGCGGTCTTCTCAGCCTTGTGTTTTACACAAATTATAATATACATAAAGGTGCTGTCAGTCAGACTTCTTCCATCCGTTGTTCTGCTCCAGAGCCATCCACATGTTGCTTCTACCCACCTCAGTTTACAACATGGATCAGCCCACTTTAGCTATCTTCTCTCTTCACTATCAGGGACGGCATTTTGCTCTTGCTGAACACCCATCTATAGATTAGTTCACTTCAGTGCCAGGGTAGGTAGGTTAAATTCTGCTTTTTATTTTTTTGTTTATTCTTGTGCGGTATCATTTTTGTCTTACTTTTTAGGTCGAGCCTGTCCCATTCCGCAGGAATGGATAGGATCGAATTCATGTCGGCAAAATCCTCTTCAAACTAAGGGGTTTCAGCCCGGCGTTTTCTTGCAGTTCACGTGAACATGCACGAGCATTCACGGCCAGGGCTTCTCCTCCCCTAGCGGTTACTGCAAACACAACAATGATGGACAGAATGTGGATCAATGTCACACATTCACCCCAGTCAAAAGATCTGGGCCCAAATCCATCGTTTTTCCACTCCACACCACCCGGGGTTAGACAATGGCGATATGCAAATCAGCGCTGACCCTGTGCCCCATGGGAACAGTCCAGTCCGAACTACAAAAGCCATGTCCTTCCCAGAACGGAAACAAGCATCCGAGGACCGGCCCGGTTTCGAGATAACACCTCTCATCAGCCCGGCTAGCTTGCTTCCAGTGGTGTGGAGTGCCTGGGACTCACGTCTGAGCATCCCCAGTACACTTAGAGCGGTTACTGCAAACACAACAATGATTGGCAGAATGTGGATCAATGTCACACATTCACCCCAGTCAAAAGATCTGGGCCCAAATCCATCGTTTTTCCATTCTTCTGTCTATCTCCTCCCCTAGCAGCACTCCTCCCACACCAGCAACTCCCCCCTCCCACACCAGCACCTCCCCTCTCTCCCCGCAAACACAGCCTTGCCGTAGCAGCACTCCTCCCACACCAGCACCTCCCCCCTCCCACACCAGCACCTCCCCTCTCTCTCCCCGCAAACACAGCCTTCCTTTCATTTCTCCTCCCCCTCCCCAGCCAGCTTCCCCCAGGTCGTGTTCCCTCAGATATGCTATTGCATATCGTTTGCTACCTCTTGTATTTTGTTGCTCTTGATACTTGCACAACTGTCACTATTGTCTCATGTAACGTAACGTTTGCTTTTGTAACATGCTCCCTTGTAATTTTGGCTTCATGTATCTAAAAACGCCTCCCTCGCGCTCCTTTCTCCCTCTCTCCCACTGCCTAGTCCTCCCACCCCCTCCCTCTCCAGCGCGCGCTCCACTCGCATCTGCCTGCTGCTCCCCCACCCACCCCCCCCACTCCCCCAACCAGCAATGCCGAGAAGCTTGTTTCCTCTAAGAACATATCGTTTGCTACCTCTTGTATTTTGTTGCTCTTGATACTTGCACAACTGTCACTATTGTCTCATGTAACGTAACGTTTGCTTTTGTAACATGCTCACTTGTAATTTTGGCTTCATGTATCTAAAAACGCCTCCCTCGCGCTCCTTTCTCCCTCTCTCCCGGTGCCTAGTCCTCCCACCCCCTCCCTCTCCAGCGCGCGCTCCACTCGCATCTGCCTGCTGCTACCCCGCCCCCCCCCCCCACTCCCCCAACCAGCAATGCCGAGAAGCTTGTTTCCTCTAAGAACATATCGTTTGCTACCTCTTGTATTTTGTTGCTCTTGATACTTGCACAACTGTCACTATTGTCTCATGTAACGTAACGTTTGCTTTTGTAACATGCTCACTTGTAATTTTGGCTTCATGTATCTAAAAACGCCTCCCTCGCGCTCCTTTCTCCCTCTCTCCCGCTGCCTAGTCCTCCCACCCCCTCCCTCTCCAGCGCGCGCTCCACTCGCATCTGCCTGCTGCTCCCCCGCCCACCCCCCCCACTCCCCCAACCAGCAATGCCGAGAAGCTTGTTTCCTCTAAGAACATATCGTTTGCTACCTCTTGTATTTTGTTGCTCTTGATACTTGCACAACTGTCACTATTGTCTCATGTAACGTAACGTTTGCTTTTGTAACATGCTCACTTGTAATTTTGGCTTCATGTATCTAAAAACGCCTCCCTCGCGCTCCTTTCTCCCTCTCTCCCGGTGCCTAGTCCTCCCACCCCCTCCCTCTCCAGCGCGCGCTCCACTCGCATCTGCCTGCTGCTACCCCGCCCACCCCCCACTCCCCCAACCAGCAATGCCGAGAAGCTTGTTTCCTCTAAGAACATATCGTTTGCTACCTCTTGTATTTTGTTGCTCTTGATACTTGCACAACTGTCACTATTGTCTCATGTAACGTAACGTTTGCTTTTGTAACATGCTCACTTGTAATTTTGGCTTCATGTATCTAACAAGCATTGGCATTGCCAATAGGTCTCGCTTGTGGGACCTTATAAGTATTTAGTTTTGCAGCACAATATCCGATTATGCAACTCGGATATTGTGCTGCAAAACTAAATACTTATAAGGTCCCACAAGCGAGACCTATTGGCTATGCCAATGCTTGTTTAGCAAGATAGCCTACTACCTTTAGACCTGGATTTTTTAAAGTAGAGAGAAATAAAAACATTCATTGCTAAAGCTAGACCTACTGACCTTGCAAATACTCGTTTTGTTGATTTCATGATGCAGGCATTACAGCTATTGCTGGTCTATAGCACAAAGGTACAATGCTCCATGAAAAACTCCTAGGCTGACAATATCAATTACATTCTTCCCTAAAGAATATTTGAGTCGAAATGGCACAGTATATGCACATTTATTTTTTTCCCTCCAGATTTAGAATTGCAAATGTGGGTCTCTCGTTGTTCATGACTGACAGTGGTGCAGGACGCATTCTTGGAGTTGGTTAGCAGATGCAACCTGTGCAATAGGACGGAGATAAATGCTGCCTGGAAGGCCTCTGTGACAAGCAACGGTGATAACGGATTGGCCAGGTAGAGGAGGGTCCTCCGACCACATATTAAGAACCACTGCCCTAGGGCACCAGACGTCCCCGTGGCAATGCACAGTAGCCCCTCAGAACTAAGGTGCGCCTGGATCCTGGGCAGTGCTGACAAGTGGGGAGGAACCCAGGGGATTCCGATTCTGGCAGCTATTTTTGGGCCAGATCGGAGACACGCACGACCAAGGAAAATGTTGAATTTGCCCTGGAGTAATTGTTACCATTACACACTCATGACGCACAAAGAACACTTCACATTCATGGTTATGTGAGAAATCCGTGCCAGACTTCAAGAGCCAAGCAGAAGATCAACCAGAAATCTTCGGGAATCCAGCTAAACATGGTAATGCTGTTCACTAGTAACCAACCCTGCAATTAATCACATGTAATTGTAAAGTTGGAAGTCATGCAACTATACAAATCAGATTTGTGTTGCCAATTGTGCCGTTGTTCGTTGGTCTACTATGTTTGATAATGGAATGCACACATGCTGGACAGTTTATGATGTAAATAAACTGCCAAGCTGCACACAAGCAAGGACTCAACATTAACCAATGATCTTGAATTACCTTCATCATGGTCTTTATCTGCTCACTGCACGAAGAATGAACTAGTTTGCATCATTCCCAAGTAGGGGGAAGGGTGCTATCAATTTTCCTATACTGCAGTCCACAAAACTTTTACTTGAACCCACCTAAACCCACCCACCCCTTTTGTAACAGGCCTACGTAGCTTTCTTCCTCCAGTAAAACAAACTCAGCTTATTAGGTTGAAGCCTGCGCAGTCTGGTTTGCTAAAGACATCGTGGGGACATTCAGAAAGCTTCCATGGGAATGCAATCCACCCGCTGCTTACCACTGACTTTGTGGCTTGTAACTCACATTTTCAGGCTTTCTACTTGCTGTTATTTGTTTTAGGCTGTCCAGTATGAGCTTCTTCTTCTCAAGGATCAAAGCCTTTTCACACTACCTCTCCTCATCTTCTTCCAGAGTGCTCCTTTCTGTAACCAGGTCTGTAAATCGTGTTCTTATCTTGTCACATTTGCTGTGCATTCAAATACAGTGGTACAATGTCAAGGTCAATCTTCAGAGGGAACTTGGTGTACTTTTCCTTCTTTGACATCAAAGTCAGAGGATTTATGTGACAATATTGATGAATACTGGGTGTAGAGAAGACTTTTTTTCGAGCACACCACAACATTTAAATGAGCATTACAAGTATTTCAGACTATCAGAATTAGGGAAGCACAAATGAAGCATATTTTTGTTAATTCTGAAGCGTGTTGGAAACAAATACTTTAATATGATCAAAACAAGTAATTACATTAGGGTATGCCATTTAGACACATGATCATTTGTATGCTGTATAGTAGATTAGTAAAAAACAGTATGTCTGTGCAAATGTAATGGCCATTTCAATTGAAAATGTGTTGTCTGTAATGGCAATGCAATACCACACCATGCATGCTCCACTCCGCTTTATGCCAATGCACTCTGCCCCATCCAGTCCACTCCATGCCACTACACTCTACTCTGTACCACTCAACTCTGTGCCCCTGCACTCTACGCCAATCTACTGTACGCCAATCTACTGTACGCCAGTCAAATTTACTCTACACCGATCCCTGCCACTGCATTCTATGGAATCTACTATGCACCACTCTAATCTATGCCACTGAATTTGACAACGCTGCACTCTGCAACACTATGCCAATGACCTCTACACCAGTCCACTCTACATCACTGCATTCTATGTAACTGCACTCTACTCTGCACCACTGTACTCAATACCACAGCCACTCTACACCAATGCACTCTACGTTGCAACATAACACACTACACCACTGACCTCTATGGAACTTTACTCTGCACTAGTGCATTCTATGGCAATGCACTACATCACTGCACTCTATGCCACAGCAATTTATGGCACTCTATTCCACTCTGCGCGACTGTACTCTAATCTAGGCCACTGCAATCTAGGACAATGCATTGTACGCCGCTGAGTTCTATGCTGTTGCACTGTACGCTACAAAACTCTGCAACATTCTTCGCCAATGCATTCTATACCAATCCACTCTACGTAACACAACTCTACTCTACTCCAGTCCACCCTACGACACTCCATACCACTCTATGCCGCTAACTTTTAGCAATGCTGAACAGCAGCCATGCTGGTGTACAACACGGCAAAACAGGCATCCATAAATCTACCTCGCCCACTCCCTATGGGGAGTCAGATTTTATCGGGTGAGATATATTTAGGGCCTACTTTCCCCTTCTGGTGAGCTGACAAAAAGTGAAGGAGCATTAAAGATGCCTTTAGATCTTGTTTTCATCTTGTCACGTTTATTCAATGTACAGAGACAGAGGTCAAAAGTCAGTTTACATCTACAATTAACTTTCTTTCTCGGACTGCAAAATTAGGGTATTTTGTAAAGTGAACTGTCTTGACAAATGTGCTGTAAAACAAGTGTGAAAGGAAATGCTGTCATTGTACTCTTCACTTTTTAGCAACTTAAATGTGTGTTGGAATAAAAACATTGCAAAATGAATTTCAGTAGTTAGGAAAGCCCTTGATTTGTAACTGATAAAAAAAAATTTCATTGGATGAAAATAAAATCAGAACACTTGACATCGTGATGTGAAAATGATAAATGTGCTTGCTGAAACCCAAAGTCCACAGATTGTTTATGCACTATACAGTTTTATAACTAAAACTGCATGTTAGCGGGAACGTTTTTGGCCATTTCAATGGAAATTGTGTTGTCTGTAAATGATAATCCACTCCCATCTCATGCTTTAGTAATGTATTCATTAAAAGTGAGTTTTTAAAAATGAACTGGAAGCACTCCTGCCCCTGCCCTGATGGCAATGCTATTAGTGAATTAAGAGGCAAGTCAGTGGTCATGTATGCCCTATATGTGGGCTACATTCTTATTATGCATGGAACAAACATTTAGTCAAATCAAACCAAACCGTTTTTTTTACAGCGGGAATGCTGAGCTCACATATTGGATGGTGCTCTTGTGACCAAGAAGAACAAGCATTGGCATAGCCAATAGGTCTCGCCTTTGGGACTGCATACGTGTTTAGCCATGCAGCAAATTATAGAGACAATAAACCTTAAATTATAAGGTATGGCAAGAAAGAAGGCCTGTAGTAGCAAGATACGAGATATGCGATGGTGCACGTGTGAAGGCCTGATAGGGGGCACTGCTGATATATACATAGTTTGAGCCGGATTTGTTTATTTTAATAATCTATGTGCCTGCCAAAAAAGAGGATATTTGTAGAATGAGAACATCACAATCAAAATCCTTTAAGCACCCTGGAGGTTTACACACTCTTCTTCTTTGAATACCCATTTGCCCCCCAAACACCCTGTAAATGTAAATGTGGGATTACTTGTAAATCGCGCTGCCGCCCTACTCAGGGCATCCTGGCGCTGTATACTGCTGTGGAACCCTTCCTGGTTTTCCCTGTGAGATGCCCCCTACTGGGCACCTCAAAGGGGGAACCAGGCATCCCAGCACCACTGGGGCCGTTGTGGAGATTAAGCAAACTATTGCCCAGAGTTGCAGAGTGGGACCCATGATTAGAGTAGGCACCAATGCGAGAATTGTCAAGTCTGCGGACATTGAGCCAGATACTCTGCCACGTCGGGAATTGAACCCTGGTCCCGGGCCAGACCTCTGCATCAGGGTCTGCCGCCTCTAACCAGTGAGCCACACTTCTCCCACACTTTGTGCCTGGAAATACAATCTTGCTGTGTAGTGGGCCCATTTGAAATCAGACCGCAGAGTGACATCAGTTTGGTCTCTCAAATAAAAATGCATTTCTTATCAGAAGCATCCTTTAAAAACCCTTGACTTGCCCCTGAAACGTGGTCAAGTGCTGGGCTAACCTGTTGTATTGCGGCACATGTTGAGGGAAAAGCTTAAGGGCCCCACAGGAATAGAGGAGGTACCAAACACAACATGAGGATAATGGCCTCCCTACAATGGGTTTGTGTCTGCTCGACACAGAATTAAATTAAAGAACCCATCCCGATGAGCAACAGAGGAAACAGCGTCTAAACAAAACCTTAAAAGCTAATAGAATGGATGGCTGGCCAGGAAACCGGAAGAAGTAGATGAAATACAGAGTGAAATGATCACTTCAATAGAGAGGGGCTCAACGTAGGTGGATGGCAGGAGGGAACACACAGTGACAATGTTCCATTGACTCAAATGATTAATGTTGCTATTTATGAAACCAGTCAGTGGAACCTCGCAACTTAAACCTGCTTAATTTAGTCCGTCATAATATGCAGTCCGAAACTAACGTCCCTAAATCACGGACCAGAATTTCAACCGATGCTCTGGGGTATTATTACATTATTTATTATTCATATAACTAGGCACGATTAATATGATAAGACAATCAAATTAAACAATTCAGAAAAGAGAAACAGAAAAAGACATTCTGGCGCAAGCATACTCTAAAAGACTGAACTGTTAAATATCAGTGAAAGAGCAGGAGAAAGCTTCTCAGAGAAAAACAGCTGTAAACAGGATGTACATAAAATAACCTGCAGTAGTTGTCAATATTCACACTTCATAATTCAGAAAGGCAATTCTGTGCAATGTATAACTAGGAACGAAAGAGTAATAATATTAATTCTAGAATTCTAGTACAATGAAGAAATCTAGCGTATAGAAAACGTAATGTTCAAATATGCCTATACATGTGGTAAAATGCTGAACAAGCAATTTTATAGGGTTGGGTAGGAGGTGAAGTATGAACAAGCGCAGACGCGCTATTTTGAAACAGCTGTTATAAGAGAGCGCAAGTCAGAACACCGTGTGCCAAAAGATATCAAGCGCGGCCGCGCTAATTTGAAACAGATGGCCAATGCGCGCCGCTGCACGCTCCCGCAAGGTGGATGCCAGCCACATGCACGAGTCTCAGAAAATGCAGACCAATTCCAAGAGGTCATCTCCTAGAGCAGTGCATGCACTGCACTAGGCTCAACCTAACAAGATGGCTCTGCAAAATAAAATATTTTCCTAGGATGCCATAATGAGACCAGTTTAAGGGTCAAGTACATTACAGTTTGGTCGAGTTGATTATTCAAGTTACTAGACCTGCTGGCCTAGTAACATTGCTATGACTTTGAGGCCTGCTAAAACACACTGGCAAAGCCAATAGCTCTTGCTGCATATGTGAGACCTATTGGCTTTGCCAATGCTTGCTCTATTCTGGGGCCACCAGGCAAGCACAGCCCTTTAGGTTCCTGTACCAGGGCCGCCAATCCAATTTCTGCTTTGTCTCCAACGGAGACAATTAAACCCCTTCCTTTTCCTCCAACATGGCAATGAGCTAGCTCCTTTCTTACTTAGGGGCACGAGGAGCAGCAACTACCACCCAACATACAGCAGCTTGCAAACCAGACAGATTACTATGACACCCATGACCGATCCGGATACTGATATTTTTAAATTAGAACGCAGTAAGCATTTTCTAATTTTAGTAGCAGTTGTTTAGGTCACTTGCCTAGTGCATCCCCCAGTGGGTTTTTTTCCAGTTTGGCAGCTGTATTTGTGGTCTCTACTTTGGTCCGATGTGGCTAAAGAGACTTCTGGCCCACGTGATCTACCTGAAACAATGTACCCTTTCCTTTACAGTTCAGCCTTTGGTAATTAAAGTTTGTTCCGAGTGTCCCAGCGCCAAGTTGACAATGAGTGGCATAGAAATCAATATTTATACACAGTGCACTATCAGGCCACATACAATCAGGGCCGCCTGTTGGAATATGCGGTTTGCCCACCATCAAGCTGTTGCATTTAATCCGCCTCCTACAGCGGTTTCACAATTTGCAAGTCTGCACTGACCACTAATCATTGAACTTACTCTTTGAATTCCCTACATCTCCCAGCGGCCTCTCATCTTACCACACTTTGCACAATCGTCTAAAACATTCCCCGCCCCAAAAAACATTCCCACCCCGCTGCAATCAGTTTAAGATTTTCAAATTCAATCAGAAAATCATAGGCTGAATAAATGCCACGAGGCACAAAAAAAAAAAAAACTAAATTTTGGGGCTCCTATATTGGTCATCATTGGTGGCGCCTGTTTTCACTTGCAACAAATAAGCCTACCGTAAAAACACAGATATAATGAATGTGATAATACATTTTGAGCCTTTCTAGTCACCAGCTCGCAGCTTTAACAGCACAGTAAATAACTCTCCATATCAAGGGTGTTCCTGCCTCCGAAAAATGAAAGGCTGGTTGGACCTGCTGAGAATCCAACCTGTGATTTTGAAAGCCGAACACATCACAGCAGCTGGTACTGAACATAAACCATCTATTCACACCACTCTTGCCGTATTGAACGTAATTGGGTACCAGGATAATGGGTAAAGTGGTGCACCCATATCAAAAGGTGAACGGTTAGGGTAAAAAGTGAGGCTCTGCCAGACCATGGGAGTCCTACAAAGGGTGGTGTGCACCGAATCAACGCAGGAAGCAACCTTTGTTTCTTTTCAAAAAGTAGCTACATCTTGTTAATAATGTAGAGACCAATGCAGAATCTGGGGGTAATATAGCCGGTAAATTGTTTGCATATACTTGCACATAACACATGCTAGCCTTTTCAGCATACAACAAACCGGTATAACGCTTCTAAAATATTCTTGGTCAGTCTAGAAAGCAGTAGGTGAAGCCCCGGCAGTGTCCCGGCACACTGCCCGGCTAACACCATTCAGGTCCCACAGCAACCAAGTGAAGGCAGGCACCGGGAAGCAATTTACTTAGCAGGACGCTGCCTTTATGGCTGTGGCTCAAAAGTGAAGCCAATAAAGAGACCGCTACTAAATGGCCCGACGACTTGCTCGCAAGCTTGGATTCTTAAATAAGGAATAAAATTAAAGTCGATCACATACATGTCCCTGTTGCTAAAGAATGCCAGGTTCTCACCCGTTCAAAAAAGACGCATCACAGGGAATGGACATCGAACCTGAATCTGGTCGCCCTGGGGTCCAGTCCCGAACCGCTCACTCTCGAAGAGTCGGGAGCCCTACCTCGCGGATCACCTGCACCTGGCACAGCGCGCGCCCGGCTGCGGTGCTCTCTCTGCAGGGGAGCGCTTCCTTGACAGCTGAGGGATGCCTCGCGCCGCTGCGCATGCGCGGGCATGGAGGGGCGTGGCCGCGTAATCGAGGGAAGCACTACCGGTCAGCGCGAGACGGCGGAGAGCCCTCAGCCCGCCCGAGGCGCAGCTGGGGCTCGACGCCGGACGGAGGTCGGCACAGACTCGGCTGGTAACCGATGACATTTGAGCTGTTCCCGCCTGGGATTCTCGATTTTTGCGCGTACAAATAACCAGCCGACGCTGTATGAAACGAGCCACCCACTGCTGAAAACCCATTTCCGTCTCCTTTCCTAGAAAGCACGTGCACGTACCCAGTGCACGGTCTTGTTCAGTAGTCTGTTTTGTAATACAACAACAATATGATATATCCGAAGATGTTCCTCCATACTAGAGTTCTAGTTCATAATAAGTATCCAAATACCTTGTTTTACGGACAACCGGCGAACGATTTCACGAAAGATTTCAAAACCCACGCAGACTCCAAATCAAAGAACACCCTGAAAGAACGTTGTTGTCGATTGTTGAAAATACAAGACTGGGTAAAGAGAAGAACTGCTTTTCTCACTGCTCCGAACGAACCCTTTAAGGCGTTGCTTCTCATTGCACCTTTCAACAAGGCAGAATACTGAATTCATGCATGCACCATCCACCACCCACCACCCACTACACGCCTTTAATTGCTTACATACTCTACAAATGCCACACTTCCCTCACGCACCACTATCTTTATAGCTACCGCCACATTCACGCCAACATTCATTCATGGTAACCCTATGAAAGAATTACTTCAAAAGCCATTTCACTGTGATGGATATTTTTATTGATTACTGTGGACTTACACCTTATTTCACACAATATCGCCATGGCTCACGCACTCATGATTGCCAATATCATGCTACAGTCACAGTCTCCTTCTGCTCCCAGAAGTCTGCTACCTCTCCAATCACTTGTTGACTCCTTGACTTTGACACTGTGCAGTGCGCCACTGCCTTTTGGCTAGGTCAGCACTACACAAATAGTGCATAAATACTGTAGCTCTTGCATTCTGATCCATTATTTCTTACACACACTGCAAACCATTACATCGGACTAAGACTGCAGCATTACTTACAACATACTCACCATCACTTAGTCACATCCTTATGCTTAATCTCCAAAGCTGGCCAACCTTTAACCATCGCCCAGAAACCCAATCAGTCACAACTAGCCATCCACATGATTACCATCCAGCATGCACCATCATGTAACACCTGCTTGCCATCATGTAACACCTGCTTGCCGCTTCTCTCTCACTCACTTATGAGGAGTACAAACATAGCACACATGCATAGACAATAGGCACTATAAAGCTTATTGCCTAAAAGAAGTTATATACAGCGGATTAAGAAAAGCGGTGTGTTGAGAGCAGAATTTTATTTGGAAAATGAAAATACAAGTCTAAGTCTCTAGAAGTTAGCTCCTTTAATGAAAAGAATCCTCCCACCCATACATGCAAAGCTCTTTATCACATGATCGAAGAGATAACGTGGTAGTGCTTTAGAAACATTTTAACACAGATTTAGAATTCTGCACATCCAACTATTTTGAGCCAATGAAGGTACCCACTTTGCTTCAGACATGGTCATATTTTCAGACCAGAAACACATCTGGCCTTACTTCAGTGCCCATTCATTAGAAATACCAAAGTGAATTGGTATAATTCAGTTGTGAGTTTATACATGCTTCACCTACCTGCACCCTTACATTCAAGGCAAGGAGATGAACTAACACCCTTAGTTGAATGCATAATGTCCACAGCAACCTGGGCCACTTGGCTTAGGCATGGAGTTGGAGTCGGCCTAACTCCTCTTTTTAGATAGCTTCTCAGATGTCTTCTACAATTAATGTTAGGGTCAAGCAAGTGGCTCGTGTATAAAAGATCCTTGTTCAAAATAGCCCTTCACCCTGCCCCTTTTTACAGCGCTTCAGTTGTAGCTTTTGAGGCACACCATTCTTAGGTCGAGCCTGGGCAGCGCATGCACTGCGAGCCATGCTGTATTGGAGAATGTACTTGAAGCCCCGCCCACTCTCAGCCCACATTTGTCGTCGTCCTTCTTAAATGCTGGCTTCTGATTCATTATTACGCTGGTTAGTCCCTCCATAGTAACACTTTGTCTTCATTTGTAACCTCCCATGAGAACTGACCCTTTTACTTCCGGTTCTTACACAGTACGTCTTCTTTAGTCTGTAAACACTATTTTCTTTAACCCGTTGCGTGCGTCGAACGGCCTCCGGCCGGCCGATGTCACAGCGGGCGTATGCGGAGGACGGACAGAGGCCGTCCGAAACACCCCCACTCATTAATTCCCCAGCACCGCGGTGGAATTTGCGCCATGGTCAAGGGGTTAATGAGTTTCTCTTAATGCAGGAGGGTCTCTCGGGCGCAGTTGTGACCGAATATGCTTCATTATCACGCAGTCTTTTTCCCCGCAGGGAATTACAAAGCGGTCGTTACAACGACTGTTGTAATTCTGCATACCATTACCCCGCAAGTCGTAACAACGACTTGATGGGGGGCGCTGGATGTTGGAATAGTATAATTTACTATTCCAACTCAAGTTTGTTCGGACAATAGGGAAGGTGTTGGATTTTAAATCCGACACCTTCTCCCCCCCCCTCTGCAAGTCGTTGTTCCGACTTGCGGAGTAATGGTATGCGGTATTACAACGCGGTCATTGTAACGACTGCTTTGTAATTCCCTGCGGGGAAAAAGTTTTAAGGTAAACATGGTTTACCGTTGTGACCACCTGCTGGTTTATTTAACTCGTTGCAAACAGGAGCTCTTGAGAAGCCAAGGGAGACAGTAGCGGGCAACTCAGCAATGCTATCAAGCATTTGGAATGCAATAGGTCTTGCATTTGCAAGAGTTTAAGCTATTGGCATTGTAAATGACAATGCCATTTATTTAGGTTTTAAAAACCAAAAAACATAAATAAAAGGCATTGTCATTCAGCCGCTGCCTGTGCAGGTAAAAGCGGTGGAGCCGGGTGATTGACGGAACATTTATTATTTATCTAATTTTCCCTCTGCATCATCCATCGAAATCTCCCCCCAGCCCCACCGTTCTTACCTGCACGGGTCGCGGCTGTTGTAATTTACAATGCCAATAGATCAGAAACGCCTAAATGCGAGACCTATTGCATTGCACATGCTTGTTCAAACTGGCTTGAGGCCTCCATCTAATCCTATTACAAGTGGTATGTCCATGGCACAGGACTGGTTGCAAGGTCCAGATTACTTTATTAAAGTAAGCAAACAAAAAAATGTTGCAGACTACGGGTGGAGGAGGAAACTGGAAGATGGACAATTTGAGCTGGTTGGTGCAGAGAAATGTTTCTAGTCTAACAGTTTTTACACTTATAGGAGTGAACCAGTATGAAGTTGCTCTTTACGCTCTATCCAGTAAGGAGTCTCTGCGAGAATATTGAATGGCTGCCTTGTCGAAAAGGTCTCTCATCGTTAGTCATTGATCTCGCTCACCGTAAGCCGACATACTCTCGCCAAAACTAGCCCTTTTTTGCTCCCCATCTTCTCTTGTATGGACCAATTTGTCGCTTCATTAACCAACTGTCACATTTTCGCCATCACATAAGACCACCTACTCTACATCTGCAGTGACAGCCGCACTTTACCACCATACAAGGCGGATTTGCAATTGTGTTTCCTTCCACAGGAGCAACTAGGACTAGAGAGAGCCATGTCGCTTGTGGGCTGGTCTCTACCACTATGTGCATCTTCATCACTGACCCTTATGTAAGGCTTGTTAAAATATTTTATTACTTGAGGCCATTACAGCATCCCCTAGAACATGATGCAGGAGAGAGCTATCCTCACTTACAAATACCAATTGGAGTGGTCTCTGCTAGATGAATTTCTTGGAGCTGTCGTCACTCCAGTCATTTGACACAGTTATTAGCAAATTAGTTCTACAGTGGCATTTCCTAGAATTTGTCTGTCGACTGTGCTACAGGTCAGAATAAGGCATGGTGGCTTCTTGCTTCTCTGTACAATGGCCAGTTCACTTCCCATTCGGCTTCGTTCATAGTTATAGACCAAGTTCTTCTAGCGCTAGTAGCAGGTGTTGCAAAGGTCAACATAAATCATAGAAAAAACATCAATGTATAAAAACAGCAAATGTATATAGTCCATGAAAATATAAAACTAATTGAGATAACCATGGTTATCGTAGTACGCTTGTATGTGTGCTAGAGGTGAGCAAAAGTTCTGGAAGTTGAATGTCCATGCCTTAAACATTCGCCTTAAACATTACCAGTACACCCACATTCCAAAGCGCCCCGCCTCGAAATCCCCCTCTCTCCCTACCTCTACATCAGTCTTTGCTTCTCTTCCCCCTGGTCTGTTTAAGAAGATTAATTGTTTTTGTGTGATCTTCCTAAAGTGTTACAGATAATTTATGATTGTTTACGATCATACAAGATTCAGTTAGTATGGGGAATTTTTTTTTCCAGATTTGTTCCATACAGGGGTCTCCAAAATAGTTCTTCCCCGGTGCCCTCAAAATTCAAGCTGACATTGCATATTTAGAACGAGGAGTTAGAATGCGATGCAACTGAGTAGGTGGCTAGTGAAGTGCAGATTGCCAGCTAGTTTTCCACAGTCTCTGTTTTGATATACTTAAACTTGTTCCAATACTCCACGTTTACTAGAACACAAAACATTATTCAAAGAAATACGTAGAAGCATGAAATAGGCAGAAGAACGACCCTAACCCCACCAAAGCATTAAAAAAAATACCGTTACGAATCATGGAAGGTGAGGGGTTGGAAGTCTCAGTCTTAAGGGGAGACTTACATGTTTGTCAGTAAGTGATTCTAAACATGTATATTGCCTCGTCATAAATTTACATCTCAGATCGCTTGACCAGGCAGATTGGCGGATTGTAAATATTTCAGGAGGTGAATCTCCCCATCTTTCTGCTGTAGCTCTTTTGAGTCAACCATGAAAGGTGTCATACGTTAGATCTGGTGTTAGGTACACTAACCACTTATATATACAGGGAGTCAATTAAGCACTTTTACCTGTTTTACAGCTTATAAATCTGAATGTTGTGATCTATGGGTCTGGTGTTTGTTAGCATCACAGAGGTTGTCCATTTTCAAGAGCAAAGTTCACAAATATGCCTATAGCTACTTCATTGGATATCAAGTGGAGGAATGCCAATTTCACCCAGCCTGTTAGACCTACATGTATCTGACGAGGACACCCAGATGTTTTTACCTTTTGCTTATTGTGCAAAGAAGCCAAAAAAAGAAAACACCCTGGGCTGTTCATTTGCAAACAACCTCTTTAATGGAGGTTTATAGATCAGCCCCTCTGCCTTGTCTCTATGTAATTGGATGCGGTTCTGGAGCATCACATTTCTAAAGCTGTCCAAACCTACACTCCAGTGGACAATCAATCCTCTAATCAAAATCCCAGGAGTGCCTGACAAGGCGATTAACATCCATTCCAGCAAGACTCAACAAGTGGTAATCGATGTGCAGCAAAGTTTGATGCTTACAAGACAATACTATGGGAACTTTTTCAGGTGCCCAATGTATGCCCTAGGGTACTAGGCTCAGGTTGAACCAACAAGAGCCGTTTACCGCTAATGTCCTATGGCTCAACTGTACTACTATGCCTAAACTGGAGCACTAAGTACACCCCTTTAAGACCTGACACTCAGGGTAGTGAAGTAGAGTAGTCTAGGCCTTACTAAGAGAGGTGGTATGGGATGGCAGCTACATAACCCAATAAACCAATCAATACACGTCAATAACTCCATGTCCAGCCAGTGCTCAGTCTTTGAAACAGAAAAAATATGTTACTTAATACACATAGGCAACTGAATTCTGTACATATCTCAAAATCAGCAAATTAGATTGAGGATTACCAATATCTTTCAGCAGTTATGCAGGGAGGCAGGTTAGGCTTCTCCTGTGGGACAATCTCATAATATTCTCCTTTGGTCACAATTCCAAAATGGTCTTGGTTCCCCTTCATAGGGCCTTTGAATTCAGGAAGTTTCTGGAGGGCAACAACCTTAGTCCTGGATCAGTTCTGGCAAGTCTTCAATCCTTAGTGTGGATTTCGTGCCCCGTTCCTCCTCCCACCCCACCACCTTCTGTGTTCTTTTTGGTTTCAAATGACCTTTTTGTAGTCAGTTCGTTTGTGGAAGAGGGAAAGCAGCACAGGCGTTTCTGCAGGAACACCCTTTTTGACATGATGCGGTGCTCAGTCCACGGATCACAGAGGGCAGGTGACTGCCACCATAGATACTGCTTATGTAGCAAAGTGGTGTTTCAGGTCACCCCAGCCAGCACCAAATCAGAAGGCTGTGCTAGAGCTGCACTGTTCACAACTCAGCAACTCTTATGGCTTAGGATCTTCCATGGGCCGAGACACAAACCTCAATACCTAAACAAGATAGGTGCCCACTCCTGGTGAGTTCTTCGATCCTGATGAAGGTCTGCATCAACACAGTTCCACTGACATGCCAGCATCTCTTCTGCAGGAACCGTGCCCTGCAGTGTGGTTTCTTTTAGTGCTTTATGGTACCCAGATACTGAATGGAACTCTTTATTTACTACATAAATACTTTATATATCCTTAAGCTAAGCCCAACAAAGTTCCCATATCAAATTGCAAAAAGAGTAAAATTGAATCAACAAAATGGCAAAGATCAAATACTGGGAATCAGGAATATGAATGTTTAAAGTATTAAGTAAAAACAGCACCAAAAAGCACTAAGAAACAATGACAGCATATGGTTGGAGTAGACGGGGACCCATGTGCAATTTCAGACTGATCGCAATGGGGCGTCGGTCGAATACACCAACCCAGTTCGTCCCGGTTAAAGGATTTTACCTTCTGACTTAGTCTTTTATGGCCTACCTTTTCAGGGCTTTTAGAGACGCTCCTCTTGGTCACTTCTAAGGCTCCCAGGCTGCAGGGGCCACACTCCGAGGCCAGGACTCACTCCAGCAAGGCCCAGTTGTTACTGGTCAGCTGGGAGCTCCAGGGAAAATGCTTATTGTAACTTGATGTCTCCCTGTAGTCACACAGGATGTCAGCCAACTGCTGCTTCAAACACTTCTTTTTCATTGGTGCAAGAGGCAGCAGCTAAAGTACTTCAGGGCTCTGCTAAGTTGCCAGACCACTGGCCCAGTCTTCGGTTCTTTCTCTGGTCCAGAAAGTGTTTTGAAGTGGGTGCCTAGAGGTTCCACATTTATGCCTGCCACCAGCTGGTGGGTGGGGATAACTGCTGAGTACTCCTAAGACAATGGGGTAAGATTTGCCTGGGCCAACCCTACCCAGTTTTATAATAGTCCCCATTTACATAACTGCAAATAAGTCTAAAATGCAGTGTGTGCAAGGGCATTTGAAACAGCGAACATCTTTAGCCACTCTAAAAAACTTGGGTTCGGAGGAATGTGTGTTTGAGTGTTATAGGGATATCACCAGTGTCATATCAAACCCACCCTCAAAATACACTTTAAAGCAGGTACTGGACCCATAAACCCAGAGACCGAGGTCTGGCAGGACAAAAGCATAATCTTTCAGGAACCAGATGGGGGATGCACAAGAATTGCCTTTTCATCCTGTTCTCTCCCTTTCAGGTGTGCTCAAAGTGTTACATGTTATTCAGACCGGTCAAGCAGGATTTGACAGTGTGGCCTCACAGGGTGCTCACAGCACAAAATCCAAATATTCAGGGGAGTTAAAAGGAGTCATCTCTGTGCATTCAGATCAGTCTGTTCGCTTCTTGGAGTCAGCACACATATTTGAGGATGAGCATAGGCTGGGGAAAGCTGGAGTAACTTCAGGCAGGGAAAAGGTAACTTTCCCAAAATTACTTTTCCTTAATAGTTATTAAAAATGTGTTTCCACTGAATAGTGGCTTAATTATTTTCCAGTTGGTTCCTTTCCCAAGATGCAATATTAGTATTTTAATTTGTACTCTAATTTTCAAGGTAGAGCAGTTAGACTTGTCTCGGTGAAAGTAGCTTTTTGGTCCTTGTCATTTGTAGGGACATGTTAACCTTAATTTTGACATGCTCTACTTTTGAATACCATGACTTACTAATATTCTGAAGGGCTTTTTGACTTGTCAGAAGGGCTTTTTGACTTGGCAAATGCATTATTTTAACAGGTTGTGCTGCTGCTTTCACACTACAGCAGTCCAGCTACAATGGTAAGCCTGAAGCCACGTTTTCTTTTGTCACACTAGTGGACAGCAAAAAGTGCAGCAGTGCACGGGTGACAGTTACCTTTCGTGCCATGGATATATTTCCACACCATAAACTAAGAGCTTATTTAAAAACAAAACAAAAATGGCAATCCAGGATTAGCCAATTTCTCCATGTTTCAGGTTTTAGAGTCCTTGCAATTAGCACAAGACAGCAATACCCACATGGGTGGAATCTAAAAACCAACAATAAATAGGGTCCTACAAAAGTTGCACTCTTGTGCGCCTCTTGGGCTGCCTAAGTCACTCTCCACTTACGAACCTACTCCAAGCAATGCCTTGCGACCAAAAACAAATTGAGCGACCGATTGGGATCATGGATTAAATCAAGTCCTCTTCAATTTCATACACATTTCTCAACATCTCTTTAGTAGTATAACTTTATTTGCATGATTAATTAAAACCTTTGCAATTTCGTTTACATTATAAGTATAAAAAAAGTTCTCAAATATTATATACAATTTTCCTCTATGCAAATGTGGCGCCGTTCGTGCAATAAAATCAATAATCTAATGAACACTACTACTTAACGTCTTTGGATCTTACTGAAGAGTCTTTCCATTTGGTTCACTGCAGAAAGGGACCCCCACCCGCACAAGATCCTCCGTTTTGTATCTGCGACTTAAAGACTGTCTCCAGATCCCCTCCAACTATTCCCTTCTGTTGACTCCTCTTACGTATGGGATGTATGTCTTGCTTGTATGATTATATTATTAATCAAAGTACCATTCGTTATTAAAAAAAATATATTAACAGACTCCTCTTCCGCACCCAGGCGGTGGAGAAGCAAAGCCAGAAAACAAAATGGAGGCTCGGATCGGGAGAAGCAGCAGACTTTTCCATCCCCCGACAACTAGCCATGACTTGGCTGCACTATTTCCAGCTGATGCGGAGAGCATTCCAGCGACGCATAAAAGCAGCTTTTTGTCTGTCTATCCCAGCTGGAATCTAGTCAGGAGAGCCAAGGCAAAAAAAAAAAACAAAAAAAACACAAGAACAACATCATGAGGGCAGAATACTAAGAAGCCCGGAAAACAGCGCTGTGACAACTGCGGTGTGTGCGTGTGTCTCATCTACACACATCTGCAAGCGCGCATGGCGAGGCGCTGCATGTCCCTGCGATTAGTCATTGTGTCACTGCAAGAAGCTGGCTCCAGAGGTTGTTTTTCAGTCCCATTTTTGAACGGTATCGCATTAAGCCACCCACTGTTGAATTCTAATTTACATATTCGCATTAAACAGAAGATTGATTTAATAGTGTTAAAGTCTTAGCTGCTAATTTTTTTCAATCCATTTTACTTTCTATTAAATGCCATCCACAGACCCCGCGCGCGGGATTAGAGTGCTCGGCTCGCCCAGACAGCCAGAGGCAGACGGCGAGCACTGCATTTTATGAGCTTCGCCTCATCCCGGCTCACCTTCACGCGCACCCGGGGCCAGCGGGTCGGTGACAAAACTCGCGCATTAAGGGCCTTCCTCGGGCGCACTAGCACGGCTCCGTCTAGACATCCGGGTGAAGGACCTTTAAACCGCCTCACCTCAGGGGGTGGGGACCGCAGCCAGCTCAGACATGTTAAACTGAGAGCGCACCTGCCAGAGGGAGGTCATCTAATCTCCTTACTGATCACGGCGTCTGGAAGGTGCACGCGGGCGGAAGTGAGCAGGACAAGGCCTTACTATTGGAGACTGCTCCAAAGCACAAGAGGAAGCGGCTCTCCCTGCCACGGCAATGCATTCAGCTTTAATAAACCTCAATCTGCTAGAGATTACATTTATGTTACAGTTAGGTGCACAATAGTAGTTCACTTCGAGGAACATACTTAAAAGGGGTACTTTGTGCTGTAGGACCACGGTGGAATAACATACCTGTAGTTTTCTGTACCTCTCCTTTGTCGTCACTTCCTGTGCCAGTCATACTGTATGCCTGGCTCGGTTATACATCTGCAATCTGGCATATGCACAGTCACCACCGGCGTCTGGTCACCTTGTGAAAGCAGGTCATATCAGCACTCACATGAAGGGTTTTGTGTAAGATACAACGAATGACATGTGTCCTCAGAGCAATGCCCTTGCACAATTTGAACCTACAAGAGTGGTGCAAGGATTTCTTCACCCTAGGCGAATTGACTTTTTGACATGGTCAAGATTCTCCTTTTAGAAGCTATTTGTTGCTACTCTGCTCGGGCTGTGTAGAATTGCCTCGCACTACATAGCACAAGGCAAAATGTGTGTATAAAACAGACTGCTGCCAGGTAGATCTAGAATCCAGCAAACACAAGGAGATGATGAATGGAGCGCTGAAACTTTTCAGACACTTCAATTTAGGCGTCAGGCTTGTGGTTAGATTTTTTGTACATGCTCTTTCCCTCCACTCGACTCTGCAAACAATGATTTGGCCTAGAGGGAAACGTTATGCTCGGTTACACAACAGGAAAGGTAACTAGAAGATCCCGCATCAGGAAAGGAACGTAATCTTGTTGTTAATCTTTTGTAAGCAGATTGGTGACAGACACAACAGCACAGCAAAGTCTGTTCCGCTGACAGCGCCCAGTGCATGCCTTTGTACACCGAAAGAGGTTTTACCATTTCATAACACCGGGTTACACTGGCTGTCTGGTTTCATGCATCAGTCATACTTTGCATTTATGTAAGCTGCGCTTTCACAGAACTCGAGTTCTTCGAATGATTACGAAGTTTATTTCCTTACAGAATCTGGCGTAGGGTACGCAGCTCCATACTTGTGAGGTGCAGGGTGTGCACCATTTATGGCACCGGTTATCAACGCTCATGCTTCTTTGCTTTTGTCAGATGTCATTCGGCCAAGAAGGGCAAATTGCCTATGAGGGGGACAGCATCAGCTAGGCCGGCCTGACTCTTGGCCGGCTGCCTGGTCACAAGGGAACCTCACTTTACCGCATAATTCAAAGTCTCGGACAATTAAGATGCCATATAGCCTCTTCTTGTTACATGCAAGATCCGAAATGAAGTTCCCCGGTTCTAGTCCAATATTTTCCCTCCACACCCATGTCACTCCACTAGGGTGACCAGGCGTCCCGGATGTGGCCGGACAGTCCCGGTTTTTCCGACAGCTGCCCCGGCAGATTTCAGGAAGTTAAACTCAGACTGTTTGAGAGGGCCGGCTGAAAAGGGTGGGAGGTATTTTTTTTTATGTTTCGCAAAGCAGGGATAGTTGGCAGCTGTTACAGGAAAGCAATTTAATTAGTAGGCATGCAACCGGATTTAAAAATAGCATTTTATGTATTTTCTTACTGCCTTTTCTGTCATGTTCTGCTAAGGTGTCATTTTGTGCACGGTGTTGAAGTAAAATAGTAGTCCTTCTATTTTTGGGAAATGTCCCGATTTTTGCTTTAAAATTCTGGTCACCTACACTCCACGCCTCTCACAAACAGTCAAATCTGATCCCTGGTTTCTGCCATTAGGGAGAATCTTTTTAGTACACTGTTGGTTAGCTTAGGTTTTGCAGTTTGGTACAGCTGCATAAGAGAAGGTGCCACATCCACCATACCAGATACCGTTTTTCTCTGTCTTGCATGGATAAAAGACTGAGCTGCCCCTGACCAACATTTTAACAGTGTTATCTTTCAGATGTACACTATCTGCAGAAAGTGCATAAGGCATGCTAATCTACCTTACCTGCATAATACATACTTGGAGGAAAATCACGCACTCGTTTGTAGTTCAAAAACGCAGAGTTTTAAATTGTCCCTTCCACATTTATCGCGTGGGCGTTTCTGGTGTAGTTTGCAGAGGTGAATGGAAGGGACGAAGTTAACATCAAGGAAGAAAGCCAGGAGCATAATGTAATTTCTAGGAAGAACAACACGCTCTAGATTTGGTAAAGAGCTGTTACTGTTACGAGTTGCAAAATAAATCAAAGTTAATGACTCAGACCCTAGGCCACATTTTCTGAGCAGGGCTTACATTCCAGAGACCATATAACAATAGTGAGCCAAAAGGCAAGACAGTTGTCAGGTGAAGCCTGTATGGGGCCCAGATTTTGTAAAGCACATTATAGTCTACTAAATCAAACAGTTCGTTTTTGAACAGATGGTCTTCAGAAGTTGCGCATCTGAAAGTGACTTTGTAAGCTATTCTGAACAAAAAGGAGCTTTGGTGAAACAAATGATTTGCTTAAGAACACAATTTAAACGGAGAAGCCGCGATTTATCCAGATGTTATGGTTTCACTTTGAACATATTAGCAGCTAAATGGTTATCTGTCCGTGTCGCCTTTATGTTATTGCTTTGTTTTTACCTCTTTCTCTTTGTGTGCATTTTTCTCCATCTTTGACGGTGTGAACTCGACCTGAAGGTATTAAAGTGCTTTACATAAGCACCAGTTGCATCACCCAATGTCTTATTCATTTTATTTTTTTACGTACCGGGAGAGGATTTACCCAGAAACACAAGATGTTGAGCCGACACAGACTCGAAACCTGTTCTCCAGTTCCAAAGTTAGCAGACTGGCCGCAACTCCAGATCCTGGGTACAGCTAGCATGGCAGGCAAAAGCTACAATAAACCTCGGCTCGTTATGGGCTCGAGATTCCAACAGGACCTCGAGCTGAGCAGAGCCAGGCTTCAGGCTCGAGCTTTCAGAGCTCGTCCACCTCTAGTGTGGGGGTGGCTTCTGCCCAGTCCTCACAGAGACGCTGAACTGCCCCCTCCCACCTCCCCTGCAAAGTGGGTCCATCTCAGGAAAGGAGTAGGTTAAAGGTGGACGACGGCATACAAGGAGCTGCGCGGGAAGCAGTGGGTAACGTAGGACTCCTACCGAGCCAGTGTTCTAACTCCCAGGCCTACAAAAATGAATAGGACTGAGTTATGAGAAGGGTTATTAAGAGTACTTGCACAAGCAAACCACCTTTCATGGATCAAGGAAAAAAAATATGTCATTCATCTAGTCACGTGGAAAGCAGAAAATGGTCACCAGCAGTAATACATTCGAACATTCAATGTAAATCTCCAAAAGCAAACCATCGAACGCCGACTACCAACCACTACAACAAAGCAAGCTCAACTTAAAACAACTCCACCCCTTCCTATGAAACCGGGGCACAAACGAAAGCGAAGTCTGCTCTGTGGGACAACTGCCTCTTTCCATACTCAGACCAGCACAGACATCTACGTTTCATTTAATCTTTCAAGGAGGGAATAGAGAGAGAGTATGCTGTGACGCACTGGGTCAGCCTGGCACCCTTGAACACAAGGTTGGCACAGGCACAACACAGCTGCGTGCACTGGCACAACCTGGCTCAGACAGGTGGCTGTCGCACACAATAACAGCCTGCCCGCTCCCAAACAGACACCGTCAAGGCCCGCCTGGCGACACCAGGCACCCATTGTGTCTGCAGGCCGCCCCGCCTCAGACTGGCACAGGCGGAACCATTGTCACAGGCCGGATTCTGTCGCATGACAAGCCCTCAGTTGCGCAGAAGGGCAGCAAACGATTAGATTTGTCGGTTTTTTTTTCTTATCCCAGACGGTCAAATTTAAACTCAGCTAGAAGGAAGTCCAAGGATGTACTAACAGTGAATCGTCAGTACTGTATTGCTCTGATTTTTAGAGAGATTGTAAGTAATCTGAAATACCACCGTCTAATTTAATTGCAAAGTATACAATATTCTCTATGGTGTCAAGGTCAAACTTCAATCTGGACTTAAGCATCATCCAAAAGTCCTTTTCAAAATCTAATCTGAAATACATTAGAAACAAATTGTTACCCACCTTGCTGTAGCACCGTAAATATTGTTTATTTATTGTACACAACTGAATAGTACTAATTCCATCAACAATAAATTCATATCTCAGCCAAATAAGCTCTTTATCCTTTGCGATCTATGTACATGGCAGAAACAAAGACCACGAACATCCTCTTTCCACCCACCAGTCAGCTATTTTAACGGCTATATTAGCTGACCAAATGCATCATGCGTCAATGAGGCTTAGTGGGTTAAGGCACATGCTGCAGAGATCTGTGGTTATTCAGCAGATGCCAGCTTCCAATACAGTCACTATAACTCAAGTGGCTAACCGGTCTGCTGCACTGCATTTTATGCTATCCACAGGTTATAGGTTATAAAAGCAGTGGATTTTCTGGAAAGATCCAAACATAACCGTCAGGTTACAGGTTCCTTTCCCGACTAGGTGGGCGATGCACATCTGCAGAGCATTAACCTGAATTCCTCCAGGACTAACTCAAGTATCTTTCTCTTGAGTGCGAAAAAACGAGCAAAGAGCTGGATAGTGATTTACAGCCATTATAAAATGCTAAGAAACTATTACGATAGTGCTGTGTACTCAATACATATGGTTAAAATGAGACTTATTCACTCAAACGTACAATACCTTACACATATTGCGCTTTCAGGAGACATTTTTCTAGCCTGTGCTTTATACAATATGCTGCACATGTTCAGTCATTTCTGCTATCCTTCTGCATACGGTTTGTTCACTAATGTGGAACATTGTATGCCTATTCAGAGAGCTAGGGAACATACAGCAGTTGTTGAATCAAATAGTTATTCGGAACTTTGCATTCAAAGATAAGCAATTGCAAAGACAATCGGTTTTCCTTTAATGAGTTAATGCAGGCAAACAAAGGCATGCAGAAATGTGCAAGTACATTTTGTACAACTTCCTCTTGCTGTGTCCTAATAAGCTTGGAGTGCAGCATGGCCAGGGGAGGGGGGGGGTGTTTGCTGGTACATATATCATGCTGTCACACTCAATTTTCAAATCAGATACCACACAGCGAATTTCATTACTCTCGAACCCCCCCAAAAAAAAAAATCACGCACCCCTCTCTTGAAGTAAGCAGATTAATAACTCATTGATACTAGTCCGGGAAACTCCTAGTTCTGGCGTGAACCAAAATATATTGACACATTGCTCAAGTAATGACTTAAAAGGAGCGGACCCACCATCCCCTCTGTGGGTGTTTCTGGCATGGACGACCTGAGCTCCAGCAAGCAGAAACGTACCTATGGCCAGACCTAAAAACAGTGCTGGCTGCTCAAATGTAGAAGTGGTGGGGCAAGGTTCCACCATCGAGGGGGGCTTTCAGCACCAGTAATGGAAAACTGGAAGGCCTCAAGACCAACGATTCGCAGCCACCACTTCAAGGCCTTTGGTATAGACCCTGAAACACCCAAAAGGTAAAACCTTGAACTATGCATGTAGAAATTCTCCTTCTGCATCTAGTAACATACCCCCCCCCAAATCAAGAGGCCTGGCCATATGCAAGCTTTCTACACTGGGCTTTGAATCAACTGATGCAACGAAGGAGTCGGTTGCAAGAAAAGTACAGTAGCTCAGAGTCAGGAACCTTGTAGTAACACTTTTGTTTATTGGCATTTCAACAAATACAGCACGATACGGACACTGAATCAGTATCCTAGATTACGTTTATTAGCCCCGCTATAGGACTCACAGTGCAACCAGGAACAAACTAACTCACAGGGGATAGGGTTCTTATGCTCTCAGGAGGTCTATATGGCATAAGATAATAACACTAAACATACCAACAAACTATAACCATGTCCAAGCATGCCGAAGTTTTGTCATAAAATGTGAGAGCAATATCATATGCGGGAAAGTGAAGAGGGTCAAACCTCCTGGGAGGAAAGGGGGTGTAGCTACATAAAGTCCAGGACAACCCACCCTAACCACCCCTAAAACCATGAGAATAGGTGAGTGTCCATTCCCAGCGTCAGGATCATCAATCCCGCCTCTGTCCAAGAGACCAATTTTCCAGCAGTAAAGAAAGTCAAGGGGTCGCCGTGAGGGAATCCCACCAATAGGAGATGTGGGGCATAAGGGGTCGCCGTGCCAGTGCACCGCTGCCCACGACAACAGTGCAGTGGCCAAAATGATACCCAGGTGGGAAAGGAGACAGGATCTCAGGGCCTGGTTGGCCTTTGAATATACCCCCTCCTTCCATTCTCAGAGATCCTCCATATTGTGGAAGTCCAGGATACCTAGGTTTTTAAAAGTTTGCGGATCTCAAAGTATATCAGTTGTGTAAGAAGTAGGACGGCACAATCAGGAAACCATCGGAAACGCACATGTCTTGCTCCAGTTTACCCAGTCACCCAAGCACCTTCCAAATTCCTCAAGAAGTTGCAGGGCCCAGGGAATATCACTCGCCCCATCCCAGAGGAAAATAAGCAGATCTGCATATAGTGAAATTACGTGGACCGAATCTATTGTAATTCCCAAATCTATACCCTCCGTTCGGAGCCCTTCTGCCTGCATCTCGATGGCCAGGGCGAATAAGAGGGGTGAAAGTGGGAAACCCCGACTGGTGTCCCATAATATTTCGTAGGCTTCCAACATTCTTTGCCCTGTTTTAACCCTAGCCATTGGGTGGATGTAGAGTAGTCAGACTCATCTTACCCAGTTTGCTTCTAGTCCCATTGTGGCCTCCAAGAAGTCCCATCGCACGGTGTCAAAGGCCTTCTCCATATCCACCGACAACCTCACTGTGGGGGGGGTCAGGTGGCTGGTCATGGCATACAGGATCAAGTAAGTCTACGAAGGTAGTGAGAGGTATTACGTTTGGCATAAATTAGTTTTGGTCTCCATGAATCAGGGCCTGTATATGGGGTAACAGGGACGTTAATATTTTGCTGAGTATTTTGAAATCAGAGTTCAGTATAGAGAGTGGTCGAAAGTCTAAGGGCGCTACATCCTGTGAGGTGGATTTGGGCAAGGCCCCACCAATGACTCCCTACACCTGCAGGGAGAATTCTAATCTCATAAGCATCTGCATACATAACAGCAAATTTAGGCACCAGCTCACCAGGGGAGTCCATCTGTCCCAGGCATCTTACCTGTCACCATGGCCTTGATGGCATTTAGGACTTCCAAATTGGACACTGGAGTGCCAAGCAGTTCTTGTTCAGCCTGTGGGAGGGTCGAAGTGGCAGTCTCTCCAGGAAGGATTTCAAAGCTGTCGGGAGGCCTATTTCCGGCAGGCATTAGAGGGACACTTAATAAGATTGGAAGGTCTCATTAATATGGCTTGGCAAGACGATAGCGATCTCCTCTGCTGACAGTAGTCGACCAATATCAGTACTCCTACCCTGAGCGAACCAGCCAGGCAAAGAGCCGGCCAGATTTCCACTCCTCTTCATGTATCCAATATACGTAGTTTTTATAATCATTGCATCGAAGCTGCTACAGAACCACGTTTTACAGTTTGCGTGTCTCTAGCAACTGCAGAAGGGCTAGGGGCTCCCACCTAGCTCTTTGTCCGGCACATGCAGATACACCCTCAACTTCTAGAGATCTCTTCAGTTCTTGCCGAATGTCCACTGATTGACCTGGGCTGTGCCTTTTCAACACAACCTTAAAAGCCTCCCATTCTATGCCACGACTCGACTCAATGTGAAGTGATTCTGAGTCAGAGGCATTCTCTTGGTAGTCTGAGCTATTGTTAATCTTGGTCAGAATCAATACCTCAGGCAGCAACGCCACAGCTTGCAATGCTGCCACTCGCCCCATTTCTGATTGCGTAATGGGTGGGTTTCGATTAATGGTCCTGATCGCAGGCATCCCCTCGACCTGCAGCGCTTCCACCGGTGTAGGGGCGCCTCTCCTTCAGGTACACGGTTTTTGTCAGACCCGGAATGGTATGCTTCCAACCGGGCCCAAGCCTCATCCTGGTTCAGGCAGAAGTGGGAGTGATCATTCAACATTTTTTTCAGATTAGTAGGGAACATAAGAGTACTGAAACCCTTCATCCCAGAGTATCTGCTTCAATTCTAAAAAGGAGGCTTGTGTGGCTTCCACTGCCGCTGTAAACACCAGCAACAATGTGACCTGACCATTTCCCAACCGGAAAGGGACCGTCTCCTGTGCCCACGGCAACACCACATCTGTCTTTGCAGTGCAATAACATAGCAATTATAGGTCCGGGCAGGTGTCGTGGGGCCGGCAGTCTGGCCTGCAGTCGGGCCGGCACTCAGGACACTCTTTCCAGTGCGAAAGAGTGCATGAGCTGGGTCAGGGCCACCAAAGTGTTCAACCAGGGCTCCCAGAAGGCCACCATCTCTGACCCTTCAGTTTCCTTTGGAAGACCTATTATTTGCATGTTGTTCGTCTACTGCACCCCTCCGCATCTTCTGCCCGATGTTCCAGCCGCTGTACTTGATCCGTGAGAGGAGTCATTTGGTTTTATCATGGTTTGGTGCAAGATGTGTAGGTCGGCAAGCCCGGTTTAATTGCTGCAAGCCCGGTTTCATGGTCTTTCACCCTGGTAGTCAACTTCTGATGGTCTGCATAGAGCAGGTCCAGTTCAACTGACATTCCCTATTTCCCACTGGAGGGTGGACTGCAATGGCCCCTAGTATCTGGTCTAGAGTGCCATGCAAGCCGTGCGGTGAGGGGTCCCACTGCGTTTGGGTCGGACATATCATGCTGAGAATCGGGCGGTATTGAACACGATCCTTGAGCTTTTGCTTTCGCTTTCCCCATGGTGACCACTAATCACCCCCTCAATGGTCTGGAAGAGTGATTATCCCAACTGGGTCACATCTGCAGTAGATAATATAAGACTTCCTCATGTAGTCTACTCAAGGCCGTTCCTTGCCACTGCACAACCACATATAGGGAGAGGGCAGCCATGTGCCACCAACGTTAGCCATCCCCTGACGGCCAACAGTCTCTGCTATTTGTCCAATGCTTCCAACCAGCACAGGGGTGGGTATGTACTGTTTCAGGAGGAGTATGTTCTCCTTTAGGATGCCCAGTCTGGCTGTATCGTGTCCCCTAGCAGCACCCTCTGCACCACAGTGAAGTCAAGGCCCACTAGACAGTGAGGCTCACCATTAGTGAGCGGCAACACACCTCCCAGATCACTTTACACTCCTAGGCTTCACTTCATGGTAGGTATATTCTTATATACTCCTGAGGTATATTCCTCCCAGGCCGCTTTTCGTTCCTTGGCCTCACTTTATGCCCACGGCCTGCACAGTGACCCTCATTTCTATCCTATTGAGTCTAATCCCAGCAGTGCTGGCACCAGTCCCAATATGCATCCATCTAGTGCCACCAGCGCAGAAGGTTCAGGCCCAGACAGTGCTCTCTGGTGTCTCTCAGCCAGCACTCAAGGCGCTCCGCCGCAGAGGGCGCCTGCAGCAGTGGTGTAATACAGCTGCTGTTTCCAAGTTACCAGAAGTCGGGAACCTTGTACGTATGTTCCAAAACTGCACAGTCGGAAGTGGAGGATTTAAAAAAAAAAAAAAAAGGCCCAGTTGATGTGGTCTAAGAACCCTTAGACACGGTAGGCATATCTTTAGGAGAAACTAGGATAATATTTCAAAGAGAAAATATCCCGGTGGCCTGGACTGTTGTACTATGAAGTCAAATGTCCTTGCCGCAGTTTTCTTCAGGTCAGCAAAGGATAATGATTATTCGCTAGGAGTGTATGCCAGGAAGCTGGAGGGTGTAACCTCGACATACAAGATAAGAGTTCCTAATATTGCCAGTTCTCCATATCAGCATAATCACTGGTCCTTGGCACATTCTGGTCATAGGGATCACAGGAGACGCAAAGCTCCAACAACATGGGACCCTTTACACTTGCTCTGCATACAAAAATGGCTGTACAACTCTTCTGTGCTGGAGATGCCCCATCAGTACCAAACCTCCAGGGCCAAAGGGCATGTTATGCTCTCCGCATCAAGAGGACTCAGCTCCGAAGCATCCCCTGGCACCTCCTCAGATGGTTCAGAGTAAAGCACCAATTGTAGTCTGGGCCAAAATATATGCTGAATAGGATAGACATAACAAGCATTTGCAATGCAATAGGTCTCGCATTATTCAAAGCTTGAGCTATTGGCATTGCATTATTATTTGTAGCGCCAATAGCTCTAACTTTCAGCAATGCGAGACCTGTTGCATTGCAAATGCTTGGTGTTTGTAGCCAGTTTGTGAATGATTGCTGTTATGCCACCCTTCAGTATTTCAAAGCACATTTAATAAAATGGCGGTCCACTGATCTCTCAGATCTGCAGCTCAACTCCTCACTTCCTAAAAGCACATGCAAAGGTGGTAGCTGGATTTTTGAAGCGGGTCATCAGCCCTGGAAATTGCCCATCTCTGCGATCCCATCACCTTGATAGGTGTTCAGAACCAGGTTGTTCAACATCCTTGTTATAATTGTCTGAAATAAAAAAAATAAAAAAAATGCAGGGTTTTTCTTCTTCATTTTGTTTTCCTGTTAATGGAACTGTGCTCCAACCCTTTGAGGGACCACGCGTGAAGTGTGTGGTCTTTGGAAAGTTCATGATTTTTTATGACATCTAATGGAAATTTCCAAGTGGTTGTGGTGTCCACAGGGTTTCCAGCTAGTTTACTGCTTGGAGATGCGAAAACCCTGTTGTCCACGGCCAAGGAATTGGTCCCCTTGTTCGTCGACCAGTCACATCAGATTAACTCTGGGAAAAGGGATTATGGGCATAGCCTTCAAATCGCTATTTTCTCATGAGTTTTTCTACTCTTCGGTTATTGCTTTCCCTTTTCAAAAGGTAAGACAATGTGGATTTTTTCCACAGTCTCATGAAAACACGAAGCACAGGCTAAAAAAGTAATTGACTGATCACATTTTCCTACTGAAACATTGCTATGAGCTGCAGCTGTAAGTGCCTTGGAAGCGGTCCTGATGGCACATCTGTGTCCTTGTTCTTTTATCTTGTTTCTCCCCCTCGCCCCCGTCAGAGGGAGGCAAATTGCCTAGAACATCTCCTCTCTTTCATTGCAGTGGCATTCCTCCAGGCTTCTCTGTAGCCCACTTGTCGCCGTGGGAGGAGGGGGTTAACAGTGCAGATATGTTAATTCCCTGTGTAATCATAGATTACATTACAATACAGGCAATGTATTATTGTCTGATTGACAAAGGTATGGCTTTGCTCCTGTTCCGAGAGAAGAGAGCTTTACATCTCCGAAGGAAAATCCCCTCCCCTCCCCTCTGAGGGGTTAAAAAACACTTTCTAGCTTCCAACAGCCAAAGTACACTGGAGAGTGGGAGAGGTCTATAAAAAAGACCGCTATGGCCACATCTCTCAAAGTATCCTTTTGGAAGAAAAACGAGTGCAACTGCTTGCCTAAGCTTCCCCCTAGGACCGATCTTACGTTTTTAAATATACAATAGTCTCTTCAGCAAGACATCCCATTATCCATGTTATTATGGGGTGGAGAAAATTTAGGGAAGTAAAGGTGGCAGTGATAAAGGATGAAGACAGATGACAGACAATTATGAGACCCACGGAGATATACTATGGCATCCAATTGGAATCTAAACTTGCAACCTTTGTCTAATGTATTTTTACTAAGTTATGTCCAGTGTTCCATAGAAGACAAACCGGACCAATCCTCCCCACACTCAGCACTGGAATCTCTCAACAACTAGACTGTACCATGAAACGACCAAACGTTTTTACTTTACAAAAAATGTTTTTTCGACCATGCTTTTTAAAGTAACTTTTTCAAAGCTACTCCTCCCCCCCCCCCCTCAAATGTTTTTTTCTTTTTCATGGAACTGTCTGCATTCAGAACTGGTTACTGCTTTTAACACTTTTTAGGTCACGTGTAGACCATGCATGGTCTCTTCGAGGCATGTTTACTGTTAGTAGGCTTCAGGGCCACCGGTAACCATTGGTTGGCATCAATGCCACTGTCAATTGCTTGATTCCTGCTGGTCAGCTCTGCGGTCAGCACTTCCTCTTCTTGCACAGGACACCCCTCCTCTAGAGCATGGCCCAAGTACTTGCGTCCTTACACTGCTCGCGCTTTTGGGAACAATTTCCTGTCTTTTTGTTGAGCCACTCTACAGAGTGCTTCTTTTGTAGCTGGCTCTGTTGTCTGCTCCATCCCGTTGTCGGTTTGCTGGTTACCTCTCCCTCAATTGCCGTGCCCTCACCCAGCACAATAGATGGGCAAAGGCATCTGGCCTCAAGGCTCGTTTTCTGACTTTGGTTTCTTTTTTTTTTTTAAACAATGTTTTTATTTTTTACAGCGTGATTGCGTGCGCGCCCCCCCCCCCTTGACAACCTCTCTTCTACAGGGTACTTTTTGAAATTTAACAATAGAAATAAAGAGTCATGAAAGAAAAGAAAAAAAAGGAATTTTAGAAAAATACAGGCTTCGAAGAGTAAAAAACAAATCCAAAAGAGATACTTAATAACATTTCTAGAACAATCGATATAACGCAACCTAGTTTGTCTATGCTGGGTTCCCTAGCCATATTTTAACTGGTTCCCAGATTTTCAATCCCTTTGCTTTTTTTCTGATGCTTTTCCGACTATAAATGGAGATTTCGAGATTATATATTGCTAAGAAGCGCATCAGCCACTGTTGAAATGTGGGTGGGCATTGGTCCAGCCATGCAGAGGTTAAACAGATTCTAAAGACAGCCATAGCAATATATATAAGTCCCTGCATGGCTATAGATCTAATAGCTTTATCTACCCCTAGCACGATTTCTGCTATGCTGATCTCTAAATCAACTTTGAATATTTCCGATAGGCAGTTGGAAACTTCTCGTTTAAAATTGTCTAGAGTACAACATGTCGCCAACATATGTATCAAATCAGCTTTAGGACTATTACATCTGGGGCAGAGAGTCCTCTTTCCCACTCCCCATTTGGAGATTTTTTCAGGTGTATAATAGAGATCAAAAAAGGTTTTGTAAAACTGAGCTTGTAGCTTGGTAGACATTAGAATAGAGCTGGATAATTCAAGTGCTTTGTGGGCTAGATCCTCTGTGATGTTGATATTATTTTGCCAAATATTGGCTTGTTTTTTTATATCGTCTGGTAGTGCAGCAATTAAATCGTTGTATATGTCCCCAATTTTTACCCTATCACAACTAACCACGGTGTTGATTGTTGGGATTTTCTTAAAGCAACCGTTGGGTCCCCCCTTTTTGAGAATAAAATCTCTTGATTGTAAGAACTTAAAAAAATCTTGCGGATTCAGCCCATGTTTAATTTTTAACGATTCAAATGAACAAAAACCAGTTGAATCAAAAAAAGAGCTGAGTTGCGAGATTCCCAAGCTCACCCATCGCCGCATGATGGAGTCCGAAAAAGTTTCGGGCAGGTTGGTGTTATTATCTATCGGAGTATAGAATGAAAACCTGCCTATCGCCAAATGTTTCCGAACCATATTCCAGACAGTATAGATACCCTTAAGTGTTTTAAATCGTTCTTTTTTGAGATGACATTCGTAGGGTAGCTTCCAGAGATGGTTATTGGCATTATTACCCAAAATTAATTCCTGTGGGGTTGGAGTCAAGCAAGTTGACGTTGAGTCTTTTTTTTAAATTAGCAGTAAACGACTATATTTGATGGTTGTAGCCCACCAATATAGTTTGAAGTTAGGAACTTTGGTTTCTGTTGCATCTTTTGTATAGCGCAGACTCGAACCGAAGGTGTTGGAGCGCTTTACACAAGGACACATTCATTTTGTGTAGCAATGGGAAGATTTGATTTGCCTAGAGTCACAGGATGTTGTGCTGTCACAGAGACTCAAACCTAGTTCCACAGCTCCAAAGTCAGTAGCTTTGGTCATTATGCCACATCCTACATAATTATACTCCACATATATTCACTCAACTCCAAAACACATAATTGTCCTCTACAAAATTCACCTCCCCACCATGCCACATAACTCCACTCCACACCATGCCACAAAAAACAAATTGGTGCTATGTCAAGCTTAAATGGACTCCGAAATTCCGTCAAGCTAGTTAATGTGGAGGACTGGATTTCCCCAAGTTTCTTTTTTGTAATCGGTGGGACTACTCTGATTAAAGTTTTTCAGGTGGGCTACAGCTTTCACTAGAAGAGGTTAAGGTGTAGAGCAGTGCAGCAATCCAACCAAAAAAAAAAAAATACAAAAACTTGTGCTTTGAGGATTAGTAGTAGATTATTAGTCGGTTGAAGGGGATTGTTTGTTTAAGGTGTGAAAGTTCGTACCACAGCATGATTTGCGGTTCAAGCGATGGACTGGCCCGGGTTACTTTCTATATTGGTTCCATAGCCTAAACTAATCCAGTCAGACCTACCATAAGTAATATCTATACATTTTTAAGTTATGGAGGCTGAGATAAGGTAGCAAACATTTATAGCAGAAATGAAAGGACTACTTTTTTTGCGCACCAAAACTGCCACTTCAGAGCTCTTGTAAAATAGACAGCTTGACCAGCAAGAGGGCAATGTTGGAGAGGGAGAAGATACAGAAAGCTAAAGTGGAGTGGTGTACTAGACACTAAAGAGGGAAAGAATGTAACTGCATTAACCGTGCTTCAGAATATGAAAACTGTCTTAAATTAAAGGCATACAATCATTGTCTCATATGCCGGCCATTGAGCTTGTAACGGCAGTTGTTGGAGGACCTGTATTTGCTTCGCTGTCCTATCTTGTTCTTGGTTCCAGTACTTTTTATGACTGGTTAGTTCGGATTTTTTTTTACATTATTCCTTCTTTTTTGTGGAGTTTACTGGTTTTATTCTGGTTTTTATTTTCTTGTTTTGAACTGATATCCAGGACTCGTGATTCTTATCCACAGCCTTCTTGTTCAACCTAATTTTATTGTCCACTGACTATGTATTGGGCAGCCTTGGTATTGGAAGGCGATTTCAAACAAGTAAGGCTGCTCTTTGATGTGATCACTTAAGGGCTCTATGTCAAATACACTCTATTGAGGCACTATATTGAAGCAGCTGCCCAAACCCCACCCCCAGGCCAGGAGACCATTGGCTATTCAGCTACCAGGCAAGTCTGAGCCCTCCTCTCACACCTGCCCAGGCCCCTGAAGGCCTTGCTGGGTGCACCCCAAATCATTCTCCTCCATCTTGTGAGTTGCAGCCCACATGTGCCCCAGATTGCTTTGAGCAGAGTCCAGGAAGTGGTAAGGAGACAGACTAATGCTGTCTCTTCCCAAGACAAAACGTTGTTTAAAAAACGATTTTCACTCTGTGTTTACTGTCTATGCCTGTGGTTGTTACAGTTAAAAATTATAGTTTTATCCTGCCTGTAATTGCATATTTTATCACCTGTGTTGTGTTTTAAATGTGTGGTTTTCCCTGCCCATGATTGCCTTCATTTAGTGTGTTGAATTGTGGGATTTGCAGTCCAACCTCAGTAGTTTGTCCCTCTAATTCCTTGGTGACAAATCTGTTTTCCCTCCAAATTTCTCCTTTGCTCTGTGCTTAGGCATGTGTGCTCAAACAGTGCACCCCCAGCCACCATTTTGTGTTCACAAGCCAGTGAGGCCAGCCCCCCTGCCCCCCCCCCCTAGCTACAGGGATTTTCTACATCAGAGGGTGCTTCTGTGAGCTGTATTTACTGGGGCCTGTGCACTTCGTTTTTTGGCCAGCAGGGGGAGTAAAGCTTTATTCAAACAGTATTGTTAGATTTCGAGTTAGTGAAGCCTTTACCTGCTGAAGTCCAAAGTTGTGGATTGAGCCGGTCTGTCTCCTAGGAGATTCTGTTGGGTTAGGGTTAATGTCCTCATTGGTTGGGTATTTGAGGGTTCTGACTGGTTTCTCGGTCTGTGATTCGATCATTGCAGGGTTGGGGCTAGGGTTCGGATTTCTATAGGAAGTAGGGACTAGGGCTTCCTATGTTATTGGTTGTTGGGAGTAGGGTGGGACTAGGGCTAGGGTTAGACCTTCAATTGGAAGTAGCTATTTAGTGCTTCTGGTGTGATTGGTTGTTGGATCAGGTATGGGACTAAGAGTAGGGTTAGGCTTGCTATTGGAAGTAGGGACTAGGGCTACCTGTACCATTGGCTGCTTGGACTTGGATTGGGACTAGTGGTAGGGCTAGGGCCTTTACTGGACGTAGAGAGCAGGGTTTTTGAACTGATTGGGTGCTTGGACTAGGGTTAAGATTGGCTGCAAGGTCCTGGTCTCCTATTGGTTCTAGAAGTTAGGGCTAATGTAGTGATTGGATAATGTTAGGGCTAGGGTTCCCATTGGCTGAAGGGGTCACCTGATTACTAGGGCTACAAAAAAGGCCAGGCTTAGGGCGTCTCAGCCTGGGCGTCGAGGCTAAGGGTGGAGAGGACAAGGGTAGTTGCCTGTTTGGGCCTGTTCAAGACTGGTCGGGACTAGGGACAGAAATGCTGCCCTTGTTCTCATAAAAAAAAAAAAAAACTTCACTCTTTTATCCCTCCACTATCCTTTTTTCTATAAAAATTAACAGACTAACATGTTCACTTCTCAAATTCCATGTTCCATATTCAACTATACTAATATACTGCCCAAATAACTGAATAACATATCTACTACTCAAATTACTTCATATTTATACTATACTAATTTTCAACACTAATCCTTTATGGGTTCCGGAGTGGCGTGCTACTCGCCAAAAAGCGCTTCAACACCCATCAGGGGTAACAAGTGCTCTATGAATGCAAATCTTTCTTCTCCTTTTATCCATCCGCTATCCTTCACACTCCAAGTAACAGACTAATATACACCACTGAAATTACCTCATATTTCATCTATCCTTCTGCTATAATTCCAAATCCAAATAACTGACTAACCTATCCACCACTTAAAATGTACTTGCATGTTTCACTATACTAATTCAACACTAATCCTCTGTGGGTCCCGGAGTAGCGTGCTACCCGCCGAAAAAGCGCTTCGACGCCTCGTCAGGGGTAGTAAGCGCTATATAAATGCAATTACAATACAATACAATACTATTGGTGAATACAACTCCTGGTTCTTTTATTCATTTCTTGATACATGATCTGGTGAACATACCCACTTTCCAGCTGGTGCGAATATAAAATTGAGCACTTCAGCTTTTACTTTATTATTTTTCTCTTCAATTCTTTACCTTTTCTATAAGATAAATAACTATAATCAAATGCAGGAGACTGAGTTTTTTGGCCTTTTGCAGATTTGTTATAAATATCTTTCTGATACCCGTGTATATATTTATTTCAGAAATCTTATTGGATGCTCTGTTAACTGTTGCGTTTGTCCTGATAACATAACACTTGTATTTGTAAAGCGTACTTATCACCCAGGGGTCTCAAGGCGCTGAATAAGAGATGTTTATTGTTACCCAACTCAATGGTACTCATTTTATAGACCTAAAATGGATGAAAGGCTGAGTGGACCCGCCGGGATTTGAACCTATGACCATGAGGTCAAACACAGGCCTCTGCACTGGATGCATTAGTCCACTAAGCCACCAGTTTGTCCTGATGATGACCATACCAATTTTATTTGGTTGAAACACTATTGACGCTTATCTTTGGCAACTATTCAAGAGGATGCATTAACTGCCACTCCTGGTTTTATGTTTTGTCTAATCAGTGTTTTTTTGTGAATCTGCCGCTGTCACTGTTTTTTCTGTTTACACTGGCAATTGTGTTTCCTGATTTTGGTTTTTGTGTAATTATGTGAGCACTGTCAGTTTATGATTGTATTGAATTTTGCAATTTGTTCTTAGTAAAAAGTGAATATATATTTTGTATGGGTATCAATGATTTTTTTCGTTTTCTTTTTGTGATGTGTATTCTGTTGTGATATATTTCTCGCATTGTATTTTATTGTTTTGTATAATTATGTACTTGAACCCCTGTTAGTTATATGATGCTTTTAATTGATAGTAAGTCTACAGTGCTGCTGAATGCGGAGTTAGTTTGAAAATGCCATAAGAATAGTTTGGGGCATGCCTGCCAACCCAAACAGCAGGAAGTTGTGGGCTTATGCAGTATTTGCTGCTTCTGGGCTTACAATTAATAATAGACAGTCAAAAACATTGCTGGTCATCTGTGATAGAAACTAATCAGAAGAGAAAAAGGGCATTAAGCCAGGACTGAGAGTCTTTCAGGACAAAATCACTGTGGTCACAGTTTAGAGAGCAGCATTTGTTGCGAGACCGCCCACCAGGAGTTCCAAAGCACCTGACTTACAGTACTCTAAAAATTCACCATTAAATGAAAAAGAAAAAAAAGAGCGAGAGATAGGAAGGTCATTAGCCATGAGGCTCAGTGCCCCAAGTCAGTGTATGAGAATATGTCAAAAGCAAGAAAAAAGGGCATTTAACAACCAAGAGCTTGCTAACCATTGCCATAAACACCGGGTAAAGGTCAGCTGCTGCCTTAACTCGTTACTATTTACAGGGCTTTATAAAGCACTATAGTGTCACCTTTGTTAATGTTACACTGTCTGGCGGAAAAAAACCTAGAGCAAACATAATGCAGCCAACTCCCTTCAGCATTCTTCAGCTACTTCCCTTAAGGTGTTTAGTTGAAGAATTTGATCAGTTCCACTTTCACTTTTCTGAAGCATGAGAAACTGGGTTCAGCCCGCACAAGCCAATTCAAATGGTTCCAAAGTTTAAGACACTGAAGTCCCTGGGAGCTTTAGTCTTTATCTGGGTGGAGATAGCCGATCAAAAACCTGTAGTCACAATGTATAACCCAGGACCCTTGTTCTGGGCCTTTACCCTGGTAGGCCCAAACCAAGGTGCATAGAACCTTGAATGTAATACTCTACTCCAATGGGAGTCAATGAAGTGTTCAGAGTCAATTCTCAGGTAAGAGAGCTTGAAAGAGTTACAAGTTAGATGCATATATCTGCTCTTCACAGCACTTTCCCTCCAGGGTTCCACGAACATTTTGAAATAAAGAATGGAAGCAAGTCACAAGGAATCTGTCAAACCAGTTCTGAATATTCCAGGCTACATCTTTAACCAGCAAATTAGACAGCTCGCAATCTAAATTGCCAGATATGCACATTTCAGCAATAAAGAGTATGCTCTCACTGGAAGACGCCATTGATCGCAGTGGGCGTGGGCGACTTTTTACTAGAAAACAGAAGCGGGCATTAGAAGACAAGGACATTGTAGGAGGACCGAGGGTTGGTAACAGTGCTCAGACACACACCCAGGAAGAGGAACATTTGTCCCAAAGTAAATAGAATGTTGGACTCCGAGGTCTGCCATGTACATGGATGAATAACACGGAGAAGATATTTCTCCAAAGCGAGTTGGTTTCTACCCATCGCCCTCTGCAACTCTTTGTCCACTCCGAGCCCTCCCTTGAATGTTACTGCGGGTCTCTTAAGGTCATTTTTCAGTCTTCAAATGTATTTGATTTTAAAATAAGCAGTAAAATAAGCACATGAAATAGAAATTATGGCTACACAGCTGCCCTTTACAGGAAACAAAGCTACAGTGACAATAAGCCCAGCATGAAAACACGCACTTCAAACCTGGTGTAGGAAACCGAAATAGACTGAAAGAAAGGAAATGGGTGGGCGCAAGCTTCTCTATTTTTCCTCTACAAAAGAACCATGCGGCCAGATATAGATAATGTAAAAACGGTTCTGACATACAATGCAGCAGTTGGCTAAAGTCCTCCCTTCCCTGCTCAGTCTGGTCTATTTTGAGTCCACAGGGCCGGAAACTTGGCAGCTAAAGATTTCCGAAAGGCTCTCCCTCACTTGCAGAAGCTCACGTTATGCAAAATGTCACAGCAGAGAATGCTAACGGGAATCTAGTTTCAATGGCGTTGTGTGCAAAACATCTGCCACGTGAACATTGTAAACACTTATCAATGACGTAGGTTAACCAGACACATGGCATTTGCAACTGGAACATGCAAACGGTGTACGAAATAAGGCAAGTTAACATTGAATGTGGTAATCAATGTTCCTTAGGTCAACAATTACACCGTACTCTTATCCCTAATCCACACACACACTGCATCCTATGGACGCTTATGTACTGTACTGCTATCTATGGACAGTAACAGACCACAATACACCGCATCCGAGGCGTCCAGTTCTTGTGCCATAGACAAAGATGTCCATCATCTGGGAATACATCTTGGGCACTTTTAAGTTTTGGTTCGCCTGCTTTGTTTTGCCAAGAAAGAGGGTAGGAGTATATCTTGCACATGCGTGAACTGTAGCAGGAGGTGATCAATTGGCTGAGCTAGTTGGCAGAAGTATAGGTCCAAGAGTAACAGATGATGAATCATAGGGGGGACAATAATGAGACTTTTTTTAATGGTGCAATTTACAACCCAAGTCAACTAATTCAGAACTGCAGTACAATGAGTGGGTCCACCCAAGTCCGTGCATGTAATTTCAGTCCACTCATAAGTAGCGTACCAAGGTCCACCAGTTCGTGTTCTGACGATAGGTCCTGGATAAACACCAATGCCAGATGGCCATATCTGGGGGGGAAGTTTAGATACTTGAAGTTTGATTACTGTGGTCTACACCACTCTACTGGCTCTGCATCTGACCAAGTGGGAGACACAGCGTACCTTGTGCTGCTTGAATGGACTTCTGATGTCCAGCGACTTCCCTTTACAAGGTTGTTATCAATATGAAAGCAATTCAAATCTTGTCTGTAATTGGCCAGGATATAGAAAAGCCTTAGGTTTCTTTTGGAGTGCCGCCAGTGTAACCTACGTCAAGAATTCTTGCACTATCTCTCTGGCCACAAATGCCCTGATAAGGCCTGGTTGCAGGGGTTTCAAGCATTGGTGCATTCTACCATTTGATGGTGTTGCATTGATGACGGACCACAGCATCCAGTATTTGGCAGCAGGTTGAGATCAAGCACAGAAGGGAGGCAATTAAGAAGATAAACCTCTGATCCAAGTAGAACAAGACAGAATCCCTTTGTCACTGGTACATGCTGTGCAATCTAAGGCTAGCCAATGTTCTTCACTGTATTTTAGTACGCTATGAATTAAGGATCTTAAAAACACCCAGACATTGTGTTTATGCTTTTTTAGTGGAGGAAAAAGGACTCATTCACAAAGACAAGCATAACTTACATCATGTTTAAGTCAGACCCTTCCATCAAAAATTAGTTACATCAGTCTCCCCTATACACCAAACTATTGTATGGTTATGAGGGTACAACAGTTTGCCCATTCATGAAACCATGGCATCGGCGGGTTAAGCACAAGTCATTGGTATTCATGAAGAAGTCAACTTTGTCATCCAGCTCCAACCCCCAAAACCAACTCATGGGGAGTAGCCTGCGACAGTAATCGGGACCAGAAAGTTTCTTAAAAAGAATTTAACTTATGAGCTCCATCCCTTTCTAAGGGATTGGCACCTCCAGTGCATGCCTTCGTTGAGACGATCTCTTCATTCCAAGACGGATGCGTTTCATTTTGCATTCCGTTTACATCATGCTTCAGACACCACACCGCCTGTAGGAGGGAGTTCTGGGGAATAGAGTAGGTGTGAATATCTTCATTGTCTAACCAACACCTGGTGTGAGCTTGAGCGCGCTTCACTGCAATGTATCCAAGTTATTAAAAAACAAATTGCCAATATGAGTCGACCAAAGAGGACTCTAAACTGTGCTGTCGGACAGGGGGTTTTCACTTATGCCTAGGGGATTCTGCAAGTTGGCAACACCCATGAGTACGAGAGGTCCTCTCGTACTCAAGGGTGACAAAAAGTTTTTGGTGGGAACTCCTAAAAGAGCAAGCCCCATGTTTTTGGCCGTCTAGTGCCAGATCTGTTCAAACCAGAACTGGTCTGAATCCGTACCACAGAAGAATGCGCATGCCTCGGAATTCTAAAGTATGCAAAGGAGTATGCTAATTTCTCCAAGTTAAAACGGTTCAAGTACTGCTTGCACTTCAACGGAGAGCAAGCTGTAACTTTAGACTAATCAGATTAACCTTAAAAATAATGGCTGCAGACAAACTCTTCACCTTTGCAGCACACAAGTGGAACAAAGGCCACCACTACATTTGCGTAATTCAATCCCAACAGAAATTCAGGTGACTTCTCAAAACCGTGAAAATACAAATGTATAAAACATCTAGAAATAAAAAAGCAACACTCAAGTGATCTGCAAGTCACTCAGGAATAGAAAACACCACTCTACTGAACCCGTCTTGTCTACCCTTACCAACTCCTCATCCCACCGTTGTCCCACCTTGGAATCATCATTCCCCCATCTACTCTGCTGCTCCCCATCCTCATTCTCCCTTTCCCCACTACTACGCTCGATTTTTCGCATCCAGACCTTTTTAAGCAATTTCCCCATTCCTTTTCTAGGTTAGCTTTTTCACAATTTTCCTCTACAAGCAATGGTTGTCCCCAGCCACTACATTTCTCCCATCCAGGCATGTAACTCCTCCCACTTAGCTTCTCACCAGCTCCACCTCACATGTCGCAGCTCTTATAACAAATCCATGCTTCAATCCAACTTTCTCAATAAATCCCTTCTCCCTTGAAGTTTGCCCTCAACCTCTACCCAGATAGCTCTTTCTCCCTCGGTTTCTCTTGCACACAGTCTTCTCTCCTCACCTGCCCTCTTCCACCCTCCCAACCCAGCACTTTAACCAACATTCTGATCCTAGCTACATTGGCCATACTTTCCTGCATGTCGCATGCATCATTATCCCCATACCGTCTGTGTTTTGCCCTCTTCTCTCCTTACCACCTACTAGGACTTTTTCCTGTACTACACATCCGATTCTTGACCTCCAACACTGTTCCCTCTACATCTTTTCTGTGCTCATCTGCACTCCCTTCTCCTGTCGATCTCTCCTCTTATTCCGGACAAGGCCTCTCTTCAGTCTTTTTCCACCCCGCTCTTACACTAATTTCTCATCATACCAACCCCATATTTTACTCTTTGCAATAAGGGGTTTGCTGAAGAGGAACTGCTTCAGGATAGAGAAAACATTCTACAAGCCCACATATATAGGTCACCGTGAACAGGCTGCCGCCAACTCCAGCACTACACCCAATGGAATCCCCGAAGGCACACTCCACCACTACCAACTTCTTTTAACATGCTTTCCATGTCTCTCTCACTGATTGCACAAAACGGTGGCATGGACAAAGTGGCAGAATTTAATCTTGATTGCCCACTGAGTCAACTGCGGCAAAACCTCCTTTCCAGGATTGCAGGATCCATTGCCACATAGTTGGATTGGAAACACCCCGAAGGCAATGAGAAAAGGTCGAACAACCCTGATCAGTTGCTTATGCTCACACACAGTCACCACATATCACTGTTGACATATTAGAGTTGTAAATTTTACCAAGTTATACATCTTGTTATTAATACACATCGTACAATCTAGAATTCAGGTACCTTGTATCATGTTCCATTTAATTTATTAAGGTCATAACTAATATGGACACATAAATAAGTGGAAGACAACGTTTGGAATCAGTAGTGGAAATGGGAAAAACAAGAGGATTAAAACTCGTAATGTTGATGAGCTTTGAAGAACTCGGCAGGGTATGGAAGATTTAAGAGACTAGCTTAGAGCCAACACTTGACTGATTGGACGGGGCCAGATCCAATCTAAGCCAGTCCCCTTCCCCCAGATTGGCTTGACAGTGCATCCCAATTAAGATGGATGGCCATGGGTACCACCACTGCATTAAAATCTAACAAAAGACAGACGCGGCTGCCTTCAGTAGAAAGTCAAGGCCGATATACAAACAAGAGACATTGGGAGAGTCTAGTTCAAGGATATTAGCACCTTGATTTCCATGGAAACAGTCTTCAATATAAGCTGGAAACGACAATGGACACATTAAACAGGGAGAGTGGGCAGGATAATACAACTCTTATTGGGTTAAGCTGTGTCTTAGTTAGATCCATGCCTTCAGGTAGGCCTGGATTGATTGCATTTATTTGTACTTTAGCTATACATTTCAATCAGAAAAGATATTCCTAGAAAGCCAAGGATGCAGACAATGGACAGGGTTTAGTTCATCAGGAGAGAGCCGCATGGTTGATTGTCCTGCAAGTGTTCCTTTGAAAGCTAAAATGGTTGTACTGGATCAACTAATTAAAAACTATCTCTTAAAAAAAACCTACGCTGGACAACTTCCGACCTATATCTAATATCCCACTCCTAGCTAACGTTATAGAAAAATGCGTGCAACAGCAGTTGAGCCAAGAACATCACCAACTTCCATCTACTAGACTACTTCCAATACGGATTTAGGCCTGGGCACAGCACTGAAACCACCCTTCTCCACGTCGTGGACGATGCTCTCCAAGCCCTTGATGAAGACAAAACCGGTCTCCTAATCCTTCTAGATCTATCCTCTGCTTTCGATACGATCAACCACGAAAAACTCCTTGAATGCCTCAAACTCAGGATGGGTCTGGATGGCACGGTCCTGTATTGGTTTAGGTCCTTCCTCTAGAACCGCACAGAGCTTCCTAGTCAAGGGTAATCTGTCCGCCCCTTCTCCGATCACGGTTGGGGTCCCTCAAGGATCAACCTTGTCTCCTACCCTCTTCAATCTTTACCTTGAACCTCTAGCTGAAGTACTGCACAACGCAAATATCTCCTACCACATGTATGCGGACGACACCCATATCTACATAAAAAAATCCTCTCCTGGGGAGATTATTTCCTTGAATGAGACCTTGAAGTCAACGGTCCATTGGCTCACCACTAACCAGCTCAAACTCAACGCCAAGAAACTGAATTTCTCCTAATCTCCCCACCCAAAGCCAACCCGGACATTCAGGAATGGATTAAGGCGATCACAACTTTGAACTGACCACCCACCATAGTTGACTCCGCCAAATCCCTTGGAATAACCCTAGACTGCAGATTGAACATGTGTGACCACATCAGCTCAATGGCCCAATCAGTCAGATTTCACCTGAACTACCTAAGAAAACTGAAACCCTTCCTGGAAACTCCGGACCTAAAAATGGCTGTCCAAGCACTTGTCATCTCTAGACTGCAATATGGACGCTCTACCCAAACCGGTTTACCCAAGACTTCCCTGGCCCCATTAAAAGCCTGCCTCAACACAGCTGCTAACAGGCACAAGGAAATTCAACCACATCTCACCATACCTGAAAGCTCTGAACTGGCTTCCTTTTGAGGCCTAAATCCAACTCAAACTGGCCTGTATCACTCACAGGGCTCTATACTCAAATTCCCCTGCATTTCTTGCCCAGAAACAGATATACAGAGGAACCAAAAACTCCCGGTCCGCCAGCGACCTCTTGCTCCAACCAGCACGCTTGCGAAAAAATAATCTTACAAATCGGGCCTTCTCTGGGGACGCACCAAGAATATGGAATTTACTCCTGCCCGCCATTAGAATTCCATCCCTGGGACGTTTTAAAAAGGAGGCCAAAACCTTCCTAATGGGCAAATTCCTCTCCTAATCTCTTGTGGGGCAACCACCTCAGTGTTGCTGATCTTCTTCCGTTTATCACCACACCTGGGGCCATCCAAATACTAGCCACCCTGCACCTCCAGGCATCCCACCCAAGGATCTGGGACCTCTATTTTATCGTATAATGTTTTTACATGTTTGTATCCCTTATGTTTTCCACCCCCCCCCGTCCAAGTATCTTGTATTGAACCTGCTAATCCTGTAAAGGGTTCTGATACCCTAACGGGTCAAGTTTGCGCTCTATAAAACATAAATAAATAAAAATGGTGGGGGTGTTCGAATGGAATAGAGAAAAAAATAAATAAAAGAAGATTCTGAATTTCGAGAAGGAACAGATTGTTTAGGTGTAGAGCTGGTGTAGGGATGTTTAGCAGTGGGGACAGGTTGTCACCTTGTGGAAGGAGAAGGTGGATACCTGGCCTTACTGCCAGTGTGAGGATTGTTGTTCGGCAGGACACGCTTCTAGTTTTCTGCTAGAAGCCAGTGCAGACACAACTGAAGATTTACTTAGTTCTCAAGGGTTCAGCTACATCTGCTCTCCCTACATCCTCGACAGAGAAGCACCCCCTCAAGCCTTCAAGTTCACAACTGGAGACTCAGGAAATTATCCTTGAAGTCTCACAATAGTGTCCTTGGTAGACTATTGATTAGTGGCGATTTTATAGTTGGGAAAATAAAAACAGCGACTGAATCTTTCACAATATTAAGCTGGTCTTTGCTAATGGGGACTTTACTGTAATTCTGTGGACTGGAGGTAGCCATTTTCTTTTTTTTAAGGGAATAAAAAAAAAAATAGGACTGCTTTGCTCAAAGATTGATTATGCCAAAATAATAGAAAGACAAAATCCTAAACTGCCTTCTGATATTCCGGACCTAGAAACCAAATGAGAAACTGAAATAGGACCACATCTCGTCTGCTGCCATCCAAGCAGACTACAGATTATACGAATGTCCTCCCAATCCTTAAAATTCCTAGTGCAAAATGGTTATTGCATTTTATTACATCTACTTCCTCCGTTATATTACAATAAAAAAAGGAATGAGTTAAATTTACTTCTCATCTGAGATTATTCATTGCTGGTAATAGCTGAACACCCACCTTCCATCTGAGGTATAGACCACTTTGTTTGATTTGTCAGATACTAATTTGAGGACTTAGCCTGAATTATATTGACTGCCATGAATTCCAGTAATATAAATAAAAGCTTGTTTGTCGCCCCCCAATATTCCTAACAATCTGCAGAGAACCCATATTCCTATAAAATGGTGTCACTGCTTAGCCCCTTGCATTTATTTTAGTCTCATTACTATGGTTTTGGTTGAGAACCTTCATTGGAGTAGTTGCAATTGTATGAAAAGATGATTGCAAGATCCTTTATTCATAAATACGATCTACACTGAAAGCTAGGGTAATAACATGTGAAAAGAAACGCGTGAGGAAATTGGATGCATAACTCTTGTGACTGAACCATTCCCAAACCATGTTCTCCCTTCAGCCATTTTCCAGGAGTTCCCACATTCTGCACACCCACTCCAGTTTTTACACCTTGTGGAACAGGCAACATCTTTACTTTGTACGCAGGTGCGGTCAACAAGAATACGATGAATAAGAAGACGAAACAGGATGAATATAAAAGACAAAAGTAAAATCAATACTAGGCAGGCGGATAATCCCTTGTGGATTTGCTGGATCTCATTGCACATTCGAAACTAGCGTGCTGCCAAGTTATTTTATTCTAGCAGGTCTAGACTGTAAAATATCATCCCTTCACTAAGTGTACAACACTACAATGCAAAATACAATGATCGTGTGGACTCGCACCCCTGGGGTCAGATGTGTAGTCTATGGTTTAGAGACGGCAAGTCACCTGCAGGAACATTTTTGAAAGTAAAACTGGCACATCAAAAGCAAAGAAGTCTCATTTAACGACATTTACTCTCAAACTAGAAATGTTCATTACTAAACAAGAGCCAATGGATGCTCTAGCTGCTAAACAGCCCTTTTCTGCAGTCAATTTTTTTCATAGTATATAGATTTCAGTGTTATCAGTGTCTAGCAATAAAACCTATGCATTCCAAACAATAACCATTTTCTGTCACAATGTATTTATTCAGGTTTCTTTATCGTGACAATATCGGCACACACTTCCAGGCAAATGTAGGTATACAAATATATTTAAAAAACCTATTTAAAACATTCAAATAATACTTTTCCTCTTGGATGAAAAGGACTCGATTCTTAATGTAAAACGTCGGTTTTGTGAATGAAGCTAGAAACATGGATATTCAAGGCTTCTTTCGAATGGCCGTGTGTGCAGGGTCTGGTTCCCTGGATCCTTGCAAACCCATGTTCCTTAATTTTTCACAATGTATTGACTCCAGCCCTTATCACTTCCTTAGACTAGGCTACCCAGACGTTTCAACCACAAAATATATATTATATATAGTATTCAGATTTTTTAGCAAGTGTGGCATTTTCTTAGTCAATTATTGCTAAGAGGCCTACTTCTGGGGGGAAAGGGATTTTTTTAAAGTATCAGCATCCTTTGTAATGTTATAACGTATTTCATCCATCCACGCATTTCTCATTCTTTTAACCTACAGTATGGGCAACAGAGCAAGGCACTCTGAGACAGAAAAGGTTCATTCGGAGTGCGGAGAAATCAATGATGTTGCTACGTTGAGGTTAATTGTATTGATGATGAGATGAACTTGTCATTATGGCATAGATTAACCGTAAAACCTCCCGCTCGTGTGTTTCTTCGTAGCACCTTCATTACTACTCTAAGTACCTCAGGACCAGATCAAGTCCCAAGGCAGCGCTTTGGAGACCACCAGGTGTTTCAGTTTACTAGAGTTCTCAGGAATGTTTTAGCAGTCAGCATTGCCAGTTTATAGAAAGTTCCCTGCGAAAATCTTGCTTTTTTGATTGGGCCTTTATACAGTTCCTGATGTGCAATGTGTCACTAATCCAAGTGGCAGGGAGGCCTTTAAACCTTAAAACAGCAGAAGCCAAGTTCCGTTTCCACTTCCTTGAAGGAGAACAAAACATTGTGTTACTGCACAGTAACATGCGAACATCACAGGGTCTTTGCGCGTGTGTGTGTGTGTATTTATATTTATATGTATATATATATATATATATATATATATATATATATATATACACACACACACACACACACACACACACACACACACACACACACACACACACACACACACACACACACACATTCCAAAATTATCCCTGTCAGGAACCCTGTTTTCAGTCTTCAGTTTCTTTATTAGGATCCACCACTCTGCACTAGAAGGAATCACAAACCGATTGATAATTGTTTCCACCTCATTAGGAACCGAAAGAGACAAGTATTTTCGCCCCTTCAACAATGCCTCTGAACGGAGCTGAGCACCAAAACTGACTCCCGAAAAGGAAATCTGTTGAAAGGTTTTTTTGCAGCTGCAAAACTTTCCACTGCCGTAGCCAGATGTGACGTCTGCCTGCAGCACGGGAAGCAAGTCCCCCGGTGCCCGAAGTCTTAACAAAGCCTTGTCGCAGAGAAAAGGAACGTTTTGGAATCGCAGATTCTAGGAGGCCTGCATCCTTCGCTGTCGGGAAGCCTGAATGCTTTTAACAACCCAGCCAATTTTATACTGCATCGTTCACGGAAACAGCAGTCTTCGCCTAAAATACAGAAGCTAACATGCGGTCTTTTATAGGGTCGTCTGCACAGCTTTTCCACAGATAAGGAGGGAAACAGACATCCAAGTCGAAAAACATCTGTCTTAAGTAGCTTTCGAAATGCCCAAGAAAAGCTCTACTTTGTTACTAACTGTCCAGAAAGCACCCATTTAATAGCTTATTAACTACCAGTAAAATCTGTTGCTTGAGTAGGTTAATTTAAGGCCAGACAAACCACAGATTTCAGTCGATTACCAGCAGCTCTTAAGAGCCGAACACAGGTTTTGCAAACAGTTTCGATATTTTTGTGAGCTTTCTGCCACCTTTCTTTATCAGACTTCCTTACTATTAATTTCAGAAAATGAGCGCGACAAAGGGGAAAATTGCTTGAGTTTTGTCAAGTGACATCCCACACACTGTATAGCATTATATATATTATTTGTAACTTTTATTTCAACAAGATTCAACAAGTATGTTCAGCAAACCGTCATTCAGATGCTAGTTCCTAATCAAAACGTTTGGGTACCAGACTTTATTTAACAAAATAAGCACTGGATATAGCAGGTCAACCATCAAAAAGGCAACAACGACGCCTGTTTCAAAGTGGAGGTCACACTGCGGTCCTACACTTCCCGGGGCGCCTAGGGGAGTGAATCAAGTCTTGCTGAGGAAGTCCACAATATGCATTTATTTTTTTCTGTTCCATAAAGCAAGTTCTCGAGCCTGGGCAGCTAAATCCCTTCATGCAACGCTTTTGAGCGGCAGAGACACTCTGTCACCGCACCAGAGCTTTTCCATAGCCCCGCCCTCCATGACTCAAATGTCTAGACGCCGAAATGATGTACTTTCTGATCGTTCTGGTTACAGAGAATGCGACAACAGGGTCAACGTCGCACTAGTGCACACATGCTTTCGGCGCGCGCCGAGAAGGCGAAGGGCGGGGCCTGTACAATCACAGTTTTCATAAACGAAGCCAAGAATGATCAGGTATAGAACTTTTTCGAATCTGCCACAAAAAGCTGTTCAAACAAACGCCCACCTTTCCGCCATAAGCTATACTTGAGTTGTCATAAGTACACGTGTGCCCATTAGAAGAAATACCCCACATAGAGCACCTCGAGCACTAAACGGCCCACTACTGCCCGGTGACAACCAAACATATGCATTTTGCTTCTGTACCTCACTGTTCTAGTAGGTGAAGGAGGTAGGGACTCTCGTAGAGCAACGGCAGCCCTCAAACCTTTGAGCCGGTGCAATTCAGAGGCTGGGATCCCACAGCACGAGGAGCGTGCACTTGAAACTTTTTTGAAGGGTATTGTATTGTAATTGCATTTATATAGCGCTTACTACCCCTGACGGGGCATCAAAGCGCTTTTTCGGCGAGTAGCAAGCTACTCCGGGACCCATGGAGGATTAGTGTTGAATTAGTATAGTGAAACATGCAAGTACATTTTAAGTGGTGGATAGGTTAGTCAGAGTTTTGGATGTGGAATGATAGCAGAAGTATAGAGGAGGGCATAGGTATTTTTTTTAGAAAGCGCTTGTTGACGCACGCTATTCAGGAAGCCTACAGAGGATTAGTGGTGAATTAGTATGGTGAAATATGAAGTAATTTCAGTGGTGGATATTAGTCAGTTACTTGGAGTGAGAAGAATAGCGGAGGGATAAAAGGGGAAGAAAGATTTGCATTCATATAGCACTTGTTACCCCTGATGGGTGTTGAAGCGCTTTTCTGGCGAGTAGCACGCCACTCCGGATTAAAGGATTACTGTAGAAAATTAGTACAGTAAAAAAAAAAAAAATGAAGTAATTCGAGTAGTGGATATGTTATTCAGTTATTTGGGTAGTATATTAGTATAGTTTAATATGGAATTTGAGATGTGAACATGTTAGTCTGTTAATTTCTATTGAAAAGGATAGTGGAGGGATAAAAGAGTGAAGGATTTAAAAAAAATGTGGGTTTTTTAGGTCTTCGCAGTAGGAGGAGGCTTTTGGATGAGTAAAAAGGAGTTTGAGGGGAGGACTCAGAGGGAAGAGTTTAGAAAGGTTTGTTTAAGGGGATCGGTATAGTAAAAGGTGTCAGATGATGCAAGGAGGGGTACAGTAGGAGAGAGAGTCTAGAAAGGGTTATTTTGGCAATTATAGTAGTGGTATGGGGTTTAGGATAAATGAGAGAGTGGATGTAGAGGATATATTGATAGATGTATAGGATGAGAGATAGGGTAGTGCATTGGAAGGAGTAGTAGAAGTTGGAGATGAGTCAGAAGGTTGGGCTAGAAGATATATTGAGCGAAGTATAGGCTGAGAAACAGGGTAGTGCATTGGAAATGCTAAATTAGAAGAGTGATAAATATATAGATACATAAAGGAGGTAAGTATATGTAGATTAAAGATATTGAGAGAGGCACAGGATGAGAAATAGGGTAGTGCATTGGATATGCTTTTTCAGGAGAAAAGTAACAGTCACACAGATCCAAGTACATGGAAGGTACATAGATGCACACTGGAAGTATGTACATGTAGACCAAAGATGATTTTTATTATTATTTTTTCTCTCAACAACATAATTATTTTACATGTTTATACAATGTATTACACAAAGATAGGTACATATCTATAGTGAAAAAAATGGTTGTATACAGAGGGATATGCTGTAAATTTCTGTTTGCGTATGGTGCTTATTTGGGGGAAGAGCCAAATCTTTAGTAGTTTTCTGAAAAGAAGGTGGTTGTCGGTGGACCTTATGTTGGGGGTAAAGAGTTTCATAGTTGGGCTGCTTGAACAGAGAAGGATGTGGCACCCATGTTTTTTTTCTTGTATGGTGGGATTCTGAGGCGAGATGCTCCTTTAGAGCAAAGGTTCCTTTGTTGAATGTGTTTGGTGATTTCATTCCTGATGAAGAGTGGTCCCATTCCATGTATTGCTTTGTGGGTGATACAAAGCAGCTTGAACGTGGATAGTCAGGCAACCGGTTACCAATGTATGGCTTTCAAGGCAGGGGAGATGGGGTCTCTGATATGGAAGAGTAGTCTGGCAGCCGAGTTCTGAATCCGTTGTAGTCTTTTTATGGTCGTTAATGGTGATCCGTGGTAGAGGCTATTGGCGTAATCTAGTTTGGACAGAACAAGGGAGATGGTAGCTTGGACCTTGTGTGGAAATCCCAAATGAGGCAAAATTTGTCGCAGCGTTTTTATAGTAGCAAAGCTTGATCTTGCTAGTTTATCCACTTGGGCATTCATCGACAGCTTGGAGTCCATGGTTATTCCGAGGTTCCAACCTTCCTTCGATACTTTAGGCAGTGATCCCAGTTCATCAGGCCATGCGGCAAGCGGGTTGTAATGTTTCCAATCGCCACACATGAGTATTTCAGTTTTTGAAGCATTCAATTTGAGATGGCTCCAGGTCATCCACGGCTCTGATCCAGCTGAAAATTGGTGATTTTCCAATGTCTTTGGGGCATTCCAGTTGAAGGAGTATTTGCGTGTCATCTGCATAGTTATAGCACGCAAGTTGAAATGTATTGATCAGTGGCGGTAATGAGTTCATGTAGATGTTGAAAAGCATGGGCGAGATGATAAAACCTTGAGGGACCCCTGCTTTCGTGGAGTACGATTTGGGCGAGAAAGGTGGGGTGGGGATGACATTAGTTCTGTTTCGAAGGTAGGACACGATCCAGTCTAGAGCAGTTCCCTCTATGCCGGCTTCATAGAGTCTTTGTTTCAGAGTGTCATGGTCAACCATGTCAAAGGCAGCTGAGAGGTCCAAGAAGAGTAGCGCAGAAACCCAGTTGCCGTCAACTGCATTCTTTAGGTCATCCCAGATGGCAAAGAGGGCAGATTCAGTGCCTCTTCCCGGGCGGAATCCTGTTTGGAAGTCTGAAAGTATGTCATTCTCTTCAATGAATTGTGACATCTGGGCGAACGCTGCTCTTTCTATCACTTTGCCCAGGAATGGTCCATTTGTAATGGGTCGGTCGTTGTCAGGGTTCAGCGGGTCCAAGTTTGTTTTCTTCAGTAAAGGGTGTATGTATGACTTTTTGAGTTCTTCTGGAAAATATTCCAGTAGTTAAGGAATCGTTGATGATTCTTCTTACTGGAGTGGCAGCAGAGGTTGTTAAAAGAATTGTCTTGAAAGTTTGTGGCGGACAGGGGCCAGAAGGGCTGCCGGCCGGCCTGCTTGCTTTGACCAAGTCCATAAATTCCATAAGTTTTGGCTGTTTGTTTCAGAAGTTCCTACTTTTTATATGTTTAAGCCTGGTTAAGGAGAGCTTACGATACTCCTTTAATTCCTCTCACTGATAGTGTGTTAGCTACCTGTGTAGTACCAGTCCTGTGTGAGAGAACAGTGTGAGGTCTCTTCTAGTACTGTCACTTGCGCTTTACTTATTCTGTGTTAAGGAAGAATGTGTTGTACTGCAACTGCCCTTGTCCTCTGCCCTTCGCCTCGACACCCAGGCTGAGACGCCCTAACCCTGTTGTATCTTTGTGCTGGTTCTAAAACCTTCAGCTACACAAAAGACACCACAATTTGAATGCATGCTTGTTTTAACGATGTGAATGGAAGAGCAAACCCACATGAAATCGATGAGCAGAGTTTATTTTTGTTTTTTGTGTAAAACTGTTTTTTTTGTTTTTAAATGGATTGGACAACTTCGATATTTTTGTTGTTAAATAGCTCACAAGTGGCTCCATGTCACGTACAACACAGGCGGCCATTTCTGACAGTTTAGCAAAGAGCTCTTTCATTAGGTGTTAAAGGCCCAGCATGTAAAGTATTAAAATCAAATCTACGAGCCCCAGTGTGCAACATGTTGTTTGTTGGCTGAAAAACCAGGCATGACAACACAGGGGCGGCTCCTCGGCATGGACGGAGGAGCGTCGCCCACTGCTTTCCTGCAGTGCGAGAAGCAGAAACATAAAATGGTATTATGAATACCATTTTATGTTTCTGCTTCTTGCACTGAGAAAGAAGAAGGGTTTGGTTGGGGGCGGGTGGGTGGGCAGGTGGTCCTGCTCCAGGAAGGGGAGGAGTGGCTTGCCCACTGTTGTGCGTGTTGACTGTTTGGTCGGTCCCAGGGCCGACCCAACCAGTCATACGCACACCCATGTTTTCTCCATGTAGGATGCATGCAGCCTGCATGGAGAAAACGGCCTCCCCATAGACGCCTGTGGGGTTAGCGTCTCAGCCAATCCCATTGCTGCCTTCACAATGTTGTGATTGGCTTAGGGGAGGAGAGGGAAGCTGCCAGCTTCCTGAAAGGAGCAGAGAGAAAGAGAATGCGGATTGGAGGCGAAGGTACGTTTTAATCTTTTAAATATTTAAATTAACCACCCCCCTGCGCTACCCCCTCTCCACGCAACCCTCCCCACACCAGCGAGTCATGCCGGCCTCGACAGACCACATGGTACCATGCTAGTGCCACTTTTCAGACTTGTGAATTGAAAAATAAAATTTAGTTCAACTTTTTGGTCTGGCATTAGCCAAGACCTTTTGATTTTATTAAAATATTACTTCTACAATATATTTATAGGGGCTTTCAGTAAGCCTTCTTCATCCACTGGTCTGTTACCATTCCCATTTTTCTTCCACCCACATCTGCATACAGCACACGTCAGTGGGTCACTCAAATTCAGCCAGTGGCTAACTAAACTATGAGCAACAACATTTTGCACTTTCACAAGAAACATGTCCACACTGTCGTGCCTTTTAATGCCAGGCACTACTACAAAAATGTATGCTCTTTCAGAGCAAAAATTTTTTGGCTTGCAGTCATTTAAAAAATTGTTTTAAAGAATGATGAGGGCCTGACCAGTTCCCACACAAGGAAATTTTGCAAAGTCCATGACACAACAAAAGCAGCACTGGCAAAGTCAAAAGGCTGTTTGTCCATGGCAGACCCATTGACTTTGCCAATGCTAATGTGGTAACATTAACATGATTAGGAAAACCTGTACGATAAAAAAGAAGACATTATTGATCAGAAACATACAATCAGCAGAAGCTGGAAGTCTCTGAAGAGAGAATGAGATGCAATGTATTGGCATCCATCTTCACAAACTCATGTTGGGCCTAGAGATGGGTGTTACTTAGGTTGAGTGCCTGCAACATCGCTGTAATGTGTCCTGTCAGACAGGTGTAGCACATGCTAAGGCCCAGTGAGGGCCACCAGTGTTGCGGAGGATGCAAACACTTCCCTAGCATTACAGGAGCAAGCTGATGGATGGGAAAAGGCTGGGACAACCAGATACATCTGATCCTATAAAGCAATAGTCAGAATGAGTAAAAGGGATTCAATGAGTAGCATAATGCAGAATGTCTATTTGCGTTATATGTTGTAATTTGAAATGGCTACCCGAATCATGGCCCAATGGGTCAACATGACAAAGGACAGAAGACAAGACTATACAGTATTTATTGGAATAGTGACTGATATCGTTCCTTCCATAGCATGTATTCACCTTCGTCTTATAGGTTAAAGAGTAAGTGCTGCACATTTGATAGATGTGTTGCTGGGCAGGATTTGGGACTATCCTTGGTCACAACACTCTGCTTCCTAATTGGAGGAGAGCCTCTCATTCCATTCTGTATAGGAGGAAAGCCTCTGATCGCTACTGCCATTTCAGGAAAACTATCCTCCGCACCCTTCGTGGAAAAAGCAGCTGGGAGCAGAGCAGCACAATCCAAGCCCTCCCCCATCTTCCCACGAAATTATTTGTAGGCTTTGGAGAAATGCCAGCCAGGGTGCAAAGTCATCTCTAGGAATCCCAGCATCAAGCTTCCAAGAAGGCAAGGCAGTGCAAGGGTGGGGGCAGTACTATGGACATGCTTTAAGTGGGTTTGACAAAAGCACTATGGTGTGGAATCACTTTACTGAAGGAGTGACGGGTGGAGCCAGGGTTGTCCTTTTGGCAGCTAATGGCAGAGACGATCAGTTATGAAAATGGAGAGGACATAAGATTAGGAAAGGATTTCTAGGCGTAGGTACTTAAGAGGCACAACTGTCAAGCAAATGAGGCAATGCTGCATCAGCTGATCACTTGCATGTTGGTAAGAAAATACACATGATTAAGAAGTTGTTCAGCTACAAGCCAACATCCTCAGTCACTTTGTCGGAGTCATTAGATGATTCTCCTGAGAATGCATGAAAATGTCCCCTGCACCGCAGACAGAGTCAACCCAAGCCAAGATCCTAGCAAGCAGGAATGCACCACAGCATGACTGCTCTGGGCAGCAAGGTCTGTGACCCTACAAATCCAAGATTACCCCAATACTCTAGTTTGCCCCAAGAGTCAAACCTCCAACTTGAAATCATTCAGCAGCATCCACTTCTAGTGCAACCTAAAGTAAAACCTAATGTCTACCATCATTGCAGAGCTACCTACTAAACAAGCATTGAAAATGCAATAGGTCTCGCAATAGAAGAGTTTAACATTTTTCGTTTTGCAAATAGATGAGTGGCGTTGCGTGGATGAGTGGCGTTGCGTGGATGAGTGGCGTTGTTTGTGTGAGTGGCGTTGTTTGTGTGAGTGGCGTTGCGTGTGTGAGTGGCGTTGCGTGTGTGAGTGGCGTTGCGTGTGTGAGTGGCGTTGCGTGTGTGAGTGGCGCTGTTTCAGTGGCGTTGCATGTGTGAGTGGCGTTGCGTGGTTGAGTGGCGTTGCATGTGTGAGTGGCGTTGCCTGGGTGAGTGGCGTTGCGTGGGTGAGTGGCGTTGCGTGGGTGAGTGGCGTTGCGTGGGTGAGTGGCGTTGCGTGGGTGAGTGGCGTTGCGTGGGTGAGTGGCGTTGCGTGGGTGAGTGGCGTTGCGTGGGTGAGTGGCGTTGCGTGGGTGAGTGGCGTTGCGTGGGTGAGTGGCGTTGCGTGGGTGAGTGGCGTTGCGTGGGTGAGTGGCGTTGCGTGGGTGAGTGGCGTTGCGTGGGTGAGTGGCGTTGCGTGGGTGAGTGGCGTTGCGTGGGTGAGTGGCATTGCGTGGTTGAGTGTCTCGTCTTCATAAACGTTGGACAGAGTAGCGGATTGCCTCTTTGACAAAGGCCACATAAATTAGACAAACGGAAATCCAGGTAAGCACACACTGACACGGGAACTGAACAGAAAAAGACAAGCATGCACATGCATTAAAGGACATACACACAAGCCTATGAAAACACATACAATGCTAAACTAAAGCACTAGTTAGTCAGATGAGACGTTATGCAAACCTTCTTTACACAGTAATCCCGCACCAAAATTAAATAGCAGGGCTAGATTTTCCTAGAGGTTAGAGAAGCTATGTGGCCTTTAATTGAGATAGATGGCCGCGTATGACAACTCCATGTTTGTTCTGGAGTGGTTTATTGTCCCAGGAGAGCCGCAGAGTCTCATGTGAAGCAGAGGGTTGAGGGGTGTCCGCATTTTGGCAGCCCCTTTATAACAAGCATGAGATGGGACCCGAAAACACTGGAATGAGAAGGGGCTGAAAGGAGCTAGTGACAGAGTTCAACTGGAGGAGAGGTGGGCAAAAACAATGAAAAGGTGGACAAGGGAGGAGAGAAGGAAAGGTGACGGAGAACTGCTGGAGGAGCAAAGAGGAGAAAAGAAATGCGACACGGCGGGCAGGGGAGGGGGCGGAGCGGGTAAAAAAAAAAAAAACAAGACGGAGGGAAAGGCAGATAAGGGGAGGGGGGAGGAGAAATGAGACACGGCGGGGAGGGGGGGAGAGGGTGTGAACAAATATGTTTACTCACAAGTTAAGTAATTTCACTCCATACCTTCTGGTGCTAGCACATACAATTACATTAAGAATATTACAGTGAGTGGATTGATTTTGTTACGGTAATTTTAGCAACATATCATCTTCGAGCAGCGTTTTCACTAGACTTCAATGGAATTAACAATATTTGAGGATTCTGTCAATTATTCAATCGTTTTAAGGTCTGTTTCTTTCTGATGTAAACAACGAGAAAACTAGCAAAGGAGTAAAACGTGATGTGTGCGAGTGATTAATCAATGCTTGTACTGCGTCTGTGTGGTGTTTCCTGGTGCGTGTCTGTCCGTTTTCCCGTGCATTTGCAGGCAAAGGGAGCTTAACCCCAAGCATGAGATGGGACCCGAAAACACTGGAATGAGAAGGGGCTGAAAGGAGCTAGTGACAGAGTTCAACTGGAGGAGAGGTGGGCAAAAACAATGAAAAGGTGGACAAGGGAGGAGAGAAGGAAAGGTGACAGAACTGCTGGAGGAGCAAAGAGGAGAAAAGAAATGCGACACGGCGGGCAGGGGAGGGGGCGGAGCGGGTAAAAAAAAAAAAACAAGACGGAGGGAAAGGCAGATAAGGGGAGGGGGGGGGAGGAGAAATGCGACACGGCGGGCAGGGGAGGGGGCGGAGCGGGGAGAGGGTGTGAAAGCAGCAGGGGACTGGAGTGCGGCTGAGGGAACTGATGTGCACGCGCTTTTAAGCTCAATGAGCATGCGCATTGAGCTTAAAAGTCACGGGCACTGCAAGGAATCGCCACGATTCCTTGCAAGTTAGTTAAAGAGTGGTTAAGCCCCAATAGTCTGGCAAGCTCGATGCGCATGCGCATCGACAGGCGAGACCTAAAACCTCAGGTGAAGGACTATGATGGTTCATAGGTAGCACATGAAGTGAGGGGAGGTGTACAGAGCGGGAGGACAATGGCCAGTTTACCTCTTGGCATTGTGGACTCCACACTAGAAGGTATTTCCCCTCAAGACTTCAACATTTTAAATACATAAACAAAATATCATGTTTTCATAAAACTAAAATCAAAGTGCTCTCAAAACAGCACATGTATATATATAAAAAAAAAAAAGACAAATGGTAAACACATTATTGTCTACGTTTGCTAATTAGGGACTATACTGGCAAGATCAACCCTGGCTCTTACTAGGTTTGCGGTATGTTCAATTATTTCCACAGTGCAAAAGATTGTGGAAAACACCCCCTGAAACTTTGTCGCTCATCAGTTACCAGCCAGAGAATTTAAATATTCACCTTCTCGAATGCATCCAAGAAGAGAAAGATGGCTAAATAGAAGATATTACACATCAGTGGTGCCACGTTTTCACTCAAAGAAACCGCTTGAAAACACCTTCACCAACAGAGCATGTACTTCAAACAAACTTGAAGCCCAGGGTTCTCCCCCAATTCGTCTACATAACATCATCCCTCTGGTGATCCACTTCCCTTGGCAGAGGAACTCTCAGACCTCCTCACCCAATCCTCTCTCTCCAACACAAATAATCTCCTTCTTGGCATCAATCCAATGGAGGTTGAAGTCACCAAGGACCCGCAGTTAACCTATTTTCCAACCTTGAGATCAGTGACCTTAAACAACTTTGCCATTCCCCAACCCACACCAAAGGGGCCACTCTTGACGCCATCATCGCGAACAACAATCTGGCCACCTTATCCAACATCATCCCTATCGATTGGTCAGAAAACCAACTCATTCCCTTCACAATCTCTACCACTGCTTCTCCCCCCCCTCCCCAAGACTTCTTAAGCACAAGAAATTGACCAGAAACTTTAACCCTATCCCCCTGGCGAACTGGAGTCTGAGCTGCAAGCTTAACTTCTACTCAATCCTCCTTCCCTTAACGCTAATGACCTCACAGACCATTTCAATAATTCGGTTAAAGAGGTGCTTTACCAACTTGCCCCTCCTAAGCTCAAAACTATACAAAATATCCCTTCCAAATCTTGGTTCAACCCAGATCTCAACAATTAAAGACGCTCTTAGATTGACGGAAAGAACGTGGAGGCAACATCCTTCCCCCGCCAATCTTGCCCTACTCAGATCTGCTAGGTCCAACTACAAGAAGCACATCCTGAATGAAAAGGCCTCCTTCTTCCATGCACAACTTGATCGGGCCAAAAATAGACCCAGAGAACTGTTCAACATTGTCAAAAACCAAACGTCTTCTGCCCCCACCACCCAAATCTTAAGCCCTTCATTGAAAATTGTGAAGATATTGCAAACTTCTTCTCCGAAAAAATAGCCAAAATTGATCAATCCCGACGGCTTTTCAGATGCCTAAGACTCAGTTTTTTAAATATTTACAATTTCGGCATGCCATTGCTCCCAGCTTGGAGGGTCTGGACTCACTGCCAGAGTTCAGCCCGGTAGAAGCTAAGGTTTTTATGGGGGAGTGGGGGCAGGTGGAGGGGGGGAATCTCCTAGATCTCAAGATCTCCAAAATGTACACACTGTTCCCCATCTTTGCAGCGTCTGAGGGAGATGTGGGCCAGATGGAAGAAGAGGACTGGACAGACGCTTTGGCTTCCCCGCGTGGGGCGGCTATGGCAGTGCGCCTGCGACTTATCCAAATTAAATACTTCCACTGGGTTTATTTTACATGGGTTAGGCTCTGAAGGGCGGGCTTGGTGGCTTCTCCGGGGTGTATCCGCTGTGGGCATGAAGAGGGGACCCTGATACATACCATATGGCACTGCACAGCGCTAGCACGCTTCTGGGTGGGTGGGGGGTGGGAGGGGGGGTACTGTCTGATGCTCTGGGGTGAGAGCTTCCTCACTCACCAAAATTAGTTTTTCTTCATGTGATGAATGGGATCGGGGGCAACATCTATAAGCGACACCTCATGCTCCTAGGCTTTACCTTAGCGAAGAGAGATATAGCTAGGGCCTGGAAGGCGGTGGTTGCCCCTTCGGTCTTGATTTGGAAAAATAGCCTGAACTTTAGTATGAGCCTAGAGCGCCCCATTTTTTAGCCCAGTGGAGCCCTAGAAAGCACTATAAGATCTGGAGGCGCTGGGCAGATTATCGTAGCCTGGAGATGGTGCCGCCGCGGGGGGACAGGGGTCATGACTCAGAGTAACAAGTTGGCCTCTCCAGTTTCTTGCACTCCCCTGTGTGTGGTTCGCGATTCCTCAGTAGACAATGGTATTGTGGATGTAGAGCTCTTGTGTAGATTGATGGCAGCCTGGGTGAGTAATATGTTGTTCCGGAACATGGAGATGGTGCGCTGGGGAGGGAGGTGGGGAAGTTGGTTGGTTGCAGGAATGGATTTTATTTGTATTGCCTTTCATATTCTCCTGTTCTTAACTATGCAAAATGGTCAAAGTCCATTTTTTTGTTTCTTTCATGCAACAGCGGTCTCTGGGTTTCAGAGCTCTACACTTATGTGCTATTTTGACAAAAAAAAAATAATAATATTGATCAATCCTTCCTCGTAACTCCCCCCTCAACTTTCCCTCCATCTTCCTTTGACATGACTTCGGACTCTCCTGGCATTCTCAACCCACCCACTGACCCCTTTCTTCTCCCTCTTGACACCCTCCCTCCAGAAACCATCCCCAACAAACCCCAGCCAAAAAAAAAAAAAAGCCTCCTGGAATACTTTCCGCCCTGTTTCTGAACTCGAAGTATATGACATCACTAACCTTAAGCCTTCCTCCCTCACTAAATACCTTCTGCCTTCTAACCTAATCAAAGATCTTAAACATACCATTGCTCCTTTCTGGACCACTATCATCAATTCCTCTATAGGCTCGGGGTGTGTCCCAGCCTCCCTCCAGCTCGGACAAATCACTCCAATTCTCAAAAATCGGAATGCTGACCCCCAACGACCCAAATAACCTCCGCCCTATCTCCAACCTCCCTCTGCTTTCCAAAGCCCTTGAAAAATGTGCCCTCCTCCAATTGGATAATCACATCAACGCTCCTGGACTCTCTGCAATCTGGCTTCAGAAAAGGCTGCAGTACGGAAACTGCTATGCTTAACATAGTTGATGACATCCATCACTCCCTCACAAGGGCGACCTCCTGCCTGCTCATTCTCCTCGACCTCTCTGCGGATTTTGATACTGTTAACCACTCTACCCTACTTAACACTCTCAAAGTTCGCTTTGGCCTCAATGGGATTGTCCTCCAATGGTTCACCTCCTTTTTCAAACGGAGAACCCGGAAATTAAAATCTTGGACTGCCTTTCTAACCCCACTCCCATCTCCCTTGGCGTCTCCCAGGGCTCTATTCTCTCTCCCTCCCTCTTCAACCTCTTCATGGAACCGCTCACCCACATTCTTAAAAACGCAGGTATCAAATACCACCTCTACATTGATGACACGCAACTCTATTTTAAGACTAAGTCCCGCCCTGATGTTCTACAGTTTACCAACACTCTAAGACCCAATCTTGGTTCCACCTTAACCATCTCAAACACAACCCGAATTAAACCGAAATCATTCTCATCTCTCCAAAAAAAAACACCCGCTTTCAATCCAAGACTGGATCCAAGACCTGAATGAGCTCAACTGCTCTTATCTTATCCAACTCACTTTAGGCTTTACCATGGACCTCTCCCGGACACTGATACCCCATATAAAAAAAAAACACGGCCAAGGGGGCACTCTTCTCCCTCCACCATCTCCGGAAAATCAAACCCTTCATTCCTGCTGATGACTTCAAATCTGTAGTCCAAGCACTGGTCCTGTCGAAAACGGACTATGGTAACGCTATCCTCTCTGGAACACCTACAATCCACTTAGCCCCACTCAAAACTGTACTTAACCTAGCTGCCAGGCTTACCTCCGACTGCAAACGCTTTGACCACATCTCCCCTACCCTAAGAGCCCTCAACTGGCTGTCTGTTGAAGGCAGGTCCTCCTTTAAGATTGCATGCATTACTCATAAAGCCCTACATGATAACTCCCCATCGTAACTCGCTGATAAACTCCACAAAGCAGGCTGTTCCCGACTGACGAGAAGTACCAATGCTCTTGTTCTAGTCCCTCCCCGGTTAAATAAACGCACTCAAGCTCGCCCCTTCTCTGGTAATGCCCGGAGCATCAGGAACAACCTCCCCAAAGACCTGCGCTGCAACCCCTCCTATTATCTCCGCTTCAAAAAGGACCTTAAACGTCATCTCCTCAACAAATTTTGGGGTCCGTAATCCCTCGGCTTGTCCTCCGACACTCTCCCAATTGCCCCCTGTCAGATTATACCGGTCTGTCCCCTTGTCTTCCTCCACTATCCCTTTCTCTTCCTCTTACCACATCCTCCCCGCCCGCTTTCTCCCCTCTCCTCCCTCCTCCCTCCTAGACCTTCCCCTCCCACTTTCTCCCACCTCCTGGCCTTCCCTTTTTTTCTCTTCCCCCCTCCTACCCTATTCAGTTTGTTCTCGATACTTATGTAAAGTCTTAGGTTTAATCACTATGTTGGCCCTTATGGTTTTGTTTTGACATTGCTGAACTCGTATTATTCTCCGCTGCCCAGACTCGACCTAAAAATGCTTGGTTTCATACACCTATGATCGTTTTGTTAATTTACCCTGCTGCCTGAGCTTGAACTTTCAAGGGCACAGACGGGATATTGAACTGCTATTAAAGGGTATGAGAAACTAGATAAAGGTATGGTGTTTTCCTCTGGCAGCACAGGTGGGAGGAGGGCAGTCATTAGCCTAAATGGATTTTTAGGTCTGGCTTGAAACTACAACTGACACCTGGCCTTTTAAGGTACACCAATATTATTCTACAGTTCTTGGATTCAACACAAATACATATCCATTCCCGTACCATCTAATGGGAATGCTTCACATAACCATACAACATTATTTTGTAGTAAGACCTTCCAGTTTTTTGGGACTTTTAGCTTCACTGCATGAGAGATGGTGGGCAGGGAGGGGGCAGGGGGGGAAAAAAAAAAAAAAAAGAAAAAGCACACAACACATCTTGAAAGCATCTTTCTGACTTGCTCTACTTCATATAGTAAATGTAAGATTAATACCTCTGCAAAAAGTAGTTACACATCTATAACTGACTCAGCAGCTTTATTTTGTCAATTGAAACGGTAATCCATGCCCAGCCCATAACCAGGTCTAAACTTTTGAAATTCTTTACAGCACCAAAATTGCAGGCAGTGCTTAGCACAGATGGATAACGTTCAATGTATTTTGATTTTGAAAGCGGCAAATGCCGATTTTGCTGAAAGACAAGGGTTGTCTAAGAGACGCCGTAGGTCTGCTAGGCCTTACTGGGTTTTATGTTTTTTATAAAACAATATTACTGGCATTTCAGTACAAACAAAACCACAGGAAAACAGCCACCAGACATTACAAATGGCAGAAGGAAAAGGACCAATGATTTTGAAGATTTCCAAATCGAAGGTACGCACCAAAACGATCCTAAGGTAAACACTTCGACAGACCACAGACAACCCATGTAGGCAATCCCTGAAGGACCGATCTGAAATAAATTACCACTTGGAAGGGATCCTGTCAGGGTTTAAGACTTTCAGCATTTGAGGACACCTGCAAGCTTCATTTTTTGGCCTCAAGGAGTATCAACTCCTCTCCATGGCTGGGCTGTGCTGTGCTCTGCTAAGCACCAAAACAAGGTGTATCAGGACTTCAGACACCAGCTATGATCGGGGTCTTTTAGAACCAGCAAAACCATCAGCTTGAGAGGAAGGGGGACTTAGCCAAGCATCCCAGCTTTGTTTTGGCGGTATGGTCTATACAGTCTTGATCCAACCGCATGGTCTGGGGTAAAAACAAAAAGGAAAATATCCCACATTAGGGCAAGCAAGGAATCTGTACAGCGTTAGCAGATCAACATACCAGCTTCTGGTATTCAGAGAGTATTGAAGTCTTACTTCACCATGCCTATCCTAAAGCTTGGTGTCTGGGTTCCATTGGTTTAATTAACTTTTTTTATTAGGTAGGTTTTAGGCTTAAACGAAAGCAGCAAGGTCATTTCATTGGGGGATACCGGTGCTGGGCTATACCTATAAAATCGCAGGCTATGTTTTTAGTTGCTTAACTGCCAGGGCCTCTGCAGATAACTCAGTGCCATATTTTTTCCCAAAGTTGGTGCTGACCTTTTGAAAACTAGTCTTGAATAATTTCAGTGACATTGGTGTCACATGGCCATGGTGAGCGCAGTAACATACAACTTTCCAATTAAGCCCAATATTCTCCACCCTCACTCCACCTACTGGCACAGTTTGTAATGTTACAGCCACGAAATGCCAAAGTCATCTTGTAGCTTCAAATGACACTTGTGAGCAGCCATTTTGATCTTCTATGGTTACAAAAATGCCTAGAATTAAACACATTAATGTTATCGCCAAAGTCTCCTGAATGCAAGTAAAATGTAAATTCAGACCTAGTCTCCTGCGAAATAATTAGCAGTAGCAGCACGGGGTAGACAAAGCTCTTTGGAGCAGCAATATTAGCACCATGCCCATTAAACCAGAAGCTCAAAGAAAAGAAAGGATTATAACGGCTACCGAGCATATACAAGTATGAATTAAATCTACCGCTGTGGCCACCGGTATGGGCTCAAATTAGACAGGTTTACTTTCTTAGAACATGAATGTTTTAAAAACATGCAATTCTGCAGGGCTCGACCTAAAGAAAAAGTCTGTGTCCAGCAAGGCTTTTGTAGTCGAACACCTAATGCAAGCAACAGAAAAAAGTAGGATTTGATCTCCTCTTATTCATGACTCAGTAACTTTTATGTCCATCTCACTTTCCTGTTCCGGGTTTGATGGCTTTCCTCCCTATTGTTTTATCTCACCGAAGAAACATTTTGGTCTCAGTGTTTGATTGTATACCATGTATTTTTCCAGAGAAGACATAAGACCTTGCATTACAGTGCATTCTCTCACTTAATCGCTGTGTCCCGCTGCATCCAACTGACCTCCAGCACCTTTGCATCCAAGACTGCTGCCCACTGAAACACAGTAAGCAGGACTACTTTTTAAAAACCATTCCAAGATGGCCGCTCATGAGAACATATCCCCAGCAGGCAAGAAATTTCATTCAAAAATGGCAGTCAATCTTGCGATCTGCAGCAGCTTTACAAAAACAAGGTGCAGTGGGAGGGGGGGGTGACACGACGTACAGCAGGCACAAGTGAATAGGTTTCAAAGGGGAGACTTGTGTTGTTGCCAATGTCAGTTTGTTGGCATTCATTCCAATTGTTTTGCCAGATACAACAGGTTTGATGCAAGCCATAAAATCTGTCATTCAGACAGAAGACAAACACAGCAAGAAAGTGCCTGCGATGGTGTTTGGATAGTCTGTATGCCAAGGGTTTGCTGGGGGAACGGACACTCCTTGGATCACAAACTTTAAATAGTGAAGAGGAAAAAAAGAAAATATTCAGAATATCTGGGACACGGTTAGGTACAGGACATGATTCAATAATTACAGACATATCTGGCTATGTAACCAGAGCCAGCAACAGCATTTCAAGAGTGAAACAAGATCTACCTACATCTAGTGTTACTGCTGGAAAAAAGGTAGCAGGAATAATTCGGATCTCAATGTCACCAACTTCTGTTGCGCACAAGGGGAAAATAAACTTCTTATCGAAGCAAACTCTGTAAGCCCAACTCAAGGTTCCTTATGCGACTTTAGCAATCCAAGTAAGACCTTCTCCATGTTCTCTCCGACATGTTATTTTTTTTCACTGCTTTTACTTGGATAAGATGGAAAAACAATTTCGCTTTCTGCAACAACAAAAACTTCACTTTATGGGGGTTTTAAATATGCTATAACTGTAAGGAACAGTATAAAGAAGTCATATTGCGCAAGATAGCAAGCAGTATTAAAATGGACGGCCTAGTAGGATTATTCTGGGTCCCAAGTGAAATATACACCAGCTGGGAAAACGAGGGTGAATCAGGTTTTCTACAAACTCTATATGTGAAAAAGCCAAGGCCCTCCTTGTGAGAGGCCTAGAAAAGTGTGATATCTGCATTATTTCCTGCTACTGCACAGATCTTGGTTATGAATTCTGGGGTCAAATCTGTAAATATGTATGGTGAAAAACGCTGGGTATAGTCTAGTACATGCATATTTTGGGGCTGTAACTACCAAAATACACATATTATTCCCCCAAAACGTCTAACTGGGTGATAAGTATTACACCTAAAAAATTAAGGCTTATCAGTAATTACTGAGCCGATGGTAATGAGCACTGAATGTCCTAGCAGAGCTAATTTAGTCAAGTTTGGTAAAGGGGGCGCACACCCACTCCCAAAACATATGACCTGAAGCACAAACTCATGTGGCTCTACAAAATACTGTAACATTACAATAAAGTGCTGCCAACTTGTCCTAATATAATAAAATAGTATGCAGGTTGAAATTTCAGTCTTTCCCTAAAGGCATTTCCTATATCTATTCCTCAAGTGTTCAAAAGACCCATTTGCAAGGTGGTGGGGGTCAGGGTACAATTTAAACACCAGATAGTACATAAAGCATGAAAATTAGAACACTGGAATGTTGAGCGCTCCATTGACGACAACTGAGTGCTCCGGGCTGCTAAGGGCTGGTAAATCCCGGAGCATCAACATTCCCAAGTTTGTTCACAGCAACAGCTGTGAAAAAAGGCCTCAGGGAGCCTGAGGGGATTTCAACCACCTTGGGCTCCGGGAGGCCTTTGTTTTACAAATTTGAGCATCCTGCCCCCTGGGGCAGAATGTTCTACTACCCTTAGTTGTGGCTCTACCAACTATTAAATGCCCGCTCTTTTGTTAAAGGCCTTCGCCGATGGAGCAGCTTTTTAATGGCCTGTAGAGCCAGCTACTGCAGGTTCTAAGGCTATATTAGAAACAGAACTCCTGCCCCAAGCACGCTGGGGTAACAGGCACACACAAATAAAAAACATGGTTCAGAACAGTTTAAAATAAAAAAAAGAAGAAGATTTTAAAAAGCGATCTTGGAGTCACTGAAATTGGTAAACAACTTTCATGGAGATTCACTCCAGGGGAGCGACAGGTCATTACATTTTAATTAGGATCTTTTAATGTTCAGATGGAACAAGCTGATAAACATTCAGGAGCTTTTAACATCTAAAGATTACATGCATAAATGCCTAGAGGTTTCTGACAAATCTGCAAATGTGTCAGCTCAACGCAATGCAGACAATTCCATTGCGTGTGCCTGTAAAATACCAATTAAGAGCGTGGGGAGAGCAATACAAATGTTAGCTTAACATACACCCAAGAAATACTTGCAAAGAAACAGACCAAGCCAAAGAACACAGAACCAACCATGATGACAGTGAAAGGCACACAGAACTACTTCTAGGTGAGTAAGGATGGCATGAGGCAACATATTAATCAGTTCTGTGTTTATTCATACCTTAAACAGCAGGATGAAAGTGTGTCACACAGTCTGACAAACACAATGACTGTTGCTGTCCACATCACATGTTATGTCCACAGTGCAGGTAGTCCTAAAATTCAGTGTACTTTGTAGCATCACCCATTGGTGCGACTTATTGTACAGTTCACCTAATTCGGTGACTGACTGCTGCTGGCCGTTCTCCTGGCTGAGTGCACTCTGTTGGGTACCTAGGTGCTGCACCCAGTCTGCCACTGTGCCTTCTTGTATCTGGCAATGTTGGTGTGTAGCTACTCCTGCTCGATGTCTCCTCACTCTCCCCTGAGACCATGAGTGCTGTGCCACCTGTGTTTGCCGTCTGCATCTGTTCTAAAGCACTGGTGACCTGCGCCAGGCCTCTAGCAATGTCCTGGCAGCAGGGTGACATTTCTACTTGCATGCTTATGCTGCGATGGGTCAAGTTGCTTGTGGTGGTGCACAGGCGGTTCACCGCCTTGGTGTAGCTGAGCAGACGGGCGTTAGCAGGTTGGGCAGCCCTGTCCCTGGCTACTTGGTCACGGTTCAATGTCACACACAGGTCACGTATGGCACCTGCCATGGCCATGATGCCCTCCCCCATGTTGCACTGATTTTTGTTTAATTTGCAGAGCTGCCTATTTATTGACCTCAATGATTTTTGTGCAGGCGCTGTACCTGCAGCATGCTGTTCTCCAGACCTTCTACTGTGGCAGTGTTGTTCCTGGCCCTTGACCTGCGTGTTTCAGTTCCTGGCTCCCTCAGTTGGGGGGGTGTGCTGTTCACGCATGTGTGAGACACCCTGCCTTGTCTCTGCTTGTTCATTCTCCTCCCCTGTGGCCTCTGTGTCATCCTCCAGTGGGGGCACAATTGTGCGCTTCCTGCGTGTGATTGGTGTGGGCTCTGTTGTCGCATGAGTCCCCATCAGCCTGGTCTTCATGATTTCCAAAATCCTCGCCCTCTGCACGGTCTTCCAGTGTCCTGGATTGTGCTGCGGATGTAAAGGGGAATTCATGAGCTTGTGACAATGTCTGCATTTTGCACTCAATAACGTTTTTATAATTTCTATTGGCTAACTCCGGACACTCTTTTCCCCTTTTCACTGACTCACATGTTGCATTTGATGTGTTATGTCTCATGGACACACTATCATGCATCTGACTACATCTACCATTATGCATTGCTGGGTGTGCTGTAAGAAGTGGACCAGAGTGACATGTGTTTGGGTTTGGTGCATTCCTGACTGTGTGCATGGGATGGGGAGGTGTGTGGCTATATTTTGCATGCATCTTACCTTGGCTGCTGGTTGCAGGGTCGGAGCGGTCTATGTCAGCCACACCACTGACGCTCTCAGGTAGGAGGGTTGACTCCACCAGCTCCTCATGGGTGTTGGGTCTGTTGCTGTGGATGCTCCTCCCCGGGTCTTGTTGGCCTCCTTCAGCCTGGCTGCCACCCTCTCCTTCGACCTTTGCCGCATGTCGTACCATCTTTTTCTTAATTCTTCCACCGTGCGGTGGGTCACACCGACAGCATTACCTTTTTGCTGGATGTCCAGCCAGATCTTCCTTTTCCTGGACTCAGGGACCCAGAGTGCCTTCTTTCCAAAGAGGAGCTCATGGCTGCACACCATCTCCTCAATGAGCACCTCCTGCTCCTGGTCACTGAATTTGTGCTTCCTCTCCCTTTTTTCTCCCTCCTTGCCCTCATGTTGTTTCTGGGACTCCATTGTGGATGTTCCACTGCTGTGCTCACTCCTCTCACTCTCCAAACAGCCTCTAACTGTAGCTCAGGCAATCAGGTGCAGCAAATCACTCCCACTTTCTGGGTGTGATGTCATGAGGCTGCAACTGTATTGCAGATTCCCGTTTTTTTGCGATTTCTTAATTTGCAATTAAGGAATCGCAAAGCGAGTTTGAGAATTTAGCGATTTTTATGAAATCGCAAATAGTTAGTGCTTTTTGGTTTACATCGAGATTTGCGAATCTCAAAATGAGAATCGAAAAAAATTCACATTTTGAGATTCGCAACTAGGGATTTCGATACATATGCCCCTCAGTCTTAAACAGGGAGTAATGCATGGGTCCTTCATGGTAGGGCAGTGAAAACCTAGTTTTATGAGCACCCATTTGGAGCAATGCATTGGCAGACTTGTTAACAGAAGCTGAATAGTGAATACATTTTGCAACCTACGTAATGTAAACTGCAGTTAATAATGGTAACAAAAAATGGACTAGAAAAGGGGACTGGGTAGCTACGTCACTGGGGCAAGAAAATACATCAGTTTCTAGGGGCTGTTTTGAGAGCAGCAAGTGTCATGAGGGAGCAGTGAGCTGCACATGCCTTGGCAGAGGTAGTGAATGTGGCACAAGCTGGTGGTAAGGGATTAATGCATCTTGTGGAGGGGGCAATGCAAGGCAGCTTCCTTGTAAGTGGCAATGAAAAATGTCCGCTTTGGTGAGGAATAGCAAACAAATGCACGGTTCAGGGCCTTCTTTTTGGCAATTTTCCAACTCTCCATTTCACGCCCCCTACGACCTTTTATTTGGTGTCAACGCAGGATCCTCCAAAAACCCTTTTATTTTATCCACGGAGTGTGCAATTGCTTTGTTTAGTTGGGACTGTCCCCATTTGCTTACATCTCTTCAATGTACAACCCTACAGTGCCTTGAACATAGTGATCTGGAGGAGGCACATTCTGTTTGAGGCACCACAATCAGCTCCTACCAAAGGTAGGACCTTTTAAAAGTTTGCAGACACCCGACATCTCCCTGTATTCCCCTAACATTTGCAGGTTGATTTCGAATTAGACCTAAAAGACAAATAATTTAAAGAGAATATTCGTTTACAGAAATCGGTGTGTAACAATACTAGGAACAGGTTTACATACAATTTTAAGGAAGTTGTGAGCTCGAGCTCTATACACTAAAGGATATTGGTAGAATCGAAGAAACGCATTTGCAAAGGACGAGAGTCCAGGCCGAGTTGTAAAGACTTCTCCATTCAGGCTTTTTGTCCCAGCTTACTACAAGGCACAGGGGTGACCACATGTATATGCTCCTACATAATTCAGCATTAATCACAGATACCTTATAATACAATCAGGGCTAGGATATGGATATTAGGTGAGCGATTTATAGCAAGAAGGATCATTACATTCTCAGAATCACGATCATAGGCTGATGGCTTTTTTTGTCCATTTATACTAATTGCTCTATAAATTAAACTTGGTTTAGGGTTTATATGGCCTTTAACTATGCATTAAAAAAAAATGTATGTCATCCAGATTTTCAATACGACTCCTTGTGGCCCATCAATTGCCTGTGGCGGGGAAGGACACACAATTAGTAAGTAAACTCACTGGGAGTTGAAATCACACCTGCACAAGTGTTAAATCAAAGAAAAGAGGCCTTTGGCTACAACCAGTTCCATGAATAATCTTAAATTGGGGCACGCCAGCAATATTGACATTTATATTTTCAGCTAAGTACCCCCTCTGAAACCTATCAAGAGTCCAATTAAAGAGCTGATAAGCTACGCCAAGAACATCAGTTATGACCTGCCAAGTACACGTGAACATTGATGCACAGGGTCAGTCAAAGATCTGAGACAGACACGAAGGGAGACAAGTTTTTCTACTGCAACACTTAGTTTTTCTCCAGCAGGTGTCTTGGCTGTCAACGTACTTTATTTTGGGGTGTGCCTTCAGCCACTGTTTTCTTTTATTACACTTGCCTCACATAACCTTTCCGTGAGCAGGTGTCGCTTTCTTCAGCTCCTTCCACAACATTATGGCAACAGCTGTACAGTGCATGGCTGAAACAGCCATACGAGTTTATGGCACCCTACCATCAAATACAGAAACAAAACTGCCAAACCCCAGCAGTCAGAAAGCCACGCCACATGCACGTTCTTAAATGGCCACTCTTTGGGAACCCAAAATGGTGTCCAACTATGTTGCAACTGATGTGGCTTATTATCCTGTGAAACACACCTCCATGCAACATACAGGGAGGAGAAATATTGAATTCTAAAATCTTCAGAGGTCCATACAAATTCTGGTTTTAAATATATGCTTAGGGACGTAAGCGTGAAGAGACGGAAGTCCACCACAAGATGTTTTCAGTGAACTCCTGGACATACCAACATGAAGCTTCAAGTATGTGTCTCTTCATTATCAATTAGTACGAAGTGAACGGGAAACATTATACCCAAAAATGCAGCGCTTGATGAGGGTCGGAGGTTCTAAATGACTATATCCTTGTTTTTTTTATCTGAACAAGGGACACACACCTCAGTCAAAGAAGGCTTATTATGGACTTTGGATCACAACAAAAAGCTTTTGAATGCAGCCAAACTGTAAACAGACTGGAGCAATAAATTCAATGTTACATGAAATAGAATTATTCGACATACAACAAAGAATAGGATACAGCCCAAAGGTGTATATAGCAGTCAAAAAGTGCAGCGGATACTCTGAAAATGACGCAAATATGAAAATATAAAGGAAATATTTCTAACAGCTATGACCCATTAGGAGTAATGACAAAATAAACATTTAAGAATGAACACCCATAGAACTTTAATCAAAAGAAAACACATACGTTCAGCACCGCAATTGGAGACCTCAAAGGAGCATGAAAAATGTCCTAGTATACATGAATTAAAGTTTCAATTCTATCAAGGACACAGAGGCAAGGATTATGCTCTGCTTTCTTGGTTTATTTCATTCCAGCAGACTTAAGAACCAACTTTCCCATCAGGCAAAGGGAAAGGACTACAATAGTTCAACCAATGAGCTGCCAGTTCCTTCTATAGAGGCGACATCCCCTGAATAGCTTCCTCTTTCTTGAATGCAACAGGAGTGCGTTCATCTCCTTTATTACTGTAAGAACCTGAAACAAGCCAGACACAAGAGCCATGAACCTGTACTTTGGAACTCAGGTCACACGTACATACAAGAGTATAGCTAAGCCTATTTGCAGGACTTAGATTCTTGGAGGAAAGAAAAAACAGATTAGTTGTTAGTTCAACATTGAAACTATGTCCGTATTACTCCGACAGCATCCAGATACGTAGTAATTGCATTTGTAGATACAGAGGTCGAAAGGTCCAAGAAAAAATAAACCACCATACCCGATTGGGTTAAGAAGAGTTCTCAGGAACTGTTGGATGGAATAATCCTCACTTACGTGTCCTTAACAGAATTGAAACTTTCCTTCATGTGTAAATTGGTAGATTTTTTATTCTGTCAGGACCGGAGGCAAGGATTATGCTTGTTTAAAGCTTATCCACCACTAAAGATGCCATGTCCAGAACCAGTTTGAAATAAAACCGTTTAAACATGGAGTCTGAAGATCAGTCTGCGCATTAACGATATACTCTAGTCGAGCCCCTAGAGAGTAGGCTTTAGAGGCCATTGCACCTCTGACATAATGGGCTCCAAACTGCCAGACATCACTGCTCACTTATTGCATGACCTATCGGATCAATAGAGCTATGGTGGGAGGGGTGACTGCTTTGAAAGGTTTCCTGAGCGAGATTAACAGCTGGCCTTCCCTGTGCGAACAAAATTTGTCCGTCATGTTCTCATACAGCTTTAGACAGTGTACCAAGCCCAATTTGGGAGATTTATCAAATTCTGGACATGATACCAACTTCGAATTTGACTTTGTGTGTCTGGAGATATGAAAGGTGACCCCCTTGAGGAGTAAAGATCCCGACACGTTATGTCTAGTGCTTTGACATTCAAAACCCTTCAATAGGACGCCAGACACAGCAGCATAGCAAGTTTTGCGAAGAGCTCCTTGTGTGATAAGTATTATTTCTTCTGCCATGAGAGGTAAAAGGTATACAGCTTTATTAATGTACCATAAGTATGAATATCTGGGTTCCAGAGTCTGCACTAAGCATATCCCTCATTAATTTACACACCAAAGGTCCAGGGAGGTTAAAGTGGCAAGGAATTTGCCAAGCTCCTTGATAATAAGGTTCCCCAAAGGCTCTCTGCAACACCGCCCCAGGCTGCTGGATGCCAGATCCCCCAGCATGGGGTTGACCTTCCGCAGGTGGGAGCAGCGTCTCTCGGTGGACAGGGCGCAGTTTGCATTCCTTAGAAATATCACTTCACATTGTGCCCAGCCTGAGAGAACCTCTGGGGATACACGGGGTGCCTAGGGTCTTGGCCTCTTCCGCCAGCTCAAGAATCTTTGCAAAGGCCCCACTAACATCTAGGAACTTGTCCTGTCAGGATCAATCAGTAGCCTTCTTTGGTTCTCAGATATATTTCTGTAGGAATGTGGCCATACGGATATGAAACTCAGGGGTGAGCGCCTCCTTGCCGGGGAGAGGGACGGGGACACTCAGCCTCCAGGCACGCCTGGACTGCTTTATCCAAGGGTTTCCGAAGGCGACCTGCTATATATTTGGCGATTTTGTCTGAGGGGACCCAGTCCACCAAGCGAGGATGAATAAGATCCTCGAAGTCCAATATATCAGAAGGTTCCTCTGCCTCGTGTTGGTCTGAGGGGGTCGGGATGAGCAAAGTGTGCCTAGGCCCGGAAGGGACTGCTTCATCGTTTGAGTCCCCATGGGATTCCTTATCATCTGGATCTGGGGAAGAGGGGAGAAAAGTGCAGCTCATCTGGCGCTCACAAGCCGTCGCCCATAGCTGCAGGTGCAAGGGGCGAAAGAAATGCCCTTTTAAAATCATTAAGACTACCCAGGCATCGGTTTTACGCTTAAGAGCATGCTTATTTGTAGAGGGTGCCCAAATACAGGATGAGAGTCATCGAATACATTTAGGGAGACAAGGCAGGCATAGGCCAATTCCCTGAGGCAGCGTTCCAGGGGTTCCATTGTGGATGCCACAGCCTGGTGAATGGTGGCTTTCATTGCCTCACAAAATTCATTGTCCAGGTTGAGAACCTGTAAGGACTCTTCCTCCATTACCATTAGAAAGCCCTGGTTGGGGCTTGCAGGGGCCAAAATATATAATATATGTGTGAGGGTGCAACAGAACAGCATCAGGAGAAGCCTGCAAAATATATCTGGGCACAATAACGTGAAAAACTAGTTGTGCAAAATATATAGCAGCAGGGAATACCTGCAGTAAAGGTGGGTGCAGAGCAAAGAGACTGCTGGTATCTTATAGGTAGCACAAGGCTAATATGGTACTGGCCAAGCCAGTATTAATTTGGTCACGCTGGGCACAAGGAGGGATCTGTGCCCTGGGACTGACTCACCCAAACAGTCTCAGAGGGTCGTCAGGCAACTGGGCCCTGCCACCGAACAGCAAGGTGTCGGTGCATGCGAGGACTTGATTGTAAAGATTGGGTTTAATACAGACCCACTTCGAGGGCATCAGGCTGTTCAGTTTTGTGTACAGGCAAGTGGAAAAGGCTGAAGATGCTTCCAGGCGGTTCGGGGTGGCGCAGACTCCACAGGGAGGCAAGCTCGCCAGTTTCACTGAAGCGGATTGAAGCGCTTCCCCGCAGAGCAAGGAGACGCGTCCTAGCAGGAGTGCACACCCTCTAGTGTCGGCCAGCCTCACCGCACTGAAGCGATCCCACAATTTCAAAGATGCAGCGAATGGAGCGCTGACAAGCGTTACGACAGCAAACAAGCACACAATGGCGGGTAGCTAGATTAGCACTTGCACACACAATTGAGAAATGGTTGGAAATACTTCATAAAAACGAGAAGGATGTAAAGAGGTACTTAGTTGCTGGAAGCAGGAAAGAAAGGAGGAAGCTATTCAGGAGATAGCCTAGATGGAAGGAACTGGCAGCTGACTTTTTGAACTGCTATAGTCCTTTCCCTCTGCCGGATGGGAAAGTTAGTAATGTACAGTTTTGTTGAAGTCTGCTGGAATTAAATAAAGAAAGAAAGCTGAGCATAATCCTCACCTCCGGTCCAGACATAGATTTGCATTATCTACCAGGAGTACCACAGGACTTAGTGGATTTTCTATCGCTTTGGATGGGAATCTCACTGTTGTGATAAACCAGCCGCCCTGCGTGACCCATCACATGAGAGATCTGGTATCCACTTTTGTGGCCTACCTCACTAGCTAATCCATAATGCACACAGAAGCACTTGTCTGAGGTTCACAAGCTGGTTATGAGACCGAGAGGAACGCACCAAGGATGCCCTCTAGCAAGCATGTGACTGCTGTACGTGTCCTGGGTTATCGATATGAAGCAGGGATGCCAGTATACCGTTCTTATAATTGTTGCAATGAACAAAACTTTGATTCAGAAGGAGCAGGACACCTACTGGCCCTACTTCTGTAAAGTTCTGCTTGTAAGAGACACCCAGACTCGTGTGAGGGCATTCCATGTGCGTGTTGTGTAAAGCATACATAGTAGCAGAACGCCATGTGGATGTGAATGTAAGCTTCCCAAGACTATTAGGCTCCATTTTGGATTGCTGCTGATTTTAGATGGCACAAGATGGTGATTGAGATACAGCCGTCCCAGGGAGTGGAAGTGTATTGCCTGCAGTGACAGGTGTAACTAGACGCTGAAGTGGGGCAGGTTGGAGACATTTTGCCATTTTTACAGTGACTATTTAGCAAAGGATTAGTCATTCCTGAGCACTACCATTTGTGTAGTGGTAGAGGATTTAGGATGAGCCTTTAGATTGTGCTACGGAGAAGCTTTTAGGCAGGGCAGGCCCATTTCGTCTCTCCCAAAGTGCTACTTCAAGACGTTTGATCACAGCCAATAGCAGAGGTTTAACAGATCATTGCACCCATGTTTACCATACACCTGCCAGGAGCTAGCACTGTCACTACGTTGTGAGATACATCATCTTTTACATAGGGTGTCTGTGCTGCAGAAAGAACATGAAATATGAACAAGAACCACCATAAACCAATTCCTGGGCATTGACAAGGTATAAGCCACTGTCTTGGAGGAGTGCATAAGAATGGGACGCAAACTACCCAACTCTGTTCCAGTTCCAAGATCTTCAAGGCTAGAAGAGTGCATCACAGGGTACCCCAAGGACTGCGGAGTTCCAGGACTGGTGTTTGCCAGAAAGCCAGTCTCCAACACCTGAAGTCAACACATCTTCCAGGAAGAGCTACGAGACGTCTGTGCCCCGGAGGCCTGTCTGATGTGCAGAGAAAAGGGATGGAATGGGTTGGGCCTTGAGCAGGTCTAGCCCTGTAGAAGCAGATGTAAAACAGAAGAGACCCTGAGCTGCTGAACCTAGGAGAGGTGTGGCCCAAAACAGTAGATGGTTTTCAGGAAGGTAAGCGGAGTTAAACTGAATCTGCCCAACAAACCCTCAGCCTCAACAAGTGTTTCCAAGCCTAGGCAACATGATGTGAATCAGCTCCATGACCCCCATCCCTTCACCTCTCACCCACTCGTGAGACCACCACCAGAAGAGGACAATGAACTTCTGACAACTACTTTTGCACACAGGAACCCGGGGCCCATACTACAGACCAGAGGCTGGACACGACCTTCTGGAAGTGCTGGCACCTACCATATTAGAGGCTACTGCCGTAGAGCCGCTGGACCTGCCAAAAGGAAGGGATGCTTGTCTGGACTAGTCACTGCGAGCAAGTCTGCTAGTCTATGTAGCTGTGGCATGCACACTTGCTTATGATAAACAAGCACAGGACAACCCAGGTAAAGCTATCGCATGACATGAACAATGACGGAACTTTACTACAGATTTACGACAACCCACACTGTTGAACCTGAAAATAGCCCAGACTTGCACTGTGCCTCTCCTGAAGTCAGATAGCTCAACACGTAAATTAGATAATGAGACACATCTAAACAAACACTGCACTGTGCAGGAGTACAGGTTGCATACTGGACAGTGACCAAAGTGCACATACCTTACCTTTGGAAAGATGCAAGCTGTTAGAAGCCATGCATTCCCCTTCGACAGATAATCACAGTAAAAACAGCATTCTTGGTATGAAAAAAAATACAAAGACTCGATTTAGGCTTAGCTCAACCCCACGCCATGTTTTCATTTTTACGCCAGTAATAACCCGATGTTATTTTATCCTGCATAATAAAGAATCCTTATTATAACTACCATTTAATATGCTACTAGACACTCACTGAACAGATGTTGACGCCATTAGCAAGCTAACAAAGACAAGGCCCTATTCAGTAAATTATCACCACACACTTGGATGACTAAACACGTATCAAGTTGAAATCATGCTTTCATAGGAAGTTCTTTTCTCGACATCAATACTACAAGTCTCCTCAATGACAATCTGAAATGGTGAACATTGTTCAAAATTCTGCACACCCAGGAATTGCTAAACACATCCTCAGGCAGAACAAGCAATTGTACCTTACATACCTGACCATCACACTGTGCTCCAGGCTAGCACAATGGATCGTCCTACCTCCTTATAATAAACAAGCAATTGTACCTTACATACCTGACCATCACACTGTGCTCCAGGCTAGCACCACGGATCGTCCTACCACCTGATAATAAATCTAGAGGGGAGCTCATCTTTCTTGGTACATGCCGCCAGGCTCTGAACTCATTGCCAGTTGCAATTGGAAGCACCAGTGGCATTTAAAGTTAAGATCGTGGTTGTTCCAAGATGATTACATCAACCACTGACTGTGAAATAGAACACAGAAGGATAATACCTACTATCAGTATAACATACTTTCAGGCGCTATGGAACAATCCCAAACACCTAGAAGACAGACATGTTACCCAATTGGAGGCTTCCACCCAACATAGCCTTAGAATTCTCTACATAAAGATGGAAAATACCTATGCCATGAGTACACCTGCGGTATCTAAAGATCCAAATCCTGGCTAAAGGGATAGAAAACCAACCATAAGAACCCCTCCCCCCCCAAACACACAAGACACCATAAACAGTCTGTCCCAACCTCCTGATAAAATGGAAGACACCAGCTCTAGTGTTTTTTCCCCCCTAGTACTCTTTCAATAAGATATACTCTTGTGCCACCAATGAAATCATTTCTATATCAGCACCGGAGGCAAGGATTATGCTCTACTTTCTTTGCTTAATTTCCCATGAACCATCGGGAAAAGAAAGAAGTTCATTTCAACCAATCAGTAACAGGTATCCCGCTTCATATCCCGTTGGTCGACCTGGATGCTTTTGCTAGGCTTAAGAGAGCCTTCATGAGCTAAGCACCTCCCCAAACCCTTCCCTCTTCATCCCTTTCCCAAACCAGATACGTTGATGGGGCTAGGTGCCCAGGAGGCTGACCAGCCTTCCTCCCCCTCACCCCTCCTGACACTGAGGAGTCCCCCCAAGGGGTCTGACAGAGAAACTGAACACAACAGGCCAAGGCAGCCATCAGCAACCCCTCCAATGGAGAAAGTCCCAGACAACAACGATACCTGTGATCAGGAGCCTGATACTCCTGACCCAGAGTAGCAGATCCTCCACCTGGACTCCAGTAGACAAAGTAGCCACATATAGAGGGTAGACTGTGCTAGCCCCTGGACAAAGATATACGCAAGCAGCTGAGGGCGGAGTGCCCTTGTCCGTCGCTGGACGGCAAGTTGGCTTTGACACCAGAGATAGATCCTAGAATGGCTATGTTTTTAGCCAAATAAATCAGGGACCCAAAGAAGGAAAGCGATCACTCCTAGCGGTCATGTCAGGACGAACTTCTTGATAGGACAGGTCCTCTAAGATCCTAGACAAGGCGTCAGGTGCACTCATATCTCCTGAGATACTATCAGGCTGGACCCAACACTGCATAATTTTCTTGGGCAATCCCAACTGCGCCTTCTTTACCGAGAGGCGCAAGTCCGTCCTAATCAAAGTTGGCCCAAAGCTTTGGGCCCAGGATGGAGTGGTCCCTCTGATGATGATATGATATAGGATATGATGAAGGAACTTATACAGCGCACGTTCACCAGCGGTTTCTTAGCGCTTTCAGGACGAGCAAAGGGCGGGCTTACCGGGAAGAGACATTAATTGTAGGCTTGGGAGAATAGCCAAGTCTTCAGAGCTCTCCTAAATAAAGGATAGGAGGGGGTAAAACTTAGGTCAGAGGGAAGAGCATTCCAGAGACACGGGGGGGGGGGGGGCTTGTGAGGCAAATCTTAATCCCCCAAATTGTTTGCGCTTGAAAGAGCTGGCGGACAATAAGTTAGAGCCTGAGGAACGGAGAAGTCGTGAGGGGATGTAACGATGGAGGCAAGAGGCAATAAAGGCTGGGCCTTGATGGGAGAGGACCTAGTAAATCAAGCAACCCACTTTGAAGAGGCTGCGCTGGACTCCCGGGAGCCAGTGCAGGCTCTTCAAGAGAGGCTTAGCGGAGCTGGACTTAGGTTGTCCAAAGAGGAGTCTCGCTGCCTGATTTTGAATGAGTTGGAGTTGATGGGATTGGTAGGCGGGGATACCAATGTACAGTGAGTTAAAGTAATCAATCCGAGAAATTACCAAGCCCAGCGTGACTTGGACTAGGGCATCATGGGTAAGGAATCTACTAATTTTTCTGATGCGGCGAAGGTGGAAAAAGCATGCAGACATCACTGATTTGAGGTCTCATAGAGAGATCCTTACTGATGGTAACTCCGAGGCTCTTAACTGAGCTAAACGGGCTAGGTGCACTACCAAGCAAGTGCGGCCAGAAATTAGGGTTCCAGGGGTTTCCAGGGGGCCCAGTGAGAACCTGCTCAGTCTTATCAAGGTTAAGTTTGAGCTGGTTAGCGTTCATCCAGCTGCTAATGTAAGTCGTGGTTGACTGATCATTCTCGGTGGAAGTGGAGGAGGAATCAATATCAAAGATGAGCTGGAGTTCATCCGCGTAGTTAAAGATGACCACTGGCATTTTCCGCAATTCGGAGAGGAGGGGACGAATATAGAGGTTGAATAACAGTGGGGAAGGGAGGAACCCTGGGGGACCCCACAGGTGAGGGCCTTGGCTTCAGACATGAAGGTGGTTAGCCGTACTGCCTGCTTTCGATCTTGTAGAAATGAGGCAAGCCACCTTAGCGGGGTGCCCCGGATGCCGGCGTTCGACCCGTTCGAGAAGGATGGCGTGGTTGACGATCTCGAGCGCCGCCGACAAATCCAGGAGCACCAAGGCCTGAGAGATGTTTTGATCAGCCCCTTTTCTAAGTTCGTCGTGGACAGCCACAACGATAGATTCAGTGGAATGCTGGGGTCTGAAACCAGCCTGGTGCGAATCTAGGAATGGAGAACTTCCCACAAAGGACCCAAGGCAGTTGGCAACATGAGCCTCTAAGAGTTTGCCTAAGAAAGGGAGCAAGGATATTGGGCGAAAGTTACTCAAGACCGCCGGGTCGGCCCCAGGTTTTTTTGAGAATAGGAGCAATGACTGCTGATTTGAACAGTTTAGGGACCACCCCAGAGCAAAGAGAATGATTAAGCAAGGAGATGGGTACATTAGGGAGGTTGAGGAAGATCTTACAGGTGATATGGGCGGGACAGCTGTCCAAAGGTGAACCAGACCGAACTTTACTGAGAAGGGGAAGGAATGTCTCGTGTAATCAAAGGGAAATTCAGAAAAGAAGAAGGGTTGACCGGAATGCAGCCTGGGTTAAAACTGGGGTCGAGCTTGGGGATACTTGCTTTAATTTTAACTATCTTGTCCATGAAGTAGCTGTTAAGGGAATCGCAGAGAGATTGAGAAGAGGAGGGCATAATGGTGATGCAGTCAGGTTTGGCGAGTTAATTAACTATGGAGAAAATGTCTTTCGATTTATTGGAAGAGTTGAGGATTTTAATCGGAAAAATACTTAGTTTTAGCCCCAAGAATGGCCGATTTAAAATCTTTTAGAGCGGCAAGAAAAATGAGTTTCTTAAGAGAACAGTAGTCCAATCTCCATTTGCGCTCAGTTTGTCGGAGCGCAAGCTTCATGTCTTTCAGGTCCTTAGTGAACCATCACTGGGCATCGTGGGGTTGTTTGTTTTTAAGTTTTTTCAGAGGAGCAAAGTTGTCCCGGGCCTTGGCAAGCCAGGCGTGGATGTTATCGGCCTGGGCATGAACATACAATAATGAGCCAGACGGACTGAGAGAAATTGGGGTCGAAGTAGCCAAAGAATGGCAGAGAGAGGGGATGTCAACTCGGCCCCAGTTACGGATCAAGAGAGGATCAGAAGAGCAGGGTTTCGAGACAACAATTTTGGGTAGGGAGAAGGAAATGGAGGAATGATCCGACCTAGCACATGGGGAGATCTGTAAATTTGAAACATCCTGATTTAAAGACCAGACCTGATCCAATATGTGACCCTTTACATGGGTGGCTACATTAACATGCTGCAAGAAATTGAGACCAGTTAATAAATCCGTGAACTCCTTAGAGGGAGCACTTTCATGCAGAGCATTGGGCCAATAATTAAAGTCCCCGATAATGAGGATTTTGGCGTGATTGATAACCAGCTCGGCCACCATGCTGCTGAATGACTGAAGAAAACCCGGTGACTGACCGGGAGGGCGATAAAAGAGGGCAAATGTGAGGGGGAGAATATCAGAGTCAAGTGCAAAAAGTACAAAATCAACCGATGGGATGGGAGACATAGAAATGGAGCTGGCTTTATAAGAATTGGAGATAATGGCAGCAACTCCGCCCCCAGCTTTCCCCTGAGGCCCGTTTGCCTGGAGGACATAGTAGCCAACAGGGATGGCTGCCAGGATGTCAGGAGTAGACTCCGGTGTAAGCCATGTTTCAGACAACAACAGCATAGATGGTTTAACCGTTTCTAAGAGGTAAAAAATCTCCACCTGGTGTTTAACCAGCAAGAGAGTGTTCAAATACCAAATAGTCAGATGGTCCTGCTCTATGCCGGAGGAAGGTATAGCCTGAGGAGTGTCAAGATTGGGGTGGGACGTGGCGGTGGTAAGGCCTGTCCAAAGCAGGGAGGGGTATGTATGATGCAATATTCCATTGTCCTTGAGAGTGACAAGAAGATGTTTAGCAATGGGCTCATGACTACACAGGGATAGAAGCTCCTCTGATAAGTAAGTGTAGGTTGGGGCACTTTGGGCAGAGTGGATGGCCCCTGGTCGGCCACGGATGGGCTTGCCTTTGGCGCGCCTTCGGCACGTCCGCTGCGCGTTGTCCTCGCCATCGGGTTATGAAGGGAGGAAGGTACGAGCGCTAGACCTCTCACCTCCTCTGACCGGATGTGTGAAAAGTAACCAGGAACTGGCTCAACCAATAGGCTCCCTCCACAACAATCGAGCTCTGCTCGCGGTGGACCAGGGAGTCTAGAGGAGAATTAGGCAGCAAAAGAAGGGTGAGTAATTAGTAAATCTGATTTGCAAAGGGATTACGAGCTGGTGACCTCGAAAACCTTCTGATCTCTCCAGATAGGCTAGGCTCTCCAGGTGGAGATCGCCCAAGGGACGGACCTCCACGATTCATCACTCCTTGAGGAAAGATTGCTCGCTTACATACAATCTCCCTTACGTACAAGAAACTGATCCACAGTTCACCAGACACCCTCCTTCGCTTACAAGAGCACTGGGATCCTGACCTGGAAGTTAGAACCGACAAGGGGCCAGAGGCCTTGGCCTCCTGTGGAGAAGTGGCCATCAGACAAAAACAAAAAATGTGTGTGGAGGGTCAAGGGGAATATTTACCGACCTGTCTGTTACCACCCCTGTTCCAACTATGCAATATACAAAAAAACAGATCAGGTCTGATGATGGTGTGTGCCTGTAACAGCGTCTGAGAAACAGATAGAGTGCATGTGTGCCTCACTGTTGTGGATAGTTATAGGCAACAAATAGCTAGAAAGAATCCCATCAGACCACCCTTGATGGTGGAGTTTACGTCATGTGGGAGTCAATGATCATTCAGTCACACACATGGCCATATAGTACCATGGTGGGAAAGGATGTCAGAAAACTAGCCATAAAGTTTGCCCTAAAGTGGACATTATAAAGTGCAGTGCTCAAGTGATATAGTGAAATAAAATTGACTACTTCAGTTCTGACACAGTGTACAAACAGAAACTTCAGTGCCAAACATAAAAAACGCCTGGTGAAAAATCTACCCTTTGGCGCTATGCAGGACGGTCGACATGTTTCAGCCTATGGGACATTGTCCCAGCTTTCTTCAGGACCATAGATAGAAAAAAGCTACTGCAACAACAACCACAAATAATGTGTTGGGGAAAAACCTGATACATATCTACCAGATTTCAAACGTTTTTGGGCGTCCACTGGTGGGAGAAGATTCTCTTCTTCCTGTCAACAAACAAAAGATGATTGTACACAAACATAGAATTACACCTACACAACCACCTGGATACAGAGACGCCATATCCAGGAACACACCTGCATGAATACATTGTATCCCGCATACATGAAAGAAGCTAAATAGCTAAATCACCTAGAGGCATTTCCTCTAAGTAATACTCACCCAGCCTTGTGTGGGTGAAGACCTCACCTCACCCGGCAAAGGCTCGGGAGTAGGAGGCCCCGCTCTATGATGTAGAAAAAGAAAGCACAGTAAGTAAAACTTTACAGTGCCTAAGCCAATTGCTCTACACCCTAAACCTAACTCACATGTGGTGTATACCACTCTACCAAACCAAAAACCCCCACAACCCCTCTCTTATGACAAAATAATCAACCTCTTTTGTTGCAAAATGTCTCATATTGCGAGACATTGATACTGACCCTAAAGAGTGTCTTAAAGTGATACTTTTCATACTGGTGTCAATAATGGGGGAGATATCTCAGTAGTCCCATGTTTGTAAAATGGGCTACCTCGAGGCTATGGCTCCCACAATACAGTGGTGGTAAGCGGGACATATGAGTTCCTTTAAACCGCCCCACCACACACACAACTCGGGCCAACTATACTCCAATGAGGCTACAATTTCTTTAACACAGCTTCGTGGTCTGTAGTCCACCGAGAGACACAACAAACAGACACTCACCTATCCGTCGGTGCCCCGGTGTGTAAGCCGAGCGGAAGGGGAGGTGTAGAAATGGATGCCACGAGCATTTAAATAGCCTCAAAAGCGGTAACATGTACCGAGGAAAAACGCGATAGGAGACAGAGCTCCCTCGCGCATGCGCAGACGGCTGAAGGCGCCACGAACAATACTCGTTTTTTACTCTTATTGTCCTCATTAAATTAAACAACAGTAATGGCGAAAGTTCACATAGGGAACCACAATAGATGCAGCAGTAAACCCCCAAGGGAGGGGGCTGCCCTCCGTAGTGGTGCACAATTGTCCAAAATAAACAAGCCGTCCAGGAGCATGACAAGCGCGAGACCCACTGTTCTCTAGCGCATGCGCCCGGCGGCCTATGAGCACATCTACCAGAGTCAAAGTGTGCAGCTTATTTCTAAAAAGAAACGCTGCCACTGGGCCACGGAGTAACTGAACTCCCTTGGTATTTGGAGCAGAAAAAATTCTAGCGTTTGGAGTGTGATAACCACATCGAATAAGTCACCATAAATTAGGTGGAAATCTGCATTGGAATAATATTATAAATGCAGAAGAAAGGTCAACATGCTGATAGGATTGAAGTTACACACTACTGAGGAGCCGAGACCGGAATGTATCTCTGGCTGTATTTCAAATATAATACATTCATGGTCTGAGCAATATGAGCGCAAACGCCACTCACTACGTACTAAAAAGTGACTTGCCTAAGGGGTCATCATATTGGCATGTTAAATGATTACCTCCAGATGTCATTGAAAATGGGGTGTGGAGGAAAAACGGTAGGCAGAGAGGGGACACACACTCAGTTGAGTTAGGTGAGCTAACGAGGTGTGAATAACCAATGATTCCACCTATATATCCGGACCCGCAACTAACAAGCTGCTCTGATACAAACAAAAACAAAAAATGTGTGTGGAGGGTCAAGGGGAATATTTACCGACCTGTCTGTTACCACCCCTGTTCCAACTATGCAATATACAAAAAAACAGATCAGGTCTGATGATGGTGTGTGCCTGTAACAGCGTCTGAGAAACAGATAGAGTGCATGTGTGCCTCACTGTTGTGGATAGTTATAGGCAACAAATAGCTAGAAAGAATCCCATCAGACCACCCTTGATGGTGGAGTTTACGTCATGTGGGAGTCAATGATCATTCAGTCACACACATGGCCATATAGTACCATGGTGGGAAAGGATGTCAGAAAACTAGCCATAAAGTTTGCCCTAAAGTGGACATTATAAAGTGCAGTGCTCAAGTGATATAGTGAAATAAAATTGACTACTTCAGTTCTGACACAGTGTACAAACAGAAACTTCAGTGCCAAACATAAAAAACGCCTGGTGAAAAATCTACCCTTTGGCGCTATGCAGGACGGTCGACATGTTTCAGCCTATGGGACATTGTCCCAGCTTTCTTCAGGACCATAGATAGAAAAAAGCTACTGCAACAACAACCACAAATAATGTGTTGGGGAAAAACCTGATACATATCTACCAGATTTCAAACGTTTTTGGGCGTCCACTGGTGGGAGAAGATTCTCTTCTTCCTGTCAACAAACAAAAGATGATTGTACACAAACATAGAATTACACCTACACAACCACCTGGATACAGAGACGCCATATCCAGGAACACACCTGCATGAATACATTGTATCCCGCATACATGAAAGAAGCTAAATAGCTAAATCACCTAGAGGCATTTCCTCTAAGTAATACTCACCCAGCCTTGTGTGGGTGAAGACCTCACCTCACCCGGCAAACGCTCGGGAGTAGGAGGCCCCGCTCTATGATGTAGAAAAAGAAAGCACAGTAAGTAAAACTTTACAGTGCCTAAGCCAATTGCTCTACACCCTAAACCTAACTCACATGTGGTGTATACCACTCTACCAAACCAAAAACCCCCACAACCCCTCTCTTATGACAAAATAATCAACCTCTTTTGTTGCAAAATGTCTCATATTGCGAGACATTGATACTGACCCTAAAGAGTGTCTTAAAGTGATACTTTTCATACTGGTGTCAATAATGGGGGAGATATCTCAGTAGTCCCATGTTTGTAAAATGGGCTACCTCGAGGCTATGGCTCCCACAATACAGTGGTGGTAAGCGGGACATATGAGTTCCTTTAAACCGCCCCACCACACACACAACTCGGGCCAACTATACTCCAATGAGGCTACAATTTCTTTAACACAGCTTCGTGGTCTGTAGTCCACCGAGAGACACAACAAACAGACACTCACCTATCCGTCGGTGCCCCGGTGTGTAAGCCGAGCGGAAGGGGAGGTGTAGAAATGGATGCCACGAGCATTTAAATAGCCTCAAAAGCGGTAACATGGTACTATATGGCCATGTGTGTGACTGAATGATCATTGACTCCCACATGACGTAAACTCCACCATCAAGGGTGGTCTGATGGGATTCTTTCTAGCTATTTGTTGCCTATAACTATCCACAACAGTGAGGCACACATGCACTCTATCTGTTTCTCAGACGCTGTTACAGGCACACACCATCATCAGACCTGATCTGTTTTTTTGTATATTGCGAAGTGGCCATCAGGACAGGGTTCTGGCTGGTGCAACTTAAAGTACTCCTTAGATCTTACATCTCATGCAACACAATAGTCAAGATGAGCAGAATAGGCATTTCAATCATAGGAAATGTGGTCGGGAATGGACCTTTTATCACATACCGTGTGGTTGTCCAGAGGTTCAGAACTTCTGGACTGCAGTGGGGACACTTCTGAATGATGTATGTGGTAGTGAAATGCCAATCACCGCCAAATGGTATCTTCTCAATGTGTGGGATGCTACAGACATGAGTCCAAAGTACCAGGTCTGGATAACCTTGGGTATTGCAATTGCCAAACGTAACATAGCACGTGTGTGTGAGGGGGAGGGAATAGGTCTGCACCTCTGCTGAAGGACTGGAAACTGGTCAGATTGGTGCATGGTGGCCAAGGTGGTTTATGAAAACAGTGGCTGCCCTAGACAATGGGGCAGGGTGTGGGGCAAATGGAAGGTCTAGAGGGGCAAATGGAAGGTCTAGAGAGGCAACCTCTGTGTGGCTCCCATTGGAACTTCTGCCAAAGCAACCATTTCCTGAGGGAGGCCCACCTGACGACTGGGATGCAGTGGGTGAACTTGGATGCCGAAAGCGTGATAATCAATAGCATGGCTAACATTTACTGCCTTGTAAATAGGCACATGACTACCAGTGTTGTATTTATTTTTTCACAGATTGCTTGCTGCTGTAAGCTCAATAAAAAGGTGTTAAAAAAAATAAAATAAAGATGACCCAAAACTGGAGGGGATCTGGCAACCTCTGAGGCGGAACAAGTCGCACAGGGCGGGCTCTTCGGGGAGCCTTTCAGAGGTGCTCCGCAAATTTGTCGCCACTTTTAATTCTTGACAAGACCCAGTCCTCAAACTTATTTTACCCCCGGATTTTCAAAGGAGCTGGCCGTGGCCGGGGGCACTTGGCCAGACGACCACAGTTTCAAGCCTCTGCTAGAGATCAGGCCTCTAAGAAGGACCAGGGGCAGGACACTTCCTGGTTTGGGCGTTTCTACCCCACCAGAGGATATCCTCAACACATACTCCAGAGGAGAAGGCAATTTTGCCAATATGCACAGTAAATGTAACTAATTTCTCACAACTGATTGGGGGGCCTGTTTGCACATTTTATGCAAAACTGGAAAGCTTTGCCTTCAGATGCCAGAGTCCTGCAAACAGTTCAGGGATTCCACATAGAATTCTCCAGATCCCCGTTTCAAGCGTACCTTCCACGATCCAATGTCTTCTCAGAGGTGGAGGCCATTCTTAGCCAACAAGGTCAAAGAGCTCCTTTTCAAAGGGGCCATCTCTCTAACCATAACATATCCCTCAACAACTTATTCTTGGTGGAAAAAAAAATGGAGGCCAACATCTGGTAATAAACCTCCAGAAATTCAACGAGTGGCTGGTCTTCAGTCACTTCAAGATGGAGGGAATTCATTCCCTCCGGGACCACCCAAGATCCAACGACTGGCTGGTACGTCTTCATTTTAAGGATGCTTACCTAGTGATCTAGATATGCCGGCCGTACCGTCAGTTCCAATGGCAGGGTTCACGAAATGCCCATTCGGCCTATCCTCCACTCCTTGGTGTTTCACCAGGGTCCTCAAACCGGTGTGGAGCACTTACGACTTAGCGGGATGCGCACGATAATGTACCCGGACGACATTCTCGTCGTGGATCAGTGCCCACAGACACCGCCAGCCCGCCTGCAGAAAAACGTCTCTCCTTCGATCTCTAAGCTTTATCATCAACCGGGAGCAATCTGCCCTGTCCCTGTCCCTGTCCCAGACCCTCATGTTCTTAGGCTTTGTGGTAAACACCATCGAGACAACCTTAAGTCTTTCATCCAAGAAGATGTCCAAAACATGACACGTGCGATGCAGAACCCTTACCAAATCATCCACATCTCTCAGGTAGATCGCCAGGGTAGTAGGTCTCTGGTCTTCTATTCAGGCCATATTCTCTACAGAGCCTAGGCAGATGGCACAATCAAATGATACCGGTCAGCTTGGTCTCAATGGTTAGTTTGGTGTAAGCAGAGAGACTTGCACCCTGTGAGGACAGATGTCAACGTCATGAATTTCCTGGGCTCGCTGGCTTCAGAAGACCAGACCTATAAATCCACCAATCAATTTCGTTCAGCGATATCATAAGGACAACTACATTGGGGTGTCATCCGGTGGAGGGGGGGAGGGGGGGGGAGCGGAGCATCCCCTGCTCAGGAAACTACTCAGGGGCATTTGGCTGTCCCTCCCCCAGAACAGAGATATTCGGTTCTCTGGGAAGTTAACATGCTACTGAACCTTTTCTTATCCTGGCATAGTAATCAGTATCTCTCCAGGTAGGAGTGGTCTGTGAAACACTACCTTGCTATGTCTTGTGTCTTCCAGAAGGGTCTCTGATGTCAGGGACCTGGACATTACTAAGAGAACGTTTACACCTTCCATGTATCTAGATGTATAAAATGCAACTCACAACATCTCATACCCCATTGATTTGCCGATTCCCCAAAGTTGTGTGGTTCACAGTATTAAGGCAAATAAGGTCTTGACGGAGGAAGCCTTTCCCCCCACCATGGGGAATGACAGTTGCTCATCGCCATTAGGAAACCATATAAGGAGGTCTCTTCTACAATTGCAAGGTGGCTGCGATGGGCCATGCAGGAAGCTGGCATTGATAGCAAATAGTTTACAGCACATTCCACTAGAGGAGCCTTCACCCTGAGGGTCGCCTGGAAGACAACCTTAATGCAGAGGCCTGGTCCTCACTCGACCTTCAAAAGGTTCTATTTCAACCCAGGCTCCTCTATCACAACTCTGATGGTGGACATGTTTTAATATAGAACAATCCTCGCCTCCGGTCCAGATATAGAATGAAAAACTTACTAGCCATTATAAAGGAAAGTTTCAATTCTATTATTGACACAGAGGTGAGGATAAGCACCCCCCTCATTGCGAATATTGATATTCTCACACCCTTGCTCCGTTACAAATAAGTTGTTGAAATTTCTTGTGCAGTGCTTCCTGGGTCATGGATAGGATTTCTTGTTGAATCGGTTGTTCAAATTTCGTACACTAGGATGGTCAACTGGCTGTTGGGCTTGGTTCCTCAAATAGTCAGGGGACTAGAGGAAGATCTCTAATTTTTGTAGGAACCGAGTCTTCTAAGCAGGATTGAGACATTCTAGTGCCGGCTTTGGTCGCAGGAAGAAAGAGGGGAAAGAATTGACATAGGGATATGAAGCGGGATAATAGCCATCTGACACTATTTGCTGAACACAGGAGGACTCCCACACAGTCCTCCCACCCTGTAGGTCCCAAACAGTCACATACCCCAAGCACAGACATCCTATGAGGATGATTAAAAAAAGCGCATCATACCAAATCTCTGTACTCTATATCTCATACTGGCAATCATAAAGGAGGACAGTAATGGCAGATATGTTTCCTTCACTATATCCCTTACTTCCCCCTCAGAGCTACAGGATCTCACTGTATACACTGACAGACCAGGGATTAAAGAAAAAAAATGTCAAAACAAAAATAAAAACTTAACGAGGCCTGCAATGCTCATTAGAGGTGCCAGAGTATCACAAAAAAAGTCTTCCTTTCCCAAGTCCACTTTACACCACCAACCATAGCATGGAAATGTTTCCATATAAGCGTGAAGCAAAGGCAACACTTGCAATACACCCTGTGGGTGTGTGGTTGTTTGCTATAACCATGTTGCAAAAGAAGAGAGAAAAGCCACATTTAGTTTTCAAAGGGCATCTTTCATTTATTCTCTGTGGCTTGCCTTTCCTCTTGACTCCAGCATCAGGCATTGTGACGTAAGAACTCAACTGTAGTAAGTTAATACAATTGACCATCTACGTCATTTCCTTATTGCAGGTGACTGTAATTAGAGACTGGCTTTCATACAGGACTTGCAGGTTCCCATGTATTGTAAGACTATTTCGTGAGCAAACTCAAATGGGAGTAGTGGGGGCATTTACAATACGACTAAGAAAAACCCTTCACTGCATCAACTGTTTGACGGTCTTCCGAATTCTGCATAAAGCATTTTGTTTCCAGTGCTTCACAGGTCTTTTCCGTGCAGTCCAACTCAAGGACTAAGATGTTCCTGCAAACCTACATTGATTAACCAGCACTGGCAAAGCCAATAGGTCTCGCCTATGCAAGAGCTATTGGCTTTGCCAATATGTTTTAGCCATGTTGAGTGTCTTAATGAAGTGTATTAGATTGCAGTGACATAATGTCTTAGTGCAGTGTAGAACATTGCATTGGCATAGAGTGTCAGTGCAGTGTATTAGAGTGCAGTGTCAGAGTGCAGTGGCATACTGTGTCTTAGTGCGATGATGCAGCGTAGATTAGGGCGGCTTAGAATGCATTGGCAAAAATTGGATTGGCAAAGAGTAAAATGGGGCAGAGTAAATTAAGGGGGCAAAGGGTGCATTGGGAAAGAGTAGTGTGGGGTATAGTGCATTGGAGTAGAGTAGAGAGGCGTTAAGTGAAGTGACAGAGTGGAATGATGTAGAGTGCAGTGGCATGGCGCAGAGTGGAGTGGGCATTGTGTGGTGGTGCACTGCCATTACAGACAACACATCTTCAATTGAAATGACAATTACATTTGCACAGACAGTTTTACTAATCAAACCATGCATTGCACAGATGATAACTTGTCATCACCTAGTGTATTAATTGTTTTTGATCGTATTCAAATAATTGTGTCCATCACACTTCAGAATTACCAATAAAGGTGCTTCATCTGGGCTTTAGATAGTTTGAAATATCTGCACAGGTCATTTAAATGCTGTTTTGTGCTAGAAAAGAAAAAAATAATTTCTACAGAACACCCGAGTACCCAGCATGATTGTCACATTAGTTATCCCATTTTGAAATCAGAGAAAGAAAAGTTAACACCAAGCTCCCTAGAAGACCGAGCCGGACATTTGACCTCGGTCTTTCAAAGCACAGCCAATGTGGCAAGATAAGACCAAGAATTAAAGGCCTGTTTACAGAAATTCGGTACTGGTGGAAGAATAAAATTAATAAGGTTTGGGCAAGGGAAGGGACAAACTCAAGCTGGACAGCCTAAATCAAATAAAGCCAGCAAGTAAATGTGCATTACAAAGCCAATGTTAAGCAATGGATGGAATGGAATCTCAGGGAAGCTTTCTGAATGTCCTCCAAGAGGTCGTTAGCAAGTCTGGTAGGCTTCGACCTAAAAAGTAGTTCCCAAAGATCAAGCACAGACACAAGGCAAACACACATGGTGAAAAGCACTGCCCCTGGGAGGAACAAACCAGGCTAAGCTGGGACAGTACGAAGCATGCAAATAAGAGAGACAACAAAAGTCTAACAATAGTAAGCAAAGAGAGGGTCTAAACCGCTCTATGTTAAGTGGTGCTGTTTAATAAGACCAACCTAAAAATAACCACCATAATTAATACAGAGCCATATGGAAAAAGAATCCTCTCTGAAGTAGAGCTCTCAAGAAAGGGAGGACAACATTTCTTGGTTCATCAGAGACTCTAAAAAAAACCTTAATTGACAAGCAAACCAACAGGTTTCATCTTTGTGACCCCTTGCCTCTGCCAATCCCCTGTGGTGATACTAGTAAAGAAAAATATTTTTGCTGAAGCTGCGTGATATTAGCACAAGAAACAAATGTGCAATGACGCAACGTGTGCAGGTACGCACCTACTGAATGATGCAGGTGGCATTTTCTTTTTTTTTATTTACTGATCAAACATGGGGGACACCTGTTGGCACTGTAAATGACTACATTATTGTAAATAATTATTCAAAAATAAAAAATGTAAGACATTTTTTAGCGTGCAAATCATCATAGGAGTGGATGTGAGGACGCAACTTGGGGTGGCAGCAAAAAGAAAAAAGTCACAGTGGGGGAGAAGAAGCAACAAGGAGTACAGGGGGGTGGGTATTTTGTAGGGTGGCAAAGAGAGAGCTCAGCTGAATAAGTTAATAGCATGAAAGAGAGCAGTACAGAGCACAGGGGAGTGAGTATTTAGTGAGTGGAGATGCACATTTGTTAGAGAGCTGATAAATACGCACTCTCATTTAGTGCTGAAAGAAAAGGGAGGAAGTTCACTATAAGTGAGCAGTTGAAGAATATAGGAAAGCCAGTCAAAAACATGGTAAAAATATTTATTCCAGGGTAGAGACAATCCCAGTAAGAGGCAGAAAGGAAGCCACTGAATAAGGAGGTAGAAATAAAAAGGGACTGTAAAGTCAACCAATGGAAGAAATGAGCTGGCTTCGATCCCATTGTACATTTTTGGTGTGGTTCACAAGAGGTCTTTTGCAACAACAGGATAGCTAAAGCGGTCTGTTAGCGGAGATCTAAAATACATGGTAGGCATCTGGAGAACCACCCTGTCATTAAGAAATACAAAGCAAGACTTCTTAGGGTCTAGCACCTCTAAATCATGCACGCACTGTGTAGAGGTGCTACAAGTAGCTCAAACTCTATGGAAGCTGTAAAGTTTGAAAGGCTTCAGACAGCAAAACCGACAAATATAACTTTCAGGTGCCAAAAAATGGTGTCACCACAACAGTGATACAGGTGGAACTCCCAATCAGAATACTGCATTAACAGCAACATCACTAAAGAAACCTTTTTCTGCGCTGAATTCAAATAGCCCCCAACTGCCATCAGAATTTGCAGGAATCCACATGCCACACAGCCTGTCAGGATACTAAAGGAGGAACATGCATTACACAATAAAGCCAGAGACAACATCTTACCCACCTGTTCATGAACTGCTTCTAGATAACCTAATTCCTAGCTACCCTCATGACATATATAGAACCCTGTGAGAACTTGGAATGAACGTAATCTTACTGGGAAAGCAAGAAGCCAATCTCAGAGGTAGTGGTAAAGTTTTAAGCACTGAATGTATTCATCCAAACGTCAGTCTAGCATTCTGTGAAGTCCCCATTAAGGGGATTTCCTAAATTTCAACACCCAACCTGGAGAAGGCATGACAATGCAGCTATACAGTCCAGGTAAGGCTCTCACTAGAGCTCGTTTGGTGAAAGACCAGCAAGCTAGACCCCTTTGAATAGCTATGCTCAAATCCTCTCAACCCAAAGGGTAGGGTGGGTGGGACCTAGTAAAAAGGAAATAAGTGGGGATTGTGTAATCATAAATTATAAGACCACTGAATGGGCAAGGGACTCTCTTGAATGCACCGATCCCATCAGATAACGACTATAATACCACCTTGTTCCCCCTGGATTACTTTTATATGAACCAGGTGGGATTTAAAATTCCTGTGCAGAACTTTAAACACCCCAGAGCAACACAAATGTCTCACCTGCCTGTACAGCAGGCACCAGTACAACCAGTTGAGCACCCAAGGATCACTTACGATTATGGCACCCATTATGCATTACAGCAATTACCGAACCTAATTAGAACACCAAACCCCAATTATTTTAACAACCCAAATGTATCTGGGCCAGGAATTGGCGTTTATGATCAATATGCAGTTCCAACAGCTAACAGATTCCAGATATTTAACTCCCTAGATGAGAACGATTGACTAGGGGGTACTCATGTTGTTAATCCATCTGACACTGAGGCCCCCGGGTCGATGGTCACTGCCTTAGCAAATTTAAATGACTCAACCCTGACAGATGTAATTATATGCACTGGTGATAACCAACTGGAAATCCCGTTAACACCTTTAACCACAACTATTGTTGACCCATCACATGTAACCTTATAAGAGAACCTAAGGGCCATTACCTGGAACATAGCAGGGATAGCTTCTAAGCTAACTACTCCCATCTGGGATGATTTCATTAAACAGGGCTTCGACATTATCTGTCTGCAAGAAACCTGGCACACGGACGATATACATGTCGAAGGATACACCTCTTTTAATGTGAAGGCGGTGGCATCCCAGGCTGGCAGAGCCAAGGGAGGATTAGTGACCTTGGTATCTACCGCATTGACGGAGTTCAGTGTCAGCCACCATGTAATAGTTGAGGAGCATGCTTCAGTCTTGCGCATGGCCCATAGTAGATATAGAGATTTAATAGTTGTAAATTTCTACAATAACATTGTGGGGCCCAAACGGGGAACGATTATTTTTGACATAGAGCGGGCCATTGATGTGACTCTATCAAGAACACCTAAATCAGCCGCAATCCTATGGGTAGGAGACTTCAATATTAAAACATGCAATTATGCTCTTAAGGGGGCCTGTGGCCACAGGGAGGAGTACTCAGGAAGGGATACTAGTGTACATAACCATTTCCCACATAACAACTATGGCAGCACATTAAACAACCTCTTAGCCAAATACGACCTGGATCTCTTAGAATGTAACAAGAATAAAAATAATGTTATGTGCCCAACATTTCATGGAAGAAACAGTCAATCATTTATTGACCACATTATGATATCTTGTTGCGTAGTTTACTCTAACGTGTGGGTAATCGAACAATCAGTAAGTGATCATAATAGTGTAACTGTGGATCTATTGGGATGGGGGCCCAAAAGGAATGTCTATAGTCAACCAATCCATGACATCGCGGCTGAAAGACCAAATGGGATGAGAGTGAAACTAAATATTACAAAAATGATTGAGAAATCTTTGTTACACAGTAATAGGAAACCAAAGAAGGTCAAGGCTGTGTGGTTTGATGAACATTGTGCCCAGTCACTAAAAAAGCTAAAAAAAATCATTAGATGCCATACCAAGAGATGCTAGTAAAATCAGGGAAGAGCGCCTCAACTATAAAACTGCCCTTTCAACTAGGAAGAAGGAATTGCAGGACGAGGCATGGGCAAAACTAGATTTGGCTGCAGATACAAAATATCATAAACTTTTTTGGGAGACTGTTAATAGCCCGTTTCTGAAGAACGATAACATTCCAGAACTAACTTCGCACGTCAGTTGCCGGGCCTGGATAGCACATTTTACTGGGATTTTTAACTCTGATTTTACTACTTATTCTACCTCTGATTTTAACCCTGATGTTTTAACTGTAACTACTGACATTGCTATTTGTTTTAAATGGGAGAAAATATTGTTTCTTGTGACACTGAGTGAGGTGATTGAGGCGATTGAGAACAGCAAGGGGGGAAAAGCCCCTGGGCCCGATGGGGTTCCCATGGATTTTTATAAATCTGAGATCACCCTCTGGGCCCCCATTCTGACCCGTTATTTTAATGCTGCAATTGAAGATAAGTTACCGACCTCATGGAGACAATCAATCATAGTGCCACTATTTAAAAAGGGCTCCAGGGCAGAAGCACGAAATTATCGCCCAATTTCACTTTTGGACTCTTCGTTAAAGATTCTGAGTCGCGTTCTCTTGATGAGATTAGAAACCTGGGTAGAAGACAACAATATCCTCTCACCTATCCAGTATGGGTTTCGACAGGGCCTAGGTACTATGGAGCAGTGCGTGAACCTGGAACTTATTATCTGCAAGTACACGAAAGCCAAGGAAGGGAATCTGTTTATGTGCTTTGCCGATTTAAGTTCCGCATTCGATCTGGTGGAACACGCACTGCTCTGGCCAATACTTCTTGCCATGGGTGCACCTGTAGAAATCATTCACCTTCTGGCCAGAATGTATAGTAATCTTTCAAGTAAGGTTAGATTTGGTACAGATGGCGAATGTCCCCCCTTTTTTTAAATTGGAAGAGGAATCCGACAAGGGTGTGTGCTAGCCCCACTTTTATTCTCCCTTTTTATCAATCATGTTGATCAATTTTTACGTGAATCTAATGCCGATGCCCCGATAATTAATGGAAAGCAAATACCCGTCCTTTTATACGCGGATGACGCGGTCCTGATTTCCAGGACCGCGAAAGGACTGCAAAAGTTAATTGACAGGTTTTATACTTTTACTCAGGGTAGAAAGCTTAAAATTAACAAAGGTAAGACGATGACTATGACCTGTGGAAAGAAAATGAGGAAAAATAAGGCATTCTTTCTAGATGGGGAAAAACTTGAGGCCGTTCGGAATTTTTGTTATTTAGGCATCACCTTTTCAGGAGATGGGAGATGGGCCAATGAACAATCATGTGTGGATCTGAAAATGATCAGAAATGTAAATTGTATTTTCAGATTTGCATCAAAACCTGGGGGTCGTAGAATTCGTGAGATGATTTCCATCTACAATTCAAGGTGTATGGCCTCTGCCCTGTATGGAGCAGGGATATGGGGTCATAACCCCCAAATTGCACTGTCCATCCAGAGGGAGGAGAACAAGTACTTAAAACGATTATTATGCCTCCCTGCTGCGGCCTCTAGCGAGATTACACATAGAGAGCTTGGCCTAAACTATGTTACAGATTTGATTGCATTGCGTCCCTTGTCCCTATGGCGATCTATATGGGCCAAGGATGAAACAAGGTTCACAAAGGAAGTAATTGTGGATTGTATTAAACTTGATCGTCACTTCAATATTCCCTGGCTCAAACATATACAATTTTGGTACAAGACCCTTTTTTCCCAGGACATTTTTAAAGATACTTTAACAGAGTCAATTTTAACAAAGCGTGACCTTAAATCCACTTACCTGGTCCATGTAAAAGGGACTAGAATGAATAAGTATGCAATGCAAAGTACGTTTAATTTATATATGGAATATAATCTCAGTACAGGTCTACCCTCTTATCTTATATTTGTTAGTACTAATTCCCACCGCTTTGTTCTTGCGCGTCTGAGGCTTGGAATAGTTCACCACTTAGTGGCATTTCCTATTGCAAAAAAACCTGGGACATGTCCGTGTCCATGTGATGGAAAATCCAAACAGAGCACTTGCCACTTTTTACTATTTTGCAATTTTTATACTGGTTTTAGAAAGTTTTACTTGAAGCAACTGTTTCTTAATCATAATATGTGCAATACAAGAGCTGCGATGCAACTGATGTTTAATCTAGCTTCTCCAGACGTGTGTTATTATGTGGCCACCTACATTTTAAAATGTATGTCATCTAGGAAATCAATTATAATATGATTTTTATAATATCAATGTGTACTACTTTATGTGTAATTTACCGCCTGAGTTAAATTGTTTACATATGTATTTATTTGCTATGCACTTTATATTGCATATTTGCACCTGCCGAAAGAACCATATGTATACGATAGGATTGGTATTTTGCACTTTGCATTTTTGCACAAACTTTTCTCCTTTTTTTACTATAATAGTTGCTGTTACAATGTTTATAGTGACTATATGGCCTTTTTTTTTGGTACCCAAATGAGATATGTTTTGTATAACAATATAACGAAAATGGGTTTGGTGTATAGATATTGATATAATTTAAATGGTTTCATCATTTTTAAACTTACATAAATGTGAATCTGAAATTGTATTTATGTATGTTGCTACATGGTTGTACTTGTACAAACCGAATAAAGCATTTTTGAATTGAATAGCTATGCAGGGAATTGATAAAGAGATCAGATGGGAAAAAACAGCTCACAACGACCTTTCCGCTTACCTCTCTAATGTAGCTGGCCAGGATGCTTCATCGGAAGAGGATTACAAGGGTTTGGACATGAATGACTGAGGACTCTGTCCAAGGGTCCAAATGATAGAGGGATTACCATCAACAGTGGACACCAGGAAAAGACTCAGAACAACAGGAAATGCCCCATGAGGATGGGATACAAATCTACAGGGCTGAGGCATATTTGATCCAGAAAATTTTAGTAACTCACAGTCGATCAAATTGAAATCAGCGTATGTCCAGATCACCTATACAGGAAGGAACCCCTTTAGGATGTAATGCACCAGATTCTCCATTCAGTACAAAACTGAAGACACTCAAGCCTTGGACAGCAAAAACTTAAAATGGTTGAATGAAAAAACAAAAACTGCTTTTATTTCCCCCGTTTCCAATTTCATCTGAAATTCAATCTTTCGTTTGCGAAAGGTATGCAACTTAACATGTGAAGTTCTAAATTGGCTCAATCAACCTCCTCCAATGAATCAAAGTTATGATTAGCCCACATCTGCGGGTATAGTTCACAAATTATTCCATCACGTTTAATATAATTATGGCACCTCATATTACACGATTTTAAATAATGTGGGCCCAACGTGTTTACTACGAGTGTGCTGTGTACCACTGTATTATGAACTGTGATAAACTGACCTAATGCTCAAATATTGTGCCTTGTGGCCCTGACCCTTACTTTCACTGGAGAGGAAAGCTTGGTGAGCATTTTAGGCAAGTACACTAAACACTACAAGAAGGGTACCAACGTGTCCTGGGGAGCTTGCCAGGGTTACTGTACAATGGCCATATTAAAACTGAAGATAGTAGTACAAATTGACCCAAAAATGCTATTCAGATAGGCCCAATCTCCTTGTCAAACCCAATGACACTAGCTTCTTTTGCGACAGGCCCAAAGGTCTGTGGCTGCTTCTTAAACACATTCATGGTGTACTTGGGCAAATTCATCCAGTTTCTCCCCATTTTAAACATGGTTAAAATGGTTCAGCCCTACAATATTTGGTGCGCAGTTGGGAGAGGGGGTACTTGGTCAGTTGGAAAAATGTGAAAGATTGGGATAAAAGTGAAATGGGGTAGATTGGAGTGGGGTAGATTGGAGTGGGATAGATGTGGGTGCAGTAGTTTGGATTGCTGTGGGGTACCGTGGCATGGAATGGGGTACATTGGAGTGGACTGGGGAAGAGTGGGGTAGAGTGGAGTAGACTGAAGTCTGGTAAGGTGGTGTAGATTAGGATAGATTGTAATGGAGTGAAGTGGGATACACTAGAGTGGTGTAGATTGGAGTAAGGTAAGCTGTGGCAGGGGCGTGTTGTGGAGTGAGCGGTATGTATGTATGTTATATATACATACACAAATTTTTATTTCTTCCAAGTTTTATATAGTGCGAACTTGACCCGAAATCAGGTATCAGAGCGCCTTACATGAGCACCAGTTGCATTGCATAAGGACACATTCAGTTTTCTTAGGCACGGGGAGATTAAGTGATTTGCCCAGAATCACAGGATGACGAGTGTCGTTGCCGAAACTCGAACCCGGTTCCCCAGATTTGAAGTTGACTGCCCTAACCGTTACGCTACATCCTCTCCCCCATATTGGAATGGCGTGACATGTCGTGGTGTAATGTGGAGTATGCATGGTGTGTTAGCGCACTGCCATTAGAGACAACACATTTTCAATTGAAATGACTGTTACATTCGCACCAAAATATGGTTTTACTACAAATGAAGTGTGCAACTGTCACCTAGTGTATTGATGTTGTAGAAACAAATATTTGAATATCAAAAATACACTTCAGAATTACAAAACAAAAAGTGCTTCAATTGTTCTAATTCGGAGATATTCTGAAACATCAGCAGAGTTCATTTTTATTGTTGTGTGCTAACACAAAAACACACATCCTACAACTCTTCTCTAGCACTAACAGTCTGGATTGTCCCATACATTCTCTCACTTTGAAGTCAGAGCAAGAAAAGTAAACACAAGCTCCCTCGGAAAAGCGAACTTGACATTTGACCTCAGTCTTTGAATGCACAGCCAATGTGACAAAATAAAAGAAAGGTTTAAAGACCTGTTTACAGAAAGTGAGTTTGTGGAAGAATACAGTAAATAAGGTTTAGGCAAAGGGATGGCCTCAAGCAGGACAGTCTAAAGCAAATAAAGCCAGCAAATAGAAAGCCAGAACATGCGAGTTATAAACCACAAAGCCAATGGCTTGCAACGGGTGAAATGCATTCTAGGTCAGCTTTCTGAATGTCCCCAAGATATCTTTAGCAAACTTCTGTCTGGTAGGCTGCGACCTAAAAAGCACAGTACCACTTATTAAAGTAAAAACATACAGAGTATTTTCAGTGGGGTTAGGAAACAAAATTCTAAAATGAATATTTCATGAGGCGGCGCTTTTAAGAGGGAAGTGGTTAGCTGGAAACAATACACCAAACATATGCCAGACACGCAGACAGAAAATACATCTTAGAAAGACAAATTGATTATCTGTAGATTTCACACTTGAGGCTTTCTTCGACATCTTGTATCTAACAGGAATGTGTTGGGTTTCTCTCCAATTAGCTCTCCTACTGCTCATTATAATCTGAAGCAATTTATAATGTTCCTGCAAATAGCACCAGATAGGAGGTTTTTTTGTACTTCGACAAGCAGCTGCGGGAGATGACTAATAACAGTCGAGGTTTCTCTGAGCTCCAAGGAGGGGCTGCAAATCAGAAAAGTATTGCCTTTGGCCCACGTGGCATCACCGCGCAGAATGACATCCACTGAGCGGAGCATCTACAGTGCACTTTTAGCATACGAGCTGAAATGATGGCTGCACACACCTAGCCATAATACACTTGGACCATGGGACACAGAACCACAAGAGGCCATGCCAGTCAACCTCCTAACTCAAAAATGCAGGAAAAGTCAGAAGTTTAGGAGGGCGTCACCATTAACCCCTTCGATGCTGATGACTGAGCGATTCCGTCATCAGCATCGGTTGGGCTGTGCTGATGACGGAACCGCTCCGTCATCAGCACAGCCCCCCCTGGGGCATTGATGGTTGTGCCTTAAGCAGGGGTGGCAGCGGAAGAGTTTCCGCTGCCCCCCCACGCTTCCTGATGACATCAGCGTGCAGAGCGCACGCCGACGTCATCATGAAGTGCTGGAAGCCATTTCTTTCCAGTTCGTCCATCGAGAGGAGGTAGGTTTTGGCCTCCGGTGGGGCGAGGGGACCGTTGTTCAGTGCCTTGAGGCATCGGGGGAAGGAAACAGTGTTCCTCTCCCCTGATGTCCCAATGCAGGGCATTCCTGGTGCACGATCGCGCACAGCGTCGCGATCATGCACCAGGAATGCCCCACTAGACACCAGGGATTGTTTGTTTATGTTGAAAAATGTGTGCAGGAAGCGACCCCTTGGAGCAAATTAATTTTCAGACTTTTCTGCCCCCCCTGGGACAGATCGGACTTTTTTTGGCCAATCTGCACCCAGGGGCGGCAGAAAAGCCCACTTTTTTTGGCCGATCTGCACCCAGGGGCGGCAGAAAAGCCCACTGGAGCCAGGGATTTTCTATTTATTCAAAATCTGAAGCGACCCCTTGGGCAAGGGTCGCTTCCTAAGGGGGCACATTTTTTTCCCCAGACTTTTCTGCCCCCCCTGGCAACAGATCGCCCGTTTTTTTGGCTGATTCTGAACCCAGGGGGGGTTGAAAAGCCCACTAGAGCCAGGGAATGTGTTTATTAAAATTGGAAGGGACCCCTTGGGCAAGGGTCCCTTCCTAAGGGGGCAAATTTTTTTCCAGACTTTTCTGCCCTCCCTAGGGACAGATCGGCCATTTTTGTTGGCCGAAACTGAACCCACGGGGGTAGAAAAGCCCACTAGAGCCAGGGATTTTTTTTTTTTTTTAGTAAAATCGGAAGAGACCCCTTGGGCCCACATTTTTTTAAAGTATATTCTGCCCCCTCTGGGAGCAGATTGGTTTTTTAATTGGGCCTTTCTGCCCCCAGGAGGGGCAGAAAACCCCACTATACACCAGGGAATTCTTTTATTTTTAAATGGAAGCGACCCCTTGGGCAAGGGTCGCTTCCTGGGGGCCCAATTTGAAAATACATATTGTGCATGCTTCCAGGGGACATATATTTGTTTATGTGTAATCAGCCTTTCTGCCCCCATTTGTGTAGTGACATAGCCTGTGACATAGGCTGTTATAATGTGTATTGTTTTTCTTGTAAAGTGTAATGTTTTAATTTCCTTTTTTTTGTTCTTGTTCTAGGCTTTTGCTCTTTAGACAGTTGGTGTGCGGTTTTGTCACTGGTGGTTCTGCTGTTTGTGTAGTTGCATGTGTTTGGTAAGATACCTTTTTTGTACTATTTCAATGTAAATGTGTTTTTTGCAAAGTGTGTAATAATACCAGTATGTTCTGTTTCTGTTTTTTGTGATTGTAAAACATATTTTGCATTAGTGCTTGTTGTGTATTTTTTTTCTGGACATATATGTTTTTTTTCTTCTTTCTAGTGGGATATCGTTGACTATTTGCTGTATCTTTGCAGAGTAGGTGCTGGTGAGTGTGGCTGTATTTTGTAAGTGAATTCTATAGTTATTCAGTTTATAGATCTTTGTGATAAAGGCTTACATTGTTTTACCTACTTTGCACAGTGTTGGTTGTTGAGTTGTTTGTGCAGTCTCCTTTCTTAGTGAGGATAATGGCTAGCCGCCGGATTACCGCTCTGCAAGTTGTTGGAATGCTTTTTGATTCTTCCTCTGACCATGGTGCCGAGACTGACTCGGATTCTGAGGCAGAGGTGGGAGGTGAAGATTCTGGTAGTGAGTTCTCTCCACATGGCATCGTCTGATGATGAAGATACTCTGAGTGCTGATGAAGCTACTTTTGGTGTGGATGAAGTGTCTGTGTTAGAGGAGGACATTACTGTGCCGGTAGTGCAGCAAGAGGCATCTGGGCTGCAGCCTGGGGCTGCTAGACTTCCAGTTGGTGTAGTGAGACAAGAGGCAGCTGGGCAGCAGCCTGAGGCTGCAAGACTTGTCGTTGAAAGTTCTGACCTCTGGGTTGCCCCAGGCATGGTGCAGCCGGCATTGCCTGAATTTACTGGTGTTCCAGGGTGTAGGGTGAACACTGAAAACTTTTTGCCAATTGATTTTTTCAAGTTGTTTATGGATGATGTGTTTTTGGCAGAGATTGTAGAGCAGACTAATTTGTATGCAGAACAGTTTTTGAGGGAGAACAGTGCCAGCCTTAATCCCCACGCTAGAGCTACCCGGTGGACTACCACAAATTTGGAGGAGATGAACAAGTTTTTGGGTTTAACTTTTTTGATGGGCTTGCTTAGGAAACCATCAATGGCTTCATATTGGTCTACTAGTCCCTTGATGGCAACAGCTATATTTCCGGCAGTCATGAGTCGTGATAGGTATTTGCTTCTGCTTCGGACGATGCATTTTGTTGACAATGGTTTAGCTTTGCCACGAGATCACCCCGATTGTGACCGTCTTTTCAAGATTCGGTCTGTCATTAATCATTTTGTTGATCGATTTCCTGAGATCTTTGCTCCTGGGAAAGAAATTGCAGTGGATGAGTCTTTGGTGTTGTTCAATGGCCGTTTGGTATTTAGGCAACACATTCCTAGTAAGAGGGCACGCTATGGAATTAAGCTTTATAAGCTGTGTGACAGTCGGACTGGATATGTCTCTAATTTCAGGGTGTACACCGGTAAGGAATCCAGGATTAACCCCCCTGGTTGTCTGTCGACTTTTGGAGTGACTGAGAAAATTGTGTGGGAACTTGGTAGAGGATTTTTTAACAAAGGCCATCATTTAGATGTAGATAACTTCTACACTGGTGTGCGGTTGTTCAGGGAATTGGCCAAAGTGGACATTGTTGCTTGTGGCACAATCCGCTCTAACTGTAAAGGTTTGCCAAAAGAACTGGTTTAGTAAACACAACGGAGAAGAAGGGTCAGAGGGAAAATGTTTAAAGACCTACCCAGGGTGGAGTCCCCCAACCAGTAAATGCAAGAAACAAAAAAGCACACACTGGGGGTCTAAAGCTGGGCCTAATACGCTCCAGAGAACAAACTAACAAAAAGACTGCTCAACAAGTCAGTGGACGTTTGCCAGTGCTGTGTAACAAAAGAGTTTACGGGGTATTTACAAAAAATGATCTATGCAGAGGGATTCACTTCAAATATAGATTAGACCCATACAGAGAAGAGTAGGATGTCCATCAACGTCAGATGTAGATCATGTATTCTCATTTGGCCATCCAAAAAGGAATTGTGTGTCCCATGATCATTGGGACTAAGCCATAACCTAAACTTGTCTGGGTCTTATCTCCACATGCAGTGAAGACCATATGAGTGAAAGGATCGTAATGGAATCCCTTGCAGTGCAAAGAAAATGTGTGGTGAGATTAAAAAAGGGTAGTGAATCAATACAAAAACTTTAATATCACTTGATCACTCCTTTAGTAAAAACATGAACAGTGCAAAAATGCAGTCTAAACAAATAACTGCATATATTCGGACAACATGTTTCAGCCTTGAGGGAACCTAATCCTGCGGCTTTCTTCAGGGCCACAGTCCTTAACGTTTGCTACTGCGTGACAAAACAGTGAAAAGTAACTGAATCAATTAAAGGATACAACTGTGTCGTGATAAATATCTTTCAAACCTCTGTATCAACCAGTGTCTGTTTTATCTGTTTATGGAAACAAAACAAAGATTTTGCGTGAATCCCAACAAAAATAGCTTCTAGGTCACTATTCTGTATTAAAAAGTACTATAGTTTCATAACCATTTAGTACTAACCTGTGTTGTACAGGGAGTACACCTCACCTCACCTGGAACCTGGCTCAGGATAACATGAGGCCCCGCTCTAGAAAAAGGTGAAAAAAGGGATGAGGAGCGTAGGGTAACAATCACCTGGTGTACCTCTTAACTTCCTGAATTGGTATCCCTTTGAACTTTACACCCTATCGAGCAAAAGCTCAATCTCAGACTGATAAACAAACAGGCCCCTCCTCACTATAGTCAGCAGGAACCCTCTCCAGCTCTTCCCTGCTATCTTTGATGTAGATAAATGTATTTCATCCGATTATTCAACTAACCAGATGTCTTAAATATGAGTGAAACAGAAGCAACACTCTGTGTATTGAAGGACAACTAGTCGATAACAAAGCCCTCTCAGTATCTGTTGTCTCAAGTTTAAAACAATTAACAACGCGGAGAAAGAGAGCAGTTCGCTGCTGTATTTAGCTTAGAAACAGGTAGTATACCTGGTTATCATACTAGCCAGGGTATCTTAAGTCAGAGGGTGCTAGTAAAGAATCCTCTCTGTATTCTAAACATGGGAAAGCTCCCTGTAATTGGACGGATAACAAGCCTTCCCCATGTCTGTCCTAGCATAATATGGCAACCGGAGGAAAGAAGAGCTCACAGCCTTACCTGTCCGCCGTTGCCTCGAAGCTTCCGACTGAGCTTGGAGGGAGGCAACGAGGGCAGGGAACGCCATCGCTAAAAAAAAAAAAAAAAAAAAAAGAGTTTGAATAAGGGCGGGGCTTCCCGCCGTGCAGTCAGTTCCATCGGATTTGCCCGAAAAACCGCGCTCTCGCGAGAGCGACGAACACAAACTACAAAGACGCGTCATAGCGCGGGAAGATTTAGTTCGTAGTTCATGCTACTGGTTTAACGCTTAGATAGATCTAGCGTGTATGTAAACAAATTACCAGTAGTCATAAACTTGCCCATATTCAATGTAAGACTTACTTTGTGAGGCCAATTAATAATGATATGTATCACAGACGATGGAAAGAAACTACAACAAAGCGTCGTAGCGCAGGAATGGTAGTTCTTAGACCGTGCTTATGTCTAAATGCTTAAAACAGATCGAACATGTGTGTAACGAAATTAGTTCTAAATTCTCCCCTGTGATTATCCAAATTGCTATGTAAGGCCAAATTTTAAGGATTAAACATACGTCCTATCAATGCAGGAAATGGCACGCGTAGTAGTCGGGAGCAAAGCAAAAGTCTTATTAATAAAAGGCAGATTTTGGAAAAGCAGAAATTGTAAAGCTACGGACATGAAGGCACTCAGGATGTAACTTGAAAATTATATCCGCACCCGACTAGTATCGGAATGCAGTGGTATATTAAGATCTTATCTATTAAGTTCAGATACAGTAACACCTAATGAAGGCTGTGGAAGTGTAAATTGCTCTGTAGAGTGCCAGACAAGATCCCTGAGCCATCTAATAGAGTAGAGGCATCACTTGTTGTTTAACACTATGTAGAGCTATGACTACGAGAATGTATGGACTGGCCAAACAGACTGAAAGTGGTGGTAGGTACCTGGCTCTCAGTGGACCTCCACACACAAGGGTGCACATAATGTCGTAGGTGACAAAACACTACAAGAATATGATCATCCCTTTAACTCAAGGCTGTCCAGGGTATCTCATCATTCAACCCATTAGAATCAGAAGACAATCTATAGACCCATTTCTGTTCTGTGAGAAAGAGGAATCTAGAGATGTCAGCAACATGTGGTGCAACATAGGGTTTCTCTAAAACAGTCCAGGTGAACTCAGTTTCTTGGTGGTTACACTCCAGGAAGTGTTTCGACAGTTTAAATATGGTTTTCTTACAACGGAACACACTTTTGTGCTCGAGTATTCTGGTACGTATCTTCCTGGTAGTCATCCCCACATAGTTCTTCTTGCAGGGGCATGTAAGGAGGTAGATTAGATTAGAACTGTTGCAGTTGGTGAACTGTTTCTGCATCCAAGGACGGCTGGTGCCTATGTCTACTTCGAGGGAACGGGCAGTCTGAGGGCACACTGAGCAGGTACCATAGGGATGGTGTCCTGTTACCGCTGGAAGGTCCCATAACGTACCAATGGATCTGGTGGATGTATCTTTGGGTCGCATATGGACCAACTTATCACGCAGACTGGTTGATCTCTTAAACGCGAATAGCGGAGGCTCGATTTTGTTATTGCAAAAAACACAGTAGAACAATGTCATACATTCACCCCAGTACAAGGATCTGGGCCTAAATCCATCGTTTTTTTGCACTCCACACCACCCTGGGTTAGACACTGGCTATATGCAAATGAGCTCTGACCCTGTGCCTCATGGGAACAGTCCAGTCCGAACTACCAAGCCATGTCTTTCCCAGACCGGAATCAAGCATCCAAGGACCGGTTTCCGGCTATCAGCCTTCATCAGCCTGGATAGCTTGACTCCAGTGGTGTGGAGAGCCTGGGACTCACGTCTGAGCATACCCAGCCCACTCAAAAAACACAGTTGATGGACAGAATGTAGAACAATGTCATACATTCACCCCAGTACAAGGATCTGGGCCTAAATCCATCGTTTTTTTGCACTCCACACCACCCTGGGTTAGACACTGGCTAACTGCAAATCAGCTCTTACTGGACTGGCGGTGTCTGTGGACTGGTGCTTTCCTGGCGGTGTGTGTGTGGACTGGTGCTTGGCTGGCGGTGTGCGTGGTCTGGTGCTTGGCTGGCGGTGTGTGTGGACTGGTGCTTGGCTGGCGGTGTGTGGAAAGTGACTTAATGCTGGTTACTACACACAGTGCTAGCTGAGCGCCACTCCATGTAATCCATGAGTTTGTGTAGTTGCTGTGTCAGGAATGTGGGCATGTGAAAGTGATGGACCCTTGATTGGCGTGGTCTGCTAGTGGAAGTGTAGTAATGTGATGGGTCCGCGGCTGGCGGTGTGAATGTTTTGTATGTGTCACATGTATGAAAGGTGTATGAATGGCCTGTAAAGAGGTTGGTGCCTTGTCATGGCTTTACAGCTCACGAGCTGTGAGTCAATGGTTCAGTTTCTCGTCCTTTTCATTATTAACAGTGTATTTCATTTTTTGTGAAATAACTCGCTAATACAATGGTATATACTGAACCATCACTCACCCTCGTGCCAAATCCAACCAGTGTGTGTTCGTAAACTTGATGTCTGTGTAGGTGTTTTTTTTTTTTTTTAAGCAGGACGCACCCTGTCACTTTTTTTGTAAGTGTTGTGATGTGTTGCTTTTGTGCCTGGTGGTGTGAATGGTGTTCTGTGTGCCAGTTATGAAAGGTGTGTGAATGGCCTGTAAAGCGGTTGGTGCCTTGAAGTGGCTTTACAGCTCACGAGCTGCGAGTCATTGGTTCAGTTTTTTTGTCCATGTAATTGACAGTGCATTTCATTTTTTTGAAATCTCTTGTTAATAAAATTATATATACACTGAACCTACACTGAACCATCACTCGCCCTCGTGTCAAATCCAACCAGTATGTGTGTGTGTTTGAGGAATAGATGGCTGTGCAGGGATCTTGTTTTTTTTAGTCTCTCTGCCAAGGTGTACATTCCGCCTACGAATAACCTGCCAATTGTAGATATTGTTGAAAACCCATGGGACTACATGGTGATGTCTCTCTGGTGAAATCTAACAATTAATTGTATCCACAATATCCTGCAAAACTCACAATGTCAGTCATATTTTCCTTGCAATATTGCGCCCAAATTGTCACGCTGCACAAGTAAACAACTAATTTTGTCAAAACTAATTGGTTTAGCTAGGGGGGGGTCACATGGGTTTTTCACTCCTTCCTCGGTCGCCATCTAGGGAAACCTAGCAAACCCACACATTTTTGGAAAGTAGACATCCGGGGGCTTTCAAGGGGGTATGGCTTGCGTGGATCCTCAAATGTTCCTTTTCTCAGAATCCCTAGCAAACTTTAAATGTAGATGAAAAAATTTGTTTTTTCAAACATTTGTGTGTAAAAGTGTGGCATCACTGGGCTCACACAAATTTCCACCCACCCAGCGTTCCCCTTGGTCTCCTGATAAAAATGGTACCTCACTTGCGTGGGTAGGCATAGTGGCTGCAACAGGAAAAGGCCCAAACTGTATTGCGTGGGTGATTCAAGGACCCGCAACAGGCAAGGGACCAAAACCTAATGAGGCAACATCAAAATTACCTATCACAAAGCAATCTGGTTTTGCAAGGGGGCTCTCATGAGTTTTTGGCCCGGGGCTCGGCGGCCATGTAGGGAAAAGTACCTAAACCATACATTTCTGGAAACTAGACACCCGGGGGACTCCTACGAGGTAAGGTTGGCGTGGGTCCCTCAACATTCTCCTACCCAGAATCCACTGCAAAGCTAAAATTTGGCCCAAAAAAAGCTCTCACATTTTTGTGTGGTAAAGTTGTGGAATCTGTGTGGATCCTCCCACCCAGCGTTCCACCAGGTCTCCCGATAAAAATGGTACCTCACTTGTGTGGTTAGGCATAGTGGCTACAACAGGAAAAGGCCCAAATTGTACGGTGGAGACTTAAATATTACCTATAGCAAAACTACCTTGTTTTGGAGGGGGGGGGGGGGCACACCTGTGTTTTTGGCCCAGGGCTCGGCGGCCAACTTGGGAAACTACCAAACACAAACAGTTCTGAAAACTAGACACCCGGAGGAGTCCAGGGAGGTATGGCATGCGTGGGTCCCCCAACGTTTTCCTACCCAGATTTTACTGCAAAACTTAAAATTAGGGTAAAAAAACACTTTTCCATAGATTTTTGCGTGGGTTCTCTGTGCCGGTACAAATGTCCTACCTCCCAGCGTTCCCCTTGTTCTCCCGAGTAAAATGATATGTCACTTGTGTGGGTGGGTCAAAGCAGAACAGGCCAAAAATGTTTTTTTTTTTTTTTTTAAATTGTAGAGTTCGGTATTTACAAGAAAGCACCGAGAATTCTACTGTTTTGGGGTCATCCTAGTCACAGGCCTTTTGCCCACCCACTGGCAGGACATTTGTGCCGGCACGGAGAACCCACGCAAAAATTTATGGAAAAGTGTTTTTTTAACCTAATTTTAATTTTAAACACCCAGGCCCTGCCCATTCTGATGCTCCAGACTAGACCCCAGCTAAGCACTGTCACCAAGAAGTGAATGACACATTTGACCATTCATAAACATGCTTTTCTCAATCAGAACCCTTCTACTAGTACGCCATGCAAACCCCCTGGCCCCAGTTTTGAACCTACTCTTCCCCCCCGATCCAGATGAGCCATCCCCATGTGGCCATGGTCCATCAAGACCCTGTCTCGTCTCCCCTCCTCCACCAACCCCCCTTCTGATCCGGAGCAGATTCCACATCAAATGGTTCTGGACGGGTCCCTCTCTCTGATGTCATGGCGGATTACAGGGCCAGATGGTCCGTCCTGGGTCTCTAGAGAATCTGAGGATATTCTCTATAGAGAATGGGCAGGGAGCACAGTAGGCAACTAAAGTCAGCCTGGATGAGTAGGTCCAGTTGGTGTGTGCGACAGGGTTTTGATCCAGTGTGTGCGACTGGGTTTTGATCCCATGGTCACTGACATAGTTGAGGTGCTCAATTTCCTGGCTTCTTTATCGTACCAGCAACACCTTCACGTCAGCTATTCAGCAGGTCATGTGCTGGTAGACGGCTCACCTATTAAGCAACATCCATTTGAATGTTGTCTGCTTCAGGGGGTGAGGGGTAGGTTATCCCTCCCTCCGGAGCCCTTTGAGATGTCAATCAGGTACTTCACCTAAGGGGTCTTGTCACTGAAAAGTTTTTTGTCAAGGAAGGAGCTCTCTCCAAAGTTGGTTATGCTCGGTCTCTAGTAGACAGGTGTTCGACGTCCGGGCTCTGGATATTACAGGCAGGACTATCTCCCCCTCCAGAGTATCCTTCATGATCAGCATGGGACGAAATGCCACGCTGGAGTTATTTCTTATTTGGCCTTTCTGAATGTTCGAAAACTGTGCATGGTGCGGTGTCTCAAGGCGTATGAAGAGATGTTGGAGGAATTCTGACTGCCAGGAGAATGACAACTTTACATTGCCATTCAGAAGCCACATAAGGCGGTCTCCTCCCCTACTATAGTTCGGTGGATAACACAAGAATCGAGCATTGAATTGAAAATCTTTGGGGTACATTCAGCCCGTTCAGAGATGGCTTCAAAGTCCTTCAGTCTGGGCGCATATTTGGAGGATATTATGAAAGCGGCAGACTGGTCATGGGATTCTACCTTTAAGAGGTTTTATATCAAGCCCGTGTTGGACATGGCTCAGTTGGTGGATAAGCTTTGCCTATGCATACCCTCGCCTCCGGTCTAGACATAGAATGTAAAATGTACTAGCTATCATAACGGAAAGTTTCTATTCTATTAAGGACTCGGAGGCAAGAATTACCCTACCCTGGGATTATGATCCGACTTCCAGCAACTAGTAAATAATATTGGTTTAATTTGTCCTCGATAATGTGCATAATTGGGTCCTCATGTTTGGATTTTGTTGTTACTGGATGCAATTATTGCATACAATATCTCATTTGCTATTTTTTTAGAGTTTTGTTCCCAGCGTTTGAGAGACTTTTGGGATGCCTGCTCATGGTTCTATTTGAGGGACAGAGCCCAATAAGCAGGAGGTTTGATTCCAGGATGTGAGCTTGGCTCGAATGATTAAAGATATCGTGAGCACATAAGTGAAGGACTCAGTTGGAGCATGGGGAGTCCTGATTGGCTGTTTGGACTCATTTGCGATTGGTTGCTGAACTGTTGTGAATTGTCATGGTATTCCCAAGGTCTCTTGGAAATAATTGTTTTTTCTAGGTTATATAAAACGGCTGCTATTATAATTAAAAGAAGAGAGCATGCACAGTCCTTGCCTTCGAGTCCTACAGAGAATTGAAACTTTTCGTCATGATAGCTAGGACATTTTATATTGATATTCGCTCAAGGGATTAAAGTGCTCAATCTTTGAAAAGTTTACTTTGACGACCCCCAACAACGTATGAACTAATTTTAGCAATTCCCACCTTCCATATCAAAGAGGGCTACATTTATAATTAACATAGCAGTGAATTCATCTACTTTCATAATTACAAAACATTCAAAATTTAAAAATGCTGTGACAGACTCCCGAGCAATTGGCCGTTGACTGTGGTGAATAATTCCCACTGGTGCCTTGCTTGAAACTGGGTCATTTGAAATCAGAGTAAATAAGTCAAACTGGATAGTTAAATTCAGATAAATAGTTGCCAAACCTGATGGATTGTACAAATGTGTTGAGGGGATTTATTCATCAACGTTGAGATTAGGAAGGTGCTCTTTTTTAAAAACCTCATGGTTAAAACTTTGTGGGGAAATAGATTGCTTTAAATGGTAACTATTAAAGGAGTGGTTTGATGGATAACGTAGGCCAATGAGAAGCCCAAGAAACAAGTTTCAGATGACACGAAAGATAATGAATGCGGCCCTTTATCATTTGAAGATTTAAAACTAATGCTGAAGGAAATAAGAGACAACTGAAAGTACGAATCTACTTGCCTTTGGTTAATCAGATGAGGAAAAAAAAATCTTGACTCAATCTGTAAACTAGCATCCGATTTTCTATTCACAAGTAGGCGTTACAGGCAGAGTAAAATGTCAACAGGTGATCCACATGAAGGTGGTTTTCAGTAAACTCTGAAAACGTTTATTTTTGTTTTGCTTTTTCGCCTTATCTGGAGTAGAAGAGCAGTAAGCAAAAGCTTTGGCATGTGTCATTTCTGTCAATGAATGCCTAAAAACCTTGTCTGCGAGCCACAACTCTACAAAAAAAATAGGCATCCCCAGCGAGGTGTACTCAAATACATAGTTGCTCAATTCTAGTTGGAAAGTGTGATCGATAGGATTCCAAGCAATCTTGACGGCCGTACGGGACATCATATTCCTAGAAATATTGTTTCACAAATGGAACAACCCACAAAACCCTCCTTGATATTAAAAATCCAGGCAATCTGAACTGAGCAAAATGGTCTAGCTAGGTTATTGCACGTGTGAGCTGTCCAAAGAGTCACTGATACACAATCTAAACTTTTTGAGATTGCACATGGACCACCATTTCTGGTGAGACAATATTTCAATTCAAACCTAGTTGGTTTCTCTGCAGATTTAGGGGCACTTTTTGTAAAAATGTAAATGATAATCTAATCACGCAGCACAGCAAGTCACCTTGCTGTGCTGTGGGATAGGGAAAGGGCGGGAACTAGCAATATCCAAAATTATGGGCCGCATTCCAGTCTTTTCCCTGCGCTGGCACACAATATGCTACCTAGTGCCAACGCACACACCCTTGCACCAAGCGTTGTAAGCATGACTGTTTTTGCGCAGGAAAAGACACCTTCCTGCACAAAACAATCCTGAGGCACTTTCCTCTTTCCAAGTGTTTCCGTAGCACACACAGAAAGAGGAAGTAAGAAGATAAATAAAGATATTTCTCCTCGTTGAGCCTCACCTGGGGGAGACGCAGCATTTTGATGCATTCCCTACTCTACCAGTAATGGTCAATCTGGGAATGCATCAAAATCCATGGGTGAATGGGTGGGAACACCCATGCTCCACCGATAGAACGCCTGCCTGGGGCAGAGTACGCAATGCAGCGATTTGCAGAGCATTACTCTAGATTTATCAAGCCACGCAAGGCCACACAATGTGCCTTGCGTGGTTTCATAGATCTACCTTAAGAGATGCGTCACTCTTGCACCCCATTGCAGTTCTTTGATAAATTTGGCCCTTAGTCCTCAGCAGCCCACCTTGTGTAGCCATGTTACTGGGCTATTACGTCTCATTCCCATAGGCCTCCAAGTCTCTCTATTCTCTTTCATTATCTTCGTCATAAGTTTGAGCCAGCAATAAGGATCAAATCAAAGGCCTTAAGATAACCCACGTCAGGTCCTGGAGAAAAACCATGACCTCTTTAGGGTTGTGAAAACTTGAAAGAGACAGCACTGAATATCAGATTTCCCATGCCTGCCCTAACCCACATGTTCCCCTTGATCCTCTGGTTCTCTCGTTTCCACATTAGCCCCTTCGCTGGGGGGGTTATTCCCCCACTGTGCTGGGGGGAGGAGGCGCGCACAGCGCCCCCATGCTCATGACGAGCTGAGCTCGTCATGAGCTACGGCGCTCCGGTGCTCATGACGAGCTGAACTCGTCACAGGTGCATTAGCTCCAGTGGAACGCTCAGCACAGTGGGGGAATTCTCCCCGCACTTGAGCGTTCCACGCGCCATGGCTCATGACGAGCTCAGCTCGTCATGAGCGTCGAAGGTGTTAATGTATATGATACATATGTTGTGAAGCGCTCAGATACCCTTTGGTCCAGCCAGCGCTATACAAAACTTCTAAAATAAAATAAATTCCATCTGATATAGTTGAGAACTATTTGCCTAATTTTGGATAGCAAAATGTAGTTCTTTGCAACTGTCACGTGCCAAGGGCATTGACCCACAGGAAAAACTCTTTACCAGTGACCCTTAATCCATGACTGTAGATTCCACCAGCACACCAAGTGACACCCTAGATGCAACAGATTTCCAGGGATAACTCCCAGTAACAGGAAATATAATAATGTGGCGTACCTGTAGTCCCATCTCGTTCAATGCCACCCTGGCCACAGGAACCATTGCTAGAACAAGAAAAAAAGACAGCCGGCAAAATGTAACAAGCTCAAATGTATTGCACTCAGCTCATTTAGCTAACTCACTGCAAAACAATCACATAACAGAAGTGTAACAACTCTGTCATGGATGTCCAAAGGCTTCAATAGAGTGATTCATCTCAGGGCATCTGTTGTCCAATCAGGGAGGGGGGGGGGGGGGAGAAGAGGAATGGGTCGACATAAACTTAAGACAGAAAGCCTTTCATTAGAGAATTTATGGAAGAAATCTAATCAGTCAAAGGGCAAACTAGGACTAAACCTCACACCATGATCTACAAATCTATCAGAAGGCAAAGATTGTACTACTTACATATGATCTCCAACTCAAAATAAACACACAGAGCAACATAGCGCTCTATGAGAAATATGCAACTAAGGAGTGATACCTCATCTACAAGCTTTCTGAGACATCAGACCTCTTGTCAGAAATGCCAAAATTTCAGACCAATATATCAGATTATAAGAGGTCTAGCTACATCTTTTTCAAACAATTTACTACCTCCTAATTTAAATAACTTGGTGAAGATCAACATCCCACATCAGACTCTTGCCCATCCTCAGATTGCAATTACATCATACTCAGCACAAAGCCCCCTACCGTAGCAAGACGCATCATGGACAATTCTCTAACCTAGGGCAACTTCCCCAATGACCCCCAAGACCTCATTTACTAGGTAGACCATTGAAGAAGAACCATGACGCAACAGACCAAGTCAGCCTATAACCGAAGTTCTTTCAATCGATCTTAGGAAAAGAGAAAAGCTGCTTTCATTCATATATCCATTATCTGGAAAGATAACTATCTACTGTAGGACCACCAAACTGGACTCTACCCTTGCAGAGCTTGTCTTACTGTCATGGGACCAGCTTTTGCTAAGGTTCCACTACCATGGCAACATTAAGGAATCCAATGTGGAAAACTGTTATTAATTTGCCTTGGCTTTTGCAAGTACTGAACAAAAATCTTCCAGGCTGCCGGGGCTTCATGGTTAAATGTTTATCTAGGAATTTACCTTTTCATATAGGTGTTGCAGAAAGGAAGAAAGGTGCTTTTTTTTTAAAGAAACAGGTTTCAGTTAAATAAGGTCTACAATGTTAAGGGTAAATTTGGGCTGGTGTGTGAAGGGTATAATGTCATTTGTGACCGCTAAAGAGACAATGCTTAGGTTTGATAAATACTGCTTATAGCATAGTACATCATGCACTGTCCACTATTGCTTAGCGAAACATCAGCATCCGTCAGTCTTAAACCATGAGGCTTTAATCTTATTCAAACCTGCTAGTAAATCTCATGTGAGCAGTTATGGCATGGCTTTGGGCCTGGGAAAATATCTTCGGGACCCATCATGTGTTTTACTGGTATTACAGTGCACATTTTAAAGTGTTATGGAGATTATTTGTTACATTATTCGTAAATGTATTTTTGGCGGACTATGCCTTTAAAACTAATAATAATTTAAATATTTTGACCAACGCTCTGGAAGAGGAGAAACACTGTAAACCCTGATCTCCATCTTGAACAAATTGAAACCTATAGTATAAAGCTGCTATTGCGGAATTGTGTTATTTCCTGGCATTGTGCTTAACACAACCCTGGCCCCATCATAATGGTGGTATGGAATGAGACGTCTGCCTGGGCATGAAAAGCACACACTATCCACGTGAGGTATTGATACATGTGAAAATTGATGAAAATTATACATTAATGTTTGAGAAGCAAACATTCACTTACTAAATGTTACAATTTAATATTTGAGGAAAATACTTTGTTTCATTAAACTGCACCTTTAGTAGAGGGAATTTAGTTTTTCCATAATGAAAATCTTGTATTTAACAACAACAAAGTGCACATATTTACATAATAAGATAAGCTGATGTTTGGGGGCAGGCAAGGAATATGAGAAGCATTGGCTCTCCTTAGACCGTGCAGTACCCTGGGTCAGCCCTGCGAAGCGTCCCCTTTCTGAAGAAGTTAAACAGCCCCACAGTCTTTATTCCTACCCTCTCACAAGTGCTACAATGGATGTATGGGACAGAGTGAGACTTCGCGGGGACTTATCCTCCTGCCTTCCCCATAATCGCCGATTGTGGGAAAGGCGGTCTTTACACCAGGCATGGATTTTACGTGGCATTCCGCCAGTGGCAGAAGGCGGGATGCTATGAGGTGGGACACATGTTTGATTCGATGAGGAGGTCCTGATCTCCTTCTCTCAGCTCTGTACAGACTATGCCTTATTCGAAACTGAGGGGATGCACCATTTCCAGGTCCACCACTGGTTGCTACACTAGTCTATCGTCCAGGGGTTAAAAGATCACACCTTTTAAGAAGTAGTTGGTGACCAACACATCAGATAAATGCCTAAATCAATTTATATGGTATCCTACGCCAGTCTCCAAAATCAACTAAAACAGTAGGACAGAGAAAGTGGGAACGAGTTTTAGAAAGACTACTGTCAGAGAGAGAAAGGGAGGAGGTGTTCCATAGGGCATGCCATACAGTCCACAACGTAGCCAGTGTTCAGACAGCTACTAAGATAGCTACGTACTGGTATCTTAAACCAGTGCGTCTCCATTTGGGTAACCCAACCTGCAGCGCTGATTGCTGGCAGGGTTGTAGCTCACCAGGAACATTGCTATATTTACTACAGTATTGCCCTAAGATTACACAATGGGATGCAATTCTCAAGGGTATGGATGCGCACTTAAACACACACCTACCAAGATTTCCTGCCTACACGGTCGTGCGCTCGAGTGTCGCTATGCTCTGTACCATGCGGTTTTCTCTTTGAAATACTAATAAAGAAGATTTGAACCATAATACTACAAGGTTACACCATTCGGAAACAGGAATATTGCCAATGATGACCAGAGATCAGAAGAGCAAAATATGTGACCATACTTAAAGGTCTGGGACAAAATAAGGGCTTCTGGTAGAGATCTGCAGATTATTTCAGTTGGCAATATCTGTGGAAAGGCTCTCTTCAGAAGAGAATGGCCAAGAAAAACTTTAGACCCCAAAGGGGTGGAGGCAATGAAAGATAGCTGAAACCGGTTTGATAATGGGTTCAGTGTACCAGTTATGCTCCTCTAAAGATAGTGATGGGCAGCTCTAAGGCAAGGACAACCCAGATCTGTGACTGGGGGTGAGTGTCTGAAAAGTTTCAGCGCTCCGTCCATCTCCTTGTGTTTGCTAAGGCATGGAACATGGTAGCAGGGAGTATTCCATTACCAAAAAAACAATAATAATAATAAGAACAGAGTTTTAAAACAGTACTAAATAATATAGCTGCTACAACTTAACAGACGTTACCCCCAAATTGATTTTTTGGAACTCTAATTGATGAAAGGATGAATTACAAAGGCAGGAATTTCATCCCAAGACCAGCAAAATCGGTTTGTGAATCTTACATATAGATTTCAGCGAGTAATCCAGAGTCAGATTCTGCACTCGGATGTTTGCTGGATAGATGACCCAAACTAGCAAGATACAGTGCACTACAGCTGGAAAAAGAATGGATCACAGTTGTGATAATCAAAGCATCCCAAGACAGAGTGAAAGTGTTAGAAAATAGTCCAGAGCAAATTTAGCAGATCAAACTGAGGCATGACAGCTGCAGTCAGAGCTGCTGGTGGTGGGTCATCAAGACCACACTAATGGCAGGGGCAGGTAGAATATAACTAAAGATAATTTTAAGCAGTCTCAAATCAAGGCATCAACCTCCATCAAACACAGCAGGGCCGTCGTCATCAACTGTATTGTACATCTTGGAGTCAATGACTGGGATGGTGTCTGATATTAGATAGATGGCAATATGCACACAGTGGCTGAACAGTGGAATACACGGTAGTGCAAGTAACATGAGGTAGAGTGAGGAGGACTAAACCGGACTCACTTAAGTCTGCATGTCATACAAGAAGGCATGCCCCAGGCAATACCTGCCAAGACAGAGCATTCTGACATTCCAATGTTAGGATCTGTGGTTTTGAGCAACAACTAGTCAAGTAGACTACAAGTCTAAGATATATAGGGTGCACACTACTGTCTCCGGGTCCTGCTCCACAGCCTGCCAGGGCTTAATCCCAGGTACACAATGTTTAGCTAACCCACAGCTGCCAACTCACCTTTCTCAAGACCTTCAGCTTAAAATTAGGTTGGCGATGTGATGCGATGTAAAATTCAGAGAGGCATTGCTGAGAAGAGACAATTGAGAATGCTCTTATATGGGTAAACTGATTTTTTGCAATATGATTAAAAGTAATAGCTACTAGAAAAGCGTGTTCTTGTGCGAGAGAGACCTGCAAGTGGCTTGAACATTTACTTTAAACTAAAAAAGGTAGATCCTAAGCTCTAATGCATTTTAATTAAAACGAATGAGAAGTCCTCTGTAGCTCTGAGAGGAATGCTACAACAAAGGCTCTTTGTGCTAGGGTGGTTGTAAGTACATGAAATTGCAGTTTTTCATCTCCTTATATCAACAAAAGCTTCCAGAAATGTAAGGAACAGGTTTTTAATTTGCATGCTATATGCTTACCTTTCATAACCAAGCCGACGTGAAAAGCAAACTGGTACATAGTTACGCCTGTAGATATTCTCCAATGGAGCTAGGACATTTCATGTTACAGCACACTCACATGAGGTAGTTCCATGATGGTGTGCAATATTCGGAAAACGTTCCGGTGACAGCATAGTTAACTGTCCAATAGGAGTACTGTAACAGTGGAGTTTGACAATATGATTTTTTTTAGTTTGTAGAGCAATACTGAACCACTGTTCTAGCGGAAATCAGACACTACACAAGAGTAGACCATGTCCAATGCTGAACTAAAGATACTATTGCAAAACTAAAATAACACTGACCAATCCAGATTCAACTGCGGGGTAACCAACCAGTGAGGATGAAACCAACGTCAGCACAGTTACGAGTGGGACTTCAATTATATGTATTTCTTTATTTTTAAAACCAATATAATATAATATATCATATAAGTTACATTATATATAACATACACTACGATCCAACATCATAAATGGTGTGACTGGATATAGCTCACGTCAGCCCTTTCAAGACAGCCCTTTAATTAAGAACAGAAAAAATGTTAGAACCCTACTGCCCAAGTTTTAATTAAGCAGAATGCGGGAGTTGCCTCTTCCTGCCCTACAGTGCAGAGTGGGACTTGGGACGTGGAAAAAGCAACTAACTGAACACAAACTAAAATGCACAACCACTTTACCACTAATGTGGTAGTTTTATCTTGACCACACCATTGTCATTTAATTAGACATTTTGTTTCCCCGTGGCATAATGGTTGAAACTCCCATAACAAGCTGTAAACTTGGTTTCTCAACCCACTGGATTTTTATATCCTAACAATTGACAAAAAGCTGCTGACGCACTGTCAGGGGGGGGTTTCTACCAGGTTTAAGAGCACAGATCAAGCATTGGTCTTGAACCATCTGATCATGAAGTACAAATCATATGGAAAACTGTCAAGGTTTTCTGACATATTCAACAGAGGTAAGCTTTCAACAAATTAAAAGCATATGGAAGAAGGTCGCACCTGCCACTCGTATTGAAACACTATATGCAAGCATCCCAGCCCAAGACAGGTAAATGGATCCAAAGGAAAATAAAGAGAAACTTTCAAGACGGCAAAGGTGTCCAACAGGGATGCCTGTTGGCACAGCAATAGCCCAAAATTCTACCAACAGTCTCAGGCGATGTATCAAGTGCAGGTAAAGAACAAATGTTGATACAGCCTTATGGTGATGATACTGACCCTTTAGAAAATACTCCCAAGGTACTGAAGGAATCAGTGGATGCTGTTGCACTATACTGTAACAAACTAAATAACCATAAACTACTGCAAATAAAAGATTACGACACATTAGGGAATCCCAAACAAAAAAGTCTGTTCCGATTTCATATGAAAGTTTATGTACTCCATTTACACATCTAGTTCCCCCCACCCCCGCTTGTCACACCAAACGGACTCCAGTTTTAGTGGGAAAATAGGCAGCAAATTGAATCATGAGATTAGCCCCAGCTATAAATAAAGCTGCCTCAATCCTATATGTCCCAGAAGTTTTCCAACCAAAGATGGAATCAATCACACATTATGGGGAAGTCCCTGACCCTCAACCTGTGACCACCACAAGGTGTGCTGTGAGAGGAAGCGGGACCAATCCCTCAACAATACAGCTAAGGCCAACCGTGCTATACGGGATCTCGGGCACGAAGTGTACAAGAGTGTGTGGCTCTACATCTCTAAATACAGCTCAATCTCAGAACACCTGATCGAAACCTGCTACTACCTTCTAAAAGCACAAGGCACCAAAAGAACCTTTTTTTGCAAAAGAATCGGAGAAACTCGCGCTTCAGAAGTATACTGCAAGCCAAGATAAAAAAAGCTTAACAAATGTCTTCACAGAGAAGATTCTGAATTTAGCCTCCCGGAAGAGATCAAGAAAGTCATGGCATTGAAAGCTACAAAACATATGTGGTCCTTCATGGCAAAATGTTTGATACAAGGAGGTTATACATATATAGCCACTTTCTAACATTTGGAGATGAGATGACCCTTTACCCTTGCCAGAGTAGACCTGCTTCTACGGAACAACCATGCCAAAAACAAACAAGCCCTTCACACCGATTCATGCCCCTGTCCTACAAGGAAACAGAAGATATCTACCACTTCTTTGTACACGTTAGACACATTAATTTTACAACACCGAGCATCAAACGTGTCCGCCATTGCATCTAAAAACAGACTAAAGAGTTGCCTCTCTGAAGGAAGATCAAGACACTGGAGCGCTGACAAAAGTAGAATTCCTTCGACTAAAAGTGATAAGAGAAAAAGACAAATGGTTGCCACAAAGTCAAAAAAATGTTGAGGTCACACAGTCTACATCACATCAAAGATCAAGGAAACAACGTTGAATTCCTTAGTTCTGGCTGCTGCAAACTCTACAGTACCAAGAACGCGGGAAAACAACTGACACCAGACAAACAGAACTCAGATTAGAAAAATAAGGACTAGTAAAACTAAATACAGTTGATAAATAAAAAAGAGGCTGTTTGAGCAAGTTATGAAGTTTTAAAAGGGTCCTCATGTTTTGTCCTTCCCCCACCCTTTTTCTTTTACATCCTGATGTCCTTACTTTCCTCGGTGTTATATTTATGCAATTAAAAAACATTGCATGTGTGAAGGCAAAACAAAAGCAGAAAATATTTGAGAATCCCCATCTGATGCTTCTTCCGTTTTTTTTTTTTTTTATCTCGTTTTGTATGACGAGTCGTTTTTTAAATACATTGGTTGTAAAAGCAACAAAAAAAGCCCACACAACCAACCTGTTTGTAAGACGCATATGAGGGCCTACTCAAGAGCCAGAAGCGGAAAAATGCACATTTTGGATACTTGGATGGAAGAGCAACCCAGGAAAAGTCCTAGTACCTAAAGTCGTATTTTTTTTTTTAATTAAGAGTAAAAAAAAAACGTGTGGACTTAAATCATTAAAGGAAGTGTCTGCTGTAAGACTTACAATTATGAATACAGTATGCGACTCTTGCGCACAGAGGGCAATACCAGGACTAGCCGCGAGTGTGTGCGGGCCACGGCGTGTTTTTCACTACAAATGCTGAATATGCAGAACAATCCCTTGTGGAAACAGATCTAAACAGTAATTGGAGTTGGACACGTGCCTCGTGTGCAGTGTTGGCAGAGCAATCTTCATCTTCAAGCCCGTGCTCTTGACAAGACTACGGCACGTCAAGATTGGGAAGGGCACCCCACCCCGTTCTGCGAGCAAGGTTTTTTTAAACGAGTTGCAGGAGTATATGCACGTTCTCTTCAACATAAAATACTGAGAAAAAAAATAGCGGTAAGAAGACGATAGGCACCACTTGCACTGCCTGCTCATAGGAAGCAAATACCAGGGCAATTCAAAGGAGGGACGAGTAATAGCCGTAGTACTTTGATTGACCTGCACAAAATGACAGCTCAACCACCACCTCATAAAATGATGGCAAAGAGATGTAGAATTTAAACAGTCGACCATGGAGACAGAGTAAATCGTCGACACCGATTATTTTAAACCTGCGATTTGTGAGTCAGCCAGGAGCCCGCCGCGGTACCGGTCTAGATCCTGCGCAGAAACGAACACGGTTTCTCAGGCAGATCACCTCCCGGCGGACTGGTAGATTAGCCCACAATGAGGCTGGTCCTGGAAAGGGGACCGCTGCAGAGCACTCTGTGCAGCGGGTGGAGATTTCCGCAGGAGCCCGACATAAATCAAGGACGAGTTCATATTCGGATGAGTGGGACATCTGAAACAGGACCCACCCGGCTGCCTCGGACAAGTAATACGGCAGTATCACGCCTACCTGGAGCAGCACAATCTTCCCAGATTCAGAGTAGGGGTGAGGAAGAGAGGTCCAATTATCGGACGGAAGGGAGCACCTACACTTTCCGAGCTTGAAGTCACTTTACCCAGCCCAACATTAGCAGAGTTTACGTTCCCCAGTTTTCAGGTCACAATATAACTGTCACAGGAACAAGCACTTGTTTATCACAATCAGTCCTGTCTGGAACTCGTAGCAAATGTCCCAAGTTAACCCATTAGATCCTCCCTCCTCATAATAACAATTTGCAAAAAGTTGCATCCCTGTGACATGGAGCCATAGGGCAATCCTGCTTAATTTATACTCCATAATGTGGGACCATCATAAACTACCACTTTCCAGCAGTGAAGCAACACAACAGCCAAACTAGATAAGCTACAAACATCATTCATACGTTACCATGCATGCCATTAACTAAAGTACCAGGAAATGATTTAGGTTTTGCGCAGCTGGGCGACCCTGCGTCCTGACCACAAACCGGCTACTGCTAAAAGCCACTCCGGACCACCAACCCACAGCGCTGCAGCCGTATCCAGACCCGCCGCACAGATGAAGAAACAAGCTCACCCTCTCCATCATAAATCACAGGTAGCAGGCCTCCGATGGAAACAACTTGGGGACTTCTGCTGTCCGATCAGTTTCTGCACAGCGAGCCCTCCCTCCTAACTTTGAGACGGCTTCTCCTTCGTCACTTGCATTTCAAGGCTGCAAAGATCCGTGCAGTGAGATGCACCGTGTTCCCCTCATTGAAGAAGGTAGGTCTCTTGCAGTTATGCAGAGTGGTTGACTCGCCGGCTTCGTGCATGTACTGTATGTACGTGGGGGCGGGGACTGAGGGTGCTGTGTCTGCTAGTCGCCCTGCTTCAGACTGGGGGGAGGGGTGGCTAGACTGCGATCCACTTTCTTCCTGGTATTTATAGTCTGTCTGGTAGGGAGGGGAGGGCGGAGCTTACTCGGAGCGTCTCTCGGGGAGATCATGGCTGCGGGGTCAATCGGGGGTCAGCTGTCTCGGCGGAGTCGCTCATTGGCCCATGTCGTCGTCATTGAAGAAGCCAGAGGAATCCCGTTCAGTCATAGGAGAAGAAAGAGGACAGACAGACGCACATTAGCCTTTCAAGAATCGCGAACTCGTATTAAATAGACCGTACACTAAGGCGGACATCTTTGAATATGCGAGGATTACCTGAGGGATATCTGAAAGACACTTGGAAATTGCAAAAAGTTCAAAATGATAAGCAAAACAGATAGCAATTTAGCGGTTCAAGTATTTAGTTTATTTTTGACGTTCTAAAAACCTATTTTGAAATCTTAATGTTACATATTTACTAAGAACCTTGCTAATAGGCTGTCATTTGTAGTATCTAGTGAGTTGAGATGACAGGATCCTTTTGGTTCCTGAATGACTTGTCAGTGACGCAAGTGTGGGGGTCATAGAATTCATAATGTCGAATGTTCACTTAAAGGTTTGTGGTATCTCCCTCTTCCGCCTCCCCCCGGCGGCTCTGCGTGTGATGGTGCTGCTCGCGGTGACATCACTTAGAATGTCACCGCGACCAGCGTTCCAAGGCGAGCGCCGGGGACACCCTGAGGCGACAGCAGCGAGAGAGGCTGTGGCTGAGGTCACGGAGTATATTATCTTCAAATAAACACTTACGTTTGTTCACCGCCTTGAGTCATCACTGGTGTTTTGTTGAACTTCACACTGGCGACGAGGGTTAAAGCCTCTCGTGACCTCAACACGCCCAGAAGCCGTCTGAAGAAAAAAGGAAGAAACACAGCTGAACTTTTAAAACCCGGCAGGCTGGCTGAGAATGGCATCGGGTTGCGGCGCTACTGACTGTAGCATCGAGTGCTGAATGAAGCTACAAGCAGCTGAAGTGGCCGGGGAAGAACGCGTGAAGTCTCCTTCTTACTGGAGGTGAGGTACGCCTATTTACTGACCCTGCGCGCTGCCCTTAGACCCCCGCCCACGTTGTGACTGTGGCGAGCCTCAAGAGGGAAGCGACCTTCCTACTTTGTCAGAGCTGCCAGCGGCATAATTAAGGCACCGCCAGATGAGGGACTGTACGTGAAAGCCAGTGCTCCATCAAAGACTTTCACCGCGCGCCCCTTCTGAATTCATCTTTCACAGCAACAGAGCAGCGCTGTGTGTTGACGCATCTCAGGTGTTGTGAGCCTGATTCCGCTGGGTGTACCCTCCCTCCTCACACACCCCTGCGGAAGTGACACGTGTCTCTTTGCACCTCTAAGCAGCGTGTGAAGAGAGTATTAGCACATTACTCCTTGCCGCATTTTGACGAGGTAGCAGAGCAGTTTGGCTGATAAAAGGAGTGAACTTGCCAGCGCTGCGTGGTAATAAGGAGCGCGACGTAGGAGGTGAAAAGAGATTAGGAGCACAGCGGGACAGAGCCTCCGACCCACGCCATACTTGTAAATGACTGGATGTTTATGTGACAGCGCGGCGTGGGAAGTGGAAAAGCATTGGGGAGAACAATTTGGTGCAGTGGCACGTTTTGGAGTACTACAGTGGAACAACTTCGAATGTGCACGGGCCTCGTGCTGAATAGTACTCATCTTATGCGCTTAATAAGTCCAACCCTGTGTTTCCCATCTTCATCCCTGTATGGGTAAAGTCAGGCCACACTAATTTTGGGTACAGCGTAGTGGTGTGCATCACAGGAAACTGACAGTATAACCAGCGCTATTCCTTGGTTAAGACTTCTGCAACTCTCCCCAAGGGAATAAAGGCTGTCTCCTTCACTCTCATCATTAAGTATTGTGCAAGTTTTCTCCTCACCGTTCACTCCTGCTTCTTTGCCACTGTGGGAATTTGAAGTATTGTATGTGTACTTATCATAGTGGATGCTACTTGCTGTATTATAAGTGTCATAGTATCGGTTGTGGGTGCGGTTCTCAATAGGCAGTTTAATACACGGTGGAAAGGTACATATTTGAGGGGAAAAATTTTCTTTCTGCTTATTGTACATTTAACATGCAAAGTGTGACTCCTCCACCCTTCTTCCTGACCAACCCAGGGGACCCCACCATCTTGTGGAAGAAATGGAAAAAAGTGTTCTTAAATTATGCTACGGTATGTGGGCCAAACTTAGGTCTAGAAAGAAAGGTTGCATTACTGGCCTATTATTTGGGCGCAGAAGGAGAGGAAGTCCTAGACCATCTCCCGGATTTAGGGGCACAGGAGGCAAGAGGTCTGAATGAATTTGAAGTTAGTCTTAAGAAGTTAGATTTGCACTACCTCCCCAAGACCAGCACTATTATGGAGAGGTACCATTTTGGTAAGAGGGCACAAAAAGAGGGGGAGTCTATAGAGGATTTTGTGTCTGAGTTGAGGAAGTTAGCTGCCACGTGCAAGTTTGGGGGAGCAAGCGAGGAGAGGATTAGGGACCAGTTTGTCTTGACCTGCAGGATGGAGCGAGTGCGTGAGGAACTATGGCTTAAAGATGACCCGCCTTTGAGGGAGGTTCTTATCATAGCCAAGCAGGTAGAGCACATGTTACAGTGCGTCAAGGAGATTAAGCAAGATGCAGGGGAGAAGAAGAATGATGAAAGGACCAATGTCAGTGAGATAGTGACCGAATGCGAGACTGTGTCTGTTGTTAAAGGTCAGAAGGCAGTGAGCAAGGAGCAGAAGGAAAGCAGACCAGGAGGGTCATACAAAGGTACCTGTTACAGGTGTGGGAAACAAGGGCACCTAGCCAACGACAAGGAGTGTCCCGCCCTCAGGTTCACGTGTAACAAGTGTGGTAAGAAAGGCCATTTTAAGCAATACTGCAAGAGTGGGCAGGGGGCCAGTAGGCAGAGTAGAGACAGAACAAATGTGGTGAGCGACAAATTTGTTGTGCAAATACAAGAGTTGAAGGCGCCAGGTCCCAGAAACCCCTTGTGTATAGAAGTTACAGCACAGGTAGAAGAGGAACAAGTTGAAAGTCCCAAAGACACTATAAAAGTTGGGAATGTTGAGATAGACGCATTGTTTGACTCTTGTTCTCGAATAACTATCATTAATGCTAATGAGTTCTCACGTGTGTCTAAAGGCAAAATAATCTTGAGGAGGTTAGACCTGAGACCAGGAGGGTATGCGGGGCGCCCCATCTCCATGAAAGGGTACTTCCTGAGCAAGATCGAGTACAGAAACAGGTCTACTGTCTCCAAGGTATATGTGTCCACTGTAGGAGATAACATTTTGGGGTGGCGTGCACAAAAGGGGTTAGGGGTGTACCTCAATCCCAACAGTAATCCCCAAATTTTGATACAGGAGATACAGGAGGGTGAGGCTAACTTCACTAGAGAATTTAAAGAAGTATTTAGAGAAGGGCTTGGGTGTTTGAAGAACTACTGCCACAAAATCAAATTGAAGAAGGATGCCAAGCCCGTCGTAGCAAAAGTCAGAAGACTCCCCATAGCCATTCAGGAGGAGGTCAGAACTGAGCTGGAAAAACTGTGCAAGGCAGGAGTTATCGAACCTGTGGAAGCGACCGAATGGTTGGCGCCCATCGTGGCAGCGAAGAAAAAGGATGGGTCAGTCCGGCTCTGCATTGATTTGAGGGCACTCAACAAAGAGGTCGTCGTTGACCGATACCCCTTGCCGAACATCACCCAAATGATGAGCATGCTTGAAGGTGCCAAGGTGTTTTCCACCCTCGATCTCACCTCGGCCTATTTCCAGATAAAACTTCACGAGGAGTCTCAAGAACTCACTGCTTTTGTGACACCCATGGGCGCTTACAAGTTCAAGAGGATGCCTTTCGGCCTAGTCTCGGCGGCTGCCGTCTTTCAAAGAATCATGGGCAACATCCTAAAGGGCATCCCGGGCGTCATGTGCTACCAGGATGACGTACTGGTGTTCGCAAAAAACCAAGTTGAGCATGATCAGAGACTTAGATGTGTACTGAAGAGGTTTTTGTCCCAGGGCCTTACCGTGAAGAAGGACAAGTGCGTTTTTAGCTGTGCCGAGTTGGATTTCCTGGGTCACAAGATTACAGCAGGAGGCATACGTCCTAAGGTCGAGCTCCAAGACACCATTGTGAATTTGTCACCACCCAAGAACAAAGACGAGATCAAATCATTCATGGGGATGCTGGAGTTCTATGGCAAGTTCATCAGAAACCTAGCCGGCAGGACTTACGCCATCAGGCTGTTACTGAAGAAAGAAAGCGAGTTCAAATGGAGCCAAGACTGCCAGAGCGAATTCGAGGATGTGAGGAGAGCTCTTGCGGAAGCCCCTAGTTTGAAGTCCTACATGCCCGGCCGGACAACGATCCTCACCACTGATGCAAGTGCAAAAGGGTTGGGAGCGGTTCTCACCCAGATAGGTGTGGAAGGAGAAGAAACGGTGGCTTTTGCCTCAAGGTCACTCCAAAAATCTGAGAACAACTACTCAGTCATTGAAAAAGAGGCATTGGCGGTATCATGGGCAGTAGGCAAATTCAGAGACTTCCTGTGGGGTACGCAGTTCACCCTCCGAACCGACCACAAACCGTTGGTAGAAGTGTTCAGCAAGAAGGGATTGGATGCCATCTCCAGTAGGATAAGGCGTTGGGTGGTCAGTCTCCAGGAGTACACATTCAATGTCGAGTATGTTCCAGGAACGCAAAACCTTGCAGCCGACTGCCTGTCCAGGCTTGTCAGTGAAGCAGAAGCAGGTGAACTGCGAGACAAAACGGATGAAGATGAAGAAGGACTCATGGTCGAGAATGTCTGCGCCATCCAGAAGGCGTTGGGTGAAGAATCGTGGAGAAAGGCACAAGAAGAGGACAAGACCATGGAAGAAGTTTGCAGAAGAGTGAGAGATGGATGGAAGCACGGGGACAAACGTGATGAAGACCTGCGGCCTTTCCAGGCTGTAAAGGACGAGTTAACCATTGTCGACGGATGCCTGTTCAGGGGAACAAGACTCATACCACCAGCTACTGTTAGAGACAACCTGGTCGAGATAGCTCACGAGGGACATTTAGGTATCACTAAGACCAAGCAAAGACTCAGGGAGAGCTATTGGTGGCCGAACATGGACCTGATCACGGAAAGGAAAATCAGGGGATGCATCCCGTGCTGCAATAGCGACAAGGTCTTGAAGCAACAGACACCACCCATGGTGTGTAGACCGCCCCCGTCAGGACCATGGGACGAATTGGCTTTAGACATCTTGGGCCCGATGTCTGGGGAACTGCGGACACCCTACATCTTGGTGCTCGTGGATCTGTATTCTCGGTGGCCGGAGATAAAACTCGTCAGCGAAGTCACGACTAAGACCGTCATCGGATTCTTGCAGGAGGTGTTTATCCGAGAGGGGCTCCCCAGCAACATCCTCACCGACAACGGAGTACAACTATGCTCAAAAGAGATGGAAGACTTCCTGGAAGAAAGAGGCATCAGGCACAAGAGATGCGCGTTATACCACCCAGAAACCAATGGCATGGTCGAACGCTTTAACAAAACCATCAAGGAGAGCATCCAGCTGGCCAAAGCAAGTGGTATAAGTTGGAAAGAAGAGTTGTGGAGGCGTCTGGAAGCATACAGGTTCACGCCGCATCAGACGACGGGTGTCACCCCGTTCGAATTGCTCCGCGCAAGGACACCCAACACTAAGCTTGCCCCGGGGTGGATGGAATGGCACAAGGGGTGGTCGGACCGAACCAAAGAAAAGGACAGTTTGAGGAAGCATGAACAAGCCATGAGGGTGCGGAAAGAAGGTTACGACCAACGAAAGGCCACACAGGAGGTTGGCTTCAAAGTTGGAGACAACATCAAAATCAGAGCCCCCACAGGGAAGGCAAGCTGGTCAGAGTACAGCAGTCCCACAAAAATCACAAAACTCTTCAAGAATGCAGTCAAAACCCAAGAAGGAAAGATATGGAACCTAGGGAGAGTTGTAAAGTACCACCCTCCAGTAGAGGCCCCAGAAGGTGAAAAAGGGGGGAAGAGTGGTCCAATAGTAGATAGGGGGTTCGCCAGCAGGAGGCCGTCTGGTGTCCCTCTCCCAGGTCACAGGCCCAACAGGAGAGTGATCAGACCTCCCAGGCATTTCGACCAATATGTAATGATGTAACTATTGTCATTCTGCCTAATGAAGGTCTTTCTCCATTTTGTTACCTGCAAAGTGTTCTATCTATGTTTTCTATTCCTGCAGGGAAGGGGGATGTGTGGTATCTCCCTCTTCCGCCTCCCCCCGGCGGCTCTGCGTGTGATGGTGCTGCTCGCGGTGACATCACTTAGAATGTCACCGCGACCAGCGTTCCAAGGCGAGCGCCGGGGACACCCTGAGGCGACAGCAGCGAGAGAGGCTGTGGCTGAGGTCACGGAGTATATTATCTTCAAATAAACACTTACGTTTGTTCACCGCCTTGAGTCATCACTGGTGTTTTGTTGAACTTCACAAGGTTATACACTTATGAATAAAGATGTGGTGCCTAGTGCTGTGTGTGGCGTGATCATTTACATGTACCTGGGCAGTGGTAGGACGCTACAACTGGCAATTAGAGGGATTACATAAACCGAGAGTGCTCTCTTGGTGAGTTTCCCATGGTCCAGTAAACTGCTTGTGTGTGCTACAATCAAAGTGTAAATTGAGGGTTACCGAATGTGCGCACAGGCACTTTAAGCCTAAGTAAGACACCTATTCCGCATGTCCATGGGTACTTAAACTGGGAAACGCAGATCTAATTTCTGCCTGAGGCTGCGCAGTGCTCCAAGGAGAGACCAATTCCCAACAGTCCCACACATCTACCAACACCCAGGCTTTGGAGTCCTAGAAGCAGGAACAAATAATGTTATAAACTGCGCAGAATGTTGTAAAGTCCTGAAACACGCTAAAGTACTCTCCGCACAAATCCACTACCATCAACCACCCAATCCCCAAGCATCTACTCAGGCTAAATCCCCAGAGGTACTCACAGCCAGTATGATTACCATTGGTGCATCTGAACTAAACCATGATCTGGGGGAGCTCTTAGCATCCTTCTTTCATAACCTGGAGTCTAAAATTGAAAGGACATTAGAGTTCACCCCAAAGCTGTTCAGATCGGTAGAAGAAGCTAGGCAATCGTCCCTGGGTAAAAAAACACAATTGATGGACAGAATGCAGAACAATGTCATACATTCACACCAGTACAGAGATCTGGGCCTAAATCCATCGTTTTTTTGCTCACCATGCCATTCCAGTTTGGACCGCCATATGCAAATCAGTCTTGACCCTGCCCCCAATGGTAACAGTCCAGCCCGAACTGCCAGGCCAGGTCCTCCCTGGACTGGAAACAAGCATCCTAGGACCGGTTATGGTCTTTCAGCCCTCATCAGCCAGGATAGCTTGACTCCAGTGGTATGGAGATCACGGGACCCACGTCTGAGCTGGGTCTGAACTGAGGTGGCAAAGTGAGCTAAAGAATGATGGTAGATTCAACCAAGATCTGTGACTGGGGGTGAGTGTCTGAAAAGTTTCAACGCTCCGTCCATCATCACCTTGTGTTTGCTTTGTTCGCCCTAAGTTGGCAGGGTGTGCCCAGACGTGCCCTTGCTCACTTTGCCACTGGATTCAAGCTAGTCTGCCTGATGAAGGGTGTTACCCAGAAACTGGTCCCAGGATGCTTGTTTCCGGTTCAGGGAAGACCTGGCTTGGCAGTTCGGTCTGGACTGTTCCCATGATGCACAGGGTCAAGACTGATTTGCATACAGCTGGGTTTGAACTGAGGTGGCGAAGTGACCTAAAGAATGATGATGGATTAAACCCAGATCTGTGACTGCGGGTGAGTGTCTGAAAAGTTTCAGCGCTCCGTCCATCATCTCCTTGTGTTGGCTTTGCTCGCCCTAAGTTGGCAGTGTATGCCCAGACGTGGGTCTCTTGCTCACTTCGCCACTGGATTCAAGCTAGCCTAGCTGATCAAGAGTGTTACTCAGAAACAGGTCCCAGGATGCTTGTGAGAAGTTGGCCTGATATATAATGTTCACTATTCTAGGGAACACTTTGTATCAGTCCAAACAACCCTTATTGATGTCTGGTTGTAAGTCAACCTGATAGACCAGCTATCCTAGTAGCATGGACACGTGCAGTCTTTAGGCTAAACTCTAGAGGGCGTGTTAAGCCAACTGTTTTACCATCACATTTACCCCTTGAACACCAAGTGAAAGGACACCACACAAGTTGTTATGAAAATAAACAGATATTTATTTATAACAAGACTACCCTGAACTCTTTATGAGTCAGGGAGCTAAGCACTCAACAAAACTCTTACGAAAATACTTTAAGTCGCACAATTTACACAAATGCCCGGGGGGCATGAAAAACCATATACTAAACAAGTGGAATGCGAATTACTAGCAGGTAAGTAACTATTCTCATAGGCTTTAGGATCGCTAGGACTGGACTACTGAACCTTTAGATTACGAGCAGGAGGCCTAGGGACTTCGTGTGCAGAGTGGGAACTCTCACGCGTAAGGCGGGAAAAAATCTATGGAGGCTAGTAAAAGCAAAGTTAGTGTTCTCGGGCGAACCCGACTAAGTAGAGCTGAAACGACAATGGATCCTGACACTTAGATAGTAAGACTATGCTGGAGCACCGAAATGCTCAGGTTACCTAGCCCAGGGGCTGCGGCTGCATAGGGCTGAAAAGACGTCGGAGATCCTCGTTGCAGTCTATGGAGCCTGAAGAAAGAAGTTGCTGGCAGGCGACCAGTGAAGAAGTTCGTGGTGATCCAAGCCTGGATCAGTGAAGATGGATACCTGTAAGCAGAGGGTACCAAGTTCTGAATCACTAGCCAGTGATTAGATGGGCACCAGGATGGCACCGGGCAAAGTCACCTCGACCAGGTGAGTGGGCGACGCTGGGCTCTGCAGTCTCTCGGACCAGGAGGCGTTGTCGGCGACCAGGATGGAGGGTGAGCTGTCCCACGGTGGTATCTGCTGTAGACGTCGCTGGACCCGGGATTGGGGCAACAAGTCTTGGCAAATGCAAGCCCACGCGGTGGACTTAAAATGGCATCTGGAGTGGACCAGGAGGGTCCAGGGTACTTCTCTGATGGAGGGAAGCAAGGGCCAGTCTGGAGCAACCAGACCAGTGGTGTTGTCGTCGAAGTTCGTCGTCAGGAGGGCCACTAGCCAACGGGCAAGTGACCTGGACAACGCGGTGAGCAGCAAAGAGCAGAAGGGCCCCACGCAGATCTCGTGGATGCAAGGGGGCTGGACTTCGGTGCTGTAGCTGCTCAGGGTTGGGGCTTCTCTTACCCCAAAGCACTCGGTCGAGGGTCACTCGGGAGTCGTGCTGGGCAAGCGTCGTGCAGTCTTGAAGATGGCCGGTCCCTCGAGGTCTCGTCGCACCCACGGGTCTCAGCTGGGCTGAAGATGCAGGTAGAGGTCAGAGGTGCCAGGGAAGCCGGTTCTCGTTGAGCTGGGCAGTCTTGATCCGGAGGAGAGACTTACAGCAGACCGCGATGCTTGGATGGTGCCTGCTGCTGCAGGGTTACTACTCCTTAGCCACAAGGGAGAAATCTTGAGAAGAGTCTTGAGTTCCTTTCGTGGAAAGTTGGTTCAGGATTCAAAGATGATCTAATTTGGAAGGGGGCCTGCTCCTACCTTTATCCTGCAAAAGGGGGCTGGCACGCGACTAAGTCCTGCCCTATGGGTGGGACTAGGAGGGGGGTGGTTACACCCCTCTCCTTTGGCGGGCTTTCCCCAGATCAGGGGCTAGAGTGCCCCTGGAACTGGTTCAAGCCGGCCTATGCACAGTGAGCACCGGCGTGCCACTTGCAGTCACCTTCCTCTAAAGCCCTGCCTACCTAGGATACACAAAATCCTGTCTGGGACGGTGCTGGCACCGCCCCTGGCAGGAAACCCTTTGTCCTTGCCTCCTGTGCTGGGAGGACTCCCAGCAGCAGGAGGGCAGACTTGTGTCTCGGTGGCAGCATCCATCTTGTGGAGCTGAGGCTATGTCTGACTTTAACCGGGGTTACAGGTTACATACATGTCGTGTCCCTCTAGAAGGGTGGAATGCTAACCCCGTCGCCAGAATTGGCGAGGGGTTAGTATTCCAATTCGTACGACACCTTACTCGACATGTTTTGATAAAGCGATACCAGAGTTGGCATATAACCGCGAGGATTATAATGCACTTAAGAGTATATGGTATGCGTTATCATGGAACAGCTATTAGGACTTGGTTCCGCAAGCTGCAAACGGGCTCAGCTCATGCCAGAGCACCATTTCACATTATTCCAAGCACTCTGCCTTCAGGATTGATAAGGCCTGCCATAGGAGTGACTGATAGGAATATATGTGTCCATTTTTAGGGTTAGATATAGGAATACTATATCTAAAGCAAAGGGTGTTTACACCACCTTGCCCCAGCTGTCGTGCAGCCAGTTGTGTCAGATTTGGATGGCCAGCCAGGGGTGGCATAATACATGCTGCAGCCCCTGGTAGGCCCTGGGTACACCTATGCCCTGGGTACCTAAGGTACACTGTACAGGGACTGATAAGGTGACTCAGTAGCCAAATAGATATGTACCTAAGGTATATGGAATCCATTTTACAGAGAGAGCAGTAGGCCTGGGGTCCTGAATAGCAGGGCCCCAGGTCAACTAAGTCAGAAAACCAGCAAAACACCAGGCAAAAAAGTTGGGGGCAACCATAGTCAGGGATCTACCTTCCTACAATGCTTGTTTCCGGTTCAGGGAAGACCTGGCTTGGCAGCTTGGGCTAGACTGTTCCCATGAGGCACAGGGTCAAGACTGATTTGCATATAGCTGGGTCTGAACTGAGATGGGGAAGTGAGCTAAAGAATGATGATGGATTCAACCCAGATCTGTGACTGGGGGTGAGTGTCTGAAAAGTTTCAGCGCTCAGTCCATCATCTCCTTATCTTTGCTTTGAATCGTCCCCCAGTACTCAAGATAGCAATAGGATGGAGGACTTTCAACCGACCTCCATGACAGCAGCACAAAACTCCATGGCCAGAGCAATGATATTGCAATCTACCAAAATGGAGTTACTTATAGACCTTCTTCAGTCGATCGCACAGTACCTACTGGACCTGATCACCAAGGTGGAACTCATGGAGAGCAAAATCCGATGCAGCCAAGAAGAGTGGTTGTGTACTTGCTCATGCACAGCCATCATTGACAAATGGGCAACTCTCTCCAAAGTCCTATGTGAACTTGTAGCCACAATTGGGGGCAAAGCCGGCTTCCGCGCAACCAGCAGACCACTTGATCATTGTACTAAAAAATTGGTGTTCGAAAACTTCGAAGGTCCACACTCCAATTTAATATTAAAAGTATTTTTTTGGGGGGAGTATATTCTTCTTTTCAGTGAGGCCAAAAGAGAGCAGTAATAGATAGTAGTAGCAATTGCAACAATTATAATCAAGTCATTAATGTCAATACCGAGGCACGGTTTCCAACAAGGAGCCCATCATAAAAATACATTAATTACGTCTATTATATAGAACAGACCATCTAATGGTGTACACGTGTAATTTGTCAATCAACAAAAAAAGAGAGGTCTTGTGGTATAAGAGGGTGTCCTGACTCTCCCTCCCTCTCTTCTTGTTGATACATACTAAGCAGCGCACAGCTGTGAGAGTTTGATTTTATCTCAGCGTGGGGCAAGATCTCCTTACACCATCGCCTTTTAATCAGATCACCCTTGTCTCACTTTCTCTGCTCTAAATCCACCATGGCGAACTTGGGCTTAACATACTCCGAGTCAGAAATAGAAGTCATCATGTCCGACACTTCATTATTCGCGGACCCACAGATCTCACAGGCTATAGCAAACACCTCCGAGTGGGAAAAACTCACGGAGAAGAAACGGGAACATATACGGACGATCCTACATGGAACCATCCTCAAGCAGTATCTAATTTCGAACACTGCACCCAGAGGTCTCCTAGTTACAAATGCTCCGCGCATCTTTCTGAATGATGCCACTTTTCGAAAAGACTGGGCCATGATCGCGTGGCATTGCACGCGTGATTGGCTTGTTTTAATAATAAAGACAGCACTCAGACTCTCTGAAGCTCTGATGATCGAAATTAGGGAGACTGAATCCCAATTCAAAGCCACTATAACAGGCTATAAGAAAAAATTGGACGAGATAAACAAGGAACTTAATGAATATAAAGACACTCTCATGCAGTCAAAAGCCACTAAATTTCAAAAGGACTCAAAGAAATTTGAGTTCGAGAAAATCTATCCCTACTCGGCAGCCAGTTATACTCCCTCAACTAAAAATGCTGGCAACTCCGACTACTCTGATGATGCTTCGTCTAATAGCAGCGGCTCGAGCAATGGCTCATTCCAACAAACAAAAAGAAGAGGAAACCGCGGGAACCGTACCAACAGAGGAAGGTCGAGGTATGCAAACTAACAACCAAGCTGGCAACCACCACCACAGATGGGAGTAGTCCCCCAACAGTTTCCATACCAACACCCGCCATACCCTTCATGGGGTGGAATCCGGGTTTCACGCCACCTATGAACTTCCGAAACCAATACCGACCGCCTTTTTTAGAGAATGGCCGGAGAGGACACGGGAAGAGGAGAGGCAACAACCAGGTGACGTGGGAGGGGGACGACCCTGTGGCAAACCACACACGCAGCAACAGTGCCCAACCGGGACCGAGCGGCTTGTAAGCCTGGTTACCAATCTGTCAAGTAAGACTCTGAATACAATCGAGACCAAAGTCCTGGAGAAAGGCCTTGGTTTCGTCCCAACTGCACGCCCTGACAAGTTTAAGCTCCACTGTGAACTTGCAGCCTTTTTTCGGAAATTGAAACTTAAGTCATTCTTCGAGGACAAAAATGATCCAAATGAGACGAACCGCCGTGGTGATACGGGTCTAAGGCTTAATTCTACTTTTACCCCACCACCACATACAGTACCGGCTGCAATCACAGCCTTCGAACAGGCTGTCTTTCAAGGCCTTGAAACATGCCAAAACCCAGAGCTTTTTGGTAATTTCACAACCGCAGAATACCAAGCCCTCCAAAACCTTCAAAATGACAGGACTGTTACCATCAAGCCAGCAGACAAAGGTGGGGGAATAGTGATACTAAACACCGAAGATTATGAAAAAACCTGCCAGGATTTACTCTCAGATCGGAAAAACTACATCCTTCTAACCAGGGACCCCACCATGGATCTGAGGAATAGAATCACACTACTGGTGAGAGAAGCTGAGGAGCAGGGCCATTTGTCCAAAAACGAGGCAGACTTTTTGAGCACTAGCAGTAGTGTCATTCCATACTTTTACACACTGCCCAAAATGCATAAAAACAAGCTGCCACCGCCGGGACGTCCTATCGTCTCCGGAATTGGATCCCTTGTCGAACCCCTGTCACGTTTTTGTGACCATTTTCTGAAGCCAATTGTGCAGAACACTGAGACTTATTTAAAAGACACAAAAAGCTTACTACAGCTCCTACAGGGACTAACTTTCACAGAAAATACAGTCACATTGGTGACGTTAGATGTGGAAAGCCTATACACGAGCATTCCCCAGGACGAGACCATCAAGGTCCTGGGTGAAGCTTGGAACGCATAGATAGGAAATACCAGACTCCCAGAGCATTCATTATTGAATGTGCATCAATTGCTCTCAAAGAGAATTTCTTCACCTTCAAAGATCAGCTGTACCTCCAATGCACGGGGACATCTATGAGCAGCACCTTTGCCCCGAGTGTGGCAGGGCTTTATGTGGCAGATTTTGAAACAAAACACATCTTACCATCCACGTGCCCATTTCACACTTCCATATTTTTATGGGAGCGTTATATCGATGATATTCTGCTGCTATGGACAGGCAGTGACAGTGAACTAAAAAAATTCCTAAATTGGGTAAATACTCTGAACCAAAACCTCAAGTTCACTCACTCCATCAGTAAGATTGAAACAGTCTTTCTAGATGTAGTAATTACTGTATCCGGCACAAACCTTTCAACCAAAACGCACCATAAACCCACAGCCAAAAAGAACCTATTGGAATTCACTAGTTTTCATCCTCGGCCTCTCAAAGAAAATTTACCATATGGCCAGTTCTTGAGACTAAGACGTAATTGTAGCGACTTGCAGGTCTTCAAGGAACAGGCTGGTGGCCTTAAAGAGAAACTACTGGAAAGAGGTTATCCCTCCGCAATCCTGAATAAAGGATACAAAAGAGCACGGAATCAGCCACAAGACGTTCTCCTGGAGGACAAAACCAGCACCCAGGATGCAATCCCTCTTACCTGTGTGACAACATTCAAAAGCCTATCCAATATCATGAAGAAGTCCGTAAACAAACACTGGAAAATCATAACAACTGTCAAAAAAGACTGGGAGAAACCCCTCTTTTCCTTTAAAAAAGGACGTAGCTTGAAGGATGCGCTAGTACACACACGCCCTAAGGAACAACTCCCACCAGCAGCAATTTCTGTCACAGACTGCTGGGGACTACCGAAGGTCACGGGGCATTACCCGTGCTCTGATTGTAGCATGTGCCACCTAACTGCCCCTACAAAAACGCTGTCTTTAGAACAAGGGAAGGTGTGGACGCAAACTGCACACACCAATTGCAACTCGACTAATGTCGTGTATATCATTACTTGCCCATATAACCTACGTTATGTAGGAATGACTTCTCGGAGAGTGAAACAACGGATATGTGAGCATAGGAGTAACATAAGTTGCAAGAAGACCACCACAAAAATGAGCAGACATTTTCTAGCAAGCAATCACACCACCAATGACTTGAAGTGGTCAGTTATAGAACAGGTTATCGGAACAACCAACTTAACGAACAGATTGTTTGAAAAGGAGCAGCTTTGGGTGTACCGATTGGGAACTCATCTGTCTGGCCTAAATGATGACATTCCCTGGAATTCAGTTCTGAAATGAACTAGGCCAACCAGGAACGACATATAACATTGATCCTAGGACATCACTCAAGGAACACTCCCTTTTTAATATTTGCAAATCGTTCGCAAAACAACTAGGGATAGAGATATAAATCAGGGAATTAATACATCAAATGACGCTCCGAGTGAGTTGCTATGAATTCCACTGACCTCTCATAGCAATTGTAGCCTCAGCGTCAGCCTGACTAACCATAAACTGGCATCGTCCCCCAAATACATAATGTCCTAATAGCTTACACCACGTTTCGCCTGATCGTGATATGGCCGCTCAATACGTCTGAAAGTGTTTTCAGTAACTACTAGCAACCGGGAATCGTAACCTGATTTCCTGGTTCACGAGGCGGTACCAGTACGCCGTCACCAGGACGTACGAACCCCCTGTGGATGACTACTGACTTCGTCATCATCCGCCCCCCACGGGGTGTATCCTCTGATTGGTACACTGGCCATCTTTGCAATTTGGCCACGCCTACCACCTGAGTGGACCACGCCCAACCCGGAAATCAACCGAGTCGCACGGCGAAGCCTCATAAACAACACAAGCAGACCCGCGTCTATCTTCAGGGTCCAGTACGAGGTTGAGCTAGGTGCCACACGGGTGCCGGGCTTTGAGGGCGTGAGTGGCTCATCATCATCTCTGCTACTTAAAGATAAGTACCGTAGGTTAGAAATCGACCTCTAATCTCCCGCCTCGCGGGATCTACCTGTTTTCTGTCCTTGTCCAACAGGGTGTGCCAATTAAGCCTCCACCCCCCTCCTGTGACCCATGGTGCATCTTGCATCTGACTTAAAAGTGAGACGTTTTACAACCTTCTTCCATCAGGTGATGGGTGGGGTCACCGACCTTCATGGTCCATTGATCCTACCATAGGAGTAGATTACTCCGGTGCTTTTAAATCACTCTAACCTTTGTTTTGTTTTTAAACACTTCTAGTTCACGCCACCCCTAAGTACGACTAGTATCTCCCATAGGGGTATTGAGGTTGGTGATAAGTGTAATGTTGCTACGCCATCCACGATTTTCCCACTCGCTTGGAGCACCAAGGATGTACATTTTAGACCAACTACTTATTATATGTTTTGTCTTTTATGTATGTCTGTCCCCTCTTTCCTCCTCAGGTGCCGAAATCCTCCTAAACCAGGAGTTACCGGGTTTGAGCGATTGCTCCTCTAATTTTTTTGCACTTTTTCACCTTTTATATATTTTTCACTTTCACGTCCCTAGGTCAGGGTGAGCCTTAGGGTGCTCATACCGCCAGGGTTTATTACGTTACATGAGTCCTGAAGAATGCCTGGTAAATTTACGCCGTTTCATAGGCAGAAACATGTCGACTGATACTAAAACTAACTGGAATTAACCAAACCATCACTTTTGGCTAATATTCCGATCACATAATCGTTTTATCTGTGTCTGAGGGATCCTTTATTAAACCAATTTTTGATACTCTCTAGACACTTTTAATATATTCTCATTTGCACGTCTATTTCACAAAACCTGCTCCGCAGTAATTCTGGCGTCGCAGCACACCAAAAAGGTACTAGACCTTTTTGGTGGGGCCCGATGATGAAGCATGACACAGACCAGGTCGGTGTGTGAGGGCTTTCTTACCAACCTCAGTTGGGCCAGGTAAGGGTTTTTTTTTGTTTTTTTTCCCCAATCTCTTTTGCTCCTTAAAGTGGGTACTGCTATACCACAAGACCTCTCTTTTTTTGTTGATTGACTATTACCGGGGACTAAGAGGGTGTCCTGACTCTCCCTGCCTCTCTTCTTGTTGATACACACGTGTAATTTGGCCAATCAGGATTCAATAGTGTGGGATTGTAAATAGTTTTTCAGTGGTTGCCAAATGTTGCGGGGTCGCGACTTTACAGGTAAAAGTGTGGCATATGTATCACACATTGTGTCACAGTAGGTGAGGTCTTTGAGTCATGTTTGCACCAATGGGGATTGTTGCCTGCCCCACTATAATGATACATGGCGTTTAGCTATCAGTAAGGCCATCGCAACAAAACTTCTAATACTCCTCATCAATGGTTTTATATATCCCAGAAGGGCCATCAGGGGGGAGGGGATAGAGGATGCTCCACCATATTGGATAGCAGTCAGAAAACGTCTTCCCAATATACATATACAGATGTACACAGCCATGCCAAATGCATGAAGTCTGCTACAGGTCCATCACAGTGCATACAGATGCTGGAGACTGTGGGGCCCATCTTTGCAAGTAGCTGGGGGTAATATAGGCCCTGTGGAGGTACTTAAAATGTAGCACTTTGTGCCTGTAATTTCCTGAAATATAGCGCATATGGGCACAACAATATTTCATATATAAAAAGGAGAGAGGGACCCAAAATTCCTACAGGGACAGGGTACCAAAAGACAATTGTCTGAAACAGATTCCCTTTGGAAAACCAGTCTAGCACACCAATGTATTATATCACATTACCACTCACACTTAGACCCCAAAGGGGTGTCTAAAACAAGCTCTCAGGTCTATTCTCACACAAGAGTGAACCAGAGAACCAAATCACTGGCAGCTAACTACAATATGGGATACAAAAAGCAATTTATTAAAAAGCTATTGAGGCGACAATAGACAAAAGATTACAAATTCATAATACAATATGAATGCAAAATAAAACAGCACATACATATACAATCATTATACAGTAACTTGACAGTGGGACAAAACTACAGAAAGACACAGTATGGGTCAAATCAGGGAAACCCCACGGTACTATAGACAGTTCAATGGATATTATTGGATGCAGAGAGGCTCAAAATGAAGAATGTCTCATATTTAGGACTTAGTACTCAAGAATGCATCCGTCATGTATCCGTGGGATAATCCAAGACTAACAGAGCGTCGACGCGTTTCGGCGGGTCCAAAGTAGATGACTGCCCGCCTTCTTCAGGACAATAATTATAGTAATCCCACAGTTCAATATATATTTGAACCATATAGTTATTGACGTTCCATCCACTTCATTCTTTTAATAATTTCAATCTTAGTCTTGCACAGGATAATTTTTCTAACACCCACTCTCTGAGTCTTATCCTCGGTGTCTGTTGTATGGCTAGGATGGGCCGGTCAGTGGAGACGGAGATAACATAGAATGCCCGTTGTTAGGCTCCCACTCTGCCTACACACTGCAGGAACGAGCTATGTTCCAATCCACTTCCCCGACTCACCGGCCACCCACACGATCTAACCGTGAGTAAGCCAATGACCCAGAAAAGGGGGTGGAATATGTAGAGACACCAAGCCTTCCACCCCTGTAGAGCGAAGAAGAAACTGCTCCCTTATCCTCGCTTCCGCACCTGCATAAACAGGGAAAAACAACACTTTACAGTCTCCAATCAGTCCCCAGTACTACAACATCAACGACCATATCCCGCATAAACCAACACATGGGCTTACCAGTGACAAGTGCAGGCTTCGCATCGAGGAGTCTTCAGTCAAAAGGAAAAAATAACCCCAAGATAAGATCTCCGGGAAGTAATGGTATCAATCAATCAATCAAAGCATTTATATAGCGCACTACTCACCCGGAGGGTCTCAAGGCGCTGGGGGGTGGCGGGTCCGCTACCGCTCGAACAGCCAGGTCTTGAGCTGCTTCCTGAAGGTATGACTGAAGAAACAGGAGATATAACTGTGCTCTACTCGATATTTTTAGGGGAAAAACAAAAACATGTATTTTGATTTACATGAACAAAAAAAAACCCTACGTATAGTATACAATACGTAAAACCAATGTCTCAAAAAAGGACAGGGACTAAAGGTAACAGAGCCAAACAATCCCCTTCGTTCTGAAGCGAGTTTACTCGCGGAATGACCGCAAACGTCACTTCCGTGTACACAAAGATGTGAAGCGGTGTACAAGTGGCAAGCGCGATGCAAATAACAGCGCTTTACTGACAAAACGGGGAAATGAAACGAAAGGGAAAACACAGCCTGCCGGTCGGGAAGAAACAGGAGCCCCTGAATCTCCCGCACAATGTAATATACAGAGCAAACGGTGGGGAATTAAGCAAAGGGGACGGGGACTCGGGAAAAAGGAAAAAACGGGAATCGGACTAACTAGCTCAACACAGGGAAAAGACAGGACCAAAAATGGAGGGGATGGACAGGAAGTCAAACGAAGGCTTAAAGACAAAGGGGATCACACCAAAGGTTCTCACGAGCCCGTGAGAACAGCTCAATTCGAATAAAAAACACTGGAACCAGGATACAGGAACCCACAGGTTGGCAATAACAAGCACTGACAATAAGGTAGGACTAACCTTTATTCAATACAGGCAGGTCATGTGATGGTAATACATGGTCACAGAAAGAGGACTGATTCCTAACACCCGTGTCTCACTATGGACGGCGATCCTTAAGCTCCACACGAAGGGGGTCTGACAGGGGGTAGTAAACCTCCAACCCATCCTAGCCATACAACAGACACTGAGGATAAGACTCAGAGAGTGGGTATTAGAAAGATTATCCTGTTAGTCTTGGATTATCCCACGGATACATGACGGATGCATTCTTGAGTACTAAGTCCTAAATATGAGACATTCTTCATTTTGAGCCTCTCTGCATCCAATAATATCCATTGAACTGTCTATAGTACCGTGGGGTTTCCCTGATTTGACCCATACTGTGTCTTTCTGTAGTTTTGTCCCACTGTCAGGTTACTGTATAATGATTGTATATTTATGTGCTGTTTTATTTTGCATTCATATTGTATTATGAATTTTTAATCTTTTGTCTATTGTCGTCTCAATAGCTTTTTAATAAATTGCTTTTTGTATCCCATATTGTAGTTAGCTGCCAGTGATTTGGTTCTCTGGTTCACTCTTGTGTGAGAATAGACCTGAGAGCTTGTTTTAGACACCCCTTCGGGGTCTAAGTGTGAGTGGTAATGTGATATAATACATTGGTGTGCTAGACTGGTTTTCCCAAGGGAATCTGTTTCAGACAATTCACAACAATATTTCCACATGTCGTCAGTTATGGTGATACCCAGATCCTATTCCCAGGATGTACGCACCTTAGCGCACACCGAGGTGCGAAGCGTTAGTGATGAATGATACTGACATGATACCACCGGGCACATGCATCATTGTCAATTGCATTCGCAAACGGTGCGAATCGCAATTTTCGGCCGTTTGCGAATGCAATTGACAAAATTGGGATGCATCATGTTTTTCGCAATTTTAGGAATCGCAATCGTGTTGCGATTTCTAAAATTGCGATTGCATTAACCCCTTCGACGCTGATGACGAGCTGGGCTCATCATGAGGTAGCCTCCTCGCACGCTCATGACGAGCCCAGCTCGTCATGAAACATGGGAATGAGTAAATCTCAGCGTACGGGCGGAATTCCGCCCGCACGCATGCGGTTAAAGAAATCGCAATTTGCGATTTCTTGAATGTAATGCATGAATATTTTAAATTTGCGAATTCGCAAATAGGGAGAGGTAAATTACCATGAAGTTAACCTTCATGGTAATTTGCGAAAAAGTTCAAAAATGCAAGAAAGTGCATTTTTGAAAGTTTCAGTTTACACACAGACATGCCCTTGGGGCATGTGTGTGTGAAAAATGCACTTAAAGTTATCCTTCAGGGGTGCAGGGGGGGTCCTTTGGACCCCCCTGCACCTTTGAAATAGCATTCTCATTTTGCGATTCCTTAATTGCGAATCGCAAAATGAGAATTGTTTCCTATTCATTCCTATGGGCCTCTAGGCCCATAGGAATGAATGGGGAGGAATTCCTTAATTGAGATTCTCAAATTGAGAATCGCAATTAAGGAATTTTAAGAAATCGCAAAAACAATTGTGATTCCTTGATGCATAGACTTTTGCGATTTCTTAATTGCGATTCCTTAATTTTCGCAATTAAGAAATCGCAAACGGCAACAATTATGCATGTGGCCGCACATGTGTATTGTCAAGGGAAGTAATGAGAAGTGTACGTGGAGAGAAATCAGCTGGTTCATCTGTGGGGTCCGGGAGGTCCTTCAAGAGAGAACTACGTGTTCTGTTGAGCAAGAATCTGTCTACATGTGTCGCAGGTCCCCCCGTGCTCAGGGCAGCGGTGAGCACGGTTTAGAGTCCTCAAACAGGTTACCCAGTGTAGTCAGCCTATGCAATGTTAGTGTCCTTTTGGTAAGTGCTTTAGTTGCAGGGGTGTAACCAAGGGTTGTCTGCCAGCGGCCAGTGTGGGGAATATAGTGTTGTGTATTTTAGGTATTTGCGTAACTTTGTCCATGCCCAGCATGTCGTGGGGACGGTTTGAAATTCCGTCGGGAAGCATGGCAGGCCTCGGGGTAGCAATGTGGAGAGTGACTGGGGTGCATCTGGGAGCCATCGCGCTTAAGATATTGAAGGAGGACATCAAGATGAAACCAACAATTTGTGAAGTGGATTTGGAAGACAAGGTAATATAAATAGAACTCTGGGACACCAAATCCTCCCCGTTCAAATGGCATGTTCAAAGTGTCCCAATTTATTCATGGCTGCTTATCCGCCCACACTAGTCTTATCAAGAGGGACTGAAGCGTAATGAAAAATTGTAATGTTAACGGAATTGGAATGTTTAGAAAAAGATATAAGAAGCGGGGTAGCACTACCATTTTAATGATAGAGATCCAGCCTGCCATGGAAAGCGGGAGTTTCGTCCAGTCATCACTGCCCAGCAGTGTAGATAGACAACCAGGTATTTAGGCGGGTCGGAGCACCACTTTAGGGGAAATTCCATATCATGCGGGACAGTGCCGGGGGTCAATGGGAATATTTCGGATTTGGTCCCGATGATAACTAGACCTCAATAGACACCGAAGCGAACCACTTCATGCAGCAGGCGGGATAAGTTCTCAGCGGGGTGGCGGACAAATAGCACCACGTCATCCGCGTAAAACGATGCGATAAGTGGGCCAGTATGCAATTATAATCTGCAATGCAGATGTCGTTCCTGAATGTGCCTGGCAAGGGGATCCATAGCTATTATAAAGAGGAATGGTGAGAGTGGGTACCCCTGCCTAGTTCCTCTAGTTCAGAAAAGGAGGGTGTGAGTATGCCATTCATCCTCAGTCGCGCCGTGGGATTAGAATACAGCAACTGGACAAGTTTTAAAAAGCCCATTGGTATTCCCAGCTTCGTCATGACCGCGTACAGGAAGTTCCACTCTAAAGAATCAAAAACCTTCCCGGCATCCAACATGACTGCTGCCTCCGGTAATGTGGGCTCCTTTTGGTTTAGAACCGAGAAGTCTGTGCGGAGATTAAGGGGCTCATTATGATGGAGGGTTTTCCGCATCCTCCGGGCCGGCGGAAGCCACCGCCGGCCCGGAGGATGCGGAAACTCCTCTGCGGACTCACCAAAGACCCACCGCCACATTAGGATGGCTGGTGGGTCCTGGTTTCCGTCCGCAGCTTTTCCGCCGCGGTTGGCTGCCGCTTTCTGCATACAAATGCAATGTATGCATTTTTTCCTAATTGCACTGGAGGGACCGCCGCAGCCCCTGCGGACGGTCCCTCCTCCTCTAGGGTGGCGGACGGACGCAAGTCCGTCCGCCATCCTAATGCGCCCCTAAGTGTGGTTGATCGACCAGGAATGAATCCCGCATGAGAGGGGCATAGAACGGTGTTGACCAGCAGCGCTAATCTAGTAGCCAGGACTTTAGCCAGAATCTTGTAGTCATGGTTGAGTAGTGACAGTGGCCAGTAAGATTGACATTTATTGGGGGGTTTGTCTGGTTTAAGCAGAAGTGTAATATTCACTAACCGCATTGTGGGCGAAAGTGAGCCACTTTGCATGGCTGCACCATACACTTCAAGGAGGTACGGAGTAAGTTTTTGCTGATAGGTTTTATAAAAGTTTCCCGAGAGCCCGTCGGATCCCAGGGCACGGCTACTGGCCAGATCTTTGATAGCCTGCTTGAGTTCCTTCGCATATGTAGTGTAGCCAAGAAAGTCCTGCTGTCCTTTTTCAAGCCAGACTATGGCGATTTCATGTAAATAGTCAGCCAGAGCTTGGCCGGTAGGCGGATGACGTTTTTGATATAGCGACTGTCTACTGTAATGTATTGGCATGGGTAGGAGTCTTGTATGCCTTCTACAGCTCAGTCCCACTGAGCCTGCACTGTCTGCGCCTATGTGTGGTTGTGTACATTTGTTTCTTGGCCAGCTGCAGGATAGTCACCCTCATCTTTAACAGGCACTTCTTTTTTGTTTTCTGTGGTGTCAAGAAGACCCGCTGCAAGGTCTACTGAACCCTAGCTTTTGCTCTGTTGAGTGGATGAGAGTGTGTGCTCTGGGTAATGCTTGGAAGCTTGTTTGACGTGCTGTTTTCATTTGGTAGTACGTTTGATTACGGATTGGCTTTTGTTTTCTCATATTTCTCATATTATATGTCCTACTTGTTTTGCTCGGTTATCATTGTATTGTTTACATGAGTGCTGTAGGTATTATAGATTTTGCAGTTGATTCTGTTCCTTGTGGTCTGTCTTTATAGATCTTACTCCGATAATGCTGTTGTATGTCTTATGTCTAAGTCTACCTTCTAGGAAAAGAGGAGTATGAGATCTTGCTGTGTGGGTGTCATGCCACTGACATGTTCCTATAGCTTATTTTCTGTCCGGTCATCCGTAGGGGGGTGATGTTGGGAGTTCGGAACCAGCCTGGGCTTTATTGGTGGAGATTGGTACAGAGAGAGCTGGCTGGGCTACAAATCGCAGACATACACATACTCAAGAACATCTCTGAATTAAGAACTATACGACTAACAGCATTGGATAATGGCTGGACCTAATTCAATCCCGGGGTGATAGCAGCTTTCCTCACATCTTCCTGGTTTACATTCTATACACACTTATGCTTTTTCCAGGAATCCAAACAGAAAAATGAGAAGAGCAAATAAAAACCTCTGGCGGAAGAATCATATTTCACTCAGAAATATAAAGGTGACTGCGATATATTTCATCAATTGTGTGAAGGATGGCTGTCATAAAGGCTCTCCTAAAACTTGATTCTGAGGTAGAAAATAGGTTTCTGAGAAAACCTGCAGGCAATTTTAGTGCACCTTATATCATCATATAATCGCTGCCACAAGGCAGAGCAGACGGACATAACTTTGAACTTGCTGCCAAAAGAAGTCCAATTTTAAAAGGCAATCAAGGCTGCTTAAAAAATATAAAAGTGCTCAATTTTGGCAAATAATATTGATTCTAAAGTAGTAATGGAAACGGGGACTTTGGATGTGAACTGATGTCTGACTGTCTCCTCTCAGAGCAGGCATTTTACCAGTGCTCATACTGTGTGTGTGGCTGCTCTCCATTAACCCTAGGGAGCCACACCATTCTAGTTGGCGATCTAGGGATGTGAATGGCATCCGTGCCATGAAGCATAGTACCCTATCTGGTTGCCGGGTACCACTTCCTGCAAGCGGGAGATTGATAGGAAGTGGTGAGGCAAACCTAGTGTTCTGGATTAGGAGAACAATTGAATACTACTTACAGGTATACATGACCAGAATACGCAGAATCACAGAGGGACTAAAATGACATTTCTAAAGCATGTCAGCCATGTTTATTTCTACATGCAACCACCTAAGGAGGCTCTGGACACGTCATTGTAGGAGTGGGAGAAGAATCTTGCGGGAGAGCTTTCTAACAATATCAAAACTACTTGCTAGGAGAACAAGCATTTGCAATGCAATAGGTCTCGCATTAGGAAAGTTTGAGCTATTGATATTGTAAATGACAAATATTTTATTTATGTGTTGGTTTTGAAAATAGCAAAATGAATAGCTTTGTCATTTACAATGCCAATAGTTTTAACTTTCGCAAATGTGACACCTATAGCATTTGTAATGCAATATGTGTTGTATTTACGTGACTTAGATGTATTGATATTATAAATAACAATGGCTTTTTTTTAAAAATAATTAATACTTAAATAAAGTTATTGTAATTTATAATGGCAATAGCTTTAACTTTTGTAAATAACTTTTGTGAAGATTATGTTCATTGTATTTTATTGTGACTAAAATCCAAGAACAGAAGTGAAATATTAACATCTTTTTGTGACATTTTTAATAAAGCTTGAAACATTAAGAGAACATATTTGAACCAGATGTTGAATGGTTGCACAGATTGATATTGTGGTGGCACTGAGTAATGTGGTGGTGACGAGTGATGCTGTGGCGTTCAGTGATGCTGTGGTAGCGCATAGTGATGTTGTGGTACCCCTGAGTGATGTTGTGGTGCCCCTGAATGATGTTGTGGTGCTGTGAGTGATTCTGTGTTGGTGCTGAGTGATGCTGTGAGGATGCAATAGATAGATAGATAGAGTGAGTGCGATAGATAGATAGATAGATAGATAGATAGATAGATAGATAGATAGATAGATAGATAGATAGAGGGAGGGCGATAGATAGATAGAGAGAGGGCGATAGATAGATAGATAGAGGGAGGACGATAGAGTGAGGGCGATAGATAGATAGAGTGAGGGCGATAGATAGATAGAGTGATTGCGATCGATTGATAGATAGAGTGATGTTGATAGATCAAGTGAGTGCGATAGATAGACAGATAGTGAGGGGGATAGATAGATGGACATATAGAGTGAGGGCGATAGATAGATAGAGTGAGGGCGATAGAGTGAGGGTGATAGAGCGAGGGCGATAGATAGAGTGAGGGCGACAGATAGATAGAGTGAGGGCGATAGATAGAGTTAGGGCGATACATAGAGTGAGGGCGATAGAGTGAGGTTGATAGATAGAGTGAGGGCGATAGACAGATAGATAGACTGAGGGCAATAGATAGATAGATAGACTGAGGGCGATAGAGTGAGGGCGATAGATAGATAGATAGAGTGAGGGCGATAGATAGATAGAGTGATTGCGATCGATTGATAGATAGAGTGATGTTGATAGATCGAGTGAGTGCGATAGATAGACAGATAGTGAGGGGGATAGATAGATGGACATATAGAGTGAGGGCGATAGATAGATAGAGTGAGGGCGATAGAGTGAGGGTGATAGATAGAGCGAGGGCGATAGATAGAGTGAGGGCGACAGATAGATAGAGTGTGGGCGATAGATAGAGTTAGGGCGATACATAGAGTGAGGGCGATAGAGTGAGGTTGATAGATAGAGTGAGGGCGATAGATAGATAGATAGACTGAGGGCAATAGATAGATAGATAGACTGAGGGCGATAGAGTGAGGGCGATAGATAGATAGAGTGAGGGCAATAGATATATAAATAGATTGTTTGTGTGTGTGGGGGGGGTTGTGTGTGTGTGGGGGGGTGTGGGGGGTGTGTGTGTGGGGGGGTGTGGGTGGGGGGTTGTGTGTGTGCGTTTGTGTGTGTGGGGGGTGTATGTGTATGGGGGGTTGTGTGTGGGGGGTTTTGTGTGGGGGGTTTTGTGTGGGGGGTTTTGTGTGGGGGTGTGTGTGGGGTTGTGTGTGTGTGGGGATGTGTTTGGGGATTGTGTGTGGGGAGGACGATCAACAGATGAGAGAGAAAGGAGAAAGGGAGAGAGAGGGAGCAGAGATAGAGAGAGAAAAAAAGAGGGGGAGAGAGAGGAGAGGTATAGAGGGAGGGAGGGAAAGAGAGGGAAAGAGAAGGAGGGGGAAAGAGAGAGCAGGAGAGAGAGAAAGAGGAGGAGAGACAGAAAGAGAGGGAGGAGATATAAAGAGAGAGAGGGAGGGAGAGAAAGGGAAAGAGTGAGAAAGAGAGAGTGGGGAGGGAGAGCGAGATAGGGGAGTAGATAGAGCCAGAGAGGGGGAGAGAGAGCCAGAGAGAATGAGAGAGCGGGAGAGACAGAAAGTGTGAGGAGAGAGAAAGAGAGAGAGATGGAGGTAGAGAAAGAGAGAGAGATAGAAAGGGAAAGAGTGAGAGAGAGAGAGGGCGAGAGAGGGGGAGAGAGAGATAGAGAGCAGGAGGGACAGAGAGAAAGAAAGCGAGAGGAGAGAGAGAGAGACTATGCGCCCTGGTGGGAGCTGTGGCCCCTGCAATATTTCTAAAGAATAACGTAATGTAATTTTAATGTCCTTCCCTATTTATAGAGTTATTTTGAGAATTTCCCTCTTTTTTTCTATACCGGTACTTTTTGCTGGCATATTTTTACTGTTCGTGGAGGAAGAAAGAGCTGGCGGGGATGGATGGGTGGGTGGATATCGGTGAGGAGGGGAGGGGTGGAGAGACTGGGAAGAAGGGGAGTATGAGTGTGAGAGAGCGTGAAAGGAAGAGAATCGACGAGCGAGAAGCAGACAGACAGAGTGGAGATGGGGGTGAGGAGGTGTGGAAAAGTAAATTTTGTCATGTTCTGTGTCCCTACGTGTCATCCATCATATGTTATGTGTGCATGACCAATATGCATATGTTATTTCCCATGTCCGATTCAAGACGCAATTATAGTTGTGTCCTCCTCTAGTATGCCAGTTTCCAGTCCTCGTGAATACTACGAATATCAGGCCTATGTAAAGCTACGTTGCCACGTTTCTCAGTGTGCACGTTATTTCATTATAAAGTCCCCGTTTCCAGGCCTTAACAGGGCCCGGACATCAGATTCAGCTCCTGTCTCCTGAACCCTCGCTGAGGAGCGATCCAGCCCCCACCTGTATCCTCGACCTTTCACTTACTTCCTGCCTCGCAGTGCCCGGTGCAGCTTGGCTCTGCCTCTGAGTCTGCCAAGACTATGTTGTGATTCCAGCTATCAGTTTAGTCCTCCTTCTCTGCATTCCTAAGCTACTGAACTGCACATAGTTTCCGTCATTTTCTAGCCTATGCGGCTCCATGTTAAGAGAAATACTGTATTTAATGGTCATTTAATATTCTTCATCACGCACTACATGTAGAATAAATGCATGCTCTAGTCTTAGAGTCAATTAGCTTTTCCCCTCATGACTTCTAGTTTGTATCAACATGTTCCCTAAACATCAGATACTAGATAGGGTTTAGGTACATGTCGCTCCGACCCTCCAGACTTTAGTCTCTGCTCCTAGCACAGAGTTCATAGCCCCCAGCTTCTCCTCGTAACACGTCATTGCCAGTTTGCGCGCACCACCAGGTTAGAGGTCCCGGCTCCTTAGGTAGCCCCCTCCTATGTTTCCGCCCATTCATGACATATTCTGTTACGTTTGCATCACATGTCTGAGTTACACCTTCTTTTTACTCTTATCTTTCGCGACTGCTACGCGTCACGCCTTCTGCTCCACCCACTGCTACGCCTACTGCAATGTAATGCTATGTGTTTGCGCTATGTATATATGCTCATGTATTGTTATTAAAGACCAGCGCGCTCATCCCAGACCCAGCCCCAGCAGCTGCTGGGCCCTGTCATCCTATTCCTATGCAGGTTGTCCTGTTCCTGTCCTTATGCTGTATTAAACCTGCAAAACTCCTACTACCTCGAATCTTGACTCTTATTTATTGAGCTATCTGTTATGATATATGTCTAGTCAAAAATAGGGTATTATTTATTTATTTACCACATAATGGCGCCCGAATAGGGACTTGCCCTTTCCCCACGCGTCGGTGAAGCCACGCCGACCCCCTGACCCTCTGCAGTCGTGACGGAACTCTTCTGCGCAGTGGCAGATATTTCTGCTCAAAGTATCCCTCAGGCCCACGGAGGAGACGGAGGAGGCGGTCCAGCATCCAGACGAGACGGTGGAGGAACGCGGCGAGTCCCGACCAGAGCCCAAGCCAAGAGTCCAAGGTCCGAGGTATCCGGAGGTCCACCCGTAACTGAAGTCCGAAGTCCGAAGTTCGTCGTCATCGTCGTAGCAGTCCAGTCCAGTCCGAGGCCTTCCGTTCTTGCTGCCCGGTGAGTACCGTTACTGGGGTGGTATCTAGACAGGGTCAATTTGATTGACTCTGGTCTGTGGGTTGGTGGTACACAGTCCCACAAACGAAGTGTCCACTTCGGTGGATGCGGGTCCTGACGTGTCTCTTTAAAGAGACCGGTAAGTTTCGTGCTGTTTCAGCAGTGCATCTAGTTTCTGTTCTAGTCAGTTCTGTTCTCGAGAAATTTCAAGTATTTCCAGGTAGTATTCTGTCCGAACTGTTATTTTAAATGTTTTTCATGTATTCTAATGTCGTGGTATGAATGGGAAATAAGTATCGTGTTTATTGTGTATTGTATTGTGTCTAGATTACAGTTCAGTCATGCCTATATTTTCCAAGTTACGTCAGTTAAAGACTAGAAAGGGTCTGCTGGAAGCAGCAGTTCCCGTCCCGCCCAGGGACAGTCCAGGTCACTTTATGTATCAGAAACATGGCATAAGTGCCATATTGTATCTAGATTTATGGGTAGAGTATACCAAACAGTTAGAAGAAAAGTATAGATGGCCCGTATCGGGTACATGGGATGCCGAATGCATCATGCGAGTAGAGGAGGCATTATGGAAAAAGAAAGCCAGACAATCACAGAAAGATGCCATCGAGTTATGGCGCAAAGAAGCTCATAAAAGAACCGAAAGAGAAATCAGAAAGTCAGAACTAAGTAGAGAATCCCAAGAACGAGCCCAAGAAAGAGAATTAATCGAGATAGGTGAACGAGTTAGAACTGAGCAATCAGACAGACAGAGGAATGCCCTCATTAAGGGTATGTATCCTCTTCTTGCTGAGGGCTTGCCAAAAGCGACCCCAGAGGCATCCAGTAATTTCCCGCCACCATTAGTTCCGACCAAGCTACGTCACAAACCGACCGCAGCTGATATTTTTATTTCGTCCTATCTGGACGACACAGTCCCCGAATATGCAAATCCTGTTCGCACTCCGCCAGTCCCTGTAAACCAGGTAATTCCTGCTCCTCCAGACACCGGGGTGCCCTTAACAGCCCCCCCGGGTCAGCCCGCCATACAAGTCCAGCCCACGTTACAATTACCGACCCTGCCAGGACGGAAAGCATCAGTTGATGATTCCAGTTTAGGGGCCGCAGGAGGAGGTCTTCCTCAAACTCCGCCGCCATACAAGCGTTTATCAGCACTCGAATTACATGCTCAAGCATCACAGCGTACTCCTAAAAGTAATAAGTCTGTTGCAGAGATTAGGCAAACCCTTGGCGAATGTGTCTATGACCCAGTTCCAGGCGAGTTTAATATGGTTTTATATTCCGTACGCGTAAGGAGAGTGACCGAGTATCTAGTCACCCTGCCGAATATGAAAGAAGATCTAGACAGGATATATCGTTTCATCCGTACAGGGGATGACCCACAAAGTATTAGTGATGCCATGTCTCAAAGGAAAGCCGAGATTCAGCGCATGATATTAAAGTTCTTAATTAACTGTCTAATAAGAGAACAGGATTACCCGTCTAAAGACCCGGAAGAAATGAAAACTCTAACAAAGTGGAGTGATAATATAGCCGAAGGAAAGCACAATACCATTGGTGCCATGGAAAGTATGTACAAGAAAATCCGTAGAGAGATAATAAAGATACACGAACAGCGTAAAGCAGCACAAGTAAGCGAGAAAGAAAGTACCTCTGATCCTGAAGAGGAAGACGACGAGAATACTGCCAGAATAGCGTATGTAGGAAAATCTAGATTTCCAGATCGCCATTTACGTCTAGAACACAAGCCAATTTTCCATCATCCAGCACCAGAACAAGGTTCCCTAGAACAAGTATTTCAAGCTACCGATCACATTCTGAAATCACGAATCGGTTATAGTGAGTTAAGTACTATGCATGAACAGGAACTAGTCCGATCAGCAGTCAGATGGATTACTGATTCTACCACTTTTCCAGACGAAATAGTGGCACAAATGTTTCTGAAAATGCCCCCAGCCGAGCAGCGACTGGTGGGTATGTATATGATTCAGCACCTCATTACTCTGTATGAGGGTCAACATTCTGATCCAGGCCCGTTACATGATATCCTGAACGAGTTACTCCAGTACAGATGGAGAGGTCTAGGTACCGATTTAATTAGTGTCATTCTAGAACAACGCCACAAATATAGAACATTCTTGAACCCGCATTTTGTCCATGTCTCACCCCCAGAAAGTAAATCATTCTACATAGACAGACAGAATCCGTTACGAGAAGTCCACCCAGTCAGAGGAGCGGGTGGCGAAATGCAGCGAGTGTTTGTATACACTCCGATCACAAAGATGGAACTCCTCGAAATGAAGAAATTAATTCCCTGTCATGACAAAGATCCAGCAGGGTTCCATAGAGAATTAAAAGACATGCTCCGTATGGGAGAATACACTTACCCAGATATCATTAAAATGTTAAAGGTTCTGCTACCCGCAGGGGTGTATGAAAAGCTAAAGGAAAAAGAATGGGAGGTGGGAGAGAAAAAGATAGATTGGGCAGTCCTAGAAGCAGAAGATAAGATACGTGTACCAGGTACTGGTCTTGGAGAGAAATGTAAAGAATTACCAGAATTATTAATTCAAGTTTTACCCAGATTATTAACAACTAGAAAAGAAGACTGGGATGCAATCTCAGCCTGTAAACAGAAACAAGATGAAGATATTAGTGATTTTTATTCTAGGTTTGAAAAATGCTTTAGTATCAACAGTGGCCTCAAGACAAGTAGTGAGTCATACCCTCACCTTTTCGTTACCAAATTAGTCGAGAATTCAAGTCCACCAATTAAAAACCGAGTTCTGAAAGTCGAAAGCACCTGGCAAGCAAATACTCCGTCCCAGATGCTCCAGATGCTTCAGTACCACCAGAATAGAATCAGGGAAGAGCAAGAACACGAGAGAAAACGTATGAAAGACACGAAAATGAAAGTGCTAGTTGCACAATCTGTTCCTCAAGACAGTCAGAAGAGGGGTCCGAATCAAGTCAGTCATCCTGCAGCTCCCGTTAAAGGGAACTGCAATTATTGTAAACAGCCAGGTCATTTTATAAATGAGTGTGCAGTTCTGAAACACAACATAGCTACTGGTAAGACCAAAGAAAGACCACGTCCGCCTAGACAGGAACAAGTTTCACAGATTCCTCAGCCACAGAATGCACAACAGACAGTTACAGTACCGCAGCCTATTGCTGCAACACAGTCTGAGTATCCAGAGTACCAGCCATATTCATGAAACAGCCTAGAGAGGGAGGTAGGCTTGCCTCTCATCGAGATACCTGTAGATCAAGAAGGTCCCTATGTTCACAGTCAAGTATTAGGGAAAGACAGAAAGTTTTTGATTGATACAGGGGCAAGTAGGACCACAATTAGTCATGCCGAAGTTCCAGGGGCTCCGCTCTCAGGCTCAAGAAATGTTTCCCTTGGATTTTCAGGAAAGCCTATCGTTAATGAGATTTCAAAGCCAGTCACTCTAGAAGTAGGTCCATTGTCCCGCACTACTGATCTGTTACTTACTAAGTCATGTCCAGAAAATCTATTAGGCATTAAAACACTGAAAGAGTTAGGTGCAGTTATATGTTGTTCCCCAGAGGGAATACGATTGTTCCTACGTGACTTTAAGGGTCACTATGTATTACGAGATTTTGATTCCAGACTGTCTAAAGTTCCGCAGCATTTATGGGCGCAAGGTCCAACTGATGTAGGTTATATGCAAATCACACCCCATCGTGTGACTCTCAAACCAGGTGTAGTGTTACCACGAATCAGGCAGTATAGATTGCCACCTGAGGCTGTAGCAGCCTTATCCAAAATTATTGACGAGCTCATGGCTCAAGGAGTAGTTGTAGAAACTGACTCCAATGTATGTAACTCTCCGATCATTCCAGTCATGAAACGTACTGATCCAAATGCACCCCCAGTATATCGATTAGTGATTGATTTACGGGAACTTAACAAATGTATTATTCCGCAGTACCCAGTTGTCCCAGATATCTCTTCCCTGTTAACAGCCATTGATTCCGAAGCCACGTTCTTCACTGTCATAGACCTCAAGAACGCATTTTTTAGTGTTCCAATTCATCCAGACAGCCAGTTTCTTTTCGGATTTTGTTTAAATGGAAGGAGCTATATGTTTACACGAGCTCCTCAAGGTTTCACAGAAAGCCCTAGTATTTACAGTCAAGCACTTAAGAGACAACTAGATAATATTCACATGCCAACTGACACTGCCCTGCTCCAGTATGTCGATGATCTACTGATCACAGCCCGTTCTGAACGTGACTGCGAGCGAGCGTCACTGACGGTTCTGTATTTCCTAGCCGAGATGGGGCACAAGGTGTCCCCTTCGAAGCTTCAATTCTGTGTCCAGCAAGTGGTCTACTTAGGACACTTACTGTCCAAGAGGGGTAGGCAGTTGACACCAGACCGTATCCAGTTAATAGCGAGTCTTCCTCAGCCCAGGACCCAGAAGGAGGTACGTGCCTTTATCGGCCTTACTTCTTATTGCAGACAATGGATTCCTCAGTATGCATTTCTAGCCAAGCCACTGATACAGTTAACGACACAGGAGGCAGCCGCATCGACTGTTCTCCCTTGGACATCTGAACATACACTTAGTTTCAACGAGTTAAAGAAAGCTTTATGCCAAGCTCCAGTTCTAGCTACACCGAACTACAGTAAGCCTTTTACACTTTTCGTTACTGAACGTGAAGGTACAGCATTATCTGTTCTTACACAAGATCAAGCAGGACAATACAAGCCTTGTGCTTATTTTTCGAGCACACTAGATCCTGTAGCCCAGGCTCTGCCTGCGTGCCTCAAGTCAGTTGCAGCCACAGCACTAGCTATCAGACAAAGTGATTCCATAGTTTTAGGACATACCCTGACAGTACAAGTCCCACACTCCGTGGAAGTTCTTCTGAACCGAACACAAACTCAGCACTTGACAATTGCACGTTTAACAGGTTATGAATTGACATTGTTTCAGCCACACATAGAAATTAGACGCTGCATCGTCCTGAATCCTGCTACACTGTTACCATCAGCTAGTTCAAATTCTGCCACACATGATTGTGTGGAAGTAGTTAACATTACGACAAAGCCAAGACAAGATCTGACAGATACTCCGTTACCAGATCCTGACCTGACACTTTATGTGGATGGTTCATGTATGAGAACTAGTACAGGAGAACTAGTCGCCGCGTATGCAGTGACTACTGACACCGAAGTTATTGAAACACACCGTATTGATACCCTGTCCGCTCAAGCAGCAGAGCTAGTTGCTCTGACACAAGCCTGTATACACGCCAAGAACCTGAAAGTTAATGTTTACACAGATTCACGTTACGCATTTGGAGTTGTACACGACTTTGGAGTGCTCTGGCAGGAGAGAGGTTTCATGACTTCTCATGGAACCAAGATTCAGCATGGTCTCCTTATCCAAGCTCTGTTAGATGCAATACATTTACCGACATCTATCGCTATCATGAAATGCAAAGCACATACGAAAGCTACTGACATTATTTCCCAAGGTAATGATCTAGCAGATCGCACAGCCAAGCTTACAGCACAGACTCTAGACAGTCCAGTTAACATGACACACACTCCAGATCTGACTACATGTATGACAGTTAAGGACCCTACTCAAGATGTCATAGATATCCAGTTACATGCTACTCCCGATGAAACCAAGAAGTGGTCTGAACAAGGAGGGGTCCAGACAGATCAAGGATGGTTAACAAAGGGTAGGACCGCATGGTTTCTCCCCGACTCTATGGTTCAAGTCATCATTAATACCGCACATAGTCCAGCACATTTAGGAGAAAAAGCAATGTTAGACAGTATCCAGAACATTTGGTTCAACAAGCATTTACGAGCTGCAGCCAAGCAGAAAGTCCGTACCTGTATGATATGTTGTCAGTTTAATCCAGGTAAAAGTGTCCCGGTGGAACAAGGGGGATTCCAGCCCCCTGACCACCCCTTTGAAGTCCTCCAGATGGATTATATTCAGATGGAGCGATGTCGAGGTTTCAAGTATGTCCTTGTAGTTGTATGCGCTTTGTCCAGATGGACAGAAGCATATCCAGTCCCAGATTACACAGCCGCGACCACTGCCAAGCAGTTGGTTCGTGAGTTTTTCCCTCGATATGGACTCCCTAGAGTCGTATATTCTGATAACGGTCAGCCATTCTCATCTGAGTTGATGAAGCACGTTTCCCTGTTGTTAGGGTACCAGTGGAAGTTCCATTGTGTACGCCATCCTGAAGCAGCCGGTCTAGTCGAGAGACATAATCAGACTCTGAAAATTCGAATTGCCAAAATATGTAAAGATAAGGGTGTGGACTGGCTAGTAGCTCTGCCAGTTGCTTTGTTTTATATGCGCATGGTCGCACATTCCAGATCAGGTCTGTCCCCGTATGAGGTCGTATTCGGCCGCCCCCCTAACATGTGGGGTACTCCTAGACCCCGAAGTATTACTGATGTTTCATGTAATATGCTGACAGATTACCTAGCTTCCTTGATGTCTGCCCTCAACTCATGTCGTTCACAGGTTGCCGCCACATTTCCAGACAATACCGAGGTGGCACCGCATGAGATCGTTCCAGGTTCGATGGTGCTCGTCCGGAACTTTGACAGATCAAGTCCGCTGGAGCCACGTTGGAAGGAGCCCCGTCAGGTCCTCCTCACCACCCGTACAGCTGTGAAATTGGAAGGACGCCGCGGCTGGGTGCACCTTTCGCACGTCAAGAAATTCTACGGATTAAAACCGGTCTCCAAGAACATTTCCCAGGATATCAAGACTTGTCAAAACATTGTTCCTAAGGACTGTCCCGCAAATGACATTGACACAACCCCTCCCCTGTTAGAGAAAACTCCGCAACAGGAGTATAAACAGAAATTAAGGTCTAGTAAAATAAGTCAGCCAGTTTGATTGTCTAAGTCCTCCCCTAGGTGAAACGGTTAGACTGTTTCTGACATGTATAAAATAGACCCCCATAGTGAGAGAGTTAGTCCAAACTCAATCCGATGTATCGTTTTTCTAAGTTTCATATTATTTCTCAGCCTTTTGATATCCTGCACTAGTTACGCATTTTTCCTGTGTTTTCCAGTTCCTCATGTAAATAAGCCTTCTAATGTTACAGTAGAGCACACGTTTAGTGATCTGCCTCCTCACGAATATTCATACCGCCTCGCTATGCGTAACAATACATTTATCCGCATGTTACATTATTCACACCAGACCAGCAATGCCACTAATTGTTGGGTGTGTGGTCGACTCCCCCCTTTCCAGACGTCAAAGGGAGTTCTGCCACTTTTTCCTTATCCTTTTTCACATAATGGTTCGTGTGGAGCATGGTCCACGTTAACGTCATCCTTAACAGATATGTCTTTTCTTAACAGCACATGTTTCCCAGACAAGCAAGGTTTCCCCCACAGAACAGGTTTAGATCTAGAAAATGAAGTGTATAATTTAGGTAACTATTCTTCGAATTTCATGGTCCTGAATGTTCAGTCTGATACTACTCCAGACTCACCTGCTATTTCAGTATTGCCAGTCAAAGGCGAATTATGTGTCCGTAATTATGGTTCTGTACACGTAGGACATAGTGATTGTACTACTATTATCCAGTATAGTGACAGTGGGAAATCTATTTTTAAAGCTTCATGTCATTCTTATTTTGTTTGTGGTCAAACTGCATATGCTCGTCTGCCCCTCGATTGGGAGGGAACCTGTTACATTGCCTTCCTACTGCCACCTGTTTTCCTAGCCCCACCTGACTACCATAGGAATTCCTTCCTAGTACATACTAGACACAAGAGAAATCTCCCGATTGTCGATTATACTGAAACTGCTGCAGAACAATTCATTGATATTGATAAAGGTGTGTTCCCTTATTTAGGTACAGTTGTAAACAGTAAGCTAATCCGTAGGTTAACAAGAACCCTTGAAGCAGTAGTAGATGAGACTGCCTCCGCTCTAGGTAACTTAACCGAAGAGCAATCCTTTATGAGAATTGTTGTGCTCCAGAATCGTCTCGTCCTTGACGTCATACTGGCCGATAGGGGCGGGGCCTGTAGAGTCATCGGATCCAGTTGTTGCATTTTCATTCCAAATAACGCGCCGTCTGTTTATTCAGCTATAACCAGACTTCATAAAATAGCCCATCTATTACACCAGGATCCAGGCACCTGGACATGGTCCGGTTGGTTCTGGAATATAATTTCCGCCTGGGGATGGAAAGTCCTGTCCTTTCTAGGTATCACAGTAGCGATCATATTCAGCTGCTGTCTCTGTATACAATGTGGCCCTGCGATTTGCGGCATGTGTGCTACCTCTTGTATTCCTAGTCCCAAGCCCCGTTCTAAATCCCGTTCCAAGACAATTCGAGATGAACAAATGGTACTGTATGAAATGATAGATGGTATCATGAATATTGATGTTTCCTGATGGAAACGTAGTGACAAGGAGGGAATGTGGAAAAGTAAATTTTGTCATGTTCTGTGTCCCTACGTGTCATCCATCATATGTTATGTGTGCATGACCAATATGCATATGTTATTTCCCATGTCCGATTCAAGACGCAATTATAGTTGTGTCCTCCTCTAGTATGCCAGTTTCCAGTCCTCGTGAATACTACGAATATCAGGCCTATGTAAAGCTACGTTGCCACGTTTCTCAGTGTGCACGTTATTTCATTATAAAGTCCCCGTTTCCAGGCCTTAACAGGGCCCGGACATCAGATTCAGCTCCTGTCTCCTGAACCCTCGCTGAGGAGCGATCCAGCCCCCACCTGTATCCTCGACCTTTCACTTACTTCCTGCCTCGCAGTGCCCGGTGCAGCTTGGCTCTGCCTCTGAGTCTGCCAAGACTATGTTGTGATTCCAGCTATCAGTTTAGTCCTCCTTCTCTGCATTCCTAAGCTACTGAACTGCACATAGTTTCCGTCATTTTCTAGCCTATGCGGCTCCATGTTAAGAGAAATACTGTATTTAATGGTCATTTAATATTCTTCATCACGCACTACATGTAGAATAAATGCATGCTCTAGTCTTAGAGTCAATTAGCTTTTCCCCTCATGACTTCTAGTTTGTATCAACATGTTCCCTAAACATCAGATACTAGATAGGGTTTAGGTACATGTCGCTCCGACCCTCCAGACTTTAGTCTCTGCTCCTAGCACAGAGTTCATAGCCCCCAGCTTCTCCTCGTAACACGTCATTGCCAGTTTGCGCGCACCACCAGGTTAGAGGTCCCGGCTCCTTAGGTAGCCCCCTCCTATGTTTCCGCCCATTCATGACATATTCTGTTACGTTTGCATCACATGTCTGAGTTACACCTTCTTTTTACTCTTATCTTTCGCGACTGCTACGCGTCACGCCTTCTGCTCCACCCACTGCTACGCCTACTGCAATGTAATGCTATGTGTTTGCGCTATGTATATATGCTCATGTATTGTTATTAAAGACCAGCGCGCTCATCCCAGACCCAGCCCCAGCAGCTGCTGGGCCCTGTCATCCTATTCCTATGCAGGTTGTCCTGTTCCTGTCCTTATGCTGTATTAAACCTGCAAAACTCCTACTACCTCGAATCTTGACTCTTATTTATTGAGCTATCTGTTATGATATATGTCTAGTCAAAAATAGGGTATTATTTATTTATTTACCACAGAGGGGTGAACACAAAAGCAAGAGACAGAGGGTGGATGCTGGGCTTTTCTAGTTGAATAATAATTATAGCGCGTGCCACAGAGAGGCTGTATTTCGTAGTGCTGTAAGTAACGGGAGTGCAGTCAGAAAAGCGCTTGTTTGATGGCATAGAAGTGCTTCAGACACCCTGGGAGGCATGATGTGGAAGTTTGTAGGCGTGACCTCGAACTGTGGTGTGTGATTTGCGGGGGAGAGCCATTGGGAAAGAGGGGAAAAACACAACTATGGGTTTAGGGGTGGAATGTGTCGATCCTAGAGCCGGAGGGAGGTTTTCAGGGCAAAAAGTCTGCAGTCTGTCAGCGGCTCAGCAATGCTGGCTGTTTGTGCCCGATACAACATCTGAAGATATGCACTCATCGCGCACACGGACTTAATAGAGCATTAATATTCTGAACCTTTATGAATGAAACGTCTAACTGGCAAAGAGATATCCAGGCACGCACACATCACAGCTTCAGGGGTGTTTTCACCCGCCAATATGTCTTCCCAGCAACAAGTAAACGTTCTGGGCATTTTGAGTGAGCTTGTTGGTTCGCCGCAAGAGGAGCTAGAAAAACAAGCATTGGCCATGAAAGAGACATTCCCTCGCGGCCGTGAAAGTGAAAGCACGGCCGTGAGACGCGCTCTGTAGTGGGGGAGGTGCAGGGGTAGATGGGGGAGGTGCAGGCGATGTGCAGAGTTCAGAAACTCACAGGTACATAAACCAGCAATAAGACCACCGACCGAGGCCAGAGAGGAGAGACTGTCCGTTTGGTACCTTGCTTACATGTAGCCAGAATCGTTCAAAACTTATTGGGGAAGTGGTGGCAGCACCATGATGTGGAGAAAGGGTGAACGAATGCAAGCAGAGAAAGGTCGACAGGCCAAGTGAGAGAGGAAGGAAGAGAAGAGAAGCCGGGTGAATGGGATGGGGAGACAGAGCGAGAGATCGGAGCACGCGGTGAGCAATGCCCAGAAAGGATTGGCAGTTAGTAAAAGGCATCGCATGATTTAAAAGTGAGTGGGAGCCTAGGAACCGACCCCTGAGGGCCGTTTTCGGTGCGGAGGGTGAGAGTGCCCCGCGCACGTCGGGTTACTAAGGCTCCGGTTAGATGAGGGGAAGGGAAATGGTGGCAAACCGGGCCTTGGAGTAGACCTGTTTTGGTGTACAGTGGCCAGTAAGGGTGTGTGTCATGTGGAAGTGGGTGGAGCAGGGCTGCGCTCTTAAAGTAACTGCTGTGAAAAAAAACCGGGGCACCGGAGAAGCCCTTCAATCCAGTTTTATCCTTAACGTTTTCTTACTTGTAGTTTGCGTCTCGTATAATACTTTCACACTGCAATTAAAACAAGCTGCGAGCGTGCGCAGCCCGAAAACGGAAGTTCGGGAGCGTCACGCCTGTCGTGGGGCGGGACTTCCGTTTTCCGCGAAGCCCACGCCCACGGAGTTGATGACCCGCAATGGCTGCAGAAGACAGGACGGAGTGGCGGCGATGCGGTGAGTAAGGCTTAATTGTAAGGGGGACGGTGTGGGGGGGGAAGAGGGGGCGGCGGGGCGGAAGAGGGGGCGGCGGGGGCGGCAGGGGGGGGTGGAGGGCGCCGGCGTGTGTATGCGTGCAGAGGGGTGGGGGCTGGCTGTGTCTGTGTTGCATGCGAGGGCCTGTGAGTTACTCTGCGCATGCGCTGCTCAGACGCGCGCTCACGCGGTGAAAACTGCAAACGAAAAGCGCGTGTCAGATTGGTGTCCTCAAAACTAAATACGGCTCGCAATAGGTCTGAAGCAGACACCTCAATGCTCACGCATTGAGAGTACGTCTGCTCGACCTAAAGACACCTCAATGCTCACGCATTGAGAGTACGTCTGCTCGACCTAAAAAAGGCATCTGCATTGAAATTGACGCCCATGGACCTACACAGAGACTATGTAACAGGGGATAACGCAAGAGCTATGCACACACGGAATAAGGGGATGATTCTCAATGCTGTTTTCACTTGTAAAACACATTAATGTGAGTAAAAAGTATACCCTGTAGCTCACCCTCATTGAAGGGTGTCGCTCAACTTTGAGTATGTTTCACTCTCTCAACAAACCAGTGCTCAAACCTGTACTTTGAATCTTTCATGCATCTTTATGCTCATAGTATTGTAGTTGTCTCTTGGTACTCCCAAAGGGCCTCAATTTCTGCCAACATAACAAGCAAGGGGTACGCAGTGCAAAGCTTTGCATATACTTTACCTAGATAAATATCACATAGCAAAGGCTCCAAGTGGTGTTTTCATCAGTCCGGAGAATGGATAACACAATTCACAAAGTAAACTGGCACATTTGTAAATCTACACGTGTAAGTTTACTCTTACACTTTTGAGTAACTTAATAATTTAGGCTATCCACCATTTCAGATTGTAAAGTTACTCAAAAGTGTCCACCCACTGAAACAGAGGGTAGAGTTATATTTCAAGTGTAAAGCTACTCAGTTTTTTTTTTTTTTTTTTTTTGTTCCTCATCTCAACCATGGCAGGTCCTTCAGTACAGCGGACCAGGAAAAGTGTGACTTGAGAAATAGACATGCTGTCTCAGTGCAGGACTGGTAAGGGTCAATCTTTACGGGGATACGCTAGTCAGTTTCACAGTATATCATAGGCCCTTTTATACTCCTGGAATGATGCTTGCCATTAGCCAAATTCCACCATCTACTCATACCACAAATTGACCTTAATTGTAAAGGACAAACATGAGTGAGCAAAAGGGGTGTGACATGGCTTCGTAATCATTGGAACTGGGGAAAAAAAAAAAACCCAGTCTTGACTATTGAGACCAATCAAATTTAAGCCAGAAAGCTCTTTTTTCTGGTTTGCCACCTCTAGAAAGATCTAATTTCGATATAGAAAGTATGGAGGAACTCCAGTCTTGTAGTGTCGGGGGGGATGCCTCTTTCCAGCGCCTACAAATCTCCTGTCGAGCCAGCAGGATTGAGTAGAACAGGAGGTTATTATTTGCGCTGCGTTTTTTGTCCGTCACTCCAAAAATTACCAGGCTTAGATCAATATTGACAGTAGTGCCTGTTGAAGATGTTAGTTTGCTGCTTATTGATTGCCAATAGGATGTTAGGTGTGGGCAATCGTAAAACATATGAGCATCAGAGGCTGCCACCTGACCACAACGGGGGCAAACTACTGGAATGCCTGATGAAAATTTGGACAGCCTCTGAGGAGAATAATAAGCCCTGTGGAGGGTGAAGAGATGGTTTCTTCGCAACCAGGCTGGTTTAATAATGTCCCATAGTACAGTGAAGGATGACTTCCATAATTCTTTTAGATTTACCGCCGGCAACAATGATCCCCATAATTGGTCGGGAAGATGTAACACTCCATCTATTTCCTCTAAAATTAGGTTATAGAAATGAGAAACCTGTTTTTTTGTTAAGGAATTATCCAATAAAGAAGATTCTAGCTGACTATTGTCTCCCAATAATTGTTGTTGACGGCGAGTGGAGCCGGATGTTTGTGCAGTCGCCCAGCTAGAGATCTGTAGATATTTAAGTCTAGAGAGATTGGGACCTACCTTACTCACTAGATGTTCCCAGGAGAGCATTTCTCCCTCAAAAAACAAATCTCCCCAAGTTAAGATCCCAGCATCTTTTAGCGGGCTTGTCAGAGCATCTTTAGTCCACTCCGGTGGAGCCGGAAGATCCCATATGGGAGAGCCGTTAGAATAATAGCCTATTTTGGTAATGGTTCTAACATTGTACCAAGTTTTTGCCAGGCCTTGCAATGTCTTCAACTTAATTTTCTTAAAGAATTTTGGGTCTCCAAACTTAAATAAGAAACCTGTCTGATTTAAACCTTCACATTTTAGCAGTGTTGAAAACATATGGCCGACTCCCTGATCTGATGGAGTTTTAAATAATATTCGGGCGTGTGTCAGCTGAAATGCCCAGGCATAAATTTGAATATCAGGGCCGGCCAAACCCCCCTTCTCCCTACGACGCCTCAACTTATTCCAAGAAATTCTTGCTGTCTTGTTCCTCCATATGAATGAGGTGATGTCACTCTGCATCTTTGTTATCATTTTCTTTTCAAAATATAGTGGCAAACTATTGAAAACAAAGGTCAATTTAGGCAAAATGGACATCTTGACCAGATTAGATCGGCCTAGGAGCGTCAGTGGAAGATGGCTCCAAGAGTTCATTAAGTTCCTACAGTCTTTGGCTGCTAATGTAAAGTTTGTGTGGGCAATCTGGTTGATGTCTTGTAAGATTTTTATACCTAAATATTTCATGTTGTCCCGAGTTTGTACTGGGGGTGGCGCATTTATACTATTCCATGCCATGATCTCAGTCTTTGTGGCATTAATTTCGTAGCCTGAGATATTGCCGAATTTTTGTGCCAAATTAATAACTGATGGAAGCGTTGTGTTAATGTCCGATGTTAAGATCATGAGATCATCAGCATATAAAGCTACTTTTTTTCCCAATCTCTATATCTAAATGGAGAAATGTTGATATCTTCGCGGATCAAATGGGCGAAAGGCTCCATATAGATATCAAAAAGTAGGGGTGAGAGCGGACAGCCCTGTCGGGTACCTCTTGTGATGGTAAAAGGCTCAGATAGTCCGCCGTTAACCAAAACCGAGGCTGAAGGTTCATGATATAATAATTCCACAGCCCGGCAAAAAGCCCGCCCCACCCCAAATGTTTCCAAGGCCCCCGACAGGTATTTCCAATTAACCCTGTCGAAAGCCTTGGCGGCATCTAAGGTAAGAATAGCTAAGGGCTGTGATGAATTAGTTGCCAAGTCAATTGCGCCTATCAATTCATAAATTAACTCGTAGAGTTGGCGGCCCTTAACGAAGCCCTTTTGGTTTGGATGTAATACTAAAGGGGCTACTTGTCCCAAACGTTTGGCTAGTATAGATGCAAAGATTTTATAATCAGCATTTAAGACTGAAATTGGGCGATATGATCCACAGGCGGTAGCATCTTTACCTGGTTTCAATATTAACGTAATGGAAGCTTTGCTCCATGATGAGGGAGGCAAATCCCCTTCTACCAGTATTTGGTTAAATAGCGTGGTGAGAAAAGGCGCAATATCTGCTGCAATATATTTATATAACTCAGCTGGAAGGCCATCCGGGCCCGCCGCCTTGCCAGATTTATTATTTAATATAGCAAAAGCTACCTCCTCAACCAAAATTGGTGTATCCAATGTAGTTGCCTGTTCTTTAGAGAGTACTGGTAGGGAAATTTTGTTGAGCCAATTTGCTACATCAATAGAGGTGATGTTGTTATCCTCTCTATAGATAGCCTGAAAAAAATCTTTGAAAACTGACCTTATTTCTGTGTCCGAAGATGCTATACCAGAATCAGAGATTATAGAGCTGATGTTATTGCGTGTTTGGTCTGTCCTAGATTTCCAGGCTAATAATTTGCCTGCACCTTCCCCAAATTCAAAATTGGCTAGTTTACTAGCTTCCCACTTCTGCAATATGCGCTGATTCAATACAGAAGCCATTTGCCCTTTAAGTTTTGTTAACTGCTCCTGTTTTGCATGTATAACATGATCTGGGTAGTGATTTAAGTTTTCTAAGTCTGATTGAGCTTTTAATATGTTGGCCTCTATTAATGAAACCTCTTTGGTGTATTGTTACTCAGTCTTAACCGCACGCGCGCTAGCGGTTTTCCCGCTGCGCGCTGCGATTTGAAAAAAGCCGCGTTACATGACGAGCTGAGCTTGTCATGAGCGTGCGAGCGGCACAACTCATGACGAGCTCAGCTCGTCATGAGCGTGGAAGGGGTTAAAGGAGCAGTAAGTAGCAGGTCCAGCACCCTACATGGGCAACCACTGATACTCCAACACCCTCCCATCGAAAATAATGGAGGTAGTGACTTATTATAAAATTGCACATGAAATAATGTTAAAATGAAATAAAATTATTTTAAATAGGTAAAAATACTGATAAGTTAAATGTAATGTTAAAACATTGTCTACAAATAAAAGGATCTTTATTTTAACATATTTTAATAACTTTTTTGAATGTAAAAATAATGCAGCATTATTTTTATTAAAGCAACATTAAAATGCTTTTAAGTTATGATCACATCACATTTCATAATCATTAATGCATAACAAGAATATCATTTTTAAAAAATAATTCTTTGTGTAACATTTATTAATTACTAACAAAGAATCAAAATTATATATTTTTGACTTTAGGTGGGATTTATTTTAAATTCATCTTTAAAAAGAATGTTAACGTAATATATTAAAATTAATTCAATATTTAATTCAAATTTAAATCAGTAGTGCAGTACCCCTTTTGAAATGATATTCTATGTTTAAAATAAATATAAAAATAATTGACATTAATATTAATATATAATATAAGATTTTTTTTAAGCTTAATAAACTTTTAAAAATTGTCAAATATTTTACCAAAGAAGGTTTCTGCCACGGTGGCCCTACTTAGTGCCAAAGTCACCCGAATGACTTTTGGCCCCAAGGGTGACCTACAAGTCTGGACCAATTACTGCATTTGTAGTGAAATTATAAGTGCCATGTCTTGTGCATGGTATGGGGCCCTTTTGCCTTCATAATGGGAAGAAAAGAAAATAGGAGACTTCAAAGGTTCACTCACCAATGGCTTAGGGTGCGCCATGTTCATATAACCATGCTTGTGACCTCTTTTGGCCTTGTCCTATCCTGTGTGAATTTGCTCATTACAGTACTTCCAAAGAGCCCATTTCATAACGTGATGAATACCTCCTAAGTTTTTTCTGTTGGCTAGCTCACATTGCAGACTCTCTCAAATCTACAAAACATACTGGAACAGGCACGATTCAGACAGATTCATCCACTCATATGGCAAATCCGTTCTTCATACCAGATACAGTGGCTGTCAGGCATCCTCCTGTTGATAGGGAGCACCATTTAGTTATGCAAACCCCCCCCCCACTCTCCCTCACCTCACCCCCTCTCACCTCACCCCACCCCCACGTCATTTAGAGCACTGTCTCAGATTCACCTTCTTAATGAAGAGGTACATACTAATGACCTAATAGCTGCAGGCATTTCCTCAGCCACCTACATATTGTTATGTGGGTGTAAGAAAGGCTATATTTTCTGCTCTCCTGGTGGTGCCCTTGATCCATTTCTTTCCCAAAACTCTTGATAGCCAACTTCACATAAGGAATTCCAACTGTGTAAATTGCCCAGGACCAACATTACCCCAGTCATAGGTAGCTGCCTTCCAGCACCAGCATCCTCTATAACCACGGATGCACCCGATGGTGGGCGTCCTCTCTTGCTTTCCTGGCCCTCACATGTCAGACTGAGACATGTATGGCCAACACATCCTGAGGTGATCTTGGGGTATCATCTCTCATTCCTCTCCTGTACATTCCTCCTGTTGTTTGCAACATGACAGATGTGGATGTCCATGACCTGGACACAGGAAGGTTATTGTGCCATTGGAATTCGTTCAGCTTACACTATCATAGTAACTGAAGCTTTGACCAAGGACCAAACTAGAGGACATGCTCAGTTTAGCAGACTGGGTTCATAACTCTACTTTCCACACATTAGCTGTTGCACTTCAGTGGTTTTCTTCTACACTCTTCTTAAATTCCTCTTATGCACCCTCATTTCCTGACCCTTCATAAAGAAAAGGTATTTGGATGGTTTCAAGTGAAATGTATTATAACCCAATCTGATATTCGTGGCATTTGTTCTATTCTTATTGGTTGTTTCACCCCCCTGAGCTTACTGGGAAGTGTTGTTTTAATATTGAAGGGGGTCGGGAGCACACTGCCTCACATCACAGCACAGTTCACCCCTTAGCATTGTCGGAAATGCAGTACAAAGTTTGCTCTTACTTTAATATTAGCTGTAGTTTTTCACAAGAGTTGCTGCAGATAATGCTGTAAATCTCCAGACATGTGTCTCTGGATTGTATCCTTCATCAGTCCCTCAGAACAACAGACCCTGAAACCAACGGAGACTCCGACAGGTTATCGCCCTGTATGGAGAAATTAATGGAATGGATGACCAACAGCTGCTTAAAACTAAACGGGGACAAAACGGAGTTAATGATCCTCGGGAATAAGACGAATCCTAGGCCATCTATAAGTTGGCCTAATTGCCTTGGCAGCCCACCCATGCCTAAAGAATCCATCAAGAACCTGGCTTCTGGCTCGAAAAGGACCTATCAACGACAACTCAAGCCAAGAAAGTAGTAGGCACCTGTTTCAGACTACTCAGAATTCTCCGGAAAATCCTAGCTCGGATTCCCACACAGTTTAGACAGACTGTTGTCCATTCTATGGTCACATCATGTCTAGACTATGGAAACTCACTATTTCTAGGGGCACCAAAATGCGTGCTCAACAGATTTCAGGTGGTCCAGAACGCGGCAGCAAGGCTGCTGTGTAAGGCCCCAACTCGGGAGTCAGCCAAAAAGCACCTCAAAGAACTTCATTGGCTCCCGGTGGAGGCCAGAATCAAATTCAAGGCGCTGGTTATAACTCACAGAGCATTACACAACAGGGGCCCTGGAAAAATTAGAAACTTGGTGTCCCCATATGTTCCAAATAGGAACCTGAGATCAAGCTCTGAAGGACTTTTAGAAACTAACAGGTGTCAGGAAAGCAAGGTGGGGAGGCAGATCCTTCTCCCACCTAGCACCCAAACTCTGGAACTCTTTACCAAATGAATCACGGATCATGAACAAAGAATTAGAATTCCGGAAGTCAATAAAAATGTGGCTGTTCAAGTAGTACCTCTAACTTCTGTCCAGCATCAGCTGGCATCCTGTCCCTTAGCGCTGGGAAGCCCCAGGGCAGCTATGCGCTCTCCAAAACGTAAATAATAATCAGTAGAGATAATAAAAAAGCGAATTACATTAGGAGTTGCTGACAATGCTGCTGCAGTACTCTCAGGTTTCAGTACCACTCACTGGTGCACAGGTACAGCTCCAGCAGCTCAGCAGCTCACTGGCTCAAGGAAGCATTTTTAAACAGAAGGGGGATGAGCGCACACTGCCTAATATCACAGTACAGTTCGCCCCTTAGCATTGTCATAAATGCAGTACAACCTTTGCTCTTACTTGAATATTAACTGTAGTTTTTCACCAACGTTGGTGCAGATACTACTGTAAATCTCTAAACACATGTGTTTCCGGATTTTATCCTTCATCAGTAGAGCTAAAAAAAACAGAATGAATTAGGGGTTGCAGAGAATGCTGCTGCAGTCCTCTCACTGGGACACATGTGCATCTCCAAAAACTTGTCAGCTTGCTGTCTCAAGGGCGCCTTTTTAAACCGAAGGGGGGTGGGAGCACACTGCCTCACATCACAGCACATTTGCCACTTAGCATTATGGTAAATGCAGTACAATGATTGCGCTTACTTGCATCTTAACTGTAGTTTTTCAGCAGAGTTGGTGCAGATAGTGCTGTAAATCTCTAGACATGTGTTTCTGGGTTTTATCTTTCATCAGTAGAGATCAAAAAAACGAATTACATGAGGGGTTGCTCAGAATGCTGCCACAGTCCTCTCAAGTTTTAGTACCACTCACTGGTGCACAGGTACAGTTCCAATAGTTCAGCAGTTCACTAGCACAATGAAGCATTTTTAAATAAAAGGGGGATGGCAGTACACCGCTTCACATCACAGCACAGTTCGTCCCTTAGCACTATGGCAAACACTGTACAATGTTTGCACTTACTTGAATCTTAGCTGTTGTTTTCCACCAGAGTTGGTACACATAGTGCTGTAAATCTCTAGACACACGTGTTTCTGGATTTTTTCCTTTATCTGCAGAGATAAAAAAAACGAGATACATCAGGGGTTGTTGAGAATGCTGCCACAGTTCTCTCATACCTCAGTACCTCTCACTGAGGTAATTCTACCTGTCACTGATGTAATTCTATCACTGATAAAATCCAGAAACACGTGTGAGCTGACGAGCGGAGATGCACCTGTGCGCCTGTAGGAGGTACTGAGACCTAAGAGGATTCTTAGCAACCCCTGATGTAATTCGTTTTTCTGATCTCTACAGATGAAAGATAAAATCAGATGTATCAAGAGATGAACAGCAATATCTGCACCAACTCTTTTGAAAAACTAAGGCTAATATTCAAGTAAGCACAAACATAGTTCTGTATTTACCATAATGCTAAGAGGCAGTGTGCTCACATCTACCTTCAGTTCTAAAATTGCTTAGCTGCTATTGAAGTAAAGGAATTAAAGAAAAAATATGACTAATACTTACCTCTGTCTTTTTAGTAAAATTGCAACTTTAAGCCATTACTGGGTAGTAAAATTCACATTATCAGAGTGATTGCTGGCTCTTGACACTTCTGAAGTCTTTGAGAACATGAGGCCTCCAGAGAAGGACTCTATTGAAATTCCTTTCTCAGACTAACTTTACTAAGACTTGTATAACTAGCTCACTATCAGTGGAGCCGCTCTCTAAGAATACACAAAGGGATGTATTTAAGACTCACATCTTTTATGGATCTTATTAACTTGTGTGTGGGATATGACCGAAGTGGACTGCAGTGCCCTCTCCTCCGAGCTGTTATATATCTCCTTCTAAAGCACAGGAATAATATTATAAGACATTTTCTTGTGTGGGTCATGCAATATAAAATATGGATGATTAGTGGCACAGATTAAGGTGCTCTTAGCCTCTGCTGTGCACCCACAAACTCCACCTCTGTATTAAATTCTGACGAGAGAACCACACCAGAACTTAATTAATGAGCTCCAATATGTTCCAACACGGTTATATTGATTTAGTATTTTTGTATTGCTGTTGCTAGCACAAACAATTATGTTCCCAGTTGGCTGCTATAGAGATATACTGCACAGATGAATTAAAATCATTATCCTGCCATGCTCTTACCTCAAAACATTGGCAGAACTGAAGCACTGGTGCAGTAACTCAGCTCTCCCTCCCTAGCAGGTTGCAGGGAGGAGGCACTGACTAGCCACTGCGGAAGGGGCTTAATCTTTGTAGTTTAATAGTTCTTTTTAAATGTCATTATAGGCTTATACTAACACAAGACTAGGGGCCATATTTATGAGCCCAGTGTCATCGCTCTTGCACCACACAACATGGAGCAAATGCGATGCAACTCAAAAAAAAGATTTATGAAGATTTATGAAGCCACGCAATGCCACTTTGCATGGCCATGAGTGGCTTCCTAAAGCTGGAGTATCCCAACTCGGTGCAAATCACTGTGTTGCGTTACTCTGCTTTGGGAAGGTGTTTCATGGGCATTGCATGGGTGTTCCCAAGCAACTCCCATGGTTTTTGACGCATTCCAGATTTCCCAAAAGTTGTAGACTTGGGTATTCGTCAGAAAGGTACGCTTTCTCAGGGGAGGTGTAACTAGCAGAAATATCTTTACTTCTCCTCGATACTTCCTCTTTCCACGTGTTACTTCCTACTTCCTCTTTCTATGTGTGCTCATTCTGCAGCACACATAGAAAGAGGAATATGCCTCTCAGTATACTGCATTCTGCAGTACGAATAGAAAGATGAATATGCCTCTCAGGATTGCTTTTGTGCAGGAAGATGTCCTTTCTTGCAGAAAAATATCTTGCATGCAACACAGACACCCTTGCACCATGGTGCAAGCGTGCCTGCGTTGGTGCTAGGCTGGCCATTGTGCGTCAGAACTGAGGAAAGGGTAGGAATGCACTGTATTGTAATAAATAATGTGTATTCCTGACATTTCCTTGTAATTCAGCACAGCAAGGCAACTTGCTGTACTGTGCTGCAAATTTTTTTGTAAATATGATCCTAAATGAGCCTGAATAATGACACTATGAACAAGCAGCATCCTGGGTATGCCTGTGGTGAAGTGTAATCTTGATCCATTCTTAGATACCATAGGAGTGCATCATATTCATGAGCCGTCAGCACTCAAATATATTCTATTTGATTAATGTTACTAAGGAGAGTGAAGTATTGCGTATTTAAAGTACTCCACCTGAAGAATGTGTGTATAGAACATGATTAATAAAGGTCTATGTAACATTTATATATTAATGTGAGAGGGGAAGTTAACAAAATGTGTCCCATTGTGATGTTAATAAATTAGAATGTATATGTGTAAATGAACGTTTAAACTTTATTTGTGTGACAAGAATTATTTTCATGCGGGTGCATTTAGAATTACATCTTTGTAATCCTTTACAATGTATACGTGTCTTAATAAGCTGTATTTATTGTGCATTTAGAAATGTGCATGTATTCTGTAACCCTGTGCACTGTTAAAATTGACTAGAGTGGGCCTCGAGAAACCAGTTCAGTTCATGCTCACATTTAAAATCTGACATGTAATTTGTATTTAACCTTCAATGCAGAATGCATTTCTTATATTTTGTTTCCACTGCAGGTATGCAAAAGGATTCATTAGTTAATATAGAAGGTGTTTGTTTTCATTAAATAGTAAGCTAAGAGAAAATAAAGTTAGCAAGGAAAAGTGAGTGATGAGCAAGGAGCCAAGTTCTCATGGAGGAGGAGAGAAATGAAAAAGGACGAATGAAGTTGCGACTTATTGATGTGGGAAAGGTGATGCAAGTATCCAGTTGTGACTGTGCAATGGGAATTCACTAGCAAGGATCACATGGGAATATCTACCCTGAATGACATGGATATTTTATGCTGAAACATAGTGAGAGACAGAGAGAATCATCTTAGGATTTCACGGAGAGCAGATCTACAATTCTTCTTGTGTGGCTTTATGCCATCTGACCCATGGTTGGAATGCCTTCTGAAGACTCCGACAGCTGACATCTTTCTGTGATTTCATCCTTACCAAATGCTTCTTTATTTCGGGTAGCCGATTTAAGGCAGTGTAGGGAGAGATAGCTTGCTCATGCTCACTTTAGAAAATCATCTGATGCAATGTAATACTCAATTATTTTCCTGATCATCTGTTTTGTCATAGTAGTATTTAGTTGTTTGCTTTGTATTATATAGGGTAAATCTCTTCAGGAGATTTTGAATAATCTCTCTGTATTTCTATATGATCATGTTGAGATTGGTCTATATTGATTTTTTTCTAAATTTATAATTAAACCCTACTAAACTCAGATTAAGTTGTTGAGTGGGTTATTGTGTGACCACATTGGTTACACTGTAAGGAGATGTTAACAAGTAATGTTTTTCTCCCTTTACCTCTCATGCAGCTATAATGATCATCGATCTGGAGATAAATATTTGATTGGGCCCGAGCTCCAGCACCTGTGAGGCCTGCTGCCATGACAGAGTTTGAAGACACAAACAGAGAGAGGCGAGGTAGCAGGGAGGCCGCAGCACACTTGCAAGCCTGGTGATGTAACTTACCCAGTGTGGAGACAAAAGAGTATGTCGCATCAATTTGACTTTGCGATGAACCAGTATAGAATGGACTAACATATCAAGAAATATATCCTAGCCCATACGTCTTGATATTATCAGTAAGCAATGAATCAACGGTGGCTACCCGCACTCTTCTTCTCTGCTTCTTAAATAATGAGGTAAATAGAAGACTAATCTAGGCCCCTTAATATGCGTATATGATTTAATTAGATACATCATATATTCTACATATTGTCTTTCTACAATATAGGACGCACTAGCACCAACCTAGAGAATTACCAATTGATGAAGGTAACTCCTTAAAGATTTAACTGAACCATCTCAGCGGTGTAAATAATTTAATTACACACCAAGAGCACCATTTTTAAGAATCATCCTATCATCCAAAGGAATGTGCCACCACCTGGTGTGACGTTACAACAGTAACGTAGAATTAAATTGAGAGGATCCATACTTCTCCGTTTTAAGAACCCTGTCCTGATGAAGGTTACATCTTAGATACCGAAACGCTGCGTCGACAACTTGTGTTCATGTGTTTTTAATTTATTTCTTTGTACCCATGTACATTTCTAAGTACATTTTTATATTGTTTTTAACTGGCACTATATGCTAATTTTTGTATACTGTGAATTAAAAATTGTACAATTTTCTAAATCTTGTGTTACGCATTTTGTTTTGAATTTTTCCCTCAATAATTGTGATTTATTTTTCATGTGGTTATGGCACCTATAGGCTAATCGCCTGTCTACTTTCCCCCCACCACTCCCCACCTTGTTATTCCTTAAACCAAGGAAACACTCCTTGGCCAGCCAGGGACTACTCTTTTGTTCTTTACTGTGAGAGTTTGAAGACAACCTCTTACAATGCAAATGTGTTCCAGTAGTTAGATCCCTGAAGACTAAGTCACAAAGGTATGGAAGAGTACGTAAAAGAGTACTCCTGTAGTACATTTTTACGTACTCTTACACACCTTTGTGGATTGGACCCAAAACATCTAAAAAGGGTTGAACGAAAGAATATTCGTGTGCAATTCGTACAAATTGGAAAGGACGGTGCTCTACTTGCACATCTACTAATAAGGAGTTGGATGTTTATGGGCCGATTAAGAAAGCCTTGTTAGTACTTAAAAGAGTACCACATGATACTGCTTCCCATAATCATAAGTGCTTTTGTGACTTGGCCCAATTCTATGTAAATGTTTCCTATATGGATATCCGGAAAGAGAGCATGGGTCAAGCTCTCCTGGACCTTCGTTAGACACCCCCTGCTACAACAGTACAATAACTCTTTGAAATGTATTTTATTTTATATGGACTACCATATTTCTGTAGTTTTATAACCCTGCGGTAAATGTGTCTGAACCTGACTGACCGACTGTCTTATAAAGTGCACGAATGCCGAGGCGTCTTGGCGTTGGGTGAGAGGATGCTGGGGCCCACGCTGATTAGTCTGCAAGTTTAGGAAAAAGCCAAGTCTTTATTTGTTTCCTGAAGAGAATCCTGTGTGGCTGTAGTCTTTTCTGTACGGGGAGAGAGTTCCATAGTTTGACTGCCCAGTACAAGAAGCCCTTTCCCCCATCTGGCTTTCTTTATCTTGGGGATCAGGATCAGTCCTGTGTTAACTGACCTGAGGCAGCATTGAGACGAGTACCGAGAGAATAGCTGCTGCACCGCAGCTCCCCCTCCAAACAAGGCCTTGGGAAAAACACAGAGGGCCTTGAAATCCACTCGCTGCCGAACTGGGAGCCAGTGGAGAAGTTTAATACTTGCAGAGGTAGGGTGATGTTTAGGAAGATCCAGTAGCACCCGGGCCGCCGCATTCTGAAGGGACTGCAGTTTGGCAATCTGACTTTTGTCTGCTCCCAGATAAAGGGTATTGCCATAGTCGATCCTAGATAAAAACCAACACCTCAATTACCGTTTTCCTAAGAGTTAGTGGATAAAATGGGAGGTTTTAGCGTGAAGAAGCAGGCAGATGACACCTAGTTGATTTGTTGTGCAAATTTTAGATTGCTGTTGAACTTGAAGCTGAGGTTCCTTGCCTTGGTTACAGGAGTAGGACAGTTCCCCGCCTCAGTGGGCCACCATACTTGGCTCCATATTGAAGGCTTCTGCCCAAACTCAATCACCTCCGTCTTTTCTGTATTGAGTTTTAGGAAATTTGAGCTCATCCATGCCATGACATTGTTTAGACAGTTCCTAAACCTGACCGCCGTTGTGTCCACACTTTGAGTTCCCGATACCACTATCTGGGTATCGTCTGCATACGATACAAGCATCAGACCATGATCTTTGATTAGTCTGGCCAGAGGAGAAACGTATATATTGAACAAAGTAGGTGGCAACCAGATCCCTGCGGGCCACCACATGGGAGGCAGAAGTTTGCAGACTTGAAACCGTTCCAATATATCATTTGTTCTCTGGAGGCCAGAAAAGATATTAGTACGGTTAGAGCCGTCTCTCTAATACCTGCTGCCCTCAGCCGCCGCGTCAATACCTCATGGTTCACAGTATCGAACCCGGCTGATAGGTCAAGCAGGATGAGGATGGCTCTTCCCCCCTATCCATCACTGGCCATGAAAAGGGCTGATTCGGTAGAGTGTCGGGATCTAAAACCATGTTGGGTGTCATCAAAAATATTGTTGCCATCTAGATAGTTAGTCAATTCCGAATTAATAGCTTGTTCTAAAATTTTAGAGGGGATCGGGAGACAAGAAATTGGACGTTAATGTTTCGCCTCCGTGGAGTCCAAAGTGGCTTTCTTCAGAATAGGCCTGAGACAAGCCTTTTTCCAAGGGTGTGGATATACCCCGGAATTGATGACCTCGTTTAGGAGGGGAGTGAGGTGAGCACTAATTTCCTCAGAGGTCAGGTGCAGAATATACGGAGGGCAGGGATCCAGTGGCGAGCCAGATTTAGTGTGTGATAGTGTCTGAGGCTTGCTCTGTCGCTAATAGGGGGAATCGTACCAAACTGCACTGAGTTGAAGTATTCTCTGACGGGATCCCCTTTTTTCCTGCAGGATCAGACAATGTCTTATGGAGATCGTTGTAAACAGTCTGAACTTTAGTCTGAAAAAAATGAGGCTATCTTACCTACAAAATTTTGGTCTGGTGAAAATTGACAGTCTTGTGGGCACTTTGACAAAGCTGTCACCGTTTTAAAGAGGTCCTTAGAGCAGTTTTTGGCCGCCTGAATTTTAGTTGTGTAATATACAGTTTTAGCATGTATTATTGCTGCCTTGTATTCCTCTAGAGCTGAGTTATAATCTTTTTTGATTCCACACTATAGTCGGTTCTCCACAGTCGCTCCTTGCGTCGACATTTGGTTTTGATCCGTCTGAGGTCAACTGTATACCATGGCGAGGACGCCTGATTTCTCTGAGGGTGCTTAGTTATTTCAGGAGCGAGGCTATCTACTGATGTCCTAATCCAGTTGTCATAGTTACTGGCTGCCATATTGGAGCCTGGAACCATGGTTTTTTTTTTGTTTAAATTTGTTTATTGGGTTTTAGGTTGCATTATGCAATCAACATGACAGTAATCGTAAAAGTAGACGGACATCGCAATGCAGGATCATTGATACATAGTTTTAGAGTTAGTCCCATTGCGGTCCCCCCCAGTTCGAGGTCTTATGTCTTTCACTACCTTTTTCCTTGCAATTCAGCAGTGTGGACCACGTGGCCTCCCACCAGATCGCGTGTATCCCTCTGCGGGGAGGTCGTACCGTCCACGTGAACCTGTCAATTAGTGTCAATGAGGGGATGGACTCGCAGTGTAGCCGTTACTGTGGGGGTGTCGCAGGGGGCTCTAACTACGTGGGCAGGATCCGCAACAGCACGTGATGTCGTGGCGACATTGACTATCGGCCTTTCCAGTGAACCATATTCGGGGGGGAATGCCCCTTTAAACTTAAGCTTCTTAACTCTCCCAAGAACGTAGGGATGAACTGGATGACGTGGGTGGGGAAAGGTTAGGGGGCAGCGGGAGGGGGGGGGGCGGTTGGGTCTCTGTGTTAGGGCGCTGAATCGGTGCTCCCGGGTCGCATGTCGCAATTGTTTGGTGGGAGTAGTCGGCTCGCGTCCGGTTGCTAAAGGGTCGCTGGGCGCGGCCGCTTATGATGGTCAGGTGGTGCTTATGGCAATGTTATGGAAGTGTGGGGGCTGGTGTGGTAGGGAGTGTCTGGGATTGTGAGGCGGTGGGCGATTCTTGGGGGCGTGTCGCCTGTGTAAATTTATATAGTAACTGAGCCCACTCCAGGGATATGGGGTGTTTGCGATGTCCCCGTACCTCCTCCTCCTCCTCCGCCTTGCCCCATTTCTGTACCGCCTCTGGTGGCCCCGTGGGGAGCCTAGAACCATGTTAGGGGGATTAGATGCCAGGACTGTTATCAAGTCATTTCTTTGAATTGATTTCCATGGGCACGATTTAACCAAAGTAGGTCTATTCTGGTTCCGCCTGTTAGTTGTAGGAATTTGTACATTAAAAAGAATGGCGTTGTGATCCGACCACGGTACTGGAAGCACACCAACTATATCTAAGTGTTTGTTAGTGTATATGCCATCCAGCGTGTGGCCTGCTATGTGAGTTGGCTCTGATACAATCTGCAGCAGCCCAAAACCTGCTAAATTATCTACCACGTTAGTAGTATCAGGGTTTTTGTTTGCTTCCAAATGGAAGTTAAAGTCCCCATATTGTGAAGGTTTGAGTGTCTAGATAAGATTCCATAAAGGTTTGAAGTGAGCTGATAAAGGGTGACCTTGCCTCTGGAGGCCTGTAAATGAGTAGGCCTGGATTGTAAGCTTGAGGCTCCCCCTTCCTTCGAACACCCTTGTTGTTTTCCTTAGTTGGGTGTGGCAGTACATTTCCATCATTTGAGGTGTAATGTATGTTCTTAATGGGCAAATACTATGCCCTCAGGCACATGAATTGCATTTCCTAGGAGTATATGTGGTCTCAGGGAGCAGTTACCTGGTAATGCAGTATTTCCCTAGAGCATACTACAATCTCTGCTTGATAACATAAAATGCAAGGGGCTTCCTTCAGACTGAAGCAAGTTCATTGTTAGGTGATATGTGTAAAATGGTGCTGCTTTGGAGCAGGTTTGGGTCCTTTACAGGCCAGAGAAGATGTAAGTCCACGCAAGGCATTGAAAAAAAAAAATAAGGATGCCCCAATGTCCTTGTTAAACACGAGGATCTGACCAACCCCAGCAGTTGGGTGGGTGCCGCTGGAGCCTCGGGCGCCTATGAAGAATGCCCTGATCTCTGCTGCAGAAGCAGGGTGGATAAAGCGTTCTCCCTCTAAATGACAGCTCACTGCATTAATACAACTGGTGCAGTGTCACCCTCTCAGGCCACATGGATGCAGGCTCTTGCCCCGGAGAGAGGCATTGAACTATCCTAGATGGGCAACATTTATGGCACCAGGTGCCCTGATGGATAACATTGTGCTATCCAGCTGTACCACTAATATACCTTGAACCCATTATTAGCTTAGGTAGATACTCTTGTCAGTCACCTTTCTGAGCTTAAGGGAGGAAACATTTCCTGATTTTACAGCCATTATTGTATAATGGTTTACCCAGCACGTTTCTTACAGCAATGTTCAAATCATTTTGTAGCACGGGTGGCGTGCCCAAGTGCAGCATCATCTATGGTCATTATATCTATCTTGGTACTGACATGTGGACCAGTGTAATTTTGATTCCATCCTAAAATACGGAAGGAGTGCATCATAATCATGAGTAGTCAGCACTCAAATATATTATGTGTGATTAACGTTACTAAAAGAAGATGGAGTACTGTATATTTAAAGGGCTGCAATTGTAACAAATACAATATTATAAACTGCGTGTTTAAGAAACATGACTAATAGAGGAGTTTGGAGTGCTTATTAATTAATAGTACAATGAAAATCTAAGTTCCTGACATGATTTATTTTGAGAGTAATGAGACGAAATGTATGTGAAACTAATTAGAGGTTTAGAGGTTGATGTGTAGCACGGCCTTATATTTACTCTAGTGTATTTTAATTAATATTCCTTACTAGTCTTTTGCATTATTCATATGTTAAGAAACCTAATTTGTTATGCATTTACAGTTGTGCACATATTTGTAATCCAGTGCACTGTTCACTGTTAAGTTGACTTAAATTTTGAGGCCTTGTGTATAATTTCAGTGCAAGTTCACGTTGCAGTCTAACATTTAATTTGTGTGTGAACTTCAATGTTTTAATTCACATTTTGTTTCTACTGCAGGTGTTGGCGAAAAACCTCATTAGTTAGCATAGAAAGGATTTGTTCTAATTAGATAGCAAGGTATGAGAAGACGAAGTTGGCAAGGTGAAACAAGGTAACAAGCAGAGAGGCGAGTTTTCATGGAGGAGGAGTAGAATGGACAAGGACAAATTAAGTTGCAACCTATCGTTGTGGGGAAGGTGGGCAAGTATCTAATTTGTGTCGGAATAATGGGAATGTACTAGAAAGATTCATGTGGAATTTTCTATCTTGAATGCAACTAATATATTATGCTGTAACTTAGTGAAGGTCAGGAGAGACATCTTAGGACTTCATGGGATACATACCTGTAGGAAGACGGAAAGAACAACTAGAAACAGATTGGTAAGTGACGAGGTTTATTAGTCACATCTTCACATGACGAGATCCAGTCAGGGAATGCCCCAAGAACATAACTGCATTCCAACCGCAAACCTCCCCCATTTTAAAAGACAACATTCTTACAATAACACGAGACCGTCACGAGCTGTGACAGGCAATCACCACGCTCGTGACAGCTCGTGTAACAGAACAGTACCCAACACACCTTCCCCCCATAAAACAAAAACACAAAAAAAAACAAAAAAAAAAAACTATCATCGTAGAATCAATTCATAACGAAATCTCTAAACCTAGAAGGCAGACGATGTGAACGAACACACCTAGAGTTACCAGCACTGCCGTCAGCTCTAGTATTGTTAGTCTGTTCAGAATGTTCTCCAACATCCAAAAACACATTACTGTCACAATCATCTTGAACCGAGATAGACCCAGAGAAAACCGAAACCCTATTGAAATTCCAAACGGAGCCACCATCAACCCTAACGGCATTCTTGAAGACTTCAATCACTTTTTTAGGGTTTGACCACACAGGAAAGCCTTTACTAACACCTTCTTTTTTTTAATCCGGACATAGTCACCCACTTTTATCAAACAACTGGATGCAGAGCCAATCTTCTTTCCCATGGAAAGTTTCATTTTATTTTTATATAACTCAACTCTGCGGTGAACAGCCTCAAGATCAACCTTCAAAAACTCATCGAAACCACTCATATTCTTTTTCAACCACCAAGGCGCTAACCTGGTACTAGGCTTACGTCCTCTTAAGAGCTCAAAAGGGCTAACTAAAGTTACAGAGTTAGGAGAAGTCCTATATGCCAAAAGCATGGACTGTAATGCATTCTTCCAATTCAACCCCCCTTTGATGGAGAGTTGGATGGCTTCTTTGATGACACGGTTGAAGCGTTCAACCTGACCATTGGCTTCAGGATGGAAAACTGCAATTCTCCTATGAGTAATACCACACTTAACCATAAAGCTTTCCATTTCCTTACTTACACATTGAGGACCATTGTCAGTTACGACCTCTTGGGGAATCCCTTCTCTGCAAAAAACCTCATCCAGGAATTCAATCACTTTCTGAGAAGTAACATCCTTAACCATTTTGACCTCCGGCCATTTAGAATAGTAATCAATCAGGACAATTCCAAAAGACTCTTGCTTAGACAAACAACTAAAAGGACCAATGAAGTCTAATCCCAGTTTACGCCAAGGGCCACTAGGAAAATCAACAGGTTGTGGTTCAGAACGTAAAGCTACAGCAGTTTTGTCACTGTTTGAACAATAAACACAAGAACGTACAAAACGATCTACACAAGCATCAATACCTGGCCACCAAAATGTCTCTTTCACTCGTCTCCTGGTAAAGGAAATACCCAAATGCCCTTCATGAGCAATTTTGAGAATAATGTTTCTAAAAGAAAAGGGAGGAACTATCTTGCCTCCCCTTAAAACTAAACCGTTCTCCTCTGCGAGCTCCTCTTGAATTTTATAAAAACCCATCATATCACCCGACAATTTCCTTGGTTCAGGCCAACCTTGTACTAGATATCTTTTGACACTACATAGCTCCACATCTTTACTCATTTCCGTTAACCAACTTTTTTCTTGCAAAAATGAGCGATCCAAATCGACGTCATCAAAAGTGAAAGCCACTTCACAATCATCCTCTAGAACTCCACTAGAAACCTCACAAGGAGAAACAAGCCTGGACATACAATCTGCATGTACATTTGCTTTACCCTGAACATACTCAATTTGATATTGAAAAGACTGTAGTCTAGACGCAAGTCTCGCAAGACGCGCCGACATTGTCCTATCACCGCCAGGAGACATGAGGAAAATCAAAGGTTTGTGGTCAGTTTTTATGATAAACCTTGTACCCCACAAAAATGGTCTAAAGTGTTCCGCACCCCACACACACGCCAATAACTCCCTCTCTATGACAGAATATTTTCTTTCCGCATCCCTCAAGGCTCTTGATGCGTAAGCAACAATCCACTCCTTTTCATTATCTCTCTGTAACAGAACACCACCCAATCCAGAACTACTAGCATCCACCATGACAATGCACTTGGCTCCACACACAAAAGGTCTGAGACACGGTGCATTCACAATAAACTTTTTCAAATTCCCAAAAACTTCACTCATCTCCTCAGTCCAAATAAACTTAGCCTTCTTCTTCAACAAACACCTGAAAGGATCAACTTTGGTTGCAAAATTTGGTATGAATTTTGCATAAAATTCAATGAGTCCCAAAAACGCCACAAGTTGTTCTTTGGAAGAAGGTACAGGAGCTTTAACAATGCTTTCGACATGATTACGTTTAGGTTTAATTCCGACGCCACTAATGGTATGCCCTAAATACTCAACCTCTTTTTGCCCAAACTTGCACTTATCAAGACGTAAGGTAAGTCCTTTCCTTGACAAAGCAGCAATCACTCCTTCAACATTTTTATCATGCTCCTCATTGTCCTTGCCAAAAACAAGAATGTCATCCTGAAATGCCACAGCGCCGTTTAACCCTTCCAAAGTGTCCCTCATAAGCCTTTGAAATACTGGCGGCACTCGCCAAACCGAATGGCATGCAACACAATCTGTAAAGACCCTCTGGCGTAATGAAAGCGGTAATGTTTTTTGATTCCTCAGCCAAAACTACTTGATGGTACGCGCTGGCCAAATCAATACACGAAAAAACTTGTGCCCCCGCTAGAGTGGAAACCATCTCATGAAGGTTGGGTAGGGGATGAGAATCAACCCAAATCGCCTCATTGACACTACGAAGGTCCACACACAGCCTAAGTTCACCAGAAGATTTGATGGAAATTACAATGGGAGAAACCCAAGGGGATGATTCAATTGGTTCAATGATGTTCTTTTGGCATAAATCTTTAAGCATATCCTTCAATTTGCTTCTAAAAGATAGAGGCACATTCCTCACTCTATGTCGAACAGGAATCACATTATCATGTAGCTTGATAACATGCTCAAAACCTTGATACCGTCCCAAAGTGCCACTGAAAACATTAGGAAATGATTTCCTCAAACCATCCACTAATTTGGAATTAACCACAGAAATACTAGATACACTGTGTGGTTCTTCAACAAAAACGGGGGGGTTGGCTCTGGGATCAATTTTCATTCCCAATTGATATTGGTGGGGCCACCCCAAAAGTGACAAACCAGATTTTGCTACATAAATTTTCCCATCAGTGTGATGGCCAAAAAATTGCAAATTTGCTTCAAAATAACCAATTAAATCAATTTTGTGACCAGTATAACCACCAGGTGATACGTCAGGAGCAATCAAGGTTTTGCCCGGCAATTTTTCATGAAAAACATCCAATGAAATAATGGTATACCAGGAACATGAATCCACAAAAAATTCCATATCAACACTGTCAACCCTTACTATACAGGAAGGAAATTTAGTGCACTCACCCTCCCCACAGACATTAATAACAGTGTTGACTTGAAATTCTCCTTCATCTTCAAAAGTATCACTGTCACAATAATCATGTACACAGTTTACTTTCCTTGGTAAAGATTTACATAACTTAGAGAAATGGCCTTTTTTTCCGCATTTAGAACAAGTTTTCCCCAAAGCTGGACAATTTCTACAATCAGCTAAATGACTATCACTTCCACATCTGAAACAAAGTAGTCTTGTGAATTTTTTTTCTTGCTTTTGGTTCTTGAACCTGCCATCTATTCTAGGTGGAAAATCATTCCTTTGTGAATAATTTTTCTTAAATTTTTCAGAATCTTTAGGAACATTAAAGACATCATTCTTATCATTGCCTCTAATCTCCTTCACAATTTTTCAGAATGTTCAATAGATTTGGCAATATCTATAGCACTGTTTAAGGACAAATCAGATGTGGTCCAGAGTCGTTCTTGTACTTTTTTGTTATTAGTTCTCATCAGAATTTGGTCTCTTAACACTTGCTCATAAGAAATGTGTTCAAAATCACATGTAACAGTTAATGATCGTAGAGCTGAAACAAAATCTTCAACAGGTTCATCTGCACGTTGTTTTCGTGAATAAAAAATAAACCTCTCCATTACAACATTTTTCTTTTTACCATAACGCAAATTCAATTGTGACGCAGCATACTCATAAACATTTAAATTCCCTGGGTTGACTAAAGGTGGTAGAGTTTTATATTCCTTCAAGGCAATACCACCCAAACAATGTTTTAATAAGGATAACTTCCTCTCAGCCTCACATTCTCCCTCCTCTAGTACGTCTACATATGCTAGAAAAACAGGCTCCCATATCTCCCAAGCCATAGGTGGTTCACCTGGGGATGAAAGGAAGGAAGGAGGAGGAACAATGCCAGACATTTCTAAAATAAAATAGAATAAACAAAACACTTTTTTTTTTAGTCAGTGTTCACTGCAGAAAGGAAAAATATCGGACAAGAAATGTTAGTTGGTTGCCATGGAAACCGGAAAAATAAAGGTATCTGCCATAAAATAACATCCAACGTTGAAGTTCCACAGAACTGTTGACAATAGTAAACTTGGAAAACGAAATCAATATAAGTTAATACCTTCCGGTGTCCACTTAAGATAAGGTACTTCACAAGAAAGTCAGTCTTAAAACGACTCGATAATATTCACTTCACAGGAGTTACATTTTTTTTTTTAAATGGCCGCTACGTCGTTTGTACGCTTTTTCTAAAAGAAGTTGACCTTGTTGTGGAAGCGTACTAAACGTGGTTTGCGTGACGTTATCTACAGGAGATCGAGCACTGCAGCAGCGTGTAAGCTCGAGATCTCCCTACGCAACGGTGACTTGCTTGTGCTTGTGCTGGATTCCGACAAGAAAAGCCAGTTTTCCACGAACTTCAACTTCTTGAACGGCTCATGTTAACTCCAGAAGGAAACTCCTCCATAACGAAACTCCTCCGAAAATTTTCCAAATCTTTGCTCCCAGCGATGAAATCTTCCCTTAATTCCTTATTTATTTATTTTTTTAACGCGGTAATCGAAGATCCCGCCCGTCGCCAGTGTAGGAAGACGGAAAGAACAACTCGAAACAGATTGGTAAGTGACGAGGTTTATTAGTCACATCTTCACATGTCGAGATCCAGTCAGGGAATGCCCCAAGAAAATAACCGCATTCCAACCGCAAACCTCCCCCATTTTAAAAGACAACATTCTTACAATAACACAAGACCGTCACGAGCTGTGACAGGCAATCACCACGCTCGTGACAGCTCGTGTAACAGAACAGTACCCAACAATACCCCTGGTTATGCTTTTACTTTGAGTGGCTTCATGACACTTGACCCATGGTTGGAATGCCTTCTACTGAAGATTCTGCCAACTGACACCTGTCTAATTCTGATGTTTATGCAACACTTTTAGTTTAGTGTTGTCCCTATTAAGGCAGTGTAGGGAAAAATAGTGTGCTCATGCGTACGTTCGATAATCATTTGATGAAATGTAATGCTGAATTCTTTTTCCTGATTACTTTCATCGTCATTAAATAACTAGTTGTCTGCTTTATGTTACATATGATAAATATCTTTAGGTGATTTGGACACATTATGTTCTGTACTTCTATACCATTATGTTGAGATTCGTATGTGTAAACCTATTTTTGAATTTATAATTAAACCCTATGTGAGACGGCGTCCCGAAGACCCCAACCTGCAGGCCACCCTCCCCCGCACGTACCTCGTCCGTTTCCACCTAGACTACAACCTGGGGTTTCTTCTGGGGGATGGCCTGATAAGACCCCAAGAAAGCAAAACCGTGGCCATCCGGTCCCTTCCCTTTCCCCAAACAAAAAAAGACCTTCGAGCCTTTCTGGGGCTTCTCGGGTATTATAGGCGGTTTGTGCCCAGATTTTCCCAGAGAGCTGCAGCCCTTACGGACCTACTGAAGAAAACTAACCGTTCCGATGAAATGCTACGAAACCCCTCTCCCGAAGCATGGCATGCCTTCACGGACTTAAAAAACGCCTTGACTTCAAGTCCTGTCTTGGTACCCCCTGACTACTCGCTGCCTTTCATCCTGCAAACGGATGCTTCCGATCAGGGGTTGGGGGCCGTGTTATCCCAGAAAGATACCCTAGGCAACGAGCGACCCATACTCTATGTGAGCCGCAAATTGTTTCCCAGAGAAAGGCAATACGCTGTAGTGGAAAAGGAAGCCTTGGCCATAAAGTGGGCAGTGGACAATCTGCGGTACTACCTAGAGGGCAGAGACTTTGTCCTCTACACCGACCACGCCCCCTTGGAGTGGATGGCCCGGAACAAAGGTCAGAACGACAGGGTCCTACGCTGGTTTCTGTCCCTACAGCCCTTTCACTTCCAAACAAAACACCGGAAAGGCTCAGACCAGGGTAATGCAGATTTCCTTTCACGGTACCCTCATTCTCCGTCCAGTACAGGAAGGACAGCTAGGGGAAGGGGATGTGAGACGGCGTCCCGAAGACCCCAAACTGGTGGCCACCCTCCCCCGCACGTACCTCGTCCGTTTCCACCTGGACTACAACCCCGCAGCCAAAACGCCATAGCCGAGACAGGACTCGGAACACCAACCATTACCAACGAAACCCCGCCCTTCTCTCTCCCGCAGGGACCAACCAGAGCACCAGGTCTGGAGGAATCATATCTCGCTGACCCCGGAAGTCCCGCCCCAGAGGCAGCATCAGCACAGGATAAAACCGAGGATCGAGGACAACACGCCGTCGGAGTTTCGTGGCAGGACCCTCTGGCTGGAGACGGAGAAAGAGAGCAGACGTGCGACGAAGACGTGTGGACTGAAGAGTGGTGGAGTCCTACGGAGGTGGCTGGTGAGCGGCCGTAACTCACTGGAGAGTTACGGCGGACCGCGTGAGTGCCTTTAGCCTTCTTTTCCCTGCTCGTTAGGAGTCCCTGTAAAGTCCCTGTAAATACTCCCCTTTTCTCCATAGTCTCACCTCCCCTGCACTGTAAATTAAGTGTATAGCACCTCACGGCAGTCCCAACCGTCCCTCTCACGTCCCGCCTTGGCACCGTCTCTATTCCCCTACCTTTATTCCTTCCTCCCGGTACCCTCCTTTCCTCACTGCCTCTTTCCGCCCTCTCTCGCACTATCCGGGTGACGGTGAGCGGTATATACTGCGTTGAGGTCTGGATAGGTCTAACGGTCCCTTGTTTTTTTCCCTCTCTTCCTGCCCTCCGTGGATCCTCCCCGTCATCGGAGCCGTCCCTGGAGTGCCTGAAGACCCCGAGCAGAACAGAAGACCAGGACCGGAGTTCATCGCCTGGAGCCTCCCTTTCTGCCAGTTGTGACATTCCTTTTTGTTCCTCTATAATAAAAGTCCAGTATTGCCCACTTCATACGGCCTCCTCGCCTGCTTTTCCGGCCCGCTACGCTCACTCCACCACATCTGGTGTCAGAAGTGGGATCTGCTGGAAGCATGGAGGCCGTAGTCAGGAAGATGGCGGAATCCCAAGAACAGTTCGGTAAACTGATGGAACAGTTCCTAAAGACCGCTGAAGACGACAGAGGACAGCTTCACGACGTCCTGAAGGGCCAGGGGGTGGCCCACGAGCAAACCATGGTAAAGTTAACGGATGCCCTGGGGCAACAAAGGCCGGTGACCTCTCTCCCCTCCGTGGTCCTTCAAAAGTATGTCCCAGGGGAAGATCCGGACTACTTTTTCAGAAACTTTGAAAGAATAGCCCAGGCCGCCAACTGGCCAGTGGACCGTTGGGGCCAATACTTGGGGCCACTCCTCACCGGCGACCTACAAGCCGCCTATCAACAGGCCAACATACAAGGCAACACCCCATATGCGGATATTAAATGGTGTATATTAGAACGTCTTGGCATTGATGACGATACCTATAGGGTGAAACTACGCCAAGCCAGGGAAAAACCCCAAGAGAATCCAAGGGCCCTCTCATTCCGGATCCGGGATCTCGCAAACCGATGGCTTCGGCCCGAGACCTCCACCAAGGAGAACATCCTGGAGAAAATATATCTGGAACAATTCCTTTCCTCCTTAAACCCGGCCACACAGCGCTGGGTGAGACAGCACTCCAGACTCACCCTGGAGACAGCCATAGAGATAGCTTCTGCCTATAGCCGTGCTCAGGAGCTCCAACGGGGGAAGGAGGAACACCCCCACAGGCCCCCGTCTGCTATGACCACTCGCCCTACCCGGCCACCACCGGCCCGCTGACCTGAACCATCCCCCCTTTTTCCCTCCCCGGTTGTGTTCCGAGCCCCTACTCCTGGACCCCAGTGTTATTCGTGTGGGGGGTTCGGACACATTGCCCGGATGTGCCCGCAGAAGGAGGAGCCGATGGAGGTCGGCTTTGTGAGGAACTATCTGTGCACCCCTCCTGGGTACACACCCCCCCCGTTCCACTGCCCTGTGTCGATTGACGGTCAACGCCTCATGGCCCTTGCCGACTCCGGATGCCGTCAGAGTGTTCTAAGACCACAAGACCTTGCACACCCGGTCAGTAACCCTACGGGAGTCGTAGCCATCCAATGTGTCCATGGCGACACCAAACAGTACCCTACGACTCAGGTGCGAGTTCAACATTCCAAGGACCCCGGTACCTGTCTCACTGTAGGTCTCGTACCCGCTCTTCCAGAACAAGCCATTCTAGGGAGCGATTATCCGGGACTACCTACGCTCCTTCAAGACACCTCCGATTCCCTGGCCCAGTGGTGGAAAGACGCTCCGTATCCAGGACAACCCGATCTAGTGACGGCTCCCAAACCCCACAAACCTAAAAGCCAGAAAAGAAGAGAGAAGAAGGAGTACGTCGGCGCTTATCCCGCTATCGTTGAAGAACACCCTTGGCAGACCGACCGGGAGTTCAGGGCGGCACAGCAGGAGGACCCCCTCCTACAGGAAGCCTGGGGAAGAGCCCTTGATCACGAGGACCCCTTGCAAGTAGGTCCTTATTTCTATAAGAAAAACGGGCTGTTATACCGGAAAGGGGGTGCCCAACAAAACGCACAGTTACTTATCCCCGGTCCCTTCCAGGACAAAGTCCTCTTCCTGGCTCACAGTCATCTTCTAGGGGGTCATTTCGGGGACGAGAAGACCAGCCAAGCCGTCCTAGAGAAATTCTATTGGCCGGGGGTGTATCAAAGAATAAAAACCTACTGCCGTGAATGCGTAGTATGCCAGAAAAACAGGCGTCACAGACCTCCCCGGGTTCCGTTACAACCCCTCCCTCTCATAGACGTCCCCTTCAGCCGCATAGGGATGGACATTATTGGGCCCCTCTTGCCCTCCCGTAGCGGGTGTCGCTATGCGCTGGTTATAGTTGACTATGCCACCCACTTTCCGGAGGCCATACCCCTACGCCAACCCACTACCCAGAATATAGCAAAGGCCCTGATCTCCTTATTTTCTCGGGTTGGGTTTCCCCGGGAAATACTGACCGACCAGGGTACACCTTTTGTTTCTGCTCTTATGAAACGTGTCTGTTCTGAACTTGGGATTAAGCAAATCAGAACGTCTGCATATCACCCGCAAACGGACGGATTGGTGGAGCGTTACAACGCCACTTTGAAGCAGACTCTGAAAAAGCTCCTGGGCCTAGAAGCAAAAAGATGGGAAGATATGCTTCCTTTAGCCTTATTCGCCATCCGCTGTAAAACGCAGAGTAGCACCGGATACTCCCCATATGAATTGCTGTACGGGCGTCCCCCTCGTACCCTGCTAGACATGGCACGGGAGGCCTGGGAAGAAGAACCGGACCGCACTCGTCCGCTTCCCGAATACCTGGAAAACCTGAAAAATCACCTGTCCATGATCCGGGACATAGTCCGACAAAACCTAGGGAACGCCCAGGACAACCAAAAGAAGCAATATGACAAGGGCACTCGCAGCCGGGTCTTTGCTGTTCATGATTTAGTTCTCCTCATGATGCCCTCATCCGACCAGAAGCTTCTGGGACAGTGGCAAGGACCCTACACTATCCTCCGGCAGGTGACCCCAGTCACCTATGAGGTGGAAATAGACCCCACACGTGGCACCTCCCAGATATTCCACGTGAATTTATTGAAAAAATGGGAAGGACCCCGTCCGGTGCTGACAGGAACCAGCAAAAGCTTCCTCTTCTCTTTCGACCCCTGTCTAGACCCTGAACTAAACCCCGTACAAATCCAGGAACTGCGACAAACCCTAGAGTCCCTGAAAGAAGTCTTTTCCTCTTCTCCGGGTCGAACCAACGTCACTGAACATACAATAGAAACAGAACCAGGGAAAATTGTCCGACTGAGACCTTACAGAGTACCGGAGGCCCGCCGGAATGTTATCCGTCAGGAGATAGAAGCAATGCAAAAGATGGGAATCATAGAGCCCTCAGTTAGCGAATGGAACTCCCCTATTGTGCTGGTGCCAAAACCTGACGGGTCGGTCCGTTTCTGCATTGATTTTCGGGAGGTCAACAAAGTGTCTAGCTTCGACACCTATCCCTTGCCCCGGATGGACGAAATGATTGAGAGGATAGGAAAGGCAAAGTTTATTTCCACCCTCGACCTCTGCAAAGGATACTGGCAGATACCCCTCAGGGAACAAGACAAAAAGAAGACTGCCTTTTCCACCCCTGAGTGGTTATACCAATTTTTAGTCATGCCCTTTGGTCTTCATGGCGCCCCAGCCACTTTTCAACGTGCTATGAACCACGTCCTGCGGCCCCATTCCCAGTACGCAGGCGCCTATTTAGATGACATCATTATCTTTAGTGACAGCTGGCCCCAGCATTTGAGGCATCTTTTCAGCGTCGTCTCCTCCTTGGGCTCTTTCGGATTTGCCATCAATCCAGCCAAAACTACCCTAGCGGCGAAAACGGTCAAATACCTGGGGTTTCTTCTGGGGGATGGCCTGATAAGACCCCAAGAAAGCAAAACCGTGGCCATCCGGTCCCTTCCCTTTCCCCAAACAAAAAAAAGACCTTCGAGCCTTTCTGGGGCTTCTCGGGTATTATAGGCGGTTTGTGCCCAGATTTTCCCAGAGAGCTGCAGCCCTTACGGACCTACTGAAGAAAACTAACCGTTCCGATGAAATGCTACGAAACCCCTCTCCCGAAGCATGGCATGCCTTCACGGACTTAAAAAACGCCTTGACTTCAAGTCCTGTCTTGGTACCCCCTGACTACTCGCTGCCTTTCATCCTGCAAACGGATGCTTCCGATCAGGGGTTGGGGGCCGTGTTATCCCAGAAAGATACCCTAGGCAACGAGCGACCCATACTCTATGTGAGCCGCAAATTGTTTCCCAGAGAAAGGCAATACGCTGTAGTGGAAAAGGAAGCCTTGGCCATAAAGTGGGCAGTGGACAATCTGCGGTACTACCTAGAGGGCAGAGACTTTGTCCTCTACACCGACCACGCCCCCTTGGAGTGGATGGCCCGGAACAAAGGTCAGAACGACAGGGTCCTACGCTGGTTTCTGTCCCTACAGCCCTTTCACTTCCAAATAAAACACCGGAAAGGCTCAGACCAGGGTAATGCAGATTTCCTTTCACGGTACCCTCATTCTCCGTCCAGTACAGGAAGGACAGCTAGGGGAAGGGGATGTGAGACGGCGTCCCAAAGACCCCAAACTGGAGGCCACCCTCCCCCGCACGTACCTCGTCCGTTTCCACCTGGACTACAACCCCGCAGCCAAAACGCCATAGCCGAGACAGGACTCGGAGCACCAACCATTACCAACGAAACCCCGCCCTTCTCTCTCCCGCAGGGACCAACCAGAGCACCAGGTCTGGAGGAATCATATCTCGCTGACCCCGGAAGTCCCGCCCCAGAGGCAGCGTCAGCACAGGATAAAACCGAGGATCGAGGACAACACGCCGTCGGAGTTTCGTGGCAGGACCCTCTGGCTGGAGACGGAGAAAGAGAGCAGACGTGCGACGAAGACTTGTGGACTGAAGAGTGGTGGAGTCCTACGGAGGTGGCTGGAGAGCGGCCGTAACTCACTGGAGAGTTACGGCGGACCGCGTGAGTGCCTTTAGCCTTCTTTTCCCTGCTCGTTAGGAGTCCCTGTAAAGTCCCTGTAAATACTCCCCTTTTCTCCATAGTCTCACCTCCCCTGCACTGTAAATTAAGTGTATAGCACCTCACGGCAGTCCCAACCGTCCCTCTCACGTCCCGCCTTGGCACCGTCTCTATTCCCCTACCTTTATTCCTTCCTCCCGGTACCCTCCTTTCCTCACTGCCTCTTTCCGCCCTCTCTCGCACTATCCGGGTGACGGTGAGCGGTATATACTGCGTTGAGGTCTGGATAGGACTAACGGTCCCTTGTTTTTTTCCCTCTCTTCCTGCCCTCCGTGGATCCTCCCCGTCATCGGAGCCGTCCCTGGAGTGCCTGAAGACCCCGAGCAGAACAGAAGACCAGGACCGGAGTTCATCGCCTGGAGCCTCCCTTTCTGCCAGTTGTGACATTCCTTTTTGTTCCTCTATAATAAAAGTCCAGTATTGCCCACTTCATACGGCCTCCTCGCCTGCTTTTCCGGCCCGCTACGCTCACTCCACCACACCCTACTAATCTCATATTCATTTGTGGACTGGATTATTGGGTGACTCAATTGGTTACTCTATATTGAAAATATAAATTGTGATTGAGTTCTCCCTCTTATCTCTCATGCAGCTACAAAGGCCATTGTGTCGAGGATAAATGTTTAGATGGGCCCAATCACTCTCACATGTAAGGTGCTGATGGAATACTCACAGGTAACCAGCATGTGTGTGAGGTGGAAATATCCAAACTCAATATCACAACTCATTATAGTCCTGTGTATTCACCTGGTCAACATATTTACATCATGTAGTGCTTAACAAAGACACAGTCATATGGAGGGGGGCATTAGTCTGGACTTAGTCATACATAAAATGGGTCCCTTGATACTAAGGATGCCTAGAAACCACCTGACTACAGTTCAGAACTGATTCACCTATGCACGTCACACAGCTACCCAGACAGATAACTCACATGTAAGACAAAACTCACTTGTTTTGAGAAACACTCATCATACCTTAGTCACTGAGGCCCATGGGACTCCCTCATTGAGGTACTGTGCTTCTGATATCTCTTACATGCTTTGAGACCGGGGCACTTCTACCCTCCTTAGTGCAAGCCTAATGTCCGCATTATGTGTCCCACCTACCCTGGTGGCACTTGGGACATGTGAGATGGAGTGAGGATCTGACTTCACCAGGTGCCCACTGAAATCTGTGCGCTGCTAGTGTCACAGGCTGGGAGACCGATGGCTGGTACTCTTCAAGGTGTAAAGTCTGGGGGAGTACCTAAAATGTGTTCAGTAGTGCAGGATCCCACTTTAACTATCCCACCCAGTAGAGCTGGTAGTTGTAACAGTGGTAATTTGTAGAACGTTACCCACTTACTATTACAGAGAGGTCCTCAGGTTCAAGCTTTCGTCTAGTTTCTAATTCATTTCTGCCTCTCTGCAACTCTTTGTAATAAACACCAAGCTTCAGAAGCATGAGAGTTATTTTTCTGTGTTATTTTTAATGTATTAGGTATTCTCCAGGTAGAAAGCATCACATCAAGCACAGGAAGTATCACTGATGTAGATATCAAAGACACTACTCTCACAATAGGAAATCATGAATATTCACCTATTATTGCTAATAGATAATGTCCTGAATCTAATGGCTCATAAAGACCTGTTGCTACATTAGACTAAACAGCATTCTGCAACTCAGACATATACAACTCTTCCATCCCTTTTTCTTTGGAGGTACATTGACATAAATGACAAGATTGAACCACTTCATCCACTTGACTATCTAGTTTCAGTAACCATAACTTCTCACTCAAGATTTTTTTTGCAAGCAGAAATGCCTCTATGACTTTCATGTGCCTAATCAATGACACATCGTCGTAGACTAGTGGGAATAATGAACTTATTGCCTCTCAGAAGTATTCCAGATGTAGCTACAGATAGGTCAGATTGTATATTTTGAAATGCTAATATATCATGTTTTCTTATATTAGGTTGAAATTGGGTTGCACTGTTTATTAATCTCCAAATATTTTCACATATGATCTTTTTACTTCTTGAATTGTGTCACCCTTTTGTGTTGCTTCAACTGACTCTTTCTCTGGAACAAGCCCTGTACTGTAGATTTAATTACAAAACATACATACTCTTCTGCTTCTAACTATTGTTTTATCTAATTTCTAAATGGATGTCTAGATAAATAATCTGCTGGATTATATTCTTTTCCTGGTTTATAAACAATTTAAAAATTATAATCTATTAGTCTTAGTCTCCATCTTTCAATTCTTGTGGGCATTGTTGTTTTTGTGTTCCCAAAGATAGGTGTGAGTGCTTGATGATCTGTTATAATGCCAAATGGTTTTCCATAAACAAAACCATGGTAGTGCTCAAATACACAGATAACGGTCAAACTTTCTTTTTCAGGCTGAGAATATATTTGCTCCACATGTGATAGACTTTTACTGGCATGAGAAATCACAGATCTATGCGTCTCCCTCCAGGTTTAAGTTGCACTAGAATTGCACCCAGTCCCACAGGACAAGCATCCACCACTAACTCTGTACACAATTGTGGATCGAAGTACTTTAAATTGGCAGCAGTTGATATCTCCTGCTTTATTTTTTAAATGCATGTTCCCACTCATAATTCCAGCAAAATGTTCTTTCTTTCTTATGGTTACAAACTTTTTTACATATTGTGCACAATAACTAGCCATCCCTAGAAATGAGCGTAATTCTGACACATCTTTAAGCTTGAGTATTACATTTAAAGCTACTTCTTTGATCTGGCCTCATTCCTTCACAAAAGAATATATGCCCAAAAAATGTCAATTACTATTTGTTTATTTCACACTTTTTTATATTTAGTTTCATCCCAGCTTTTTGAAGTTGTTTACATACTACATGCAATGCTTGATCATGCTCCTTCTGTGTTCTTCTAAAAACTAAAATATTATCACTATATTTCATAGTATTTTTTACTGATCTTATAATATTTTTTATAATTTCTTGAGAGATCTCAGCAGCCTAAAATTTTCCAAAATATAACCTTTTATAGCTAAATATTCCTAACTGTGTAGAAAATGTCATAATATATATTGACTGATCATCAATTTTCAATTGATGATGCTCTTTACACAAGCATAACTTTGAGAAAATGACAGCTCCATTAATACTACTGATCATGTAATTTGGACCTGGATACCTCTCTCTCTCTCTCAATTGCTGTATTAGGAACCCTTATGTCCACACACATTCTGATATCCTCAGTGTCTTTCTTTGAAATCACTACAATGGGTGATACACATGATGTTGGATCTGTGACTTCTTCAATTATATTTGCTGGAGCAACAATGTTATCTCTTTTGCTACTTGTAAATGTATTGGAACACTTCTATGTGCCAGCGCCACTTGTTTTACTGCTTCATTTATATGAGGGTAATTGTTTTCTCTTTTAACTTTCTTAAACCATTGAACAACTCTAGGTATTTTCTTAGTACAGGACGATCTATTATCATATTACATGTCATTGCTAATGAACCCATGAGTTGAGCAGTGACATTGCTTAATAAGTATGGTCAAGGTACTTCACCCCTTTAACACATGTATTTCCTCCTTACGGTTTATATCTCCATATTGCAGTGTTTCTTCAAATGTTCCTACACAAGATACAGGGTGTTTGGCTCCCCACAGAAAGACACTGACATTCGATGGACTTAAAATAGGTTATTCTTTCATTTTCATATATTCTGTGATACACATTATATTACATATCGCTCCACTATCTAAAACAAATGGAACTTATTGAAGACCAACCATCAAATCCACAGACGTTGTTTTCTTTATGTTTTCCCTTTTTGTCATATTGAGTTGTTGAACCTGATTTTCTTAACACATCATATAAAGACTTTCTGATTCCTCTTCAGATTCTTCTTCAATATTTTCCATTTGTCTAATATATTTAACATTTCCACCTTTCTTTATATTGTCTACAGTAGTTTGTTTGTCTCATTTTCATTTGTATTCCATATTTCCTTTTTTTTGTAAACCTATATACACTTGCTAAGTGGTTTTGCCTCCCACATTCTCTACATTGCTGCCGTATTGCTGGATATGTTCTCTGATGTGGAAATTGAAATACACACCTATAAACTAGTCTTTTTCCTTTTATTTGTGATTCCAATTTTACTGTATTACTACCTGTCTTTGACATTTGTCTTACTTGTTCTAGTTTTCAGTCTGCTTCCTTACATATTTGTAGCATGTTTTAGTGCTCGCAGTCATACGTAGAAGTTAATGTAAATCATAAGTTTTCTCCAGACGCATTTTCCTAAACTTTTCTGAGTTGCGACCTTGGATAATTCTTAACTTTATTGCTTCTTCATTGGTAAATTTCTCAACTTCACAAAAAGTTACTAATTTCTTCAGCATTGTGACATATTCATCCATTCTTTCATTTTCTTTTTGGAATGCCATATTGAAATTATATCTTTCAAAATCTAGATTTATTTGAGGGTCAAACTTCTCATTAAAACATATCAAGTCAAGTCAAGTCAACAGCAAGCTTTATTCGGTTAAAACATTTTTAAAACCATCAAAGCACAGAGCCACACAAAATTCATAAAGAAAATTCACTACGTACACAAGATAGGATTAATAGCAACATACATATTTTATAGTTATTAGGGAAAGCCCATTTAAAATAACTTGGTCCTTACAAACACAATACTTGGCTTTCAATAAATAATTAAAAAGATTGTCTGAATATGCATTTTAAAAATTCCATAACAATAAAATGTCATACCAATGAAAATTCCTTAATCATAAAGTCACCACAAGTGCACAGGTAGAAAGCTCATATCATAGTAACTGCATCTTATTTCTTCGTCTAATTGCCCCTGTGATATAGCTGGCCACTCCGAAACATACCATCGGGGACCTCAGAGATTGCAGATATATCAGGGCTGGCCTGACCTGTTCAAAGTTACAGCCCTTTAACAATGGCAATATAAATTTCTTGCGCATTGAGACATAAAAATCGCAAAAGAAAATCATATGTAAGGTGTTCTGGTCTGAAAAGTTGTCACAGGGGCTTGGACCAAGGGCCCCCTCCTTCGAGAAGCCTTTTGGGAAAGAAAGTAGCCATGGAAGCATATTATACTTAAATCTTGTCAATACAAACAAATGAAATGGTTTGTTTATATACATTAAGTATGGCTGGATTCCTCTCCCAGTACTTAAAATTACAAAGCTTCTAACTGAGGGTTTGACCAGCTCACCTTGTTCCCTCGTTAACATAGACCTGTTTAAGAACTGGAGTTTAATGGCTTTAATGGCCGCCTTGCCCCGCGCCCTTGGGTTTGTAAACAAGTCAGGGCTGCCCAGAATGTCCATTTGGGTTTTAACATATCTGAGCCAAGGGATATCAAGGGCTCTATCCAGGGACATACAATCCTGGATTATTTCTTGATTGAAATTTGGCAGTTGCTGAGCCCAAATTCTTAGCCAGCCTAATAATGGAGCCACAGCAATCTGGTCTTGGATGTAGCCAACTCCTAAGTCCTCATGTACATTAAAATTAGCAGCGGAAACTGGTAGCAACAATAATTTCGTAAAAAGATGTTTTTTGCTACTTGTATTTCTCTAGCGTCTGTGTAGCCCCATACCTCACTCCCATATAAAGCCCTGGGGACACACTTTGCATTGTAAATTTTCATAAGGGCTGGGAGTGGCTTAGAACCTATCCGCTAGGCGAACCCCAGGACAGCCCCCGTAGACCTGGCTAGACCATTCTTTTTTTAAATTTGCTGCGTCACCCATGACCTTCTATGATCAAATACTATCCCTAAATATGGAAATGTTGGGACTTTGGTCAGTTCCAGGCCTTTACAGAAAAATGTTGCCTTTTTTGCCTTCTTTCCACCTATCGTCATTGAGTGTGATTTCTTAAAATTAGTTATAAGGTCAAGAGAGTCCATAAAACTAATAAAACGATCTAAAAGCAATTGCAGTCCTCTCGCTGTTCTAGCCACCAAGACTGCATCGTCAGCATATAACAGTGCTGAGATTCTTTTGGAGCCTACCCTTGGGATGTCTTCACAAGATGTTGTTACTGCATCGCCCAAATTATTTATATAAAGTGAAAACAACAGAGGGGCAAGGATACATCCTTGCCTTACTCCACATTTGACGGGCCATGCTTCAGTTAAGCTCCCGTTTCATTGTAACGAACTGCAGCTGTGTTATTCTCATGTATTTCAGCCAGGAAGGACATCAGAGTGGGATCAAGCCCAATGTCAGAAAGAGAGGCCCATAACTTTTGCCTATTTACGAGGTCGAAAGCAGTTGAGAGGTCCATAAAAGCTAAATGTATATCCCCCTGCCTTGCGACGTGTACTTTCCTATAACCAAGTGTAAGTTCAGACATTGGCCCACCGTACTTTTCCCCTGCCTGAAACCATACTGCAAATCAGAGACAATATCATTATTATCCAGCCATTCTGTCAACCGTGCTAAAACAACTTTCCCCATTATTTTTGCAGCAGAGTCCAAGAGTGATATTGGCCTGTAACAGGACGGATCTTCTCTTGAGCCCTTTTTAAATATTGGGACTATGACTGCTTTGCCCCACGTTCTTGGGAACCCTGCCTTGGTGGAAGCGTTAAAAACTCTAGTTAAAATCTTTGCCCACACACTTGGATCGGCCCTGTACACATCCGCCGGGAACCCCATCCGGGCCCGGTGCTTTCCCTTTAGAGGTTGATAGAATTGCTTCCATGACTTCCTCCTCTTGAAAGATAATGTTTGATACATGGTTAAGGTCTCTATAGCAAGTAGGCGATGGTTGAGTGCTCACAGAATATAGACCACTGAAGTGTTCCACCCATCTTTCTGGGAGGATGAGGCAGTCCTTGTTGGTATTATCTGCCTCATCAAAAACTGGACTATTTATAACCTTACACAAGTGGGTACTACTTTTCAGGGTACTAGCTTGACTTAATTCCTCCCAAGCCATCTCTTTAAGCTCAGTTTTCCGTGACTTGATTGCATATTTATAGTTCCTCCTAGCTTCGGCGATACTAGTTAGATCTCTTACAGGGGCCTTCAAGACCACCATTAAGGCATTATGGGCCAGATGTAGGTAGGCATTTACCGGTCGGTAACGGCCGAATTCGGCCGTTACCGACCGGTAAATGCAATTTGAGATGTAGGGCCCTGTATTTTACAGAATCGGTAAATTTACCGATCGGTAAATTTACCGATTCGGGAAAATACCGAGTCGGTATTTTTACCGATTCGGGAAAATTGATATGTAGGTGGGACTCTTCTGAGTACCACAAGCATTAAAAAAATCGGTATTTTACCATCAAATCCTATTTGATGGTAAAATACCGATTCAGGTGTGCATGCACATGTGTGCATGCACACCTGTGCCATATGACAGGCAGACCTGCCCTTAGGGCAGGTATGCCTGCCACATGGCACCTGAACCCGTTTTGGGGGTGCTAGAGGGTGTCAAAGTGACACCCCCTGCACCCTTGTGAAATTCGGTATTTACCGATTCGGTAATTACCGAATTGGTAATGCCCAGTCATTCCTATGGGCTTCAAAGCCCATAGGAATTAATGGGCATTACCGGTCGGTAAATGCAATTTGAGATGTAGGGCCCTGTATTTTACAGAATCGGTAAATTTACCGATCGGTAAATTTACCGATTCGGGAAAATACCGAGTCGGTATTTTTACCGATTCGGGAAAATTGATATGTAGGTGGGACTCTTCTGAGTCCCACAAGCATTAAAAAATCGGTATTTTACCATCAAATCCTATTTGATGGTAAAATACCGATTCAGGTGTGCATGCACATGTGTGCATGCACACCTGTGCCATATGGCAGGCAGACCTGCCCTTAGGGCAGGTATGCCTGCCACATGGCACCTGAACCCGTTTTGGGGGTGCTAGAGGGTGTCAAAGTGACACCCCCTGCACCCTTGTGAAATTCGGTATTTACCGATTCGGTAATTATCGAATTGGTAATGCCCAGTCATTCCTATGGGCTTCAAAGCCCATAGGAATGAATGGGCATTACCGGTCGGTATTTACCGAATCGGTAAATACCGATTTTTACCGATTCGGTAAATGCACATCTGTATTTACCTACATCTCGGTACTTATATTTTACCACTTCTTAAATACCGAATCGGTATGATTCGGTATTTAAGAGGTGGTAAAATAAAATTACCTACATCTGGCCCTAAGTGCGGTAATGCACATTTGGTCAAACCAGTTTTTGAGTTTCTTGGGCCGTGGTTTGCCTCGACGAATCAAGTTAGCCGGTAATTGATTTGTAATGCGGTCGAAGGCGCCTAGGATTTCTGTGGATTCCACACCTGGATCTGAACAGAGACTAAAATCTTCACAGTTACTATCGTATAGGCTACCAAGAAAGTCAGCCGGAGTAATAACCTCCCATCTCAACCTTTGTCCTTGGGAGTTAGTAACTATCAGCCAGATTTATCAAGCCTAAATCGGCTCGCAAAGGGCCAGATTCTGAGAATCTGGTCCTTTGCGAGCGCTATTTTTGCATTTGGGATTCATCATCCCAAATGCAAAAATCACCATTCTAGAAATCCCTAAATTGCGAATAATTGCATTTAAGGAATCTCAATTTGAGATTCCTTAAATGCAATTCATGAACAATTTTAATATCGCGCTATTTACCGCGAAGTTTAACTACGTGGTAAATAGCGAAAACTTAGAAAAATGCACTTTAGTGCATTTTCCTAAGTTGTATGTTGTATGTCTCCCTTGCTTTCACCCCTTTCCTCTCCTCACACATGTGCCCCCAGCCACTCTCCCTTTCTTTCACCCCTTTCTTCTCCTCACACGTTCCTCCACCCCCTCTTTCTCTCTCCCTCCGGTCTGTGGTCCTCCGTGCAGGAAGCCGATGGTAACTGCTGCTCGCATCCTCCAGAGAGAAACCCCGGGGTCTCGCAGAACGACAAAGATCTGACACTAGAGCCCGAAAAAAGAAAAGCCCGAAATAAACCAGCTCTAGAAATGAACTGGAGGAGGAGGGGGGTGGGGGGGCGCTTCTCCCCAAATGAAGGGCAGAAACCATCAGCACGCGAGGGGGCCTGGCTGCCCCCTGCCTCCGTGCCCTGTTTGTCTGTTCTGAATGTGAATGAAACAAGATGCCGTCATGAATACATTTATTTTTGCAAGAGAAAGTAAAGTTCCAGTGACCAAGCCTCTCAGGAACTGCAAAACGCGTTTATATTGTGCAATGGTGAAAGGCAGCCCAGCCAGGCTGCCATGCTAAGAATTACCGCATGCCACCTGGTAGCTGCAGGGAGTGGGGCTGAGGGCTATAAAGATCCCTTGTACAAGCAGCGTTCATATATATTTGTTACACGTCGGTCAGCAGCATTGGTATGCACGTGCTCTCCATTCTTTACCATGTCCAGCCCTCAGCTCCCGGCTGGAGAGAGCTACTAGACTCCTCCCCAAAACAACCCCTCAGCATCTCCCACTCCTACGTTGACATCATACGCCAACCTAACCCTAGCCCTTTACTTGCATGGTGCTCTGTGGCACCTTAAGGCAGACTAATGCAGAGATTCTGAAACAGGCCATGCCCACCGCTTCTAACATCAATGAAAACTAGCTTTGGCGTCGAGGGTTAACCCTCGCCCGGCACATGTGCAATAGCACCGACCCCGTCTTGCCTGATCAGATCCCTTCTAAAAAAATAGAGCGTTATTACAGACCCCCCAGGATATAGCGGCTTTTGTAAAAATGCCGCGCGATTTCTACAAAGGTGCCGATTTCGCTGGCACTTTTGTAAAAATCGCGGCATTTTTACAAAAGTGCCGATTTCGCGGCAAACCGCGAAATCGCGATATCCTGGAGGGTCTGCTTAGAGTACCTTGCTGGACTCTGATGTGCGGAATGACCAAAGGGTCATCTTCACACAGTACTAAATTTGGAATAACCCAACGAGTTTGATTGTGTTCTTCTGTGTCTCATTTTCTTTAGATAAGTTCCAGTGATATCGAATATCAACTAGGATTACTGGTTTTGTATTAGTTTATTTCCTCTTTCTCTTCACTTTCATAGCAGCAGCTTTGTTTTTCGGTCCTGAAGAAAGCCAGACATACTTATTAGATGACAAATGGCTGAAACATGTCAACTTTTTTCCATCTAGCAGTTTAATTTGATACTGCTTAGCTCTGCGTTTTAACCCTGTCAGTCCTGATGAGCCAATAAAGTTTCTTTTCATCTGTACTAGGCAGTTTTAATTCACCCTTATTTCACGTACTGCGCTGCTCCCTCACATCACTACACTGCTCACCTTTGGGATTTTAGCATCCATACTTGCTGTATATACGACAACAAAAACATCCAAGAGCTCCCACCTCTCAGAGAGGTGGTTTTAGCCCTCAGTGGGAATAGGTTTTCCCACTGGGAGGAGAAAGCCCAAATGATGAAGCATGTCACCTATGGTGAGTAAGGGCATTCGTTCTAAAAGGGATCATTCCCCGATTAGGTTCTGCTAGTGAGACACAGGTTCACCATCTTGTTTTCTTTGCTGGTTCCAAGCAGTTATAGACCCAATAAGTTCATTGTTGTATAAGGTAAATGGAACACCTATTTCATTCCTTGTAGATACTGGTGCTACCCGCTCCACTGTGAGAACTGTGGAAATACCTAACCTACCCATCTCGGAAGAAAGAATCCAAGTTGTTGGCGTGTCAAATCAATTGATTTCAATCCCAATGACAGAACGAGTACAGGTACAAATTGGAACGTTTGAGGAATTGCATAAATTTGTGGTGTGTGATTCAAGTCCTGTAAATGTATTTGGTCGAGATTTATTGTGTAAAATGAATTGCTCAATTAATTGCACTCCAGAAGGAATGGAATTCTCTACAAAGGATGATGATGTGGTTTCTAAAATGACAAGACAGAGAGCTGAAGAACAGGGTTTATTTCCTTTATTGACTGAAAATGATGTACCCCCCCCCTGAGGTACAAGGAGCAGTGATACCTGATGTGTGGAATTTTTCAGGAAAGGATATTGGACTGATAAAGGAATAACCACAATTCGAATCACAGTGAAACCAAATGCGGAATACCCAAAAACACCAGCATATAATTTGAGTCCTAAGACTATTGCAGGAATAACTCTGTTAATCAAAATTCTGATTGAACAGGGAATTTTAAGAGAGATTTTAGGCAGCCGATCTATTTCACCTATCATGGGTATTCAAAAACAAACAGGAAGTACAGGATTGTTCAGGTTTTGTGGAAAATAAATCAGATTGTAATACCATGTTGTCCAATCGTACCAAATCGTGCTGTGATTTTATACCAAATTCCATGCGAGGCTGAATGTTTTTCAGTGATTGATTTGTGGCAAGCATTTTTCTCCATACCCTTGCATCTAGATCCATTATTTATTTGTGTTCCGGTTTGGGAACCGGGTTTTGGCATGGTGCTGAGTACTACAAAGGTATACAGATAGTCCTTCTATCTTTAATCAGATCTTAAAGAGATGTTTGGAATCTCTGGTGATGCCGAACTATTCTGTATTAGTTCAGTATATAGATGATTTGTTAGTTGCGTCTGGGATGAGAGAAGCTTGCATTTCTGATACCATTGCATTGCTAAATCATTTGGCGATGGGTGGGTATGAAGTGTCTCCAGCAAAACTTCAGTTTTGCAAAAGAGAAGTTCTCTATGTGGGACATCATATTGAAAAAGGAGTCAGAAAAGTGTCACAGGTTGGATTACTGCCATCCTGCGGATGAATCCGCCAAGTACACAAAAAGAAGTTTGCATGTTCCTAGGAAGGGTTGGTTACTGTATGCAGTGGATACCTAACTTTTCACTGATAGCCAAGCCATTACAAAGACTGACACACAAGAATGTATCAGATCCAGTTTCCTGGGATGGGGAATGTATGCACTCTTTTCGGGAACTGCGAGACAGTTTGTGTCGAGCACCGGCGTTGGGAATGCCCTATTTTAACAAAAGCTTTACACTGTTTTGATGTGAGCGCGAAGGTTGTGTACTACCAGTTCTAACGCAAACGCATGGAACTGCTTGCAGACCAGTTGCATATTTTTCTGCTACCTTGGACCCCGTTGCTGCTGCCTTGCCTGGATGTTTGAAAGCTGTGGCTGAAATGTGTGTGAGTTTGGAACAATGTGAAATCATTGTGATGGGGCATCCTTTGAAAGTGTATGTGCCGCATTCTGTTGAGATCTTGCTAACTCGTACGAGAACACAGCATCTTATGAGTAGCCGGTTAACAAAGTATGAGCAGGTGATTTTGGGAGCTGAAAATGTGACTGTGACAAGATGCACAAGTTTCAATCTAGCTACATTTATGTCTTTGCCATGTCACGAAGTGGTGGTGGATGAGGCTGATCATGATTGTTTGGATGTAACAGAAGTTTGTACAAAACCGCATCCTGATATTCAAGATTCATTGTTGCCCGAGTCAGACCATGTTCTGTTAGTGGATGGGTCTTGTTTGCGAGATTCTGGTGGTACCTTGAGAGCTGCATATGCAATTTTTACTGTGGTGGGTGTGGTGGAAGCATTGTGGTTGAAAGGCGTGCATTCAGCACAAGTGGCAGAATTGATTGCACTTACCAGAGCTTTTAGCATTACTGTGAAAATGAGAGTAACAATATTCACAGACAGCCAGTATGGATTAGGGGTTGTTCACGACTTTGGCCAGTTGTGGTCTCAACGTGGGTTCATGAACTCTTTGGGTTCACCTATACAAAACAGAGAGTGCATTAAAAACGTATTGATGGCATTACAACTGCCGGCACAAATTGCAGTGTTAAAGTGTTCCGCTCATCAGACTGGTCACGATTACGTGACGGTGGGAAATCGCTATGCTGATGAGACGGTGCGTTATTGTGCACTAATTCTTTATGTATTCGTTGGGGAGACGTTGAAAGAAAAATCTGATGACACAGAATGCAGACTAATGTTTTCAACTGTTGAAGCATGGGAAGAGATTAGAGCATTGCAGGATGCTGTACCACAGGCAGAGAGAGAAGGGTGGATTAAAGCAGGTTGACGACCAGTTTTGCCCGACAGTTTATTATCACCTATGGCAAGAAATTTCCATGGTCCTGCACATGTGGAAAGAGATGCAATGTTGCGTCTCTTTTGTCAAACCTGATACAACCCTAGGTTCAGAGCCATTGCAGAAAGTTTGTGTCAAAGGTGTGTGACATGTCAACAGCAAAATGCAGGAAGAAAGATGGTGGTCAGTGCAAGTCATATTGGAAAATCAGGAGGCCATTTTATGCACATGCAATTAGATTTTATCGGCATGCCTCCATGTAATGGTTTGAAATATGTCCTGGTGATTGTTTATTTGTTTTCTCGTTGGGTGAAGGCCTATCCAAAGAGATGCAATGACAGTCTGACTGTGGCTAAACTGCTTCTTAGAGAGCTCATTCCTAGGTTCAGTTTTACAGTCTTTTTGGAATCAGATAGAAAAACTCATTTTAATAACTAGGTGATACGAATGCTTTGTGCTGCCTTACAGATTGAACAAAAATAACACTGCGCCTATTGGCCCGAAGCGTCATGCATAGTTGAGCAGGTGAATGGAACGCTAAAATCCCGACTGGCAAAAGTGTGTGTCCACGTCCCTGAAATGGCCAGATGCACTACCTTTGGTGTTGATGAGTTTGTGAAGTATCCCAGACAGAACTGGACTATCCCCTCATGAGATAATTGTGGGGAGGGCTATGAGGCAGCCTACAGTCCCAGCAAATCAGCTTTAATTATTTCTGATGACTTGGTACTCGACTATTGTAAAGGATTGGCTGATGTGGTTCGTTCCGTGTCTCACCAGGTTGGAGAAGTCACAACAACGGTCCAGCAAGAGCAGTGCCACAACCTATGCCCGGGTGACTGGGTACTGGTCAAGAAGCACATGCAAAAGAATTGCTTGGAACCTCATTGGCGTGGGCCTTATCAAGAGATACTTGTTACCATAACAGATGCGAAATTTGGTGGTCTGCCTAATTCAGTGCATGCTTCACACACTTGACGAGTCCCATGTCCACTTGAAAGTGCTGAGCCTGTTGTGGATATACCGGTGGTCACAGAGACACGTCCCATACAGACTAAGCACGAAGTAGCAGGGGAGCTAGATACTGGATCTCGAGGCACTGGTTCAGAAAAGAGTCAAGGAGAGTTGATCCCAGATGGTAACGAGGGACATGGAGAAAGGGATTTAACTAAGTGACATTTTGTGAAAAGTGAAACAGAAAAACAAGTGCGAAGAGGCGATCGATGGCCCAGAAAATCTGAAAGACAGAGACACATTTTAACCACAAGCAGTATACCAGAAACGGTGATTGAAGTCTCCAGTCTGTCTGAGTACAGGAACACAGACGGAGAAGAAAGTACAGTGTGCCAATCAAAGAGAGCAAGAACATCAAGTCAGAAATACACAGCTCCAGAGTGGATCTATCTTGCTGCCGCAAATGACCGTGAAAAAGAATATTACGCATTTTGCTTCAAAGATTGCAACTCACAAAAACCACTGTGAAAAAGACTGGTTGAAGAGATGAAAGCCAAATGAAAATAAAGGGACAAAGGCAACATGACAAAGCATTGAAAGCCTTTTTTTCCCCGCTAGAGCCTCTATGTTAGAAAGCATTATATAAAAAAATTAGTGTTTCTAACACAGACGAAAAACACAAATCAGTTATCACTAAGGCATAAACATATATGTGCTCGCTTTTTAGCTGCTTTTATTATAGTGTTTGTTTTACTGCTAATATTAAATCTACGGCATCACATTTATTCTGATACTAATCCGCATGTGACTACGACTATTAAGTCAGAGTATGCATGAAGAAAAGATAGTGACTAACAAATTAATTGATGCTGAACTACACCATGATCAGTCCATTAACAACTTTCCTTTAAATGTATTCACAAAATTATTATATGAATATGTTGATGCAATGGGGCCCATTAGGATGGTGATCAGAAAACCACCCAACCGCCATGAAAGTGGAAAACAACCGCCCGCCGGGACCGTGGAATAACCGGCGGTCAAATTAGGATAATCTGCCAAAAAACACAGACCGCGGCAGAACTGGGCCGAGAAAAACTGCCCGTAGTGGGCGGTGATGGCCAAAATCCGTCCCCGGTGGTCGGATACACTGCGGAAAAACACAAACCTGCCGTAAGCATAGCGGAGACACCGCACGGGAAATTAGAATATCCCCGACGGTCACGCCGTACGTTCTGCTGTTTCTGACCGCCACGGTCGCACTGGATTGAATGGGAGAGCCGGCGGAAGAGCTGCAACATAACCACTGCTGAGGACGATCCGTTAAAAATATGGTGAATGACGCAAAAAACCCACAACAAGCCCAAACAGTGCACACAGCAAACTAGCCATGCCCCCCAAACACAAAAACACAACCCAATGACACAAACACATGGCAAAAAGAAAAATACAATTCCCAGGACAACACACACAACACACCTGACAGCAATACCCCTTTTGGACACACCCACAAAGCTGAGTATAAAACCAGCCCCTTCCCTGACCACAACCCTTTGCAACTTTCCAAAACTGAAGGCCACCAACCCTCACAACAAAGGATAGGCAAAATTACACACCAGCAATACTCACACCACACACAGCACCACCACCACTGCCACACCTGCAACACCAACCCCCCAGCACATCACACAAAATACACATCACCACCACACCCACCACTCACACCCCTGCACCCACAAAAACCTTGCACACCACACACCATGGCAACACATAAAATGCCCAGATTCACAGAGAGTGAGTTGACAGTCATGGTAAATGAGATTGTCAGAGTGGAACCACAACTGTTTGGTAGCCTGGTCCAACAGACACCATTAGCCACAAGGACACAAATGTGGGCCAGGATAGTCCAAAGGGTCAATGCAGTGGGGACCAACCCGCAATCCAACAAGGAGATCATGAAGCGGTGGCATGATCTGAAGAGGGTTGTCAAAGAGAAGAGGAGCAAGAACCATGAGGTGGCTAACAGGACTGGCGGGGGCCCTTCCATTCCACCAAAAACATTCACACCATGGGAGGAGAAGGTACTTGCCGTACTGCATCCAGAGAGTCTCACAGGAGTAGCCGGGGGAGTGGAGGCTGGTAAGTACAAACAAATGACTACCACCACACTGATATGTACTGTCATGCTCAACTAAAAAAGCTACACCACCTAGGACAAACAACATTCATCTGCACCACACACTCACAAAAACATGTCTCTGAGACCCAACATTCACCCACTCCCATTCACCCCAAATGTAGCCACCAACATTAACATGGGGGCATGTGTACAGGCAGCCAGCACTACAACTCCCACCAGGCACCCTTGTCCCACAGCTTAGCAAGATAGAGCCCACCCCACCCCACCCAGAAGCAGTTGTAAGCCTTTGCAGTACACCCAACAAACTCACAGCTAGGTAGCCAACTTTCCTGGGAGTGTTGTTTGTGGGTGGGAGGCCTGTACTACCACTCCCACCATGCTCCCTGGCCCACACCTTAGCAGGAAGGAGCACCGCCCCCACCCTGAAGCAGTTGGAAGCCATTGCAGAACACCCAACAAACTCACAGCTAGGTAGCCATCTTGCCATGGAGTGCTGTTTGGGGGTGGGATGCCTGCACTACTACTACCACCATGCCCCCTGGCCCACAGCCCAGCAGGATGGAGCACTACCCCCACCCCACCCAGAAGCATGTGTCAGCCTATTACACAACCCACATCAAACTTACAGGTAGGTAGCCTTCTTCCCTGGGAGTGCTGTCTGTGGGTGGGAAGCCTGCACTACTACTCCTACCATGCCCCCTGGCCCACACCTGAGCAGGAAGGTGCACCACCCCCACCCAGGAGCAGTTGAAAGCCATTGCAGTATACCCAACAACCTAACTGGGTGCACTACAATGACCATTTCCCATCTGATCAACAGGTGATCAAGAACTCAATGCAGAGGACAACATCAGCAACCTGCAGAGCCAGTCTCCCCCCGAACATAGACTCTCGGATGTTGACTCCCAGGGTCCTCTGGACGATGAGCTCAAAGCCGACCCATCAAGTGTGCCAGGGAGCAACAGGTCCCAGGACCCCATCGTACCACCCACCATATCTGCTGCAAAAACAACACTGCAGACCGCTGCTGTTATGGCCTATGCGTCTACCACCACCACCACCACTGCGCCTGCAACATCCTCCATGTCCCTGAGGATGACCAGCCCACACCACCGACTGAGGGCGGCAGGGAGAGGATGCGGGTGCACACAGTGGTGAGGCAACAGGTCAGTGGCAGTAGAGCAGGTGGGAGGGGCAGGGTCACCCACAGACACCAGGAGGCTGGGTCCGAATCCCTGGACCACATCACCAAAATCCTTGGCGCTTATGAACAGGCCCAGGGACAAACGGGCCGGTCGGACGAACTGTTACGCAAGCTCATCCTGCTGATGAGGTCCATCGACACTTGCATGGGACAAATGGTGGACGTCATGGCCCAGCAAGTGGCGTTACTGAGGGACAGGCCTGTGCCACAACCAACACCTCCACCTCCCTCTGGTGGGCCGCAGGATGACATTTCACCATCCTCCCCTGCGGCCACAGAGAGGGGTGAGTCCTCAGACGCCACTGGTACTGCAGCAGGGCCCACCCCTGCCAAGCGACCAAGGGGCCGTCCTAAGAAGAGCCTGGGAGTATCTGGAGGCAAAGCACCTGCAAAACGCCAGTCACGGATCCAGCCCTGATTGCAACCCTCTTCACCAATGCATTGACCGTTTGGACTGTCCTTCCCCACGCTGCCTTGGGAATGGTATATGTTTGTTGGACTGGGTCACCACATCAATGAGGTGACTACTCTACTATCTCATTTTGCATGACTGTCAACTCACTGCTCCACCACCACCTCAATGGAAATGTACACCCCCCTCCCATGTCAACATTGAAAAATAAAAAACCTTACACACATGTTGTCGTGTCAGCTCTGTCTTTATTGCAGGATGTACAGTCTTCGATATGTCCATAATGTATCAGGATTATGTACTGTATGTAGGCAAGGATACGTTGTAGGCACCTTGGGAAACATAACAGAACAACACTCACTGGTGTGGGTGTGGCATCACAAACATCACACAACACCTACCATCTACATGAGCCAACAACCACTGCTGAGTCTACAACTGGCTGCTGCTACAAATCTTACATACCCCTTCACGACAGCAGCAACATCATCAGACAATGGGTATGTTGTACATTGTCACCCACCTTCAAGTGAAGTAGCGGGTGATGAGCTGTTGACGCAGGTCAACACCTTCCTCCTCTCCACTGTCCTCATCACTAGACACGGGTTGGTTTGCAGGCGGGGACATTGGGTCATCAACATCATCATCATCATCCAGGAGCAGGGGAATCTCCTTTCGAATGGCTAGGTTGTGGAGCATGCAGCATACCACTATAATCTGACACACCTTCCCGGGCGAGTATGCCAGTGCACCTCCGGTCTTGTCCAGGCAGCGGAAGAGTGACTTCAGCCGACTAAAATACGCTCCACCACACAACGTGTCCTACCATGGGCATCATTGTAGCGAACATCAGCCAGGGTCCTGGGATTTCGCAGTGGGATCAGCAACCATCATGCAAAAGGTAATTTCGTTGGGGCGTGTCTGGTGCGCTCCCACCTCCCTGAAAGTATCAAATTCCTGTGAGCTGACGAGCTCGGGAACCTGCACCTTCATGCTGTGAGTGGAACTGGTCCTGAGAGATAAGGCAGCATGCCCTGCAACCTATGAACTTTGCTTTTTTTCCCTACTGACGATTGAGGAATCATGAAACACGTGTCTAGGGATACGAATTGAAACTAATAATACAGCACTGGCTATGAACACTTTGAATTGAACTGAGCGAGAAATAATGTACTACATGAACCATCATGCAATAGGTAATTTCGTTGGGGCGTGTCTGGTGCGCTCCCACCTCCCTGAAAGTATCAAATTCCTGTGAGCTGACGAGCTCGGGAGCCTGCACCTTCATGCTGTGAGTGGAACTGGTCCTGAGAGATAAGGCAGCATGCCCTGCAACCTATGAACTTTGCTTTTTTTCCCTACTGACGATTGAGGAATCATGAAACACGTGTCTAGGGATACGAATTGAAACTAATAATACAGCACTGGCTATGAACACTTTGAATTGAACTGAGCGAGAAATAATGTACTACATGAACCATCATGCAAAAGGTAATTTCGTTGGGGCGTGTCTGGTGCACTCCTACCTCCCTGAAAGTATCACATTCCTGTGAGCTGACGAGCTCGGGAGCCTGCACCTTCATGCTGTGAGTGGAACTGGTCCTGAGAGATAAGGCAGCATGCCCTGCAACCTATGAACTTTGCTTTTTTTCCCTACTGACGATTGAGGAATCATGAAAAACGTGTCTAGGGATACGAATTGAAACTAATAATACAGCACTGGCTATGAACACTTTGAATTGAACTGAGCGAGAAATAATGTACTACATGAACCATCATGCAAAAGGTAATTTCGTTGGGGCGTGTCTGGTGCGCTCCTACATCCCTGAAAGTATCAAATTCCTGTGAGCTGACGAGCTCGGGAGCCTGCACCTTCATGCTGTGAGTGGAACTGGTCCTGAGAGATAAGGCAGCATGCCCTGTAACCTATGAACTTTGCTTTTTTCCCCTACTGACGATTGAGGAATCATGAAACACGTGTCTAGGGATACAAATTGAAACTAATAATACAGCACTGGCTATGAACACTTTGAATTGAACTGAGCGAGAAATAATGTACTACATGAACCATCATGCAAAAGGTAATTTCGTTGGGGCGTGTCTGGTGCGCTCCCACCTCCCTGAAAGTGATTGGTATGGAGACATGCCCAAATGGCGGTTGGCATGCTCCGCCATCCAATTCGCGGTAGCTACCGTATGTCCCCAGCACCCCCTATTCACACAAGCGTGGTAGTGATTAGTATGGAGACATGCCCAAATGGTGGTTGGCATGCTCCACCACCCAAATCGCAGTAACTCATGTGATTGTTTGGCACCCAAATCGTGGAAGCTACCCCCTGTCCCCAGCAGTGTATCACCAGCACCCCCCATTCACACAAGTGCGGTAGTGATTGGTATGGAGACATGCCCAAATGGCGGTTGGCATGCTCTGCCACACAAATCACAGTAACTCATGTGATTGTATGGCACCCAAATCGCGGAAGCTACCGCCTGTCCCCAGCAGTGTTTCACCAGCACCCCCCCATTCACACAAGTGCGGTAGTGATTGGTATGGAGACATGCCCAAATGGCGGTTGGCATGCTCTGCCACCCAAATCGCTGTAACTCGTGATTGTATGGCACCCAAATCGCGGAATCTACCACCTGTCCCCAGCAGTGTATCACCAGCACCCCCAATTCACACAAGTGCGGTAGTGATTGGTATGGAGACATGCCTAAATGGCGGTTGGCATGCTCTGCCACCCAAATCGCTGGAACTCGTGATTGTATGGCACCCAAATCGCAGAAGCTACCGCCTGTCCCCAGCAGTGTATCACCAGCACCCCCATTCACAGAAGTGCGGTAGTGATTGGTATGGAGGCATGCCCAAATGGCGGTTGGCATGCTCCGCCATCCAAATCTCAGAAGCTACCGCCTGTCACCAGCACCCCATTCACACAAGTGCGGTAGTGATTGGTATGGAGACATGCCCAAATGGCGGATGGCATGCTCTGCCATCCAAATCGCGGTAGCTACCTACTGTCCCCAGTAGTGTATCACCAGCACCCCCCATTCACACAAGTGCGGTAGTGATTGGTATGGAGACATGCCCAAATGGCGGTTGGCATGCTCTGCCACCCAAATCGCAGTAACTCATGTGATTGTATGGCACCCAAATCGCGGAATCTACCACCTGTCCCCAGCAGTGTATCACCAGCACCCCCCATTCACACAAGTGCGGTAGTGATTGGTATGGAGACATGCCCAAATGACGGTTGGCATGCTCTGCCACCCAAATTGCGGTAACTGATGTGATTGTATGGCACCCAAATCGAAGAAGCTACCGTCTGTCCCCAGCAGTGTATCACCAGCACCCCCCATTCACAGAAGTGCGGCAGTGATTGGTATGGAGGCATGCCCAAATGGCGGTGGCATGCTCCGCCATCCAAATCTCAAAAGCTACCGCCTGTCACCAGCACCCCATTCACACAAGTGCGGTAGTGATTGGTATGGAGACATGCCCAAATGGTGGATGGCATGCTCTGCCATCCAAATCGCGGTAGCTACCACCTATCCCCAGCGGTGTGTCACCAGCACCCCCCATTCACACAAGTGCGGTAGTGATTGGTATGGAGACATGCCCAAATGGCGGTTGGCATGCTCCGCCATCCAAATCGCGGTGCCTCATGTGAATATATTGCACCCAAATCGCGGAAGCTACCGCCTGTCCCCAGCAGTGTATCACCAGCACCTCACATTCACAGAAGTGCGGTAGTGATTGGTATGGAGGCATGCCCAAATGGCGGTTGGCATGCTCCGCCATCCAAATCTCGGAAGCTACCGCCTTTCACCAGCACCCCATTCACACAAGTGCGGTAGTGATTGGTATGGAGACATGCCCAAATGGCGGATGGCATGCTCTGCCATCCAAATCGCGGTAGCTACCACCTGTCCCCAGCGGTGTGTCACCAGCACCCCCCATTCACACAAGTGCGGTAGTGATTGGTATGGAGACATGCCCAAATGGCGGTTGGCATGCTCCGCCATCCAAATCGCGGTGCCTCATGTGATTATATGGCACCCAAATCGCGGAAGCTACCGCCTGTCCCCAGCAGTGTATCACCAGCACCCCCCTTTCACAGAAGTGAGGTAGTGATTGGTATGGAGGCATGCCCAAATCGCGGTTGGCATGCTCCGCCATACAAATCTCTGAAGCTACCGCCTGTCACCAGTGCGGTAGTGATTGGTATGGAGACATGCCCAAATGGCGGATGGCATGCTCAGGGGGCTATATATGTGTGGGAGGGAGCCTCACATTTCCACTGCTCCCAGACCCCTCATCTGCTGATGCTTCCAGGTACTGCAGCTTGAGACCCCTCATCTGCTGCTGCCTCCAGGGACTTCTGCCAGAGACCCCTGACCTGTTGCTGCCTCCAGGGACTGCTGCCAGAGACCCCTGACCTGGTGCTGCCTCCCGGGACTGCTGCCTGAGACCCCTGACCTGCTGCACTGCCTCCAGGGACTACTGCCAGAGACCCCTCATCTGCTGCTGCCTCCAGGGACTGTTGCCTGAGACCCCTCATCTGCTGCTGCCTCCGGGGACTGCTGCCTGAGACCCCTCACCACCCAATTCCACTGTAGTTGTTCCATGTCCACAGTGATGGCAAGGACAGAGAAGATCAGTGCCAGCCCATTCACAAGCGAGGAGCTGGAGGTCCTGGTGGATGAGGTGCTCATACAGTACCCAAGGCTGTGTGGTGCCCCAAATGTCGTGGAAATTCCTCAAAAGTGGAGGTGTAGGGTAGGGGGGCACACATGTAGTTGGACTGATGCAATATATGCCTGAGGGTGTGGTGTGTCATGCACTGACAAAAATGCTGTCTCTAGGGGGAAGGTGTGTGTCCCAATGTCACAGGAATCCCTGCCTGCAGTTGTAGGTATGAGTGAACTGTGTTGTGTTGCCAGTCATACAGTGAAGCAGTAGGTTGGTAATGCCTGAGTCAGAACAGTGATTGCTTGGCTGAATGGCTGTGTGTTCCCCTGTTGTCCATCTCAGCGTGAGCCCAGATGCCCAGCACAGTGCCCACCCACAAAGTCAAGGACACATCACTTCACTTCCTGTGTATTTCCTACGTATTTTCTCATTGCACTCCAGCTATGCGCCATCTCAGCCCTGTAGATTGCACACGACTGGCCTTGTGTTGAGGAATTTCTGTTTGTGAGTCCAAGTCCCTCAATGCGACACCCATGACAGAGTCCACCCCCAGACACAGGTTGATATGTGATGTATTTGTTGCTCTACCCAAAAATGGACTGGAGATGTGAGCAGGCCACGTAGGGGTTTCAGTGCTGGCATCCTGCATGTGTGGGAGATGTGCAGGGACTGTGTTCCCCCTCACAACTGCATGCAATCACATCAGCCTATCCCATGCAGATGTCCCATGTGAGATGTACCCTAGTCTCTGATGGACATATATTTGAATTTGTAATGACTTTGTATCTTGCTGCTATACTGATGGATGTTGGTACATTACACTGTGTCACTGATCATTTCCCCCTCTTGTCTCCCATGCCTGCAGCTCAAGGTACACTGGCATAAGGCTGTGTGGAGGGCCATTGCTGCCAAGGTGCGAGCTCTGGAGGTCTCTAACCGATGGCGCACCCACTGCCACAAGAGGCGGGACAACATCAGCCGGCTGGCAAAGAACATGGCAGAGAGGACCTTGGGGCTGCTTCCTTGCACTGGGTGTTTGGCACGGCACAGCATGACACCACTAATAATACAGCACTGGCTATGAACACTTTGAATTGAACTGAGCGAGAAATAATGTACTACATGAACCATCATGCAAAAGGTAATTTCGTTGGGGCGTGTCTGGTGCACTCCTACCTCCCTGAAAGTATCAAATTCCTGTGAGCTGACGAGCTCGGGAGCCTGCACCTTCATGCTGTGAGTGGAACTGGTCCTGAGAGATAAGGCAGCATGCCCTGCAACCTATGAACTTTGCTTTTTTTCCCTACTGACGATTGAGGAATCATGAAAAACGTGTCTAGGGATACGAATTGAAACTAATAATACAGCACTGGCTATGAACACTTTGAATTGAACTGAGCGAGAAATAATGTACTACATGAACCATCATGCAAAAGGTAATTTCGTTGGGGCGTGTCTGGTGCGCTCCTACATCCCTGAAAGTATCAAATTCCTGTGAGCTGACGAGCTCGGGAGCCTGCACCTTCATGCTGTGAGTGGAACTGGTCCTGAGAGATAAGGCAGCATGCCCTGTAACCTATGAACTTTGCTTTTTTCCCCTACTGACGATTGAGGAATCATGAAACACGTGTCTAGGGATACGAATTGAAACTAATAATACAGCACTGGCTATGAACACTTTGAATTGAACTGAGCGAGAAATAATGTACTACATGAACCATCATGCAAAAGGTAATTTCGTTGGGGCGTGTCTGGTGCGCTCCCACCTCCCTGAAAGTGATTGGTATGGAGACATGCCCAAATGGCGGTTGGCATGCTCCGCCATCCAATTCGCGGTAGCTACTGTATGTCCCCAGCACCCCCTATTCACACAAGCGTGGTAGTGATTAGTATGGAGACATGCCCAAATGGTGGTTGGCATGCTCCACCACCCAAATCGCAGTAACTCATGTGATTGTTTGGCACCCAAATCGTGGAAGCTACCCCCTGTCCCCAGCAGTGTATCACCAGCACCCCCCATTCACACAAGTGCGGTAGTGATTGGTATGGAGACATGCCCAAATGGCGGTTGGCATGCTCTGCCACACAAATCACAGTAACTCATGTGATTGTATGGCACCCAAATCGCGGAAGCTACCGCCTGTCCCCAGCAGTGTTTCACCAGCACCCCCCCATTCACACAAGTGCGGTAGTGATTGGTATGGAGACATGCCCAAATGGCGGTTGGCATGCTCTGCCACCCAAATCGCTGTAACTCGTGATTGTATGGCACCCAAATCGCGGAATCTACCACCTGTCCCCAGCAGTGTATCACCAGCACCCCCAATTCACACAAGTGCGGTAGTGATTGGTATGGAGACATGCCCAAATGGCGGTTGGCATGCTCTGCCACCCAAATCGCTGGAACTCGTGATTGTATGGCACCCAAATCGCAGAAGCTACCGCCTGTCCCCAGCAGTGTATCACCAGCACCCCCATTCACAGAAGTGCGGTAGTGATTGGTATGGAGGCATGCCCAAATGGCGGTTGGCATGCTCCGCCATCCAAATCTCAGAAGCTACCGCCTGTCACCAGCACCCCATTCACACAAGTGCGGTAGTGATTGGTATGGAGACATGCCCAAATGGCGGATGGCATGCTCTGCCATCCAAATCGCGGTAGCTACCTACTGTCCCCAGTAGTGTATCACCAGCACCCCCCATTCACACAAGTGCGGTAGTGATTGGTATGGAGACATGCCCAAATGGCGGTTGGCATGCTCTGCCACCCAAATCGCAGTAACTCATGTGATTGTATGGCACCCAAATCGCGGAATCTACCACCTGTCCCCAGCAGTGTATCACCAGCACCCCCCATTCACACAAGTGCGGTAGTGATTGGTATGGAGACATGCCCAAATGACGGTTGGCATGCTCTGCCACCCAAATTGCGGTAACTGATGTGATTGTATGGCACCCAAATCGAAGAAGCTACCGTCTGTCCCCAGCAGTGTATCACCAGCACCCCCCATTCACAGAAGTGCGGCAGTGATTGGTATGGAGGCATGCCCAAATGGTGGTGGCATGCTCCGCCATCCAAATCTCAAAAGCTACCGCCTGTCACCAGCACCCCATTCACACAAGTGCGGTAGTGATTGGTATGGAGACATGCCCAAATGGTGGATGGCATGCTCTGCCATCCAAATCGCGGTAGCTACCACCTATCCCCAGCGGTGTGTCACCAGCACCCCCCATTCACACAAGTGCGGTAGTGATTGGTATGGAGACATGCCCAAATGGCGGTTGGCATGCTCCGCCATCCAAATCGCGGTGCCTCATGTGAATATATTGCACCCAAATCGCGGAAGCTACCGCCTGTCCCCAGCAGTGTATCACCAGCACCTCACATTCACAGAAGTGCGGTAGTGATTGGTATGGAGGCATGCCCAAATGGCGGTTGGCATGCTCCGCCATCCAAATCTCGGAAGCTACCGCCTTTCACCAGCACCCCATTCACACAAGTGCGGTAGTGATTGGTATGGAGACATGCCCAAATGGCGGATGGCATGCTCTGCCATCCAAATCGCGGTAGCTACCACCTGTCCCCAGCGGTGTGTCACCAGCACCCCCCATTCACACAAGTGCGGTAGTGATTGGTATGGAGACATGCCCAAATGGCGGTTGGCATGCTCCGCCATCCAAATCGCGGTGCCTCATGTGATTATATGGCACCCAAATCGCGGAAGCTACCGCCTGTCCCCAGCAGTGTATCACCAGCACCCCCCTTTCACAGAAGTGAGGTAGTGATTGGTATGGAGGCATGCCCAAATCGCGGTTGGCATGCTCCGCCATACAAATCTCTGAAGCTACCGCCTGTCACCAGTGCGGTAGTGATTGGTATGGAGACATGCCCAAATGGCGGATGGCATGCTCAGGGGGCTATATATGTGTGGGAGGGAGCCTCACATTTCCACTGCTCCCAGACCCCTCATCTGCTGATGCTTCCAGGTACTGCAGCTTGAGACCCCTCATCTGCTGCTGCCTCCAGGGACTGCTGCCAGAGACCCCTGACCTGTTGCTGCCTCCAGGGACTGCTGCCAGAGACCCCTGACCTGGTGCTGCCTCCCGGGACTGCTGCCTGAGACCCCTGACCTGCTGCACTGCCTCCAGGGACTACTGCCAGAGACCCCTCATCTGCTGCTGCCTCCAGGGACTGTTGCCTGAGACCCCTCATCTGCTGCTGCCTCCGGGGACTGCTGCCTGAGACCCCTCACCACCCAATTCCACTGTAGTTGTTCCATGTCCACAGTGATGGCAAGGACAGAGAAGATCAGTGCCAGCCCATTCACAAGCGAGGAGCTGGAGGTCCTGGTGGATGAGGTGCTCATACAGTACCCAAGGCTGTGTGGTGCCCCAAATGTCGTGGAAATTCCTCAAAAGTGGAGGTGTAGGGTAGGGGGGCACACATGTAGTTGGACTGATGCAATATATGCCTGAGGGTGTGGTGTGTCATGCACTGACAAAAATGCTGTCTCTAGGGGGAAGGTGTGTGTCCCAATGTCACAGGAATCCCTGCCTGCAGTTGTAGGTATGAGTGAACTGTGTTGTGTTGCCAGTCATACAGTGAAGCAGTAGGTTGGTAATGCCTGAGTCAGAACAGTGATTGCTTGGCTGAATGGCTGTGTGTTCCCCTGTTGTCCATCTCAGCGTGAGCCCAGATGCCCAGCACAGTGCCCACCCACAAAGTCAAGGACACATCACTTCACTTCCTGTGTATTTCCTACGTATTTTCTCATTGCACTCCAGCTATGCGCCATCTCAGCCCTGTAGATTGCACACGACTGGCCTTGTGTTGAGGAATTTCTGTTTGTGAGTCCAAGTCCCTCAATGCGACACCCATGACAGAGTCCACCCCCAGACACAGGTTGATATGTGATGTATTTGTTGCTCTACCCAAAAATGGACTGGAGATGTGAGCAGGCCACGTAGGGGTTTCAGTGCTGGCATCCTGCATGTGTGGGAGATGTGCAGGGACTGTGTTCCCCCTCACAACTGCATGCAATCACATCAGCCTATCCCATGCAGATGTCCCATGTGAGATGTACCCTAGTCTCTGATGGACATATATTTGAATTTGTAATGACTTTGTATCTTGCTGCTATACTGATGGATGTTGGTACATTACACTGTGTCACTGATCATTTCCCCCTCTTGTCTCCCATGCCTGCAGCTCAAGGTACACTGGCATAAGGCTGTGTGGAGGGCCATTGCTGCCAAGGTGCGAGCTCTGGAGGTCTCTAACCGATGGCGCACCCACTGCCACAAGAGGCGGGACAACATCAGCCGGCTGGCAAAGAACATGGCAGAGAGGACCTTGGGGCTGCTTCCTTGCACTGGGTGTTTGGCACGGCACAGCATGACACCACTAATGGCCCGCATCTTGGCGGTGACTCAGCCTGAGCTGGATGCACGTTTGAAGGAGCATCAGCAGCAAGGCAGGGGTGAGTATTTGTGGAGTGTGATTTTGGTTGGGATTTGCTGCATGTGTACAGAGCCTGTGCCGGAGCTGGCCTATGTGATGTTGGTGGTGTGATGCAGTGGCATGTAAGTGGTTGCTGGGCTGGGTGCCAGTGTCATGCATTTGCCCTACCTGTACTTACAAAGATAATTCTCCATGCTGTGCATTTCCATTGCAGTCTGAGTTGTGCTCTACAGGTTTCTTCAGCATTGGGGTAGTCTGAGAAATCACATTGGGAGTGTACGGCAGTGTTCCTAATCTGAGTATGACTTCATCAATGCGTCCATTGCATGCACCCAGATAGTTGAGGCCTAGACATCTGACAACAATATGCACCAGTCTTTGGGGCCCAAAGTACAACATGGTGGTTGGCATGGGCTCTTCGCCGATGTGGACTGTCATGTTGTAGTCTGTGTCGGTGTTGTCCCCTCCTGTTCCATCCAGATCTGTCAGTGGCAACAAGTAGTGTGCCTCCATCATGTCCCTAGGTGTGCGCAGAGCTAGTTGTGTGTCTGGTTGAATAGAGCCACAAGCAGGGTGTTTTGCTGTGTGGCCGTCACATAGCTCAATCATGACTGAAATTCTGGGTTCCACACACTGGGTCTATGTAATGAGTTGTTGCGATGTGATTACAGAGGGTGGTGTGCAACATGTGTATTTGGTCATCTTTTGTAATGCATTGCTTGCATAAGTTTGTTGCATTGCTGCCACTGACCTAACCCTGCATCTCTCTCTCATGCAGAATCTCCTGTGGTCACGGAGGGATAGTAGCCAGACACCAGTGGGGGTGAAAGTAGTACAACAGCTGCACAGGCGCCCAGTGACACAGATGTCACCAGTTCCTCAGAGGGGGACCGGAGTCTGCAGGAGGAATCCCAACCTGAGATGCAAAAGACATCATCTGATGCCAGCGAGATGCATCCATGTTGGCGAGCACAGGTAACGGGGACTTTGCATCCTCTTCAACCACGCAGCGGCCAGTGCCCACCCTGTCAACCACTTCCTCTGGTGCTGCCCGTGTCCGGCTCAGGAAGAGGGTTCAAGTTTCTTTCACACCTGGCACCGCTGCCTTTGACTCTGCCCCTGTGCCCCCTGCTGCCATCACTGCTGAGTCTGTGGAGCTTTTGCGCCAGCTGTGTGCAGGCCAGACAGCTCTCCTCAATGCCTTCATTGACCATGAAAAAAATCGGTCCAGGTGGTTGCTTTCATAGGGGCATACATTCAGACGTGGGTGGGCTGCACCAAACCGTCCAGGCTTTGTCCACCACAGTGACGTCTGCCCTTCAACAGGTACATACTCCCAGTCTAGCTCTGGGGCCTCTGTCCACCACCCAGGTTGTGGCCACATCTGACTATAGTGACCACGGTCCACAGACCTCACAGTCACGATACAGCACACGGAGCACACAGCAGCAACAACCCAAGTGGTCTCGTCCGCAGACACCATCCCCACAGAAGAGCAAAGCCACCCCAGAACGCAAAGACAAAAGCCCATCAGGCAATACCAGAGCCCAAAAACCAAGTAAGCAGAACTCAAGCTCACAAGCCTGAGGCATCCCCAGCCAAGGACTCTCCTGTCCCTAAAGCATCTCACCAAGAGAAACATACAGTTTCTGTGCCCACCGAGAAGGTGGTGCATGGCAAGGGTACACATAAGGACTCCAAGGCAGAATCACCCACCACCTCGACTCCCATTCCAAGCCCAGTGAAGCAGGGGAAGGAGGGCACATCCCCAGAGAGATTGCCAGTGTCTGCACCTGATGCAGCTTTGGTGGTGAGTGTGCCTGTTGTGTCCACACCACCTCTACTTGATCCCAAGTCAGGGAAGCCATTTAGAATCCCCAAGAAGTGGAAAGGCACCCCTCCACAATCTCCCAGCCACACTGTGTCTCATGTCAGCATGACTCCACCTCCACGTGTCCTTATACCACCTGGTCCAAGCAGCCCTCCGGCTTGCCAAGCCACTGATAGCTCTACCTCAGCTGGGCCGCTCTCTCCCCGGTCAACTGCTCCTACTGTCCCCGAGACACAGCCAGCTACCAGTCCGCCTGACAGCCATGTCTGAGTGGTAGTCCTCCTCACACACCTGTCTCTCACACAGGTGGGCCTGTACTGCCCATTGTTACCCCCTGACTGTGTTGCTGATCAGGTAAAGGTACAGTCACACTATTCCCTGTGCAGCCTCTCAGGTACTCGCTCTGCTCTTGGCCCTGGCCTTGTTGCTCTTTGCTGTGATGGACTATTCCCTGTGCAGCCTCTCATGTACTCGCTCTGCTCTTGGCCCTGGACACTGGCCTTGTTGCTGTTTGCTGTTTTGGACTATTCCCTGTGCAGCCTCTCATGTACTCGCTCTGCTCTTGGCCCTGGACACGGGCCTTGTTTCTCTTTGCTGTTTTGGACTATTCCCTGTGCAGCCTCTCATGTACTCGCTCTGCTCTTGGCCCTGGACACTGGCCTTGTTGCTCTTTGCTGTGTTGGACTATTCCCTGTGCAGCCTCTCATGTACTCGCTCTGCTCTTGGCCCTGGACACTGGCCTTGTAACTCTTTGCTGTGTTGGACTATTCCCTCTGCAGCCTCTCATGTACTCGCTCTGCTTTTGGCCCTGGACACTGGCCTTGTTGCTCTTTGCTGTGATGGACTATTCCCTGTGCTGCCTCTCATGTACTCGCTCTGCACCCTGAACTGGCCACTGGCCTTCCAATTTTGCCCTTGCCTGTGCAGATTCTCATGTACTTGCTCTGCACCCTGAACTGGCCACAGGCCTTCCTGTTTTGCCCTTGCCTGTGTAGATTCTCATGTACTCGCTCTGCACCCTGAACTGGCCACTGATCTTCCTGTTTTGCCCTTGCCTGTGCAGATTCTCATCTACTCGCTCTGCACCCTGAACTGGCCACTGTCCTTCATGTTTTGCCCCTGCCTGTGCAGATTCTCGTGGATATGCTCTGCATTTTTTGTGCCTTGCTCTTCTCTACTGTTAGTGCCTATCTGTGCAATATGTGAATAACGACAGTAACTCCTGTTGTCTGTTTTGTCAGTGTCCTTACTGAATAAAGTTATTTTGGTGTGTGTATATGGTTGACTGTGCCCCATGCTCTGTGTGCCACTTCAACATTCCCAATGTCTTTGCTCACCTACTCTTTTTTTACAGGAGTGACAGGGACTTCAGTTCTTCCTGACACTGATACTTGTGGGGTCTATTATGTCAATTTTACCTGTGATGCTGTTGTCATTTACATGATTTGTTGATGTTAGCTATATTCTTCACATGTCAGGTTGGGGGGCACTGCCAGCACAGAGTGTGATTCTGTCCACAGGTTTGAAGGCAGGCTGGCCAGTGTCATCATGTATGTATGTTCTTCCTTTATGTGTGCCCAGCAGTGTATGTGTATGTTCATCTTGTGATGGCCAGTTATCCTGTTCTCATGGCCTACCTTAGATGTGTGCTCTTGGGTAGTCAAGAAGTGTGCAGTGTGAAGGGGATGACTCTGTAGTGAGTGTTGATGTGTGTGTGCCCCTGCATTGTCAACTACACACGTGTCACCCATGAGTTGTGTGCCTGTTGTTTGGATTGTTCAGCCCTGTGGATGTGGTTGTATGCACGTGTGAGTTGTATGTTCTGCACTGTGCAGTGTGTTGGTGTGTCCATGCAGTTCTGTCTGACTCCTACGTGTTATTTTTGTCACTTGTGAGTATGCAGTGTGTGTGACTGGCACGTCGGTGTTGTTTTGTTGTTCATCCATGTGTTTTGATACTGTTTGTGTAGACTGTGCAGACCTGCTGCTCCACACTGCCATTGAGGTTGTGTTTTCTCATGCATTGCTGTTACATGGTGCCTTTTTGTCTCCAGTATGGCATGTTGTGTGTGGTGTCATGCCTTCTCCTATCTGTGCTTTGCATGCCTACCCATTGTGGGTCTGCACTCCCTCTATTTGTGTATGGTGTACTCCTGCCATGTCCACTACTGACGTGCAGTACACTTCACTAAGATGTCAGCTGTCCCCTTGGTTTACATGTGTGTGTGCCTCCTCATAACTTCATTTGTGACACTGTGCTTTGTGTTGCAGTTCTTTGGCCAGGAGCAATGTGCCACTCAGGATATTTCCCCAATTGTTTATTTGTGATGTTCTTGTGCTGTTTGGCAGTCATGGTTGCTCATCTGCTGTTCAACTGTGTGTGCTGCCCAGTCCTCAGGTCAAGTTGATTCCACCTTGCATCCCAGACTTGTGCATCTGTTGTTGTTGTGTTGGATGTATGTGTGTTGGCTGTGGTATTGCTTCACTTCCTGGGTGTGGTGTTGTCTTTGTGCTGTGCTGATTTGTGTTGTGTAGGTTGATGTTGTGTCACTCATGTCTGTGTGTGACTGGTGTGCTTGGTGTGCACACACTGCTTGTGCATGCAGTGCTGTGTGTGTATGTTGCCTTGTCATTGCCTGGTGTGCATCCCCTGATGTTCTGCTGTGTTTGCTCTGTGATTTTCTTGCCTGTGCATCTGTTGTTTGTTTGATGTGGCTGTGTTGTTCTGTGATGGTGCACTTCTTGTGTGTGTTGTGGCCTGTGCATTGTTCCTGAGTGATGAGGTTGTGCACTCCTGTTGTGTCTGTGCTCCCATTGCCTTTCCACAGTTTGGCTGCAGAGAGCATGTCTGTTTTTGTTGTGGTTCTGTGTGTGTTTCTGTTGGGTTATGTGTTTGTGTGTTGTTTTTTATGCAGACATTTGTTCTGGCATCCCTGTGTTTGTGATGTTTGTGGCTACACCCAGGGTGTGTTTTGTTTGTGTGTATGGACTGGCAAGTATTGCCAGCTCTCAGTGTGTTTGGCACTGGTGTTGTGTGCTGCTGGTGTGAGGGAGGGGGGTATGTGTGTACATTCCTCCTGGTGTTTGGCAGTCATGGGGTGTGTCAATGGGCCCTATGTGTTGTGCTGCTGGTGTACTCCTGTGAAGTAGTTGTATGCATGTGTGGCTGTTCACAGTTTGGCTTCAGGGCCTTCCTTTCTTCCTTGTGCCTCTACATGGTTTGCCTTGCTGTCTCCCTGTGCTGTTGCACTGTGATGTCTGTGGTTAGACTTTACGGACTGTAGCAGCCATATGTGGTTTGATGGTCTGAGGGTGTTGTTCTTTGTTCCTTGTCTTGCATGTAATGTACACATGCTTGTTGTGTGTCTCCTCTCCATGGTCTTCCATTTGTGTACATCCCACTTTGGCTTTCCTATTTGTTGTGCTCCATTGCTGTTGGCATTTGGGTTGTGTATGTGTCTGTGTGTCAGTGTGTGGTATGTATGTGTGACTATGCAGGCTGTGTGTCCATTTGTATGTTTGTTCCTTGTATGTGTTCATTTGGTGCTTATACTCATTTTTGTTTCACTGATTGTGGTGGTGTTGTGGTGTATGTGTTTCCCTGGCCCTGTGATGCTGTGGTGTGTGCTGTGTGTTCCTGTGCAGCCACTCCTGCTGTGGCTGTCTCCCTGGTTGTTTGTTGTGTGGTGCAGGGTGTGGTTTGACCTGGCTTGTTGTTGTGCATGGGGGTACACAGGAGGGGCACATGGCATATGCCTTCATGGGGTGCGCCAATGTGTGGTGGGAGGAGGTGTGGCCGTGTGGTGTTTGTTTCCTGCCCATGCCTTTGGCTGGCCCTGCCTTCTGCATTGTGCGCATGTATTCCCTTGTGTTCACCGCAGCAGTGACGTGACCGGGACATTGCTACATGGCTGCGGAAGATGTGTGTCCAGGACGCGGAGGGATGACTTGGTGGCAGGTGAGTCATGTGTGGGTGCCCTTGTGGATGTGTTCCTGTCCCCAGCAGGGTGTCTGATGTGGATTTGGACCCTGTGTCAGCCCATGTGTTGTGAGGTATGTTTGTGTAATTTCGTACCTGTGGCGGCGTCCGAGGCAGTCCATGAGTTGCTGGTGATCTATCAGGTACAGCATCGGAAAGGCATGTAGAGCTGGGTCCATGGTGGTCGTGACCGGGTGGGGTGGGATGGGACTCTGGTTTCGCGCTCCGCTGTCGAGCTTCCGCCGTCTCTGATTGTGCGGTGTCTCCGCTGCGGTGCGTCTTCTTGTTTGGGGCATCTTAATTTGTGGAGTGGGGCAGACGTCATTTCGCACTGCGGTGAGTTTTCATTGGCTCCCACCGCCGCGGTGGCGGGTGCACTTAGATGGCAGTGCGCGTCGCTCCGCGGAGGATGGGAAATGGTCTATGTTTGGCCATACTAATATGGCGGACGTGAGTACCGCTGTTCGGATGTACGATGTAACAACGCGTGTTATTACAACGCGTGCTGTTACATCGCAGTCGTTACAACGACTGCATGTTACAACGCTATACCTTTACAACGCAAGTCTTTACATCGACTTGCGCTAGGTGGCGTGCTAACATTAAAAAAGTGTAATTTACTATTCCAACTCCAGTCCACTTATCAGTAGGGAAGGTGTTGGGATTGTAAACTACACTATTTTTAATGTTAGCACGCCTTCTAGCGCAAGTCGATGTAAAGACTTGCATTGTAAAGGCATAGCGTTGTTACATGCGGTCGTTGTAACGAGCGCGATGTAACAGCAATGCGGTGTACTGACTGCGTTGTAAAGGATGTTTCCCCCGCTGTTCATGGGTGAAATAATGCATTTTTCCACACTGCCCGCACCGTGGTGGTGCCATCGCCCGACATCCTAATGGACCCCAATGGATGCAAGAGATTATTATGTATGCATGCAACTACCTACTTCTGTGCCGCAGGGTGTTACCTATCACCATCTTCCATTAACTTACGGAGTATCGTGTAGTGTACTAACTACTTTATTTTATGGAAAATGACAATTTTAGTACTATTATTCTAATTACGATCTGATATTTTCAGAAGTTCCAGTTGAGAGAAATTTAAACGTGGTACCTGATGCATGAGATGCTGAAATTATGGGAGAAAGTTTCTATCCAAGGACACCAATTGATACAGCATATGTACACCTTCATAACTTAAAGTGTATGTTGCATAATGTAGAAAAGGATTTTCTTAATTCATTAGAAGATCGACGAGAGGCGATATAGCAAAAGGCTGAAAAGCAAGGAAGAATACCACTTTTGGCACAAAGAGAGGGTGATTATAAAAGGGGGAATACTTATGCTGCAATGACTCTTGACTGGGAACATAAAGGGAAGCTTTGCATAATAAGACGTAAAACAGATCATAACAATAAATTCATTAGTTCCAATGATTCTGAACATAACTTCCTATTAATAGGAGGTTGGGGATTACTTTTTAACTGGCTTGGATCCAGTGTTTCCAGGAGTATATTTTGTGTGTGGGAAAAACGCCTATTATAAATTGCCCAGTCATTGGTATGGAAATTGTTATATGGGAATTGTTTTTCTGAAAATGTAACATGTGAATGAAAACAATGGCATCAATGAAAAGAAACCTACATGCTTAAGAAGGGGAGTAAGTGCTACAGAATTTATTGGAGATATTGTTGGAGCAATAATAACCTCAGTTGGGGTAATATTGAACTCGCACAAAATTAGTAAATTGTCAACAGTGGTGGATCGATTATCTACTGATGGTGGTGGTGGTGAGTTTTTGGTGATAGATACTGAAATGGTTGCTATAAGGTCTATGGTTTTACTAATCCGTCTTGCTTTAGATGTGTTATTAGCAAAAGAAGGCAGAGTCTGTCGCATGTTAAGGGTTCAACAATTTAGCACTTATATCCCAGATAAAAGTAAAGACTTGTAGGGAACATTACTAACATAAGAAAAGATTTAACTGAACTAAAACAAATGGTGCTTAGGAAAAGATTGCAAAGGGTTTATCATCTGTGGGAGGTTGGTTTGCAGCACTGGGAAATAGTTTAGTAGGTAAAATACTGACACCATTAATAACAATTGCTATTGGCTTAATAATGATTGTACTGTTATATAAATATTTTGAACGAAGAGGGGCAAAGAAAGAAGGAACAATTGCTATTGGCTTAATAATGATTGTACTAATATATAAATATTTTGAACGAAGAGGGGCAAAGAAAGAAGGAACAAAGCAAAGAAAGAGAAGTAAAGTAGAAGTAGAAGTAGAATTAAAAGATAAACAATGTGGGTATTACGATGACATGAAAAATCCTGAATAAGCTAGAATAAAGTGGATGAAAACAACGGCATACTAAAAATGTGACATCAGATAAAATCTAAAGCTAAGATTTGATTCTCCATCAAACAGGGAATTGATGGAGCGTAAATTGTTGAAAAACATTTACCTCTAGCAGTTCTCTTATTTAACCATGTTTACGACTAATATTGCCAAAATGTTGATATGATAATGGGTTAAGACGAAAATGTGAGTTTCCCCAAATGCATCGTAAAAGCATGCAGAGTGTTTGAAAAACTTTACTTCCATATTACAAATGTAAGAAACATTTTGAGAAAATAACCTGAGATACTTACGTGGTTGGAGAAAATAATGAATAACATAGATGTAAGCTAGATGCAAATAAAAATGCATGTGTTAAAAATGAAATGAAATATGCGTAACGATGCTTAAGAGTTGCCAATGAATCTCAAGATATTGAAATAACAAATGCTAATGTACTTTGCAATTTTGAATTTACTAAATGATTTCTGTAAAGTGTAGAGAAAAACGTAAACATTAGAAATGACACGTAAATAATGCTATTTTAAATTGTATGTTTATGGAAGTTTCCCTGAATAAAGTGTAAAATGATTTCAAATTTAGTGCATTGCAAATCATTTTTATTAATAAAACTGTTCATAGTGATTAATGTGACAGTGATTCAGCTAAATTTCATGTAGGCGTCAAAATGCTTAAATCTGCTTTTCTCGTCTGTACAAGAATAAAGTGAAGTCATGCGAAGCAGCCATTCTGAAAGGCTGTGAGAACTTTTTGTGAAGTTGCTTTTTAACAAAGGTTGTATTTTCCTATCAGACGCTGAATGCAGATACTTTGTAGCTATAGATAGCAAACCCAGGAAGAGTACTCATCTTTATGACAGACAGTAACTGAAAAGACAGTCTTGAGTTTCCGTGAGAAGGATGGAAGTTTATTACAAATAAACTTTAATAAATCGGATGATATTCAAGAATGGATTACTTAATCTTCCGGAATCTTAGATGATGTATTGATCACACCATAAACAAACCACTATAAAGGACCAATGAGCGTTCAACGATTTGGCTAAAAGAAACATTTGAGGGTGTAAACTATGAACATTTGAGGTATAATTGCTCTGCAAAGGAGGAGTGAAGGGCTGGCTAATTTCCCAATTATCGTGCATGGTATGCTGAAGGACTGACTCTTGATTTCCTATTTGTGCCAAAACTCTGAACTGAACTTTCTTGGACTCTGAACTTGAAACCTGCACTTTATCGGCTGACAAAGTTAAGCAGAGAATAACCTTTCGGCTGAAGGGTTACTCACTCTATCTGTGGCACATTGTGCTACAGTATTTGATGGACTGAATCATCCATCTTGCTTTGGTTTGTATGATTCGAGAACTGTAATTTAAATATGAATTGAGATTACATATGCTTATTAATTGAAATATTAAATCTGACCACAAATGCATAATGTCTTGTTTCTGTCCATTCTAAAGAGGCTTAGATAAATGTTTCTCATGAACTATCTTTATCAATTTTGTCTCATTCTTTTGGTCATATTCTTTGTCTCATGGAATATATTCTGTATTTTGTGCAAAATGTGTCTCAAGTAGATATAGTAGTTCCATCAATTTCTTATTCCAGGTCCTCATAATGAGATTACTCCACATTCTTTAAGGTCCTAGTCCCTATTAGCTCAACAAAATGATTCATCGGAGGACCTTGTGTAAGTAATCATGAAACTGATTAGAGTATATTGATTATGGGTTTAGTCATTACTTTATTCATGAAAAAGTTGTGATAAAACTTTGCAAGCTTTGCCATGGATCAACCCCGATGTACAGCAACCCGCCATTGTTGAGCCCTGCTTTGAATCCAACTTGCAGCTTGTCCCACAGACGACATGTCAATGACCACTTCATCTTCACATAATTTCCTAAGCCCGAAGGTAAACTTTCCACCGGGACAGACCTGATCCCTGTATTCGACCAGTGATCCTTTGTGGTTGGCCTTAACTTGATCAGGTCCAGCGCTACCAGATTACCTTGGATGGTGCTTTACACTTTTTGGTGATATTTGTTTGATTAAAACATTTTAAAATCATATCTCTGGCTCCACTTATTGTATTTTTTAATGTAATTTTATATATTAAAAAGTACTCTATCTCTTAAATTAGCTTAGGGTTCTTCTTGTGTTTTCTTGTGTTGCCTTTTCCCTTTATTCCTGTTTGTGTACTGCATAAATACTTAGCACATTGCCTCTAAGTAAACCCTGACTGCTTGAGGCCAAGCTAACACAGAATTAAGCACATGTTTATTTAATTGACTTTGGTGGTTCACCTTGAGAAGGATTGTGATTATTATTTGAAGTGGCTCAACTAATACTCCAATTTCTCATACTGGGTTTATAATTATGGGTGCTAAATCCAAACAGAACCTTGTTACTGCAGATGCCAGACAATGTATGGCAGAAGATACCTGTCATGCATACTAGAGTAGTTTTATTGAACTATGGTATTTGTATAGCACTTACTACCTATATCTGGGGTGTTGAAGTACTTAGCTGCACGGATAGAATCTACACCGTGTAGCGTGAATGGTTGGAAGGGTGGTGCCCACCAAGGTGCAGTTATCATGTTACTTGACACAGTGCATGGCTTTATGATGAGAGGGGGCTTTTATGTCAGAGATAGGCGCGCAAATAATAATTGAAATAACGACTAACCAACATAGCTATCAATCAATCAATCAAAGCATTTATATAGCGCACTACTCACCCGGAGGGTCTCAAGGCGCTTGGGGGGGGGGGAGGGGGTCCGCTACTGCTCGAACAGCCAGGTCTTGAGCTGCTTCCGGAAGGCGAGGTGGTCTTGGGTCAGGCGGAGGTGGGTCGGGAGGGAGTTCCAAGTCTTGGCGGCCAGGTAGGAGAAGGACCTTCCTCCTGTGGTGGCTCTTTGGATGCGGGGGACGGCGGCGAGGGCGTGGCTGGTCGATCAAAGCTGGCGTGTGGGAGTGTAGAAGTTGAGGCGGCTGTTGAGGTATCCTGGGCCTTGGTTGTGCAGGGCTTTGTGTGCGTGGGTGAGGAGACGGAAGGTGATTCTCTTGTTGACCGGGAGCCAGTGTAGGTCTCTCAGGTGTCCGGAGATGTGGCTGTGTCGGGGGATGTCGAGGATGAGTCTTGCTGGGGCGTTCTGGATCCGCTGGAGTCTCTTCTGGAGTTTGGCAGTGGTTCCGGCATAGAGGGAGTTGCCGTAGTCCAGTCGACTGGTGACGAGGGCCTGGGTAACCGTCTTCCTGGTCTCGGTGGGGATCCACCGGAAGATCTTACGTAGCATGCGCAGGATGTTGAAGCACGACGAGGAGACGGCGTTGACTTGTCTGGTCATGGAGAGGGAGGAGTCCAGGATGAAGCCCAGGTTGTGTGCGTGGTCTGTTGGTTTGGGTGCGCTGCCCAGGTCAGGGGGCCACCAGGAGTCGTCCCAGGCGGAGGGCGAGGAGCCCAGGATGAGGACCTCCGTCTTGTCCGAGTTCAGCTTCAGGCGGCTGTTCATCATCCACTTGGCTACGTCTGTCATCCCTTCGTGTAGGTTGGCTCTGGCGGAGGCGGGGTCGTTGCTGAGGGAGAGGATCAGCTGGGTGTCGTCGGCGTAGGAGATGATGTTGAGGTTGTGTTGGCGTGCGATGGCCGCAAGGGGGCTCATGTAGACATTGAAGAGGGTGGGGCTGAGCGAGGAGCCTTGAGGAACGCCGCAGATGACTTCGGTGGCTTCTGATCTGAACGGGGGGAGGCGGACTCTCTGCGTCCTTCCGGCGAGGAAGGAGATGATCCATTCAAGTGCCTTCCCTCGGATACCGACGTTGCAGAGGCGCTGCACTAGGGTGCGGTGGCAGACCGTGTCGAAAGCCGCGGAGAGGTCCAAGAGGATGAGGGCCGCTGTTTCCCCGTTGTCGAGCAGGGCTCGGATGTCATCAGTGGCTGCGATGAGGGCGGTCTCGGTGCTGTGGTTGGCCCGGAAGCCAGACTGCGAGCGGTCGAGGGATCCATTCGTCTCGAGGAAGGCGGCCAGCTGCTTGTTGACGGTCTTCTTGATGACTTTGGCCGGAAACGGGAGGAGCGAGATGGGGCGGTAGTTTTTGAGTTCGGTGTGGTCCGCTGATGGTTTCTTCAGTAGAGCACTGAGTTCGGCGTGCTTCCAGCTCTCTGGGAAGGTAGCGGTGTCGAAGGAGGTGTTGATGATGTCCCGCAGGTGGGGTGCGATGACAGCGTCGGCCTTGTTGAGGACGTGGTGCGGGCAGGGGTCGGTTGGAGATCCGGAGTGGATGGAGTTCATCGTGCGTCGGGTTTCTTCGGTGTTGATCGGGGTCCAGGCGGGGAGGGTGGTGGTGGGGGGTGCAGGAGCGGTCGTGGGGTGTGTTGGCTGTGTGGTGAAGCTGTTGTGTATGTCTGCGATCTTGTTGTGGAAGTAGGAGGCGAGGGAGTTGCAGAGGTCCTGTGATGGGGTGATGTCGTTGTTTCCGGCGTTGGGGTTGGAGAGCTCCTTGACGATGTTGAAGAGTTCCTTGCTGTTGTGTGCGTTGTTGTCCAGTCGCTCCTTGAATGCGGTTTTCTTGGTGGTATGGATCAGTTGGTGGTGTTCTCGAGTGGCGATCTTGAGGGTGGCCATGTTGTCTGGTGTTGGGTCTCTGCGCCAGGCTCTCTCGAGGGCTCGGCAGTTCTTCTTGGAGCTCTTGAGTTCGTCGGTGAACCATGGTGCTTTCTTACTGCCGGGTCTACAAGGCAGGGTCCTCAGAGGGGCGAGGTCGTCTGCGCAGTTGCTGATCCACTTCGTGAGGTTGTTGGCGGCCTGGCTGGGGTTCGTTGAGCTGGCGGGGGGGTCCTGGCTCAGGGATGCGGCGAGCTGGTCGGCTGTGATCTTGTTCCAGCTTCCGTGTGCCACCTGTTGCTGGTGGTGTTCTTTCTGAAACTGAAGTGGACGCAGCTGTGGTCCGTCCAGTGGAGTCCGGTAGCGTGGCTGAAGACGATGTCCTTGCTGGATGAGAAGCTACAGAGCAATCAGAACCTGCTTGAGTGCTGCATGATTAGTCTGGCCCTCAAGGAGTTGCTGGCTTTCTGTTGCGGTCAATCGATCCAATTTTAGTTCTGGCGCACAATACTACTGGTGTTTTATACGCTAAAAGCAGGGTGGCATGGCGCACGTCCTCTATGCCTGGACACTCTAAAGCTGTGGTCCTGGGTTCAGGTTTACGATGTTTGGCTAGCCATGCAACACCTGGCAAGTTTCCTGAATATGCAGGTCAATGACCTCACTCAGCAGCATCTTGCCAAACACAGGTGGAGCCTGCAACTGAAAGTGACTCAGTCTGTCTTTGTGGACCTCTTTGTCACTCACAGCACTCATTGCCCAGAGTTCTGTGCACTGCAGTTACTTCTGCACCAAAGTGAAAGTTGACTCCATCAAGGTTAGGTTTTCGGATGTGTTGAGCTTTGTGTTTTCTTTGGCCTGCCAAGGGTTTGCTATGTACACTATTAAGGGCTATTTGTCAGCCTTTTTTGCTTTTCCTTGTTAAGAAGATCAGCTGTCAATTTTTAAGTCTCCAGTTGTCATGTGTTTTCTTGAGGGGGTGACCCATTTGTTCCCCTCTTCTCCCTTTGTTGTGTCTCAGTGGGACCTTAACTTGGTGTGAATGTATGTTTTTGAAGGGTTCACCCTTTGTGCCTATGTATCATTGTCCTTCAAGGCAGCTTACCTTAAAGACTGTGTTCTTGATCCCTGTTAACTCAGGTCCATTATATGGGGGGAATGCCTCTTGATATTTGCTCGGCTGGGATGTGGCCTTAGCTCCACACCTTTACCAGGCATAATTGCATTGATTCTGAAGTCTGCAGGAATTAAAATGTTGCTATATCTGTGCAGCAGAACTCAAGAAGTGTAAGATCAGACAACCAAAATGTGACTATCTCCTTAGAGCCACCTCCTTGAAATTAATCCCATATTCGAGGCTGGAGCTGAGATAAGACTGTAGCACCACCTTTCTGCATTAGAGAGCTATTTTATTTTTCCAGGTTCAGTCTCGTACCTGGAGGAGATTCAAGAGAAGTGGAATCTACAGGTAGAGTTTCCAACAGAAAGGTTTCCACTGAAGAAAGTGCTGTGGTGCACAATTAGTTAATTCAAGTGGCCTGTGAATATTTAGACTACTGGATAAAATAGAGCCCTGGTAATTCAGGTAGCATTATCAACAGATATATGGCATAATCAGACACTTGCTACTAGGTGAATCCTGGCATAACTGGGCCTGTTTTATTAAAGGTCTGATAAAAGGAGAGTACTACCATAATTTGTGATCCCACTACATGGCACAAAAGGGAAAGTATGAGTTTTTGAAGCATTTAATTCCTGTATGGAACACTAAGGTGGTAATTATGATGGTGTAATGATCGCCACAGCCGTCACGCCATCGTAACCTGAATTACCCACTGCCATATTATGATGGCAGTAGGGATTGTGGCAGACGGAAAGTCCGTCTGTCACTTTTCTGCTGGTCAGCAATCGTTACGATTGCCGGCCAGGGGAGTTGGGGCCCACATATGGTGGCAGTGCCTAGCAGGCACCGCCATCCATATTATGATGTTTGGGATTTGAGGCATTTCCATGGCGGCGATGATGCCATTGAAAGGCTGGCGGGGACCTGCTTTGGGGGCCCGTTATGGGCTCCCAGGGGTGGGGGGTAGGGGGTGCACTTGGGGGGTACATACATGTCCATGCACAAGGTGGCAGGCACCGCGCGGTGCCTGCCACGTTGTGGATGGAAATGCACAACATGGCAATTTACCATTGCGGCGGGTATTGCAGCCAGCAGCACCCGCCGTAATGTGAAAATGGCAGATGCGACCGCTGCGGTGGCAGTCGCATCATGATCATGGGTGCGGAACCGCCGCATGGTAGGCGGGCGGTCCCGTTCCCGCTAGGCTTTCCCCGCATTCCTAATAGGCGTCTAAGGCGTCTTCTCAGTCAGGCTTCCGACCGGGCTTCTCAACTGAGACGGCCCTACTGAGAGCAACGGAGACCCTGCGGCAAAAGGCGGATTCCGGACATACCATGGCACTGATAATGCTTGACCTCAGTGCAGCGTTTGACACTGTAGCTCACTCCATCTTGCTACAGTGTCTAAACAAAGCAGGGTTTACCGAGGCCGCATTAAGCTGGCTTAAAGCGTTCCTTACCGACCGCAGCTTTCAGGTCCAAAAGGGCTCCTTTAAATCCTCTGCCATCGCACTTGAACAAGGGGTGCCGCAGGGCTCGGCTTTGAGTCCTAGTCTGTTCAATCTTTATATGGCCCCCTTGGCAGAAGTGGTATTAGCGTTTGGAGTGGAGTTAGTTTCTTACGCTGACGACACCCAACTGCTGATCTCTCTATCCCAAGCCCCCGACACAGCTGCATCCAACTTTAAGGCCTGTATGCAGGCCTTAGCAGGTTGGATGAACTCTCACTGTTTAAAGCTGAATGGCTCTAAAACGGAGGTTGTGGTGATTGGTGGTAACAACTCCAGCTGGACAGGGGACTGGTGGCCAACATGCTTGGGTCTCACGCCCAAGCCCAGTAAAGAGGCAAAGAATCTGGGAATATGGATTGATCCCAAACTGTCCTATGAGGGCCATGTGAATCGTTTGATGGGAAAATGTTTTGGGATACTGAAAACCCTCAACCGCACATTGGATTTACTCCCTTTGGAGGCCCAACGAACCTTGGCCCAAGCCCTAGTGACATCCCGCATGGACTACGGCAATGTGCTGCTCTTAGGTACTACGGAAAAAAACCTACGACGAATGAAAGTCCTCCAGAATACTGCTGCTCGGTTGGTGTTGAGACTCCCTAAAAGAGCAGCATCCAGTCCTGCCCTGGAGTCACTACACTGGCTTCCAATCAGAAAGAGAGTGCTGTATAAAGCACTCTTAATCTGCCACAGGATTATTTGGCATAAAGCACCATCCTATCTCTCTGACTTGGTTCAGATCTATGAACCTACTAGAGCATTACGCTCAGTCGGAGCAGGGCTACTAAAAATTCCCCATGTCAAAAAAGCAAAAATGGGTGGACGCTCCTTCAGCCAGCAACTGGAACAAACTCCCGGTCAGCTTAAGGCTAGAAGGATCTGAAATGCAGTTCAGGAAACTTCTTAAGACCCACCTGTATAATAACTAATTCCTTCTGGCTAGCTCGCTATCCGCATCTTTCTCGCTCCGCAGCGCGGGGACACGCCGAGAAGGCATCACAGGGCGCTTTATAAACCCCCTTTATTATTATTATTATTATAAGAGTATCTTAAAGTGATGGATGGTAGGAGGCACAGAAGCAAGGTAAGGGCATTGGGTAGAAGACTTTAGAACAGAATGATCTTCAATTTTACCACTAAAGCAGCACAAGGAGGGTGCAAATGAGTCGCACAACACCACAAAACATGTCTCCTGTATACAAACCATTGCAAATCAATGTCCTGGCCAGATCCAAACTGGCAAACAGAGGGCCCAACTCAGACCCATCCCTTATAACACACCCACCAAAAATTCAAACTAAGCCACACCCACAAATGGACCAATAAAAAGGGCTCACACACACAAACCAGCATCCTTTGCAACATACCCATTTACTTACAGAGATTGACAACACACCAACTGCACACATCCACCTTCACACATACCCCCAATCATATTCAGACCCACACCCCCCCTTCACATTCAGACCCACACCTCCCCACCCATATACACCGTCACCCCTCATCACATATACCCCACAACATGTCTGCACAGAAGAATCCAAAGTTCACAACCCAGGAGATGGAGATCCTTGCAGATGAAGTCATCACAGATGTTTGGCGCATTGGTCAGACAGACCAGCAAAGCTGACAGAACATGGCTGTAGGAGAGGATCATCAATAGGGTCAATGCTGTTACACCCATCAGGCGCACCAGGAGGGATTGCCAGAACAGGTGGTACGATCTGCGGAGGATGGTGAAGCGGAAGATGGATGAGGACTACGCCCAGAGCCAGTACACTGGAGGTGGTGGTCCCCGCAGACCAGTACAGTACCAGCCCTGGGAGGAGAAGGTCATGGCCCTGCTACCACCGGTGGGAGTACATGGAATTGAAGGAGTCGTGGAGCCTGGTGAGTATACAAACAACTCATGTAACATGGGGGGACTCCCAGCAGTGGCCAGACATATGAAGGGTGGGTACAGAGGACTCCCAGCACTGCCCAACAGAATGGGGTGGCTGCAGCGGACTCCCAGCAGTGTTCAGACAAATGAGTGGTGGGTGAAGAGGACTCCCAGCACTGGCCAACAGAATGGGGGTGGGTGCAGAGGACTCCCAGCACTGGCCAACAGAATGGGGGTGGGTGCAGAGGACTCCCAGCAGTGTCCAGACATATGAGGGGTGGATGCAGAGGACTCCCAGCACTGCCCAACAGAATGGGGGTGGGTGCAGAGGACTCCTAGCAGTGTCCAGACATATGAGGGGTGGGTGCAGAGGACTCCCAGCACTGCCCAATAGAATGGGGGTGGGTGGATATGACTCCTAGCAGTGGCCAACAGTATGGGGTGGGTGCAAGGGGTAGGGCCAGAAGGGTGCAAGGGTGAGGACCAGAAGGCTGCAAGGGGGAGGGTGAGTAGGGTACAAGGGGGATGGTAGGAGGGTGCAAGGGGATGGGGAAGAAGCAAAAAATGTGGCCACCCCTATCAACAATACTGTGTACGCACATGCCCAATTGCACTCATCCCATATGGCCCAGGTACACACCCATGCACCATGCTCAATGTACAGGGAGTGTGAAAGTACTGACAACATAGCTGACACTGGGCCCTGGTGTATGCAGCACAAGGCCCTCCTGTGACCAGTGCAAACACTAACATCAGGACAACAAGGTCAGATATCTTGCACAGGATCCAACTCACACTCCAACTACCAGCACGGCCTGTCACACACACCCCTTACATAAACATAGCCACCTGGGACAGCAAATGGAGTGCCCCACTGTCACAATTGTCATGTAACACAACAAATACAGATCTGATGAAGCATTCAAGAAAAAAATGCACGGTGCTGATTCACAAGTCCCTTGCGCTTATATCATGATGCCGTAGCTACACCTTTGTGATGCAGCGGACGCACAAATATTTGCGCCATGGTGCTGGTTATTGACAAGGTGATGCATCTGGGAGATGTGCCACGTTCCAAAGCCCTGCGCCAGAAGTAAGTGTACTGGTCGTGGTGTAGTCGTGGTGTGGTGGGCGGTGGCTGCCTGTCACGGCGCAGCAACACCTCCAAAAAGTGGCTGAGTGAATTCTTAAACATTTCACTCCGTCACTTTTATGCGCACGCTGCCTCAAAACACTGTGCATGCCTGAAGCATACGGAAGGATTGACACAGCATTGTGCAGATAGGGCCACACAGAGCATTGCTGGATCTGCATTGCACCAGCCACACAACTCCAGCAATGTGCCACTTCCATGGCACAGATGCGTGACGCCGCTGTTCTGTTATCACACTATGGTGATCCACAGTGTTAATGTGTTGCATCCATGCTGGCATAGCTGTGGTGCACAATGACTGGCAAATCCCTGCTGATATGCCTGGCTGTGCCAGTCATTGTAAATAGACCCTCACATGTCAATGACTCCTGAACACAGATCAATCTGACACCACAAGTGAAGATTGAGAAAAATCCAAAGCAGGTGTAACAGTGATAACGACAATGTATATGAACATTTGATTTTGCATTAAATGGCTTTAAAATCGTCTGTCTCTCACACCCACAAGGCAACTTGCGCAATCTATCCCCAACCAGGGGGAGATGGATCACAGTCCCAGGCTCCACAGGACCCTGATCCCACCAACAGCGACGCCTCTCACCACTCCATGGATGACCCCGACCAACCTGGCACCTCTGGATCCCAAACCCGTGCAGCAGGTGGACCAGGGACATCTGCGCCAACCACCACACCTATTCCTGCCACATCCCAGCAGACAGCTCGGAGCCCTGCCCACAATCCACAACTGAGTCAGTCTGACAATGAGGGTCAAGGTTCGCCGGGCACCCAGGAGGCGGCAGATAACACCAACACTGTCAACCCTCAGGGGTCCCATCGACCCGATGTGCCCACAACAGCAGGCCAGGCTCGTGTGGGCAGGGGTGGTGGGAGTGGCACAAGGCGGAGGCGAGAACCTGACCAGCAAGCTGCAGGGCCCGGTATATCTGAACTGAGAAACATCATGGAGGAAAACACCAGGGAGGTCAGCCAGGGTGTGGGGGCCCTCATTGAATTGAAAAACCAGCAGGCCGAGCAACATGCCAGTCAACAACGACACCAAGGACGGATGGAGGCAAGACTGGCTGAGCTCTTCGCGGTGCAGAGGGACATAAGCCATTCACTCCGTCGGATCGCTGTCAACATGCAGCACCCTCCCTGTGTCACCAGGCCAGAAACATCGAGGCAAAGACTGCCAACAGGCACAGGGAGGGAGGAGGAGGTGGAATCATCCGACGGAGCATCCCAGGCATCGCCAAGGCCTGCATATGAGGGTCCCCCAAGGAAGGTGGGTCGTCCACGGAGAAGACGTTGAGAGGCAGAGGGCCATGCGCAGCTCCCAGGTCACCTGGTCTGGCATCTTGCCTTTGTGTGCAACAGTATCACCTTATTGACTGTCTGACTCTCCCACATGCACTTGCTGGTCGCAGTGTGACCAATGATGCCAAGCACTGTGGTATGGACTCTGTTGACTAAAACTGCAAGGCATCACATCTCCCTCTGTGAACTTTGAATTCCCAGCATTTTTGTACAGCACCTACCACCTACTCACTTTTCACTCACAAGATGGAGAAATAAATATAGCAAACTCAATACGTATTGATGTTGAATTCTTTTTCCCAGAGTCAACAACATACGTGTGGGGATATGTCAAAGTATGCCAGAGTGTGGAACAAACTCAAGCCATCCATACACTGGCATCTGAGTCCGGCTGTGGACACACATAGGTCACAATGTATGATCAACTACATACATGGAGGGAAATCCTCACCCGTGATGGTTACTATCTGCTGAGGGGGGGGGAGGGGTGGCTTGCCATACTGCTCTGACAGACAGTTACGGAAGAGTCTCATGAAGGTGTACAGGTCATGGGTAATGTGTAGGTGTCCAGGGAGGGAGTACCAGGTCTGTTTGTTGATGTGGGAGAGCTATCACCCGCATGCAGTTGTACTGTGGATGTGATGAATATTGCCCAGGGCAAGGGTGGCTGGACGGACTACAGGCAACGGTGTGTTGGATGGGAGACATCCATATTCGTTTTTTGGGCTGTGGTTGTGGAGTGCCTACTGAGTTTGGATGAGGAGTATGAAGGTGATCCTGCAGTTGACAGTGGGACTATTGTAGGTATCTCAGGTAGACGGTCATGTGGCTGTGGCAAGGGATGTTGAGGATGAGGTGTGCGCATGCACCCTGGATGTGCACAAGTACTCCTGGAGTCTGGCTCTTGTTCCTGTGTAGAGGTTGTTGCCGTAGTTGAGCCGGCTGGTGTCGTGAACCTGGGTGGCTGTCTTGTTGTGAACGTATCTAGGACCCTATTTAAATATTCCCGATTTATGCCATTGTGTGGTTATATCAAATCATATCCTTATAAAGGCATAAGAATCATACCCATATTAAGTCATAGCCAATGCAGTCCAAATACGGCAAGGCTACTCCCATGGACTCCTAGAAAGCACAACGCGTTCTTAAACAAACCAAGCCTCCAGCAGCCCGGGAATTCCCCCTGCTTCTGTATTGATTTGTCCTAGAACTCCTGGAGTCCTGAAAGAACTGCGAGTTCTTAGTGTCGTCTTATGTCCAACCTTACGTCAAACTCGGCACCTTCCAGGTATAAATATACCAGCATCTGCCCTAGCAAAACAAACGGTGGTTTGGAGCAGATCGGCTATCTACTTGCCCGACGCCCTGCTGTAGCGAGTGCCAAAGGAAGCCGACCCTCCCATTGACGCAATGAGAGAGACGCTGTCTTTTCTCCTGCCGAGAAATCCAGCTCCAGTGTTTCCCTGTCACCCTTGCGGGTTCCTGGGAGATCGAGTCCTGAGAGAGAGATACAAGACCTCCTTCATTCTATAACCAAGGTACGGAGGTGATTAGACCCTTAGGGAATTCTTAATTCAGATTCTTGGCAGAAACTATCTTAACTCAAACTGCAGCTCACTTACTCCTTCCCACGTACTAGGCTTAGGTTAGGTACACCGGGGTAGGCGTATCTTAGAAGCACCAGTTGAGTACGTTTAGTCATGATTTTATCAATGTATATATTTTATCTATTTTAAACACTGTATGGCTTAGAAACCATACCATGCTTTTACAGTATTATTTCATAATACTCCTTTTACTGTACGCACATTACTTTATGACAAGTATTGCAATTGTAGCAACTCACTTCTCTTGCATGAGAAAGAAGACTGTTCAACCCCTTTTATTGAAAACGCCCGTCTCTCTGTTTCTCTGCACTTCTGGTGAAACTAAGCATGCACGATTGACTGAGTAAAATAGTTATCTATTGTTTCCGCGACTCTGGAGGTATACTCCTTATTCTGGAGGGAGCAAAGTTATGTTTATGCGGTTGTCAGAAACTAATCCCTTCTTGTGTACTCGAGAAAGTTTCTAGTGACCTCTGAGCTAGCTGGCATTCATAATTAAGTCTAACATATTCAATAGAGACCTAGTCGACCTAAGTCCGACGTCTAAACTATTGTTTATGTTATTCCAATGCGCAGAGCCTATTGGGAATATAGGAACTACACTACAATCTGTCTTGACTAGGAGTGGATCTATCTGAAGATCATTTCCAGCATGTGGAGGAACTACACTACATTGCGCCCAACGTTTGGTAAGGCGATAATTTAACGCAAGATACTAGAGTAACTCAGTCGTGCTTTTCACACAGACCCCTTTTTCCCGTAAAAACTCCAATAGACGTCTGGAGTGGGTGAAAGGTTAATATCCGCCAAAACTAAGTAGGAGGAGAATCCTATGAATTAGTTTTTGGTTTAGGCAACGTTGAAGGTGATCCAGCGCTCTCACCAAAATATTGCACAAATGACACTATCTACTACCACAAAACTTACACTACAACACTAGGCCCATATCAACAATAGAGCGACTGAATCATGAGGCGATAAGATCTAAATATGTTGTTTAAAACCATCTACAATAATCAAGACCAGCTTGTCATTTTAGAAAGTTTATTTAAACACATCTAGAAAAACTTAGGTTTTGGTATTTTATTAAACAAGCATTAGAAAATATCATAAAGAAAGATTTATTCAGTATTAATAAAAAGAGCATAAATCAAGAATTATTATTCATTAGCAGGAATAAGTAAAATTAAGCATTTCCAAAATCCTAACTATCTATCTGTCTCTACCCTCATCACCTAGAAATAAAGTAATTAATAAAAATGTCTTTCCTCACGTGTAAAGTCCATCAGCATAACATCGTCCTCCAGATTTTCTCGAGCGTAAGCCAACTATGTGTTCTCTGAACCTATTCTTATACCCTAAATTAAGCTGAGCTAACTATTTTTCACATTCCAGCAGACGAATTCTAGTTCTCCATTGGCTGAGCCACCTCGTACCACAGTAAACTGTGACACCTCCTTCTTACATGCCCGGGCAAATTCACTAGTTCATTGTTCATTTAGAAGTCTTGGCAGTTCTTCCTTAGGCTGCTACATTTTGTAGCGAAAGCTTCCTTTTAACCTTGAGCCTGTCAGCTCTAAACTCCCGTGGCACGTTAGCAAACGTTAGAAAATTTCTCCAAAAAGTCATCTTTTTAGCAGTTCATTCCAAAACCTTTCAAAATAAAAGCTCAGAGGCCTTTTCCATCCTTCTCAGAATTATTTTCACTTGAGCCATTTTCATCAATAGGCCTCTTTCAGAAAGCGTCAATTTTCTGCGCCACCTCTCCTGCGCCACTTTTAAAAGTGTACTATTTTTCTGCAGCCATCTCTAAGCTTCATTTGTAAAACTATTATATAAACAAACACAAAGGATAATTAGTGAAAGAAATACAATTTGTTCTGTTGCCTCCCATCATTGCTAATAATTAACCCATTAGTCTAAATTACCTAGCAGTAAAGCACAAATAAAGCAGCATTTTATATCTACCAGTCTTCATGAATCCATAAAACCTTATGTGCACCTAGAATAGTAGTAATGACATCACATAGACAAGGAAAGCAAAATAAGCACATGCCATTATTTTTAAAAACAGCTGCTATTAGTTATGACATGACAATAGACAAGATTAATTTATTATTTTCCACATACATAAGAATGCAACATAATGCACATTTATGAGCACACATGTTAGTTTCCCGCGTGTTCTGTGAAAATGCAACTTTAAACTAAATTGAATTAGCATACACATAACACAAATTGTTAGCATTATTAATTTATTTATGGAAGTGTGACTTCACGGGTTTAAACAGATTTCTGTTTTCTATCCCGCTCCATCAACTCCCTCATCTGGTGATTAACAAATCACCACACCACCACCCAATATTTTAGCAAAGATTTTATCTAAGATGAACATGATTCTATTTCACCTGTGTTAGTATTTCTAAAGACTTATCTCATCAGTTTATCTACAATTCTCATACTGAGTTTTAAGAAACCCCTCTAGTTCTATTTCTTTCTCTTGTGTATCATACAACTGAGCTTCAATAAAAGTGTTGCAAAAACTATAACTAATAAAATGTCAGTATCTTGCTTGTCATATTAACCTTAAACTTCTCCTTGTTATTTTCTAAAAGAACAATAACCTAAATTAACCAAAGCAGAATTATATTTTCATTAAGCTTGCAAAGAAAAATAAAACAAAATTTTTAAAAATTTTACCTAAATTTTCTAAACATTTCTAACACCCCCTTTTTCAATTTTTTTTTTTTTTTTTTTTATATACTCTTTAAACCTTCTAACAGTTTTTCTTCGACCTAATGTCACAAATTAATTTTTCAGCTAACAGAATTTCTTCGACCTTGTGTCATCTAACACATTTTCTTCAGCCTTATGCCAAAAACAGAAACCTAAATTTTTTTAACAGGTAAGTACTTCAATCATTGACACTTTTGTTTTCAATCACTTTCTGACTGTGTCTATTTGCCTCCATTACAGGTATCACTTCTATTTTCTTTCCTGCCTCACTTTTCTTTTCAGAATCTTTTTGACTTGATATCTCATCAATCTGTTTCTTTGATTTGTATCTCAATTTGAATTTTAGGCCTTCAATTTCTTCTGGCCAGTTATCACTTTTTCTTAGTAATTTCTTCTTTTGCTTGGTCACATTATATTCTGTTCTCCAAGCTCCTTTTCTGAATTTTCTTATTTGAGAATCTTCATCACTCTCATCAGTTTCAGTGTCAGAAATTTTCATTCTGGACTCAGGTACTTCTTTACTCAGCAGCTTCACTCCGTTAGGAACATCATCTTTGTAGCTGGTACTTGGCAATTCATTTTCTTCTTCAATTACCTTCAACTTCCCAGTTTCAGAATTCCTGTTCCTGCTTTCAGAGCTACTTTTCTGCTTTTCAATACTCTCCTGGTCTTGAATCACAATCTGATCACATTCTTCTTCTGCTTCTTTTTCTGGCACATTTCCATCATTTTCTGAGTCTTCAGTCACAACTTTCAAGTCTTCTTCAATCAAGGCTTGTTTTCTATTCATGTTCTCCAGATGTCGACCAACTTGTCGATCTTCAAGATCTGGATTCTCTTCAGGCTCTTTTTCAGAATCTGAATCAGCAGTTGTGACACTATCCTCATCAGGATTTTCAGGTGTAGATACACGAAAAGTATGGCCAGTGTCAATCCACCTCTTCAGTCTTTTGCACTTCTCTGCATTTGTTGTGACAAGACTGACTAGCCTCCTTTTCTGCCACCTTTGCACTAGACAATTTCCTTTTAGACGAACCTTTTTCCTGATCCTTTTACCTGGTAACAGATCAAGTACTTGCTCTTTTTCTCTTGTTTGCACTTCAGTTTCATCTTCATCAAACACAGAGATCATTTCATCTGATAAATTCCTACAGTTCTCCAAATTGATGCTATCATTGATAGGCATCATTCTTTTCTCTGGTATGAATGTCTGTCTCATGACCTTGTCCATCATAATATCACGTGGACTTAAATCTGTCTTTTTATCAGTAGTACTTCTCAGAAACATCAAAACAAGTGGAAGGATATCTGTCCACTTTGTACCTGCAGCTAGGCACATTTTTGCATCTCTGTCTTTTATAATATCAGTCTCATGCTCCTCAACACCTGAAATTTCTGTTCTATCTGTACAATGGAGCAATCTGTTTTCAATATGTTTTCTGTTATCTGATAACTTTGCAACAGTAATTTCATCATTATGTCGCATCTGAAATGTTTCAAACCATTTTGTAATCAAACAGAAAATCACAAAAATGTAGCACAGTTTGTCATTCAGTGCTATCTCACAGAAATCCATTTGTAATCTGGTCAATGAACCACTCTTCTGTAATTCTGTTCCCAATCTCACAATTGTTCTCTTAATTGTGTTCACTTGCTGGCAAGTCAGACACCTCTGGTAAAGAGATTCCATAATTTTATGGTACATATTGTCCATGTCAGTAATTATGCTATTTGGTAAAACTACTCTACCATCTTTGTGTGACAAAATCTCATCCTCATCTCGCTGTCTAAAATCTGCTCTTAACCATGTGTTCCTCAACCATGTGTTTCTCTTTTCATGAGTTGCATCATCTTGTAAGTCTTTGACCACCTGCCATGTTTCAACTACAGATGTTAGTATTAAGGAACTCAAAGCATGTTCATCGTTCAATTTGTATGCTGCACATATCACGACAGCAAACCTTTCTGCTAATTGAATATTATCAATCAACCTTTTAATTAAATTTGCATTTCTGAAAAGTGAACCTGCAGAAGTCAATGTTTCAATCTGTTGATAAATTGCGTCCTTCACTTTGATGTCTTCACTCAAAAGAACATCATTTTTATACCAATATTCTGGAAGTGCATCTATTCTTTGTGGACTGTTTTCTTGTTCTATATTTAATCCTGTATCTGTTTTGTCTGACTGTTCATTAACAAAAATTTGCAATGGCAATGAAGCCATGTCATTCTGCTGAACCATTACCTGTCGCTGTATTTGTAGCTGTTCATTCAACTCATTTATCTCAATCTCCTTTTCATTTGACCAGAATTTTGACTCGTCTGACTGTGTCAATTCAATTAGGTCAATGTCAGACTTCTCACTTACCAGAACTGAAGTCATCTCTGTTTCTTGCTGAGTTACAATCCCTACTAATTCAATTTCAAGTACAATAGAATAAACCTTTTCAGTTAATGGGACCTTTAAAATTGCGGAACTAATTTCATCTTTTCTAAGTACAGGGACTATCTCTGTTTCCATATATTTCATGGACTCCTTTAAATTATTTGTTGAATTCACATAACCAGGAATATTAATTCCAGAAGTACTAATCATTTCATCATGTTTTTCAATTGCATTAATTTTAGAAGAAGTTTGAGCTGTCATTCTATCAATCTGATCTTGGACTTTTGGCGTTGCATTAATCTGCTCTGGGGGTCTTCTTGAATTTCTGTTCTGATCCATATTTACAACATCAATTGTACACTGATCAATATTTTCTACTCTGACACTTTTATTATTTACATTCGCTAATTTGGGAATCTTTAATTTACTCTCACATTTAGCAACAACCTTTTTCATTTTCTTATACAAGGAAGACATTTTCTTTAATTAACTTAGTAAATGTACTCTCTAAATTTGCCTTGCAACGCTTGTTGATCAATTAATTAATTAATTAATTAAATACTATCAGGTGTAGAAAACCTTATAATTTGGTCAATTTAATATATCTCCTAATTTACCTGTATCACTAATTATAATTAACCTGAAAAGAAAAACATGAATTTGCAAAAACAGTAGCAACGCAAAATATTTTTATTTATAACAATACCAACATATAATCACATGTGTTTTAAATGTACTTATTTTTCACTTACACACCTTCTGCAACATATACCTGTGAAAAAAGAAAACCTAATTTGTTTTGCCTTAATTTTCTGTATCTTAATTTTAATAAACCTAACAGCAATATAAAATTTTTATTCAACACTTTAAATGTGACTAGGTATATTTTAAAATTTATTTATTTGCACTTGCACACCTTCATATATCAACAGTTGTGGGAAAAAGAAAGCTTGATGTTGTTTTTCTTTTTATTTATTTTTAATCACACAGCTGTAAAGTCTTCAGACCTCCCCCTGCAATAACCAGCTCTAAATCTGCCTCCTTCTTTGCAAACACACTCTCAAAAGAGTCTCCCAATCCTCTTATTCATTCACCGCCTCGTTTCTGCTGCACTTGGCTGCTTGCTAACGCTCGTTTTATTTATATTGCAGCCTTTCAGTACCTCCTCAGTGGGACATGTATTGTTAATTATTAGCGCGATCACAGCGCATTTACTTTGAAAGCCGAGATGTTTACAAACTCGGCAGACACACTCCAACCAATCACAGCGCGGCAAATGCCTGGTCCAACTACAGCATAGCTAGCATGACACGCTCCAGCCAATCAGAGCACTGCTTTTGCAAGCACAACCAATCAGAACACAGCAAGCCTCTTCTTGAGGAATTTATTTATTTATTTGTGCATTTTTATATAGCGCGGACATTACCCAAAGATGTCAGAGCGCTTCACAATAGGAATAGACAAATCTCGATCTTTAACCAAGCCAGTAACTCTTCAAAGTGTAGCGCGATTTCACTATTAGCGCTCACCAGCACTCCCTCTAAAAGAAGAAGAGGAAGTCTAACCACACGGAGCTCTGACCAATCAGGTCGCAGCTCCTCTCCTGTGACAGCAGACGTTACGACTAACCGGTGCGCGCCTTCTCCTCGACACTCAGGTAATGAGAGAGCCTCGCCCAATCAGAGCGCGGCTCATGGAACAGGGATTCACCAGCCAATGGGTGCACAGTCCTCTGTGACACGTCAGGCTCACCAACCAATTGAAGGACTTCTCCTTTGGTCACAACGTAGCTTTTCTACAGTCTTTTTCCCAGCCAAATTTTCAGCCAATTACAGCGCTATTTCGCTGTGACACCACAGCAATTTTAATCAATCAGGGAGCGGCCCTGGCAAGACGCTGCAGCTTCCTAACCAATGGGAGCGCGGCGGTAGGCGCTGCAGCTGTTCTCTCTCCCCTCTCCCTCGCTCCTTGGCAGCCCCCCCTGCTTCTCTAATTACTCGGCGGAAAACAATCTGTTAACGTGAACAGCCAAGCGCATTGTTTAAGGGCTCACTTATTTATGAAGCCTGCCAAGAGAGCACAAATAGCGGAAAGCTCGTAGGGATGGGGGTCAAGCCTTCTAAAATAGCGCAATCAGTAAAATGAAATGCTTACAATATAAATAATATTTCAAACATGTAATCGCGCTTTATCCAATAAGAGCGCTTGCTCTGACACTTCTAGGCATATAAACCAATCAGAGCGCGGCAAGCTCTGACGCATGCAGGAGCTGCGGCTGCAGGCTCTCCCCTTTCGCGCTCTCATACAGTAAACAGCCCTTCCTCTACAGAATGTTATTAAATTTTCTTGCCACACACATCAGCCCTGTTCTAAACAACAGGGCTATTGTAGCGAGGGAGATTGGGAGCAGTGGGACACTTTCTCGGCAGACAGTGGTAATTTTAATCAACCATCGAGCCACAACCAATCCGGTCGCGGCTCCCTTATGACGCTGCGCGTCACCAACCAATGGGTGCACGGCTATTCTATGACAAGTCGGGGCCTGAGCCAATAGAAAGGCGGCTCCTTCGTTTACAATCCTGTTTTTAATTTAATCTCTTCCCTTCGTGTTCAGCTGTTTTAACACTATCAAAACGAAGGAAAGAACAAATCGGGTACTTTTAAAATTGAAATAATTTATTTTAACTATGATGCTGGCATTATTTACTTGTGAAATTGCTTGCAAATAAGAGATCTTAAAAACGGGGACACTTGAATTTATAAACAATTTGGATAATAGTGGTGGTACACATCAATTAATTATTATACAATCACCAAAATCAATATAATGCCCTCACTGCTTTGCTGTGAGACTTTAGGCTTTCAACCAATCGGAGCCTAGCTTTACTATGACGCTCCGGACGCCTTACCCAATCAGAGCGCGGCAACTCTGACGTAGGCAGCTGCTGCAGCTTCAGTCTCTCCCTACACGCTCTCACTCCTAAAACAGCCCCTCCCTTACAATTTTCGATCGGGGCACATTTTACTCGTTTTAAACTACGGAGAACAATTTATTATTATATTTAAAGTGTGGAATGTTTATAAAATTAATACTAATCACTTTTTACTTACTTAAAAATGTTTAACAACGTGGAATACTTTAATTATAGCCTAATTAACACAGAACATTCTAAAATGCTCCTGAATGTTTTAAAATAGCACAGTTCACCTTTTTATACTTTTCAACTATGCTGAACACTTTTGAATTGAATTTTATTAGCGTGCAGAGCTTTTAAATGTATTTAAACACTGCACAACATCATAAAAAGTCTTAGAATGGTACAGACTTTACCTAGAACATTCCTAAGTACCTTAGAATTACTTTTGGTACATTTTAGTGAATACATAAAACGAAACTCATCTGTCTGCTTCTCTAATTAGGATAGTTTACATACATTCAAGTATCCACACTTCGGAATAGTCGGCGCTATTCTCACTAAGGATAATTTACATTTGCCAGTAGAGCAACTCTTACCCTACCCTTCTAACACGTAAAAATATGAACCAGTTTTCCTCTGAACGCACCGCGAAGTGACAGTTCTAAGAGTTCCACTTGAACATACCTTACAAAACAATCACGCACTTTCACACTGAAAATTCCCTAACTTCAGACACACATGAAATCCGTACAGGACTCTCACCTGTTTATAGAAATCATGCACCGTTAGCAAAATAACGACGTTATCCGTACAGGACTCTAACCTGTTTATAGATATAAAACATGTACCCGTACAGGACTCTAACCTGTTTATAGATAATCATGCACCGACATTACCCTGCCCTTCACTCAAGCTCGAATATAACTAATACTCTTATCACAGTGAGTTTTATGGAAGGCGCTTTGTCCCTATTCTCATGCTGCTCTAATTTCTTAGAAAACTCTCACTATTACAAGATTCACACCTAGCCCTAAAACTGTGTTGCACGGCGACAACACTGTATTGCACGGCGACAATACCTCTGGTACACGGCGATACCAACAGTGATACTCGGCGATATCACAGAAACAGATCAGATATTCTGCATGACTACCTTCTCATCACACAGTTTTGTACCGGTACACACATAGCACAAAATAAACAAACTCAACATGTGTTAAAACTTAATCCTATGATTTTACCAACATATAAGTATCATGCATGTAACATGTATGTCAAAAACAACATATATAAACCGTCCGATGGCTACCATGAAATTGATCCAGCGCTCTCACCAAAATATTGCACAAATGACACTATCTACTACCACAAAACTTACACTACAACACTAGGCCCATATCAACAATAGAGCGACTGAATCATGAGGCGATAAGATCTAAATATGTTGTTTAAAACCATCTACAATAATCAAGACCAGCTTGTCATTTTAGAAAGTTTATTTAAACACATCTAGAAAAACTTAGGTTTTGGTATTTTATTAAACAAGCATTAGAAAATATCATAAAGAAAGATTTATTCAGTATTAATAAAAAGAGCATAAATCAAGAATTATTATTCATTAGCAGGAATAAGTAAAATTAAGCATTTCCAAAATCCTAACTATCTATCTGTCTCTACCCTCATCACCTAGTAATAAAGTAATTAATAAAAATGTCTTTCCTCACGTGTAAAGTCCATCAGCATAACATCGTCCTCCAGATTTTCTCGAGCGTAAGCCAACTATGTGTTCTCTGAACCTATTCTTATACCCTAAATTAAGCTGAGCTAACTATTTTTCACATTCCAGCAGACGAATTCTAGTTCTCCATTGGCTGAGCCACCTCGTACCACAGTAAACTGTGACACCTCCTTCTTACATGCCCGGGCAAATTCACTAGTTCATTGTTCATTTAGAAGTCTTGGCAGTTCTTCCTTAGGCTGCTACATTTTGTAGCGAAAGCTTCCTTTTAACCTTGAGCCTGTCAGCTCTAAACTCCCGTGGCACGTTAGCAAACGTTAGAAAATTTCTCCAAAAAGTCATCTTTTTAGCAGTTCATTCCAAAACCTTTCAAAATAAAAGCTCAGAGGCCTTTTCCATCCTTCTCAGAATTATTTTCACTTGAGCCATTTTCATCAATAGGCCTCTTTCAGAAAGCGTCAATTTTCTGCGCCACCTCTCCTGCGCCACTTTTAAAAGTGTACTATTTTTCTGCAGCCATCTCTAAGCTTCATTTGTAAAACTATTATATAAACAAACACAAAGGATAATTAGTGAAAGAAATACAATTTGTTCTGTTGCCTCCCATCATTGCTAATAATTAACCCATTAGTCTAAATTACCTAGCAGTAAAGCACAAATAAAGCAGCATTTTATATCTACCAGTCTTCATGAATCCATAAAACCTTATGTGCACCTAGAATAGTAGTAATGACATCACATAGACAAGGAAAGCAAAATAAGCACATGCCATTATTTTTAAAAACAGCTGCTATTAGTTATGACATGACAATAGACAAGATTAATTTATTATTTTCCACATACATAAGAATGCAACATAATGCACATTTATGAGCACACATGTTAGTTTCCCGCGTGTTCTGTGAAAATGCAACTTTAAACTAAATTGAATTAGCATACACATAACACAAATTGTTAGCATTATTAATTTATTTATGGAAGTGTGACTTCACGGGTTTAAACAGATTTCTGTTTTCTATCCCGCTCCATCAAAGGATACAGTGTTCCAAAATATTGTGCACCTAATCTTTGTTTCCTTGAAACTTGCTCTGCAAACTTTCTGTCAGAAAACATGTCGGAAAATGACGAAGAAAGGGAGAGAGCTAGAATAGCAGCTCAAGTGGTCTTAGATGACACAGCTCTCCAACAAAATTACCCGGATGCTATATTCATCCCGGCAAATATAAGGAAAACCATAACTATAAAACTTATAGAAAATGGAGTATCATCAAGAGGTGGTACAGTCATATTTGTGGTAGAGGCCCATGAATATCGGCAGACAGAGGTATTCTATTCATGGATAACATTACCAGCAGCAAATGCTGTGACACACGAGTTCCACTACTACATAACAGAGGAACCCCCAGAGGAATACGTCCCTTTCGATGACGTTGAAATTCCACTAACCTACCAAGAGCATCAGCTCTGGTTTAATGGTGCCCTAAAACATCAAAATCACAATACCAGGCTCGGTCCACTAGGTAGACCAGGAGCCACATGGCCGGTTCTAGCCAGCTATACACCACATCCTGACATTGGAAAAATGTCAAGCGGAGAAATTTTAGTTCAGCTAAAAGAACTAATTAAAATACATAGACAATTGGTACAATATGTCATGCGGACTTTAACAGTCCAACCAGCAATAAAAATTCCACAGCACACCCCTCACCAGGGGAACACAAATAAAATTACACCACAGACTATACAATCAGTCATTGGCAAATTACCCGCAAAACGGGAACAAATTCCATTCTGGTTAGCTCAAAAAATTACTCAAATAGAGGCAGTATTTCCTGATACTACACCTAATGAAAAACACAGAATTCTGACAATCTGTCTACCAATGGAGATTGCACCACATGTGGAGGACTGTGACACTTGGGGAACAGTCTTTGCTTCAATATACACAAAAACACATGGTGTTCCGTCTATGGCGGTTATACCAGACGTACTGAGACAGATTCAAAATGAATACGGTCCGGAGCCTGCTTTAAATCTAGGTATGAAATTACTGAAAGACTTTAAGCAAGTCTCGGCTATACTACTAGCCAACATAAAAGGAGAAACAGCATCTGTGGCAATCCGCCAAAAATGAAAAGAAACAGATATAGTAGAACAACCTTTTGAACTTGCCAGAATAATTGAAAAGTGCTATGAAGAATTAGGTAGAGATAGTTTGGGTGGGAAACCACTAAAACCACAACTAACTGAAAATCCTGAAAAAAGCTTTATTAAGAATAATCTCATAACTCCAAAAAAGAAGTGGGAGGGTAATAAACAAACCACTCCCAGAGAAAAACAGTTTCAGTCCAGAGGAAGGTCTCCCCAACGGAGAAATAGATCTCCAGGACGAGGGGACAGGTCTCCACAACGGGAGCCCTCTGAAAAAAGATACAACCTTAGAAATAGGGATAATTTAAGAAAACCTGACAGATATCAAGATAATGATACACGTCCCTCTCGATCTTTTCAGACTTCCTCACAGAAATCGGAAAGAAGAGGACGGTCAGAACTTAAAGAAGAGCGTGTCAAGTCCAAAGACAAGGAACCTGCTCATCAAAGTAAAAAATACAATTTCCCAAAAAGAAGGTAGCTAGTATTAAAATAAAACATGCCGAGGATTCTGGGGACACAACTCAAGAACGGAGAATGGGCCCAGACAATGCTGGACAGCACAGCAGAAGTGACCATAGCTCACAAGATCCTGATGAATCTTCTGGAGACAGTGGACACGAATGAATACATTCAGGTGGAAACTGCAGACACCAGAGTTAGTGTACCCCATAAATTATATGAAATAACATTACGTATAGAAGGGGACAAAACTAGGAAAATAAGACGTCTCTTCTGGGAGAATCTATCTAAAGGCTATGATATCCTTCTAGCAGAGAAAGACTGGCCACCAGAGTTTGTCAGGAAGTGCCCACATGGCGAAGAAATGATTATGCCTGCCTTCTCAAATCACATTCCAATTCATAAAAAATACACATATGCTAGAAAATGGGCAGTGGCCCAAGCCCCTGCATTATATAAAAAACATGTAGGATGGGATGAGGATTCTCCTCATCATAAAATTCAGTTAAAAAATCAACCTACTGCACAGAGGCAGTATCCTGTTAAGCAAGAAGCTAAAAAACAAGTGAGGGAGATCTTAGATCAACTTGAATACCAGGGGGTGATTGAAACATGCACCTCACAAATGAACAACCCTTTACTTCCTGTCTCCAAACCGGACGATTCATATCGTCTAGTTTTGGACTACAGACACCTAAACTCTTGTTGCAAAACATTTGCAGTACAAAACTCACACAGTGCAGCACAAATGAATAACATCGTGCGCGAAAAATAGAAAACGACATTAGATATTTCAAATGGTTTCTTCTGTCAAAACATAGCACCAGAAAGCAGGTATTTGACCGCTTTCTCCAGTATGGGGGCTCAAGGACAATTTTGTCGTATCCCCCAGGGATTCAAGAACAGCCCAGGATTATTTTCAGCCAGGGTAACAGAATTACTACAAATGTATGATGATGAGGCATTATCTTATGTCGATGACATCTATCTTACAGACGATGACCTGGAGACACACTTGAAAAGAGTGAACACCATTATACTTGGGTTCGGATCTGAAGGGTACAAATTCAACTTTAAAAAATCAGGAATTGCCCACCTCATTGTCCTATTTTTAGGATATGAATTATAAAGTGAAGGCAAAAGCCTAGCAGAAAACTTCTTAGAGAAGTGTGCAGTACTCCAAGCTCCAAAAACGCTGAAAAACTTACAATCAATTCTAGGTTTCCTGAATTTCGGAAGAACTTACATTCTAAACTACGCAGAGAGGGTTAAACCCCTCTACGAATTAATAAAAAGTGATTTCAAACCAATTAGTTGGACACAGAAACACACAAAATTTTTACGATCATTACAAACAGACATGTTAACTAAAACAAAACTGCAAACACACGCAAACGAACGCAACCTTGTAATCCGAGCCATCCCAGGAAGATGCGGATTTACGTACCTAACCTCTAATGAGGGAGAAACGGTACCAATAGCTTAAAAATCACACTTGTACACACAAGCTGAAATGAAATTCAGTTCTACTGAAAAAATTCTGACTGCAGTACAAACTGCTGTAGCAAAAGAAAGAGCCCTGGCACAAGGTAAACGTATAATAATCGTTGCACCGGTACCTGCCCTAGAGGCAGTAACAAGAGCCAGCATTCCGAATGCTAAAGCTTTACATCCGAGATGGATACAATGGGTTAATTCTCTTGCTGCATCAGACGTAGTATACGAATTTGATCCTACCTTAAAAACGCAAGAATTTCTCCAATACGAACATGAATGTCCTCTGCTGACTGAAATTCTGCCTCTCGAACATTACGGCTGTATAATATATACAGACGGTTCAGCACAACCCGCAGTTGGGGGTAAACAAGCATATAGTGCTGCGTGCGCGATTGTTAAAGGTCGGTGGCACGAAGGAAAGTTTAGACCCCTGGTCACTAAAACTCAATCACTTGGAGATTGTACAGGTCAGCGAGCTGAACTACAGGCTTTCAAAATGGCGCTTGAAAATACTGATCGCGAATTCCCCACACTAATAGTGTGCGATTCGTATTATTGCGTCAAATCTTACAATGAATACTTGCAGAACTGGGTTCAAAACGGTTTCAAAGATGCAAAAGGTGGCACAATCAAGCATAAAATGCTTTGGGAACAAGTAGTTCTTTTGCAGAAAGAACTACAAAAGACTCACGTGATACATACACTGAGTCATCAACGTGAAGGCGTTCACGTTGCAGGGAATTCATTGGCTGATGAGGCCGCGAAGGCAGCTGTGCACACGGCTTCCGTAGCTGCGATCACACGGTCAAAAACAAAAATAGACAGCGAAATAATGCAAGCTGTCACAGCTACAGTCAAAGACAGTGGTAAGACACTCCCGAAAGGCTTTCCAGTAAAGTACTCATACAAAACTGATGCGAATAATGTTCCTTTTGCTGTAATCCCTGGAGTGGGGGATAGGGCAATTCCAAACATGGAACACAGGTTAGGACTAATTTTAGCGGCACATGAAGGGCTCGCTTCTGCACATGCTGGTGTTTCCGCCACAGTATCGTTATTAAAACAGAGATATTGGTGGCCACGCATGAGAAAACAGACTAGAAACTATGTTTTAGAATGTGAAATATGCCAAGAAATGAAGGTATCAACAGTGAAACGACCTGCACAGACGCCCCTTCTAATGTCAGATAAACCATTAGCTTGTGTTTACCTGGAACACTGTGGTCCCTTACAAAGGGATGGCAACTATAAATATATCATGGTCGCAGTGGATTTCTGTACGAGATTTATTTGGATGTGGCCCCAGCGCTCGGCTGACGCCAGAACTGTTATAAATGATTTGCGAGTCTTTATCGGCACATACGCAATTGGCATGCTACATTCTGACCAGGGTCCTGCGTTTAGCTCTCGAGCTTACAAGGAGGCCATGGCCAGCTTGGGCATTGCGTTGTGGTACTCTCGTCCATTCCATCCTGAGGGAAATGCGGTAGTGGAAAGAAAAATACGTGACATAAAGCAATCTATAACAGCAAGTGTATTAGGTTCGGGTGATGGGTGGGTCAAACATCTAATAAGTGTCAAACGTAGTCTTAATAATCTGCCAAGACATTCTCTGGGTGGAATCACTCCGTATAAACTTTTGTTTGGTACTAGAATGATAATCAAAGACCTCGATAGTCAGATTTCAGTCGTGGAACAAAAAACCTTTGATATCAAAGATCGTTTGGCTGTTTTACAGGACTTAAATGAAACAAGAAGTCTAAGTAACACAAAGCTAAAGCCAACGGCCACTGAAGAAAAACCACCTGTCCCAGCAAGACCTGTCTGGATTCCAAAGATTGGGGATCAGGTCAGAGAAAAGATCGCGGTGAAGAAGGAATTTGGGCCTTCTTACAGAAAAGCAGTACCTGTCTTAGCTATCAGCGGAACAAGATCAGTAGTTCTACCGCCCTTGCTGGTAAAAAGGAGAACAAAGTTGTATCAATCGACCTGGTAAAACCGCAATCATGTGGCCAATAATAAGTAGTAGGCCCAGTGGACTCCCAAGATGTAGCAGAAGACCAACCCTTGCTACAATTCAAGAGGTTCAAACTGAGAGACTAATCACATTTGATAAACCGGCAGTGAATAAAAAAGGACTATGCAACAAAGCCATGGAACTTGTGTCTCTTGAAACCCAAATTGCAACAGCTCGTCAAGAAACACCAATCTACAATGATGTTGCCTCTGACCATACAAATCCAAAGATTAATGAAAATCCGGAAGCAATTCCAACAATTGACAGAACTGCATCTGGCTACTTCATCAATTTCGATAACTTTTCTGAAGATCCAAGTGAACATGAAGAAAAGCCAGCAAATAAAACTTTCAAAGAAAAAATAACTGAATTCTTTCATCAACTTGGAGAAACATATCTGATTTCACCATGGATTGAATTGTGGATTGTGTTAGGTGTACTTTTCCTCCTATTCTGGCTCATTTTGGTTTTAAGCTTGGGAAGAATGATTGATGGAAAATACAGTACAATGGACACAGCAAGTCAGAAGATCAACTTGGTTCTATTGCCTCACAGATCTTCTCACATTGAAAAAAGAGAACCATCATCAGTAAACATCACAGCCATTCCTACACCTGGTGGTGTAGCATGGGGCGCTACTGATTACGACATCTATGGCCCGGTTGAACTCTTGAAATATCCACACCAGTTCAAGGTTTCTTTAAGTGACTTTGTATCACCTAGTACTTTCTCTGATGATTGGGACTTTGAAAATATGAATAATATGATGTCAGATTTAGAAATGTCAGCAAAATTTACAGAACATGAATATTTAGAAGGTTCATCAGATTATGAAGAAATGTATTGCTTTAATCATTATGGGCACCACTATTTGCATAAATCTGCTAATCCTAGAAATGTTTTCACTTATAATCAATGGGAACATTGTCCAACATCGCCAAAAGGCAGCTCGAAAACATTTTATGAGAAATTCCCATACTTCTCAGGATTTAATAACACTGATCCAGAAACGTTTTATTTTAAGTTTCACAATAAGACAGGGATGAAAAACATGTTGACAAATACTAAATTGATATATTCTACAACATTTTATGAAAAAATGTCTACATTTAGTTTAGAATTTTGGAAAAACAACATTGAGACAAAAACAGTCTGGGGTACAAAAGACTGGCAGGTACAAGGTTTAGAATCATTATTCAGAGCCTGCATGATCCCAGAACAAATAATGTTCCTGAATGACACAATTCAACAAACAACCTGTCTCGGCCTAGCCAAGATGAAGGACTTAAAGAAACCGTCTATACCAAAGCACAAACCTGATAGTAATAGCTCTACAGATGTGGAGATAGACGTATCCCATATTTTACACCAAAACAGAACTAATCCTGATTGGAGAAAATGGTTGATCTGGCCCACAGACAGTAATAACTGTCAAGATAGATTCCTGAACAAAACACAGGGGTTCAAACAGAACAGGCCAGACCCAAGATATTCCCAGAGACAACATCCAGGGATAATAACAACATACAGTGTAGGAAAACTATGCATTGAATGGCTACAGAAATCTACACTACCTGAAATTAAGCAACACTTTACTTTACTTAAAGAAGGTGCTGACTTGCGAGATTTCTTATTGGGACCTCGCAAACAGCGTCAAAACGTTTCATATGCGCCGGTATATCCGCTGCTTACAACGAAGCTTGTAAAGTAACGCAAATTGAAACTGTTGAAAAAATAGGCGAAATTGATCGTATTCATTTGGAAAAATCACTGTCTGTAGTGGACAATGGGTTAACGACTCTGTCCTCCAGAATGTATTCACTGGACAGCATTGTATCATCTGCTATTGATATAATAGAACAGGATATGCTAATGTTACAACATGACCAGTCCCAATTACGTTCTATTGTACAGTTAGACTGGACGTTACAAAACCTCCGTTCAGGCTACGTGCCATGGCGTCTAATCAACACAACGTCATTATTTTCTATCTTTAACCTTACAGATAAACAAATCTCTTTGGCACAAAAAGGAGCAGACTATACGGTGCTGAGCATTGAAAAACTAGAAAGATTGCCATTGACAGTCCCTGAAAGACCTGTCATTCAATGGATAATACATGGCACAATTACAATTTCAATAACTACTTTTCAGTTTCAATATTGCCAAAAGCACATACTAGCGGGCCTGTATGAAAGGTTGGGTAAAGGGTACATCAAGTCAACCTGGAATTTACCTTACACACATAGATGTTACAGTGGGGGGAAAAAATAGGTATTTCTTAGTGGTAACAACTGTAAAAACTCACTGAGCGGTACACTTCTGTGTCAAGGAATTAACTTGCATGGAGCCTGCAAAGGTTCATCAAATAACCTTTCATGCCACCTGCACGACACCCCTGCTACACAAATAGAGCCTTTTTTCAGACAACTTTCCAACGGCAGTTACGTTATGTTAAGTGACCGCAGCTGTTGTGGCATGGTGCCAGGAACGGCCTATCTCGTCAGTGTTACATCCAGGGTCACTTGCTGTATGCAAGTATTATATCCAAACAGCAAACCAGACAAGGAGGCAACGATATGGCCTTCTCTGTATATCTCTTCTATTCGAATTGATACTTTAAGCAGAATGAAGTCTATTTTTTTACAAACAACTGTGCCTTTAACCTAGTCTAGAGAAACGTATGATCTGCAAGTCACAAGGACAGCAGCAGAGATACATGCATTATTATCATCAAATTGCCCCGTACATTTCGTAGAAATGTTAAGTCAAATCTTAAACATGTCTGGTACCAGGGGCATTGCACATGTATTTAAGACAATTTTTTAGGGACTGTTACCACCCTTTGAAGCAGTCCTGAGCATCTTCCCGAATTTCGTGCACTCTGTGTTCGGCGGCCTGCCTCTCATCTTGGGACTCGCAGCTGCTCCGATATGGCAAGTCCAGTCACAGACAAAACTCAGGCAACAATGGAAGAAACGCTCCTAGCAATGAGATACCGAGATCGGATTACTAAAGTCCTCGGCTTGGCTTGGCTAAAAGATCTGAATACTACCTGGTTTCTTTCATTCAGACCAATCTGGCAAGATTGCATTCTACTTGTTCTACGATGCCTGCTCTGCGGAGAAGAATGCGTGTTAGACGTCTGTCTCACACTCCCATCAGCAGTACCTATGGACGTCGATACTTTGCTTGGCTCGGTAACGGCTCATGCAACGTGTTGTCCCCAGCGGCTACCTATTCTGATGACGGCATTCGTTGAGACCTCACCATTACGATTAGGTGGCGGTGAGGTACGAGATGAAAGCGGCACACATGTACAACCTTCCGTGACCATTGCTGATCTAGACACCGATGACGGCAATGCTTCTCACATATGCACTATTTCTACTTTTTCGGACATGGTGCAACTTTCACCTACTGTTGTAGACGAATTCTTCGCCAGCCTATCAGAGTTAATGTTCTCCCCTAACAACGAGAATAGCTTTTGAAAACACGATCACACAGCGTTCCCTGAACTCTGAATTCGACCTTCAGTTCTGATAAACAGAACTTCTAAAAAACTGTGGAACTATTTTTCCCTGAAAGCGAAATTATTTTTTCCCCGTTCCCAAAACATTTACCTTTTTGGCACATGATACTCTGCTTAAAGTAGAACTATTCTTAGAGAACAAGATTTCTATTTTTGAAAACTCTAGAGACAATATTTTGATTTAGCCTCTAGCACATGTACAGTGTCGTATAAATATGTGATGAAATTATCTCGACCTTCTCTTCTGTATTAAGAGCCATTTCATAAATGTAATTTTCGTGATTCATTCAGTCGACATTCCAATGTACAAATATATGCATTATCTGAATGATACCACTGCTTAAAAAGACGTACAGTATACTACTCATTTTCGTGTATATACCATTTCAAATGCATTTTATGTATTTTGGGGTGGGATGGAAAACACATGCATTGTTATATGTTTAAAATTGCTCAGTATTTAGTAATGATGGACATTATACGTGGAGTGGGTGTTGTAAACGTATCTAGGGCCCTATTTAAATATTCCTGATTTATACTCTTGTGTGGTTATATCAAATCATATCCTTATAAAGGCATAATAATCATACCCATATTAAGTCATAGCCAATGCAGTCCAAATACGGCAAGGCTACTCCCATAGACTCCTAGAAAGCACAACGCGTTCTTAAACAAACCAAGCCTCCAGCAGCCCGGGAATTCCCCCTGCTTCTGTATTGATTTGTCCTAGAACTCCTGTAGTCCTGAAAGAACTGCGAGTTCTTAGTGATGTCTTATGTCCAACCTTACGTCAAACTCGGCACCTTCCAGGTATAAATATACCAGCATCTGCCCTAGCAAAACACACGGTGGTTTGGAGCAGATCAGCTATCTACTTGCCCAACGCCCTGCTGTAGCTAGTGCCGAAGGAAGCCGACCCTCTCATTGACGCACTGAGAGAGACGCTGTCTTTTCTCCTGCCGAGAAATCCAGCTCCAGTGTTTCCCTGTCACCCTTGCGGGTTCCTGGGAGATCCAGTCCTGAGAGAGAGATACAAGACCTCCTTCATGCTATAACCAAGGTACGGAGCTGATTAGACCCTTAGAGAATTCTTAATTCAGATTCTTGGCAGAAACTATCTTAACTCAAACTGCAGCTCACTTACTCCTTCCCACGTACTAGGCTTAGGTTAGGCACACCGGTGTAGGCGTATCTTAGAAGCACCAGTTGAGTACGTTTAGTCATGATTTTATCAATGTATATATTTTATCTATATTAAACACCGTATGGCTTGGAAACCATACCATGCTTTTACAGTATTATTTCATAATACTCCTTTTACTGTACACACTTTACTTTATGACAAGTATTGCAATTGTAGCAACTCACTTCTCTTGCATGAGAAAGAAGACTGTTCAATAAATAACCTCTTTTATTAAAAACGCCCGTCTCTCTGTTTCTCTGCACTTCTGGTGAAACTAAGCATGCACGATTGACTGAGTAAAATAGTTATCAATTGTTTCCGCGACTCTGGAGGTATACTCCTTATTCTGGAGGGAGCAAAGTTATGTTTATGCGGTTGTCAGAAACTAATCCCTTCTTGTGTACTCGAGAAAGTTTCTAGTGACCTCTGAGCTAGCTGGCATTCATAATTAAGTCTAACATATTCAATAGAGACCTAGTCGACCTAAGTCCTACGTCTAAACTATCGTTTGTTATTCCAATGCGCAGAGCCTATTGGGAATATAGGAACTACACTACAGTCTGTCTTGACTAGGAGTGGATCTATCTGAAGATCATTTCCAGCATGTGGATGGACTTGCAGCATGAGGTAGTGATGGTGTTGATTTGGAGAACTGGATGTAAACATTGGTGTACCAATGCAGGATGGTGGTGTGCTTGTCCTCCAGCCAGGAGTTGCTCTACCCCTGACCTATGTATTCTGTGTAGGTGCGGGCCTGCGTGCTGATGTAGTAGTCCAATGTCTGAGGAGCAATCAGTAAAGTGGTGTCCAAGCTCAGTGGTCTCAGATTTTGACACACTTTATGGGGAAGCCTCTCAGCTCGATTAGCAGATGTGTTAATCCAGTTCCCCTACTGACCCCTTGCCTGCCAAGGAATACAACATCCTTGCAAAGATTCACAATCACCCTTTAAACGTCATTTGGAACCTTTACCTCAGATTGGGCTCAAATCCGGATGCATGGAGACACACGTTCCTCCTGCCTATCTTAAGTAAAGGCAACGCAGATCCTGAATATCCTTCCAATCATACACCAAACTCTATTTATTAGTTCCGGCCAAGATTTCTGTGAAATTTTCCTGGCAGCAACTGATGCCCTTTGTTGAATATAATAGCCTCCTTCACGACTCGCAATCCAGCTTCCATCCCGGCTATAGTACACAGTTGGCCCTCATAGAAATGGCAGACTCTATACGCTGGGAGGTCGACGGAGGTTCCAAGGCGGCGTTGGTGCTGTTAGACATGTCTACAGCATTTGACACCGTCGACCATCCCATTCTTCTGAACCGCATGAACACCATAGGTGTGGGGGCCTCACTGCTGAACTGGATATTGTCCTAACTATCTGACCGTACACAGCAGGTCCGCACCTAACCATTCTACTCCCCAGTCAAACCACAGAAGTGGTGTGTGCCGCAGGGCTCTGCTCTGAGCCCGCAGATTTTTTAATATTTACTTAACCCTGCTGGCTGAATCGATTGCCATGTCTGAAGTCAAAATAATATCATATGCTGAGGATATTCAGCTTCTAATCACCTAAAATCCAGTCTGAGCAGCAATTTTTGACCATCTCCAAAATTGTCTCAAATTTGCGGACTGGATGGACCACATTTCCTTGAAACTTAATCCAAATAACACCTAGGTCCTATACTCTTAAACCAACCTTCTGCCCTGTCTTCCAATCTTTGTTGGCCAGAGTAACTGGCCATTGCTACGGCACACAAGGACTTGGTCAGGGATCTGCGAATCAGATGGGACTATAAGCTATCCCATCTCACACAGGTACAAGAGGCGGGTGCCGCTTGTTTAGGCAAAATTTAAAACATCTACAGATCTATTAGCTATCTGCACAATGTACCCCAGAAAAGGGTGGTGTACGCACTGATCACCTCCTATTTTGACTACGCAAAATGCCCACCGTGTATCTCACATTAGGCTTGCTACGTATACTGCAGACGCCCAAAAATGTGGCTGACCGTTGGACATGTGTAGTCTCAGTGTGACAACATATCTCCCCGTTTTTCCGACTAGTCCATTGGCTGACCATGGCTACACAAATATATTTAAATGCGCTGACACGCGCCTTCAGGGTAGGGCAAGGCCGTGGGCCGGTCTACCTTAGGAGGAGGCTCTGTCCCTATTGTCAATAACGATCTCTACGTTCCAATGACAAGCACTTGCTCATTGGTCCTTGGTTTGATAAACCAAGATCAGGAGGTGGAACCTAACAGGTAGGAACCACCCAATGTAGGACTAAGCCACCTCTTCCGCTGCGTATAATTCTGTCTGAATGTGAGTCTTGCCAAGCCCTTCAAACCTGGTCATTTTGCCTGCTTGATTACTTGCTCCTCCATATGCTGCATCCTTTTTGGCGCACTACAGCGCTGGCACACCCCGTTGGGTTAAAAGTGCGCCCAATAAATGACTATTAACATATTTGTAAATGGCTTAGCAGAATTGTGTGTGTAGGCTTGGAGATCTGTAGATGATAGTTACACTGAGGGTGGTCAGGGTGTTGGTGTGAAACCTGAAGTGCAGATGTTTGACAATGCTGAGTGTGTCCTTGATGTTGTATGTGACTCTGGGGGTGTACCTCATAAAGTATTGCGAATCATATTCCTGGATTGTTGATGTGGTCCCTGCGGGTGATCTAGTATCCATCTGTGATGGCAATGTAGAAGTAGTGGTGCTGAGGTTACGTACAACCAGGTCACAGTAATGAAGGTGATGTGTGGTGCTGTTGTGTTGATGAGGTAACAGAGTACAATGGGGTGCTGGTGGAAGTAGCGTGTGTGCAGTATGAGGCACATGACCTGCTTGTATGGACATGCACTGTTATGTGTGGCAGCGCGGTGTTGGCAGTATGAGTTGCACACACAGCCTGCGAAGCTGTCATGGGTGCGCTTAGGGGTTGCCTGATACCAGGTGGATGATTGTCTGGTGTTCACTGTGTGGAGGGTGGCAGGAGCATGAGTCGGTTGTGTTACCTGTGTCATGGAATGACCAGCGGGTCTTGCACTGTGCACGTTGCAGGCGCTGACGGTCCTGCCTTTGGCACGGAGGTGGTGCAACAGTGGCACTGACAAGCTGCGGCCTGCCTTAAGAATGGATGGATGAATGGAGGAGCATCTTGGAGGCGTGTTTGTTGCAGAATCAGGGCACTCTGTGTAGCGGTGTCACTGGGGAGGCAGCAGCAGGAATGCGTGAACACATGACGCAGAAGGTGTGAGACACCATGCAAAACTAGCACACACAGACAATGATTTTTGCAAGGCACTATGTTACATGTGTATGGAAAGGAGGAAGTGTCTGGTTACTCATGGGTCACTGCAAGAAAATGGGTGAAAAATCACCAAATATGACGGGCACAGGATCAGGCACCAAAAGGCCAAGCGGGGCACAGGACAAACAGCATCAGCTGGTGTTGCCTGCCCGTTGTGGGTATCAAGCTAAAAAATACATACACAACCATGTACGTCATGCACATTATGGACCATTAGCCATTACAAACACCATGCATGTTGCCACAGTACACATAACCACATATGCACAATCATTGTAAAGTATGCCATAGATGACGCAAGTAGACTGGCAAGAGATCTGCGGTGACAGTAATGAGGCACAATGTACTGTTGGGAACACGGTGGTTTGGAGCAGATCAGCTATCTACTTGCCCAACGCCCTGCTGTAGCTAGTGCCGAAGGAAGCCGACCCTCCCATTGACGCACTGAGAGAGACGCTGTCTTTTCTCCTGCCGAGAAATCCAGCTCCAGTGTTTCCCTGTCACCCTTGCGGGTTCCTGGGAGATCCAGTCCTGAGAGAGAGATACAAGACCTCCTTCATGCTATAACCAAGGTACGGAGCTGATTAGACCCTTAGAGAATTCTTAATTCAGATTCTTGGCAGAAACTATCTTAACTCAAACTGCAGCTCACTTACTCCTTCCCACGTACTAGGCTTAGGTTAGGCACACCGGTGTAGGCGTATCTTAGAAGCACCAGTTGAGTACGTTTAGTCATGATTTTATCAATGCATATATTTTATCTATATTAAACACCGTATGGCTTGGAAACCATACCATGCTTTTACAGTATTATTTCATAATACTCCTTTTACTGTACACACTTTACTTTATGACAAGTATTGCAATTGTAGCAACTCACTTCTCTTGCATGAGAAAGAAGACTGTTCAATAAATAACCTCTTTTATTGAAAACGCCCGTCTCTCTGTTTCTCTGCACTTCTGGTGAAACTAAGCATGCACGATTGACTGAGTAAAATAGTTATCAATTGTTTCCGCGACTCTGGAGGTATACTCCTTATTCTGGAGGGAGCAAAGTTATGTTTATGCGGTTGTCAGAAACTAATCCCTTCTTGTGTACTCGAGAAAGTTTCTAGTGACCTCTGAGCTAGCTGGCATTCATAATTAAGTCTAACATATTCAATAGAGACCTAGTCGACCTAAGTCCTACGTCTAAACTATCGTTTGTTATTCCAATGCGCAGAGCCTATTGGGAATATAGGAACTACACTACAGTCTGTCTTGACTAGGAGTGGATCTATCTGAAGATCATTTCCAGCATGTGGATGGACTTGCAGCATGAGGTAGTGATGGTGTTGATTTGGAGAACTGGATGTAAACATTGGTGTACCAATGCAGGATGGTGGTGTGCTTGTCCTCCAGCCAGGAGTTGCTCTACCCCTGACCTATGTATTCTGTGTAGGTGCGGGCCTGCGTGCTGATGTAGTAGTCCAATGTCTGAGGAGCAATCAGTAAAGTGGTGTCCAAGCTCAGTGGTCTCAGATTTTGACACACTTTATGGGGAAGCCTCTCAGCTCGATTAGCAGATGTGTTAATCCAGTTCCCCTACTGACTGACCCCTTGCCTGCCAAGGAATACAACATCCTTGCAAAGATTCACAATCACCCTTTAAACGTCATTTGGAACCTTTACCTCAGATTGGGCTCAAATCCGGATGCGTGGAGACACACGTTCCTCCTGCCTATCTTAAGTAAAGGCAACGCAGATCCTGAATATCCTTCCAATCATACACCAAACTCTATTTATTAGTTCCGGCCAAGATTTCTGTGAAATTTTCCTGGCAGCAACTGATGCCCTTTGTTGAATATAATAGCCTCCTTCACGACTCGCAATCCAGCTTCCATCCCGGCTATAGTACACAGTTGGCCCTCATAGAAATGGCAGACTCTATACGCTGGGAGGTCGACGGAGGTTCCAAGGCGGCGTTGGTGCTGTTAGACATGTCTACAGCATTTGACACCGTCGACCATCCCATTCTTCTGAACCGCATGAACACCATAGGTGTGGGGGCCTCACTGCTGAACTGGATATTGTCCTAACTATCTGACCGTACACAGCAGGTCCGCACCTAACCATTCTACTCCCCAGTCAAACCACAGAAGTGGTGCGTGCCGCAGGGCTCTGCTCTGAGCCCGCAGATTTTTTAATATTTACTTAACCCTGCTGGCTGAATCGAATACCATGTCTGAAGTCAAAATAATATCATATGCTGAGGATATTCAGCTTCTAATCACCTAAAATCCAGTCTGAGCAGCAATTTTTGACCATCTCCAAAATTGTCTCAAATTTGCGGACTGGATGGACCACATTTCCTTGAAACTTAATCCAAATAACACTTAGGTCCTATACTCTTAAACCAACCTTCTGCCCTGTCTTCCAATCTTTGTTGGCCAGAGTAACTGGCCATTGCTACGGCACACAAGGACTTGGTCAGGGATCTGCGAATCAGATGGGACTATAAGCTATCCCATCTCACACAGGTACAAGAGGCGGGTGCCGCTTGTTTAGGCAAAATTTAAAACATCTACAGATCTATTAGCTATCTGCACAATGTACCCCAGAAAAGGGTGGTGTACGCACTGATCACCTCCTATTTTGACTACGCAAAATGCCCACCGTGTATCTCACATTAGGCTTGCTACGTATACTGCAGACGCCCAAAAATGCGGCTGACCGTTGGACATGTGTAGTCTCAGTGTGACAACATATCTCCCCGTTTTTCCGACTAGTCCATTGGCTGACCATGGCTACACAAATATATTTAAATGCGCTGACACGCGCCTTCAGGTTAGGGCAAGGCCGTGGGCCGGTCTACCTTAGGAGGAGGCTCTGTCCCTATTGTCAATAACGATCTCTACGTTCCAATGACAAGCACTTGCTCATTGGTCCTTGGTTTGATAAACCAAGATCAGGAGGTGTAACCTAACAGGTAGGAACCACCCAATGTAGGACTAAGCCACCTCTTCCGCTGCGTATAATTCTGTCTGAATGTGAGTCTTGCCAAGCCCTTCAAACCTGGTCATTTTGCCTGCTTGATTACTTGCTCCTCCGTATGCTGCATCCTTTTTGGCGCACTACAGCGCTGGCACACCCCGTTGGGTTAAAAGTGCGCCCAATAAATGACTATTAACATATTTGTAAATGGCTTAGCAGAATTGTGTGTGTAGGCTTGGAGATCTGTAGATGATAGTTACACTGAGGGTGGTCAGGGTGTTGGTGTGAAACCTGAAGTGCAGATGTTTGACAATGCTGAGTGTGTCCTTGATGTTGTATGTGACTCTGGGGGTGTACCTCATAAAGTATTGCGAATCATATTCCTGGATTGTTGATGTGGTCCCTGCGGGTGATCTAGTATCCATCTGTGATGGCAATGTAGAAGTAGTGGTGCTGAGGTTACGTACAACCAGGTCACAGTAATGAAGGTGATGTGTGGTGCTGTTGTGTTGATGAGGTAACAGAGTACAATGGGGTGCTGGTGGAAGTAGCGTGTGTGCAGTATGAGGCACATGGCCTGCTTGTATGGACATGCACTGTTATGTGTGGCAGCGCAGTGTTGGCAGTATGAGTTGCACACACAGCCTGCGAAGCTGTCATGGGTGCGCTTAGGGGTTGCCTGATACCAGGTGGATGATTGTCTGGTGTTCACTGTGTGGAGGGTGGCAGGAGCATGAGTCGGTTGTGTTACCTGTGTCATGGAATGACCAGCGGGTCTTGCACTGTGCACGTTGCAGGCGCTGACGGTCCTGCCTTTGGCACGGAGGTGGTGCAACAGTGGCACTGACAAGCTGCGGCCTGCCTTAAGAATGGATGGATGAATGGAGGAGCATCTTGGAGGCGTGTTTGTTGCAGAATCAGGGCACTCAGTGTAGCGGTGTCACTGGGGAGGCAGCAGCAGGAATGCGTGAACACATGACGCAGAAGGTGTGAGACACCATGTAAAACTAGCACACACAGACAATGATTTTTGCAAGGCACTATGTTACATGTGTATGGAAAGGAAGAAGTGTCTGGTTACTCATGGGTCACTGCAAGAAAATGGGTGAAAAATCACCAAATATGACGGGCACAGGATCAGGCACCAAAAGGCCAAGCGGGGCACAGGACAAACAGCATCAGCAGGTGTTGCCTGCCCGTTGTGGGTATCAAGCTAAAAAATACATACACAACCATGTACGTCATGCACATTATGGACCATTAGCCATTACAAACACCATGCATGTTGCCACAGTACACATAACCACATATGCACAATCATTGTAAAGTATGCCATAGATGACGCAAGTAGACTGGCAAGAGATCTGCGGTGACAGTAATGAGGCACAATGTACTGTTGGGAACACATTTTCAACACAAATGGATCAAGTTGGGTCTGAAGCCATGCTGCTTTAGCCAATGTACATGGCCAGTGGCATTGCTCTGAAGAAAATAACATTCAGTCATGCAATGATGTTACCTGTAATGCTGGTGACACAATCTCCACACGACTGCCAGGGACTGTCGGTACCTTTGATCCTCAGAGTTGTGCGATGCTGAAAGGGGTCCATCTCCAGATAGCCCCTTGGTCTGAGTATAAATAACAGACTCAAAAGGGTGATCAGGCGAGGGAAGGAGAGGATGGGAACAGCAGGGAGGGAGATCTGAAAAAAAGGTAAACAAGCATAACAAATCAACACTTCTTGTCACTGAATCACCAAATACCTCATAACCTATACTGTAACAGTTACACCTGTGAAGTTTAACCACAGCCACTGTATCCTATTTGGGATCACAGGTTTTGAAATGATACTAGATCTGAGGTTCAAACACGGACACATAAAAGGTAGCAGAGTTTGTCACCTAAATGAAGGGGGTGTAACGCTCACCAGGCTGCTTCAATGCAATTAGAACCATGCGGTCATGAACTAAGTCACAGTGTATGAATGAGGCTCAAAATTACAGTAAATCGAATGTGTAGCAGTGCTACTCACACAAAGCCAAAAATCTGTAGTTAGCCCTGGGAATCAGTGAGGGTCTTGAAGGTAAGTTACACATCACCCGCAAGAGCCATAATAAGCTCACCCAATGAGGAAGGGAATTATCTAAACACAAGGAAGCCCAGCAAGAGCCAGTCATTGGCTCTTCCAACTGTGCCTTACAAAGCCAAACATGACAAGCAGGTGGGACCAAACTCTACAGAGAGTAATGAGGAACAAAGCCACTAAACCATTCCTACCGTGACCAGGATATGCAGCATGGTACAAGAGAATCCTGGGATTAATGTCACCCGACTGGTGTAACGGAAGTGTTTACATTTGCCACAGCACTATGTTGGGATGTCATCAGCGCAACATTCTTGGCATCATGGGAATAGAAAGTTAACATCAACTTACAGAGAAGGCTTGCAAAGCAGTGTTCTCCACCAGCACTGATGTAGCGACGTGACAGTGACATTACATACTGGCACAAGGGGCAATGCATCCATACGAACAGCCTCACTGGACAGTTGTCAGAACATGTGGGACATACACTGGCCCACACCTTCACAACATGTTGTTTGGGAAATCAAACTGTACTGGGCCACAAGATTAAGGGGATGAGCCAGAAACATCCTGCTGCACACAGTGAGGCTGCAATTCCACACAGAGCTTGTGGTTGTGATGTCACAAACAATGTCAACCGGTGACATCCGCAATGTGTCAGGCTCAAGGTTTACACACATTGATGCATTCACCAGAGTCAACACTGAACAACAGATGACTGTCAAGAAGGTTGACTGTCCAGTCATGGGAGTGGTGCAATATGCAATTGGATCCATGATAATGAGACATGTATGTATGGTTCTGCAACATGCACAGAAACAGTTCCCACACATTCCCAAACCATACCAACCCAAAACAGCCTGTTTGGATTTCTTACCCGAACTGACATCTCCACATGTCCGTGCATGGAACGCTGATTCGGCACACGTTGCAATCATCATGATGAATAGCAGGAGTACTAAGATGACATGAACAGACAACAGGCAGAGCAACCTGGGAATGACAGGCATACAAGGGGACACGTTCAAAATATTTCCCTACAGACATGGTCATGTAAACAAAACTCACAATGAAGAACACATGTACATTCCAAGATCACTCATTGCGCATATGTGTGTGGCATGACATCATCACTTGTGTGACACATCACAACAAACATCAAAGTGACTTTGCATACATTCAGCTGGACACACAGTATGCAACACATGCCACTCTATGCGACAAACTTTCACACTAATTCCCAGTGACTCACCGTTAAGAGAAGAAGTTGTGTATGAGTTGACTTCGGATATCATACTCCTCCTCCTCATCACTTTCATCGTGGCCAAGCCGTTCTTTCTCAACGGGTGGATGTTCCAGCTCCTCAGGATCCAGGCTGCGTGTCACGGCCTTCTCAACTGCCATGTTGTGCAGCATGCAGCACACGATGGAGATGTTGCACACCTTGACCGAGGCGTTTGGGAGGGATCATCCAGTCTTATCGAGGCACTGGAATCAGCTCTTCAGGAGTCCAAACGTCCGCTCAATAACTCGCCTGGTCTGCCCGTGTGCATTATTGTACCGCTGGTCTGCAGGTGTTCTTGGGTTGAGGAGCGGTGTCATGAGCCTCGGCATGTTGGGATATCCTGCGTCTCCTACAAATATACATCATGTAAATAATTGGCTAATGAGATGCCGTCAGAGCAAAAATAAAATGAGACATACAGGACAAACAGAGTTTACCCACCAACAAGACATGCCCGATCGTTGCGCAGCTGCAGCATCATCTGTGGTACCATGCTACGCCTCATGATGAATGCATCATGGCACGATCCTGGAAAACGTGCACAAACATGGGAAATCAGCATGTTAGCAAGACATAACACGAGGGCCTTTATTGAGTGGTAATGTTTCCTGTTGCGGTAGGCCTGCTCCTGAGCCTGTGGTCGCACCAAAGCCACATGTGTTCCATCAATGGACCCAATGACATGTGACATCTCTCCCAGGGCATAGAATTCACCCTTTACATCTGTCAACTCTTCAGGAGTTAGAAATTTGATGAATTCATCAATGTGCTCCAACATGGCAGTTAACACATCACGTAGGACACGGCTGAACATGGTTTGTGACATAGCCCCTACATCAGCTATGGTAAATTGAAACGTACCTGTGGCAAAAAAATGTAGGGCTGCCATCACCTTTAGCTTTGGTGTCAGCGCAGTGGGATACCTGTGTCGCGTTTGGAGATGTGGTTCCAGCCTGTCCGTCAAGTCCTGAATCGCCTCTGGGGTGAATCTGTAACGTCGGATACAATCACGTTCCCTCATGGTCTCCAAGTCTGGAAAAGGCCTTGGTAGAGGCGGTGCCCTGCAGGGCATATTTGGGAAGAATGGAGAACAACTGTCAGCCAACACCGATACCAATGTACATAGCACATGCAACACTGCTACTACACATCAAGTCACTATGGGGTCTGGCGTAAGCAATACATCCAGGACACATATGCCAGCTTGCTGGGACTCCAACGAAAACCCAGATACAGCTGACGTTTGTGAAATGAACATTACATGCACACAAAAGAGCTGCTGGGCTGGTCTGAGTGAGCAGACCAAGATATTACTGGAGTGACACACATCACCAGACCTGCATTAGAAGGTTGTCATCCCATACAGACAGCTGACTGCAAGGCACACACCCAGGTCACATGGTATATCTATTGTAAATATCAGAAAAATTGCTAATAAGGTGTGCATGTGACAACGCAACACCACAGCCATTGTCACGATGCAGACATGTATGCATGAGGATAAATGATGTATGATGCCATCAGACCCAAAAGCCATGGAAATGCACATGTGGCATGGTGTGCGTTAATGTTAAACCATTTCAATCACAACACAGACCCATTTTAGATGCACCAACAGCAGATGCATTTTACGGAACACAAACAGCTAACTCAATCTTTAACATGACACACACATGACATTGTCACATAGGGTCATGATGAGCGTCAAATTGGCAAGTGAAAAAGTGCCAAGGGCCCTGGCATCATGGTGCCCGTAGTGATGACTGTGCCATCCCAGTGTTGATGTGCATGACAACATGTGCATGATGATACATATGGGACAAGTGTAAAGGTGATGTGGACCACATAGTGCCCCATAACACATTACATGTGTCAACAGGTCATCACACATCGATTGTGCAACAAGATCAGATGCCCTGTGCCATATCACTGCCTGGCACACCTAGGGCCTGCTCATGTAAGTATGCAATGACAAGAACTTGATAGACCTCCTTGTTGTAAACGTACACCTACATCCCTGCCATGTGTGCACCTTGTATCACTATTGTGGTGGTGCCATACGTGAGCATGTGCAATGTTCTGTCCCCCTGCTTTGACATCAGCGTGTGAACCGCACCGTACCCCTGCATTCACTACAGCGTGTGAAACGCACCGTGTAAAACGCACTGTACCCCTGCATTCACTACAGCGTGTGAAACGCACCGTGTAAAACGCACCGTACCCCTGCATTCACTACAGCGTGTGAAACGCACCATGTGAAACGCACCGTACCCCGACATAACGTGTGTGTGTGCGCCTCGTTTCACAATTAAAATGGTGCCATACGCGGGTGAATCGCACCCCAACATTACGTGCGTGTGTGCACATCGTTTCACAATTAACATGGTGCCATACGCGGGCGAACCGTACCCCGACATTACGTGCGTGCGCATCGTTTCACAATTAACATGGTGCCATACGCGGGCAAACCGTACCCCAACATTACGTGCGTGTGTGCGCATCATTTCACAATTAACATGGTGCCATACGTGGGCGAACCGTACCCCGACATTACATGTGTGTGTGCACATCGTTTCACAATAAAAATGGTGCCATATGCGAGCTTGAACGCACCGTAGACGGGTGTTGACCTCAAACAATACTTAGGGGACACCTAGGGGACGAGTAGTAGGCCCTGAATGCAGCCTGGTTGTCATGAATACTGAGATTTGAGTGTGTGCTACAGGTGTCCTGCAAAAGTCAGTTGGGCAAAAATATACAATGTTGATATGTATTTTGAGCTGAGGCTCACATTTTAAACCATGCAAATGTGAGTCAGGGCCTTATGTTTAAAGGGATTGGATGAAACATAGGATGCAAAATAATCCGGTCTATCACACTGTACTCCTGAAACTGAAAGCCCCTCAGCAGCACTGATTTAAGGCTGCATGTGTCTGTGAGAGAGCACTTGCCTGCACAACATTGGAGTGGACCACACTGCTGCTGTCTCTGCATTCCCTGGACTCTGATTTTGTTTACCATGGAAAGGGCACCAGCATTCAGTGGGGAGAAACCCAGGCCCTGCTGGATGCCCTCCTACCACAGTACAGCAAGCTGTATGGGAGACCAGGGGAGCAGGTGAGTGATGACTGCACTAGCTTTGACTGTGCACCTGTTGCACCAGAATTTTAATAAACGCAAAAGGTTATGGTCAACGCCAGACGAAATTAGGGGCCCATTTATTAAAGAAAGTTTCAAAAGTGCACCCATGGTATATGTCCTTGCATTAAGTGCAGCTATACAGCTTTCGTGAATTCCCAAGAATTTATAGAAGTAGGACAAGAAATAGTACTCCTAGTAAATATTTCTGAACTGCATTTTAGCATGATCAAATATGCATGTCTAGATTTGCTCATATGAAAATCTAAGTGTTTGCAAGTTCACTTTCCCTCCAACCACTTTTTTCCCAACTCTGGATGAAGGTTTATGTCTGCCATTGTCAGGAGTAAATTTCCAACATTTCTCAGTATGGGAAACGATTAGAGAAAAGTTATTGAAAATCCTTAAAACATGCAAGTTAGTAGGTTTGCACAGACTCAAAAGGGCATTCTAACCATGGAACTATTGTTTACCACTACCTTCATCCCCAGTATGTAGGTCTGTGGAAATGTGGCAACATAAGGGGATTGCAAGTATTCTATACTACTATGGTATGAGCCCTGGCATAATCATAGAGGCTATATCAGAACGCTTAAATAATATGGTTGCTGCCACAGTTTGTCGTTGCACTACATCGCATCAAAGGGACAAGTGGATTTTGTTACAGGACAAGTAGATTTATGAAGCAACCTGCCCCATGGACAAGTAGATATTTTATGAAATTCCTCACCCCTGTACTTTCTGGCAAGCCTCGTTCCAGATCACTTTTCTGGGTTGTTCTTTGAGGTTAGCTCAGTCAAGGGGGCAACGGTGGTGCCTTAACCCTTGACAAATCTCCGGTAATACCCTGTGAGGCCCTGATTTCAGTCTGGGTTTTGAGGGGCTGCCAGGCCAGGATGGTTTCTATCTTGGCCTGTAAGGGCTGCACCTTACCCTCGCCCACCAGGTGTCCCAAGTACACCACCGACCCCTGCCCTATCTGGCACTTGCTGGCCTTGATAATCAGACCTACCTGAAGCCCTTCCCAGAGGTGACAGAAATGGTCTTCCCAGCTGATGCTGAAATCAGATATGTTGTCCAGGTAAGCAGCTGAGAAGGCCTCCAAACCAGCAAGGACCTGGTTCACCAGCCGCTGGAAAGTGGCAGGAGGGTCCTTTAGCCCAAAGGAATCATACAGAACTGATAGTAGCCCTCTGGGGTGGAGAAGGCTGACCTCTCCGTAGATCCATTGGTTAGGGCAATCTGCCAGTACACTGACGTGAGGTCAAAGGTACTCAAGTACTGGGCAGCCTCCAGCCAGTCAATGAGCTCATCCAGCCCAGGGATGGTATGAGCATCAGTTTTGGTTACAGAATGTTGCCCTCTGTAATCCACATAGAACCTAAGTTCAGGTATGCTGGTACCTGAACCACAGGACTGGACCATGGACTATTGGAGGATTCTATCACCCGCAACTCTAGTATCTTAGAGACTTCACTCTTAATGCTGGCCCTCACCTTAACCGACAGCCTGTAAGACTTATGCTTGACAGGAAGGCTGTTCAGTGTGTCAACATCATGGGTGCACAGGTGGGTAGTCCCTGGAGTAAGGGAGAATATTTATAAGCACTGCTCCAAGACTTGGCAACAGTCCCTCTGCTGTTCAGGAGTCAATGATGGGGAAAGGATTACTCTTTCCACAGACCCACCTTCTCCTTTGAGGCTACGAGGTCAGGAAGAGGTTCATTTTCCTTTTCCTCTGCCCCATCAGTCACCATCAGCAAGGTGAGCTCAGACCTCCCATAGTGGGGATTGAGGCGGTTGATGTGTAGCATCCTGTGGGTTGCCTGGGGGTCTTAAGGTCCACCACGTAAGTGGCCTTACCCTTTTTCTCAACCACCTCGTGGGGGACCACTCAGCAGTCCTGGAGGGCACTGAGCCCTCCATGCTCCATGACCCACACCTTCTGTCCGGGCTCTAATTCCACAGTGGTAGAATTCTGACCCTGCCACTCCTTCATTACAGCCTGACTGGCCTCTAAGTTGTCAGAAGCTTGTTTCCGCAACTTAGCCATTTGGCTACGGAATGACAGCATGTAGCTTACTACATCCTGGGAGTTTTCTCCCACAAATCCTTCATCAAGCTGAGATGTCCTCTAACAGTTTGACCATACAGAAGTTCAAAGGGGCTGAAGCCCAGACCTTCTGCTATACCTCCCAGTAGGAAAACAACAAGCAGGGCAAGAGGATGACCCACTTTCTCCTCAGGCAGACTTTAAATCATGCCCTTCAGTGTCCTGTTGAAACTCTTAGAAAGCCCTTTTGGCTGGGGTAGTAAGGGGTGGAGACTTATAAGTTACCCCACACTCTTTCACCATAGCCTGCATACAGGCAGACATGAAGTTTGTGCCCCTGTCAGACAGAACTTCTTTGGAAAAACTCACTCTGGTAAAAATTCCCATTAGGGCCCGGGCAACCACAGGTACAGAGATGGTCCTCAGGGTACCAGGTGGCATGATCCACCAGAACCAGGATAAACCTGTGACCAACAATCTCGATGCCCACCCTTTCAAGGGGGGTGCTAACGACAGGGAGTGGTTCCAGGGGAGCCTTCAGCTTTGTCCCTGTTTTCCCACTAGCTTGGCAGTTCACACAATTCCTGCAGAACGTATCTGAAGCTTTCCTGATCTTGGCCAATAGAAATGTAGGACAGGCCCCGAAAAGGTTTTGTCTTCGCCCAAGTGTCCTGCCAAAAGTATCTCTTTGGCCAATCCCAATAGGAAGGCCCTGAAGCATTGGGGGCCACCAGAGCCCTTGATGACCCATGCACAGGAGCCTTAGGTTCACTGTAAAGGAGGTTGTCCTCTAAATATATGTGAAAGTTCTCAGAGGCATTGCCTGCTACCTGGGCTTCAGCCTGGCACCTCATGTCCTCAAGGGTATTCTTTGTGCCCTACAGAAATCCTCCCTGGTGGGTCCTCCTTCCACCTGCTAATCCACAGGTGTAGGCAAGTCACCAAGGAGAGAAATGTCCATCAGGGCCTCCACCCCCTGGCCGTTAATGGTGATCCATTGCCTATACTTGGTAGTATTTCAAGGCACAAGGATCTTAGCCACCATCTCACTATCTCCCGGGGACACTAAGGTAAGCCCTGTCAATTCTCCCCCATTAACTGAGACCAACTCCTCCCCCAACGCTACACTAGGCACCCCGGGGTTCTTACCTCCAGTGGGAGGGTGTGCTCTCTTTGGAAACTTGGGATCCCCCTTGTAGTGTCCAAGCCCACCGCACTGATAGCACCGGTTATTTCTGAGCTGCTGACCTTTGTCAGGATAAGCTGGCTTTTGGTGGCCAGATTGGGGCTGGGTCCCAGACCCTTTCCCTTGTGAATTGTTTTGGGGGCCTTTGGAGAACTACGTTTTTTTATCTCCCTCCTTCTTCTGGTTGGAACCCTGGCCACCCTTTTGGGAGTCCCCCATATCATTTGATACGGAGGAATTTGTATAAATTAGAATCTTGCCATCAGAGTGTTTGAGGGGATTTGTCCTTAAATATTACATTGTCCAGACACTCAAAAAATATCCCCGTTGATAAAATAGGTTTGGTCCATAAAATTGGATACTTTGATTATATATCTAGTAGTTTTATTTTCATGTATATGATGAAAATGGTAAATGTTTTTGTATTCAATTTATGAACATTGTAATTTGATGATTTTCCGTCTATTGTAATTTGTTGAAAGAATTGTCTATGGTGTGTATGTCTATTGATGTTTATGAGCACAGTCTTTTGTGAATTGTTTAATATATACGTTTTGTTTTTTATGTCAATTTCGGAAATAAGTGTTTCTTTCATTCTCAGTCATTAAAAAATAATTTTTGGGAACAAACTAAAAAGTACCAAAAAGATGGAATGGTTTAATAAAAATTCCATTTGAACAGACAAGAGAGTAGTCTGTTTGTTACTGCATTAGTAATATGAGTAGATGATAGAATGGAGCCAGGTTATCTTTTTGTGTTTTGCACTTTCTAAAAGTGGCATTTCTGAAACAGCAATGGTAAAATCCAATACTCCAATAGACAGGATTTCTCACTACCGTTCCAACCGAGTATATGACGTTACAACACAAACAATTACAATGCATTTGTGTACAATGCAGTTTTTACATCGTAACTACCATTAAATTGCATGATTTTACAACGCAGGCCATTACAACACATTTTTTCAAACTACCATTACAACACATTCAATTACAACGGATACCATTACAATGCATACCACTACAACGCATAATACTTTTAGGGCAACAGTAGGATACGTGATGGATAGTGTAGGGATAAAAATTACTATTCCCACTCCAGTGAGTGCAACAGTAGGTTAATTGCTGGATAGTGTAGGAGTAAAAATTACTATTCCCACTCCAGTGAGTGCAACAGTAGGTAAAGTGTTGGATAGTGTAGGGGTAAAAATTACTATTCTTATGTACCCCAAAACCCATACCCACACTAAAACAAAAAAATCTCCATTACTTACCTTATAATGCATTGTAATGGCAAGCGTTGTAATGGCATGCGTTGTAGTCATGCGCTGTAATGGCATGCAATGTAAAGGCAGTTGCGTTGTAACAGCTGCATTGTAACGGTGGTGCGTTGTAATGATTGCGTTGTAATGGATGTTTCCCTTCCAACCATACCAAACATGACATATCTACTCCTTCCTATTCAGGAGTTTTTGCTTAAGGTGATATAAGGGAATTCCTAATGCTGGCATATGGAAGGGGTAGGCCTCACTGCAGTGACAGAGGCCTGAGACAGGTTTCCCAAAGTCACAATGTTTTTAGGAGAGAGCACCCGCACCTTAGCACTGATTAGCAGTGGTAAAGTGCCCAGAATCCTAAGTCCAACAAAAAGATATAGTCCAGAGCGGGAGGCGAGAGTGCAAAAAGTTAGGGGGAGAACACCACAAGACTGACAGGTCTAACACAGTCATTTGCAATGGGAGAGGAGGCCAGGGACTATGCTGACCTGGGAGGCTTGTGAGCCACCTCTGTGGTTTAAATCATGTCCTAATACATTCATTGACCAATGTAAAACTTGCAATCTACAATATGTATGTAGGCAAATTTCATGGTTTGATTTAACCTTTCCAGATAACACTCTTGCCTTTGGTTGTAGCATCCCTTGACTTCTGAGTAAAGCTTTAGTCTGTGAAAGGTTGTAATACTATTTTGAAGTTGGGGAAACTGTCCCCTTTTATATCCATAAAAAAATATTTCAACACAAGTCACTTGCTCCTTTTATTTCAGGAAGAGATAGTGTGTCACCATGACCTTCTCTCCTTTGTGTATTGGATTGGTGTCCCAAGCAATGTCCAGGGTTGGATGGCAAGACGATAGTTGCTGAACATGCAAGTTGACTACTTTCAATCCTTTGCTAACACTAATTATAATAGTAATAGCTTGATTTTGATATAGCAGTTCATACCAGTTGTAAATACTGTAAATTCAATGTGTTGCTCTTATCCAATCAAATGGCACTCCGTTTTTTTGCCTCTGTAGGATGAAAGACTGAAGTGGACTTGCCAGGATTCAACCTCAGGACCTGCAGGTCAAATCAGATGTCAGTGCCAGAGCTTAACTTGCTGAGCCCCCTTTCTATCTTCTAACTACAGGGAAACAGCTAAGCAGAGACCGATCAAATTCCTGGAACAATATGTGAAATGCAATTTAGCCCATTTTGTCCATTGCTTGTCTAGATTCACTCTATGGTAAACACATCCTGCTACAATGTTGAGTGCTTGCTGATGTTGTTTTCCTTGTTTAATACAGTCTGTCCATTCAGAATCAGGTTAAACTGTAGCACAGCACCTCACACCTGGTAAAATATTAACTTGCCTTTGGCTCTGGAATAGTATGGGTGTCAAGCAGATGGGAAGAAGTGACTGGAACCAATGTGAAACCTAAGGGTTTTTATCTGACAATTCCTTATTATTGTTCTTCTAAATGTAATCTCCAATTTCTTGGTACCTCTCTGTTGAAAGTGTTGGGCATAGAAGTTGTTAGGATATGTCTTCCACTAACCACGAAGGTACACCCCTTCATTCATGTGTCCCTCTGGAAACAGGCCCTACCCTATTTCTTTTTGCAATGAACACCAAAGACTAAGTACAAGGGGAAATGTGTCAGATCCTTGCGTAAGAACTTCGGAAGGTTGAGATCAGTACCTGTTGGATTGAAAAGACTATGGTCCAGGAGAGGGAATACAAGAACAACTTGAGCATGGGCATGTTCTAAAATGAGTTGCTCCCTTTCAGCAACTGTTTCCTCAGAAGCCATTTTGGTGGATATTCGTCAGGGCTCATATATACATCAACCAGGCTTGCTAGGCCCACTCAAGGCACTGCCCAAGAAGTGCAGTCGCTACTGTGGACATTGTGCAGAATATGGGTTCTTCAGTTCCATTCAGCCTACTCTCACCAACACTTTTGTGGCAAGTCTAACCATGGTATGTCTGGCTTCTGGCTTTATCTTCTCACTGTAGCCGTGGTAAGAGTGTGACAGGATCAGGAATGAAAGAGCTGGATGCAACAACAGTAACAATAACAAGAGTGGAAGTTGTTGATTTGATTTCCTTTCAGCAGCTATTTTCACGGCATCTTTAAGGCAGGGGATCTCTAAATATGTGTGTGCGAATTGTCTCTAAACGAAAAACAGACTTTGACTAACACACCGTTATTTCACAATGTACTCTCTGCGTCACTTCCTTAACCCCTCCCTCTGTGCTCTGATCATTGACTACTTGTTTCTGGTAAGTGCAGAGCCATTCCCAAAGTTTCATGAGACTTCAGGGTGAATATGACACTTTTACATGTTGGAGCTTGAATCAGCAATGGCCAGATGACATCCAATGCAGGAATGTGGACAGAGAGATTGGATCAAGTAAGAGTGACATGGATGTAGTGTCTTGCTGGACATGTTCTAGTGTCTTGGCAGGCACCAGTTTAACCAGACACTCCTTTGAGGTCTGTCCATACACACACCCCATTCCCATCCAACACAGGCGTCAATAGTCAGGGGACCCTGCCAATAAAAGGGCCAGAGTACACGTGCTTGTGCCCAGTTCTAAGTACAATACACACTGTGTCTGTATGTGAGCCTAGGGCCCACGACTTTACAATGGAGACATGTTAGGTAGAGTTTGATTTTTGTGCGCAGCTCTGGCTTGTGGGATGCAAAATCTATGCAACGTGTGCACGCTGTTGGTGAGTAATATGTCTTGCTTGATAGAGTTAAGTCTCTGATATTTTGTGGGTCAATGCCATGCAAAGCATCCTGGTCATCTGTTTTCTCCATGGAATGCTCTTGGTATCCTGCCACCCCATTTTTCCCTCCTAACAGTGCTAGGCTCCATATCCAGGACCTTTGCTATTTCAGACATCCTCCGCCCGCTGGCTGCACTGTGGTTGCGATGGACCTCACTGTCGAAAGGTTCAGAGTGGTCCCTCAAAGTGGTCACTATGATTCCTGCCGTTTCGTTGCCATTCCTCTTCCTCATGAGGACCTTCCAAACCATCTTGCTACAAAATGGCAGGGCTCTGCACAACGCATACTGCAGCTCTAGCTGGAGAGGATGCTGAAGGCAGTGTGTCGCTATGTGCTTTGGGTGATTGCATCTAAACTTGGGAGTTTTCGCCAATTTTGTGTGGAATTTGTGTTGCAGACTTTAGAAAAAATGTATCTAGAGTGGTCTAATATGTATACGATTAGTTTTCTATGAATTGTTCTGCAAGTCTGGTGTTTACCACTGTGTACTTATAAGTTGGGTTTTATTGCCATATATGATTGGTGGGCAAAGTCATGGGTGCATGCAAATTTGACACACATTCAAATAGCTGGATAACATCTGCAAGGAATTCACAAAAGTTGAGCATGTATTTGAAAGCCCTTTCACTTTTGCATAATCTTACCATCAATGTGTGAAAAGATACGACATTGAAAAGCGGTATGACGTGGGTGCTTCAAAACACGAGTTTGTAGATATTCACAGATTACTCTAGACACCTGTTCACATTGGAATTAGTTGGAGATTCTATTACAGGGCCGGAGGCTTCAGGTTATGCTTTCTCTTTTTTTTCCTGCAAATTAACAGCAGTCAATAAGAATGTTTTTAACATATATTGAAAAACTACATTCCCGGAATGCTTGGAGAAACCACAACAATAACCATAGAGACTAGCCCTATAAATGACTCTCTTCCCATGAGCACATCCTCTTTCTTTGCCGCTCGCAGCTGAGTTAAGTGCTTCAATCTTTTATCTGCCTTATTTCATGCTTCATCAGAGATTCTATTGTGTAGTTTGATTACTATTGTGTAGTTTGCTAATTGTTCGTGCATTTACACTGCCAGATTACTGTCTATATTTGCTGACTGTTCACATTCGTGCTGTGTCTCGGCGACGGCGTGCAGCACGAGTCAGGAGATTTCCCTTGGAGAGCTCGGATGGTGACAAGCCTGTTCGGATTTCACAGACGCGTCTTGCCCCCACCAGAGCGCCTTCATTCCTGCGAGGCTGCCCAAGCTTACAGCAAGCTGGTCAAGTGGTTCGCGGTGCCTTCCCTCGTACGGGCCCACATTAATCTGGAGCCATACGCCGCGTAGCCCAATTGGGCTCATTTTGGTCTTCTTTTGGGCTACACAACGCCCAATCTTGTTTCCTCCTCACTCCGTGCAAATTTCTGAATGCGGTCCGGAGCACAGGTTGTTTCTTCCTCTCCCCTTACCTGACGCCTGTCCTGGGGTGTACAATAAGGAAGGCCCAAGCCGAGTGCAGGCTTTTCTGATAACAGTTGGCTCTTTTGACGCCCTATGGTGAGCTGATATAACTGCGACTAGACCACTTTAAGTTGAGGTTGAAGTTAACTTTTCATTGCACTAGGGTTGCTCCTGCTTGACTGATTCCTTTGGAATTTTGGCCTTGGCAGTTCACGTGCCTGGCTCGCAGGGTAACAACTTGCGATGGAAGACTAGGGCATATTTTGAGGAGGATGAGCATGGGTACTATGAGGAGGAGCCTGGCCCCTCCTGAAAGACAACCTCGTTGATGCCCCAGATGCATCTGTGCAACAATCCGTCAATAAGGCGGTAGAGGTAGCAGTCCCTCAGACGGTCAACAAGCCGCTTGCAGCTGCCCTCAAAACCATCATGGCGCAGCTTGAAAACTTTGCAAAACGACATGGGATGCTGAATCGCCGAATCCAGCCGCGTCCTCCTTAGGGGGGGGGGGGTATGGGGAAGCTGCAGCTAAAGACAAGGAGTTGAGTTGGCCGCATGTGCAGGCCCTAATGTTTCCTCATCCTCCAAGAAAGTTCAGGACACCGACAAGGACATGGATTCTACGAGACATACCGCTACCCCCAAGAAAAAGAAGGCTAAGAGGGTTTCTCTCGACTTCCAGTCCCCCTCCCTCTACCAAGTCACAACCCCATTCAACTTTAATATTTGGTCCTGCCTTTTGGTCTTTGCTCGGCTCCTTGGTGTTTTACCAAGTTGATGAAGCCGGTGATCGCACATCTCCGGGAGCAGGGTATTCGTTTAATTATTTACCTAGACAATATTCTGATAATGGCTCCTTCCGTTCCCCTAGCAACTCAACATCTGCACATGACAATGACAGTTAGAGAGTCTGGGTTTTTTAATAAACAAGACGAAATCTGTTCTGGTACCACGCAGTCACTGGAGTTCTTAGGGTTCTTGATCAATTCCCAGACAGCCGAGATCCAGTTGCCCAAGCAGAAGCTGAGAGATCTGAAGAAGGAATTGCAGAAGACTCTAGATTTGCAGCTTATGTCCTTACGGATGATTGCACATTTAGTAGGCCTGCTCGCCTCATCCATACAAGAAATCTTTCTGGGGCCGTTGCATTACCGGGCCCTTTAGCATCACAAGATCCGGCATCTCCAAAAGGGTCTCTCTTATTCGGACCAGGTTCCGCTCACAGAGAAAGTCCGGGAGGAGATCAAATGGTGGTTACCCCACATAGATGCCTGGAACAGTCGCGCAATCTTCGGATATCGCCCAGAGGCGATCATAGAATCTGATGCCAGCGGGGCGGGTTGGGGAGCTCGTTGCGGGGAGATTATCACAGGGGGTACATGGTCTCTCCTGGAGTTGGAGTTACATATCAACTATCTAGAGATCCTGGTGGGGTAATTTGCAATTTGCACGCTCTTTCCCAGGAAGGTATCGTACTGCATACTCTTACGGATGAACAACACCTCAGCTGTGAGATATATAAACAAACTGGGGGGCACCAGATCCCCGATGTTGGCGGAGATCGACAAAGAATTCTGGCATTACCACCTAGCGGACCAAATAACGGTGATAGCGGAATACCTTCCTAGTCGAGACAATGTGATAGCGGATTGAAACTCCCGTCACTTGAAGGATTACAGCGACAGGAAGCTCCATGCGTCGCTCTTCCAACGGACTCAGTTAATTTGGGGTCCATATCACAGACCTTTTTGCCTCCAGGCTAAATCGTCAACTGGAGTCATTCTTCAGTTGGAGACCAGATCTTCTGGCGAGGGCAATGGATGCCTTCACGCAGGATTGTTCCAAGAATCTCAATTATGCCTTTCCCCCATTTGTTTTGATACCCAGTGCAGCAAACCAGACTGTTCTGCAGAAAGCGGAGGTTGTACTAATCACATCGGTGTGGAAGTCCCAATCTTGGTTTCCAGTCCTGCTGGAGCTGACGAGCAACTTTCCTCTCCTTCTTCCGTGTTTCCTGAGGATGCTCCATGGCCCTCAGGGAGAGTTGTACCCTCTGGTTCTCGCAGGGCAGCTGTCCCTGATGGTATGGAGGCATTCCGGCTGCAATGGTCATTGCCAGGAATTTCGGAGGAAGCTTCAAGCTTCATCCAACAGGCTTAGGCCCCTTCTACCAGGAAACAATATAGTTCAGCATGGAGAGCATGGTTGGGTTGGTGCCTGGAGGAGCACCTGGATCCTGTGGAGGCAGACGTCTCCCAAATTGTGAATTTCCTTTCCAAGAAAACTGCAGATGGTTCATCATATCGATCGGTTAACAATTTCAGATCGGCCATTCTCTGCAGGTCATGCACACATAGATGGGAGACCGGTAGGTATGCACCCGGTGGTTTGTAAACTCTTAAAAGGAATACGTGTGGTGAATCAAATCTAAGGCTAAGTATTCTTCTTTATGGGATGTGTCTAAAGTGCTCAATTTATTTGAGAATTGGCCTAGTAATGACTTACTCTCAAGGAAACAATTGTATTCTAAATTAGCCATGCTTCTTTTCTCCTGAGGGAGTGTCTTTGTAATTTCAACTCAGACAAAAACTTTCTGCAAGTTCATTGACTACAATGCTTTTCTGTTGAATGATAAACTGTGCGTGGTAAAATGTCTCAAGGTATATGAGGAATGTACCTGACCTATTAGGTCTGTCGGTTGTTCAAGACTACTGATTGCTTTACAGAAACCTTTTAGGCCTGTTACTTCTGCTACGAATGCCAGGTGGCTCAGATATGGAATGTCAGAGGCAGGCATTGACACAGAAATATTTGGAGCGCACTCCATGAGAGGTGCTATTGCCTCAAAATATTTTATGTTAGGTACGAGCATACATGACCTAATGAGAGCAGCTGATTGGTCGTCCAGCTTTACATTCAAGCAGTTTTACTATAAATCTGTGGGTGATGTTACTTCTGTGGTTCTATAGATAAGCGTTAAACTAGCATAATCTGAAGCCTCCAGTCCTGTAATAGAATAACAAATTTGCTAGCAATCGCACCAAGAATTTTCAATTGCATTAAGGACACGGAGGCAAGGATAATCCTGCCCAAGGCGCATTTATTGATGATAACTGTCATGTTTCACTCTCCCTGAGACAAAGGTTTATTCTCAGTTATTACGAGTACGATTTATATTTCAGGTGCCGAGCAGAAAGGGGAATGAACAATCGCTTTGGTATTCTGGGAAGGCGTATTCTATGGTCTTCATCAACAAGGACTGCAGTCCTGTTTAGAGGAAGTGCTCATGGGAAGAAAGTCATTTATAGGGCTACTCTCTATGGTTACTGTTGTGCTTACTCAAGCATTCTGGGAATGTAGTTTTTCAATATATGTTAAAAACTTTCTTATTGGCTGCTGTTAATTTGCAGTAATGAAAGAGAAAGCATAATCCTCGCCTCAGTGTCCTTAATAGAATTGAAAATTCTTGGTGTGAATGCTAGCAAATTTTTTATTCACTTCAGTCAAGAGAATTAGTAACACGCCCTTTGCAGCTTTGAAATGGCGAAGGAGCACCTCAAAGTTTTGTGGTGTGTAGAAGAAGTAGCTTATCCATAAGGGAAAATATTTTCTACAAAAAAAAATGTGCCTCACAAAGGCACCAGCTTTGCATGATGCCCAAGTGTATACAATGATTCCAAATCCACACTGGGGTCTTTTCCTTGTTATAACTGGAAATCAGCGAATGCCAGTTTTCCTATCCTAACAATAGGAAAATGTGACTCCCGAAAATGCGTGAACATTCCAGTATGTGAGTTCATATGCATAGTGTGATATGCATGCAGATTTTTGGCTTAGCAAATGTATATATGTAGGCTGTGAGTATTTACTGTGCAGATTCAGAGCAGTCTTAAAGACAGACCAAGGGGGTACTCGCATCTGCACGTTTACATCATGGTTCCTCGGGAATTCATATTTTTACGCACAATGGCTTCCTCGTGCGTACACGGTACGTTTTTAATTTTAACTATGTGTACCAGGCTCTGAGTGATTCCAACCGATCTCCATGCCTTTCCGGAAAAAATGCACTGGCACTTTTAGACTACCAGCTGCGCAGTGATGCTCGGTACATAGTTACATCACGGTCTCTCACAACACCTCATAACATGTCAGGGCCAACAGTGATAATAAATAACAGTAATAATAAATAACAAGCAGAGTTTACTGGGAGATGCACCAGACGAAAGAATTCTGGGCTTTGATGTCGGATATACTTTCCTACACCCTCGCTGGCCTTTAGAAGTCTGCTGGCTCTTTCCTTCGCAGAACTGGTCACCAAAGACCCGCGCGTTTCCGATGGGATCGATAGAACAGCAGAAGAACGTGCAAAGGAAAATGGATGCCTCTGTTCCACTCTCTGGTGGGCGACGCTGAGCTCCCATACGTGATGCCTGGAAGGCCTCTGACGCTCACGTGGAATCTCTTTTCCCCAGTAGCGTAACCCCTTGACGTTTCCCTACGCACAGTGTATACGCACTTCCTGTGCCAAAGCACGCATTGCTGTCAATAAATAATCGAGACTAACTCCTAGAAAGCAATGGGTTTTGTATTTCTCGTTGAAAGTAAGAAATAAGATTTTCACATTTCATTTTATAAGCTGCTTTACATAATCATCTCTCCAGTTCCACTTTCCTTGCATGGCTTTAACACCCTCCAGCAACTCAGACAAATGTTTAAAACCGAATCCATTTATTTCGTAGGAAATTGTGTCGGGTAAATGAAGCAGCGCTTACCATTTTCGCACCTTCCTGTAACTGTGATGTGCGCTGCGACTTCCAGGAATAAAAATCGTATTAAAGGGTTCCTGGAACGCGCCTTCTCACTCTCTACTTCAAATCATTTGCTGAGGGGAGTTTTTGAGATATTGCTTTCTTGCCTTCTGGTCTGGATAGTGCAGATGTGTGAAAGAGGCCTTTAAAAATTCAGGACAAACAAGTTCAGACTTTAATAATATTAACTGCTAAATGCGTTCTGTTAATTTCTGGGCCCAGTGGGCAACATGTTAGACCGTTTAGAGGGCACTTAATACGAGTCATGCGTTGCTTCGACAACATTGGCCACATTTCGGTTTCTGGTTCTTTACTAACCATAACATATCCAGCCGTTATGCTAAAGCTGCACAGTTTACATATCACTGTCTCATTCGCCAAGTGACTATTCTGGTCAGTAGGCCGCGTCCACTATTCTGGTCAGTAGGCCGCGTCCATCAAGCGGAGCTGGCTGGTCCTCAAGGCCATTGACAGCCAGGGAAACCTTTGCTTATTTTTCGGAAATGCTTGCATGTAGCCCACTCTGTGTGCGTAATCAGTAAGTGCATGGCAATTTCAATTATTCCTATGACTTGGGCTACATAAAGTGCAACGAAGAACTGTAAAAACAACACAGGTGAACGCTGCTATTATCACATCTCTCCCATCCCCGTGTTTTAGCACTTGCACTCATAGAAAGATGAGGGCAAATTGCATACATAGGGCCCGATGTAGGTAAAAGGGAATTTCCGATTCCAAAATACCGAGGCGGGCCGAATCGGTATTCTGAAATCGGAAAACGAGATGTAGGAAACAAACAGCGAAATAATAGGGAATCGGTCGGCATCGGTAATGTGAATCGGTACGTACCGAATCTGCATGGACCGAATCGGAAAGTACCGAATCGCCTACCACCGAATCGGAACTAGCCGAATCGGCTACCACCGAATCGGAATTAGCCGAGTCGGAAAAATCAGATTCGGCAATTACCGAATCGGAGGTATGAAAACACACCCATGGCCAAAAAGCCCATAGGAATGCATTGAAGAAACCGAATCGGCTATCTCCGAATCGGATGATACCGATTCGGATTTCACCGAATCGGTAATATCCGATTCGGAGATAGCCGATTCGGTAAAAGCCGCTTCAGCCAATGAGGTGGCTCCCCCTCCCCCTCCCAAACAGGGAGTGGCAACCCTGGCAGGTGCAGCCAATTAAGAACTTTCTGGAGAGCCAGCCTGAGCTGAGCAGTCACAGTTAGCAGCAGTGGGAGTAGGAGGTAGTGAACTGTTCAGAGCAAGATGGCAAACCAGAGTGAGAGCCAGAAGTCCAGCCAGAAGAGGAAGCCTAAGTTCAGCAGCACCGAGCTGCAGGTGTTGGTTGAGGAGGTGGTGAGGGTGCACCGGCAGCTATTCGGAAAGCTGTCCCTCAATGTGCCAGAAAGCACCAAGAGGAGGCTCTGGAGCGAAATCGGCCAGAAGGTCAACGCTGTGGGTGTCACCCCCAGGTCCCTGGATGAGCTGAAGAAGCGCTTCTACGACATCCGCAGCCTGACCAAACGGAAGATGGCAGAGATCCAGAAGCAGGCTGGAGTCACTGGTGGTGGCAGGAACCCGGCGCCACCCCTCACCGAGCTGGAGGAACTGGTCTCCAGCACCATTGAGAGGGAGAGCGTGACCGGAATTGGGACCCTGGACAGCTCAGCCAGAGCTACAGCTACAGGTAAGAGGCATGCGCATCAGGACACACCCTACCAGACACCTCCCCATTAGACACAATGCATAGCCAAACCCCAGCACAGTACTGTAACCAACATACAAGAGACAAGCATCATGGTACATCCAGTCAGCAGTAGGTATCAAAATATGGCAGTGCAGAATCACAAGACATGAAACAGTGGAACACATTCTACGGAGATGCTAGGACATGTGGAATGCTTTAATTGTACTGACTGTAATACATCGGCACTCTATTTACAAATGCTTCTTTGTACCTAGGGGCACCATCAGGCGGACAAACACTGCCAAAGGAGGCAGCAGCACCATCTACCACTGCACTCGCAGGGCCGAGCACGAGTCAGGCTGCCGAGGAGGAGGAGGAAAACACCATAGGGCTGGATATTGAGGGAGACCTGGAAATTGACTTTGATGCACTTCACTCCCCACAAATGCAAAACACACCCTCCTTGCAGTTCTCCCCAGAGAACTCCCCGACAAGGGAGCTCTTTCCACCTACACCAGCTCCTGCCACTGTGGCTCCAGTACACCCTGTCCTGGGAGCAGGGGCTCAGGCCCCGGCCAGCACCACACCCCCACCAGTGGCACCCCAGCCCACGCAGCAGGCGGGCAGCAGCAGTACCCGGCGCCGTGCCATTCCCACCACTGCAGACCCAGCACGGGAGGCCAGTGTGTTCCGGGGCCTCGAAGGCAATATGGTGAAGATCCAAAGGCAGCAGGCGAAATCCATCATGGCATGCCAACGCCAGCTCCTGCAGCACAACCTGCAGATGGGGGAAATGGTGAAAGGATTTCAGGCCTTTGTGGATTCCAACAAGGAGGCAGTAGCAGGTTTAGCCAGGCTAACCACTGCCATCACACAGTTATGTGGCAGAATGGAGGAGCAAGAGGTGGTGCGCAGGCGGGATGCCCGGGTGCAGAACCGCTCCTTGAGCCGCCTTGCTGCAGCAACGGCACAACTCTGTCAGCGCGGTGCCAACATGGAGTCTAGTCTAGCACAAAATACCGCAGAGTTGACAAGGGGAATGGCCCGCATCACGACAGCAATGGAGGCCTTGATCATCTCTAACACTGCCGCAAATCCTGCCCTGGACCTGGGGGATGCTGGGGACAGCAGCAGCCGCAGCAGCCCGGCCAGCGCTGCGTCAGAGCCACGCAGGAGCACCAGGCGCTCCGCAGATGCCGCTGGTCATTCTGAAGGGGGTGAGGGACACCACAGTGGGGCTGCAAAGCGCTCAAAGAAATAGCCTAGCAAGGGCGGGTGAGGCAACCTGGACCCTAGACTTTTGTTTTCATTGACATTACACCTTTTTTTTGTTGCACATCAGTGCAGTAACTGTGTAGCAACAGTATTAAAAATTGCTTATTCAACACAACCATTCACCTGTCTGTGCATTTGTACTCACTCAGAAATAGTTTGCTGTTATCTCCTCACGTCTATATCTGCCATCACTTGGCGTACACACCCCAGCTGGCTGTGTTAGTGGCACAGCTTCGTCGTCATCATGGTCCTCGTAGTCACTCAACTCCACCTCAGTGCCCTTCTTCACCGCAAGGTTGTGTAACATTGCACAGACAGCTATGATTTTGCAACAGGTGATGGGGGTGTACTGCCTTGCACCTCCACTCTTGTGCAGGCATCTAAACCTGCTTTTCCAGATGCCGAATGTCCTTTCCACAACATTCCTGGTGCTTTTGTGGGCACGGTTATACCTCCTTTGGCTGGGTGTAGAGGGGTTGAGGTAGGGGGTGAGAATGAAAGAGCGGAGGGCATATGCACTGTCGCCTAGAAGGAAAAGGGGTAAAATTACTTACATGCATACATGTATTTCACTTTGCTGTTTTTGGTTATGGGGGGCTGATGATGTGTCTCACCTAGGAGGTATCCTTCTCCAAATTCCCCAGCCATCAGCCGTGCATAGATGCCGCTCTGTTGGAAAATGTAGGAGTCGTGGGTACTACCCGGAAATTTTGCTACCAGGTCTGTGATGGTGCATTTCGCATTGCAGATCACCTGTACGTTGATGGTGTGAGTGGACTTCCGATTGCGGTAGATGTATTCTGTGTCAGATGGTGGGCAAATCGGAATGTGTGTGCCGTCTATGCAGCCAATGATGTGGGGGAATCTTGCCATCTGGTAGAAGTCTGCTTTGGTCTTTACCAGTTCTGCCTGGGTTGCAGGGAAGGAAATGTAGTGGGCCATCCTCTGGATCATGGCATCAAGGAACTTGTGGAAGAACCTTGACAGGCTGCTCTGGGTCACCCCTCCTGCCACAGCGACTACATTTTGATAGCTGCCAGACGCCAGCAGGTGTAGGCAGCATAGCACCTGCACCTGCACAGGGATTGCGTGTGCCCTTGGGGTGGGGTGCTGCAACAGGGGTTGGAGGTCCCTAATGAGGTCTGTGATGGTCTCTGAGTCCAGCCTGTACCGCTGTAGGATCTCTGCATCTGTCAGCATGACCAGGGTGATACGCTGTCTGTATACCTGCTCCTCTCTTTGCCATTCCCTCTCTCCTTGCTGCTGTAGCCGTAGCCGCCTCGCTATGACATAAAAAGCTGCCATCCTGCAAGTTGCAATGCATTTTGGGGCTGTTTTTATGGGTTGGAGTTGGTTACCACCTGATCGTAATCCATGGTAATTGCCGAGTGGATTCTACCGATTTTGAGCCAAATTCAGTGTTTCTGTGCCTCCCTACATCTCCCCATCTGTCCGAAGCGGGGATTTTCCCGATCGGTGATTCTACCGAATTGGTAGGTTCTCCGATTTGCCTTCTGTCCGATTCGGTGTCTCTACCGAATCGGTACATGGACCGAATCGGCTTATGTCCGAATCGGTGTCAATATCGATTCGCTACATGCACCGAATCGGCTTATGTCCGATTCGGTGTCACTACCGAATCGGTACATGCACCGAATCGGCTTATGTCCGATTCGGTGTCACTACCGAATCGGTACATGCACCGAATCGGCTTATGTCCGATTCGGTGTCACTACCGATTCGGTACATGCACCGATTCGGTGTTTGCATCCGATTCGGTGTGTTACCGAATCGTACTGTATCCGATTTTCGGTATGTACGTATCGGATTCTTTTACATTCGGTAATCATTCCGATTCGGTTTTCGCTCCGATTTATACTTTTTTTTTAAGCCCTACATCTCGATGCCAGTATACCCATCGGTAAGGGCCCTAAATCGGTATTTTCGGCCGTTACATGGACCGAATCGGCTTATGTCCGAATCGGTGTCAATATCGATTCGGTACATGCACCGAATCGGCTTATGTCCGATTCGGTGTCACTACCGAATCGGTACATGCACCGAATCGGCTTATGTCCGATTCGGTGTCACTACCGATTCGGTACATGCACCGATTCGGTGTTTGCATCCGATTCGGTGTGTTACCGAATCGTACTGTATCCGATTTTCGGTATGTACGTATCGGATTCTTTTACATTCGGTAATCATTCCGATTCGGTTTTCGCTCCGATTTGTACTTTTTTTTAAGCCCTACATCTCGATGCCAGTATACCGATCGGTAAGGGCCCTAAATCGGTATTTTCGGCCGTTACCGATCGGTAACGGCCTACCTACATCGGGCCCATAGTCCTGTGACTGTACAAACAAGTTCAGAGACATTATGTTTAGAATTAATCAAGCAGTAAGCCACAGGAAGGTCCATAGGGCACAGCACATCAGACCCCATCCTGTCTTCCTCACTTCCCTTCAGGCCTCTAACTTAAACGCAAACATCATCAATCCAGCAATCATACTCTAAATCAGTCAAGTCACCACCAATCACCTGGGGAAAAACTTCCAGCCCCTTGGTTTTTTCTCCTCACCTTCCCACTCATAGTCTGGAAAAAGCCCTACAAGAAGGGGCGCCAGAGGATTCCGTAGTATGGCAGGATCTCCTACTGAGCCCTTTTGAGGAGCCCCATGATGGCACAACTGCTCAGCATAACACCACAGGGTCGAAACATGATTACAGCTACGCTCTGCTTTCTCTCATTAAACTTCCCCAGGGTAATCAAGCCACCCAGATCGAAAAAAGCCCACAGGCCTGGTCCATCAAGGCACGGCAAACAGAGCATAACATCGGCTCGTGTGGCCAAAAGAGACATTGCGACCAACTGGCTGAAATCGCCCCACCAGGACGCGCTGGCGCAGAGGGGTGTATTGGTGTGCCGCCCAGGATCGGCCCCTGTACGAGGCAAGGGGTTGCCCGAAGAAAGTTCGCAGAATGTGGGGCAAATGGGTTGGGGTGGTGGAAGACTGATACTCCCAGAGCGTGCCCGAGGACGGGAATGGGTTCGACTCTCTTTGTTTTTGCTCTTGCTATGTCTATTGATCTACATAAGATGGTGTAAGGTCTGCTCATATTTGCCTTGCACGTTTAAATGTGTGTACAGCTGGTATTGTTATTTTTGTTGGTTTCTCATTAAATCAAAACATCGATTTGCCTTATACTCAACCTAGTGGCACAAAGGCTCCAATTTCTGCCTTTAATCTTGACAAAGAAAAAACACATCTTCCTCAAATCCAATATGGGCATCCCTACTGCAAACAATGGAGGTGATTTCTTCATCCATATCATTTCATTCGGAAAAATAGCAGGCCCTAAACGGCCTGATTTGGACAGTTTAAGAAGGTACGGCCACATCTTACCACTCGTGTCAATGTACAACAACCATTGACCTCCTCAAAAGATTACCAACCATCCTTTCGAACATTTTAGCAGGTCAAAATCTCCAAAGTCTTGCATTCAGCCAGTATAGTACAAATCATTCTTCATTCATTGTCAGCTATCCCCTCCCACAACTCAGTTAAGTGGGATTTGGACAACCAACAGCCATCAAGTATGCAGGGCGACATTTAGCTGCCATCACTTACCAAGCTCTGCCCAAGGACGTCCTGGCTAGTTCTGAGGAAGTAAAGCCACCCATTAATGAAATACACATAGCAGAAATATTAACAAACCAGCACTCTAAGGAGGTCTCCTTACTTTCTGATCACTCCAAATTGATGCAGGACCCATCACCACAAAACCAAAGAACCACCTTGACAAAAAGAGAGCTTAAACGCCTTAGAAAAGCCAGGAATAACGAGCTGAAAATGACAGCGACTCAAAGTTACCTCCATCTTAGTCAGTCCAATGAGGAATCTGGAAATCTGCAGACTACAATTGAGACCCAGCACCACCAAGGGACAGTCCCTTATTCTCTATTTCTACAAAAGGAGGGGATCCAAAAAAACACACAGCTAGCAGTTCCTAGTCGTTTGGGCTAGATCGTGATGGGCACTGCAACTCAAGAGCAATACATCTCAGTAGTGACGTCAGACAAAGCAGGCACTGTGGTCAAGGACACGAAAACACCATACATTTGGGAAATGGCCCCCTCACCATCTCAACAGGCGCGCCCTGCCCACCAGTGATCGAGCAGTTGCACCTGTGTATTCAACCGTCACAAGGTCACATAGCCTCAGCAAAATCCAGTCATCACCATCTGTTACACCAAGAAGCCATCTCCTGGTTATCCTCTCACCAGGTGCAGAGGGCATTGCTACAATTCCAAGAAAATACTGCTGTTACAGACTTAGTAAAGTTTGAACTGGTTCCACGTTACAAGTTTAGAGGACCTCACAATGTAATAAATAAGAGTGCCATTTTAAAATTATTAAGCACTCTTCATAACATCAAACACCTACAAACACATCATATAGAAGGAGTTGAATTAAAGCCCAACCCGTCTATGTTTATGTTTATGTTTATTAAAACTTTTGTAGCGCGCTCTGTTACCACGGGGTATCCTGGCGCGGTGAGTGGATTTTGAGAACAGAAGTACTGAAAACAGAGTCTGGAAGAACTACTAGTACGGGACATTGAACAAGTGGGTCTTGAGATCTTTTTTGAACAAAGCAATGGTTGGCGAAGCTCTGAGGGAAAGGGGGAGAGCATTCCAGGCAGAGGCTGCTTTAACTGAAATGGATTGGCCTCCTATGCGTGCGTATTTGAATTTGGGGGTGATTAAAAAACAGAGGTTGGCCGATCGAAGGGCACGGTTGGGAGTGTAAAATGAAAACCTTTTCTGCAGGTATGTTGGTCCCTGGCCATGGACTGCTCTGAATGCCAACACAAGAATTTTAAACAAAATTCGATGAGGTACTGGAAGCCAGTGCAAACTGCGTTTCAAGGCTATTCAAGGCAGCGACATAACGCTAGTGACTTGGGTCATTCCAACGATAGCCAACTAAGTATGGCAAAACAGGGAGAGTTTCTCCAAATGAGGCATTGTAATAAGAAGGCCTAAGTCAGAGTCTTATCCGAGCCCCCTTCTCCACCACAGAGATCATCATCAAAGAGGCCGACACCAGTAAGTGGTATATCAAGGGGAGCAATAGGCCATACAGATCAACAAATACACATACTGCAAAACTTAAGCATTCAGCAAATCAACACTCCAGGAACACCAACTTACATGAGACACATTTCTTTGCATCCACAACAGGGCCTTTCCCCGGTACCAAGTGAAAGGAATGAAGTAAAAATTAGAGGGCCCCAGACATGATGACTATCCTTAAAATTATGTTCCTTGAACATGAATGATCTCAGCAGTAAGGTGGGTGAGAACGACTTTATAGCTTATCCGTGAAATTTTGACATCCTGCATGATTCCTGGGTGTAAATGACACCTATCACCAGATTTAAAGAATTCCATCCTAAAGCAACTAAACTAAATCAGACAGGAAGTGCCACAGGTGGTCTCTCTATATATATTGGAACTCACCTCCAGGGGTCCCCAGAAAACATCGACCTGGGATTAACCTGGGGCACAATGTATCAAACTCTCAGCACCTCATATATCACACATAGACTTCAGCCTCTTGATCTGTAACCTATATATCTATCCTGGTCGCAAGAGTAAAGCTGGAAAAATAGAGTCCGTGATTGTGTTACTCAAATCTCTTCAATTTACTTTCCCGCAAGCATGTCTGGTACTGTCAGGAATTTTAACATGAACTTACTGCAAAACAGTCCTCTATTATCGCAAGTGAAGGAAGTGGCCTGATTAGGGTCACCCGGGTCACTAATGACCACCTCTCAGCCTTCCAGCCCAAATGAAGAGTCGATTAGACAGTAGAGAACACAAACCAATATTTGTTTATTCAGGTACACTCAGAGTGGAGCCCAGTCTGCCCAGTCGCTGCAGAGGGTCTGACATCAGCAAGCATAGAGATACATTATGTACATTTCAGCACCAATGAAGGCACGCCCACAATGGAATTTTCCAAGCAGATGCAGCTAAACAATGAAGTACAGAGAATACGTTTAGATTCTGAGGCCGAGCACGCACATCTACTACTCAAGGTCGCTCTGCTCGCAACTAGACAAGTGGGAGAAGGCCTCTATCTAGTGGGAAAGGTATGGGCTAATAAGGACAGGTGCGCTAATAGGTATGCGCTAATAAGGATTAGTGAAGTGAATCCCAACCTCGGGAAAATGAAACCCAACTGAGGCCTATTCTCAGAATTGATGAATGATTAGTTTCGATTATAACTCAAAATGGTGCCCACATAGAAATGGCGCAGCAAACGCTAACCTACGTAGAACAATGCACAACCATGAATTTTTCTATTCTAACCCAAGAGTGTCAAACACACTCAAGATAAACACTGCCAGCAGTAATTTGAACCTACAAAAGACCTGGCCAACATGGAAAATCATGCTTTACGGCTCTGGAGAACATTGGTCTTTACATATTAAATGGCAGCCTTCCCCAGGACCAGCCAGGAACTTTCAGCAGGCTATCACATAAAACCAACTCAATCCTGGAATGTGATTTGGCAGATGCAAAATTGTTTTCAAGGATCACCTATTATGGCATAACAGCCAAAGCAGAGAGCAATCACTTCCCTCAGCATGTGGAGCTACTGACATGCTCTCCAAGAGACCCTCTGGTGACCGGCCTACTAACCTCACCCAGGGCATTTAACTTAAATCGTCTTACATTGGTTCAGCCAGTGGTGGAGGCAATTATGGAGTTTGAAGAATGCATACACCCTTAGTACAATTACCTACACAGCCACATGTGCTGGTTGAATCCTTGGAGACTCTGGTCATGGCTCTCATCTCTAACTTTTCATCAAATCGCACTCCAAGCATCAATAATACTCAGATGGGGGAAACACGGTTTACCACAACATTTCTTTTGAAAAAAGAGAGCTCAATTGGGAGACCCGAAGACTTTTAAACTCAGACCCCCAGCTCAGTCAAGACACAAGGAAGACATTGGCATCCCTGAGGTTAGCATATAGAAAAGCCATCTGGTCAGTTAAAACATCTCACCAGGCAAAATTATGGTTAAACCTCCTTCACACAAGCAAACTGAAGAACAGTAAACCATTTTAGGATGAAAGTAACAAACTTGCTAATGGAAGTTATCCCCACCATAATGCTAGTATTCCAGAGGCAGACTGGATAGCACAAATCACAACTGCATACTTCTTGGTGCTCCCTAACCTTGCCACGAGGAATGTTCTAGAAAGGCCAAGGTCCTATGTCCAAAATGCTCCTACAGACGCACTACCAGTAAATCACTTTGTTGCCTTATGACTGAATGAGTCGCAGGTCCAGTGCACTCTTAAGCAACTTCGATCCAAAGGGAACGCCAGGCCAGAATGGACTTTCAAACACTTTGTTAAAGCATGACCAACAATTCTGGGCTGTGTACCTTGCTCCATTGTTCAATCATACCTTTCTTACCAACTCCATTCCAGCATCCTGGTGAGGCAGCATCCTGCACCCCATTTTCAAATCAGGTTTGCAGACTGACCAAGCAAATTACAGATTGATCGCCCTAATTGATGTTAAAGCTAAGATCTTTGCCTCCAGTCTCTTTGTTGACCTGGAAGCCTGGTTTTCTTCTGCGAACATCTTCCCAAAAACAGAGAACAGTTTTAGGGCAGGCAAGAATACAACAACCAACCTTCTTTCAGTCAGCCTCCTCGCCAAAAAGGCCACGGTCAGACGCTCAAAACTCTACGCCCACTTCATGGATCTAAAGGCAGCATTTGATGGGGTACCAAGGGATCATCTATGGGCCAAAATGGCCAGCTGGGGAGCACCACCAAAATCGCTGGAGGCTGTGATCAATCTGTACTTAGATAACTGGGTCTAAGTCAAAATTGGTAATGGCCACAGAACCACCCGCTAGATTACCACCCCTACTGGTCTGAAACAGAGGTATGTCAGAGCGCCCTGCTTATATAATATTTATATGGTGGATCTTGATAGGCAACTATTGGAAGTGTCATGTGACCCTCCCAACTTAGCGGCTGAACCATTTAAGTGTCTCTAGTATGCAGATGACATTGTCTTATTAAGCCAAACCCTCGATCGGCCTTCAGCGTTACATCACTACCCCGGCACAGTGCACCCTAACTTTGGGGCTTGAACTAAATCATAACAAAACGAAAGTCGTATGTTTTTCAGCCAACCGTAGGAGCAGCCATCCTAGTTTCAAGTTGGAAGCTGCCGGAAAACCCTTAGAACTAAATAAAACATACAAATACTTAGGCCTCCTAATGGATGCCAGGTTATCATTCAGGGAGCATCTAAACCAGAGAAAAGCCCTTGCTACCAAAATATGGTTTGCGTTTAATTTGCTCCAGAAAGAGACCGGCAGCACATCACAGCACCATCTGCTACAAGCTATAAGGGCACATTTTCTCCCATCACTTACAAATTGTTCCAAATTGGTAAAGGGAAGCAACACAACTACATTAAATCAGCTACAAGTAATTCTTTTCAAACACATCTTCTGGCTCCTGGAACACATATCTCAATCACAGGTGAGACTGGAGTTTGCCGTGTTCCGCCAAATCCCGGTAAGGATGGGCACCTTTATTAAACTGTGTTGAAAGCTTAGAGCAGCCCCACAAGCTTCACTTGGCACCTTGTGTTGACTAGAAATGAGGAGGCAACCCAATCTAAAAAATTCTTGGCCAACGGTCTTCCAGCATGCTTTAAGTAACTTAAATCTAGAAAATGCCTGGAAATCAAATCTGGACTTTACTGCCTTCAAAACGGTCATCAATAAGGCTGCAAAACTACAATCTTGGACCATTGTAAGGCAGAGTTCGCCCAGAACAAGCATGCATGGACAGTTCTGCACTACCCTCTAATTCTATCAGGAGGAGACAGTGTTGGTCGATGAGGAGGTTACCTCGCTTCTAGAGAAAGGGGCCATATGTGCTACCTGTCCCCAGTCCAACGAGTTTGCCAGCATCCTTTTTCTGGTCAGCAAGCTGATGGTACACTTGCAGGAATTCAACAAGTGGCTGGGAGAACCACCACTTCAAGATGGATGGCATCCAACTTCTTCGGAATGTACTTCTGCCTTCCAACTGGATGGTCTAAAAGATGCCTATTTGGCTAATCCGATCTTTCCCCTTCACAGTCGGTTTCTACAATTCATTAACCCTGGGCGTAGTACTTCGCTACGCTCACGGAGTGGGCGTAGTGTTGCCTACTTCGCCATTTGCGAAGTAGGCGTAGCAGGCAACACTACGCCCACTCCGTGGGCATAGCGAAGTTGCCCGCCTCCCTCCCGCTCTCCCTAAATACTTAAATAATGTTTTTTAAAAGAATAAACACCACTTACCTTGTCGGCTGCATCTCCGGGGCTCCCTCTGGTAACCGCGCCGCCATGTTGGATACTAATGCGCATGCGCGGCCGCCCGCGCATGCGCATTTCTCGTGAGTTTATTCTTTTAAAAAACATTATTTAAGTATTTAGGGAGGGCGGGAGGGAGGCGGGTAGTATTTAGCGAGGGCGGGAGGGAGGCGGATGGCGCGTAGTGGGGCTACGCGAAGTGCGTAGGTGGACGTAGTTTCTGGTCCACTTCGCGTAGCTTCGCGTAGCCCCACTACGCCTACTACGCCCAGGGTTACAATTCATCTGATGGCAGCAGACTTTTCATTTCACAACTCTGCCATGTGGGCTCTCCTCTGCCCCCTGGTGCTTCACGAAGGTGCTCAAACTGGTCATGGGCACTTGCAGGCACAGGGGACCCGCCTCATAGTCAATCTAGACGATATGCTCCTCCTGGCCCAGGACCCCTGACAACTGTCGATTTGGTTGCAGATGGCAGTCAACCTATTAGAAAGTCTGGGGTTTGATATAAGGGAGAAGAAATCTCTCCTTATTCTAACACAGAAAGTGTACTTTCTTGGGTTTGTCATAGATTCTACAAAGGCTACTTTAAGTCTTCTTTCCCGGAAGATGGCCAAGATTCACCATGAGCTCAGGAGAGCCTTGTCTTGACATTGGATGATGCTGAGACAGATTGCGCATCTGTTAGGGCTGTTATTGGCTTCCATCAAGCTATATTTCTGGGCCCCCTTCATTATCGATCCCTTCAGATAATGAAAGCCCCACACTTGAGAAGGGGCCTCTCCTACTCCCAAGCGGTGGTTTTATGTGAAGAAAAAAGGGAAGAGACCCGGTGGGTCTCTCACATGGAGGCGTGGAATGGGAGAGCGATTTTCGGCTCAGATCCAAACCTTGTTATAGAGTCCAATGCCAGCAGGTCCAGCTAGGGCGTGTCGAGAATTTTCCCAGGGGGGCCCATGGTCTCCTCAGGAGCAGAAATTGCTCATCAATTGTTTACAGCTTCTGGTGGGCTCTTTCGCAGTTCGCTGCTGGACGTGAGACAGGGCTCAATCCTGCGTGTTACTAAAAATGAACAATATTTCCGCTTTCTGTTATATCAACCACCTAGGGGGCACCCAATTTAAGATGCTCTCGGATCTAGCAACCGGCTTCTGACAGTTCTGCCTCAAGCATCAGATATCGGCCTCGACGGAGTATCTTTCAGGACGAGGCAACCAGATGGCGGATTGGCAGTCTCTCCATTTCCAGGACTCTATCTAGTCTGTCGAAACTCAAGCCAGGTGGGGCCCTTTCTCTGTGGACCTGTTTGCCTCCAAGCTGGACCATCAACTTCCTATACTATTCAGCTGGAGACCAGATCCATTAGCATCGCTCACTGATGCATTTCTGCCGGACTGGGGTCTGGAGAAGGGTTATGCATATTCTGTTTGCGATGATCACAAGGGCATCAGCCCAGACTAGACGGCAGAAGGCGGACGTGGCCTTGATCACCCAGATTTGCAAATCTCAAGTGCGGTATCTGGTTCTTATTGAACTTTCTTGGGATTCTCCAACCCGTCTCCTCCTGATTCTGACTGTTATTCTCAGTCCAGACCGGATCCCGTATTCTTTGATCCTGGAAGGGTCCTTTCACCTGATGGCTTGGCAGATTACAAGAGTCTATGGTCATTCCCAGGACTTTCGGAGAAAACTGAGGGCCTCCCGGCGAAGGCCTGGTCAGATAGCATTGTTAAGCGCTATAAGTCTGCATGGACGAGATGGTCCCATTGGTGTGTATGAAGGGGTTGTGATATTGTGGGTGCCAACATAGTTCAGATCCTTAATTGTTTGGCCTGTTTAAAGCAACAGGGGAGAGGAGTTGGCCTAATGGCTAGGGCGCTTGACCTCGGACCCGGGGATCTGGGTTTGAGTCTCGGTAACTACGCCAAAACCTCCTGTGATTCTGGCCAAATCACTTAATCTCCCCGTGAAAGTGTGTCCTCATGTAACGTAACTGGAAAATATGTAAAGCGCTCTGATACCTGATTCGGTTCGGGTCTAGTTCGCGCTATATAAAACTCTGAAAAAAAGCCAGGGGCTGGCCTATTGTTCTATCAACACCTGTCATTTCGGCCATCTCGGCGGGCCTTGTGCGTGTGGAGGGATCCCTGGCGTGGTGACACCCTTTTGTGTGCAGATTGCTCCTGGGTATTCACCTGTCATTGCCACCAGAGCAACAATATTCCGCACTATGGGACGTCAACACATTTTTCAAAGTTTTCTTGTTCTGGCAATCTATCAGGTTGTTATCTCGGAGAGAGCTGTCTGCCAAGTTAGCTATGTTACTTTGCTTGCTATCATGCAGGAGGTTTTCCGACGTGTGGACCCTTTGACATTACTGGCAGCTTTTCTCCAGACGGAGTGTTATTCACGGTCAGCCGACGTACTAAATCCAATTCTAGAGAGATTGATTAACCAACCTTTCTGGATTCTCCAAAGCTGTGTGTGGTCCAGTGCTTGAAGGCTTATGAGGCGATGTCAGCGGTATTTCACCGCCTAGGGGAGCCCAAATGTTAATCGCCCTCCAGAAACCACACAAAGCGGACTTTTCTCCAAAGATAGACTGCTGGATATGGTGCGTTATGCAGGAGGCTGGGATACACTTGAAGATCTTTGGACGCATTCTACTTGTCAAGCTATGGCTTAAAGGCGTTCTGCCTAGGTGCACAGGTGGAGGATATAATGAATGCGGCAGACTGGTTCTCAGACTCTATGTTTAAAAGTTTATCTTTTAAACCCGTGCTGGAAATGGCACAACTGGTGGTAAGTAAGCTTTGAACTAGCTTAATCATTGCCTCTGGTCTGAAATAGAATGCAAAAGTTTCTAGCTACTATAACAGAAATGTTATCTTCTAATAAGAACTCGGCTCTTGTCGGGGCTTCACCGTCTCTCTGGGAGACCCCTCCTTTGACCAACAATTATCACTCCTGTCCAATACATTTCAATACAACATAAAGTTCAAGCAAGGCTAGAATTTTTGTGCCAGGTGAGAGATCCTTCAATGAAAGTTTAAAAGGTAGTGAGGTGGTGATATGGATATGGCTTTTGGGTTATCCTGGTGCAAGCAGATTCACACAAGTGGTGGTTATCCTGTCTGTTGAGACATGTTTATGTTACGTTTATGTGAGCTATGAAGTCTGCATTTATGTTGCCTTGTGGCAATGGTCATATCATGGGTGCTATATATGTGGCAAGTAAATAGCTTATTTTCTAATGTGTGCATGATGGGGCAGTGTGATGAAGCACACTTGCACATTGTTGCACAAGAAAGCGAAAGCTTTAGGGCCGGCCATTTTGCAAGCACCTCGCATGCTGAAGCATTCTAACAAAGAAAGTGAATTGATGGGTTTTTCCAGTTTAGGTGACCATTTGTAGGAAATATATATGATGGGACTCATCTGAATTCAAGTCAGTGTAGGAAATCTGAATAGAAATAAGGGCACAGGCTGTACTAAACACACAATACCGCCAGGATCCTTGACCGATGACTCCGCCACTGATATTTCACAAGGATGCCATCCAGAAATAAAAGCTGCTACAAAAGTGCTCCAATCCAATGCGCAAAAATGTATGCCCTATGCACAGCAAGATTCACATTATTCTGGAAATAGTGTCACAGCACGTTGCAGCATCCTCTTTGTAAGGATTAACACTTGTAGCATTGCACCTTAGTAATCCATTGCCAAACAGAAGCAAGAGCTAATACTTCTCTGGCAAAGGCTTCCACAGAAGCAAACCTGTTATTCCACAGCAAACAAAGAGAACTCAGTAAGAGGACCCAAGGATTTTTTTTTGCCTTGGCAAAAAACAGTGGGATTCCTGGGCTGCTGCTGCTTGGCTTCATCCAAAGCGGAAGTGCACTGAGCCAATGCACTCACTGTTCATGTGGTGACCGTTAAAATACAAAATAAAATCTAGACAGGTGAATTCTGTAGCTAAGTGATGAGAGGAGGGAAAACGCGAGTAACAACTACCAAATGTAGCTGGCTTGCGGAGGGGAGCAGTGTTTACTTATAGTGTTCGGGGAGAGGTGTTTTGGAAGAGTTTCTTCTATTTGTGTGTTCTAGCTCCTAAGGATGGTATTTTCTATGTATATCTGTGCTTACCATCTGGTAGAACCCTGGAGTATATTTAGAAGCCCCTGTCGCCACAGGAACAACACTTTCTCCACCATTCCTGTGGCAATAGGAGCTTTGTCCTTTCACGCTACACTTAGGGCATAATGATAAAGATGTAACGGAGCGTGGTTTTAACCTCCTTGGCTTAAAATTCCGCTCCGCCCCTTCTGAAACGCAGGGCTGCACCGTATTTACAACAATACGGTGCAGCCCTGCGTTTCCCCCGCGCTGGCGCTAATTTCAGCTGCGTAGCACCAACGCAGGCAGCCCTGCACCATAGTGCAAAGGTGCCTGCGTTGTGGGGGATGATTGTTTATGGGCAGGAAGGTGTTCCTTACAGCATATAAACAATCTTAAATGTCAATTTGTAACTTCTATGTGTGCTGCTTTGTGCAGCACACAAAGAAGTTGCAACTCATCATTTTTAAAATGAATATTTATGTGCAGGAATGGACATTTTCCTGAACATAAACACTCATGCTTGGCATTTTGCTGTTTCTATGTGTACTGCACAATGCAGCACACATAGAAACAACAAAAACGAGGAGAAATAAAGTATTTCTCCTTATTGCGCCCAGTTAAGACCAGGTTTTCTCTGGTGTTTATTTTGGTGCTGCCCCATATTTACGCCACTCTTGTAAATAGGGGGCAGTGTTAAAATCAATGGGTGTTGCAGTGGAACACCCACCGCACCACCCATTGCCCACCCCTTTCATGCTAAGTATAGCGTGAAAGGGTGCCTTATTTACAAGGCAGCATTAAGCCACATTAAGTGGCTTAACAGTGCCTTGTGAATAAGGCAAAGCCCGTATCGCCACCACAACGTAAAAAAAAAGTGACGTTCTGTTGGCAATAGGGGCTTGTAAATATGTCCTTTGGTGTGAAGGGGGTGGGCAATGGGTGTTGCAGTTGGCATTCCACCGCAATACCCATTGAATTTGATGCTGCCCCATATTTATAAGGGTGGCTTAAATATGGGGCACCGCCAAAATTAAGACCACAGAAACCCTGGTCTTAACATGACGAAACGAAGAGAAATGCTTTATTTCTCCTCGTTTTTGCTGTTTCTGTGTGTCCTGCACCGTGCAGCATACATAAAAACAGCAAAACACCATTGATTGTTTATGTGCAGAAAGATGTCCCTGCACATAAACAATCATTAAAAAAAATGATGAGTTGCAACTTCAATGTGTGCTGCAGAATGCAGCACACATAGAAGTTACAAATTGTCATTACTGATTGTTTATGTGTTGGAAGGGACACCTTCCTGTATATAAACAATCTTCCCTTGCATCGCAGACACCCTTGCACGCAGTGGCAGCTCCTCCGCTATGGTGGATGGGCGTCACCCCACTTTGAGCAGTGTAAAGGAAATATAAAATGATAATAACTTTTAGTTATTATCATTTTATGTTTCCTTCCTTGGGCAGTGCTTTGGCCTCTCGGATGATAGCAATGTGTAATTTTTCTATTTATATAACAAGACTAGTTGAGGTTAGAATTTCCCTTTGGGGTAGCCCAACTCGTATCTTTTTTTTTTGTAAAAACGATTTTTATTGGTAGTCAAGTTCAAAAAGTACACTACAAGGAGAAGCAATCATGGCATTAGCCGATAGGTCAGGATAACATTACAGTTCCAACAAGACACCTTTTATATAGAACAATCCCTCAGCTGAGCTGTCCCACCCTTTATCCCACCCTCGTAGTCAGTGTGCCATACTCCTCTCTCTCAATCAGTTAAGTGTTAGCCTATTCACTTCCTTGACAGGAACCGTAGTAAAAGGTAAGTAACGCTTATCGATGGGGAACCAGAACTCTCAGATCTGCTATCATTATTTGTAAGTAGTGTGTGTGCCTCGTTGGGTGTGAGGTGTCCCTTAACACATTGTCCCTATCCTGATGTTTCCCTCTCGTCCTCGCTCAAGTCGTCCTCTGGCCGCTGGAGCGCCACAACTAGGGCCTCCCACGCCCTAGCCACCTCTAATGCCCTGTCATTATCCAGGCTCCTGGCCTGTCGCAGCCGCAAGACACTCTCCGCCTTCGCCCAGCGCTCCAAAGTGGTCTTCCAACGCAAGTAGCTGGGTCCTTGGCTAGATTTCCAGTGCATGGTGATCTCTCGTTTGGCTAATATCAAACCCAAGTCATAAAATTTACTGGTAACTCGAGTACGGGGGGTGTGAGGGAACCACAATAATAGGCAGGTGCCCATTTCAGGATCGATCTGCCGGTCCGTGACAGCATTCAGGCAGGACATCACTGCCTCCCAGTAACCCGCCAGCGTACTGCATGTCCAAAACATGTGAGCGAAGTCCACGTCCGCTGTCTTACATCTTGGACAGAGCGATGATGCACCCTCGAAATATTGCGAGATTTTGATTGGTGTTAGGTATGCACGGTGTAGGGTGAAAAACTGGACCAATTGGAACCTGGCGTTCCTAGTGCCCTTCCATGCCCGTCGCACTAGCTGCGGCCATGTCGACTCTGGAATTGGCCGCCCAATGTCCCCTTCCCACTTGGTTCGCAGCTCATCTAGGGGTCGCAGGGTAGCAGTCGACAACCTCCGGTAAAGGCATGTGACAGCCTTGTAAGTGCCAGCAGCCATGACCACGTATTGACAGCACTCCGAGGTCGGTGGTTCGGCTAGCCCATTCTTCCAATGACGGCGAATACCAGCCACTAACGAGGCGTGCAGCAGATATCCACCCCTCGGTAGATCATAAGAGTCCCGCAACTCTTGAAACGTGAGCAGCGATCCATCCTTGTAGAGATCGCCGATCACCTGCAAGCCAAGCTCCTCCCAGATCGCCAGTGCTGACCAGTCGCCACCATGTGGAAAGGCCGTGCACATCCCTAGCGGGATTTCAGGGGCATAAGGGCGAGCGGCTCCGGAGCGCCTGTGGCACCGAAGCCAGCAACTGCAAATCGTGCGTTCCTCCAGTGTGAGCTGGGCGAGGTCCAATTTCTGGCCCAAGATTATAAAGGAGATGACGTGCCTCGGGAACAGTCTGCCCGCTACTCCCTCTGGGCCTCGGAATTCCAAAGCCACCACCTGGGTGAGCCACTGCAGTTGCGCCGCCAAGTAGTACCACTCAAAATCCGGGGCCGCAAGTCCCCCGTCCGCCCTGGGGCGCATCATCGTGGCCAGCGCAACTCGTCGTCTACCCGACCCCCAAATGAACCCAGAGGTCAGGGAGCGGAGTCTGTTAAAAACCGACGCAGGGATCCAGATCGGGCAGTGTGCGAAACAGATATAACAATCGGGGAAGTGCCACCATTTTCAACAATGCCACTCGTCCCGCGACTGAAAGCGGTAGTGTCCGCCAGAAACCCATGCAGCCCTGCAAACTCCGGATTGCTCTGTTGATGTTACCGTCCAAGAGGGCCAACGGCGAGTGGTAGATGTGCGTGCCCAGATAGGGGATGCAACGGTATTCCCATCGTAATTCGCCCTCCGGTTGGGAGTCATCGGCCCCTGGCGTCAACGGGAAGAGGCAAGACTTCCCCCAGTTGACTCTCAGCCCCGAGAGACGGCCAAAGTCCGACAGCAGTCGCTCGGCCCCACGCAGGGAATCGCTCGTGTCCGCCAAAAACAGCAAACAGTCATCCGCATAGAGAGAGATGTAGTGGGTGTCGGCTCTTAGAGGAAGGCCTGCATATGCTCGACCCATACGGGCGTGCGCAGCCAGTGGCTCAATAGCGAGCGCAAATAACAGGGGGGACAGAGAACACCCCTGCCGGGTCCCCCGACCTACCACGTAAGGGGCTGAGATGGTGGCCCCTGTTTTGACACGGGCCGTGGCCGCGGCATAGAGCAAGGCAGTCCATTTCACGAAGCGCTCGCCCAATCCGAAGGCCTCCAGTACACGGAGCAAGTATGGCCATTCGACACTATCAAATGCCTTCTCGATGTCAATCGAGAGGACAGCAGTACCCGGGTGAGTAGTGGCCTCGCCCCCCATGATCCGGATCAACCGGCGCACGCAGGTGGCGGTGGTGCGCTGGGGGATAAAGCCCGCCTGGTCACTGTGTACCAAGGTGCGCATGTGGGTCAGCAGCCGCGTCGCAAGAACCTTGCTCAGGATCTTGTAATCCGTTGTGAGCATGGAGAGTGGGCGGTACGCCGAACGGCAGTTCGTGTCTCCCTCCCGCTTTAGTCGTAACAACAGAGAACAGCTCTCTGGCGGAGTTGGCAGCGGTTTCAATTTGTGCCGTAAAAAAGACCGTTTTCCGGGCCACTATTGCCTTTTTGTAAATCGTAAGGGCATCTTTATAAATTTGTCTGGCTATGGGGCAGTAAGATTTTCTCCAGCGCCTCTCTAGATTTCTACAATGTTGGCGATGAAGTCTTAAATCTTCATTATACCAGGCAGCCGAAGGCGATGCTCTGTTAGGTCTTGAGAGTTTCTCCGGAGCCACTAGATCGGCGGCACTTCGGATCCAATCTTGAAAATCTGTAGCTGATAATGCTGAGGAATTTCCTCCTTGAGGAAGGGAGGAGGCAAGGGAATCTAGCATCTGAGGAATGTCCGCGTTTTTCCAAGCACGCGTCCCCATCCTAGTTCGGGGTCTCGGAAATGAAGGATGTGAGGGTCGTATGTTTTGTTGAAATATAATAGCCCTGTGGTCTGACCACGTGATGGGAATAATGTCCAGTACCGAGATGTCAGGATCATTGGTGAACAGACCATCAAGGGTGTGTCCAGCTTGATGTGTTGTGCCCTTAACTAATTGGTGAAGTCCTATATTGGAGAGGTCAGTCGTTAGCTGAATAGTATCAAAATTATCCTTCTCTTCCAGATGGAAATTAAAATCTCCAAGTATCGTGTAGTTTTCTGAGCCGACAACATTGTCATTTAGGTCGGAAAGAGTGGAGAGAAAGGCGCTACGAGGACCTGGGGGTCTGTATAATATTATACCCTTTAGGGCTTGCTTGGAGTTAATGTTAATCGCAAAGGCAGCTGACTCACAATTAACAGAATTTATAGGATCGAGTGTTGTCCGGTATTTATCCTTGTAGATGATAGCGAGACCACCACCTCTTCCAATGGGCCTATCATGTCTAGCAGCGCTATAACCATCTGGGATAGCGTCGCAAAAATCCGGACCTGAGCCGGCATCTGCCCATGTCTCAGTAGCGAACAGTAGATCTAGATTATGAGCGATAATGAACTCCTTGATGTGAAAACTGTGGCAAGGGAGTGAGCGCGTGTTGATAAGCGCAGCTCGACAGCCATGCGGGGGAGCATTGTCAGCAGCGTAGGGTAAGACATAATTAGGTTCTAGATGGGCTAGAGAGTGGGAATGAGGAAGTTGGTAGCCACAGCCTGGACAAGGGGGGGGGCTAGTATCCCTCCCAACAGTAAGAGAGGCGAGGGTACAATCCTGATGGGTATTACCAGGATTCAGCTCTCTTAGGTGCAGGGATGAGTACAGTAGTCGGGGACCAGGGGTTATGGCCCTAGGCCGTGTCTGGCCGCGGACGGGCGCAGACGGGCTTGGCTTTGGCGCGGCTTCGGCGCGCGCCCGCTGCGCCAGCCCGCTGCGCCGTCTGTTGTTAGTGCTCATTTATTGGCTGTGAGGAGGGTGGGAGGCCAGCGCGACTAGAGCGCAGCCCCAGCCCACACCCAAGTCCCACAAGGTTCCTCGCTAAGTCCCATGTTATTTAACATCTATGTAGCGGACTTAGCGAGGGTAATAAAGGAATATGGAATACGGTTAACATCTTATGCAGATGATACCCAGCTGGTCCTGGGCATTCACAAGGACGGCTGCACAGTGGCAGCCAACTTTCAGAAAGCTATGCTTGAGGTCAGTACCTGGATGGCCTCTAATTGTCTTAGACTCAACTCGGACAAGACCGAGGTTATGACCTTTGGAAAACTCTCTCCAGAATGGTCGACTAACTGGTGGCCGGAAAAGCTCGGCCACCCACCTGTCCCAGTGGAAAAAGCCAGAAACCTGGGAGTCATTTTTGACAGCAAGATGGTCTTCGACCTGCATACAAACAAGGTTGTGTCGTCTTCATTCTTTATCCTGAAAAAGATAAAGAAGCTGCTGCCTTATCTCCCTCCCTCAGCTGGGAAGACTTTGGTTTCTACCTTAGTCTTCTCCAAAATGGATTACGGAAACGCTCTCCTTCTCCACACCCAGAAGCGAGTCATAACAAAGCTGCAATCCATTCAGAATGCGGCAGCCAGGATTCTCCTGAGCATTCCTCGCCGCAATTCTACCACTCTTGGCATTCGTCAACTCCACTGGCTGAGAGTTGAGAGCCGCATCAAATTCAAGGCCCTCTGTATTGCATATAAGGCAGTACACAACATAGGACCCAGGTTCCTGACGGAAGCCTTTCAGCCATATATTCCTAGACGGCAATTAAGATCGGCCAATACCAACCTCCTCACTGTGCCACGTACAAGAACCGCCACCTGGGGAGATAGACGTTTCTTGGTGGCCACCCCAAAACTCTGGAATCTTTTGCCACAGTCCATCAAATCTGCCCCTAACCTGATGAGCTTCCGCAGGCTCCTAAAAACGTGGTTATTTAACCAGTAAAAGGATCACTGACCCCAGTAGCTCCACAGCGCCGAGACACCCCAGGGTATTTGTTGCGCTATAAAAATTACGAAAATAAATAAATAAATAAATAAGGGTATCACCAAAGCTTGGCGAGTAGACGCCGGTAAGTACCCGGTGTCCCAGGCCTCCCGGTAAACCGCCTGCAATCGCGGAACCAGCACATCCGCATAGGCTGCATAAAATTCAATCGGCAGCCCATCCGTGCCAGGGGTCTTGCGGCGGGCCATGTGCTTGATGGCCACTCTGATCTCTCCCTCGGAGATGTCCCCGCCCAGATGGTTCGCGTGTTCCGGGTCGAGCCGTGGCAGCTGCGCCGCCAGCAGGAACTCCTCCAGCTCCACCGGGGGATCTGGCATCCTGCTCCTGTAAAGGTGCGTATAATACATGAGGAACTGATCGTTGATGTCCGATTGCGTATAAACCATGCGCCCCTCTGGAGTGGCTAGCGCCACTATCGGGGAGCCACGGGTCCCAGGGTTGGCCAACCACGCCAGTAGTGAGCCCACTTTGTCACGCTCGGCGTGAGCCCAGAAAAGAAACTCCTTATAGTCAAAGCAGCGCAGCTTTTCCATTGTTGTCGCCACTTCCTCTCGTGCAGCCGAAACCGCTCCGTGAGCCTCAGGAGTCGTGTGGCTGCGTCGTTCCTCTGCGCGCAAGCGGCCCTTGCTGCGCTCTACATCCTGCAGGAGGGTCTTACGGACTCCCGCGGTAGCCGAGATACAGACGCCCCGAATCACCGCCTTAAAGGCGTCCCACTCCAGCGCCCTACTGGAAGCCGTGCCCACATTAGCGTCGAAGTAACTTTAAACGCCGGGTCTTCCAATGTCAGTGGGTTCAACCGCCACGTCGGAATAGCTTGGCGTCGCCTCGTCCATTGGACCAGTACTAAGCAAGGGTTATGGTCGGATATCGTCCTGGCCAGGTATTCGCTGTGGCGGACCAGGCTCTGAGCGTCCGGCGAACACAGAATGCTGTCAAGGCGAACATGCAGATCGTGCGGGGGGGAGTAAAAGGAGAAGTCCCTTTCTGTGGGGTGTTGGGTCCGCCATGCATCGACCAGGCCCCAGCTACTTTGCCACTCTCTCCTACTCTTCGCTAGTCTGTGAGCTGTCACCTGCACCAGTGGTGGGTGAGATCTATCTAATTCCACGTCCAGTACAGAGTTAAAATCCCCCCCAAGCAGGACCGTGCCGGCCAGGACAGTTGCCAGTTTCCCAGACAATCGCGCAAAAAAGGCAGGCTGGTCCACATTCGGGGCGTAAACGCTGCAAAGTGTCACATCTCTCCCATCTAGGCGGCCCTGTACAGCCACAAACCTCCCCTCAGGGTCGACCACTGTTACCAAAGGCTGGAAGGGAATCCCCGCCCGTACCCAAATCAAAGCCCCCCTTGCAAAGGCCGAGAAGGTTGTGTAAAACATTTGTCCCCGCCATCTGCGCTGCAGAGCCCGCCCCTCAGTTCGATCAATGTGGGTTTCCTGCAAGAAGGCAACCTGAACCCCCCTGCGAACAAGATAGGCATGCACTTTATGACGTTTCAGCATGGAACTCAGTCCCCTCACATTCCAGGTCACACACTTCAGTTCAGGGAGGGTCCCCATTCACGATAACGAATACAGTTCCAATGAAAGCAAATATCGTATGCACACTGACTACACCCCAAAACCATAACCCTGATACCTCCCAACAGTCCCATATCCCACCCCTCCCCAGAATAGGTCCCAAACAGTAGAAACCCATCCAAATGACTAACTCCCAAAAGGAACAGTCCCTGGTACCTACCAGAGTCCCACAATAGGTGTGAGATAGGAGGGGGTGGCCTGTCGCCAGTTCCAATAGACCGCAAGCAGCACACTCCTCCCAGCCAGCTCTCCCCAACATGCCCTATGCGCCCCGCATCTCCTCCCTAGTTATGGCAGGAACCACTGCAGAAGTTAGTCGCCCAACACCAGCCCATCTGGGTGACACTGCCTCCACCCCAAACCCAGTCCAGGAACACAGCAGCTTATACAATACCACACCAGGGAAGCATTAGCATCATTCGTCCAGCAAACCATCAGCAGTCCCAGGTGTGACATGGGGCGGCTCGGGGTCACCCGTCCCTGATTCCTCCGATGCCACCTCGTCAGTGCCCCCTCGAGAGCCCGACTCCACAGCCGATGCCAAACCCATTGTTTGGGAGATAGTAGAGACCGCCCGAAGGGCATCTCTGCGTTCCAGCTCAGTCTGCGAGATCGAAGGTGTCCGAGCGTTCGGCGGTCGTCTCTTGGGTCTCCTGCTCCGCCTAGGTCTCGGTGGTGCCCTCCGTCTTTCCCCGGTCGTCTGATGCGCATCCGCGCCGGTCCTGTACAACTCCAGCCAGTCCCACACGTCGGCGGGAGAATCGTAGAAGGAAGATTGGCCATCCATCATGATCCGCAAGCGGGCTGGGAACAGGAGAGAGTAGCGGATACCCTCCTCCCGAAGAGCCTTCTTGACCGCCAGAAAAGTCGACCGCTGCCTCTGAACTTCCAAGGAGTAGTCCGGATATATGGATACTTGGGCGTTGTCCACCTTATAGGGTCCCAGTGCTCGCGCCTTTTGAGGAATGAGATCTCGATCCCTGTAGTGCAGCAAGCTCGCCACCACCGGGCGAGGAGGCCGACCCTCGGCCGGGGGTCGAGCCGGCACACGGTGTGCTCGTTCCAGAGTGTAGAACGGTGACAGACCCTCCGGAACCACCACTTCTCGCAGCCAGGCCTCCAGATAGCCCAGCATGTCTGTCCCCTCAATCTTCTCCGGCAGGCCCACCACGCGAATGTTATTGCGGCGGTTGCGTCCTTCGGCATCCTCCGCCCTCTGCTCTAGTATTTGCACCCTTTGTTGCAGCTCCCCCATCAGGGTTTCCGCCGCTTTTGTCGCAGGCTCCAGTGCATCCATCCGGATCTCGGTCTGCTTGACCCGATCTGCCAACTTGCCGTGGTCCGCACGTAATAGGCCCAGACTCGTGGATACCTGCCCGATGTCATGGTGCAGGGCCTCCCTGGTGTCGGCGATGGCCTTCAGGATCTGCTCCAGCTGGCCTTGCGGCAGACCCGCCGCCGAACCAGCGTCCAGAGTGGAGCCCTGGCCGTCCGTCACCTCCCCAGCAGCATCCGGGGGAGGCTTTAGGCGTTTCCCCATGGAGGCAACCGGTTTCTCGTCTCCGCAATATCAGGAGTGGCGTCCGCCGCCAAGTCCAACTCTCAAGGCCGCGAGTCCTGGGGACACTCCCCGCGTCTCACACCCGCCGGCTCCACGGGCCCCCAAAGCCAGCAACTCCCTGTCAGCGCCGGGTCACCACTCTCCGCTTCACAGAACACCGACCACGAGGTGCTCCCCTGGGTGAGCCGCTCCTCTGAGTCCAGGAGCGATAGCAAAAGCAGCCAGCACAATATGGCATCAGGGGTAGCCTTCCAAGGCCCCAACCACGTGGGGGTCAGGGAGAAACACTCCCGGCAAGGGCAGGTCCCGGGAAGCGGGCCCAGCCACGTCCGTAGGGCCCCAGGCTGGGCTCCAGCCTCCCACAGCCGCCGCAGTCCGCAGGGTCCCAACAGATCGGGCCGTATCGGGGGTCCGCAGCGCCGGCTCGCCAGGCCTTCCGGTGGCAGCAGGGCACCCTGGTGGCAAGCGGCCAAGGGCCAGTGCCGGTCTGTCCTTCCTTGGGCAGGCTGCGCAGGATCGGGCCCTCCCTCGACCTCGCGCTCCGTGACTGGCGCGCAGTAGGCCCCAGGGCCGAAGGTTGCGTCCGGCCTTCTCACCTTCAGGTGCCTCCGCTGGGGTCCTGCCGAAGCTCTGCAGCAAGGCAGCTCAGGCCCCGCCGCTGCAGTGGGTCCGCAAGTCCGGAGCTCCGACCCTCTCGGCAGCCGGCGGCCGGCCGGTTACCACCGCGGGCCGGCCCCCTGATTACTCAAGGCCGGGGATGCGGCCGATCTTCTAGGCCGCAAAATGGCCGGCGCCGCCCACCAGGTCACCGGCGCGGCGCGGGCTCCACACGGTCGCGGACCCGAATCCTCCACCTCCGATCAGGCCCCCAAGTGTGCGGGAGGAGACGCGGGTAAATTCAGGGCTTCAGGGTCGTCAGGATAGATATTACCAGGATTAACAGGGGAGGCCGCCTCGGAGCTCAGCGCTCACCCGTCCTTCTTCATCGGCTGCCAAGCCACGCCTCCACCCAACTCGTATCTTATGGTCAAGTTTTTAGACTCCATCTGGTTCGTGCTCGAGGGCATGAAAAGTTTCAAGATGTAGTACTTTTGTTGTCTTAGAATCCCAATGTGGGCAGCTTTTTAGCTGGCTAATGGACAAATTGTCAATTTTCTTTGCTATTTAGCCAGCCTCCGGCTATATAGCTGAAGTTATGTACTGTTTAGGTGGAGACCATCGGAACAGCAAAGACATTTCACTATGTCCCAGGACATTGACTATTTACTACTAGGCCAGAAGCCATGGGAATAATCTGACAAGGATGATATTTTACCAATGGCTGGGTGAATAGACCTATCAATTAATAAAGGCATTCCAAGATGAACGGTTTCTAATATACTACAACTGTCTCTTCTGTCATGTACCAACTGCTGACCCCCCCGAACTTAAAAACTACCGCCCCATATCCCTTCTCCCATTCCCGGCCAAAGTCATTGAGAAAGCCGTCAACAGCCAACTCGCCACCTTCCTCGAATCCAACAACTCCCTCGATCCCTCACAGTCCGGCTTTCGAGCCAAACAGAGCACCGAAACCGCCCTCATTGCAGCTACAGACGACATCCGAACACTACTGGACAACGGAGAAACGGTGGCCCTCATTCTACTCGACCTCTCCGCCGCCTTCGACACCCTCTGTCACAGCACCCTCATACAACGCCTCAGCAACATCGGCATAAAAGAAAAAGCCTTGGGCTGGATCATCTTGTTCCTAGCTGAAAGAACTCAGAGAGTCCAACTTCCCCCGTTCAAAAGAGGCCACCGAAGTAATCTGCGGTGTACCACAAGGATCATCACTCAGTCCCACCCTCTTCAACGTTTACATGAGTCCACTCGCTTCCATCGCGCGTCAACACAACCTTAACATCATCTCCTACGCTGACGACACACAGCTGATCCTTTCCCTCACCAAAGACGCCAACACCGCCAAAAGGAATCTTCACGAAGGCATGAAAGTAGCCGTATGGATGAAAAACAGCCGCCTAAAACTTAACTCAGACAAAACGGAAGTGCTCATCCTAGGCTCATCCCCCTCTGCCTGGGACGACTCATGGTGGCCTTCGGATCTGGGCTCAGCACCCATACCCACTGACCACGCACGTAACCTTGGCTTCATCCTTGACTCCTCACTCTCGATGACCAAACAAGTCAACGCCGTCTCATCCTCCTGCTTCAACGTACTTCGTATGCTCAAAAAAATCTTCCATTGGATCCCCGCTGAAACAAGAAAGACTGTCACCCACGCACTGGTTACGAGTCGACTTGACTACGGAAACACCCTCTACGCTGGAATTACAGACAAATCACTGAAAAAACTCCAACGCATCCAAAACGCATCAGCGAGACTCATTTTGGACATCCCTCACCAAGACCACATTACCGGCCACCTGAAAGACCTCCACAGGCTTCCCGTCAACAAGAGAATAACATTCCGTCTCCTCACCCACGCACACAAGGCCCTCTACAAACTAGGGCCCGAATGCCTCAACACTCGACTATCCTTCTACACACCCACCCGGCAACTAAGATCCTCCAATCAAGGCCTCGCCGCAGTTCCGCGTATCCAAATATCCACGATGGGAGGTAGATCCTTCTCCTACTTGGCGGCCAAGACCTGGAACTCACTCCCCACTCACCTCCGCCTTACACAGAACCACATCTCCTTCAGAAAAGAACTTAAAACCTGGCTATTCGATAAATAATAATCCCCCCCCCAAGCGCCTTGAGACCCCCTGGGTGAGTAGTGCGCTATATAAATTCTCGAACTTGAACTTGAACTTGAATTGTATTACGTCTGCTTCTTGACTGCCCTGGCCCGTCATCCAACGAATTTGATAGCATTCATTATTTTATCTTTGGAGCTGCAGCTAAGTATTGTTGTTACTCTGTTATGTTTTGAAATACTCAATAAATACAAATGCAAACAAACCCTCTTTAAAGAAAGGTGGGGGCACTTGGTTACCAAACTGTCGCTACTTTGACAATCCACTGAAATGGTTTCCAGAGCTGTATTTTATACGGAGTATTTATGAAGGTGGGATCTTCGGGCCAGATTCACAAAAGTAATCTGAGACAAAATCCTAACTTTACGACTTTCGGTATTCACAAAAGGTATTTAGAAGAAGTAACGTTAGGATTCCTAACTTTAATACTCCTAAACTGAGACAAAATCCTAACTTTACGACTTTCGGTATTCACAAAAGGCATTTAGGAGTTGTAAATATAGGAATCCTAACTTTACTACCCCTAATGAAATCCAGATTCTCTGATCATGGAAATAAGAGAATCGCAATTTTGTCTCAGATTACTTTTGTGAATCGGGCCCTTTGTTCGGGAAGCAGCGGGCAGTGTACATAGAGTGGAACTGTACTGCTGGTGGGCAGAAACATGCAGCAGTAAAAAGGGACATTACTTGGACCCTAGGGATCATAAAGGTGACTGGAGTAAGGGGTACAGGTCTCAGCTGAAGTTCAAGGTCTGTGGCACACTGGGCTTTATATAAAAGGCAGAGAAGGTGCTTAAATTGGTGCAGACAGCTACACTAACTTTGAAGCATGGACCTGAGGCTTTTCTCTCATTTGTTTTGTTGCTGCAATTTTCCAGTCTGGCAAGTGGTCCAGATGCTGTTGCAGTTGTTAAATTTTTAGGCCAGGCGACGAGAGGAATTTATCACCACTTCTCTGCTTTTGCGTCTGTGTGGTTTCAAGATGATTCTGGGCTGAAGGGTGATGGTGACACTCACAATAGAATGCATAGGAGTCTTTGGGGCATATTTACAAAAGCATTGCACCACTGGGGCATCACATTTTAGGACGCTTTGGTGGTGCAATGCCCTGTTCCATATTTACAAAGCGGTGTTAAGTCACTTTGCGTGGCTTAACACCGATTTGTAAATATCGTACTCTTTCAGGCCGGCATCTGTGTAAAAGGGGCGTGTAATGGGTGTTGCTGTGGGCATTCCACGACAACACCCATTGCTTTTTGACGCTGACCCAGAGTTACAAGGATGTGTACATCTGAGGCAGCACCAAAAACTAGCGCCATGCAAGAGCAGGCAATAGATTGGCGCAACGAGGAGAAATACTGTTATTTCTCCTCGTTTTTGCTCTTAAGGAGCAAATCACATTTAAAGATTGTTTATGCGCAGGAAGGTGTCTCTTCCTGCACATAAACAATCATTCATGGCGTTTTGCCCTTTCTATGTGTGTTTAAGAATGCAGCACACATTGAAAAAGCAAAAACGAGGATAAAAAAAAGTATTTCTCCTCATTGCGCCATTCTAACACCTGCTATTGCATAGCATTAGTTTTTGACTCTGCCTCAGATTACACCTCCTTGTAAATCTGGGGCGCTAAACCTTCTTACTGCCTGCCACCTACCGGATTAATTGCTGTTGCTGAAGCTGCTCTAGTTGAGGGCCCTCGATAACTTATCGCGGCCGCTGCCGCTTTTGCCGCCATCACCGCGCCGCAGAGGGAGACTACATTACCCATAGGCCCACAGTGACGCAGGACCAGCGCATCACTGCTCAGCGCCAGGAGGCGCTTAAAACCGCCGGAGGCCCACGCAGCGCGGGACGCGCTAAACCTTCTTACTGCCTGCCACCTACCGGATTAATTGCTGTTGCTGAAGCTGCTCTAGTTGGGGGCCCACTATAACTTCTCGCGGCCACTGCCACTTTTGCCGCCATCACCACGCCGCAGAGGGGGACAACATTACCCAGCGGCCCACAGTGACGCAGGACCAGCGCGCCTCTGCTCAGTGCCAGGAGACGCTTAAAACCGCCGGAGGCCCACGCAGTGCGGGGCAGGCCAAGGTGCGGGCCCGTCCGCGCCCGTCAGAGCCCAGAGGAGGCCGGGCTGGGCCACGTTATTGACATTTCTGCGACGATTAGTAAGCTTGTGACTTTCTGCTTGGGTTTTTTGTCCTTTTTGTCCTTTGAAGGCTAGCTGGGGTGTTGTTATTGTGTGGCTCCGAGGTACTTAGATCACTATGAGTAAAGGGAAAGTCGGGGATAGGGTGGTGGGAACACTAGATGCTTTCCTAAATAAAGCTGAATTTGTTTTAATACATGAGATCCAGGCAACAGAACGTAGGCTCTCGCTTGAACATGTTCCATCCAGGGGTGGCTCCTTGCCTAGTGCCCAGATACCCCATCCACAGACTAATACTGACTTAGAACCTGCTTGCGACACAACATCCCTCAGCTTGTTATGTGAGATGCCTATGTCTCCCTCCCTGGGTTCCGCGTAAATTCAGCGTAGCACTCAGAGCCCTCCTATGGTAAAGACCAGGGGGAAGAAAGCTACAGGGTGGTAAGGAGCTGAACCACTCACTAAAAAAAGGAAAGGTCGTGTCACGGCCAAAGAAAACCAATTGTCTGCAATAAATGAATCAAGTGGGGTTTATGTCTTTGGAAATCCGGGTGTTAACACCCCAGACCCTAAACTCGCTGCTTGTTCAAATATCCAGCTTAATCAAGAAGAATTGTGTTCATCATTAAGAGAACAAATAGCTGCCCTTATTGATCCTCTTATTAAAAGATTAGACTCAGTTGTTGCTAGGCTTAACGAGATTGAACAATGCTTAGCTTGTAGCAACCAAAGGAATTCCGTGCAACCTACTAATCAGGCGAATGGGGGGGGTCCAATGTAGCACTTCGGGGGTTGTACACAAGACACAGCTGGGAAATCGGCAAATGCCCAAATAAGTGCTGATCGGTACAATCAGTGATGAGTGTAGTCTGTCCTCCCCCTACTAGTGTGAACAATGGTAATGCTGCTCGACTGGTACAGCAGTGTGCCGCAGAAGGTATCAGGAGGCAGGATGAGCAAGGCATAGAAGGGGGTTCAGTCATGTTACCTAGTCTCCATCTCCCCCCTGAAGCCACACCCTATACAGTCATCCTAGCGAACGTACCCCCAATTCCCCCGGGAACTCGAGAGCACTGGTCAATGCTCAAAAACAAGGCCCTCCACTTCCTGAGTAAGAAGACAGGCATTAGACACGAACTATTTGATGAATTTAAAATGGTGCGACGTATCAACTGGGTAGGCCACTCATTTAAATCTATGGCTGGCGACTGTGTGGTATTGAGCTTCAGGTGATCCCCCTTGGTTCATTATATTTTAGAGATGGCTGGGCATTTTTCCCCTGTTGCAGAGGAAATTAGATTACTTCCCTTAGGGTTTTTCTATAACCGACGGATGGTGCCTAGACATAGGGAAGCACGGTTCCCGCATGTGGTTTACAATTGGCCAGACTACCCCATTCAGACCAACAACCGTTTCGAGTTGCTTTCAACACTTTAAGACATTGACTGACTGAGTGGGAGTGATAGTGCACAGTGGGTCACAGGCAGTGGGGTGAAAACGATGATAGTTAAGAACCCACCAATTGGCACCTGTAAAAATCTGGGATGTGGGTGTGTCTCCCCCCGGAATACATTGACAATTGGCTTAGAAAATATACGCACGATTAGTGAACTGCGGGACATTCCCATTGATTCTGAGGTACAGCCTCTTTTAAGAATCCCTAGCTTAGGTCAACCATTAACAATGGAAACAAATATAAATAAGGTATTGATTAGCACTGGGAATGAAGGCCCAAGTTCCTCGAGATCATTTATGACCCTATCCTCCTGGAATATAGCGGGTCTAGAAGCAAAATTAATGTCCACAAATTGGTCTGCATACATAGAGGGTACGGATGTATGGGTTTTCCAAGAGACATGGTCCGTAGAAGGAGTTTTCCATGCAGGTTACCTAAACTTCTTTAAAGCAGCATCAAGGGGACAAAGGGGTAGACCAGTTGGTGAGTTGACTTGTTGGGTATGGCAATTCGAGGGGATAAGGGTGGTCGAGGTTTTCATCGATAGCCCAGATATTTTGGCCATATGGGTCAGATCAACAAAGGGCCTCGATATAACCATTTATAATATGTATTCAAGGGGCCAACCTGGTGGCAGGAGTTAAAATGTCATCACAACTCTAGAGAGTCATCTGTCTCAAGAGGACAATACTAGCAATCAGATCATTGCCGGTGATTTTAATACCTGATTTGAACCACTGGACTTCGAAGATGGAACGCTCAGTGAAGAAGTGGATGTATTATGGGGTGTCCCTCACTTGGTTCTTCAACCCATAGGGAAATGGTCTGAGGCCGCCTTTCAATTGAAGGGGTTGTGCTTGGAAAGAGCCTTGAGGGCGGTTAATGGAAGGACGAAGTCCGATAGTCAGGGCGCTGTGACTGTTGATAATGGTAGGTTTAACAGCCATATATACTATATACTTGTTAACGTGGAGCTGTGGCCTTTAGTTTTAGACATGGAGGTACAGAGTAGGCCCAAAAGCGACCACAACCCCCTGGTTTTTAGAATTAATGATAGAAGCTTTTCTAGCTTGTCACAGAGGGAAGGCGACGGTCGCATTAATATGTTAACTATCACCAATGACTTAAGAAGGGTTTGGTGGGCACGGGTAGCTACTAATAAAAAGGGATGTTGCGCAGATCAGGGCTATGGTTTGGGGGTCTTTGGAAAAACTCTCTGATTGTGAGTCCCAGGAGGTGCTAAATGCTAAACTACTGGGTGTTCATAACGAACTTTGTAGTGGGTTGAAAAGGTTTTTTATAAACGCAAACCCTTGTAAAAAGATTAGTCCGCTGAAGCCAAGCTTGTGGTATAACAACTCGTGTAAACTTGCCCATAAAGCTGTGGTGAAAGCTATAAAATCGAGGTCCCAGGGCAACATCAAGCAGTGCAGAGCCAAATATAAAACATCACTAAGACAAGCTAAGAGAGACTGGGATGAGGAACGATGGAAGGATCTGTTACATGCCTGTAATGGGAGAAACATGATCCAATTCTGGGATCTATTCAAATGGGGGAATAGACCGCAGTCAAAAACCCAGAGTAACCATGTTGAACCTCAGCAATGGGTTTCATTCTTCGAAGCGCATTTTAAGGTATCACATAGTAGCAATTATGCTGCCCCGCTTATTTTAATTGATAATCCATTGGAGTTTACAAGTAGAGAGGTGGAGTCAGTGCTGAAAATAATCCAGAGTGGCAAGGCTCCGGGGCCAGATTGTATTCCGGCCGACTTATTTAAGCAGGATCAAGATGTATGGGTCCCATATATAAAGTTATTAGTTAATGCTATAGCTTGTGGAGCTTCGCTCCCAGCATCTTGGTCCGGAGCAGAGATTATACCGATCTACAAGAAGGGAGATCGCTCTGCTCCGGCCAATTACAGACTGTGGAACAGACGCCTCCCCTACCTCTTTCGGGCGGTGGCTCAGTACCGCTTCCCTGGGCTCCGACGATAGTTCCACCGCGTCCCTGGCAACCCGGCATATCCCCCTTTCTCTTTCCATGCAGGAAACGAGTACGAGGGACGGCGAACCGGAAGTACCTGTCACCAACCCCGGAAGTCCCGCCCACGATCCCGGACCGGAACACGGAAAAGGACGCCACGGAGGAGAAACGGAGTTCTTGAAGGCGGACTCGTGGCAGGAGACAGCAAACCAAGAACTGAAGGCGGTGGACGGAGAGCGCGGAGAAGAGGAGAGCGGAGGCGAGGAGGAAGAGATCTGGAGCGAGGACTGGTGGAGTCCTGTGGAGGTGGCTGGAGAGCGGCCGCAACTCGGAGAAGAGTTGCGGCGGGGCATGTGAGTACCCTGTCTCCTGAATTACAGGCTGACTTGTATTATAGTGTAAATATCGACTCCTCTCACTGTATAGCACTCCTAGGAGCACTGTATATACGCGCACTTCCTGAGACACTATAGATAGTAAATACCGCCACCGGAATCCTCACTACTTGCACCCTTTCCCTTCCTGCTTGAGTTCCCTTCCATCTTCGACCCTTCCGACCCCCCCCCTCACTCTTTCTTCTACCCCATCACGACCAGGGTGTTGGTGTCACTGGTTAGTACTCGTGGTCAAGGACTAACTGCCCTGTCATTGTCTCTCTTTACCTCCGAGGACCACCGGACTACCGAAGACGGAGAAGAGGAAGACCCCCACACCTGCTCACCGCGGATCCCTGCTCCCTGACGACTACCTTCCGGATTCCCTCTCCATTCTTCTGTTTCCTCTGCCCCTACGTACTATAACTGTCAGTGTTAATAAATAGAGCTACCGATATTGCTCACTACATCCGGCCTCCAAGCCTGTTATTCCGGTCCGCCCATACCCAAAGCCCACAAGTGGTGTCAGAAGTGGGATACACCGGAAGCATGGAGGCGGCAGTGAAAAAACTGGCAGAATCCCAGGAGCAGATGGGAAGGCTTATGGAACAGTTCCTAAAGACAGCCGAAGAGGACCGCGGGCAATTACACGACGTCCTGAAGGGTCAAGGCACGGCCCAGGACCAAGCTCTAGGAAAACTGACCGACGTGTTGGGACAACAGAGGCCCGTGACATCCCTTCCGTCGGTAGTGCTACAAAAGTACGTTCCAGGCGAAGACCCTGACTTTTTCTTTACAAATTTTGAACGCTTGGCCCAGGCTGCTGCATGGCCTGTCGACCGCTGGGGTCACTATTTGGGACCTTTGCTTACCGGGGAGCTACAGGCAGCGTATCAGCAGGCCAACGTTCAAGGACAGACCCCGTATGCCGACATAAAGACATGCATTCTGGAACGCCTAGGGATCGACGAGGACACCTATAGAATACGCCTTAGACAAGTAAAGGAAGGGCCACAGGAAAACCCCAGGGCTCTTTCCTTCCGTATCCAGGACTTGGCTAATCGGTGGCTGAAACCCGCCACCTCCTCCAAAGATGACATTTTAGCCAAGATATATCTGGAGCAGTTTTTGGCTTCCTTGCATCCCTCCACGCAGAAGTGGGTACGCCAGCACGCACGCCTAACGCTAGAAACGGCCGTGGAAATCGCCAGTGCTTTCAATCGTGCCCAGGAGACACAAAGGATTAAGGATGAACATCTAACCCGAGGTCATCACCCCAATCACATCCGAGCCCAAAGACCTCCACCGCCAAGAAAACCAGAACCAACTCCCCTTTTTCCTTACCCTGTCCTACCACGACCACCGAACCCCGGACCCCAGTGCTACCATTGTGGAGGCTATGGCCACATCGCCAGGGTTTGCCCCCAGAGAGAAGAGCCTATGGAGGTGGGGCTGGTTAGAAACCTGGTGTGTGACACCCCGGAGATGGAACCCCCTCGTTTTCACTGTCCAGTGATGATAGACGGCCAACCATTGAGCGCTCTAGCAGATTCCGGATGCCGGCAAAGCGTACTGCGCCCTCAAGAACTGCCCACTCGCATAGGACCCGTGACCGGTACTGTCGCCATCCAGTGCGTACACGGCGACACCAAGACATATCCCACCGCAAGGGTGCGGGTACAACACCATGCAGATCAAGGAAGCCTTCTGAACGTAGGCTTGATACCCACTTTACCAGAACAGATCATACTGGGCAGTGACTATAGCGGACTACCTCACCTCCTCCAGCAAACAACTGACTCACTTGAGAAGTGGTGGGCAGAAGCACCGTTTCCCCAGGCCACTGCTAACCCGAGCCTTCCGGACAAACCCTACAAAACCAAGAGCCAAAAGAAGAAGGAGAAAAGAAAGCACGCTACTGCATATCCCGTGCAAGTGGACGACCATCCATGGGAGACCGACAGGGAGTTCCGAGCGGCTCAGCAAGAAGACCCCATGCTACAGAATGCCTGGAACCAGGCTTTGGATAACGAAGACCCTCTTCATGTAGGTCCCTACTTCTATAAACGGAACGGGCTATTGTACAGGAAGGGCAGCCCTCAGCAAGCATCACAGTTGTTAATCCCTGGGCCCTTTCGGGAGAAAGTGTTGTTCCTGGCCCACAGCCACCTATTAGGGGGACATTTTGGTGATGTAAAAACGGGACAATCCATCCTTGACCGATTCTATTGGCCGGGGGTTCATCAGCAGATCAAACGCTACTGTCAGGAATGTCCCGTTTGCCAGAAAAACAGCCGATATCGCCCTCCCCGAGTTCCTCTCCTGCCTATGCCCCTCATAGACGTGCCCTTTAGTCGGGTTGGCATGGATCTTATCGGTCCTATGCTTCCATCCAGAAGTGGGTGTCGGTATGCTCTGGTTCTGGTAGATTATGCCACTCGTTTTCCCGAGGCGGTGGCCTTAAAACAACCCACCACCCAGAACATAGCAAAAGCACTTATCTCCATCTTTTCACGAGTAGGTTTTCCCCGAGAGATCCTGACGGATCAAGGGACCCCCTTTGTTTCCTCCCTCATGAAACAGGTTTGCACACAGCTGGGTGTCAAACAGATAAGGACCTCTGCATATCACCCGCAGACCGACGGCCTAGTGGAACGCTATAATGCCACCCTAAAGACCACATTAAAGAAACTGCTGGCCCTCGAAAGCAAAAGGTGGGAAGAAATGCTACCCCTAGCATTGTTTGCTATCCGTTGCAAGGTTCAAAGAAGCACCGGTTTCTCCCCATATGAATTGTTGTATGGAAGGGCTCCCCGAACCCTGTTGGACATGGCAAGAGAAGCGTGGGAGGCTGCACCTGATCGCACCAAACCCCTCCCAGAATATGTCGCCAACCTGAAAACCCATTTGGGACAAATACGAGAAATTGTACGTCAGAACCTGTTGGCGGCACAAGCCTCTCAAAAACGTCAATATGACAAGGGGACTAGGGCCCGTTCGTTTAACCCAGGTGATCTGGTACTACTCCTTCTGCCATCCTCAGACCATAAACTTCTGGGTCAGTGGCAGGGTCCTTTTGCAGTCCTACGTCAGGTAACCCCTGTGACCTACGAAATAGAGATGGATCCCCAACGAGGGGTCTCCCAGATTTACCATATAAATCTCCTGAAACGGTGGGAAGGACCCCGACCTGTTCTGTCCGGTCTTGCGACTCCAACTGTCCTCCCTTTTGCGGTCTGTTTTGATCCCGACTTGCGGGAAACCCAGAGAGAAGACCTAAGCACTGCCTTGGCCTCCCTTCAGCATGTGTTTTCCTCCTTACCGGGCCACACCACGGTTGTAGAACACTGTATTCGGACTGAACCAGGGAAAACCGTGAGACAACGGCCCTATCGGGTCCCAGAGGCTCGAAGGACGGTAATCAAGGAGGAAACTGACATGATGCTACGAATGGGCGTCATCGAACCGTCCATCAGTCACTGGAACTCCCCTATTGTTTTAGTACCGAAGCCGGATGGCTCGGTACGTTTCTGCATCGACTTCCGGGAGGTCAACAAAGTCTCCTGTTTTGATACATACCCGTTACCCAGGGTTGATGAAATGGTGGAACGCATAGGCAAGGCTAAATTCATCAGTACCCTTGACCTCTGTAAAGGCTATTGGCAAATCCCACTCCGCGCAGAGGACAAAAAGAAAACAGCCTTTTCAACCCCGGATGGCCTGTTCCAATTCAAGGTAATGCCCTTTGGCCTTCACGGTGCCCCCGCCACCTTTCAGAGGGCAATGAACCAGGTCCTTCAACCACATTCACGATATTCCGGGGCATACCTGGATGATATCATCATCTATAGCGACACATGGACCCAACACCTACAGCACTTACAAGAAGTCGTTTCCTCACTAGGAAACCATGGCTTTACCATCAACCCCTCCAAGACCACGCTGGCCGCTCAAACCGTAAAATATCTGGGGTTCCTCCTAGGCGAGGGGGTCATCAGACCACAAAGTAAGAAAATAGAAGCCATACAGTCCATCCCCTTCCCACGAACACGAAAGGAATTAAGGGCTTTTCTGGGCCTCCTGGGGTACTACAGGAGGTTCATTCCCCGCTTTTCCCAAACAGCTGCTCCCCTGACGGACCTCCTTAAGAAGTCCACAAAAGCCGAGGAGGCCCTCTGTCATCCAACCCCGGAGTTGCTCCATGCCTTCAGCCAACTGAAGCAGGCCCTGGTTTCCGAACCTGTTCTGGTTAGTCCCGACTACACCAAGGGTTTTATCCTGCAAACGGATGCATCAGACCAGGGTATAGGGGCCGTGCTGTCGCAGAAAGATAGGGACGGACACGAGAGACCCATCCTCTACCTAAGTCGAAAGCTCTTTCCCCGGGAGCGGAATTATGCAGTCATCGAAAAAGAGGCCTTGGCTATCAAATGGGCTGTAGAAAGCCTTCGTTATTATTTGGATGGTCGCGAATTCACCCTATATACGGACCATGCGCCATTAGAATGGATGGCGAGAAACAAGGGACACAATGACCGTGTTCTACGATGGTTCCTGACTCTTCAGCCCTATAGATTTACAACACTACACCGCAAGGGTTTGGAACAGGGAAATGCCGACTACTTGTCTCGTTACCCTCCCCCAACCAGCTCTAGTAGAAAGATGGCTAGGGGAAAGGGATGTGGAACAGACGCCTCCCCTACCTCTTTCGGGCGGTGGCTCAGTACCGCTTCCCTGGGCTCCGACGATAGTTCCACCGCGTCCCTGGCAACCCGGCATATCCCCCTTTCTCTTTCCATGCAGGAAACGAGTACGAGGGACGGCGAACCGGAAGTACCTGTCACCAACCCCGGAAGTCCCGCCCACGATCCCGGACCGGAACACGGAAAAGGACGCCACGGAGGAGAAACGGAGTTCTTGAAGGCGGACTCGTGGCAGGAGACAGCAAACCAAGAACTGAAGGCGGTGGACGGAGAGCGCGGAGAAGAGGAGAGCGGAGGCGAGGAGGAAGAGATCTGGAGCGAGGACTGGTGGAGTCCTGTGGAGGTGGCTGGAGAGCGGCCGCAACTCGGAGAAGAGTTGCGGCGGGGCATGTGAGTACCCTGTCTCCTGAATTACAGGCTGACTTGTATTATAGTGTAAATATCGACTCCTCTCACTGTATAGCACTCCTAGGAGCACTGTATATACGCGCACTTCCTGAGACACTATAGATAGTAAATACCGCCACCGGAATCCTCACTACTTGCACCCTTTCCCTTCCTGCTTGAGTTCCCTTCCATCTTCGACCCTTCCGACCCCCCCCCTCACTCTTTCTTCTACCCCATCACGACCAGGGTGTTGGTGTCACTGGTTAGTACTCGTGGTCAAGGACTAACTGCCCTGTCATTGTCTCTCTTTACCTCCGAGGACCACCGGACTACCGAAGACGGAGAAGAGGAAGACCCCCACACCTGCTCACCGCGGATCCCTGCTCCCTGACGACTACCTTCCGGATTCCCTCTCCATTCTTCTGTTTCCTCTGCCCCTACGTACTATAACTGTCAGTGTTAATAAATAGAGCTACCGATATTGCTCACTACATCCGGCCTCCAAGCCTGTTATTCCGGTCCGCCCATACCCAAAGCCCACACAGACCCATTAGTATAATTGATGCCGTGCAAAAGATTGCTGTAAGATTGGTATTGGGCAGGATACAGGGATGGATGACAGATGCCGACATCCTGACACCCTTACAGGCAGGGTTTCGGTCTCATATAGGGACCGTTGACCAAGCCTTTAGATTTGTATTCATTTATTGGAAGGAGGTTACTTTAGGGTGGGGTATGCTTTTTGTAGTATTTGTGGACCTAAAATCCGCTTTTGATCTTGTTCCAAGGGTAAAACTGTGGGAAGTACTACTGAAAACAGGGATGCCCAAAGAGTTGGTTTCTATTTTGGTCAAACTCCACGAACACACCCATGCGCAGGTTCGTTGGGGCAAACCAGGTGAGGTTACTGAAAAGTTTGAGGTGAGCAAAGGCGTCCGACAGGGGTGTGTGATGGCTCTCACCCTGTTTTCTTTATTTATTAATGGGGTGGTCCAGTATATTGTGAACCACTCAACAGATGCGCCAATGTTAGCTGGCATAAAAGTGCCACTGCTCATGTTCGCGGACGACACTACTAATATCCAAAACGAGACAAGGACTGCAGTTAGCACTGTCTCATTTTGAGGTGTTTTGCCGTGAACATGAGCTGGTGGTTAACGTAACGTAGCTCCATGGGTCAAAGCCAGTAAAAGCACGTGTTTTCATGGATGGCGAACTATTTGAGCAGACCGATGTTTTCACCTACCTGGGTGTCACATTTAATGACAAATTGAGTTGGAAGCCCCAAGTTGATATTATAATTGTTCCAAACAATAGTTCAGGAGAAAGAATACATAATTCAACACATTTGCAGAAAGAACTCAATTCAGACCGAAATTGTGTTGTTTTTAAAAACAGAAGATAAAAAGAAAGGGAAAGGAAAAAAGAGTAAAAAAAGGGAGAAAAAGACAAGGGACCAAATAATATTTTTTTAAAATAGCACAACAGGAAAAAAATCAACAGGTAATTTAGAAAGATATCAAAAAACTTTTTTATTATTTGTTATTAATCAGAATAATACGCTCATGAGTGAATTGTTGGTTGCTAAAAATACAGTACATCAATAAAAACCAAACAAGTGGCGAACACAACTTCTGTTCAAAATAGAAGGGTTTCAATATACACATCAAATTATGAGCCCTCTATAATTTTGGTGCCACCAATATGTCGACGGCGTTTCAACAGCAGTGAAAACTTGCGGTCATCATCAGGACAAGAGGAACGTAGGAGCGTGAGTAGTTCTGTAAGCATAAATACATAGTGTTACTTTATTTTGGACTCCCTTGGAGAATTTAGCAGGAAAAAGAGATGAAAAAGAAAAAAAGGGGCGAGCAAGAAAAAGAATAAGTGAAAGAGTGAATTTTTGTGACAAGTATGGCCCGTTTATGACCACGAAGAGAACCGAAATTCGTGAAAGATTACGACTTCATGCAAACCATCACCATCGTGAATAAAAAGTGTCAAATTAAATGGAAACAAAAAATGTTTCACCTAATAGATTTGTTTGAGGATACGGCGAAGTAACCACATATGATGTTGGTATTTTCGTCTGTTTGAAAGAAGATCTAATCGCTCTAGGAGAAAAGGAGGTAACATTAAAACCGAACTGGCCCTTGCGTGCACTGCAAATGGGTGCTTTACTGGAAACAGGGACTTACTCAGATAAAAAGCAGGTGTATACCCAAGAGTGGTCCTGCTGATAGAAGTCAGGCGTTAAAGAGCTGTGATATGGGACAAAACAAGCCACTGTTTGATGAAGCAAGAATTGATAGTGTTTGTTTGGTTTTTGCTGTGTTATCTCTGCTATACATCTTCGAAATGCATGTAACTCAAATGTCATATATATGTATTATTTCTTTCCTACATTTATTCTTCTTATGTTTAATCTGATTTACCTTACTGGACTGCTCAAACAAACATATGGAAGACGTTTGCCCCCTTTTTGATTCGTATTTGATTATATGGATGTTTGTAATATGTCTGTAATTAGACTATCATGAAGGATTATTCTGTTTAAAACAAACCACTGTTGGATGAAGCAAGAATTGATAGTGTTTGTTTGGTTTTTGCTGTGTTACCTTTGTTATACATCTTCGAAATGCATGTAAATCAAATGTCATATATATGTATTATTTCTTGCCTACATTTATTTTTCTTGTGGGTATTCTGATTTACCTTACTGGACTGCTCAACCAAATATATGGAAGACGTTTGTTCCCTTTCTGATTCGTATTTGATTATATGGATGTTTGTAATATGTATAGTTTTGAAATGTGGTTCAACGCCGATTGAAACGCCGTCGACATATTGGTGGCACCAAAATTATAGAGGGCTCATAATTTGATGTGTATATTGCAACCCTTCTATTTTGAACAGAAGTTGTGTTCGCCACTTGTTTGGTTTTTATTGATGTACTGTATTTTTAGCAACCAACAATTCACTCATGAGCGTATTATTCTGATTAATAACAAATAATAAAAACGTTTTTTGATATCTTTCTAAATTACCTGTTGATTTTTTCCTGTTGTGCTATTTAAAAAAAATATTATTTGGTCCCTTGTCTTTTTCTCCCTTTTTTTACTCTTTTTTCCTTTCCCTTTCTTTTTATCTTCTGTTTTTAAAAACAACACAATTTCGGTCTGAATTGAGTTCTTTCTGCAAATGTGTTGAATTATGTATTCTTTCTCCTGAACTATTGTTTGGAACAATTATTCACTACCCCTGGTTCATGTGGGTGGGTTGCCTCTGTGGTTATACACCAAGTTGATATTATAGCGCTGAAACATGCTCAGCTAGCCGGTGCCCTGATTAAGCCTATTGCCCCTATTGTTAAAATCTATACTACTAAAATCTGCCCAGCCATCTTATATGGCACCGAAATTTGGGTTTTTTGTAATTGATCCCCACTTTCCACAGCCCAGAATAAATTTATGAGATCAGTAGTGGGTCTGCCCCAATCATACCCTTGAATACCATTGCTTTTTGATCTCGGTTGTCAGGCACTTGAAGATGTTGCATGCTACAGATCGCTGGCTTTGTGGAGGCGTCTCTGGATTACTCCGGAGCTCCACCTGTATGCCAGGGCGCTGTTGGAAGTTAGGGGACTAAGCCACTCATATAAGATCCCATGGTTGACTGGTATTAAATCTTTGTTGACTGATATGTGGATGAGGAATCTTTGGGACCACCTAGAGACTGCGGGATTTCCATCAAAAAGGTTTTTTAGAGCAGCGTACTGGGAGCTGATCAAAGTCAGGAGATTCTCCTCCCATATCAGCCAGTCTCTGTCGAGGGATTACCTTGATGTCAAGGATGAACCCCTTTTGGAAGGCTCCTGGGATCTTATAACGAAGCAACATGATCGTAAACTTTACCATCAGTTCAGGGTAGGAACACTACCCCTACATTAGTTAACTAGCAAATGGAACCCTGCTATTAGTAATAAGTGCTTATTTTGCCAAAACCATATAGAAAACATTGACCATTTGTTATTTGTATGCCCTGTTCATCACAAACCGAGGAGTATCTGGTTGAAACCAGTATGCCTGCCCATGGGAACCAGATCAGCCGTGGTTGCAAAGAGAATATTGAAATCTGACACCTCCAACCTCACTGTAATAGGAGTAGCTACGTTTTTGAGCTGGGCATGGGTACTACGTGATAAAAATGGGGGGGCAAAATAGCTATGTAAAGTTCTAAAGTTGGGCCCTTGAAATCTGGGGTTGGAGTCGGTAACACTTAATGGATTTTATAACTTTGATATTAATAGATGTTCAAAGTCTTTATGCTGGTTTATATATTTTATCCTATTTTAGAATTGGTTTTAAAATGTAAATATATATGTACCTATTTATTAAATGTGTTGATGTAATAGCTGCAAGTTTTAGATTGTTTATAATTCTTGGTGTAATTTTTACGGATGAAATATGTAATAATTTGATAATCACTGTCTTTTATGATGAAGAATCGCAATAAAGACTCAATGAATGCAAATATATATATTTGAGTGCTCAACAGCGGGTGCTTAGCGCTAGGGTTGAATCCTGACCCTCGCTTATTTACATTCGAACAAATGGTGCAGCACTCCAGAGTAGGTTACTTAATGGATTTTATTTTCCACAGCACCATTCAACCAACGCGTTTCAGCCTGAATGACCTTAATCACGGTTAGTGAGTCCCTTTTCACTTTCACTTTAAATACCTATTTCTGCTGTAATGTAGCATTATGGGATTTGTAGTGTGACTTATTTACAAAACAACTTTATACGTATATACAAAAAGGACATTTGGTGTGCAAGGGATATTCTTGGTGATTGACATTATATTTCATGAATCACAGGTTTTCATTAGTATACATTACATTTGGTTTAGTAACCACTATATTACATTCATGTATATGATTTTGGTTATTAGCACATTCATTTGGGTACAGTTCTCATTAAATTTATACTTTTGTAATTCGGTATAGTACCCGATTATTTGATTCTAGTACCAGTTCGTTTTACTTTCATAGATCTGGGTATAGTACCCTAATGCTCTATTTCAGAGACATCCAGTTCTTTATGTTGCTACCAGTTTTTTGCTTTATCCAAGGTGTACATAAAGTTCCTCATCGAAGTTGATCCCTCTAGGGAACTTAGTTTTAAAACTCACAATGTACTTGGATTCAATTTGGCGCAACTTATATATATATATATATATATATATATATATATATATATACAACAAGAAACTCTGCAGGAACCGCAGAAAAAACGGGCCACACCAGGTTTGCAGTTTAGAATACGCGGGTTTATTCAGCAGTCAGAGGACGATGTGTTTCGATCTCAATATATATATATATATATATATATATATATATTACGCTCCATGGGGTAGTCCAAGTATATATATATATATATATATATATATATATATATATATATATATGAAATTAGAGCTCCTCCTCAGCACGCTCTGCGCTCGCAGACACCGCCTCCACGCCAGCAATAGTGAGGAACGGACCAACAGAGTCAGCAAAGATGTTTTATTGCAAAAACAGAACCAGCGACGCGTTTCGAGCTGAAAAGCCCTTGTTCACGCTGCAACATGTTTTGACATAATCATGCTTTTTTATATGCTTTTAGTGATGACATCACCGCCCCCTAGTGGTGATCACCCGTACATAACAAATAGTGAAGATATACTATCGCTGTTAGTCTTTCTTTGCTTTTATAGCACATAGTACAAGGAGACAATGCAATTTCTGGTTAAATCCAATTACATTTCATATTGTTGTATTAAAAAGGTTTACTAAACCTCAAATATTGTAAGATGTATATCTATGTGCAAAACAATGCATTATAGCAGCGAAGGTTAAAGTGCAATAAGTGTATAAAAAAGTGCATAAGTGAAGAAATTTTATAAGAGGTACAAAAAGGCAGGGAAGAGCAGTGTTACCATTAAAGCAGAGATACCAAATACTACATATTGATTTAATATTTCAATTTCATAATTTCATAAATGATTACATTATATAGTAAGAGGTTCTCAAAAAGTTATTAACGGTAAAAACATGTATCAAAAAAGTTAAAAACGAGAATATGTAAAAATAGTACCATATCTCATATATATACAAATACAATCCCCTACATGAAAAAACACAACTGCATAATATCAAAACCCCTATATACAAACAACCATGAAAAACCAATATATACACACACTTTTTCTCTGTTGTTATCTAAGTATAAACAGTGTAATCTGAATGTAAGACTAAACATAAATCAAGACCTAAACCATCAGATGTCAAAATAAATGCAACACTGTAAAATATCAGTAGAATAGATTGAAGTCTGTAATTGGAAACAGTACTCATGAATTCTTATCCAGACAACACAGAGATAGTTTGACCAAAATTTCGGTACTAAGAAACACAGCAATATGCCCTACCATAATGTGACTAAAGTATACTGTGCCCTCTAATAGGGAACCTAACTAGAGGGCCAAAGAACACATATGAAGAAAAATACTGGGTGTATACCTATTGCACTGAGAAACTGCAACCCTGAACTTAGATATTTATAAGTAATGGTGCATTTCTTCAATGTTGTTAAGCCCATTAGGCCAACGGCTATCAAGCTCAAGAATAAATCGAGACTCAAGTTTTCTTAGCTGTAGTTCCCGATCACCCCCTCTTTTTAAGCCTGGCACAGCTCCAATGACAAAGTAACTGAGATGTTTTAAATCTTTGTTATGTACCCGTTTAAAGTGACGGGCAACCGGCTACGTAGGGTCACTATGTAATATAGCCCGTAGATGCTGCAATATCCGGACATGCACCTGGAGCTTAGTGCTGCCAACATATCTAAGCCCACAGGTGCATGCCAGAACATAGACAGCATGATCTGTCCTGCAGGTATAGTGACCAGTAATCGATTTAGGAGCTGTACTAAAAGGGGTAGAGTAGTGTGTAGTGGTAGTACCGAATTTACATGCACGACAACTAGTGCATCTGAAAAAACCTTTTGTAGGGCGTAACCAAGGCTTTTTCATTTTTAATTCAGGGGCTGTCTTGTCTAGGGAATTGCCCATGGTTTTAGCCCGTCTAAAAGTAACAGTAGGGGTAGTAGGAAGTCTGGAGTTGAGTATAGGATCACTCAAAACTATTGGCCAATTTTTATTTAGAATGGACCTAATTTTTCTGTCCTCTCTACTGTACGTAGTGATTAGGCGTGGGCATTCCAACTGAGACTCGGTATTATTGGAGTCTTCAATATCAGGCCTAGATATGGGAAAGAGACTTTCCCTAGATCTGGATAAGGATTTGTTTATAGCTGTGTTTAAGATAGAATCTGAATAGCCCCGAGCTTTTAATCTCATCATTAGGTCTCCTAAACAATTGTTATAGTCTTCGGGGGAGCTACAAATCCTTTTAAGTCTCAAAATTTCACCATACGGAATTCCTGAAATGGTGTGTCTCGGATGCATACTAGTGGCGTGCAATGTAGCATTACCCGCTGTCACTTTTCTGTGTAATGTTGTGTGTAATGTACAATTGGTAACATATACTTCAACATCTAGAAATTGAATTCTCGTTTTATCAATATGTGCTGTAAAGTTCAAGTTGATAGAGTTGTTGTTAATATCTTGAACAAATAAAAGGGCTTCTTCTTTACTGCCTCTCCAGGCAATAAATATGTCGTCAATATACCTCAAAAAGCACATCACATTTTTCTCCATCCAAACTTTGTGGCGTGTGTTGAGGACCTGCTCCTCCCACCAGCCAACGTGCAGGCACGCATAGCTGGGAGAGAAGCAGGCCCCCATCGCCACTCCTCTTAATTGTCTGTATATTTCCTTACCAAAGGTGAAAAAATTGTTGTGCAAGCACCATTCTATGAGGCTCGAAATGACCTTGTTATGTTCATAATACATAATTTGTCTGCTGGAGAGGTAATGTTGTATAGCAGAAAGCCCTTGTATATGGTCTATACTCGTGTATAATGCCTCAACGTCTAAAGACATGAGCCACATGTCACTGTCCCACTTGATGTTAGAAATTTTTGTGATAAAGTCACTAGTATCCCGGATAAAGCTAGGGAGATTTTTCACAAAATCCTGGAGGAAAAAGTCAATATATTCCCCCACTTTCTCACCTACTCTGCCTATGGCCGATACAATAGGCCTGCCAGGTATAGGTTGTACATCTTTGTGCACCTTCGGGATAAGGTAGAGAGAGGGCAAAATAGGAAAATTAATGTACATGAATTTGTGTTCTTCAGATGAAATTAGACTCTCTCTTTTCCATTGACTTAACATCTTGTGAAGTCTAGAAGTAGCATTATCGTATTCTTTTTGTGAGGCTATAGTATAGCATAGAGGGTCTCCAAGCTGGCGTTTTGCCTCCTTAATATAATCTTGTTTGGGCCAAATTACCAGATTGCCTCCCTTATCTGATTGTTTTATCACAATGTCTGGATTCTCTTCCAATTTCCTCATCAACTTGTTATATGCACAGTTTGTATGTATCTCTTTTTTTCGATGTTTGTTATTTACTTGTGTGTAAAGTTTTTTAATGTCATTGGTAACACAGTCATTAAATGTATCGATCGCATCCTTAGGCAGCAAAGGGATGAATTTAGATTTACTGCGAAAAGGACTTAAGCCAGCACCTTTTTGGGCAATGGGTACTCTTTTTAAACGATTTTGTGTTGCCTCTTCGGATTCTGATTCCAAATCATTGTTGGAATCCATCAATTCATTCGCATCCAGAAAAGTATGGGTGTCAGAAGCACGTAATTCATGTAATTCAATGGATTCTGTTACTTCATTTAGGTCATGTGATTTGTTAAGATCTTTAGCAGTTTGTAAAGCGAAATGTTTTTTTAGTTTCAGCTTCCTTATGAACCGGAAGAGGTCCACTCTGGTCATGGCGTAGTTAAGGCTTTGTACAGGTGAAAAGTTCAAACCTAATGACAGCAATTGTTTTTCAGCTTTATCTAGGGTGACGTTAGAGAGATTGATGATGGTGTTGTCACCTAACGACGTTTCCCCCATGTTTTTTTCTTTTTCTTTTGTTGTTGTTGCTGTGTTCCAGCGCTGTTTGCACCTGCGCCGTCGTGTTTTGCGGCGTTGGTTCCTCCTTTGCCTGCCTGAACATTGGGTTGCCATGATCTCAGAGTTTGCAATCTCTCTTCCACCACAAAATCCATTTCTTGCTGGAGATTGAACGCTTCCAGTCCCATTAAGTTTAAATCGAGCTTGTGGAGCCGGATGATGATAATTCAACACTAGATGTGCTTGTTATGGATGAGGTTTCGTAATTTCGCTCAGCCCCATCGTTATTAGAAGAACCTGATGTTGCTGTATCTGCACTTATGACTGGATTGATATTGCTGGTATTACCTCCCATAGCGTTTTTCTTTTTGGTGTAGGCTTGTCTTTTTGCTGTGTTATATTTTCGCGAAAATGTAAAAATCCTGCCGTAGCGATAATCGTCGGCATCACGAGTGAACTTAGTGGCTTTTCTGATTTTGATTCTTTCCTCATGCTTGCGTAGTTGTTCGTTCATATTGTCCGTTAATTGTTTCATTTCTGATGGTTCTGGGCAAGCATTAATTTCTATTTCCACAGTTTTAATTTTTTCCAACAATTTTGCTCGATCGCTCACAGCATATTTAATCAAAATGCAGACCAAATTCATAGACGCCGCTAGGTTGCTCTCCCCCCACTCCTGCAGCATCGCCGGGTCCGGATCATCAAAGCAAGGCGCCAATATGAGACGCAACCCACGAGGAACACGACCAACTTGTTCATATTTGCTTAGGGATTTATGCTCCCACCATTTTGTACATTCGGCTTTACGCAGTTTTGTTAATTCTTTGAATAAATATTTCAAATCCCTTGCTTGAATAGTATTGCGATCGCCCTGCGATGGTGCTTTGTTTTGACCAGGGGGATTATCAGTTCTGTCAAATAAAGTAAGAGCGGCTTCCTCCCGCAATTTGTCGATTTCCTCTTCATTCATGTTGTTTTTTTGGTTCTGCTATATATTGTATAAATAACCAGCAGGCAAATGTAATTCTTCCGCCCGCTAATCTCGCTGCTTAACAACTTCACCACCGGGTAGTATTTCGTTGAAAGAACTCACCGCTTGTAGATGGCGGGAACTGCTCCATGTCCCGCGTCCTCCGACGCGATCCTATGGGGCTGCTCCAACCGCCAGTCACAGTCTCCGTGAGCTTCCAGTTCACCCGGGGACAGCCGCTAGAATTCCCACTCGAGATTCAGCAAAAGTTGATTTGAAAGCGGCTGTCGGCTTGCGATGAAGGGGTCCGTTACGGAAGCAAATCCACTTCCGTTCAATATGAAATTAGAGCTCCTCCTCAGCACGCTCTGCGCTCGCAGACACCGCCTCCACGCCAGCAACAGTGAGGAACGGACCAACAGAGTCAGCAAAGATGTTTTATTGCAAAAACAGAACCAGCGACGCGTTTCGAGCTGAAAAGCCCTTGTTCACGCTGCAACATGTTTTGACATAATCATGCTTTTTTATATGCTTTTAGTGATGACATCACCGCCCCCTAGTGGTGATCACCAGTACATAACAAATAGTGAAGATATACTATCGCTGTTAGTCTTTCTTTGCTTTTATAGCACATAGTACAAGGAGACAATGCGGTATAGTACCCGATTATTTGATTCTAGTACCAGTTCGTTTTACTTTCATAGATCTGGGTATAGTACCCTAATGCTCTATTTCAGAGACATCCAGTTCTTTATGTTGCTACCAGTTTTTTGCTTTATCCAAGGTGTACATAAAGTTCCTCATCGAAGTTGATCCCTCTAGGGAACTTAGTTTTAAAACTCACAATATACTTGGATTCAATTTGGCGCAACTTATATATATATATATACAACAAGAAACTCTGCAGGAACCGCAGAAAAAACGGGCCACACCAGGTTTGCAGTTTAGAATACGCGGGTTTATTCAGCAGTCAGAGGACGATGTGTTTCGATCTCAATATATATATATATATATATATATATATATATATATATATATATATATATTACCTACTGGCGGTCGCCAGTAGGTATATATAGTTAGGATTTTTTCTCTATGGGATTTTTGAAAATTCTATGTCTAATAACTTTGGCGTTTGTGGACGGAATTGGCTGAAATTTTCAGGAAAATGGCACATTTTGTTTCTGAGCAGCCCTTGAAAATTTGGGGGGGGTTCGTCAAGGGGGGGCCGAGAAAAAAGGGGGGTCCCAAAACGTGTTTTTAACATTGAGTTTTCCATAGGGCGGTTGGCCTCACTTTTAGCCCGAACGGCTGAATGGATTTGCACGAAACTTGGCAAAATTGTAGGGACTGGTAGCCCGATGTGCCTTTTGTAGGTCTCAATATATGTGCTCCAGTGGATTTTGAGAAATTAACGTTTAAAAAAAGATATATATCTGTAACAGCGGACCTGGCAGCGTCCCAGGACGCGTACTTTTCGCGCAACGGAGCTTTGTGAAGCGAAGCTGATTGGTTCTCCGGCGTCTGTCAACATTCCAAAAAGTCCGTAGCGGCCGCCATCTTGTCTCTCGGTAGGATCGAGAGACAAGAGGAGGTCAAAACAAAGGGGGAAATAACTATAAGGGGGCATAGTAGATCCTCGCTGACCCCCTAGGTTTGATGTGGAGGTTTTAAAAGGGCCCCGCGGGGCAAAAAAAAAACAAAATAATAATAATCGAACGGCTGAATGGATTCGCACGAAACTTGGCAAAATATTAGGGACTGGTAGCCCGATGTGCCTTTGCTAGGTCTCAATATATGTGCTCCAGTGGATTTTGAGAAATTAACGTTCAAAAAAAGATATATATCTGTAACAGCGCTCCGCTTCGCGTACTTTTCGCGTTACGGAGCTTTGCGAAGCTGATTGGTTCTCCGGCGTCTGTCAACATTCCAAACAGTCCGTAGCGGCCGCCATCTTGTCTCTCGGTAGGATTGAGAGACAAGAGGAGGCCAAAGCGAAGGGGGAAATGACCATAAGGGGGCATAGTAGATCCTTCCTGACCTCTTAGGTTTGATGTACCATTTTGCCAAGTTTGGTGTAATTCCGTTCAGCCATTCAGGCTGTAGACGTATGTAAATGTCCTATGGAAAATTGCATGGGGAAAACACATTTGAAAGTGTTGAAATTTAGAACCAATTAAAATGTTACTTTGGTTTTGTATTTGTGTGTGATGAAAGTTAATTGGTTATGTATATATGTCAAATGAGAGGAAACCACAGCCATTTTGTGATACTACTGTCTGAGGTACATTTGTGAGGAATTTTTGGTGGTGAATTTCTGGTGTTTGATTTACACAGTACTAACACTTCTGCTACTTTTAAAAAGGTGAGTTGTTAATTTGTAAGGGGAACTATGTTGTACACTTGAAGATAATTTGAAAAATGTTTTCTGTTATTTATTTGCAGTCCTTCTGTTATACTAAATACTTGATAAAGTTAGTTTTATATTATGTATTACTAAAAACGATAAATTAAAGTGATTATTTTTTTCTGCAATTTACAGCAAGCAATTTCAAAATAAAATGGCTCACAATGAAGAGACCGTGGCAATTTCTCTTGAATTGTCCACTACATTGATTGAAATTGAGAGCACCAATAATGAAATATTGTCACAAGGAGGACATGACTTGTATGATTCCATTAGATTGATTGAAATGGACAGCACCAAGAATGAAATATTGTCACAAGGAGATGACTTGAATGATTCCACTACATTGATTGAAATTGAGAGCACCAATAATGAAATATTGTCACAAGGAGGAGATGACTTGTATGATTCCATTAGATTGATTGAAATGGACAGCACCAATAATGAAATATTGTCACAAGGAGGAGATGACTTGAATGATTCCACTACATTAATTGAGAGCACCAATAATGAAATATTGTCACGAGGAGATGACTTGAATGATTCCACTACATTGATTGAAATTGACAGCACCAATAATGAAATATTGTCACAAGGAGGAGATGACTTGAATGATTTTTTTGATCAATCTCTTGATGGCGAATTTATCGAGTGTTTGGAGACCATAGAGTTACAAGAATCATCATTGGAGACTTTTAATGAGGACATTGCTGATGAGGACATGTTACTAGTTCTTTCAAATTTAGAAAATTCTGAAGAATAAATTTATATTTAGAAATCAAAAATTGTTTGAGACATTATTCATTTTTATTTTTAATTTATGAGGTTGTAGCGAAGTGATTGTAGTATAAAATGAGACTTATAGTATAGAGTGCAACATTTTTATGTTACATGGTAAGTTTACTCATATTTACTTCCCTTCTGCCACTATATTATCTCCAATGTGTATTTGACATCTCTTCTTCATCTCCGGCCTCCTTTCTCTCACTGTGTGTCTCCGATGCATCTTATCGCTGCTATTTTGTGTAATTACAGAAGAGAGTAAAATAAAATAGTTCGGAACGTGAAAAGGGGGCAAAGTAGAGTACTCCTCACCCCCTAGGCCTTTTTAGGCGGTCCCAAAAGGATCAGTTTCTGCTTTCCTGAGAGATTATGGTATGAGTTCCATATACCACAATAACTTGCATTACAACATGCAAGATATCTATCTCCTATTACCAACTTTTGGAGATATTCGCGCTAAGCGCGAATATCTCCAAAAAGTAACACCTGCCCTGAGCAGTTCTTAGCCATGTTATCCAATGGGAGGTGGATAACATGGCTAAGAGCATTAGCTCGGTAATGCATGAATATCGCTGAGTTTTTAGCGATATTCATGCATTGCGGCCGTTTATTATCGCATTTGCGATAAACCTTGATAATAGCAAGGTTTATCTTCGATAATTTCTGACGATGCTTAGTGGTAAAAAATTGGTTGGTAAGCATCGTTAGCGATAAATATCGCTTAACTTTGGTAATATGCCCCAACGTCTGTTAACGTTCGATTCGAAGGAAATGAGGAAGTGTTGAAAAACATTGTCTGCGCCATCTTGCCTTTTTTGAAATGCCACACTTTTGTCGTGCACGGCAGCCATTTTAGATGTCTTGACCAGACCCACTCTCTGCACGCTGTCGATTCGTAGCATGGCTCCTCACCCACGCAAGCATCTTCCCTAGGCACTGGTCACCACCGCTCTCTGTCTTATGCATGGGCAATAAACCTCCCCCCATCTGCGCTGCTCTTCCCTGAGAATCACACTCTGTGCCCGCCCGACACCTCCCTTTCGCCCTATTCACTACCGCACCCTCTGACACTCCTCTTTCTCTGTGTCCGATTGTCCAGGCTATCAGCTAGCCCTGCAGATGTAGTTTATGGCCCCAGCTGTAAAGAATCACCCCTCTTCAAAGGAGTTATAGTAGATCAAGGCCCACACCCGATGAGATCCGTCACACCACACGTGTTCCTACTATCTGAAAACCATCCTGTATTGTGATTGGGGAGGGGACCGAGCCTGAAGCGGAAGATTCCAGGAATGACTCTTTGTACATCAAAGTTTTTACAATTATGTGTCACATAAAAAATATATAGCACTCCAACAAAGTAGTAGGAATATAAAACTTTAATAACATATAAATATATACAAGAAAACAAAAACAGTAAAAACATTGAAACAACGAAGAGACCGTGGCAATTTCTTTTGAATTATCCAATAGATTTATTGAAATTGACAGCACCAATAATGAAATATTCTTGTCAGTAGCGGTCTGTTGTGCGAATAGTTCCAAGGCAGCAGAACGCGCTGAAATCTAGATGGCACGAAAGTGATGTCTAGTAAGTTGCCGCCCAGCAAAAAACGGCGTGGGGCGCCGCGGGGGTGAGTGAGTCCAGTAGGCACCACAGCTATTCTTACCGGCATTGCAGAATTACTGCTGGGGACAATGCCTGTGCTGTAGCAGGGTCACAGCAGAAACAAAAAGGATTCTGTTGAAGATGTTGTTGGTTTTCAATTTGAAAACAGTTCTGGTGTCAACTGCTATGCTAATGTAGTGGTTAATGTTTTGTTTTCTCTAGAAAATGTAAAAGAGGGGGAGGCAGTCCAAAGTTCCGTTAAAAGGGCAAAGGAAAGGATCGGTGGTTTGAACTATCAGTCAAAAAGGGGAGGGGGTGCAATAATTTTTCCTACCGGGTCACACTGTGCTTTCACCGGAAGTGAGGTCTGCAGGATTCTAGTAATTCAAAGTGAGGCTGGCGCCAGCATGGGAGCGCCGACGTCCCGCGGATACAGTTTCGTCACTCCACGGGCGATCATGGCAGTCATTCCCCATCGGGGGTCGGAGACTCCCGCGGCTCCTCTAGAATCTTCAAGGTCGTGGAGGACTACGGTGGTGGAGTCAACCAGTGACCGGGCCATTTCTTTATGCTGGGCCCGCTCTTGCCAGGTCGACCGCCATTTTGAGAGTTCGGCAGCTACCGGCGATCGCGGGGTCACATGAGCGGACGGGCTCCACCCTGCCGGGCGAGACGTTGCAGCATGGCCACAGTGGAAGAACCCTTTTCCGGGCGCCTGGAGCGCTGAGGGTGCAGCTGGGAAGCCTCCACCTGGGGAGGCGGGAGAGGCCTGTTCGCACCGTCTCTCCCTCCCAGTGCACCCCACGGCGTCTCGCTTGAGATTTGTTATGGCCGGACCAGGCGATGAGGACGAGGGGGGGGGGGGTCGGAGGCATGTGCAAGACATCCCCCCCCAGTGTTGTCGCAGCCATTATAAAAGAAAGAAGTGTCCCGTCCGTCTTCGGGCCGGGCTTCCGGTGGATGTCGGCCGGACGCCCCTGGCTCTGGCCCCATGAACGGGTTTCTTGGTTTATCGGCTGCAGCCGGATCCCGTCGGCCTCGGCCCCCCGACCGTTGGTGGTCGGACCGGAAGAGCATGTGGCGGGACTACCTGCAACTCTCAAGGGCCACCGCGGCCGGACTGGGAGAGAGAGGGGAGGGTCGAGGAGACATTCCCCCCCCCTGCAACTGTTCAGCGTTGTAAAGGCAATCCCCTGGCCGGGTCCCGCTGGCCTCGGCCTCTCCTCCGGCTACACCCTACGTTAGGATCTCCTGGCCGAGGCGTGGCAGCAGGACCTGCCTTATATGGGCTGCTCCCGGCTGGGCGTAGCCGGAACCCTGCCCCACCTTGGAAGTTTCCAGAGTGGGGGTGGATGTTCTACTGACTTGCATTTTCCCTAGTCTATCGATTTTTTTGGCGTGGCAGGCGGTGGGACAGCGAGGGGTGATTTGGTTTCTCTTACTGTTTTTCTGGTCTCTCACCACTGGCATATTTTAACGTTTTCTTGTTTCTAGGACATTAATAGGTTTTATCATTACGTTATGTTATCGTTTCTTTGTTCGTTGTTTAATAAAAGTTCATGTTCATCAGTGGCCTACTGATTTTTGTTTTCCTATTTTTTTCTTTCCAGGTTGTTTCATGGTAAAGTTTCTGTTAACAGGATACAGTGATCACTTCGTTATTATTGCATATGTCCTTTTCACTAGGGGTGCTCTCTGGTCGGGCCAGATGACGTATCTCTAGTAAATGGTCCGGGTGAAAAAGGTGCATCAATCAGTGGGGAGTAGATAGGCATGACAGATTACAACGGGGGAGAACGGTCCGCATTACGTACCCTTTCACTACTTGCAAAGATTTTCCTACGTTTATTTGCAAACAGGGAATACCTCCAAAAAGAACTAATTCCCAAACAGTCAATGTTCGGACAATCAATCAATCAATGAGGAATGAAATAGGTACGACGTGTTAAAGGCTTGCGTTACCTACCCTTCACTATCTGCAAAGGGAGAGAGAATATTCCTATTCTTCCTCGTTTGCAGGTAGAGAAGATCCTTAAGAGAATTAACTTCGAACAATTCAATGCTCGATTGAAACAATCAACAAGGGGTACTGTGAACACAAATGAACGCCGCTTATATACATACGCATTGCTATTTTCAACAGGTTGTTCCTAATGTTTCTATTTTAGCGAGGTCAAAAAGAGATCCCATTAGTGGCCTACTGATTTTGCTCGATTCCTTTTGTTTTTTTACACGATTTTTCGCTATCTGCAAAGACTAAACAGAGTATTGCGACTCTGTGCTTGTTTGTAAATAGAGAATGAACCAAAGAGAACAATCAATCAAATGGAGAGAGAAGCAGGCACGACGGATTACAAAGGGGGCAAAGGGCTGCGTTAACTACCCTTCACTATCTGCAAAGAGAGAGTACTCCTAATAGAAATGAGGGGTGGGGGGCAGCATTCAAAGCAGATCAGTGTGCATAAACACGAAAATGTTTTTACTTACCACGTACTTGACATTCGACAGCTTATGATATTTGCTATTAAAAAACCATTGAAATTCACTGAAAAAACCATAGGTTATAGACCATATATAGTTAGGAATTAGCATTTACAAAACCTTGAAAATTCACTGAAAAAACCATAGGTTATACACCATATATAGTTAGGAATTAGCATTTAAAAAACCTTATTTTACTCACACAAAACCATTGAAATTCCATATATAGTTAGTTGCACTAACTATATATCGCGCACCCGCAATCCACTGCTGATCATGTCACATATTACATCATTCATGACATGGTCAGTGACATCACTGATGACATCACTGATGACATCTCAAATGACATCACTGATGAGATCACTGATGACATCATCCAGTGACTGTGTGTTTCTGTAAAGTTTAAATATGTTTTACATATTGAAGAATGAGTAGATGTATAAGTGTCTGGACGAAGGATTTAGTAGGTGCATGACTGAATGTATGAGTGAGTGATTAAATGTGTCTCACTGAGTGCATGGGTTAGTGACTAAACTGTCTTAATTTGTGCATCATTATGTCTGTTGTTCTGTAAACTGCTGCATGTGTTGATCAGTAGCTATATGATTAACTATATGGGTTATTGATTGATTGTCCAAGTATTTGTATAGGAGACTGAGTGTGTGTGTGGCTGGCTGGGAGGTGTGTGACTCTGTGCAGATCAATGTGTACTTGTATCAATGATTGTATAAGAAAGTAAGTATGTGTTAGTATATGTTTGAAAATGTAAGGTGCTCTATGTTTAACTGTATAGACAAGAAAATGGAAGTGTGATTGATTCTTTACAGGACTGACTAGGTGTGTGAGTAACTCCATGGATGAGTGGCAGAGTGTAAGTGTCTGTATAGGTGTATGAGTGCATATGATAGTGTTGTAAAGATGAGTGATTGTATGTATGAATGATTGTATGGGTGAATGAGTGAATGTGTGTGTAGACGTAGGAATCAGTGAGTACGTATGTAGTAACTAGTATTGGTGTGTCAATGGTTTCAAAAATTATACTCTGTATTTAACACTGGGTGAAACAGAGGTTATATTAAAACGTGAGGAGATGCATTGTATTGTCACATGAATGATATCATCAGTGATGTGGTCATTGATGTCAAATGAGATGTCATCAGTGATCTCATCAGTGATGTCATTTGAGATGTCATCAGTGATGTCATCAGTGATGTCACTGACCATGTCATGAATGATGTAATAAGTGACATGATCAGCAGTGGATTGCGGGTGCGCGATATATAGTTAGTGCAACTAACTATATATGGAATTTCAATGGTTTTGTGTGAGTAAAATAAGGTTTTTTAAATGCTAATTCCTAACTATATATGGTGTATAACCTATGGTTTTTTCAGTGAATTTTCAAGGTTTTGTAAATGCTAATTCCTAACTATATATGGTCTATAACCTATGGTTTTTTCAGTGAATATATATATATATATATATATATATATATATCAACTAAAAGGTGCTCCCTGGATAACCACTAAATGAGTCAGGATGTTGCCATTGTAGTAGACCATCTCGCTATTATGATAGCCCTTCCAGTTTCTAAATATCTATTTATTAGCTAATGGCGTATTAACTGTATGTGCCTGTTGCCTATATAACCAGTAACATTTGGAAAACGGGCAATGTCAAGGACTTTGCACTTCATCTGCAACTCTGAAGATGTTTCAGGGGCGTGAAGAATGTGTTTGCACGCGTGCATGTGTGTGTAGCATTACATCTATTAAAGTAGAAAATACCTCAGATAAATCCTTCTGGGAAACTCTGCCTGCAATGGCAACTTCTAGGAGGTGTACTAAACAAACTGCCTGAACCAAGCCATGACTGTAACTCTTTTAAGAGATCTAAGTTGACTTCCCTGCTCATTGTTACCTCTGATATGCTTCCTCCTCATGTTGCACAAATAAAGACAATCCACCTTTTGCTAGTACTTCTCCATTAGACACCAAAAGGCCTCATTGTCGAACTATGACATAAAGGACTGCTTTGTGAAGGTGTGTGTGTTGCACCCTTGCCAGGGCCTTTAACATTTTGCACTTGGATACTATCTGGTTTGAGTTACTGGATTTTTTTCTCACCTAAGCCTCTTTGTTGGTGACAAATGCATATTGTGGATGTGACTCTTCCAAATCATTCTTTGCAAATTTCTATTTACGGATCCCTAAGGCAGTCACTATAGAAATGCACATTGCTGTAGGTTCTGCCATTTCTTATGCTTGATACATCCCAATGACAATGGAGCAGTTTCAAATTGCTCAATTTGCTGCTTGGTAACGCCTCACAGGCACATTCCACCAAATTCTTAGTGTGATTCCATCTAATATTCAGGGATAGTGCTTTGTGTTTTCAATACTGTAACAGAGCAGGAGTTCACTAATATTACGGCAAATAATCTCTGTGACTCCCTCCCATTTCTCATATGTGAGGTCCTGTTTTGATCTGAAAGAAACTTTTTTATTCATTTTCCATGAATCCCAAAAACAAAATTTCTCTGCAAAATGTCTGTAATAGGCTGTCACACATCAACCACATAAAAAAAACTAAAGGGTGGACCAGCGAAGGGTGTGTTGATGTTTTGTTTGTGTTGAAAGCAAATAAAACATTTTTTAAAAGTTTTATAAAAAAAATGAAGTAAACAGCATTCAAAACAATCTGTTTAGGAATTATTTAAGGTCATCAGAGGGAGAATCTGCAGAACAAAGCTGACTCTATCAGGGACCCCTTGAAAGGCTGGGGCCCTGGGCCAGAGCCCAGTTTGCTCATGCCTTAAAACGTCTCTGTGTGAAAGTTCATCTGATATGGAAGGGGGAGTGGCATGTAAATATTGGCTGCAAATAGTTCAGATTTACAAGAAGCCACCAAGAAAACAGATTTACAGGTCAAGAGTCCAATTAGTCAGTATGTCAGAAGAGTAACTGAGGGCAAATGCAGATTAGAAACTGATGTAGCTGCTTTGTTGAAGTTAATACTTTGCAGTAAGGGAAATTCGTACTCGAGCTAATTTACAGCAAATTAGACCAAATACACCATATTTTTCGTCTCCTTGTAGCATGTGAACAGACCAGAATTTTCATGTATCGAATAAAAATTAAATGTGTCCCACAGAGAAGGAGGAAGACTTTCACAGACTGTTCTGAATAAAATATACACATTTAAGGACAAATCTAGCTGTTCTAGGGAGAATAACATATCCTAACCTTTTCTGTTCCGTGTGCAGACCACTGCTCATGACAAATCTCTTGTTGTAGAATTATGAGAATCTTGTTGTATGTATTTAGTTGAAATGTTCCTCTTATGCTGTATTCTGATTGGTTTAGATTCAGTGAGCCATGTCCTACTGTATTGAATGTATGAAATCCTTTGTTTCGAACCCTATAAGAGAGTGTGATTTCTTAATATAGGGAGAGCCCGTTCTCCTCACTGTAGAAGGCGAATCTCTTCCGGAATTCTTCCCCTATTTTATACTCTGATTTTGCTGGCATTCACTTTATACTAAATGTAACTTTATAATGAGGTTTGTATTGTTTCTTTACTTTAACAGAGTTTTGCAGTCTGATTTATCGATTCATTGTTTTAGACTAGTTTGAATTAACTCCTGTATGCCTAAAATTCTTTAAATAAACTAAGGTTGAGGCTTCATTGTCTGTCATTCTTGTAGAACCAAATGTGATCTATATTTCTGTTATTTGAAATTGCTACCTTTGACTCCTTTTAATTGAAACGAGACCAGCGAGGTGCACCAAAGTATGTCTAGGGACTACACCACTCCTGATCCATTAACGCGCACTTTAGGGCAAGATTGAATGGGTTTTGCGTGCCATCAGATCTGGTAGCAGAGTTGATGATTCCGACTGGGCCTCTCTGGTACTGAGTGGACCAGAGTAAGTAAATTGGCTTTTAGAAACCAAGAACTGCATTTTCATGGTTCAGACAGTTTTGATACAAGATTCAAATTGACCATGACCCGATCTGCATCCATGATTCCTGACAGTGGGGAGATGTAGCAGCTGTCCTGAGGTGGCTAAGTGGTTGTATGAGTACCCCTAGGGAAAAGCACGGTGCTTGCGTAAAAGTGTGAGTGAGCACAGGCCAAAGAGATCAGAGGATAAGTCAATTGGGGTTGAGAGCCATGCTGTGATTGGTTGACCTTTGTCCTGATTGCACTGGAATTGGCAGACAGATAGTGACAGATGATTATGTTCTAGATGACCTTTTAAGATCGAGACCACCCCTGTACAACTTACTACCACCCACAGGGCAAACACCCCAGAAGTCCCCAGAAGGACCAATACCGGCCCACTCCCCTACAGAGGTGAGTGCACCTCCAAGCTACTCAGACACCAGTACTTCCCAGACCCTATTGGTCCAAAGTTTTCCCCAGACACCAGTTACTTCGATCGCACTCCAGACTTTGACAAGCGTGAGCATTCCCTTGACGCCCATGGTTAAGTGTGCCCTATAAGTTTAGGCAACTTCAAGTATTCCCTAGACCCCTGGTGGCACAGGTAGTCCCTATACCACCCAGTATTCTGGATCGAGGAGCCACTGATTCACCTTCTGGTGGAGAGGCTGCAACAGCTGTAGCTCTTAAAACGTCACCCCCACATACAGTAATCATCATCTAGAAATTAAATGTCATCCAGTTGAGGAGATTGTGAAGGGAAATTTGAAATTGGAATTTTTGACACACTACAGTGAAAATAAATTGATGTATATGAGCAAGGAGGCTGCAAAAGTGGCACGAGATGCTAAGATGGAAAAGTTTTCAGATGAGTGCAGATTTGAATTGTCACAAAGAAAGAAGTTATGAAAACATTTCAGAATGCCTATAAGTGAGAAGGATCTGAAGTCAATAAAGCTGTGAGGGCTAAAGGCCCATGTTAACGAATTGGTTGAGTGTATCATAGAATGGAGAACATTTAGAGAGCAATGGTCCAAGAAGGAGAGGTTGAAGGGGAAATTCAAAACAGGAGGTCATAGGGGTGAGACACTCGAAAGCACTGAGGCAGCAGCAATAGAATACCCTTGAGAGGGGTGCAGGGAGGAGCTTACTTGCATGTCCCAAGGACTCAAGCAGACCTTTTCCATTTCGCCAACAGTCTCCTGATGTTGAGAGAGAACCCACGTAGACCAAATTGTGACCATTTCAAAGTCTTATGGGCGGATCTAGACATATTCATCTAAGTAGTGGCCCCAAAAGAGTTATGGGCTGAGTGTAAGGGATTTGTGGATTGGCTGAAAAAAGGTAAGAAACATGAATACCCTTTCAACCGCGGTAAAGGCCAAGTATGATGCAGTCATTGCATATTTAAAAACAAAAGTCCAACTGAAGGAAGTGAATTGGCTCAAGATTTTCAGGATGACATGAGCTGAAGGAGTCAGTGCATGCTTTCTGTGAGCAATTGATGCAGACGTTTTGAGAATATGGTGGAATAAAAGACCCACTTGGTGAGAACATGGGATGGTTCATTTAATCTTTTGTCTTTGGTTTGCATCTGTAAATACACTCTCTATTACAGCAGAATGAGTTTCGTTGGCAGATTAAGTCTTTTGATCACATTTTGTAGTTTACAAAATATTGTAACAACACTCTAGAGAAGAAACTGAAGAGGTTGAAAGATTCATGATTGGCCAGACCAAATTAGCGCAGAGTGGTGTTGCAAGTGTTTCAGTCATGATGGATTCAGTTTTGGCTCTTGCTGATGGTGCAGCAGTGAATATGCAGGGAATTGCCATGTTGTATGCACAAGGAGGGAATATAGTCTTGTAAGGGAGAGGGAATATTGGTGGTACAAATATAGGTGCTTTGAAAAAAGTTGCACTTTGCCAATTGCACCCAGGTCGGACACTGAAACAGGGCATGTAGATAGAACCTTATTAGAATGCAAATCGATGCTCAAGCACAGATTGCTATATCATAGAATGGAATAAAGCCAATGCCCTAGCCTCCTATGATTGACCAGAAATGGGTAAGGCCGAATGTACTTCATGTTCCCATGATGCAGCCAGAGACGCAGAATGGAGGTACTAACTTCTAGCTCTGCCCAAGGGTACATCAGAACCCATTTGCAGGTCACATGCCCCAGGTCCCCAAGATGTTCGACAGACCTATTGAGTTTGAACAGTCCCAATTACAATGCCTAAGGGGGGATGAGGACTGCATGCTTGGTGCAATTCTTGAAGTGGATCAGAGTGGCGCTTATGTGGAAGGGGAAGTGAATGGACACCCGTATCATTTTTGATTGATACAGGAGACACTTTTTCAACCATCATGATGGTTGAGGTCCTGAACCTAACTCTCTTGGGAAAACCCCCATGTTGTAGGCATCACAAATTAGCAATGCAGAAATAAAGTTTCAGCCCCAGGTTCCACTGGGAAAGGACTTACTTCGAAAACTCAACTGCGTGATTTACTGTACGGCATAAGGGTTGGAGATGGAGACACAGGCAGCTAATGCAGAATTAAAACTAAAATCTAAAGAATCTACATGTAGGCAGCACCCTGTCTTCACCAAATTTAAAGGAAGCAGTGAAAGTGGAATTTTACCAGGAAAGAAATTGGCCTAATCAAAGATGCTAATCCGCTCAAGATTACCTTAAGTACCAATGCAGTTTTCTCCTAGACACTCCCATTCATGATCTAACCAGAAGCAATTGCTGGCATAATCCCAATCAATTAAAGCATGCTAGAGCAGATAATTCTAAAGAAGTCACTGGGAGTCCATGGAACTCTCCTATTATGGCCTTGAGGAAATTGAACAGAAAATGTGGAATAGAGCAGGACCTTAGGAAAATTAATAAAATAGTCGTTCCATGCTATTCAGTGGTGCAAAACCCTGCTGTAATCCTTTTCCAAATCACCGCAGAGGCCAGATGGTTTACGGTCATTGACTTGTGTAGGGCATTCTTTTCCATTCCCCTCCATGAAGAGGGACAGTATATCTTTGTTTTCAGATTCCAAGACAAGTCTCTTAAGTGGTGTAAAGCTCTTCAAGTATGTACAGAAAGTTCCTCATACTTTCAAATAGTGAAGAAGAATTTTAGAAACCTACAGTTGCCTTGCAGTTTGACATTCGTGAAATTCATTGATGATCTGATGGTGACATCTGTTACAAAAGAAGTATGCAGGCAGGATAAAATCACCCTGCTCAACTATTTTGTTGAGAATGGACACAAGGTTTCCCCTGACAAATTGCATTATTGCCAGAAAGAAGTCCAGTGTCTAGGACATCAAATTGACAAAAGAGCAAAGAGAAGGTCACATCAGCACACCTAAACTGTTCCAAAGATATAATACCATACCACAAAGTGAGAAGTGAGAATGTTATTGGGAAAGGTGGGCTACTTTCATCAGTTGATTCCCAACTTTTCCCTTGTGGCTATTGACTACGTACCTACACAGGCTGACACACAATGATGTCTTAGACTTAGACTTAGAAATTACATTATTCGATCTGTTTTGCCATCTTCAGATCATAAAAGTACAAAAAAGGTCAAATACATTTAAAACCATATTAAGTTAAATAGGTCGAATTCAGTTACAGTCTGACAAATGAATTAGTCAAGGTAAAACATCACAACATTATCCAAAGTCTTTTAAAACCCACTTGAAGATATATAAGACATATAAATTAACAATTTCATTAATAAAAACAGCATGACAATCAATCATTCACATGTAATCATAAAATAGCCCGTGCATAGTTAGCCATTAAAAATAACTAACTTATCATGCTTCATGTGCAGTGAGAGCTATGTTTTTCCTAATTCTTAGGCAAGCTACCAAAAAAGGGGCTGTCGCAAAACAGATATTAGGATCCTCCAGTTGTTTTATATACAATAATGCTGGACGGCATTGCATTAACATTAGCTTTTTTAGGATTGGGAGGATAAATCTGACTCTCTCCTTCTTATAAAGCCCACAAAAAAAGAAGGTGTGAAGGTCTGACTGCACCGACTCCCTATCACATGGGCATGCCGAGAGATCACAGCTCCTATACCTTCTTTAACGCCCTAACCGCGGCGGATCTTTCGCCGTGGTGCGGGCGTTCTATTGAGTCGGCAGGGCTGCGTCGGCCGTTGGCCGATGGCAGCACTGGGGAGGGAGTGGTTAAGGATGTCTGAGCATGAATGTAGTTAAGTTTAATCGGAATCTTCACGAGAAATGCCAATACATTTTTTTTTAAAGTTTAATCGGAATCTCAGCAAAATAAATCTATGTTGTTTATTTCCGATGTTGTATAAATGGGGGAAAAAAAACACAATTATAGGTGGTAATTGGAAGTATACCATTACTGATTTCTTCTGCTGATTTCCTTCCTGGCGCTCATATGCCGCTTTTGAGAAGAACATTTCCAATGATGTTAATGACTCAGTACTAATGGATAAACAAAGTGTGGAAGCATTCCAAGAGCTCAAAAACCTATTCTGTAGCGCACCTGCTTTTAGAATGCCAGGCTACAGCAGAGAGTTTGTATTATTTTGTCACAAACTTAATGGGTGTGCTCTGTCTGTTTTGACTCAGACACATTGGGAAGCGAAGCACCCAGTGTCATTTATCAGCCACACTTGATCCTTTAGCTTCACTTTCTGGTTGTCTCAAAGTGGTTGCAGCAATCAGTTTGAGAATGTAGCAAAGTAATTGCAATTGCAATGGGCCACCCGCTCATTGCAATGGCTTCACATTCCATTGAAATCCTTATGGCTTGTACTCTAACTCCGCACCTGAAAAACAGTTGTCTTACTCGATATCAAAGAATCATTTTGGCTGTTGAGAATGTCTCACTATGGAAGTGCAAAACAGTAAACCCCACAACTCTTTTGCCCATTCTTGAGGAAGGTGAAGAGGGTTATGTTTGACCATAATTGTATTGACCTGACTTAGTTACGCACAAAACCGAGACTCGACATTTTGAACTAACCCCTTTTGCAATCCTATTACACATTATTTGTTGATGATCTTGTCTGAGAGATAGACGCAGTATTTTAAGAGCAGCTTATGCCATCTAGGGTTATGGAAGCATCCTACTTGTGCCATGTAACTTTTGCACAAGTGGCCAAATTGATTGCTCTGACAAGTGCATGCTGTACATCTGATGGGGATTGAGAGTCACTATTTACACTGACAGCCAGTATAGATTTGGTGTTGTCCATGACTTTGGACAACTTTGATCACAGAGAGGGTTTTTTAACCTCCTATGATTCTGCAGTTCGAAATAGCCCATATATTATGATTTTGTGGACAGCACTCCAGTTGCCAAAGCAAAAAGCTGTTGTGAAGTGTACTGTTCACAGGAGTGCTGATGATTTTGCCATTGCAGGTAACAGACATGCAGACAAGATCTCCAGATATTGACTTCCTGCGTCCACCACATTTCACTTAGATGAATCATGCAGTGAGGAAAATAAGACAGTCTCAAATATGTTGTTGAACACTGTACAGAACTTCAATGAGCTAAGAGAACTGCAACATGAGTCTCCTGAAAGTGAGAAGGCAAAATGGGAGAAAACAGGATGTGTAAAGGATTCCATTTGGGTATCAGATGAGGGAAAGCCAGTACTGCTCAAAGCCATGTTGCATGCTATGGTCCGACACATGCATGGCCCGACTCATGTTGGTCGAGGTGGGATGTGCTTCAAGCACTACTGGCACAACCCTCATTTTGGCAACATATCTGGAAGCTTGTGCCAACGGTGCATTGTGTGCCAAAAGCTGAATGCAGGGAGAAAAGTTGTTGTGACCATAACTCACATAGGAAAGTCAGGCGGCCCTTTCAATCGACTTCAGATTGATTTCCTGGAGATGCCTCGCTGTAACCAGCTGAGGCATATCTTCGTCATTGTATTTTTATTTTTGAGGTGGGTTGTGCTGTATCACACTAGGTAATATGACAGTCTTACAGTGGCCAAACTACTTTTGTGGGACTTAATCCCAAGGGGTAGGATGCCAGTTTATCTCGAATCAGAACAAGGGAGGCATTTCAAGAATAAGGTGATGCAGCTACTGTGCACATTCTTCGGCACTGACCAACTATTTCACTGCAATTACATGCCAGAAGTATAAGGAGTGGTAGAAAGGGTAAAGGGATGATCAAAGCAAAGTTCGCAAAAGCATGTGTCTCCATGTCTCTCAAATGGCCAGACGCATTACCACTGGTACTCATGAGCATTTGAAGCACTTTATGCAAGAGAACAGGACTCTCCTCCCACAAGGTACTGATGCGGAAAGCCATGAGAATAATTTCTGTTCCCGCATGAATATTAGAGATGGCATAATTCTCGATTACTGCAAAGGACTGGCTGATTTGGGGTGTTCTATCTCTCACCAGGTTGACTTGGTGACTCCAGCAGTGAGATCTGCTCCGTGACATGATTTGAGCATTGGAGACTGGGTTGACGTGAAAAGTCAATGTCCGTGGCACCTAGGATAAGTGCCAACTCTTTGAGCACAACCTAAAGAAAACGAATAACGTTTTTATCCAATCTGTTCAATTCCAATGAAAATTAAACCAAAAGATGCGTAGAATTTTCTCATTCTTTATTTCATGTATTTTTTCCCATGAGCATTGTATATTCAAGAGGTTCAAATTTGTAGATTCCTTCATCCATTTCTAGTACCACAAATTATGTCACGTCATAACCTCATCCCCCAATGCATTTCGGACAATCAGTCCTTCATCAGGGGTATTCTGTGAAATAATATCAGAAAAAATCTATGTATGATCCACCAAGACAATCATTTCATTAATATACATGCTACACATATGCATAATGTACGTACTTTGAGGGTATCTCATAAAGTGCTGTGATTCCCTGCATCAGTCAAAAAGTACGTGGTTTATATCCTATAGTCGTGCAAAGTAAAATAAAAAGTGGTAGGGTCGCGCAAAATTCCATGCAGAGTGCTAAGGATACTTGAAAAGTTCAAAAACCGTGGTCCGTGTAAAACAACGTGAGAAACAACATGCGGAAGAGTCAAAACACGTGCATCAATGTTAATCCCATCGTGAACCCATGGGTGCAGTTACATCTTGAAAACGTGAACGACTTAAAATATCCGTGTGTCAAACTTACTCGTGAAGCAGTGTGAGCCCGCGCGTCTCACTCGTCCGCCCTTCGCTCAGTGAAAGTGTTGAGACATGCCGTATATACGGAAGTCGCACAGTTTAGGCATGGGGATAGAAAGAGGACTTCCTCGTTGGTGGCCATGTTATGAAAGTGAAAACGTGCCGAAAGAATAGAACTAAAGACATAGAAAAGGGGGTGATTTCCCAAACTGAAACTTATCCGAAAAATCGGCGAATAGGTGTGATATTGGAGAAAAGATCATGTAGTTACAAAAACACATTACATTTTTCAAAAAAATGTGACCATTATAGATCATTCTGAAAAAATGCATAAAGTTCATTGAAAACTTGAATTACAGGTAGCATGTAAATTCCATACGTTGAGACCAGAGGGTTTGGAAGATTGTAATAACTTTATCCAGTGATTTTCACGCTGTAATAAGAAATTGTTGTTGTCCCTGTCATCCCGCTTGGCCACAACCTCTACAGCGGCAAATCTGAGTTGACTCACATTGTGTCTATTGTCTTTAAAGTGTACTGCCAAATTCGATTTCATGTTCTCAGTCCTTATATTGCTTTTGTGTTCATTTATTCTTGTTTTGAATTTGCGTGAGGTCTTTCCAGTATATACTAATCCACAAGGGCATTTGACAATGTAGATCACGTTCTCTGTATCACATGTAGCATTAAATCTCAAGTTAATGTTTGTGCCCTTCATAGGGTGTTTGATGATCGTTCCTTTCATGAGGTTGTTGCAATTTTTGCAATTAAGACATGGTTGATTGCCTTTGAATTTTATGGAAGACATTTGTTTGGGGTTTTTTATGATTTCTTTCAAGTTATTTCCCCTCTTGTATGCAAATAGAGGTTGGTCACAAAAGATGTTTTTGAAGTCTTCTTCAGTGCTGATGATCGACCAATGTCTTAGTATGGACGCCTTGTATGCTTTTGAAGCCACTGAATATTTTGATACGACCACAGGTCTCTTGACAGTGTCTCTTTTCTTCTGTATCAAGACATCTTGGCGATTCAATTTATCGCATCGTTCTTTGGCGTTTCTCAAAATGGTTTGTGGATAGCCCCTTTGTTCAAAGCGTCTTATCATGTTGGTGGCTTGCCCCTCATATTTCGGTATGTCAGATACAATCCGTTTAACTCGGAGAAGTTGAGAAAATGGAAGATGATTCTTCAATGACCTTTGGTGAAATGATCTGTAGTGAAGAATATTGTTTTTATCAGTTGCTTTCCTGTGTAAGTTGGTTTCTAGATGATTCATAACTCTTGTGATATTGACATCCAAAAAAGTGATAGTCTCTTGACTCATGTCAAAGGTGAATTGGATACGATCATTTATGCAATTAAGTTGCATGAGTGCTGTTGTTAGAGATTCCTGGTCTCCTTGCCATAACACAAAGATATCGTCTATATACCTAAGAAAAACCTTGGCATGTGTATTCCAAGGAGCATGGTTCAAGACATTGTTCTCTTCAAAGTACTTCATAAAAGCATTGGCGTAGACCGGTGCCGCACAATTGCCCATAGAGGTACCGGACAACTTTACATAACATTGATCCTCCCAAGAAAAGTAGCTTTGGTATAGCGTAAAGTGCATCAGCTGCATGATGAAAATCTGAAAGTCATTGTTTAAATCCGAGTTTAGTAGAATATTTTCAATTGCTTCCATACCCAAGTCATGTGGTATGCTGGTGTAGAGTGATTTGACGTCTATAGAACATAGTATGCAAGTGTGAAGAAAAATGTATTGAGTCTCGCTAGGCTGAAAAAAGTGTATTGAGTCTCGCTGGGCTGAGAAAAATCCCATCAGACCGCCCTTGTGGCGGTGTATCATCATATGGGAGTTGGTAATCGCTCCATACACCCTCTATACTGTCGGGTGACGGTGCGAAAATGGAAGACGGCACAATCAGCCACAGTCGTGCTCAAATTGTAGTCTAAAGAGAGTGCAGTGCTATAGAAAAAGTGCTTGCTAAAATTGACTACCTAGACTCCCAGAGTTACTAATGGACATTTGATGTAGGTGTCAAGATTAAAAACACGCCTAGTAGTAAGTAAGTAAAACTACATCATGGCACTGTGCAGAATGGTTGACTAGTTTCAGCTAGAAGGAGTATTGCTCCAGCTTTCATCAGGACCTAAAAAGAAGATAGGCTACTGCAAACAGTGTAAGGGGTGTACACACGTAGAAAAGAATAAGTTACATCAGTATCATGCAATGTACTTCAGGAAGTTATGTAAGTCCCCAAACCATGGAACCCCAGTTTCCATTGACGACAGGAAAGAAATCTTCTTCCTGTCAAAAAAACACAAAATACAATACATTCAATTACACGCAAGAGTCCACATAACCCAACAAACACCATCAAAACTTAGAACACCTGCAAGAACAATTTGCGTTCTGCACAAAAAGTAAGCATATTAGCTTGATCACAGAGAGGCATTTCCTCCTAGTGATACTCACCCAGCTTTGTGTGGGTGAAGGCCTCACCTCACCCGGCGACCACTCGGGAAATTGAGGCCCCGCTCTGATGTGTAGAGAAAAGGACACAGTTTAGCGCACAGTCCTACTGTGTCCAGCCTAATCGCTATACACACACAACCCAATAAACGTGTGATAGACTCCTATCTAGCCTGTCAGAAAAGCTGACCCCATCACTCTACCAACATAGGTTACCTGTGGTAGATAAATGCCCTTTAGAGGGAGAACTAAGGTAATCATAATGTCAATGACGACCATATGTTGCCCAGTGACTAATAATGTGTAAAGCACTGGGTACTATGATATATAACAACAAAAGAAAAGAAAGCTGTCGCCCGAAAACAGACCCAAGTCTAAGGTCTTTCCCTCAAAAGCACTGCAAATACCTTAATAGGTGGCAGCAAACGGAAGTGGACGACCCAAAAGAACCAGTCAGGAAACACTACCAACGATAATGTAAATACCACTCGCTGCCGGCACTGCCCATACATCTAGAGGTAACTGAAAAGCAATCTTTGTAAAGTTCTCTGAACTCACCTGTCCGTCGGTACCCAACGCTCAAATCCGAGCGGAAGGGAAGGCACCGACGGGTTCACCTGCTACGTTTAAGTATCAAGGCTGCTTAACTTATCAGCCAATTGGGGCATGCACTGTGCTCATGTGATTACGAGACAGAACTCACTCAGTATGACTCCATAAAAGAGTGCTTACCTACGTTAGTAAGAGGCGAGTCACTCAGAACGCAGGCAAGCCAGATCCCGTGAATCCGGCACTGGCCTCGACGCGCACGCGCAGAAGCGCTCAAAGATGGAAACGAGGGAAACACTCTACCCTCGCGCATGCGCTGATCTTTGTAGAGACGACAAAAGCATTTACATCCATAAATGCAAAACAGGTCTGATCTGTATAGCGCAGTGGCGCTCATAGTGCCTATACTGTACCTGTGGAGACGACAAAAGCATTTACATCCATAAATGCAAAACAGGTCTAATCTGTGTAGCGCAATGTAATACAATGGAGATTTGTGATTCCTTGTTGCCTCCCCTTTCCCCGCTTTTTCTGTCACACGAGCATTAGTTGGGGTTTCTTTCGAGCCTGTCCAATGCCAGGGCTCTTTATTTTATTTTGTTAGTTCGTTGTACCCTAACGTTTTTTTGGTCATAGCACTTTTTAGACGGACCAAGTGTTGAGCCCCTCTTGAGCACCTTGCCTATACACCATATGGCCACTTGGGCTTCTTAGGCACTGTTATTTCCAGCTCTCTGCTCTTATTACATCGTTCATAGCACTGCCAATTGTAGTACATCAAGCCGACACTGCCGACTTACATATGGACATTTCCATTGTATAACATTGCGCTACACAGATTAGACCTGTTTTGCATTTATGGATGTAAATGCTTTTGTCGTCTCCACAGGTACAGTATAGGCACTATGAGTGCCACTGCGCTATACAGATCAGACCTGTTTTGCATTTATGGATGTAAATGCTTTTGTCGTCTCTACAAAGATCAGCGCATGCGCGAGGGTAGAGTGTTTCCCTCGTTTCCATCTTTGAGCGCTTCTGCGCGTGCGCGTCGAGGCCAGTGCCGGATTCACGGGATCTGGCTTGCCTGCGTTCTGAGGGACTCGCCTCTTACTAACGTAGGTAAGCACTCTTTTATGGAGTCATACTGAGTGAGTTCTGTCTCGTAATCACATGAGCACAGTGCATGCCCTAATTGGCTGATAAGTTAAGCAGCCTTGATACTTAAACGTAGCAGGTGAACCCGTCGGTGCCTTCCCTTCCGCTCGGATTTGAGCGTTGGGTACCGACGGACAGGTGAGTTCAGAGAACCTTACAAAGATTGCTTTTCAGTTACCTCTAGATGTATGGGCAGTGCCGGCAGCGAGTGGTATTTACATTATCGTTGGTAGTGTTTCCTGACTGGTTCTTTTGGGTCGTCCACTTCCGTTTGCTGCCACCTATTAAGGTATTTGCAGTGCTTTTGAGGGAAAGACCTTAGACTTGGGTCTGTTTTCGGGCGACAGCTTTCTTTTCTTTTGTTGTTATATATCATAGTACCCAGTGCTTTACACATTATTAGTCACTGGGCAACATATGGTCGTCATTGACATTATGATTACCTTAGTTCTCCCTCTAAAGGGCATTTATCTACCACAGGTAACCTATGTTGGTAGAGTGATGGGGTCAGCTTTTCTGACAGGCTAGATAGGAGTCTATCACACGTTTATTGGGTTGTGTGTGTATAGCGATAAGGCTGGACACAGTAGGACTGTGCGCTAAACTGTGTCCTTTTCTCTACACATCAGAGCGGGGCCTCAATTTCACGAGCGGTCGCCGGGTGAGGTGAGGCCTTCACCCACACAAAGCTGGGTGAGTATCACTAGGAGGAAATGCCTCTCTGTGATCAAGCTAATATGCTTACTTTTCGTGCAGAACGCAAATTGTTCTTGCAGGTGTTCTAAGTTTTGATGGTGTTTGTTGGGTTATGTGGACTCTTGCGTGTAATTGAATGTATTGTATTTTGTGTTTTTTTGACAGGAAGAAGATTTCTTTCCTGTCGTCAATGGAAACTGGGGTTCCATGGTTTGGGGACTTACATAACTTCCTGAAGTACATTGCATGATACTGATGTAACTTATTCTTTTCTACGTGTGTACACCCCTTACACTGTTTGCAGTAGCCTATCTTCTTTTTAGGTCCTGATGAAAGCTGGAGCAATACTCCTTCTAGCTGAAACTAGTCGACCATTCTGCACAGCGCCATGATGTAGTTTTACTTACTTACTACTAGGCGTGTTTTTAATCTTGACACCTACATTAAATGTCCATTAGTAACTCTGGGAGTCTAGGTAGTCAATTTTAGCAAGCACTTTTTCTATAGCACTGCACTCTCTTTAGACTACAATTTGAGCACGACTGTGGCTGATTGTGCCGTCTTCCATTTTCGCACCGTCACCCGACAGTATAGAGGGTGTATGGAGCGATTACCAACTCCCATATGATGATACACCGCCACAAGGGCGGTCTGATGGGATTTTTCTCAGCCCAGCGAGACTCAATACACTTTTTTCAGCCTAGCGAGACTCAATACATTTTTCTTCACACTTGCATCCGTGTGATTCACATCCACCACTCAGGACAGCACACCATCCTGGACCTGGTCTTCTCTTCCAGTGTTTTTTACCTTGTTCTAAGGGGCATGAGTTGACAGGTCATTAAATTATTTCCCCTTCTGACCCTCTGCACAATTGTTTTTTTGTCTATAGATCATAGCCAGATGGTTTCATTGTCCTCAAATGTGATGTTGCATATCTGGTGCAAAAAATCTGTAGTATCCTTTACATAGGTACGAGATCGTTGGATCAAAGGTTGCAGATACCTGTCAATAAGTTTACCAGTATTTTCGTGGATACTAACATGGGTAGAAACAATTGGTCTGAATGGGGGTCGTGTCAAGTTCTTGTGAACTTTAGGTAGCATGTGCATGCTAGGCGTTTTTGGATTGCTAGGAGTCAAGAACCGTTTGGTTTTTTGATTTATGATACCATTATCTTCAGCCGTAGACAATATGTTCAATAAAACCTCCATATACTGTCTGGTTGGATTGACCTGTATGGGACTGTATGTGTTAGTATCTGAAAGATGTTCTTGAACTTGTTCCCGATAGAAAGCTGTATCCATGAGGACTAAAGCTCCCCCTTTATCAGCAGATTGGTATGTAATCTCTACTTTGTTAGCCAAATTGTTGAGTATGGAATATTCCTTGTTCGTCATATTGGTGTGCTTTTTATTTCTCGTATAGTTAAAACCACTGATGTCATTTTTAACCAAATTCTCAAAGATGTCAAAGGATTTGTGGCTAACAGGTGCCATGAATGTGCTTTTGGTCCGTAACCACTTTAGTTGATCAATTTGATCGGTGTCTTGCAGAGGCATAATGTTTTCAAAAAAATTTCTTAAACGCAAATTACGCATGAATTTAAACAGACTGATTTCCAGCTCCAGTTCGTTGGTGTGGCTGGTGGGGATGAAAGAGGTGCCTTTTTGTAATACTGATTCCTCTTCGTCTGAAAGAGTATAGGACGAGATGTTGATCACTAAGTTGGTTTCTTCTTTGGTTTCTCCACCCTCTTGTTGAGTGTCGTACTCCTGATGTCCCTTTCCGTTTCTCTTTCCTTCTCTCTTTCTTTTGCTCTGGCTCCTCCTGGGTCGTCTCTTTCTCCTGGTCCTTCCTCTAAAAAAGGAACCGCAGTGAGAGTGGAAGTTTCAGTGCTTGTCGATGGTTTTTGTGTACTTGGACGCCTAGTGTCTATGCGTGTTTCTCCTTCAGAGGACGAAGTTTCAGTTTCTGTATTGGCTCTTGGTGGTTTGTTTTGGCGTCTCCTGGCATAGACTTCAGCCCTGGAGTACACCTCCCCCAACTTGTAATCAATGGTGTCTCTGCGATACTTGCGTATCTTCCGTTCATTTATTTCTCTAGTGTGTTTGTACAGTTGAATGGTGATGTCATCCAATATCTTGGACCACTCATCCTTGGGTAGCATGTCTGATAATTCTTGTTTGCATTGATGTATGTCCTTGTTTAGTTCCTCTAGAGCTCTTGACAGCTCATCAACAATTAACAATATAAGGTCCAACGAGCATTTATTTAAGATGGCATACCATCTGTCTACAAACTTTGAGCTGTTCCTGCAGAGTAGAGGTTTCAGCGGGATTCGGAGACCTCGTGGAATACGTTGTGCCCGGTGGTAACGTATTAACGTGCTGGCGTGAAGCCTCTGGCTAATTTCCTTTTTTGTAAAGTATAGTAATTGTTTCAAACAACTTTCTTTATTCCTGGTCAACGTGTGTGGAACAGACACCTCGGGGATCAGAGCATAAATTTTGTCTATGTCATCAGCGTTAAAGGCAAAAGTGTCAGCTTTTAAATCGGTCAACGCTGTTATGTCCTCATACGCCATTATTTGAGTTTGAAAATTTTGAAAATTTGGGGTGCTGTAGCCCAGGTCAGGGTCAGAAATTCACGTAAGTTACGGGTTACGCACTCCATGTTTGATTCTTAGGTGAGCAAAGCTGTGGTGTGCATCAAAGATATCACCCCCCAACTAGAAGGTGTGGTAATCAATGCAATGTACGTACTTTGAGGGTATCCCATAAAGTGCTGTGATTCCCTGCATCAGTCAAAAAGTACGTGGTTTATATCCTACAGTCGTGCAAAGTAAAATAAAAAGTGGTAGGGTCGCGCAAAATTCCATGCAGAGTGCTAAGGATACTTGAAAAGTTCAAAAACCGTGGTCCGTGTAAAACAACGTGAGAAACAACATGCCGAAGAGTCAAAAAACGTGCATCAATGTTAATCCCATCGTGAACCCATGGGTGCAGTTACATCTTGAAAACGTGAACGACTTAAAATATCCGTGTGTCAAACTTACTCGTGAAGCAGTGTGAGCCCGCGCGTCTCACTCGTCCGCCCTTCGCTCAGTGAGAGTGTTGAGACATGCCGTATTACGGAAGTCGCACAGTTTAGGCATGGGGATAGAAAGAGGACTTCCTCGTTGGTGGCCATGTTATGAAAGTGAAAACGTGCTGAAAGAATAGAACTAAAGACATAGAAAAGGGGGTGATTTCCCAAACTGAAACTTATCCGAAAAATCTTTAAAGTGTACTGCCAAATTCGATTTCATGTTCTCAGTCCTTATATTGCTTTTGTGTTCATTTATTCTTGTTTTTAATTTGCGTGAGGTCTTTCCAGTATATACTAATCCACAAGGGCATTTGACAATGTAGATCACGTTCTCTGTATCACATGTAGCATTAAATCTCAAGTTAATGTTTGTGCCCTTCATAGGGTGTTTGATGATCGGTCCTTTCATGAGTTATTTCCCCTCTTGTATACAAATAGAGGTTGGTCACAAAAGATGTTTTTTGAAGTCTTCTTCAGTGCTGATGATCGACCAATGTCTTAGTATGGGCGTCCATACTAAGACATTGGTCGATCATCAGCACTGAAGAAGACTTCAAACACATCTTTTGTGACCAGCCTCTATTTGCATACAAGAGGGGAAATAACTTGAAAGAAATCATAAAAAACCCCAAACAAATGTCTTCCATAAAATTCAAAGGCAATCAACCATGTCTTAATTGCAAAAATTGCAACAACCTCATGAAAGGACCGATCATCAAACACCCTATGAAGGGCACAAACATTAACTTGAGATTTAATGCTACATGTGATACAGAGAACCTGATCTACATTGTCAAATGACCTTGTGGATTAGTATATACTGGAAAGACCTCACGCAAATTAAAAACAAGAATAAATGAACACAAAAGCAATATAAGGACTGAGAACATGAAATCGAATTTAGCAGTACACTTTAAAGACAATAGACACAATGTGAGTCAACTCAGATTTGCCGCTGTAGAGGTTGTGGCCAAGCGTGATGACAGGGACAACAACAATTTCTTATTACAGTGTGAAAATCACTGGATAAAGTTATTACAATCTTCCAAACCCTCTGGTCTCAATGAACGTATGCAATTTACATGCTACCTGTAATTCAAGTTTTCAATGAACTTTATGCATTTTTTCAGAATGATTTATAATGGTCACATTTTTTTGAAAAATTTAATGTGTTTTTGTAACTACATGATCTTTTCTCCAATATCACACCTATTCGCCGATTTTTCGGTTAAGTTTCAGTTTGGGAAATCACCCCCTTTTCTATGTCTTTAGTTCTATTCTTTCGGCACGTTTTCACTTTCATAACATGGCCACCAACGAGGAAGTCCTCTTTCTATCCCCATGCCTAAACTGTGCGACTTACGTATATACGGCATGTCTCAACACTCTCACTGAGCGAAGGGCGGACGAGTGAGACGCGCGGGCTCACACTGCTTCACGAGTAAGTTTGACACACGGATATTTTAAGTCGTTCACGTTTTCAAGATGTAACTGCACCCATGGGTTCACGATGGGATTAACATTGATGCACGTTTTTTGACTCTTGCGCATGTTGTTTCTCACGTTGTTTTACACGGACCACGGTTTTTGAACTTTTCAAGTATCCTTAGCACTCTGCATGTAATTTTGCGCGACCCTACCACTTTTTATTTTACTTTGCACGACTATAGGATATAAACCACGTACTTTTTGACTGATGCAGGGAATCACAGCACTTTATGAGATACCCTCATAGTAAGTACATTATGCATATGTGTAGCATGTATATTAATGAAATGATTGTCTTGGTGGATCATACATAGATTTTTTCTGATATTATTTCACAGAATACCCCTGATGAAGGACTGATTGTCCGAAATGCATTGGGTGATGAGGTTATGACGTGACATAATTTGTGGTACTAGAAATGGATGAAGGAATCTACAAATTTGAACCTCTTGAATATACAATGCTCATGGGAAAAAAGACATGAAATAAAGAATGAGAAAATTCTACGCATCTTTTGGTTTAATTTTCATTGGAATTGAACAGATTGGATAAAAACGTTATTCGTTTTCTTTAGGTTGTGCTCAAAGAGTTGGCACTTATCCTAGGTGCCACGGACATTGCATTGATTACCACACCTTCTAGTCGGGGGTGATATCTTTGATGCACACCACAGCTTTGCTCACCTAAGAATCAAACGTGGAGTGCGGAACCCGTAACTTAAGTGAATTTCTGACCCTGACCTGGGCTACAGCACCCCAAATTTTCAAAATTTTCAAACTCAAATAATGGCGTATGAGGACATAACAGCGTTGACCGATTTAAAAGCTGACACTTTTGCCTTTAACGCTGATGACATAGACAAAATTTATGCTCTGATCCCCGAGGTGTCTGTTCCACACACGTTGACCAGGAATAAAGAAAGTTGTTTGAAACAATTACTATACTTTACAAAAAAGGAAATTAGCCAGAGGCTTCACGCCAGCACGTTAATACGTTACCACCGGCAGAACGTATTCCACGAGGTCTCCGAATCCCGCTGAAACCGCTACTCTGCAGGAACAGCTCAAAGTTTGTAGGCAGATGGTATGCCATCTTAAATAAATGCTCGTTGGACCTTATATTGTTAATTGTTGATGAGCTGTCAAGAGCTCTAGAGGAACTAAACAAGGACATACAACAATGCAAACAAGAATTATCAGACAGGCGCGTAACCAAGATGGTCGCGTGAGCACAGGGCTCCCTGGACCCTCGCCACCTCCACCGTCTATCCTGACTTCTATCCTGATTTGGACGACGGGTTGTTACTGGCACAGCCCTGCTGATCAATTATCAGTTTACAGAATTTGATTTGGACTTTGGGAGCCGGAGATATGGATCTCTGACTTTTTCAGGCCTGCTCCATGGAACTGCCCCGGGCTCTGTTTCTTTACCAGCCGGACAGTAATTGAACAACAACGGACCGCCCGAGTCCTGTCGGCTCGGTTGTCTACTTTCGGTTTCGTTTCTCGTCCGAGGACCTCCTTGATTCAGCCTGAGTGGCCTGTCCCGATCGTCTTCCACTCTACTACTTCTCGTAAGTGTGACTTTGGCCTACTTTGGTTCACTGCCTGGCGAGAGGTGCTTATCTCACCCTTCTCATTGACGCTGGAGACTTGGTTGTAGCCATTTTTACCCGGTACCAGGCTTCCCTCCGGGGCTCCAGATCTAAAATGGCCACCAAGCCTGAGGGTGAAAAACGCAAGACCAAGCCGGGTGTCCGAGGGAGTTCCGTGCAGACAAACGTCATGGATAGATATACCCTCGCCAAGGGCTCGCCGGGAGGACCGACTAAATCCCCAACTACTGCTACAGATGACTCCTCGACTGGTGAGGACCTGTCGCTGCGGGACGTTATAGGCGCCATTTCTGCAATGAAGACGACGTTGGGGCAGCAATATGAGGCCCTGTCTCATAAGTTAGACACGGTCGCTATAGATGTTAATCTGATCAGGGCAGATCTCGCGAAGACCAATGAGAGGGTTAAGTCCCTTGATCTTAAGACATCTAGCCTCACGACCGATGTCTCTGACTTGCAGGCCGAGGTCGGTAACCTACGATCCGCTCAGACTTATTTCTCGAGACGCCTGGAGGATTTCGAGAGCCGTGCCCGGCGGAATAACCTCCGTCTGATCGGTGTCCCGGAAACATCCGGGGCCTCTTTGGTGGACCTACTGGTGGAGGATCTTGTATTGAATCATCTCGCACCCAAGGGCCTTAGCAAGTTCTTTGCTGTGGAACGTGCGCACAGGATCCCTGGAGGTGCGCCAAAATCGGGTGCCACTCCGCGTCCTATCATCGCTAGGATTTTCAACTTTCGGGACAGGGATGCGATTCTACAGGCGTCACGCCAGTCTGGCCCGACTGCTTTAGAGAATACTACAGTCAGTTTTTACCCAGACTTTACCCAGCAGGTCCAGAAGCAGAGACTTGGTTTCCAAGGGGTGAAAAAGAGGCTGAGAGACAGAGAAATGAAGTATGCTATGCTCTTTCCGGGCAGACTGCGTGTGGTCTACAACGAACGGACATTTTTCTTCGACCATCCTGGGGCCGTAAGTGACTGGCTGGACTCGCTGCCTATGGGGCAGGATCACTCTGAGAACTTTGGACCTTCCGGAGGTGCGGAGGGCGGCCCGGTGGAACAGGAATAGGGATCGTGGCCGGCCCCTTGTCCATCGAATTGACTTTTTACTTTGGTTTGATGCCATGATTGTTGCTGCTGACACCTGGTCACTTTTGGGGGTGGGTGGGTGCCTCTTCCTCCTCCGGGGTTCTTTTCGTAGATTAGTTGGGTATTAGGGCGACAGGCACACTGCAAGTTGGGGTGGCTTTTTAGTCTCACGCAGGGGTGCGGGGAGGGGGGTGTGATGTACGTTTTTTTTGGTGGGATGGGGGTTGGTGTTCATGTTTCTTAGTTCTTTACAAGGCACAGTAATGACGAGCTTCTGTTGTACTTTGTTGCACTGGGTGTGGAGTGGGGGCGGGTTTCACTATTGGGATGGGGTAGGGGACTTCGACTGTTGTGTTGGAACGTTATCGGGTTGGGGGATAGGATTAAACGGGGTGTGGTGTTGCAGCTGCTGCGACGTCTATCCCCTGATGCTGTTCTGCTCCAGGAGATGCACTTGCTTGGCAATACGTGCCACGCATTGAATAGGCGTGGTTATCGTCTCCTGGCGCACTCGGGTTTCACTTCTGGATCCAGGGGGGGTGGGCATACTGGTCCGTAACTCCCTCCCTCTTGCTATTGACGAGATCATCCTTGATGATAGGGGACGGTACCCCGCCATTGTTGGGCGCTGGGAGGGGGAAGGTCATAACTATGGTCTCTGTCTACATACCACCCGGCCTCCAGACTACTACTTATGCTGATCTGGGAAGGGTGCTCCTGGGAGTCCCGGAGGGTCTGCTTGTGGTGGGCGGGGACTTTAATTCTGTAGTTTCGGGGATGTGTGATCGTTATCCTCCCCGGGAACTTTCCAAAGCTCAGTCCTGGTTGGGCGACTTCCTTGATACTCTGGGGCTCACCGATTGTTGGCGCTTGCTTCACCCGGGGACATCACAGTATACCTTTCACTCTGGGGCGCACGGCAGTCTCTCGAGACTGGACTACGTGCTGATGCCCTCCTCCCAGGCCTCCGCTCTACGGGAGGTACGACATCTCGCTAGAGGTATATCGGATCACTCCCCGGTGTGGTTGGTTGTGGATGCGCAGCTGGGGACGGGAGGTCGTGTGGCCCCGATTAACTCCTGGTACCTCCGTGATCCCAAGGTTAGAGTTGAATTGATTAAGACACTTGACCACTACTTTGCTGACAACGTTGGCTCCGTCTCCTCCTCGGTTTCGTTGTGGGAAGCATATAAAACTGTTATTCGAGGCCAGGCCCTCTCTCTGATTAGTAACATTAAGAGGAGTAGCCGAGCTGACATTGTCCGTATCGAGGGGGAAATTACTGCCCTGGAGGGGGAACTGGAGTCCGAGGTTACCCCGGACGGACTACATCTGTTGGGTCTCAAGCAATTTGAATATAGAGCGTTGGTCACAGATGCTGCGAAAGTAATGAGCAGGGAACAGCAGGGACGCCTGTATGATGTTGGTGATAAAGCTGGGAAGTTGCTTGCCTGGCTGGATAGAAGGGAGAGTGCGAGTCGGGTGGTCCCTGTGATTGTGGGTGTGAATGAAGTGCTTCTTACTGATCCTGTTGAAATAGTTGAATGTTTCGCTGATTATTTCCGGGGAGTATATTCCCCTGTGTCTGATAGTTCTGAGCATGACTCCCACTTGCTTTTGCGTGACATTGCGCTGCCCTGTTTGTCTGCTCCTGAGAGAGAACTCCTTGATGCGCTGCCCACGGTGGAGGAGGTTTCGACCGCCATTCGTTCGGTTCGCTCCGGGAAGGCCGCGGGTCCTAATGGGCTTCCTATTGAGCTCTACAAACTCCGTCCGGACACGATAGCCCCGTATTTACGATCGATGTTCCTGGAATTGCTAGAGATGGGTACCCTCCCTCCTGACCAGAGACTAGCTTCTATAGTAGTGATTCCTAAGGAAGGCAAGCCCCGCGACCGCTGCGCCTCTTATAGGCCGATATCGCTGATTAACGCTGAACCGAAGATCCTGGCCAAATTGCTTGCCAATCGCTTGGTTACTGTTATAGGCGACCTGGTTCATCCGGACCAATCTGGCTTTATACCACACCGCAATACTGCACTTAACCTCTGGCGACTACATGGCGTCCTCGCGCGGGCAGAAACGTTGCGGGAACCGGCCGTCTTGGCGTCCCTGGACGCCACTATGGCGTTTGATACGTTAGAGTGGCCATACCTATGGGCGGTCCTTGCTAAATTTGGTTTTGGTCCGGTTTTCATTAACTGGGTGAAGCTGCTTTACACTGACCCCTTGGCTCAAGTGGTCGTGAATGGTCGAGTCTCTGCTTCCTTTGCGCTGGGAAGAGGTACGCGCCAGGGCTGTCCTTTGTCTCCTCTTTTGTTTGCCCTCGCCTTGGAGCCGCTTGCGGCTTGGCTGAGGTGGGAGCCGTCCTTGAGGGGCATTAGATGGACTCCAGAGTTTGAGGACCGCGTATCCTTATATGCAGACGATATCCTGTTATACCTCACGTCGCCGCGAAAATCGCTAATTGTCCTTTTTGACGTGTTGACCTCCTTCCGTAAGAATTCTGGCCTTGTCATTAATTGGTCGAAGTCTTGTGTTTATGTTCTCTCGGGAGACGCTCCTCTTTTGCCCCGTGGCTGTCCTATTGCGGTAGTGCGGGAGGGATTTAAATACCTGGGAATCTTCGTTACCCTAGACCCGGGGCTTCGTTATGAACGTAATTTGTTGCCCCCTCTTCAGCGCCTTCGTGCTGATGTCCTTGCTTGGGGTAGGCTCCCTCTCTCTCCCCTGGGAAGGGCGGCGCTGTTTAAGATGATGTCGCTACCCCAGTTCCTTTATGCGCTGCAAAACACACTTGACGCTGTACCTGCTAGTTACTTCCGGGAGATTGAAAGTTTGCAGAGACAACTGTTGTGGGGGGGCCGCTCTCGTATTGCTATCGCTAAGATGACGCTCCCGTGGTACGACGGTGGCATTGCGCTCCCTGATATCCGCCGCTACTACTGGGCCTCGCAGTTAGGGGCTATTAATCATTGTACCTACGGGCCCTCGCCAAATCCGGCCTTTGAGATGGATAAGTGGCTGCTGCCCGGTGGGAGCTACGATAGAGCTCTTTATGCAAAATCTCCTGGTGAGACTCTCACGGGCCCTACCAGGACGGCAGTCCAGGTTTGGCATCGCGCTACGGTGGCTCTGGGCTGGGCAGACAGGTTGACTCGTGCGACCCCGTTGTACGCATCGGACAAACTTGGCTCCCTTTGGCGGTCGAAGGGATTTGATAAGTGGGACGTCATCGGTATCAGTAAGGTGAATGATGTTTGGATCAAGGGCAGGGTCAAGACGTTTGATGAGCTGAAAACTGAATATGAGTTGAATCATAGAGAATTCTTCCGGTATACGCAAATTCGACACGCGGTCCTGTCTGTCTTTCCCTTGGGCACGGATATACCGGAGGCATCCCCGCTTGAGGATAGGATATTAGATGGGTACGTCCCTGACAGCACGATCTTGCTTATTTATAAAAAGTTGATCAACTCTAGAACCAACCTATTGTGTCGCCTTCGTGAGGCATGGACTAGTGACGGGCTGGAACTTGATGACGAAGATTGGCAAGCTGCGATCTCCTCCCCTCGGGAAGTGGCGATCCCGGCGAGCCTCCGGTTTGTCCAGCTTAAAATTCTCCATAGGATATATGTGACCGGCCCCCGTCTTGTACGCATGGGATTTTCTGAGGATGGACTGTGCAGGCGTGGCTGTGGTTTCGTGGGAACGTTTCTCCATATCATTTGGGAGTGTCCTGTTGTGATGCAATATTGGTCGCATGTGCATGAAGTTATGAATGAGGTCACGGGTGTGCGGTCGATGCCTGAGGCGAGGAGATGTTTGCTGAACGTTTGGGAGCCGAATGATTATAGCGTGGCGCAGCTTCGATGGGTGACCTTAGGTAATATGATTGCCAAACGAGATATCGCACAACTATGGGGTGCCCAGAGACTGCCGACAGTTCTGCTATGGAAACAGAATTTGGATTGGTGCATGTTCAGGGAAAAAAAGTATATGTTTCTCGAGGTACACCTCGCCAATGGGGGAAGATATGGTCTCAATGGAATGTCTATCGTGGTGAGATATGTGCTCCTCCCCTCCTGGACTTGGATGCGGAACTGATGTCTCCCCGGCCCAACGTTTCCCCTACGACGAATTAGACATCTTGATTGCTTTTTGTCCCTCTGCCCCCCCACTCATATGATGTGTTCCTAAACTCGCTTTGTAGTGCACCTCCCGCCCCCGCACGATGCGACACTGTATTGTAAAGTAATGCCTTGTTTGTGTTTTTGTTATTGTTTCTGTATTTTATCTTTTATCTTTAATAAAAAGTAAAAAAAAAAAAAAGAATTATCAGACATGCTACCCAAGGATGAGTGGTCCAAGATATTGGATGACATCACCATTCAACTGGACAAACACACTAGAGAAATAAATGAACGGAAGATACGCAAGTATCGCAGAGACACCATTGATTACAAGTTGGGGGAGGTGTACCCCTGGGCTGAAGTCTATGCCAGGAGACGCCAAAACAAACCACCAAGAGCCAATACAGAAACTGAAACTTCATCCTCTGAAGGAGAAACACGCATAGACACTAGGCGTCCAAGTACACAAAAACCATCGACAAGCACTGAAACTTCCACTCTCACTGCGGTTCCTTTTTTAGAGGAAGGACCAGGAGAAAGAGACGACCCAGGAGGAGCCAGAGCAAAAGAAAGAGAGAAGGAAAGAGAAACGGAAAGGGACATCAGGAGTACGACACTCAACAAGAGGGTGGAGAAACCAAAGAAGAAACCAACTTAGTGATCAACATCTCGTCCTATACTCTTTCAGACGAAGAGGAATCAGTATTACAAAAAGGCACCTCTTTCATCCCCACCAGCCACACCAACGAAATCAGTCTGTTTAAATTCATGCGTAATTTGCGTTTAAGACATTTTTTTTAAAACATTATGCCTCTGCAAGACACCGATCACATTGATCAACTAAAGTGGTTACGGGCCAAAAGCACATTCATGGCACCTGTTAGCCACAAATCCTTTGACATCTTTGAGAATTTGGTTAAAAATGACATCAGTGGTTTTAACTATACGAGAAATAAAAAGCACACCAATATGACGAACAAGGAATATTCCATACTCAACAATTTGGCTAACAAAGTAGAGATTACATACCAATCTGCTGATAAAGGGGGAGCTTTAGTCCTCATGGATACAGCTTTCTATCGGGAACAAGTTCAAGAACATCTTTCAGATACTAACACATACAGTCCCATACAGGTCAATCCAACCAGACAGTATATGGAGGTATTATTGAACATATTGTCTACGGCTGAAGATAATGGTATCATAAATCAAAAAAACAAACGGTTCTTGACTCCTAGCAATCCAAAAACGCCTAGCATGTACATGCTACCTAAAGTTCACAAGAACTTGACATGACCCCCATTCAGACCAATTGTTTCTACCCGTGGTAGTATCCACGAAAATACTGGTAAACTCATTGACAGGTATCTGCAACCTTTGATCCAACGATCTCGTACCTATGTAAAGGATACTACAGATTTTTTGCACCAGATATGCAACATCACATTTGAGGACAATGAAACCATCTGGCTATGTTCTATAGACGTCAAATCACTCTACACCAGCATACCACATGACTTGGGTATGGAAGCAATTGAAAATATTCTACTAAACTCGGATTTAAACAATGACTTTCAGATTTTCATCATGCAGCTGATGCACTTTACGCTATACCAAAGCTACTTTTCTTGGGAGGATCAATGTTACGTACAGTTGTCCGGTACCTCTATGGGCAATTGTGCGGCACCGGTCTACGCCAATGCTTTTATGAAGTACTTTGAAGAGAACAATGTCTTGAACTATGCTCCTTGGAATACACATGCCAAGGTTTTTCTTAGGTATATAGACGATATCTTTGTGTTATGGCAAGGAGACCAGGAATCTCTAACAACAGCACTCATGCAACTTAATTGCATAAATGATCGTATCCAATTCACCTTTGACATGAGTCAAGAGACTATCACTTTTTTGGATGTCAATATCACAAGAGTTATGAATCATCTAGAAACCAACTTACACAGGAAAGCAACTGAAAAAAACAATATTCTTCACTACAGATCATTTCACCAAAGGTCATTGAAGAATCATCTTCCATTTTCTCAACTTCTCCGAGTTAAACGGATTGTATCTGACATAACCAAATATGAGGGGCAAGCCACCAACATGATAAGACGCTTTGAACAAAGGGGCAATCCACAAACTATTTTGAGAAACGCCAAAGAACGATGCGATAAATTGAATCATCAAGATGTCTTGATACAGAAGAAAAGAGACACTGTCAAGAGACCTGTGGTCGTATCAAAATATTCAGTGGCTTCAAAAGCATACAAGGCGTCCATACTAAGACATTGGTCGATCATCAGCACTGAAGAAGACTTCAAAAACATCTTTTGTGACCAACCTCTATTTGCATACAAGAGGGGAAATAACTTGAAAGAAATCATAAAAAACCCCAAACAAATGTCTTCCATAAAATTCAAAGGCAATCAACCATGTCTTAATTGCAAAAATTGCAACAACCTCATGAAAGGACCGATCATCAAACACCCTATGAAGGGCACAAACATTAACTTGAGATTTAATGCTACATGTGATACAGAGAACATGATCTACATTGTCAAATGCCCTTGTGGATTAGTATATACTGGAAAGACCTCACGCAAATTAAAAACAAGAATAAATTAACACAAAAGCAATATAAGGACTGAGAACATGAAATCGAATTTGGCAGTACACTTAAAGACAATAGACACAATGTGAGTCAACTCAGATTTGCCGCTGTAGAGGTTGTGGCCAAGCGTGATGACAGGGACAACAACAATTTCTTATTACAGCTTGAAAATCACTGGATAAAGTTTTTACAATCTTCCAAACCCTCTGGTCTCAATGAACGTATGGAATTTACATGCTACCTGTAATTCAAGTTTTCAATGAACTTTATGCATTTTTTCAGAATGATTTATAATGGTCACATTTTTTTGAAAAATGTAATGTGTTTTTGTAACTACATGATCTTTTCTCCAATATCACACCTATTCGCCGATTTTTCGGTTAAGTTTCAGTTTGGGAAATCACCCCCGTTTCTATGTCTTTAGTTCTATTATTTCGGCACGTTTTCACTTTCATAACATGGCCACCAACGAGGAAGTCCTCTTTCTATCCCCATGCCTAAACTGTGCGACTTCCGTATATACGGCATGTCTCAACACTCTCACTGAGCGAAGGGCGGACGAGTGAGACGCGCGGGCTCACACTGCTTCACGAGTAAGTTTGACACACGGATATTTTAAGTCGTTCACGTTTTCAAGATGTAACTGCACCCATGGGTTCACGATGGGATTAACATTGATGCACGTTTTTTTACTCTTCCGCATGTTGTTTCTCACGTTGTTTTACACGGACCACGGTTTTTGAACTTTTCAAGTATCCTTAGCACTCTGCATGGAATTTTGCGCGACCCTACCACTTTTTATTTTACTTTGCACGACTATAGGATATAAACCAGGTACTTTTTGACTGATGCAGGGAATCACAGCACTTTACGAGATACCCTCATAGTACGTACATTATGCATATGTGTAGCATGTATATTAATGAAATGATTGTCTTGGTGGATCATACATAGATATTTTCTGATATTATTTCACAGAATACCCCTGATGAAGGACTGATTGTCCGAAATGCATTGGGTGATGAGGTTATGACGTGACATAATTTGTGGTACTAGAAATGGATGAAGGAATCTACAAATTTGAACCTCTTGAATATACAATGCTCATGGGAAAAAATACATGAAATAAAGAATGAGAAAATTCTACGCATCTTTTGGTTTAATTTTCATTGGAATTGAACAGATTGGATAAAAACGTTATTCGTTTTCTTTAGGTTGTGCTCAAAGAGTTGGCACTTACCCTAGGTGCCACGGACATTGCATTGATTACCACACCTTCTAGTCGGGGGGTAATATCTTTGATGCACACCACAGCTTTGCTCACCTAAGAATCAAACGTGGAGTGCGTAACCCGTAACTTAAGTGAATTTCTGACGTGAAAAGGCACATTTGCAAAGCGTGCTTGGAGGAGTATTGGCCTTTATCAAAAATGGGGTGACCCAAAAATGGTCCTGCACCTGGGTACAATGCGTTATCAAAAACAGTGGTCCTTGACCTAAATCAAATTCTAGATTTTATCACACTTATAATCATTAATTACTTAGTCTGAGCTTTCGTTCACTTGCTCCTGGTGTCTAATCCAAACATTTATACATAAAATGCATCAACCCAACGTAACCAACTGGAGAATTAGTTCATTTTAATTCTACCAAAAGTGTATTCCTTTTATAATTTAAAGGTAGTTCATAACATTCAAGTACAATTTTTGAGGATGCTCAAAAGAACGTGCAAGAGGATAGTGCTCGGAAATTAAAGCGTGGGATTGAAAAGGGGGAAAGAACAGAATTAGTGACAATATTTAAAAACACAATACTGGTACAATAATTCCAAACAGTATTAGTTTGTCCACATACAATGTTCACAACCTAGTGCATTAAGAGTTAATTTCCATTTATTTTTTGCACGTTTTCACACTAGGTTTTTTTGTGGTCCAAAGGGGTTCAAAAATAGGGGTGTCGACGTTTCGACCCGACTTAATGCTTGTGGGTTAATGGTAGCCTCAGCCTGCGGGTCTTCTTCAGGACAATGGAGCAGCCTCAGTAACAGAAGGGTATGATTCCCTGGTGTAGATTAAGGCGGTCAAGGTCTCAGATATATCATGCACCATGAAGGTGAATTCAGAGTCCAACTTATATGAGTTAGTTGATGTAAATAATTCCAAACAGTATTAGTTTGTCCACATACAATGTTCACAACCTAGTGCATTAAGAGTTAATTTCCATTTATTTTTTGCACGTTTTCACACTAGGTTTTTTTGTGGTCCAAAGGGGTTCAAAAATAGGGGTGTCGACGTTTCGACCCGACTTAATGCTTGTGGGTTAATGGTAGCCTCAGCCTGCGGGTCTTCTTCAGGACAATGGAGCAGCCTCAGTAACAGAAGGGTATGATTCCCTGGTGTAGATTAAGGCGGTCAAGGTCTCAGATATATCATGCACCATGAAGGTGAATTCAGAGTCCAACTTATATGAGTTAGTTGATGTAAACGTATATCAGTCCCATCATTTCATTAGGAGGGGGTCGGGAACCTCATCCTGCTTCGTGATGTCTTCCTCTATGTTAGGAGTGCCTGTGAGGTCACTATGTTTGAAAAGTATGTATCCGTAGTAGCCCCTCTAAATCCGGAAACCTGTATCGGCCGATTCAGTGGCTGCGGGAGCGTTATACAAGTGTTCCGACATGCACCCTGGAGGAGTATTGGAGCGGTCCATACCAGGCCTTCCTCATAACCAACATCGCTGGGAAATGTGCAGGCCTACCAATCTGGATACATGTTCACAGAGTAAAAGAGTGTGATGAGCAGAGGAAGAGTTGGAGACGGCATCCATGTTCGATTCAAAGTTTTGGAAGCATCAGAAGAAGATGAGGATCGGCTGAGTAACACAGCACCGCTCATCTGAAGCACAGCCAGAACAGAACTCAATTGAAATTACAGAGTCTCCTACACAAAACAAAATTTGAGAACTGAGATTGAGACTCCACATCAATCGAGATTGTGGTGACACCTGGAGGCCTGACACAGACCAAGTAGGTACAAGTGCTCAGCTGACAAACAACGATGCAGGGGCAGTGGGAGAAAGCTCTGAATCTGAGAGTGAAACTGTGTCTCATGAGTTTGACGTGACCAGTACTCAAAGGAAATAGTGCATTGCGAAGACAAATGGCCAAGAACTGAAATCAAGAGAAGACGAATATTGACAAAGCCAAGGAGGCCTGAGAATTAGAGAGGATAGAGAGCTAGAGGAGAGAGAAGACAAGGAACGAGGAGCGCATAGGGACAATGACTTGGATCAACCTGAAACAAAGAGATCAAAGAGACTGATAAAACAAACCAAATGGATTCAAGTCCTGACTGGTCTTACTTCTTAAATAGTGACGCTGACTAAAGTAATTTCCAGACTGATGTTGACGAGCCTCCATGTACCCAGAGACAGTAGTTGAGGAGACAAAACACAATACAAACTTTTAGAAGTTGCTGAAAAAGGATTAGAGGCAATTTACTTTAGGCCAAAGGTTAAAGGACTGCAGAACGCATTGGCATCCGATGCACAGTTTATTTGACTTTATTGGTTGTAATAGTTATCCCTAACACCTTGGCTCTCATAAGGAGGACCTTAGACTAGGTATTTGTAGTGGGAGTTGGGTAGAGGGGTGGGAAATGAGATGGTTGGACTGTTAATAGATTGCTTATTTTGAAATAAGTTTTTTCAAGAATGAAAAACATTAATACACAGTACCACAGCTAACTTTTGTGGGCTATACAATAAAATGCTTCTTCAGAATGAAATCACATGTAGATGTGGCGTGTAACTAAAGATAATGCTTGTAAGCCTAGCTTGATATCTTTGCCCTTGCATGGGATACCTCAGTGCAGACAAAGAGAGCTTTATATAACAGTACCTTGTTGCCTGTTGCTGACTGCGGTTTGCTGTCTTCTGCTAGCCCTGTCAGTCTCTAGTTAGTCAATTACATTGCCTGTTGAAGCAGTATTTTATTTGATGAAGCTTATATTACTACCACTCACTCTAATCATGCATATTGTTAAGCTACTTAATCATGTGCCAAAGCATTGACCTTGTTGGCCAAGATAGTGGCCCACTCAATATTTCTTCTAAGTGCCAGTTTTTGCCACCAACTAATAATGACAAACCACATAGATAACTTTCTATATGTTAAGTAGTGCAAGATTTTTCTTTCTTTCAATATGATATTTTATACACAATCAATCAACGTTCCATTTTACAGTGTTTCATTAATTCCAACATAGTGACATACACAGTACGAGAAGGGCAAGGTTCTAAAACAACATCTTGTACATTACTTGTAAAAACATGCTGAAACACACAGTTATCCCTCATTAGTCACATTCATGGCTTCCCTTCACCAGGATCTATTTGCCTCGGTTAGGGTCAATAAGGAGGGCAGGTGCACGCCCAGATTTAAATCAGAGAAAGGGGTGCACCAGGGATGCATCCTGGCCCCCCTTCTCTTCATGATTTACATCAATGGGCTGGGAAAACATCTAGAGGTAGGGGGGCCGACGTCCCGCGTGTAGGAGGAGCACCTGTAACGGCTCTCCTATACACGGACGACACAGTCCTCATTGCACGTACTGGCAATGGACTCCAGACACTGTTGGACCTTTTTGGGTCCTTCATGGAGCAGCTGGATCTAAGGGTCAATGCAAAAACATCTCACTCGATGGTGGTGGGCCGGCAGAGAAGCAAGCAGAACCTTAAAACATTTATTTGTAAGGGCAAGGTGGTCTCAAGGGTCACCACTTTCCCGTATCTGGGGTTCTTGTTTGATGAGAGGGGGACGTGGGTTCCCCAGATAAAAGCCAAGAGCTTATCCCTGGCCCGTTCTACGTCTGCCCTCATGGGCTTTTCAAAGAGATTAGGGAATAGGCCGATGGAGGCCCTCTTGAAAGTTTATGATAGCAAATCCATCCCTATTGCCACCTATGGGGCAGCTTTGTGGGGGTATGTCGCCCAACATAAAATCCAAAGGGCAGAAAACGAGCTCTTAAGACAACTTCTGTCTATTCCTAAGTCATCCCCCAACTTCTCAATCCACTCTGAGGTGGGTATGGTTTACATAACGGATAGACTGAAATTGGCACCCTGGTATTCTGGGCGAAAACATGGCTTAACCCAGAATTAACCTTGAACCACGCAATCTTGCTTGATGTTATGTCTCTTGACCACGCCATGAAAATACCCTGGTTGGATTACCTTAGAAACACTTTTACACTTCTAGGGAGACCAGAACTCTTCCTGTCACCCTCTAACATCAGGCTGGCGGATGTTAAATGGATTAAGAGTCATTTCTTGGAGAGGGTGCGTTTGGCTAGAGAGGAGAGGGAATTAGCGAAACCCACAGTAAGATCACACTTTATGTTAACCACCTCCCCGTCACTCGAGCCTTACCTCAAAATTGTTACTAAACCCCTACATAGATTTTTATTGACAAAATTTAGATTTAATATGATCCATTTTATCCTGGGTAGTTATCAATCGTGGGCTAAGCCTGAGGGAGCTCCCCCTTGTAATTGTGATATGTTTTCCAATCAAGACACCATGCACTTTATTATGTTTTGTGGGTTTTACGCGGGTAGTAGGAAAAATATTTGTTACCCATCTTGAGGGAGGCCGGCCTTATCCAAGTCAGGCCAGCATTAATTTACCTCCAGATGTTAAGTAATACTCGCATTATTTATTGCGTGGCAAGTTTTTTAGCGGCGGCTAGACAAGCGCCACCAAATGTATTACATTCATTATGGCACCTTCTATCTCGATTTTACCCCTGTGTAACTTGTAGCGTAATTGTTTACTTGGATCCAGCGCTGACTTTGTACATTTTATGAATTGTCTCTTTTTAATTATGTATGCAATTTTATGCCTTTTGTGATTTTTAGCCAAATCGAATAAAGTGTATTTTGACTGACTGACACAGTTATCCGTGATGCGAGAGTTTAAAAAAATAAAATAATCTTTTTTAGGTTTTCTCCAAATCAGCAGCTCGGATCCAAAACAACAAGTATACAGTTTGTCCACCTCAGCCGAGGTGAGGAACATCACAATAAGAATACATGTCAACAATAATGCCTGAGTTCATCAACGTGGAGAGTCCACAATCTTCAACATTATCTTTGGTTTGTCTTTGTATATGCATAATCAAACCCAACTGTGTTAAACTCCCCGCCACCTCCCATCCCCCCTCCCAACACCCCCAACTAGTGCCCTCCCCCTGCTGCCGGGTCTATGTAACTCTAGGTCCATGTGTCGAAGTGTTCATGTTGGGCCACCCTGTGTGTCCCTCCCCTGTCCTGGCCCCCACCCCTTTACCGAGTTCATCTCATCCACGCTGTCTATGGTGACTTGGAAGGCCTGTCCTGCTATCTCCTGCATCATCGCTCCCCATGCCTGTAGCACCTCGGGCAGTTTGGCATCTCTTCTGGTGTTCGGTATTTGCCCCTCCTCTGCTAGGGCCTACTCCCGTAGATCCGTCCTCCATTTTGTCAGTAGCGGTCCTTGCTGAGTTAACCAGTGGATCGCAATAGTCTTTTTGGTTATAACTAGACCAGGACCGGAAACCGTCTGCTTATCTTACATTTTGGATCCCGAGGAATCAAGCGCAGCAGACAAGCGTGTGGATCCAAGGCTTTCGTCCACCCCGTTATCCGGGTCAACTCCCCGAGAACCGCCCCCCAATACGTCTGGGTCTTTGGGCACGTCCACACCATATGCAGAAAATCTGTCTGATCATAGCGACATCTGGGGCAGTGTGGATCTCTGGAGCCATCAATGGCATGCTGCCTCCTGGGTGAGAGGTACGTCATATATATTATATTATACTTGATTTGCTTAAAGCGATTGCTCACCGACACCTTCAGTACACTCCAGTGTGTCTTTTCCCAGTCTCGCGTTGTGACCTCCTGTGGACACACATGCTGCCATCTTTCTACTCATTTTTAGGGGGCCGTACTTTTTATCGTCCCTCAACGCCCTATAGAGGTGAGTAACACACTTTCACCCTCCCGCCATAGCGATCAAAGTGACCAGGGTGTAGGTGTACCCCGGGGCTTCCGGAAATGTGGGCCATAATTGCTGCTCCGTTGCCGTTATTTTTGCATATTGCAAGAACTGCCCTGCTCCCAACTCAAAGGTGGTCACCGCCTCCTGATAAGTGATAAATTTACCGTCCGGGTAGAGGTCAGACAACATCAGGCAGCCCCCCGCCTTCCAAGCCTCTATTGACATCACCTGGTCAATGTGAGCAAAGGGCGGCATCAGCCAGAAGTCCGCCTCCGGGGCGAAAGGTTGTTCCTGGATTATTCTACGGACTGCTCGATGCCAAATTGCAGCCCCAAGCCACACCAAAGGAGGACCGAGCACCTTTAGCCCCCCGGCCCGCCATAACAACGCCCCTAGCTGTCGGTCCCCGTATGTACCTGCCAGCAGGGACCTCTCCCAAGAGGGATCCACATCCAACCAGGCTATGGCAAGCTGCAATTGCGATGCAAAATAATAAAGTTCCAAGTCTGGGATCTCCAAATCCCCTCTACCCTAACTGCGTTTCATGACTTCTAAACTAAGTCTGCATCGCTTTCCGTTCCATAATAATTGGACCAGCAGTGCATCGAGTTCCCTAAATACCCGGTGCGTAATTTCAAAGCGAATTGGGCTAGCACCTTTATCAATGTCGGCAAAGACTGGGTCGGTCTATTCAGGTATATTAACGCGTCATCGGCGTTCATTGACACCCTCCAAACATATGCCCTGTCCTACAAGTATCTTGCGCAGATGACACGCCAACGGCTCCATTGCCAGGGCAAATAGCAAGGGGGAGAGCGGGCAACCCTGCCGCGTCCCCCTTGCTTTGGGAACTGTGTCTGACACGTAATGTCCTGTACGGACCCTCACCATCGGACGAGCAAATAGTAATTTAATCCCGTTTACAAACCCCTCCCCCTGGCCCATTTTAAGCAGTACCTGCCACAGGTAATCCCATCTGATTGAATCGAATGCCTGTTCGATATCGAGGAACACCAAGGTGCTATGTTGGGCCCGTCCCTCCAAGGATTGCATAATGTGCGCCAGGCAGCGGATATGAATGGTTTTGCCAAAGAGGTAACATGAAGACCCATGACATGTTCACTACCTAACAGAAATACGTTGCGGAATATACGCCGCCTGGCGCACATTATGCATATAACATCAAGACATTGGTGCACTCCACTGTGTCTGAACATATTTTATTTCATTTCTGAAAACGTGTTTCAGCTGCACAGCCTTTCTCAATGCCCTTCATGTTCGTATTTCTAAGGACACAATTTAAGCACCCTGCCCTCCTTCCCATTGGACAAGTAGAGTCTGGTAAGAGAAGATGAACTCGAACCTCCTTTATTTGCATGTTATTATGTCCGCCATTGATAAATATGTCTTTCAAACAATCTCTCAGTGAGAATGGCTGCACGCTCGTAAATGTTTTCATTCTGTCTCTTTAGTAGAAATGAATCTCTGTCCAATGCAAAGGAGGGCAGGGTGTTTAAATTGTGACCTTGCAAATATATATATAAAAAAGACCATAAAACAAGTGTTTTCAAATACAAATGCATGGAGGTTGTCATTTAAATAATTATAGCGCATCTCTCAAGTAGCAATAACTTCACCAATCAATATGTTAGCTATCAACATCATTGGATAAATCCATATGTATATATTCACTGCAAAAACCAAAAGTTACAGGATTGTTATAGTTAGTCTCACATTTCACTCTTACAAAACCATAGAAATTCAGCAGTGGTAGTTACCTGAGCTAACTATAAAGGACGCCCCTGCAATGCACTGCTTATGACCTCACATATTACACAACTCACAACATGGTCAATGACATCACTGATGATATCTCAAATAACATCGCTGATGACATCACTAATTACATCATCCAGTGAGTGTGTTTTCTAAGTGTTAAACATATATACTAAGCTGCTACAAAAGTGTCATTAGTATACTAGGTGTACTACGAATGAGTGACACTATTTCTAACATATAATATGTGAGTGGCTGTGTGTATCTGTGGGTATCGGAGTGGCTATATGGATGTGTGAGTGGCTGTGTGAGTAGCTGAATGGATGTATAAGTGGGTATGTGAGTCATGTCAGTGAGTGAGTGGCTGTTTGGGTGAGTGAGTGGGTGTGTCAGTGGTTGTATGGGTTAATGAGTGGCTATGTGGGTGGCTCTATGGGTGTGTGACTGGGTGGGTGAGTGACAGACTGGGTGAGGGAGTGAGTGTCTGAACAGCTGTATGACTGTGTCACTGGGTATGTAAGTGTGCTGTATTGGTGAGTGAATGGCTCTTTGAGTGGTAGTTTGGTTAAGTGAGTTGGTGTGTGAGTGGCTGTATTGGAGAGTATGGGTTTGTGTGAATGGCTGCATGGGTGAATGAAACAGAGGTGTGAGTAAATATATGGATGTGTGAATGGGTATGTAAGTGGTTGTGTAGGTGTGTGATTGCTTGTATGGGTGAGCGAGTGGCTGTGTTGAGAGGCTGTATGGGTGAGTGAGTGGGTGTGTGAGATGCTGTATAGGTGAATAAGTGGGTGTGTAGTAGCTGGATGGGTAAGTGTGTGGCTGTGTGAGTGGCTTTATGGGTGAGTGACTAGTTGTATAAGTAGCTGTATGGGTGAGTGAGTAGTTCAGTGAGTGTCTGTATGAGTGAGTAAGTGGGTGAGTGAGTGGCTGTATGGATGAGTGAGTGGTTGTATGAGTACTTGTATGGGTCTATGAATTGGTTTGTGAGTGGTTGTGTAGGTTTGTGAGTGGGTGTATGAGAAGTTGTGTGGGTATGTGAGTGGGTATATAAGTAGTTCTGTAGATGATTTAATCTGTGATATCATTCGAGATGTCTTCAGTGATGTTGTCAATGCTGTCACTGACCATGTCATGAGTGATGTAATATGTGAGGTCATAAGCAGTGCATTGCAAGGGCGCGAGTTATAGTTAACTCAGCTAACTATAACAGATGAATTTCTCTGGTTTTGCATGAGTAAAATCTGACCCTAACTATAACTATAGTCCCTATAACTATAACATCCCTGTAACCAGTGCATTGTGTGGCGTAAGTTATAGTTAGCCCAGGTAACTATAACTGAGGAATTTGACTGGTTTTGTACCAGTGAAATGTGAGCCTCACTATAACGTCCCTTAAGCCTTTGTTTTTTTTCCCAGTGAATTTCTCAGTTTTTTAAAATTCTATTTACTAACTATAGAGTTTTTAAATGCTGTTTCCCACCTATAACGTCCCTGTAACCTTTGTTTTTTTAAGTGAAATTCTATGGATTTTTTGTATTTTATTTCCTAAAACTAACCACTAACCTTTGACAGTCTGTGTGTGAATGAGTGTCTCAGTAGGTCTGTGAGTGTGTGTGAGAGTGTCTGAGTGGGTCTGTGAATGGGTGTCTGAGTGCGTGAATGGGTCTGTGAGTGCTATGTGGGTCTGTGAGTGTCTGCGTGGGCTTGTGAGTGGTTGTGTGCATCTGTGAATGGGTCTGTGAGTGGTGCTATGGGTCTGAGTGGGTGTGTGAGTGCTTGTGTGCATTTGTGAATGAGTCTGTGAGTGGTGTTATGGGTCTGTGAATGGGCATGTGAGTGGCTGTGTGGATCTGAGTGGGTGTGTGAGCACCTGTGTGTCTGTGAGTGGATGTGTGAGTGGTGCTATGGATTTAGGACATTACTTAAGGCATTTAAAAGGGAGAACCATGGACTCTGCTCACAGCAACAAGTGACAAGAAAGAATCCCCTTGTCACAGTCCCTACATGAGATATTGCGATTGAAAAAAGCAAGGATGCAAACACCTCTATCATGGATTACAGATAACCTTTCACAGTGGAAATGCAGAGAAAGTACACTTGCTTTGCCTTGGCCATGCACACAAAGTTAAAATGATTAGTACTTTACAGAAGTAGAGCTTCAATTCGGCCACCTGCTATGTTTACATCTGTAAATAATTCCAGGTATGGTTTCATTTCTGTGGAATGAGCATTGTGCAAAATCAATCCTGCCCTACATATTTATCCAAGAAGAGTTCACCGTTTTGCACTACACCTCTGCCTAGATGGAGTACTTTCCACTGGCTAATTAATAAGTGCTACCTCGTTGGGTAAATGTATAATGCATCTCCGACACTACAGCTGCGTAAAGGACGCCGAGGAAATATATCCAGTAACCTTGTGTGTCTGTAACTGTGCCAATGTGATTGTTCCTCGAGCATCTTTACCGGATAACTTTACAATGTGGAACTGCAGAGAAAACACGCTTGAATTATTTGTACTTTGCAGATGTGATTTTTTGTTTGGTGGAGATGCGATCATGTTCCTAGGCCTGAGGAAGGTATCTCCAAAATCGACAGGAAACACGCTGGTGGAGCTTTTCAGTAAGCTGCCATCATCCTGGTAAAAGGGCGAGAAGATGTTGCATACCGCTGATGTATATGGGGCAGGCTAAACGGGAGGGACTTCTCCGCAATATACAGAATTCTAGTTTTTAAACGTTTAGAACAGGATCTCTGGTCTCACCACCAGATGAAAAGCAAGAACCTCCTCGGGGAGGGTGGCCACGCAGCCCCTCTCCCTGGCTGGTTTTGGCCCCAGGGGGACACCATTACCCAGGCCCAGCCTTTTTTCCAGATTTTTAAATGTGTGTTATGGGCTACGCAGCCCCCATCCTCAGGCAGATTTCAGTCCGATGACCCCATCCCTCGGCCAGGCTATTACTTTTAGGGGAGGTGGGCTATGAGGCCCCACTCCCCTGGCCGATTTCTACCCCGGGGACTCCATCCCTCAGGGCACGGTGATTAAAAAATAGGTGAAGGGGCCATGCAGTCCCCTCCCTGGGTCGATTTCAGCCCCAGGGACCCCATCTCCTGGTGCCTTGCCATGCTTCTCTGGGTCTCCACAGGGCACCCAGTTTGCACTGGGGCCGCGGGGGAGCCTCAAGGTCCCGCGATCCCTGCCAGCTCCCTAGTTTATGCAGGAGCGGGTATCGCTTTATTTTTTTGATAAACAAGTTTTTATTGATTTACAAAAAGAATACACCAGCCATTCAGCACTAAACCATGAAAATCTTGGATGACGTAAAAGACGTTGCGCTACCCAGTTTATAGACACGAGTAAAAACATGCCAGCATGAATTTGGACAATCCCCTTATGACTAAAGCGTACCTCCCAACCATTTCCCCCAGACTCTACGATATTTCTTGGGACTTTATCCTGTGTGGCGCACCAGTCCGCCCCAGTCTGCCATCGCCCAACAGCTGGAGGTTCAGGGCATTTCCAGGAGGCCGCAATGTCTCTCTTGGCCACCACCATAGCTGTAGTGAAAAACAATTTCTCGTTCCGAGACCCATCCAACTCATCAGTAATACCCAGGATCGCATGTTTTGGGTCATGGGGGACCTCCCACCCTAAGACCTTGGTGAGTTCCTCCTCAATTTCTCCCCAGAATCGCTCCAGGCGGGGGCAGGCCCATACCATATGGAAGAAGTCAGCTGGATCGTGCCCACACCTGGTACAAGCTGAGGTAGGGCAAAAACCCGCCCGATGAAGATGCACCGGGGTGAGGTATGCGGCTTGTAAGTATTAAAGCTGCACCAAGCGCAACCTAGCAGATGCGGTGACCGTTCTTGGGGCCATGAGGACATGATGCCAATCCTCCTCCTCCAAGGGGCCCACCCAATCTTCCCACTGAACTCGCAGCCGGTCTATGGAGGTAGGGGTATTGTTGATCGATGTACGATTAATGCGGTAGATGACATCCTTCCCCAGGTCTCCAAACATAAACTGAGCGTCAAGGGGGCTGTGATCAGGGAGCTGTGTACCCGTTAGATTGTGTGTGTGGAGGGCGTGTCGCAGTTGCAGATACCTATAGAGTTGTGATTGATACAGTGAGTATCTATTCTGGAGCTCGCCGAAGGAACGCATGTGGTCCCCCACCCATACACCGCCCAATTGTGAAATACCTATAAAGTCCCAGGCCCTGAAACCCTGCAGCTCATTAACCTCTAGGTCCCTTGCCACAAGGGATGCACATTGGGTCAGTGTGTGTGTCCATTTGATGTGCTGCAGAGCAGCCCGCCAGCCCAGTAACACAGAGCGTGTCACCTCTGGTAGCCAAAAAGGAATAGGGGACCCATACAACATGGATTGAATCTTGGCGAGGCCCAACTCCCCCAATTCAAGCCTATAAGCCGGGTCAGACCATCCCCCGTTGAACCAATCATGTATGGAAAGAAGTCGCATGGCAAGCTAATATAAATAAAGGTGAGTCTTCCCTAGACCCCCATCGAACAAAGGGATCCTACAGACATTTAGCGCCATCTGGGACCTACCTTTCCCCCACAGTAACTGGGACCTACCTTTCCCCCACAGTAACTTACTGGCCATGCTGTCCTGTTCCCGGAACCAGGCCCTGGGACAGCACATGGGGGTGTTTTGAAGAACGTAGAGGAAGCGGGGAAGCACAATCATTTTAAAGAGGGCCACCCTCCCCATGCGGTTCAGGGGCAATGACTGTCACTTCTGTAGGTCCACCTTGACCCGTCTCACCAGGGGAGTGACGTTAAGGGCACAGCTAAGCTCAGGGACCAGCGTTATCCATATCCCCAGGTATTTGAAGGATTGGTGGCGAAGAGGTATATCAGATTGCCAATAAAAGATATAGATGGAGGGGAACCAGAACCAACTTGTCAGAATTCAACCGGAGACCAGAGGCCTGTTCGAAGGAATGCAGAATGCGGAGACAATGGGGGCCTGACCGGGCGGGATCTGCCAAAAAGACGAGGACGTCATCCGCATGGAGAGCAATTTTGTCTGGCTCGATGCTGGGCCATTCTCATCCTCGCATGTGTTCACATGCCCGCATCAGGGACGCCAAGGGCTCCATCAACAAAGCGAAGAGCAGGGGGAAGGGGACATCCCTGCCTTGTTCCCCTGCGAATCAAGAAGGGCTCTGACAGCACCCCGTTCACCAGGACACGAGCCCGAGGGATGGCGTAAAGAACCCTGACCATGGCCCGAAAGCGGGGGCGAAACCCCATCATGTCAAGGACATCTTCAAGAAACCCCCAATCCACCAAATCAAAGGCCTTCTCAAAGTCTACAAGAAGAATCGCAAGATACATGGTGAGGAGATGGCAGTGGGCCAAGACTGATTGCAGTCTACGGAGACAATGCCTGGTGCCACACAAGAGCATGACCCCACATTGGTCGGGATGAACCAGCGTGGACAGGTGGGTTTTGAGCCGCTAGGTGAGGATAGTGGTGAACAGTTTAACTTCGGTATTAATGAGGGCTATAGGGCGGTAGTCAGCGCATCTTGAGGAGGGCGGCTGGGATTTAGGAAGAACCACAATGGTAGCAATGTCCGTCTCCTGAGGGAAGGAGCCTTTTTCAACAGCTTCCCGAAACAATTCTGCAAGGTGGGGGGTGAGAATGTCCCAATAATGCACGTAGTATTCTTAAGGGAGGCCATCCGGACCCGGTGTCTTGCTGGTGGAAATGAGGGAAATCGCTTCCCCGATCTCCTCACAGGTGATCGGGCGATCTAGGTCAGTTTGAGTTGCAGGGTCTACACTCGGACGACGGCCATTCCCGACCTCCAGCAGGTCCGCGAAGGAAAGGGTTGGAGTTCTAACCTTGTATAGTTTGCAGTAGTAGGTAGCAAAGGCACGGGCCATCTCCGCTTGGGAACCATCCTGCGCCACAATCTCAGGAATTATACAGTTCGTCCTAGGGTATGTGGCATGGCGGTGGAGGAGTGAGCCGTTTCTATCGCCCCAACCATATACTCTGGCCACGGAGGAGCACCAAAAGAGTTTGGCCGACTCCAGCGACGCCTGCTTGATCTCTGAGCGGAGCCGGGTAAGCAGTCTCGCATCGGCAGCGTCTGTGGAGAGGGCAGAGGTGCACTCAAGGGACAGGGCCTGTGCCTCCCGTGTAGTAATTTGTTCCAATTGGGCCTGTCACTGGAGCTTGAGTTGGCCCTTGGCAACCCCTCTAATCGTTGGCTTGCCCGCCTCCCATAGGGTGCTTGGGGAGGAGACGGATCTGTCATTAGAAAGGAACTAGTGTGTAAGTTCTCGCCCCACCACCTTCGGAAACTCCCTGTCCTGAAGAAACCAAGCGTTTAGCCACCAGGTTGCCGCATAGAGGCGGGCGGGGGGGTGTGCGAATCATTACCGGGGAATGGTCAGAGATACCTCTTGGGAGGAGTGCGACATCTTGAAACAAGAGGCAGTCCGTCAATGGAGCGAAGATGTTGTCAATGCGTGCCTGTGTATGGTGCGGCCGCCGAGGTGTGTGTCAATTGTTTAGAATGTGGGTGCCATGTACGCCAAGCATCACATAGACCCAAGGATTCGGACCAAGTCATCATCTGTTTTGCCTGTGCGATTCTACTAGGGTGCGGGGGATCGGTTGTATCAAGGTCAGGGGAGGAGACCACATTAAAGTCGCCCCGAGGAATGTGGGACCCAGGGGTAGCGATGCCAGGAGGTCAGCATATTTGGCTAGGGTCGCTGTCAACATTGATGTAGTAGAATAGAGTGACACAAGATTGAGAGTATTGCCGTTTAGCGTGCCACGAAGGAGCCCTGGGCATCAAGGAGTGTCTGCACTGTCACAAGGGGAATGGAGCGTTTCACCAGGATTGCCACCCCTCGGGAACCCCCGAGTGAACCCTGAATGCCAAATCCTGTCATAGCCGTAGCGTGCTAAAAAGGGGCAGTGATTACCCAAATGATGCATTTCCTGTAGCAGTACAATGCCCACCCCAAGGGGTTGTGCATGACGCAAGACCGCCATGCGCTTGAAACGGTCCAATAGGCCATTAACATTCCAGGACATGATGCTCAGGGAAGTGCCTAATGAAGGTGTGTCAGGCATAGTGACGGGTGTGGCAGCGTGACAGTAAGTCCCACGTGGGAGATCTGATAGCAAAGAGGGACGTTGGAAGGCCCAGTGAGGTGCCCAAAGGGAAGTCTGCGTGTCCCACCGGGTGCAAGTCGGGCTGCCTTATGAGTGCTGGTGCAACAAAACTAATGAACAAAGAAAACAAAACAAAAGAAAGAACTCAGGCAACAGTCCCCTCCTCCATCCCCACCCCCACCCCCCACTTCAGGACGGAAGCATCTGTCACCCTCACAATTAACAAGTGAATAAACAACCAAACTAAAATGCTTGGGAATGGAAAAGCATGGAGGACCCCTCCTCATGACAGGATGAAAGGAATGTTGTGAGTCTAGGCGAGGCCTCCGGCTGCGGAGCCAAGCCCGGCAGGCAGAAACTAGTTCAAGCAGGGTCTCTCAGGAGCGTTGGGCCGGTGAGAGGTCTGTGTCTGGGAGATCGAGCAAAGAGAGCAGGGGCGAAGCACCTCCGTGGTCCAGGTGGCCGGATGAGCCAGAGCGCCTCCCAGCCAAGGATTCTTGAGAGGGCAGTATGGGTTTTTGGGAGTGGCCCGGTGGGGAATCTGACCGGGCTCGTTTCTGCCTGCGGCGCCTGCGGGAGCGGTTGCTTTGAGGCTGGGGAGCAAAGGGTGTGACATGGACAGGACCACCCTCTGCCCCCCCAGAAGTGGAGTTCTGTCATCAATGCGCAGAGGGTGCTCCTCCGTTGCCCAGGTCCTTGCCTCAGTAGGGGTGTCAAAGAACAAGGTCTTGTTAGCAAACACCAATTGCTAGCATGTACCGGTAAAACGAGCCGATACTGGATGATGAGTGCCCTCAGTTTTTGTTTACCTTCACCAAAGAAGCGACGCTGGCCCTGGACCGCACGGGTATAATCCGGAAAATCATGATTGTGCAGTTTTTGTAGAGGAGTCATTGCTGTTTGCGGGCTTCAGACAGGATGGCTTTGCGATCCTTGAAATTAAGGACCCGCATGATGATTGGTCGGGGGGCCGCACCCGGTGGAGGCTTAGGGGCAAAGGATCGGTGAGCCCACTCAATCGCGAACCATGGAGAGAGAGAGCCCTCAGGGTCCCACGATCGCAACCACTTTTCCCGAAAGTCCACTGTGCTGCCCTGCTCCGCCCCTACCGGGAAGCCCGCCAGGCGCAGATTGTTGCGCCTGGACCTGTTTTCTGCATCCTCCGCCCGGCGTTGCAACTCTTGAGTATGTGACTGGAGACCGGAAAACCTGTCCCTTAAGGTGCTGTACGTCATCTTCAACAGTGGAGATTCGGGTCTCTGTCTCCTTGATCCGGGCCGTGGCCTTTCTTTCCACTGAGGTTTGTGAGGTATGGATGGCTTGCAAGATAGCTGATAAGTCCGCGGACGGTGGAGACTCCTGTTCCGCGCTACCCCCAGTCACCCCCACCTCCAAGGTGGTGAAACGATCCATTTTGGTTTGGGTAGCAGGGGTCTTTGCCGATCTGTCCGTCCTGCCCATGGTGACACTCCATGGAGCTGTGGAGTCTCCCCGCAAGTGGACCCCGCAGTGGGGGGCTTGAAGATCCCTCCGGGAAGGCCAAGATCAGGCCTGGGGGGAGCAGCCAGCGCGAAGGTATGGCTCGGACCAGCCCGTCACCGCCCAGCATGTGTGGCAGACTCCGCCCCTCCGGGCAAGATGACCCCTCAGGAACCAGGAGGGGGAGGGGGAAAGGGAAGGAGAGAATCCAGCACCAGGGTCGCAGGTAGGTCCCCGCCCACCAGGGCCACAGAGCGCTCTGCTAGGGTGGCAGTGGGAGAATCAACAGGTGGCTTCGCCCCTTTAGGCCGCTACTCCAGTGGGCAATAATACGGAGAGGGGGGCCACTCTAGGACCACAGTCTAACAAGATGAACCTGGGGACACAGGAGGCACAGGACGGGGCCGCTGATGGAGGACCCCACTCGCAGTCGATTGCCACTCGATGCTTGCGGCCGAAAGCTCCCGTCGCTGGCCGGCTTCCGGTCGTGGATGTGGTCAGCAGGAGTTCAGTAGGTAGGACCCGGTCAGGAAGGGCTCCCGCCCGCACAGCGCAGTCTCCAGACCAAAGGCGGTGGCCCGGAGGTCAAGAAAGCGGATGAGTGTTTCAAACATGGGACCACTGCCACTCAATGTATGCAGCAGAGGATCTTCTCTAGGCTATCCCCAGGCCAGGGACCGCTGCGCAGCTCAGATCGTCACCAGGAGATGATCACAGGGCCCGGGGGAGCCGGTCCAGGTATCGCTCGGCCCGGGGGGGAATGGAGATCCGACTGGGCCAGATGACAAACAGGCCACTCGGAGCTGGCTCCCACCCCCGCTAGCCTCACAGGCGCATGGGGGCCCCCAAGCAAATGTCCCCAGACCCCCCTCCTGTCGGGACTCACCCGCTCCGCTGCTTGCCACACCACGATCCTAGGGTCATCAGAGGCTCCCCACTGTGCACAGGCGGCGGCAGCCGCTGTCTTCATCCCCCGCTGTCCGAAGCGGCAACCGATGTCGAGGCCGCGCCGCTGGGGTGGGCCGTAGCTCCCCCCAGCGCACAGGAGAAGACAGCCGCTGTCCACAACCCCTGCTGCCAGATGCGGCAGCCGATGTCGCGGCCGCGCCGCTGGGGGGGGGCCCGGGGCACCAGCAGGGCTTTCGCCGCTGGAGCAGGCCACAGGATTGCCGCTCACCAGGCCCAGCGCCAGCGGGGGAGAGCAGGAGACGAGCACAAGCAACCGTGCAACACACCAGGCTGGTCGTCAGCCCTGAGCAAGGTTTACATCAGAGAAGCCTCCCCGCTCACGCCAAGTATCAGATTCAGGGGCAGGCGGAGCACTCCGAGGGCAGCCAGTGCCGCAGTCAGCAGGAGGGAGCCACCATCTTGACTGCGAGATACGGTGGACCAGTCCACAGCAGTGGGACAACTAGGTGCAAAGCTCTGCACTCCCGGGGGCTCAGCCAGAGATACTGTGCCGGTGAGCAGCAAAGTTACAGAGCAGATGGCTCACTTAAGGTAAGGATTACCGGCGGATGGCGGAGGGGTCCTGAAGCACTCTTAAGGTCCGCCCACCATCTTGGCTCAGCAAGCCAGTTTACTCCGGGCACCGCTTTTACACACAGGGAGCTATAAATGCATCACCCTGTGTGTGAAAGCTATTTGTCTGTTTCCCTATTCACTTGTTAGTGGGCAGAGAAACAGACGAATGCTCCGCTTAAAGCAAGCGAGAGCATTTTTACTGCTCTTCCTTGCTGGAAGCGGGGCGTTTGCTGTGAGTTGGCGAGAGCGGTAAAGCTCCCACCAAGCCATAGTAAACAGCTATGTCCTGGGGTGGGCACTGCAGGACATAGCAGGAGCTGGCCCTGGGTTTAGTAGTCCCCAGGGGCATGCAAGGCTCCAGGTGGGGGGCCGTGCAGTCCCTATCCTTTCACTCACTAGGGCCTGCCCCGGGGAGGTGGTGGTCCCCTTGGCTGGCAATTGTCCATGGGAGGGCCACGCCCCCTCTTAATTTAAAATCAGTTTGGCTCTGGGGAGGTGGTGGTCCCTGGGCCCTAGGGGTTCGTGAGCCCCCCTACCAACAAATAAATTAGCCACAGGGAGTTGATGGTCCCTGGGGAATGGAGGGGTCCACAAGGCCCCCCCAATTAATTTCTTAAGGGAGGGGTGATCCCTGGTGCACAGGGGGTACGTGACACCCACCCCACATCATTTATTTTTATGGCTGCATGCTCCCGGGACCTGGCCTACACGGGGGCTAAATAAAAGACAAGTGCGGTAGCCAGCGCTTCTCTCTTTTAAAATGTTCGGCAGGAGCTGCGCCTCCAGCTCAGCTGCTACTGAAATTTATTTTAGAGAACCAATATTTTGCCCTGGCAGGATTCCTCTGGGACCCCCCCCCCTCCCCCAAGAGGTCCAGGGGTCAGGGTATTCCTACCCTGCCCTTTTCTCTTTTTGTTTATGTTTTTTGTTGTGACTCAGCAGAAGCTGAGTCCTAAAATGGCTACCAACACTTCCTGGTTTGAAGAGTTGGCATCCATTCAGATTTCAGCACAGGGACTGTTGGATCCTTGGAAGATCTGCGACCCTATATAAACACATTTGAATTTCCCTTAATATCTCCAGAACTACTGAACAGATTTACACCAATTTACAAAAAAGGGGGCTTTCTGGACCAACATCCACCCTTCCGGCAAATTTGGTGTAATTCCGTTCAGCAGTTTGGGCTGTAGTTGTGTCTAAAATTTCTATGACAATTAACGTGGGAAATGCATGCTTTTTGACCTTCCCTTTTTTTTCGGCCCCTGCTTGACAGATCACCTTGAAACTTTCAATATGCAACAAGAATCACAGAAGCACTTTTTTTGAGAAAATTGCGTGAAGATTCGGCAAATAGTGCCAAATATATAGGCAAGTCAAAAATTATTTTCCTATGTAACATGGTCCCAACTATAACTACCTATACTGGCGAACACCAGTAGGATATATATATATATATATATATATATATATATATATATATATATATATATATATATATATATATATATATATATATATATATATATATATATATATATATATATATATATATATATATATATATATATATATATATATATATATATATATATATATATATATATATATATATATATATATATATATATATATATTTTATTCAAGTTTGCCCTTAGCAATAAGAGGTCACACAGAGAGCCGGGTTCTGCAACCATGGGACCTGAACGGCGCAGCGTTTCAGTGCGAGAAGAGCCAGTCGTCCAAAACGTCGCCTACTAAGGAATATATATGCCTACAATTATTCAGCACATTAAAACCTACCAAAGGGAGAGAACTTTATCGCACCGATGACTACATGCCCATAATACACGATGGATAGAGCGCTGAGGTACGCCCATTGGGGGTCATGAAAATAAAAATAAAAGAAGTCAGTAAATGGAAAAATGCGAGCGTTTAATGTGGTGAATGGCAGCCCATGAAGAAGAGGCTTTCTGCCTCGAAACGCGTTGGCAAATGAGATGTGTATTGGACGTTTTTGAAAGGCTGTCTGCAAAACAAAGCCGGATGGCGGAATGCTGCTGTGTGACCTCTTATTGCTAAGGGCAAACTTGAATAAAATATATATATATATATATATATATATATATATATATATATATATATATATATATATATATATATATATATATATATATATATATATATATATATATTCACTGAAAAAACCATAGGTTATAGACCATATATAGTTAGGAATTAGCATTTAAAAAAGCTTATTTTACTCACACAAAACCATTGAAATTCCATATATAGTTAGTTGTACTAACTATATATCGCGCACCCGCAATCCACTGCTGATCATGTCACATATTACATCATTCATGACATGGTCAGTGACATCACTGATGACATCACTGATGACATCTCAAATGACATCACTGATGACATCACTGATGACAACATCCAGTGACTGTATTTTTCTGTAAAGTTAAAATATGTCTTGAGTGGATGTATAAGTGTCTGGATGAATGATTTAGTAGGTGCACGACTGACTGTATGAGTGAGTGATTAAATGTGTCTCACTGAGTGCATGGGTTAGTGACTAAACTGTCTTAATTTGTGCATCATTATGTCTGTTGTTCTGAAAACTGCTGCATGTGTTGTTCAGTAGCTATATGAGTAACTATATGGGTTATTGATTGGTTGCCCAAGTATTTGTATGGGAGACTGAGTGTGTGTGTGGGTGGCTGGGAGGTGTATGACTCTGTGCATAGATGTGTGAGCAGTTGATTCACTAGATGTATGGGTTCAAAAGTGCATGTGGAAACAGCTGTATGGGCGGTTGACTGTGTGCATCAGTGTATTGGTGAGTGAATGGATATCTCAGTGCTACATGTCAAAGTAAGTACATATGTAAAACACAGTACATGTGAGACTTGACATATATAAATAACTGTGCATAAGAGCCAGTGAATGCGTGAGTGGCTGTATGCATCATTGTGAACTTGTATCCGGGATTGTATAAGAGAGTAAATATGTTTTAGTATATGTTTGAATAAGTAAGGTGTGTATAACTGTATAGTTGGGAAAATGGAGGTGTGATTGATTGTTTGCATGACTGACTAGGTGTGTGTGTAACTTCATGGATGAATGACAATCTGTGAGTCTGTGTTTACACTGAGTGTATCTAAGGTTATATTAGAGTCTGAAGAGGTTCATCGTATTATCACATGAATGATGTCATCAGTGATGTGATCAGTAATGTCAAATGAGATGTCATCAGTGATGTCATCAGTGATGTCATTTGAGATGTCATCAGTGATGTCATCAGTGATGTAATTTGAGACGTCATCAGTGATGTCATCAGTGATGTCACTGACCATGTCATGAATGATGTAATATGTGACATGATCAGCAGTGGATTGCGGGTGCGCGATATATAGTTAGTACAACTAACTATATATGGAATTTCAATGGTTTTGTGTGAGTAAAATAAGGTTTTTTAAATGCTAATTCCTAACTATATATGGTCTATAACCTATGTTTTTTTCAGTGAATTTTCAAGGTTTTGTAAATGCTAATTCCTAACTATATATGGTCTATAACCTATGGTTTTTTCAGTGAATTTCAATGGTTTTTTAATAGCAAATATCATAAGCTGTCGAATGTCAAGTACGTGGTAAGTAAAAACATTTTCGTGTTTATGCACACTGATCTGCTTTGAATGCTGCCCCCCCCCTCATTTCTATTAGGAGTACTCTCTCTTTGCAGATAGTGAAGGGTAGTTAACGCAGGCCTTTGCCCCCGTTGTAATCCGTCGTGCCTGCTTCTCTCTCCATTTCATTGATTGTTCTCTTTGGTTCATTCTCTATTTACAAACAAGCACAGAGTCGCAATACTCTGTTTAGTCTTTGCAGATAGCGAAAAATCGTGTAAAAAAACAAAAGGAATCGAGCAAAATCAGTAGGCCACTAATGGGATCTCTTTTTGACCTGGCTAAAATAGAAACATTAGGAACAACCTGTTGAAAATAGCAATGTGTATGTACATAAGCGGCGTTCATTTGTGTTCACAGTACCCCTTGTTGATTGTTTGAATCGAGCATTGAATTGTTCGAAGTTGGTTCTCTTAAGGATCTTCTCTGCCTGCAAATGAGGAAGAATAGGAATATTCTCTCTCCCTTTGCAGATAGTGAAAGGTAGGTAACGCAAACCTTTAACACGTCGTGCCTATTTCGTTCCTCATTGATTGATTGTTTGCCCGAACATTGACTGTTTGGGAATTGGTTCTTTTTGGAGGTATTCCCTGTTTGCAAATAAACGTAGGAAAATCTTTGCAAGTAGTGAAAGGGTAGGTAATGCGGACCTTTGTCCCCCGTTGTAATCTGTCATGCCTATCTACTCCCCACTGATTGATGCACCTGTTTCACCCTGACCATTTACTAGAGATAGGTCATCTGGCCCGACCAGAGAGCACCCCTAGTGAAAAGGACATATGCAATAATAACGAAGTGATCACTGTATCCTGTTAACAGAAACTTTAGCATGAAACAACCTGGAAAGAAAGGAATAGGAAAACGAAAATCAGTAGGCCACTGATGAACTTTTTATTAAATAACAAACAAAGAAACGATAACAATACGTAATGATAAAACCTATTATTGTCCTAGAAACAAGAAACGTTAGAAGTAAGCCCGTAATAAGAAACCTGAAAACAGTAAGAGAAACCAAGTGTGACATTGCAACGGCCACAAGGCAACGAGGCTTCATCGCCCCTCACTGCCCCAAAACGTGTCTGTCCCACCGCCTGCCACGCCCAAATAACGGCAAACTGGGAAAGATACAAGTCAGCAGACATCCGCCCCATTCTGGAAACTTTATCGGGATTGTACTTGATTGAGTGTGATGTCACAAACATTTGTGCGGATCTAGATTGTGTTAAGGAATACAATAGGTTAAGAAGAGAGTATGCGCCACATTTGCCTCAATATCCTTTGTTTGAGAAACAGGTTTCCGGCTACGCCCAGCCGGAAGCAACACATATAAGGCGGGTCCTGCTGCCAACCGTCGGCCAGGAGATCATCACGTAGGGTGTAGCCGGAGGAGAGGCCGAGGCCAGCGGGACCCGGCCAGGGGGATTGCTACGACCACCCTGGAGAGTTGCAGGGGGGGAAATGTCCGTGTCCTCGACCCACCCTCTCTCACCCAGTCCGGCCACCATCAACCAGAGGCCGAGGCCGACGGGATCCGGCCGCGGTGGCGGTAACCCTGGAGAATTGCAGGTTAGACCCTCTCTCTCCCAGTCTGGGCCAGCATCCATGGAGGGCCTGGGAGTGGAGAGGCCACTGCACGAAAGGCCCAGGAGAGGCACCACACGCCAAGGCCTGCCCCACCGGATGAGCCAAGGAACCCGTTCATGGGGCCAGAGCAAAGGGCGTCCGGCCGCCATCCACCGGAGGTCCGGCCCAAAGACGGACGGGACATTTCTTCTTTCTTTTACAATGGCTGCGACAACACTGGGGGGGGATGTCTTGCACATGCCTCGGACCCCCCCCCCTCGTCCTCATCGCCTGGTCCGGCCATAACAAATGTCAAGCGAGACGCCGTGGGGTGCACTGGGTGGGAGAGACGGTGCGAACAGGCCTCTCCCGCCTCCCCAGGTGGAGGCTTCCCAGCTGCACCCTCAGCGCTCCAGGCGCCCGGAAAAGGGTTCTTCCACTGTGGCGATGCTGCAACGTCTCGCCCGGCAGGGTGGAGTCCGTCCGCTCATTTGACCCCGCGATCGCCAGTAGCTACCGAACTCTCAAAATGGCGGTCGACCTGGCAAGAGCGGGCCCAGCATGAAGAAATGGCCCGGTCACTGGTTGACTCCACCACCGTAGTCCTCCACGACCTTGAAGATTCTAGAGGAGCCGCGGGAGTCCCGACCCCCGCAGACACCCCCGATGGGGAATGACTGCCATGATCGCCCGTGGAGTGACGAAACTGTAGCCGCGGGACGTCGGCGCTCCCATGCTGGCGCCAGCCTCAGTTTGAATGACTAGAAACCTGCAGACCTCAGTTCCGGTGAAAGCACAGTGTGACCCGGTAGGAAAAATTGTTGCACCCCCTCCCCTTTTTGACTGATGGTTCAAACCACCGATCCTTTCCTTTGCCCTTTTAACGGAACTTTGGACTGCCTCCCCCCCCCCCCCGCGGCGCCCCACGCCGTTATTTGCTGGGCGGCAACTTACTAGACATCACCTTCGTGCCATCCAGATTTCAGCGCGTTCTGCTGCCTTGGAACTATTCGCACAACAGACCGCTACTGACAACCCACCCCCCGGGACGGCTCACGCCGGATACCCAAATCAGTGCGGCACCCAGGCAACATCTTCTGAATTTTCATAATTTGAAAGAACTAGTAACATGTCCTCATCAGGAATTTCCTCTTCAATCATCTCATCAGGAATCTCCTCATGAAAAGTCTGCAATGATGATTCTTGTAACTCTATGGTCTCCAAACATTCGATAAATTCGCCATCAAGAGATTGATCAAAAAAATCATTCAAGTCATCTCCTCCTTGTGAGAATATTTCATTATTGGTGCTGTCAATTTCATTAAATGTAGTGGATAATTCAAAAGAAATTGCCACGGTCTCTTCATTGTTTAAATGTTTTTACTGTTTTTGTTTTGTTGTATATATATATATATATATTTTTTTTTCCGGTAAGACTTTATTAGCATTTGTCAAACTTACAGTAATTGTACAACACAGTGGAGGGAATGAGTTCTCGGTCAGCCAAGGTTGTACATTGTGACACAGCTATTTAGCCGACAACCTTCCGGTCCGGCAGCAAATGTTTGACAAAACACATAAGGCAATCATGATATATCAATAGTTGGTAAGACGTCTTACTGTTTTATGCTTTTTATAACAAACAATCCAAACTTTAGACTCATGCCAATAAGGACAGTTACGTCGAATCTACCCATATATCCCAGTGTCACTTGATTAGGACCAGGTTCCTATGCTATCACCCCTCTCCTTCCCCACACCCGCTCCACTGTTATCCCTGGCACTCGACCCCTAACTTCGCCAGTCTATCCACCCACTCACTTCAATCTAGTCCTCCAGGTCTTCACCCTCGTCTGAGCTATCGTCCTTATCCTCCGGAAGCGGCTCACAGAGGTCCCCCCTATACTTATTCCAAGCCACCCAGATTGCATTCCACTTGCGCGGGTTAGCCCTCATTTTGTAAACTGCACGTTCAACAATCATCAGTTTGTCCATCGTTCTACACCACAACGCCAGCGTAGGGATTTCCGCCACACCCCACCTCTGCGCAATGTCGCGCTTGGCTACCATAGTCCCAATGGTGACCCACTGCCGTCTCCGGTGCGGCAGGTCAACCCCCTCCCACACATTCAGAAGGCATAGACGTGGGTCTGGCGGTATGGAAGTGTCAAGGGTTTGGGAAATAGTGCGCATGATTTGCCGCCAGTAATTCGAGATAAGAGGACATTCCCAAAGTGTGTGTAGTAATGTTCCTTCCTCCCCACACTCTCTAAGACAATACGGGGTTTCTGCCCTATGCATTTTGTGTAGTGAGGACCTGGTGTAGTATACCCTGTGCAGTATTTTGAGCTGTATCAGCCTGAATCGGGCCGACACACCCGCCTCCCGTGGCGATGCCAGAGCGGCATTCCATTCTACCTCATCCATGGACCCTAACTCAGATTCCCACCGTTCCTTCAACTTCTGCAAGGGATCAGGTAAATTATTCAATAACTTACGGTATGTGAGTGAGGTGGCGCGTGTTTGCATGAATTCCGTGAGGAGACGGTCCTCCAGAGGTGAGGAATCCGGGATTTTAGCGCCCGGCTCAATGACCGCCATGAGCGCATGTCGTATCTGTATGTATCGGTAAGTTTCATTGGGACCTAATGCATATTGTTGCTGCAGGTGTGGAAAAGGGATCATTCCCGTAGAAGTCCATAGGTCTCCCACTGTCGATATGCCGATATTATCCCACTGAGTAAAACCTTTACTTGATCTAAGACAGCCTAATTGTGCAGTGTCCCACAGTGGAGTAAGTTTGGTTAAGACTCCCTTCCACTTAAGTCGTGTCAGTGCCCTGTGCCATATAGTGACCGTGTGTTTGGTTGGACCGAGCAGTGTCTTCGCAAGGGTAGGAGTATAAAGCGGGGCCAGCAAACTGTGTGTCCCCAATTGCGTTCTATCTGAGAAGTACGCCGGGTCATTCTGTGGAACGTGTAACCAGTGATTAATAACTTTGAGTTGCGATGCCCAGTAGTAGAGCTCAATATTAGGTAAGGCTATCCCTCCGTCGTACCATCCACGGTTAAGCTTCATGTGCGCAATTCTGGGTGGACGTTCTCCCCAGAGCAACTCGGAAATCAGCGCCGTCACTTTACGGAAATAGGATGGTGGAACCAGGATCGGGGTGTTTTCTAGCACATACAGGAGGCGCGGTAAAGCCTTCATTTTGAATAGCGCCGCGCGTCCCAACAGCGTAAGGGGCAAGGTTTTCCAGTGTCGCACATCCGCCCGTAGACGGGTAAGAGGGGGCGCCAAGTTCAAATCATAGAACGTAGCCGTGTCACTAGTGACCCGGACGCCCAAGTATTGAAACGAGGTATCAGCTATAACCAGCGGGCAGTTATCGGGAAGGATTGGCACCGGACCTTTCAGTACGTAAACGACTGACTTCGTCCAGTTAATCATGTATCCGGAGTGTAATCCATGCGCGTCGCAGATCGCCAGCAAATTCGGGATGCCCGTGTCCGGGCGGGACAGGTAAATTAGCATGTCGTCGGCATATAGGGATATCCTGTCCTCCCAGGCGTCCCCCCACGTGAGACCTTTTAGCAGGGGAGTGGCCCTAATGACAGTAGCCAGTGGTTCCAGCACGAGGGCGAACAGCAAGGGGGACAGTGGACATCCCTGACGCGTCCCTCTAGCCAAGGGAATCGCTCAAGAGATGTGGCCATTGGCCGCTACGTGTGCCACCGGATCCGTGTAGAGTAGTTTGATCCACGAAACGAAATTGGGACCAAAGCCCATACGAGCCAGGACCGCGAACAGGTACTGCCATTCCACCATATCAAAAGCCATTCTGGCGTCTAGTGACAGAATGGCCGCCGGTTCCTGCAGTAAGTGGGCTCGCGCCACCACCCCATGCACGCGTCGGAGGTTAAGTGCCGTGCTTCTGTGTGGCATGAAGCCCGACTGATCCGGGTGGACCAGACATTGCAAGTGTGGGGTCAGTCTGTTCGCAATGAGTTTCGGCAGTATTTTAGCTTCAGCATTAAGCAGTGAAATCGGGCGATACGACGTACATTCCGCGGGTGGTTTACCTGGTTTTGGGACAGTCGCTATGGTTGCTACCCGTTGATCCAGGGGCAGAACCCCCGTTTCCCTGCACTCCGCGAACATGGCCAGGAGTGGCGAGCTCAGGGTGTCAGAGACTGACTGGTACCACTCGACTGGAATCCCTTTAGGGCCGAGCGCCTTGCCCGTACGTAATGCACCAATGGCCGCCCGGAGTTCTTCCTCCGTCAGATCAGCCTCCAATTCAGCCATCGCTTCCGAAGGCAAAGTTGCGACCGGTATGGTTTGCAGCGCTGCTACCGCAGCTTCCGCAGTGACAACCTCCAGTGGGGTGTAGACCGTCTGGTAGTGGTCAGCCAGGATCTCGATAATTTCGGAGGGACGTGTATGGGGCGTACCCATCGGATCCATTAATTGTAAAATGTGCCTGCCGCCCTCGTTCTTCCTATCTAGCCAAGCCAGTAGTTTGTTGGCCTTGTCTCCCACATCATAGACTCTTTGCGCAGTCGTCTCAATGTTTTCCACCGTTCGCTTTCTGAGGAGATCGGTATGCAACTGTTGGCGGAGGTGGAGTGTGTGGCGTGTGTCTTCCGTCGGGAGCGCCATATGGGCCGCATTAGCTTGCTCCATTTGCAGCTCCAGAGCCAGCAGTTCAGCTTTCTGCTCACGTTTATGTCGCGTTATCGCTGCAATCGCCTGGCCCCTGAACACTGTTTTATATGCTTCCCACAAAGTCGTAGAGGAGGACACCGTGCCTAAGTTTTCCGCGAAGTATAGCTTGGTTGTTTTCTTCAACGCTTTACGGACTTGAGGTATTCTGAGATATCCTGGGTAAATGGGGTAAATTCTTTTACGAGCGATCGCTGCGCAGGACAGGGACATAGTCAAGGGGGAGTGATCTGAAATACCCCGAGGTCTAATACATACATCCTCCACCGCGAGTTGACCACCCCCCAGTGTGAGGAAGTAATCAATGCGAGATAGGCAGTCGTGTGTAGCAGAATAATAGGAGTACTGGAGATCCTCGGGGTGCAAGTGTCGCCATATGTCTACCAACCCTTGTGCCTCAACAAAGTCACTAAAGCTGGACAGGCCAGGTGTTTGTGTCCGGGCCGGGAACCTATCTTTCGTAGCATGGGCCAACGCGTTAAAGTCTCCTCCCACCACTAGGTCTCCGTCCGGGAGTTCCAGAAGGAACTTCCCCAGGTCCGGAAGTGCAGCTGCATGCAGTGCCGGGGGGATATATACAGACACCCCATTAAGGGAGACTCCCTCCCACTGCCCACAAGCTGCCGCAAAGCGCCCATAACTATCAATCTTGGTAGCCTGTAAAATAAATTTAGACGCTTTCTTCAGTAAGATGCCAGCCCCACGAGACCCCGTAGTGAAGTCCGAGTGTGCGATCATGTGGTATCCCCGCCTGTTCAGAGCCTTACTAGCTGTACCAACTAAGTGTGTCTCTTGAAGAAGGATCAGGTCGCAGTGGAACCGCCTAATACTTTGAAGAACCAACCCTCTCTTTACCTTATCCCCCAGGCCCCTCACATTCCAGGACATAATCTGTAACGGAGGCACAGGCCCCACTCCAGGAGCATCTATCACGTTACTCGGTTGGGACATTCCCGCCATTGTATATCTGTAGGTAGAGACCCAGGACCTGTAAGGCTTGGCAGTGACATGTCTGATGAGTACCCAGTCCCGGGGCATTCCCCCCTCGCCAGCAGTGGCTGGCCCGGCGTCTTCGAGTCAACATCAGGCCATTCGGTGTGCGTAGTCCGGTCCAACGCGACAAATGTGGATACCAATGTGATTAGCAGAGTCGAACAATACAAACCATGAAACCGCAACAACCCTCCCCTCCCCAAAACTCCCCCCCTCCCTGCTTCCCTGCCACACGGACTCAGAACTGCCCGCCACCCCAACTCAGCAGAGTGTTGTTGTATATATTTATAAGTTATTAAAGTTTTATATTCCTACTACTTTGTTGGAGTGCTATATATTTTTAATGTGACACATAATTGTAAAAACTTTGATGTACAAAGAGTCATCCCTGGAATCTTCCGCTTCAGGCTCGGTCCCCTCCCCAATCACAATACAGGATGGTTTTCAGATAGTAGGAACGCGTGTGGTTTGACGGATCTCATCGGGTGTGGGCCTTGATCTACTATAACTCCTTTGAAGAGGGGTGATTCTTTACAGCTGGGGCCATAAACTACATCTGCAGGGCTAGCTGATAGCCTGGACAATCGGACACAGAGGAAGAGGAGTGTCAGAGGGTGCGGTAGTGAATAGGGCGAAAGGGAGGTGTCGGGCGGGCACAGAGTGTGATTCTCAGGGAAGAGCAGCGCAGATGGGGGGAGGTTTATTGCCGATGCATAAGACAGAGAGCGGGGGTGACCAGTGCCTGGGGAAGATGCTTGCGAGGGTGGGGAGCCATGCTACGGATCAACAGCGTGCAGAGAGTGGGTCTGGTCAAGGCATCTAAAATGGCTGCCGTGCACGACAAAAGTGTGGCATTTCAAAAAAGGCAAGATGGCGCAGACAATGTTTTTCAACACTTCCTCATTTCCTTCGAATCGAACGTTAACAGACGTTGGTGCATATTACCAAAGTTAAGCGATATTTATCGCTAACGATGCTTAGCAACGAATTTTTTACCGCTAAGCATCGTCAGAAATTATCGCAGATAAACCTTGCTATTATCAAGGTTTATCACAAATGCGATAAAAAACGGCCGCAAAGCATGAATATCGCTAAAAAGTCCGCGATATTCATGCATTACCGAGCTAATGCTCTTAGCCATGTTATCCACCTCCCATTGGATAACATGGCTAAGAACTGCTCAGGGCAGGTGTTAGTTTTTGGAGATATTCGCGCTTAGCGCGAATATCTCCAAAACTTGGTAATAGGAGATAGATATCTTGCATGTTGTAATGCAAGTTATTGTGGTATATGGAACTCATACCATAATCTCTCAGGAAAACAGAAACTGATCCTTTTGGGACCGCCTGAGAAGGCCTAGGGGGTGAGGGGTACTCTACTTTGCCCCCTTTTCACGTTCCGAACTATTTTATTTTACTCTCTTCTGTAATTACACAAAATGGCAGCGATAAGATGCATCAGACACAGACAGTGAGAGAAAGGAGGCCGGAGATGAAGAAGAGATGTCAAATACACATTGGAGATAATATAGTGGGACAAGGAAAGTAAATATGAGTAAACTTACCATGTAACATAAAAATGTTGCACTCTATACTATAAGTCTCATTTTAAACTACAATCACTTCGCTACAACCTCATAAATTAAAAATAAAAATGAATAATGTCTCAAACAATTTTTGATTTCTAAATATAAATTTATTCTTCTGAATTTTCAAAATTTGAAAGAACTAGTAACATGTCCTCATCAGGAATTTCCTCTTCAATCATCTCATCAGGAATCTCCTCATGAAAAGTCTGCAATGATGATTCTTGTGACTCTATGGTCTCCAAACATTCGATAAATTCGCCATCAAGAGATTGATCAAAAAAATCAATCAAGTCATCTCCTCCTTGTGAGAATATTTCATTATTGGTGCTGTCAATTTCAATAAATGTAGTGGATAATTCAAAAGAAATTGCCACGGTCTCTTCATTGTGAGCCATTTTATTTTGAAATTGCTTGCTGTAAATTGCAGAAAAAAATAATCACTTTCATTTATCGTTTTTAGTAATACATAATATAAAAAACTAACTTTATCAAGTATTTAGTATAACAGAAGGACTGTAAATAAATAACAGAAAACATTTTTCAAATTATCTTAAAGTGTACAACATAGTTCCCCTTACAAATTAACAACTCACCTTTTTAAAAGTAGGAGAAGTGTTAGTACTGTGTAAATCAAACACCAGAAATTGAGCACCAAAAATTCCTCACAAATATACCTCAGACAGTAGTATCACAAAATGGCTGTGGTTTCCTCTCATTTTAGATATATACATAACCAATTAACTTTCATCACACACAAATACAAAACCAAAGTAACATTTTAATTGGTTCTAAATTTCAACACTTTCAAATGTGTTTTCCCCATGCAATTTTCCATAGGACATTTAGATACGTCTACAGCCTGAATGGCTGAACGGAATTACACCAAACTTGGCAAAATGGTACATCAAACCTAAGAGGTCAGGGAGGATCTACTATGCCCCCTTATGGTCATTTGCCCCTTCGCTTTGGCCTCCTCTTGTCTCTCGATCCTACCGAGAGACAAGATGGCGGCCGCTACGGACTGTTTGGAATGTTTACAGACGCCGGAGAACCAATCAGCTTCGCAAAGCTCCGTAACGCGAAAAGTACGCGAAGCGGAGCGCTGTTACAGATATATATCTTTTTTTGAACGTTAATTTCTCAAAATCCACTGGAGCACATATATTGAGACCTAGCAAAGGCACATCGGGCTACCAGTCCCTAATATTTTGCCAAGTTTCGTGCAAATCCATTCAGCCGTTCGATTATTATTATTTTTTTTTTTTTTTTGCCCCGCGGGGCCCTTTTAAAACCTCCACATCAAACCTAGGGGGTCAGGGAGGATCTACTATGCCCCCTTATGGTCATTTGCCCCTTCGCTTTGGCCTCCTCTTGTCTCTCGATCCTACCGAGAGACAAGATGGCGGCCGCTACGGACTGTTTGGAATGTTTACAGACGCCGGAGAACCAATCAGCTTCGCTTCACAAAGCTCCGTAACGCGAAAAGTACGCGAACTGGAGCGCTGCTCGGTCCGCTGTTACAGATATATATCTTTTTTTGAACGTTAATTTCTCAAAATCCACTGCAGCACATATATTGAGACCTAGCAAAGGCACATCGGGCTACCAGTCCCTACAATTTTGCCAAGTTTCGTGCAAATCCATTCAGCCGTTCGGGCTAAAAGTGAGGCCAACCGCCCTATGGAAAACTCAATGTTAAAAACACGTTTTGGGACCCCCCTTTTTTCTCAGCCCCCCCTTGACAAACCCCCCCCCCAAATTTTCAGTGGCTGCTCAGAAACAAAATGTTCCATTTTCCTGAAAATTTCAGCCAATTCCGTCCACAAACGCCAAAGTTATTAGACATAGAATTTTCAAAAATCCCATAGAGAAAAAATCCTAACTATATATACCTACTGGCGACCGCCAGTAGGTAATATATATATATATATATATATATATATATATATATATATTCACTGAAAAAACCATAGGTTTCACACCAGTTATAGTTAGCTGGAAATTTTACTGGCATAAAACCATTGAAATTCCCACGTTATAGTTAGTTGGAATCACTATAACTTGCGCGTGCAATGCACTGCTGATGACGTCACATATTACATCACTCATGACATGGTCAGTGACATCACTCATGACATCACTGATGACACCATCCAGTGAATGTGTGTCTTTCTGAAAAATAAATATGTGTTATATATGTATATGTAAAAGTTGATGGAAGAATAAATGTTTAATTAAGTGTCTAAATGGATGTTTTTTTAAAAAAAAATTTGATTGGTTAACTGGTTTATTAAGTGTATCTTAGTAAATACATATATTAGTGATTAATGTTTAAATATTTAAATATATGTATTAGTGTTTCACTTTGTGTATAAGTGGCTGCATGGGTTGGTGAGTAGCTACATGTGTATGTATATGGGTTATTAGATGTTTTTCTTAGTATCAGTATGAGTGTTTGTATGGTTTGGTGGGGGTGTTACTTAGCACATAGATGCATGAATGACTGGCGCTCTCTTTGTATGTGTTTTGAAGACAGCATATGTGCAGGACTGTATGGGTGGATGAGTGTGTATATGTGTGTGTTAGTGAGTGAATGACTGTCTCACTAGTGTCTTTATCAGTAACTACATATGTTTTAATCTAGTATATGTGAATATTGATGTATATAAGTGAGTATATGTGAGAGTGAGGGACTGTAAGAGTTCCTGTTTAAATAACTATGTTTTTCTATAAGTGATTGTTTAACAGAGTAAATATGTGTATGTTTTCCTAGAAGTAAGGTGGTAGTGTGTGTATAGCTGTATATGCAAATAAATGGATGTTCAATAGTTTATTTGCATGTGTGAGTATGTGTGTGAGTAACTTTTGGATGACTGTCGTTGTGTAACAGGATATGTAGGTGTATCACTATATATGATGAGTGAGTATATGTATGAGTGACTACATAGAACTGTTGGTGAATGAGTGGATGTGTATATAGATGGTGGAATTACTGAATTGGTTGTTGTAACTGGTATGGGTATCTCCATTTTTTTTTAAATTTTAGTTTCTATTTTTGAATATGTGTTTCAAAGTTTACATTACAGTGAAAGGAGGTCTGTCACTCTGTCACAAGGATGGTGTCATCAGTGATGTCATGAGTGATGTCACTGACCATGTCATGAGTGATGTAATATGTGACGTCATCAGCAGTGCATTGCACGCGCAAGTTATAGTGAGTCCAACTAACTATAACGTGGGAATTTCAATGGTTTTATGCCAGTAAAATTTCCAGTTAACTATAACTGGTGTGAAACCTATGTTTTTTTCAGTGAATTTAATAGGTTTTTTTAATGCTAATTCCTAACTATAACTGATTTGAAACCTATGGTTTTTTCAGTGAATTTCAATGGTTTTTTAATAGCAAATCTCTATAGGTATGAAAAGTAATATTTTTTACAACGAATTTTATATTGTATTGTATAAATATGTAATTTTTTTATTTTTTTGCCCAGAGCGCTCCCGGGGCGCGTATCGGTGAACGCACGGGTAAGCGCAATGTTACGGCGCGCCCCGGGGCGCGTACCGGGGAGCGTCCCGTTAGCGCTATTCCCGCGAACGAAAACAACATCGTGACGTTTCGCGCAGTCGCGTGATGCGTCATATGACGCACTGCGTAAGCGCACCCGGAAGCACGCGATCGCATACGATCACGCAATGTCTCGACGCGCTTACGCCGCGCGCCCCGGGGCGCGTAGCGTAAGCGCGTCGGGTCATGTGATCTGAAAATAACACTTTTCATTGGTGCAAATCAGTTTTAGTTTCCAAATGATTAAAGCCTGGATCATGTGACTTGAAAATAACACTTTTCATTGGTTCAGAACAGTTTTGTTTTCCAAATACTGAAAGCCCCACCTTTTTTCCTTATTCTGACTTTGTCCTTTGACTGAGGAAGACCTGTTTGGAGTTCTATCTGTACTCTTTACTTGTATAACATGGCTACAGTAGCAGCAACAGCTGGAGCATCTGCATCACCACCACCACCACCACCATCTAAAAGACCACCTCAAGATTACATTGGTGGTCAAGAGGAAGAGGAGGAGTATGATGAAGAGGAGGCACAGACAAGGGAGTTCCTGCCTGAAGATCAACAGCCCTACAAACCGAAAGAACACTTTATATGGCAGTTCTATAAAATCCCAAGGGGTTTTAAGAAAGTCAACGCTGCAAAGGTGACTTGTTTAATTTGTGGTGCTGAACTGTCTAGGGGGAACCCTAACAAAAAGTATTCCTTCGGGAATCATACCATGATTCGCCACATGATGCGTTGGCATCCAAACAATTATTCTAATGCAGAGTTAAGGGACCTCTGCAGTAAGCTACCCCCATCAACGTCTAGACCCTCAACATCAAAACAACCCACTCCATCGGGTTCGGGGGCAAGAGACACATTGGCTACTATCTAACCTAAGTTTGCCAATTACAAAATTTTATGCAAATTTTGTAACAAGACACTTTGCTATGGTGAGCAAAGCATCGAACTTATCTTGGTTGCTGGTGACTACCATATGTGTACAAAAAAAACCTAATTTTTCCTGTTTTTTTTATGCTCCAGTTGAGCCATTTACAATTCCCTGGTTTTTGTTTCTCCCCATAAAAAATACAAAAAAAATATAAAAGTGTTCAGAAAAGCCAAAAAAAGTACAAAATGTTCAAAAAAACATAAAAAAATATAAAACAACAAAAAGAAAAAAAACAGTTCTTTTTAGAACTACCTTTACTTTATAAAAATAAACCAATATTTTTAATGAATCTCTATCAATCTTTTTTCTGCAGGGTACGCGTACCGGTACATGCACCGGGGCGGGCACCGGGGAGCGCACCAAAAAAAAAATTAAAAAAAAATTAATGAAGAAGTTAGCATGAGGGAAGAACACAAAGAGAGTAATGTTAAGAGAAAGAGAGCTAGAGGGAGAAACACAGAGGGATTGTTTATCACATAGTAAAAAACAGAAAAGGTGTAATAGGGTGAAAGTGAGAAAAGGAAAATGAATAAGGAAGCGAAAGAAGGGAAGAGAGAGGAAGAAGACTAAAGTAGACATAGTGAGAGAATGTGAATGGGTGTTGAAAGACAAAGAAAGAACAGTAAAAAATGGGGAATGAAGAGTAGTGACGGATCCAGGATAAATGAACAACGGTGAGAGAGGGTAAGGAAAGAGCAGTGAGTATAAGTAAATAGGGGTGAAAGAGGGTGAAAAATTTAATTAGGATAACACATGGGGAGTGATAAAAAGAAAGGACAGAGACAGTAAAGAAAAGACTGTCACAATGGGTCTGAGTGACACAGCAAAGAAAGGTAAGTAATGCAGTATGTGTGACTTATAGGGAGTCAGTGGGTGTAGGTCGGGGTGTGGGTGTGTAAGGTGTGTATATGGGTGTGGGTGTGTGGGGTATTTCGGTGTGAGTGGAGGTGAGGGTGTGTGAGGTATATGGGTGTGGGGGGTATGTGTGTGGGATGTATGTGTGTGTATGGAATGTGTGTGTGTGAGAGTAGTGTATGTGGGGGAGGTGTGTGTATGTATGAGGTGTGTGTGGGGTGTGTATGTGGGGTGAATGTCAGAGATGTGTGTATGTGTTGGGAGGGGGATGAGGTGTGTATGTAAGAGTGAAGCAAATTATTTAGAAAAACAGAATGAGTGAAGAAGCAAAGGAAGGGAACAGAGGGTAAGTGAAATAAAGAATAGGGACTGAAAGAAGTTGAATATGAGAGGGGAAATAGGGAAAGGGGAGTAAACATGGAGAATAAGAATAAGTGAGGGAAGCAGAGTAAAGAAACAGGAGTGAGGTTGGTTGTGACAATATTAGTGAGCTTAAAGCAAAGGGTGATGACAAACTACATTTTTGTAGTGACACTTACCATATAATAAATGTAACTGTAATTACATTTTTTTACTACACTTTGTATCAGTGAAAGAGAGAAGAAAAAATAAGTTATATTTAGTAAAATATGTATTTTAAATTAAAAGATACAAATGAAGAGGTTAAAATCATAACAGTGTATTTAGAAATAAAGTAAGAGTGAAGGACATAGAAAGGGAAATAAAGTAAAGTAGAATGAAAAAAGAGAGAAAAAGAAATAGAAGCAGAGCAAATTACTAAGAGTAAGGCATATAGATTCACTGACAGAGAGGAAGAGAAGAACAGAGAAATGAACTGAAGGTTAGAAAGATACTAAAACAATGTGAATTAGTAAAACTAAGTCAAGAAACAGTAGTAAGTAAAAAGATAATGACAGAGATGGAAAAGAGTCTAATTAAGAATGCATTTAGAAGAATGAGGAATAGAAGATAACTGAGAGTAAGTAAAGAACAGTCATAGAGTGAAGGGATGAAGAGAGAGATAATAATATACAATGATTGAGGGAAATGGAGTGAGGAAGTTACTAAAGAGACACACTAAGAGAAATACTGAGTGAGGTGGAGTACAATGAGTGAGCAAAGGAAATGAGTAAGGGAGCAAAAAAAGAAAACAGAGGAGAAAATGACTAAAACAGTGGTAATGAGAGAAACTAATTTGGTGATGAAAGTAAAGAGAAGGACATTGAAAGAAAGGAAATGAGGGGTAGTAATGGAACCGGACTAAAAGAAATAGGTTGAAGAACGATGAGAGAGGAGCAGTGAAGTTGTTGTAAGAGAAATGATAGAAGGTAGATAAACACAAGTGAACATAACACAAGGAGAGTGAGGGACTGAGTACATAGAGGTAGTGAACGGAAAATAGAGAGAAGAGGTCAAAAGAAAGGAGGAAACAAAGATAAACTAGGGAGAGTGGATGATTTATAGTGATAGAGTGCGACAATACTGGTGAGTGAGTAAAGAGGAATTACTAAAAGAGCAAAGGAGGAAAACACGGAAAAGGAAAGAAAAGCAGACAGACTGAAAGCTGAATAGTTATGCAAGGGAGAGAGGGGATGCAGACAGTTGAAATGAGAATGAGGGGTTATGAAAGAAGTGGAGAAAAACAACAGGGTTGAAAGAGAGTGAAAGAAAGACATTATAAGTGAGTAAAAAGAGCTGAAAGAGGGTGGAAAAAGAAAAGTGAGTGTGAGACAATGGTAATATAATTTAAATTACAGAATACAAACTATAGATTAATTTGTACAACATGTTACATAGTTTATTTTTGCTGTTCTCAGAATATATTGAATTTCACTTAAAAAAGTGAGTTCAAACTACTCATATTACAGCGGGGGAAAAAAAACCACAATAAAAAAGATTGTGTTTTAAAAAACCCATCTAAAGTTATAAATAACAAACGTACACTAATCTTTGATTTACTTACTTTTCCTTTAGGCCAAATAGTATATCATGAAGTTCCTTTTCGTTGGAAAATACTCTGCTGTTCTATAAAAATTCCATTTCATCGACTTTCTAGAAGATCCTTGAAGAACTTCTGAAATATTTTCAATATTTTCATATACTCCTTCTTTTCAGTCATAACTCTTTGCTCATTCCTTCACCATTCCTTAAGGCCAAATAGTGTCAGATGTATCATTATATTTTCAAATGAATTAAAACAAACTCTAAAATTACAGTTTTTCCGACGTTCTGAAAAAAAGGCTCAAACAACATTTTCATAATATTTAAATTTACCTAATTCCATCTGTGACTTACTCATGTTCATCATTTCCAATAATACTAATATCACTTCCTATAAGATCCACTTACAGTACCTATATGACAAATCAATTATTTATATTATCTTGATCACTTTTACTCTGAATATAATTTTAAATAGCAAACTAACCTTTATTAACTGCTCCCGTCTTCATACGCCAATTACCTTTACTTAAATTTCGGTTCTAAAAACACTAGATATAAATTTTTTAAGTCAAAAGGCAAACGTTGTTTAAAAGTCAAATGAGTATCGTTACAAAGGGTCCAACCTTTGCAACTTTTTAAATAGCATGTGTAATGCCCTGATGTTGTTGAAGGACCGTCATGATAAATAATAGCTACAGTTCCAAATGTTCTTCCTGAAATGGATAACTGAGAAGCCACAAATTTTTTAATAGAAGTTGTCAATTTCGTTCCATCAGGTCTACATCGTTGGAACATTAAAATGACATAGTGACCGTAACTTTGTAGAAATAATGTGGACAACATTGCAGACGTACATTGGGTACAAACCATATTGTGATCAGCTGCTTTAACTAGATTATTGAAAGACACTGATTTGCAGTCTGGTAAAGTCAAATATATAAATCTTTCAGTGTCTATTCTAGTAGTACTTGATGAAGTACAGTTATCACAGTCATGTTGCCATTGATAAGAAAGGTTAAAAAGATTTTTTATATCTACTCCTTCATCTTGCAATACATCAAACATATACATTAAAAATTCCTGACAATCCTGCTGAATTATCTGTGAAAATTGATTTTGACCAGAACATATGTCTAGAAGATTTCTAATTTCTGAAACACTTTCTATTTTTGCTGTATCACTGCTACATTTCTCTAACACAGAATTCAATAAACAGCACAATGTTTGATCCCGATTTTCAACAATCTGTTTTTGTAAATTTTGAAGAAAAAAAACAACATTAACTACTACATTAGCATAGCAGTTGACACCAGAACTGTTTTCAAACTGAAATCCAACAACATCTTCAACAGAATCCTTTTTCTTTCTCTTTACAATTACACTTTTATCTACTTTTTGCCTTTTTGCTAGTACCTCACTGCAATTAATCTCATTTCTTCTTTTTCGGCCTACCACACGTTTTTCAAACAGAGGATATTGAGGCAAATGTGGAGCATACTCTCTTCTTAACCTATTGTATTCTTTAACACAATCTAGATCAGCAGAAATCTTTGTTTCATCACACTCAATGAAGTACAATCCTGATAAAGTTCTGACTCGTGATAATGCCACATATGCCATACCCTCTTTAAACACAGAACTTCCAATGTTCACCAAAGCACTATCTACACTTAAACCTTGAGATTTATGAAATGTCACTGCATATGCCAAACAAACAGGAAACTGTTTTCGGCGAACATATAAGTCTTTCACAAGCAAAAATCTAGCTGAACAACGACAAATTTGTTCTATTTCGTCAATGCCATCAAATTTAATTTTTAAAATTTCAATTCCATCTCTATTTTTGTAATTCACAAAACCAACAACATGACCCATTGCTCCATTTACCAGACCTCTTTCAACATTTAAATTCCTTCTCAAAATGATACGACAATTTAAACACACATTCAGAGTCTTTTCAAAACCAGCAGTTTTAGATATAGTCTTCTATAATGAATCCAATTTTGATTTCAAATTTTCTGACAAAATAATTGTTGCTCCCATATGCTCTATTTTATCTATAGCTTCCAGTTTCACTATCTCTTCATTTTCTAACTTCAACATTTTGTTGTTGAACATGGAACATTCTTTCAGAGTAGGCATCAAACATATGCCAGATTTCTTCTCATTAATTTTCTTAAAAATATTCTCTGGAAGAATGTTTTCATTTGGGTACAAATTAGAAATTAATCGTCCATGTAAAGCTTCTTTCCCATGCTGACTTATTTTTCCATATCTTACATCTTGTAGAATATTTTTATAATCTTCATCCTTTGCCTGCCGCATATTTTGGAGTAGTTCTGCATATTTGAAATTTAACCATATATTAACGTTTCCAATGCTTCCTAGGCACTTCCTCGTATCTTCATGCGTGACCATTTTAAACACTGGTTTACCTTTCACTGGAGTCAACTGCAGTAGATCTCCAAAAACAATAATATGTTTTCCTCCAAATAAGACATCATAGTCTGTTCTAAGAATTTCTTGCATTCTCAAATGTACAAAAGCAAGCATTATATTTGACACCATGCTTACTTCATCAATGATAAGTAAAGTTTCATTTTCTTCAGGACTCTCGAAACTTCGGAACACGCATCTCCAGATAGCTTGTGATATTGCAATTTGTTATCATGCTCCACTGGCAGCATCAGTAAACGATGTAAAGTAATCCCTTTAATATTATGTGCTGTCAGCCCAGTTGGAGCGGTAACAACACAAGACAGCGGTGATTCAGTCCTTTTCTGCAGATAAGTTGCAATTGCTTTAATAAGAAAACTTTTTCCAGTTCCCGCTTCTCCACTCACGTACAGTTGGACAGGCTTAAATGATGTACATGAGCACTCTTTCTTCTCATGACTGAATCCATGTTCAACGTGTTCTGTGACTTCGTCATATATCTGTTTCTGCTCAAAGTTTAGTTGTTTCACCAAATCTTCTAAGTTAACCTACATCATCTTGAGCTTGTTCCATAGCTCTTTCCACCTCATCCATGGCAGTGGCAGCTTCATTTTGAATAATTGGTCCTCCAAGTGGATCCTGACTCAATGAAGCAGAACTCTGACTTTCTTGAGAACTGTCTCTAGCAATCTCTGCAGCAATTGTGGCTTCTTGCTCTATTTCTTCGTTCAACATTTGCAGATAATTTGGAAAAACAGGACATTCTATGGTATCTTTGTTTGCATTAAAAGAATCTTCGTAACAGAGAAAATCTCCAAGTAGTTCCTCTTCTGTACGCCATGGTTTAAAGAGTTGCAGAAGAGCTAAATAGTAAAATTCCCTTTTGTCTGGATTTTCACAACTCAATTTTCGATGATTAATCAAATGGCCTTTTTTCTGTTTCACTAGACATCCTTCACATCCAATGACAGCATATATTCCATTATTGATATCTTCTCTGATGTTCCTCTTATAAATATAGCTTTGAAGAACTTCATAGAGACAAGCGTTCTCAAGGTGAGGACTTCTATTTGGATAGTATGTATCCAACATGTTTGTCTTCAAAATATCTGTACTTTCTGGTTCTTTCTCCGCCAAATACTCTATCTCTTGAACAGATTTCAAAACTCGATTTCGTGTTGCAGCAAGACCTAGACTCACCCAAATGATGGTTCTAGATTTGGCATAGAGACTTGCTGATGACAATCGATCAGAACATTCATATGCTCCAATTTCTCGATGCGAAAACATCTTTAGACTGTAACTGTATAATTTCTTGCTTAGACTCTTTTCATGTGAAATCTCCTCCCACATTTCCTTCAGTTCTGTCTTTTCTTTTTTTGTGATGTAAGACGTCACATATCGAGCCACAGCAATAGAGCTGTCAGCAACGAATTGAATATCCATGTTAGCATTCCACATGGACAAAATCACTGGGTTGTAGTTGTTGATGTACTTGGACTCTTCGTTTCTTTTTAAATTGTATGTATTTTTTGGTGACTTCCTCGTCACAGTATGTTGCAGAGAAGACATCAAATTATTTACTCTTCCTTTAGAAATCACTGGTCGTGGAAAGCTGAAACGACATTTTGTGTAGAACTTGTCCTTGTTTCTGAATTTTCGACGACAGTACTTTCCACAACGATGGGATTGAAAGCGTAAAACTTGTTGCCTTAAACTGTTTTCTTCGGTAGTTTTCGGAACAGCACCTGTTGAATACTCTTCAATGAAGCTCATCACTGTCTCATCCGAATCTGTTTCAAATTTGTGTGCATCTTTAATCCACAACAGCATATGTATGTGAGGAGCACCTCTCGCTTGATACTCCTTTCTCCAAAAGAAATCCAAAACCTCTCCAAGGGGAGGATTTTTTTTTTTGGTAATAAAAGACATCATAGCTTCAAATATATGATTGAAATATCTGCATACATTCACTGGATCCAAAGAACACAGTTCTCCAGCTGTTTTGAATTCTATATTTTGTATATTTGCATTTGCCTCGCGTAGAAATTCAAGTAAGTCGTCCCATGCATACTCGGCACAGCTAAGAGTGAGGAACCATGTAGGAGTTCCTAAGTTTCTTAGCATACATTTCAATTCCCCATGACGACGGTACCAATACTCGTTTGTACCAAGCTGACATGCCATGAGATTGATTAAATGAGATTCCAAAATATTATCTTGCAGATTCACTTTCTCCATAAAGTCCCTCGCCGAAACATTTTGCAGATGTGCTCCACTTTTCAGTATATGGTTTACTGCATAAGAAAGCCCAGACAAGTCACTTTCATACAGTAAATGAAACAAATAGGGAATGCATTGACGAAACCTTGGATCTTCAGCATATAATCTTACAGTTCGATATACAGATGCAGGAATTTGAAGTGGTCGATCGTCATATCGTCCACCTCGACCTGTTGGAAATAGCTGTGGAAACAATGAGCTTCCAAACTTTCCTCCCATACACTAATGGGACTTCCTTTTGCTGCTTTCATTTGAAACAATTCAATTGCATTTCCCATTACTTCTTTGGAATGCAAAGGATGAACATTATAATGTTCATATATTTCTTCACTTCTAGACACATCAACTTTTTCAATTTGGCCGCCTGAACAATCACTGTCTTCGTCTGCAGCTGTTTCCTCTGCTGCAACACATACATCTTTGTAATACTCATTGTTTTTGACTAAATACAACGTTGCCTTTTTGACTTTCCTAACATCCACTAAATCTTGCCAGATTTTCTTACTCTTTGTGGGAACCTCATTAACTAGAATAACTAAAGGTTCCTCTTCTACTTTTTCTATACCAATTGTATCAATATTTTTTTTCAAATCTAGAGGCAAATAAACAACTCTTCCCTTTAATCCTCTCTGCAAATCTGTAGGAGGCAATTTCCCTATCTTAGGCTCCATGCGAACAATTGCCTGAAAAGGATGGACACATTGAATCAAAATAGACTCATATGTATTTAAATCCATCAATACATGGGGAATGTCTACCAACTCCAGATTATTATGAACAGCTCTGGCAGGCATTCTGTTTTGATTTAATTTATCATAACAATATTTACAAATACGCTGATCACAACTCAAATCAAAACAATTCTCTACCCACAAATAAGTTGCAAAATCCTTCCACTCATAATTATTAATCTTTTCACTTTTTACGTATAAATCAACTAATCTAGTTTGATGTTTATAATGACTTCGTCGACAACACACACAAGTAAAATTCGGCCTTTCACTTGATTTCACCTTAAACCTGGTAATTTCCTGCTCAAACTTTTCTGTACTTGAGATCTGTACATTCTCTTCCACATTACCTTGAATTGCTGTGTCAATTTCTACACTGTCCTCTTTTTCACCAAAATAACAAATCTCAATTTCTTCACAAATCTTCTTCACATCTAATTCAGTTCCATGCAAAAGAGCACTGTTTAATTGTTTAAGCTTAAGTGCTGGACTTTTTGCATAATACAACATTCTCACTAATTTCCTCATTTTGGTATGATGCACTGCTAACATCCTAAAATGATGAAAAACACTCTGACAGACTTTTCTAGAAAGACAAGCCAGTGAATGTCCTTGCAAACCTGTGTTTTCTCTCACTCTGCAAGGATCTAAGTCTTGCAACAACTTCACTTTCTGCTTTAGACTTTTCTTACTATATGTACGTAAGAAATTACAAAACAAATCAATTGATTCCTGTCGCACACTACAAATACGAGTACACTTCCAAGTGTACACTGGACCCTTAGTACGTCTCCCTAAAACTTCATCAGTTAACACCTCTTCTGGTTCTCTAGGCACAAGTTTCTCTTTTTCAATCGGACAACCGTCTTTCACTTCATACGCTCGACCACTGGTGTCAACTGCATGCACTAAATCATTCTCCTGAAAGTAACTCTCCTCACTAAAAAATGGCTCACAACTTGAACTGTGCATCCATTCTCCTGAAAAAACTTTACAAAAATTAGTCCGATTAATTACTCTTTTCCATCTACTGTTTGATTTAAAAACATCAATTGTCTTGTTAAGTGTCCTAATTCTATTGATAATTAAAATAAATAATTTTTTCTTAACTTCAAAAGCCTGATCAACAATCTTCTCTACATTTTTCTTTTTCTTATAAAAAGCAGCTCTCTGTTTGCCTTTCCTAATGTTTTTTAACAAATTTAAAACCACCCTATTGCGAAACATTCATTTACGAATGTCTCTAAACTGATTCTGCCTTCTATTCCGATACATATTATTCTCTACTGCTCCAGTGTTAACATTTTTTGAGGGCCTCTCCTTCCTTTTCAAAATTACTCTCTCCTTCTCTTTTTCTACATGCTGTCCAACATTTATTTTTGTTCTACATACGTTCCGTAAAAAAGACTTAGTTATCTTACCAGGAACTTCTTTCCTGTTTTTTGAAGTCTTTGTTGTGGAGGACTGCTGTAATTACGATGCTGTTGTTGTTTTAAACCGTATTTCAAATTTTCTTGATCTTTGCCTTGAGGGCATCTTTCCTTACTCTTGAAATCTTGTTTTCAATCTGTGTTAAACAAAAAAATAGCACATTATAGACCACTATTATCAAACAACAAAGCAATGACAAAAAGCAAACAATCTATTCAGGGTTACAGATCCACTGAAGATTCTCAAGGGGTGCAGAAGAGGTGAGACATGCATTGAAGAGTGTAGTGGAAGAGAGGTATGTCCACAGGTACAAAGAAAGTGAGACCTGTGTCTACGAGTGCAGTAAGAGATAAGCTTCATGAAGTCTAGTCCACTGCACTCTTACACACAGGCTTCACCACTTATGTTCTCCAGGAAAGGCCTCTCTCCCACTACAGTCTTGAACACAGGCCTCACCTTGTCTGTCCCTCTGGACATGCCTCACCTCATCTACACAATCTACTTCCTAATGTAAGGTAACACAGGTGACATTTTTATGAAAGGATGACATATATGTATTTAATCATGCAGACACTATGTAAAAGACATTAATTTGCCCCAAAAATGTTTCAGTAGTGGAATGAGAAGCTTATACATATAACCTTTTCTCTGTTTTTCAAATGTTATTCTAAAAAAAGACTATGAGGCCTAAGCAGGAGTGCAGATGTAATGAAGCCTGTCCAGTGAAGCACAAAAGATGAGGCTTGTGTCCAGTTGTGCAGTGGACAGGACTAAACTGGAGTAGTGTGCAAAAAAAAGATGAACCTCATTTATAAATCCCTGCATCAGTTTTCCACTGCTGATACGTCACTTTTTCTGACACATCAGCGTCATAAAACATATGCCTTGTTGCGCCATATTTAAAAAGTGCCGTTTGTAGGTAGATGCGTCACTTTTTCAACCTCTGCGCCACGTTATACCTCTGTCAGGTGTAATGTACACAGAAGGGATATTTCTCCGCAGAAAGCCTCGTAATAGTGACGCTGTGAAATCAATGAGATTTCACTGCGTCACTTTTAGGACACTGTTACGTCAAAATCTTGCGCCTGCCTCACAGCACACATAAGACTGAGGAAAACGCTTTCACATGGAGCTTTCCCCATGTGAAAGGATGCATTGCTGGAGTACAAGCATTCCATTTCAATACTGAAAACTCACTATTTTACAAAATACATTTCCTCTCTCTTGCAAACAATCCTACCGCATGTCCAAGGGTGTAAATAACATGAGGCTTGTCTAAGCATGCCAATTAGTTGAAGTCTATTCAGGGTTACATATAAGGTAAGGATTGTCTAGGGGTGCACAAGAGGTATGGCCTCTATTGAAGAGTGTAGTAGAAGAGAGATCTGTCCACGGGTGCAAATAATTTGAGACCTGTGTCTAAGAGTGCAGTGGGGGATAGGCTTCATGAAGCCTACTCCACTGCACTCTTAGACACAGGTCTCACCACCTACACTCTCCAAGAAAAGCCTCTCTCCCACTACAGTATTGAACACAGGCCTCACCTCCTCTGTCCCTCTGGACATTCCTCACCTCATCTGCACAATCTACTTCCTAACCTGACGTAACCCAGGTGACATGATTGTGAAAAGGTAAAATTATTTTACTTAACCATGCACTCATTTTTTATTTTTTATCAAAAATGTAAAAGCTATTAATTTGCCCCAAAATTGATTTTTCAATAACATTTTAGAAACACAGTGCAAGTCCTATGTACAATCATTCCATTTCAGTACTGAAAAGTCACTATTTTACAAAATACATTTCCTATCTCTTGGAAACATTCCTACCAAGCATTAATCAAAAAATTAAACAAACGAACAGCAAAGAAACTCAATCTGCTTCCTTCCATTTGAGGAACATAACACAGGTCCTATGTACAAGCATTCATTTTCACTACTAAAGCCATTAATGTGCCCTAAAACCGTTTTTTATTTAATATTTTATGAACAGAGCATAGATCCTATTTACAGGCATTCATTTTCACTAATAAAACCCATTGTTTTGCACTAAAATCGTTTTTCAATTAACATTTTAGAAACACTGCACAGATCCTATATACAAGCATTCATTTTCACTACTCAAACCCATTGATTTTCACTAAAATCGTTTTTAAATTACCATTTTAGGAACACAACACAGGTCCTATGTACAAGCATTCATTTTCACTACTGAAACCCATTCATTTACCCTAAAATTGATTTTTAAAATAACATTTTAGATACAGAGTGCAAGTCCTATGTACAACCATTCAACTTCACTACTGAAACATCACTATTTCACAAAATACAAATCCTCTATTTTACAAATATAGAAACCATGCATTTTCAAAAAGCATCACACAAACCAACAGCAAAGAAAATCAATGTGCTTCTTAATCTGAACTCTCTATCTAAATGAATCATAACTCACCTTTACAAATGCTTTGGGAGATTCAGAACAGTGTCAGATACACACACCAATATTTCTTTAGCAGAGCAAAAGGTATGTTCTCCAGGCACTGCAACCATTAATGGCACAGAAAACCTCTAATTGTACACACATATTCCTCATGGTAACCAATCAAAACTCTTCCCTCTCTATTTTCAAATCAACACCCTTCCACCCCTCAGCCCTTTCTACCTGTTACCATAGCAACTCCCTCCTCACTGAGCTCCCAGGGTTAAAAGTTTATTCTACAATGTTGCAAATCAAATGAGCAAGGAGGTTTGACCTCTCAATACACCAGCTTATCCACTGCAATCTTTCTTTAAATGACTTTTTTTACCCATTCAAATTACTTCTTCCACACAACAGAACCATGCACCCTAACTTTCAGTTTTCAACTATCTGATTCCACCAATCATTGCTTGTGATTCAAGAGCACTGAAACTCCACAGTTTTTTTTTGCAAACTCCTACTGTTCCAACTGCCATTTCATTCCTACACTTCATCTGACTGCACCAGAACCTCCTCTCACCATGTACTCTGTCTGGATTATTGGACATAGCTATATCCACTGGGCTCAAAGGTATGCAGCTCTCAGAAATTTTCACAACCTTGATTTACCAAATGTGCACATGAAATGGATTGGCCAAAGAGGATTAAGATGTCATCAATTGATACCATTGGTGAAAACCTTATACCATCTGCCGCACCCTGACCTCATAATTTTGCACTGTGGTGGAAATGACCTAGGCACTTTGACTGGGGTAGGTCTGGAGATGGTTTTAAAGGACACCTTTGGACAATTGATGACACTTTTTCCACAAACTGCCTTGGTATATTCCAATATATGCCAAAGGCAGAAATGGAACTGGTCCAACCAATTTTGTCCACAATTTGAGAAAGCACGGAAACATGTGAATAAATCTGTTTCTGCTTACATGAGAGACTATGGAATGGGTTCAATATACAACAACAACTTGCGTTACAACATGCAAGATATCTACAAAGGAGATGGTGTGCACTTTTCAGATGAGGGGAATAGAATATTCCTCCTGAATTTAAGACTGTGCATTGGTACCTACTTGTAGGTACCTAAATCAGCCACAGAACCCAAAAGCCCTTTTCAGGGCTACCCTATCTCTGATCACTCCAAAAGATTATCTTTTTCTAACTTTTTTCACTGTTTTTCACTAAAGTACGCTCCCCGGTACGCTCCCCGGTGCGCGTACCGGGCGCTCCCCCCGCGAAAAAAAAAAACAATTCCGCCTATATGGGCCTCCTAAGACCCCCTCAGAAAACCTAGAGGGTCAGGGAGTGCCTATGATGCCCCCTTATACCCATTCCCAAAGTTGTTTGTCCTCCATTTTCTGTCTCAAATCTACCAAAACACAAAATGGAGGACTCCCGTTGCGCTTACCGGTACGCGTACCGGGGCGCTCACTGGGAAGCGCTCCCAAAAAATTTTAAAAGTTAATTTACATGAAACCCACTGGAGACACTTTCACCAAATATAGAATAGGCCATACTACATACCAGGCCCTACCATTTCCCCAAATTAGGTGGAATTCCATTGAACCATTTAGCCTGTAGCCCTCTCTAAATATCCTGAGGTGAATTACTTGACAAAAACACATCTGAAGTGTTAGAATTTACAACCAATTAAAATGTTACTTTCATTTTCTACTATTATTTCATGACATTTGATTGGTTATGTACATGAATATATATATAAAGAAAGAGAGGGAAACACAGCCATTTTGACTACTACTTCCTGAAGTACATTTCAAAAGCATTTCCACTGAGAACTTAAACTTCTTTTTGAAAGGTAAGATGTTATTTTGAAAACTGAAGTATGTTGTGCACTTTAAGTTAATTTGGAAAACATTTTCTGATAGTTATATACTATCCCTCTGTAATAGTTATAGATTGAGATACACTTCCCTGTTATAGTTATGGATGGAGTTAGGCTTGTCTTGTATAATTATAAATTTAATTAGGCTTCATGATATACACTTTTTTATAATTCTACTTCCAGCCTGATACCATACACTGCCCAATAAAAACTACCTGACTGAACTTAAACCCAACAGTGCCCTATCTCTACTGATATATTTATTTTTTATGCAAATTACAGCAAGAAAATGGAAGGACAGCAAAATATTTCCTTCGAAATTATTCTGGAGAGCAACAATGAACAAGTTATTGAACCCAATGATGACTTAGAATTCATGGATAAATCAGGGGACTATGAATTAGTTCAATGTGTGGAAGCTGTAGATTCGCTAATTCAAAATGAGGACATTTCCGACAATCTGTTATTAGAAGTTCTATCAAATTTTGAAAAAGAATCTGAAAAATAAATTTATATTTAATAATTCTAAAATTGTTTGAGACATTATTCATTTTTATATGTAATTCATAAACTAGTACCAAATTGATTTTAATGTAAAGTCAGATTTGTAGTATACTGTGTAACTTTTTTATGTTACATAGTAATTTTGCTCATAGATACTTCCTTTCTCCCAATATATTATCTCCAATGTGTATTTGGCATCTTTTTTTCATCTCCTGCCTCCATGTTGTTTTTGCTTTCCTGACAGACTATGGTATGGATTCCATATACCACAATAACTTCTGTAACAACATGCAAATTATGTACAGAGGAAACGGTGTACATTAAATTTAAGACTCAGCATTGGTACCTACATGTTGGTACTTAAAACCCCCAAACAACACAACAACTCTATTCAGAGCTACCCTACCTCTAAGCACTTTAAATTATTATTTTAGTGTTTCACTGAGTTTTCCCCATGTGTGGGGGGGAGGTGTGTGTGGGGGATGTGTGGGGTGTGTCTGTGAGGTGTGTGTGTGTGTGTGTGTGTGTCTGAGGGGGGATGAGGTGTATAGGTGTGTGTAGGTGTGTGGGGTATGTGGGTGTGGGTGGGGATGTGGGTGTGTAAGGTGTGTGTGTGTGGGTGTGTGGGGTGTTTGGGTGTAGGTGGGGGTGTGGGTGTGTGAGGTGTGTGTGGGGTGTGTGTGGGTGTGGGGGGTATGTGTGTAGGATGTGTGTGTATGTGTGGGATGTGTGGATGTGTCTGTGAGGTGTGCGTGTGTGTGTGTGGGGGGGAGGTGTGTGTGTGGGATGTGTGAGGTGTGTCTGTGAGGTATCTGTGTGTGCGTGTGTGTGTGTTGGGGGGTGAGGTGTGTGTGTGAGTGTGTGTGTGTGTGGGATGTGTGGGTGTGGGTGTGGATGTGTAAGGTGTCGGTGTGGGGGTGTGGGGTGTTTGCGTGTGGGTGGAGGTGTGCGTGAGTGAGGTGTGTGTGGGGAGTGTGTGGGTGTGGGGTTGTGGGGTTGTGTGCGTGTGGGTGTGTGTGGGACGTACTTGTAGGTACCTAAAACAGCCACAGAACCAAAAGCTCTTTTCAGAGCTACCCTACCTGTAATCACTCAAAATGATTATTTTACACTATTATTTTCACTATTTTTCACCAAAGTACGCTCCCTGGTACGCTTCCCGGTACGTGTACCGGGCGCTCCCTCCGCGAAAATTCGTAAAAAAAAGCACTTATTTTTTTGCCCCGCGGAGCCTTTTATGGCCCCCACATCAAACCTAGGGGGTCTACCCTGCCCCCTTTTGGTCATTTGCCCCTTTGTTTTTTGCACCTCTTGTGTCTCGATCCTACCGAGACACAAGATGGCGGCTGCTCCGGACTGTTTGGAATGTTTACAGACACCCGAGAGCCAATCAGCTTTCCGTGCGCAAGTCTCGTGGCGCGCCCGGAGCGCTCCCCGGTGCACGTACCGGGGCGCGCCTATAGATATATATTTTTTTAAACCTAAATTACTCAAAATCCACTTGAGCACATATCTTGAGACATAGCAAAGGCACATCGGGCTAGCAGTCCCTACAATTTTGCCAAGTTTGGTTGAAATCCATTCAGCCGTTCGAGCTAAAAATGAGTTCGACCGCCCTATGGAAATTAACATGGGGAAAACTCGTTTTGGGACCCCCCTTTTATCTCGGCCCCGATTGACGGATCCCCCCCAAACTTTCAGGGAAGGAGCGGAGAGCCGCGAGGCAAAGTTGAGGAAAAATTCAGGCAGATTCCTCAACCGGCGCCAAAGTTATTCCCAATAGAATGTTGCGATTTCCCTATGGAAATCAATCCTAACTATAACTACCTACTGGCGACCGCCAGTAGGTAATATATATATATATATATATATATATATATATATATATATATATATATATATATATATATATATATCACTGAAAAAAGAGAGGTTTATAGTAATGTTATAGTTAGGTGAAAATGTCAGTGACAGTGAAACATTTTAAACAAACAAAAAACACTGAAATGCACCAGTTATAGTTATCTCTAGTAACTATTACTCATGCCCTAAGGTAACTATAAGTTGTGCCCCCACCATGCACAGTCTTGTCATCAATGATGTCATTTCAAATGTTGCAGTGATGTTACCAATGATGTTATAGAACATGTCATGAGTGATGTAATCTGTAGGGTAATTAGGTGTACATGGCAAGGGCGCAAGTTATAATTTTTTGTTTTTGGAGAGTTTTATATAGCGCGAACACGACCCAAAGGTATTAGAGCGCTCTACGTGAGCACCAGTTGTCTTACAGACGGACACGCTCATTTTGTTAGGCACATGAGATTACATGATTTGCCCAGAATTACAGGATACTGAGCGAGGTCCAACGCTCTAGCCATTAGGCCACATCTGGTACCTTGGGGCGCTAGTTATAGTTTTTAGAGATAAATATAATTGGTGAATATCAACTTTTTGTGTGTTTAAAATGTTACACTGTCACTAAAATTGCCACCTAACTGTAAAGTTATTTTAATCTTGTTGGCAGTGAGTTTCTATGGTTTTCAAAGTAAAGTAATATTTTTAGCCATGTGTGGGTAGGGGTTGGTTACAGGCTTGGCCTGTGGCCAATCCCAGCGGCCAGTCCCTCCCAAGCAAGCAACCTCACCCACACAAGGCCTTTGACCATGCACAGTGTGGGCTTGTCTGGAGGGCCTGGCCCTGCAACCATTCCATGGGGCCAGCCAACCTGTTGTCCATCCCCCGTAGCCGTATTAGATTTTATTAAGGGGAGGGGTGCATGACTCTCTTTGGTCCGCGGGAACCTGATCCCCCAGGGCCTTTTCTTTGTAAGGGGACAGTGGCACATGGCCCAAATGCCTGGGCCATTACGGCCTCAGGGACCCTATCCCTAGGGCCAAAACATTTATTTAGAGAGGAGGGGGCACACACACCCCTGAGCGACTATGGGCCCTGGTGACGCTATCACCCTGGGTTCACGTTCTTATAATGGGGATCTATAGTAATCCTAAGGCCCCCTCCCATGGACCTTTCTTAAAATGAATTAATGGGAGAAGGAGCACTCCCTCCCTCCCCAAGTAACCTCCGGCCCTTGGATCCCATCACCCTGGGTCCTTCATTATTTTTTTTATCGGGAGAGGGGTGTGCTGCCCCCTCCCTGAACCGTGAGTGATCCCAGGGACCCCATCCCATGAAGCCGTAGGTGGGTATTCCAGTGCCAACCCGGGGCACCTACAAAACATTACGTTGGGGTATACGAGGGTAGCCCCAGGGCCCACATGGCCCAAACCAGCTCCCCAGCAAGCACCATACTGGGTGCTGGGCGGAACCAGCACCTTCTCTTTGCTCCCGCCCGGGCTGAAGAAACATTGTTCATCTGCTCCCAGTGAGTGAGAGAAGTGGAGTTCCCTGCCCGGAGTGTGTGTTTTTTAGTTTTTAAATAGAGAACAGGGGACAAAGTCCTCGAGTCCTGTAATGGCTGCCTGCAACATTGTTGCAGGCAGCCAATCAGAGCATTCAATCCTGCAGGAGTGTGTCTCCCGTGGGAGCAAATTGGCCCAAAAAAAAACATGGGCCAATCAAAATTCTTTATTTTAAAGAATTTGGATCGAGAGACTCTCGTGTGAGTCCTTCAAACCCAACTGTCCAGATATTCAAATATTTTTCATCCTTAATATCTCAAAAACTACAGAATGGATTTACACCAAAATTGTATGCATAAGCAACCATAACCCAGTTTTCATGGTCCTTGATTTAGTCTTCTCTGACCCCAAAGTGTCCAAGGAGAATCTGCCTTTAACTTATGCACGGAATAAAGGCACCAGGGTAAAATGGTATAGAGTAGATGAGGCATTTTTTCTTAGGGATTTTAAAGATAATAAACAACCAATCTTATCTTTAACATCCCCTTATGAATCTCCTGAGAATATTCTAACAGCGTTTATTACTCTTTACACATCCACAGTAAAGGGGCTGACATCATATAATGCTTCTAAAAAGTCCCCTACACAGGGCTGGGTTGACCATGCATGCACAGCCATGCATAAAAAATTAAAGTTAGCATCATCCAAAAAGCCTGTGCTTGAAGGAACGCATTATGTTCCCCAGGAATCTCTATAAAGAAACCCTTGAGGCTTGAAAACCCTAGCTTAGAAGGGAGGCATGGAAGAAGTTAGAAAGGATGTCACTCTAGGTAACAGGGTAGTAACTCCATGCAATTATGAAGCCATAGCCCAATTCAGTGAAACTATCCATGGCAGGGGTGAAATTGCTGTTATCAGTCTGAGTACCCCTGGTAAGGCCCCTGGGCCCAATAGAGAACCATTAGATCTATATAAAGATAATGTTGCCTTTTGGTCCCCAATGCTAACTAATGTTTTTAAGGCTACAATAACGTGGCAATTGCTTCCATCCTGGAAGGAAGCAGTGGTTGTCCCCATCTTCAAAAAGAGAAACAGATTCTCTCCATTCTGCTATCATCCAATTTCCCTCCTAGATCGCTCCTTTAAGATCCTAGGCATGGTTCTGGCTGCAAAATTAGAGGCTTGGATGGTGGGAAATCAGGCTCTGTCCAGAGTGCAATATGGCTTTGGCCAGGTGAAGGCACTTTGGAACAATGCCTAAACCCTTCAACTGATAATTGGCAAATATGTCAAGGCCAGGGGGGAATCTATTCACTTCACGTTTGTGGACCTCTTCTGTGCCTTTGACATGGTGAATAGTGTGAAAGTCTGAGCCATTATGAGTATGATGGCGATTGATCAGGTCCTGATTGATTTATCTCAAAGGGTGCATTAGGACACTTTTGCGAGGATTAAGTATAGAGTAGAGGTTGAGCTTTCCCCCATAATAAAATCTTCATTAGAGGTTTGTCAAGGATGTGTGATGGCTCCTCCGCTATCCTTCATCTAAATTAATGGTCTAGAGCAACATCTGTGCAATATAGGGAAAGATCTACTGCAAATGAATTTGTGTGCGATTCCAGTTCTGCTCTATACAGACAATGTGGTTTTAATTTCTAGAACAGCTAATGGTTTACAACTTCTTCTAGATGCCTTTTATGAGGGGGGTGGATCTTAAAACCAACCATATCAAATCATTTGCCTTAAACATAGATCCCAAAAATTTCAAAATAAGAATATTTCAACTAGGAGGGTCAGTAATCTCCAAAGTAACAACTTTTACTTATTTAGGCTTTCCCCTTGATTCACAGTTAAACCGGAACAGCATGTTTAACACAAGAGTTGCGCAATGGCAAAGAGCTGTAGAGTCAGTCTTCAGCTTTGCACGTCGACTCGGACACAAACCTGTAAAAGAAAAACAAGTGTATTTCAGTGGCAATGTATGGAGCTGGTGTTTGGGGCTACAAGGGTGCAAACCAACTACTGAGAGTTGAAAATAAATTTATTCGCAGACTTCTGCCTGTCCCGCAATCTACACCATCTTCTAAGTGTCATTTCGTGGTAGGACTGATCCATTGTGGATAGGATAAAATGTGGTGGCACATGTACAAACCTTTTTTCTGGTCGCAAATGGGCTGATTTTCAGAATCTGCTCGCTAGCAAATGCAAAAAGGCTTTTTGACATGTACAAAGCCCAAATAGCGATTCGGTAACTTGTTACAGAATTGCAATTTGGGTTTTGCGATTCGGTATTAGGTGGGGCATGTTGAGGGCATCCTTTCCTAATAGCGACTTGCTGTGCCTTGTATGAATGTTTTGCGACCAAAATGTGGTTACAAAACATTTGCTTTCAAACACCAAATTCACCATTCCCGTTTGTGAATGCATGCAAAAATGGTTTTGAAGAGCAGGAAGTGGTCCAATGGACCACTGTCTACTCTGAAAAAATGAAACTGAAACATTTCATTTTTCTTTTTGAAATGCATCCCATTTTCCTTTAAGGAAAGCGGGCTGCATTAAATAAAAAAATTGCCTTATTTAAAAGAAAACACAGACATGGTCGTCTGCTGTCCCCAGCAATCTACTATCTCTTAATTTTTAGTGATTTCCAATGGGTCGCAAATTCAGACCAAACCTCATTAATATCAAGGTAGGTTTATATGCGATCCACTGGGAATCATAAATGAAACTCAATAGAGTTTTGTACATTTCTAATTGCGATTCGTATGGATTCACAATTGGGAGCTCACAATTTCAAACATAAGTACATGTGGCCCTAAGTCCCTTACTTCTGTGGACAGGAGTATGGTGGAATATACAAAAGGATTGCTGACGAGTTGCCTTGCTTTTACCAAAGCTTTGGCAATTCCCTCGATTACTTATATCAAAAGTGTTCTTTTAGATCTGGGTCTAGCGTAATTGTTACACGTCTCAGAGGTTATTGGTGCATGAACCAAGATGCAGGTAAAGTACATGCTTTCCAGTATTCATTACAGTTTAATTAAACAGGCTCTGGATAGTGAGTTTTATCTGGCCAGTGACCCAAATGTTAAGCACAGGTTTTATCTTACAAGACTTCGTTTTTTAACCTTATTCATTTTTCAAGAAACATTTTCCAGACAGGATGTTTGGAATGCCTCATTGACTAAGTGCTCTTGTGATAATGTGTCCCTTCAAAACACTATGCACTTTATACTTTTTTGTCAGTTATAATCCTATAGTACCAATCTTGTTCATCACTAGTATCAGACACCACAAGGAAGCCTTAGGGCCTGTTTATGACTTTGGCAGTGTGGGAGCCATGCCACTACCCTGCCCCCACACTGCCAAAGCTGACCTCCTGCCATATTACAAGTTGTAATCCGGAAGGGCGGTCCTGCGAGTTTCAAAGGAACACGGGATAGCCTTAGAAAGGCAGCACCGTGGGCCAGCCGCAGCGTGTTCCAACATAGCATGGACTGTAAAGTCTATGCTGTGTTGGAACAGTGGGTGAATGCAAACTGGAGGGGCATGATTCCCTAAGCCCTGAGGGAACAGGGGACCCTTTAGAGCCCCCTAAGTTACCTTAACATCAGCATTTTCATGGCGTGAGAACCACGACTGCTGGTGGTGAGGAAACTTGTAATATGCTTGGTGGTGCTGCAGCAGCTATGACAATGCCAGGGATCGCAGATTCCTGGTGGTTGTGCCGGTCTCATGGAGGTCTGACCGCCGTACTCATAATACAGCGGTCGGACTGCTGGTGAGGCAGTCCCCGACCGCCACCGTCCCTCCCCCGCGAGTTTGGCAGTCCTTTGGAGATTTGTTTTTATACTTAATTTTATTTTATACTTTGTGTATTTTATGTATCTGTATTTGAATTGTTTTTTAACAATGTGTACTAATATGGCTTTCAAGCCGAATAATGTTGAACAATGGTGATGATGCTGAAACTGTTGAACGATGATGTTAATGATGATACTGCTGATGTCTCATATATCAGCCAAGCAATGTGAGTTGACACAGGAAGGAGTCTCCACCCTGTTTGCTACTCTTTACTTTGTGACAGAGTATTAATATTATCAATGTATTAAGGAGAATATTTCCTCTACTCATACGAGTTACAACTGACTGTTATTTGCAGGTGGAACTGCATTTTATACTAAGCTCAAATGAGAGGAATCTCATTACTTGGTCGTTATGATACCTTTTACCTGAATTGATTATCTTTCCTGCTTCTTCTGAGAAAACAAACAACCATATCTACTCTGTTACAATTTGTATTACCTAAGTTGGGAAGGGTTAATATTTTATTACTTTATGTAAATATGCTAGTCTCTCACAATCAGTTCCTTTTGCCAGTCTGCATCTGAATCATGGTTTAATGCGCGATGAAGAATGGCACTTTGTATGATTAACTTAAATGTGAATCTGCTCTCCTACATCAATTAAGTGTTCTCTGCATTCATTTGAAGGAGCAATTGGAAGAAAAGATAGAGTGGCAATAAAATAGAGAAAATGTAGAAAAGTAAAAAAATAGACTACTGAAAAGTCAATACACAAAAAGGTAGAAAAAAGGTCCTTTTTAAGGGGTCATGATGAGGGATAATGTAAGGTGTATTGTACGTTTTAGGCCAGGAGTAAGGAGCAGGTTTATGGTCGAGGTCAGAATTAGAGATGGGGTAAAAGATTTGGTGAGGGTTTGATTAACTTCAGAGGTTTGGTCATGGTTAGAGTAAGGGAAATCTTAGGTAAGTGTTAGGATTGGATTAAGGGTTAGTGTTGGCACTGGATTAAGAGTTAGGGTTTTAAGCAATGTAATTAAGGTCATATTAGGTTAAGGGATTGATATAGGGTTACTGTCAGAGTAATGGAAGATGCATGTTATGATGTAAGATAAGGTGCAAGAACAAGGTGTGGCGAATGGTGGCATAGAAGCTGGTACAGGGGTACTGAATATCTCCTATAAAATGGCAGAGGCATTATATGTATGGGGAAAAAAGGCTAAGGTTAGGATTAAGGCAACAGTTAAGGGTTAGGATTACTGTATGCACCTGTACAATTAACAAATGTTAAGGTAAAAATGAGACTTTTTACCTCTATATATTTATTTGCATTTCCATGGATATATATATATGTACTAAAAACTTTAATACATCTAATTTGTTTGTTCCGTACTTCATCACACAGAATTGTTTTGTGAGATGCATAGTGACCAAACTGAGAATTTGAAATTAAATTCATCTGCTAAGTATTATGAACTCAAAGTGCTGCTCTCCACATTCCCTAACTTATACCTCACACAAGTTCTTAAAACACATCCTTCAGTACAGATGAGCAATAAGTGATTGATTTATGGCAGGTATGATGCAGAGGTATTGACCAATAACCTGGAGCATAACCTCAGGCACGCCGAGGATGGACCCATGGAGCAGATGGGTTATTCGATTATATCATCTACGTTAATGCTCTACTTTGGACACGTAGAATGATGTGAAATATAATTTCCTCATCAGAAAGTCTCACTGTCCTTCCCACTGATTTATATCTCATATGTTCTAAATCATACATTATTCTATCCTTAGAAATGTTTAAGTCCAGTTAAGCCATGCTTTTGGCGTGGCTTTCGCTGTGTCTTTCCAGTTACTTAGGACCATTTTGACTGCCGCAGTCAGCAGTAGGTCAATTAGGTCGCGGTCTTCTGTAGTTGTGATTGCTGGGGAAGTGAAACCCAGTACCAGGCTGCGGAAGTCTATGTGTGTGGTTACCCCTGTGATCTCGTTAATTAGCGTTCCAATTTTGTCCCAGAATTCCCTAACCTTAGAGCAGCTAAAGAGTAGGTGTTCAGGGTCTCCCTTCCCCTTGCCGCAGTTCCAGCAGGAGTCGCTCTCTCGTATCCCCATGCCTGCTAGGCGGGCTGGTGTCCAGTAGGTCTTATGTACTAGCCAGAATTTGGTCTGGTTTAGCGTTGCAGTTACCTTTTTCCTAGGGGCTGACAACATTACAGCGACACACTCACCGAAAACACACAGGCAGTCGAATATGTGGGGCTCCCTAGATAACTACCTATCATCGCATAAACCACCATAGGCGGCGAAGCTAGACAATCAGCGAAGCGGCTCACCTAGCCTGTCTCTGTGCGCACAACAAGAATGCAACTGCAACGCTCCCTTCTATTCTCTCCTTGACCTTTCTATATCTCCCTTCCTCCGGGGCGTGGGACCAAGGATGTCAACCAAGCAACGCAAAGGGGCGGCAGACGACATCGAGAAACTGAACTTGGAAGACTGGCAATCGGACTAACGACAATAAGACTGGAAGCTGGCAGCGAACCTCCCCCCCCACCCCCATGCGCTTCTCTTTTCTTTCCTTTCCTTTCCTTTCTCTTCCTTCACCCATGTATATTCTGTGCTCCATGTAAACATATATTTTTCTACAATAAAAAAATTACAGAAAAAAAAAAAGAAATGTTTAACTCCTACACATCAAAGTTTACATAGTAAACATACCTGCTGAGGTAATGCACATGGAAGAAGTCCAAAGCTAATTTACTTTACTATCTCCCAGACTATCAAAGCATTGAAGAATCCAAAAATAAATAGTCAGTTCACACCCTCCATTGCTTTTCTACAGATTATAATAAATGCACTTTCTGAATAAAAGATGCAGATAGAAGAATAAACAGCAGATTGAGAGAATGTATTGTGTCATATTACACATGAGTACACTTTCTCCCAGGGCCTTGGAGTTACCGTATAACGTGTTAGTGTCCTGAAAGTTTGGGAACAACTGCAAACTAGCAAGCTAGCGGATATTCTTAAAATTCTCCACAACCTACTGCAATCCTGGAATGGTTCACAGATTTACTTCTTTCAAGCGCAAGAATAAATTAACACTCACAAAACAAATTAGGGGCCGGAAAAGTGTAAGTGGTTTCTCTACAGTAGAAAATATTTCCACTGTGGAGGAACAAAATGTAAAGAATAAAATGCAATTCCACTAATGTGAAGGCATTTTTGCATATGTATTTTTGTACTACATACAATTACTCATGCAGACCTACTTTACTGTGCATGTTACTAGGAACTTAGAAAACTGTTCCAAGAGTATGTCTGGAACCCTGAGACTGTCGCAGAAGAATTGGAGGGCTCTTGGAAACCTTTCTAAATATGAAGAATCCATAAAACTGCACCCCATCGAGGGACTAAACCTAAGGGTATAGATTTAGGATTTGTTTTAAAGACGCTTATTAGGTCTGGAAGAGGTACACACCGGATTAAAGATTAACATGCACTACAGAGTAATAATCATAAGCATGCTGTAGATGTCTGCTTGCTATAGCTCAAGAGCAAGAGTGTTGCATTTGCTTCAACATCCCATGGAAGTTTCTGGAGCCAGATGTACATACAACTAGTCAAAAAATACTTGCAGCAATTTCGAACCAGAATTTTTGCAACCAGTGTGGTAATTTGCGAAGTGAATTTTAGTGGATCACAATTTGATCTACCTCATGAATATTATTTAGTTAGGTTTTCAAATTGTGACCAATTAGGAATCATAGCCATCACAGGGATTGTGATTTATTGAGGTCAGTAAACCACCATGTCCGTGATTGCTTTTAAATGAAGCAATTTATTTTCTTTTAATGCAACCCTGTTTCCGTAAAGAAAAATGTAATGCATTTAAACACAAAAATTTAAAGTCAATGTTTTTATTTTTAAGGGTAGCAGTTATCCATTGAACCACTGCCTACTCTTAAAAAATATTTTTTCAACAATTACAAAGGGGAAGGGTCCCTTGTGGAACCCTTCCAGTTTCCAAATGGCTTACCATTTGAGGAGCTGGTCAAATATCAATGTTTTGCAAGTGGAATTCAGTTGCAAAACATTAATACGATTGGTGTTTGGAAGGGGCGCCCTAAACACATCTCTTCCAAATACCAAATTGCTATTTGGTCAAAAGCCTAAATTGCAAGTCTGTAATGTGTTACTGAATCTCAAATTGGGTTTGATACATCAGAAAAAAACTTTTTGCCATCACAAATGGGCCAATTTTGTGATTCTGTTAACTTGCCCATTTGAGACTGCAAAAAAGCTTTGCATATTTGGCCCCGGCCATTTGCACATGGGAGACCCACCTGATCCACCCTTAAATCGAAAGATCTTCAAGAATCCTCTGGTTCTGCTTCATATTTCAACATGACATGACATTCCACTTCCTTGTCCAACATATTTGCTGCTAGTACCTTGTTCAGTCTCTTTCTACCTAGCATATTTACTCAGTCCTTTCTCTTCTTGATCAACTCTGTCCAATCAAGTCAATTCCACCCCTTCAACAATCTTCCTCCCGCCCAGTGGCATAGCTAGAGGTTTTGCCGCACGGGGCGGTCCCTGAGTATGCCGCCCAGTGATGGCCTGTGCAGGTAAGAGCAAAGGGTAATTGGTGTAGGGGAGGTGTCAGCAGATGATGACGAGGGAAAATAAAATTTAAAAAAAGAAAACCACTTACCTTGCGCTCACCAAAATTACTCACCTTAAGTGAAGTGCTACTACCCCCATAAAAGTGCCACTGGGTCGGACGGCCGCCTCCCCACCCTCCCAGCGATGCCACTGCCCGACCTACCCCTTTTTCTCGGGTCTCACCCCCTGCTTTCAGAATTTCACTCACCCCGATTACTGTACCCACTGAGTGCCCTTAATACTGTTTAAAAAACAACCCTTACAGGTAAGAACTCGGAACAACTTGCTTTTTATAGAACTGTGAGAGGGGCCATGGTAAGTGTGGTTAGTGTACTACACATGATTTTTTTTAAGGATATTACCTTAAACTGTTTTATTTATTTGTGTAAAACATTAATCGAAGTATTAATGGGTCTAGTAGAACTATTTCAGTACTTGTTATGCCAAAATATACTGTACTTACCTCAGGACAGTAACAATTACTACTTACCTTCGGCAGTTGGCTAATTATTGGCTGTTTGCTCATTTGTCTTGGATACTTTCTATCTCAGAGCTTCAAACCTTTGTTGTCCAGTGTTGTAGATTTAGCTTCTATGATAGTAAGATATTAGTTGAAATATAAACTTGATTTCGACCATGAAAGTTACAGGTAAAACAAGTATAACATATATTTCATTATCATACAGCATATTGAAACGGGTGACCATTTTCAGAGAGTATTCTATATAATTAGTCTCTAACATCATGTAGTACTGACTCATAAAGCAAGCAGGGCCGGAGGGGAACCCCAAGCACCCGCTGGCAATGTTGAGGGACCAGCCCCCCTTCTGCTTTTGTAACTGGGGCCGATATAGCAGCACCACTGCAAAACCGGCCCCATCTTTCCAGCCTCATGGGGAAATGCCCAATGCCACTACTGACAGTCCGGCCCTGAAAGCAAGAGGACACCACAATCAAAAACCTGTCTCGGTCAGTCATATCCTATGATAAAATCTAAACATATTCTTCAGATCACATGTAACCAAGCTGGAATAGGAGAAATGAACCAGTTCCAGTTCTGAGAGTTCAGAATGTGCCACTGCCAATAGCTACTTAAAAACGAATGCATGTGGCCTTTAATGGTTGCCGTTGCTATAATTGTGCAAAACAAAAAACTGTTACTGCAAACTGAATATAAAGCACAGTCATGTAAAATACAAGAGCCCAGTTTGAACGTGTGTTGGTGAACACGCTATAATGTTATGAACGAGACCAAAAAGGGTCAGCCTCAGGTGATTTGGAATATCCACCCTTGTTCTTTGGCTCAGCTGGTTCATCATCACAAGGTTGCACCTCTGCCATTTGTCCCACCCAACACAAATTTGTTGAAATCGTTAAATTATGTAATCATTTAAAACCTATCAGTCTAAAATCATTTGCAATTTAAAAATGTCATTAGGTAAACTCCACTTTGAGATGGTAGCAATAATAGCAACAAGGACTGTAAGGGGCTTAAGGGAATGTGCTTTGGTTAAGGGGAGACATTCGAACCCTGCCTGGCGTTTAACCCTCACGGGCTGACCTGTTTGCTCTAAGGGCCTTATTACGACTTTGGCAGTCCTACAGCGGAAGGTGCAACGCGCCATCCGCTGTAGGACTGCCAAAGCTGTGGTGCTGCCGCCCACCAGATTAAGACTTTAATCCTGGTCTGGCAGGTGGTCATGCAGCAGTTTGACTGTGGGCTATCTGACTGCCCGCTGCACCGCCCTGCACAGTGTGGCATACATACCACACTGTTAAGAAACTGGGGGTGCAAATCCAAGGGGCCCTACATGTGCACTCCCGCATGCATCCTCTGGCCCAGAGGCGACAGTGGGCCCCGTTAGGGCCCCCTTTTTGCCTCTCCCCCACCCTTTTCATGTCGCTGGCGGTGATCAGACCAGCACCACGGGTTCGGCGGTCCATAGGACCCGTAATAAGGTCCTTAGTCTCCAAGTTCAGAGAAGGAACGTAGAAGTGGCAAACACAATCTGCTTGTTCGTGTCACATCTTAGAAGTCTGTGGGCCTCGCAGTAGTGTGCTTTTCCAATATTCCTGCGCACTGCTTTAACCCACCTTCTTCAAGGCTGGGCATAGTCTGGACAGATACAAAGAAAATGCTCTGCCGACTCAGTCGTCGTCAAATAAAGGGGCAGTTGTATATTGACAGTGTACTTTTTTCCCATCTGTCGGTTAGTAACCTTAGAGTCAGGCTGCCTACCCTTAATTTAATATATAAACTCCTTGTCTGGCAAGGCTTTATCCTATCCAGAGAATGCTCAAATATAGGTGAGCATTTGAATTGGAGGAGTTTTTCCGAAATGCTCCAACCTTTTACATCGTTCCAGGAGCTGACCAGTGTGATTTGCCAGAAGAGTTCCTTTATCTAGGTGGCTGTGGCCTTGCTCATTTCGATTGGGGAGTGTCATGCCCCCTCCATTGTGATGGCTACACATATATGTTTGCTCTTTCTAAGTCATGGGGTATGTAGGTTTTTTGTCAAACGTGCTTAATTCAGATAAGGCATCCCTATAGGGTCCCAGCTCCAGTGTAGTCCAAAGGCAAACGCAATATAAGGGATTTCAGGAGGCCCGACAGATTTATCTTGCTTTTTACCAGATCAATGCGTAAAGGTAACAGGGTATCATTCCTTTGCTTGAGGGCAAGCAAAGGAATGATTCAATTAACTTATTTTCTATTTTTGGGTCAGGTCGGCATAACCCCAAATGTCTGCTCCATATCTGGCCCCAGCCATGGCAGTAGCCCTACAAACTTCCAGGGTTGGGGTGATGGCACCCCTGTGAGTGGTCTTATGCTTCCTTTCAACAGCACAATTCTGGCGTTGCACCATCATTGTTCCTTTCTACAAGAAAGGCTGGGGTGAGGCCCTCTCCAACTACAGGCCAATCAGTCTTATTGACAATAGTCAAAAGATCTTCTGCAGGCAGGTACTCTTTAGACTCCTCTTTGTGGATTACTGACCATCACGCCCTTTCAGACAGTCAGGCATGATTTAGGTGCAGGGTGAGCACATAGGACCAGGTCTTTCGCTTCATAACTCTGTATTGTAAATACATCGTCCTGAAGACCATCTTTACATGGCCTTCATGGACATGAGGGACGCATTTGACCTTTTCCCCAGGGACAGCCTGTGGAGGGTCTTGAAGGATTATGGCATTCTTGGAGATCTCCTTAGAATACTGAGGGTCTTTAACCTGGAAACATATGCACAAGTCAGGTAGAACACTGGGGGCCAACCTTACACGAAGGATACCGAAAAACTATGGATTGAGGCAACGATGCATCCTTGCTCCCATATTGTTTAGCCTTTACATTAATGGTGGGGCCGATTGGCTGAGTGACTGTAGATCCAACACACCCAAATCTGCAAACAAAAGTACTCCTCTTCTGATGTTTGAAGACGACACACTGCTCCTCTCTAGAACCACTATGGGACTTCAGTCACTCCTGGATTCTTTGTTTCCTTTTACAAGATGCGGGGCTAGAGATAAATCCCACTAAATCCAAATTTATGGCTCTGAACCCTCATCACTTCTTCAAAGGTGGGACAGATATGGAGGGGTGCCCCCACTAGCAAAAAGCAGAGCCATATTGCGCATATGTGTTTTGGGGGCCGTCTCAGGCCGACCAAAACACACATGCGCACTTAGGTTTCTCCAGCCCGGCTGCATTTAGCAGCCGGGCTGGAGAAACCCCACAGACTCCATGATCTGAGCGGAGCGTCTTTCCAGCCCACTCAGGCCAATTCCCACCCTACTCTGCAGCACAGGGATTGGATGGGAGTCAGTTCCAGGGGCTGCCTGGACAAGGAAGAGGACAGCAGGAGTGAAGCAGGAGGCAGACAGCGGCTTCAGGTAAGTTATTTTTTTATTATTGCTGACAAGCCCCCACATGGTCCCTGCCCCTGTGCTACACACCCACCCTTTGTTAGTGTCAGCCACCACTGCCATTGGCCACTTCCAGCCTCGTTGCAGTGACCAGAACCTTTCTTCTAGTAGCTGTTCTCCTACAATGATCACATTTAACATTTAATGATAAGAGAAACCGAACATGACACTTTCTGAACCGAACATGACACTTTCTGAGAGAAGAATTAATGAACGTGCATCAATTACATGCTATAGAAAAGATGACGAAAAAGAAAAGATTTTTAGTCACTGCATTGTAAAAGCATTCAGAAAAAGAGTAGTTTAGATGATATTATTCATATAATTAACATAGATTGTGATTTACTAAAGAAAATACCTATATTTTATTAACCTGGGTTAAAAAATGTGCAATGGTGAACTCTCATGTTATTGAAATCACCTCTAATCATTGCTGAATATCACTTATATGAAATAATAACTACTGAGATTTGTCAAAAAGTATGATTAATCCTGATTATGATAATGAATTTTACTGAAATCTACTTCTTTATGTGTGTAACCATGTGCACCGAAAATGCCCAAAGAAAAATAGGTGCTACACATTTATAATTGATGATGCTTTTGGGAAACCTCTAGAGAATGTACTTCACCTATATATTAGTCTTATTTGTCTAAAACGATATTAAAAATATATGATTTGAAATGTATTTACACGTTGGTACTTATTGAAACATTACAAGCACCTTATATTGAGACATATGATTTGTAATCCTACTGAATGTTCCTAAGTGCATCAGAAGTTGTATTAAATCATGACTTTTTTGCATGTATGCTTATCATTCCATAAATTCTGCGTTATATTGGCCTAAATTAATATGGGCCTGAATGCATATATGACATTTTCTACTTTGCTAAACTCACCGTTCGTGAGAGCATGCCTCAATCTAACAGAATATATGCAACAGTGTTTTTCTTACTGAGATCTCATGTACTGTACGAAAGATTTGCTACAATTTTGTTACCATTTCAGGACATCTTGTGGGCTCTAGTTAAAGGAGCATTGTTGTAATGTTTCACAATGTGGATGGCTTAAGGACTGGATAATTGTCTCACCTTTTCCGCTGCATTTTGTGTCTTCTTTATGTCCCCTCATACACACACCATACGAACCGACCAATGGACTGAGTCGTCTGACTAGACGAGGTGACACCAAGAGGTGTCACTCCCGTAAATTCTAAGAATATAATATTATCTGATTAAACGGATTTGGGAACCTACTCTTGAGATCTCTTGAGCATTGGGCTTTTGAGCATTTCCACTTATTGCAGATTGATGGTGAAGGACGATTTGCTGTTCTGCATTGCAATCTGATTACAAAATGCTAATGGAGATTTACAGAATTTACTTGGCAAACTAACTTGCCTGATGCAAACTCATCTGGCTTCATACCCTAACTGACGCATATACTACATGCACTCAGTGATCTCAGTGATCAATTCCTCTGGGGACACTTGAACTGGCAAATTTGTGTCCCTTTCAGAACTGTTGAGCTTTGGTACTTATTTGACCTTTTATTAATTTGTCTTATTACCTGATGCGATCTATTGATGCACTTATCTATTTAAAGATTTAGATAAACTAAATTTACAAATCTGAATCAGTTGTCATGATTTTTCTTTACATAAATAAAAGTGTATTTCCAATATGCGTTTACTAATGACAAGTCGAGATCCTATTAGAGAGATCTCAGGGCACCAAATTCTAATGTTATTAATCTGCATAACTTTAACTGAACTCCAAGGGGCCGATTATGATTGCGGTTTTCCCGCATCCTCCGGGCCGGCGGAAGCCACAGCCAGCCCGGAGGATGCGGGAAAACCGCTGCGGAGCCGCGAAAGACCCACCGCCATATTAGGATGGCTGGTGGGTCTGGCATTCCGTCCCCAGCTTTCCCGCCGCGGTCGCCTTCCGACCGCGGCGGAAAAGCTCTAACATGGCTGGCGGTGTCTATCAGACACCACCAGCCATATTAGGATGGTGTGACTGACATGCTTTTCCGTGGCGGCTTTTCCGCCGTGGAAAAGCATACAGACTTTCACTTTGGGGGCCCGTTGCGGGCCCCCTGGGTGAAGGGCGGTTGGGGGTGCACATGGGGGGCACATGGTACCCCCCTGCATTTGCGTGCACAAAGCAGCAGGCACTGCGCGGTGCCTGCCGCTTTGTGCATGCAAATGCGATGCATGCATTTTTAACCTTGCGGCAGGGGGCAGCTTGAAGCTGCACCCACCGCAATGTGGTCACATCCTAATATGCTCGGAGGGAACGCCGCAGCCCTTGCAGACGTTCCCTCCTCCTCAGGGGTCACGGACGGACTTGAGTGTGTATGATTTTAGCTCGCCTACATTTCTTCAGGAGATTTGGGCAGGCGCGCCTCATGTCACGGAAAAGAGGCAGTGCAGGGGGGTGGGGTTGTGGTGGGGACGGGGGACGAGGGAGATCAAAGTAAAAAAGAAAAAGAAAATCTGCCTGTTGCTCTCCATTGTGTCATGCTCGTCCACTCCTCTCCCAAAGACACCAACTCCCAGCCTGCCCTGTAGCCAATCCTAAATCTGCTCTCACATGACAGCAGCTTCAGGATTGTCCAGAGCGCCCGCGTGGGAGAGGATGCTGGGAAGGCTTTGATTCAAACCCTTAAAACAGATCTGTCGTCAGTTATAGAAAGGCGGCTTCAAGAAAGGTGGCAAGCTAGTAAGTTGGCCCATTTCAATTATGGGGAAGGTTGTTGTAAATTACTTGCCTGGAAGGCAAAGAGTGATCAGGCAAAGAACTTTATAAAAGAACTTAATTTTGGGATGGCTGGGAGTCCTATTATAGCAGGGACTAGCATTGAAGATACCATGTTAAAATACTATGAAGAAATTTATAAAGAAGATGTATGTACAACCAGGTCGGAAGTCCTAGAGTGGTTAGATCAGGAATTACCAGAAAAAGTATCCGAACCTCAGAAAGCTGGTCTTAACAATTTAATAACTGTGCAAGAAATAGAAAATGCCATAAAATCGGGAAAATCAGGCAAGGCAGCTGGACCTGACGGTCTGCCCTTAGAAGTCTTTAAAAAATTAAGTCAGTATTTGGTGCCCTCCCTGAGCGAACTTTTTGTAGCTATCTTCAGTGCAGGTGAAGAGATCCCCCCTTCTTGGAATGATGCCATAGTGACCTTAATTCTCAAACCTGATAAAAAACCAGACTGATGTGATTCATACAGACCCATATCGCTGCTAAACGCAGATTACAAGATCTTTGCCAAGTTATTAGCAGAGAGGTTGAATGGGGTGGTGGGAGCACTCCTTCACGAAGACCAGAAAGGGTTTGTGTGAGGCAGGAGTCTTAGAGATTTAACATATAGCCTAATAGGTGCAATTGATTTAGCCTCAGTAGACAAACTTCCACTAGCGGTCATTACGGTAGACGCAACTAAGGCTTTTGACAGAGTTAATTGGTCTTATCTGCATGAAGTTTTGAGTCTATCTAACTTAGGGGAAAATTTTTGTAGGGCAGTAAAACAAATTTATAACACTCCGATGGCAAAAATTCTGATCAATGGGAGGCTAATTGAGAAATTTAATATCCTTAGAGGTACGAGACAGGGCTGCCCACTGTCCCCACTACTTTCTAACCTTTATATTGAACCCCTGGCAGAAAAAATTAGGAAAAATGAGGCGATACTCCCTTTTCAGTCCAGGGGATGGGAGAAGAAAGTGGGTTTATACGCGGACGACCTGGTAGTATATACCTCAAATCTCAGCACAGCACTACCGAATAATTATGATCTGGCCGCAGGGTTTGGGAGGATTTCGGGACACGAAATTAATGAAGGAAAAACAGTTGTTATGGCATGGAACATGATGAGACAAGAGAGCTGTGTCAAATCAGAAATGAGATATTTGGGTATTAAAATGACCCAGAAAATCTAACAAATTCCTGAAACCAATTTGCAAAAGATATATAAGGAGAAAGGGAAACTATTGTTAGGATGGTCTCACCTGCCCCTATCCATCAATGGGAGAGTTAACATCATTAAAATGACAATCCTCCCAAAACTCACGTTCTTATTTCAGAATATTCCGTTGACTTTCAAGGATGAATGGCTAAAAAAAATACAGTCTAAAATATCTAGTTTTATTTGGGCCTCCAAAGGGGTGCGAATCTTGTGGAAAACGCTTAGACGACGGTGAGAGAAAGGGGGGCTAAGGCTGCCAGACCTAGCTTATTACGCCTGGGTGTTTTTGTTCAAAGGTGGGAAAGGGTTATTTAAAACACCAGATGACTCTGAGACAGGGAAGATGCATATAGCAAGGTTAAAAGACATAATAGGGGGAGAATACGGTTTTATTTACAAATTTGGGGACCCGAGATTTTTAAAAAACAATACGTCTAAAGATCTTACTCAGCCTCGCGACAACTTGGCATAAAGTTAGGAAAGAGTTAAAAATGAATTATTTTAGTAGGATGGCACCTATCTTTGACTCTCCAGGATCCCCAGAATGGTCGAAGGACTCTTTGGTGCGTCCACTGAAGGATGCAGGATTTACCTCCTGGAAACAGTTGATATCGGAAGGTAATTTAATATCATGGGAAGAGTGCCAAAACATGTGTGGAGGCCAACTTTCGATATTTAAGTATTTACAAATGCTAAGTTGGAGTCGGATTGTTGGGCCCGGAGCGGGACTAGTAAATAAGCTGGAAGAGAGTTTGGTAGCTGGAACAACTCATAAGAAGGAGGTGGCAAATTATTATTGGTTATTATTGGAACTGGCTGATGGAGACTTCAACCTTCCGATGGAGCTGTGGAAGAGGAGCTTGCCAGGAGAACAGATGCAAGATTTATGGCAAGTATCCTGCGACATTCTTTATTCCACAGTCCGACCCGCAAATTTAAGGCAGAACCACCTTCTCCGTCTCCACAGGGGGTATTGGACTTCATACAAGCTATCTAAAATGGGGAGTGGAGTAGTCCCGAAATGCCCTAAATGCAACAAGGAGAAAGGTGATGATACACATATGTTTATGACCTGTCTGGTGCTTCAATCCTTCTGGCTGGATGTGAGTAACATAATCTTTTCCATTCTGGGCGAAGTACTCCAGGTGAGCAAACTGTTGATATTCTTTGGTCTCACCAATAATAACGAATCTATGTCAAATAATGTAAAAAAATTGATTTTTTATCTAATATTACTTTCAAGAAGGGAAATATGTAAGAACTGGGTTAAGGTTACTCCTCCCAGTAAATTGGAATGGTTGGCTTCGATAAGGTATATAAACACCCTAGACAGAGCACATAAATGTAGGCAAAATGCTTTCTGGCTCCCCTATGAGATGTGGGTGCAGACATGTATAAATGAGTCCAATGATTAGGCCTCTATATCGGTCTGCAAACACTCTGGTGGTAGCCGACGGTCTCAGGGCGGAATTGGCACCTATGGTTGAGTAAGATTGCAAGATATAGAGTGTACTATACCTGGCTTTCAGCAAGATCACTTGAGGCGCCCAGGGGAGAAGTGATCTGAAGCAGACTTCTTTCTCTTTCTGTAATGTTCATACCTTTACTCCCTTGTTAGCGTCATAGATTTTTTTACTTTTTCATCCATGGCTACTTTCTTTATTGCCTTTTAATCCACCCACATGCACACACAAACACACACACACAGACACCATCTCTTTCACTCAGCCAAGCAGGAATCTCTTTCAACTATGGTTCTCATCCCTTAAGAGATGAGAACATATATTTATATAATATATATATTATATATTTATATAATATATATTTATATATTTATATATATATATAAATAGTTACACACCTGTTACAAAGCGAGTAGTTATTCTGAATGCCCAGATCATTTTCTTCAGTTCTTTCCTCCATGTAACTGTGTTTGCCAAGGGCACATCAGGACTTTTCTCTCTGTGAGTGAATATGGTGCTCCAGGAATTTGGAATTGCCTCAATGCAAATGTATTTGTTCCTCTCCTCTTATAATTTATTTTAACACAGCGCCAATTCCAACAAAACTAGCATGTGTTGTGATGTACATTTTCCTCGTGACATAAAAATGACCTAGTGTGGGTGCCATTATTACTCATCGTTTTACTTTTTCAAATGCAACCTCACACTTGCAACTCCATTCAAAAACAGCATCCTTTTTCATTGACTCACAAATATGTTCTACCACCACTGTGAAGTTCATTACAAATTTTGAGAAATATCCAGCTAACTTTATCAATGATTTCAAGTGAACATTGTCTGCTGGTTTTGGTGCTTTTTCTACTCCACTGCTGCTACAATGCTCCCTTTAGATCTAATTCCATTCTGAAATATCTCATGTCCCAAGTAAGTGTCTTTGCCTCCTCTTAATTGGCATTTCTTTTATATTGCTAGACCATGTTTTTTTCAACTGTACCCTCACTTTGTTTAACAATCTATAATGTTCTTTCTCATTCTTCCCTATGATCAGGAATATCATCCTGGAAACTCAGTGCCTGTTTTAACCCTTTCTATGCTCATGACGGAGCGGTTCCATCATGAGCAACGGTGGACGTGTGCTCATGACGGAACGGCTCCGTCGTGGCACCCACCCATGGGGGAAGCGCTGGCGCTCCACCCATGGGCAGCCCATCTAGCCCCCACAAACGGGGATGGCAGAGGAAGAGTTTCCGTTGCCACCCGACCCCCCCCCAGGGCAATCCCTTGACGTCAGCGCGCAGAGCATGCACCAACATCTTCAGGAAGCCCTGGACGCGCTGGAAGCCATTTGTTTCAAGGCATCCACTGAGTCAGGTAGGTATTACTGATCTGGGAATAGGGTTTCTGTACCAGTCAAGGCATCAGGGAAGAGAAAAGAGTTTTTCCTCTCACCTGATGTCTCTTTGAAGGGCATTTGTGTTGCAAGATTGCGTACAGCGGCGCATACATGCAGCATAAATGCCCCAACTAGGCACCAGGGATGTTTTTTCAATGCATGGAAGTGACCCCTTGGGCAAGGGTCGCTTCCAAGGGGGCATAAATATTTTGGATGTTTTCTGTCCCCCCCCCCCCGGGGGCAGATCGATCCATTTGTTTAATCGCCACTAGGCACCAGGGATATTGTTTCTAATGCATGGAAGTGACCCCCTGGGCAAGGGTCGCTTCCAAGGGGTCAATATGCTTTTGGGATGTTTTTCTGCCCCCCCCCCCACCCGGGGGCAGATCACCCGTTTTTTGCCCTTTCTGCTTCCAGAGGGGGCGGGGGAGCAGAAAACCCAACTAGGCACCAGGGATTTTGTTTTTTGTTGTATGAAAGCGACCAAAGGCTTTCATAAAGCAAACAAACAAACTCCCTGGTTGCTTCCAAGGGTGTCAAATTTACTGGAAGGACTTTCAGCCCCTAGGGGAGGCAGAAAACCCTGTTAGGCACCAGGGATTTTTTATTGGAGATAGAAGCGACCCCTTGGCCAAGGGTTGTTTCCAAGGGGCTTAAGTTTATGTATTTAGTGCCCCACCATGGGGACAGATCTGCCCATTTTTTTTGGCCTTTCTGCCCCCAGGCTGGAGGGGGGCTGAAAGCCCTACTAGGCACCAGGGATCTATTTCTTTTGCAAGGGGGCACATTTCTGTCTGCTGTTTTCTGCCCCACCTGGGGACAGATCAGCCTGGCAGAAAACCCCACTAGATCCCTTGGGCAAGATCACCCCCCATTTTTCTCGGCCCTATTTGAAAGCCAATCTGGCAGATTGACCATTTAAGAAGTGATATAGCATGTTATAATGTTAATTGTTTTATTTCTACTGAATTGCAATTGTAACATTTCCTTTTTATTCTACTTCAAGGCTTTTGCTGGTTAGACTGATGTTCCAGGTTGCTGGTTCATTACTGGTGGTGCTGCAGTTTGTGTAGTTGCATGTGTTTGGTAAGAGACTTTTTTATGTGCAATTTACTCTAAACAAGTTTCATTTCCCTGCATGAATGTGTTTTTGGAAATGCTGTAATAATAGCAGTATGTTTGGCTTCTGTTTTTTGAGGGTCAAAATCTTTTGGCATTTGTGCTCAATGATTGTTGTCTTGTGAGTAATTGTTTTTTTCTTTCTAGTGGGATATCGTTGGTTTTTGCTGTGTCTCTGCAGAGTAGGTGCTGGTGAGTGTAACTGTCTCTTGCAAGTGAATCGTATAGTTACTTATTTTGCACAGTGTTGGTTGTTGTTGACTTGTTTGTGCAGTCTCCTTTCTTAGTAAGGATAAGGGCTAGCCGCAGGATTACTGCTCAGCAGGTTGTTGGTATGCTTTTTGAGTCTTCCTTTGACCATGGTTCAGAGACTGACTCTGCATCTGAGGCAGAGGAGGGAGTGGAAGATTCAGGCAGTGAGTTTTCTGTCCACGAGAAATCATCGGGTGATGAAGCTACTCTCAGTGCGGATGAAGCTACTCTTAGTGCATATGAAGTGCCTGTTGTAGAGGAGGATATTGATTTGCCAATAGTGAAGCAAGCAAGGCTTCCAGTTGGAAGTGCTGACCTCTGGGTTGCCCCAGGCATGGTGCAGCCGGCATTGCCAGACTTTACTGGTGTTCCAGGGTTTTGAGCGAATACTGAAAACTTTTTGCCAATATATTTTTTTCAGTTGTTTATGGGCGATGTATTTTTGGCAGAGATTGTTGAGCAGATTAATTTGTATGCTGAACAGTTTTTGAGGGACAATAGTGCCAGCCTTAGGCCCTACTCTAGAGCTACCCGGTGGACTCCCACAAATATGGAAGAGATGAAGAAGTTCTTGTGTTTAACTTTCTTGATGGGCTTGCTAAGGAAGCCATCAATGTCTTCATATTGGTCTACTAGTCCCTTGATGGCAACGGCTATATTTCTAGCAGTCATGAGTCATGATAGGTATTTGCTTCTGCTTCGGATGCTGCATTTTGTCGATAATGGTTTAGCGTTGCCACAAGATCACCCTGATTGTGACCGTCTTTTTAAGATTCGGCCTGTCATTGATCACTTTATAGATCGATTTTCTGAGATCTATGCTCCAGGGAAAGAAATAGCAGTGGATGAGTCTTTGGTCTTGTCCAAGGGCCGATTGTTTTTTAGGCAATCAATTTCTAGTAAGAGGGCACGCTATGGAATTGAGATGTATATGCTGTGTGACAGTAGGACTGGATATGTCTCTACTTTCAGGGTGTAAACTGGTAAGGATTCCAGGATTACCCCCCCCCTGGTTGTCCATCCACTTTTGGAGTGACTGAGAAAATTGTATCTAAACTTGGTAGAGGACGTTTAAACAAAGGTCACCAGTTATATGTAGATAACTTCTAAACTTGTGTGCAGTTGTTCTGGGTATTGGCCAAAGTGGACACTGTTGCTTGAGGCACAATATCCTCTAACCGTGAAGGTTCCCAAAAGAACGTGTTTGTCAAAAGCTTGTGTGGGGACAGTGCAGTGTGTAGCGTAGCGAGGAACTATTAGCTGTGAAGTTTTCAGACAGGCGAGATGTGTACATGCTGACTACCATCCATGATGAAAGCACTTCACCTGTGACTGTTTGGGGTCAGGTTGCTGAAACGCGCAAACCTCTGTGCATTTTAGACTATAATAGGCACATGGGTGGTGCTGATAGAGTAGATCAGAGGTTGAAACCTTACACTGCTCTTTGTAAGGCTTATATCTGGCATATTAAGTTGGCGATCCATCTTTTCCACTTGGCAACCTTTAATGCTTTTGTTGTATTCAAGGCATGTTGTCCTGAGTCAAAGACGACTTTTGCTAAGTTTCAGGAGTCTGTAATAGGCAGCCTTGTTGTGGTGGAACAGGCAAGTGTTCCTAGATTTGGAGTGGTGGAGGATGTGGCTAGAATTGTTTCTTACAACAATGCCATGATGAAGCTGCTGTTTTGACTAATTTGTTATGCAAGAAATGTGTATAAGAACACCTGGTTTTTGGGGTTGAGCCAGATGATCTTTAATGATTTTATTGTTCTAATAGGGATGCTGCCCGACCCTTTTCTGATTCTCCTGGTTGTTTGGGATTTAGAATGATTAATGATTTTTAAATATTTTGCATAACTCGTCATTTTAACTTTTGTGACATTTGTTATGCATTGCTTGATTATGAGATTTCTGTAATAAAACCGTTTAACTATTCCCTTGAGCTAGAATTCAAGTATTGAGTGGTCCCAGTACTTGAGTTACTGCTCTGCTCAACTGAAGTTAGATAGGGTGCTTGTGGAACGGAAACGTCCCCTACCTCCCTTGGGCGATGGCACAGCACGAACTCTCTGGGCTCTGAACCCGACCATACCGCGTCCCTGGCAACACGGACTCCTTCCCTTTCTCTTCCCTTGCAGGAACTTATCACGATAGACGGAAGGCCGGAAGCACCTTGCTCTGACCCCGGAAGTCCCGCCCTCAATCCCGACCCGGAACCCGGAAAAGCCGACAGAAGCAAGGAGAGAGCGTGCGGAGAACCGGAGGTGGAGAACGGAGGTAGCGGAGGCGGCGGAGAAGAGAAGACCGGAGGCGAGTACGAGGACATTTGGACCGAAGACTGGTGGAGTCCCCAGGAGGTGGCTGGAGAGCGGTCGCAACTCGCGGGAGAGTTGCGGCGGGGCATGTGAGTACCCTGTCTCCTGGCTCCCAGGTGGACCTGTATATTGGTGTAGATAGAGTGTCCCCTCACCTTGTAGAATCACTAATTGCACGTTATATATATATTATAGTCCACGTCACGAGCCCGGTAGTGTAGAGAACCCCACACCTGAACCCTCACCACGTCCACTTTCTTTCTTCCCGATATTTCTCCTTCCAATCCCTGACCCTACCGTCCCGTTCCTCACGCTCGCTTCGCCCTCCACACAACCCTGGTGTTGGTGACAGTACTCAGGCAGTCCTGCATTTGAGGACTAATCGCCCTGTTCTCTCTCTCTCTCACATATACCTCCGAGGACCACCGGAACCGACGTGGAGAAGAAGGATCTACTCTAGAGACGTCCAGCCAACAGAACCTTTTCCGGACCTTCCCTCACCCGACGACTACATCCAGGAACACTTCCTTCATCCCTACCCTCTGCTTCTTTACCTTCCACACCTCTGACTTTGTGTTCAACAATAAAGAAAGCTACCACATAGCTCACTACATCCGGCCTCCACGCCTGTTATTCCGGTCCGCCCGAACCCCTAGCCCACAGTGCTCTTTTGCACAATTATTTTCAGTGTGAGAGTAGTATGAGGTAAAATTATGAGTTTCCTAAATTTTGAGCTGTCTTAAATACTGGGGTAGGGTTTTGCTCCCTGTTAGAAATTGGGTTTCTGGTTGGCAAAGGTGTGCACCCTGTCCAAGCAGAAGCCACAATCCTAGTCAGGGTAAGCTAGATACACACCAAAAGATAACCTGTGTTCACCCTCTGGAGGCTTGGCACAGAGCAGTGAGGCTTATCTATAGAGGCAATATGTAAAGTATTTGTGCAACACCTAAACACTATAAAACAATGAATACACAACAAAAATACTTCACATCGGGTTTAGAACAATAGATTATAATATCCTGAACAAAACACAACCAAAATGACAAAAACCCAATGTATGGAAGTTGAGATATTGAATTTTAAAAGAATAAATGCTCAGAAGCAAGTAGCGCTAAAAAGGTTACTTTAGGTTGCGCTGGACCAGGTTGAAGTCAAAGTTCGGGTCAACCTCATGGAGGTGCAGGCCAGCTATAGGACCCACTCAGGAACCCATGAACAAAGTACCTTTCCTGGTCGCAAACAACAAGATGCATCGATCTTCTCCACTCAGTGAAGGCGATGCATCAGTTCCAAAAATGAGTGCCAGAGTTGGGAGGCATCAGGTAATGCTCTGGATTCTGCTACGCAGTCGAGGGGATGCGTCAATCTCACCAAGCTGTCCGATTCATCGTTCTCAAGAGGCAAAGGGCTAATTATAATGCGATGCTCCGATTTTACTCCTGCAACCAGGTTGATGCGCCTGTTCTGCTACTCACAGACATGAGATGTGTTGAAATCCATGTTACAAGTATCTGGGCCATTTCCATTGACCCATGCATCGGAGTAGAGGTAGAGACTATGATTTCCCTGAGTCTCGAGCAACAGGAGGCAAGCCAACAAGTGCTTGGACATAACTTGGAGTGAAGGCAGAGTCCAGCTCACCTTCAGCACAGTCAGGCAGAAGGGCAACAAACAGAAAAGCAGTTCTTCCAACTTAGCAGTCCAGTTGAGTCCTTTATGCAGCACAGCAGTTCTTCTGGCAGACCTTCAGTGACAAGTTCATTAGTGTCCGATTTTAGGAAGTCAGAGACCCAGTACTTATACGCAAAGGTGTCTTTGGAGTGGGGGTGATTTCCAAGCAGCTCTTAAAAGTACACAAGTATCCCTTTCAACCCAGTCCTGTCTGCCAGGCTATCTGTGGGAGGTAATCAGTCCTTTGTGTGGGACAGGACATTGCCTATTCAAGGCAAGTGTCAGCTCCTCCCTTCCATCTTGCGCAGGATCGGCCATCAGAATTAAGCATATGTAGATGGGTACTCAGACACACCAATCCCTCCTATGTTGGGGCTGTCAAGAGGGAATGCACAAATTGTAGTTGCCACCCATCCCAGAATTGTATTGGAGACTTAGGCCCAGATGCATGAAAGGAAAATCTGGTCACAAAGGGGCAGATTCTTAGAATCTGCCCCTTTGCGACCGGTATTTTTGCATTTGGGATGCATCATCCCAAATGCAAAAATCGCAATTTAAGGAATCTCTAAATTGAGATTCCTTAAATTGCGATTGCATTTAAGGAATCCCAAATTGAGATTCCTTAAATGCAATGCAACAAAGTAAAAAAATTAGCAATTTCGCTAATAGGGGGAGCAAATTACTATGAAGTTGAACTTCATGGTAATTTGAAAAAACTTTGAAAAATGCACTTTTGTGCATTTTTCAAAGTTTCATGTTGCGCACACACATGCCCTTAGGGCATGTGTGCGCGCAACATATGCGCACAGATTAATTTCAGGGGTCACCCCTGCACCCTTGAAATTGCATTCTCAATTTGCGATTCGCTAATTGCTAATCGCAAATTGAGAATGTCTTCCCATTCATTCCTATGGGCCTCCAGGCCCATAGGAATGAATGGGGAGGTATTCCTTAATTACGACTCGCAATTTGCGAGTCGCAATTAAGGAATATTAAGAAATCGCAATTTTTTTAGCGATTTCTTCATGCATAGCATTTTGCTATTCCTTATTAGCGAATCCTTATTTTTCGCTAATAAGGAATCGCAAAATGGATGCTTGATGCATCTGGGGGATAGAGCAGTAAGTAGAGAGAAATTTCCACTTTTTTAAAGTGGCATTTCCAAAACTGTAATGTTAAATCCTACTTCACCGGTAAGAAGGATTTATCATTAGTATTCCAAACACATGAAACATGAAAAAGCTACTCCTCTTTGATCTGTAATTACAGCTTAAAAGTGCATTAAGGAATTCCCAATGCTAACCTACGAGAGGAGAAGGCCTCATAGTCGTGAAAAACAAAATAGGCTGTTTGTCACTACCAGGACAGGCAAGACATAAAAGTACATGTCCTGCCTTTTACTTACAAAGCACCTGCTCTTCGGTCTACCTCGGGCCTACCTTAGGGGTGACTTATATGTAATACAATGAGGGTTTAAGGCTTGGCAAGTAGTTTTAAATGCCAAGTCGAAGTGGCAGTAAACTACACACACAGGTGCTACAGCGGAACTCCAAAAATAATTTCTAATCAGCACTTACCATTTCCCTGAAACCTCGGAACACACACTCATTCGTCAGTGGGGCCCATAACACTGCACTTTTACTCTATTCACTTAAACTTGGCCTCAAGGATTTTGGTGAATCAAAATGGAGAAATGCTGTAACATTTGGTGGAGTGTCTAAACCTATTTAATCAGTTATTATTTACACCTGCAGTTTTATACATTTTACCATGGTTTAATTCAAAACATTTCAGTTTATTCAGACGCACCACCGTAGTGGCAATGGATCTGCTAGAAAGAAAATTAGGCGTAGGAAAATCACAAGACCCGCTTTAATATACCATTTTCCCAATTTTATTAAAAGCAAAACTTTAATATGTCTGTCATTTAGGCATTAATAAATTCTTTATTAAGTAAATATTCATCTTTATTTCAAAATGATCATTTTATTTAGAGCTCAGAAAAAGTCGTTTATTTAGAAATCAGTTCAAAGTTTAGCAAAGAACAGATAGTTCCAAATTCGTTCTCTCCTAACATCCCTAACTAACGCCCTCATCTTATCCTTATATCCTGAAAAGCAAACAAGAGGAAAAATTAAAGTTTTCTTTTTTTTTTTTTTTTTTTTTTTATTTGCATCAAATGGGCACATAAAACAAATCGACCAAAAAAAACATTTCGAGTTACAAAAAGTATAAAGCAACTCTCAATAGCTACAGTAAGCAATTATAAGACATAACCTAGGCCATAGCAAATAAATAGGTCATACAAACATAAATTTGAAGGAGACAATTATTAAGACATAAATGAGCCCCAAATTCTATCAATTTTTCGTTTGGCCTGTAGACCCCTTGAATCCGCAATAGCAGTCTCCATATTATATGTTTCCTTAACTAGGCTCCACCATTCCAAAGCTATTGGTGGTTTTTTTTTAATCCAGGCTCTAGCAATAATTAATCTTGCACATTAAAGTTTTCTTACATCCAAGAATCGATCTTCAGTCCAGCTGCACTTTGTGAGAAAATCGAAAGAGCGACCGACTCTAGTAAAACCGGTGGTTTTAATATACTAATTTCCTAACTTAATAAATATAAAAAGTATCTAACATCACCAATTCGGATTCTGATTGGATAATTTGGGGTGGGTGAGCATCTTCTCACCATTACAACATCGAGCTCACGGTGAATCAGCAAAAACATAATAGTCTTTTGTTTTAAACAGTCTCTGGCCTGGTCACTTCCTTCACTCGCAACGTCGAGTAATATTCTAACATTCAGAACACTTGACCGTCCATATTTTGGCAATCATCCTAGCTTCAGGGCAATGTAGCCTTGAACTTCCCATCCGAGTACAGCCAGCTCACTCTTGCTGGCAGGCTTTAGGCACGCATGCGCAGTCCAGCATTTGCTCTCAGTTAGCCAGAGTAACCGGATTTTATAGGCCTCAGAGGCCACTTTTGGAACTATCATAGAAACAAACACAAATTCATGTTAATTTTGGTAATGAAAACCCTTCTGTTTCCCTCCCACCGTACTAATGTTTCCCTATTAGGTATTACCTAGCAGGTAAGCCACATAAATGCATTTTATACTCACATATCCGATGATTTTTAGCACAATAACGTGTACAATAAGCACATTCATATTGCGTTTACTAATCTTTAAGCTGTGCATTAGTTCACAACACGATAACAACATAAATTAGTTAATTATTTTGTTTATGCTTGCAAAATTAGTATTCCCCAATGTTCGTGTACTTTGCATTTGATATTATGGTTGATTAATTTACCACAACACACCATTAGTAAATGTTAACGTTATGGAACATTGACTACACAAGGGGTACACAAAATGTTGTTTTGCCACCTTGTTCCATCACAGGCACTGCTATGGAAGGCCTGCAACAGGTTTCAAAGGCTACTATTGTGGGTTGCACAATAAGTGCTGCAGCACACAAGTAGCATTTACCTTACAGGCCCTGGCTATATGGTATACAACCTTACAAGAGACAAGTAAATTAAATAGGTCAATCAGGTGTACACCAATTACACACATGTTTAGGGAAGAAGCCCATGCACTTTAGCAGTAATTAGCAGTGGTAAAGTGCGAAGAGTCCTAAGGCCAACAAAAAGATTCTGCAAAATATGGAGGCAAAAAGCAAAAAGATTGGGGGAAGACCACTCTAAGGCTGACAGGTCTAACACTACCACAATCTAAACTTTGAAACACTCTTCTTCTTGGCTCCACATTGTATCTCTTAATGTGGAGAGGCGCAGGCCTGATAATACATAGAATACACTGAATATAAAAACGTTTTCTGGGAGTTCAACAATGTTATGGTTTGGAAATCAAAAATGAGAGATTTCTTTTCATTGTAAGGAATATCAAAATACTTTAGTGCGTGCTCATGAACACATGACACTACTTAAATGAATCTGCTGATTGAACCCGGGCAAATGACTCTACAGACGCAGAGCCCAGAAGAGGTGCTTGACTGGACACACTGTAAGAAGTAGTTAGCTTCTGCAGCTGTGACTCCTGATTGAAGCCGATCGTAATGCCAATTTCTGAAGCATTCTACCTGATTAAGCTAATTTTTCTGTGGCTAACGTAATGAAATCTTGAAAGCTGAATTTGCATTTTTGCTAACATGTGCATGTGCGCTCATCTTGCAAGAAGGAGCCTGTGTCTGTAGAAGGCAGGCGAGTGTATCGCCTAACCCACCCCCCTGGGAGACCTTGTGCCAATTACAGCATAATATAATAAATATATTCCAGTACTAAAACGATTATTACAGCCCAAGTGCACTACATGACGAGAACACCTTTAAAACAAACAAAAGTTTAATTTGATTTTTTACTTAAAATACACACGTTTGCCTCTTGCATGTTAGCAGAGGCCACCAATGACAGATTTCATTCTAGAAGCAAATACATAGCTGTAAAATAAACAGACCCGACAGGAATTACTTTATCAAAGCCCGCACAGCAACGGTTGACAGATGGGCAAAGACGACTGAGAATATATTGTAGGTATCAAAGCCATGTTTACATCTCCCGCTGAGCCCGGTATCTGACAGAAGGAGGCGACTGCAGGTATCAGGTCGACTATGGAAGCTGTGTGCAGACGATGGACAGGAAGGGGCTAATTAAAAGAAACAGGAAGAATCACAACGCTTAACATTATTATCCCATAGAGACATACTGCATTTGCTTTATATTCGTTTTCCTTGCAATTTAGTATGTACTAAAATGTTGGAAATTGATGAAAAGATTGCTCGGCAGAATTTTATTAGGTGGGATATGAAAGATACAACAAACAATATGGCAGACACACCACCAGTGGCATCAGTCATGATATCATATGTGACCTCATCACTTTACATGCCATCATCACTTGCGTAATTGTTTTCGCCGTTGACCACATCACATAGGCCAGGATACCTCTGAAGTAGGTTTGTTGTCACCACCTGGTGGCTCTTACTGAGCTTACCTACCTGCCCTAGAGGAGTGTTCATCTTGCCCTCCCACTACGCTTGATACTTGCAACAGAATTATAGCACCCCCTTCAGGTGACTTTCTGAACATACAGCAAGCTATACCCTAGAACTTGCCCTGATCTCAGAGCAAATGAAGACAAGAATTTGCATAGCTAAGAATTCACTACTAAGTGACAGATTGACAAGGCCTGTAGAGTCGTGCAAACTATAATTCCCTAACATTGAGCTTGCACAATGGATGAATTCTGTGGAAAGATGAATTATGGGAAAGAAACACACACCCCAGAACAACTCGGCGGGGCACACAGGGGACTCTGATAGACCAGCCCCCTAGATTTCTATCCCTGGGCTGTGAACAAAGCTCTGTAATAAAACTGCCTTGCAAAAAGGACCAAGGTCTTGATAGGGGAAAAGGGAGGCCTTCTGAGCTTCATTGTGACCCACTGATTCCAACCTTCAGTCCTATAGTTCAGGAATCTCAATTCACCCCATGGTAAAAAAGATGGCCTGACGTTGGTAGATGTATATATAGAACTGTTATAGTTGTACCTCAGCAACACATGAGATTGTTAATAACTAATGTTTCTGTTATTTAGAAAACTGTCCTGAAGAAGGTGATCAATTGTCTACTCACCGAAACGCAGAGTCGACTTTTCTGTTTTCTAGTAAAATTGTGAATTGTTTGTAACATGAAATGTTTTTAATTTTTAATTTCGATTTTATAAATGAATTGGAATACATTTTATATGTATGATTTTGTTTGTGATGTGTTCTCTGTGTTGCACTGACGTACTTTAAATTGCATAATCATTGATTCTGTATGGTAGTTTGCAGTTAATTTCAAGTACCTACATTGTGAGGGAAACATAGCTCCGAAATAGTTTTGCTATTGATTAGGGACTTATTTGTTTTTTTGCTGACGTTGGCAGGTGCCACGATCTATATGGGCTTGCGTGTGGATAGTTGGTGGCTCAAGTCCACATTCACACATAAGATAAGATTCTCACATAAGATAAGATTATCATACATAAGATTCACACATAAGCATGGTTATAGGTTTGACACATTTTGATCACGTCTCATACCCAAGAGAAGCACTGAACTGGATACCAATAAGAAAAAGACTTTTGCTGAAAACTCGGTCTTTTGCACATAGCATAGTATAAATCTTGGTTGCTGTTCTACCAAGGATGGTGGCTCTCTACTCCCCATCCAAGCTTTCTGAGCTAGCATAGCTCTTCTGCTGAATGCTCCTCCGGTCACATGTGATAGTGTAGGTGGGAGATCTATCAGGTCTTAGGACCTGAGCTATGGAACAGCCTACATCTAGCACAGTGAGACGTTGCTCAATATTAAGTTATTACAAATGCAGCAAGATTTATTTATGCTCCCAGTTTTATTAGGTCATTGTTCTGCTTGGGCTTCTATGGGGCGGGCAACCTACCTCTATCTATCTGTTGCCTCTACGCTGATTTTTTTCATCTTTAGCAGCTAGCTTTCCATGAAGAAACAGGTAAAGGCAGTCTCATACACCTGCTTCCATACCCTATGCATGCTTTGCAATATCTTCAGGTGGCTCCAAGTCAACGTCTAAACAAAAAAAAATCCACTATGGTGGTGTCGGTGATCCCTACAGTGGTGGGGAGCAACCAGTGTTGTTTAAATACCCCTCACACACCAACAGGTCCCTTGGTGTCATGCTTCATCATCGGGGTCTTCGCAAACCTCTACGGGATGCGGCGTGCTACGACTCACGACTACGTAGGAGCACTAAAGGTGAACTATGTGTTGGTGTGTGTGAAATAATTAAGTGTGAGTGGTGAGGTGAAAAGTGATGGTTAAAAGATACCTGGCTCGTAGGAGAAAATAACAAAATCTTTTTACTAAGCCCTCGGCTGGAATCATTTTAAAAGTGCAGGTGAGGTTGTTTTTACTGGTTAGGGTATGTCAACCTCAAAAGTGCGTCGACATGTTTCGGAGTCAAAGGACTCCTTCTTCAGGACGAGGATATGCACAGTTATCCTCACCTTACTCACATGAAAATGTAGATGTCAAAGTGTGCTCTACAAAAAAAAAAAGGCGAAATGTACCTATCCGTGTTATAATGAATAAAGTCCGTTGCGCCTGTGAATGAAAAAATTATCATGAAACATAATATCATATTAGAACATTAGTGTTCAGAAAAAACCTATGTTAATACACAGGAGGGTAACGACAAACCAAAAATAAGGTCCAGGAACCCTGTAAAAAAGGTAAAAAAGGGGGGACATGGACATACATATAGACAAGGACACACATTGATTATAGATTGTGGTCGCCATTGGATTCCATAGGGGTAAAAAATGGAATGAGAAACACACATTTTTTCTATAGATATACATTGCTTACTTATGGATAAAGACTAAATAGCCTCATGAGCCAAAAGCGTGGTATTGGGGGTTCTTTTGTTCCTGCTCAATCTAGCAACCTGTGGGATATCAAAAAAGCTAAGTCGACAAAGGAGACAGAATCTCCGCATTTTTGGTATTGCTGAAGGAGCCGAGGGGGCTGATCCAAGAGCATATATCACTCAATTATTTCAAAGAGCCTTTCCCGAACTCTCAGATTGGGACTGGGATTCTCAGATTCCATGGGCTCACCGGTTACCCCTAGTTCAAAGGGACAAGAGTGGTAAATTCCCACGACCAATTTTGATCTACATCGGTAACTTCTTGCTCAGACAAGCTATTTCTTTAAAAGCACGGCCGAACACTCCAGTCACCATTGATTCTACTATTTTCTTTGTGAGGTCAGATCTAAGCAAACTCTCGTTAGAAAGACGTTGGAAACTGAAACAATTCATTGACCCAATTAAAGAACTTGGATTTCAAGTTTACTTACAGGAACCTGCTAAACTGAAAGTGATTAAAAATGGCCGCTCTTATTTATTCTTGGAAGTAATGGAAGTTGAAAAAGCTATTGCCTCTTGGCGATTGGAGAAATGATTAAGTTAATGCTTATTGTTCTGCATATAGGTTTTCTGAATTTCTGCAAATATTTCTACTAGTTTTAATTAGCTTATGGGACTTGGGATAAGGGCGATTGTCTTTTGGGCCTTCTGGCTTGGTTATATTTGAGTAAAAGAGCACGGTGTAGCATGGTTTTACTATATGGTTGTTGATATGATAGTACTGATTACCTGGACCTGGACCCTATCAGCGCTCTAACTGCTCTCCGACTGCCAGGGGAACAGCAGTCAATCAAACGGGGGGACCATCAGGTAACTATTGGGTGGGGGGTGGGCGCTATGTAGCGTGGGGAGGGAAAGAGGGAGAGTTTTTTTGGGGGGGGGGAAAATGCATCAGAAGGCACAAAATATACAAAAATAATATGATTTATACAAATGTTCTGATTGGTAACAACGGTCATATAGATAAGGATTTCTATTATCTACAATGCATCGTATAAAATGGCTAGTTTGGAATGTTTCTGGATTAAATAACAGAACAAAGAGAAACCTAGTGTATGAAGAGTTGAAAATGTATAATCCTCAAATAGTGGTTATAACTGAAACTCATATACCTTATAAAGATAAGCATTTGCTGAAACAATTAGGATATGACATAATAGTCTGTACTAGATTTAATGCTTCAATTCGTGGGGTCGCGATTTTAAAGCAAAAAGGGTTGAAATGCGAAATATTTAAGACACTAACTGACAAAGCTGGTAGATGGGCTATTGCTCAGATAAAACTGGAGGGCCGGAAATACACAATATGTGGGATTTATGCATCAAACCAAGATGAGCCACAAATTTTTGATAATATTAATATAGAATTGCTTGGATGGGAAGGGGAATTTATTGTTTTGGGTGATTTCAACTGTATTATGAATTATGCTTTGGACACAACTAGGAAAAATTCCTTTCAAAGAATGAGGAAGACTAGAGCAGCTATTTTGGACTTAGCTTCTAATCATTTTTTAAAAGATTCTTGGAGATGCTTAAATAATAAACTTGCAGGGTATTCCTACTATTCGGCCCCTCATAAACTTTGCTCACGCATAGACATGATTTGGGTTTCAGATTCCATCCTCAATTGCAATAAATGCTCAATGGCAATTTACCCAAGGGTTACCTCAGATCATAACCCAATTTCTATTACTTTTGAGATCACACCAGAAGACTCCTCGCCACGACTTTTCTCGTTTCCTAGATATTTATTTTCTGACAACGGATTTGTGAGTCAACTTAAGGAACATCTGAAACAATTTATTGATATAAATATCCACTCGAGTCAACCCTTAATAGTATGGGACGCTTGTAAAGCTAGCATACGTGGTTTTACACAGCAATACATATGGCATCAAAATAAAGAGCACCAAATTCTGAATGAGAAAAGGCTTGGTGAAATACGTGATGTTGAACTTCAGCTATCAACAGCTTTGTCTGATGAGGCAACGATGTCAGACATATTTAATCTTAATCTTAAATTAATTGCACTCAAAGTTGCACTCAAAGATCTTCTTAGAACTAAAAATATTAATAAATTAAAAAAATATCAGCTTGATAAGTATGAAAATGCAGATAAAATTGGTAAACTTCTGGCTTATAGAGTTGCCGAAGATCGCGCACAGAATATAGTTACAGAAATCAAAGGAGACGATGATCAACTGGTCAGCGATTCTAAATCTATTCTACTACAATTTGCTTCTTACTATCAAGCTTTATATACTCCGGAATATGTAACCTCGGAAGACAGAGTTAAAAAGTATATAAAACTGAATACAGTTAATGCTCTAAACCCACAACAAACAAAACAACTAGAGGAAGACATCACAGTAAGAGAAATTAGAGAGGCTATTAACTCCTTAGCAACAGGGAAAGCAGTAGGGGAGGATTCTATTCCTCTGGAATTATACAAATGCTGTGCTGAGGAATTAATACCGTTATTACTGGAAGTGATCCGGGCAATTGGTAATGGACAACAAGCACCTAAATCCTGGAATCTAACTCAAATCATCTTTTTCTTAAAAAAGGGTAAAGTACCTTATGAGAGGGGGTCATACCGACCAATCTCACTTATTAATAGCGACGCCAAAATTTTTGCTAAAATCTTGGCCATTAGGCTTGCACCAGTTATGTCTCAACTAGTATCTTCCCAACAACACGGATTCATACCCAAACGAGATACAACAGCACACATTAATATGGCCATTTCAGCTTTTGATGCTGCAAGGATACAGTCCGCCCCACTCGGTATGATCTTACTAGATGCAGAAAAAGCATTTGACCGAGTGGGGTGGGGTTTTCTATGGCCAGCTCTACAGGCATTTGGCATTAATGGTCAATTGTTGAGGTGGATTCAATCACTTTATGACAACCCAATGGGTAAAATATCTTACATGGGGAAATACTCTCCTATGTTCCCAATCAAGAGGGGGACAAGACAGGGGTGTCCTTTATCACCCCTGCTTTTCGCTTTGGGTATGGAACCTTTCTTAATCGCTCTCCAACGTCAGCCTTTAATCAACCCATTTTTTAATGGTTTAAACAAATTGGATATCACGGTATATGCAGATGATGTAGCAGTGTTTTCCGCGGATGTACCTCAGGCTTTGAAAGGTATTTTTATTGAAGCAAATATATATGGATCAGTTTCTGGTTACAAACTTAACGCAATTAAAACTCAAATTGTTGCAAATCATCATCTTCCTACCTCTATTTCAGGTATCTGTAAGGTCTCAACATATCTTGGTGTTAAAATTTCCTCAGATATTGACTCTGTTGTGGCTCTAAACTATGAAGTATTATTAAAAGAGACTATAATACAATTTAAGAAATGGCATAAACTTCCCCTTAATATTATCGGACGTATTAATCTAATTAAAATGAAAATTCTGCCTAAATATCTATATTTATTTCGGGCAATTCCTCTACGCGTTAATAACTCTTTTTTTGTCAGACTAGAAGGGATTATTAGTAGTTTTATATGGGGATATAAAAAGGCCCGACGGGCAATTTCCTCACTTAAGTTTCCTTTTAGTCAAGGAGGCTTGGCTCTTCCAGACTTCAAACTTTATTATTGGTCGGCTTTCCTAACTCGCTTTCGCAGTTTAACAATTCTGGATAAACGTTTGTATTTTCACAAATTTTTGTTAGGACAAGATGCCACTATGTTTATTTACAGATTAAATGACCCTAATTATTTCAAAAGGGTGAAGTTTAAGACTATACGAGACACTGTGAATATTTGCCGCTCCATCATGTTGAAATGTAATGTTTCTTTCTTTCATTATAAAACACCTCTTTGGGGTAATCCAGGATTCCCGTCAATCTTTCATGAATCAATATGTAGACTATACTCAGAATCTGGTATTAGAGCACTGGGAGACCTGTATGATCATCAAGGGTTTATGACATTTGAAAAATTGAGGCAATGTTATAATTTATCTGAACTGGCCGGGTTTAAATATTTGCAAATTAAGGATTATTTACGAGGCCGTGTCCAACAGCCCACCACCAATGCGACCAATGTACCCACAATGGGGACAACACCCTACTACCTTACCACAAAACCAGCAGCCTTTTTTATCGTGGGGCCCAGGACCCCGCAGAGGCAGGAACAGGAAGGGGAACAATGTCACCTGGCAGCCGGTGGACGAAGCAGACCGCAGGGTCCACACCAGGAGCATGACAGCGAATCAAGCGTCAACAAGCAAGAGAGGAACCTAGTCATCAACATATCTCCCTGGCCTTTAACAGACCTACAGAACCAAGTACTCAATAAAGGCTTAGGATATGTCCCCACTAACAAACCGGACTCTTTTCGCTTACACAAAGAGATCCAAGACTTTGTAAGAACTATCAAGTTAAAAGCATTTTTCCAGAATCAAGAGCCTACCCAGGATCCTTCAGACACGGGTTTAAGGCCAAAGCCGTCATTCACGCCAATGGACAACCAACTTCCCGTTGAAGTCCTGGCTTTTGAGAAGGCCATTATGCTTGAACTCAGTAAAATGAACCCCAACCAGAGAGTATTCCAGAAAATGAGCAGACAGGAAAACGAGGCGATAAGAGAACTCTCGCAGAACAAACAACTCATTATAAAACCAGCAGACAAAGGCGGTGCAGTGGTAATTCAAATGACGACTGCATACGACCAAGAATGTAGGAGACTCCTTTCTGATAGGAGAAACTACCAGATCCTCGCAGAGGACCCCACGGAATCCTTACGTATACAAATAGGGGCTATGATTGAAGAAGCCCTTGCCCACAACTGGCTCTCAAAGAAGGAGTCTGAATTTCTGATACAGAGAAACCCTCGTAGACCCTATTTTTATACAATACCAAAGGTTCATAAAAGCCTACAAAGTCCACCTGGATGTCCCATTGTGTCCGGTATTTCATCTATCCTAGAACCATTATCCAAATTCGCCAATGCCTTCCTAAGGCCTCTGGTTCAGGCAACCGATACGTACCTGAGGGACACGAAAGCGGTCCTCCAGCTACTACAAAACCAACCGTTTAACTCAGACTCACAATTACTGCTGAGCCTCGATGTGGAGAGCCTCTACACCAGCCTCCCACATGATAAAACCCTCCTAATCATTGAGGAGGTGCTTTATTCCAACCCATGGAACTATCATACTCCACGAGGAGTAGTAATGGAATGCATTTCCATAGCACTCACCAAGAACTTTTTTGAGTATGAAGGCACTTTGTATCTGCAACGTCACGGAACTAGCATGGGAAGCACATTCGCGCCGAGCCTGGCGAGTCTGTACGTACACCATCTGGAAGCTACCAAGATCCTCCATCCCAGCAATCCATTTAGGAGTAAAATCCATACCTGGCGGCGTTACATTGATGACGTCTTGGTTATCTGGGAAGGGGATGGTCAATCTATCACAGATTTCATGCATTGGCTTAACACACAGAATGCCTTTCTGAAGTTCACTCACCAAATGTCTAATGAGTCAATGGTGTTTCTGGATTTGAACATTTATCACGAGGCAGGGTTTCTGAAAACAGAGACACATTTCAAACCCACAGCGAGGAACTGTCTCCTTAGGTACGACAGTTTCCATCCACGTCACCTAAGAGAAAATCTACCATACGGGCAGTTCCTACGTCTACGCCGCAATTGTAGCGACGTGGCGAAATGCAAATCCCAAGCCCAAGACCTGAGTGAAAAACTGAAACAGAGACGATATCCAGATAGAGTCATCAAAAATGCAATGAAAAGGGCTCGTAATAACAACCGGGAAGCTCTGTTGGAAGACAATACTCCGAAAGAAAACACAGAAAATAGAACAGTCTGTGTTACAACATACAGCTCAATCTCCGACCAGGTCTCTAAGTTGGTCAACAAACACTGGCGTATTCTGACGAGTGGCACTCTGGATCTAGAGAAACCTCTATTTGCCCAGAGGAGAGGAAGAAATCTTAAAGACATCCTGGTACACACTAGACCCCGAACCACTGTGATTCAACAAACTAGGCTACGAGGGCTACATGGACACCACCCATGTGGTAACTGTAATAGTTGCCATCTGACTGAGAAAAGTTTGACCCTCACTTTTCAAAATGGCACCAAGTGGGAACAACGAGCGTTCACTAACTGTAAAAGCAGGAATGTGGTCTACCTCATCACTTGCCCATGCGGCAAGGAATACGTGGGAATGACTACACGAGCTGTGAAAACAAGAATAAACGAGCATAAAAGCAACGTAAGATGTAAGAAATCGACTACCAAAATGGCAGCACATTTCTTGGAGGCACAACATTGTGTAAATGAATTACACTGGACTGTGATTGAGCAACTGCCATCTGATGTGTTACTTTTTGAGAAGGAACAGAGGTGGGTGTTCCGTCTGGGCACGGACACCACCGGATTAAATGACTCCATTCCATGGAGCCAACTGCGATGATCAACTGTATCTGCTGAGAATACACACTCCCTGATAGCAGAATAATGGCTCCACCCTTAGATTATTGGAAATGACCTTGAATACCTCCTAAGAAACCCAATTTTTTTATTTGTCAAAATAACCATCATCCCCCTGAGATTTGGTCTCAGAGATCTCACTTAATTGGGCTTTACTTACATATGTACCTAATAAGAAACCCCATTTTTATTTGTCAAAATAACCATCATCCCCCTGAGTTTTTATCTCAGAGATCTCACTTAATTGGGCTTTGTTTACTTATGTATCTAATACATTTTCCCTGGTCTTGAGATTGACCCAGTTAAAACTAACTTCACCCGTTTTGAAACAGCCCAGGGTTCCCTCAAAACAGCCTGGGACTTCTTTTCCGCGCATACGCTAGTAGCTAGCATACACGTTGCTCTCATGAGCGCTAGCGCTGGGCTCAGACACTACCCTTTCGCGCATGCGTGTTTCAATCATGCCACCCCTTCGCGCATGCGCATTTCGATAGGACGCACCCTGCATACGTACGCAGGACCGGATTCGAACCTAAGGACTATGTCCTTCTTTGGGCTGATTCCGTTTTCAATTAGGTATCAATTTAAACAATTACGGGCACTATATAAGGGATTTGGTTAGAACGACTCGACATACCGTCGGAGCCGCGTTGAGGGGAAGACAGCCTACCTGGCCTTGCAGTAACCGTGAGTTTGGTGGTGCGGAGTAGAAACATCTATATCTCTGTTAAGAATTAGCATCTGAGATCCTAAAACTTAGCTTTTTTGATATCCCACAGGTTGCTAGATTGAACAGGAACAAAAGAACCCCCAATACCACGCTTTTGGCTCATGAGGCTATTTAGTCTTTATCCATAAGTAAGCAATGTATATCTATAGAAAAAATGTGTGTTTCTCATTCCATTTTTTACCCTATGGAATCCAATGGCGACCACAATCTATAATCAATGTGTGTCCTTGTCTATATGTATGTCCATGTCCCCCCTTTTTTACCTTTTTTACAGGGTTCCTGGACCTTATTTTTGGTTCGTCGTTACCCTCCTGTGTATTAACATAGGTTTTTTCTGAACACTAATGTTCGAATATGATATTATGTTTCATGATAATTTTTTCATTCACAGGCGCAACAGACTTTATTCATTATAACATGGATAGGTACATTTCACCTTTTTATTTTTATTTTTTGTAGAGCACACTTTGACATATACATTTTCATGTGAGTAAGGTGAGGATAACTGTGCATATCCTCGTCCTGAAGAAGGAGTCCTTTGACTCCGAAACATGTCGACCCACTTTTGAGGTTGACATACCCTAACCAGTAAAAACAACCTCACCTGCACTTTTTTAATGATACCAGCCGAGGGCTTAATGAAAAGATTTTGTTATTTTCTCCTACGAGCCAGGTATCTTTTAACCATCACTTTTCACCTCACCACTCACACTTAATTATTTCACACACACCAACACATAGTTCACCTTTAGAGCTCCTACGTAGTCGTGAGTCGTAGCACGCCGCATCCCGTAGAGGTTTGCGAAGACCCCGATGATGAAGCATGACACCAAGGGGCCTGTTGGTGTGTGAGGGATATTTAAACAACACTGGTTGCTCCCCACCACTGTAGGGATCACCGACACCACCATAGTGGATTCCTTTTTGTTTAGACGTATTGCTAGGGGAGACAGAATCCACTTCTTCCTCTCCCTCCCCCCTCCTGTTATTTTCTGGCTCTAAGTCAACACCACAAAGCCCGTCACGCAAGCTCTCATCACCAGCAGACTGGACTACGGGAAGTCACTTTATGTAGGAATTACCACATGCCTCCTGAAGAGACTACAGACAATACAAAACTCTGCGGCCAGACTCATCCTCTACCTCGCCAGATGAACCCACATCACACCCTGCCTCAAGAAGCTACACTGCATTCCGATCCAGAAGAATGCCATTTCAAGATGTTGACCGATGCATACAAAGCCCTGCACTATGAAGGACTAGCTTACATCAACAAACGCTTGACCTTCCATCAACCAACCAGACATCTACGATCCGCCTCCCTTTTCCTCGTAGACTCCATTCGGTTTCCGCCGAAGCACCAGCGGAGTACACTCCTTCTCCCACTTGGCAGCCAATGCTTGGAATGACCTTCACCTTCACCTCAGGACCACCCCATTACTCCGGCAATTCAGAGAAAGGGCGCTAGACCTGGCTGCTCAAAAGAACAGATCACCTCGAAACTAGCAACAACTCCAGAGCATTGAGACCCTCACAGGTGACCTGCTGCGCTTTACAGGTGACCTGCTGTGCTTTACAATTCTTTGATTGATTGAGAGTCCTCCACATAGATGACTGGGTGCTGTCGATAAGTTCCCTGCTCCAGACAATAAAATAATTATATTTTGCCACTCTCCAAGAGCAGGAGTGGCTCATCATCCAGATGAAATCAAATCGGAATCCATCCCACAGTCAAGCTGAGCAGCTAAGTCACATATGTCTGCAGTGGACTTTTGTCTTCTTTTTCATATTTTAGTCTCAAACACCTTCCATCAGGGATACCAACTATAGGGGGCAAAAGGATCTCTACCAGCTCAATAAATCCGAACCAATCTGCTGAAGATCAGAGGGAGTTGACATCAAGGATCGTGAGCCAACTGTGGTGATCTTCAGAAGGAAAGCAGCACCACTACAAATACCCAGGTGGTCAGTGGCGCCACTGGCCTCAGCAGAGTACCAGCTATAAAGGGGTGAGATCAAATGGGGGTTGTTTATGTACAGGAGGAGGTCAGGAGGTTGAAAGTTGGTGATTATCAGTTAGGCTTTATTGGTGTTGACATTTCCAACCTGCTCCATGAAGGTCAATTGGCACATATTTTCTCTGGCTTTGTTCTATTTTTGGGGTATCTCTCCAGTGTCCTTCACCCAGCGGGGACCTGTGAATGAGCGTCATTTGCTTTTGTTTATGTGGTGGCTGGGATGAAGATGATGCTGCACAGAAGGGAGTCAGAACAAAACGGCTTGAGAAACAAGTTTACCTTTAGAGATGATACACAGGCATGTAAACTACTGCAGGGATTGAACCCAAAAGCATCACCGGAGCAACTTTAAACCAGGAGGAGACTGGCCCAAAAGTCCTTAATGCAGCTGGTGTTCATGCATTAGTTAGACTGTGTTCTTGGCCAGTCAGCCTCAGCAGGCAACAATAGTCAAACACCCCATGTAAAGCAAAGTAATAGGTTTTTCTAATTTTACTGTAAAATGCCTGGCCAATAATTGAAATTAATTGTCCAGCACTCTGGTATGTGTTGGGAATGTGCTATTTCCACACTTTATTGTAATCATAATGTAATAGCACAGATACAGATTGTGGCTGACAGGGAAGTGGAAGATCGGTTGGCTATTATTGGCTAACTATACCTATTTAAGAATAAAAATGGAATAAAATCATACTCATGTGTGAATAAAAACTGTAATTAGGACCTATTTTGGCAATATGTATTTGAAGCTCATTTCCTTGATTGAGTCTGTTTAGAAGTTTCACAAAATAGCAGAGGGGAGGAGTTGTCAGTTCAAGCAGAACTGAGATTGCAAAGCAGGACTGTCTGCTCCGAGATCTGTCTGTAGCTCTCTATACAACAGGTTCAGTAGGCTCTGAGACGTGGCCTTGTCTGTACAGCTTAATCGCAGCTATTAACTCATTCAGTGCCAGATGTACGACCCTTACATTTTGCGAGTCGCAAATTGCCATGCAAAACGCAATTTACAACAGTATCTCAGACACTGATAGCGATTCCTAATGGGGTTGCGAATTGTTTGCCTCATTAATTTTCATGAGGCAGGTGCTATTTGCGACCCCAGTAGGTATGGCTAGCACTCCCCAGGATAGTACATACCATTTTGACCAGGCGGGCAACTAGGCACTATGCTGGGGAGTGCTAGCCATACCTACTGGGGTCGCAAATAGCACCTGCCTCATGAAAAGACCTGTCAAGTATTCGGGTGCGGCTGCAATTACATGCTCACCAGCCCGCGAAGCTGTGTCAGCCCGGGCTGACAGGCACGACGGGGGGGGGGGGGGGCTGAAGCCCCGTGAGCCCAATGGGTGTTGCGCGCCTCATTTGGACTCACTATTAGGAAGGGACACCCTTGGCACGCCCCTTCCTAATAGTGAGTCGCAAACCATATTTTGCGAGTAGGTAATTGGTTACAGACTCGCAAAATAGGGTTTGTACATGGGCCAGACCAATTTTGCAGTCGCAAGTGTGCGATTTCCCGTTTCCGGCAAAAGGACTGACATTCACTCCCTTTGTCTTTCAGCAGGAGGGATAAGTCGCAAATCCCACAGAGACAGCACACCAGCGATGCCTACACAGCTTCCTTTAGTTTTAAAAGTATTACATATTTTTGGATTCTGTATTTGCATTCCAATAGGAACCACTTTTTGACTTTGCTCGGTTGTATCTGGTACATTACAACACTCAAGCTAGAAATACAACTGTACTTTAAAATTCTTAGCTGCATAGAAAAACCTAGCTGTTGTTGCATTTCTAAGCTTCTTTTGTTTTCAATGTTGTGCGGTTCTGATTGGAAACGCAAATAAGGGCGTCGGTATTTGGGGTCAGCTGCCAGACACCCACGCATGAACCGTGCACGCAAGGAAGGTAAACCCTATTAGCGTTAATGATAAACCTATGGAAAACACCCTCCGCCATTATCTGTGGTTGAAAGGTAAGCCTTCACACGCAGTAGCTTATCACCGGCTCCTTCATTTATGGCGGGGCCCGCGCGAGAGACAGGGCGAGGCCTCTTCATTTCCTGTTTTTATGTGACATTCCTGGCCTGAACCAGCCGTAACACTGTCCCACCCGTCTAGTGAACCTGTCCTCTCAGACTGTCGGGGTGCCTTGTCCTTGGGCTTGACACCAGACACACCTTGCAGTGCCAAGGGCCGGGCAGGCCACACTCGAGAGAGCCGAGCAGTCGATCCCTTCCAAGCAGGCGCGGCGAATCGAGCAGGTATTCAGCCGCCTGCTTAGCATGGAAATAGGCCGTCTGCCCAGGAGGATGAGGTAATGTCTAGGTTGAATGCCAATCTCTCCGACTGGCAGGATACGCTGGGTAAATATTTCTTCCGTACAGCGCCGCATTAATCTGACGCTGCTGTCATTTTATTATTGTCGCTATCAGTTTGCCTTTGTTGAGTGGTGTGTCCTCACAGCTTAATGGGAGGGACATATGTTCTCCAAAACCTGTCTACATTACACTGCTGCTGCTGCCTTAGCAGAAATGCAGCCGCAGGTGGGTGCCTAAGCTTGCCAGGGCCCCGACGGGTGTGTTTGTTAGTAGGGCGAGGGGCACAGAAGGTAGTGTGTGTTGCGGCTGGTAAAAGTAGATAGTTTATTTGAAATGGTTAGTCAGAGTGGGTTCACAGTTTTTTTAAATACAGTCAGCACACCAATATTCCTGCGCGTCGTGTATATGCTAGGACGCAGCATCGTACCAATTCACCCCACACCACATGACACAGCACAGCAACACCGTGACACATCACCACAGCAACCAAACAACAGATTAACACAACATCATAGCACTATAAAAAAACAGTGTCCCTATGAGGAACAGAGCAGCAACAAAAATCATCTCCGCAAGTCCACAGCACTATAAACAGGGGTGTATGTAGCTTGATCAGTAGGATTAGGGGGTTGTGAGCTTCACGTTTTGCAACAACCATGCTGACATATACTGTTAAAATACATTATAAAAGAAACAGCGCAGAAGGGTTGTTTAAGGGGCGGGGTAAAGGGAGCAGAGTGCATGCTGTAAAGTGTACTTAAAACAGAATATTTTGTAGAATAACCAACATTTTTAAAGACATTTGAAACACAGAAAAGAGACAGCAAGTGTGTGTGTTTGTCTCTGTGTGTATGTAAACATTCCAAGCGAAATCCGACAGATTCCTCATCATACCCGACTGAGAAACATCTGTACCCAACTATTGACTAGAGATACATTCATTTGGGGGGTCTAACACTCAAAACACCCCACCTGAAGCTACGCCCCTGCCCATGAAACAACAATGCAACTAAAGAAAATGTCAGAGTACCCTGTTTATTTACATTTTTTATGTTTCGGTTCCTTATAATTACAATTTATTGTCCAAAATGAAGGTCAAATCAGAAAGATAGGGCTGTAACATAAATGTGGGCCTCATTTGAGGTCCAAATCTTGAATAAAATTAATCGAATTGTAATATACACAGTCATAAGGCGATCATCAATACCTGGTTGCTTATGGGTCTATTTTGCTTATGGTCCTTTCTTCGCTTTGATGACACCTCAGTTTACCTGTATCAACAAACGGTTCCCTGACATTAACAATCAATGAAACCCCCATCTTACCATCTCTTTGGATGACATCTGATATTCAGGTTAACCCTGTCTATGCATTCCTTCCCACTCCTTCTGTCCATTTCGGTATCCCTTGACGTCCTGCCATGCATCCACCCACTGAGATGTGCTTAAAACAAGTCAAGAATACAGAACATCATGACAAATGTAAGCATATAAAAACGATACAAGAAAGGAGGTTGTGAAATCTGCAAGATGTATTTATTTATTTGAAAAGTTTTATATAGTGCTGGCTACACCCGGAGGTATCAGAGCGCTTTACATGAGGATCCGCAGGTTACAGGTTACGAAAGTTACATCAGTTACAGTTACAGTTGCAGTTACAAGTATAGGCTAAGGAGAAAAACATGAGATTACACGATAAAAACAGGTATTATCGAGTAGCCTAAACCAAGACTCAGGTTATATGGGGAAAGGAGGGAGGGTGGGGGGAAGGAGAAACAGGGGAGAGGAATGCACATAGTGTCAGGCAGACCAGAGGGGGGAAAGTACTTCAAAGGGGTTAAAGCATTGAAAGCAGTCTAAGAGGCAGACAGATAAAACCCTGAGAAACAATGTCCAATATCCGGCGGGGTAGGTGACAGCCGAGGGGGTGAACCATAGCCAGACTCCTCTATAGCTGCGTGGGACAGCTCCACCGGGCAACGGCCACGGTTCTCGGGCTCCGCGATAAGACTAAACAGTTTCTGAGCAAAGCATTCAAAACAGTGAAAGAGAAAGACAGATGAAGCCGTGTAGAACCGTGAGAACAAATGTCCGATGTCCGACTGGGTAGGTGACGGTCAAGGGGGTGAACCAGACTCCTCTATAGCTAAATAGGACAGCTCCACCGAGCAACGACCAAGGGTTGTCGGGTTCTGCGGTAGGTACAAGTAGTTTTTGTTGCCGCCCATGAGGTAGCGTCATAGATCCATAGAAGGCAACCATCAAAGTGTTACTAGGAGACTCTGTCCTCCTCATCCTCCAGCTCGCCCCATGGGAGGAGAGGCGGAAGAGCGGCTCTGATCACTTTCGGAGAGGTCCCTGTAGCCCCGGAGAAACAAATGCTGGATCCCTCGCCCACACGGGGAGAAAGAGTGCTTGTGTGGAAGGCCCACACGTGGTGGCCATTTTACAGTCAGGCACTCCTCACTTGATTATGTTGTCTAGAAAGGGGCGCATTGTCCACTGACCTCCCGTATCATTCTGCGGAGGATCCCTTGCTAGAAGATTAGATAGAGAGGAAAGGACTTCACATTGTAGTCTCATGCTGCACAGAGAAGTAAATTCTTAATGATGGCTCCACGAAGCTATTGCACTTGAAGTTGTAGGCCTACTATACGCTTTCAAATAGCCTGCGTAATGAGTGCAAAACCACTTTTGTACGTCATTAATTCCAGTTTTGCATTCTTAAAAGTGTTTACAAGCGCAGAGCTCTACATGTGAGTAAATCTTTTAGAGGGGTGTGGGAATTGCAGAGCGGATATGCCCTCGAAGTTTGTGAAAAAGTACATTGTTTGACTCTTTTCCGTCCTGGAAATGTTCAGCCATTTACGTTTTTGAAAAAAAGTAGTATATACTTTACCAGAGGGGAAATGGAATACCCACCAAAATTGGTGGGAGTGTAGGGGTAGGAAAAGTTAAAAAAGAAAGTTACAAGTTCGTTTTGAAAATTATTTTCTTTTCTTTCCTCATACAAAAATATATTTTTTTGTATATTTTTGGCATTGAAAATGCAATTAATAAAACTTCCCCGGGTTTATATGTGGAAAGCTGCACCTGGCTCTGGTTTCTGGGTGAAACCTGGAGTGGTTTGTGAAATCACTTTCTTCACTGCACTTAAAAGAGGTAGCAGGCCAGTGGTGTACATTTGTTATGTTATGTTACGTGGGTAGTTGTATAGCGCATGTACACTGACAGGTTTCTTGGCGCTATACATTTATGACTGTCTTTGAGAATGAGGCCATAAATCTTTATAAAATTGGCTAAGGGTATATGGTGTGAGAACTTGAAGGACTGGGAAAAGCAACAATTTTCTTGGATCTGCAACAGTAAAACATTATCCAAGTGATCAGTACGCTCAGTGGAAATATGCATGCAAAAAAGAGGCTCATGGATTTATTAGGAGAGAGAAAGTTTAAGATGCAATTCTGGAATGGTCTCACAAGACGTCACATCACCATAGTATTGTGCAAACAGAGTAACTGATTTATTAGGCGAGAGAGAGTTTAAGATGCAATTCTGGAATGCTCTCACAATACGTCACATCACCATAGTATGGTGCAAACAGATTAACTGCCACTTAAAAACTTTTCAGACACGTTTTGGAGTTTGTTTGTTAAAAAAGTGCTTGGTGGGACCAAAATGGGCAAAAGGCGGAGTTAGCTGCTTAGGGAATTAGTTACAGTTTCGCAGATGGGCTAGTCCATCACAAACGTGGCAGATATCCAGTCTGCCGTATTACAAGTGCATTATATCCTAATGAACTTGTAAAACTGAGGAGGGGATATCCTTGATGTTATGATGGAGTATCCCACCCACCAGACTCTAAATAATGCCCTAAGGGCCTGATTACGAGTGGGTTGGTTAATTACGGCCCATGCGTAAAGCCCTGTTGACGCACGGTCAGAGTTACGCATGAGATTTTCTTCGAAACATCCGGTAATTATCAGATGCGTTAAATAACTCAACCTTTGTTAAATTTCAGCAGGTTCAAACTGCTGAAATGTAACAGGAGACATTGTACAGTATTTACCATAGCATGCGGATTTGGGTGATTTAACACCAAAATCCACATATTATTCCCCCAGAAACTCGTGATAGGTGTTATTGATCGTACAAGATAAATAACGTACTCTGTGACATTTTTATTTATCATGTGTGATAAATAACACCAATATTCTTAATCAGTTCCTAAGTCTTTTGATGCTGTTTGACATAGGTGATGAGTGTTCCAGCACTATTCAGAACTTTAGGGTACCTGACTATTTGATTTAGCTATTTATTGGATAGCGGAGAAGTAGTCAAGAAAGACATTCATGTTCGACAATTTAGACTGAATCAAGAGCTGTTCTTTAAGAATTGTGAACTTGTATTTTTGCACTCCTTGTTATTCCACATGAGGAAGGGAAAGAGCCTTCATCCCATGCATGCTTTATTTTTTATTAGTGTATTGCATTAATGTATTGAAATAGGTTGGGAAAGTGATTGCCAAGTGAACTTTATAATCCTAATGTGGGTTTATTATATTCCAGATTATGAACTTGTTACTTTGAGCATAATTTGAAACACAGAACACATTCTAACAATACAGGAGGTAGTTGCTTGTAGTGAGAAAAATATAATAGCTCTGAATACTTTTGACATTTCAAAGATAATAATTGCCCTTTAGCACTATGAAGCCTCAGAGTTTCATCAAGCTTTATGGAGTTGTAAACTCATAGATGTATTGAAGGTATATCATATTCAGGGCACCTGGAATTAAGCCATAGGAGAGGACTAGGGTTGACTAAATAATGCACTGAGAAAAGGCAAATCCTGCATCATAATGCAGAATTCTGCATCATTTTGTGATTGTATTACTTCATTACTTTGTCATTATGGTTTGGCTCAACAGCGCAGCTGTCGCCAGAAAATTATGTGAGTATCACTAGAGGGGCTTTGGGTCCAACCACATGTTGGTAGCCAGGAGTACAGGATTTGATTGGACAGGAATTATGTACTTTCTCCTACTAATTGGCATCACAACAGCTCCATTGTCAACAGTAAATATAACTGAATAGACTCTGATTTTTGTTTCTCAGGCAGTCGTGATATCTATATATCCCAAGCTCTCCAAATGTTGTCATTTTTGTGTGACATTCCCTTGCTTCATATATCAGTTTCTCAAGTATGCAAGTTTTTTCCATAGTGACTGTGAGAAGTTGGCCTGATATTCAGTGCTCACTATTCTAGTGATCACTATGTATCAGTCCAAATGACCCTTATTGATGATTGGTTGTAAGTCAACCTGATAGACCAGCTATCCTAGTAGCATGGACAAGAGCAGTCTTTAGGCTAAACTCTAGAGGGCGTGTTAAGCCAGCTGTTTTACCATCACATTTACCCCTTGAACACCAAGTGAAAGGACACCACACAAGTTGTTATGAAAAATAAAGTATATTTATTTATAACAGTACTACCCTGAACTCTTTATGAGTCAGGGAGCTAAGCACAATACAAAACTCTTAAAGAAATACTTAAAGTCGCACAATTTACACAAATGCCCGAGGGGCACGAAAAACCATATACTACAAAAGTGGAATGCGAATTACTAGCAGGTAAGTAACTACTCTCAGAGGCTTTGGGATCGCTAGGACTAGGCTACTGAACCTTTAGATTACGAGCAGGAGGCCTAGGGAGATCGGGTGCAGAGTGTGCACTGTCACGCGGGATGCGGAACAAAGTCTATGGAGGCTAGTAAATGCAAAGTTAGTGTTATCGGACGAATCCGACTAGGTAGAGCTGAAACGAAAAAGGATCTGGACACTTAGATAGTTAAGCTATGCTGGAGCACCGAAATGCTTAGGTTACCTAGCCCAGGGGCTGCGGCTGCATAGGTCTGAAAAGGCCTCGGGAATCCTCGTTGCAGTCTATGGAGCCTGAAAGAAGAAGTTGCTGGCAGGCGACCAGTGATGAAGTTCGATGTGATCCAAGCCTGGATCGATGGAGATGAAGACCTGTAAGCAGAGGGGACCAAGTTCTGAATCACTAGCCAGTGATTAGGTGGGCACCAGGATGGCACCGGGCGAAGTCACCTCGACCAGGTGAGTGGGCGACGCTGGGCTCTGCTGTCTCTCGGACCAGGAGGCGTTGTCGGCGACCAGGATGGAGGTGCGAGCTGTCCCACGGTGGTATCTGCTGTCGACGTCGCTGGACCCAGGATTGGGGCAACAAGTCTTGGCAAATGCAAGCCCACGCGGTGGACTCAAAATGGCGTCTGGAGTGGACCAGGAGGGTCCGGGGTGCTCCTCTCTTGGAGGGGAGCAAGGGCCAGTCTGGAGCAACCAGACCAGCGGTGTTGTCGTCGTGGTTCGTCGTCAGAAGGGCCACTAGCCAACGGGCAAGTGACCTGGACAACGCGGTGAGCAGCAAAGAGCAGAAGGGCCCCACGCAGATCTCGTGGATGCTGGAGGGCTGGACTTCGGTGCTGGAGCTGCTCAGGGTTGGGGCTTCTCAAACCCCAAAGCACTCACTCAAGGATCCCTCGGGGGTCGTGCTGGGCAAGGGTCGTGCAGTCTTGAAGATGGCCGGTCCCTCGAGGTCTCGTCACACCCACGAATCTCAGCTGGGCTGATGATGCAGGTAGAGGTCAGAGGTGCCAGGGAAGCCGGTTCTCGTCGAGCTGGGCAGTCTTGATCCGGAGGAGAGACTTACAGCAAACCACGATGCTTGGTTGGTGCCTGCTGCTGCAGGGTGACTACTCCTTAGTCACAAGGGAGAAATCTTAGGAAGAAGTCTTGAGTTCCTTTCGTAGAAAGTAGTTTCAGGATTCAAAGATGATCAAATTTGGAAGGGGGCCTGCTCCTACCTTTATCCTGAGAAAAGGGGCTGGCACGCGACTAAGTCCTGCCCTATGGGTGGGACTAGGAGGGGGGTGGTTACACCCCTCTCCTTTGCCCGGTCTCTCCCCAGCTCAGGGGCTGGTGTGCCCCAGGAACTGGTTTGAGCCGGCATATGCACAGTGAGCACCGGGGTGCCACTTGCAGTCACCTTCCTCTATAGCCCTGCCTACCTGGGATACACAAAACCCTGTCGGGGATGGTGCTGGTACCGCCCCTGACAGGAAACCCTTTGTCCAAGCACTCTTCGCTGGAAGGACTCCCAGCAGCAGGAGGTCAGACTTGTGTCTCGGTAGCAGCATCCATTTTGTGGAGCTGAGGCTATGTCCAACTTTAACCGGGGTTACAGGCTACCAACATGTCTTCTCCCTCTAGAGGGGTGGAATGCTACCCCCGTCGCCAGAACTGGTGAGGGGGTAGTATTCCAAAGCGTATGACACCTTACACGACATGTTTAGATAATGTCAGACCAAAGTTACCATAACCGCGAGGATTATAAGGCACTTAAGAGTATATGGTCTGACGCTATCATGGAAACGGCTAAGGGATAGATCCCGAAAGCCGCAGACAGGCTCAGCTCATGCCAGAGCACCATCTCACACGATTCCAAGCACTCTGCCTTCAGGATTGTTAAGGCCTGCCATAGGAGTGACTGATAGGAGGGAGATCTGTGTGCCCATTCTAGGTTTCAGATATAGGTATACTATATCTAAAGCAAGGGGTGATTACACCACCTTGCTCCCAGCTGTCAAGCAGCCAGTTGTGTCAGTTTTGGATGGCCAGCCAGGGGTGGCATAATACATGCTTCAGCCCCTGGTAGGCCCTGGGTACACCTATGCCCTGGATACCTAAGGTATACTGTACAGGGACTGGTAAGGTGACTCAGTATCCAATTGGATATGTACCTAGGGTACATGGAATCCATTTTAACAGAGAGAGCAGTGGGCCTGGGGTCCTGAATAGCAGGGCCTCAGGTCAACTAAGTCAGAAAACCAGCAAAACACCAGGCAAAAAGTTGGGGGCACCCATAGTCAGGGATCTACCTTCCTACATAACCCCCCCAAACGAAAGGAGATAAGGCTATCCTTGACAGGTAAGCCTATATTGCCTAAGTGGCCATAAAAGGAAGTACCAGCACTGGCATGGTTACCCCCTATCTCATGGTCCACTAAGCATTCCCTCACCCTAAGGGTGTCTGAGGGTCTCCACCATAGGGAATCTCTACCTGTGGTGTGTTTTGGCAAAGTAAAAGGCTGGTGCTGAGATGGAGTACTGAAGTGAGGCTCCACTAATTTTGGGCTCAGCTTCCTCCAATCATTATCCACCATAGAGGCCTTTCTTTCCACGACTGAGTTGTGTTGAGCTCTCAAGGTCAACCTCTGGCTACCTAAAGCTGGAGGTTGGGTCCCTCTGTTTGGCTTACTGGAGGGACAGGTCAGGTTTGGGGCCCTTAGGTCCCAGGTTTGGCTGTGCCCAACAGTGTCCATCTGGGGGAGGTCCCTAGCTAGTTTTAAGGGGGATCCCTCAGGAGTTTGTTTTATTTTCACTTGGCTAGGACTACTAGCTTCAGTGCCCTTAATCTGCTGATTCGGGAATTCTTTTGGACAGGGGGCCCTTTGGGGTCCAACACTGGCCTCCCTGACCTCTAAAGCCCTGGGCTGACTGAGGCTGGGTAAAGAGGGGCAGGTTACCTGCTCCAGACTGGGTCCCACCTTGGAAGGGTCCACTGACATCAGAGGCTCTGCCAGGCTAGGCCTGACTACCTCTGGGGCAGTTTCTTCACAAGGGGTCAGATCAGTTCCCTGAGGAGGCTGATCCTTTCCTAAAGTCTGGTGGGAGGGAGATTTCTCTTCCTTCTCAATGCTCTCTGTCTGAGTGGAGTGATCCATAGTTTCAGGCTTCACAACACTATTATCTGTCTGAGTTTGAGCTGTGGCCATCACAACTCTCCCAACCTTTTCAGGAGGGGACTCAGTTTGGGTATGGGCTGTTACCATCACAGCCTTGCCAACCTGTTCTGGGAAGGAAGTTGTCTGAGATTGGGCTGTGACTGGCACAGCCCTCCTGACCTGTTCAGGGAGGACATCTTGGACTGGGGCTGTGGCTATCACTGCCCCACTAACCTTACCATGGAGGTTTACCATTTTGAAATGGGTTTCTTGCTCTACCTCAGCCCAGGCTGAGATCTCTAAATCATTCCCCAGTAGGCAATCTACAGGCAAGTTTGATGACACTGCCACTCTCTTGGGGCCAGTGACATCTCCCCGGCTGAGATTTACCACTGCCATGGGATGATCTCTCTGTACTCCATCAATATTGGTCACCTGGTATGTGGCTCCAGGTAAAAGTTGCCTTGAGGGGACTAGGCTCTCAGTCACCATGGTGATGCTAGCCCCTGTATCTCTATAGGCCTCAACTTTTATACCATTGATGAGGGGCTCCTGTCTGTACTTGCTCAAAGTGTTGGGACAAGCAGTGAAGTTGGCAAACCCCATGCCATTTTCACAGACAAGAGTATCTAAGTCAGGGGACCTGGTTAGGCCAGAGTCCCCAGGAACTCCCAAAGTAAATGCACCCAAATTCTTGGGGGCACTCCCACCACCTGGGGGATTACTACTAGTAGTAACAGGTGGCTTGGAAGTGTTACTTGGGGGTATGTTTTCCTTATTGGGGTTCTTTGGGCAACTGTTGTCAGTTTTCCAATGGCCCACCTGCTTGCAGGTTTGGCAATAAGGTTTCTTTTGGGTATTGGAAGGATTCTGGGACCCACCCCCTTCTGAGGATTTTTGGGGCCCTGATGTGGTTTGATCTGGAGATTTATTCCCACCCTTCTCTTAAGGCTTGGTTGATTCCTTTTTCTGGTCACCCCCCTGGTTCTTAGGCCTAATCCTGGTTCTGACCCATTTGTCTGCCCTCTTACCCAATTCTTGTGGAGAGGTCAGATCAGAGTCTACCAGGTGGTGGTGTAATAACTGGTTCTGACAATTATTTAAGACTTGCTCTCTCATAATAAGATTATACAATCCTGTGAAGTCAGTAACCTTACTACCCAGTAGCCAGCCTTCCAAAGCCTTAGTGGCACAATCAACAAAGTCAGCCCAATCCTGAGACTGAATTTTCTGGGTGTCCCTGAACAGCAACCTGTACTGTTCAGTGGTTAAGCCAAACCCATCAATCAGTGTATTCTTCAGGACTTGGTAATTGTTAGCATCCTCAACTCTAGTAGTGAGGAGCTTATCTCTACCTTTGCCTTCAAAGGAGAGCCACAGTATAGCTGCCCACTGACTCTGGGGGATGCACTGGACAGTGCAGGCCCTCCCCAAAGCAGCCATCCATTTGTGGATGTCATTTATTTATTTATTTATTTATAATTACACTTGATTAAGCGCGCAGCTACCCGGAGGTTTCCCGGCGCTAAAGTAGACACAAGGTAAGGAGACAGAAAGGCAGAAGCTTACATATCAAATAGCCAGGTCTTGATACCCTTACGGAAGGTCAGAAAACACCTTTCCGATCGAAGAAATAAAGGTAAGGAGTTCCAAAGAGAGGGGGCTAGCAAAGAAAAAGACCGACCACCCATTTTGGCTCTCCTGATTCGCGGTACTTTCACTTTATTTTGGGTAGAGGACCTGAGTGCGCGAGATGGAACATAACGCTGCACTAAAACAGATAGATAGTTGGGGGCTGTTCCAGTCAAGATTTTGTGCATGAGACACAACGCCTTAAATTTAGTCCTGTTCTCAATACGCAGCCAATGCAGGTTGCGCATGTGAGACGAGGTCGAAGATCTAATAGGAAGGTTACAAATAAGGCGAACCGCCATATTTTGTACCACCTGGTATTTCCTAGTTACCTCCTTACTGGCACCCAAGAGTAAGATGTTCCCGTAGTCCAGGCGTGAGATGACAAGCGCCTGGACTACCGTCCTCAGGGTGTCAGCAGGCAGCATCCACCTGATTTTCCTCAGCCACCTAATGATGTTGGTACAGGTGGCGGATACTTTCACTACATGCTGCTTAAAGGACAATTGGTTGTCGAGGAGGACTCCAAGATTACGAGCATTCGTAGTTGGAGTAGGAAGAGGACCCATCTCTGGAGGCCAGTGCTGTGGGCCCCATAACGAAATATCTTGACCAAACAGAAGCAATTCCGTCTTGTCCCCGTTTAATTTTAATTTATGATCATGCATCCATGCAGATATTTGTCGAAGTCCATTTTGAAGAGACGAGGAAGAAGAATTTTTGTTGTCATCCCATTGTCTAAAGGGGGGGCACTATCTTACTCAGGTGTTTAGTGTCTAAACTCCTTTCTTTATCTCTAGGTATATTGCTGCCACCAGTGGGGACTACCCCACTCATCTGCTGCTCTCTAGCAAAGGCAAGCTTCTCTTTGGCCAGGGCAAGTTCTTCCCTTTCAATCCTTAGATTAGCCTGTTTCATCCTTGCTTCATGTTCTCTTCTCTGAGGGGAAGTCAATCTCCTCTGGGGAGAAATTCTTCTCCTCTGGGAAGAGGCATTAGAGTGCAGAGATCTATTGGAGTCCCTAGAAGGAGATCTATCTCTTCTAGCTCCAATGTTAGGCCTCATTAGGGTCAGTACTGGGGGTCCCCCAGATCCTTCCCTAAGTAGGTCTAAGTTGGCCCTAGTAAGTCTGTTGACTAGCTCAGGCCTGTTGTTTGCCTCATCCCCAGAGAGTTCCTCTTCTTCCTCCTCCTCAACTGTATTTTCAGTGTCAAGGAGGTCTGGATCACCAAGGGTACCCTCTAAGGCTGGCATACTCCCATCTGTATGAGAAGCTTTCCTAGCATCATATGTCTCTAAGAGACCTAACAGAAAGGGAGTGGTGGGGTTAGACCCCTGTTTCAATTTCCTGGAGGTACACAATTGTCTCAACTCCTGGAAACTGAGAGCTGCATATCTTGAGATGACCTGTGGAGGGTCACTAGCCACTAGGGGAGTCTCTGAAGACTCTCCATGGGTAGACATGCTTCTAGTGTGGTGTAAGTGATGCACCTACCTACACTATGGGTTTACCTACTGATCCCTTGCTAGAGTTGTAGTTTAGGGTGTGCTAAGCCCTATGACACTACAACAGCTGGTTCAGTAGAACTCAGAGTATTCTAAGCTAAGTTATATGTACCTATGTACCTATGTGATCTTTCAAATGATATTCTTAGGATACGTGTGTGGTAAAACAACAGCAAGCTCAAATCCCAACCGCTGCTCACCAATGTGAGAAGTTGGCCTGATATGCAGTGCTCACTATTCTAGTGATCACTATGTATCAGTCCAAACGACCCTTATTGATGATTGGTTGTAAGTCAACCTGATAGACCAGCTATCCTAGTAGCATGGACAAGAGCAGTCTTTAGGCTAAACTCTAGAGGGCGTGTTAAGCCAGCTGTTTTACCATCACATTTACCCCTTGAACACCAAGTGAAAGGACACCACACAAGTTGTTATGAAAAATAAAGTATATTTATTTATAACAGTACTACCCTGAACTCTTTATGAGTCAGGGAGCTAAGCACAATATAAAACTCTTAAAGAAATACTTAAAGTCGCACAATTTACACAAATGCCCGAGGGGCACGAAAAACCATATACTACAAAAGTGGAATGCGAATTACTAGCAGGTAAGTAACTACTCTCAGAGGCTTTGGGATCGCTAGGACTAGACTACTGAACCTTTAGATTACGAGCAGGAGGCCTAGGGAGATCGGGTGCAGAGTTTGCACTCTCACGCGGGATGCGGAACAAAGTCTATGGAGGCTAGTAAATGCAAAGTTAGTGTTATCGGACGAATCCGACTAGGTAGAGCTGAAACGAAAAAGGATCTGGACACTTAGATAGTTAAGGTATGCTGGAGCACCGAAATGCTTAGGTTACCTAGCCCAGGGGCTGCGGCTGCATAGGCCCGAAAAGACGTCGGGAATCCTCGTTGCAGTCTATGGAGCCTGAAAGAAGAAGTTGCTGGCAGGCGACCAGTGATGAAGTTCGATGTGATCCAAGCCTGGATCGATGGAGATGAAGACCTGTAAGCAGAGGGGACCAAGTTCTGAATCACTAGCCAGTGATTAGGTGGGCACCAGGATGGCACCGGGCGAAGTCACCTCGACCAGGTGAGTGGGCGACGCTGGGCTCTGCTGTCTCTCGGACCAGGAGGCGTTGTCGGCGACCAGAATGGAGGTGCGAGCTGTCCCACGGTGGTATCTGCTGTCGACGTCGCTGGACCCAGGATTGGGGCAACAAGTCTTGGCAAATGCAAGCCCACGCGGTGGACTCAAAATGGCGTCTGGAGTGGACCAGGAGGGTCCGGGGTGCTCCTCTCTTGGAGGGGAGCAAGGGCCAGTCTGGAGCAACCAGACCAGCGGTGTTGGCGTCGTGGTTCATCGTCAGAAGGGCCACTAGCCAACGGGCAAGTGACCTGGACAACGCGGTGAGCAGCAAAGAGCAGAAGGGCCCCACGCAGATCTCGTGGATGCTGGAGGGCTGGACTTCGGTGCTGGAGCTGCTCAGGGTTGGGGCTTCTCAAACCCCAAAGCACTCACTCAAGGATCCCTCGGGGGTCGTGCTGGGCAAGCGTCGTGCAGTCTTGAAGATGGCCGGTCCCTCGAGGTCTCGTCACACCCACGAATCTCAGCTGGGCTGATGATGCAGGTAGAGGTCAGAGGTGCCAGGGAAGCCGGTTCTCGTCGAGCTGGGCAGTCTTGATCCGGAGGAGAGACTTACAGCAAACCACGATGCTTGGTTGGTGCCTGCTGCTGCAGGGTGACTACTCCTTAGTCACAAGGGAGAAATCTTAGGAAGAAGTCTTGAGTTCCTTTCGTAGAAAGTAGTTTCAGGATTCAAAGATGATCTAATTTGGAAGGGGGCCTGCTCCTACCTTTATCCTGAGAAAAGGGGCTGGCACGCGACTAAGTCCTGCCCTATGGGTGGGACTAGGAGGGGGGTGGTTACACCCCTCTCCTTTGTCCGGTCTCTCCCCAGCTCAGGAGCTGGTGTGCCCCAGGAACTGGTTTGAGCCGGCATATGCACAGTGAGCACCGGGGTGCCACTTGCAGTCACCTTCCTCTATAGCCCTGCCTACCTGGGATACACAAAACCCTGTCTGGGATGGTGCTGGCACCGCCCCTGACAGGAAACCCTTTGTCCAAGCACTCCTCGCTGGAAGACTCCCAGCAGCAGGAGGTCAGACTTGTGTCTCGGTGGCAGCATCCATTTTGTGGAGCTGAGGCTATGTCCAACTTTAACCGGGGTTACAGGCTACCAACATGTCTTCTCCCTCTAGAGGGGTGGAATGCTACCCCCGTCGCCAGAACTGGCGAGGGGGTAGTATTCCAAAGCGTATGACACCTTACACAACATGTTTAGATAATGTCAGACCAAAGTTACCATAACCGCGAGGATTATAAGGCACTTAAGAGTATATGGTCTGACGCTATCATGGAAACGGCTAAGGGATAGATCCCGAAAGCCGCAGACAGGCTCAGCTCATGCCAGAGCACCATCTCACACGATTCCAAGCACTCTGCCTTCAGGATTGTTAAGGCCTGCCATAGGAGTGACTGATAGGAGATCTGTGTGCCCATTCTAGGTTTTAGATATAGGTATACTATATCTAAAGCAAGGGGTGATTACACCACCTTCTCCCAGCTGTCAAGCAGCCAGTTGTGTCAGTTTTGGATGGCCAGCCAGGGGTGGCATAATACATGCTTCAGCCCCTGGTAGGCCCTGGGTACACCTATGCCCTGGATACCTAAGGTATACTGTACAGGGACTGGTAAGGTGACTCAGTATCCAATTGTATATGTACCTAGGGTACATGGAATCCATTTTAACAGAGAGAGCAGTGGGCCTGGGGTCCTGAATAGCAGGGCCTCAGGTCAACTAAGTCAGAAAACCAGCAAAACACCAGGCAAAAAGTTGGGGGCACCCATAGTCAGGGATCTACCTTCCTACAGTGACCATCCATTTACAAAAACTGTTGGGGCTTCAATACTCTTCAATGATGTGCAATGTATCCTTTACAGGGAACCAGTCCCAGCTTTAGAAATATTTTTTCTCCCTGGTTGAAACCTTCATTGTGCACTATATTAAGCCACTGGAACCATCTGTACCTAGCTGAAGAGCTCATTACAAGGTCAAAACCGATTGTGGGTTACTTGTGTTCTGGTTCAGGGAGGACCTGGCTTGGCAGTTCAGGATGGGTTGTTCCCCTGAGGAGCAGGGTCAAACCTGATTTGCATGTGGCTGGGTCCAAACTGAGGTGGCATCGTGGGTGAAAAACGATGGACTGGGTTGGGGTCCGAGCAATTGCCAGTGCTGAGGTTAATTAAAGCATTCCATCCATCACCTCGTTTTTTGCATTTGATGCCGTAAGTGTACCGAGTATGCCCAGACGTGGGTCCTGGCCTCACTGTTCCACTGGTACCAACCTATACCAGGCTGTGGAGCCCTAGTAAGGAGGAAACAGGTCCTGAGTTGCTTGTATTCTGGATCAGGAAGGACCTGGCCTGGCAGTTCGGGCTGGACTGTTCCCATGAGGAGCGGGGTCAAGACTGATTTGCATATGACTGAGTCCAAACTGAGGTGTCATGGTGAGTGAAAAACGATGGACTGGGATGCAAATGACTGGTTGAAATGCAGTCCAAGTGATTGCCAATGATTACAAGCATTCCATCCATCACCTTACCATTCCATCCAACCTATACCTGGATGTAGAGCCATAATAAGGATGAAACAGGTCCTTAGTTGCTTGTATTCCAGATCAGAAAGGACCTGGCCTGGCAGTTCCGGCTGCCATGTTCCCATGAGGAGCAGGTGCGAGATTGAGGTGGCATGGTTGGTGGAACAACAGTGGATCAGGATGCCGCCCAAGTGATGGCCAGTGGCTGGGATTATTTCAGGCATTCAATCCATCCCCTTGTTATTTTTCATTTGACGCCCAATGTGTGCTGAGTATGCCCAGATGTAGGTTTCGGGCTCACCGTACTTCTGGAACAAAGCTATACCTAGCTGAAGAGCCCTAGTAAAGGCAAAACCAGTCCTCAGTTGCTTATGTTCAAGTTGAGGGAGGACCTGGTTTGGGAGTTCGGGCTAGACTATTCCTATGGGGAGCAGTGTCAAGACTGATTTGCAGATGGCTGGGCCCAAACTGAGGTGTCATGGTGGATGATAAACAATGGATTGGGATGCGTGTCAAGGTTTGCGACTGGCTGATATTAATTCAAGCATACCTTCCATCATCTTGTTGTCTTTGCATTTTACACCTTATTTTAAGCAGAGCGATTTTTGGGGTGAGGGTTTGGGGAAGATCCAGGACCCTCTGCTTATAATGTTGCACCGCTTTCCAAAAGGATTGAACAACTCTACCTGATCAGACTGTTTGTAAGAAGTATCCAATCTCAGTGTTACCCCTGAGACAGGGCAAGTCATGACTGCCATGCATACTCCATAAGTGTTGTGGGATAAGATATATATGATGTAAGTAATGAAATTAGATCAGACGGTATCTGGTGATTATAGCTGCTCCATGAGAGCAAACATCCACTCTTTCTCTTCAAGTGATGCTAAATCTTCCTCCTCGTCTGCTTTAGGTTTGGAAATATATCCGGGCCAACTGAGAACGGGTCAATGTAGTATCCAGTGGGATAACTTCTGGGCCTTTAAATCATGTGTCAAATATGGATGGAGTGCAAATGTAAGTTGTAGGTACCTAGAAAAATTGTTAAATCTCTAATCTGATTTCTTCCCTCTGTTCCTTGAAGAATTCCAGCTGCTGGTAAAAGAATGTGTGATATGATCAGTATCATGCACACAGTTTCACCAATTGACGCTCAAATAAGGGATGTTATTTTTCATCCTTAGATCATTCCCTGTTCATGCTTTACAAAAGGAGACCTGATGGACTGGCTCTGCTCCCTCTTATAATTAGGACAAAGGAGTGGATGCCAACAAGTCGGACCTGTTTTGGTTACAGGGATACAACAAGCCACAAGAGGTCTTTCCTGCAAATGTCCAGCTGAGCAGTGGCAAATGGATCTAGACTAGACCCTGCTACTGGCCTCTGCCTTACAACCAGTGAGTCTCTAAATGTCTTGCATAATGTCCTCGAGGGATGTGGAAGTGTAGTCCTGAAGTGGAATAGGCCTGAAAGGGCTACAGCTCTGCATCACATTGTGCCTAGGTCCCAGTCTACCTTTACCTTTGACTATCATTGGCACTTTGTGCTTCTTAGTGCTATTCCTATTTAAGATTTAAAAAAATATATTTCCAGTTCCCCTTTTTGAAGTTTAGCAATTTTGGTATCACTATGTTTATTACATTTAACTCTATTTTCTATTTGTGTTTGGAATGCTTTTTGTTCTGCCCTTCAACTTTATTACTGTTTTGGTACTGCATGAATATTTTACGCATTGCGTCTGGGTAAGCCTGTCTGTATCATAGCTATCAGAAGGTTGAGCTTGCGTACATTTAGTGACTTTGAGGGTTAATTCTGATAAAAGTTTTTTTTTTATTTCTTGAGGTGGCTAGCCCCCACCCCAAACATCAATCCAGTTTCTTACATCACTTCTCCTGTTTTTTAAAATATATTTTCAGAAAACTCGACCTTATTTTCTTATGGTTGGAATGTCCTAAATAAAATCCATGTCCGGTATACAATGGATTACAATTATTATTGACTTGCAATGTTTTTAGGGATCCTACTTCCCTGATGTTTGCTAAGGCACAGTACAAAAAAGCCTCGGACATGAGTCAACAAAACAGGCTATCTAAAATTCACACGCACCCTTGTAACCCCAATACGTGAAACCATATTTCAAGTCAAAACATTCAATATGGCCCACATTTAGGCCTTAATTTAGAGTATATTGGGCAAATGTCTCTGCTCAAACTTTAGGGATTTCCCTTCTGCATTATTAATAATGCATTTAAGGTTCTGTCACTTGTAAAATGCGGACGAACTATCTGTTAAATGTGTGAAATGTGAGCCCTCTGTCTAACTAGAAATATTGCCCTTTTGAATTTGTAGTAAACATTTTTATAAAAATATTAATAATAAAAACTATCAGTAAGGATGCTCAATGTGATGAGTTGTGGATATATGTTGTATCGGAGAAGGTCTATTATCTCTACCGACTCTAAATCAGACCGCAAATGTTATCAAGTACATAAAGTATTTTTTACAATAATACACTGTCATTTAATAAACATGTTTTTTAAAAGCCAACCATCCAGATCACAAATAGCAATTTCTAATCTGGTACCTGTAGAAACACCATTCGAAGTCTTCAGTGGGAGCAGTTCTCCTGCCAATGCAGAGCATTTGGAAGAGCAGCTCGATCCATCGGGGTTTTGGGATGATTACCCTACTTCTAGCCTTCTCCATCAATACTCTAGATATAATACAGGCAGGACAATGCTGTCCCCATTTGAAACATTTGTGCCCCTAGGAGACCCCTGTAGTCACACTACCCCATGACCATACAAGTTTTAATTTGTGTCCTTTGTAGTTCCTGACATTTTGAAATGCAAAAACATATACATAAATACAACGGTCTATGTCACATATAGAAAATATAAAGCTTACTTCATTATATTGTGACCTATAAGCTTTGGATAGAAACAATTATAGCTTGAAACAAGTGTTCACCTGGAACTCATTTTGAAAACAATCTTATTTAATCGCACATTCTTATTTTGTGTTGGTTTAGTCAGAGGAGGGAAAAGAATAACAATAAAGCTTGATATATCTGCTGCAAATGAATTTAAACAACACAAATAGAATTGTTTTTTAATTAAAGGAAAGTAGCCAACTGGATGTATTAGATTATACTCAATTTAGCCGAACAGAGTAATAAATGTATTCATTCGTTCATCCAATTAATACAACACATATTCATTTTAATTATGACGCAAAAATTAACTCAGTGAGTAGTGGTTTTGGAGACATGAGTGACATATAAGACCCCAGTGAAATGACAATAACCAAACATATATCTTAAAAAGACATTATTGTGACTTAAAATCGGAAAAGGGTTATTGGTATGTACAAGGATGTCTATGTATTTTCTTTTCAATTACACAGAATATGCACCAGATTGTTCTCTGGAGCTTTCTTTAATAGACTATCCCTAGGTGTTGTCAACGACGTTTCAACCCTACTTGAAAAATGAGGCTCTCTTCAGGACAGGAATACCCTGGGGACTGTAAGAGGCGCCGAATTAGAACTTTGTCGCAAGAGTAGTGTCATAAAAATAATAAGGAATGAGGGGTACTTTTGGTAAGTTGTCTAAGCTTACCTAGGAGGCAGCTGTGCTCCCGTTATTGCGCACAGAGCAAGGTATTTTAACATATGTCAGATTAGGAGTGGATAGTTCTTTGTGACAGGTCTTGGAGTACCCGGGGAGGGCTCGGTGAATGAGGCCTTACATATTTAGGCTTATTTTATTGAGTGTTTGACATTCAGTTGACTTGAAATTTACCAGATGTTACATCCATATCACAGGGTTCATAGATAAGAAGTTGGGGTGATGGATGAGAAGTAAGGATGAGATGAAGGGATGTTGGATGATAAGTATTGACAATAAGTAGGAATGAGATGTAGAAATGATGGATTTTGGATGAGAAGTAGGGATGATGCAGGATAAATAAGGAGTAGGGATGATAATTAGGGGTGATGGCTAAGAAGTAGGGAAAAGAAATAAGAATTTGAAAAAGGGAAGATGAATGATGGATAAGACATCATGATGAAGGATAATAAGTTAGGATGAGAAATAGATAAGATGTATGAGAAGTAATGATGTGAAGTAAGGGTGATGATTATGAAGGACAAGAAATAGGGATGATAGATTGTAGTGTTGTGAGATTATGTGCATTAGGACCCTTGTGGTTCTCGGCGGACTCAACTGGGAATTACATAATCTGCCGGGAGTCCTTAAGGTGTAGTTATCAACAGTAATGATGTAATGAGAGTTCAATGTGTGATTGTATGCTTAGGAATAAAGAGGTGCAAGCCAAAACTCAATGTGTAGAGTATTCCTTGTGCATGCTTCCTAGCTGGGGAGGATGCTACAACTGGTGAAAAGTAGGGGATCTGTGCCCCAAAGAAACAGGACTGCGCTACCTGAGAGTTTGCAATGCTACAACAAACTGCTCGTGCGTGCCACATGCGCCCAAGTCGATGAGAAGCAGTTTGACTTAGGCATGTTTGGAGCCAAAGCCCCGCTCCAGCCCATATACGTGTGGGGCTCACCTGGATTTTCCGCAGGGGCGAAATGGACGGAACAGATGCTGGGTCCCAACTTCCCTCACCCACCTCATCCGCCAAACAAAGTCAAAGCCAAAGAGGGAAGGTGGGGAAGAAGGGGAAACAAAACAAGGAAAGGGAGAAGGAGTAGAGTCCACTGGTTTGTCTCATGCGATGTTACTAGGATACCTAATGAGAAAAAAACACACATAAGTATGACTATCTTTATGACATAGAGATCTGCTATGTGGCTATTCTAATGTTCTACCTGTTGCAAGTTCAGCCGTTGGATGTAGGAAATATCAAACAACTAGAGCAGGAGACTCACAGAATGTATCTAGAAAATAAGCACACACTTATTATTCGTGGGACTGCAGAATTTACACTACAAACAATGATAAATGTGAATCATACCAACCTTGGAAACAACCACTGTAGAGAATCAACTGACCCACAAAAATCATATAACTCGTCTGAAAACTAGGAAAAAAACAAAAAACGTATTTTCCTAGTCAGGAGCGACAATGAAAGGGAAAAAACATAAGGCACAAAAAGGTGTGGGGTCAAGGTGTGTAAAGTACAGTGAAGTAAAAGAGGTTATATGACCATCTCTCGTCCTTTTGCAGTGAGAGATGTGAAGAGCTCCTAGAAAGAAACAAGATCAAGCTGGAAGCACCTTCCACAGGAATAAAGGAGCATTAATTAGATAAGTATCATATTCCACTAGATACTTCTGAAATAAGCATTCTGCTTTAATTCAGGACTAGGATTCTTTTTAAATACTTGTATTTTCTTTCAATACGGCAGGTACTGTGATTTCACAGTGTGGAACATGCTGCATTCCTGGAGAAAACAACAACTGGCTGACTGACGAGCAACAAAATGCCCCGGAAGCAGAGATGGAAACCCAGAAGAAACAGAGCGCCGAAGGACGCTGGGAGAGAAACACCCAGGACGTTCCCACACTACGGTGCAGAAAGGTGAATGCCGAAGTCTGCATGTAAGGACAGCGAAAAAGTAAGGGAGGCCTGGCGGGGTCCGTGATGGAACACAAAGCACATTTCTCTTGCGGACCCCTCCCTTTTAACTGCCTCAAGCGCTGCCTTCGCCAGCTGATGGGAGTCGGCAGGCGGGGCTCGCATAGGAGACCGAGGCCGGGAATAGGAGCACTGCCACGGGCCATGCTGGATGCGAAGCCTGACAATACAGCACTCTAAGAAGTTGAAGACCCTGCGGCAGAGTGCATTCAAAAAGCCCACCACAAAACCCTGGTATGGCAAAAAGAATAGATATTGCGCCACAGCATTACACAGAGCCATCATCGAGACAAAGCTAAACGCTAAAGGCAGCCACAACCAGGTATAATGCAGAAACACTAAAGGCAGTGATAACCAGGTGCAAAAGTACACACGTACTTACCAGTAAGAGAGAGGGAAGTGCCACACGACCTTGTATCGAGTGTGACGACCAGGCCCGGTTGAGCTGCCAATGCATGCACATAGGCCAGTGGCATCCAGTGCACCAAAAGGCGTTCAGGTGTGTGAAATTTTGTGAAATTTTTCAATGGCTTCAGAACAAAATGATAATTACGGTGCAGCTGCATTCCTAAAACCCCCACCGCCATTCGACATGGACAAGAAGCGGAATATTGGCGGCAGATGGACTGCATGGATCGAGACTTTTGATGATTTCGTAGATGCACCGGAAGAAGTAGACGATGAGAAATACTTTAAGAACCTTACTGGTATGAAGTGAAAGAAGTGCTAAAGAAAATATCACAAGCTGGTGCGGTATCATACCATCAAGTCAAGGAAGCATTGCAAGCCAATTTCAATCCAATGCCGAATGTTAACTATGAAAGACACATATTCAATCAAGCTGGATAGCTAGTTTAGGAAACAATTGATGACTTAGTTGAAAGACTTGATGTGCTTTAGTGAGTTTAATGATGAAGAAGCGATACTTCTCAGAGTCATCAATGGCTGTCTTTTAGACTCTTTCAGAAGATGCATATTGAGAGAGACGCTTTATAGAAGGTGTAGGAGAGTAGGGTCTGCTTCCTATGGTTACCCCCACTTTTTGCTGTGTTTCACTGGTTTTTCGACTTTAGTATGTCTGTGGTCCTGCTAATCAGGCCCACAGCCTAGCTGTACTCTCTCTATATTGATACCATGTACTTTAGGTACATACCAGATTCGTTACTGGGTCACCCTTGTGAGCCCCAGTATATGGTACTCTAGGTACCCAGGGCATAGGTGCACCCTAGGCCTACCAGGGGCTGCAGCATGTATTGTGCCACCCCTGGTCCGCCTTCCAAACTGACACCACAGGTCTGTACTTACAGCCTGGGTAAGGTGGTGTAATCACCCCTTACCTAGATATAGTATATCTATATCTACCTTATATATAGACACATAGTAACCTATAAGTCACTCCTATGGCAGGCCTTGACAATCCTGGAGGCAGAGTGCTTGGTTTTATGTGAGAGGGTGCCCTAGCATGAGCTGAGCCCCTCTGCAGCTTTCCGAACCATCTCCTTATAGCTGTTCTATGATATAGCCATACCATATACTCTTATGTGCATTATAATCCTTGCGGTTAATGCTAACTTTGGTTTGGCTTTATCAAAAAACATGTCGAGTAAGGTGTCAAACACTTTGGAATACTACCCCCCCCGCCAATTCTTGAGGCGGGGGTAGCATTCCACCCTTCTAGAGAGAGAAGACATGTAGTTACTGTTAAACCCGGTTAAAGTTAAACAGAGCCCCAGCATCACAAAATGGATGCTGCTGCCACAGACACAAGTCTGCCCTCCTGCTGCTGGACAAAACTCCGTCAGGGGAGACCTGGACAATAGGTTTCCTGTCCAGGGAGGTGCTGGCATCTCCCCAGACAGGCTTTAGTGTATTGGGGCAGGGCGGGTTGCATCCAGTGAATGCCAGACACAAGTCTGCCCTCCTGCTGCTGGACGAAACTCCGTCAGGGGAGACCTGGACAGTAGGTTTCCTGTCCAGGGAGGTGCTGGCATCTCCCCAGACAGGCTTTAGTGTATTGGGGCAGGGAGGGTTGCATCCAGTGAATGCTTTTCAGACACTGCCTGGGGCACACAAGGTACTCCATGCATTTCCCAGTTCAAACCGGTTGCTGGGGCACTCAGCCCCAGCTCTGGCGCGAAACTGGACAAAGGGGAAGGGGTGTAACCACTCCCTCCCCAGGTCCACCCATAGGAGGGACCTTAGAGTTAGTCCAACCCCTAAACTTACTATAAGTATTGAACCCCAGGCCCTAGGACTTTAGATTACCCTGGACGAAGCTCTGCAACATATATCTTGGACCTTCGACATTCCATATCGAGTGGAAGACAGAAGGAATCTCCCTTGTGGTCAAGAAGTGACCACCCTGTTCAAACAGCCACCAACTACATCTTTGCCGGCGTGCATTTTCGAGGCTCCCGTCGGATCCCGAAGAATCTGCGACACAGGACACAGACTTCCAGACATCTCTGACACTGACCTGCGCTCCCAACAAAGCTGAGACCTGTGGCGGACACGAGAGACGTGGGACCGGAACTCCTGGAGATCCTGCATTTTGCAACCCTCACCTGCTTTCCGAGGTATCCCGAAATTGTGCATTGAGGTGCTTGAAGCCCCAGCCCGAGCACCTTTTGCACCGAAGCTCAGAGGCCCACACTCCACGAGTGTCCCGTGGGCCCGCTTTGTGCATTTCAGCTTGACGCGTCTTTGCGGTTCCTAGTCCGTTGGCTAGTGAGCCCCCAGGAAGACCAATCTTCACTTTCTTCAGCTTTCCTGGTGGCTCCAGGCTTGCTCCAACTCTCTCCAAAGGAGGAGTTCCCCAGACCTTGCTGGTCTGCACCGAAGCCCATCTCAACATCCTGCGTGGATTGTGTTTGCCAAGGCTTTTTGGGTCCAATCCGGATACTGACACCGCAGTCAACTAGATCCTTCGTGGGACAGCTCGAATCCAGCTCCTGGTCGTCGTCGACGCCTCCTGGTCCTCGTGGCTGAAGAGACAAGTTTCACCTTCTCACCTGAAATCACCCGACATTGGCTGGCATCTTCCTATCGCCATCCTGGTCACTGGCTAGTGACCCAGACTCTGTCTCCTCTGCTTTCAGGTTCTTCACATCTCCGATCCACCCTTGGATCCACCCGGACACTTTTCCTCTGGTCGCCTGCAGCACTTCTTCGCAGCTCTCCATAGGAATCGATGACGAAACCCGACACCAAAAGTCACCTATGCACCCTGCTTCCCTGGGAGAGGTAACACGAGTACTCCGGTGCTCCCGTGGGTCTTGACTCTCGAAGTGTCCTAGTCTTCCATCGTAGTTCACTTAGAAGTACCCTTAAACTGTAACTTTGTAACTTGTTCGTTTTCCATAGAAAGTCAATGGTAACCCGCGGCTGTGTTTAGACACTGCACGCGTCTCCCGTGGGCCTACTACATCCTAACCTTTGGTGGTTCTAGAAAGCCCCAGCGATTCCACAGGCCCTAGGCCTGCTTTCTAACTCTCACGTGGTTCTTATACCACTATTTTAGTATATGGTTTGTGAGGCCCCTAGGGCATAATGTATACTGTGCAACTTATCGTATGCTAATTAAGTTCCTTGTATTGCACTTTTACCTCTGACCTCATAAAGAGGGCAGAGGGGTAGTGTTTAGAGTAAATACATATATATTTCATATATATCTTGTGTGGTGTGCTTTCATTTGATCATTCAAGAGATTATAATTGGTAAAACAACTTGCTTAACTCGTCTCCAAGTCTTAGCCTGAAGGCTGCTCTCCACAGCTACCACTAGGATAGCTTTCTATAAGGTTGACTTTATAACCTACCATCAATAGGGGTCTTTGGACTGGTGCAAGGTGCCCACTAGAATAGTGGACATTATATACCAGGCCAACTTCTCACAGAAGGTACAAATAGATGCAAGAGCCGAGGAAAGAGCAGAACGACCAGCTGCTGATATAGAAGCCGGAACAGCAAAAAATGAAATGGTCTTGAAAAGCAAGCAAACGTACAAGGTAGATGCATGCAAGTCGATGGTTCTGAAAAAGCTGTGTTTACGATGTGGGTTTTCGTTTCCTGATGAAGGCGAATGTCCAGCCATACGACAAACGTGCAGAGGTTGCAGTAAAGAAAACCACCTCATAAAGGTTTGCAAAGCAAAAGAGAAAGTACCTATGTCACAGCAAGAAGAGAAAACTGACGTCACAAGGTTCCAGAAGCGTTCTAGCCACACCCACAAAGCCAAAAAGCAACATCAGTTACGACAAGTAGAATCCAGACATAGTTGATCAGCGTCAAGATCATCTTACAATGTCTCGTCAACGTCATTGTCGAGCGCCAGTGAAGAAGATGGATGTGCAATGATGGCATCGATCAAGGAACGACAGACTTGTGTAGGTTTAGCTGCTTGCAAAGAAGAACAAAAAACAACAGAATTCATTTGGGCTTTGCCCCAAGATTAAACTAAAGAACAATGGTTGCCCCATAACCTTTACATAGACAGTGATGCATTGATTAACATCATGCCGGTCGAAAAGTTCAGCAGCATATCTCCTGTGCCACACCTCAGCCCGTTAAACACGAAAGTATACATGTGGACTACTTCTAATCATTGTACAGCCAAAGATCATTCATAGCAACAAAGAAACACAAAACAGTACCAGTGCAAGCTCCAATTCATGTTCTTCAAGAAGCGTTGTCCAGTGCATGACTATTAAGTTTTTTCGACAGCTGCTGACATGGGGCTCTTAATTACAACCTCCAAACTCACGAAGAACAAGAAACACTATTGAAGCATGACATCATTGAGCGCTCCACTGGTCCTACACCATGGGTTTCACCTGTATTGGTAGTACCCAAGTGGAGGTGCAGTGCGCAACTGTGTTGATATTAGTGCCAGACCAACAAAGCAATTCAAAGAGCAAGACATTCTGGTCCACGCATAGCGTACATTATCATGCAACTGAACGGTCCCAAAGCCTTCTCCCGTCTTGACCGGAAAAAGGGATACTATCAACTCTAATTGGAAGAAAACTGCAGGGGCATCACAACTTTTTCGACTCATGGTGGTTTTGTCAGATACAAGAGGTTACGTTTTGGAGTGTTCACATCTGCAGAAATATTTCAGGATGTTGTACGTTGAATAATTCAGCCTGTCATACATTCTTTTAGTTACAGCGATGGCGTATTTGGGACAGCAAAAAAGGTGTATTATAATGCTCTTACACAAGTGTGCCAGTTACTTGCTGATGCAGGTCAGCCAATTGTGCATGCAGCCAATTGTGAGTTTTACAAGACCAAACTCAAATTATGTGGCCACATATTCTCTGATGAAGGAATGACTTTTGACCCAGACAAAGTGCAAGCACAATCAGCTAGCTGCCCCTCACAAGGTGTCACCATGCTGCGATTCTTCACAGGCATGGCCAGTTATTGCTCAAAGTACATTCCTGACTTTGCTGTGAGTGCCCCATTTAGAGACTTGACAAAATGAGATGTCCCTTTCCAGTGGTCTGCTGAGTGTGATCAAAGCTTCAAAAGAATAAAATATGCTATTGAAAATGCAACCAAGATGGCCTATTTTGACCCTAAGTTACAGACTGTGATCACAGTTGATGCAAGCCAGGTTGGGCTTGGGTCAATCCTTGCTCAACATAATGGTCATCAGAATGCTCAGAAACACATTGTGGCCCATGCCAGTCGAAGTCTGTCTGACCACAGAACGTGCCTATTCTCTGCTGGAGAAAGAGAGTCTGGCTGTAGTGTGGGCCTGAAAACATCTTCATGTTTTTCTTTACGGAAAGCATTTCACTATCATTACAGATCACCAAGTGCTGCTCACTATTTTCGCAAAGAAGTTGAATTAAAAAAATTCACAAATGTGCAGAATGAACTGTCCATTACCAAGGAAGGTGTTGTATTGAGAGGCTCACAAATCATCATACCTGAGAGTCTAAGACAGCAATCATTGAACTAGCTCATGAACGACGCCGTGGCATTGTAGCCACCAAAAGAGCCCTAAGAGAACGAGTGTACTTCCCGCTCCTAGGTTAGCGAGTGGAGAGGGAACTAAAAGAGTGACATCTATTCAACTGCCTGTCTCCCAAAGTGATGCAACACCCATTGACAATGTCTGACCTTCCTGCACTTGTGGGAAAGAATTGCCGTTGATTTCTTATGGCGTTTGGAAAACGGACATCATCTCATGGTAGTCTTTGATGAATATTCACGTTTTCCTTTAGTAGAGGAATTATCGTCAACTAACCATGACAAGGTCATCAAACGGCTGGATGACATCTTTGCAGGGTGGGGTATCTCTGCCATTCTCAAATCTGACAATGATCTGCTGTTCAATAGCAAAGAATTCAACGACTTTCTGGTCAGACTAAATGCCAAGCATCAAAAGAGCACACTTCTGTGACCCAAGTTAGTGGTGTTGTGGAATGAATCAAGTTAAACCAGGCCCTATGTCAAACCTTCTATGCCTATCATTCAACTCCTCACTCCACAACGGGTGAGAGTCCAGCCACCTTGCTATTTTAGAGAGCCATTCAAATCAAACTAACACAGTGGACAGTAGGCCTTATGTTGAATGCTGATAAGGTTTGCATCACGGACACTTTCCAGAAGTACTAGATGAAAACATATGCCAATCGTCGGAGACATGCTCAGGAAACAGCCTTCGATTAATGGGACTGGGTCATGGTCAAGCAGAAATGAAAGCAGAAAGAAGATGTCGATCCTTTGAGAGTTGTGACATTCAAAGGACATATGGTGATGGCGCATCGCCCCGGAAAGTCCATCACTTGGAATCGTCGCACTTCAAGCACCTACCTTGAAGATCGCCAGCTCCTGCAATCATGAGTGAGGCGACCCCACTGATAGTCAAGATCAAGCATCAGAACCTATTCTATTGGTGCAAAATCAGAGTGCATTTTAACCATATCATATCACTCTATCGGCCGGCTAGTGCGAGCGCCTCAACACCTTATTGAAGAATTATGATGTGGCTATTGTTTGTTCTTTTTATTTTTAGAAGGGTGGAGATGTAGTGTCGTGAGACTACGTGCGCTAGTACACTTGCATTTCTAGGCGAACTCAACAAGGAATTACGTAATCTGCTGGGAGGTGTTAAGGTGTGGTTATTAATGACATACAATCCAGATTATCGTGTGTGGTGTATTAATTGTTCATGCTCTCTGGCTGGGGAGGACTCTACATAGATGAGCTGCAGAGATGATGGATGAAGCGTAGGGATAAGGAGTAGACCTCTTTATTTCAGAACAAGCCATTTGGGTTCTATATCTCAGCTGTATTTTTAATGCTATCCTGGCAGGCACGGATATTCTCTAGTCGTGGAAGGGGGTGGAGATTATCCCTAGCCACAAAAAAGGATGAAAATGGATCCAACGAATTACCAGACAATCAGCCTTGTTGACTCTAGTCCAAAAAAGGTTTGTAAGGTTATTCTGGATCGGTTGCTGTCCTGGATCAAAGAAAAGAAAATTCTGACCCAATTGCAGGCTGGTTTTCAGCTTAAGACCAGGACAGTTGACAAGGTCTTCAGCTTTATGCCACTTTTGTAGATCTCAAAGCAGCAATTGACATGGTCCCCATTGACAGACTGTGGAGAGCCCGTCAAATTCCTCAGCGTCAAATTCCTCAGCACCGCTGGGAAATTAATCATTTCTTCTGCTCATTCCAGTGTGGGACAAGTGGGGAGAGAAAGAGATGGGGGGGGTAACAGAGAGAAAGAAAAGATGTTTTGCTCGGTGGTAATGCTCTGGTCAACTTATATTCGAAGACTATATGCCTTAGGTGCCCTGGCGTGTGTACAAGCTTGTAAAGTTCTGCCTAGTTTGTGCTGTCAGAGATCGAACATTTGTAGGTGTCTAGAACAATGGTGTTTGTTGTAGTTGTTGAGTGCTGCTGGGTATGTGAAACCAATATCACAGATTATGGACTATCAGAAGTGTGTTAGTTGCCTGTCATAAGGACTGCCTAAACTGTACTTATAGTGAAGAAGTGTAACGTGTTTTGTGTTTGTGTAGTATGTGTATGAGATTATCGATACTATAAATCAATTGTGGTAGTCAGACCTGTATTAGAAAAGCTGATGGTATGTAGAATCAGTTTGATGCCTGTTTTGAAGTGGTCTTTCATTTGCCAAACAAGGGACAGGATAGCAGTCCTTGGACCCTGCACTAGAAAAGTAACAGGTGATTTACATCGTGAGTGAGGTACATTACAAGGCCCTGTGTGGGTCACATTATGGAACCAATAGCAGGTGGTACATTGCAGCATTGGGGTGCAACATTATTGACTGTTGGTTACAGTTCTAAAGTAACAGACATGCTAGCATTCATGTGTATTAAATCTGAATTTACTTCTGTTCAAGCGTTTCTCTTCCTGGTTTCCAATGCAATTGATGTACTTTGGAGAGTTTAATTATGATCAGGACAGGAAGCGGAGCCATACTTTGAATTTACAAGCTGCATGAAAGGAAATTAAAAAAACAGCTCTCATCGTTAAAGGCAACATCAGACCAAAACATTTCTTCCTTATCTATAAAACTGAAAACAGATATGGTTTAGGATGAACTCAAATAGCCCTCTCTTCAGTGGTGAAATATGACCAAACCCCTACAGGCCTCTTGTCTTCACCAAACCATCAAGCAGTGGCGGCTGGTGAACTTTAAAGGTGGTTGGGCATAAGGCCAAACCCTAAATATGCCTGCATGACTGAGCACAGTTGTCCGCAGACAGCAGTGAAGTGGATGAAAGGGGGTGCTAAAGATACTGAGTATATCTTCATATGGAGCCTGGCCCTTTCTCTTGCCAACACAGACCAGGGAAAGCATGGCAAAGTTACCCAAAGTAAAGTGCCTCAGAGTAAGAATCCAGAGGATGACTGCCTGAGAAATCCAGGGCTGTTTTCCAGCCATACTGGTAATCGTGCATGAGACACCCGAATAATTCATACACAGACTCACCCAAAACGGGTGCAAATGAGACATGCCGGAGATTGTGCTTGAGGCTGAATGGATGACACCCAGAGGACTGTGACTGGGAGCGAGACTCCAGTGTGCCTGAGACACCAATGGCATCTGAGGACTCAGAATGTGCCACCCAGAGGACTGTTTCTGTGACACCCTGGTAATTGTGTTTTAAGCACCCAAGGGCTTAAAATAAGACACCTCAAGCAGAAAATGAGAAAATGAGATTCTTGACTGGCCTGGGAGTGAGACTTTTCGAGGATGACTGCTCATGAAGCATCGATATCTGTTTCCAAGAAACTGAAAAGCCAAATAGAATATTTAGCAATGGAGGACAAGGTACTTACCACTGGCAAATTATTCACTATAGAAATGTTAAATAAAATAGCTAACAAAATCATTAACATAAAATATTGTTATAGTCTTGCTTCACACTGTGATTATACTGATCAAACATCTTCCTGGCTCCTGTTGAAGTCCCAGCATGTTTGTGATACGAGAGCAGGCACATAACACAAGCCCCTATGGTGCATGGGGCGCCAGCATTTCAGGGTCCCCAAATCCTTCAGGGGAGGTCCCCTTCCACGTCACGACCAATGCATATCTGTGAGATATAGAAGACTCAGGCCCCTGTTCACATTCCTCAGGCGGTCCCATCATTTTATGTTGCATCACTGTATGAGAGCACTCAAAATGTACTTGCCAGTGGCTTCCCTCTGAGGTTTTATGTCAGGAAGGTGTAGATGCAGCCAAACAAGGAGTGAGCCATCAAACTTGTTACAATAAACAATGAAGCAACATATACCACACGAGATACTCAACTCGCACCTACCAGCAATGCCAAACATGCTTCAGCTTAAAATAAACGTGGGCCCAGCCAAGGTACCTGAATTAACACACAAATGAAAGGAACATCTGGAGTGAAAGTTCACTAAACATAACATGCAAAACGTCTGATGATCTGCTGCCAGAAGAAACATCTTGCCACAAAAGTTATTCAATAACGTGCATGAGAAAAGGCACGTCTTTTTTCCATTTTCAATCAATTTAGAAAAACTAAACGCAAAAGTGCCCATTCTAGAAAGAGAAGTTTGAAAATAAACAAAAATATGGCGCATCAGAGTAGCCCTTCATTGCCCCACTGATGTCAGAAAAAAAACACAGGAATCTGAGAGGGCAAGCTGGTGTATATTTGCTGGAAGTAGGAGTGCGAGTTCGGCAGGTGAATAAGCAAAACCATGCAGTGATAGTCTCGTGGGTTTGAAAAATTAGAGGCACTAGCACTTCATAAAGCGCAAATGCTTGTTCACTTGCAGCTAGATACACACAAAATGAAAGAATGGTGGGCATTGGGTGAGTTTTAATAAAAATCTGGAGCTTTCGCTTTTTTCTGTTTAAGTAAGTGCTGGGTACGGTACTGGCGGAAGTGAGGTAAGCATTGCCTTTCACGTACTGCCTTTTAAGAGAGTGAAAAGCTTTGTTGTTTCAGATGGTGAGTGAAGAATAAGAAATGGGGGCCTCTCAGGGGACATTGCAAGACCCGTTTTTAGGTCTCCGCCTAGCGAAGGCTGCGCTTGCGCAGTCTCGCTGGGGAGAACTGATGTTTTCCAGAGTGGGGCTTGAACCCGCCACTCTTCTCCATTGGCTGGCTTCCTAAACGGAGGCCAGCCATTGGAGGAGAGGGGCGTCTTTTTGGGATTCAGGGGTGTGTTTTTTTAGGTTATTTCTCTTTTCTTCCCATTGGCTGGAATTTTACCTTTCAGGCAATGGGAAGAGGAGATAAAGAAAAACCCGCCCCCAAATCCCAAAATGACGCTGCGTTTCTCCGAGGCATTTCTGCTGGGCCTCGGAGAAACGTGGTGGTGTTTCCGGAGCTGTTACATGAGGTAAAAGTGACAATTGTGAGCAAACAATACATGAGGTAGAAAACAGTGCATTACAGGAGGAAAGAGTGACAAGTGTGCAGGCTCTCCTCCGTCCCGCTCTCGACTCGCCTCCCCCTTCCCTCTGCCGCTCCCCGGGCCCCCACCCCTCCCTCCCTCTCTAGCGGCCATGCTGCCTCGGCTTGGGCATTTCTGAGAGGAGTGCACTCACAAGACCCATGCAACCGTCACCTGTGACACAAACGCTGAAATGGCTTCTATTTGTATTTTAATCAAAATCTCCGTCAATCATAAAATCGGGACAAACAATACAGAAAACTCCGCGGCCATCAGACGTGCTTGCGCCGCCTCAATAAAGTGCGAAGTCGGGCAGGAATCCAAGCCTATGTAATTATTGTTATTAGCAGGCCCAGCGTAGCCAAATAAATGTCACGCGCAGCTACGCACAGAGTAAGCTCATGGCATTTGAAAGCCTGAATTGGTTCATAAGCGGGGCACCCAATTATTGCAAAAGAGCAGTTGCTCTCAATTGTTGACACCACACGCAGTAAGTAAAAGCATTTATTCAGCCATATGTTTCTAAAACGGGACCGTATCCTACCGGGGGAGGCAAATTCGGCTCTCGTTGCTAAATATAAGTGTCCAAAGATGACACCGGAAATTGGTCTGCCTGGGTGAAAGGCACCCGTTGCCAAGGCACCACACCTTGCCTTTCTGCTCCCCCACCCCCCTGATCCTTGTTGTGCTCGCTTTTCTGCCCCCCACCCCCCTGTTCCTGGTTGTGCTCGCTTTTCTGCCCCCACCCCCCTGTTCCTCGTTGTGCTCGCTTTTCTGCCCCCACCCCCTGTTCCTCATTGTGCTTGCTTTTCTGCCCCCCTACCCCCCTGTTCCCTCGTTGTGCTAGCTTTTCTGCCCCCACCCCCCTGTGCCTCGTTGTGCTCGCTTTTCTGCCCCACCATCCCCCTGTTCCTCGTTGTGCACGCTTTTCTGCCCCCCACCCCCTGTTGCCTCGTTGTGCTCGCTTTTCTGCCCCCCACCCCCCTGTGCCTCGTTGTGCACGCTTTTCTGCCCCCCACTCCCCTGTTCCTCGTTGTGCTCGCTTTTCTGCCCCCACCCCCCTGTTCCTCGTTGTGCTCGCTTTTCTGCCCTTCACCCCCCTGTTGCCTCGTTGTACTTGCTTTTCTGCCCCCCCACCCCCCTGTCCCCTCGTTGTGCTCGCTTTTCGTCCCCCCACCCCCTGTTGCCTCGTTGTGCTCGCTTTTCTGCCCCCCACCACTCTGTTCCTCGTTGTGCTCGCTTTTCTGCCCCCCCACCCCCTGTGCCTTGTTGTGCTCGCTTTTCTGCCCCCACCCCCCTGTTGCCTCGTGCTTGCTTTTCTGCCCCCCCACCCCCGCTTTTCTGCCCCCCAACCCCCTGTTCCTCGTTGTGCTCGCTTTTCTGCCCCCCACCCCCCTGTGCCTTGTTGTGCTCGCTTTTCTGCCCCCCCCACCCCCGCTTTTCTGCCCCCCCAACCTCCGCTTTTCTTCCCCCCCAACCCCCGCTTTGGGGGTGCAGGGACTGTATTCATATAAACTAATAATTTATTGCGGAAACTGCACGTATGATGCTCGAGTCTCGCACTTTGAATGAAGCTCGTCATAGAACAGTCTTCAGCTTTGCCAGTTTCAGTGGGGCACCATTATAACGCTAATTTTGATTGCGCATATCTGTGAATCTTCGCTTCTCGCTTTAATCTTACATTTTGATTTTGCATCCTTATTCATAGTCACTTGTTTAGAGCAATGGATCCTGAAATCCAAAGGTATTTGTAAAAAAACAACTCGGCTCTTGATAAATGATAGAAGTATGTCTCCGCATGCGATTCCTCGTATGAAGTCTCTGTTTTGTGTGTGTCCACCCACCCCCTGTTGCCTTGTTGTGCTCGCTTTTCTTCTCCCCATCCCCCAGTTGCCTCGTTGTGCTCGCTTTTCTGCCCCCACCCCCCTGTTGCATCGTTGTGCTCGCTTTTCTGCCCCTCCACCCCCTGTTCCTCGTTGTGCTCGCTTTTCTGCCCCCCCACCCCCCTGTTCCTCGTTGTGCCCGCTTTTCTGCCCCCATCCTCCTGTTCCTCATTGTGCTTGCTTTTCTGCCCCCCCACCCCCCTGTTGCCCCGTTGTGCTCGCTTTTCTGCCCCCCCGTTCCCATGTTGTGCTCGCTTTTCTGCCCCCTATTCCTCGTTGTGTGTGTGGCTCTGTGTGTGGGGGGGGGTTGTGTGTGTGTGTGGGGGGGGCGTTATGTGTGTGTGTGGGGGGGCGTTGTGTGTGTGTGGGGGGGGCGTTGTCTGTGTGTGTGTGGGGCTCTGTGTGTGTGGGGGGCTCTGTGTGTGTGTGTGGGGCTCTGTTTGGGCCTCTGTGTGTGTGTGGGGGGCTCTGTGTGTGTGTGGGGGGGGCTCTGTGTGTGTGTGTGGGGCTCTGTGTGTGTGTGGGGGGCTCTGTGTGTGTGGCTGTGTGTGTGTGTGTGTGGGGGGGCTCTCTGTCTGTGTGTGTGTGTGTGGGGGGGGCTCTCTGTCTGTGTGTGCGTGTCTGTGGGGGGGCTCTGTGTGTGTGTGTGGGGGGCTCTCTGTGTGTGCAGCTCTCTGTGTGTCTGTGTGGCTCTGTGTGTGTGTGTGTGTGTAGCTCTGTGTGTGTGTGGGGGGGCTCTCTGTGTGTGTGTGTGGGGGGGCTCTGTGTGTGTGGGGGGGCTCTCTGTGTGTGTGTGGGGCTCTCTCTGTGTGTGTGTGGGGCTCTCTGTGAGTGTGGCTCTCTGTGGGTGAAAATGCAATAGGTCTCGCATTTGCGAGAGATTAAGCTATTGACTTTGTAAATGCCAATGCCATTTATTTATCTGTTTTCAAAACCAACACATAAATAAAAATGTTGTCATTTACACTGCCAATAGCTCTAACTTTGGCAAAGGCGAGACCGTTGCATTGTAAATGCTTGTTCTTTTCTAATTGCCGGTTCTCAGCACCTGAAAGACCCGGTGTTCAAACTCTGTTCTAGAACACCTGCCCATCTTATCCCCGGTCAAGTGACCACACTTGCCTGACAAATTAACTGGCAGCTGTCCTTAAATCCAGGCTGTTGCTTGCTTAACCAATGAGGCACGTGTGCTGCAGATTACGTCTTGACCAGCCAGCCTCCCATACACCACAAGCCTTTCCCAACTCCTACCAGAATGGAATGGGACCCGGGCTTTAAGTGGGCCGGGTCTCACCGGTTCTGAGCACCAGCAGGTTTTTAAAGGGGGCCTTGAAACGAGTTTCGATCGGGGTCTGTTTTGTGCCCTGGTACAGGCAGTCCGTTTTCTTTTCCAGACTACAGTGAGTGGATGCACATCGATGTGCGCATGCTCACACTGCTCACTTCTCAGTAGTGGAGGTTAGGGCATGACATCATGCCAGGTGAGCATTGTAGGGGAAGGGAAATCCTTTAAAGAGAGTCATTTTCTCTCTGGATTTCCCTTCTCTTTTTGAAACTCATGAGCAGCAACATTGTCGTGGTGTTACCAGAGTTTTAAGTGAAAGCTTTTTCAATATTATATACAAGCCATAGTTGCTGCTTATCTTTTGCAACTAACAACCATTGACAAAGCCAATAGCCCTGACTTGTTGTAGGTATGATGTTACTTGTTGTATCATATATCTGGGTGCAATGACAAACAGCAAAATACAAGATGGGCAGGAACACTATGCTACGTGCAGATTTTTAGCTTATGTGTTTTAAGCCACACCCTTAATTACATTGGCAAAGCCCCTTTGAGAGCACCCCCCCCACCCCCTGTTTTTTCATCCCACTTAAAGCCCTGGGTGGGACCATAGAGGCTTGTTAACTTCTCACACCTCCCTGTGATGAGTTGAGAAATGGGTAGGGTGTACACAGTGCAGCCTTGCTGATTGACAAGCAGCCTTGGAAGCCCAGAGAAGCTTAAAGCGCCCAGGCTGTTTCCAGTCAGAGGGGCTGCAGTGCGTCATCGTGGGCAGATCCTCACTGGGTTGTAAGACACCGGGGGCCAGGGCTGAAATCAAGAAAAACCTGTGACGGCTGGCACATGCGCTGTAGCACATGTGCCTAGTGCCTGGTTCTGACTGACATTCGCGCAGCGCGAGGGTCATACTCCATGAACATTACGTGATTTATACATTTTAAAAAGAAAATACGAGGTAGCTATTCAGGCAGGTATTGAAGCGGGGCGTAGCCTTACAACCCTAATTAAGGAACCGCCCCTGCATCAGAGCATTCCCCATAGATAAGGCTGAACGTTTTAAAGCATTTAATTCCCTGGAAAGACACTTGCACAACTGTATTTGCTTTCCTCTGCCCTCACCTAGCACGTGTTGAAGACAAGACCGCCTTTCAGTGGATAGTTCAAAGAATGCAACCCACTATCTTAAATCTGATTAGGTGTTGCCAAATAATCAGTGTGAAGGAGTGTTTCAAAGAGTGGAAGTGTTTTGGTATGACTGAGGGATGAGGTATTAGAATGATGGATGAAGGGGAATATATGAGGGATGATGAATGAGGGATGTAGATGATGGATGAGGGATACGAGGAGGGAATGTAAAACAGGGATGATTGCTTATGAATTAGAAGTATGGATGAGAAGCAGGGGTGATGGATGAGAAGGGGAGATGAGAAATAGCAATGAGGGGTGATAAATAGGGATGAGAAAAAAGGATGTCCAATGTTGATGAGAAAAAGGATGAAAAGTAGGGAGGATGGATGAGAAGTAGGAATGTTGGATGAAAAACAGAATGAGAAGCAGGGATAATGGAGGAGAAGTAAGGATGACAGTATGGATTCTGGATGATGGATAAAAAGTAGACATGAGAAGTAGGGATGATGGATGAGAAGTAGGGATGGTGAATGATAGATGACAAATGGGAATGATGCATTATGGATGAGAAGTTTGACTTTAAAGTAGGGATGATAGATGGGAAGTAGAGGGATGAGAAGTCGGAATGTTGGATGAGAGGTTGAGATGCGAATTAGGGAGAAGTATGGGTGATGGGTGAGAAAAAAGGATCAGAAGGAGAAATGATGGATTATGGATAAAAAGTAAGGGAGAGAAGTAGGGGTACAAGATGATGGGTGAGAAGAAGGGTAGGTGGATGAGAAGTAAAGATGATGAAAGAAGAAGAGATTATGGATGATGGACAAGAAGTAGAGATGTTGCATAAATAAGGATGAGAAGTAGGGATGTTGGGTGAAATGTAGGGATGAGGGGTGAAAATGAGGGATGAAAATAGGGATTATGGATGATAGATAAAAAGTAGGGATTTGAAGTAGGCATGATGGATGAGACATTGGTATGAGCAGTAAGGATAATGGATGAGAAGTAAGGAAGGTGGATGAGAACTAGGAATGAGAAGCAGGGATGAGGGATGAGAAGAGAACGAGAATGTGCTAAAACAGAAACTGTACAGCATGCGTCATCATTTAACTGACTGAAATAAGTGAATACACCGCACACAGAATGGCCTCTTGCTTGCCATTGGTCATATAAGAGATGGTTTATTAGGACGACTGGGGCCTGCATAGGAGGCAGGTGTAGGCATGTTCAATTCAAAATGGAGGTCAAGCTCAAGTGTTATCGTCCAGCATGGCAGTCACTCAACTCAGCACACCTGATCTCCTGATGAGTATGGGAAATGTCTAGAGAATGGAAGAGGGTATGCGGTGGTGGGGGATGTGGGGGGTGAATATAATTGCTTGCTACCTCATCAATTTAAAAAGTAAAATACACAAGGCAGCAATTTAATTTCAATTCACAGAGAACAATGCAAAAATTCGTTTTTGAAATGAGATTACCTAATTTAATCAAGTAAACATACAACACAAAAGAACACTCCTTTAATTAGGCTGCTTCTTAATTTCATCAGGAGGCATAAAAGGAATGTTGAAACAATGCACTTAAAATTATGCACATAAATTACCGAAATGTGATCTGCGCAATATAAAATGAATACCAAAAACAAGGTTTTAAGAATGCTCTTTTAATTTCCTATTTATAATGACAATGTAGCCCGGCGAGATCTGACGACCTCTCCTGAGCTCATAATAGGGCTGCTACACTCAGGGCTTTGCTGAGCCATATTGAAGGAGGTCATGCCATCCACGTTCTTTTATACAGAAATAAAACATTAACATTCTGTAACAAAACCATACTTTGCCATGTAAATTCTTAAATTATGCATAAATGGAGTGTTGTACAACTTCTTAGAAACTCTCCTTTAAAGGTGCACTTTTTTTCTTTTCTGAGTTTTATATAGCGCAAACTCCACCCGAAGGTATTAGAGCGTTTTACATGAGCACACGTTGCGTTCCAGAAAGACACATTAATTTTGTTAGGCACGGGGAGATAAGTGATTTGTCCAGAATCACAGGATGTTGAGCGTCTTTGTCAAGACTTGAACCCCTTTCCCCAGCCTCAAGGTCAACCGCTCTAGTCGCAAGGTCACATCCTCTCCCAGGAATACTTCCACCGCCATAAAAGATAGGTTACAGTACTATCGATCAGAGACAGAGTTAGCTGAAAGCCTAAATCATAACCTCTATCAAGACTCTGCTTCTGTGCAAAAACATCTGTCGAACTCCTGTCCCATCTACGTCCTGTTTTTTGATGAGGTCGCCAATCGCCAAAGCTGTGGTAAACAGGATGAAAACTGGATATTTGTACACTGTCAAAACCACCCCCCTACTGTCTGACATCCTTTTTGCTCAACACGTTGTTATAAAATTCCTCTCGGACCTAAAGATGAGAGGAGAATATGTTAAGACTACAATCAAATATCTAACCATGATTCAAATGCCCACAGATTGCCTCTTAGCTTTGTGACTGCTCTAAAATGTTGCACTTGTGTTCATAAATTAGAAATCAGCGTTCTTTGAAATATGTATTGTATCAAAATTGTATTTAAATACTTTTATTTATATTTTTAGATGCTTTTTGGTTTATTTTAATGATCGTTTTTAATAAACCAAGACATAATGTCGGGCAATATATCATCACTTTTTTACAGGCAATTATTTATATCTGAAAAACTGTGATTGCTTTTACTATACAATAAACTTTGATTATGATAGAAAAGAATAAATTAAAACATATAGAAAATCATTGTATCTATTTGTAATTGTATTAAAACAATACTTATGCGAGTTTATCAACACATATCTTTTCATCTTTATTAATAGCTGCTCCAGTTCCTAATGTTCAAAGTACCAGCAAAATTGGCAAGAGCACACTTTGGGGCGTATTTGCTAGGAAGTGGCAGAGCACTGCGTTAGTCTCCTTTGCTTAACACCCCGCGCCGCCACTTCTGAAACGCAGGGCGGCACAGTATTTACAAGAATAAGGGGCATCCTTGCGTTTCCCCCTGCGCTGGTGCTAATTTAGATGCCTAGCGCCAAGGCAGGCACCCTTGCACCATAATGAAAGGGTGCCTGTATTGAGGGGAATGATTGTTTATGTGCAGGAAGGTGTCCCTTTCTGCACATAAACAATCTGAAATGGCGTTTTGAAACTTCTATGTGTGATGCTTAATGCAGCACACATAGAAGGTGCAAAACAATTTTTTTAAAGATTGTTTATGTGCAGCAAGGGACACCTTCCTGTAAATAAACAATCAAAGGTGTTTTGCTGTTTCTATGTGTGCTGCACAACACAGCACCCATGGAAACAGCAAAAACGAGGAGAAATAAAATTTTTCTCCTCGTTGCGCCAAGGTAAGAACAGGTTTTTCCTTTTCTTAATTTTGGAGCTTCTCCATATTTATGCCATCCTTGTAAATACGGGGCAGCGTCAAAATCAATGGGTATTGCGGTGGAACGCCCACCACAACACCCATTGCCCACCCCTTTCACGTTAAGTATAGCGTGAAAGGGTGCCTTATTCACAAGGAGGCGTTAAGTCACGTTAAGGGGCTTAACGCCACCTTGTGAATAAGGTGAAGTCCCTATCGCCACAGGAATGTTGAAAAAAGTGACGTGGTGGCGATAGGGGCTTGTATATACGCCCTGTTGTCTCTATATCAACAGCAGGGAAGAAAAGAAGCTTGTTCCGTAAGTGACACAACACATCTCCTTCGTCATCAAATTCTGGCATGGCAATTCTTTCACCAGAGAGGTGTTTGATGCCTGAACACTATTCTGCTCTGAATTAAACGTCCTAGCTATTGGAGGGTTACAAGTAGGATGATATGTATCCAACCAGTACATCGGGGTCCCTGGAAATTGGATTGTAGGAGTGCTCCCATGCCAACCCTTGTTTTAGAGTCTCTTCATTTACATGGTAATTTGGCCCTCACTGACCACTTTCCTCAGTGTTATGTATTAGACACTGGCATACTTGTGGTCAATCGCATCATCATATGGCCTTACCTCCACAAGGAGGTTGAGTCTCTATTCCAAGAGACAAGGTAAGATCTGTACCAAACAAGATGATTCAAATTGTTTACTCTCCTCCAGGCACGGCCCGTGCAGGGCGTTATACTGAGGCGGTGACGTCAGGCGGGGGAGGGTCAGGGTGGGGGGTTGTAAAATGCGTGATATGGACCATTACAGGTAAGTACCGGAAAAAAAAACGAATTTCGTTACCTGCGCTGCATCGCCAAATGTGATGCAGCGCGGGCAACAACATTCGTTTTTTTTCTTTTCGGTACTTACCTGTAATGGTCCATATCCCGCATTTTACAACCCCCCACCCTGACCCTCCCCCGCCTGACGTCACCGCCCCGGTGTAACGCCCTGCACGGGCCGTGCCTGCTCTCCTCTAAAATAGTGTCTTTAATTACGATCATAAAAAGGAGCAGTAGCAAAGTTAAAAACAGAGCGTTGTGAAAAGAACCATTAGGTTATCCTGCACATCATATAGGTGCTCAAAAGAAACGTCGAACATGTTTCATTCAGTTTTACATCTCATAAAGGGTCGGTGGCTTTCTTCAGGCCCAAATACTCTTTAAGATCCCTACTGTACCTGGTAGAACAAGTTGCCCTCCCGGAACTCTGCATTAAAGTGTAAATTGCACATTCACCTGGGGTTATTTTCTGCCAGCCCCTGACACAAAAGAAATGGGAAATACAATATATCTCTTGTATGTACTCAATTCTTACCAAACTTTATTCCAAAGATGCCTGGTGAAGGGCTTGGTGCTATTCTATAGTCTTATATTACAGTCATTGCAGATTTTAGGAGGGTGCATTTAAGGGTGGAGAAGTGTGGATCAAATTAACATTAAAAAGCCTCAAATGTTCTTCAAAAGGTTCAAGGATCTTATGGCTAGCTGCTAGTATGTATGCATGAATTCCAGTTTGCGATTCGGTAACATGGTACTGAATCACAATTTGGAATTCCGAATACATATCGATTCGGTATTAGGAAGTCCTTTCCGAATACCAAATTCGCAGTGATATGTAGGAATGTTTTGCGACCAAAATTTGGTTGCGAAATATTTTCATTTTACCACCTACTTCAAGAAGGTGATAACCCATTTGCAAATAAGAAGGGGTCCCTAAGGGACCCCTTCCACTTTGTGACTATTCATGAAAAATGTTTTAAGAGCAGGCAGTGGTCCCACGGACGACTGCCTGCTCTTGAAAAATGAAAAGATAACTTTTCATTTTTTATTTTTTTTAAACGCAATCCGTTTTCCTTCAAGGAAAATAGGCTGCATTTAAAAAAAGAAATTGCTTTATTTAAAAGCCATCACAGACATGGTGGTCAGCTGACCCCAGCAGGCCACCATCCCTGTGATTATTTCCGATTCCTAAAGGGTTGCAAATTGCGACCTGCCTCATTAAAGTTAACAAGGTAGGTCGATTCGTGACTCATTAGGAAATGCTAAATGAAACTCTTGGGGGCACATTAGGATGGCGGGCAGGCTGGCATAAGCGTGGGGGCCATTAGGATGCGCCCGCCACAGAGGCGGACGCATCCTGCATTCCTGACATTGTGGCAGGTGGTGCACTCACAATGCCAGGAAGGCATGTAGTGCACTTCCATGCACAACATGGCAGGAACTGTGCGGTGCCTGCCATGTTGTACATGGAACTGCAGGGGGGTACCATAGGCACCCTCCATGTGCACCCCCCAGAATCCCTGGGGCCCCGCTACGGGCCCCCAATGTGAAAAACCGCCTGCCTTCACGGAAAGTCATGTCCCCGCCTGCATACAAATATGAATGGCGGTGTCTACCGGACACCGCCACCATATAAATCGCTTTTCTGCCTGGTAGGCAATCGGGCGGATTGCCTACCGGCGGATGGTCTTCCCGTCTGCCGGGTCTCCCGGGGAATTAGAAGCGGGCGGAGGTTTTTGGCAGGCGGATCGCCACCGCCATAGGGGCGGTGGCGATCCGCCCGTTATCATAATGGGCCCCTTAGAGTTTTGTACATTCAAATAGCGATTACCTAATTGCGATTCGCAGAGAATCACAATTAGGTTATCACTATTTGAAATAATAATACACGTGGCCCATAGTGATTATCTCAAAGTATATAGGAAGATTCAAAGGAACAGTTAAATGACGCAATAGCAACGCACCCAATCTCAATATGCAAAACAGCGGAATTTAAATATTGCTAATAAAATTATTGCCTTTCGATACTTAACCAATAAAAGCACAGATGTCAAGAACAGAAATATTGCTGTTAAAAATGTTTTTTTACTAATATCGAAAACAAAAATATCAGAACCAAAAATATTAACTTTAAAAAAGCATATAAATAGTCCAAAATATCTCCTCACACAAAATCGACTACAATAACGTTGGCCAAAATCATTATATTATCATTAATAAACAAAAAAAATTAACTTGTTTTTACATTAAACAAAATATTTCAATAAACATTAAATTATTTGAACACACTCCCCCGGGAGGTTCCCCAGGTAGGGACCTAGCGGCGATGAGGTCGCTTGGATGAGCTGGCCTCAAAACAATACATATGTACTCAAAATAAGCTCTCCGAGAATTTAGCAATTTATAGAGGTATGTGATGTGTCCCTCCCAATGCTACTCAGAACAAGTGTTGGGCATACAAAAAGTTTTTACGGGTTGTCCTCACACACTACCCAGTGGAATGCTTCATCATAGGACAATCCTCGCTCTACAAAACCTCAGTTTGATGGAGATCGGGTCTACACCTGGAGTCAGGGAGGCACATCTTATTAAAAATGAATCTGTGATATAAGTGTGTTAAAAACCAATGTGGCATGGAGTCGCGCAAGCGCATTTGCCAAGATGGCCGCCTCCCACTAGTTCGCAGTGTTTGAGCCCAAAACGACAATCATTTATGCTGGTTTGAGGAAACTTTAGGCATATTCATTGCCACGATGAGTGCAAGCATCAAGTCAGGATTCTGGGCAGCGGCGGTGCGTCCATTTGGGCGTTGCCCTCCCAATGCGCACTGCCGCCATCCGGGACCGACACTGTGTTAAATCACAAACACACCATTCAACAACGAGTTTCTGGCCGGCCGGTCACCGGGCCGGACCAGAAACCATCGGGAAGGGGGGGGGGCTGTGCAGACGTGCTAGTGCGTGTGTCCTATTTCGGACAGGTCATTTTCCTGCCCGGCGCGGACATGCGCACTAGTCGTCCCCCCTTGGGAGACCGGGGGTTGCCTCATGCCGCAGCCCCCGGTCTCCTAATGGGGCGGGGAGTTTGGCTGCTCCAGCCAATCCTGTAGAGTCAGTCTGACCTGCCTAATGACGCCGGACGTCACACACAGTGCTGCCCGCTTCACAATCACACCTGATGGTAACTCTTCCTGCCTCGTCGTCGTGGAGCTGGACTACTAACGAGAACTAGTACTACTGAGGTGAGCCATAATATCCTGCTCCTGCTGGTGATTACCGCTCTTTTGTAATTGTATTGTATACAGTATTTTAAACTCCTGCCCGTGACCTGTTAAGTATTACTACCCATGATCCCCCACAGCTGAGCCCCTGAGAGTGCCATGGCGGGTTTGGGCATCATTCGGTCTGTAAGTTTTTTTTTTAAATATTGCGCTTCCTATCATGGCAGATTTGATTTTTGTAGTGCCGCTGCCGCCGCAAATTACTAGTATCTCCATGGCCATTTTGCGCTCTTTACACAATGTATGTGTTCTACCTGTCCGGGTCTGGTGGAAAGCAGAGGAGGGGGAGGGGGTTGATAATAAAAACAAAATATGTAGATAAACCCAGAACAAACGTAGTGTGCTTCCATTTCCTTGGGCCAAGGAATCATTCGCCATCAGTTGCTTTCGAGCACACTGTGTCAGCACATTTTACTACGTTTGTTCTGGGTTTATCTACATATTTTGTTTTTATTATCAACCCCCTCCTCTGCTTCCCACCGGATCCGGACAGGTAGAACACATACATTGTGTAAAGAGCGCTGGACGCGAATTGCGCCTCCTTGAACATGCACCTGTGGCAGCGTGATTTATAGGGTAATTAATTAAGCTGCTGTTTTTCTGAACATTTGGTGCAGCGCAGCCACCGAGAACGGAAATCTCCTCGGAGCGCTGGGAGCGAGCGGGCTGAACCACAGGAGGAGGAAGACGTGGTGAGGGGTCACTGATGTGTGAGGAGGGGGAAGAAGAGCTGTGCACTGTTTCTGTTTACAGCACTCTCCCTGATCTGTCTGAGTTCACAGCACGCTCTCAGTATTCAATGTACTCCCCCTGAACCCGCTACCAGCGTTAAGAATTCCCTGCACGGCAGTGTATTCCTCACAGTACTATCCCCTTCTACTGTGTTCACAGCACTGTCCCAGCACGCCCTGCTCGGGTTAGTAGTTGTCTGCATGGAACCGTGTTCTTCACAGTACCTCTCTCCATGCACTGTCTCTGTTCACTGCATTCTCCCTGCTCTGTTCACTGCATTCTCCCTGCTCTGTTCACTGCATTCTCCCTGCTCTGTTCACTGCATTCTCCCTGCACAGCAATGCCTCTGCTCACAGCCCTCTCTCCCTGCACCACACGGGCTGTGATTACAGCACTCTCCCTGCACGCACTGCCCGGTTTGGCATTTCTCTGCATGGCGCTCTGGCCTCCCTGCACTGTGCTATCTCAAGTGCTAAAAGGTGGTGATTAGCAAAGGTAGAGCAACCTATGGGGACTGACATTTGACTCAATTGAAAAGGCTCCTCCCTTAGTCATCTGAGCAGTAGCATCAAAGTATTTTCTCTTTAAAATGTTATTGCAAGTATTTTATTCACCCAGTGAACAAACAAAACAACCATCTTGAATGCAATACCAAGCTTACCTGCCTTTTTAGGTGTTTCCAGTGTTCATCATTTAGGTGTTTTAAAAATAAAGGATAACAGCCTATAAATTAATGGCCATCTTTACTTTCCTCAATTTGTGTTTTATGTCATAGCAGGTATGAGTTATGACTCAATGTTTATTTATATGCTTCTCAAAATTGCTTGCAAATGCACCATTTGTCTACTCGATTTTCACATTTTTCTCGGAGGGGGGGGAGGGGTTGGGCGGGGGGGGGTTCGGACACGCGCGCCGCGCTCGTGAGCTACAGTGCGGAAATCATTTTCCGGCCCACCAGGTTCAAATGTCACCAGCTGCCACTGATTCTGGGCCTTTCCTTTTGAGGAATTGGGTCGCGTTTGGCAGCAGTTATATAAGGTGAGCTGCTCTCTGGTTCTGCCTGTGCTTTCAAGCCTGCACTTTCCTGTCAGAAGGAGGGAGACAGTCCAGGAAAAGGCGCAGCTTCGGCCTAGACCACTCCCACAGCTGGCTATAGCTGCTGCACTCTGTCTATCCAGGTAGCATTTTCTCCTTTTTCATTTATTTTTATTTTTTAACACCATATTTTTTCAGACTGCTACTTTTAAACTTTTTATTTTCTTGCCACATATTGAAAATAAGCAATCTACGAGCATGTCTATCAAAAGGAAACAAACTGTTTCTACTCCTCCAGTCAAATCAAAATTGGTGGATATTAACGAGCCCTCATTATCCACTTTATTGGAGGAATTACAAGCTGTATGTTCAAATACTGATAACATTGCAACTAAGATCAAAAATGTACGTAAAGATATGGCTGGTCTTTCCATGAAAGTGTCTGACAATGTTATTAAAATTCAAGACAATAAAACTAAAATCGACCATCTTATTCCTATTGCGGCAAAGATTGAGCCAATGCATAAGTTACTTTTGGATTTGGAAAATTGCAATAGACAATATAACCTTCATATTTTTAATTTACCGGAAGATGTAGAAGGTAATGACAATAGGGGCTATCTTGCGATTTAATTCCTGGTCTTTTCCGTATTGCGTTTGCTGACAAATTTGAGATTGACAAGGCATACAGGATCCCTTCTCACCGTAATCCCAGACAGGATAAACCCCGTCAAATGTTTTTTAAAGTGTTACGCCATCATCATCTTGTCTTGATACGTAAGGCCGCCAGAGAGATCCCTTCATTGATGGTCAATGGGAACAAAATCTTTATCCATCAAGACTTTGCTAAAGGCACAGTCAACATTCGTAAGGAATTTGCAAATCTTCGTCCTAGACTACGAGATACTGGTTATAAATATGATTTGTTTGATCCTTCCACTATGCGCATTTGGAAAGATAGATTTTCAAAATCGTTTTAACATCCTCAAGATCTTTGTCAATTCCTGGATATGCAATCTCAGTCTTCTATGGAAACAAATGTGACCAATACTTGACTTTATTGATTCTTGTTGTATTTTCATTTTGTCTAATTGACTGTTGCATTTAATAATTTGTTACAGGGCTTTTTCAAGCAGGATCCTCTTGTATGCATGTGTGTGATTCAGGAGTTTTATATGTGTTTCTATGTTGTATAGGTCTTATTTTTGTTGTTTGTTTGTATTTTTTTATGTCTTCTATGTTTCATTCCTGGTATTAATGTTTCATGTTTGTCGTTTTTCCATGGATTTTTTTACTCTTTCCTTTTCGCATGTTCTGGAGCTGCTATTTTTACCTACTCTTTCCTTTTCGCCTGTTCTGGAGCTATTATTTTTCATACTCTTTCCTTCTTTCTCTCCAACTCTTGACCTTTTTTCTCTTTCTCTTCTATTATGGCTAATGTGCATAATATTAAAGTAGTCTCATTAATGTTAAAGGTTTATGTCATCCAGTTACGCGTACAAAAATTTGAGATTATTCAGGTAGTTGCAAAGCAGATATTTGTTTTATACAGGAATCCCACATTGACGACAAAATCTTAGATTATATGAAATAAAAGTGGGTTGATAATATTGTCTCTTCTCCTGCAAATGGCAAAAGAAATGGTGTGGCTATTCTTTTTGCAAAAAAATTACATTGACAAATTTTGAGTAAACTTTTAGATACTGACAGGAGATATGTCATAGTTAAAATTAAAGTTCATGATTCAGTCATATTTTTACTAAATGTTTATGGTCCTACTGTGGATGATCCTGCTTTTTGGTCTAATCTTACAACTGAAGTTCCTAGTTAGGTAAAGTTCCTCGAATTGTTGAAGGTGATTTTAATGTTATATCTGATCCTTTATTAGATAGATTATCTCTTACTAAATTTCGTCCTCCTAAGGTTTTTTATGCGTTTAAATGATTTATTCAAACCACAAAGTTAGTTGATATTTGGCGACTACACTTCACTACAGAAACAAGTTTTATATTCTTTTTTAATCCACATAATTCTCATTCTAGGCTTGATTATTTATTAGTCTCCAAACAATTAATTAACTCCGTGATTACTCCTATGCTTGGTAACATTGACATTTCAGATCATGCTTTGATTTCTTTTGTTTTGAATATAAATTCAACTTTTACAAAGCAATCTAAATGGCAAATGAATACTGGCATTGTTCTTAACCACTTGGATGCTAAGCATCTGGTACCACTTCAATGTAATTTCCATTGAAATCAATGGAAACTCCATGACGAGTTACCCTTGTCATTAGCACTGAAGGGGTTAATGAACATAATAAACCTAAGCTCTTAAACGCCATTCAGGATTATTTTCTGTTTAACACTGAAGGTTCTACTTCTATGGTTAATAGATGGGATGCTTTTAAAGCTTATATTAGAGATGCAACTATTTCTCTTATGGCCCACGAAAATAAAACCTTAAATCCAAATGTTAAAAATTTTGAAAATTTGAGAGACTTGGTATTACGTCTAATGATCCCCAATATAGAGTCAAATTACAAAAACTTCGATATGAGTTTAACTCAAACCTTGGCAAAAGAGCTGACATTCAGATTTTTAATCCAAAACCAAATTTTGTTTTAATGCCAACAGATCTGGAAGACGTTTAGCTAATTATTTGCGTAATGGCCCTAATGGTAAAATTGCTTTATCTCACAATGATATCGAATTTTGGGATTTTCACTCTTATCTCTATAACAAACCCAATTTTAATGATGTCTCCTTAATTGATTCTTTTTTAACTAAATGTGGATTACCCAAGATTTCTCAATCAGATTAAAATTGGGCTTGACTCACCCATTACTCAAGATGAAATTCTTTCAGCCATAACATTTCTTAAAAAAAACAAGTCTCCTGGTCTCGATGGTATTCCTGCCGAGTTTTACAAAGAATTTCAATTACAGCTTATTCCATTTTTATTTCACCTTTTTACCTTTTTTGGTTCTACAGTAATTACCTCAGGTTCTTTTACTGAGGTTTTAATTATTGTACTTCCCAAACGTGATAAGGATCCCACACTTGGGCCAAATTATCGTACGATCTAATTAATCAAGATTGTAAATTATATGCTGAAATACTTGCTTCTAGATTGCTGTGTTAGATTCTATTATTCATCCAGATCAATCTGGTTTTATGAAGAATAGATATTCTGCAAACAATACAAGAACTTTTCTACATGTTATTGCACAAGGTTCCACTTTAACTCTACCATCAGGAATTCTCGCATTAGATGATGAGAAAACTTTTGATATAGTTCACTGGCAATTCTTATTCCATACATTATTATCATTTAATTTTGGTGACACATTTATCCACATGATTTCTGCTTTGTATTCTGCTCCTATTGCTCGTTTATTTATCAATGGCCAAGTTTCAAACCAATTCTCATTTTTTAGAGGTACAAGACAAGGTTGCCCCCTTTCCCCACTTTTGTTTCTTATAGGTATTGAACCTTTACCTACTTCTATAAGAAAATGTGATAATATTAAAGGAATCAAAATTAAGGACGTTACTATTAAAGCCTTAGCTTATGCTGATGATGTACTTTTAGTTATCAGTGATCCTATATCCTCATTCCCTTCCCTATTAGAGGTTATTTCAAAGTATTCCACAGTTTCTGGATATGAATTAAATACTAACAAAACTTTTTTTTCCCTTTAAATATTTATTGTACTCCTGATATGATACCTATGAATGAAATTATTTGGCAAAATGATAAATTGAAGTATCTTGGTATTCTGTTCTCTTCATCCATAAAATCAACAATAACATTGAACTGTGATTTTATCTTAAATTATATTAAAGATAAAACATCCAAATGGTCTTTACTTCACCTTTTATGGCCGGGAAGAATGTACTCTATTAAAATTACTATTGCTCCTAAAATCTTCTACACCCTTGCCATTATTCCTACACAATTTTCATAAAAGTTTTACTAGGATGTTGATAAACTTCTCTCTGAGTCAAACAAAAGAGGGGGGACCAGGAGCTGGTATGGTCCAGTGGCCGTGCTCCAATGCAATGTATAGTCAAAAAATGGGGCACTGTTCCGTCGGTTAATGTATTGCAAAAGTTACAAACACACCCCGAACTAGAAAGAAAAGAATCGGAGCTCCTCTAGACGGAGAAGAGAACTAGGGTCGGTTTTAGGGCCCTCTCAGTGTACCTCAAAGGGAGGGAGGGGAAGACACTCTTTGTCTCTTGTTACTCTCAAACACCCTGAAGGATGTCATGCTTCAAAATAAAAAATGCCCAAATGTAATGCTGGTTTTGGACTACCTGACTTTTTTCATTACCATAAAGCTTTTATTTTAAAACAAAGTTCCATATGGTTCAACCATTCCTTTTTAAATAATCCACCTATTTGGCTTCTTATTGAGTAATCAATAGTAAATCCATTTCCTCTACCCACTTTGTTAACCATGTCTAATAAATCACAATTTTTTCATAAATCTGTTATTCTTAAATCCACTAAAATGATTTTTAATGATTTAGATTCAATTTTTCAATCTCTCATGTTTAATGCAGAAGACATTCATTATGGCATAGCACAGTCATTAAATTACATAGAAAATATCAGTTTCTGGTATTCATGGATTAATGCTTGAATTTTTTTATCTTAAAGATGTCTATTTCAACAATGCTTTCATAAATTTGAGGCTTTACAAACACAATTTAGATTACCTCAGTCTGACCTTACCAAATATGAATATGAATATGAATATCTGTGTAATTCAATTTTAGATTCATTTCCTCATGCTATTCCTTCTAATGTTAAAGTGGATTTATCAATTTATATTCAAACTGTTAGCACATCATCTCATGGTGTTTCTATTTTATATAAAAAATTATATAATTCTCTAGGAACCAACATTAATATGATTTCGGCATTTTGGAATAATGAACTTTCAATCTACTTATCTATTGATACATGGAAAGATATTTGGCTTAGCAGTATTTCTGGTTGGTTACCTGTCTCGCTCTATCAAACTAACTCTTATATTTTATTCAACTGTTTATGGCCTCCATTATGTTATTTCAAGCTAAACTTCTTCAATCTTCAACTTGTTGGCACTGTAAATTACATCCTGGTACATTACAACATATGCTTTTTGATTGTCCTTTAGTTTTTAAATTTTGGTCTGAAGTTTGGGATATTATAAAAAAGATATTAAATGTTCATGATGATGTTTCATTCAAAATGTTAATATGCAAATCTGCTGTTCTTTCGCAAAACTTAAATGACTTAGAAGGTAAACTGTTTAATTTTTTAATATCAGCTGCTTTAAAATCCATTACATTCTGTTGGAAAGATGTTTCGCTATTATCAGTTCATGCGTTGGTTATTTTTACAAGAAGAGGAGCTCAGTTATCCTTGACTGGTATTAATCATAATTCTTACTCTTATCACTCTTTTTGGAAACATGTTGATATATATTTATCTTCTAAATTATATATTCATATCTAGTTTTTTACTGTCATTATAATAGACCAAAAATGTGTTCAATTAAAACACGGCTGAATACACACCTAAGGTCATTTCGAAAAAAGGACCCCCAATTATCACAACAAACTCTCACAACAATAGAAAATGTAAAAAAGGAGCTAAAATGTGAAACCAAGGCGGCCAAGCAAAAATATAAAGAAAACCTTGAGACCACCATACTCCATGCCAGCAAGCTGCAAAACTCTAAGCAGTTTTGGGCAAAAACAATCCTTAGGTTTAGGTTGGTACCAGTGGAGGCTTCAGCCCCGGACCCAACAAAGCCATTCCAAATCAAAACACAAATCACAAAAAGAGAAACCTACACAGAAAGCAGCAAGCTAGCCATCCTGGAGCACAAAGAAGAAACAGACCAGATAACTCCAAAGCAGGTTCTGAGGACTATAAACCACTTGAGAGCGGACGGGGCTCCCGGACCAAATGGCCTACCCAACGCTCTATTTAGGCAAGATCCTACGTTTTGGTCTAGCTTCTTATCCCCCTTGTTCTGAAACAGCTTAAGGACCGGGAATATTCCTGAATCTTGGAGGGGCAGCATCCTTCAACCGATTCGTAAATCAGCGACACGCTCAGACCCAAACAACTAATGGTTATTAGCCCTAATAAACGTTGAGGCCAAGATCTATGCATCCAACCTACTGTCAGATCTCGAGAATTGGGTCAGAAGCAAAAACCTGATCCCAAAGACACAAACAGGATTCTGGGCGGGCATGGGCACCCTAACAAACTTATCAGCAGTAACTCTCCTAGCTAAGAAAGCAATTGACAACTCTAACATCCTATATACATGCTTTCTAGACCTCAAAGCAGCTTTTGATAAAGTGCCAAGATCCAAACTATGGGTTAAAATTAAAGCTTGGGGCGCCCCTCCCAACCTATTCGGAGCAATCATCAACTTATATTCGCATACCTGGGTCCAAATAAACAAAAGGGGACGGTCGGCGCCTAACAAAGAAATTCCCAACAATAAATGGGCTAAAGCGAGGATGTGTGCTGGCCTCTAGCCTATTCAACATCTAGACCACCGACCTAGAGAGCGACCTACGCACAATCCAGGGTGACCCACCGAAATTGGGACAAACCACCATAGGGAGGCTGCAATATGCGTAAGATATCGTGCTTCTCTCTCAAACTCCACTAGGATTACAAGAGCTGATTTTACAAACCGCGTTGTACATCTCAAATGCACAATTAACAATAAACCTAAAAAAATCTAACGTCCTATGCTTCTCCAGCACTCGCAAAAAAACAACCAAAATTTGTCTGGAGTATAAATTCTTGTACTCTAAACCAAGTGGATGAATACAAATATTTGGGCATCCTACTAGATCGCCAATTAAACTATAAACATCATTTAGACCTTGGGAATACCAAATCAAAACATCTTCAATTCGCTTTGAAAACTATACAAAAAAAACTAAGTGGAAGCTCAACCAGTCACTTGCTAAAGGTTGTAGCTGCAAAATTTCTGCCCTCAGTCACACATGGCTCGGAAATGATGGCTACCAAGGACTCTAAAACGCTAAATCTTGCTCAATCAAGATTGTTAAAAAATCTGTTCTCAATTCCGCGCCATATTTCCCAAGCACAAATACGCCTGGAATATGGATTAACAAACGATATACCGGCCAGACAAGCAGTCCTGGCCAAATATTACTGGCACATGAGGGACGCTGAAGACAACACGCTTGCCCATCACTGTTGGGAACAGGTTGAAAAACAGGCTAGGCAGACCAATTCCACATGCAAGGCTCTTAGGCAAGCGCTTCTATCGCTAAACCTGGAAGAAGCTTGGCATTCACCAATGTCATATCTTGCGTTTAAACAAACCACTAACAAAGCTGTCAAACAAGCATCGTTGCAAAAAGACAAAGCATTAGTGGCTGGCAAAAGTCATGCCTGGATCGTGATGCCAACGTATAAACAACTGAAACACCAATCCTATTTACAAGAATGCTTCAGAGATCACTATAAGCGGAAACTAAGTTTACTGAGATTGGGGTGGTTTCCAAGCAAAGACCTTACCCCAAAATGGTTACAGACCTGGCCATCTCTGGATTGTCGCCTCTGTGACAAGGGAGTAGTGTTGTTATTACATCTATTATGTATTTGCCCGGCCTTACACAAACTAAGGAAGATGCTCCTGAGAATAATCCTAAGAGAAACACAAGTCAGGACCTGCAGGGTGACTGTGATAAAATGCCTAAGTGGGTCTGCGATACAACTTTCCTGCAAAACGATAAAATTACTGACATTTGCTTCTCAAGAGCTCGAAAAAAAGGCAGCAGCAAAAGAGGAACTGGGACATATGGACGCTTTGCAGCCGGACCCAGATCCTCGTTGATGCACTTCACAACCACTCTCCTCCCCCCTCCTCTTCTCTTGTATTCTAAAACACTGTAAGCACTTTATTCGAGAGAAGGGGGACAGTCACATTTAATCAAATATAAGCCCTAACGTGTGCAGCATTCCTTGTTATAACAATCATTTGCTGGCCCCAATTTTCTAATGAGAGAGCCATTGCCTTATAAAGTGCTACTCCTGTTTTTATTCTTCTTGTATATTTAAAAACACTCTCCCTGTTTTTACTCATCATGTATATCTGTGCAATGTCGCCCAGGACATGGGGGCATGTTTTATTTTTATTCAAAATGATGTTTTGTACCACATGGTGGTATGTTCCACCCTTTTACGAGTTTAACAAATCAAATAAAAGTATTTTTCTTTCTATAATAGACCAATATCCACGCTCTAGTAGCTCTATTTTATAGTTAATGCAATTAGTTTTATAGCTATTTCCTTTCCCTCCCCTTATTAATTTTCAATGAATATTTGTAATGTTACCTACTGTAATTCATTTGATGTTCCTGTATCTCTATATTGAATGAATGAATAAATTTGTACTCGTAAAGCACACTGCTGCCCCAGCAACGGGGCGTCCTGGCACTGTACTCATACCGCTGTGCAACCCTTCCTGGCTTTTCCCTGTGAAATGTCCACTCGTGGGCACCCCCAAGGTGAAGCCAGGCATCCCAGCGCTGTTGGGGCCGTTGTGGAGATTAAGCAAGCTATTGCCCAAAGTTGCAGAGTGGGACCCATGATTAGAATAGGCACCGAGGCGAGAATGATCAGGTCCGGGGAAATTGAGCCCAAGACCCGCCGAGGCGGGAATTGAACCCTGGTCCCGGGCCAGACCTCTGCATCAGGGTCTGCCGCTCTAACCATTGAGCCACACTTCTCCACATTCTCTATATTGTGATTAGGTATTTTCGCTCAACAATGTTTTTTCTGTATTGTCTTTGTTTATTGCTTACTATGAAAACTCAATAAAATATTTTGAACTCAAAAAACCAATGTGGCATACTAAAACATTTTATTCTCTAGACATGATACTTGGTGATTAAAATTGTGGGGATAAGGGTAATTAGTACCCCATCACCACTGTTATCGTCAAACATGTTTCTGCCTTGTGGCTCAATTGAGTCCATGACTTTCATCCGTACGGGCATATGGATTTCTAATGAGGCTCCAAACCAGAGTGCCCTGTGTCTACTTCTTAACTAATCTCGCTTTCCAATACCCCAGTGATGGGTTTTATACACCCCATGGAAGAAGGGCACAGGACCCCTGTAGGCACACTTTTGTCAAGGTGCGTCCTTTAAGGCAAGCCGAGATGCGTTCGATGGAACATAAGACTGGTTGGTTTAAATATCAAGTCAGTATTTATATTCAAATTAACAAGTAATTACCTTAAAAACAATATTTTTTTCTCTCTGCATATCTATTTCATGACACAGTCACCAGTTACGTTTGCTCTCTCTATCTCTCTGGCTCTATACACAAACACAAACGTGATATCACACATGCTTCAATCGGTATTCCATGACCTCCTGCAGTATTTGGGAGAAGGCTGTTTGAGAGATGCTGTTTGACTGGAAACTACATGTTGACACAACTAGTGACACAGAAATGTTGACTCTACCCCTTGTAATTGCCCTGTGTTTTTTAGATAATCTGTTAACACATGCATATTTTACCTTAGATGTGTGCTTCATTGTTATTACACATTGTGGGCTAATAGTATTTCTGCAGTGGTGTTATTTAACATTTAGCCCAAACTCTTAATTTGCAGAGGTGTACTATTTTGAAGTATTTACGTTAACTCTGTTCTTGCAGGAATCTGATTACCCCTATAGATGCCTTAGCGCCTAGATTCTCTTTGTGGTGTGTGTGCTTTCCAAAATCCAACTGACATTATTGCCTCTTTGGAACTTCCAGGATTCTGAAGGGCTGTATTTACAATTTCTATTAATATACCATTGATCATTGTTCATTAGTGGTGGATGAAACATTTCGCCGGGACACGAAACAGACAAAATCTGTCATCTGCAAAATTTCCCACGCAGAATGGATTTGGGAGTGTTTCGAAAATGTGTATGGTTGTGTGGAATATTCAATAAACAACAAAAGAGTGAAGCCAGAAGGTTCAGGGCTATCAACAGGAATCACTCATGTTTTTTTAAAGAGGTAGACAGGCATGACCTAGGCGCAACACGGGCGGCAGACTTTGGAGTATGTGTGACTATAAGTCACCACCCCCTGCCACGACCAATAATCTAATACGTCTTCACATCGAAAATTCGGTAACGCGTTCAGAAGTCCTGAAGGCGTAAGATTGCGAACAGTGAGTAATCCGGTTCCCTACGAGGCCATAGGTTAGGGTGCACCTTAGCGAGTGCATACAGCCATGGTCCCTGGTCCTGAAGAAAGCCTCGCGATTAGCATTCACAGGCTAAAACATATAGACCTAACATTTTAACCTAGGATGTAACTGACCAATTTACTTAGTCGCAACATCCACTCAACACTTTTAATCTAGCCTTACTATCCCACTAGTAAAAATTTCATAGGAATAGTAAAGACTACTTTATTCCCATTGTTTACACCATCACGTGCACTTACCACAAAACAATCCCGCTCCGCTGTAATCAGGCGTTGTAGCACACCGGAGAAGCACTCGGCCTCTCTGGTGGGGGCCCAATGATGAAGTATGTCACCAACTAGGTTGGTGAGTGAGGGCTCTTTACAAAAATATGAGTGATTCCTGTTGATAGCCCTTAACCTTCTGGCTTCACTCTTTTGTTGTTTATTCTCCCGGGAAACAAGAGTGAATACAACAATTTCCCTCTCTCTCTTTTTGTTTATATATATATATGATTGTGTGGAATGCCATGGTTATTATACATTTCTTGAGAGCTGTGTCAAATGACAGTGAAGTCCACATTTGTAAAGCGCACAATCACCCGTAAGGGTCTCTAGGCGCCGTCGGGAAGATTAAACGAGCTATTGCCCAGAGTCACATGGTGCTGGGCTACCCTGCCGCCGGAGCCGGGGATCGAACCGTGGTCCCCAGATTCCAGCGTCAGTCGCCCTGGCCGCGGCGCCACACCTCTCCCCTCAGTTCAATTCAATATAAACTAGCTCACCAGTGAACCGATAGCAAAATTGTGTGTACCACTACAAATTTACACTGGCCATTTCACGGAGGTAGAAGACAGTGAAACAAGCGAGTCGGCACAGTGTTTCACTTTCGCAGCCCACTAAAAAAAACATAAAAACTCAATTTAGCCAGGCATAGCATTCATTCTGTCCATCTCTCATATTTAAACAGACAGGTGAGCCAGTAGTGTTTGAATGTGTGCACTGCATTTCACACACAGCTCTCCGCAGTCGATGCATTAGACCACTAAGCTACATTACCAGCATTATTACTACGAACTGCTGACATATAGCATGCAGTGTCCTTCAACACAGGTTTCTCGTTCTTGAATGTCGCCATTTAAAAAAATAATCCCTTAGAATTTAAACTCGGGGTTTTAGAAATGTTGGTAAAATTGCACTGAACTCTTCATTCAATTACACATTATTAAAATATGCACCTTAGACTCATTTTGTTTAAATGATGCATATTACTGTTGTGCAGAGTGCTAATAGTACCAGGAGACTATCCCCAGGAATTACATTGTTTTTCTTTGCATTGACGTATTTTGACCCACAACACAATTTTGTAGAATGTTTCAAATGTGCATTTTTTCAGGAAAGGTTTATGCGATCATGTAAAGACTATTTCGTTTTATCTGCGTTTTTAAGTATAACCTCCATAACGTTCATTAAGGTAAATGCGTTTTTTTGTGTTCAAACAAATATTACGGTAAATATGTTTATTTCAGTTAATCAATATAAATGAAACAGGCCTTGAACTCTTCCTTCCCAGCAATACAGTGAACTGCGGGCACTTTCATTCGCTAAAGTTCCTGGCTCGTCATTTGACCAAATGACATCTGGTGTGCTTACTGGAAGCTGAACCTGCTTCTAGCAGGGAACTTATAAATAAATAGAACAAATAGAACACTCACATGCTAAATTTCCAAACCACCGAATTATATTACACTTAGAGCTGTTGCGATGTGAGAAGATATCATATATTTTGCCACCCTCCACACAGGGTTAAAAAATCCTCCAAGGGATCAGAGTGGCATGCACTTTCAAACAAGGAGGATGCCTTTTGATCACACCTGGTGCTATGCCTCAGAAATAATTTATCTGATGAAATATTTAAATTAAGCTGCTAGACTGATTAACATAACACAGCGAAAAAGGTCTGAGTGGACTTTTTGATTTCTTATGATATATAACAAACGAGTCTCAACAGGTAATATTTTAAGATAATTTGATACAATAATGCACATAAATTGCAGAAAGAACGAGACAGGGACCCATACATCGTAGTATCACTGAATGCAAGGAGTGGTCTGTATTTAAAGCGACGTAGGATAAAGAAAAAATGAACACTCTATTACATCAAATGTATATATAACCTGTACAATCTTGTACACAATACTGTTCGTGCAAAGTAACGTGAACGGAGCAAGCCACAAGTGCAAAGAATTAACATTCAGTGATACTAAGATTTACGCCTCCCTGCCTCGTTCTTTTTGCAATTTATTTGCATTATTGTTTATAATTGTCTTTAAATATTACCTGTTGAGACATTGTTGTTTGTTATATATACTAATCACACGGTCTGAACTGGGTTTAAGGGTACCCTCATGTAGTTTGTTTCTTTGAATTCTTCTAAGCCACCCTTTTGTTTTTCTAACAACATTTATATAAGATGCAATGCCCTCAGAAATAGCTCTGTTGGACTGCTCAGAAGGAGTCGTTTACCTCCATCACATACCAACCAGGCATAATAGCAACTAGACAAACACATTTCGAAGACAGGTACTAGTCGAATGGTCGGCCAGAGGAACTACAGGCTATAACCAATCGATGGAGGTACCAGAAGGGGCTAGGCGATTTGAAGGTGGTCGTTGCAAAGAAAACCCCTCCAACAGCCTATCTGCATATGTCTGAATTCGCTCAAGTCCCCCTGATCATGGTCTGATGATGCTTATTGAAGCCTGAGTCAGGAGGTGGAAAGACCCTCGTCAAAACCATTCTAAAGTAACAAAGGACTTGGATAGACTCAGGGTACCACAGACATATATTAGAATAGGATCACACCTGGAACAAAACCCGGCACAATGAAGGCCCTGTGGATGCCTACCCAAAGACAACCAATCCAAATGATAACCAATCATCAGTGCTGAAGACCTACTCTTCTAATAGCCATACTAAGGGATGAAGTCGCTGACTTATGTGAACTGAAGGTGATGGGTCCCAAACGTGACATGAAACCAGTGGAAATACTCACTTTAGAGTAGTCAACTGATAGCCATGCCATTCTCCTGTGCATGGGTTAAAACCATCTAAGAGTTTTCCCATCAGATTGATGCAAAGTACCTGGAAATGATTTGAAAGGGAAGGAATGCATAGCCTGCATAGACTGCTACTATTTTGCTCTTGTGACTCAAACGTACCAACACTTTAGTTAAGAAGGCGGGTTTTTAATGACTGTCATCACAGTTTTGTTTCTGTGTTACAATTCCCCATTGGGTGTGTAGTGGATGTATTCAGAAGTGGCATAAAGGAAAGATGGCGGTTAGTAAAAGTAAAATATGAGATATATTCCATTTCACAGGACCAGGCAGGGCAGGAGCATGAGATAATACAAATTAAACCACAGTCTAAATTATTTATTCAAACTAGAAATCAACCTCATGAATATGATACAAACCAAGATAGAAACCAACACATATTCCCAAATGATAACAACACCAAATACCCACAAGGGAAAACAACATAACAAAAATAAAATGCACCTAGCTCATAATCAACAATTCCTACAAGCTTCTTGCCTACAGAATGGCCTGCGACATCCTTCAAAGTTCCCTTATGGTCGAACTGTCATTCTCACCTTCCACTACAGCAACATTTGTTTGACTTTCATTAATCCACTAATTCACACCTTTGTCAGCTCCTTGCAATTTTCTTTCCAAAATCTAATCAGGCTCAGGAACTTCTATCCATTGCTCAATTTTACAACAATTTTCCATTCTTGAACACATCTCTTGGGATAGAAAAACAGCAATAATGCTTTTCTCACTAGCCTTGACTGACTCTCGTAGCAATTGTCCCCAGGATTTGATTCTTGATGATGAACCCCATTTTAAGATTGCTGAGGTGTGGATCCTGTCTCTTCTGGCGATCTGTGAGTTAAAAGCATCTTTGAATATGTAGGTCTTCTGAGCTCATTTGGAGGCTGATTCCGTTAATAAGATGAGGGTTTAAGTTGTTGTGAGCCATGTTCTTTAATGGTATTGTCACCGTACTTCTTTTTTTTGTTTATAAATCTTTTTATTATTTTAAGACAAGAAAAAAGGAATAGACATATCCGGTGCCATGTATACATACAGAATAATAGGGTGAACAGGGAACAATAACAGGATAGACGTGGAGCAACAGAGGAATCCCTGAGAGGTCCGCGCTAATGAATTTGAAATATGACGTGCAACATTACAATCGATAAACAGTTTAAATGCGGACTCTTAAGACCCTCTCACCCATCTAACCATAAATGCAAAGATTCATGACAGTCAGATACTAGAATGTAAAAACACAAAATCAGGATATTTCGACAATATTACGTATAAGGAAAAACTAAAAAAGAGATCGAAAAAAAGGAAAAACCATATGAGCGATAACAGAAAGAAAACAATAAACCCATCCCCCCACCCTGCACCCCTGCAACGGCTATCGCCTAACCCCCCCAAGCAGTGTGCCTGTCGCCCCAACTAACTAAGTTCTAAAAGAAGAAAAGAGAGACTGTGGGGGAGGGCATTTCCATATAAGCTCCCGGTCCCCTTTCCCCCTGCCAGAAACCAGCACCCCCTATGAAAGAAGTCAAGAATACCTATAGTCCCAAAGAAATTAAATTAGGGGGAGCCGTGACGCACCGCCCAACCTTCCGCTAGACAAACAGCCACGAATTCCACATCCATTAGGGCCGTAATACCAACAACAGTCGATCATTCTCAACCCTGGCCCTTCGAACCTTTGTGTGAACCCCCCCCCATCACTTTGAGGTGCCGGGTTTTTAGGAACCCGGTGGTGCCAGGGAATAACACCCGAAGACCTCTGAGTTCCCCTTGTTTCGGACCACAGAAACACGGAGTCTTCTAGTCGCAGTCAGAGATCAAGTTTTATTGATAGCTACCAAGTAACAGGTGTCCTAGAAGCACGACAAGCACGGGTCATGTGTTCTCAGGAGACTGTTCGTTTTTACAGAACCAGCCTTCTCCTTATATACAGAAATAATAGCTGCAAGCAAGAATTCTTGAGTTTATGATACGGCTGTAAACATATTTCTATAATAATACAAAGAGCGAAGTCATGTAAGCAAGCCCACATTATAGATGTCCAGTTTGTGATAGATTACTCAGCCAGACCCGGAACTCCCATCAGATATCGATGAAACATCAATAAAGGAAGGTACCACCCAGTCATAAAACTGGCCATAAACAAGGAGTATGGACAGGTGCATGTTTGTAGAAAGCATGGTCTGTATGTAGTGAATGGTTTGAGGAATGTTATGTATTGATGCTATCGTATTTGGCCACTGGGCGAGGGGCTGCCCAAACAGGTTTGGCTAAAGGCAATGGAGTCAGTTGGGACAGGTCAGGGGGAAGTCAGGGAAGGTGGACGTGTCCTTTTAGATCAAGCTCGACCTTTAATTGACTTATCATGAGGGCAAGACGTAAGATGGATGTCGTTCACAAAATGGAGTCTCAGGGGTTGGGACGGAAACTACGATTTAGGGTCGTTGGCGACCCTCGATTATGACGCAAATGTATAGGAATGATGTCCTAATCATTATCGGTTCGTGGACACCAAATTCGTCATGGTACGTTGATATTTTGTGACACGGGTATTGGACCTCGATATCGGGATAACAACAGGGTCCAGATTTTCAGAACCACAGACCGTCCTTTTGCCCTTATGTAAGGCAATAATTCATGTTAATCTGAGTCCAAATCTGTATGAAGGAATTCGTGGAGATGCTGCTGTAACATCATTCTGTTGCTCAGTTCGTCCCTTGACACAGGCTTCCGTACACATGAAGTAGCACAGAGGCCACAGAGTGCAGGAGCGCACTGTACACACAGGCAGAACATAAACAGACGTGCTAAGATCATCCCAATGAAGATCAGTGTTTTCCATCCTCAGGCAGTGATCAGTCCCCAGAACCACCCTAGCAAGGACCAATCTCCTTTTTCCACGTGAAGGGAACCGGATATTTCGTGTAGTTTAGAGATGGCTTGGTACACTGTCGGTGCGTTATCAGGGATGAAAATGCAACAACTAGATTGGATCACTCTACACACACCACCACGATCGGCGAGTATGATATCTAGGGCAACTCGGTTCTGAAGGGTCATAAGTCGATCCGACTGAAGCTCGGTCGTCAAATTGCCAAGTGCTCCGGCCGTTGTAATCACGGCGGATTCGACTATCCTAGATAACTGGCGAATATTCCTGCTGTTCACCATAGGCCCCCAAAATGGCAGAAAACCCTTTGCGAAGTCAGCGAATTCCTGACCCGCGGTGTCGTCTTTACTCACGACACCTCTAGCTGTCCTTGTCCGATGGTAATCTGCTCGGGCTGTGTAGGTGGGAGGCAGCAGAAATGAGATGAAACACGTGCCTGAGAAGTCAGGGGGCAACCATGTATATGCTTGGTCGTGGCAGACGAAATACGTGCCTTTGGCTGCTAAGAGTATAGGGGAAGTTCGAGAAGCGAACACATATGTTTCCGTGCATATGCTCTTTCCTAATTGTGCTTTGGGATCCCTACCAATACCTTGTAAACATAGGTGACCTCGGTGGGGTACTATCCAAACTGGGCGGGATTTCTTTGCTGTCTGGCTCTTACTCAGGTAAACCCCATATTTAGTTACGTTCCAACGAGTGTATGGAGTGAGTTCATCTTTGGGGATCGTTAGATATGTGTCGAACTCCCTACTCATGTTTCTTATCCCTGCCACTAGTGCCTTGTTGTTAGAATCGCTTTCAATGGAACCGGTTGGGTATGGTTCTAGGGCGAACAGGAACATGGTCTGGAAAGCCCACAGAGAACCATAATAACTGAATGGCAGGATGAAGTATGGGATACCCTTATTGGTCGTGTGCGGCATGAGTCCGCATATCCAACAGTTTGATGTGTTCATTATGGACTGGTGTTGGTGTAGGAGTTGAATAAATGAGTTATTTACAAATTCGAGTCTTCTGGCAGACTCGTGTTCAGGTAGATGGTGAAAGGAGTGTGGAGAGAGAGTGGGAGGAGGCGTTGGCCGGGTGTCATTTTGGAATAAGGAAACTTGAAATACGAATAGAGCATAACCAGTCAAGAACATTACTATGCTACACAGCATTAAAACACATATTATTAAAAATCTTCTTCTGGACAGTATTGTACACAATTGTCTTTCAAAGTTCGTGAATCTGGCAGGTCTCTCTACCCTTGGAAATTCCATCCTCTACTTGCTGCCCGCGGTGGTAGGTTGGTTCTCCCAGGGAGTGCGCTCTGTTCAGTCCGGGGTAACTCCCTTGGACCAACCAGAACCGTTGACCTAAACGTCCCCAGTTGCACTCCCCAGACTTCAACCGCGACCCTAGCAGCAGAACCGGATGGCGGTTCGAAAATCAAAAATGAGCTAGTTCCCTGGGACGAGAGAGCTGAAAAATCAAAAAATAGTTCTTAGGGGAAAAGAAATCACATTAGTTTGCTCTTTTATTAGTCTCTGGGGTTAGATCTCAGGTTGTACCGTCGTTTCCCAGGTACGGAAGTGTCTTCAAACAATGTCTCAGGTTCGGTAGTGTCCAACTGCATAGACGGTGGCACAAGTCCTTGCAAAATACAATCACTCTCCTTTTCGGCACCAGTCTCTTTTAAACGTGCATCGCTGAAAGGGATGAAACGAGGTACGGATTCTGTTTCAGAGTCGGCAAGTCCTTTATTGACCCACCGGTCGTATGGAAGGGGCAGAGGGACCCGTTTACAATGGGTTCCGTGCACCCAGTTCTTTTTGCCTTCCACCCGAACAGCGGACCTCGTGGAAAGAAGTACCAGGTATGGTCCGGTCCACCTCGGCTGTCCGTTGTTTGTGTGCTGGAAGTTCCGCACTAGGACCCACGTGCCGGGTGTGATGGAGTGACCTGGATCGTCAGAGGCTGGTGGAGAGGAACTGTGAACCTGTTGGTGTAAAACACGCAATTTAGCTGTCAATTCGCACAAATAGTCAAGCAGTACGGGGTGTTCTATTTCGCTGAGTTTCTTTGGTCTTGGCACGCCCCAGACGTTGGCTGGGCGGCCAAACACTATCTCGTGAGGGCTAAGTCCTAATCTGGAATGGACAGTCATTCTCGTTGACAAGAGTGCTAGGGGCAAGGCGTCAGGCCATTTAAGACCTGTACTGGCTTGGATCTTGGCTAGCTTGAGTTTCAACGTGCCATTGTAGCACTCTACTAATCCAGCTGATTGGGGGTGATTTGCAGCGTGGAACTTCTGGTGTATCCCTAGACACTCACACACTCTCTTCATCACGCGTCCTATGAATTCACTTCCATTATCACTCCAGACAATTCTAGGCATACCAAATCTAGGGAAGAACTCTTTGACAAGGGCTTTGGCAGTTGTCAAGGCGGTATTGTCCTTAAGGGGGTACGCTTCCACCCACCTGGAAAAGGCGCAAACAACAACGAGCACATACTTTAGATTGTTGCACCTCTCCATGTGAATGAAATCGAGCTGCAAAACCTCGAACGGATACGTTGGAGGCGCAAAATGACCAGCTGGAGTTGGGGTTCCCCTACCGGGATTGTACTTTAAACATACCATACAGTTTCTGACCACATTCTCTGCATATTTCGGGATATTGCTATTCTGCCATACTGGGGCCAATAGTTTACATATTCCTTTCGAACTGATGTGCGCAATGCCGTGAGCCATTGTTACTACTGCAAGTACATATGCGTTAGGTAATAGCCATCGCTGGTGTTCTGACGATTCGACCCAACAACCATTCGCATCTAGTCTACCCTTACTTTCTCTCCACTCATTCAACTCTTTCTCAGTTGCCTCGGCTTGTATAGATTTCACGCTTTCAATGGTGTCTTCGCACATTCCCACATCAGCAATCCATCTAGCGGGACCCGCAACATACATCCGACTCATTGTGTTCCTTGCAGTCTCTTTCGCAACCTCGTCTGCAAATGCATTCCCGCGGCCAACATCATCCTGAATCTTTTTGTGTGCACTGCATTTCATAACGGCAACTTGTAGGGGCAAGGTCAGTGACTCAAGGAGTTCATTAACTAGCTGACCATGTTGTATCTTTGCACCATGTGATGTAAGGAAACCACGTTCTCGCCACAATCTCCCAAAACTGTGAGCCACACCAAAGGCGTACTGGCTGTCAGTGTAGACATTCACTCGCTTTCCTTTTGCTAACACACATGCTCTGGTAAGTGCAATAAGTTCTGCCGCTTGTGCAGAATTATGGGAAATGCGTGCGGTCTCTATAATGGTGTGTAATGTTGTTACGGCATATGCTGCAGTCGTGTCACCATTCGGCAGCTTGAAACATGAACCATCAACCCATAAAGTATCGTTGCATTCAGGAAGGGGAGTGTCCTGTAAGTCTACTCTCCCTTTTGTCTCTTCTTCTGTCCTAAAGCAGCAGTCATGTTTATCAATCTTGTCTGTTTCTGTCGGAATGGGTAATAACGTTGCGGGGTTCAGTGTATCACACCTCTTTATGTGGATGTGACTTGCTAACAGTGTAAGTTCGTAACTCGATAGTCGAGCGCTAGTAAGATGTTGTGTCTTCGTCCTGTTTAGCAAAATGTCTACTGCATGTGGAACCATAACGATCAGAGTATTATTCATGACTAATCCAGCAGACTGTCGAATGCAGACAGCTGCTGCTGCGGTAGCCCTCAGACAACTTGGTAGGGCTTTAGCCACAGGGTCTAGAGTTGCCGAAAAATACGCGCATGGGCGCTGTTTGTCCCCAAAGTGTTGTGTTAAGACTGATAATGCACAACCTTCCTTCTCATGGACGTATAATGTAAAAGGCTTACTGTAGTTGGGGTTTCCCAACACAGGAGCCGAACACAATGCATCACGCAACTCGTGAAAACTCGTCTGACAATCTTCAGACCAGGGCATAGGATTGGGCGTGTCTTTGCAGAGTAGCGCCAGCAAGGGTTTAGCTAGTAGTGAGAAATTCTGTATCCATTGTCTACAGTACGATGTAATGCCCAAGAAGGCTCGAACCTCTCTCTGTGTCTTTGGGGCACTCAGTTCTGTTATTGCCTGTATTCTTTCTGGCGTCAGTCTCCTTCCCCCCTTCGATAAGATGTGACCTAGGTAGGTTACTTCTTGTCGGCAAAATTGTACTTTGGAAAGAGAGACTTTGTGCTTCATGTCACATAAGTGACGCAACAATGACAGTGTAGCTTGTTTGCAAATTTCTTCAGTGTCTGCGGCGATCAGCAGATCGTCGACATACTGAATCAGAGTTGACCTATCTGGTAGAACAATGGTGTCTAGTTGTGTTTTCAGGGCCTGACTGAATATGGATGGGCTTTCGCAGTAGCCTTGAGGAGCGCACTTGAAGCGGAAGCTTCGTCCTCCTAAATTGAAACCGAAAAGATCTCTACTCTCCTCGGCAATCGGGATGCTGAAGAAAGCGTTCTTCAAGTCGATCACCGAGAACCAATCTGCTGAAGCTGGAACCATTGTCAATAAAGCAGTAATGTCGGGGACAACTGGAAACTGTGGGATAACTACCTTATTCACTTCTCTGGGGTCGATCACGAACCTGTATACAGGCGGTTGTGAAGGATCAGTACGTTTTAAGACGGGCAAAACTGGACTGTTACAAACATTTCCTGTTGTTTCTTCGATGACGTCTTTCTCAATCAGGTCATAAACAATCGTCAATAACGCTCTTTCACATTCACCAGATATCTTATATTGGGGAATACGTGGCAACCTAACGTTGGCTTTCAAAGTTATGACATACGGTGCTATCTCCAAACGACCTACATCATTAGAACCATTGGCCCAAAGTATATCAGGAAGTGATAACAATTCAGGTGGAGTATTTTCCTTTGACAAATACATTTGAGAAACGACCTTCTTGCCTAAAGTGAGTTGTACTCCCAAGGGGGAACAGTACAAAGTCGCATACAACCTTTTTAGTAAATCTAAACCTAACAAGTTTTCACCGCAACCTGTCGTCAAAATGAGGGGTGCTTCTAATTCGCATGGGCCAACAGAAAGGGATATAGGACTAGAGATCGGGTTTCTAACAGGGGCGCCAGAGAAACCTACTGAGACATTCATTTCGCCAGACAAAGGTGCGCCAGGAAGTTTCGAGTGCATAATAGAACTTTTTGTAGCACCAGTATCCAGCAGAAATGGCTCTGACACTCCTGAGGTAATCACCTCGACATAAGGTCCATTCTGATCTACTGGAACTGAAACAACTCCCTCTCTTTGTCCATGGCTGTCCTAGCAATCATTACCCTCATTTTCGTGTTCGGTGTAATAGTCGTCAGCATAGTACTGGGCTGACTTGGACGATGCATTATTCTGTTGGTCAAAGCTGTTCATGGAATTCTGAGGCGGAAAAGAAGTCGTATTCTGAGTGAGATTTCCACGGCCCCTACCTCTAGGGGCATGCTGAACACCTCTTCCGCTTACACCTGAAGAACCGTGTAAACGTCGCGCAAGGGCCGGACAATTACCTTTAAAATGACCCTCTTCCTTGCAATACGCACATTGATTCGGGCCATACGTAGGACGCTGATGGGAAAACTCGTTTCCTTGCGCGTTTCTCGAATACTGCTGTTGTTGTTGATAATTGGGCTGACTAGCCGTGCGAGGCGGATAGGCCTGCTGGAGAAGAACCTTAGTTTTCAAATCTTTCGTCTTCTTATCTGCTTTATCTAGCTCGTCTTTATGCCTATTTTCATAGTACTGGGCTGTAGCTAAAATCTGCGCCGACGTAGAGACAGCCCAAGCACTCTCTGAATCTTTCAGTTTGTTACATAGTTCAGGAAGCAAATTATGTACAAACTTGTCTACAAACAATCTTTGCCCACCCTCGGTAGCCATATCTTGACCACTATGATCGGTGAAAGTTTCCTCAAAACTCGTGAAGAAGTCAGACACATTCTCATCTTTCTTTTGCTTACATGCGGATAGCTTGTCCCAGTTTACGCGCACTTCAGGCATTATTGTTTTCATGTACGCTATAATCCTACCGGGAAGTTCAGCTATTAACGGCTCAGGTTTAAAAACCACCGACTTGTCTAGCATCTGTAGTCGCAATGTTTGCCCACGAGTCACCTAGTTCCTGATCGTGATCCGTATGACGGATTTTGCTCCATAAAGGATGTGGAACAACGTTCCCAAACAACATGTCTACATCCGCTAAATTCATTATACATGAGCTTGCAGTTTGCGATAACTCCTTATAATACCCAGTCGGGTTTTTACGAGGGTCAGGTAGTGACTGCTTGAGTGCCAACACTTCCGATCTTTTCCAGGGGACATGTACCCATACACGCTGGAAATGAGGCAGAATCGGTGGATTCGCATTTGCATCACCTTCCCTCCAAACCGGAGGAACCTCTCTCATGGGGTACTGTCTCGCTCTCTTCCTACTAGACGTACCACATTCAGATGATGACCCAGAATTACCACCCGTACTTCGATATGATAATAATATCCCAACTGCTTTTTCGACATCGGGACCTATGATCATGCCTTCCCCAAATTTAAATCGTACATTGCACAACTCTCGAGCGTTGCTCTCTTGACCATTATCTTCCAAATCCTCACACAGAAAAACACACATCTGTTCAAAAACATATCTTTGCGTCGGTTCATCCCATTGACGGAAGACGTTCACGACGGACTCTACATCATATCTCGCTGTATCCATAGCCCAATTCCGTGCTAACTTATTCAGTGATTCCCTCTCTTGATAATCAGGCATTTGGCTTCGTAATTGTCTTGGTCCCGTATTAGGGGTCGTTTTAGGCGACCGAAAAAGTGGTGAAGGAATGTTAGTAGCAATGCTGGCCATTTTATGCCAGACGAAAGGTGAAAGCGGAGGAATAACTGGTGGCAGAACAGAGTCACGCAAAGTAGGAACAGAAGCATTCGTAGAGCGAGTATCAGAAGAAATAGAAGGTGTGCTAGGCGAAGTTGTAGGAGGAACAGTAGGAGGAATAGATGTAATCGGTGAGCCTTGAGGAGGCTGCACCAGAGAAATAGAAGCCAGTTGAAGAGCAGCTGGTGAGTGCTGTAAAGGAGCCGGCATAACAGCTACCAGAGGTGCAACTAAAGGTTGCGGAGGTGCTGTGGCATTTTGTGCATAGGGCGGTGGCGAACTTAGCAGATGTGCCATTAATGGATCTTTTTCACGCTCTTTTATTATTTCTTTCTGAGGATGTTGTAAAACAGGATAGCATTTATCTATTGCCATTTTACGTTGCCTGTGCAACTGCTCACTTATTTGTTCTTCTTCATTGTCTTTAAATTTTATCGCGGCTTGCATTACTGAAATACCTCTTTCTCTCTTATTTTTCTTTTCTAATTTAATTTCCTTTTGTTTGGCCTCTTTACGCCATAAACGGAAAGAGTCAAACATCGCCGGCCGGGCTTTCTTCTTGAACAATTTGACCTCTAGATTATCTAAAATTTCTGAGTCGAAACTACCATATTGGGGCCATTTTAAAACACCATCCTTACGGGTGTATTTTATCCACACTTCATTATATGCGATAGGACCTACGCCATGCTTCACAAAGAGCTCATACGTTGGAGTTCCAATCAGAGGAACCGGACAGGAATCCTCTAATCGGGAGCTCTCTCTCCTTGAGCTGCTAAGAAGTGGTTTATGATAGTACACACCCACCATAGTATATGTAGTCCTTTCCGCTACATACAACACTCTGGTTTATAACAGTGAATTTATTTCCAAATGTTGGTCGGTCAACACAAGCATTTTTGCTGTGTTTGAGGCAAAAACAACAACATTGACTGTGAGCAAGGGATGACCAGACAGAGTCCATTTGGGAGACATGGCATGCAACATGTAGAGGTGAGAAGATTTTCTGTCAGGAGGAACAAATTACCATTATGGAAGGTAGGCTTCTTCCAAAGTCCACACAATAAATAAGATCAACAGGTGCACAAACAAAAAGGTACCACCCTAGTATAACGCCTAAGCAACATCGGAATCCAAGAGAAGGCACTGGAATGGATCATCTCGTACCTCTCCGGAAGAACACAAAGAGTCCGCCTCCCCCCGTTTCGCTCCGAGGCCACCGAAGTCATCTGCGGCGTCCCGCAAGGATCTTCACTCAGCCCCACCCTCTTCAACATCTACATGAAACCTCTCGCAGCCATCGCACGCCAGCACAACCTCAACATCATCTCTTACGCCGACGACACCCAGCTGATCCTCTCCCTCACCAGAGACCCCGACACCGCCAGAACCTGCCTACACGAAGGGATGAAAGACGTCGCCGAGTGGATGAAGGACAGCCGCCTGAAATTGAACTCGGACAAGACGGAAGTTCTCATCCTGGGATCTTCGCCCTCCGCCTGGGACGACTCCTGGTGGCCCCCAGCCCTGGGCACCGCACCCAAGCCAACCGACCACGCACGCAACCTGGGCTTCATCCTGGACCCCTCCCTCTCGATGACCAGACAAGTCAACGCCGTCTCCTCATCGTGCTTCAACACCCTGCGTATGCTTCGCAAGATCTTCCGCTGGATCCCGACCGAGACCAGGAAGACTGTCACCCAGGCACTCGTCACCAGCCGACTGGACTACGGAAATGCCCTCTACGCCGGAACCACAGCCAAGCTACAGAAAAGACTCCAGCGCATCCAGAACGCCTCCGCCCGACTTATCCTGGATGTCCCCCGATGCAGCCACATCTCCAGCCACCTGAGGAACCTGCACTGGCTCCCCGTCGACAAGAGGATCACGTTCCGGCTCCTCACCCACGCACACAAGTCTCTCCACGACCTGGGCCCCAAGTACCTCAACGACCGCCTGACCTTCTACATGCCCACCCGCCAGCTACGGTCCACCAGCCTCGCCCTCGCAGCTGTACCACGCATCCGAAGAGCCACCGCCGGAGGAAGATCCTTCTCTTACCTGGCTGCCAAGACTTGGAACTCCCTCCCCATCCACCTTCGGCTGACCCAGGACCATCTCGCCTTCAGGAAACAACTCAAGACCTGGCTGTTCGAGCAGTAGCATACCCCTCCCCCCAAGCGCCTTGAGACCCTCCCGGGTGAGTAGTGCGCTATACAAATGGCATGATTGATTGATTGATAGAATCAAACATGATATCAATGAGTTGACATGTTTTGAGAAGGTTGTAGCTTTTTGCCCAATTTCCATGGAAATCAGGAAGAGGACTGTGTCTGTTGTTAAATACCACTGTACCAGATGTCTTGATGGTCTTGGTATTAGCATTTACCAGATGCTTATTTATCATTCAATCAATCTTTATTCGGTTAATACATTAACACCATAAAAAATCGCATGAAAATATTAAGTACAACAAATATAATAGAAAAAGAACCAATTAGACATACATTGCTTATTAATCAGGCAAGCCTTTCCTAATCTCCATTGCACTATTTATAAAGCTTAGCACAGTGGAGAAATGCATAAAGAGGGCAAGGTCAATCCACCGTCGCCATCCTATAACAAAGGCGAGGATGAGAAAACCTAGGCGAGCCTCTGAGTCCCCCGACCGCTGGCCTGGGGTTCTATTCCCCGAGGGCGGAGTGAATCGAGCGCCACACCAGAGCCGACTCCTGAGCTTCTTCCTGCGCACTGGACCTGAGTGGTGGCTTTGCTGAGGTGTGAAGATCGGCACTGAGTGCCCGGCTGCTGTGTTGGTGGGGGTGGGAGCCCCCCTTTGTCCTAAGCCTGCAGCGAGATCAGGCCTGCTGTTGCGGCCCCCGCTGGGGGTAAGCTGCTCCTTGAAGCATTGCAGCCATCTTGTCGAAGCTGCAGTGTATAGAGGCCTTTTCCCAGCTCCAAACCCTGTTATATCAGCCCGCTGCCTTGCCTGACGAGTCCCCCGGGTGGAGCTGAGCACCTGGGATCACTTGAAGCCCAGACCCTGAGACCCCGGGCCCGGACAAAAGCGCTGTTGGAGGTGGATTGTTGCAAGCTCCCACTGGGTTCCCTCCCTTTCAAGCAGAACTGTGACTGCGAGGGGCAACCCTTGGATTGGGTTTGAATACAGCAGCCTTCTTGGGGGGCCCTCGACCTACTGAAGATGCCCCTCGCGGTGGAGGGGCGCCCTCTGACTCCACAGAGAAGTGATACTACCAGCCGCGGCCAGTATCGGGAGTACCGGCCGGGCGGTGACGTGGGGAGGGGTAGGGTGGGGGGTAGTAATGTATGGATCACGGACTTTAAAAGGTAAGTAAACATAAAAATAAATAAACCGAATTTCGTTACACAAACTGCGTTGCATTTCGTGATGCAGTGTGTGCAACGAAATTCGTTTTATTTATTCATATGTTTACTTACCTGTTAAACTCTGTAATCCATACATTACTACCCCCCACCCTGCCCCTTCCCCTCCCCACGTCACTGCCCGGTGGGTACTCCCACTATCGGCCGCGGCTGGATACTACGCACTCGAGGTCAACTGGACAAAAAGCAATTCCACAGTACCCAGGTGCACGCCCGCAAAGCCTACATTTTACTGTGGCTTGAATTCACTTATTTGGAGATGGGGAGGCATAGCTTTTTGAACTATTGCTGGAGGGGCCTGTTTAAAGCCAGGCTAGCCCTAGTAGTGAAACTCAGTGCCCCCTGGAAGATCAGAGCTCCAATAGTGGTCTGACCTCACCTCTAATGCAGCAGATTTTCTCGCCTGGGATCCCCCACTCCAATTGTCTCCCCCAGCCTGCTGCCTGAGGTTTCCTCGTGGACCTCGCCTTGCGACTGAGAGATTGCATGTACTGATCCGCCCGGACGCGATTCTCAATGTGTTTACAGTCAAGTTATTCCTGCCCTGATGATCAACTGTACCTACCTGTTGAAGTGACAGTGGCGAGTCCTGGGCTCGGCGGTCCTTCGTTGGAGACAGGCCTTCATTCCTGCCCACCTACTGCTGGCCACATAACTGCAGGCCTCCCCCCACCTGATCCTTCTCTGAACCTGTCACAGATTTTGCTGCATTGCCTCAATGCCGAAGTGATACTTAAATCGTAGTTGCTGGGACGCTGCCAGAGAGCAATCTCCAGCCATGCCTAAAACCAAAGCAAACAAGGAGCTGGACCCTGCCATGTCCAGGGACAACCGAGTGACCTCCTTATGGTTCAAATCGAACCTGCAGTTGCAGTCTATACCTGACTCCCCAGACCTAGCTCTAAATAAAGACCAAGATGGACTTCCGATTACACAGGCTTTCATGACCTCTTTTCTTGAGAAAATTAAGGCTGAAATTGGATCGCTTAAGCAAGATTTCATGTCCGCCTTGCAGGACATCCGAAGGGACGTCACAGAGATCGGGGGTAGGTTGACGACCTCGAGTGACCATGGATGCAAGGTCGGAGGACCACGACAGTCTATGGCGAAGGATGGCGAAACCGAAAGATCAAAACATAAATCTGCAACTCAAGCAGGAAGACCTCTAAAATCGGAGCTGGCGTAATAAAGTACACATCAGAGGTGTCCCCCTTGGCGCAGAAGGCAAAGACATCATGACCTTTACCGCAGACCTCCTTCAGGCAATTCAAGAGAATGAAGAGGCATCTCCACCCGCTCTGGACAGAGCACATCAAGTCCCGGGTTCCATTGGCCATCCAGACTTCATCCCGGACATCCCTACCCAGGTCCACTTCTTTGTCGAGAAGGAAGCTATCCTGAAAAAGATCCACGGTTCCACATCCCTATCCTACAATGGCTATGTTCTACAAATCTTCCAAGACATAGCTCCTGCCACCCTCCAGAGGCATAAAGACTTTAAACCAATCACGGATACGCTGCGGGAGCTCAATATTAAGTATTAGTGGGGCCATCCATTTGGCTGATCTTCTCTTGGGAGGGCAGACAACGAGTTCTCCAATCACTGTGTGAAGCTAACCAGATCCTCCTCCTCCCAATGGACTCTGGAGTTGGGGGCTCCCCTCCAAAGTATGGGTGCTCTGGAAGTCCTTCCCATCCTGAGTGGTCCACTGTTCCGCTGCCAGGGCGTGGGAGGTGATTCCGAGGGCGGGACTCCTCCCAGGCAAAACAAGATATCATTAATCATATTTGGACCCTGAATGACTCTCCCCCACAATCTCGATCATCTGAGCAAAAGGATTGATTCATGCAAGGAAACTACCTAGCCCTAGATACTCAAACCTTGGGGTGGCTCCCGAGGTCACCGACATGCTCGAGGAGCACCAACAAACTACAACGCGCCTAAACAGATTAAAATTCTGGAGGGGCGGTGTTTCCCAGGAATTAACTTATGGGCGGGCCGCTGCTGACTTAAGGCCCCCATAATCAACCCCGTATGTCTCGACGCTGGCTCCTGATTCTCCAAGAAACAACATGGCAGGCGGGATTACTAGCAGTGTTCGCTGTAGGGGGTCGCTGGGAGCAGAAACTTGAAGACCTGTTTGTGCCTGCTGCTTCCCCCACGTTTACAGTGTCCCTTGGACTATGTGCAATTCCTTGGAGACATTGACCTTGTTTGGCCCTGTTGACCAACTCCTGTTGAGACTATTTCCCCACCTCTTCCTTCCCTCTTTGCCTATATCTTTTGAATGCGTCTCACTTAAAGGGGATATGAGCGACTTCTTGCAGCCTTGAGGGTCTGATCACTGCTCTGGGGACTCCTCCACGCTGGCCCTGCCCTACATATGTTGTTACACATTTATCTCTATTAAGGGCCCCCGGGGCGGGTGGTTGTGCTCAAATAGGCATTCCTGATAAACTCATCGCACAGAAACCATGACCGGTCTAATAATGAGAAGCCCATTCAAACTCCTCTTGTTAAACGTTTGGGGACTTAATTCCCCTAATAAGAGACGTCAGATCGGGCGCTATTTGCTCCTCCAGGATCCTGATGTAGTTTTCCTTCATGAAACCCACCTCCTTTCCACTGACACCCGACTTATGTCGCATCCTAAATACCCAACACAATACTGGGATTGGTCCCCCTCAAAAACAGCTGGAGTGGCCATATTTCTTAAGCCTGGTGTGGCCGGGGATGCCCAGAAGGTGACAAAAGACAGGGAATGCTGGTATCTCAAGATCCACATACGCTGGCGCATGCTACTTATGACCTGTTTGAACATTTATGCTCCTAACCAGGCCCAAGATACCTTTTTGCGTTCTATCTTATGCGCCCTCTTGAAGCCTTCAGAAGAGGCGATTATCCTTGGGTGCGATTTTAACCTGATGTCTGATCCTGGCTGGGACCATAGTGCACAGCAATATCAGGGTACTGGGGTTATGTCAGCATCTCCTAAAAACACCATTACTGACCTGGGCTTACTTGATGCCTGGAGATACCTCCACCTGACACCAAAAACGTTTCATTTTTCTCCCACATGCATCACTCCTATTCGCAAATTTACTATTACTTCCTCTCCCTCCTCTTGCTTCTAATTTTAATCACTGCAGAAATGTTCGACATCTCAATATCTGACCATGCTCACATCACAATATCACTTTAGCCTCCCAATACTCGTGATATCACTTTAGCCTCCCAATCCTCGGTATAACATTCAGCCTCAATGGTGACTATCCCCCCAGGTCCTTTACAACCCTGTCGACCTGGCGGAGATCCGTAAAGAGACAACGTTTTTTTTCTGACTAATAACACCTCTGACACTTCGGAAGCTGTCAGATGGGATGCTTTTAAGGCAACCACCCGGGGAGTTATCTCCTCCATTACAATAGCCCGAACTGAAAAGGCTTGTCTTCTCGAATTGTCCCTTTCTGCCAATATCAAAACATTATAACAAAAAGCACATGAGCATCCCTTACCACCAAATAAAAAGCAACTGGCCGTGTTGCGAGGACAAATTCGACTACAGCACTAACAAGGCGGAACACCTTCAACTCGCTCTTAAATAAACATTTTACACAGGCAGGAGATATAGTTTGTATGCGCCTTGCGTGATGCTTGCGAGCCCAGACCACACGCGCCCATATCTCCAAACCTCTGTGTGCGGAAGTCAACTTGGGCCACATCGGAGTCCGACAATGCCCTCACCCTCTCAAACTTCTACAGAGAGCTGTATTCCGACGAACCCTGTGCCCCGGAGAGGATTGTGTCTTTTCTGGATTCCTGCCCCTGGGACCCCATCAGCTCCCACCGGATATATGACGGTACAACGCGTACCGTCACAACGCATACCTTTACTACCGCTCCCACCATATGAACATGCTAGAAGAGCCAATCGCACAGGAAGAGATAGAAAAAGCTCTTAAGCAGCTTCCAACAGGGAAAACTCCTGTCCCAATGGCCTCCCCGTGGCCTTTTATCACATTTTTTATCCGCAGCTCCAAGACCATCTCCTTCACTTTTTCAAAAATTCCACAGACGCCACTGGTCTCACCCCAACAATGTCAGAAGCTGAGGTTGCCCTAGTCCCTAAACCTGGCAAGGATCCCTTTCTTTGCACCTTGTACCGCTCCATTGCACTCCTAAACACCGGTGCAAAGATTTACACAAAGATTCTTGCTAACCGTTTAGAACCCCACCTACCTGGTATCATCGATCCAGATCAGGTTGGATTTATCCAGCACCGTCAGGGCGCAGACATTTGTCGCATAGCCCATTTGATTGAAATAGCCCAATTTCAAGACAAACCTGCCTGGTGTCGCTGGATGCTCAGATAGCCTTTGACCGGGTTGACTGGCGCTTTCTCAAAGAAGTCTTGAAGCATATAGGACTTGGTCCTATCATGATTTCTAGGCTGATGGCTCCATACACGCAACTGACTACTCCTCTCCGATTTAATGTCCATCCCACTTCTCCTATCCCCATTCACGGAGGCACTAGACAGGGATGTCCATTATCCCCACTCCTTTTTGCTCTGGTAGTGGAACCTCTTGCGATCGCCATTTGCCATTCATCAGCTATCTCGGGAATTCCGCTCGGAGGATATGAACATAAGATCTTCCTGTTTGTGGACAACCTCCTCCTCTCCGTAACTACCCCGGCCTCATCACTCCTGGCGTTAGCTATACTCCTGCGATCTTTTGAGGAAGCCTCCGGCTTTAAGATTAACCTAGCCAAATCTCACACTCTTAACCTCACTCTGCCGACCCTAGAGGTACGAGATCTACAAAATCTGATCCCTTTTATTTGGTCTGAGATGGTGATACGATATGTCGGCCTGGAACTGACTCCATTGCTCTCCACCTGGACTGAAGCCAACCGGCAGAGTTACAGACGCATCATACGGGAGGAAATCCACAGATGGCGTAACTTCCCTCTTGCTTGGCTAGGGCGTATCAACACTGTAAAAATGTCACTCATTCCAAAGATATTATATCTATTCCAAACTCTCCCTACCCCAATCTCGCAAGTCGATATTCAATCCCTCCAACAGGATATAATCAGCTTTATCTGGGGCAAATCTCGCCCGCATTTCTCTAACAACTTAAGGTCTTGATGTTGCCCCAAGATTGGGGAGGGCTAGCATGCCCCAACCTCCTTGAATATTATTGGGCCTTCCACCTTCGCTACATCTTGGAATGGGTGGTCTGGGAAAGCAAAAAGCACTGGTTCCATATGGACCGGGTGGTCACAGTAGACCTCTATGGGACCTTGCCTGGCTCCTCATGGGGCTCGCCCCCGGAGTGCATACATAGCCACCCCCAAAAGAACGGTCCTGGACATTTGGGACAAGTTGGTATCATTGCGGGGCCTGATCTCCTTCCCTTCTCCTAATACTCCCATTGCTGCTACCCCATTTCCCCCCCTGCTTTGCAACCTCAGGCCTTTAGCTCCTGGACAGATGGCGAATGTTGCATAATCCAAGACCTCCTTCAGGGTGACAAATTCCTCACCTTTGATCAGTGCAAAAATTAATTCCATCTCACTGGTACGGTGTAGCTGCAGTACTACCAACTACGACACTGTTTAAAAAAAAAAAAGTATTTATACATTTAAAAAAAATACAGAGTAGGCAGGCATGAGTACAGACAGGGCACCATTACAAATGTACAGATAGAACAAGTATAATGAATTGGAAAAATAGGTCTGAAGGCCAATAAAGCACAGTGGGCAAATAATCTATGTATTTAAACATTGGAGGCAATAATAACAATGGAAATCAAGTAATACACATAATAGTAGCATTTGGTTGTAAGGCAAATTCGTGAAGAGGGAGGGGGAGGGAAAGAGAATTGGGTCTTATAACAGCTTATGACATGTATGAGGGCCTCAAGTGGGTGGCACTGTATCAGTCTGTATATTATCGGGATTGGCGATAGGATGCGTAAGCAGATATGTTGTGAGGGGACCCCAGTTGTCCCGAGGACGGGAGGTTTGGAGGAGCAATTCAGCTAAGGCGTACATTTGTTCCTGCCAAAACACCATGTCCCGGATCCATTCCTTAAATTTAGGTGTCTGACCCCGACCCCAGCGGCATTCAATACGACCTTTGGCAAGGAGGAAGCTGAATGAAACAAATGTTCTGTGAGTCACTGCTATAGTTTTGGTGTATCCAAGGAGGGCAAAGAGCGGAGTGTGTGGGAGGCGTAACAGTGTTATCTGTTCCAAGGCTTCAAGGACTAGGAGCCAATACTCCTGCACCGCAGTGCAGTCCCAAGCCAAATGAAGGAAGTCAGCCCCCGTAGCCCCAAATCTGCCACATCTATCATCGTCCCGCAGCTTAATGCGATGGAGTTTTGCTGACGTGTAATATGTACGGTGTAAATACTTGTAATAAAGAATCCGGAGGCAGACACTGGACATGCTCTCCACCTTTTTCCTGCAGCAATAGGTCCACTGCTCCTCAGTAATAGCTAGTTGCAGTTCTGCTGACCATTTATCCCTGGAAGTATTCTGTAAGGGGTGCTGGGTGGTATACAGTGAATGGTAAAGGGAAGAAACTAGATGAGGTGCTTCATCCCTGGCCAATATTAGGGTAAGCGCTGCAACCTCCAGGGGTTCCCAGGGGAAGGAAGGGGTATGTTCCTTAAGCCCCTGACGCAACCGGATGTATAAAAAGATGTCCATAGGGGAGGGGGGCTGCGTTGAGAAGAGTTGCTGTGAGGTACGGAATTTCCCTTGGAGGTAGAGGTCTCCCCAATTCTTAATTCCATATTTGGCTAGAGTTTTCAGAAAAACTCACTCCTGAAGGACTGGCATTTTCGGGTGATATGATAGTGGGAGCAAAGGTGAGTATAACATAGGAGCCTGGGTTCTTGTAGCAATATGTTGCCACGCACTAACTGTACTGGTGATCGGGGATGGAGCCTCCGGGTGTGCAGTAATGGCAGTGAATATAGCGCCATCTAAAGGTATGGGGTCCGAGAGCCAGTGCTCGGCAGCCACTTGAGGCATATATCTGGGGGGATGGAACCAGAAGTGTGCATAATGAGCCTGCAGTGTAATAAAGTTTGAAATTCGGTATGTCAAACCCCCCTTGTGAGTAGGGTCGGGTGAGAATGTCCCACTGTATATTCATAAATAAGTAAAGAAATTTAGGTAGAATGACCATTTTTATCAAGGATATGCGACCTGCAATGGACAGCGGGAGGGCGATCCAGAACGTGAGGCTGTCCTTTATCCCATCCAGGGTGCGGCCATAGTTAAGTCTCATCAATTCGTCGTGGTCCGTGAAGATCCAGATGTCGAGGTATTTAACCTCGTCAGGGCACCACTCAATCAGGAAGTCTGGAATAAATTCAGTGGCTGAAGAGGTAAGGGGAAAGAGTTGAGATTTGGACCAGTTTATATGGATCCCAGATAGCCCGCCGAATCTCACAAATTCCCGAAGCAGCAGATTAAGGTTTATTTCGGACTCTCTGACATAGAGCGTGATGTTGTCTGCATACAGAGAAATCAAAATATGTCAGAGAAGGCAGCGGAGCACCTTGTCTTGATGATACTGTCTGACCCTAGCAGCAAGGAGTTCAACCGCCAGGGCAAACAGCAGCGGCGACAGCAGGCATCCCTGCCGGGTTCCGCGAGAAATCGGCATGGGGAGGAGGAGTGGCCATTAATAAGGACTTTGGCTACGGGGTCAGTGTAAAGCGGGCAGATCCAAGATATAAAACCCCGCGGAAAGCCCATGTTTTTCAAGATTACTAAAGGGTAGTCCCATTCCACCGAGTCGAATGCTTTTGTAGCATTGAGGAACACAGCGACTAGGGGTATCTTTGGGTCTACCTTGCGGAGAGTGGAGAAGAGCGTGCGAAGATTATGTGTAGTCGCCTGACCTGGGATGAATCCAGCCTGGTCGGGGAGCACCAATTTATCCATTAGGCAGTTGAGGCGGTTAGCTAGTATTTTCGTGTGGATTTTTGTGTAGGTATTAATTAAGGATAGGGGTCTGTATGAGTCGCAAAGATCTGAGGCCTTACCAGGCTTAAGGAGGGACAATATCAATGCCAACCTCATGGAGGGGGGTAGACAGCCGAACTCCTGACCTTTAAAAACATGTTTAAGAATGGGGAGTAACTGGACAATATATGCTTTATAAAAATCCACAGGGAGGCCGTCCGAACCCGGGGCCATGCCGGACTGCATTTGCATTATTGCTTCGTGTATTTCATCATTTTCAAAAGGGGCTGCAAGGAACTCCCATTGTTTGTCACCCAGCCAGCCAAGAGTAATATCCTGCAAGAAGGGGGCAAAGTCAGGGGATTCGTCTCTGCAGGTGCCGGACAGGGCAGTATAGAATTCAGTAAAGGTGCATAGTATGTATTGGCTATCTCTGTGCCATACTCCATCCGAGTCTGTAATCTCAAGAAATCTAATTGGTGAATCTAGGGCACCAGATTGATTGCGCTAGCTGCCTGCCAGGGCGTTTGCCGTCACCATATTTACGTGCAACATAATATTTTCTGAGAAAGCATGCCTCGGAGTTGGCTGTTTCTTTCTATTCCGTGAGCTTATCATTAAATGTTGAAAGGGTCTGGCCCGACTTGACCCTCCAGAGGTCGGCCTCCAGCTGTTTGAGTTAATTCTCTAGCTTGTGAAGGGTATGGCGCAGATCTCGCAAAACTCTAAAGCTTTTGGCCATACAAACCCCACGTATCGTGACCTTGAAAGCCTCCCATACCACACTCACCGAAGAGACTGAGTCTATATTGGTCTGGAAAAAGGCGGTGATTTTGTCCCCCATCTCATCTCTGAACACTAAATCAAGCAGGGTCCCCGGAGCAAGCCTCCATATGCGAGAGAGGATCGCAGGTTGGGAGAGGCGATTGTTATGAGCACTGGTGAGTGTCAGTCAGTAAGAAAACTTTATTTAGTTAGTTACAACCATAAAAGTGTACCCTTTGCATTTTGTTACTATTAAAAACATAAACAAGACAATCGTAAACTCGTGGTGGGTGATCAGAATAGGTTCTGGCGAGATGAGTGGCCTGTTTGACCCAGGAAACAGTACCCTGGGAGACCACCCAATAATCCAGTCGAGCCCAGGAGGCGTGTAGAGCAGTGTAATGGGTACCCTCTTTGTCACCTTGATGTACATGGCGCCAGACATCAGTGAGCTCATGGGTCTTAAGTATGCTCTGTATGGTTGTTTGCATCTTGGTGTAGCATATGGGGAGGGGGTTGGATCTGTCCATCGCTGGGTTAAAAGCAGTGTTAAAATCCCCACCCCAGATGATGTGCATTGCTCCTATTTGCAGAATGCGCCCCCATAATGTAGTGTAAAAATCTGGGTAATCCGTGTTAGGGCCGTAGCTACACTCTATCACTACCGACTGAGTTCCTAGTGTGCCCCACAGAATACAGCTGCGCCCTGTGTGATCATGCTGTGTGCCTCCAAGGATGAAGGGTGAGTTACGTTTAACCAGGATTGCCACCCCCCTGGAGTATGTGGAGTAAGAAGAGAAGATACGTGTCATAGCCCATTTACTAGCAAATGTAGGGGAGCGGGAAGTGTCAAGGTGGGTTTCCTGTAGTACCGCTATGTGTATATGATGTTTGTCTTAGTAGGAAAGGATTTGCCTGTACTTCCGAGGGTCACAAAGGCCTCTAATCAATCAATCAATCAATCATAACATTTGTATAGCGCACTACTCACCCGGAGGGGTCTCAAAGCGCTTGGGGGAAGGGGTCCGCTATTGCTCGAACAGCCAGGTCTTGAGTTGTCTCCTGAAGGCGAGATGGTCCTGGGTCAGACGAAGGTGGATGGGGAGGGAGTTCCATGTCTTGGCTGCCAGGTAGGAGAAGGATCTTCCTCCGGCGGTGGCTCTTCGGATGCGTGGTACGGCGGCGAGGGCGAGGCTGGTAGACCGTAGCTGGTGGGTGGGCGTATAGAAGGTCAGGCGGTCGTTGAGGTACTTGGGGCCCAGGTCGTGGAGAGACTTGTGTGCGTGGGTGAGGAGCCGGAACGTGATCCTCTTGTTGACGGGGAGCCAGTGCAGGTCTCTCAGGTGGCCGGAGATGTGGCTGCGTCGGGGGACGTCCAGGATGAGTCGGGCGGAGGCGTTCAGGATGCGTTCTAACGTTCCAGGGAATTAGATTAACATGTAAGGGTTCAGCGTGCAATGGTGTGTTAAACTATGTTATGAAAGATACAGAGTGGCCTTTACGATACACAGCGCCTTGTGTTTTGTGGTACAATGTCTGTGCCTGTCCAGCGGGTTGAAAAACAATACAATCAAGCGGCATAAACCCCCCTCCTCCCCCCACCCACAGCGGCACTCCAAATGTGCCGGCCATAATACCCGCACTCAAAACAGAAAACACATTGCAACCGCGCAAAAAGGGAAGAATCAGTATCCAAGAGAGTGAGCTAAGAGGATCTCCCATATGGGGTAAACAAAAACCTCCCGCGTTGTTGTTAAACATAGGGGGGAGGGTACTTGGCACACACATTGCTTGGATTAAACAACCTCCAGTAACAACGGGACAGTATATATGTAAGGACATTGTCAGCTGAGAGGTTAATCATACCAATATGAAAATATGGGAAGGCAATAGTATATAACGGGAAAAATTATTCAATCAACATGCATGCAGCATCATCACTTATCTGTGGACTGAGCGTAAAGCATAAAGTGTTCCAGTTCAGCATGAGCAGTACATGGTGACAGTGCATACAGTTTTGCAGCGCACTCAGAGCTTCCAGCCGGGGAGTTGGGACTGTAGCAAACCGGCTCATCCACGGGAGGATGAGGGTGAAACTCCAACAAAGTCAATTTACTCACGCTTGATGGAACTTCTGTGACCAGGACGGGGGGAGCTCAGTCAGCGCTCAATGATGGTGATTGGGAGAGGCGGTCCGGGGTGTCTCTCGTCTGAGTGCTCTTTTTTATTACAGTTTGAAAGGAAGTCGTTCACCTGTTGTTCATTTGTGAAGAAGTAATGTTTATCCCGGTAGGTGACTCTCAGATGAGCGGGGTACAGGAGCGCGTATTCGATCTGGAGCTTTCGGAGTTTGTGCTTAGCCGGGAGAAGTTTGCACCGGGCCTCCTGCACCGCCATCGTGAAATCAGGGTAGATTGATAAATGGGCGCCCTCAAACTGCAGGTTCTGATGTTCTCTGGCTAGTTTCAGCGCAGCATCTTGGTCCCTGTAATTTAAGATGCGTGCAATTATTGGCCGTGGGGTGGCCCCGGGGACTGGGCGAAGCCCGAGTGATCGATGGGCCCGTTCCACAATGAATTGAGAGGAGAAGGCGTCTGCTCCAAAGGTGGTGCTTAAGAGGCATTCAAGAAATTCCTCCATACGCCCGTATTTGCGCTCTCAGGGATTCCGGTAACTCGGATGTTGTTGCGTCTGCTTCTACCTTCCAAATCTTCGTTTTTTGTGGAGATTACTTTCAGGATCTGTTTCATCTGGGCCATCTGTTGGGTCACCTGCGAGGTGGTATCGTCTGTGTCTGAAATACGTCTTTCTGCCTCCTTGAGCCACTCATCATGTTTCTCTACTTTCAGGACTGTGTAGTCCATGAGAGTGCTTACTGAGTCCATTTTGGTGGCGAGGTCAGTCAAACTGAGTTGCTTTGTCAGCAGGAGGGATTTGACCTTATCGTCCGGAGCCGGTGTGAGATAGAGGAAGATGTGGTTGCCAGGGGATCTGCCTCCTCAGTGGTAGATCGGGTGACAGCTCTCTTGGCGTCAAAGGGAAGTTTGGTTTGGGGGCCCTCGGGTTTCCCCATGAGGAGGATGTCTCGGAAGAAGTGAGTCGGTCCAGAGGAAGATAGCTGTGCACTCCCGCCGCAGGGACTGCAAGGGTATGACGATGCAGGAGAGGGGGGCCCTGCTGGCCTCTCACAGGTTAAGCTCAGGTATCAATCTCGTGTGTCCGGAGGTAGTGACTACCAGCAGGCAAGGAGGGCAGTGGGCCTCAAGTGCAGCGGGCTAGTGGAGTTACAGTTTGGAGGGGTCATTGTCTCAATAGCGATGCAGGGGCAGTCTCCTGTGTAGGGCTTGGTCCGCACCCCTTCCTCTGGGGCACCAGGAGCAGGGCGGCAGAATATTGTGTCCCGGGTGGTGGCACCCACTGATCCACCCCAGGCGTGTTATTGGGGGAGGATGGCGTTGCAGGCCTGTATCACGTGGCCCCGTCAGAGAGAAGAAGGCGGCCCACCCGCAGAGCAGCGCAGTAGCGTCAGCTCTTCCCTGCAGACTATGGCGCTAGGTAGCTTGTCTTTTATTACTGGCTGCAGGTGGAGCGCTCCGCAGCGCGATCACAAGGCTCACCCCCACAGGCTAATGTACTGGGTCTGTGCCCAAGGAGAAGTCACGGAGGTGCCGGGGGGACCGCTGTGATAAACGCCAAGGCAGCGGAGGAAGGTGCCGAGCTGGGAAGCAAATGCAGGCCGCTTCACCGTGATGGTAGATACGTGGCAGAATCGTGGGTTCCTCCCATAGAGCAATGTGGGAATACCGGTGTCTCCTCGCAGACAATGGCGCCAGGTGGTTAGTTTTGGGTGATTGGCAGCGGATAGAGCGCTCTGCAACGTGATCACAGGACTCACATCTGCCGGTTTAATTGCCTGGATCTGTGTCCTTGGGGACATCACGGTAGGTGTGCGGGGGGAGGAAGCAAGACACCAGGAACCGCAGTACCCCACAGAGAATCTGTGGGGTGGCTGTGATGAGCGCCGTTGTGATGGAGAGGGTTGCCGCGCTGGGGAGCGAGTGCCGGCTGCCTCACCATGATGAATGGTGCTGGTCAGAGATGTGGGTTCCGCGATGGCAGATGGATTTCCTGGTGTTGACTGCGGTCATCCGCAGCGGAAGCGTCCGAATCATAGAAGGGGGAAGGGATAAGGCAGCATCGCAGGCCGCGCGGCCTAGTTCCCACCTGCGAATCCCCAGTCCTCCTCCAGGCAGCGCAGCCGCCCAAGGGTCACTGTAGAGTGTTGTTGCCGACCGCAGCGGGTTTCTTCAACGTGGAGCTGCGCCGGGCTGTTGATTTTGTAGCAGCAGGTAGCGGTCGGTCTCAGGAGGCCATTCCCGTACTGTGGGGTCGAGCTGTGTTCGTTTAATCAAGGATAAAAGTTGGATTGATGAGCCAAGTGTCCAGAGCCTCAGAGGCGTGCTGCCATCTTGGTCGTGCGCCACCTAGCGCCCCCCAAATACGACACTGGTTAACATCTCCCACTTACACACAAGTGGCGACTAGAGAGCTTACGGCCTTTGAGACTTTATTTCGCAACAATGAGGGCTCAAGAGGGCTGATCTTCCACACATACAAAGTGCTACAACCTTCGCATAAACTTCAACCTCACACTTAAACAATGGAATGCAGACCTTAGGGAGGAGAGTCTCCTGGAGGACTAGGACCCGCTATGGCGGGACATCCCCAAAATTTACCAAAGCATCCCACAACGCGAATCGGCCTATAAGCTTATGACACAATGGTATTTTACCCCTCCTCGCATCCAGCCGATGGTTCGGAGCTTTCCCCCAACCTGCTGGAGATGCTAGAACGATATAGGCGACCTCTTCCACATTTGGTGGTCTTGCCCCACACTGACGTTATTCTGGAAGGAAATTCTTAGCCACATCAAAGATACAGTTGGATTTCCTATCCCTAGCTCTCAGAAAGTAGCCCTCTAGGCATCAGACCTTCAACATTGGTAGCCATGACCCATTTGGACTGGCGTTTAATAACACATATGTTAGGGGCACCACGACAATCGATTGCACTCTTTTGGAAGAAACCTGACCCCCCTTCTATCGCCACATAGTTTCTCCGCTTATGGCAAGTCCTAGCCCTGGAGCTGCTTACTGCCCGAATAAACCACACAGATACCAAATTAAGCCGCAGCTGGTAGCCACTAATCCAGCACTTCTCCCAGATAAAGCATTCTCGCCTGAGAGCTTTACAGCTCTTTGATGACCCCATTACGCCTTATTCAAGTGGTGGGCATCAGACCTCCCCTATTCCGTTAGACCCGAGCGGAGCTGCCCTCCCCCTAAGCAGACTTCAATCATTCTCCCCAGTGAGTATCTGAATGCAGTCTCAGTAGCGGCTCCTCGAGGGAGTGCTGCGGGGCGGTGGGGCGGGGGAGGGGCAAGGTGGGGGCTAGTAAACTTAGGAATTGGACCGAACAGAGTTGAGTAAATAAATAAAACAAATTACATCGCGCCGCTGCAACGCCAAATCGGCGATGCAGTGCGCAATGTAATTTGTTTTATTTATTTATTTTTTACTCGACACCGTTCGGTCCAGTTCCGGAGTTCACTACCCCCCGCCCCACGACACCGCTCCGCAGCACTCCCTCGAGGAGCCGCTACTGCGCAATCTTCCCTCAGTTGTTCCCTCTCCCTATGTTCTGTCTTCTCCCCTGTTCGAAAGCTGGGTTCTATTTTCATCATCCCCAAACCCTGCCAATAACAATATGTTGCTCTTATCTCAAGAGTGTTATATTATACGGATATACACTCACCCCAAGTTACGTTCCTTACGAACTGGGACTAACCTCCCCACTCCATCTGTCACTAACTTATGGAGACTCCCTCCTACAATAATTTTGACCAGTAGCTTACATCACTTGTTTCGCTACTCCTCCTTGATATATATTTTAGCTTCGATCTGTACAGAACTCTATCTGCACACTTTTTCATTGGGGATGTACTCTATTGTAAGTTTTCTTTTGATTTTCACTGTACAATTTATATTCAATAAAGAGAGTTGAAACAAATGAAAAGGCATTGTACGGAAGTTCCATCACAAGGACAGACTCTATTCCCTATAAACCATCTCCCTGGGGTTGCATAAGCAACTATATAATGGATAGTATCAAGAAGAAAGCGAGTTAACATAGCAATATTCAAAACATGATTAAGTTACATCTGCAAGCCTTGATTGGAAGGGATTAATTCAATCACACAACTCTTAAGCATTTCATAATACTTTCTTACTGCTCAAGCAATTCCTTTCAGCCTTTCGTTTAATTCCAATTTTGTTAAATTCGATTTAATAGCAAGAATATTGTCTTCAGAAGTGTCCCGATTTAATCCCATACTTTGATAGCTGGACCTAATGAACCCCAACCAAGCAATTGTATGGGGGCAGTCATGAGACATGCAATCAAGGATCATGGCCCCATTTAAAATACATTCCGGCTTCGACCAAATAGAGTACCAGAGTAACATGGCCTTTGATGTACCAGTGTCCTCGATAAAAGGAAGTCCCAGAGCTGCTAATAACCTTCCAGAAATTGTATTCTCAGTTTGCTGCAGAACTGTACAATCAGTATAAACCCCAGACACTAGCAGAATAGGTAGCTGTTGAAAATACTTTACTGGAATACATTTTAAGCATTTATTCAAAAATGGAAAAAATGGCGCTTGTGCTGTTCAGACGGCCGTCTTCCGCATACGCCCACTGTGTTATCGGACGGCCATTAAAGAGGTTAATTGGCCTAGATCTAATTTTAAGGCAAACCGAAAGACGGACAAAGCCGCCTCTTTTCGCTCTGAGACTTAAGGGAGATTTCAGAGGCTCAATTCCCCTGACTGGCAAATAAACTTCAAAATAACAAAAAGTTAGGGGGTGTGGTTTCGTCGCCGAAGAAGATGGCCGCCGTCTCCGGGAGCTCCATCGAGGGGTGACGGTGCGGAGACGTTATCGGGTCACAACTCTTTACCTTGACACACAAGTCTGCAGGCAATGACAGCGGATGTCTTCCGAAGCCGGAAAATCACATTTCGAAGCCGCGAGATGCGTCGCAGATTGAAAGACTTTCACTTGCTGTCCGGTGCGGCGCGTCTGAGGCGCGTCTGCCATTTTAGACGCTGCTAGACGCTGCCACTCGGACTCTGCAGCTAGGTGAACATCCCCATTTTCGGAGGTACGGTAGGGAAAAATTCATTTGGAAATACTTTTTCAGCGCTCCCCATGCCCTTTTTACAAGAAGACACACCAGTTTGCTGTAGAGAGCGAATTATTGTTTATTGACTATTCACCAAGCACCATTTTGAGATTTTTACCTGTTTCTACATACATATCTCTACAGATATTGCCTGTTTCTTCAAAATGCGACACAGATATCACTTTTTGAATGATTATTCTACTTTCCAATATGTTGATACAATTGATATTTATTTTCCCTGTTTACTGAAGATTCTTGCCTCATATCATTTGTGCTCATTCCTTCAGAGACTGTAACATTTTTTTTTTTAGGACTTTTTTGTAATTTTGTCCCACACTACTTCAGTCGCTGCTCTTTGTCGTAGTGCGTTGTTTCACTCCTAATCCATACCGTCAGTACTTATCTTTTATACTTTGAGGTGGTATATGTTTTCCACTCAGTCAACATGGCGATGTCTCGCACAATACGAAATAACACCTTAAATCGCACTACGACCAATTCTTCCTTGGGAAACGCCAATCCTTTCAGTATTTTGCAGGACGTTTCCGAAGACACTTGAACTGATTCGCAAAATGTAAAGGCCTCCTCTTCCTCGCGCAATTCTTCAAAGCCTTCCACCAAGACGACCTCTGTACCTACTCCTTCGACAGGGAAAAGGATAAAAGCTAACCCCTCATCCCCTACTAATTCAGCTTCATGTTTATCTATGGAACTATTGCTGGAGGAAATTTGTGCCCTTAAACTATACATGACTGAGACTAATTCCCGCCTTCAAAACTTGGAAGTTAACTGGTCTCACACCGAACAAAGGGTAGACACCCTTGAAAGACAGTTCGCCTCAGTTCAACCAGTTATTGACCAGGTACCCTTTGTTCACAAAGAACTTTCCAATCATAAACAACAAATTGAAAATTTGGAAAATAGGAACAGACGCAACAACCTATGCATTTATGGTCTTGTGGAGGGCCTTGAGGGACCTAACCCCATTTCTTTTTTCCAAATTTTGTTACCTACTCTCCTTGGTCTTCCTCCGTCCCCTACTTTGAACATTTAACGGGCCCATCGATTAGGCCCACCTTCTCGCTCATCTGCTTCATCCTCCAACTCAGCAAAGCCTAGAGGCGTAATTCTATACTTCCTGGAGTATACTGATCTCCTGAAGGTTCTTCACGCAGCTAAACAGAAGGGAAAGATTAATTGGAATGGCTCTAATCTTTTCTTTGCCCAGGATTACGCAAGGCAACTGCGGATCGTCGCAAAAAATTCTTGGAGATAAGGCCTGCTCTTCGTTCCCTGAATGCTCGATATGGCCTTTTCCACCCATGTCTATTTAAGGTGACTTACAATAATCGAACAACGAATTACGAAGACCCAGCGTTGCTTCAACATTTTCTGGATTCCTGCGGAGCAAACTCAATGGACGTTCCTCAAACATGATACCTGATTATTTTTTTACTGATGTGTCTTCTCAGTAAGGTGGCTGCTCGCCACAGTTATTGTCCTCCCCTCCCTATTGTTATATGGTTATTCGTCTTTTGTAGAATTTTGTAATGTGATTTTTCGTTTTACTGTGACCCTAATGACTCAAATTCTCTCCTTTTGACTCCCTCTTCAGATGCTGCCTTGTGGTCCTCTGTTCTTTGTGTCATATTCGTTTCGCCTGGAGATATGTTTCCTTCCGCCGCGTCCTCGTGGATTTCCCGGTCTGACCTCCCTTCTGTGGTTCCACCACCCCCAATCTTCTTGTTGGTTTGTGATGTATTTCTCTGACATATTTCTTTATTTTCAATGTATAGTTTTGTCTTGTTTTCTCCTCTTTCCCTCTATTTCTCTTCAGTTTATTCTTTCCCCTACTCTCCACTTTCCTTCTCCTCTCTTTTCTTTTCCCCAGATCTTTTACAGTACTTCTCTTACTTTTTTCCTTCTTTTATCTTTATATCTCTGAATCTTTTCTATAACTTCTTCTATTCTGTTTTCTCTTATTATTTTATTGCTAATCATATACCTCTCTACTTTTGCATAATAACTACTTATACTATACAGGATACTTGTTATTGTATTCCTATTTATACAGTTTTGTTCATGTTTTACTCTAGTCGTTTTCACTTAGAGTAGTTACTTGGAATGTTAAAGGAGTTAACAACCCTATCAAAAGACAACGTGTTCTAACTCACCTGGCTAGACTAAATGCAGACATCGATTTTATTCAAGAAACGCATTTAACAGAACTTGAATCAGCAAAACTGAAACGCAGTTGGGTTGGTCATGTTTTCTCGTCCCCGGCTTTTGGGAAAAAAAATGGTACATCTATTCTATGTCACAAAAAACACCAATTCTCAGTACTCCATCAAGAACATGACCTTGATGGCCGCTGGGTTTTTGTTAAACTGCTTATTAATCAAATTCCCTTGATACTGTTTAATGTGTATGCTCTTGTAACAGTTGATAATACTTTTTGGACACATATTGCTGATAAGCTCCTTCTCCTTGATGAAGATTATGTTATTTTTGGAGGTGACTGTAACCAAATTGTCGAACCTATTTTAGACAGGCATTCTTCTGTTAAATTTTCTAATTCTAAGATGCATTTGCAGTTCTCCTCTGCCATACGCCATAAAACCTTAATTGATACCTGGAGATTGTGCAACCCTGACTTACAGGAATACACTTTTTATTCTCCCCCTCACAATTCGCAATCCAGGATTGATTAACTTTTCTGTAGCAAACCCCTTTCTCAATTTCTTTCCCATGCTGAAATTGGCTCCATCCTAATCTCGGACCATGATCCTGTGTATGTAGACTTTGATTTGTTACCGTTCTCTCCTCCTTCAGGCAGATGGCGTTTCAACAATGCACTGCTCTCAGATCCCACTTTCACAGGCCAATTCACTTCCTTTGCGACTGAGTTCTTTTCCATTAACTCTACCCCATATTCTTCTCCGGTTATGATTTGGGACTCGTTTAAAACAGCAGCGAGAGGTTTTATCATAAGCTATGTGTCTCGTAAGAGAAAACTTTTTGAAGCCAAAAATGCTCAATTACTATCCAAAATCAAACGTCTTGAATATTGTTATTACCGGTCTAATTCTGAAGCAACACTAAAAGATCTCGTCAACGCAAAGATCTCTTTTAATAAATCCTCTACTGAAGCTGCTTCCTCATATCTCTTAAAGAGTAGTGCCCGTTACTACGGCGGTCAAAATAAGATGGGTAAACTACTTGCTAATTATTTAAAAATCAGACGTGAAAGGACTAAAATTGATTCCATTCGCACTACCACGGTTACTTCACTGTTTAAAGACACTGATATTCTCAATGAATTTGTTACTTTTTATAAATCTTTATACACCCCTGAACATTCCCCTTCCTCAGATGCACTCTCATCTTTCTTTCACTCGATAATCTCTCCTTCCCCCATGAAATTGACTTCACTCATCTAGAATCTGATATTACTCTTTCAGGAATTAAAACTGCTGTAGCAAAGCTGAAAAAGGGGAAAGCTCCTGGCGCAGATGGCTTTACTATTGAATTTTATTCTCATTTTCCGTCTTTTCTACTTCTACAACTTCTAGGGCTTTTTCACTCCTTTATTAAGGATGGCTCCTCCTCAGGCTCCTTCCAAGAAGCGGTAATATGTTTGATTCCCAAAGAGAATAAGGATCCTTCTTTATGTAAAAATTATCGTCGAATTTCCTTAGTAAATTTAGATTATAAAATTTTCGCAAAAATTATTGCTCTCCGTCTTGACCCTGTTTTACCTCACATCATTGGTCCAGAACAATCCGGTTTCATTAAAGGACGTTTATCTTCCGACAATTCTAGAGTCTTCTTTAATATTTTGAATAGAGCGTCTTCTCTGAATTATCCTATTGCTGCAATTGCTCTTGATGCTGAGAAGGCATTCGGCAGAATTGGTTGGGAGTTTATGTTTCAGGCACTTAAATGGATAGGACTTCCCACTAAATTAATTTCATATATCTCTTTATTATATTCCAACCCCAAAGCTTCTATTTTTGTTAAGGGAAAGACTTCAGATTATTTCTCACTTTCTAGAGGAGTCCGTCAGGGTTGCCCTCTTTCACCTCTCCTTTTTATTATTGCTTTAGAACCCTTCTTGTCTAAACTTAGGTCTAATGATCAAATCTCCGGTTTTGATCTTGGCACGTCTCAGGTTAAATTATCTGCTTATGCAGATGACGTTCTTTTATACTGTTCTAACCCTTCTACATCTTTACCTGCATTTCTTTCTCAGGTTGAAACCTTCTCTCAGTTGTCCGGATACCGACTTAATTCTGACAAATGTGAGATTCTCCCCCTCAACGTACATTGTTTGAAACAGGATTTTGCATCTACTGGTTTCTCTTGGAACCCTTCTAAAATTAAATATCTAGGATTATGGTTTTCGCCCACTATTTCTGAAACTCTGAAAGAAAATTTTGACCAACTTTTTAAATCCTTATCTGCCTCTATTGATAGATGGCACCCTCTCTTTCTTTCGTGGTGGAGTCGCCTAGACTCTATTAAAATGATGCTCTCTCCCCTTATTCTTTACCTTTTATCTATGATTCCAGTGCATATTCCTAGTTCCTATTTTAAAAAAATTGATTCTCTGCTATCCAAGTTTCTTTGGAAAAACAAATCTCCCCGAATTGCTCTTAACACTCTCAAAGCGGATAAAACTTCGGGGGGGTCTTACATTTCCTGGTTTTAAATCTTATCACCTCGCCTTCTCTCTGAAACAATCTTCTCATTGGCTTTCAACAGATTATAGTTCTCATTCACCTATTTGGTTGACTATTGAAAGATATTTGATAACCCCATTTACTTTTAATGAATCTCTTGCTTTTACTCGTACTCTTTCCTCCTTCCGCTCTCAAGTAATAGCCCATACACGTAAGATCTTGATTCCCTATCTCTCTTTTTCTAATCCTTCTATGTCTTCACTAGATCAACAACCAATCTGGCATAATTTATCTTTACGTATGAAGGGCTGTGCATTTTACTGGAAATCATGAAGAATCCGTGGTTTACTTTGGATTTCACAACTAGTCTCAAACAACACTCCCTTAACTTTTTCTGAATTACAGCAACAGTTTTCTCTACCATCGTCCTGTAAACCCCAATACGATACTCTTCTTCCTTCACTTCCACAATATCTTCTTTCTCTGCCACCGTCCACTACTATCCCTTCCAAATCTTCTACTCTTTTCTCTCTTTTGTCTGCTCCCACCTCGGCTTCTTCTTTTTACAAAACTCTTTACTTTCTGTAGGAGCTTACGGGCCCTCTTCCTTTTTAACACACAGCCGTATTGAACGTGCTGTCTTCTAATGGTAATTACCCATTAATGTCTTTCGATTTAGTATTACTTTGCTGTTACGTCACCTAATTTCAGTCTATTTATTTTCAGGGGCTGCCTCCCCTCCCTCACTAGTTTTTTGAGTCCTGATGAAGAACCCTCAATAAGGTTGAAGCTACCTTTATGAATACAGGGGTCGAAACGTCGACATATTGTAATCTATATCGAACATAGGTGACAGAGATTTGGTTATCTGTACCTACAATGTTATGCTTTTGTTCACATTTATTTGCGAAGTAAAAGGCTGGATTGGTCCTATAATGTTTGGATGTATTTGAACCACATTACCTTTGCGTTCCTTTACACCATCACACAACCTTCCCCGAGCACTCACCCCTTCCCTCTTCTCTGAGCACCAAAGTGTACCATTGTTGATTTATCTCATGTTCTTTTGTTTTGATTTATTCAACTATCTGTGATGCAAATTAAATCACAAGAAATCGTCTACTTTTTGCAGTGAGAATTGAATTATTTCATGTATTTGAATTTGATTCCACATACGTGTTTTTAAAATCAACTCTTCACTGTGACCTTTCATATTTGTACCATAAGCATACAGGGGGTGGCAACATAGCTACATGTCCAAGGTCTTCCCCACTGCCTGAGGTAACAAGGTTGCGTCCACTGTCCACAACACTAAAAACACCAGCAGTAGATGTCCTGCATACTCAAGATTGTCCAGCACATCACCTCCACACTTGGTATTGTGTACATTCTTATACATGGATCCATTGCCTCCTTCGCACATTCTTGGTTCCCACCTCTCCCCACATTCTGCAATTGTGTGGCCGAGATGCTATGCATTTGTGGATGGTTTTTCTACAAGTCTGGCCCCTGATAACCCCAGTTACTTGTGTTGTCATGTCTGGTAGGTGGGCATGTTGGTTGGCATGTTGTATGTGATTTTGTTATGTGTGCATTCCCACAATTGTGAGTTGTATGATTGTGGAGTTGAGGTGTGTGGTGTGTTCCGTTGGTACTTATCAACGAGCAGCGCATATCCATAGGTGGCATCCTGAAAACGCTGGTTGATGATGAACTGTCGGAAGATGTAGGAATCATGCATACTGCCTGGGAAGTTGGCGACGACTTTGGTGAACAGTCCCCGGTGGTCCACTATTGCCTGCACATTGATGGAATGCAGGGGTTTTTTGTTGCAGTAATTGTATGCAGTGGAGGCACAAGTAGGACATGTGTGCAGTCAATTGCCCCAACACGTGCGGGAAGTCAGCTATGGCGTAGAAGCCTTGCTTGGTCTCCAGCTGTTCCTGCGCAGTGTGGGGGGAAGTGAAGGTGCTGGGGTATCAAGCTGATGATGGCATCCAAGACTGGTGTGAGGAACTTTGATAGGGCTTGCTGTGAGACTCCTCCGACTCTGGCAGTTGTTGGTTGGAAGGTACCAAAGGCCACCAAGTGCAGCACAGCCAGCAGCTATATCTGCGGGGGGATGTTGGTTGTCCGCTGTTTTGGTACCGTCAGCCTGTGGGCAATGTGGGTCAGGATGTGGAGGATGGTTGTCCTTTTAAGCCTGTAGTGGGCAATGACATGCTCTGGGATTAAGTCTCTGAGGCTGGTGTGCTTTTGGAAGGTCCGCTGACTTGTTCTGCGCTGCCTCTGTGGCAGTCCTGAAGGGTGATCCCGGGGGTGGGAGTGGTCCTGGGGGATATGGCAGTGGGTGTTGTGGCCCTCTTGGGTCTCCAAGCTGCATGATTAGTAGCTTCATGGCATCTGTTGGTCTTCAGATGTGGCTCTGGGCTGGGCTCCCTTTATACTGCAGGTACTACTTAAGACCACCGTAATTTGAGGTTAGTTAACCTGTACACCACGGTGTGTAGATTTAAGATTCACTTCTTGGTCCTGAACAATTGCCGTTAGATCACTCTGACATTAAGGCAAGAAACATGTTGACCACATAGAGCAGAGCGCAACATTCTGACACATAGAATCAGGTAGTCGCCACTCTTATATTTTTTATCAGGTTGAAAGCCAGCCACAATAAATTTCCTTTTTGGACTTCCTTACTTGTTTTAATCCAGCAACTTCACTTCATTACATATACACTTGGTGGGCCCCTCACACCCACAGCACCATAAGGCAAAGAATAAAAGATCTCTGCAAAAGAGCCCCTCATAGGGTGCCCGTCAGGTATTGCAGCGCCAACCCGATGAGGAGCAGGCCCTATGATGAAGCATGACACCCAGCTCTCTGGGTGTGTGAGGGCCCTAATTCCCCCTCCTTTCCCTTCCTTCGCAGTAGGACAACCTACTGTTCCTGTTTTGCACTCTCTCCACATTTGTTTTATTTATTTATTTGTATTCTTTTTATTGATTTTCAAAGAAGACAATGACCTTCACCACCATGCAGGGCAGACTCAGTTAACTAGCAAAGTCCAACAGGACCAAAATATCATAACCATTGTGATTGACCTTACATACATTATTCCTGCACGTAAAGACTATGTCACCCATTTTACAAGTATTTGTCCCGAAAAAGTACATTCACAGTTCAACAACCCTCAGTATCCAGATTCGATTCACCCCGAGTCTGTGCCAAGAGATATTGGCATAATTGTTCCCATATATCCTTGGGTTTAGAAGACGAGGGGAGTTCCTCTGCGTATAACTCAAGATTTTCTTTGCAATATCCCGTATCACGGACTCAGTGTTTTACCCGGTGGGTCAGAGTACTCTCCCATGTGAGAGCTATGCGTCGCTTAGCGAGCAGAATGGCAATTCTCACAAGTTTACCTAGCGTCCACTTCAGCTGAGGTACATAGCCTAATAAGCAGATCAATGGTGTGCACCCCACTGTGACTCCTGAGATGTTCTGAATACAGTGCATTACTTCCTCCCAGTACTGAGCTACTGGCGGGCAGTACCATGCAAGGTGCCAGAAGTCCGTGTCCGATAGACCACAGCGCTTACAATTGCTCGTGTCCCTAAGACCAAAGGTATATAATTTAGGTGTGTGGTATACCTGGTGAATATATTTAAATTATATAATTTTCAGATTGCCATTGGGAGTGAGTTTGCCAGTGAGGGCGCAGATATGCGCCCATTCCAATGGTGTCAGAGGGGGTCAGATCTTTCATTCCAGCGACTTAAACTTCTATCATTGTCTTTCACTTTCTCCTCTCTCATTGCTCTGTATTACTTAGTGACCATCTTGCGCTGTGTGGGTGCTACTAGCAGGAGCTGTAGGGCTTTTAGTGAGGGTGGTTCAGCAGGGAATTTTGTGTAATGTTTTTTAACTGCTAGCCTCAAACAATGCACCGTGAACTGAAATAGCGGGGATTGGTTAGTAATGTGTTGCAGATTTTCGGATGTAATAAAGTGCCCATCCTGATATAAGTCCTGCATTTGATCCATGCCAGCTTCTATAAGTAAACGCATCGAGCCCCGTTTTTGCGTCACCATGAGTGCTGCATGATATGCCAATGGTAGGGCCGGAGCATATAGGGGAAGCTTGTCTGTGAGTCTCCCAATTGCCTGCCAGGCACCAATAGTAGCATCTAAGGTGTTGATTTCAGACCTAGGTGTGCCTCTATGCGTGTGTCTGAGCATTCCAGCTAACGGAATGGGATGTGCGTCTCGGTATTCCACTGCAGCGTGGGGTGTGAAAGCATGTGGATGATACCAGTGATATGCATATTGTGCCTGTGCGCACAAGTAGTAAATATACAAATCTGGGGCGTTAAATCCACCCCTATCATAATTCAATGTAAATGTATTCCAGCCCACCCGAGCTTGCTTACCCCCCCCCAGATTAGTCTGAGCAGTAGGGTTCGCACAGTCTTAAAAAATTGGGTGGTACGTTTTAAAGAAATATTACAGAACAGATATAAAAAGTGTTGCAGAATGACCATCTTTATGAGAGCAATACGGTCCGCTAGGGACAGTGGTAAGGGCGCCCATCTGCCTACTTTTTGCTCCAAAGCTACGCAAGCCTTTCCGAATTCTCCCTTATGACCACTTCAGGGTCTCGATGCACCCACACACCCAAGTACTTAACCGGCTCTGTAGACCATACCGATGGATATTCCATAGTCGGGGGAGTAGTTATCACTGTTAAAGTTATTACAACTGATTTTTCCCAGTTGATGGTGAGGCTGGAGAACAAGCCGAAGCGAATATATTCCTGCAAATCAGGGGTGAGGTATTGTTGAGATTCGCGAATAAACAGTACCATGTCATCTGCGTACAAAGATATGCCAACTGGACGATGTCTAAAGTTTAAAGTTGACTCTCTGTAACGGTGTCGGATCACACATGCCAGGGGCTCGCCCATAATGGCAAATAATAGTGGCGAGAGCGGACAATCCTGACGAGTGTCTCGCTCAATCCAGAAAGTTCTGGAGGTGAGTCCTCTAACACGCACCATCGCTGATGGGTACGAGTACAGCAGTGGCACCCACCCAGAAAGACGCGCGGAAATCCCAAACGGGTTAAAATGGGAAACATGTATGGCTATTCGATCGAATCGAATGCTTTAGCCATGTCAAACATGATTGCAGCTGCTGGAAGATCAGGGTTCAGCACATGAAACATAGCAAAAATGATTCTTAAGTTGTGGGACGTGGATCTTTCAGGGATAAAACTAGACTGATTCGGTAGTATCAAGCATGGCATTAATGGTTGGAGTTTAGTAGCAAGAATTTTAGCAAGTATTTTCACATCTAAATTGATCAAAGAGAGAGGGCGATACGAATCACACTGAGACAAAGGTTTGTCTTTTTTATGTATTGCTATGATCAGGGCCTGCCGAAGGGAGGGCGGCAATTTACCAGTCTCATGTGCCTCCGCATACATCTCAAGCAGGGAGGGTGTCAACGGACCAACATAAGCCTTATAAAATTCCGCTGTGAGGCTGTCCGGCCCTGGGACTTTTTTGTTCGGTAGAGAGACAATGCGGCCTTCACATCTGCCTCATCAATAGGTTTGCTGAGATATTTGCGTTGACCGTCTCCCAGCCACGCACCGGCAATATCCAAAAGATAGTCGTCTAGGGCACCGTCGTTCAGACTCCTACGCGAGATATACATAGAAGCGTAGCAGTCCCTAAACTGGTCAACTATATCCTGAGGCGCGAAATGTTCGTCCTTCTGTGCATCCAGTATTTTGGTGATGTGATGATGTTCAGCCCAAAACTTACGTTTGAGAGCCAATTGTCTGCCCCCTCACTGTATGCCCTGGTGGTGTGTCTACGTGATATATAATTTGTCTCTGTCTGTGCTAGTGGGTCATATTCCAGGAGTTGCTCATGTATGCGGGCTAGTGTGAAGGTGTTTGGTTGGGATGTATACTCTTTTTCCAGCTCTCCTAGTGCAGCCTCTATTTTGTACAATTACCCTCTGATATCACACAATATGCCTGCTGTGGTGCTAATGCAGACCCCTGTCACAGTCACTTTAAAAGCTTCCCACAAGGTAGATGCACTATCAATTGTGTCTAAATTCAATTCAAAGTACCGTACTATCACTTTCTGAATGGTGTCTACATAAATAGGGTCTAACAGGGCCTCCGCGGAAAACCACCAGGTGAATGGGCAGAGGTGGATTAGTAGGAATAGTGAGGATGAGCTGAACTGGGTTATGATATGAAAGTGTGCGAGTTAAAGGCTCAATTTGTGTAACCCATTCATTGGCCCCCTCGCTCAGAAGCAAGTAGTCCAAGCGGGACCATCGGGTTTGCGCAGGCGTAGCATGAGTCCCTCAGCATTACGAAGTCGCCGAGCATCCAATAACCCAAGTTCCATCATGGCATTCCTGATACATTGGTCCACCTTTAATGTGTGATATAGGTGGGGACTAGATTTATCTTTATAGCGGTCCATATGTGTAATGAGATTGCCCCCCTACAAAATTACCGCTTCCGGCCTGACATGCAACACATTGAGCATGTGATGAAAAACTTGTGATTCATCCACTACAGGGCCGTACACATTAACAATGGTAATCAGTTAATCAGTGACATACCCAGCTTGCCAGGCACCATAGCGCAACGCCCTTCGTCATCAGTGTAAGTTTTGATAGGTGTGAAGGGTATGCCTTTTCTGATCAGGATAAGAACCCCGTATGATGAGTAAGACAAAGCGAGTTTGTACCCAGCCCATTAGCGTGCAATCCCAGTCTCTGCTTTATTGGTCAGGTGTGTCTCCTGTAGGAGAGCTATCTGAATTCCATGTATCCATACAGGCAAATATTCGTCTGATCTTTTGGGGGGAGTTAACCCACGAACGTTCCATGTCAAACATGTGCATCTATCACCTATGTCCAAAATAGTGCTGTTACGTAGCAGTAGTGTATACGTCAGGGTGTACATAGTCATTACAGTGCATGCAAATCGTGTCCAAGCTATCGGTGCAATCACAGAATAACAGTCTCAATAGGAAACAAAAAACCCACCCCCACCCACTTTAGCAGACCCAATTCGCCAATGCCATATCCTAGAACAAAAACACATACCCCGAAAGAAATAACCCGAAGGAAAAACATATAATCCCAACAATTGAGGGGAATACCCACCAGGGAGCGCCCAGGCACAATCACCCTCCCAGAGTGGACAGGAGGTGGACGAAGCTTGACCCTCGACCAGAGCCAGCTCCCCTCCTACCATTGAGCCCTCTCAGAAACAACAATCTGAGCAGCTCCTCCTCCATCATCCAACAAGACTGGACTGCACACCCCCTCCCCTGCGCCCAGCGCTGCCCATGTTACCCTTCCCCACAGATAACATGACGCAGCACCTCAACCTTCTAGAATCTCAGCTTGAAACCTTCGTACGAGGCCTGAACGAAACCCTATCCTCCTTAGATAAAATCTGAATGCCCACTCAACACTCTGTAGCCCCTCCAATCCCCTCACAACCCAGAAAGAGTAAAACTTCCCCCCAGTGGGCCCCCTGTCCCCACCAGAACCCGACCTTCAACCGTTAAACCAGGGAACGAGATCCGAGCAGACAGACCAAGAAGAGCAAAATCCACTCTTTCCCCTCAGGAAGCGACAATACTCGCTTCATCATATGACCCCCCCTCGAACCCCTCCCCCAAATCCACACATCCCTCCCAGGAAGCAATACCACTTGCCTTAGCATATGCCCCCCCCTTTGAACTCCTCCCAAATCCACAATCCAAGTAATTACAGGAATTGGAAGGGAACAACCTCCCCCAAGAGTCCCTAGAACCCCGGCTCACCTAACCTTCCTACCTAGAACCCAACCCAACAAGTCGAGGTACGAAGAAGAACCCCCCATTAAATGCATGCCCATCAACTGCAGATCTGCCTCAAAACATGCAACAGAACTAGCAGAAGCTATCCTCTCCCATGACCTAGATGTAGCTTTCATCACGGAAACCTGGCTAAACACCCTGTCTTACCCCAACATGGACATGCTGGTGCTTCCCAGATTTACAATGATTAACAAAGATAGACTAGAGCAGAGAGGCAGAGGCATAGCAATTATTCACAAAAGTAACTTCTCCATCACGGAAATCACATCTTGCCTGTATAGCTCCACTGAATGCCTCTCAGTCAACATCAAGTCATGCACTAACAGTTCACTACTTTGCCATCTCCTGTACCACCCACCAGGTAACTCCAACGAATTTGGGGAGCACCTATCTGACCTGATCACCCACTGCGCACTCAGCAACTTCAACATCATAATTCTCAGCGGCCTCAACATAAGATGGAATTAAACAAAAGAAACGCTCATTCAAACTATTAACATCCTCCTTTTAGAAAACAATCTGACCCAACATTGTTCAGAAGAAACACATCACATAGGAGCAATCCTAGACGCAATCATTTCTGAAAGCAACGCAATCACTATTGACCATATCATTCCCGTGGACTGGTCAGATCACCACATCATTCTTTTCCATATCAACCAACCGTTCCTAACTCAAGCCCCCAAACAGGCCCTCCCCAAATGGGTCAGGAACACAGCTCAAGTCGCTCGGGCCAACCTAGAAGAAGGACTAAGCTCACTCCTCCCTAGCATGACTGATCCCCTCTCAACCACCGAACTCACCTCTCTATACCACTCCAACATGACGCTCACCCTGGACCACCTTGCTCCCTTGAAACTAAATAAACCCAGGATCACCCCCTCCAGGTCATGGTTCACCACCGACATCAATGAAGAAAGAAGACATCTTAGAGCCTCAGAAAGAATCTGGAGGAACAATCCTTCCACCCTCCACCGTGTTTAACTTAAGACAGCACGCAGAAATAACAAAAAGCACATTAAGAACAAAAAGACAGCTTTCTTCTGCTCCGCTTTAGACACAGCAAAAAACGGTGCCAAATAACTCTTTAATATCATTAGGAGCTAAACCTCCAAACCGACGATAGCCGCAATATTGGCATCCAAAGACCAATGCGACAACTTTGCCATCTTTTTCAACCAAAAAATCGCCAAGATCGATCTCTCTCGCAGCTCAAATCTCTCCCCACCCACTGAAATCAAGGATAGCTCCCGCTTAAATCCCCCTAAACACTGGTCCTCCTTCATCCCCATCCAGGAAACAGAGATAGTCAATCTAATCTCCAACACTAAACCCTCATCCCACTCCCTAGATCAGCTTCCCCTGAGCCTGGTTAAAGACCTGAAACTCATCTTTGCCCCAATATGGTGCAAGATCATTAATAGCTCACTGAGCTCTGGAATCGTACCAGACTGCCTCAAGTCACGCCACTACTAAAAAAAAACCAGGGCTAGACACTGAGGTTATGAACAACTTTAGACTCGTATCGAACCTACCTCTTCTATCCAAAATCCTGGAATGATGTGTACTTCCAAAGCTAACCCAGCACCTGGATAACATCAAGCTCCTAGACCCCACCATTTGGGATTCAGAAAGGGCTGCAGCACCAAAACTGCAATCCTAAATGTCATAGACGATCTACATAAGTCACTTAACTCAGACCAATGCTGTCTTCTCATTCTCCTAGACTTATCGGCCGCTTTCGATACAGTTTATCACACCCTGCTCCGCTTCTCAAAGTCCTTCAAGAAAGAGCTGGCCTTGAAATGACGGTCCTCCACTGGTTCTCTTGCTTTATCCTCAACCGCTTGCAAAGAATAAAAATTAAAAACTTCGAGTCCGACCCCCAGCCCGTCGATAGAGGTGTTCCACAAGGGTCAGTACTCTCCTCCCAACATTTCAATAGCTACATGGAACCCCTTACCACACTACTCAGGAATTCCAACATCCCCTTTCACCTCTATGCGGATGACACAGCTTTATCTGGAAACCACTTCCATTGACGACATACATAGACTAAATGTCACGCTCAAAGAGGTTCAACACTGGCTCACAACGAACCACCTAAAACTCAATCAAGAGAAAACAGAAGTACTCATCTCCAACAGAGACGAAACCCCCCAAATCGAAGAATGGCACAAAGCCATTGACGCCCTCAATGGCACCCTCACCCCGGCGGACTAGGTGAAATCTCTAGGTATCACCCTAGATCCCAAACTGGACATGAAAAAACACATCATAAGATCCGCCAAAAGCGCTTTTCTCAATCTGAAACTTCAATACAAAATAAAACCCTTCCTTCCCCTGAAAGACCTTCAACAGGTCGCCCGAGCACTGGTGCTCTCCAGAATTGACTATGGAATCGCAGCCCTGACCGGGACAGCAAATTGACACCTAGGCCCCCTGAAAACAACCTTCAATGCTGCAGCAAGAATGGTCACAGGAACTAAGAAATTCAAGCACATCTCTCCCACACTCAGGAAACTTCAATGGCTCCCAATTGAATTGCGAGCCAGCTTCAGAACAGCCTGCCTCACGCATAAAGCCCTTCACACAGGCAAACCAGAATACCTGGCCGCCAAACTCAAAAGGGCGGGCCAGTCCCGGAACCTCAGGAGTTCCAACACTCTACTACTCATCCCACTGAAAACTCGGAAACACAAAACCGCAACTAAATCTTTTGCGGGAAATGCACCAATGCCCCCACATCAGAACGACCCCCTCATTCCCGAGATTCAAGAACCTACTCAAAGCCCTCTTCCCAGATCGCTTTCGAATGAAACGATAAGAACACAAGATACACCTGTAACGGTTCGACACCTTACCGCAACTTCGCTTTTGTTCTGAAACAGTCGTCTCAGAACTAGAAAACGTAGGGATCACCACTCTTGCCGGAACAAAGAAAAATCTTGGAGGCTCGTCTTGATTGATAGACACCCTACTCGTTCTTTGCACTGTAGCTCTTTTATCTGAAACCTCATAGCCCGAACCCTCATGTTCGACCACAATATCTGTATTGTATATATGTCTATAATGCTCTTAATTGTACACGTTGTGCATTGTGTTTATGCCGATAATGCTCATAATTGTACATGCTGTGAAGCACTCTGATACCCTCGGGTCCAGCTAGCACTATACAAAACTCCTAAAATAAATAAATAAATAAATAAGACAATCATTCCCGCCCAGCCATCAGTTATGACAATCAACAAACATGTATGACAATTCTCATAGTTAGTATCAAATTCTTATCTACATCGCCAGTGTCCAAATCTGCCGGACCAGTGGCGGCCGTCGTTTTGGAGTCGTTCACAATGTCAGTGTACAATTGCATAAGAGAGGCGGACCAGTGACAAAACTCAAGATCAAGTATCTCGACCCAGACGCGGACCGATCAGTTGTCATTCAAGGTCTTGCTGCGATATGTCGTCCTCATCATCATGAGGTGTGTTAGTGTGGTGTGTTAGTGAGCTCCTGATCTTTCCGCTTGAGAGTCTTTGCGAAAGCCAGTGCCGCTTTTGAGTGGTAAAAATCTTTGATTTCCCATCAATATCTATTCAAAGACGTGCCGGGTACAGCATCACAGATGGAATTTTTTCTGCCATGAGAAGCTTTTTGGTTGGTTGATAGTCACTGTGAAATCCGGGTAGAAAGCCAGCGAGTTCCTTTCATGAGTGATGTTGCCTTTCTCTCGTGCCAGCTGCAATACCGTGTCCCGGTCCCTGTAGTTCAACAACCACGCGATGATTGGGTGCGGTGGGGCGCCCGGTGGCGGTCAGGCAGCCAGTGATCTATACGCTCTTTCTATGAGCAGCATACGTTAGAAACTCTCTGCACCAAAGATCGTCTGCAGCATGGCTTCAATGTAGGGTTCTAGGCGGCCCGTGTTGGTAGATTGTGGCAGGCCCGTAATGCGCACATTATTACCCCTCGACCTGGCCTCCAAATCTTCATTCTTGGCCTGTATGACGGGCAGCATCTTCTCCATGGCGAGAGTTTTTGCAGTGGTTTGCTGTAGTCCGTCCTCGATTTCAGATATACGAGTTTCTGCTTCACCCAAGCGTAATGCATGCTTGTCCAACTTAGCGGACATGTGGTCCATTCTGAGGTTAAGGCTATCTATCTTGCCATCAATAGATTGCAGACTATTCTGTACCGATAAGAGTGTCTTTTCAATAGCAGAGAGGCTGTCCGAGGGAGCGTCAGTCTCTGAGTCCGAGGCAGCTTGTTGCTTTGACTTGCTGGACTTGCGGCGCTCGAATGTCAGATGGGGCTAGTTCCTCTCAGATTTCCCCATTTTTGCACCTGTGACCTCGCCATGAGGGGATGGGCATTATGGCGGTCCGAAAACAATAAAGTGTTGTGCACCAGACCTTGCTCAGCGGTACCTACAACCAAGGGTAACCCCAGCCAGCGAGAGCACGTGTGCCAAAGTCAGCACAGGTAGTCACTGAGACTGCTGTATCCACATTCCCATGCCTGCACGTGTGAGCCGTCCATGTTCGAGACCGCCTGGTGACGGTGCTCCCAGACCCTTCAGATAGGTGTACGGCACAGAGAATGCACAGCCGGGGGGGCGGGCACAGCAGGCAGATATTAACGATGTGTAGTCCAGAAGGCAATGCAGCTCCTCAATGCAGCTCCCCAGCGCAATGTCCAGCCACGTACTTTGGTGTTACCCCTCCTTGCTGCAGAGGGCAGGGGCAGCCCACCTCAAGTAGTCATTCGAGCACGTCACCCTAGGTACTAATCACCTGACCGTGCCCGTCAGTGATCCAGAGTGTCCCAGAAACAGCGCCACCATGCATTACCACCAAGCACATCCTGCGTCCAAGGTTGGGCCTGCAGAGTCTTCGATCCCCGCGGCGCCGTTAAACTGTGTGTCGGGGTGGTCGCCCTCTCAGTGTGCAGCAAATCACGACCAGTCCCTGAGATCCCAGAGCCGTTGATGGGGGTGAGGAGGCACTCGGCCTGGGTGTCAGCGGGCGTGCACTTCTTCCACATGCAGGCGACCTTCCCAGGCCTGTAGTAAGCGCGACGACCTTCCCGCAGCGGTCCCAGCGCTAACCCTGGGCGTAGAATTATGCTACGCTCGCAGAGCGTGCGTAGTGTGCGCTAACGTCAGGAGGGCTCCACCGGCCTCGGCAAAACAGGACTTCGCCCACCTCTTATGTCTGGGCTCAATCTAGTGGCGCCGCCATCTTGGGGTCACAGGGCCACGCCAGGCCCTTCAATATTTACTCGGTTCCACGGTCCGCCTCCTGGTCCACAGATTTTTACTCAATTTTTTAACCCCTTCCATGCTGCCCTTGGCCATTGGCCGACGGCAGCACTACCTCGCTGGTGCTGCCGTCGGCCAATGGCCGACGCGGCCTCGCCCGTTTAGCGGCAGTGCCGCACTTCTGCAAAATCGGCATCGCAGCCAACGGGTTAAAGCAGGAACAGCAGGATTATTGCATGTTATGGGCTCCGTCCGGCGAAGCTGCGCTACGATGCAGCCATCTCGCTGTGCACCCTCGAGCGCCCAGCTCTCTCCCCATTTCTTACTGACCTACTCAGAAACTGCATACCCCTCTTTGGTAGTGTGATTATCTGGGCATGTATGCTGGACCTTATAAAAACCCACAGTCCCCTCCCTTGGTTTTAAATGTTGTCTCTACCTCATTTGGGAACAGGTGTATGAAGAAAACGTTTTTCGATTTGCAATGAGGAAATCGCAAAGAGGCATGTATCAAAGTGAATTGAACACTTTCTGCGATTCCCAGTAGTTCGCAAATGACCTACCTCATGAATATTAATAAAGTAGGCCACAATTTGAGACCCTTTAAGAATCGCAAAAATCACAGGGATGGTGGCCTGCTGAGGTCAGCAGACCACCATGCCTGTTATTGCTGTTAAATAAAATCAATCTTATTTTTTTGTAAAGCGGCCTGTTTTCCTTAATGGAAAACGGGATGCTTTACAAAAAGAAAAATGAAAAGTTTTACTTTCATTTTTAAGATCAGCCATTGGTCCATGGAACCACTGCCTGCTCTTAAAAAATGTTTTTACAAACATTGACAAAGGAGAAGGGGTCCTTTGGGGACCCCTTCACATTTGTGAATGGGTAACCACCTACTCGATGTAGGTGGTAAAATGCGAATATTTTGCAACCACATTTCCGTCGCAAAACATTCATACATAGCATTGCGATTCCGTATTAAGAAGCCAGGCCCTTTTCCAATACCGGATCGCAAACCCAAATTGCGATTTGGTAACAGGTTACCGAATCGCAATTTGGGTTTGATACATGTGCAAAGCTTTTTTATGCGTGCGCAAACGGGCCGATTGCGACCTTAACAAGGATTCATACATGTGGCCCTTTGTGCCTCCATTTTGGGTTCTGTACTTCAATAATTGTATTACATTTTTCGGTTGTGCAGATGGACAATACTCGGTGTTGCAGTGTTTTGTGTTCATGTTTGTATGTTTATTAATGCTCTATTCAGTGGGCAAACTTTATAGCTTGGGACTGGACAAGGAATACAGACGAGGAGGTGATAACCCAATTACCCATTTACATACCGTTAATCTTCATTACTCTGTGTCCAAGTCTTCTTCATCACATCCCTAAGTTCCAACCCATCCCTCCCAAGAATGGTTGGAGTTCAATTTAATCACTGACTGCTAAGAAAAGCTTGGTAGGCAAGAGGAAGTGATGGTGTGATATGTCACAGGAAATGGTGGGCTTAGTAAAGGGCCTACCAGTACATAGTGAATAGAGATTTTTTTATTTGGAATAACGGCTCAAATCTGTTCAAGAAGTGAGTCAAATGCATGATGGGGGGTCTATGACTAGGAATCGGCGTAATAAAGATTACTGGTAATTAGTCTGGCAATCACATCAATTATAAAGTCAATGTGCAATTGACTGCTGAGTTTGGAAAGGCAGTTCCATTCTATTTGCATTCTTGAGAGCCCTGTATGTGATTTTTTTAAAGTATTTTATTTTGACAAAGAATTGATTTGGAATAAATAGAAGTTGGCAACATCCCACCGAACCTTAGAACGCCTACAGATGAATTTCAAAATGCATAAACCCTCCAGTTGTGTGCAGGATCGCCTCCACAGCAGAAGCGCTTGTCAAATCAATCTTTTAATTTCCAGCAGCTTGTCCAGTGTCCAACAGTTCTTCTGGAAGACGAATACGTGTGCTGATTGCAAGGGACAGTTGTAAATGTCTGTCTGGGGCTGATGCATAGAACATTTGCCAGCTAAAGACGAGAATGAGCGAATGGAAAAGCTACGCTAAATTTCATTTGTCTCCAAGCTGTCAGCTGTGGGCTCGTCAAATCTTGTGCATTTTATCATTTTAGCGCCCACTCCTCCAGAGACACAGGAATCAAGGAGGTAATTGACTCTTCTCTGTTGGGAATTTATCAGTGAACTCTGACCTGCCCTGCTCAGAAGGTAGAAGCTGCTCTTTGGCTGATTTCAGCTACACTTCACAATTGTGTGCTAGTGTGTTCCATCCCCGCCTGCACCGGCACAGTTAGACAGCCTTAGGGTCGGTCTTTAATGAGACAGTCTATCACCAGACTCTTCGAGTCAGTCACCGACTTACAATAATATTATTCTGCATCACTGTTATCATTTATTGGTCATATGTAACATGGCCTTGCAGTTACAGTGAATTCTAGCTGTCACTTAGGGGGAGTAGATACATTAAAGGTCAAGAGACATTTGGGCTGTGGTGTCCATGCTACGAATGGCCATCATTCTAATAACAAATGTTACTTATATTGTGTGGAAATTGGAAATGTAATCTTCTGTATGGCAGAAACTCTCCTATGCAGGCATATCTCGCCATTTGTATTCCTTTTTCTCTCCCCTGAGCTATGCAGTTTTCACTGACCTGCCATCTACCCTAAATTGCTTCCTATAACAAGCAGCCCAGGCAATATCTGTGACAAAAGAATCATTTGCAGATTTTCCAGGCTCAGTGGTTTAAAGCTCCCATGAGGTTAATGCACATGGTATATGTAAACAGGCTAAACCCTGCTGCCCCAATGCTATCTAAAGTAGTGTAGCATGTGAACGTAAGCTAATAACATGAATTTATTGGACTATTTGTCTCAACTTTAATCTTTAAAGGCATATCTTTTCATGTAATGCATTACCCGCATGGGGACAATATGCTTTAAATTTGGCATTTATTTGCAATGCATCAACAAGCTATAGCTGGATGCTTTAACATAGAAAAATGCAATATTCACTATGAGACAAGACAATGGACACAATGCACCAATTCGGTACATGACAATAAGACTGGATCCACTTCTTAAACTCAAAACTACATAGCAAGGTAAGTATAGGTAAGAATAACGGGGGAATATAATATTTAATAGTAACCTGATATGGAGGTTAAAATAGTAGTCTTATGCTTACTCTAAGGATTTAGTGGTAGAAGATGGATGGGATGAAATATTACTGTAGGTTAAAATTATTGACCTCGATACAGCATCATGCAACCACCAATTGGCTTCAATATATGTTATCACATTTGAATACTCTGATCCCGCATGCCAAAACCGAACATGCTAATTCAACACCTTTGTTCCCTCGTCTCTCTCTCAGTCCACTCCCATTCTTTGCTGTCACCCAACCTTTCCCGTCTCTTTCATCTTACGGCGTCCCTTCCAAATACAGAATCTGAATGGAATGTATGAATGTTTTAGGACCGAATTATGGTTGCAAAACATTAATTTTTTACTGACTCCTTGAAGGAGGTGGTAACCCATTCACAAATGGGAAAGCATCCCCAGGAGCCCCTTCTTCTTTGAAAATGGAAAACAGAAATTGTTTAAGAGCAGGCAGTGGTCCCACAGACCACTGCCTACTCTTAAAAAATGAAACTGCAAAGTTTATTTTTTTCATTTTAAATGCATTCCGTTTTCCTTTAAGTAAAATGGGCTGCATTTAAAAATAAAAAAGATTGCTTTACTAAAAAACCATCTAAGACATGGTAGTCTGCTGATTTCTAATGGGTCGCAAATTGCAACCTACCTCATTGTTATGAATCCACTAGGAATCGCTAATGAAACTCAGAAGAGTTTCGTACATAAGGAATACCAATTTCCTAGATGTGATTCAGTTAGAATCACAATTAGGAAATTGGTATTCCTAATGTTAGTACATCGGCCCAGTATAATCTGTTACCATTGTTGGAAACTCTTAATCTATTCTTCCCTTACCATAGTGAACCGATATCCCCTGCGTTTTAGAGTTATTAATTGTGTAACCTGAAATGTTTGAGAATTCTGTTACTGCTTTGACCAATTGTTAATACTGTACGCTGTTGCATCTAGGAATACTACCACATCATCTGCTTTACAACAGAATCCTTATTGCCTATATTCCTACGGCTTACTATGATTGAAGCAGACAGTGGCAGTGTTTGCTTGGGGCCTTACTCCATTGTGAAGGATGTACGATCGGTGGTAGTATACTCCGGCTCGAACCGTGCTGTCCATTTTTTACTGTTGTTACTGTTTTTTTAACTTTCTTTGCTGGGCTAATCGTGTGACCCCTCTGCTACTTACCCACTCACTTGATCTTCACTGTTGCTCCTGCCCTGTACTGCCATGGCTGCTGTGTCGTTTGAGCGGAGGACGGGAACAGATAATTTACATCACTTCCTCTCACTTTCTCCTCACTTCCGCTGGGGCCACGTAAGTTAGCAGTCCAGTTGTGCCGGCTTGTCGTCTATTTTAGATGCATGCAGGAGCCGACACTCACTGCGGGCACGCCGCCAGCACGCCAAAGCCAAGCCCTTCTGCGCCCGTCCGCGGCCGGCCTGGGCTAGGGGCTAGTACCCCTGGCTGTTTAGGGGCAAAACAGTTTTAGAGAAAGGAAATGTATAGCAAACTCAATGTAATTATACTGCCCTTAACACATACCTATTTTTGAGTACTGTACAGCATCAAAAGAACTTGTTCTGAGACAATGATATATCAAAAATATTTAACCATTTTATTTCTGTTTTTGTCTTTCTTCTTTTTATATTATTGATTCTTTTTTTCTCATTTTTTCAGTGAAAAACATATGTAGTTTATATAAGTTAACATTCAATTACGTATATTAGACATATTCTAAATTTAACAGTGCAAACAAAAAAACATAACAATACATTAAAGTGCTATACGATATAATCAGTCGATGGAAGAGTAGATGAAGGCAATGCGGTGGAATGGAACTACGCGCGTTTCGGCCGGAGGGCCTTCGTCAGGTGACCGTCATTCGTAAGTTACAAACATAGTGATGTGTAACACAAACATCCAATAAGTCTGATGATGCACTTAGTATTTGTATTCCCTAAGGGAGTTGGTTATCTCTAATGGCGACGACTTTGTTAAAAACTGATAACTTTCTTTCGATGCTCCCTTTTGCTGGAGATTTCTCGTGTAGTACGAAGGTTTGATTATAAGTCTATGTACATTCATTGAGGATTCTTCCTAGTTGTATTATTGTATGGTGACCTTAATTATATTTTCATCGAATAAGTTCATTTATTCAATCGCTGTTGTCTTTTTCTTATTATTTTCTAATGGAACCACCAGGTAAGACCGTCTGTTTCTCTTTACCTAGATATCCTGTAGAGCAATTTTCTATTTCGACGACAACATACTTGGAGGTGAAGACAAGCAGACCCCATATTAAACAGAGTCACATCAGAATGAAGATTATCCGTCCTACAAGATCGTCGAAATAGAAAATTGCTCTACAGGATATCTAGTAAAAGAGAAACAGACGGTCTTACCTGGTGGTTCCATTAGAAAATAATAAGAAAAGGACAACAGCGATTGAATAAATGAACTTATTCGATGAAAATATAATTAAGGCCACCATACAATAATACAACTAGGAAGAATCCTCAATGAATGTACATAGACTTATAATCAAACCTTCGTACTACACGAGAAATCTCCAGCAAAAGGGAGCATCGAAAGAAAGTTATCAGTTTTTAACAAAGTCGTCGCCATTAGAGATAACCAACTCCCTTAGGGAATACAAATACTAAGTGCATCATCAGACTTATTGGATGTTTGTGTTACACATCACTATGTTTGTAACTTACGAATGACGGTCACCTGACGAAGGCCCTCTGGCCGAAACGCGCGTAGTTCCATTCCACCACATTGCCTTCATCTAATCTTCCATCGACTGATTATATCGTATAGCACTTTAATGTATTGTTATGTTTTTTTGTTTGCACTGTTAAATTTAGAATATGTCTAATATATGTAATTGAATGTTAACTTATATAAACTACATATGTTTTTCACTGAAAAAATGAGAAAAAAAGAATCAATAATATAAAAAGAAGAAAGACAAAAACAGAAATAAAATGGTTAAATATTTTTTATATATCATTGTCTCAGAACAAGTTCTTTTGATGCTGTACAGTACTCAAAAATAGGTATGTGTTAAGGGCAGTATAATTACATTGAGTTTGCTATACATTTCCTTTCTCTAAAATTGTTTATGTATTCCCTACGAATAGCAAACGTAATATATTGTAGGGGTCCCCAGTTTTCCATTTAATAGGGGCAAAACAGTGCCTAACATACTCTATGGAGCAACTACATGAACCCCCTAATTCCTGACAACTGTAAGTGCAACCTAGTCATGGATGCAGCACTTTTGAACTGCACCCACTGTACATATAAAGCCAACGCTTACAAGGTGGGACAAGGGGCAAGGCTTAAGCTAAACTTATTGCTCATTAACTGGAAGTCCATTAGCAAACAACCAAGCACGAAATACACAACTGAATTTTAGATAACCAGCGTGATGCCTTATTCCTCACAGAAACTTGGTTGAATGAGGACTCGGCTCCTGAGAAATTGGAAGCCTTCCCACAGGATTATGGTTTCCGCAGACTGGATCACCAGATTAAACGCGGAGGAGGTATAGCCATAGTCTATAAATTATCTCTACACTGCACTTTGGACATGGCCAACACAGATAGTAGTGAAGCAGCCTTTTTTATCACAGCAGCTGGTACTCACACTGTCAAGAGTTTCTTGATCTATCGGCCTCCTGGTCCTGTCACCAACTTTACATCCAGCCTAGTGGAGCAAATGACACAACCAGCACTACGCTATAGGAAACGGAAAGTCTTAGGGGATTTTAATTTACACTTTGATGATCAAACTAACAATGAATCCAAATCTCTAGGTAAGGAACTAGAGGCCCTGCAGCTAATACTCAAATCAAGTCTCCCTACTCAGCAACAAGGGCATATATTAAACCCTATATTTACTAATTGTGTAGAGTTAGAAATGTAATACTGCAGTTCCATGGTTCGACCACCATCTCGTTGCTTTCTCTATCCCCTTAGCTAATATCCTCCCTATAGCTACGAAAGGATTATGTACTCCACATAGAAGATGGTCCAGATTTACACCAGCAAACTTCATCCATGCCCTCCAGCAGAATTGCCCTACACTCCGAAAGGATTTTTATGTGGCTCTTAGCTCCGTTGATAGGTGGATTAAGGAAGCCTTGGATTTGGTGGCACCCTGGACTTCCAGCGCTCCGTGCAGATGGACTAAATCCGCACCATGGTTCAATGAAGCACTAAGATCAGCTAAAAAATCTTGTAAGCGCCTGGAGCACATATGGAGGACTGATTTCTCAGAGTACAATAGGACTACTTATAAATTGAAGTTAAAGTACTATCATTCCCTCATCAAAAAAACCTGTGCTGCCTACTATAAGGAAAGAATAGAACAGGCGGATAACTCTTCTAAAGATTTCTTTTCCATTGTTTTTTTAATTTTTTTTAAACCTTTATTAGCAAGAAAGGAATACAATTACAGGCCTACAACCGCCAGGGCCGGCCAGTCACATAACATAACAGTAGCGCAGTATAACACAGCTCATCAGCCGACAACTGAAGGTCCGGCAGCGATATTGCATGACATTACTCAAAATGCTACGAATTAAAGGATGTTGAAAAGGTTTCACATTTTATACAAACAAACAAGAAAACGTAATCAAAAAAGGAAAGAGTCGAGGCTGTACCCTGCAATATAATACCAGTTCCATATGGCGCGGGGAGAGGCGAACAAAGAACAGTGGTAAGAAACAGGAGAGATACCAGGAGAAGGGGGGGGACACAGAGCAAGAAACAAATCGTAGAACACAGGAAATTAGGAAACAGAAACATACAGTCAAGGAGATCAAGGAGTGTCGGGAGGTTCAGTAAGGGGGGGATCACATATCCCCCCTCGATATGAGTTCCATTGGTCCCAAATCCTGCCCCACTTCTTGGGCCTGCCACGGGAGACATACACAATTTTTTCTCTGAACATGCACCAGTCCATGTGCTCTTCCCAGTTGCGAACTGATGGTGCCCTCTGAGATCCCCACAATTGAGCAATGTCTCTTTTTGCAACCATGTTCCCCAGCGTGACCCATTGAGTCTGAGCAACAGTGCAGTCATTCGGCTCCCAGATGTTCAACAAACAGCGCCTGGCCTCAGGCAACAACTCAACGCCCGTCACCTCACCCATCACCGCATGCACTCTAGTCCAAAAAGACACCACTTCCGGACATTCCCATATGATGTGGAGGAAAGTAGCAAGCACACCACAGCCACGCCTACACAGCCCATCCGCAGAAAAACCCATATGCATCAATCGTGGACCCGTGACATAGACTTGGTGCAGAATCTTCAGCTGTACGAGTCGCAGACGTGCCGGGATCGCGACCTCTTTAGGAGAGGATATCGCAGCCTGCCAGTCTTCATCATCCAACTCCAGCCCATCGTTAGTCCAAGCACTCCGAAGCTGAACAAGCAGGTCCGAACGATCATTGATGAGTTTTTTATAGATAAGAGAGATAGTGCTGTCCGGAACATGCCCGTCCAGCACCCTGTCCTCCAGGGGAGAACTCTCCGGGATAGTAGATCCGGCTGGAAAAACCGATTCAATGGCATGTCGAACCTGGAAATAGCGAAAATACTCCGTGTCATTCAAATTATATTCCTGCTTCAATTCAGCAAAGGTCTTAACTCTATTTTTAGCCCAGAGATCGCCCACTTTACTAATGCCAATGAGGTCCCATCTATCAAAACCCTTCGACGTCCATAGCTGCCCCAGTCTCTCAGCGGCAAAAAATGGGGTCGCTCTGGTCAGTCTATCCGCCCACCCCGTAGCCGTGGTCGCACTACCCCACACTCGCACCGCCACTCCAGTGGGACCTGTCAGGTTCCTCCTGGCGCCTCGAGAATAGAGCGCCCTATAATAATCACCCCCGGGCAACAGCCACCGATCCATCTCAAATGCAGGATTCGGAGCCGGACCGTACATGGCATGGTTCACAGCGCTCAGCTGAGATGCCCAGTAGTATCTTTTAATATCAGGCAATGCTATACCACCATCTTACCAGGGCAACGTCAACTTCGCCAACGCAATGCGGGGCCGTCCGGCCCACACTAGTCTCCTCTGAAGGCCCTCGATTTCACGAAAGTAACTGGCCGGCACCAGATCAAGCGTGTTTTGGACGGCATACAGAAAACGGGGAAGAGACATCATCTTAAACAGGGCAGCTCTTCCCAAAGGGGACAAGGGTAAACTACACCATGCCGCAACGTCCGACCGAAGCCGGACAAGCGAAGGTAACAAATTCCGCTCGTAGCGCACTATGGGGTCCAGTGAAATATAGATCCCCAAATACTTAAAGCCACCTCTAGAAACCGGTATCGGGCAAGTGCGGGGCAGAGAGGGCGAGTCTCCAGTCAGTGGGAAAATACAAGACTTGGCCCAATTGATAAATAAACCGGAGTTTCGTCCGAAGGAATTCAAAACGTCGAAGAGGACTCCTAGTGACTTACGGGGGGAGGTCAGGTACAGTAATATGTCGTCGGCATATAGTGATATGCGATCTTCGAAGTCAGGGGACCATCGAATACCCTTGAGTGAGGGCTCCCAGCGGAGCCACGCGGCAAGGGGCTCAAGCGCGAGCGCAAATAAAAGCGGCGACAGAGGACACCCCTGCCTCGTGCCTCGTCTGAGAACAAAGGGCTCCGAGGCTCTGCCGTTAACCACAGCCTGAGCCAACGGCTGCTCATACAGAAGCTTGACCCACGCAATGAACTTCGGGCCGAAACCAAATTTAGCAAGAGCAGCCCACAAATACGGCCACTCGACCGTGTCAAAGGCCATCGAGGCATCAAGGCAAACCAAGATGGCCGGTTCATTGAGAGACCCCGCCCTCGCAAGGACACCGTGAAGACGGCGGAGATTGAGCGCAGTATTCCGACGAGGAATAAAACCAGACTGGTCCGGGTGTATCAAATCGCTAATCACCGTGTCCAATCGATTTGCCAAAAGCTTCGCCAATATCTTGGGTTCCGCATTCAAAAGTGATATCGGTCGATACGATGAGCAGCGCTCGCGGGGCTTGCCATCTTTATGAATAACCACAATGGACGCCAGCCTCTGGTCCCTAGGAAGGGACCCAAGGTCTCGCGATGCCGCAAACATCCGACTAAGATACGGCGCCATTTTGTCCGGGCATAGCTTGTATAATTCAACTGGTATACCGTTCGGACCCGAGGCCTTCCCCGAGCGAAGGGAGCGTATAGCGAGTGCAACCTCATCAGTGGAAAAGTCCACCTCCATAAGCACCCTGCCCGCCTCCGAGAGACTAGGCAGCACGAGATCACGAAGCAACAAGTGCGAGTCCTCTTCTGGCATATTCGAGACCGGCGCGTATACAACCCGAAAGTGCCGGGCAAACACCTCGACTATCTCAATCGGCTCCACCACTCGCGTACCGTCAACTTTCTCAACCACAGGCACCACTCGATTCAGTCTGTCTCGTTTGTCCAGCCAAGCAATCAGCTTTCCCGCTTTATCACCCACATCATACAAACGCCCCTGTTGCACACGGTTCATCGCCTCAGCCGCGTCAGTCACCAAAGCCCTGTATTCAGATTGCTTAAGAGCTAAAAAGTGCAATCGCTCGGGTGTAACCCCAGACTCCAACTGTTCCTCCAACCCAGCAATTTCAGTTTCCAAGCTCACCACCTCCTCATTTTTGCGCCTCCTCTCGCCAGCGATCAAAGACAGAGTCTGACCACGGATCACAGTTTTATAGGCCTCCCACAGGGAGACCGGGGAGGACACCGAGCCCGCATTTTCAGCAAAGTAGAAGTCCATACACTTGACCACCTCCGATCTAATTTTGGGATTCTGAAAATGCCATGGATTGATCGGGGCAATCCGACCCCCAGCCCCCAGCTGTACATCGATTTGAAGCCAAAGCGGGGAGTGGTCGGAAATCCCCCTAGCCAAATGCTTGATTTCACGTACCGAGACCAACTGCACCACCGGCACGAGGATATAATCGAGTCTCGAGAGACTCCCATGAGCTCCCGAATGGAAGGTGTACTGGAGCTGTCCAGGGTGCAGCTGTCTCCAACAATCCGCCAGCCCAAAAGCATCCAAAAATTTCCCCAGCCATAACTGCGATGCGGGAAGAAGCCTGGGGGGGCTAAGGTCACTCTCTCCATTAACCACAGAATTAAAATCGCCACCCACTACCAACAAACCATCAGGCAGCCCCAGAATCACCCCACCCAAATCGGTGAATGTAGTAGACTGCAGACCAGGCGGAACATATACAGACAATATGGAGATCAACTTTCCCTCCTACCTCCCCGTAATAGCCGCGTAGCGGCCTTTGTCATCCAACACCGTGCCATCTATCTCCAGGGGGAGGGAGTTCTTAACCAGGATACCTGCCCCCCTCGATCCAGTAGTAAAGCCGGAATGGGCCACCAAACGGTAACCTCGCCTATTCAATGCCCGACACGTATTACCCACCAAGTGCGTCTCCTGGAGCAAAACCACATCTGGGGAGGATCGCTTCAAATACTGCAGTACTATCCCCCGCTTTATCCTGTCACCAAGACCGTTAATGTTCCAGCTCAACACCCTCAGCCCCCTACCCCCATCCCAGAAGTAAACAGTCTTCCCCCCCCACCATGAAACAAGCACATAGCAGCAAATATGGAACAAAGCGCAGCCTCGATACAAACAAGAAAGAAAGAAGCCCCCCACCACCCCCAGTGAACCCACAAAACACAAACCCCCCTCCCTGCACCCCTGCGGTAGACCAAAAAGCCACCCCAACTTGCAGTGTGCCTGTCGCCCCATTAAACTAACCTACGAAAAGAGAGAAAAAGTCCCCAGAGGAGGAAGATTCCCCATTCCCCCCCACCCCCGGGTATCCATATTATAAAAACACAGTCTCTGAGCCACTGCCGTGAAGTCAGGTACGCCGATGCAGACTCACTACTCCTGTTCCGCCAAACCGCCTTCAGCACCCCTCGAGCTCTCCGGGCCATCATGGCGAATCGGCAAAGTGTCTAACCAGTCACTGGCCACCTCAGGGCGATCGAAGAAAAACACACGATCCTCATGCTCGATCCTCAGACGGGCCGGGAAAAGCATAGCATATTTCCGTCCCATATCTCTAAGGCGCCTTTTCACTCCCATGAAGCCCATTCGTTGTTTCTGCACCGCCTGAGTAAAGTCCGGGTAAAAACTGATCGATACATTCTCAAATTTGGTGGGTCCATTTGTGCGGGAGGCTTGCAGGATAGCGTCTCTGTCCCGGAAATTAAAAATCCTGGCTATTATGGGCCGCGGAGCGGCTCCCAACTTCGGCTTCCCACCAGGGACTCGATGAGCCCGCTCCACAGCGAAAAGTTTACTGAGGCCTTTCGGTGCCAGGTGTTTCAACACGAGGTCCTCCACCAGGACGTCTACGGGCTGGTCTGCGGAGGTCTCCGGAACACCCACTATGCGAACGTTGTTGCGTCTGGCCCGGCCCTCGAAATCCTCCAGCCGACGGGCAAACAGATCATTAGTCGTCCGGAGATTGCGAACTGTAGTCTGAAGATCCGAGACATCTGTGGTCAGACTCGCAGTCTTGATATCAAGGGACTTGACCCGGTCATTAGTTTTCCCCAAGTCCGCCCTGATGAGGGTGACCTCGATCGCCACCGTGTCTATCTTAGCTGCCAAGGTTTCATATTGCTGGCCCATGGTGGTCCGGACACTTACAATGGCGCCCATAACGTCCTTCAAAGTTGGCTCCTCAATTTCAGGAGCACCGTCACCAGCTTCCTCGAGGGCCCCACTCGACCCGCCCGGGGATCCCTTAGGGCGAGTAAAGCGATCGATAGTCTGGGATTGGGCAACCCCTCCCCGGGACGGGCCTCTGGTGGTGCGCTTCTCAACAACCGCCCTGCCCGTCATGATGGGCAACAAACTCCGACGGGACCTTTAGGATCTGGTCAAAGTGATTACCGTCGTGGCAAGTTCATAAAGGCGGGAGGGCAGGGATCCAACGCTGACTGAAGGTTGGCAGCAATATCAGAGCCAGTGCGCCGATCGGCTGCAAGTTGCCGACCACAACGACCGAAAACGAAACCGAAAGTAACCCAGGGGTAGAAGGCGTGGCGTATCAGCCGTTGTTGTTCGATTACCACCTGGGTACCTCGGGGACTCGAGCCCCCGGTTGGCATACGATGTGGGCCTCAAAGTTCAAAGTGCAGTAAGTCCGGTGTCCGGCGGCCAAATCGATTTTCGAAAAGAATGTGGGCATCAGCAGGGCATCAATAACAAGTACCCGTCGTCCAAATCAGGATTATTCACAGGATAGTTGCGGGAGGCGGAAAGGGTCTCGGGAGCCCTTAGCTCACACGTCCATCTTGGAAACGCGCGAAGCTCCTCCTCTTTTCCATTCTTAAATATCTATCCTCAATGGCGGGAACTGAGAATCCGGTGACAAGTACATCTGAATCCTGTAATCGAATTGCAGATTTCTTTGTGGAGAAGGTAGCCAAAATATATGATACCTTAACCTGATGAGGCTGAGGATGGGATGAGCTGCCAAGTTGAGAGGACCATGGGGGATGTGGCCAACTACCTCTCTAAATCTGACCCACCCTCACTTGTAGATCTCAAAGCCACAGCTTCAAGTATTAAATCTGGCTCTCCAACAGATCCAATGACACCTAAGATCATGAGAGCAGGCCTGGAGATTTTATTGCCGTATATACGGCAAGTTCTCGTGCTCTCCTTCTCCGAGGGTGTGGTCCCTAAATCTTGGAAACAGGCTGTTGTCCTCCCCTACTGAAAAAGCCTGGAGCTGACTCAAGTCAGCTTGAAAACCTGCGCCTGATTTCACTTCTGCCCTATTTCGCCAAAATAGCAGAAAAAGTGGTAAACTTACAATTAGTCACACATAAGATCTAGCAAAACTTACTTCACCCCTCACAATCGGGCTTTAGAGCTTCATACTCTACAGAGTCAGCGTTGCTCCTTGAAACTGAGACTATATGAGCGCACGTGGATGAGGGGCAGACAGTGGCCTTGGTCCTCTTGGACCTAAGTGCGGCCTTTGAACGGTATCCCACCAAACTACTTTTACAACGTCTCAGAGTTGGAGGGTGGATAATGTCGCACTTAAATGGATGGTTTCCTTTCTGTATGATAGGAGCTTTCAGGTGGCACAGCGTCCACACATTTCCAGCTCTGTCTCAGTGGGTCCCTCAGTGCTCCATCTTGAGCCCTACCCTTTTTAATCTATATGTCGCACCCCTGGCAGAGATTTTGGAACAACAGGGCATCAACATTGTGTCATATGCAGATGACATGCAACTGGTGGTTTCACTATCACACACCTCTGAAGGAGCACCCACAAAGTTCTCCTCGTGCCTCAAGGACTTAGCCTCCTGGATGATAAACAACTGCCATAAATTAAATGGCAGTATAATGGAGATTCTGGTGATGGGAAAATCCCCCTCCATTTGGTCCTCGGCATCGTGGCCGCAGACAATGGGCCCGACCCCTACTCCAAGCAAACAGGTTAAAAACCTAGGACTATGGTTAGACTCTAATCTATCGCTTGAGGCACCGACCCGGAAGGTGGCAGGGAAGTGCTTCGGAACTCTGAGGATGCTGAGAAAAACTGGACGTTCTTCCTACCCCAGCTAGGGAAACCCTGGTCCACGCCTTGGTAACATCTCAGCTGGACTATGGAAATGCTCTTTACTTAGGAGTAACAAAGAAATCTCCTCACAGGCTACAATGTATGCAGAACGCGGCAGCCCGCTTAGTTCTGAAGCTTCACAGGAGACCTTCTATGGGGAAGGCTCTTGACGTCCTTCACTGGCTGCCAGTTGCTAAAGGAGTCCTTTTCAAAGCTCTATGCATTAGCCACCGTAGCTTACAGGGCAAAGGTCCAAGCTATCTGCATGGCTTACTCACTCCTTATAATCCTTCACGTCATCTCAGATAAGCCAGGATCTATCTGGTCAAAGTCCCTAAAGTACAAAAAGCTAGAAAAGGGGAACAATCTTTCAGCTATTTGGCAGCAAAAAATTGGAATGCTCTTCCTCTTTCTCTCCGCGTGGAATCTTCGAAGATTCTTTTCCGGAAAAAACTGAAAACATGACTGTTCCAGGTATAGGTAATTTCCTTAGTCCTCCTTTCCCTGTAGAGGTCTGTCCTAGCGCGGGGACACACCATGTGGTGTAACCATGCGCTTTACAAGTGCTATTATTATTATTATTGTAGTCTCTCTGTTCATGAAACGTGGAAGTGGTTCAATAAATAAAGCTATCAAAAGTGGGCTTTAAGGACATCCCTGCTCCCTTCTGCAATTGAGTGAGATGGTGCTGACTGACTTACCCTCATGCAAAACATCTGCAGAGACTTTGGGCCATATTTATAATTTTTACGCACCGCACGCAATGCAGCAAGACACCTTACTGTGTTGTGTGAAAGGGATAGGGCAGGAATGTGCCTTATCTATCAAGATCTGGTGCCACCCTGCTCTCTCCTTGTGCTGGTGCACTTTTGGCACCCTTGCACCATAGTTGAAGGGTGCCTTATTTTCAGGCTCAGTTGGTTTTGTGCATGAAAGGGCACCGTCCGGCATGAAAACAATCCTTTGAGGCTTTTTCCTCTTTCTATGTGTGCCGCAGAATTCAGCGCATATAGAAAGAGGAAAAAACAAGGAGAAATAAAGATATTTCTCCTTGTTACGCCTCCCCTGAGAAAGTGTAGCATTTGGATGCATTCTCTGGTCTACCACTCATGGTAAATCTGGCAATGTGCCAAAATCCATGGGTGGAAGCGTGTGAACACATATGCACCAGCCGTGGAACGTTTCCCTGGGGCAAAGTAATGCAAGGGAGAGACTTGCACTGCCTGGTGTAACTCCAGGTTTACCAAGCCACGCAGTACCATGCAAAATGGCCTTGCGTGGTTTGGTAAATCTCATTCTAGGTTTTGTGTCACCCTGTGTCCCCTTGTGTGGTGCAAGGGAGACAATTACTTTTGATAACTATGCCCCTTTGTAATTTAAACTTTACAGAGTTTCTATCAAATGGGCTGGAAATTTCATCTCAAACATTATAGCATACAAATATTTCCAGTTACCCAAGTCAAAGAATTTTTCAGGGTCAAGAAACCATCAGCCTTTGCAATACCCTGGTTTCTGCTTAGCCTCCAGCCTTCCATAAACAATGCATGTTTGCCAACAGTTTATGTCCTGGAATAAGTCCAGTTTGATTCAGAGTAATTAACTGATCTATTATCCTTTTGTGGATCAGACTCTAAAATGTCATTATCTGTGTTTCAGATCTTTTTAACCTGATTCCTGATTTGTCTAATTTTACTTTTCCAATCAAGTTGCTTACTTTTTCAAACACCTTTTGATAAATTGTTTATTTGTTTATTACTTTATTACTCAAATACTTTGCTAAATTTAGCTGTGCAATATAATCCGCATTGTGATCGCGGGTTAATCTGATTAGAGGCTACTAAGAGCTGCTGCTTCTTTGAACTCCACTAGATAGACTAGATCAATAATTTTACTGCGACTCTTCTGGCTTATTAGCAGTCCATATAGAAATGCGTTAAAACATGCCCATGTAATAACACTGCTAACAGATACTTTATTAATCAAAAACAAATATACTGTTTTAATTTATAAATTTTTCCTTACATTTCAATGTTGGCCAGGGTAGACAGATTGTCTCACCAAAAGGTCTTAATTATCCCGATTTGCTTGGCATCTGTTAGAGTTATCTTCATTGCAAGGTTTTAGAGAATTGGTAGGAAGTTTCCAGCTTCTATACCCTTCAGTGAGGAAGAGACCAGAAAATAGTTTACTCTAGGTTGTCTAATGTATTGTTTCCTCGCATAAGTAAACACAATCTATTTCTGGTGTAGTTCTTTCTCTATACATTCCAATTCATGTTTCCAATACTATTCGGATTTGCACGTTACAAGCAATTATTTTCTTTGTCCTATTGCTGGGTCCATGCTTCCTATACATCTCTTCCTGCACCGTTTTAGAGTCACCCACTATTATAATTGGATTGGCATGGATAGCTAATTCAAACTTAGGTTGTATAGGGCCACAATACATAGCAACAGTTAATACAATGACCTTTTTTGCATCCCCACCTAAATCCACCTACCATAGTTATCATTCTTTCCTTGTGCAATGCTCTACCCAGCATTTATTTTAATAATAGTAGCAATGCTCTAAATTACTGCTGTTGCTCATTATAGCCTAATGTCAGCCACTCATGGATTTTAACCAAGACCGTCCTATGTGTAACTCTTAGATGTGTCTTGCAGTAATGTGATGTCCTTCAAATCATCCGATAATATCAAAACTCTTTATGATGCTATGTTTAAGGTGTTATTGCCCCCCATTGCTTACAATGATGAAACGTAAGATTAACCAGATACTCCTGTGCCTACATACCCTTTTCATTTTCTTCCCACCCTATTTCACAGGTCCCTTCCCCCATTTAACCTTTAACCCAGTATCTCTCTTGGACTTCACCCCCACAAGTTAGGTAAGGGGGCGTCCCTCTCTGTGTAGTGTTAGAATGTGCTTTTTTGCAATATAAGAGGTAATGGTCTGAATGTGCAGAGGTCTGTTTACTTAAACGCCTTTCATGTTCCTTTCATTTTTCTATTTTCTCTATTTCCATAGCCATTCAACTATTTTCTTCTGCCTCTCCATCCCTCTGATATCAAATTTGAACTAAATTGATCTTCACCACCTCCACTCAAATAATTTAACCACATGTTTTCTTTCGTCCCTTAATCATTAAGCCATATTATCTTGTTTTTATAATAATTCATTAGCTTCCACAATCTTACCCAGCATTGTAACTGATGTAATTTTGTAACCTGTAACTCGCAGACTCCTCAAGTAAAGCGCTCTGATAACTCCGGGTCTAGCCAGCGCTCTATAAAACTCTGACAATAAATAAATTGTATATTTTCTCTTGTAGCAAATTGTTAGCCTCGATTCTTCTACGGATGAATCTAGTATATTATGATGATTGAATTCATTCATCAAAGACCTCATCTCCCAGCCACGCTGTGCCATCTTATATGATGTGTCTAGAAATATGGAGCTCAAATCATGTTTGGGATTCAAATAGTTTATATTCTCTTTTAAGAATGCTTTCTCTGATATGATAATCTAAGAAGAATACTAATGTATTGTGAGCTAGGACCTCTGTCTATGGTTTTTGAAAGGGGATTCTATGAGCGTTTGAAATAGTTGTATCTTTCAATTTTTCTTCCTGGGGCGGTAGAATTGTCTCTTTCATTAGAGATTCTATGTGTCTTTCCGTAGGCAGGCTTCCTTATGCTTTCTCACGTACTGCAAATTCTGTCTTTGGGAATTATTTTTTTAAATCCCCACTCTTCCTCTGTAACTTTTGATTACGTTTTCATTCACCATCTGCCACTCACTGTGTTTTACTTCTCTTGAGTCCATTCTCTCCTCTGCATTTATAGTCTTTGCAAGAGCTCCAAAGGCTTTTGATCCATGCCTTCTAATTGATTTCTAATACAGTGTACTTCCTTATTTCTACCTGCTTCGGGTTCGATTGTTGAGAAGATTCTAAAATTCGTGAAGAAATTGATGTAATTTAGCATTTTCTGTTATTCAAGCTTTCTCTTGTGTCCATTTGCTGTGATGATGAGGAAGCCTGTAGTGCAGATTAGGAAGTGTCTTTTTGTTCACTAGGAGCTGCAGACATTATGTTAATATCTATTTCTGAATGTAGTTCATATTCATTTGCAGAGGAACATCTGGTATTCACGATCTTGATGAAATATTTAGTCATGGATCACTGACGGAATATCAGAAACACAACTTTTGTATGAAATTAATATTGTGTCAATAATATCGAGGACCAAAATATTGAGATGGTAAGTGTAAATAAGTAAGTAGAGATTTACTATTTTTTACTTCACATGTATGTACCTTCAAGTTATATATATATATTGTCAAGGTACATACATTTGGAGTTGTATAAAGTAAAATGTTGTTTATCTATAGAAACTTACCTTCACAATATTTGCGTCTATTGATATTCTTCACACAATATTTTGGTCCACGATATTTCTGTTTCCGATATTCTGTCTAAATTCCGTTGGCATAATTAGCTTTATATTCTCCTTCTTTTCCAATACCATATGACTCATCCTATTATTTAGGGTTAGGAATCAATTGTAGAGGTATTGAAGGATTGAGTAAATATTTTAGTGATTTCCTCTGCTTATTTAACAAAGTTTTACCTTTTGTTAGTTCTTTATGTTTGTTTCAGCTAAACTGCTTCGGGCTTTTCTCTTCAATGTTATTGCTTTTTAATGGATTCTAGCTTATTTTATGTGCGTTCTTATTTTCAGCAATCCAGATGAATTCTTTAGTTAAGATAGGAAGTTGCACCTACTTAGCTGAATTTCTGAAGTATAGTGCCTCTTTTTGTTTGATATTTTTACACAAAAGTACGGTATTTATAACTTCAATGTCCCTGCTTCTATACTTGCTGTGCTTTCATTGTTGTTTGGATACCCCATACAGGTGATGTGTGTGTTCTGTTTCTTTGCTTTCACCATCATCACATATTAGATCTAGGTCCAGGTCAGTGTGCCTTTTTGCTATCAAGTCTTTCTCCAATAGAGTGGAATTCACCATTGCATTTCCTTCTTTCATGGGGCCTTCTTCTTGATTGTTTTCTGTAGGTTGGCACACCGGTTTAAAGTTATCATTTGCAATATTATCCATCTTTCCCAAGACATCTTTTGGGCTTTGGTGTCTTGGGCCTTAACATGAGTTGGGCATGAAACTTGATTTGCATCTTGTTTAAAGAAGACAGGGGATAGTCTGCTATTGTTATCTTCTTTCCCACTTTACATATCATTCTCCCCCAGTAGATTCAATTCCAAGGATCCATGTGTTAATATATGTAGTGAGCACCACATCCCCTTGCCCTTTATCATCGTTAGCTCCTGTAACTTTTCATTTTTTGCTCTACTGTTTCATTTGTTAATTTCCCTTTCTTACTCTTGCCACCTGCTTATCATTAGGCAGCATTCTTTCCCATTCAGCTATTGATTCCCACAGAGCCTAGTCCTTTCATCAACCTGTAGAATGACCTACCTGGTCCCCCTCACTGCAGCTTCTTTTATAAGCGGGATTGCTTATGGCGTCCTTGCTTTCTGGTGACCCATCATTCTGTAGCCTTCTCCACTCATTCTGGAGCAAGGCTAACAGCCTGCCTCTCACCTCTGCTTTAGCACTGGTAATTGGCTTCATGTCTCACTCTGAATCTCAGTGCTTCTCATGTAGGAGACCCTTCCGCCACTCCCTCCTCTTGTTACGTTTTTGAAGACATCCTCACTCTTCATTTCCAAAGGTCTGGGGAGGCTCTGTTCTTCACCCTCTGGATTCTCTGATACCAATGCCTACGTTCTTGCTTCATACCCATAAGTCAATATTACAAATTTCTTCAAGTGAAGCAAAGCAATATTTTATCATGCCGACATGGGGGATTTGAAAGGGTAGTCCACGCTATCCTTTCCACTGCTTACCCACCTGCTGGAGTTCTGTCAGCGAGCCTCTCCCCACCATCCGCTGCCATGACCATCTTCTCTCCCAGATCTTCTCTACTGCCTATTGACCTGCCTCCCTCATGTGTTACCCCTTTTTTCTGCTCTCTCACCCTCCTTCCCTCCTTCCTCTACTGGCAATGAGACAGATGACCCTATACAACAAGTCTTGAACTCATGATCACAGGTAGAGCTCACAGGACATGGAGGCAGGGAAGCCGAGTGACCAGAACAATGAGACATGCTAGTTTGTGCCAGTTGTATGATGTTGCAACGCAAACGTTTACCACGCATATCTTTCCAATGCAGTTTTTACAATGCAACTTCCATTACAACGCATGCCATTACAACACAAGCCAGCCACTACAAAGCATGCTTCATTACAATGAAAATGACTATTCTAACACCGCCCGGTGCTTACCTCAGAGAAGGTGCTGGTCAGTGAGGGATACGCGTTGCAATGGCATGCATTGTAATGGTATGCTTTGTAGTGGAACTTGCATTGTATTGACCACGTTGTAAAGGCATTGGGTTGTACTGCCTGCTTTGTAATGGATATTTCCCGTTGTTGCAGATGACTGACACCAGCCCTCAATTTTGAGGTACTTATTTTTCATCATCACACTTTTACCCGGAACAACAACAAAAAAGCAGAAAAGGGGGATAGCAGTGGGAAAATAAAGAATGGAAATCAGTAACAAAGGAAGAATTCAGTAATGAAAGGAATATGCAAGAGCGAAATAAGGAGACAGGAAGTGTACAGTGATGGGAGACAGACACATAAGTTGGAATCAAAACTAGGTACTCCTGGTATTTAGCAATCTCAACTTTTTGCTCCTATGAAAATAATTGGGCCCATGAGCTTATTTTTTTCCAAATTAATCACTGCATGCACAAGTGGAAGAGAAGGTGAGCGGAGTTTGGCAGGCATTGAGGATTTGTGAAATGTCTCCACAGGGGCAGAAAGCATATGTGAAAACATACGCAAATTGTGTTGTATTATGCTCATATACACTCATGAGAGAAATGCTAATAACCATGTATGTAATCACGAATGTATACATTATTAATCAAATGATCTGAATGCTGCTCTCTATTTGTTTTAAGCTTCTCGTGGTAATATATTAAATGCTAACGTTTTAGGGCCTTAGCAGGCCCAGAAGTCAAAATGCTTAATGTTGTACATTCCACATTTTCCAGTAAGCATAACCTTGTTTTCAAACCTGGCCAGAGAAGCAGGATTTTGTGAGAAGAATGGAGTTGGTATTGTGACTGTGAATGATATCTTCTCTTCTTGAAGGCCAACTTGCATTTCCTTGAGGGGACGATCTTGACACCTCCAAATTATATACATTTCTGCAGAGAATGACACTCTTCTATCATGTGGTCATATCACATTGACTTGTACTGAGAGAAATTGGCAATATTCTAGTGCAACTTTGTGTGTGGTTTAACACATAACTCTAGCTGACCATTTTCTTTCGAGAGCCCTGGTCAGTTGAAATGACAAATGTATTTTGATCTTTTGCTTTGCTGCCTGCTATTTTGCATTAAGCACTAGTTGAACTTTAGTTTCCTGACGTGTTGTGTTTTACTTTTAACAGATGATGCTTTGACCTTAAATTGTCTCCACTATGAGAAGCAGGGGAGTGCTTGATCAGAAACCATGTGAGGATCCAAATCCAGAGGTAAAGGAGAGGTTTCTCATGGGGAACTGGAGTTAAGAATCACCCAGAGCAGAACCTGATAATTGGCTGAAACACAAGCACATATTGAACCAAAATGTTAAGTAAACATCTAAAGAGAATCGTTTTTTTATTTGTTGCTTGCTTGCAAATCTTATATTATTTGTGGTTAATGTATTGTCAAACTAGTGCACACAATTGTCATCAGTGTAGGACTTGACAGGGAACATTTAAGAGAAAAATTATTCGGCAGGTACGACTTGAAGGAGCCCAGAAGGGAAAATTTGCATGTGCGATCCCATGGTATAGAGTGACAGGGCTCTAGAAACAATGTGGTAATGGGGAATTAGGCAGGAGTGCCGGACCTAAAGCACAGACTATTGAAGGATGAACATGTGAGAGAAAGTGACCTCTGATCTAGCAGCCCCAACACCTTCACGATCCTCATTGCTCGTAGATTGCAAGTTCATCAAACCCAATGGGGGATCTCTGGGTGTTAGTTTGCGATACCTTCTCCCCACATGAGATCAGTTAGAAGAACTAATAACTAAAGGGAACCCTATACTGTTCTCTATTTCCTCCCCTACCTTCCTCCACGGGATCAACTTTGAGCACAAGACTTGCAAACACGTTTTCCTTCTTCCTGAGAGTGATTGTACCATAGAGAATTGCAATGGGGACTGGATAGTCTAAACGTAGGGAGCACTCAATGAAAGGGACTCCGGAATACACAATGTACCAAATATATGCTATACACATATTCTAATACTTATAGCAGTGGATGAGAATCACTAATGAGGATGTGAAGAAGTCCTTGCGACTAGCCACTTTGACATAGAGAGATTAGCCAATCTGCAGAAGAGGCTTGAGGAATAAAATAGAATCTGAACAATGGGCATCTTCATCGAGTGGCACTGGGAAGCAAATAAGTGCAAGCATGAATCCCATATCTAGAGTATTGAAGATACTCAGGTAAAGCTGTAATACCAAATTAGCCTCCTTATAGACAGAGGCAGCTGGGCTCCCGCCCTGTTTACAGTCTGTGGTGGCTGCCACAATCCTTTGAAAATATTGTATTAAGTTCCCCTCTAACAAGTGCCGTGCCCCATTCTGTGGTATCAAAAATAAACATATATCCACAGCACAGTTGTCACAAAATGAAATCTTATTGATATCTGCCTCTTGTTTTACCTTGGTCTACTAAAAAACATTCTTATTTGATGCTTAGTAGTAGAACTAGTGAACCACATGATTGTATTTTAATGAATGCACAGGTTACTAAGCTACTTATTAGTCTAAGAGATGTGCCCCTAAATAAAAGTTTACAAACTTTTTTTGTAGATGGTACCTGTCTCAGAAAGGAAGAAGGTAGTCTAGTTGTTTGCATTGTATGTTATGTGGTGGAAAGTTGTAACCTGCCCAAAGTGAAATTGAGTCAGACTGTGGAGCGCCTTGTGCTAATCAGGTCTTGCATTCTAGACAAATAAGACTCTACTGTTTACTCATGATACAAGTTCGGAAGGACGCATGATTTTGGACTCCTTTAGATGCAAAGTGGATTCCTGATATCAGCAAGGACTCCCTCTACAAATGGTAAGCATGCTTTCCAAATCATTGAAATCCTTTGCAATTACCAGAGCAAGTAGCTGTGGTAGAATATGCAGCCTACCAATACCCTCATGACATTTGGATAGGAAAGGCTTTAGCTGCCTCTGCTGCTAAAACTGTCTTGTCTGAGACTGATGCTATTGCTATGTATGTCATGAAAAGTGATCTATTTCCGGTACGAACACTAAAAGATTTGTCTCACTTGCAGGAGCAATCCTCTGAAAACTAAAGGTAAACCTGGAATCAGCAACAATGTAAAAGAGACACTAATGAAGTGTGAAGGGCATCTCTGGGAATGTGGTTGTACCAACATTTCTACTCCCCAACCTTGCTATTTTGTGTCATGGAGCATCCAAGGTTGGTAGGGATGGCATGATATGTGCTGTTGCAACCCATTGGTACGTACCACTCTTTTCTTTGAGGGGCAAAAGTTCTTGCCAATCCTGTGCTACCTGCCTCCTGCCTGTCAGGCATTGCTGGAAAAGGAGGTAAGGCCACCTCTGCTGCTCACCCTCTTCCTTCAGGCCCCTTTGTCCACATCCAAGTTGATTTTATTCAGCTTCCTAAATGTGCGATTTACTGTTATGTACTCATTGTGGTATGTATGTTCTTAGGTTGGGTGGAGGCGTACCCTTGTGCCTGCACTCTTGCCATCACTGTTGCAAAATGATTACTCAGAAACTTTATCCCTAGGTTCGGAATACCAATGTGGATTAGCAGTGACCAGTGGACGCACTTTGTGCCTGCAGTAATCCACTGGAATCAAGCTATCCTGGCATAAGAGATGTGAAACCCCGAAACCGTCCTAGGATGCTTGTTTCCTGTTCAGGGAGGACCTGGCTTGGCAGTTTGGGCTGGACTGTTCCCATGAGGCACAGGGTCAAGACTGATTTGGATATGGCCAGGTTCAAACTGGGGTGGCATGGTGAGCAAAAGAATGATGGATTTAACCGAGATCTCTTGACTGGGGGTGAATGTTTTGATTTGTTCTGCATTCCCTCCATCAATTGTGTGCCTTTTGTTTTCTCACGCTAAGTGCGCTAGGTATGCCCAGACGTGGGTCCGGGGCTTACTGTGCCACTGGAATCAAGCTATCCTGGCTGAAGAGGGGTGAAACCCCAAACCGGTCCTAGGATGCTTGTTTCTGGGTCAGGGAGGACCTGGCTTGGCAGTACCAGCTGGACTGTTCCCATGAGGCACAGGGTCAAGACTGATTTGCATATGGCCAGGTCTAAACTGGGGTGGCATGGTGAGAAAAAGAATGATGGATTTAACCCAGATCTCTTGACTGGGGGTGAATGTTTTGATTTGTTCTGCATTCCGTCCATCAATTGTGTGCCTTTTGTTTTCTCGCGCTAAGTGCGCCAGGTATGCCCAGACGTGGGTCCTGGGCTTACTGTGCCACTGGAATCAAGCTATCCTGGCTGAAGAGGGGTGAAACCCCGAAACCGGTCCTAGGATGCTTTTTTCCGGGTCAGGGAAGACCTGGCTTTGCAGTTTGGGCTGGACTGTTCCCATGAGGCACAGGGTCAAGACTGATTTGCATATGGCCAGGTCCAAACTGGGGTGGCATGGTGAGCAAAAGAATGTTGGATTTAACCCAACTCTCTTGACTGGGGGTGAATGTTTTGATTTGTTCTGCATTCCGTCCATCAATTGTGTGTCTTTTGTTTTCTTGCAGTAATCCAGTCAGTTTGTAAAGAGCTAGTAATAGATGAGCACTTCCACTGTGTATATCACCCAGAGTCAGTGGGAAAAGTGAAAATGATAATGGGACCGTAAATAATAAGATAGCTAAGATGTGTTTGGAGACATAGATAAATGATCCTAAGCCTTGCGGTCTATGAGATCGATCCCTTCTTCAGAAGACTAAGCTAAACCCATATGAAATAATCATGGGCTGAACAGTGATCTTTCCCTCCAAAACGGATGTGTTGTCTGCAAAACTAGATCTGCAGTTAGACGATCATGTAAAATGTCACTAAAGTTTCTACTGGCGTAGTCCTTACCAAATCTTGCTCTTCATGAATAGCGCTGTTAAATGCTGCAGCATGGTGACTTGGAGCCACTCTTCCCACTGCTCCTGAGTTGGTCATCCTAGACGCAATTGTGCTCCTGCAGCTGCTTCAAGGCCCAGGGCTGATCCTGAAGCATCTGCAAATACTACTTCTGTAACCTCACCACCTGCTGATGGGTTGAAGCCTTCGTGCCCACCTGTTGTACCTTCTCCCAGCCGCCTCTCATTGTTACTACCTCTGTTCACTGTAAGCAGCCTGCTCCTTCTGGATATACAGCCAGGGAATAACTGGTCTTAAACTGGCGATACAAGGAGAAATGTTTTATTTCTACTCGCATTTTGCGCTTTCCACTTGTGCTGCATTCTGCACATAGATGGGGCGAATCGCCTGTGAAGATTGTTTATGTGCAGGAAGATGCCGCTTCCTGCACATAAGCAATTATCCCTGCCGCGCAGGCACCCACAGCAAAATGACACTAGGTTGACTGCGCTAGTGCTACCATTTCACCCGATCAACCTCACACATATACACAACATAAAGACGCAGCTAACAATGACTCCTGCTCTCAACTAGGCACCACTGACGACAACACCCCATTATCTGATCGCGCAACGAAACCCACCTCTACCCTTAAACCGGAGTACTGGATAATGCGACTCAATGAGATCGATCGTTGCCTAAAACACCTTAAAGAGGATATACAGAGACTTACTTCCATCACAGCCAATCTTTGGCCCCATCGCAACGCTAAAAGCCCCAAGATAACCCAAAAGGACACCCATACAGACATCACCCAACTCAGTCCACTCACACACCCAACCGGAGTTCGCAAACTACACTTTCCTCCAACAATGGTTCCAGACCAAAGAGATCAAAGCAAGACCTATCAAACAATGAGATCCATGAACTCCTCCTATATTATAAGTCTGGAATAAATACGAGCAAGGCCGCTCAAAATCAAATCCAATCCATCCAAGCGAACCCTCACAATCACAGAGCAATAAACAAGAACAACCTTAAACATATCACTTTATCACAAATGGCCTCTCAACACAATAATAAACAGCTAAAGTGCATGCTCCTCAACTGCAGATCAGCTAATAAACACGCAGCAGATATCTACAACCTCATTCTCACACATAAGTTTGATTTGGTGGTCCTCACGGAAACTTGGTTAAACAACTCATCCCATCCCATCATAGATCTATTAGTCCCACCTAGTCACAATGTCATATGACTAGACAGACCATAAAAACGGGTGATGAATAGCATGCACTACCACGATACTTTATCATAACGCCAATTGGAAACAATAGATATAACAACATGTGAATATCTTAGCATCAATATCTCTTACAACAACAAAGTTATTTGTAATCTACATGCCTTCTACCACCCTCCGGGTGATAACCCTGAGTTCATCGAACAAATCTCGGAAATCTTAACAATAAATGTTAATCTTCAAGGACCCCAGATCTTCTTGGGTGATTTTAATCTGCACTGGAATGACCTAAATGACCCCTCAGTGAATAGCTTAAAATCCTTCCTATTAAACCATGAGATGTCCCAAATCTTTGACAGTCCCACACACAATAAGGGAGAGACTTGTGACCTTATCATCTCTAAGTTGGACACTATCTCCTTAGAATCTATTACCTCATGTGATTGGTCAGACCATTATCCCATCACCTTCCTCATCAACTTAAAGAAGATCACAAGGAATAGTCACCCGAAGAAAATCAAGCAGTGAAAAAGGAATCTTAATAATATAAACCACAATGATCTGACCACTCTATGCAACAAAACCGTGATCCCACAGAACAATATGGAGGATGTCAACGACCTTACAGGATATTACAATACTTCGAAACGAGGAGTCATGGACACTATCGCTCCCCTACAATAGAAAAACATCTCCATCAAAAACTCAAAGCCATAGTTTAACAACAACTTGAACACAGAGAGACGCAATCTAAGAATGGCAGAAAGAGCTCGGAAAGACTCCCAATTAATAGATTCACTAAAACGCTTAAGATCAATGAGGAACACATACAATTGAAGAATAAGACAGGCGAAAGCTAATTTTATCAGAACCCAACTCGACCAGGCCAGAAATAGGCTAAAAAAACTATTCAAAATAGTCAAACAGCAATCACGAAACAAAGCAAACCCCACAGGCTCAGGACCCAGAACCCTACCAAATTGCGAAGAACTAGCCACCTTCTTCAAGGACAAAACAACCAAGATAGAGAACGAACTTCAACTAGCAAAGGGACTACTACCGGCCCTCCCAGTCAACCTATCTCATAACTCCCAATCTATGGAAGGAATGGAACCACCCGGGCTCACCTCCAAAAATAATGCCTTCTCCACAATCAGCGAACAAGAAATCTACAATATTCTCTTGTCTTTAAACCCATCTAACCACTTCATGGACCCTCTACCTCCCAGCATATTCAAAGAGATCAAAATATGTATCCTCCCCCTATGGTCAAAGATTGTAAACGCCTCTCTATGCCAAGGCACTATACCAGACTGCCTAAAAATCAGTCAAGTAACACCCATTCTAAAAAATAACTACGGCAGACTGGTCTGAGCCTAAGAACTTCTAGCACATCACCAACATCCCTACTCTGGCTAAGCTCTTAGAAAAATGTGTACAGAAACAACTCTGCAATCACATAGAAAAGTTTCAACTACTCGATCATTTCCAATCAGGCTTCCGTCAAGATCACAGCACAGAATCAGCCCTTACTCATATTGTAGATGACATGCTATAAATGCTGGACAAGAACGAATCATACCTTCTAATATTACTTGATTTATCTGCTGCCTTTGACACCGTCAAACACGACACCACACCCTACTAAAACTACAGGAACAAAGAATGGGCTTATCAGGAGCCGTATTACAATGGTTCGCTTCTTTCCTCCCAAACAGATCCTTAAGAGTCAAAATGAATCTATCCCTATCTGAGTCACAAGCGATAACTCTTGGTGTTCCTCAAGGATCCACTCTCTCCCCCATTCTCTTTAACGTATTCCAGGAAACACTAGCAAACAGCCTAAAATCAGCTAACATCCACTACCATATGTATGCGGATGACACCCAGCTATATCTCCAAATTGCCTCTTCAGATGACATTATATCCCTCAACTCCATCCTACAAAATACACACATCTGGCTCATGGTTAATCACCTCAAACTCAATGCTGATAAAACAGAATTTCTTCTCATCTCTCCACCAAATAACAGCATCAAGATGGATCTGTGGCTGAATCATCTTACAGCCCTCAAATGCTCGCCCCACATCATAGGCTCTGCCAGATCCTTTAGGTATTACATTAGACAAACACCTAAATATGCAGGGCCACATTAATGCTGCCACCAAAGGAGCAAATTACCAACTGAGCATTCTGCGGAAACTGAAACCATACCTGCCACATGAAGATCTAAAGCTAGCGGTCCAATCCCTAGTCTTACCCAGATTGGATTACGGTAGTGCCACACTATGTGGCCTACCTAAATACAAACTAGCACCACTAAGAGCCACTTTCAATGCAGCAGCAAGACTTGTCATTGGAACTAAAAGAAATGCACACATCTCCCCAGCCCTAAAAACTTTAAATTGGCTACCATATGAAGCAAGAATCCAACTAAAAATTGCCTGCATGACGCACAAAGCGTTAAACGTCAACACACCCAGTTAGCTGGCACAAAAACTAGAAAAACCAGGGGTAGCAGATCCTCTTGAAGTGCCCTCACCTTGTTGCTGAAACCCCAACGAACCCTCAAAAAGAAAACTGGTGCTAGAGCATTCTCGACTGTCGCTCCCAAGATTTGGAACTCTTTACCGCCGGACCTTCTACTACTGTCCTCCACCTACGCCTTCAAAAGAGAAGCCAAATCATACCTACTGTCTAAGGTCTTACCCTAAATCAACTTATCGATGTCATTGAATAGATTCAGATCGCAATTTATGTAGACTATCCTGCCTAGCACTGGTTGTATTATACTCCAACCACAGTTAGCCTATTCTTAATTGTTGATTTGCTTGTCTCTCACGCATATGTTTGCATGTTGATGAGACCAAGTGTTAATCGTTTTATCTTCATGTAAAGTGCCCTGATACCCTCGAGGGTCACGTTCGCGCTTTACAAAACTATCTAAATAAATACAAATAAATAAATAGTACTAGACAGCTTTTTCAGTGCCAGCACTAGGGGTAACTCAGGGGTGCACCACATTCTTGTGAATACTGTGCATCCCTGCATTTTGAAACTGTTAGAGCACGGCGTTACCAAATTTGGAGTAACACTACGCTTCGCTAGTTTCTTTTAAATATCCCCTCTGGGCTCAAGACCCATATTAAGAGTGGAGCACTCTTCATTGGGTCATTTCACAAGACAGAGACAGACATGCAGTCCAGAGACCTATTTGTCACACACATGGCCCAGGGTTTGTAGTCACCAAATTCTGCCCTTTGAAAGACGCTTCATTGTCACTCTCCGGAGATTCTTGACTACACTCATACTTCGAGCCCTCCTTGGAGTGAAAGAATTTGGGTTAGAGTCTCTTAAATTGCATTGCACCTAATGTCTTTCACAATTGATAAGTAAACTGTTAAATATTGAGAGAAAGCTGAAACATTATAGTATGGTGGGAGCATTGCCTCCTATAAATGTAGAAAAGACACACATCCAGAAGGTTTTTATTACCTATCACAATGTAGGTATGCAAGCAAACCAGCATTTCTTGGAGGGTTTGAGGAGCCATCTTAGACTAAAACTCCATAAGCAACCTTCTGTACAGTTTTGTTTTCTTAGAATTAATCGGTATTGTGAAATGAAAAACATGGTGACTAACGAGTTCAAACTTTGAAAGGTCTGGAGGAGTAAATGATGTTCCTACTTCCTTTTTATTTTTACACAATAGCATTTGACATTTCAGATTTGAATACAATGCTCCGCTTCTCTCTTGAAAGATTTGTTTGTGTAATTGACTGCCAAAAGATTAAGTGGCGGGTTGGCTCAATAGCTGCAGTGTTCTGCAGGGCAAGGTATAAATTCGATACATTTGGATTGAAGATGTGCAAACCATAGAATAATTTGGCTCTAAGAACCTAAATATGATCCAATGAAAGATTTTTTTTTCTTTGTTGATGCATACTTGTTAATGGTATTTGTACATGCCTACAGTTAGATCTAAGTAACTTGAAAATGTGTTGAGTTCTTTAAGGCATACTAGTGCAGTTCCTACTAAAGTGTGGGATTGACAGGGCTTCTAAGTGACTGCAAGCAATGAGACAAATGTTCTAAGAGCTTGCTAAATGAAGCTTGATGCATCAAAAAGAGAGAGCAGGACAGCGACCACGGGCCACAATATATATGCAGCATATTTCCCTTCATTGTGCTGGGCGCACCTTTAAAAACCTGTGCCCAGCGCATTGAAGGATCATGCGCCGTATTAGGGTGAATGCGCTGTCCCCAAGGCAGCCACGAACGTGCGCTACCCTGCTAGCAGCGCATTCACGTGGCTGCTTTAAAGCTGCTCCGTGTTTTCACAGTGCAGGCGGCAACCCGCCTGCTCTTTCAAAGGGGATTAGAGACCCCCTTTGCAGGCGGGTGCAGTCAGTGACTGCACCCGCATGCAAGGGGTTGTGTGGGGAGTCCACAGGACCCACTTCCCCCTCCAGAGGGCTGCTCTTAGGGGGCGCACTGTCAGTGCTCCTCCTAAGAGCTTCCTTGCCTCTGCGCACGCATATGTATTATGGCGCCGGCGCAGAGGCAAAGGGATTGCCACATTTTAATGGGGCACAACCCCATGCAAATGAGGGAATGCCCCCTGAAGATAGCTCTTGCTCTTTATGTGTGCCAGCGCTATCGGTATTACAAAAGGGGCTGCACAAGTGTCTGCAGCCCCTTCTGTAATACCAAGGTGCCCCCGGGGCGTGCAAAGCGGGCGCAAACGTTTGCTGCTCACACAGGGCACTTTGTGTATTACGGCCCCAGATCTACAAAAAGATGGCACTGTTACTCTTTGCTGGTGCACTTTAGGCTGCCTTGTGCCATACACACACACCAGTGCATGAAAGTGAAAGGTGTGTATATGTCTTTTTGAAGGCTCATAAAGGCAGCCCTTATAGCTAATGGGGTGAGGCATTGCTTTTCCTTATTGCATGCTTTACAAGATGGTTCTCTTTAGAGCTCTGCTACCAATCAGCAGGGTCGTCAGGAGTGCGGACAGACCGTTTTTTTAGGTCGAGCGTAGCGAAGCGTAGCGATGGACCTTTTGTTAGCGTGTCTGGGGGAATGTGAGACAGCGATCGCCCACGCGCCTCGCTGTCTCAGATCCGTCCGTGTGAACGCGCTTTTGAATCTATGCGTGTCGGTCTCTCAGCACGGGCGTGATCGTGCCATCCTGCCTCCGTCGCACCTCTCCAACGACGATGCGAGCGCCTGTTCCCGCCCCCCGCCTTCAAACACTCACCGGCTGCAAGGGGGGGCTCCTCTGACGGCAGCAGGACGTCTGTGACTCTTTGGGCTGGCGGCCCCGGGCACTCCACACTCCACGGGAGCCCCGGGCCGCGGGAGGACGTCCCTTCTTCTTCCGGGCGGGCGCTGGCCAATCACAGCGCGGCGGCGGCCGTCACTCAACGTTAGCCTCGCTGTCGTGCTCCCTCCCCCCCGCTCCTCTATGGGGCGCGCGCACCACTAGTTGTATTAATTGGAAAGGCTCTATGCATGCTTTAACTTGTTTGATCACGCTGTCATTTTTTTTTTTAACATTGCTTGCTTCATGAATGCTCAGTTTTTGCTTGCCGTATTTTCAACTTAGCGGGCCTGATTTCCAATTGAAGTGTTGTATATTTGTATCAGACGCCAAAGTCAGCACTGGCTGGACTCCGTTATGGAACTTCACACCGAAAATCCCTTCTGTTCCATAAGGTTACGCGGGACCTATTGAACATAACGGATGCGGTAGAGCTCAGCAGAGGATGTAAACAAAATAATACTAAAAATTGTTTGGTTCTTCTGAGAGAGGTTGTGGGGTAACGACTAGAGCTGCTGACTTTGGAGCTGGGGGAAGCAGGTAGCAGTCTCGGAGTCGGCTCACCGTTCTGTGATTCTGGGCAAGTCACTAATCCCCATACTTTCCAAAAATAATATGAACAATGTCTTTAATGTAACTGGTACATGTGTAAAGCTTTCCAATACCTTCAGGGTAGAGTTTGCACAATATGGAATTGGCCAAAAATTATGTCTAAAACACTTGCAAGGCATGCAGTTGCCTCTTGGCTCATCTTTCGTTTCAGGGCACTTAAATCCAGGCAGTGGAGCTAGTGTGGCGTGCTTTCTTGATAAGCATATGCCACTACAGGACGTCGGTTCGAAAGGATCTGTTGAGGGCTGTGAAAGGGGCACATGGCAGCTACCATTTCAACAAGAATCACTTCACTCTGCCTCCCTCCTGTTGCTTTTGCGTCCCCTCCAGTCCCTGTTGTTTTCACACCTCCTCCTCTGTTGCTTCGCTGGTTGCCCCCCATCCTTCCCTGTATACTTCCACCGCCCACTCGCGATAAAAAAAAAAAAGCATGTGCAATGCAATAGCTTTCGCATTGCTGAAAGTTTTGAGCTTGCATTATTATTAGCAATGCCAATAGCTGAAACTTTCAGCAATGCGAGACCTATTGCATTGCAAATGCTTGTTTTTCTATGTTAACTATTAATCTCTGAGGACGCACTGGCGACACTGAAAGGAAAGCTTGAAATTATGCAGAACCGGCTGGTCAGTAAGAGGCAGCAGCACCCAGATTGGATAGATTCTATTAGGGTTGGCTTGTTTTGGTCTTGAGGCTCAAAGAAGTTTCAAGCTGAGCCGAAGCCAGGCATCTGGCTCGAGCCTGGCTCAAACCTCCACTGGCTCACCCACCCTTAGATGAATCTCGAAGAGGCAGACTCAGTTTACCATCCTTTTGGAAATCAGTAAACAGAGAGCCTCATTTACGAGGCCCCTAGCAGCACTTTTGCACCACCGGAGCAGCACTTTTTTGATGCGCCAGTGGCACAATGTGCCGCATCATTTGTACAAGTCCACCCAAAGCCACTTTGTATGGCTTTTCATGGCCTTGTAAATAAGTGCCCCTTTCATGCTGAACACAGCGTGAAAGGGGTGTCCCATGGGTGCTGCCGAGGGTGTTCCCACGCAACACTCATATCTGAAGCATTCCCAGATTTACAATGAATAGTAAATCTGGGAATGCATTCGATTTTAGCACCATGCGAAGGGTGACGTTAGGGAGGCACAACGAGGAGAAATATCCTTATTTCTCATTGTTTTTCCTTTCTATATGTGCTGCATTCTGCAGCACACATTGAAAGAGGACAACACCTCTTGTGAATGTTTAAGAAAAATATCACCCCTACATTGCAGGTACACTTACACCATGGCACAAGGGTGTCTGCGTTGGCGCTTGGCAGCCCACTGTGCGCCAGCGCAAGGGTAAAGGACAGGAATGGGCCATATCTTAGATATTGCGCATTCATACCCTTTTCTTTTGATGCATTGGCACTGCCACGCGCCAAAACCTCGTAAATGAGTCTCTGAGTACCATAAATTGGGTACTAATAAGGTCCGGTAAAGCGCTTAGCAACAGTGGGAAGAGGTGTGGCGCAGGGGCCAGGGCGACTGACGCTGGGGATCAGGGTTCGATCCCCGGCGGCAGGTCAGCCCAGCACCTTGTGACTCTGGGCAATAGCTTGCTTAATCTTCCCGACGGCCTCCAGCACCGGGATGCCTATGGGTAGCTGTGCGCTTTACAAATACTTGATTTACTGCTACATAAAAACAAGTTGTTGCTATTAAGATTGCTTTTCTGAGACACCTGTGAAGTCAATGAGGAGAAGCCACAGTCCTCCTTTGCCTCAGAGCTTTCACAACCCTGTTGGCGCCTTAGAAGGGGTCACAGTTTGAAGGTCACTGCACTGCAAATCTAATATATTTTTTAAACTAAGGGCCTGATTACAAGTCTGGCGGTCTTGCGACCCTCAGACTCACGGTGGTGCAGGAGTGGCGGTACACCGTATTGCCGATTACAACTTACAAAGTCGTATTGGCGGTGGACTTCCTGCTCCGCCAGGGAGCAATTATCCCCAAACATTGGCGAAGGAGCACCGCAATGCATTATGCTGAGCAGGGACAGGCGCAGTCCCACTCAGCATATTTTGAGTTCCTGCACCAGCAGTCTTTTCATGCCTGAGCTCTGCCATGAAAAAGCTGGTGGTGCAAGAACAAAGGGGGCCCTAGGGGCCTCCATGTCCCCCACACCATGGGGATACATTCAGGGGAACAACATGTGTCCCCCATTCTGTATTCCCCCCAGTTCCAGCACAAAATGGACGTTACCGTTTATGCTGTGCTGGAACTTTTTGGCCATTCCCATTGCGGTGCCTGTTTTCAAGGCACCGCCGTGGGAAAGGCCAAAGAACCGCCGACCATATTACGCGTTGCACATTTGCATCTCGTAATACGGTCGGTGGGCCTTGCTTGCTTTGGCGCTGCATAGGCAGCATTGCGCCGTAGTCGCTGCGCCAAAGCCATAATCAGGGCATAAAAGCCCCATCTTTATCTTTCACAAAAAACACCTCTTTTAATACAACCCAGAACACCCCCTTAATTTTATTCTGAGTCAAGCATCTATATTTTAAGGGAAGGTGTGTGCTATGTGACCCTGACCAGTCCACCATTGTTCTTACAGAAGAGACCCCTACGGATCAGTGGCAATACCCAGCAAAATGTGATGAGGGCCCTCTGAGTCCCTCATATCTCACAGATATTTATCGATTTTGGACTGAATGGGCCCCCTTGAAAGGATTGAGGACCCCTAGCTGGTTGCCCAACTTCCTGCTTACGGCTTACACCCAGGGGCTGCAGAGACCTAAGTTACATCCCTACCACGGATTTCATCAGATATGTTGCGACAATCCTCCCGTAATCCTAACATAACCCCCGTTCTCTTTAAACTTGTAGTCTGCATTATACAAAGGTCTTATTTCTTGTCTTCTGGTGAATATAATAATGCTTTTGTGCTTCATGAGCCTTTATAGGTTACAGTTGGAAAACAGCAAGTGTCAATATTTAATCTGGAAAGCATTTTTCTTTTCCATTTCTAAAAGACAAAGCAGTGTCTGAGCAAGATGAATAACAAACCTGTTGTTTCTTTTCCCTACAGACTGTAGCTGGGTCTGTTGCTAGGGTGTGCCTGCAGCCAAGTGAGGTGTCCACTTCACACGCACTATAAAATATGAAGATTTTCAGATGGTGTACGAGGCAGAGACCCAGCAATGAAGGCTAACTAAACTCACATGCGTTAATTCTTGGGACAGAGGACCAAGGTATTCTTAGTAAATACATTTTAGGTTCACCCAGGAGCAAAAAGTCACATTTAGAGTTAGGGCCATATTGATCAAGGGTTGCATCGCTTTTACACCGCGCAATTGGGTGCAAAAGCGACGCAACCCTTGAGGTGCTATTTATCAAGCCACACAAGACCACCTTGGGCGACTCTCAATGGCTTGATAAATCTAGAGTAACGCTGCGCAAATCAGCGTTGTGGTACTCTGCCCCAGGGAGGCATTTCATGGGTAGTGCGTGGGTGTTCCTAAGCAAAACTCATGGATTTTGACACATTTCTCGATTTACCATAAGTGGTACACCTTGGAATGTTCCAAACTGCTACGCTACCCCAGGTGAGGTGTAACAAGGAGAAATATGTTTACTTCTCTTTGTTTTTAACAAACAGCACACATAGAAAGAGGAAAGTGCCTCGGGAATTGTTTATGTGTGTGAAAGTTCCCCTTACTGTACAAAAACAATCCTGCTAAAAAAGCAGGCACTCTTGCAGCATGGTGCAAGAGTGCCTGCATTGGAGCTATGCAGCACATTGTGCGCCAGCACTGGGAAAAAACAGTAATGCACAGTACAATGTTAAGTACAGCACATTCCTGCCCTTTCCCTATATCGCGGAGTAGCATGGTGACTCTGCGCTGCGTGATATAATGATATATATGGCTCTTAGTTACAAGCTAATGAAATTGTATTGATCGGGTGTGGAGCTGTACTACTACAAATCCTCAAATTTTGTTTCCACCGGTAAACAATGAGTGTAAAGTTCATGCTAAGAACAAAATAAGCACTGACAAACTCAATAGGCATGGCTGTTAACTGAAAGGGTCTGGATGCTTCTATCCATGCAGTTGCTCGTCTGTCCGTTCATGCACCTAGTCACCCATCATCCAAACACACAGTCACTCATCCTCACTCCTGTGGATTTAATCATCCAACGATTGGCTAATTTTTGCATTCACCTTTATGCATTCTTATAAATAAAACATTCTGAAAATTACACTATCCTTCGCACAGGTCTTTAATTTCTCTCAAACCTTAAGAAATTCATGCAGTATAATTCATACAACAATAAAAATAATACATTTAGGATATTACGCTATTCGTAGCATAGATCTCTCCTTTTTACAATCATTAAGAATCCATACTTGAACATGATTTTGTCAACCCAAATAACAAAGCACTTCTTAAACATAATAATTCCCTACAGTCCCCATGAAAATGTATATTCATCATAATAGTTGAGTATGATGGGCAATTCCCGAGATACATATCCCTATGGGTTTTCATAAACCTCTTCCTGCGCATTATCTCATCTATATACAGGACTCCAATCCTTGTAGCCTTTTATTCCCTATCATCCATAAATTTGCCCAATACTTTATTAAACTTTACAATATTCCCATTGTTGGCGGTGAACAAATATTCCCTTTGTCTCACTTTTTTAGTTCTCACAATCCGATCTTTTACAGAAGGAGTAAATGTGCACATCCACCTTTGTAGTTATAATGCACTACCCACTAACATCGAGATATGAATCAATTTTATACCTCGAGACAATCTCTCGCGCTGGGTCATATCCCAATAATACCAGAGTAGAGTTAAGAACAATTTGGATTTCTAGATGAATTTCTAAATATCGATAAATCGAATCCCAAAAGTTGTTCAATCCAAAACAGTGCCAAATTTCATGGGCTAGTTTGCTTTGTCCATCAATCCACATTTAAAACAGTGACAGAGAATTCTGGATTGATTTCATGTAAAAACTGAGGATCCGAAAGATTAGCCATTTCACGTAAAAGCTAATTCTACACAAATTGGCACCACTAAGCACTGAAAAGTTTAACCTATTAATTTTGCCCTATATCTCTCATGGTGGGGAGATGCCTTTCTCGTACTCCCACTTGTTTGTGACTTTTGGAAGACATCAGGTTTTTCTGTCCCTGTAAGATATTTTTCCTAATTTCCTAACTTCCTCTGTATTGGAATTTCAATTAAATTAGAGCGCAGTTACTTATTTGCCAACATCACATCAATGTCTAATGCTTTTAAACCTATCAATGGACTGTTGTACGACCATTGTAGCCAATAAGTTTTACTAGTAAGTACCATCACAATTTCAGGCCAGGTTTTCAATCAATAGTGTATGATAAAAGCCATCAGTTTCGAGAAACCAACCCCCCCCCCTCCATTTTAGTAGAATGGCCTGGCCTATTCCATCCCCTTTTCCCCAATCCAAATCAATTAAACAAGCTACCGAATTTATATAGAGGCTCGAATAGTTTTAATAAAACTCCTCCTTCCTGTAAAAAAACATTTGTAGGTTTTCTAGCGAACGTTCCTAGACGATTAGTCAATCTGTAACTATCTATCATGTCATTCTCTTTTACAGTCATGTTCATCAAATCGTTCTTAAAAAATAAGAATGGTGTATGCACCTGTCGAGATCTAAATCATATTTTGGAAAATGTGCATTGTAATATATTTTCAGAGTGGGAAGGGCAAGATCTTCATCTTCCACACACCTATATAAAGTACAAAGTGCCAATCTGGGGTTTAATTCTCGCCAGATAAAAGATGATTTCATAGATTCAGTTTCCTTGAAAAAAGACAAATTTAAAACTCAAGGTATGGACGCAAAAAAGAAATTAAAGAAAGGAAGGGCCACCATCTCTTTATCACTGCCATTTTCCCTAACAAGGTGAGTGGTAGTAGTTTCCATTTTGCTAACAGCCTTTTAACTTTAAATAACAAATATTTATAATTCAATTCATATAGGGCCAGATGTCTGACCCTATCATTTAGCGCCTCAATATTTGCAACTCATTGCGAGTCGCAAATCGCGAGGCGCTAAATGAAATGTACAACAGTGTAATTCCCAATGGGGTCGCAAATTGTGAGGCTCATTAATATTAATGAGCCTCTCGCAATTTGCGAGCCCATTGGGAATGCCAGCCCTCCCAGGGAAGGTGGCCTGCTGGGCGCAGCAGACCACCACGTCTGGGACTGTTTTTTAATAAAGCAGCTTTTTTTTTTTAATGTAACCCGTTTTCCTTAAAGGAAAACGGGATACATTTAAAAAAGAAAAATTAAACTGTTCAGTTTAATTTTTTAAGGGCAGGCAGTGGTCTCTGGGACCACTGCCTGCTCTTAAAAAATATTTTCCAACATACTCACAAAGGGGAAGGGGTCCCCTGGGGACCCCTTCCCCTTTGCGAGTGGTTTACCACCTACTTGAAGTAGGTGGAAACTGCAAGTGTTTTGCGGCAGCAAATGTGGTCACAAAACACTAGTACATAGCATGTTGACTCGCTATTAGGAAGGGACACCCCTTCCTAATAGTGAGAGTCGCAAATGCTATTTTGCGAGTCAGTGACTCGCAAAATAGCATTTGTACATGCTATTACTCTTTTTTGCGGCTGCAAACGGGAGGTTCTCCCGTTTGTGGACACAAAAAAGGGTCGTACATCTGGCCCATAGGTCCTATTCATTGTTTTTAAAACTCACCCCAGATAATGCGTAGGTTGAGTATAAAAAAAGTTGTTTAGGTAGTAAACTTTCTATACAGCAAATACTTAGGGCTTAATTTTGATCTTGGCAGTCTTACTGCCGTGGTGGCGGTCCCAAGTACTCCATTGAGTTGGCACGGTCTGCCCACCGTATTTTGATGTTAAGGCAATAGATAGGGGACCCCGCGGTGGCAGTCGTCTCTGCTGGGTAGAAGTTCTCCTTCACTGTCAGACCGGCGGTATTGCGCTGAGCCGACTTACATGTTCCTGTTGAGTTGTTGGTGTCCTGGTGGTGGAGTCCTGACATAGTGGGGCAATGGTGGCATGGAGACAGTCTAGTGCTACTTATTTACATCTCAATACACATATATGTTGTATATATGCCAATATGTACACGTAGGTAATGTGTACTGGCCACTATTTTAACATATAGCATTGCATACCAACAACATACACACATCATTGACTCTCCACACACACCAATCACATAAGCTTACCTTAGAATCCAGCAACAACGTGGTGGCTGAGCGTTGTGGTCAAGTAGCAGAAGCACAGCAAGGACCTGGACAATGGAGTTGAAGATGGAATCAGTGGTGGGACCCCAAAAAAATTGATTTTTCACGCCTTTTTTTCGTTTCTGCCTACCCGAGCTTGGAGGTTTCCCCACCACAGTTGCCTCGTCGGAAAGACATTTCGTAATCTGGATGGCGGGTATCTCGGCAGGACTCCCTCCAACAGCTGCTTCAGCCTCTGATGCTGTTGGTGGCCGAAACAGATCCTGGTGGAGTTGGCGGGACCACAGTGGTCTTCTTTCCAGTGCACAGCCAACATCAAAATTGGGCGGGTGGGTTGACCACCAAGGCAGTGGGTGGGAAGACTTCCAAAAACGTGATGGCAGGACCAGTCCTGCCAAGATCTAAATCAGGTATTTCAGTTTTAACTTTGTTAATTTTATTGTCTCCTAAGGCCTCAAACACTGAAAAAAATTCAAAGACTCTAAAATCAACAATACATCTTCTGTGTAAAGTTTGATTTTATCCATCTGTGGTAAGGGTAGCTGGATAATCATCTCATCCCCTCGAATGGCAATAGCCAACGGCTCAATAAAAGGTACACAATAAAAGGGGTAAACAGGATTGGAGTTAGAGGCCAGCTCTATCTCGTCCATAGCCAAACTTTAAACATCCCCGCCCCGGATCTGTTAACAATAAATTTTTCCTCAACATTTTTATACATATTCTGTATGACCCTGGTGATCTGGGGGGCCCAAAAATCTCTCCAAAAAAACAGAAAAGTGCTTCCCAGCCTTCTCAGCATCTAACAAAAGTATGACTACGGGAGTTTGTTTAACGGAAATTATATCAAGGGCCTCCGTTAAATAGTTTATGTTAGTAAATAGTTGACGACCAGTGATAAAACCATTCCGATCTGTGTGAATAATTTTAAAAGCCACTTAACTGAGCTTATCTGCCAACAACTTAAAAATTATTTTATAATCCGTGATTAACAATGCAATGTGGCAGTATGAATTGGATCCTCTGTTTTTAAAACAAAAAATCAATATATCACATTTCCACCATTAAAAGAGACTGATCGGAACAATTATATATTTAATGCATACACTTTTTTTATATACAATTTGCAGGGGAAACCATTTGGGTAGCAAGCCTTGCTGGCTGGTAAATTTTTGATGATCACCTCCACCACGCCCATAGTCAAAGGGTTGACCCCTGCTAATATTGTCATCTACAATGTTTACGCAAGAGGGGTGAGAGGTGGACAGAAGTCCAAGACTGTCACAACTTTGGATGAACTGCTACATAACTCCTTAGACAATCCCCATCTAATAATAGCTGGGTACTTTAATTCTACTTTCGAACCCTTGGACCTAGATGACATAAACTTAGCCTCAGAGGAGGATGCAACATGGGGTATTCCATGACTTGAATTAAAAGCCATAGCTGAATGGACAGCTTTGCAATTCAAGGCCTTATGCCTTGAGAGGGGCATTAGGACAGTCAATTGAAGATCTAATGTAGACAAGTGCAGGCTAAAACTTAAAACAATGGCTATCACTGCAGCCGTATTGGCTATTTTTTATTGGACCTGAAGCTGTGGCCCTTTCTTATCCACATGACTGTTACTGAAAGAGTGGAAAGCAAACACAGGCCACTGTGTCTCACTATGGAACAGCATGGTGTAGAAAGGATAGCCAACTCCCCTCTCTTGACCATACCTAAAGACTTGCTGCCTTCTAACGATATGCAGCGTGTCAAATGGTCCAAGGTAGTCAATAGCCCGGATATATTGTTCCTCATGAAAGAGGATGTATCTCTCACACTAGCGGTGATAGACATGGGTTTTCAAAGTACAGAGGCCCAAGAGACAATGATCGGCTTACAAAATAAGCTCTTTAAGAAAATAAAAACGTATTTTTTCATCACCTTTAATGCAAAGCACAGACATCCTCCCATGCAGCAGAACTGGTTCAAACAGAAATGCAGGCTGGCACGAAAGTTCCTTGTAGCCGCCATAAAAGCTAAAGTCCCAGAAGGTGCCCATCAAGCCAGGAAAGTATACAGATCTACCCAGGCCAAAGACAAAAAGAAATGGGATGACAATAGATGGCAGGACCTTGAGATGGCATGCTCCGACATAGAGTCTGCGACGTTTTGGCATTTAGTAAAAGGGGCGGAGAGGGGCACCCCCTGGTTCCCCAAAATGACATTGCCCTAGACATATGGATCAATCACTATGCTCGTTTATATTCTAAGGAGGACGACAAAAATTATCAGATGGCTACCATCCCTCTTACTTCGAATGACTTAACCTTTGAGTTAGCCAATGTCAAAGTTCCCTTAGATGCAGTTACAAGGAGCAGAATGCCCTGCCCAGATAGTATACCAGCCGATCTATTCTTGTATGATAGAGCTTACTGGTCATATTACATATTACTGCTAGTTAATGCCATAGCCTGCAGAGCTCCGGTACTGGACTCCAGACAGAGCACTGAGTTAATTCCTATATTCAAAAAAGGAGACAAATCCTTGCCAGGAAACTATAACCAATAAGCCTCATAGACTTAATACAAAAAAAATCATGGCTTGCTTCGTACTAGCCAAGATACAGGAATTGATTTGCTAAAATGAAACCCTTTATCCCCTCCAAGCACGTTTTCGTGAACGAGTCAGGACTATCGACCAAGTCTTTCAATTTATACTCCTTTACAGGCAGACGGTAGTCATTGGATGAGGCAGCATGTTGCTGTGTTTGTTGACCTCAAGTCTTCCTTCGGCTTGGTTTCAAGCAAGAAACTGTGGTCAGATTTGTGCGAACTGGGCATGCCCTCAGACCTGCTCTCCCTGGTAATCCACCTCCACAATGACAACTTCACCCAAGTACGATGGAGTGCCCGGGGCGACCTCACAGATTGGCTCAGTATAAGAAAAGGGGTACCCCAAGGGTGTGTTCTTGCCCCCACATTGTTCTCTTTATTCCTTAACTCCATTTCTCAATTTCTTGCCAGCAGTCCCACTGATGCTCCAACCGTGGTTGGATCAAAAATCCCCATTTTTATGTTTGCGGATAATACGCTTTTAATTAAAAAAAAAACCTAACATGCTACAGCGTGCGCTTCTTCGCTTTGAGGACTATTGTAAGATCAGTATCCTGGTCATCAATACTGCTAAAATTAAATTATGCAATTAAAAAAATATAAGTCCTTTAGGGGAAGTGTGAATCTGGGTGATGAGCCCCTTGAGTTAACTGAAGTCTTCAGTTATTTTGGAGTTAACATGTCATGGTAACCCCAAGTGGATATAATGGCCCTTAAACATCGCCAAATTGCAGGTGCTTTAGTCAAGGAATTCAACTGCTAAATCTCAAAGCCAATTAGCCCTGTCCTTCAGATTCATGACACCAAAATCTTGGGTACAGTTCTTGATGATGCAGAACTTTGGGGCTTTTCGAATATAGACATACTTACCATTGCAGAGAATACATTTTTAAAAAGCGTGACACGTCTCCTGCAAAGCACCCCTCTTAAACCATTGTTACTAGATTTAAGCAGAAAGTCCTAGTTAGAAAAGCAAGATCTCGCAAAATTTTATATTGGCGCAGGATGTGGTCCACATTTGAGTTGAATAACTATGCTGATGCCCTGAGAAATGTTCCGGAGGCCGATTGTCCCCAGAAAATGTATTGGATTCACAACATCAAACCAGCAGTGACCTACATGGGAATTAGGATACTATGGAATAATCCTTCTGGTGCCCAGTTTTCCTCAAAAGAAAAAATGAAAGAACACTACTGGTCTATGATAATGACAGATGAATTCAGAGTGATCAAAAGCTCAACCTTGACCGGGAGGTTTCTAGAATTTAAATCTTCCCCTTTTTAGAACCAGATTGGGACATTGAATCATATCTGTTTGATAGGAGACTTTACTTCCAATTCCGGGTCGGATGCTTTCTTCTAAAACCCTTTGCAAGTAACTGGACCTGTGGAATAGATGCTAAATGTCCCACCGATACTGACAAAATTTAAACAATTTGCAATGTTCTGTTTGTGTGCCCAGCATATGCAGGACCACATAACAAGTGGCTATAACCCATATGTAAGACCTTGGGAACAAGAAGCAGCATTAGTGCAGTAAGAATACTTATGTCTGACCCATGTCCTTTATATGCATGCGCGGTTGCCAAGTTTCTAGGTTGGATGTGAACCATAAGATCAAGGATCAGATCCACTCATCACATCTGAGACTTTCCGTTTATTACCTTCTCAATATCCTAAAGTTAGCTTGCTTTTGTCTTTTACAGTTAGTAAACTTTCCAAATACTTTTATTTCATGTGTTTTAAATATGATTAATTACGATGACTTTTGTTGCTTACGAATTGTAACTTTTAGTATGTTGCAATGCTTAGGCTCCCATGCATGATGCTTTATATCATGTTTTAACTATATGTATTTCATTGATTATGTATTTTATGATACTTTTATGACATGTATTGTCAAAATAAAGCTTTTGAACTGAACTGCAAGGGTTGACCATGTCACTTCTGTCTTCCTCAGGGAATGTAGGTATCAACAGTCATCCTAGGAATTTATCCTGTGCATTCCTATCAACTCCTTGGGCATGGTGTTAATCTTATTATAATGCTCTAAATAATCTCATTGATTTGTTCTCTCTGTGGGCCATATGTATCAAGCAAAATTCCATTCGCAAACACCGCAATACGCTAAATGGTATGTATTAAGGCAAAATAAGGAATCGCAAAATTTGCGATTCCTTATTTCGCGATTGCATTTAAGGAATCACAAATTTTGCGATTCCTTAAATGCAATGTAAGCAGCACCAAAAAAGTGCAATTTGGCCTTAATATGCCCTTAGGGCATGTATGTGCGCCATATGTGCACCCATGCTTATTTAAGGGGTGCATCAGGGTGTCCTTTTGACACCCCTGCACCCTTGAAATTATTCTCAATTTGCGATTCTCAAATTGCGAATCGCAAATTGAGAATAACTTCCCATTCATTCCTATGGGCCTCCTGGCCCATAGAAATGAATGAGAAAGTATTCCTTAATTGCGATTCGCAATTTGCTAATCGCAATTAAGGAATATGTAGGATTCGCAAAATGTATTGCAAATCCTACATACATAGCATTTTGTGATTCTCAAATAGCGATTCACTAAAAATCGCTATTTGAGAATTGCAAAATGACTTCTTGATACATAAGGCCCTTTATCCCAAGCACCAGTTCTAAGACATCTTAAAGTGTGGATAGCGGTTTTAGATATTTACTCCTGTGCCTGCCAGGCCATGAGTATACCTGCATAATTTCTTTCCTCATATGCCGTTTGCATATAAGTAGAGTTATTTACATAACCCTCTGTATAATAATGTTCACAAAAGCGTGTTTACCTTTCTCAAGCACTTTTCTACTTTCTTAAGCATGATACAACAGAAACGTCGCATATTCACCTCTAACTCGTCTTTATTTGGCAATTTTATTTACAGCTATGTCTTTAGTAATTATTTGTGCTCACAGGGATGCTTTTAAAGCTTTCCAAACTATATTTTGTGGAGCTGTTTCTCGATTTATTATCATAAATTCTTGTATCTCTTCCCTAAATACTTCTACCCAACTGTTATCCTCCAGCTATAGCTTATTAAAAATCCATCGTTTTAATTTGGGACTTCTCCAGAGATACGTAACTCAGGAGCTGAGTGGTCTGAAAACCTGTTAGGAAATGTTATCAAGTATTCAAACTCTACTTTAGCTGACACTAAAATGAAATCAGTTTGTGTAGTGGTTTTAAACCTGGAATACACACAGGTGTACTCTCTCTTTTTTCGGAAAGCATTCTGCCATGGGTCTATTAACAACAGGACCTTCTGATAATCCTGCATAATGTTTGCTGTCTTAGATTTGTGGTGTCTGTTATTGCTCATTGTAGTATTGATCTGTGAGTTTTGTAAAATGCTCTGATTGCTGTCACTGATAACATCAGACAGTCATTGGACAACTGACAGGCAGCTCTATTGGTGCTGCTTGACCGGTTGGCGGCATTCAACACTCTCTCTCACCAAATCCTGCTCAGGAGACTCAGTGAAATTGGTTTCAAGGGACAGCCATGCAATGGCTACGGAGATTTCTGGCACACAGAACTCAGACTATAAACTTGGGCCCTTTCCGATCCGAGACAATGGTACTTACCAAGGGAGTACCCCAGGGATCCTGTCCCATGCTGGTTCACTCCTATCTCATATGCTGATGATACCCAGCCTTTACTCTCCTTTGAAAAAAACAACCCCAACACACAGTCCATCTTCTCAGAAGGTATGAAGACCATTGCCTGCTGGATGAGAAACAATTTCAAAAACAACAGGTGATGGACAGAATGCAGAACAATGTCATACATTCACCCCAGTACAGAGATCTGGGCCTAAATCCATCGTTTTTTTGCTCATCATGCCATTCCAGTTTGAACCCAGCCATATGCAAATCAGTCTTGACCCTGTGCCCCATGGGAACAGTCCAGCTCGAACTGCCAAGCCAGGTCCTCCCTGGACTGGAAACAAGCATCCAAGGACCGGTTTCGGGCTTTCAGCCCTCATCAGCCTTGTGTGTTTTGCTGTTCACCCTATGTGGGAAGGGTATGCCCAGACGTGGGTCCCATGCTTACTAAGCCACTGGAGTCAAGCTATCCTGGCTGAAGACGGCTGATAGCCAGAAACCGGTCCTAGGATGCTTGATTCCCGTCCAGGGAAGACATGGCTTGGCAGTTCAGTCTGGACTGTTCCCATGAGGCACAGGGTCAAGACTGACTTGCATATGGCCATGTCTGAACTGTGGTGGCTTGGTGAGCAAAATAACGATGGATTAAACCCAGATCTGTGACTTGGGGTGAATGTTTTGCCATTGTGCAACATTCCGTCCATCATCTTGTGTGTTTTGCTGTTCACCCTATGTGGGAAGGGTATTCCCAGATGTGGGTCCCGTGATCACTAAGCCACTGGAGTCAAGCTATCCTGGCTGAAGACGGCTGATAGCCAGAGACCGGTCCTAGGATGATTGATTCCGGTCCAGGGAAGACATGGCTTGGCAGTTCGGTCTGGACTGTTCCCATGATGAACAGGGTCAAGACTGATTTGCATATGGCCATGTCTGAACTGGGGTGGCTTGGTGAGCAAAATAACGATGGATTAAACCCAGATCTGTGACTGGGGGTGAATGTTTTGCCATTGTGCAACATTTCGTCCATCATCTTGTGTGTTTTGCTGTTCACCCTATGTGGGAAGGGTATGCCCAGACGTGGGTCCCGTGCTCACTAAGCCACTGGAGTCAAGCTATCTTGGCTGAAGACGGCTGATAGCCAGAAACCGGTCCTAGGATGCTTGATTCCGGTCCAGGGAAGACATGGCTTGACAGTTCGGTCTGGACTGTTCCCATGAGGCACAGGGTCAAGACTGATTTGCATATGGCCATGTCTGAACTGGGGTGGCTTTTTGTGCAAAATAACAATGGATTAAACCCAGATCTGTGACTGGGGGTAAATGTTTTGCCATTGTGCAACATTCCGTCCATCATCTTGTGTGTTTTGCTGTTCACCCTATGTGGGAAGGGTATGCCCAGACGTGGGTCCCGTACTCACTAAGCCACTGGAGTCAAGCTATCCTGGCTGAAGACAGCTGATAGCCAGGAACCGGTCCTAGGATGCTTGATTCCGGTCCAGGGAAGACATGGCTTGGTAGTTCGGTCTGGACTGTTTCCATGAGGCACAGGGTCAAGACTGATTTGCATATGGCCATGTCTGAACTGGGGTGGCTTGGTGAGCAAAATAACCATGGATTAAACCCAGATCTGTGACTGGGGGTGAATGTTTTGCCATTGTGCAACATTCCGTCCATCATCTTGTGTGTTTTGCTGTTCACCCTATGTGTGAAGGGTATGCCCAGACGTGGGTCCCGTGCTCACTAAGCCACTGGAGTCAAGCTATCCTGGCTGAAGACGGCTGGTAGCCAAAAACCGGTCCTAGGATGCTTGATTCTGGTCCAGGGAAGACATGGCTTGGCAGTTCGGTCTGGACTGTTCCCATGAGGCACAGGGTCAAGACTGATTTGCATATGGCCATGTCTGCACTGAGGTGGCTTGGTGAGCAAAATAACGATGGATTAAACCCAGATCTGTGACTGGGGGTGAATGTTTTGCCATTGTGCAACATTCCGTCCATCATCTTGTGTGTTTTGCTGAGAAACAATTTTCTCCAGCTTGATGCTGGAAAAACTGAAATTATGCTGTCCGGCGAAGCATCTTTGAGATGGTCTCCAAGCGGGTGGCCAGCGGAGCTAAGATCCACACCTACTCCCAAGACTGTGGTAAAAAACTTAGGGGTCAGCCTGAACCAGAAGTTGCTTTTGAAGGAACAGGCCTCTACCACCACCGGTGCCTGCGTCCATGTCCTAAGCCTCCTGCGAAGGGTATTTCCCTTTCTCCCCCTGTCCACTCGGAAAACCCTTATTCAGGCAATAGTATTAAGTCACCTGGATTATTGCAATGCTCTGCTGATCTCAGTGAATGAAGCATCTTTGAACAGACTACAAGTGGTCCAAAATACTGCAGCCCGGCATATCTCCAATGCTCCCTCCCGCACTTTCTTCCCTTCCCCTCTTGCAGAGCCTGCATCGGCTCCCAGTAAGCAAGCGGATCTGTTTTAAGATATGCTATATTGTACACAAATCCCTAAAAGGTAAAGGCCCTAGTTATCTGACAGACAAATTTATGAAATGCCAGCCGCCTAGGGCACTTCGATCGGGCTCCAAATCTCTTCTTGTAGTTCCTCGCTGCAAAAAATCCTGGCAGGAAGGTAAAGCGTTCTTCCATTTAAGCTCCGACCTACTGGAACCAACTACCCATCCAGTTGCGGGAGTGTGCCGATCACCTGCAGTTCCGGAGCTTTCTTAAGACGGCACTGTTTTAATAGGTCCCTTCCCTGGCTGGCGAAAGCAAAGTCCTAGCGCAGAGAAACCACTTGAGGGGTGATTCAAGTGCTTTATAAACCATTAATCAAATCAAATCAAGTCGCCCCCTAATATAATACCCCCCAGAACCACCAGCAGAGAATGGAATAGGTTCATATAAGGTTTCAGGTTGTTCTTCGTGGGAGCATAAAAACTCACTAGGGTTAGACGCATTGACACAATGGTGCAGTTTAACTAGCACTAGTGTCCATCTCTATCACTCTCCCAGACATGTATTTCAGTTTCAAAATGTTGTGCTGTAAATATTACAACGCTTCTATGTGCCGCATGCACTACCACAAATTCCCTAAACCCTGCCCATTTCTTAAACAGTTAGAATGTAGCAAGGTTACCCAATTCGATGTGAATCTTCTTTAATAACACAACTGAAGGGTTGTGTCCCTTGACCCAAGCTTTAATAGCATGTCGTTTCTTCCTATTATTCCCCATTAACATTACACAAGATAATTCGCAAACTGTCTGTCAGTCATATACCACTCATCACTTCATCCATACTTTAGTCAACATCTCGCTACTTTATCATCATGTCTTGAAGAGATAGAGACAGAGTCAAGTTAAACCTTTCTCCTATCATATACGCCGTACATACCTGCCCTTCAATGCCCATGGCCTTTATCCCTCCTACCATGCTAAGTCATCGAACACTGTATCCATAAGCATGCTTACTATCAGAGCATGTATAAACACATGGTTCTGAGTACAAGTTCAGGAGAACAATGTTTCCACCTGAACAGGTGCTGTGACTTCAGTTCTCCTCTGACTCCAGTCTTCTCTCCTCTCGTTTGTGGCGTCTTGATAGAGGTGATGTGTATCTACCTCGCTATCCGAGGAAGGTTTCAATTTTCTCTTGTTCCTATAACAGTATAATGCGGTTAGAGGCCAGGTACATGTTTGAAGGAGTGTTTTCAAGCTTAGAATTGACAAAGCAGAGGCTCTCACAGTGAAGTCCCCGTCTGCGGAGGCGGATGGACGAATCCGCAGTGCATTTAGTAACTTCAATCAGGGTTTTAAGTGGGCCGGGTCTCACCGGTGCTGAGCACAGTTTTTTAAAGGGGGCTTTTAACGGGTCTCTATCCGCCTCTGTTTTGTGCCCTGGTACAGGCGGTCCGTTTTTTTCCAGACTGCAGTGAGTGGATGCACGTCGATGTGCGCATGCTCACACTGCTCACTTCTCAGTAGTGGAGAAGTTAGGGCATGACGTCATGCCAGGTGAGCGTTGTAGGAAAAGGGAAATCCTTTAAAGAGTCCTTTTTTCTCTGGATTTCCCTTCTCTTTTTGAAACTCAGGAGCAGCAACATTGTCGTGGTGTCACCAGGGCTTTAAGTGGAAGCTTTTTCAATATTATATACAAGCCATAGTTGCTGCTTATCTTTTGCAACTAACAACCATTGACAGAGCCAATAGTCCTGACTTGTTGTAGGTATGATGTTACTTGTTGTATCATCTATCTGGATGCAATGACAAACAGCAAAATATAAGTCAGGCGGCACACTATGCTAAGTGCAGATTTTTACCTTATGTGATTTTAAGCCACACCCTTAATTACATTGGCCACGCCCCTTTGAGAGCCCCCTCCCCAGTTTTTACATCCCACTTAAAGCCCTGACTTAAATACAGCCCTGCGAGCAGTGGCAGTGAGAGAAAAGGCCCTCCCGTGCACCTAAACAGAGTCAGGTAGCATCTGCAGTGCCTCTTGACAGTCGACGTTCACAGTGCTTTTATATTCAGTGATCTAAGAGCAGGGGTCCCATCATGTGAGGAGGAATTTTACGAGATCAACAGCATTACAGGCAGGGGCGTAGGAGACACTAAAATTCTGGGGGGGACAGGGACAACCTTGTGGACTTTCCATTGACCCTATACAAATCATCGCCCGTTAAACAAATACAGTCACGTACTAGTTTTGAAGTGAACTATTGAGAAAAGCAGGCATGTAGTCACAGTTTGCATGTATGCTTTATTGTTATTTACATTCACACAGTAATCAGACCAAATGTTAAAAAAAACATGCATATGAATCTTGCATCTTCATGCACCAAGCAAAAAAGGTTGCTGACTTCGGGTGAGGACGTCATGTTTGTAAGTGCATTACAGTTTGAAAAGTACCTGCTGCTGGATTCCTTGTCTCCAGCAATTTTCAGGCAACAATAAAAATGTGAAGATAACTTCGGTGATTAGTGATCTTTATTGAGAGAGATCTCAGAGGTCTGACTACTGGAAGTTTTGACTCATGGTAAGGTAGCCACAATGTGTTAATATGCCTGCAGCAAAGAACGTGTACCAGGCAGATCACAAAATGCATATTGTGTAAATAGGTCAGTGAGTTACTGCTTTTGTCTGAGAGATTCTTTTGCTATTTGCAGTTTTTACGTTAAAATCCTAACATTGAACAGTGAGCTATTAACCGTCATTAAAGAGCTGCATGCAAACTGCAAGGTATAGATTAGAACGTTATGATTTTGACCCAGTCTTTCATTATTGTAAGGTTGGAAAATAAGTTCATTAGGATGGAAATCAATTCTGATTATTAAAGAGAACCCCCAACCATGGTGTTACTTCTGGGTTTGTGCTTCTCTAGTGTTGCAAAGCCATCTGTGCCCTAGGCACTCCCTAACTTTTTGCTGACTTGTACTGGTGGTACCTCACTCTGACTGACCCTGGCCTCTGACTAGCCATGCCCAGGGCCAGTGCTATGTTGAAAGAGACACTTACAAATACAGTAAAAACACCTACATACAATAGGGTGCACTATGGGTTAGGGTACCTCCATGATTTACATGACCTCTACTATATGGCCCTAGTACATAATAGGGCATAGGGATTGAAACTACCTTTAAGTACCTAGTATATATATTAGGGCATGGTGGTTTAGAGGCCAGCAGCCCTTCCTGCACTTGCATGTGTGCACTGCTGTAGCCTGAGGTCAGTTTAAAAGCAGGCCCGTGTTGGAGGACTGCTTTTAAAATGCAAATTGTGCCCAATCTTGACTTTTGGGTTTGGGGCACTTAAATATTGATAAACTACAATGTTGGGGCATATTAGGTATCCCCATGGGTTCCTCTAGGTGTCCCAGGGGTTAGAGGGCAGGTATCTACAAGGAGGACCCTTATAAAATGAGTGTTATATGCCCTGGGTTTAGTGAAATTGCACATTTCACTGCCTACATTGTAGTATAGTGCTTCTCAAAATCGGCTTTTGTGCTAGGAGCACTGTGAAGTGAGGATCTGCAATATTTTGATCTAAGCAGAACCCCTAAAGTCTTTCCTATGTATTCTAGGGGTGGGGGGTCCTGTAGGTATAAGGAGGATCCTTATATAGAACCTGGTATTGGAGAAATTGGCCAGTTAATTTTTCCATTGCAGATCCCCAGCCCATAGGTTAACATTGCAAGAGGTTATTAATTAATAACTGGAGAAAGGAAAGCCATACAACTAGGATTAAAGGACTCATAAGAATGTTAATGATGAATGCAACAATGTGGTATTGTTGAATTTATTCTAAAATGTAGAGACAAAAAGTTATAAGACTTTCTTGTCTGCAAGCCACAATTCAGCCCTCTAGTGCCCTGCCTTTATTTGTCAGAGGTAAGTAGATTGGACTGGCTGTTTGAAGAGGTGAGAAATGACCCCTAGAGTTAGGAGGCCTGTCTGGGAGTAGAGGTTGCTGGGCATAGGAATGTCAGAGCCAGTGGGAGGGGTAGTAAACAATGCTCTTCAAGAGAAGGAGACAAGCTGGAAAAATCACTTTCATTTACACCACTCCCACAGCCGGATGGGGGGATTAAGGAGGAATTCTCAGATGTAAGGGGAGTGGACCTAGGTAGATGAAGCCATCCTGTAGGCTGGCTTAGTTAGTTCTGCTCCCTCTGCTGGAAAATAGCCATGATGAATTTTGGAGAAATTCTGCTCTCTTTGGGAAAATAATGCCACACTTTAGAGGATGTGGTCATACCCTGGAGCATTGCCCTGCACCTCATTTGACAGGAATGTCCTCCTTTTTGACCCAGAGAACTTGGAATAAGTATTTGAACGGGACAAAGCCTTTTAGATGATGCTGCTTCAAACTTGGGAGAAGAAGTGTCCCTGATGAGGAGTTTGATTTGAACCAACCAGGCCCTGGACTGAAGATTGTGCCTGTTGCACAATCTGGAATTACAGTCCTATGAACTACCTTGCTTCAAAAGGACTAACGAGTGGACTCCCTGCAAGCTGAAGGTTAACAGAGCACAACTGGACCACCAAGAATCCCCAGCTTGGAGAACTACCAGTGAATTTGAAAGGGTTTTGTCCAAGTGGATTGTGATAACTGAAGTCCATTTCAAGGACCATCTTGGAGATTCCAGACCCTTGGAGTACGTTTTGGACACTTTGAGACCCTTTGGAAAACTTCAGGAAGAAGTTCCAGAGGTTTGGAGAAGTTTGGAGCAACGTTGGTAGCCAGCCAAGTCGACAACCATCAACCATGAGTTGGCCTGCCGTCCAGGTTTCTCCAGCTGAAAAGCTCCAGGGATCCGACCTCCAGAGTTTGATCGGCGTAGGCGGAAACCCAAGCTGGCGAACCCTCACCGAATCCGGCCTAGTGAAAAGCATTGAGGGACCCTGCAAGAAAAAGCTCTGCAAACATTTCCAATTCCGAACTTAGAAAAGGTGACCAGGGCCAACCATGAGAGCCAAGCCACCCACCATCAACTGTGTGCCAGCCTGCATCCCTAGCTCGTACCGCTGGAAAGCTCAGGAAGTTGGACTTCCATAAGTTTTACCGGGAGTTCGTTGCAAGGCAAGCCGGCGAACCCTCACCGAATCAGGGCTGGCTGAGAGCTTCGACGGACCCCATGAAGAAAAGCTCCAGAAAAGTTTCTAAGTCAGAAGGTAAAAACTTTGACCGAGACCTACCGCAAGGAGTAGCCCCGCAAGGCTTTATCGTGGTCGGCCTGAAACTTTGACTATGAGCAGGTCCAGCATGACCAGATGTACCAAAAGGGGATATACGTTCTATGTGCGATATCGTGCTAAATTTTTTAAAAGTCATATTCCCAGTTCCCTACATTGTTTTTTTTTCATTTTAAAGAGAAAAATATTTTTTATTTTTAGAAATTGGTGTTGGATTTTTATTGTGTGTTGTCTCTTAATTATTTACTGAATTGGTGTTTGTAAATGCTTTACATACCTGCTCACAGCCAAGCTCCCAAGGGTTGAGCATGAGAATAATTTTCGAAGATCGGTACGGACCTATATATTGAGGTAGTGTCCTTATTGCCAGGGACAGATATACATTTGCCCCTACTATTAACCCACTTTCCAACATCCAGACCAAGCACTCTTAAACAATACTGTCTACAAGTATGGATGACATGTGACTCCTACACCCTGTAGTTTTATTTAACATTTCCTATACACAGATTTACACACCTATGATTGACTGCCTCTGTGTAGTGTGAATGATGTAAAGTGCTGACACCCTGCACTGCTATGAGTGGCGCTATATAACTAATTAAATGCATCTGAGAGAGTGGATATGGAGACTTGAGCAGCACTATTAAATGGTGGTAGAGAGGGAATCTGTGGTGGAGCTGGGTTGTTGAATACCAAGGCTGTCTATCTGATTTCATCTCCTGCCTCCTTTATGCACCATCATACTCTCCCTCCACATTATCTCACTCTTCCAGGTTCTTTCTCATCTTTGCTTTCTCCTTTTTCTCCGTTTTCCTTATTTCCCTTCCTCCTTCTGCCAACAACTATTGATGCCTTTCTCTTGTTCGGTTTTACATTCTGATGGTTTAAATAATGTACTGGTCTCTAACAAAGAATACAGTTACGCTTCACCTGCAGACACCAGCTTAAATTAAGCATAATTAGCTTGCAGCCCACAAAGGAAATGCCAGAGTGGCTATTCTGGCCCTTTCTGCATTGTATATCCTTCCTGAAGAGCAGATACACCGTTTTCTCTCCTTTCTGTAAGAAACAAGGATCCCAGCCATCTCCCTTCCCTATGGAAGGGAGAAGTGTGCGTGGCGATCGGTCTCTCTGACTGCCAGGGAATCGCCCTCCATTGTAATATGGCGGGCAGTAATGCAGTCATCAATGGCGGTGGGACTGTCAACGACGCGGTAATGTGGCAGTCCCCCACCATTATAATCACCCCCTAAGTTTAATGTGCATGCAAATTCAACATTACCAACCCCTGGTAAGTTGCACTACTAGTGCTGAAAAAGTCCAATGGAGGTACCAATGGACGAGGTGGACTGGCCTCAAGGGTCTTGTTACCTCAGTGACAGAGTCACTGTCGCTCTAGTGTGTGCTTCTTCGTATGCTTGCTCGCAAGACTGGAGGTGAACTGCGTGGATCGTGGTGGACAGGCCTTCAAGGTTAACTCACACTTGCCACCGTTAGGGTCCACCTGCTGGTGCTAAGACACCAGGGCTTCTAAGGTCTATCGGGTCTTCTAAGGTGTAGCATCGGAATGAGCTCTGTCAGAGTGTGGTCTGGTGGACTGGTCATGAAGGCTGAAAATGGTGCTCCAGTTCCAAAGTTGGCAGCTCTCGCCAGAGTGCCACATCCTCTCCCCCACTGAACACCATACTGCCCCACTGGGAGAAACTGGCACTGCCTTCAGCTACAACCCAATTGTGCTGAGACTCAATTCAAATTATGCTTTGGACAAGAGTAAAGTGCTGCCTGAAAAAAAGTAACACACCCTGTAAAAAGCAAACACTGAATGCAAGGATGAGCAAAGCATGTGAAATGTAAGCAGGAACAACATGGTTACCTTAACGGTTTTAAACTCATTATTCAGAAATCAGTAAGTGATTTGCCTGAAAATTTCAGGACATGACTACAGGACCAGGAAGGGACCTGTTTCAATGTCCATTACTTATATCCTTACCCTTACAACATGTAAGCAATTTGGTTTAAAAAATACCAAATCCCTCAACACAGAGCTGCGGTATACATTTTATAGGCTAAAATAAAACAGTTGAAAACGCTCATATTAAACGTTTTCCACTCCACCCCTCAACCAGGTATTGCAGTCCCTTTATGAATGGTGCACTTCCCCACCCTGGGAAAACAATCTTGTTCAAAGAAAGAAGATAAAAAGAAAGTAGTGCTTCACTGGAAAACTCTGTAAAGCAGCGCTAAGGTGCATGGGTGTAAATAACAATCTGGCCTGTCTGCTGACCACTCTGTATTGCTTTATTTGGTTATTTAATTATTTTTCTTATTTTGATACTTTTTTCTCTCCGTCCCGAGGTTGTACTTTGGAATAGAACCCTGTCAGAAAATGAGGACATTTCCAGCCAAAGTGTTCTGCTCGTTTTTGGATCCATTTCACGGGGGAACTAATAAAGAAAAGGATGGGCAAGAGAGAGTATATAACAGCTGTCTTTTGAAATCAGCACTTAAGGATAAGCGAGACAGAGACAGAAAGAGCTGGAGGAATAAAGAGAGAGAGAGAGGGGGGAGGAGGGAAACTACCAGAGCAGAGCAGGAGAAGCGGACACTGTCCTTGCCTTCTCTGGGCATGACGGAAAAGAGTGTTATTTTTCCCTCTCTGCCCTTCCCAGACTGGCCAACCCTTACTGCAGAATAACAAAGGGCAGAGGGCGGGTGGCCTCTTTGACTCCAGGCTGGTCAATTGCAGGGCCTTAACAGAAGGGAGAGGGGAAATTACTTTGTCCCCTCGTCCCCCCCACCCTAGTTCCCCGTGTCCCCCCACTCCAAAATCTGGGGGGTATATGTCCCCCGCGTCCCCCACACTTCCTACGCCCATGGTCAACAATCACACAGGGGGTCCTTCTAGAGAAAATGGCTATTACCAATATTTAGACTGTGGCTAAATCAGAAGACGTTAGCATTTTTAGCGGAACTAAAATGGCGTCCGCCCCTCTAATGCTCTTATGAGAGGCATTTCTAGTGATCTCCAGATGACTCCAGTAAGCGTGGAGGCCGTTGCAGCGGCAACAGTAACAGTAGGGTCTATTAACTCAGAGCAATTGGAGCAATCTTTAGCAGACACAACAATGTTAGTTGGTAAATACAAAGGTCCCCAAGTAGAAGATATGCCCCTTACGCAACCAGGAGGAAGCAGAGGGATAAAGGATGTATATCCATTATTCCAGGCTAACAAAACTGTTGTAAAATTAGGAAATGGCTACAGCCACAGTGAAGATGTCTCGTAAGAAGAGCTCACCTCTAATTTGAAAGGCTTAAAACCCTGGGTACAAAAATAGTTCGACAGCTGCTGCACAACAGAGCATGGGTCAGTTGTCAGGAGGTTTGTGCAAAAATATGCAGAAGCTGGATATAGATCCTCTATTTCCGAGTCGCCTATTTGCTGTGCCAGATGAAGCATTGAAGGAGGTTTAAGTTATAAAATCTACTCAGGGGGCAATGGTGGACAAAATAAAAGCGCATCAGTATAATGTAAGTGACCAGCTGATGTGTCTTATCTTCTAGAGTTGAGGAGAGGGAGCAGCGGGGTCCCTCAATTCAAAGATAAGTTACATTCTTGAGCCGAATCGAATGATAAACTTGAGAAAGAAGGAATATTGGCTTAAAGATAAACAGGAGCAGATGGATAACCATGCAAGACGCTCTAATTTACATAATGCGGAGTCCCAGAACATCAGAAGGATAGTGTTGGCTCAGCTTCTCTGATAGAAACATTAATAAGGAGATATGTGATGCCAGAGTATACACAGGACTTGAAAATTGTGTTCACACTCCGAGTTCTGGCACACATATTTCCACCCATGCTCAGGACTATGCTGGTGAATGTCTCTGACTTAAGGGAAAAAGAGATGATTCTCACAAGAGCTAATAAGGAGAATATTTTTTCCATAGAAAACAATTTTGCCTTTCCTACTTTTTCTGATATGACTGCAGAAAGTACTTGAAGACAGATGTTTAAGAACATGTGCCCCCAATTTCAAGTGACGGCATCACAGGCCCCGATCGGCCACCACTCTAGATTAAAAGTATTGCATAAGGGAGCATTTCAACTGTTTAATTCAGTCGAAGATTTTGCTATGTTTTTGAAAACTGCAGGGTGAATTTGTTATGGATTAACCTAAAAATGATGGATTGGAGGGACTAGAGCATTAGGGGTTTAATCGTAGGGGAAACAATAGGTTAAGAATCCAGTTATGGTGCCAAATTGTCATAGGGATGGGGGGGAGGGGGGTGCGTACGAGGATCAGGAGAGGGAATGGGGCCTCCCGGCGGACTATGCATAGAGGATGGTGAGTTGAGGAGTGTTGAGAAGTAAATACAAAGTAAGTTTAAAAGATAAATCGGCTGAGTATCTGGCACAGGTTATGTAAGCACGTGTGGTCTGCACTTTGGAGTTGATGTTGGTTTGCAGAGATTTTGTATGCTTATATTATATGCACTTTGAAAGATACATTATATATTAGAAATGTGTGCCAGGCACCCTGTGTGGGTTGGGAGGTTATTAGGAATGTAGCACCGGTGTATCAGGAAGAGCAATTACAATTTGCACAGAATCGCTATTTGCACACGTTTTTTGGGAATTCTATATAGTGCAAACTTGCCCAGAAGGTATTGGAGCGCTTTACATGAGCACCAGCTGCGTTACAGACAGACACATGTATCTTTAGATACGGGGAAATAAAGCGATTTGCCCAGAATCACCGGATGTTGAGCTCCCTGCTGAGACTTGAACCTGGTTCTCCAGCTTAGAGGTCCACCGCCCTAGCCGTTAGACCACATCCTCTTGCAAGCTAACAGTAGGACAGTTTGAGTTTGTTATACAAAGTTTGCAGAAGGTATGGATGGCTTTTATGATTTGAGATTCGCTGGGAGTGGGGAGGTTGAGAACTGGAGGAATGAGAGAAATCGGTTTTAACACCAGCAACGCTTATGCTCTCCCCTCAGTGCCAGGTGTTTATGCATGCTCTGATAGTAAACCCCTATTACCAAAGTATTCGTGAGAGAGTTCACAATCTATAAGCCCTTCCTATTACATGTGTTAGATGTACAACCCCTGCCTATTACATTTGACTGAGATTAGAGTAAAGCCGTATCTTGTTGAATGTGTCAAAAATGTCCACACTGTAGAGCCCCTTCTTATTGTATTTGTCAGACAGTTCTCTGTGTTCTGCCACATACTACTTTATTTGTCTCAGGGTTACAGCAAAGGACAGGAGCCAAAGCCCATGGTGTCAGGATTGTAGAAGCAGAAATAATTCAAGGCAAACCACCTCGTTATTCTCCTGGGTTCATCCAGCCAAAGGTCATAGTTACAGATGCCAGACTGACCCCCAAATAGAAACAAGCATTGGCATAGCCAATGGACCTCGCCTTTGGGGCGTTATACGTGTTTAGTCAGAGCTATTGGCTTTGTTAACGTTGTTATGTGTGCTGAAAGGAAGCACTCACCACCGTGATGAAAAAACGTGAATGTTAAAAGGTGCAGTCCATTTTGAAGCTGTGTACTGTGCAATGGGGGGAAAGGAAGCACGCACCACAGCTGTGCACTGGGCAGAGATGTCAAAGGTAGCATGCACCACAGCTGCGCAGAGGTGTGAAAGGAAGTACGCACCAGGGTGCTGAAAAAACGCAATGTTAAAAGGTGCGGTCAGTTTTTAAGCTGTGTACTGTGCAATGGGGGAAAGGAAGCACGCACCACAGCTGTGCACCGTAGAGACATGTTAAAGGTAGCACACACCACAGCTGCGCAGAGGTATTACTTACCAGCAGGTGCCAAACAAGCATGCACAAAAAGCAATTGCTAATAATTAAAAGCCCATGTGAGCACCGGCAGACACCGGCTCACATTAAGCCCCAAGCAGGGGCCTGCGTTACACCCCTGGATCGAGCAAGCCCCAAGAGCCCTGACTACTACACACACAAACACACTCAAAGGAGCTGTAATACAAGGGACGCCTGGTATGCAGCGGCTGATTTATAGGCCTCCTGTAGAGTGCAATGTGCTGGCTTTCTGAACTGTCCCCGTGTGCAGGCACAGAAAACTCTTTATTTAACTTTTAACAATATTCCCAAAAACAAAACATCTTTTAATGCTCCGTGTCCTTTATTTTGTATAGTAGGCACCTTGTTGAATGTTTGGATAGTTTTGGCATATCAATATTATCAGTGTAGCTGAAAAATAAAATAACGGTGACAGCGTGGACGTGTTAAGGGTATTAACGTTCCTGCAGATTCACAGAGCCTAAACACTTACGTCTGTTGCACCAATCCTGGGGAGGAGACAGTGGAAGGGAGAGAGGGGAAGAGTGGAGGGGGCGTGTGAGGAGCCAATGAAGGGAGATACATTGCAGAGATAAGGAACAATACACAGACTGTTTACTGTAGAGCCATCTGTTGGAAGTGTGGGAGGGGTGCTGGGTCTGCCTCCTGTTACAGTGGCGGTACTGGTGTGCTTCCTGTCTGGGCAGCACAGGGGCACGAATGTTGCTGCCGATGATTCAAAAACGAACAAATAGTGTAATAAAGGGCAATAATGTCAATGCCAAAGTTGCTAGGAATAATAAAAATGAATAATATTATCATACTATCACAGAAGCTTGTGGTGGAGGAGTTTGTCCCTGGGCCGGCGTGAAGAGGACGCGCCTTGTAAGGAAAGCTGCAAGGTCCAGTGCCTTGGTGCTTCTGTCAGGGCACTTTATAATCCAGTTTATGGCGGTGGGGTCTGTCCCTCGGCCGGGGTGGAGGGGATACGCCTTGTAAGAAAAGCTACGAGGTCCAGTGAGTTCACAAATGCAAAAACATTGGAAACCTGGGTACCTGTCTGTGAAATTTGTTTATTAAACAGAAAACGAGAAAATCACGTGGGTGTGATGGAGGGGGCACGTGCAATGGGGTGAAAGAAAGCACACACCACAGCTGTGCAATGTGCAATAAGGTGAAAGGAAGCACACGCCAAAGCTGAGCACTGGGGTGAAAGGAGGCACACACCACATATCTGCTCTGTGCAGTGTTGTGAAAGGAAGCACGCGCTACTACTGTGCACTGTGCAGAGACATCAAAGCTAGCACACACCACAGCTGCGCAGAGATGTGAAAGGAAGAACGCACCACAGTGATGAAAAAATGCAAATGTAAAAATTTGCTGTCCATTTTTAAGCTGTGTACTGTGCAATGGGGGGAAAGGAAACAAGCTTCACATCTGTGCACCGTGCAGAGATGTCAAAGGTAGCACGCACCACAGCTGCGGAGGTGTGAAAGGAAGCAGGCACCACGTGATGAAAATACGCAAATGTTAAAATGTGCGGTCCATTTTTAAGCTGTGTACTGTGCAATGGGGGAAAGGAAGCACGCATCACAGCTGTCACTGTGCAGAGATGTCAAAGGTAGCACGCACCACAGCTGCAAACAAGTGTGAAAAGAAGCACACACCACAGTGCTGAAAAAACATGAATGGTAAAAGGTGTGGTCAATTGTTAAGCTGTGTACTGTGCAATGGGGGAAAGAAAGCACGCACCACAGCTGTGCACTGTGCAGAGATGTCAAAGGTAGCACACACCACAGCTGCGCAGAGGTGTGAAAGGAAGCACACATCACAGAGCTGAAAAAACGTGAATGTTAAAAGGTGCGGTCAATTTTTAAGCTGTGTACTGTGCAATGGGGAAAGGAAGCACGCACCAAAGCTATATACTGTGTAGAGATGTGAAAGGTAGCACGCACCACAGCTAAGGAGAGGCATTATTTAGCAGCCGTTGCAGGAAGCACGCACAAAAAGCAAGTGATAATAATTAAGTGCCCATGTGCGCACAAGCAGGCACCGGCTCAAATTAAGCCTCTAGCAAGGGCCTGCATTACGCCCCTGGATCAAGCGAGCGCCAAAAGCAATGTAGGGAAAAGAAACACACACCACAGCTGTGCACTATGCAGAGATGTCAAAGGTAGCGCGCACCACAGCTGCGCAGAGGTGCGAAAGGAAGCGCGCACCACAGTGATGAAAAAACGCTAATGTTAAAAGGTGCGGTCAATGTGTAATATGGTACCGAAAAAGAGGCGACTGTAGAGGCCAACTACAGAGTACAGCGAATGTCTTGACAATAACATACTAATACAAAGATAACAGTGCAGGAAGAGAGTGCTGACATAGATGAAAAGCGAGTGCTGGAAAAAGAAGTGCACACTCTATTGGCAGTGGGGTCTGTCCCTAGGCCAGGGTGGAGGGGGCGCGCCTTGTTGGTATCTTATTGTCATGAATGAGAGTGCTGGAAAAGAAGCGCGCACTCTTGTGGCAGTGGGGTCTGTCTCTTGGCCAGGGCGGAAGGGATGCGCCATGTAAGGGAAGCTGCAAGGTCTTGAAATGAAACATGATCCACAACAGATGCCACGCTGCACGTCACTGCTCACTCCCGGCAGCTAAACGCTGTGGGAGTAAACATTTTCAGATACGGTAGGACATGCTTCCGCCTTTAGCCAATTGCGTGCTTTCATTTTTGAAAGTCGGTTGCAAAGGCCAATAGCATGTGTGGAAAATCGAACACCGCACGCACAAGTTTGCAGAAAGTCTGAAGTGATTCCAAGAGGCCTTCTCCTAGACAGCGCATGTGCGCTGCGCTAGGCTCGACCTAAAAAGGGGTCTGACCATCGCCAACCCTGCAGGTCACCCCCCATGTTCGGAGTGTGGCGGTTGGACTGCCAGAGGACCACCGCCTGCACCGGGATCCAAGATCCTGCAGCGGTGGCAGTGAGGAAAGTGTCAGGTAAATAATAAATGAATAAATAAGGTATTTACAAAGCACAAACTAATCACCCCTAAGGGTCTCAAGGTGCTGGAGGCCGACGGGGAGATTAACTGACTTATTTCCAAGAGTCAAATGATGCTAAGCGGAACTGCCGCCGGGGCCAGGGATTAACTGTGAGCCCTGCGCTCCATAGGCAGCCACCCTGGCCGCTGCACCACACTTGGCAGTGCCGATGTGGCACTGCTGAACATATTCTAACTTGCATACCAACCGCCCATGCTAAGGTTAGGTGGAACATTGCTGGGGATCTGTCAGACAGGATTGAGATCAACCAAGGGGTTAGACAAGGGTGTGTTCTCGCCCGACCCTATTTAGCCTCTACATCAATGGAGCAGTAAGAAAGGTTGATGCACTGTCCTCATGATGCCCTCAAATTAGCAGGAGTGCTGACGCCTATTCTGATGCTTGCCGATGACATCCTGTTAATTTCATGCACCGCAATGGGGCTTAAGCAGAACTAAATGCTTTTGTTTCTGTTTGCAAGGAAAGAGGTCTTGAGCTTAATTCCTCAAAGACCAAAGTCATGACTATTAACCCCCATAGAACACTTGGAGGCAGCGTGCACATAGAGGGGGCCTGCCTCGAAAAAAAAGCGATATTTTGATTATTTGGGAGTCAGGTTGAGTGACAATCAGACTGGGGGCTCCCAGTCGCAGAAAATTAAGTCAGCCTCCAATCAAAAACCTCTGCTATAAGGAGAAAATTTAGGGCCGCCTCTGGAGGAGCTCTGTCTCCAGTTCTTGCCATGCATAGAGCAACACCTATAGCATCAGCGACCTATGGAGCTGAACTTGGGGGTCATGTCCAAGCAGACGTTTTGACAATGAACTGAAAATAAGTTTATAAGGGACCTTTTTAATCTTCCTTTAAGTTTTCTTGTTACCGCACTAAGATTTGATTTAGCTCATAAACCTATACATCTAGTGGCCCAATTTAAACCCCTACTATTCTGGATAAGACTTTGGTCTACTAGGGAACTAGTAACGTACAGGGATTGAGTTAAAGAGTTGGTGTCCCTCGATAAGGACTTAAGTACGTCCTGGCTAAAGGCGATAAAAGTGTTATCCCACAGAATAGGTATGGCCAATTTATGGAATTCCCCGGAGTAGATCACCAAAGGTGATGCTCGTGAAGTTAAAATCCGTTTCTGGGAGGAAATTCTGCTACAAACACAGAAAATGCACCAGGAAAATACCATCACCGGCCAAATCCTCCTTCATAAATGTCCCCCTAGCCCAGAGCCCTATATAAATCGTATGTATCCATAAAGCTCAAAGTGTTTATATGTACAATTTAGGTGTGGCATGCTGCCATTGAGTACTCACACTGCAAAATGGAACAGGACGCCCTCAAACACTAAATTCTGCCAGAATTGCCCTACTATCACGGAAACAGTTGAACAATTTATGTTCTTCTGCCCACAGTATAGAATTTTGCGTATGAAATGGCTAAAAGCGGCTTTAAACTTTAAGGGCGTGAGACAATGGAGGGAAGAGCTAAGGCTCCTTAAGAGCGATACCAGGGAATTATTTGCACTGGCAGTATTGGGTCATCTGCTTTGTGCCTGGAGCCAGAGGAAGAAGGCTATAGATAACGCACCACCCAGGTTTGCCAGTTAGTAGCAAAAGGCATAGTAGGCGTACGCAGTGTCCTACTACCGCATATGTGCTATTTTATCAACACTCCCACTGGGGTTAATGCTTTTTAACAGCCCTTTTACTAACTTGTTTTAAGTACATGTGAATATTTATTTCTATGAAGAATATCAGTAGGTCTGTTTTACGTATTTACATTTTTTTATATATATTGGTGATTTTTTTCTAAATCTATTTAAATAATTTGTTGTATGATATATTTTTTTTAATTAAATGTGACTTGACATTAATATTCTTGTGATTGTAACTTTTTATGGCTCTCAGAAGAAATAAAAGGTTTGAACTTTGAAAGAAATAAATAAATCTGGTATTTGCAAAGCACAAACTAATCACCCCAAAGGGTCTCAAGGTACTGGAGGCCGACGGGGAGATTAAGTGCCACATGATGCTAAGCTGAGCTGCTGCCAGTGCCAGGAATTTACTGTGAGTCCTGTGCTACAGAGACAGTCGCTCTGGCCGCTGCGCCACACTTGGCAGTGCTGATGTGGCACCGCCAAGCATAGTCTAACTTGCATACCCACCGCCCATTTCATGGTGGGGAGCCTGCCATGAAAAGGGTGGCAGAGATGCAGTTAAGGGACCCTAACAGGGTGCATGCAGGGGAATTGCACCCTTATTCCTGCACGGTGTGACATGTTCAACATGGTGCATGCAACACCATGCAGGATCGTTCTGCAGGCACTCTCACAGCGACAGTTTCCTGTTAAGGCTCTCCTGTATGCATACCACAGCCGCTGCTGTGAGACTGCCACAGCACCGTCCGTTCACCCTGAATTCAACTTGAAATCCAGCGGCAGGTGCACCCTGGACATGGTGGTCCACCTGTAATCAGGCCCTTAGTACTGAGAGGTGTGGAAGTATTTTCCTGCAAGTCAGAAAGATAGATAACATGAGGCTAAAGGATGCTCTGAGGGAGTAGAGTATTCTAAAGGGACTTGCACCCAGTAGAATCATAGAGAGAACAAAACAGCAAAATTGTAGGATAACAAAACTAGGTGCGAACTCGAGCGAGGGAAGAAAGCCCTTTTGCTAGACATCCCCCTAGAAGTGAACTGGCTTCTTACGTTGACTCTGCACTCCGTGCCCTGAAAGTGCACATGTTGGAGGGCCTGGGACAGGTCCAAAAGAGCCTGGCGCTAGGGAGTAGTATCCCTTATCCCTCCATGGCCTTAACTGGCCATTTGTTTCTAATCTCCACGGCCCTGAGTGCCATGATCTCCATCCCTTTTGCTAGTGAATCACTAGCCTCCTCTTTGGCAGTGATCAACGCCTTTGTATTGCGAGTAGGTTAAAGACAGTACTGTTCCTACTTTGGAGATCCACGGACCTGATACAAGGACCACCTAACTGTTAGACCCTACGAAAGCACCAAAACCAGCTCTTTAATACTTGATACTCAAAGTAGTAAAACAGACGAGTCCAGGGAGTTCTTCAGAAGTAGCTTGGGTTAGAAAGTCAGAACTGTTCTAAGCACACAATGACCCTTAAGAAACGCTCATAGAGGTCTGTGCAAGATGGTCTCTCAGTGGTAAATAATATAAAGTCCACTCACTATGGTGTTTGTCAGGGTGTTAACAATGTAATAATGTAAAGCCCCCTTACTATGGGGGCTGTCTCAATGTTAACAATATAAAGTCCCCATATATTGTATCTGAACCATTAAACTGCCCTTACTGAATTTGGCACAAGCCTGCTATAACATAAAATATGGTGATGCTCCTACCTCCTTAAAGTAGCTAGGTTTCAGCAGCAGTACACTGAACAGGTTTATAAGGCTCCAAAAGCAAGTGAAAGTGTTGTTTCCATGGACTCTTCAGAACAACGTCCTGTTGAAAGAGAGTGACTTCATTCAGTGGACAAAATTTCGGGATGCAAAAATATTCTATCAAAATATCTTGGACAGGAATATTGAAGGTTAGAATATAGTTTTAAGTGTTGTTTTTAATATTGTTTTAAAACATTCAATTTAGAAAATATTTTTTTATTATACCTTCTGTAAGTCTTATTTTGTGTGCATTTTTTAGTAGGTTTAATTGATTTGATATTTTTGATAATTTTTTTATTTGTGTGTTTAGTAAGATACTTTAATAATAATGGCATTTTTGAAATTGGTATTTTTAGTTGTATTAATGTTTAGAAATGTTTCTACAATTACTTTTAGTAGCAGGGTGTTGGGTTTTTAGGGGATAAGAATGGGGAGATGTTTAAAAAGTGAATATTTTGATTGAAATGCAATGCATATTTTTTATGATATGCAAATTAAAAGAGCAAAATGTATACATTTATTTTGATTAAAAACATTTTTTTAAATCTGTTCTTATTATTTTATTTTTTTGTAGATTAACAAACATTCAATTTGTACAATCGGTTAACCATTGTGCTGCATATTAATTTGTTACATAGGCAGTACTGTACTTTTTATCGAGCATAATGCCTCTTATGTTGCGGTTAATTCTCGTTTTGTCCGTGCGTTGATTGCTTTATGTAGAATCGTCAAGCGTGGTTCATTATTTTCTGATTCACGGCAGGCTTGTGTCATGATGCCAGTCATTGGATGTGGATGGGGCTTGCCTTCCGTGTTAAAATTTCTGCCTATGGTTGAATTTGTGTGCTGTTAAACTGTGGCAGAGGATTGCAACTAAACCAAGACAAACTAATACATAATAGGGAATAGGTGTGAAACATGGGGCAAGCTTCTGTGCACCCCGGTCCTCTCCCCTCCAATGATGGTATGCACAACTGCATTCTGGCAGAGATTGTATTGTGGTGTGAGGCGCGCGTATGGGCATGATTTTCCCCACTAGTTTCCTGCAGAAGCCTGTGCGGGTTGGGTCCCAGCTTCCTCTGGGGTCTGAGGCAGAGTATCAGCACAGTACCAAGGAGGGGACTGGGCTGTTCCTGGGTTCAAGGTGCAGGTCATTGGGGAGTGGATATGAAGAGGTGGTTAAATGGTAACCTACCAGTGGGTATCCATTTTGTTGGATATGTTGGCCTCACACACCCTTTCAGGTGTCATGCTTCATCATGGGCAATGCTCCTCATTGGGTGGGCGGTGCAATACCCAACGGGCTACTCCTCAAAGAGGGGCTCTTTGGCGGAGATCTTTTTATTCAACTGCCCTTGGGTGAAGTGTGGGTGAGGGGCCAGAGAAGTAGTAGACAGCATGGGAAATTTAAAATAACGCAGGGGTACCAGAAGGAACTTTATTCGGGTGGTCCCGTGTGCTAACTAAAAACAACAGTTAGTCTAGGAGGTCTGGAAAGTGATGTTTTCAGCACTCAAGGTTATACTAGTAAGTGAGGGTTATGGTCAACATGTTTCTCGCTCAGGGCTTATTTACCCGCGATTCATCAGGACCTTTAAAAAGTACTCGTTGTCTACAGTATTGCTGATCTATCTAAGTATCAGTGCTTACATATACAGTTAGGATATGGAGTACCTGCACATACATTGTTCCATGCCTAGAGGTCAATTGTTACATGTATCAGCAGTGTCTGGCGGGATGGACATCGGTGAGTCAAGCCTCTGTAGCTAAGGGTGAAGCTCCAGTGTCCTCCTTATATTGCCTACCTCTCTCCGCCAGGACCGGATAGGGAGTGGGGAAAATCAGAGTATCAGCACAGTCAAGATTGTGTCCCAGTTAGTATTACTTACGAAGTCCCAATGTGTCCTCAAGGCGGAGTGCTTCGCACTCTGCCCTGGCCAAGGTAAGCATTGAATTTTATCACTTTCCTATGTTTGGGGGGTCAGGGCGCTTCCAGCGTTTGGTAATCAAGCTCCATGCCACTGCCATTCCACGGTCAAGAAACCTGGAGGTGACTATTATTGCGATTACTGCTGTATGAGTGTAAAAGGTAAGTATGCCACTCGAGTGGGAAGGTGCGGCTGGTGCATTGTGTCAGTGCGTCTGCCACTGCTGACCAATATCCTGCTAGATTGGAGCATCCCCAAGCATGTGTAGTAGGTCTGCATCCTCATCTAGGGCATGCCGAGTCTTTGCGTTTAAAGTATTAATTTATTTTTGTGGGCGTTAAATATGCCCTGTGTGTAATGTAAAATTGAATTTGGCATAGGGGTGCATTTCTAGGGACTTGCATCGGGCTCGCTAGTACCAAGGTCCACTCTGAGTCTGTGCGCTGCCATCCCATGTCTGTCTCCCAGTGTTTCCGGAGGGGCGATAGGTTGACCTCTGTGTGGTGTCTGAGTGATGCAGCGAACCATTTAGTGAGCAGTAGCGGTCGGCAGTAGGTGTTTCTGTAGGGCGGTGACGTACGCAGGGGGAGGGGCAGGGTGGGGGGTCGTAATGTATGGATTACGGAGTTTTACAGTTAAGTAAACATTTAAATAAATAAAATGAATTTCGTTGCGCGCACTGCATCACCAAATGTGATGTTTAACATTTTTCGAAATGGTGTCTAAATAGACTAAATGTGTATTATTTATGGTGTATACATTGATATTTTATGGTATATTTTTATTTTATAGTTTCATTTATGAAAAAGTTACTATATTAATTTTTATAATGGAATGTTTAAGATGTTTATTATTGGACCAAGTTCTGTTGTTTGAAATATATTTATAAAAATTTGTTAATTTCAATGGAAACAAGGATTTTTTAAATTTAATTTGAACATTAGTTTCATAGTTTTTTTTAACTTTAGCTTTTCGTTTTCATCATCGTTTTTCTAGTATGATTAGTTTAAATTGTATGTTTCAAATTCAAGGCATATTGGTAAATATTAATGAAAATATGTTATTTATTGATATTGATAAACATATTATTTTATATGTTAAAATGTAATTATAAATATATAAGTTTTTTGTTTGTGTTATTTTGTTTTCAAGGCATTTTTGATTTTGTAGACCAAAAAAATATGTGTGAGCATGGAGTATTTTGTGTATATACATTATTTAGTGCTCAGTACCTTGCATAAAATGGTCAATTTGGAGTGAGAATAGTAGATGTCACCCCTTTAGTGTCCACACTTTCCCCAAATTGGTTTAGATTGGAATGGGAATTGTAAATGTCACCCCTTTACTGTGCAAAACCTTTCCCAAATTGGTTTAGATTGGAGTTGGAATAGTAAATGTCATCCCTTTAATGTCCAGCACCTTCCCCCAAAATGGTTTAGATTGGCATTGGAACAGTAAATGTTGCCCCTTTAGTGTCCAATCCCTTTACTAAAACGGTTTTGATTGGAGTGGGAATAGTAAATGCAACACCTTTCATATCCAACACCTTCCCCAAAATGGTTTACATTGGAGCATGTTTATGTTCTTAGTTTTCTCCGGCACCAGGATCCTACAGATTATGCAGGTTTTTGGGGAAACCTCCAGGCTCTGTATGAATATGGGGAAGTCGGTGATTTTCCCACAGGTGAAGCCAATGACAACCTGGCTTGGGTGTCCAGTTTGTCGCTGACTGTAAACTGATTCTAGTATTTAGGGGCCTTCGTATCCCCCAACACTGCCACCTTGTGGTCCCATGATATCAGTACCTTATTGATGCATGCTAGAGAAGAAATGAAGAAGTGGTCCCCACTGCCCTTTTCGTTACTAGGCCACTTGGCTATCTTTAAAATGGTATCACTTCCTCGCATGCTTTATCAACTTCAGAACTACACTTATGATATTCCCCCTAGGTGGTTCCATCAGATGAACACGATCCACAACCAGTTTCTGTGTGGAGGAGCTATTGCGAGCAGTGCTCTCCAGACGTGTTTCCAGTTCACATACTGCAAGGACATTGCTGAGGCCGACGGGCAGTCGTACTATACTGCTTCTCACCTACTGAACGTAAACGACTGATGGTGTGCTGATCAAGATGAGCCGGCATATGCTGTGGAGAGATGGGCAATGGAGGACTTGTCGCTTCTCTACCTTCTTTATAGTCATAGAGGGATTGATCATCTTCCCCCGGCGACTCGGGTGGTTATTCAGGTGCTGGAGGCAGACTCTCCGGCAGTTGGTATGGTGGGGGAGATTGACATGCGAACACCACTTTGCGCATGATATTTATTCGGCAGGTGGCCGTGCTACGGGGGGTTTTGGTCCTGGGATGTCATAGGAATCTCCAAGCTAGGTGATGTCATGATGGGCAACATTTTAAAGTCCTTCCAAGAGCTACAAAAAGACTACCAACTCCATTGTAGCCAGTTCATTAGGTGTCTATAGCTCCGCCAAGTCATATCTCTGTATATACATGTTCTCATTGAGCTACCCAAGTTTAGCCCACTGCACTGGAGGGTAAGCTGCTAAAGGGAGACCTGGATATATATACAATTACACAAATCTATCAAACTTCAATTACTAATGGCTCCACTAATTTATCCGCCCTACAGACATCTTGGCATGGGGACATAGAGGACTTGGTTGAGGATGACTGGGCAGAGGTTTTGATGGCCCCTCGTGGGGCTACCGTTTCAATTTAAATACCTACATCGGGCATATTACACAAGACATCGTCTATAGCGGATGGGTGTAATTGCGTCTTCCCTGTGTCTTCGATGTGGTGTGGAAGAGGGGAGCTTCTTCCAAACAGTCTGGAGTTGCGAATCGCTACAGTGTTTTTGGCAGGGTGACCACTTGTCTTGCTCGGGTTTTATTGTGGGAGATTCCATTCAACTGTAAATTGATCCTTCTACACAGTACAGAGGTGATTGGTGGGAGCTGATACAAACAACACCTACTATTCCTCTGGCTTACATTGGCTAAAAGGGACATAGCCCAAAAGTGAAAGACTGAGACGCAACAGTTGGTGGGGGTTTCGAAGAAAGCAATGGATCACTTAATGGGTTAGAGGCAGCAGTTTTTCAGGAGAGGGGTTGGCCCAAAAAACATTTAAAGATTTGGCAGTGTTGGGCAGATTATAGGAGTATACTCTTAGCACCAGTACAACCTATCTTAGTACAAATTGACACTGAAATACAATCATAGGGGGCAGAGCCTTGAGGATGGGTCTTAACAATTCCTACAGTACTTGATCAGAAACATGGCGTGGACATATTGAGCTATGGGGGGGGGGGGTGTTAGGGATGTACCTAATCCTGATTGTTTCTTTTATGTATTGCTGTTTTCATCGAGACTTCTATGAATTATGATAATGCATTTATATGAAGGCCGGTCAGGCCTCGATGTACCTTTAAAATACAATTAAAGTAGTTGTGAAAAAATAAATGTTCTTAGCTGTTTGTTTGTAATAAATAACATTATTATTTAAATATTTGCATCTAATGAAGACATCTGACGTGTTTTTCTATTTTTATTTATTTTTTCAAAGTTTATTTGATGTATATTTTTACATTTTTATACACATATATTTTTATTTTGAACAAAACATATATATATTTTGATAAAAATCAATTTTAATACATTTAGTATTGTATGGTGTTCATTTCCCAGGTTTATTTTTTTACATGTTTTAACATTTCCTAAATTGTTTCATAGGAATATTTTAAACACCATTTTAATGTTGTTTTTTCAGAATATATTACATAATTGCATATTTTTAAATTATTATTTAATTCACGCTTTACAATTTTTTATCATTTTTACAAAAAAATTTGACATGTGTATGTTTAGTAATTTTTTTTATTTTCGAATACATTTTTAACTTATTTACTGATATTTGTCGGAATGGTTAAGTCCTTTTTAGTTTTTTAAGATTTCCCAGGGTAGGGAAGAGGTAGGGGAAGGTCTAGGATTTAGCTATAGTGTTCAATGTGGGTTTTTTGTACAATTGGGGCCTGATTACGATGTCGGTCGGAAACTAAACAGCCTGACTCCTTGTCAGATTCGGTTCTGAATGACTTTTGTCGGTGGTTCCTCCTGACCGATTATGATGCTTCCGAACACCGCTCGGAAGGACTCCCATTGACTTCAATGGGAGCCTGTGTTCCGATCGACAACACAGGCTCCAATGGGGAAAATTGGTGTCTGCGGAAAAACCTTCACCCTGTTGAGGGCACCCTATGTGCCTGCCACACGGTGCATGGTTTTACAGGGGAGGTTCCTTGGGTACCTCCTTGACCCCTAACCGGAAGACTCAGGATGAAGGAGGCTCTGCTAGGGGCCCCCAAAGTCAGTTTCCAACAGCCTTTTTGTGTCGGACAGACCGAGTCGGAAAGGCTGTCGGAATCTGACATCGTAATTGGCGGTTGGAAACGCTTTTCTTGAGCTGTATGAATCGGCTCCAACCGACTTGGATTCTCTGAATGCCGGTCAGAACCAATTCGAAATGACGAAATGGTTTCCCTTCCAGCCACAAGCATCATAATTGGTCGGTCGGAAATGTTTCCGACTGAGTCGGGCAGATGGGTTCCAACACTGTCTAGGAGAATCCGACTGTCGGTTGGAGGCTTTCCAAACGACATCGTAATCAGGCCCTTAGTTGTATTATTGTAGTGTTTTTAAATATTATGGTGGTTTGGATTTTCATACCTAGTTTTAGTAATGTATCAATATGTTATGTTATATTTTGTTATGTTACTTGCTTTATGATGATTAAGGGCCTTGTTACGATGGTGGTCCGACCCGTGTCGGAAACATGCCTTTTACTATTGTGGCTTGAGCTGTGGCCCAGAAAAGGGCTACAGCACAAGCAGTAGTAGTAAAAGGCATGTTTTTAAACATCTATGCACAGTGTGCCAGGCACAATGTGATGCTTGACACACAGTGCATGGATGTTTCGGGGGCATCACATGTGCCCTCCTGGTCACATAGCTTAAGCCCACAGGGGATGGGGCCCTCTAGGGGCCTTCAAAGTCCCTTTCCGACAGCCTGTCCATGGCAGTGTGACCGCCATTAAAAAAAAGGCTGTGGGAAATGGACATCGAAATCCTACGGCGGTGCCTGTGCAGAGTAAAAGAGCACTTTGTGCACATCCATGCACCTTGTGCCAGGCAGGATGTGGGGCCTGGCACACAGTCCATGGATGTGTGTGAGGGCACTACTTGTGCACCCTGGGCACTTTACAGTTTTTAGATGTTTGGGGGGCATCACAAGTGCGCGCCTGGTCATATGGCGGAAGCCCATTGGCGATGGGGCCCTACTTGGGGCTTTCTAAAACAGATTCCGACCGCGTTTTCATGGCGGTCGGACTGCCAAAAAAAGGCTGTTTGAAAGGGACATCATAATCCCTACGGCAGTGCCATGGAAGGGATATGATTCTGACCGCCACCTGACGGATTCTTAGATCCACTTCTGACGCAGCAGTCTTCCCACCCGACCACTGAAGTCCGACTGCCTGCAGTGTAATGGATCAGTGGGACTGATGGCCTGCTGTCAGGAGGACCGCCACCGACAGCCTGTCGGTGGCACTCTGCTCGGCATCGTAATCGGCCCATATGTTATTGTTTTTTTAGAGCTTTATAGCTTAGAATGTATTTTATAATAAGCTTTTAGCTATTATTTCTAAGTAATCTACTCCTTTGTTGTTTATGAAAAGTTTGGCTTTATAATGTAGCATGACAAACTTTCGTTTTGTTTGTTTGGTAAGTTTAGGTGCAATTCAGGTTACAGATTGCTCCATTCGTAATTGTTGGTAGCTTTGCCTTTTTTGTAGGGCTTCTACATTTATAGGGCCTCAATTATGAAAAGTGTTGCACTGCTGATTGAAAACAGCAATGCAACACTTTTCAGTCCTCCTTGCGACACCATGGATGTGCCGTATTTACAGTATTGCTCTCCATGTTGCAAGGATTGACCATGTACGTTAGGAATCCTGACATATTTGCTGGCGCAGTAATGACACATTTCTGGAATGTGTCACAAAACGGCCACAACTCCATCAATGTGTCTTTACACATGGACGAGTCCCATGTCAAAGGGGCTGCATCTGTCCTTAGGCCTGTTGGAAGCAGGCATAAGGATTTGACACAGTGAACTCGTAGAAGTGACGCAGTGAAATCTCATGGAGTTCACTGAGCCACTTCTATGAGCCTTTTTTAGGTGGGAATGACCACCCTGCCTACATTATACCTAAAGCAGGTATAATGTAGCGCAGGGGTTACAAAGTGACTTTTTAAATATGACGCATTGTGGCGCATTGTTTACGCGGCCGCAGTGTCACAAAAAAGTGATGTATCAGGGGCGTAAGGCCTCATAAATAAGGCCCATAGAGTGTAGGTTGGGTTTTACCTAGTGTGGATTGGAATGCATTGTGCATCCTTCCACTGCTGTTATGAAAAGAGAGAGGAACCCCTTGAAGTAAACAAGGGAATTGGGGTGTTAGACCTAAATCAAACAAAATGATTCCCTTGGGTCGTGTACAGAAGAAGCTTGGAATTAGCTATAACCACAATCAAATATAAACACATTGACTAAAGAAATTGATCAAAAGTGGAGTTACATAACAATTTATTGAGACAATAAAAAGACAATTAATAATTACACTGGAAAAAATGTTAAAAAACAATTAAAACAATTAAAATACTATATACTTTTGTGACCAGCACAAAAATGAAGGACAGACAGAACTCAATTGTAAAACATACAAATTAGAGATTACAAAGCGTACATTCACAATAAAAATTTCAACGGCCCCTGGTTTTATAACCTTACAATCTTATATACACCGGGGGGGAAAAAAGATGAATTGTACAGAAAATTGCGTCGACGCGTTTCGGTGGTTTGCGTATTATTATGTGCCACCTTTATCAAGACTATTGGTTTGTTGTCTGTCGTGTTACTGGATCCTTATGGTTGTCCTGTTTGGTGGGATTCCTTATTATGTAGAAGATAAAAATTCTTTCAAGATGTGAGGAGATATTCAAATGAAAACGAAGACCTGATACGAACGGACGCTTTTGCCGCAGCAGGGGATACGATTATACCATTTTTTAAGAAACTACCCCAACGCTCACAAAAGTAAAGGCAGCTCACCGCGCCTTTATTATTCCTTCGACTGCGAGATCTCTTTTTGATCATTATAGAGAGACTCGTTTTGGTCATTGAAGCCAACCGCCATTGATCTTGATATTCATCCCCGCTACAAGTTAAGAACAACTAAAGAGTAGTGACATAGAAGTGTCTGAAGATTTACAGATTTTAAAAAAAAATTCTAAATCCTTATTGGATAGGAGAATTATCAGTAACCTCCAGATAGTTACCGCCCAATAAGAATATCTCCTTGTTTGATTTACATCCTTCCACTGCTTCCATTGTTTGTTTTAGGTTCCTGTGCCAAGGTGCTGTGATAGACATTCCACCATTGTATTTGTAATTTAGGTTGCCGTATGTGTCCGGGGCAATGTAGACTGCCAGCCCAGGTTCCTTCGAATTAATCCATTTGGGGGCTTAGTTTGTCTTCATTTTGTTGGTAGAAAGGAATTTCTATAAGTAAATTTTAGTGGTTAGCTACCTCAGTGACAGGGACATAGGCATGTGCTATCATTTTTTTTTATTTCAAATGCAAATTGACTGTTTGTAGCATATTCTACACTTAGGGCTTGTTTATGAGTTTTGGTAGTCATGGAGCAGGCAGCATGTCACCGCTCCACTTTAGCACCACTGACCCTCACCACTGCCCGCCCAACAGATTACAAGTAATTTTGTGGTCTGGAGGGCGGGTGGTGTGGGAGTCCCACGGCAGTGATGTGTAAAGGCTCATTGTGAGCCTTAAACAGCAACGCAGCTGGTCACCAGGTCACATTCCTGCATGGGAAGGAATGCACCATGCTGTGCATTCCTTCCTGTGCAGGAACTGGGGGTGCAAATCTACAGGGGGCACAACATGTGGTCCCCTGCATGCACCTCCGTGCACAGGGGCAAAATGGGGCCAGTAGGACTCCCTTTCTTTCCACACCACCAGCAGTTGCATGGAGGAAGAATCTCCATGAAACCACTGGCGGTGAGGAAAATCGTAACATGCTAAGCATTTTGCAGACCACTGTGGGACCCCCACATGTGGCTGTGCAATGGTAGTCCGACCGCCCAAGTTCTAAAAGGGTGGTCAGCCACCCCTGCTAGGCTGGCGATCCTTGGACCGTCAGACTCATAATCATGCCCTTAATGCACATTGTTGGAGGTGTCTCCATATGCTTTGATTGAAATTGTAGTAACAGCCTTATATGGCTGTGGGGATGCATTTTTAAAATGGTTTAAATCATGGCTTTTTCAAAGTATGATTATTTTTTGTGGGTATTAGTTATTTGTTTTATGTTTAATGTGTTTTAAGAGTTCATAGTAAGTGCTGCTTTGTTTATTTGGTCATAGGGCAAGTATAAAAGAGATATTTGTGTTTTTATCATCACCATTTATGGTGTGTATCAGAGTAAATGGTTTGGGACACATTTTGAAGGTCCCATCCAGGCTTGAAACGCAGTCGACATGTACCAGCACATTTTTATTAGTTATGTCCTTGTACGGTAAATGCTAATTCATGTTTTATTTATAATGTGTTATATGTAGTTCAATAGCTTTTAATATTAATGTATATATTTATATTAAGATTGTTGTATAAATGTCTGCAGTTCATGTAAATGTTTTTTGGCGTATATCATTATGTATCTAGTTATAAATTTTATTGGGGTGAAGTACAATTATTTTGTTTTACTCAAGCGTGTATATAATTGTTTAATGCCGTGTGTTGATAAAGCATTGCGGTACGGAATTGGGTATCGAATGGGGGATACCAATGCCCCCTTTCTTGTAATGGGTTTAATTTCAAGAGCCTGCCAGACTCAGTGTAGGACTTCTGGATATATTTGATTGATGGGATGCCTCAAATGGCCACATTACCAGTTCATGGAATATGAAAAGCAATACTGAATGAGATACATAAGCCCTGACAAAGTTCAATTGATTTTGAACGAAATGCTTTGACTGGATGTTTTGGTTGCTGGAAGTTTTTGTATTAAAGTGGATTTAAATAACGGAAGAATTTTTTCTACAAACAAATTTGAGGACTTATCGACTTTTGTATCTTTGGGTGCACCACTTCACTTTGTTTTTTAGCATTATTCTGCCCTGCAGTAGTGTCATACAACGGCTATTACTGGAAAAGAAATGCACCAAACCATAACTATTTGGTACTGTGTATCCGGTGCAGATGAAAGGTCTGCCGTTGATTTTCGAATTTTCTTACCTATATTGTTTAATGCTTATTGTATATTTTTCTTTAAAGTAAAAATACATTTTTATGTTTATTAATGATAATGTAATTTATCTTAGAGATTTATTGTAGTCTATATTGACACCATGGGAATCCTCTTCCCATGGTGAGGGAACATTTAGCACTTTTCACTGCCTTTTACTGCCAAGGTTTCCTAGTGGTGAAGGGCAGTGAAAACTGACCTCAAATGCTGCCTGCACTGCAGAGGCATTTTAAAGCATGGGCAACACAATAAACGACGCATGGCCTCCTCCTTCCAATGGTTCCCCTGGGAAGTCAACTTTCTCTAACTTTAGCTCTCCATTGTCAATTTCTCATTGAGAACTTTTCTCTGCCTACCTCTAGCTCTGACTCTGCCTTTCTCTATCTTTCTCTCTATAATGTGTTATTTTAAGGATCTTTTGGTCCTTGGGAAAGACAGATTGCAGCTGTTTCGATAGAAACTGTAAGTATGATTTAATACTGTTTAGCATCAAGCAGCCTTGCATTTAGCAGAAGGTAGATAATGACATTTAAAGTTGTTCCAAACAGCAAGGCCCAAAATATATCCTAAAAACCCTAAAACCCTGAAGATAGTACTGGCTTGAACAAATGCACACACAGTTTTTGCCTTGCAATCAGACTCTTTCTGTGCCTGTTATGCCTGTGCTCTGCCTTTTATTGCCTAAGCATATGGTGTTAACGCCACTCCTAAGCTTTAGGAATAAAAGGCAGAGCATAGAATTTAAATGTGCACTGTGATGAACAATGTATTTTACTCTTTGTTATAATGTGGGTCATAAGGTTTTTATTTTAAATTCGCATTTAGCATTTTCTACCCCTTGAATGTATTGAGCCTCTTGCCATCTAGAGGAAGAACCTAATAATCAAGATACAAAAGGGTATTTGATGCTTTTGAAGTACGGTTGGTGCTTTCAGAACAGAGATAAGGATGACTTAACAAGTACCACTGGACCAAGATTATAATGCACACACTGCTACCCCTGAAGAGGTCACTATAATCTAAAGACAATACCAGATGAAGTTTGGCCTGCCATGCAGGTTCCTCGACACATGAGAACAATCTAACAACAGGCTAAGCAATGCCAAGTAAAAAGGAATGTCTTAGAGAGCCAGGTATTCCATCTGATGAGGGGATATTGCTTGGATACAAAGACACAGCTGCCACACCACAGACCTTGCAACATGCGGCCAGATTTGTTACCATTTGTCGCAAACGGGAATTCAGCCTGTTTGCGACCGCAAAAAAGGGTGGTGGTATTTACAAACACTATTATGCGAGACTGTGACTCGCAAAATAGCGTTTGCAAGTTGCTATATGGAAGGGGCGTGCCAAGGGCATCCATTCCTAATACCGAGTCAGAATGGTATGTACCATTGTTTTGCGACCGCAAATGCAGTTGCAAAACATTTGCAGTTTACCACCTACTTCAGGTAGGTGGTAAGCCACTCGCAACCGGGAAGGGGTCTCTAGGGGACCCCTTCCCCTTTGTAACTGGATGCAAAAAATTTTTTTAAGAGTGTGCGGTGGTACGTGGTTCCAAAAAAACCCATCTGTTTATCAACTTGACAAACAGATGCTTTTTTGTCAAAGCCCAAATGCTGTGGTTTCACTTTAATGTCAGACATACCCCTTTCTTTAGACGTGGCTTGTCTAAAGAAAGAGAAGCGGCCTTTATTAATGTGAAAGCGCCGCATGGGCACTAGTAAAAACAAATAGTTATAATGCAATAGGTCTCGCATTTGTAAGAGTGTAAGCTATTGCATTGCCAATAGCTTACACTCTCGTAAATGCGAGACCTACTGCATTGCGATGTGTGTTTTTTAAATGCAGCCCGCATGGGCGCTAGTACACATAATAAATAAATGAATAAATAAGTATGTAAGCACAGCCGCTTTACTTAAAGCGGTCCGCTTGGCTAAAATAAATAAACAAAAAACGCAGCTGCTATAGTTAAAGCGGACCACTATTTTAGTAAATAAGATTAAACCAGGTGGTGTTCTGCAACGTAGTGGATGGAATAGGGGCAAATCATTAAATAAAATAGAGCTCAGAGGCAAGATAAAGCAGACTGTGTAACAAGACAAGTAAAAGATACAGTCGTTATGGAATGTAACAAATGCAGACAAGACGGTACCAAGAGGGACTAACAAGCGGGAAACAGCGTTTACAACGCTGTTTCCACAACGCATGGCTTCACAATCCGGTCGTTACAATGACCACTTTGTTACCACGCGTGCCATTACATCGCAAGTCGTATCAACGACTTGCTGAGGGGGCATGCAACACCAGGAAATGTGTTGGATTTTAAATCCAACACCGTCCCTGCTGTTGCACAAACTGGAGTAGGAATAGTAATTAATACTATTCCTAAGTTCATCGCGCCCCCTATAGCAAGTCGTTGAGACGACTTGCAATGTAATGGCACGCTTGGTAACAACGCGTCGTTGTAACAACCGCGTTGTAACGCCATGCGTTGTGAATGCATGCGTGGAAACGTCATACATTCCTAACAAGCCTAATAATGATACGGAAGCCAGCGTTTTCGAAGGACAATGACACTAGCCAATTACAAATATGGGCGGAGAGGAGGTGGGGCTTCAAGGCCAAACTCCACTACTGCATGCCTCGCAGCAGTGAATGCGCTGCCCAGGCTCGACCTAAAAATACCTGCTTTATTGAAAAAGCAATCACAGTGATGGTGGTCTGCTGACCCCAGCAGTCCACCATTACTGTGAGTGCTGGCCATTCCAAAAGGGCCATAATTTGTGATCTGCTGTCATGATTCCGGTCCTGTAGGCGTGCCTGGTTGGCATGGTTCCGGTCCTGTAGGCATGCCTGGTGGGGTCTTTGTGGTGCATGCCTGTGGTCCGCTTCGTTTCAGCCACTTGGCGGCACCAGGAAGTGAGTGGACCGGTTAGCGGTCTAACTTCCCTTCCAGAAGCGACCTCTGAGCAAGCTGGTATTGCACTTCCGGATGAAATGCATATTGGCCTGCGGTCCTTCGACCCGGCAGTGCTTTGGATTCCAGTAATCGCCTTGGCTGCACCTCGTTGGATCTCCGTGCTTCTTCAGCACTTCATAGATCATAATCAGGTATTCCATCATTTGTTAGCGCTGGAGCGCTTGCACTACCCTGTACTTTGATGCTCGCTCAGGAGCGCGTAGCCATTGACAACCGAGTGGTGGACAAGCGCTGGAGCGTTTTGATCTCCATTGCTCTTGATTCGCTCACGAGCGTGCGGTCATTATCTTTACCTAGAGCCTAGCGCAGGAAAGCTTGGGCTATTCTCGTTGCGACTTGTGCAGAAGTGCGTAGCCGCTATACTTGCATCATAGTCTAGCAACAACAGTCATTTGGCAAGTAGCGCAGGAGCTCTTTATTTCCTTTTTTCCCTTGGCAGCAGGCGCAGGAGCGCTTGGCATGGATCATTTGGCAGTACGCGCAGGAGCGCTTCTTACGTATCATTAGGCAGTACGCGCAGGAGCGCTTGTTAATTTTCCATTTCCTATCCTGGTGTAGGAGGACTGCTCATTTCTACCTGACATGGTACCATACCCCAGGTGATTATAAAATTCCTTAGAGTACAAGTATTGACTGTGTGTGCGTTTGTATCAGTGCGACCCAGTGGTGCTAGTATCGTATAGTACGGCTTATCCCAACAGACGGTGTTTCCTAGAGGGGTTCCTTCGGCATCAGTGGGTGTAGCCAACCAAGTCTTCAGTATGGATACCTCTCCACACCACTAGGAATTTGTCCCCCGATCCCCATCTTCACCCTGGTCAGTATATATACCATTTCTAGGGGAAGGAGGGAGACAGTGGTGGTTGGTCTTGTCTTCTCTGTGAGATTACTCCGCAAGCAGAAGATAAGACTTGTGGGGTCCTGACATCTGCCTCATGAATATTGATGAGGCAGGTCATTTGTGACCCCATTAGGAATACGAAACAGTGTCTGAGACTCTGTTGAACATTCCATTTTGTGAGTCGCAAATTGCGAGAACAAAAAGTTGTAAATGGAATGGTTGTACATCTGGCCCATTGTTTTTAAACCTTCCCTCACCCCAGATGACATGGCTGCACTCAGCAAGGGGCAGCAAGATGCACTGGAATGAATAACATGCCCAGCCAGTGCCCAGGAGAGAAAATCAATGAGATTCAGAAGAAAGACAAAAACAAGAAAGGCGCCCTTTGTCAAATTGAGCCCATCATCACAGGCTCGAAGGTTTGCAGAGGCCTCAGGAAACTAGTCTGCAAATATGTACCTACTGTAGTGTGAGTAACAAATGTGAGGTAATGCCACGGCTGTTTGCGATCCTGAATAGACAGGAGTAGGGAATGAAGCATGTGTGATTGTGACAACTTTGGTACTGTGTCCTTCCTGTTCACAAACATGTCCAGGGACCCCACCACTCCCGTACTGGCTTGCTCCAATTGGAAATGTTGCCAATTAAAGGCCGACTGCCAAGTCACAGGCCCCTGCTAGAAGAGAGATGACACATGCCACAAGTACTTGAACGTCCACACGGCATCTGATGTAAAACAAATGAAATATCCACGAATTTTGCTGCAAAGCACCAGGGGTCTTTCTTATTGTGGGATGTGAAGCAACATGCTGTGTGCAGTCTTGCTGTCAGCTTTCCACAACACCAGGATTTGAGTGATACCATGTGAAGTGCTCAATTTAGCACAACATTATACCTAGCTGTAGTTAACTGTATGCAAGTAACAACTACTTCCAGTAAAAATAGTTGATTCAATTTCTGTTTTATCTGTTAACCCAGCTTCTATTTCCTGTGATCCAGCAGATTAGATCCTGCGTTTGTGGTACCCCTGGTGCTGAGGATTTCCTCCTTTACTGGGTCATTCACTCTTACTTACTTGCTAACTTGGTCCTCCAATTTATTTATTTATTTTTCACATTTGTAGAGCGCTCTGTTACCCGGAGGTGTCCTGGCGCTAAAACTGAAACTGAACTGAAACTTTTTGTGTCGCACTAAGGGGAAAGAGAGTTAGCATTTCTTGTCGGATCAACTTAATTACTATCAACAGTGCAACCAATTTGGCTACATAATGAGGACCCTGAATGGGTAGGCAAGTTCAAGGGTGTGTATTACACGTTAATGAATAAGTTCAAATATATCACTCTCAAGACAATACTATATACGGTAAGTAAAGATAACAACAGGGAGGCCAAGACCCCTAAAGAAGTTTGGGCAGACAAGAATTAAACACACAAGCAATGCTTTTGCTGCAATGCAAAACAATAACATTAGTAGCTGGTGTTCAGAGAATAATCTCAATTGGTCCTTTCTATACAATAGCAATCTAAGTCTTTCAGGCACCGACAAAGGTACAGAAATGCTCAGAGTTCAGAAATCAAACCACTCTATAGAAAACTATAGGGGTAAGGCAAAAGAGTGAGAGTAACATTAGCAATAGCATGGTGGAAGCTGAGTCAAGAGTGTTCAATACGTTGAAAATAGGTGTCAGTCTAAACAACATCTAGGAAAAATAACAGAACATAGGGGAATGTCTTTAAGAGTCCATTCAAGGGGCAATGGGTTTAGGAAATAGTTTGGGTCAGAGTCCAAGGAAGGTTCTGCATAGAGCCTCCAGAAAAGGATTCAACATAAAAATTCAGCAAAAATCGAAAGAGTCCGTCGACAACTCCCCTTTAGTTGCATCATCAATAGAAGTTCATTGTATTTGTTTCAATCTCTGTATGGATTCACATGGTACACACTACAACAGTAGAGAAAAATACCACACTGGACATGGTAATATCGTCTTGGTCACAAGCTCAGGCTAAAGCACAATAGTCCATTATTTGTCCACAGGTTTCTCGTGTGCTCGCAGTAAAATTCTTTCCTCAGTTTCTCGTGTGCTCGCAGTTAAAATCTTTTCTGAAGCATGCACCTTTTGCTGTTACAAGAAATGTATCTATTCTGAAGTAGCAATGCATGAGGACTCCTGCAAGAAAAGCAAATCAGCAAATTTAGGAGCACAGTAGGTTATGGGACAAAATGCAGGCCTTTAGAGTAAAACTGCTAACTTAAAGCATGAAATCGATGATGCACATTTAAAATATGCATGTGCACATTTAAACATATATGGAAATAATATATCTTTAGTACTTTTAGTTCATGTTGCATAAATCATACAGTAAGCAATAAAATTGTACAATAGCAAGTGTGACTAATAACTACGTTTGGAAGTACATACATGTAACATAAATACTTACAATGAGGGATCTTTGTCGTTTCGGCTCATTCTAGGATTGTGCACATATAAGGACCATTAAGAACTAAGAACGTTATCCCTAAAAGTTACACAGACAATATGCCAGAGTAAGGCTTCAGCAATGAAGTAAAAAGGATAGTTTGTTGAAACAATTACATATTATTACATTTGATCTTCGCTTTATAGCATGCATTATAACTGTAAATCCTTTTAGTTGCAATGAAGCATATACGTCTTATTATTACAAGTCAGTCACTTTATTAATCCATATCAAATGATTGTTTTTAGTTCATTTACATTAAACACATCTCTTATTTAGTGAAGACGGTCCCTAAGTTAAACATTAAAGGCATTTCTTTCAACATTAGTAAATGTTCTATACGCGATCTGCAAATTCGAGCAAAGACTCTGCAACAGCAGTGTCAAATGCAACATGTGCAAGAATCATTCTAACACGCAAGGCTCATGTGCAAAGTGCATGTTCATTTTGTGTGTCAGGTATCAGTCTTATCTAGGTTTTAGTGCTGTGTAAAGAGTGGGCAGCTTTGCACTGCACCACCTGTGTATGTGTGCTTCACCTAGGTGTGCCTAAATTACAGGGAAAAGAGAAGGAAGGAGTAAAATCACAGAGAAGAGAGTACTTGATGCAGTAAAATATGGGTAGCTCCAGCCTCGGTAAAGCAGTTAAAGATAGGGTGAAGTAATACTCTGGGATCTGGCCCTTTATGTTTTTCGGGGGAGTGGGCCCAAACTTAGTTGTGAAGATAGGGCAACTAAGGTTAAACAGATCCACCCACCCCCGTTTTGGATGAGAGTTTAGCCAGGAACCCCAAATAAAGGTAATACGGGGAAGAATTTAAATACGAAGAGGAGAATAAGAACAAAAATAAGCCCCCACTTGGTAAGAGGACTCATTTCAAGGAGCAGGGAACTTAAAATTTCAGATAAACAAAAGATTAGGGATTGCTTTGTATATTGCATTATTAGAGATTGCTTCTCTTATAATGTGTTTTAACTAGATGTCCCAGCGTGATTGTTGGGAAATCTGAAGTTTAGCCCCACTCCAATCACACTGACCAAGCTACACCCCTGCATTTTGCCTGCTGCTTTCTTTACAGTCTTGTACAAAAAAGCATTTACCTGTGTATTGTAATTGTCCTGATGCTGCTCAAGGTCCTTTTTTTGTCTACTTTGCTCACTTTAATTGCATTTTGATTTTACAACAGAAGTGACTTGTTTCAAGTCCTTAACTCCAGACGTTAAACACTTCCCTCTGCTGTCTTGATTGTTATTCAAATCTTGGAATTTAATTCTACAACTAAACTATGAAAGAAAGACAGCATCAAGTGATTGAACTCAGTGAATACCAATTAGACTCTTCTTTGTCTGTACTGCTCGCTTCCATCATAATTATTACCAAAGATCTTCACCACTGGTATATACTGTCAAGCATTGAAATGACCGGAATGGTTGTATGTGAAAATAATCCCAAGGGATAAATATTGGGATACAAAACTTTTGAGACCTAACTATTGATGACCAAAATATTGTGAAGGTAAGTAGTACATGTAGGTAAGAATAGATTTAATCATCTTAACTTCATATTTATCTATCCTGAAACATTATATATATCTTCAAGGTAAACAGACGTAGAGTTAATACAGTTAACCCCATACTATTTTTGTAGTTGTTACATTTTGTACGATATTCTGCCAATATTATTACGGTAGAAAACCACCCAAGTGCTTTCAGCATCAGTGACAATAGGGGATTGTTATAGAAAGGTGACCAGGAGGAACCATTGATCATCAAACAAGATTTTTCTGTGCTTCATACAACTTACCACTTGCAATTGAGACGTGAAGATATTCCTTTTGGTTTTATGGAGCAGGACCTCAGTCACAGGGTTTCCAGCCTGCCAAACCTGTTGTTCATTCACCTCATTGAGAAGAATGTGTGTGGGAGGGGTTCTGAAAAACAAAAAAGAATGCTGAAAGGGCTGCCAACGTATGGCAGCCTGTCAAGCATCTGTTTGTGACAAAAGCTGTCCCAATATATTAACTGAAACACTTTCATGAAAAATAAACTACCTGTTTAGCAGTTAACCCTAATTATGCCAAGTGGTCTGTGATAGGGTGGGTATTGGTGGGGCCCCCTCTGGCCATTGCTTGGGCCGAAAGTCTGCATTCATAAATGTCCCCCTAAAACTTGATGTTTATGAACCTCAATCGTATAAGAAATTGCGGAAAGTGTGGAAAGTATCCCTAAAGACTGATAGAAGATGTATTTTAGAGCTCATCAAAGTTGAGTCATTGTGAATGAGTTGAACTTCATGCATCAACTTATCCAACTGAGGAAGGATAGCACTTATAATGCATATTATGACTGAGGGCATCATATATTCTCATTTCGAATGTCGGAATTTGATACTCAGATCAGCAAAAAAGAAAATAGATAATACAAATACCATTCAGAGTTCTTCCAAGAGTTCTTCTTTTTTTAATTGAAAAAGTTAAATATGGTTAGTACAAAACAGTTACAATACACTCAAATTATAATAAAGTGCAATGTCACACATACATAACCAGCAACATTTATATAGTTTCTGACTTATTTAGAATCTTCAAGAGGTAGTCGGGCATACCAAGGGCAAAGACTTTCCTTACTGGAGCCCTCAATTTTCCCAGTGTACGTCTCTTAGGATTAGAGTGAATGATTGTAAATTCCACTCTATTGGAAACATGCATTGGGATAGCGAATTGGTCTCGCTTTTGGGACCTTATAAGTATTTAGTTATGCAGCACAATATCCTCTGTGCAACAACATCAACTGTTGCATGGCTAAACACTTATAAGGTCCCAAAAGTGAGACCTATGGCTATGCCAATGCTTGTTGGAACTGTGGTGGATGTGAAGAAAACAACAACATGTGGGAATAGAAGGGTGAGCATATTTAGTAACGAGGCAGTGCAAGTGATACATGCATTAGGGTAGATGATGAGGATGGGCGGATCTTGTAAAATTTGACCTCACCCATTACATTACGCAACAATGTCTGCAGAGTAATTACGCTGTCAGGTTAATTTGAAAGGACGTCACTGCTGGCACGGCACCACAGTTTGGTATGATTAGAAGCACTGCAAAGATCACGGATGTTTTATTTCCGACTCCTCGGCACTATGTTGATTGCGTGTATGGTGTTGGTACTTTAATAGATGGCTGGGTAACAGTGTGTTAAACTGTGTGAGTATTGCATTTTGAAGATTTTGGAGAGTGATGCATTGCTCTTGGTATGGTTTTTTGAGCTCCGGTGGTCTAGTGTGGTTTAGTATGCACTTATAATATCGATTTAACTGTTTGCTGATCTTGGTCTTTAAAGATTTGTTTTAGGTTTCCAAGTTGTGTTGGATGTTTTGTGGCATTTTGCTTCAGTTTAATGCTGTTGAAGAGCAAACGATTGTAATGAGTTTGACTTTTGGCACTATGATGGCTGCACAAGAGTGGTGGCGTTGCTTCTTGTGGGTTCTATCATAATGGAAGTGTTTTACTAATGGCACTGAGAACTGGAGAATCTGAATGCGCTCAGCATTGATGTTGGGTAATTGGAACGTCATCCCATAAAATTGGGAAAATTGTGTTATTATCCTCCTGAAGAGCACATATTAAACCAATGTTGATAGGATAACAAGGCTCACTGGGGGAGGAATTACGTAATCGTCTAGGCACACGTTCACCCACAAGGAGGCATCCTGGCATGTGGCAGAGAGTGAGGATGTAGCATCCTCTGCGTTTGGATTTTCTGGCACTACACTGCTCCAGAGACCCAATACCAGCAGCTTTGAGGTTGTGCTCAAGTTAGCTGAAAGGCATTGTCTGCTGCAAGGCTGCCTGCAGTGCCACAGAGTGCAGAGGAACACTCAGAACCCTCCTCTTCCATGCAAGTTGAGCATCAACACCATGCAGAACAGTGAGTGGGGCATAGCTCGCCGACTGCCTTGCCACACACTGTCTAACAATCTCAGCTTTTCTTTTACGGCCTTTGTATCTTAATGGGCTGTTTTGGACCACTTTTGGCATTAACCATGTGCTCCTTGTTCAGCATTCACTTCCAAACATGCCTTCCCGACTTTCTTTTCCTTAAAGTTTCTTTATAGTGCACATCCACAAAGACAGTGTATAATTCATTCCACAGTACAAAGTTCCTTAAATCCAAATACGAGGTCAGGTTACAGATGCATGATAACGTGCGTTCTAAAAAGACATACAACACTTAAGTATATATAGATCGTATTTAGGGCCTACAAGAAAAGTAACATAATATGCTGTGGCGAATCGTTAGGGCTGCAACATACGCCTACAATTTGTTGGGATGGTTCAGCGGTGCACTGCAAAGTGTGCATTACTGCCAAACTGATTTGTCCCTAAAGAGGTTCGACCATTCGGACCCTTGTGGGAGTTGAAAGGAAAGGACAATGCCACACAACTAAGAGAGAGAATGTCGGTTGTGGCAGGGGGTGGGCTATGAAAACATGAAAATTAAATCCAGAGCTGGCAAAACATACAAAATGTCAAGGCACCTTCAATACAAGAAACAGCAGCTATGTCCATTTAGATGCCCACCCTGATTAGTCCAATTACCCATACCCAGAAATAGATACTAGATAGGGTTTGGTGTATGGCAGTTGTTGGAATTGAGATCCCTTCTGTGCCCAAGTATTTACACAGCAGAAGAGCTTCCCCATAAGGAGCAAGTGCAAGAATTCCAAAAGTTAAACCAACATTTACACGAAAAGGTTAAGACTTGATCATTATTTTAAGAGAAGTATTGAAAGCTCAAGAGAAAGTCCACCATAGTCCAGCTCAAACAAACCCTCCAACGAATGCAGAGTCCACATAGCCTATCATGTTCATTAGTCAGTCCCTGCCCAATGTCATCACGGTTGGGACCAACCATGAGATTTGGCTGCAAATCACAATTAAGCTGAGCCAGGATACAGGCAGTAATAGATTGAACCTACTAGGTCAACTCTGAGATCTGTTCAAGCAGACATCCTGGTTTATAACAGTAACCCTGCTAAAACTGTGATGCTCATACGAGCCCAAATAATACTTCCTACTACATTTGCAGCCTCAACACCTGCAAACAGAGGAATTAGTGATGCTAGTGAAAGCATAAAATAAGATGCAGCCCAAAACAAACATAAAACCCATGCTCAAATCCACTCCTTGCTGGACACAATGCACGGCTACATCTCACCCAATCACAGAAGCAGGAAAAGTGAAACAAACAGATTAAAGGCCCATCGAGCCTCTTCTGTGCCCACCATGTTAAAGACATGGACACAAGTCCAGATTGAAGATTCAGCTTAACTCTTTTCTATCCCCAATCAAGGCCTTCTCACAGCCATCTGCACCTGAATTCACATATTACAGGCCTCTCAAAGGCCATCTGTTAACAAGAGGGATCTAAGCTGACAACAACAGCTTTGAAAGCCCAAGCAATACCAACAAAGGTAATATTTTAGAACATAAGGACCATATGCTGGCTGCAGGATATGAGAAGTTAAGTGTCCTGAAAAGCAACAGAAGAAGCTCGTAACCTTCGGAGGTTATCCACAACAAACTACTAGCCTGACTCTGAGGCAAGGTAGGTTCAGGAGTGGCTTGTTGACACAATATAAGAAGCTGAAAAAGATCAGAATGGACAAAGGAAGAATGCAGTGTATTGGCTGTGGAACCCAGCCGAGGCCCATGCAGGTAAGAGCGGAGGGGTGGTGGGGCCGGGTAAGAGGGGTTTTCAATGGAGAATGACGAGGGAAAATGAATTATTTGGTTTTCTCTCGTCATCGTCCCTCGTAATCCCCACTCACCCAGACCCACCTTCCCACCACTCTTATCCGGCACGGGCTGCAGCTGGTGGAACCCTTTACCAGAATATAGAACTGGGGATAAAGAGCTCTACCCTTCAAGCTGGTCGTCAATGTCTTCCCATGATTCCCATTCTAGACTTGATTAGAACATTGGAATGTTCAGCAGTCCACTGAAGTCAATTGAGTGGCTGAAGGCCAATAATGACTGAATAGTCCTTCTCTTGCAACATTCAAATTATTTTGTGTTTCTTTCTTTTTAATGAAGAAAATTCCACTCCTACTTGACGCGTTCTCCTGTACCGTGATCTACAAGGCACTTGTTCACTATAGTCTGGATCCAAGCCGGCTCTCTTTACATGGAAACCATAACTTTGTGCTGGATCACTGAAACAATATCGATGTCAAAAATATGGAATTACAAGAATATTGAGGTAAAAATATAGAATACAAAAATATCGACCTCCTATCTCCGAACAGGTAAGTACAAAAATATTGAATCAAAAATATCAATGTAAAAAATATAGTTAGTCAAAATATCGAATCTTTTTAAATGCTTTAAATTAATTAAAAATGAATGAAATAATAAATATAATTAACTTAAACATACTTAAAATACTTAAATAACCTTAAAATTAATAAATAATTAATGTAAGTTAAAAAAACATACAAAGTGATTTGTTAATACATATATATATATATAAACGTAATATTAATAAATAATTTACAATATTTTTACCGTAGGATAGCGGAAAGGGTAAAATTTACTATTACCACTCCAGTGAGTGCAACAGTAGGGAAAGCGTTGGATAGCGTAGGAGTAAACATTACTATTCCAACTCCAGAGAGTGCAACAGTAGGGAAAGTGTTGGATAGCGGAAGGATAAAAATTACTATTCCCACTCCAGAAAGTGCAACCGTAGGGAAAGCGTTGGATAGCGTAGGGGTAAAAATTACTATTCCCACTCCAGAGAGTGCAACAGTAAGGAAAGCGTTGGATAGCGTAGGGGTAAATATTACTATTCCCACTCCAGACAGTGCAACAGTAGGGAAAGCGTTGGATAGCGGGAGGGTAAAAATTACTATTCCCACTCCAGAGAGTGCAACAGTAGGGAAAACATTGGATAGCGGGAGGGTAAAAATTACTATTCCCACTCCAGAGATAATAATAATAATAATAATATCCACATTTGTAAAGCGCACAATCACCCGTTAGGGTCTCTAGGCGCTGGGGGCTGTCGGGAAGATTAAGCAAGCTATTGCCCAGAGTCACATGGTGCTGGGCTAACCTGCCGCCGGAGCCGGGGATCGAACCGTGATCCCCAGATTCCAGCGTCAGTCACCCTGGCCGCGGCGCCACACCTCTCCCACTGAGTGCAACAGTAGGGAAAGCGTTGGATAGCGTAGGGGTAAAAATTACTATTCCCACTCCAGAGAGTGCAACAGTAGGGAAAGTGTTGGATAGCGTAGGGGTAAAAATTACTATTCCCACTCCAGAGAGTGCAACAGTAGGGAAAGCGTTGGATAGCGTAGGGGTAAAAATTACTATTCCCACTCCAGAGAGTGCAACAGTAGGGACATCGTTGGATAGCGTAGGGGTAAAAAATACTATTCCCACGCCAGAGAGTGCAACAGTAGGGAAAGTGTTGGATAGCGTAGGGGTAAAAATTACTATTCCCACTGAAGAGAGTGCAACAGTAGGGAAAGCATTGGATAGCGTAGGGGTAAAAATTACTATTCCTACTCCAGTGAGTGCAACAGTAGGGAAAGTAAAGATTTAATATATTAATACAAATTTATTACATTTCAATACCAAGAAAATATTAATTACAATAAATTACTAATTTAATATGATATAATAATTAATCAATTACAAATACAAATTAATATTAATAAATAAAATTAATTATCTATTAATACAATACAATTAATTATTACATAAAAAATAAATACCAATTAATAAATAAAAATGATTTACTTAATAACAATTAAATTACTTCCCCCCATTCCCCTATAAACCCACAACCCACTACAGAAAATAAATTAATAAAATTAACTTAATTATCAAATAATCAATTAATATAAATAAATTACCAATTAAAAAATGAATAATTAATCATTAATTAACAATTCAAAGTGAATACCAATAAATAAATTAACATATTAATTAATTACAATTAACTTACTTCCCACCCTACTCCCCTATAAACCCACAACCCACTACAAAAAAGAAATTAATTAAATTAACATAACTATCAATTAATAAACATTAATTACCAGTTTAAAACGAATAAATTACCAATTGAAAAATAATTAACAATTAATTCAAAATAAATACCAATTAAAAAATTAACATACTTAATTAATTACAATTAAATTACTTCCCACCCTATTCCCCTATAAACCCACAACCCGCTACGGAAAATAAATTAATACAATAAACCTAATTATCAATTAATTAATTAATAAAAATACATTACCAATTAAATATTAATTACCAATTAAAATTAATTAATTACCAATTAAAAATTAATTAACAATTAATTCAAAATAAATACCAATAAATAAACTAACATTTTTAATTAATTACAATTAAATTACTTCCCACCCTATTCCCCTATAAACCCACAACCCGCTACAGAATTAGATTACGCAAAAATTAAATAACATAAAAAAAACTTTTAAAAATTTGATATTATTAAAAATTCGATATATTTAAATACCTATATTATATATTTCGACTTTCTGTATTTTAAAAATCGATATTACTTACTTCGATATTTTGAGTTTATATATTTTAAAAATTGATATTACTTACTTCGATATTATGACTTTCTATATTTTAAAATTCGATATTACTTACCTTCAATTCGATATTTTTAACCACTATATTCTGCCCATTCGATATTATGTCCATTCTATGGGGTCCATTAGAAGTCCGTCCGCCATTCCGGTGGAAACGGGACCGTCCGCCACGTGTGCGGCAGTCCCGCAATAGCAATTATGATGCACCCTCCACAGTGGCGGGCGCATCCAGCATTTTTAACATTGTGGCGGGTGGTGCTACCAGCACTGCCCGCTGCAATGCTCAAAATGCACGTTGTACATTTCAATGCACAACATGACAGGCACCGCGCGGTGCCTGTCATGTTGTACATAGAAATACTGGCGGGTACAATAGGTACCCACCATGTGCACCCCCCACCCCCCCTTCACCCTGGGGGGCCCCCAAAGCAAAGACCGTATGCCTTTCCGTGGCATATCCCGAAGCCCATCCTAATATGTCTGATAGGCACCGCCACCATATTAGAAAAGCGGCGGACGGTCTTTCCGCCGCGGTCCCGTCCGCCATTGTAATATGGCGGGGGTAAATTGCTGGCAGACAGTGACAGATGGCGGACGGATCGCCACCGCCTGCATGGCGGTGGCGATCCGTCCGCCATCCTAAACGGCCCCATAATTTTTAACTCAATATTATGTCCATTCTATATTTTTCCTTCGATATTATGTCTGTTCACCCTTTGTGCCCCCTCTTCACAACATTATTTTCATTGCTACAATTAATCATGCTAGCATTCTACTCATTTCACAATAATTATTTCATCTTGATATATTTGTCTTAAACCCTTACGATGTTGAACGGGGCCCTGTACACTTAACGCTTTAACTGTCCTAAAACAACCCTTTGCTGATTATGTGAATCTTATTCCCACATACCATCTGTTTGGTTTTAAGCCTTTCCACTTTCACTTTTCCTCAGGGTTGTGATAATTTGTATGCCATGAATTTTATTTATATGCAGGAAAGGCTCGTGTAGGCAAAGGTGTTTAATAAATCAGAAACCTGAAAGGCTCACTGAGCAGGACACCACATTGGGCCCTTCACGTATTTTCAACAGATGCTTAAACCACTGAATTAATAACAGAATTGCTATTACAAGCTCTAAAACTGTACATGTATCCTCATTAGGATGTCTGCCTACCTCGAGTGCTGCTCCCCATAAACCATACATGTTTATTTCAGGCTTGTAAGTTTGGTCTAGCAGCAAATCTACAAAAAACAGAACAAAACATAACTTATTAAAAACAAACCTTAATAAATAGGGGGCATATTAGCAAGAACATCGTTAAAATTATCGCCGTTTTAGCGGCAGGAAACTGCCGCTAAAACGGCGATAATGGGCTTGCTAATATGCATTATAGAATTCCAATAGAAGCCCAGGTTAGATGTGCAGGACATCTAAACTGGGCTTCTATGGAATTCTATAACGCATATTAGCAAACCCATTATAGCCGTTTTAGCGGTAGTTTCCTGCCGCTAAAACGGCAATAATTTTAACAAGGTTCTTGCTAATATGCCCCTTAGTCTTTTAATGTACATATATGGTGGTGAGATGCACACCTTTGTAGTTTTCTTTTATCAGTCTTTTTTAACTCTGTTTATCTGCTTCAGACCTATTGTGGCGTGCAATGCGAGGTACGCACTTCGTCCAATTGCGCTTGCAAATTAGAAACTGTTGGGACGGGAAGTCTCCTGCATGTCTCTGGAGAGAGTGCTTCCCCTGCCTTATGCTAATCTCCAGGCAAGTCGCTCCAAAGCTACTGTATATTTTCTAGATCCCTACCTCGGTGAGCATGACAATCATACATGTCCACTGAGGGTCTCCCTGTTTACATGGATTGAGACCCTAGAGCTAAGCTCTGAGGTCGAGGGGGCATGCCTAGTGCACCCCTATTTTTCAGAGAGTGGCTACTGCCCTCTCTATTAAGGTTGTGGTAGACTGACAGTGGTGGCAGCAATAAATCTATAGTCAGGAGGGGTGAGTCCCTAGGCACCCTCCTGACCAAGTCTGTGCAGTTTGCCATGCCTGTGGGCCTATTGTCTTTGTCTGACTGATGTGTGTTTGAGAGCCCGTGGGTGTACAGGGGAAGAATGGGGATTTGAGCCAGTGTGAGGAATGCGAGCTGTCCTGCTGGACATTAAGCATGGGCGTAAAATCCGCTCCGCTCGCGGATTTTTCGGATTTTTGGCAAATTCGCAATCCGCGAACTCTCGCGAATTTGTCGAAAATCCGTGAATCCGCTCGCGGCGGATTTTTTGCTTGGTTGCGGCGCGCGGCGTGGTGCACGGCGTTCACTTTCCGTCATTTAGCGTTTGCCGAGTTGTTTTTCTTTGCGAGTGACGCGCCATTTTAGATCTTGCTGCGTGTTCCCGCGGGAGTTTAGCGCCCGCGAATACGTACTCGCGGCTTGCCACCTTGCACAGCACACCTCGCGAGAGTTCGCAATTGCGAACACTTAGTTGCGGCGGAAAGGAACAATCTCGCACTTGCGAAATAGAGATTTTGCAATTTCGCACAAGAAAATCACCAGCAAACAGGATAAACCTTCAGAAAATTATGATTTTTATCAGAATCACTCCTCAGGTTGACATTTGCATGGCCTTTTTTTTGCAAGGAGTCCATTTTGGGGGGGGGAGGAAGGAAGTGCCCCACAGTCTCCAACTTCCTGTTCCTGTCCAGCAGGCTCCTCCCAGTGCTTTGTCCATCTCCTGGTCACTTTCATTTGGATCTGGAGCTGGAAGGATTACTTTTTGTGGGTGCTGCTGGATATTTGGATTTGAGGCCTTTTTGACTGTCTTTGGATCACTTTTGGATTAGAAATCAACTTTCACAAGTAATTTTGTTTGGGGCATTACAGTTGCTGCAAGTAAAATTTTGGAACTTTTTCAGAACATTAAATAAATTATATTGTGGGTAGCCACAGTATCCAGTAGGACCAGGGTTGGTTAGGGGTGCATGATACAAATGTTTTGTTGAATTTAAACACCATTGAGGCCATGGATGGGCTGGGATTGTGCTGATTTTTGTCGTTTTTTTGGGCCTGCTGGTGGGGCCCTTTGCCCAGGGGTGGTGAGTGTTGCATGGGCCTAGTCTTTCTGTGGGGTGTCTTCTTGAATTTAAACATAATTGAGGCCATGGATGGGCTGGGATTGTGCTGATTTTATTGTTTTTTGTCGTTTTTGGGGGGGTGCTGGTGTGGCCTTTTGCCCAGGGGTGGTGGTGCATGGACTGAGTGTGCCTGTGGTGTGGTCTCACTCTCTTTAATGTAAACATCATGGATGGCATTGGAGTGTGGTGATTTCTGGCTGTTTTTCTGTTTTTTGGGGGTGTACTGTTGATGTGGACTGGCCATGTGGGTGGTGGTGGTGGCCATCTTGAGTGCTGGCTGGTACAGGCAACATGTGCTTGGGGTGTAAGGGAGGGGCCATTTTGAGGAGAGGCAGTGTCTGAGGCCTGCACTTATTTTGCCTACTTTTCATCCATTATGCCCAGGGGTAGTGAGTGTGCATGGGCCTAGTGTTTCTGAGGGGTGTCTTCTTGAATTTAAACACCATTGAGGCCATGGATGGGCTGGGATTGTGCTGATTTTATTGTTTTTTGTCGTTTTTGGGGGGGTGCTGGTGTGGCCTTTTGCCCGGGGGTGGTGGTGCATGGACTGAGTGTGCCTGTGGTGTGGTCTCACTCTCTTTAATGTAAACATCATGGATGGCATTGGATTGTGGTGATTTCTGGCGGTTTTCTGTTTTTTGGGGGTGTACTGTTGATGTGGACTGGCCATGTGGGTGGTGGTGGTGGCCATCTTGAGTGCTGGCTGGTACAGGCAACATGTGCTTGGGGTGTAAGGGAGGGGCCATTTTGAGGAGAGGCAGTGTCTGAGGCCTGCACTTATTTTGCCTACTTTTCATCCATTATGCCCAGGGGTGGTGAGTGTTGCATGGGCCTAGTCTTTCTGTGGGGTGTCTTCTTGAATTTAAACATAATTGAGGCCATGGATGGGCTGGGATTGTGCTGATTTTATTGTTTTTTGTCGTTTTTGGGGGGGGTGCTGGTGTGGCCTTTTGCCCAGGGGTGGTGGTGCATGGACTGAGTGTGCCTGTGGTGTGGTCTCACTCTCTTTAATGTAAACATCATGGATGGCATTGGATTGTGGTGATTTCTGGCTGTTTTTCTGTTTTTTGGGGGTGTACTGTTGATGTGGACTGGCCATGTGGGTGGTGGTGGTGGCCATCTTGAGTGCTGGCTGGTACAGGCAACATGTGCTTGGGGTGTAAGGGAGGGGCCATTTTGAGGAGAGGCAGTGTCTGAGGCCTGCACTTATTTTGCCTACTTTTCATCCATTATGCCCAGGGGTAGTGAGTGTGCATGGGCCTAGTGTTTCTGAGGGGTGTCTTCTTGAATTTAAACACCATTGAGGCCATGGATGGGCTGGGATTGTGCTGATTTTATTGTTTTTTGTCGTTTTTGGGGGGGTGCTGGTGTGGCCTTTTGCCCAGGGGTGGTGGTGCATGGACTGAGTGTGCCTGTGGTGTGGTCTCACTCTCTTTAATGTAAACATCATGGATGGCATTGGATTGTGGTGATTTCTGGCTGTTTTTCTGTTTTTTGGGGGTGTACTGTTGATGTGGACTGGCCATGTGGGTGGTGGTGGTGGCCATCTTGAGTGCTGGCTGGTACAGGCAACATGTGCTTGGGGTGTAAGGGAGGGGCCATTTTGAGGAGAGGCAGTGTCTGAGGCCTGCACTTATTTTGCCTACTTTTCATCCATTATGCCCAGGGGTAGTGAGTGTGCATGGGCCTAGTGTTTCTGAGGGGTGTCTTCTTGAATTGAAACACCATTGAGGCCATGGATGGGCTGGGATTGTGCTGATTTTATTGTTTTTTGTCGTTTTTTTGGGCCTGCTGGTGGGGCCCTTTGGCCAGGGGTGGTGAGTGTTGCATGGGCCTAGTCTTTCTGTGGGGTGTCTTCTTGAATTTAAACATAATTGAGGCCATGGATGGGCTGGGATTGTGCTGATTTTATTGTTTTTTGTCGTTTTTGGGGGGGTGCTGGTGTGGCCTTTTGCCCAGGGGTGGTGGTGCATGGACTGAGTGTGCCTGTGGTGTGGTCTCACTCTCTTTAATGTAAACATCATGGATGGCATTGGATTGTGGTGATTTCTGGCTGTTTTTCTGTTTTTTGGGGGTGTACTGTTGATGTGGACTGGCCATGTGGGTGGTGGTGGTGGCCATCTTGAGTGCTGGCTGGTACAGGCAACATGTGCTTGGGGTGTAAGGGGCCATTTTGAGGAGAGGCAGTGTCTGAGGCCTGCACTTATTTTGCCTACTTTTCATCCATTATGCCCAGGGGTAGTGACTGAGTGTTGCATACTTGCATGTCCCACTCCCTAGTCTTTCTGTGGGGTGTCTTCAATGTAAACATCATGGATGGCATGGGATTGTGCTAATTTTTCTGTGCTTTGTCGATTTTTTGGGGTGTATAACTGAACTGATGTTCCTCTGTCTTCCATTGCTTTTAGGTGCACAAAAAGACTCAAGAGAACCACCAGTGCCAGGAAGAAGTCCTGCAGCGGTGTGTGTGTGCAGCATAACGTCACGCGACGTCACGTCTGGACACAGAACCCTCTGCAACTCGTGCAACTGCTGCCGTGCTGACCTGCTCTGAAGAAGATGGCCCCCAAAAAAGTAACCCGTAGCTCCTCTAGCAAGAAAGGTGCCAGTAAGGAGCAGAAGAAGCAAGTTACCAAGGACACTGGTGTGCTGCCCGCCCCTTTTTTTGGGAGTAAAAAAAAAAGTATGCCTGCAGCAGCAGCAGCGGGATCTGCTGGGGACCAAGCTGGCAGCAGCAGCCCCGCTCCATTGGGCTCAGTGCCACCACCACCACCACGCCAACTTAAGTCCAAGCCCTTGAGTGCTGCAGAGGCAGCCAGTATAGTTGTTCAATCACCATCGACCAGTGATGTTGGCTCATCGCAAGAAAGCAGCAGCAATGTCCCTCAATCAACACAGGTTGTTGTAGCTCATCTGACGAGTGTTGAACAACCACAGCCGCAACAACAATCACATGTGCAAGTACAAGCCCAAGTACATGTGGAAGGAGAGGCAGCGCAAGGAGATGCGCAAGCAGAGGTGCATGGAGGGTCACAACAAGTGCCCACAATAGTTGTTTCTCCCGAAGTAGGGGCACATCAGGAAATCGACAATCAAGGCGAGGTATCATTTGAGGAAGCCACTCCTCCTGATGATCCTTCATTGTCTTCCACACCCCTAGCAAGGAAGAGATCAAGGGTGGTGTCTACATCTTCTTCAAGCACACCTCCTTCTGATGATACGGATCAAACTTGGGAACCAGCACCACAGCCGTCTGAGAGTGAGGCACACCATGATCCGACAAAGGTAGTTAAGCGTAAAAGGAAGCTCGTCCAAAGTCTCAGAGTTATGGAGTGTGATGAGTCTCAACAAGAAGTGGCGGATACTGCTGCTGATGAAGACTCTGCCAACGACGACCCAGTCATCATAAAGGTCACTGCAGCCCCAGCGGGCATGCAGCAAACAGACATTTTGACCCTAGCCCGAAGAGCTGCTGAGTGTGATGATGATGATAATGTTGTCGATGAGGAGGCAGTGGAAACACCACAATCATTGGAGTTAAGTAGTACACCAACTCGTCCCGCTTCCATATTTCTTTCTGGCAAGAAGAGACCTCCGTCAACCTCGACCTTAATTAGTGGTGGTGAAAGTGCAAAACGTACAAAAGTTGGGCAATCCAGATCCTCCACTTCATCTGGCATTAGCTTCATGACCACCACCACCAGTATCGCCGCATCCTCCATGTCCCACAGACACTTCAAGTCCCCAGTTTGGGACTTCTTTACTGTTTGTCCAAAAAATCCAAAGTTTGCCATTTGTACCATTTGTAAGCAAGCAGTTAGTCGTGGTAAGCCAGGTACCAACTATGGTACCGGAGGCCAGAGAGGTCATCTTAGGAGACAGCACACTGTCAAATGGTTTGCGCACCTAGATGCGATCAAGAAAGGCCAAATTCAAGGAAACGTTGATGTTTCATCTGATGATGACGAGCAGGAAGAAGACGTGTCAAACACTTCCCTTACACCCAGTACCCCTGTCAGCAGCACACCCAATGTGAGGCACACTAAGAGTGTTGGAGCGAGTGAGACACCAACGCACAAAAGTTCACCAGCGAGCAAAATTGGGTCAACGAAGTCATTATCAGCCCGTAAATGCTTGGTCCAGGGCAACATTAGAACAATGCTTACTTCAGACGTGCCATATGAACGCAACCACCCACTGACGCGTCTGTATAACACTAAGCTGGCTAAAATGCTAGCTGTGGACCTTTTACCTTTTTCTTTTGTAGAAGCGGTAGGTTTTCTTGAATTAGTGGCAACGCTCTGCCCTAAATGGAAGGTTCCGAGCCGGTTCTATTTTGCCAGAGTTGCGGTTCCAGCACTACATGAAGATGTGCTGGAGGCGATTGGGGCAGCTTTGCAGAAGAGTGCTGTTCACACAATACATCTGACAACAGACATGTGGACCAGTGGCGCAGGCGCTGATTACATGTGCATCACTGCACACTGGGTCTCTTTTTCAGGTGTTAAAGCAAAGCTAAACGCAGGTGTTGACCCGGACAAAGTTTTCAAAGCTGCTCGGAAACATGCAACACTAGCCATGTTTGGCTTGGAGAAAAGTCACACAGCAGAAAACCTTTTGGAAGAGTTTGACAAAAAGGTCTTGAACATGCTATCCCCCCTAAAACGCAAGATTGGTTATGTTTCCACGGATAATGGCGCCAATGTAGTTAAGGCCATGTTGCAGGGTCACTATTTTAGAGTGCCGTGTTTGGCGCACTGTATCAACCTGGTAGTTCAAAAATTCTTGAGTGATAAAGGCAGTACAGCGTTCGAGGTAATGGCCACCTGCCGCAAAATGTGCAACCATTTCAGCCATTCTTTTAAGGCCCGGAAGCATCTGAGGAGACTGCTACTTCAACGTGGAATGCCAGTGAAAGCACTCATCCAGGAGGTGGCAACACGTTGGAACTCAACCTTCTACATGCTTGAGCGTCTGTATGAGCAGTATACGGTACTCGATCACTATTTCTTCACAGAGGGTACATCTCAGAAGGAGGACCTGCGGATGAGTGCGGCGCAATGGGACATAGTTAAAAGCCTGACAGACATGCTTCGTCCTTTTGAGTTCTTCACACGTGCAGTCAGCCAGGAGGACTGTAATTTGGGAAAAGCTATCCCATTGTTGTGCATGCTGGAGCACCAACTGATGGCGGTGTCTTCTGAGTTTGAAAAAGATGAAAAAAAAAAGACCATTTTATTTTGTCTCAGAAATTATTAGAGCGCCTACGTGGTGATGAACGTCTTAAAATGATCAACTCAGAACAGCATTACATTTGTGCTACTATTCTGGATCCACGCTACAAAAAGGCGCTGGAAGACGAAGCATTCTTTCCTTTTGCTGATGCAGATGTTCAAAAGTACAAACATTGGTTAGCCTGGTCAGCCAAGAGGTTTGAAAAAGAACGGCAGGTTATTGAAGGAGAAGCCAGTACATCAGCATCAGCATCAGCAGGCCATCCCCAGTCACAAGAATCCACTTCTGCACCTGTGGTTGAAGTGACCTCTCAGCCGTTAAAGACACCGGCAACTGGATCATCTGCACCACACACAACAAAAACAGTGGCTGCTGTAGAGGATTGGCTAAGTTTGCTTGGGTATGGTTCTCGAAAAAAAGTCACAGGCACAGCAAAAAGTAAGCAGCTAAGTGGAGGAACCGCTGATGACCTTGAGTCGATGGTGCAGGACTATCTGAATGACTCAACAGAGGTCTTTCTTAATGAGGAGCCATTGCAGTATTGGCATGGCAAAAAACAATTGTGGCCACAGCTCTCCAACCTGGCTATAAACTATTTGTCTTGCCCACTCGCAAGTGTGTCTTCTGAACGTGTTTTCAGTGCTGCTGGTGGCATTGTAACTCCCAAACGGAGCCGCCTCTCGCCCAAAAATGTGGAGCGGCTGACAATGATCAAGATGAATCAGCACCTCATACCACCAGATTACAAAGTACGAGAAAGCACGCCGCATGAAGACGAGGAGGACGGCAACGTAGATGAGGGGATTTTTTCTCTGTTCGGTGGCACTGACCTCATCCAGCCTGAATTCGCAGAGTATGATGACGAAATCTTGTTCTTATTCCCTGACACCGAGCCCTGAAAATGAGACAATCAATCAAGAACTTTCTTTTTCGTCCTTATTCACTTTTATTCCTGTGTGCTTTGTGTCTCTCTTTCTTTGTTATGCACAGTTAATTTAATTCAAACTTTAATCACCTAATCCCAAAAACAAGACCATCATCAGAACTGTCTTCACTTGTTTGCTTATTGATTTGAAGGTGCCGCAGTCTACATTCCTCAGGTTCACAAGTTCTGAAGAACATGCTCCTCTATCCTCCTCCTCCAGACTGCGATTTCCCTCCAAGCAGAGTGCTGGATTACGCCCAATGAAGAAAGACTCAGCACTTGTGGGGGTGTTGTACTTCTTTGCGGGTGAGTTGACGGATTTGGGCCCATTGCTGTGAAGCTCTAATAATGGACAAAAGTGTTTTGGACCAAATATGAGGTGGAAATTTCTTGCCGTTTTTGCTGACTTGCTTGACTTTGAGGTGCTCTTTGGCGGGGTTCCGGGTGTTTGTGGGTAATTTTTGTTGTCTGTCGAAGCACTGCTGCGAGCCTGCGACAGTCTAATCTTGATTGCATTTGCTTTTCAGGAAATCCGTGGTGGAAAACAGGAGTTATGATGATTGATGATGATGATGATGACCTAGCTGCACAGCGCCGCGTTTGGACCGAAGGCCGAGAGACATTGTAAGTATGAGATTTCGCTTTTTCGCTGTTTGGGGGTGTTGTCGGGTGTTTTTTTGCGGGTGGGTTGGCGGGTCTTGCCTGGGGCATTCCTGGGAAGGTCTAATACCGGATAGAAGTGTTTTGGACAAAATCCATAAGGAACAGCCTTTTTTTTGCTATTTCTTCTGACATCTTGCTCAATGTAGCGTTTTGGGGGGCTTCCTGCTGTTCGTGGGTGGGTTGCGGCCGGGGTCTCTGTCGAAGCACTGCTGCGACAGTCTAATCTTGATTGCATTTGCTTTTCAGGAAATCCGTGGTGGAAAACAGGAGTTATGATGATTGATGATGATGATGATGACCTAGCTGCACAGCGCCGCGTTTGGACCGAAGGCCGAGAGACATTGTAAGTATGAGATTTAGCTTTTTCGCTGTTTGGGGGTGTTGTCGGGTGTTTTTTTGCGGGTGGGTTGGCGGGTCTTGCCTGGGGCATTCCTGGGAAGGTCTAATACCGGATAGAAGTTTGTTGGACAAAATCCATAAGGAAACACCAGTTTTGGCACTTTTTGTAAGTTAGGGTTCGTTAGGGTTAGCCCTAGCAGCAGGATTGCATGTGTTTCGGGGGGTTCTATTGCAACGCAGTTCTGTTGTTGTAGAGCACTGTTGGAGCGATGCTGGCTATGGATACTTTTGCTTGCTTGCAAGTGGTTTGAATACAGTCTGTATTTGGGCCTACTGTTACTTTCAAATTACGTTTTGTAACCATTTTTCTGCTAGGCATCGTTTTTGGAGATCTGATTGGGGTTCTTCTACATTTTTGCGACTGGCTTTAGTAAGGGTCTTGGTGGGAGCATTGCTGGGAAGGTCAAATTTTGTTCTAAAACACAGTAGTACACCTACCTTGAGGGGAAAGATCCGCTATAATATTTTGGCCATACTTATTGATCCTTAAAAAGGTGACTCAGACAGAGCACGCAATTTCAAAAATATTGTACTGTCTATTAGGGAAATCAAAGTGTCACTTTTTGAACCACACAGCGTACATACCTTTTATTTATTTATCAGTGGTATTGTAATAGCACTTCCTGTTTTCCGTTCAATAATTACAGGCCGGGTTTCAGTCAACATCCGCCAGGCAGGCAGTGGACAGGGTGTCTTCTGTCAGTGGTCACCACATTGATGGACGAAGCGTCAGCTGGAATGGAGGAGTGCCGCCAATAAGAGGAATTGTTTGCTGCATGCAACTTACTTACCAAATTCAACAGGACAACTCCAACAACATACGCAATACAGATACAGTATCCATTGTTGTCTTTTATTCTATGAGTGTGACTGCATGTGCTTACCTTTAGTTTGTAACCAAAGATTGTCTGTATCTTCAATTATTGTTTGTCCATGCTCTGCTTTTTTTTTCTTCTCTCAACAAAACCTACCCAAAAAGAAACCCCCATTCCCATCCATTTTACAAACCCTAACCCTCTTCCCCCGGGCTGTGTTGTTTTGCTTGATGTCTGACTAAAATGACATCAATAATTCCACACACTTGCTGGGGAGGATAAGGTCATAGCAACAGGCTGGTGAAGGAATACGAGGATATCTTCTAGACTTACTCAGCTTCAGTACTATATCTTCTAGTAGTAGTAGCCAATGTCAAATAAATTCAACGCAAGTACTAGTTATACTTGCAAGCAAATACTTTACCATTTGTTAGGCTACATTATGGCACTGTTCTAGTGTACTGTCACCTGCTATTTTCTCGATCGTACCGTAACCGTTGTAATGCTACAGTAAGGAGGACAAACAAGGTTTCGTTTTCTTTTTTTCCATAGGCATGCAACTGCCACTGTGTCACACCACTAGTACCACCGCAATGAGAAAATGTCACCCGCCCAGGATTGACAACGTTAATCCCCATTTCACCTGGAGCCAGCCCTGGGCCTAGCCCTAATTTCTAACACAAATTACAGGTAAGATAAGCGTTTGGTGGGAGGTAGTATAATGGAGTATTATTTCGGAGTAGACAAGAGATTGACGGTTGTACTACTAAAGTCCTACGACTGTTCAGGAAAACAAAGTTACTGTTACACCCCCGCCCCCCACCCACCAGACTGAAAAGCAGTAAAAAACAGGTATGGTCAGATAAAGTTTAAAAATATATTTATTTAGCCCTAACAAAATAATCTCCCTCACCCACCCTAACCCCAACGATTGTCTCTGAAACGTCCCAAAACGATCCCAACTCCCAAATCCCACCCCCCAAAAGTCTATAAAAAAAGGGCAAGGGACACTCCACTACTGGAGGGTGCTGGTGCTGGTGCATGATGCGGCATGGGCATCATACTCCTTGCGGAGGGTGGCAAGCTCGGAGCGGAGGCCCTTAACCAAGTTCTTATACTTCAGGACCTCCTGCTCCAGGTTGGACATGCAGACTCGTAGGCGGCGTTGGCGGTCCTTGCAGCTCCTGTGGGGGGCAGCTGGTATTTCGGTTGCTTGGCGGTGGCGGTCATCTTTCTTAGCCCGGCTCGGTCCTGCTGGCTTAGTCACGGAGGAGGATGCAGTGGTCACAGTCGAGGATGTCGTTGTTGCCCCGCTCGACTGCATGTCCTCCTCCTCCTCCAGGGCCACCAGCCGCCGATATTCGGCGACAGTGGCCTCCAGCCTCCGTTGCCGGGCCAATCTAGCCTGCTCCCTCCTTGTTGTTGATTTGGAAGGAGCAACTATATGAAGAAAGAAAGACATAGTCTGTAACCAATGCTCCTTATTAATAACACAAAGTGATTGAGCCGAAAGTTGGGTCACAGAGTACAAGTAGCAAATTGAAAGCACAGTACATAACTATTGAGGACAGTATCTATGTAACCTCCCACTTCTGCATCCTTGCTCTAACATTAGTGGTAGTTTAATGAACAAATTCTACGACCACTATGGACTTCCATTACAGTCGACTATGACAGTACACCAGTCTTCTTCTTCTTCTTCTCTCTTGTTTAGGGAAATTGTTACGTTATCTTATGCAAGCCGGCAGAATGACATGGACAGCACAGTGAACTTGCACCCGAGAAAAAAAGTTGCACACCATGATGAGTGAGACAGACTTGCGTTACTGTACCGGTCCAGTACATGCAGGTGGTGAAGCTATTACTTTTCTATTACGGGTGGCACTGAGAATACTCTGTTACAAGGGCTACTGCTTAATTAATTTACCTTTCACCCTACAGTGCAAATGAGTACTAGAAAAGGAAAATGAAGAAGCTAACTAATTTGATTATCTATCACTTCACATGGGACGTATTTGATGACATATGAGATGACTTTAGGTGCTTTGCTTAATATTGAGTGAACAGTGATACACCCACACATGAATGACGTACTACAAGTAAACTAAAGTTATTAAGAGAGGTACGGAGTGTCCACCGTAATAACCAGATATATGCTGTGATTGCAAACGCAATACAAAGTACTGCTACTATTCATGGTAGTATTGGACACATTTACAATTTCTTTTCCTTGCCTTCCCTGCACTGGAACGGACGTGCGGGTGCGGTGGTACATGCTCTTCAAGGTAACACTTACTTCACCTGGCGACCATCTACTCTCTCTAGATACACATGTGCTATCTAAGACTCAGAGAATACCATGCTCCGGGCATCCATTCAGTCAAAGTATACGCACACATACAGTTTCTGTTTCACCCACCCAGGCTGCTGTCCTTCCACCCATCCTTGCTTCATCATTGACCCAGCCATGCACCATACCATATTCTTTCCTTCCCAGCCACCTCGGGGGCCAAGCAAACACATATCGTTCTTCTTTGCCAGCCATCATACAAGTTCGCGTCCCACTTACTTACACCCTTCTTTCGCTTTTCGTTCATCCCATCCATCACGTTCGTCTAAGAACTTATTGGGATTCTTCTCACCAAAAACTTCACAGCTAAGTCGAAGTACATTTCGAGGAGGCTACTACCTGGTTGATTTGTAATTGTAATACACCCGTGCAGAAAGCACACTATGCAGTCTTCAATCTCAATAAGTAAGGAATATATAGCTTACCTGTTTCCGCCACCACCGTTTGAACCCCCACAGGACCGTCCGCCGGCTCTTGCACCGCCTCCTCCCCAGAGTCCTCCGAGTCCTCGCCCAACACAGCCACCTCCGCGCTGGCCCCGTCACCAGATGTTACACCTACGAAGTACATTTAAGAATGTTAGAATACACCACTCACTACTATATAATATTTGGTCTAGGAGAAATGTTAAAAAAACAGAATACAATGTAATAATTTGTGACTGTCTACTCCATAGTAAAAATGTCCCATTTTCCAGGGAAGGCTGTTGTCTTGCTGCACTTTTATGCACAACTGATGAATGCTTGCTTTTGATTTTTAACACGCACCACTTTTTCTCCTAACAGACAGAAGCTTGACTCCTAAGAACACGACCAGGATCAAGTTCAAACCAGGTGAGAGCTCGGCTCGACCACAAGAAATGTGTCCAATTTATCGTAAGCACTAACCACTTTTCCATTTTCAGTTAAATAGTTTTATGACAAAGTAGATTTTAATAAATGTGTTTACTTTTAATAAAGCTTTTAAACTTAAATAGACTCTGTGGTTTTTGTTCCTCCAGACTAGAGTGGATGAGCTAAAGGTTTTGGAATTTTTGCAAGCATGAGTGCCTCTGACACTTCTTGACTGTGCTGTGACTCCGTACTACTATCTTGTCCTGCGTACGATAATCTAGAGATCATTGGGGATCTATAATCGGTGACTTCGGGAGCTGAATGACTCTGCCACACTATCTAGTCAGTAAGGAGACAGTGCATAGAGGTATTGCTGAATATAATGGGAGTCCAATGGAATTGCCAAATGTCCAATCTTAGTTAGCTACACAGACAGACTAATAAGAATAGTCTAGTAATACCACAGGGAGTCATATTCGAGGCAGGATAAGAATTTATATCCAGTCTACAAGAAGATCAAAGACGATTTAGAAAAAATCGAATGAGGAACGCTAGGAAAAAATAGGTACTGTTTATTAAAATGTAAACTTACTGGGGCCAGCAAAGGAGCCCTCGCCTGCCCGATCCTGGCCTGCATCTTCAGCACCCTCCTCCTGTGTCCTCTTGCCCTTGGGGGGAGCTGATGTACAACATGAAAGAAAGAAAAACCAGAAAACATGAATGAGATTTTTCAACCAAATCAAACATTTCAAAAGAACAATAACAAAATATTTTGGAAAAATAGCAAATAGATAGACAACTATTCCACGGGATCTATCTCATGTGGTATACTACGTTATTCGTATTGCCTGATTTGCGGAACGTTGACTTAGAAAGTTCCTATGTAACTCAATAAACAGACTACTAAAGAGGTTTGCCTAGGCCTGGCACTGCAGGCAGCAGTGCGCAGCACGCGAAGTGACAGACAAAGTCCATCCTGCTTGCAGATCAGTGAATACTCAAACTATCAATCCACCCGCCACCACCGCCACTATTTCTTCTTATAGCCATGTGTCTAAAGGAAGGACTGGACTTCAGTCTGTTGGGGCTGATTTAGAAGTCCCTTGCGGAAGTTGCGGCTCATTTTCCTCCATTGTTGCGTGCCTTTTGTGACGCAGCGGCAGAACAAAAGACTCGCCATGGTGTTGGTGCGGCGTATATATTAAAAAAAAACACATATGGGCATATGGGCGATGCATCACGTTGTAAAGCCCTGCGCCATCAGGGGGCGTTCCGGCGCAAGGGAGGGCGTACCTGCGCAGGAACGAATCCTAAAAGTGGCTGAGGGAAATCGACAAGATGTCAATCAGTCACTTTTAGGACAATGATGCATGACTCAAACCCTGCGCGCTTGAAGCCGACGTACGGCTTGATGCAGCATTGGGGAGATAGGGTACCCCAGAGCATTGCTGGAGCTGCGCCATCGTTGGCACGCAACTCCAGCAATGCGCTGCCTTTACGGCACAGATGCGTAAGGCTTCTGTGACGTTTTGGGCCAATGGGTGGTGGTGGCATGGCACACAATTACTGCCGCATCCCTGCTACTTTGCAGGGATGCGCCGGTAATTGAAAATATGACCCTTACTGTCTAGCATTACGCAGTTCTTATCTTTACACTACACTCATACATAATTTCTCAGGCCAATGAAATGCTTCTGAACACAACATACAAAACAAAGAAGCATAGTAGCAAGCAAGGCTACTGAGAAGGAGAGCAGTGCACCTGAAATGCATAGAAGATTTTGAAATATAATTTACCTCAATGTAATCGGCAGCATTATTGCTCTTGGTAAAGAACAAAGATTTGCAAATAACAGAGCAGGATAAAACAGAGTAGTAAATGTACTACTACTACTACTCACCAAGCCCGGGGACCTCTACGCCGAGCGCGTCCAGCAAGTCCCGCTCCCGGTCCATGACATCGGTTCCATCGGTGGGTGGCCTGGTTATATGTGCGCCGGACCCCAGAGATCTTGTACATGGCCCGGCACACCTTCTCCCACCGCTTGCGACGCTCCCGGATGCCATACCCAGTCGCGATCTTGCCGCCTCCCAGGATCGTCTTGGGGAGGCGGCGCTGGACGTGGAAGATCAGTGCCGCCACTTCCTCCGCGCTGAAGATCTCCCTCGGGACCACTTGCTCCCCCCTTAAACGCCCGCACGGGAGCCGGGCACGGGGTGCGGGACCCTTCCCCTTCTCAGGGTGCTTCCCGGCTCCCTTTACCATGGTCTGGGCAGAAATAGAGTTAAATGATAAACAAGAAATAGAATAGTGAAGAAGAAAAGAAAAGAGTTTAAAAAAGTAGTTTAAAAGTAACTAAAAGCTGCAGAAAACACAAAAATATAGAGCTAGAAAAATAGAGGGATAGATAATAAGTAAAATTAGATCAAAAAAACTTCAAACAAGCAAAGGATGGCAGAGATTGAGAGAGGATAGAGAAAGCATGCCCAGAACCATAGCAATGAATGAGAAACAAGATGGCCGCACCCGTTCACGACCGCGTGGGTAAGTTCGCGCGAGATTTTCCTTGCGAGTACGCGCGAAATTGTACTAGCGAGCAGCACACTTTGCGAGATTACACATAGCGGCCGGAAACGGAATTACGTCACGCACACAAGATGGCCGCGCCCGTGTACGACCGATAGGGTAACTTGGCAAACGTATAGCTAGAAGCGCCTCGCGAACACGCGCAAGATCACGCGAACATACACGTCGCACAAAAAACAATTTTGTATTCGCACGTATTCGCGGCTTCCGAAATCGATCTCGCACGGATTCGAGCCCCAAAAAACGCGCGAAATTGCAGAAAAAAACGATTTTAGCTAAACTGAAAGCAATGAGCAGGTGCAAAAGTTCAAACTTAACATTAGTAACATTCAAGGTAGTGCTTCCTGAGGGGCCCCTCCAGAGTTTGCAACTATTCTATGACCCTGCTATGACCCAAACAGCAGGCTCATAGATAAGCTACAAGTAGACCATAAAGGTCCTGTGAAAAACAATTTCACTGCTACAAAAAGCAAATTACAGATAAGGAAGGAAGCAGGTGCCAGCCAGACTGGAAGTTTCAAAATTACTGACACATTAATGACCCACAAATTAATTGATGGCAGTTGAAGAAGGGCAGGTGTGCTTGCTTTTTTCAACCACCATAATCTACAGTGATAAATAAACCTAATGGGTGGCAGTGAGGATGTACCAGAGGGTGGCATGGGTGTCCCAGAGGGTGGCAGTGGTGAAACAGAGGGTGCTGTGAACCTGTGATGATAAACCAGACGTAGAAACAACATAGTCGCGGCCGTTGCGAGCCGAAAAGTAAGTTCGCAATTGCGAACTTGTCCCAAAATCGGCGCGAACGCGCGCCAACACAAAAAACGGGAAAATCCGCAAATCCGCTAGAGTTCGCGGATCTTCGCGGATTGCGAATCCGTAAATCCGCAAGTTCGCGTACGCGAGATCCGCTAGATCCGCCCATGCTTACTGGACATCCCAGCTCCCCCGTCCCCCTCCCTATTTCCTTGGAAAGGCCTGGTGGGCTGGGGGAGACATTCAGCTCTTATCTGGGTTTAGCTGCACTAACTGTGTGGAGAGGACCCTCCCCCACTGGCCAGGGCCTCCTGGGCTGGAGTTAATTAAAATTCCTCTCTAGAGGGTTGCACAGCCTGATACCAGAACAGGACCTGCTACATGCTTTACCCATGCATTGAACACGCGGTGAATGGTCTGTGATTGGAGGTGTATTCAGAATGCAGAAAGTAGCAGACCCTCTGATTGGATGAGCCTATCAATCAGAGGTGATAAAAGTCTGGCCTGAGTGGTCAGCTGTTGTTCAAGACTGGTCTATGACTGACGAGTGGCCACACCAGAGCCCTCTGACAGTAACCAGCCGCGACCCCGCGGTGTGAAGACAGGAGATAAGACTGTTCACTGCGGTCTGGAAGGAAGGCAACATTAAGGACCATCTGTTTGTGAGGCTTGGAGGAGCGTTCGCTTTGGACCAAGGAAATTACAGACAGCTGCCCAAGGTGTGGGAAGGAAGCTTGCGGCACATCACCAAAGGTGTGGGAAGGAAGCTTACAGCACACCACAGAGGCTGGTGGAAAGAAGCTTACAGCACATCACAGAGGCTGGTGGAAAGAAGCTTACAGCACATCACAGAGGCTGGTGGAAAGAAGCTTGCAGCACATGACGAGAGCCAGAGAGGAGGATGCTTGATTCTAGACTTTGAAGGTGAGATCAAATCCCCTCTAGGTTCCTCCCTTGCGCTGTGGGAGCCTGTACAAGCAGTAACTGGGAATACAGGCCAGTGAAGCAGGCCCCCACCTTTCTTTTTGTGAACTCTGAGGGTATCAGGGTGAACTGGCACTCTGCCCAGCCACTACTCTCCAACAGCTAGCCAGTGGCTACTGGACTAGTGGGACTCCAGTAAACTGTGCCAAGACATCCGGCACCTTTGATCAGATCCCTGACACCACTAGAGCGGTGTCCTCACTCACAATGGGAGGGCACTTCTGTTGCTTTGGGTGGGGGGTTATGGGGCTGATCACGACCATTTGACTTCACATCATATGCTGAAACTATATCCTTTCAATACAAAGTTTGGTATCAAGGCTCTAGTGAATGAGAACAGCCCTGTGTAACATGATCTGTAATATGCAATGCTTACTGTGTGTTTTCATGTTAACTGTGTTTTTATAGTGCTTGGCGTCTAGGCGCTATAATACTGTTTGGGGTCAGAACTCTGCCCCAGAGGGTTGTAGAGACTTCTGGTTTTCACTGTTTATCCTAGTTTTATGTGTAGAATAATTATCTTATGTGTATTAAAGTACTTTTCTTTTATAAAAAGTAAAGCACTGACTGGACATTGAGTTTATCAGCTGGTGGTACGGTTTACACTGTATTCTGAATGTCTAACCCCACCTCACCTCCTTGAGTAAGCCTTGGACTGCTCTGTCTCGCTACCCTGAGAGAGTCAAGTGCTGGAGAGGAGTACTTGGTTATCCAGTTTTGGGTCCCTTAGTACTGAGGCCCCAGGACATCAGTGAGGGAACACTCCAGTTGATGCGTTTGGAGCGCAGTTACCCCTGAGTGCCCTGGTGCCCAGGAAGCCGGGTCTAACATTGGTGGCAAGCGGTGACGGATCACTAGACTTCAGGCTCAGTGGACACTGAGGCCAGTTGATAATTCCAGCAGATATCCATAAGCTATATGTAAAATGGCAGATAACATTGGAGAGGAATTGGAATTGCAGAACTTGACTGTGGAGCAATTAAAGCAAATGTGTGCTGAAAGGGGGTGGAAGGTCCCAAGGTCTAAGGACAGGGAGCAGTTGATTAGCCACATGAGAAAATGCTTTGAGCAAGAGGTCACTGTTGTGCAAGAGTTGAAGAGCACTGTTACCACAAGCCTACCAAGTCAGTCAGTGCAGGCTTCTCCTGTACCAGCCCCAAGGCATTCCCCAAGGCTTTCCCCTATGCTTTCCCCCTAGGTATTCCCCTAGACCTGCCCCTAGACTTTCACCTCCCCCTATCTCCAGGGCTACCTTTTCCCCTGTCCCAGGATTCGCCTCCTTAGGAGGGACTGAGCTAGCAGAGACCCTTAAACTTCAGCTGAAACTCCAGGAAACTAAGGATTTAGCAGAGGCGAAAGCAAGGGAGTTTGAAAGGGAGAAGCTAAGGATGGCCCGCCAGGCAGAAGAGGAGCAGCGAAGGGTCAGACAGGAAGAGTGGGCTTGGAAGGAGAAGGAGAGGGAAAGGGAGATGCGGGAGAAAGAAAGGGAGAGACAGGAGAAAGAGAAGGATAGGGAATTGGAGAAAGAGCGGATAGCCCTAGAGAAAGAGAAGCTCAAGTTAGCAGCTGATAGAGGGCTTAGCTCTGTGGAGGGTGCATCCACTTCAAAGTCCCAGGGAAAGGAAAATACCACCAAGGTACCAAAAGAATTGATACACATGTATGTCCCTGGCACTGATATTCTCAGTTGATGCGTGCCTTTCATTTAGCATGTAAGGCTCAAGGTCTTAATGGTCAGTTCAAAGCAGCGACTTTACTGAGTCGCCTCCCTCGGGAAGGGACTGAAGTGATTGAAAGGATGCCTGAGAAAGACAGTCTGACATATGAGTGCATGAAGGATGCTTTGATTAGGCGGTTTGGGTTGAAACCAGCCCAGTACTTGCAGAGGTTCCGTGAGAACAAGAAGGCAGAGGGGGTTCCTTTTGAGAATTGGGTCCATGACATAGTGAGAGACTGGAATGAGTGGGTGAGAGGGATGGAAGCAAATGATTACCAGTCCCTAAATCAGGTGATGATTGCAGAGCGTCTCCGGGAGGAGTGCTCTGTCCCACTCAGACAGTATTTGTCTGACCTTCCTGAAAGGGATCCTGAGAAACTTGCAGTGATGGCAGATAAGTGGCTTGCCAACAGATTGAACAGGGGGCAGGGGCAACCCCTTTCCAAGCCCAAGGGGGAGAAGAACTCCCAGCAGGCTGGCCCTAAACCAGAGGGGAAGGGCCAGAACGGTTCCCAAGGCTCTCAGTCAGGACAAGAGTCTAAGGGGAACGGGGCCTCTAGTCAGTACCAGAAGGGGAAAGGAGGAAAGGGTCCTTTCCCTCCCACGGTGATTAAATGCTATAAGTGCCACCGAGAGGGACACTTAAAGCCAGACTGCCCAGTGAAGGATGTGGTGCCAGTGGCACACGTGATAGCAAGTGTGCTTTCAGTGGGGGCAGACATGAAGGGAGGCCCAAGTGAGTTTAACTTAGTCACCAGGGACATCTGGGAACTTGACCCAGAAGCCCTTAAGCATATTCACCCTAACTCAATGGGGTATATGGGTGTGGCAAGTATCAATGGAAGGAAGGTTCCTGCCATGAGGGATACTGGTGCCCACAGGACTATGGTTGAACGCAAATATCTCAAACCTGAAGAGATCATTCCTGGTTCCAAGGGGTATGGACTTGTAGCTAGTGGTGATGACATGGAGTACCCTCTTGCTAGAGTGCAGGTAGGGGTGAATGGCAGGAAGGCCATGGTCAATGTTGGGGTGCGAGAGAAGCAGGGTGCTGGGTGCTTTCTGGGGAATGATCTTGTTGAACCCGGGTTAGTACCAGGCCCTGAGGCCTATATGGCCTGGATTTCATCAGCTGTGCTCACTAGGGCACAGACTGAAAAACTGCTTCCTAGTGAAGTGGGGACCGCTCTAGTGGAACAGACACTAGAGGGGAACAGGCCAGAACAAGAACTAAGGGCAGATTCTGAGAAGGCACCTGTCCTGGTGTCTGCACCTTCTGCTCCTGTTGGAGAGGAGGGTGAGCATCCAGAGGCGGATAAGGTGTTGGAGTCTGGGTCCCTGCCAGAGCTGCAGGAGCTGCTTGTGGCAGGAGGACCGTCCCGTGAGGAGTTTTGTAAGGCACAGGCTGAGTGTCCTACACTTGTTGGCCTGCGGACCACTGCTCAGGAGCAGGTCTCCACTGGAGTAGTCGGAAAGCACAAGGTGGCTTGGGAAGATGGACTCCTTTACAGTGAGCCTCCTGACCCAGAACCAGGAGCCAGCAAAAGGTTGGTGGTTCCTCAGGTGCACAGGAATTACCTGCTGCATCTAGCCCATGAAGTACCCCTAGCTGGTCACTTGGGCATCAAAAAGACAAAGGACAGGTTAGCACCTCTGTTTTACTGGCCAGGAGTAGGTCAGGATGTGGAGAAGTTTTGCCATACCTGTCTGGTCTGTCAGGCCAGCAGCATGTCTGGTGGCCCGATGAAGGCACCCTTGGTTCCCCTACCAGTCGTAGAGGTACCCTTAGAGAGGGTGGTGTGTCTTCCCAGGAATGACACGGTTTCTTTACTTGCAATGGCTGAAGAGTTGGAAGAGGAGAGTGAGTCCCTCCCTGACTTATTGCAAGGTGGTGAGAAGGATGTTTTACTTGAGGGAATTAAGCTTGCCTCTGAACTGACACCTGAACAGCAGGTGGAGTGTAAAGAGCTGCTGGGGAGATTGTCCCGTGTCTTTTCACTTATCCCTAGGCTGACGCCTGTCTGTGCGCTTGACACAGACACAGGGGACACCCTGCCTCCTAAGAAGCAGCACAGGAAGGTGATCTGGACTAAAGAGTGTCAGAAGGATTTTGATAGATTGAAGGCTGCACTATGCAATGCACCTGTGTTGAAGGCCCCTGATTACAGTAAGACCTTCATTGTGCAGAGAGATGCTTCAGTCAAGGGAGTTGGGGCAGTTCTTGCCCAGCTCAATGAAAAGGGAAGGGAGCATCCGGTGGCCTTCAACAGCCGCCGACTACTCCCCAGGGAGCAGAACTGGTCTGCAGTTGAAAAAGAATGCTTTGCCATAGTGTGGCCCCTTCGAAGATTCAGACCTTACTTGTTTGGTGCAAGGTTTATGGTTCAGACAGATCACAAGCCCCTCAAGTGGCTTATGGCAATGAAAGGGGAGAATCCAAAGTTGCTCAGGTGGTCCATATCTCTACAGGGACTAGATTTTACAGTGGAACATAAAGCAGGCTTACAGCAGGGTGTGCAGATGGACTTTCCCGCCGGTTTATCCAATCAGATGATCGTCTTCTCCCACTGGGAAGTAAGTACCGGCCATTCTGATCTGGGGAGGGCATATGTTGGGACGGGAAGTCTCCTGCATGTCTCTGGAGAGAGTGCTTCCCCTGCCTTATGCTAATCTCCAGGCAAGTCGCTCCAAAGCTACTGTATAGTTTCGAGATCCCTACCTCGGTGAGCATGACAATCATACATGTCCACTGAGGGTCTCCCTGTTTACATGGATTGAGACCCTAGAGCTTGGCTCTGAGGTCGAGGGGGCATGCCTAGTGCACCCCTATTTTTCAGAGAGTGGCTACTGCCCTCTCTATTAAGGTTGTGGTAGACTGACAGTGGTGGCAGCAATAAATCTATAGTCAGGAGGGGTGAGTCCCTAGGCACCCTCCTGACCAAGTCTGTGCAGTTTGCCATGCCTGTGGGCCTATTGTCTTTGTCTGACTGATGTGTGTTTGAGAGCCCGTGGGTGTACAGGGGAAGAATGGGGATTTGAGCCAGTGTGAGGAATGCGAGCTGTCCTGCTGGACATCCCAGCTCCCCCGTCCCCCTCCCTATTTCCTTGGAAAGGCCTGGTGGGCTGGGGGAGACATTCAGCTCTTAACTGGGTTTAGCTGCACTAACTGTGTGGAGAGGACCCTCCCCCACTGGCCAGGGCCTCCTGGGCTGGAGTTAATTAAAATTCCTCTCTAGAGGGTTGCACAGCCTGATACCAGAACAGGACCTGCTACATGCTTTACCCATGCATTGAACACGCGGTGAATGGTCTGTGATTGGAGGTGTATTCAGAATGCAGAAAGTAGCAGACCCTCTGATTGGATGAGCCTATCAATCAGAGGTGATAAAAGTCTGGCCTGAGTGGTCAGCTGTTGTTCAAGACTGGTCTATGACTGACGAGTGGCCACACCAGAGCCCTCTGACAGTAACCAGCCGCGACCCCGCGGTTTGAAGGCAGGAGATAAGACTGTTCACTGCGGTCTGGAAGGAAGGCAACATTAAGGACCATCTGTTTGTGAGGCTTGGAGGAGCGTTCGCTTTGGACCAAGGAAATTACAGACAGCTGCCCAAGGTGTGGGAAGGAAGCTTGCGGCACATCACCAAAGGTGTGGGAAGGAAGCTTACAGCACATCACAGAGGCTGGTGGAAAGAAGCTTACAGCACATCACAGAGGCTGGTGGAAAGAAGCTTACAGCACATCACAGAGGCTGGTGGAAAGAAGCTTGCAGCACATGACGAGAGCCAGAGAGGAGGATGCTTGATTCTAGACTTTGAAGGTGAGATCAAATCCTCTCTAGGCTCCTCCCTTGCGCTGTGGGAGCCTGTACAAGCAGTAACTGGGAATAGAGGCCAGTGAAGCAGGCCCCCACCTTTCTTTTTGTGAACTCTGAGGGTATCAGGGTGAACTGCCCAGCCACTACTCTCCAACAGCTAGCCAGTGGCTACTGGACTAGTGGGACGCCAGTAAACAGTGCCAAGACATCCGGCACCTTTGATCAGATCCCTGACACCACTAGAGACCCTCACTCACAATGGGAGGGCACTTCTGTTGCTTTGGGTGGGGGGTTATGGGGCTGATCACGACCATTTGACTTCACATCATATGCTGAAACTATATCCTTTCAATACAAAGTTTGGTATCAAGGCTCTAGTGAATGAGAACAGCCCTGTGTAACATGATCTGTAATATGCAATGCTTACTGTGTGTTTTCATGTTAACTGTGTTTTTATAGTGCTTGGCGTCTAGGTGCTATAATACTGTTTGGAGTCAGAACTCTGCCCCAGAGGGTTGTAGAGACTTCTGGTTTTCACTGTTTATCCTAGTTTTGTGTGTAGAATAATTATCTTATGTGTATTAAAGTACTTTTCTTTTATAAAAAGTAAAGCACTGACTGGACATTGAGTTTATCAGCTGGTGGTACGGTTTACACTGTATTCTGAATGTCTAACCCCACCTCACCTCCTTGAGTAAGCCTTGGACTGCGCTGTCTCGCTACCCTGAGAGAGTCAAGTGCTGGAGAGGAGTACTTGGTTATCCAGTTTTGGGTCCCTTAGTACTGAGGCCCCAGGACATCAGTGAGGGAACACTCCAGTTGATGCGATTGGAGCGCAGTTACCCCTGAGTGCCCTGGTGCCCAGGAAGCCGGGTCTAACAGAAACTAATACACGGGGACACAGTTAGATCCCTTTACTCGCAGCACAGCCTTGCCCGTCGTTCCAATGAATCCAATAACTCAAGTTTATCAATATATATTCTTCAATTTATGTACTCTTTAATTCCATTCCTTTTCTTCTTTTTCCATTTTTAATCGATTTATTCTTAGCCTTTTAAGTCACAACTAAAATAACTCATCGTGGGTTATATTGTGACCCCATTTTACCCCTTTTTAAGTCAAAGAATGCCCGGTTCCGTTCTATAAACTTTCTACGCAATGTATTCAGTCCAATGCACTTCAAGGCAAAGTAAACGTTCTAGCAGCATTTACCAGCTCTCAGTAACCAACGTCGGCAGCTGCGTGAACTAGTTTGGGAGCCCTCTGACGCCATGGTTCACTGGTGGACAATGTCAGTACAAACAGCTGCTTTCCGACTGCAACTTCCTCTCTGCTTCTGATTGGCTGCTGATGCACTCGGCGATGCAATGAAAAGGACGGCTTTTCGTCACACAATGCACGTGCAAAGCTTCTCAACTCGATTTCAAAGTGTTTCACTTACAGCAGTTCCAGAAAGTGCTGCTGCTGTTGGTTGTGCAATAAGGCAGGAGGAGCGACTAGTTGTGAAACATCTCCAAGGAGCACAATGAAAACTGAACACCAGACGTCTTGTAACATCTATACTGGCTTGTAATCAAGTGTCTGATTACATGAACACAGCCATACCTGATCAACAATGTACACATCTTGTAAAGAGCAACAAGAGCAATGTGAAATCTGAAGACACTTTTCGAGTCGTAGAAAATAGAGTTCTGTAAAATAATTTTAAAACGTGTACCAAGGATCGAAATTAAATGATGCCTTTCAAGCATATTTTTCAGATATTTGGAAGCCAGAGATTACTGGACTCATCGGATGCCACGTATTACTATTTGAATCTCGGTTCAATGAATGTTAAGGTGCAGAGTAGTCAAAGTTTACTTTAGGGGTTGAGGGTCACTATGACAAACTAAACAAGCATTGGCCGCGCGGACGTAAAAGTAACGCAGCGCGGCTGGCAAATGAAAAAAAAAACTCGAGTTGTGCTCGTGCGACGGGAAATAGTGCTGTGCACGTCGCACGCTTGTGCGCGTAATAGCAAGCTGGTGGCCGGCCTGGATAGCACTTTTAAAGCACCTACTAAATTTCTCACAAGAGCAGTGCATGCGCTTACTCTAGCGAGACCTAAAAAGAAACTAATGCCAGAAACAGCTTGGATCAGGCTCTTCACACTGCAGCAATTCCATAGCAATACCAAATCTGGCCACTGTGATCACATAAAAGTCGTTTGGCGCCAGGTTATCAGGAATGGAGGTCAGATGGCCGAGCATACTAAGCCTAGTATCACAATCAACTTTCCCTCGTAGTAAATTATTTAGCCCAAAAAATACTGAGGACCAATATGAGTTAAATGAGGGGCAAGTCGCAGAAATATGGCTAGCAACTGCAACTGGTGTTGAACACCTGAAGCTGTCAGAACATGACCAGACGCCCATTTTGAACAATTTATAAGGCATTTAATATGTGTTAAATAAGGTATTTAAAAAATGGGCCTTCAAATGGGACACATTAAATTTTTTTGAGCCAACTGAGCACTAAAACTAATGTCCCCTTCGATCAACTGTGAGCATAACATCTTGTTCCACTTATATGCCAGCTGTTGTAAATGTTGTGTTCTGGGACAAAAGGAGAGAAATGTATAATATAAAGTCCCATGTTTGGGCAGGTAATATATCTGCTCCAGGAAATAAATTAGGGCACATAGAGAGATCCTTAGTGGGTAACAAAAATCTGTGAATTTGAGGTATCTAATACAAACTTGTCGACTTGCCCCACTCTGACTCTGGATTGAATCAAAAGAATGCAATGCCCCATTAGTACAGTTAACCAAGTTGCTTAGTGTTGATCTGATGCCAAAATTGGAAATATCCTTCTTCCAAGACATCTACTAACACTACTTACTAGTGAACCTTAAGATTTCTCTCAATGGAGCCCCAATGGCTCTGTCAATGGAAACCTTACTCTGACTACCAGAGTAGCAGTCCTCAGGGGAGGACATTACAACACCCTCCCTATTTAGGGTGGAATGGATTAATGCCTTTTTCTGTCTGTCACAGCCAGGAAAACAAAATTGACTCTCTGTGGGTCATTTGTTTTTTTCCAGAAACAAGCACCCGCTTTAAGAGTTTGTTTCTGAAAAACACAAACTTTGGAAAAGATTGATGAATGGCTGTCTAAACCGACAATGGCCATCGCCCAAAGCTTTTGTACAATGAAAGGAACTGCCATGACTGTGGGTCCTTTCAGTGTCCAGAGATGACCAGCAGGCCGAAGGTCAACTCTAAATTTGGAGAATGGTAGTCCTTCAGGGTAGGGGAGGAACTTTTCCTCCACCACCCTGATAGATCGGGTACCATCAGCAAAAGCTTAAATCAGGCCCTTAGTCTCAAATAATATGTGCAGCGCCTAGATGAATTTTACTTATTTGTATTCCAGGAAAAGAAAGGGACTAATTTAGAGTTTGGCGGAGAGCATGCTCCATCCCAATGGCAACGAGAACCGTTTCCACCAAACTGAAGGTCTGCCCACCCCATTTAGAGTCGTTCTTACCCGTAGTATGTTGATGCTGGAGACTACTCTGTCGCCCCCGCTGACAATAGGGCCTTCAGAGGTTTTGCCATTTGTTCGCTTGCCCTATTTAGAGTGGGGGAACAAACTGCAAAGTTTCATTGCCCCTCACCGCCAGATAAAACTTGGCAGTAAAGGGCATTGAAAATGCAAAATGACCACCACTCCTTGAGAGAAAACTCCCCTGGTGAGGGGGGTCATTGCTTTTATTAAATAAAAAAAAACAATCCGCTTTGAGATTTTTTTTTTTTAAATAAAAGAAATTTTGAAATTTTGACGTTTGGCTCCGTCATATTGACGGAGCTGACCATCAAACTTTCAATGCATTTACAGTAACTGTTGTGATGGAGGTTCCTGGAAATGGAAGAGATGTCTGCTAAACCAACATACATCGCTAAATTTGGCATGAGGAGTAACCTCACAAAGGTGGGAGTAAAGTACTCCACCATGGCGAAGGTACATACTCTGGCCGCCAAAGTCTAAATCACCAAAGTGTGCTAGTTGCTAATACCACATAGTCATCAAAATGAAAAAAATACTATGGCCTATATTTTTTATCAATCTTCAAAGCTCAGTTATTTTGAGGAAAAATAAAATACAAAGAAGATAATTCTTCTCTGTATCACAATGTGGTACTTGAACACTTGCACATCTTGTGAGCCGGGGATGTTAAGAAAGAACAAAGGCTAATTTTTATCAAGCAGCATATGTATGGAGTAAAGTGTATTTTGCCGATTGAATGATATACTATTAGTTTGACGGTCAACCATCTGTTCAATATAAGATTCAGTGTCATTCATGATCTGTATTCAGGCCATGATTAATGTTTCTAAAGAGTGAATACAAAAGGTTTCTTTCTATCTTAAAATGAGGTTCCACCTCTGATATCTCTCTCAATATGCAAAATAAACAGTTGATGGGCGGAATGCTGGACAATGCAGACACTCACCCCCAGTCACAGGATATGGGTTTAATCCATCATTCTTTTGCTCACCACACCACCCCAGTTTGGACCCAGCCATATGCAAAACAGTCTTGACCCTATTCCTTGTGGGAACAGTCCAGCCCGAACTGCCAAGCCACGTCCTCCCTGGACCGGAAACAAGCATCATGGGACCGGTTTCAGGGCATCACCCTTCTTCAGCCAGGCTAGCTTGAATCCAGTGATGTAGTGAGCATGGGACCCACGTCTGGGCATACCCTTCCCACTTAGGGCAACATATGCAAAAGAAACAGTTGATGGAAGGAATGCTCTACAATGCAAATATTCACCCCCAGTCACAAGGATCTGGGTTTAATCCATCATTCTTTTGCTCACCACACTACCCCAGTTTGGACCCAGCCATGTGCAAATCAGTTTTGACACTATTCCTTGTGGGAACAGTCCGGCCCAAACTGCCAAGTCAGATTCTCCCAGGGCCGGAAACAAGCATCCTAGGACCGGTTTCAGGGCATCACCCTTCTTCAGCGAGGCTAGCTTGAATCCAGTGGTGTAGTGAGTACGGGACCACCGTCTGGGCATACCCTTCTCACTTAGGGCGACATATGCAAAAGAAACAGTGGATGGACGGAATGCTGGACAATGCAAACATTCACCCCCAGTCACAAGGATCTGGGTTTAATCCATCATTCTTTTGCTCACCACACCACCCCAGTTTGGACCCAGACATATGCAAATCAGACTTGGGTCCGTTGCTCACTGTGCCATTGGATTCAAGCTAGCCTGGCTGAAGAAGGGTGACATACTCTGAAACCGGTCCCAAGATGCTTGTTTCAAGTCCAGGTAGGACCTGGCCTGGCAGTTCAGTATGGACTGTTCCCATGCGGCACAGGGTCAAGACTGATTTGCATATGGCTGGGTCCAAACTGGGGTGGCGTAGTGGGCACAAGAACGATGGATTTAACCCAGATCTTTTGCCTGGGGGATCATGTTTGCATTCTCAGAATTCCGTCCATCATTTGTTTGCTGTGGGTGGGTATGCCCAGACGTGGGTCCCTTGCTCACTGTACCTCTGAATTCAAGCTAGCCTGGCTGAAGACGGGTGACATACCCTGAAACCGGTCCCAGGATGCTTGTTTCCAGTCCATGGAGGACCTGGCCTGGCAGTTCTGTCTGGACTGTTCCCATGAGGCACAGGGTCAAGACTGATTTGCATATGGCTGGGTCCAAACTGGGGTGGCCTATTGGGCAAAAGAATGATGGATTTAACCCAGATCTTTTGACTGGGGGGAATGTTGCATTGTCAGCATTCTGTCCACCATTTGTTTGCTGTCACACTTTTTGACCTAAGTGGGATGGGTATGCCAAGACGGGGTCCCTTGCTCACTGTGCCACTGGATTCAAGCTAGCCTGGCTGAAGAAGGGTGACATACCCTGAAACCGGTCCCAGGATACTTGTTTCTGGAACAGGGAGGACCTTGCCTGGCAGTTCAGTCTGGACTGTTCCCATGAGGCACAGGGTCAAGACTGATTTGCATATGGCTAGGTCCAAATTGGGGTGGCATAGTGGGCAAAAGAACGATGGATTTAACACAGATCTTTTGACTGGGGGAGAATGTTTACATTGTCAGATTTCCGTCCATCATTTGTTTGCTGTAACACTTTTCGCCCTAAGTGGGATGGGTATGCCAAGACGTGGGTCCCTTGCTCACTGTGCCACTGGATTCAAGCTAGCCTGGCTGAAGAAGGGTGACATACAGTGAAACCGGTCCCAGGATGCTTGTTTCTGGTCCAGGGAGGACCTGACCTGGCAGTTCAGTCTGGACTGTTCCCATGAGGTACAGGGTCAAGACTGATTTGCATATGACTGGGTCCAAACTGGGGTGGCGTAGTGGCCAAAAGAACGATGGATTTAACCCAGATCTTTTGACTGAGGGAGAATGTTTGCATTGTCAGCATTCCGTCTGTCATTTGTTTGCTGTAACACCTCTCTCAGTATGGGCAATCTGTTACATTTTCATATTTTCTAGATCATTTAATTTGTGTTGTTTTTTGAAAATGTCAGCTAGTGGGTATTGTCTGTCATCATTATAAATCACTTGTATGTGCTCTTACCAACTTATTTTCAATACACATTTGGTGGAACCTACATATTTTAACGTGAAAATGCGTATTAATATGTAAATGGAAACAAGTGTATTACATTTGAAGAATTGATTAATTAAAAAATGCTTGGTTTTGTTACAGTTACTGAAAGTTCCAATTTTCTCCAGAATTCAAGATCAACAATTGCAATGATCTCACTGATAATGCCCTTTCAAGAATTGAGGAAGTAAGGTTAATTTCTATTTCTTCTCCGCATATCAGAAGGAATCACTCTTAGTTAAAATACTACTAATGATTCTCACACCAATATAGGTTCCCAATTATTTATTTTATCTGTCTTTTCTGTCCTGATTCTAATCCTGGTTATGGGTAAACAAATCTGGCTGAAAATGGAAACCCATTTGAAACACACTTAATCAGTTCTTACAGCTCTCAAAGTCATCCTGAATCTGACCATTTCATGTCCCTATGAACAAACATGTTAAAGTTCCTACCAATTCCTAAACAAATATTGCCCAACATCCATCAAACATTTCCTACTCACCTATCATATCAGCTTTGCTTACGTTTGCATGGTGATTTCCTCTTGGGGGCTAATTTACAGGCCCCTAGTCACATTTTGTGGCGCACCGGTGATGCAACATGCTGCCCCATATTTATAAGGACATGTGAAGTCACCCTGCATGGCTTTTCGTGTCCATGTAAATATGGCCCAGTTACACGCAACACTTTGTGTAAAAGGGGCATGCCATGGGTGTTGCGGTTGGTGTTCCCACGCAACACCCATGGCTTCTGCCGCATTTCAAGATTTCCGAGAAATCGTAAACCTGGAAATGTGTCAGAATGCTACGCCTTGTAGGGAGGTGCAACGAGGAGAAATGCTTTCATTTCTTCTTGTTTTTTCCTCTTTATATGCGTGCTGCATTCTGCAAGGCACATAGGAAGAGGAAATCCCCTGTTGTGATTTTTTTGTGTGCAGAAAGTGTTCCTTCCTGCAGAAAAACAATCGTCCCCGTGACACAGGCACCCATGCACCATGGTGCATGGGAGCCTGTGTCGTCGCATGGCAGAGAATTGTGCGCCAGAGCAGGGGAGAGCAAAGGGATCCGTCATATAATTGTGGATATAACCCAACACTCTGCTTCGGAATTAAAGCAGCGTGGCGCAGCCAAATGGCTTGCGGCACCGCGCTGCATTAATTCCTTGTAAATAAGTCAGCTCAGGACGCCTCTAAATTACAGAAAATGTCAGTTCACAATACCAGGCAACGAACTACACTGACTCTCATGTTATCATATTCATCTTCCCAATGCTCCTGTTGCTTATACTTGAATAGATCAGTCAGGAGTTTTGTAATGCTGAGTTTAGGAAGAGAAATCCAGCCTTACTTGACTTATATAAACAAGCCATATCATTTGTTTGTATTGACAAGATTCAAGTATAATATGCTCCCATGGCTATTATCTTTCCCAAAAAGTTTTTCCAAGGAGGGGGCTTTGGGGCCCTGTCCCTGTGATAATCTTTCAGAGCAGAATACTTTACACATGTTTTTTTTTCTGCGATTTCTACGTAATATTACGTAAGAAATGTATATTGTCATTGTTAAAGGGTTGTAGCTTTGAGCAAGTTAGGCCGGCCCTGGCATACTTGCAATGCCTGGGGTCCCCGTTGGTGTGCTTTGTGGTTGCTAGCTACATCACGAGGGCTATTAGACGAAGAAATAAGGTGTAGAAATTGTGAAACCTATTCCCCACCTTTGTATTTATAGTGACTTTTTGGAAGAGGGAAATTATCAGTGTGATGATTTAATCAATGAATTTTGGGATTTTATAAGGAATACTCAACAGGTGATAACAAAAATGTAAATTATTTATTTTGGACTCCAAGCATTCTTTTCATGATGGTGTTATGCGATTTATATGGTCTTTGTTTTTGATCACAACATATGTTTATTCGTAATGTGTTATTTACATTCTATAGTTGTATGCAATGTATTTTCTATCCCATGAAATTTTGTATTGCGCTTTGATGGTTTTAAATTTTAACCGAATAAAGCAAATTTTGACTTTGACTTTGACTTTGAGTAGATCATGGGAAAAACCACTGTCTGTATTACGCTGTCTTTACTCTTAATCCATTATGTTCCCTCACATTCATTTTCCACACTCACTTTCAGGGTATTACAACTTATTACCTATGCTTGAACCTCTGACAATTCTTGTAATCAGTCAACTGGAGCATAGCATTGTAAAACTACATTCTGTATTTGTTCTTTCTGTTTCAATAACAATGTTTGTACTATAGTAAATCAAGCTGTGTCCTATAAATCCCAATTCCAATAGTGGGTTATTCCGACGGGTGCGGATATCCCAACTACCCAGTAGCGCACGCCTATTTCCAACTCCTTCACCATCATTGTTGTTCCTTCTGTTACTCACACAAGTGTTTCTGTCTGTTTGGCTCCAGTGTGGCAAACCATTTGAAACAAATTGCCACAAGGTGAGAGGATGTGGTCTCTCGGCTAGACTGACGACTTTTGAACTGGGAAACCAAAGTTCGAGCCTCGGGGTCGGCTCACATCCTGTGGTTCTGGGCAAAACACTTAATCTCCCCATGCCTACCAAAAAAAAAAAAAAATGAATGTGTCCCTGTGTACTGTAACTAGTGCTCATGTAAAGCGCTCCAATACCTTCCAGTCGAGTTCGCGCTATATAAATCTACAAAATAAAAGGTGACATAGAAATGCAGATATTGGGATTACTATTTATAGCAATATGCATGAAGAACACAAAACTCCCTCAGTAGTGTGTGAACACAAATATATTGTCCCAGATAAATCTTAGCAAACATTCTTGGTCAGACGTGCATGCAAATAATGGAAAATGTGGGTCAAACATGGCCTCAAAGTTCTTTGGTGAAGCTACAAAACATAAGTGGGCTATTTCATGTCCTTAGTAGTAATTCAAGGCAGTACTTGCTCCAACCAACTTTTCCGACCATGTTCCATAAACGGGATTCTGGAGGTGGTAATAATTTACAAAAATATTTGTGTACATTTACTGTGTGGACTTTTGTTGGAGTGGTGATTTGTTCTATCATTTTTTGTGTTAGGGTGTTTTTGCGCAGTATTATTACAATGTGTTTGTTATATTGTACTGTGGATGTTGTGTTCTGTTTTTTACTGTTCTGTTGTGATGTTCAATGTTTTGTGTGGATTGTGTTGTTATGTTACTTTGTATATACTATTGGGTTATGTTATGTTGCTTACTTTAGATATGCCACTATATACTGCTATATTTCCATTTAAAAACAGCACGTCTTGAACGTTTCTGTGCGAAGCAGCCATTTACCACTGTTTAACGTTATAAAATAGCACTGCTCAGCTCTTCAACTATTTTTAACACCAGTCAACGTAAAACTATGACTGGTCTAAATCTAGAGCTCAAAATGCTCGTTTTATTTGATTTAGCCCCTGGAATTCTAAAAGCTGTGACTTTGGAAACAAGTGAGACATTGGGAGATAGGGCCACAGTACAAACCACTGCCATCTTTTAAAGTGTGGAAAGGCTGCTCTATTGAAACAGGTGGACATTACCTACTTTTTCCAGGGCACACAGCCTTACACAACTACTACCATCTCGCTAAACAACAATTAACCAACCCTTGTCCTACCCCCACCCTTACTGTCCCACCCACAATACCCCACCCGCAAGTATCTCATAGCTATTGAAGCGCATTTCAAATTATAAACTTTAACTTTTCCCTCCAGCCCATGTGCCAGTATTAAACTCTAAGCAACTAAGGGGCATATTTACAAGAAAATGGCAGAGTGCGGCACTGCGCCAATTGTGCTGCACTCGATCAGCCATTCAAAAAATCTCAGGGATGTGCCACATTTACAACCATACGACTCACCCCTGCGTTTTCCCTAGCACTGGTGCTAAAATTACCTGCCTAGAGCCAACAAAGTCACCCTTGCGCCGGAGTGCAAGGGTGCCTGCATTGAAGGGAATCATTCTTTATGTGCAGGAACGTGTCCCTTCCTGCACTAATCAATAATGGCGATTTGGGGGTAGGAGCTTCGCGCGCAACCAAGATGGCCACGTGAGCTTAGGGCTCCCGAGACCCTTGCAACCTCCCACATCTATCCTGTCTCATATCCTGTTCTTTTTCGATGTTTTCGTGAAGACGAACCACGCGTGAGGCGAAACCTACATTCTGATTTTCAATCGGACCCCGGGAGCCGGAGTTACGGTGCCTTGAAGATTGCGGCCTAAACCTCTGTGATGCCCGGCTGTGAAGTTGCCATGCTCGCTGAGCTGTAGTTGAACAACACCGGCTTAAGGGGATTGGTACGACCGGTCCGATCTGTTTCACTTTCGGGTTCGACTTCAAATCACCCTGGGACTGGGAACGAGCCTCCCCTGTGTCTATAGATAGCTGCCTGGTCACCCACGAATGTGATTCTGATTGTTTTGGCTGGATTTGAAGGACTTTCGACTTGTGCCCTCTGGCCAGGGCTGTTTTCGCCCGTGGTGGCCGGAGGTAGCCATTTTCCTGTCTGGCTTCATCGAATCGCGCTGGCCCGTCTTCCCTAATGGCGGGGAAATCGGAGGGTGACAGGCTGAAACCTAAAATCACTCGGCAGGGTTGCTCTAGTCAATCCAACAGTATGGATCATTATACCCAACCTAAGGGCTCTCCCGGTGGAACTGGCACGAGGGAGCCGCCTACTTCGGTGGTTGAGCCGACTCTGCAAGACGTTATGGCCGCGATTGACGGAATCAAGTCCTCATTAGGACACCAAATTGAGGCTCTCGCCCATAAATTTGACACTGTGGCGATTGATGTCAATCTGATCCGTGCAGACCTGGGCAAAACTAATGAGAAAGTAAAATCTTTGGACATTAAGACATCCAGTCTGACAGGTGATGTCACTGATCTGCAAACAGATGTCCGTTGCTTGAAGACCAACAGTGACCTTATTCTACGTCGTCTCGAGGATTATGAAGGGAGGGCACGCGGGAACAATGTCCGTATCATAGGGGTCCCGGAAAAAGCGGAGGAACCGGCAGCAGACCTCTTTGTTGAGGACTTAATTGTTCGCCATCTTGCGCCTAAGGGACTGATCGAACGTGTTCACAGAGTTCCGGGTGGTCAACCAAAATTGGGAGCACCGCCACGACCTATAATAGCTAGGATCCTCAATTTTCGAGACAGAGACGCTATCCTGCAGGCCTCGCAGACGAGTGGCCCTACAAAGTTTGAAAACACCACGGTCAGCATTTACCCGGACTTCACCCAATCGGTCCAGAGGCAAATACTTGGATTCATGGGTGTGAAGAGAAGATTGCGAGACATGGGCCTCAAATATGCCATGCTTTTTCCGGCCAAGTTACGAATTGAACATGCAGAGCGGACTTATTTCTTCGATCGTCCGGAGGTGGTGGCTGACTGGCTTGACACTTTATCGAATCAGCCTCCTTCGGAGAAACAGTCGGGTGGAGCGGAGGGGGGATCGACAGATCAGGAATAGGGGCCGGCATAGGGTATCCTAGGATCTCTTGCTAGCCTCGAACAGTGGTTCGATGATCCTACAATTGACTTTGTGTATATTTTGGGGGTTGCGGGGTCAGTAGCGTGTCCTTTTCCTCCTCTGTGTTTCGTTTTGTAGCTTAGTTAGATGGGGGGGCGACAGGCACACTGCAAGTTTTGGTGGTTTTCTAAAGTTACGCAGGGGTGCAGGGTGGGGGGGGTGTTGTAATGGGATGTTATTGGGGGGGGTTGGTGGGTTTTGTTGGGGAATGTGTGTGTTTCTTTGCAAGGCAATGCATCCATGACTAATTTGAATAAGGTGCTGTGTTCTTCCCGGGGGTGGATCCTCTTTCTTTCGGGATGGGGGTTAGAGGGCTGAAATTGATGAGTTGGAATGTAAATGGTTTGGTGGATCGGATAAAACGTAGTGTTGTGCTGCAACTGTTGAAGCGTCTTTCCCCGGACGTGGTCCTCCTTCAGGAGACGCACCTGATTGGTAATACTTGTTGTGCTATGAACAGTAAGGGGTACCGATTGGCTGCTCATGCCGGGTTCTCCTCTGGCTCCAGAGGGGTGGGTATCCTGATCAAGACTTCTCTCCCACTTGAAATTGATTCCACTGTCCTTGACGATAGAGGGCGCTATGTTGCCCTTATGGGTAGATGGGAGGGCCGGACTATTTCCCTGGTTTCTGTTTATGTCCCCCCTGGCTTGCAGACGACTACCTTTGCTGACTTGGGGCATGTTCTCCTAGCTTTCCCTGAGGGATCACTGCTCATGGGTGGCTATTTTAATGCGGTGGTTTCTGGTGTGATGGATCGGCACCCACCCAGGGACCTGAGAAGTGCACAAAACTGGCTGTCTGATTTCCTTGATGCCCTGGGTCTGGTTGATTGTTGGAGAATGTTGCACCCGGTGCAACAGCAGTATACTTTCCATTCTGGTGCACACGGTAGCCTTTCCAGAATTGACTTTGTATTGGTACCGGCGGCACAGGCCCTCTCCGTCACTGAGGTCAAACATTTGGCCCGTGGTATTTCTGACCACTCTCCTTTGTGGTTGCGGATGGAGCCGGGCTCTGAATCTGAGGGCCGGATGGCTCCGATTAACCCCTGGTACCTCCGAAACCCCAAAACTCGGACGGCCTTGGTAAAATCTTTTGACCAATATTTCTCGGAAAACGAAGGCTCAGTTTCCTCGGCCGTATCTCTCTGGGAGGCTTTTAAGACCGTGCTTAGGGGTCAGGCCCTGTTGCTAATAACGAGTGTTAAGAAGCAGAAGGAAGAGGAAGTGGTCAAGATTGAAGCGGAGATAGCTGACTTGGAGCTTGGTCTGGAGGGGGGTAACCCGCGCTGCATTGCATGTATTACAATTGAAACAACTCGATTACAGGGCTTTGGTTACCGACGCAGCTAAGGCCATGAGCAGGGAGCAGCAGGGACGTCTTTATGATGTGGGAGATAAGGCTGGTAAATTAATTGCGTGGTTGGACAAGAGGGATAGAGCCAGTCGGGTAGTGCCTGTGATTGAGACGGCTAGTGGTGATCGTGTTTCTGACCCTAAAGGGATCATTCAGCAGTTTGCGGATCACTTCCGTACGGTCTACTCCTCTGTCTCAGACAGACCGGAGGAGGACTCACATCTCTTGCTACGAGATATATCCTTGCCGCGACTTTCTAATGACAATAGGGAGCAAATGGACGCCGCAATAACAGCGGATGAGGTGGCTTTAGCGATTCGCTCTTTGTGTTCTGGGAAGGCGATGGGTCCTAACGGACTACCTATCGAACTCTACAAACTAAGACCTGATAAAATTGCTCCCTATCTGCGAGACATTTTCTTGGAGTCTCGGGAATGTGGCTCTCTCCCCCGTGATCAGCAGTTGGCGACCATTGTGGTGATTCACAAGGAGGGGAAGCCAAGGGACAGATGTGCATCATATCGTCCTATTTCCCTATTGAATGCCGAACCTAAGATTCTGGCAAAGGTCCTGGCTAATAGACTGATTACTATTATCGGTGAGCTGATACACCCATATCAATCCGGTTTCATCTCGCATAGGAACACCGCCCTGAATCTCCGACGCCTCCATGGTGTCCTCGCGAGAGCATCGACGTTGCGTGAGCCGGCCATCTTGGCGTCATTGGATGCCACGATGGCCTTTGATACTGTGGAATGGCCATACTTATGGACCGCGTTGGCAAAGTTCGGGTTCGGACCAGGTTTTATTGGCTGGGTCCGGTTGCTCTACGAGGACCCCCTCGCGCAAATTGTTGTTAATGGCCGTGTCTCCTCCCAGTTTTGTCTCGAGAGGGGAACTCGTCAGGGTTGTCCTTTGCCGCCGCTCTTGTTCGCATTGGCCCTCGAGCCCCTTGCCGCGTGGATACGGTGGGAGCCCTCGATGAAGGGTATCCGGTGGTCCCCAGAATTTGAAGATCGTATCTCGCTCTATGCGGACTATATTTTATTATATCTGACTTCGCCACGGAAATCCTTGATAGTGTTGTGCGACGTCTTGACCTCATTTGGTAGAAACTCCAGCCTCATCATTAATTGGACGAAATCCTATTTATACGTCCTTTCAGGCGACGTTCCTCTTCTCCCGCGCAACTGTCCCATCCGGATTGCGCAAACGGCGTTTAAATACCTTGGTATTTATATTTCATTGGACCCCACAGTTCGGTACGAAAGTAACCTTCTTCCGCCCCAGTCCAGATTGAAGCAAGATGTTGCGGGTTGGCGTAGGCTTCCACTTTCACCACTTGGTCGTGCTGCCCTTTTTAAAATGATGTCTCTACCTCGTTTTCTCTATGCTCTTCAGAATAGTTTCGATATTGTCCCCACCAGTTATTTTCGGGTGATCGATGACCTCCAAAGGAAATTGATATGGGATGGTAGGCCTCGTATTTCGCTCGCTAAATTGACACTCCCGTGGTACGATGGGAGTATTGCTCTCCCGGACATAAAGCGATACTATTGGGCGTCTCAATTGGGAGCGATTAATCACGGCATGTACGGTCCCGACTTGAACCCCGCGTTCGCCATGGATCGGTGGCTTCTGCCTGGTGGCAACTATTATAGGGCACTATACTCTAAATCGGTGATCAAGGCTTTGTCGGGACCTACGAGGATAGCAGTGTGCCTGTGGCAAGACGCGACTAGTGCGACGGGGTGGACGGATCGTTTGACTCGGGCGACCCCACTATTTGGTTCTGATAAACCTGGAAAATTGTGGAATACCAAGGGGTTCGATAAATGGGACCTCATTGGTATTAATAAGGTGGGGAATCTCTGGGTTAGGGGTCAGGTGAAATCATTTGAGTTGTTGCAGGAGGAATTTGACTTGAGTAACTCGGAGTACTTCCGCTATGTCCAGGTTCGCCATGCTTTGAGGTCGGTTTTCCCAGCCGGGGAGGTGATTCCGGAGTCGTCTCCGCTCGAGGATAGATTGTTGGATGGCGATGTACCTGACAGCACCATCTCACTAGTCTATAAAAAACGTATTAATGATAGATCAGACCTCCTATTGCATCTACGAGACTTGTGGACACGTGACGGTCTTGAACTGGATGACGAGGACTGGCAATCTGCGATCTCCTCTCAAAAGGAGGTCGCGATCCCAGCTCGACTCCGGTTGGTCCAACTGAAGATTCTGCATAGGATTTATTTCACGGGCCCTCGTCTTGTCCACATGGGTTTCTCTGAGGAGGGTCTGTGTAAGCGAGGATGTGGGCAGGTGGGGACATTCCTCCATATCATCTGGGAACGTAGTGAGATTGCGACCTTCTGGAGCGGGGTCTACGATGTAATGAAGGAGGTAACTGGGATTGCCCTATTGCCGGAGGCTAGACGCTGTTTATTGAATGTTTGGGAGCCTACGGACCACAATGTAGCTCAATCTCAATGGGTAACCCTGGGGGCCATGATTGCTAAGAGAGATATTGCTCAACTGTGGGGATCCCCGAGACAGCCAACGGTCACGGCATGGAAGGAAAACATGGACTGGTGCATGTTTAGAAAAAAGACTGTGTACTTGGCTCGGGCCGACCCTGGAAGTGGTGTAGAATATGGGGCCCCTGGAATGGCTATCGTGGAGATATATGTGCGCCTCCTGTTGTAGATGTCCCTGATGTTCCACTTTCCCCCTAGCCCCGCATTCCACTTGCTGTTTTATATTTGTTTTATCTTTGCCCAGCCCTCCCCCACTCCCCCCCTTGTTCCTCCTACATTGATTACTGATTTCTTTGTATTGCTTTTCCTCCCCTGTTCTGGAATCAGTACTGTATGTAATATATTTTTCTGCCTTGCTGTTTGTTTAAGAATTTTTCAATAAAAAGAAATATAAAAAAATAAAAAAATAAAAAAATAATGGCGATTTGTTCCTTCTATTTGTTCTGCATTCTGCATAACACATAGAAGTAGGAAATCGTTATTATTTAATGATTGTTTATGTGCAGGAAGAATTACCTTCCTGCACATAAACAATCATTAACGGTGTGTTGCTCTTTCTATGTGGGCTGCAGAATGCAGCACACATAGAAAAAGCAAAAACAAGGAGAAATGAAAGTATTTCTCCTCGTTGCACCATTCTAACGCCTGATATTGCATGGTGTTAGTTTCGGGTACTTTCTCAGATTTACAGATCCTTGTAAACCTGGGGACAGCATCAAAAAGCAATGGGTGTTGCAGTGGAACGCCCACATCAATACCCATTGCACACCCCTTTCACACAGATATCTGCATGAAAGAGTACCATATTTACAAAGCAGTGTTAAGCCACAAAAAGTAGCTTGACGTCACATTGAAATATGGTGCATGGCAATGCACCGCCGTATCGCCGGTAAAAGTGATGTTCTGGTGGTGCAATCCCCTTGTAAATATGCCTCTAAACTTCTTAACCTTGAACTTCCTGCCTACCCTCCATTTCCCTGTGTTTCTCCAATGGCAATGCCTCTCCAACCTCTGCAACCTTCTGGAAAGTTTTCGAGGCCACGGCCACCCAGAACAAGCACTGGCATAGCCAATAGGTCTTGCCTTTGGAAATGTAGAAGTGTTTAACCAGAGCTACTGGCTTTGCCAATATCTTTTAACTATGTTGTAGAGCAGCATGAGTGCTGTGCAGCATGTTGAAAAGTTATAATAAAAAAGCGTTACAAGCATTTTTACCTTATATATAACCAATAAGACATTATGTACAATTGAACGACCCTATTTAAAAATAATTTATCTAAAACATCTTCTAGTTTTCTTGTCCCTGCAATGCTAGCAACTTCTTCCTGCCTGTTCTATTGTTGGTTTGTTATATTTTTTTATGGGAGAGGGCATAAACAACGGGAGGGTGAAGGTTTGGAAATAGTACCTGTATTACAACACTAGCAGTAGACGGAGACCGGGGGAGAATCAACACATGACAGATTCTGAAGTCAGACTGAGGTGCTGCTGAGTGATGCTGAAGTTGTGATGTGCTGGTGCGGAGGTCACGCTGAATGATACTGAGGTGATGCTGAGGTGGTGCTGAGTTATGTTGTGACGCTGAGTCAAGCTGAGGTGGTGTTGAGCTGGAGCGCAGTAGGTGCTAAGTGATTCCGAGGTCGTGCTGTGATGTTGCTGAAGTGGTGCTGCATTGGTGCTGAACTGCTGCTGGGGTGGGGCTGCGCTGGTGCTGAAGTGGGGCTGCAGTGGTGATGGTGCACTAATGCAGAGGATGTGCTGTGCTGATGCAAAGATGGTGCTGTGTTGATGTTGGATTGGTGCTGTGCTGGTGCTGAGGGGGTGCTCCACTGGTGCTGAGTGGGTACTACTCTAGTGCTCAGGTGGTACCGAGTGATGCGTAGTTGGTGCCAAGTGAGGCTGAGTTGTGCAGAGTGATGCTGGTGGGTGCTGCTGCACTGGTGCTCAGGTGGTGCTGAGCTGGTCCTCAGGTGGTGCTGTGCTGAGGTGATGTTGGGCTGATGCTGATATGGTGCTGTCTTGTGCTGAGTTGCTGGAGAGATGGAGCTATGCTGGTGCTGAAGTGGTGCTGCTCTGATGCTGAGTTGGTGCTGTGCTGGTGGTGCACTGATGTGGAGTTGGTGCTGTGCTGATGTTGAGGTGGTGCTAAGCTGGTGCTACACTAGTGCTGTGCTGGTGTGGAGATGGTTCTGCTCTGGTGCTGAGGTGGTGCACTGATGAGGAGGTGGTGCTGTGCTGATGCTGAGATAGAGCTGTGATGGTGCTGTGCTGATGCTGAGGTTGTGCTGAGCACTGCTGAGGTGATGGTGCTGAGCTGGTGCTGTGCTGAGGTGATACGCTAATGCAGAGGTAGTGCTGCGCTGATGCTGAAGTTGTGCTTCTCTGGTACTGAGGTAGGGCTACGTTGGTGGTGGTGCATGGATGCAAAGGTAGTGCTGTGCTGTGTTGAGATGGTGCTGATGTTGAGATAGTGATGCGCTGGTGCTGAGGTGGTGCTGCACTAGTGGTGGTGCACTGATGAGGAGGTGAAGCCTTGCTCATGCTGAGGTGGTGCTGTTCAGCTTATGCTAAGTGATGCTGAGGTGATGCTGAGTGATACTAAGCTGATGCTGAGTTAGTGCTGAGTGATGCTGGTGCTCAGGTGGTGCAGAGTTGGTGCTGTGTGGAGGGGGTGATGCACTGATGCTGAAGCGGTGCTGCATTCCTGCAAAATTGCTGCAGTGGGGCTGTGCTGATGTTGAGATGGTGGAGTGGTGTTGTTGAGGTGGTGCTGCGCTGGTGCTCTGGTGGTGCTGAATAATGCTGAGTTGGTGCTATGGTGAGGCATTGATGCTGAAGTGGTGTTGCTCTGGGCGTGGTGCACTGATGCAGAGGTGGTGATGTGCTGATGCAGTTCTGTGTTGAGGTGGTGTTGCGCTTGTTCTGAAGTGGTGCTGGTGCTGAGGTGGTGTTGCACTGGTGGTGGTGCACTGATCAGGAGATGGTGCTATACTGATGCGGAGGTGGTGCAGTGCTGATACTGAGGTGGTGCTGCGCTGGTGCTGGGTTGGTGGAGGTGCACTGATGAGGAGGTGGTGCACCTATGCTGAGATGGTGCTGAGTGATACTGAGGTGGTGATGGAGATGGTTCTCAGGTGGTACTGAGTGATACTGAGGTAGTTCTGAGTGATGCTGAGGTGGTGCAGAGTAATGTTGGTGCTCTGCTGGTACTCAGGTGGGGCTGAGTGGTGTTGAATTGCTACTGTGCTGGTGCTCAGGTGATGCTGTCCTAATACTGAATTGGTGCTGCACTGGTGGTGCTGTGCTTAGGTGGTGCTCTGGTGGTGTTGAGTGAGGCTAAAGAGATGCTGTGCTTGCACGGAGGTAGTGCTGAGTGATGCTGTGGTGGCACTGACTGATGCTGTTGTGCTGCTGCCCTGCTGCTCAGGTGGTGCTGCACTGGTGCTCAGGTGGTGCTGAGTGATGCTGAGTTGGTGCTGTGGTGATGCGCTGAGGTGGTGTTGTACTGGTGGTGGTCCACAGATGTGGAGGCGGTGCTGTCCTGATGCGATTCGGTGTTGATGTTGAGGTGGTACTGCGCTGGTGCTGAAGTGGTGCTGCGCTGGTGGTAGTGCACTGAACAGGAGATTGTGCTGTGCTGATGTTGAGTCATGCTGTGGTGGTGCAGAGTCATACTATGGTGCTACGCTGGTGCTCACATGTTGCTGAGTGATGCTGAGTTGGGGCTGCACTGATGCTGAAGTAGTCCTGCGTTGGTGCTGAATTACGGTTGGGATGGGGCTGCGTTGGTGCTGAATTACGGCTGGGATGAGGCTGCTCTGGTGCTGGGCTGGTGTTGGTGCACTGATGCGGAGGTGGTGCTGTGCTGATATGGTGCTGTGCTGATGTTGAGGTGGTGCTGCACTGGTGCTGAGGTGGTGCTGAGTTGGTGCTGCTTTGGTAGTTGTGCACTGATGTTGAGGTGGTGCTGTGCTGATGCTTAGGTGGTGCTGTGCTTATGCTCAGGTGGTGCTGTGCTGATATGGTGCTGTGCTGATGTTGAGGTGGTGCTGCGCTGGTGCTGAGGTGGTGCTGAGTTGGTGCTGCTTTGGTGGTGCACTGATGATGAGGTGGTGCTCTGCTGATGCTGAGGTGGTGCTGTGCTGATAGGGAGAGAAAGCAAAACAAAAGAGAAAGAAACAAGATGGAAAGAAAGTGAACCAATGGGTAAATAAGAGGGACAGAAAGAGAAATGAGAGGCAGAAGGAAAAACAACAGCTAAAGAAAGAGAAAGGAGAGGGTCAGGTAAGAAAAATGCAATAGGTCTCGTATTTGAGAGACATAGAACTGTTGGCATTGTAAATTAGAATTTTTTTTACTAATGTCTTTTGGTTTGGAATGGGAGTATTTGTGTTGGACTGAAATCTTTTCGTTGTGGAATTGTGTGTGGAGGAATTGTGTCGGGTAGAGTGTTTTTGTCCAGTGGAATTATATGGCATGGTGAATAGATAGAGGTGAGAGCTGCACAGAATAGTTAGTAAGGAAGATAGAGAGGAATAGGTAATTTGTGCATGAACCTCAGATAGAGGAGCAGAAAGAGTTTGTTAGGAAGAAGGGGAGAGCAGGCCACAGAACCATAAAGAGGGAGTGCCTGTGTACACAGCAGACACCTCAAGAAGAGGGAAGGGGGATTTGAAAAGGCACAGGAAAGAAACTGTGCTCGAAGACTTGAAGTGAACCAAATGAGAGAGGCAGGAAAAGTATGCGAGAGATCGAGAGAGAAGGGTAGGTGATGGTATGAGAGGAAGGGATCACGATATGCAGTAAATAAAGTGGGGTTTAATGTGAGAGTGTAGCACCTACACAACCTATCATTGAACGAGCTGTGTAAGTATTCCACACATAAAATAACGTGCACAGCAGCTTTCTCAGGTTCGATCCCTGGCTCCGGCAGCAGGGGTCTGCTCAGCACCATGCTACTCTGGGCAATAGCTTGCTTAATCTTCCCAACGGCCCCCAGCGCCGAGATACCCCTTCGGGGGTGATTTGTGCTCTATACTAGTACTGGATGTCATGTTATGTTACCTGTATTTTTATAACGCTGTCACCCGGAGCATATCCTGGCGCTGAGCAGGTGTGTGCGCCTAGCCTAACCTAGGGCAGAGGGTTATTTGAAAAAGGAGATCTTCATCTTCTTGCGAAATTCATCAACAAGTGGATGCTCTGTACATGAGCTAGAGACTGTGTTGTATAAAAAACACAAATACAAACTAGTATTTATCAGAGCCGATAGGTCTGGCATTGGCCAACTGGTGTGATGATTGCACTGATTTTAATTGGGAGTATTTACCATAAAAATGAAAAAAGGAAAAGAAAGCATGTTGCCATTTAGCGGTGCCAGTCTTGTCCTCAGAAATAATTGTTTAAAAAAATAAAAAAGCATCACAAATATATTTAGGAGAACCATTTGGGTGCTTCCCGGTAGGTAGGTTGCTTAGGACAGATCAAGAAATTCTCTTAATTTTAAATGCACATTACATCAAAATCGGATTTTTTGTGTAAATAAAAATTTACTAGTGGCTTTGTACTCTGAAAACAGCTTAAACACACAAGATCGATTTAAAAAAAAGATAAGGAATAGGGAAAAAAGCATTGGCAACTAAAAGTATTGGCCCACCTGCTGTCAGATCCCGTTTTTACCCTCACAAGATTCCATTCGAGCATTATAAATGTACCTCCCCCTCACTGTCTAGCTGGAGCTGGCGGGAGAGAGTTGCTCAACAGAGATCAATAGGGGTGTAGAGAGTTCCTGGTTGTGCCACCTGAGTTCGTTGGTCAGCGTTCTAGCGTTCAGCTGACAGTCCGCCATTTCGTGCGCGAGAGCCCTCCGCTCTGCGCACTTCAACTGTAATTTTGAAACGGAAGGTCGCGTCTCTTCAGCGCTTCCGTATCTTGAGTTTAAATCAGCGTATTGAAGTCTAACTTCTGTTCAGGGCTTTCTAGTTTGTTGGGACCTTTCCCTAGCACCCTCGGCAAGTTGGTAGTTAATTCAGTTGCCGTTGGGTAAGTTCGTCATAGTCCGTTCCTGGAGGCTTCTTCCCTGCCTCTGTCTCTGTGTACATTCAGCAATTCTTGTTCTGGAAATTCAAGGGCGTCTGGCCCCTGGCAGCAACCCCGTCGTCAGAAGAATTCGTGGGCATGAGGTTCCTGACAGCAGTCCTGAATAACCGGCAATGCAGTAGGATTGCTCCTTGTTATTTCATTTTGTGATAGAACTGTTCTGTGATATTCAGCCTGCATTTGCCTCTGTGAATTCTGCTTTTTGCATCATTCTGTGGGCTTTCCAGTATATCTTTGAACGTTGAAGAGAATCTTCTTCTGGAACATTATTCAGTATTCTTCACAGTGTCCAGCATTCTCCAGTCATCTTAGTGGTTGAAGACTGTAAATGGGGGTATTAATTGTATGCATATGATTTATACTACTGTCTACCTACATTTCATTATCCAACAACTGTCAACCACAGAACTCAAATTTGAATGCATGGATTATAAGAAGAAGCTAATTCTATTAAATGAAGAATCATAGAGAGGGGCAAATTCCACACACAAGCAAGGTAAAGATAGAAGTCAGTGGACAACTAGTAGTGTAGGAAGGCAATTTCTGTGGGAACTGTATTAATGGTGTTCTTAATATTTTAGGTGCAGTTGGGCCAGAGTAGAAGAGTCCTTAGGCACCCGTGTGGCAGTCTCTCTTGTCTTTCCACTTCCCCTTTCCCCTTCCGTTCCTGGCCTTGGAGAAATCCGGGTCCAGGGAGGTGAGGGAATTAGGAAATATTCAGCAGGACACCTCCCTCAAGTCATCTGCTTCCACGGAAAAGCCAAGAATTCAGGTACACTTCTGACACCTGCCTCGTGCACCTGTGATGAGGAAGAGCAAATGCTATCACTGACCGAACAAGAAAGTCAATGGCTGAAGTGGGCAGACCTATCTCACCATGTGTATGCCTTGGGGGATGTAAATAAAATATGAATGGTTGTTTTGTGTAAATAAGTGTCGTTTTCCTCCTATGTGCATTGAAAGATAAGGGCTTCCAGAGTTTAGTGTATAATTTAAACAAGGGGAGGGAGAGACCTGCAAATGTTGTCAGGTGCCACATTTGAAAGTGATTGAATATTATTTTGTCAATTTGAAGCGCCTCGGCCTGGTCACCCCAACGCTCCCAGGACCTCCTGCTCCTGCCTCCTGCCTTCTGCTGCTGTGCCTGCCTGCCTACGCCGTCAGCGAGCGCCCCAGCCGCCGCAGGCCCGCCCGCCAAGCCCGCACTCGCTTTCCCGCCGCTGCCTGCCTGCGGCCCCGCCCCCCCGCCAGCCGATTGGATCCCACGCTCCCGCCTCCCAGCTGACCCGCCCTCCCGGCTCCCTTCTTATGACGCCCCCTTAGCGACCGCGCGCCGCGGGAGCACCGACTGAGCGCCGAAGGTGCGCCAAAGGTAAGCCCGTCAACGCCCGTCCACGCCTGGACCGCGCCCAGTGCCAGGAACCCTGGCTCCCGCAGTCACCAGCCCTCCCGCCGGACATACGCCGCCACCGAACTCTACGCACTCAACGCCGGCAGACTTCCGGGCTGCTACCGAGCCACCCCAAGACGCACCCACGGACCCTTCTGCTGCAACTCCTGCGAGTTCACCTGCATCCGGACCTGCACCACTCCAGCAGTGCCCAAGACCTCGACGAGCAACAGCAGCAGCCACCTGAAGTGCATCCTGCTCAACACCCGCTCAGTCCACAGACACGCCATCGAGCTCTGGAACCTGCTCGACACCACAGCCCCAGATGTCGCCTTCCTCACGGAAACCTGGATGAACGCCTCCTCAGCGCCCGACATCGCCATCGCCATCCCGGACGGCTACAAGATCATCCGGAGGGACCGCGTCAACCAGACAGGAGGAGGCATCGCCATCATCCACAGGAACTCCATCCGCATCACGACCAACACCGACGACACCCTCGCACCCGCCGAGCACCTGCACTTCCAGATCCACATCAACCCCAAGACCACCCTCAGAGGCACCCTCATCTACAGACCCCCGGGACCACGCACACTTTTCAGCTTGGACATTTCAGCGAGGACATCGCCGACGTCGTCAGTTCGCACGCCCTCCTCTCCGCTGACTACATCCTCCTCGGGGACCTCAACTTCCACCTGGAGAACAACAACGACCGCAACACCACCACCCTGCTGGACAACCTCGCCAACCTCGGACTCAAGCAACTGGTGACCACCCCCACCCACTACGCCGGACACACACTCGACCCCGTCTTCTCCTCCAGCAAGGACATCGCCTTCAGCCACGCCACCGGACTCCACTGGACGGACCACAGCTGCGTCCACTTCAGCTTCAAAAGGACCACGATCCACCACCAACAGCAAAAGGTTGCACCCAGAAGCTGGAACAAGATCACAACCGACCAGCTCGCAACTTCCCTGAGCAAGAACCCACCCACCAGCGCAATGAACCCCAGCCAAGCGGCCACCAACCTCACTAAGTGGATCAGCGACTGCGCAGACGACCTCGCCCCTCTTAGGACCCCGCCTAGCAGACCCGGCAGCAAGAAAGCCCCATGGTTCACCGACGAACTCAAGAACTCGAAGAAGAACTGCAGAGCCCTTGAGAAAGCCTGTCGCAGAGACCCAACACCGGACAACATGACTGCCCTCAAGCTCGCCACCCGAAAACACCACCAACTGATCCACACCACCAAGGAAACTGCATTCATGGAACGACTGGACAACAACGCACACAACAGCAAGGAACTCTTCAACATCGTGAAAGAGCTCTCCAACCCCAACGCCGGAAACAACGACATCACCCTTTCGCAAGACCTCTGCAACTCCCTCACCTCCTACTTCCACAACAAGATCGCGGACATACACAACAGCTTCAGCACTCAACCGACACACGCCACGACCGAACCACCGCCCTCCACCACCACCCTCCCGCCTGGACCCCGATCAGCACCGAAGACACCGTCCGCACGATGAACTCCATCCACTCTGGATCTCCGACCGACCCCTGCCCTCACCACGTCTTCAACAAGGCCGACGCTGTCATCGCACCCCACCTGCGGGACATCATCAACACCTCCTTCAACACCGCCACCTTCCCGGAGAACTGGAAGCACGCCAAACTCAGCGCCCTACTAAAGAAGCCATCAGCCGACCCCTCCGACCTCAAGAACTACCGACCCATCTCGCTGTTCCCGTTCCCCGCTAAAGTCATCGAGAAGACCGTCAACAAGCAGCTGGCCGCCTTCCTCGAGACGAACGGATCCCTCGACCTCTCGCAGTCTGGCTTCCGGGCCAACCACAGCACCGAGACCGCCCTGATCGCAGCCACCGATGACATCCGAGCCCTGCTCGACAACGGGGAAACAGCGGCCTTCATCCTCCTAGACCTCTCCGCGGCCTTTGACACTGTCTGCCACCGTACCCTAGTACAGCGCCTCAGCAACGTCGGAATCCAGGAGAAGGCACTGGAGTGGACCATCTCCTTCCTCTCCGGAAGGACACAGAGAGTCCGCCTCCCCCGTTCAGATCAGAAGCCACCGAAGTCATCTGCGGCGTTCCTCAAGGCTCCTCGCTCAGCCCAACCCTCTTCAACGTCTACATGAGTCCCCTCGCAGCCATCGCACGCCAGCACAACCTCAACATCATCTCCTATGCCGACGACACCCAGCTGATCCTCTCCCTCACCAACGACCCCGCCACCGCCAGAGCCAACCTACACGAAGGGATGAAAGAGGTAGCCGAATGGATGAAGAACAGCCGCCTGAAACTGAACTCGGACAAGACGGAAGTCCTCATCATGGGATCCTCACCCTCCGCCTGGGACGACTCCTGGTGGCCCCCCGCCCTTGGCAGCGCACCCAAACCAACAGACCACGCACGCAACCTGGGCTTCATCCTGGACTCCTCCCTCTCCATGACCAGACAAGTCAACGCCGTCTCCTCGTCGTGCTTCAACATCCTACGCATGCTACGCAAGATCTTCTGGTGGATCCCCACCGAGACCAGGAAGACGGTCACCCAGGCCCTCGTCACCAGCCGACCGGACTACGGCAGCTCCCTCTACGCCGGAACCACCGCCAAACTCCAGAAGAGACTCCAGCGGATCCAGAACGCCTCAGCAAGACTCATCCTGGACATCCCCCGTCGCAGCCACATCTCCGGACACCTGAGAGACCTGCACTGACTCCCGGTCAACAAGAGAATCACCTTCCGTCTCCTCACCCACGCACACAAAGCCCTGCACAACCAAGGCCCAGGATACCTCAACAGCCGCCTCAATTTCTACGCTCCCAAACGCCAGCTTCGATCGACCGGCCACGCCCTCGCCGCCGTCCCCCGCATCCGAAGAGCCACCACAGGGGGAAGGTCCTTCTCCTACCTCGCCGCCAAGACCTGGAACTCCCTCCCGACCCACCTCCGCCTGACCCAGGACCACCTTGCCTTCAGGAAGCAGCTCAAGACCTGGCTGTTCGAGCAGTAGCGGACCCCCCCTCCCCAAGCGCCTTGGGACCCTCCGGGTGAGTAGCGCGCTATACAAATGCTTTGATTGATTGATTGATTGGGGTGATTTAGCACACAGTGCACGCTATATCAGAAATGTGCACCCTGACTTAGATCTTTCAGGAAGGATGTTTGAGAGGGAGCGAATAACAGCTGAATACAAACAAGCAGCAAGGGCGAGGAGGAGTTGTTCTGGGAGGTACAGGAGATTAAGTGAACTGAAAGCAGCAGCGAGGACAGAGCAAAAGACAAAGTAGTGCTCATATGGCCCACAGTGAAAGGATTCGTGTAGCAGGGCCAGTCTACAGGGCCGAACAAAAGGAGTGAATACTAAGTGTATTCACCTATGACAAGCCAGCATTTCTAAAGGACAATAAGATTAACCAATGAAAAACATGGGTGTTTTTTGAAGTCTTTACCCTAGATACTACAGTTCTCTTGGAGACAGCGCATGAATGCATGCGCTGCCTAGGGGAGACCTAAAAAGGCTGTGTACTGACTTTTTCTGTCCCCCTGTAGCTGACCTTACTAGGGACCTCACTTATCTACGGATGTTCAAAGATTGCGCCACTACCTGCGTCAACTCCAAAAGGCACACCTCCATTCCTACCAGAGAAAGATGAACACCATCACTTAAAAAACATCATTTAGAATACTGAATATCTGAGTGGCAAATGTAGCTAAAACGAAGGTCTCTGAAAAACCGACTCATCTCCGTGTTAATCTTCCTGCATGCCCTGCCCACTGCTACTGGATTCTCAGCTCACGTCCACTGTTTGCTGGGCGATACAAAGAAAAGGACACTGTGCCTTTAACTGTCTTAAGTCATGCTTCTTAGCCCTCATCAAGCCCACCCCCTTCTCTAGTACAAGATCATTCTCCCCCAAACGAATGATCAACACATCCGGGCATCTCCCTCCCACCAGCATACCATTTAAACAACTGAGCAACACACACCATCTCAAGCCCCCTTTCCAAAGCAAAGTAATGGGAAACAAATGCTGGTCAAATCCCAAGTTGGTCCCATTGCCCCTCAGAGCTGCCTGAGGCTCTGCCCATATGATGAAGGAATGTCCTACTAGCCAGATGGATACATCTTCCACCACCGGAATCGCAACCGAACCTGAAACAAAACCAGCAATAAATATTCACACAGAAAGCCCTGTTACGCTACACCAGTGCCCCAGCCTCATGATGGCTTCCCGTGCACAGCCACAATTGGCAGCCTCGGTCACAATGCCAAACTGGAGTAAATGTATGCCATACTCAGACATGTGGGGCCAAAGTCGTGAGTGCATTTTGCAAAACAGAGAAGAGCTGGAAAGCTTTACCTTTCACCACAGACTAGTATCAGAAAACAAACCCCCCCAGGGAACCCGCAATGTGCAGCAAACCTGTCACCCCATGCCACTGAGCATAGGATTGACACCAGAAGCACCTGCAGCACCGCATTCTTCCCTTGTGCTCTCTGCTCAGTCTTGGAGCTGCACAGCTTTACCACTAACTTACCCGCTCTCCTTGTAACATTCTCCCATGTCACTCCTTCCCTGTCCCTGTAGTTCAGCAACTCAGACACTCAAAAGGTGCTAATAAACATCCAGGACATCAAAGTGGAGAACACGCATAGCTCCTCATCTCCCCTGCAAACCAGCTGCAATATGCCAAGATAAGGGACTCCCGGGCTTCCCCAAGCGACCTTGCTCCCTTGCCCAGCCCGTGAGTATCTCTTGTCCCAGTTACCTTGCTGAAAGGACGTAGCCCCTCAACAATTGGCCCATAAAGGCAATACCTGCAAGTTTCCCTGCAATTGTCCCTCGCGACAGGCCCTTCTTTGTCAAATCCAGAGTAAACGGAACCACATCTTCCATCCTACACCATCCTCCCTCCTACTCTGCGCCACTGATGCCAAAAATTCCGACCATGCCTGACCATAGATATTCTTGTCAGTACAGCTAGGGACCCTACCACCAATTGCACCATCCTGTGTTGCCTACTGACCACAACATCCACAGAATCTCTCCCACTGAAATTGAGACATAGCATCCGCAATGTCATTGTGTACCCCGGCACGTGCCGCATCTTGAAAGAGATATCATGCCCCAGGCAACCCAGCACAAAGATATGCAACAATTTCAGCACCTGTGCATCTCTCACCGACTGTCTGTTCATCACTTGCACAACAGCCATGTTGTCCACCCAGAACAGCACACTTCTGTGTGCCAACTTTGCTCACCACAGTGTAATTGCTACCATTAATGGAAAGGATTCCAGGAATGCAATGCTTCTTCCTCCTGCCTTCCACTGTACCAGCCACTCCTCTGCACACCAGCAACCCTGTCAGAATTAACCGAAGCCCTGACCTCCGGTAGCATCTGAGAATATCTTCATGTCCAAATCACGGTTGTCCTGATGGGCAAACCGAATTCCACTGAAGGAATTCAAAAAGAACTCCCACATGCCGAGATCCTCTTTGACCCCTGCCGATATGTGTTTGTGAAGAAAAAGCAATATTCCCCATCCAAAAGCCAAACCTAGCCTCTTACAGAATGTTCTCCACACCCTAACCACCCTAAAATCAAAATTTAAGTGACCCAACAGGACCTGCACTTCACTCACCTTCACCTTATCTCTGGCCAGCATAGCATACTTTCTGTCCTGTGGAAGCCTTGCCTCCATTTCTACCACATTTAGATCAATTCCTGAAAAGGACAATACTTTATTTGGGCTCAAGGTTTTTTCAGGGGCCAGTGGAATGCCCAGGTCAGCCATGAGCTCCGGGAATCTTGGAAACGCCTGGAGTCCGCCGAGCCGGATACCCCCACTAAAAAGAAGACATCAAGGTAGTGAGTCATCAACCTATGGCCTGTACCACCAGGAAAATGGCCATGTCCACTGAAGAATAGGACACCAAAACTGTTTCTTCGGGACTAAAATAATTTACTGACCCACCTTTGGGCCCTTACACATGCTGGATTAGGCAAAACTGCCCCTGTTCCTTTTTGACACAATCAAGCCAGCCATAGGTCAATCATCAAAGGGACCCACCATTCTCCCCTCTAAAACTTCCTTATCAAGTTTTTCTTGTACTATGCTTTTGTGTTCTTTTGCAAACCGCAAAATATCTGCCCACCTCCGAACTCAGGGGCCCTCATACCCCAATTGAAAACCCCTTCTGTAACCTTTCCGCAAGATCCCTGCCGCCACTGGCTGAACATTCAACCCTGTCTGGAGGAACAAGCGTGCTCCCCATAATCCGTGCATCAGACAGAAACATTCGGATACTTGGGGCCAGGCACACTGTGAGGGGACCTCGTCCTGGGCCCTTCACTGGATGGCTTTTTCCACCTCTTCTGAATATTCTACATGTTGGTGACCATCTTTTTCCATATTTGTTCCATTTTTTTTGTCAAATCTATTTATTGGCATTTATATTTTTGAAGCATTACAGTACTCTTGAAATTCCATACATTTCATCGCTGTGGTGGTAGCAAGCGTCTATGTATATAGATCATATTAGGTCCTCTGGGCACTGCAGTGTGACACATGAATATAATCAGATGTAGTACATGCACCAGGAGATGTCTACAGGCAAGAGGGGCCTATGCAGCCCAACCCCGCACACAGAAATGACTTTTATATTTGAACAGTACAATTCTTGTTTTTAAAAGCAAGCAAACAAACTAACTGCGGCATGGTCACAAATATACAGTATGTGCTGCCCCCCTTCCTGCTCCCGCCCCCCCAACAGTCCCCCACCCTGCTCCCCCGCCCACACACGATCCAACCCCCACTGTTCCCCTGCGCTTCCGCATCGTATAGTGCACCAGTCTAAATGTCAGGTACATCGTCTGCAGTGTGCCACCCCAGCATCCAATGTGCCCGGCTAATCCTCCCCCCGTGCACAACGCTTTCCGCTGAGAGGAGGGCGATGATCATGCGTTCCCAGTGCTCTGCGATAGGTTCTCTGCAGAACCCCACTGTTTCCTCCCGCCGTATGGCAGTCCATTCCGCCCGGGCCCACGCTTGAAGGGACAGGGTCCAGGCCCACACGCTAGGAGGGTCCCGCGCCTTCCACCTCTTGGTGAGGAGGCGCGTCGCCACTACCATCCCCAGGCCCAGGAAACGAGACAATACCTTTTCCTTGGGAGGCCTCTTAAAATGATGCAAGAGGTATTCAGGCCAGTTACAGGGGATGGTGCGTCCAGTACATTGCTGAAGGAGCCCGCTAATGCCCCCCCAGTAGGTGCCCAGCCCTGGACAGTGCCACCGAAGGTGAAGAAGATCGACGTTTACCTCACCGCACCGTGGGCAGGACGCATCTGTTCTGTGGAAGTATTTATTAATTAAGGCAGGGGTGAGGTAGGCCCTGTGAACTATATATACCTGGATCTGGCGGAAGCGCATATTTCTGGGGATGCGCACTGGACTTTTTAGGATTCTCTCCCATTTCTTATCAGCGAGTGCTCGCCCCAAATCCCGCTCCCATTTGCCCCGCAGTGGGTCCAAATTTAGTTTCGTGTGTGTCCTCAGGGATGCAGCAAACCAGCGTACCAGGTGTCTCCCCCTACCCATGACGTGAAGGTATTGTATAGTGAGATGCTGCTCGTCATGTGCGCCAGAAGGGAGTGATGGAGCAGAAACCCCCCTGGAGGAAGTCCATCGTCAGTGACCAGTGTTTCGTACGGTATCAGTGCCCCATCTCTGTACAAGTTGCCGAGCGACTGGATGTCAGCTTCATGCCATCTTTCTAGCATGGGGCGCGTGAGGACCCCCCGTCCCCGGTGAACCTTCCAAAGGCACTGCCGGTGCGTAGGGGAGCACTGTCCGTGTGAGTTGCAGCGCCCTGCGGAAGCATTTGTACGCCACCGCCAACAGTAGCGGGGTGGGGCGGGTCGGGCCGCCAGCGGATGGCATAGCGCAAGGACTCTCTCTAGCGGGTATGGGGGATCACCCGTAGCCGTGTCTTCTCTGCCCCTGTCCGCTAGCCAGCGGGCGATCCATTGGAGTTGCGCAGCCAGGTAATAATGCTCGAAACAGGGAGCAGCTAATCCGTCTCTATCAGTGGGGAGGAACAATTTCCCGAGCGCCAGCCGATGACGGGACGAGCCCCAGATGAAGTCGCGCAGGACCTTGTTAAGCATGGAGAAGAAGGAAGCAGGTATAAATAAAGGCAGGTTTGTGAAGTAGTACAAAAGACGAGGGAGCATGACCATTTTGGCCAGGGCTACTCTGCCCGTAGGCGTCAGCGGAAGCGTGGACCAGAAGCCAATCTGTGATCTGAGCGCTGTCACCGCCCGCCCCAGGTTCCCGTCAAAGAGGTCAGACGGCTGGCGATAAATCTGGACCCCGGATCATCTACCTCTCCGCTGAATGCAAAGAGGCAGGACTTGCCTGCGTTCACCCAGAGCCCGGAGAGCTCCGCAAATCGGCCCAGCAAACGATCCAGTTGCTCTGGGATGTGGCTCACATCCCTAACAAATACTAGCAGGTCTTCGGCATATAGGGACACCTGGTGGGCGCCATCCCCCAGTGGGATGCCATCACCCAGTGTCTGTCTAATGGCTGCAGCCAGGGGTTCCATGGCCAGTGCGAAGAGCAATGTCGACAGAGGACACCCCTGTCGAGTGCCCCTGCCCACCGCCACTGCCTCCGAGACGTAAGGTCCCAGCCTCACACGAACCACTGGGTTACGGTGCAAGAGGTCCACCATCTGCAGGAAGGCTACATCTAGTTCATATTTCTCCAACACTGACTTCAGGTAGCCCCACTCTAGGCAGTCAAAGGCCTTTTCCAGATCTAACACCAGGCACCCTGCACGAGGCCAGGCACCCGTTGCTACCGCTGCCACCCTAAAATATCTCCTGAGGTTCAGTGAGGTGGACCGCATCGGTACAAAGCCATTTTGATCCGAGTGAACTAATTGTGGGACCACCGGGGGGGCGTGGCCACGGCGGCGATCGGAATGGCTGCCTCTCCGTGAAGCTCCTCCATGCGGGCTCCCAGCGGCGGCGAATAAGATGTGATCCGCTGCTCCTTGCCCCCACATCGTTGAAGATCCGCATGTGGATGCCGCCCCGACCACCTGGGTGGCTCCGGAGGCAGAGGGAGCATTATTAGAGGTGTCAACGGTGGAGGAGAAGTGAGGCCCTCCGGACCTCGGCGCCATCTTCTCTACCTGCGCCGGATCGCTGGGTGAGTGCTGCGTGGCGCTCTGCTGCCGGGCCTTTCGCCCCTTCGCGCGCCCCCTGCGGGCTTACGCGCTCGTTGCCTGTCTTTCGTGGGCTCTCGGGTGGGGGCGCTGGGCTCCTGGGTGCGGCCGAGGCCTTCTGGCCTGGGGTCGCGCTGGGACCGGGGCCTCGATTTGCGGGCCTGCGGAGGATCTGGGGCGGCGGGCGGGATCGTTCGTTCGGTGGCGGTGGGAGTGGGGGGCTGCGGCGGTGGGGACGCTGGGGGGTGCTTCCCAGTGATAAGTGGCGGCCCCGCCTTAGAACCACGCGGGGGACTCCTGATTCCCTCCCTGCGTTGGGCCCCGAGAGAGGGACACTCCCCCATTACACTGCCCAGCACGAGTGCCTCTCCATCAACGGGCTCTGCCCCACGGAGACACCCAGGTCCTGGCCGTTACATCTACCTGACGCTGTCGGCGTTTGAACACGGGGCTGGACATTCTCTGATTCCCCTTGCATAGCCCTGGCTTCTGCAGTACATTGAGGCATGTCTGGACGTGGGGTCACCTGGTGCCTAGCATTGCTCTGCTACATTATCCCTCGCTGTCTGTCGCCACGCTCTATTACTCCAAGACAGCGTATTATCACAGCCCCGTCCATGGGGAAGAGAGATCCGAACCAGAGGAAGCTGAGCTTTGACAAAACTCCCCTCCTCACTACGGACCCTCCACCTGGTTCGTCTACTGGGGCTGCCGGTTCTGCGGACATGGGGGATGCCGCTGCCATGGTTGCCGCCATGATGGGTGAAATGCGCGCCGGGTTTAAGGCGCATGACACCCGCTTCGACAACCTCGAACAGAAGATTGCCGACATGGGCACCAAAGTGCAGGCCCATGACCGCCGGCTAGACGTCGCGGAGTCCAGAATATCGGACGTGGAGGATTGTGCCACCAAAACGCTTAAGCGGCTGGAACGGGTCGAGAAAATTCTCAAAGACGTGGCCATAAAAAATGAGGACTTAGAGGCGCGTAGCAGGCGCAACAACATTCGTATCCTTGGTGTTGCGGAGACGACAGCAACGGGTCGTTTTGACACTTTTGTAGAACATCTTCTCATTGAACTGTTCGGCAAGGACACCTTCACTGCTGGCTTTGTGGTCGAACGAGCACACAGGTCTTTGGGTCCTAAACCTCGCCCTGGGGAACCCCCGCGGCCTATAATCGCCAGGATCATGAACTTCCGCGACCGGGACGCCGAGCTTCACGCTGCCCGAGAGGCCGGAGAGGTGCGGAGGCAGGGCAGCGCTCTGTCCTTCTTCCCAGATTTTACGCTAATGGTTCAAGAGGCGCGCCGCAAATATAATGGGGTCAAGTCTACTCTTCGAAATCTAGGGTTGAAGTACGGTATGCTGCCAGATTGAAGGTTGATGTGAATGGCAGATACCGCATTTTTGACTCCCCCACGGAGGCGCAGGATTTTTGTCAGGGTTATAGGAAACAGGGCTCCCCATCGGCTACAGGACCTGCGGCACGCTCTCCACCCCGTAACGACACACAATCCAGTGCTGACCTTTTTGCTGAAACCGTCCAGGGCTGACCGTTCTATTGACTGATCTCTGGGCCCTACTCACAATGTTGCTTACAGGATGTGGACTTTCCTACGTTTGTTAAATTGCCATCACTTCTGGGGTTACTTTAGTTGGGATGCCCGCATGGTGTGGCATTGCTACCCCCTATGGCGAATGCCTTCTTGTCTTACTTCTTTGGGGTTTTATTTTTTTTGAAGCGACATTTTTTCATTGTATGGCTATTACCTTTGGTGTTTTGCATTTTCAGTCAACACTTGTTCAGGTATTGCCTCTCTGGGGATGCTGGGAGGCTGGGTGGAGGGTGGGGGTCGGGTGTGTTTTGTTCGAATGGTCATATATGTTTGTGAGTAATTGCGGGTCTAATGAGAGTGGATTGACAGATGCACACAGGTTTGTAATTATCTTCGGTGTGGTGCTATGGCCGGGGTAGGTCTGCAGTCTGGCCCGTCCAGACTTACATTGATGTCTTGGAATGTTCGTGGTTTGAACACTACACGAAAATGTAAACAAGTCTTGAATTATGCAGCACGGCACAAGGTAGATGTCCCTTTTCTACAACTCACTTGACTCAGGCGGATACGACCTCTGTTGCTAGGGGTTGGGGTACACACAGCGTTTTTTCGAATTATAGCAGATATGCAAGAGGTGTTGCAATTCTTGTGCACAGACGTGTTCCCTTTGTATTAACGGGTAGCACAACAAATGAGGAGGGCAGATATGTGCTGATCACCGGAGTGTTGTTGGGGTACAAGATTGCCATGGTAGGGGTCTACGGTCCTAACGTAGATGACCCCGCCTTTTTTCAAAACCTGCACTGACGCTGCTTCACTCTGACATAGATCTGTTAGTCATGGGCGGGGACTTTAATTTGCTAATGAATCTGGGCAGAGACAGTACTTCACCTTCCCCGGACTGCAAGACCCGGGCCCGCTCAGTGCTAGAAGAAATTTGTTCTCATTTCTCCCTAATAGACATAGAAGCTCGGTTGCACCCAAACACACCTGATTATACACACCATTCAGGGTTCCATGATGGCCTTTCCACCCTTCCACGCACGCTCTCGGACCACTCCCCCATTGTGTTAACTTTGGCGATCCCTAGGCTGGGTGGCTACGAGAGGCAATGGCCTTTCCCTAGTAGGGCCCTACTGGACCCGGTTTTTAAAGAAGAGATCCGCAGCGCCATTGACGACTATTTCGACATTAATACCAGCTCTGTAGATTCCTGGGTCACGTTATGGGAGGGATTCAAGGCCACCATTTGCGGGGTTTGTATTGCTAAACATGTAGTAACTTTACGGGAGATTCGCTCCACCTTAACCCGTATTGAAGCGGAAATCTCCATGGTAGAGAAGGAAATGCTAGGGTCCCCTTCGGTCTCCGGGGAAGCCAGGCGCCTGGAGTTGCTATTGGAATTTCGGGATGCTGCAGATAGGGAACTACGGTTCATGGGCAAACACTATACGGCGCGTCAGTACGGAGAGGGTGACAGACCGGGCAAGTTGCTGGCGCAAATGCTACGTCCGCCTCACCAGGCGGCCTACATCTCTGACATTGTAGACACTCAGTGCACACAACATCACTCCACTCCCAGTATATGTAGCACCTACTTGTCATACTACAAAACTCTCTACACTTCCACGCTTTCAGAAGAACAACGCGACCCCGGCCCTTATTTGAATGAGATTGCCATGGTATACCTCGAGAAAAACATGCAGGAATTTCTTGCCATGCCCATAACTCCGGATTTTATAGTTGAGGCCATTGATTCGTTGAAGGGCTACTCGGCGCCGGGCCTTGATGGTTACTCTGCTGATTTTTATAAAGAATATAAGGAAGAACTTGTACCAAGGCTAGTCGAGGTCTATGCAGAGGCTCTGGAGGCGGGAGTTCTCCCACCCACGCTCAGGGAAGCGGTAATTGTTCTTCTTCCCAAAACAGGCCGTGATGCCTCCTTGTGTGGCTCTTATCGGCCCCTGTCCCTATTAAACTTGGACTACAAGATTTTGGCTAAAGTCCTTGCGATCCGCTTATCAGTACTAATGGAATCCATCATTTCGCCGGCCCAGTCCGGATTTGTTCCGCATAGGTCTACCTCCTTCAATCTGCGAACACTGATCTCTGTTTTGCACAGAATTGACCCCTCTACCCCGGCTGCAGCGGTGTTTTTGGACGCGGAGAAGGCGTTCGACACCCTGGAATGGCCTTTTTTTTTATCAGTCATGAGGCGAATGGGCATGCCAGAGATGTTTGTGGCGACAGTTGAGTTACTGTAAACAGCACCTACAGCCCGGATACGTTTAAATGGCACCATTTCTGAAAGCTTTACACTTACGCGAGGCACCCGCCAGGGATGCCCCTTATCCCCTCTACTGTTCATCCTCGCGATGGACCCTCTGGTGCGCCATTTTCAAGAGAAGCACCTCCACAGAGGGCTTCAGTTTCGCACTGGGCCACTCCTTGTCTCTCTATACGCTGACGACACAATTTTGTATGTCCGGACGCCTCGGACCAATTTGGAGCCTCTGCTGTTGGAGATAGTCCGATTTGGCGAATATTCGGGCCTCAGAATAAACTGGCACAAATCTGTTGTTTTTCCGCTTACCCCCTCCACCTCGCAATGGCCGTGTGCTTTCCCTCTAGAATGGAACACGGACTCCGTGAGATATCTGGGAATCCATGTTCACCTCGACACGGTGTCCATTGTCCACTTAAATTATGGACATGCCCTGGATTTCTTGGAGGACCATACGGAACGCTGGCTTCGGCTTCCCTTGTCCATGGCTGGCCGGATCGCCATTATTAAAATGATCGTGCTCCCTCGGTTTTTGTATTTGTTTAACAATATCCCGATCCCTCTCACCAAGGTCTTTTTTTCACAACTTCGATCCTTACTGTTGCGTTTGGTGTGGGGCGGTAAAAATCCGCGAGTGGCCTGGCGTACATTGACGCTTCCTTGTGAGAGGGGTGGCTTCGGTGTGCCCTACTTTTTTCTTTATTATTTAGTTGCACAATGCTAGTATGCATATTCCTGGTTTCACCCGGACGCCAGAATTCTTTATTTAAAGCCTGAGGCCGATCTGGCGCTTCCTGTGCCCCTTAACTCCATCCTTCCCAGAGGGCTCCCCCGGGACCCGCAAGACATACAAACAGTGTCCACCACGTGCTGGGCTTGGGATAAGCTACGACGACTACTTCACATAGAGACATTATACTCTTCCTCCCTTCTGTTGCCTAACCCTCACTGGCTCCCCATCACAGGTGAATCGGTGGTACAGCGCACGTTATCCAAATACCAACTGACTACGATCGGGGATCTCTTACCGGAAGGTCATGTTTTCTCCATGACAGAGGATCAGCGCTTTGCTGACCGGACATTTATGGACTCTTTCACACTGGCTAGACTCAGATCCATGCTCCGAGCTGAGTTCCGCACGTTCCCACTCCCCCCTGAGGACGCTGACATACTCACATTCATAATACAAAACCAGACAGGATCACATGTTGTCTCCAAACTTTACAAACTATGTCTGGCCACGCTTCCTTCCTCAGACACAACGGTGCGCGCCGCATGGGAGGGTGACCTGGGTACCCAGATTACTGATGACCAACGGGCGGCGTGCTGTGCTGCCACTAGGGACGTGTCCATAAACAGCAGGCATAAGCTCATCCACTTTAAGTTTTTGAGACGGATGTATCACACTCCTGTACTTGCTCATAGGATCGACACCAGCAGGCCACATTGTTGCCCTAAATGCAAAGCACCACAGGCGGATATCGCCCATCTATCCTGGACGTGCCCGCTTTTGCATGAATACTGGCTACAGGTGCACCGTGTTTTGGGGGACATATTGGGCCTGGAGCTGCTACCCACTCCTGAAATTGCGTTGCTGGGCTATGTCGCCAATTTCCCACGCCCTTTCCGCAAACTGGCAGCCATTGGCTTCCTATTGGCAAAAAGAGAGATAGCACTGCTCTGGTGCACTCGGCACGCTCCAACGGTCCAAGCTTGGCTCCGCATTTTGGCCCACCGCAATGTTAACAGTGTGGAATACTCTGAAATTGTTCCGACTGCTTCCCGACCAGTGGACATATGGGGGCCATATCGAACATATGTTGCGAAACTTACTCAGGAAACACAGTCCCAATCGATTAACTCCATTGTACCAGAGGGGGTGGGCTAGGATGGTTAACATGACGGCGCTGTGGCCAAATTCATCATTATTTCTGTATGAGATGCGCCAAAAATGACACAACCAGCTACAGTTGTTTGTCGTAATCACGGATGGCATGGGTGTTTCATGGGACGACCTGTAATGTGCCTATGCTACTGTTGAACAATACTCCTACTCAAGTGGCGCTCAATGCGAACTGGCCTGATGCAGAATGTAACGTTGCTTGCATTTGTAGGACCACCGTACTAAGATTGATGCAGTTGTTGTGCCAATTCATCTGCTCCATGGTTCTCGCAAACTTGCAGATATGCTTTATTTTCTGTATATTATTTTTTTTTTCCGTTTTTAATTCATTTTTGTGTTTATGGTTTCACTAAAAACAAAATTGTAACAATGCATTGTGACATACACATTGTCTGAAATCCCTCTACGAGACTGTCTGGTCACTGGATAATGCTCCAATTGTTGCTTACTGTATATCTGTATGATTCTTATACATGTGAGAATGGATTGCTTCTTTGCTCAATAAAGAGATTTAAAAAAAAAAAGTGTGGGACCACCGGCGCCAGGCGTTCTGCGAGGATTTTGGCATAGACTTTGTAATCTACGTTAAGCATTGCAAGTGGGCGATATGAGCCCAGTGCCGTAGGGTCTCTGTCTGGCTTGGGCAGCGATACCAGAAATGCCTCCCGTAGAGACGGTGGAAACAAATCTGCGTCTAGTGCTGCATTGTACAGTTGGAGGAGCCGGGGCGCTAGGATCTCCCTGTTCGCTTTGTAGTATTCGGCTGGCAGGCCATCGGGTCCCGGGGATTTTCCAATCGCCAAAGCCTGAATCGCTTCTCCCACTTCCTCTAGCGTGAGAGGGGCATTGAGCGCGTCTTTCTGATCGTCAGTGGCAATGGGTAGAGTAATCGAGTCCAAAAACTCAACCATTACATACCTAGGGCCAGTGACTCGGGCCATATATAGCTGTCTGTAGTGTTCAGTCAGTGCCCAGTGAATTTCGCGCTGCGTATAGACCATCTCCTCTCCCCCTGTGCGGATGGCGCCCACCGGTGCACCGCGGCCTGTCTTTTGTATCAGCCAGGCCAGTAGGCGGCCAGCACTATCCGCCTTGGCGTGGGTCCTGGCCGTGTGTGCCGCATAATTGTGGCATCTCAGCCTTTCCATAAGGATCGCGGGCTCACCCCTAAGGTCGCTAAGCTTGGCCAAGTGTCTACCAGTCCCCTCGCCTTCCCTCTCCTAGCGCAGAAGCTTGGATTCTAATTGAGTCAAGGAATCAGACACTGTTTTACGGATGTTCCTTGTGGCACCCATACAATGCCCACGTATGGTCACTTTATGTGCATCCCATTCCACCATGGGGTCGCTCGCCGTCTCCGCGTTCTCCTCGAAGTAAGCTAGGATGGTAGTGCCCAGTGAAGAGCAAAACTCAGCATCCTCAAGCGCGGCTGACTGTAACCGCCACGTGGGCACAGGGGGCCAGGCCGCTTCCCAGCTAAACTGGAATAATAGGGGGTTTTGATCTGAATGTGTCCTACCCAGTTATTCTGTCCTGGTCAGGAGGGGGAGCAATGACTGGGAGCCTATTATGCGGTCGAGGCGGACATGGAGGTCAAGGACTGGTGAGTAGTATGAGTATATTTTATCAGCAGGGTGCTGCACGCGCCAAAGGTCACACATTCCCCAATGTGTAAGCCAGTCCTGCAATGCCTGTGCATTCGATGTTACTGCTGCAGCATGAAGGATCGGTCCAGGTGTATGTCAAGAAACATATTGAAGTCCCCACCAAGTAACCAAGGAAGGCCCGCGTATGGGTGCAAGGCTTGGTTTAGGTCCAAACCAAAAATCAAAAGAGGGTCTACCACTGAGCGATACGCTATCTTAACGCAGTGTGTATGCGGTGGAGCATGTAGCCAACAGTCAAGTTAAGGCGCTCCCTTGCCTAGGGCCAGTGAGTGTCTAAGAGGTGCTCGAAGGTGACTAAGGTGTGTAGTGTGCAACGCCTGCGCGTGTCACCCATGTGGGCCCTCCGTGCGCGCCCAGAGGTCAGTGTTGCTTAGTCGCAGGTCTGAAAGCGCCCCAGCCTGGCTCGAGTGCTATACATGCTCCAGATACCTCCGGTTATGTGGATCTAGTGGCATACTCTGACAGCACGCTGCGCAACAGGCAGGTAAAGGATATAGTGAATAATCTATGCAGGGCGAGATTCTCAATCCGGCCTTCAGAGTCTGGTAGCCAATCACATAATGAAGTCAGCTGTCTGTGGTGTTACCACTGGCAGGTTTATGTCTTGAGGTTACGTAGTTTCAGCCTCGCTTTGCTACAGTCTCCATCTTTATGTTTAGTCGCCATTTTATGTTGCCCCACTCAGGCAGCACGGCTAACGTAAGAAAATGGTCTTTCTGCCACTTTCAGCTGCTCGGTGATTTGCTTGTCGAAGAGCAACCTTTGTCCTTGTGTGCGATGCTGATGTCAGGGTCCGGCCGAGTTCGCAAAGCCATGTCTAGACTGATTAATCCATGACTCTATTCCACTGTTTGGGTCCCACCATTCTTCTCTGTGTTATCTTATTTAACTGGCCTTCACTATTCTCTCCGTGTGTTCTCTTGTTACATAGCTCTCCTTTTGAAGCATTCTACACATGTTTTACCACCTGCAAACTGGATTATGGTCACCTGTGTTGATTAACCTGATGGGAGGGGAGCACACGGGGTCTGAGAGGAGGGTGTGTTTTAGACATCTGATACTTGTTTTCGAACTATTCCTATTCGTTAGTTGTGTGTATTTTGGGAGTTGTCATTGTAAACTTGTGTTGTATAATAGACTGTGCGCCACAGATTGAAGTGGCAGTCTCTTGAGAACCTACCTGTTGGTACTTCTTAGATAACTGTGCTTAGCTGCAGCTAATAAAACTACTTTTCTACGCCTAACAGAGTGTCCAGTGTCTCTGTCGGTCAAGGCAGGGGAACGCGGGGATTTTAGGCGTGCCCTGCGCCGCTTGGCCCGTAAGGCCAGGTTCTCCAGTCTTCAGACAGTACAGTGGACGGCGAGGACGAACCGCTCACGTTCAAATCACTCGGCTGTCTGGTGTCAGAACTGCCAGCGTTGTTCGCCACTCCTAGCGTCGCAACCGCCTCCAGCGCTTCTTGACGTTCCTGTCGCATCTTTTCCAGGCTAGGGGCAACCTGGCCTATGTCTGCGCCTCGACGAGTCCCTCTCTTCCTCCTTCGCCTTCTGGAGCGCTGCTCCTGCCAACCAACTTCCTCCAGGCCTGTGGGTCTCGTTCCTGACCATTGCCCCATCTCTTCTAACCAGTCGCAGACTTCCGATGGGGCCTCAAAGAAGCGTGTGCCCTCCTTAGTGACCACCCAGAGGCGAGAGGGGTACAGCAGGGAGTAGGGTAACTCCAGCTCCCGTAGCTGCCGCTTTACAGCCAGGTATGTGCCCCTCCGTTTTTTCACTGTCGCTGTGTAGTCCGGGAAGAACATCACTCGACTGTTGCCCACCGTGAGGTCGGTCAGCATCCGGCTTTCGCGAAGCACCACATCGCGGTCACGGTAGTTGAGGAGCTTGAAGAGGAATGGGCGAGGCCGAGTCTCAGGTTGCTGAGCTTGTGCCGGTACCCTGTGTGCCCTCTCCACCACGAATTGGGGGGACAATGACCCAGGCGGTAAGAGCGACTGCAGACATGCGTCCGTATATTTCTCAGGGCTCTTCCCCTACTCTCCCTCCGGCAGGCGGACCACCCAGACATTGTTGCGCCGAGAGCGTCCTTCCGCGTCCTCCGAGCGGTCTTCCAGCGCGTGAACACTGTCAATCAGGTCTTGCAGTGCTGAGGCATGACTGTGCACCACGGGTTGCAATTCTTGGACGGACTGGCGTTGGGTGGCTACTGCCTCCGACAGTTTGCGATAATCCGCATGCAACAGAGTGAAGTCGGATGTCACCTTGTCTATCCGTGCTTCGAGGGAGGTTTTGGTTTGCGCCAGGGTGGTTCCAATGCGCTCCACCGCTGCCAAGACAGTGTCCATCTTAGCCGCCAATGTTGCTGGGAGCTCCTGGTCCTCCCGGCTCCGCTCCTGTGCAGGGCCCGTGTCGTCCACTGCCTGTTGCTGTTGACGGGATTTGTCCTGTAGTTTCCCCATCACCAACTGTTGCGCCGTTGGCATCAATGCACAGTTTCGGCGTGCCAGCGTAGAGCGAAAGTGCGCCCCACCAGCTCAATTTCCGCTGCTTCAAGTTTTAGGAGAGAGTTGTCGAGGGCGGGCCGCCACCTCCAGGGGCCGTCGCCTAGACAGATATGAGCGAACTTCCTCTCAGCCCAAGTCAGGGGAGCTAATGCGTGCGCCTCCCCGCAGTAGGAACGATCCTCCGCCTCAGTGGCTCCGGCAACTCCAGGGACGGGTCGAGTCCAGCCAGCACAGTCCCAAGGTCCGGCAACCAGGCGCGTCGCCCGAGCTGTTCCGGCGGTATAGCCCGCCCAGTGTTACCTCGTCCAAAAAGGCAGCCGTTGCAATAGGGCGCCCCGGCCCAGTTGAACCCCGCCTCAGTCAAGCCGTGTGTGGCCACAATGTCCGCCGCCGTGCCCCCGTGCCTCCGGTGTTGGTGCAGCAGCCCACCACTCCAGTGCCTGACGTCTCTGACAGGTGCCTGTAGCCGTGTAGCGATGTTACAGCGCCATTTGGTAGGTGCTCCCGTGTGGATGGTCAGCGTAAGATGTTGAGTCCGCACTTATAACGATGTCTGAGGTTCCCCCCGCTCGCTGGAATCGCTGATCATGGGCAGGAGAATGTGGCGGCAAGGATTGGCTCAAAGGCGTGTTTTAGCGCGAGGCAGCGCAGGTCAAAGTGTCTTGCATGTCACCATGGTGAGGGCAAGTGGGGCGAATGTCGGAGGGAGAAGGCAGCTGCATTGAGAGGCACCCACCGTCCAGGATTGACTGGCTCGTCGGTTGCTTGACTGACTCTGGCCGAGGAGGACTCGTTGATGGTGGAGGCGCACAGGTATTTAAGCAGCAGCCGGAGCTCCGACACCTCTACGCCGCCATTTTAGATGCTCCCATGAAGTATAACAGGTTGAGAGCGTCCTCACGCATGCAGGGTGGTAGTTGAGGGACCTTCCGCTCGCTGGCGGCACTGATTGCGAGTGGGGTATCCCGATGGGCGACGGTAGGTATTATAAGGTTATTTTATCAGGCAGCGCGGATCAGAGTGTCCCGTGAGCCGCCATGTTGTGGCCAGGCGGGGTGGAGATCGCAGGGCGAGGGCAGTCGTATGAAGAAACACCCACCTTCAGAATTGCCTGTGGGTAGATCGCGGCGGCAGTCAGCCGATCACAGCGGGCCCAGATGGGTTTGGAGCTTCTGTGCCAGGCTCAGTGTAATCACAGGTTCGGCCTCAGGCGGGTCGAAGACTCAGCGCCATTTTATGTTGCTCGCATTGGACACGCGGGCGCTGAGAAGGACCCAGACTGCAGGCGACACCAGGGCATTCCAAGCGCAATTCGCCACTCAGCCAGGGCAGCACGAGCAGGTAGGTCAGTCCCTGGTATATTGAAGGCGTTATCCCGGTATGGCACTTGTTCCAAACTGAAGTTACTTAGGTCACCGCTTGCTGCAGGGTTGCCGGCCGCCGCCCGCCGTCCTGTCCCGCAGCGCCTTATATGCGCCGGCAGCCTCAGGATTCGCAGGTGAGCATGTAGGGTGCCGCGATGGGCCGCCGTCTGCCGCCGCAGCCCCCCCGGGGCTGCTCGACTTAGGCCTCTGCTTCACCTCCGGGCACGAGGTCCGGCCTGACCCCTCTGGGCGCCCCCAGGCGCTCGCCACACGCCGCCTGCTGTAGGGTCACTCACCTCCACGCGATGGCTGCTCACATCTGGCCTCCGAGGTGCCGGAGCCCTGGACAGACTATCACCCCTCAGCGCGGTCTCCGCTGTGTCGCCAAAGGCTCCCAGGGGCGCCGAGGCCGCGGGTGCCTTTTGCGCCTCCGACGGCCCTGCAGCGGCGCCCCGGCCTCGCTTCGCTGTCGCCGAGATTCAGGCCGCTCCGCGTCCCGGTGACCTCGTTACACTTTCACACGCCAGCTCTGCGTATTCCAGCTTGTAAGAGAGCACCTCAACAGGATAATTTCAGGATATTAGGGGCCCCGTGGACGGAGCTCCACCAAGTCGCGTCCGCCATGCTGGGCTGCTAGCCACGCCCCCCTTTCCATATTTGTTCCATTGAGCGGATCCTCAGCTGGTTGCCTGTTCATTCCTCTTACCCTGGACTTTTTATCTTACTCTCCGTTTGGACGTTCTTGGACAATCCTTAAAACTGTGACTGAATTATACCTACCTCAGGTTACTCAGGCGCTCTGTTTTGACCTGCATCCATTTTCTACAGTGTCCCTGAAGAAGGTGCGACCTACATGTTGGGTTGGGCATCGGAACGCGTGTTGGCGCTGGGGTCCTCTGGTTGTCATTTCTCTCTCTATACTATTTAATTGAGACCTCTTGTGAGGCTCACAAGTTATTTTGTGAATAATATTCTCTTGTTTTCACCCTATGAAGAAACAAAGTAAAATGGTGACTACCTGTTCATACATATGAACTATATAGTAAACTGTATTTGATTGTATGTACTATATTGTGAAAAATCCGCTGGGGGAGAGCAATGGGTTTCGATGCAGTGGACCGTGTGTGATTTTGGGGTATGCTTTGAAGGAATGAGTATGAATTGGGCTGTGAATTTGAGTTGGTCCTGAGTATGAGTGTTGCGCCTGGGTGTTCTTAGACTGTATATTGTACATGAAAGAGCATTTATTAACTGTATATTACTTATATATATTTTGTACCTTGAGAAATGTTGTAATAAATTTGATATGTTTGTTCTAATAGTTCTGTCTCAGATCATTAGTGCCCTCAGAAATAAGGGGTTTCTTGATTTTGAGCACACTTCTCCATTGGGGGGAGGTGACACTGCTGTTTTTATTAATTAACAATGCAAAACTGCCAGTACTGCACCTTTTGTTTCCTGAACCTTTTGAAAAGCAATGAATTAAACAACTGCCCTCAAAAACCACTTTTTCAGTTTGGCTGAATCAACAAACTTTATTTATATCAATTTTCATCAGTTTTTTCAAGTAAAAGATACTTCATTATATACAAAACTCCTACCACTCCTCCTACCCTGTCCCTGGTACCCCTCAAGCGTTCTCTAAACAGTGGATAAATGCGTGCCTGTCTGTGCACTTGGATCAGCCATACCAAAAATGTGCACGTCTTGCGAGTACACAATCCCTTGTTGTAATCCAAACATGCTCCCCCTGATTCTCCCGGACCTATGGTTGACTGTCTCAACCTCCTCCAGGAGGGGCGCCCCTAAAAAGGCTAGTAAACTATAGGCAAGCCGCTGGCAGTAAAAATGGTCTTCCCGAACTTAGCAAGCCCATAGTATGCTGCCACAGATCTGTATTCAGTTCCCCCCACTTTGCCTCAGGATCGAAAGCCAACCACACCCTTAATTCCTCATCATATTGGACCCAGGCATACCCCCCGAAAGTCAATTGGACCTTTTGTATTACAACCATATATTTGAGCACAGCAACGCAATGTTCAGGAAACTTCTCGCAGTAGACACTGGCATAAATTTAAAACGCTGCGGTCCACTTCTCTATTGTCAGGGGATTCCTCTGTCACTTGGCCAGTTCATACTTCTCCTGATTTGACCCCTTTTTGGAGTGCAGCTCCCTATGAAGGAGCTTAAATATCTCTACATATTCCCCCTTCCAGATGTTTTCGTTCATTGCCAACATTAAGTGTGCCCCTAAGGGCTTCATCATCCCCATGTATGGAAGTCACTTAACTCTTAGCTCATTGCTGTTCAGACCATCCTTCTTGTCACCTGAGACCCCGTACCTGTCGCATTCGAATCCCTTGCACTCTCCCGCCCTGTGCCTCACAGTCTTCCTGTCCTTCCACTCCTGCTACCAACTCTTTTACAGAACTGCCAGCGGTTCTGCCTGTACCCACACCAGCATCAGCAACGTAGATACCTCTTTGCAGATGCTCCCCTTCCTCATTGTCACACCCCACATCTACACCCGTAGATAACAGCACTGGACCCTTCCCCACCTCATGGCTCTTACCTGGCTCCAAGGTCGGAGCCTGTACAGGTGCTTGCCGCCTCGCCAGTGGCCTCCGTGTTACGGATGCTGCACTGTGCCGGGCCTCTCCCATCTGTAACACACTACACAGAAATGCGTAAGCAGTATCCCCCACCATGCACCAACCTGGCCTCCAAAGTTTCATCCCCATCTCGCACATCACCTTCTTCTGGGCTACCCTCCTCGTAATCCATCATTGACACTCCTACAGCACCCTCAGTCCTGGCCCAACTCGGGCCTACCCCCGCAGACTGTCTTGTTATCATTGTTCTCACTTGAACCGTGGGCTGGCACTCATTGGCTAGGGGGTCAATATCAACCCCACCATACTGGTCTACCGACACCACCCATCCCTCCTGGAATTGAAGGGGCCAGAAGTCACCAAAGACGTACCCACTGTTAGAGCCAAGGGGGACATCCTGGACCTAATTCTGCTGGCTGTGACGGGATCCCCGCAGATGTCTGGTGAACTGCTCTGGGCCCACCCATCTCTTCAACTCTGTGTGCCAAACAAAACTGTCACGGGTCTGGAAATCTGAGATGCTCTGCAACCTGCAAAAAAAGAGTACATGACTAGAATGCTGGTGCCCCTCACCCTCCTATTCCCTCCCATGTCTCCCTCCAGGACCCAAGACCACTGGCCCTACCCATGGCTGACATCCTCGCCATCCAAGGAGTACCCCCATAGCCCTCACCTCTCTGCACTAATGCCCCATAAACCTGGCTCGCCCTCTCATTGACCATCAGACTCTGCCCCCTCCTCTTCCCCACTCCATTCAAGCATCCTCAGCCACCAACCCAGTGGCCGGGACCTGCGCCTAGTGGCCCCCCTCCACTCCCTGGCCCAGTCTGCTATGCCCCACCCCAGGCTGGTCTACCTCACTCAGTTACTGACCTCCTCACCCCCCAGGAGCCTCCCTGTGGGGCCCTCTGGAGTCAGTCCCAGGGGCCCAACCAAGGGCCCTCCATTGTCATCAAGGATCCCCCACTCCAGACTCAACCTGTGCCTACTTGAGGGGCCCGATCATACCTGGGCCCTAGAATCAGCTCCTCCCCTCACTCCAGCGGCATGAATTTAGGCCAGCAGGAGGAGCTGCAGGGCCTCTTGCTCTTTCCCCTGTATCTGTGTAGTGGGAGGCTCACCATTTGCCTTCCGCTCCATAATCACCCCCTAAGCAGGCGGAAGTCACAGCAGTGGCCTCCCCCTGCCTAACTCTTTCAATTTGGTGGACTTGTATATGCCTCTGGGTTGCGGTTGAGCCGCTGCCATTTCTTCAGCGGGAGGTGCTGATTCGCTTAGTACAGATGCCTCCCGATTGCCTGCTGCCTTGCCCTTGCCACCCCTGGTCTTCCGCGGTTCATAGACATGCTGCTGGGGTGCCAGGTTGCTGTCTTCAGTCTCATCCCTCACCTCCACACTATGAGGGCCCCCCACGCACCTCATGAGGCCTCCTGCATTGTCATGGAGCGGCCTCTGGGTCTCACCTGAATAGAGGCCGCCCGCAGTTTGCGAGGCGGTGAACAAGCTAATATGGCTGCTACCTCGATGTGCTTGTATCATGTCTCCTGTTCACCATTAGGCCCATGCGCCCTGCATCATGTACCAGGCGAATGGCTTCCGCGACCTTGTCGACACTGGACGCCATTCTCGGCCCAACTTTGACAAACGATGGTACCAGGAAATAAGACAAACAGGGCTCCCTGCCGTCAGCCACCAGGTCACCCAAAACCTAAAAGTGTGGCAGGGAGCCCAAAAAGAGGCCACTATTTTGCCCTCTTGGGCTATTTTGGGCTCCATTGGAGACCAACAAAAAGGAAAGTGGTAAGCAGTCCAGACAAGGCCGGCATGGCTCGCGGGTGGGGGGCAGGCCTGGGGGGTCAAGCAGGGAGAGGGGATTATGGGGGATCTCCCATGGAGGGGGGTTACAGGGGAGGTCGAACTGGGGTGTTAATTTAATTATTATTATTTTTTTTAATTTAACTTACTTTTCTGCCGGTCAGGTCCCACGTCTTTTGGCTCCTGCTCTTCTGCCTCAGGCAGGAACAGGAAACCAGGCTCCCTCCCATAAGCCAATCACAACACTCGGGACGGCGCCCAGCCAGGAGCTTATGGGGAGGCATGTTCTCCATGTAGGCTGCATTGCAGCCTCCATTGAGTGCCAAAGAGTGTGAATGATTGGTTTGGGCGGCCCAGAGGGCTGATCGAACAATCTTTGCACACTCAGGGCAGTAGTGAGCACACCACTCCTCCCCTGCTCGCAGAGCAGACCTGCAACCAAACATAAAGGGCCATATGTAGGTGGCCAAATACCGGTCGGTGACCGGTATTGTGATTTTCAGATGTAGGTGGCCAAAATATTACCGATTCTGTATATTTACCGAATCGGTAAATTTACCAAATCTGTAAATTACCGATTCGGTATTTGCTATTGAATCCTATGGGCTTCAAGGCCCATAGGAATCATTGGCAAATACCGATTCTGTAATTACCGAATCGGTAATTACCGATTCTTACCGATTCGGTAATTGTTACAGAATAATTACCTACATGGCATTTACCGAATTGTAAATACCGAATCGGTAAAATTCGGTATTTACGATTCGGTAAATGCCATTTACCTACATATGGCCCAAAATGGTAACAACTAGAAGTTTTTACCATTTTATGTTTCTGCTTTTCGCACTATGAGAAAGCAGTGGGGCGACGCTCCTCCGCCCTAGTGGAGGAGCCGCCTCTGAGGCAGTCACTTTGACTGCCCCCTCTCCCAAAAACCGTGGGGGAAGACTTCCCTGCAGTCAGTTGCCCCCTAAAATCCCCATGTTCTTGATTATCTTGCATCTTGAAACATAACTTGGCAACCTTATTTGCAAGTGATAAAAAGAATGAATAATATAACTAAGTTTTTCAATTCTACCAATCTGTTTCTACGGTAGGCCAGATTGCTACAATGAGCTACCAGCAGATTTCCCACATTTGCTCCTATAATCAAGAAATTGAGCCCTGTTCTCATGACATCGTGTGTTTTAATAAGTAATTTTTTTTATGGAAGATCAAAAATCCTTGCACCTGCACTAAGAGCATGTTCTCACACTTGTGGCTTGCCCTGCCTGCACTACCTTTCTTGATCTTTTTATTCTTGGTTATGGGTCCCATTACCTTAGAAATTCACTCTTTGGAGGAAAGACTGCAGAGATCAGTTGTGATATATGAGTATATCAATTGCTCTTCAAATAACTAAACCAGATTAATTTCTACTCCAGTTCAGGAAATGGGGTAAATTGGACCAGATGAGGATGAAGGGGATGGGGCTATAGCAAAAGACACCCAGCCGTCAAAGTAAAACACAAAGCCAAAGCAAGATGTTTGAAAGTCTGACTATATAATTTACCACTGTACGTTAACAGGTTCATCCTATTCCAGAACATTACCATTCCAAATTAAGTCAACAAATATAAATAGGCATAGGCACTGAAATAGGGGCGTAAAGGTGCTGCTCCCTCCCCCTTCTCCCCCCCCACAAAAAAATAACCATTCTGGAATTCAGAAGGTGAAAGAGCAATAAAGATGGATTTAAAGTTTGTTAATATCTTCTCACGTTTGCTGTGCATTCAAAGATGGGGGTCAAATCCAGATTGGTCTATTGTATCATACTGCAGCATTTATATAGCACTTACTGCTCCTATGTGGGGTGCTGAAGCACGTGCCTGCATGGGCAGCATGCAATGTGGTGGAAAACTGCACGAGTTCTGGTATACCGGGATCGTCCGCAAACTTTGCAAAGGGTGAGATTCAGGATCCTCGCAAAGCGGGGTTAAAAATATCTTTGCAGACCCCTAGTAACAGGGCTCTTTGTGAAGCAGACAGAGCTCTTTGTAAAGTAGTCTGCTGCACCACGTAGTTAGGTCAATAGTCTATTAAATGCATAATAATAAAAAAAACAGGAAATTATCTGCTCAAAGAAATCTCTCCAAAGGCGCTTGTTTGTGCAAAGAACTTCGCTCACTCATTGAAGGAACTTACTCACTTAAAAGAAAACAAAGAACTAAAACTAGGCGCCACTGCTGTGTTTACTTTTGGAAAAGTTTAAATCATGTAATGACAACAACCTCTTAACTCAAGCCCAGACATAGTTATTAGTGTAAAGAATACGGCATCAGCATTCGCTGCTTAAGGAGTAGTTAATGGTCAATGCCAAAACTTTCACACCCAAGGATCAGAACAGGCGGGGCAAGAACACTGCCAGACACCTCCTATCCAATGGTCGGGCTGGGCTAATTCCAAAACAATGGCGAATACCTGCCAGTGTGAGATCAGTGTGGATAGTAACATCTGATGCCAAGTACCCGCCAGTCTGGATTCAGAAAATCTCCGTGGATAATCTAGAATGTAATTAACTCCGATTTCGCTTAAGAAAACAGTTTAAAATAAAACAATGATGTAAATGATGAACACTAGAATACAAACAGGACTCACAAAGGTAAAACCGTGATGGTAATTGTATGCGCGCCAAGTAAATGGTCTACACTCATTTGTTACAGTATGAGATGTAGCTCCACACGAAATGTATGTTTATGATAATACATATAGGGGTACACTGATCCACCCACTTTTGGCTACACAAATCGAGGATTTATTGGTGTATGCCTGAATGTATGACTGTATAGTTCTGAGTCATAACTTCTGCTACCCCACCAAGGGCCAGATGCACAAACATTGGGAATACCGATTTCCTAATTGCGATTGTCTCAGAGTCGCAGTTAGGACATCGGTATTCCTAATGTATGAAACTCTTCTGAGTTTCATTAGCGATTCCTAGTGGGTTGCAATAGACCTACCTCGTCCATATTAATGGGGTTGGCCGCAATTTGTGACCCATTAGGGATCGCAGCCGTCATAGGGCTGGTGTCCTGCTGAGGTCAGCATCAAGTCTGTAATGCCGCCCGTTTTCCTTAACCCCTTCCGTGCTCGCGTCGGCCACAGGACCGTTGTCCGAGGCAGCCCCGCACACTTAATCGAACGCCCGCACCACGGCGGAATTGCCACCGCGGTAAACGGGTTAAAAGAAAACGGGGTGTGTTTAAGAAGAAAAAATTTACATTTTCAGTTTTATTTTTTCAAAAGTAGGAAGTGGTTCATGAGACCACTGCCTGGTCTAAAATATATATTTTTGGGGGGATCCCCATGGGACCCTTTCCACTTTGCGAATGAGTCATCACCAGTTTTAAACTGGTGGTAAAGTATTACTATTTTGCGAGCCGAATTTGGTCACAAAACATTAAAACATACCATTCTGATTCAGTATTTGGAAAGGACGCTTCTTCCAAATACCCAATTGGTATTCAGTAGCAAACACAAATTGCGATTCGGTAACAAGTTACAAAATCACAATTTGCCTTTTGTACATTGTAAAAAGCTGTTTTGCAATTGCAAGTGACCCGATTCTGCGAATCGGACTGTTTGTAACCGCAAAACGTTGTCTACATCTGGCCCTCAGTGCCTCGTGTATGTGAAGTAGGTGGAACATAGCCAGGTTGAGAGATCCTCCACCCCCTTGTCCACATCCTCCTGGACGACAAAAGGGCATACTACCCAGTGCAGTCATGAATGATTCAGCTGCTATCCTTTCCAGTTTCTCCTGCGAGTCTTGGAGGGAAGGGAGTGTCCCTCATATGGGGAGAAGGCAGTTGAAATAAGAAGGAGACTTCCAAATGATCTGACCTGCTAAGGGGAAGCACAAACTGAAATGACAACCCGGGTCATTAGAGAAGATATCATTGAGAGTATGTCCTGCCATGTGGGTGGAGACAGAGACCACCTGTGACAGCCCAAGGCAGGCCAGGGTCTCTTTAAAAGCCATTTTATCTCTATTAGCACTGTCCTCAAGATAAAAGCAAGAATGGATATATTGCCCTTTCCCATGTGGGGCTCTACAAGGTTCGCTGTTTCAGTCAGGAAAGATGTCCTGAGTCTAGGGGGTCTGTAAATTAGCATGCGGAGAAGGAGCTAGTAGGAGATGTTTTTATTTTAAAGTAAAGAATTTCACAGGAGTTGCTACAGACGTTAGTCTCTGGGTGTCATTGATATTGTGCTTTAAAAATCACTGCCAGACCTCCTCCTGGCCTACCTACTCTATCCTGTCTGAGGATTAGGAAGTTTGGAGAAATAGCATCCACTAAATCGGGTCCCAGGATTCCGTAATAAAGAAGGGTTGTGCGCCAACAAAAAGTCTCCTAATTCCCCTTTATTTTTTATCATAGACCTAGAATTAATTAGAGACCCTATAAGTATATGTTCCGACCTCCCTGTTTCTGCAGAAAACATTGCGGATTAAATGCGGTTTGGAAATTCCCAGATGAGCCCATGAGGTTTGAGATGCCTTCAAACCACAGGGGTTACATAAGGTGGACCGAGAGTCATACATTTCATGAAAGCCAAATGAAGTACAAGGACTGGGCTTACCCTCCCAACGTAAACCCCGTAGCTGACTCTAGAATATACTGTAGGTGGAGGCTTTTCTGGGCCTGCCGGGCCAGGGATCTGGGCACCGAGTGCATTCCAGACGTGAACGTGCAGAGATGGGCTTGCCTTTGGAACGCCGTCGTCACGCCTGTGCTCTCATTTCCCTTAAATTGGGTCTTTTAGCCCAAATGACTAGATCCCTAACTTCCCAAGATGGCCCACTGAATTCAACCAGGAAGTGTGCAGCAACAAAGCCTTTCCATCTGCAAAAGTCAGCTTTAGAGAACCGCGGGGACCGGGGAAAAGGTAAAATCAAAGTACAAAGTGCCAATACAGAATATCAGCCTAAAAGATTCTACAGTTTATGCAAACAGGCAATAGATTGACTATTATCACGTCCGCGCTCTCATTCCCCTTAAATAGCATCTCTCAGTCCAAACGACTAGAGCGCCAACATCCCAAGATGGCCCCCTGAATTCAACCAGGAAATGGGTTTCAACAAAGCATTGCTCTCCGCAACAATCGGTTCTACAGAACCGTGGTGGACCAGGGAGAAGGTCAAATCAAAAACTGCAAAGCGCAAATACAGAATATCAGCTTAAAAGATTCAACAGATCTCTCAACCTGGCTATGTGAGGATGCGGATAAGGTTGCTCCCACACACAGAGTCGAACTATGGAGATATCATCTGCCCCCTTGTTTACAGATAGGCTGAGGGTGCTCAGAAAGGTCTGCCGTCGACAGGAACGTCTTTGGAGAAAGAATGATGTGGAGCAGGAAAGGTCAGCTAATAAGACTGTGATCAGAAAATTTATGAATGCTCTTACAGAAGAAAAAACAATTATTGCACCAACTTAATTGAGGATACAAATTCTTCTAAAGAACTCCTTAAAATTATTCGGCAGCTATTCCACACCTTTTGACTCCAATGTAACCGCAGGCTCACAAGAGCTGTGCAATCAGCTTGCCAAGTTCTTTGAATTAAAAATGGATAATATTTATAATGAGCTCAAAGTGCTAAAACCAGCAGCGGAGAGTTTGTTGCCCTTAAGCAGAGAGCGTCAGTCAGAGTCCCTCATCTCCTCTGAATTCTCAGAAGTACACAAATCGGGTTAAAGTATTTCCTTCACTTACACTAGAACTTGTGGAACAGCACCTTCTTAACAATAAGTCGGGCTCTCCCCTTGAACCATGAGCTCCTAAAATCCTCGTTATCAAAAATGGGTTATGCCGTTCCTCTTGAGTCGGAGAGTGCAGAGTCAGAGAAAACAGGAATCCTTGGTGCCCCAAATGGGGTCAGTGCTGGGAATCCATATGTTGGATAGTAATGCCCTCACACACCCTTGCAGGTGTCATGCTTCATTATCTGGGCTGCTCCTCGTTGGGTCGGCCGTGCAATACCCAAAGGGCTCCCTATGGAAGGGCCTCTTTATCGGAGATCTTTTTATCCAACAGCCATGTGGTGAAGTGCGGGTATGGGGCCAGAAATATGTAGATGTAGTGAGGTGAGTTAAAATAGGATTGGGAGTACTTAAGAGAACAGATTTTTATTCTGGGGGTCTCCTATCCTAAGTAAAAACAAAAAACAAGGCACTGGACCGGATGTAATGTCTTGTGTAGTGGTGTCCTTGTTTAGCAAGTGTGGGTCGACATGTTTCTCGCTTCTGGATCAGTATCCTCGCGATTCTTCTGGACCTAAATTATTGACTATCTACACCTAAACTGTGTGGTATATTTTTCACTCACAGTAGTAGTGTCTATTACTAAAAGTACCTGGTGCAATCTGGATCTACCTGTTTTGGGAGACAAAAAACGTATAGGCATCATTAAGGTTGATGTAGTACATTACAAACATAGACACGGTCTTGCAGTGACTCTGTCTTCTTTCTTAAACATAGGTGGAGTGAACACAATTGCGTTGGAGGATGTTAAAAACAGCAGTTTTAAAATAACAGGTGGTGGGTCTCCACAGTGAGCTATGTGACTCAAAGCCGAATCAAAGACGTGTGAGTGGCATGTTTGCCCTTGGGTGCACACTGCGGGCTGCGGCCATCAAAACGCCTCGTTAAATCTGGTAACAAGGGCGATGGTTGAGGAGAAGGGTGTGTATGCCTCCCTCATTTCCCAAAATACGGGGTCACTGATTGTAGCAGTAATGATGTGCTCACTTCAATGCGTGCAGCGTGATGTATCTGGCCGGTCGCCTGCTGCAGTAATTTAAAATCAAAATTGGCCTGGTACACACGCAACGCGTATGGCGTGGTGCGTGCAGTAGTAACCCACCCGTAATGAGAACCGCTAGCTATCAATGTCATCCCCCATTATTTTTTTTTATATTTCTTTTTATTGAAAATTAACAAAGAAACAGCAAAGTGTCAGATAGTTACATCAAGCAAATAGACTGTGCAATGGCGGATCCCTGAAACAAGCATCATTTCACTCAAATATAATAAAGAAGGGGTGAGGGGAGGAGAGGAAGAAGACAAAAGGAAGCATTCAGACATCATATAGCGTGATGGTTAGGGGGAATGCGGGAGATCAAGTATCACTGTTTCAGGTGGTATACATATATCTCCTCTATATCGATTCCAGGGGGCCCAAATCTTCTGCCACTTCCGGAGGCGACCCCGAGCTACGTACATTGTCTTTTCCCTAAACATACACCAATCCATATAATTCATCCAACACTCAATAGTAGGAGGCTGTTGGGATCCCCACAGCTGCGCAATATTGCGTTTGGCAATCATTGTTCCCAAGGAATCTAAGGCGAGCTGGTATCGCCACCTCCTTCGGGGAGGAGATCGCTGACTGCCAGTCCTCATCATCAAGTTTAAGGCCATCACGGGTCCACTGATCCCGGAACCGGGAGAGAAGGTCCGCTCTATGATTAATCAATTTTTTATACACCAGAGAGATGGTACTATCCGGTATATACCCATCCAGCACACGATCTTCCAGCGGGGCAGATTCAGGTATCTCCGTCCCTTTAGGAAAGACCGAATCAAGTGCATGACGAATCTGAGCATAGCGGAAGAACTCCGATCCACCCAGTTTGAACTCGGCCTGTAGGGCCACAAAGGACTTCACCTGTCTCTTCGCCCAGAGATACCCCACCTTGGAGATACCAATGATATCCCACCTGTCAAACCCCTTCGTATTCCACAGTTTGCCAAGCCGATCCGATCCAAACAGCGGAGTAGCCAGGGTCAAACGATCCTTCCATCCCAATGCATCAGTGGCAACCTGCCAAACACGCACAGCCGTACGCGTCGGCAAATGTCAGAGATCCCACTACCGATTTGGAATATAATGCCCTATTGTAATTACCTCCGGGGAGCAGCCACCTGTCCATAGCGAAACCCGGGTGAGGCCCAGGACAATATGTACCATGGTTGATAGCCCCCAACTGCGATGCCCAATAGTACCGTTTAATATCAGGAAGAGCAATACCCCCATCGTACCAGTGGAGTGTCAATTTGGCAAGAGCAATTCGGGGCCTACCATCCCACAGTAACTCCCTCTGCAGACCCTCAACCACACGGAAGTAACTACAGGGAACCAAATCTTGAGTATTTTGCAAAGCATACAGAAAACGAGGAAGGGACATCATCTTGAAAAGGGCCGCACGCCCGAGCAGAGAAAGCGGGAGCTTTCGCCACCCCGCCACATCCCGTCTCAACCGCGCCAAAGGAGGGAGGAGGTTTTTCTCATATCGGATCAAAGGGTCCATTGAAATAAAAATACCAAGATATTTGAACCCCTGTTGTGCGATCTGAATAGGACAACCACGCGGCAAAACCGGATCATCACCACTGAGTACATAAAGGGAGGATTTCGCCCAATTGATGATCAAACCAGAATTCTTACCAAAAGAGACCAAGACGTCACACAACACTATCAGGGATTTTCTGGGGGAAGTAAGATACAATAGGATGTCATCCGCATACAAGGAGATACGATCCTCATGTTCCGGGGACCAGTAGATACCTCTCATGGAAGGTTCCCAACGGATCCATGCAGCCAGAGGTTCAAGCGCCAACGCGAACAGGAGGGGAGAAAGCGGACAACCCTGCCGAGTACCACGCCCAAGAGCAAACGTTTCAGAAGCGCGGCCATTAACCACTACCTGAGCGAGGGGGTCAGCATAAACAAGGCGTACCCAACTAATAAAGTCAGAGCCGAAGCCGAACTTGGCCAAAACCGCCCAAAGTACGGCCATTCCACAGTATCAAATGCCATAGTGGCGTCGAGAGACGCCAAAATGGCCGGCTCACGGAGCGTCCCTGCCCTGGCGATAACACCATGCAACCGCCGAAGATTCAATGCAGTATTCCGGTGCGGGATAAAACCGGATTGATCCGGATGTACTAAATCACTAATAACCTTGATTAGTCTATTGGCCAATACCTTAGCCAAAATCTTCGGCTCGGCATTTAACAATGAAATCGGCCGGTATGACGCACATTTGTTCCGAGGCTTTCCCTCCTTGTGTATAACAACTATAGTGGCCAGACGCTGGTCGCGGGGGAGAAATCCACTATCACGGGATTCCTTGAACATATCCCTCAAATATGGGGCAATCCTGTCGGGTCGAAGCTTGTATAACTCAATTGGCAAACCGTTTGGGCCCGTTGCCTTACCCGAGCGCAAGGAACGCAGAGCCAATGTTATTTCGTCCGCCGTAATCGAAGAATCCATAAAATCCCTATCTTCCTCAGAAAGACTTGGAAGGGTGATATCCCTAAGTAACAAACAAGAGTCTTCCTCTGGCCTATCAGACACAGAGGAGTACACATTACGAAGATGGGTGGCGAAGCACGCCACTACCTCCGCGGGTCGGTAACCAAGACTCCCTCCTCCGTCTCGATTTCTGGCACCACACGACTTGCTCTATCTTTCCTATCCAACCAAGCGATCAATTTACCGGCCTTGTCTCCAACATCATATATACGTCCCTGTTGCTCCCGGCTAAGAACCTTCGCCGCATTAGACACTAGTGTTTTGTATTCAAACTGCTTCAGCTGTAAAACATGCAGTTTTGAGTGGGTCACCTCCTGTTCCAATGCTGATTCCAAATCCAGTATTTCAGTCTCTATCTTAACCACTTCTTCCTCGTTTTGCTTTTTGGCGCCAGAAATCAAAGATAGGGCCTGACCCCTCAAGACTGTCTTAAACGCCTCCCACAAGGAGATTGCGGAAGCAACCAAGCCTACATTTTCTAGGAAATAATGATCAAGCGCTTTCACCAGGCCAGTACGAATTTTGGGGCTACGAAGGTACCATGGGTTAATCGAGGCAACCTGACCCTCGGCGCCCGGGACCAGATCCAAACGGAGCCATAGTGGAGAGTGATCAGAGATCCCTCGAGCTAGATGACGAGCCTCTACAACGCCAAAAGCCTGCGCAGCCGACACTAACACAAAATCAATCCTAGAGAGACTACCATGGGCTCCAGAGAGAAACGTATATTGCTGCTGAGTAGAATGGAGTAAACGCCAACAATCCACCAGACCCAATACATCAATAAAATCAGGCAGCCAGCTATGCCACCCTTTAAGGTCCCTGGGTGGATATCTATCAAGCCTTCCGGAAACCATTGCGTTAAAGTCCCCATCCAGGATCAAAAGCCCAGCGGGGAGATCAAGTAACACCCGTCCCAATTCAGAGAAAGTAGTCGACTGTAAACCCGGGGGAACATAAGTAGAAACTACAGTAAGAGTACAACCCTCCCACCGTCCAGAAATTGCCACATAGCGGCCTCTTTCATCAATTACAGTGGAGTCCACTTCAAGCGGAAGAGCAGTCTTAACAAGGATCCCAACTCCATGCGAGACAGAGGAGTACCCGGCATGCGCCACCAGCCGATATCCCAGTTTATTCAGAGCGTGACATGTATGCCCGACCAAGTGTGTTTCCTGAAGAAGAACAAGATCGGGTGACTGGCGTTTCAGGAATTGCAATATCACCCCACGTTTAATCTTGTCCCCCAACCCATTAACATTCCAGCTAATCAACCTCAATCCCCTACCCCCCATCATAAAAGAGAAAGAAGATCCAGCCACGAGCCAAGTCCAATGCCTCATTGAAATCGTTCAACAGTATAGCACCCTGCAAAGACAACAAGCAAAACAACGAAATCCCCCACCCCCAGGTCCCCAAACAACCCATTACAACACCCCCCACTCTGCACCCCTGCGCGAGACTAGAAAACCACCCCAACTTGCAGTGTGCCTGTCGCCCTCACACCCAACTAAACTACGAAAAGTAAAGCTGAGGAGGAATAAACCCCAAAGACATCCCCATAACCCCCTAGCAAACTAATATTGACAGTAATAGATCAGATACGGAATCATCACGATAAAAGTTCTCTCATCGACCCCGGTGGAGCCTACTCTTGTTCTTCAAGTCCTCCCTCAGCTCCGCCAGGCCAGCTCTCGGGATCACCACGGGGAGTCAGAGTGTCCAACCAGTCCGCCACAACTTCAGACTTATCAAAAAAGTACACTCTTTCGTTATGTTCAATCCTCAGTTTGGCAGGAAAGAGCATGGCATATTCCATGTCCATATCCCGAAGACGTTGTTTGACCCACAGAACACTGAGACGCTGTTTCTGTACCATCTGTGTGAAGTCCGGGTAGAAGCTGACGGAAGAATTTTCAAACTTGAGAGGACCTCCCGCACGAGAGGCCTGCAGGATAGCATCCCTGTCCCGGAAATTAAAAATCCGTGCTATCAAAGGCCGTGGCGGGGCTCCCACCTTCGGTTGTCCGCCCGGGATCCTATGAGCCTGTTCCACCATGAAAAACTTGCTCAATCCCTTAGGTGCCAAATGGTTGATGATAAGGTCCTCAACAAAGAGGTCTGTTGCTTGCCCTTCTGCCTTTTCCGGAACCCCAATTATACGAACGTTATTCCACCAGGCCCGTCCTTCAAACTCCTCCAGGCGATGAACCACAATGTCATTGGAAGCTCCAAGCTTACGGACCGCGGTTTACAACTCAACAACGTCATCCGTAAGGTTCGATGTTTTGATATCCAACGATTTAACCTTCTCCTTGGTTTTGGTTAGGTCCGTCCGGATCAGATTCACTTCGATCGCCACCGTGTCCAATTTGTGAGCAAGAGTCTCCATCTGCTTCCCGAGGGAAGACTGGATACCATCAATGGCGGCCATCACGTCTTGTAGCATCGGCTCCTCTTTCGGGGTCGACGACACCTTCGCGCTCTCTTGCGATCCGCCGGACCCGACAGGCGACCCTCGAATCTGAGCATATCGATCCATGACGTTGGTTTGCGTGTAGCTGCCCCTTCTGGTATTCTTAACCCTCTGCTTATCTCCATCAGGCTTTCCTGCCATGTCGTGATATTATCCACTAGTCTCTTCCCCCCTAGGCAACAGCGAGGAAAGAGGAGACAGACAAACCAGCCAAGTAGGAGAAAACACGTTTAATCCAGAAGAACTGTCAACCAGGGCAGCAATGTGGAAGGCAGCCGAGAGGGCGATTGGCAATGTGGCGCCCCAGGTCTGATATCCCAGCGACCACCAAAAACGAAAGTGAAACTAAGCGGGACCGGGGCCTCACACTGTAACAAGCCGTTGTTGTTCAATTACACCCCGGGCACCCTGTCAACTCGGGCGCCGGGCATCCAGAAGACAAAGGCCGCAGATGTCTCAGGGCCACAACTCCAGTCACCGGGGTCCGATCGAAATGGCGGCAACGGATTCAGGATCACCAGTGGTTCATCCGCATTCAGACGTCAACTGCCAACAGGATAAATGACAGGATATATTCGGGAAGTTACGAGGGTCTCGGGAGCCCTTTGCTCACGTGGCCATCTTGGTTGCGCGCAAAGCTCCTCCCCCATCCCCCATTATTTTTGTAGCGGGCTTCCGGGCAGTGCTCCCCCTACATTGATGCACAGACCGGTGTTTGGGCAAGAATTTCCGCGTCTGTTGGAGTGATTAAGAGTTACGCTCATCTAACTAGGGCGGCCAATTATTCTCGTAGTTCACAATCAAGGGGTCTGGTGGTCCAGAGATTCTTCCCTTCACCCATGAACAGACCGGAAAACTAAGGCTAAGAGTTCCGAGACTGTTCGGGTGGGTTAGCTCATCAAACCCGTGGGGCAATTTTAAACTCCAAGTTACAATCATGCCGCGTGGAGTGCCTTGTTACTTACGGTTCCTGCACATTATGCTGAGTCCTAGACCTGCCCTCTCCACCGGGTCCAGGAGGTGGCTAGGTCGTCTGTCTTGTTTTCGTCTGTCAGATTCCTTCTGACAGTGGTGAGTAGCCTCATTACTCCACATTCATTTTGAATTTTTTAGTCGCTGTTTAGGTTGCCTTATTGATGTGTGACACTTTGTCACAGTTGAGGCTGTATCACAAGGTCAGCTCAGTGATGGGCCACGGGTAGCGGTCAATTGAGTTTGCAGAATTGTCAGCATGTTTCCTCAAAGAGTCTCGTCTTTGTCTATCTGGTACCTTCTGATAGTGTTGAGTTTTGGGTACCTGCCGAGGCAATTATGCCGTCAGACAGTGAAAGGGTTTTGGTTGCCTGCCGAGGTGATTATGCCGTCTGACAGTGAAAAGGTTTTGGTTGCCTGTCGAGGCGATTATGCCGTCAGACAGTGAAAGGGTTTTGGTTGCCTGCCGAGGCGATTATGCCTTCAGCCAGTGAAAATGTTTTGTTGCCTGCAGAGGCAATTATGCCGTCAGACAGTGAAAGGGTTTTGGTTGCCTGCCGAGGCGATTATGCCTTCAGGCAGTGATGAGTTTTTGGATGCTGCGTTGCTGTTTCAGTTTCACAAGGTTAGCGCTTCAATGGGCCGCGGGTAGCAGTCAAATGGGTTTGTAGAGATGTCTGCGAGTTTCTTGATCAGTGGGTTTTCTTTTTGATCCAATCCTTTGTAGAATGTCATGTTGAGTTTGAGGAGATGGTCGTCCAACATCTCAATGCCTAGGTCTCTGTGGAGGTCTGCTGTTCGTGTGAACACAGGAGCACCTGCTGCAACCCGTAAGGCCTTGCTCTGTAGTCTCTGTAGGTCTTTCCGAAGCTGCGGGCGGCAGCCACTCCAAACTGGTGAGGCGTATGTCATAGTTGGTCTATATATTGTGGTGATTGCTCGCACCTTGCTCTGCATGGGCATCAACTTGGTCTTCAGGAGTGGGTATAATGCTGCCAGTTTGGCTGCTGCTTTCTGGCAGGTCTTTTCTATGTGGTTTCTCCAGCTGAGTTTAGAGTCCAGAGTCACCCCCAGGTAGGAGCTGCTGTTTTTTCATTTGATCTCATCCCCATTGAGGAGGCTCTGTGGATGTTTCCTGTTCAGCTTCCTGGTGAATAATGTTGCTGTGGTTTTGCTTGTGTTCAGGGTGATCTACCAGTCGCTGTACCATTCGGAGAGTCTGCAGAGCGATGTCTCAAGGTTCTTAGCCACTTCTTTGTCGTGGAAGGATTGGGAGATGACTGCAACATCATCTGCGTAAAGGGCAAGATCCGTCTTCTGAGGTGGCTAGGGCAATGGCTCCTATGTTTTTGTTGCCTCCGTGGGTCACGTGTCTATGGGTGCGGTTTAGGCTGGGTTGCTGCTAGTCTACTGTGTGGACTACAGTGGTGGCCATATTAAAACTGGTTTAGTTTTACTTGAGTTTGCTAAATGTTGGGCATATTGCCTCAAATGTTTGTTCTCTCTCAGGTGCAGTGTGTTTTTGCCACAAGGTACATTTATGGTGTAAACTTGGAGGTGTTTTTGCATGTTTTATCAATTTAGTCATATATACTACATTGGTATAATCGGCCATAGGGGTTGAATAGGTCCTATGGCGGCGGCCATCTTAGAACGGTGATTGGTACTGATTGTATTTTCGGATGCAAAATAGGCAAAATGGGTCCCAAGGTGGTTTCGCTCTGGTGCTAAATGTTAGCAAGGCCACCTAGCCAATTTGTGTAGTTAAAATCCTCCACATTGTGGATAGTTTGTTAGAGCTCCCCCTCTCATCCACAATGTTTAATGAACAAATCCATCTCTCCCGGGTGCTACCCTCAGTTGTGGAAGGAAGCAGCAGTGAAGCCTCTTTTCAAGAAGCCTAACCTGGACCCCAATGACTTTAAAAACTTCTGACTTATCTCTCTAACCCCTGTTCCTGCTTTAAGATCTTGGAAAAAACATCTTAATAACCACTTGATGGCATATGTGGAAAAGCAGACCAGTGCGGGGTCCGGACAGATCACGGAACCGAAACAGGATTAGTGTTGGCTACCGACAGTGTTAGGCGGCTAGTGGATGCAGGGCAGGGTGCGGTACTGATCCTGTTGGATTTGTACGCGGCCTTTGACACTAATTCTCGATCTCTGCTGTTCGATCGCCTGTAGGAAATGAGTGTCTCAGGCAGGGCTTTGAAATGACTGTCTTCTTTCCTTAAGTACAGATCCCAGAGTGTGGCGGTGAACCAGTTTCTATAGGACCCTTTCTCTCTGCTTGTGAGGCTTATTAATCTGTGCGTCTCTCCTCTTGGTAAGATTATACGTTCTTTTGGGCTACAGGTGGTTTCTTACGCCAATGACACCCAGCTCATCGTATCAATTACGAAAGATACTAGCTACTGCAGCTAAATTCAACTTCCGCATGACAGCAGTAGCTGGGTGGTAGGGAGACAACTACCTGTAGCTCAATGGGGAGAAGACTGAGGTACTACTCTCTGGAACACAAACCTCATCTGGAACAATAACTGGTGGTCTGAGACTGTAGGTACTCCTACTATGCCTACAGAGAAGGCTAAGAGCTTAGGGGTGATACTGGACTGAACGCTCTCTCTAGATCTTCAGGCCAAACCGCATTATGTCAACATGTTTCTGGCTGATTAGAATGTTAAGGAAAATGTTTCCTTTCATCCACCTCTCAGCACGGTAACAAGTGGACCTGTCAAGAATTGACTACTGCAATGCCCTTTATTTGGACATCAACAATAGCACCCAAGCCAAACCGCCGGTAGTGCAGAATGCGTTGGCCAGGTTCACACTGTGCATTCCTAAACAGCAGTCGGTGGCCAAGAGACTACATGATCTTCACTGGCTCCCAATAACATATCGCATTGTATTCAAATCCATCTGTATAGTGCATACGGTCCTTTACCAGGCCTGTCTGGCGGGAATCAAGGCTATGTTTCACAGTTATACCCCCGGGAGAAATCGTCGTTCAGCCCACCTTAACTTGGTGAGAGAGCCCAGATTTCAGAAGAAGAAATGGGGAGGTAGAGTTTTCTCGGCTGCGGCAGCAAGACTGTGGAACTCACTGTCAAGTCATCTGACCGGTATCTGATCACACTATCCCTTAAAAAAGCCTTAGAGACCTGTCGTTTCACGCTATAGGGTATCCCCAGTGCAACTGTTTGTTTGAGTCCACGCTGGCTGAATCACACCATTTCGACTATAGCGCATTGACATCTTCAGGAATTTGATGCACTTTATATATCCCTTCAAATCAAATCAAATTGTACGTCGATAACGTATGGAGTACAATATTCCGAATAGGGGGTAGAATAAAATAGCCACAGCTGGCTACAAACAAACACTAGTAAGCATTAACAATCTAAAACACATAAATAGGTCCAAAGACATAGGCCCTGCCCTCTTTCCCACGTGCCTCACCGCAGTATGAAGCCCAACTATGAAGATGCAAACCATCCCACTCAAGAGGAAGAGGATATTCAGTGAGAAAGAGACACTCACCATGGTTGACTCTGTGGCTGACTGTTATAAAAAAGTCTAGGCTCTGCCTCCACAGGCATTCTATAGAGCAGAGAAAAAAGCCATAACCAAGGAAGTCATCAAGACGGTGAATACAATGTAATGGAGATAAGACCAGTTATGACAACAAGGGGCATATTTACAAGCCCCTATCGTCACCAAAATCTCACTTTTCATGGCGATATGGTGGCGATAGGGGCTTAACCTTATTCACAAGGCGGCAGTAAGCCACTTAACGTGGCTTAACGCCACCTTGTGAATAAGGCACCCTTTCACATCATACTTAGCTTGAAAGGGGTGGGCAATGGGTGTTGTGGAGGGCATTCCACCACAACACCCGTTGAGTTGATGCTGCTCCATATTTACAAGGGTAGTGTAAATATGGGGCAGCTCCAAAATTAAGACCAGAGAAATCCTGTTCTTACCCTGGCGCAACTAGGAGAAACTTTTAATTAGCAACTTCTATGTGCTCCATTAAGCAGCACACATAGAAGCTCCAAATCGCCATTTAAAGATTGTTTATGTGCAGGAAGCGACACCTTTCTGCACATAAACAATCTTCCCCTGCAACACAGATACCCTTGAGTGCAAGGGTGCCTGTGTTGGCACTAGGCAGGTAAATGTAGTGCCAGCGCTAGGAGAAATGTAGGGCTGCACGATATTGTTGTTAATATGGTGCAGCTCTGCGTTTCAGAAGTGGTAGAGCTCAGCGTTAAGGCAAGAAGGCTAATGCCATGCTCCGTCACTTTGATTGTAAATATGCCCCCAAGTATCACTGCCTTCGTGTCCACGCAATGTCTCAATGTCTTCAAGCTTCAGCCATGCCAATCAGAGACACAGGACCAAGTAAGTGCCAAGTATAGAACAGAGCAGACACTGGCAATGAAATTAGCAATGCACTCCTATATGAAACCTTGTGTATAGGCAGATGTTGGAACATAAAATTTCACCATTTATGAGTTTTTCCAAACCCACTGTACGCTCACTTCCAAGTCACAACACAAACAAACATCTTTGTCGAGGCAAGGGCTCAATCAGAACAGGCCACAAAAACCATCTATGTCACTGAAACAAAAATGAGTCCACTGCATTGTTTGTCTACCTGCACAACAATAAGATGATTTGCAAGTACATTCCCTGGTTATTAGCACTAGGAACATGTTCTCCGGGTCAACTATTGGATCCCACTATTCTTGTCTGTATGTGTGCATCACACACCATCTCACATTCGAAATCCTCTCCCAACAACTGTATGCACTGTTTCTGTTTTTACACATATTGAATATTCACATCACCAGGGCAGGTCCTGTGGTGCCACAGATGCTATCCGTCCTCTGGTGCCAGTGGGATCTGCCACACAGACTGCTTGGGTGACAGAGCCAGGTAGGTGTTTTCTTTCATGCTGTTTCACATTGTTACCCACAAACACACCATTAAGTATAATGCATATTTCACCCAGCCATGTAATAGGTGTCCTCACAAGTTCCATGTCTACATTTGCCGACCACACCTCACAACCAATAATGTCCCACTAATGGCGTTACTAACCTCTAGCAACAGACACAAGTGTATCTGTGTAAAGATGTATAAATATTGACAGTTTGCCTAGTGCAGCCCTGTGTCAGCCTGATAAAAGTTCAACATACTTCTTGTAAATGTCTGCCTTGCCCAAAAGCAAAGAATACGAAAGCTTGGTGGCTGCATGCTAGCATCCTCTATTTACCTGTTATCTGATATTCATACACATGCTGATTAACCAAATTTGGTACTGCCAACACCAGCCAAGCAGGACAGCACATGGTAACATAACATAGAATTGCTTCTGACCACACTGCAGTTTCATCTTCAACATAAACTCTTATCACATTAAATATTAAAATGAAATGAAATGAAATGAAAATGAAATGAAATGAAATGAAAAAGAAATTTATAGAGCGCTCTGTGGCCAAGCGGCTTCCTGGCGCTAAGGAACACATCGGTATCTGCCTAACTGGTGCGAGAGAGTTTAGCCCGGGAAAGCCTGAAGAAAGAAAAAAGTTTTAAGGGCTTTCCGAAAATTAGAAAAAATGGGAATGGAGCGGATAGAGAGGGGAAGGGAGTTCCAGATTTGCGGAGCACGCACAGAGAAGCGGGTGCCCCCTGTGCGGGACTTACGGAAGCGGGGGACATGAAGGAGAGAAAGGGAGGAGGATCGGAGGGAACGGGGAGGGGCATGGGAGGAGATCAGAGAGTTGATGAAGAGAGGAGCGGACCGGGCCTGTGCCCGAAAGGCCAGGCAGGCAAGTTTGAACTGGGACCTGAACTGAACGGGGAGCCAGTGAAGGGTTTTTAGGGCGGGAGTGATGTGGGAGAACTTCGGAAGACGAAGGACAAGACGGGCCGCCTGGTTCTGGATGGCCTGGAGACGACGGGTCTCGTAGGCAGGAATGCCTACATACAGGCCATTGCCATAATCCAGGCGGGATGTAATAAAATCTAGGTATGTTTGCATAAAGGTCCCAGTGACATTATTGAAACACACCCACCATAGTGTGTTGAGGGATCACTGCAAGTAAGACCTCATTCCACTCTCATAGGACAGTGTGGCTGGCTTTTAGCTTGATTCCTATGACAATATATGGTGACTTGTTGCTTTACAATGTGTCTTTCAGGCACCTTACAGATGAATATATTAGGTACCCATTGTGCATGATGTCTGCAACATTAATATTTAAATGTCAGGGTCCAAGTCTTAACATTCAATGCAACTGCTGTGAGTAAAACCAAGCCCTGTGCTACATATTGTGCACTGTTTCCATATCTAAACCATCAGCTGCGTCTCACAAGGTATAACCCTGTCAGTTCTTGCCACCACTTCGAGAGAGACACACACCCATTGCCTGGATTGTCCACACACAGACCACGGGTGGCCTAGGTAGGTATGCGATGATAAGTGACAATTTTACTCTGAAAATTCATCATTTACTGACTGACTATTGCATTATCTATTTAACCATGAATGTCAATAATCAAAAGGAGAGCCAGAGGGCCGTTCAAGGTCCAGCACATGCGCCCCCAGGAATGTAAGTATACATAGAGGTGTGCAGTTCCTATATTGAGGGGGAACCGGAGGGATCAAGTTGGGGGATCTGATCCTTCAGGAGCAAGAGCCCTCACACACTCCAAAGGGTGTCATGCTTCTTCATAGAGCCGCTCCTCGTTGGGCCAACCCTGCAATGCCCAACTGGCCCCGCAGGGGGGCTTTTTGCCAGAATTCTTTTGAGCTGCCGTAGTGAAGTGTGAGGTGCTGTGTAAAGTTGTGTGGTAAGTGAATAGGATGGTGGATTAAAAATAACTTGAGGTGTTAATAAGGCAAATGTTTAATGTATGGAACCCTAGGTTATACTAAAAACAGATATAGGCCAGAGGGCATATAATTGTCCACATTGGCTCTAAATCCAAGTATTGGTCAACATGTTTCTTGCCATGAAAATGTTAAAAAGGATCAACGCATTTAGTCAAGACTGTGAAAAGTGAAAAACGAATACTAAACTACTCATGGGGAGGACGGTCAGAAGTACATGTGTTACCTAAAGCCATACCAACCCCAGCGCATTAGAGTATATAGTATACCTTGAGCCAATCGATAGGTAAACCGACCTAGGAGGGATAAAAAGAAGGGAGAAAGCAGCAATAATATTCAATTACAGTACTGGTACTAAATAGAAATTGGCATATAATGCAGTTGCATGCTTCTGGTGGTCACTGCCCAATGGGCGTAACAGTACAACAATAATCACAAAACATCAACGATCATAACAGTAAGACACAGTGACCAATAGGTTGGAAGACGTTTCATCAAGTGGTTGTAGCAAACCCAGTGGCCTAACGAAAGTTCAGGGCCCCCCTTGCAATGTACATGGGAGGCCTCTGCTCCGGATTAAATCCGAAGCTCTCAGGCCTGAGTACAGTGATGGGGGCCCCTGCCGCCCGGGGTCTCCCTGCACTGCAGGGGCTGCAGGGGCCTGTGTTACACCACTGAACCAGCCACAAATTGAGTGGAGAGGAAACACAGTGATCAACTCAAGGTATTTCATGTGAAGTTCTAAGTAGGTGTGAGTGCAGATGTAATACAACTGTTTAATTGCATACAGAAAGGGGGTCTTGTGCGTCTAGTACACAGCAGTGGTGACAAGGATCAATAAACACACTGCATCAAGTGAAGCTGGTAAGGTTACATAAAGGTCTCCACCTAATGGATGCCGGTCATGTGTAATATCGTCGGGTCTCTCATGCTCAATGAAGGATAAAACAAGGATCTACCGGTGACCTTACTGCTAATAATGCTGGGCTAAGGCTCCATAAGCAATGGCAGAGTCACACTACAAAAGCGTTGTGCTGCCTGGTTAAAAGGTAGAGAAGATACAAGTATAGTGAGAAAACCGGGTCCACATATGGTGGCCATTTTCCACGTAGGTATGACCCCCACCCCACCCTCAGCCGTTGGAGTATTACTTACGATTGAAGGTCTCCACGGAAAGTGTGCAACCTACCCCTGGATCGGCTACTGCTCGTCTGTGAGCGGGGTAGCGGGTCAGGTAGAAAAAAAGAGCGAGATCGCTGGATACATCATCATGGCATGCTGAAGCACTAGTCCTTCTTGTGGCCATTGGAGAGAAACTCGAGGAAAAACCCAGCGCCATATTGGATCGTAGTAACAGGATAAACCAGCCCCATCTTATGGTGGAATTGTGAACAAATGTGTCTAGGGATGGCTTGATTACCACGATGTGCACAAAACATCTGAATTGTAAAGAGTGTCGTAGTACTGTAACAGGAATCATTAATGTAGGTGGTAGGAGATCGAATCATTTGTGACGTACCTTTATGTCACTGTTGTGTCGACAGTACGGGGAACACATATCAGTGACGCAGCAAACTATAATACTGTGAAGGTCAGTATAGAAGAGAGGATGCCAGAGATAACTCAGTTAGCTTATGATCAAATGGTAAGGGCCACGTCTCTCAAGAAATCTAAACAGTTGTAGTCAAGAGGAGTGAGAGACAGAGAGTCTTGGTCGCACTGCGATGTGTGTCCAGTGCTGTCCGAGTCAGGTTATCGGGGGAGCGGAGTTTGTCAATAAAGTGTGTGCTCATCTTGGTTGGGGTACCTTACTGGACAAAAACAATCCCCAGAGGCATTTTCCTCTCTCTATGTGTGCTGCAGAATGCAGCACACATTGAAAGATGTGCTGCAGAATGCAGCACAAATGGAAAGAGGAAAAACCGAGGAGAAATGAAAATATTTCTCCTTGTTACGACTGCTTTTGGAAGGCGTAAAGTTTTGGCGACCCCGCAAGTTTATGTGATTAAGTAAATCTGGGGCAGCGTCAAAATCCATGGGTATTGGCTGAGAAAACTCACTGCAACTCGCATGGAACGCCACCTTGAGGCAGAGTAAGGCAAGGCACTGACTTGCGCTGTCTTGTCTTACTCCATATCAAAGAGGCCATGCCGAGTCATGAGTAGTGGCTTTGCGTCACCTCATAGATATGATTAAGAGGCTTGCACTGTTGGAGCATCAAAAAAAGTGACGCTCCGGCGGCACAAGCCTCTAGGAGTCAGGAACAGGACACATAAGACACATAACCAATTCTAGCATAACATGTGAAATTACTTTGTCTTATATTCGCACTTTGTTTCATTGTTGCATGTTCTGTTTTCTTGTTTTTTCTTTAAACAAATGTAAAAAATGTTGAGTGTAATGTACACTTCACACCACTGTATGCCAGAGACGCATAGTATAACTGAAATTGTTTCACTGTGGTAGCCAAGAACTTAGCTTCACATTCATACTTTTATTCTAATTTAAGTAAACTAATAGTGGCATGTAGAAAAATGTCCACATGATGCAAAACTAAATGAATTAAACAATCTATGTTAAATGAGGGTGTTACTGTTTGGGGGCTCCCTTTGGAAGTCACCCGAGTGCTCTACAAAGAGTGCTCTACAAAGGATGTTCATTTGTTCATTCATTCAAAACAATGTAGGGATGTTCAATTTCAGACTCAAAACAGACAGCATACATGCAAAGAATGAACATGTTCATATAGTCCTTGGGAATGATGATGTATTTGAGGCTGTTGTCTTCTGATGATGATAAAGTTACAATGGTTGCTAATTGTGCCTGCTTCAGCCATCTTTCCTTTCTCTTTATTCTGTGATATTTCACACCATTGTTGTTTAATTGAATGCATTGTCTCATTGTGGGGATATCTGAAAAATACACATGTGAATGAAGCAATAGCTCAGTGTCACTGATTTACTTCAATCACTCACTGTTTTTAGGTCTTGCTAGAGCCAGCGCATGCCCTGGTCTGGCGAGACATTTAGGAAGCGGGTTTTTCAAGTGCTACCAAAGGCCGGCCAACAGCTTGCTCTTACGCACACAAGCACGCGCGCCTCGCTCCGCCTCTCCAATGTTCTGTTGCTGATCTCTTTCACTTTCTTTTTTTCGCACCCACACAATTATACCTTTGATAATGAATATTTGGCAAAGACTATTTTTGGTGTTTACGAAGGGTAATGTAATGCTTGGAATAAACAGTTAAACGTTATTGCTGTAAGTCACAGAAACTCACTAGTTTTATGTTTTCATAGTGCAAATGCGGCTTTCCCTAAATGACCCAGCGCCGCACTCTAATTCAACCATCACATCACTCAAACCTTCAGGCCAGTGTCTCACAGGTCAAGAGCACCATCTACCGTCAAAACCACTGTTTTCTGTGCTCAGCAGCAGGACACCAGATATTCACACGTGCTGCTGCAATGTGCATCGCTACATTTCACATGATTAAGGAAGCCATAGGAAAACAGCTTTTTAAATAAATGTGCAGGTACAACGTCCACCACGTGCATAGAAAGCCTCCAAACATACTCTTTAAAAGTGATGCTTCCAGTAATAAAAATACCTTCCAGTACGCTGAAGTGTTCGTGTAAGTGTGAAGGAGTTCTGATTGTGTCTCATGCTGGTGAGGGGAGGCATGTTACACCTGTGTTTGCTCTGGCACTGTATTCACAGCTTGTGTCTATGCTGTTCTACTGTGTTCTGTTGCGCCAGAGACAGATGCATGGGTACGGTAATGCATTTTCTGTCTTCATGATGGAGGTGTTGAGGCATTGTTCTTTTATTTGCGGCTCTGAGAAAGTTACACTTTGCAATCTCTATGGCCCATGCGCTGTGTTGGTGGTATCACAGTGGTGTGTAACCATCTAGTTTGTTACACGACATCAACAGTATTGGGTGTTGAGATGTGAGATTGGTGAACTTAAGTGTGTTAAGTGTGATTTAGCCATTTGTGACATTACAATAATTATGGTATCTCATGTTGTGTGCAAGTGATAGGGAGGTTCTTGTGTGTAGCGCTGTGTTGCTTGTTTCAGTAGAGACTGGCACTGCGTAGGCTGCAGGAGAATGTGGCATCAGTGAGTCTACTGTACTCTGTTTTGCTGACTGCTGTGTTCTGGTTCCAGTGGTTCATTTCGTGCCTTTGAGGTACCCTGTAGGTGTTGAGACATTCAAGTGCCTTTAAAGTTGGTTAGAAGTGGTGCATTGCCATCTGTTGACCCTTGCCAGTGTGTTGGTTGCATGATGATTTTGCGTTGGTGTGTTTAAAATGTTCAGTTTTATTGCTTGTGGCCCTGGGTAGCCAGCGGTTACTGAGCGGTACCCTAAGCAGGGTGTTCATTTACCAAGGGACGCTAGTACAGCTGCAATCCAATAAGTCAACCACTTTACTCCCGCTGGCTTTAAATTTCTGGGATGGTGAAGCTGAACAGTCAAGATGTGCTCTCAGAGGGGGCAGGGGACAGACAAGAATCCTTACTGCTAGGAGGAAGGAGGAAAACTGCACCTCTTCTAGGATACAGTCTAGGCAGTTAAATACTTTACAGGGTCAAACCTCCAAGACACCCCCTGAAAATTCCCCTATGTTAAACTGTCTTTATCTAAATGCCAGGTCTATTCCTAAACACTCCATGGAAATATGGGACATACTTAGTCACAAGCTTGGCTTCACACATCGGCCCTTCCTTGTGTTCCTGTCGCACTTCCTGATAGCTGTAAACTGGCCCGACTAGACAGGGAAACCAGGCCGGGGGAGGGAGGGGTGTCTGGGAGGAATAGCAATTCGTTTTCAAGACACTCTCAAGCTACAACTAATCGACACAAAACTCTAGAATCGGGCAGAAATAGCAATATTCAAAGTGGAACTACCCCAAGGGGTGACATGGAAAGGAGCTTTAATATACTGTCCCCCATGCCCCAAGAAGGATTTCAGTCTTAAATTAACTGAATATTTAGGTCCCCGTGTGATATCCTTGTCCAATTTTCTCCTGATCAGAGATTTTAAGTATCATGCTGAACTAGCATCTGACCCCAATGTTGCTAATCTGTTGTCCAATCTTATAATGCTTGACCTCCATCTGATAACAAGCATTGGCATAGCCAATAGGTCTCGCCTTTGGGACCTTATAAGTATTTAGTTATGCAGCACAATATCCTTAGTGCAACAACATAAACTGTCAATGCTTGTTTATTGTGGATTTCTTAGACCACACAGTCTGCAATGCAATGCTTTACACTTGAAGCACAACTGTTTTACTCACAATACAGCTCAAGGTGCTAAACATTCTCAGCTGAAACAAGTAGTGAGTGAACCGTTGGTCAAATGTAAATACTGACTCTGCTTTCCTTTCTACCAAAATCAGTAAACTGCCTACCATTAGATTGGGTAAGAATAACATCCGTTATTTATAGTGTTTAGGAATGGCAGAAGTGTGATACGAAATTCTACATAAAAAACAGAAGTTATTATTTCATTTGTTTTACTTATTGTGAAAACTTTCTTTTTAGGTACTGCCTTCTTGTTGCCTTCCCTTTCGTAGTATGTTAAATGCAAAGGGGTAGATTTGCTAATAAAGCAGTGCAAAGCAGCACACCTATCAAAGTTGGTGTGCTGTAGGGAACTAGGGGGAGACACAGCAGCAAAGTTAATATTTACTAAATGTGGCCTGTAGTTGCTGACTTCTCATGTAGTAGCACAGGAAAAGGCTGCCTAGCACTGCGCACAGACCTTTTCACCATATGCAGTGGTGTGTGCATGATGTCTAGCCTAGGTTTTTTACTTGAAGATTTCACACATTGGATGCGTGCTGTGCAGTGCAACGCACATTCGATGTTTGGAACATTTGGAGAGATGGAAATGTTTCTCCTACTTTTCGCCTGTTTCAAGGACGGGAATTTTTTTTACCAAAGTCAGGGCTGACAATCTTTGTCGATCTGGTTTTGTGTCACAAATCAGTGGTCACGTGGTGTAGGAAAGTAGAATCTCCTTCTTATGGTTACCCCCACTTTTTGCATCCACTGACTAGTCTGGCTGGGATCCTGCTGTCCTTGACCCCAGCCTATCTGCTTTCTCTTTTAAATTGATATGTGTGTACGTTTGTACCACTCCAGATTGGATACTGGGGTACCCTTATCAGTCCCTAGTATATGGTACCCAAGTACCCAGGGCATATTTCCCCCAGAAGCCTACTATGGGCTGAAGCATGTATTAGGCCATGCAAAATGGAACCTTAGCTCTGCTACTGCAGCCTGTGTAAGCTGGTGCTTGCACCACTTACGAGAGATATAGGTTCACTATATCTATATATATATCACTACTTGTAAAACTTTATAAGTCACCCCTGTAACAGACCGTAACAATCCTGAAGGCAGGGTGCTGGGTTTTACGTGAGAGGGTAATCCTACATGAGCAGGGCCCCTCTGCAGTCTTCGGAGACCATTCTCCCGGGCTGTACGTGATACTGCCAGACATATAGGTAGAGGTGCATTATAACCTCACAGTAAATGCTATCTCGAAAACGACTGCAACAAAGAATGTCGTGTTTGGTGTCAAAAACACCTTGGAATCATACCTCTACACCAGTAACTGATGTGGGAGGTATGATTCCTCCCCTCAGAACCAAGGTTCTGGGGGTACCTAAGTCTACCGGTACCAACTTTCTCGAGCCTTACAGCACAAAATGGATGCTGCCAGCCACCAACACGAGTCTGCCCTCCTGCAGCTGAGCTAACCTCACGCAGAGGAGGGTCGAACAATAGGTATCCTATCACAGGGAGGTGTGACCACCTCCTAGACAGGATTTAGTGTATTGGGGCTCGGTGGGTGCATGGTCTCCGTGCCAGAAAGTCTGCACGAGGGGCACATTTGGTGTCCCTGTGCACAGTCCAGCTCAAACCAGTTCTGGGAGCCATTTGCTCCTGCTCTGGAATGAAACTGGAAAAGGACATGGTTGTAGCCACCCCTCTGTTCTGTCCATTCTCTAGGAGGGTCCCTAGAATCTGTCCAACCCTCTCCCGTGGGTATAAAATGGGTTACCTGGCTACAGGACATTAGATTTTACGTGGACAAGATTCTGCAAGAAGATGTTGCTACACTTCGACCGTGTGGACACACTGGACTTCGCTGGACCTCCCTTGGGTTCAACTTTGTCTTCTCTTGCCGTACCCAGTCTCGACTCTGTCCGTGATCCATACAGGCTCCGTGCTGGACCCTGGGGACCTCCAAGACAACAGAAGAATCTCCCTTGGGGTGAAGAAGTGACTCCCCTGCAAACACAGGCACCGTAACGCGTCTGACTGTTTTGCTGCTCCCGAGCTCCTGTGGACTACGAAGACTCCAGCAACACAGGAGGTGGGTTTCTGAAGGTCTCTGAGGTTGAGATCCCTCTCACTGAGTTTGAGGCTGATATCCCTCGTGGAGACCGTATACCCATACTCTTCTGCACCGCGTTAATTTGCAAATGCACATGCTTGTTGTCCTGCAACAATTCAGTGCATTGGGCCATTTGTAGCACTGACCCCAGCGCATCTTTTCTGAAAAGCGCTCCGGCATCTTTGCACTCTGTGCCCTGCTAGCTGGTATCCTGTGAAACTGCCTGAGGTCCCCTCGCGACTGCTGTGCCTTCGGCCTGTAGGTTCACTTGAGGGTCATCTTTGCTTTCTTCGGGCTCCCCTGGTTGCTCCAGGCCTGCCTTGACTCCCCTTGCTGTGGCGAATCTCCTGGTCCTTGCTGGGCCAGATCGACACCGAATTTGACAATCTCCGTTGTTGCATCTGGCAAGACTTGTTGGTGCTCGAGCCGGACACTGATCCCGCAGCACTCGACATCCATCCATCGTGGGACAGCTCTCCTCTGGCTCCTGGTCACCCTAGACGTCTCCAGCTCCTCACAGCTAACGAGTCAAGATCACCGTCAACACACCTGAAGCACCCGACATCGGTGGGCATTCATCTACCAAGCCCCTTGTCACTCCAAAATGACCCAGACTCTGTCCCCTCTGCTTTCATGTTCAATTCACCTAGAATCCATGTTTGGATTCCACCGGACGCCCTTCCTACTTCCAGCAGCAGCATTTCTTTGTCAACATCCATAGAAAATGACGAGGGTTTCTGACGCCACTTCGCACCTATGCACCTGGCTCCTCTGGGATAGGTAACTCTGGTACAAAGGTATCCACGGGTGGGGTGGCTCTTCAAACGGATCACTGAAAGAATATCGACTACCACAATATCGAGTACCCAAAATATCGAGGTGAAAATATCTACTACAAAAATATCGAGTTTGTATGTACAAACAGGTAAGTACAAAAATATCGACTACAAAATATCGTTTACAAAAATATCGTTGTAAAAAATATCGACTTTACTAAAAACAATGTTTAATTACATTAATATAAAAAATTAATTACTAAAATATAATTAACAATACTTAAAATAACTTTTAATAATTAAATATTTAATGAAAGTAAAAAAATATATATATTTTTAATCATATTTCTTAAAACATATATATATAGTAACAACATTTAATTAAATAATAGGCAATATTGTATATGTACCCCAAAAACCCAAAACTGACCCTGAACCCTAAAAATACCCCTTTACCCAAAAACTAAAAACTGACCCTGAACCCTAAAAATAACCCTTTACCCAAAAACTGAAAACTGACCCTGAACCCTAAAAATACCCCTTTACCCAAAAACTGAAAACTGACCCTGAACCCTAAAAATACCCCTTGACCCAAAAACTGAAAACTGACCCTGAACCCTAAAAATACCCCTTTACCCAAAAACTGAAAACTGACCCTGAACCCTAAAAATACCCCTTGACCCAAAAACTGAAAACTGACCCTGAACCCTAAAAATACCCCTTTACCCAAAAACTAAAAACTGACCCTGAACCCTAAAAATACCCCTTTCATTTAACATAATTAGCAATTATTCAATTAAATAAAATTAATTACCAATTACATTTTAATTAATTAACACATATTTTTTAATTAACAATTAATTAAATATTACTACCAATTATTAAATTAACATATTTAATTAATTATAATTAAATTACTTCCCACCCTATTCCCCTATAAACCCACAACCCGCTAGAGAAAATAAATTATTTTAATTGACATAATTAGCAATTAATCAATTAAATAAAATTAATTACCAATTAAATTTTAAATAATTAACATATATTATGTAATTACCAATTAATTAATTATTACTACCAATTAATAAATTTACATATTTAATTAATTATAATTAAATTACTTCCCACCCTATTCCCCTATAAACCCACAACCCGCTACAGAATTAAATTACACAATAATTAAAAAAATAATTAATTAAAAAAAAAAAAAAAAAAAATTGACACTTTTCACACATATTATAACATAAACACACTATAAATAATTAAATATTATTTAAAAAACTATATTTTTTACTATCTAGATTATATACTTGGATATTTTCACTGTCTATATTATTTACAGTCGATATTACTTCACTTACCTTAAAAACGATATTTTGGCTGTCGATATTCTGTCTAGTCGATATTTTCTCCAAACGATATTTAAAACTCGATATTCTGTCCAGACGATATTTTGGAGTCGATATTATGTCTGTGCACCTCTTCAAACTCTTAAATTCCAAGGGTTGTCTCCGTAATCTGCTGTGAAGGGTCCTTAATCTCGGATTTTCCAACCGCGACTTTCCCATTGAATTGTACGGAGCACGCAGTTGTGTTCTCACTCTGCACCAGTCATCTGTGGGGTCCCTATTCACTCACTTTGGGTGGTTCAGTGGGGTCCCAGCAATTCCACACCTCCTAGACTAAGTCTAGTCCTGAGTCATGGTTCTTATACCACTTATTTAGTATATGGTTGGGTCTCCCCCTGGAGCCCACTGTGTATTGTGCTACTTACTTTTGATTCTTAGCAACTGTATTATTTGATTTGTTTTCTATCCTCTTGTAGAGGATCTAGAGAGCGTTAAAGATAATAAATACATATTTGTATAACTACTGTGTGGTTTCCCTTTCATTTAAACAATACTATAAGGTTACATTCTGGTAAAACAAGGTGCTTAACATTCCTTCAAGACTTAGCCTGAAGGCTGCTCGCCATAGCTACCACTAGGATAGTTTAGAAAGGTTTTCTTTGAACTAATCACCATAAGGGTTACAGCATATACCAGGCCAACTTCTCACACGTGGGAACCCCTAAGTGTCATCCATTGAATGTCCCTTTTCTTGAAGAAGTTCAAAGTGCTAATTACCTTACTTAAAGGGCAACTTTCCAGTGCAAAATTTTTTTTTGAGTGGAAAAGAAAAACCTTCATTAACACTTTGTGCCACTTTATATGACTTTTCAGTGGCACAAAATCATGACAAATCTCCCCCATTGTGTTATTTGTATTATTTAACTGTTGTATTATTTAACAGTGGTGTTACACCTAACGAACATACCCCATGATATAAGAGCATTACTGCATTGCATTACAGAGGAGAGTTTCTCACACCTGGATTTGTAACTCCATCCACGTTCCAGTAACTACAGCAAAAAGTGACACTCCTGCATGATTTCAGCCTCTTGTGAAAGGGTATGCGGGCAGGGGACAGACCCAGCAACAGCGCTACAGCCTTAGGGTTCAATGCCCAGTATAATGACTCCCTGTTGGGTGGTCCATGAGCCATATGGTCAGGTAGAGCTGAGCCCCCCTCTTCCCTTAAATCCTCCCACGGGTGGGGCACCTTCCCACAAACTGGTCACCTTCCCTCTTCCCCCAAGGCACACAACTTCATCAATACCAGTTTTTGGATTAAGGGTCGTAAACCCCAGCCATATTTATTACATAACAATAATCTAAACATTAATATATTTACATTATGTACGTAATACGCAGAAAGTCCAGTCCATTACATTGATAGGTACAGTATGTCATTTGGCTAACCTTAACATGTTTCTAATACATAGCCATGCCTATCTTAAACTAAACATTCAACAACATCACTTTATCTTTCTGCGTATCCCTGTTTGAGCCTAAGGCAAGGTCAATAACTGACCCCAGATACTGAAGCTAAATCCCAAACTCCGACTGGAGTGACCTTGTGCAGGGGGCCCTGTTCACCGGAAGGATACCTCACAACCCGGGCACGCCCTACGCCCTCAATATTATTTCCATAAGGGGCCCGTGCAGTTATGCGCAGCTTACTTGCGCCCTTGTGCGCGTGTGGGGTGGCAACCCAGCCTACTGGAACCATAACTCCCCTCCCCCCGCACCCTTCCAGCCTACCGGCTGTAAATGCCCCTGGAGTTTCATGAGAAACCATCTGTCCCCCCCCTCGGACGTCCCCATTTGACAATGGTGATGCCTGCTAAGGACCATAAAACTGTGCTCACCAATCATAACCTTACTGCCACAGGTCAGTATAGTTGCCAGACTATCTGGCCTCCCTTCCTCTAAAGTCCTTATCGGATTCCTTCCATCGGATACCACCATACTTCTCGTGATTGCCCGCGATCCTACTCTGGTAGCATGCCATTTCCGCACCCAAGCTTGGAAAGCGTTCGGACATGACTGCCATGTAAATTGAGAAACCTCTAAACCAGTTAACCAAAGACTCCTCAACCCTATATTTTTGCAACCGATTCGACCATTCCTTCGGGTGCATCCACTCTTTGTTCTTTTTGGCCTCCTCCCTTTCAGTCTCATCTAACAGCAAGGAGAACATATTCACATAACTTCCCTTCTAAAAAAAATTTTCATCTCCTGTGACACGTCTCGCCAATTTTTCCCAAGACGAGCGCACTTCACTTAAACCTAACACTGGCAATGTCCACAGCGTACATGTTGCAGCTGCTTCCGCTTATTTTTCCTTTCCTGCGTCCAATGGTGTTTATAATGCTAGTGGTTCTTTTCCGTTCCCTGCAGGAGCTGCTCCACCCGCTGCTGCACCACCTGCTGGAACAGCCTGCCCCTCCCCAGGCTTACCACCTGAAGACTGCACCACCATCCTTGCTACTTTCTCATGTGCAGACTCCCCGCCGTCCAAAACCCCTGCCACTGGAGTCCAAGTACCTGATTTCTCCAACCATGGCAGAAATGCTGCCAGGCTCGCCACTAAATCATGCTGTCTTGGGATGCCCCCTGACGGCCCACCTGTTGCCGTAGGGTTTGTATCAGACACCCTGGTTGGCTCCCTGCCAGGCCTCCTGTTGGACCCGGCCTCGTGGCGTGGTCCTACCCCTCCCGCATGGCGTGCCCGGGACGACATCGGCCCTCCATCGACCCGCTGTCGTCCCCCCTGAACACTACCCTCCACGAACTATCAACAAGAGCAGCCCCCTGGCAACCCACGGCTCTCCCCCCTGGAACCCGGCGAACACGGCTCGCCCCCAACCCTGCAGGTCCGGCTGCCACCCCGAGCCACCATTTCAGGCCCGACTCCATCTTGGGCCCATCACGTCCCGAGCACGTGGCCTCGGCCCAACCCCGGCCGCGGCCCAGCGAAGCCCCGACATCGAGGCACCAAGATCCACCCAGGTGGTAGAGTGGCCACTTGACAGATCCAGGAGCAGGGGAGTTTCGATGGCCCTTCAGCCGTCCCCGGACACCTGGTATCGATCGCCCTCCGGCCTCCCTGGGCGCAGGCTCCACCCCCCTGCTGGGTGTCTGGACACCATCCTCCCGGCCCCTCTGACCCCCCAGGCGCGAGGGCCCGGACATCAAAGGACTCCAGTCCTATATCTGGGCCAGCCCTGGATCAGGACGGGAGTTGTATCTTGGAGTCGAAGCCCTGCTGACCTCGTCACGGCTGATCCTGATAAGAACTCTTGTACTTGGAACCTGGAACCTCGAGGCCCTGCTGACGCTGTCGCGGCCTGACCACGCTGAACCATCTTCGGAGGCCCTGCTGATGCTGTCGCGGCCTGACCACGCTGAACCATCTTCGGAGGCCCTGCTGACGCTGTCGCGGCCTGACCACGCTGAACCATCTTCGGAGGCCCTGCTGACGCTGTCGCGGCCTGACCACGCTGAACCATCTTCGGAGGCCCTGCTGATGCTGTCGCGGCCCGACCACGCTGAACTATTGTCCGAGCCCTGCTGACGCTGTCGCGGCTCCTTGTACCCCCCAGCTCAAGGATTGAGAGCTGTGCGCCGGGCATCCTCATACCAGTTGGTACCAAGACTGTCCCGCTACCCCTTTTTCCTGATACTAAGACTTTATGGATCCCTCGATCCCTTTGTATATATTGCTACGAGAACCTGCCTTTATTCTTTATATAAAGACTCTTAAGAATCTACTCTCGTGTGGTGTCCCTCTGTAGTGGTGTGATTATTCGGCTGTTACGATTGTAGGAGAGGAGCCTCGCCAAGGAGGCCTCTCGACGGCGCTCGGCCTAATTCATAAGGGGAGGTGGGTCTCAGGGTGGTCAGTCAGACATCTTCTGTACCCCCGGGGATCGCCTTTCTAACATTGGTGGCAGGCGACGGGATCCGAGCCAACGCAAATCGTACAGCGAGTAACTCGCCCACTACTAGCAGAGACACCCAGCAACCATGAATACTAAGGAAGCCGGAACGACCCTACAGTTCCAAAAGGAACGATTAGAAGATTACACCCATAAAGAACTCAAACAGTTTTGCAAAGACTTAGGTATCGCTACCACCGGACTAAGCACCAAAGAGGATTTTAAAGAAGCGCTGCAAACATGGGTGGAGACCGGAGCGGCTCCACCCCAAACTGACGATGACACTGTCCACGAAGTGACCCCAAGAACTGTAACAGCCCCAGCGGAAGAAAGCACAGCCAACAGAGACCCGGGCCTCTCCCACGAAGACGCCCAAGAGCGGGAGAGGAGCCGGCTCCATGAGTTGGAGCTCGCCCGACTCCGAATGGAAGGAGAACTCTAACTAGCGGAAAAGAAAATGGCCATTGAGCAACTACGACTGCAAGGGGATCTGGAGGAGAGATGGAGGCAGAGAGAATTGGAAGAAAAGAAACTCACGTTCGAGCACGAGCGTGGCCTCAAAGAACTCGAGATTAAGGCCAAGAGTGAAGAAGTTGGCGCCACTGTGAACCGAAGCCCCCCGCCTCCTGCCGACACGAAGGTCCACATTCCCAAGGATGTCGTCAAAGAGTACTATATGAATGACGACATCCAGCAATGGTTTAAGGCCTACGAAGTCTCCATGACCGCGCACCGCATACCCCGGAAAGATTGGGGTGCCGGCTTATGGGGGAAGTTCGTCAGCGAAGGAAGAGACACCCTGCTGGAGCTGGCCGAAGATGTGATGTCCTCCTATGATCACATGAAGGACGCCCTGCTCACCCGTTATGGTCTCACTCCTGAGATGTACCAGCAGAGATTCAGAGACTGCAAGAAAATCCCCGGTACTACGTGGGTTGAGTACGTGAACCTTTACAGCCGAGCACTGGAAGGATGGATCAAGGGCAGCAAAGTGTCCACCTACGAGCAGCTGTTCGATCTCATCGTATGGGAGCACCTCTCCAACAACTGCTTTGTCGAGCTCAGACAGCATCTCCTCGACAGCAAACTAACCGAGCCACGGAAACTCGCCATCGAGGCCGATCGATGGGTGAGCACCCGGGTCCCCCGGACCCCGATAGGAGAATCAGGACGGAACACCCAGGGGCACCCCCGCCAGCGAGGCGGCGGAGGGGGCCAGAACCGGGGCCAAGACGTTCCGTCTGCCCCGCCCCGGAGTCCGCCCCGGGGGGCACCCCAGAACATCACTTCCCCATCTCTGACCCGAAGAGGTCCCCCCCCCCGCACGGCCGGGCCCCGGGCCGGCCGAACCTTACCTGCCACAGATGCCAGCGGCCAGGTCACTTTGCCAGTGACCCCCACTGCCCCATGAACCAGCGCCCCGGAACCACCGGGCCCCCGAACCGCCAGATCGCTGCCGCTGCCCTGGGGGAAGGAGAAGAAGAAGAGGCCTACAGCAAGGACCAGACCGAGTGGGAGCCGGCTGCCATGGCCCTGGTCTGTCTGGGCGAGAGAGACATGGTCCCCCGGGCTCCCCTCCCGAGCAACACCCAGAAATACCATCAGTGGGTCAACATTAATGGGCGACGGGCCGAAGCACTCCGTGACACTGGAGCCAGTGTGACAGCCGTCCGCTGCCACTTGGTGACTCCCGAACAGATCCTACCGAAGGTGCTGTGCCCCGTGCTGGCCGCCGATAATTCCGAGACCCTGTGCCAGATGGCCAGAATCCCCTTCGAGTGGGGAGGGGTGTCGGGCATGCTAAAGGTGACCGTCCGGGACGACGCCCCCGTGGACTGACTCCTCGGGAACGACCTTGAGAGTTCCCCCTGGGCCCAAGTCGAGCGAAGAGAGCATCTGGGAATGCTCGGACTACCCGAGTGGGTCTGCGCGACCACCCGATCCATGACGGCCCAGGCCCCAGCCTTGGCCGAGGCCGCCCCGACCGAGGAGCAAGAGTGGCCCGCGCCGGCGCCGCCCGCCGTCGATGGAGAAACCGACCCTGAGTCCGGGCCCCCAGAGCCCAACCGCGAAGGCATCGCCGAGCTCCGCAACATCCCTGAACTAGCCCAATGGCGCCAAGAGGGTGATCCCACCCGAGAACAATTCCGGCAGGAACAGAAGGCCTGTCCCTCCCTCGAGGGAACCCGGCAGCAAGCCACAGCCCAAGCTGCCGGGGACACCTCGGGGTCCCACTGGGTCTACTGGGACCACGGCCTCCTGTACAGCGAACAGAAAATTGCCGAACTGGGGGCCAGCCGAGTGTTGGTGGTCCCCCTCCGATTCAGAGACTTCCTCTTAAACCTGGCACACGACGTGCCCCTCGCCGGGCACCTGGGGCAGGACAAAACATACAGCCGCCTAGTGACCCATTTTTACTGGCCGAAAATGCGCAACGATGTAAGCAACCACTGCAGAACCTGCCCGACCTGTCAAGCCAGCGGAAAGAGTGGGGGAAAGGTCAAAGCCCCGCTCCAACCCTTTCCCGTGGGGACCACCCCCTTCGAGCGAGTGGGGATCAATATCGTGGGGCCCCTGGACCCCCCAACCTCGCAAGGACATCGCTTCATCCTCGTTCTGGTGGACCATGCCACCCGCTACCAGGAAGCCATCACCCTCCGGACCATAACGGCCCCCGTGGTGGGCCGGGCGCTGATGGGGATCTTCTCCAGAGTGGGATTCCCCAGAGAGGTCGTGAGTGATCGGGGCACAAACTTTATATCAAAATATATGCGGTCCCTGTGGCAACAGTGCGGGGTCACATATAAGTTCACCACCCCGTGTCACCCCCAGGGGAATGGACTTGTGGAGCGGTTTAACCGGACACTCAAGGGGATGATCAAGGGCCTGAAAGAGCCCCTACGCCGCAAATGGGACGTCCTGCTGCCCTGCCTCCTGTTCGCCTATCGGGAGGTACCCCAGAAGTCCCTGGGGTTCAGCCCCTTTGAACTATTGTACGGACACCCTGTCCGAGGTCCCCTCAGCCTGGTCAAAGAAGGCTGGGAGACTACGATCCGAGATGCTCCGCCTGATGTCTACCGGTACCTCCTGACCCTCCGCAACCAGACTCGGAAGTTCCGGGAACTTGCCGAGGCCAACCTTGAGGCCAGTCAGGAGGAGATGAAACGCTGGTATGACCAGAACACTTCGTCCATCGAGTTCGAGCCGGGCCAGCAGGTCTGGGTCATGTCCCCGGTCGAACCGTGTGCCCTCCAGGACAAATGGACGGGGCCCTTCAAAGTGGTGGAGCGCAAGAGCCCCGTCACCTATCTGGTGGACATGGAGTCCCCCCGGAACCCCCTCCGGGTTCTACACGCCAACCGGCTCAAGCCTCACTTTGCCCGCACGGAGCTGAGCCTGCTGCTAGCTACGGACGACGGAGCCGAAGATGACTCCGAGCCCCTGCCTGACCTCCTGAAGTGCTCCGAAAAAAACGGCTCCGTCGAGGGAATCACCCTCTCCTCCACCCTGACCCCCGAACAGCGCCAGGACTGCCAAAAGCTGCTGGGGCAGTTTGCGGACTTGTTTTCCCTCACTCCCGGGGTCACACAGTGGTGTGTCCACGATGTCGACACCGGGGACAGCCCGCCCGTGCGACACCAGGCCTACCGAGTTCCCGACCGAGTTCGGGCCTGCATCCAGTCCGAGGTGGCCTAGATGCTGGCCCTGTGGGGTGGTCGAGCCCTCCGACAGTCCCTGGGCCAGTCCAGTGGTCCTGGTCCCTAAAGCCGCCGCCCCCGGCGCACCCCCGGAGCTCTGGTTCTGTGTCAACTACCGGGGGCTGAATGCCGTCACCAGGACCGACGCCAATCCCATCCCCAGGGCCGATGAACTGATCGATCGCCTGGGGGCAACCAGGTACCTCAGCACCTTCGACCTCACGGCCAGGTATTGGCAGATCGGCCTCACCCCGGGGGCTCAAGAGCGATCGGCCTTCTCGACCCCCGATGGCCACTTCCATTTCAAGGTGATGCCCTTTGGCATGAAAAACGCCCCGGCCACCTTCCAGAGACTGGTGAATAAAGTGCTGGCGGGGCTAGAAGAGTGCAGTGCCGCCTATCTGGACGATATTGCGGTATACAGCCTCCACTGGGCCGAGCACCTCAAGCATCTCTGGGAGGTCCTGATGGCCCTCCGACGGGCCGGACTAACTGTGAAAGCGAGCAAATGCCAGATAGGCCAAGGGTCTGTGACCTATCTGGGGCACCAGGTGGGGAGCGGCCATGTGGCTCCCCTCCAACCAAAGATTGACTCCATCATGGCCTGGGAGCCCCCGGTCACCCAGACAGCAGTCCGAGCCTTCCTGGGGCTCACTGGATATTACCGGCGCTTCATCAAAAACTATGATAGCATTGTGGGGCCCCTCACTGAACTGACCTCCAAAAGGCAACCCCAGAAGGTGAACTGGACCCCCGAGTGTCAAGCAGCCTTTGAGACTCTGAAAACGGCCATGTGCACCGCCCCTGTGCTCCAGGCCCCCGACTACAGCCGAGAGTTTGTGGTCCAAACAGACGCCTAGGAGCACGGCATCGGGCGGTCCTATCCCAAGTTAACCCCGAGGGGGTCGACCATCCGGTGGCCTTCATCAGCCGGCGACTGCTGGCTAGGGAGCAACGATGGAGCACCATCGAGAGAGAAGCCTTTGCCGTCGTGTGGGCCCTCAAGAAACTCCGGCCCTACCTCTTCGGCACCCACCTCAGGGTCCAGACCGACCACCGCCCCCTGCGGTGGTTAATGCAGATGCGGGGCGAGAACCCGAAGCTACTCCGATGGTCCATCTCCCTCCAAGGGATGGACTTCACTGTGGAGCATCGCCCTGGCAACGACCACGCCAACGCTGATGGCCTGTCCCGCTTCTTCCGCCTCGGTGAGGAGAACCCCCAAGAAGTTGGGTGACTCTCCCTGCCTTCAGCTGGACGGGACGTGTGTTGGACCCGGCTTCGTGGCGTGGTCCTACCCCTCCCGCATGGCGGGCCCGGGACGACATCGGCCCTCCATCGACCTGCTGTCGTCCCCACTGAACCCTACCCTCCACGAACTATCAACAAGAGCAGCCCCCTGGCAATCCACGGCTCTCCCCCCTGGAACCCGGCGAACACGGCTCGCCCCCAACCCTGCAGGTCCGGCTGCCACCCCGAGCCACCATTTCAGGCCCGACTCCATCTTGGGCCCATCCCGTCCCGACCACGTGGCCTCGGCCCGACCCCGGCCCAGCGAAGCCCCGACATCGAGGCACCAAGATCCACCCAAGTGGTAGAGTGGCCATTCGACAGATCCAGGAGGAGGGGAGTTTCGATGGCCCTCCAGCCGTCCCCGGACACCTGGTATCGATCGCCCTCCGGCCTCACTGGGCGCTGGCTCCACCCCCCTGCTGGGTGTCTGGACACCATCATCCCGGCCCCTCTGACCCCCCAGGCACGAGGGTCCGGACATCAAAGGACTCCAGTCCTATATCTGGGCCAGCCCTGGATCAGGACGGGAGTTGTATCTTGGAGTCGAAGCCCTGCTGACCTCGTCGCGGCTGATCCTGATAAGAACTCTTGTTCTTGGAACCTGGAACCTCGAGGCCCTGCTGACGCTGTCGCGGCCTGACCAAGCTGAACCATCTTCGGAGGCCCTGCTGACGCTGTCGTGGCCTGACCACGCTGAACCATCTTCGGAGGCCCTGCTGACGCTGTCGCGGCCTGACCACGCTGAACCATCTTCGGAGGCGCTGCTGACGCTGTCGCGGCCTGACCACGCTGAACCATCTTCGGAGGCCCTGCTGACGCTGTCACGGCCCGACCACGCTGAACTATTGTCCGAGCCCTGCTGACACTGTCGCGGCTCCTTGTACCCCCCAGCTCGAGGATTGAGAGCTGTGCGCCGGGCATCCTCGTACCAGTTGGTACCAAGACTGTTCCGCTACCCCTTTTTCCTGATACTAAGACTTTACGGATCCCTCGATCCCTTTGTATATATTGCTACGAGAACCTGCCTTTATTCTTTATATAAAGACTCTTAAGAATCTACTCTCGTGTGGTGTCCCTCTGTAGTGGTGTGATTATTCGGCTGTTACGATTGTAGGAGAGGAGCCTCGCCAAGGAGGCCTCTCGACGGCGCTCGGCCTAATTCATAAGGGGAGGTGGGTCTCAGGGTGGTCAGTCAGACATCTTCTGTACCCCCGGGGATCGCCTTTCTAACACCTCCCACCATAGAGATAACTGGGGCCTGATGCCCCTGGTAAAGTACACCCTGGAGGAGAGGTACCCGCTGCACCTGGCTGACCACCCCCATCAGTAGCCTGTGGCACCTCCCCTACTTGAGCAGGTGCCGCAGCCCCATCCACTCTCCCTACACCGGGTGGAGGCGGGGCAGGTTCTACCCTCCTCCTAAGTTTCGCACTTTTGGGCACAGGGGGGAATGCTGCCTTAGGGGCCACCCGCGCTCACCTGGGCCTGTCTTCTGTCCCATCCTGCCCATCCACCTTGTTCCTCAACTCCACTATAGTTTGACCCATATCCTCCATTTTCTGCATCATGGACTTCATAAACTTGTCCATGCGCGAGCGATGTTCACTTCACTGTGCCCTCTGGGCCATGGTATCACCACACGAAGAAACCCCTTTTTGCCTAGTAATAATTTACTATTGCGCAGTCCACTGAACCCACCGACTACAGTGCTTAGTAACCCCCAAGGGAGAATACACCCCACAAAACCACACTAAATGTTCTACATAAATGTGTCTAAGACCCACTTCCTTGCCACAAAAAAGATGGGCCCTCTCCCTGTGGTTATCCTACAACACAAAAAACGCCTGTCTTAACCAGACAAAAAGAGCCCCTGTTACCCGTAAAGTCTTTACCACCTAACACACACAGCTTAATAGCCCCCTCAGCCACATAACCCCTTCCCCTGAGGAATCTTGTAGATGTTCTGCAGTCACAGCACCTGTGTGCCCGGGCGCCAAAAAGACCAGCTGGAGCCACCACCGCAAACCACCATGCGGGACCGGTGAGTAATCTTAGCCTGCGTGGCCCTAAGCTGGCTAAACAGGGCACCCTGGGTTTGGGGGTTAGGCTTAGGCTTGCTCCCAACGCTCTCTTGTTGTCTTGATCCCACTGCAGATTCCCTCAGCAAGAGCTTCATAAAAAGATGTCTGGACAAGTTTTTTGTGGTTGTTCTGATTCAGGAAAAATTTCAGTAGGCTGGTCCAGACATCGTTTTCTGAAACGACTGCGCATTTAGGAAGTATGGGGTCTCCCCAGGTCCAGGACAAGTACTCAAAAACAGAACTTCCTAAATCCACACGGAGGTAAGGAATTGGGACCCATCACCCCTTCTATTCCACATTCCCTCAGCAAGAGCAGCTGCAGGCATAGTGAAACCTTCCAGCACATCCCTGGAAAAACTAGAAGAAAAGGTGGGGGAAAGAAAAAGAGCTTCTGCTCCAGACGATCCACCTCAAGGGGAAACAGAAAGAAATAGTTGGGGTCTCCGATCGAGGTCCTGGCGTGTAGTGAGGTAGTCAGCTGTGGAGCGGTGAGGAAAGAGATCTCTCCAGCCTCTCCACAGCCTTTTATGACCAATAGCACCAGGCAGCTGGTTCTAACTGGCTTTGCCGGCGTAACAGCCACGTATGACCCATTGCCAGCCGCTTCTGGATCACTTGCTGTCCATCAATCAGGAGACGGCAAAAGGGAGACTTGGGGCGCCGCGTCACTGCTGTGCGCGTCACATCCCTGCCTCCCTGCCGGCTCCACACACATTCATTTGTCCACAACCTTCAAGTGGAGAACAGTGTTGTTTGCTTAAAATGTTTAAATCAGACTACATCTATATATGTATAGTTAGATAAAGATATATACCTATGCATACAAAGTCAGGAAAAAAAGATATATATATATATATATATATATATATATATATATATATATATATATATAGAGAGAGAGAGAGAGAGAGAGAGAGAGAGAGAGGAGAGGTAGGTAGATAGATAGACACACATACGTGCATAACATTGTAGGTGGCCCCACACGTTTTATCAGTGACCCAATGTGTGCCCATGCCCCTAAAATTCACTTCTAGAGACACCACCACTGTGGCCTAGTTTGACAGGAACACGTACTGCCAGCCGTGATCAAACAGTGTCTGTAGCAGCCTTCTCACCTCTAGTCCCTCTTTCATGCTCGGATATAAATATTGCCCCAGCCTGGTGCTCCCTGAAGGTGCAGGACGCCGCAGGTCTACCACACATTAAGCAGGCAGAATACCTTCCTCCCACCTAACCAATGATTGGTCAGGAACACTGCCAGAGCATAACCACACCAGTCAAACTCTAAAAAAGGCCCGTAGTCCTGCTTTTAGCGCATCATATATCCTTTGGAATCTGAAATTGGGCCTCAACACTTGGTTACAAAACCCATTGGTTTCGAGGATGCCATGGCAACTTCATAAATTATTTTACCTTCAGACAGCAACGTATAATTAATAAAAATAACGAAATAAACCCTGTGGATTGTTCACAGAACCCTCACAGGGCCCGCAGAAAGTAGCTACACACTCCACGCATTAAAATAGAGGCGCTTACATGCCAGGGAGTCTAAATACATACACCTGGTCCCTTGCAGTCACTATGGAATATGCAGTTTTTAAACGTGGACACCCTGCTCACGGAAGTCAAAAAAATATTCTTCCTCATTAAGAAAAAAAAACGGAACCAAGATAGGAGAGCTGCAATGTCTGAGAAATATGCCTAAAGTGAAGGTACAGCTTAGCAATTAAGGCGTTGCTTATGTTACAAGCAACAGGGAACCTACATGACAGCCGAGAGAACACGAGTCTCCCAGTGGACCATTCGGCATAGACACAAACGACCAGAGTGCGTCACTCCAAGGGCAGTGCCAGGAATACAACAACATCCTGCTAAAAAGCACCAGAGAGTTGGCAGCACGTCCTGCAGTGCCCGGGGATCACGAAGAGGTCAGAAAATATTTAACTCATGGATTTAAAAGTGATCAGATTATCCTCACGGAGACCGTCAAACAAACAAAGCGGGCCTTGGGGTGACCTGCCAGCAGTGAAGCGGCTGACCACCGCGTGCCTGCCGCAGCCGGTCAACTTCCGCAGGCGGGAGGACGGCGGGAAACAATGCGCGCGCTGTACCTGCAGGAGAAAAATCTGCTGGCACTAGCCGCCAGACACCCCGGCAAACACTCTCGCGAGCGCGCAGACGGCTCGCGCCGGGTACTGCCATGCGAAGTTTACAAAAGATTGAACAGTCACTGCCCTGCAAACAGACCACACAGGTGCCATCCGCAGCGCTGTAGGAGGAAGCCATAAACAGACAGAACTCAGGTATGCAAATAGTCCGCTGTCAGCCTTATAAGGTAATCCACTTGTAAATACGCTGCACCGCAAGGCCGTGTTGAAATCACAAGAGGAGTTTGGGATGTGGCGCGAGATGTCACTTGGAAGGAAGCTGCTCGCTGAGACTGCAGTGCTTTTGGTTGCCCACGAGGCACTGAGCTCTTTTTCAGATTAGTGCCAGTACCAAGTTTGTGCGTTTACAGCTCCCATTAGCATCCCCGCTTCACTCTTTCCCTCGTCTATAGTGCCTCTGGTGACAGTCCCTTTCTGAAGGTACGTGGCAATGCCACTTCTACCTGTCACATCCAGAAATGCCACACAGGACAGCCAGCAGCGCTATTCGCCTTGATAGATGTTCTCTGCCTGCGTGTACTGCTTGTCCTGTTTCTCTCTATGTGAAACGTAGCAGCTTACATCAAACAAGCCTGACACGTTTTTTATATGCTAAGATATGCAATAAACATTAAATAATAATAACAAGTAATTATGCCATTGTCTAAACGAGGCATGCATGTGAACCATTTTTAAAAGTAAATGCACCATTTAACCAGAAATAAAAGGAAAGATTGACCCGCCAGACTGAGCCTGAAACGGAATACTTTTTAGGTGGACACGCATATGTGCAATAACAAATGGTATCACTCAAAGTGAAGCGAGTTAATGGCTGAAGTGGGTTGATCCACTACCCCATGTTGTACTTTGTTGTGTGGAAGCAAAATGTAAATGACACTTGAACAGACCAAGGATGACGAGAGCTGCCTGAAAGCTCCTCTATATATGTATATATATTAATGTATTTTTATTATGATTTTCTTTTTCAAAATATGAAGCTGGTGAGACAGCACTAGGCCAGAAATAAGGAAAAAAAAGGCACTGGAGGAGGCTGGTAAGGCACATCATGCCATAGAAGTAACAACATTGTTGTCCAGGTTTAGTAACGGAGGTCTGCTCAATGTGCTGCCTTGCGTTACTTTGCGTTAGGCAGGCATTCCATGTGTGGTGCATCCCGTGCACCCACCAATTGACGCTAATGCGAAACCATATTTACATAGACCCAGATTTTACAAAGATTTTGCGTTTTGTTTACATCACATTTTTGACGCAGCCCAAACCAAAATCCTTTTTGGTATTTACAAAGACACACATGTTAATTTGTGTAGTTTTGTAAGAAAAGATAATGCAATGAAGCAGGTAAGCACTCCATGGATGGTGCATGGGCGTTACTGTGCATCTACCCATATATTTTGAGGCAAACCCATATTTACAAAGAGTTACAGACATGGTTTATGCCAAAATGGTGCACCTGTCTGAGGTTGGCTTGACGAGGAGAAATATCTTTATTTCTCCACATTATTTTCCCTTTCCAAATATGCGAAGAGGAAAAATCCTCCAATGATAGTTTATGCTCAGGAGGGTATCTCTTTCCACACAAAAACTATCCTGCCCATAACTCAGACAACCTTGCACTCTGGAGCCAGGGTGCCTGCTTTGGCATAGGCAGTCCAAAGTGCGCCAGAACATGGACAGAGCAGAACTGCTAAATTTTTTGAAGACATGACGCTGTTCTGCTCTCTTCAGATGATGCAAAACATGGTAACAACTTTGCTTGCTGCACTGTGTTGCACAACATCTTTGTTATTATGCCCCTTAGTTACCAATTTACCACAAAAAGTAGTACATCCGAGTTCATAGCAGCATCCTTGAATTAATGCAATTTTACCATTTTATAGAATTCACAAACATTGGCAGTAGTAGGCTTGAAAAGCTATGTCAGTCTTGGGTTTCTAGGCATACTACAGGCAATCAAACGCCCAAAATATGATGGGAAGAACGCTTGCAAATAGTTTAACTACTAACAATCCCTCTGGGTAGGATTCCATACCATTGTTTTTTTCACACACTAGGCTACTCTAGACAAAGGGCCGAATTTAGGATATCGCATACAAAATAAAGACAGTTGGGGTGGCAGATGACTTTACCCCTTTACTCCGCCTGCCGAATTTATTGATGTCCACCAGCTTGACAGCCATCTCTATACATTGGCAGGAGCAGCTATCATGACATTTCCTGTCAATTTGGGAAAAGTTTAACAGAAGGCTCTGTCGAACATGACGACTGACCATCAAACCTTTCCAAATTATTTTATTTTTCAAAAGCGGGAGTTGGATTTTCAAAAATAAAAAAAACTAATCCCCCCTCCCCCACAACAGTTTTCTCCCCTCTCCCAGGGTATGGATGACATTTTTCTTTTTTTCACTGTCCCTCACCACCAGGATATACCTGGCAGTGACAGACAGTAAAATAAAAAAAACTACTTGACTGTCAGGAAATGTGGTATACTGACAGAATAAAGTTTACTCGTTCGGAATAAAACTTGAGGTCTGCCCAACTCCAAATCGGGGGGAGGCATATCTTGAGTTCGGCGGACAAGTTATTCCATCCCTGTTGCAACAAAATTCTAAAGCAGCTCCAGAGGCCCACCTAATTAAAATCAGAATTCTCCCTGTTCCACATGTGAACAGCCCATCCTGAAACTTGGTCACAGTCACCCGATGGCCCACTACTTTTTTAGTTGGGAAATTTGAGATTCGCAAACCCAGAATCTCACTGACAAAGCTACACCCCTGGTTGTATCCCTGTAGATTGACAGGTGGTCAGCCTTATGACACTCAGGGGTATATTTACAAGGGGATAGAGCCACCAGAACGTCACTTTTAGCGACGTTCTGGTGGCGCTATGCCCTTCTCCATATTTAAAAAGTGGCATTAAGCCACTTTTTGTGGCTTAACACCACCTTGTAGGTATGGCACATTTACACACATCTCTTTGTGTGAAAGGGGCATGCAATGGGTGTTGCTGTGGGCGTTCCACCGCAACATCCATTGCTTTTTGATGCTGCCCCAGATTTACAAGGATGAGTAAATCAGAGTGTTACATCTCTTAACTGCTTTCTTTATGTCTATTACCCTTTACTCGTTTTATTACATCATATTATTCCTGGTCAGCTGGAGCATGCACAATGCTTTTCTTCTAATGGCATTCTGTGTTCTGAAGGTGATGTCAGGAACAGAACCTGGTGGGTTGCCAGTTGCATCTGGAGCTACCAAAGACTGAGCCTATAATGCTGTGTTGAGAATAAACTTCTATCAAAATTACTTGAATTCTGGATTCATTTCTACATTTTGGCGACAAGGGAGAAGAACCACTCCAGTCATTTAATCAGCACAGGTACAGAGTGTTTCTTTAACCCACGGAAATTTAAAAATTTAAATTTACTTCATTCTCATTTACATGTGTTGTTGAACAACACCAGCGGCTGTGTTACTTACTATTGTGCATTGATAGCACCAGCGCCTGTAAAGTCTTTATTTCAAATTGTTCAACAAAGTAATCACCAATGTTTAATTACATCCATGTGTATTAATAACACCTGCTGCAGTTTATAAGCTTACTGTGCCCTGATTGCACCAGCGGGAGTTTTACCATTATTGGTGATTGAAATTGTATTTTAAGGCATTGACAGTGAAGGCTTTCTGCATGCATCTCGTTCATAGTTAATATTTAAGGAAGCTCTCGTGGAGTTTGCACTGAACTTAGTTTAAATAAAAATAAGGAAACATTCTTGCTCTTCCATTTTCAGTGGTGATATGTTTGGTTGTCTCTGTGGACTCCCTGCGGACTTTCGTTGTGCAAATTGAACTACTATCAATTGCCTCTTGCACAAAATAAAATCATCGGCACAACCCGTGTTGTTTTTGGGAAATTGATTCGGACTTCCATTAACCATCAAACCGCATATAACTCAAAAGTAAATAACGACAAAGAAAACCATTAACCACTTGGGAGCTTCGTAAACATACCTCCCCAGTGCTGTGCTGTCCATTATCCGGTGCTGAACTGGACGTCCAGCGGTCGCACGCAGCACTGGGGAGGTAGTGCCCGTGACGACCGTTGGCCGACGGCAGCACTTAAGGGGTTAAACTGTATATCTCAAAAGTAAACAACTGCCATACAGTTTTCTCTTCGTACACCGGCAGCGTTGTTTACATGACATTCCAGGTTGCGGAGAAGCGTTCTTGTTTTCTCGCCTTCCTTCGTCACGATCAACGCGCAGCGGTGCAAGTCACGAACGTCAAACCGTGTATGCTCAAATACATGCAACGTCACTGGGGGCCATTTTGGTTACCGTAGTAACTGAATCACAGATTACCGAACGCTACGATCTTAAAGATAACAAAAACGGCATGTTAACTTCAACGCTGAAATAACCAAGTCACAATTATTATGATTGCAACGGAAAATAGGACAACTACTTTTTTTTTAAAAAGGGACAAAACATTATTACAGGTTTTTCTTTTTTTCTTTTTCATATTTATTGTCACAAATTTAAGATAATTATATTTTTCAAATTAATGTGTTTATACAATATGAACAAGAGTGCGTAATTTGTTTATACAATATGACTAAGAGTGCAGTCTCCACTTATATAGAATTTGTAGAGTAATTTACATTACCATTTAAAAGTAATTTTAACAATACATTGTATTTACGTAAGTATTCCTTTTCAGCTTTAAATTTGTTGCTGAAATTTGTGAAAGCATGCAATTTGATCCCCCAGCAAAGTTTTTACAGTTAAAAGGTGACCCACCTATGCCTTGGGCAAGGTGGAAGGAAGAAGTTATTACATATATGAAGGCCATAGATGGAGAACGTATGGGGGCTGAAAGACAAAAAAACATATTTCTACACTGTCTGGGTTCGGAAGGACAGGTAATCTTTAGAACATTACCACAAATCACGCCTCCAAACGATGGTAGTGGGGATAACATTATTGTATATACTGAAGCGTTATTAAGAATGGAGAAAAGATTTAAACCTGTAACAAGCATTGCCTTAAACAGATTTAAATTTTACACCAGATCACAAAAAGAGGATGAAACATTTGATGATTTTCTAACAGGGTTGAGAGCATTATCTATACATTGCAATTTTGGTTTATTGACAGATGAGATGATAAGAGATCAGATTATTGTACATGTTAAGAACAAAAAGATCCAAGAGAAATTATGGGTAATGGGAGATCCTAGTTTAGCTGAAGAAAATTTCTGAAGCTAAAGCATTGGAACAATCAGAAAAGTGGATGGAAGTTCTTAAACAGAATTCAAGTAAAAATACTGTACAGGAAGAAATATGTTATGTTAAACCTAAAAATGAACAACAACATACACGTTTTGTACATAATGATAAAGTCAATAGCAACAGAATAATACACAATCAATTTCTCAAAAGGAATGATACTATGAGCAATTTTAGTGCTTGTTACAGATGTGGTAATAGATCCCACAATTGCTTCATTTCCAGGATACCCGCAATTAACAAAGAATGCAAAAACTGTGGTAGAATTGGGCATTTCACTAGTGTATGTAGAGATCATAGACGAAACATTACACAGACACGTGGAGCAGTGTCTTATATAACAAGCAATGATGATACTATCTCAAATGTTGTAGAGCATGAATCCAATGTAGACAAAGGATTTGTTGTTTCAATTATTGATGGCGTTCCAGGCCACATAATGAAATCAACCAATAGTGAGTTTCAAATCCTTGGGGTTAAAATATTGTTGATGGTAGACTCGGGTTCTCCATGGGCAATAATTACACGCCAATACTTTCATGAAAAGTTGAGCCAGCATATGCAAATAGATATGTTACAACCATCTGATATTATTGCAGAAAGCTTTGATGGTACAAAAATTGATGTTGAAGGTTTTTTCAGTTGGATTTACATTTCAAAAATAGAAGTGCATGTATAAAACTGTATACCACAAAAAGAGAGTTAATGTTTTAGGTTGGCGTGATCAATATAAACTCGGCATAACACTCAACCCAAGGGCTATTGAACCTATTTCATTGTGTGATGACATTTTATTTAACAGAATTTCAGTAGTTGACATTGATAACAAGGTAGATGAAAGAGAGTACTGAACAATTTTCGCAAAGTTTTTTGCGATAAATTGGGGAAAGAAAAGAACTCTTCTCAAAAAATGGTTTTGAAAGACAACACCAATCAAACAAAAAAGTAGAGGAGTACCAATTAATATAAGACAAGAACTCAAAGAAATGCTAAAAGAATTGTCTGATGAGGGTATTATTGAAACCATTGAGTCATCAGAGTGGGTTTCACCCATTGTTCTTGTCTGCAAACCTGATCAGAAATTGAGGGTATGTGTGGATTTGTGAGCTCTTAATTCTAACATCATTATATATTGTCATTCATTAACTAATATTAATGTGGTGGTATCAATGTTTGAAGGTGCTCAAATATTTTTCACATTAGACCTACGTTTGGCATACCTCCAGATAGAATGAATGGAAGAATAAAAAAAACTATCAATATACTAGAATGCCTTTTGGCCTGGAGTCAGCAGCGTCAGTGTTCCAGAGAGTTATGTTTCAGATTTTTAGGAATGTTGATGAATATGTTAAATGTTTCCAGGATGACATTTTGATTTTTTCAAAAAATGAATCTGCGCATCTAAACCATTTAAATAAAGTTTGCAAAAGATTGGAGTACCATGGTCTCATATTAAAAGCACACAAGTGCAAATTATATAAACGATCTGTCTAATATTTGAGACATACCCTATCTGGTAATGGAGTAGTTCCAAAGAAAACACATGTGGATGCCATAGTTAAAGGTCCATCGCCAACAAGTAAAGACCAGCTTTTATCCTTTACAGAAATGTGTGAGTACTATAGCAAATTTGTGGAGCGGTTTGCAACTAAAATGGAGCCTTTGAGAGTGTTGTTTAGACAAAGTGTAAAATACGAGTGGTCAAAGGAGCAACAGGAAGCTTTTGATTGTATAAAAAGAGATATTGTTAATGCACCCATTAAAACCTTTTCGGATGAAAAAAGAATGTATAATTACAGTCGAGGCTAGTCTTTATGGCTTAGGAGGAGTACTTGGAAAAAAAGAAGGGAAAGAAGAGAGGAATGTTGCTTTTGCCTCATGCACGTTAAATGAATGTGAGCGAAAATGTGCAGCAATAGAAAGAGAACTACTTGCTTGTGTGTGGCGGTTGAACATTTTAGGTTATACGTCTGGGATAGTAAGTTTACACTCAGGACGACCACAAACCATTAGTTATACATATTGTCCACAGGTGGTGGCTGGCACTCCACAGGTAGGATTGCAAGGTTGGCATCTAGACTGGATGGAGAAGTGTGGCTCAATGGTTAGAGCGGCAGACCCTGATGCAGAGGTCTAGCCCAGGACCAGGGTTCAATTCCCCGCCTCGGCGGGTCTTGGGCTATAAAATTCCACGGACCTGATAATTCTTGCCTTGGTGCCTATTCAAATCATGGAGTCCCACTCTGCTACTCTGGGCAATAGCTTGCTTAATCTCCACAACGGCCCCCACAACGCTAAGGATGCCTGGCCTCCACCTGGGGGGTGCCTAGGAGTGGACACCTCACAGGGAAAGCCAGGATGGGTTCCACAGCGGTATTCGTACAAGCGCCGTGAGACCCTTGCGGGTGAGTAGTGTGCTATACAAGTATCAATTTACATTTACTGCAAGAATATAATTTCAGTACAGAGTATGTGCCAGGGAATTTTTTTTTCACCGCAGACTTTCTTTCTCGGTTACCATGTGAGCAAGACAAGGTTGATCTTGTCAAAGAATGTGATTTTGCTGTCACTATTGGTGATTTTGTTGGTGAACAATTCCAGGAAATTACAGAAGAGAAGTGGAACAGTTGTGTACAATTGCATGATAGGTGGGGTGAACTTAAAAAAATGTAATGGATGGGTGGCCTAAAAAGAATTTGATTAGGGAAGAGGTATTACCGTTTTACAAAGTGACTGAGAAACTAGAATTTGAAGGACATTTTTCATTTAAATCAGGAAAATGTGTTCCTCCACAAGTCATGCAAGATATCCTCAAATTGGCTCACAAAACACACCCTGGAATATCATCCATGAAACACTCAACTAGGAGTTTTGTTTGGTGGCCAGGTATGGATATGTTTATAGATAGAGTGATTAGAGAATGTCATGACTGTGTGTCAAGTGAAAAAATGCTGAAGGTTTATGTTCCACCTTTGAAGCTAGTTAAATGGCCAGAAGTACCATGTCAAAAGGTAGCTTTTGACATAACAGGTCCATTCAAGGATTTACAAGACAATTCACGTTTTGCATTAGTCATGATTGACTACCACTCAAAGTGGCCTGAGATAAAATTTGTATCTAAAGCTACCACAAGTGCAGTTATTTTGTTTTTTAAGGAAATTTTTGCGCGTGAGGGATGCCCTTCCACATTAGTTACGGATAATGGTGTACAATTAACGTCAATAGAAATGGAGAATTGTGATATTACACAAAGATGTACAGCGTTGTATGAACCACATGAAAATGGTCAGGTGGAACGGTTTAATAGAGTGTTGAAATCTTATGTAGCTGATGCTTTAAAAGCAGGTGGAGATTGAATGAACGCTTTAATAGAAAAATTATGGGTTTATCGCATCACGCCTCATACCACAACAGAACTTAGTCCGTTCAAGTTACTTAAAGGAAGAGATCCTGCATTGAAGGTTTGGCCATGGTGGTTTAAAGATATATGCCAGGAAAAACTACATTGTAAAGACACTGCTAAGCTGCTAAGAGAGTCAAAACTAAACAAAGGAAGACTGTGAGATGGTATAATAATAAATGGAATGTTAGAGTTCACAATTTTGCTGTAGGAGACTGGGTCAGGATTTTAAGACCTGGTCTGATGAATAAAGGTTTGAACAAATTTGGAAAACCCATTCAAATAAAAAAAAGTGTTTAGTAATTCTGTAATTACTCAGGATGAAAAATTATGGATCGTCAAAAGAATAGCCAAGTGTTATAATTTTAACAACAATTCCAGAATAAGCAATCATTTTGACATCAATGTATCTGATAGAAATTGTGATGATTCTGTTGCTTCAAGAGTCAAACTTTCTGATCGCATAAGAATTAGACCAAATAAACGTAATTACTTTATTTGAGTATTATTATAGTTGTGTCTTAATTATCGTTAATAAGGGGGATATGTTACATCTCCTATATGCTTTCTTTATGTCTATTCCCCTTTACTCCTTTTATTACATCATATTATTCCTGGTCAGCTTGAGCACGCACAATGTTTTCCTTCTAATGGCATTCTGTGTCCACATAAGTATTCCTTATACACTATTGCAGTTTGTGCCCTACGGATGCAATGTCTAGTGCTGCAGTGCATCATGAATCAGCATTGATCTGTGTGCACCAAGAAGGATTTAACAAGAAGTAGTCTATTAGCCAGCATTTTGGTATAGATTTTAAGCTCCCTGTAAATAATTGAAATTGGGCGATATGACGCACAGTTGTCAGGAGGCCACTTGGTGTAGTATTATTATAGTCACTAGGTCTAGATCATCAGGTGGATGTCCTTTTTCAATGCTGTTGTTGAACATGTCCATGAGAAGCAGAAGAAGTAAGCATCCTGAGTTTTTGATAGTACTCAATGGGGAAGCCCTCGTGCCTCGCAGTTTTGCCTGCCTGCATGTCTAAGAGAGCGGTGTTGAGCTCCTCTGCCATAAGGGGTTGGTCAAAGTCAATTCTAGCCAATGCCAACAGTCGCTGGAGAGGCAGGTCCGCAATGAGTGGGGACAGTGACTCCCCGGTGAGCTTTTCCCGTCTGTCATATAGAAAAGCATAATATTTGGTAAATGCATTTGGTATCTCTCATGCCCTCACCAGTTGGGTCAGTGACCCGTGGAATTACCCTCTCTGCAGCTCTGTGTGTGACCAGCCAGCATAACAGTTAGTGGACTTCTTGCCCCACTCGTACACTCTATTAGGCATAGTGATTCAGCACTGTCGTGCCTCATTGAGGTTGAGCTGTCGCAAAGCCAGTTTATCGACGGCGAACTGGAGCTCTTCGACTTCCTTTCTACTCCCCTCTCTCTCTATGTATGCAGGATTCCAGGTCCTCCACTTGCTGTGCCAATTGTCAGTCTTTGGCCCTTAAGTGCAACTTTGCAACTCCTCGCATACATGTGCTGGTGCCCCCCCCCCCCATAAGGTACCGGGGGAGCCTGCAGTACCCATGTTTAATTCTAGAAAGGTTTCTAACTTGTTGGACAGGTGGCGGGCTATGTCCCTGTTCACCAGGCACCAAGCCCCTAATCTCAGTACCATCCTGTGTTCATGGTCAGGACCTCCAAGTTGCAATACTACAGGTGAGTGGTCGGACATCCCCCTCTGTAGCGTATAGGCAGCAGTGATATGTAGTATGTCCACAGATGGCATGAAAAGAAAATCTAGGCGTGAACGCGTTTTGTGGGCCGCTGAGGTGTGTGTGTAGCCTGCCTCCCATAGGTGCCCAACACACCAAGTATCACAGAGTGCTAGGCTCATAGCCCAGACTGCCAGGAAGGTCTCCTTTTCTGGACCAGCCCCTGGAGCCTTTGAACAGTCGATATGTGGGGCCATCACCATGTTAAAATCCTCCCCTATAATGGTATCTCCCTCTACCCCGTGACCCCTGGGCATAGCCTGCATGGAACACTCTGTCATATCTTTATCCAGCTAGACAATGGTATTTATTGCCTAGGAGGTAGGTCTCCTGTAGTTGAAGCATGTCTGGGCCCTGTCTCTTTATGTACCCAAAGGCTGCGCCCCATTTATTAAGTTAAAGCAGTCCATTTACATTCCACATCATAAACTGAGTCCTTGCCCTGGTTCTTACCAGTCATGATGCCCTGTCCTCTCACTTTATTAACTGTTTGAAGATGCATGTTTTGTACTGTAAATTCATTGTGCGAAGTGGTGTAACCTGTGAGCAACCAGGTCAAACTTTCTCCATCAAATCCCCCAACTCCCTCACCCCATATTTCAAACCCCAGAAGCCTCTGTCACCCCAAGTTTAAACTTCCCCAAGCAAGTGGTACAGGTGAGGTGTTCAAGTAACTGGCTACTCCCCAGCTCAATCATAGTATTACAGGATCGGGTGTTGCTGGTGTGGTAAGGTAGTAGGTAATAGCATATCACCTGGTGTCCCTCTTACTTATTCCAAACATAAGTTTTGAATCGATAGCATGCAGCCCCAGTCCTCCAAAACATGTTTGCCAGCCTCTCAATCCCCCGGGTCCGCCCGGAGACTATGTTGCTGTGAGTGTCTTCAGGGCTGCTACCTCTCCACAGTCTAACCTGATCTCTCGCTAAGTCCAAGAGTCAAAGGGCAGTCTAGTGTGCTCTCGCTTACTGCAAGATTGCTGGGTTTTGTTGCGGTCATGAGAACGAGCTTCAATCCTATCTCCCTGACCCCAATTAGTTGCTGGGTTGCACCACAGTTGGCATTGCTCCGGCTTCCACTCCATGCCACCTCCGGTGTATCAAAGAAGTAGGATTTATCCTCATGAATAATTCGGATCCTGGCCGGGCATGTATTTCAGTTTCAGGGCCCTCAATTTCTGTTTTAACACATCAAACGTTTTACGTTGATTTTGGACTCAGCAAGTGTAGTCTGGGAAGAGAAGAATTCTGGAAGACTTAAAATTTCACACGCAAACTGTTTCTCACCATTCTGAGGATCGCATCCTTGTCATGATAATCCAACACCTTCATTATCAATGAATGTGGGGGTTTCAACCCCAAGGAGTAATGAGCTTGTTCTATAACAAAACAGGTTGATAGCTTCTCATGCGGGCCCATGTTTGGATCCAAGTTTGCATAAACATTTCAAGGGACACCACCTCCATCCCGTCTGGCATCCCCACAAACTGCAAGTTGTACCTGTGGGACCGATTTTCTGCATCTCCAGTGCAGTCCTCCAAGGTGTGTTTTGCAGAGAACAGGAAGGTGGCCTCCACCCTCTGTTTTGTTACCATGTCCTCCAACTTGGATATGCGACCTTCTGCTCCTGCTGCTCTGTCCACAGCATTTTGCAGTCCTGTCTTAGGACTGTCACATCTACCCTAACTTCACCTCTTTTGGTCTCCAGCACCTGGCATGATGTTTGTATGGGCTGCAGGATATCTGCCGCCTCTAGGGAGCCATAGGGGCGTGATGACGTTTTTTAATCTCCCCCTGGTTTGCCTGTTGCTGCAGGAGGGGCAGTGAATTTGCCGATTTCCTTTAGTGCTGGATCCAGAGTGGGGCCTCCTCTCCCCATGATGGGATGTCTGGGTGAGGCTGAACTTGTAGTGTATCTATTATCTTTCAGATGGAAGCTGGGAGCCCACACAGTAGATGGGCACCGCCGGCGCACGGTTCTAACACAGCAGCCGCAATCAGCAGGGCCGGCTTCTCGATTTGAGCAGAAAACCCCCAGGCCAGAGCTGAAAAATAAAATGGTAATAATGTTTATTTATTACCATTTTATATTTTAGCATCCAACCCGACCCGAACTGAGTGATAAGGCGGGGTCAGTGCTGCAGAGTGGCAACAGGTATCTGTGCACTAAAGTTTAAAATGCGCACGTCTCTTTGGCTTGCCGTCTTGTGACAACCAGCCAGACATGCACATTTTAAACTTCTCTAATCTAGCTGTCTCAGACAGCTAGGTTTGAGAAAGCTCAGGCCTCCGGTGCTCTTGAGAGTGCTGAGTGAGTCTGTTCCCTCCAATCCTGGTGCTGCTCTCATACTGATGAGAGCAGCACCAGGATTGATTAGGGGAGTTGGCTTGGCTCTGCGTTGGAGCCTGTCTTGAGAGAAGACTGAAGGAGGAGGATGTCGCGTCGCACAGGAAGGTAGATGTCTTTTTTTGTGTCACCCGCCCCGTGCAATCAATGTATTTACTGCTTCACAGTGCCCCCTTACCAGGGGAATAGACCACTATCCAGCTGTCTATGAAAGGTCCAGCCTGCTCTGGCACTATTGTTTCATGTTTCTGACTCTGGGGAGACCGCTTCTCTGCTGGGCATCAGTGACTTCCTTCCCAGCAGTACAATGGTTGCTCGGGGCACTGAACTGCATGTTTGATGCCTGCACAAGCAGCCAGGCCCAATGTCTGGCCATCACAGTAGTGGCCCTACCTAGTCTGTAGGAGGAAGGCCACAGAGACCCCCAATTGTCGTCTCCCAAGCAAATAAGGGTCGTCGGGGTGGGCATGACCCATATCGTGTTCCCCCAAGGGTGAGACTCCATCTCCTACCACGCTGTCTCTTCTGTGGCTGCTCCTTTCCCAATCTGTCCCAGCTCTCAGAGCCTCATTAGCCGGTAAGGGTTTCTGCTGAGGGCCAGCAGTGCTGTCTCAGAATGGTTGCCGGGCTTACCTATAAGACCACAGAGGCCAACAACTTTCCCAGCCTTGATAGCCGCCATGCACCTCCTGGGGCCGTTGCTACAATGTGGCTCTTCAAGTGGCAGCTTGATACAATGCTCCGCCTGGTTGCTTCCTCAAGGAGCACCGCCTTGAGCTCTTGCAGCTCACCTTCTGATCTGCATAGACCAGGTGGCCGTCCAGCAGCGACCCTTCGTCTCTGCCCAAACTCTGTGTGTGTGCTGTAGCATAGGAACTTTTCTTGGCCTGGCTGCCTGGACAAGCTGCCTCACAGTCTATCGGGCCTTTCCCGGGATGGCAATGAGCCTGCTGTCCGTGTACTTCATGTGCTACTCATGTGCCTGAAACGGCCCCCTACAGTCGATCCCAGCCCATACTGCAGTCAAGGCATGGGTCTGCAGTGCTAAAACTCGAGCCATCAAGAGGATGAATGTTGATTTTATGAGCTGGGAGCTGGTAGCTCTCTAAGAGTCGTCTGCCATATTGGTCTGCCAGGCCATGCCCTTCCATGTGTGCAGTATCTGTGAAGTGAACATTTAATTTGTGTCAATAGTTAAACAAAACATGCTCATAGCAAAGAAGGAATAACTCCTTCCAGTGTGTCTGAATTACATTTAAGTATTTCATATTTTTGGTTACTGCTGCAGACAAACCAATACCCTCCTATTTATCAACGAGAATGTTTACACTATCTCGGTAAACAAGCCACATCTGATTAAAACAAGATGGTGACCTAGATTTTGAAAAATGGGTGAAACATCACTGAGATGTTAATAGCTTTCGTCCTGTTGAGCTAAGAACATTTTTATGGAAGCTAGATATTAAGGAGCCGATTGTACATTATTTTCCAGTGAATCAAATTCATATTAACTCGGATAAAGGCGCAGCTACAAATTCACGTTTCTATAGGGTCATGTTTCTAGGCCAAGATGTTTTGCTTCTTGCATACTGAAGTGTTCCTCATCGGTATACAGTCTGAATGTGGGGTCTTTCAGTTGCTTCACTTTGAGGGCCTTATTTATGAGGCCTTACACCACTGTTGCATCACTTTTTGTGACGATGTGGCGGTGTAAACAATGCGCCATATTTACAAAGTGACGCTTCTAGGCAGATGCATCACTTTGTAAACCACTGCACTACATTATACCTGCGTCAGGTATAATGTATGCAGGTTAAGCGTTCCTCCAAAGAAAAGGCTCGTAGAAGTGGCGCAGTGAAATCTATGAGATTCCACTGCGCCACTTCTATGAGTTCCATGTGTCAAATCCTTACTCATGCTTCACAGCAGGCGTAAGGTTTGACACAGGCCCTTTTACAGGGGAATTGCCCATGTGTGATGCAACATTGCAACTCCAGCAATGCGTCATTACTGCGCCATGAGATACGTCGGGAATCCTGACGTAACTAGTCAATCCCTGCGACATGGAGCGCCATACTGTAAATATGGGGCATCCAAGGTGTTGCAAGGAGGGCGCAATGAAAAGTGTTGCATCGATGTTTTCAACAAGCCATGCAACACTTTTCATAAATGAGGCCATAAAAACCTTTAAAAACCTTTAAAAAATGCCTAACATGCAGCTGGCATTTTCACTTTTGTCCTTACCCCATCCAGCCGAGTCCACTTGTGCTGAATGCTAAGCTCCACCTTGCTTTTTATTATCTTTTGCCACAGTAGTCTGCCTTTGGAAACGTGTTTGTCTCCCAGTATTGTGATGACAATTTCCATTATAATGACTCTTTTATTATTAATACCTACCTACATCTGCCCTGTTTATCTCAGTCAGTTTTAATTACCTTTCTGCTTCTAGAAATTGATTAACTGTACAAAGTTGCAGTCAAGAATCGCTCACCAGTTCAAATGTGTTTTGTGAGGATTCAAGAGTGTCTCTTAAAGCGCCCAGTTCCTCTTTGTTATCTGACTCCTCACTAGAAATGTGTTAATTATTATGGTTGTGTTATTAACAACTATATACTGCAGCTGTACTTAAATTCCTGAGTTGATATTGGTAGCCTATATCGACGTAGCAATTTGGATAAAGCTACAGGTAAACGCAAGCTGACCACAGCGCTAATTATTAGTAGTTCATTCAAATTATTTGAATTATTGACTCATAGATGGAGGATTCAGAAAAGGGGGTGGTGATGGACAGAGCATCTGAGTTAAACAGAACACTCATACCCAGTCAAAAGATCAGGGCTTGATCCATCACCGTTTTTTATCTCACTGCACCATCCCAGTTCAGAACCTGGCTACATGCAAATTAGTCTGTCCCTGGCCCAGTGCATCATGGGACCAGGGCAGACCAAACTACCAAGCCAATTATTTACTGGAAAGGAAACAAGCTTCAGGGGACCGGTTTCTGGCATTGCAGCCGTCTTCGGCCCGGCTTGATTGAATCCTGATGGTGCAATGAGCAAGGGACTCATGTCTGAGCATACCCTGCCACTCCTATAGTGGCCAAAATGATTCAGAAAAGGGGGTGGTGATGGACAGAGCATCTGAGTTAAACAGAACACTCACACCCAGTCAAAAGATCAGGGCTTGATCCATCACCGTTTTTTAGCTCACTGCACCATCCCAGTTCAGAACCTGGCTACATGCAAATTAGTCTGTCCCTGGCCCAGTGCATCATGGGAACAGGGCAGACCAAACTACCAAGCCAATTCTTTACTGGAAAGGAAACAAGCTTCCGAGGACCGGTTTCTGGCATTGCAGCTGTCTTCGGCCCGGCTTGCTTGAATCCTGATGGTGCAATGAGCAAGGGACTCATGTCTGAGCATACCCTGCCACTCCTATAGTTACCAAAACGATTCAGAAAAGGGGGTGGTGATGGACAGAGCATCTGATTTAAACAGAACACTCATACCCAGTCAAAAGATCAGGGCTTGATCCATCACCGTTTTTTAGCTCACTGCACCATCCCAGTTCAGAACCTGGCTACATGTAAATTAGTCTGTCCCTGGCCCAGTGCATCATGGGAACAGGGCAGACCAAACTACCAAGCCAATTCTTTACTGGAAAGGAAATAAGCTTCCGGGGACCAGTTTCTGGCATTGCAGCCGTCTTCGGCCCGGCTTGCTTGAATCCTGATGGTGCAATGAGCAAGGGACTCGTGTCTGAGCATACCCTGCCACTCCTATAGTGGCCAAAACGATTCAGAAAAGGGGGTGGTGATGGACAGAGCATCTGAGTTAAACAGAACACTCATACCCAGTCAAAAGATCAGGGCTTGATCCATCACCGTTTTTTAGCTCACTGCACCATCCCAGTTCAGAACCTGGCTACATGCAAATTAGTCTGTCCCTGGCCCAGTGCATCATGGGAACAGGGCAGACCAAACTACCAAGCCAATTCTTTACTGGAAAGGAAACAAGCTTCCGGGGACCGGTTTCTGGCATTGCAGCCGTCTTCGGCCCGGCTTGCTTGAATCCTGATGGTGCAATGAGCAGGGGACTCATGTCTGAGCATACCCTGCCACTCCTTTAGTGGCCAAAACGATTCAGAAAAGGGGGTGGTGATGGACAGAGCATCTGAGTTAAACAGAACACTCATACCCAGTCAAAAGATCAGGGCTTGATCCATCACCGTTTTTTAGCTCACTGCACCATCCCAGTTCAGAACCTGGCTACATGTAAATTAGTCTGTCCCTGGCCCAGTGCATCATGGGAACAAGGCAGACCAAACTACCAAGCCAATTCTTTACTGGAAAGGAAACAAGCTTCCGGGGACCGGTTTCTGGCATTCCAGCCGTCTTCGGCCCGGTTTGCCGTAATCCTGATGGTGCAATGAGCAAGGGACTCCTGTCTAAGCATACCCTGCCACTCCTATAGTGGCCAAAACGATTCAGAAAAGGGGGTGGTGATGGACAGAGCATCTGAGTTAAACAGAACACTCATACCCAGTCAAAAGATCAGGGCTTGATCCATCACCGTTTTTTAGCTCACTGCACCATCCCAGTTCAGAACCTGGCTACATGCAAATTAATCTGTCCCTGGCCCAGTGCATCATGGGAACAGGGCAGACCAAACTACCAAGCCAATTCTTTACTGGAAAGGAAACAAGCTTCCGGGGACCGGTTTCTGGCATCGCAGCCGTTTTTGGCCCGGCTTGCTTGAATCCTGATGGTGCAATGAGCAAGGGACTCATGTCTGAGCATACCCTGCCACTCCTATAGTGGCCAAAACAATTAAGAAAAGGGGGTCGTGATGGACAGAGCATCTGAGTTATACAGAACACTCATACCTAGTCAAAAGATCAGGGCTTGATCCATCACCGTTTTTTAGCTCACTGCACCATCCCAGTTCAGAACCTGGCTACATACAAATTAGTCTGTCCCTGGCCAGTGCATCATGGGAACAGGGCAGACCAAACTGCCAAGCCAATTCTTTACTGGAAAGGAAACAAGCTTCCGGGGACCGGTTTCTGGCATTGCAGCCGTCTTCGGCCCGGCTTGCTTGAATCCTGATGGTGCAATGAGCAAGGGACTCATGTCTGAGCATACCCTGCCACTCCTATAGTGGCCAAAATGATTCAGAAAAGGGGGTGGTGATGGACAGAGCATCTGAGTTAAACAGAACACTCATACCCAGTCAAAAGATCAGGGCTTGATCCATCACCGTTTTTTAGCTCACTGCACCATCCCAGTTCAGAACCTGGCTACATGCAAATTAGTCTGTCCCTGGCCCAGTGCATCATGGGAACAGGGCAGACCAAACTACCAAGCCAGTTCTTTACTGGAAAGGAAACAAGCTTCCGGGGACCGGTTTCTGGTATTGCAGCCATCTTCGGCCCGGCTTGCTTGAATCCTGACGGTGCAATGAGCAAGGGACTCATGTCTGAGCATACCCTGCCACTCCTATAGTGGCCAAAACGATTCAGAAAAGGGGGTGGTGATGGACAGAGCGTCTGCGTTAAACAGAACACTCATACCCAGTCAAAAGATCAGGGCTTGATCCATCACAGTTTTTTAGCTCACTGCACCATCCCAGTTCAGAACCTGGCTACATGCAAATTAGTCTGTCCCTGGCCCAGAGCATCATGGGAACAGGGCAGACCACACTACCAAGCCAATTCTTTACTGGAAAGGAAACAAGCTTCCGGGGACCGGTTTCTGGCATTGCAGCCGTCTTCGGCCCGGCTTGCTTGAATCCTGATGGTGCAATGAACAAGGGACTCATGTCTGAGCATACCCTGCCACTCCTATAGTGGCCAAAACAATTCAGAAAAGGGGGTGGTGATGGACGGAGCATCTGAGTTAAACAGAACACTCATACCCAATCAAAAGATCAGGGCTTGATCCATCACCGTTTTTTAGCTCACTGCACCATCCCAGTTCAGAACCTGGCTACATGCAAATTAGTCTGTCCCTGGCCCAGTGCATCATGGGAACAGGGCAGACCAAACTACCAAGCCAATTCTTTACTGGAAAGGAAACAAGCTTCCGGGGACCGGTTTCTGGCATTGCAGCCGTCTTCGGCCCGGCTTGCTTGAATCCTGATGGTGCAATGAGCAAGGGACTCATGTCTGAGCATACCCTGCCACTCCTATAGTGGCCAAAACGATTCAGAAAAGGGGGTGGTGATGGACAGAGCATCTGAGTTAAACAGAACACTCATACCCAGTCAAAAGATCAGGGCTTGATCCATCACCGTTTGTTAGCTCACTGCACCATCCCAGTTCAGAACCTGGCTACATGCAAATTAGTCTGTCTCTGGCCCAGTGCATCATGGGAACAGGGCAGACCAAACTACCAAGCCAATTCTTTACTGGAAAGGAAACAAGCTTCCGGGGACCGGTTTCTGGCATTGCAGCCGTCTTCGGCCCGGCTTGCTTGAATCCTGATGGTGCAATGAGCAAGGGACTCATGTGTGAGCATACCCTGCCACTCCTATAGTGGCCAAAACGATTCAAAAAAGGGGGTGGTGATGGACAGAGCATCTGAGTTAAACAGAACACTCATACCCAGTCAAAAGATCAGGGCTTGGTCTGCCCTGTTCCCATGATGCACTGGGCCAGGGTCAGACTAATTTGCATGTAGCCAGGTTCTGAGCTGGGATGGTGCAGTGAGCTAAAAAAAGGTGATGGATCAAGCCCTGATCTTTTGACTGGGTAGGAGTGTTCTGCTTAATTCAGATACTCTGTCCATCACCACCCCCTTTATGAATCGTTTTGGCCACCACAAGTGTGGAAGGGTATGCTCAGATGTGAGTCCCTTGCTCACTGCACCATCAGGATTCAAGCAAGCCGGGCCGAAGACGGCTGTAAGCCAGAAACCGGTCCCGGAAGCTTGTTTCCTTTCCAGTAAAGAATTGGCTTGGTAGTTTGGTCTGCCCTGTTCCCATGATGCACTGGGCCAGGGTCAGACTAATTTGCATGTAGCCAGGTTCTGAGCTGGGATGGTGCAGTGAGGTAAAAAAAAAAAGGTGATGGATCAAGCCCTGATCTTTTGACTGGGTAGGAGTGTTCTGCTTAATTCAGATACTCTGTCCATCACCACCCCCTTTATGAATCGTTTTGGCCACCACAAGTGTGGAAGGGTATGCTCAGATGTGAGTCCCTTGCTCACTGCACCATCAGGATTCAAGCAAGCCGGGCCGAAGACGGCTGTAATGCCAGAAACCGGTCCCCGGAAGCTTGTTTTCTTTCCAGTAAAGAATTGGCTTGGTAGTTTGGTCTGCCCTGTTCCCATGATGCACTGGGCCAGGGTCAGACTAATTTGCATGTAGCCAGGTTCTGAGCTGGGATGGTGCAGTGAGCTAAAAAAAGGTGATGGATCAAGCCCTGATCTTTTGACTGGGTAGGAGTGTTCTGCTTAATTCAGATACTCTGTCCATCACCACCCCCTTTATGAATCGTTTTGGCCACCACAAGTGTGGAAGGGTATGCTCAGATGTGAGTCCCTTGCTCACTGCACCAGCAGGATTCAAGCAAGCCGGGCCGAAGACGGCTGTAATGCCAGAAACCGGTCCCCGGAAGCTTGTTTCCTTTCCAGTAAAGAATTGGCTTGGTAGTTTGGTCTGCCCTGTTCCCATGATGCACTGGGCCAGGGTCAGACTAATTTGCATGTAGCCAGGTTCTGAGCTGGGATGGTGCAGTGAGCTAAAAAAAAAGGTGATGGATCAAGCCCTGATCTTTTGACTGAGTAGGAGTGTTCTGCTTAATTCAGATACTCTGTCCATCACCACCCCCTTTATGAATCGTTTTGGCCACCACAAGTGTGGAAGGGTATGCTCAGATGTGAGTCCCTTGCTCACTGCACCATCAGGATTCAAGCAAGCCGGGCCGAAGATGGCTGTAATGCCAGAAACCGGTCCCCGGAAGCTTGTTTCCTTTCCAGTAAAGAATTGGCTTGGTAGTTTGGTCTGCCCTGTTCCCATGAAGCACTGGGCCAGGGTCAGACTAATTTGCATGTAGCCAGGTTCTGAGCTGGGATGGTGCAGTGAGCTAAAAAAAGGTGATGGATCAAGCCCTGATCGTATGACTGGGTAGGAGTGTTCTGCTTAATTCAGATACTGTGTCCATCACCACCCCCTTTATGAATCGTTTTGGCCACCACAAGTGTGGAAGGGTATGCTCAGATGTGAGTCCCTTGCTCACTGCACCATCAGGATTCAAGCAAGCCGGGCCGAAGACGGCTGTAATACCAGAAACCGGTCCCTGGAAGCTTGTTTCCTTTCCAATAATGAATTGGCTCGGTAGTTTGGTCTGCCCTGTTCCCATGATGCACTGGGCCAGGGTCAGACTAATTTGCATGTAGCCAGGTTCTGAGCTGGGATGGTGCAGTGAGCTAAAAAAAGGTGATGGATCAAGCCCTGATCTTTTGACTGAGTAGGAGTGTTCTGCTTAATTCAGATACTCTGTCCATCACCACCCCCTTTATGAATCGTTTTGGCCACCACAAGTGTGGAAGGGTATGCTCAGATGTGAGTCCCTTGCTCACTGCACCATCAGGATTCAAGCAAGCCGGGCCGAAGATGGCTGTAATGCCAGAAACCGGTCCCCGGAAGCTTGTTTCCTTTCCAGTAAAGAATTGGCTTGGTAGTTTGGTCTGCCCTGTTCCCATGAAGCACTGGGCCAGGGTCAGACTAATTTGCATGTAGCCAGGTTCTGAGCTGGGATGGTGCAGTGAGCTAAAAAAAGGTGATGGATCAAGCCCTGATCTTATGACTGGGTAGGAGTGTTCTGCTTAATTCAGATACTGTGTCCATCACCACCCCCTTTATGAATCGTTTTGGCCACCACAAGTGTGGAAGGGTATGCTCAGATGTGAGTCCCTTGCTCACTGCACCATCAGGATTCAAGCAAGCCGGGCCGAAGACGGCTGTAATACCAGAAACCGGTCCCTGGAAGCTTGTTTCCTTTCCAATAATGAATTGGCTCGGTAGTTTGGTCTGCCCTGTTCCCATGATGCACTGGGCCAGGGTCAGACTAATTTGCATGTAGCCAGGTTCTGAGCTGGGATGGTGCAGTGAGCTAAAAAAAGGTGATGGATCAAGCCCTGATCTTTTGACTGAGTAGGAGTGTTCTGCTTAATTCAGATACTCTGTCCATCACCACCCCCTTTATGAATCGTTTTGGCCACCACAAGTGTGGAAGGGTATGCTCAGATGTGAGTCCCTTGCTCACTGCACCATCAGGATTCAAGCAAGCCGGGCCGAAGATGGCTGTAATGCCAGAAACCGGTCCCCGGAAGCTTGTTTCCTTTCCAGTAAAGAATTGGCTTGGTAGTTTGGTCTGCCCTGTTCCCATGATGCACTGGGCCAGGGTCAGACTAATTTGAATGTAGCCAGGTTCTGAGCTGGGATGGTGCAGTGAGCTAAAAAAAGGTGATGGATCAAGCCCTGATCTTTTGACTGGGTAGGAGTGTTCTGCTTAATTCAGATACTCTGTCCATCACCATCCCCTTTATGAATCGTTTTGGCCACAACAAGTGTGGAAGGGTATGCTCAGATGTGAGTCCCTTGCTCACTGCACCATCAGGATTCAAGCAAGCCGGGCCAAAAACGGCTGTAATGCCAGAAACCGGTCCCCGGAAGCTTGTTTCCTTTCCAGTAAAGAATTAGCTTGGTAGTTTGGTCTGCCCTGTTCCCATGATGCACTGGGCCAGGGTCAGACTAATTTGCATGTAGCCAGGTTCTGAGCTGGGATGGTGCAGTGAGCTAAAAAGAAGGTGATGGATCAAGCCCTGATCTTTTGACTGGGTAGGAGTGTTCAGCTTAATTCAGATACTCTCTCCATCACCACCCCCTTTATGAATCGTTTTGGCCACCACAAGTGTGGAAGGGTATGCTCAGATGTGAGTCCCTTGCTCACTGCACCATCAGGATTCAAGGAAGCCGGGCCGAAGACGGCTGTAATGCCAGAAACCGGTCCCCGGAAGCTTGTTTCCTTTCCAGTAAAGAATTGGCTTGGTAGTTTGGTCTGCCCTGTTCCCATGATGCACTGGGCCAGGGTCAGACTAATTTGCATGTAGCCAGGTTCTGAGCTGGGATGGTGCAGTGAGGTAAAAAAAATAAGGTGATGGATCAAGCCCTGATCTTTTGACTGGGTAGGAGTGTTCTGCTTAATTCAGATACTCTGTCCATCACCACCCCCTTTATGAATCGTTTTGGCCACCACAAGTGTGGAAGGGTATGCTCAGATGTGAGTCCCTTGCTCACTGCACCATCAGGATTCAAGCAAGCCGGGCCGAAGGCGGCTGTAATGCCAGAAACCGGTCCCCGGAAGCTTGTTTTCTTTCCAGTAAAGAATTGGCTTGGTAGTTTGGTCTGCCCTGTTCCCATGATGCACTGGGCCAGGGTCAGACTAATTTGCATGTAGCCAGGTTCTGAGCTGGGATGGTGCAGTGAGCTAAAAAAAGGTGATGGATCAAGCCCTGATCTTTTGACTGGGTAGGAGTGTTCTGCTTAATTCAGATACTCTGTCCATCACCACCCCCTTTATGAATCGTTTTGGCCACCACAAGTGTGGAAGGGTATGCTCAGATGTGAGTCCCTTGCTCACTGCACCAGCAGGATTCAAGCAAGCCGGGCCGAAGACGGCTGTAATGCCAGAAACCGGTCCCCGGAAGCTTGTTTCCTTTCCAGTAAAGAATTGGCTTGGTAGTTTGGTCTGCCCTGTTCCCATGATGCACTGGGCCAGGGTCAGACTAATTTGCATGTAGCCAGGTTCTGAGCTGGGATGGTGCAGTGAGCTAAAAAAAAAGGTGATGGATCAAGCCCTGATCTTTTGACTGAGTAGGAGTGTTCTGCTTAATTCAGATACTCTGTCCATCACCACCCCCTTTATGAATCGTTTTGGCCACCACAAGTGTGGAAGGGTATGCTCAGATGTGAGTCCCTTGCTCACTGCACCATCAGGATTCAAGCAAGCCGGGCCGAAGATGGCTGTAATGCCAGAAACCGGTCCCCGGAAGCTTGTTTCCTTTCCAGTAAAGAATTGGCTTGGGAGTTTGGTCTGCCCTGTTCCCATGAAGCACTGGGCCAGGGTCAGACTAATTTGCATGTAGCCAGGTTCTGAGCTGGGATGGTGCAGTGAGCTAAAAAAAGGTGATGGATCAAGCCCTGATCTTATGACTGGGTAGGAGTGTTCTGCTTAATTCAGATACTGTGTCCATCACCACCCCCTTTATGAATCGTTTTGGCCACCACAAGTGTGGAAGGGTATGCTCAGATGTGAGTCCCTTGCTCACTGCACCATCAGGATTCAAGCAAGCCGGGCCGAAGACGGCTGTAATACCAGAAACCGGTCCCTGGAAGCTTGTTTCCTTTCCAGTAAAGAATTGGCTCGGTAGTTTGGTCTGCCCTGTTCCCATGATGCACTGGGCCAGGGTCAGACTAATTTGCATGTAGCCAGGTTCTGAGCTGGGATGGTGCAGTGAGCTAAAAAAAGGTGATGGATCAAGCCCTGATCTTTTGACTGAGTAGGAGTGTTCTGCTTAATTCAGATACTCTGTCCATCACCACCCCCTTTATGAATCGTTTTGGCCACCACAAGTGTGGAAGGGTATGCTCAGATGTGAGTCCCTTGCTCACTGCACCATCAGGATTCAAGCAAGCCGGGCCGAAGATGGCTGTAATGCCAGAAACCGGTCCCCGGAAGCTTGTTTCCTTTCCAGTAAAGAATTGGCTTGGTAGTTTGGTCTGCCCTGTTCCCATGATGCACTGGGCCAGGGTCAGACTAATTTGAGTGTAGCCAGGTTCTGAGCTGGGATGGTGCAGTGAGCTAAAAAAAGGTGATGGATCAAGCCCTGATCTTTTGACTGGGTAGGAGTGTTCTGCTTAATTCAGATACTCTGTCCATCACCACCCCCTTTATGAATCGTTTTGGCCACCACAAGTGTGGAAGGGTATGCTCAGATGTGAGTCCCTTGCTCACTGCACCGTCAGGATTCAAGCAAGCCGGGCCGAAGACGGCTGTAATGCCAGAAACCGGTCCCCGGAAGCTTGTTTCCTTTCCAGTAAAGAATTGGCTTGGTAGTTTGGTCTGCCCTGTTCCCATGATGCACTGGGGGGGATAGACTAATTTGCATGTAGCCAGGTTCTGAGCTGGGATGGTGCAGTGAGCTAAAAAAGGTGATGGATCAAGCCCTGATCTTTTGACTGGGTAGGAGTGTTCTGCTTAATTCAGATACTCTGTCCATCACCACCCCCTTTATGAATCGTTTTGGCCACCACAAGTGTGGAAGGGTATGCTCAGATGTGAGTCCCTTGCTCACTGCACCATCAGGATTCAAGAAAGCCGGGCCGAAGACGGCTGTAATGCCAGAAACCGGTCCCCGGAAGCTTGTTTCCTTTCCAGTAAAGAATTGGCTTGGTAGTTTGGTCTGCCCTGTTCCCATGATGCACTGGGCTAGGGTCAGACTAATTTGCATGTAGCCAGGTTCTGAGCTGGGATGGTGCAGTGAGCTAAAAAAAAAAGGTGATGGATCAAGCCCTGATCTTTTGACTGGGTAGGAGTGTTCTGCTTAATTCAGATACTCTGTCCATCACCACCCCCTTTATGAATCGTTTTGGCCACCACAAGTGTGGAAGGGTATGCTCAGATGTGAGTCCCTTGCTCACTGCACCATCAGGATTCAAGCAAGCCGGGCCGAAGACGGCTGTAATGCCAGAAACCGGTCCCCGGAAGCTTGTTTCCTTTCCAGTAAAGAATTGGCTTGGTAGTTTGGTCTGCCCTGTTCCCATGATGCACTGGGCCAGGGTCAGACTAATTTGCATGTAGCCAGGTTCTGAGCTGGGATGGTGCAGTGAGCTAAAAAAAGGTGATGGATCAAGCCCTGATCTTTTGACTGGGTAGGAGTGTTCTGCTTAATTCAGATACTCTGTCCATCATCACCCCCTTTATGAATCGTTTTGGCCACCACAAGTGTGGAAGGGTATGCTCAGATGTGAGTCCCTTGCTCACTGCACCATCAGGATTTAAGCAAGCCGGGCCGAAGACAGCTGTAATGCCAGAAACCGGTCCCCGGAAGCTTGTTTCCTTTCCAGTAAAGAATTAGCTTGGTAGTTTGGTCTGCCCTGTTCCCATGATGCACTGGGCCAGGGTCAGACTAATTTGCATGTAGCCAGGTTCTGAGCTGGGATGGTGCAGTGAGCTAAAAAAAAGGTGATGGATCAAGCCCTGATCTTTTGACTGAGTAGGAGTGTTCTGCTTAATTCAGATACTCTGTCCATCACCCCCCCTTTTATGAATCGTTTTGGCCACCACAAGTGTGGAAGGGTATGCTCAGATGTGAGTCCCTTGCTCACTGCACCATCAGGATTCAAGCAAGCCGGGCCGAAGATGGCTGTAATGCCAGAAACCGGTCACCGGAAGCTTGTTTCCTTTCCAGTAAAGAATTGGCTTGGTAGTTTGGTCTGCCCTGTTCCCATGAAGCACTGGGCCAGGGTCAGACTAATTTGCATGTAGCCAGGTTCTGAGCTGGGATGGTGCAGTGAGCTAAAAAAAGGTGATGGATCAAGCCCTGATCTTTTGACTGGGTAGGAGTGTTCTGCTTAATTCAGATACTCTGTCCATCACCACCCCCTTTATGAATCGTTTTGGCCACCACAAGTGTGGAAGGGTATGCTCAGATGTGAGTCCCTTGCTCACTGCACCATCAGGATTCAAGCAAGCCGGGCAGAAGACGGCCGTAATGCCAGAAACCGGTCCCCGGAAGCTTGTTTCCTTTCCAGTAAAGAATTGGCTTGGTAGTTTGGTCTGCCCTGTTCCCATGATGCACTGGGGGGGGATAGACTAATTTGCATGTAGCCAGGTTCTCAGCTGGGATGGTGCAGTGAGCTAAAAAAGGTGATGGATCAAGCCCTGATCTTTTGACTGGGTAGGAGTGTTCTGCTTAATTCAGATACTCTGTCCATCACCACCCCCTTTATGAATCGTTTTGGCCACCACAAGTGTGGAAGGGTATGCTCAGATGTGAGTCCCTTGCTCACTGCACCATCAGGATACAAGAAAGCCGGGCCGAAGACGGCTGTAATGCCAGAAACCGGTCCCCGGAAGCTTGTTTCCTTTCCAGTAAAGAATTGGCTTGGTAGTTTGGTCTGCCCTGTTCCCATGATGCACTGGGCCAGGGTCAGACTAATTTGCATGTAGCCAGGTTCTGAGCTGGGATGGTGCAGTGAGCTAAAAAAAGGTGATGGATCAAGCCCTGATCTTTTGACTGGGTAGGAGTGTTCTGCTTAATTCAGATACTCTGTCCATCACCACCCCCTTTATGAATCGTTTTGGCCACCACAAGTGTGGAAGGGTATGCTCAGATGTGAGTCCCTTGCTCACTGCACCAGCAGGATTCAAGCAAGCCGGGCCGAAGACGGCTGTAATGCCAGAAACCGGTCCCCGGAAGCTTGTTTCCTTTCCAGTAAAGAATTGGCTTGGTAGTTTGGTCTGCCCTGTTCCCATGATGCACTGGGGGGGATAGACTAATTTGCATGTAGCCAGGTTCTGAGCTGGGATGGTGCAGTGAGCTAAAAAAGGTGATGGATCAAGCCCTGATCTTTTGACTGGGTAGGAGTGTTCTGCTTAATTCAGATACTCTGTCCATCACCACCCCCTTTATGAATCGTTTTGGCCACCACAAGTGTGGAAGGGTATGCTCAGATGTGAGTCCCTTGCTCACTGCACCATCAGGATTCAAGAAAGCCGGGCCGAAGACGGCTGTAATGCCAGAAACCGGTCCCCGGAAGCTTGTTTCCTTTCCAGTAAAGAATTGGCTTGGTAGTTTGGTCTGCCCTGTTCCCATGATGCACTGGGGGGGGATAGACTAATTTGCATGTAGCCAGGTTCTGAGCTGGGATGGTGCAGTGAGCTAAAAAAGGTGATGGATCAAGCCCTGATCTTTTGACTGGGTAGGAGTGTTCTGCTTAATTCAGATACTCTGTCCATCACCACCCCCTTTATGAATCGTTTTGGCCACCACAAGTGTGGAAGGGTATGCTCAGATGTGAGTCCCTTGCTCACTGCACCATCAGGATACAAGAAAGCCGGGCCGAAGACGGCTGTAATGCCAGAAACCGGTCCCCGGAAGCTTGTTTCCTTTCCAGTAAAGAATTGGCTTGGTAGTTTGGTCTGCCCTGTTCCCATGATGCACTGGGCCAGGGTCAGACTAATTTGCATGTAGCCAGGTTCTGAGCTGGGATGGTGCAGTGAGCTAAAAAAAGGTGATGGATCAAGCCCTGATCTTTTGACTGGGTAGGAGTGTTCTGCTTAATTCAGATACTCTGTCCATCACCACCCCCTTTATGAATCGTTTTGGCCACCACAAGTGTGGAAGGGTATGCTCAGATGTGAGTCCCTTGCTCACTGCACCAGCAGGATTCAAGCAAGCCGGGCCGAAGACGGCTGTAATGCCAGAAACCGGTCCCCGGAAGCTTGTTTCCTTTCCAGTAAAGAATTGGCTTGGTAGTTTGGTCTGCCCTGTTCCCATGATGCACTGGGGGGGATAGACTAATTTGCATGTAGCCAGGTTCTGAGCTGGGATGGTGCAGTGAGCTAAAAAAGGTGATGGATCAAGCCCTGATCTTTTGACTGGGTAGGAGTGTTCTGCTTAATTCAGATACTCTGTCCATCACCACCCCCTTTATGAATCGTTTTGGCCACCACAAGTGTGGAAGGGTATGCTCAGATGTGAGTCCCTTGCTCACTGCACCATCAGGATTCAAGAAAGCCGGGCCGAAGACGGCTGTAATGCCAGAAACCGGTCCCCGGAAGCTTGTTTCCTTTCCAGTAAAGAATTGGCTTGGTAGTTTGGTCTGCCCTGTTCCCATGATGCACTGGGGGGGATAGACTAATTTGCATGTAGCCAGGTTCTGAGCTGGGATGGTGCAGTGAGCTAAAAAAGGTGATGGATCAAGCCCTGATCTTTTGACTGGGTAGGAGTGTTCTGCTTAATTCAGATACTCTGTCCATCACCACCCCCTTTATGAATCGTTTTGGCCACCACAAGTGTGGAAGGGTATGCTCAGATGTGAGTCCCTTGCTCACTGCACCATCAGGATTCAAGCAAGCCGGGCCGAAGACGGCTGTAATGCCAGAAACCGGTCCCCGGAAGCTTGTTTCCTTTCCAGTAAAGAATTGGCTTGGTAGTTTGGTCTGCCCTGTTCCCATGATGCACTGGGCCAGGGTCAGACTAATTTGCATGTAGCCAGGTTCTGAGCTGGGATGGTGCAGTGAGCTAAAAAAAGGTGATGGATCAAGCCCTGATCTTTTGACTGGGTAAGAGTGTTCTGCTTAATTCAGATACTCTGTCCATCACCACCCCCTTTATGAATCGTTTTGGCCACCACAAGTGTGGAAGGGTATGCTCAGATGTGAGTCCCTTGCTCACTGCACCATCAGGATTCAAGCAAGCCGGGCCGAAGACAGCTGTAATGCCAGAAACCGGTCCTCGGAAGCTTGTTTCCTTTCCAGTAAAGAATTAGCTTGGTAGTTTGGTCTGCCCTGTTCCCATGATGCACTGGGCCAGGGTCAGACTAATTTGCATGTAGCCAGGTTCTGAGCTGGGATGGTGCAGTGAGCTAAAAAAAAAGGTGATGGATCAAGCCCTGATCTTTTGACTGAGTAGGAGTGTTCTGCTTAATTCAGATACTCTGTCCATCACCACCCCCTTTATGAATCGTTTTGGCCACCACAAGTGTGGAAGGGTATGCTCAGATGTGAGTCCCTTGCTCACTGCACCATCAGGATTCAAGCAAGCCGGGCCGAAGATGGCTGTAATGCCAGAAACTCGTCCCCGGAAGCTTGTTTCCTTTCCAGTAAAGAATTGGCTTGGTAGTTTGGTCTGCCCTGTTCCCATGAAGCACTGGGCCAGGGTCAGACTAATTTGCATGTAGCCAGGTTCTGAGCTGGGATGGTGCAGTGAGCTAAAAAAAAAGGTGATGGATCAAGCCCTGATCTTTTGACTGAGTAGGAGTGTTCTGCTTAATTCAGATACTCTGTCCATCACCACCCCCTTTATGAATCGTTTTGGCCACCACAAGTGTGGAAGGGTATGCTCAGATGTGAGTCCCTTGCTCACTGCACCATCAGGATTCAAGAAAGCCGGGCCGAAGACGGCTGTAATGCCAGAAACCGGTCCCCGGAAGCTTGTTTCCTTTCCAGTAAAGAATTGGCTTGGTAGTTTGGTCTGCCCTGTTCCCATGATGCACTGGGGGGGATAGACTAATTTGCATGTAGCCAGGTTCTGAGCTGGGATGGTGCAGTGAGCTAAAAAAGGTGATGGATCAAGCCCTGATCTTTTGACTGGGTAGGAGTGTTCTGCTTAATTCAGATACTCTGTCCATCACCACCCCCTTTATGAATCGTTTTGGCCACCACAAGTGTGGAAGGGTATGCTCAGATGTGAGTCCCTTGCTCACTGCACCATCAGGATTCAAGCAAGCCGGGCCGAAGACGGCTGTAATGCCAGAAACCGGTCCCCGGAAGCTTGTTTCCTTTCCAGTAAAGAATTGGCTTGGTAGTTTGGTCTGCCCTGTTCCCATGATGCACTGGGCCAGGGTCAGACTAATTTGCATGTAGCCAGGTTCTGAGCTGGGATGGTGCAGTGAGCTAAAAAAAGGTGATGGATCAAGCCCTGATCTTTTGACTGGGTAAGAGTGTTCTGCTTAATTCAGATACTCTGTCCATCACCACCCCCTTTATGAATCGTTTTGGCCACCACAAGTGTGGAAGGGTATGCTCAGATGTGAGTCCCTTGCTCACTGCACCATCAGGATTCAAGCAAGCCGGGCCGAAGACAGCTGTAATGCCAGAAACCGGTCCTCGGAAGCTTGTTTCCTTTCCAGTAAAGAATTAGCTTGGTAGTTTGGTCTGCCCTGTTCCCATGATGCACTGGGCCAGGGTCAGACTAATTTGCATGTAGCCAGGTTCTGAGCTGGGATGGTGCAGTGAGCTAAAAAAAAAGGTGATGGATCAAGCCCTGATCTTTTGACTGAGTAGGAGTGTTCTGCTTAATTCAGATACTCTGTCCATCACCACCCCCTTTATGAATCGTTTTGGCCACCACAAGTGTGGAAGGGTATGCTCAGATGTGAGTCCCTTGCTCACTGCACCATCAGGATTCAAGCAAGCCGGGCCGAAGATGGCTGTAATGCCAGAAACTCGTCCCCGGAAGCTTGTTTCCTTTCCAGTAAAGAATTGGCTTGGTAGTTTGGTCTGCCCTGTTCCCATGAAGCACTGGGCCAGGGTCAGACTAATTTGCATGTAGCCAGGTTCTGAGCTGGGATGGTGCAGTGAGCTAAAAAAAAAGGTGATGGATCAAGCCCTGATCTTTTGACTGAGTAGGAGTGTTCTGCTTAATTCAGATACTCTGTCCATCACCACCCCCTTTATGAATCGTTTTGGCCACCACAAGTGTGGAAGGGTATGCTCAGATGTGAGTCCCTTGCTCACTGCACCATCAGGATTCAAGCAAGCCGGGCCGAAGATGGCTGTAATGCCAGAAACTCGTCCCCGGAAGCTTGTTTCCTTTCCAGTAAAGAATTGGCTTGGTAGTTTGGTCTGCCCTGTTCCCATGATGCACTGGGGGGGATAGACTAATTTGCATGTAGCCAGGTTCTGAGCTGGGATGGTGCAGTGAGCTAAAAAAGGTGATGGATCAAGCCCTGATCTTTTGACTGGGTAGGAGTGTTCTGCTTAATTCAGATACTCTGTCCATCACCACCCCCTTTATGAATCGTTTTGGCCACCACAAGTGTGGAAGGGTATGCTCAGATGTGAGTCCCTTGCTCACTGCACCATCAGGATACAAGAAAGCCGGGCCGAAGACGGCTGTAATGCCAGAAACCGGTCCCCGGAAGCTTGTTTCCTTTCCAGTAAAGAATTGGCTTGGTAGTTTGGTCTGCCCTGTTCCCATGATGCACTGGGCCAGGGTCAGACTAATTTGCATGTAGCCAGGTTCTGAGCTGGGATGGTGCAGTGAGCTAAAAAAAGGTGATGGATCAAGCCCTGATCTTTTGACTGGGTAGGAGTGTTCTGCTTAATTCAGATACTCTGTCCATCACCACCCCCTTTATGAATCGTTTTGGCCACCACAAGTGTGGAAGGGTATGCTCAGATGTGAGTCCCTTGCTCACTGCACCAGCAGGATTCAAGCAAGCCGGGCCGAAGACGGCTGTAATGCCAGAAACCGGTCCCCGGAAGCTTGTTTCCTTTCCAGTAAAGAATTGGCTTGGTAGTTTGGTCTGCCCTGTTCCCATGATGCACTGGGGGGGATAGACTAATTTGCATGTAGCCAGGTTCTGAGCTGGGATGGTGCAGTGAGCTAAAAAAGGTGATGGATCAAGCCCTGATCTTTTGACTGGGTAGGAGTGTTCTGCTTAATTCAGATACTCTGTCCATCACCACCCCCTTTATGAATCGTTTTGGCCACCACAAGTGTGGAAGGGTATGCTCAGATGTGAGTCCCTTGCTCACTGCACCATCAGGATTCAAGAAAGCCGGGCCGAAGACGGCTGTAATGCCAGAAACCGGTCCCCGGAAGCTTGTTTCCTTTCCAGTAAAGAATTGGCTTGGTAGTTTGGTCTGCCCTGTTCCCATGATGCACTGGGGGGGATAGACTAATTTGCATGTAGCCAGGTTCTGAGCTGGGATGGTGCAGTGAGCTAAAAAAAGGTGATGGATCAAGCCCTGATCTTTTGACTGGGTAAGAGTGTTCTGCTTAATTCAGATACTCTGTCCATCACCACCCCCTTTATGAATCGTTTTGGCCACCACAAGTGTGGAAGGGTATGCTCAGATGTGAGTCCCTTGCTCACTGCACCATCAGGATTCAAGCAAGCCGGGCCGAAGACAGCTGTAATGCCAGAAACCGGTCCTCGGAAGCTTGTTTCCTTTCCAGTAAAGAATTAGCTTGGTAGTTTGGTCTGCCCTGTTCCCATGATGCACTGGGCCAGGGTCAGACTAATTTGCATGTAGCCAGGTTCTGAGCTGGGATGGTGCAGTGAGCTAAAAAAAAAGGTGATGGATCAAGCCCTGATCTTTTGACTGAGTAGGAGTGTTCTGCTTAATTCAGATACTCTGTCCATCACCACCCCCTTTATGAATCGTTTTGGCCACCACAAGTGTGGAAGGGTATGCTCAGATGTGAGTCCCTTGCTCACTGCACCATCAGGATTCAAGCAAGCCGGGCCGAAGATGGCTGTAATGCCAGAAACTCGTCCCCGGAAGCTTGTTTCCTTTCCAGTAAAGAATTGGCTTGGTAGTTTGGTCTGCCCTGTTCCCATGAAGCACTGGGCCAGGGTCAGACTAATTTGCATGTAGCCAGGTTCTGAGCTGGGATGGTGTAGTGAGCTAAAAAAAGGTGATGGATCAAGCCCTGATCTTTTGACTGGGTAGGAGTGTTCTGCTTAATTCAGATACTCTGTCCATCACCACCCCCTTTATGAATCGTTTTGGCCACCACAAGTGTGGAAGGGTATGCTCAGATGTGAGTCCCTTGCTCACTGCACCATCAGGATTCAAGCAAGCCGGGCCGAAGACGGCTGTAATGCCAGAAACCGGTCCCCGGAAGCTTGTTTCCTTTCCAGTAAAGAATTGGCTTGGTAGTTTGGTCTGCCCTGTTCCCATGATGCACTGGGGGGGGATAAACTAATTTGCATGTAGCCAGGTTCTGAGCTGGGATGGTGCAGTGAGCTAAAAAAGGTGATGGATCAAGCCCTGATCTTTTGACTGGGTAGGAGTGTTCTGCTTAATTCAGATACTCTGTCCATCACCACCCCCTTTATGAATCGTTTTGGCCACCACAAGTGTGGAAGGGTATGCTCAGATGTGAGTCCCTTGCTCACTGCACCATCAGGATTCAAGAAAGCCGGGCCGAAGACGGCTGTAATGCCAGAAACCGGTCCCCGGAAGCTTGTTTCCTTTCCAGTAAAGAATTGGCTTGGTAGTTTGGTCTGCCCTGTTCCCATGATGCACTGGGCCAGGGTCAGACTAATTTGCATGTAGCCAGGTTCTGAGCTGGGATGGTGCAGTGAGCTAAAAAAAGGTGATGGATCAAGCCCTGATCTTTTGACTGGGTAGGAGTGTTCTGCTTAATTCAGATACTCTGTCCATCACCACCCCCTTTATGAATCGTTTTGGCCACCACAAGTGTGGAAGGGTATGCTCAGATGTGAGTCCCTTGCTCACTGCACCGGCAGGATTCAAGCAAGCCGGGCCGAAGACGGCTGTAATGCCAGAAACCGGTCCCCGGAAGCTTGTTTCCTTTCCAGTAAAGAATTGGCTTGGTAGTTTGGTCTGCCCTGTTCCCATGATGCACTGGGCTAGGGTCAGACTAATTTGCATGTAGCCAGGTTCTGAGCTGGGATGGTGCAGTGAGCTAAAAAAAAAGGTGATGGATCAAGCCCTGATCTTTTGACTGGGTAGGAGTGTTCTGCTTAATTCAGATACTCTGTCCATCACCACCCCCTTTATGAATCGTTTTGGCCACCACAAGTGTGGAAGGGTATGCTCAGATGTGAGTCCCTTGCTCACTGCACCATCAGGATTCAAGCAAGCCGGGCCGAAGACGGCTGTAATGCCAGAAACCGGTCCCCGGAAGCTTGTTTCCTTTCCAGTAAAGAATTGGCTTGGTAGATTGGTCTGCCCTGTTCCCATCATGCACTGGGCCAGGGTCAGACTAATTTGCATGTAGCCAGGTTCTGAGCTGGGATGGTGCAGTGAGCTAAAAAAAGGTGATGGATCAAGCCCTGATCTTTTGACTGGGTAGGAGTGTTCTGCTTAATTCAGATACTCTGTCCATCACCACCCCCTTTATGAATCGTTTTGGCCACCACAAGTGTGGAAGGGTATGCTCAGATGTGAGTCCCTTGCTCACTGCACCATCAGGATTCAAGCAAGCCGGGCCGAAGACAGCTGTAATGCCAGAAACCGGTCCCCGGAAGCTTGTTTCCTTTCCAGTAAAGAATTAGCTTGGTAGTTTGGTCTGCCCTGTTCCCATGATGCACTGGGCCAGGGTCAGACTAATTTGCATGTAGCCAGGTTCTGAGCTGGGATGGTGCAGTGAGCTAAAAAAAAGGTGATGGATCAAGCCCTGATCTTTTGACTGGGTAGGAGTGTTCTGCTTAATTCAGATACTCTGTCCATCACCACCCCCTTTATGAATCATAGATGGAGGAATAATTTATCTTTAAGGCATACAAATGTGATAATAAGTCTCCAGACAGCACCAACGATGCTATCAATGTACATTTGTTTGTGATATGGTGCGAACAAAGAGTGTTTGGAGAAAGGGTTACAACTCTATACAGTTAATTGCAAAGAATAGTCAATCATGAATCTGTATTTTGGTCCATGAGCAAGCAAATGAGTCAGATCATCGTCAAGATTATAGATAGCTCATAATATCATTCATAGTCCCCAACGGAGATCAATAAATTGCAGTTAGAATTGAATACCACAGAGAAGGAGAACGTAGAGAAATCATAGTTACGTAGATTTTTACCAAGAAGCTTTCTAGTAAAATGAGATGTAGAGGGTGCATCACTGGACTGAACAAAATTCACATATTTAGACATCTGGCGCAATTTGTAAAGGAAATTTGCAAAGAAACTTTGCATATTTAGAAATTCGACAAGAACTATTTCATTGCCTTCAAAAAGAGATATGAACCCACTTACTCACTGGGAGATTATTATGGCAAGTAAGTAGCCTGGTACAGGATGCTGGGGCCTGCTTTAAGTCGTGCAATCTGGAATATAAGGATGAAATAAGGAGTATTCAAACCGATTCAAAACTGAAGTCGTAAATTGCTGAGCAAAGCAGAAGACAGCCCTGAGAGTCTTTATTGAGTCATGCAAACATCTTAAATTCAGGTTTAGAGTGAGAGCAAGAAGACTGAGATTGAGGTACATAATACTTACAGTGAAAGGCTCCAGCATGATGCCGCTGCAATAATAAATCAACATTAACTCAACTATAGCACCCAGATGCGGAGGCATTGTCAGATATTATAGTTACCATTTACCAAAATGTTTGGGAAGACGGGCATATTTACAAGGGGATATCACCACCAGAGCGCCACTCTTTTTTTACGGCCTAGTGGCGATAACTCTTTCTCTTTCTTTACAAAGCAGTGTTAAGCCACTTAGCGTGGCTTAACGCCACATTGTAAAAAAGGCCCCTTTTTACGTTTCACTTAGCGTGAAAAGGGCGTGCAATGGGTGTTGCAGTGGGCGTTCTGCCGCAACACCCATTGCTTTTTGACGCTGCTCTAGATTTACAAGGATGGGGCAGTGCCAAAAACTAAGGCCAGGTAAAACGTGGTTTTAGGATACAATACAAGGAGAAATTTAATTATTTCTCCTCATATTGCCATTCTGCATCACACATAGAAACAGCAAATTACCTTTGGCGCTAGACAGCTTTTCTAGAGCCACTGTTAGGGGAAACACAGGGGTGCGCCATATTTTTGTATATACGGCACATCCCTGCATTTAAAAAATGTCGGATCGTGGTGTTACCAATATTGGAGTAACACAGCGGTCCGACATTTTATTGTAAATATCCCCCCAGTTGTCTAGTTCATCTCTGGTGTCAGCATTAAGAAGGTGTTCCTGTAGTCATTGTTCTGACAAACTTAATTACCCTTTCATCAATATACACACAGCAATAGCCGAATCACTGGAGTTCTGCCATCTCCAGTGTCACCGTTAAAGCACAGCTCATAGCTCTTTTGCACAATTTCACTCTACTTCCAGGCTCAAGGTCCATGAGGAAGGGAGATGCTGTTTCTGTCTGACAAACACATTCTACAAAGAGATGAGACTCCCTCAGACTCAAGGAGCACTTACCATCTCTCCTTGACTAGGTGGTCATTGGTAGCTCTGATTGTTCCTCTAAGGACCACAAAGGTAATATTGGTGGTTGGGAGCTAATCCTCTTGTAATAGCTCATCGATGTGAGAGTTATTACTGGGCTCCTAAGAAATGACACACGTGCATCACAGAAAACCCTACATTCTTCTATGAAGTCTTTTTCATGCATGGCTGACTGCTTCTATTGTGGACTCGGAGATCCCATTTCACCCCCATAATCATGCTTGGATCGGGCTCCAAACACAGACGTCTTCCTCTTCCCCTTATAATTCCTTGGGTTACCAGAGACAGCCTGCGAAATCCAGAATTCCCGATCACACCCCATATCAGTATCCTTGAGGTCAAGGGCCCTGTATCATTTCGAAAGCTGGCACACCCACATTCCACATATTCACGGTATGGATCTGCTGTTTGAACATAGGCAATCTGATTGGAATGATTCAAAAGTAAAACATAGAATTGGGTCTCTAGAAGTAAAGGGTTGTGGGCTCTGGGAAGCACTCACTCTACCTCTGAGGGTGCCTAGGGTCCTATAGGGATCTTGCTGCTAATTTCAGATGCTAAGTGCTCAAATGTGCATTAACGTGGTGCACACTTTGTGCCTAATTAAACGGGAATGAGGGAGTCACATGCAACTAGAGTGGGTTATTCCCCTTTTCTGCATGCAAAATAGTGTGTTTAAACTATTTACTTCCGTGATATACACAAGGTTTCCATAGCTGCAAATCACGGGAGCAACCACATGTGTTTTTCTCACCAAGCTTTTTTACCGTTTTGAAAGAAATCGAGAGTTTGTGCTCAAAACTTGATTTGCTTGCTCATTGCAATTAGGGCTGGTTCTTTCAAAAACACCCAAAAGCGGAATTTCTTTAATAAGCCTTCTAGAATCTCAAGACATAGTGATCAAGTAAACCTCATGCAGATGAACATGATTGATCAAATACAATTATCTGAATTATATTTGCTTCTCAGCTAAGATAATGCTCTAAAAATACTGGTACATACCTACGTACACGCATATACAAATACGGACTCTGCACATAAGCAATATTGCCTAAGGGGCAGGGCAGTGCCTGGTAGTTACTGACCAGGGTGTAGTCAGGAAGTTCCAAAGTGAAGCAGAGGGCCCTGTTCTCCCCTGTCAGTGGCTACCTGAGAGTGCCCTAACACTTGGATAATATTGCTATTGTAAAAGGTGGGGTGAAGTTCACAAAATGTTTGTTGTATGGAATATTTTCATGGGGCTATTTTTAGTGAAAAGTTACACGAAGCATACCTGCTGGATTTTTTCTTTTGCTAATAAAGTTCTACCATTCTTGATACATTGAAATGCATTGTAGTGAATGCCTATCTTTAAGGGTAATAAAGGAGCATATTGAAAGGGTAATAAGATTTTAGTCAAAACATAAGTTAGTTGTTGGTGGTATTGTATGACCCCTAGGAATTGTGGGGAGTTCTTGAGGTGAATTTAGCCTGTAAAGAAATGCTGATCCCCTGCTAGGATTTGATGACCCATGTTTTCTCTCATGATTTCCTTTTGGAAATTATGGAAGTGCTCCACAATGAGAACAAATGTTCTATAAATTCACAAATAACCATCAACAGTGAGAGAAAAATACACTAATATGCTCAGTAGCATGTGTACTTCCAATAGTAGCAGCGGTCTATCAGTTGATTTCCTAGTGTTAAACTGCAGCTTCATGACAAAGTTGTAATGAACAGCTATGGTACAAGCATTCTATATTCAAGATCAAATTGAGGCTCTCCTGAGTGTAATTTTGCTGAAATTTGGAGCTGTTGGAGTCTTTCCTATGGGGAGGCTGAGGTAAATGATCATGGATGTATTAATGCTGGTAAGAAACCAAGTGTTTTAAAATGTGAGGGAAGGTATGGATTTTAAATCATTTATGAATGCAAATCTTCTGCACACATATGATAATTACAAACATGAGTGCTAAATTTATAAATCACAATTTGTTTTTCTTGTGCTTTTAAAGGTTATTTATTCAAGTTCTTCTGTAAGGTAAGGTAAGGTAAAAGTTTATTATGCATAGTTAATTAAAACCAGTGCAAAACATGTTACAAAAAGATCATAAAATATCATAATTTAAAACCGTTAAGAAAAAACATAAGACTGAAAAGTACAGCATGACTGTCCAAGCGCCTTTTTACATAGGATGGAACAGTGGTTTTCCATGCGTCCTTCTGTCCGTCTTCTTTTTAGCCTGTGTCTGTGGTTTTGATCCCCGGTTTTGGCAGTCTTGGAATTCTTTGCTCGACCATTGTGAGAAATGTGACGTATCTGCAATTTAATTTAGTGTTTGATGGATTCAGGCAGGCGAGCACCGCTTGCCTTCTGGTGCTGATCCCTTTTTGCTTAAACTGATCTTTGAGGAGCAATTGGCGTGCTTGTTGTAGTTCTTCACAGAGACAGGTGACATGGAGAATGTCAACCTTCTTTGAGTTGCAAAGCAGGCAGGCCTCGTTGCCCTCTGTCCTAAGCCATGGTGGAAGATACTCTGTGCTTGGCAGAATCCCTAGTCTGTATTTCAGGAACTTCATTTTTGTGGCTTTTGGGTAACCCTGGTTGAAGTATGTTTGTGGTGTCAAAGATTTATACAGTTGAGGGTCATCCATGCGTGAGATCTTTTGGAAAAATTAGCCTTGTCCTCTAGTAAGTTAAGTGATTTGACGTTTATCCAGACTAGTTTTTTTAAAGTACTGTGCCCAAGTTGCATGTCCCAGAGCACAGAGAGTTTAGTCGCTTCCCACGCTGCCTGCAAGTAAGTTCTTGCCGGGGAGGCGTCCCTGCCTTGTATATCCTGCCATAGCAGAGAGTATAATGTGTCTGTTGTGGCAGTTCTGAGTTTATGGCAGCAAATGATATATGCTCCGTGCCTGGCTAGATCTTGCTTTTGCAGGCCGAACTCCAATCTTTTTTGAGCCGGGGAAGTGTGGAGCGGAAGCGTGAACATTGTTCTGTAAGCTTTGACCTGTATGTTGTCCAAGTTTTTGGAGTCTCTTCCCCGCAAGGCCTCGCTGCCATAGGTAATCGAGGGAAGTAGCTTCGCCTGAATGACTTTCAGATAGGGGGTCAGGGTCGGTCCCATCGATTGGGTAGCTAGATTTTTTATCGTCACAGCGATCAGTGCTCCTCTCCTTCTTGTTTCCTGCTTTTGCTGCGCAAATGAGCCTTCTCTGTCAAAGATGACTCCCAGGTATTTATACTCACAAGCTGGCTCAATCTTTAAACCACCAAGAGACCAGTTCTTCTGTTGTTTTTTGTTGATATTGATTGACATCGTGCGAGTCTTGCTGAGGTTTATTTTTAGGGTGTTTTCCATTGCGTATTTGAACATTTCCATCAGAAGATGTTGGAGACCGATATAGGTGTGGCTAAGTAGCACAACGTCATCTGCGTACAGAAGGTTTCTCAGAGTTTTCTCTCCCATCCTCGGGGAGTGGGAGTTGCAGGCATCGAGTAGTCTCGGTAAATCCGCATAAAGAGGTTGAACAATATTGGAGCAAGCACGCACCCTTGTTTAAGTCCTCTGGTGGTGTGAACTTTTGAGGACAGGTGGGTGCCGCTTCCTAGTTTCACCTGCACCCAGGTGTCAGTGTGAAGAAGCTTCAGCATGTTTAGAGTTGGCTGCGGTATGCCCCATTGTGCCAGTTTCCCCCATAGTCTGCCTCGCCCGATGTTATCAAATGCAGCACTGAAATCAATATAACTCAAATGCAGCGGGAGCTTTTGGGTTTTTGCTGCATCAATAATTAATGAAATGGCAAGGATATTTGTTGCTGTACCGGTCTTTTTCCGAAAGCCGGTCTGGTTCAGCGGTATGATCAGATTTGACTCAGCCCAAAGAGCGATCTCCTCAAGAATGGTGCCCGCGAAATATTTCGCCTCGTTGTGAAGGAGGGCTACTAAACGATAGTTATTTGGGTCCATCTTGTCTCCTTTTTTGTAAGTTCTTCTGTAAGCGAAGTCCATTCTGCACTTCACTATTCCTGATTCTTAGCCACACGTTTTGTCCCTGTTACATGGAATTACCTCGCGACTTCTTCAGGGCTAAGGAAATGTACAAGAATGCTTGGTCGTATGTACACGGGTCATTTGTTCATTTATAGTAGAATACTGCCATAATGAGTCAAGTGACATAAACAGGCCTTTCTTCACTACGGTGTTTGTTTGTGGAAACCCATGTGAAGAATAGCATAGAACAGTCAGTTGCACATTTATATTGCTTGTGAAGCAGTCTATATATGGGGAAATCAACTATTTGCTTTTAATCCTAGTCATCAAAACCTGTTTAAAACCACAATTGTTCATCCTGATTTCCTCACTGGGAAGCTCCTCAGGTGGGCAAGGTGCAGTTGTGATCATGCATGCGTCAAAATTGTGCTTATTAAAATATTTTGCGTAGTGCACCCTCATGTTGTCAAGGCCAGGTGCTGGCATGCTGAATACGATGTGTATTCACACTATGGGATCATTCCATATAAGTAGATAAGATACAATACCTATGAGCTGTATCTCAAAGTTGCTAAGTGTAAAGAAAGTGTGGCAATGTCAACATATTAGTTTAATACTGTTGAAGGCTCTTTTCTTGGCAGCAGAAATATCAATGTTAAACTCTCTACCTTAATTTCGGTGATAATTCCAACCTGAAAGTGTTTCTGTTAGTAGTTATGTTTTTTAATAGTTGCTAGAGTTGTTGTCTTATATTGTGATTGTTCCTTCCTATTTCATGCGAGTATGGTTGTTAATATTCCAACATGCTGCCCAATACTTGAGTAAAGGTAAATATATATAATCAATATAAGCCCATTCTATTCAGAATGTAGTTACGCCCCCCCAAATGCAGTCAAAACCTCCTTACCGGCACGCTTGTGAACCGCGTTGTCCTCACTCGTCCTGCGTGTGCGCAGAGCTCGACCGTTATGTACCCGGAAGAGCCATTGACTGGCGTTTTTTTTATTCAGTAGTTGTGGAAAGTGGACTTGCCGGGAAATGTCCCCAACTGCACCGCCATCTTGGCGTGGTGTGTTAGGACCACGGGGGCACTAATGCTAGGTATTAGAAATATCGGCAATCTACAGCATGTTTATTACTGCAGGATCGTTCCCGTGATCCCTATGTGCAAAACAATGCAAGCATAGACCTCTAGATATTTAGCTTTTTCTTAACAGTCTAACACTTTTATTCATGTGGGATCGTTCCTGTGATATCTAAATGTGAAGCAATTCAAGCCTAAGCCACTATATATTTCACGTTTCCGTATCAGTCTAATGTGAAATGCAATGGAGCTTGCATGGTGTGGCTATTGGCAACATGACGGTCCACTTAAGCAATTAGTGATTGTAGTGACATTGTGGTTTCTCCATTCATAACATTACCCTGTATCTTGTAATACAGTTTCACTGACTATTCAAAGCATTCAACTTTATAGAACAAACAATACAGGCTGAGCTGGTCCGGCATTTCATATATACATATAGGTCCCATCAGAGACGTGCTTATAGCTAAGCTGGATATAGTACGAAGCAGACCCTATAACAATACCTATATAAGTTGAGAGACACAAGATCTTAGAGGAACCTCGTTCGGAGCAAAGCGGGTCAGATTATTATTGTGTTCAGTATCACCCACTTGCGACATATTATACTTTTTAGTTTTTCTCCCACTAGACCTATTCACATGGCAGACATTGTGGTTTCTTCATTAGTAACATTAACCGAATCATGTAATAAAAATTCACTGAGTATTCAAAGCAGACAACTTTATAAAACAAACAATACAAGCTGAGCTGGTCCGGCATTTCATATATACATATAGACCCTATCTGAGACTTGTTTGTAGCTGAGCTGGTTATAGTACAATGCAGATCCTACAATACTAATTTTTTGAGGTGAGAGACACATGTTCTTGGGGGAACCTCGTTAGGAGCAAAGTGAGTCACAATATTACTGTGTTTAGTAGCACCCACTCGCGACATATTATACTTTTTACTTATTCGTTTTTCTCCCACTAGATCTATTAACATGGTAAATGGAGAGCGTAGGGATTTTTAGTGCCAACTCACATGCTATGTCTAAATCATGAAAAGGTGACATGGAAGCTCTTTTCTGTATTTATGTCCCATGTGCGGCATGCTAGTGTTCCTTATCAATGTTAAAACATATGGGTACACTTTACATTCGGTAATGCTACTCCTCAGATTCAATGCCCACATAGCCATTACTGCTGTTATCCTGTTGGGATCAGGGTTGATAAGAATGCGAGATTCCGTAGCATGATAATCACCCAAAAAGTACTGCAGCTCATGATTGGTGTTTAAGCCCAGTTCCACACTCCTGAGCCTCATGATGCATAGGGTCTCTCTTCTCCTGAGAGATAACTCCTTGTTGCCCCCCCCTTGGGTCCCTGGGTATGACATCAAACCCATAAAAGAAGAAAGTTCTGTGGTTGTCTTGAATCTTGCATTCAGCTATATGTGTGGCTGTTGGCTGGTGTCCCCCTGTTTGACAGCCCTCATGTGTTCCCCAATACGCTCCTTAAGACTTCTGATAGTGCTACCAATGTACCTCAGTTTGCACTTACACTCCATTGCATACATCACAAATTTGGTGTAGCACGTGATATTCGTGTCAATTTTATACATCTTGTTATGTGGTCCAGAAAATTGTTTTTTCTTGTCTGAGGCCCATCTGCACATAGTGCAGTGGCCACATTTAAACAAACATTTGCAATGCAATAGGTGTTGCATTTTTAAAACTTTGACCTATTGGTATTGTAAATGACAATGCCTTTTTATTATTACTGGCTTCTGAAACACATAAATGAAACGCATTGTTATTTACAATGTCGATACCTAAAATCTCTCAAATGCCAGACCAATTGCATTGCAGAAGCATGTTTATATTCTCTCAAGGGCTCCTGCACTTTATCACGCAAGCTGCCAAATGACATCTGCATGATTAAATGAGCAGTAGCAGCCCCAGCCTGCACCGTTTGGACATTCCCACTGCCTGCTGCCGAAAAATGGAAAGAGGCTGGAGAGCACAGTGAAGGTAGAGAAATTAAATGTGTAGGCGGTTGAGTGATTTGTCGAGAATGACACGACCTCCAGTGCCGAAGCCGGGCTTGGAATCCAGGCCCCAAAGTCCCTAGAAGCATCTGCTGCAATCCAAAACAAAGCGGCTCATGATAGTGTTAGGCTTTGTTATTTGAGACGTAACGCCTAACACTACAAGAATATACAAGGGAGGACTGGGGCTTGTTTGACTTAAATGTAGTCTCTTCCTTCAATGGAAGCAGGATGCGCATGTCTCCACATCAATAGGAGCAGCTGCCCTTGACACGGTGGAGAATAATATTCACACTTTAATGACTGTGAATTAATGCCTCTTAATGCGAAAAGGTCGCACAACAGGGAGTGTGGAAGTGTATAAATGTAAACAGTTTCCAGCATGGGTGGCCCTATCACCTCATACTTCACTCCCTCCACACTGTAATCAACCCACCTCCAGGAGACACAGCGCTCTATTAAATGAAGTCATTAACCGGACAATGTTCACTTCAAAAGTGAAAGAACAATGTTGCAAGTCAAGGAATTTGCCATTTCACCAGTGCAATTAAATGTGCACATTTCATGCATATAATGCAACACAGCTATCAAGTTGAATTACTTTGAAACAGTAATTATTTGCGAGAACCTGTGTGCATGTGGTTTTTGTTTGTGTCCCCGCCAGGCATCGAATCCAAAGCATGCTGGAATAGCTTTGGAAAGACGCCTAAACATGCTTGATTCCTATCAAAAGAAGCCCAACGCTAGGAAAGGTAAGTGTTAGAACTGGCTATTTCTGGTAGGCTAAGGCTGACGCCAAAGTCAGGCAGAAACCACCATTCTAGTCAGGGCAAGGGAGTCACACACCAAGATAACCCCTGCTCACCCCCTTGGTAGCTTGGCACGAGCAGTGAGGCTAAACGCGGAGGAAATGTGTTAAGCATTTGCGCCAGCACACAACAGCAACAACATCCTAGGCACACCACAAAAGGAACTTGCGCTCCAAATACTTTGTGATTATCTTGTGACTGTGATTGCCTAACTACATTTTAAAAATCTGTGATTGCTACGGAATTTTAAAGTTTTAAAAATTGTTATTCGCATTGCTCACACTCACCATCACCACACTTTCTTGATTGGTGCAACGCTGCCTTAGGAGACGCATTCTCGACCTCTGATTCGTCTTCCCTCTGAAGGCTAGGGGGAGGACACCACTTCCTGTTCGAACTGCTGGGCGGTTAGCGCTCTAGCAGTTGGGTCTCTCGGGGCTACTTAGGCTGAGCCTGACTTCCTGACGCTGCGGTAAGAGGTAGTGGCAGTACCTTAAGACCCGCTAGCTCGACACAGGCTATAGCGCTGAGCTTGCGCTCCAAATACTTTGTGATTATCTTGTGACTGTGATTGCCTAACTACATTTTAAAAATCTGTGATTGCTACGGAATTTTAAAGTTTTAAAAATTGTTATTCGCATTGCTCACACTCACCATCACCACACTTTCTTGATTGGTGCATCGCTGCCTTAGGAGACGCATTCTCGACCTCTGATTCGTCTTCCCTCTGAAGGCTAGGGGGAGGACACCACTTCCTGTTCGAACTGCTGGGCGGTTAGCGCTCTAGCAGTTGGGTCTCTCGGGGCTACTTAGCCCTCGCCTTCCCATGAGCGCGCAGCGATCGCGCGCAGTGGAGCCGAAGCTACGCCGAAGAGTAGCCAAAGAGTAGCCCGTCTGCGCCCGTCCGCGACAGGACGGGGCCAGGGGCCTTACACGCAGCTATCTCTCCGGTATTATGGACTCGCATACAACCGCCCCCTTTCTAAGGTACTCATCACATGCTTTGCTTGCCCTACAAACCCACGTTAAACACAGATGCTCTAATCGATTATCTATATGTCCTGAGGAGCCTCTCTCCTGCATTTCTTGTGGCTTTCAAGCCACTCATTCCTATATTATACGGGGGCGGCCCTGTGACAATCCCGATACTCCAAAAGGCTGCAAAAGCTTTCTACTTAATGTAAGATCCCTCCCTAAGCATCACCTAGAGCTGTGGGACACCATACATAGCACCAACCCAGAGATCTGTTTTATCACCGAAACCTGGCTTAAACCCCATACAACCCCCACTATCACCTTGGGGATACCTACTGGATATAAAATTCTTCGCCAGGATCGAGTTGGAAAAGTAGGAGGCGGGATCGCTATCATATACAAAGACAATCTGAACATCAGGGTCTTAGAACAAATACTGCTACCTACTATGGAAGTCGTAATCTTTCACCTAAAAATCAGTCCTACGGTACAATGGAAAGGGGCACTAGTATACCGCCCACCTGGACCTAATGCTGGGTTTTCCTTAGCCCTGACTGAACTTTTAGCTCCTTACATCAAAGCCAATGAAAATTTCATTTTACTTGGCGATTTTAATTTTCATGTCGACAATGCAGACCGTCCAGACACAATAGCACTTGTGACTGATCTTGCCTTACTGGGCCTTCATCTTCGTAATAATGGTTCCACCCACACTGGGGGACACACCCTAGACCTAATTTTTTCCTCTCTCCCTAAAATCTATTGTCATCCCCCAAAAGATATCCACTGGTCTGACCATAAAATGTTAGATTTTTTCTTCCTGTACCCCCCTGAATCCACTAATCACCTTATCACCCAGTCCATTAAACGCAGACCATGGCATAAAGTCACTCCTGCCAGATTTACTCAAGTCTGGAAGCAGCCAGTACTATTGGACTCGGATGACATTGATACATCCCTTTCCAAGTTTAACACTACTCTGACGTCTGCCATTAATACATTGGCCCCTCAGAAAATTGTTAAGCAGCCAATCATGGCTAAGAGAGAAATATGGTATACTGAGGCCCTCAAAGTAGAAAAGCAGGGATGTAGGAAACTAGAAAAGCGATGGAGACGGACACGTAAGGAGGAAGATAAGGAACGATATTTGGTAGCTATGAACATCTACTACAAAAATATCAAAAAGGCGAGGAAAAACAGATTTACCTCCCAAATATCAGAGGCTGGCAACTCTACCCGAGAACTATTTAGGGTTATAAAGACTTTTACTAACCCAGCAATGTGTGAGAGCCCGGACTTTTTTTCCCAAGACCTTTGTAACAAAATCTCCCAATTTTTTGAAGATAAAATTGAGGGGATATATAAGAAAATCATAAACATCTCAGGTCCTTTACAGACAGTGGCTTCTGGAATCTCCCCTATGATGACCACTGGGAATACTCTTCATGTAATTCCAGAAATAACCTTACAGCAACTGACCACTCTCATTAACAAAATGAAGACCGGTTCCCCCAATGACTTGATTCCTGCCAAAATAATCTCCTCCTTGACAGAATCTCTAGGCCCCTCCATTCAAAATCTAATAAATCTTTCTTTTGCCGAAGGAAAACTCCCACAACATTGGAAAGAAGCGGTGGTAAACCCCATAAGCAAAAATTCCTCCCTACCCTGGTCAGAGCTCTCAAACCTCCGTCCTATCTCCCTCCTCCCTTTCATTAGCAAACTGGCTGAGAAACACGTTAATACCATCATTTCCAGCTTCATCGAGGCGACAGGGGGCCTGGACCAATCACAATCTGGGTTCAGGCCCAACCACAGCACTGAATCAGCCCTCCTCTCGGTGACTGACAAGATCAAAATGTCACAGGACAGAGGGGGTTCAATGATTCTAGTGCTGTTGGACCTGTCCGCGGCCTTTGATACCGTGTCTCACAACATCCTTCTCAGCCGTTTGCAGGGAGTGGGGATTGGAGGCTTAGTACTATCCTGGTTGGAGAGCTTTCTTTCCGGGAGATCGCAATCTATCAGCCTGGGCCCCTATCGCTCCATTTCAAGGGTGCTCACGAAGGGGGTGCCACAGGGCTCTTGCCTTAGCCCTACATTGTTTAATGTCTATGTGGCCCCCCTTGCTGAGATTGTACGGAAGTATGGGTTCACACCGGTCTCCTACGCTGACGACACCCAGCTCCTCTACCCTTTCAGCTCCCTTGGCCCTAAAGTCAAGGAAAATTTTGCTGAGGGTATGAGGGCAGTGTCACATTGGATGGCTGTAAATTGCCTCCAATGTAACGTTGCAAAAACAGAGATTATGCTCTTCGGCAAAGCAAGTCTTCTGTGGTCCCCTGACCGGTGGCCGCTGGATCTAGGTCCAGTTCCAACATCTAAGCCACATGTCCAAAACCTAGGGGTAAAAATTGACCAAAAACTGACCCTTAAGGAGCACACCAACCATATCGCTGGATTGTGCTTTCACACCATTGGCCTTTTAAGACGAGTCTTCCCGTATCTCCCTGATACCTACAGAAAGACACTAGTACAGGCCTTGGTTACTAGCCGCCTGGACTACTGCAACGGCCTGCTGACACTTGCTAACGCTGATGCAGTGGGCCGCTTGCAGGTAGTCCAGAATACGGCGGCTAGATTGGTTAGGAGCGCACCGGCCAGGACCCCCTCTAAGCCCCTGTTGGAGGAGCTGCATTGGCTCCCTATACGACAACGAATCAGTTTTAAAATGTGTTGCACGGTTCACAAGTGCTTATATGGAGACAGTCCTAAATATCTTTCTCAATCACTGGAGCTGTACCAACCTGGCCGATCACTTCGCTCAAGCAATCAAGCCCTACTGAAACCCCCTGTAACAAAAAAATCCAGACAAGGAGACCGAGCATTTTCTTCAGTTGGCCCCGCTCTGTGGAACAAGCTTCCCATTGAATTAAGAATGACCACCAACCACTTGTCTTTTAGAAGGTCACTTAAAACTTTCCTCTTCCGGGAAGCATTCCAACTCCACTAATTAATGCAAGTATCTGCTATTGTCTTGGTGAGCAAAGCGCGGAGATACCCTTATGGGATTGATTCCTGCGCGATATAAGAAATTAAAATAAATAAATAAATAAACTCTACACAAGGTTATATTAAAATAGCGTCTGTATTGTCAAAAACACATCAGATAGAAATCACACATGTACATTGTGCCAACTGGCACGGGCCTTATTCATAAGGGATTATTTACAAGACAGGGCCACATGGGCCACTGTCAGAATCAACACTTTTAGAAATACTGTCAGAAATTAGAATAAAAGGATATAAAATCACTGTAGCACAAAATAACAGTTATAAATCACAACCAGTAACTACTGGTAAAGGTAGGTACACACTACGCAATACTAATAACCATAGGCCTAGATCAGGCATGGACACATAACCTCTCTAGTATAAACTATACTAGGCAAAACACCACCACCTAAGAATAAAATACATTTAGGGGTAGAAGCAAGAACACATTACACATGATAAAAAAAAAATGTTGGAATTTGTAAAGCGCACAGCTACCTCCACCGGAGGTGTCCCGGCGCTGTCCGTATACCGCTTAGGAACCCTTCCTGGCTTCCCTGGGAAATGTCCACTCCTGGGCACCCCCCAGGTGCAGCCAGGCATCCCAGCGCTTTTGGAGCCATTGTGGAGACTGCCCCGCTTAGGCAGGCAGGCGGGGAATCACTTCACCATGGGGTGGGCTCCCTCGAGGTGAATTAAAAAGTTAAGACTAGCGGCATGGCCGCGGGGCAAATGCCGGGTGGGCACCGGCTTCGTGGATTAAAGGAATAAGAGCCGCACAACGCAGGGTGGGCACCTGCTATTCCCCACGCAAAATGCGGGGCGAGGAAGCGCGGAAATAAGCAGACACGCGCTCCCAAGGCGCTGGGGCACAGGCAAGCCCCCAGGACTGGCCCCACCAGCGACCAGGGCCCCAGCAACAGGGCGAATCCACACCAAAGCGCCTCCCAGGTGCTAGGGACAAGGAAAGTTCAGCAAGTCCTCCTTAAAGATGCAGCAAGGTCATTCAGGACTCCAGGACCTCAGCAGTCCAGGAATAAAAGAGGGAGCAGCATAGCCCCCAGCAGGAAAATCCTCCAGCATCCAGGGGCAGGGTATCCAGGGGCTGGGCAGGGCCCAGGGATGCAAGCCTTCCTCCTGGGCCCAAGCAGCAGCACACCCCTGGTTGATTCAAGCTGGAAACAAGAACATTTTGGAAGGGGACACAGCCCCTTCTTATACAGAGAAAAGTCTTTGAAGTCTTTGTGCAGGCAGTGTGAGAACCAGCTAGAACTGGTTATAGGGAACTCTTTTCAGTGTCAGGAACAGAGGTGACAGTCGCCCAGCGGGGAGGTGGAGCCAGCATTGTGGCAGGCAGGCACAGCCTCATTCACTCCCAGGTGCTATCTCCTCCCACTTCCCTGGCAGCAGATGCAGCCTTTCATCCACAGGCTGACTCAGACAACCTCCTGGGGCCCCCCAGCCCCTGTCATCCTCAAACCAGACAGTCAATCCACAAGCAGGCCCAGGCACTCCTGGGCCAGGCTCACCAGCCAATCACACGCCAGCCACGGACTACACAAATATGCCAACTTCTAAAAGTGGCACTTCTAGACTAGACACAATCATGCCGCAAACACCATTACGCAGCATTCAATCTCACGAGTTCGCACATACCAAACTCGACCCTGCACTCCCCACACATCAGGAACTACCATGGGCATACATATTCCCCATTCATTCCTATGGGAGGGCAGGTCACTCACCACACATACACAGAGAGCAAACGCACTTTACACTGTACCACAGTGAAAAAGTGCGCCAAGGCCTAAAATCACCAACAACAGGTTCCAGAAACAGGCTAGGAAAAAGCAAAAAGTTTCGGGGTGAACCTGCCAAAAGGACCGGGTCCAACACAACCCCCTTCCAGCCAAAACGCAGGGTAGACCAATCACTCCACTGATGGGCTTCTTTGCTTTGGGCGACAAAAAACGGACACGGGCCCGCACGGCAGGGACACCCTCCGGTTTTTCGCCACTCTGAACCCACATGTACTTCTCTCAACAAGAGCTCTCTGGCACAACTAGGATGCCCCACTGGTACTCTCTAGTCATCCACGGCCAAGACCAGGCCCTAGGCCATCCAAATGTCACAGGTCCTAACCACTTCACAGAGTGGGGGGCAGTAACCCCTGGCACACAATAGCCATTCTCCACTCTCCCTCGCAGTGTAGCTACAACTACCACTGATCCTTCAACCCAGGGACCACACCCTCAGGCTGACCAGAGGTCACGGGCAAGCATGCCCCACCCTACCTCTACTTCTGGGTTTCCGCACCCTCACAGGGAAGCACTCACCAGAACACAATTCTCCTACCAGATCAGGACCTCACACCATCCCTGGTCTACCACCTGGAAACTATTCCACTTCTGAGGTACAAAGCACACAGCACAGTCCCTCTTCAAGCAGGTGGGGGGCACAGCACACAGCAAAATCCCCTTTCCTCTACCTTAGTGGAAACAACAAACTGCAGGTGGGCCCCATAACACACAGCAAGGGCAGCCCCCTCAGTCTCTTCAGCTGATCCACTTTGGTAGAGATTCCTCTTGACCTGGAAGCTTCCTAATCTCCCAACCTAGGATCTAAACACTCAGGTTGCACCGGGGTCAGAAGTACACCGTCCCTCTGCACCCCCTTCCAGAGTTCTGCACCCTCCCACCTTGGAGCGGTACCTCGGGAAGCCAAACACCAGGACCGCCGGAGTTCTGGTTACAGACACTCCCCGTCCTCTAGACACAGGAAGATCCTCCTCAAATGACCTGTAAGTACAGCCTAAGCCCCTGACCTGGTGCTCCCTTAGGGAATCCACCAGGCCCTGAGACAGGGTTTCGGGCCAATGTGGGACACACCGTCCCACACTCACTCCGCCTCCACTGAGACAGGACGTGAGCCCCTACACCCCTACCATCCTAATGAGACCTAGCTGGGCTACACATGAACCTCTTCACCTACAAAGGATCATCAGATACACAAGCCACTACTTTTAGAATCACTCCCTAATGCCTCTGCAAGACATCTAGCACACCGCCAGACATCCACCTTCTTGTCCAGTGCCTCTGCAGGACCTCCTGCACACCACCAGAGGTACACCTCCTATGCAAGCTCCTTTAAAAAAACTCACACCAACTCCTCCAGGTCAACACAACCACTCATCCACACACTCCCCCTCCAGACTGGTGAGACAGTTCCTCACTGCCCCTGACTCTCAACCTGTACCCCTCTTACTGAGCACCAGGCACCATACTCTGGGAACTGGGAATGGGACTTCACACACTGGACACATTTAAGCTGCCACCACTGAATCCTACCATACTGGGGAATCCAGACACACACACTACACTCAGGGGATAACCACCCTCCCAAGCAAGCCATTTCTCCTCCACACTCCCTCTCTTCCATCTACCCACACAGGGATAGGAACTGGGATTGGCCACTAGACCCAGCAAGGGATTCCTAATCTATGGGAACCTCCCCCTCTACTGGCGTCCCGCCCTGTCATTCTCTCTCATCTGCCACTAAACATAAAGCGCAGGAACACCATCTGAAATTGACACTCTTGAGGAAAAACAAAATCATAAACAATAATCCCAAACATGTGACTATCTAAAAAAAATGCAGAGTTTTGTAATGTAGCCAGCTGTCGCTGTGGCACTGCGCAAACACAAGTCCAAATCCGCACCGCTGACCAACATTGTTAGAACTGGCTATTTCTGATAGGCTAAGGCTGACGCCAAAGCCAGGCAGAAACCACCATTCTAGTCAGGGCAAGGGAGTCACACGCCAAGATAACCCCTGCTCACCCCCTTAGTAGCTTGGCACGAGCAGTGAGGCTAAACTCGGAGTCAATGTGTTAAGCATTTGTGCCAGCACACAACAGCAACAACATCCTAGGCACACCACAAAAGGAACTCTACACAAGGTTATATTAAAATAACTTCTGTATTGTCAAAAACACATCAGATAGAAATCACACATGTACATTGTGCCAAGTGGCACGGGCAATATTCATAAGGGATTATTTACAAGACAGGGCCACATGGGCCACTGTCAGAATCAACACTTTTAGAAATACTGTCAGAAATTAGAATAAAAGGATATAAAATCACTGTAGCACAAAATAACAGTTATAAATCACAACCAGTAACTACTGGTAAAGGTAGGTACACACTACGCAATACTAATAACCATAGGCCTAGATCACGCATGGACACATAACCTCTCTAGTATAAACTATACTAGGTAAAACACCACCACCTAAGAATAAAATACATTTAGGGGTAGAAGCAAGAACACATTACACATGATGCATAAAACATTCAGAGGTGTAAGGAAAGAAAACACATGATGCATCAACCAACACATTCAGAGGTGTAAAATCAAGGAAGACACATGATGCATTAAAAACATTCAGAGGTGCCAGGAAAGAAAACACAACTCAATAGCGCAAAGACACATGATGCCTAAAACATTCAGAGGTGTAAGATCAAGGTGCGTAATCTTATTAAATGCATTACATTTCCTAGCACCATATCACATTGCACAAAACTCACATTAGGCAATTACCATCATCAACATAGCAGGTAACCACATTGCGCAAACATCACCTTAGCAATTACTATCAAAAACATAGAAATCAAATTGCGCAGAAATCACATACCAGCCCCCATCTAATAAAGGGACTAAAGAGCCCTGTGTGCAGAATGTCAGGGCTCGCTGCCATGCAGCGCCAGTCAGGGGTGCGCCACTGGCACAAAACCTAAACGTTGCACGTGCCCACTACTTGCTGGGCACCTGGGAACACCCAACACAAGACCTAAACGGTGCAGCTGCCCACTAATTGCTGGGCAGCTGGGAAGTCAACTCTGTGGCATGGGCTCTCAGTAGCCTTTGAACATAAAACTGTGCTACACGGAGCCACACAGGCTCTGAAAACAACTTAGGGGCGTTGGAGCCATCTGCCTCTAAAATCCGCTGTGCCCCAGGAGCCCACGGGCTCCTTAAACCATCACATATGCTTACAAACCTCTCTGGGCTCTCCAAACACATCTGAAGCAATGGTGCCCCCGGGGAGCCTTTACGCCTTGAAAACAACTGTGCCCAGGGAGCCTCTCGGGGCTTCCAAACTCAAATAATGCCCCCTGAGCCCTTCTCAGGCTCAACAACAACGAGCATGAGATCGCGCTCCTGGAGGGGGGGCGATGGACACCGACAACGTGTCCCGGCGCCCCCCCTTCTCTTTTGTGGCCGCACTCACCGGTACTCTGACGCTACAGCTCTCCCTCACCCGGTCCCGCTTCTTTGGGCCGGGTGCTCACACGGGCGGCGGCGGGGCTCCTCTTCTACCACGGAGCCCTGCCGGTGGATGCAGCTGCTTCTCCTGGGTGCGTGCTGCGGAACTGCGGCGGGGGCGGGCACCGGCAATGTGCCCCGTGCCCCCTCCGCCTCTCCTCTTCTCCCGGGGCTCCCTCCAGAACGCGGGAGCCCCGCACCGGGCGGCGATACTTCTTCTTTCCCCCGGGCTGCGGGGCGGGACTTCCGGCCGGTCGCGCCAGGATTGGCCGGCCGGCCAACCACTTCCGGGTCGCTGCGGGCAGCGCAGCGGCCCCGCTTAGGCAGGCAGGCGGGGAATTACTTCACCGAGGGGTGGGCTCCCTCGAGGTGAATTAAAAAGTTAAGACTAGCGGCATGGCCGCGGGGAAAATGCCGGGTGGGCACCGGCTTCGTGGATTAAAGGAATAAGAGCCGCACAACGCAGGGTGGGCACCTGCTATTCCCCACGCAAAAGGCGGGCGGGGAAGCGCGGAAATAAGCAGACACGCGCTCCCAAGGCGCTGGGGCACAGGCAAGCCCCCAGGACTGGCCCCACCAGCGACCAGGGCCCCAGCAACAGGGCAAATCCACACCAAAGCGCCTCCCAGGTGCTAGGGACAAGGAAAGTTCAGCAAGTCCTCCTTAAAGATGCAGCAAGGTCATTCGGGAGTCCAGGACCTCAGCAGTCCAGGGATAAAAGAGGGAGCAGCATAGCCCCCAGCAGGAAAATCCTCCAGCATCCAGGGGCAGGGTATCCAGGGGCTAGGCAGGGCCCAGGGAGGCAAGCCTTCCTCCTGGGCCCAAGCAGCAGCACGCCCCTGGTTGATTCAAGCTGGAAACAAGAACATTTTGGAAGGGGACACAGCCCCTTCTTGTACAGAGAAAAGTCTTTGAAGTCTTTGTGCAGGCAGTGTGAGAACCAGCTAGAACTGGTTATAGGGAACTCTTTTCAGTGTCGGGGACAGAGGTGACAGTCGCCCAGCGGGGAGGTGGAGCCAGCATTGTGGCAGGCAGGCACAGCCTCATTCACTCCCAGGTGCTATCTCCTCCCACTTCCCTGGCAGCAGATGCAGCCTTTCATCCACGGGCTGACTCAGACAACCTCCTGGGGCTCCCCAGCCCCTGTCATCCTCAAACCAGACAGTCAATCCACAAGCAGGCCCAGGCACTCCTGGGCCAGGCTCACCAGCCAATCACATGCCAGCCACAGACTACACAAATATGCCAACTTCTAAAAGTGGCACTTCTAGACTAGACACAATCATGCCGCATACACCAAACTCGACCCTGCACTCCCCACACATCAGGAACTACCATGGGCATACATATTCCCCATTCATTCCTATGGGAGGGCAGGTCACTCACCACACATACACAGAGAGCAAACGCACTTTACACTGTACCACAGTGAAAAAGTGTGCCAAGGCCTAAAATCACCAACAACAGGTTCCAGAAACAGGCTAGGAAAAAGCAAAAAGTTTCGGGGTGAACCTGCCAAAAGGACCGGGTCCAACAGTAAGGAAAATAAACGCAAGCAGCAGCAGAAAGTAACAATCATAAAGAAGCTGAAGAAATACTTCTCGGCGAGCTCATGCTTCATTCAAAGGGCATTTATGTGATTCTCGTGCCAGTGACTTTGCTGCTTTCGACGCTATGGCGTTTGTAACCAGTGACACTGCTGTTTTTTGATTAGTGGGGGCGGGGTCAGTGGGTGTCATGTGGTGCCGGAGACATAGCAGTATTGGAGGCCACAGAGCGCATCCGATATAATGAAAGTGAAAGCAGAGTATGCAGCGTTGTTAAAAAGCACTAAATAAATCTTTCAAACATTGAAAACAAAAGCGCGGCCACCACTTTACATATTTTGCGCGGTGTGCCGGCTATTGTGAAAACAATGAACAAAAAGAAAAGTACACCTGCCATTATCCCAGCTCAGGCGGCTTGCAGCTGAAATAAACAAGAAAAGAAGTCCTCAGACGAAGACATCAACACACAAGGCGTAACACTATAGTACTTAGGCGGTGCTGCATGCAGCTGAAACGGAAACGAAAAAGAGGGACATAAAGGGAGGATTACCTATTGGTAAACAAGTTTTTGTGAAGGACAGTAACACAGCCAATAAAAAAAACATATGACAGCAATAGAAGGAGTTCAACTGCTAAAGTATATACAAGAGGTCAGTCGCTAAGCTACAGCGCAAGCGCTGTCTACGCCGACCTAACAAGCCAAGAGTATGTTGTGTGAGCCAATTGGGTGTTTGCCCTCCTCTTGGGTAGCTGGGGCTGAGAATATTTCTAAGACAAAGACCCCTACAGAAAGTAACCTCAGGTCTAGATAATGTGAACTCCTGCACTGTCTTGTCTGCAGTGAGTAGATGCCAGTGTCTTTGCATGCTGCCTGTAAGTGTTTGTGCATGTTTGCTGAAGTTTGTGATCAGACGTACTGTTTTGGTGTCCCTCTTTCCCAATTTGTTCTTGCGAGTGCTTTGTTGGCTGACCTTAGAGATTCTGTCAAGGGCAGTATGTGAAGTTCTTTGATCATATCCTCTGTGTGAGAATCTGGATGCCATGCTTTGTATGCAGTCTTTAAAGTCAGATTCAGTACTACAGTTTCGTCTGGCACGCATGAATTCGCCATAAGGGATGGCATTTATCTGGTGGACGGGGTGTGCACTAGAGGCATGGAGAGCTGCGTTGCAAGCTGTGGGTTTCCTATAAAGTCTGCTCTGAATCTTATTGTCCATAATAAAAAGTTCCACATCTAAGAAGGTGATGCTCCTCTGGCGATATTGAAAGGTGAATCTGATGTTACCATCATTGCTATTTAAGTGTGTAAAATATTCAAGACGTTTTGCAGTGGAACCTGTCCAAATCATCAGGCAGTCATCTATGAATCTGCGCCAAAAAAGGATCAAATCACTCCAGTTGCTACCTCATGTACTCCAAATCTATTCCTCTTCCAGTCTGCCCATGAATAAATTGGCATACAAGGGTGAAATCTTAGAACCCATAGCCACCCCCTGTTTTTGCTTGTATCAACCTTCCTTGAAGAGGAAGACATTGTTGCCAAGGATGAATTTTGTCATCTCGAGCAGCATTTCCGTGTGTTCCCAGAGGAAAGCCGATCTAAGATTTAATGTATATCGTAGGGCTTGTAGTCTAAGATCATGTTTGATGCGGGGAACATCCTTTACGACGCGGATGTTACCTCGTAGTACCGTTACAACGCGTATTTTAGAAAGCAAGTCGTAACCACGACTTGCGCTGGAGGGTGCTAAAGGACAAGGAATAGTAGATTTACTATTCCAACACCTTCCCTACTGTATGTAGGCTGGTGTTGGAATAGTAAATTAAACTATTCCTAAGTCCGCACCCCTACAGCGCAAGTCGTGGTAACAACTTGCGTTGTAAAATATGCGTTGTAACGGTACGCGTGGTAATACCACGCGTCGTAACAACGTACATCCGTTTAATGCTCGTGTACAGTGCTGTAACGTCTAACGTCACAAGTGTCATACTGTCCTCCCATATTATGTCTGTGAGTGTACTGAGAATATGCTTTGTGTCCCTGATGTATGACGGTAAATTGTGAACTAATGGCTGTAGGAAAGTGTCCACATATTCAGATATTATTTCCGTCGGTCCCCCTATGACTGAAATTATCGGTCAGCCCGGGGGCAATAGGAGATTTTGGTGAATTTTGGGCAGAGTATAGATACAAGGGTATCTGGGACAGTCTAGCATCAGGTATGTATATTTATTTCTGCCCAGAAGGCATGCCATCACTTGAGACTAGAGTTTCTGAGATGTATGAGGGACCAAATGGGATTGGAAAGCAATGCTTCATAGCAGGTTGCGTCGTTGAGCTTTGATAATATGTCCTGTTCATACTCTGAACTGTTCATGAGAACCACATTGTCTCCCTTGTCAGCTTCGAGTATTGTGATGTCTTTGTCTGATTGTAGTGCATAAAGTGCCTCCCTTTCTCCCTTGGTAAGATTGTCCCTTCTGTTAGTATGTTTTGTGTGCACATTAGTGTGTTTATCTAGATCTGACAATACCAGTTTGTGAAAGATATCCAAATTGCTGCCAGCCGGCAACTGCGGTGTCCATTTTGATTTTTCCTTCAGGCCACTACTTACATTTGTGTCCATATTAAATTATTTATGAAATAATGTATTTTTAAAGGAGGTAAAATAGTTCATTAGAGCTATGCCTACCTAAGTCTAGCATTCTCCTTCCATATTTCTTTACTCAGGTTACCCATTGTCTCAATTTTAAAATAGTAACATTTTGGTAGACATTGAAGCTTTTAGTTAATATTCCATTTGAATATACAGAAGTAGATTTGTAGATTTGTAAGAGGTTGCGGAAGCTATTTACAGACAGATTTCATATTTAAATTACTAGATTTGTGCTCTAATGGGTAGTGAGAGCCTCCAAATGAGTTGCTGTTTGGATTTTTATTTTATTCTTATTCGTTTTTCCCACTTGTTTGTATCAGTATTAGAAAGGATTTTTTTAGAGGACTAGTTTATTTCAGGCCCTTGTAGCAGCCGAGCCAAACGTTTTCACGTGCATATTTAGTTTTCTGCACACAAAAGTGAATTCTTCTAAAGCAGCACCATGTCTCCTAGTGTAGCCACATTATGTAATCGAGGTGAAAGTTCTAGTTCCTTATTAGAACTCTATGATCTTCATATGTAGCTGTTTATGGGACTACGGTGTTGTTATATGTGGTTTGATACAAAGCGACGCTTGTCTTGGGTGGTAGCTATGAATCTCCTGGGTACATATCAACTGGCTAGGACCTAATCAAAATGCAGTATATTTTGTAGTGTACAGCGGTCTTTGTTTACGACATGTACCACATACATACATATACAATAACACAAGTGGCTGTAAAGCAACATGATGTGTATCATATATATATATATCTTAAAATAAAGAAATACAGTGTGTGTGATCTGTGTCAGAGTAAAATGTACACTTTGTTAACCCTTCTCTGACCTGCTTGAAACACTGTTGAGCAGAAAGCCTCTGAAAGAAGCTCTGAGCTGAGCTGAGACAGCGAACTGTTTATTTGTTTTTTAGAAACCAGCTTTCTTCCGTGGTGTGATTTTCCCTGAGGTCAGTTTTGCTGCAACGCAGAAAACATCCATAAATAAGATCTAAATAGCTAGAAAACATTGTTTTATTATGCACTGTTAGAACCACAGCAACAGAATAAAAGCATTATTATTTTCCTTTTTTTTTAATGTTTTATCAAACACTCGCAAAGTACCCAAGAGGCGTTCTGGGGATGGATTTTAACGCTCTTATCCTTGGTCAGTTTTTTTTGTGAAACAGCATGTAGCTTTTTAAAATATTCTTTTTATAGTTTTTTTTATCAAAGACATTCATATCATCTCTGCAGATCCCAGCACAGTACAATCACATATTTACCGCCAAACCCAGGAGACATCATGCCCATGGCATTTACTACAAAACAGCAAATCATGCTCCTAATCAGAACACACTGAGGGGCATATTTATGAAGGTTTTGCATCTCACTTGCGCCTTGCAAGGGGGCACAAGGGCAACGCAACACCTAAGTTGGATTTATCAAGCCACGCAAGGCCCCCTTGTGTGGCACTGCCTGGCTCAATAAATCCAGAGTAATGCAGCGCAAATCTCTGCGTTGTGTTACTCTGTCCTGAGAAGGCGTTGCATGGGTGAAGCGTCAGTGTTCCCACGCATTCACCCATGGATTTTGGCGCATTCTCAGATTTACTGACACTGGATGAGGTGTAACGAGGAGAAATATCTTTATTTCTCCTCATTACTTCCTCTTTCTATGTGTGCTGCATCCTGCAGCACACATAGAAATAGGAAAATGCCTCTAAGGACTGTTTTTTGTGTGTGCAGGAAGGTGTTCCTTCCTGTGCAAAAACAATCCTGCCTACAATGTGCTCCAGCGCTGGCAAATGACAGGAATGCAGCATATATTGTTAAGTACGGCGCATTCCTGCCCTTTCCCTATTGCGCAGTGCAGTAATGCGATTTTCTGCGCTGTGCGTTAATTTCATAAATGTGCCCATTTGTCCTTCAGTTCTCTCTCCTTCAAGGAGGTTTATTGTTTGGAGGGTCAGACAATTTAGTTAACACTTCCGCCCACTCGGAAAGATCCTTCATAACTTTATCATATCTCCGTGATGCCTTAATGTGTTGTTCTTCTGCCAGGGCCCACTGTAGTAAGTCTTTCTTTCAGCAAGTCACACAAGGGGCAATGGGAGAAACACAATGTATCGCAATTGCTCTTTTTGCCAGTACTTTTCCCAATGCCCACATTCGTAATCTCATTTTACAATGTTTGCGTACCGGCAATATACAAGTAGACATGTCTCCCGAGCCATACCAGTCCTATCGCACAATGTTCACCACTTTAATCCAGGAGCTTTCCACCTTTGGACACACCTATGTCTCATGTAGACATTTTGGCCTCAGGCCTGTCACATCTACCACACTTAAATGGTCTACCTGGGAATTTGAGGGCCAGTTTGCCTGGTGTGATGTATGTTTTGTGTAAACAAAGAAACTGTGCCAATTTAAAACGAGTGTTAGGGGATATAATTTTAATCGGCTCGAATGTTAGCCAATTCCGGTATTACCCTCTAGTTTTCTGTGTCAGCATAGCTTTTCCCTTCAATTCTAAAAAAAAAGAAATGCTCAAGCCCCATCACTTTTTGATTTTTTGATTGGTGTTGGCCATAACACCAGTTCAATATTTAAAAAATTCGCATAGTACAGGGTCATCCAAATTTGATCCATAAACCGAGCAGAGTGCGATTGTAATCCTTGCGAATTGGCATTTAGCAATCACCCATCTGCCGTACCTGTCGGATGAGCATTGTATAAACCTACAAATATTCCTCGCTTGCTAGAATTGCCAGCCCTCGGGTATTTGTGCTTATTGTCGTACAGGCACCCAACATGAAACCAAAAGATTCAAGAATTATTTATTTGATCCCACTATGTGCATTTCTTGCAGGCACAGAATATCTGCACGAAGAGCTTTAAGATCTTCAGCGATATTACGTCTTTTGATGTTATCATTCAGGCTGCAAATATTCGCGCAGGCCTTACTCGTTGCCTAGCTGCATAAACCATTTCTTAGACAGATATATTTTAAGCAGATTGAGAAAAGCCAGAAAAATTAGAAGAGAAGGTTAGAAAGGAAAACATTGAGATTTGGCCCTTTAAGTTCATTCAGTTACACTGTGGCTTTAACCTCTGATGTAAAAGCACAGACCTTGTTTCCAAAAATAATTGTGAGGTGGCGGGGTTCATCAAGAATATTTCCATGCCTTTCTCCTGTCAGAGCTTGATTACAGTCTCAACCTCCACCTTCGTTCAATGGTAACATGACAAAGGTATGGTCTTGTGAGTGTGGCAATCAGAGCTTCGCTTGGAACAGGCCGTGCTTTCTTAAATATCGCCTGCCTAGGCAAACAATTACAAAAGTAGACGATAATGATAATGGCATCACCTCCGCTTTGTGCCTGACTTTGATTTTGCCTCTCCATAAGGGGGAACAATGAGCCCACCGGATCTCTTGGTTCAGTCCCACGATGACAACCCCTGGAAAGGCACCCTTGAATAGCTTCACCAGAAACAGCCCTTTATCCCTGCTCTCAACACCTTTCTCATGGCCCAAGATCCGGAGGTTATTACGCTTCTCTGAATTCTCATAATCTTCAAGTTTCCATTGAATGTCAATGATTTGATAGGCCAGTGATTTAGTTTGGCCCTTTACCTTCACAATAACCATTTCCAATGTTGCAGTGCGGTTTTCAACTGAAGTGATTCTCTCTTCAATCTCTATACAAGCCTTGGAGATTTTCCTAACTTCTGCCTGAAGTTTCTTTGTGGCTTGATTGGCCTTACACCCATCGAAACGCGTTTAATCTTGATGTTGCTTAATAGAGTTGTATATTAACTTTAATTAGGGTTCCTCAACAACATTCAGCATATCCTTATGTGATTCAGGATAAACCTGTTGAGTTGCTGAAAAATCCGATTTCAGAGCTGGGGCTGTGACATTCCTATGCTGTGCGCAATTAGTTTATCATTTGACTTTGAGTTTCTTGTTTTCGTATGGAGCTTTGCCCTCTTTACAATATCAGTCAAATCATCAGAGGTGCTGCTTACACTGCTGCCGAGGATTAGGAGCTGGTACCCCATTTCATATCCTCCATGCTGGAAGCCTCCGAGCCTTTGGTTGGAGAACAGAATCTGTCGCCTCAATCAGAGGAATCATCTAGTGGCCCAAACCCTCCAGCACTGCTCACCAATGATTTTATGTCCTTGGCATCAGACATGGTCTTCTTTTCAGTGAGATCATCACCTTTTATGGCGTTTCCCAACATATCTCTAATTGTAACAGATTTGACATAGAACTGCTCAGCGACTACTGCCATTGCCATGGTGGTCTTCCGATCCCCCTTCACTCCAGAACTAGCCATAACACTGATGGCAGGGCTAATGGGGGACGGGTCTGCCAAAGGACCAAGTGATGAGCCTTCTGCAGAGTTGCCGCCATAATTTGGGGAACAGGCAAAGCAAGAAGCAGGTTATTAACACTCCCATCAGTGCCAGATTGCACACCCTTCACAGACCTGGAAATTAGTCTTTGTTACCAGACTGCAGAGCCGAGTGACCTTTTTGTGATTCCTCCATGATGACAGTAAACGGTAGTTGAGCGGGGGAGGGTGGATTTAGGTCTGCTGTTTCAGCAGACCTGCTGCAACTGTCGACGCCAGGCCCATCTCTATTGTTGAGGCAGTCGCCCGTCGATGACCGGATCCCCAGGAGTGATAGTGGTCCTCCTGCTGGGGCAAAGAATTCCTCAATAGAGGGCTGAGGGCCAGATCCAAATCCCATAGCCAAAGAGTCTGTGCTCTTTCTCCCGTACACTTCCATCTTAAAGTGCCGGGAGCCATACGTTTTACTGCCGGACTTTAGCTGACCAGTGCTGCTGCCACCGCTCTCTGCTTTTGTGCAAAACAGGCAAGGGATGCGGGAAACTGCAGATAGGTTAACTTCCGCCTAATCCTAGGCATTCCTTAAGTTTTTTGGTGCCTTTTTTGCAGCTGAGAACACTAGATTCTTGCGGCGCTTAGCCTGTCGTGAATAAAGGCGCCCGTCCTGTATACCGCAGGGCAACAAAGCCTGCCAAACTAATCAGAGGACAGCTGCCATAACCGTTGCCCAGAGTCTCCACAAACAGTGTACCAAGAGCCGTGACTCAGAGCTCCCAATGTGGCACCTGCTTGCTTCAATTGGAGGCTGTTCGCTTGCTGTCTCTCACCAGTCCAGAGAAGCTGGGGAGGAGGCGAGCCATGCACGGCTACTCAGGCAGGCGCCGTCTTGCATCTCCAGGGGACTTCAAAATAATAGAGCAGTTGTGTGGAGTGCAACATAATAGATTGTCACATGGCCTAACATTTTTGAAAATTCATGTTTCACCTTCCTTCACTTAATTTTTCTGTTCTACTTCTTCAGTGTGCATGCACAGTCCAGTGCTATGACCGTGTTTAAATCTGGAGCGGAAGGAATCAAAAGTAACACAAATCCACAATCGCAGGCCAAAGGCACCCGAGCTAGGGACATATAGTGTACAAAGCATGGACTAGATGCCATAATGAGGAAAGATAAGCCTAAGCACAGTGCAAAAGTCATGCTAAGAGACATACTATGCTGATGTCAGGTCACTGTACATGCTGCGCAAAGCAGAGTGTGCATATCACGACCTTGGAAAATGGGAGGCTATATTGGCCACGCCAGTGCTTAAATTGTATAAAAAAATAAATGCCAGGGCCCTAGTCAAGAGGTCACTTCTGCTTACACTGCCCATTGTAGCTGTCAGCGTTGCCAGTTACAACGCAACTGAAAACCATCACACTTCTATAAGAGTATGTGTGACAATTCTTACCATTCCAGACCCCAAAGCTTAAAGAATGGCTTTGTTGGCAGGTATTAGTCATTCTTAATGTATATTTAATTCATAAACAACTGTTGCTGTTCTCGTCACTAATTTAAAAAAAAAACAGCACCACTATGTGGCAGACTGTCATAAGTGCCAGTGCTGACAATTAAGTGCTGGTGCCGAGCACCGGAAACCACTGGCTCAAATTAAGCACTGGCCCGCCACGCAGTAGAAATTTACAGATTCCTACTTGTATGAATATATTACCCACAAAAGCACACCCAAGTGTACACACACTGGAAAATGAACTGCCCAACTTGTCAAAACACGACGCACCCCAGAACACATACTGTAGGTGCATAGTGATTCTAAGAACTGTCTAGAGCTGATGCTTTTATTTCAATCAAAAAGCAAGTTTATTTGGAGATATCATTGTTCATTTCTAATAATCTATTTGAACACCGATTTTTTTACTTTGTCCTCAGGTTGTTATTTTCCCTGATTATCATTGTTTAGGTAATGTAGAACTTCTCTATATATATTGCACATTATTTGATAACGTCCAAGCTTATAAGTGACTGATTATACAAAATACACTGTAAAATGGTAAGCAGATCCTGTTTTCCAATTTAAATAACAATGAAGGATGTTGGAAATCTGTTCTTTTATGGTACACATGCCTGTATTAACGCATCTCAGATACACACATGTACATAAACAAACAACACATTGAACTAAGTAGACATGCTTAAGTAAATTGAAACTCATTTTACAAGTAGTATCTTTATGACTGCGGAGACCCTGCATAGAAAAAGATAGGACTATCCTATCAAAGATACTACAAATAAAATGTATTTGTGAACAGTAAAAAACGGAAACTTACACAAAAGTGTAAGTTTACCTTTGTGAATCAGGCCCGCAATCTCTACTTTCTGGCAATCCAGTGGTATTTCCTTCACTCAACAATGAAAGGTTTGCTTAATTAAAAACAATATGTGCTAGATGTATGTATGAATGATATCGCATCTAATATTGTGGAACCGTATTAAAATATGCAATGCAAAAAGTATTGGGACCCTCTCTACACAAGTTACTTTTCAAAGGCCAGGGAGAAGAGGGGCAATAACAGCAAACAGTACAAAAGATACTCCCTCACAACCGACATGTTATTACTTACAATCTCAATATACATTTTAAACATGGGCTACTCAACCAAGAATTCAATAACATATCACAGCTGATTTATTTTGACTATTTTTATTTTTACCATAGTATTATTATTTTCATCTTTGTTCATTTTCAACATTTATCAAAAATACATATTTCTATTATTTGCAACAGTCTCTAATACAAAATTATTTTCCACAATAATAATCTGTACACAACCAGGTAGAGAACAAACCCACACATACCACTCATTCATACATATACATTACATCCATATCCCATCCACAACTCTATATAGCTATCCCAATTTACACGTTCAGTTGGTTTTAGTCAACGTGTTTTGGTGGCATAAAAAAACATGAGAGCCACCTTCATCAGGACCCGCCAGATATCACACCAATGGTTCTCAACACCCTGGGATTTCCTGGAAAAATATGTAAAACAATCAATAAGTTACTAGCCCATGACATATAAATATCAAAGACACTGATTGGACCAATCTACCAACAATTTTGGGCAAATTAAAAAGTGAGTTTTGATACCAAAGTGCCACCTTTTCTGATGAAACAATGTAGACATATGTGATTGTGATATTTCTGTAGTTATCCAGCCCATACCAACACAGGGCCAGATGAGACAGAAACCTATTGTCAATAACACCAAAACTTCTTCAGCTACCATCACCATATTCAAGAATACTGTACATCAATAGACACCCGAAGATATCATTGCCTAGGGGATGCAGCACTATCTTAAACGATTTTAGCCTCCCCCTACAAAGGTTTACACTAGGGTACTTACTGTAATTGTATATCCTACTGGGGCTAAAATACTTCCCAATATTGTGTGGGACAATGCCCACAGCGATACCATGTACAGGAGTTTGCCCGAATCCTACCAAAGTAAGAGGAAGGAGGCTCTCAGTTACTGTTGACTTTTAATGACTAGACCCCCCTCCATTCTTCCTTATCCCAGCCTCCGTCTCTAAACAAAATGCTCTTACCAGAGCAGGGTTTTCTTCCTGCTCCTTAACCAGAGGGTTGATCACTAGAAACCCTCTGCTGCGCACCCGAATCTGCAAAGGGAAATGAAAATTTTCTATTAACCCATAGTGCCCCTCCTCGGGAGTTCCCTATAGTAATTTTCTCAAAGAAAGGGGAAACCAAAGTACCTTGGCTGTATAGTTTATATAAATTCACAGTGTTCTTCTTTCTTTCAAGTGCAGGTATCCATCCTATTTCCACAAAAGAGCACGGATCAAAGCCTTGTCCTCCCTTCTCTTCGTCGTACCACTACCAAGAACAGGAACATAATGTGCTAACTCGCGACGTTTTTGCATCACTATCAACTTCAATATACATTGGTTTTGACTCTACGTGGAAGTTCGAGCAAGTCAGCTCCATTCAGACATTACTCGCATTGACCTCACACATCCCTTAGTCCCTGTTATACAGACAGCCGGTTATGTTATTCTGCTGTTCTAATGGCCAGAGCTAGCATTAAATGATGAAAGCTATACGCACGTTCATTGATTTCCTGTGAGTGTTTGGATATTTGTATGTTGATGTCTTCCAGGATTTTTGACCAATCTTCAGCTGACATCATATTAGTCAATTTGTTTGTAACTTCCACAATCTCTTTAGATAAATCTTCCAATATATTTGATAATTCCTCCACAATAAGTAATATTAAATCAAGAGAGCACTTATTTAAGATAGCGTAACAAAGTTCTTGGAACTTTTGGCATTTTTACAGATGGATGGTTCTAATGCTGTCCTCAGTCAACGGGGTATGCGTTGCGCCCTATGGTATTTTATCAACGTACTTGCGTGCAATCGTTGGTTGATCTCTCTTTTTTATAAGTATATGTGTTGTTTAATGCTCTGTTCCTTGGTTCGATTAGTGGTTGCCTGTGAGGTCTCCTCGTGTATAAGTGTGTAAATCCTAGAAGCTTCATCGTTTGAAAATGCGAATGTCTCCGCTCTTTGATCTGTTGTCTTGCTGATTACGTCATATGACATTTTGTTTGTGTTTTGATGTGCTGCAGGCTAGTGGACGGGAATGTTTATTGGTCAATAAATGATGATAGCAATATGCACAACCGTATTGTTAAAATCCTTTGTGTGTATTTACTCTTTTCTGGGGTGCTCCTGTGGTGACGTTACCGTCCCGGGATACGTAAAAATTTATCTAGAACAACTGTGCTTCCAACTAAGTTTGGTTGCATCCCCCTTTGGGCACTCTCCTTGTCCTTCGTTGAGGTTAGAAAATTAATCGCAACAAATTTAATAGTTTCCTTAATCAGTTTCTTTTATTTGTTTTCATCTCAGTATTCCTTCTTTTGCATTGTTTATTCATTTATATATTCATGAGACTCCAATGCATTTCGAGCTTACTCGCTCTTCATCAGGGAGAAATTCTACAATGAAAGCATTACACACTATTTATATACACTTCTTTATGCTTGCATTCAATCATTAAACTATATTGTATGTACATTTAACAAGTGAACAAATGCCCTAGTGTGCTCGTAGTGAATACGACACATGTGTGTCAAAATAGCCCATGCTACAAACTCGAGCTGAGCTTTATACTCACGAGTTCATAATGTTCATGGCGAAAGTTATTTTGCGAAGATCTATAAGAATAAACAAAACATAAACTCTAATTGGCTGTTAACAGAAAATAACCGTTCAGACTATGTTCGCGTCTGATTTGTAAATAAAGTTTCTACCAAGATTTACTGCTCGCGCTTACACGCGTTTAAAAGACACTTACTCGAAAATCAGTCTTGAAAGCTGTGGACAGTTTTCAGCGGCATCTCCGTATGGCTCCGTATGGCTCCGGTTGTTGTAAACAAACACTATGTTTTCCTCGTGTTTTGTGCGTCCGATGTCTAGCGTCGCATGATTAGAAAACAGACTAGTGTGTAGTATTTTGTACGGCGGCCATGTTAGGTGTGGATAAACACTACTGTGTAGCTATGGTTTTTATTATATCAAATGAAAAGCGTTTTTTGTGTATCTGTGTAATAATATGGCACCTGTTAGGACATTATAAATCACTGTATATACATAAATTATGATAGTACAATGGAATTCTTTAGCAACCATACAGTTCCTCAGAATAGAGGTATTCTGTAGCTGTATATAAGTAACATGCATATTCTATGGGTTCATTGAGATCATTTGGACTCATGATTGCATTTTCATTATCCAATAATTTTCACGTCTCAGTAGATATTTTCTTTTTTTTAAAAACTTTTTTGACTGACCGTACAGAGGTGCAATTTACTACATTTCAAGAGCACTCGGCCATTCAAAAAATGTATAATAAACAAGAATAAGGTCAGTCGCGTTTCTGCCTTAACAGTATTTAAGCCTTATAATCAATTAGACACAAAGGAAGGGTTATAGTAAAAATACTATTTAAATAAAAGTTCCCCAAATTTTATCTTGTCTCATCATTGATCGTACTCCCCTCGTTTTAGCTAATGCTAACTCCATGGTACAAATTTCATTCACCAGTATCCACCATTCTGTGACATGTGGAGGTTTCAAAGAGATCCAGGCCCTTGCGAGGGTCAATATGGCACACACAAATAAAATAGTAATTAGATCTTTTTGTGGACAATTTAATGATTGAATGTCTAGAAGGACCGTAGTTACTGAGAAGGGAGAAGAGATGATCTGTTTCTGATTAAGAACGTTTTCCAGTCCGATCCAAAACTCGGACAGTGCCGGAAGTGCAAAAAGCATATGTTCCAAATCTGCCGCCACTAGATCGCATTTAGGGCATTTAGAACGATCACTTACTCGGCCATTCAGAGACCATTTTGCTATTCTTTGCGGGGTATAGTACAAAAAACATATAGTTTTGTATAATTGAAGTCTTAAGCTAGAAGACTGTACCACTCGGTTAATACTGCATAGTGAGGTAGCAATCTGATTGGATGTTATATTAATGCCTAATTTAGTTAGGTCCCCACACCGTCGCTGAAGATTTCAGGAAGTCCCGGATTGCCTCAGAGTGGTAATGTAGAATGATAAAAAGAAGTTTTACTAATGGTCAGAATCAGATTCCGTATTTGAATTGTCTCCCTGGCAGTCTTAAACTTGACCCTTTTGAAATAATTAGGGTTGTTGACTCTTGCCAAGAATTGATTACAATCTGTGCCCCACATAAACTGATGAAAGTAAAACTGATTATTAGGGTTAAGCAGACTACGAAATCGACCAAAAAAAGTCGCAAAAAAATATAATTTGAAATCAGGGAAATTTAACCCTCCTTTATTGATTGGTAATTTAAGCAATGAAATCGACCTACGAGCTTTTTTATAGCCCCATATATAACTACTAAGAATCCCGTCTAGTTTTAAAAAAAAAAGGTTATTAACACGTAAAGGAATTGATCTAAATAAATAAAGACATTTTGGCAATATTTTCATTTTTATTAGATTGATCCGGCCGCCAATGCTAAGTGGTACCTTATGCCATTTTTTTAAGGAGGCCGAAACTTCTTTTAGCAAAGAATCATAATTAAGCGTGATTATTTCCTTTATTTTAGATGTTATTTTGACTCCAAGATATGTAGCAGTGCTACACATTCCTTGTACGGGGGCTTGAGGTTTATAGTTCACTATGACCTGTGTTTTATTTATATTTAGTTTATAGCCGGAGATTTCCCCGAATTTGTTAGCCTCCTCTGTTATCCCTACAAGAGCCTTTCCCACATCTGTAGAATAGATAGCGATATCGTCCGCATATGCGGTAATTTTAAGAGTGTTTAAACCGTATTCAAAAGGAATAATGTTAGATTGGGTCAGTAATGCATTTATGAATGGCTCTATTGAGAGTGAAAACAGCAAGGGTGACAAAGGGCACCCCTGCCGAGTGCCCCTAGCTATCTCACAATTGGAGGATGTCATACCTGCATAGCTAATTTTCGCTGTGGGTTGATCATACAGCGCCTATATCCATCTTAAATATTGGCCCTTAAAGCCATATGTCTTCATCACAGCCCATAGATAGTCTCACCCCACTCGGTCACATGCTTTTTCCGCATCTAGTAATACCATACCGAGTGGGGTGGAGCTAGTTGTTGCCACATCAAAAGCAGTTATCGCCATGTTTACATGGACTGTGGTATCCCTTCCCAATACAAATCCATGTTGTTGTATGTTGACTAGTTTTGGCATAAGAGGAGCAAGCCGCATAGCTAAGATTTTCGCAAATGCTTTTGCATCCGCGTTGATAAGTGAAATGGGTCGGTATGACCCACATTCATCCGCAGGTTTGTATTTTTTCAGAAAGAAAACTTTTTTAGCTGTGTTCCACGAATTGGGGGCTTTCCCAGTTTCTCCGATTGATTTGATAACTGAGCTAAAAAGAGGAAGTAATTCATCAATACAAGTTTGATAGAATTCTATAGGCAGCATATCCTCGCCAGCAGCCTTGCCAGAAGGAAGAGAGGCTATTGCAAGCCTTATCTCTGTATGAGTAACATTTTCAGCCAGTTGCCCCATTCCTTCTGTTTCTCTGTTAACCACCATATTATTGTTGATATATGTTTGTATATTATTCTCTGTAGGGTGGTTTTCCGGTGTATATAAATTCTTATAATAACTGACAAATTGTTCCAATATCTGTGCCAAATAATTATATATAGTATTATTTGGTCCTTTAATTGCCTTAATTAGTGTGTTAGCCTTCTTGTCAGCAACTTTGTATGCTAAAATCTTCCCAACTTAATCACCGCTCTCATATTGAGACAAGTGGTATTTATGGAGTTTAACACAATTTTTCTCTCTTAGTATGTTTTTCTTAGCGGATTGTAAACTCACTAGTTTTAGTCTAATTTCCATGCTGTTTTCCCATCCCCGGCTAAGAGCTTCTGCCAGATGGTTTTCCACTAGCAAAATGTTAGATGTCATATCCTTAATCTCTTTTCTGCGTTCTGAGTTTTGTCTCAAAATGTACTGTTGAGCAAAACCCCTTACACTAGCCTTACAGGCATCCCAAACAAATATAGGTAGTGTAGAATTTAAATTAATTTTACTGAATTCATTAATATGTTCTTTAAGTTGTGAAATGAATAGGAGATCTGTTAAGAGATATCTAAGGAATGTAAACAGACTTGGCCCTTGCTTCTTGAGTGTAATATTAAAATCAAAAAGAATGGGGTTATGGTCTGAGGTGACTCTTGGACATATTTCTATATTGCTGAAATCTAGAGTCTTATCCGCTGCCCAGACCATATCTATTCGTGAGCATAATTTATGGGGCGCTGAGTAATATGTATACCCTGCTATATTAGGGTGCATAGTCCGCCAAGCATCTTTTAGATTATGTAGACGGCTTGGTTCTAATATTGCAGCTCGTGTCTTACGCATTTGTTGGAAGGCACCCCGTCTAGTAGTATCTACATCATAGTTCATCACATAGTTAAAATCCCCCATTACTACCAGCTCTCCCTCCAAATCCAATAACTCAACATTTAACACCTTCAGCGCGGCGCAGATTCCTGCGCTGTGCTGAAGGTTCTAATGAGCCTACCGGCTCATGACGGAACGGTTCCGTCATGAGCACAGCTCAACCGACGCTCATGACGGAACCGTTCCGTCATGAGCATCGAAGGGGCTAATCGATCAAACATGGATGGTTCATCAATATTAGGACCATATACAACACAGAATACATACTTGAAATTTCCCAAATCTATTTGAGCAATTGCCCACCTTCCCCCTTTATCGACAGCCGTACGTGTAATTTCAGCTCTTAAATACTTCTGTTTCATGATAGCAACCCCTCTGATGGAAGCATTCAATGTAGAACATACTATTAGTTCATAGCCTAGTTGTCCTAATAATTTCCTATCCTTATAACAAATATGAGTTTCTGATAATAAAACTAGTTGGGGATTGTAAATTTTAAGCTCTTCTTGTACTAAACGTCTCTTATTCTTACTGTTAAGGCCTGCAACATTCCAAACTAAGCACCTAAGCCGATACATTTAATAAACATATTGCATTCCTGTTTCGTTAGATCCAAAAAATAAAAGATACTTTCATAATCGCCTTCAATAAGCTTAAATCTCGCGTTGTCATTTTTCTCCTTTTATACGCCGCCCTTAAAAACCACCCTCCCCTACTCCCACCCCTCCTATCCCCAAACCTTGTCCCTAGGGAGAACCACCCCTCTATTCCCTGCTGCCGCTGAAAGGGCAGCCTAGCAGAAAGACAGCATCGGAGCCCCCCCCCCTGCATCCCCTAACCACAGAGCTAAAAAGGAGAATATTGGATAAAAAGAGAAAAAAAAAACGTTTAATTTAATAATTTCAATTCAATATAGTTTATTTCTAAAGAGAATAAAAAAGAGAAATTTGGGAAAGAAAAGAGGAGTTAAATATATTAAAGCAAGCAGCCTTAGTCCCTGGTCCCTGAGAAGAAGATACCCTACCAGGCCTTATACCCTAGAAGAAAAAGGGCCAGATTGTGCTATATCATTATATGGTTCATATAAGCCTCACAATTCTTAGTACAGAATTAATTTTCTCTCCCCCATAATATGTATTAGCCAGATTTAGAGCCAAACTTAGAAAGTGCTGCCTCTGCTTCTCTAACATCAATAAAAGAATATGTCCCAAAGAATATTTAAAAGATTTTGTTAAATAGAACTTTTAATTGTTACATTCTTAATTTAGTTACATTTTTATGTTTTCTTTTGTTTATTTTAAGGAAAGGGGATGTGTGGCATCCTGAAGCTGCCAGGTGCTTAGGAATGTTATGCTAGAGAATGTTATCCTAAGAACTTGATGTGAGACAGTTGAAACCTGACTTGCCTGCTGTTAACACCTGTTTCATGGATGGGATCCTTTCATGGAATAAACCAAATATATACTTCAAGCTGACTCATCTTTCATTCTTTCATGCAGGTTAAAAGTTCAACAATTGTTTTAAACGTAACGATATTTTTTTGCAACATTTTCTCAAACATTTAACGGCACGTGCAGGTTAAAAGTTCACGATTGTTTTAAGTTCGAACAGTGCCTTCAAAATGCAAGTAGCAGGTGTGGTTGAGTTGAGCAAATTTTATCCTATAATATGTACTCCACGTTCAAACTGCTTTTTCCTAACCAATCACAACTATGCTTCTCACACAAAACAAATGTGCACCCTACTTTTAAAAAAACAATGCTTTTCATCTCCCAATCAGGTATCGTTTTGTATGTGAAAAAACTAGTTCAAAAAAACACAACGTGAAGGAGGGTCTAAAGGGGAAAGTGGTTTAATGACCTAAGTGCACCCTATCCCCTAGTCTTACTCATAACAAACACAAAAGGGGTGCTACTGGTCTGATTAGGCTAGAAAGTGTCTGCTTTCTCATAAAGAGTGTGTGTGGAGAATAATGAGTGAGGAGAGAAGAAAAAGAAAACACATCAGCCCACCCATTGGCGGAGCTTCATCATCTGGGGTTTATAAAGTACGAGCTGGTATCCACTAGGTTACTCACTATTAGTATTGTGAGTAAACCCTAGTATTGGATCCACCAGTGATGGAAAGCCAAAGAGTAGTTGTGGTAAGAGCTGTGGGAAAGAAAGTTGCAGTGCTCAAAGAATTTGTGCTAGTAGAAAAAGTGGTGTTTAAAATTGACTAACATGGTGCCTAAGGACAAATTTTATTATGACGGTCACCATGATGACAAGATTAAAAAACAGAGTGTAGATAGTGTTTCAGCAAATACTACTATCCTGTTGGTAAGTTAACTGGTCGACATGTTTCAGCCAAGAAATGGCTTTCTTCAGGACCTATGATAACAACACTACTGCAACTGTGACCAAACTATAGTGAAAACTAAGTACCATGCATGAATGATTTGACCTACCATCTGGTGATGTAGTAAATGGTAGGTCCTGAAGTCATGGTTGTGAAAATTCCTCTCCTAAAAAGAAAGCAGAAAGAACAACATATTATGAAGAAGACATATGAACAGCCAACGAGACATTGCTCATTCATTGTTTATTAAATAATCACTCACCCAAAATTTACTTGGGAGTGGCCTCACCTCGCCTGGCACTCGCTCAGGTAATGAGGCCCCGCTCTAAAGAAATGGAAACAAAAATACCTTTTGAGTCACTTTCGTGGTATAGATCCACTTCATAAGGATATCTCCTGGTGTCAAAAATGGGCATAAAAAGGACCGCGGTTCTCAGCTAGCCTAGCCGGCTGATGATTGAGGATGTTAAGTATAGAAAGTTAATAAAATCAAGAGCATGAGCAAAATTGCCTCTTGGCCGTTGTATTAGAAAAGCTACAAATATCCAAGTGGACTGAAGGTAACACTCGAATAAGCACTTTTCACTCAGTCTCACGCCATGGTTTAACAGTACTAGATATCCATTGGTTAAGTTAGATACCCAGTTAGAAATGTATCACCATGGTATGGAGTAAAAAACAGGGAAAGAAGCGCTAACAAGACCGATCTTAAATGCAAGGTCCGTGAGAAGTAGCAAGGAAAAGGTCTCCCAACAGCAACTCGAATTAAATGGACCTCCGAAGGCCTGTTACAAAGGTGCCATAGTCCGCTGCACTCACCTGTCCGTCGGTACCTCGTTTCCCTACTGAGCTGAGGGGAAGGTAACAGGACGGACAGGGGGGCCGCTTAAATGTATCGATTTCGGACCGCAAAGGAAGCGTATAGTTAATCGTTACCGCCTCCCAACGTGTGCCTCAAAGCCGTGGTGTTCTAATGCCGGCTACAAAAAAAGGGGGGGGCGGACCAGAAAGGAAGTTGTTTACGTCCGCAGTGAAGCACTAGTGGAAATAGGCAGACGTATATAGGCAAACACCTAATAGGTCTTCTTCGTCAAAGGGGTGTGTTACCACGCTCGCTATTGGTTAGGGAATAGCCACTCAGAGACTAGCCTTCGCCAAATGGCCCAATAGGGAACCGGCAAAGCGTCCCAAGTTTACCTCGCCCCTCTGCGCAAAAACCACTCAAATAATTGTCCTGTCAAAAACAGAAACAAAATGGGAGTAAAGTCATGAGGCTGTCACCCGCAGTGAACCTACAGGGGTAGGCAACAGGAGCGCGAGCAAATAACGAAGGGGTCTGCATCGTTAAACCCGCGCTTGCCAAAGAATTTGTGAGTAGCCAATCAGAGCCCTCTAATTGTAAGATGACTTAGTCTAGAACCGGCAACGCATCTGAAAATTGCCCGTTCCTCCGTTGTAGTAACATCGAGTGTCAACAAAAACACCCAACGAACCCATGGAACAGAAAAACCAAAACCGAGGCCGCCATCCGGTTAGACGGCTCCGTCGGTGGAAAAGCATCCAGAAATTGTTACTAAGCGGAGCATGTATGGAAAGTCGGAACAGTCCATAAAACAACGCTCGGGGGGTGCCGAGAAAATCACGTAGAAGCAACATACCCCCGTAGCCTGAGTACTGCTTATTAGATCCCCACACGGGGGAGAGGGATGTAAGCGCCAATAAGGTTGTTGATGGACCACTATATAGCAGCCATTGGCAGCATGCCCAGCAGTTAAAAAGGAGAGGGGCAAGGGTATACATCATGTCATACTCATATAATGAAAAAATGGTAAAATGAAATCGTCCAGTTGGAACCTGAATTGAAGGATCGTCTGGGTACTAGTGTGATAGTGTAGATGCCAAAATGGTCCCGGGTCAGTGAATTTTCAGATCTGGACCCATTGGATCTCGTCATTCAACCCCATAGTGTCGCAATTCATTCTAAAAATCCACTTTTGTTCTTTGATAAACAAATAGTGGGATACGTCACTGACATGTTGGGGGATGTAGGGTTGTTCCAGCACTTCAAATCGTCAGCATTGTGTTTCATAGTAAAAAAATGGTTAGTCAGGCGTGTTGCTTGTCGGTTTCGCCTGATGGTACTCTTATGTTCTTGAATCCTAAGTTTCACCTTTCTAGTTGTCATGCCGACATAGCGAAGGGAACAGGGGCATGTTATTAAATAGATAACCTTTTCGCTATTGCAGTTGGTATGATACTTCAGGATCCATGGGCGCTCTGTGCCAATGTCCACTGTTAGGGTTTTCTCAGTCTGTGGGCACGCAGAGCACATAAATAAGAGAGTCTCCCAGAAACCAGAAAGGACCGGGTATCAATAGTATAAACAAAAAGAATTCCTTTCTGTGTTGTTATGCTTCTAGTTGGTGACCGAAAGGCCTACACACAAGTCATGATTTACTTTATATTCAAATTGTGACACAGATAATTATTACTACACAACACTAGATTTACTTTTGTCTCTCAGATTTTATTTACTTAAAGATTTTTTTCTCTTTGGTTAAAAACATAAACTAGTCAAGCATTCATTATGTATCATGATTAAGATCATGTGCTCTGGTGTATAATATCAAAATCTAACTAACAATTCCAATTTACGGTCACTGCCTCAGAGTCACTGATCCTTATACTTTGATCGAAACTTAACTTGAATCACAAATCAATAAATGAACATAATACATAAAATCAGTTAATAAACTTAATGCATAAATATAAAAAATATAAAAAAGTCCTTTGTCGACGCGTTTCGGTGCTTTTGTAGTGTTGTAACACCTTCCTCAGGACAGACGAGTTAAAAACAAGTATAGTCTACTTTCTAAAAAATGAATGCATATAATTAATTATACTGACTAGAGAGATAGTATAGTTAAACAAGTTGTGTGCTAATCGTGTCATGGTTTAACCCCTTCCATGCTCATGACGAGCTCAGCTCGTCATGCAGTACACTGTTCGTGTGCTCATGACGAGCTGAGCTCGTCATGAACAATGGGAAACAAGGGTCTGCAGCACAGCAGGATAATCTCCCTAGCAGCCAAGGTGTTAAAGAAATGATTATTTCAGTAACTAACAGGCTTACTTTAGTTAGTCAACTATTGGTCCTTCTCATCAGTGTTGAGGCCAATGGATATCGTATTCGTTATAGTGATGGAGCCAATGAAATGTAGCTCACGAATTCTGCAATTCAAGAGGAAAGCATAAGAATAAATACAACTTTCCCTGCCCGATCGGCATAATATGAATAACGGTGCCTACTTACTTAAAAACGGGGAGGCTCCTATCTACGGTGTCATATTATCATAGCTGCGTCTTTCAATCTGCGCAGAACATTTTTGTAGATTCTGGTACACCCAATGCCTACATGAATTAATCAAACATTCTATTTAGAGTCTGTACATTATGTCCTTTCCTTGTGGACATTCATTAGATCCTTTTAAATGCGGATACGTACCAATGACCTTAAGGCGCATCACTTAGTCCAGCTTATTATTTTCACGCTGTCCTTTTATTTTGAGACGAAGATGCGGGTATAGTCAATTTAACCCATCTTAATATGATGACCCACTTCTTCTGTGATACCTGAATAATAGAGGCATGCTTAGTACACATAATTCTATATATAATTCAACGAGCATGCGTTTTTTCATTATCATCTGTGCGTTTAAGTCTAAAGTCACTGAATCCTAATGAAAACACCATTAATGTCTTTCATCCTACGTATATGGTACTAATCTAAATCTACCAATAGTCCCAGTGAACTGATGTTATACACTGTGAACTGATGTCAATATGGAAAAAAAAACTCTCCGAGTTTAATGCCCAGCGCATACTACCCTTTTGTGAATCTAGTTCGCTGTAACCGGTAACAAGGGGGGTAGACGTTTGCACTTCGAATTTTACAAAGAAAACTACCAGTGATCGGCAACTTGATTTAAAGGCCGACAACTCAGTATTGTATCTAAGGCCTGGTAAGAAATACCCTAACGCATAAAGTTCTCTGTGTCTAATGCCCATCGCATGCTACTCTATTGTAAATCTAGTTCGCTGTCACCAGTAACAACGGAGATGGGCGTTTTCACTTTAAATTTTGCAACGAGTCCTACCCGTGATTGACTACTTGATATAAATGCCAACCACTCGGCATTGTATCTAAGGCCTGGCAGGGATATCCTAAACAGATAGCGTAACCCCCTGTTCTATCAACGCTCCTTACCGTGTTTTAGCGTTCAGATATCATCTGACACCGTCCTGCTCCCCGTGCTCGAAATGAAGTGACGCCGGATTGGGGCTTTATATAGAGGCCTCCTTTTTACTAAATTGCCTAATTGGCATTTCAGGCGGCCCTAAATTGGTCTCACCTGTGCTCTTATTTCGACCGCCATTTTTGTAGTTTTTCAGAGAAACTGGCTGACTACTCCCTTCCGGGGTGTCATAGGTCGGCGCATATAGTCGCGCCATCTTAGTAGTTCTTTAATAGTTTATTTACCGTTTATCCAACTTTTGTGTAAGGGGTGTCGATTATCTATTATTGTTCGATTTTTGTTGACATTCTAATTTAATTGAGTAACCTTATAGCTTTAATCGAGTCTATGACAACGCTTTCACACATATTTTATAATTACTTGGACCGCAATCTACTTTTTTGTGGCGCGATGTGTCAACCGATTGACTCCTGAAAAAACAATTGCTTGACCGGTTCAAACAAGTAGTTTGATAGCCTGTCTCTATTTTGTAGGCGGAATACACCAAGAGTTATTTAATGCTGGTCATAGTACGTTAACGGTAGTATAACCCTATCGAGTGCATCCGTCCTCCATTTTGGTAGTTTACTCTAAAGCACCATATCACGTAGTGACAACGCTTGTTGTCCGGATAGTTTTTCTTACGCTATTACACGTGCCTACAACGTATTTTAAGCTGTACATATTTCTATTTTTTCGTATACAGCTTATTATTATTATAAATGCACATGTCAGTATATTTGTGAGAATGCATTTTGTATTTATCGTCTAAGTTCAGCAAAGTGCCCTATTAGTCTTACAGTAGATGGCAACTAATACAATAGACATTCAATTACAATTGTTTACATTAGTATCGTGGTTGCATAATTTCTAAATTTTAACCTCCTTACGAAAAAGCTTACCTAAAACATTATTGCTAGTCTTTATCTTATCATGTATTTTCAGCACATCGCCCTGTGATCTAAAACAAATATTGACTGATGATTGAAAAATTTAGTGCACATTTTTACATTATTTTCAAGGCTGCAAAAATATCTACTTTTCATTCACACTTAGAACTTTGACCAAACCACATTGTTCGTTAATACAGTATCATTTAAGTCATATAATTTTAACCATAAATGTCTATCTGGTTTATTATACAAAACACCATGGTCACCATTTATTCACTACCCCTACCGATCACATATATATAACTCTACCTGGGTTTTTTTGTGATTGATAATATTCCACTTGAATTCATATAGCCTTGAGTTACATGTATTATCTCCTATTATTATGAAAAACAAGCCACGTCTCTGCAGATACTGTTTTTGGGATGGGAGCTAATAGTGTACACTATCTTATCACTCTGTCCCATTCTTCTCGGCCATTGAGCCCTAAGTAATAAGATTTGAATTTCGGCATGAAAAACTGTTCTCTCTGCTTGCGTTTCTTGTTTTGATCCCCCCCCTCTAACAGATATTTTGATTTTTTCTAGGATGAACCATTTTATGTCATCCACACCATGTTTTTCGGAAATCCAAGGCTCAACCAGGGGTGCATTCTTTTTTAAATTTTTTATTGCTGACCGATGTTCGTTGAGACGTAGGCGCATTTCTCGTCCCGTTTCACCTATATAACATTTTTGGCAAGGACAGATTATGAGATACACAACATTGGATGTCCGACAGTTGACATGGTCGTTCATCCAATGGGAGATTCCATTCACTTCCAGTTTATCTGTTTTTATGATGTTTTTACAGTGTGTACAGGTCCCACATGGCAAATTGCCCCTGATGGGAGTGTTGTCCAAAACATTTTTTTGTCCTCCAGTTTTTGGCTCTCTGAATGTTTGCACAAGGTGGTTTCTAATTGTTTTGTTCCTCCTATATGCATAAATTGGCTTATCTATTGGTGCAACTCCTATTCTATTCAGTGTGGACCAATTTTTGTTGATCAAATTCTTTACTTTATTACTAAAGCCATGAATTGCAGAATTCGTGAGCTACATTTCATTGGCTCCATAACTATAACGAATACGATATCTATTGGCCTCAACACTGATGAGAAGGACCAATAGTTGACTAACTAAAGTAAGCCTGTTAGTTACTGAAATAATCATTTATTTAAACCATGACACGATTAGCACACAACTTGTTTAACTATACTATCTCTCTAGTCAGTATAATTAATTATATGCATTCATTTTTTAGAAAGAAGACTATACTTGTTTTTAACTCGTCTGTCCTGAGGAAGGTGTTACAACACTACAAAAGCACCGAAACGGTTCGACAAAGGACTTTTTTATATTTTTTATATTTATGCATTATGTTTATTAACTGATTTTATGTATTATGTTTATTTATTGATTTGTGATTCAAGTTAAGTTTCGATCAAAGTATAAGGATCAGTGACTCTGAGGCAGTGACCGTAAATTGGAATTGTTAGTTAGATTTTGATATTATGTACCAGAGCACATGATCTTAATCATGATACATAATGAATGCTTGACTAGTTTATGTTTTTGACCAAAGAGAAAAATTTCTTTAAGTAAATAAAATCTGAGAGACAAAAGTAAATCTAGTGTTGTGTAGTAATAATTATCTGTGTCACAATTTGAATATAAAGTAAATCATGACTTGTGTGTAGGCCTTTCGGTCACCAACTAGAAGCATAACACAGAAAGGAATTATTTTTGTTTATGCACGCAGAGCACACACCACATGGGTAATGGCCCTGAACCGGTGGAAGGTTCCATAGTGTGTTAGTGGACTCTTGAGGAAAAGAGTGGGGCCTGGTATGCACCAAGCCGTTGCGTAAGTTTTGACTTCTCTTGAAGGCGAACAATGGGAGTGGGATGTTCACTCCAGCAGTATTAAAAATCCGCCAGTTCTTGCGAACTATTTTTTGTATCTGCGTGGAGGCTGTACTGAATGTGGTGACGAAAGTCAGATTTTCCAAAGGAGGTTTAACAACTGGAGGGGCAAGTAGGGCCTCTCGATGGTTATTAGAGGCCCTCTTTCGTGCTTTACGTATCAAGGCATTAGGGTAGTGCCGTTGTCTCAACTTAGTGCTCAAGTCGTGAGACAAGTCTTCAAAGTCACTTGTCTCTGAACAATTTCTGCGCACCCTCAGAAATTGCCCAAGGGCAAATTTGCTCGAAGGGAACGTGGATGGTGACTGTGAAATTGGAGTAGGGAATTTCTCGACATAGGTTTACGATATAACTTGCTAGCCAAATGGCCGTCCTTAGGAAAGATCAATAGATCCAAGAATGGAAGCTCTGTCTTACTGTGCTCTACAGTGAACTTGAGAAATTGGTTCTGGGCATTGAGCCAACTTTGAAATGCGAGTATAGAGGTAGTTTCTCCACGCCAAACAACCAGGACATCGTCAATGTATCGCTTCCACAGTAACGTCTGATGAAAGAACGGATTACTGTGGTCGAGTACAGACTTTGTTTCGAAAAGATGGACATAGAGATTCGCCAAACTAGGGGTGAAAACACTCCCCATTGAGGTACCAGATAAAACTGATGGGTGTGATGCTGTCATGATCTTGGACTTCTAATAAGCCCTTCACTGCCAGTAGAGTCTCCTCCTGCGGGATGCAGGTTTAAAGTGATTCAACATCGAAGCTGACAAGGGTGTCAGTTCCGATGTTGAATTCGACCTCAGGTAACAGGCGTAAAACATCCTTTGTATCCTGGAGGTAGGTGGGCATATTGCGCACCAAAGGCCTCAAAAAAACATCAACAAAAGTAGAAAGAGGCTCCAGGAGGGATCCAATGACAGAAATAATAGGTTGACCTGGGGGTGGTCTAGCTGGTTTATGGATCTTCGGTAGTGCATAAAAGTACGGGGTCACTGGATGGATGGTTACCAGGAATAAGGCCTCTTGAGGTGTAATCCAGCCCTCCGCACTTGCTTCTTCTACTAGGTTCTTAATTTCCACTGCTAATCTTGCAGTGGGGTCTGTAGTGAGTAGTGTGTAGGAATTAGAGTCTCCTAACTGTCTTAGACATTCCGCTCGATAGGAGGTAGTGTCGAGAATCACTCCTGCACCCCCCTTATCGGCGGGTTTGATGGTAATCTTAGTGTCCTTGGAAAGTGCATCTGCCGCCATTCTTTCTGCCCTTGACAGATTTTGAAAGGTGTCATGATTTGATAAATTCAAAGAACCAATCTCATGGATAACTGCCTTCTCAAAGGCACCGACCATTGGAGGAACCTGCTGTAGTAGAGGAGTAAAAGTAGATTTTCTCTTGAGACCAGTATTTGTGTTTTTCTCGGTCTGCTCCTGATCTTTTATGTGATCAGAAAAGAAAAAAAAAAGGAAAAATGAAGGAGAACTTTTCTGAAGAACTTCTCAATTTCACTACGGAGTTGGTAAGCATTGCTACTGTAAGTGGGAACAAACCCCTGTCCTTTGTTAAGGACTTGGTGCTCAGTGGGAGTTAGTATGCGTGAACTCAAATTAACTACTAAATCCTCCCTGCTTCCTGGGGTAGCTGTTGTTGACCCCGTCGGCTGCGAGTGTTGGGGAGTTCTTGTTCGTCTTCCCAGTGTACTGAGGGCTGCCCCCTCCGTCTGCCCCGACTCCGGCCACGGCCCTGTCCTAAAAAAACGTGTCCATCATAAAAGTGGGGTTGCGGATGGTACTGTGGCATGGGTTGTGGAAACTGAGGGTATCCCCATGGTGTTGGGGGCCACCAAGGACCTTGTTGGAAATAATTGCCTTGTCCAGTCCTCCTACGATTGGGCCGATTGTGTTGGCCTCGGCCTCTCCATTGTGGGGCACCACTGGTGCCGGATCTGATTCATTGGAATCGGTATCGGAAGAGGATGTAGAGTAATTTGAACCGTACCTTATTCCCTTTCTAGTGAAGTCAGGTGGTGTGTAATTCTCACTGGTGTACGGATAGATTTTTTCAGCTGAAAATTTCGCAAGTCCTTTCTTAAATGTATCTATGTTTGTGAAAAAGATCGAGTCTCTGTACTCCTTGTTAGTTTTATTGGCTTCATCCAGTTGTTTTTTAAACTGTCTATCAGTAAGAGTGGCTTTGATTTGGCCTTCTAATACCTGTATTTCGACCAGGATAGTTTCAGCCACCCTTTTAGCGGTTGTAATGATAAGGATGAGCGAATCGCGGGTACATCCCAACGCGATTAATGACCAATCCTTAAGAAATATCTTGTCTGTAAGGAATAGTCTTGGGGCATTGGTTACTAGAAGGTCGGTAGGAGCGCATTTCCCATGAAGGTACTCTGCCATGATTTGTCCATGTATGATGGTGCGTGTGTGACTTTTTTTCAAATTGAGAATAGTGTCCCAGTCTCCTAAGGGCACCTGTCCAGTCGTAGGTATGGAATCTAGCATACTCGGATTGTCATTAAGAATGGATTGTAAAGTGTCATCATCGAAGGCCAAGCCTGCGAGTTCCGCCATCTTAGAAAGCCCACCAGCGGTCACCAGGGGAGAGCTCACAGCAACTCTAATAGGGGTTGCCTACACATGAAGACCCACAGCCGTAGCTGCACTATAGAAACAAAAAAACACAACGTGAAGGAGGGTCTAAAGGGGAAAGGGGTTTAATGACCTAAGTGCACCCTATCCCCTAGTCTTACTCATAACAAACACAAAAGGGGTGCTACTGGTCTGATTAGGCTAGAAAGTGTCTGCTTTCTCATAAAGAGTGTGTGTGGAGACTAATGAGTGAGGAGAGAAAAAAAAGAAAACCCATCAGCCCGCCCATTGGCGGAGCTACATCATCTGGGGTTTATAAAGTACGAGGTGGTATCCACTAGGTTACTCACTGTTAGTATCATGAGTAAACCCTAGTATTGGATACACCAGTGATGGAAAGCCAAAGAGTAGTTGTGGTAAGAGCTGTGGGAAAGAAAGTTGCAGTGCTCAAAGAATTTGTGCTAGTAGAAAAAGTGGTGTTTAAAATTGACTAACATGGTGCCTAAGGACAAATTTTATTATGACGGTCACCATGATGACAAGATTAAAAAACAGAGTGTAGATAGTGTTTCAGCAAATACTACTATCCTGTTGGTAAGTTAACTGGTCGACATGTTTCAGCCAAGAAATGGCTTTCTTCAGGAACTATGATAACAACACTACTGCAACTGTGACCAAAGTATAGTGAAAACTAAGTACCATGTATGAATGATTTGACCTACCATCTGGTGATGTAGTAAATGGTAGGTCCTGAAGTCATGGTTGTGAAAATTCCTCTCCTAAAAAGAAAGCAGTGTATACAAACACACAGTGTTACAGATGAAAACAACATATTATGAAGAAGACATATGAACAGCCAACGAGACATTGCTCATTCATTGTTTAATAAATAATCACTCACCCAAAATTTACTTGGGAGTGGCCTCACCTCGCCTGGCACTCGCTCAGGTAATGAGGCCCCGCTCTAAAGAAATGGAAACAAAAATACCTTTTGAGTCACTTTCGTGGTATAGATCCACTTCATAAGGATATCTCCTGGTGTCAAAAATGGGCATAAAAAGGACCGCGGTTCTCAGCTAGCCTAGCCGGCTGATGATTGAGGATGTTAAGTATAGAAAGTTAATAAAACCAAGAGCATGAGCAAAATTGCCTCTTGGCTGTTGTATTAGAAAAGCTACAAATATCCAAGTGGACTGAAGGTAACACTCGAATAAGCACTTTTCACTCAGTCGCACGCCATGGTTTAACAGTACTAGATATCCATTGGTTAAGTTAGATACCCAGTTAGAAATGTATCACCATAGTATGGAGCAAAAACAGGGAAAGAAGCGCTAACAAGACCGATCTTAAATGCAAGGTCCGTGAGAAGTAGCAAGGAAAAGGTCTCCCAACAGCAACTCGAATTAAATGGACCTCCGAAGGCCTGTTACAAAGGTGCCACAGTCCGCTGCACTCACCTGTCCGTCGGTACCTCGTTTCCCTACTGAGCTGAGGGGAAGGTAACAGGACGGACAGGGCGGGCCGCTTAAATGTATCGATTGCAGACCGCAAAGGAAGCGTATAGTTAATCGTTACCGCCTCCCAACGTGTCCCTCAAAGCCGTGGTGTTCTAATGCCGGCTACAAAAAAAGGGGGGGGGGCGGACCAGAAAGGAAGTTGTTTACGTCCGCAGTGAAGCACTAGTGGAAATAGGCAGACGTATATAGGCAAACACCTAATAGGTCTTCTTCGTCAAAGGGGTGTATTACCACGCTCACTATTGGTTAGGGAATAGCCACTCAGAGACTAGCCTTCGCCAAATGGCCCAATAGGGAACCTGCAAAGCGTCCCAAGTTTACCTCGCCCCTCTGCGCAAAAAACACTCAAATAATTGTCCTGTCAAAAACCCCAGACCATACAATTCCTGGTGTATCCCGATATCAACTGCGGCCCCGGAAAGACACTTCATTGTTGAAAAATAGTGGTTGAGCAACCGTCCTGGGTTAGTAAGAAAGTGAGCTGAAGAGGGGGGGGGTCTTTTGTGTAGTGACACCCATCTTAACACTCATTGAAGAAACCAACGGCTGCCCAGGACTTTAGGCTCCAACGGTTTTGTTAATTTAATAACGAGATGAATATGCCTATGGAGAAAATATCAACTGCTGCGAGGATCTGCGACAAGAAGATAATGTGTATTGTTGGATTTATTGTCACTGTGGCCACTATGGCAGTGATAACTTGGGTTGTAGAGGAAGTGGCTCCTGCATAACAAATACTGACTGCCACTACTCCAGCACCCATTGAACACCACTATTTTACTCTCTCTTATCATGAGCAGAAGCATAGACAGTCTTATCTGAACAACATGTTCATCCAGATGTTGTACCACACGCACAATGCTACGAACATTACTAACTGTTTGGTGTGTGGAATGATGCCAGCTCATCAGAAAAAGGGAGGAACACCTTTCACTCCTCTTCCCTTTTCTCACAATGGTTCTTGTCAAGCCTGGTTTGCACTTTTATTGGCTTCTCAAGTGGCTAATATTACTGCTATGGGTGTAGGGAGAATAAATTGCTATCTTAATAAAGCGTGGTATCCTGATGAAGAAGGTCATCCGCAAGCTAAAGGGACTAAATGGGAGATGGAGGAGTACCGACGAGGAAATGCTTCTACACATTAAGTTTACCCTAGTACTCGAACTGCTAAGGGTAATGGATAATTTTTTATAGCTATCACTAGAGCCCAGGCAGATTTCTGTGTGTGTCGTATGGTTGGAAAAATCCCAGTGGGAAGAAGTGAATGTACTCTGGTTTTGACTATTGATGGCACCAATAACAGTAGTTTCACGTCTTCACATAAAACGTATTTTATCTGCGGAAACAAGGGATACTACCATCTACCTGTTGGATGGTCTGGAGTTTGTTATGTGTCATTTTTGTTACCTCCTGTGTTTCTGGCACCTGAATCATATCACAAGTACTATCGACTGTTTAATGACATTTCTAAGAACAGATACAAAAGAACAATAAGTAATGATGAGGTGGATCAGACTGATACCGCACGACAGCAATATGTTGATTTTCTGTTTTGTTGGTACTGCCTTGAACAGTAGGAAAAGCAGATGTTTGACTTGTGTCATGGAGGCTGTGACTAACCAGACAGCTATGGCACTTGGAAACATCACAGAGGAACTGCAAATTGCGAGGACTGTAACGCTCCAAAATTGTATGGTTCTAGATGTGGTTTTGCCTGATTGAGGTGGTGTATGTCGCATCATCAGAAGTAGCTGCTGTGTGTACATTCCAGATCATGCCCCTTCAGTTTTTGATGCGCTTTCTAAACTACATAAGATTGCTGCTGAGCTTCACCCTGATACTGGCACATGGACTTTAATCAGGTGGACTTGGACATTGCTCACTACCTGGGGCTAGAAACTATTGACAGTTCTCTGTATACTATTTGCAATTCTACTGACATGCTGCCTATCTATACAATGTGGTTCAATGATTTGCTCTATCTGTATCACTACTTGTACACCTACCAGACGTGATGATAAACAAATGAATGCCCAGCGTATACTAGACAAAGAAGTTAATGAAATAATGCAAATTGATATACATGATGTATACTTAGACTCCTCTAGATTATGAATGTCTTCAGCTAATGCTAAAAGGGTCGTCTGTGGAAATTTGGCAGAGATCGCTGTTAGCATTTAGCAGAAGCCATCTTGTTTCCGACAGCCATCTTGTTGACCATGTGCTCGCCATGTGCTCTTTCCTTCTTCGCTGTCGCTTGCCCTTGTGCTTTGCTCAAAGACTGTCTATACTTAGCCTCTGATACTCTGCACATGCTCAGAAGAGTTTGTAGCTGCCCATGCACCTGCTTAGGTTTTTTACTGTCAGAATGTTTCTACTAAAGTCAGCAACTGTTGGATCCTACTACTTTGTTGACTGTGCATTTCTGTATGACCAGCTAAGTATGCAACTCTTCTATGTGTGCTTGTACCGCCTTCTTTTGAGCTCCTGGGTGGGTATAAAAGACCCATGGTTCTTCTACTCCTTGTGCTACTTCATACACTGCCGAAGGGTGTTGTGTGAATGAAGTTCCACCTCATGAGGTTCAATAAAATATCTTTTTGCTATTTCAGTTTCCGTGCCAACTTCTATTTAGTGGTCTGAGAACTTGTGTGCAGAGAAGGGCGACCCCCTAGCACTGATGGGCCTTCTGAGGTCCACTTCTACAAGGTAAAGGGTAAAGTTACACAAAAAGAACAGTTGAATTTAGAAAACCAAAAATATAATGAGAACAGCATGCGTAGGAAATGTTTCAGATGCGATAAACCAGGACATCTTGCCAATGATAGCAAATATCCTGCTTTGGGTCATGTTTGTTCAAAATGTAAAAAGAAAGCCCAAACCTAAACCCAGAGTAAAGAAGGTTGAAATCTAATAAAAAAGTAACTCTGATGTTAGTTCCGAAAATTTGAATGTGGACAAATTGTTGTCCACGTTCAAAATACACCTTGCAAATATTCCTCTCCTTCTGATAACATTCTAGTTGAGGGAAAGTGTACCAAGGTTTCATTTGACTCAGGTGCAAAGATCTCTATTGTCTCAAATGCATTTGTTGTCATTAAGCTCAAGGGTAAAGTTACATTGATAAATCCTGATATTTTCCACTAGCTTACGGTTGTGAACCGATCAAATTGCATGGGTATTTTCTTGGACTAATAGAATATAAAGGGAGATTGATTTCCAGGAAAATGTATGTGTCTAAAAAAGTAGACAGCATTATCAGTTAGCTACATCAAGGAGATTTGAGGGTATATCTTGATCCTAATTCAGTACCATCCATTTTTCTGAAGGACAATGTGTGTGTCATAGAAAAATCCAATGAAGATAAATTTGTTCAAGATCTTGTTAAGGATTTTCCTGAAGTATTCAAAAAGGTTTTGGGTTGTCTAAAAGGCTACCAGCATAAAATAAAAGTAAAAGATGATTCAATCCCTGTGGGGTGTAAGGTTAGGAATGTTCCATTGTCAGTAAGAGCTGATATGGAGAAAGAGATTGATAAACTTAAAAAAAGGTGGAATAATAGAGGAAGTTGAAGAAACGGAATGGTTGGCTCCGGTAGTTGCCACACGCAAACCCAAAGGGGATTTGCATTTATGCATTGACTTGTGACAACTAAACAAGAATGTTTTAGTGGATAGGTATCCCCTTCCCAATGTAGGTGAATTACTTACCTTATTAAGAGGAGCAAAGGTGTTTAGTACCATTGATCTAACTTCTGCGTACCACCAAATTGAATTGGAACAATCCTGTAGAGATATTACGGCGCTCATAACGCAATTTGGCACTTTTAGATTTGTTCGAGTGCCTTTTGGCCTTGTTTTGTCCTCTTCTGTCTTTCAACGTGCAATAGAAGGGGTTTTAAAAAATTGGATGGTGTATGCATTTATCAGGATGATATATTAGTGTTTGAGAGACACATTTAACTCCTACTGAATCACATTTAATTTTCTCCAAAATCTCTTGGATAAATTGTTTTTGATATTCGCAGCAATCAATTAACAGCAGAGGTGTTGCAATCTTGGTGAAGAAAGGGACCCCCTGTGTAGTTACATCTGTACAGACAGACCAAACAGGGAGATGGATTGTGGCTCAGATGGATTTTGGGGGGCTAGAATTGGCTTGTTCTTCCTATTACGGCCCCAAAGTGGATGACACTTCATATTTAAGTAAATTAGAAGACAAATTGATGAGGGCAACCCCTCCCCTAATAATAGGAGGCGATTTTAATGTCCATCTAGATCCATCCAAAGACAGGTCGAATTTGAGCCGTTTATTAGGGACCCTGCAATCTCACCGAGCCATGAAAAGTTTGTTACTTGATATGAACTTGGTAGACGTTTGGAGGGCCAAAAAGGGAGATCTCCAAGGGTTCACTTTTCATAGTAAAAAACATCATCATTCATCCAGAATAGACTATGTCTTAGTTAATAGGGAAGTGTTAGATAATCTATGCGAGGTTTCTGTCTTACCCAGCCATCTCTCTAACCATGCCCCTGTTTTGTTTTTGTATTCCATTGAAGGTAACATCCCACAAACTAGATGGACATTGAACAGATCAATGCTGTCAGATCTTGGAATTGTTCAGTCCATCAGAACCTCCTCTTCAGATTTTTGTTTCACTCAATCTGGGTTCTACGTCTATAGATTATGTATGGGATGCCTATAAAGCTAGCCTGAGAGGCATGTTACATGGGCTAATAAGCTCTAAACATCGTGCTAGGTCCCTGGAACTACATTCTATGGAGAACAGGATAATCAAATTAGAAGTGGAAAGGAACAGTCTTAATCAGGAGAACTTAGAAAGACTGACACAAGTTCGGGAAGAACTGGAGGGGGCTAGGCAGGAGCTTGTTGGACCAGAAATGTAGGGGACAATGGTTAGCGAAGAATATGGAAAATTTTGAATATGGGGATATGGCAGGCACTTTAATGGGTTGGAAGGCCAGGACGGACCGGTCAAAAAATAACATCAATTAACTAATAATTGATAGCAATGGAGATAAATCCAGTAGGATGAAGACTCGCAAAATTGTCTTCTTGCTCTCTTTTCAGATCTGTATAAGGAAAATCTGGTTCATTCTCAGGATAAAATATTTTCCTGGATAAGGGAATAATCTTTGCCTACCTTAACTGAAGATAGTCTGGTCTCTCTTGATGCCCCTATAACTATAGAAGAGATTAGGGATCAAATAAAGATGGCCAAAAACAATAAAACCTCCGGTCTAGATGCTCTTCCGAACAAAGTTTATAAACTTCTTTCGAATGAACTGATCCCGGTACTCTATATTTTATTTAACTCAGTTTACCGTCCAACAGGTATGGTTCCCAGATTCTGGAAGGAAGCCACCACTGTCCTGATACTGAAGCCACTAAAGGCTGATTCCTACCGCCCGATCTCCCTGCTGAATGCCGATTATAAGATCTTTAGGGGCATTCTGGCAGGGAGATTGGCGAAACTGGCTCTGAGTCTGATAAACTTTGACCAGAAGGGTTTTAAGGTAGGGAGGTACATCCATGAACAGTCTCAACTATTGATTTGATTGGAAATATTGACCTTGCTGTGGTGAGAGCGGACCCTTTGGCAGTGGTGGCCTTGGACGCAGCTAAGGCCTTTGACCAGGTCTGTTGGAGGTATCTCTGGGGGGTTCTTGAGGGGCTGGGCATGGGCCCTGTCTTTGTCCAAACCTTAAGGAATTGTTAACAGAGAGCCTCCACAAAGATCCTGCTGAATGGCACCCTGACTCCCAGCTTTGACATCCAGAGAGGGACTAGGCAGGGGTGCCCCTTATCCCCCTTTTATTCAACATTTATATCGAGCCCTTGGCACAAGCTATTATGTTAGATGACTTAATCTGCACTTTTAAATCACAAAATTATCAGTGTAAAAACGTGCTGTATGCTGATGATATTATTATTTACACAATTGTGATCTGGAGGCAACTATTCCACGGCTCGAAAATCTGTTGGAGGAATTTGGCCCAATTTCTGGTTATCTAGCCAATTCCACTAAAACGGAAGTGATGTGTTGGAACATTAACAAATGATGTATATAGTTCATTCTTTTGAAGTAGAACTTGTATTCTTTCTCAAGGAAGGGAGATGTGTGATATCCTGTTCTACTGTCATGCACTCTATATATCTATGATCTTTATCCTTTCTTTCCCCTTTACTTTAATGCTCTTCTGTGGTCATTTTTTGGAATGTATATATGTCATAGTTGAAGTGGCAGAGAAGCTGTAGTTTCAAGACAGTTGGTACTGCTTACTGAACTGGTGGATGCGATCCTTTCATGAAGAATAAACTGCATGTTTCAACCTCAACCTCAACCTCAATCTGCTTCCTGTTTATTCATCTATAATATCACAATATGCTCTCATTTTAGCTTCTGGAGCACCTTCCAAAACTCTATGGGACAAGCATGTGAAAATAGTTTTCTCTCAAACATGATTCATGATATCCCAGCAGAAGGTTTTACACAGGGTAAAATCACCTTAGAACATACCACAGTTCCTGAAAGTAGTATGGTACCATCAACAGATTAATTCTAATGTGACTAAAGTCTGTTATCACCCTTTATAGTTCTCCTTTTGGTAACCCTCAAAATCTTCGATTCACTACAATGCATTTCAATGGGGTACTATCATGTATATTGGTCCCAAGATGGCTGCCAGCAATTCCAGCATGAAGTGCTGACAGCCAATCAGATCTCACAATGACATGTGTGGTTAGGCTCTGCCCAGATATCTATATTTTTTCTTTTTCAAATTTCTCAGGAACTACTGAATGAATTTACACCATTTAACTATAAGAGTTCTATCTGAACCAAGGGCTACCTTTTGACAAATTTGGTATAATTCTGTTCAGCAGTTCGGGCTGTAGCCGTATATAAAGTTTCATATGGGAAATACCATGGAGAAAACACGTTTTGGGATCCCCTTTTTTCTCGACCCCCGCTTGCTGAATCACCCCGAAACTTTCAAGATAGGAGCAGACCGGAGCGCGCCACGAGTTTTGAAAATTTCACGAAGATTCGTCAACTGGCGCCAAATTTATTGGGAATAGAATGTTGCGATTTCCCTATGGTAACTAGGTCCTAACTATAACTACCTTCTGGCAACCGCCAGTAGGTAATATATATATATAGCCCTTAATGTCCATCTATGACAGTTATGCACCTTGCCTCCTCCTGAGTACTGAACCAGTCCTCTGAGCATTTTTTAACACCTATTTGTCTAAATTTTGGTCAACTTTATTTTCTCCTTGTATAATTTTATTTTTCCCTACTTAGATATATTCACCCAATACACTTAGCACTAGGACCATCGTGCACTGTACATTTACGTATACACTGTAAAATTACATGGTCTATGCCCACTTGGGCTCAATTGCTCACCATCTAGTACACTCATCTAGAACAGTATTTTTAAACCCCAGCTACTTAGCCACTCTCCTTGCACTATGACTGGGCACTAGTTTAACCCACATAGTGATTCAGTTAGATTACGGCTTAGCCAATGAGATTGTTCTCAGCTGCTATCACGAGGAGAGGGTTCCACTGAGTACCAGACCATGAGTGGCTTGCGATGGCTATAAGTGTGCAGTGTTTGGGCTACTGTAAATCCAAAACACTACACTATTGAGAAAAATACCCGTTTCAGTTTTATCATAATTTTAATATAATACACTACTGATTGAGTGACATTTTATAAACTCTATGGTAGTTAAACCTTGTTTACAAAGTTTTTTGTTTAATGTATTGTCTATTTTTTATTATTTGACGGAAAAAACTGCACTGTCTTTAAGTATAGCCATACATCACTTCTTTATGTCTATGGCTGTCTTTGTGGTTGCCACGGCAACCAAGGGAGAATTTACCTGTATATATTTCTAAGTGTTTCAGCAAAGATTGTAATGCAGTGACCAAGGCTGTTGTATCGCCGAAACACGTCTGACCTTGCAAGTGTAATAAAAAGCTACCTGTGCCACGAAGATTCACGGTGTTGGTGCCTGTTTTCTTATATGCAGTCAGGATGGTGAAATATTGCAGATCCGGCGGGATCTTGACACCGACCCTCCTCGTTCAGGAGCTCTGAGTATACGGACATTTTGGTAACAGTTTCGAGGATCAGGAAAACTCAGAGAGCCCCCCGGCAGCAGACAAACCGAAGAATTGGACGACAATTCCGACTTCAAATGCCCCGCAGAAGCAGAGAGTAACTGATAGATGTGAGGGCTGGAGGGCGATCGCAGCGTCAGGTAAGCTCCGCTGAGCGGACCGTCTGAGTGGGAGAAATCGTATAGTGGTGGCTGCTGGGAGAGGTAGTCCTGCGATGGTTAATACGGGCAGTGAGTGACACAGAAGGCACACACTATTCCACTGCAATGGCTGAGGACTGGGTCAGAGAGCGCGAGGAGGCAGCTCTCGACATATTTAACGATGAGGATAATGGACAGGAGCAAGTGCGTAATGTACAAAGGGGAATGGATAAAGAACCGACCAATACTAGCACAAAATTAATATATGAACTAGAAAAACTACGTAAAAATGATGTAGCGAAGTGGTGGGAATGCAAGTCCTTACAGAGGTATCTGGATGTGGGTAGGTTTCCGAGAGGCCTACGCATCCTTTTTGCCCCATCATACGAGAATCCGGATCCAGAAATGTTAAAAGACTGAGCAGACAACAGCGCAGAATCGTCAAGGAGAATGCTCCAGATACTCATAAAATACGCTGACAGTGATCGCAACCGAATGTTAAGCAGAATTGAAGAAATAATGAAAGAGCTAGAAAAATGCGACAATTAAGAAGAAATCGCCAAGAAAACAAATGAAATTAAACTAAGACTTAAAAAACACAAGGAATCCATTAAAGAAAGAAAGGCAAGAACATTTCAAAGAGATAAAAATGATTATACTCAGGGCAAGATAATACATTTTCAAAGAAATGTGACAATATAAGGAAACAACAATTGTCAGCCCGGAGGAGGAGCTACGCAAGCAACCAAGATGGCCGCATAAGCTCCCGGCTCCATCGACCTCCGTCGCTGGCGGACTTATCCTGAACTTCATCCTGACCTCCCGCCAGACTCCCGTGTGTCTGAATCGTTGCTGAGCCCAGGGGCGCAATCCCGGAGTTTTTATCGCCTTTATTGACGAAGTTACACCGTCTTTTATTTTTGGGCCTCCTCCAGTGTGTAAGCCGGGGCCTCGAGTACTGACCCAGCCGGGTTTCAGTTGAACAACATCGGCCGCGGGTGCCCGGCAGAGTCCGGTCTCATCGGAGTGGAACATATTCTCTATCCTGGTGGTGGTCTTTGGTCCCTGTGAATACTGGACGAACGGCGACGAGACGTGGTTGCCGCGGTGGGTGGGGGGCCAGGTCCCGGGACCCTGCTGCAGCCCTCGGGGTCCGCGGGTGGGGCCCCCGCTCTCGGCAGTGGTGTAAAGGTTGCCAAGCCTGTGAGTCGCCAATCGCCTCCGTCCACTCCGCGCCTGTTGGTTCCCCCAGAGTAGCCGGCCTCCGGGGTTGAAGATCTGATTTGTTATCGTTCGCGCGGAGATGGATCGGACGGTGTCTGGACTGACCCTGGGGACCGTAATGGCCGCCATTGGGGCTCTTCGCCTGCAAATGGAGGCTGCTCTCCACAATTTGACTGCGCGCCTTGTGACTGTTTGTTTGAGACCGGACTCCAGCCTTGTGTCAGACCTACAACATACGGTTACCCCCGCGAAGCTTGATTTACCTCGAGGGGAGAACCCCAAATATGTTCTGGAACTGGTGCCAATTGTACCCGCACGATTACAGCGTTACGTTACTGGAGCCCCTGAACACCTAGCAAGATCGGCGAAGTCATCGCCCGCACAGGACTCACTTCTTCCTTCTCTTCTGAAGACCTCCACTGATATTTTTTGGATTGACTTTCGTGTATCTGATGGACTTCTAGACTTAACCTTTTTGACTCTTTCAGGCTACATTGATCTCCTTTTTCAACAACGCTTTGACTCTTTTGCTACTATATTGGTTCTACTGGATGGGGTTTGTGCAATGGATCGTAAGGGCCAGGGCTGACTTTTACTTGAATTTGATACAGTGACTTTCTTTTGGCTCTGCTGGGTTGTATCTGTGGGAGTGCGGGCCCGATGGAATTCTTATTGTCTGGTTTGGTGTGACTGCTGCGAGTGAAAAGGGATTTGCTGCCTCTGTGGTATCGGGGGCTGGGCGGGACGGTCTTTTCTCTGTCGGTGGCTCCCCTATTGGTTTGCTTATTCGTCTGTTATAACTTGCTTAATACCACGGTGGGGGATGTCTGATTTTGGCGGGGGAGAGGGGAGTCCGGGAGCCCGTATCGTCTTGTAATACATCTCCTCCTCCATCTTTTCCCTTCCTTGGGGTGTAGTTTAGGGGGCGACAGGCACGCTGCTAGTGGGGTTAGGTCGTAGCCATCTGCAGGGGTGCAGGGTGGGGGGTTGAGTTTAAAAAAAAAAAAATTCCTTTATTTTGTTCTATGACCTTTCTATTCCCTTTTCCCTTCTTCACAAGAGATGTGGCATATTCTCCTGATCTTTTTGTTCCTCATATCCGGGTGTCGCGTGTCCAATCTGCGTATCCTGTATTCCTGGTGGGCGGGTTCTGGTACGGTTTGCTTATGGTTATCTGTATCGTAATGTTTTACCTCAGCTCTCAGCTGGTATTGATATTTTTCAGATGCTTATGATTGTAATGTATTTCCTCAATTCCTTCGCCCGCTCACCGCTGTACTATGTCCCACCAAATGACACCCGTTATGTACATTTTTACTCTTGTGTTAAAATCAATAAAAATATATATAAAAAAAACCAATTGTAAGCCCAAGCAGGAAATGCACCGAAAACTAATACTGATCCGAGCACATCTGAACTAAGCTCTGAGGTGGAATCAGAAGTGGAAACAACAGACCCACAAACACACAAACGAAATCCACCAACAGTGGTACAAGAACTGGATTTTTTACGTTTAGAAAGGCGCATGAACCTACGCCCTCGGATCCAGCGCCAAAACACAGACAAAGCACAAACAGGCGTAAAATAAAAAACAGATGCTGGGGAGGACAAAACCCAAAAAACAAACAGACAACCATACAGAAGAAACAAACGCAGGTAAATAACAACAAAGACTTTGAAAACACAGTTATAAACCTCACCTCAATGGCGTTAACAGAAATAGAAAAACAAACACTCCCCCTGGGCCTCTCATTCTGTGAAAAGACTAACTTTTAATATGTACAAGCACCAATAGACTTGTTTCAATTTGTACGAAAACTAAAACTCTAGAAGTATTTCTTCAACCTGAACAGTAAAAGGGATAGGAGTGATATCCCAGATGAGGAAAACATAGTGGAATCACCCGGATCAGATAAAAGTTTATTGAATGACTTATTACAAATGCAACAAGAGGAGTATCATGAGGGTTGGTCCAGTGTGACAGATTTAAACGTAGGAAGCAAAATACACTCTCCATTCAAACCTAAGTCAACGTTCACCCCGCTCAAGCCCAAGGATGGCATTGACATCTTTGCGGAAAATGTTATTAGGGATCTGAAAACCCTGACAACTGAAAGCAGCCAAGAATTTGCTAAAACACACAACGCAAAGAGAACCATCTATAACAATACCATTGAAAAAATCAAGAAACACCAGGATATCGTGGTCAGATGGTCCGACAAGGGGGGAAACGTGGTCCTATGGCCCCTGAAAGACTATAATGCGGAGGCACAAACACAACTTGGGGACAGAGAATGCTACAGCCGCATAGCCCCAACCTGCCTAGCAGGCATTAAAGAAAAATATCATAAGACACTTTATGAATGGAGACGAAATGGTCTGATTTCGAAAACAGAACTAGAATACCTGAAAACTGACCACCCGGTGACCCCCAACTATATTTTATCCCCAAAATCCACAAATCAACCACTCACCCGCCAGGAAGACCGATAATTGCAGCAATTGGTGGATTGTTTGAAAAGACTTTCCGCTTTATTGACTTTTTTCTGCAACCACTAGTCTGTAAACTACCTTCCCACTTGAAAGACACTGGGGATTTCCTTACAAAAATTTATGACATAACCTGGCAAGACGACTTTGTTCTAATGACATTGGTTGTCAATGCGCTGTACACGAGCATTAGACACGTGGATGGACTGAATGCCCTTAAACATTTCCATGGGACAAGGCCAGCTGACCAACATGACCATTCCTTGATGCTGCTTCAAATGGAAGAATGGTGCCTGGACAATAATGTGTTAATTTTTGATAAACTGTTTTACAAACAATTGAGGGGGACTGCCATGGGTACTTGCTTCACCCCCAGCTATGCTAATTTGCATATGGACTGGTGGGAGGAGCAAGTACTCACGGCAGAACATGAGAGGGTCATGAAGGAAAATGTGGTACTTTATGTGCGTATATTGATGACATTTTTAAGCTGTGGCAGGGATCTGTCAAAAGTGCGGAAAAGTTTTGCAAGGAACTCAACAACAAAAGCCTTAATCTGTCGTTCACTAGCCACACCAGTAAAGACACCATTCAGTTCCTAGATATAGAACTGTACATTGAGCACAATCTCCTACAGTCTAGAACATACAGGAAACTCACTGCCGGGAATGCAATTTTGCATGCGGACAGTTTTCATCCACACAGTTTCAAAGAAGGAATACCATTTGCAGAATGCCTCAGGATGAGGCGTAACTGCAGCACAGAGGGGGGATTAGACACATCTACCAGAGAACTCTTTGACAGACTAGAAGAGAGAGGGTACAAGTCCGAGACCTTGACCAAAGCCAGAAGTACGAGTGAGCAAACACCAAGAAAAGACCTACTCTTCAAAAATAGAAAAGTGAAAAAACCAGAGACAACGGACACACCTTGACTGATCACTGGGTTCCATGCATACCACACTAGATTCTGGAAAATAATCTACAAACATTGGAATTCAGTCAAACATGATCCAGTACTGGGCCCTACCTGTCCTAAAGTACCCTCGATCAGTTTCCGCACTGCCAAATCCATGCGCCAACAATTGGTGCAAAATGCGCCAGCCATAGCAAAACCTACGAACTGGTTACAAACACAGAAAGGATTTGTGAGGTGTAGTAAATGTAAAGCCTGTAGGCATGGAGTAAACACCAAATCTGTGATATTGCCATTCAGACAAACACCTTTTGCTATCCATGGAAATTATAATTGCAAAACCGACTTTGCGGTATAGATACTGCAATGTGCCTGCAACAAACTGTACGTAGGGAGCACCATAAACCCTGTACACATACACATCCTGCAACACTTGAGGGCTATAACTCATGATGACCAGGCCTATCCTGGAGCACGACACATTAATTCTTGTCACGCAGGTAATGCCCAAGACCTCACGTACTTTGTCATCGACAACGAACCAAAAAATCCAAGGGGAGGTGACAGACAGTTGTCATTGAGAAGACTAGAGTCGAGATACATTATTTTGCTCAACTCCAAGATCCCACATGGGATGAATGCAGACGAAGCCCTTAATGTCCATCTATGACAGTTATGTACCTTGCCTCCTCCTGAGTACTGAACCAGTCCTCTGAGCAATTTTTAACACCCATTTGTCTAAATTTTGGTTAACCTTATTTTCTCCTTGTATAATTTTATTTTTCCCTACTTTGATATATTCACCCATTACACTTGGCACTAGGACCATTGTGTACTGTACATTTACATACACACAGTAAAATTACACGGTCTATGCCCACTTGGGCTAAATTGCTCACCATCTAGTACACTCATCTAGAACAGTTTTTTAGACCCCAGCTACTTAGCCACTCTCCTTGCACTATGACTGGGCACTAGTTTAACTCACATAGTGATTCAGTTATATTACGGCTTAGCCAATGAGATTGTTCTCAGCTGCTATCACGAGGAGAGGGGTCCACTGAATACCAGACCATGAGTGGCTTGCGATGGCTGTAAGTGCGCAGTGTTTGAGCTACTGTAAATCCAAAACACTACACTATTGGGAAAAATACCAGTTTCAGTTTTATTATAATTTTAATATAATACACTACTGATTGAGTGACATTTTATAAACTCTATCGTAGTTAAAACTTGTTTACACAGTTTTTTGTTTAATGTATTGTCTATTTCTATTATTTGACGGAAAAAACTGCACTGTCATTAAGTATAGCCATACATCACTTCTTTATGTCTATGGCTGTCTTTGTGGTTGCCACGGCAACCAAGGGAGAATTTACCTGTATATATTTCTAAGTGTTTCAGCAAAGATTGTAATGCAGTGACCAAGGCGGTTGTACCACCGAAACGCGTCTGGCCTTGCAAGTGGAATAAAAAGCTACCTATGCCACGAAGATTCACGGTGTCGGTGCCTGTTATCTTATTTGCAGTCAGGATGGTGAATATATATATATATATATATATATATATATATATATATATATATATATATATATATATATATATATATATATATATATATATTGTCGCTCCAAGGTTGTCCACCTTTGAGTAGCACACGAGCAGCAGCTTGATTTATGTGTAGGTGAGGACGGGGATCCGCTTGTAGATGCCGCTCCGTAATGGATCTGCCTTGTGTCTAGACAAAGCTATACCTCTCTGAAGAGCTCTAATTAGAGTAAAACACGGTGTCCGGGGTTGCTTTCACTCATTTCAGGTTGGCTTGAGTTGGTATTTTACCAATTCAATGCTGTAATACTGTGCCTGGAGTGATAAATGGCTTTTTGTCATTTTACAGCTCGGCAAGGACAGCACTTTGCTAGTCCCATGCTTAAAGACTTTGCTGTAGAAATGGCAAAAGACTTTGTCCTTTTCTATCTCTGCGTGGATGGCACTTTGTTAATCTTATGCTTAAAGACTTTGATAGAAAACCAGACATTTGAGGTGGGCAGATCAAGAGTGTCGCTGGTGTTGAGAGTGCTCTACCAGGAGCTGCTTTCCACCTAAAGTGAGGAGAACTACCCAGAGTTCTCTCCTTCATTTTTACACACACACACTCACATATGTATATATATATATATATATATCTACATATATATATATATATATATATATATATATATATATATATGTATACATATGTATGTATATATGTGTATATATATATTCACTGAAAAAACCATAGGTTATAGACCATATATAGTTAGGAATTAGCATTTACAAAACCTTATTTTACTCACACAAAACCATTGAAATTCCATATATAGTTAGTTGCACTAACTATATATCGCGCACCCGCAATCCACTGCTGATGATGTCACATATTACATCATTCATGACATGGTCAGTGACATCACTGATGACATCACTGATGACATCACTGATGACAACATCCAGTGACTGTATGTTTCTGTAAAGTTAAAATATGTCTTACATATTGAAGAATGAGTGGAAGTATAAGTGTCTGGACGAAGGATTTAGTAGGTGCATGACTGAATGTATGAGTGAGTGATTAAATGTGTCTCACTGAGTGCATGGGTTAGTGACTAAACTGTCTTAATTTGTGCATCATTATGTCTGTTGTTCTGTAAACTGCTGCATGTGTTGATCAGTAGCTATATGAGTAACTATATGGGTTATTGATTGATTGTCCAAGTATTTGTATGGGAGACTGAGTGTGTGTGTGGCTGGCTGGGAGGTGTGTGACTCTGTGCAGATCAATGTGTACTTGTATCAATGATTGTATAAGAGAGTAAGTATGTGTTAGTATATGTTTGAAAATGTAAGGTGCTCTATGTTTAACTGTATAGATTAGAAAATGGAAGTGTGATTGATTCTTTACAGGACTGACTAGGTGTGTGAGTAACTCCATGGATGAGTGGCAGAGTGTGAGTGTCTGTATAGGTGTATGAGTGCATATGATAGTGTTGTAAAGATGAGTGATTGTATGTATGAATGATTGTATGGGTGAATGAGTGAATGTGTGTGTAGACATAGGAATCAGTGAGTGTGTATGTAGTAACTAGTATTGGTGTGTCAATGGTTTCAAAAATTATACTCTGTATTTAACACTGGGTGTAACAGAGGTTATATTAAAATGTGAGGAGATGCATTGTATTGTCACATGAATGATATCATCAGTGATGTGGTCATTGATGTCAAATGAGATGTCATCAGTATTGTCATCAGTGATGTCATTTGAGATGTCATCAGTGATGTCACTGACCATGTCATGAATGATGTAATATGTGACATCATCAGCAGTGGATTGCGGGTGCGCGATATATAGTTAGTGCAACTAACTATATATGGAATTTCAATGGTTTTGTGTGAGTAAAATAAGGTTTTGTAAATGCTAATTCCTAACTATATATGGTCTATAACCTATGGTTTTTTCAGTGAATTTTCAAGGTTTTGTAAATGCTAATTCCTAACTATATATGGTCTATAACCTATGGTTTTTTCAGTGAATTTCATTGGTTTTTTAAAAGCTAATATCTATACCTGTAAAATGTATTCTTCTTTAAATCCAAAAATATATTTTATATGTTTATTAATAACTTTTTTTTTTAATATTTTTTTTTTCTTCGTTCCCGCTTCGCGAATCGGGAAGCTTCCCGTTAGCTGACCTTGATGCCGCGAAATAGACCGCGAGCATATAAACGTTTCTTTACCGCAACTGCCGCGTTAGAAAACAACATCATCACGCCTCCCGTCCGCATGACGTTTCGCGTTGTCGTGTGATACGTCATATGACGTGCTACGTTAGCGAACTGGTACGCTTACCGAGTCGCAAAGCACAGGTTTCTGGAAGCAAACCGGGAGGCCCTGCAAAGCGCGTAACGTAAACACAGCAGGTCATGTGACTTGGTAATAACACTTTTCATTGGTTCATTTCACTTTTGGTTTCCTAATGATGTAAGAAGCTTCCCGTTAGCTCAATTTGATGCCGCGACCCGGTCCGCGAACCGGTAAACGTTCCGTTAGCGCAACTGCCACGTTAGAAATCATTATCGTGACGCGTCGCGGAAGCGTGACGTATCACGTTGTCGTGTAATGCGTCTTATGACGCGCCGCGTTAGCGCACCCGGAAGTGCTCCTGGGCGCGGACCGATGCGCGAAACGCAGCTCCCCGGAAGCGATCCACGGCGCGTCGCGTAAGCGCGACGTATCGCGTTACCGCGTAATGCGTCTTATGACGTACCGCGTTAGCGCACCCGGAAGTGCTCCGGGGCGCGGACCAAGGCGCGAAGCGCAGCGACCCGGAAGCTATCCGGGGCGTGTTCCGCAGCGCGTAACATAAGCGTGAGAGGTCATGTGACTTGTTAATAACACTTTTCATTGGTTCATTTCACTTTTGGTTTCATAATGTTGTTAGGCTTGGTCATGTGACCTAAAAATAACACTTTTCATTGGTTTAGAACTATTTTTTTTTCTCAAATGATGAAAACCCCTCCTTCTTTTTACCTCATTCTTACTTTCTATTTCCAGAGAGCAAGACCTATTTTTCACAATGGCTTCTGTAATAGCTGCAGCTGGTGCTTCTCAGCAACCACCACCACCACCACCACCAAAAGGACCACCACCAACACTGGACTTTGGTAGAGAGGAAGATAATGAGGACGAAGAGGAGGAGGAGGAGGAAGAGCAAGTAAGGCAGTTCCTGCCAGAAACACCAAGGCAGAGCCATATTAAAGACCACTACATATGGCAATTCTTTAAAATTCCACCTGGACAAAAGAAGGTCAATGCACCCCAGGTGTCTTGTTTGATTTGCAAAAATATACTTTCTCGTGGCAACCCCAACAAGAAATACAGCTTTGGCAATCATACAATGATTCGCCACATGGAGCGATGGCATCCCAATAATCTTTCCCAAGCACAAGTAAGGGATCTTGCTGCCAACCCCCCAGATGTCATCCCCAGCACCAACAGGGGTCAAAGCTCATTCGCCGGACCAGAAGGCCGAGAAATAATCCCCAATATTCAAGCTCCTTTTGCACACTACAAAATAGTTTGTATATATTGTGGAGGAACTATTGCTTATGGAGAGAAGAGTATTACTTTGATTAACCGAGCTGGAGAAAATCATAAATGCTACAAGATGAGAAAACAATGAATCCTTTTTATTTTTTTTTGCTCCTGTTGAGACATGTTCTAACCCTGCTTTTTTGTTATTTCCCCCTTACAAAACACAAAAAAAACACAAAATAGTTTTCAAAAATCCAAAAAAAAATCAAAAAATTGTTCAGAAAATTCATTAAAAAAAAAAAAAAAAAGAAAAAGAATAAAAAAACAGTTCTTTTCAGAACTACCTTCCATTTATAACAAAATTGCCAAAATGTTTATACCCTGTCTTTCTTTTCTCCTCATAGTACGCTCCTCCGACCGCTTCCCGGTACGCGTACCGGGCGCTACCCACGCAAAAAAAACAAAAAATATTTTTGTTTTTTTGCCCCGCGGGGCCCTTTTAAAGCCTCCACATTGACGCCGCCTCACGTACCAACGTATTTTCTCCGCATTTTACACCCTATGCCGCATAACAGGTCATGTGACTTGTTTATAAAACTTTTCATTGGTTCATTTTACTTTTGGTTTCCTAATGATGGAAGGCATGATCATGTGACCTAAAAACAACACTTTTCATAGGATGAAAACTTTTTTTTTTCCCCAAACGATGAAAGCCCCACCTTGTTTCTGGATGTTTCAGACTGAAGCTGGCGTCAGCATGAAAGCACCACCATCTCGTAGCTCAGTCGTGGTCATTCCGCGAGCAATCATGGCAGCCGCTCCCCACCAGAAGCCTGCAGGAGTCGGAGCCCCCAAAACTTTTGATGAATTCTCAAGGCGGAGGGGACGCTTTCGAGAATGGGGTCCAAGACCTAGCAGACAAGCGTCCCATTTCCAAGGTCTCCCAGGGCCATTTCAGTGGACCAGGCCCAAAAAGGAAACAGCCTGCCGCCATTTTGAGAGTCCTGTGACAGCCGCCTATCGCTGCACCGCAAGAGTGGGCGCAACTCAGCTGAATTGCGGCTTTTGACACAGTGGACCAAAAACGGACGGAATGGCAACTGAAACGGTAAAGGGGCGCCCCACTACAACAGATGACACTCCACCTGGACAGGCCCGTTCACCGCCTCCCCCGGGGCGCCCCGCGCCGTTATTCGGAGCAGCATTGTAGGATACCAAAACCAGTGCGGCAACTTACTGGACATCACCTTGGTGCCATCGTTCTGCTGCCTTGGAACTATTCGCGCAACAGTTTGCTACTGATGACCCACCCCCCGCGACGCCCCATGCCGTTATTTGCTGGGTGGCAACTTACTAGACATCACTTTAGTGTCATCTAGATTTCAGCGCGTTCTGCTGCCTTGGAACTATTCGCACAACAGTTTGCTACTGATGACCCACCCCCCGCGACGCCCCACGCCGGAAATCTGGACGTTGTGCTGCGTTGGGACTATTCGCACAGCCGACCGCTACTTCGTTGTTTTTCCCTAAAAATGTTTATATGTTATTACTATTTTTGTTTTCTTGTATATATTTATAAATTATTAAAGTTTTATAATCTTACTACTTTGTCGGAGTGCTATATATTTTTAATGTGACACATAATTGTAAAAACTTTGATGTACAAAGAGTCATCCCTGGAATCTTCCGCTTCACGCTCGGTCCCCTCCCCAATCACAATACAGGATGGTTTTCAGATAATAGCAACGCTTCTGCTGTGACGGATCTCATCGAGTGTGGGCCTTGATCTACTATAACTCCTTTGAAGAGGGGTGATTCTTTACAGCTGTGGCCATAAACTACATCTGCAGGGCTAGCTGATACCCTAGGACCAGCCTGGACAATCGGACACAGAGGAAAAGGAGTATCAGAGGGTGCGGTAGTGAATAGGGCGAAAGGGAGGTGTCGGGCGGGCACAGGGTGTGATTCTCAGGGAAGAGCAGCGCAGATGGGGGAGGTTTATTACCCATGCATAAGACAGAGAGCGGGGGTGACCACTGCCTGGGGGAGATGCTTGCGAGGGTGGGGAGCCATGCTAAGGATCGACAGCGTGCACAGAGTGGGTCTGGTCAAGGCATCTAAAATGGCTGCCGTGCACGACAAAAGTGTGGCATTTGAAAAAAGACAAGATGGCGCAGACAATGTTTTTCAACACTTCCTGATTTCCTTCGAATCGAACGTTAACAGACGTTGGGGCATATTACCAAAGTTAAGCGATATTTATCCCTAACGATGCTTAGCAACGATTTTTTTACCGTCAGAAATTATCGCAGATAAACCTTGCTATTATCAAGGTTTATCGGAAATACGATAAAAAACGACCGCAATGCATTAATATCGCTGAAAACTCAGCGATATTCATGCATTACCGAGCTAATGCTCTTAGCCATGTTATCCACCTCCCATTGGATAACATGGCTAAGAACTGCTCAGGGCAGGTGGTAGCTTTTGGAGATATTCGCGCTTATCTCGAATATTTCCAAAAGTTGATAATAGGAGATAGCGATGTTAGCGACTGTTTCCAGTCGCTAACATCTTGGCATGCCCACTTTGCATGTCATTAGTGATAAATATCACTCACATGCAAAGTGGGGCCCAAGATGGTCGCTATCTTCTACTAGCCGTCGCTAACTGGTGTTAGCAACAGCTAGGTAATACACATATAATTTTATCTTGTTTCTGAACGTTAATTTCTCAAAATGCACTGAAGCACATATATTGAGACCTAGCAAAGGCACATCGGGCTACCAGTCCCTACAATTTTGCCAAGTTTCATGCAAATCCATTCAGCTGTTCGATCCTACCGAGAGACAAGATGGCGGCCGCTACTGACTGTTTGGAATGTTTACAGACACCGGAGAGCCAATCAGCTTCGCTTCGCAAAGCTCCGTAACGCGAAAAGTACGCGGTGCGCTGTTACAGATATATATCTTTTTTTGAACGTTAATTTCTCAAAATCCACTGGAGCACATATATTGAGATCTAGCAAAGGCACATCGGGCTACCAGTCCCTACAATTTTGCCAAGTTTCGTGCAAATCCATTCAGCTGTTCGATTATTATTATTTTTATTTTTTTTTGCCCCGCGGGGCCCTTTTAAAACCTCCACATCAAACCTAGGGGGTGAGCGACAATGTACTATGCCCCCTTATGGTCATTTGCCCCTTCGCTTTGGCCTCCTCTTGTCTCTCGATCCTACCGAGAGACAAGATGGCGGCCGCTACGGACTGTTTGGAATGTTGACAGACGCCGGAGAACCAATCAGCTTCGCTTCACAAAGCTCCGTTGCGCGAAAAGTACGCGTACTGGAGCGCTGCCCGGTCCGCTGTTACAGATATATATCTTTTTTTAAACGTTAATTTCTCAAAATCCACTGCAGCACATATATTGAGACCTACAAAAGGCACATCGGGCTACCAGTCCCTACAATTTTGCCAAGTTTCGTGCAAATCCATTCAGCCGTTCGGGCTAAAAGTGAGGCCAACCGCCCTATGGAAAACTCAATGTTAAAAACACGTTTTGGGACCCCCCTTTTTTCTCGGCCCCCCCTTGACGACCCCCCCCCAAATTTTCAAGGGATGCCCAGAAACAAAATGTGCCATTTTCCTGAAAATTTCAGCCAATTCCGTCCACAAACGCCAAAGTTATTAGACATAGAATTTTCAAAAAACCCATAGAGAAAAAATCCTAACTATATATACCTACTGGCGACCGCCAGTAGGTAATATATATATATATATATATATATATATATATATATATATATATATATATATATTCACTGAAAAAACCATAGGTTATAGACCATATATAGTTAGGAATTAGCATTTAAAAAACCTTATTTTACTCACACAAAACCATTGAAATTCCATATATAGTTAGTTGCACTAACTATATATCGCGCACCTGCAATCCACTGCTGATCATGTCACATATTACATCATTCATGACATGGTCAGTGACATCACTGATGACATCACTGATGACATCTCAAATGACATCACTGATGACATCACTGATGACAACATCCAGTGACTGTATGTTTCTGTAAAGTTAAAATATGTCTTACATATTGAAGAATGAGTGGATGTATAAGTGTCTGGATGAAGGATTTAGTAGGTGCGTGACTGACTGTATGAGTGAGTGATTAAATGTGTCTCACTGAATGCCTGGGTTAGTGACTAAACTGTCTTAATTTGTGCATCATTATGTCTGTTGTTCTGTAAACTGCTGCATGTGTTGATCATTAGCTATACGAGAGGCTATATGTGTTATTAATTGGTTGCCCAAGTATTTCTATGGGAGATTGAGTTTGTGTGGGGGTGGCTGGAAGGTGTGTGACTCTATGCATAGATGTGTGAACAGTTTATTCACTAGGTGTATGAGTTCAAGAGTGCATGTGGAAACAGCTACATGGCCAGTTGACTGTGTGCATGAGTGTATTGATGAGTGAATGGATATCTCAATGCTACATGTCATAGTAAGTACATATGTAAAACACAGTACATGTGAGAGTTGGCATATATAAATAACTGTGCATGAGAGCCACCGAATGAGTGAGTGGTTGTATCGATCATTGTGAACTTGTATCAGGGATTGTATAAGAGAGTAAATATGTGTTAGTATATGTTTCAATAAGTAAGGTGTGTTTAACTGTATAGTTGAAGCAATGGAGATGAGATTGTTTCTTTGCATGACTGACTGGGTGTGTGAGTAACTCCATGGATGAGTGGCAGTGTGTGAGTGTCTGTATACACTGAGTGTATCTAAGGTTATATTAGAGTCTGAAGAGGTTTATCGTATTAGCACAAGAATGATGTCAAATGAGATGTCATCAGTGATGTCATCAGTGATGTCATTTGAGATGTCATCAGTGATGTCATCAGTGATGTCACTGACCATGTCATGAATGATGTAATATGTGACATGATCAGCAGTGGATTGCAGGTGCGCGATATATAGTTAGTGCAACTAACTATATATGGAATTTCAATGGTTTTGTGTGAGTAAAATAAGGTTTTTTAAATGCTAATTCCTAACTATATATGGTTTATAACCTATGGTTTTTTCAGTGAATTTTCAAGGTTTTGTAAATGCTAATTCCTAACTATATATGGTCTATAACCTATGGTTTTTTCAGTGAATTTCAATGGTTTTTTAATAGCAAATATCATAAGCTGTCGAATGTCAAGTACGTGGTAAGTGAAAACATTTTCGTGTTTATGCACACTGATCTGCTTTGAATGGTGCCCCCCCCCCTCATTTCTATTAGGAGTACTCTCTCTTTGCAGATAGTGAAAGGTAGTTAACGCAGGTCTTTGCCCCCATTGTAATCCGTCGTGCCTGCTTCTCTCTCCATTTGATTGATTGTTATCCAAGTATTTACTGTTTTAGAATTAGTTCTCTTTGGTTCATTCTCTATTTACAAACAAACACAGAGTCGCAATACTCTGTTTAGTCTTTGCAGATAACGAAAAATCGTGTAAAAAAAAAAGAAAAGGAATCGAGCAAAATCAGTAGGCCACTAATGGGATCTCTTTTTGACCTCGCTAAAATAGAAACATTAGGAACAACCCCTCATGACAAATACAAAACTAGTGAGATGAACTGAACTCCACACAATGATGGCTGCAAAACAGCTCGGCTCCGCCACCCACCCCGCCCAAAATAACGATAAAGAACGGCTGCCATGATTGGTTGCGGAATGACCACGACGGAGCTACGAAATGGTGCTGCTCTCATGCTAACCCCAGCTTCAGTCTGAAACATCCAGAAACACTGTAGACTACCAATTCGATCAGTTCCGGTAGCGCCCCAATGTAACCCGGTAGAGAAGAACTAGCTCTCCCCTCTTTGACTGATGGTTCTTGTTGCCTGTCCCTTCTGTTGTCATTTAACAGAACTATTTAGCCTGCTGAAAGGGGTTGTGTTCCGACCGCTGGTTGGTGGAGACATTTTGACTATATTCTGTACCTGCGTTGTCGCGTAATGCGTCATATGACGCGCCGCGTTAGCGCATCCGGTGTTCCATGTTCCAACGTCCCCCGTGGCTGAGCGTCCCCCCCCTGTTTGTGCGCATGCGTACAGACATTGCGCATGCGCAGTGACGTTTCCATGACGTTTCACTACGTATGTTATAATTCATTGTACCCCCTTATCTGCGCACATTCGTCGCAGGCCAATCACATTTCAGAATCACGGTCCATCCAATCATATCGCAGGCTTACGTTTACTTTCACTTATATTTAACCAATCATCTAATTCTGTTGTGTATATAATCCCACGACGTTGTTCGTGAAATTCTTTTTAAGCTGTTCAGCGGTGAGTCTTTCCTCTGCTCTTGTGTTTTGCTGCTTTATATTTGTTCTTGGTATTGTGGTTGTTCTGTATTAAATGTTCCTTTTAGTAATTGCTCCTTCTTTTTTTAAAATGTTGTCATTGCTCTAGTGATTCTTATAGTAAATTTTTAGTTATTAAATGTTCCTTTTAGTAGTGCGCATATAGAATTATTGATCGACGTCTGTGTGTTCTTGTCGGCGTCTAAAAGCCATGTTCCTTTTACTAATGCGCCACATACCGAAATGTTCCTTTTACTAATGCGCCACACGTCTGTGTTTTCTTGTCGGCGGCTAAAACCCATTTCACTTTTTCTAATGCGCCACATACCGAAATGTAGAATTATTTTTCGACGTTTTTCGATGGCAGCCAGCATAATAGTAGATTTCTGCATGTATGTCCGCCATGTTCCCCTTTGTTACTTGTAATAGTTTTTGCTGTAAAACTCCAAACTTTACTGTGTTTAAGTTATATTCCTCACAAATAGGAAATAAATGTTGTGCATGTGCTTGCATTTGCTATCTGCTTATGGAATTCTATGGACCCCACCCATATTTTTTTCTTAAACTGTGACGCATTGAGTTACTCTTCGGAATGGCGCCTTTTTGGTATCAGCGAATGCCTAACCAGTGGTAGAGAACGGTGCACGATTTTAGCCTTGACTGTAAACGCTAGTGTCCTCCAGAGTCTCTTCCAAGGCGTGCTCTAGGTCTAATTGTGGTGGGCGTGTGCGTGCTCTATCGTTTATGTGGCCCCATCACGGTTTTTAGTTACTGTGTTTAAGTTATATTCCTCACAAATTGGAAATAAATGTCGTGCATGTGCTTGCATTTCCTATCTGCTTACGGAATTCTATGGACCCCACCCCAAATTTTTTTTTTTAAATGTGACGCATCGAGTTACTCTTCGGAATGGCGCCTTGACTGTAAACGCTGGTGTCCTCCAGAGTCTCTTCCAAGGCGTGCTCTAGGCCTAATTGTGGTGGGCGTGTGCGTGCTCTATCGTTTATGTGGCCCCATCACGGTTTTTAGTTACTGTGTTTAAGTTATATTCCTCACAAATTGGAAATAAACGTCGTGCATGTGCTTGCATTTCCTATCTGCTTACGGAATTCTATGGACCCCACCCCAAATTTTTTTTTTTAAATGTGACGCATCGAGTTACTCTTCGGAATGGCGCCTTGACTGTAAATGCTGGTGTCCTCCAGAGTCTCTTCCAAGGCGTGCTCTAGGCCTAATTGTGGTGGGCGTGTGCGTGCTCTATCGTTTATGTGGCCCCATCACGGTTTTTAGTTACTGTGTTTAAGTTATATTCCTCACAAATTGGAAATAAATGTCGTGCATGTGCTTGCATTTCCTATCTGCTTACGGAATTCTATGGACCCCACCCCAAATTTTTTTTTTAAATGTGACGCATCGAGTTACTCTTCGGAATGGCGCCTTGACTGTAAACGCTGGTGTCCTCCAGAGTCTCTTCCAAGGCGTGCTCTAGGCCTAATTGTGGTGGGCGTGTGCGTGCTCTATCGTTTATGTGGCCCCATCACGGTTTTTAGTTACTGTGTTTAAGTTATATTCCTCACAAATTGGAAATAAACGTCGTGCATGTGCTTGCATTTCCTATCTGCTTACGGAATTCTATGGACCCCACCCCAAATTTTTTTTTTTAAATGTGACGCATCGAGTTACTCTTCGGAATGGCGCCTTGACTGTAAACGCTGGTGTCCTCCAGAGTCTCTTCCAAGGCGTGCTCTAGGCCTAATTGTGGTGGGCGTGTGCGTGCTCTATCGTTTATGTGGCCCCATCACGGTTTTTAGTTACTGTGTTTAAGTTATATTCCTCACAAATTGGAAATAAATGTCGTGCATGTGCTTGCATTTCCTATCTGCTTACGGAATTCTATGGACCCCACCCCAAATTTTTTTTTTAAATGTGACGCATCGAGTTACTCTTCGGAATGGCGCCTTGACTGTAAACGCTGGTGTCCTCCAGAGTCTCTTCCAAGGCGTGCTCTAGGCCTAATTGTGGTGGGCGTGTGCGTGCTCTATCGTTTATGCGGCCCCATCACGGTTTTTAGTTACTGTGTTTAAGTTATATTCCTCACAAATTTGAAATAAATGTCGTGCATGTGCTTGCATTTCCTATCTGCTTTCGGAATTCTATGGACCCCACCCCAAATTTTTTTTTTAAATGTGACGCATCGAGTTACTCTTCGGAATGGCGCCTTGACTGTAAACGCTGGTGTCCTCCAGAGTCTCTTCCAAGGCGTGCTCTAGGCCTAATTGTGGTGGGCGTGTGCGTGCTCTATCGTTTATGTGGCCCCATCACGGTTTTTAGTTACTGTGTTTAAGTTATATTCCTCACAAATTGGAAATAAATGTCGTGCATGTGCTTGCATTTCCTATCTGCTTACGGAATTCTATGGACCCCACCCCAAATTTTTTTTTTTAAATGTGACGCATCGAGTTACTCTTCGGAATGGCGCCTTGACTGTAAACGCTGGTGTCCTCCAGAGTCTCTTCCAAGGCGTGCTCTAGGCCTAATTGTGGTGGGCGTGTGCGTGCTCTATCGTTTATGTGGCCCCATCACGGTTTTTAGTTACTGTGTTTAAGTTATATTCCTCACAAATTGGAAATAAATGTCGTGCATGTGCTTGCATTTCCTATCTGCTTACGGAATTCTATGGACCCCCACCCCAAATTTTTTTTTTTAAATGTGACGCATCGAGTTACTCTTCGGAATGGCGCCTTGACTGTAAACGCTGGTGTCCTCCAGAGTCTCTTCCAAGGCGTGCTCTAGGCCTAATTGTGGTGGGCGTGTGCGTGCTCTATCGTTTATGTGGCCCCATCACGGTTTTTAGTTATTAAATGTTCCTTTTAGTAGTGCGCATATTGAATTATTGATCGACGTCTGTGTTTTCTTGTCGGCTGCTAAAACCCATTTCACTTTTTCTAATGCGCCACATACCGAAATGTAGAGTTATTTTTCGACGTTTTTCGATGGCAGCCAGCATAATAGTAGATTTCTGCATGTAGGTCCGCCATGTTCCCCTTTGTTACTTGTAATAGTTTTTGCTGTAAAACTCCAAACTTTACTGTGTTTAAGTTATATTCCTCACAAATAGGAAATAAATGTTGTGCATGTGCTTGCATTTGCTATCTGCTTATGGAATTCTATGGACCCCACCCCAAATTTTTTTTTTTAAATGTGACGCATCGAGTTACTCTTCGGAATGGCGCCTTGACTGTAAACGCTGGTGTCCTCCAGAGTCTCTTCCAAGGCGTGCTCTAGGCCTAATTGTGGTGGGCGTGTGCGTGCTCTATCGTTTATGTGGCCCCATCACGGTTTTTAGTTACTGTGTTTAAGTTATATTCCTCACAAATTGGAAATAAACGTCGTGCATGTGCTTGCATTTCCTATCTGCTTACGGAATTCTATGGACCCCACCCCAAATTTTTTTTTTAAATGTGACGCATCGAGTTACTCTTCGGAATGGCGCCTTGACTGTAAACGCTGGTGTCCTCCAGAGTCTCTTCCAAGGCGTGCTCTAGGCCTAATTGTGGTGGGCGTGTGCGTGCTCTATCGTTTATGTGGCCCCATCACGGTGTTTAGTTACTGTGTTTAAGTTATATTCCTCACAAATTGGAAATAAATGTCGTGCATGTGCTTGCATTTCCTATCTGCTTACGGAATTCTATGGACCCCACCCCAAATTTTTTTTTTAAATGTGACGCATCGAGTTACTCTTCGGAATGGCGCCTTGACTGTAAACGCTGGTGTCCTCCAGAGTCTCTTCCAAGGCGTGCTCTAGGCCTAATTGTGGTGGGCGTGTGCGTGCTCTATCGTTTATGTGGCCCCATCACGGTTTTTAGTTACTGTGTTTAAGTTATATTCCTCACAAATTGGAAATAAACGTCGTGCATGTGCTTGCATTTCCTATCTGCTTACGGAATTCTATGGACCCCACCCCAAATTTTTTTTTTTAAATGTGACGCATCGAGTTACTCTTCGGAATGGCGCCTTGACTGTAAACGCTGGTGTCCTCCAGAGTCTCTTCCAAGGCGTGCTCTAGGCCTAATTGTGGTGGGCGTGTGCGTGCTCTATCGTTTATGTGGCCCCATCACGGTTTTTAGTTACTGTGTTTAAGTTATATTCCTCACAAATTTGAAATAAATGTCGTGCATGTGCTTGCATTTCCTATCTGCTTTCGGAATTCTATGGACCCCACCCCAAATTTTTTTTTTTAAATGTGACGCATCGAGTTACTCTTCGGAATGGCGCCTTGACTGTAAACGCTGGTGTCCTCCAGAGTCTCTTCCAAGGCGTGCTCTAGGCCTAATTGTGGTGGGCGTGTGCGTGCTCTATCGTTTATGTGGCCCCATCACGGTTTTTAGTTACTGTGTTTAAGTTATATTCCTCACAAATTGGAAATAAATGTCGTGCATGTGCTTGCATTTCCTATCTGCTTACGGAATTCTATGGACCCCACCCCAATTTTTTTTTTTTAAATGTGACGCATCGAGTTACTCTTCGGAATGGCGCCTTGACTGTAAACGCTGGTGTCCTCCAGAGTCTCTTCCAAGGCGTGCTCTAGGCCTAATTGTGGTGGGCGTGTGCGTGCTCTATCGTTTATGTGGCCCCATCACGGTTTTTAGTTACTGTGTTTAAGTTATATTCCTCACAAATTTGAAATAAATGTCGTGCATGTGCTTGCATTTCCTATCTGCTTTCGGAATTCTATGGACCCCACCCCAAATTTTTTTTTTAAATGTGACGCATCGAGTTACTCTTCGGAATGGCGCCTTGACTGTAAACGCTGGTGTCCTCCAGAGTCTCTTCCAAGGCGTGCTCTAGGCCTAATTGTGGTGGGCGTGTGCGTGCTCTATCGTTTATGTGGCCCCATCACGGTTTTTAGTTACTGTGTTTAAGTTATATTCCTCACAAATTGGAAATAAATGTCGTGCATGTGCTTGCATTTCCTATCTGCTTACGGAATTCTATGGACCCCACCCCAAATTTTTTTTTTTAAATGTGACGCATCGAGTTACTCTTCGGAATGGCGCCTTGACTGTAAACGCTGGTGTCCTCCAGAGTCTCTTCCAAGGCGTGCTCTAGGCCTAATTGTGGTGGGCGTGTGCGTGCTCTATCGTTTATGTGGCCCCATCACGGTTTTTAGTTACTGTGTTTAAGTTATATTCCTCACAAATTGGAAATAAATGTCGTGCATGTGCTTGCATTTCCTATCTGCTTACGGAATTCTATGGACCCCACCCCAAATTTTTTTTTTTAAATGTGACGCATCGAGTTACTCTTCGGAATGGCGCCTTGACTGTAAACGCTGGTGTCCTCCAGAGTCTCTTCCAAGGCGTGCTCTAGGCCTAATTGTGGTGGGCGTGTGCGTGCTCTATCGTTTATGTGGCCCCATCACGGTTTTTAGTTATTAAATGTTCCTTTTAGTAGTGCGCATATTGAATTATTGATCGACGTCTGTGTTTTCTTGTCGGCTGCTAAAACCCATTTCACTTTTTCTAATGCGCCACATACCGAAATGTAGAGTTATTTTTCGACGTTTTTCGATGGCAGCCAGCATAATAGTAGATTTCTGCATGTAGGTCCGCCATGTTCCCCTTTGTTACTTGTAATAGTTTTTGCTGTAAAACTCCAAACTTTACTGTGTTTAAGTTATATTCCTCACAAATAGGAAATAAATGTTGTGCATGTGCTTGCATTTGCTATCTGCTTATGGAATTCTATGGACCCGACCCATATTTTTTTCTTAAACTGTGACGCATTGAGTTACTCTTCGGAATGGCGCCTTTTTGGTATCAGCGAATGCCTAACCAGTGGTAGAGAACGGTGCACGATTTTAGCCTTGACTGTAAACGCTAGTGTCCTCCAGAGTCTCTTCCAAGGCGTGCTCTAGGCCTAATTGTGGTGGGCGTGTGCGTGCTGTGTCTTTTCTCTGCTGCACTGTCGTACTCTCTAGATATGTGGCCTAACGCCCAGAGCTGGCATCAAAGTCACGTAACTAAAAAACTAGTTGCATTCCAAATGCTACAAGTGTCACATTCTCAAAATTTAAAACAATTGGCTTTGCAAATATCAAAGCTATCCATGTAGCTTTTTTAAAAAGCAAGACATAATTGAATTATTTGTCATTCACAAGACCAATAGGTCCATATTTTCTAATGCGAGACCTATTGCATTACCACTGCTTGTTTGAAAATGCAGCCATCAAAAAATATCAAATAATATTGTGCTTTGCGTCTGCTTGCATTGCATTTGTTCAACTTTAATTCTATTTACCCCACCAATGTGTGAATTATTTAAAAACGGTGACGCATCTAGGTATTTTTGAAAATGGCGTCTGACCATTCCTTCTCAAACGACTTTTTCTGTTAACCACCTCATGTGTCTGGTCTGTGATTAATGATGTTTATGGAAGTGTTTTAATCAAGTATTAGTTGTTGATCACACCTTCATTGTGCAACGTTTGTAATATGTGAGACAACATTAATAATTGTGATTTTTTTCTGTTGCCTAGGTCACACTCGCAGCCCTGCTGACAGTATAACAGTCACCGCCCTGCTTACAGTCTGCTATCCAAACCTTGTTTGGCGTCTGTTCCACTTCAGTGTGTATTCTATCTCTTCCTTGTTTTCAATAAGCTTTCTCTGAGCACGGCAAACGGCTCTTGTGTACCTTGTAGTTGGTGAGTGCATTTTACATTGTAATCTCACCCTGATATTTAAGCCCATTAATTTATTTTTCTGAGTATTCTTCGAAGTTTTATCGATTGACTTAAGTGGTTCAATGAGCTGTCAATGTAAATTATGTCCTGGTGTCAGCATAATGTTCGAAAATGAATTTGTTTTAGAACAAATCTATTGAAACCTCATTTCGTGAGCTCTAATTTGATTCTCTCTGAATGTCATTATTGCTATCATCATCCTTATAAATGTACTCCGTATTGAAGCAGTATGCTGTCTTATGATTAGAAGTCATTTCCATAGCCATAGTGAAAGTAACGTTTCCTTAGCACACTGTAATGATACTGAAACCTTCTTTTTGTAGCATTCCTTCTAATTTGCCTCTATTTTTTAGCTTTGAGATAAAATGATGTTGTGTTATTAGCCGTTTAATGTCGTAGAAAGTGTTTGACATTCATATTCCTTTTTAAAAAATCGAAGATATCTCTTTCTGTTGATCACATTTTCTTGTACTGTAAAGTCAGACATCTTTTATGATGCCATTTTCCCTTTATCATCTCCTTAATGGTTTTGTATTTTTTTAAAGTTCACAGTGTATGGCATCTATTGATGTTATCATTTGTACATGCTCGATGTTTTGATGGTTTCATTTTATTTTAATGTCGTCCCCATGCTGTTTATGCATAATGGAAATAATTTTTTTTGTCTTTTTAGTGGTAATTGAAATGGATCCCTTAAAGTTCAATCAGGTTTTGGCATATTTGAGCCGTAATGTGTATCCAGTTGATTTCACCAAGGTTGATAAGCATGCATTGCGTCGAATGTCCAAAAACTTCGTATGTGAAGGTATCTTATTTTGTAATGTTAATTCTCAATGCTCGAAAGTGTGTATAATATGTGCTGTATTGCTTGTTGACTTTGCATTTCTATAGTGCTTGTTTGGTCAATCTTGGTTTTTGTTTCTTATTCCTTGTCGTTAGATGGACATTTGTTCCATATATTGAAGGATGTGAAGAGAAAAGTTGTTGTTGGTGCTGAAGCTGCTCGAAATATATTTCATGAATTTCATTCTTCGACATTTGGTGGTCATTCCGGTATTAATAAGACACAGCGAAGCATCAGTGCCCGTTTTTTTTGGCCAGATATGTCAACTCATATCAAAGAATGGGTGAGTGTTATTGTATCCTGTAATTTCAATTTCTAATGTTGAATGTAAATCTTCTTTATTTTTTCCTTTTTTTTGGTACTATGATCTGCTGTAATGTGAGCGTTTTTTTATAATCAGACATCATGTTTAACTGGGCATCGCAATTATGTATTTGCAGATTAAACTTTGTGATGCATGTCAAAAGGAACAAGTCAAGTCAAAAACCACTTTATTCGATTTTGTTAAAAATCATAAAAGCATACTACAACAATATAAAATCATTCCAATATAGAATCATTCCAATTACACATTTCGCAATTTCATATAACACAATGTAGTTAAAAACACATTTTATAAAAATTCCAAATTGTACAATTCAATTTTAAAAAGGTCATAAAAACTTATGTGCAAAAGAGCCAGATATATTTTAAATCATCCCAGTCCCCGTTGTTGGGCTAGGGCTTTCCTCCTCCTAATTCGAACTGCAGCCACAAGATAATTTGCCACACTAAACATTACTAAGGGAGAGTCAAGCATTTGTAAGAACAAAAAAGCGGGTTTTGCTTGCATGAACGCTTTCTCTTTTAGTAAAGGTAACAAATACTTTCTCCTTGGAACTTGATAAAATGGGCAAAACAACACAAGATGTATGTTGTCTTGTATGGAAAAATTATCACATTCACATACTGGTGCATCCTCAAGTTTGCACCAACTATGTCTATCACTGAGTACCAAGTATATCTGGTTGAACCTAAACTTAACCAGGAGCCATCTATGAAATGGGATATTAACTAAAGTAAGGTACGGTTGGATGGCAATACATGTAAGAGTCATATAATGTGCTCTGACCGTAGGTTTTAATAACTGGAGTTGTTCTCTCTCCAAAGACTTGAGTCTGCAAAAATTCTCTTTGACCCAAGCTAGGTCAGCTTTTTTTAAACCAAGCGGGGAGGAGAAAATCTCCGGACGTCCAAGTTCTTTCGAGCACTTATTAATGTAAGCCAGCCAAGCAATATCTTTATGTTTATCCAATTTAAGACAGTCCAACAAAATTTTGTGGTTAAGACTTAAGTTGTTGTTGGTCCAAACTCTTATCCATAATAGAATAGGAGCCATGGAGAGGATATCTGTGATATAACTAACTCCAAGCTCCTGATGGACAGCGAAAGTGGCTGTTGATAAGGGGAGTCCTAGCACAGAACATAAAAACTTATTGACCTCTGTTTGAATGGTTTCAATTTTTACATAACCCCATAATCCAGCTCCATATCTCGCTATAGCTAATGATTTTGCCCTATACAAGGCCAAAAGTGCACCACTAGGTTTCCCCCCCAATCTCCTTGCAAAACTTAAGATTGCATTTATAGAACTCCTTACAGCTTTGGTCTTTGCTACTACCTGAGGGGTCCAGCTACCCTTGGTATCAAAGATTACTCCGAGGTAAGTGAACACTTTAACATTGCTGATCACTTCCCCTTTGCAGTAAAAGGATTTGGTGTTATTCTTTGCTGCCCCAAAGACCATGACATGGGATTTAGCGTTGTTAACTACAAGGTCAAGAGAGGACATAAAGTCACTAAATGCATTAAGAAGTCTCTGGAGGCCCAAATGTGTCCTAGCTATTAAAGCAGCATCATCCGCGTACAGGAGCACTGGGATGTGAGTGTCTCCTGCACGTGGAGTGTCCACAGATGAAGCCAAAAGAGTATTTTCCAGAGAATTTATGTACAATGTGAACAGCATAGGAGCAAGGATGCAACCTTGTCGCACACCCCTGCCTGATTTAAACCACGCTGTACGATGCCCCTCTTGATCCATTCTAATGGAAGCCTTAAGGTCTTTATGGAGTTCAGCCAAAAAATGAACCAGAGGGGGGTCCAATCCCATCTGTAACAGCATGCCCCACAACTTAGCTCTGTTCACTAAATCGAACGCTGTAGACAGGTCCATGTATGCAACAAAAATAGTCCCTTTTTTAGCCTTCGTATATTTAGCAATTATCATGTTCAAGTTCAGACATTGGTCCTCTGTCCCTCTGCCTGACCGGAAACCATACTGGGCATTGGACAAGATGTTATTTTCTGTGGACCATTTATTAATTTTCTCCAATAAGACTTTCCCCAAAATCTTCATGGAGGAATCCAACAGGGATATGGGGCGATAACATTTTGGGTCATTTCTTACTCCTTTTTTAAAAATTGGTACAATAATTGAACATGCCCAAGTTTTTGGAAAGCCCCCCTTAAGCACATTATTAAAAACATTCGTTAATACAGTTACCCATAGCTCTAGGTCTGATTTATATAAGTCCAATGGGACCCCGTCGGGTCCTGGTGCTTTGTTTTTGGCGGACCCAATTATAGCGACCTTGACATCATTTTCAGTAAAAACAACCACAGGTTGCAGATCAGTGTTACACGGTAAACAGAAGCTTTCATAAAGTAAATTGCTCCCATAAATACCTGAAAAATGGTTAAGCCAATCTGACTCCGGTATATTGGCCTCAAGGTCTGTGTTGCCTGTTTTAGCAAATATGGGGTTATTTACAATGGACCAAAATTTAGAGCTGTTTTTTAAGGTGGTGGAGTCCATTAAAACATCCCAGGCTTCTTCTTTGACAGCTTTTTTTCGTATTTTAACCGCCTCTGCATATTTTTTCCTCAGTTGAGCTATCACTTGCCTGTTTCTTGGGGAATGTTTTAGTGCAGCTATCAGTGCAGAGTGGGCTTTTGAGCAGGAATGGTCGAACCAGCCAGAGGCTGGAGCGGGTCCCCTTTTAGGGCTAAGGGTTAATTCTTTCTCCACCTTCAAGCAAATAGCCTCAAAAGCGGCAATAATATCTTTGTCCTCCCTAGCTGGGTCCCTGCAAATCTGAAATTCCACCGCCATTTCATGTTCAATGAGATTCAAAAAATCTTCAGGGCAAACTTTGCACCATTTTAAACGCCGCCCACTATCTTTACTCTTAATGTGTTTCACAGAAGTGGATAACAAGACCTCCTTCAACAATCCAAGTGATCAATCCAAGGAACAGCCATCTCTCATGAAGTGCCCCGAGTTAAAACCGATAAAAGTATGTTAAGAAAAGTCATACTTTATATTTGAAGGTCTATCCGCAGAATCATGTTTTGCTATTTCTTATTCCATACTTTTGCAATTGTTTTACTTGTAGGTGACTCGTGTATGGGAGCTTCTAGGAGTGGATTTGATGGGCCCCTTACCAACAACTCCTGCAGGATACAGATATATTTTAACTGCAACCGATTATTTATCGAAATGGGTTGAGGCATTCCCTTTAAAAACAAAGACTGCATCTGAAGTTGCTTTGAAACTTATGGAAATCTTTCTGCGCCATGGTAGTCCTGAAAGGATCCTCTCAGATCAAGGCCGGGAGTTTGTCAACGAGGTAAGCAAAGTATCTTTTTCTGACATTGTTGTCCTGTTTTCATGTTTTCTCATAGTTTATCTGATTTGTGATTTCTCTAGTTTGTCGTTTTGTAATCCTTGTGATTGTTAACTTGTATTGCACAATTTTTTTAGAAATTTTTGAACTTTTATTTTCAGGTTAATGCTAACATGTGTAAGCTGTTGAACATCAAACGGTCTGTAAGTGCACCCTATCATCCCCAGACAAATGGTTTAGATGAGCGTACAAATGTCAACATAAAAAGGTAATTGTAGCTTCATTTATTTAAATTGTTATATAGCGAGCAAAAGATCTTATAGTTATCTGATCGCTTTACAGAGAGAGGGATAGGGGCAACAGGGAGGTTACTACACTTCATAATGGATAGGGTGTGGTAATGAGAGGCTTAATAGGTTAGCAGTGGTGTATCCCAAAAATACCTCAATCAGGTAAGCCGTAAAATGATATTTCGAAAATTAATATGGAGCTGCAATCGATTTTATGTGTACTCTGGCTCTACGGATGATTTATGACATGTGCTCAAAATCACACAAACAAGGCGTTTATTTTTGTCACTTGTGCATACTTTGCTGTATCGTTTCGATATTGTGTCTCTTTTAAACGTCATTAACGTTTTTTTGTATGTTAAGTCTGTAATAATCACATATGTTTGTTGAAAAGAATGTCCAATAATGAATTTTTATTTTTAAAAAACACATAAGCAACATCGTGTTTCTTTGTACAGCACATTGACCAAGTACGTGAATGAGCACCAGACTGATTGGGATCGTTATTTGGACCATGTTTTGTTTTCATTACGATCGAAGCCGCATTCCACCACGAAATTTTCCCCCTTTCTACTGTACTTGGGTCGTGAACCAAAATTCCCTTGTGAGCTTGATGATGAGCAGGTATGAGATTTCCAAGAGTAGAAATAATATTGTTACTTGTTAATTGGTATGTGTGCAAAACTTGCTATGTAGTTTTTTAGTTTTCTTTCCACACTAAGTATTACTTATTTGTTAATAGATTGTGTTTATGAAGTCAACTTTTAGTTCTATGCAATTAAATATCATTTATTAATTTTTATGTTTCCTTTATTAGCAAGAGTATGTACTACCATCAGAAAGCGAATATTCCTCCATTGTTGCAGAAATGAAAATTAGAACAGCAGACTTGCATGAACAGGCAAAACAGAATATAGAGGTTGGCCAGGAAAGGCAGAAAGTCAAATTTAAAAAAAGACTTTGCAAGAAATATCAGCCATACATCTTTCAAAAAGGACAGTTAGTGTTATTGCAAAATACTAGGCGTTCCACCAGAAAAGGCGGCGTTTTGGAGCAGAGATTTTCAGGACCCTACACTGTTTCTGAAGTAAAAGGAAAGCGTGTAAAGCTAATGAATGCTAAAAACACAGTATTAAGTAGAACTTTTAATTTGGACATGTTGAGGCCTTACAATGTAAGCAATCCAGGTAATTTCTTGCTGTAGTACACTTCTTTCATTCTTCACCTACTAATCATGGTGCAGTTTTTTTATGTTTGTCTTAAAGTGATATGGACAGATTTGTTTTTGACACGATACTGTAATGAACAGATGAATTCAGTATCCTGAACAATTTTTATGTTTTTATTTGTTATAAGTACACGATATAGTACTGTGTTTATTGAACGAACTTGTTAGTAATGTATTCTAAAAAATGTTTCTGCAGGCACAATGAACAGTGATAGTTGGTCTTCTCAGCTTCCATCATGTTCTGCACCTCTCCGACTGTCACCATCAAGTTCCCAAGAATTGCAAAATGTCTCTCCTCCAAGCAACCTTTCATCATCGCCTGCAGGGCTCGCCCCGTCTCCATCACGGCTCGCCCCGTCTCCATCACGGCTCGCCCCGTCTCCATCACGGCTCGCCCCGTCTCCAGCACGGTTCGCAATGTCTCCAGCAGTGCTTGCACCATCTCCATCAATTTTCTCAGCAACTCCACCACACACTTCTGCGTCTACAGCACAGCTTACAATCTCTCCATCATGGCCTCCATCTCCTCTATCATTTGAGTGTGTTTTGAAGAAGCAAGTTCTCGATGTGTGGAATAAACCTATCACTGGAAGGTTGGAAGCAATAGTTTCAAGTTATAAACTATATGATTCTTCGTTTGCTACTTTGAAACCTAATGAATGGATATGTGACGAGGTATGTTTACTTTATAAAAAGTTTTAGTGTACGTACTGTACCTTTGTATGCTTGTGATTTTAGTGCAAGTCTTAATGGACAGTTTTTCTTCTTATACTTTTGAAGGTGATAGATGCTTATCTTTCAAGACTATGTATGCGAAGAGAAACGGTACTTTTCTTTGAAACAAAAAGTCATCAGATAACTTATTATTTTTACTCATTTTTAAAGTACATTTTCAGACAGTATTCTCACGTCATTATATTTCTTTAATATTTAGTGCTTATTGATGTCTTGCACAGTGGCTTCCTCTGTATTCAGTGGCAATTATCCATCATCTTCTTGCCGGGTAAATGCTGTTATGTCTTTCTTGCATCTGATTTGTTTTATCTGATAATTGTGTTATTCAATTTTGTGAGAATATTGAATATATTTATTTTGGTCTTTATTTCATAGCTTCCTATTTTTGAAAATGAGACTGTCCTGTGTCTCACCAATACGGGAATGCATTGGATACTAATTGTGAGTGGGAAATGTAATGATTTTATCTACAAGTGTTCTTCATGTAATAGATGTTATGCCTGATGTTTGTTAATTCATTAATCCCTCTGCTAGCATTTTCCTTCCACAATTTTTGAAATCTGAAATGGATGTAAAAAGACTTGAATGTCAATACTTGTTTTACATTCTATTTTTCTTTCCAGATAGTGAAACCTTTGTCCAAATTTTTATTTCTGTACGACTCCATCGTTGCTGATGTTGCAAGCTACCATCATCATTTATTAAATTGGAGGTAAGAGTATACTTAACTTGTTTTTGAAATCTGTGTAAATCTTGAAGTCTTGTTACACTGGGGAGTTATGTTTTTAAGATAGTAATTGTTCATTGTAGTTACATCTTGTATTTTTTTGTTGATAGAAGAAATATGAAAAATAACTCTTTGATATGTTTGTAAAGTGCTTTCCTACAGGCAATCGGTTGTAAAGATCATGACCAATGGGAGTTACTGGTAGAAAGTAACGTCAAGCAACAGGACAGCTACAATTGTGGTGTTTTTTGCATGCTGGTAATTTTGCTATACTGTTATCATCTATTTATGTTACCTTCTGTGGTTTTATGTTAAGCTATGCTTATTGGTGATAATGCAAGTGTATGTTGGTCTGTTTTTGACTACGTTTTTTAAGATTATTTTCACGATATGAATGTCGCTATTTTGTGAGCTTTGATTGATTTTTCCCCAATGTAAAACAGTAAATTGTTTTTACAGATTTACTAGGTTACATTCCCCTACTTTTCCAAATTTCATTTCCGGTGATGTTTGTTTAGTTTGCAGAATCGTACCTAAGTGGTTATCCTGTTCCGCATCAAGACATAATAAATGCTGCTTTTCTGGAGGATTACAGACTCTTTATTGCAATGAAGCTCATGGAGTTCTCAGGTTAGATGGAATTATTCAAGATTATTCAATTTTGAAATAAAACCGCTGTTTTTTTGGATTATGAACTGTACATTTTTTATGTATTAGATGTTTTTGGCTGTTTGCAATGAATCGAAGACTTATTATTGTTTTAAATGTCTCCCAACTGTAGATTGTTTATCACTTCTTTCAATATGTTCATTTAACAGTACCCCCGTTTCATGATGCATTGTTTCTCTTTATTTAATTTTAGATTCTGTCTTAGATCTCTGTGGTGCATGTAATTTTACCTCGTCTGGTTTGGACACCGTCCTATGCAATGAGTGCCGCCGATGGATTCATTTGAAATGCATCCAAGTTGACATGTCTTCGATGTCTTTTGATCGAGGTTTTGTTTGTATCAAATGTGTTTGAAAAAGCATGGTAACTATGTTACTTATCTTGTTTTTGCAAATCGGCTGTATATCACCATGGTCTGAAGTGTCGTCCTGTGCTCTTCTTGGTATGAAGGAAGTTAACTTCTTTACTGTTTGGCATCAGCGATATTTTGCTTCTATATCCATGAGTGAAAAATGGCGAGTGAATGTTGAAATATAAAATTGGTTGTACCTCACCCTTTAAGTACATTAAAATGCACATTTCCTAACTTGAAACCAACCGCCATTATCCACACTTGTTACTATGTGCTTTTAGGTATTTAAAGCAACCTATTTCCATCACTCATACGGTGCTTGCCTTATGTTCGATCCTATCTCTTAATAGCACTGTGGCTATCTGATTTTCCAAAAATCACCACGACTTCTTAGCAGCATGTTACCCCAAAATAATAATGATTTGAATTTTTAGTTGTCTGTGTGGTTGCAACACTGGAACAAATCTGATAGTCGTATGTTTTTCATGTGTTATGCAGTTCCTTACTGTTTACTGATTTTCAACTTATCTAACCCTGAAAATCTACCCTGAGAAGTCACTCTATTTGGTTGTCGCCCAAAATTTTCTACAACTATTTGGGTGATACCGAAAGATCTATGCCTGTGCTCCTTCCATACAAAGTCTATGCTTTGCAATTTTAGTTTCTACTTATCATTTTGGTACTGCAAAATTTATACTACGAATCACCTCTCAAGGAATACAATCTTTGTATCCCACTGATATACTAAGATTTTTTTTAACCATAAATTCTAATACATATTCTGTTACTACTTCAAATATACCGCATCACTTTCATTGTGATCAGTCCCTCTATTTACAGTTCACAAACCAGTCATGTTAAGCTGTGTGCAAAGAGTTCTTGTCAACAGTAGACATCTTTTTATGTCAATGACAGCACGCCAAGCAAATATCTCAAAAATTTATTTAAAACTCTTAAGCAATAAGATTCTTGAATAGGCATCCTGGTTGAAAATGTTGACGTTGAAATTGGTCATTTTTTCCCAGCTTTTATTTTCTGTTGTTAATTCACAACATAAATATGACAAAAGATCATATATTGTTTAATTAAAAATTTTTTACTCAAAGTCTGGGACAAAAACTAAACAAACTTGAAGTTATAGTTCGGTTACATTTAAAAATGTGTATCGTTTATAAATGCTACGTATACCATATTAAAACCACAAATATGACCTCTTTTCTAAATTTAGATATATTTAATGTCAGCCAATGTCCACTTGGTAGAGAAATGCCACATTTAATGTTAATCTTGTTATGAAATGTAGTTGATATGCAATGCTATAATTTAAAAAAAATAGGGATAATGATAGTTTGTTGCTCAAAATAATGTGTGTAACAGCACAGATATTACACATACATTGGTTTTTTTAAAACCTTTCAAGTTATGGTTTCCAATCAAACAGTACATTTGTGTATATACTTCTTATATCTTACATTGATTTTAGGGCAATTTTAATATACTATTGATGAATGTTATAATGCACCCATCATACCCGTAAACATGGGGAACTCTATAAATAAGGGTAGACACTGTTTGGCAACCAATGGATGCATTATGTAATGATCGTGTTGTCCTTGTATGGTAAATCTGAGATATTGCCTGTGTGCAGTGAGTGTGTAAGTAAGTGTCTGAGATCCTTGTCACAGCAGGGGCACTATGCGTTTTTCAGTGACCTTTTTAGGGTTATGAGGTCTTATAGTGATGTTATTGGCTTCATTTTTGGGGATTAGGAAGTATAGTGAGTATACTTCTCTACCCTGATGTACTAATGATACTAGGGTCTCTTCTTGACTCCGGTGAGAGTCTCCATGTAAAGTGCTTAATCCAATTCCACATGTTCCATTCAACTTGTTCCATGAAGACTAAACTTGTTCCATTCAACAATTCAAATAATTGTAAGTGGGATCTCCCACTATATTAACGAGGGGTTCTACCTCTGGAATAATCTATTTCCAAAGCCGGATGGCTCTTCTTGACCCCGGCGAGAGTCTTCATGTAATGTGCTTAATCCAATTCCTCATGTTCCATTCAACTCGTTCCATGAAGACTAAACTTGTTCCATTCAACAATCCAAATAATTGTAAGTGGGATCTCCCACTATATTAACGAGGGGTTCTACCTCTGGAATAATCTATTTCCAAAGCCGGATGGCTCTTCTTGACCCCGGCGAGAGTCTCCATGTAATGTGCTTAATCCAATTCCTCATGTTCCATTCAACTCGTTCCATGAAGACTAAACTTGTTCCATTCAACAATCCAAATAATTGTAAGTGGGATCTCCCACTATATTAACGAGGGGTTCTACCTCTGGAATAATCTATTTCCAAAGCCGGATGGCTCTTCTTGACCCCGGCGAGAGTCTCCATGTAATGTGCTTAATCCAATTCCTCATGTTCCATTCAACTCGTTCCATGAAGACTAAACTTGTTCCATTCAACAATCCAAATAATTGTAAGTGGGATCTCCCACTATATTAACGAGGGGTTCTACCTCTGGAATAATCTATTTCCAAAGCCGGATGGCTCTTCTTGACCCCGGCGAGAGTCTCCATGTAATGTGCTTAATCCAATTCCTCATGTTCCATTCAACTCGTTCCATGAAGACTAAACTTGTTCCATTCAACAATCCAAATAATTGTAAGTGGGATCTCCCACTATATTAACGAGGGGTTCTACCTCTGGAATAATCTATTTCCAAAGCCGGATGGCTCTTCTTGACCCCGGCGAGAGTCTCCATGTAATGTGCTTAATCCAATTCCTCATGTTCCATTCAACTCGTTCCATGAAGACTAAACTTGTCCCATTCAACAATCCAAATAATTGTAAGTGGGATCTCCCACTATATTAACGAGGGGTTCTACCTCTGGAATAATCTATTTCCAAAGCCGGATGGCTCTTCTTGACCCCGGCGAGAGTCTCCATGTAATGTGCTTAATCCAATTCCTCATGTTCCATTCAACTCGTTCCATGAAGACTAAACTTGTTCCATTCAACAATCCAAATAATTGTAAGTGGGATCTCCCACTATATTAACGAGGGGTTCTACCTCTGGAATAATCTATTTCCAAAGCCGGATGGCTCTTCTTGACCCCGGCGAGAGTCTTCATGTAATGTGCTTAATCCAATTCCTCATGTTCCATTCAACTCGTTCCATGAAGACTAAACTTGTTCCATTCAACAATCCAAATAATTGTAAGTGGGATCTCCCACTATATTAACGAGGGGTTCTACCTCTGGAATAATCTATTTCCAAAGCCGGATGGCTCTTCTTGACCCCGGCGAGAGTCTCCATGTAATGTGCTTAATCCAATTCCTCATGTTCCATTCAACTCGTTCCATGAAGACTAAACTTGTTCCATTCAACAATCCAAATAATTGTAAGTGGGATCTCCCACTATATTAACGAGGGGTTCTACCTCTGGAATAATCTATTTCCAAAGCCGGATGGCTCTTCTTGACCCCGGCGAGAGTCTCCATGTAATGTGCTTAATCCAATTCCTCATGTTCCATTCAACTCGTTCCATAAATGAAGACACTGCAAGTGTAGAGGGTTTGCGTCAGGTTTATTTAATTTATAACCTCTAAAGAGCGCCGAGCCGGTGGTGCACCGCTCTCGGCTTTCGCGCTAATCCTGGCGCCTGTGTGCGCGCAGCCAGAACATGACCGCCTGCATGTCACGTCGGTACGTGACGTGCATACACTAGACTGCGCCACCACATATCTCGCCCTTTTTCCCAATATAGAAACTGTTAACTCACAGTCCACCGTTCATGTCAAAGTCTCTGAAACCAGGCTGTTTTGACCACCGTTCTCCCCTCCGGCTCAGTCTCACTGGGGTGGATGGGGTATCTCCTTCCTGAGTCCTTTCATCGCTCCTTCCACTTCCAAATGCAGCCTCACTATTTTCTCTTCTATTCCCGTTACCTTCACTCGCCAACGCTTGGTTGGCATCACCGGGTCTCTCTTCCTGCTGCTCTTGGCTCTTCTCATCCGGATGCATCTCAGAATGTTCTTGCTCTGCAGCTCCTTCCTCCTTGTCTTCCAGGTCTGCTCCAACCTGGTCCCAACGTAATACTTTGTTGTATCTTGCCATGCGGTCCAGTGACCACATGTTTCCGTCACTTAGCAGAGCTGCTCTGCCCATCACTTCCTTGACCTGCATAGGCTTGCTATACTTTCTGTCTCCTTTCTTTTGCAGCGTTGCCAACTTTACTCGCACCCATTCTCCTTTTTATTTTTATTTTAAGCCCCGCCCCTTTTTCCTAAGCTGCGCTGCGATTGGCTGCCGCCCCGGGACACCCCTGTGACGTCTTTCCTGGGCCGCGCTGTGATTAGCTGGAAATGCCTTCCTCCAGCATATCTGCAAGAGAATCTGATAAATAGCCTGTAAGCCTTGGAGGCTGATGCCATGGGTCGTTGTCTGCAATAGGTGAACATTTCTGCCCCTGCTGAAGGACTTCCTCATCCGCGTTCCAAAATCCTACGCTGGTCTTGATGCTATCCAGTGTTTTACTGGCCCCTTGAGAAAGAGTGTCAATCTCTGTTTTTATAGAACCTTTGCTGTTCAGCTCAAAATTCTGTACCACACTGGTTTTGTTGCCTGTAGCACATGAGCTGTCTTTGACACCTATGTGTGCAGAAGATGAGGAACCATCCAGCAGCGCTTTTTTGAAACTCTGTGAGCCACTGTGAAGGGACTTTTCCTTTTTCATTTCCACTGGGGTTCCTGTTCTCTGCTCTACCTGATACCTATCACAAAAGACGGGCTGCCCCGCAGCGTCCCAGCTTCCTTGAACCTCGGAAGGCTTTGTTGATGAACTTGGTCTTATTTTGACATTCTCTCCTGTGTGACTGGCATAGCCTGACACACTGCGTCAATATTTATCAAGGACCCCCTGAGTGCCTGGAAATAAAGTTCCTAGACCAGGGAAAAGCAAATAATTTGATATGTATCATTCTAGGCAACAGAGCGTAACGAGAGGTCGAAATGAACTGAGCTAAAACATTGGTTTTTTGTAAAAAAGGGGAATTCAGTTTTATTCACAAATTATTAAAACATATTGAAATAATAATACACATTACAATTTACATTAAACACATGTAACTCAATGAATTGAGAATACACAATAACACTGTTAAAAAGCAGCAAATAATTCAACGAGATGAAAGTTCCATAAAATGAACACAATTTTTAAGAGAAAAATGTGGCTAAATTAATCTCTACGCGCGTTTCGGCGAACCAGCGCCTTCTTCTGGAGCACCCACGATAATACCTACAAAAAGGAAAATATCATATAAAGAAACATTATATACAATATTACTCTTGTTGTGTAACATCAAAACACTTTAGAACAATTCAATGTTATTGTTGTACAGGGGTGTGGAATTTATTAAAATATCTACTTGTCCATGGGGCAGGTTGCTTCATGAATCTACTTGTCCAGTAACAAAATCCACTTGTCCCTCTGGTGCCATGTAGTGCTAGCAACACATTATGGCACCAATCTCATTATGTTTGAGCTCTTATATAGCCTCTCTGATTATGCAGGGCTCATACTATAGTAGTGTTTGAATACTAGCAATCCCTATATGTTGCCACGTTTCCGCAGATATACATACTGGAGCTGTAGGTAGTGGCAGGCAGTAGATTCAGGGTTGGAATGCCCTTTTGAGTCCGTGCAAACCAACTAACTTGCATGTTTTAAGGGTTTTCAACAACTCTTCTCTAATATTTTCACATACTGAAAAATTTAGGAAATTTACTCCTGACAATGGCAGAGGTAAACCTTCTTCCAGAGTTGGGGAAAAAAGTGGTTGGAGGGAAAATGAACTTGCAAACACTCAGCTTTTCGCATTAGCAAATCTATACATGCATATTTGCTCATGTTAAATGAAGTTCACAAATATTTTCACGAAAGACATATAGCTGCACTTAATGCAAGGGTGCATTTGTGAGACTTTCTTTAATAATTGGGCCCCAAATGTGGTCTGGCGTTAACCATGACTTTTTATGTTTATTAAAATTCTCTCTCTCTGTATCGGCTGGCTTCACTGTGGTGACAGCATTCTGTCTTTTACAAGGAGCATATCGGCACACAGAGTAGTTTTGTTCAGTGCCAATACTAATGTGGCAGTGTGTGCTTTTTCTGCCAATGTTTGTTATAATGGTGAGGGCCTGTAAGCTCTCACATCAATAAGGTTTTACAAAAACCATGCAAAAACAAGTCATGCATTGCCAAAAGTAAAAGGCCGACCACTGATTTCAGACCTACTGGCTTTGCCAATGCTTGTTTAATTTTATGTTTCCCATAACCTTATTGAAACTGGTTACACTGATTTTGCAATGTGAATACTAGCATGCATCAACACATTTTGCTAAATGATTCTGCCAAGAAAGGGTACCTGAAATTTTACAGTAGTTTAGCTAAATGTTTTTTCCCTACTTTCATTTGTTTAGGAACATTTTATATTGAAAGCAAAGAATCATTAATGTTGCTTTCAAGCTTCTGCTAATATGCGCATCTAATCAGAGCATTCTGGGAGCATTATGCATAGCCTCATATTGCTAAAGTTTTAGACCGTGTATACACATTTTTATACTAAACCACTGTCAGTAGTGCAGTCAGAACTTACATTTACTTAGAGCGCTCACCCTAATAATAAAGGCTTTCAATTAATGAACCATAAATACGAGTTTGAACAACATTAACATATGCACACAAACATTAACTTAACTGCAAGCAGTGCCCTTCCCTGACCCATAACGTGGTCCTGCAAACTGGCAGCCAAAGGGTTTGTGCTGCAAGGGTTTGGGCCTACTTGTCCCAAGGACAAAATACACATTAAAACTTGTTGTCTTTGACCCCAAACAATATGTCCTGGGCGTCGGGCTATAGGAATTCCACATCCCTGAAGTTGTAGTCTCAGAATTTACATTTTGTTTTGACAAAACGTTTTTATATTATAACATTACTATTAAGGATTTCATTTCCTTGCCTTGAATGTAATCATACATGCGTAACTGTTGTAGATCATTGAACCCATATTTTTTTATCTGCACTAGTGGTTACAGAAAGAAGACAATGTCTTATAATCATAGATTGACTATTCCCAATGTTGTAAGTTTAAAGGTTTTTACATTGGATGGTTAATCTAGAGATCTTGAAATTTGTATCTCTCTAGTTGAACCTCTAACTAGCGTGAACGATGAAGTAGAGAACACTGGAGATGGTCGCAGTTATCAGGAAGTTATTCTAGCAGGACCTAAATAATACTCTGCAATGCATCTATATCATAAATAAGGTCACTTACTTTAAAAACACGAAATATATTGCTGTAATTCGATGACGCAATCTGGTCTATACGTCCAACGAGTACCCTTTCTTTTGTTTATGTAATGTAGATATTCTAAACCATAGAGAAACAGTAAATGAACATTTGAGCTCTTATTATTATAGCCTAGTCTTATGATTTCTTCATGGCTAATACTTAATGGACGAACAAGAATGGTATATTACCTATTTTAATTGAGGTTTGCAGATGGATATTCCATAAACATTGATGTGATTCGTTGGTCTCGAATGTTGATTTAAATTTCTATATTTCCTAAAGAAATTATAAGATCTTTCAATATATTCGATCTTTCAACTTTTGATTTGTTAATTTTAACTAAATAATTAGTAAGGATATAGTTTTTTACTTTAGAAGATGAAGGTATCTTACTTAAGGAGTAGGGGTTCATTTAGACCCGCTGCCCGGAGTTAAAAAGTAGTGGCCGCAGTAATGCGTATTAATGTGAAACTTAAATGATATGATCCTCCTGATGTGGGGATAGTTAATTGTGATGATTGCCTACAGAATGGATAGAAAGAAAGACACACTGCCACCTACATCAGTTAGCACCTCCTTCGCTAACATAGTATTCACCAAACTCCCAGGCAAACTGGAGCTGCCAAAGGTACACACGATCTTGGGATTTTGATTATGGCATGGTACTCCACCACATTCGGACTAGAAACCGACTGCAGCCCATCCCTTGTTTAAAGGACATCATCAGAGGAATGTGAGAATACTGCTCAGCAGTGCAAACAGTACCAATGGATACATGACACTTCTAAGGGTGAGATAGAATGTATCGAGGCCCTCTGTGAAGAAGGTGGTGCATGGGTCTTCCACGTGAGAGATGATGCACGAGGACATTTGGCCCCTAACAGGAAACCTCTGCTGCTATGAGTCGTGCCATTCATGCAGAGAAGAGAGGCAAGCAATAGGCAAAGGGACTGTGTGCCTGCTCCAGGGGCAAAAGGCTGCATAGAACTGTGGCTAGCTGAAAGAGACAGAGACATTGTGACTAACAGTGGTAGTGAACTACTAGGTTTACTAGTTAACAAAACAGCAACGCACAGCCCTAAAGTGCTGCTGCTTTAGCATGTTGTGGTCCTTTATTCCCTTTCAGAAGGTTCCCAATTACAGGAGTCTGCTTAGAGTGTTTCCATACAGGTAGTATGCAGAGTCTTTCATAAACAAAATGACCAATCGCCTAAAATAACGTGAAAATGAATGCCCCCTCTTTCTACCCCAAAGTGTCATTTTTGTAGGTTGCCAAACATCGCCATACCTGGGCGGAGGGTGCTTTTACTGTGTGTGCTGCTAGACTTCAGCTGTTTTTCGAGGGATTCTTCTTCCATTTAGAGTAAGATGCTACCGTCCTGGGGAGTTTGTATTTTACAAGGCTGGAGTGGAAAGGGGTTTGGGTATTTTTAGTGGTGTTCCTTTTGTTTGTTTGATGTGCTTGTTTTGGGCCTGGTTTTAACCAAAAACCTCTTGATTTTAAAACATTCATACATATGATGTACTTACAGAGGGTTCCACCAGCTATTTCATCCGTTGTTCTGTCAGTGTCTGTCATTCACATTTTTTGTTCTACCCACGGTAGCAAGGGATAGGGCTTGTTTATTTCACCCATGCTTTCCTCTCTGCGAACGATGGCCTTCTGCATTTGCGCAATACGCATTCACACACAAAAAGTGTCTTCTTGGGCGTTTTTATTAAAAACATTCACAAACATTGGCAACTCCAACAGTTGGGAGATAACACAAAACTTATTGGCTTTGCCAATGTTCGTTGTATATGTTATTAACTTATTTTCTTGGAGCACCGTGCTTTTCCAATGGTGCTGCACTTTCCTAGGGAGCACTGCTTCCATTGCTGTGGGTGCATTCAGGGTCTGAGAACTCTTCATGTGCCTAGGATAGTTCTTATTTTTAGAGTCAATATCTGTCATACTGACATTGTTCCTCTGTTTGGCGGCGGCTACAATTCTTTAGTAATCATTTCTTCAGCCCAGGAACGGTTGCCACTGTAACAGGAACATATCTTGCCAATGGCGGAATAAGTTCCGAGTGACTTCCTCGCACTCCTCAACCCTGGGTACCCCATCTAGCTTCGCCCTTCTCTGACCCACCTTCGCCTCCAGTCTTCCCTTCAATGCGCCGCCCCCCACCCCCTCCCCCAACTTACCTCACACTCCGCGTCTCCCTGCTCTTGCAGACACTTGAGGGGGGCTGTAACAGCTGTCGAATGCGCCATCGCCTTTTCACGTATGCAGTGCGCGTGCGCACTCAGGGGTGTGGAATTTATTAAAATATCTACTTGTCCATGGGGCAGGCTGCTTAATAAATCTACTTGTCCTGTAACAAAATCCACTTGTCCCCTTTGTGCCATATAATGCGGCAACAAATTACGCAGCAATCTCATTATATAAGATTTCTGATATAGCCTCTCTGATTATGCCAGAGTTCATACCATAGTAGTGTTTGAATACTAGCAATTCCCTTATGCTGCTATGTTTCTCCAGGTCTACATACTGTGGCTGAAGGTAGTGGTAAGCAATAGTTCCAGGGTTGGAATGCCCTTTTTAGTCTGTGCAAACCTACTAACGTGCATGTTTTAAGGGTTTTCACCAATTCTTCTCTAATCATTTCCCATACTGAGAATGGTTGGAAATTTAATACTGACAGTGGCAGACTTAAAACTTCTTCCAGGGTTGGGAAAAAAGTGTTTGGAGGAAAAGTGAACTTGAAAACATTCAGATTTTCACTTAAGCAAATCTACACCTGCATATTTCCTCATGCTAAAATGCAGTTCACAAATATTTTCTGGGAGTACTATTTCTTGGCCTATTTCTGTAAATTCTTGTGAATTCATGCAAACTGTACATATGCACTTAATGCAAGGATATATACCATGGATGCACTTTTAAGACTTTCTTTAATAATTCGGCCTCTAATAATTAGGCCTGGCGTTAACCATGACCTTTTGTTTCGTTTTTTATTCTGTCTCTCTCCGTCTGTCTATTAGCTGGCGTCCCTGTAAGCGACAGTATTTTGCTCTTTTAGAAGAAGCATATTGGCACACAAAGTAGTTTTGTTCTGTGCCCACAACCGCTGTGGCAATGTGTGCTGAGACCAAATTTTTTTTGATTTGCTTTTGCCAATGCTTGTTAGAATGGTGAGGAACCATGAGCTCCCACGCTGTTAAGGTTTTACAAAAAACACGCCTTGACAAAACCGAAAGGCTGACCGCCAATTTCAGACCCACTAGCTTTGCCAGTGCTTGTTTATTCTTGTTTTCCATATTCGTATTTAAACTGGGTACACTGATATTCCATTCTGAATATTTATGGTAAATACTAACATACATCAACATGTTACTAAATGATGCTGCAAAGATACGGTACCTAAAATCTTACAGTAGTTTAGCTAAATGTTTTCTTTTCTTACATGCATTTTTTTGTGAACGTTTACTTTTGAAAGCAAAGAATCATAACTCTTGCTTTCAAGCTTCTGCAAATATTTGCATATAATCAGAGAGCATTCTGAGTGCATTCTACAGAGCCTCATATTATTAAACTTTGAAAATGTGTGTATACTTTTAAACTGGATCTACTGTCAGTAGTGCAGGCTGACCTAAAAACATTTACTTTTAGTGCTCACCCTAATAATAAAGGCTTTGCGTTAATGAACCATATATACAAGTTTGAACAGCATTAACACACATATTACATATAACACACACTTTACCTTAATTGTAGAGAATGCCATTCCCTGAGCCACAATGTGGTAGTGTAAACTGGCAGCCAAAGGGTTTGTGCTGCAGGGGATTGGGCCTACTTGTCCCAAGGACAAAATGCACATTAAAACTTGTTGCCCTTGACCCCAAACAATATGTCCTGGGCGTCGGGCTATAGGAATTCCACATCCCTGGGGCCACTATTTCTTGTCACGCTCCAGTAGGTCACAACAAACGAACACTTACCTCACACTCCGCGTCTCCCTGCTCTTGCAGACACTTGAGGGGGGCTGTAACAGCTGTCGAATGCGCCATCGCCTTTTCACGTATGCAGTGCGCGTGCGCACACTATTTCTTGTCACGCTCCAGTAGGTCACAACAAACGAACACTTACCTCACACTCCGCGTCTCCCTGCTCTTGCAGACACTTGAGGGGGGCTGTAACAGCTGTGGAATGCGCCATCGCCTTTTCACGTATGCAGTGCGCGTGCGCACACTATTTCTTGTCACGCTCCAGTAGGTCACAACAAACGAACACTTACCTCACACTCCGCGTCTCCCTGCTCTTGCAGACACTTGAGGGGGGCTGTAACAGCTGTCGAATGCGCCATCGCCTTTTCACGTATGCAGTGCGCGTGCGCACACTATTTCTTGTCACGCTCCAGTAGGTCACAACAAACGAACACTTACCTCACACTCCGCGTCTCCCTGCTCTTGCAGACACTTGAGGGGGGCTGTAACAGCTGTCGAATGCGCCATCGCCTTTTCACGTATGCAGTGCGCTTGCGCACACTATTTCTTGTCACGCTCCAGTAGGTCACAACAAACGAACACTTACCTCACACTCCGCGTCTCCCTGCTCTTGCAGACACTTGAGGGGGGCTGTAACAGCTGTTGAATGCGCCATCGCCTTTTCACGTATGCAGTGCGTGTGCGCACACTATTTCTTGTCACGCTCCAGTAGGTCACAACAAACGAACACTTACCTCACACTCCGCGTCTCCCTGCTCTTGCAGACACTTGAGGGGGGCTGTAACAGCTGTCGAATGCGCCATCGCCTTTTCACGTATGCAGTGCGCGTGCGCACACCATTTCTTGTCACGCTCCAGTAGGTCACAACAAACGAACACTTACCTCACACTCCGCGTCTCCCTGCTCTTGCAGACACTTGAGGGGGGCTGTAACAGCTGTCGAATGCGCCATCGCCTTTTCACGTATGCAGTGCGCGTGCGCACACTATTTCTTGTCACGCTCCAGTAGGTCACAACAAACGAACACGGCGATGGAAAACTATGCTGACACGTGCAGTATGACTATGTTGTTTTTCACACAATTTAACATTTATTAGGATTTAGAGTCTCGAAGGATGCAGCTCAATCTGATAGTACGCCGACGTGAGATCTATGGTGGAGAAGTGTGTTACCCCTTTTGTCCTGGCGAGCATCTCCTCGATTCTGGGCAGGGGAAATCTCTCCACTATGACGTTTTTGTTGAGCTCGCGGAGGTCAACACAGAGATGAACCTGTCCATTGGGTTTCTTGACCACCACCAGGGGGGATAGCCACTCCGCACTGTCCACCCGCTCTATGATGCCTTGCTCCTCCAGCCTCAGAAGTTCTTGTTGCACCGCTCCACTAGTGGAAATGGGTATGTTCCTGACTTTGTGTACCACCGGTACAGCTCCCTCCTTGAGGACCATTCTGTGGACGAACTTGTCCAGTTTCCCGACCGAGCCATCAAAAACCTTGTGGTAAGCAGATTTCCAGTCCTCATCTCTCGTGAGGGGCCACTCGTCCGTCAACAGAATCTGCTCTTTCCCGCCTGGGTTGAGTATGATTCCTAGATCCCCTGCGTCTCTCCATCCCAACACTGATGGGCCCTTCTCCGCCACATACAGGGTGCATGTGGCTGACCTTCCTCTGAATTCGAATGTAAAGTCTCAGCATCCCACCAGTGGAATGGCGTTCTCGGTATACGAGATGGGTCTGATGTCCGGCGGCCATAGGTCTTGCCCCACTACTGGCACGAAGTCTTCTTCCCATATGGATCTTTGCACGATGGTCCAGGGAGAACCTGAGTCGACAGCCACATGTACCTTCACTCCCCCTATCAGCATGTCCGTGCGAGGCTTATCTCTTCGCTTACCCGCCACTTCCAGCACCTGGTCCTCGATGCACAGCACCAAATCACCATCTTCCTGGTCATCTTCCTCGCTGATGTCCGCTGTGGCTGGATCGACACATTTGATCATGGACTTCTTCCCCTTCCTGCGACATACCTTTTCAAAATGGCCGACCAGGCCACAAAACGTGCATCTGGCGCGGAACGCGGGACAGCGTTTATCCTGGGCTGAATGCGCCGTGCTGCCGCATCTGTAGCACGCAAACTTGTTGTCTGAGCCGGGGCGGACCGCCTGTTTCCCTGTCCATCTCGAGTCCTTCCTCTGATCTCCGTACGTCCCTCTGTGTTTATTGGGCTGGGGCGCCTCGTCGATCTTGTTAACCATCTGTCTCGGTGCGCCCTCTCGCCTGGCTGCATCAGCGCCGCGTTTTGACATTTCTGCCTTTTTGACCATCGTCACAACTTCTTTGAGTGATGTCTCGTTCTGCGCCCATAGTTTGTCCTGAACAGCCCTGCAGGTGGTATGCATGACGATCTGGTCTTTGATGTACTCCTCCTGCAGACCACCGTACTGGCACGTGATGGCCAGCCGTCGGAGTGTTGCCATATAGTCATCAATCGATTCGCCGGCCTCCCTATCCTTGGACACCAGGTTTTTGAACACTCTCACCCCTTCCGGGCCCAGGTTGTGGAGTAACAGTCTCTTCTTTCTTTCCGCGGTGAATGCCCCCTCGTTCTCATCTTCAAGTTCCTCAATGTAGTTTTGAAAGTATTCCTTCCAATCCTCCCATTTTAACTGCGGTTCCCCTGGTCTGGGCAGGAATGGGACGGGGGCCATCAGGGCTGACGCTTGATTCGCCATCTTGGCCTCGCCTCTGGGATCTACTGCCTGGGCACTGTGTTGGACGGGTACACCGGATGCTCCTGCACTCCCTGCCGTGTCACTTTGCCCTCTGGGACTGCCTGGGGTGTTGTCCCTTATAGCCTGCGTGGGATTGTCAGTCTGCGCCACTTCCTCTGTCTTGGAAGGTGCCTGTTCCTGACCACTGTGCTGAATGTTGTTTGTGGTGCCAGCCTCGTCGCCACTGTAATGTTATCTCCTTGCCCCCACACTATGCACTGAGCCTCTGTGCGTTGTATAACTTATTTATTCAACTTATCATAAAGCAAATGTGAGTATTAGGGCGCCGAGCGTCTGCACTGCTCTCGCTCCGGTCGCCGACCTCTCTCTCGCTGTTCGCGCCTTCCCGCAATGTCCTCTTGCGAATGCGCGCGCCCCACGCTCCAGTCTATAGCGTGACGCGTCATCGCGTACACGCTCATAGACTAGAGCGCACACTACAGTCTTCAGAGCCAGTGTATGCAGAAACCCTGTCTGCTGTATCACAAACCAACCCAGCCAATTCAGACGCGGGAACATCTTCTTGCATCACAACTTTCCTGGCGTCACTCTTTCGCTTCAGTCTCATGTTCTGGTCATGAACGAGGACTACTTCAACTTCCCCTACATAAAGCAAGTAACAATTTAGAATGAATTGTGTCATTCTGTTTTTAACTCATGTGTGCAATCCATAGCCTTTTTTTGGAGTTTCTGAAATCGAGGTGTGTTTCCTCATGTCAATTCTGTTCAATCTATCGGTACTTTCATTAAGACAGAAGGTAATTGTGAGTGGGGTCTACCAGTATACTAACGAGTTCTGCTCCTCATATGTTCCTACCTCTTGTTGCATTACATGTTCATATATCTTTTTTGATAATTGGGTCATTTTGTTTTTAACTCATGTGTGCAATCCATAGGCTTTTTTTGGAGTTTTTGAAATCGAGGTGTGTTTCCTCATGTCAATTCTGTTCAATCTATCGGTACTTTCATTAAGACAGAAGGTAATTGTGAGTGGGGTCTACCAGTATACTAACGAGTTCTGCTCCTCATATGTTCCTACCTCTTGTTGCATTATATGTTCATATATCTTTTTTGATAACTGGGTCATTTTGTTTTTAACTCATGTGTGCAATCCATAGGCTTTTTTTGGAGTTTCTGAAATCGAGGTGCGTTTCCTCATGTCAATTCTGTTCAATCTATAGGTATTTTCATTAAGACAGAAGGTAATTGTGAGTGGGGTCTACCAGTATACTAACGAGTTCTGCTCCTCATATGTTCCTACCTCTTGTTGCATTACATGTTCATATATCTTTTTTGATAATTGGGTCATTTTGTTTTTAACTCATGTGTGCAATCCATAGGCTTTTTTTGGAGTTTTTGAAATCGAGGTGTGTTTCCTCATGTCAATTCTGTTCAATCTATCGGTACTTTCATTAAGACAGAAGGTAATTGTGAGTGGGGTCTACCAGTATACTAACGAGTTCTGCTCCTCATATGTTCCTACCTCTTGTTGCATTACATGTTCATATATCTTTTTTGATAATTGGGTCATTTTGTTTTTAACTCATGTGTGCAATCCATAGGCTTTTTTTGGAGTTTTTGAAATCGAGGTGTGTTTCCTCCTGTCAATTCTGTTCAATCTATCGGTACTTTCATTAAGACAGAAGGTAATTGTGAGTGGGGTCTACCAGTATACTAACGAGTTCTGCTCCTCATATGTTCCTACCTCTTGTTGCATTATATGTTCATATATCTTTTTTGATAACTGGGTCATTTTGTTTTTAACTCATGTGTGCAATCCATAGGCTTTTTTTGGAGTTTCTGAAATCGAGGTGCGTTTCCTCATGTCAATTCTGTTCAATCTATAGGTATTTTCATTAAGACAGAAGGTAATTGTGAGTGGGGTCTACCAGTATACTTACGAGTTCTGCTCCTCATATGTTCCTACCTCTTGTTGCATTATATGTTCATATATCTTTTTTGATAATTGGGTCATTTTGTTTTTAACTCATGTGTGCAATCTATAGGCTTTTTTTGGAGTTTCTGAAATCGAGGTGTGTTTCCTCATGTCAATTCTGTTCAATCTATCGGTACTTTCATTAAGACAGAAGGTAATTGTGAGTGGGGTCTACCAGTATACTAACGAGTTCTGCTCCTCATATGTTCCTACCTCTTGTTGCATTATATGTTCATATATCTTTTTTGATAACTGGGTCATTTTGTTTTTAACTCATGTGTGCAATCCATAGGCTTTTTTTGGAGTTTCTGAAATCGAGGTGCGTTTCCTCATGTCAATTCTGTTCAATCTATAGGTATTTTCATTAAGACAGAAGGTAATTGTGAGTGGGGTCTACCAGTATACTAACGAGTTCTGCTCCTCATATGTTCCTACCTCTTGTTGCATTATATGTTCATATATCTTTTTTGATAATTGGGTCATTTTGTTTTTAACTCATGTGTGCAATCTATAGGCTTTTTTTGGAGTTTCTGAAATCGAGGTGTGTTTCCTCATGTCAATTCTGTTCAATCTATCGGTACTTTCATTAAGACAGAAGGTAATTGTGAGTGGGGTCTACCAGTATACTAACGAGTTCTGCTCCTCATATGTTACTACCTCTTGTTGCATTATATGTTCATATATCTTTTTTGATAATTGGGTCATTTTGTTTTTAACTCGTGTGTGCAATCCATAGGCTTTTTTTGGAGTTTCTGAAATCGAGGTGTGTTTCCTCATGTCAATTCTGTTCAATCTATCGGTACTTTCATTAAGACAGAAGGTAATTGTGAGTGGGGTCTACCAGTATACTAACGAGTTCTGCTCCTCATATGTTCCTACCTCTTGTTGCATTATATGTTCATATATCTTTTTTGATAATTGGGTCATTTTGTTTTTAACTCATGTGTGCAATCTATAGGCTTTTTTTGGAGTTTCTGAAATCGAGGTGTGTTTCCTCATGTCAATTCTGTTCAATCTATCGGTACTTTCATTAAGACAGAAGGTAATTGTGAGTGGGGTCTACCAGTATACTAACGAGTTCTGCTCCTCATATGTTCCTACCTCTTGTTGCATTATATGTTCATATATCTTTTTTGATAATTGGGTCATTTTGTTTTTAACTCATGTGTGCAATCTATAGGCTTTTTTTGGAGTTTCTGAAATCGAGGTGTGTTTCCTCATGTCAATTCTGTTCAATCTATCGGTACTTTCATTAAGACAGAAGGTAATTGTGAGTGGGGTCTACCAGTATACTAACGAGTTCTGCTCCTCATATGTTACTACCTCTTGTTGCATTATATGTTCATATATCTTTTTTGATAATTGGGTCATTTTGTTTTTAACTCGTGTGTGCAATCCATAGGCTTTTTTTGGAGTTTCTGAAATCGAGGTGTGTTTCCTCATGTCAATTCTGTTCAATCTATCGGTACTTTCATTAAGACAGAAGGTAATTGTGAGTGGGGTCTACCAGTATACTAACGAGTTCTGCTCCTCATATGTTACTACCTCTTGTTGCATTATATGTTCATATATCTTTTTTGATAATTGGGTAATTTTGTTTTTAACTCGTGTGTGCAATCCATAGGCTTTTTTTGGAGTTTCTGAAATCGAGGTGTGTTTCCTCATGTCAATTCTGTTCAATCTATCGGTACTTTCATTAAGACAGAAGGTAATTGTGAGTGGGGTCTACCAGTATACTAACGAGTTCTGCTCCTCATATGTTCCTACCTCTTGTTGCATTATATGTTCATATATCTTTTTTGATAATTGGGTCATTTTGTTTTTAACTCATGTGTGCAATCTATAGGCTTTTTTTGGAGTTTCTGAAATCGAGGTGTGTTTCCTCAGGTCAATTCTGTTCAATCTATAGGTACTTTCATTAAGATTGAAGCAGAAAAGTGTTCACAGTGTGGGATGTCGTTTCTTCTGTCTTTGGATAGTAAGAGTTGCTTCTTTGTTTGACTGTCGACTATTTTGAACTGCTTTTTTTGCTTGGACCCGCTGTAGGCTGAACTCACATATCGCGCCTTTTATGTTCTTAAAGTAAGCATTTCGTTTGGTCTTCAGTATCTTGGGATGCTGTGATGAGGGGTCAGATGTCCATCTGCCTTATGTCATTTGCATAGCATGCTTGTCTTCATTGAGGCTGCCATTCTACCATGGTTTCTAACTCGGGGCACTTCATGACAGATGGCTGTTCCTTTTGACATGCATCACAAACTTTAATCTGCAAATACATAATTGCGATGCTCAGTTAAACATGTCTGATTATAAAGAAACGCTCACATTAGAGCAGATCATAGTACAAAAAAAAGGAAAAAGTTAAGAAGATTTACATTCAACATAAGAAATTGAAATAACCGGATACAATAACACTCACCCATTCTTTGATATGAGTTGACATATCGGGCCAAAAAAACAACCTTGTAAATCTTTGTTTCTTATTTATTATCGTTGATAGATGGACATTTGCTCCATACCTTTAACGATGTGAAGAGAAAAGTTGTTGTTGGTGGTGAAGCTGCCAGAAATATATGTCATGAATTTCATTCTTCGACATTTGGTGGTCATTCTGGTATTAATAAGACACAGCGAAGCATCAGTGGGGCGGCTTCAGTGAGTATTGACTTAATAGACTCGGTGTAGTGATCAGTCAGTGATTAAACATCTGAGGTCACAGGATTGGGAAGGATGCGATTGGTGTCTTTTTTTATGTGATGTTAACTTGTGTGGGTTGTGCCGCGATTGTTTTAACCTTTTTCAAGGTAAGCAAGGTTCCTGAATTTTGCCCATATTTTTATTAATGTTCATTGCCAAGTCCAACTGAGGTTGTGAAAGACTTCACTAATTTACAAAATGTAAAATCAAGTTTGCTAGAAATATCAGCCATACATCTTCCAAGAAAGAGAGTTAGTAGTATTGCAAAATACTAGGCGTTCCACCAGAAAAGGTGGCGTTTTGGAGCAGAGATTTTCAGGACCCTACACTGTTTCTGAAGTAAAAGGAAAGCGTGTAAAGCTAATGAATGCTAAAAACACAGTATTAAGTAGAACTTTTAATTTGGACATGTTAAGGCCTTACAATGTAAACAAACCAGGTAGTTTTTGGTTCTAGTACATTCCTTACCTAATATTCATGGTGTTTTTATCCGCAGCTTTGCTAATTTCACTTTTGAAGTGACATGAACAGACTTGTTCTGAACACGCTCCTCATCCTCCTTAAAAAACCATACTAATTGACTATTCAGAGCAAATGTTATGTTTTTATTTGCTATAATGAACAGTAATAGTTGGTCTTCTGTGCTTCAATCATGTCCTGCAGCTCTCCGACTGTCACCATCACCTTTCCCAGAAGCGCAAAATGTTTGTACTCCAATTCACATTTCATCGTCTCCAGTGCGGCTCGCCCCTTATCCAGCACCGCTAGCCCCGTCTGTAGCACGTCTCGCCCCTTCTGTACAAGTACTTGTAGAGTCTGATTACCTAAGTACGGGCCCCTTCTGGGCCTGTACTTGTATAGTCTGTTTTCCTAAGTACGGGCCCCTTCTGGGCCTGTACTTTTCTTGTGATTTCCAAAGTACGGGCCCCTCCTGGGCCTGTACTTGTCTTGTCTGAATTCAAAAGTAAATGCTGTACATTGATGTTCTTCTGCAGTTCCATAGTATTTAAAATGAGCAATTAGTAATCTGATTCTCATAAATCGATACATGCTATCTTCCAAAGTACGGGCCCCTCCTGGGCCTGTACTTGCGTTGTCTGAATTCAATTCCCAAAGCTCCTCACAAGTACTGACCTGTCCATACTCCTTCATATCTGCAGACTCACCATCGTTCTGCTCCATTGCTTCTTGACTTGAAAAAGGTTTTTTTTTCTACTTATTCTGCCGCCAAGAGTCACTGTTGTTTCTTGGCTTTCTACATTCAGAAGACGCTTCAACCTCGGTGTGCTAAGGGGGCGACTGTAGACTGGATCTCCGTTGAGCTGTGTCCCGTTCCCCTGCACAGGATCCATTTTTCTGTTCCATGACAAAAGGGCCTATTTTGCAAGATTTCCAATGGCATTTATTGTTTGCTTACGGTCCATTTAGTATTCTAGTGTTCAAATTACAGAGCACAGCTTTGCAACTCCATTGCCAAGCACAGCTGAGACTGTCACAAAATTCATGATCATTTTGGACAACTTGAGGCTAGCGTTTCATCCTTTGCTGGAAAAAAGGATAGAAGAAAAGATTATTAGTCTTCCAACTCAGTCAGAGATGTGTTTGTCTATTCATTAAATTCATTCAGTTCGAACTCAAGACCCTTTTCTGATAAGTGTTGTTCCTGTCGACTTCAATTCAAAATACAGCCCCTTTCTGAGCTGTTTCCGGTCCTTTTAATTGGCCATTGTCAAATGCTGTGCGCTTGCACTCCAGGCACCCGCATCTGGCTATCTGGTTCCGTTGGATGTTACTCTTTTGCATTTATTGTTTAAACTCTATTAAATCAACTGAAGCCAATTGGTTGCCTGGAGTCTTGGCCGCCTTTTTGCCTTCAAGATCTTTCTTAAAGTTTTATTGTGAATGTGTTTATGCCACAGTTCACTTATCAATTAATGGCTGTATGAGGCAAATCCATGGGAGTTCGTGTGAATTCAAACGATACACAAAACAATACTATCCGTTTGGCGGAAGTATTTAGTCTTACTTGGATTTTGCTTGCTCAAAAGCCACATATCTGTGTAGTGAGGTTACAAACCAAACAGGACACATTATGTCTTCATTCTTTTTTACTGGTGTCAGTACTCGTTGTGTTGATAACCAATTGTTCACCGGCTTGTTTTCACATGCCAAGCACAGCTGAGGCAGTCACAAAAATCATGATCATTTTGGACAACTTGAGACCAGCATTTGAATAGTATGGGTTCTTGTCTGATTTGCTAAGTACAGGCCCCTCCTGGGCCTGTACTTGTGTTGTCTGATTTCAAGAGTACGGGCCCCTCCTGGGCCTGTACTTGCGTTGTCTGAATTCAATTCCCAAAGCTCCTCACAAGTACTGACCTGTCCATACTCCTTCATATCTGCAGACTCACCATCGTTCTGCTCCATTGCTTCTTGACTTGAAAATTGTTTTTTTTTCTACTTATTCAAGAGTATGGGCCCCTCCTGGGCCTGTACTTGTCTGATTTCCTAAGTACAGGCCCATCCTGGGCCTGTACTTGTCTGATTTCCTAAGTACGGGCCCCTCCTGGGCCTGTACTTGTGTTGTCTGAATTCAAGAGTACGGGCCCCTCCTGGGCCTGTACTTGTCTGATTTCCTAAGTACGGGCCCATCCTGGGCCTGTACTTGTCTGATTTCCTAAGTACGGGCCCCTCCTGGGCCTGTACTTGTCTGATTTCCTAAGTACGGGCCCCTTCTGGGCCTGTACTTGTCTGATTTCCTAAGTACGGGCCCCTCCTGGGCCTGTACTTGCGTTGTCTGAATTCAATTCCCAAAGCTCCTCACAAGTACTGACCTGTCCATACTCCTTCATATCTGCAGACCCACCATCGTTCTGCTCCATTGCTTCTTGACTTGAAAATGGTTTTTTTTTCTACTTATTCAATAGTACGGCCCTCCTGGGCCTGTACTTGTCTGATTTCCTAAGTACGGGCCCCTCCTGGGCCTGTACTTGTGTTGTCTGAATTCAAGAGTACGGGCCCCTCCTGGGCCTGTACTTGTCTGATTTCCTAAGTACGGGCCCCTCCTGGGCCTGTACTTGTCTGATTTCCTAAGTACAGGCCCATCCTGGGCCTGTACTTGTCTGATTTCCTAAGTACGGGCCCCTCCTGGGCCTGTACTTGTGTTGTCTGAATTCAAGAGTACGGGCCCCTCCTGGGCCTGTACTTGTCTGATTTCCTAAGTACGGGCCCATCCTGGGCCTGTACTTGTCTGATTTCCTAAGTACGGGCCCCTCCTGGGCCTGTACTTGTCTGATTTCCTAAGTACGGGCCCCTCCTGGGCCTGTACTTGTGTTGTCTGAATTCAAGAGTACGGGCACATCCTGGGCCTGTACTTGTCTGATTTCCTAAGTACGGGCCCCTCCTGGGCCTGTACTTGTCTGATTTCCTAAGTACGGGCCCCTCCTGGGCCTGTACTTGCGTTGTCTGAATTCAAGAGTACGGGCCCCTCCTGGGCCTGTACTTGTCTGATTTCCTAAGTACGGGCCCATCCTGGGCCTGTACTTGTCTGATTTCCTAAGTACGGGCCCCTCCTGGGCCTGTACTTGTCTGATTTCAAGAGTACGGGCCCCTCCTGGGCCTGTACTTGCGTTGTCTGAATTCAATTCCCAAAGCTCCTCACAAGTACTGACCTGTCCATACTCCTTCATATCTGCAGACTCACCATCGTTCTGCTCCATTGCTTCTTGACTTGAAAATGGTTTTTTTTTTCTACTTATTCAAGAGTATGGGCCCCTCCTGGGCCTGTACTTGTCTGATTTCCTAAGTACGGGCCCCTCCTGGGCCTGTACTTGTCTGATTTCCTAAGTACGGGCCCCTCCTGGGCCTGTACTTGTCTGATTTCCTAAGTACGGGCCCCTCCTGGGCCTGTACTTGTGTTGTCTGAATTCAAGAGTATGGGCCCCTCCTGGGCCTGTACTTGTCTGATTTCAAGAGTACGGGCCCCTCCTGGGCCTGTACTTGCGTTGTCTGAATTCAATTCCCAAAGCTCCTCACAAGTACTGACCTGTCCATACTCCTTCATATCTGCAGACTCACCATCGTTCTGCTCCATTGCTTCTTGACTTGAAAATGGTTTTTTTTTCTACTTATTCAAGAGTACGGGCCCCTCCTGGGCCTGTACTTGTGTTGTCTGAATTCAAGAGTACGGGCCCCTCCTGGGCCTGTACTTGTCTGATTTCCTAAGTACGGGCCCCTCCTGGGCCTGTACTTGTCTGATTTCCTAAGTACAGGCCCATCCTGGGCCTGTACTTGTGTTGTCTGAATTCAAGAGTACGGGCCCCTCCTGGGCCTGTACTTGTCTGATTTCCTAAGTACGGGCCCCTCCTGGGCCTGTACTTGTCTGATTTCCTAAGTACAGGCCCATCCTGGGCCTGTACTTGTCTGATTTCCTAAGTACGGGCCCCTCCTGGGCCTGTACTTGTGTTGTCTGAATTCAAGAGTACGGGCCCCTCCTGGGCCTGTACTTGTCTGATTTCCTAAGTACGGGCCCCTCCTGGGCCTGTACTTGTGTTGTCTGAATTCAAGAGTACGGGCCCCTCCTGGGCCTGTACTTGTCTGATTTCCTAAGTACGGGCCCCTCCTGGGCCTGTACTTGCGTTGTCTGAATTCAATTCCCAAAGCTCCTCACAAGTACTGACCTGTCCATACTCCTTCATATCTGCAGACTCACCATCGTTCTGCTCCATTGCTTCTTGACTTGAAAATGGGTTTTTTTTCTACTTATTCAAGAGTACGGGCCCCTCCTGGGCCTGTACTTGTCTGATTTCCTAAGTACGGGCCCCTCCTGGGCCTGTACTTGTGTTGTCTGAATTCAAGAGTACGGGCCCCTCCTGGGCCTGTACTTGTCTGATTTCCTAAGTACGGGCCCCTCCTGGGCCTGTACTTGTCTGATTTCCTAAGTACAGGCCCATCCTGGGCCTGTACTTGTCTGATTTCCTAAGTACGGGCCCCTCCTGGGCCTGTACTTGTGTTGTCTGAATTCAAGAGTACGGGCCCCTCCTGGGCCTGTACTTGTCTGATTTCCTAAGTACGGGCCCCTCCTGGGCCTGTACTTGTCTGATTTCAAGAGTACGGGCCCCTCCTGGGCCTGTACTTGCGTTGTCTGAATTCAATTCCCAAAGCTCCTCACAAGTACTGACCTGTCCATACTCCTTCATATCTGCAGACTCACCATCGTTCTGCTCCATTGCTTCTTGACTTGAAAATGGTTTTTTTTTTCTACTTATTCAAGAGTATGGGCCCCTCCTGGGCCTGTACTTGTCTGATTTCCTAAGTACAGGCCCATCCTGGGCCTGTACTTGTCTGATTTCCTAAGTACGGGCCCCTCCTGGGCCTGTACTTGTGTTGTCTGAATTCAAGAGTACGGGCCCCTCCTGGGCCTGTACTTGTCTGATTTCCTAAGTACGGTCCCCTCCTGGGCCTGTACTTGTCTGATTTCCTAAGTAAAGGCCCATCCTGGGCCTGTACTTGTCTGATTTCCTAAGTACGGGCCCCTCCTGGGCCTGTACTTGTCTGATTTCCTAAGTACGGGCCCATCCTGGGCCTGTACTTGTCTGATTTCCTAAGTACGGGCCCCTCCTGGGCCTGTACTTGTCTGATTTCAAGAGTACGGGCCCCTCCTGGGCCTGTACTTGCGTTGTCTGAATTCAATTCCCAAAGCTCCTCACAAGTACTGACCTGTCCATACTCCTTCATATCTGCAGACTCACCATCGTTCTGCTCCATTGCTTCTTGACTTGAAAATGGTTTTTTTTTTCTACTTATTCAAGAGTATGGGCCCCTCCTGGGCCTGTACTTGTCTGATTTCCTAAGTACAGGCCCATCCTGGGCCTGTACTTGTCTGATTTCCTAAGTACGGGCCCCTCCTGGGCCTGTACTTGTGTTGTCTGAATTCAAGAGTACGGGCCCCTCCTGGGCCTGTACTTGTCTGATTTCCTAAGTACGGGCCCCTCCTGGGCCTGTACTTGTCTGATTTCCTAAGTACAGGCCCATCCTGGGCCTGTACTTGTCTGATTTCCTAAGTACGGGCCCCTCCTGGGCCTGTACTTGTGTTGTCTGAATTCAAGAGTACGGGCCCCTCCTGGGCCTGTACTTGTCTGATTTCCTAAGTACGGGCCCCTCCTGGGCCTGTACTTGTCTGATTTCAAGAGTACGGGCCCCTCCTGGGCCTGTACTTGCGTTGTCTGAATTCAATTCCCAAAGCTCCTCACAAGTACTGACCTGTCCATACTCCTTCATATCTGCAGACTCACCATCGTTCTGCTCCATTGCTTCTTGACTTGAAAATGTTTTTTTTTTTCTACTTATTCAAGAGTATGGGCCCCTCCTGGGCCTGTACTTGTCTGATTTCCTAAGTACAGGCCCATCCTGGGCCTGTACTTGTCTGATTTCCTAAGTACGGGCCCCTCCTGGGCCTGTACTTGTGTTGTCTGAATTCAAGAGTACGGGCCCCTCCTGGGCCTGTACTTGTCTGATTTCCTAAGTACGGGCCCCTCCTGGGCCTGTACTTGTCTGATTTCCTACGTACAGGCCCATCCTGGGCCTGTACTTGTCTGATTTCCTAAGTACGGGCCCCTCCTGGGCCTGTACTTGTCTGATTTCCTAAGTACGGGCCCCTCCTGGGCCTGTACTTGTGTTGTCTGAATTCAAGAGTACGGGCCCATCCTGGGCCTGTACTTGTCTGATTTCCTAAGTACGGGCCCCTCCTGGGCCTGTACTTGCGTTGTCTGAATTCAAGAGTACGGGCCCCTCCTGGGCCTGTACTTGTCTGATTTCCTAAGTACGGGCCCATCCTGGGCCTGTACTTGTCTGATTTCCTAAGTACGGGCCCCTCCTGGGCCTGTACTTGTCTGATTTCAAGAGTACGGGCCCCTCCTGGGCCTGTACTTGCGTTGTCTGAATTCAATTCCCAAAGCTCCTCACAAGTACTGACCTGTCCATACTCCTTCATATCTGCAGACTCACCATCGTTCTGCTCCATTGCTTCTTGACTTGAAAATGGTTTTTTTTTTCTACTTATTCAAGAGAATGGGCCCCTCCTGGGCCTGTACTTGTCTGATTTCCTAAGTACAGGCCCATCCTGGGCCTGTACTTGTCTGATTTCCTAAGTACGGGCCCCTCCTGGGCCTGTACTTGTGTTGTCTGAATTCAAGAGTACGGGCCCCTCCTGGGCCTGTACTTGTCTGATTTCCTAAGTACGGGCCCCTCCTGGGCCTGTACTTGTCTGATTTCCTAAGTACAGGCCCATCCTGGGCCTGTACTTGTCTGATTTCCTAAGTACGGGCCCCTCCTGGGCCTGTACTTGTCTGATTTCCTAAGTACGGGCCCCTCCTGGGCCTGTACTTGTGTTGTCTGAATTCAAGAGTACGGGCCCATCCTGGGCCTGTACTTGTCTGATTTCCTAAGTACGGGCCCCTCCTGGGCCTGTACTTGTCTGATTTCCTAAGTACGGGCCCCTCCTGGGCCTGTACTTGCGTTGTCTGAATTCAAGAGTACGGGCCCCTCCTGGGCCTGTACTTGTCTGATTTCCTAAGTACGGGCCCATCCTGGGCCTGTACTTGTCTGATTTCCTAAGTACGGGCCCCTCCTGGGCCTGTACTTGTCTGATTTCCTAAGTACAGGCCCATCCTGGGCCTGTACTTGTCTGATTTCCTAAGTACGGGCCCCTCCTGGGCCTGTACTTGTCTGATTTCCTAAGTACAGGCCCATCCTGGGCCTGTACTTGTCTGATTTCCTAAGTACGGGCCCCTCCTGGGCCTGTACTTGTCTGATTTCCTAAGTACGGGCCCCTCCTGGGCCTGTACTTGTGTTGTCTGAATTCAAGAGTACGGGCCCATCCTGGGCCTGTACTTGTCTGATTTCCTAAGTACGGGCCCCTCCTGGGCCTGTACTTGTCTGATTTCCTAAGTACGGGCCCCTCCTGGGCCTGTACTTGCGTTGTCTGAATTCAAGAGTACGGGCCCCTCCTGGGCCTGTACTTGTCTGATTTCCTAAGTACGGGCCCATCCTGGGCCTGTACTTGTCTGATTTCCTAAGTACGGGCCCCTCCTGGGCCTGTACTTGTCTGATTTCCTAAGTACAGGCCCATCCTGGGCCTGTACTTGTCTGATTTCCTAAGTACGGGCCCCTCCTGGGCCTGTACTTGTGTTGTCTGAATTCAAGAGTACGGGCCCCTCCTGGGCCTGTACTTGTCTGATTTCCTAAGTACGGGCCCCTCCTGGGCCTGTACTTGTCTGATTTCAAGAGTACGGGCCCCTCCTGGGCCTGTACTTGCGTTGTCTGAATTCAATTCCCAAAGCTCCTCACAAGTACTGACCTGTCCATACTCCTTCATATCTGCAGACTCACCATCGTTCTGCTCCATTGCTTCTTGACTTGAAAATGGTTTTTTTTTTCTACTTATTCAAGAGTATGGGCCCCTCCTGGGCCTGTACTTGTCTGATTTCCTAAGTACAGGCCCATCCTGGGCCTGTACTTGTCTGATTTCCTAAGTACGGGCCCCTCCTGGGCCTGTACTTGTGTTGTCTGAATTCAAGAGTACGGGCCCCTCCTGGGCCTGTACTTGTCTGATTTCCTAAGTACGGGCCCCTCCTGGGCCTGTACTTGTCTGATTTCCTACGTACAGGCCCATCCTGGGCCTGTACTTGTCTGATTTCCTAAGTACGGGCCCCTCCTGGGCCTGTACTTGTCTGATTTCCTAAGTACGGGCCCCTCCTGGGCCTGTACTTGTGTTGTCTGAATTCAAGAGTACGGGCCCATCCTGGGCCTGTACTTGTCTGATTTCCTAAGTACGGGCCCCTCCTGGGCCTGTACTTGCGTTGTCTGAATTCAAGAGTACGGGCCCCTCCTGGGCCTGTACTTGTCTGATTTCCTAAGTACGGGCCCATCCTGGGCCTGTACTTGTCTGATTTCCTAAGTACGGGCCCCTCCTGGGCCTGTACTTGTCTGATTTCAAGAGTACGGGCCCCTCCTGGGCCTGTACTTGCGTTGTCTGAATTCAATTCCCAAAGCTCCTCACAAGTACTGACCTGTCCATACTCCTTCATATCTGCAGACTCACCATCGTTCTGCTCCATTGCTTCTTGACTTGAAAATGGTTTTTTTTTTCTACTTATTCAAGAGTATGGGCCCCTCCTGGGCCTGTACTTGTCTGATTTCCTAAGTACAGGCCCATCCTGGGCCTGTACTTGTCTGATTTCCTAAGTACGGGCCCCTCCTGGGCCTGTACTTGTGTTGTCTGAATTCAAGAGTACGGGCCCCTCCTGGGCCTGTACTTGTCTGATTTCCTAAGTACGGGCCCCTCCTGGGCCTGTACTTGTCTGATTTCCTAAGTACAGGCCCATCCTGGGCCTGTACTTGTCTGATTTCCTAAGTACGGGCCCCTCCTGGGCCTGTACTTGTCTGATTTCCTAAGTACGGGCCCCTCCTGGGCCTGTACTTGTGTTGTCTGAATTCAAGAGTACGGGCCCATCCTGGGCCTGTACTTGTCTGATTTCCTAAGTACGGGCCCCTCCTGGGCCTGTACTTGTCTGATTTCCTAAGTACGGGCCCCTCCTGGGCCTGTACTTGCGTTGTCTGAATTCAAGAGTACGGGCCCCTCCTGGGCCTGTACTTGTCTGATTTCCTAAGTACGGGCCCATCCTGGGCCTGTACTTGTCTGATTTCCTAAGTACGGGCCCCTCCTGGGCCTGTACTTGTCTGATTTCCTAAGTACAGGCCCATCCTGGGCCTGTACTTGTCTGATTTCCTAAGTACGGGCCCCTCCTGGGCCTGTACTTGTGTTGTCTGAATTCAAGAGTACGGGCCCCTCCTGGGCCTGTACTTGTCTGATTTCCTAAGTACGGGCCCCTCCTGGGCCTGTACTTGTCTGATTTCAAGAGTACGGGCCCCTCCTGGGCCTGTACTTGCGTTGTCTGAATTCAATTCCCAAAGCTCCTCACAAGTACTGACCTGTCCATACTCCTTCATATCTGCAGACTCACCATCGTTCTGCTCCATTGCTTCTTGACTTGAAAATGGTTTTTTTTTTCTACTTATTCAAGAGTATGGGCCCCTCCTGGGCCTGTACTTGTCTGATTTCCTAAGTACAGGACCATCCTGGGCCTGTACTTGTCTGATTTCCTAAGTACGGGCCCCTCCTGGGCCTGTACTTGTGTTGTCTGAATTCAAGAGTACGGGCCCCTCCTGGGCCTGTACTTGTCTGATTTCCTAAGTACGGGCCCCTCCTGGGCCTGTACTTGTCTGATTTCCTAAGTACAGGCCCATCCTGGGCCTGTACTTGTCTGATTTCCTAAGTACGGGCCCCTCCTGGGCCTGTACTTGTCTGATTTCCTAAGTACGGGCCCCTCCTGGGCCTGTACTTGTGTTGTCTGAATTCAAGAGTACGGGCCCATCCTGGGCCTGTACTTGTCTGATTTCCTAAGTACGGGCCCCTCCTGGGCCTGTACTTGTCTGATTTCCTAAGTACGGGCCCCTCCTGGGCCTGTACTTGCGTTGTCTGAATTCAAGAGTACGGGCCCCTCCTGGGCCTGTACTTGTCTGATTTCCTAAGTACGGGCCCATCCTGGGCCTGTACTTGTCTGATTTCCTAAGTACGGGCCCCTCCTGGGCCTATACTTGTCTGATTTCAAGAGTACGGGCCCCTCCTGGGCCTGTACTTGCGTTGTCTGAATTCAATTCCCAAAGCTCCTCACAAGTACTGACCTGTCCATACTCCTTCATATCTGCAGACTCACCATCGTTCTGCTCCATTGCTTCTTGACTTGAAAATGGTTTTTTTTTCTACTTATTCAAGAGTACGGGCCCCTCCTGGGCCTGTACTTGTCTGATTTCCTAAGTACGGGCCCCTCCTGGGCCTGTACTTGTGTTGTCTGAATTCAAGAGTACGGGCCCCTCCTGGGCCTGTACTTGTCTGATTTCCTAAGTACGGGCCCCTCCTGGGCCTGTACTTGCGTTGTCTGAATTCAATTCCCAAAGCTCCTCACAAGTACTTACCTGTCCATACTCCTTCATATCTGCAGACTCACCATCGTTCTGCTCCATTGCTTCTTGACTTGAAAATGGTTTTTTTTTCTACTTATTCAAGAGTACGGGCCCCTCCTGGGCCTGTACTTGTCTGATTTCCTAAGTACGGGCCCCTCCTGGGCCTGTACTTGTGTTGTCTGAATTCAAGAGTACGGGCCCCTCCTGGGCCTGTACTTGTCTGATTTCCTAAGTACGGGCCCCTCCTGGGCCTGTACTTGTCTGATTTCCTAAGTACAGGCCCATCCTGGGCCTGTACTTGTCTGATTTCCTAAGTACGGGCCCCTCCTGGGCCTGTACTTGTGTTGTCTGAATTCAAGAGTACGGGCCCCTCCTGGGCCTGTACTTGTCTGATTTCCTAAGTACGGGCCCCTCCTGGGCCTGTACTTGTGTTGTCTGAATTCAAGAGTACGGGCCCCTCCTGGGCCTGTACTTGTCTGATTTCCTAAGTACGGGCCCCTCCTGGGCCTGTACTTGCGTTGTCTGAATTCAATTCCCAAAGCTCCTCACAAGTACTGACCTGTCCATACTCCTTCATATCTGCAGACTCACCATCGTTCTGCTCCATTGCTTCTTGACTTGAAAATGGTTTTTTTTCTACTTATTCAAGAGTACGGGCCCCTCCTGGGCCTGTACTTGTCTGATTTCCTAAGTACGGGCCCCTCCTGGGCCTGTACTTGTGTTGTCTGAATTCAAGAGTACGGGCCCCTCCTGGGCCTGTACTTGTCTGATTTCCTAAGTACGGGCCCCTCCCGGGCCTGTACTTGTCTGATTTCCTAAGTACAGGCCCATCCTGGGCCTGTACTTGTCTGATTTCCTAAGTACGGGCCCCTCCTGGGCCTGTACTTGTCTGATTTCCTAAGTACGGGCCCCTCCTGGGCCTGTACTTGCGTTGTCTGAATTCAAGAGTATGGGCCCCTCCTGGGCCTGTACTTGTCTGATTTCCTAAGTACGGGCCCATCCTGGGCCTGTACTTGTCTGATTTCCTAAGTACGGGCCCCTCCTGGGCCTGTACTTGTCTGATTTCAAGAGTACGGGCCCCTCCTGGGCCTGTACTTGCGTTGTCTGAATTCAATTCCCAAAGCTCCTCACAAGTACTGACCTGTCCATACTCCTTCATATCTGCAGACTCACCATCGTTCTGCTCCATTGCTTCTTGACTTGAAAATGGTTTTTTTTTCTACTTATTCAAGAGTACGGGCCCCTCCTAGGCCTGTACTTGTCTGATTTCCTAAGTACGGGCCCCTCCTGGGCCTGTACTTGTGTTGTCTGAATTCAAGAGTACGGGCCCCTCCTGGGCCTGTACTTGTCTGATTTCCTAAGTACGGGCCCCTCCTGGGCCTGTACTTGTCTGATTTCCTAAGTACGGGCCCCTCCTGGGCCTGTACTTTTCTTGTCTGACAGAGCACAGCTTTGCAACTCCATTGCCAAGCACAGCTGAGGCTGTCACAAAATTCATGATCATTTTGGACAACTTGAGACTAGCGTTTTATCAATTTTTGGAAAACAGGATAGAAGAAAAGATTTTTAGTCTTCCAACTCAGTCAGACCTGTGTTTGTCTATTCATTCAATTCTTTCAATTCAAACTCAAGATCCTTTTGTGAAAAGTGTTTTTCCTGTCGATACTCAACACTACTATCCGTTTGGAAGTATTTAGTCTTGCTTGGATTTTGCTTGCTCAAAAGCCACATATCTGTGTAGTGAGGTTACAAACCAAACAGGACACATTATGTCTTCATTCTTTTTTACTGGTGTCAGTACTCGTTGTGTTGATAATCAATTGTTCACCGGCTTGTTTTCACATGCCAAGCACAGCTGAGGCAGTCACAAAAATCATGATCATTTTGGACAACTTGAGACCAGCATTTGAATAGTATGGGTTCTTGTCTGATTTCCTAAGTACGGGCCCCTCCTGGGCCTGTACTTGTCTGATTTCCTAAGTACGGGCCCCTCCTGGGCCTGTACTTGTGTTGTCTGATTTCAAGAGTACGGGCCCCTCCTGGGCCTGTACTTGCGTTGTCTGAATTCAATTCCCAAAGCTCCTCACAAGTACTGACCTGTCCATACTCCTTCATATCTGCAGACTCACCATCGTTCTGCTCCATTGCTTCTTGACTTGAAAATGGTTTTTTTTTTCTACTTATTCAAGAGTACGGGCCCCTCCTGGGCCTGTACTTGTCTGATTTCCTAAGTACGGGCCCCTCCTGGGCCTGTACTTGTCTGATTTCCTAAGTACGGGCCCCTCCTGGGCCTGTACTTTTCTTGTCTGACAGAGCACAGCTTTGCAACTCCATTGCCAAGCACAGCTGAGGCTGTCACAAAATTCATGATCATTTTGGACAACTTGAGACTAGCGTTTTATCAATTTTTGGAAAACAGGATAGAAGAAAAGATTTTTAGTCTTCCAACTCAGTCAGACCTGTGTTTGTCTATTCATTCAATTCTTTCAATTCAAACTCAAGATCCTTTTGTGAAAAGTGTTTTTCCTGTCGATACTCAACACTACTATCCGTTTGGAAGTATTTAGTCTTGCTTGGATTTTGCTTGCTCAAAAGCCACATATCTGTGTAGTGAGGTTACAAACCAAACAGGAAACATTATGTTGTCATTCTTTTTTACTGGTGTCAGTACTCGTTGTGCTGATAACCAATTGTTCACCGGTTTGTTTTCCATTACCAAGCACAGCTAAGGCAGTCACAAAAATCATGATCATTTTGGACAACTTGAGGCCAGCATTTGAATAGTATGGGTTCTTGTCTGATTTCCTAAGTACGGGTCCCTTCTGGGCCTGTACTTTTCTGGTCTGCTTTCCTAAGTACGGGTCCCTTCTGGGCCTGTACTTTTCTGGTCTGTTTTCCTAAGTACGGGCCCCTTCTGGGCCTGTACTTTTCTTGTGATTTCCAAAGTACGGGCCCCTCCTGGGCCTGTACTTTTCTTGTATGATTTCCAAAGTACGGGCCCCTCCTGGGCCTGTACTTTTCTGGTCTGATTTCCTAAGTACGGGCCCCTCCTGGGCCTGTACTTGTCTTGTCTGATTTCAAAAGTACATGCTCTATATTGATGTTCTTCTGCAGTTCCATCGTGTTTAAATTGGGCAATTAGTAATATGATTCCCATAAATCGATACATGCTATCTTCCAAAGTACGGGCCCCTCCTGGGCCTGTACTTTTCTTGTCTGATTTCAAGAGTACGGGCCCCTTCTGGGCCTGTACTTGTATAGTCTGATTTCAAAAATACATTCTCTATATTGATGTTCTTCTGCAGTTCCATCGTGTTTACATTGGGCAATTAGTAATATGATTCCCATAAATCGATACATGCTATCTTCCAAAGTACGGGCCCCTCCTGGGCCTGTACTTGCGTTGTCTGATTTCAAGAGTACGGGCCCATCCTGGGCCTGTACTTGTGTTGTCTGAATTCAAGAGTACGGGCCCCTCCTGGGCCTGTACTTGTGTTGTCTGAATTCAAGAGTACGGGCCCCTCCTGGGCCTGTACTTGCGTTGTTTGATTTCAAGAGTACGGGCCCATCCTGGGCCTGTACTTGTATTGTTCAAAAGACGTATCAATATAGTTGTGTGTCAATGGGATCGGGACAGGTCCAGAAATTCATCAATGATGGAAATCCATGACAAAACGAGTACAGACAAACGATCCCATGACAGGGACCCAACACTACAATAAGTTTTGTGCAAGTATTTAGTCTTAGTTTGCTATTCAGCCCAAAACAACTTAACTTTGTAGTAGGTTGATCTGACCCATTATATACATTTTTCCACCCAAATGGTGTCAGTACTCTATGTGGTGATGCTAAATTGATATGCCGCAACGAGTCACTGTTCTTTTATGGCTTGTACGGTCACAAGACATTTAAATATTGGTGTGTGAGAACATGATGACGGTCAACTTTCAACATGTACTGTCTCCTTGATGTATAATACTTTTTAATTTGCGTCGATCTCTTCCAATTTAAAAAACTAAACATCAATCTTTTCAATTCTTCTCTAACATCAACCGTGGTTAGATGCTAAGGGCTTTTTGGAGTGAGGGGTGGGCCTTTTAGGCCACTAGATGCTTGACCTTGGCGATTATCTTATTGTCTTCTTAAAACTATGCTTCTTTTTGTTCACCTTGAAAAATGTAGAGACCTGCTTACTCCCGTTTTGCTCCGAGTTTCTTGTAGTGTTGTCTAATGTCTAATATGTTTTCTCCCAAGATGTGCTGTTATTAATGGTGTTGAGTTTGTAAACACTCGTGATGTAGTTTTGAAGCACAGATGGATTGACTTTAAACTGATAGTATCCAGCATGTACATCCAGTGTAATATATTTTTTAATGAAAAAGATTTATATGATTTGCAAAATGAGAGTACTTGTTGCCGAGTGTTCATATGAACATGCTCTGACTGTATGGTTAGTTGGAACTATCTTTACACTATCAGTAATTAAAATCATTAGGCACTTTATGCACACCTCACAAGTACTGACCTGTCCATAACATTACATAATAATGTTCTTTCAATTGAGGTTCATTAAGAAATCTAGGCGGATGGGTTGGTGATCCTTGTCAGTCGACCTGTCAGATATTCACCTTCTGCTTGAAGTATCCAATATGCAACACTACACTATATTTATGACATCCATTTTAAAAAATATATTTTACTTGCACATTCAGTCATTATGGTTGTATTCAAATTGTTATAGACGGCAATGTAGGTCTTTAATGTCATTGAAAGTGACAATGTAGAATGGCAGAGAAGACAGACAATGTCATTATTTTTAATTGCTCCGTGGTAATTAGAATATAAATACACAGATCTCCACTAATACGAATGTAATGCTACTGATGTGTGCCTTTAACCATAAAAAGGATTTATGGTAAGCGACAAATTTTATAATTGGGTACTTTATTTCAATGAACGCGAGTATTCTTTAGAGAAAGAATAGTTTCAAATTTCAAGTAAGGTGCATGTATATTATAGGAAGGTGGGTCTTAAAAACATTATTTACTTTTGATTTAAATTAATAGGTACACTTGACTAGATTACCTTTAATGCTTGAGTCATAAGGACTAAACGTATTGAACTATCAAATTGAGAGAGGTAGCTAACAGTAAGAAACTGCATAACACATTTGCAACGGCCATGGCTACCGCTGTAGACTCCAGTACCTCGAATGCAATTTGGAAGTGAAAGTGCTTTTTATCTTTGGATTAACCCATGTTTTTTTTTTTACAGAATGCCCCCAGCGGCCCTTACGTGTGATTTAGGCCTTAGCAAATGAGAATTTTTTGTATTGTTACACTTACAAAGTGTCCAAGTTTCATTCACTAACATATACATCGAAGAATATTAAAGTGTTCATAATTCAATTACAGCCATCTCTAAATTGATGCAAAGAAAAGAAAATATACCCTTGAAAAAATATCTTGACACAGCGACCATGGTAATGTACAGCCGAACATGCAAAAGAGATACTTACTGTGTAAGTGACTGTTTAACATATGTAACATATAGCAGTACTAAGAAAAGATGACCGTAATTAACCAATGTTAAACATTGAAAGTATTTTTACCTGCTCTGTTTTTTCAGTGTTTGGAGACATCATATTCTCAAATTAAAAGTAAACAGAGGTTTTACGAATTGTTAAAAATAGTATTACTTATTTGTGGGCCCACAAATTTTGTTGTGAAGTACAGAATTGGATTTTTAAATTTTAATGTTGGAATTGCTAATTTTGAATGGATTGTGACTTGATACATTCTAAACAATTCTTTACTGTAATGTTTGTGTTTGTGATGTATGATGTAAAATTATTATTTATTATGCTATTATTAAATGAATGTAATTGGTACATGTGGAAATTATTAAAAGAAATGAAATAAAGAATAATTAAAAATAAATATTTTGACTTTATGATCTTTTTGGTACGCAATATGCATGGAGATGGTGCATTCAATTGTTGTGAAACGTACAAGCAGACTGCAAATAAAGAACATTGCAGAAAGGTGAAAAGAAACTACTTTAATAATTTTGTGATTAATATGGCATGCAGAGATAGCAAATGAAGCATCATCACATCCTTCTTGTTTTTTATCAAGAATGGTGATTGAGGTGTAGAAAGTACAATTTGCACGATAACCGAAAGAAAAACAAGAAGAATGGCCATTGGAGGGATTATAATAATGGGTACGCACAAGTTGTTGTCTACTAATGATTATGAAGTGGTGGATGCAACATACACTGAGAGGGCAACGACAAAAGTTATACAAATTTGGACTGTGAGGAGAAAACACTGGACAAGTAAGACGTTAAGTCTAGAAATTCAATGGAGTACTTTCTTAGTAGTCATTAACGTTCTGTACTAAGGGTATCTCTGTTATAGTCACAGCATGAACAATAACTGCAATTAAAACACTAGCCAGAGTAATTTAGATTACGCAAGGGCTCCATACAAATAGGCAAGAATATTCATTAGATTACAAGTATAACAGACATAAGCCTACTACAAAACTGTCATTACAAATAACAAATAAATGCATACATTTTTTAAAAAGAGGTGGCAAGAACAACATGTAAGATTCTTGGGTGGTGAAGAGTCAGTCAATTAATCTGTATCCTACCTACTATGTGGAAAAAGTCACAGAAAAGCAACCAGACACTGTCACTGTATGTTACACAAACATTTTCTAGGTTGTTGGAAAATGGATGTAAATGGGTAAAGCATATATCCTGGTGTGTTCGGAACTATGAGTAAAGCATGGAAGAGCCTATGTCCTACATGAAACACAATAAAGAGCCAAAGTGCTTAAATAGGTAAGACGATCTTCTACAGAATGTGAATAATCGGATGAAGAGGTATACTAAAGTACAACTGCCACAAAATAAACAAATTGCAATGGCACGTGCGAAAGATCTATGACAATGCGGTGTTCCCAAATAAACAACGGTAGAATGTCATAAAAGCCAAGCACACTGGGGGATAACAATGTAGTACTACAAGTAAATGTAAGTGCACAAACTATAAGTCGCAATGTTTTAGGAGCAGCAGAGGTTGGGCAGCAACACTATCAACGGACAATGCCAAAATATAAACAGCCTGTATGAGCTCCAATTTAAGTTTGAAAGTACAAAGAACTGCAGAGAACAAAACAACAATCAACTCAACATAAACCACAAGCACCACGGGGAGCAGAAATCCTACCTGCTCCGCATCAACCCCAGCCGAGCCCTAGCCAAGGCACAACAAACAACTTGAACAGGCCTGTATAAGCTCCCTTTGGAGTTAGGGGGTACATAAAGCACCACGGTGAGCAGAAATCCTACATGCTCCGCATCAACCCCAGCCGAGCCCTAGCCAAGGCACAACAAACAACTTGAACAGGCCTGTATAAGCTCCCTTTGGAGTTAGGGGGTACATAAAGCACCACGGGGAGCAGAAATCCTACCTGCTCCCCAACAACACTAGCAAAGGCACAAAAAAAAACAACTTGAACAGGCCTGTATAAGCTCTCTTTGGAGTTAGGGGGTACATAAAGCACCACGGGGAGCAGAAATCCTACCTGCTCTGCATCAACCCCAGCCGAGCCCTAGCCAAGGCACAACAAACAACTTGAACAGGCCTGTATAAGCTCCCTTTGGAGTTTGGGGGTACATAAAGCACCACGGGGAGCAGAAATCCTACCTGCTCCACATCAACCCCAGCCGAGCCCTAGCCAAGGCACAACAAACAACTTGAACAGGCCTGTATAAGCTCTCTTTGGAGTTAGGGGGTACATAAAGCACCACGGGGAGCAGAAATCCTACCTGCTCCGCATCTACCCCAGCCGAGCCCTAGCCAAGGCACAACAAACAACTTGAACAGGCCTGTATAAGCTCCCTTTGGAGTTAGGGGGTACATAAAGCACCACGGGGAGCAGAAATCCTACCTGCTCCCCAACAACCCTAGCCAAGGCACAACAAACAACTTGAACAGGCCTGTATAAGCTCTCTTTGGAGTTAGGGGGTACATAAAGCACCACGGGGAGCAGAAATCCTACCTGCTCTGCATCAACCCCAGCCGAGCCCTAGCCAAGGCACAACAAACAACTTGAACAGGCCTGTATAAGCTCCCTTTGGAGTTAGGGGGTACATAAAGCACCACGGGGAGCAGAAATCCTACCTGCTCCGCATCTACCCCAGCCGAGCCCTAGCCAAGGCACAACAAACAACTTGAACAGGCCTGTATAAGCTCCCTTTGGAGTTAGGGGGTACATAAAGCACCACGGGGAGCAGAAATCCTACCTGCTCCCCAACAACCCTAGCCAAGGCACAACAAACAACTTGAACAGGCCTGTATAAGCTCTCTTTGGAGTTAGGGGGTACATAAAGCACCACGGGGAGCAGAAATCCTACCTGCTCTGCATCAACCCCAGCCGAGCCCTAGCCAAGGCACAACAAACAACTTGAACAGGCCTGTATAAGCTCCCTTTGGAGTTAGGGGGTACATAAAGCACCACGGGGAGCAGAAATCCTACCTGCTCTGCATCAACCCCAGCCGAGCCCTAGCCAAGGCACAACAAACAACTTGAACAGGCCTGTATAAGCTCCCTTTGGAGTTAGGGGGTACATAAAGCACCACGGGGAGCAGAAATCCTACCTGCTCCCCAACAACCCTAGCCAAGGCACAACAAACAACTTGAACAGGCCTGTATAAGCTCTCTTTGGAGTTAGGGGGTACATAAAGCACCACGGGGAGCAGAAATCCTACCTGCTCCGCATCAACCCCAGCCGAGCCCTAGCCAAGGCACAACAAACAACTTGAACAGGCCGGTATAAGCTCCCTTTGGAGTTAGGGGGTACATACAGCACCACGGGGAGCAGAAATCCTACCTGCTCCGCATCAACCCCAGCCGAGCCCTAGCCAAGGCACAACAAACAACTTGAACAGGCCTGTATAAGCTCCCTTTGGAGTTAGGGGGTACATAAAGCACCACGGGGAGCAGAAATCCTACCTGCTCCGCATCAACCCCAGCCGAGCCCTAGCCAAGGCACAACAAACAACTGGAACAGGCCTGTATAAGCTCCCTTTGGAGTTAGAGGGTACAGAAAGCACCACGGGGAGCAGAAATCCTACCTGCTCCCCAACAACCCCAGCCGAGCCCTAGCCAAGGCACAACAAACAACTTGAACAGGCCTGTATAAGCTCCCTTTGGAGTCAGGGGGTACATAAAAAACCACGGGGAGCAGAAATCCTACCTGCTCTGCATCAACCCCAGCCGAGCCCTAGCCAAGGCACAACAAACAACTTGAACAGGCCTGTATAAGCTCCCTTTGGAGTTAGGGGGTACATAAAGCACCACGGGGAGCAGAAATCCTACCTGCTCCCCAACAACCCTAGCCAAGGCACAACAAACAACTTGAACAGGCCTGTATAAGCTCTCTTTGGAGTTAGGGGGTACATAAAGCACCACGGGGAGCAGAAATCCTACCTGCTCTGCATCAACCCCAGCCGAGCCCTAGCCAAGGCACAACAAACAACTTCAACAGGCCTGTATAAGCTCCCTTTGGAGTTAGGGGGTACATAAAGCACCACGGGGAGCAGAAATCCTACCTGCTCCCCAACAACCCTAGCCAAGGCACAACAAACAACTTGAACAGGCCTGTATAAGCTCTCTTTGGAGTTAGGGGGTACATAAAGCACCACGGGGAGCAGAAATCCTACCTGCTCTGCATCAACCCCAGCCGAGCCCTAGCCAAGGCACAACAAACAACTTGAACAGGCCTGTATAAGCTCCCTTTGGAGTTAGGGGGTACATAAAGCACCACGGGGAGCAGAAATCCTACCTGCTCCGCATCAACCCCAGCCGAGCCCTAGCCAAGGCACAACAAACAACTTGAACAGGCCTGTATAAGCTCCCTTTGGAGTTAGGGGGTACATACAGCACCACGGGGAGCAGAAATCCTACCTGCTCTGCATCAACCCCAGCCGAGCCCTAGCCAAGGCACAACAAACAACTTGAACAGGCCTGTATAAGCTCCCTTTTGGAGTTAGGGGGTACATAAAGCACCAGGGGGAGCAGAAATCCTACCTGCTCTGCATCAACCCCAGCCGAGCCCTAGCCAAGGCACAACAAACAACTTGAACAGACATGTATAAAGTGCCTTTCGATTTAGGTAGTACACAAAACCACAGGGAGCTTAAATACTTCCTGCTACCCATCAACACAAGCAAAACCCTAGTCAAGGCACAATGGCACACTAGAACAGGCCTGTATAAGCTCCTTTTTGAGTTACCGGGTACAGGAAAAAACAGTATAACAACTAAGTCTAATAAGGCCACCAGCGTTGCGTATTTTTATCTTCATTTGATTTTGACTTACGACTGACTCCTCCTCCAAAGACACCTCCAAATCTAATTCACAGCCTCGCTATCATCTGAAGGAAGTCCTCCCATTATTGAAAAGTCTATTGTCCAGGACTACGGAAGTTCCTTCCGAGTGTGTTCTGGTAGTTTGAATGTTTACCATTTTTCCAGTATTATCCTTGTACCTGTGATGGTAGCCTTTTGTAACTTGCACATGTCATTTTTCTCTTGTAACACTCTTTGCTACCTCTCACATTTTGTTTGCTTTAGATACTTGCACCAGTGCCACCATTGCCACCATTGCCTACGTAAAGTTTGTTGTTGTGCTGTGTCTGCGATTTATTGCAGAATTATACCTCTACTTGTACATTGTATGCTTTTGTAACCTGCACACATATCACTTTATTCTCCTGAAATGTAACGATTGGTACCTCAAGTCTTTTCGTTGCTCACTATTGTCAGTTTTGATCATGTAATTTAAGGTTTTTTATTTTTATTTGCTCATTTGCAATTGTTTCCTCTTGTATCATTGACGGTCCTCTTGTGAAGCACTCTGACACCTTCGGGTAAAGTCCGCGCTATATAAAAACTCATAAATAACTAAATACATAAATAAAATTTTTTAAAAAGTACAAGTTGCAACTATGCCGACACCCGGGATTGAACCAGGGTCCTCTAGCTCTGCAGTCGAACGCTCTACCAACTAAGCTATTAAAGCTTGCTTGAATCAAAGAGTTGCGCGCCTGCCTTTTTGTCTCACTGCGCCATGAAGCCTCGTGCACCGAGCCAGCCACAGACTGCAGCTGAAAAAGGCGCAACACCACCAGTACGCCGCTTCTTATTATTGTATTTTAACTCCACCGTGGCCATCGAGGGAAGGCAAACATGGCCGGAGGGACCGCACTGATATAAAACTCGAAGCTTCAAATAAACGGGAAAAAGTACCATGCCATCGGGGGAGTAAAACCTAGTCAAAGGGGCCGCTCTGTCAATGTAGGCAAAACTCTGCGGAGTACACCGCGCGGGGGCCGCCCGCCCTAAATAACCAAAAAAAGCAAATGGCGTACGCAAAAAATTTCGCCAATTCTTCTAGTACACTGAAGCACGAGAACCGCTCCTCCCCCATGGCGTCGGGGGTACAAAGCGCCATGGAGGAGCGACGGCGAATACCTCGGTGTTGAGATTTGCTACACTGAAGCACGCGAACCGCTCCTCCCCCATGACGTAGGGGGTACAAAGCGCCATGGGGGAGCGACGGCGAATAGCTCGGTGCTGAGATTTTCTGCACCCCGTGACGTAGGGGGGACATAGCCACATGGGGGTACAATGCTTCTCAGAACACCGGAAGTCATCCGGGGCGCGCAGCGCGTAACGTAAGCATAACAAGTCATGTGACTTGTTAATAAAACTTTTCATTGGTTCATTTTACTTTTCTTATTGTAATGATGAAAGGCTTGGTCATATGACCTAAAAATTACGCTTTTCATTACTTCCGAACATTATTTTTTCTTAAATATATGTTATAATGTTCCAGGCTAATGTACTTTCCCGGAAATTTTACAACTGTCCTGCAAGTAAAATATATTCTTTTTTCGAGAAAAAGAGCGTTTCTTCGTCCCATGACGGAGCCGTTGAGCAAAAGAGGGTCGACCTGCTGTCTTAGTCGCCGATACGCCTGAATATGAGATTCTTATCGATCACTTTATGTTGCAGGAATAGAAAACACAACAGCCCTTGACCATTTATCTTTACTGCGTTCCTTCGTATTATACCTTTTACCCTTCATGTAATTGGTCTGCTTTATTTCACTTGCCTTTTAATGATTCTAAAACAGTCACTATTATTAAAAACTTTACCAATGTATATACTACTACCATGTTTTCTTTTAAAAACCTTTATTGTGAAAATTTCATTATACAAATACGAGCCTATAACCACGTGGGCCTGCCACAGAGCAAACTGTAATCGTATATGATGAATAGACATTTACACTGTAGAGGAACGTAACGGGCGGGCCATTAGGTTGCAAGAACTAAGGTGTCTAACAGTTACGGAATCGGTGGACGTACATTTTATAATTAAAATACGACAGGGCCAGTTACAATAAAATTATCTAGATATACATTTGCGGGCAAGTACCATGGTTGACGTTAATTCGAACTTTCAACAGTACAGTAATCAATAACACATCAGAACTTAATATCAATAGGGATGTCGAAATATTCAATCAATTCTCGTCCCCGCCCGCCATGTGCTTCAAAACTGCATACGTATCTCGTGATTTCAAGGTTCTGCAACCAGTACACAACAAGGAGTTACGAGTCCCATTTATTCCGGCGCCATTTTGGGCGAGGACGGGCAGGTCCAGGATATAGTCAAAATGTCTCTACCAACCATCGACTATGATGATGTTCATATGCTGTATTTATTAGAGTAACACTCATCTGTCCACATGAAATTAATTTGCCACAATCTAAACATGTCATTTTAATCTTTCCAAAGTTCTTCTAAATATTTGGGACCGTTTCCCTTGCCTCTGAAGCTCTCAGTGCCACTTCTTTGATGAATGTACTAGCAGGTCAGGGGTTCTCCTCCAAATCTCTCTTTTATGCAGCACTATAATTAATTGGTGCCACCTCTCCATATGACGATGCATGGTATAGTTACCACAGCTATATTTTTTTTCGGTTCCTCTGGAGAGTTCATCGTGGCAGATGAAGCGTGTAACGTACCGGGCATTTACCTTTTTTTGCATGTACAGGAAAGGAAAAAAAAATCGAGCGTCCGAGTTCTAAGGTGTCCCAGGGCCATTTTGGTGGACCAGGCCCAAATCCAAAGAACAGCCATCTCACAGGCTAATGGGGCGACCCACGCCGAGTTTCAGCATTGTAGGATGACCACACAAGTACAGCAACTTGCTAGACATCACCTCGGTGCCATCCGGATCTCGGCGCCCCACTGCAGATGAAGTGCCTCTCAACTATGAAACCACCACGGTGACATCCGGATCTTGGCGCGTTGTGCTGCCTTCGGCCTATTCGCACATCGGTCCGCTACTGACGCCATCTCACAGGCTAATGGGGCGACCCACGCCGAGTTTCAGCATTGTAGGCTGACCACACCAGTACAGCAACTTGTTAGACATCACCTCGGTGCCATCCGGATCTCGGCGCCCCACTGCAGATGAAGTGCCTCTCAACTATGAAACCACCACGGTGACATCCGGATCTTGGCGCGTTGTGCTGCCTTCGGCCTATTCGCACATCGGTCCGCTACTGACGCCATCTCACAGGCTAATGGGGCGACCCACGCCGAGTTTCAGCATTGTAGGATGACCACACCAACTTGCTAGACATCACCTCAGTGCCATCCGAATCTTGGCATCTCAACGCCTAGTGGTATCTTCCATACAAAAAATATTGTTACGCTGCCTTTGGCCCCATTCGCACATCAGTCTGCAACTTAGACATCACCTCGGTGCCATCCGGATCTTGGCATCTCAGCGCCTTGTGGTGTCAGTCAGAAAATATTGTTGCGCTGCCTTTGGCCCCATTCGCACATCGGTCCGCTACTGACGCCATCTCACAGGCCAACGGGGCGCCCCACGCCGACTTTCAACATTGTAGGATGGCCACAGAAGTGCGACAACTTACTAGACACCACCTCGGTGCCATCCGGATCTTGGCGCGTTGTGCTGCCTTCGGCCTATTCGCACATCGGTCCGCTACTGACGCAAACTCACAGGCCAACGGGGCGCCCCACGCCGACTTTCAGCATTGTAGGATGACCACACCAGTACAGCAACTTGTTAGACATCACCTCGGTGCCATCCGGATCTCGGCGCCCCACTGCAGATGAAGTGCCTCTCAACTATGAAACCACCACGGTGACATCCGGATCTTGGCGCGTTGTGCTGCCTTCGGCCTATTCGCACATCGGTCCGCTACTGACGCCATCTCACAGGCTAATGGGGCGACCCACGCCGAGTTTCAGCATTGTAGGATGACCACACCAACTTGCTAGACATCACCTCAGTGCCATCCGAATCTTGGCATCTCAACGCCTAGTGGTATCTTCCATACAAAAAATATTGTTACGCTGCCTTTGGCCCCATTCGCACATCAGTCTGCAACTTAGACATCACCTCGGTGCCATCCGGATCTTGGCATCTCAGCGCCTTGTGGTGTCAGTCAGAAAATATTGTTGCGCTGCCTTTGGCCCCATTCGCACATCGGTCCGCTACTGACGCCATCTCACAGGCCAACGGGGCGCCCCACGCCGACTTTCAACATTGTAGGATGGCCACAGAAGTGCGACAACTTACTAGACACCACCTCGGTGCCATCCGGATCTTGGCGCGTTGTGCTGCCTTCGGCCTATTCGCACATCGGTCCGCTACTGACGCAAACTCACAGGCCAACGGGGCGCCCCACGCCGACTTTCAGCATTGTAGGATGGCCACACCAGTGCTGCAACTTGCTGGACACCACCTCGGTGCCATCCGGATCTTGGCGCGTTGTATTGCCTTCGGCCTATTCGCTCATCGGTCCGCTACTGACGCCGCCTCACGTGCCAACGTATTTTCTCCGCATTTTATACCCTATGCCGCATAACAGGTCATGTGACTTGTTTATAAAACTTTTCATTGGTTCATTTTACTTTTGGTTTCCGAATGATGGAAGGCTTGATCATATGACCTAAAAACAACACTTTTCATTGGATGAAAACTTTTTTTTCCCCCCAAACGATGAAAGCCCCACCTTGTTTCTGGATGTTTCAGACTAAACTGGCGTCAGCATGAGAGCACCACCATCTCGTAGCTCCGTCGTGGTCATTCCGCGAGCAATCATGGCAGCCGCTCCCCACCAGAAGCCTGCAGGAGTCGGGGCCCCCAAAACTTTTGATGAATTCTCAAGGCGGAGGGGACGCTTTCGAGAATGGGGTCCAAGACCTAGCAGACAAGCGTCCGATTTCCAAGGTGTCCCAGGGCCATTTCAGTGGACCACGCCCAAAAAGGAAAGAGCCTGCCGCCATTTTGAGAGTCCTGTGGCAGCCGCCTATCGCTGCACCGCAAGAGTGGGCGCAACTCAGCTGAATGGCGGATTTTGACACAGTGGACCAAAAGCGGACGGAATGGCAACTGAAACGGTAAAGGGGCGCCCCACTAAAACAGATGAGACTCCACCTGGAGAGGCCCGTTATTCGGAGCAGCATTGTAGGATACCAAAACCAGTGCGGCAACTTACTGGACATCACCTTGGTGCCATCGTTCTGCTGCCTTGGAACTATTCGCACAACAGTTTGCTACTGATGACCCACCCCCCGCGACGCCCCACGCCGGAAATCTGGACGTTGTGCTGCGTTGGGACTATTCGCACAGCCGACCGCTACTTCGTTGTTTTTCCCTAAAAATGTTTATATGTTATTACTATTTTTGTTTTCTTGTATATATTTATAAATTATTAAAGTTTTATAATCTTACTACTTTGTCGGAGTGCTATATATTTTTAATGTGACACATAATTGTAAAAACTTTGATGTACAAAGAGTCATCCCTGGAATCTTCCGCTTCACGCTCGGTCCCCTCCCCAATCACAATACAGGATGGTTTTCAGATAATAGCAACGCTTCTGCTGTGACGGATCTCATCGAGTGTGGGCCTTGATCTACTATAACTCCTTTGAAGAGGGGTGATTCTTTACAGCTGTGGCCATAAACTACATCTGCAGGGCTAGCTGATAGCCTAGGACCGGCCTGGACAATCGGACACAGAGGAAAAGGAGTGTCAGAGGGTGCGGTAGTGAATAGGGCGAAAGGGAGGTGTCGGGCGGGCACAGGGTGTGATTCTCAGGGAAGAGCAGCGCAGATGGGGGGAGGTTTATTACCCATGCATAAGACAGAGAGCGGGGGTGACCACTGCCTGGGTGAGATGCTTGCGAGGGTGGGGAGCCATGCTAAGGATCGACAGCGTGCACAGAGTGGGTCTGGTCAAGGCATCTAAAATGGCTGCCGTGCACGACAAAAGTGTGGCATTTGAAAAAAGACAAGATGGCGCACACAATGTTTTTCAACAATTCCTGATTTCCTTCGAATCGAACGTTAACAGACGTTGGGGCATATTACCAAAGTTAAGCGATATTTATCCCTAACGATGCATTGCAAAGATTTTTTTACCGTCAGAAATTATCGCAGATAAACCTTGCTATTATCAAGGTTTATCGCAAATACGATAAAAAACGAGCGCAATGCATTAATATCGCTGAAAACTCCGCGATATTCATGCATTACCGAGCTAATGCTCTTAGCCATGTTATCCACCTCCCATTGGATAACATGGCTAAGAACTGCTCAGGGCAGCTGTTACTTTTTGGAGATATTCGCGCTTATCTCGAATATTTCCAAAAGTTGATAATAGGAGATAGCGATGTGAGCGACTGTTTCCAGTCGCTAACATCTTGGCATGCCCACTTTGCATGTCATTAGTGATAAATATCACTCACATGCAAAGTGGGACCCAAGATGGTCGCTATCTCCTACTAGCCGTCGCTAACTGGTGTTAGCAACAGCTAGGTAATACAGATATAATTTTATCTCCGCGAAGCGGAGCGCTGTTACAGATATATATCTTGTTTTTGAACGTTAATTTCTCAAAATGCACTGAAGCACATATATTGAGACATAGCAAAGGCACATCGGGCTACCAGTCCCTAATATTTTACCAAGTTTCGTGCAAATCCATTCAGCCGTTCGATTATTATTATTATTTTTTTTTTTTGCCCCGCGGGGCCCTTTTAAAACCTCCACATCAAACCTAGGGGGTCAGCGAGGATCTACTATGCCCCGTTATGGTCATTTGCCCCTTCGCTTTGGCCTCCTCTTGTCTCTCGATCCTACCGAGAGACAAGATGGCGGCCGCTACGTACTGTTTTGAATGTTTACAGACACCGGAGAGCCAATCAGCTTCGCTTCGCAAAGCTCCGTAACGCGAAAAGTACGCGAAGCGGTGCGCTGTTACAGATATATATCTTTTTTTGAACGTTAATTTCTCAAAATCCACTGAAGCACATATATTGAGACCTAGCAAAGGCACATCGGGCTACCAGTCCCTACAATTTTGCCAAGTTTCGTGCAAATCCATTCAGCCGTTCGATTATTATTATTATTATTTTTTTTTGCCCCGCGGGGCCCTTTTAAAACCTCCACATCAAACCTAGGGGGTCAGCGAGGATCTACTATGCCCCCTTATAGTTATTTCCCCCTTTGTTTTGACCTCCTCTTGTCTCTCGATCCTACCGAGAGACAAGATGGCGGCCGCTACGGACTGTTTGGAATGTTGACAGACGCCGGAGAACCAATCAGCTTCGCTTCACAAAGCTCCGTTGCGCGAAAAGTCCGCGAACCAGAGCGCTGCCCGGTCCGCTGTTACAGATATATATCTTTTTTTAAACGTTAATTTCTCAAAATCCACTGGAGCACATATATTGAGACCTACAAAAGGCACATCGGGCTACCAGTCCCTACAATTTTGCCAAGTTTCGTGCAAATCCATTCAGCCGTTCGGGCTAAAAGTGAGGCCAACCGCCCTATGGAAAACTCAATGTTAAAAACACGTTTTGGGACCCCCCTTTTTTCTCGGCCCCCACTGGACGAACCCCCCCAAATTTTCAAGGGCTGCTCAGAAACAAAATGTGCCATTATCCTGAAAATTTCAGCCAATTCCGTCCACAAACGCCAAAGTTATTAGACATAGAATTTTCAAAAAACCCATAGAGAAAAAATCCTAACTATATATACCTACTGGCGACCGCCAGTAGGTAATTACAAACACAAGTTAGCCCCGAAAAGAGAGAAGCCACCGGCAGTACACCAATTCACTTCCAAAACAATTCCAGCCGCTTGAGAGAGGTCCACCGCATGTCAGCGGGCCCGTGCTGATGCACGAAACAAAGCAGGCGTCAACACTTTGGGAGGCAGAGTTGGAACTAGCCTTGTTCCGACTGAAAATTCACAGCGGGCAGCTGGAAAGCGGGACAGGTAGCCCCACAACTTCGAATAACAACCCACTTGGGCAAGTACACTTTGTTTTAAATTCGTGTAATGTTCAAAGCGGACTCACCTGAGAAATACCGTGTGGCACTACGAGACCCAGAAGGCTAGGAGAGTGGCCACGCCCACCTGGGCAGGTCTTGGATTTATGTCGTGCACATGAACTGCGGCTTTGACATTACTTATTTGACAGCCACTGAGGAAGGGAAGAAAGTTCCTGAAACGCGTTTGGCACTATGAAGGTTTTCGCTCTTGTTGGGAGCCTGTTTGCAGGCTGTTCGAAATGGAAATAAAAAGTGAATTGGTGTACTGCCGGTGGCTTCTCTCTTTTCGGGGCTAACTTGTGTTTGTAATTAATAGGCGGTTGGAGCCCAGCCGCTTGAGAGAGGTCCACCGCATGTCAGCGGGCCCGTGCTGATGCACGAAACAAAGCAGGCGTCAACACTTTGGGAGGCAGAGTTGGAACTAGCCTTGTTCCGACTGAAAATTCACAGCGGGCAGCTGGAAAGCGGGACAGGTAGCCCCACAACTTCGAATAACAACCCACTTGGGCAAGTACACTTTGTTTTAAATTCGTGTAATGTTCAAAGCGGACTCACCTGAGAAATACCGTGTGGCACTACGAGACCCAGAAGGCTAGGAGAGTGGCCACGCCCACCTGGGCAGGTCTTGGATTTATGTCGTGCACATGAACTGCGGCTTTGACATTACTTATTTGACAGCCACTGAGGAAGGGAAGAAAGTTCCTGAAACGCGTTTGGCACTATGAAGGTTTTCGCTCTTGTTGGGAGCCTGTTTGCAAGCTGCTCGAAATGGAAATAAAAAGTGAATTGGTGTACTGCCGGTGGCTTCTCTCTTTTCGGGGCTAACTTGTGTTTGTAATTAATAGGCGGTTGGAGCCCAGCCGCTTGAGAGAGGTCCACCGCATGTCAGCGGGCCCGTGCTGATGCACGAAACAAAGCAGGCGTCAACACTTTGGGAGGCAGAGTTGGAACTAGCCTTGTTCCGACTGAAAATTCACAGCGGGCAGCTGGAAAGCGGGACAGGTAGCCCCACAACTTCGAATAACAACCCACTTGGGCAAGTACACTTTGTTTTAAATTCGTGTAATGTTCAAAGCGGACTCACCTGAGAAATACCGTGTGGCACTACGAGACCCAGAAGGCTAGGAGAGTGGCCACGCCCACCTGGGCAGGTCTTGGATTTATGTCGTGCACATCAACTGCGGCTTTGACATTACTTATTTGACAGCCACTGAGGAAGGGAAGAAAGTTCCTGAAACGCGTTTGGCACTATGAAGGTTTTCGCTCTTGTTGGGAGCCTGTTTGCAAGCTGCTCGAAATGGAAATAAAAAGAGAATTGGTGTACTGCCGGTGGCGGCTTCTCTCTTTTCGGGGCTAACTTGTGTTTGTAATTAATAGGCGGTTGGAGCCCAGCCGCTTGAGAGAGGTCCACCGCATGTCAGCGGGCCCGTGCTGATGCACGAAACAAAGCAGGCGTCAACACTTTGGGAGGCAGAGTTGGAACTAGCCTTGTTCCGACTGAAAATTCACAGCGGGCAGCTGGAAAGCGGGACAGGTAGCCCCACAACTTCGAATAACAACCCACTTGGGCAAGTACACTTTGTTTTAAATTCGTGTAATGTTCAAAGCGGACTCACCTGAGAAATACCGTGTGGCACTACGAGACCCAGAAGGCTAGGAGAGTGGCCACGCCCACCTGGGCAGGTCTTGGATTTATGTCGTGCACATGAACTGCGGCTTTGACATTACTTATTTGACAGCCACTGAGGAAGGGAAGAAAGTTCCTGAAACGCGTTTGGCACTATGAAGGTTTTCGCTCTTGTTGGGAGCCTGTTTGCAAGCTGCTCGAAATGGAAATAAAAAGTGAATTGGTGTACTGCCGGTGGCTTCTCTCTTTTCGGGGCTAACTTGTGTTTGTAATTAATAGGCGGTTGGAGCCCAGCCGCTTGAGAGAGGTCCACCGCATGTCAGCGGGCCCGTGCTGATGCACGAAACAAAGCAGGCGTCAACACTTTGGGAGGCAGAGTTGGAACTAGCCTTGTTCCGACTGAAAATTCACAGCGGGCAGCTGGAAAGCGGGACAGGTAGCCCCACAACTTCGAATAACAACCCACTTGGGCAAGTACACTTTGTTTTAAATTCGTGTAATGTTCAAAGCGGACTCACCTGAGAAATACCGTGTGGCACTACGAGACCCAGAAGGCTAGGAGAGTGGCCACGCCCACCTGGGCAGGTCTTGGATTTATGTCGTGCACATGAACTGCGGCTTTGACATTACTTATTTGACAGCCACTGAGGAAGGGAAGAAAGTTCCTGAAACGCGTTTGGCACTATGAAGGTTTTCGCTCTTGTTGGGAGCCTGTTTGCAAGCTGCTCGAAATGGAAATAAAAAGTGAATTGGTGTACTGCCGGTGGCTTCTCTCTTTTCGGGGCTAACTTGTGTTTGTAATTAATAGGCGGTTGGAGCCCAGCCGCTTGAGAGAGGTCCACCGCATGTCAGCGGGCCCGTGCTGATGCACGAAACAAAGCAGGCGTCAACACTTTGGGAGGCAGAGTTGGAACTAGCCTTGTTCCGACTGAAAATTCACAGCGGGCAGCTGGAAAGCGGGACAGGTAGCCCCACAACTTCGAATAACAACCCACTTGGGCAAGTACACTTTGTTTTAAATTCGTGTAATGTTCAAAGCGGACTCACCTGAGAAATACCGTGTGGCACTACGAGACCCAGAAGGCTAGGAGAGTGGCCACGCCCACCTGGGCAGGTCTTGGATTTATGTCGTGCACATGAACTGCGGCTTTGACATTACTTATTTGACAGCCACTGAGGAAGGGAAGAAAGTTCCTGAAACGCGTTTGGCACTATGAAGGTTTTCGCTCTTGTTGGGAGCCTGTTTGCAAGCTGCTCGAAATGGAAATAAAAAGTGAATTGGTGTACTGCCGGTGGCTTCTCTCTTTTCAGGGCTAACTTGTGTTTGTAATTAATAGGCGGTTGGAGCCCAGCCGCTTGAGAGAGGTCCACCGCATGTCAGCGGGCCTGTGCTGATGCACGAAACAAAGCAGGCGTCAACACTTTGGGAGGCAGAGTTGGAACTAGCCTTGTTCCGACTGAAAATTCACAGCGGGCAGCTGGAAAGTGGGACAGGTAGCCCCACAACTTCGAATAACAACCCACTTGGGCAAGTACACTTTGTTTTAAATTCGTGTAATGTTCAAAGCGGACTCACCTGAGAAATACCGTGTGGCACTACGAGACCCAGAAGGCTAGGAGAGTGGCCACGCCCACCTGGGCAGGTCTTGGATTTATGTCGTGCACATGAACTGCGGCTTTGACATTACTTATTTGACAGCCACTGAGGAAGGGAAGAAAGTTCCTGAAACGCGTTTGGCACTATGAAGGTTTTCGCTCTTGTTGGGAGCCTGTTTGCAAGCTGCTCGAAATGGAAATAAAAAGTGAATTGGTGTACTGCCGGTGGCTTCTCTCTTTTCGGGGCTAACTTGTGTTTGTAATATATATATATATATATATATATATATATATAGCAGCAGCTGGGCATAAAAGTAACTCTGGTAACACCCACAGTCTGCAAGTCGCCTCTGAAGAAAAGGCAGGAGCCTTGAAATGCATCAGGCGCTATGAATTCTCTGGAAAGCAGATGCTGGTTCCTTGTTGAAATAAACCTTCGGTTTTCACTTGCTGTCGTGTGCTTCCTTGAAAGCTCTTGGGCCATTGTAATATATATATATATATATATATATATATATATATATATATATATATATTTATATATATATATATATTCACTGAAAAAACCATAGGTTATACACCATATATAGTTAGGAATTAGCATTTAAAAAACCTTATTTTACTCACACAAAACCATGTGATGTCTGTGCCCAAAGCGAAGCAGGGGTTCTCTGAAAGTGCGTCTCTGGCTGACGCGACGAATTGTACACACAAACTTCTCCCGAAGAAAGAAGGCAGAGACCCAAGGGGAACCATCAGGAAGCTTTATTGATGTAGCGTTTTGGCGAATGCATTTCGGCATCGTGTAGCCTTCTTCAGCGCCCAAAGCATCCAGGAAGTGAGGGAACAAGCCAACAGTAAGTCCTGCCTCCTTTTACCTTGTTATTACAAGCCCGCTCCACCCCCTGCCGATTGATTGCACACCTGTGTAGAGTCCAATGCATGAGAGTGCTCTACCAGGAGCTGCTTTCCACCTAAAGTGAGAACTACCCAGAGTTCTCTCCTTCATTTTTACACACACACACATACATATATATATATATTCACTGAAAAAACCATAGGTTATAGACCATATATAGTTAGGAATTAGCATTTACAAAACCTTGAAAATTCACTGAAAAAACCATAGGTTATAGACCATATATAGTTAGGAATTAGCATTTAAAAAACCTTATTTTACTCACACAAAACCATTGAAATTCCATATATAGTTAGTTGCACTAACTATATATCGCGCACCCGCAATCCACTGCTGATCATGTCACATATTACATCATTCATGACATGGTCAGTGACATCACTGATGACATCACTGATGACATCTCAAATGACATCACTGATGAGATCACTGATGACATCTCATTTGACATCAATGACCACATCACTGATGATATCATTCATGTGACAATACAATGCATCTCCTCACGTTTTAATATAACCTCTGTTTCACCCAGTGTTAAATACAGAGTATAATTTTTGAAACCATTGACACACCAATACTAGTTACTACATACGTACTCACTGATTCCTACGTCTACACACACATTCACTCATTCACCCATACAATCATTCATACATACAATCACTCATCTTTACAACACTATCATATGCACTCATACACCTATACAGACACTTACACTCTGCCACTCATCCATGGAGTTACTCACACACCTAGTCAGTCCTGTAAAGAATCAATCACACTTCCATTTTCTTGTCTATACAGTTAAACATAGAGCACCTTACATTTTCAAACATATACTAACACATACTTACTTTCTTATACAATCATTGATACAAGTACACATTGATCTGCACAGAGTCACACACCTCCCAGCCAGCCACACACACACTCAGTCTCCTATACAAATACTTGGACAATCAATCAATAACCCATATAGTTAATCATATAGCTACTGATCAACACATGCAGCAGTTTACAGAACAACAGACATAATGATGCACAAATTAAGACAGTTTAGTCACTAACCCATGCACTCAGTGAGACACATTTAATCACTCACTCATACATTCAGTCATGCACCTACTAAATCCTTCGTCCAGACACTTATACATCTACTCATTCTTCAATATGTAAAACATATTTAAACTTTACAGAAACACACAGTCACTGGATGATGTCATCAGTGATCTCATCAGTGATGTCATTTGAGATGTCATCAGTGATGTCATCAGTGATGTCACTGACCATGTCATGAATGATGTAATATGTGACATGATCAGCAGTGGATTGCGGGTGCGCGATATATAGTTAGTGCAACTAATTATATATATGGAATTTCAATGGTTTTGTGTGAGTAAAATAAGGTTTTTTAAATGCTAATTCCTAACTATATATGGTGTATAACCTATGGTTTTTTCAGTGAATTTTCAAGGTTTTGTAAATGCTAATTCCTAACTATATATGGTCTATAACCTATGGTTTTTTCAGTGAATTTCAATGGTTTTTTAATAGCAAATATCATAAGCTGTCGAATGTCAAGTACGTGGTAAGTAAAAACATTTTCGTGTTTATGCACACTGATCTGCTTTGAATGCTGCCCCCCACCCCTCATTTCTATTAGGAGTACTCTCTCTTTGCAGATAGTGAAGGGTAGTTAACGCAGCCCTTTGCCCCCTTTGTAATCCGTCGTGCCTGCTTCTCTCTCCATTTGATTGATTGTTCTCTTTGGTTCATTCTCTATTTACAAACAAGCACAGAGTCGCAATACTCTGTTTAGTCTTTGCAGATAGCGAAAAATCGTGTAAAAAAACAAAAGGAATCGAGCAAAATCAGTAGGCCACTAATGGGATCTCTTTTTGACCTCGCTAAAATAGAAACATTAGGAACAACCTGTTGAAAATAGCAATGCGTATGTACATAAGCGGCGTTCATTTGTGTTCACAGTACCCCTTGTTGATTGTTTCAATCGAGCATTGAATTGTTCGAAGTTAATTCTCTTAAGGATCTTCTCTACCTGCAAACGAGGAAGAATAGGAATATTCTCTCTCCCTTTGCAGATAGTGAAGGGTAGGTAACGCAAGCCTTTAACACGTCGTACCTATTTCATTCCTCATTGATTGATTGATTGTCCGAACATTGACTGTTTGGGAATTAGTTCTTTTTGGAGGTATTCCCTGTTTGCAAATAAACGTAGGAAAATCTTTGCAAGTAGTGAAAGGGTACGTAATGCGGACCTTTCTCCCCCGTTGTAATCTGTCATGCCTATCTACTCCTCACTGATTGATGCACCTTTTTCACCCGGACCATTTACTAGAGATACGTCATCTGGCCCGACCAGAGAGCACCCCTAGTGAAAAGGACATATGCAATAATAACGAAGTGATCACTGTATCCTGTTAACAGAAACTTTACCATGAAACAACCTGGAAAGAAAAAAATAGGAAAACGAAAATCAGTAGGCCACTGATGAACATGAACTTTTATTAAACAACGAACAAAGAAACGATAACATAACGTAATGATAAAACCTATTAATGTCCTAGAAACAAGAAAACGTTAAAATATGCCAGTGGTGAGAGACCAGAAAAACAGTAAGAGAAACCAAATCACCCCTCGCTGTCCCACCGCCTGCCACGCCAAAAAAATCGATAGACTAGGGAAAATGCAAGTCAGTAGAACATCCGCCCCCACTCTGGAAACTTCCAAGGTGGGGCAGGGTTCCGGCTACGCCCAGCCGGGAGCAGCCCATATAAGGCAGGTCCTGCTGCCACGCCTCGGCCAGGAGATCCTAACGTAGGGTGTAGCCGGAGGAGAGGCCGAGGCCAGCGGGACCCGGCCAGGGGATTGCCTTTACAACGCTGAACAGTTGCAGGGGGGGGGAATGTCTCCTCGACCCTCCCCTCTCTCTCCCAGTCCGGCCGCGGTGGCCCTTGAGAGTTGCAGGTAGTCCCGCCACATGCTCTTCCGGTCCGGCCACCAACGGTCGGGGGGCCGAGGCCGACGGGATCCGGCTGCAGCCGATAAACCAAGAAACCCGTTCATGGGGCCAGAGCCAGGGGCGTCCGGCCGACATCCACCGGAAGCCCGGCCCGAAGACGGACGGGACACTTCTTTCTTTTATAATGGCTGCGACAACACTGGGGGGGGATGTCTTGCACATGCCTCCGACCCCCCCCCTCGTCCTCATCGCCTGGTCCGGCCATAACAAATCTCAAGCGAGACGCCGTGGGGTGCACTGGGAGGGAGAGACGGTGCGAACAGGCCTCTCCCGCCTCCCCAGGTGGAGGCTTCCCAGCTGCACCCTCAGCGCTCCAGGCGCCCGGAAAAGGGTTCTTCCACTGTGGCCATGCTGCAACGTCTTGCCCAGCAGGGTGGAGCCCGTCCGCTCATGTGACCCCGCGATCGCCGGTAGCTGCCGAACTCTCAAAATGGCGGTCGACCTGGCAAGAGCGGGCCCAGCATAAAGAAATGGCCCGGTCACTGGTTGACTCCACCACCGTAGTCCTCCACGACCTTGAAGATTCTAGAGGAGCCGCGGGAGTCTCCGAACCCCGATGGGGAATGACTGCCATGATCGCCCGTGGAGTGACGAAACTGTATCCGCGGGACGTCGGCGCTCCCATGCTGGCGCCAGCCTCACTTTGAATTACTAGATTCCTGCAGACCTCACTTCCGGTGAAAGCACAGTGTGACCCGGTAGGAAAAATTATTGCACCCCCTCCCCTTTTTGACTGATAGTTCAAACCACCGATCCTTTCCTTTGCCCTTTTAACGGAACTTTGGACTGCCTCCCCCTCTTTTACATTTTCTAGAGAAAACAAAACATTAACCACTACATTAGCATAGCAGTTGACACCAGAACTGTTTTCAAATTGAAAACCAACAACATCTTCAACAGAATCCTTTTTGTTTCTGCTGTGACCCTGCTACAGCACAGGCATTGTCCCCAGCAGTAATTCTGCAATGCCGGTAAGAATAGCTGTGGTGCCTACTGGACTCACTCACCCCCGCGGTGCCCCACGCCGTTTTTTGCTGGGCGGCAACTTACTAGACATCACTTTCGTGCCATCTAGATTTCAGCGCGTTCTGCTGCCTTGGAACTATTCGCACAACAGACCGCTACTGACAAGAATATTTCATTATTGGTGCTGTCAATTTCAATAAATCTATTGGATAATTCAAAAGAAATTGCCACGGTCTCTTCGTTGTTTAAATGTTTTTACTGTTTTTGTTTTCTTGTATATATTTATATGTTATTAAAGTTTTATATTCCTACTACTTTGTTGGAGTGCTATATATTTTTAATGTGACACATAATTGTAAAAACTTTGATGTACAAAGAGTCATTCCTGGAATCTTCCGCTTCAGGCTCGGTCCCCTCCCCAATCACAATACAGGATGGTTTTCAGATAGTAGGAACACGTGTGGTGTGACGGATCTCATCGGGTGTGGGCCTTGATCTACTATAACTCCTTTGAAGAGGGGTGATTCTTTACAGCTGGGGCCATAAACTACATCTGCAGGGCTAGCTGATAGCCTGGACAATCGGACACAGAGAAAGAGGAGTGTCAGAGGGTGCGGTAGTGAATAGGGCGAAAGGGAGGTGTCGGGCGGGCACAGAGTGTGATTCTCAGGGAAGAGCAGCGCAGATGGGGGGAGGTTTATTGCCCATGCATAAGACAGAGAGCGGTGGTGACCAGTGCCTAGGGAAGATGCTTGCGTGGGTGAGGAGCCATGCTACGAATCGACAGCGTGCAGAGAGTGGGTCTGGTCAAGACATCTAAAATGGCTGCCGTGCACGACAAAAGTGTGGCATTTCAAAAAAGGCAAGATGGCGCAGACAATGTTTTTCAACACTTCCTCATTTCCTTCGAATCGAACGTTAACAGACGTTGGGGCATATTACCAAAGTTAAGCGATATTTATCGCTAACGATGCTTACCAACCAATTTTTTACCACTAAGCATCGTCAGAAATTATCGAAGATAACCCTTGCTATTATCAAGGTTTATCGCAAATGCGATAATAAACGGCCGCAATGCATGAATATCGCTAAAAACTCAGCGATATTCATGCATTACCGAGCTAATGCTCTTAGCCATGTTATCCACCTCCCATTGGATAACATGGCTAAGAACTGCTCAGGGCAGGTGTTACTTTTTGGAGATATTCGCGCTTAGCGCGAATATCTCCAAAAGTTGGTAATAGGAGATAGATATCTTGCATGTTGTAATGCAAGTTATTGTGGTATATGGAACTCATACCATAATCTCTCAGGAAAGCAGAAACTGATCCTTTTGGGACCGCCTAAAAAGGCCTAGGGGGTGAGGAGTACTCTACTTTGCCCCCTTTTCACGTTCCGAACTATTTTATTTTACTCTCTTCTGTAATTACACAAAATAGCAGCGATAAGATGCATCGGAGACACACAGTGAGAGAAAGGAGGCCGGAGATGAAGAAGAGATGTCAAATACACATTGGAGATAATATAGTGGCAGAAGGGAAGTAAATATGAGTAAACTTACCATGTAACATAAAAATGTTGCACTCTATACTATAAGTCTCATTTTATACTACAGTCACTTCGCTACAACCTCATAAATTAAAAATAACAATGAATAATGTCTCAAACAATTTTTGATTTCTAAATATACATTTATTCTTCAGAATTTTCTAAATTTGAAAGAACTAGTAACATGTCCTCATCAGCAATGTCCTCATTAAAAGTCTCCAATGATGATTCTTGTAACTCTATGGTCTCCAAACACTCGATAAATTCGCCATCAAGAGATTGATCAAAAAAATCATTCAAGTCATCTCCTCCTTGTGACAATATTTCATTATTGGTGCTGTCAATTTCAATCAATGTAGTGGAATCATTCAAGTCATCTCCTCGTGACAATATTTCATTATTGGTGCTCTCAATTTCAATCAATGTAGTGGAATCATTCAAGTCATCTCCTCCTTGTGACAATATTTCATTATTGGTGCTGTCCATTTCAATCAATCTAATGGAATCATACAAGTCATCTCCTCCTTGTGACAATATTTCATTATTGGTGCTCTCAATTTCAATCAATGTAGTGGAATCATTCAAGTCATCTCCTTGTGACAATATTTCATTCTTGGTGCTGTCCATTTCAATCAATCTAATGGAATCATACAAGTCATGTCCTCCTTGTGACAATATTTCATTATTGGTGCTCTCAATTTCAATCAATGTAGTGGACAATTCAAAAGAAATTGCCACGGTCTCTTCATTGTGAGCCATTTTATTTTGAAATTGCTTGCTGTAAATTGCAGAAAAAAATAATCACTTTCATTTATCGTTTTTAGTAATACATAATATAAAACTAACTTTATCAAGTATTTAGTATAACAGAAGGACTGCAAATAAATAACAGAAAACATTTTTCAAATTATCTTCAAGTGTACAACATAGTTCCCCTTACAAATTAACAACTCACCTTTTTAAAAGTAGCAGAAGTGTTAGTACTGTGTAAATCAAACACCAGAAATTCACCACAAAATGGCTGTGGTTTCCTCTCATTTGACATATATACATAACCAATTAACTTTCATCACACACAAATACAAAACCAAAGTAACATTTTAATTGGTTCTAAATTTCAACACTTTCAAATGTGTTTTCCCCATGCAATTTTCCATAGGACATTTACCGCCAGTAGGTAATATATATATATATATATATATATATATATATATATATATATATATATATATATATATATATATATATATATATATATATATATTACCTACTGGCGGTTTCAAAAAACCCATAGAGAAAAAATCCTAACTATATATACCTACTGGCGACCAGTTTAGTGCTTCTGGGGCCGCCGCACGTTTGCAGGCTTGATTCTCACTGGCTGCGATGTGCTCCGGCGCATCTGACTTTGTCTCCGAGGCTTCGGATTGAATCAAGCCCACCAGCGCATCTGGGAGGAAGAAACACGGTGGCAGAGTCACTGCACTCTACCCCGGACCTGGCGCACTGTCGCACGGGTCCCCGTGAATCAGCGAACCCGGACATGTTGGTAGTGCGCTTTTTGGGGGGCGCGAGGAGCCCTTTTTCTGTGGCAGGCTAAGCGGGACACCAGACACAGCGCTTCCTTCCAGCCCTGCTATTTCCCCGCCAAGATACGACGAACCCAGCAGAACACTGCATGCTGGGATTTGCAGTTCCTACCTATCTGGACTACCTCAGCAGGTGACATTGATCATGGCTAGGGGGAGGAGCTGGAATTTGTACTTCCTTCATAAAGGTGGGGCAGGACTGTGAGAGGCGTTTTCCTGTTTCCATGCTGGGCGCTGAGGAGGCCACACTCGGCCGAAATGCATACGCCCGCCCGTTTTTGCTGCATTAAAGGTTCTCCATTGTACCCCCCAAGCGGCCTCAGACTCTTCTTTGCTGAAGATTCCTGTACATATTTCCGCACTATTTTGCCAGTTTAGTGCTTCTGGGGCCGCCGCACGTTTGCAGGCTTGATTCTCACTGGCTGCGATGTGCTCCGGCGCATCTGACTTTGTCTCCGAGGCTTCGGATTGAATCAAGCCCACCAGCGCATCTGGGAGGAAGAAACACGGTGGCAGAGTCACTGCACTCTACCCCGGACCTGGCGCACTGTCGCACGGGTCCCCGTGAATCAGCGAACCCGGACATGTTGGTAGTGCGCTTTTTGGGGGGCGCGAGGAGCCCTTTTTCTGTGGCAGGCTAAGCGGGACACCAGACACAGCGCTTCCTTCCAGCCCTGCTATTTCCCCGCCAAGATACGACGAACCCAGCAGAACACTGCATGCTGGGATTTGCAGTTCCTACCTATCTGGACTACCTCAGCAGGTGACATTGATCATGGCTAGGGGGAGGAGCTGGAATTTGTACTTCCTTCATAAAGGTGGGGCAGGACTGTGAGAGGCGTTTTCCTGTTTCCATGCTGGGCGCTGAGGAGGCCACACTCGGCCGAAATGCATACGCCCGCCCGTTTTTGCTGCATTAAAGGTTCTCCATTGTACCCCCCAAGCGGCCTCAGACTCTTCTTTGCTGAAGATTCCTGTACATATTTCCGCACTATTTTGCCAGTTTAGTGCTTCTGGGGCCGCCGCACGTTTGCAGGCTTGATTCTCACTGGCTGCGATGTGCTCCGGCGCATCTGACTTTGTCTCCGAGGCTTCGGATTGAATCAAGCCCACCAGCGCATCTGGGAGGAAGAAACACGGTGGCAGAGTAACTGCACTCTACCCCGGACCTGGCGCACTGTCGCACGGGTCCCCGTGAATCAGCGAACCCGGACATGTTGGTAGTGCGCTTTTTGGGGGGCGCGAGGAGCCCTTTTTCTGTGGCAGGCTAAGCGGGACACCAGACACAGCGCTTCCTTCCAGCCCTGCTATTTCCCCGCCAAGATACGACGAACCCAGCAGAACACTGCATGCTGGGATTTGCAGTTCCTACCTATCTGGACTACCTCAGCAGGTGACATTGATCATGGCTAGGGGGAGGAGCTGGAATTTGTACTTCCTTCATAAAGGTGGGGCAGGACTGTGAGAGGCGTTTTCCTGTTTCCATGCTGGGCGCTGAGGAGGCCACACTCGGCCGAAATGCATACGCCCGCCCGTTTTTGCTGCATTAAAGGTTCTCCATTGTACCCCCCAAGCGGCCTCAGACTCTTCTTTGCTGAAGATTCCTGTACATATATATATATATATATATATATATATATATATATATATATATATATATTACCTACTGGCGGTCGCCAGTAGGTATATATAGTTAGGATTTTTTCTCTATGGGATTTTTGAAAATTCTATGTCTAATAACTTTGGCGTTTGTGGACGGAATTGGCTGAAATTTTCAGGAAAATGGCACATTTTGTTTCTGAGCAGCCCTTGAAAATTTGGGGGGGGTTCGTCAAGGGGGGGCTGAGAAAAAAGGGGGGTCCCAAAACGTGTTTTTAACATTGAGTTTTCCATAGGGCGGTTGGCCTCACTTTTAGCCCGAACGGCTGAATGGATTTGCACGAAACTTGGCAAAATTGTAGGGACTGGTAGCCCAAATGTGCCTTTTGTAGGTCTCAATATATGTGCTACAGTGGATTTTGAGAAATTAACGTTTAAAAAAAGATATATATCTGTAACAGCGGACCGGGCAGCGCTCCAGGACGCGTACTTTTCGCGCAACGGAGCTTTGTGAAGCGAAGCTGATTGGTTCTCCGGCGTCTGTCAACATTCCAAACAGTCCGTAGCGGCCGCCATCTTGTCTCTCGGTAGGATCGAGAGACAAGAGGAGGCCAAAGCGAAGGGGCAAATGACCATAAGGGGGAATAGTAGATCCTCGCTGACCCCCTAGGTTTGATGTGGAGGTTTTAAAAGGGCCCCGCGGGGCAAAAAAAAAAAAAAATAATAATATTCGAACGGCTGAATGGATTTGCACGAAACTTGGCAAAATTGTAGGGACTGGTAGCCCGATGTGCCTTTGCTAGGTCTCAATATGTGTGCTTCAGTGGATTTTGAGAAATTAACGTTCAAAAAAAGATATATATCTGTAACAGCGCACCGCTTCGCGTACTTTTCGCGTTACGGAGCTTTGCGAAGCAAAGCTGATTGGCTCTCCGGTGTCTGTAAACATTCCAAACAGTCCGTAGCGGCCGCCATCTTGTCTCTCGGTAGGATCGAGAGACAAGAGGAGGCCAAAGCGAAGGGGCAAATGACCATAAGGGGGCATAGTAGATCCTCGCTGACCCCCTAGGTTTGATGTGGAGGTTTTACAAGGGCCCCGCGGGGCAAAAAAAAATAATAATAATAATAATCGAATGGCTGAATGGATTTGCACGAAACTTGGTAAAATATTAGGGACTGGTAGCCCGATGTGCCTTTGCTAGGTCTCAATATATGTGCTTCAGTGCATTTTGAGAAATTAACGTTCAAAAACAAGATATATATCTGTAACAGCGCTCCGCTTCGCGGAGATAAAATTATATCTGTATTACCTAGCTGTTGCTAACACCAGTTAGCGACGGCTAGTAGGAGATAGCGACCATCTTGGGCCCCACTTTGCATGTGAGTGATATTTATCACTAATGACATGCAAAGTGGGCATGCCAAGATGTTAGCGACTGGAAACAGTCGCTAACATCGCTATCTCCTATTATCAACTTTTGGAAATATTCGAGATAAGCGCGAATATCTCCAAAAAGTAACAGCTGCCCTGAGCAGTTCTTAGCCATGTTATCCAATGGGAGGTGGATAACATGGCTAAGAGCATTAGCTCGGTAATGCATGAATATCGCTGAGTTTTCAGCGATATTAATGCATTGCGGTCGTTTTTTATCGTATTTGCGATAAACCTTGATAATAGCAAGGTTTATCTGCGATAATTTCTGACGGTAAAAAAATCTTTGCAATGCATCGTTAGGGATAAATATCGCTTAACTTTGGTAATATGCCCCAACGTCTGTTAACGTTCGATTCGAAGGAAATCAGGAAGTGTTGAAAAACATTGTCTGCGCCATCTTGTCTTTTTTCAAATGCCACACTTTTGTCGTGCACGGCAGCCATTTTAGATGCCTTGACCAGACCCACTCTGTGCACGCTGTCGATCCTTAGCATGGCTCCCCACCCTCGCAAGCATCTCACCCAGGCAGTGGTCACCCCCGCTCTCTGTCTTATGCATGGGTAATAAACCTCCCCCCATCTGCGCTGCTCTTCCCTGAGAATCACACCCTGTGCCCGCCCGACACCTCCCTTTCGCCCTATTCACTACCGCACCCTCTGACACTCCTTTTCCTCTGTGTCCGATTGTCCAGGCTGGTCCTAGGGTATCAGCTAGCCCTGCAGATGTAGTTTATGGCCACAGCTGTAAAGAATCACCCCTCTTCAAAGGAGTTATAGTAGATCAAGGCCCACACTCGATGAGATCCGTCACAGCAGAAGCGTTGCTATTATCTGAAAACCATCCTGTATTGTGATTGGGGAGGGGACCGAGCGTGAAGCGGAAGATTCTAGGGATGACTCTTTGTACATCAAAGTTTTTACAATTATGTGTCACATTAAAAATATATAGCACTCCGACAAAGTAGTAAGATTATAAAACTTTAATAATTTATAAATATATACAAGAAAACAAAAATAGTAATAACATATAAACATTTTTAGGGAAAAACAACGAAGTAGCGGTCGGCTGTGCGAATAGTCCCAACGCAGCACAACGTCCAGATTTCCGGCGTGGGGCGTCGCGGGGGGTGGGTCATCAGTAGCAAACTGTTGTGCGAATAGTTCCAAGGCAGCAGAACGCGCCGAAATCTAGATGACACGAAAGTGATGTCTAGTAAGTTGCCACCCAGCAAATAACGGCGTGGGGCGTCGCGGGGGGTGGGTCATCAGTAGCAAACTGTTGTGCGAATAGTTCCAAGGCAGCAGAACGATGGCACCAAGGTGATGTCCAGTAAGTTGCCGCACTGGTTTTGGTATCCTACAATGCTGCTCCGAATAACGGCGTGGGGCGCCCCGGGGGAGGCGGCGTGAACGGGCCTCTCCAGGTGGAGTGTCATCTGTTGTAGTGGGGCGCCCCTTTACCGTTTCAGTTGCCATTCCGTCCGTTTTTGGTCCACTGTGTCAAAAGCCGCAATTCAGCTGAGTTGCGCCCACTCTTGCGGTGCAGCGATAGGCGGCTGTCACAGGACTCTCAAAATGGCGGCAGGCTCTTTCCTTTTTGGGCCTGGTCCACTGAAATGGCCCTGGGACACCTTGGAAATTGGACGCTTGTCTGCTAGGTCTTGGACCCCATTCTCGAAAGCGTCCCCTCCGCCTTGAGAATTCATCAAAAGTTTTGGGGGCCCCGACTCCTGCAGGCTTCTGGTGGGGAGCGGCTGCCATGATTGCTCGCGGAATGACCACGACGGAGCTACGAGATGGTGGTGCTCTCATGCTGACGCCAGCTTCAGTCTGAAACATCCAGAAACAAGGTGGGGCTTTCATCGTTTGGGAAAAAAAAAAAGTTTTCATCCAATGAAAAGTGTTGTTTTTAGGTCATATGATCAAGCCTTCCATCATTAGGAAACCAAAAGTAAAATGAACCAATGAAAAGTTTTATAAACAAGTCACATGACCTGTTATGCGGCATAGGGTATAAAATGCGGAGAAAATACGTTGGCACGTGAGGCGGCGTCAGTAGCGGACCGATGTGCGAATAGGCGGAAGGCAATACAACGCGCCAAGATCCGGATGGCACCGAGGTGGTGTCCAGCAAGTTGCAGCACTGGTGTGGCCATCCTACAATGCTGAAAGTCGGCGTGGGGCGCCCCGTTGGCCTGTGAGTTCGCGTCAGTAGCGGACCGATGTGCGAATAGGCCGAAGGCAGCACAACGCGCCAAGATCCGGATGGCAGCGAGGTGGTGTCTAGTAAGTTGCCGCACTGGTGTGGCCATCCAACAATGCTGAAAGTCGGCGTGGGGCGCCCCGTTGGCCTGTGAGTTTGCGTCAGTAGCGGACCGATGTGCGAATAGGCCGAAGGCAGCACAACGCGCCAAGATCCGGATGGCACCGAGGTGGTGTCTAGTAAGTTGCCGCACTGGTGTGGCCATCCTACAATGCTGAAAGTCGGCGTGGGGCGCCCCGTTGGCCTGTGAGATGGCGTCAGTAGCGGACCGATGTGTGAATGGGGCCGAAGGCAGTGCAACAATATTTTCGGAATAGAAAACACCACTAGGCGCTGAGATGCCAAGATCCGGATGGCACCGAGGTGGTGTGTAGCAAGTTGCCGCACTGGTGTGGCCATCCTACAATGCTGAAAGTCGGCGTGGGGCGCCCCGTTGGCCTGTGAGTTTGCGTCAGTAGCGGACGGATGTGCGAATGGGGCCAAAGGCAGCGCAACAATAGTTTCTGACTGACACCACAAGGCGCTGAGATGCCAAGATCCGGATGGCACCGAGGTGGTGTCATAGTTGAGAGTTCTGAGCAGCGGTTGTAACACTGTCTGAAGCTTATTTGCAGCTGCTGCAGCTTCACTACGCGTCAAGATCCGGATGGCACCGAGGTGGTGTCTAGTAAGGTGTACTGGTGTGGCCATCCTACAATGCTGAAAGTCGGCGTGGGGCGCCCCGTTGGCCTGTGAGTTTGCGTCAGTAGCGGACCGATGTGCGAATAGGCCGAAGGCAGCACAACGCGCCAAGATCCGGATGGCACGAGGTGGTGTCTAGTAAGTTGTCGCACTTCTGTGGCCATCCTACAATGTTGAAAGTCGGCGTGGGGCGCCCCGTTGGCCTGTGAGATGGCGTCAGTAGCGGACCGATGTGCGAATGGGGCCAAAGGCAGCGCAACAATATTTTCTGATTTGAAGACACCACAAGGCGCTGAGATGCCAAGATCCGGATGGCACCGAGGTGGTGTCTAGCAAGTTGTGGCACTGGTGTGGCCATCGTACAATGGTAAAAGTCGGCGTGGGGCGCCCTGTTGGCCTGTGAGATGGTGTCAGTAGCGGACTGATGTGCGAATGGGGCCAAAGGCAGCGCAACAATATTTTCTGACTGACACCACAAGGCGCTGAGATGCCAAGATCCGGATGGCACCGAGGTGATGTCTAAGTTGCGGACTGATGTGCGAATGGGGCCAAAGGCAGCGTAACAATATTTTTTGTATGGAAGATACCACTAGGCGTTGAGATGCCAAGATTCGGATGGCACCGAGGTGATGTTTAGCAAGTTGCTGTACTGGTGTGGTCATCCTACAATGCTGAAACTCGGCGTGGGTCGCCCCATTAGCCTGTGAGATGGCGTCAGTAGCGGACCGATGTGCGAATAGGCCGAAGGCAGCACAACGCGCCAAGATCCGGATGTCACCGTGGTGGTTTCATAGTTGAGAGGCACTTCATCTGCAGTGGGGCGTCGAGATCCGGATGGCACCGAGGTGATGTCTAGCAAGTTGCTGTACTGGTGTGGTCATTCTACAATGCTGAAAGTCGGCGTGGGGCGCCCCATTAGCCTGTGAGATGGCGTCAGTAGCGGACTGATGTGCGAATGGGGCCAAAGGCAGCGCAACAATATTTTCTGAAGAGAAGACACCAAAAGGCGCTGACATTCCAAGATCCCGATGGCACCGAGGTGGTGTCTAGCAAGCTATGCAGTTGAGTTGTGTGCGCACTTGCGGCGAATAGGTCGAAGGCAGCATAACAATGTTTTCTGAATAGAAGACACCACAAGGCGTTGAGATTCGATTACCACCGAGGTGATGTCTAGCAAGTTGCCGCACTGGTGTGGCCATCCTACAATACTGCTCCGAATAACGGCGTGGGGTGCCCGAAGGGGGGGGGAGCCGGCGTGAATGGGCCTTCCTAGGTGGAGGCTCGTCTGCTGTAGTGGGGCGCCCCTTTACCGTTTCAGTTGCCATTCAGCTGAGTTTCGGCTGCTCTTGATGCTACAGCGACAGGCGGCTGCAAGAGGACTCTCAAAATGGCGGCCTGTTCTTTGGATTTGGGCCTGGTCCACTAAAATGGCCCTGGGACACCTTAGAACTCGGACGCTCGATTTTTTTTTCCTTTCCTGTACATGCAAAAAAAGGTAAATGCCCGGTACGTTACACGCTTCATCTGCCACGATGAACTCTCCAGAGGAACCGAAAAAAAATATAGTTGTGGTAACTATACCATGCATCGTCATATGGAGAGGTGGCACCAATTAATTATAGTGTTGCATAAAAGAGAGATTTGGAGGAGAACCCCTGACCTGCTAGTACATTCATCAAAGAAGTGGCACTGAGAGCTTCAGAGGCAAGGGAAACGGTCCCAAATATTTAGAAGAACTTTGGAAAGATTAAAATGACATGTTTAGATTGTGGCAAATTAATTTCATGTGGACAGATGAGTGTTACTCTAATAAATACAGCATATGAACATGATCATAGTCGATGGTTGGTAGAGACATTTTGACTATATCCTGGACCTGCCCGTCCTTGCCCAAAATGGCGCCGGAATAAATGGGACTCGTAACTCCTTGTTGTGTACTGGTTGCAGAACCTTGAAATCACGAGATACGTATGCAGTTTTGAAGCACATGGCGGGCGGGGACGAGAATTGATTGAATATTTCGACATCCCTATTGATATTAAGTTCTGATGTGTTATTGATTACTGTACTGTTGAAAGTTCGAATTAACGTCACCCATGGTACTTGCCCGCAAATGTATATCTAGATAATTTTATTGTAACTGGCCCTGTCGTATTTTAATTATAAAATGTACGTCCACCGATTCCGTAACTGTTAGACACCTTAGTTCTTGCAACCTAATGGCCCGCCCGTTACGTTCCTCTACAGTGTAAATGTCTATTCATCATATACGATTACAGTTTGCTCCGTGGCAGGCCCACGTGGTTATAGGCTCGTATTTGTATAATGAAATTTTCACAATAAAGGTTTTTAAAAGAAAACATGGTAGTAGTATATACATTGGTAAAGTTTTTAATAATAGTGACTGTTTTAGAATCATTAAAAGGCAAGTGAAATAAAGCAGACCAATTACATGAAGGGTAAAAGGTATAATACGAAGGAACGCAGTAAAGATAAATGGTCAAGGGCTGTTGTGTTTTCTATTCCTGCAACATAAAGTGATCGATAATAATCTCATATTCAGGCGTATCGGCGACTAAGACAGCAGGTCGACCCTCTTTTGCTCAACGGCTCCGTCATGGGACGAAGAAACGCTCTTTTTCTCGAAAAAATAATATATTTTACTTGCAGGACAGTTGTAAAATTTCCGGGAAAGTACATTAGCCTGGAACATTATAACATATATTTAAGAAAAAATAATGTTCGGAAGTAATGAAAAGCGTAATTTTTAGGTCATATGACCAAGCCTTTCATCATTACAATAAGAAAAGTAAAATGAACCAATGAAAAGTTTTATTAACAAGTCACATGACTTGTTATGCTTACGTTACGCGCTGCGCGCCCCGGATGACTTCCGGATGCGCTAACGCGGCGCGTCATATGACGCATTACGCGACAACGCAGGTCCAGAATATAGTCAAAATGTCTCCACCAACCAGCGGTCGGAACACAACCCCTTTCAGCAGGCTAAATAGTTCTGTTAAATGACAACAGAAGGGACAGGCAACAAGAACCATCAGTCAAAGAGGGGAGGGCTAGTTCTTCTCTACCGGGTTACATTGGGGCGCTACCGGAACTGATCGAATTGGTAGTCTACAGTGTTTCTGGATGTTTCAGACTGAAGCTGGGGTTAGCATGAGAGCAGCACCATTTCGTAGCTCCGTCGTGGCCATTCCGTAACCAATCATGGCAGCCGCTCTTTATCGTTATTTTGGGCGGGGTGGGTGGCGGAGCCGAGCTGTTTTGCAGCCATCATTGTGTGGAGTTCAGTTCATCTCACTAGTTTTGTATTTGTCATGAGGGGTTGTTCCTAATGTTTCTATTTTAGCGAGGTCAAAAAGAGATCCCATTAGTGGCCTACTGATTTTGCTCGATTCCTTTTCTTTTTTTTTACACAATTTTTCGTTATCTGCAAAGACTAAACAGAGTATTGCGACTCTGTGTTTGTTTGTAAATAGAGAATGAACCAAAGAGAACTAATTCTAAAACAGTAAATACTTGTATAACAATCAATCAAATGGAGAGAGAAGCAGGCACGACGGATTACAACGGGGGCAAAGGCCTGCGTTAACTACCTTTCACTATCTGCAAAGAGAGAGTACTCCTAATAGAAATGAGGGGGGGGGGCACCATTCAAAGCAGATCAGTGTGCATAAACACGAAAATGTTTTCACTTACCACGTACTTGACATTCGACAGCTTATGATATTTGCTATTAAAAAACCATTGAAATTCACTGAAAAAACCATAGGTTATAGACCATATATAGTTAGGAATTAGCATTTACAAAACCTTGAAAATTCACTGAAAAAACCATAGGTTATAGACCATATATAGTTAGGAATTAGCATTTAAAAAACCTTATTTTACTCACACAAAACCATTGAAATTCCATATATAGTTAGTTGCACTAACTATATATCGCGCACCCGCAATCCACTGCTGATCATGTCACATATTACATCATTCATGACATGGTCAGTGACATCACTGATGACATCACTGATGACATCTCAAATGACATCACTGATGACATCACTGATGACATCTCATTTGACATCATTCTTGTGCTAATACGATAAACCTCTTCAGACTCTAATATAACCTTAGATACACTCAGTGTATACAGACACTCACACACTGCCACTCATCCATGGAGTTACTCACACACCCAGTCAGTCATGCAAAGAAACAATCTCACCTCCATTTCTTCAACTATACAGTTAAACACACCTTACTTATTGAAACATATACTAACACATATTTACTCTCTTATACAATCCCTGATACAAGTTCACAATGATCGATACAACCACTCACTCATTCAGTGGCTCTCATGCACAGTTATTTATATATGCCAACTCTCACATGTACTGTGTTTTACATATGTACTTACTATGACATGTAGCATTGAGATATCCATTCACTCATCAATACACTCATGCACACAGTCAACTGCCCATGTAGCTGTTTCCACATGCAGTCTTGAACTCATACACCTAGTGAATAAACTGCTCACACATCTATGCATAGAGTCACACACCTTCCAGCCACCCCCACATAAACTCAATCTCCCATAGAAATACTTGGGCAACCAATTAATAACACATATAGCCTCTCGTATAGCTAATGATCAACACATGCAGCAGTTTACATCACAACAGACATAATGATGCACAAATTAAGACAGTTTAGTCACTAACCCATGCACTCAGTGAGACACATTTAATCACTCACTCATACAGTCAGTCACGCACCTACTAAATCCTTCATCCAGACACTTATACATCCACTCATTCTTCAATATGTAAGACATATTTTAACTTTATAGAAACATACAGTCACTGGATGTTGTCATCAGTGATGTCATCAGTGATGTCATTTGAGATGTCATCAGTGATGTCATCAGTGATGTCACTGACCATGTCATGAATGATGTAATATGTGACATGATCAGCAGTGGATTGCGGGTGCGCGATATATAGTTAGTGCAACTAACTATATATGGAATTTCAATGGTTTTGTGTGAGTAAAATAAGGTTTTTTAAATGCTAATTCCTAACTATATATGGTCTATAACCTATGGTTTTTTCAGTGAATTTTCAAGGTTTTGTAAATGCTAATTCCTAACTATATATGGTCTATAACCTATGGTTTTTTCAGTGAATATATATATATATGTATGTGTGTGTGTGTAAAAATGAAGGAGAGAACTCTGGGTAGTTCTCACTTTAGGTGGAAAGCAGCTCCTGGTAGAGCACTCTCATGCATTGGACTCTACACAGGTGTGCAATCAATCGGCAGGGGGTGGAGCGGGCTTGTAATAACAAGGTAAAAGGAGGCAGGACTTACTGTTGGCTTGTTCCCTCACTTCCTGGATGCTTTGGGCGCTGAAGAAGGCTACACGATGCCGAAATGCATTCGCCAAAACGCTACATCAATAAAGCTTCCTGATGGTTCCCCTTGGGTCTCTGCCTTCTTTCTTCGGGAGAAGTTTGTGTGTACAATTTGTCGCGTCAGCCAGAGACGCACTTTCAGAGAACCCCTGCTTCGCTTTGGGCACAGACATCACTGGTTCGGAACTGCTGCTGTTCTCTTCTGTTTCTCCAACGTAGTTGGATGGTCTGTTACCCGCCGCGGATTCCGGGATAAAGTGTTGGCAGTTGTAGGGGTATGTTACCTCACGCTGGGCAGTGTGCACTGTCACTTTAGCCCCTGCCGTTACGATGCCTGGACTCTGTGGGCTGGAGTGGTACAGGGGACTGGAGGAAGCGCTGTTGTTGTGGACTTCAAAGCTGGAATTTTACAGTCTTTTTGGGCACATGCTGATTCCTGCACCCCCGCACTACCATTGGGTTTGACATTTCTTTGTTTCCCCCTTGCACCACCGTCGAGAATCCATCAAGGAGGATTCTGGGACTTGCAGTTTTCTAACATGCATTGGACTCTACACAGGTGTGCAATCAATCGGCAGGGGGTGGAGCGGGCTTGTAATAACAAGGTAAAAGGAGGCAGGACTTACTGTTGGCTTGTTCCCTCACTTCCTGGATGCTTTGGGCGCTGAAGAAGGCTACACGATGCCGAAATGCATTCGCCAAAACGCTACATCAATAAAGCTTCCTGATGGTTCCCCTTGGGTCTCTGCCTTCTTTCTTCGGGAGAAGTTTGTGTGTACAATTCGTCGCGTCAGCCAGAGACGCACTTTCAGAGAACCCCTGCTTCGCTTTGGGCACAGACATCACTGGTTCGGAACTGCTACAGTTCTCTTCTGTTTCTCCAACGTAGTTGGATGGTCTGTTACCCGCCGCGGATTCCGGGATAAAGTGTTGGCAGTTGTAGGGGTATGTTACCTCACGCTGGGCAGTGTGCACTATCACTTTAGCCCCTGCCGTTACGATGCCTGGACTCTGTGGGCTGGAGTGGTACAGGGGACTGGAGGAAGCGCTGTTGTTGTGGACTTCAAAGCTGGAATTTTACATTCTTTTTGGGCACATGCTGATTCCTGCACCCCCGCACTACCATTGGGTTTGACATTTCTTTGTTTCCCCCTTGCACCACCGTCGAGAATCCATCAAGGAGGATTCTGGGACTTGTAGTTTTCTAACATGCATTGGACACTACACAGGTGTGCAATCAATCGGCAGGGGGTGGAGCGGGCTTGTAATAACAAGGCTAAAGGAGGCAGGACTTACTGTTGGCTTGTTCCCTCACTTCCTGGATGCTTTGGGCGCTGAAGAAGGCTACACGATGCCGAAATGCATTCGCCAAAACGCTACATCAATAAAGCTTCCTGATGGTTCCCCTTGGGTCTCTGCCTTCTTTCTTCGGGAGAAGTTTGTGTATATATATATATACATATGTATGTATGTGTGTGTGTGTAAAAATGAAGGAGAGAACTCTGGGTAGTTCTCACTTTAGGTGGAAAGCAGCTCCTGGTAGAGCACTCTCAACACCAGCGACACTCTTGATCTGCCCACCTCAAATGTCTGTTTTTCTATCAAAGTCTTTAAGCATAAGATTAGCAAAGTGCCATCCACTCAAGGATAGAAAAGGACAAAGTCTTTTGCCATTTCTACAGCAAAGTCTTTAAGCATGGGACTAGCACAGTGCTGTCCTTGCCGAGCTGTAAAATGACAAAAAGCCATTAATCACTCCAGGCACAGTATTACAGCATTGAATTGGTAAAATATCAACTCAAGCCAACCTGAAATGAGTAAAAGCAACCCCGGACACAGTGTTTCGCTCTAATTAGAGCTCTTCAGAGAGGTATAGCTTTGTCTAGAGACAAGGGAGCACCCAGTATAAGTCAAAACAAAACCCTTTTCAGGCATGGAGTGACGCATAAAATATGCAAAAAAGAAAGAGAGAACTCTGGGTAGTTCTCAGTTTAGGTGGAAAGTAGCTCCTGGTAAAGCACTCTCAACACCAGCGACACTCTATATTTGCCCACCTCAAATGTCTGTTTTTTTATCAAAGTCTTTAAGCATAACATTAGCAAAGTGCCATCCACGCAGAGATAGAAAAGGACAAAGTCTTTTGCCATTTCTACAGCAAAGTCTTTAAGCATAGGACTAGCACAGTGCTGCCCTTGCCAAGCTGTAAAATAACAAAAGCCATTTATCACTCTAGGCACAGTATTACAGCATTGAATTGGTAAAATACCAACTCAAGCCAACCTGAAATGAGTAAAAGCAACCCCTGACACAGTGTTTCGCTCTAATTAGAGCTCTTCAGAGAGGTATAGCTTTGTCCAGACACAAGGGAGCACCCAGTATAAGTCAAAACAAAACCCTTTCAGGCATAGAGTGACGCATAAATAATGCAAAAAAGAAGGAGAGAACTCTGGGTAGTTCTCAGTTTAGGTGGAAAGCAGCTCCTGTTAGAGCACTCTCAACACCAGCGACACTCTAGATCTGCCCACCTCAAATGTCTGTTTTTCTATCCAAGTCTTTAAGCATAGGATTAGCAAAGTGCCATCCACGCAGAGATAGAAAAGGACAAAGTCTTTTGCCATTTCTACAGCAAAGTCTTTAAGCATAGGACTAGTACAGTGCTGTCCTTGCCGAGCTGTAAAATAACAAAAGCCATTTATCACTCCAGGCACAGTATTACAGCATTGAATTGGTAAAATACCAACTCAAGCCAACCTGAAATGAGTAAAAGCAACCCCGGACACAGTGTTTCGCTCTAATTAGAGCTCTTCAGAGAGATATAGCTTTGTCCAGACACAAGGGAGCACCCAGTATAAGTCAAAACAAAACCCTTTCAGGCATAGAGTGTATATATATATATATATATATATATATATATATATATATATATATATATATATATATATATCAAAGTACCAGCGCTTCTTCTCTATGCGCTAGGAATCCTCCACGCCACAGATCATGCAGACGCGGACCAATTGAGGTGCTAATCTTCTTTATTTAGTGCAAGTTAGCCGCATGATGTTTCGGCTCCGAGGAGCCTTGTTCACATGAGAGTGTCCACAATAACGAAACGTTCTTTTAAAGCACCAGTGATTGGTGTAGACTTGGTCACATGCGGGGGCTAAGTATAAACATGGTAAACATACTGAGGTTTCCACAAGTAAAAATCAACGTTTTTTCCAGTTATAATGACCATTATGCTTTTTTCATTGCAATACATTTTAAGAATCCACTAAATTTAAATAAAAGCTGAATGTCAACATTATAAATCACGGTTAAATACCTGTAATTTGTACATATACAAATATACAATAATAATAATAATATCGGTTCAAATCGTGTGATGTTATAAATGAATATAGGCAATAATAATATGTCTATTCATACTTCATAATATATGGATTCAAAGTGCTAGTGCCAAAGTGCTAGTGCCTAATTCAATGTGCAAACTACGCATTTGTGCAAATTGCAATTTATCTAGGACATGTCATTCCTATTAAATTAATTGTGCAAATAGCGCCTAAGTGCAAATATGCATTATGAAGTATCACACCTCTAATCACTGAATATTTAATTATCCTAAATAATAACCATTTGATCCTATTACAGTGACTTCTCTATATACATGATTATATCTGCTGAATTCTATCATGGCCTTGTGATAACTGGGAATTTGTTTTGTATCATTCGGATGACCTCAGATTTACCAAACATGTAGTGTTATAGTGAATAAAAAATAATAATACATTTGCAACTCATACTCCGATTGTCAACTATTTGGGTATTAGGACCCTTATGGTTTAATCAGATGTTATGTGCCCTTATAGTGTGTTTTAAATTGTCTAATCAGATAGCAGCAGCCATAGCACAATTTCAACCTGTATACATACTTTTTTTATCACTAATTCCTGTTGTGATATATCCCAGCCGGGTATAATATCTTGATTGGAAACTGATTTATGGTGGGATGGTATATGATAACCAACTGGCTTATGGCAGACATGTGTACATGTCTTCTGTAACGTTTAATCCTGCAAGTGCCTTAGTGTCAAGTAAGAGGATACATCTAGTTTCTAATCTTCTTAGTCTGGCCTCTCTGTCACCACCTCGTCTGCTGGCATTGATCGTATCTATCACATAATATTTGAGCAAGTTATTATTGCTCTGGTGGTGATCACGAAAGTGTCTAGCCACAGGATAAGTATTATCCACATTGGTAATAGCCCTCAAATGTTGGAGAAGGCATTGGTGCACAGGGAGTTTCGTGCTCCCAACGTATTTCAGAGGACAAGGACACTGCAAAACATAAATGGCGTATTCAGTTTTACAGGTTAAGACCTGTGATATTTGATGTTGTATCTTGCTGAAGCCGTCCATGTATGTTTTAGTGTTAATTCCATGATTGCAAGCTTTGCAAGTCTTGCATTTGAAGAACCCCTTGTTGGTCTGCCACCAGGTGCTTTTCATGACTAGTTCAGGATTGGTGTCTACTATTTGGTCTTTCAGAGAGGGTGCCCTGCTATATGTTAAAGACACTCTCTTTGGTAACTCATCACCAATAATGGGGTCACTTTTGACTAAGGGCCAGTGTTTGTTGACAATTCTATAGATGTCCCGATATTGTCTACTGAAGCCAGTGATGATTCTAAAGTTAGTAGCTTCCCCTGATTCACATGTTCCTGCTTTTGTCTTACTGGTGCCACCCTCTAGGAGTTCATCCCTGGTTATTGTCATGGATTTGGCTTTGGCTTTTTCAATTGTCTGAAGAGAATAGCCTCTGTCAAGGAAACGCTCCTTGCTCTCCAGTTGGGCTTTTTTTAAGTCTGCCGGATTGCTACATACACGCCTCATCCTAAGCATCTCCCCATAAGGGATACTTGATATGAGGTGCATAGGATGTGCGCTGGCCGCATGTAAGCTGCTATTTCCCGCAGTAGATTTGCGGAAACTTCTAGACTCCAGTTGGTTATTTTCAATATACAACTCCGTGTCCAAAAAGGTGACTGAATCCTGACTAAGTGTGGCAGTGAATTTAGGATTTAATTCATTCTGATTGATATTATCAATGAACGTCAATGCTGCTTCTTTACTGCCCCTCCAAACAACCAACAAATTGTCAATAAAACGATACCAGGCAATCACATTATTATCGATGACCTGTTGATGTGTGGTCCTGAGTACCAGCTCCTCCCAAGCTCCCATGTGCAAACATGCGAAGCTCGGGGAGAAGCTGGCTCCCATCGCCACTCCCTGTAGTTGCCGGTACAACAAATTACTGAACATGAAAATGTTACTCCTCAAACAAATATCCAACATGTCCAACAACATCAAATTGTGCACATCAAACACTGCTGTTCGTCTAGAAAGGTAATATTTTACTGCTGCCAATCCATGTGTATGTGTTATACTGGTGTATAGCGAGGTGACATCCAACGCTATCAACCAATCCCCTGATACCCAATCAATGTTTCTTATTTTCATTAGGAAATCACCAGTGTCTCGCACATAAGAATCCAGTTTCTGCACATAACCCTGTAAAAAATAGTCTATGTATATAGAGGTTCGCTCAAGTAGGCTGCCTCTGGCCGAAATAATCGGTCTGCCAGGGGGATTCAATGGATCTTTGTGCACCTTGGGGATAAAATACATAATAGGTGTTACTGGATTGTCGACTTTGAGATATTTATATTCCACATCACTGATCAATTTTGTTGTCTTCCAGCGAGCTAATTTTTGATGCTATTCCATCTTTATGGACGTCACAGTTTGCGCTTTGATACGTTCATAGCATTCTCTATTGTTTAATTGAGAAAAAGCCTCTCTGTCATAGTTTGCTTTAGTCATTAAAACTATGTTTCCGCCTTTGTCACTTCCTCTGACAATACTTTCTTTTTCCTTCGCTAGGCGGGTCGTGAGTGCTCTGTATCCTTGTGATAATCTGTCAAATTTCCATTTGCATTTAGACTCATTGCATTTCAGTTCTTTTAACTGTCCCACCACATTCTCGTGAAAGATGTCAATGGCATCTCTAGGGAGTACCGGAGTAAATATTGAGGGGGGTCTGAATGGAGTAGTGACCGATGACCTATTACCAACATCATCCAATTCACATGTATTTCCTGTCTTCTGTGCATTTCCTTCATAACCACCCCCCTCTGTCTCCCATAGTTCCGTGATGGTTCGAGTACCTTGAGATAGAGCATTCATATTCTCAACATTTCCACTCAAAGGTGATATATCTTTTTGTTTGGCTTTCAAGGCATATAACTTGCGCAGCTTGAGTTTTCTTCCTGCTTTATAAATGTCACATCTAGTAGCAGGATAATTGAAGTTACACTGTGGAGCAAAAGATAACCCCAAATTAAGTATTTCTTTCTCTTTAGATGTTAACTTAATGGGGGTTAAGTTTATAATCGTTTGATTCTTACCTCTGATTAATTCGGCTGGGCTGCAGATCCCTGCCCCCTGCCTCTCTTCCTTTTCTGATAACCTCCTCTTGCACGCCCTGTGCCTCTGGCGCCTCCTGAAGTTTGCCCGCTGTTTACGTGTTTTTGCTGCGTGCTTGATCTCAGGGTTTGCAGTCTTTCCTGGCATAAAAAAACAATCTCTTGTCCCGGTGAGGGTTTTGGGATGCCTGTTGCCTGTGCCTGGTTTCGGCGTTCTGTTTCCGATTCAGAGTCGATATCAGAACTGAAGGTAGAATTAGTTGTATCAGTTTGTCCTTTAGTTTGTCGATTCATTTTGGGCTTGGGCTGGGGTATATTCGTTCCACTCCGCAATGATTCGTATTTTCTTGAAAACGTAAATATCTGTCCTAGATCGTAATCATTGCGATCTCGTTGGAATTTATACGTTTTCCTTTCTATAATTTTTGCTTCTTCCTTCTTTAAGCGTTCATTCATCGCTTTAAGGAGTTGTTCTTTTTCCTCAGCTTCACCCAGACTCGCTATTTGCTCGTTAATGGCTTCAATTTCCGTTAACAGTTTAGCCCGACCGATGTCCGCATATTTGATCAAAATTTGGACTTGGCGGCGAGACGCTTCCAAATTGCATTCCGCCCATTCCTTCATCAGATCGGGGTTAGGGTCATCATACGTGGGAGCTGTTAATATACGTAAACCGCGTGGAATGCGGTTTACCTCCACAAACCTTTGTAAAGATTTGGACTCCCACCATTTTGATTGTTCACTGCGGGATTTTTTCTCCAGTATTTTAAACAGGTCTCGTAGTGTAGCGCTGCTGCTATTACTGGCAGTATTATCAGATCTCTCCCGGATGTTGCTTGGGAGAGGGAAACTATCGGAAAACATCGTCAATGCCAATGCCTCCCGGTCTCGAACACTGTCAGCCGACATGCTTGCAATACTATCAGTTGTTACTAGGCGTCTTAATTGCCCCAATTCAAGTGGATGGATAGCAACGCGCCTGTGCACTCTACTCTTTTCCTAACGATAAACCTCTACGTTTGCCTACTTGTGTGTCGAGTCGGTAATTGCCGGTTCCTCGTTATTCAGGCTCACCACCTCGTGGGCTCATACACTCCAAGATGTTCCAAATTAACTTTCGCGGTTGTTGGGGGTCAGAAACGCCTTACTCCTTCCGGAGTTTGAAAAGTCCCGGAAGCAACTCCAAGAAATGTTCCGATTGAGGCATCGACCAATTAACCAAGAGGGTCTCGTGTGTCGGTCGGATCGGAAACTACCCGACCTATATATCAAAGTACCAGCGTTTCTTCTCCATTCGCTAGGAATCCTCCACGCCACAGATCACGCAGACACGGACCAATTGAGGTGCTAATCTCCTTTATTTAGTGCAAGTTAGCCGCATGACGTTTCGGCTCCGAGGAGCCTTGTTCACATGACAGTGTCCACAATAATGAAACGTTCTTTTAAAGCACCAGTGATTGGTGTAGACTTGGTCACATGCGGGGGCTAAGTATAAACATGGTAAACATACTGAGGTTTCCACAAGTTAAAATCAACGTTTTTTCCAGTTATAATGACCATTATGCTTTTTTCATTGCAATACATTTTAAGAATCCACTCAAATTTAAATAAAAGCTGAATGTCAACATTATAAATCACGGTTAAATACCTGTAATTTGTACATATACAAATATACAATAATAATAATAATATCGGTTCAAATCGTGTGATGTTATAAATGAATATAGGCAATAATAATATGTCTATTCATACTTCATAATATATGGATTGAAAGTGCTAGTGCCAAAGTGCTAGTGCCTGATTCAATGTGCAAACTACGCATTTGTGCAAATTGCAATTTATCTAGGACATGTCATTCCTATTAAATTAATTGTGCAAATAGCGCCTAAGTGCAAATATAGCATTATGAAGTATCACACCTCTAATCACCGAATATTTAATTATCTTAAATGATAACCATTTGATCCTATTACAGTTACTTCTCTATATACATGATTATATCTGCTGAATTCTATCATGGCCTTGTGATAACTGGGAATTTGTTTTGTATAATTCGGATGACCTCAGATTTACCAAACATGTAGTGTTATAGTGAATAAAAAATAATAATAAATTTGCAACTCATACTCCGATTGTCAACTATTTGGGTATTAGGACCCTTATGGTTTAATTAGATGTTATGTGCCCTTATAGTGTGTTTTAAATTGTCTAATCAGATAGCAGCAGCCATAGCACAATTTCAACCTGTATACATACTTTTTTTATTACTAATTCCTGTCGTGATATATCCCAGCCGGGTATAATATCTTGATTGGAAACTGATTTATGGTGGGGTGGTATATGATAACCAACTGGCTTATGGCAGACATGTGTACATGTCTTCTGTAACGTTTAATCCTGCAGGTGCCTTAGTGTCAAGTAAGAGGATATATCTAGTTTCTAATCTTCTTAGCCTGGCCTCTCTGTCACCACCTCGTCTGCTGGCATTGATCGTATCTATCACATAATATTTGAGCAAGTTATTATTGCTCTGGTGGTGATCACGAAAGTGTCTAGCCACAGGATAAGTATTATCCACATTGGTAATAGCCCTCAAATGTTGGAGAATGCGTTGGTGCACAGGGAGTTTCGTGCTCCCAACGTATTTCAGAGGACAAGGACACTGCAAAACATAAATGGCGTATTCAGTTTTACAGGTTAAGACCTGTGATATTTGATGTTGTATCTTGCTGAAGCCGTCCATGTATGTTTTAGTGTTAATTCCATGATTGCAAGCTTTGCAAGTCTTGCATTTGAAGAACCCCTTGTTGGTCTGCCACCAGGTGCTTTTCATGACAGGTTCAGGATTGGTGTCTACTATTTGGTCTTTCAGAGAGGGTGCCCTGCTATATGTTAAAGACACTCTCTTTGGTAACTCATCACCAATAATGGGGTCACTTTTGACTAAGGGCCAGTGTTTGTTGACAATTCTATAGATGTCCCGATATTGTCTACTGAAGCCAGTGATGATTCTAAAATTAGTAGCTTCCCCTGATTCACATGTTCTGCTTTTGTCTTACTGGTGCCACCCTCTAGGAGTTCATCCCTGGTTATTGTCATGGATGTGGATTTGGCTTTTTCAATTGTCTGAACAGAATAGCCTCTTTCAAGGAAACGCTCCTTGCTCTCCAGTTGGTTTTTTTTTAAGTCTGCCGGATTGCTACATACACGCCTCATCCTAAGCATATCCCCATAAGGGATACTTGATATGAGGTGCATAGGATGTGCGCTGGCCGCATGTAAGCTGCTATTTCCCGCAGTAGATTTGCGGAAAATTCTAGACTCCAGTTGGTTATTTTCAATATACAACTCCGTGTCCAAAAAGGTGACTGAATCCTGACTAAGTGTGGCAGTGAATTTAAGATTTAATTCATTCTGATTGATATTATCAATGAACGTCAATGCTGCTTCTTTACTGCCCCTTCAAACAAACAACAAATCGTCAATAAAACAATACCAGGCAATCACATTATTATCGATGACCTGTTGATGTGTGGTCCTGAGTACCAGCTCCTCCCAAGCTCCCATGTGCAAACATGCGAAGCTCGGGGAGAAGCTGGCTCCCATCGCCACTCCCTGTAGTTGCCGGTACAACAAATTACTGTACATGAAAATGTTACTCCTCAAACAAAAATCCAACATGTCCAACAACATCAAATCGTGCGCATCAAACACTGCTGTTCGTCTAGAAAGGTAATATGTTACTGCTGCCAATCCATGTGTATGTGTTATACTGGTGTATAGCGAGGTGACATCCAACGCTATCAACCAATCCCCTGATACCCAATCAATGTTTCTTATTTTCATTAGGAAATCACCAGTGTCTCTCACATAAGAATCCAGTTTCTGCACATAACCCTGTAAAAAATAGTCTATGTATATAGAGGTTCGCTCAAGTAGGCTGCCTCTGGCCGAAATAATCGGTCTGCCAGGGGAATTCAATGGATCTTTGTGCACCTTGGGGATAAAATACATAATAGGTGTTACTGGATTGTCGACTTTGAGATATTTATATTCCGCATCACTGATCAATTTTGTTGTATATATGTGTGTATATATATATTACCTACTGGCGGTCGCCAGTAGGTAGTTATAGTTAGGACCTAGTTTCCATAGGAAATACGCAACATTCTATTTGGAATAACTTTGGCGCTGGTTGACGAATCTTCACGAAATTCTCAAAGAAGATGGGGCGCTCCACTCCGCTCCTATGAAAGTTTTGAGGTGATTCGTCAAGCGGGGGCCGTATCAAGGGGGGATCCCAAAACGTGTTTTCCCCATGCAATTATCCATAAGGACCTTTGAGTGAGGCTACAGCCCGAACTGCTGAACGGAATTACACCAATTTTGGCAAAAAGGTAGAGTTTGGTTCACAGATCACGCTTTTTGTTAAATGGTGTCAATCCGTTCAGTAGTTCCTGAGAAAATCAAAAGTAAAATCATAGATATATCTATGGACGAAATAGGGTACGCGTATCCTCCCGAGCATGAGCTTTATGCTAATTGGCTGTCAACACTCCAAACCAGGAAGTGTTGGCAGCCATCTTGTGTCTCGGTAGAACCGAGGCACAAGAAAACAGAAAAAGAGAGGCGAAACACAAGAAAAAGGGGCAGGGTAGAAACACCCTGATCCCCTAGGCCTGCTTAGGGGGTCCCACAAGGACCCCCAAGGCCCAAAAAAATCACGGGATGTGTGTAGGATACGTGTATCCTGCCGATCCCCAAAAAACCGAAGCGCGGGCTCGAGCGCTTTAATTCTAATTAGCCCCCGGGGTGGCCAAGTCCCGGGGGCAATGTGTTTTATAATAATGGGGGGCCCATAGGGGCCCCCAGCCCCGGGGACCGCCATCCCCCAGGGCTTAAACATTATGTATGCAGGAGGGCTCACGGCCCCCCGCAGCCCCAGGGACCGCACCCCCGGGGCTTCTTTGTTTTTTAAATAAAAAAATAAACCTGTGTGGGTGGGCTCAAGACCCCCCACACGCCCCGGGGACCGTCACCTCCCCAGGGCACTAAATGTTGAAATTGGGGGGTCCGTGACAGACCCCCCCAGCCCCAGGGACCACCACTCCCCGGGGCTTTTAAATGTTGGGAGGGGGGCCGCATGCCCCCCCTCCTGGAGCCTTGTGGTGGCCCTGGGGACCGCCACCACCAGGGCCAGCTCCTGCAGTGTCCCCGGGTGCCTACCCCCCGGACACTGTTGTTTGCTATGCAGCCCCCCTCCCTGAAAATATTTTAAAAATGTGGTCATGCCCCGGGGGATGGCGTCCCCGGGGTCCAGAATTGGCCACAGGAGAGGCCACGCGCCCCCCTTCCCGTAAGTATTTTTCAAAATTTGAATTTGGGGGTGAGGCCCTGGGGGATGGGGTCCCCAGGGCCCCAAAAAAGAAAAAGGAAGGGGGGCTACACAGCCCTCTTCATAAAATAAAAAGAATTTAAAACAGGGATCGGCCGGAGGCCACGCCCCCTTATTACACCACTCTGCAAATGCGCCCCCTGGAGCATTGCAGAAGGGAACAACTTCCACTTGAATACTGGGGGTCCCTGGGGGACAACTAGCCCGCCAGGTACCTCCAATATGCGCCAGGGAGCTGCGTTTCAGAGTGGTGTTCTGAGGCCACGCCCCTTTTTACACCTCTCTGCAACGCAGCTCTGTGGCGCTTACTGGAGGTAGCTGGTGGGCTAGTTGCACCCCAGGGACTCTCACTATTCAAGGGGAGTTAATCCCCCGACTTAAAACGCACCACGGGCCGCATTTGCACAGTGGTGAAGGGAGGGGGCGGGGCCTGAGTTCACATGTGTGCAAGCACGCCATGTGACGCGGTTTAATTTGTGGAATTAATTCCTTGTGAATACTGAGGGTCCCTGTGGGCCAACTAGCCCACCAGCTACCTCCAGTAAGCGCCACAGAGCTGCGTTGCAGAGTGTTGTAAAAAGGGGCGTGGCCTCTGAACACCTCTCTGCAACGCAGCCCCCTGGCGCATACTGGAGGTATCTGGTGGGCTAGTTGGCCCCCAGGGACCCACAGGATTGAGGAGGAATTAATTCTCTAACTTAAAACGCGCCACAGGGCGTGATGCCGACATGTCACCTCAGGCCACGCCCCCTTTCTTCATCAGTGTGCAAACGCGCCCATGGTGCGTTTTAAGTTGGGGAATTAATTCTCTTTCAATACTGAGGGTCCCTGAGAGCCAAATAGCCCAACAGGTATCTCCAGTATGCGCCAGGGAGCTGCGTTGCAGGCAGGTCTTCAGAGGCCACGCCCCTTTTTACACCTCTCTGCAACGCAGCTCTGTGGTGCTTACTGGAGGTACCTAGTGGGCTAGTTTGACCGTAGGGATCCTTAGGATTGAAGGGGACTTAATCTCTCAACTTAGAACGGTGACAGGGCACGTTTAGACAGTGGTGAAAGGAGGGGACGGGGCCTGACGTGATGTGTGCAAACACGCCCTGTGGCACGTTTTAAGCTGGGGAAAAAAGTCAACTTCAAACCTGAGGGACCATGGGGCCCAAGTAGTCCACCAGGTGCTTACAGGAAGCGCCACTGCGCTGCGTTGCAGAGAGGTGGTGCATGCCGTGCTCCTTTTTACACCTCTTTGCTACGCAGCTCTGTGGCGCTTACTGGATGTACTACGAATTCCTGTTTACTTACCTGTTATCAGGAGAGACCTCAGTGCTGCATCTTTGAGCCCACTACTGATCCTCAAAAGTAATTCTAACCATACTTACCAGTAACTTGAATGTCCTTCCGTAGGCTAACATTGACTGGTTTCTCTTGGAAATTCTTCTAAGTGTGGAGTTTTGGAACTTTAAAATATTCACCTAAAATCATCCGAACAACGACTTCCGATTTACTCACCTGTTATCAGGAGAGAACCCAGTGCTGCATCTTTTAGCCCAGCACTGACCCTGAAAAGTAATTCTAACTGTACTTACCAGTAACTTATATTTCCTTCCATAGGAATCCATTGTCAGGTTTTCACCAGAAAAGTTTCTAAGTGTCTATTTTGACGAACTAAAAATATTCCTTAAAAATCGCCTTTATGACTCAAACGCATTCTTTCAACTGTTTACAGGAGATGCACCAGTGCTGGATCCAGGATCCACCAGTGAGTAAGAAAAAGTAATGATAACACTACTTACCTGCTAAGTGAATTTCCTTCAATAGGGTAACATTGAGTGGTTTTACTTGGAAATTCTTCTAAGTGTGGAGTTTTGGAAATTTAAAATATTCCTTTAAAATCAGCCGAACTACGAATTCCGATTTACTCACCTGTTATCAGGAGAGACCTCAGTGCTGCATCTTTCAGCCCACTACTGATCCTGAAAAGTAATTCTAACCGTACTTACAGTAACTTGAATTTCCTTCTATAGGCTAACATTGACTGGTTTCACTTGGAAATTCTTTTGTGTGTGGAGTTTTGGAACTTTAAAATATTCCTCTAAAATCAGCCGAACTACGAATTCTGATTTACTCACCTGCTATCAGGAGAGACCTCAGTGCTGCATCTTTCATTCCAGTACTGATCCTGAAAAGTAATTTTAACCGTACTTACCAGTAACTTGAATTTCCTTCCAAAGGATATCATTGCCTGCTATATAAAATATATATACATTTTTTAAAAAGTAAAATAAAAAAACAAATATTACAATTTCAATATTTTTTACAACATTTTTTTTTCAATTTATATTAAAAATATGTAATGTAATTTAAAAAATGAAATATCTAAAAATAAATAGTTTAAAACAATGTACTAAATCAGTATAAAAAAATATAACAATTAATACATATAAAAATTATCATTTACAAAACCTTTGAAATTCACAGAAAAAAACGTAGGCTTCAGCCACGTTATAGTTAGGAATTAGCTTTTAAAAAACCTTAGAAATTCACTGAAAAAAACATAGGTTCCAGCCACGTTATAGTTAGGAATTAGCATTTAAAAAACCTTAGAAATTCACTGAAAAAACCATAGGTTTCACACATGTTATAGTTAGCTGGACATTTCACTCATACAAAACCATTGAAATTTCCCCGTTATAGTTAGTTCAGCTAACTATAACTCGGGTGCCCGCAATGCACTGCTGATGACTTCACATATTACATCACTCATGACATGGTCAGTGACATCACTCATGACATCACTCATGACATCTCAAATGACATCACTCGTGACCCATGTGCCGCCTCCAGGGTACGGGAGGCAGAAGTGGCATCGCAGGTCCTCTTGAAGACCGTTTTGTGGGTTGTGGTGCTTGACACTTTGCTGCCCTGCCCGTGCACACGACTGGGCACCCCACCTCGTGTGCCATCTGCAGGGCCTCCGCCCTCGGATCATGGTTTCGGTTTCTGGAGTGGCAACATAAACAGTTGCTCCCAAAGGACTAGCCAGAACACTTAGGTGAATATACCCTGCACCAGCATTCCACGGAAATTCTTTCCTAGCTCTCCCACGTCGACGCGGACGTCATAATAGCATGGCTCCACTCGGGACACCGTATGAGGTCATAAGAGGACATCGTCGGCGGGCTGACGTCAGTTCCACCCATTTTTTCCATGCTATCGAGGCAAACAGGTGGACCGAGACATTTTCACATGTATACATAGGTATAATAAATATATATATATTTACTGAAAAAAACATTATAGTTAGAAATTAGCATTTAAAAAACCTTAGATATTCACAGAAAAAACCATAGGTTTCAGGGGCGTTACAGTTAGTTGGACATTTCACTCGTACAAAACCATAGAAATTTCCCTGTTATATTTAGTTCAGCTAACTATAACTCACGCGCCCGCAATGCACTGCTGATGATATCACATATTACATCACTCATGACATGGTCAGTGACATCACTCATGACATCTCACATGACATCACTGATTACATCATCCAGTGAATGTGTGTTTTTCTGAAAATTAAATATGTTTTATATATGTATATTTCAAGGTCGATGGAAGAATAAATGGGTATATAAGTGTCTAAATGGATTTTAAAAAAAATTAAAATTGATTGTATGACTGACTGATTAAGTGTATCTTAGTGAATACATGGGTTAGTGAGTAATGTTTAAATATGTAAATATCTGTATGAGTCTCTCACTTTGTGTATAAGAGGCTGCATGGGTTAGTGAGTAGCTACATGAGTGTCTATATGGGTTATTAGTTGTTTTTTTTAGTATCAGTATGAGTGTCTGAGTGTCTGTATGGTTCAGAGGGGTATTACTTAGTGCAAAGATGCATGAATGAGTGACTCACTGTTTGTATGTGTTGAAGACAGCATGTGTGCAGGACTGTATAGGTGGATGAGTGTGTGTACGGGTGTGTTAGTGTGTGAATGACTGTCTCAATGGTGTCTTTATGAGTAACTACATATGTTTTAAACTAGTATTTGTGAGTATTGGTGTATATAATTGAGCATATGTGAGAGTGAGAGATTGGAAGAGTTCCTGTACAAAGAAGTAGATGTTTCTATAAGTGATTGTTTAACCCCTTCGCTGCTAGGCCTTTTCCCCTCCTGTGCTGAGGCTTTTTTTGGCGTTTTGGAGTAGTGCGCGCTTAGGCCCTTGTAACTTTTTGACCACATAAGGTATCCACGCCAAATTTGCGTCCTTTTCTTCCAACATCATGTGGATTCTAAAGGCGCCCTGGGTTTGTGGATTCCCTTGGAGGGGGCCCAGAAATTTAGCAAAATATAGTGATTTTTTTGTTTTTTTCAGAAAAATGGGAAAAACGGGCTGCAAATGAAAGCCTCTGGGTGTTTCCCTGAAAATGGTATCACAAAAAGGTTTGTGGGGCTGAAATCTCCATTTTCTCAGCTTTCAGGGAATGACAGACTTTTGTCAGAGAACCGAAATTTTTCACTCAGTTTTGGCATTTTTCTGGGACATAGCCTATTTTTGCTATTTTTAGAGCTTTCCACCTCCTTCCAGTTAATGGTAGAAATGAGTTTGAAAGCAATAATGGATCCTGGAAAGCTTTACATTTTCGAAAAGTAGACAAAATTCTGAATTCAGAAAGGGGTCATTTGTCTAAATCCATGAAGGTTTCGTTATAGAAACTAACAGTTAGATATTGGAATATTTGAAATTTTGTTGAAAAAAACAGCCTTTTGTCTCAACGTTTTCACCTATAACTTTTTCTAATTTTGACAGCTCTTGGAAAGCAATATACCGTTACATCCGATAGACCTTCCTGGTTGTGGGGATATATAGGACTTGTAGTTTCACCAAGAACCCGACGAACCCAGATCCAAAAACTGAGCAGCAACTTGCAATGGTATTTTTTCATTTACTGGGTATAGTGCACTTTGTCTTGGAAAATGTATACATGGAATAATCTGTATGAAAGACACCTATGTATTTCTGAATTGGGTACAAATTATAGACTTCAGAAACAGTATATAATTGCACATTTTCAAAGTTGGGAATACTCATACTAGCATGAGAATTATTGGTCATTTTTCATAAAGATTTTTTTTTTACTCAATGTCTTTCATTCAAAGGGAGAAATGCATGAAAGCTCAATTGGTAATAACAGTTGATTTACAAATCTGAATTACCCCAAGTGTCCCGATAAAAACGGTACCTCACTTGTGTGGGTCGGCCTTGTGCCTGCGACAGGAAACGGCGGAAAATGCAACGTGGTCACACCTAAATTTAGCAGTTACAAATTGACCCTTTTTTGGCAAAGTGCCTACCTGTAGTTTTTGCACCCTAGCTCTGCAGGCACCTAGGGAAACCTTGCAAACCTATACATTTTTGAAAAGTAGACACCCAGGGGAATTCAGGATGGGGTGACTCGACTGCCTACCACCAGGTTTTGTTACCCAGAATCCCTTGCAAAGCTAAGTTTTTCACAAAATAAACACATTTTCCTCACATTTCTGTGGTGGAAAGTTCTGGAATCTGCGTGGATCAACAAATTTCCACCCACCCAGCGTGCCCCCAGGTCTCCCGAAAAAAACGGTACCTCACTTGCGTGGGTAGGCATAGTGGCTGCGACATGAAACAGCGCAAAACGCAGCATGGTCGCACCTCAATTTCCCAGTGAAATTTAGCACGATTCGGACAAAAAGACTACCTTTTGTTTTTGCGCCGTAGCTCTGCCAGCACCTAGGGAAACCTAGCAAACCTATACATTTTTGAAAACTAGACACCCAGGGAAATTCAGGATGGGGTGACTCGCCTGCCTATCCCCAGGTTTTGTTACCCAGAATCCCTTGCAAACATAAAAATTTGACCAAAAAAACACATTTTCCTCACATTTCTGTGGTGGTAAGTTCTGGAATCTGCGTGGATCAACAAATTTCCACCCACCCAGCGTGCCCCCAGGTCTCCCGAAAAAAACGGTACCTCACTTGCGTGGGTAGGCATAGTGGCTGCGACATGAAACAGCGCAAAACGCAGCATGGTCGCACCTCAATTTCCCAGTGAAATTTAGCACGATTCGGACAAAAAGACTACCTTTTGTTTTTGCGCCGTAGCTCTGCCAGCACCTAGGGAAACCTAGCAAACCTATACATTTTTGAAAACTAGACACCCAGGGGAATTCAGGATGGGGTGACTCGCCTGCCTACCCCCAGGTTTTGTTACCCAGAATCCCTTGCAAACATAAAAATTTGACCAAAAAAACACATTTTCCTCACATTTCTGTGGTGGAAAGTTCTGGAATCTGCGTGGATCAACAAATTTCCACCCACCCAGCGTGCCCCCAGGTCTCCCGAAAAAAACGGTACCTCACTTGCGTGGGTAGGCATAGTGGCTGCGACATGAAACAGCGCAAAACGCAGCATGGTCGCACCTCAATTTCCCAGTGAAATTTAGCACGATTCGGACAAAAAGACTACCTTTTGTTTTTGCGCCGTAGCTCTGCCAGCATCTAGGGAAACCTAGCAAACCTATACATTTTTGAAAACTAGACACCCAGGGGAATTCAGGATGGGGTGACTCGCCTGCCTACCCCCAGGTTTTGTTACCCAGAATCCCTTGCAAACATAAAAATTTGACCAAAAAAACACATTTTCCTCACATTTCTGTGATGGAAAGTTCTGGAATCTGCGTGGATCAACAAATTTCCACTCACCCAGCGTGCCCCCAGGTCTCCCGAAAAAAACGGTACCTCACTTGCGTGGGTAGGCATAGTGGCTGCGACATGAAACAGCGCAAAACGCAGCATGGTTGCACCTCAATTTCCCAGTGAAATTTAGCACGATTCGGACAAAAAGACTACCTTTTGTTTTTGCGCCGTAGCTCTGCCAGCACCTAGGGAAACCTAGCAAACCTATACATTTTTGAAAACTAGACACCCAGGGAAATTCAGGATGGGGTGACTCGCCTGCCTACCCCCAGGTTTTGTTACCCAGAATCCCTTGCAAACATAAAAATTTTACCAAAAAAACACATTTTCCTCACATTTCTGTGGTGGAAAGTTCTGGAATCTGCGTGGATCAACAAATTTCCACCCACCCAGCGTGCCCCCAGGTCTCCCGAAAAAAACGGTACCTCACTTGCGTGGGTAGGCATAGTGGCTGCGACATGAAACAGCGCAAAACGCAGCATGGTCGCACCTCAATTTCCCAGTGAAATTTAGCACGATTCGGACAAAAAGACTACCTTTTGTTTTTGCGCCGTAGCTCTGCCAGCACCTAGGGAAACCTACCAAACCTATACATTTTTGAAAACTAGACACCCAGGGGAATTCAGGATGGGGTGACTCGCCTGCCTACCCCCAGGTTTTGTTACCCAGAATCCCTTGCAAACATAAAAATTTGACCAAAAAAACACATTTTCCTCACATTTCTGTGGTGGAAAGTTCTGGAATCTGCGTGGATCAACAAATTTCCACCCACCCAGCGTGCCCCCAGGTCTCCCGAAAAAAACGGTACCTCACTTGCGTGGGTAGGCATAGTGGCTGCGACATGAAACAGCGCAAAACGCAGCATGGTCGCACCTCAATTTCCCAGTGAAATTTAGCACGATTCGGACAAAAAGACTACCTTTTGTTTTTGCGCCGTAGCTCTGCCAGCACCTAGGGAAACCTAGCAAACCTATACATTTTTTAAAACTAGACACCCAGGGGAATTCAGGATGTGGTGACTCGCCTGCCTACCCCCAGGTTTTGTTACCCAGAATCCCTTGCAAACATAAAAATTTGACCAAAAAAACACATTTTCCTCACATTTCTGTGGTGGAAAGTTCTGGAATCTGCGTGGATCAACAAATTTCCACCCACCCAGCGTGCCCCCAGGTCTCCCGAAAAAAACGGTACCTCACTTGCGTGGGTAGGCATAGTGGCTGCGACATGAAACAGCGCAAAACGCAGCATAGTCGCACCTCAATTTCCCAGTGAAATTTAGCACGATTCGGACAAAAAGACTACCTTTTGTTTTTGCGCCGTAGCTCTGCCAGCACCTAGGGAAACCTAGCAAACCTATACATTTTTGAAAACTAGACACCCAGGGGAATTCAGGATGGGGTGACTCGCCTGCCTACCCCCAGGTTTTGTTACCCAGAATCCCTTGCAAACATAAAAATTTGACCAAAAAAACACATTTTCCTCACATTTCTGTGGTGGAAAGTTCTGGAATCTGCGTGGATCAACAAATTTCCACCCACCCAGCGTGCCCCCAGGTCTCCCGAAAAAAACGGTACCTCACTTGCGTGGGTAGGCATAGTGGCTGCGACATGAAACAGCGCAAAACGCAGCATGGTCGCACCTCAATTTCCCAGTGAAATTTAGCACGATTCGGACAAAAAGACTACCTTTTGTTTTTGCGCCGTAGCTCTGCCAGCACCTAGGGAAACCTAGCAAACCTATACATTTTTGAAAACTAGACACCCAGGGGAATTCAGGATGGGGTGACTCGCCTGCCTACCCCCAGGTTTTGTTACCCAGAATCCCTTGCAAACATAAAACTTTGACCAAAAAAACACATTTTCCTCACATTTCTGTGGTGGAAAGTTCTGGAATCTGCGTGGATCAACAAATTTCCACCCACCCAGCGTGCCCCCAGGTCTCCCGAAAAAAACGGTACCTCACTTGCGTGGGTAGGCATAGTGGCTGCGACATGAAACAGCGCAAAACGCAGCATGGTCGCACCTCAATTTCCCAGTGAAATTTAGCACGATTCGGACAAAAAGACTACCTTTTGTTTTTGCGCCGTAGCTCTGCCAGCACCTAGGGAAACCTAGCAAACCTATACATTTTTGAAAACTAGACACCCAGGGGAATTCAGGATGGGGTGACTCGCCTGCCTACCCCCAGGTTTTGTTACCCAGAATCCCTTGCAAACATAAAAATTTGACCAAAAAAACACATTTTCCTCACATTTCTGTGGTGGAAAGTTCTGGAATCTGCGTGGATCAACAAATTTCCACCCACCCAGCGTGCCCCCAGGTCTCCCGAAAAAAACGGTACCTCACTTGCGTGGGTAGGCATAGTGGCTGCGACATGAAACAGCGCAAAACGCAGCATGGTCGCACCTCAATTTCCCAGTGAAATTTAGCACGATTCGGACAAAAAGACTACCTTTTGTTTTTGCGCCGTAGCTCTGCCAGCACCTAGGGAAACCTAGCAAACCTATACATTTTTGAAAACTAGACACCCAGGGGAATTCAGGATGGGGTGACTCGCCTGCCTACCCCCAGGTTTTGTTACCCAGAATCCCTTGCAAACATAAAAATTTGACCAAAAAAACACATTTTCCTCACATTTCTGTGGTGGAAAGTTCTGGAATCTGCGTGGATCAACAAATTTCCACCCACCCAGCGTGCCCCCAGGTCTCCCGAAAAAAACGGTACCTCACTTGCGTGGGTAAACATAGTGGCTGCAACAGGAAACGGTTCAAATTGTACGGTGGTGAATTTACATTACCTTATTGCAAAACTACCTTGATTTTGGGGGGGGGGCATCTGAGTTTGTGGCCCGGGGCTCGGTGGTATTCTTTGCAAAGTAGCAAACCCAAACAGTTCTGAAAACTAGACACCCGGGGGACTCCAGGGAGGTATGGCATGCATGGGTCCCCCAATGTTTTCCTACCCAGAACTCTCTGCAAACCTTAAAATTAGGTAAAAATTGCACTTTTCCAAACTTTTTGGCGTGGGATCGCCGGGTCGGCAAAAAAGTCATACCACCCTGCGTTCCCCTTGTTCTCCCGAGTAAAAGGATACCTCACTTGTGTGGGTGCCCCAAAGCAGAATACGCCAAAAATGAATTTTGAAAAAAGTAGTTTTTACTCATATTTACGTTTTACAAATTAAGCACCCCAGCCTAAGTCACATGCCTTTGGCCCACCCACACAAGTGAGGTATCATTTTACTCGGGAGAATAAGGGAAACACTGGGTGGTAGGACATTTGTTCCGGCAGCGAGATCCCACCCAAAAAAGTATGGAAAAGTGGGTTTTTTGACCAAAATTTCAGGTTTGCAGGGGTTTCTGGGTAGGAAAACATTGGGGGACCCACGCATGCCATACCACCCTGGACTCCCCTGGGTGTCTAGTTCTCAGAACTGTTTGGGTTTGGTAGTTTCCAAAGATGCCTGCCAAGCCCCGGGCCAAAAGCTCAGGTGACCCCCTCAAAAAATAAGATTATTTGGCTAAAGGTAAAGTTTTTGTCTCCACAGTATGAATTGGGCCTTTTCCTAAAGCAGCCGCTATGCCTACCCACGCAAGTGAGGTACCATTTTTATCGGGAGACCTTGGGGAACGCTGGGTGGGAGGTAATTTGTGTGTGCCCAGTGATGCCACGCTTTCCCACACTAAAACGTGTGAAAAAACTGATTTTTTACCATGCAAAAAATGAGGTTTGCAAGGGATTCTGGGTAAAGGAACGTTGGAGGATCCACGCAAGCCATACCTCCTTGGAAGCCCCCGGTTGTCTACTTTTCAGAAATGTGTGGGATTGGTAGGTTTCCCTAGATGGCTGTCTCGCACGGGGCCAAAAACCCAGGTAACCCCTCTTGCAAAAGCTGGTGGACTTAGGGGTTACCTGGGTTTCTGGCCCCGTGCGAGACAGCCATCTATGGAAACCTACGAAACCCACACATTTCTGAAAAGTAGACACCCGGGCGCTTCCAAGGAGGTATGGCTTGCGTGGATCCGCCAACGTTCCTTTACCCAGAATCCCTTGCAAACCTCAATTTTAGCAGAAAAAAATCAATTTTTTCACACGTTGTAGTCTGGGAAAGCGTGGCATCACTGGGCTCACACAAATTACCTCCCACCCAGCATTCCCCCAGGTCTCCCGATAAAAACGGTACCTCACTTGCGTGGGTAGCCATAGTGGCTGCAACAGGAAAAGGTCCAAATCTAACAGTGGTGAATATAAAATACCCTGAAGCAATATAACTTTGATTTTTTTGGGGGGAGGCACCTGAGTTTTTGGCCCGGGATGGGTGGTATTCTTTGGAAAGTAGCAAACCCAAACAGTTCTGAAAACTAGACACCCGGGAGAGTCCAGGGAGGTATGGCATGTGTGGGTCCACCAATGTTTTCCTACCCAGAACTCCTTGCAAACCTTAAAAATAGGTAAAAATAGCACTTTTCCAAACATTTTGGCGTGGGATCGCCGTGCCGGCAAAAAAGTCCTACCACCCTGCGCTCCCCTTGTTCTCCCAAGTAAAAGGATACCACACCTTAACAGAGTTACTCAAAAGTCAAACATTCAAGCACGGCTATCTATTCCTCAAAGACACACACATACAGGTTGGATTTGGCACGAGGGCGAGTGATGGTTCAGTACATAAAATTTTATTAACAAGATATTTCAAAAAAATGAAATGCTCTGTCAATAAATAAATGCATAAAAACTGAACCAGTGACTCGCAACTCGTGAGCTGTAAAGCCACGACAAGGCACCAACCGTTTTACAGGCCATTCACGCACCTTTCATACCTGATACAAACCAGACCATTGACACCATCCGAATGGAAAAGCAACACATAACAACAATCACAATAAGGGGCAAGGTACACCCTACTGCAGAAATTAGAAAAAAAACAATTATTACTGCACACCCATCTAATCCGCAAGCACACACACATACTGGTTGGATTTGGCACGAGGGTGAGTGATGATTCAGTACATACAATTGGATACGCAAGTAATTTCATCAAAAATGAAATACACTGCGTATAATTGAAAGTATGATAAACTGAACCACTGACTCGCAGCTCGTGAGCTGTAAAGCCACGTCAAGGCACCAACCTCTTTACAGGCCATTCATACACCTTTCGTACGCGTGACACATACAAAACATTCACACCGCCAGCCGCGGACCCATCACATTTCAACACTCACACCAGCAAACAGCGCCATTCAAGGGCCCATCACTTTCACACGCCCACATTTCTGACACTGCAACTACACAAAATGATGGACTGTGTGGAGTGTCACTCAACTAGCAGTGTGTGTAGTGACCAACAGAAAGTAACTACTCACACACCGCCTGCCGAGCGCCAGTCCACCCACACCACCATCCAAGCACCAGACCATGCACACTGCCAGCCAAACACCACTCAGCGCACACCGACAGCCAACTACCACTCCACACACACCACCAGCCAAGCATCACTCCACGCACACCACCAGCCAAGCGCCACTCCACAAACACAACACCATCCAAGCACCACTCCACACACGCCGCCAGCCAAGCACCACTCCACACACACCGCCAGCCAAGCACCACTCCACTCACACCGCCAGCCAAGCACCTAACCATACACTCCGCCAGCCAAGCAAAAATCCACTAACCCCCCCAGCACAACTCCAATCCATGCACTATTCCAGCCAAGCACCAGACCACGCACACCACCAGCCAAGCGCCTGTCCACGCACACCAACAATCCAAGCACAATCCTGCACACACCACCATCAAAATTAGAATTTTTTAAAGAAATACCACAAATCAAATGTAGAAACCTACAAATCTGTTAACACAAATTCAAAACCTAAATGCTTTGCACTAATGCAAACCTAAAAGCAAACAAAAAAATATTACAGAAAACAAACCAGACAGTACACTTACAAGCTCAATGAAACTCCCAAAACTTCTTTTGTGTGTGGTACGATTTAAAACAAGCTGGCACACACAATCCAGGATTTGAAGGACAGTCAGGACAGTGCATACGAGACTCCCTCCGCACTTCTCTTCGCCAACAGACTCTACATCTTTTAGTGGGTTTGTCTTTTGCAGTTGTGGGAGGAATGTATTCTGGAAAGTGGCGATCTTTCAGTCTAGCCACTTCCTCCACCACTCCAAATCTTGGCACACTTGCCTGTTCCACTAGTACAAGGCTGCCTATTATAGTCTCCTGAAACTTAACAAAAGGCATCTTTGACTCAGGACAAGATTTCTGGAAAACAACAAAAGCATTAAAGGATGCCAAGTGGAAAAGATGGATAGCCAACTTCTTGTACCAAACGTAAGCCTTTCGAAGAGCAGCATAAGGTTCCAACCTCTGATCTACTCTGTCAACACCACCCATGTGCCTATTATAGTCTAAAATGCACACAGGTTTACGCACTTCAGCAGTCTCACCCCGAACTGGCAGAGCTTCAGTGCTTTCGTCATGGATAGTAGTCAGCATGTAAACATCTCTCCTGTCTGAAAACTTCACAGCTAGAAGCTTCCCACATCGCAATGCAGTAGACTGTCCCCGCACAAGCCTTTTGCAAACAAGTTCTATTGGAAAACCTTTCCGGTTACTGCGCATCGTGCCACATGCAACAGTGCCCACTTTGGCCAACTCCTTGAACAAACGCACACTAGTGTAGAAGTTATCTACATATAAATGGTGGCCTTTGTTAAATAATCGTCTACCTAGTTCCCACACAATTTTCTCAGTCACTCCAAAAGTGGACGGACAAGCAGAAGTGTTAATGCTGGAATCCTTACCGGTGTACACCCTGAAATTATAAACATATCCAGTCTCACTGTCACACAGCATATACAGTTTGATGCCATAGCGTGCCCTCTTACTAGGAATGTATTGCCTAAAAACCAAGCGGCCCTTGAACAACACCAAAGACTCGTCCACAGCTATTTCTCTTCCAGGTGCAAACATCTCAGGAAAACGATCAACAAAGTGATCAAGGACAGGCCGAATCTTAAAAAGACGGTCACAATCAGGGTGATCGCGTGGCAACGCTAAATCATTATCAACAAAATGCATCATGCGAAGAAGAAGCATATATCGATCACGAGTCATAAGTGCTGGAAATATAGATGTTGCCATCAAGGGACTAGTGGACCAATAAGAAGACATTGATGGCTTCCTTAGCAAGCCCATCAAAAAAGTTAATCCCAAAAACTTCTTCATCTCTTCAACATATGTGGGAGACCAATGGGTAGCTCTGGAATGGGGCTTAAGGCTGGCACTGTGGTCCCTCAAATACTGCTCTGCATACAAATTAGTTTGCTCCACAATCTCCTGCAAAAACTCATCGTCAAAAAACAATTGAAAATATTGAATTGGCAAAAAATTGTCAGTATCCACTCTACACCCTGGAACACCAGTGAAGTCTGGCAATTCCGGCTGCACCATGCCAGGGGCAACCCAGACGTCATCACTAACATGAGGAGAAGAAGCCACCCTAGCCTGCAGGCCAGATGCCTCTTGCTGCACTACATCAACGGGAACACTAGCATCCCCAGATGCCTCTTGCCTCACTACACCAACAGGAATACTAGCATCCCCAGATACATTTTGCATCTCTTCACCAACAGACGAACTCACATCCCCAGCTGCCTCTTGCATCTCAACATCAACAGAAGAACTCGCATCCCCAGATGCCACTTGCTGCTCAACAACAACAGAAAGACTAGCAGCACCAGATGCCTCATGCTGCTCAACAACAGGAAGACTAGCAGCACCAGATAACCTTTGGCGCACCACAGCAATGTGAAACCTTTTGGGCGCAGCCTTTACCACACTTGCCTGTTCCTGACGAGAAAAAAAGGGAAACCTTGAGGACCTAGGCTGCCGCTCACATGGCTCTTCCCTCTCTACCGGCACATCAATGTCCCTCTCTACCACAGGCACTTCATCAGCACTAGAAGAAGAATCATCATCCGATGATACCATGCGAAGAGAAAACTCACTGCCTGAATCTTCTGCACCTAACTCAAGCTCCGAATCGGAGTCAGTGTCTGGACCATGGTCAGAGGAAGACTCAAAAAGCAAACTAACAACCTGCTTAGCAGTAATCCTGCGAGCAGCCATTATCCTTACAAATCAAGAAGACTACACACACAAGTGAACAACAACCTACACTGTGCAAAGGAAGAAGTAAACAAGGTAGAGTCTTCACACAAAAATCAATACACTCAAAAACAATTCAAATCTAACCAAATATAAGAAGACTCACCAGCACCTACTCTGCTGAAACACAGCAAAAAGAAAGGAAATCCCACTGGAAAGAAAAAAAACCAAGTATAGATTAGACAAAGTACACATCAAGCAGCAATACAAAAAAAAAGTTAACAATCAAGAAACACAAAGCCACACAAACAGCAATAACTTCACTTTTCATAACAACACATTTATCTAGGAAAAATAGTACAAAAAACATTTACTTACCAAGCACATGCAACTACACAAGCTGCAAAACCAGCATTAACCGAACCACAACCTACACCAATACAAACAGCAAAAGCCTGGATCAAAAACAAAGAAGAAAAAAAATAATTTAATACTACATTTCACAAACAACATAACAAATGAATAAACAATACACAAATGTACCCCCAAAATCACATCCACACAGATGGGCCATCAAAAAGGGCAAAACGGACAAAAGTACGGGTTGATTTGCCCACCGGGGGGGGGGGGCCAGAACATCTAAATTTAAAATCCGACCCACCTGAAAGCGACCCTTGCACAATGGGTCACTTCCTACAATCTAAAATAAAATCCCTGGTGCTAGTGAGGGCATTTCCACCGCACAATCGCAATGCTGTGCGCGACCGTGAGCCAGAAATGCCCTGCAAAGAGACATCAGAAGAGAGGAAAATCACTTACCTCTCCCCTGAAGCCTCTTTGCAAACCCCCCCAAATATCTCAAAACCAACCTAACACCTCCAGGCGCAGGAAGCAAATGGCTTCCCGACCGCCTGGGAATCCCTGAAGATGTTGCCGCGTGCTGTGCGCGCTGACATCATCAGGGATTCTCATGGGGAGGGGGACAACAGAATTACTGTGGTTAACTGCGATGCTGGACAGAGGCACTTGCATCCTTGATTTTCACAAGCGCAATCCTAAAACAGTTCCTATGACCAGGAGCTTCTTTCTCCCCATCTGCTGCTCTCAACAGTCTCTGACCATTTATACACATAAGAGGCATGTGAACTCACACAGAAGATCCCCTATTGGCAACGCCCACCAACTAGCGGAGTGCACCATCTTTCCTAAATTTACCCACTATGATGGACAGCTCACTCAAGGGACCTGTGCACACATTGGTGCGATGGCATAGTAACACACACGGACACTGGAGACAAAGCAAGCGCTCGAGTTGCAGCACAAATTCAGAAAAACATTCATCAGCCCAAAAACATTTGTGACCTTCCCACTATGATTCACAGCTCACACAAGGGACCCCTGCGCACATCTGTGCAATTGCATAGTAACGCACACATGGACACTGGAGACAAAGATGGGGCTCGAGTTGCAGCACAAACTCAGGAAAGCAATCATCAGCCCAAAAACATTTGTGAACTTCCCACTATGATGAACAAATGGTCTCTGCTTCCAGATACCTAAGAGCGTTGCTAGTTTATTCAGATAACAACCAACACACACTGGGGTCGATTGTGAAAATATGGTATTGTGTACAAAAAAGGGGAGAAATGCTCCTCTTTTAGGTGTCCCCTCACTCACCAGGGTTGCCCCACGGTGACATGCTTCATCATTGGGGCCATCCCAGTCCTCTACGGGCTGGGGCGTGCTGCGACTTGCGAAAGTTACGTAGGAGCACTTTATTAGACTATGTGTGGTGCATGTGTATTTGAGGAGTGGACTATGTGATGTGTGAAATACCTGCCCAGTAGGTTTACAATAAACTTTATTCTTGCCTCTAGGTGGTAATAAACGGGGTGGAAAGATAGGCTGCCCTAAACGTAATGTGTCCAGATGTACCTATCAACTCCTATCGTCGACATGTTTCGTGCATACCCCAAACACTATGATGGACAGCTCACACAAGGGACCCCTGCGCACATCTGTGCAATTGCATAGTAACGCACACATGGACACTGGAGACAAAGATGGCGCTCGAGTTGCGGCACAAACTCAGGAAAACAATCATCAACACAAAAAAATTTGTGAGCTTCCCACTATGATGGACAGCCCACTCAAGGGACCCCTGCGCACATTTGTGCAGTTGCATAGTAACGCACCCATGGTCAATGGAGACAAAGATGGCGCTAGAGTTGCAGCACAAATTCAGGTAACAATCAACAGCCCAAAAACATTTGTGAGCTTCCCACTATGATGGACAGCTCACTCAAGGGACCCCTTCGCACATGGCATAGTAACACACACATGGTCACTGGAGACAAAGCATGTGTTTGAAAAGCAGCACACAAAAAAAAAACATTCATCAGGCCAAAAACACTAGTGAGCTTTGCCTAGGCAGCACAGGTGTGTTTTTTAGCCACTTCAGAAACACACATCAGTATAAGTAATGAAGGACAGAGGCACTTGCATCCTTCATTACAATGAGCACTATTATTTTACTTTATAAATGACCCCCATCGGCATTTTTGTAGAAAAAACGGCCTTTCAACAACATTGCAGCAAAGAGAAGACTTCATAGATAATGTTCCCCCAACAAGGGGAGCGACCCTTCCCCAAGGGGCCGCTCCCCGAACTACGAAATTGATCATCCATGAAAAAAAAAAAAAAATCCCTAACATTCCTGCTGCACGATCGCACGATCGTGCAGCAGGAAACCTCTAAATGCCACCGAGGGAAAGGAAAAGCCTTTCCTTTCCCTCCTTAGAACCAATACAGAAATCTCCCCCGCCCCAGCCGCAAAACTAACCTGTTTACCATCCGACGCGCAGGAAGCAAATGGCTTCCCTGCGCGTCGGTAAACAAATGGAGCCTCCGGTGACGTCAGCGCGCCTCGCGCGCTGACGTCATTGATGACGCGGGCGGGGAGGGCGGGGGGAGGCAGGGGAAGGTCTTCCCCTGCCATCCCCGCAGAAACTAAAAAAATCGGGCTGACTCGGGGGGAGCGCTGGCGCTTCCCCCGAGGGTGGGGCTCATGACGAGCTGGGCTCGTCATGAGCGTGCGAGGAGGCTACGCCATGACGAGCCCAGCTCGTCATCAGCCCCGAAGGGGTTAAGAGAGTATGTGTAAGTTTCTGTAGAAGTAAGTGTGGTAGTGTGTGTATAACTGTATATGCAAGTAAATGGATGTTTGATACTTTGTTTGCATGTGTGACTATGTGTGTGAGTAACTCTACGGATGAGTGGTGGTATGCAACAGGATGTATAGGTGTATGAGTACATACGATGAGTGAGTACATGTATAAGTGACTATACAGAACTGTTGGTGAATGAGTGGATGTGTATGTAGATGTTGGAATTACTGAATAGGTTGTTGTAACTGGTATTGGTATATCAATTTTTGTGAAAATTTTTGTTTCTATATTTGAATGTGTGAATCAAAGGTTATATTACGGTGAGAGGAGGTCTGCCACTCTTTCACAAGGATGATGTCATCAGTGATGTCATTTGAGATGCAATCAGTGATGTCATCAGTGATGTCACTGACCATGTCATGAGTGATGTAATATGTGACGTCATCAGCAGTGCATTGCGGGCTCGCGAGTTATAGTTAGCTGAACTAACTATAACGGGGGAATTTCTATGGTTTTGTACGAGTGAAATGTCCAACTAACTATAACGCCCCTGAAACCTATGTTTTTTTCAGTGAATATATATATATGTTTAATATTTACCTAATTATTAGGGACGGTTTAAAAAAAGTTTTGGGTGGCAAGGGAATTTGTAGGGTTTAGGGTGGGTATGTTTTTTTGGTGACAAGGGCATTTTTGGGTTTGGAGAGGGTATGGGTATTTGGGTGTCAAGGGTAATTGTAAGGTTTAGGGTGGGTATGGGTATTTGGGTGGCAAGGGTAAGTTTAGAGTTTAGGGTAGGTATGGATTTTTGGATGGCAAGGTATTTTTTTAGGATTTGGGGTAGGTATGGATTGAGGGGTTAAGTATATATATATATATATATATATATATATATATTACCTACTGGCGGTCGCCAGTAGGTATATATAGTTAGGATTTTTTCTCTATGGGTTTTTTGAAAATTCTATGTCTAATAACTTTGGCGTTTGTGGACGGAATCGGCTGAAATTTTCAGGAAAATGGCACATTTTGTTTCTGAGCAGCCCTTGAAAATTTGGGGGGGGTTCGTCCAGTGGGGGCCGAGAAAAAAGGGGGGTCCCAAAACGTGTTTTTAACATTGAGTTTTCCATAGGGCGGTTGGCCTCACTTTTAGCCCGAACGGCTGAATGGATTTGCACGAAACTTGGCAAAATTGTAGGGACTGGTAGCCCGATGTGCCTTTTGTAGGTCTCAATATATGTGCTCCAGTGGATTTTGAGAAATTAACGTTTAAAAAAAGATATATATCTGTAACAGCGGACCGGTTAGCGCTCTGGTTCGCGGACTTTTCGCGCAACGGAGCTTTGTGAAGCGAAGCTGATTGGTTCTCCGGCGTCTGTCAACATTCCAAACAGTCCGTAGCGGCCGCCATCTTGTCTCTCGGTAGGATCGAGAGACAAGAGGAGGTCAAAACAAAGGGGGAAATAACTATAAGGGGGCATAGTAGATCCTCGCTGACCCCCTAGGTTTGATGTGGAGGTTTTAAAAGGGCCCCGCGGGGCAAAAAAAAATAATAATAATAATAATCGAACGGCTGAATGGATTTGCACGAAACTTGGCAAAATTGTAGGGACTGGTAGCCCGATGTGCCTTTGCTAGGTCTCAATATATGTGCTTCAGTGGATTTTGAGAAATTAACGTTCAAAAAAAGATATATATCTGTAACAGCGCACCGCTTCGCGTACTTTTCGCGTTACGGAGCTTTGCGAAGCGAAGCTGATTGGCTCTCCGGTGTCTGTAAACATTCCAAACAGTACGTAGCGGCCGCCATCTTGTCTCTCGGTAGGATCGAGAGACAAGAGGAGGCCAAAGCGAAGGGGCAAATGACCATAAGGGGGCATAGTAGATCCTCGCTGACCCCCTAGGTTTGATGTGGAGGTTTTAAAAGGGCCCCGCGGGGCAAAAAAAAAATAATAATAATAATCGAACGGCTGATGACCATAAGGGGGCATAGTAGATCCTCGCTGACCCCCTAGGTTTGATGTGGAGGTTTTAAAAGGGCCCCGCGGGGCAAAAAAAAATAATAATAATAATAATCGAACGGCTGAATGGATTTGCACGAAACTTGGTAAAATATTAGGGACTGGTAGCCCGATGTGCCTTTGCTATGTCTCAATATATGTGCTTCAGTGCATTTTGAGAAATTAACGTTCAAAAACAAGATATATATCTGTAACAGCGCTCCGCTTCGCGGAGATAAAATTATATGTGTATTACCTAGCTGTTGCTAACACCAGTTAGCGACGGCTAGTAGGAGATAGCGACCATCTTGGGTCCCACTTTGCATGTGAGTGATATTTATCACTAATGACATGCAAAGTGGGCATGCCAAGATGTTAGCGACTGGAAACAGTCGCTAACATCGCTATCTCCTATTATCAACTTTTGGAAATATTCGAGATAAGCGCGAATATCTCCAAAAAGTAACAGCTGCCCTGAGCAGTTCTTAGCCATGTTATCCAATGGGAGGTGGATAACATGGCTAAGAGCATTAGCTCGGTAATGCATGAATATCGCGGAGTTTTCAGCGACATTAATGCATTGCGCTCGTTTTTTATCGTATTTGCGATAAACCTTGATAATAGCAAGGTTTATCTGCGATAATTTCTGACGGTAAAAAAATCGTTGCTAAGCATCGTTAGGGATAAATATCGCTTAACCTTGGTAATATGCCCCAACGTCTGTTAACGTTCGATTCGAAGGAAATCAGGAATTGTTGAAAAACATTGTGTGCGCCATCTTGTCTTTTTTCAAATGCCACACTTTTGTCGTGCACGGCAGCCATTTTAGATGCCTTGACCAGATCCACTCTGTGAACGCTGTCGATCCTTAGCATGGCTCCCCACCCTCGCAAGCATCTCCCCCAGGCAGTGGTCACCCCCGCTCTCTGTTTTATGCATGGGTAATAAACCTCCCCCCATCTGCGCTGTTCTTCCCTGAGAATCACACCCTGTGCCCGCCCGACACCTCCCTTTCGCCCTATTCACTACCGCACCCTCTGACACTCCTTTTCCTCTGTGTCCGATTGTCCAGGCCGGTCCTAGGCTATCAGCTAGCCCTGCAGATGTAGTTTATGGCCACAGCTGTAAAGAATCACCCGTCTTCAAAGGAGTTATAGTAGATCAAGGCCCACACTCGATGAGATCCGTCACAGCAGAAGCGTTGCTATTATCTGAAAACCATTCTGTATTGTGATTGGGGAGGGGACCGAGCGTGAAGCGGAAGATTCCAGGGATGACTCTTTGTACATCAAAGTTTTTACAATTATGTGTCACATTAAAAATATATAGCACTCCGACAAAGTAGTAAGATTATAAAACTTTAATAATTTATAAATATATACAAGAAAACAAAAATAGTAATAACATATAAACATTTTTAGAGAAAAACAACGAAGTAGCGGTCGGCTGTGCGAATAGTCCCAACGCAGCACAACGTCCAGATTTCCGGCGTGGGGCGTCGCGGGGGGTGGGTGATCAGTAGCAAACTGTTGTGCGAATAGTTCCAAGGCAGCAGAACGCGCCGAAATCTAGATGACACAAAAGTGATGTCTAGTAAGTTGCCACCCAGCAAATAACGGCGTGGGGCGTCGCGGGGGGTGGGTCATCAGTAGCAAACTGTTGTGCGAATAGTTCCAAGGCAGCAGAACGATGGCACCAAGGTGATGTCCAGTAAGTTGCCGCACTGGTTTTGGTATCCTACAATGCTGCTCCGAATAACGGCGTGGGGCGCCCCGGGGGAGGCGGCGTGAACGGGCCTCTCCAGGTGGAGTCTCGTCTGTTGTAGTGGGGCGCCCCTTTACCGTTTCAGTTGCCATTCCGTCCGCTTTTGGTCCACTGTGTCAAAATCCGCCATTCAGCTGAGTTGCGCCCACTCTTGCGGTGCAGCGATAGGCGGCTGTCACAGGACTCTCAAAATGGCGGCAGGCTGTTTCCTTTTTGGGCCTGGTCCACTGAAATGGCCCTGGGACACCTTGGAAATCGGACGCTTGTCTGCTAGGTCTTGGACCCCATTCTCGAAAGCGTCCCCTCCGCCTTGAGAATTCATCAAAAGTTTTGGGGGCCCCGACTCCTGCAGGCTTCTGGTGGGGAGCGGCTGCCATGATTGCTCGCGGAATGACCACGACGGAGCTACGAGATGGTGGTGCTCTCATGGTGACGCCAGCTTCAGTCTGAAACATCCAGAAACAAGGTGGGGCTTTCATCGTTTGGGGGAAAAAAAAAGTTTTCATCCAATGAAAAGTGTTGTTTTTAGGTCATATGATCAAGCCTTCCATCATTAGGAAACCAAAAGTAAAATGAACCAATGAAAAGTTTTATAAACAAGTCACATGACCTGTTATGCGGCATAGGGTATAAAATGCGGAGAAAATACGTTGGCACGTGAGGCGGCGTCAGTAGCGGACCGATGTGCGAATAGGCCGAAGGCAATACAACGCGCCAAGATCCGGATGGCATCGAGGTGGTGTCATAGTTGAGAGTTCTGAGCAGCGGTTGTAACACTGTCTGAAGCTTATTTGCAGCTGCTGCAGCTTCACTACGCGCCAAGATCCGGATGGCACCGAGGTGGTGTGTAGGAAGTTGCCGCACTGGTGTGGCCATCCTACAATGCTGAAAGTCGGCGTGGGGCGCCCCGTTGGCCTGTGAGTTTGCGTCAGTAGCGGACCGATGTGCGAATAGGCCGAAGGCAGCACAACGCGCCAAGATCCGGATGGCACCGAGGTGGTGTCTAGTAAGTTGTCGCACTTCTGTGGCCATCCTACAATGTTGAAAGTCGGCGTGGGGCGCCCCGTTGGCCTGTGAGATGGTGTCAGTAGCGGACTGATGTGTGAATGGGGCCAAAGGCAGCGCAACAATATTTTCTACTATATTTCCGGTGTAGAAGAGACCACAAGGCGCTGAGATGCCAAGATCCGGATGGCACCGAGGTGGTGTCTTGCAAGTTGTGGTACTGGTGTGGCCATCCTACAATGCTGAAAGTCGGCGTGGGGCGCCCCGTTGGCCTGTGAGATGGCGTCAGTAGCGGACCGATGTGCGAATAGGCCGAAGGCAGCACAACAATATTTTCTGACTGACACCACAAGGCGCTGAGATGCCAAGATCCGGATGGCACCGAGGTGATGTCTAAGTTGCGGACTGATGTGCGAATGGGGCCAAAGGCAGCGTAACAATATTTTTTGTATGGAAGATACCACTAGGCGTTGAGATGCCAAGATTCGGATGGCACTGAGGTGATGTCTAGCAAGTTGGTGTGGTCATCCTACAATGCTGAAACTCGGCGTGGGTCACCCCATTAGCCTGTGAGATGGCGTCAGTAGCGGACCGATGTGCGAATAGGCCGAAGGCAGCACAACGCGCCAAGATCCGGATGTCACCGTGGTGGTTTCATAGTTGAGAGGCACTTCATCTGCAGTGGGGCGCCGAGATCCGGATGGCACCGAGGTGATGTCTAGCAAGTTGCTGTACTGGTGTGGTCATCCTACAATGCTGAAACTCGGCGTGGGTCGCCCCATTAGCCTGTGAGATGGCGTCAGTAGCGGACCGATGTGCGAATAGGCCGAAGGCAGCACAACGCGCCAAGATCCGGATGTCACCGTGGTGGTTTCATAGTTGAGAGGCACTTCATCTGCAGTGGGGCGCCGAGATCCGGATGGCACCGAGGTGATGTCTAGCAAGTTGCTGTACTGGTGTGGTCATCCTACAATGCTGAAACTCGGCGTGGGTCGCCCCATTAGCCTGTGAGATGGCGTCAGTAGCGGACCGATGTGCGAATAGGCCGAAGGCAGCACAACGCGCCAAGATCCGGATGTCACCGTGGTGGTTTCATAGTTGAGAGGCACTTCATCTGCAGTGGGGCGCCGAGATCCGGATGGCACCGAGGTGATGTCTAGCAAGTTGCTGTACTTGTGTGGTCATCCTACAATGCTGAAACTCGGCGTGGGTCGCCCCATTAGCCTGTGAGATAGCAGTTCTTTGGATTTGGGCCTGGCTCGTCTGCTGTAGTGGGGCGCCCCTTTACCGTTTCAGTTGCCATTCAGCTGAGTTTCGGCTGCTCTTGATGCTACAGCGACAGGCGGCTGCAACAGGACTCTCAAAATGGCGGCCTGTTCTTTGGATTTGGGCCTGGTCCACTAAAATGGCCCTGGGACACCTTAGAACTCGGACGCTCGTTTTTTTTTTCCTTTCCTGTACATGCAAAAAAAGGTAAATGCCCGGTACGTTACACGCTTCATCTGCCACGATGAACTCTCTAGAGGAACCGAAAAAAAATATAGTTGTGGTAACTATACCATGCATTGTCATATGGAGAGGTGGCACCAATTAATTATAGTGCTGCATAAAAGAGAGATTTGGAGGAGAACCCCTGACCTGCTAGTACATTCATCAAAGAAGTGGCACTGAGAGCTTCAGAGGCAAGGGAAACGGTCCCAAATATTTAGAAGAACTTTGGAAAGATTAAAATGACATGTTTAGATTGTGGCAAATTTATTTCATGTGGACATCTGAGTGTTACTCTAATAAATACAGCATATGAACATCATCATAGTCGATGGTTGGTAGAGACATTTTGACTATATCCTGGACCTGCCCGTCCTCGCCCAAAATGGCGCCAGAATAAATGGGACTCGTAACTCCTTGTTGTGTACTGGTTGCAGAACCTTGAAATCACGAGATACGTATGCAGTTTTGAAGCACATGGCGGGCGGGGACGAGAATTGATTGAATATTTCGACATCCCTATTGATATTAAGTTCTGATGTGTTATTGATTACTGTACTGTTGAAAGTTCGAATTAACGTCACCCATGGTACTTGCCCGCAAATGTATATCTAGATAATTTTATTGTAACGGGCCCTGTCGTATTTTAATTATAAAATGTACGTCCACCGATTCCGTAACTGTTAGACACCTTAGTTCTTGCAACCTAATGGCCCGCCCGTTACGTTCCTCTACAGTGTAAATGTCTATTTATCATATACGATTACAGTTTGCTCCGTGGCCGGCCCACGTGGTTATAGGCTCGTATTTGTATAATGAAATTTTCACAATAAAGGTTTTTAAAAGAAAACATGGTAGTAGTATATACATTGGTAAAGTTTTTAATAATAGTCACTGTTTTAGAATCATTAAAAGGCAAGTGAAATAAAGCAGACCAATTACATGAAGGGTAAAAGGTATAATACGAAGGAACGCAGTAAAGATAAATGGTCAAGGGCTGTTGTGTTTTCTATTCCTGCAACATAAAGTGATCGATAAGAATCTCATATTCAGGCGTATCGGCGACTAAGACAGCAGGTCGACCCTCTTTTGCTCAACGGCTCCGTCATGGGACGAAGAAACGCTCTTTTTCTCGAAAAAAGAATATATTTTACTTGCAGGACAGTTGTAAAATTTCCGGGAAAGTACATTAGCCTGGAACATTATAACATATATTTAAGAAAAAATAATGTTCGGAAGTAATGAAAAGCGTAATTTTTAGGTCATATGACCAAGCCTTTCATCATTACAATAAGAAAAGTAAAATGAACCAATGAAAAGTTTTATTAACAAGTCACATGACTTGTTATGCTTACGTTACGCGCTGCGCGCCCCGGATGACTTCCGGATGCGCTAACGCGGCGCGTCATATGACGCATTACGCGACAACGCAGGTACAGAATATAGTCAAAATGTCTCCACCAACCAGCGGTCGGAACACAACCCCTTTCAGCAGGCTAAATAGTTCTGTTAAATGACAACAGAAGGGACAGGCAACAAGAACCATCAGTCAAAGAGGGGAGGGCTAGTTCTTCTCTAACGGGTTACATTGGGGCGCTACCGGAACTGATCGAATTGGTAGTCTACAGTGTTTCTGGATGTTTCAGACTGAAGCTGGGGTTAGCATGAGAGCAGCACCATTTCGTAGCTCCGTCGTGGTCATTCCGCAACCAATCATGGCAGCCGTTCTTTATCGTTATTTTGGGCGGGGTGGGTGGCGGAGCAGAGCTGTTTTGCAGCCATCATTGTGTGGAGTTCAGTTCATCTCACTAGTTTTGTATTTGTCATGAGGGGTTGTTCCTAATGTTTCTATTTTAGCGAGGTCAAAAAGAGATCCCATTAGTGGCCTACTGATTTTGCTCGATTCCTTTTCTTTTTTTTTACACGATTTTTCGTTATCTGCAAAGACTAAACAGAGTATTGCGACTCTGTGTTTGTTTGTAAATAGAGAATGAACCAAAGAGAACTAATTCTAAAACAGTAAATACTTGGATAACAATGAATCAAATGGAGAGAGAAGCAGGCACGACGGATTACAATGGGGGCAAAGACCTGCGTTAACTACCTTTCACTATCTGCAAAGAGAGAGTACTCCTAATAGAAATGAGGGGGGGGGGCACCATTCAAAGCAGATCAGTGTGCATAAACACGAAAATGTTTTCACTTACCACGTACTTGACATTCGACAGCTTATGATATTTGCTATTAAAAAACCATTGAAATTCACTGAAAAAACCATAGGTTATAGACCATATATAGTTAGGAATTAGCATTTACAAAACCTTGAAAATTCACTGAAAAAACCATAGGTTATAGACCATATATAGTTAGGAATTAGCATTTAAAAAACCTTATTTTACTCACACAAAACCATTGAAATTCCATATATAGTTAGTTGCACTAACTATATATCGCGCACCTGCAATCCACTGCTGATGATGTCACATATTACATCATTCATGACATGGTCAGTGACATCACTGATGACATCACTGATGACATCTCAAATGACATCACTGATGACATCACTGATGACAACATCCAGTGACTGTATGTTTCTGTAAAGTTAAAATGTGTCTTACATATTGAAGAATGAGTGGAAGTATAAGTGTCTGGACAAAGGATTTAGTAGGTGCATGACTGAATGCATGAGTGAGTGATTAAATGTGTCTCACTGAGTGCATGGGTTAGTGACTAAAGTGTCTTAATTTGTGCATCATTATGTCTGTTGTTCTGTAAACTGCTGCATGTTTTGATCAGTAGCTATATGATTAACTATATGGGTTACTGATTGATTGTCCAAGTATTTGTATGGGAGACTGAGTGTGTGTGTGGCTGGCTGGGAGGTGTGTGACTCTGTGCAGATCAATGTGTACTTGTATCAATGATTGTATAACAAGGTAAGTATGTGTTAGTATATGTTTGAAAATGTAAGGTGCTCTATGTTTAACTGTATAGACAAGAAAATGGAAGTGTCATTGATTCTTTACAGGACTGACTAGGTGTGTGAGTAACTCCATGGATGAGTGGCAGACTGTGAGTGTCTGTATAGGTGTATGAGTGCATATGATAGTGTTGTAAAGATGAGTGATTGTATGTATGAATGATAGTATGGGTGAATGAGTGAAGGTGTGTGTAGACGTAGGAATCAGTGAGTGCGTATGTAGTAACTAGTATTGGTGTGTCAATGGTTTCAAAAATTATATTCTGTATTTAACACTGGGTGAAACAGAGGTTATATTAAAATGTGAGGAGATGCATTGTATTGTCACATGAATGATATCATCAGTGATGTGGTCATTGATGTCAAATGAGATGTCATCAGTGATGTCATCAGTGATGTCATTTGAGATGTCATCAGTGATGTCATCAGTGATGTCACTGACCATGTCATGAATGATGTAATATGTGACATCATCAGCAGTGGATTGCAGGTGCGCGATATATAGTTAGTGCAACTAACTATATATGGAATTTCAATGGTTTTGTGTGAGTAAAATAAGGTTTTTTAAATGCTAATTCCTAACTATATATGGTCTATAACCTATGGTTTTTTCAGTGAATTTTCAAGGTTTTGTAAATGCTAATTCCTAACTATATATGGTCTATAACCTATGGTTTTTTCAGTGAATATATATATAAATGTAATTACTATATATGTCTACATACACACACACATTCATATGTATTTATGCATGTGTAAATATATATAAAAATATATATATATATATATGTTTCTGTGTGTGTGTGTGCGTGTGTGTGCGTGCATCCAAAAAAGTGTTTGTACCTACCTGTAAGTTTTTTAGCAAGCATATGCCTTCACCCTGCATGCCTTTATCAAGAAAATTTAAGTAATTGTACTGGAAGATATAAACACTTTATATATAGAAAAGATTTATACTTACATGTGAAATAATTATGTTTACTTGAAAACCTTCACCACGCAAATATCTTTACCATTCATGCTTTAACTACAAAATTAATTGTAAAGGAATGAATAGGAAAGGCAAATTCGTTGTAAAAACGTGCATGGTAATGGTAATGCGCGGTGATCGCATTCGCGTTGTAACTGCCATGTTATAATGACATGCGTTACAATGGAATGCACGGTTCCATCATACATCTAGTCATCCCTAAGGTAGGCCTGGTATGACCGACAGGGCAGAGTGCAATATATTTAAAAGGCAGGAAATTAACTTTTAAGTTTTGCATGTCTTGGTAGTGAAATACATCCCAATTTCATTTTTCACTACTGCAAGGCTGATCTCTCCCATATGATAACATCGGGATTACCTTATTGCATCTTTTACGTGTAATTCCCAATTGTGAAGGGATAGACTTTTCAAGTTTGGTGTCATTGGACTCACAATATAAAATCACAACTGATGGTGAAGTTGTATTTTATACTAAAGTTTAGCTAATGCCACATTTAGAAAGTTGGCATTTATTTACTTTAGTCATTGGGAGCCTGCTGCTTGCCTCTGTTCAGTCTGGGCTCGGTGACAGCTGACCTTTGTGTATTCCCTCTAGGCAGCCATACACAAATCAAGCTTAGGTGTGACTTGATGGGACTTGAAGGGCCATCCTGGGACACGGAACGTGAATAGGCTGTGTCCTGTCCACACACAAAGGGCTGCATACCGCCTTGTAGTGAGACTCGTGCCAGGGTAGGAAGGGAGCGTCGCTATGCACTTAATAACTTTCTTTGAAGTCTTCCCAGCTCCAAAGACACAACTGGGTACCGGACCTCTGACACCATGACATTAGCATACTCCTGAATCTGTGACCACTTTGCTGGGAAGAAGAACTGCTGTTGCAACTCTGGTGGACTACTGCTCTGCTGACTCCAAGGGCTTGCTGGCTTGCCTCCTGATTGAAGTCTCAGGGATACAACAGACTTCTAAATACCTGCATCTGCATCTAGACTCTGGGAGCTGTGAGTCTGACCTGCCAGGTGGTGCCACCACAGTACTGGACCCTTGGAAGTGAGACCTAAGGTGCTTCTACATCCAGAACACTCGCTTTCTCATCCGAACTGGCGCATCTTCGTCTTTGCATGAGACGGAACCAGCGCATTCTCGTTGCATGGAGCGGACCAATTGCATCGCATTCGGAACCAGCACATCACCTTCGCAATTGATGCATCACCTACTGCGGTAGCAGAATTTGTGCATCACATTCGGAACCAGCTTCTCACAGTTGGAACTGACGCATCGCCAAAGTTGCGTGGAGAAAATTGATGCATCTCGTCCACTGCATGGCTCGACATCGACGTATCACTTCGGCTGCACCTCGCACCTTCGGCGAAGACGATGCATCCTGAATTAAGGTACTTTGGCCCAAGCTCAATCGCTGTTGGTCTGAACGTTTGACTTTGCCCTGGTCCAGCGTGACCAAATATCCCTTTCAAGAACTTATTGCTTCTAAGCACCATTTTACATTTAGTCTTTGAAAATTCATATCTCAACGTCAACTTGTTGGATTTTTGTGGTTTTGTTTTTGTTTTATTTATAAAATCATAATACATTTTCCTAACCTGTGGTGAAGTTTTTTTGTGAAGTTTTCACTGTGTTACCGTTCGAAGTGTTGTACAAATACTTTACACATTGCCTCCTAAGTTAAGCCGACCTGCTCTGTGCCATGCTACCAGGAGGTGAGCACAGGATAATTTAGGGTGAGTTGTGACTTACCCTGACTAGGATTGTGGTTCCTACTTGGACAGGGTGCATACCTCTGCCAACCATAAATCCAAATTCTAACACTGTACATGCTGTAAAATTATTTGCAAACGTCACCACCAGTCACCAAGTTGGTATGTAGTTGAGCTATACCAAGTACATAAAAGGAATACAATATTAAATTGTTGACCTTGAATTCACATTTCAGTGCTTCATATTCAGAGTTGATCTTTGTATAGCTACACCATTGTAGTGGTGCATTCTGGATTCCGTGTTGGTGCTGCACCACATTCAGGATGTACATAAAACATTCAAGATGGCGGCACGTCTGGTCACACTGTGTGACCTGACGTAATTAGAATAATCATACTCTAAGTAGTTTCATGCGGTGCTCATATTGGCTTATGTGAGCGCACGTGTTAACTTTATTTTGTTTTGATAGTATGCAAGTATGGGCCTCTACCATCTGAGAGAGACTGGGAACGTTTGCCTGCTGGCTGTTACGAGGCCGGGTATGAGCCTGCGATTATGCCATTAATAACAAGGTTGTGTTAGATTTAATGTTATGGTAGTTTATTGACGATGTATAGTGGATGTCTAGACTAAACGGACACACTAGAAATGTACTGTGTGTTATAGATATTTTACAGCACATGATCTGTATGATAAAAGCCATGAGTCAAATATGAACGGCGTTATACAATGTGGATACTGTGTGATATTAAAAGGTTGCAGTACTTAATTTGGTCGACAAAAAACACAAATCTAATATGAGTGGTGTTACGTCATGTTGGCCCGTTTTAGATGTTATATGGAGAATGTGTATAGTAGATCTTTGGATAGTTTTTTTCTCTCTTCCTATCCCCGACCGTGTTTACTTTTATTCATTATATTAGTTCACAATTTGTAATATCTTATATCTTTTACAGCTATAGATGTTTCACCTATCACAGTGAACATTCTACTGTTCTTTTGAATTTGGCAATCAAGAATTGAATTTGATTTTCCAATCTGGAAAGTAACTTCATCAATTCGAGGTAATAATACGCTGAAATTTGTTTTAATATCAAAAGTCTGATCTCTATGCTTCATAATGGAATTAGGCCATATTATTGATATTGGGTGTGTTCTTTTATAGTTATCACAGACTTCTTAACAATCCAGGTGCATTCCTGAGTACATTCCAGAACGCAGTACAGTTTATTATTGGTCAGAGGTAACATTGAGTTGTGGTTTTGACTTAATTGCGGACACTTGTGGGTGTGTATAATACACAAGTATGTGCGTTTTCTAATTTGTTTGAATATTAAATAATTCCTTGTTCAATAGTTTTTAGTATACTAGGTGATACTGACTTTTGGGTTCTTTTCTTGACACAGGTTTTTAGTTTTTGGCTCTTGCTTGGAACTCTTTGAATCTTTACTTGGTGGCTGATATTTTTCTTTCTCTTTCCGGCTTATGTTGCTTATGGACACTTTTGAATTTTGAACCTCTGCTGTAGGAAAATGCAGTGTAAAACTGAATATATCAAAGCTTTTGTCCAAGAGTATTGAGTAGAGATATTGATCCTGCTTATTATTATAATAAGAATCTTGGCATGTCTAGGATATTTTTATGCTTGTACATTTGATCTGTTTGTCTTGTTATTATTTGTTGTTTGACTGTATTTATGTTATATTTGCAGCCCTGCGGAGGCCCTATTCAGGGTGAAACGAGTTGGCTACATCTACACTGCATAACGCTTTTTGTGGTTCAAGTATCCAATGAAGGATCCGATAAAATGTCATTAAAGAGTCTGGATAGATTTATTTGCTTAGCATTTGTGCCTTTTAATACTTGTGTTGCCTCTCTGTGCTGCTTTCTCTTTTGTATTATAGGGGTGTGGTTAATAGGCAGTGGGCCAAGGAGGTGGGCAACAGTGACTTTGTTCATTTAAACATAGCGTACATTTAGGTAGTACGGCGTTAATTATCCCTTGCTGCCATTTCTCTTTTCTCTCTATGATCTCAGGAAATGTATTAATTCTCATTCTTCTTCTTCTTCAATGGAGATTGCTGGTCCTTCCCTGAATAACTGACTTTATTCTTATTTTTTATTTTTTCAATTATTGAAATATGTTATCTAGTTATATTATACTTCTGTTAATATGACCTTTTGATTCATATTGCAGGTTCTTTGGATTCCATCTTGTGTCTGCCTCATTTCCCTTTCCCATGAATTGTCTCATTGAAGTTCCATCTGGTGCGTTGCCCTCTGTTGGGTGTGCTGTCCTTGTTGTCCGTTGCCGCCTCTCATCTTTCCCGTACGTACCCCTGTAAAGGTATGTATTACAGTCATCTTTTTGACATGTACTGTCTCTTCTTACTCTTACTCTTTTTACCCTTCTTCCCCTTCTTTTTTATTGTCTTTTTTTCTATCTTCTTCCTGTTGTCATTTCAATGTTTTCGCTTGACAATTTTTTCTTCACATGCTCCCTTGTTACCTTTCATTGCCTCATCTCTTTTCTTCCCCTTGGCATCATTCCGGTATATTCTTCTCCTATATCCTTCCTTCTTCTCTTTCTTACTTAATTATTTTATTGTTGAACGTATTGGTCTGTATATATGGTTGATTTTTTTTCCATTCAGAGTTATTTTATGGAATGTGAAAGGGTACTCAGTTTAGAGATGATCTCCTTATTCTTGGAGGCCATTGCAATCAAGTTGTTGATCCCTTAATTGACCCAGGTGCATTTTATCCCCCATAAATACCGTAAGCAATTTCTAAATACTATCTCGCAATTATATATTCTTGATGCGTGGAGGCTCTTTCACCCTGATACTCTTGATTTTTCCTTTTTCTCGCCTTCTCATAATTCTCTCTCTCGCTTAGGGAAGAGGTGTGGCGCCGCGGCCAGGGCGACTGACGCTGGAATCCGGGGATCACGGTTCGATCCCCGGCACCGGCGGCAGATTAGCCCAGCACCATGTGACTCTGGGCAATAGCTTGCTTAATCTTCCAGACGGCCCCCAGCGCCTAGAGACCCTTACGGGTGATTGTGCGCTTTACAAATGTGGATTATTATTATTATTATTAGACTATATTTTTCTTTCACAATCTCTTTCTCAAAATCTTATCTCTTCATCAATTGAACCTATTGTTATTTCTGATCATGCTCTGACTGGCACTGATTTTGATTTGCTCCCTCAGCAACCTAGGTCTTCTCGCTGGCATTTTAACAATTCCCTTTTGCTTGACCCTCTTTTCTATTCTGCATTTACCTCATTCGCTGAAGAATTTTTTCTATTAAATAATAATTCCAATACTCCCTATCGTATAATTTGGGACTCCTTTAAAGCTGCAGCTCGAGGGTTTATTACAGATTTTGTCTCCCTAAAAAAGAAGCGTTTCCTTCAAAAACACAAATCTACACTTGCAAATATCAAATCCCTAGAACTTAAATTTTATACTTCTCCATTAGACTGTTCTTCAAGAGCTTGTTTGTACTAAATTAAAATGTAATAAAGCCACTACTGACAATCCTTCATCTATATTGCTCCGAAGCAGTGCTCGCTATTATGGCGGATGTAACAAAATGGGTAAACTGTTGCTAATTATCTTAAATTACGGAAAGATCCCACACTTACTGATTCCATTTACTCTTCAGATGGGAAAATTATTCATAAAGACAAGGATATCCTTGATTAATTTATGTTATTTTATAAATATTTATACACTCCGAAATCCCTTCCTTCTATCCCTCCTATTTAGTCTTATCTTGATAATATTCCCTCCCCGTCCTATGATTTTCTCGATTTCTCTAAACTTGAGTCAGATCTTTCTCTTGATGATATTTCTAGTGCCCTAACAATTCTAAAGAAAGGTAAAACTTCGGATCCAGACGGATTTACGGTTGAGTTGTATTTACATGTTTCTGCTTTATTACTTCCTAAACGTCTTCATCTTTCTCATTCATTTACTCTCTCCGGAAAAACTTGTGGCACTTTCTAATGAGCTACGATTTGTTTGATCCACAAAGAAGGTTGAGATCCCATGTTTTGTAAAAATGATCTTCCTCTATCCCTTGTTAATGTTGACTATAAACTATTTGCAAAATTGATTGCTTTACGACTGGAACCCCTAATGACTCACGTAAAGGGCAGTGTGGCTTTGTCAAGGGTAGGCTTACCTTGGATAAGTCTTGATTATTCCTTAATGTACTGAACAAAATTCCTTCTCTCTCCAACTCCCTAGCGGCTATTTCCGTTGATGCTGGAATAGCATTTGATAGGGTAGATTGGTCCTCTTTATTTTAAACTCCTAATTGGCATGGTTTCAGACCCAAAATAATATCTCTTATTTCTTTGTTATATTCTGCCCTTAGAGCTTCGGTATTAGTTAATGGCTGCACATCCTACTATTTTTTTTACATCGTGGAGTTTATCAAGGCTGTCCCGTTTCCCCTCTTCTTTTTATCCTAGCTCTCAAACCGTTCTTATCCTCTATTCTTAACAACAACTCTATATCCGGTTTTTCTTATGGTGATCACCATTTGAAACTTTCAGCTTATGCTGATGACATTTTACTTTTAATTTCCAACCCTGAAATTTCTATCCCTTCCTTATTACATGAAATTTCTTAATTCTCCTCAGTCTAAGGCTATAAGAGTAACGCTGATAAAACTGTAATTCTCCCCCTCACAAAATGTTGTACTCAACACTCCTTCTCTTCAACTGGGTTTTCCTGGAATAGATCCAAAATTAAATATTTAGGAATATGGTTTTCTACTTCTATATCTTACTCAGTCAAACTAAATATGACAGAAGCTCTATCCCACATTGACAAACTAATCTCTTCATGCAATCCCCTATTTCTTTCTTGGTGGAGACGGCTTGATTCCATCAAAATGATGATTACGCCTATCTTACTTTGCATTCTTTCTATGCATTCTATTATTATTCCTTCTTGCTAGTTTAAGAAAATAGATTCCCTTCTTTCCAAATTTCTTTAGAATTGTAAAAAATCTAGAATCTCTCTATCATTGCTTCGGAAGACAACATCCAATGGTGGTGTTCACTTTCCAGATTTTAGGGATTATCATAAATCCTTTAGCCTCCGTCAAGCTTTCAAATGGCTTCTCTTAGATACCTCTCCCTTCACACCTTTATGGCTGACTATTGAATGTTTTATACTGCTACCCTTCTCTATGAAGGCGATATTGGCCTTTTCTGTCAAAACTTCTCTAACCTCTCTTCCTCTTTTCAAACACACATGCTCCCTATTAAAACCTCTTACTCAATCAATTATTACTTCGAAGGAATCCTTTTTATGCTCACTGTTATGGTATAATTGCCTTATTACTATCAACAATAGAACTTTCTTTTGGAAATCCTGGAGACTTCAAGGAATAACTTGGGTCAGTGACCTTTTTGACCATACGTCCCCTTGTTCATTTCCACAATTCCAGTTCACTTATAAATGCCCTAGTTCCATCTGGCATAGATTCTTTACTCTAATGGCTGCCATCCTTGACATATACTATTCGCTTCCCTCAACTCCTCACTCGTCGGAGGAAAATTCTCTCCCTAAGATTCTGGTTACCCTTCCTAAAGCTTTACTGCTATATAAACACATTTTATCTCCTGACCTTTTTCCGACCTAAGAGTAAGGTGGAACTGGAGTGGGAATCTGACCTGGACTGTGATTGGAGCATTTCTTTTTGGGAGAAATTCTGGAGTTGATCTCTAAAAATCTCTAGATCTGCCTCTGTCACCAAATCTATGTTGTTCTTGTATCATAGGTTATATTTTACTCTTATTGCAATTGCTACTTTCTCTCATTCCTCTACCACAAATTGTTGAGCATGCGATTCCCCCTCTGGTGATCTAATGCACCGTCTCTTCCTTTGCCCTAATTTTATTAATTTTTTTTTTTTTATTTGGGACTACATTTCTCTTATCTGTTCTATACATCTTCCTCTCTCTAATACCACCCTTTTCTTAGGAAGCTTACTAGGGTCCCTATATCTTCCTACTCATAACCATGGCTATTTGACCTTATGTTAGCTTTAGCTTTTCAACAAATTACACTCAATTGGAAAAACTCAGCTAAGCTTTCTATACAACACTGATGGAATAATTTATGCCACTACCACCGACTTGATATTGCTTTTGCCTCCTCCTGTAAACCTTTTGTTAATAGAGATCACTTCGGGTTGCCTCTTACAACATATTTAGATAAGAGTGTAAAAAGTTCTTTGTTAGATTTGGGGTTTTTAGTTGGCAGGGGTAGGTCCCGTTGACCAAATAGGGACCCTTGCGTCTAGTCAGGGTAAGGGAGTACACTCCTAAAATAACCCCTGCTCACCCCTTTGATAGCTTGGCAGACAGGCTTATCTCAGAGGCAGTGTGTAAAGCATATGTGAACACATACAGTAACCCAGTGACATCACTACAGATGGACACCACACAAGTTGTAGTATAAAAATAAGTTTTTTTATATAGACTTAACACAAGACCACAAATGACAAAAATCCACAATACTGTACTTTAAAATTTGTAAAAATAGCTTAGTTCTCTTTAGATGGTAAATGTGACACTTTAAGTTCAATGTACCTTTGGATGTGTAACGCTATACAACAAAAGTGTTGCAGGCTTGGATAGTTAGGCAAGAAAATACCTACTTTCCAAAAGTAGTATTTTCAAACACAGATGGTTAAACCCAACTTCACTAAAAGATGTATTTTATCATTCTGAGTTCAGGCCTACTAAACTCGAATTTCTACCTAGTTCCTGAGTCAGTTAGGATTTATATTCAAATTCTGGTCTATGGGGAACAGGTAACCTTGCAATAGTGAAAAACATAAATGGCTGTAATTCACTACTAGGACATGCCACACATCTCAGGGCATGTCCTACCTTTTACCTACAACGCACCCTGCCCTTGGGCCTACCATAGGGATGACATATGCAGAAAAGGGAAGGTTTAGGGACTGGCAAGTGGGTGCACTTGCCCAGTCAACATGGCAGTACCAGACTGCACATAGGCTCTGCAATGGCAGACCTTAGACACACTTTACAGGCTGCTTCTGTGGGTGGCACAACCAGTGCTGCAAGCTCACCAGCAGCATTTGATTTACAAGTCCTGGGCACACTCCGTGCACTGTACTAGAGTCTAATAAGTAACCAAACCTGCCAATCATGGAGTCACTAATCCATACATCAATTTACCATAGGGAGCACTTGCACTGTGGCACTGATTAGCAGTGGCACAGTGCCCAAAGCATCTATAACCAGCAAAAACACCCGAGGCAACAGCAAAAAATGGAAGGGAGACCCACGCCAATGGTGCCACGTCTAACATTCTTGCACTCGTGCCGAAAATGTCAAACTTCCATAACTGCTTTATTGTCTCTGTTCTTTTCTTTCTTATTACATTCTTTATGGCACATTGTTGTTCTAATATATGAGCTTGTTTTTATAAATATTTATTATGATGCAATTTATTACGTTCTTCTTTTATAAGAGAATACATCTCCCCTTCCCCCCTCTTTCTCCACTCTCCTTTTATATTTTCTTCTCCCTATTGTTGTTATAAAAATATAAATATCTTTCCTTTTTGTTCTTACTGTTGGTTATAATTTGTATTTCATTCTTAACTATCTTTATTGTATATTCCCTGGCCTTATGTTCCTTTTTCATGTTATTCAATAAAGCTTTTTAAACGTAAAAAAAGTAATATATTTACACCAGTAGATGTATTCCTATGCAGAAGTGCAAGCAAATATCTTTTGGCAATTTACAAATATTCTAAAGTGTAGACTTCAAAAGCAGAATACTGCTGGGAATTGCATGCAACAACAGACTACAATTAAACAATATAAAGCTCCTTTTAAGGGATGGAACACGGAGGTTTGAGGCTTGATTTGCCTTGAGTAGTTTATGAATGCCCACAAAGTATTCTAACCCCTGCCCACCCTAGAAATGGTCAATTGTTTACTGCAGCAATGTTCTTGAAAAGGGTGGGAAGGAGAGTGCAACACCCCTAAACTTTGTGAAGGTGTGTAGGAGAAGGAGTTACTCGACATACAAAAATGTGTTCCTATCGAAAAAAAAAAAAAGAAAAGAAAGATAGATTTGTACTTGCAGAATGAGCTGCATTTTCCTAATGGAGAAGTATATATACTCTGTGTATAAATATGTATTGAGGAAATAGCAGATGCACATGCATTACACAGTAGTAAAAACATTTCTGCCTGACATGTATCCCATTGAGGGCAGTTTTCTGGCATAAATGGAGCCATTTTTTCGCAGTAATTTAGGTTTAAGGCTATAATTGGTTTTGTGAAATAAGGGGCATATGTACAAGGACTGGCAGTTTTCTTACCGCTGTGTACTGCTGAAAACTATTGCCTTGTTAGCGACGTATTTACAAGATGTCACTATATGGTAATATCTTCAGGGATCAGCGGTGAAAACTGCTGGTCACATTAGCGTGATGGCGATAGGAATTCTGGCCTTAGAGGGCGAAACTAACGAAAGGCCCATTTGCGGCAAAAAAACGCACGTTAGTCAGCCCAACGTGAGTTTTTTTGCCACTATTGGAGAAAATAGCCTATCAGTCGAACTCCAATAGAAAATAGGCAACAAAAAAATTGATATGCAGAATGGAGCAGCCAGGGCCAAGTGCAGCACACATCAACAACCCCTTCAAGCCACCCAACATCCAGGATGACCAGGATGAGAGCCCGGTGGCCGAGTGCCCTGGGCAACACTCCTGAACCAAAGGAGGTGGTCAAGAACCTGGGGGTGTGGATGGATTCTTCTCTTAGTTTTCAAATCCATACTAAAAAAGTTCCCGGCACGTGTTTCGGCCTCTTGCGAGGTCTTAAACCCCTCTTGAAGTTTTTTGAACCATCAACACGACAGCTGATTGTCCAGTCAACTATTCTATCTCGAATGGACTATGCTAGTTCTCTGCTGTTGAACTATTCAGATGCAGCGTGTCCAAAACGCTGCTGCCAGAACCTTGTTAGGGCTTCCTCGGTTTTGTCCTACTGCTGACTCCATCCGGAAATTTCATTGGCTTCCCATGGCGCAGCGGATTCAATTTAAGAATTTATGTCTTTCTTTCAAGATACTGAAGCTCGCTATGCCTAGCCTGCTCTGTAACTTGCTTACACCGTATACTCCCCCCGCTCGCTGCGTTCCTTAGGGCAGCATTTGGTCATTGTCCCCCGTGTAAAACGCTGTCGAGCGGGAGGACGGTCCTTCCGCTGCCTGGCGGCCAAATTATGGAACTCCCTGCCAGTTCAAATTCGTGATTTGGAGGGTTTGTAGGATTTTAGGAAAGCTATCAAAACCTTTCTCTTTCCTTTAGTATAGCTCTCTGGACCACATTTTTGTTAGAGCCCTCCGTCTGTAGTTGTTAGCCTGTTTTCTGTTGCTGGAAGCGCCGGGACGCCCCTTTGCTGGGGCAGCCGTGTGCTATATAAGCTCCGATAGCATAACATAACATGCATTGCTGGACCTGTGTCTGGCGCCTGGATGACTCGCTGGACCTGCGTCTGGAGCCTGGATGCCTCGCTGGACCTGCGCCTGGAACCTGGATGCCTCGCTGGACCTGCGCTTGGAGCCTGGATGCCTTGCTGGACCTGCTTCTGGAGCTTGGAGTGGGATGCGGAGGAGCTGTGGAGTCGATGAACCATGTCGGTAGACATTGAGGTATGGCGATCGCCCGTACCTGGTGGTGAAGTCTGGAAGATCACATGGAGACACAATGCTGACCTATGTGACAAGACCGCCTTGAGCCCCTTGGAGTTGTGAATGGTAGAGGCGCTCGTGCACACCAACGTAGGATGGTCTGCATCACATACTATGATCCACTGCTACACCGGGGTGCTCGGAGGGGATTACCAACGGTGGACGGCACCTCTCTGCATCACAGGCCAGATGATGTTCCATTGGCCGGGATGCTGTGGAGGGTGAGGCCCATGAGCTGCGCTGAACTTGTGTGGTGGGAGCGCTGCAACTTCATGCCTAAGGGGGCCCTGGTGCTTCAACTGCATCGGGAGGTTCACCAGCGGACTTGTCGGCACTGCTGTACCCAGGCTTGTGAAATTCCACCTGGCTGAGGCTCCCGCTGGCTGAGTCACAGATTTGGAGAGAGTGCTGTGGATTGCGCCACGGTGTCAATGTCCAGGTAAGGAGAAGGTGGGACACGTAGCGGGGGAGGCCTGGGGGTCGAGTCACCCAGGCCTAGCACCTGTAGATGACGCACCACCAGTGGTGGCTCATCCGCAATAGCGGAAGAGTGTCGCCCCTCTGCTTTCAAGCAGTGCAAGAAGAGGAAAGATCAACACATGATGATAACTTCCTGATGTTATTGTGCTATGTTTCCTTTGCTAAGGGCTGCTCCTCTCACGGAGCAGGGCAGGTGCGGATTGGCATGCCCACTCAAGTATGCAATGACTGTTTGGTCGGCCAACTCAGGCCGCCCAAAGCAGTCATGCTCATTGTCCTGTTCACAATGCAGGCTGCATTACTGCCTGCATGGAGAACATGCCCACCCCTCCAGCCCCTGGGTGAACCCCTTGTCACGGCCCCAATGACCAATCCCAACGCCGCATTGCAGCGTTGGGATCGGCTTAGGGGAGGGAGCCTGCTGCCTACTTCCTGTTCCTAGAAGCAGACTCAGGCGAGCCAGAGCAACAAAGACCCGGGACCCGGCCTCGAGGTAAGATTTCTCTCATTTAAATATTTACAACAACCGCTCACACAGACACTCCCCGTCCACGCCCCATCCAGTGTCCTTTCCGGCATCTCCCACCTCACAGATGTTCCAGTCCACCCCGCAGCACTTCTCAATGGCAGCCGCTGTGCGGCCATGCGCAGCGGACGTACCACTGGTGTGCCAAAGGTATATATGAAGTTATTACTCATACCATGACATTGCATTCCATTACAATACATACTAACACTAGGCATATTGCAACAGTAGGGAAGGTGTCGGATAGCGGAGATGTAATTATTACTATTCCCACTTCAGTGAGTGCAATCTTAAAAATAACCCTTGCACCCCAAAGCAAACCCTGAAACCTAAAATTTATCTTTGAGCCCCAAAAACACACCCTAAAAATCATATTTGGCGCAAATACACATCCCAATTTTTATAATTGACCCCAAACACACCCATAATTTCAAATTGTACCCTATAATACACCCCAAATTTAATCTCCGACACTCAAAACCCATATCCACCCTAAAACTTAAAAATATCCCATTACTGACCTCACAATGCGTTGTAATGGAATGCGATGTAAAGGCACCTGAGTTGTTGGAGTTGCGTTGTAAAGGCATTACGATGTAATGCCTGCATTGGAATGGACGTCTATTGTGCCAAAGGCAAGCAATAAGCAAGGCCGTCTGCATCCATCTGCCCCTGGAACGTGCTCAGCACCAAGAACCCTTCCTCTCGCACACTCCATCGCTCCGACGCCAGCACCCTCCTCGCCTTCAACTCTGGATGCCACATCACCTGCCAGGAGCAACCTCTGTTCCACACCAAACATCGCCATCGCCATCACTGATGGCTACTAAATCAGGGTGGCAAGGACCACCCTGACCGTCCAGGAGGAGGCATTGCCATCACCTACAGAGGCACACTCCGACTGACCACGCACTCTAATGACCCAACGGTGACCATGGAACACCTCAACTTCCAGATCCGGACCAACCCCAAGCCCATCCTCTGCGGCACCCTCACCTGCAGGCTCTCCGGACCATGGACCCCCATTCTCCGATACCATTGTAGACCTCATTGCACCTCAGGCTCTCCTATCCACTCAAGTTCCATCTGGACAACCCCAGTGACCAGAACACCACCCCCTCCTGGGGAAGCTCCCAAACATCAGACTCAAGAAGCTAGTCACCGCAGCAAGCCACCTAGCAGGACACACGGTCGAGCACGTCTCCTCCGCCAGCGGGAACTTCAACCACAGCCACACCACCAGACTCTCCTGGACTGACCATCAGTGTCTACATCACGTCTTTACCATGCCCACTGTACACCACCGCCATCATCGCCCCCCCCCGCAGCTGGATAAAAGCCACAGATGAACGTCTTGTCAATTCCCTCAGCACTACCCCTCTGCCAACGCTTACAGACGAAGACACAGCACCGTGCAACCGATGGATCTCCAATTGCGCTGACACCCTGACACCCCTCAAGAACGGCACTGAATCTGTACCTAAGGGTGACGCAGTGCCACAGGGATAGGCTGGCCCCATGCGTTGCTGGAGTTGCTTCATATTTGTGACACAACTGCAGCAATGCGTGACTTTGGCGCAGATAGATACGTCAGGATTCCAGACGTATCTGTCATTACTTGCGTCATGGAGCGATGTCCATTGAATACAGCGCATCCGTGGTATCGCAAGAAGGGGGTAGTGAAAAGTGCTGCAATGCTGTCTTGTCGCAGCGCTGCAACACTTTTCATGACTGAGGCCCAGGAATGTGCACTGTCTTATTGGTGGTGTGCATTCCTGCCCTGTAGTTTTGTCACAGGGCAGCGCAGCAACATTGCTTGCAGCGCTATCCAGCACCAAAACCTGCTGGAATGAGGCCCCACATGTTATCTCCATTTTTAAGACCAGCTATTTTCTTGTCTTAAACCCTTCGGTGCTCATGACGGAACGGTTCCGTCATGAGCGTCGGTTGGCCTGTGCTCATGACGGAACCGTTCCGTCATGAGTCCATAGGTTCTTTAGAACCTTCAGCACCGCAGAGGAATTCGCGCAGCACTGAAGGGGTTAAAAAACTGCCTCTAACTGCAGTTAGAGGCAGGTTTTTAGGTCCTCCTTTCTTCAAGAATTCCCTTGTAAATATTGTAAATGGGGTTAGTGGCCGTTTTTGCAAGGGAACACCTCCCTTGCATGTCATTATCGCTAACAGAAGTGGCGATCTTTTCAATGGACGTTTTGGCCGGAAAACTGCCGCTAAGAGATGTTAGCAACAGCCTGAACATATGGCAATAAAAATATTGCAGCAAAACCGTTGGAAAAGTGCCGCTAAGGCGGTGTTAACTCCTTGTACATATGCCCCTGGGTCCATTGTATAATACGTCGACTGACCCAGTTACAGTACAATCTCTCAGACAACCATATATTTTTATGAAGGCATGGTCGCTACCATTCATACTTATGGTAATCATCCCTGCATGCTTTCAATTTAATTCAGTCAATAAAGAGAATTTAGTGTGAGTTAAATGGTTTTATTTCTTAGTCTTTCATCTGTTCATTCATTAGGTATTAATTTTTAGAGTTGAGTAATATAAGTTCATATAATACATCAATCGATATTGCATTATGAAATAGAACAACATTTTCGTTATAGAATCACAGTCAATAGAACAATAATACAACAAGCATGTTCCATAAAGGAAATTCTCTAATCTAAATTAATTTGGGATGAAGAGGGAAAAAAGATGTCAGTTCAGAAACCCAATAAAGAGTTCTGATGAACGAATTAATGCACAAGCATGAAGCTATTACATTATAAAATGGAAAGTATTCTCAGCTTAAAGATATTGGCAGACAATTCAGTAGAATCTTAGTAAGACAGCCTCTCATGAAGAAAAGGCATCAGAAATTCAAAGGCGAGTATCCAGTCAGAGAGTCGGGAAAGGAATCTGGAATCTAGCTCGCTAGTTGCTACTCTAGCAATACGCACTAATGTAAAGACACAATTTTATGTTGCAACATATTTTCTTTCTTCTTCTGAGTCCTCTAACAGAATACCAGCAAACTCCTGTGAATAAGCAAACTTCTCATTTCCTAGAGGTGCACAATAGGCTTTAAGACTTTGAACCTTGAAAAGTTAAAGCGCTGATGTTTTGCGGTCCAGACAGTTATTCCCATGAATCATTCTTCCGGTCACCTGCTCTTCTCTATCTAATACATAACAAACGCCTATTTACTAGCTAACAGAAGGCTCTTGGAAAATTATAACATTTTCAGTGAGAGTAAAAACATTCTGCGCAAACAACTATTCAATGTGTAAATACAGGCCTTTGTGTGTTAATTCATTATTTTTCAGTTAACACGGCACCAGTAGTTCGGCTAACTTAATCAGCACTTGTTATTCATTTGCAGGCCTATGATTACCTATTACAAATTTTGCATTCAACATATGTTTTTCTAAACGTGAGCTTTTGCACATTATTAATAAAAGCATTTAGTTGGCGAATAAAATTTGCGACAACAGTACCGTGTTGTGCAAGACTAACCTGCTCTATGTAAAACCTCAATTAATAAAATAAATAACCAAAACAACATTTTGTACCAGCTAAAATCGCCTTTAGTATTCTCCGTGCTGCATAGGGACTGGCAAGTCATCAACTAAAATCGTAACAAGGAATAAAATACACAGGGGCATATTACCAAGCAATAGTGATAATTATCGCTATTGCTTGGTTGGAGACAAAACTTTACCGCTGAGCTGCGGCGATTTTTATCGCAAATAAACCTTGGTATTACCAAGGTTTATCGCAAATGCGATAAAAATCGGCCGCAATGCATGAATATAGCTGAAAAGTCAGCGATATTCATGCATTACTGAGCTAATGCTCTTAGCCATGTTATCCACCTCCCATTGGATAACATTGCTAAGAACTGCTCAGGGCAGGTGTTAGCTATTGGAGATATTCGCGCTTAGCGCAAATATCTCCATAAGTTGGTAATAGGAGATAGCGGTGTTAGCGACTGTTTCCAGTCGCTAACACCTTGGCACGCCCACTTTGCATGTCATTAGTGATAAATATCACTGACATGCAAAGTGGGGCCCAAGATGGCCGCTATCTCCTACTAGCTGTCGCTAACTGGTGTTAGCGACAGCTAGGTAATAGGGAGATAATTTTATCTCCGCTTTCTTGGCTTTTAAAGCCAAAAAAGCGGAGATAAACCCCCTTGATAATATGCCCCTCAGTTTCATGTCTCTGACTAACACATCCTATCACTCAGATGCGATTTGGCTAGGTTCACGCTATACAAATACCATATATATGCATACATACATCTTTAGATAATTGTTTTCCTGATCTCATTAGGCACTGCTGCTGCTCACCTGAACCTCAGGGCAGAGCTCTGCTCATGGATGACAGGCGGAGGTGCCGTGATTTATACCTCTGTGATAGCTCCCGGGCACGCAGGACTCCTTCCGTAAACCAAAGGGCAGTCAATAACAGCAACTTGTAACCCCGACTAATTGTATTGCCCCCATGGGGAGACTGGCTCGTGTTACCACTTCATCATTGTAAACCACATATGGAACGCGGCAACAGATGCTTAGCAACTGGCGCGCGATAACCTGCAGGCTCTTCCATCCTTCACAAGCAGATGCCGTGGAGTCCGCTCGCTCTGTCAATCATTACGTCCAAATGTGCGCGATGACGTATGTACTCCTTCACTTCTATGCGTGTGTTGTCTTTGGAACTGTTGTGATTGATACCAACACATAAAGCTGTTCAGACATTATCACAAGTTGAAATCCACGCTAAAGCTGGCAGGATCACTCTGATATGTCGAAGGAACCCTTTTCTCAGAATATTAAATTAACACACAAGCCCTAAATACTCCACGTAGCTACAGATGATATGCATTGACTTGCTTTCAAGGGTAAGTAATGATATCCTTTTTAAATAATAATTTTCTAAGTTGCATTCACAATGCCAGTGAAACCAAAATTCCCCGGCTAAAACGACAAGTGACAAATAACAATAGGGGGAAGCATCATGTACGGATGCCAGGTAGGAAATGTAAAGCACTTCGCATTAGAGGCACTATTATGACACGGAACCTGCCCACGCCATCACATCCATTCTTCCATGAACTCCGATCACCAAATAACTGGCATGTAAACCCTGTAAGCATTGGAAAAACAGGCAAACGGTGTGACCTTTTGCACATAAATAATGCTGACCAATCAAATTGCGAATCTAATAATTATAGGGTAAAACAGAAGGGTATTCAAAATTCGGTAGAAATATCACGCACACCCCAGGCCTCCGTGCCCCATTGTTGCTATAGTACCGCAGTACCGGCTGGGTTCAGGTAAATCATGCTTAACAAATATATAACATGGATAAGGACTACCATTGGATCTATTGCTGAATGTAAGCAGAGGGTGACCTGCAGCAAGTGCGTGCCTGTGGTAAGAGTAGATACATTAAATATAATGCACATTGGCAGTAACTGTATCATGATTAGTCATTGCTAGTACATGTATCATGATTCGGCATTGCCTCTGCCTGTAAAGCACAGCTTAACATTATGACTGCACTCCCTGGAACTGCCAATGAGACAGCAATTCTTGTAAAACGAGTGAGTGGTCATTTGAGTCGGCAATTAGCTTTGAATTTGATCAGATCTGTGTACAGGAATAGTGCCTAAGTGATTTTCTCTGTGGTGAGGTGAGGCCTATTCTCAAAGGAACGTTCTTGGTGTAACTACGGGGTAAGTGAGCATTTTGTGGTTCTCTATGTGTATTGTGCACATTCGCCCATATCCCAAAGTGCCTAACATGAGTCATGCTGTTTGTAATGAGCTCCATAATGGTAGTTGACCCAAGGGATGTTGATTCTTGAGGCAGTGGTGGTAATAGGTCCACTGGTAAAATATAGCTTCTCACCACCTAGCAGAAGATAAACAAGACATCCAGTCTTCCATTTGTCCTAGCAACTATAGCACCTTAAATTCATCTAGGTACTCAGATTTGCCACTACTGACACATTGAAGTAGTTTACAACATGAAAGGTAGTTTATATCAGCAGAATGTTGCTTCTGTACAGGTGTGCCATAGCAGTCGAGCATCTGGCTGTCGTGTCCTATGCTGACCTCATCACAACCGGGCCCCATTGCACTGATTAGTGTTATGTTAAGGATTTTGAGGGCTCAGGGCAATTCCTGGTAATTAATGCCTCATGATACCAAACAGTTGGGAACTATCGTCATAGAGTGAGATAGAGAGATAGCCAGAATCAGCACAGAGGAGAATTCACTTTTACGGGGACCCCTTGGAAGGTGGGGGTGAGGGGCGTCTCCTCCGTTTGAGCGGAGGAGCGTCGCCACACAGGCCAGAGCTGAAAAGTATAATGGTAATAACGTTTATTTATTACCGTTTTATTTTTGAGCAACCAACCGGTCCTGAACTGAGTGATAGGGCGAGGCAGGCCAGTGCCACTGGCTTAACAAAAAGTGAGGGGGCCTCCCTGCACGGTACTTAGGGGGGGCCCCCTCCGGGCTCAATCAGGAGCTCTCCCGGCCAGAGTTCAGTGCCGAGGGGGCCCCTTGGAGCTAGGGCCCCCCGCACCGCGTAGGCTGCCGGGGCCTGTGTTACGCCTTGCTAAGTGGCAGCAGCAGGGATCTGTGTGCCTTAAAATGTGCATGCCAGTTTGTCCAACCATATTGTGACGGCCAGCTAGACATGCGCTAGATGTCTTAGACAGCTGGGTTAGAGAAGGCGCAGGCCTCCCACGCTCTTGGGAGCGCTGATTGAGGCCACTCCAACCAATCCTGGCACTGCTCTTGTGCTGTGAGAGCAGCACCAGGATTGGTTGGTGCAGTTTCCTGGTCCCACGTTGAAGCCTGCCTGGCACTGAGATCACCAGTGGAGGAGGATGTCACGCAGCGCCTCAAGGTAAGTGTTTATTTAATTTAACATTTTTACTCCCCCCTGCCCCACCACCCTAGGAACATGGGGGACCCTGGGTAATTGCCACTTTGCCCATGCCTTAAAACATTTCTGGCACTGATACTTTTTCTGGATTTTTCTAGAAACACCAGGTTCTGTTTTCTAGACCCCTTGCACCAATGAGCCAGCCAATGTACCAACCTGAGACAGAAAGTCAGATGTACTTCAACCACCCCACAACCCACTGAGCAATAAATGATTTTTGAGTGAGATGTTAAACCCTCTTTCATTGAGAAACAACACACAGAAGACTAGAACACAAGGGATACATTTTTATGATTTATTTTAAAATCAAGTAGCTGCTGTATTGCACATTATATCTACATGAGGACAAACAAAATGGCAGCAGCAACATTTATGAAAGCAGGAATAAAAGAAGAAACTCTAACATAATGTCTGTTATTGTATTGTATTGTAATTGCATTTATATAGCGCTTACTACCACTGACGAGGCGTGGAAGTGCTTTTTCGGCGGGTAGCACGCTACTCCGGGACCCATTGAAGATTAGTGTTGAATTAGTATAGTGAAACATGCAAGTACATTTTAAGTGTTGGATAGGTTACTCAGTTATTTGGATTTGAAATGATAGCAGAAGGATAGAGGAGGAAAAAGGTTTGCATTTAAATAGCGCTTGTTGACGCACGCTATTCAGCAAGCCCATAAAGGATTAGTGGTGAATTAATATGGTGAAATATAAAGTAATTTCAGTGGTGGATATTTAGTCAGATTATTTGGAGTGAGAAGGATAGCGGAGAGATAATAGGGGAAGAAAGGTTTACATTCATATAGCACTGTGTTACCCCTGATGGGTGTTGAAGCGCTTTTCTGGCGAGTAGCATGCCACTCTGGAACCCATAAAGGATTAGTGTTGAAAATTAGTATGGTAAAATATGAAGTAATTTGAGTAGTGGATATGTTATTCAGTTATTTGGGTAGAGAAGGGAGGTGGCAGGATAGAAGAGGGAAAGAGGTTTGTATTTATATAGCGCTTGCTACCCTTGATGGGGTTTTGAAGCGCAAGTAGCACTCTACTCTGGAACCCATCAGGATTAGTGTTGAAATAATATGGTGGAACATGAGAGTAATTTTAGTGGTGGATATGTTAGTCAGTTATTTGGATTGAGAAAGGTTGGGGAGGGGTAGAAAAGGAAAAAGGTTTGCATTTATATAGCACTTGTAACCCTGATGGGGTGTTGAGACTCTTTATTGGCGAGTAGCACGCTACTCTGAAACCCAATAGAGGATTAGTGGTGAATTAGTATAGTTAAATATGGAATTTGAGAAGTGAACAGGTTAGTCTGTTAATCTTGATTGAAAAGGATAGTGGAAGGATAAAAGAGTGAAGGATTTTTTTTGTTTTTTTGTTTTTTAGGTCTCAGCAGTATATATTTATAGCAATTCAACACCCATTCTGCTACTTCTATGCGCTAAGCTAATTCTAGCACAGCAGGCGAAAGAAACCTATTTCGAGTTTCAGAGATGGTTCACATGTGCATACCTGTTTGAACAATGCAACTTGAGTTCAACATAATAGCAAGGCTTGCTGTTCTTGTCATGGGAAGCCAGCTGCACTGATAAGTTCAACGAGAAGACCAATTGCCTCCCTTCCTGGTAGCCTTCAATTAGAAGCAGTGATATGATTCTACGAGGCCTGTCTTATTGTCACCTGGAGTGTATATTACCCTTTAGCCCCTCAATGGTGCTCAGCTTTTATGACATTAATCCACTGTTGTGGAAACTCTTAGAATAAACAATTAGCAGACAGTGGCCTGATGCCCTTCCCCTTATTTTTATTTCCCGGAGACTGTTTTTTTTTAACAATAACAATAAACGAGACACATAGTTATTAACCTGCTAGAAATTATTTAGAAACCAATAAAAAGTAATATGAAACTGAACAGTCAGCAGTTAGATTAAAAACTGCAAATATATTCAAGCAAACTTTATTATCATATTGCACAATAGATTCGTACATGTAACTCAAGAAGAGGAATGGCCAGAAGAGAAAAGACAAAATGTTCATGTACACATCACAAGGTGGGAAGTTATTGCACCCAGCACCAGCTATCTTCAAGCCACACCTGACTGGGATCCTATCTGGTTGACAATGACCAGGTGAGGCCTAAGGGAGTTTCTGACTTCTTTATTCTTTGGGAAACTAGCTAGTGAAAAATGTCCTTCTTCTGGAGAATATACTTTCTCCACAGGAGTGCGTTTCCTCCAGTCCCTTTGTTCCCTTACTTCCTCTCTCCTCTCACAACCTAAATAAGTGGTATCCAGTGCCCAGAGAAAGGTGCAGTGTGGCTGCAGGGTCCTAGAATTCTGCTCCCTGCATGCCAAAATACCTCTGTGGGTCATGAACCAGGAACTCTCCCCTGGTTAGGATAAGTCTTGCACTACCACCTGAATGTACAAAACAGATTGATCAGGATTAGAAGTAGTCTTTCTTTCAGTGTAGAACGTAATATGGCGCGTTTTTTATCGGCCCATAGGTAGGAAAGAAGTTTATTTGGAAGATCTTAAAATCATGCATTGGACTACTCAATCCTGGAATGGATTGTGTTTACTACACCAATAGAATAGAACTCAGGAACAATTTGTTTTAAAACCCGAATCTGAAGGTGCAAAAAGACACAGATGCATTAATTTGAGTCTCCAAAGACAAATATTTGTCTAAATTGAATCTGGGATTTTTGATAGTGTCACTAGGCAAGAGAAACTGCCCATTCTGGGGTGTCACATTTGAGTAATCCAGGGTGAACCAGAGCCACAAATCAGAATGTTGGTTTTATTGACATAGAACTTTATTTATAAGCGCTTATACAAGAGCCAGTGGGCGGACATCGATTTTAAAAAGTATCAGAAGAGGGCATGGTCATGGCATCATAGCATGCATCGTTGCCAAACTTTCTGGATATTTCACGAGCCACTCTACAATGAAATCGAGAACTTAAAACCATCGCTGAAAAACTGAGGCGGGATCAGATAAAATTCAGATGCACTTACTCATGTGGCCTGTAGTTTGAACTACATGGCAAGTCGTTTTAAGTCTCAGATAAGAGAGAAGCAACAAGATTACTGGGCATGGAACTGGAGCAAAGAGGCGAGGAGTCTACATTCTAGCTTTCTTCCAGAAAGAGATTCCGGTGACCATGAAAGGCCATAGGTATGGTAGACTAAATATGAAGAGATACCTCAGGAGAATACTATTGAGAGGGAGGTTATGAATGTGTGTGGAGGGGAGGTTTAGTTTCAATGAGTAAACACAGTGCAGAAGGGTCTTATGGATCTATGGGACACAAGGAGCCTCTATTGGCTGATAAAGGGAGGATTAGCAGGGGTGGGAAGGTCAAGCAGAGATGAGTCAACCACAGAATCAATTACATAAGTCACCTGGAAAGGATTATCCTACAGGTTATACTGAGGGGGTGGGGGAGACGGGAACCATGTAGTTGATTCACTCAGTTCAAAGGGTAAAAGTTATTATGTTAGTTGTTTTTGGGTTCAAAGGGAAGGGATTAGACCTGAGTGTGACACATAGCGAACATTTTTGCAAATGCTAATCCACTGCACAGTCATGCGCTCCAAGAGAGCGGGGAGATCCCATGTTTGTACTACATTGAATTTAAAATAAGGTACTGGTAAGGGGCTAAATTCTCCTGTGAAAAGATGCTCGATTTAGAGCTGTTTGTATGCCCCCAACTAGACATCATATGTTTCCAGGAAGCACATATAGGGGCGGCCGACCAGCACAGTTTGAGGCACAGGACATACCCAAATGTGTACTATTCCTCTGTAGGGTCCAGATATAACGATTTTTATGAAAAGAGATCTCATACTCTTATATGAGGATAGAAAGACAGATAAGGAGGGAGGGTGCCTAATATTTAAAGGCTCACTTTACATCAAAGCAATTACGATAGCCACTATTTCTGGACCAAATGTGAGACAAAATATTATTCTGAGAGACTTCTTAGAAGTGCCAGCATTGTTTGCTGCAGAAGATTCCAATGCAATGCAGTTTGGGATATGCAGTTAAACTAATGGAACATGGCAAGGGGGTGCTTTTCCTAAATACAGTAAGAGAAATTTGAAGAAGATTGGGATGAGAGATATATGGAGGGAGTTGCACTTGGACGATGTTGAATACACATTCTTCTCACATGTACATCACTCCCACTTATGTGTCGATTATACACTAGCAAGTAACACATTAGTGTCCGAGAAAATACCCGCTGATATTGGAATGTTATCAGTCTTGGATCATGCACACATACATATAGAACTACATATGCATCAGGCATTAAACCTTTGCTCTGGAAAATGCACCCATCTCTCCTGATAGAGGGCTCTTAAAAGAGGAGCTGCAGAAAGATATAGGTGTGTACTTTTTGGAAAAGGAAAATGGAGATGTGTAGTGTAAGGTGCTCCAGGGCATTTTCAAAGTGGTGGTGAGGGGTAGATGCATATTCTTTGTGGCCCACTAATTGAGAATGAGGGTACTGGAAACAAAAATATTTGAGGAAGATCTGTGTGAAGCCAAATCAGAGTACAGGACACATCCCTCTTTACAGCTTAGATGGAAAATGACAGCCCTCAAAGGTCAACTGTCCTAAGTACTCACCATGTCCAATTTAGGGAGGAAACACAGAGACTGGGGTCTTGATTAGAAGGATCCCAGTCAGAATAGTCAGTAAAACATAATGACACCAGCAAAAAGTGGGAAGACCATGAAAGTAGATCCTACTTTCCTACAGTATATACAAAGCCTCAAAATTAGAACAAGCGAAAATCAGAGACAAATAAAAGCAGCGGACAATTGCATTCCTTGAGCTTAACAAGTGCTAATCTAGATTTTCGCCTTATGTCAAACCATGTCAACATTTAACCCTATATGTATACGTCAGGAAAGAGACCGCAATCACATCTAGCCACCCCCTCACTGATACCATGACACTGGCTGACTGGAACCCTTAAAGTCGACTTCTCCAAACAACTTTACTATATCAGTTTTGGTAGTTATGCCTCAGAAACCCTTCTAGTGACAAGGATTTTTGGTGCAGCCAAACGGCCTTGTTTTGGTCCTGATGAGACATGCTGTCATATGGCGGACACTGACATGTGCATACCAAACAATGGATTTCCTGACAGTACCAGGGGATAGATCTTTGTTCTTTAAAATATGGTATGGCACACGGCCTCTTATGTCTTTTACATCAAAGTGGAAGCATCAGGCCGGTGGTGGGGTCCACAGTCCTGTTTGTTACAGTGCTGAGGCTAAAGTAACAATGTATATGTTGGAATTGGCCCTTTTTGTAGGGTCATCCCTGAACTTTTTGCCTTCCACCTATATTCTCTCTGACCTGTTTTTGTTGGTTTAATGGCTCTGGGCACTTTACCACTGCTGATCAGTGCTAAAGGGCATATGCTCTCCCTATTGTAAATGATTATATTAATTAGTGATTCCATGTTTGACTATTTGGTTTACTTGTCAGACCCTAGTACAGTGCACTGAGTGTGCCCAGGGCGTGCAAATCCAAATGCTGCTAGTGGGCTTGCAGCACTGGTTGTGCCACACACAGAAGCGGACTTTTAAAATGTATCTAAGGTCTGCCATTGCAGAGCCTTCGTGCAGTCTGGTACTGTCATGCTGGCTGGGCAAGTGCACTCACTTGCCAGTCCCTGAACCTTCCCTTTTCTTCATATTAGTCACCCCTATGGTAGGCCCAGGGGCAGGGTGCATTGTAAGTATAAGGTAGGACAAGCCCTGATGTGTGTGGCATTTCCCAATAGTGAATAACAGCCATTTTCGTTTTTCACTATCGCAAGGCTACCTGTTCTCCATAGGCCAGAATGGGCTGTTAGAATTATTACATTTTATAATCCTAACTGACTCAGAGAAGATGGTAGGAATTCGAGTTTAGTATGCCTGGACTCAGAATGATAAAATACATCTTTTAGTAAAGTGGGTTTTAATATTCTGTGTTTGCAAATACCACTTTTAGAAAGTAGGTATTTGCGTGCCTAACCATTTAAGCCTGCCTCTGCGAGGTTGTGTATTCCTTGTCTGGAGTTTGAGTGACAGGGCAGGGGGATTCCAGGAGGTAGAATGAGTCAGCCCAGTGGTGAATAGAGAGCTGCATCTAGATGGGAGGGAGGAGTTGCACCTGGGACCTGAATAGGACTGTGCCCGCCCCCCACAGTGCTGGCAACACCCCCTGTGGTGCGTCTGATGTCTCTGCCCTGCACACTGAAAGAAGAGAAGGAAGACTGTCAACAAAGTGTTCCAGGACTGTACTTGCCTTCCACAATGCTGGCTCCACCTCCTGTGGGGCGTCTGCTCCGCGCTGTGAAAGGAAAGGAGAAGTCTGGTAAACAGAGTGCTTCAAAACTGGTTTTGACTGGGCAGAGGCCCCACTCCCCTCAGAGAACAAAGGATTTTGGGGTATAAGTATTGGGACCCTGATACCATGAAATTAGATCACTTCTGGACTTACAAGACGAAACCTCTGCTGAGGAGAAGGAACCTGAAGAAACTGAGGAGAGACTATTCCCAAGTTGGAATGCTGCTTGGGGGATTGGCCTGCAGCGGTTGCCTGACTGCCAAAGAGAGAAGAAAGAACTTTGGACTTTTCTTTCAACTTGTGCAAAGATCTCCAAGGGCTTGGAAGAGACCTTGCCCCCTGACCGAAGTCCCAGGACCAGTGGACTTCACAAGCCTTTATGAATTGCCGCTGGAAACAAGTGGCTACAGAGGCAGGGAGCTGTGACCGACTCTCACGACCGGCCCGGTGTCCTGTAGGCACCGCACCAAGCAACGTCTGCCTCGAACAATGCAAGCTCTGCGCTCTCCGACTCTGTCCTGATGCCGTCAACGAGCCGTAGCCTGAACCGTGACTGGAAGGACACCAGGACGTGCAACGCCTCGCTACACCGAATTGAACTGGTCTGACCGACGCGGTCACTGCTGCTGACTTCGAGTCCGGAGTTGGGCACCGCCTCACACGCTTTGCGGTGCACCGCCCGACTCGCACCGCTATCCGGACTGACCGAAGCCAGCTCCCGAACTCCGGCTCTGTCGTCGCACCGTAAAGCTGGAAGCACCGCAACGAGCAACGTCTGCCTCGAACAACGCAAGCTCTGAGCTCACCAACTCCATCAACGAGCCGTAGCCTGCACCGCGACTGGAAGGACACCGTGACCTGCAACGCTTTCTTTTTCTACACCGCGACGAACTCCGGAACCGGCTCGCACATCCGTGCCTCAAGGAAAAGGTACTGTGACTGAGTCTGTTGACATTTGAGTGGGCCGGACCGCCGCGGTCCGCTGGATTTGTTAGACTCTGTGTTCTTTTCAGCAACGCTGTAGCCGGACAAGGCTACCGACTCGCACAGAACCTTGAACTAAGTTTTTTAAACCTGAACTCTTGAAATTTGATAGTACTGTGGATTCTTTTTGTCGTTTAGTGGTCTTGTGGTAACTCTATATATAGTATGACTTATTTTTTATATAAAACCTGTGTGGTGTCCATTTGTAGTGTTGTCACTGGGTTACTGTATGTGGTCACAGCTGCTTAACTTACATCGCCTCTGAAATAAGCCTTGACTGCTCGCGCCACACCGCCTAGAGGGTGAGCAGGGGTTATTTTAGGAGTGTAATCCCCCTTACTCTGACTAGAGGAGAGGGTCCCTATTTGTCACAAGTACCTACCTGTGCCAACTAGAGGCCCCCAATTCTAACAGTATACTTCTACTATGTAGGCTGTTGGGGTGCAGACAATATATACACATATATATATGGTGTGTAACTTAGGATATGGAGCACCAGAACCAATGAAGCTATAGTGTGTGCAGTGGCCAAACATTTAAGAAGAAGTTGGGCTGTACGGGCCAGAGCTATGGACCACCGAAGGGTACAATATGAAGGAGCAAGGGTCAGCGAGGCCAAATTATAGCTGACTCTAAGCTTCCCTTGCCCGATAATATTGGAGCTGAATGAAATAGTGAGCAGTACGGGTGAGTTATTTGGCAACCATTTTAGAAAGATGAAATTACATGCAATAGTGATGATGGGTTATATGATAAATTCCTAAGGGCCAGTTAGTTATGGCAACACCTCAAAGGAGTCTTACTTTCTTGGTTTTATACTATATATTATACTTAGGCTGAGACTAATGATGCTCTGATACATTTTCAATTGTTTTAAAAACATGTATATTTTCCTTATTAAAAGATGCATGTGTACTATTATGGTCATTTTACAGACTAATGGAAGTGATTGGAATAGATTGGCATACCAACTCCATGTTCATTGTCAGTATTAAGTAGATTATCCAGAACATCCATCAGAGTTGTTAGGCTGTCTTAGTTTGACATATACTGGAAAATATCCGGGTAAAATATGGACCATTTTCCTCTCGATAAATTTGAAGTTCATACGCAAATTATTATTGGGTCCATTATTAAGAGGTGTCAGGCTAGGGAAGTCCGTTCTCTAAGACTGGAACATTCCAATTTTCAATGAAACCCGGTCACATACTTTTTCATAACCTAGTTTGTAGCAATAGTTTTGGTCTGAGAAGGGGGAGGTATAAGAGCTCCAGTATTGCCCGAGCAGTTAGCCACACCCCGCGCTTGTTGTTCGACTTTCTGCCTCTCTTGCTGAGCCTTTCTTCTGCACTCACCCATTCGCTCGCTGTGTGGCTGAAAGTGTAGAGCTCTACTTGACTGGCTACGTCCAGAATTTCCCGAATATAGAGATCATGCCTGCACAGAGCAGCCAGGCTGATGTCCAAGCACATGTCGAGGAGCAGTCCGTTACCCCAGAGGCAGCCATCTTCCCCTCTGCAGGCACCGGCGACTAAGGACCCCTTACCCTAGCAGTGCACAATACCCATGCAGAACTGGCCAAACGTAATGCTGGCTCACAGTGGTGCACTATACAGAGGGGTAACACAGGACCCCGCAGCCCCGCGGTGCGGGGGCCCCCGGCCCCACGTTCCAGGAAGCAGGGGCCCCCAGCCCCCTCACTCTCAGCAGAGGAAGACGGCTTCAAGCAAGGTAGCAAGACTAAGTTAAACAGTGAACACATGCCACCATGGACAGTGACAGCCTCTATAAACATTAAATTACAGGGGGGGTGTATTAACACAGCCTCCCCCTCACCCCCCCCTGCAGGGGGCCCCCACGCTCCAAGGGCCCCCTCAAGTCTCCCCCACACTGCATACCAGGGACGGGGCCTCTATAAACATTAAATTACAGGGGGGGGGCGTATTAACACAGCCTCCCCCCTTGCCCCCCCCGGGCCCCCACGCTCCAAGGGCCCCCTCACTTCTCTCAAGAAGACCACACCACGCGGCCTCTATAAACATTAAATTACAGGGGGGCGTATTAACACAGCCCCCACCCCCCTCCCCCGAAGGGGGCCCCCACACTCCAAGGGCCCCCTCACATCTCTCCAGAAGACCCTGCACACCAACCCATTAATTATAAGGGCGTACACAGGCCCCCGCAGGGGGCCCCCACGCTCCAGCCAGGGCCCCCCTCACTCTCAGCAAAGGAAGAATCAGAAGCACGGCAAGCCAGGCCTCTATTTTTTTAAACACTAATTATGGTGCCGTGCTGTGCGAGTGAAGCCCTGCTTCAAGCTGTATTTGTAAGCTCCCCTCTGACATAGAGGGAGACCAAACCGATGGGGAAGCCTTTAAGTTAATTAAATAGTTGGCGAAAAAGCGCACTGCGCAGGACGAGAACCTGCTGTGGTTGGACTAGAAGTGAGGTGAACTGCAAGCACATTATAAGCGCTAATAAGTAGTTTGTGGGTGAAATTAGTCGAAAAACAGTATTGATAGGGACATCCTGTTAAAGTCAGTATCATCTCGTGACCATTTCAGATAAGCAACTCCTCGAACTGTTGGATCCGTGCATGCTTGAGTCTCTGAAGGGCGCTCAGGTATCAAGGATTTATTTGTGTGTACACAATATGTGAGTGTAAACATGGTCTTTCACTCTGCATGCATGTTGTGGGGATTTGGACATGCTTTACACTAGTGCCTTTTTTGCCCTCCTAATTACATACACTAGTGCTTGGTCGACACCTGCATGTCCCTGCAGGATAGCTGTTGTTCAAGTCCTGCTTTTGTGAATTGTAATGTAACACTTATATAGTACTCACAACCTTTATGTGGGGCAGTAAATCACTTGGCTTCATCTGTAGCATCCCACTTCATGCAGGGTGAACATTTCTACAAGTCCTTATTATGGTATTTCTTTCTGTCCGCTTAGGTGTACATTCTGAGATATTTAGGTAAAAAATATGTTCCAAAGCACGTATAGATTGCAAGAAGAGTTGGTGGGAAGATTTGCTGTGATGGACTTTGTTACTATGATCCGATAATGATTATCATTGCGAGATTATAAAAAAAAATGGCCTAGTATGTAGCTAGTTTAGACCTGCAGTGATGGACCAAGTCCTCCACTAGCCAGCAATATGTGCAGATCTCTTCATTTATTCAATGACTGCTCAGTTGGTGATGGGTGGTTTGTTGCTGTTGACCGGTACAGTTCTGGGCAACAGGCATGACGTAAAGAAGGTCTGACTTATGTTAGTGTAATGAGCAGTATATTAGTCTGTCTGAACTACAAAACACTGCCTGGCCGCTGAATGTTATGGTATTAATATTAGTGCGGGATAGGAAGGCTATATATGAATTGACATTACTATATAATACCCACCCTAGACGGTCAGTCTTTCAAAATTACCTGGACATGTACAGCTGTGAGCTGGTTGGGCTGTTCCATATCTGTGGACTGTAGATTGTACTTGAAGGCGTGCTTCTAAATCTGGGTTCAATCCCAGGTTTGTGGGTTGGTATAGTTATCTTGGAAGCAGCCATCTTTTCACCTTTCATCTGAAGTGCATATGTTGCTCAATGATTCAAATCTTGGCTGGTAACGAGTACCACAACTTGGTGGCATGTACAAAGAGAGTGGTGATTCCTGGTGTGCAGTGTCCTATTATGTTTGCATTATTTGAATTTCATTTTAGGTACTATGGTCAGTGAGTGGACAATGCGGAGTGCCTTCGAAAATTGCTCTTATTGCTATAGCCAGTGGAGTGCTTGTATGACTGGAGTCGTGCATTATGTTGGTGGAGGCAGATAAGGACTTTTTCGGCTGTGTTTTGGATTAGTTGCATTTTGCACATGATGGAAGTAGGAGTGCCACAGTATAGGTTGTAGGCAAGTTTGGAAATTAAAAGTGCAAGGATAGCTTGTAGGTTTTGTTGGTATTCAAGATATACAATAATGTGCTGCAGTGTTTTCATTGTGCTGAAGGTGCTCTTCCTGACATTGTTGACATGTGCTATCAAGAATAGTTCAGAATCAATGGTTATTCCTAAGTTTCTTACTTCTCTTGATGTCATTGGAGGAGCCCCAAGTTCCTTAGGTCACATAGTGGTTAGGATGATATTTTGCCATTGTACATTAGTCATGATCGATATCTTTTCAGTGTTGAGCTTTAGGTAGTTACTCATCATTCATGCATGTATGGTGCTAAGGCAGTTATCAGGTTCTGAGCTGTAGAGATTGTCTAGGCCATCCATTTTAGAATACTTTGAGTAACATCTGCATAGTTGTAATGGGTGAGGTCGAATCTAATCAGGACCAGTTAGATGGTTATGTAGATGTTGAATAACAGAGATGTTAGGATGGAAGCTGAAGGACACCACAGTTTTGGGTATGAGGAACTGAGGTGAAAGATGGTAGATAGGCTACACTTTGTCTGTCTCTGAGCTAAGATGCAAGCCACTTGCGAGCATTTTCATGCAGATAGTTGTAAAATAGAGTATGCTGCCTTCGGAACTCATCATCTATCTATTGTTGGGGGCTTTTTATGTAATATATGGCTAAAGGTAACTGAGGTCTGGTATACAGTGCATGCACTTCAGATATTTGGAAGGTCTGATGCAAATGAGAGGGTGTATCAGTAGCACATGAAATTACACCACTATGTCTTTCTGCCTAATGGAATCTGCTGGACTATATACAATACCGTGTTATCTGGAGATGGCCGAATCAGATGCTTTTGGCAGAAGGTTGGGGGCAGAGGAGGGTCAAGAGTCCGCTGTATTAGAAAGTGATATAAGATGTAAAATGTTAATATTTTAATATGTTAATACATTGTTTCAAACAAACAAAATCATAGTCTGTAGACTGATCAATACATGCGTTCAGGCATTTAAGCAAAAATATGTGGCTCACCTGCCCCTCCCCAATTGAAGTAAAAGACAACCCGGGGTGTACATCAACTCTTTTCTGTCACTCATGTCACATGGTATGGCTGTGGTCGAGACTGGTTTATTTCATGTAGGGGTGGTTGTCCAACTCTTTTCATATATTACCTTTCCACATAGAGTTCACAGACCATGACGCTGGTATTAGCTAGAGTGCACTGTGCGGACGGTTCATACCTAGATATTCCTAAACACCACACGAAAGGATACAAAGCAGCAGCACATCGATGAATAATTCAGCGATGGCACTGGGAGGAGTCTCTCTGCACCCCCATTATGGCTGTATTTTTCCAGTTGGAGGGGCATTTTCCTCACATGCTTATGCACCAATTCTGTAACACCCGCAAATTGCAGCTCCGTGTTAAGAACCTTTCTGTGAGTGTGTCATCGCTGTGAATGGATAGCCTCTCTACTCATCAGTATCTGAGTGCACTGTTCCCAAGGTGATTCAGAATCTTATCTGCTAAGGCCACCCTATTTCCAGTCCCATTGGACCAGTGCCAGAGTGCCCGAATGTCAGCATTGGAGGTAGATCATTCTTGGTTCAAGCCCCTAAATCTTGGAACAGCATGTCCAATCAGGGATCTGTAAGATCTAAGGGAACCTTGAGTAAGGCACGGGTCCTAGATCATCTACAAATGTGGCAAATCACTTCGATCCTAAAAACAATCACTTGAGCATGATGCCCTTAACAACTACAAGACAAGGCCATTACAGTCTGCATATTCACCCAATTGTTGTTTCACATCCAATCAAAGAACCTCAGAGTAGAGAGAGAGGGTGGAGAGAGAGAGTGGAGAGATACAGTGGAGAGAGAGTGGAGAGAGAGTAGATGGAGAGTGGAGAGAGAAACAGTGGAGAGAGAGTAGAGAGAGAGTGGAGGGAGAGAGTGGAGAGAGAGTGGAGAGAGACAGTGGAGAGAGAGAGTGGAGAGAGAGTGGAGAGCGAGTCAGAGAGAGTGGAGAGAGAGTGGAGAGAGACAGTGGAGAGAGACAGTGGAGAGAGAGAGAGAGTGGAGAGAGAGTAGAGAGAGAGAGAGTGGAGAGAGAGAGTGGAGATAGACAGTGGAGATAGACAGTGGAGAGAGACAGTGGAGAGAGTGAGCGAGAGAGAGTGGAGAGAGAGAGAGAGTGGAGAGAGAAAGAGTGGAGAGAGAGTGGAGAGAGTGAGCGAGAGAGAGTGGAGAGAGAGAGAGAGTGGAGAGAGAAAGAGTGGAGAGAGAGTGGAGAGAGACAGTAGAGAGAGAGAGTGGAGAGAGAGTGGAGAGAGAGAGTGGAGAGAGAGTGGAGAGAGATAGAGTGGCGAGAGTGGAGAGAGAGTGGAGAGAGTGGAGAGATTGGAGAGAGAGAGAGTGGAGAGAGAGTAGAGAGAGAGAGAGAAGAGAGAGAGAGAGAGTGGAGAGAGAGAGTGGAGAGAGTGGAGAGAGTGGAGAGAGTGGAGAGAGAGTGGAGAGAGAGTGGCGAGAGAGAGGAGAGAGAGTGGAGAGAGAGAGGAGAGAGAGTGGAGAGAGTGGAGAGAGGGTGGAGAGAGAGGGAGGAGAGAGAGTGGGGAGAGAGTGGAGGGAGACAGTGGAGGGAGACAGTGGAGAGAGAGTGGAGAGAGAGAGAGGGAGAGTGGGAGAGTGGAGAGAGAGTGGAGAGAGAGAGAGAGAGAGAGAGAGAGAGGGGGAGAATGAGAGAGTGGAGAGAGAGTAGAGAGAGAGAAAGCAGAGAGGGAGACAGTGGAGATAGAGACAGTGGAGAGAGAGTGGAGAGAGAGTGGAGAGAGAGTGGAGAGAGAGACAGTGGAGATAGAGTTGACAGAGTTGAGAGAGAAAATGGAGATAGAGAGAGAGAGTGGAGAGAGAGTAGAGATTGACTGACTCAGAGACTGAATACTGACTGACCGAGAGACTGACTGGCTGAGAAACTGACTGAGAGAGAGAGAGAGAGACTGACTAACTGAGAGACAGAGACTGACTGACTGACAGACTGACAGAAAGAGAGAGATAGAGAGACTGACAGAGAGAGAGAGACCGACTGACTGACAGAGAGAGAGACTGACAGACTGACTGACTGACAGACTGACTGACTGAGAGAGACTGACTGACTGAGAGAGACTGAATGACAGAGAGACAGAGACTGACTGACTGAGAGAGAGAGACTGACTCACTGAGAGAGAGAGAGAGAGAGAGAGAGAGAGAGAGAGACTGTGACTGTGATGGAATTGGGGTCACAGTGTGTATGAAGCTATCCAATGCCTCTTAAGATTTCTATTGTCTACTAATAAAAATGTATTATCAAAATTTGCTCTTTGTAGTTACATCTGCTTTTGAAATACTGCATTGTCTAATGTTTTAAAATGGAAACGAGAAGGAGCAGTGGATGCACTTTTGTCAAAACGGAACGATGAGTGGGCCCGATGTTGTATATCATGACAGGAGTCTACATCAGGAAACCCACCTAACATTGGGCAAACTTCCCCGGCGTACCGATGGCAGGGACCCTGTAATGAATGGACCACCATGGCAGACTAAGCCCAACCATTAACTCCACCATCCAGTGTTACTTATAACAGCTGTATTGGTGACAGTGGTGTAACAATTGCCCCGCATTTCCTGCAGTATGGCGGGTCGCTGGCCTGGGAGCTCTAGAATGGCACTGAGAATAGGGGGGCCCTCCATGTAGTTTGCAGGGGGCCCCCTCAAGTTTCGTTACGCCACTGGCACTATATTGCAGTGACGAGAGGGTGGCTTACAGGAGGGTGCTGTTTATTCAGGCTGCACAACGCCTATTCGTATATGTTATCTGCTGAGGCAAGCCCTTTAAGTATGTGGTACGTTGTGCATGCCTGCAGCAGGTGCCAGCACAGTGTTCTTAGGTAAGGCCTGTTACCCATCTTGGAGTATGTCAGTACCCAATATAGAGTGTTTGAAATGTAGGAGCTGTCTATGCTTCCAGTGAAGTGCTAAAAATGATGGGGCACAGAATGGCGTCCTTCCAGAAGCATACTCCAGATCTGAACAGTACAAATTACAAGTGACTTCTACGTCCATATGAACTCCAGTGCATACAGCGCGCGCTTTGTGACCCTTGGTGTCCTTGAGTATTTTCAGGAACACTGTAATCGTTGAAATTCTGAGGACGGTGCATTTTTCGCATAGTTATAGATTTTCTGCCTTTGCTGCATAATTCACCACACGCTGCGTGATCTTGATCTGCAGATTGTAACTCCCAAAAATAGTTTCAAGCTCAAATGGGTTAAAAGATACTGAAACATGGGCGCCCTCGGAATCTGGCATCTGTTGATTCTCCCTTAGCATCCGTCCACTGCTAGTTTTGTTATACAGGTACTATTTCCCAACCTTCACACTCCTATTATTTATGCCCCCCATAACAAGCAAACATTAGGACAGGCAGATAGAAGTTGCCAGCATTGAAAGGACAAAAACAAGACATTATTTATTGTTCATACTTTTTTAATATGGTTGTTACGTTGTACATAATGCTTTTTTGGTTATATATAAGGTAACAAAAATGCTTCTGACACTTCTTTATTATAACTTTTCAGCATGCTGCAGACTTCTGTAAGCACAGCTTAAAGATATAGGCAAAGTCAATATCTCTGGCTAAACACTTATAAGGTCCCAAAGGCGAGACCTATTTGCTATGCCAATGCTTGTTTTGTTTCCTGGGGGAAACCTTTGTTTGATAAGGAAGTCTTGAGACTGTAAATAAAGTCATCTGCATTGTTTCTAGATATTCTATGAAATGTCCATGCTTATAAGTAGTTTATTTCTAGATCAGTTCCCGACTCATGGGAGGAGCAGTGCCTCCCATGCACAGTCCACCACCTTCTACAAATTCAGTGTTCATTGTATTGTGTATTGTAATTGCATGTATATAGCGCTTACTACCCCTGACGAGGCGTCAAAGCGTTTTTTTGGAGAGTAGCACGCTACTCCGGGACCCATAGAGGATTAGTGTTGAATTAGTATAGTGAAACATGCAAGTACATTTTAAGTGTTGGATAGGTTAGTCGGTTATTTGGATTTGGAATGATAGCAGAAGGAAAGAGGAGGAAAAAGGTTTGTATTTATATAACGCTTGTTGACCCATGCTATTCAGCAAGCCCATAAAGGATTAGTGGTGAATTAATATGGTGAAATATGAAGTAATTTCAGTGGTGGATATGTTATTCAGTTATTTGGGTAGAGAAGGAAAGCAGAGGGATAAAAGGGGAAGAAAGGTTTGCATTCATATCACCCTTTGTTACCCCTGATGGGTGTTGAAGCACTTTTCTGGCGAGTAGCATGCCACTCTGGAACCCATAAAGGATTAGTGTTGAAAATTAGTATAGTAAAATATGAAGTAATTTGAGTAGTGGATATGTTATTCAGTTAATGGGGTAGAGAAGGGAGGTGGCAGGATAGAAGAGGGAAAGAGGTTTGTATTTATATAGCGCTTGCTACCCCTGATGGGGTTTTGAAGCGCAAGTAGCACGCTACTCTGGAGCCCATCAAGATTAGTGTTGAATTAGTATGGTGAAACATGAGAGTAATTTTTGTGGTGGATATGTTAGTCAGTTATTTGGATTGAGAAGGGTTGGGGAGGGGTAGTAAAGGAAAAAGGTTTGCATTTATATGGCACTTGTGACCCTGATGGGTGTTGAGACTCTTTATTGGCGAGTAGCACGCTACTCTGGAACCCAATAAAGGATTAGTGGTGAATTAGTATAGTTGAATATGGAATTTGAGAAGTAAACATGTTAGTCTGTTAATCTTGATTGAAAAGGATAGTGGAGGGATAAAAGTGTAGTATTTTCTTGGGGGGGTGAGAGTCTAGAAAGGGTTATTTTGGCGATCATAGTAGTGGTATGGGGTTTGGGATAAATGAGAGAGTGGATTTAGAGGATATATTGATAGATGTATAGGATGAGAGATAGGGAAGTGCATTGGAAAGAGTAGTAGAAAGAAGTTTGAGATGAGTCAGAAGGTTGGGCTAGAAGATATATTGAGCGAAGTATAGGCTGAGAAATAGGGTAATGCATTGGAAATGCTAAATTATAACAAAAGTGATAAATATATAGATCCATAAGTACATTGAAAGTACATAGATACATAAAGGAGGTAAGTATATGTAGATTAAATATATTGATAGGAAACACAGGATGAGAAATAGGGTAGTGCATTGGATATGCTTTTTCAGGAGAAAAGTAACAGACACACAGATCCAGTACATGGAAGGTAGATGTATGCACAATGGAAGTATGTACATGTAGACCAAAGATGTTTTCTATTTATTTATTATTCTTTTTTTCTCTCTCAACATCATAATTAGTTTACATGTTTATACAAAATAGTACACAAAGATACGTACATATCTATAGTGAAAACAAATGCTTATATACAGAGGGATATGCTGTAAATTTCTGTTTTCGTATGGTGATTATGTGGGGATGAGCCACATTTTGAGTAGTTTTCTGAATATCAGGTGGTTGTTGGTGGACCTTATGTTGGGGGTAAAGAGTTCCATAGTTTGGCTGCTTGAATAGAGAAGGATATGCCACCTTTGTTTTTTTTCTTGTATGGTGGGATTTTGAGGCGAGATGCTCCTTTAGAGCGAAGGTTCCTTTGTGGAATGTGTTTGGTGATTTTATTCCTGATGAAGAGTGGTTCCATTCCATGTATTGCATTTGTGGGTGATGCAAAGCAGCTTTAACGTGGATCTTCTGGCAACCGGTAACCAATGCAGGGCTTTCAAGGCAGGGGAGATGTGGTCTCGCGGTTTGATATGCAAGAGTAGTCTGGCAGCCGAGTTCTGAATCCGTTGTAGTCCACAGTTCACAGTTCCAAATCTTTTTTTGGCATTTTACATTTAACACCATAAAAGTACAATTTAAAACAACAACATATACAGTCTAAAACAGAAACAAGAAGGATACAAAAACTGATACTCCTAGAATTCATTCATTAAGGCCGTCTCTTCACCTCACCTGTTAATTAAACATTAGAGTAGAATTTAGTTCAGCATGTCCCTCAGGTGTCTCTTAACTTGACGGCTAATCTTAAGAAATTTGTCACAGAAAGTAGGGTCAGGGGGTCTTGGGCCATTTGTAAATATAAAATGGCTTCCTTCGCATTTCTAAGTTTGGCCTTTTTCAGCAAACTAACTAAAAAACGACGCCTGGGCAATGTATAAAATGGGCACAATAATACAAAATGAAGGGTGTCCTGCGGAGATCGTTGATCGCAGCCACAGGGACCCTTTGACTCAACTGAATTCTTAAAGCCTGCCGGATCGGCTAATAAATGATGTAAAAAGTTGAGCCTAAAACGAGTAATTAAAAATCTGTCCTGGGCATTATGTATGAGGGCAAGGTAAGGCTCCATTCCTTCGCAGGACCTGACTAAAGCATGTGCCTTAACTGATTGTTTATCCCCCTCATTTACTGACCTGGCTTTGGCTTTATGTTTGAAAAACAGTGCAATTGCCCTAGCCTGATTCCGCCCTGTTATACAAGCCGGCGTCAGAAAAAGGTCCTCACAGCCGATGCCTTCCAATACACCCTTTACATACTTAAGCCATGGGATATTAATTCCTCTATCCCTCCCCAAACAGTCCCTAATTATTTGTTTTGTCAGACTGGCTTCTGGGTTAACCCAAATCTTTAACCATGCTAGCAGGGGTCTGCACCCCACCCTATCATCTATGAACACTCCACCCAGTTCTTCATGTATGATGTAGGAGGATGCACACTGTGGAACTTTGAGGAGCCTACTCAGATATTTGTTCTCCTCTATCTGTAATTTACCTACATTAGCAAACCCCCACAGTTCTGCCCCATGCGCCACTTTTGAATAGCAGATTGAATTGTATAAGGTCATCATTTTCTCAGGCGACCATCGCCCCAATCTGCGACCAAAATTCATTATTGCGCCTGAGCTAGATATTAACTTATTACATTGTTCCTCAATCAATGATTTCAAATTTAGGCCCCTATCAAATAAAATTCCCAGGTATGAAAAAGACTGTACCTTCGCTAGGCTAGAAGCACCTATTTTATAGTTAAAGTTTTTTCTGGGTTTAGCTCCCACCTCCATAACGTATGATTTAGTCAAATTGGCAGATAGATCTAAACTGGTCATAAAATCCACAAAGCCGTCTATCAGACGCTGCAGTCCCAGTGGAGTGCGTGCAAGCAGGACCGCGTCGTCTGCATAGAGCAAGACGGGGATCGCTCTTCTGCCTACTCTGGGAGAGTCCACTTTTAGACTACTTAGTGATTGTTCCAAACCATTGATATACAGGGAGAACAGGAACGGGGCCATAATACATCCCTGTCTAATCCCACTGGTGCAAATGAAAGGCTCGGTGTTACCTCCTTCCAGATTGTACCTAACTTTGGCTGACGTATTCCAGTGTAAAGCTATCAAAATTTTAATTAGATCCGTATCCACCCCTAAGCTAGACATTATGGCCCACAGCTTCTTCCTGTTCACGCAGTCAAAAGCTGCGGCCAAATCCATGAAGGCTAAGTAAACCGCTTCATTATTAGCTATGGTATATTTTGTGACCAGTAAATATAGGTTTAGACATTGGTCTGTGGTTGACCTGTTGGCCCTAAATCCATACTGCACATCAGTAAGGATATGATGTTCTTCTTCCCAGCTCATCAAACGGTTTAAGACTACACGGCCCAGCACCTTGGCAGACATGTCTATCAGAGAGATTGAAAATTGGAACTATTGTGGCTGTTGACCATGAACGGGAGAGCCCTGAGGTTATGGCCGCATTTATCACTCTTGTTAGGACTGGACCCACAGGTCCATCTTACTTAGGAAGAGATCCGGAGGGATCCCATCTGGTCCCGGGGCTTTGTTTTGAGTTAGGCCTCTAATACCCGCCGTGATCTCCTCTAGAGTAAATTCTAGCACCACCTTCCACCCCCCCACACTCCTCATTCTCATGGGTCTCAGGGGTCCCCCGGTTGTATAGCCCTCTGAAGTGTTCTACCCACTGTTCAGGGAGCACATTAGATGCTATCTGCGGGCTATTTCTGTCTTGAAAACAGGGGTTATTAACTATGCTCCAAAAAGTGGGCAGGTCTTTCGGTTCCGCCGCTCCTCTCAAGTCCTCCCACGTTTGAGTGTGGAGTGCGTGCTTCCGATGCCTTACTGCTTGCTTATAGGTTAATCTGCAGGGCATAACCCTCTGTTTATCCCTCAGCTTAAGTGCTGCTCTCAAATACCTCCGGGCTAAAGAGCACCCTCTATAGAACCACTTGGACTCGTTTCTGCTCTTACCCTGTCCCGTCGTGTGCATTAGACCATCTATCAGACGCCCTATATCTATAAAAAATGCCTCCACTAACGGGGATCCTTCCACTGCTAAATCTAAACACACCTCCAAAAGCTGTTTCCCCTCCTCTGCACAGGACTTGTAAAAACTTTTATCCATTAAGCCTAGACCATTTCAAGCGCCTACCTTGATCTGTGACCTTCTCCCTGTTTGGCCCCACCCCACTCCTACTAGCCTTACTGGCATTTGTCACTGCCACCGACAGTATTAGTGGGTTGTGGTCACTAAAGCCACTCCACTCAATCAGAAAACCCAGAACCCGCCTTTTGAGCAACTGGGACACTAATATGAAATCAATATATGAGCTACATCCCCTTCCTTTAAAGGTGGGGGTAACCTGCTTATTGGTTTTGATGGATAATAGGTCCATTGAGTGTTCCATTGTATATCTATTCATTACCTTGCTCAGTTCCCTACCTTCCACCGTATGCTCAAAGTGTACTCCCTCTTCTAAATTACATGAGAACCAGTCTTCTGTGAACGGTATCAGCTTCGGACATAAATGGCAATTAAAATCCCCAGCTATTAAAATCAGCGGGCCGATACACCCTGATCCTCCTCTCTCAGTAACCCCAGTCTTTCCTCCAACTCTCTTGCTCTGCATCCTCCCGCATTATAAAAATTGACCAGAATTAAATTAAGATCTCTATTCTTAAACCTTACACCTATCATACATTCCGAGTTCCAATTTGGTCAGTCCAAACCCCTTCCAGACCCAGATCTACTAGTATTAACAAACCACCCCTCGCTCTTCCCGCCGCAGACCTACTTGCGGGGGCCCGAAAGATTTATATCCCGCTAAATGGAAGTTAGTATAATCTGCTTCCCAGGTTTCCTGCATACAGATTATATTAAATCTGTTAGTGTATTCCAACCACTCTGTATTTTGAATTTTAGCAGATAAGCCGGCCACATTCCAGGATATAAGTTCAATGGAGCTCCCTTGACGGTTAGTGAGGGGACAAGTGGCCGTAATAGGACCATTACTGGTTTGGGAACCCTGTGATCTAGCGAGATATGGAATACTCAATGACAACTGGTTCTCATTCGGAGCTACGCTTTCCAGATGGTCCCCTATTTGTGGTGCTGGGTTTTGCTCCCTTTCTTTGCCGGTCTCTTCATCCTGTAGTCAGTCCACTTCGCTGAGGTGTCTTCCCCTACAAAGTGGCGCATATGTGTTGAATTGCGGGAGTACGGGCCCTCCTTCTTCCCTGAAGAGGGCCACCTGGCTATCGTGTATGTGTCCTCCCAATGTGACTAGTTCCACAATCTCACTCCTCACATTGTCTGCCCCTCCTCTCGATCTGTCAGGCTGCGCCCATCTCCCCCTAACAGTTTCCCAAGGCCTACAATTAGGCCTGTAGTATTCTGGCCGGAGAACAGCCATAACAACGCGGGGATTACCCCGCACTGCCATTACAATGCGGGGATTACAACGAAAGTCGTTACGACTTTTGCTGGAGGGTGCTGTTGGATAGGGAATAGTTCAATTTTCTATCCAACACCTTCCCTACTGTCAACGTGGGCTGGAGTTGGAATAGAAAATTAACCTATTCCACTATCCAGCGCCCTCCAGCGAAAGTCGTTGTAACAACTTTCGTTGTAATCCCCGCGTTGTAATGGCATGCGGGGTAAAAGGCCGGGTTGTATTGACATACAACCATTCTGGCCTATAGAAATAGCTTAAATCCTGCACCTGGATTTTAGATCGTGGGCCTGTCTGGGGGCCTTGTGTAACATAGTGCACTGCCTTTGGGTCTTTAAAATTCACAACAATACAGTCCCCTGGTGCATTTTGTGGCCTATGTCCCACCCAGCTCACTCTCCTAACAAGGAGGATCTTACAATGGACATCTCTGGGCAGAGGTCTATTTTGATTTAACCAATATGTTGTTTTATTTTTAAGTTGGTCATATGATTCTTCTGTACCCAATTTTAATTCAGGGACCCCCGTCAGGACAGCAACATATGGCGAACAATCTGGGGGTAAATCTAAATGGGGATATGGTTTCTTTTCCATATTCCTTTCCTCCTCCTCATTACTTAATGCTCCATGTGGCCTTGCACAATCTGCCCTGCCACTGCCTGCAGTTTCCCCCCACTGACTTATCTATAGCCATTTATTGTACATCGGGATCCTCCACAGCTGGAACAGTGGGAATCACGCCAGAACAACCCTCCATTTCACCCTCCCTTCCTGACTTCTTGGGATGGCCCCACTTTGCTACTTTGTCATCAATATTCCCCAAAGTGTGCATTATCAGTCCCTCTGCATTCCCAAGTCTGTTCTCAATTGCAGCAAGTCTTTCCATTAGGGGATTTAAACGAGATGTTAGCAGGGCCTCTATTTTCCTCCAGTACAATTCGTCATGCTGCGATTGTCCTGTTGTGGTTACGGGATCAGCCATGTTTGGGTCATTCCCCCCTGACTGGGCTCCTTGTGAGGCTGAAGTAATTGAGAGGTTAGGGTTGGCAATCTCCTTCTGTGTACTTTGAACAGAGGTCTTAGACTCCTTCCCTTTCTGCTGAGTGCCATCTCGTGTTACTCCTCGCTTTCTTTTCGAGGAGGCCCCCTTCGGTTGATTAGTTGGTTGGCAGGGCACTTCATGAACTGCTACCACACTCGTTACTATGTTCTTTGGCGAATTCAACCCTATACTACCCAGTGTAGAGGTAGCTGAAATTTCCTGTGTGCTAATGTTCACAGCCTGTGACACATTTGCCAGAGTGTTCTGGCCATGTTTTTCTGGCGTCGCCGCCTTCATGATATCCCCCAACGACGATATTTTAGAGAATACTGGGTCCCTTGAGAGGCGACGTTCTGTGAGGGCAATTTCATGTGCCAGTACTGAGGGGGCCCTTGTTATAAATTGATCGAGAGTCCCTGCCACATACCCGGTTCCCGCTCCTTTTCTTCCTCTTCCTTCACGAGCTGACATTGCGTATCAGGATCAAGAACAGATAACTTTAGCACACCGATAATAATGAATAGGACTTACTACCACTTGCAATGCCTTGATAAGATCACTGACCTTAGAGGGGTGGCCCAGCCCAGCCTCTACCGGGCTCGAACAGGCTCAAACGGGCCCGCCCTTGGCCCGGGCTTCACCCGGCGTGCGCCCGCGCTGCGGGAGCCTCGAGCCGTGATGTAGAGGAACTCAAGTGGCAACAGGTGCGTTGATGGGCAGGGGCTGCTGGTCCTGGTAGTCCCCGGCTAGTGTGGCGGCAAGAGTCTCGGCTGCGAGCGGCTCCCGTGAAGCGGGGGCCGCGAGCTGTGTTCAGGAGCAAGCCCAAGTGACAACAGGTGCATTGATGGGCAGGGGCTGCTGGTCCTGGTAGTCCCCGGCTAGTGTGGCGGCAAGAGTCTCGGCTGCGAGCGGCTCCCGCGAAGCGGGTGCCACGAGCCGTGTTCAGGAGCAAGCACAAGTGACAACAGGTGCGTTGATGGGCAGGGGCTGCTGGTCCTGGTAGTCCACGGCTAGTGTGGCGGCAAGAGTCTCGGCTGCATTGTAGTCTTTTCATGGTCGTTAAAGGTGATCCGTGGTAGAGGCTATTGGCGTAATCGAGTTTGGACAGAACAAGGGAGATGGTAGCTTGGACCTTTTGTGGAAATCCCAAATGAGGGAAAATTTGTCGCAGTGTTTTTATAGTGACAAAGCTTGATCCTGCTAGTTTATCCACTTGGGCATTCATCGACAGCTTGGAGTCCATGGTCATTCCGAGGTTTCTTACTTCCTTTGATGCTTTAGGCAGTGATCCCAGTTCATTAGGCCATGCGGCAAGCGGGTTGTAATGTTTCGAATCGCCACACGTGAGTATTTCATTTTTTGAAGCATTCAATTTGAGATGGCTCCAAGTCATCCACTGATCCACGACTCTGAGACAGCTGAAAATTAGTGATTTTCCAATGTCTTTGGGGCATTCTAGTTGAAGGAGTATTTGCGTGTCATCTGCATAGTTATAGCACATGAGGTGAAATGTATTGATCGGTACAGGTAATGCCTTCATGTAGATGTTGAAAAGAATGGGCGAGATGATAGAACCTTGAGGGACCCCTGCTTTTGTGGAGTACGGTTTGGACGAGAAAGGTGGAGTATGGATGACATTAGTTCTGTTTTGAAGGTAGGACATGATCCAGTCCAGAGCAGTTCCTTCTATGCCGGCTTCATAGAGTCTTTGATTTAGAGTGTCATGGTCAACCGTGTCAAAGGCAGCTGAGAGGTCCAAGAGGAGCCTCCATCTACTGCAGGTCTGAGAATGGCCTGGGAAATAAATTCAGGGCATGCTAAGATTAGCTGAGGGACTGGATCAGTGTCAGAAGACACTGGAGGCGCAGGACCCTTTGAGTGTCACCCTCCCAATCTCTCATCTGAGATCATGTGGTGGAATGGAATTGATCCCAGCTTGGCATTCTTGAGTTTGTGGTATGTTTTCGACTTACCTGAAGACTTTCAATGAGAATGGGACTTTTGCTCTGGCCCGGCCTCATGATCAGGAGTGGTTCCATGACTTGGAGTGGGCCCACAACTTCAAACACCACCCCTTCTCTTCAGTGATATACAGCCATGCTTCCCACTCCCTGCTAACTTTCAGGTGCACGATCTTACACTTTTCACATGACTTTGGGAAGTTCCTAGACCCTATGCACCTAAGGCACAGGTTGTTCAGGTCTGTGAGACATTTGCTTTCTGAACTCATGACATCATTAGAATCCTGTCATTTTCAGCTGAAACATCATCCATTGGCTTTATATTATTCTGAGAGTCATCAGAAAACAGAGCAGATCTACGTTGAATGGTATTGAAAGAGAAGAACTGACATCAGCACACTATATGCGGCTCAGTCCCCTCACTTCTGGGGCGTGCAAGATTGCCACTGTACCACCTGCAGGAGTCAATGCTGGGAGAACTTTCTGGATCCAGTCTGGTGACTTGGATATTCTGAAGGTGGGGAATCTGTGGTTAAAAGAATTGGTCAGAAGGTAAAACTTTAAAATCTCTCAATCGAGACTTGGTACTTTTTAGCCTGTAACATTAAAATTTTTACCCATGCTTGACACTTTTGGGTGAAATTTAAATACACATCTCTTCCACAAACACCAGATGTAATGAGTTCTCTTCAATCCTTTCTTTACATTTTCGATATTAATGTTTTACTAGTTAGTTCACTCAATGTTTTCCAGTTTTGCTGTGATATGTATTTTTTTAAATGGCACACAAAGACATCCAAGTTCTGGTTCAGGTGCTCTTTATAAGAGACTTCATCTTTAAAAAAGTTAAGAGTAACAAGACTAGAGCAAATAAAAGCCAACCTCTTTCTTCAAGACTAGAGTAACAACAATACGTTCACATCCCCCAAAACAAAACCTCCATGACACAAACGCCATAATAATTTGTGTTTTGCAGTAATTTTAAACACTTAGAGGAGCTTTGTCTCTTTAACAGGCTATTTTAGAAGCTGCTGCAAGTCAGAAACAGGAAATTTGCTTCACATCTCCTTTTACAGACCCATTGATAGTGCAGAAAACACCTGTTAGATCGAAGTATAGAGGGCAGTAAACTCAGTAAGCGGGCGTGGTGCATGTCAGAATTATTGATATCAATCGGTTATTATATCGAGTCAGGGGTGTGAAATTCTGATAGCCCGACTTCTAGAACATATTATTTGGGGCCTAGGACAACAAGGTTTCATGTTTATTTTGTCTTAGGGACAAGTATGCCCCACTTCCTGCAGCACAAACCCTTTGGCTGCCAGTTTACAGTGTATAAACAAGAAAAGAGTGTCCTATGGTATTCATACGACCACAAAGGGAGCAAGAAAGAAAGGACTGGCCTCACTTAGGTCAGTTAGGAAAACCCTCACTCACCAACCTGGTTGGTGACATGCTTCATCATCGGGCTCCACTAAATAAATAATGCTAATAATAAAAACAGCATTAAGACTTTCCGAAGCCCTTTTGGTTGAAATTCAGGAAACAGAGTCGCAGTTCAAAGCAACAGTCACTGGTTACAAGAAAAAACTGGATGAAATTAATAAAGAACTGAACGAATATAAGGAGAACCTCATGCAATCTAAGGCCACGAAGTTCCAGAAAGACCTGTAGAAGTTTGAATTTGAAAAAGTCTACCCCTACTCAGCAGCCTCCTATACCCCACCAACAAGGAACACTAGTAACACTGACTACTCAGATGAGGACTCATCTAACAGTAGCGGGTCCAGTAATGGTTCCTTTAAACAGGGCAAGAAGAGAGGCAACAGAGGTAACCGTAGCAACAGAGGAAGAACGGGTTATTTCAACCAATAACAAAGATGGCCACTACCCCTACAGATGGGAGGAGCTGCGCATCAATTCCCCTTTCAACAACCCCCCTTCCCACTCATGGGCTGGAATCCGGGCTTTATGCAACCACCTAGCTTCCCTAACCAATACCAACAGCCTTTTTTAGAGAGGGGCCGGAGAGGAAGAGGGAAGAGGAGAGGGACCAACCAGGTGTCTTGGGAAGAAGACGATCCAGTGGGCAACCACACGCGCAGCAAGACCCCACAACCAGGAACGAGCGGGCAATGAGCCTTATAACCAACCTATTGGACAAGACACTGTCCGTGACGGAAACCAAGGTCCTTGAAAAAGGCCTGGGATTCGTCCCCACAGCCCGCCCAGATAAATTTAACCTCCATTGTGAACTGGCAGGTTTTTTCCGAAAACTCAAGTTGAAATCTTTCTTCGAAGGCAAGAAAGACCCCAACGAAGCGACACGTAAAGGAGACACCGGATTAAGACTGGACTCCACCTTCACCCCACCACCACATACTGTCCCTGCAGCCATTATTGCTTTTGAGAATGCTGTATTATAATATTTGGAAACCTGCCAAGATCCAACCACATTTGGTAACTTCAGCACCGCTGAACACCAAGCCCTCCAGAATCTCCAGAATGACCCGGATATCACAATAAAACCGGCGGACAAGGGCGGTGGCCTAGTGATACAAAATACGACGGACTACGAAAAAGCTTGTCAGGTTCTCCTGGATGACAGAAAGAACTACATCCCTCTAACTGAAGACCCTACCGCTGAACTTAGGACAAGAATTACTACTCTAGTCAAGAGAGCAGAGGAAGACGGACAACTATCTAAGAATGAGGCCGACTTCTTAAGTATCAGTGACAGTGTGATCCTCTACTTCTATACACTGCCTAAGACGCATAAAAACAGGATGCCACCCCCGGGGCGACCAATCGTCTCAGGCATAGGTTCCCTGCTAGAGCCTTTGTCACGATTCTGTGACCACTATTTAAAACCCATTGTACAAAACACACCAACGTACCTCAAGGACACGAAGAGTCTACTCCAGCTACTACAAGATCTCACCTTCACGGAGAACACAGTGACACTTGTAACCCTAGACATCGAGAGCCTGTATACCAGCATCCCCCAGGACGATACCATCAGAGTCCTGGGGGCAGCTCTGGAAACAGTAGACTGGGACTATCAGACATCTAAAGAATTCATCATTGAATGTGCCACAATAGCCCTAAAGGAGTAAACTCTTCTTACAATGCACAGGTACATCCATGGGGTGTACCTTTGCCCCTAATGTGGCGGGTCTGTACGTCGCGGATTTCGAGACGAAACATATCTTACCACCAAACGGGCGATTCACGCCCTCCATACAAATATGGAAGTGTTACATCGACGGCGTCCTGCTGATATGGAAAGGTAGTGATAACCAATTGGAAGACTTCTTAACGTGGATCAACACACTGGATCCAAACCTGAAGTTCACCCACACCATTAGCAAAACTGAAGCTGTCTTCCTGGATGTGACGATCACCGTCACCGGCACAAGCCTGTCAACAAAAACATACTACAAGCCAACCGCCAAAAATAATCTGCTTGAGTTTACGAGCTTTCACCCTCGCCCATTGAAAGAAAATTTACCGTACGGTCACTACTTAAGAATCAGGCGAAATTGCACCAATGTACAAGACTTCAAGACACAAGCACTTGGTCTAACTGAGAAACTAAAGTCCAAAGGTTACCCACTGTCAACTCTGAACACAGCCTACAAGAGAGCACGCAATCAACCTCGTGAGGCTCTCCTGGAGGACAAGATCAACCAGCCCAAGGACATTCCACTCACTTGCGTGACCACATATAGTAGCCTCTCAAACATCATGAAAAAATCTATCAACAAAAACTGGAGGATAATATCTAGCATCAAAAAAACCTGGGAGAAACCACTTTTCTCATTTAAGAAGGGACGCAGTCACAAAGATGCGTTGGTCCACACACACCCCAGGGAGAAAGTACCATCTGAGGTACGCTCTGTGACAGATTCATGGGGTATACCAAGAGTAACAGGACACTTTCCATGCTCAAATTGAAGCGTTTGCCACCTGACCATACCATCCAAGTCCTTAACACTTGAACATGGGAAAGTGTGGACGCAAAGGAGACACACGAACTGCAATTCACCTAATGTGATATATCTCATTACTTGCCCATGCGGCCTACGCTATGTAGGTATGACCACCAGGAAGGTCAAGCAGAGAATCTGCGAACATAGGAGCAACATTAGGTGCAAAAAGTCTCCCACAAAAATGAGCAGGCATTTTTTGGACAACAATCACACCACCAACGTAATGCGGTTGACTGTGATAGAATAACTGAACACTGGCAATAATATTACCAACCGACTGTTTGAGAAAGAGCAGAGGTGGGTTTACAGACTGGGGACCAACCTCACCGGACTCAATGATGAAATCCCTTGGAACTCTGTATTAAAATAACCTGACCGTTGGTGGGATTAGAACACGAGGCCCCCTGCAGTAGACCTCGCATAATACCCTCACCAATCTGTTCATAGGCCCTCTGCGGGGACCTGGCACGAGACTCCCACTTTTCTGTTCATTGAATGTCACCGCAAATCAAATGACCCAACCGCTGGCTAAGACACTGGTATTTCTGGTGTCTAAGTGTACTCTGGTTAATCTATCCCAAACCACTCTTAGTCTGTGATACCTAGTGCAGTCCCAGTGTAATCTTAGATGTATTTACAAACTTGGGAATATAGAAATTGACTATGGGAAGACTTTTCCATCCATCAGCCGTTAGAAGAGTCAATGCGCCTAAGATAATGAGTTCCTCTGATCAAACTTTAACCAGGCTCACTCGAGTGCCAGAATCCAACATTGTCGCCTTGGGGAAATATATTCCCCAGGCTCGCTATGGATTATTTGGAGCACAGCTACCGCCTACATTGCACTGCGCAGTAAAATCACAGGCGTTAACTGTATATCAGTAGCTCCTAACCTCGATTCACATTCTCACGAGCATAGTCTTGGAATTCATTCCGGATGAAACACTAGGTGTGCTCTGTGTTTTGTGCGCACTCTAAATGAAGTTTCCAAATCTTGAAATCGGTATCACAAGTAATCATGACGACAACGCTCTAGCCTCTGAGCGTGTCATTCCCCCGTGACTCTCATTGTCACTGTCATACTGCTGTTACCATAGGCGTATTGGACTTTTCACCATTGCTATTGGTCCATGAGCCCGGAACTCCGCCCACTCACCTCGCGGCCACGCCCCCCCCCCGGAAACGAGCCGCGCAACTTGTAAACTTCTTTTAAACACTCTCCCCGGCCCCGTTCATGATCTCCGGGGTCCAGTCTGAGGGTGCCGCAGGTTTACAGAGGGTGCCTAGCGTCGAGGGCGTAAGTGTTCATACGGCTTCTGGCGAAATCCATACCGGCGGCAACATCGCTAAGATAAGTAGCAACCTGATTTCTCTTGACCCCGGTTATATGTTTTTTCTCCCATGCGAAGGGTGTGCCAATTACGCTACCACCCCCCTCCCGTGACCCATGGTGTACGCTGAATACACCTAACAAGTGAGACATTTTAATCCTTACCATTCTATAAACATGATCACAGACCCTTGGTCCATTGATCCTGACTAGGAACACGCGTTTCCTTTTTAATTCACGGCTACTGCACTTCACTAGTTCACCAGTAGCCCACAACATTTCCTTAAGATAAATCCTTGTTCGCCCAGGGACAGAGGTTGGTGTTAAACATATTGTTAAAGCGCCGCCCGCTGTCCACCCACAACGAATGGAGTACCATGTAACTATGAGAAAGCGACCAACTACTAATTATTTGTTCTGTTCTATGTGTATGTCTATGTCCCCCCTTTTTTCCACAGGTGCAGAAACCTAAATTGGTAAGCCTCCTAAACCAGGAGTAACTAGGAAGAGAATACCTCTTTCTTTTTGCACTTTTTACACCGTTTTCACTATTCACGTCCCTAGGTGAGGGTGGGCCTTAGCGCGCTCATACCGCCAGGGTTTAGTCCACCTTATTAGTCCTGGCGAATGCCTGGTAAATTCACACCGTTTCAAAGGCAGAAACATGTTGACTGACAGTAAAAACTTTTGGAAACAACCACACAATTAATCGTGGGCCACTTTCCAACACTAATTTTAAACTTATGTCCTAGTGATCAAATAATAAATATATTTTTTCGATACACTTAAGACATTTTTATTATCTCACCTCCACTTACTTTATTTCACTGCATGCCTGAACTCACAATAACCCGCTCCGCAGTAGACCTGGTGTTGCAGCACACTAAAGAGGCACTCGGCCTCTTTAGTGGAGCCCGATGATGAATCATGTCACCAACCAGGTTGGTGAGTGAGGGCTTTCCTAACTGACCTAAGTGAGGCCAGTCCTTTCTTTCTTGCTCCCTTTGTGGTCGTATGAATACCATAGGACACTCTTTTCTTGTTTATACATATCTAACCGGGGACTAAGAATGTTCCCTGACTCTCCCTACCTCTCTTCTTGTTGTTACATGCCAGTTTACAGTACCACTTGATGGATCAGGAAAAGCCATTGTTTGCAGTTAAGGTAATATTTGTGTCCATAAGTGAAAGCTGTTCGAACTTTATTTATGGTTCATTAATGCAAAGCCTTTATTATTAGGGTGAGTGTTCTAATGAAATGGTGTAAGCTTAGACTGCACTGCTGACAGCAGCCCCAGTATAAAAATATCTACACACGTTTGAAAAGTTTAACAATATGACGCTAAGTATAATGCTCACAGAATGCTCTCAGATTAGATGTAAATATTTGCACACGTTTGAAAGCAAGATTGACGAGTCCTTGCTTTCAAATTAAATGTACACAAAAAACACAACTAGGAAACATGTTTCTCTAAACTATAATTAAAGTTTAAGTACCATTTCTTTGGAACATCATCTAGCAAAATGTGTTGATCCATGCTAGTATTCACAAACAAAATCATTATGGAGAATCCGTGCTACCAGTTTATTATGGGAAACATGAAAATAAACAATCCTTGGCAAAGCCAATACGTCTGACATTGGTAGTAAGCCTTTTGTTTTTGTTAAAGCTGTTGTGGGAGCTGCTAGGCCCTCACCATTATAACAAGCACTGGCAAAAAGCAATAACGTTTTGCTCTCAAAAAGCACTCCTTGCCACAGTAGTCTCTGGCAATGAAAAAAAAAACTTTGTGTGCCAATATGCTCCTTGTGAAAGCAGAATGCCGTCACTCACAGTGAAGCTAATCTATACTCTCTCCAGTTCAAATACTTGATCATAAACGTTGGACCAGTCAAGCTGTAGTGTGCCTTCTTTGGAGTGAGTACAAAGACTAATGAGTAACACAAACATTGGATCAACCAGAATTGAAAATAACTGCACCAGCACCAAACGTACAAAAGGAAATAGTCTCCAAATATAGTCAGGTTCTTTCTTCAAAACGTACTGGTGATTGGCGTGACATTTTTTATGGTGCTCTGAGATCCTCGAGATGGACCAGAATGGCAAATTAATCCAACCAAGGGTGGGGACGAACTCCCAAGACGAAGGTACAATCATAGGATGACTAGTAAGTTACAGACTTGGGCCTAGATTCTCAAAAATCATGGAATGCAGTGCAGCAGCCAAAAATGCTGTGCTGCATTGCATGACGCGGAGGGAACTAGGAGAACACCATATTTACAGAGATATGGCTGTCTCCTCTCCCTAGCACCATCTCAAATTTTAGCTGCTGTGCGCCGGGCACACACCTTAGCGCCATAGCGCTAGGGTACATGCTTAAGTCTACCAAAAGCGACAGTGCCCAGTTAGTCCCACAGGCAGTTGTAAAGCCTGATCAACTGGGAGCTTTCCCGTTACTGCTCCACTACCTGGTGTGAGTTCACAGTCAGGAGGTCACAGGGTGAGGACCCCCCAAAAGTATAGTGCCGTTTGGTATGTAATCCTGGTGCTATTTGTCCATTCAGGTGGACGGTCAGTTTAGGTTGTTCATCCACTGGCCATCCTGGGTCGCCCATAAGCTAACCTAATTTACATGTGCAAAAATAAACCTGCAGACAGTTTTCTCCAACAAATGATGGTGTCTTAGTCCGTTCTTTTGGGTCGCCCATTTTATGTGTCACTTGCATGCTGGGGGGCGGAGGGGGCTATGGGAGATCGGCGCTATGCTTAGACACTCTTGACAAGTTTTCCTACTTTTTATGTGTGGTGCACAGTGTAGCATGCATGCAAAGTCGAAAAAGAAAGGAGAAATTAAAACATTTCTCCATTTAAATGCTCTATTCAAATGGGGTTAACTTTTGGCTCTAAACCCTGTCTACTATTGTTTGTTGATATAGTTTTACGTTAACCCTTTAGGTGCTGCCGTCGGCCAACGGTCGTCACGGGCACTACCTCCCCAGTGCTGCGTGCGACCGCTGGACGTCCAGTTCAGCACTGGATAATGGACAGCGCAGCACTGGGGAGGTTTGTTTACGAGCTCCTAAGGTGTTAAAAGGCATGGGTGGTTGCATGGGAACACCCATGTGACTCTCCCTTGGCATTTAGTAACGCAAAGGAGTGATTCAACCTGCTTTGTGTTTCTTTTGGGGTACTTTTTAGCACGAAACAGGTTTTGCACTGGAAAGTAAATTAGGAGAAATAAAATTGGTGCTGGTTAACATCACTTTTGTGATACTAACACAGCGCAAACATTTTTGGGGAATCTACCCCTGAGTGATCGAACATAACGTGTATTTATAAAATACACATTCACCCCTTGTCACTGAAATAGCATATTTTTTATTGTTGCCCAAACCGATGATTTTTATTTAATTAACCTTGTTATAATCATAGATTGGACAGAGCCTAATCATATCCCCAATGTCTCTCACCATCAAACGTGATCTAAATTTGTCACCAATTACTGTTTTTCTAGACTTCTATTGCCAGTTAACTTTCATCGCCCTTCAATTGAAGACATTTCTCAACCTACTTGACTTTTTCGAAGTGGTGCACTGTTTGGTATAGTTTTATACCACTTTCCCTTAATCATATATGGTTGTATGTTGTGATGTGACTTATCCTTTTTGGACTCGGCTGCGTCTGGTCCATGCATTACGTCAATTAGAATGTTCACGTTGCCGGATTCTATCTGTGACAGTTGGTGTTAGGCTGGCGTGAGGTGACACGCTTGCTTGCTGCTTTGAGGGTCCTCTTGATTTTATGGAAATAAACCTTTCCTACATTGTACTACCCATTCTCTACAACCCCATCCCATACCTCTTTGCTTTCATCCAGTGCTGTATAGTAATACTTTGCATGATACTCTGTTGACTCTTACAATATGATATTATTACTGTTGTTTTCCTTAATAAACTTTGGGGCATATGTAGGTAATTTCCATTTTGCAAATCCCAAATAGCGATTTTTAAGGAATCGCTATTTGAGAATCACAAAATGGTTTGTAGGTAATAATTCGCAATTTTTTTGCGATTACCTAATATTCCTTAATTGCGATTAGCAAATTGCGAATCGCAATTAAGGAATGAGTGTCCCATTCATTCCTATGGGCCAAGAGGCCCATAGGAATGAAGGGGGAAACATTCTCAAATTGCGATTTTCTATGAGAAAATCGCAATTTGAGAATCGCAATTCCAAGGGTGCCAGGGTGTCCAAAGGACACCTGTTGCACCCCTGGAATGTGCCTGTAAGTACATGTGGCGCACAGACATGCCCCGAGGGCATGTCTGTGCGCCATATGGCACTTTGAATTTTTTAAAAAAATGCATTTTTAAAGGAAATCGCAAAATACCATCTACTTGGAGTAGGTGGTATTTTGCGATTCCTTAAGCCTGAATCGCATTTTTTAATTGACTCCTGCATAGCATTTAAGGAATCGCAAAATTGCGATTCCTTAAATGCTTGAGCAAAATAAGGAATCACAATTTTTGCGATTCCTTATTTTTCTAATATGCACCTACATATCAAAACGCCGTTTGCGCTTCGCAAATGCCGAAATTCACCGAATTTCGGCGTTTGAGAATCGCAAACGGCTACCTACATATGCCCCTTTATCTTTAAACTTATTTAATTAACTTCAGAAGAATTACCGAGCAGACTCACTGGGGCCCAAACCTGTGACCTGAAGTAAAATACGGATCGATGCTTAGCATAGATGCATTAGCCCCCTCAGCTATCAAACCCGTATGTGGGTACACGTAACAGTCCTATTTAACCTATGGATGAAGTACAATTTGAAAGACTGATGTTTCAACTGAGAACCACATTGCAGTTTTCACACATATATCATTGTGCATTGCCGGAATCCGGAATCCACTATTTTGAAAGGTTTTGTTGGAGGAGGAAAAAAGTGCAAAGTCTGTTTTTTAATGAGCATATATCTATGAGGCTCAAAGCCTATTTATCAGCGACGGTATCCGGTTGTCTCGCAGCAGGAGCATGTGAGACAGCAGGAGAAGGCCATTGTCGCCAGGCCATGAACTTTCTTCAAAAGCAATGTTACTGAGGATGTAAAATTATATGTTTTATTACTGTGACAGGCAAGGGTCCCCGGGATCAGCAAATGCTATTTCCGATGAAATTTGCTCAGAATTGAGGTCAGTTCTATCCCCTGCTGGCTGGTGTATTTTTCTACAGCTATTCAGAAAAACTCTTCAAAAAACGGTCGACCTTTTAAGGTCAATGCGGTGAGTTAAGAAAAATACACCGACCAGAGACTTCGAAATTCGGAGCAGATGAGAAACATCTCAAACAACTTTGGGAATTTACAAAGGGCATTTACGAGTACTAGCTTTATGTCCTCCATCCGGGTAGAGATCCGGCCCAAGTACGGACATAAAGATAGTAATCTTAAATGCTCTTTGTGAATTCCCAAAGTCATAAACTTAGAAGTTTGGTCTAAGTTTAGACCAAACATCAAAGTTTACCTTTGTGAATCTGGCACTATATCTGTGAGGGTGGGCCCGAGAAGAATCTACTGCGTTCTTGACTGGGACTTGGCCTTCGACTGGAAGCAGTAGTCGAACAGCATGGACAGCCATGCCAAGTTTCCCAGGTCCATGCATGATGTGCTGCACCAGTCCAGATTTTTCTTTGAATTCTAGGACCTGTAATTTTGTTTATTTCATTATGAAACAGGACTAAAAGTAACAGAATTGAAAGGAAAAATTCTGGATTGGAGCAGCACATAACGCGTGAACCTGGGAAATTTGGCAGCTATGCATGGGATGTGGTGGTCACACCACCAGTGGAGCAGCAGTTGGTGGCAGATGCACCAGAAGCGTGAGTTGGTCTTGCTAAAGCTTGACACACATGCCAATAGGCTGCTTCACCCTGCCTTGCTTCCACACATCACTCATCATTACCTTCCATCTACTGCCACTGGCTTGTGATGGGCATGCCAGGCACAAAGCAGGCCCGAGCCTTCACTATAAAAAGAATTGTTGGTAGGTGCTTGATTAAAAAGAGTTCTTATAACACACTTGGGGTATTATACAATATTATAAGCACTTGCTAAAAAATCCTTGGCTTCCAACCATTTATTTATTAGGAGAAACTGCAAAGTGTTAAACAGCACAATGCAGTGGAGCGCAGAAGAAACCATTACTTGCGCCAGGAAGTGAAGAGGGACGGGTGCAATATTTGATGCATTCATTTATTCCACAAAGCTCTCAGAAAATAAGTCTTTAAACATAAAAAGTGCATGTGTGTGTGGTGTGTCGTGGGAAGGCACAATCCAAACAGGTATTCTGTATGGTAGGTGAGCAAATCGCATAGAAGAGTCAATATTTCACTTTGCTTGTGGCACCAAAAGTCCTTTCACCCGTTGTGAATGCTCATCATCTCATTAAGTGATCTCTGACAAAACAGTTAGGGCTCGATTACGATGTCAGGCGGACTCCGTCTCGGTCCTGGGACCGACCGTCCTCCGGTCAGCAGTACCGACCGGCTAATTACAATGCGACCGAACACTGTTCGGTTGCATACTCCCATTTCTCAACGGGAGCTCGTGTTACAGCCATAAACCAGCTGTAACACTAGCTCCCATTGAGAAATGGGAGTTGTTGTTCATCCCTGCACCCCATGTCAGGCACCTCAATGTGCCTGCCACAAGGTGCAGGGATCAACAGGGGGGCACCATAGGTAGTGCCCCTCGACCCCCACCCAGAGGCTGAGCGCAAAAACCAAACACGCTTATCGACATAATTTCCATGTTGGACAGGCTGGCATGAAAACCATGTCAAAAACTGTGCATCCTAATCTCAAGGGCGTAAAGGTCGCTCTTTGGGATTATGAGCCGGCTCCAACTGGCCACGGGCTCCATGAGCCCTACGGAAGCCAGACGGAATGATAGACCGGTTTATTTTCCGACTACCAGCATTGTAATGCGGCAGTCGGAAAGTAAACCAAGCGGGCTATTATGATGCGGCCCGGAATGATCCGACCGTTAGTCTGAGCCTTTACGTGCCTGTTAGACCCGTCTGCTTCTGAGAGTCCCCTCACCACTATGATTTCTTTTGTTCCCCTGTACCTCCCAAAATTTGTCGTTTTTTATTTGTCTACCAGGACTTTTTATGTGTTGTCTCATGGGGTTAGATGTTCCTTGATGCCCAGTTGCTCAAAAAGTTTGTGGCACCTATTTACAAGGCGCCTGGCCCAAACCTGTGGCATTACAAACTGGGGTTGTCAACCTGTATAAATGAACCTAAAATGGGGGACACCTTTTTTTCCTCATGTGAAGTGACTTCCATTGGAGTCTTCATGAACCCTGGCCTTTTGAGGTTTTGGCGCCCTTTGTTTGGCGCGCATTTCTGACAGGAATTCCTTTGTTTTCCTCAGGTACACAAAATGGCTGCTCTAGAAACCCAGTACGGTGGCTGTGAGTGTCCTAAATACCCCTCAAGAGTGCCATGTCATTGTCACAGCCAGAGAAGGTTCTAGAACCTTCTGGCTCGTGCCAGTACCCCAGGGCACTGGCTCTATAAGGCCCAGTCCCTGGCGGCCATTTTAGAGAAGAAGGAGAAAGAGAAGAAGAAGAGGATGAAGATTGTTCAGACTAGAGAAGGAGATTAAGAGATTCCAGACTTGACACCAGATTGACACCTGCCCTGTTGACCCCTGAGGTGGCTGGTAGCGCAGGCAGTAGAGCAGCAAAGGGTTGCTGGCGTTGTGTCTGACTGGCGTTCCAGTCAGCTACGTGAGAAGTGATCTAGCGCCTACAGCGCCTGCCCAGCGAGTACCTCATTGCCCCCAAAAGACTGTGGCCAGATTCGTGTGCCTCCCCGCCCCCCGGTGGTGAACTGTGATCGATTTATCGAGTCGCGAGGCGAGAGCAAGTTCGCCGCGACCGTGATCGTCAGCTGTGCCCCCTTCGCGACAGGTGCCTCTAGAGGGGAGCTCGGACGTCTCCGAGCCCCACCAGCGTAGAGCGCTTCCTGCGCAGATTGAAGGTGAGGTGGTGCGCCGGGGCGGGGAAAGGCCGGCCTTCGTTGGGCGGGACTAGCGTCTCTGCCACTCCCCAGTGACCCGGGAGCTGTAGCTGTGGGCGGGAACCACCCTGTATGCGGAAGTCGGAGGGAGGTCCGTGGAGCCCCTGAGAGCCCCGTCGCTAACGAGAGAAGTGCTGTGCCCGACTGAATCGTATTTTGATTGCAGCCGATGTGAGGTGGGCCCGTTTCTTCATAGTGAATGCAGCGTTGTGAAGGAACTGTGAACCGGCATTCATTTGACTGTGCGCGAAGGTTGTGTGACCTCTCCGGCAGCCCGTTCGTCAGTCTAAAGACTTTGAACTGGTGCCGCCTGTGCTCAAGTGGTGCTAAAGCCCGTAGGCGCGCATAGACTTCACCGGCAAAGCAGAGATCCTATCCCGGTGACCGGCGAGTGCAAATGATGTATTTACTGTGTTTCCTTGCCTTCTAGATATACGCGCATACGCCTTGAGTGATTATTAAAGAGTCCCAAACCTTATTTTGTGCTCAGAGAAGCCGTATACCTGGTCATTGAAAACAGCATAAACTGTAAGAGTTATCTTTCCCATTTGAAACGTATTGCAAATGTGATGAACCTAAAGTATTTAATTGTGGCAGCGATACCAGAAGAAACATGTGGTTGCTTATTTAAATGAACCACTATTTATTCTGATATTTATTCTGATATTTATTCTGATATTTATTCTGATATTTATTTGTGGTATTCATTCCTAAAGTTTATTCTATTGATTGATGCTATTTATTCCTGACTTATTTATTAATACTATTTATTACTGAATTGAAACCCAGAACTGTATGACCAAAAGAAATGTATATGTGCTTTCCCAGTCAACCCTATTTACAACAAAGAACTTTTATATAAAGGAATCGTATTTTTCTACAGCAGTGGTGTGGTGTCCTTCTTTTTGGTGTGGATGTACAAGGAGTTATTATTGGGTCAGAGCCGGCTTAACACTACAGCCTTCACTTGCCTTGTCACTTGAGCCAAGCTACCCCCTTTGTGCTGGGCTTGCCCATCGCAGGTCCAACATAAAATTGGTGCTCAGCGGGTGGGATTGCGAGCCGTGCTTGTTTTGAACCCCATAATAATTCAGTGTGCACCACAGGTATACACCCGGAGTTTTCTCCTAGCGACCCTCAAATTCAACGTTTTGCTTTTTCCAAATTCTTTCCTGGAGGTGGGTAGAAGTGACCCTCAAAGTTCTTATCCTGGTCACCTACTTCGGGGTGGTTGTCCACACTTTTTACTGACAAGATGGAATTCGAAATGTCAGAGCTGGAGACCTATACTGTGGCACAGCTCAAGGATTTCTGTCAGGAGAGGGGAGTGTTTGTCAGGCGAGGGGCCAAAAGAGAGGAGCTCCGTACTAGTCTGCGAGCATGGGTGGAAGCACACACGGAGGGAACGGTGGAGGAGGAGGAATCGGACAGAGGTACTGTCATTGATAGGACTGCGGAATGTCCCCCGGGGGTGGGTGAGATGTCAATCAGCCCTAAGGCAACCTCACGGGAGGGCAGCAGTGTGTCATCGAGAGGGTTGTCAGAAACCGAGTTAGCTGACAGGAGAGAGGAAAGACTGTTAAGGTGGGAAATAGCAAAAATGGAGTTGGAAGAAAGGAGGGAGGGGAGGAGGTTGGAACATGAGTCCAAGCTGGAGATGGAAAGGAAAAGGATGGAACACGAGTTCAAGCTACGAGAACTCGAATTCCAGGCCCCTAACATCACTCCGAAGGGTGTCGAGTCAAAGGAATTTGCCAGGGAGCCCAGGCCCCATTTACCCAAGGACGTAGTCGCCAGTTATACCGCTGGAGACGACATAGCCAAGTGGCTGGCAGCCTATGAGGTCTCCTTAAGAGCCCATGGGATCCATGAGAAGCATTGGGGTGGTGGATTATACCGGTACATGCCTCCGACAGGTAGGGATGCCCTATTGGCCCTAGACCGGGAGGAACAGGTTAATTACCCCGCCATGAAGGTGACGCTCATCAGGAAGTTTGGGTTGATCCCCGAGAAATACCGGCAAAGGTTTAGGGGCAGCCACAAGCTGAGCTCACAGAATTGGGTTGACTTCCTGGATTTTGCCAAGAAAGCCCTGGATGGGTGGGTCCAAGGTAATGAGGTGGAGGACTATCGAGGGTTGTACGACCTGATACTCAAGGAACATCTACTCGAGAAATGTCTTCCCGAGCTGAGGCAACACCTGGTAGACAGCAAACTTACTTGCCCCCGTAAGCTTGCTGAGGACGCGGACATTTGGGCAAGTACCCGAGTGTCCACGAAGGGGACGGGAGGAGATTCTCAGAAGTCCGGACAGGGCGCTCCCCAGAAGAAAGAGGGGGGAGATAACAAGAAGCAGGAGTTCTCCAAAGGCCCCCAAAATACCTTTAAGGGGAAAAGTTTCTTCTCCACTTCTAAGGCTAACCCGCAGAAGAACCCTAATCCTGGCCAGAGTCAGCAGCCAAGGGTTATCCATTGCTATGAGTGCGGTGGTATTGGACATTATAAGGGAGACGTGAAATGCCCAAAGAGACCACCCCCTCCCACTGGAGGAAAGGCCCCGGGAGTCGCTAGTGTAGCGCTCGGGGAGGAGATGCCCTTAGTTAAGGGGGGGAGTGGGCGGGTGTCACCTTAGTGTCCCTGGGTGAGCGGGAGGTGGTTCCAAAGATCCAGGTGCCCTCAAATACTACCAAGTATGGGCAATGGGTCACCATCAATGGCCATAGAGGAGAAGCTCTGAGAGATACAGGAGCCAGTATGACTATGGTAAGGAGTCATCTGGTGTCCTCAGAGCAGGTGATTCCAGGCGTACTTCATCCAGCCGCGATGGCTGACGGCAGAATGGGCCACTATCCTGTGGCCGAGGTTCCCTTTGAGTGGGGAGGGGTTACAGGTACACTTCGAGTTGCCGTAAGCCCCGCCGTGCCAGTCGATTGTCTGCTGGGCAATGATATGGAGCACAATGCTTGGAAGGAGGTGGAATACCGGACTCATACTGAGATGCTGGGTACACCTGATTGGGCCTGTGTGAGTACCAGGTCTGCGGCTGCTCAGGAGGAGAAGTCGCGTGGGTTGGAGCCTGGAACAATGGCCCACCCAGCTGCTGATGAGGGAACATTTCGAGGACATGAGGAGCCTGCCTCAATGTCCATGCCCCGTGAGACGGATAGGCCACCTGTGGAGGTGGACCCGGAGTCCGCGGAGGAGGACATGGTTCCGTTGGAGGACTTGCCTATCCCCGCTGAGTGGCGAGTGGAAGGAGGACCATCCAGGGAGGAACTGAGCAAGGGACAAAGGGAATGTCCCACCCTCGAGGGTCTGAGGCAACAGGCTGAAGCCCAGGCAGCAGGTAACGAGTCTGGGAACTATCGTGTTTACTGGGAGGATGGTCTCCTCTACAGTGAACCCAGGGCGCCAGTGCACGGATTGTCACGGGCCCTGGTAGTCCCACAGTGTTACCGAGCCTTCCTATTAGAGTTGGCTCATGAGATTCCCTTGGCAGGACACTTGGGTCAGGACAAGACCTTTGCCCGGCTTGTCCCCCACTTTTATTGGCCTCGAATGAGGGTGGCGTCCGACACATACTGTCGGTCGTGCGTGTCATGCCAAGCCAGTGGGAAAACAGGGACGAAGCTGAAGGCTCCCCTGGAACCACTTCCCATCGTTGGCACCCCCTTTGAAAGGGTGGGCATCGACATTGCTGGGCCCCTAGATCCACCTACATCATCCGGTCACAGGTTTATCCTGGTCCTGGTGGATCACGCCACAAGGTATCCAGAGGCAATTCCTCTGAGAACCATTACTGCACCAGTAGTGGCCAAGGCCCTGATGGGGATCTTTACCCGAGTGGGATTCCCCAAGGAAGTTGTGTCTGACAGGGGGACCAACTTCCTGTCAGTATATATGCGGGCCATGTGGAAGGAGTGTGGAGTGACTTACAGGTTCACCACTCCTTATCACCCACAGACCAATGGTCTTGTGGAAAGGTTCAACCAAACCTTGAAGGGTATGATCAGAAGTCTACCCGAAAGCCTGTGGAGGAAATGGGATGTCCTCCTACCCTGTTTGCTCTTTTCCTACAGGGAAGTGCCGCAAAAGGGAGTGGGCTTCAGCCCCTTCGAGCTTTTGTACGGGCACCCTGTACGTGGACCTCTCAGCCTGGTGAGGGACTCCTGGGAAAAATCTCCCCAGAAAGTTCCCCAGGATGTGGTGAGCTACATGCTGGCCTTCCGAAGCCAAATGGCTAAGTTGTGGAAGCAAGCTTCTGACAACTTGGAAGCCAGTCAGGCAGTCATGAAAGCGTGGTATGACCACAACGCTCACCCAGTGGAGTTGGAGCCTGGCCAGAAGGTGTGGGTGATGGAGCCTGGAGAGCTGAGTGCCCTCCAGGACCGTTGGACAGGCCCCTATGAGGTATTGGAGAAGAAGGGCAAGTCTACCTATCTGGTGGACGTAAAGACCCCTCGGCATCCGCATCGGGTGTTACATGCCAATCGCCTCAAGCCCCACTACGAGAGGCCCGAAGTCATGTTGGTTATGGTGACTGACGGATCGGAGGAAGAGGACACGGAGCCTCTCCCCGACCTTTTTGCGTCTCAAGAAAAGGATGGGTCAGTGGAGGGAGTGAAACTCTCGCCAACCCTGACTCCTGAGCAGCAGGAGGAATGTTGCCAGGTCTTGGGGTCATTCGCTCCTTTGTTCTCCCTTGTCCCGGGTAAGACCCACTTGTGTACCCATGACGTGGACACAGGGGACAGCCCACCTGTGAAGTCAAAGTCTTACCGGCTGTCTGACAAGGTGAAGGCCAGTATCCAAAGCGAAGTAGCTAAGATGCTGGAGCTAGGAGTCATCGAACCTTCAAGTAGCCCTTGGTCTAGCCCGGTGGTGTTAGTTCCTAAAGCTGCCCCACCTGGCACCACACCAGAATTGAGATTCTGTGTGGACTACCGAGGACTAAATTCGGTAACCAAAACGGATGCTCATCCGATCCCTCGGGCGGATGAATTGATTGACCGGTTGGGAGCTGCCCAATATCTCAGTACCATTGACCTCACTGCAGGGTACTGGCAGATTCCCATGTCTAATGGAGCCAAGGAAAGGTCAGCCTTCTCCACACCTGATGGACACTACCAGTTTTGCGTGATGCCCTTTGGGCTCAAGAACGCTCCTGCCACTTTTCAGCGGCTGGTGAACACGATCCTCACGGGGATGGAGTCATTCTCTGCTGCTTACTTGGATGACATAGCTGTCTTCAGTAGCAGCTGGGAGGATCACTTGCAGCACTTGCAAGCCGTTCTCCAGGCCCTGGAACGGGCTGGCTTGATGATCAAGGCCAGCAAATGTCAGATTGGACAGGGGTCGGTAGTGTACTTAGGACACTTGGTGGGCCGGGGAACGGTGCAGCCCCTTCAGGCGAAGATTGAGGCAATCATGGCCTGGAAACCCCCCAAGACCCAGACTGAGGTCCGAGCCTTCCTGGATCTCACAGGATACTACAGATGATTCGTGAAGGGGTATGGCACTATCGTGGCACCCCTTACAGAACTCATGGCCAAAAAGCAACCCAGGAGAGTCATTTGGACGGAGGCTTGCCAGTGAGCCTTCGACACTCTGAAACAAGCATTGTGTAAAGCTCCAGTCCTGAAGGCTCCAGATTTTTCAAAAGAGTTCATTGTCCAGACAGATGCATCCGACATTGGCATTGGGGCGGTGCTATCGCAACTCAATGAAGAGGGTCTGGATCAACCCGTGGTCTTTCTGTCACGAAGACTGCTTCCCCGGGAACAGAGGTGGAGTACCATCGAGCGGGAAGCCTTTGCGGTGGTCTGGGCACTGAAGAAGCTGCGACCATATTTGTTTGGTTCACACTTCCTTATTCAGACAGACCACCGACCCCTTCGTTGGCTCATGCAAATGAATGGGGAAAATCCCAAACTGTTGAGGTGGTCTATCTCCCTACAGGGAATGGACTTTCGGGTGGAACACCGGCCCGGAGTTGACCACGCCAATGCAGACGGTCTCTCCAGGTATTTCCGCCTTAGTGTTGAGGACTCCCAAGGGGTTGGGTTGCTCTCCCCACTTTCAGCTGGGGGGACGCGTGTTAGACCCGTCTGCTTCTGAGAGTCCCCTCACCACTATGATTTCTTTTGTTCCCCTGTACCTCCCAAAATTTGTCGTTTTTTATTTGTCTACCAGGACTTTTTATGTGTTGTCTCATGGGGTTAGATGTTCCTTGATGCCCAGTTGCTCACAAAGTTTGTGGCACCTATTTACAAGGCGCCTGGCCCAAACCTGTGGCATTACAAACTGGGGTTGTCAACCTGTATAAATGAACCTAAAATGGGGGACACCTTTTTTTCCTCATGTGAAGTGACTCCCATTGGAGCCTTCATGAACCCTGGCCTTTTGAGGTTTTGGTGCCCTTTGTTTGGCGCGCATTTCTGACAGGAATTCCTTTGTTTTCCTCAGGTACACAAAATGGCTGCTCTAGAAACCCAGTACGGTGGCTGTGAGTGTCCTAAATACCCCTCAAGAGTGCCATGTCATTGTCACAGCCAGAGAAGGTTCTAGAACCTTCTGGCTCGTGCCAGTACCCCAGGGCACTGGCTATATAAGGCCCAGTCCCTGGCGGCCATTTTAGAGAAGAAGGAGAAAGAGAAGAAGAAGAGGATGAAGATTGTTCAGACTAGAGAAGGAGATTAAGAGATTCCAGACTTGACACCAGATTGACACCTGCCCTGTTGACCCCTGAGGTGGCTGGTAGCGCAGGCAGTAGAGCAGCAAAGGGTTGCTGGCGTTGTGTCTGACTGGCGTTCCAGTCAGCTACGTGAGAAGTGATCTAGCGCCTACAGCGCCTGCCCAGCGAGTACCTCATTGCCCCCAAAAGACTGTGGCCAGATTTGTGTGCCTCCCCGCCCCCCCGGTGGTGAACTGTGATCGATTTATCGAGTCGCGAGGCGAGAGCAAGTTCGCCGCGACCGCGATCGTCAGCTGTGCCCCCGTCGCGACAGGTGCCTCTAGAGGGGAGCTCGGACGTCTCCGAGCCCCACCAGCGTAGAGCGCTTACTGCGCAGATTGAAGGTGAGGTGGTGCGCCGGGGCGGGGAAAGGCCGGTCTTCGTTGGGCGGGACTAGCGTCTCTGCCACTCCCCAGTGACCCGGGAGCTGTAGCTGTGGGCGGGAACCACCCTGTATGCGGAAGTCGGAGGGAGGTCCGTGGAGCCCCTGAGAGCCCCGTCGCTAACGAGAGAAGTGCTGTGCCCGACTGAATCGTATTTTGATTGCAGCCGATGTGAGGTGGGCCCGTTTCTTCATAGTGAATGCAGCGTTGTGAAGGAACTGTGAACCGGCATTCATTTGACTGTGCGCGAAGGTTGTGTGACCTCTCCGGCAGCCCGTTCGTCAGTCTAAAGACTTTGAACTGGTGCCGCCTGTGCTCAAGTGGTGCTAAAGCCCGTAGGCGCGCATAGACTTCACCGGCAAAGCAGAGATCCTATCCCAGTGACCGCCGAGTGCAAATGATGTATTTACTGTGTTTCCTTGCCTTCTAGATATACGCGCATACACCTTGAGTGATTATTAAAGAGTCCCAAACCTTATTTTGTGCTCAGAGAAGCCGTATACCTGGTCATTGAAAACAGCATAAACTGTAAGAGTTATCTTTCCCATTTGAAACGTATTGCAAATGTGATGAACCTAAAGTATTTAATTGGTGGCAGCGATACCAGAAGAAACATGTGGTTGCTTATTTAAATGAACCAGTATTTATTCTGATATTTATTCTGATATTTATTTGTGGTATTCATTCCTAAAGTTTATTCTATTGATTGATGCTATTTATTCCTGACTTATTTATTAATACTATTTATTACCGAATTGAAACCCAGAACTGTATGACCAAAAGAAATGTATATGTGCTTTCCCAGTCAACCCTATTTACAACAAAGAACTTTTATATAAAGGAATCGTATTTTTCTACAGCAGTGGTGTGGTGTCCTTCTTTTTGGTGTGGATGTACAAGGAGTTATTATTGGGTCAGAGCCGGCTTAACACTATAGCCTTCACTTGCCTTGTCACTTGAGCCAAGCTACCCCCTTTGTGCTGGGCTTGCCCATCGCAGGTCCAACATAAAATTGGTGCTCAGCGGGTGGGATTGCGAGCCGTGCTTGTTTTGAACCCCATAATAATTCAGTGTGCACCACAGGTATACACCCGGAGTTTTCTCCTAGCGGCCCTCAAATTCAACGTTTTGCTTTTTCCAAATTCTTTCCTGGAGGTGGGTGGAAGTGACCCTCAAAGTTCTTATCCTGGTCACCTACTTCGGGGTGGTTGTCCACACTTTTCACTGACAAGATGGAATTCGAAATGTCAGAGCTGGAGAGCTATACTGTGGCACAGCTCAAGGATTTCTGTCAGGAGAGGGGAGTGTTTGTCAGGCGAGGGGCCAAAAGAGAGGAGCTCCGTACTAGTCTGCGAGCATGGGTGGAAGCACACACGGAGGGAACGGTGGAGGAGGAGGAATCGGACAGAGGTACTGTCATTGATAGGACTGCGGAATGTCCCCCGGGGGTGGGTGAGATGTCAATCAGCCCCAAGGCAACCTCACGGGAGGGCAGCAGTGTGTCATCGAGAGGGTTGTCAGAAACCGAGTTAGCTGACAGGAGAGAGGAAAGACTGTTAAGGTGGGAAATAGCAAAAATGGAGTTGGAAGAAAGGAGGGAGGGGAGGAGGTTGGAACATGAGTCCAACCTGGAGATGGAAAGGAAAAGGATGGAACACGAGTTCAAGCTACGAGAACTCGAATTCCAGGCCCCTAACATCACTCCGAAGGGTGTCGAGTCAAAGGAATTTGCCAGGGAGCCCAGGCCCCATTTACCCAAGGACGTAGTCGCCAGTTATACCGCTGGAGATGACATAGCCAAGTGGCTGGCAGCCTATGAGGTCTCCTTAAGAGCCCATGGGATCCATGAGAAGCATTGGGGTGGTGGATTATACCGGTACATGCCTCCGACAGGTAGGGATGCCCTATTGGCCCTAGACCGGGAGGAACAGGTTAATTACCCCGCCATAAAGGTGGCGCTCATCAGGAAGTTTGGGTTGACCCCCGAGAAATACCGGCAAAGGTTTAGGGGCAGCCACAAGCTGAGCTCACAGAATTGGGTTGACTTCCTGGATTTTGCCAAGAAAGCCCTGGATGGGTGGGTCCAAGGTAATGAGGTGGAGGACTATCGAGGGTTGTACGACCTGATACTCAAGGAACATCTACTCGAGAAATGTCTTCCCGAGCTGAGGCAACACCTGGTAGACAGCAAACTTACTTGCCCCCGTAAGCTTGCTGAGGACGCGGACATTTGGGCAAGTACCCGAGTGTCCACGAAGGGGACGGGAGGAGATTCTCAGAAGTCCGGACAGGGCGCTCCCCAGAAGAAAGAGGGGGGAGATAACAAGAAGCAGGAGTTCTCCAAAGGCCCCCAAAATACCTTTAAGGGGAAAAGTTTCTTCTCCACTTCTAAGGCTAACCCGCAGAAGAACCCTAATCCTGGCCAGAGTCAGCAGCCAAGGGTTATCCATTGCTATGAGTGCGGTGGTATTGGACATTATAAGGGAGACGTGAAATGCCCAAAGAGACCACCCCCTCCCACTGGAGGAAAGGCCCCGGGAGTCGCTAGTGTAGCGCTCGGGGAGGAGATGCCCTTAGTTAAGGGGGGGGAGTGGGCGGGTATCACCTTAGTGTCCCTGGGTGAGCGGGAAGTGGTTCCAAAGATCCAGGTGCCCTCAAATACTACCAAGTATGGGCAATGGGTCACCATCAATGGCCATAGAGGAGAAGCTCTGAGAGATACAGGAGCCAGTATGACTATGGTAAGGAGTCATCTGGTGTCCTCAGAGCAGGTGATTCCAGGCGTACTTCATCCAGCCGCGATGGCTGACGGCAGAATGGGCCACTATCCTGTGGCCGAGGTTCCCTTTGAGTGGGGAGGGGTTGCAGGTTCACTTCGAGTTGCCGTAAGCCCCGCCGTGCCAGTCGATTGTCTGCTGGGCAATGATATGGAGCACAATGCTTGGAAGGAGGTGGAATACCGGGCTCATACTGAGATGCTGGGTACACCTGATTGGGCCTGTGTGAGTACCAGGTCTGTGGCTGCTCAGGAGGAGAAGTCGCGTGGGTTGGAGCCTGGAACAATGGCCCACCCAGCTGCTGATGAGGGAACATTTCGAGGACAGGAGGAGCCTGCCTCAATGTCCATGCCCCGTGAGACGGATAGGCCACCTGTGGAGGTGGACCCGGAGTCCGCGGAGGAGGACATGGTTCCGTTGGAGGACTTGCCTATCCCCGCTGAGTGGCGAGTGGAAGGAGGACCATCCAGGGAGGAACTGAGCAAGGGACAAAGGGAATGTCCCACCCTCGAGGGTCTGAGGCAACAGGCTGAAGCCCAGGCAGCAGGTAACGAGTCTGGGAACTATCGTATTTACTGGGAGGATGGTCTCCTCTACAGTGAACCCAGGGCGCCAGTGCACGGATTGTCACGGGCCCTGGTAGTCCCACAGTGTTACCGAGCCTTCCTATTAGAGTTGGCTCATGAGATTCCCTTGGCAGGACACTTGGGTCAGGACAAGACCTTTGCCTGGCTTGTCCCCCACTTTTATTGGCCTCGAATGAGGGTGGCGTCCGACACATACTGTCGGTCGTGCGTGTCATGCCAAGCCAGTGGGAAAACAGGGACGAAGCTGAAGGCTCCCCTGGAACCACTTCCCGTCGTTGGCACCCCCTTTGAAAGGGTGGGCATCGACATTGCTGGGCCCCTAGATCCACCTACATCATCCGGTCACAGGTTTATCCTGGTCCTGGTGGATCACGCCACAAGGTATCCAGAGGCAATTCCTCTGAGAACCATTACTGCACCAGTAGTGGCCAAGGCCCTGATGGGGATCTTTACCCGAGTGGGATTCCCCAAGGAAGTTGTGTCTGACAGGGGGACCAACTTCCTGTCAGTATATATGCGGGCCATGTGGAAGGAGTGTGGAGTGACTTACAGGTTCACCACTCCTTATCACCCACAGACCAATGGTCTTGTGGAAAGGTTCAACCAAACCTTGAAGGGTATGATCAGAAGTCTACCCGAAAGCCTGCGGAGGAAATGGGATGTCCTCCTACCCTGTTTGCTCTTTTCCTACAGGGAAGTGCCGCAAAAGGGAGTGGGCTTCAGCCCCTTCGAGCTTTTGTACGGGCACCCTGTTTGTGGACCTCTCAGCCTGGTGAGGGACTCCTGGGAAAAATCTCCCCAGAAAGTTCCCCAGGATGTGGTGAGCTACATGCTGGCCTTCCGAAGCCAAATGGCTAAGTTGTGGAAGCAAGCTTCTGACAACTTGGAAGCCAGTCAGGCAGTCATGAAAGCGTGGTATGACCACAACGCTCACCCAGTGGAGTTGGAGCCTGGCCAGAAGGTGTGGGTGATGGAGCCTGGAGAGCTGAGTGCCCTCCAGGACCGTTGGACAGCCCCCTATGAGGTATTGGAGAAGAAGGGCAAGTCTACCTATCTGGTGGACGTAAAGACCCCTCGGCATCCGCATCGGGTGTTACATGCCAATCGCCTCAAGCCCCACTACGAGAGGCCCGAAGTCATGTTGGTTATGGTGACTAACGGATCGGAGGAAGAGGACACGGAGCCTCTCCCCGACCTTTTTGCGTCTCAAGAAAAGGATGGGTCAGTGGAGGGAGTGAAACTCTCGCCAACCCTGACTCCTGAGCAGCAGGAGGAATGTTGCCAGGTCTTGGGGTCATTCGCTCCTTTGTTCTCCCTTGTCCCGGGTAAGACCCACTTGTGTACCCATGACGTGGACACAGGGGACAGCCCACCTGTGAAGTCAAAGTCTTACCGGCTGTCTGACAAGGTGAAGGCCAGTATCCAAAGCGAAGTAGCTAAGATGCTGGAGCTAGGAGTCATCGAACCTTAAAGTAGCCCTTGGTCTAGCCCGGTGGTGTTAGTTCCTAAAGCTGCCCCACCTGGCACCACAGCAGAATTGAGATTCTGTGTGGACTACCGAGGACTAAATTCGGTAACCAAAACGGATGCTCATCCGATCCCTCGGGCGGATGAATTGATTGACCGGTTGGGAGCTGCCCAATATCTCAGTACCATTGACCTCACTGCAGGGTACTGGCAGATTCCCATGTCTAATGGAGCCAAGGAAAGGTCAGCCTTCTCCACACCTGATGGACACTACCAGTTTTGCGTGATGCCCTTTGGGCTCAAGAACGCTCCTGCCACTTTTCAGCGGCTGGTGAACACGATCCTCACGGGGATGGAGTCATTCTCTGCTGCTTACTTGGATGACATAGCTGTCTTCAGTAGCAGCTGGGAGGATCACTTGCAGCACTTGCAAGCCGTTCTCCAGGCCCTGGAACGGGCTGGCTTGACGATCAAGGCCAGCAAATGTCAGATTGGACAGGGGTCGGTAGTGTACTTAGGACACTTGGTGGGCCGGGGAACGGTGCAGCCCCTTCAGGCGAAGATTGAGGCAATCATGGCCTGGAAACCCCCCCAAGACCCAGACTGAGGTCCGAGCCTTCCTGGGTCTCACAGGTTACTACAGATGATTCGTGAAGGGGTATGGCACTATCGTGGCACCACTTACAGAACTCATGGCCAAAAAGCAATCCAGGAGAGTCATTTGGACGGAGGCTTGCCAGCGAGCCTTCGACACTCTGAAACAAGCATTGTGTAAAGCTCCAGTCCTGAAGGCTCCAGATTTTTCAAAAGATTTCATTGTCCAGACAGATGCATCCGACATTGGCATTGGGGCGGTGCTATCGCAACACAATGAAGCGGGTCTGGATCAACCCGTGGTCTTTCTGTCACGAAGACTGCTTCCCCGGGAACAGAGGTGGAGTACCATCGAGCGGGAAGCCTTTACGGTGGTCTGGCCACTGAAGAAGCTGCGACCATATTTGTTTGGTTCACACTTCCTTGTTCAGACAGACCACCGACCCCTTCGTTGGCTCATGCAAATGAAGGGGGAAAATCCCAAACTGTTGAGGTGGTCTATCTCCCTACAGGGAATGGACTTTCGGGTGGAACACCGGCCCGGAGTTGACCACGCCAATGCAGACGGTCTCTCCAGGTATTTCCGCCTTAGTGTTGAGGACTCCCAAGGGGTTGGGTAGCTCTCCCCACTTTCAGCTGGGGGGGACGCGTGTTAGACCCGTCTGCTTCTGAGAGTCCCCTCACCACTATGATTTCTTTTGTTCCCCTGTACCTCCCAAAATTTGTCGTTTTTTATTTGTCTACCAGGACTTTTTATGTGTTGTCTCATGGGGTTAGATGTTCCTTGATGCCCAGTTGCTCAAAAAGATTGTGGCACCTATTTACAAGGCGCCTGGCCCAAACCTGTGGCATTACAAACTGGGGTTGTCAACCTGTATAAATGAACCTAAAATGGGGGACACCTTTTTTTCCTCATGTGAAGTGACTCCCATTGGAGCCTTCATGAACCCTGGCCTTTTGAGGTTTTGGCGCCCTTTGTTTGGCGCGCATTTCTGACAGGAATTCCTTTGTTTTCCTCAGGTACACAAAATGGCTGCTCTAGAAACCCAGTACGGTGGCTGTGAGTGTCCTAAATACCCCTCAAGAGTGCCATGTCATTGTCACAGCCCAAGAAGGTTCTAGAACCTTCTGGCTCGTGCCAGTACCCCAGGGCACTGGCTATATAAGGCCCAGTCCCTGGCGGCCATTTTGGAGAAGAAGGAGAAAGAGAAGAAGAAGAGGATGAAGATTGTTCAGACTAGAGAAGGAGATTAAGAGATTCCAGACTTGACACCAGATTGACACCTGCCCTGTTGTCCCCTGAGGTGGCTGGTAGCGCAGGCAGTAGAGCAGCAAAGGGTTGCTGGCGTTGTGTCTGACTGGCGTTCCAGTCAGCTACGTGAGAAGTGATCTAGCCCCTACAGCGCCTGCCCAGCGAGAACCTCATTGCCCCCAAAAGACTGTGGCCAGATTCGTGTGCCTCCCCGCCCCCCCCGGTGGTGAACTGTGATCGATTTATCGAGTCGCGAGGCGAGAGCAAGTTCGCCGCGACCGCGATCGTCAGCTGTGCCCCCTTCGCGACAGGTGCCTCTATAGGGGAGCTCGGACGTCTCCGAACCCCACCAGCGTAGAGCGTTTACTGCGCAGATTGAAGGTGAGGTGGTGCGCCGGGGCGGGGAAAGGCCGGCCTTCGTTGGGCGGGACTAGCGTCTCTGCCACTCCCGAGTGACCCGGGAGCTGTAGCTGTGGGCGGGAACCACCCTGTATGCGGAAGTCGGAGGGAGGTCCGTGGAGCCCCTGAGAGCCCCGTCGCTAACGAGAGAAGTGCTGTGCCCGACTGAATCGTATTTTGATTGCAGCCGATGTGAGGTGGGCCAGTTTCTTCATAGTGAATGCAGCGTTGTGAAGGAACTGTGAACCGGCATTCATTTGACTGTGCGCGAAGGTTGTGTGACCTCTCCGGCAGCCCGTTCGTCAGTCTAACGACTTTGAACTGGTGCCGCCTGTGCTCAAGTGGTGCTAAAGCCCGTAGGCGCGCATAGACTTCACCGGCAAAGCAGAGATCCTATCCCGGTGACCGGCGAGTGCAAATGATGTATTTACTGTGTTTCCTTGCCTTCTAGATATACGCGCATACGCCTTGAGTGATTATTAAAGAGTCCCAAACCTTATTTTGTGCTCAGAGAAGCCGTATACCTGGTCATTGAAAACAGCATAAACTGTAAGAGTTATCTTTCCCATTTGAAACGTATTGCAAATGTGATGAACCTAAAGTATTTAATTGGTGGCAGCGATACCAGAAGAAACATGTGGTTGCTTATTTAAATGAACCAGTATTTATTCTGATATTTATTCTGATATTTATTTGTGGTATTCATTCCTAAAGTTTATTCTATTGATTGATGCTATTTATTCCTGACTTATTTATTAATACTATTTATTACCGAATTGAAACCCAGAACTGTATGACCAAAAGAAATGTATATGTGCTTTCCCAGTCAACCCTATTTACAACAAAGAACTTTTATATAAAGGAATCGTATTTTTCTACAGCAGTGGTGTGGTGTCCTTCTTTTTGGTGTGGATGTACAAGGAGTTATTATTGGGTCAGAGCCGGCTTAACACTACAGCCTTCACTTGCCTTGTCACTTGAGCCAAGCTACCCCCTTTCTGCTGGGCTTGCCCATCGCAGGTCCAACAGTGCCGCATCGTAATCGGCCCCTTAGGGTCTCTTTTATGAGAAATTGGGGTTAAGCAGGGCCGCAAGTCTTCATTGCTGCACTACTCTACGCCAATGTGAAAGGACATGAATGCACTGTATTTAAGAAATACGGTGCATTCTTGTTCTTTTCCCTTGCACTGGTGCACAATTTGATGTCCAGCGCAAACGTAGGCATCCTTGCACCATGGTGAAAGGGTGCCTCTGTTGCAGGCAAGATTCCTGCACAAAAACAATCATGAGAGGAGTTTTCCTCTTTCTATGTGAGCTGTAGAATGCAGCACACATGGAAAGAGGAAAAAACGAGGAGAAATAAAAAATATTTCTCCTCGTTACACCTGCTTTTGGGAGGCGTAAGGTTTGGCACTGTCCCAGGTTTATGTGATTAAGTAAATCTGGGACAGCATCAAAATCCATGGGTGTTGCAACCTCCATTGAAAGGCTCCTTGACACAGAGTAAGGCAACACAGCGCTTTGCACTGCCTTGCCTTACTCCATATCTATGAGGCCATGCAAAGTCACGCAGGGTGACTTTGCGTTATCTAATAGATATGATTGGGAGGCTTGCGCCACCGGAGCATCACAAAAATGATGCTCCAACGGCGCAAGCCTCTCTTAAATAAGCCCTTATTGTTTTCTAAATGCTCTAAAGCACACCTGTTCTAACCACTATCTTCTTGATGCAAATTGACATCACCAGTAGATTTCAAAAACCACATTGTTCATTAAGTGAGCAATTTTGTGGTAAAATGTAACACCCGCTCACTAGATTAAATTTATCCAGAATTTTCTTTAACCTACTTTTATTAGTATTTTCGAGGTGAATATGTGGAATCTCTTCTTTTCCTGAAAAAATATTACAGAATTTGGTCCTCTTTGGTGGAGTAAAAAGCATCTGAGGATTGGTGTGGGCCACGTCCCACGAGGGATGAAGGACATTAGATACAGTAATGCCTCTATAAAATGCCAACCAAAGTACCCCTTCAACACTTCCAGAAATAAGACCAGTCAAGTAATATGTTTAATTTGGATGGCACTAGGCTGATTTTTTTCAGCTGTGTAATTCAGGAGTGGATTAAATTGGGGCAGAGGAAAGAGTCCATTTACATGGAACATTCCCCTTTTCAAATTAGGTTCACCCAAGGCTTTTCTGCTCTCGGACACTTGCTCTTATGGACTGGAAGGTGTTTTACCACCGCTGGAATCAGTCCCCAGAGCTGCCATTTTTTTATGATGAGGCCAAGCATGACTAGAAATGATTGTTGCTAATTGTAGCATCGTGGTAACATATAGGCTTGACAATTCCGAAAATCAAAATAAGCATCAGCAAAGAAATGCATGCCTCTGGATTCTCTCCAAATCCCAGGAGAAGGATAAAGAGTGTTTTATAACGTGTATTCACCACTGACGGCAAACCTCTCACGCGCAACTGGAGAGTAAATTGTGCACCTGCGCAGCTCTTCACTTTCGGATCAATGGTTCGCCATGCATTCGCAGTCCGGCCAGTTATTCACATCCGAGGGCAAAGAATTCGTGGCGCACAAAGCGTCTTCTCTGTCGATTGCTTGAAGTGGCTCTCCCTAAAAAGAAAGTGCGACACAAATGGCGGCTGCGCGGCAATGCCTGAGAGAGCGCGCGCAGCCAATGGCCTCTTGAGAGCAGAGGGCGCGATCAACGTACACAAAAGTTCGTAAGAGAGAGACGTACGGTTAAAGACGTTGTGGCTGGCTTGCCCACTCGCTCTTCGCCTCTCGACCGCAGAACAATTTGATCTCTTTACCACGGGGAGGTAAAGTGGAGCAACTAATTACCGAGGACCAGGGCGCACAGAAGGAAGACAAAAGTTAAGAGGGCACAATGCCTTGGAGAGTTTCTGAATAAGAAATGCATCGAAGGTGCTCTCATTCACAGATGTAAATAAACTAATAAGCACTTTAGCCACCGAGGCGCTCTTTGTGTCCGGCCTCAAGATGTGCAATCAGTGAAGTGCTTGGAGAGGCGGCTCTCAAAAGCCCACTCGGTGACCTCAATACATACTTCTGGCCACTCAAATATTGACGCTCTACAACATGTCCTTTCTTCTAGGATGGAATGGAGGTGACACATTAATTTTCCCAGCATTCATGCCTGTGGCAGTGTGGTGTTTCCAGGATCTGGGGCGTGCTCACTTTCTCAGGATGACCACAAGTGGGGCGCATAGAAGAGCAGGCCATCGCTGTTGGTTGAGGCCCAAATTCTCCAGCTCTGAGACCATACAAGTATCCTGCATGGTGGGTGGTATTTCACAAGGTTTGAAATACAGTTTAATGCACAACACCATCCATAAATTAAGATTAAACTTAGGACCCCCACAAAAATGTGGAGCTGTTGGTCCAAGGATGGGCATAATTTCTGCAAACCTGTACTATCACTCGCTTCTTCCGGGAAAATATATTTCCTTAACTTTAGCCTCAATAGATCACACTTGCTCTGCATAAAGCCTATCCTATCCACGGTTATTTTGCACCACAAATATGACCTGCTTGTTTTTAAAATCTACATGCGCTGCATGCCTTGAGGAGGTAGTAAAGTCATCAAGCAAATCTTGATTCGCAAAACCTTTTGCAGCTATAAGAGCATTTATTGATGAAAAATTTTGGAATTAGAATTGGAATTCCCAACCCATCTTTCAAAACCTAGATCCCCCCTACCACCATGGAAACTTCCTGCTGCCTATACAAATCCAAGTCATTGAAACATGGGCGTTTCAAGGTAAGGAGCGAAATGTGTTGAACTCCCATACAGTTGTAACTTTTTAGGTATTCACAAACATTACCAATGACCTAATCAATTTGTGTATTGCACTTTATTTAATTTTTTAACGCACACCAAGGGCTTCATGGCGCTAAGAGTGCTAAGGGAGATAAAAGAGATACCCAATTACTAGCAGATCAGAATTATTTTCAGGCTCTTTTTAACGAGGTTAAAATTGAAATCTGGCCTGGTAAGTGTAGGTAAACTGAGGTAGATGACTAGTTAACAATTAGTCAATTGTGCAGTGATGAATTCTCTGAAATATACTGTAGGTACTTCGGTCTTGAGAGAAGTTGGCGGGGAATAAGGAATAGGACAAAAAGTGAGAAAAACTAGTGCAAAGTCTTTGCAAACCATTTACTATCCAGCTCAAATCAGTTTTGTACTATAAAGTAGCCCTAAAGAAATGCAAGGTGGCACTTTGTTCAATTTTGTGTCAATGGAGCGTCCCATTGATGAACATGGACATTCCCATGCAACTACTCATGGTTTTCGATGCAAAGACCTAACTACTAACCATAGTAGACAGGGTTCTGCGCCAAAATATTTCACCTCCTCAAGACAGGCGTAATGTTTCGAAAATGATTTCTTTTCTCAAAACTTTTCAAACTTTGCATGTGTGCTGGGATGAAGGACTTTGTACTGTAAGAGCACACTTTTAGTACAACAGCTATGCTAGACATCGTATACACTTCCTTACACCATGGTGTCTGCATGGCGCAAGGCAGCCAGTAGTGCACCAGTTTTGGTAGTGAGAGTTACTGTGCTGTATCAAAGTAGATATGGTGCTGTCCTGCTCTCTCCCTTTCACGCTGTTCTGCTCTCACCTTTTCATGCAACACAGGGCAGCATCTTTGGTTCCTGCACTGTATTGCTGGATGTATATATAAAGCTGTCCAATAGAGTTAGCTTGTAACAATACAGTAATTACAAAATATAAAGCATGTCCAGCATTTAGACCAATCAATCAATCAATCAATCAGTGGCACTTATAGAGCGCGCTACATACCCGTAGGGTCTCAAGGCGCTGGGGGGGGGGGGGGGGGGTGCCGCTACTGCTCGAACAGCCAGGTCTTCAGCTTCTTCCTGAAGGAGAGATGGTCTTGGGTCAGGCGCAGGTCGGTCGGGAGGGAGTTCCAGGTCTTGGCGGCCAGGTAGGAGAAGGACCTTCCTCCTGTCGTCGCTCTTCGGATGCGGGGGACGGCGGCGAGGGCGTGGTTGGCTGATCGGAGGTGGCGTTTCGGAGCGTAGAAGTTGACTCGACTGTTGAGGTAGCTCGGGCCTTGGTCGTGTAGGGCTTTGTGTGCGTGGGTGAGGAGGCGGAAGGTGATTCTTTTGTTGACGGGGAGCCAGTGAAGGTCTCTCAGATGTCCGGAGATGTGGCTGGTTCGTGGGATGTCGAGGATGAGTCTGGCTGAGGCGTTCTGGATCCGCTGGAGTCTCTTCTGGAGCTTGGCGGTTGTACCGGCGTAGAGGGCGTTGCCGTAGTCCAGTCGGCTGGTGACGAGGGCCTGGGTGACGGTCTTCCTTGTCTCGGTGGGGATCCACCAGAAGATCTTCCGTAGCATGCGTAGGATGTTGAAGCACGACGAGGAGACGTTGTTGACTTGCCTGGTCATGGAGAGGGAGGAGTCCAGGATGAAGCCCAGGTTTCGTGCATGGTCTGTCGGTTTGGGTGCGGTGCCCAGGGCGGGAGGCCACCAGGAGTCGTCCCAGGCGGAGGGTGAGGAGCCCAGGATGAGGACCTCCGTCTTGTCCGAGTTCAGCTTCAGGCGGCTGGTCGTCATCCACTCGGCTACCTCTTTCATCCCTTCGTGCAGGTTGGCTCTGGCGGCGGCGGGGTCGTGGGTCAGGGAGAGGATCAGCTGGGTGTCGTCGGCGTAGGAGATTATGCTGAGGTTGTGTTTGCGTACGATGGCCGCGAGGGGGCTCATGTAGACGTTGAAGAGGGTGGGGCTCAGAGATGATCCTTGGGGGACGCCGCAGATGACGTCGGAGGCCTCTGACTTGTACGGTGGTAGGCGGACTCTCTGTGTTCTTCCGTCGAGGAAGGAGATGATCCATTCCAGCGCCTTGTCCTGGATTCCGATGTTGCCGAGGCGTCGTACTAGGGTGCGGTGGCAGACTGTGTCGAATGCTGCGGAGAGGTCTAGGAGGATGTGGGCCGCTGTTTCTCCATTGTCCATCAGGGCTCGGATGTCATCGGTGGCGGCGATGAGGGCGGTCTCGGTGCTGTGGTTGGCTCGGAAGCCGGACTGTGAGGGGTCGAGGGATCCGTTCGTCTCGAGGAAGGCGGCCATCTGTTTGTTGACGGTCTTCTCGATGACTTTGGCTGGAAACGGGAGGAGCGAGATGGGGCGGTAATTCTTGAGGTCGGTGGGGTCCGCTGTTGGTTTCTTGAGTAGAGCGCTGAGTTCGGCGTGTTTCCAGCTCTCCGGGAAGATGGTGGTGTCGAAGGATGAGTTGATGATGTCTCGCAGGTGGGGTGCGATGACGGCGTCGGCCTTGTTGAAGACGTGGTGAGGGCAGGGGTCGGTCGGTGAACCGGAGTGGATGGAGTTCATCGTGCGGATGGTGTCTTCGGTGCTGATCGGGGTCCAGGCGTGGAGGGTGGTGGTGGGGGGTGGTTGATCGGTCATGGTGTGCGTTGGTTGGTTGTTGAAGCTGTTGTGTATGTCCGCGATCTTGTTGTGGAAGTATGACGCGAGGGAGTTGCAGAGGTCTTGCGATGGGGTGATGTCGTTGTTTCCTGCGCTGGGGTTGGAGAGCTCTTTCGCGATGCTGAAGAGTTCCTTGCAGTTGTGTGCGTTGTTGTCCAGCCGGTCCTTGAATGCTGTTTTCTTGGCGGCGCGGATCAGCTGGTGGTGTTTCCGGGTGGCAATTTTGAAGGAGGTCCTGTTGTCCGGTGTTGGTTCCCTTTTCCAGACTTTCTCGAGGGCTCGGCAGTTCTTCTTGGAGCTCTTGAGTTCATCGGTGAACCATGGGGCCTTCTTGCTGCCGGGTCTGCTAGGCGGGGTCCTCAGTGGCGCGAGTTCGTCCGCGCAGTTGCTGATCCACGTCGTGAGGTTGTCGGCGGCCTGGCTGGGGTTCGCTGAGCTGGCAGGAGGGTGCTGGCTCAGGGAGGTGGCGAGCTGGTGTGCTGTGATCTTGTTCCAGCTTCTGCGGGCCGCCTGTTGCTGGTGGTGGTGAGTCGTCGTTCTCTTGAAGGTGAAGTGGACGCAGCTGTGGTCCGTCCATTGAAGCTCAGTGGCGTGGCTGAAGTCGATGTCTGTGCTGGACGAGAAGACAGCGTCGAGTGTGTGTCCGGCGAGATGGGTGGGGGTGGACACCAGTTGCTTGAGTCCCAGGTTGGCGAGGTTGTCGAGCAGGGTGCTGGTGTTGCGGTCGTTGTTGTTCTCCAGGTGGAAGTTGAGATCCCCCAGGAGGATGTAGTCGGCGGAGGGGAGGGCGTGCGGGCTGACGAAGTCGGCGATGTCCTCGCTGAATTGTGTGCGTGGTCCAGGGGGTCGGTAGATCAGGGTGCCTCTGAGGGTGGTGTTCGGGTTGGTGTGGATCTGGAAATGCAGGTGTTCGGCGCTGGTCAGGGTGTTGTCGGTGCTGGTTGTGAGGCGGATGGTGCTCCTGTGGACGATGGCGATGCCTCCTCCCATCTGGTTGGCGTTTCGGTCCCTCCGGACGATCTTGTAGCCCTCTGGGATAGCGATGGCGATGTCAGGAGCTGAGGAGGTGTTCATCCAGGTCTCCGTGAGGAAGGCAACGTCAGGGGCTGTGGCGTCTAGGAGGTTCCAGAGTTCGATGGCGTGTCTGTGGACGGAGCGGGTGTTGAGCAGGATGCACTTGAGGTGGGTGCTGCTGGAGTTCGACTTGGCGGGTGTTGGTGCGAGGCAGGTCCGGGTGCAGGAGAACTTGCAGGCGTGGCAGCTGAAGGGTCCCTGGGTGCGTCGTGGTGTGGCTTGGTGGCACTCTGGGCGTCGGCCGTTGTTGAGTGCGCTGAGGGTGGCGGCTGAGTACGTCCTGCGGGTCGGTCGGGAACGTCGAGGACCAGGGGTCCTGGCGCTGGTCGCGATCCGGTCGCGGACGGGCGCAGACGGGCTTACCTTTGGCGCGCCTTCGGCGCACAATCGGCGCGCCCGCTGCGCGTCAACGCTGCGCGTTCGCACGGTCGCCATTTAAGGCGAAGTGCGCGGGTGGGCGGAGCAGCTGGGAGGCGGGAGCGGGGAGGGTTACAGAAGAGAAGAAAGGGGCGGGGACAAGCGGCGGTGGCGGGAAGGGAGGGCGGAGGGCGGCGGACAACAAGGAAGGAGAGGCAGAAACACGGGCAAAAGGTGGTTAAAGAAAACAGGCACAAATCTGCGACAACCAAGGGAAATAAGGGGAAAAATAAGAAGTTACACGGAGTAAACTAAACAGGCACAACAATTTGACAAAACAAGGGAAAAAGGAGATACACGATGTTTTGGAAAAAACAGGCACAAATGCTCGACAAAACAATCCCCGCAGCGGAGGCAGCCGGCAACCGGCAAAACGAGGCAGCAGCGAGGCAGGGGGCAGGCAGGGGCACACACAGCAGCTGGTGGCCGTGCGGCGCGGGGGTGTCCCACAATTCATAGAAGCAAAGCAGTCTATAAAAATGCGCCCAACCCCAATCTAGCTTGTCTTTTGTAATAGAGATCGTGTTACACTTTGGATGTTGTCATCAACTACATCACAAGTAATTAATAAAAATCGATCCGATCATAAAATAGTGGTTATCCTTGATCAGAGACGGGGTAGTTGAGAGAGAATTCTAGTAAGCTTAGTGAGTAAGTCATCTTTATTGTACAGTTAATTAAAACTCACAATTTAAAACTCACGATTTAAAAAGAAAAAAAACGTTCAAACTTTAAAATACATAAGTCAGCGTTGTCTCACTTTATGCATTAGTGAGTAAAATTCATATTTTCAGTTTAGTTTGTTGGTGTTATTCTGTGAGCCATAGTCCCAATCCCCTTTTTTTGTTTGTTTTTGGGAAGCCTGTTCAGGCATTCAGGCAATTCAATACATAATAAAGTGCTTGTGCTTCAAGGTGCAAAAAAACGTAGGCAAACCACCCCGCTTTGGTTTGGCTGTTGGCTTACTCAATTAGGTGTGCTAGCTGCCTGCTAGTCTGCTTCCACATTTTGCTGATGCTTTAGTCTTCCAGCCACTGTATCAAAGTATTTTGAGAGAGTGCAGTTTAGCTGGGTCTCCTGCGGGTTAAAACACAGTTTGACTGCCTGCCTGCAAGTCCTGATGCCCTTCTGGTTCCATTTAGCTCGTAGTAAAGCTCGCCTTTTGTCCATTAAGCTTGGGCAAATACAAATTATGTGTATTAGATTCTCGGATCCTATTCTACAGAGACGACAGGTCTGCTCTTCTTGTCTCCTTTTCCAAGGTGCCAGGTGAGGGAGAATTGGTAAGATACCAAACCGCAGCTTTAAAAAAATTTCTTCTGTCTTCTGTTCAATTCCCCTTTTCAAGTAATCTTGTGGCTTAAGTGCTTTGTAGTCATTCAACACTGTCCAGCCGTGTGCCCTCTTTGCCAGAGTTTCCTTGTCTTCTGTTAAGGATATCATTTTCGTTACTTTGGTTACAACCTTTTTAAAGCTCTTATGATCTACTGGCGATTCCCAAAGATTTGTCAGTTCAAGTCTCTCTAGTGATTCCAACAGGTACTCTCTTGCTGGTGATTGCTCTCGTTGTAACAACTCGGTCCGAAGGTGGGCATTTAGGGTTCCTTGCTCTGTGTCTCGAATCTTGTGCCAACATTTTATGTAAGTGTCCCTTCTTTCCACTGTCTGCTTCTGAAGGCCAAATTCGAGGCGTATTTGGGCAGGTGATACATAGTTGGGTAGCTGAAAAATTGCTCTATATGTACTGCTAATCACTTTGTCTAGAACCAACGCGTCTTTTCCATGTGTTGGTTCGCTCCCATATGTGAGCATGGGCTGCAGCCGCGGTGCGTCCATTGGGGCTTAGGGGCGTAGCCCCACCAGCCCATGGACCCGCGGCTGCCAGTAAATAATTAAAATAAATGTTCCAACTTCCTGACTCCTTTTATCATCATGCGCCGCCGGGCAGCACCCGACTGAAACGGGAGTGCGCAGGGGGGCGGGCTGCGGGGCTGGTGTGAGTGTCAGTGATTGACAGGCGTCGAGACGTCACGAGACAGACGAGTCAGAACGCGCATCACAGCTTGGGGCAGAAACTTGCCCGAGCATACGCATATTAAGGTGCCCCACATAGTGACTAGGGGGGGGGGTGCATGTTTATTCGCGTGCGACGCAGCCCTGGCGTTAAAAGGGCGACAGGGCGAGCATTTCGTGTGCCCTCCAAGCCAATCCTGGCGCTACATGCAGCGCCAGGATTGGCTGGTCACCGTTCCGCAGAGCAGGGGCAATCCATATTGGATGCCGCGCGTGGGTGGCTCAGCCGCAGTGCACAAAGGCCAATCACTGTATCTGACTTCTTGTAGTCATGCAGTGATTGGCCATTGGCGCGCGGCGCTGGTAACGGTTCTTCACTACTCACTACTAGTCCGACTCGCCTCGTGGTTGTGACTGTGTGGAGTCGACTCGTGTGCTGGTGCTGCTCGTGTGGAGTGGAGACAGTACTGTCTGTGTGTGGTGAGTGAGAGTAAACATACCATACGCCGTAAATTAATGAGATTCCGTGAATTATTATATGCATCATGCGCGAACACTGTAGAACATTTCTGTATGCCTGTTTGCACACAGTGCACGAAGCAGCACATATGATCATCTAACTCGCACATTTGTATTTACACGCAGCGCAGGTGCCATTGTTGTATGCAAGTCTACTGATTTTTGTATTTACTTGTTTTAAACTAATGTTTAAATATTATTGATATGAAATATCGTGTCGGTCCGCCGCGGCGTCCCTCAGTAAGTCTTACTTCCTAGACTGTATGACAGAGAGTGCGCTGCTGCTGCCTGTGCACTGCAGGAGAGGCAATAATTTACATTAAAACAGGCCGCGGCGGGACGCGCAGGCACAGCGACCTCACCTGCTGAGATAGTCACAGACAGGGTCAGTCAGCACAGGCAGTGCCAGCATCATGGCAGCGCGGCGGCATGATCACAGGCCCGGCATGATGACCGGCGCTGCGGGGAGACTGCAGGCAAATAATCCAGTTTTCGTGCAGGTCACCTCCTCCCTGTCGAGGCAGAATTGTGGTCTGCAACGGAAGCAGTCACAGTACGCTTGCCCCCTTGGCCATGGCTCGCTGTCCCAGTTGAAGCTGCACCCCTCTAGTCCACACATGGCAGCTTTGAGAGAGGGGCAAGAAGCTGTGCACCCCGGGCTAGAGAGAAGCAGCGCAAAGATGAGACCAAGTCCAGCTCCGCTCCCCTCCAAAGCCTTGGTGTCCTGGATCTGTGTGAGGCAGGCGGGGCTGGGACAGTCGGGATCACAATGGGCGACTCAGCCCCATAAACAGGGCCGTACAATTGCGGGACAGTCGAGCTGTCAGGCCAGGCCTGGTGTTGGCGTGGGGCTCTCCTGGGGCCATCAGCGGGGAAGAGGGAGGCAGTTAAAACAAAGCTGGAGTCGAGTCTCCTGCCTTAGGCTGGTCTATTGGCAGCTGGCAGGTATAGCAGTGACTGCGACCACAGCACAGTTCGAGGTGGCACAGACCTTTTCAAATGATAATACGACTCAAAAATAAAATGTACTTTAAGCCTGCCTAGCTGTTATCTAAAGGAGTGCCTCCCACTTTCAGCTTTCCAATGCAGCCGTGCTTACGGCTCATGTTGCTGACGGAAGTCCAGTAAAGTTGCAAGTCACTCTGCTGATTATAATTAAATTATGAACGTCTTCCAGACCGTTTTATGTATTTTCTGGAATTTTGGCTAGAGTCTGTTAAATAAAAGCTGTTTAATAATTATTTCCTACGCTTTTCAGCAGTTAACTCAAAGGAGTGCAATTTCTGATATTTATGTTTCCCTCATCTTCATAGCTTGATTTTGCTCGTGAGAAAGTGTCCCTCATAGTCGTTGAAATGTCACTCATAATTACACTGAAATTATGACAATGTCACACATGGCAATCTAAAACCTTGGCAGCTATGCTTGCATTGTGCACGCATTTGGGGGTGGGGGGTGGAGCTAGTCACAGATGTAACAGCACTTTAAGGTGATTGCTCCTCTTTACACCTGCCTGGTTGATTCCTAAAATGTCGTTTTCCAAGATGGACGCCTCTTCCTCCAGTCTCCTTTGCTCAGACCCGTTGTTAGCTCTTGGTGCAGCACCCACCCACCCCTGCTCTTCTGCCTGTTTATCGATCCTGTGTTGCCCTCCTCATACATTATCGCCCTCCAGGCTCCCTGCTCGGCCTCCCTGTCACTGGCAGGACCAGAGGAGGCCTGCAGGCTGAGGTAGGAGGCTATCCTGACGTCATCAGGGAGGCCAGAAGGCGGAGGTAGGAGGCCATCCTGATGTCATCAGACAGGGTTAGGGAGGCAAGCAGGCGGAGATAGGAGGAGGTCTTTTGACGTGATCAGACAGGGTCAGGGCCGCCAGACTGCTGGAGGGCAGGTGAAGGGATGCGAGAGAGACTGAAGCGAAGCAGGGAGGGTAGTGATAGCAAGCTGGGGTGGACAGGAATGTGGCAACACTGCAGGGAAGACCGAAAGCAAGCAGGGAAATACTCTGAGTAGAACGCATGGCCTCCAAGGAGCAAGGGGAGGTGTTATGAAAGAATGGGTAACACCTCTGCAGTGCTTTAGACTCCAGTGTAGAGGAGTGGGCTTGGAAAGGCCCCAGAAGAAGAAAGACCCCCTCCATGGGTGCTGCACAGATGAATACATCTCCTGGAGGAGGTCCATCATGGATTCATGGGGTAAGTCGCGAGGGGGGACACCATGAGTTACCCGCACTGGGTGACACCAACCCTAGTGACGCCACTGCTTGATTGCTCAGAAATCCCCTCTGTTTAGTGAATCTAGCGGCGCCTTTGGGAGAGCCTTGAAGGGAACAGCTGTAACGTGCCTTATTATATTAAACAGAATTAAATTGTTATTCACTTGTGAAAAGAGGTTCGTCCGATTGCGCACTTTGTATTAGGATATGATGTGGCATTATGCGCATATTGTTCAAAGAATTTGACATTTTCATCTGCGTAGTCTGAGGTAATTTTCGAAAAAAATGCTTGTCTTTTTATTCTGCAGGCCATGATGGTAAATTACAACGTATGTGTTACTTCCCCATATCGGAATGTGTGCATGTGAAAGGCAGTAACAACAATGTTGTCACTCTGTAAAGAGCCCATGCTATAGCTATTGTATTTCACACTTTGGGGCCGATTCTGATCCTGGATTTTTATTTTCCATACAAATAGGATTTGTATTTTTTTCCATACAAATTGTAAAAGTCCCTTCCAACCCGTGTAGTGCGATTCGTACGGGAAAAATACATACAGATCGGCCTGATCCTTACAAATCAGATCGGGAAAAGCTGTACGACACGGACTCGTAAAAAAGACCATACAATTTGTAAAAAGGCTGTCCAACCCGTCAAGTACGATTTGTACCGGGTTGTCAGCATACGATTTGTATGGAAAATGGCCTGTATACGGGGAATGACTCGTACCGGGCAACGAAGCGAACCCCTATACGCCTCGTACCCTGGTATGACTCGTTCTGGGGGTACGACTCATACCGGGGTATGGGTCGTATAGGGATATGAGGCATACAGGGGTCCCCCCACATGCGAGGCGTGTGTATGGTGCGTACCCCAACATCGCGCATGTACGCAAAGTACGTACGCGATTTTTGGGGTACGGTGCATACATACGTGATTTTGGGGTACGGTGCGTACAAACACGAATTTGGGGTATGGTGCGTACGTACGCGATTTTGGGGTATGGTGCGTACATATGCGATTTTGGGGTGCGGTGCGTATGTACGCGATTTTGGGGTACGGTGCTTGTACACGACCAGTACCCCAAAATCACGTACGTACGCACTGTACCCCAAAATCGCGTACATATGCACCGTACCCCAAAATCGCGTATGTGCGCACCGTACCCCAACATCGCGTACGTATGCACCGTACCCCAAAATCGTGTTTGTACGCACCGTACCCCAAAATCACGTATGTACGCACCGTACCCCAAAATCACGTACGTATGCACCGTACCCCAAAATCACATATGTACGCACCGTACCCCAAAATCACGTATGTACGCACCGTACCCCAAAATCGCGTTTTTGGGGTACGGTGCGTATGTACGCGATTTTGGGGTACGGTGCGTCCATACGCGATTTTGGGGTACGGTGCGTCCATACGCGATTTTGGGGTACGGTGCGTACACACGATATTTTGGGGTACGGTGCGTACATACATGATTTTGGGGTACGGTGCGTACATACGCGATTTTGGGGTACGGTGCGTACATACGCGATTTTGGGGTACGGAGCTTGTACGGTGCGTACACGACCAGTACCCCTTCATCGCATATGTACGCACCGTACCCCACTTTCCGTGCCATCCGTACGCACCTTACATACGCACCGTACCCCTGTATTCATGGGGTGTACGACGCGTACATGAGGGGGTCTGTCTCGTACTGTTTTCGGGGCGTACAAGGTTTTTCCGGCACTTTTTGGCTCTTGTAAAAAAAGAGCTGTATGGAGTGCCGTTTGTACGAATCATACTTGCCGGGTTGTAAACTGCTGCCGGGAATACATGGGAACGTTGTGTACAGAGCAATCCGAATCAGAATCGCTTGTATATTCGAGTTGTATGGTCTTTTTTACAATTTGTATGGAGTGCGTCTATTTGTACGGATTGTACTTCCTAGGTTGTAGGGGCCTCCTTACAAGTACGAGTTGTATGGGGAAAACGCTCCATACCACGATTTGTACTGCTTTTTTCCAGGATCGGAATCGGCCCCCTTGAGACAATACCAGGTTTCTATTTTCAATAATTTAAGTAGATTGTCCACCGTAGGGGCAATTTCCATTTTCAGTCCACAATGTCGCATCTACTTGTTTTGGTCTCCTTGTCTATGTTGACACGCACAACCCTACAGTGGATAACACAGCCTTGTTGTTAACTACTTATGTGTAGAGTTCTGTGTTTATCACTATATATTTCTTTTACTGTAGACTTCCCATACTAGGTACCCTAGATTCAGTAGATTGTATATAGACCCTTCAATATTGTATGTCATTTTAGTTGATAAAGGATTTCTTGATTGTGCACAACTTCAGCGTAAATACTAATTTTGGTCTGTGAGCAAAAGTACCAGCCTTACCTCATTTCACGGGAACTTAAGCAGCACACATTGCTAACCGGGAAGGCCAGGGCACAGACTATATTTTGTGCTGAACATGTAAGCAGATGTTAGAAAAAATTAAACATCCGTCTTTGTCTCGACGCACACTCTATATTCTTGTTTTGTTCAGAAATATGAACACTGCATTAAAACGATTTCCACCTCCTACCAGCCCAACTCCAGAACAGGCACTGTGAAGAAAAGTAAACGCTACAGAAACCGTGAACATTAAATTAAAAAGTTCCATAACCGGCTGGCCAGACGTTTTCTAAACTGTGTGTTGCTACAGATACCAGCACGGAGATGTTAGCCCTGGAATCTGCCCACTGCAGTCAGAACAGGATAGCATGGTGTGAACACTGACAATTTTAATGTTTAGCCCTGAAACGAAATGGAAAAAATTTATTTTCTTTCTTGGTTATATACCACATAGAGCTCCCTACGCAATTTTGATGTGTGTCTGGCTCCTGCAGTAAAAAACATGCTTTGTGTGCTGCTCGGAATACGCTAGCTGTAAGTTAAGTCCAAACAAAGTGTATATGAAACTAAATAAACATCATTGCAGGCAAAGTCATTAATGCCCTAAGAGAGATAGGCTGGTGTACCTGTGTTTCCTCTTGAATAAAAAAGAGTTTTCTATAGCGGAAACATGCCACCACCCACATGCAATATAACATAGAATCCCATTTCAAATATTTCAGTTTGCCTGTGTACAATTCTGACATAGCTTTTTTGCCTTTTGGTGTAACTCGCCTTTGCAAGAAATAGGAATTTGAACATGGCCTAGTAAGTATTGGGCTGTGCTCAAGCTATAATATTGCTGCTACACAATGTTATTATTAGCTTTTGGTTACAGGAACAGCAGCCTTCTCCATATGTATAGTGATAATATGTATGGATAGCTGTCTGCTTTTGCTGTTCCATTTGTACGACTCGCAGTATAGAGAGTGTATAGTGAGGGTACTACAGTCTACTATTTTATTAATGGTTGGGGTAGGGTCATCACATTGTTTGACAGGTTGTCCTCAGTACAGGAGCAATGCTCCACTGGGCCAGGTTAAAGAAGCAGCCTAGGGGCAACACCTCTAGCAGGTGCCCTACAACAAGAAGATGTTGAAAGATTGATTGACATGTTGTTATAAGGCCAGAATAGCAGCAAATGTAAAAAGCATTGGAAGAGTCAGTAGGTCTTGCCTTATTTACCAACCTTCTAGTTTTGACAATGATTTTTAGTTTTTTAACTTCATCACAAAAACACACAATGGTCCAGTGGTCCCTGGCATTAAAGGAGGATACTTTTACTATGTACATGCACATTGTGGAAGAGGAGAAATCCATTACTCATTATTCGTTGCTGAATGTGACTCACCCATTGCCCTCAAGCAGTGTCTCTTTCAGTGCCTCCAGCAAGCACTATGGCACAGAGAGGCAGGAGGCAGTACGGCTGTATTTTAGCAGTCATTTTGTGGGAAGGGGAGCTGTTGGAGATGTATTTGTACTGAAATTTCATATTATTGCACTGCACCTTATACATTGTACTTTGATTATTGACAGGTTTATCAGCAAACAACAAGAGGACCCCAACCTCCTTTGCTGCTCTCTCACCCGACCCCGGCTACAACCCAGCAAACACCAGTGTTAAAGGTAAGGAAACTGATGCTATATATTTTTTTACATGGGAGTTAGGGCTATTTATGTATGTGGGCACTTTCACAATTGCTTTATTAACCTTCCTGCTTCCTCAAATTTGCTTGAAAATGCATTATTTTTCTTCTTTTTTTTCAAAAATTTCTTGGGGGGGTAACCCCTCCAATCCCCCCTTTTGGGGTTCGGGCTCGCTCGCTGCGCTCGCTCGCTACGGTGCTGTATGCTAATTACTTTGCGCCCACCACTTTAAAATCTCACCCACCGCCCCTGATGGGCTGTAATCGTGCTCTGATTACTTGTAGGAGGGGGCCAAGTGTACAGTCTGGTAGAACTTTCTTCAGGGGCTTCATCGCGAGAGCTCATGGTGCCCTTTCGATGCAGGGTCTGTAATTGAGGTTTAAACAAGCCTCTGCTCTTGAGTAGTACCGCAAGGTACTTATAGCTTGTTACCTGATCCAGTTTCCGCCCTTCCAAATACCAAGTGTTTTTCCTGGTCTTATTGTAGTTCAGGGTCATGATTTTTGTTTTTGTTTAGTTGATGCTTGATCCGTTGCGTTGCGAGAATTTACTAGTAGTGTCCAGGAGGTGCAGGAGGCCAATTAGAGTCCGGCTTATTAGGACTAGGTCATCCGCGTATAGGTGATTGGACAGCAAGATTTTTCCCAGTCGTGGGGCATGTGATTTAGTGTTGTCCAATTTCCCTGGAAGGTCTGCTAAGAAGAGATTAAACAGCATGGGGGCTAGGACGCACCATTGTTTTAAGCCTTTGGAGGTGTTAATCCGCCTTGAGAGATGCGTCCCATCTCCCAGCTTGATCTTGACCCAGGTGTTGATGTGAAGTAAGATCAGCTGTTTCATGAGAGGTGTTGGTATCCCCCATTTTTCCAACTTTTGCCATAGTTTGGCCCGATTCACGTGGTCAAACGCTGCCCTGTAATCTATAAAGCATAAAATAGCGAGTTCTTTGCTTCTTTTGCCACATCTGCCAACAGGGTTAACACCATGATGTTAGTGGTGGTGCCCTGTCCTCTACAGAATCCTGTTTGATTTGCCGGGATTATTTTTTTTGACGATGCCCAAGATGTCAATTCCTCCAGTACTAGGCCGGTGTAGTACTTTGCCTCTATGTCAATTAGGGCGATAAGCCGGTAATTGCAAGGGTTACTCCTGTCGCCCTGCTTGTAGATTGGACTTATGATCGAGCCTTTCCAGGATGCCGGGCTGATTTCTAGCTCTTGAATGCCCTTGAAAACTGGTACCAGTATGTTGCTCCAAAATTCAATGTCATGCTTGTAAATTATTGGAGATATATCATTTGGACCTGGTGCTCCTTCCGACTTGCCCTTCAGTATTTGTGATTTTATCCGAGCCGCTGATATATTAGTATTTTTTTCTTTGCTGTTTGCTATTAATTTTGGGCTTGTATTTCCTACCCCATCTTCGTCTTTTTGTTTATACCGTTTCTCATCCCGTTTGATGTCTTTGCTAGTCCCTTGTTTGGTCTTTCCTATATTGATGTCATTCTGTTTCATCTCCGTTTTCCATGGTTTCTTTTCAGTTTAATTTGACTCTTGGTTTTTGTCGTTAAAGTGATTGTACAGGGGATTTTCCAAATCTGCCTCTGCTATATATGAGCTTATTCCATGGTGACCTGGCCGTTGGAGACTATGAATTGTCCGCCAGAACCTGGCGCTGTTTTTCAATTTTGAATCGTACATTATTTTTGCCCAGAATTCATCATTCATCTGTCTTTTCTTTTCCAAGATCACCTTTTTTAGCCTGGCTTTTAAATTACTTAACTCCCCTTGCAGGGCTTCGTTTTGTGGTTGTGCTCGAAGTTGTCTTAAAGTTTGATTTATTTTTCATTTGAGTCTTTTTGTCTCGGGCGAGCTTGTCTTTCCTGATGTGGGGCCCTGGGAGTTACCTTTAAAGGTCTTTTGGCATGCTTAGTCCCAAGGGCCTTCATATACTACTCCCAGGCTTCAATTGGGTTTGTAGCCAAGTTGTCTTGATGAATTCGTTCCTTCGCACCTGTGGATAGTTCTTCGATCTTGTCTGCTTTGTACCTTATTCGTGTAAAATCCGAGGTGTATTCGGTCCCAGCGCTTATCCTTGTTTCCATGTGGCTCCCTCTGGTTACACTTAGCTATCGAAGCTCAGGGTGCCAAGCGCCAAGGCTGCGTTGTCTTGATTCCAGCTCGTGCCTCTTTAATCCAACACAAGGCATTCCCTACCTCTTTATTTCACTTTTGCATATTCTTTTTCATACCTGCTTTCTTCCTCTGCAACTGCTTTTCCCCGTCTTTTTCTTTGTCTTTCTTTCCTCCTTTTGCGATTTCCCCTCTTGCTCTGGATCACAGTTTGCTGAGGAAAAAGAAGTGTAGTCCCTATAAACGTGTGCCAGTGGGTGAGGTGGTGAGCAGTGGAAACTGAATAGCAGTTGTTTTAGCTCTTTTTTTCAAGAGCTGAAAGAAAGGAATAGTGTGTATGGAGGGGGATTTTAGTTCTAGAACTTGGATGTGGAACCAAAGAATCATTGATTTGGAGTATGTTTTTTGTTGAAAGGAAGAGTCTAGATACATTTCGTATGGGAACTTCACTAGTAGAGGGTGAGTCATCAAGAATATTTGACACTGAATAACTACTAGTGTAATTATGCACACTATTGTGACAGTTTCTCTAACTCCTCCATGTTTTCGAGGGTGCAGAGGAAAGGATTTTGCTTGAGAGTCCAATTTATATAAAGTGTTCTTTAGGCGTAATTGGCACATTTGCCTGCTTTTTGCCTCCCCTTGGGCACTATGGTATTGCAGAAGAGGCTGCAGATGCTTGAGCTCATCAGTGCTATAAATGTATCTCACCAGTACGACAAATACACCAGTCACACAATCTCAGGGGAATATTTCCTCATTTGCTAGCCCCCATGCAAATAAGAAAATACTTTTCTTCTGCCTCTAAGCATATTGCTATAGATATGCACATGGACAATTCCCAATGTGCAACTCTTAGCATGGACTAAGGACCTAATTACGAGACTCGTGGGGGTGCGTAGGTAGCGGTACAGCCACTTCGGCACCGGCCCTCCCAATTCTAACTTGGGCGGTTGGACTGCCATTGCACCCCCGCAACTGCCAGGGAATCGTTGTTCCCTGGCGGTGGCCAGTCAGGGGCTCAGCAATATGCTGGTGATGCTGCTGCGGCACCTCCATGTTTCAGGACTGCCAAAGGTGTCATGTAGGTCTTCACTCAATGTAAAGGCTGGCGATTCTGAAACAAAGGGGACCCTTGTTGCCCAAATGCATGGTGATGAATGCAGGGGGCACAACATGTGCCCCCTTGTGTGCATGCACCCCATTTTTTGCAGGGCATGGACTTTATAGTCTATGCCGTGCAGAAACTGTTTTTGTCATTCCTGTGCGGTGCCCATTAACAGAGGCACTGCTAAAAAAACACCAGACATGAAGAAACTCGCAATTTGGCGGACATTGCGTACACAGGCTTGATGGTGTGGAGCGAGGGCCGCCGGCGTGGTGGTTCGCTCCCGCACCACTAAACTCGTAATCAGGCCCTAAGAAGTATTCTGGTCACAGTAATGTGCAATTTACCAGATGCAGACAAACCTCTACTTGCCTTTCTTATTACATCATACATCCTAAAATGGAGAGTTATATTGGTCAATAAGTGAGGCATCCATAATCCAAAATAAAAACTGTGAACAAAGAAAGGCAACACAAATGAGCAAAAAGAAGAATTTGATTACATTTTACATGCTTGTCAGACCTCAGTGCAGGCCCTTTTTGCTAGTTTTCGTCATTTCTCCATAACAGAGTCCTCTGAGTTAAGTTTTGAATTTTATTTCTTCCACTAAGCTAATAATTTGTGGTGGACCTTAGGTCCTAGCCCTTTCACTCTAACTTTTCACTGTTGCACTCTAACACAGCTCCATTTGATACTAGAGAGGGTCTAAAATCTCACTTCTACATTGCGAATACATGAATCTACGTGCAAGCAACATGGCTGTCATATAGCTTTCAAACAGTTAAGGAATGCCCCTTTAATATTGCCAGATGGTTGGGTTAGAGTGGAGCAAAGCACCATGCTCCTCAGGCAAAAGTTGTTGGGCCAAAGGATATTTGTGCCTCTGAAAGGCTTCACCCCAGTTGTTTGAAAGTCCCTATGAAGTATTTAACGGCTGTTAAAAATGTAGGCTTTATCTCGGATTCTGACAACATGAGCTGTTCTCTCCAAGTGAACAAAGTCACCAAAGATGGTTGGATTAAGCTCTGAAAACTGTGAAAGAGTGCCTTTTTTTCTACCAACAAACCCTCCAAAAATCATTATTGGAGCCTTAATTAATTCCCAGCTATATTAGAGCAATCCTTTGTATGAAGCACTGCCGTACTTCCAGGTGGAATGACCACACTGTTTAGACCATCTTGCTGTTTGATTAATATTTGGCTGTAGAAACACCTACCACATTTCGAACCTTCAGAAGGTACATTGGTTCCCAGTCACAGACAAGATCGACTTCAAGAATCTGATGTTGATTTTTTATGCTGATATCTAATGTTTCCTAAATGTTGTCCCTTGGTTCCTCAGACAAAAAGCAACTGGGAGCGGTGTGTGTAGTCTATATTCAGATTTTGATGCTCTCCGATTGGACCCGTCTCAATTTCAGATGAGCCCAAATCAAGAATCAGAACTGTAGCATTCTCAGTAGGAATGGCAGACATGGGTCAAGATTTAAGGAGTTGATATAGAATATTGTTTAGCAAAATACATGAAGTATCTCATAAGCATAGGAAGCATTAAAGATGACAAATCACAAGCTTAGAGAACTATGTACATTTCAATGCAAAATCCAGCATAGATTTGCCTTACAAAGTGGGGAAGGGAGGAGCATGGCTTCAGAGGATAAGTCTTCCTTTTATAGGACTTCAGCAAAGGATTTCATAGATTACTAAGCTTATGCATGGTTTTCAGGATACACACCAATGTGAGACAAGCAAGTAGAAACATTTTCCTACAGAATCCATTGGAGGATTCTGTCATAATACTACTATATGGAATACAGTCGCTTTAGCAGATTCTTCAAACACAATAATTGATACATTGTATGAAAGATAGCCTGGGATGATTGGGTTGTCCTTGGTTGGTTACAGCTTTGTGAGAAGCTCCTGGAAATGCTCACTGTCTATTAGTGAGAATGCAACTCTTTATTTAGAACCAAGAAATAACAACAACAATGATCACGTAGTGTGGTGCAGCTTCACTTCAAAATGAAAGACATTACATCTTGGTTAGGTTAGCACAAGTTCGATTGCAAGCAGTTCAGAAGCATAAAGATGAAACAATGTTCATATTGGTTCTAAATTATGGATATGCTTCCTATTCATATTAGATAGGAATATTGGGCCAGATGTACGACCCGTTTTTGCATGCGCCAAATGGCCTGCAACCCATTCGCATATGCAAAAACCCTACAGGGCCATGTACAAATGCTAATTATAGAGTCACAATTTATTTGCGACTTGCTAAATAGCATTTGCGACTCGCAATTAGGAAGGTGCGTTTCAAGGGCATCCCTTCCTAATTGCAACTCTGTGCTCTGTGTATGACTGTTTTGTGACCGCAATTGGGATCGCAAAAAAGTCACAATTTACCACCTGCTTCAAGTAGGTGGTCGCAAATGGGAAGAGGTCCCCAGGAGACCCCTTTGCAAATACATGCGCAAATATTTTTTAAATGCAGGCAGTGATCCTAAAGCCTTAAAATCATGGTTTAAGTTTCCTTTCTATCTTGGCCTCACAATCGTCCCTTGGTTGTGTCAGTTTGCTTTGTGGGCAATATAAGTAAATAAATAAATGATAAGTAAATAATCAAAATTGTAAAAAAAAATATTAATAAAAAGTGTCAAAAGAGAACGATTTGAATTGAGAACATGAAAAAATTAAACTCCCAAGAAGAAAGGGAAGTAAAGCAGAAGATTTTTTTAACATGATTTGCTTTACTTAGAACTGTACGGTATATTGGATATAAGACAGGATTACAAACAAAAAAAATATAGAATATGGGATTGGGTGGGAACCTGTAATTAAGACAGAAATAAGATATCGCACTGTTCTTCTGAATGTTTTATAATTCAGATTTATGCACATGTATATTACATGACTCTGATTTACAATTACAGGTATTTGCTTTACTTAGAACTGTACGGTATATTGGATATAAGGCAGGATTACAAAAAAAATAATATATGAAGATATGGGATTGGGTCTGAACCTGTAATTAAGACAGAACTAAGATATCGCACTGTTCTTCTGAATGTTTTATAATTCAGATTTATGCACATGTATATTACTGATTTACAATTACAGATACAGGGATGTGAGGGTATTAGTCCAGAAAAACACGATATTTGACACATGCTAAAGGCAAGATTGGTACCAGAGTCTCCAAGTGAAACAACATTTCATTATTTTCCGAGCCTGCAGCTGCTCATTCACAAGGCAATAAGCACAATGTTCAAGCTTCAGACATGAGAGTGAACATCCTAAATGCAGATAAGAGGGGGCAATGATTATTCTCTGACATTTGCTGTGATCTGCAGGTCATGACTGAAGTGGGGCAGGCCCCATGGGGTCTCAATGACAGCCTGTTACAATGTATTATGCAGCTGATCTCAGAGACTCAAATGCATAAACACGTATGGAAAAAGTGATCCTAAGTGCAATGGGGGCATGGTAGGGGAGTTTGGGAGTGAGCAAGATACATGGATAAAAAGAACAAAATATTCCACATTTATTTTGTTTACCTTTCACCTTTAGATACATACACTTTAAATGAAAAATACATTCAAATTAAATGAATGGTGGAGAAATGCATTCTTTTATGTTATGAAAGCTCAACTGGATTAATACGGTCCCTGCAGATGTATGTGCATGTGTGCAACCAGAAATGTCACAGAACTGAATACTAGTTGGTGCACTTGTGGTATATAAATAAATAATACCGGATCTATTTTTGTCTAGGCATAGCAATAACAGATAGCTCAATAAATAAGAGTCAAGATTCGAGGTAGTAGGAGTTTGCAGGTTTATTACAGCATAAAGGACAGGAACAGGACAACCTGCATAGGAATAGGATGGCAGAGCTTGACAGGGGGGCCCCGACAGCTGCCGGGCAGGATCTGGGATGAGCGCGCTAACATTTAATAACAATACACGATCATATATACTAAAACAGTTGCATTACAATACATACGATAGGCGGAGCAGTGGGTGTGGTCAATAGCAGTCGCGAAAGATAAGGGTAAAAGTAGGTGTAACAGAGGCGTATACATAGACATGTGATGCAAACGTAACAGAATATGTCATGAATGGGGCGGAAACATGGAGGGGGCTACCTAAGGATCCGGGACCTCTGACCTAATGGTGCGCGCAAACTGGCAATGACGTGTTACTAGAAGAAGCTGGGGGCTACGAACTCTGTGCTAGGAGCAGAGACTGAAGTCTGGAGAGTCAGGGCGACATGTACCTAAGCAGTATCTAGTATCTGATGTTTAGAGAACATGTTGATAGAATCCAAAAGTTATCGGGGTAAAGGCTAACAGACTCTAAGACTGGAGCATGCATTATTCTACATGTAGTGCGTGATGAAGAATATTAAATTGACCATTAATACAGTATTTCTCTAACGTGGAGACGTAGAGGCTAGACAATGACGGAAACTATTGATGCAGTTCAGTAGCTTAGGAATGCAGAGAAGGAGGGCTGGACTGATAACTAGAATCATAACTTACTCTTGGCAGACTCAGAGGCAGAGCCAGGCTGAACCGGGCACTGTGAGGCAGGAAGTAAGTGAAGGGTCGAGGATACAGGTGGGGGCTGTATCGCTCCTCAGCGAGGACTCAGAAGACAGGAGCTGAATCTGGTGTCCGGGCCCTTTTGAGGCCTAGAAACGGGGACTTTACAATGAAATAACGTGCACACTGAGAAACGTGGCAACGTAACTTTACATAGGCCTGATATTCGTAGTATTCACGAGAACTGGAAACTGACATACTAGAGATGGACACAACTGTAATTGCGTCCTTAATCGAACATGGGGAATACATATGCATATTAATCATGCACACATAACATATGATGGATGACACGTAGGGACACAGAACATGGCAAAATTTACTTTTCCACATTCCCTCCTTGTCACTACGTTTCCATCAGGAAACATCAATATTCATGATACCATCTATCATTTCATACAGTATCATTTGCTCGTCTCGAATTTTCTGGGAACGGGTTTTAGAACGGGACTTGGGACTAGGAATACAAGAGGTAGCACAAATGCCGCAAATCGCAGGGCCACATTGTATACAGAGGCAGCAGCTGAATATGATCGCTACTGCAATACCTAGAAAGGACAAGACTTTCCATCCCCAAGCGGAAATTATGTTCCAGAACCAACCGGACCATGTCCAGGTGCATGGATCTTGGTGTAACAGATGGGCAATTTTATGGAGTCTGGTTATAGCTGAATAAACAGACGGTGCGTTATTTGGAATGAAAATGCAGCAACTAGATCCGATGACTCTACAGGCCCCGCCCCTATCGGCCAGTATGACGTCAAGGACGAGACGATTCTGTAAAACGACAAATCTCATAGCAGATTGCTCTTCAGTTAAGTTACCTAGAGCAGAGGCAGTCTCATTGACTACTGCTTCAAGGGTTCTGGTTAATCTACGAATTAGCTTACTATTCTGTATAGGTCCTATAAAGAAGAAGAAACCTCTATTGAAATCTGTATACTGTTCTAGAGCAGTTTCAGTATAATCGACAATGGGGGACTCCCTTCTATGTCTAATGTGTACTAGATGTGTGTTTCTATGATAATCAGATGGGGCTAGGAAAACAGGTGGCAGTAGGAAGGCAATGTAACAGGTTCCCTCCCAATCGGGGGGCAGACGAACATATGCGGTCTGACCACAAATAAAATAAGAATGACGTGAAGCTTTGAAAATAGATTTCCCACTGTCACTATATTTGACAATAGTAGTACAATCGCTATGTCCTACATGTACGGAACCATTATTTCTAACACATAATTCACCTTTGACTGGTAGTACTGAAATAGCAGGTAAGTCTGGAGTGGAATCAGACTGAACATTCAGGACCATGAAATTCGAAGAATAATTACCTAAATTGTAAACTTCGTTTTCTAGATCTAACCCTGTTCTGTGGGGAAGACCTTGCTTGTCTGGGAAACATGTACTGTTAAGAAAAGACATATCTGTTGAGGATGACATTAACGTGGACCATGCTCCACACGAACCATTATGTGAAAATGGATAAGGAAAGAGTGGCAGAACTCCCTTCGGGGTCTGGAAAGGGGGGAGTCGACCACACACCCAACAATTAGTGGCATTGCTGGTCTGGTGTGAATAATGTAACATGCGGATAAAAGAATTGTTACGCATAGCGAGGCGGTAAGAGAGTTCATGAGGAGGCAGATCACTAAACGTGTGCTCTACTGTAGCATTAGAGGACTTATTTACATGAGAAACTGGAAAATACAGATAAAACGCATAACTGGTGCAGGCAATCATAATGCTGAGAAATAATATGAAACTTAGAAAAATGATACATCGGATTGAGTTTTGACTAACTCTCTCACTATGGGGGTCTATTTTACACATGTCAGAAACCGGTCTAACCGTTTCACCTAGGGGAGGACTTAGACAATCAAACTGGCTGACTTATTTTACTAGACCTTAGCTTTTTCTTATACTCCTGTTGCGGAGTTGTCTCTAACAGGGAGGGTGCAGTATCAGTGTCTTTTGCGGGACAGTCCTTAAGAATAGTACTTTGGCAGTCCTTTAAATCCTCGGAAATGTTCTTTGAAACTGGTTTCAATCCATAAAATTTCTTGATGTGCGAAAGATGCACCCAGCCTTTGCGTCCCTCCAACTTCACGGCTGTGCGGGTGGCCAGGAGGACCTGTCGGGGCTCCTTCCAGCGAGGCTCCAGCGGACTTGAACGATCGAAATTTCTCACTAAGACCATGGATCCGGGAACGATTTCATGCGGTGCCACCTCGGTATTGTCTGGAAATGCGGCGGCAACCTGTGAACGACAAGAGTTGAGGGCAGACATCAAGGAAGCTAGGTAATCTGTCAGCATATTACTTGAAACATCGGTAATACTTCGGGGTCTAGGAGTACCCCACATGTTAGGGGGGCGGCCGAAAACGACCTCATACGGGGACAGACCTGATCTGGAATGTGCGACCATGCGCATGTAGAACAGAGCAACTGGCAGAGCTACTAGCCAGTCCACACCTTTCTCTTGACAAATCTTTGCAATTCGGATTTTCAGGGTCTGATTATGTCTCTCTACGAGACCGGCTGCTTCAGGATGGCGTACACAATGGAACTTCCACTGGTATCCTAACAGAAGGGACACATGCTTCATCAACTCAGATGAGAATGGCTGGCCGTTATCAGAATATACGACTCTAGGGAGTCCATAACGGGGGAAAAACTCACGAACCAACTGCTTGGCAGTGGTCGCGGCTGTGTAATCTGGGACTGGATATGCCTCCGTCCACCTGGACAAAGCGCATACAACTACGAGGACATACTTGAAACCTCGACATTGCTCCATCTGAATGTAATCCATCTGGAGGACTTCAAAAGGGTGGTCAGGGGGCTGGAATCCACCTTGTTCCACCGGGACACTTTTACCTGGATTAAACTGACAACATATCATACAGGTACGGACTTTCTGCTTGGCTGCAGCTCGTAAATGCTTGTTGAACCAAATGTTCTGGATACTGTCTAACATAGCTTTTTCTCCTAAATGTGCTGGACTATGTGCGGTATTAATAATGACTTGAACCATGGAGTCGGGGAGAAACCATGTGGCTCTACCCTTCGTTAACCATCCTTGATCTGTCTGGACCCCTCCTTGTTCGGACCATTTCTTGATTTCTTCGGGAGTAGCATGTAACTGGATATCTATGACATCTTGAGTAGGGTCTTTGACTGTCATACATGTAGTCGGATCTGGAGTGTGTGTCGGTGTCTTATTAACTGGAATGTCTGGTGTCTGAGCTGTAAGCTTGGCTGTACGATCTGCTAGATCATTACCTTGAGATATAGTGTCAGTAACTTTCGTATGTGCTTTGCACTTCATGATAGCAATGGATGTCGGTAAATGTATGGCATCTAACAGAGCCTGAATAAGGAGACCATGCTGAATCTTGGTTCCATGAGAAGTCATGAAACCTCTCTCTTGCCAGAGCACTCCGAAGTCGTGTACAACTCCAAATGCGTAACGTGAATCGGTGTAAACATTAACTTTCAGGTTCTTGGCGTGTATGCAGGCTTGAGTCAGAGCAACTAGCTCTGCTACTTGAGCAGACAGGGTGTCAATACGGTGTGTTTCAATAACTTCAGTGTCAGTAGTCACTGCATACGCGGCTACTAGTTCTCCTGTACTTGTTCTCATACATGAACCATCCACATAAAGTGTCAGGTCGGGATCTGGTAATGGAATATCTGTCAGATCTTGTCTTGGCTTTGTCATGATGTTAACTACTTCCACACAGTCGTGTGTGGCAGAATTCGAAGTAACTGATGGTAACAATGTAGCAGGATTTAAAACGTTGCAGCGTCTGATTTCTATGTGTGGCTGGAACAGTGTCAATTCATAACCTGTTAAACGTGCAATTGTCAAGTGCTGAGTTTGTGTTCGGTTTAAAAGAACTTCCACGGAGTGTGGAACTTGTACTGTCAGGGAGTATCCTAATACTATGGAATCACTTTGTCTGATAGCTAGTGCTGTGGCTGCAACTGACTTGAGGCACGCAGGCAGAGCCTGGGCTACAGGATCTAATGTGCTTGAAAAATAAGCACAAGGCTTGTATTGTCCTGCTTGATCTTGTGTGAGGACAGATAATGCTGTACCTTCGCGTTCTGTGACGAAAAGTGTAAAAGACTTACTGTAGTTCGGTGTTGCTAGAACTGGAGCTTGGCATAGGGCTTTCTTTAACTCATTGAAACTGAGTGTATGTTCAGATGTCCAAGGGAGGACAGTCGATACGGCTGCCTCCTGTGTCGTTAACTGTATCAGTGGTTTAGCTAGAAATGCATACTGAGGAATCCATTGTCTGCAATAAGAAGTAAGGCCAATAAAAGCACGTACCTCCTTCTGGGTCTTGGGCTGAGGAAGACTCGCTATTAACTGGATACGGTCTGGTGTCAACTGCCTACCCCTCTTGGACAGTAAGTGTCCTAAGTAGACCACTTGCTGGACACAGAATTGAAGCTTCGAAGGGGACACCTTGTGTCCCATCTCGGCTAGGAAATACAAGACTGTAAGGGATGCTTGTTCGCAAGCATGTTCAGAACGGGCTGTGATCAGGAGATCATCGACATACTGGAGCAGGGCAGTGTCAGTTGGCATGTGAATGTTGTCTAGTTGTCTCTTGAGTGCTTGACTGTAAATACTAGGACTTTCTGTGAAACCTTGAGGAGCGCGTGTGAACATATAGCTCCTTCCATTTAAACAAAATCCGAAAAGAAACTGGCTGTCTGGATGAATGGGAACACTGAAAAACGCGTTCTTGAGGTCTATGACCGTAAAAAATGAAGCTTCGGAATCAATGGCTGTCAATAGGGAAGAGATATCTGGGACAACTGGGTACTGGGGAATAATACATTTGTTAAGCTCTCGGAGATCAATCACTAAACGATATATTGGAGGTGCATTTGGATCAGTACGTTTCATGACAGGAATGATCGGAGAATTACATACATTGGAGTCAGTTTCTACAACTACTCCTTGAGCCATGAGCTCGTCAATAATTTTGGATAAGGCTGCTACAGCCTCAGGTGGCAATCTGTGCTGCCTGATTCGTGGCAGGACTACACCTGGCTTGAGAGTCACACGATGGGGTGTGATTTGCATAAAGCCAACATCAGTTGGACCTTGCGCCCATAGATGCTGCGGAACATTGGACAATCTGGGATCAAAATCTCGTAATGCATAGTGACCCTTGAAGTCACGTAGGAACAATCGTATTCCCTCTGGGGAACAGCATATAACTGCACCTAACTCTTTCAGTGTCTTAATGCCTAATAGATTTTCTGGACATGACTTAGTAAGTAACAGATCAGTAGTGCGGGACAATGGACCTACTTCTAGAGTAACTGGCTTTGATATTTCATTTACAATAGGTTTTCCTGAAAATCCAAGGGAAACATTTCTAGAGCCTGAGAGCGGAGCCCCTGGAACTTCGGCGTGACTAATGGTGGTCCTACTTGCCCCTGTATCAATCAAAAACTTTCTGTCTTTCCCTAATACTTGACTATGAACATAGGGACCTTCTTGATCTACAGGTATCTCGATGAGAGGCAAGCCTACCTCCCTCTCTAGGCTGTTTCATGAATATGGCTGATACTCTGGATACTCAGACTGTGCATACTGGTACATCTGCTGTGTAACATGCTGTGTTGCAGCGATAGGCTGCGGTGCTGTAACTGTCTGTGGTGCATTCTGTGACTGAGGAGTCTGTGTAACTTGTTCTTGTCTAGGAGGACGTGGTCTTTCTTTAGTCTTACCGGTAGCTATGTTGTGTTTCAGAACTGCACACTCGTTTATAAAATGACCTGGCTGTTTACAATAATTGCAGTTTCCTTTAACGGGAGCTGCAGGATGACTGGCTTGATTTGGTCCCCTCTTCTGACTGTCTTGAGGAACAGATTGTGCAACTAGTACTTTCATTTTCGTGTCTTTCATACGTTTCCTTTCATGTTCTTGCTCTTCTCTGATTCTATTCTGGTGATATTGAAGCATCTGTAACATTTGGGACGGGGTATTAGCTTGCCAGGTACTTTCGACTTTCAAAACTCGGTTCTTAATTTGTGGACTTGAATTCTCGACTAATTTAGTAACAAAAAGATGAGGGTATGATTCGCTACTTGTCTTGAGGCCACTGTTTATGGTAAAACATTTCCCAAATCTGGAATAATAATCACTAATATCTTCGTCTTGTTTCTGTTTACAGGCTGAGATTGCATCCCAGTCTTCTTTTCTAGTTGTTAATAGTCTGGGCAAAACTTGTATTAATAGTTCAGGTAATTCTTTACATTTATCTCCAAGACCGGTACCTGGTACTCGTGCCTTATCTTCGGCTTCTAGAACTGCCCAATCGATCTTTTTCTCTCCCACCTCCCATTCTTTTTCTTTGAGTTTCTCATATACCCCTGCGGGCAACAAGACTTTTAACATTTTAATGATATCTGGATACGTGTATTCTCCCATACGGAGCATGTCTTTTAATTCTCGGTGGAACCCTGCTGGATCTTTATCATGACAGGGAATTAACTTTTTCATCTCTAAGAGTTCCATCTTTGTGATAGGGGTGTAAACAAACACTCGTTGCATTTCACCACCCTCTGTCTTAACTGGATGCACTTCTCGTAACGGATTCTGTCTGTCTATGTAAAAGGGTTTACTTTCTGGGGGTGAGACATGAACAAAATGTGGGTTCAAAAACATACTATATTTGTGGCGCTGTTCTAGAATGACACTAATTAAATCGGTACCTAAACCTTTCCATCTATACTGGAGTAACTCGTTCAAGACATCGTGTAACGGACCTGGATCAGAATGTTGACCCTCATACAATGTAATGAGGTGCTGGATCATATACATACCCACCAGTCGTTGCTCGGCTGGGGGCAATTTCAGAAACATTTGTGCCACTATTTCGTCTGGAAAAGTGGTAGAATCAGTAATCCATCGGACTGCTGATCGGGCTAGTTCTTGTTCATGCATAGTACTTAACTCACTGTAACCGATTCGTGATTTCAGAATGTGATCGGTAGCTTGAAATACTTGTTCCAGAGAACCTTGTTCTGGTGCTGGATGATGAAAAATTGACTTGTGTTCTAGGCGCAAATGGCGATCTGGAAATCTAGATTTTCCTACATACGCTATTCTGGCGGGATTCTCGTCCTCTACCTCTTCTGTAGAAGAGTCATTTTCTTTCTCGCTTACTTGTGCTTCTTTACGTTGTTCGTGTATCCTTATTATTTCTTTACGAATCTTCTTGTACATACTCTCTATACTACTGATGGTCTTATGCTTACCCTCGGCTATATTATCACTCCACCTTGTCAGGACTTTCATTTCGGCTCGATCTTTGGTCGGATAATCTTGTTCCCTTATTAGACAATTAATCAGAAACTTTAATATCATGAGCTGGACTTCAACTTTTCTTTGGCACATGACGTCACTAATACTTTCTGGATCATTCCCTGTACGGATGAAACGATATATTCTGTCTAGATCTTCTTTCATATCTGGTAGGGTGACTAGATACTCGGTCACCTTTCTCACGCGTAATGAATATAAAACCATATTATCCTCGCCTGGGACTGGATCATAGCCACATTCGGTAAGGGCTTTTCTTATTTCTGCAACAGACTGATACCTGGGCGTACGCTGTGACGCTTGTGCATGTAATTCGGCTAACGTTAAACGCTTGTGTGGCGGCGGGGTTCCTGGAGGACCTCCCCCAGCGGCCCCTAAACTAGAGTCGTCTACTGATGCTCTTCGTCCTGGCAGAGTGGGAAATGGAAATGCAGGCTGGACTTGTATGGCGGGCTGGACCGGGGGTACCGTAACAGGTACTCCGGTGTCTGGAGGAGCGGGAAGTGCCTGATTTACAGGGACTGGCGGAGCAGGAACAGGATTTGCATATTCTGGGACTGTGTCGTCCAAATAGGACGAAATGAAAATATCAGCTGCGGTCGGTTTGTGACGTAGCTTGGTCGGAACTAGTGGTGGCGGAAAATTACTGGATGCCTCTGGGGTCGCTTTTGGCAAGCCCTCGGCAAGAAGAGGATACATACCCTTAATAAGAGCATGCCTCTGTCTGTCTGACTGTTCGGTTTTGACTCGTTCACCTATCTCGATTAATTCCCTTTCCTGGGCTCGTTCCAAGGATTCTCTACTTAGTTCTGACTTTCTGATTTCTTTTTCGGTTCTTTTATGAGATTCTTTGCGCCATAACTCAATGGCATCTTTCTGTGACTGTCTGGCTTTCTTTTTCCATAATGCTTCTTCTACTCTCATGATGCACTCGGCATCCCATGTACCCGATACGGGCCATCTATACTTTTCCTCTAACTGTTTGGTATACTCTACCCATAAATCTAGATACAATATGGCGCTTATGCCATGCTTCTGATACATGAAATGACCTGGACTGTCCCTAGGCGGAACAGGAACTGCTGCTTCTAGCAGACCTTTTCTGGTTTTTAACTGACGCAGTTTTGAAAATAGCGGCATGACTGAACTATAATCTGGACACAACACAATACACAATAAACACGATAATTACTTCACACTCATACCACGACATTAAAATACATGAATAACATTCAGAATAACAGTTCGAACAGAATACTACCTGGAATACGGAAAACAGAATACATGAATTTTCTCGAGAACAGAACTGACTAGAACAGAAACTAGATGCACTGCTGAAACAGTACGAAACTTACCGGTCTCATACAGAGACACGTCAGGACCCGCATCCACCGAAGTGGACACTTCGTTTTGTGGGTCTGTGTACCACCAACCCACGGACCAGAGTCAATTAGATTGACCCTGTCTAGATACTACCCCAGCAACGGTACTCACCGGGCAGCAAGAACGGAAGGCCTCGGACTGGACTGGACTGCTTCGACGCCGGACGGACGAACTTCGAACTTCTGTTACGGGTGGGCCTCCGGATACCTCGGACCTTGGACTCTCGGCTTGGGCTCTGGTCGGGACTCGCCGCGTTCCTCCACCGCCTCGTCTGGATGCTGGACCGCCACCTCCGTCTCCTCCGTGGGCCTGAGGGATACTTGAAGCAGAAATATCTGCACGTGCACGGTACGGTTCCGTCACGGCTGCAGAGGGTCAGGGGGCCGGCGTGGCTTCACCGGCGCGTGGGGAAAGGGCAAGTCCCTGTTCGGGCGCCATTATGTGGTATATAAATAAATAATACCGGATCTATTTTTGTCTAGGCATAGCAATAACAGATAGCTCAATAAATAAGAGTCAAGATTCGAGGTAGTAGGAGTTTGCAGGTTTATTACAGCATAAAGGACAGGAACAGGACAACCTGCATAGGAATAGGATGGCAGAGCTTGACAGGGGGGCCCCGACAGCTGCCGGGCAGGATCTGGGATGAGCGCGCTAACATTTAATAACAATACACGATCATATATACTAAAACAGTTGCATTACAATACATACGATAGGCGGAGCAGTGGGTGTGGTCAATAGCAGTCGCGAAAGATAAGGGTAAAAGTAGGTGTAACAGAGGCGTATACATAGACATGTGATGCAAACGTAACAGAATATGTCATGAATGGGGCGGAAACATGGAGGGGCTACCTAAGGAGCCGGGACCTCTGACCTAATGGTGCGCGCAAACTGGCAATGACGTGTTACTAGAAGAAGCTGGGGGCTACGAACTCTGTGCTAGGAGCAGAGACTGAAGTCTGGAGAGTCAGGGCGACATGTACCTAAGCAGTATCTAGTATCTGATGTTTAGAGAACATGTTGATAGAATCCAAAAGTTATCGGGGTAAAGGCTAACAGACTCTAAGACTGGAGCATGCATTATTCTACATGTAGTGCGTGATGAAGAATATTAAATTGACCATTAATACAGTATTTCTCTAACGTGGAGACGTAGAGGCTAGACAATGACGGAAACTATTGATGCAGTTCAGTAGCTTAGGAATGCAGAGAAGGAGGGCTGGACTGATAACTAGAATCATAACTTACTCTTGGCAGACTCAGAGGCAGAGCCAGGCTGAACCGGGCACTGTGAGGCAGGAAGTAAGTGAAGGGTCGAGGATACAGGTGGGGGCTGTATCGCTCCTCAGCGAGGACTCAGAAGACAGGAGCTGAATCTGGTGTCCGGGCCCTTTTGAGGCCTAGAAACGGGGACTTTACAATGAAATAACGTGCACACTGAGAAACGTGGCAACGTAACTTTACATAGGCCTGATATTCGTAGTATTCACGAGAACTGGAAACTGACATACTAGAGATGGACACAACTGTAATTGCGTCCTTAATCGAACATGGGGAATACATATGCATATTAATCATGCACACATAACATATGATGGATGACACGTAGGGACACAGAACATGGCAAAATTTACTTTTCCACACACTGGGGAATAGTGACATGTACTTATAGCCCTACAAGTTCCCAGTCTGCGACGGAAAACACTATATACATGCATGTCCTTATTTAAAAAACAAATACACACAGTATAAGACAGACTGCAACAAAATGTGCAAAGAGATTTAGCGTTCATGATAAAAACAAGTGCATTTCAGGAATACACAATCAGACTCTAAAGAGTGCAAGCTTTTTTGTATGTTTCCATCAAAAGGATGCACTCCAGAACTCAGCTGATAACATCCATACATTACTTCCTCAAAATAATAAATCCATGCCACTATTAAGCCTTAAATGGTTCCATCAATTAAAGCCATAGAACGTTTTGATTTTTGAGTGTTATATAGCGCGAACTTGACCCGAAGGTATCAGAGCGCTTTGCATGAGCATTAGAGCCATTCCACATGGACACATTCATTTTTATTTTGCTAGGCACATGGAGATTAGGGGCCATATGTATCATTCCAAATTGCTATCGCAATTGGGCTTAGTGGTATGTATGAAAGAAAAACTGCCTCGCAAAATAAGGAATTGCATAATTTGCGATTCCCTATTTTGCGATTGCATTTAAGGAATCACAAATTACGATTCCTTAAATGCGATGTAAGAAGCACAGAAAAAGTGCAATTTGTCCTTAAGGAATTTCAAATTACCACGATTTCTTTGAAAAATGCACTTTTTTTCATTTTTCAAAGTGCCATGTGGCGCACATACATGTTTATGTTAATTTATGTTATAAGGAACTTATCAAGCGCTCATTCACCAGACGGCTTCTTTGGGCTGAGGGAGACTTGAACAACAATAGAGGAAAAAGACCTCGTTATCATGTGCCTGGGAGAACAGCCATCTCTTCAACTGTTTTCTGAACGGTGCATAAGAGATGACCATCCTCAGCTCCATTGGGTGCGTGCTCCAGAACGGATGAGCTAAAACTGCAAATCGAGAACCACCATGTTTCTTGCGTTTAAAGGTGGGGGTGACTAGCAGATTCAAATGGGAAGATCGTAAATTACGAGTGGGGACATAACGCAGGATCTTGGACGAAAGAAATGCTGGGCTATTGCCATGAAGAGCTTTAAAGATCGTGCATCCCACCTTGAAAAGGCCACGCATAGCCACAGGGATGTGTGTGTTTAAGTGTGTGCGGAGAGTGATGGGCGCCATCTATTCTGCAAGGTGAGGCTTTTCATCAGGGGCCAGACACGATGCCATTTAGGTAGATGGAAGATCAGTCTGGCAGCCTGATTCTGGACTAGTTGGAGGCGTCTAAGTTGGTAAGCCGGGATACCTACATAGAGAGAATTGGAATAGTACAGTCAGGAGATGACCAAGGCCAAGATCACTAATGTCAGAGCTTCCCGAGACAGAAATCTGCTAATCTTCATATTTCTGCGTAGTTTAAAAAAAGCCAGCAGAAACCACCGAGCTGATCTGGGCTTTAATTGATAGATCATTGGTTACCACTATACCCAAACTCTTGGCTGAACTGGCCGGGAGGGGAGGGTTGCCTAAGGTAGATGGCCAAAAGTCCACCAGTGAGGATCAGCTCAGTTTTATCGGGGTTGAGCTTCAGTTGATTTTCATTCATCCACTCACTTATGAAAATCATAGTGTCTTGAAAATGAGACACAGAAGATGGATGGAGATTAATGCCAAAGACTAATTGAAGGTCATCCCCATAGTTGTATGTCACGACTTTCCTTTCCCGAAGAGAAGAAATTAAAAGAAGGAGGTACAGATTAAAAAGAAGCGGGGAGAGGGAGGAGCCCTGGGGTGCTCCACAAGGCAGTTCCATCTTCTTTGAGGAGAAGTTAGCAAGACGTACCGATTGAAACCGGTTACTAAGAAAAGAGGAGAGCCATTTTAGGGCTAGGCCCTGGATCCCGGCATTGCTGACACAGTCAATCAGGATGTTATGATCGACCGTGTCAAAAGCTGCTGACAGATTCAGGAGAGCCAGGGCTTCTATCTATGCCCCCTCTAAGGTCACCCATAACTGTCAAGATGACTGATTCTGTGGAGTGGGAGGGTCGAAAACCGGCCTGGTGGGAGTCCAAGTCATGAAGCTGTTCAACAAAGGTACCTAGTTGGGTTGAGACATGTGCCTCTAGACCTTACCAAGGTAAGGTAATAATGAGATTGGGCGGTAGTTGCCAAGAATAGAAGGGTCCACACCTGTTTTTTTCAGAATGGGAATGATTTCGGCACTTTGAAAGAGGTCAGGAACTATGCCAGACTCAATTGATTTATTAAGAAGAGAGAGTGGGGGATCTGGGCATGGGAAAAGACTTCCTGGAGAACATGAGGAGGACAGCAATCAGTCGGGGAGCCAGAACCGACTCTTTTAAGTAAACCCAGAAAGGTCTCCAAAGGAATAGTGGGAATCAGAGTCAGCTGAGGCGACAATCCATAGATATTAAGAATGTTTACAGGAGTAGCAGAGGTCCGAATACTAGCCCTTAGGGCATGTATGTGTGCCACATGTGCACACATGCACATTTCAGGGGTGCAACAGGTTGTCCTTTTGACACACTGGCACCCTTGAAATTGCATTCTCAATTTGCGATTCTCTAATTGAGAATTGCAAATTGAGAATGTCTTCCCATTCATTCCTATGGGCCTCCTAGCCCATAGGAATGAATGGGAAGGTATTCCTTATTTGCGAATCACAATTTGCAATTCGCAAATAAGGAATATGTAGGATTCGTAAAATATTTAGCAAATCCTACTTACATTGCATTTTGCGATTCTCTAAGTGCGATTCTCTAAAAATCGCAATTTGAGAATCGCAAAATGGTTACTTCATACATGTGCCCCTTAGTGATTTGCCCAGAATCACAGGATGTTGAGCGTCGTTGCCGACCGGAACCCGGTTCCCCCAGATTTGAGGTCGAACTCCCTAGCCGTTAGGCCACATCGTCTCCCAAGCATTCTTTAGTTTGATTAACCAATTGTACACATTTAACTTTCTTTCAGGTAGCAGGTTCCGTCAAAGGAAGACTTCTTTCTTCTTTCACTGCCAGTGTCTCTTCTTGCTTCACAGAACAAGGGATATCCTCCTTTTCTTCCAGCCAGAGTCACCCGAAGGCCATATCCATTCTGGAACAGTTGCTTTTTGACAAAAAGTATGGAAACTATTAATAAAAAAGATTTGGAACGTTGTTCCCAATAGATCCTGCCCACTTCAACCACTGGTGGTTTGGTTTTGTCATTGCTTCAAGTGCCTCATAGTGTTGCGCCCTCTCTGCCTCATCAGCCCACTTGCAATCTGCCCATAAAAGACATGGGCCGAGACTGGGAACTTTGCGTAGATGAATTCCTGTATAGAATTACGTTCTGTACAATTATAAGAGCTCCGGTATTCCTGCACCCAGATTTACTGGGTGTAGCAGCATCAAACCCGATTTAACCATCTGGAAAATCCAGCAGATACAACCACTATGGGAAAGGCTGCATTGTAGTCTGAACCCCTTCCATAACTCCTGCCTAAACATTAGGCAAGGCAGGGGGAGTACGTCTCCACTCCAGTCAGAGGAGGCAGTAAATGTGTGCTTTAAACCCCACAGAAAAAGGAATTTCATGCAGAAAGAGTCCTGGTAAATCTGGCTCTGCACATGCCATGGGGTTTAACTAGTCCTACCACAGCACTGGTGGGTTGTTAACATACTGGTAATTATAGGTATGAAGTTTTCACCCCTCCAGTACTGGGGCACCAGCAATCGGGTAATGGAGGGATACTTAAAGTGCCTGGGGATACATCAGTAGGGATGAAAGGCCCAGGTACCAGATCCCACCACATCTACAAATACACAGCAGGGGTACTTCACCACATTTTAACTTCAATAAAAAGACACAGCATACTTTCTTCAAAAGACAGACAATGTAAGACTCCATCAGTATGTAGAAGGGAGAGAGTAGTGATTTTTGTATTGCATTGTCATTTCTATAGCACTTTCCTAGCCCTTGAGTGCAGATATAGGAGAAGAAAATGTAATTTCATTTTATAGGTGCTTTGATCCTGTTCACAATTTTAATCACTATTTAAACAGAAACGGAATGAAAAAATGATACATTCTACCATCAGGTTTTATAAATGATTCTAATTATTGACCCAGCCCTCCAAAGGCTGTCCAATTTCCTAATCCCAGGCAACTGTTAAGCAAAGTGTATTATGGGTGCTGTAGGCCATGTTTTACTGTGATGTTCATATGGATTTTCCTTCCACAGAGGCTGCTTTGGAGTTGATTAGATACACTCTCGGGCCTCGTAACTGACTCCCTGAGTCTGCATCTCCCAAGGGAAGCTCCCTTCATCTCAGGGCAGTTTCTTGGCAGGGTATTCTAAGTGGTTCGAGCTGAATATATGCAGACTATTCGATAGATAGCAGGTTTTGGCTCATCCAGTCACTTCTTGCCTCACACGCCTCTCCTACACCCAGGAGAAAATGCACCTCTGTGCCTTTGTATAATGCAGATTCAGCAGTTTCAGCAATATCCACACACCTGTGTCATTCACCTAGAAGCTAATGCTTAAGCAACCTATCTCGCACTCCTTTTCTCTTCAAATTCAGGCAGAGACATAGCAACAAACCTATTAGGAGCAGAATTCTAATTCTGAAGCATGACATAAAAAACTATTCAGTTATGCCACATGGCAAATACGCACTGTTCCATCTGTAGCACTTCACAGAGTAACTTGCTACCTCTCTGAATATGTGCATTGGTGCCTAGTTAGGAATATGTAGCACCCTATAAATACAACTGAAATACAATACAGTGTTCTCAAACCCTAAAGCACTGCGAGAACATAATAATGACAATACAGAGCCAGGCAAATCTCTATTGACATACCCTATCTCTGCCTTTTATAAATGTACTGACTTCCTTAGACTCTGATTCAAAGTTGTGTTTTAAATTCTTATCCATGCGGAAATGGAAGTTTGCACACAGATTGGAACTGTGCACAAAGTACCACACTTTAATTTTCTCCTGACAGATGTCACCCCAAAAAGCCTTGGGCAATCTATCAGGATAAAATGCTAAAACAGAAGAGCAAAACAGGCAGTACATGGTATGCTCATCACTGATTCTACATGCTAGGCTTCATTCTGAGGTGGGAAACTCAGGAGCAGCTGATTATGTTTCCCATTAAATAACCGACATCAGGATAGAGGTAATTACCATTCTGATAGATACATCTGCCTTGTGGATTCCTCACCTTGTGAATATCCCCCTTGTGTCAGCAAGGTTCGGAAAATTCTTTGTAGCACGCCGGCGTAGACAACGTCATAGGAGCACGGCATCACGCGCGACTCCGTCTGGTGTCACTGACTCCTTATTAGGCCCACGTCGGCGTGATGACATCAGTTCCCTTTTTTCCGCGTCATCGACGCTAACGGTTTCTGGGCTCATCTGTGATTCAGAAAGTAACTTGTTGCTATTTTGTGTTACTGTTTCTCTGTTGAGTATCTTTTCTTCGTCGAGGAAGTCGTCGAGGAAGACGGGGTTCAAACAGTGCAGATCGTGTGCCCGGATGATGTCTATTACCGATCCGCACAACGATTGTTTGTGGTGTCTTGGTTCGGACCATAATGTCAAGAGCTGCCTATCCTGCTTCAAGATGAACCCTAAGGCTCTACGAGAACGTGAGGCGAAACTTCTGCTGGCCAAGGTGAAAGGAAAAGAAGCTGGCAGGTCTTCGAGGTCAACATCTAGACGCTCGAGGTCGAAGCAGAGGTCGCGGTCGAAGTCGAGGTCAAGATCGGCTTCGAGGTCGAGGTCCAGAGTGAGGTCGAGGTCCAGGTCGAAGTCGGCTTCGGGTCATGCTTCGGGCTCCTCGAGGAAGAAGCATAAGAGGAGGAAGCATAGCTCAAGACATCACTCTGGCAAAGAGTCTTCGGACTCGAAGAGGAAGTATTCATCACGAAAACATCACAAGGACTTCGTGTCACCTTCACCTGAGCGATCCCGTGAGGTTTCCCCGGATCCGGAGCAAGAACCGAATCCGGATTCGCATCATTCTTCGGAGCATGAGGAAGACGAGGAGATTCCTTGGGCACCGACTCCGGTGGAAAACCCAGAGGGTCAAGAGGGTCAGGAAGAACCGATGCCGGTGCAGCCTCCTTCGGAGCAGCCGATGGGTTCGTACCCTCCCTTTCCTGGTCCTGGACAGGACCCCTCGCATTTTCTTAATGCCATGTTTGGAGTTTATTCAAGGGCAATGTACCCCACTATGGGTCCGTTGTCTTTTAACTTGGGTGTCCCTCAAGCTTACGCTCCGGCACCTTTTATGCCGTTTATGCCGACGCCTTATACACCTTGGCTCGGTACGGCGCCGCCAAGATCATCGACTCCGCGCACGGCTTAGCCGACTCCGGAGCGACCTCGAGAACTGGATCGTGGTACGGCGCCTGTTCGAGATTCTCGTCCTCCAGCTGTCCCGGCTCCTCGTTCGACGCCGGCTTTGGCTCCGTCGGAGTCGTTACCGGATCCGACGACTTTGGTTCATCTGGAGTGGTCGAGGCGCAGAGCTCAACGCCTTATGGAGGAAAAAGGGTACGAAGATCCTGAAGTAGAGGAAGGAGAACTTCTGGATCAAGGGGACTGTTTTGAGGACCTGCATAGTGCTAGTGGCCTGGAACTCTCTCCTGAGTGGGGTTTGCCATGAGCTTCTGATACACCATCTAAGGACGTGGCACCCTACCATGTTGTCCTTAAGAAGGCTGCGGAGCTGCTCAATCTGTCTTTGCCTACCGTTGAGTTCAAGCCTAACATCCTCACGGAAGTTTTGCATTCGCCTTCCTCTATTATAGAGCCTACACTTCCATTCACTGAGGCTTTGACTGAGCCAATAATGGAGGTCTGGAAGAGACCATTGACTGCTCCTGTGGTGTCCAGGTTGGTGGCAAGACGTTATAGGGTGGCACCTGGTGACCCTGACTTTCTTCCTTCGCATCCTTCTCCGGAAAGTCTGGTTGTGCAGGCCGCTTGTTCCAACAGGTCCGCAGGTTCTTTTCTACAGGTGCCAGCAGATAAAGACTCTAAAAAATTGGACCAGTCTGCCAAAAAGATTTTCTCTTCGGCTAGCATGGCACTTAAATCCACCAATGCTACTTGCCTGCTGGGGAGATATGTTCATGCTTTGATGGACTCTGTGAAACAATTGTCAACTAAGCTTCCGGAGGAGGACAGAAAAAACTTCAATGAAGTGGTCTCTGATACTCAGGCAGCGGCCCGCCAGGTAATTCAGAGTGGCATGGACACGGCGGACTCTGTGGCCAGGATAATGGGTTCTACTGTTGCCATGAGAAGGGCGCAATGGCTTAAGTCTTCTGAATTTTCAGCAGATGTACAGTCTACTTTAATGGACTTACCATTTGACGGAACTGGCCTCTTTGGAAAAAAAGCGGATGTAGCTTTGGAGAGGTTCAAAGATAGCCGGGCGACGGCAAGGTCTTTGGGCCTGCAGGCTAGAGGCTCTACCACCAGGAAGTTTAGGGGATTTGGTAGATCCACTTTTCGTCTCTATAAACAAGGCCAGCAGCAGCAGCAGCAACAGCAGAACCCATTGTATAAGTCATACAGAGGTAGACAAAGGAGTCGTGCTCATGGACGCCAAGCCTCCTCCTCCTCTACTTCCTCCTCTAACAATCATCCCCCACCCGCAGCAGCAAAGCAGCCCTAGATCCGCCATTCCGGATCATGCAGGTCCTGAAGGGGGTCGGCTTACTCATTTTCTACGGGATTGGGAATCGGTTACATCAGATCTTTGGGTTCTCAATCTCGTAGAAAATGGGTATGCTCTTCCTTTTCAGGAGTTCCCTCCCAATTACCCTCCTTGCCAAGGTTATTGTTCGGAGGACCACCTGCTTCTTCTGCTGGAAGAAGTCCTGGCACTGTTCAGAAAAGGTGCGATAGAGGTGGTTCCAGAGCAGGAAAGGGGTTAGGGGTGCTACTCCCGGTATTTTCTGATTCCCAAAAAGAATGGCAGGTTACATCCGATCCTGGACCTCAGGGTTTTGAACCTCTATCTCAAACAGGAGAAGTTCAAAATGCTCACACTTGCACAGGTTCTTCAAGCGCTGATGGAAGAAGACTGGATGGTGTCGATCGACTTGCAGGATGCGTATTTTCACATCCCTATTCTGAAGTCGCGCAGAAAGTATCTCAGTTTTACGGTGGGATCGCAACACTACCAGTTTGAGGTCCTTCCTTTTGGGCTTACTACTGCGCCTCGAGTTTTCACCAAGGTGATGGCTGTGGTGGCTGCACATCTCAGAAGGTCGGCGGTTTCAGTATTCCCGTACCTGGACGATTGGCTGATCAAAGCGGAATCTCCAGAGACAGTGCTCCGTCATTTGCAGGAGACAACTCAGTTGTTACACAGGTTGGGTTTTTCAATAAATGTACCCAAATCTCACCTGGTGCCCTCCCAGCGCAACCTGTTCATAGGTGCTGTACTGGACACAACTGTGTGTCGTGCATTCCCTCCTCCTCAAAGGATGCGCGACATTCAGGAAATGATTCCCTTGTTCTACAATGGAGCGGTCGTTCCAGTCCTGAAGGTTCTTCGCCTGCTCAGTCTGATGGCTTCTTGCATTCTCCTGGTCAACCATGCACGCTGGCACATGAGGGCACTCCAGTGGTGCCTCCGCAGGCAGTGGTATCAGCACAACGGAGATCTTAGGGAGTCAGTCAAGATCTCCAGAGAAACTGCGGCGGATCTGTCTTGGTGGAGCGTGGAAGGCAATCTGTCTTAAGGGAAGCCTTTCCACCTACCTCCTCCGGTGGCCACGGTGATAACGGATATATCCACTCTAGGGTGGGGTGCTCATCTGGGGGATCTGGAGGTCAAGGGTCTTTGGTCTCCAGAGGAAAGGTTACTTCACATCAACCTTTTAGAATTGCGGGCAATGTCTGGCGCTCAATGCCTTCCTCCCTTCCCTTCGCGGTCAGTCAGTTCAAGTTCTGACGGACACTACGACCGCGATGTGGTATATCAACAAACAGGGAGGAGTGGGGTCGCGGTGTCTCTGCAGAGAGGCTCTGCGTCTCTGGTCCTGGGGTCAGGACCATCAGATTTGTCTGATGGCAAATCACCTGGCCGGAGTTCTGAACGTACGAGCAGACAGCCTCAGTCGGCAGTTCTCGGCCGATCACAAGTGGAGGCTCCATCCAGAGGTAGTTCGCTACATCTTTCGGCTGTGCGGAACTCCTCGGGTGGATCTGTTCGCTACTCACGAGAATGCTCACTGCCCGTCATTCTGCAGTCTCCAGTTTCCGATGCAAGGAGCCTTGGGGGACGCGTTTCAGTTGAGTTGGAGCTCACAACTCCTTTACGCGTTTCCTCCCATACCTTTGATTCCTCGGGTTCTGAGGAAGATTCACCAAGACCGGGCCCAAGTTATATTGTTCGCCCCGGATTGGCCAAGAAGGGTGTGGTACACGGATCTTCTCCACCTCTCCTCTCACCCGCCACTCCGTCTCCCTTTCAGGGCAGACCTCCTCTCTCAGATGGAGGGGCAGGTTCTACACCCCCACCTCCAGACATTACACCTTCATGCCTGGAGAGTGAACGGGGCAACTTGAATTCCTTTTCTCTCCCTCACGATGTGGTGGATGTCTTTCTTTCTGCCAGGCGTGACTCCACTAAGTCCATCTATTCTTATAGGTGGTCTAAATTCGTCTCTTGGTGTGGGGAGAGGGCTGTTGACCCTTTGAAGGCTCATTTGTCTGACATTTTACAGTTTGCTCTTTCTCTGGCGCACCTAGGATTTGCTGTTGCCACAGTCAAGGGTTATCTTTCGGCTTTATCGGCATTTCTCTGTTTGCCGGATCAGCCCTCTCTTTTTAAGTCTCCTGTGGTTTTAAGATTTTTGAAGGGTCTCACTAATAAGTTCCCTCCTACTCCTTTTATTGTTCCTCATTGGGATTGGAATCTTGTGTTAACCTATTTGATGGGTTCTCCCTTCGAACCCTTACACAAGTGTCCCATGAGGCTTCTTTCTTTTAAAACGGTCTTCTTGGTTGCAATTACCTCGGCAAGGAGGGTAAGTGAGCTTCAGGCTCTTAGTTCCAAGCCCCCGTTCTTGACCATTCATGCTGAAAGAATGGTTCTCAGGACCAGGGCTGCTTTTCTTCCTAAGGTGGTAACTCCCTTCCATCTAGGACAATCCATTACCCTTCCTACCTTTTATCCTCCCCCTCACCCTTCCAATGAGGAGGAGAGGCTTCATCGCTTGGACCCTAAGAGAGCAGTCAGTTTCTATCTCGATAGGACTAGAGACTATTGTGTGGATGATCAGCTCTTCGTGGGTTTTGCTGGCTGCAAAAAGGGCAGAGCGGTGCACAAGCGCACACTTTCCAGATGGATAATCCTGTGCATCAAGATTTGCTACTCTCTGGCCGGTAAGGACCCTCCTGAGGGTATCAGAGCTCATTCAACTAGAGCAAAGTCTGCAACATCCGCTTTGTCTAGAGGTGTTCCTGTTGAGGACATTTGCAGAGCCGCGACTTGGGCCTCCCTCCACACTTTCGCGAAGCACTACTGCTTAGATACTGAGGTGAGGAGGGATGGCCACTTCGCGCGTTCTGTCCTCCAGGATTTCCTGGTATTGCAGGGTGGACACCCTCCTCCGGGAGGGGGACTGCTGTGGGACTCTATTCACAAGGTGAGGAATCCACAAGGCAGATGTATCTATCAGAAGAACAAGTTACTTACCTTCGGTAACGCTTTTTCTGGTAGATACTGTATCTGCCTGTGGATTCCTCACTGACCCACCCACCTCCCCGTTTGTCCACTCTGCTATACCTGAGTTTATGGATTTTTATGTATATTTATATGTATATTTATATTTATATATGTTTATATATTGGGTTTTTAATACCTTAGCTACGCACTTTGTGTGCAGTTTTGAGTTGTATGTACTTTGTACACTATGTATATGTATATCTGCTGTCATTGGTCCGTCCGGGTGCCTCGAAGGCACGGAAAAAAGGGCGGAACTGATGTCATCACGACAACGTGGGCCTAATAAGGAGTCAGTGACGTCAGACGGAGTCGCGCGCGATGCCGTGCTCCTATGACGTCGTCTAAGCCGGCGTGCTATAAAGAATTTTCTGAACGTTGCTGACGCAAGGGGGATATTCGCAAGGTGATTTTCCACAGGCAGATACTGTATCTACCAGAAAAAGCATTACCGAAGGTAAGTAACTTGTTCTTTGCACTAATTATTGCCCGAATTCTACATAGCTTGGAACCGTGGCCTTAGCTACCAAATCTGTCTTTATACTTCTGTCATGATGATATCCATACAGGTATATAGCTTGCAATAGAGCAGTTTAACTTTTAGGGCCCTAAGCCCTCCTTGTTTGCCCATTTTACTACCTGCTGTAACCTCATAGCCTCTAATAACCCTCCACCTCTGTCTTTACCCTGACAATACAATTATATATTATAAACAAAGAAGTTATTATGGGGTGCGGATGTGTGTGTATTTAAGTGTGTGGGGAGTGTGATCGGCCCCATCTATTCTGTCAATCACCAGCACTGTCTTTGCTCTTGCACTATTATAACATCATAGAGGACAGCTATACAGATAATCAAGATCATGCACAGATATTGATGTTACACATAATCCAACCATAATTCCCTGATCAATCAAATGCCCTGCCTATTACAACCCTGTAGACCCTGCTTAAGGGGACATTTAGAACGTATTTTATTTTTTATTTTTTTATTTGCAGAGTTTTATATAGCACTGGCTACACCCGGAGGTGTCAGAGTGCTTTACATGAGGATCAGTGAGTTACGGTTACAATAATTAACTCAGTTACAGTTACAGGTATAGGCATAGGGGAAAAAACATGGGATTATACAGTAACATACGTTATTTGCGCGTTGCATATCCAAGAAACGCGTCTTATGGGTAATGGAAGGTAGAGGGGGAAAGGTAAACAGGGGAAAGAGATGTAGATAGAGTCAGGCAGACCAGAAGAGGGACAGTAGTTCAGCGGTAACAAAGCGGTCGAGGTGAAGGACCGACAAAACTGCTAAGAACCGTTAAAAACAATGTCCGATGTCTGGCTGGGTAAGTGATGGCCGAGGGGGTGAACCAGGGCCAGACTCCTCTATAGCTGCATAGGACAGCTCCACCGGGCAACAGCCAATGGGCCTCGGGCTTCGCAGTAAGTTCGAACAGTTTTGGGTTGTGCCCATCATCAAAGTTCAATCGAAGGCATCGGTCCCGTTGTAACTGGGAAAGCGCCATCCGCCTCGTCCTCCAGCTAGCCCCAAGATAGGAGAGGTGGCAGAGAGAGTAAGTAGTCCTCAGGGGGTTCGCTCCCAAGACCGGTGGCCCACAGCTGAGCACTGTCAGTGTTAAATGGTCTATGGGGAATGCAACAATCCCCTCCTTCTTAACATCCCTCCTGCTGCACCGCGGAGCTAAAAGCCACTAAGGTACTTTATACTGCACCCCCTTCAATCCTCTGTAGTGTGTTGGCTGCCATTTTGGTGTCAGGCACGACCAGGCAAGATCTGTATTGCTCCCGTTACTAGCCTGAGGTGGGCTAATCATTCCTGCAAATGTTCCCGCTGCCCCTTGCTCCCATCATGCCTAAGCAGTACCCCGCATCACAGGATTGCACCGGCAGTGCCCTCCACTGGGTCACTTTTGCGAAGCAAAAGACCCTCAATGAGCTCTTCAGGAGGGTACTAATTGTAGTGGAGCGATCCTTCCTTCAGTAGAGCAAGGTGGTAAATACAGCAGTGCACGAGAGGTGCAAGGTTGGAGGCTCTTAACAGACAGTAGAGAGGTGAGCCGGTTCCTGACCCGCGTCTCTGTCCCAAGGAGCCGCCATCTTGGAGTCAAGCAGCCAGGATCGCCCGTTCTTCAGAAGCGATCCTACCTTCAGTAGAGCAAGGCGGTAAATCTGAGAATGCCTCCCAGCTCTCCGCTTCTGATCTGGAGGGGCTCAGTGTCTCGTCCTGGAATGCCACGTGGATTCCTGCTGATGCGCCGTTCCAGGCTGTGTAGGCGGGTTAGCCCCTCGCAGCCAAAATGGCGGGTGCTGTTCGCCATCATTGGATTGAGGTCCCGATGCGGCCGCTCCCCAGCAGTATGTGCCGCCGCAGCCTCAGGAGTACCCCAGGCGCCGTTTACCGGGGTGCGGCAGAGGTCTCCACTCTCTTTTGAGCCCGAGGACTCAGCAGCCCTCCGCACCCTCGCCTCTGGGGCCTCAGTCACGCTGTGTGCTGCAGTTCGGCCCACGGTAAGGCCCCAACTCCGCCACTAGACCACAGATGGCCCTAGAAGTGCTCGGGGGTAAGTGCAGATGGCCCACGGCAGCAGGAAGCTATGCGGTGGGCCACAGGAGAATGGAGCACATGGGCCACACGTCCTACTCCATTGCTGCTCAGGCTGCATCCATCTGAACTTGGGTGATAGTCCGCAGAACTGCCAGGGGGATAACTCCTTGGCCTTCAACACTCAGACAGAGGATTGTCTGCCCTATTTAGAGATTCCCACCTGCTTAGCTGGAATTTCTGTGCTATGGGTGCAGCCACCACAGCAGCACCCCCTTCAGAGCATTGCAGACTTGCTGAGCAGGCACAATTTTTAAAGCAACAATTTGACAAACGTCTTTGTTTTGAGCATATACACTTTCAAAGTGGGGTTTTGTTCTCTCAATAGAAAACACAAATGTCCTGTCATACAGGCCAATATGCAGGGCCATTCTACCTTTCCCTGCCTGTAGTCACCATACCTTGGCGCCATAATGTTCGTTCACTGTTGTTGCTTCTTCTATTAAGAATACTTTTCATCTTGGGCTGTGCAAAATAGAGGACCAGTCTATATTTATGAAGGTTCTTAAAATGTATCTATTTATTATCTTCTCATCTTTTCAGAAATAGTTAGTCAGAGCTAAGGTGCCTTGGGGTGTTGGTTGCGTTTTGTAAGCAACAACTCAACTCATGTCTTGCGTGTATTGGTTTTCAATATATTTACTAGGTGCCCTCTAGCATGAAATGCGGGCTGCTGGCAATTTTAAAAGAAATCAAGCTGAAATTATGGGTTGTGGTTCTTGTCCTTTGTTGATCAAGCATTCTCTGAAGGAAGCTAATGAGTCTGGAGACTGACCCATGGGTAGACTGAGAAATAGCTCAACTATGTGATGCCTGAACATTTAATTTATGTCTAACTAGAGGCATACATCGGCTGCCTAAAGCAAACCCTCTAGGATCAAGAACGGGCCATCTGTGCCTGTCAGAGCAAGGGAGAGGCTGGACTGGACCACCCCTCGCTGGATTAGATTCTCTTTTTTGAGTTTGATAAACCATTATTTTTGGCCTTGGGAACTTTTGTTTGAGGTCATTGAAGATCATGGGTAAAAGAAAAACCCAGGGTCACTGTTGAGCAAAGGCTTCTTCATCAGTGCACACCCCCCTCTACCTCAAACTATCTGTCCTCCGTAATTAACTTTGAAATTGGATGGGTAGAAGAGAAAATTGAAGCGGTTTTGCGGCTTTACACGTCATCATCTATTGCCCCTAATGAACAAGCACAGAGTGACTTTAGCAATATAGTAAACTTGAACAGTTTGAAGGCGTGGCCAATAAGGTTAACAGTTTGAGTACCACCTCGATCATCAACACTAACAGGAGGAGTCCTGCAGTACTGGACTTTAGTCACTCAGATGGGCCTTGCGGGGTGGCTACTTCCACTGTGGAGTTGGTGACTGACATAGAAGAACCCCCTTCTCATTTTGAACTCACCTCCTCCCAGAAAATGCAGATGAAGTAAGCAGGTAGCTTCCAAAAGGAAATCTCAGCTCCATTCAGCATGGGCAGGAGGAAGTAGCGGCCCTTATAACAATGAGCTTAAAGTAGAGACCTCCATTTCTTCCATGCTAATGCAACTGAGTTCAATGATGCAAGCCCATTGCGATGCTTTATTTATTATGTTGGAATTAGAGCTAAAATCTTTGAGAGAGGATTTAACAACTAAAATTGAGCAGGGGATTGGTAACATCTTGGCATTCTCTGGTCTACCTGTGCCTAAGCCATTGGGTGAGGAACCATCGAGGAACAAGCTTACAGTCTTAAACTCATATCTAGATCTTAGGCCTGGCGTTCTGTCCACCCAGGCTCTGTCTAGACTAGCGGTAGCCACCCTTCCCACTTTTGACAAGTCTAGCAAAACGCACCCAGTGGTTTCTTCATCGCTGGTCCCTGAGAGATCAGATTAGCCTCTCACTACAGGGCACTCACCCCCAATGGAGGGTGATAGAATACATATAACTCCTCACACCAGCAATATCTACATCTTCCCCAGAGTCAACCCCTTTTGTCATCATTCTTGATTAATTCTTCCCTTCAAATGCAGCAAGGAGGGAATCAGTGGTGGATTTGAAACATAAAGTCCTGAATTGGTTTAGAGTTAACTCAAGGTGGGTAGAGGACCTCTCAACTGAGATTCTGTCAGTCAGGAGAGTTGTGGGGGTTGGTAAAGAACCAAAATATCGCCAGGGGATTGTGCTGTTGTTAATTTTAGGGGACCCAGGATGGTGGGAGACTAACTTTCAGCTTTGAGACATTTAGCTGACTCCCCTGGTTAAATTAGAGCTTTTACTCTGGGTTATTTGTATACACCCCACGGCCATTGCACAGAGTGCCAGTTGTTGAGCGGCAGGGTAACGTCAACCTGGTCGCCCCAATGCAACCTCCTTTTTTTACCTGAGCAATCATTTTTCTTCCCTCAGTAACCTGCAAGAAATTGACTGAGACCCATCGCCATCGCCACTGAATGTTTCTATGTCCACCACCATAGTCCGCGATCCCTCCTTAACTAAGTCTGTAGTCCCAGCTCAGTTAGTGAAATCTAGTCTAAGTGTGAGTTCACCATCAATAAAACAGTGTTCTGAAAAAGTTTTAAAATTATTATCCTGGAACATTGCCGGGATCTTTTCAAAGCTTTCCAATGATGACTGTCTGGGTTTTATCAAAGAATTTGATTTGCCTGCTAGAGACTTGGGCCCTGGAAGACTTTTATATTAATGGCATTCTCTCTTTATGTAACCCTGCTGTGCCTGCTGTCGCAGGGAGGGCAGTCGGAGGCCTGACCATTTTAGTTCTCCGGTATTAATGTTAAATCTGTTGGCTTCTCCACCTGGTACCAATTACTACTGCTTTCAGGGCTGGGCACAGTAGACCTGCTGATTGTAAATTTCTATCACAGTATATTTGATAACTGTTGTGCTAATATCGTGGCTATTTTGAACAATACGATTGCAAATGTGAGCGCTAAAAATCAGCAATATTTCCTGGTCTGGGTGGGCGATTTTAATTGCATCAAATGCCAGTTCAGTGACTTGTGGGTTTGCGACCTGGAAAACAGGGATGGACAGACATTCTAACTACGAGGATGCATTGAACAATATGCTATACTTTGAGGAGTTAGTATTTTGGAGTGATTGTTTTAGGGCCATCCCTAAGCCATATCCAGCTTTCATGGGAGGGAACAAGCCCAGTACCATTGATTTCATATTAATTCCAAATGATAAAAAATGTTTAGTGGCTAACTTTAAAATCTCTCCAAATTGTGCTAGTGACCATAACCCTTTAGCAGCTTCCTTTAAATCAGAATATGCACAAGTTGATCCTAAGCAGGTTGTAACCCCTCATACTTTCAGCACTAATAAAGGGCTCTGATTGAAATGGGAGCAGGTTGACCCAAAACCTTTTTTGGAAAACATAGGGCCTCATTTAGGAGGTTTTGTCGTAGGGCAGCACAGCAGGCCTTCCTGCTGCGCTTCCCTACAGCAAAAGAAAAGGGCATGCGCTGTATCTATATGATACTGCGCATTCCTGTCCTTTTCCCCTGCTCCGGCGCAAAATGGGCTGCCGTGCACCAACGCAGGGACCTTTGCACCATGGTGAAAAGGTGCCTGCATTGCGGGGATGATTATTTTTGTACATGGAGGGAAACCTTTCTGTACAAAAATAATCACAAGAGACTTTTCCTCTTTCTATGTGTGCTGCAAATCAGCACACATAGAAAAAGGAAAAACGAGGAGAAATAAAGATAATTCTCCTTGATGTGCCTCCCTTACGCCTCACCTGGGGAGGCGCAAGCTTTTGGCAGCCCAGAATTACGATTTCTCGTAAATCTGGGGCACTGTCAAAAGGCCATGAATGTTGCTGGGGATGCCCCCAGCAACACCCATTGCACGCCCTTTTAACGCAGAATATTGATATTTATCAGGCAGGATTTATCCAAAAAAGTGGTTTAGTGCTACCTGATAAATATCACGCAGGCTTCTGCGCCACGGAATGTCAAAAAAGTGACGTTCCGGAGACACAAGGAGTTGTAGTTTCTGAAAATGATTGGTTAATATACAAGTGATTGCCCCTGGAGGATTCCCAGTCTTGTATTACTGAGGATTTTGACAGTGTTTGCTCAGGCATATCGCAGGCCTGAAACGTAAAACGTTCCACTTTTATTCCCCCCTTCATCTGTGGTTTAATGTGGCCAGCTCAACATCACGTAAACAAGTAAAGACGCCCTTAATTCTGTACCAGAAAATAGGGAAACCATTGCTTTTGCATGCAAAGTTTATAAAGACACTACAATGGCGAGAAAGGCCGAACTTAGAAACGAGGTTTGGTCCAATTTGTTGGCTACTGAGAGCTCCAGGGACACAAGGCGATTCTGGTAGGTTGTGTACCGCCCTTTATTTTCTGAAAGGCAATCGCCTAATGTAGATTGTCTAATCCCAAAGACGTCATTGGTCACACACTTGTCGCAAACTTTCAATCTTTTGAACAAAGATGATTATCATTAGGACACTGGGATTCACACAGGGAGAGATATGGAACTGCCCCTCCAGTTCAGCAAGCCCATTACTGTGTAGGAAGTCAAGGTGGCTATAAAGCACGCCAGTGTAGGAAAGCCTCAGGGCAGAATAGAGTCCCGGCAGACCTGTTTAGAGATGACCTTGACCTCTGGGCTCCCATGCTTTCCAAAGTATTTAAAGCTGCCATTATTGGACCACGCCCTTCCACATGCTAAGAGGCCATTGTAGTACCTTTATTAAAAAAAGGTGATAGATCCGACCTGGCCTGCTATAGGCCAATTTACAAATTGGATTCTACAGTTAGAATTATGGGTAGGATCCTATTAACACAACTTGGGGGTTGGGCAATCTAAAATAACATCCTCTCTCAAGCCCAATATGGTTTCAGACAAGAAGTGGTTATTATGGAGCAGTGTTTGAACCGATTGCTCATCGTTGGTAAGTACACCAAGTCCATGAAAGGCTCCTTACACCAAGCATTCATGGACCTGTTGTGCGCTTTTGACATGGCCAGTTGGTTCAAATAGTGGGACATAATGCAAAGTCTGAGGGTAGAAGAACCCCTGGTTGCTCTTATTTGGTGACTGCACTGGAACACTTCGGTCAAGATTGGTTTTGGCCCCGTGGGAGAATGTACGTCATCTAAATACGGTAATCAAGGTGTTGCCAAGCCTGCATTCTTGCCCCATTTTTGTTTATCATTTATATAAATGGGATCACTGAAACAATATCGATGTTAAAAATATAGAACTACAAGAATATCGAGGTAAAAATATAGAATACAAAAATATCGACCTCCTATCTCCAAACAGGTAAGTACAAAAATATCGATGTAAAAAATATAGTTAGTCAAAATATCCACATTTTTTAAATGCTTTAAATTAATTAAAAGTTAATGAAATAATAAATATCATTAACTTAAACATACTTAAAATACTTAAATAACCTTAAAATTAATAAATGATTAATGTAAGTTAAAAAAAAACATACAAATTAATTTGTTAATACATATATATATATTCAGTACTCCGCAGTTTCGCCCCGCTCCAGAATAACTAGCCAGGGCACACCAGAAAAACTCACGGACACGGACCACAGAAGTCTTTTCTTCAATTTATTCTCAGTGCGGGTATGTCAAAGACGTTTCGGCTCCACGAGCCTTGTTCACCTGACAATGTTTAATGTGCGGGTGCAACCTTTTAAAGTGCCAGTAACAATACAATGATGTCACGTGTTAAAAAAATGTGTGTATATGTAACAAGGACATAGAAGACATACTATCAAATAGATCTCGCAATCATCCTATGTTTAGTATTTCATAAAAATATGCTAGTACAATACCACTTAATAAAAGTAAAATACTTGAATGGGGGTTTACATAACATGGTATATACTGTTAGGATCAGTAACATATTATTATTTAATAAACATATAAACCTAAGTCACCAATAACAGACATTTCGTAATCATGGGTCAAATACGGATTAATCACAACATGGCAATATATATATAAACGTAATATTAATAAAAAATGTTCAATATTTTTACCGTAGGATAGCGGAAAGGGTAAAATATACTATTACCACTCCAGTGAGTGCTACAGTAGGAAAAGCGTTGGATAGTGTAGGGGTAAAAATTACTATTCCCACTCCAGAGATTGCAACAGTAGGGAAAGCGTTGGATAGCGGAAGGGTAGAAATTACTATTACCACTCCAGAAAGTGCAACAGTAGGGAAAGCGTTGGATAGCGTAGGGGTAAAAATTACTATTCCCACTCCAGAGAGTGCAACAGTAAGGAAAGCATTGGATAGCGTAGGGGTAAAAATTACTATTCCCACTCCAGACAGTGCAACAGTAGGGAAAGCGTTGGATAGCGGAAGGGTAGAAATTACTATTACCACTCCAGAAAGTGCAACAGTAGGGAAAGCTTTGGATAGCGTAGGGGTAAAAATTACTATTCCCACTCCAGAGAGTGCAACAGTAAGGAAAGCATTGGATAGCGTAGGGGTAAAAATTACTATTCCCACTCCAGACAGTGCAACAGTAGGGAAAGCGTTGGATAGCAGGAGGATAAAAATTACTATTCCCACTCCAGAGAGTGCAACAGTAGGGAAAGCGTTGGATAGCGTAGGGGTAAAAATTACTATTCCAACTCCAGAGAGTGCAACAGTAGGGAAAGCGTTGGATAGTGGGAGGGTAAAAATTAAGCATGGGCGTAAAATCCGTTCCGCTCGCGGATTTTGCGGATTTTCGGTAAATTCGCAATCCGCGAACTCTCACGAACTTGCCGAAAATTCGTAAAATCCGTGCGAAGCGGATTTTTTGCTTGGTCGCACTTGCCAACTAGAATACTATACAATTTCGCGGGAGTAAACACTTGCGAACACGTAGATGCGGCGGGCAGCGACAATCTCGCAATTGCGAGATTGCAAAATTTGCAATTTCGCACAAGAAATCCACCAGCAGGCAGCATAAACCTTGAAAATTATGATTTTTATCAGAATAACTCCTCAGGTTGACATTTGCCTGCACTTTTTCTTTGCAAGGAGTTCATTTTGGGGGGGGGGTGGGAGGAAGGAAGTGCCCCACAGTCTCCAACTTCCTGTTCCTGTCCAGCAGGCTCCTCCCAGTGCTTTCTTCATGTGCTGGTCACTTTGATTTGGATCTTGACCTGGAAGGATTACTTTTTGTGGATGCTGCTGGATATTTGGATTTTTGCATAGACCAGTGAGGGAAATTATTACTTTTTATAAAGTGAAGTGTCTCTCAATTGCTAAGTACAGGGCTTGAGTTTGAGGCTTTTGTGATAGTTTTAAACTCCAAATTGTAGAGAACAGCTTTCTGCAAAGACTCTTGATGGTCCCGCAGGAAGCTGCAACCTTCTTTTGTCACTTGGAAGTGTGTTAAAATTTCCTGGGGGACATTTTAGGCCTGGCACCCTTATTACTATGGATACAAATTTGGCAAACACTGGAATTAGAATTTTCTAAATACATTCTTCAGGAGTGTCTGGTCTTAGATAACGCTGAGTCTATACCTTGGCTTGGGTATGCTGTAGCACTACTGAGCCCATATTTTTCTTATCTCTTACTTTTCTTTATTTGTACCACTCTCGTGGTCCTCCAAAGGACCTGGTTCTGTGCCGAGAAGGGCTGGATATAAAGAGTCTCAACAGTCATCAAGGAATTGGATAACTGGACTACAAACTAGAAATCAAATTCATGTACATTACTCTTAGGACAATACTATAAAGATATAGGATTATTACTGCCAGCCCAAATCCCCTCAAGAAGCGTAAGTGTGCCAAAATCATACACACCAAGGGGTCGATTCCGATCCGATAAAAAGCGCTCCGAATCGTCGTACGGAGCGTTTTTTCCCCGTACGAATCGTACCTGTAAACGTCCCGTACGTACGACGAAGTACGATTCGTACCAGGAGCCGTACTCCGTACGAGTCGTACAAGACACCGTACGACTCTAATCTCCGTACGATTCTCCCTCGGAACCCGCTGTACGCGACATCTGTATGGTTCGCGCCTGGTTTTTACGACCCAGCAAGTACGATACGTGTCGGGTACCCACCGTACGATGCTTTTTCTACGGGAGCTGAAAACAGCCGTAAAAGCAGAGTACGCACCGAAACAGGTACGGAACGGCCCCACCGGGTACGGTGCATACCCCCCATGATCGCAGGGGTACGCACCGCACCCTGTGATCATGGGGTGTACGAGCCGTACCCCCATTGTACGATCGATGTATGAGCCGTACCCTCATTGTACGATGGGTGTACGGCTCGTACACTGATCGTCTATGGGGTACGGCTCGTACACCGATCGTACAATGGAGTTACGGCTCGTACACCGATCGTACAATGGGGGCATGGCTCGTACAGCAATCGTACAATGGGGGTACGGCTCGTACACCGATGGTACAATGGGGGTACGGCTCGTACACCCGATGATCGCAGGGGTCGGTGCATACCCCTGGGATTATGGGGTGTACGGACCGTACGGTGTGTATGTGTTTGTGTGCTTTTCCGTACGACTCGCCCTTACCTGACGTGGACCGTATGAATCGCGTCCTCATACCCCCGTCCGGATCCTACTCGTCGGGTCGTACGGCATGTGTACGAGTCGTACGGTATGTGTATGAGTCGTACGGTTCACGGTTTCAGCCTTGCAATAAGTACGGATCGCGACGATTCGGACGGATTCACGGAATACGGATCGTTCTTCGCGACTCTGACGGACAGGTACGATTCGTACGGAGAGGGCTCCGGATACAAATCGTACGGACGGTTTTTTCCCGAATCGGAATCGACCCCAAAATGTAGGGAAATAGGTGGGACAATTATGCAGTCCTTAACTAATCCAATATGTGAAACGTCGGAACAATGCTCCTTCAACTAGGGTACATAGGCAAGTTCAAGAGGACAGGTTCCCAGGCAGATGATCTTCATTGTAAAGAAAAATGTAGCAAAATATCTTGTACAGTACATGAGAAATGAGGAAAGAAAACACAGTTTTCAGTTATTTGTTGCATTGAAGAATTCTCTCATGAGTAGTGGATTCAGCAAGTCAAGAAATTTCACTCATGCAGTCAGGCCCACAATAAATCAAGCTAATTTTAACATAAAACGTTATAATTATTAAGAATACATTCATAGGGAATATAAGAATATAATGATTCCACTATAACTCTGATGCATTTGAAATAATTTAGTATGGTTACAAATAACATGTGTCAGTATGGTATATTACTACTTTTCGAATGTACCTTCGTCTAAATATATTTCAAACCAAAACTTTAGAAATTCGTTTTAGGTGCATAACATTAGAAGATATGTGAAATACAATCTCTAAAAATTTCTCTGATGCCTCGTGAATTAGGAACGTGTAACACCTACGTATTTTTTTTCATCTCGGTGTACACTTTGCTCACACAAATGATACATTTAAAAAAAATTCACCATCATAGTCAGATAAAATAATAATATTTGATTACTTCTCAGTAGTTATACACACATATGAATGATAATAAAGAATGATTAGAGGTAAACTTCATAACGTGAAAGCTCACCATTTACACATTTCCTAGTACGTATTAATGAAATATAGGACTTTGTCAATTAGTGAATCACAGTCTATAATATTTACACAAATTATTTCATCTAGCCTACATCTTTTCTGAATGCTTTTACAATGCAATAACAAAAAATTCTTTAATCTTGTCATGTTTTCTTGAACGTGCAGTTGGTACACATTTATTATTTTTCTTTCAGAAATGTCATAATTAGTTTCTCATGTCATTAAACTTTTATTTGATTCCCTCTCCAACAGGTATGTTAAGTGCACTTTTAGTAGGTTGGGAGATAGAGCTTTTTAATAACCCTGCTCAAACTTACAGCTCTCCTAGAGCTCAGATAAAGTGGGCCTTTTTTGAGCAGGCACAGCTTATGCGCAGCCCATAAGCAGCTCACTTCAACTCTTCAGCAAATTATCATCTCCTAGTACTTGGCCATGAGATGAAATGTTACCTTTCTTATACAGAAAATGTTCAACACATGTTTTATTTAACCAGGTTTCGTTTGGGGACATTGCATTTTCTTTTAGCTTTCCCACAAGCGGTATGCTTTGAGAACCTCCCTTTTTGCCCTTGAGAGAATATTTCTAGAAAAAACACATTGCACTGTTTGTTTTTTTATTGTGCACTTTATAAATCAGTGAGATTGCATTTTTTACTTCCACTCCTGCTTTCACTCAGTTTTAATTCACATCATGAAAGGTTTCGATTTTTATTGTACCTTGATTGGCAAGAGATTTGTCATGCTGTAATTAGTTTTATTAGAGGGTCACTTCATCATCATATTACTTTATTCGGTCTTGTACAAGACACCATCAAAGTATAAAAAAGATAAAAACACAACTATATATACAATTAAAATAGTATTAAACCATTTGGAGCATGAGTACAGATGACATCCCAAAAACAGGGTAAAACAACATATAAAAATGCATCCTACATAGTCAAGCTAAAAAAGAGAATGCTATACGGTCTCCCAATCATTTAAAAATGACTTCGTTAATATAATAAAAACTTTTTACGGATCAACCAGAAGGAAAATAAACAAGCATTTGCAATGCAATAGGTCTCGCATTAGGAATTTTTGAGCTATTGGTCTTGTAAATGATAAATGTTTTATTTATATGTTGGTTTTTAAAAATAGCGAAATTAATAGCTTTGTCATTTACAATACCAATATTTTTAACTTTTGCAAATGTGACACCTATAGCATTTGTAATGCAAAATGTTTTGTATTTACGTGACTTAGATGTATTGATATTACAAATAACAATGGCTTTTCATTTTTTTTTAAAATTAATACTTAAATAAAAGTTATCGTAATTTATAATGGCAATAGCTTAAATTTTTGTAAATAACTTTTGTGAAGATTATGTTCAGTGTATTTTATTGTGACGAAAATCCAAGAACAAAAGTGAAATATTAACATCTTTTTGTGACATTTGTAATAAAGCTTGAAACATTGAGAGAACATATTTGAACCATTTGTTGTTGAATGGTTGCACAGATTGATGCTGTGGTGGCGCTGAGTGATGTGGTGGCGACGAGTGATGCTGTGGTGTTCAGTGATGCTGTGGTAGCGCATAGTGATGTTGTGGTGCCCCCGAGTGATGCTGTGGTGCCCCTGAGTGATGCTGTGGTGCCCCTGAGTGATGCTGTGATGGTGCGATAGATAGATAGAGTGAGGGCGATAGATAGATAGAGGGAGGGCGATAGATAGATTTATAAATAGAGTGAGGGCGATAGATAGATAGACAGAGTAAGGGCGATCTATCGATAGATAGATAGAGTGATGGCGATAGATAGAGTGAGTGTGACAGATAGACAGATAGAGGGAGGGCGATAGACAGATAGATAGAGTGAGGGCGATAGATAGATAGAGTGAGGGTGATAGATAGAGTGAGGGCGATAGTTAGATAGATAGATAGATAGATAGATAGATAGATAGATAGATAGATAGATAGATAGATAGATAGATAGATAAATAGATAGATAGATAGATAGAGTGAGGGCGATAGATAGATAGAGTGAGGGCGATAGATAGATAGAGAGATAGATAGAGTGAGGGCGATAGATAGAGTGAGGGCGATAGATAGAGTGAGGGCGTTAGATAGATAGAGTAAGGGCGATAGATAGAGTGAGTGCGACAGATAGATAGATAGAGTGAAGGTGACAGATAGATAGATAGAGTGAGGGTGATAGATAGATAGAGTGAGGGTGATAGAGTGAGGGCAATAGATAGAGTGAGGGCGATAGATAGAGTGAGGGCGATAGATAGATAGACAGATAGAGTGAGGGCGATAGACAGATAGAGTTAGGGCGATATATAGATAGAGTGATAGATAGATAGATAGATAGATAGATAGATAGATAGATAGATAGATAGATAGATGGTTGTGTGTGTGGGGGTTGTATGTGTGTGGGGGTTGTATGTATGTGGGGGCTGTGTGTGTGCCTGGTGAAGTGAGGGCGATAGAGTGAGGGCGATAGATAGATAGATATAGTGAGAGATATATAGATATAGTGAGGGTGATAGATGGAGTGAGGGCGATAGATAGATAGAGAGATAGAAAGAGTGAGGGCGATAGAGTGAGTGCGACAGATAGATAGAGTGAGGCCGACAGATAGATAGATAGAGTGAGGGGGATAGATAGAGTGAGGGCGATAGATAGATAGAGTGAGGGTGATAGATAGAGTGAGGGCGATAAACAGAGTGAGGGCGATAGATAGATAGACAGATAGAGTGAGGGCTATAGATAGACAGATAGAGTGAGGGCAATAGATAGATAGAGAGAGGGCAATAGATAGAGTGAGGGCGATCGATAGAGTGAGGGCGATAGATAGATAGAGGGAGGGCGATATATAGATAGAGTGAGGGTGATAGATAGAGTGAGGGCGATAGATAGAGTGAGGGCGATAGATAGACAGATAGAGGGAGGGCGGTATATAGATAGAGTGAGGGCGATAGATAGATAGATAGATAGATAGATAGATAGATAGATAGATAGATAGATAGATAGATAGATAGATAGATGGTTGTGTGTGTGGGGGCTGTATGTGTGTGGGGGCTGTGTGTGTGCCTGGTGAAGTGAGGGCGAGAGAGTGAGGGCGATAGATAGATAGATAGATAGATAGATAGATAGATAGATAGATAGATAGATAGATAGATAGATAGATAGATAGATATAGTGAGGGCGTTAGATAGAGTGAGGGCGATAGATAGATAGAGAGATAGAAAGAGTGAGGGCGATAGAGTGAGTGCGACAGCTAGATAGAGTGAGGGCGACAGATAGATAGATAGAGTGAGGGGGATAGATAGAGTGAGGGCGATAGAGAGATAGAGTGAGGGTGATAGAGTGAGGGCAAGAGATAGAGTGAGGGCGATAGATAGATAGAGGGAGGGCGATATATAGATAGAGTGAGGGTGATAGATAGAGTGAGGGCGATAGATAGAGTGAGGGCGATAGATAGACAGATAGAAGGAGGGCGATATATAGATAGAGTGAGGGCGATAGATAGATAGATAGATAGATAGATAGATAGATAGATAGATAGATAGATAGATAGATAGATAGACGGTTGTGTGTGTGGGGTGTTGTGTGTGTATGGGGGGTTGTCGGTGTTTGGGGTTGTTTGGGCTTGTATGGGGGGTTGTGTGTGTGGGGGGATTGTGTGTGTGTCTTGGGTTGTGTGTGTGTGTGGGGGTTGTGTGTGTGTGGGGTTGTGTGTGTGCCTGGTGAAAGTCTGCACTGACGGCTGGTGGTGTGTGTGTGCCTGGTAAAAGCGTGCACTGATGTCTGGTTGTGTGTGCCTGGTGGAAGCGTGCACTGACGGCTGGTAGTGTTTGTGCCCAGTGAAAGCGTGCACTGACGGCTGGTGGTGTTTGTGCCCGGTGAAAGCAGGCACTGACGACTGATGGTGTCTGTGCCTGGTGAAAGTGTGCACTGATGGTGTGGTTGTGTGTGTGGTTGTATGTGTGGTTGTGGGTGTGGTTGTATGTGTGTGGTTGTGTGTGTGTGTGGTTGTGTGTGTGTGTGGTTGTGTGTGTGGTGTTGTGTTTGGTGTTGTGTGTGGTGTTGTGTGTGGTGTTGTGTGTGTGGTGGTGTGTGGTTGTATGTGTTGTATTTGTGGTTTTGTGTGTGGTTGTGTGTGTGCTTGTGGTTGTGTGTGTGCTTGTGTGTGTGCTTGTGGTTGTGCGGTTGTGTGTGGTTGTGGTTGTAATCTACCAATATGTATGATATACGCACTATGCACAGATGTTTTGCGCTGCTAGGGCAGTGTCCTATGAAATACAATGTACGTTCGGCAACACCTAATTTTCTAGTTATTCACAAACAAAAATGCAAATATGTATTGCATTGTACAGGACAAACACCTCAATTATTTTGAAACTATCTTCAGGCAGCTATTTTTCTATGTCTTTGAGCAATAACTATTTTAAACCAATTCTTGTACAGCTTGAAGTTGCTGCAAATAATAAAACAAGCACTTGCAAAGCCAACATGCTTTGCCTAAACGAGAACTATTGGCTTTGTCAATTTTTTTTAAAATGTTGCTGAGCAGTGTGAGCTGCTGTGCTACAAAGTTTAAAGTAAAACATATAAAGTGATGTGACGCAGCCAGACCACATCATAGCTTTTTTTCCCTAACTTTAAACTATGCATGTACAAACAAGTTAAAATTGTTATCTTTAATAATAATGATGCAGCTTATATTCTTGAACGAATGGCCATTAGATTTATCAGTGTGTTGAAGTGTAACTAGCTGAAACACTGAGCATGGAGAGGCTGTGGCGTTATGGCCAGAGCTGCTGACTTTGGGGCTGGGGAACCATGTTAGCTTCTCAGCCCTGGCTTAGCATACTGTGATTCTGGGCAATTCACTTAACCTAATAAATAACACAAGAAAACTGGCGGTCTAGGAAAGAAGAAAACAAGTAGACACAGAACAAGGGTACGAGCATGATCAAAACTAGATAATTTTGAATGTCTGACAATTAATAGTAGTAACCAAATAATGGCGCAAATACGACTTCATGCCAGGAGAAACCCTGAGGAGGGGAGAAAAAAGTCAGTTAGGATTTCCATCATCTGCCCTTGGTGGCCAGAGTCATCATCTGGAAAACCAAAAGTGCCCCTGTCACCTCAGCTCTTCTGGCAACAAGCCAAACGCTGGTAGGCTAGGCGTATTGTAACACAGATGGAAAGAAATAAGTATCTCAAAAAGTATACTCATGCAGTGCAAAGACAAAAGTGAGGGAGTGAGTGATTTAAAAAAGGTACAGAAGTGGTCCAAAGCACATTTATTAATGACCACTGGTGTCCTTGTTAAAAAACACAGTATCGGTTTTGAATTAATCTACCGAAAGAAATGGTCTACTAGTTTCAGCCGTAGTGGGTTAAAAGAACCCGGCTTTCTTCAGGACCCAGTTGTTATGGCTACTGCATTAAGTGCAATTTTGAAAAACAGTGAAAACAGAAAAGCATAAAAGTATCACAGTGTCATTACGTGTGATCAGTCACAATACCTCTATGCAGGATGGATGATTATTCATACCTGTAGAGACAAAGCAAGCATCAAAACAATCCAGAGTACATATTGAAAAGATATGTCAATCACTGCCATCTGACCTGTTCTGTGATTACAAAAGAAAAAAGAATACACAAGTAGTCCACTCACCTATCCTGTGTGAGGTAACACGCCTCACCTCTCCTGGCTCTGACTCAGGTTGAAGGAGGCACCGCCCTACAAAGTAGAAGTAAAAAGTACGACAACCCAGTGAACCAGAGGTCCAAGCAGAGATATGTGTGGACAAATTGTTGTGGTCGGGCTGATACTAAAAGGATAAAATTCCATGTGTCCTCAAAATTAAAATGATCAAACTGAAATTTGATCAAACTCAAAGTAGGTATGTCTCCCAAAAACACATGGTACAATAGGAGAGAAAAGTGTATGGAACTAGGCAAAAGAACTGCATTGGAGCATTCATGATAATCATAATGAGCCAGAAAAAACATCTTCCAGAGAGCTAGGGAGAACATCTTGCAACCGATTGTAGTGCAAAAACGGCTCCAAACAGCTCTTGGGGAGTGAGAAAACGATGTTATCTGCAAGATCATAGTCATAGCTCAAAACCCATGCTGCATGACTCGTGACAATAGTTTCGACACTCACCACAAAAACGAAATGTTAGCAAAGTGCAGTATAGGAGCGCTCCGCTCTACTGTCAAAAATAAATGTCAAAAACTAAACCTAAGATCATAATGGCACTTACCTATCCGTCGATACCCCAGGTTGTATCCTGAGGCAGGGGAAGGTAGCGTTTCACCATAACAAGCCGCCATTAGTGCTAACCGGGCTCGATCATGTGACACATGACGTCACGGATGCCAGACCAATAGGAGGATAGGACTACAAAATGACGTCATCGGACTAGAAATTGTAGTCCGGAAAAATGTACAAATTACAGAGAGCGTTTCAGCAATGTCCCCGTAGGCACTCATAAGTACTCGTAAGACCTGGGCACAACATGGGAAACATTGCAGGAAACGCATTTTGTGTACTAGAGATGGAGTTAATGAAAGTGTTGTAATTACTCATGTGTGTAAAACCTCTAATGTTAATGAAATAGGAGGTACTATACTGGTAATGTACCATTAGTCTATATAAGCGCTTATCAGTCATTTGAGAGAGCGTTCAGCACTGTCACCGTAGGCACTCACAAGTACTCGTAAGACCTGGGCACAACATGGGAAACATTGCAGGACACGCATTATATATAATAGAGATGGAGTTAATGAAAATGTTGTAATTCCTCATGTGTGTACAACTTCTAATGTTAATGAAATAGGAGGTACTATGCTGGTTATGTATCATTAGTCTGAATAAGCGCTCATCAGTCATTCGTTATATACCATTAATCTGTATAAGTGTTCATCAATCACTCGGTATGAATAATCATCCATCCTGCATAGAGGTATTGTGACTGATCACACGTAATGACACTGTGATACTTTTATGCTTTTTTGTTTTCACTGTTTTTCAAAATTGCACTTAATGCAGTAGCCATAACAACTGGGCCCTGAAGAAAGCCGGGTTCTTTTAACCCACTATGGCTGAAACTAGTAGACCATTTCTTTCGGTAGATTAATTAAAAACCGATACTGTGTTTTTTAACAAGGACACCAGTGGTCATTAATAAATGTGCTTTGGACCACTTCTGTACCTTTTTTAATTCACTCACTCCCTCACTTTTGTCTTTGCACTGCATGAGTATACTTTTTGAGATACTTATTTCTTTCCATCTTTGTTACAATATGCCTAGCCTACCAGCGTTTGGCTTGTTGCCAGAAGAGCTGAGGTGACAGGGGCACTTTTGGTTTTCCAGATGATGACACTGGCCACCAAGGGCAGATGATGGAAATCCTAACTGACTTTTTTCTCCCCTCCTCAGGGTTTCTCCTGGCATGAAGTCGTATTTGCGCCATTATTTGGTTACTACTATTAATTGTCAGACATTCAAAATTATCTGGTTTTGATCATGCTCGTACCCTTGTTCTGTGTCTACTTGTTTTCTTCTTTCCTAGACCACCAGTTTTCTTGTGTTATTTATTAGGTTAAGTGAATTGCCCAGAATCACAGTATGCTAAGCCAGGGCTGAGAAGCTAACATGGTTCCCCAGCCCCAAAGTCAGCAGCTCTGGCCATAACGCCACAGCCTCTCCATGCTCAGTGTTCCAGCTAGTTAGACTTCAACACACTGATAAATCTAATGGCCATTCGTTCAAGAATATAAGCTGCATCATTATTATTAAAGATAACAATTTTAACTTGTTTGTACATGCATAGTCTTCTTTCCTAGACCACCAGTTTTCTTGTGTTATTTATTAGTAGGATTGGGGATTGAAACTGGTTGGGTCTTTAAATATTTTCCCTATGACCCCCTCTCTCTCCCTCTCCGGGAGTTGAGTTCTGTGTGTTTAATTCACTTAACATCCCAGTGCCTGTAAAAATTAATATGTTCGTGTGTAATGTAGCTGGCACTCATGTAGAGCGCTCCATGTCCTCCTAGCGATGGAGATAGGCATCTAGTGACGGGGCATGCAGGGACAAGAGCAAGGTGGTGGGTGGGGCGGGACAGCAACAAACATGGAAAAGGCATGCAGGGAATAGGCAAATACCGCGGTAAACTGGCGCCGGACATAGTGGCAGGCAGCGAAAGTGAAACGGGAACACGGATAAAGATTCAAAAGCCGCCGCTACAAGTAAGAGAGAGACATGCCTGAAAGTGCTCTCTGCATTGCAGGGTGGGGGCGGTCCTTCCAGCGTTGAAGGTAGGCATCTAGTGACGGGGCATACAGGGACAAGAGCGAGGTGGTGGGAGGGGCAGGACACAACAAACATGGAAAAGGCATGCAGGGAATAGGCAAATACTGCGGTAAACTGGTGCCGGACATAATGGCAGGCAGCGAAAGTGAAACAGGAACGCGGATAAAAATTCAAAAGCCGCCGCTACAAGTAAGAGAGAGACATGCCTGAAAGTGCTCTCGGCATTGCGTGGTGGGGGCGGGGGAGGCTCAGACAAATGGTGTGGACTGTGAACAAAAGCTGAGTGGACACGGCTACAAGGCTCCGTGGAGCCGACGGGGGAGGGGAGGAAGAAAACTGAAAGTGCTCTCGGCATTGCGTGGTGGGGGCGGGGGAGGCTCAGACAAATGGTTTGGGATGTGGCTGACAATGGTGTGGGTGTGTGATGTGATGCCGAGGCTCCGGGAACAAATGGCAAGCGCGCGTACGGAGCACATGCACTGTGCTTAATCCGCCTGCAAAAGCCCTCTTGGAAAGCTTTCCTGGTGCAGCTCTATATGTCTCGACAGCTGCAATGCGCAAGTGCATTGGCAGGTCGAGACCTAAAAACGACTAAGAGCAAATACTATTGGCCCTGATGTATCAGATTTTAAGATCCTGAATGAGATCTGATGCTGCCTAGCTCCCAGATTGAGACATAGTGGTCTAATCAATTTCCTGCGCAGCTGCCTATACTTTGTACAAAAAAACATGGTGTTCTTCCGTCTCGTGAGCTACACGGCAAGCAGGACAAAGATCTAAAACTAGGCCAGTCGCCTCTTTCCCCGGAAATTTCAGAAGCAGGTTATCATATCTAAATCTAACATACAGGCTCTTGGCAAGAGGGGGTGTAATCAAATCAAGGAAAAGTTCAAACAAAAAGCTTGTTTTAACATTTAAAAAATTAGATGTTAGCTGTCCACTACCTTGGTTATTACACTCCAATACGTAGCTTTGAGGGTCAGAATATCGCGTTTAATGGCATTTCCTGGGTGCTCCCACAAGACCGTCAGGTTCAGAGGGTTACACCATTTGGCAATATGTCTGAAACACTGTAGTTGTTTTGCCCCATTTAGTGCTAGGACCTCTCGTAAAGAATTACGGTAATCAATTAATTGCTGGGTGGTCCAGAGGCGCAGCCAATATGTTAGTGGTCTCAGGGCGGCTAAATCGCCTATTCTTTTTATTCCAAGATAACAAAAAAGTGGGGTGAGTGGTGTTGTGATAGGTAGCGAGATAAGAGCCTTTACAAAACTATTCTCACAGATCATTAGTTTATTTACCAAGTTAAATCCCCATATCTCTACTCCGTATAAGGCACCACTTTGGGCTTTTGCACGATAAATTTCAAGGGCCGGTAAAAGAGGTTGGGTATATGATTGTTCTAAGAATCTTAATACTGATTTCGATCTTTGGCATAGTATGAGGGAACTCTTCCTCAGCTGATATTCCCAGCTAAGTGTCTCACTTAAACCTATGCCCAAATAGTCAAAACTGTTTACCCGCTCCAATGGTTCTTGTAGAACCATAACCTCTCTTGCGCCTCCGCATACTTTTCCGAACAACATAAATGTAGTATTAGCGGTGTTCAATTCCAATTTCCTCTCATTGCAAAAGCTCTGAAATGTATCCAGTAGTGCCTGTAGACCCATGGGAGTTTTAGATATTAATAAGGAGTCATCTGCAAAGAGCAGGATGGGGACTTTTACATCATTCATCGTAGGGGCATCGTTCTTACAACCCATTAGACAACTAACCACATCGTTGATAAACAGCGAAAACAGTCTGGGGGTGAGAACACACCCTTGACGCACCCCCCACTGGCTTGAAATCCTCTCTGTCAATTTCCCATTTTTCCCCTACCTGATATGGGCATAATTGTCCCTATGCAATCTGGCAATTATGGACACCAGATTTTCCGGGGCCTCCTGTTCAAGCATGGTCTTCCACAATAGATTACTCTGAACCAAGTCGAACCCGGCTCGCAAGTCCACAAATGCTACGTAGAGCTGCTGTTTCCTAAGTAGCATGTATTTCCATGCCAACAAGGAAAACCGGAAGGCTTGGTCGCACGTGCTAATTTTTGCACGGAAGCCCGCTTGGGCTGGGGACAACACCTTGTTGGCATCCATCCATTCTTGGAGTTTATCTAAAAATTGCCTAGCAAAAATCTTCTGAGGATTGTCAATTAGACTGATGGGTCTATAATTGGAGGGGATAGCAGGATCTCCCTTTTTAAAGATAGGTATTACCTCTGCTTCTTCCTCTGCTTCTTTCATGTTTCCGGAATATCCCCACCAGACAATATAGTGTTAGACAGAAGATTTATGTATGGTCCCCAAATCATTGACTCACATTTATATAGATCCCCCGGTATCAAATCTGATCCTGGGGCTTTACCTGCTTTTAATTTACTGATTGCAGACATGGTATCCTCTAAACTAAAAACTAGTAAAGGTTTGTTTACGGTCTTGCCAATAACAGTATTGTCTACAATTGGGGCATCCTAATCAGTGTGTAAATCCGTAATAGCCACATCATCGGAATATAGGCGTGAGAAAAGTTCCACCCAAACTTCCTGTTGTATGTGATGGTTTTTGGAAATAAGGTTTTCCGCATTGCCCTTAGAAACGATAAGACAAAACATGCAGCTATCTCTGGCTTGGGCTGCTAAAACCAGATCATTCCAGTTTATGTCAGCATGTTCGCTTCCTTAAATGTGTTTGGATTTATATAGCGCACTTCTACCCAGAGGTCTCGTAGCGCTGTATTCATACCGCTGTGGTACCCATCCTGGCTTTCCTGTGAAATGTCCACTCCTGGGCACCCCCAAGGTGAAGCCAGGCATCCAAGCGCGGCTGGGGACGTTGTGGAGATTAAGCAAGCTATTGCCCAGAGTCACAGAGTGGGACCCATGATTAGACTAGGCACCGAGGCGAGAATTATCAGGTCTGGGGAAATTGAGTCCAAGAGCCGCGGAGGGGGGAATTGAACCCTGGTCCCGGGCCAGACCTCTGCATCAGGGTCTGCCGCTCTAACCATTGAGCCACGCTTCTCCACAGAGATTACATTATATCCATTGTAGAACAATCTCTGACTGCTTTAAATAGTACCTTTTTGGCTTCCTTGCAATCACTGTTAAACCAATTACGGTCCTTTGCACTGGCAGGTCTTCCAATGCGACTCTGTTTTAGGAAAACTGATTCTAGGGCCTTAAAAAGTTCCTTATGTACTAGAGTAACATACGAAGCGTCAAGTAGATCAGAACTATCCCTGTATTCACACTAGGTAACTATAGAGGCCACTAGGAACTTGTATATCCTAGCATAAAGATCCTGGTCGGCTTGGATTTTCGGCCAAGTAACTCTTCTGCAATTGTTAGTTTGGGAGGGCTCTGTTAATTTGGAAAAATTACAATGAACGTCCCTATCCAGAGCCGTGCCCTTTAATTTTAAAAGCAAAGAGTTATGGTCACTATCTGACCTTGATTCAATAACCATGTCCTCCATTAGTGGCCAGTGTCTGGCATCAGTAAAAATATAATCTATTGTGCTTTCATAGGCACCCCTCTTAAAGGTAGCCTTCCGTCCTATGTCTGATAGGGTTCGTCCATTGTAAGCCCTCAGATTCCTACCAGCAGTTAGGGAAGCAATCTGCAGTGCAAAATTTGAGTAGCGTTTGCAATGATTACCAACTACCACATTAGGAATGCCCCACAACTCGTCCTCCTCTTCAAGAGAAGCGCTTAATAGAGGGGAAGGCTCAAACACAGCGTTAAAATCCCCAGCAACTATAATTTTGGAATTCACTTGAAAACCCTCTACAAGATCATCTAGTAAAGAGACTACTAAGGATTCGCTTTGGGTTGGTTCTGTCCTAGCATAGACATTAAGCACAGTCAGGACTAAGCCAGACAGAAAAGTAAGCTGAATACCCATAATGTCAGGTGAGTTTATCAAAAGTAGCTTGTGTCTACAGGGTAAAGTATTTCTAACCAAAATGAACAGGCCACCGCTGGCCCTTCCTGACTTATTCGGCGTTAGGGCGTCCACACAGTGTGAGATGTAGCCATTGATAAGCACCTTGTCAACTGCCCAGGTTTCTTGGAAAACACAAATATCAACATTTCCTCGGCCGTTGAGCTATTCGGGGTCAAGGAGCTTCGAGTGTATTCCTGCTAAATTCCATGATAATAAAGTTAGACTATTATCTGTCCTATTTCCGCCAACAGGAATACCCTCAGCAACATCTGCTGCACTATCAGCTGTGTGTATGATTCCATCCTCTGTGGTCATATTTGGCAAGTTACTAACTCCTTGTCCTATATAAGAGTTACCATCCTGTGGCTCGTAAGGTACAACACTATTGATACTCGAAAAGACTGTGGGTGACGCTGCAGAGTGTGGATCAGTGATGTATACAAACTCCAAGTGTGGACTACCAATTACAGATTTTACATTTGAGGCCCCTGCTAATTCCGCAGAGTCATCGAACTTCAAAAGTTACACACTGAAATTTTGATTGTTTACCACTTATTATGGCCAAATTTTCCAATCTACCACTATCTGATGGAATTAGAGGAGTCAGTCAATCGTTCTCATCTAAAGGGTTAAAAATATCAAACCGATTATTGACTGGGAGGCTATATCTAACTTGCCTCTGCCCACCCAATAAAGACTCCCCAAAAGGTGACCGTGTCACACAATGATATTTGTAAAAATATCCAAGGGGTAAGACACTAATCCCTGAGTGCGCCAGTGACCAATTACCTGCCCTTTTTAAAATGGCATGGACTAAGTCAGGTGAACCAAAGGAGACTACAACGCAGTCGCCTTCTCTAGACTTGTTGGAGTTCCCCACCCAACCAACCCGTCTCACCATTTTAAAATTAGAAAAAAGAGGATTACCTATCCCTGTCCTCCTGTTCAGCTCAAATAGGGATTTGTTTTTCAAATTAAACCAGTGTTCCGAAGTTCCCGGGGACAGTTTGGGAACATTGGCTAATATTATCATATATGGAGTAGCTTCCGGGGGCAGATCAAGTACATCGTATGCTATGTGTTCTCTTCCTGGTTTATTAAGAGTACCTAGGCTCCTTTGAGACTGTATTTCCTCAGTACGGACATGGTTGGGCGTAATAGGGAGAGTTGTTTTGGGGGTATTTTGGCTCTGTTCTGGTGTGCTGGGGCTCTTGGTTAAGCCTGTCACCCTTTATTGAGGTGCCCCCATGCTAATGGTATCTTTACTTTTAGGAGCGGTTGCTGGGATGGCTGTACCCAAGCCTGACCCAGCAGTGGTCGAGTCACTTTTGGAACTATGGGTGGGCCCAGTTTTATAGAGCGCGAACAAGAACCTGACGGATATCAGAGCGCTATACAAACAATAAATGTTACGTATACAGAAAATAATCAGCTAGCGCCAGACATGTGAGGGTCAGTGAGTGGGGCTTTTTTTTCTGTCAGTTTGTGGTCCTGTTTTAAGGTCCGGTGGGCTGGCGTTTACTGAAGATTTCACTTATATTACCCCAAACATTTCCTGCAGCAGCACAAATGCATGCAATCTCCTATACCTTACAAAACACCTATACAGGTTTCCAAGTTCAGTACATCTCAATTTTGAAACGTGGGCAATTTTTTTAAGCTATCTGATTAGCCAATGGAGGCCACTTTTATTTAGGCTCGGGCCTAATTTCTGTACCAGCTCCACCCGGTAAGAAGTATCTTAATGCTTGCTCTCGAGACTGTTGCTTACACTGATTTAACTCATCTAAACAATGACGACGGAACGAAGGACTACCTATTTCTTTCACACATATGCCAGGACAATAAATAGCAACTATGAAAAGGATAACACATTTTAAGATCAAGACAGCCGTGTGGAGAGAAAAACAAATCACCCATTTTATTTTGTAGGCATTCGTTCATAGTCCATATCTTAATTCTGGAGGCTTCCCTCGAACTCTTCACCCACCCTCATGATGACTAAGACCCTTTGACAGCAGCCTTACTAAAGGCATGAGTCACGGCTGTCTGGGGCCCGCATGAATGCGTCTACAGTGCAGGCGCTGTGGGTGGATGGCGGCGTCCATAAGCCAGCTGCGCGGCAGTTACCGTTCTACACATGAATCATTTTCATTATAACCCACACGCTCGCACTTTCGTGATCATCTGCATTAATTGTACTGCTGTATTACTGAAAAACTTCATTAAAAAAAAAAGCAAGGAAAGAAAACATGACGATTTCCGGTAATTGAGAGAGACACACACTATTTTTTTCTTAGCTTTGCTTTCTAGGGTTTAGAGTTTATAAAATAGATTTACAAATGCTGTGAACGTGAGGAAAAATATGTTGTGCCCATATGCAAATATTGCCGGTAAAGACATCGCATGGAAAACACGTCGTTAATATCAGAATACTTTTTTTCCTGAAAAGAAGCTAATTTTGCAAATAAAACGCACGTCTTTCTCTCTTTGAAATGCGATTAAGAAAAAGTTTGGCATGGAGTTAGAAGAGCAAAAACAAGCGCAGGTGGAGGGAATAAAAGTAAAAAATACGAAGATCTAAACCTGAAAATCACTGGCCTACCCGCCGCCACAGACATTGTTAAGGGAAGACAAAACACATAAAAATCCAACACAAGATCTTGCAGTTGGTAGCCTTAAGCGCTCCACAAAAGGTGAATACATAATCATCCCAGTAGACAAGTAGTGCGTTGATGATGATGATGAGTACTTGTAGAGTGCGGACGATTACTAAACAAGCATTGAAAATGCAATAGGTCTCGCCTTTGATTAAGTTAAAGCCATTTGCTTTGCTAATGGTATTGTATAGCAAAGCAAATGGCTTTAACTTGATGAAAGGTGAGACCTAATGTTAGTCAGTCAGTCAGTGTCAGTCAGTCTGTGTCTGTCAGTGTCAGTCAGTCAGTGTCAGTCATGTCAGTTTCAGTCAGTGTCAGTCAGTGTAAGTCAGTGTCAGTTAGTCATTGTCAGTCAGTCAGTGTCAGTCAGTCAGTGTCAGTCAGTGTCTGTCAGTGGCAGTCAGTGTCTGTCAGTGTCAGTCAGTGTCAGTCAGTCAGTGTCAGTCAGTAAGTGTCAGTCAGTCAGAGTCAGTCAGTCAGTGTCAGCCACTCAGTCAGCATCAGTCAGTGTCAGTCATTGTCAGTCAGTGTCAGTCAGTCAGTGTTAGTCAGTGTCCGTCAGTCAGTGTCAGTCATGCCAGTCAGTGTTAGTCATTGTTAGTCAGTCAGTGTCAGTCAGTCAGTGTCAGTCAGTGTCTGTCAGTGTCAGTCAGTATCAGTCAGTCAGTGTCAGCCACTCAGTCAGCGTCAGTCAGTGTCAGTCATTGTCAGTCAGTGTCAGCCAGTCAGTGTTAGTCAGTCAGTGTCAGTCAGTCAGTGTCAGTAATATCAGTCAGTGTTAGTCAGTGTCAGTCAGTCAGTGTCAGTCAGTCAGTGTCAGTCAGTCAGTATCAGTCAGTGTCAGTAAGTGTCGGGCAGTGTCAGTCAATCAGTGTTAGTCAGTCAGTGTCAGTCAGTCAGTCAGTGTCAGTCAGTCAGCGTCAGTCAGTGTCAGTCAGTCAGTCAGTGTCAGTCAGTCAGTCAGTCAGTCAATCAGTGTCAGTAAGTTAGTGTCAGCCTGTGAGAAAGTGCCATCTTTCTTGCATTGGTATGCCCCCACTTTTTGCTGAACTGCTGATGTGCTTTGAGTGTGCCCTGGGCACCTGCCAACCAGGTGCCCAGGGCCTGTGTTCCTTCCCTAAAACTGTGTTGAAACTAAAACCCAATTGGCATCGCTGGCCACTTGTCAGTCCCTAGTAAATGGTACCCTAGGTACCCAGAGCATGGTGACCAGAGAAGACCCCGAAGGGCTTCAGCACTTATTGTGCCACCCTTAGGGGCCCTGTACCCTGATACACACCCATTGCCTTGGCAGGCTGAGTGTCTAGGTACAGGACTAAACAAAGAGTCGACATGGCGGGCACAAAATTAGTCAGGCTCTTTTTTTTACTCACACACAACAATCTAGGGGAAAACATGGCGGCCGCTGGTTACGCGGTCGCAGTGCTCCGGGAAGAGCTCCTGATGAGGACAGCCACACCGTCTAAAATCGGATCGAAAATAGATGTTTGACACTCACGTTAGTTAAGGGAGCTGACATCTGTTCTGACGGGGCGATTTTTTCACAGAACTGGAGATCTTCGTGGCGGGGGATGCAGCCCCGTCTCATCGAGACCGAGACCGAGACACCGTCAGTCCGCTTTCTGCCTGAGTGCAGGACGGCAGCTGTGGGCGGGGAGAATGCAGGTTGCTGTTGGCTGCAAGTCCTGCGAGTGCTTCACAGCCCTGAACTCTGCTCCGATTCCCCCTGTAACCGTGTGGGAGCATGCGGAGAGGCTCTGAAGAATTCTACGGATTCCCTGTTGGAGCTCTGGCAGAAATCACCAAATGAGATAAGTGAACTGTCTTTAATATTTCTCGAAGAAGTCCTTAAAGGAACAGTAAGCCTTTATTTTGGGAAACAGCCCCCTATCCATTATTTAGACTTCCCTGAGAGGGTTTTGCAGTCTTATCCACAGGAGTCCACGAGTGAGCTAAAACATCCTCGGTTATTACAACCGCCGCTACTCCGTTTACAGTCAGCCGCCCTGGAGCTGAGGAGAGGAAGGTTACTTAGAACACTGGGGCAGCCATACCACGCAGTTTCTTCTGATAGAAGCTTGCGTAGTGCCCCAGAACGTGTCTCTAATTTGCCGTCCATTCAGTCAATATCTACATCTACATCAGCACCTTCATCTTTATCAACTGCGGTGGCGGAAATTGAGGAGGGGGGAGACAAGGGGCATCCAGCTACATCTGATTCTCAAACTTCAACTTTGTCAAGCCAAGAGGGACTAACAAAGGTGGTGGTCGCTTCCCCGTCTACTGTAAAAACACAGCCCCCCCTCAATAAAACTAAAACTACCGGCAAAAGAGGGCGGAAGAAGAAAGGGGCACCGCTAGAAGATAAGGCTGAGATAGTAGGCTCACCTTGTGGGGTTGGCGACCATACCGTAGCAGGTGATGATAAAAAACCTTCCTCTTATTTAAATACTGAGGTTAAAGGAAGAGCCACTAAATACGGCTCGAAGTCTAAAAGTAAGACAAAAACTAAAACGCAGAACATCATTTCTGAGAAAAAAGCCAAGATCACACCCTCATTACGCTCTTACTTTAAAGTTATACCACAAATACTACATCTCCCAGGGGATCACGCCATGTCAGCTGGTTCTGAAGTGCAACCTTCTCTCCTAATGGATAAGATTTTTCCTGTACAGGTCTCAACGACAATAGAGTCAATAAAGGCTTCTGACTATGGAACAGAAGAAGGGGCCATAGATCCAGAAGCTACTGATTTAAGTCTAGCAGAAGTAGACGGGGATAACGAGAAAAACTTAGGATTACAATCTTCTCAAGCTCGAGACGAGTCAGTATCATTACCAGCACCAGCGCCCGTGTCACAAGATTTAGAAGAGATGTCTGTTAATGCTCCCCCCAGCAGCTCAAATGAAGAAGAATTCGGTGCAATTGGGGGAGATCAAATCGAAGATTCTATAGACTCCCTCACAGATCAATCCAAGTTTGCAGCCGATGACGAAATAACTCCAGGGGCTATACTAGGCATGTTTTCAGCTCTTATGCAGGAAATAAGGAAGGGTTTTGCAGAGGCTTCTGCAAATCAAGCTGCGCATCAAGGTGAAATAAGGAGCTACTGTGAATCTCTTGAAAACAAAATTGAGGGACTAGCTATAAGAACGGGAGTCCTGGAGGAGACCACAGGAACAATTTCTATTAATTTGGACCAGGCGAAAGAAGATATTCAGAAGCTTTCTAGAGAGGAGCAAGCACTTAGTGAAAGGATGGAGACCTTGGAGAACAATGCGAGGAGGGGGAATCTTCGAATTTTGAATGTGCCTGAAGGCTCAGAGGGCTCAGATTTAAAACAATACATAACGGGCTTGCTAAAAGAGTCCCTGAGTCTAGACCTCTCCCTAGAAGAAATAGCAGTAGACATCCAAAGAATCCACAGGGACCCCTTTAGACGTAACCCCCAGAGATCTAAACCCCGTAAAATTCTAGTAAATTTCCATACATATGTTCTGAAAGAACAAATACTTAATCTTGCATTAAAACAAAAAGCGCTGGTTGCAAAGGGGTTTACATTCTTAATAAGGTCAGATCTTTCAAGAATTACCCTGGAAAAGCAATGGGAGTTTGGGAGGCGACTGGAAGCGTTTAGAGCAGCGGGTGCCACAGCTCAATTAACATTCCCTGCTGGCATGAAAATAATGTATAATAATAAGATGACTAACATTAGATCAGTACAAGCAGCGGATGAACTCCTGATGCTGATGGGAAGCAATAAGAAATAATAAGAAGCTTAATTACAAGATTTAGTAAGTAGAGTCAGCGTTCATGGTTATCTCTCGACTTCTCCGAGTTCTTATGTACAAAGTGTAAAAATAATTTCTTCACAAGGGGCATTAAACAATATAACTAGTTTAGTGTCATAATTAGTTTAGTTTTTCCTTCACAATCTTTGCTTCTATATAGGTGTGGTTTCTCTCCAGGAGTTCACGGAGGGGCGCTATCTACCGGACATTGCACCGGTTGGATATCGCAAGGGTTTTCCAGGGAATGGGAGGGGGGAGGGAGGGCGGCACGCAGCTAGGGTAGGTGGTGGGGGGTGGAAAAAAAAAAGTAAAAATGTCCTCAAAAAGCCAAGATATAATAGTCGTGATAATAAGAAAGTGGAATCGCAATCTTATCAAAAGAGTGTTAGACAAGTATGGGTTGGTCTAGTCGTATTTTTCTGTCTCTCTTTTTTGTCGGGAATATATGCCAAAAATGATTAACATAAAATATCGCTCCTGGAATATTAATGGCCTGCACACCAAACCTAGGGCAAATAAAATCATGCAATATTTACGAGATCTGGATGCGCAGGTCATTGTTCTCCAGGAGACTCATTTAACAAACTCTGAGATGACGGACTTAATTAAACGAAATAAGTGGATAGACTTTGCGGTCTCCACTACTCAGGCTAGTAACACCAGAGGGGTATCTATAATTTTTAAGAAAGGAGCTAAAGCTAGGCTGATATCTCAACAGGTTGATCCAGGCGGAAGATGGGCCATAGCCTCTGTAGTAATAGCGGGCTCTCAAACCACAGTCTTGGGCTATTATGGGCCAAATCAAGACGATTCTACTACTATGGAGACTATGTTTTCACACTTGCTCTCCTTTCCTGAGCCAACTATTATAGCTGGTGATTTTAATATTGTTTTAAATCCAGTTTTGGATAAATCCCCCTATAGTCGACCCTTAGCTTTGTCAAAATCTAGGTTAGTGCTACAATCTGCAATGAAAACATATGGGTATTCTGACATATGGAGGGAGAGGTCTGGGGACCAAAAAGGAGTGTCTTTCCGTAATTATAAATATAAACACCAGTCAAGGATTGACTTCATCTTGATCAGCCGAAGGCTGACTGATCATGTAAGATCCATTGAATATTTACCTCTCCATATTTCAGACCACTCTGCAGTATTAATGGACCTAACCTATGTAACGTAGAGATTGCCCTCTAGATGGTCCTTTGATCGTTCACTTTTCACCTTACCTAACGACATACTATATCTCAATAGAGAAGCACACAATTTTTTTTTGATTAATAATGACGCAACATCTACAAGGATCATTTGGGACTCGTTTAAAGCATTTCTAAGGGGTCTAATAACAGCTAAAGTGTCTCACAAAAGGAAGCAATATAAAGAACAAATTTGCTCAATTGAAGGAAAGATAATAAACCTCCAAGGAGTTATTGATAGTAATACTGGGGCAGATGAGTCCATTATAAATAATTACAGGAAAGAAATGGCGACCTTGAAAGCAGACCTGGGTTCAGTATTGAATCTTAGATTGCAGCAGAGATGGGAAGCAAGCAAATTAGCCCATTTTGAGTACAGTGAAGGAGCGGGTAAAATGCTTGCGTGGAAGACTAAATCAGATCAGGTCCGGAACAACATTGCAAAAATCAAGGTGGGCAACGATTCTTTTTCATCGGATATTGAAATTAGAAGGGCCTTTAAGATTTTCTTTGAGTCAATCTATAAGGAGGACATTGAAACCCGATCTGAGGAGGTTGACGATTGGTTAAGTCATATGAATCTCCCTAGTCTTACACAAGCTCAGTCTCAAGCATTGGATGACATTATCACCGAAGGAGAAGTAAGGGCCGCTATAAAAAAAAAGTAAGAAGGGAAAGGCAGCCGGGCCCGATGGGCTACCAGCAGAAACTTATAGAATCTTAGAAGATGAGATAGCCCCTTTCCTTACTAAGATGTTCAATCAGATCCTAATCGATGGCCAAACTCCCCCATCAACATGGGATAACGCATCAATTACACTCATACTGAAGCCTGGAAAGCCCAAGGACGCTTGTGAATCATACAGGCCCATATCAATCTTAAATGTGGATTACAAGATTTTCACCACAATTTTAGCCTCCAGGTTAGCCTTAGTAGCCCCGGCAGTCCTCCACGTAGATCAAAAAGGATTCGTAAAGGGCCGACAACTATACGAATTAACATACGACTTAATAGGGGCTATAGATATCGCTGTGGCACAGAATTTACCATTGACTGTTCTCACCCTGGATGCGACCAAGGCCTTCGACAGGGTTAATTGGGTGTACCTGTCGGGGGCCCTGGCTAAATTTGGAGTGGGGAAGAGATTTTGTCGTGCAGTTAGTCTATTGTATGCCAGTCCATCGGCAAACCTATTAATTAATGGTGAGTTGTCAGACCCCTTTGATATAACTAGGGGGACTAGGCAGGGATGCCCGCTTTCCCCACTTTTGTTTGACTTTTATATTGAACCTCTCGCACAACAACTGAGGAGAGAGAATGCTATTATTCCTTTTTGTCACAAAGGGTGAGAAAAGAAGGTTGCGTTATACGCTGACGACTTGCTCGTTTATACATCAGACGTAACAACTGCACTCCCGGTTATACTTGAAACAGCTAAGGGGTTTGGGAAAATATCAGGCTACCAGATCAACACATTAAAAACAGAGATGTTGGTCTGGAATGATAATCCGAGTTCCTTGGAAATACAGGAAGGCGAATCATTACGATATCTGGGCCTAAATATCATAAAAGACATCAACAAGCTCGCTTCAGTAAATATTACAGCAATTATCAAGGAATCGAGGAAATTAATGCAGACATGGTCTCACCTTCAATTATCTTTGATAGGGAGGGTCAACCTCGTAAAAATGGCCATTTTGCCTAAACTTTCTTTTCTTTTTAATACCATTCCACTCTACTTTGATCAGATTCACATAACTAAAATACAATCAGATATCACTTCTTTTATTTGGAACAAAAAATTACCAAGAATAGCTTGGAAGAAGCTTAGACGGCGATGGGAGAAGGGAGGATTAGCCGCACCAGACTTAAAATTATATTTGTGGGCTTTTCAGCTTTCTCACATACGAATGCTTCTAAAAACACCTACTGACTATGGGATAGGATTAATGTTTTCGGCCATGTTGAAAGGGGAAGGTCTCAGCCAGTCGGGATTTTTATTTAAATTTGGCAATCCAAAATTCTTTAAAAAAATCAAATTGAAGGTCCTGCATGCCTTGGCGAAAACATGGGCTGATGTAATAAAATCTATTAAACAGGGGTATTATTGCGATAAAACGCCGCTTTGGGGGTTACCTGATAGTCCAGCCTGGTTGGAAGATTCCCTAGCCACTCCTTTGAGAGAAGCAGGACTTAAAGAATGGGGGGATCTTTTCTATGAGGGGGACCTGCTTTCATGGGAATATCTACAGAATAAAATAGGGTCAACCCTCTCAAGGTTTAAATACATTCAAATCAGAAGCTGGACAGAGGCATATAACGATCCACTAACAAAACGTAGCAAGTTTCCTCTCGGAGGGCATAGTCAATTAATAACTAACTTGGTTGGTACCCCTTCAACCAAACGTGAGATCTCACTATGGTATAAACTTCTTTTAGATTAATCTGATGGGGAATTTAAGTTACCAGCTCAACTTTGGGGGGACATAATATTGACTCAAGATCTACAAGAACTTTGGTCCTTCTCATTTCAGCTTTTAAAAAGTTTGGTGAAACCCTCATGGCTACGTAGGAACCATCTTTTTACCCTTCATAGGGCGTATTACTCTCCCCAAAGACTATCCAAATTTGTCACAGGAAACTCAGTAGCATGTGCGAGGTGCGGGCTGATTGCAGCTTCAGATATTCATATGTTCTTTGAGTGTCCCCGAATTGCATCATATTGGGAGGCCATAGGTAAGACTCTTACGGCATCGTTAGGTATCCCAATTACTATAGATTTACCATTAGTGATTTTTGGTCTCCTGAAGACAACTCAAATTACAGTTAAAAGCCTGGTCTTCTATACGGTCCTCTTGGCAAGGAGAGAGATCTGCAGGAGGTGGAAGGATCCTATGCCCCCTTCCCATGGGGATTGGTTGATATCAACTTTACAGACGGCACGTATGGATCTAGCCAGAACGGGAAACCAAAATAAAAGGGCCTTTTGGCATTTGTTTGTTTGGGCACAATAAAGATCCGGGGTTTTTTTTTTTTTTTTTTTTCCCCCGGGTCCTATGATTATACTACTATGGTGCCAAATACTAATGTTGCCCGGTCTCAGTCCGGCCCAGGCCCAGCAGTAGGCCTCCCCATTGGTAGCCTAAAGGAATATCAAGCTGTGACGGTTGCGGGATTAATGGCCTTCCCACTCGAAATGAAATGTTCCCTCCCAGTTAAAATCACTGGGTCAACTGCACTAGAGCATATTCTAAATGGCTTTCTTAAACCATGGTGGATATGAGGAAAAAAAAAAAAAAAAAAAAAAAGAGTCGACATGGCACACATCCCTGTGTGCCATGCCTACAAAACCCACTGCCCTGGCATACATCAGCCACCCCACTAGCTGGGTGCCCTATGTCAGTGGTGTGGGCATAGGTGCATGAGCCCTGTGCCCCAACAGTACCCAGGGCCATTCCTGGGCACTGTGAGTGCAGTGATGCCATTAAGAGTATATGGTGCTGGGAGTTTGTAATTACAAACTCCACAGCACCATAATGGCTACACTGAAGACTGACAAGTTTGATATCAAACTTCTCAGCACATTAAACCCACACTGATGCCAGTGTGTGATTTAATGTAAAATGCACTACAGAGGGCATCTTAGAGATGTCCCCTGAAACCTAACCTACAATCCAGGTCTTGTCTGAGGGGCTACCTAGTCTGCTACACAGCAGACATGTTGCTGGACCCCTGGGTGGAGAGCCCCCTCTCTCCTGGGCCTGTAACAATGCACATCCTGGGTCGAGGTGCCAAGCCTCCTCCCCCAGGATGGGCAGGGGAAGCGTCAAAGACATTCCGCCCTTGGTAGCTTTTCCAACCCATTTGCTGTACTCAGCAACTGGCCCCCACCGGTTCTGACCCCCACTCTGGCGGAAAGACTGGCGGGACACCCTACGACAGGTAGAGGGGTGTGCCAGCCTGTGCCAATTCCACCCCTCAGTTGAGGGAGGCGAGGTGAAGCACGACCCCGGGCTCCGGCCATCTTGAAGATGGGGAGCCCTTCCCAATCACAGCTGGCTCCTGCCCCCCCCACATAGGAGAGGAGCAGGCTAGGGGGTGTACTCACCCCAGGACAGGGACCCATTGGTCCCTGTCCTTGCCCTACCTGTAACACCCCTACATTTTGTATTTAGGGGCACCCTGAACATCCCGATTTGCAACACAAAGAAGACCAAGAAACACGAAGACCTGCTGTGCAGCTGCTAACAAAAGGACGACTCAAACTGACTTGGCCCCAGAACACTACAGGCCTGTTGATCCTTGAACCTGCTCCTGCGAAACTCTGGCGTCTCCAGCGGATAGCAACCTCGACAACCCTGGAGGACCTGCCTGCCTTGAACCTTCCAAAAGACTGGCACTCCCATGAGCAGTGGTTCTGCTCCAACAGCAATATCCCTGGTGCCAGCCAGGAACTGCGAATCCAGCCCACTCTGCAACCGCCAAGCCTGGCCTGTACCTGAGTGATCCAAGACTAAGCATGGGCGTAAAATCCGTTCCGCTCGCGGATTTTGCGGATTTTTGGCAAATTCGCAATCCGCGAACTCTAGCGAATTTGCTGAAAATCCTCAAATCCGCACGCGGCGGATTTTTTTGCTTGGTGATACAATATTGCGGCGCGCGGCGTGGCGCGCGGCGTTCACTTTCCGTCATTCAGCGTTTGCCGAGTTGTTTTTCTCTATATTTTGCGAGTGCTGCGCCATTTTGGATCTTGCTGCGGAATCCCGCGGGAGTTTGGCGACCGCGAATACGTAATCGCGGCTTGCCACCACCTTGCACAGCACGCATCGCGAGAGTTCGCAATTGCGAACATGTAGGTGCGGCGGGCAGGAACAATCTCGCACTCGCGAAATAGAGATTTTGCAATTCTGCACAAGAAATCCACCAGCAAACAGCATAAACCTTCAGAAAATGATGATTTTTATCAGAATCACTCCTCAGGTTGACATTTGCCTGCACTTTTTTTTTACAAGGAGTCCATTATTTGGGGGGGGGAGGAAGGAAGTGCCCCACAGTCTCCAACTTCCTGTTCCTGTCCGGCAGGCTCCTCCCAGTGCTTTCTTCATGTGCTGGTCACTTTCATTTGGACCTTGACCTGGAAGGATTACTTTTTGTGGGTGCTGCTGGATATTTGGATTTGAGGCCTTTTAGACTTTCTTTGGATCACATTTGGATTAGAAATCAACTTTCACAAGTAAGTTTGTTTGGGGCATTACAGTTGCTGCAACTACAATTTTGGAACTTTTTCAGAACATTTAATAAAATAAATAAAATATATTGCGGGTAGCCACAGTATCCAGTAGGACCAGGGTTTGTTATGGGTGCATGATACTGGTCAATAAAAAGCTATCGCAATATCTGGAGACGAACAAACTACTCAGATGCTCACAAACTGGATTCCGCCCAGGACAGGGCACCGACATCGCCCTACTCGCAGCAGTGGAGGAGGCCAGAGCCCTGTTAGATGCAGGAGGATCAGTGGCAGTGATCCTCCTGGACCTCAGTGCGGCCTTTGACACCGTTAACCATCGAGTCCTGATTCAGCGACTTAAAAACATGGGTGTTGAGGACACGGCTCTGTCCTGGTTCAAATCATTCCTCAGCCACCGCTCCTTTCAGGTCTGGGAGAATGACACCCGCTCCCCCGAAATCCCCCTCCAATGTGGTGTGCCCCAGGGCTCATCATTAAGCCCGACATTATTCAATGTTTACATGTCCCCATTGGAGGAGGTTGTCTCTCCGTTCAGAGTAAGTATCATCAGCTATGCTGATGATACACAACTTGTGGTGTCTTTATCGCACCCAAGCCATGAACCATCAGACCTCTACAACTGTCTTGTAGAAATTCAAGGATGGATGAATAGATCGTTTCTGAAACTTAATGGATCAAAGACGGATATTCTCCTCCTTGGCCAGAAAGGGCTCTCTCTCCCGCAGGACATATGGCCCCCTGCCTGGGTGAACCCCCAGCCCCCAAGTCTGAGATCAAAAGCTTGGGAATATGGCTTGAAAAAGACCTTACCTTTAAGACTCAAGCCAATAAAATCGCAGGGACCTGCTTCGGGCTACTCAAAGCCATTAGGAAGATTCTGCCCTTACTTCCTCTTATCTCCCAGAAACTACTAATCCAGGGCCTCATTCTATCAAGGCTGGATTATAGTAACACTATCTACCTAGGCGCTCCCGAGGCGACCTTTAACAAACTACAGAGAATCCAGAACGCCGCGGCACGGATCCTCACTAATACCCCGGCCAGATCCTCCGCTAAACCAGCCCTGAAACAGCTCCACTGGCTCCCTGTGAGAGAAAGAGTGACGTTCAAGGCCCTCTGCCTGGCACACAAACTCCTACAGGACAAAGGACCCCCTATCCTAAAAAAATTCATAAGGCCCTACAAAGCTCTTAGATCCCTCCGGTCAGACCATGAATATCTCATCACTACTCCTAAAGTGAAGAAGGTTCGCACGGGTGGACGGCGCTTTCTGTCAACACAGCCCGTCTCTGGAACTCCCTCCCCCGCGAACTTAGGAAGGAACCAGACTATCTCCGATTCAGGAAGCGGCTGAAAACGCACCTGTTTCCTTGATTTCCCTCCTTTCATACCTCCCCCCGGTCTACCCTCTGGTCTGTTTGAATCTTAGCGCTGGAATACTTTCGGGTGACTACGCGCTTTACAAAAACCTAATAATAATAATAATAATACAACTGTTTTGTTGAATTTAAACATCATTGAGGCCATGGATGGGCTGGGATTGTGCTGATTTTTGTGTTTTTGTTCGATTTTTTGGGGCTGCTGTTGGGGCCTTTTGCCCAGGGGTAGTGGTGCATGGACTGAGTCTGCCTGTGGGGTCTCACTCTCTTTAATGTAAACATCCTGGATGGCATTGGATTGTGGTGATTTTTGTGTGTTTTTCGTTTTTTTTTGGGGTGTACTGTTGATGTGGACTGGCCATGTGGGTGGTGGTGGTGGCCATCTTGAGTGCTGGTACAGGCAACATGTGCTTGGGGTTCAAGGGGCCATTTTGAAGAGAGGCAGTGTCTGAGGCCTGCACCCATTTTGCCTAGCTTTCATCCATTATGCCCAGGGGTAGTGAGTGGTGCATGGGCCTAGTCTTTCTGTGGGGTGTCTTCTTGAATTTAAACACCATTGAGGCCATGGATGGGCTGGGATTGTGCAGAATTTTGTGTGGTTTTTGTCGTTTTTTTGGGGCTGCTGGTGGGGCCTTTTGCCCAGGGGTAGTGAGTGGTACATGGGCCTAATCTTTCTGTGGGGTGTCTTCTTGAATTTAAACACCATTGAGGCCATGGATGGGCTGGGATTGTGCAGAATTTTGTGTTTTTTGTCGTTTTTTTGGGGCTGCTGGTGGGGCCTTTTGCCCAGGGGTAGTGAGTGGTGCATGGGCCTAGTCTTTCTGTGGGGTGTCTTCTTGAATTTAAACACCATTGAGGCCATGGATGGGCTGGGATTGTGCAGAATTTTGTGTTTTGTGTCGTTATTTTGGGGCTGCTGGTGGGGCCTTTTGCCCAGGGGTAGTGAGTGGTGCATGGGCCTATTCTTTCTGTGGGGTGTCTTCTTGAATTTAAACACCATTGAGGCCATGGATGGGCTGGGATTGTGCAGAATTTTGTGTGTTTTTTGTCGTTTGTTTGGGGCTGCTGGTGGGGCCTTTTGCCCAGGGGTAGTGAGTGGTGCATGGGCCTAGTCTTTCTGTGGGGTGTCTTCTTGAATTTAAACACCATTGAGGCCATGGATGGGCTGGGATTGTGCAGAATTTTGTGTTTTTTGTCGTTTTTTTGGGGCTGCTGGTGGGGCCTTTTGCCCAGGGGTAGTGAGTGGTGCATGGGCCTAGTCTTTCTGTGGGGTGTCTTCTTGAATTTAAACACCATTGAGGCCATGGATGGGCTGGGATTGTGCAGAATTTTGTGTGTTTTTTGTCGTTTTTTTGGGGCTGCTGGTGGGGCCTTTTGCCCAGGGGTAGTGAGTGGTGCATGGGCCTAGTCTTTCTGTGGGGTGTCTTCTTGAATTTAAACACCATTGAGGCCATGGATGGGCTGGGATTGTGCAGAATTTTGTGTGTTTTTTCGACTTTTTGGGGTGTATAACTGATGTTCCTCTGTCTTCCATTGTTTGTAGGTGCACAAGAGAACCACCAGTGCCAGGAAGAAGTCCTGCTGCGGTGTGTGCAGCACAACGTCACGTGTGGCCACAGACAACTCTGCAACTTGTGCAACTGCGGCCTGCTGTTCAGAGTGACATCTGAAGAAGATGGCCCCAAAAAAAGTTCCCCGTAGCTCCTCTAGCAAGAAAGATGCCAGAAAGGAGCAGAAGAAGCCAGTTATCAAGCAGACTGGTGTGCCGCCTGCCACATTTTTTGGGAATAAAAAAAAAAGTACGCCTGCAGCAGCAGCAGGATCTGCTGGGGACCAAGCTGGGAGCAGCACCCCCGCTCCATTGGGCTCAGTGCCACCACCCCCACGACAACTTAAGTCCAAGCCCTTGAGTGCTGCAGAGGCAGCCAATGTACTTGTTCAATCACCATCGACCAGTAATGTTGGCTCATCGCAAGAAAGTAGCAGCAATGTCCCTCAATCAACACAGGTTGTTGTAACTCATCTGACGAGTGTTGAACAACCACAGCCGCAACAACAATCACATGTGCAAGTACAAGCCCAAGTACATGTGGAAGAAGAGGCGGCGCAAGGAGAGGAGCAAGCAGAGGTGCATGGAGGGGCACAACAAGTGGCCACAATAGTTGTTCCTCCAGAAGTAGGGGCACATCTGGAAATCGACAATCAAGCCGAGGTATCATTCGAGGAAGCCACTCCTTCTGATGATCATTCATTGTCTTCCACATCCCGAGCAAGGAAAAGATAAAGGGTGTTGGTGTCTACATCTTCTTCAAGCCCACCTCCTTCTGATGATATGGATCTTACTTAGGAACCAGCACCACTGCCGTCTGAGAGTGAGGTTGAGGAGGCACACCATGATTTGACAAAGGTATCTAAGCCTAAAAGGAAGGTCGTCGAAACTCTCATAGTTATGGAGTGTGATGACGCTCAACAAGAAGTGGCGTATACTCCTGCTGCTGAAGACTCTCACGACGACGACGCAGTCATCATCACTAACGTCACTGAAGCCCCAGCGGGCATGCAGCAAACAGACATTTTGACCCTAGCCCGACAAGCTGCTGAGCGTGATGATGAAGTCGACGAGGAGGCAATGGGAACACCACAATCATTGATGTTAACTAGTACACCACAACCTAACACTTGCATATTTCTTACTCGCCAGAAGGGACCTCCATCCACCTCGACCTCAATTAGTGGTGGTGAAAGTGCACAACGTAGTAAAGTTCAGCAATACACATCCTCCACTTCATCTGGCATTAGCAGCACGACCACCACCAGTATCGCCTCCTCCGGCCCCCACAGACATTTCAAGTCCGCAGTTTGGGACTTCTTTAGTGTTTGCCCAAAAAGGGAAAACATAGCCATTTGTAGCATTTGTAAGCTTGCAGTTAGTCGTGGTAAGCTTGGTACCAACTATGGTACCGGAGGCCAGAGAGGTCATCTTAAGAGACAGCACACTGTCCAATGGCTTGCGCACCTAACGGAGATCAAGGAACCCCGAATTGGAAGTCAACAAACTGTATCCGTTGATGTTTCATCTGATGATGACGATGAGGAAGAAGCGTCAAACATTTCTTCACCTACACCCAGTACCCCTGTCAGCAGCACACCCCCTGTGCGCCACACTAAGAGTGTGGGAGAGAGTGAGACACCAATGCGAAAAATGTCATCATCACCGAGCTTAACTAGGTCGAAGAAGTCATCATCTTCCCGTACAAAAATGGTCCAGCCCACCATTAGAAGCATGTTGTTTTCAGATGCGCCATTTGAACGCAACCACCCAATGGTGCGTCTGTATAACACTAAGCTGGCTAAAATGCTAGCGCTGGACCTTCTCCCTTTTTCTTTTGTGGAAGGGGTTGGTTTTCTTGAATTAGTGGCAATGCTCTGCCCTAAATGGAAGGTTCCTAGCCGGTTCTATTTTGCCAGAGTTGCGGTTCCCGCACTACATGCAGATGTGCTGGAGGCGATTGGGGCAGCTTTGAAGAAGAGTGCTGTTCACACTATACATCTGACAACAGACATGTGGACCAGTGGCGCAGGCACTGATTACATGTGCATCACTGGCCACTGGGTCTCTTTTTCAGGAGTTACAGCAAAGCTAAGGGCAGGTGTTGACACGGACAACGTTTTTAAAGCTGCTCGGAAACATGCAACACTAGCCATGTTTGGCATGGAGTCAAGTCATACAGCAGAAAACATTTTGCAGGAGTTTAACACAAAGGTCTTTCAATTGCTGTCCCCCAAAAAACGCATGATTGGTTATGTTTCCACGGATAATGGCGCCAATGTAGTTAAGGCCATGGATAAGGGTAACTATTTCAGAGTGCCGTGTTTGGCGCACTGTATAAACCTGGCTGTTAAAAAATTCTTGAGTGAAGAAAGTCCAGCGTGCGAGTTACTGACCACCTGCCGAAGAATGTGCACACATTTCAGCCATTTTTTTAAGGCCCGGAAGCATCTGAGGCGCCTGCTACATGAACGTCGAATTCCAGTGAAAGCACTCATCCAGGAGGTGTCAACACGTTGGAACTCAACCTTCTACATGCTTGAGCATCTGTATGAGCAGTTTACGGTACTCGATCAATATTTCTTAACAATGGGTACAGCTGTGAAGGAGGACCTGAGGTTAAATGCGGCGGAATGGGAGCTAGTTAAAAGCCTGACAGACATGCTTCGTCCTTTTGAGGTCTTCACGCCTGCAGTCAGCAGAGAGGACTGTAATTTGGGAAAAGCTATCCCATTGTTGCGCATGCTGGAGCACAAACTGAAGGCGGTGTCTTCAAAGTTTCAAAAAGATGAAGAAAAGCAAGAAGCTTTTGTTTTGGCGGAGAAATTATTAGAGCGCCTACTTGGCGATGAACGTCTTCAAAAGATCCACTCAGAACAGCATTACATTTGTGCTACTATTCTGCAGCCACGCTACAAAAAGGCGCTGGCAGGCTGTGCATTATTTCCTTTTAGTGATGAAGATGTTACAAAGTACAAACGTTGGCTAGCCTGGTCAGCTATCAGGTTTGAAAGAGAACGGAAGCAAATTGAAGGAAAAGGCAGTACATCAGCATCAGCAGGCCATCCCCAGTCAAAAGACTTCACCTCTGCACCTGTGGCTGTGGCAGAAGTGACCTCTCAGCCGTTAAAGACACCGGCAACCGCATCATCTGCACCAGACACAACAGAAATATCGGGTGATGAAGAGGATTGGCTAGCTGAGATTGGTTATGGTTCTCAAAAGGTCCAAGCAAAAATTCAGCAAAGTGGAGGAACCGTGGAGAACTTTGAGTCGATGGTGCAGGACTATCTGAATGACTCAACAGAGGTCTATGTTAATGCTGACCCATTGGCGTATTGGCATGGGAAAAAAGAATTGTGGCCAGAGATCACCCGCCTGGCTGTACATTACTTGTCTTGCCCACTCGCAAGTGTGTCTTCTGAACGTGTTTTCAGTGCTGCTGGTGGCATTGTAACTTGCAAACGGACCCGCCTCTCGCCCAAAAATGTGGAGATATTGTCAATGATCAAGATGAATGAGCACCTCATACCACCAGATTTCAAAGTAACAGATTGCACGACGGAAGAAGACGAGGAGGACAGCAACTTAGATGAGGGAATTTCTTCTGTGTTAGGTGACACTGACCTACTCCTGTCTGAATTTGCAGAGTATGAGGACGAACTCTTCTTCCCTGACACCGAGCCCTGAAAATGAGCCAATGAATTCAGAAATGTTCTTTTTCGTACTTATTCACTTTTATTCCTATGTTTCTGTATTTCTTTGTTTTGCACAAGTTAATATAATTAAAACTTTAATCACCTGTACTTTTGCTTTTTGGCTGTTTGGGGGTCTTCTACTTGTTTTCGCCTGGGTTGACGGCTCTGGGGCCATTGCTGGGAAGGTCTAATACCGGATAAAACTGGTTTAAACAACATCCATGAGGAAAAAGGTTTTGCATTTTCTGACTTTTCGCTCAATGTAGCGATTTCGGGGGCCTGTTTGGGGGGCTTCTTGGTGTTTGTGGGTGGGTTTCGGGGTCTGGGAGCACTACTGGGTATGGATAGTTTAGATAGCAAGAGGTTTGAAGGAAATCCATGGAGGCAAAGGGGAGTTAGGGCCTAGCTGCAGAGCGCGCACTGAGTGATTTTGCAAATTTTCAGAAAAGTGACTGTCCACATTTTTGTACTTTTGCTTTTTGGCTGTTTGGGGGTCTTCTACTTGTTTTCGCCTGGGTTGACGGCTCTGGGGCCATTGCTGGGAAGGTCTAATACCGGATAAAACTGGTTTAAACAACATCCATGAGGAAAAAGATTTTGCATTTTCTGACTTTTCGCTCAATGTAGCGTTTTCGGGGGCCTGTTTGGGGGGCTTCCTGGTGTTTGTGGGTGGGTTTCGGGGTCTGGGAGCACTACTGGGTATGGATAGTTTAGATAGCAAGAGGTTTGAAGGAAATCCATGGAGGCAGAGGGGAGTTAGGGCCTAGCTGCAGAGCGCGCGCTGAGTGATTTTGCAAATTTTCAGAAAAGTGACTAAGTCCACATTTTTGTACTTTTGCTTTTTGGCTGTTTGGGGGTCTTCTACTTGTTTTCGCCTGGGTTGACGGCTCTGGGGCCATTGCTGGGAAGGTCTAATACCGGATAAAACTGGTTTAAACAACATCCATGAGGAAAAAGGTTTTGGCACTTTTTGTAACTTAGGGTTCATTAGGGTTAGCCCTAGCAGCAGGATTGCATGTGTTTCGGGGTGTTCTTGATTTTTGCAACTGAGTTCTGGGGTTTTAGAGCACTCGTGGGAATGTGTAATTTTTGGTGCAAGTGATTTGAAGAAAATCCATGGTGGGAAAGGGGGGATCACTTACTCTGTGAGAGGCACTTAGTGTTGAAAACATTTAGCCATTTACACTTAAAGGAAGAAAATGACACAGACTTAAGTTTCAGGAAAACAAACTTACTGTTAAACCACCACCCACCAGACTCAAAAGCAGTAAAAAACAGGTATGCTCAGATAAAGTTCCAAAAAGTATATTTGTATAGCCCTAACAAAATAATCTCCCTCAAGACCCTCCCTAACCCCAACGATTGTCTTTCAAAAGTCCCAAAAAGAACCCAACTCCCAAATCCCACCCCCCAAAAGTCTCTAAAAAAGGGGTAAGGGACACTACGGCAGGATGCTGTTCACTGTAGCGGCCAGGGCATCATACTCCTTGCGGAGGGTGGCATGGTCGAAGCGGAGGCCCTCCACCAAGTTCTTATAAGTTAAGACCTCCTGCTCCAGGTAGGACACTCTGAGGGATAAGCGGCGCTGGCGTGCCTTGCAACTCCTGTGGGGGGCAGCTGATGTCTTTGCTGCTCGGCGGTGGCGGTTGGCTTTGGTAGCCCGGCTCCGTGCTGCTGGAGCACTGCGCTGGCTGGCAGCCCGTGTGGGCCCAGAGGAGGATGCAGCTGTCGCAGTTGATGTAGTAGTAGACTGCGTGCCCTCCTCCTCCAGGGCCAGCAGCCGCCGATATTCAGCGACAGTGGCATCCAGCCTCCGTTGCCGGGCCATTCGAGCCTGCTCCTTCCTTGATGGTTTTTGGGATTTGGAAGGAGCAACTATATAAAGAAAGAAAGACATAGTCTGTAACCAATGCTCTTAAGATTAACACAAAATGATTGAGCAGAAAGTTGTGTCACAGTACAACTAGCAACTTGAAAGCACAGTACATAACTATTGAGGCCAGTATCTATCTAACCTCCCACTTCTTCATCCTTGGCTTGCTCTAACATTAGTGTGAGTTTAAGGAACAAATTCTACGAGCACTATGGACTTCCATTACAGTCGACTATGACAGTAGTACACCAGTCTTATTCTTCTTCTTCTCTCTTGTTTATGAAAATTGGTACGTTATCTTCTGCAAGCCGGCATAATGCCAGCACAGTGAACTTGCACCCGAGAAAAACAGACGCACACCATGATGAGTGAGACAGACTTGCGTTACTGTACCGGTACAGTACATGCAGGTGGTGAAGCTCATATTTTTCCATTACAGGTGGCCCTGAGAATACTCTGTTAAAAGGGCTACTGCTTAATTAATTTAACTTTCACCCTACAGTGCAAATGAGTACTAGAGAAGGAAAAAGAAGAAACTAAATAATCTGATTATCTATCACTTCACATGGGATGTATTTGATTACATATGGGATGACTTTAGGTGCTTTGCTTTTAAGAGTGAACAGTGATACACCCACACATGAATGACGTACTACTACTAAGCTAAAATTATTAAGAGAGGTAGGGAGGGTCCACCGTAATAACCGGATATATGCTGTGCTTGCAGTTGCATACAAACTACTGCTACTATTCATGGTAGTATTTGGACAAAATTAGAACTTCTTTTCCTTGTCTTTCCTACACTGGAACGGACGTGCGGGTGCGGTGTTACATGCTCTTCAAAGTAACACTTAGTTCAGGGGTTTAGTCCAGATTTTTTGGATATCCCCATTGAGATACATGTAGTTATTTTTAAAATCTGGCGGTATCCGGTTTGGAGACCCCGGACCCTGACTTAGTTCATCCAGTGACCGTCTACTCTCTCTAGATACACATATGCTATCTAAGAGTCAGATAGTACCATGATCCAGGCATCCATCCATTCAAAGTATATGCACACATACAGTTTCTGTTTCACCCACCAAGGCTGTTCTCCTTCCACCCATTCTTGCTTCAACATTCACCCAGCCATGCACCATACCATATTCTTCTCGCCACCTTGGGGACCAAGCAAACACATATCATTCTTCTTTGCCAGTCATCATTAAATTTCTCGTCCTTCCACACTTACTTACACCCTTCTTTCGCTTTTCGTTTTTTTATGTGCACACTAACAAAAGAATCTCTGTGACAAAAGCAGTAACCACAGACATATGCACATAAAATACTGCTTTTCGTTCATCCCATCCATCAAGTTCATCACAGATCTGATTGGGATTCTTCTCACCAAAAACTTCACAGCTAAGTCGAAGTACATTTAGAGGAGGCTACTACCTGGTTGATACACCCATGCAGAAAGCACACTCTGCAATCTTCAATCTCAATAAGTAAGGAATATATAGCTTACCTCTGCTCGCCACCACCGTGTGAACCCTCACAGGCACATTGGTGTCGTCCGGCACTTGCACCGCCTCCTCCCCAGAAATGTCCTCATCCACCACCACCACCTCCGCGCTGGCCCCGTCACCAGATGTTCCACCTACAAAGTAAATTTAAGAATGTTAGAATACACCACTCACTACTATATAATATTTGGTCTAGGAATAAAGAAATGTGAAAAAAAACATAAAACAATGTAATAATTTGTGACTGTCTAATCTAAAGTAAAAATTTTCCTTTTTCCAGGGAAGGCTCAGTGCATACAGCTATTGCTGACTAGAATGGGAGTCCAATGGAATTGCCAAATGTGCAATCTTAGTTAGCTACACAGACAGACTAATGAGAATAATCTAGTAATACCACAGGGAGTCATAGTCGAGGCAGGATAAGAATTTAGATACAGTCTAGAAGAAGATCAAAGACGATTTATAAAAAATCGAATGAGGAACGCTAGGAAAAAATAGGTACTCTACATTAAAATGAAAACTTACTGGGGCCAGTGCCCTCACCTGGCCGATCCTGGCCTTCTACAGCAGCAGCAGCCTCCTCCAATGCCCTCTTGCCCCTGGGGGGAGCTGATGTACAACATGAAAGAAAGAAAGACCAGAAAACATGGATGATATTTGTCAACCAAATCAAACATTTCAAAAGAACAATAACAAAATATTTTGGCGAAATAGCAAATAGACAACTATTCCACGGGATATATTGACCGATCTCATGTGGTCTACTACGTTATTAGTATTGCTTGATTTGCAGACCGTCGACTTGGAAAGTTCTTATGTAACTCACTAAACAAACTACTAAAAAGGTTCGCCTAGGCCTGGCAGGCAGCAGTCCGCAGCACGCGAAGTGACAGACAAAGTCCATCGTCATTGCAGATCAGTGAATACTCAAACTATCAATCCACCACCACTATTTCTTCTTATCGCCATGTGTACAAAGGAAGGACTGGACTTGAGTCTGTAGGGGCTGATTTAGAAGCGCCTTGCGGCTCTTTTGCTCCATTGTTGCGTGACTTTTGTGACGCAGCGGCAGAACAAAAGAGGTGCCATGGTGCGGCGTATATTAACAACGTGACGCATATGGGAGATGCATCACGTTGTAAAGCCCTGCGCCATCAGGGGGCGTTCCGGCGCAAGGGAGGGTGTTCCTGGGCAGGAACACATCCTAAAAGTGGCTGAGGGAAATATACAAGATGTCAATCAGTCACTTTTAGGACAATGATGCGTGACTCAAACCCTGCGCCTGCTTGAAGCAGACGTACGGCTTGATGCAGCATTGGGGAGATAGGGTACCCCAGAGCATTGCTGGAGCTGCGCCATCGTTGTCACGCAACTCCAGCAATGCGCCATCTTTACGGCACAGATGCGTAAGGCTTCTGTGACGTTTTGGGCCCATGGTGCGCCACGTTGTAAATACGGCGCACCATGGGTGGTGGTGGCATGGCGCACAATTACTGGCGCATCCCTGCTACTTTGCAGGGATGCGCCGGTAATTGAAAATCTGACCCTTAGTGTCTAGCATTACGCAGTTCTTTACACTACACTCATACATAATTTCTCAGGCCAATGAAATGAACACAAAATAGAAAACAAATAAGCATAGTAGCAAGGCTACTGAGAAGGAGAGCAGTGCACCTGAAATGCACAGAAGATTTTGAAATATAATTTACCTACAATGTAATCGGCAGCATTATTGCTCTTGGTAAAAAACTAAAATTTGCAATATAATAACACACAGAGCGGGAGAAAACAGAGTAGTGATGAAATAGCTAGAAATAGCTACTACTACTCACCAAGCCCGGGGATCTCTACGCCGAGCACGTGCAGCAAGTTGCGTTCCCGGTCCATGAGATCCGTCCAGCGGTGGGTGGCCTAGTTATAGGTGCGCCGGACCCCAGAGTGTTCAAACATGGCCCGGCACACCTTCTCCCACCGCTTCCGGCGCTCCCGGATCCCGTAGCCAGTAGCGATCTTGCCGCCTCCCATGATGGTCTTGGGGAGGCGGCGCTGGACGTGAAAGACTAGTGCGGCCACCTCTTCCGCACTAAAAATCTCCCGAGCTATAACTGTCTCCCCCCTCAAACGCCCGCACGGGAACCGGGCACGGGGTGCAGGACCCTTCCCCTTCGCGGGCTTCTTCCCGGCTCCCTTTGCCATGGTCTGGGCAGAAAGGAAGCAAAATAATAAAGAAGAAATAGAACAGGGAAGAAGAAAAGAAAAGCGTTTAAAAAAGTAGTTTAAAATTAACAAAAAGTAGCAGAAAACACAAAAATATAGAGCTAGAAAAATAGAGGGATAGATAATAAGTAAAATAGATTAAAAAAAACTTCAAACAAGCAAAGGATGGCAGAGATTCAGAGAGGAGGATACAGAGAGCATGCCCAGAACCATAGCAATGAATGAGAAACAAGATGGCCGCGCCCGTTCACTACCGCGTGGGTAAGTTCGTGCGAGATTTTCCTCGCGATCACACGTGAAATTGTACTAGCGAGCCGCACACTTTGCGAGATTACACATAGCGCCCGGAAATGGAATTACGTCACGCAAACAAGATGGCCGCGCCCATGTACGACCGCTAGGGTAACTTCGCAAACGTTGCGCTACAAGCGGCTTGCGAACACGCAAAAAATCACGCGAACAAACACGCCGCAAAAAAAACAAATCGTGTATTCGCACGAATTCGCGGCTTCCGAAATCGATCTCGCACAGATTTGCGCCCCGCAAATCGCACGAAATTGCAGAATAACGATTTTTGCAAAACTGAAAGCACTCAGCAGGTGCAAAAGCTCAATCTTAACATTAGTAACCATTCACTCTAGTGCTTCCTGAGGGGCCCCTCCAGAGTTCAGTTGCCTATTTGCAACTATTCTATGACCCTGCTCTGACCCTCACAGCAGGCTCGCCAAGACCACAAGGACGTCCCCCCGGATAGTGGGACCCGAAGTCCAGTGCCCAAAGACCCTCCTCGATGACCCAGACGATGCCTGCAGCCTCGAACCAGGGACCCCTCCAACCATGACCAACCGAGGGTAAGATTTCCCGACACCAAAAGACACGCCTGCACCCGGTGCCCCACGACCCCTTGCCCTCCTTTGGGGTACCTACCTCTTTTCCAAGATCAAAACTTACCTCTCGAAGTGGTGGTCGCACCTAAAGAATCTCCGTCCCCAAGCCTGCAGCCTTTGTTCACTTTGTAACTTTCCCATTGGATAACATTGAGCGCCCAATGGCTCAAAAGCACCCTGCACCCAGCCATCCAAGTGCCATTGGAAGTGCAACTACTAACCTACTCTACTTCCCCACCTGAGTTAGTGATCAGGAGCTCAGCTCCCACAGCCGTGTGGCCTGCCTGCTTGCAGCCACCAACCAAAGGCCCCCTACCCTCCAGCGCTTAGAGACCTGCAGGTGATAATTGCGCTCTATAAATATAAATACCAATACCAAATACCAATTGGATTGCATTGGGCCTACTCTCTCTGCACCCGGCTGCCCCTGTGCCGCTGAGGGTGTAGCAATTGTACCTTTCCGACCCTGGGAGACCCCTGAGTCTATGCCCAGAACCTTAACTCCGCCAGTCGATTACTCACCTGAAAGCCGATAACTCACTTTCCTTCCATAGGCTAACTTGACTGGTTTTCACTGAAATTTCTTCCAAGTGTGGAGTTTTGAAACTTTAAAATATTCACCTAAAATCAGCTGATAACGAATTCTGAAATACTGACCTGTGATCAGGAGAGAAGCCAGTACTGTACCTTTTAGCCCAGTGCTGAACCACAAAAGTAATCCTAACTGAAGCTACCAGTAACTTGAATTTTCTTCAATAGGAAACTATTGACTGTTTTTCTCTGAAATTTCTTCTGAGTGTCGATTTTTGCAAACTAGAAATAATCCTTAAAAATCGTACCAGATACTAAAACGTAATTACTTACCTGTCTTAGGTAGAGGTTCCAGTGCTGAACCTAGGAGTCCAGTACTGGATTACAAAAGTAACGAGAACCTACTTTACCTGTGACTTGAATTTTCTTCCATAGGATAACATTGCTAGTTTTTCCCTGAAAAGTTTCTGTGTCAACTTTGAAAATACATTTATATTCTTTAAAAGTCACAACAGTAACCAATACGCTTTTACTTAACTGTTTACAGTTAGGTCCCGGGACTGAATCCAGGATCCAGTCCGGTGGTTAGAAAAGTAATCCTTAAAGTGATCAACTGCATTTATGTAGAAAAACCCATTGCGTTCAATGTTAAATTGTGTTTAGAATTGTGTTGCCTATTGCCACCTCTGTAGCCATTGTACTTACAAAGTCTATTGCCTTTCTGCAAATTAATTACCTAAAGTCATTCATATTGAGAAAAGTATATTTTGATACCTGTTGGTTCTAAAATAAAACAACTATATCTTTTGATATAAAAACAACTGGCCTAGAATTCAGTTCTTGAGTGTGTGAAACCTTTTGCTGACTGAGTGGGTACAACAAATGCTTTACACTGTCCTCTGATACTGCCTCACTGCTCGACCAAGCTACCACTTTAGAGAGTAAGGTCATATCTGACTTTAACCTCTGTTATACATCTGAGGATTGGGGACTCTATACACACTGTACCTTACTTTGGTCCATTATAGATAGAGCTACTTTCTTACACAGTCAGTCAGTCAGTGTCAGTCAGTGTCAGTCCGTGTCAGTCAGTCAGTGTCAGTTATTCAGTCAGTGTCAGTCAGTGTTAGTCAGGGTCAGTCAGTCAATGTCAGTGTCAGTCAGTGTCAGTCAGTCAGTGTCAGTCAACCAGTGTCAGTCAGCATCAATCAGTCAGTGTCAGTCAATCAGTGTAGGTCAGTCAGTGTCAGTCAGTTAAGTGTCAGTCAGTGTCAGTCAGTGTCAGTCAGTCACTGTCAGTCAAGCAGTGCCAGTCAGTCAGTGTCAGTCAGTTAATGTCAGTCAGTCATTCAGTAAGTGTCAGTCAGTCAGTCAGTCTCAGTCATTCAGTGTCAGCTAGAGCAGCTCTGCTGAACTGGTTCTCGGGCTCTGAAGCAGCTCTGCTGACCTGGTTCTCTGGCTCTAAATCAGCTCTTCTGACCTGGTTCTTTCCCTCTAAAGCAGATCTGCTGACCTGGTTCTCTGGCTCCACAGCAGCACTGCTGCTGACCTAGTTCTTAGGCTCTAGAGCAGCTCTGCTGATCTGGTTCTCTGACTCCACAACAGCTCTGCTGACCTGGTTCTCTGGCTCTAAAGTAGCTCTGCTGACCCGGTTCAATGGCTCTCAAGCAGTTCTGCTGACCTGGTTCTCTGGCACTACAGCAACTCTGCTGACCTGGTTCTCTGGCTCTAAAGCAGCTCTGCTGACCTGGTTCTGTGGCTCTAAAGCAGCTCTGCTGACCAAGTTCTCTCACTCTAAAGCAGCTCTGCTGACCTGGTTTCTCTGTCTCTACAGCAGCCCAGCTGACTTGGTTCTCTGGCTCTAGAGCAGCTCTGCTGATCTGGTTCTTTGGCTGTAGAGCAGCTCTGTTGACCTTGTTCTATGGCTCTAAAGCAGCTCTGCTGATCTGGTTCTCTGGCTCCACAACAGCTCTGCTGACCTGGTTCTCTGGCTCTAAAACAGCTCTGCTGACCCGGTTCAATGGCTCTAAAGCAGTTCTGCTGACCTGGTTCTCTGGCACTACAGCAACTCTGCTGGCCTGGTTCCCTGGCTCTAAAGCAGCTCTGCTGACCTGGTTCTGTGGCTCAAAAACAGCTCTGCTGACCCAGTTCTCTCACTCTAAAGCAGCTCTGCTGACCTGGTTCTCTGGCACTAGAGCAACTCTGCTGACCTGGTTCTCTGGCTCTAAAGCAGCTCTGCTGACCTGGTTCTGTGGCTCTAAAACAGCTCTGCTGACCCAGTTCTCTCACTCTAAAGCAGCTCTGCTGACCTGGTTTCTCTGGCTCTACATCAGCTCTGCTGACCTGGTTCTCTGGCTCTAGAGCAGCTCTGCTGATCTGGATCTATGGCTCTAAAGCAGCTCTGCTGACCTGGTTCTCTGGCTCTAAAGCAGCTCTGCTGACCTGGTTCTCTCACTCTAAAGCAGCTCTACTGACCTGGTTCTCTGGCTCTAAAGCAGCTCTGCTGACCTGGTTCTCTCCCTCTAAAGCAGCTCTGCTGACCTGGTTTCTCTGGCTCTACAGCAGCTACGCTGACCTAGTTCTCTGCCTCTAGAGCAGCTCTGGTAACCTAGTTCTCTGGCTCTAATGAAGCTATGCTGACCTGGTTCTCTGGCTCTACAACTGCTCTGCTGACCTGGTTCTCTGGCTCTAAAGCAGCTTTGCTGACCTGGTTTCTCTGGCTTTACAGCAGCTCTGCTGACCTGGTTCTAGGGATGAATGAAGCTCTGCTGACCTGGTTCTCCGGCTCTAGAGCAGATCTGCTGACCTGGTTCTCTGGCTTTACAATGACTCTGCTGACCTGGTTCTCTGGCTCTAGAGCAGCTCTGCTGACCTGGTTCTATGCCTCTAAATCAGCTCTGCTGACCTGGTTCTCTGGTTCTAGAGCAGCTCTGCTGACCTGGTTCTCTGGCTCGAAAGCAGCTCTGCTGACCTGGATCTCTGGCTCTAAAGCAGCACTGCTGACCTGGTTCTTAGGCTGTAGAATAGCTCTGCTGACCTGGTTCTCTGGCTCTACAATGGTTCTGCTGACCTGGCTGTCTGGCTCTAAAGCAGCTCTGCTGACCTGGTTCACTGGCTCTAAAGCAGCTCTGTGGACCTGTTGCTATGGCTCTAAATCAGATCTGCTGACCTGGTACTCTTGTTCTAGAGCAGGTCTGCTGACCTGGTTCTCTGGCTCTAAAGCAGCTCTGCTGCCCTGGTTCTCTGGCTCTACGGCAGCTCTGCTGAACCAGTTCTCTGGCTCTAGAAAAGATCTGCTGACCTGGTTCTTTGACTCTACAGCAGCTCTGCTGACCTAGTTCTTAGGCTCTAGAGCAGCTCTGCTGATCTAGTTCTCTGGCTCTACAACAGCTCAGCTGACCTGGTTCTCTGGCTCTAAAAGAGCTCTCCTGACCCGGTTATATGGCTCTAAAGCCGTTCTGCTGACCTGGTTCCCTGGCTCTAGAGCAACTCTGCAGACCTGGTTCTCCGGCTCTAAAGCAGCTCTGCTGACCTTGTTCTGTGGCTCTAAAGCAGCTCTGCTGACCCGGTTCTCTCCCTCTAAAGCAGCTCTGCTGACCTGGTTCTATGGCTCTAAAGCAGTTCTGCTGACCTGGTTCTATGGCTCTACAGTAGGTCTGCTGACCTCGTTCTCTGGCTCTAATGCAGGTCTGCTGACCAGGTTCTCTCACTCTAAAGCAGCTCTACTGACCTGGTTCTGTGGCTCTAGAGTAGCTCTGCTGACCTGGTTCTCTCCCTCTAAAGTAGTTCTGCTGACCTCGTTTCTCTGCCTCCAGAGCAGCTCTGCTGACCTAGTTCTCTGGTTCTAAACCAGCTCTGCTGACCTGGTTCTCTGGCTCTACAACGACTCTGCTGACCTAGTTCTCTGGCTCTAAAGCAGCTCTGCTGACCTGGTTTTATGCCTCTAAATCAGCTCTGCTGACCTGGTTCTCTGGTTCTTGAGCAGCTCTGCTGACCTGGTTCTCTGGCTCTAAAGCAGCTCTGCTGACCTGATTCTCTGGCTCTAGAGCAGCTCTGCTGACCTGGATTTCTGGCTCTAAAGCAGCTCTGCTAACCTAGTTCTCTGCCACTAGAGCAGCTCTGCTAACCTGATTCTCTGCCTCTATAGCAGCTCTGCCGACCTGGTTCTTAGGCTTTAGAGCAGCTCTGCTGACCTGGTTCGCAGGCTGTAGAATAGCTCTGCTGACCTGGTTCTCTGGCTCTACAATGGTTCTGCTGAACTGGTTGTCTGGCTCTAAAGCAGCTCTGCTGACCTGGTTCACTGGCTATAAAGCAACTCTGCGGACCTGGTGCTATGGCTCTAAATCATCTCTGTTGACCTGGCTCTCGTGTTCTAGAGCAGCTCTGCTGACCAGGTTCTCTGGCTCTAAAGCAGCTCTGATGCCCTGGTTCTCTGGCTCTACAGCAGCTCTGCTGACCCAGTTCTCTGGCTCTAGAACAGTTCTGCTGACCTGGTTCTTTCCCTCTAAAGCAGATCTGCTGACCTGGTTTCTCTGGCTCTACAGCAACTCTGCTGACCTGGTTCTTTGGCTCCAAAGCAGCTCTGCTGAGCTAGTTCTTAGGCTCTAGAGCAGCTCTTCTGACCTTGTTCTCTGTCTCTACAACAGCTCTGCTGACCTGATTCTCTGGCTCTAAAAGAGCTCTCCTGACCCGGTTATATGGCTCTAAAGCAGTTCTGCCGACCTGGTTCTCTGGCTCTACAGCAGCTCTGATGACCTGGTTCTCTGGCTCTAAAGTAAGCATGGGCGGATTTTGTGAATTGGCAATCCGCGAACTTGCGTATTCACGGATTCGCAATCCGCAAAATCCGCGAACTCTCACGAATTTTGCGGATTTTTTTTTGTTTCGCAAGTGTTTCTGCCGTTTCGCAAGGATTTTTTACCAGTTGGCAAACGCGAACTTACTTGTCGGGTAGCAACGGTCGCGACCATGTTGTTTCTACGTCTGGTTCATCACAGCACCCTCTTTTTCACCACTGCCACCCTCTGTTTCACCACTGCCACCCTCTGGCTCACCCATGCCACCCTGTGTTTCATCACTGTAGATTATGGGGGGAAAAGCACACCTGCCCTGCCTCAACTGACATGAATGAATTAGGGGCTGATTGATTAATATGTCACTGAATTTGAACTTCCAGTCTGGCACCTGCTTCCTTATCTGTAATTGCTTTCTGTTGCAGTCTAATTTTTTTTAGCAGGACCTTTGGCATACTTGTAGCTATTCTCTGAGCCTGCTGTGAGGGTCAGAGCAGGGTCATAGAATAGTTGCAAGTAGGCAACTGAACTCTGGAGGGGCCCCTCAGGAAGCACTAGAGGGAATGGTTACTAATGTTAAGATTGAACTTTTGCACCTGCTGAGTACTTTCAGTTTTGCAAAAATCGTTTTTCTGCTATTTCGCGCGATTCGCGGGGCGCGAATTCGTGCGAGATCGATTTCCGAAGCCGCAAATACACGATTTGTTTTTTTTGCAGCGTGTTTGTTCGCGTGATTTTTTGCGTGTTCGCAAGCCGCTTGTAACGCAACGTTTGCGAAGTTACCCTAGCGTTCGTACATGGGCGCGGCCATCTTGTTTGCGTGAAGTAATTCCGTTTCCGGGTGCTATGTGTAATCTCGCAAAGTGTGCGGCTCGCTAGTACATGTTTGCGTGTGATCGCGGGAAAAATCTCTATTGCTATGGTTCTGGGCATGCTTTCTGTATCCTCTGTCAATCTCTGCCATCCTTTGCTTGTTTGAAGTTTTTTTTGTTCTATTTTACTTATTATCTATCCCTCTATTTTTCTAGCTCTATATTTTTGTGTTTTCTGCTACTTTGGGTTAATTTTAAACTACTTTTTTTTAACTCTTTTCTTTTCTTCTTCCCTATTCTATTTCTTCTTTATTATTTACCTTCCTTTCTGCCCAGACCATGGTAAAGGGAGCCGGGAAGCTGCCCGCGAAGGGGAAGGGTCCCGCACCCCGTGCCCGGCTCCCGTGCCGGCGTTTGAGGGGGAGCAAGTAATAGCTCGGGAGATTTTTAGTGCGGAGGAGGTGGCCGCACTAGTCTTTCATGTCCAGCGTCGCCTCCCCAAGACCATCATGGGAGGCGGCAAGATCGCTACCGGCTACGGGATCCGGGAGCGCCGGAAGCGGTGGGAGAAGGTGTGCCGGGCCATGTTTGAACACTCTGGGGTCCGGCGCACCTACAACCAGGCCACCCACCGCTGGACGGATCTCATGGACCGGGAACGCGACTTGCTGGACGTGCTCGGCATCGAGATCCCCGGGCTTGGTGAGTAGTAGTAGCTATTTCTAGCTATTTCATCACTACTCTGTTTTCTCCCGCTCTGTGTGTTATTATATTGCAAATTTTTGTTTTTTACCAAGAGCAATAATGCTGCCGATTACATTGTAGGTAAATTATATTTCAAAATCTTCCGTGCATTTCAGGTGCACTGCTCTCCTTCTCAGTAGCCTTGCTACTATGCTTATTTGTTTTCTATTTTGTGTTCATTTCATTGGCCTGAGAAATTATGTATGAGTGTAGTGTCAGATTTTCAATTACCGGCACATCCCTGCAAAGTAGCAGGGATGCGCCAGTAATTGTGCGCCACGCCACCACCACCACCCATGGTGCGCCGTATTTACAGTGCGGCGCACCATGGGCCCAAAACGTCACAGAAGCCTTACGCATCTGTGCCGTAAAGGCGGCGCATTGCTGGAGCTGCGTGACAACGATGGCGCAGCTCCAGGAATGCTCTGGGGTGCCCTATCTCCCCAATGCTGCGTCAAGCCGTACGTCTGCTTCAAGCAGGCGCAGTGTTTGAGTCACGCATCATTGTCCTAAAAGTGACTGATTGACATCTTGTAGATTTCCCTCAGCCACTTTTAAGATGCGTTCCTGCGCAGGAACGCCCTCCCTTGCGCCGGAACGCCCCCTGATGACTCAGGGCTTTACAACGTGATGCATCTCCCATATGCGTCACGTTGTTAATATACGCCGCACCATGGCGCCTCTTTTGTTATGCCTGTGCATCACAAAAGTCACGCAACAATGGAGCAAAAGAGCCGCAAGGGGCTTGTAAATCTGCCCCTACAGACTTCAGTCCAGTCCTTCCTTTGTACACCTGGCAATAAGAAGAAATAGTGGTGGTGGATTGATAGTTTGAGTATTTATTTTAATGACTGGTTAATGTAGTAGGAAACTTTTTAGTGTTGTCGCTGATCTGCAATCACGATGGAGTTTGTCTGTCACTTCGCGTGCTGCGGACTGCTGTGTGCCAGTCCTAGGCGAACCTTTTTATAGTTTGTTTAGTGAGTTGCATAACTTTCCAAGTCGACGGTCCGCAAATCAAGCAATACTAATATCGTAGTAGACCACATGAAATAAGTCAATATATCCCGTTCAATAGTTGTCTATTTGGTATTTCGCCAAAAGATTTTGTTATTGTTCTTTTGAAATGTTTGATTTGGTTGACAACAATCATCCATGTTTTTGGGTCTTTCTTTCATGTTGTACATCAGCTCCCCCCAGGGGCAAGAGGACATTGGAGGAGGCTGCTGCTGCTGTTGAACAAGGCCAGGATCGGTCAGGCGAGGGCTCCTTTGCTGGCCCGGTAAGTTTTAATTTTAATATAGAGTACCTATTTTTTCCTAGAGTTCCTCATTCGATTTTTTCTAAATCGTCTTTGATCTTCTTGTAGACTGTATCTAAATTCTTATCCTGCCTCGACTATGACTCCCTGTGGTATTACTAGATTATTCTTATTTGCCTGTCTGTGTAGCTAACTAAGATTGAACATTTGGCAAAAGGTGTAAAACGAAACTCCCATTCTAGTCAGCAATAGCTCTATGCACTGAGTGCATTCCTCTGGGATTGTCCATAATGTCTTTTCAAGTCTTCTAAATGTTTATGCTTTGACAATTACCAACAATAAAAAGGTGAATGACCACCAAGAAAGAATAAGATACTACTTTACTTTTGGTTTGGATAGGAGCGGAGGACAATCCATACTACTACTGTTGCAGGGACAAATCTGTACAAACAGAACTATGGACACTAAAGTGCATTGTTTATCAATTATAATAGGCGCAGGTAGACTTTCCACATACCTCAGTGATATCAGACTTTGAAGAACCCCCAATCTCCTTACTGATTAGATAGTGTGGCAGAATCATTTAGCTCCCGAATTCATCGATGATTGATCCCCAATGATGATTATCCAACGCAGGACAAGAGTACGGAGTCAGAGTCCAGAAGTGTCAGAGGCACGGGCTCATGCATTGCAAATTGCAAAACCTTTTGCTCATTCACTCATGACCAAAAACCACAGAGTCTATTTAAGTTTTAAAGCTTTATTAAAAGTAAAAATATTTATTAAAATCAAGCTTGTCATAAAACATAAACGGTTGATTAAAAATGGAAAAGTGCTTATAGTGATTTATTTCACACATTTATTGTGGGCGAGCCGAGCCCTCACCTGGTTTAAACTTTAATTTTTCTTTTTGGTGCTGAATCGTTGGTCCCTCCGTCCTAGTGATGATGATTTGTTCTTAGAAGTGAAGATTCTGTCTGTTATGAGACAAATGGTGCGTGTTAAAAAGCAAGCATTCATCAGTTGTGCCAAAAAGTGCAGCAAGACAACACCCTTCCCCGGAAAAAGGGACATTTTTACTTTAGAGTAGACAGTCACAAATTATTAGCTTGTTTTCGGTATTCACATTTCTTCATTCCTAGACAAAATACTAGTGATTGGTGTATGTCTATGACATCTAACATTCTTAAATGTACTTTGTAGGTGGAACATCTGGTGCTGGGCCCAGCGCGGAGGTGGAGGAGGAAAGTTCTTGGGAGGAGGCGGTGCAAGTGCCGGACCAAACTGCTGTGCGGGTTGCCACGGTAGTGACGGGCAGTGGTAAGCTCTTATATTCCTTACTTATTGAGATTGCAGACTGCATAGTGTGCTCCCCGTGAGAAAACGTAAGGTTTGTCCAGATGAGAGACATGAAGAAGAATGATTGACATATAGTTTGAATGGATGGATGCCTGGATCATGGTACTATCTGACTCTTAGATAGCATATGTGTATCTCGAGAGAGTAGACGGTCACTGGATGAACTAAGTGTTACTTTGAAGAGCATGTAACACCGCACCCGCATGTCCATCCCAGTGTAGGAAAGGCAAGGAAAAGAAGTTGTAATTTTGTCCGAATACTACCATGAATAGTAGCAGTAGTTTGTATTGCAAGCACAGCATATATCCGGCTATTACGATGGCCGCTCACTACCTCTGTTAATAAGTTTAGTAGAACTCGGTCATTCTTGTGTGGATGTATCACTGTTCACTCAATAAAAAGCAAAGCACCTAAAGTCATCCCATATGTAAGCAAATACATATCATGTGCAGTGATAGATAATCAGATTATTTATCTTCTTCATTTTCCTTTTCTAGTATCTATTCATTGGCACTGTAGGGTGAAAGTTAAATTAATTAAGCAGTAGCCCTTGTAACAGAGTATTCTCACTGCCACCCGTAATAGAAAAGTTAGAGCATCACCACCTGCATGTACTGGACTGGTACAGTAACGCAAGTCTGTCTCACTCATCATGGCGGGCGTCTGTTTTTCTCGGGTGCAAGTTGACTGCGCTGGCATTATGCCGGCTTGCAGAAGTTAACGTACCAATTTTGCTAAACAAGAGTGAAGAAGAATAAGACTGGTGTACTGTCATAGTCGACCCTAATGGAGTGAGTCCATAGTGCTCGTAGAATTAATTCCTTAAACTCCCACTAATGTTAGAGCAAGGATGAAGAAGTGGGAGGTTAGATAGATACTGGCCACAATAGTTATGTACTGCGCTTCCAAGTTGCTAGTTCTACTGTGACACAACTTTCTGCTGAATCATTTTGTGTTAATCTTAAAGAGCATTGGTTACAGACTATGTCTTTCTTTCTTCATATAGATGCTCCTTCCAAACCAACAAGGAAGGAGCTGGCTGAAATGGTCCGGCAACGGAGGCTGGAGGCGACTGTCGCCGAATATCGGCGGCTGGTGGCCCAGGAGGCGGAGGACACGCAGAGTACGTCAACAACATCCACGGCGACACCTGCATCCTCCTCCGCGCTCCCTGGGTCAGCCAGTCAGCGCAGGTCACCAGCGGTACGGAGCCGGGGTACCGCAGCCACCCGCCACCCCCGAGCAGCAAAGAAATCAGCTGCCCCCCACAGCAGTTGCAAAAAAAGGATGCACCGCCTTTCCCTGAGAGTTTCCTACCTCGAGCAGGAGCTCCTCAACACCAAGACCCTGCTCGAGACCCTCCGCAAGGAGCATGCTGACCTGGCCCGAAAAGTCAACAGCAGCCAGTAGGAGGAGACTGTCCCTTGCCCCTTTTTTAAAGACTTCTGGGGGGTGGGAATTGAGAGTTGGGTTTTCTACTTTTTTGGACTTCGTTTTCAGGGACATTCGTTGGGGTTCGGGGGGGTGGGTTGGGTCTTGCGGGAGATTTATGTTACTGGATATATAAATATACTTTAAACTTTATCTTAGCATACGTGTTTTTTACTGCTTTTGAGGCTGGTGGGTGGGGGTTTAACACTAGTCCTGAAACTTAAGTGGCATCTTGATTCAAGTTGTGTAAGTACTAATGCCCAAATGTTTACAAAACTAAGTGCCTCTCACAGAGTAAGTGAATTCAATAGTCCTAGGACTAGTGTCAGTCTCTCGTCTCTCCTAATACTTCATTATACTACCTCCCCCCAAACGCTTATCTTACCTGTAATTTGTGTTTAGAAATAGGGCTAGGCACAGGGCTGGCTGCACGCGAAATGGCGATTAAGGTTGGCAATCCTGGGCGGATGAAATGTCATCATTGCGGTGGTACTTGTGGTGTTACACAGTGACAGTTGCAGCATCTGAAGAAAAAGAAAATGAAACCTTGTTTGTCCTTACCGTAGCATTAGAACGGTACAATAGAGAATATAGTAGGTGACAGTACACTAGAACAGTGCCACAATGTAGCCTAACAAATGGTAAAGTATTTAAAGTATAACTACTACTTGCGTTGAATTTCTTTGACATTGGCTACTATTACAAGAAATAGTACTGAAGGTGAAGGACACAGCAGCGTAATAATTTCATTTGCCACGTCTAGGAGGAGGATGTTCTTGATGACCAATCAAGTTGATGGCGCACATGAAAATCTGCTTTCATTTGCCAATAGTGACTCGGTGTCAAGCTGAGTAAGAATATATCCTCGGATTCCTTCACCAGCCTGTTGCTATGACCTTATCCTCCCCAGCAAGTGTGTGGAATTATTGCTGTCATTTAGTCACACATCAATCAAAACCACAGAAGAGGGTTAGGGTTTGGAAAATGGATGGGAATGGGGTTTTTTGGGAAAGTTTTGTTGAGAGAAGAAAAAAAAGCACAGCATGGACAAACAATAATTGAAGATAAACAAATCTTTGGGTACAAAGCTAACCATGAATCTTTTAAGTGACATAAAGGAAGTGCATGCACTACTGCATGCATGGTTACTGAAAAGTAAGTAGTACTTTCGACAACCGTGAATGAAAGAATGCGACAGTACAGGGCTGCAGTAATAATTATGCGTTTTCACTTGCCTATCTCTGCACTCAGAGAAACACTTCGTACATTAAATAAGGTTTGAAAAATAGCAGAATAAAACCTATCTAATTGCTGTAGGGATGAATTTAGAAGCTGAAATCAAAGAAATGCAGAGTCACACTCATAGAAGTTCACAGCAATAACATTACTTAAAAGATCATTAGAAAAGAACGGATACTGTATCTGTATGTTGTTGTAGTTGTCCTGTTGAATTTGGGAAGTTGTAAGATGCATCCAACCATTCCTCTTATTAGCGGGAATCCTCCATTCCATCTGACGCTCTGTCCATCAATGTTGGTGACCAGAAGACACCCTGTCCACTGCCTGCCGGATGCTGAATTGCGGCTCGCTAATGTAAAGCCTGACTTCATCCTTTTTTTCCCATTGCACAGGCTGAAACCCGGCCTGTAATTATTGATGGAAAAACAGGAAGTGATATTAGAACACCACTGACAAATAAATATAAGGTATGTACGCTGTGTAGTGCAAAAAGTCACACTTTGAGTTTCCTAATAGACAGTACAATATTTTTGAAAGTGCCTACTCTGTCTGAGTCTCCTTTTGAAGGATAAATAAGCATGGGCGAATTAATTTAGCGGATCCTTCCCCTCAAGCTAGGTGTACTGTAAACTGTGTTTTAGAACAAAATTAGACCTTCCCAGCAGTGCTCCAAGACCCTTACTAAACCCAGTCGCAAAAATGTAGAAGACCCTAAGAAGACCCCCAATCAGATCTCAAAAAACGAGGCCTAGTAGAAAATGGTGACAAAACGTACTTTGAAAGTAAAGTAGGCCCAAATCCCCCCTTACCCACCGTGGATTGTATTCAAACCACTTGCAAGCAAGCAAAAGTATCCATACCCAGCACCGCACCAAGACTCGTAAACCCCCCCACAAAGCAGCCCCCCGCCCAAACACATGCAATACAATACTACTAACCCTAACGAGCCATAAGTTAAGAATAGTGGCAAACGCTTTCTTTAACTAGGCCAAATCCCCCCTTCCCCACCATGGATTTTCTTCAAACCACTTGCAACCAAAACTACACATTCCCACGAGTGCTCTAAGACCCCAGAACTCAGTTGCAAAAATTTAGAACACCCCGACACACATGCAACCCTGCTGCTAGTGCTAACCCTAACGAGCCCTAAGTTAATGTGCAAAAACGCTTTTCCTCATGGATTTGGTCCAAACCAGTTTTATCCGGTATTAGAGCTTCCCAGCAATGGCCCCAGAGCCGTCAACCCAGGCGAAAACAAGTAGAAGACCCCCAAACAGCCAAAAAGCAAAAGTACAAAAATGGGCACTTTGTCATTTTCTGGGCAATTTCCGAAATCACTCCGCGCGTGCTCTGCAGCTAGGCCCTAACTCCCCTCTGCCACCATGGATTTTCTTCAAACCTCTTGCTATCAAAACTATACATACCCAGCAGTGCTCCCAGACCCCGAAACCCACCCACAAACACCAGGAAGCCCCCCAAACAGGCCCCCGAAAACGCTAAATTGACCGAAATGTCAGAAAAAGCAAAAACTTTTTCCTAATGGATTTGGTCCAAACCAGTTTTAACCGGTATTAGAGCTTCCCAGCAATGGCCCCAGAGCCGTCAACTCACCCGCAAAGAAGTAGAACACCCCCACAAGTGCAGAGTCTTTCTTCATTGGGCGTAATCCAGCCCTCTGCTTTGAGGGAAATAGGAGTCTGGAGGAGGAGGATAGAGAAGCATGTTCTTGTGAACTTGTGAACCTGAGGAATGCAGACTGCGGGACCTTCAAATCAATAAGCAAATAAGTGAAGACAGTTCTGCTGATGGGCTTGTTTTTGCGATTGGGTGATGACATTTTTTATTTATATTGACTTTGCAAAACAAAGAAAGACATACACACAGGAATAAAAGTGAATAAGGACGAAAAAGAAAGTTATTGATTCATTGGCTCATTTTCAGGGCTCGGTGTCAGGGAAGCAGAGTTCATCCTCATACTCTGCGAATTCAGGCGGGAGTAGGTCACCTAACAGAGAAGAAATTCCCTCATCTAAGTTGGTGTGCTCCTCGTCTTCTTCCGGTGTGTATTCTCGTACTTTGTAATCTGGTGGTATGAGGTGCTGATTCATCTTTATCATTGTTAACCTCTCCACATTTTTTGGCGAGAGGCGGGTCCTTTTGCAAGTTACAATGCCACCAGCAGCACTGAAAACACGTTCAGAAGACACACTTGCGAGTGGGCAAGACAAGTAATTTATAGCCAGGTTGGTGATCTCTGGCCACAATTCTCTTTTCCCATGCCAATACGTCAATGGGTCATCATGAATATAGACCTCTGTTGGGTCATTCAGATAGTCCTGCACCATCGACTCAAGGTTCTGCATGGTTCCTCCACTTTGCGTACTTTTTGCTGGGACCTTTTCAGAAGCAAACCCAATCTCAGTTAGCCAATCGTCTTCTTCACACAATGTTGCTGTTGTGTCTGGTGCAGATGATCCGGTTGCTGGTGTCTTTAACGGCTGAGAGGTCACTCCTACCACAGCCACAGGTGCAGAAGTGAATTCTTTGGACTCTGGATGGCCTGCTGATGCTGATGTACTGCCTTTTCCTTCAATTTCCTTCTGTTCTCTTTCAAACCTCATGGCTGACAGAGCTAGCCAACGTTTGTACTTTGAAACTTCTTCGTCACCAAAAGCAAACAATGCTCTGCCTGCCAGTGCCTTTTTGTAGCGTGGATACAGAATAGTAGCACAAATGTAATGCTGTTCAGTGTGGATTTTTTGAAGACGTTCATCGCAAAGTAGGCGCTGTAATCATTTCTCCGCCAAATCAAAAGCTTCTTGCTTTTCTTCATCTTTTTGAAACTTAGAAGACATCGCCTTCAGTTGGTGCTCTAGCATGCGCAACAATGGGATAGCTTTTCCCAAACTACAGTCCTCCCTGCTGACTGCACGCGTGCAGACCTCAAAAGGACGAAGCATGTCTGTCAGGCTTTTAACTAGCTCCCATTGTTCCGCATGTAACCTCAGGTCCTTCAAAGCTGTAACCAGTGTAAGGAAATACTGATCGAGTACCGTAAACTGCTCATACAGACGCTCAAGCATGTAGAAGGTTGAGGTCCAACGTGTTGCCACCTCCTGGATGAGTGCTTTCACTGGCAGTCGACGTTCATGTAGCAGGCCCCTCAGATGCTTCCGGGCCTTAAAAAAAATGGCTGAAATGTGTGCACATTCTTCGGCAGGTGGTCAGTAACTCGCACGCTGGACTTTCTTCACTCAAGAATTTTTTAACAGCCAGGTTTATACAGTGCGCCAAACACGGCACTCTGAAATAGTTACCCTTATCCATGGCCTTAACTACATTGGCGCCATTATCCGTGGAAACATAACCAATCATGCGTTTTTTGGGGGACAGCCATTGAAAGACCTTTGTGTTAAACTCCTGCAAAATGTTTTCTGCTGTATGACTTGACTCCATGCCAAACATGGCTAGTGTTGCATGTTTCCGAGCAGCTTTAAAAACGTTGTCCGTGTCAACACCTGCCCTTAGCTTTGCTGTAACTCCTGAAAAGAGACCCAGTGGCCAGTGATGCACATGTAATCAGTGCCTGCGCCACTGGTCCACATGTCTGTTGTCAGATGTATAGTGTGAACAGCACTCTTCTTCAAAGCTGCCCCAATCGCCTCCAGCACATCTGCATGTAGTGCTGGAACCGCAACTCTGGCAAAATAGAACCGGCTAGGAACCTTCCATTTAGGGCAGAGCATTGCCACTAATTCAAGAAAACCAACCCCTTCCACAAAAGAAAAAGGGAGAAGGTCCAGCGCTAGCATTTTAGCCAGCTTAGTGTTATACAGACGCACCATTGGGTGGTTGCGTTCAAATGGCGCATCTGAAAACAACATGCTTCTAATGGTGGGCTGGACCATTTTTGTACGGGAAGATGATGACTTCTTCGACCTAGTTACCCTCGGTGATGATGACATTTTTCGCATTGGTGTCTCACTCTCTCCCACACACTTAGTGTGGCGCACAGGGGGTGTGCTGCTGACAGGGGTACTGGGTGTAGGTGAAGAAATGTTTGACGCTTATTCCTCATCGTCATCATCAGATGAAACATCAACGGATACAGTTTGTTGACTTCCAATTCGGGGTTCCTTGATCTCCGTTAGGTGCGCAAGCCATTGGACAGTGTGCTGTCTCTTAAGATGACCTCTCTGGTCTCCGGTACCATAGTTGGTACCAAGCTTACCACGACTAACTGCAAGCTTACAAATGCTACAAATGGCTATGTTTTCCCTTTTTGGGCAAACACTAAAGAAGTCCCAAACTGCGGACTTCAAATGTCTGTGGGGGGCGGAGGAGGCGATACTGCTGGTCATGCTGCTAATGCCAGATGAAGTGGAGGATGTGTGTTGCCGAACTTTACTACGTTGTGCACTTGCATCACCACTAATTGAGGTGGAGGTGGATGGACGTCCCTTCTGGCGAGAAAATATGGAAGTGGTAGGTGGTGGTGTACTAGTTAACTGCATTTGTGGTGGTCCCGTTGTCACGTCGCCATCATCACGCTCAGCAGCATTTCGGGATAGGGTAAAAATGTCTGTTTGCTGCATGCCCGCTGAGGCTGGAGTGACGTCTATGATGACTGCGTCATCGTCGTGAGAGTCTTCATCAGCAGGAGTAGTATACGCCACTTCTTGTTCAGTGTCATCATCATCATCACACTCCATAACTCTGAGACTTTCGGGGACCTTCCTTTTACGCTTAGCTACCTTTGTCAGATCATGGTGTGCCTCACTCTCAGACGGCCGTGTTGGTTCCCAAGTTTCATCCATATCATCAGAAGGAAGGGGGCTTGAAGAAGAAGTTGACACCATCCTTGCTGGGGATCTGGAAGACAATGAATCATCAGGAGGAGTGGCTTCCTCATGTGATACCTTGGCTTGAATGTCGATTTCCTGATGTGCCCCTACTTCGGGAGGAACAACTATTGTGGGCACTTGTGCCGCTCCATGCACCTCTGCTTGCGCATCTGCTTGCGCTGCCTCTCCTTCCACATGTACTTGGGCTTGTACTACTTGCACAGGTGGTTGTTGTTGCGGCTGTGTTTGTTGAACACTCGTCAGATGAGTTACAACAACCTGTGTTGATTGTGGGACATTGCTGCTACTTTCTTGCGATGAGCCAACATCACTGGTCGATGGTGATTGAACAACTATACTGGCGGCCTCTAAAGCACTCAATGGCTTGGACCTAAGTTGGCGTGGTGGTGGTGGCACTGAGCCCAATGGAGCGGGGGTGCTGCTCCCGGCAGCTTGGTCCCCAGCAGACCCCGCTGCTGCTGCAGGCGTACTTATTTTTTTCCCAAAAAATGTGGCGGTCGTCACACCAGTCTCCTTGGTAAGTCGCGCCACTTGCTTCTTCTGCTCCTTACTGGCAACTTTCTTGCTAGAGGAGCTACGGGGAACTTTTTTTGGGGCCATCTTCTTCAGAGGTCAGAACAGCAGGCCGCAGTTGCACGAGTTGCAGAGTTGTCTTGTCTGTGGCCACACGTGACGTCGCGTGACGTTATGCTGCACACACACCGCTGCAGGACTTCTTCCTGGCACTGGTGGTTCTCTTGTGCACCTAAAAGCAATGGAAGACAGAGGAACATCAGTTATACACCCCAAAAAGTCGAAAAACACACAAAAATCAGCACAATCCCATGCCATCCATGCCCTCAATGATGTTTAAATTCAAGAAGACACCACACAGAAAGACTAGGCCCATGCACCACTCACTACCCCTGGGCATAATGGATGGAAGCTAGGCAAAATGGGTGCAGGCCTGACAACACTGGCTGCATTCAAAATGGCCCCTTGTACCCCAAGCACATGGCCAGGGCCTGTCTGTACCACCAGCACTCAAAATGGCCCCCACCCACATGGCCAGTCCCCATCAACAGTACACCCCAAAAAAACGAAAAACACACAAAAATCACCACAATCCAATGGAATCCATGCCCTCCACGATGCTTACATTAAAGATACCCCACAGACAGACTCAGTCCATGCACCACTCACTACCCCTGGGCAAAAGGCCTCAACAGCAGCCCCAAAAATCGAAAAACACACAAAAAACAGCACAATCCCATGCCATCAATGATGTTTAAATTCAAGAAGACACCCCACAGAAAAACTAGGCCCATGCACCACTCACTACCCCTGGGCATAATGGATGGAAGCTAGGCAAAATGGGTGCAGGCCTGACAACACTGGCTGCATTCAAAATGGCCCCTTGCACCCCAAGCACATGGCCAGGGCCTGCCTGTACCAGCACTCAAAATGGCCCCCACCCACATGGCCAGTCCCCATCAACAGTACACCCCAAAAAAACGAAAAACACACAAAAATCACCACAATCCAATGGAATCCATGCCCTCCATGATGCTTACATTAAAGAGACCCCACAGACAGACTCAGTCCATGCACCACTCAACACCCCTGGGCAAAAGGCCTCAACAGCAGCCCCAAAAATCGAAAAACACACACAAATCAGCACAATCCCATGCCATCAATGATGTTTAAATTCAAGAAGACACCCCGCAGAAAGACTAGGCCCATGCACCACTCACTACCCCTGGGCATAATGGATGGAAGCTAGGCAAAATGGGTGCAGGCCTGACAACACTGGCTGCATTCAAAATGGCCCCTTGCACCCCAAGCACATGGCCAGGGCCTGCCTGTACCAGCACTCAAAATGGCCTCCACCCATATGGCCAGTCCCCATCAACAGTACACCCCAAAAAAACGAAAAACACACAAAAATCACCACAATCCAATGGAATCCATGCCCTCCATGATGCTTACATTAAAGAGACCCCACAGACAGACTCAGTCCATGCACCACTCACTACCCCTGGGCAAAAGGCCCCAACAACAGCCAAAAAATCGAAAAACACACAAAAAACAGCACAATCCCATGCCATCCATGCCCTCAATGATGTTTACATTAAAGAGACCACACAGAAAGACTAGGCCCATGCACCACTGAGTACCCCTGGGTAAAAGGCCCCAACAACAGCCAAAAAATCGAAAAACACACAAAAATCAGCACAATCCCATACCATCCATGCCCTCAATGATGTTTAAATTCAACAAAACAGTTGTATCATGCACCCATAACTAACCCTGGTCCTACTGGATACTGTGGCTACCCGCAATATCTTTTATTTAAGGTTCTGAAAAAGTTCCAAAATTGTAGTTGCAGCAACTGTAATGCCCCAAACAAACTTACTTGTGAAAGTTGATTTCTAATCCAAAAGTGATGCAAAGAAAGTCAAAAAGGCCTCAAATCCAAATATCCAGCAGCATCCACAAAAAGTAATCCTTCCAGGTCAAGATCCAAATGAAAGTGACCAGCACATGAAGAAAGCACTGGGAGGAGCCTGCTGGACAGGAACAGGAAGTTGGAGACTGTGGGGCACTTCCTTCCTCCCACCCCCCCACCCCAAAATGGACTCCTTGCAAAAAAAGTGCAGGCAAATGTCAACCTTAGGAGTTATTCTGATAAAAATCATCATTTTTAGAAGGTTTATGCTGCTTGCTGGTGGATTCTTGTGCAAAATTGCAAATTTTGACATTTCGCGAGTGCGAGATTGTTGCTGCTCGCCGCATCTACGTGTTCGCAATTGCGAACTCTCGCGATGCGTGCTGTGCAAGGTGGCAAACCGCGATGACGTAATCGCGGTCGCCAAACTCCCGCTGGATCCCGCAGCAAGATCCAAAATGGCGCAGCACACGCAAAATATGGAAAAAAACAACTCTGCAAATGCTGAATGACGGTAAGTGAATGCCGCGTGCCGCTAAATTGTATCACCAAGCAAAAAAATCCGCTGCGTGCGAATTTGCGTATTTTCGGCAAATTCGCGAGAGTTTGCGGATTGCGAATTTGCCAAAAATCCGCAAATTCCGCGAACGGAGCGGATTTTACGCCCACGCTTACTCTAGAGCAGCTCTGCTGACTTGGTTCTCATGCTCTATAGCAGCTCTGCTGACCTGGTTCTCTGGCTCTTAAGCAGCTCTGCTGACCTTGTTCTGTGGCGCTAAAGCAGCTCTGCTGACCCGGTTCTCTTTCTCTAAAGCAGCTCTGCTGACCTGGTTCTATGGCTCTAAAGCAGTTCTGCTGACCTGGTTCTATGGCTCTACAGTAGATCTGCTGACCTCGTTCTCTGGCTCTAATGCAGCTCTGCTGACCAGGTTCTCTCCCTCTAAAGCAGCTCTGCTGACCTGGTTCTACGGCTCTAGAGTAGCTCTGCTGACCTGGTCCTCTCCCTCTAAAGCAGTTCTCCTGACCTGGTTTCTCTGGCTCTACAGCAGCTCTGCTGAACTGGTCCTCTGCCTCTAGAGCAACTCTGCTGACCTAGTCCTCTGGCTCTAAAGCAGCTCTGCTGATCTGGTTCTCTGGCTCTACAGCGGCTCTGCTAATCTCGTTCTCTGGCCCTACAGCAGCTCTGCTGACCTGGTATCTCTGGTTTTACAGCAGCTCTGCTGACCTGGCTCTATGGCTTTAAGCAGTCCTGCTGACCTGGTTCTTTGGCTCTAGAGCAGCTCTGCTGACCTGGTTCACTGGCTCTACAACGGCTCTGCTGACCTGGTTCTCTGGCTCTAAAGCAGCTCTGCTGACCTGGTTCTATGGCTCTAAATCAGCTTTGCTGACCTGGTTCTCTGGTTCTAGAGTAGCTTTGTTGACATAGTTCACATGCTCTAAAGCAGCTCTGTTGCCCTGGTTCTCCGGCTCTGCAGTGGCTATGCTGACCTGGTTCTCTGGCTCTAGAGCAGCTGTGCTGACCTCGATCTCTGACTCTGCAGCAGCTCTACTGACCTGGTTCTTAGGCTCTAGAGCAGCTCTGCTGACCTGGTTCTCTGTCTCTAGGGCAGTTCTGCTGACATAGTTCTCTGCCTCTAGAGCAGCTCTGCTAACCTGGTTCAATGCCTTTAGAACAGCTCTGCTGACCTGGTTCTCTGGCTCTAAGGCAGCTCTGCTGACCTGGTTCTCTACCTTTAGAGCAGCTCTGCTGACCTACTTCTCTGGCTCTAAAGCAGCTCTGCTGACCTGGTTCGCTGGCTCTACAATGGATCTGCTGACCTGGTTCCCTGGCTCTAAAGCAGGTCTGCTGACCTGATTTCTCTGGCTTTACAGCAGCTCTGCAGACCTGATTTTATGGCTCTAAAGAAGCTCTGCTGACCTGGTTCTCTGGTTCAAGAGCCGCTCTGCCGACCTGGTTCTTAGGCTCTAGAGCAGCTCTGCTGACCTGGTTCTTAGGCTCTAGAATAGCTCTGCTGAACTGGTTCTCTGGGTCTACAACGGCTCTGCTGACCTGGTTCTCTGGCTCTAAAGCACCTCTGCTGACCTGGTTCTCTGACTCTAATGCAGCTCTGCTGACCTGAATCTATGGCTCTAAATCAGCTCTGCTGACCTGGTTCTCTTGTTCTAGAGCAGCTCTGCTGCCCTAGTTCTCTGGCTCTAAAGCAGCTCTGCTGCCCTGGTTCGCTGGCTCTACAGCAGCTCTGCTAACCTGGTTCTCTTGCTCTAGAGCAGCTCTGCCAACCTGGTTCTCTGGCTCTAAAGCAGCTCTGCTGACCCGGTTCTCTGCCTCTAGAGCAGTTCTGCTGACCTAGTTCTCTGCCTCTAGAGCAGCTCTGCTAACCTGGTTAACTGCCTTTAGAGCAGCTCTGCTGACCTGGTTCTCTGGCTCTAAGGTAGCTCTGCTGACCTGGTTCTCTGACTCTACAACGGCTCTGCTGACATGGTTCTCTGCCTCTAGAGCAGCTCTGCTAACCTAGTTCTCTGGCTCAAAAGCAGCTCTGCTGACCTGCTTTCTCTGGCTTTACAGCAGCTCTGCTGACCAGCTCATATGGCTCTAAATCAGCTCTGCTGACCTGGTTCTCTGGCTCTAGAGCAGCTCTGCCTACCTGGTTCTTAGGCTCTAGAGCAGCTCTGCTAACCTGGTTCTAATGCTCTAGAATAGCTCTGCTGACCTGGTTCTCTGCCTCTACGATGGCTCTGTTGACCTGGTTCTCTGGCTCTAAAGCAGCTCTGCTGACCTGGTTCTATGGCTCTACAGTAGGTCTGCTGACCTCGTTCTCTGGCTCTAATGCAGGTCTGCTGACCAGGTTCTCTCACTCTAAAGCAACTCTACTGACCTGGTTCTATGGCTCTAGAGTAGCTCTGATGACCTGGTTCTCTCCCTCTAAAGCAGTTCGGCTGACCTCGTTTCTCTGTTTCTAGAGCAGCTCTGCTGACCTAGCTCTCTGGCTCTAAAGCAGCTCTGCTGACCTGGTTCTCTGGCTCTACAACGACTCTGCTGACCTGGTACTCTGGCTCTAAAGCAGCTCTGCTGACCTTGTTCTATCCCTCTTAATCAGCTCTGCTGACCTGGTTCTCTGGTTCTAGAGCGGCTCTGCTGACCTCGTTCTCTGGCTCTAAAGCAGCTCTGCTGCCCAGGTTCTCTGGCTCTAAAGCAGCTCTGTTGCCCTGGTCCTCTGGCTCTACAGCAGCTCTGCTGACCTGATTCTCTGGCTCTAGAGCAGCTCGGCTGACCTGGATCTCTGGCTCTAAAGCAGCTCTGCTGATCTGGTTCTTAGGCTCTAGAGCAGCTCTGCTGACCTGGTTTTCTGCCTCCAGAGCAGTTCTGCTGACCTAGTTCTCTGCCTCTAGAGTAGCTCTGCTAACCTGATTCTCTAACTCTATAGCAGCTCTGTCGACCTGGTTCTTAGGCTCTAGAGCAGCTCTGCTGACCTGGTTCTCAGGCTGTAGAATAGCTGTGCTGACCTGGTTCTCTGGCTCTACAATTGTTCTGCTGACCTAGTTGTCTGGCTCTAAAGCAGCTCTGCTGACCTGGTTCACTGGCTCTAAAGCAGCTCTGCGGACCTGGTGCTATGGCTCTAAATAACCTCTACTGACCTGGTTCTCTTGTTCTACAGCAGCTCTGCTGACATGGTTCTCTGGCTCTAAAGCAGCTCTGATGCCCTGGTTCTCTGGCTCTACAGCAGCTCTGCTGACCCAGTTCTCTGTCTCTAGAACAGCTCTGCTAACCTGGTTCTTTCCCTCTAAAGCAGATCTGCTGACCTGGCTTCTCTGGCTCTACAGCAACTCTGCTGACCTGGTTATTTGGCTCCACAGCAGCTCTGCTGACCTAGTTCTTAGGCTCTAGAGCAGCTCTGCTGACCGTGTTCTCTGTCTCTACAACAGCTCTGCTGACCTGGTTCCTAGGCTCTAGAGCAGTTCTGCTGACCTGGTTTTCTTGCTCTACAGCAGCTCTGCTAACCTGGTTCTCTGGCTCTAGAGCAGCTCTGCTGACCTGGTTCTTAGGCTCTAGAGCACCTCTGCTGACCTGGTTCTTATGCTCTAGAATAGCTCTGCTGACCTGGTTCTCTGCCTCTACGGTGGCTCTGCTGACCTGATTCTTTGGCTCTAAAGCAGCTCTGCTGACCTGGTTCTCTGGCTCTGAAGCAGCTCTGCTGACCTCGTTCTATGGCTCTAAATCATCTCTGCTGACCCGGTTCTCTCCCTCTAAAGGAGCTCTGCTGACCTGGTTCTCTGGCTCTAAAGCAGTTCTGCTGACCTGGTTTTATGGCTCTACAGTAGGCCTGCTGACCTCGTTCTCTGGCTCTAATGCAGGTCTGCTGACCAGGTTCTCTCATTCTAAAGCCGCTCTACTGACCTGGTTCTATGGCTCTAGAGTAGCTCTGTTTTCCTGGTTCTCTCCTTCTAAAGCAGTTCTGCTGACCTCCTTTCTCTGCTTCTAGAGCAGCTCTGCTGACCTAGTTCTCTGGCTCTCTGGCTCTAAAGCAGCTCTGCTGACCTGGTTCTCTGGCTGTACAACGACTCTGCTGACCTGGTTCTCTGGCTCTAAAGCAGCTCTGCTGAACTGGTTCTATGCCTCTAAATCAGCTCTGCTGACCTGGTTCTCTGGTTCTAGAGCGGCTCTGCTGACCTGGTTCTCTGGGTCTAAACCAGCTCTGCTGCCCTGGTTCTCTGGCTCTAAAGCAGCTCTGTTGCCCTGGTCCTCTGGCTCTACAGCAGCTCTGCTGACCTGATTCTCTGGCTCTAGAGCAGCTCTGCTGACCTGGATCTCTGGCTCTAAAGCAGCTCTGCTGATCTGGTTCTTAGGCTCTAGAGCAGCTCTGCTGACCTAGTTTTCTGCCTCTAGAGCAGTTTTGCTGACCTAGTTCTCTGCCTCTAGAGTAGCTCTGCTAACCTGATTCTCTGCCTCTATAGCAGCTCTGCCGACCTGGTTCTCAGGCTCTAGAGCAGCTCTGCTGACCTGGTTCTCAGGCTGTAGAATAGCTGTGCTGAACTGGTTCCCTGGCTCTACAATGGTTCTGCTGGTTGTCTGGCCCTAAAGCAGCTCTGCTGACCTGGTTCACTGGCTCTAAAGCAGCTCTGCGGACCTGGTGCTATGGCTCTAAAACAGCTCTGCTGAGATAGCACCAAACTTAATTTCTTCTGCCTCTATAGATATTACCGCCCTATCTGGATTAGTTGCAAAGATCGCAATGTCGTCGGCATATGCAATAATCTTAAGCTTAATTGTCTCAGATTCCAATGCATTTATTTGTGTACTAATTTGTAAAATACGAATACATGGCTCTATATACAAACGAACAGCAGTGGGGAAAGAGGGCAGCCCTGCCTTGTCCCACATAAAATTTGGAATGGTGATGAATGTACCCCTAAGTCGGATATTTTAGCTTGAGGTTTATAATATTAAGCTAGGACCCAGTGCCTCAACTGTCCTCCTAGACCAAAAGTTGTCAGTGTGGACCATAAAAAATCCCACCCTAGAGGGGCGTGGCTTGGACGCCGATGTAGGCGGCAGCAGGACTCCGGAGCTCCTCTGCGGCCGCCTTCTCCCGCACTCATCCTGAGCTTGATCCTGGGTCCCCAACCCCATAAAGGGCTCCCCTGAACTTCGTGCCCCGGCTGGAAAGGGGGGTGTGAGAAATTGAGTCCCGCGAGTGGCGTGGGAGAGCTTTTCGCCGAGTTCGGGGAAGCTCGAGCCTCGCGCTTACAAAATGACGGCCGGAGCGCGAGGAGAGAGCGCCTGACCGAGGCGTCCCCTTGGGTGCAAGACGGCCCCTGATGACCAGAGAGGGGAGCGGGGCGTGCAGGACCCTCGCCCCCACGAATACAACAGGAGGGAAGCCGGCAGTGTGGTCCTGAGAGTCCCCACAGGTGCCCAGGTGGAGGGTTGCCTGACCCTAAGAAGGCGGCGCCAGCGAGGCGCCAGGGGGAACATTTCAGCAGTGGCCAAAGTTCTGAAGTTTAAGCCACGGTGGAGCGACGATTCCCTAATTGGGGCAGAGACACGGGAGCCTTCATTGGCGCGGAGTGGGGGTGAATGTCCTTGAACCTGGCACTTCGCCGCTGACGGCACGGTCGAACGGGAGCCTTCCTCGTGAAGCCCTGGTCCCAAACTTGCCCAAACTCCGGCCTCTGAGGGCGCTGACCTACTAGGAGCCCACTGAACCCCCTGGACGCAGAGGAGGGGGGGAGGCGATTGGAGGCGACGAGCGGTGGAGGATCCTAGCCTTGTGAGTCCAGCCCATGTGAGATTGCAATTGCAGGAACACGCAGAGACCCCAGCGGTGCTCCCTGGAGGCAGTGGCGGGACTGGCGGGAGCGTGAGGTGCCGCGGGTCGCTGTCGCTGTGGGCCACTAAGTGCAGGCACCCCCAATACTAGAGGGGGAATCCACGTGGTCTGCGCTGACTGCTGCACGAGAAACTCAGGAAGAGTGCTCCAACAGTTCTGACCTGGCTTGTTGGGAGGCCCTGGGGCGCCGTAGGGAGGCACCGCGAGACCGGACACTCGTTTATACCCCCAAGATGGTCCGAGGGAACAGGAAGAAGGACTTTGAGGCGCTACGACTTGATGATCTGGGGCCCGCTGTGGAAGATGAGGACGCGGTGTCTGGCTCTGGCGGCTCTGCGCAACCACAAGACCCTTCTTTGAGCGACATCATGCAGGCTATTGTGGCCTCGAGGGACGCCTTGGAGAAAAAGATGGACTCCATAGGCTTCGACCTCTCTCTCTTGAAAGATGACCACAGAAAGCTAAAAGAGCGGGTGGCGACTACCGAGACGGCCATGAAAGACATTCCAGGTGAGGTTGCTGCCCTGAAGAAGTCGCTGACTGAGGTGGTGCAGAGAGTCCGCGTGCTGGAGGTTCGAGCAGAGGACAGTGAAGGGCATTCTCGACGTAATAACCTCCGCATAGTGGGAATCCTGGAGCAAGAAGAGGGATCAGATGCTGTTCACTTTGTAGAAACCTGGTTAAAAGCGGAGGTGTCCCCTGAGGGCCTTTCCCCCTTTTATGCGCTGGAGCGGGCTCACAGAGTTCCGGCACGACCTCCTAAGCCTGGGGCCCAGCCGCACCCAATGGTGGTAAGTTTACTGCACTACCGGGATCGCGACCATATCCTGCAGAAGGCCAGGGAGCTACAGAATCTGCGAATCGGCAACAGTAAAGTCATGATCTTCCCGGATTTCAGCAGAGAAGTACAGCGACAGAGGGCCTCCGTTCTAGCGGTAAAGCGGAAAATACGGACTCTGCACCTTCCTTATGCAATGCTGTTCCCAGCCCGATTGAGGGTCTCGGCCCGAGGGATCCGCGCACTTTTTCCTCACACCTCAGTCGGCCTGGGACTGGCTGGAAGCCCGGGGGGGGGGCCCGGTGGGCGCTCATCGGCAGTGGTGTTGCCTCATCGTCGCTCCCCCATCATGCAACCGAGGTAACGGCCCGGCTCTCCTGCAGACTGGCGTCAAGAACGAGACGAGGCGATATTGGCGGTGGCGGCCATCAGCCACGGAGACCCCAGCCCAGCCAGCAACACTTCGAGCCGCATGAGGAGTGGGGACCTGAGCCCTGGTTGCAGCAGGGTCCATGGACTGTCGGAGGCGGATCTACCCGAGGTCACCCCACAAACAGCAGACGGAGTATTTGGCTGACTGAATGGACGATAAGTCTGCCTTCATGAGGTACCGGGAGTACATGCTGAGCCTCGGGGCGTAAGATATAGGGGGGTGGAGGTATTTGCTGGAAGATTTGCGGTTCTTTTATGGGGACCTGGCGCAAGGAGATGAACTCATGGGAGGGGGAGGGGAGGGGAGACGTCCGGACCTTTTGGGTTTGACGTTCCAAGGACCCTGAACTGATTTGGACGCTATAAGTGTTTCTTTTTCTTTGTTTGGATGGGGATGCCATGTTGGACGCCTGTCCTGGGGTGGGGGAGTTGGGGAGGTTTTGGTTGTTTTATTTGTGGGGTATGGATCAGGGGTCCTGGGCGTGTCGGAGAGGAATTTGGGATGGAATGTTACAAAGACCACTATCTGCAATGGGACCCGGATTAGGTTACACATGTCTCACGTGGAATGTAAGGGGTATGCACACCATGCATCGGCGTCATAAGATTCACTCCTTTTTAGTAGGTAGAGGTATTCAAATTGGCTTCCTACAGGAGACACACCTTATGGCAAAAGAAGGGAAAGCTCTACAACGACGGTGGAGGGGCCAAGTTTATCACACTTCATTCTTGGCCAATGCCAGGGGGGCTTTAATATGGATAAGGGCTGGGGTTCCTTTTCAATGTACATCACAATTGGTTGACCCAGAAGGCAGATACGTAGTGATACAGGGGAAATTAGATGGTAGGGATATAACGATGGGATGTGTGTATGCGCCTAATGTGGAACAGCCCGCCTTCTTCTCCTTGTTGTCCCGTAAGTTGGCTTCTGTCCTGGTGGGTCCATTGATACTGGGAGGAGATTTTAATTGTGTCACAGATATTGCCCTAGATCGCTCACACCCCCCACTTCCGAATGCACCGGCGAGCAAACTAGCGATTGCGCGCTTTACCTGGCAGCAAAAATGGGGATTGATTGACACCTGGAGGGCTCAGCATCCTATAGTTAGGGATTACTCCTTTTTCTCGCCCTCCACGAATTGCATGTTCGTATAGACGCAGTCCTGTGCTCCCCCGATGTACATGGTGAGATTTGCCTTAGTGAGTATCTTACTCGCACCATTTCTGATCATAACCCGCTGATGGCCCAGATGAAGTGGTCGCGACTGCGCCCCAGAATCCCTACCTGGAGATTGCGCCCGGAGGCGCTTGAGGACCCGGTCTTCCAAACCACTATAGCCTCGAGTATAGAAAACTACTTCCAGATTAATGAGGGGACTACGGGGTTGGTCAATGTTGAATGGGACGCCTTCAAAACGGTGGTGCGCGGGAGCTGTATTGCGGCGGTATCAGGGACTCGGAAGGCCTTACTACATTACATCCAAAGGGAAGATGAGAGGTTGCACACCCTAGAGAAAGAGCGGCCTGAGCACCCGGATAAACAGGAAGACTTATTGGAGGCTAGAGAGGCAGTTGCAGCAACAGTAGAACGCCTCCGATGTTTTGACCACAAATCCTATCTTACAAGGGCGCACTCAGAGCAAGATAAGTCGGGGACCCTCCTGGCCTGGCTGGCCAACCCAGCTCGCCGTGGCTCAGTTATATTAGAACTGAGAGATCACTCTGGTGGGGCCCGTTTTGATCAGCTGGGGATAAATGAGCTGTTTTTTTATTTTTATACAGAGCTCTACCGTAGCAGGGTGCTCCCATCGGAGGTCGACTTGCAGAACTTCATGGGAGGTTTGAACTTGACGGAATTGGAGGAGGAAGGTGTGAAATTGTTGGGTAAGGGCATCGAGGTGAGAGAGGTGAGGGCAACTATCAAAAGTATGACAAGGAACAAAACACCGGGCTCGGATGTCTTCCCGTTGGAGTTCTATCTCACTTACATCGACCTCCTGGCGCCCCACCTGACGTGGCTCTAGAATGAGGCTAAGAGGCTGGGTAGGTTGCCGGACTCTACCAGGGAGGCGATTATTATTCCATTATTGAAACCGGGGCAAGCAGCCCTAGGATAGGTCGGCATATCGTCCTTTGTCCATGCTCAACCTAGATTATAAAATCTTGAGCAAAATCCTGGCGACTCGGTTGCTCCCCCATATGTCCACGCTGATTCATGTAGATCAATCCGGCTTCATCCATGCCCGCAACACTGCACTTAATATACGACGACTCCTGCACATTTTGGAGGCCGACACCTATGAGGTAGACGAAGCGGGAGTGTTTGCCGTCGACATGGAAAAAGCTTTTGATAGCTTAGAGTGGGACTACCTCTTTCATGTTATGCGTCAGATGGGACTGGGACCAGATTTTGTGAGTTGGACGGCTCTACTATATAAGGATGCAACGGCCAGGGTTCGAACAGGGGGAGTGATTTTGGAAGCATGTGCGGTGAGTCGGGGCACACGGCAGGGGTGCACCCTCTCACCTTTATGATTTGCTATAGCGGTGGAGCCTTTGGCAGCTCATGCTAGATCAGGCCAGGCATATATGTATATGGATAGGTTCAACATATCGCGCTCCATGCCGATGATCTCCTGATATTTTTACCGGATACGGGAGACTCCCTGCGGGGAGCAAAGTCCCTGCTGCGGGCATTGAGTAAGGTAGCTGGATTAAAGGTCAACTGGACGAAGTCGTGTCTATTCCCGACTCGAGAACGTAGGACATGCCCTCATTCTACTGAAGGAGTGACCTGGGAGGCGAGATGCCTCCCCTACTTAGGCAAGGCGATTTACCATGGATGGGGGGGACATACTTGAAGGGAACGTGGGGAAAGCGATTAGGAGCGCCAAAGCAAACTTTTAGTTTTGGGGCACACTCCCGCTATCTGTGATGGGCAGAGTGGCACTCCTTAAGATGTTGACCCTCCCGAGACTGCTCTGCTTCTTTAGGACTCTTCCGGGCTGGATACCGGTGAGCTACTTCCAAAGGCTCCAGATGATGGTTAATTCCTTTTTATGGAGGTCGGGCAGACACAGGGTGGTGCTCAGGACGCTCATGAGACCCCGGGCAGAGGGGGAGCTAGCGGTCCCAGACTTTGAGATGTACTATTTGGCGGCCCAACTTCAGTGGCTCACGCAGTGGGTGGCAAGGGCCACCAGAGGAGCAGGAGAGTCAGGTGAGCTGGCGGGCCCCGTGCAAGTGTTGTCTTGTATAGTGCTGTGCCTCCCATGCAGTGATATACACCTTACTCAGGAATTTGCCACAGCCCGAAAGTGTTGGAACAGGTACCTACGACGGGGGGACAAGGATCCCTTATGCACCCGAGATCCCACTGAAACTTTGCAGGGCACTCCCACATGGAGGCACATGGCAAAGTTTGGAGGCCTAGGAACAGCAGGGCCTAGAGACAATAGGCGACTTATATGAAGATGGCTCGCTGATGCCATTTGACCTTCTGAGAGAATGTTTTGAACTACCTGGGGGTGATTTTCTGGAACATGCTACGCTAACGATGGCGATCCGCAAACATTGGAAACTGGGCATGACAGAACCACCGAGAGCTGTGGGTTGCCAGTATGTAGTGACTGTTGCGGGGACTATCAAAATCGTCACGTGCCAGACGCATGACCCTGGAGGCTCTGACCCCTCTGACAGCCTTGAAGGCAAAATGGGAAGCGGATATAGAGAAGGAAATACCTGACACGGCGTGGAATGGAATTGTGGAAAGGGCTTGGAAGGGTACGCGAAACGCGAGGTTCCAGCTGGTGCATTTTCACATCCTACACAGGCCATACCTGACCCCAGTCCGCCTACATAAATATTTCCCATCCCATTCGGCGGCCTATCCACGATGTCCATTGGAGGCTGCTGATTTCAAACACATGTTATGGTCCTGTCCAGCACTGGACTCTATTTGGCAGGGGGTGACGGAGCTGTTAAGAGATGTTACGGAAAGGGACTTGCACTCCTCAATGGCGCATCGTGTACTGCATTGGTTTCCCCACACCTCAAAGAACAAAATCACTAGTAAGATTCTTGACCTGGGGTTGACCTTAGCGAAAAGAGCCATAACCTCACAATGGAAGGTGAACAAGGGTCCCAGTGTAGAGAAATGGAAAACTGAGTTTAGTAGGTGGGCCCGATGCGAAGGGGAAGCCCGGTTACAAATGGCACATGGGACAGGCAATGAACAGGCACTGGAGAGGGCGAGAGCCTGGGAAAGGTTAGTCATAGATCTCACACTCCCGGCTGGTGAGGATGAGGAGACCCACATCCATAGCCCTGTGGCACGCTCGCCATAACACAGCAAGAGACCTGAAGGGAAGTTAGATTCTCGACTGCTGCCCCCTTCCCGTGACAAGAGATGATACATTCTACTTAATTCCATTGGCCTCTTTGCTGGATAGGCCAGAAGGGGTCGGCTCCGTCCCAATATAGTAGTACTTAGAAATGCCGGGGGGGGGGTTGGGATGTTTAGTTTTATGGTTTGAGAGGGGGTGGGAGGTGACGAGAGGAGGGTTAGTAGTTGGGATCAGGATTGGTAGGGTTGTTTAAGAGATATGGTCTTCCAACTGTTTGATTTCACAGATATTATACCATGGACACAAGAAGACTGACTCTATGCAAACATTGGGAGCTGTAAGGTCCCACCGTATGAATATTTTGCAGTGGGTTGACGACTGTGAGGGGACTGTAATCCTATTGTTATGCCTCGGCTTTCTCTCATTATGCAAGCAAAACAATAAAAATTGGGTTAAAAAAATTTTTTTAAATAAAAAAATCCCACCCTACTCTGTCGAAAGCTTTCTCAGCGTCTAAAAGTATCATGCCGAGGTCTACCAACATTTTCTCAGCGAGATCGAAAGCCCCCACTGCTGTGTTAACATGGGCAGTTGTATCTCAACCAGAAATAAAGCCATGTTGATTGCTAGATACTAACCCAGGCATTATTGGAGCCAGACAGTTTGCCAGAATCTTTGCAAAGATCTTGGCATCCACGTTTATAAGTGACATCAGCCGGTATGAGCTGAACTCAGCCGATGGTTTACCCTATTTTAAAAAGAAAACTATTGTGTCATATTCCATCACTCTGGTATCCTCCCGCTAGCACCTATGTGATGTATAACCATGCTGAATGGAATAAGCAGGACTATTTTTTAGAACGTTATAAAATTCCGTGGGTATGGAGTCCTCCCCTGCAGCTTTCCTGGAGGACAATGCAGATAATGCTATATCGATTTCCTCGGTCAAGACATTGCTATCTAATAAAGTCGCGTCTACATCATTCAGAACTGGAAGCTTACTATCTTTCAGATACTGTAACATATCTCCCTTATCAGGCACAAAAGTAAGTGAGTATAATTTCTGATAATATAATGAAAATTGTTCTAATATAGCTGAAAAGTGAGTAAGCAAAGTTCCACTTGTTCCTTTTATAGCATTTATCTTAGTTGTGGCCTTCTCATGTGCCACCTTAAAGGCCAGGACCCTACTAATTTACTTGCCGTATTCATATTGCATTGTGCGATATTTATTATATATAGCCTCAATTTTTTTTCATGAAAACGTTCTTCACCGCTATTCTTGCATCTATCAAAGAAAGACGCAACTGGTCCTGAGCCCCCCGATCTCGTACAGCCTCAACATGTTGTTGTTCCATATCCCATAAGGTTTGGACCCGTACTTCAAGTTCCCCTTTCCGTTTTTTTTTGTTCTGCTGGCATATATATTATTGGGTAGCGCTTCTAACAGTTCAAGTTCAAGTTTGGGCATTTGTATAGCGCACTACTCACCCAGAGGGTCTCAAGGCGCTTGGGGAAGGGGTTCATTATTTGTCGAATAGCCAGGTTTTAAGTTCTTTTCTGAAGGAGATGTGGTTTTGAGTAAGGCGGAGGTGAGTGGGGAGTGAGTTCCAGGTCTTGGCAGCAAGGAAGGAGAATGATCTGCCAACCATGGTGGATTTTCGGATGCGCGGGACTGCGGCGAGGGCTTGATTGGACGATCTTAGTTGGCGGGTGGGTTTGTAGAAGGACAGTCGAGTGTTGAGGCATTCGGGTCCTAGATTGTAGAGGGCTTTGTGTGCGTGGGTGAGGAGGCGGAAAGTAATTCTTTTGTTGACGGGAAGCCAGTGGAGGTCTTTTAAGTGTCCGGTGATGTGGTCTTGGCGAGGGATGTCTAATATGAGTCTCGCTGATGCATTTTGGATGCGTTGAAGTTTTTTCTGTAGTTTTGTTGTGATTCCGGCGTAGAGGGTGTTTCCATAATCCAGACGACTCGTGACTAGTGCGTGGGTGACAGTCTTTCTTGTCTCGAGGGGGATCCAGCGGAAGATCTTTTTGAGAATGCGAAGTACGTTGAAGCAGGAGGATGAGACTGCGTTGACTTGTCTGGACATCGAGAGAGAGGAGTCTAGGATGAAGCCAAGGTTACGTGCATGGTCTGTGGGAGTGGGTGCTGTGCCCAAAGCGGAGGGCCACCAAGAGTCGTCCCAGGCAGAGGGGGAAGATCCTAGGATGAGCACCTCGGTTTTGTCTGAGTTGAGTTGTAGGCGGCTATGTTTCATCCATTCGGCTACTTCTTTCATGCCTTCGTGAAGATTGGTTTTGGCGGTGTTGGGGTCTTTGGTGAGGGAAAGGATTAACTGGGTGTCATCGGCGTAAGAGATGATGTTGAGGTTGTGTTGACGTGCGATGGAGGCGAGAGGACTCATGTAAACGTTGAAGAGGGTGGGACTGAGTGAAGATCCTTGTGGTACGCCACAGATGACTTCAGTGGCCTCTGAGTTGAATGGGGGAAGTCGAACTCTTTGAGTTCTCCCAGCGAGGAATGAGATGATCCAGTCCAAGGCTTTTCCTTGTATGCCGATGTTGCTGAGGCGTTGTATAAGGGTGCTGTGGCAGACTGTGTCGAAAGCGGCGGAGAGGTCGAGTAGAATGAGGGCCACAGTTTCTCCGTTGTCTAGTAGTGTTCGGATGTCGTCAGTCGCAGCGATGAGGGCGGTTTCGGTGCTGTGTTTGGCTCGAAACCCGGATTGAGATGGATCGAGGGAGTTGTTGGATTCAAGGAAGGCGGCGAGTTGGCTATTGACGGCTTTCTCAATGACTTTGGCCGGGAATGGGAGGAGGGATATGGGTCGGTAGTTTTTAAGTACCGAGGGGTCTGCTGTGGGTTTCTTCAGAAGGGCGCTGTGTTCGGCGTGTTTCCAGCTATCTGGAAAGGTGGCAGAGTTGAACGAGCAGTTGATGACGTCACGGAGATGGGGTGCGATGATGGAGTCAGCTTTGCTGAAGATGTAGCGGGGGCAGGGGTCGGTTGGCGAGCCAGAGTGGATTGAGTTCATTAGGCGGGTGGTGTCTTCAGTGGTGATTGGGTTCCAGTTGCTAAGGTTGTTAGTAGGCGGAGTGGGAACAGAGGGGCGTGGGGGTGTCTGATCGCTGGGGGCATTCACGAAGCTGTTGTGGATGTCGGCAATTCTGTTGTAGAAGAAGGAGGATAGCGCATCACAGAGGTCTTGGGAGGGAGTGATGTCGTTAGATGCTGCGGTGGGGTTGGTGAATTCTTTGACGATGTTGAAGAGTTCCTTGCTGTTGTGAGAGTTGTTGTCGAGTCGATCCTTGAATGCTGATTTCTTGGCGGATCGAATCAGTTGGTGGTGTTTGCAGGTGGCTGCCTTGAGGGTGGCCATGTTGTCGGTGGTTGGGTTATTTCTCCATGTTTTCTCCAGGGTGCGGCATAGCTTCTTGGATTTTTTAAGGTCATCGTTGAACCAGGGAGCCTTTTTGCTGGCTGATTTGATCTGGTGCTTTTTCAGGGGTGCTAGTTCGTCAGCACTGTGGGTGATCCATTGCTTGAGATTGGTGGCCGCTTGGTTTGGGTCCAGTGAGAGGGTGGGAGGGTTTTGGTTTAGCGATGTGAGGAGTTGGTCGGAGGTGATTTTGTTCCAGTTTCTCCAAGGAATAGGTTGTGGGCGGTTGTGGTTCAGGGTGGTTTTGTAGCTGAAGTGAACACAGCTGTGGTCCGTCCAATGGAGAGCTGTGATGCGGTCGAAGGAGATATGTTTGCTGGAAGTGAAGATAGGGTCAAGTGTGTGTCCGGATGCATGGGTGGGGGTGTCAATAAGTTGTTTGAGTCCGAGGTTGGCCAGGTTGTCCAGAAGGGTGGTGGTGTTGCTGTCATGTTTGTTTTCAAGGTGGTAGTTGAGGTCTCCTAAAAGTATGTAGTTCTCGGAAGCGAGGGCATGTGGGCTGACGAAGTCCGTGATGTCATCGCTGAATTGAGTGCGGGTACCTGGAGGCCTGTAAATGAGGGTGCCTCTAAGTGTGGTCCTGGGGTCGGTGTGGATCTGGAAGTGGAGATGTTCGGCGGTTGCAAGATTATCGTCGGAGCTGGTCGTGATTTTGATGGTGTTTCTGTGGATGATGGCGATGCCTCCTCCTGTTTGATTGATGCGGTCTTTTCGGATAATCTTGTAAGCGTCTGGTATGGCTATGGCAATGTTGGGTGCTGATGATGTGTTCATCCATGTTTCTGTGAGGAAGGCGATGTCCGGTGACGCAGTGTCGAGTAGGTCCCAGAGTTCATTTGCGTGTCTGTGGACCGACCGGGTGTTAAGCAGGATGCACTTCAGGTGGTTAGAGTCGGAGCTGTGTGTGGAGGAAGTGGGTTTGGTGAGGGTCCTGAAGCAGTTGAACTTGCAGGAGAGGCAGGCGAATGGGCCGTGGGTACGTCCTGGGGTGGTTTCGCAGCATTGTGGTGCGCGTCCGGGGTTGAGGGCGAGGAGAGTTGCGGCATCATATGTGACTCTAGTGGGTTGGGAACGGCGGGGACCAGGGGGACAGGCGCTGGGCGCGGTCCAGGCGCAGATGGGCGTAGACGGGCTTACCTTTGGCGCACCTTCGGCGCGCATGGGCGCGATCGCGGCTCGTTAACGCTGCGCGTTGATGCATCTGTCATAAGTGGAGAAGTGGAAGGGGCGGAGCGTGGGAGGGGGAGCTGGGAGGCGGGAGCGTAGGGGGAGGGACGGCTGCAGGGTCAACAAAATGGTGGAAGCAACAACAACAAGGACAACAGGACGCTATGGGCGCAAACAATCAGGCAGCAATTGTGCTCAGGGGCTAATGCGAGTAATGTGATCTAGCGGTGGAGCACACAATATAAATAAAATCACTAAGCAAGGCAATGCGGAGCACTATGCCACAGACCGGGTTCCTAATCAATTTAATTAAGGTTATGGCAGTGGGGGAGAAGCAGCGCTACGCACACAGGCACATTTAATTATTAAACACAATGAAAACAACGCGGAGCGCTACGCCAGAGACCAGAGATCAATTAATAAGTATGGCAGTGGGAGGAAGCAGCGCTATGCACACAGGCAAATTAAAAGTATTATAAACAATGAAAGCAATGCGGAGCGCTACGCCGGAGATCGGGTGCAGAATCAATTAAAGTATGGCAGTGGGGAGAAGCAGCGCTACGATACCACTATAGCGCTATGAGGTCGGGAGGCAGGCTGGAGCGACCGCTTCACACGGAGTCAGGCTGGTCACAGAGAATCCCCAGCCGGGCCGTTCCTGGTGACTCGTGGGTGGGAGGGGGAGCTGGGAGGCGGGAGCGTAGGGGGAGGGACGGGCTGCAGGCACAACAAAATGGTGGAAGCAACAACAACAAGGACAACAGGACGCTATGGGCGCAAACAATCAGGCAGCAATTGTGCTCAGGGGCTAATGCGAGTAATGTGATCTAGCGGTGGAGCACACAATATAAATAAAATCACTAAGCAAGGCAATGCGGAGCACTATGCCACAGACCGGGTTCCTAATCAATTTAATTAAGGTTATGGCAGTGGGGGAGAAGCAGCGCTACGCACACAGGCACATTTAATTATTAAACACAATGAAAGCAACGCGGAGCGCTACGCAACAGACCAGAGATCAATTAATAAGTATGGCAGTGGGAGGAAGCAGCGCTATGCACACAGGCAAATTAAAAGTATTATAAACAATGAAAGCAATGCGGAGCGCTACGCCGGAGATCAGGTGCAGAATCAATTAAAGTATGGCAGTGGGGAGAAGCAGCGCTACGATACCACTATAGCGCTATGAGGTCGGGAGGCAGGCTGGAGCGACCGCTTCACACGGAGTCAGGCTGGTCACAAAAGCAAAAAACAAAAGCTTTCATTGTATCCCAGACAATAGACGGGGATGCCGACCCGATATTTTCCTTGAAAAATACCTCAAGCTGTTGAGTAATATGAGTCAAGTATTCACTATCCTTAAACAAGTATCTAGGAAAAGAAAATAATCTAGCTACTTTACCCCCAGCTATAGCCTTAAAATGTAATAGGGTTATGGTCTGAGATGACCCGAGGACATATTTCCATATCTGAAGTCAACAAAACACTACCAGAAACCCAGGCCATATCGATTCTTGAATATGATTTATTAGGAGCTGAATAATACAAATAGCCTGGGGTTTCCGCATAGAGTTGCCTCCGTGCGTCTCTTAAGGATTGGAGCTGTGCCATTTCTAATATTGCCGCTCGTGTCCCTCGCATTCTAAGAGTAGCCCCCTGTCTCGTTGAATCAATATTATAGTCCATAACACAATTAAAATCCCCCATGATCAACCGCTCCCCCTCCCAATTTAGCATTTCCATATTCAGTACATCAAAAACAATGGGATCATCTATATTGGATCCATATACTGAGCAGAACACGTATTTCTTGCCTCTGATTTCTATCTGAGCAAGTGTCCATCGCCCCCTCTGATTGGCCAGTGTCTTACTTATTTTGCATACAAACTTCCTATCTTTTCGTATAGCAACCCCCCTTATATAGATAGTTTGTGTAGTACACACTATTATTTCATAGCCCAAATGATTAAGGAAATTTCGATCCTTGTAGGCGAGATGTGTCTCTGTTAATAAGACTACCTGAGGATGGTACATTTTCAATTCCTCACGCACTAATTGCTGCTTATTCGCACTATTTAACCCAGCCGCGATCCATGCCATACATTTGACCTGCTCCATAACAGAATTTACTCCCATCAGCCAAATTACTTTTACTTTTATTCAAAATCCCCTCTTCAATTCTTACATAACTGTCCAAGATCCGCTGTCTAATAAGGATCCTCTTGCCCAGAACTTGAAGTGCACAGATGATGACATTTTCCTGCCCCCTTATTCTCTCCCCACACCACCCTCTACCCTGAAGCCTCCCTGATCCCCACGCCTCACCCAATCCCATGAAAGAATAATCCTCCCCCTTGACCTGCTGCTGCTGAATGGGCAGCCCCTCAGAGACAAAGCCATTACGGTGGCCCCCTTCACCCCATCCTATACTGTAGAGAAAAAAGAAACGACGTAGAGAAATAAGTCAACTTAGAAAATTTGAAGCAACGAGAATGCAGAAAAACTAAGAGGTATGTAAATAGAAAAGGCCAAATCTGATTTCCCATTCCCTTTCAGACTTGAACTAGCAAGATTATGTATAAAACCTTGTCTTTAGAGGTTTTTTTGCTGCTCCTGCTTGCCACTTGCAAATAGCTTGCTTAGTTTCTTCTTCGTCAAAGAAGAAATATGTATGTCCTCCTTTCAGAACTTTTAACCGCGCCGGTTCCTGCAAGAATGCTTGTGCGCCAAGAGCCTTTAATGGATCTATTGACTGGGGTAGTTTCCAACGCCTGTCCATTGTTATTTGGCAGAGATCTGATCAAACAAAGAAAGTAATAGATTTGGCTACAACAGGAGAGCTAGGTCGAGCTTTCAGAGATACGGCTTGCCTCAGCAAAAAGTTTTCCCAAAAAATCAGTAGTGGTCGGGGATATCGAGCTCCTTGATTACTCTGGATAAACGGAAGTCTATGTATTCTTTGCAGCTGGGAGTCCCAATCCCAATCTGACAAATCGGGGAAAGCTTTTTGGATCAACTAGACCAGGTATGCCCTTCGGTTTGAGCCTTCCGGGACCCCAAATAGCCTTAGATTGTCTCGTCATTGATGATTTTCCAAATCTTCTAACTTGGTTTGCATTCCTGATATCTGAGTATCATGCTTCTGAACCAAATTATCTGTAAGAGTAGCCGATTGCTCAGTATCCGCAACTCTTTTCTGTAGCTCCAGGATATCTCTTGTAAGTGACCCCAATTTCACCATCCTCTCCTATAATGCCTGTTGCATGTTCTGGTTATCTGCTGTAGCCTGTATTTAGTACTCTTGGGCTTCGAGTCTTTGATCTTTCAAAGTCTAGAGAATCAGAGAAAGAGACGGCTCAGCACTTTCTTGAGACTTTGCTGCTAGTTTCTCTATTATCTTAACCTCCCCATTAGGAGGGTCCAATGTTGATATCGAACTTTGACCTGGAGCCAAGACAGGCTCCAACTTAAGGCTACCTCCGCTCTCTATTCCATTCTCACTGGGGCTTTTATTCATTGAACCACTCTCTATAGGGCTAGTGCCTGTTGGTCGTGTTATCATGGTCTTAACCCCCCCCTTTGCCTGCACCCATTTACAAAGAGGGCTATTGTCTGAGGGAACCTTCCTATGTTTGGATACCATACTTTGCCATAGGTTATCACCCCCATAGGATACTTTCTTTATTTAAATTTTTGCTTTTGATTGTTTGCCAGAAGCTTCTTTCGGTGATTTAGCTACAGTCTCTTCTTTTTCTTCAGAGTCTATATGGAATACTGGTGCTTTCCTTTCTTTTTTGCCCTCCACTCCCTCTGTGGCTATCAAACTGTCCAATCTCTGATTCACATCCTGTATAACTGATGTGTCCCATCATTATCGCTGATCGATACTGATGCAGTTAGCTGTGCACTTCCCTCCTCTGCTGCGTTGTTCGAGTCTTTGCTAAGCGAGATATCAGCAGCCTCTTCCCTGTCAATAACTTTATCCGCTTCTAACAACCGATACGTAGAATCTGAAGGTGTAAAAAGTTCTTGTACCTCTGTTGTAGAGACCTCAATTTGTCCTCCGTTCTCACTGCCAACCTCAGCGGTATTAACTATCCCTGGCGCTGACACGAAAATGTCCTTTTCAACATTGTAGTGCATCGGGATAGCCTCCAACAACACATCAGACATTTTGTTGCCAGTCATTTGCTCGTTAATCGCACTGGTAGAGGAGAGTTCTGCTGCCTTTCCAGATTGAAGCAATCGCAATAGCGGCTTACCAACTATAGAGGAGTTCATGGACACATTTGTCTTCTGCGCCGTGGGGCCCTCCTTGTATATCTGTTTCGCCCAGGGCTCCCGCTGCAAGTGTCCGCCTTGCCCGCGTACTCTTTGGGGCCGTTTTTGGCGTTGCCATGTCTCTTTTCCCCACTAGCATTGGAGCCACGACTGAAAGCAGTCTCGACCAACAGACTTCCGAGCCCCGTCCGGATTTCCAATATACAAGCCGTAACGTAAACAGCAAGCCCCCGGCTTTGGCTACACCTGTCGTTCACATTTGCTGGCTTGTTCAAGAAGTTTTAAGCCTTTTTCTTGCAAGTATCAGGTATCGAGTATTGAGTATCGAGTATCAAGTTTTAAATAGGCTTTAGGTAATATGCAGGTCTTCCTCATGTTCTCCACATTCTCGCAAAGTCAAATTCGTCGGATAATCGGAAAATCAGATGTAGGGGAACCTTCCCGTATGGCTATGCTCTGCGGCGGATTCAGTCCGCCATCTTGCTCCTCTGGTAGTTATCTCTCAAAGTTTAGGGGATTTGCGGTATTGATTTTAGAGGCTAAGATCAAGGGTTTGTTTACTATAAATGCAAGAACCACATAACCTTTACTATAGTTCACAGTCAGAAGCAAAGCAATGATACAAGTGTTTTTGGTTATTATACCCACTGGTTTCATAACGAAGGGCCGCAATGAATCTAAGTCAATGTGAAGGAAGCTAATATCGGATATGGTGAACAATGAATTGAAAGCAATCCTGCAAAAAAGGTGAAAGTAAGCAACAGACAAAACATAGAAAATAAAGCCAATTCATAATCCGTAAGCAAATCAAAGTTCAGGCAAAACTCATGAAACCAAGGGACTGAAACAAGGTGCAAAACAACAAACTGAAAGAACAGGTATTACGGGGAAATGTACTATTGCTCTGCAAGGATGAGCTAATGCAGCACAACATGTGACCAATTACTTTCCTAAGGGAAGTGAACTGCTTATAAAGCCCTGTCGCCTCTTATGACTTGGAATCCCCTCACACTTTACCTTCCAAGTTAACAGTCCTGGTACTCCAGCCACCATAGACAGTCTCACCACAGTCGCACAGGGATTTTAGTGCAACATCTGGTGTGTCTTCTTTCCACAGCAAGTCCCCATCTCTGCACACCATGCTTATTTCTGACAGTACCCTCCTCCCTTAGGGCCCTCTCCTCGTGGTACTGGCTCGTTAGGAAGCTTTGATGAAATTAACCTACTGATCTAGGGGCATTAACAAATGTGGCATGTTCCCAAGAGCACTTGCTAGTCCATAACACTTCCAGACCACTAGATACTATCCTGGAATCAATTATAGCTTCCACTTTACCCTAATGACCCATCTTTGATAACAGGAGGGGAGTGGGGATAACAGTTTTAAATGTTTCAGGTATACTACTAGTGTAAGGAAATGCATCATTTTGCATGCTCATTCCCACAACTTTGGACTGATGATGCTGGTATTACGACTCTGAGTATACTGAGACCTGCTATCCAGACCTCAGTGCCACTGGTCTGACCCATTACAAAAGATATGTTTAATTGGATACACCCAATTGGCAACTTTATTATTTATACGTCCCTAATATATGGTACCTAGGGTACCGGAGGCATGTGAGGCAGAGTGTTCACACAGGGCTGCAGCACTGTTTGTGCCACCCTGCATGTGGAAGGCACAAAATGGATCCCAGCCTGCCACTGCAGACTGAAAGGGCAGTGTTTTATACAGATAGTTCAACTTTTCCATTACACCTAATGCTAAAGCCACCACTTCCTTTAAGGATATATGTATGTCTCCCCTAAGCAAGGCATATGGAGCCCTATGACAGGAAGCTATATGTACCTAAGTAAGACATATAATTGTTAATAAGTCTTAGCTGCAACACTTCATAATTGTTTTGCTGTGGAAAGGTTAGAAGTCCCATTGGCTAACACAGGGTTACTGGCTGGCATCCCAGCCCAGCTTACTTCTGAATGGGACTGTCTAACAGGGTCAAGTAAGGTATCAAATTAATCGTGGCATTTAATCCGACCTGATGCCAAGGCCAGATTTAAAGTCACTATTAAAGTTAAGCAACATTTAGAAAATTGCCTCTCTGCACTCCAGCTAATACAAAGGCCTCATAAAAGTCCTGACACATATACATGTTTCTGACTGCCCGGGGAATGTAAATGTAAATGTAAATGTAGTTTACTTGTAAAGCGCACAGCTGCCCCAGCAACGGGGCGTCCCGGCGCTGTATAACTCTGGGGAACCCGTCCTGGCTTTCCCTGTGGGATGGTCCCTTGCTGGGAGTCCCCAAGGTGGAGCCAGGCATCCCCGGAATTGGTGGGGCTGTTGTGGAGATTAGGCAAGCTAATGCCCAGAGTTGCCGAGTGGAACCCCTGATTAGAGTAAGCACCGAAGCGAGAATTATCGAGTCCGCTGACCAAGGTCCACGACCCTGCCGCGTCGGGAATTGAACCCTGGTCCCAGGCTGACTTCTGCTCTCGGGCCTGCTGCCTCTAACCAGTGAGCCACACTACTCCAATGTGTGAAAGGTGTCCAGGAACAAAGGCAGTTGCCACAGAGCTAGTTGTGACCTCCTCTCTCAGGATGGCCATTCAGGGTGTTATCCCAAAGGCAGGCTTCAAAGGTGAAGCTGCCAAAGAACGGACGATTACAACAACTTTCCTGAGCAGGATGCCTTTTGTTCCTGCAGACAATTATGAGGCAGACCCAATAAAGGGAAACCTGTATCCAAACCGTTTTTTCCATGGGCATGTAGCTCACTTATAGCCACACCTCTAGGGTTGGCTACCCTGCTCCCAGCAACTGGAGAAGGACCATGCCATCTTGAAGGGGCCAAGAATGAGGCACCCCTGTATAGCCAAATGCAATAAATCACTGGATCATCATCACTAGAGAGGAGTGGAGCAAATAGCCCATTGCTAGTGACCGCGTGGTCCCCTCATTTCCCTTGCCAGTAATAATAGGGCACCACTGGCATCCCGCCCCATAGTTCACACTGCAGAAGAGAAGAGGAATGGAGAAGGACTGCCCTGCCTCTTTTTACCTGCAAAAAGGCTGCTCCGCTGTGAAGACTACAACTGGTGCCAGGGGCGGCTACTTCGTTGGAGCGGAGGCACGTCACCCCACTTAAAATCCCCCCCTCCAAAGACCCAGAGATGTAAAGTTAAATGGTAATTTATTACTATTTCATTTTTTTATCCCCCATCCCGAGCTGAACATCAGGACGGGGGCGGGCCACTGCTGATTGACAGCAGTAGGGAGGAGGATCGGCTGACTAATGTACTGTTTAAAGTGCACATGTCTTTTCGGTGGCTCTCTTGCGACGGCCAGTTACAAATGTGCACTTTAAAGTAACTGCAAGCCTCCAGGGCATTATGGAGCGCTAAGTGAAGCAGCTCCCTCCAATCCTGGCGTTGATCACATGCTGCACATTTGAGCTACCGAGATTGGGAATTTGCCTGTGGCTTCTGACACGGGGAAAAGTAAATTTTCTGCCTTTACCAACAGCAGTGAGTCTTAGGATCAATCTGCTAATCTCCTGGAACCAGGTCCAGGACAAAAAGGGTCCAAAGAGCCCAAACAGACCAGTTGGTAGACACCCAGATGTTATGCCTCTACCAGTCGCCAGGCACAATAAATAGACAATCTGAGAAAAAAAAATCTTGCACCCGAGTCTGCCGGATGCGGGAGTGCTATCAGACAACAGCCCTCAGCAAAGAGTCTGCATCCAACCGTTGTGCTACGAGAACAGTAGTGCAGCAACTGCTGTCTGACTACTGCAACGTAGAGAACTTCGAGGGACCCAGATCTCCATGGCCAAAGTAGCACTATAACACACATGGTCTGAGAAATCACCACCAAGACAGGCCCGTCGATCAAACCACAGTTGGAGCATCCTTCTGAGCATCAATGCTTTCAGTGCTCAACATCAGGGCCACTCAATTGACTTCTATGGCGGTCATGCTGTGGGGTTTGAAACTTGCTCTAAAAACACTTTGGTGGCCAGGTAATTGTCCAAAGCATCCATAATAGCCCCCTAGACCTCATCCCTGTCAGATTTGATCCCACAACTCGGGCCAGAGTCCCACCACTAACTTTTCCAAACTTTTGAAAAGCCTACACACTTTTTGTTGACCAATGCTTATTTGTGGTTGCATTTAAAAGTGATACAAATTTCTAAAATCTGTACCTCCGAAACCTGCTGTAGATTTAAATGACCACGGTCTCTAAAAATCCATAAATATACGCTCTATCTCAATAAATTGTGTTGTGTCTTTGTATTGGTGTGTGAGTTTCCTATTACATTGTTTTCCAAGCCTTACTGCTCGCAGCCACAGCTATCCAGAGTTGAGCTAAGGTTGAGTAAATGATACTAACTGGAACCAAGACAGTAACGGTGAGTGTACTCCATGATAAGGCCCACAACCATATCCTACAGTACACCCAGACCCTCACAACTAAATATGTGGAATGCTGGATTAATCTGCCATTCATTGGGAAGAGCTAAACATAGTGTACTTTGTACTATCAAACGTAACACTGGAAAATAACCCACAAAAAAGGTGCAAATTTGGGATGTAATCTAGGCAATGTGAGGAAATGAGTTGACACCCATACCAAAACTCTTTTATTGTAACTGAGAGATTTTTGCCAATAGCCATCAGCAAATGTCTTTTAATCAGCTTTTGCTTCCTGCATATGAAGTAGTGTACTAGCCTGTAATGAAAAACTCAAGAATAATAGGGCTGTAACTGATGGGAATGAGGTGGATGGTTCTGTCTCATGGATTACTTGAGGGTGAAAATCAAAAGAACAAAAGGGAGATTTTCCTACAGATGAATGCAGGGAATTACTGTAGACAAATGCTGCTAATAGCAACAACAAAACCTACTGTTATTGTTTGGTCAGGATGTAACATCGAAGACAATGTTCCAGGGATTGGTTAGTTCGCTCAATTTGATCGTCATTGTTGGGGTGATTGCCAGTAGACCTTAAATTGACAGTACACAACTTTTTGAATCAGTGTGTTCTAAAAGATTCTAGAAGAACTGTGGATCTCTATCAGTGATTATTTTAGAAATCAAACCATGTAATCGTACAGCCTCTTTCAAATAAGTCATAATTAACTACAGGACAGGAGGTAGTTTATACACCAGAATAAAATGAGTATATTTAATGAAGTAATATACCACTACTAGCACTATGATGTTTTTCTTTGAAGGAGAAAGGTCAGAGATGGCTATGGGAACTAGGCAGCCTGTAATCTTTTGATAGAAAGATTACATCTGGGCACACATTTCATTCACATATCGTTCTACACCCCTTCTAATAGTGGGTCACCAGAAATGTGTAAGCACCAAATTATAAGGTTTTCTTTCTTCGAGATGCCCTGCAAATGAAGCACTATGGGGCCAGAACAGTACTGTACCCTGCAATTCTGCAGAATGCGACAGCCAGTTTGTTTTTATGAAAACACAATCTTCCCATTATGGGGTGGCTATAAGGTTCTTGCTTAATCCCTTGCTGTTGATCCCAGGAGGACAGCTTAAACTTTAAACATGACAAGATACTCTCTAATTCAGATACATTGGCGTTCTGTACAGTTAAAATGTGAGATTCATTCATTTGAGGTTTTGCAGGCTACAATTGTTGAGGAAAAGTGCTGCTTTAACATGCTTTTTTCCTGTTATATAAGTTTATGAGAACCTTGAGAAGAACAGGATCAACCTTGCATGCCGAAAGGTCATCCATTTTACTTCCTAAATTTTTATAATCAGTCCATAAAGTCACCTAATGTAAAGCCTCTCCAAATGAGGAAGCCCTATGATTAAAGCTTTCTTGATTACTTATAGTTCTTTGTCATATTTTGTGTAGTTATACTTATTGGTTAGAGTATGTCAGAAACAATCTACAGGATGCATAGCTTCAGTCAAAGGATCCTGTTGAGACAACATAACTCCCAAGGTAAATAAAGGCACATCAGTTCTCACAACAAAAGAAACATTTGATCTGCATGTCTAAGAATAGGGGTTGTAGTGAATGCAGCTTTTAAATGTCAAACGTTTCTTACTGAGCTGAACACCATTGAAAAGATACATCTTTCTGGGTCAATTGAGTAACGGGCACCACCAAAATGGAGAAGGAGTTAATGAAGTGTCAATAATAGTTGTCAAATCCTGTATATCCTGTACAATGCGGGACATGTGCCAGTCTACTAACGACCTTTAGTAGATCCATGCTAATTCCTTCATCAGATGAGATGAACCCCAGGAATGGCTCAGACTAAACTTCAAATATGCACTTCTCTAACTAACCATGCAAAGTGAGTTCTTAAATGCCTTAGGACCTATTATACATATTGTTGATGGGTTTTCAAACCGTGAAAAAAATCAAAATCTCATGAAGATATATTATGGCAAACATGTCGAAAATGTCACTAAATTTTTCATGCACCAAGTTTCGAAAAAAGGCTGCTGAATTGCATAGGCCAAGATGCATGATCAAATTTTAAAAATGACCATAACTAATATTAGTGGCAAAGGGTACAGAATCTTTACTGTGATAGCATTCAATTCTCGATAACTCACACAATGTCTCAGGGCACCATTTGATATGGGGACAACGAAGATAGATCACCTGCCAGCAATGTGTAATGTCTAATGAAGCCTTTAGTTAAATTCTCATTAATATGCTTCAGATGTCCATCTTTACTCAGTCAGTGAATATATCTGACAATGTACGGTTTCAGCATTTGGAACCAATTCTGCACACTTGCTTTCACTATGAGTAGGCAAATAATCTACACCTTTTTGGCTGAATACATCCTGAAATTCTATTTCAGCTTTCCGAATATGACTTTAAGTTCCTTATTATTTAGTATTCAAAATCAGACATCCAGATAAAAGATGTTTTTATGGATACAAATGTGGTGGGAAACAATGTGCCTTGCAGTATTCAGAGATGAACTGCAATTTAGAAGTGTTCATTCCACTGCTGGATTATGTTCGCATAACCAAGAAGTTCCCAAGATAACGTAAAAATTGGGAGCATCAATTAAGCCCAACTGATGCTTTCACAATGTTCTGAAGCTGTAGCTATTACTAATAAAGTCTTTAAAAAAACCTGAGGTCAAAGATGTGTTGACTATGGCTGTTATGGGTTTGAGTTTAATCTGTCTTCTTGTAGAAATATAATGTATTTCAGGAATTTGAATGTTCGTAAAGTAGCCCTCTGGTCCTGAATCCATTAATGCTCAACACTGAAGTGGGCCAGAAGTAGCGACTACCATGAATTGAAAAAAACATTGTGCTCTGCTCTCAGCAGATACATGTAAACCTGAATCACCTTATCTTAGTCTCCTAATTAAGGCCAGCCGTTCTAGATTCCCTCCAGCTGAGGTAATTTTCTCACAAAATGTCCTGCTTTTCCGCAGTAAATACATAAACCGTTCTTGAGTCTCTGATATTTTTTTTCTTTAGACAAAGACTTTCATACGTTCCCAATTTTCATGGGCTCTTCAGAAGGTGCAGCTTTTTTATGTCAGTTAGAGAAGTCATAATTTGTTGATGTGAGTTCCTGAGTTTTTCTGCATGCCGTTCTTATAGTGGATAATGTATCTGATGTACTAAATCGATTAACTTATAAGATGCAGTGGTTTGGTTGGCCACCATCAAAAGAGCATCTTTAATCTCGTTTGTAAAGTATGACGGAACTCAATAGCCAAAATATCATCAGTCCATGCTTCATCTGATTTTAATTGCATGAATGAACTAATGTAAGCAATAATATATTTACTTTATTTCACCGGAGGAGGGTCACAGCCACAGGCAAGTCTCATGGGTCAGTGCTTCTTTTTTGAGGTGTTTGTGGGAGAGAGATTACGGACCCTGAAGGTAGAAAGCATTTGAAACAAAAGGAGGCTGGAACAACCCGGTATACGACCTGCACACTTGAGCATACGATTTCAGGAACTCACTGTTGGGCACATTGGAAGCACTGAGTGCTTGCACAAGAAGTGTTTGAGTCTCACTACCGCACCATACTCACGGGTGAGCCGGTTGAGGGAGAGCCTAACCCACACCATATAAAGAACGGATGCTTGCCTGTGTTTGTTTTGTGTTTCGAGGGAAGCCAGATGACTGCCAGCATGGTCAGAGGGAGACTGGAAAGGAAGACAGGAAAACATTGTGACAGACCTTGAAGACGAGGGAAGGAAACAATCTTGAACAAGAACCTCAATCTGAACAGCATTTATAGTGTTTTTTGACTGATATTAAACACCACTGGAAACACCTCTGCTGTCTGCTCATTCTGTCCTTTGCCAGGGTCTGTTTACAATGATGTCCCCTAACAAGGCTGGGACTTACTTCTGATGGAAATGTTCTGCATCATATTTTAAAGACAATCGAGGTGAAAGGAAGATGTGTAGCTGTGTCAATAGTGACAATATTGAATGGTAGCTCAGTTAATGACTGTCTGCAGATTGCCGGTAGGAATGTTTATTAACATCCCTATTTATTTTGCCATGATGTCCTTTTCTCATTGGTTCTGGATTAAGAGGTTAAACATATTCAAATCAACCAATCCAATCATATTACCCCATTTTGCCGATAGTAGGAGCAGTACATTCATATTTTCTCTTAAACACCCAAAAAACAATCTCTCATTTTCAAGGTAATTAAGGTATCTGCCACCAACCTCAAAATGTTCAATCTAAGTTTAAGTTGACTACTTGTTTCCCACCATAGAGCTATTTGGAGGCGCCATGGTATTGTAACCATGAACCTCGGCACGTGACCTAACCCAGATCATTTTAAACAAACCCTGAATTATACATTGCTGGAGGGGAAAGTAAAAGGAAAGAGTTGAAAGGGCCACAATCCAGCAATGACAAATGGGACTGATGAACATCTTATGTCACACTCAAGACAATCCTAATCAAAGGTTTCCCAGTTCTATGCGAAGAAGGGATAAAGATATTTGGGTCGTGCAAAACATGATGATGTCACTGTGTGCGTACACTTCAGTTCTTTAGTATTCATACTTCTTTTGCTTCTTGGAGTTGGCGCTTGAACCTAATGTGATTCTCACAGTGCATCTGTGTGGTTCCATTGTGTTTATGGGGGCTGTCTCAGCATTTGCAGGCCTTAAGTAGTGGCCCATGGGCACCCTTTAAACCTCTCCTCAGAGCTGAAGCTGACAGTGCCTCCACTATCAATATATGCCCATAACCACTGCTGATGATTGCAGGTGATGATGTGAGAATGAGCAACAATTCTCTCACTGCTCCTTTCCTCCAAGTGCTGAATTATTCACACTAGTACTTTTTTCCTTCTCATTTGACTCCTCCTTGTAGGATTTCTGTTTTGTCTTGTGACTTGAGTGGGAGGCTCGGTGACCTCACTCTTTTGGTGATCTGTTCTGCCAATATCTTGTGCTCTTTGCCCTTCTCTGCTGTGTGATTGCCTGTGGAGGTGGAGGGTAGCAGAACCAAGTGCATAGGGAAAACTAAAAAAAAGTTTATTGAACTTGGAAAAAGTTTGTAAAATATGCTTATGTTAAATAGTAATGTAATTTGTTTTTATATATGTTTTTTGAATGTAGAGCTAAAGAAAAAAGCTACATCACTATTTACTCAATTTTGAACTAAATCTTTAATTACTGTGAATATATATTAAAGTAAAATTATTTTCCTCAAGTTCAAACAAAAAAGAAATATTCCCATCCAAGCAGGGCCATACTGGCTATTGGCGCTTCTAAATAAACAATGCAAAACCAAATGGTTTTAAGGTAGGCTTTAAACCATTTGTTTTGCATTGTTTATTTAGAAGTGCATGCAGGTCCCCAGCAACAAAACTGACTCCCACAGCATTGTAACCATCTCATACCATGCCAGCCTACTGAAACCAGTACGGCTTTGACCTACGGTAATGTTTTTCTATTATGCACCAATAATTCTTAAAAGCGACTTAGACAATTTTTTTATAAGTAAGTGAATTATATTTTATACAATTTGTTACATTCATTTTTTATTTGAAAAGAGTATTTTTAATATCTTATATTTAAAAAAGATATATGCTATGTTTATATTGTTTTAACAATAAACTACATTTATATTTTTAATAGCTTAAGTAATTTGATTTAATTTCACATTATTTTCTATTGTGTTTTATTTTAAGTCCCTACCGTCATTATTTTCTATAAGAAAGTGTTTGAGTACAAGTGGTTGTCCATGTGTTGTGCTGCACTTCAATCATGCATAATGTTTATTTCGGGATAATTTCCACATAAAACATATTCAAACATACGGATAGCAAAAACAATACGCATAAAATATGAATGCTTCTCATGATATCAGAAAGTACTCATATAGAAATGATCACTTAATTTGTGCAGCAATTCATTAGATCATAATATTCGTAACAAAATCAGTATACAGACATTAATAAACACATTCTCCCTGTCACCATGTGCAATGTTGATCCTAGAGCAGTATCCATCCAGCTGCCTGAATTTGTAACCTTAGAAAATCAATCAATAAGTAATTTATAAGTTGTATGGTAGAAAATACTCAGTAAGAGTTAAGAGAAAACACATACTGTAGATTATAAAAGACTAATCTAAACTAAAAATGAGGGTATTAATTATAAAATACCTACAAATCATCGGTATCAATAAAAATAAAAGTCAATACATTCGCATGTATTACTCAAATTCAGATAAATACACCAATTACTGGTATATTAAGTGCCTACAAATTTCACATATCGCCTTATTTATTGGGAGTACCCCACCCACTTCCTTACTAGCCAGACTGCATTAAGATGTTGACTTACAGTATATACAATAAGACGGTTGGACTTTGTCCAAAGTATCCTAAAGGCAATTGGGTAATGCCTGTTACCAAGGTTTATACAAAGGGGTCTAACTCAAGTGCGTCTTGCCTTTTTTGTACAATGGGCAAAAGAAAAACAGGCGTTCGTATCTTCTACTGAGTCCGTACAGAATTGACAAAGGGCCTGCACATCAAAATTCTGTATCCATTTACTAGAAAATTGGCCTATGTGTAGGTGCCCATCCAAAAACTGATTTACATAGCTTTGCCATTGTAAGGTGTAATAGCATCCCTTTAAGAGTCAAATGATGGTGTCAGTTTGAAGGAAACACGCAATGAGGCTTCAGGAATTAATATTTCTGTGATGAAGCTCAGTCATATGTAACCAGAAAGCTACTTTGACAATGTTTCTTATTCCACCTCTTACAGAAAAAAGATCCCTCCAAAGTGTTTCCATGCCCAATGTTTATGAAATAGACCTTATATAATGGAACCAAGGGATGGTATTCGAGTTATCCATACCTAGTATTTCAATTAAAGCTTTCTTATATGGATCTATGGTTGCCCAGAGTCTAATCCAAAATAAAAGTGGTCTTAAGGCTCCTATATACGCATTAGCCCTGTATCGGAAAATAATGAGGCTGTGGGTGTGCTTTTAGGTGGACTGGACAAAGACCATAAGAAAACATTCTCTTTTACTCTTAACTTCTTTGTGTTCCCATGACCCCAGATTTCAGCCCCATACAGGTCAGCACTCTGAACTTTGGAATGATACATCTCGGTAGTTAGTGATGCAGATCGCAGCGTTGTTATTTTGTATCTTTTAAGTAGCCCGAAGCAGCAGAGTGATATTGCTCTTATGTAGTTGTGAAGTCCAAAAGCGGGAGTTGTCCAATTTGATTCTGTGATAATCAAAGCTGTGTATACTCTGCAATATCGAGCCCTTCATCTTGAAATTACCTGTATATGTTTTATGAGGATTAAAGAACATACATTTTGTTTTAGTAGTGTTCCCCTTCAAGCCCCGTCTCCTTGCAAAAAGAAGTACATTTATTTAAGAGGTTTTTTAACCCAATAGGCGTTTGAGAAATTAGAAGGGTATCATCGGCGAACAAAAGTGCATGAATAAAGATGCCATCCAATCTTGGAGAGTTGTGGATAAAGTCAGTTTAATAGCTTATGACATCATTTATATAGAGGGAGAATAAAGTGGAAGCCTGCACACAATCCTGGTGTACTCCCCTCTCAATGGGTATTTGATCTGTTAACTCACCCTGAGGACCCCCTCTTACTTGGGCATAATTGGCCAATGTAATCTCACAATGATGTCTACCAGTTCAGACCATATGCCCATTCACCCTAATGTGGCAGTCACCTCGTGGGTGAATACTAGATCAATAGCAGACTGTCTGGTTTCAGATTCCTCGGTTTCAGATTTAAATACAGTATATAGTACAGCAAAGTGCTTTTCCCAAAGGTAAGAGGGCATGAAAAACTCAAGCCAGAGAAAGTTGATATACTCCCATGGACCACCATATGTCAAAAAGCTTTTGTATTTTTGGTCTTAGATGCCTCCAGATGATCTACCCAATTTGTGTCTAACCAATTCTGTTTGGAGTGAATTTTTTTTTTATACCTTACTCTATATCTCCAGTTTTCTGTGTGTCGCACATCTTAACTGCCTCAATTAGCTCGAATTTGGCCTTCCAACAAATGCCATTATACGATGGAGAGGTGTTGGGCACCTAGGGTTGGGTACTTTTCACTTCAGTAGAAAATATGGATTTTAACACCCTAAACATACTATGGTCCTCCTCAATCAAACAGTCATCCCTGGAAGGATTGGCGGCCAGAGGACCAAAGCCAAAGGTTAGATTAAAGGTGTCATACATTTTGGTCATTGTATCAGATTTAGAGGTAAGTTTTTACCACTTTACAGATCTCCTGTTATTACAAAGAGACTGAGAATACTGTCGCAGACCTGCTGTAAGTGCTATCTATGCTGGTGAAAAAATAGGCCTTAAAGATAGATTTAAGGGATAAGAGTTGATTCCTGATTTAGCAAGTACACCAAAATCACTCATAGCATTACATATTTCCAAATCTAATAAGATATAATGTGTCCTACTTTTACTCCTCATATGGAAAGTGTATCCTCAATGGCTATCTGAGTTGGATTTCCCGTTGCATGTATGCATGCTGTGCTTCAATGTTAAAGACTTCCATCGGATAGCAGTAGTAGAACCTTTTTTAAGAGGCCCTGCATCCAAGTGATAGACACTCCTTGCCACATCCTCAGAGTCAATAATATAAGGAATAAAGTATCCCCTGCAGCACATTGTAAGGATATTGCAAATCACGTTTCATAAGAAAGAGCTACGCACCAAGGTTTTAAGTAGTTTGTGAGAAAGGTGATGGCGTGACTATGTATTAAATGGGATAAAGAGGCCCTGTGTCTATGATAAAGATATTGCAAGTCACTTCTATATGTTTATGGAACTCCTTGGTGACTTTCAATATCCTCATCATGTACAGGAGGAGGTACTTTATGCCATACAGTACATGGTTAAGCATCACCTTTCCCACCAACCTCTTAAAACGTTGGCGCACAGCTCTTTTTTGTTATGAAACAGCTAGAATGTTTGCAAACATGAAGAAAAAAAACACAACCTCTAGAGCAAAATTAATATTGATTATGATATTTAAAGCCATCCATGGTTTCAGTCACTCTGCAGTCTCTAGGTAAAACTGGGAACTTCCCCCTAAGCATACAAATCAGCGACTTGGACCAGTTTATGGTGTATGCTGAGTATTTCCCAAAATTGGTGAATATATTTAGAGCCCTATGAACCGAGGTCCGAAGTGATGCCAGATATAGCAATATATCGTTGGGGTAGAGGGAGATACTGTCCTTCCAATCCTCTGACCATCTCAAACCTCTAATGATGGGGTCCGTTCTGATCCACGCCACCAAAGGTTCCAGTGTTAGTGCAAACTGCAACGGGGACAGAGGACATCTCTGTCTAGTTCTCCTTCTATGGACAAATATTTCTGACTTCTTGTTATTTACAACTACTTGTGCCAATGGCTCAGTGTATAGGAGTCTAGCCCAGCCTATGAAACTGGGCCCAAACCCTAGTTTCTCCAGTACAGCAAAGAGGTAGTGCCACTCAATTGTATCGAATGCCATGGTGGCATTCAAGGACACCACCACAGCGTCTTCTCGTGGAGCCGACAAAGGTTTACCGATATATTTTTAGATGGCATGAAGCCCAATTGGTCCGGGTGGACCAAATTGGAGATTACCTTAACCAATCTCGAGGCCAGCAATTTAGCCAATATTTTGACTTCTGCGTTTAAAAGTGATATCGGCCTGTGTGAGGAGCATAATTCTGGGGCCAGTTTTGTTTATGAATAACCACCAGCGTGGCTAGTCTCTGATCTTGGGGAAGACGACCCACCTCCCGGCTGTCCTCAAACATAGCTTTTTGAATACAGGGCAATTTGATCAGGTTTCAATTTGTAGAGCTCTATTGGAAGGCCGTTTTGGCCCATCGCCTTCACAGATTGAAGACTCCTAATGGCTTGTGCTAACTCGTCTGTTGTGAGTTCACTGTCGAGTAAGGTCTTATCCTATTCCAACAAAGTCGGGAGCGTGATTTCCAACAATAAAGCCCTCAACTCCTCCCCATGAAGAAGAGTGTGCAAGTCATATATCCGCTCATAATAATGAGCGGATTCATCTGCTATCAATTGTGTCAATCGGCTCCCCTGTATCAGCTGTTAACTCAGTAACCAGACGATTTGCTTGGTCCCTTTTATCGAGCCAAGCCAACAATTTACCTACTTTGTCCCCTAGTTCATATATTCTCCTGGGCCTGTTCCTACTTAGGGCCTAATTCTGATGCGGTCAGGAAGGCCTCCTAACAGCCTTAGCTCTATCCAAATCAGATCGGGAAAGTGTATTTACAACCAAGGACCTAATTACAATGTGGTTAGGAAAGCATTCCTACCTAGGGCCCAATTACAATGCGGTTAGGAACATAGGCTCCCACCAACCAAATCGTATCTCGAAGCACCCGGATGCATCGTACTCGGTTGGTTGGACTCTCCCGATCCGATTCGGTTGGAAACCATTCCCAAACCCCTTCTGTCAGGAAACTTTCCAAACCGCATCAGAATCTGGCCCAAAGTGTTTTTGCCATGTCTGTTGCTAGACTTCTATATTCCTCTCTTTTTAACTTAAGTTTGTGTTCTGTGTCTTGGTCCCCAGAACCCAACAGCTCCCCTTCCAACTGCAAGATCTCTTCTTCTAACTTGTCCATCTCAGCGTTCTTCTCATTTTTAGTCCCGGTTATCTGAGAAATTGCCTGTCCTCCAATGACTGTCTTAAAGGCCTCCCACAGTGTTAATCCTGATCCCACCGACCCCTCATTATCCTGGAAGTAATGTTTTATTGCTTATGTGATGTTCTGCCTAATGGTGGCGTTACGTAAATGCCAGGGATTGATTGGTGTGATTCTTCCAACCTGACCACCCCTTGTCCCTACCTGTGCCAAGACTGGAGAATGATCAGATATACCCCAGGCCAGATGTTTCACTTCTGTCACATATCCTATCTAATCGGCAGGTGTTAGAATATAGTTGATTCCCGAGAGGCTGTTGTGTGTGCCAGAGTGAAATGTGCACTGTGTCTCTGTGGGGTGTCGGATCCTCCATGTGTCCACTAACCCAATCGCCTCTAAAAATGTGGAGAGGATCGTCTACGAGGATCCCAAGTCTCGAGGTGAATATTGTTTCAATTGACCGGACACCACTGAGTTAAAGTCACCACCTAGCACTCGTCTCCCCTCTGGGAATTTCAACATGGTATCGCCCAGATCCCGAAATGCAAGTGCCTGTAGTCCAGGGGGAATATAAACAGACACAATAGTAAGAACATTGTTTCCCATTTTCCCGACACCGCTATGTATCTCCCTAGAGTGTTGGTTCAGGTATGCTCAATTTTCATTGGAAAGGATCGACGTGTCATTATGCCCACCCCTCTGGCTCCAGTAGTAAACCCCGAGTGTGAAACCATACGGTAGCCCCATCTAGCCAATGCTTTACATATATTACCAACTAGGTGCGTCTTCTGGACTAGAACTATCTCAGGGGAATGCCATTTAATAAATTGCAATACTACTCCCCTTTTCAACTTGTCCCACAATCCATTTACATTTCAGGATAACAGCTTAAATCTTTTATCTCTTGATGACCCCGTCTGCATACCTCTTAAGCTAAATTACTACAAAATCTTTTGCCCCATACAAGGATGAATGATGTCAATCATTAATCTCGACCGATGCCGAGGAGGGCAGCTAAAAATCCACCCACCTGGTATGTCTCTCCCAGCCCCAATGATTTGATGCAGTGTACTGTTATTTAATTTACTAACTGTAACCCTAAACCCCAATACCCCCCACCCTGATCCCCCACACTCTGAGCTTGAAACTGCCCATATCCCCAACTGTGCAGAGTGCCTGTAACCCTAACACAAAACTAATGTGAAAGTTGGGGGGATGGTCCCTCCCCCCGTGTTTGCCAGCCATGCATTTAGTACATATTTTCATCTTGTCATCAACAGCGGGTATCATTTAACAAAGTGACTTATCGTTTTTGTTTGTCGTAATTCAGGGACTGGCCAGCATCACATCATCCTGCAGGCACCAACACGCCCTCTTGATCCACCATGATCAGCAAGCCCAGCTGGTTTAACAGGTGAGGAAGCATATTTAGGCAGAGATTAGTCCTTGCCATGTCGCACGTTGTGCTCTTTCGCTGGTCGCCAACCATCGAGCCATTCCAATGCCGATTCTGGGGTATGAAAAAAACAGGCCTTTCTGTCTGCCTGGACCCAAAGCCTCGCCGGGAATAACATAGAGTAGTGGATACCCTTGTCTCTAAGTTGCTTTCTAATGTTTGTCAAAGTTCGGTTTTTTTTTCTTTGCCCCGCCATCATGAAATCCGGAAAAAAGGAAAGTTCACTATTTTCGTACTTGAGAGGAGGATTCGAGCAGGCCGTTTATAGTATGTTATCTTGATCTCGGAAATTTAGAAGTCTTGCCAATAGTGGGAGCGGAGGAGCTCCCGGTCTCGGCATGCCCCCGGGACTCTAAGCACTCTTTCCACCGTAAAAAATGAGGATACGTTTTGGGGCTGTAGGTGATTGAGGATCAGGTCTTTGACGAAAAGATAAGCAGCCAGACTCTACACCTTTTCGGGAACTCCTAATATTCTGACGTTGTTTTGCCTCGACCTTCCCTCATAGTCGTCCAACTTGGTTTCCGCCATTTTGCTCGCCATTTGGAGCTCTTTAATCTCCTGATGCAATTGTTTGATTGTATTGGTAAGTTCTGTGGGGGTAGCTTCAATAGCATTTACTTTCTCATTTGTCTTTTGAAGATCTGCTCACATTAATGTCATTTCAATCGTTGTGTAGTCCATGCTGTGTTCCAGTGATGCGTGGACCCCCGCTATGGCTTTCATAATATCCTTCAGCGTAGGCTCATCCTTTTCCCAGCCCATCGTGACAGTTGCATTGCCCTTATGTGCTGTGTCAGATTTGGCAGGCTTCTGGGTGGCTAATTTGTCCAGCATAGTCTGGAGCGAATTACTTTGTCCCTGCTGGTGTTGCAGCTTCACTTGGGAGTCCCACCCGCCGCCTGTTCCTGGGGTATTCAGCCCTAGCGGCCTGTCAGGGTTCACCCAGGGGGCCTCGTTGTGTCAGTGTTATGCACAGGAGTTCTGTATCTTACTTCTGCTCCGGTAATCTGTCCGACGCTCGCCCGCCTCCTGCGGTGTCTTCACTATGTCCCAATATTACAATCCAGGGTGGGGCCCTGTGTCAGTATGTGGCTTGTATAATTCTTTGCACACCCAGTATGCTGTAGCTGTACAAGTGATTCAAAAGGGGGTGGTGATGGACAGAGTATCTGAATTAAGCAGAACACTCCTACCCAGTCAAAAGATCAGGGCTTGATCCATCACCGTTTTTAGCTCACTGCACCATCCCAGCTCAGAACCTGGCTACATGCAAATTAGTCTGACCCTGGCCCAGTGCATCATGGGAACAGGGCAGACCAAACTACCAAGCCAATTCTTTACTGGAAAGGAAACAAGCTTCCGGGGACCGGTTTCTGGCATTACAGCCGTCTTCGGCCCAGCTTGCTTGAATCCTGATGGTGCAGTGAGCAAGGGACTCACATCTGAGTATACCCTTACACACTTGTGGTGGCCAAAACGATTCAAAAGGGGGTGGTGATGGACAGAGTATCTGAATTAATCAGAACACTCCTACCCAGTCAAAAGATCAGGGCTTGATCCATCACCGTTTTTTAGCTCACTGCACCATCCCAGCTCAGAACCTGGCTACATGCAAATTAGTCTGACCCTGGCCCAGTGCATCATGAGAACAGGGCAGACCAAACTACCAAGCCAATTCTTTACTGGAAAGGAAACAAGCTTCCGGGGACCGGTTTCTGGCATTACAGCCGTCTTCGGCCCAGCTTGCTTGAATCCTGATGGTGCAGTGAGCTAAAAAACGGTGATGGATCAAGCTCTGATCTGTTGACTGGGTAGGAGTGTTCTGAATAACTCAGATACTCTGTCCATCACCACCCCCTTTTTGTAATTATTTTGGCCACCATGAGTGTGGAAGGGTATGCTCAGACATGAGTCCCTTGCTCATTGCACCATCAGGATTCAAGCAAGCCGGGCCGAAGACGGCTGTAATGCCAGAAACCGGTCCCTGGAAGCTTGTTTCCTTTCCAGTGAAGAATTGGCTTGGTAGTTTGGTCTGCCCTGTTCCCATGATGCACTGGGCCAGGGACAGACTAATTTGCATATAGCCAGGTTCTGAACTAGGATGGTGCAATGAGCTAAAAAACGGTGATGGATCAAGCCCTGATCTATTGACTGGGTAGGAGTGTTCTGATTAACTCAGATACTCTGTCCATCACCACCCCCTTTTTGTAATTATTTTGGCCACCATGAGTGTGGAAGGGTATGCTCAGACATGAGTCCCTTGCTCATTGCACCATCAGGATTCAAGCAAGCCTGGCCGAAGACGGCTGTAATGCCAGAAACCGGTCTCCGGAAGCTTGTTTCCTTTCCAGTGAAGAATTGGCTTGGTAGTTTGGTCTGCCCTGTTCCCATGATGCACTGGGCCAGGGACAGACTAATTTGCATATAGCCAGGTTCTGAACTGGGATGGTGCAGTGAGCTAAAAAACGGTGATGGATCAAGCCCTGATCTGTTGACTGGGTAGGAGTGTTCTGATTAACTCAGATACTCTGTCCATCACCACCCCCTTTTTGTAATTATTTTGGCCACCATGAGTGTGGAAGGGTATGCTCAGACATGAGTCCCTTGCTCATTGCACCATCAGGATTCAAGCAAGCCGGGCCGAAGACGGCTGTAATGCCAGAAACCGGTCCCCGGAAGCTTGTTTCCTTTCCAGTGAAGAATTGGCTTGGTAGTTTGGTCTGCCCTGTTCCCATGATGCACTGGGCCAGGGACAGACTAATTTGCATATAGCCAGGTTCTGAACTGGGATGGTGCAGTGAGCTAAAAAACGGTGATGGATCAAGCCCTGATCTGTTGACTGGGTAGGAGTGTTCTGATTAACTCAGATACTCTGTCCATCACCACCCCCTTTTTGTAATTATTGTAGCTGTACGAGTGGGCCTTCTTGCTTGGGATGTTTTCTGGGCCCAACTACTCCCTCTGGAGGGGTGCTAGGTTCTCCTTCACTCAGAGGTATTTATTATTTATTATTGCCACTGGGCACTCACACGCCGATCGGGCCTCCCAGCTAATCCTGAACTCACACACCATGTGCCTCTTAATATATATTCTCACTGCGGCTCCAGGATACAATGCAGCCACAACCTCTCAGCCCCTCGTCGGTCCTTCGGGCCCCATGCGGCGAGTTCAAGCATCGGGCCAGGGCGAGTGCACTCTATGACTCCTGGATGGGATACAGCTATTCCGAGTCGCAATGTGAATATTTTTTGGCCCCCCGACAATAGTGCGGTATTTGGGCCGTCCACCGCTGGGAGTCTGTTTCGGTGTGGTGATCACATGAGGCTGGGGCTCATAGGCCTTGCCAGGCTGCAATGAGGCGCTCCGGTATATTTCCTCCTCAGTCTTCAAAAAGGTGCTGGCTGCTCGCCGCTGGAGATCATCAGTCCCCGGCTGTGTTTTTTAAGACCTCATATGGTTATTTGCGGCGGATTAATGGCTGGCAAAGACTGGGGAACAACAGAGTTTCACTGATGCACAGCCATTGCGATCGACCCCCAAGCCACACCCAAGCATTCCATTTGTTGATTGAAATGGCTGCTTTAATTATGCTCCATGACCTGACCTGCTTTTCACTTCAGCCGCTGCCTGTGTCAGCAGGCATCGTCAGAACCCGACTGTGATAACTTTACAATGGTCAACTGTGATAACTTTACAATGGTCGAGTTCTGATATTTTTACTTTTTAATCAGCAACTTGGTGCATCACCAATTATAAAGAAATTTGTGACTGCCATTATACAGGGATTACAGAATACCATGTACTATTGAATCAATAAAAGCATTAGGTTCAAACATTGTATTAAAATCTCAACCAATAATTAGTGAAGAGAATAATAGTCTATTCGACAAGTGATTACCAAGTCTAGCCAGCGTAGGATCTTTACCATCCTGGATTCCCCTGGGTGTCTAGTTTTAAAAAATGTATAGGTTTGCTAGGTTTCCCTAGGTGCCGGCAGAGGTAGGGTTAAAAAACTACAGCCCGTTTATCCAATTTTTCCCAAAAAAAACAAAATGTTGCTGTATTTTGGCTAATTTCTGGGACCCCTCCAAGGGAATCTACAAACCCTGGGTACCTTTAGAATCCCTATGATGTTGGAAGAAAAGGACGCACATTTGGCGTGGATACCTTATCTGGTCAAAAAGTTACAGGGGCCTAACCGCACACTACCTGCATGTTAAACCCAGGGCGCAAGTCCTAGAAAAATAAGTGGGGGCACGCTGTCACCGGAAGTGACGTCACGACAGGAAATGATGTCACGTAAGGTGCCGAGTTCCTCGTCCCACGAAGGGGTTAAGATGGCCAGTATTAAGTCAGCCCACTTCAACTAAGGCAGGAGCAGAAGGGTCCAAAGATGAATCAGCCTTTTGAGAGTTTGTTTCTTTCATGGGTTGGATCCAATGGGCGGTGTACTATGGTTCACCTGTTCTTCCCCACTAGTTTTGGCAAGAGCTCATAGAGGCTGATGCAGTTATGTCACAAGGCCTAACATGTATTTTAAATTGTATGTTTTAGCTCATCGGTGGCAGAGACCTACCTTCCATTACCAATAGGCCCTCCACTAGATCAGTACCGTCTAGTATTAGATTAATCAAGTTGAACTTATCCAACTGACCCAATAGACGATAGGCAGTGATTATGTCGTTCCGGATTACAGAGTAGCAGTGCCAATTGGGGGCAATCCTATGAATTGTTTTGCTAATAAGTGTTTCATGTCTTTCCCTTTGGTCTGGTTTCAGCTTAGGCACATTTGTCGTATAAGTTACAGGTTCTCTATCAGGATCTGTCTGCTTGATGGAGCCAGCATGTAAAAAACATATTTGTCAATCCTATCTCTATTTCCTCTCGGAGTCAGTCCTTGGTATATATGGCAGGAAGTAATACCCCTCAGGACTTCTCATAAGATAGTTGAGACTAGCTGCATGGGGGGTGGGAGGGACGATGGTCCATGAATAAGCCACCATCACTTTGAAGGTGCTGAGGTTCCCCCTGCTACTATTGTGCAAATTCTCTTAACTCTTCTGCTCAATAATCCCTCCTTGATTCATCCTTGAATTATTGTTCTTATTTGGGCCTCCAGTAGTAACTCAGACTAAGTAGTAACTTAGTTTCTGGTCATACGAGATTGGGGCCAGTGGGTTCAGAGGTCGGCTTACTGAGGAGCTTTTTCATTTGGGAGCCCTGGATACCTGTTGCCCCTGGCTAGAGCAAGGTGATATTGCTCGAAAAACAATCTCCGGTAGGCCCTGTAGCTTATGAGTTTGCGAAGAGATTGCTTGTTTAATTGAGGAAAACTCAGATCTCAAACAATCTACAATAGCCTTCATAGTCAAAGAGCCTGATGGCTGCTCCCCCTTCACACAGTCAGTCACAGGCCCGTTGGATCTCATTGGATTTGTCCGCACAATATGACGATCAGCATAGCATTAGGTCAGTTTGTGTAATCGACTCTTTCTGTGAGTTGGTTTTCATTTGGCAGAATCCCTCATTGACTAATGAGGTAGGTATCTGGGACCAGCCCTGATGTATTGGAGAGACCTGGATTCACAGTGATGCAAGAAGAACTAGTCGCTTGAATTCTTGTGGGAATGAAAGATGATTTCTTGTTAGATTCTTGTTAGATTTCACTTTGTCAATGCCAGCATACAAGTGTGTAATTTGGCTCGTAATTGGGGTCTGTTTCCTTTCCTTATTTAACAGATTCTCAACCTCCACAATTAATTCATTAATATCACGTAGAGTGCAATTTTAGGCATATTTGAGCATTTTGTCCTAAGCAAAAAATCTAATATCAAACGTTCAATGGTATTTTAAAGGAAAAATAAACATAACCATTTTACTATGTTGGCAGTCAGCATCGTACTGAGGAGACCTCCAAGACCAGGAAGGGGGAAACAGGCCTTACCGATTTCTTGCAGCAGACGCAGGGAGATATTCTCAAGAACATGCGCTAATCATTGCCAAAATCGGTTAGCGCAATGTATCATATCGCCGTCTATTGTGGGAAAATAACTCTGTGTTAACGTCCTACTCACAACACATGTGATAGTCTCCCGATAACGCGACAAATTTCCACGATAAAGTCACCGGGAAGGCAATAAAAATCTAAATCCCAACGTGAAAAAAGTTGCGATGGGCCCAACCGCGATAACAAAATCAGCGTTAAGCTGAGCCAGGCATGCAATTCATACACGTCAGGTGGGAAATATCACTATAAAAGTCGAGAAAAAAACCAAATCAAAAGCAAAACAACTGCAAAGGACAATGGAGGTAGCCGAAGCAAGTACAGAGGACAACCAGAACCCCACAAGTCCCCCGGATGACCAGCCTGGGACTTTGGGGTCAGGGAAGGGCAAGGACAAGAAGAAGAGGAAGACGCGGTTTAGTCTGCAGGAAAGCAGGATCCTGATAACGGAGGTGATAGAACACCGTCAACTACTGTTCGTCACCTCCACTGTGTCATTGGCAACAAAAAAATTGAATATGGCAGTCCATCGCGAACAAGGTAAATGCAGTCGGACTCCTGTAGTGGACAATGGAAGAGGTCAAGAGGCACTGGAATGATGTGAAGCACAAAACCAAGCATAAACTTGGCAACAACAAGAAGGTAGCAATTCAGACTGGAGGTGGGAGTCCAGCGCCACTGGAGGAGCTGGATGAGATGGAGAAAATGTCCACAGTCATCAGTGTGGAGACGGTGGCAGGAGTCAGGGGACCGGACACTGCTCAACATGACCAGACGCAACAGTAAAAGGGTGAGTAACGACGAGGGACTGTGGGGACTGGGAGAGATGGGCACAATGGCACACATGCACAATTAAGTATAGCACGTCTGCGGACAAACCATGCCCCAGACCCCCAACTTTCACCAAGAGACCAATGTACCCAAGTATGTAACATCTCAGCACTGTATAAGCACAGAAGTCAAAGGGACACCGCATGAAAGTGATAAGGGGCAGCAAATTCAGAACTGCAGGGGCAAGTCTCCCAACATGCAGCGCACACACATAACATGCAGAGCACATCAACATTGACAACAATGTGATACAAACCACAACACGTGCACAACAGAACAGAGGACACAACTGGTGCCTCATGTGTGTAGAAACTGGCCAATCAAAATTGGCATTGCAGGGAAATGTGAGTTGACAATGTACAAGTACAAACACACATTCGGGATGTTGTCAAAATGTCCGCTGTCCCGATCAAATATGCAGCTCCTCCCAAACAGTCACAATGTACCATGTCATGCAGTCTGTATGTAAACATGTACAATGCATTAACATACATGTGAACACAATGTTAAACTGCATCTCCCCTTAACAGTGCAGAGGGAAAACCAACACCTCCTGCTGAGCAGACTGAACCTCTCTACTCTGATGACGAAGAGGACCACCACACATTCGACACCGACGCCCTCCAAGAGTTCATTGACAGCTACGTCAACCCACCTCCAGGAGCAGGGCAGCCCAGCTGCATCAATGAGACCCCACCCTCTGCACAGACCACACAGCAGGCAGCTCCCACCACCACGGCTGCCTCCCAGAACCCCCACGAAGAACACATGGCCTTCCAACGCAGTGTGTTGGGGTGCTAGGAGAAGCTGGCTGAACAGGTGCGGTGGGGTTCGACTGCATGGCAGCCAAACTAGATGCCATACGTGGGTATCTAAGTCCCATCAGGGACCACTCACAGTCCCTAACGGACACCCACAGTCCGTTCCATACTCTCCAATGATCCATGGCTGACATCGCTCGAGTCCTGACTCAGAGACAAGAACAACTGTCTTGTCAGAGTGGCTCTAGTGTCACCCGGGAGTTGGGACACATGCGGAGGATAATGGAGACCATGGAGTGGACACAGGCGGAAAGAGCGGCTGCCACGGCTGCACACCAGCAAGAGGTAGCTGGGTTACTCAATGCCCCACAAGGCGTGGCGCGGATGAAGGCTGCTGCTATCACTCCATCCACATCTCCACCTCCTGAAGTGTCAGTGCCACACAGTGTGCAGACATTCCACATCCGGCCCCATAGGTATCACTGCTACACAGTGCTGGAGACAGAACACCACCACCCACATTTGAGGCACATGAAAAAGCAGAGGACGAAGATGCGGATGATTCTGCCTTCATGGTAAGAAGGACACAGTAGCATTCATCTCCGCCATATGGCTGGTTTCTGCTTGGTTCTGCCCTCTGCATCATCACCTTTCACTGTCCCCCGATACACTCTGTGACACTCACCTTGGACCTCGACATGGACTGCAATATTCTGTTTGGTCACCAATGACACAGCATTCAGACTGTGGGCTGAACTCTCCCTCTTCCGATTAACTTGTCATTCCCTAAAGGAATCTGGCTGGCCCTCCACGGGCAAACAATCTAAAGTGGGGTTTGCATGGCCCTGTACTGCTCCAGCTACAACACTCCGCTGAATGTGCATTAAACAGTCATATTCACACAGATGTGTCATGCCTATGATCATTCAAGTGTGGAAGTATGGATGAATGTAGGGTCAGTGATTCACTGTTACGTCCATGTAGCTCACGTTGTGAGATGTGAGTCACAGGGTGACACATTGACAATTGAGGTTCAGGTAGCGCCGAAATTACAACAGAGACACACGCAATAGTTCCTTCCTTGTCCAGCCCAGGATGGGACTAAGCCCAGAGCCCCGGGGTCATTGTTCACAGCCTTACACTGGACTGGCATATGCCAGGCCAGCCCTCTCTGCTTACACTCACAGGGGGGGCGACAAAGCTACATGTCCCAGGTCATCCCTGTAGTGATCTGCTGATCACAGGTCTAGTTGTCAGCATGCCACAGCCAATCCGTCATGGCTGGTTTACACCCATACAACACACATCCAGCACACACGTTACAGGACATGGGACCCTGCCAATAAAAAGGGCCGGGCGCACGTGCTCAACGCTATTTCCACTCTCTATCTGGGTGTATCCGTGTGGGTATTATTTATGCATGAGGGCCTAGGGCCCGACCACATCACATACCCCACTGCCGCGGTGACATGATGGCGTCCGCACCACAATACTCAATCATAAAGGGTCCATGACTTGCGTTGCTCAGAGTTGGTGGCACCGGATAAACTGGGGCCGGCACGGGCCTACCTCGACGGGACGGTGACTTTCGGTGCACTGAGTTAGTGCCACCTATAGGGCTGAGCGGGTGTGCAGCCTGCGATGATGCTGTGTGCACTGATATGATCTCTGCCATTGCAAAATCTAGTTTGTGACCTGGTGTCCCGCGGTGAGGGGCTGCATGATGTGGAGGCTGCCAGGGTCGCAGGCCCCGGGCTTGGAGCTTGCATCGGCACGTGGTGGGCCCTCTTGGAGACACACCGGTGGAGGAAGGTAAGCAGTGAGGCCTGGATGCGCAGGGGCGGGCAGTCACCGCTGGTTGCCAGGAGGGGCTGGGGTGCAGCAGCATGTGTGCACAGGGGCGGGCAAGCGATGATGGTGTGCGCAATTGTATGAACTCTGCCATTCATAAATCTGGACTCGGTTTCAGATAAGGGACCTGGTGGACGGCAGTGTATACCAGCACGTGGTTGCAGACACACCGGTGGCAGCAGGTGAGCAGTGAGGCCTGGGTCCGCAGTGTCAGCACTCTCTCTCTTCCTTTCACTGTCTCTCTCGCTCTCCCTCTCTTCCTCGCTCTCTCTCACTTTCTCTCTCTCCCTCTCTATCTCTCTTTCTCTCTTTCTCTCTCTCTCTCTCTTTCTCTCTCTCTGTCCTTTGATGAGCGCATGACGCACCTTCTTATCTTGAATTTTGTCTTGCAGGCTGTAACTTACAGATTGTCCAGAGAAGACCCGCCATGACTCTTCCAAATCGTTGTTTTGAGTTTAATTTGAATAAAATGTTTTGTTTGGTAATTCAAAGATGAATGAGTGATTCTCCTTTTTCTGACCACACATGCATGTTAAGTGTTGTAATTGTGCGACATCAGGCAAATTGTTTTGTTCATGATTTCATACAGTTGATGTAACATATCTTTGTCCTGGGAGGGGGCGGACCTGGGGGTGGTGGCGGTGGGTGTTGTGGCCCTCTTGGGTGTACGAGCTGCATGATCAGTAGCTCCATGGCATCTGTTGTATTTCAGGTGTGGCTCTGGGCTGGGCTCCCTTTTATGATGCAGGTTGTTGTCCGACTTTACACCAGGTAAGAGCAGGTGTGAAATCTCTGCTGCTAACGCTCCTTAGCGCCTCTTTTGGGATTTTATCGCCGATCTGGCTGGTCGTTGAGAATGTTGCAAAGTGGTGTTTTCGTCACTTTTTGCACTGGAACTTCTACTCTCTATCTTATTAGCGTTAGTTGCCACGCTCAACTGTGGCAAATGTTTTTTGCGGCTGCTATCGCAGTTAAACTGGTGATATCGACTGTTAGCACCAGCTTGAAATGAAATGAAATGAAAAATTGCATTTGTATAGCGCATAACTGCCCTGGGGCCTCGCAGCGCTTGAAGATAAAATGGTTTTAGCGCAGGCTCGGGGCAGATCAGCGAGATTTAGCAAACAAATGCGTTTTTAGGGCCTTTCTGAACGAGAGGAGGTTGCTGTTACCCCGGATGGCAAAGGGGAGGGCGTTCCAGAGTCTGGTCGCCGAATGGGAAAAAGAGCGGCCACCCCAACGGGCTTTGTTAATTTTAGAGGAGGTGGCCAGCTGCAGGGTACCAGACCAAAGGGGGCGTGTTGGGACATAAGGCGTAACCAGAGGGTGCAGAATCGCTGGGCCTACACGGTGGAATGATTTGTGCATGATGCACAGCGCTTTGAACTGCACTCTGGCGGCCATTGGGAGCCAATGGAGGTCTTTCAGAGCCTTCCTCGCCGACTGCCGACGGGACAGATTGAACAATAGGCGGGCCGCACTGTTTTGTGTGACCTGGAGCCTCTGAAGGACCGAAGCCGGTGCTCCCAGGTAGAGAGCGTTCCCGTAATCCAGGCGGGAGAGAATGAGGGCCTGGACCATGATCCTCCTCGCCTGGAAAGGGAGCAAAGGGAGCACCCGCCGGAGCATCCTCATTAGTCCGAAGCAAGTGACAGCAGTCTTAGTAGCCTGGACAGAGAAATCAAGGGCAGTGTCAAGCCAGATCCCGAGGCTCTTTATCTGGGACTTGGGCGCAGGAGGAGCGCCAAGACATGGTGGCCAGACGGGTGCAAGAGCAGACGGGGAGGGATTTCCAAGGAGAATGATGTCTGTCTTCTCCCCGTTAAGCTTGCGACAGGAGGCTTGCATCCAACTGGCAACAGCCTCTAGACAGGGGCCTAAGGTGTTGGATGATCCATCTGCGTGGTCTAAAGAGACCACCAGCTGCGTATCATCCGCGTAGGTGACTATACGCACACCAAAGGGATGGACTATCTTGTCCAGAGGTTCCATGTAGGCGTTAAAGAGGGTCGGGCTCAGGGAGGAGCCCTGAGGGACCCCACACCTGAGAGGATGTTTAGGAGAGACTGTCTCACCCTCAAAGACCCGGAAAAAGCGCTCACTCAAAAAGGAGGTGAGCCAGTCTAGAGCCGCGCCCGACACGCCCATGCCCGCCAGTCGGTATACTAGCGTGGCATGGTTCACCGTGTCGAACGCGGCACTAAGGTCTAACAGGATAATGGCCACCTTTCCTCCCCGATCCAAAGTCGTTCTTGCTTCCTCTGTGACCGCCAACATGGCAGTTTCTGTTCAGCCTGTGAATGGTGCGATAAATTTATCTCCATTTTGGCTATGATAAAGTGCCGATAACTCAGCCATAAGTCCTTGAGAATATGTCCAACAGAGTAGTCCAAAATGCTTGCATTATGGCAGAACCAGGAGGAGGGGGTGGGGAACTCTGGCCTGCCTCTTCCTGGCACTAACGCATAGTTGTCAAGGTTTCAGAGTACTTATGCGTGACATTTTCATTTTTTCAGTGTACTTATACCACCCCGAAAACATTACCTAGTCTACTGACTAGCACTGAAGGAACTACATGCCAGGTGACAGACGGGCACGGTCTTGCCGGGGTCTCAGGAGCTAATTAATACAGGTTTAACCAGGGCTCGAATCGGGGTACCACGCAGGTGGATGGCCTCCCCCCACTTATTTTACCGGAGGGACGCCGCCCCCCTGCCAAACAGCTGGACTTCACTCTATGGCTCCTCCGCGCAGCAGGTGGTGAGAGTGCGCTATACAGTGCCAGGTGGTTGCATTCAGCATCTCCCTCATCGAGGTCCATGATCCTCAGCCGAACATGGGAGGTGTATTAGGGAACTGTTTAACTTCAAAAGCGAGGTTCAAGATTTTCAATAATTAGTTTATATTGGATATTCCAGCACCCATGGCTCATCGATTTCTTTATGGTTTTCGATGCTGACCCTCCTCCACCATCAAAGATATGAGAGTGATAGTGCAAATAGATTAGACAACAATCCCTTATCTCTCAGATGCTTCAAGACACACAATACCCTCCTACTTCCGGTTCAATTGAATAACTCCTCCTCCCACTCTGCTTCAATTAGACCTTCTGCCAGCTATTGATTTCGGGAAAGTATTGTCACCACCAGAATTTAAAGGTTTCCGTTTCATAAAACTGCAAATTACTATGATGACAAAAAATACAGCTGTAAGACTGAATGAAGTCAAAACTCTACAATAGACCCGCATCATGGCACGGATTTCACGTCATCTTTGTCATTTTGTATACATTGTACAAGGAACCTGAAGATGAAGTCTATGCCATTAGCAGAAAATCCCGGTACAGCCACCGCCATCAATCAAGTTGCTGTGCTACAACGTTTTGGAAGAGAATACACAGTAGATCAAGCCATCTATTGTTCTGTCCCAGCACAGGAAACTCTATTATGTCAACATGTATTCCTTCCAAATTCGAAAAGGTCAGAACTTTAGAAGCTGTTGTTGGCTCAGTGCACATCCGTCCTCATTATCTGTTTACTGTCTCTAGGAAATGTGTTTTGGCCACAGATTAGGAATGCAATTATTTTACATGAACCTTTCTGTAAAAAAAGAATTAACGAAATAATCAGTAGAATATAGAGAATACAGATTGTGCCACAAGGAGACAATTCACTTAGGAGAGACATCCAGTTAAGGAAGAGGCACATCCTTGTGTCTACTCGTGAGAGGTTTCTATCTTTTAGGATAATTACTGTAGATTTTTTGCTTCACCTGTGCAAGTTTCATTGGGATTTTACTAAAGCCAATCATAAACATTAAGTATGATTCAACTTCCTAATTATGCCTGGAAGCAATTTGGCAGACCCAGTTTGGAGGGCACGTGGGCAAGCAGGGACTTCTGGGTTCACCTCTGCCACTCCTCCAGCACGGTTGGCAGGTTATTTCCTTTTCTAAGCAGACAGGCAACCAACTTGGTGATTCAGACTAGGTACACAGCTCTTCCAGCAAGCAATTCAGACTCAGGTGAAGTCCCCGCACCTCTGGAAGACAAGCAAATACCAGCCCTGGTTTCACAACAGTCCTCTGAATATCACTGCAGAGCACTCCCATCCATGGCCTTAGAGGGCTTGGAACTAGAACCACAAGTAGGGTGAAGACTTCCCACGTTTGTAGTCCAAAATCAGATAGGGGATGTGAATTCACTTTGTGCACCTGTAGAACTGGTTTGATGTGATTTTCCCTTCAATCATCCTATCCTGAGTGCTCTTAAAACACAGACTTTGTGTAGAGTGACTCTTTTCACAGCAGTCTCCAACCTGGAGCACCCACAACAGCAGGGGTGGCTCCTCCACAAGGGTGGAGGAGCGTCGCCCCACTGCTTTCTTGCAGTGTGAGAAAGACAAAACATAAAATGGTAATAACTAAAAGTTAATACTATTTTATGTTTGTATTGCACATTGAGGGCAGGCGGGTGGGCATGATTGCTCTGATCTTTGAGCAGGGCAAGGGAGGAGTGGTTTGCCCACTCCTGAGTGTGCAAAGACTGTTTGGTCGGCCCTCTTGGGCCGCCCAACCCAGTCATGCACACTCTACCCTTCTCCATGCATGGAGAACATGTGGATCCACACATATTCCAGAACATTCCACCACAGAAATGTTGAGGTTTGCAAGGGATTCTGGATAACAGAACTTGGGGAGAGCCAGACAATTCACCCCATCCTTGATTCCCCTGGGTGTCTAGTTTTAAAAAATGTATAGGTTTGCTAGGTTTCCCTATGTGCTGGCAGAGCTTGGGTTAAAAAACTACAGCAAGGACCTTTGCAAAAAAAGGTAATTTTTTACTGTGAAAATGTGGTGTGTCCGCGTTGCTTTTTGGGCTGTTTCCTGTTGCGGGCACTAGGCCTACCCACACAAGTAAGGTACCATTATTTTTGGAAGACTTTGGGGAACGCGGGGTGGGTGGAATTTTGTGGATCCATGCAGATTCCAGAACTTTCCTCCACAGAAATGTGAGGAAAATGTGTTTTTTTGGACAATTGTTTAGGTTTGCAATGGATTCTGGGTAACAGAACCTGGTGAGAGCCAGTCAAGTCACCCCATCCTGGATTCCCCTGGGTGTCTAGTTTTAAAATGTATAGGTTTGCTAGGTTTCCCTAGGTGGCAGCAGAGGTAGAGTTCAAAAACTACAGCTAGGCACTTTGCCAAAAAAGGGTCCTTTTTCGCTGTGAAATTGTGGTGTGTCCACGTTGCGTTTTGCGCTGTTTCATGTTGCGGGCACTAAGCCTACCCACACAAGTGAGGTACCATTTTTCTCAGAAGACTTTGGGGAACGCGGGGTGGGTGGAAATTTGTGGATCCACACAGATTCCAGAACTTTCCACCACAGAAATGTGAGGAAAATGTGTTTTTAAAATTTTTGTTTTAGGTTTGCAAGGGATTCTGGGTAACAGAACCTGGTGAGAGCCAGTCAAGTCACCCCATCCTGGATTCCCTGGGTGTCTAGTTTTAAAAAATGTATAGGTTTGCTAGGTTTCTCTAGGTGCCGGCAAAGCTAGGGTTGAAAAACTACAGCTAGGCCCTTTGCACAAGAAAATGGTAAACTTTCATTGTGAAAACGTGGTGTTCATGTTGCGTTTTGAGCCGTTTCCTGTCGTGGGCACTATGCCTACCCACACAAGTGAGGTACAATTTTTATCGGGAGACTTAGGGTAATTTAGATTTGTAAAGTAACTGGTATTACCTATTGACTTTAGATGCATTTCTGCCTTCCAAATGAAAGACAATGTGTAAAAAAGATGTCATTTTTAAAAATGACAGATAATTGTCATGCTAGTATGAGTATTCCCAATTTCGGAAATGTGCAAATATCTACTGTTTCTAAACTCTATATTTTGTTCCCATTTCAGAAATGCATAGGTGTCTTTCATATCGATTTTTCCATGTATACATTTTCTCAGAATAATTGCTTTATACCCAGTACATAATAAAAAACCATTGCAAGTTGCTGCTCAGTTTTTGGCTCTGGGTTCGTCGGATTTTGGTAAACCTACAAGTCCTATATATCCCCACAACCAGTGAGGACCAGCGGATGTAATGGTATATTGCTTTTAAAGAGTTGTCATAATTAGAAGAAGTTACAGGTGAAAACGTTAACACAAAAGGCTGTTTTTTTCAACTAATTTTCAATTTTCTTATATTTAACTGTTAGTTTCTATAAAGAAACCTTGATAGATCTACACAAAAGACCCCTTGCTGAATTTAGAATGTTATCTATTTTTCTAAAATGTATAGCTATTCAGGATCCATTATTGCTTTCATACCCATTTCTACCATTAACTGGAAGGATGTTGAAAGCACAAACAATAGCGACAATAGGCTCTGTCCCAGAAAAGATCCAAGACTGTGTAAATAATTTTGGTTGTCTGACAAAAGTCTGTAATTCCCTACAAGCTGGGAAAATATTGGTTTCAGCCCCACAAACCCTTTTTTGATACCATTTGCAGGGAAAACCCCAGATGCTTTCATTTGCAGCACTTTTTTCCGACTTTTCCCCAAAAAAACAAAAATGTAGCTGTATTTTAGCTAATTTCTGGGTCCCCTCCAGGGGAATCCACAAACCCAGGGTACCTTTAGAATTCCCATGATGTTGGAAGAAAAGGACGCAAATTTGGCATGGATACTATATGTAGTCAAAAAGTTACAGGGGCCTAAGCGCGAACTACCCCAAATAGAAAAAAAGGCGTAGTATAGGGGGGAAAGGCCTAGCAGGGAAGGAGTTAAGATACTTTATCGAACTTTACGTGATGTTTGTTATATGATTTACATAGCAAACATTTTCGTGGGTCAGCTTGTGCACGTGGCTCTAAGAGTAGAGCTAGGCCCTTGGCTCGGCTCTCCCTGGTAATTTGTTGGCTCGCCCCACATGTAGTTATTCTCGAACAGGTGTTGATGCAAGTTCCATTCTCCAAACACCTGTGGTTGGTGTTAAATCGTGGGAGAACTGCATGAAGATTTGCACATTTTATATTTGCTGAAATTAGAGTCATAAAGCCAAACTCACATACAATCAGATAGTAGTAAGTTCAAAAATTATTTTCCATACTCTTTTTTTATATTACTATGGCTAAGAAGGGCACATACTTCCAAATTGATAACACCATTGTATTTATTCAGGAAAGTCTTTTGTTGCAGAACATACAAGTTGCTCTACCACTCATCCGATTTACAAACATATAGAAAACCCGATCTGTTGAAAACAGCTGTGAAGTGATATACTATGCAAGAGTATGCAGAACTCCGCCTTCCATACGAAAATGTACAGGTAAACACACGTACAGCTACATAAATCAGACACCATGTTCCATTCCAATCCATGCTGCAGAAACAAAACTGAGAATGAGTTCCTGCAGCGTGCCTGTAAACCATGTTTTCCTTAGTCTCAAAAGCAAGTTCATGAATTGTTACAAAGAACACCATTGTGATTGGCTGGCTGGGGGCTTTCCGGAGTTTTATTCTTGTATAAATTTTAGTTGACAATACATTAGCAAAGTTTGGAAAGTAAAAAGACAAGCACAGTAGAAATGCATGCTGACAAAATGAGATTACATGAAAAAAAATCTTTGGACAAATAAAAGGAAGAATTACATTAAAAGAACCAAAAAAAAGAAATGCTGTTGACAAGCACATTTTAAATGCGTGCAGCCAAGGGAAGATAAATAAAGGTAAACTGTATACACTGTGCATCCTTAATCTAATAAAATAAGTTCCACCCACCAAAGCAGATGAGAATGAGTACTTGGGCGACAGGACACTGATAAGAGACACACACAAGGAACAACAGGAAATAGAAGTTACAACCAGTAGAAATGGAGGAAAAGTAAAGTGGCAAGCACACGGACAAATAGGAAGTGTAGACAAGATGTAAGTTCCTTTCAAGATATATTAAGTACAATAGTTTCCATGCACCAAAACCTCAAAATCAGTATACCAGATGCACTTTCTCAGGCACTCAGGGCAGGTGAGCACCATTGTACACAATACAAGGGACATTCCCATACCATAAAATTTATGCAAAATACACTACATGAAATACGTACAGCTGCTAACTGTGATCTGCCACAGCATATTTTTTAAATGCACATTGGAGATTCAATAATGTGTATATTAATGAAGAAAGCAACATTTGTGTTGCGAACAGAAGTTGTTTCATTTTTTTATTTTACTGCTTTGTTTCCAGTCACTCTGCTCTCACCTCCGCTTGCTGATTCAATTTTTTTTTCTTCAGATTTTGAAAGTCTAAGGAATATTTAGTTACTAGTAACCATCCAAGCACAGAAGTGCCCTCAGCCGGTGGGTGTCATTACACTTGGATTAAGCTTTTTCCCTCCCAGTAATACAATGCTGACTGCGAGTCAAAATAAACGCTATTATTTTCTTGGAATTTTTCACAGAAATAAGGACATTAACTATAGGTGTTGGCATATTGTAGGAATCAAAGATGAGGCCAATATGCAAATGGAACAAGAAGAGTGGGATACAATTCTTCAGCAAACAGAACAGAAAATGTAAGAACAAGAATTCAGAAGTACAATGAAAGCAAACTATGATAACTAAAACAAGATGCATATGTTTACAGGAATTATCACATAAATGTTTGGGTAGAAGTATAGGCTGCTCACTAGCTCCAAGATCAAGCACAAAAATATGTGATTAACAGATGACATCAACAGAGGCATCAATCAAGTGGATCTCAGGATTTTATCAGCCAGACAATGAGCACAGCCGGCCATCTGGGGCAAGAACAGATACCTGTTTGGTTTGGATTTTTAGACAAGGGCCCCCAAGAAGGAACAAGTGGTGGAAAACTCCCACCCTTCCAAAGGAACATTAAGATGATGTGCCAAGCAACCAAGCGAACTAAGAGCCAGATAAACTAAGGAGCATATTCATAAGGAAACACCATTCTGAAAACGCAGGCATTGGCCGTATTCACAAGAATGTGGCGCACCCTTGCGTTTCCCCTAGCTCTGGCACTGAATCTTGCTGCCTAGATCTATTGCAGGCACCCTTACATCATAGTGTATGGGTGTCTGGATGGGGGGGAATTATTGGTTATGTGCAGGAAGGTGTCCCTTCCTGCACATAAACAATCCAAGAATGGCAATTTGTAACACCTATGTGTGCTGCATTGTGCAGTACACATAGAAGCTGCAAATCGTCATTTTTTACATGATTGTTTATGTGCAGGATAGGACACCTTCCTGCACATGAACAATCATTCATGGGATTTGTTGTTTCGATGTGTGCTGCACAATGCAGTACACAAGGAAAAAGCAAAAACGAGGAGAAATGTAGCATTTCTCCTCTTTTCGCCATGTTGAGACCAGGTTTTCCCTGGTCTGAATTTTGGCGCGGCCTCCTATTTGCGCCACCCTGGTAAATGGGGTACGGTGTCAAAATTGATGGATGTTGCGGTGGAATGCCCACTGCAACACCCATTGCACGCCCCTTTATGCTAAGTGTGGCGTGAATGGGGCCCTTATTTACAAGGCGGCGTTAAGCCACGTTAAGTGGCTTACCGCCGCCTTGTAAGTAAGGTGAGGGGTTTATTGCCACAGGAACGTCATAAAAAATGACAATCCTGTGGCGATAGGGGCCTGTAAATATGCCCCTCAGTGTTTTACGAGTCATAAAACCTCCGATCTGGTAACTCTTAGGGTTTATGACTGATTAAAAGCTTTTTTAATGTTTTAAAACATTTTAAGAGTTGGAAAACCTCTTTCAAATTGCAATATGTGTTTCGAAATGGTTACCGATTTGCAATTTTTCAGGGGCATGTTTAGAGTGTCCCTTTCCAATACTAATTCAGTACTCAATTTATTACTAATTTTCAACTGTAATTCAAGTCTCAAATAAATGATACATTACTGACTGCAAGTTGGAGTGGTAATTCTTTCTCAAGAAGGGAAGGAACGCCATTGGGCCCCTTTCCCTTTTGCAAATTGGGATGGTAGCTTCAGGTGCAGTAGGCAATGATCTGCCCCTGGGAACACTGCTGACTCTCATTGGGGGAGCACCATTTCCTTAAGGCAATCAGGCTGATTTAAAAAGAAAACATTTTCAGTTCTGAAATGCAAAGAACAGGCATGGTGGTTTGCGATCCCTTGCAGAGCACCATTCTTGTCTTTGCAGCCAATAAAAGGGAGTCACAATTTGTAATCTGCGTAATGAATATTTATTTTGCAGCTGGTTCTATGACTGATTATTTGTACAGAAATCAGATCACAAAATAATTTAGTTGTCATAAAAAGTCGATTCTCAAACTACGACTGCTTTTTGCTACCACACTTTTGAAATATATGGCCCTAACAGTTTTACTTGTCATGCATACAAGTAAATTGAACATCCATAACAGCCTTGTAAAAAGGAATATTGCTTATTCCAAGAAACAACAGCAATTCATTTGAGATGAAATATTGCACTTGCTTTTAAACCAAAAGCTTGAATGTGTGGTACTTAAGTCTGGTGGATAGCGTTTTGGAGACCATGACCACAGATGTGTTGAATGAATAACACAGTTGATCATATTATTTACAAAGAAATTGAATTTTTTAAAACTTTACGGTAGAGCAAAGACTAAATCACGCTAAAGGTTATTGGTCTACTAGGCAACTTCTGCTGACAGAAAGTCATTGACATAATTTTTTGGCTATTGGAACCAACAAGAACAACACAGGTGAGCAGGCCCGGCTTTAGCGCTGGTGGTGCCCTGTGCGACACTGTTTGTGAGCGCCCCCCATGGGCACTCCTCACAGACTCCCTCACTACTACCCTTTATCAGTGCTCCCCCAAATCTCCTTAAGTACTCTCTCCCAGATGTTTTTAATAGCTCCACCTATACCAGTTTAGGGTGTCAGAGCACTTTACATCACACACACTACACAGAGACAATAATAGGTTTGTAAATTAGTATATAGGAAATTTTACATAATACAGAGGACTACAAGGTGTAGGAGTTGCATGTCATCCATACTTCTAGATAGTACAGTTTAAGAGTGCGTGGTCTAGAAGCACAGACTCAGAATTTAAAATATAACCCCATGGTTGAGGGTTACATTTAATAAAAAGGATTTGTTTTTACCGAATTGAACCCTTTTTGAAACATTAGAATAATGAAAGACGGAGGAAAACATCATAATGCTCGAATCTATACCTTGCAGCTTGCATGACGCTCTTTGATGACAGTCATTAGCTCGGAATTCCATGTTAGGATTTTAACATCTACACTGCTGGTAACAAAAGTATTCCTCTGACAAAAGCACTGACCTATTTAAACTATATGCACTTTGCGACCTGCATAGTACACATTCTTTGCAGCAGGCATATTAACCGTCTGCGCTAACATAAAATGAGTTAAAACTTCCACTAGACAAAACTCCTTCTCTCTCCAGGAAGAACATTAATCACTGTGTTATCGTGATATTTTTATTTTTGTATGAAAATTGTGGAGGCCAGCAATGCAGCAACAGGTGGCTCTAAAACCATAAAATACTTCCAAACACGGCGCCCCCTCGAAGAGTCAGCACCCAAGGCAGTGGCACCGGTCGCACTGCCCTAGAGCCGGCCCTGCAGGTGAGCGACTGTTTGGATACCAGATGGCAGCAAGGACTTCATACTGCTTTCAGAACCCCTTTCAGAGGGGATCACTGACACAATATTGAAACCATAAATATTGTTATACCAAAATATCATGTCAAAGATAACAATCACAAAAATATAGTTTTCTATACATATGATGGTAAGTACAAAAATATCGGGAAAAAGTATTGTTTCACACTAAAATCCAAACATATAATCAAAAATATTGTTTTTAACAATGTAGGTATTTTAATAAGTAAAACTTATTAAAACAATTTAACATATAAAATGAATAAAATGTAAATTAAATATGTTTAAATAATACTTATAAGTATATATAAATATTTACTAAATTAAACAAACACACAATATAAGAAGTGTATATGTTTATATACACACACATCATATAACTCATAATTGTAACTTATTTTATATTTTTATAATGGTTTTTACGTTTACCAATACAACAACTTTATATAGCGGCATCACATGCTTTTGGAATAAATAAATACATTAAAAAAAAAATATATATATATATACAATGAGGGCAACGGCGAACTTCCACAACAGTCAATCACCAGCATGCGCCTTACGCGTTTCATGTCCCCGACATTTCTTCAGAGGCGCTGGTATATCGCAAACAGTTCTGGCATTTATCACAGCACCATTTTTTATATTGTAACAGTCCTGCCCCTCTGGGCGTGGCCCCACGGCATCTTGGACCTTGTAGTGCTGATGCTTATTTCTCCAGTGAGCTGTCTTGTTATGCGAAAACAATTATTACCTATGTGAGCTTGTGGGGTGCGGCTTGAATCCTCATTAGTACTGTCATCGGCAAGAAATAGGCTCCTGTTTCCATTTGCACTGACGACGTTTGGCGTCCGTGCTGGGATGTTGAAACACCAACAGCGGGGCATTCTCCGCGGCTCAGGCAAGCCGCCAAACATCAAATCACACAAGTTGCCTGTTAAGGAGTAGCCACACACCAGGATAAGCATCTGCCACAGATTCATATATATATATGTATATATATCCGTCAAACAAAGGTTCCCCAAAGGAGGAGCCTCACACAGGTAAGTTCAGCTTCTAAATATTTAATGGCGGCTGCTGTACAGGGAACGAAGACAACACAGGCATAGTCCAAGCCTGACGCGTTTCGTGCTGATCGCACTTTCTCAAAGGCTTTTCGGTAATGCGATTGCGTGACATGAAGTGCACCCGATGTTAAAGAAATCTTGCCTCCATAGGCGTGGCCGTTCGCACGGCATTCTGGATTCTGTCGTGTCACACTGTATTGCTCAAGTGAGCTAGTCAAAAAATCCATAAAATAAAACTCGCTGTTACCCTAGTGGGTTGCTGTGCCGTTGCGATCACTCTGCCAGCATTGTTTATGCCTTCATTTGCCAGCGCCTGTTCCTTTCAGGCATCATCAACGTGATCATGCCAGGACCGCTTTCCGCAGCAGGGCTTCCTCCGCGGCTGGGACCGCCGCTTAAATCCATCAAACAAAGTTTCCCTAAAGGAGGAGCCTCACGCAGGTAAGTTCAGCTTCAAAATATTTAATGGCGGCTGCTGTACAGGGAACGAAGACAACACAGGCATAGTCCAAGCCTGACGCGTTTCGTGCTGCTCGCACTTTCTCAAAGGCTTTTCGTTAATGCGATTGCGTGACATGAAGTGCACCTGATGTTAAAGAAATCCTGCCTCCATAGGTGTGGCCGTTCGCACGGCATTCTGGATTCTGTGGTGTCACACTGTATTGCTCAAGTGAGCTAGTCAAACAATCCATAAAATAAAACTCGCTGTTGCCTCAGTGGGTTGCTGTGCCGTTGCGATCACTCTGCCAGCATTGTTTATGCCTCCATTAGCAAGTGCCTGTTCCTTTCAGGCATCATCAACGTGATAATGCCAGGACCGCTTTCCGCAGCAGGGCTTCCTCCGCGGCTGGGACCGTCGCTTAAATCCGTCAAACAAAGTTTCCCCAAAGGAGGAGCCTCACACAGGTAAGTTCAGCTTCAAAATATTTAATGGCGGCTGCTGTACAGGGAACGAAGACAACACAGGCATAGTCCATGCCTGGTGCGTTATGTGCTGCTCGCACTTTCTCAAAGGCTTTTCGTTAATGCGATTGCGTGACATGAAGTGCACCTGATGTTAAAGAAATCCTGCCTCCATAGGTGTGGCCGTTCGCACGGCATTCTGGATTCTGTGGTGTCACACTGTATTGCTCAAGTGAGCTAGTCAAACAATCCATAAAATAAAACTCGCTGTTACCCCAGTGGGTTGCTGTGCCGTTGCGATCACTCTGTCAGCATTGTTTATGCCTCCATTAGCCAGCGCCTGTTCCTTTCAGGCATCATCAACGTGATAATGCCAGGACCGCTTTCCGCAGCAGGGCTTCCTCCATGGCTGGGACCGCCACTTAAATCCGTCAAACAAAGTTTCCCTAAAGGAGGAGCCTCACACAGGTAAGTTCAGCTTCAAAATATTTAATGGCGGCTGCTGTACAAGGAACGAAGACAACACAGGCATAGTCCAAGCCTGACGCGTTTCGTGCTGATCGCACTTTCTCAAAGGCTTTTCGTTAATGCGATTGCGTGACATGAAGTGCACCTGATGTTAAAGAAATCCTGCCTCCATAGGCGTGGCCGTTTGCACGGCATTCTGGATTCTGTGGTGTCACACTGTATTGCTCAAGTGAGCTAGTCAAACAATCCATAAAATAAAACTCGCTGTTACCCCAGTGGGTTGCTGTGCCATTGCGATCACTCTGCCAGCATTGTTTATGCCTCCATTAGCCAGCGCCTGTTAATTTCAGGCATCATCAACGTGATAATGCCAGGACCGCTTTCCGCAGCAGGGCTTCCTCCGCGGCTAGGACCGCCGCTTAAATCCATCAAATAAAGTTTCCCCAAAGGAGGAGCCTCACACAGGTAAGTTCAGCTTCAAAATATTTAATGGCGGCTCCTGTACAGGGAACGAAGACAACACAGGCATAGTCCAAGCCTGACGCGTTTCGTGCTGCTCGCACTTTCTCAAAGGCATTTCGTTAATGCGATTGCGTGACATGAAGTGCACCTGATGTTAAAGAAATCCTGCCTCCATAGGCGTGGCCATTCGCACGGCATTCTGGATTCTGTGGTGTCACACTGTATTGCTCAAGGGAGCTAGTCAAACAATCCATAAAATAGAACTCGCTGTTACCCCAGTGGGTTGCTGTGCCGTTGCGATCACTCTGCCAGCATTGTTTATGCCTCCATTAGCCAGCGCCTGTTCCTTTCAACGTGATTATGCCAGGACCGCTTTCCACAGCAGGGCTTCCTCCGCGGCTGGGACCGCTGCTTAAATCCATCAAACAAAGTTTCCCCAAAGGAGGAGCCTCACATAGGTAAGTTCAGCTTCAAAATATTTAATGGCGGCTGCTGTACATGTGTGTGTGTGTGTGTGTGTGTGTGTGTGTGTGTGTATATATATATATATATATTACCTACTGGCGGTCGCCAGTAGGTATATATAGTTAGGATTTTTTCCCTATGGGATTTTTGAAAATTCTATGTCTAATAACTTTGGCGTTTGAGGACGGAATTGGCTGAAATTTTCTGGAAAATGGAACATTTTGTTTCTGAGCAGCCCCTGAAAATTTGGGGGGGGTTCGTCCGGGGGGGCCGAGAAAAAAGGGGGGTCCCAAAACGTGTTTTTAACATTGAGTTTTCCATAGGGCGGTTGGCCTCACTTTTAGCCCGAACGGCTGAATGGATTTGCACGAAACTTGGCAAAATTGTAGGGACTGGTAGCCCGATGTGCCTTTTCTAGGTCTCAATATATGTGCTCCAGTGGATTTTGAGAAATTAACGTTTAAAAAAAGATATATATCTGTAAGCGCGCTCCGGGCAGCGCTCCGGTCCGCGGACCTGACGCGTAACGGAACTTTGCGTAGCGAAGCTGATTGGCTCTCCGGTGTCTGTCAACATTCTAAACAGTCCGGAGCGGCCGCCATCTTGTCTCTCGGTAGGATTGAGAGACAAGAGGAGGCCAAAACAAAGGCGAAAATTACAATAAGGGGGCATACTAGATCCTCCCTGACCCCCTAGGTTTAATGTGGAGGTTTTAAAAGGGCCCCGCGGGGCAAAAAAAACAAAAAAAAAAAAATTTTTTTTTGCGTGGGGAGCGCCCGGTCCGCGAACCGGGAAGCGTTCTGGGCAGCGTACTGCAATGAAAAATGAATGATAGACTTTTCAAATGCTGTATGTTAATTGATTGTTGTTTTTGTTGATTATTTTTTATTTTCTTTATTTTTTAAGCATTTTTTTTTAATGTGATTGTGTTTCATAATTTATTAAACTTTCTAACATTTCATTGTCAGAAATTTCATAATTATCATGGAATATACATTGTAGTCTTTGAGGGTGTAAAATGTCCTCATTTGCAAGGAGGTTATCTACTGCTTGTACACATTGAAGTAGTTCATTGTCCCAAGTTTCATCGAAAAATTCAATGTCAATTTGATCAATTGTATCAATCAATTGTTGGCTGCTGTCTTGCAGGTCCATTTCAAAAGAAACTTGGTTTTCGCCTTCCATTTTGCCTGAAATTTGAATTAAAAAAATATATATTAGTAGAGATAGGGCAATGTTGGGAATAATTTTAGATAGGCATTTTTTATCAGTGAATTTATCTTTGGGCAGTGTATAGTATCAGAGTGGAAGTAGGAATATAAAAATGTGTATGTGATTTAACGTAAGTAAATTCATAATTATACAAGAGAAGCCTAACTCCATCCTTAACTATAACAGAGAAGTCTCTCTAAATCTATAACTACTACAGAGGGATAGTATATATCTATCAGAAAAAGTTTACCATATTAACTTATAGTGCACAATATACTTCAGTTTTAAAAATAAAAACTTACCTTTAGAAAGAAGTTGAAGGAATTAGTGAAAATACTATTGAAATGTACAGCAAGAAGTAGTAGTCAAAATGGCTGTGTTTTCTTCTCTTCCTTTATATATATTCAGGTATATAACCAATGAAATGTCAGGTAAAAAAAATAGAAAATGAAAGTAACATTTTCATTGGTTGTCAATTCCAACACTTCAGATGTATTTTGTGAAGTAATTTACCTCAGGGTATTTAGAGAGGTCTACAGGCTAAATGACTAAATGGAATTCCAATCAAATTTGTGAAAATGGTAGGGATTGGTATGTAGTATGAGCTAATCTATATTTTGTGAAATTGTCTCCAGTGGCTTTTCTGTGAACTACTTTCCCACCTTTTTTGATGGTGCGCTTCCCAGGGAGCGACCCGGTACGCGAACCGTTGAGCGCCCCGGTTCGCGAACCTTAAGCGTTCCGGGAGTCCACCATTTTGTGTTTCGGTCGAATTTAGATACAAGATGGAGGGCAAATAATGTTCAGAATGGGTAGAAGGGGGCACGGTAGACTTATCTTGACCCCCTAGGTTTTGTGAGGGTGGCTGAGGAGGCCCATATGTGCGAAAAAAAAACATTTTTTAAAAAAATTTCGCGAGGTTAGCTCCCGGTTCGCGTACCGGGTAGCGCCCCGGGGAGCGTACTTTGTTGAAAATTAGTGAAAATGTTAGAGTAAAATAATAATTGTGAGTGATTAGATGTAGGGTAGCTCTGAGAAGAGCTTTTGGGTTTATGGTACATTTAGGTACTTATAAGTAGGTACCAATGCACATTCTTAAATTCAGAGTGAAAACTCTGTTGCCCTCATCTGAGAAGTGAACTCCATCTCCTCTGTAGATATCTTGCATGTAGTATCGCAAGTTATTGTTGTACAGGGAGCCCATTCCATGGTCTCTCATGTAAGCTGAAACAGATTTGTTTACATGCTTCCTCGACTTCTCAATTTGTGGACAAAATTGGTTTGACCACCTCCATTTCTGTCTTTGGCATATATTTGAATATACCAAGGCAGTCTGAGGAAAAAGTGCCATTAATTGCTCAAAGGTGTCCTTTAAAAGCATTTCCAGACCTACACCAGTCAAAGTGCCCAAGTCATTACCTCCACAGTGCACAATTAACAGGTCAGGTTTGGGCAAATGCATAAAGGTTTTCCCCAATGGTATCAATTGGTGACATTTTAATCCTCTGTGGCCAAACCACTTAATTTCCACATCTTGTAAATTGAGGTTAGGTAATTTCCTGTTTTCAACGTACCTTTGAGCCCAGTGAATATAACTATGTCCAACAATCCAGACAGAAAACATGGTGAGAGAAGGTTCTCCTGCAGTCAGATGAAGTGTGGCAATGAAATGGCAGTTGAAAAAATGAGAGTTTAAAATGAAAAAAACTGTGGAGTTTCTGTGTTCATGAAGCAGTAACAGTGATTGGTGGATTTTGATTGCTGAAAACAGAAAGTTAGGGTGCACGGATGTGTTCTTTGAAAGATGTATTTTGAATGGTCAATAAAAAATCATTAAATGAAAGAATGCACTGGATATGCAGGTGCACTGAGAGTTCAGAGTTCAATTGCAACAAAGTTGTGTGAACTTGCAAACACCAGAAGTCTTCCAATGAGGTGGTTGCCATGCAGAAAAGACAGAAAGGGCAGAGGGGGGAAGGGTTTTCATTTGAAAAAAAGTGAGGGAAGAGTTTTGATTGGGTGACATGAGAAATATGTGTGAAGAATTACAGCATTTCTGTGCTTTTGATAGCTGCAGACTCTGGAGTGCATACCTTTTGCTCTGCTGAAGACAAATTGGTGTGTTTCTGAGACTGTTTTCAAACTCAAAGTATTTGCTAAGGTGAGAAAATATTTCTTTAACTTAGATAGAGAATAGTGTGCTTTAAGGAGAAAATTATGAATTATGTGGCGCAAATTGCTTGTAAATATGCTCCCACCTGTGCATGGAAAATTTAGATTTTGAATGTTTGTGTTACATAGCCATGTTAAAAGTGACCCAACCATGCAGGAAAGGCAATCAAAAAACGCTTTTATGTGTCTTAAGGACATTTTAAGTAATTTTCCCATGTGCAGTGTTTTGAAATTATGAATTGAAAATCGTTTTTGAGGTAAAGGAATTGTTTTTAAATTTATGACAAGAACATAATGGTGTATGCTTCTTTATAAGGCAATTGACTGTCCCTGATGTTATTTTTCCCATTTTAATGTAAGACCTTTCTCTGTGGCGCAAATTGCTTGTAAATATGCTCCCACCTGTGCATGGTAATTTTAAATTTTAAATGTTTGTGTTACATAGCCATGTTAAAAGTGACCCAACCATGCTGGAAAGGCAATCAAAAAACGCTTTCATGTGTCTTAATGACATTTTAAGTCATTTTCCCATGTGCAGTGTTTTGAAATTATGATTTGAAAATCGTTTTTGGGGTAAAGGAATTGTTTTTAAATTCATGACAAGGACATAATGGTGTATGCTTCTTTATAAGGCAATTGACTGTCCCTGATGTTATTTTTCTCATTTTAGTGTAAGACCTTTCTCTGTTGAGCAAATTGCTTGTAAATATGCTCCCACATGTGCATGGAAAATTTAGATTTTGAATGTTTGTGTTACATAGCCATGTTAAAAGTGACCCAACCATGCAGGAAAGGCAATCAAAAAACGCTTTTATGTGTCTTAAGGACATTTTAAGTAATTTTCCCATGTGTAGTGTTTTGAAATTATGATTTGAAAATCGTTTTTGAGGTAAAGGAATGTTGTTAAAATTTATGTGCGCCATATGCCCCCAAATTTCTTTTTCAGGGGTGCAGCAGGGTGTTATTGAGACACCCCTGCAGCTTTGGAAAAATTCCTAATTTGTGATGAGCACATTGTTAATCGCAAATTGCACCTTCATTTATATGAGCCTCCTAGCCCATGGAAATGAATGGGTAATTTGCAATTAGCAATTTTCTCATTGCAAATTTGGAATGGTAAAGAATCGCTATTTATTCCTTAAAATTCGCTTTTTTGGAAATGCAATATAGTTATATGATACATATGGCGGTTGATGTCTAACAAGATAAGAAGCTTAGGCATACATTTATGATGACTGGCGCAATGAAGTAGAAATCACTTACTTCATTGGTAGAGCTTTACATGCATTATCTCCTCTGTATTCTTCATCAAGCGTAACTTTAATCTGCAATCCTGAGTAGGCCTCACTTTAAACAAACCTCTGGATAGGCCACATCTTATTGTTATCTTGATTTAATCATTTAAAATGCTAGGGACAGATTTATGATAGGTGTATGCCTCTTTTGCGCCACTTAGAAAACATTGTCCATGGGGAAATGACTTAAAATGTCCTTAAGACACATGAATGTGTTTTTTTAAAACGTTTGCAATTTTTTTGGGTCACTTTTAACATGGCTATGTGACTCAAACAGTCAAAATCTAAATTCGCCATGCACAGGTGGGAGCATATTTACAAGGAATGTGCTCCATGGGGAAAGGTCTTATAATGTAATATGGGAAAAATGACATCAGAGACACTGAAATGCCTTATAGAGAAGCATACACCATTATGTCCTTGTCATAAATTTGCAAACCATTACTTTTCCCCAAAAACGATTTTCAAATCATAATTTGAAAACACTGCACATGTGGAAATGACTTAAAATGTCCTTAATTCAAAATGTGCGATTCCTTAAATGCAATGTATCAAACAAAAAATATGTAAAAAATGATATTAAGGATTTGGAAACTACCACCAACTTCTAGTTTGTGGTAATTTGCGAATTCTTTTCAAAAAGCATTTTTTTCCAAAAAACAAAAGGTCCCATATGACGCCCATACATGCCCTTAGGGCATGTAGGTGTGCCATATGCCCCCAAATTTATTTTTCAGGGGTGCAGCAGGGTGTTCTTGAGACACCCCTGCACGCTTGAAAAAATTCCTATTTTGTGATGAGCTAATTGCTAATCGCAAATTGCAACCTTCATTCCTATGAGCCTCCTAGCCCATGGAAATGAATGGGTAATTTGCAATTAGCAATTTGCTCATTGCAAATTAGGAATAGTAAAGAATTCCTATTTATTCCTTAAAATTTGCTATTTAGGAAATGCAAAATAGTTTGATGGTAGATATGGTGGTTGATCTGTAACAAGATAAGAAGCTTAGGGATACATTTATGATGACTGGCGCAATAAAGTGCACATTACTTACTTCATTGGTAGGCCTTTACATGTATTATCTCCTCTGTATTCTTCATCAAGCGTAACTTTAATCTGCAATCCTGAGTAGGCCTCACCTTAAACAAACCTCTGGATAGGCCACACTTTATCGTCATCCTGGATTAATCATTTAAAATGCTAGGGACAGATTTATGATAGGTGTATGCCTCTTTTGTGCCACTGTGCGTCACTTTTATGATGCAGCGGTGGTGCAAAAGATTTGCTATGAGGCGACAACATTACAAATTGATGCATTTAGGCAGATATGTCATGGTGTAAAAAAAACGTACCACATGAAACCGATGCAGCAGTGATGCAAAAGATGCACCATGTCGTAAGACAGGCCTCACTTGGGGCCATATGTATCAAGCTAATTAGCATTCGCAAAGATCAAAATTCTACGAATTTTGGCCTTTGCGAATGTTAATTAGACAAATGGTATGTATCAAACAAGTTTGATGCAAAATAAGGAGTAGCAAAATTTGCTATTCCTTATTTTGCAATTGCACTGAAGGATTTGCAAATTTTGTGACTACTTAAATGCAATGTATCAAACAAAAAATATGTAAAAAATGACATTAAGGATTTGGAAACTATTGTGGTAAATTGGTGGTAATTTGTGAATTCTTTTCAAAAAGCTTTTTTTAAAAAAAACAAAAGGTCCCATATGACGCCAACACATGCCCTTAGGGCATGTATGTGTGCCATATGCCCCCAAATTTCTTTTTCAGGGGTGCAGCAGGGTGTTCTTGAGACACCCCTGCACCCTTGGAAAAATTCCTAATTTGTGATGAGCAAATTGCTAATCGCAAATTAAACCTTCATTCCTATGAGCCTCCTAGCCCATGGAAATGAATGGGTAACTTGCAATTAGCAATTTGCTCATCGCAAATTAGGAATGGTAAAGAATCGCTATTTATTCCTTAAAATTCGCTATTTAGGAAATGCAAAATATTTTGATGATACATATGGCAGTTCATCTCTAACAAGATAAGAAGCTTAGGGATAGATTTATGATGACTGGTGCATCACCAGGGATGTGCCAGTCATCTTGCGCCGCTGTTCCGCCACCCATGGTGTGCTGCATTTACAATGCGGCGCAGCATGGGGCAAAAACGGCACAGATGCTTGACGCATCTGTGCCGTTAAGGTGGCGCATTGCTGGAGTTGTATCGCAAGTGCGATGCAGCCCCAGCAAGGCTCAGGGGTGCACCATCTCCACAATGTTGCGTCAAGACCTATGCCTGCTTCAAGCAGGCGCAGGGTTTTGACACAGGTTTCTCCTATCTGATTGTAAATGCGGCACACCATGGGTGGCAGAGCAGTGGTGCACGTTAACTGGTGCATGCCTGGGGATGTGCCATTTAACATAAATCTGCCCCTTTACATTTAAGTATGTGCAGGGGACACAGAGTCGGTGAGGCTTATCCAAGGTTAAGAACAGATGAGTCCTGTTCAGTGAAAAATTAGACATAGGCTTCACCTGCTCAGCATCGCTGGACATGGCTAAATAATAGCTGCAAAATGTTACTCTTGTTAAACAATTTTACTATTATAATCTGTGAGATTTGTCTCTTACTCTGCAACATCTCATTGTTGTTATCTTTCTTTAAAGATAAAGACAACCTCAACATGAGCGACAATCTGCAATCAGTTGATTTTGACCTCATCATTGAACTTGTAATTGAAACATCAGTGGATGTTGATCCATTGGATGATTTAAATCCTGAGGATGAAGAAGAGCGTGATGAGGATGCAGATTTGTCCGAATTATATGATATAGGATGGGAAGCTGACCTGCTTGAGCCTTTGGAACTATAAACATTTATTTTTAAAATGTATAATTAATAAAAAGTAAAAAGGTAAACCGTTTAATTTAAAAATAAAGACACATTCAAAAGCAGGTTATGTGTAGTGTCTTCAATAAAATATTAAAATATGCTCATAAAATTAGATCAGATTCACATATAAAATAGCATAGGTAACATAAATATAAATGTCATTTCTTTTCTGGTATTTCTGTATTGTAAATTTGCCAACGACTAAAAAATCTTCTAATTAAAATGTCAAGTAGTGTGTTAAGTTTTTTATCACTGTTACTGATTTACTGTTTGGTAATAATGGTTAATAACATTATTTATTATATTTTTCCACAGATTCAACTGCAGATCATTTCAAGATTTCACCATGCCTACAATAGAAAGACAGAGAAAGGCTGCAAAACGTCAAAGACAGCAGGTGAAAAATAATACGCAGCAGTCCTCTAACAAAAAGATTTGTCAAGTCACGAAGAAAGCACCGGGTAAGAGCACAAAACACTTTATAAGAAATATGTGTAATAAAAAAAATATTACTACAGAAAATGTTTCAGTCCATAAAACGAGAAGGAAATCAAATGGAAAAGAAAGGCCAATGAAAAATGTTACTGCTAGAGCAAGAGATAACTCTGTGCATGATAGTAGAAGGAAACAACAGTTTAGGGAGATTCGTAAACGAATGTTCCGGAACAGGATAATTGGCAATTTGTTAAAAAATATTAAGAAAGGTCAACATAAACTAGTTTTTTATAAAAAAAAAAAAAAGTTGAGAAAGTTATTGATCAGGCATTTGAAATTAAACGTAAGTTATTTATTTTGATAATCAATAGAATTAGGAAGCTAAACAAGGCAATTTTTGATTTCAAAAGAAATAGTAGATGGAAGAGAATAGTTAATCGTAGTAATTTTTGTGAAGTTTTTTCTGGAGAATGGATGCATAGTTCAAGCTGTGAGGCATTTTTTAATGAGGAGAGTTATTTCCAGGATAATGATTTGGTGCATGCAGTTGACACCAGTGGTCGTGCTTATGAAGTGAAAGATGGTTGTCCAGTTGAAAAAGAAAAACTTGTGACAACAGAGGCAGAAGAGGTGTTAGGTAATGAGGTTTTAGGAAGACGTGCTAAGGGTCCTGTGTACACCTGGAAGTGTAGTAGTATTTGCAGTGTGCGACAGGATTCCATCAATTTGCTTTGTGATTTTGTACGGTCATTTAATAAGAAAAGTTTGAAGCAGAAAATGATGTTGTTGCAAGAATTAGATCCTTGCAGAGTAAGAGAAGTGACAAGTTTGCATGGACATTCACTGGCTTGTCTTTCCAGGAGAGTATGCCAGAGTGTTTTTCATCATTTCAGGATGCTAGCAGTGCATCATAACAAAGTGAGGAAATTAGTTAGAATGTTGTATTATGCTAAGAGTCCAGCAATTATGCTTAAACAATTATGCGCTGCTCTTTTGCATGGTTCTGAAATAGATGTGAAGAATATATGTGAAGAAATTGAGTTTTGTTACTTTGGAAGTAAAGAGGAGAATGTTGAAATTGAGCAAGAAGAAGAGGGTCTTGTGGAAGATAGTGTACAGGTTTCCAGTACAGATAATTTCCAGAGGGAAATTGCGACGTTTGAGGTGAAATCAAGTGAGAGGCCGAATTTCACTTGTGTGTGTTGTCGACGCACTTATTATAAGAATCAGACTAAGTTAGTGGATTTATATGCAAAAAGTGAAAGGGAAAATAATAGTGAATGGAAGGATTTTGCAACATACTTGATGGTAGAAAATTGTTTTGATTTGGGATTGGATCAACGTGTGTGTACTTATTGTTCTTGCAAATTAAATCAAAACCAGATGCCTGCTAGAGCAGTTCATAATAATCTGGAATTGGTTGAGATTCCTTCTGAATTGAAGGATTTAAATACTTATGAATCTATTTTGATTCAAAGTATCCATCCCTTTCAGGCTATTGTAAGAATGGAGCCAAAGACAGGGAAATTGCCTCCATCAGATTTACAGAGAGGATTAAAGGGAAGAGTTGTTTATTTGCCTCTAGATTTGAAGAAAAACATTAACACAATTGGAGTAGAAAAAGTGGAAGAGGAACCTCTGGTTATCTTAGTTAATGGGGTTCCGACAAAGAATAAGAAAATATGGCAAGATTTAGTAGATGTTAGGAAAGTTAAAAAGGCAACATTGTATTTGAAAAAAAATAATAAATACTATAAGAATGTATATGTTGCAGAAGAGGAAGTAAGTGAGGAAGAGGATAGCGATTTGTGTGCTGGTCAAATTGAGAAAGTAGAACCCTCTACTAGTGAAGAAATATATGAACATTATAGTGTTCATCCTTTGCATTCCAAGGAAGTCATGGGGAATGCTATTGAGTTGTTTCAAATGAAACAAGCCAAAGGGAGTCCCATTAGTGTTTGGGAGGAAAGTTTGGAAGCTCGGTGTTTCCCACAGCTTTTTCCAACAGGTCAGGGAGGAAGATATGATGAGCGACCTCATCAAATTCCTGCTTCTGAATACCGGACTTTGCGATTGTATGCAGGAGATGCTAGGTTTCGACAATGCATTCCTTATTTGTTTCATCTCCTGTTTGAAAGCGATCTGTCTGGACTGTCATATGCAGTGAACCACATCTTGAAAAGTGGTATACACATGCAAAACATCTCGGCAAGTGACTTTATGGATAAAGTCAATGTCCAAGATAGTATTTTGGATTCTCACCTGATTAATCTCATGGCGTGTCAGCGTGGTACTAATGAGTACTGGTACCGTCGTCATGGTGATTTAAAATGTATGCTGAGGAACTTAGGTACTCCCACATGGTTCCTCACTCTGAGCTGTGCCGAGTATGGCTGGGAAGACTTACTTGAATTTCTACGAGAGGCAAATGCTAACGTAGATAACATCGAATTCAAGACACCCGGAGAACTGTGCTCTTTGGATCCAGTCAATGTATGTAGGTACTTCAATCATAGATTTGAAGCTATGATGTCTTTCATCATGAATAAGAAGAATCCACCTCTTGGAGAGGTGTTGGATTTCTTCTGGAGAAAAGAGTACCAAGCAAGAGGTGCTCCTCATATACATATGTTGCTGTGGATCAAGGATGCACCTAAATTTGGAACGGATCCAGAAGACTCAGTGATGAGTTTCATCCAACAGTATTCTACGTGTGCTGTTCCAAACGCAAAGGAGAAGAAAAGCCTAAGAGAAAAAGTTCTGCGTTTCCAAAGCCATCGATGTGGAAAGTACTGCCGTCGTAAATTCCGAAACAAGGACAAGTTCTACACTAAATGTCGTTTCGGCTTTCCACGACCGGTGATTTATAAAGGAAGAGTAAACAGTTTGATGTCTTCGCTGCGACACAATGTCATGAAGAAATCACCTAAAAACACTTACAATTTGAAGAGGAACGAAGAGTCCAAGTACATCAACGACTACAACCCGGTGATTTTGTCCATGTGGAATGCTAACATGGATATACAGTTTGTGGCTGATAACTGTATGGCTGTGGCTCGGTATGTGACGTCTTACATCACCAAAAAAGAGAAGACAGAATTGAAGGATATGTGGGAGGACATTTCCCATGAAAAGAGCCTCAGCAAGAAGTTGTACAGTTTCAGTCTGAAGATGTTGTCGCATCGAGAAATCGGAGCGTACGAATGTTCTGACCGGTTGTCTTCAGCAAGTCTCTATGCCAAGTCCAGGAGTATCGTTTGGGCGAGTCTTGGTCTTGCTGCAACGCGTAATCGAGTTCTCAAACCTGTGCGGGAAATTGAGTATTTGGCGGAAAAGGAGCCAAACAGTACCGACATTTTGAAGACAAACATGTTGGATACATATTATCCAAATCGAAGCAGTCACCTCGAGAATGTTTGTCTGTATGAGGTTCTGCAAAATTACATATTCAAGAGGAACATCAAAGAAGATACTGAGAAAGGAGTGTATGCTGTAATAGGAAGTGAGGGATGTCTGGTCAAGCAAAGAAAATGCCACTTGGTAAACCATCGAAAATTGAGTGGCAAATCTCCTGAAAAAAAGGAGTTTTTCTATTTAGCACTTTTGCAACTTTTCAAGCCTTGGCGTGCAGAAGAGGAACTGCTTGGAGATTTCCTCTGTTACGAAGACTCTTTCAATGCCGCCAAGGAGACCATAGAATGTCCTGCTTTTCCCAAATATGTAGAAATGTTGAATGCGGAAATTGAGCAGGAAGCAACGATTGCAGCCGAGATTGCCAGAGACAGTTCTCAGGACAGTCAGAGTTCTGCTTCATTGAGTCAGGATCCACTAGGAGGACCTGTTATCGAAAATGAAGCTGCCACTGCCATGAATGAAGTGGAAAGAGCCATGGCACATGCTCAGGAGGATGCGGTTAACTTAGAAGAGTTGGAAAGACAACTCAACGTTGAGCAGAGGAAAATATATGACGAAGTTACCCTGCAAATTGATCATGGATTAAGTCATGACAAGAAAGAGTGCTCATGTACGTCGTTGAAGCCTGTCCGACTGTACGTGAGTGGAGAAGCGGGAACTGGAAAAAGTTTCCTCATTAAAGCAATTTCATGCTATTTGCAGGAAAGGACAGAGTCATCGCTGTCTTGTGTTGTCACTGCTCCAACTGGACTGGCAGCACATAATATTAAAGGGATTACTTTACATCGTTTACTGATGCTGCCAGTGGAGCATGACAACAAATTACAATATCACAAGCTATCTGGAGATGCTTGTTTTGAAGTTTCAAGAATCTTGAGGAAAATGAAACTTCTTATCATTGACGAAGTAAGCATGGTTTCCAATGTCATGCTTGCCTTTGTGCATTTGAGGATGCAAGAAGTTCTCAAAACAGAGTATGATGTGTTATTTGGTGGCAAACACATCATTGTTTTCGGAGATCTTCTGCAGCTGACACCAGTGAAAGGGCAACCTGTGTTCAAAATGCTCACGCATGAAGATACCAGGAAGTGCCTAGGCAGCATTGGCAACGTCAATATATGGTTAAACTTCAATTATGCTGAACTGCATGAAAATATGCGTCAGGCGAAGGATGAAGTTTACAAGACTATTCTACAAGATGTTAGAATTGGAAAAGTGACCGAGCATGGGAAAGAAGCTTTACATGCACGATTACTGTCAAATTTATATCCAGAACAAAATGTTGTGCCTGAGAATATTTTTCAGAAAATTACTGAGAAGAAATCTGGAATATGTTTGATGCCAACTCTTGCAGAATGTGCCAAATTTAACAACAAAATGTTGCATTTAGAAAAGCAAGAGATTGTGAAACTGGAAGCTATTGATAGAGTAGAGCATATGGGATCAACAATTATTTTGTCTGAGAATCTGAAAACAAAATTGGATTCATTAGAGAAGAGTATATCTAAAACTGCAGGTTTTGAAAAGACTCTGAATGTGTGCTTGAACTGCCGTATAATTCTAAGAAGGAATTTACATGTTGAAAGAGGTCTGGTAAATGGATCAATGGGTAATGTTGTTGATTTTGTGAAATACAGAAATAGAGATGGAATTGAATTTTTAAAAATTAAATTTGATGGCATTGAGGAAGTACAGCTAATTGGTCGTTGTTCTGCTAGATTTTTGCTTGTAAAAGACTTATATGTTCGCCGTAAGCAGTTTCCTGTTTGCTTGGCATATGCGGTGACAATTCATAAATCGCAAGGTTTAAGCGTAGACAGTGCATTAGTGAATATTGGCAGTTCTGTGTTCAAGGAGGGTATGGCATATGTGGCATTGTCACGAGTTAGAACTTTATCGGGATTGTACTTGATTGAGTGTGATGTCACAAACATTTGTGCAGATCTAGATTGTGTTAAGGAATACAATAGGTTAAGAAGAGAGTATGCGCCACATTTGCCTCAGTACCCTTTGTTTGAGAAACGTGTGGTAGGCCGGAAACGAAGAAATGAGAACAATACTGGGGAGGTTGTAGCAAAAAGACAAAAAGTCAATGAACCTAAAATTACAAGCAGAAACAAAAAGGATTCTGTTGAAGATGTTGTTGGTTTTCAGTTTGAAAACAGTTCTGGTGTCAACTGCTATGCTAATGTAGTAGTTAATGTTTTATTTTCTCTAAAAAATGTAAAAGAAGAGATTGTGGTCAATTCTGATCAAAGATTTTGCAGTTTGTTAAATTCTGTGTTAGAGAAATGTACCACTGATAGAAGAAACATAGAAAGTGTGTCTGAAATTCGAAATCTGTTAGACAGATGTTCAGGCCAAACACAATTCTCTCAAAATATTCAGCCAGATTGTCAGGAGTTTTTAATGTATATGCTTGATGTATTACATGCTGAAGGTGTAGATGTAGATCAGCTGTTTGGGCTTTCTTATCAATGGCAGCATGACTGCGAGAACTGTATGGTATCAAGTACTACTAGTGTAGACTCAGAAAGATTTATATATTTAACTTTGCCAGACAGTAAATCAGTCTCCTTTAATAAGCTAGTAAAAGCAGCTGATCACAACATGGAGTGTAGCCAATGTAAATCTGAAATGATGTCCACATTATTTATACGAACATATGGACAGTATGTCATTTTAATGTTCCAACGATGTAGGCCTGATGGAACAAAATTGACAACTTTAATTAAAAATTTTGTAGCTTCGCAGTTGTCAATATCAGGAAGGACTTTTGTAACTGCAGCAATTATATATCATGACGGCCCTTCAATAACATCAGGACATTACACAGCTTATTTAAAGTCTAGAAATGGCTGGTCATTCTGCAATGATTCTGTTTTAATTTTCAAAAAAAAATTGCCGTATGACCTTAAAAACTCTTACCTGGTGTTTTTAAAACCAAAATTTTAGGGAAAGAATCTCGGGATGTGCTCTGTGGAATTTCAAGAAGTTCTAATGGCTCCTACACAATTTGGCCTTGAGGATAAGTGTAGTTCAGAGACAAAACTTCTAACCATAGGACTGGACATTATGGAGAAATACGTGCACTTTGAATGAGTTCAGAAAAACTGTATCTTTTTATAAACTAATTGAAGCAGCCAATCAAAACATGGAGTAGAGGGAATGTAAGTCTGCAATGCTGTCTACTGTTTTACATTGCTTTGTGATTAAAAGTGATGTAGAGAATTAAATAATTGTAGTAGTCATAGAGGTAGTGTAAGTCTGCTTGTATCAGTGTCATAGGAAAAGTAGAACATGACTGAGCAAGAAGGGGAAGATATTACTATTCCAGGATTGTGAAAATGATCTTCAACATTTAAATTCTGAAAGTTGCGGAAATGCCAAATGACGGGATTGGCTTACAAGAAATCCAAGAGTTATAAATGGCTCTGACAAGATTTGGCCTTGTGGAAAATTGTGGTAGAGAGCAAGAAGTCATTTATTGCATGTAACGTGTTTTTAAAAACGATGGAGATTTTCTTTCAGAAAGTGGCGGGCTGAAAGTAATAACAGCACAAAAGAGTGTAAGCTGTTCATAGGACATCCTTGGACGTCATGGAAAGTAAGTTAACTTTAAGGAGTTCTGAATTTTGATTTCTGATGTTGTATGGGTTTTTTAAACACAATCATTTTGATTGTGTTTTTTTTTCCCCGCTGTTACATGATGAATACCTTCAAGTCACTGTTTTTAGTGAATTTTGATACATTCTGAGAACAGCAAAAATAAACCATTTAACATGTATAATTAATTCTGTACTGTTTGCATTTATGATGTATATGTAGAACTGTGTAGGAGGCATGGAGAAGGTGAGGCTTCTGTAAGTGTCAAAGTTGTTGCATGCAGTGCTGCACTTTTGCGTATTCTTTCATATGCTAGACTACATCTGCACAATGAGATACCTAAGCAAAGGAAACGCAAGTGATGTGATTGAGAAATGAGCAAAATAAATTGCATGTATTTCAATTAGATCACCTGTGTTTCCTATCATTACGAATCACATTGTGCAGATCAAGTTTAGGTCTGTCCAGGGAAACATAGGAGGTTTGGACTTTGTTGAAGAGTACAGTGGACATGACTCACTTCATTGGTAGACCTTCACATGTATTATGTCCTCTATTCTCTTCAACAACTCGAAATTTCATCTGCAACCCTGAGTAGGCCTCACCTGAAACAAAACTCTGGATAGTAGACATCTTATTGGCATCCTGAAGCAATTATTTAAAATTTTAGTGTCTTGCGACACTTTTCTGAAACAACAGCAATGCAAAATATGCACCATGTTTTAAGATAGGCCTCACTTCATCTGCATCAAGATACTGTTAGTTTAAAATGTATATCTTTAGGACTGTGTAGGGGGCCTGGAGAAGCAGAAGCTTCTGTAAGTGTCAAAGTTGTTGAAAAACTGTTTGTCCTTCAATCTTTGCCCTTGTCTTTTGTAATTTTTAAATACATGTTTTAATATTTTTCAAATGTTTGTTCTCTCTTTCACAGATTGAAAGTATAAAAACAAAAAGTGAGTAATTTAACAACAATTATAAGGTAAATATTTTGTAGTCTTTTCGTTACATTTCTATCACATTGAACTTCTATTAGTTCCACTGCTTCATTTCTTTAACCCTCAGTTTCCTGCCTTTGCTACTTCCCTCATTCCTTTCTCTATTATCTACTTACTCAACTCCTTCCACTCTTTTTCTCAGTCCCTCTCTTCTCATAGTTCCTCACTCTTGTTCACTCACTCCGTCTCTATTACTCTTAGTGTCTTTGACTGATCACTCTATCACTACTTGTTCATAATGCTTTCTCTGTGTAGTTGAAGCACACTAAGGGGAATATTATGAACACAGCCAATAAAATTATTGCTCTTTTTATTGGCAGAAAACTGGTTAAAAAGTGGTTTTAGCGGCAGTTTTCTGCCGCAAAAGCGGCTTTAGCGACACATTTCTGCCAATAAAAGCTGCAAAACTTTTATTGCCTATGTTGATGATATGGCTCTATGTTACTTACATTTCTTTGCTGTTTCAATTAATCTTTTTCTGTTATTTTTTGTTTTCTGTTTTCTATTTTTTCTCTCTGTTATTCCCCATATTTTAATCTTATTTTGAACATTCACTCACATTCTCCAAGAAACTCTTCTTTGTTAATGTTATACTCTCTTTTTTTTTCTTTCACTTCGTTATCTATTTTGTTTTTCACAATTATACCCTCTTCTGTCTTTTCTTCGGTAAATAGATCTATTAAACAGTATCTCTTCTTTACTCCCTATAGCTGTCTTTCTTTTAACATCACTCTCTGTTTACTTTCCTTATACTTACACTTTTTAAAAAAAAAAAAAGAATTTTTGGTTAGCTCCCGGTCCGCGTACCGGGAAGCTAACCCGGGAGCGAACCAAAAGAAATAGAGCTTGCCAGAGTGCTAAACATTGTAGCAATTTTTTTTGAAAGGGAAGGTAGTTCTGAAAAGAACTTTTTTTTATATATTTTTGTTGTTTTATATTTTTTGAACATTTTTTGTTTTTTTTGTATTTTTTGAACGATTTTATATTTTTTTTGGTTTTTTTGGGGGGGGGAAACAACAAAAAACAGGCGTTGAAAAGGGCTCAACAGGAGCAAAAAAAATTACTGGGGGCGGTTAGGGCAATCATGGTGTTCATATGAAAGGTTGAGTGCATTGATGCTCATGTTGCCACAAGCTAATAATGCACGACAGTGCATACATAAATGTATCATATGCCCAAAATTTTCTTGGATATTTGGCACAGTTTCCCGTGCCTCCTCTGGTGTTAAAGAAACCGGTATTGTTGGTCTGGCCACAGGAGTTGGTCTAGGATTGTCCAGCATATCCCTTAATTCCGCCCGGCTGTAATTTAGGGGATGTTTCCTCGTCATGTGCCTATGCATGGTGTGATTACCATAACTGTATTTTTTATCCGTCCCTCTGGACAATTGTTCCTTGCATATGAGGCAGGTGACATACCTCGCGTTGACTTTTTTTTGTCCACGAGGCATCGAAAAAAACTGCCAGATGAAACTGGCTTTCTTTCTGGAAACCCGGGGCAACTCTTCCAGGAATTGTGGTTCTTCTCCCTCCTCATCCATTTCTTCATCTTCCTCCTCAGTGTTGGTAATCACCTGGGGAGGTGGTCCTCTCTTCCCATGAGGAGGTGGAGGTGATGGTGGGGGTCCACCAGCTGAAGCAACCAATGAAGCCATTTTCACACAAGCAAAATAGGTCTTCCAACAAGCAAAATAGGTCTTCCTCTCACAATGATGAAAGTCAGAGTGAGGAAAGAAGGAGGGGTTTTCATCATTTGGAAAAAACAATACTTCTCAACCAATGAAAAGTGTTATTTTTAGGTCACCTGACCTAGCCTTCCATAATTATGAAACTAAAAGTGAAATGAACCAATGAAAAGTTTTATTAACAAGTCACATGACCTCTCACGCTCATGTTACGCGCTGCGGAACGCGCCCCGGTTAGCTTCCGGGTCGCTAAGCTTCGCGCCCCGGTCCGCGCCCCGGGACACTTCTGGGTGCGCTAACGCGATACGTCACAAGACGCATTTCGCGGCAACGCGATACGTCGCGCTTTCGCGCCGCGGATCGCTTCCGGGGAGCTGCGTTTCGCGCCTCAGTCCGCGCCCCGGGGCACTTCCGGGTGCGCTAACGCAGTACGTCATAAGACGCATTACGCGGCAACGCGATACCGTCACTATGTTGATTTCTTACCGGTTCGCGGACCGGATCGCGGAATCAAATTGAGCTAACGGGAAGCTTCCCGGTTCGCGGACCGGGAGCGAAACAAAAAAAATATTTAAAAAAAATTATTAATAAACATATAAAATATATTTTTGGATTTAAAGAAGAATAAATTTTACAGCTATAGATATTAGCTTTTAAAAAACCAATGAAATTCATTGAAAAAACCATAGGTTATAGACCATATATAGTTAGGAATTAGCATTTACAAAACCTTGAAAATTCACTGAAAAAACCATAGGTTATAGACCATATATAGTTAGGAATTAGCATTTAAAAAACCTTATTTTACTCACACAAAACCAATGAAATTCCATATATAGTTAGTTGTACTAACTATATATCGCGCACCCGCAATCCACTGCTGATCATGTCACATATTACATCATTCATGACATGGTCAGTGACATCACTGATGACATCACTGATGACATCTCAAATGACATCACTGATGACATCACTGATGACATCTCAAATGACATCACTGATGACATTACTGATGACATCTCAAATGACATCACTGATGACATCACTGATGACATCTCATTTGACATTACTGATCACATCACTGATGACATCATTCATGTGATAATACGATGAACCTCTTCAGACTCTAATATAACCTTAGATACACTCAGTGTAAACACAGACTCGCAGATTGTCACTCATCCATGAAGTTACACACACACCCAGTCAGTCATGCAAAGAAACAATCTCACCTCCATTTCTTCAACTATACAGTTAAACACACCTTACTTATTCAAACATATACTAACACATATTTACTCTCTTATACAATCCCTGATACAAGTTCACAATGATCCATACAGCCACTCACACATTCACTGGCTCTTATGCACAGTTATTTATATATGTCAACTCTCACATGTACTGTGTTTTACATATGTACTTACTTTGACATGTAGCACTGAGATATCCATTCACTCACCAATACAGTCATGCACACAGTCAACCACCCATACAGCTGTTTCCACATGCACTTTTGAACCCATACATTATGCACAGAGTCATACACCTTCCCAGCCACCCACACACACTCCCAGTTTCCCATACAAATGCTTGGGCAACCAATCAATAACCCATATAGTTACTCATATAGCTACTGATCAACACATGCAGCAGTTTACAGAACAACAGACATAATGATGCACAAATTAAGACAGTTTAGTCACTAACCCATGCACTCAATGAGACACATTTAACCACTCACTCATACAGTCAGTCAGTCATGCACCTACTAAATCCTTCATCCAGACACTTATACATCCACTCATTCTTCAATATGTAAGACATATTTTAACTTTACAGAAAAATACAGTCACTGGATGTTGTCATCAGTGATGTCATCAGTGATGTCATTTGAGATGTCATCAGTGATGTCATCAGTGATGTCATTTGAGATGTCATCAGTGATGTCATCAGTGATGTCACTGACCATGTCATGAATGATGTAATATGTGACATGATCAGCAGTGGATTGCGGGTGCGCGATATATAGTTAGTACAACTAACTATATATGGAATTTCATTGGTTTTGTGTGAGTAAAATAAGGTTTTTTAAATGCTAATTCCTAACTATATATGGTCTATAACCTATGGTTTTTTCAGTGAATTTTCAAGGTTTTGTAAATGCTAATTCCTAACTATATATGGTCTATAACCTATGGTTTTTTTAATGAATATATATATATATATATTTAACTAAACATAAAAAAATAAAAAGCAAAACAAATAACTGCATACAAATTTAAAATATTTCCAATTTAATTGTACATAAATTGTAAACAAAATATACAAATACATTTTACTAAAAATATGTCAAAAGTTACATACATTTATTAAGATATAAAATATAAATTAAAACGCAAGCTGAATAATAATATATATTTAACCAATATTAATGAAAAAATCTCTACAAATAATAAATAAACTGCTGCCACTCCAATATATACAACCGTAGAGAAAGCTTTAAACTCAGGAGGGCTAAACTGTACTATTTCAACTCCAGTCTGCGCAACAGTAGGAAAATCATTGGACTTAGAAGAGGTAGAAATGACTATTCCCACTCCAGTCAGTGCAACAGAAAGGAAAACACAGGACTCAGGAAGGGTACATTTTACTATTCCCACACCAGCCTGTGCAACAGTAGGGAATGGGTTGGATTAAGAAGGGGTAACATTTACTATTCCCACTCCAGTCTGTGCAACAGTAGGGAAAGGGTAGGACTAATGAGAGTTAAAAAATACTATTCCCACTTCAGTCTGGTCAACCGCAACCAAAACTTTAGGCTCAAGAGGGACCAAATTTACTATTCCCACTCCAGTCCTTGCAATAGTAGGGAAAGGGCTGGATTGCAGAGGGGTAAAATGTACTATTCCTATTACAGTCTGTGCAACAGTAGGGAAAACGTTAGACTCAGGAGGGGTAACATTTACTATCCCCACTTCAGTCTGTGCAACAGTAGCAAAAGCTTTGAACTCAGGAAGGGGAAAAATTACTATTTCCACTCCAGGCGGTGCAATAGTACTGAAAGTTTTGGATTGCGGAGAGGTAAAATTTACTATTCTCACTCCATTCTGTGCAATAGTAGGGAAAGCGTTGGACTCAAGAGGGGTAACATTTACTTTTCCTAGTCTGTTCAATAGTAGGGAAAGCGCTGGATTGGGGAGTGGTAAAATTTACTATTCCTACTCCAACCTGTGCAACAGTAGGGAAAGCGTTGGACTTAGGAGGGGTAGAAATGACTATCCCCACTCAATTCCGTGCAACAGTATAGAGGGAGTAGTGCATCTCAAATAAATAACACATTTTAAGAACTATTAAATAACAAATTATATCTCTAAATTTGAAAATAAATTAAACAAATTACATATTTATTGCAATGTTTAATAATCATTATAAAGGAAAACAAATGATACTAGTGTAAATAAAAAAAACACACTATACTATCACAATCCTACCAACCAACAAATAAAATGTAATTGAAATTGAAAAGCATAACACAATTAAAATATAACATAATAAATAACACAATTTTCAATAAATTAATACATATCATTAAATATATTATTATTTAACTAACTTCCCATCCTATACCTCTACAAACTTAACAACACACACCTAAAATATAACTTAACAAATATGGTAATTGTGCAATTTACATAAGTATCAATTCAATAATTCAAAGAAAATTAATAATTAATTGTCAATAAAATATTTCTTCATTAACTTCCCACCCTGTTCCCCTAAAAACCCAACAACCCACACCTAAAATATATCTTAAAAATTATGACAATTACACAATTTACATAATTAATTATCAATTAAACAATGAATATTTAATTAAACTAATAATGAAGGAATCATATTTAGATAACGTCCACCCCATTACCCCTACAAACCCAACAACCTACACCTGATTACACAATTTCCATAATTAATGATCAATTAAATTATTATTATTGATTTACATTCATTATTATAATTAATTACCTACCCACCCTTTACACTTATAAAACCCCACAACCCGCACCATGAGTTGCAATTTTATCTCACCCACACTGATAACGCTCAATTCAGGGTTCATCTGACCAGACTACGATTGGGGGCACTAAATTTTCTTTCCGGCTTTCCTAAGCAAGGCACATGGTTTGAAAATGTACTGCCATGCCCATGTGACAACAATTTCCAGCAAAGCACATTCCACTTTATGATTTTTTGCACACTATACAAATCTGTGAGAAGTCGATTTTTAGTTCCTCATTTGTGTACAATACAATCTAGCTCATATAAGAAAGATTTTATATTCCTCCAGCACTTAGATTGGCCAGGGGTGTGCCAAGTAGTAATCAGCTATATTATAGGATCTTTAAGCATTAGGAAGAGATACTGCTAAACAGCCTCTGTGGAACATTTTTAGTGCTGCATTTGGTATCAAATATTTATTTTATTATATTCCTAGTTTTAAAAATGTTTCAATACCCTTTAATAATGAGCTTTTATTGACTGAGCAATTGTCTATCTTATGATTGTGTGTGTACTTTTCTTCATGTTGATCTTTTATGGCTATATTGCCAAATAAAGTTTATGACTGACTGAAGTGGCCACACAGCAGGAGTGACTTCAAAGCTGACAGCCCCACAACACAGGCCATGGGAGTGATTAGAGTTCACACCTGCATTTCAGCCACAGTGATAAATGTATCAAAGGTTTAGCCCAGTGCCACAGCCCTACTCTTTATGAATCTGTTACCATCAACATCTCCTTCTTGAGATGTGCCCAGCCCCCATCCTTGTGGCCTCTCATTGAATCAAAGAGAAATGTTTTTACGGGTGAACAACCTTTACAACGAAACTTTTACAACGCACTACCATTACAACGCGGTCATTACAACGCAAACCATTACAATGCATTGCGCTGGGGGGCGCTCTAGGATAGGGAATATATTTAATTTACTATCCAACACCTTCCCTACTATCCTGGGGGACTGGAGTTGGAATAGTAAATTAAATAAATCACTATCCGGCGCCTAAAAGCACTATGCGTTGTAATGGTATGTGATGTAAAAACCGCGTTGTAAAGGCAGGCGTTGTAATAGCCTGCGTTGTAACGTCATACATCCGTTTTTAAGTGTACTGGGGAAGCCTGATGATTCCTTCCTCAGTGTGTGTCCCACTAGCTTATGGGAATACAGCAATAAACAAATCTGTCTGAGGAGATTCCCTACCTCCTCTCCTTGTTTTACCTTGCAGGCCTAGGCCTCCTAAAATGGAACTCACGTTCCTCCATGTTCTGTACCATTCACAGGCGCACATACACCCAGGGCATGTTTACAGCATACACACATTGGAACCTTCCTGCACTGTGCCACTCATAGGCGCACATACTTCCAGCATATACATTTAACATGCACACACCGCACAGCATTGTATCCTTCTTCAATTGTACCTCTCATTGACACACATACATCAGCAAATGCAGTTAACAAGCATGCACTGAATATCTCTACATCTTTTATGTATTGTACCACTCATAGGCACACTCATCCAGGCATGCTTTTAACATGCACAAACTGCAAAGTACTCCATAATCCCTGTATTTTACCCTTCCCTGGTACACATACACCCAGTGCAGATACAGCACTCATTATCTGTGCAGCACTACACATCAAACCGATATAGGCCAAGGGTGAGTTAAGCACACAGCAGCAGAACTTTAACTGGGTGAGTCTGTAGAGCTCACTCCAGTGGCACAGATTAAAAAGTAATTTCATTCATACTGATCACTAGCCTTCCCCCACTATAATGGGCAGTGCTTGGGCACCACTCCTGGTCCATCAAGACTGCAGTCCGTGAGACAGGCCTATGTCATGACACACAGGCATTGTCCATGTTTGCCTGTGACAACAGAAATCAGCATTAGGGATCCAGACATCAGTACAGTTGGGCACTCAAGGCAGGGGTGCACGCTCACCATGTGGAGGACTTTTCCATCTCAAAAGCTGTCAAGGAAGGACTTGAGAACTTTGAGTTTTTGAAGACTATGTTATAGGGCAACATTTTAACCATGAATGATAATTTTGAAAGCGATTCTTCTTTTTTATGATAGGTTTTGAATTGTTCAATGAAAGGAACTTTGTCCTAAAAGCACGCCAAATTGTCTGTTGTGGAAAGATACAAGAATTGTTAACAACATTTTAGAAAGTAAAAAGGATTGACTTTTTAAATTAAAATGTTGTTTGGAAAATGAATGAAATTGAATTACCTCACAATTGAAGTGTGTTTCCATGATCAGTGTGTTTCCTTGCTTGTGTAGATTATGCCTCCATTCCATGTATCTGTATCTGAAGGAGGCAGGAGATGACAGTTGTTAGTAACATGCCCCCATGCCATTACATGTCAATATCTGAAGCATCCCTGTATTTGCTATAGAAGTATTCCAACTTGTGTTTCACATTATATGAGGGAACAAGTGACATATTTGTCTTCAGTTGACACACAATCATCCTATCACTTCGCAACATGTATTTATTTCAAGGTAAGTGTCTCGTTGTTGAGGAAGAGAGCATATGTTTCCAGGCTATCATTATACACCTCATCGTTTGAATCGAAAATATATATTATTGTAAAGCTGTGCAGCACAATTCAGTAAAGGATGAAGTTGTCTGATAGTACTTTGAAAGCAATGGTGAATTGTTATTATTATGCTTTCTCATTCACCAGCTGTCATCCCACTTAGGACTATTTAGTCTGTCTTCTCTTTTAATGTGTGCACGGTCACATGGGCTCAGTTCACAAAGACGTTTGCCTACCCAAATGTAAGTTAGGTAAGTAAGGAAAGTTTTTTTCAAAAATTTACCAATATGACCATTTTTCCACATATGTTTAGGGTTAGAGGTGGAAAATACATAGTGTCAGAGATATGGCTATGCCCTTATGGCCTTATATTGTTGGCCCGTCACAATCAATTTGCTATGCCATTCCCATGCTGGCAACACTTGTATATATGCCAGCCTTTTTATGTATGTAGTATGCAGTATATTACACCCAAAAAAGGCTGGCGTAATTTAATATCCAGAGTGGGAATGGTAGGGGAACACATTAAAATGTCATGAGGAGCAAGTTAAATGAACATTTCAATTATCTCTATGCTGTCTGTAATTTTGGATTACTCACAGTGGGACAAAATTGTATATGGGATAAATTATTGCCTACTGTACATTATAAGGATACTGCGAGTCATGACGTAGTTCCATGACTACATAGTGGGACAAGGCCAAATGAATGAGTTCCTTTATTAAGAAGTCTGAGGTGACTTGCAATATCCTTTTAATCTAGAGCAGTGGGTATTTTATTCCTTACACTATAGGGTCACACCATCACCCGTCCCAAAAACTAGTCAAATCCTTAGTGTTTTTCTCTTTCTTGTGCACTGCAGACATGAAGAATAAAAGCAGAATGGGTAGTATAAAAAAAACACACCAAAAAGCAGTGAGTATTTGCTCAATGGAGCAAACTTTACTTATCAGTCAACTAGTACAACCGTGTTCTCTAATTTTCATTGATTCATATAGAGACAACTCTCTCTTAGGGTAGACCTGCTACCATTATATTGTTCTGAAAAGATCATAAAAGTCACCCGTTTAAATCTATGCCATTTCCTATATATCAAGATATTTGCAAATCTGTTCGTATTCTGAAAAAAGCATTTCCCTGTTATTGGCATAAATATTTGTTTTTTACTGTTATCTAAAACCACTGGCTGATTGTAGTCCAGCAAATTCTGATCCATGAGAATCCCTAGTTTCTTTGCTCCAACCTCTGATATCTCTGTGGTGAGTGAGTCTCACTAATAGAGTCTCGCTCAATGTAAGCTTCGCACAGCAAAGTATTTGAGCTGTAACCTCCAGTGAACACCTTTTAAAATAAGGTACACTGCTGCATAGCTGGAGTAAGGGGTTCTGAGCAGCTTACGCATGATCACTTGTGCACATGTGTATGCAACTATGTGCAGCTGAGCCAGGAAAACTGTTGTCAGATTCTGCCTGGCATCTGTGCAGAGGAGACTCAGAATGAACTGTTTAAGGCATGGTCAGGTCTTATAATTCAATTGGGAACCCAAAAAGAAATGTGTCCTTACTTTTTGGCTGAATAGTAAAATCTAGCGTATTTAAGCTGATTTTCACTTTCGATAAAGAATGACTAACTCATAACATTGGATTAGCAGGAGGTAGGAAGGCAATTGACGTCTCTTTTCTTATAAAGTCATGGGTCCCAAATGTATGTCCAGTGTTTTTTTTACTCTAGAGGCATTTATTTAGGTACTTTAAGATCGAGCTAAGTCAATTTTTTTCTAACCCGCAGGCAGTTCAAAGATCCCCCAAAGCATCAGACCAATTTTGAGAGCTTACCCTTCTCCTGGCAAAAGAAAGGATCATGGGAGTAATTTGCATAGAGTCATTAACTATCTTTCCTTGACAAACAGTGGCAGGATGCTCGCATGGGGGATAAGGGAAGAACAGGCAGACCACATGAGGGTTTCTTTGAAGTATAAAGGGAGGAAACCAGACCTGGGTGGGCAGAGCTTGTCCCTCACAGAAGGATCTTTTCCAACTTCCCTTCAAGCTTCCATTTTAAAACTTCACATAATGCTGTAGAGGGGTTAGATACCCAGTGAGCTGCTTCTAGGAAACGCCATTTAGGGGTATAGGCTGCTATGGCATATGTGGATTGGCTAGGGTTGAGTCAGGATTATAACCGACTAAAACTCTCCACCTCCATTTTTAAATCTCTGCATAGAGAAGAGCCTTCAAGAAGAAGAGGAGAAACACAAGAAGGATATATGCAGAATGTGGATGATCCCCTGTCTGGAGTGGAAGGACACTCTAGACCTTTACTCCTTGGGGTTTTGTCAGTCTCCAGAGTGAGTGGCACTATCTCCCTATCTCCCTCTTGGCATTCTGCTGACCTAGAATGATAGGGAGCACTTGCAATTCTGTGGAGAGGTTCTGGCTGTGTGTGCTCTCGGAGGGGATAGCCCAGGCTCCTTTCAGACACACTCACTGGGCATTAATTTATTGCGTGTTATTTGTTGCATTGCTAAATTCTGGGTTTCTAGCTCACAACACATTTCTCAGTTAGCTAGGGCTCCTCTATCTTGCTACCTTGACAGTGACGTGCTTAAAGGGGCACTTGGTGGCTCGCGGACCAAATATCCTTAGGCACTAGAAGCTAAATCCTCCAGATTTCACAATGGAGAGCAGTAAATTCAAAGCCCCTACAACTTGGAACTTACACTCCTTGCATTGCAAATCTTATTGAAACACAACTGTCAGAGAAGTATTCACCCTCATGAATAACCAAAAAAACACGAAATAGGGAACCCAATAATCCTCCAGTAGACTGGGTATGAAACTTTACACATACAAGAAGGACTCCTGAAAGAGTAATTCTAGGAAAACAGCTTGAATAGTAATCAATAATAAATGGCTGATATCAAATCAATCCAAACCATGGTTCTGTTACAGAATACTGAAGAAGCAAACATCAATGGAACAATATGTGCATAAAATAAGGGTGTGAGCTGTATGGAACACCATCAAAAGTGATAAGTGAATTACAGTTAACATAGTTTTACAATACTAAATCACTTATGATGATCATATATTAATATATGGGGAAAAAATCAGATACTAGTCACATCAGTATTTTTTAGTGTTCATTGATGAATAAGTGGCTGTAATCAGTGAAATGACCAATCGGTAAATAAATGTTCACACAATAGTCCTTATGGTGGATGCAATGTATGGCCAAACTGAAAGTAATGTGGAAGATTGGTAATTGTTTCAGTCTCCTTAGGAAGCAGAACCTGAGAAAACCCTCATTACTTAGGGTCTCATTTGCAAGTTGCCGGACGGCCCGTCATTCTGCCAATCAGTCAAATAATGTCCATTCAATAGTCCTTATATTCCTTGTGGTGGGTGCAATATATAGGCATACTGGGAGTTGTTAGAAATGGGTGTCTCTAGTTGGCAGAGGTAGGTACCTTTGTCCAAATAGGGACCCTTGCTTCTAGTCAGGGTAAGGGGGATACACTTCTAAAATAACCGCTGCTCACCCCCTTGGTAGATTGGCATTAGCAGAGAGGCTCATCTCAGAGGCAGTGTGTAAAGCATTTGTGTACACATACAGTAACACAGTGGAAACACTACAAATGGACACCACATCAGTTTAGAAAAATAAGTAATCATTATCTAAACCAAAACAAGACCAAATGACAAAAATCCACAATACAGTATTAAGGATAAGGCTTTCAAATGGTAGAAATAGTTCAGTTCAATGCAAGTTGTAATTGCGACACTTTTCTCAAAAGTACCTTAGATGAGTCACGCAAAACAAACATAATGGCATCAGCGAAGGTAATGCTTCGGTTACTTACACTCAGGGGAGGCTAGGCGTCAGTTCTTTGCTGCAGTGCAGGGGAGGTGATGCGTCGATTCCTTACTGCATGGGGAGTTGATGCGTCCGTTTCTTACTGCAGCCCCCAACGATGCGGCAGTCTTGGCGTCTCGATGCAATGTGTCGATCGGTACGATGCGTGGTTTCGTGCAGCAGCCGCACAGCAGGCTTGCGTTGGAATCGTTGCGGCGATCTTAGACTTCAGAGATTGTTACACCTGATGCGTTGTGCGGCAATTTCTCGAGCTGTGGCAGGCGCTGCTACGGTTTCTTTCGCGATGCATCGGAAACAGGTACAGACGCAACATGCTTCTTCGGTGTTGCACCGATTTTCCAGCTCCCAGCAACAAACAGTCTCTAGAAGTCATAAACAGTAGCAGGCACCTCTATGCAGGTTGGAATTTCCAGTAAGGAAATCCAGGGGAGCTGGTGGTGAAGTCTTTGTGTCCCTGAGACTTCAGACCAGGAGGCAAGCTCAGTTTCAAGCCCTTGGAGGTCTTCCTCAAGATGACAATGCAAACAGCAAAGTCCTTTTCACCTTTCCTTGGCAGCAAGCAGCCACTGCAGGCCAACCCCAGACAGCAAAACAGCACTGGGGCAGTATTCCTCCTCAGACTATCCGGCTCTTCTCCTTAGCAAACGATCCTCTCGATTTCCCAGAAGTGATCTAAAAGTCTAGGGTCTGGGCCCCACTCTTTATGCACACAAATTCTTTGTTCTCTGAAGACAGAGAGTGTCTGTACCCAGCCGAAACCAGTTCTGTTCTCACTGGTGCAGATTCCTGGCAGGAGGTGATGACAGCATTGTTTAAGGCAAACAAGGTCCATTCAGGTGAAAAAGAAATATCCTCCCCTACTCTAAATGCAGCCAAAGTCTATTCAGCCCAGCCCTGGCTCATCAGACTTCTGGAGCCACAGCCCCTTCTCCAGCCCCTGTCATCCAAAAGCCAGACATGCAATACACAAACCTAGCAGAGGCACACTAGATGGTTAGGCAAGAAAATACCTACTTTCTAAAATTGGTATTTTCAAACACCGAATGTAAAAATCACCCTCACTAAAAGATGCATTTCAACATTCTGAGTTCAGGCATACTAAACTTTATTTTTATACCTTGTTCCCAGGACAAGTTATGTTTGTAAGATGTTATAAACAAACTCCCCATTCTCTCCTATGGAAGCAGGTAGCCTTGCAATACTGAAAAAGGAAATTGGCAGAAATTCAGAATCAGGACATACCACACACATCAGGGCATGTCCTACCTTTAACATACAATGCACCCTGTCCACAGGGGTACCTTGGGCCTACCTTAGGGGTGACTAATATCTAGAAAAGTGAAGGTTTAGGGACAGGCAAGTATGTGCACTTTCCAAGTCGACATGGCAGTCCCAGACTGCACACAGGCTCTGCAATGGCAGGCCAGAGTTACATTTTACGGGCTGCTTCTGTGGGTGGCAAAATCAGGGCAGCAGCCAACTAGCAGCATTTGATTTACAGGCCTTGGGCACACACAGTGCACTATACTAGGGTCTGACAAGTAAATAAAATATGCCAATCTTGGAATCACTAATCCATAACAACAATTTACAAAGGGAGCACTTGCACTTTGGCACTGAACAGCAGGAGCAAAGTGCCCAAAGTATCTAGACCAGCAAAACGGAGTGCAAAACACAGCAAAAACACAGGAGGCCACAGCAAAAATGGAAAGGAGACCCACGCCAATGGTGCCAAGTCTAACAGTGGCAATGTGGAAGATTAGTAGTTGTTTCATTCTCCTTAGGAAGCAATACCAGAGAACACCTTCAGCACTTAGGGCATCATTTGTAAGTTGCTGAATGGCCTGTCATTCTGACAGAGGTATAGAGTAAATTACTCTGTTCCCTTGGTGTAGAGACTGCCCACCACATTTATAAATGATCGCCAACCAGTCATTTATAAGGCAGGTGCATTTTGTTAAATGGAAGAAGGTTGCTTTTGAGGACACTTTTGTGCATAAGCCAAGTTATTCAGCGTTCAAATGTGGATTAAAGGGTTTGGCACATTGGGGGGTTAGTCTGTTGAGGTATGAGATGTGGTAAAGAATTTTAGGAGTTACATGAACACTAGATTAGTCTCTAAATTAACAAGTTAGCTTGAGGGGTTGGTCAGGTTGATATGATCAGAAAGAAATTCGTAACTATAATAGAGTTCAAGGCAGCAGACAAGAGACAGATGAAAATGAAAGGGAAGTGATCGTAGGGCAGTTAGCTTGAAAACATTTTTGGTTAAGGCAGCTGAGGGTAATTTAAAGGATTGTTGGAACATGCACTTTCTGTGCTGAGGTCTAAAGGTGGTTGTGTAGTTAGGTATTATGATGTATTAATATGTAGTGGTGATTTTAGTCTGTAAAGTGCGGACAAGTGTTTATTGTTAGTGCAGATCTCTCTTGTTTAAACAGATCTTATTCTACTATGTTGTAGTTTTGTAAGTGTACTGTCTTGCTTAATGATAGGTGTGAATAAGCCACTCCTTAGCTAGACCTAATTTGTGTACCAGCCACATTGGAAGATTTTGAGGCTTGCCAGCATCAACTCACCAAAAGGAACAGCCTCGGCCCTCATAACACCTGGCTGGTAAAATGTTTTGGATCCATAAATTGTGTAGCTTCAGCAGGGCAACGAAGAACCCCTATGTAAACTAATTAAACAGACATTACACTACCTCTTTACGTTGTGGTCTTTTTAAGATATCCCTCTTCAAAAAGTTAGTTTAGTGGGGAAAAGAAGTGTTCCCTAATCATCGGTCTAAACTAGTCAGCCACCCAAATCCAATTTGACACAATAATCAGCTCTCACAGCCCCTAATCCCAATGGCCAAGCATGAGCCTCCTTTTGCTGTTCGACTTAAGCACATACTTTGAAGTTATTTTTAACAACTAGTTGTATGTCCATGCAGAGAATGGATTGAGGTCCTCATGCCAGCTCCCCAGAGACAGTACTCCTGTCCAGCTTGACCGCAGTCTGCTGCCCTTTGCTGCCTGTGGACTTTCTGCCCTCTGTTTCTGCCTCCTCTGCTCGTTTCTTGCTCTGTTTTGCCTTTTCTGCCCTCTGTTTTGCCTTTCTGCTGCTTTTCTGCCCCCGGTTTTGCCCTCTTCTGCTATGTTTTGCCTTTCTTGTTCGTTTTACTGCCCTCTAGTTTGCCTTTTTCTGTTTGTTCTTCTGCCCTTATTTGCCTTTCTGCTCATTTTCCTGCCTTCTGTTTGTGCCTCCTCTGCTCATTTCTTGCTCTGTTGTGCCTTTCTGCTAATTTTTCTACCCTCAGTTTTGCCTTTTTTGTGGTTGTTTTTCTGCCCTCTGTTTTGCCTTTCCTGCTTGTTTTTCTGCCCTCTGTTTTGCATTTTTCAGCTTATTTTTTTTTGCCCTCTTCTGCTCTGTTTTGCCTTTCTGCTCGTTTTTTTGTCCTCTATTTTGCCTTTTCTGCTTGTCTTTCTGCCCTCTGTTTTGCCTTTTCTACTTGCTTTTCTGCGCTCTGATTTGCCCTTTTCTGCTTGTTTTTCCCTTTTCCTGCCATTTCCTATCTCCTGCCGCTTTCCGCCTCCCGCCACCCAGCGACCCACCCTCCACCCAGGACCTACTTAATGGCGTGACCCCATTGACCCGGTCCTCATGCCAGCGTCCCCTGTGACAGTTCTCCTGTCCAGCTTGCCTCAGTCCGCTACACTCTACTGCCTGTCTACCTGCTGCCCTCTGCTTGTGCCTTCTCCGCTTGTTTCTAGCTCTGTTTTGCCCTATCTGCTTTCTTCAGCCCCCTGTTTTGCCTTCTGCTTGTTTTTCAGCACTCTAGCTTGCCTTTCCAACTCAGTTTTCTGCCCTCCGTTTTGACTTTTCTTCTCATTTTTCTGCTCTCTGTTTGCCCCTTTCTGCTCTGTTTAGTCTATACTACTTATTTTTCTGCCCTTCTGCCTGTTTTTCTGCCCTCGGTTTTGCCTTTTTCTGCTCGTTTTTCTGCCCTCTATTTTGCCCTCTTCTGCTCTGTTTTGCCTTTTCTGCTTATTTTTCTGCCCTCTGGTTTGCCTTTTCTGCTCATCTTTCTAACCCCTGTTTTGCTTCTTCTGCTAATTTTTTGTCCCCAGTTTGGCTTTTTTCTCCTCATTTCTTAGCTCTTCCCACTGTTTCCTTCCTCCCGCCACCCAGTGCCTCACCCTTCACCCAGGACCTACTTAATAGAGGCCACAGCACGACCCCATTGAGCAGGTCCTCATACCAGCTCACCCTGCAAGAGTTCTCCTGTCCAGCTTTCCCCCAGTCCGCTACTCTCTGCAGCCTGTCTACCTGCTGCCCTCTATTTGTGCCGCCTCTTCTCATTTCTTGCTCTTTTGCCTTTTCTGCTTGCCTTTCTGCCTTCTGCTCTGGCTTTCTGCTCATTTTCTGCCCTCTGTTTTGCTTTTTCTGCTAATTTTGCCTCTTACCGCCGTATCCCTCCTCCCGTCACCTAGTGCCTCGTCCTTCCCCCAGGACCTACTTAATAGAGGCCACAGCACAACCCCATCGAGCAGGTCCTCGTACCGGCTTCCTCTGCAAGAGTTCTCCCATCCAGCTTGCCCGCAGTCTATTACTCTCTGCTGCCTGTATACCTGATGCCCTCCATCTGTGCCTCCTCTGCTCGTTTTTTGCTCTGCTTTACCTCTTCTGCTTGCTTTTCTGCTCTGCTTTACCTCTTCTGCTTGCTTTTCTGCCCTCTGTTTTGCCCTTTGCTGCTTGTTTTTATGCCCTCTGTTTTGCCTTTTCAGCCCTCTGTTTTGCCTTTCTGCTCATTTTACTGCCCACTGTTTTTCCTTCTTCTGTTGTGTTTAGCCTTTTCTGCCCTCTGTTTTGCCTTTTCTGCTCGTTTTTCTGCCCTTTGTTTTGGCTTTTCTGCTAATTTTTTCTTTTCTGCTAGTTTTCCTTCCCTCTGTTTGGCCTTTTTCTGCTCATTTTTCTGCCCTCTGTTTTGCCCTCTTTTGCTCTGTTTTGACTTTTCTGCTTGTAATTCTGTCCTCTGTTTTGCCTTTTCTGCTCATTTCACCCCTCCTCCCACTGTTTCCACAAGACCTATGGTAGGGGAATATGACACGATGGACACCTTGCACCCCAGTGCCTAGATACCCTCAGGGGTGACAGTTCCATGATCCACAAATACTTTTTGATTGATTAATAGAGGATGGCCTACGCAATAAGGGGTGAATGGTGTCAGTGACAGGTCGCTATAAGGTCACCACAGATTATAGCCCATCCAGTCCTCTCACCACTTGGTCCAGCCAACCAATGTGCCGAGAACTAACAGGTAGATTCATCATGGTCCCGATTTGCGAGTCCTTAATAGCGAATATTAAGGAATCGCTATTAAGGACTCTCAAATCGGGATTCATGTAGAAATTGCAAAATTAATTGCGATTCCGACAGCCTCCTTATTTGCGATTAGCAAATTGCTAATCGCAAATAAGGAATAACTATGTAGCCTGATGTTTCGCACACACATGTCCAAAGGACATGTGTGTGTGTAACATACCACATAGAAAAATGCACTAAAGTGCATTTTTCTAAGTTTTCGCTATTTACCACGAAGTCAGACTTTGCGGTATAAAGCGGCCGGAAATTGCGAATTCCCATATTTTAAAAGTTTCATGAATTGCATTTAAGGAATCTCAAATAGAGATTCCTTAAATGCTATTCCTCGCTAAAATGCTAATTCTGTAATAGCAAATTTTGCATTTGGGATGATGAATCCCAAATGCAAAAATTGCGCTCGCAAAGGGCCAGATTCTCAGAATCTGGCCCTTTGCGAGCGCAATTTCCCTTGATGAATCTGGCTGTATGATACTGAAAATGGAAGGGAAGATAACATTTCAAAATAGAAAAAAGTTCCAAGTTTACAGTTATGAAGAAAACGTTCCAAGTTTACAGTTTATGACTCTTCAATGATTCGCTGAAGTTCCCTTCCAGCATAGTTGTCCTAGCCCTGCTTCTATAGCCCTGTAAACAGAAATAGAACGAAAAAAAGCATATAAATCATTCTGTATCATAGAGAACATCAGATGATACATAATGGCCTTAGATCTGTAGACCCAGTTCTGAGGACCTCCATAATAACTGGGCTCTGATACAAAGTGTGTTTAAAACTTTTGAACTTTTAAATTAGCGCCAACATTCATGTCGAGCAGGAGACTGATCTGAAATGCTTGTAATTGCACAAGCTGTAAGTCCTAGCCCAAGGAAGGTTCCTTTGCCTGGTAAGTGTTTTCTTGCCATAGCTGCAATCGTACATCAACAGCTTTGAGCTTGGACTTTAGCAACAACAAACCAGAGACTCTTTTGAGTGGTTGCTTGATCCTCACCTAGATTTGTCATTGAGCCACTGGGAAGCGCACAGTGAATTGACCTGTAGACCTGAAGCCGCTTTGAATGTTTCATTCTGGACACTTTAATTTCCTTGAATAAAAGGTTTAACACTTTGAGCAGGTAGTGCAACTGTGTGTGAATCTGGACCACCATGACTTCTAGCCATCCACATGTGGGTTTTACACCACCTTGACATGCATCAACTGTTAGCTGGATGAGCTGCACTGCCATTCAAGCGGTGCAGGCAAAGGTACAAAACCACAATTATGATCTAAGAGCATACACCTGTCAGAGAGTACTAATCCTGTACTCTGTTTAAAATGTGAGTGATGCACTCTTCTGTCTTTCACCATCTTCAGTAGTGACCACAGACACAAGATATGAGGGACATAGGTATAAATGGGAATGAAGTAAGAAAGATTACACAGACAATGGACTCCACCACTAATCACTTCTGCTGAGAATTAAGGTCTGCAAGACACAGTGGACGTCTAAATACATATACGATTTCTTCTGTAACCTGCCATGACAATCCTGCATTTAATTGTGACAACTCAATCCCAACTCACTACCCTCCCCCAGCTACAATCTTCTCCTACCCCCTACCGGTGCTGCTGACCTACAGGTTCTCACTGACCACTACTTCAAGTCGATGACCTCTATTATCAACAAAGTTGCCCCCCTTCAGTTAAAGAGAGTTTCCTCTAAAATCTCTAAACCATGGTACGACGGGCTGCTTAATGAAGATAGATGAGCTATGAGACTGGCGGAACGCAATTGGAGATCAGTCCCTTCTGTTATGCTCCTCAAAACACTAAAGAAAAAACAAAACGCATACTTTAGAAAAATCAAACGTTCGAAAGAAGCTTTCTTTAGCCACCAGATTGACCAAGCAAGAAACCGACCAAAAAAACTGTTCGAGTTAATCAAAACTCAATCCAGGGATGGACCTCAAAGACTGCAAAACACCTCTAGTACACTACCGACCTGTGAAGAATTCTCTACTTTCTTTAATCTAAAGACAGACAACATCAGGAAAGATCTCCTCACTGATCTAAGCCTTTACTCTAATCCCCACAGCAAAACGCCCCTTGATCTAAAAAACAATGCATCGTGGTCATCCTTCGAAACTTACTCGGAAGAAACTATTGGCAAGATTCTAAGTACACTGAAGCCCTCCAATCACCTCACTGATCCTCTACCCGCAAACGCTGTAAAGGACTTTATCCCATTGCTTCTCCCGCTCTGGACCAAAATCATTAATAGCTCACTTCAACAAGGATGCATCCCGGACTCCCTCAAAGTGGGACAGGTATTGCCCATACTAAAGAAACCCACAGCGGACCCCACCGAGCTGAACAACTATCGCCCTATCACCAATATCCCTAGATTGGCAAAACTCTTAGAAAAATGTGTACACCTCCAACTGACAAAACACATCGAGCACTTTCACCTCCTCAACTCACACCAATCAGGCTTCAGAGCAGGCCACAGTACAAAATCACACATAATTCAAGCCGCGCTTCAAATTCTTGATCAGAACGATCATAATCATGTGTCATAAATCATTAGTGTGTCATAAATCATTGTGTTACAAGTAGTATTAAATTTGCTGGCATAAATCATTGGGCATTAGCGTCATAAATCATCAACCATAAATCATTGGTGGGTCATAAATCACTTGCTTGTCATAACTCATTTGCGTATCATAGAGTCGTAAATCATCCTGACAGTTTGTACATTGTTCTGTTGGTTTCCACGTCCCTTTGTGTGTGGGGGGTAGCCTGTCTCCGGAGTTAGGCCCCAACTCGCTACCTTGCTAGTTTCTTTTGAGCCCAGCCGTCTGGCGGGGTCTGGGCTGTGAGCGCTGTCTCCATTTGCTACCCCCTTTTATCAGGCCTACTCACCCTGCGTAAGGCATGCCAAGTGAGCGGCCCTCCTTCTACACACTGCCCTGTCAGTGTGCTTACATAACCAACCAACTGTACCCAGGGCTCGAGTCAGGGTACCACGCGGGTTGATGGCATCCCCCCACTTATTTTACAGGGGGGATGCCGTCCCCCCTGCCAAACCGCTGGACTTCACCTTTTTGGTCTCTCTGGGACAAGATCGGAACCACCTTTCTTGACGTCACTTCCTGTCGTGACGTCACTTCCGGTGACAGCGTCCCCCCACTTCTTTTTTTAGGACTTGTGCCCTGACTGTACCCTTCTTATCCATCATGCCACCAGGGAGGCTAACGTCTTCCTGCGGCTCCTCCCCCTGTGCAGTCCAGTTTTCATCTTCATCTTTTGTTTATGTGCAGCTTGTTAGAGACATCGCCCCCCACAGGTTACTCCAGAATATGCGCATCCCTTCCTCCGATAGATGAACCCCGCCCCACCCATAGAGCTGCGGGCAACCTGGGTGGATGAGGCCATGCCTAATGCTCTCCAAACCATTGGTTTTGCTCCTCGAGTGCAGCTGGCAGTTGGTCCCATCTCATTCCTGGACGACCCCACCAACGGATGCATGTGTTGACCAGACCACCTCTCTGCCTGTGGCATCCCCCTTGCCACCACAAATTCATCAGTGAAATAAACAAGTGACCCACCACCCATACCAGCCGAGGTCATTGCAATCCTGCTGAGGCAATAATCAGAGTGTCAGGAAAATGTCAGGTGATCAAGTACTCATATGCATTGCTGTGTTTGTTTACCGCAGCTGGGGTCTCATGTAGGTCCTGTATGCCTTGGACCGCCATCTGCTGATGGCCCTGATCCCTTTCTCTGACATCCCATGCTGTGCCGCCATTGTTGCTGCCCCAATCCTGAAGGAATGAGAACCAAAGGATGCTTGGCACATCACTGCTAAGAACTGGTATTTGCTTAAGAGGTTGCCATCTCTATGCTTGAACAGGGGGCCCTCCCCCTCCGGCCGTGATGCCATGCAGGTTAGTAGGCAGCACACTGCACAGTATTTGGGGTCCCTGATGCACTCCAGCCTTATTACTGCACCTATGCCGGCCTGGTCAGTTTTTGACCTTCTCAGCCGCAGTACCACCTCAGCCAACCTGGGCCTGATGTCAGCTGCCTGAAGCCAATTGTCTGCGGGACCTGACCTAGCTGGGGCCACAAGCTCGCTAAGCCTAAATGTGCCAAAGAATGCAGTAGCGAAAGCTGCTTTGAACAGGTTCAGTTCATATATGATTTTGCTATTCCCCCCAGCGCCTCCATGAGTAAAGCCAATCTATTGAAATCTATGGGAGTACGGTTGTCCGCTTTTGCCCCTTCCGAGCGCTTCCAACCGTTCTTTGCTGCTTTGGTGTAAAAGGAGGAGGTGGGATCCTGTCCCGTAATTAACTTGGAGAAGTGTGCTACCGCTGGCAGGTGGGCCTGAGCCGAGGACCTGCTCCTTCTGTTCATAAATGCCCATTGGATGAATTGCTCCACCACCCTCCTTGTCTCGCCCGCATCGCCCAGTGTCTGGATATTTCCTATTCGCATTACTGATCCTGCAAACTTCTTGTAGCGCTTGGATGCATCGCAGGAAAGGGCTTGGACCAGTAGTATCAACAAGTCAGTTTCGCCAGAGACCATAGAAGGAGGTCATGTTCCTCTCCACCCTGGGTGCCAGATCCCTGATTCTGCCCATCTGTGTACGGGAGAGGGCATCTGCCACCTCGTTCTCTGCCCCGGTACATGGCGTGCTTTCAGCTCTATGCTCCCTTCCAACTGTAATTGAAACAAGCGACGCATTAGCCTTAATGTGTCAGGGCACCTGGCTGTCCGTCTGTTGATTGCCTGCACTGCTCCTTTATTATCGGACCAGAGCGTCAGGTTCATGTCCCTCAATTTTGTCCTCCAGAAAGTTGAGTTTGCCAATAAGCTGTTGTACTTCACGGAGGGTTGCCTTCTCCCTACCGCGTAAGTATCTAATGTCGTCCCTGAACTCTTTTACTTTCCCCTCCGGGAGTCTGGAAGTTCCTGCAACTGAGTCAAGTTCGACCCCTAAAACTGTGAGCCTGGTGGAGGGACCTACTCTTTTGCCGGTCGCCAAGGGGACTCCCAGCTCCTTTGCTAGCATTTCAAATGCTGTCAGTGTCTCACCATATTCTGCCGACCTTGCTGGGCCTACGAACACGAAGTCCTTGAGGTAGTTGCCGCCCTTACTAGGTCAATGTATAACATACAACAGTGTCTCAAAAAGGGTGTTATTTAAAGGGCAAATACATGTAGCACAATTAATTGCTTAGAATTAAATCCAAAGGGAAGAAAACCAGGGAGACATTCTTTTGGTGAAATAAATTGTATTTCAGTAAATATACATGTTTGACATATTAAACTTCATATGTACAAGCACATGGAATGGTAGCACTGCGTTACATTGAATGGCATGTAACCTATAAGATACTGTGTACAACTGCTCGTTAAGGATTGTGATGGCGCAAGTGACGCGTGAGGTAGTATGTACAGCTATAGTGAAGGGTGCAACACTAAACAAGTGGGGTTAAAATTATTTACATATTTGAGATATCCCAACAGTTAATGGTACAGAATTCAAAATAATTGAATAGGGTATCCTTGAAAGGGGCGCCAGAAATTCCGCTGTGAACGTTGATGGCGTTTCGGCCAGTAGAAGTATTAGGCCATCATCAGGACCAGGCTACAGTTACTTATATTGCAGTGTCAGAGACAAGGCACATCACGGGCCGGCAGTAGTCGGCCTCAGAGCCTGACTACTGCCGGCACGCGATGTGCCTCGCCTCTGCTGACGGCTTAAGTAATACTATCAGCAGCTCCCTGTTTTTTGCAATGGGAGCGATGCCCTGTAGCCCCTTCATTGGACCCCAACCAACATCCTATTAAGTTCCTCTGCAGGTCCTATTCACTTCGGATCTTGCCCTATAACGCCAATTTGGATCATGACACTGCATCTATCCATCAATCCATCTCAGGGTGGGTCTGCATTTGTAACCTAAAACCACCCTTATCATATTCTAACCATGCATACCCTGGGAACTGCCAGTGTGCCCAGTGGATATTGGCCTCATACAGCCAAAGGTCCGCTGCTTTCTGTGGAAGTTTCTCAATGATAATGCATGCCATAATTCTGAAGGCATCCAACCAATTATCAAAGGTCCTTTCCTTCCTCTCCTTTCTATTCTCTCTCCTTTCCTCATCCTTCTTATCACACACCGTTAAGTCTAGCCCATCCAGTTGTATCTCTAATAATGAGAAAATATGTTTCTATTCTCTCTCCTGTCCTCAATCTTCTTATCACACACCGTTAAGTCTAGCCCATCCAGTTGTATCTCTATTAATGAGAAAATATCTATGAACTCCTTTTTCCAAATCCTCTCCTTCACCGCTAAAGGGATGAGGCTTACTAAACCGGTTGCCCTCATGATCAAGTATGCAGGGCCTGGTGATGGCCCAGTGTATGCTTCTGGGGGTTGACCCGCTCTATCCTGGTTGCTCACCCTGTTTGTGCTACCCCATGCCTCTATGGAGGATGCTGTCCCCCATCTGGTTCTTGCACCTGGGTGCTGGGGTAAATTGGCCCCGCCGGCTGGTTACGTAAACATTCTTGCCGTATGTTGCCTGGGTTGATAAGATGCCATGGCAGCCCTGAGACCCCCCTGCAGTGGAGTGGGTGCCGCCCCATCCCCTGTGCACCCAAGCCATTAATTTACAAAGGACACATGATTTCATGCATTCCTGCACTATTGCGCCATATGCTTACCACTCGATGAGATGTCATTTCCGCTCGGCCTGCCGCTGCCGGGATGCCTACAGGCGGCAGGTCGTCTCCCTTTGAGCCCCTCTTGGCTGCTGGCTTCCTTGGTGCCTTTGCTGGGGTCCTTTGCCTCTTCTGGGGCGCTGGCCGCCCCGTGGACTCTGATGGTTGACTGGCTCCTTTTCCGGCTTCCTCCTCCATTTGGGTTTGCAGCCAGCTGGTCCCATGTGCTTCCGATGATGCCCTGATTTGCCAAAATAGATCTCCTAGCTCAGCCGGTTGGTCCCCTCCACTGTGGTTAGCCATCATGGCCTGTTGGCTGAAATGCTGTTGTCCCTTGTAATGTGGTGGGATGCTGCCGCCCTTTGTATGCACCAAACTAGTTGGAAACGCAGTTGCCCTTTGTAAAGGGGCAGGGTGCTGCCGCCTTTAATATGCACCAAACTGGGCTGAAAACACTGTTGTCCTTTGTCATGTGCCGCTCTTGGTATGCACTAAACTTAGCGTTGTGAAACTGGCTATGATTGTATGAATCTTGAATAGACTATCTCGCTTTTTACCAGTTTAGAAACTGCTGTTCATTCGTGTTTGTTACCCTATAGAAGTAGCGTTGCCTTTTCTGCCTGAGAACTCACACCCAGTGAAACTCCAGGATTTGAACACCTAACCACTAGAAAAGTTCTAGAAATTATATTCCTAAACGGATAATATAACCATGTTACTATCGTTAAGCGTTACTTCAAATAATTAGGATGGGGGTGATATTCCTTCGTTTAGCAGTGTAGGCAGGGCAGTTTTCTGCCCGGAACACACCTAGGGAGGGGAAAAAAACACTGCCTCACCACCCCTTGCGCGCCTTCGAGAGAGTCAGCCGCTTGAGCCTCCTGCGGTGTTTTTCGGATCCCCTTTGCCCTAGGGGCACTGAGATGATTAGGGGGCTGAAGCTGGGTCGGAACGAGGGATCCCTCTCACTGTCTCGTGAGGGAGAAAACACTCACCCGCTCGGCCGCTGTTCGTCGGCTCACTCCTGTTCCAGGAATGCCGATTGATTGGAGGGCTGGAGCAGGGGAGAAGAACAAGGGATCCCGCTCAGTGCTTCATAAGGGAAAAAACTCACTGTCCCTTCCACGGCATTGAGAAAAAAGGCAGCCGATTCTTCTCAACGCAAAGTCCCGCTACTGGGTGCCAGCGGCGATTCCCCAGAGCTGGAGATGTTGGGGGGGCCAGTCCCAACATGCTGGAAACATCTGAGGGAAGTGACAAAGCTCTGGACACCGGGAGGGAACACAAGTGCCTAATTCCTCCGTCCAAGATTTTCACTCGAAAAAACCTTCAGCACCGCTCCCCAGCTCCACAATTCTTTAGTGAGCTGTAGTGTGGCAAACTGCGCCTTATATTCTCCTTTTCCACCTTCCTTCCTTCCCCTGATCTTGGGGAGGCACACCCTGATTGGGGGCTTCAAAACATCACCTGGTCCCCCCATTGGCCAGGTGACTTGGCGCCTCTCTGGCACGAGTTTCGCCGGGAGGGAAGTGCCCCCTCTGCATCTGGGCACTTACAGGAGGTAAATTCTGGCTCCTTGTAGGGCTCTGGCCTCCATTATGGCGCCGGCCCTCAAGGCCCCCTTTGGGAGCAGCCTCCGCAAGTCCAACCCGAACTGCCAAGCCAGTTCCTCCCAGTACCAGAAACAAGCATCCTGGGTCCGGGCTTGCCAGGCTTGCTTGAATCCAGTGACGCAGTGAGCACGGGACCCATGTCTGGGCACACCCTTCTTACTTAGGGTGACAAAAGCAAAAGGAACAAATGATAGACGGAATGCTGAACAATGCAAACATTCACCCCCTGTTACAAAGATATGGGTTTAATCCATCGTTCTTTTGCTCACTATGCGAGGTGGGGACACAAACTAGCACTGGACTGACGAGGCAAGTGAATATGGCTGCCACTGCTTCCAATGTATACCAAGTATGTGCACTCAAGTAGGTTAAGATAGTAACTTTTCCTGACAACTTGACTACTTCTCCGTGTTTTACATTTTCCTCTACTTGTGGGTATGCAACAGAATAAGGAGATTTATTTTTATCACTTTAGATATGTGATGTGACATAGGCTTCTCTGCACATGCCAACACCTGCATATGTATTGATGTTTCTCAGGTGCCACACACTCCTGAAGCCAGGGGCACACAATTATTTTTGTGGCGGTTAAAATGCACAGGATGGTTGTTTTTTAACCAATCCCGAATAATTAGACAGGTTTGGGGTGATTTCTTTGTATGCCATTTTGAACGTCTTTAATTAAAAGCAGTCTAGTTATGAAGCTTTGCACTTGCACAAGACCACACAAAGTTGAGGTTTCTCTTGCGTGTAGTGTGCTTAGGCACTTGCCTGCAGTTAAGGCTCCGGGAAGCAGGTGAGTGCTCATACCTACAGGCCTCCTCTCAAACCCCTCTCTGCACAAATCTTCACACATGCAGGTTTACACTCTAAATATCTTCACTGTACATGCACACATCTCTATTTGAGATTTCAAGATCTTCACTGTACAGGCATACACCTCTATTAGAGATTTCAAGATCTTCACTGTACATATACACACCTGTATTGGAGATTTCTAGATCTTCACTGTACATGCACACACCTCTATTGGAAATTTCAAGATCTTCACTGTACATGCACACATCTCTATTGGAGATTTCTAGTTCTTCACTGTACATGTACACATCTCTATTGGAGATTTCAAGATCGTCACTGTACATGCACACACCTCTATTGGAGATTTCAAGATCTTCACTGTACATGCACACACCTGTAGGGGAGATTTCAAGATCTTCACTGTACTTGCACAAATCTCTATTGGAGATTTCAAGATCTTCACTGTACATGCACACATCTCTATTGGAGATTTGAAGATCTTCGCTGTACATGCACACACCTCTATTGGAGATTTCTAGATTTTCACTGTACATGCACACACCTCTATTGGAGATTTAAAGATCTTCACTGTACATGCACACACCTGTATTGGAGATTTCAAGATCGTCACTCTACATGCACACATCTCTATTAGAGATTTCAAGATCTTCCCTGTACATGCACACACCTGTATTGGAGATTTCAAGATCTTCACTGTACATGCACACACCTGTATTGGAGATTTCAAGGTCTTCACTCTACATGCACACATCTCTACTGGAGATTTCAAGATCTTCACTGTACATGCACACACCTCTATTGGAGATTTCAAGATCTTCACTGTACATGCACACACCTTTATTGGAGATTTCAAGATCTTCAGTGTACATGCACACACCTCTATTAGAGATTTCAAGATCTTCAGTGTAAATGCACACACCTGTATTGGAGATTTCAAGATCTTCCCTGTACATGCACACACATGTATTGGAGATTTCAAGATATTCACTGTACATGCACACACTTCTATTGGAGATTTCAAGATCTTCCCTGTACATGCACACACCTGTATTAGAGTTTTCAAGATCTTCACTGTACATGCACACACCTGTATTGGAGATTTCAAGATCTTCACTCTACATGCACACATCTCTATTGGAGATTTCAAGATCTTCCCTGTACATGCACACACCTGTATTGGAGTTTTCAAGATTTTCACTGTACATGCACACACCTGTATTGGAGATTTCAAGATCTTCACTATACATGCACACATCTCTATTGGAGAGATCTTCAGTGTACCTGCACACACCTCTATTAGAGATTTCAAGGTCTTCAGTGTACATGCACACACCTGTATTGGAGATTTCAAGATCTTCCCTGTACATGCACACACCTGTATTGGAGATTTCAAGATATTCACTGTACATGCACACACCTGTATTGGAGATTTCAAGATCTTCCCTGTACATGCACACACCTGTATTGGAGATTTCAAGATATTCACTGTACATGCACACACCTCTATTGGAGATTTCAAGATCTTTCCCTGTACATGCCCTCACCTGTATTGGAGATTTCAAGATCTTCCCTGTACATGCACACACCTGTATTGGAGATTTCAAGATCTTCCCTGTACATGCACACACCTGTATTGGAGATTTCAAGATCTTCACTGTACATGCACACACCTGTATTGGAGATTTCAAGATCTTCACTCTACATGCACACATCTCTATTGGAGATTTCAAGATCTTCCCTGTACATGCACACACCTGTATTGGAGTTTTCAAGATTTTCACTGTACATGCACACACCTGTATTGGAGATTTCAAGATCTTCACTATACATGCACAATTCTCTATTGGAGAGATCTTCAGTGTACCTGCACACACCTCTATTAGAGATTTCAAGGTCTTCAGTGTACATGCACACACCTGTATTGGAGATTTCAAGATCTTCCCTGTACATGCACACACCTGTATTGGAGATTTCAAGATATTCACTGTACATGCACACACCTGTATTGGAGAATTCAAGATCTTCCCTGTACATGCACACACCTGTATTGGAGATTTCAAGATATTCACTGTACATGCACACACCTGTATTGGAGATTTCAAGATCTTCCCTGTACATGCCCACACCTGTATTGGAGATTTCAAGATCTTCCCTGTACATGCACACACCTGTATTGGAGATTTCAAGATCTTCCCTGTACATGCACACACCTGTATTGGAGATTTCAAGATATTCCCTGTACATGCACACACCTGTATTGGAGATTTCAAGATATTCACTGTACATGCACACATCTCTATTGGAGATTTCAAGATCTTCAGTGTACATGCACACACCTCTATTAGAGATTTCAAGATCTTCAGTGTACATGCACACACCTGTATTGGAGATTTCAAGATCTTCCCTGTACATGCACACACCTGTATTGGAGATTTCAAGATATTCACTTTGCATGCACACATCTCTATTGGAGATTCCAAGGGCTCTGCATGTTTGCGCTGTTCATAGTTATCGTTCATGAGCCATTTCTGTTCGCCTGCAACTGCTCAGTGAATCAGCCCCCTTGTCCCACAGTGAATCGTGAACTTTGTTGTTACCTATTACTCATGATATTAGTCAGTGTGGCAGTGCTTAGATGTGGACGCTTACTCAGCATTGGTCTGATGCCCTTAGTCAGTCATCAGTGCTTGGATACACTTGTGATTAAATTAACTCCCACACACCTAATCACAACGATAACAATATGTGTCAGGCAAATTCCCTAAATGAAATCAAGCAATACACAGACTTCAAAGCTTTTGTTTCCCGTACCTGACCTCTCTCCAGAGTTTTCCCATCCTACCAGCTGAGCAGACATCCAATTTTGCAATCCTGAAACTGGTGCCCCTCCTAAAGTCAAGTTAGAATAATTATGGGTAAAGAGACATCGGTCTCCTGAGGCGGAAAGCCGGGAGCGCTAAGACTCATTTTAAAAAAATACTTTGTGATACTGTGTACTTTATTCTTCACTTACTTATTGCACTCTTGGCACTCTGAACAGCGGTAGCGCTGCAACGACACCCCCCATTTCCATCGCCATTTTCGAGGGCGAGGCGCGTCCTGAGACACGCCCCCTCTGCTGGCCACGCCCCCTACCAGGCGTATAAATAAAGCGCCGTCGCTTTACAACTCATTGACATCGGTCTCCTGAGGCGGAAAGCCGGGAGCGCTAAGACTCATTTTAAAAAAATACTTTGTGATACTGTGTACTTTATTCTTCACTTACTTATTGCACTCTTGGCACTCTGAACAGCGGTAGCGCTGCAACGACACCCCCCATTTCCATCGCCATTTTCGAGGGCGAGGCGCGTCCTGAGACACGCCCCCTCTGCTGGCCACGCCCCCTACCAGGCGTATAAATAAAGCGCCGTCGCTTTACAACTCATTGACATCGGTCTCCTGAGGCGGAAAGCCGGGAGCGCTAAGACTCATTTTAAAAAAATACTTTGTGATACTGTGTACTTTATTCTTCACTTACTTATTGCACTCTTGGCACTCTGAACAGCGGTAGCGCTGCAACGACACCCCCCATTTCCATCGCCATTTTCGAGGGCGAGGCGCGTCCTGAGACACGCCCCCTCTGCTGGCCACGCCCCCTACCAGGCGTATAAATAAAGCGCCGTCGCTTTACAATTCATTGACATCGGTCTCCTGAGGCGGAAAGCCGGGAGCGCTAAGACTCATTTTAAAAAAATACTTTGTGATACTGTGTACTTTATTCTTCACTTACTTATTGCACTCTTGGCACTCTGAACAGCGGTAGCGCTGCAACGACACCCCCCATTTCCATCGCCATTTTCGAGGGCGAGGCGCGTCCTGAGACACGCCCCCTCTGCTGGCCACGCCCCCTACCAGGCGTATAAATAAAGCGCCGTCGCTTTACAACTCATTGACATCGGTCTCCTGAGGCGGAAAGCCGGGAGCGCTAAGACTCATTTTAAAAAAATACTTTGTGATACTGTGTACTTTATTCTTCACTTACTTATTGCACTCTTGGCACTCTGAACAGCGGTAGCGCTGCAACGACACCCCCCATTTCCATCGCCATTTTCGAGGGCGAGGCGCGTCCTGAGACACGCCCCCTCTGCTGGCCACGCCCCCTACCAGGCGTATAAATAAAGCGCCGTCGCTTTACAACTCATTGACATCGGTCTCCTGAGGCGGAAAGCCGGGAGCGCTAAGACTCATTTTAAAAAAATACTTTGTGATACTGTGTACTTTATTCTTCACTTACTTATTGCACTCTTGGCACTCTGAACAGCGGTAGCGCTGCAACGACACCCCCCATTTCCATCGCCATTTTCGAGGGCGAGGCGCGTCCTGAGACACGCCCCCTCTGCTGGCCACGCCCCCTACCAGGCGTATAAATAAAGCGCCGTCGCTTTACAACTCATTGACATCGGTCTCCTGAGGCGGAAAGCCGGGAGCGCTAAGACTCATTTTTAAAAAATACTTTGTGATACTGTGTACTTTATTCTTCACTTACTTATTGCACTCTTGGCACTCTGAACAGCGGTAGCGCTGCAACGACACCCCCCATTTCCATCGCCATTTTCGAGGGCGAGGCGCGTCCTGAGACACGCCCCCTCTGCTGGCCACGCCCCCTACCAGGCGTATAAATAAAGCGCCGTCGCTTTACAACTCATTGACATCGGTCTCCTGAGGCGGAAAGCCGGGAGCGCTAAGACTCATTTTAAAAAAATACTTTGTGATACTGTGTACTTTATTCTTCACTTACTTATTGCACTCTTGGCACTCTGAACAGCGGTAGCGCTGCAACGACACCCCCCATTTCCATCGCCATTTTCGAGGGCGAGGCGCGTCCTGAGACACGCCCCCTCTGCTGGCCACGCCCCCTACCAGGCGTATAAATAAAGCGCCGTCGCTTTACAACTCATTGACATCGGTCTCCTGAGGCGGAAAGCCGGGAGCGCTAAGACTCATTTTTAAAAAATACTTTGTGATACTGTGTACTTTATTCTTCACTTACTTATTGCACTCTTGGCACTCTGAACAGCGGTAGCGCTGCAACGACACCCCCCATTTTCGAGGGCGAGGCGCGTCCTGAGACACGCCCCCTCTGCTGGCCACACCCCCTCAATCGCCCTGACTCTCCCGCATAAATCATGTGCCTGAGCAGGACGCGCAGCGGACGGGCGCAGCGGGAGCGCCGTTTGCGCGCCGAAGGCGCGCCTAAGGCAAGCCCGTCTGTGCCCGTCCGTGCCACGGCCGGGCCCAGGGCCAGACACGCTGCCCTATCTACGGTACGTACAAATACAAAAAACAAACTACCTACCTATATCCGAGCCGATCTACTTGCTCTTAATCACAACAAAAATCACTGCCTCAACATTGTTAATGCCGAGACATGGTTAGGACCCGCATGCTGCCACCATTGCAGAACTCTCCTCACCCCGGAAAACCAGTTACCTTACATGAATAACGCAACCTCGTTTCGAGGAGCCTTGATCAACGCAAGGTCCATTTGCAAAAATGGTGAGCACATTCATGATCTCATTACGGAGAATGATATTGACATGCTCTTCATAACCGAAACATGGCTGAAACCATGGTGCAACCCGATCATAGACCAAACTGTCCCCCAAGGATACCTTATTCAGAGGATCGACAGACAAGAACTCAGAGGTGGTGGCCTGGCCATCATCCATCGAGATTCACTGAAATGTACCACCATTGAACTCCCAGACGTAAAAGGGGCAGAAAGCATGGGTTTCTGCATCCAACTAAATGAGGAAAATACCTTCGCGGGAGCCCTCATCTACCGCCCCCCAGGACCTCAAAACGGTTTCTTCGAAAGTTTCGAAGATGCTCTCAGCACTTTCACCTTAAAATATGCAAACTTCACCGTTTTGGGTGACCTTAATTTCCACCTAGACAAACCCAACGACCCCAACACCATATGGCTCAACGACTTAACTAATATCCTAGGACTGAAAATACTGACCAAATTACCCACGCATAAAGCAGGCCATATACTAGACTGCATTTGCACCAATATCAAAACCCTAACTGTCGAAGACCCGCTGATCCAAACATGGACCGACCACTGGCTAATTCCTTTTAATCTAACCACCAATAAGAAAAGGTCTAACACCTCCAACCAAAAAATCGAAGTCCCTATGCAAAAAGACTGGAAAAAGCTTGCCAGCTCACCAAATCTCCTGCTCACTGCAGAGAAATCTAAACCATCGCTATCTGGAGACACAGAATCCGATTACAAAATATTCTGCAATTGGATCTCGGAGTGCTGTGGTCCGGCCAACTCAGAGAAAGTAAGAAAAAAGCAGAATAGAAAATCGGCACCCTGGTTCTCCCCCGAAATAAAAGCCAAACGTACAGAGATCAGAGCTCTCGAAAAGAAATGGCGTCAAAACTATGATCCAAAGGAAGCTCTCGCCTATAAAACCGCGAGGAAAATATATCACTCTATGATAAAAAACGCCAAAAAAGACCACTTTCTTCAAAGAATCAATCGGTCCAACAATAACCAGAAACAAATCTTTAAAATTGTTGACGAGTTTATGAACCCCAGAATCCTCAGGCAAGATATACCACCCTCATTAACTCTCTGTAACGACATAGCCGATTATTTCGAACAAAAAATACTTAAACTTACCTCAGACTTCCCTGACCCTCTTGAACCCCCCCCTTATGACGCAACACTAACAATTAACAACAAACCCCAGTTGAAAAATTTTACTCACATCAGTTTCGATGAATCCCGACAAGCAATCCTCTCAAGCAAATCAGGCTCCCCGTTTGACCCATGCCCCCCAATGCTGCTCCACACTCTGGTGGACATGGTAAATCCAGCCATAAACTCCATTATAAACTCCTCTCTGACTACTGCATCCATTCCGGCTGAATGGAAGCTCGCGGCAGTCAAGCCTCTGCAAAAAAAGCCCCTACCCGACCCCACCACGCTCTCCAACCTTCGCCCCATCTCGTTGCTCCCACTACTGTTCAAACTGACCGAATCGGCAGTCAATAAACAGTTGACAAAACATCTAGAGGAAAACCACCTATTTCATCCTAACCAGGCCGGTTTTAGGGCGAAACACTCCACGGAGTCAGCCCTCCTACATACTGTAGAGACCCTCAAGATGGCACTTGACCAAGGGAAAAAGGCCGTCCTGATCCTGCTCGACCTGTCGGCGGCCTTTGACACGGTCTCACACCCCGTGTTGATAGGCCGCCTGACAGAGTCAGGGCTAGCAGGAACCGCCCTCGAATGGCTGAAAAACTTCCTAAGCCATAGGAGACAAGTAACCGTGCTAGGAAAATACTGCTCGGATGAAAAAACCATAAAAACAGGGGTACCACAAGGCTCAAGCTTGAGCCCGGTTTTGTTCAACCTTTATATGACCCCCCTGATAGAACTCATCACATCCTTTAACATCAGCACGATATCTTACGCTGACGACACCCAGCTTATCCTAGTACTGGATAACAACTCCTCCAAAGCGGAGGAAAATTTAAGAAACTGTCTGACGGCAACCTTTGTTTGGATGCGAACGAACCATCTCAAATGTAATTCAGGTAAAACTGAAATCCTCCCTTTCGGTCAAAACAACCTCTTTTCCCCCTCCAATTGGTGGCCTCAAGACGCCGAAATTCCCCCTAACACCATCACGTCGGCCCGTAACCTAGGGATAAGGTTTGATGAAGCCTTATCCTTTAAGCAACAAGCAGGTACAGTGGCAGGGTCCTGTTTCAATATCATCAAAGGTCTTAGAAGATTCTTCGACCTCCTTCCCCTAACAGCTAGAAAGACTGTGGCAGTAGCCCTCATCACATCCCGCTTTGACTACTGCAACAGCATCTATGCAGGCGCAAACAGAGCTGTTCTGCACAAGTTGCAGATGGTTCAAAACGCCGCCGCCCGCCTGGTGCTAAGGCTACCCAGGAAATCATCTGCCTCAAAAGCACTCAAAACCCTGCACTGGTTACCCATTCACAAAAGAGTGCTATTCAAAATCCTGCTCATTACGTTCAGAGCCTACCACCAGTCAGGACCGACATACCTGTCCCAAAGGTTTGGAAGATACACTCCCCCACGGTCACTTAGATCATCCAACCTAAACCTACTTGCAGTCCCCAAGTTCAGACTAACCACAAAAGGTGGAAAATCCATCGGAGTACTTGGAGCCAAAGCCTGGAACAAGCTCCCACCACAAATGCGCCTTATCCATTCCGAAAAACTGTTTCGCAAAATGCTCAAAACATGGATCTTCAATACCGAAGACTCACTCTGCTTAGCGTTAATCTAATCCACACTTTACTTATAGACCAGGATCTATAAATAGGATCTACCTTAAGCAGCATCCCCCCTTCTTCTTTGTCGGGACAGTGATGTCTAGCGCCAAGATGCTCCCTGGAGTGTAAGTGCGCTCTATAAAAGCCTATTCACATTCACATTCACATTCACATTCACAGATCCACAAGCCCAACGCTCCACAGTCCTCAAACTGTGGCCAACAAAACCTACTCAGGGGGTCCGCAAATGGTTTACAGAACTAAATAATATTAAAGTTAAAACATTCAAATTAATAACATGGATCTAAATAAGGAAGCAAATTTGAAAACATGTTTCACTTTTCATTGTGAATTAAACGAAATATATATCAGTATTTTGAGAATGTATTTGCTGTACACTGGTTTTTATATTTTTGTGTATTGTTGTGAGTTCAAATCATAGGCCGAGGGCCAATAAGGACATAGTGGTGGTCCACAGCAGTCAAAAGGTTAAGAACTGCTTTTCTAGATCACCCCTCTGCCTCATCTCTGTAAGGAACTCGAGTACAAAAAGTGCGGAAACGACCAGAAAATCAACTTTTTTGATCTGCCAGTTGACTTCCTCGTTCTCTGTTCGATCACTTTTGGTGTGGTGGATGAATTTCACTGACTTCTGGCCCGCTTTGCTAACAGGGACCTCTTAAGGATTTTAGGGTCCTGAGCCTAGCATAATTTGGGGTCCCCTGCTTGGAACAACTCGGAATTTATTTTCCATTTTCATTTCATTCAAGCCCTAAGCAACTATGGTCTGATCATTGATAATCCTCTTTGTTGGCCCCCAAACATTTAAGAGGACCACAGTCCTTCAAGGGGGAGCTTCATTCAGTGTAAAGCCTTTGACTTTTTACCATATATTGGAGACCTGGGAGGCCCATTTCATATTGTGAAGGGGGCCCCATCATTTTTGCACTTTGCCACTGTCTCAGACTGTCCTGAAAGCTCAATGATGGGGAACCTAGAAAGGAGGGGGCCCTGGGCCAGAGCCCACTTTGCCCATGCCTTAAAATGTCTCTGTTTACTATTTGTTCTCACTTGAATTCACCCATTTTCAGGTATTACTGCAATCGTTACTGCATAGAAATTACCTCCATCAATGTTAGGGCTATAAAGCTTATACTCGAAAAAATAAATAAATAAATACATTAATTTATTCATTAATTGATAGCAAATTAGAATGCCTGTTTTTACAAAAGAGTGCAGGCAGTGCGCTCGATGGCAGAAATGAAGGATGGGATAAAATGATTGGCTATGACTTAAAGCCACAATATTTAAAGTCCAGGGTGGTGTGATGGCTGCCTTCGACAGGTGTGTTCAGTCGCCATCAGGTGTCGTGACCAATGTGTTGTTTAACGATGAAAGCAGACACTTCCGACTTCTCTCCCTTCAAACTTGGAAAATAACTCTTCAGACGTGTAATCTAATGCAATCATAAGTCACCCTTTGGCTAATGACCCAGCAAAACGAATGCGGCGCTCAGTGGGGCTGCTGGGATTGCAGACGTATGCCAACGTCGGCGGATTGACGCAGGCTCGACATATTTTCTCAGCAGAGCTACTCAGCCGGGAGTGTTAGGCGGGCCATTAAATACCAGGTATGGCTGTTTCATCATTCACACGGGAAGAGTCATTTTTTTTCCTTTCAGCATTCTTCATTTTTCAAAGGCCTGTTCAAGATTTGTTTTAAATGATGTGTATTCGAATTCTATTTTGAGTCGTTTACAATGTGAATGTATGAACGTGTGAAAGCTACATAAGTGGGTATTTCAGGCCTTTTTCAGGAACGCCTGATAGAAATTACAGCTCACTGTTTCCCGATTCATTTGTGCAGCAGTCCGACCTTCCCATGCAAGCCGTGACCACTCCTTCGGAGTCAGGCGAATGTATCGCTCAGTGACTCCCCCGAGGGATACACTGTTACCGCATATTGTGGTTTCACCCCAAGGCAGATTATAACTCACGAATGTCGGAATGGGGAAGAAATACAATTTTTTATGTTTCCACGCTCCATTACATGTTTTTCCCACCAAAAACGTCGCAAGGTTTTATCTAGAAAAATTTGCGTGGGAAAAAACTGCAGGTTTTTTTACGTGTAATTTCAAAGCGCACTATAGGGGGTAGAGTGTGTGGGTGTGTGTGTGTGTGTGGGGGGGGGGGGGGGGGGGGGCGGTGCGACCTGGAATCTAAAAGAGTGTGTAAACACAGAATGCACTCAACTTTAGCTTTATGGCAGAACTCTGAATGAGCCCAGAAGTCTATCATTCCTTTGCTGGATGATGCCACTTTTCAACATGTCTCTTCAGACGCCTGACAATGATGGAACCCTAGAACTGTTGCAAAGTCATCCCCGGGCTAGCTAATGTGCTGCAATACCCTACTAAAGGTCGATTGCATGCTAACAGTCTGTATGTACGAATGTATGTTATACGTCTTTAGCACAAACCTAGCCAAAAGGCAGTGGAGCCAGTGGCGACTCCTCTGCTCAACCAATCAGGGATTTGTGAAGCGCGCTAATCACCCGTGAGGGTCTCAAGGCGCTGGGGTAGGGTGGGGCAGTTGCTCCGATTCAGCCGAAGAGCCAGGTCTTGAGGCTCTTCCTGAAGATGTGCAGAGTGGGGGAATGTCTGATGTTGAGCTGGAGCTTGTTTCAGGACGTTGCTGCAATGTCGGACTAGGCTCTTTCACCCGCTCTGGCTTTGTGGATGCGTGGGATTTCTGCCCGGGCGAGGTTTCTCTTGGGTATGTGGAAGGAGACTCTTTCATTGAGGTATTGGGGTGCGGTGCTGTGGAGGGATTTGTAGGCGTGAGTGAGTAGCTTGAAGGTTACGTTTTTCTCGACAGGGAACCAGTGGAGGTCTCGTAGGTGCTGGGTGATGTGTTCATGTCGTGGGATGCCGAGGACGAGTCTGGCTAGGGTGTTCTAAATGGTCTGGAGTTTATGGAGTAGGGATTTGTTGATCCCAGCGTAGAGGGCATTTCCATAGTCCAGTCTGCTTGTTATGAGTGCGTGGGTGATGGTCTTTCTGGATTCGGGGGATCCACTTGAAGGTCTTGCGAAGGATGCGGAGGGTGTTGAAGCACGTGAAGGAGATGACGCTCAGGTGGCGGGGCGTCGCCCCACTGCTTTTCGCAGTTTAAAAAAAAGGAAAAATAAAATGATAAATTTACGTTATTATCATTTTATTTGTTCCACCTGCGCCGTCTTGTAGAGCCGGGCAGATCTGCTCTGCTCTCAGAGCAGGGGGGAGGAACGGTGAGCACTCTGTGAATGCGCAGTGACACATTAGCCGACCCCTCTCGGGTCGGCCAAACAGTCATGCATACGTTGCATGTTTTCCAATCAGGCTGCATTACAGCCCGGGTGGAAAACATGTCCAGGCTCCCATTCTCTGGCTGTGCGCCGAACTACGGCTCTCAGACCAATCACAATGCCCCATTGCAGTGTTGTGATTGGCTATGGGGAGCCTGGGAGCCCGGGTGCTTCCTGCTTGCACAGAAGAAGCCAGGAAAAGGACGAAGGAGAGGCGGCAGCCGGCCAGCTGGCCGGTGAGCAGGTAAGTGAATTTACCCCACAGGGGTCGGCGTTCCTCAAAATCCTCTTTGAGCCAGTAGTAGGGTAGGTGCAGCCTGGCTGCCAATCTCTGTACAAAGTGGACCCAGCCGTTTAATTTGATGAAGGTGTCTGTCTTTGACAACCAATCTGGACTTCGATAACACTCCTAGGTCCAGCAGAGTAGGTGCAACAGTAGTCCATTGAGAATTGGTCTCTTGGGTTGCCCGTCGGCAATCAGCGGCGGTTTGATGAAGGTGGCTACTAACTTGCTGGAGTAGGTTTCTTCAGCTTGGTTGGCCTTAGTGCTGGTTCCAGGGGTCAGCCAACTGACCATTGGAGTCACTTTTTTGGTCTGGGGCTCGTGGGTGACTTTTCCATGAGCCAGAAGCCACAGGCACCATCCTCTCTTTGCTAGCCCAAGGTGTGGCAGGTGCAGTCAGAAGTCGGTGCAGCCTCACTTTCCAGGTCCAAGGGTGAGCAGGGCAGTCCTTCTTCGTCCTTTTGCCGGTTCTGTTGTGATCTGAGGTTCAGGGTGTCAGGAGTGCCATATATATGCCCAGAAAGTGCCCTAAGCGGATGACGTGGTCATTACCCAGTGGGCTAATAAGATCCCTCCCACCCTGTAACAACTTCTGGCTATGTGTGGCATCTACCAATCCCAGTGTGCACTATTATGCCCACTCCCAAGATGACCGAACCCTTCCTTGGATGTTAGGACCTTGGTTGTCAACCCTAGAAGTGTGCCTACCAATGGGCTTCATTCCCATGGGAAAAGCAGTTTAACAACTGGTGTTCCCTCTCTGTTTCCACCACCAGCCTGTCCAATTGAACAAAGGGGCAGCCCTAAAAGAGTGTGATCGCCATTTGCTCACCAAAGGCGGCTTCCCGTTTGAAGCTCACCTTTTGGGCTATCACCCTGTTTGGCTTCCTACAAGGGGGAGGTGACACTTCTCTCTGTGGTGGGACTCTATATTTCCTGAGGCTGAGGGCATGCTATTCCCGAAGACGATAGAAGGCTTTCTGATGGCCAGCAACTGTGCAAGGCCACTGGACAAACCGAGCAACAGAGTGGCACATTTCTAAAAGTTTCCTTTCCTTAAAAGTGACATTAAATTCGAATTTAAGTCGGGTTTAATGCAAAGATAAATTTGATATCATGAAGTAACCATTTTGGTAACCCCATTCAGAAGTTGGCATGACTGAGAGGTCAGCCAGTAAATCTGTTTTAGCCTATGGGGCTACTAACCTTTCCACAGCAAGAATGACAATTTGGAAGTTTTGCTGATAGGACATAATAGAAGTATATGTTCTACTTAATGATATACAGCTCCCTGCCTTAGGGCTCAAAGGGCTTTCCTTGGGTGATAATTATATTGTTAAGGGACGTTGGGACTTTACCATTGGTTTAAATGGTAAAGATGAACTAGTAGTTTTAAAGGTGCTCTTTCAGGCTTCAGTGGCAGAATTTGTCTGATGCAGAGTGACACAATCAGTGCTGCATCCCTGGGTGGACACTCTAACTTAAATGCCCTGGGTACCCTTGGTACCATATACTAGGGACATATAAGTAATACAGCTATGCCAATTGGGGGGTAGCCAATTCAACATACATTTTGTGATGGCACTAATGTCTCGTTAGCAGGCATCAGTGCAGTCTCAGAGTTGAAAAACCAGCAGCTAGTAGTCCAATGGTGGCAAAAGGGTGTGTGTGTTTGGGGGGGACCTGCAAGCGGCCAGTTTCCTCACAATAAATATAAGTTATATTTGTTTCCTTTATAGTTTCACTGTTCAATTGGTAAGGACTTGCTACATATTTAATGAAAGTGCAGATGTATTTAGAGCTGATAATAGATATTCCACACAAGGATTCTCACACGTAAGAATTTCTTGCCACAACAAAAACTTAATTGTGTTTGGGCGAGCATATTGCACGTTTTGCGCAATAAGCCACAATGGAAGCTTGTAACAAGGGATTGTTACATCAGACTGAATTCTAAGCACACTTGAGCTTGCACAGCGCTATCAGATAAGTGACACCGGAGTCCAGTGGCGTAACGAAACTTGAGGGGGCCCCCCTGCAAAGCACAAGGAGGCCGCCCCCCCCGGCGGCCCGGCCCACCACCTACAGTATATCATCTCGACATCTCAGTCCAGCAATTCCTCAGGTTAAACTCACAAGTGATAAAAGTATTTTGTGTTTATCACAGAAAGGTATATATACACATTGCTCCTCATACAATGCTCTGAGGCATTTGATAAAGGCAGCTCTAAGATTTGGGGGTGAATGGCCAAACTGGCGGAATGTCTATCAAGAATAACTAATACATGACTGAGACATACGTGAGAAATGAGAGCACGGCATACATTATTTCAGCCAAACTTAAAGTCACATTAAATACTTTAGTATGTCACTGATGGCCTAAAACAATATTTAGTACGACAATGATCAACTAAAGTAGATAAACAAGTTAAAGCGAGAAGCAAATTAAGGAAACATTGCCTATTACAGGGATCATGATGTTCATCAATATATACTGACTCCGTTAGAGCCCCGATGTGAGATTAGACAACCACAAGTAGAAATAGTAAAATATAGATATAGTTTGGAAAGGCTTTCATTTTGCTTGTAGATTGAACTATTGATTTTATAGTAAATGAAGGCGAATTTCCTTCAGGTGTATGACCAGCATGAGATGGAGAGTAGGTGAAGTATGTACCGCCCTACAATATGTTTTACTTTTATTGCCGGCCGGGCCCCAGCCGCCCCACCACGATGCCCTCCCTGCTTCCAAATTATCCAATTACCACCCCGCCACCCACTGAAACTCCAATGGTCCTTAGGGGGGGGACAAAGTGAATGATCCCTCATGGTCAAGGGCCCATGCTGACCGAGAGCTTATCAGAGCAAATCCAGGACTGGATTCAAATGCGAAACCCACTGAGGAAACTTGTAGGACTGAGGTGACTACAAACATTTTTGATATAGCTCGCACATGCCATGGAAGATGCTGCAAGACACTTAACTTCTGCACTCCCTTTGTGAGAAGAGGGAAGCGTAATACAATGGGGGACATTTAAATCCCACCAACCCACATGCTACTCGAATAGAGAGGGCTGCAATAGAAGCTTAATGGGGAACGGCCCAATACTGTTTCTTTGGTAATTCCAAGGAACTGCTGTAAAAACCACACACTTGCAGACAAAATTACCCTGGCCACAATCATTAATGGATATGGGTGAGCAACAGCCAGCGTGAGCAATATGGTCACATTATGAGGATGCTCACACTTATGCAGGTGAGAGCTGGAGCATTTTTAATCACAACGTCATTGCTGTACCAATATCTGACACTATTATGTGACCATTTTTAGTCCAATGCTACACATTTGTCTTTTGTATTTTTATTCACCCCTTAGCCATCCACAAGTCATAACCCATCCATCCTTATCCATCCAACTAAACCACCCAAATTACCCATCCACCACCCACTTCTCCAACCCCATCTATTCATCCATCTAAATCCTTAATCCTGTCCATATTACCATCCATGAATTCACTCATCTACCCACCCATCTCTCTAGATACAAGCTGTAAGAAAAGGATAAGCCTTTCGCAGGCACAATAGAAAACTAGGAGATGTTCAGAGCAGCTTAGTTTTTATTCCACCCCATGCCTGATTCTTCCACTACACACTCCCACCCTGTGCCTCTTAGCTGGGATTATTTTTATCCTGATTCCTGCTTTTATCAGTTCTGCAGTCGTATTCTGCTCTTCCTGCTTCTTTCTCCGTTGCCTGCCTTTCTCTGTATTGCACTAGGTCAATCTTTGGAAATGAAAAATAATTCTGGATGCCCAAATATTGAACGCCCAAGTCTACAACATGCATCCACCAGCACAAATTAAGCATGTTTGCCTGAAAAACGACTGACTCTGTCCCGACCCTCACAAGCTTTCAGAGACACTGATCTTTTCAGAAAATGTCCCAGTTTTGAGACAGGCCAGCCCACCGCTGATCTCTGCTTAGTCTTAGGCCTTAGTATTTCTTCCTTGGACTCTACATCTGCCCCCCCTCTTCTATGTATGGGCCACAATTAAAAATTCCTGAAAAAATGAACCGGGTTTTGATGATTTTGTAACACAAATTTCACTTATCAATTGGGAAAATCGGACTATACCACCTGTGTAACTAGGGAAGTGTTTCTGCTTTCAAGGGGACAGGCAAAGGCTTGAGTAGTGTCCCACCGTCGACAATCGAAGTGATATTACGCTACCCATTAGCTGCTATGTTGATGCAAAACCCCCTAAAATGAAAACTTAAACAAATGTATTTGATCTGTTAAATGAGCATCTGTCCTTTCATGGCTAGTGTTCTGCAAACCTTCAAGCAGGTGTGACCCCATGAAGTCCTCTTGCTGACATGCCCCGGACTGGCCCAACATGTCTTTGTGCCCACGACTACAGCTGTAGGCCCTTGTGGAGTATGTAGGGATGACCCGCTCTTTCTATAGGTCACAATGCCACAGGAATTGTCCATTAGCTGATGTATTTTATAGATCTCCAAAGGAAGAACCCCATGGCGGCCAAACCTGCTTTGGCCACCATACATCCTTCTTCGTGGCCAAGGCTGTCACACTCATCTGCAGCGCAACTGTTACGCGCTGTAGAAGTGACACTGATAATCATCCAATGGGGCCTAGCAGCACACACAACCATGTTGACGTCATATACACGTCATAGGGAGACCTGACAAACTGATCTACTGAAAAACTATAAAAAAGAAATAAAATCCTTCATTGTTGGATGTAGACACAAAGATTTGACCAATACCTCAAATTCACTTACACAACACTCTGCAAGAACACCAATGATGTTAAAGAAAAGGACATGAAGGCCAACATAAACAAATAATAAAAAACAAGGCTTACACTACTGCCTAGGTGAGCGTAAGGCACTTCTAATTTTTTTAGTACATATCTAACTGTAGTGCTGTTAATGTACTTGATTGGCGCACTTCACAACGAGGAACACAGCACTTTACGTGGGACGATCCCGGCACTTTACAACGTGACTACATTAATTTAGTCAGTAGCGGCACTTTACAGATAGAGCTGGCACTTTCATGTAACTACATTGGCTCTTCCCTGCTTGGATGGCCTGCAAAATCCCAACTATCCTGAATGAGTTAACGGTGACGTGACAACAGCAGCTACAAACGCAGTAACTCACCCAATACACTACGAAGAATAAATCAGCCAAATTACCGGCAATTCACAACCAAAACCTGTAACCGCATCAATGGGACAGTGATAGCAGTTCTCATCCACAGCTACATCACATTTAAAGGGACATCGCCTACTTCACCCCTTCAAGCACTTTCAATGGCATAGTAGCAGCACTTAGCATCTAGAACGGTGCATCACATTTAAAGGGACAGCGCACCCTTGACGCTTAGCACACTTTTAACGGAAGACCTCAGGCACGTTTCAATATATCTGTAATGTTTTCCACGGACCGGCAGAAGCACTTTTTGGAAACATTTTGATTTAATTTAGTGGGGCAGAGGCAGAGCCAGCAGTCTCAGCAGGCATCTGCCACTGCTGATGGAGCAGTACGAATGATGCCGATATCTGCGAGTCTGCTGCACGTGCGGTGGAATAGTGTAAACAGAAACAGATCTAAGAGCATCTTCTAGGACACGAAGCAGCACTTCTCAACGGAACTTTATGGGACAGTATCAGTACATCCAACTCGACTCCACAGCATTTCGTTAGACAGCATAGACAGATCCTGTAGCATTTCACGGGACAGTACACAAATGTATCCCAGAACATTCCATAAGCACTACAAAAGGAACCCGGAACATTCCGTGGGGCAGTACAAACAGATCCCTGACCATTCCATGGGGCAGCAGCACCAACCGACCTAAGAGCATTCCATAGGGCAGTAGCACCAAAAGACCTAAGAGCATTCCATGGGGCAGTACAAACAGGTCCCTGAGCATTCCACGGGGCAGTACATCTAGATCCCTGAGCATTCCACAGGGAAGTAGCACCAACAGTACTAACACCATTCCATGGGGCAGTAAAACAGATCCCTGAGCATTCCACGGGGCAGTGGCACCACCAGACCTAAGAACATTCCACGGGGCAGTACAAACAGATCCCTGAGCATTCCACTGGGCAGTAGCACTAACAGATCTAAAAGCATTCCATGGGGCAGTACAAACATATCCCTGAGCATCCCATGGGGCAGTACAAACATATCCCTGAGCATTCCATGGGGGTGCAAACATATCCCTGAGCATCCCATGGGGCAGTACAAACATATCCCTGAGCATTCCATGGGGGTGCAAACATATCCCTGAGCATTCCATGGGGCAGTACAAACATATCCTTGAGCATGTTATGGGGCTGTACAAACAGTTCCCAGAACATTTCTTAGGACAGTAGCGACAGATTTCAAAGAATTTCATGTGGCAGTACAAACAGATCCAAACAAATCAGAAAGTCTCAAACGTTTCAAGGGATAATATAGGCACACCCAAACAGATCTCAGACAATTTCATAGGACAGAACCGCATTTCTAAAAAGACACAAAGCATTCCAATGCAAAGTGCATACACAAAACAGACAGTACATACATAAATCCGTGTAGAGCTTGTAACATTTCATAGGCAGTACATACAGGTCCTAAAGCATTTCATGGACAGTGGCGACACGTTTGAACAGTACCCCACAGCGCCTAAAAGGAGAGTGCAGCACTTCTCAAGGGACCCCAGAGCAGTAAATGGACAGTACCAGCACTTCTGGCCAGATCACCACAAGGGACAGTGCCAGCCACAAGCAATGGACACTGTGTATGAAACTGACTATTCCAGCATCATTACAGGAAAGGGGCAGTACCAGGCCAGCCTTTTAGAAGGGCCGCCATAGGATGAAAAGGACAGTGTCCGCAACAGTGCCGGCACTTCAAGCCTGAAGAGGACAATGCCGGCACTTCAATCCTGACTGCCCAGCACTTCGTGGAGTGATGTGAAAAGGGCCCTGCAAACTTCTCCCCCACAGGACAGGTACATTATCCCCCAGACCTGCCTCAACCCTGCAGGGTGCACACAGGGTTATTGCCTGCGGGCCCCTCCCCACGTGTCCTGTGATACAGGAGGCCTCTCACTACCCAACACCAGATGCAATGGTGACATAATAAACACCACACTCCTCAGAATCCATAAGCCCTCCTGGCGGGTTTTAGGAGTACAGGAGGCCCTGCAGAAGCTCAAAACGCCGTCCTCGCCACCACCCACAGACCACTCCTGCCTACTAGGCTCGGACGCAGACTCACCAGACCTGAGGGCTGGGCCTGACCTGCAGCTTCAGAGGTAGGCACGCTGGCAAGAGCGGGTCGGGCAGGCGGCTGATGCAGAAGGCATGGCAAGGCTAGCCAGGCAGGGGGGGCTAATAATACATTAATTTAAATTATGGTCGGTGACGGTCGTCGGACAGTTCTTCCCAGTTTCTGGCGATGGCGTAGGAGTGTGGCTGGGTCCTGGGATGCCACACCTCACAGTCTCACACGCACTTTGAATTGCGCGTGCTCAATGCACATGAGAAATAATTAAATAAGGGTATTGGTCAGCAGCCCTGCCCCCTGCCCCACTCTGAAGACCTCGCAGACACATCGCAGAGACAACTGCGAGCTGTGCGCACTCACCCTGACCCACCATTTAATAGAAAGCAGTGAGACTCAGAGGCCCGGCCGGGGCCCGTGTGTGCACAGCAGTTGCGCACCATCTAAGTTATGAAGAGCGAGGTGAGCATCTGAGGCCTGGCCCAGGGGGCGAGAGTGCAATTTAATTTATTAAGAGGCCAGGCGTGCCCTGTGCACTGTGCACCATGTCATTCATAATGAAGTGAGGGGCCCCTGGAGCATGCCCCCCACCCCTCCACCCCCCCCGCAACGCAGGGGCTGCGGGGGCCTGTGTCACGCCCCTGGCCCTGTCTTGACGCAGAAGGGAGTGAAACCTGCCACATATTCAATCTTCCACTGCAACATAATCCTGGTACTCTCAACCCCCCACTCTACCCCCCCGCCCCATCCACCCCTCCCCACCCCAGAAAGATCACTGGGTTAACACACCTACTTACAGAAATCCGTGTAAATGCTGTGCACATTCCAGGCCTGTAACTCCGAGGCCCTCCACCCCGATCCTTTCTCCTGTGAGCTCTCCTCTGTGCAGCGTCCTGCTCTCTCTGGGGCCCCCACCCTCATCCTTTTTCCGGGCCTGGCTTGTGGCTCTGACTGAAGAGAAACAACGTAAAGTGTTACTTTGTTTCTCTTCAGTACTGGGTCAGAGCGAGGGTCTCAGAGCAGGCTGCACACGAGCTGCTGCTGTAGAGCCTGTCTCTGCAGATGAGCTGACGGGCCCCCTTCATGTACTGGACCCTGGGAGCCCCCACGCACCGCGGGGCCTGCAAGGGTGTTTGTTACGCCCCTGCCGGAGTGTATACACTCGATATAGTGCAATGTCCCTCCATTTTACTAATTTCCCATGGAAGATTACTATTCCATAAGAGTTGGCATTGACTTGCTTGCTAGTGCATGTGGCATTGGCCCTATACATGGGCCCATCAACTTAGTGAACAGACGGGTAAAGGAGGTGTTAAGTGCCAGTGCAGTAGACTTTAATGATGCTAACTGAATGTTTGAACCTCCTCGTTTTCCCAACCATATTTCAAGATAATTATAACTATAGGATCATTCACATTTCGTTCCCTCCAACTCCCAAGTATCTTTTTTAATTATCTTACTAACAAAGACTATGATCTTTGTTTTGACTTTATTGATTCGTAAACAGTTTTCCTTACAGCAGTTATTCGATGCCTGCAGCAGTGGTGTAACAAAGGCCCCCCACAGTGCGGGAGGCCTTGAGCTCCAGGGGGCCCCTTCAGCACAGTACCCTGTTGTGATAGCTCCAGACTGAGTCCGGAGTGGTAGGGGGGCTCGATGTAGTTAGCAGGGGGGACCCCTCAAGTTTTGTTACGCTAGTCGCCCGCAGGCCACCAGGAGTCATATACAGTACTACTATGTTATCTGCATATTGTAGGAAACCAAACCCAGCTTTTGTCCAGACAGTTTGGGATGGAAGGAATTTACAATTGACATCACCTCACCCAGATCTGCTGAGTATAAATGAAAAAGAAGAGGCAGTAAAATGCATCTCTACTTCAGGCTCTTGTTTGTGAATAGTTTATTTATGGCAACTGCTCCAGGAGATAATCTAACTTTTCTTGCCTATCTTCACGTGATTGCAACTGTGTATCCCTAACTATCTGCGTAGGCGGCAGCAAGTGGCAGTTGTGTTTTTTAGTTTGCCGTGCCCCCTTGGTCATTGGCAATGATTATTTGGGTGCGTCCTCGCTCATGCGGGCAAACACCGGGTTTATCTGGATGGTTAGACGGGTCGCACAGTCATGGCAGAGGCAGGATTAGTTAATTAAATAGTCTGGGGTAGGGGAGGTGATGGGCTCGCCAACGCCGCTCGCACCCCCCGCAGGCTCCGCTTGTCTCAGTCTCTCTTGAGGGCTTCCCGTCCCCACAACAATTGAATGCTGCTGAATCGCCCGAGCCGTTATGAGCCTGCTCCTGCTGTTCCACTTGCGGCTTTCGGCCCACTATGTGCAAAGCTGACTTAAGGGTCAACCAGCCCTACTGCGCCACCGGCTGGGCCGGCCTGCTGCCGGTAGCTGTGAGAGTGTGTACCCAGGGAGGAGAAGCCTGTCACCGCGGCGCCGTCACCGCTCGTCGCCTGCCTTCAATCAAAGTAAGTAAGTGCAAGATTAAACATCACTTACTTTTGAACTCAGAAAAATATTGGTGCTCTCAATACAATGGGTGTCCTGTGCTCATTTCATTGGCCAGATTTATAGCCGTTGAGCCCTCAGAAAAGTGATTAGTAATTTTCAGTTTGTCAGAGCAGAAGAAATGAGGCAGAACACCTGCTTAAAATTTCGGTAGTGGAGAGTCTGCACCTCGGATGAACGATGATGTGCGCTTTCAAGTGAGGAAACTCAATCTTTAAAACAGTCCTCCTCAGCCGCCTCTTCATCTTCCCTGCCCCCACCCACTATAGCAGTCATCATGTTGTGTACTCGAGGTGAGGAAGTGGCAGGCACACACTGCACCGGATTTTTGCAACAGATAATCTAACCCTACTACAAACAATAACTGACTTTGCTGGCATTTACAGGAACCTCCTTTTGTTTGTAGTGGCGGGGTGCGCACTGTCAATGAGTGTTGAAGATCAGAGTCCTCCTTTTGGTTAACAGTAGGATGAGCTTAGAAGGGCACTAGATGCTTCAGTTTCTCATACTTTCCAGCAGTTTTTACATCTTCTTAGAGTGTCTTGTTGCTCAAATGGGTGTAATTGCTGATATTTATATGTTGTCCTAGTCTTCGTTGCTTGATTTTGCTTGCAAAAAAGTGTCACTCATATTCGTTGGAATGTCACTCATAATTACACAGAAATTATGAAAATGTCACACATGGCAATCTCGAACTTTGGCAGCTATGAGCCAACAAAAAGACAAGCAGTTGGTAGCAAGCTGAAGCAGGGTATCAGCGACAGGGCATCGCCACAACCCCCTCTCTCGTGGACATAAACCAGATATGATAACAGCGACTGCCGAATATAAATATTGAGCAATGTTAAAACAGAAAGAGCATTTGATGAATGCCATTGATATGTACCATCTACGTGCACTAGTTAACCATTGACCAGTTGGGGTGGCCGATTGCGCAGGTGATATTTTTGAGGGTCTTTCTCTGCCTCTTTGCGCCACATCTGCCTGCCAATCTCTGCTTTCCTCTACCCCTCCTAATTTCCCTCGTTGTCCCTCTCACCTGTAACAACGTGCACCCGCCTCTGTAATCCTCACTGTCCTCAGACCATTCTTACCAATCTGCGGGCTTCCCTTTCCCCCTGCAGTTCTTGTACATCATCCATGTTTCTCCACCTCGCGTCACTTCCGGCAACAACTCTGAAATCAGTTGCGAAGAGCAACTGATTTCGGGCCACGCCCCTCACATACTGTTACCAGCATTAAACCCACCCACGTTTGACATAATCGCGCTGAATTTTGCCTGAACTATTCCCACAATTCGGTTAGCGGTTTCACCTCTGAGGGAGGGAGTTTGGCCTGCACCCCCCCTTTGGTTGTGCTTGCTCTCCTTCCCCCCTCGCTGGTTGTGCTTGCTCTCCTGCCCCCCCTCGTTGCTTGTGCTTGCTCTCCTGCCACCTCGTGCTTGCTGTCCTGCCCCCTCGTTGCTTGTGCTTGCTGTCCTGCCCCCCCCTCGTTGGTTGTGCTTGCTCTCCTGCCCCCCCTCGTTGGTTGTGCTTGCTCTCCTGCCCCCATTGCTGGTTGTGCTTGCTCTCCTGCCCCCCCTCGTTACTTGTGCTTGCTCTCCTGCCCCCTCTCATTGCTTGTGCTTGCTCTCCTGCCCCCCTCGTTGCTTGTGCTTGCTCTCTTGCCCCCCCTCCTTGGTTGTGCTTGCTCTCCTGCCCCCCCCTCGTTGGTTGTGCTTGCTCTCCTGCCCCCTCCCCCTCATTGGTTGTGCTTGCTCTCCTGCCCCCCCCTCGTTGGTTGTGCTTGCTCTCCTGCCACCTCTTGCTTGCTGTCCTGCCCCCTTGTTGCTTGTGCTTGCTGTCCTGCCCCCCCTTCGTTGGTTGTGCTGGCTCTCCTGCTTGCTCTCCTGCCCCCCCCTCGTTGCTTGTGCTTGCTGTCCTGCCCCCCCTGGTTGGTTGTGCTTGCTCTCCTGCCCCCCCATGTTGGTTGTGCTTGCTCTCCTGCCCCCCCCCCTCGTTGGTTGTGCTTGCTCTCCTTCCCCCCCTCATTGGTTGTGCTTGCTCTCCTGCCCCCCCTTGTTGGTTGTGCTTGCTCTCCTGCCCCCCCTCGTTGGTTGTGCTTGCTCTCCTGCCCCCCCTCGTTGGTTGTGCTTGCTCTGCTGCCCCCCCTTGTTGTTGTACTTGCTCTCCTGCCCCTCCCATCGCTGGTTGTGCTTGCTCTCCTGCCCCCCCCTCGCTGGTTGTGCTTGCTCTCCTGCCCCCCCTCCTTGGTTGTGCTTGCACTCCTGCCCCCCCTCGTTGGTTGTTCTTGCTCTCCTGCCCCCCTTGTTGGTTGTGCTTGCTCTCCTGCCCCCCTCGTTGCTTGTGCTTGCTGTCCTGCCCCCTCGTTGCTTGTGCTTGCTCTCCTGCCCCCTAGTTGCTTGTGCTTGCTGTCCTGCCTCCTCGTTCGTTGTGCTTGCTCTCCTGCCCTGCTATTGGCATTGTAAATGAAAATGCCATTTATTTATGTTTTAAAAACAAAAACATAAATAAAAATAATGTCATGAGCAATGCCAATAGCTCTAACTTTAAGAATGCCGAGACCATTGCATTGTAAATGCTTGTTTATGTATTGAAACTAATAGTGATCCTCGCCAACTGTTGGGTAGTGTGTTGGTTTAAATACAATTCATATGTAGTGGGAATAAAATCTGTGTCCATTGGGGATATTAGTCTTAAACAACGCTGACAGAACTCCATTTGGATCCATTGCTCCATCACTACAGCCGGTTTTCAATAGTTCTTATGCTAGTGAACAGGCTATTATGGACTCACTTGGGGCATTCACACCATCCACTGATGTGTACACTTATGGGGTTTCTATATATAAATCGGCCAGTCTGCGGGGGAAGGGGGGCACAATTCACCCCACCTTCCTTTCCCTCAGATAATGTTTAATTTACTAGTCTCCAAAAATGTACTCAAAAGGCCAGATCAAAATGGTACTATATTTTGCATATTGCTAGAAGGATGTTAATATGTTTTTTGTTGAAAACTGAGCCAGATCTTTTTCTTGTGTGATTCCGGAACAGTCAGTGAAGATTTTCCAAGTATTTTTTTTTAACACATTTTATTCATTTTCATAACACAAGAAAGCCTTTTCAATGGTATATCTGTGAATAACACATGAGATGTTCAATGGGTCCACTAATCAGTACAACCTGTGGACATCAATAATTCCCATATATGTACCATACATTTGTGACATGAATAACGAAAATATCTTTACATACACAGTAGTATCGTGTCTGTGTCAGTAATCCCCTCCTTCTCCTTTCTTGTAACTAGAAACAAAACAAACAGTCCATTTCCCCCTCCCACTAGCCCCCAGACTCAGTCTATCTAGTAAAGTTAGTTTCCTAGTCAATATACTCTGTCCATGTGATACAGTAATTCCATTGAGGGATCCAGCACACTCCCAACCCCATCACTCCAAGTCTATATACGGGTCATTCCTATCTTGCACCCGTACAGGCATGAGTCAGTGTGTAAATATATTTCTTATTTTAAGTTGTTAAGAGTTCCGTGGCTATAAACCCCTCCAGTAATACATTTCATTACAATGCAATAGGATTCTTCCTTAGGCCCCTGTTTTCCTCCCGTTTAAACTCTGCGCTATCGGCCCTACCCCATCTGGTCACTTCATCATGCCACCCCTGTAATGTCGGGCCTTGGTCGCCTTCCATCGCATTGTGATTGCTCTTTTGGCCAGGATCAGAGCCAGGTTGGTAAAATGATGTTGTGCACTCTTCTTCTTGTGTTTGGGGTCGAAACCCAATATACAATATTCAAAAGTATCTCTGTCCCTCCCTGGGGCTATGTCATGCAGTATCTTCTGCACCGTTGTCCAAAAATGTGTTAACCGTGGGCAGGCCCATATCATATGCAATAATTCCGCATTGGAGGCGTGACAGCATGGACATGAGTCCGGCATATCGGGAAACATTCTATACAATTTATATGGTGTCAGATAAGAAGATTTTCCAAGTAGTACATCATTGGGTGCCAGACATTAATCTGCAAAGATTTCTAGTTCGTTTTCCACTGAAATTAAGTTTCCTCTTTCTGCCTCCTGCCTCTTTCTGAGGGTTCTAGCTTGCCATTTTTGTCGAGTTTTAAGGTGGATTGTGTTAGAATTTGGAGGATGGAATAAGACTGCACAACAACTGGCTTTGCCTCATCTCTCCTGGCCTCTGCAGAGCATGGAATGGTGCACTTCCTAATCCTGAGGCAATCATTCACTGTCTGAGTGCCACAGTCACAATTTGCAAATCTTACAGATTTTTAATGGCTATTTGATATTTCGCAAATGCAAATCCTACCAAATCACTGTTTAGAAAAGGAATGTGTTTGCTTATAACAAATGGTGATTCCCAATTAACGATTCTTTAAAATTCTTAAATTAGGAATCGTTTTTTCAATGTTTAGTACTTCTTGCCCTTGGTCCAAACCTCTGATAGACAAATCCCTGCAAAACCTCCCGTAAAACCTATTATCTTCCACCAATCCCATCACTGCACTATCCCCTCTCACTACTGCACTACCAATCCCATCACTCCACTACCAAACCCAGTAGTGCAATACTACCCCAAATTCCTACACTACCATCAAACACAACAGCAATAAAAATCTTTGGCACTAGACTACTGCAAGATGTATTTCAGAATATCGTGGTAAAAATGTAATTATGCCAAAATATTGTGCCTATATACTGAGTACGAACATTTTTTTAGGTTAGTTAGTATGTATAGTTAAAGGCATGCTCAAGAAATGGAATTGGCAGCCAAAACAATGCTTTCTAGTTCAAGGGATCCAATTGAATATCTTTGCCTGCAGAATCTAGAAAGGGGATTGGGAGAAATTAAAGGGCTGAGCTGAGTCTTGAAATCATGGATGATGATAACAGCAGAACCCTGGATTTCAAATAGGTCCTCTAAGGCCGAATGATTATAGTGTACGGATATAGAATTAGAAGGTTATGGAGCTGTTCTTGCAACATGACAGCGATGGAATGGAACAATAAAGTATGGTGAGTCTCAATATCAAGACCTACAATGTCAAGTGCTAGAAACTAGATAGTTGCACAATCTTTGAAGAAGTCAGAGATGACTAGATATTGTATTATCGATGTGGAAGGTCTCAGGAGGGTATATAATCGTAAGCCCCATCAAAAATACCAGAAAGGACAATGGACAGAAGCTAATGTTTTTAGGACCACATTTTTTAGGGCATTTCAGATAACTTGGCATCACTTTATGACAGGAATACAAAGGCTATATCAGAAGAATTTACTGACTCAATGCCGGGGTTCTGCTCCTCAATAGAATCTATACCTACTTCACCACACAATGAAGAACTCCTGGATAATTTTCACGCATAACTAAGGTTACACGAGACAAATTTCTAAATGACTATATTGAAGGGAATGCATTTATGGACGGTAATGCCTAGTATGCTCATATCATGGCACGTGTCTAGAAAATGTAATATTGCATTCTTCCAGAATGTAGTTCTTTTTATGCATTGTTATTATTATTATTTTTTGCTTTTTGAGGAATATCCAGAGTAAGAAGAAAACGTTGTGCTCTGCGAAATCTAATTTGGCACGGAGCCTGATTTTTTAGGCAGTCCCATCCTGATAGATGTGTTTGTTTCACGAAGAGGGTGAAAAGAATTGATTGCATTCATACGAACTTTGCACACACAATCCATATGTTTCCTACATAGCATACTCTGTCATAGGTTTAATATTTTGCAGCGCCGAATGTGTAGCATACTATAAACTTTCAGCTCTCCTTGAAATCTACATCTTTTATTTGTGCGTGAAAGCCGAGGTGACCTCTTTTTCAAATCTCAATGAGAACTTTCTAGAATGTTGAAAATATTCTATATACTCGTTTCCCATTTTATTGTAAAAGCCCAGGCAACAAAACAAGAAACTTCTTTAAGGGCTCTTTGCTTCCCCTCGTAAATGCTTTTTGCAGGAAACGTTAAAATAGAGCGACTTTGTAAAAGAAATGAATAAACTAAGAAAAAAATAAACAAAGAAAAAATACAAACTTGAACAATGTCTTTAAGGTGAAGGAATGTGTTCGTCAACTGTTACATCAACTGGTAACAGCGAAGAACAATTTAAACCGAAGGGGAGACGTCAAGCCGGGGCGCCGCTGCCACCGCGCGCGCGGGAAGACGGCGTTCTCATGCGTCCCACACAATGCGCGCCAGAGGTCAGGGATCCGATGGGTCCGTCAGCGGCGAGCTCTTTGTCGCAACGCAAACACATTTCGCCATTCAGAGCAGAAGCTACTTTGTTATGTATGAACATCTCCCCAACCTTGATGCTTTTCAGCGCAGACCAAGGCTAAGTGAGTGCTTTTGTGCGCCGTGCGTGTTGGCTGTCTGCTTAGAGGGCCGCCGTAGAAGCGGCGAAGGCCAAATCTGTCAAATTTCCAGGTTTCAATGAACTCTGCAGCGTCGCGGCTTTCAACAGACGGGAGTGCATTGAGGTGGCTCAAAAGGATTTTTGTAGTACTGGACGTCAAATGATGACCGAGCGAGGAGGAGGAAACAAAACCGAGGAGGACCACCAGCTAGCTGCGGGGCTGTGAAACGGGTCTGGGGGGCGCAGCCTTTCTCCAAACAGCTCCCTCCTACACTGCCCCTGTCAAGGTCCGTAGAAACCACTTTTGATAGCAGGCAGTCTGTGGGCCTCATTTATGGCCTTTTGGCAAGGGGACAGCGCAGCGAAGCGAAGCACCATGCTGCGCTGCCCTACACCAAAGTGAAAGGGCAGGAATATACCATATTTAAGCAATATGGTGCGTTCATGCCCTTTCTGCCTGCGCGGGTGGCGTTTCGCAGCCTAGAGCCAACGTAGGCACCTTCATAGCAGGCAGGATTGCATTTGTGCAGGAAGGGGCTGCTTCCTGCACAAATACAATCCCACAAGGTGTTTTACTCATCCAATGTGTGCTGCAGAATGCAGCACACATGGAAAGAGGAAAAAACAAGGAGAAATTAATATATTTCTCCTCATTACACCTCACCTCGTGACTCCTATGTATCTGATGCTTCCCCAGGTTTACATCACTTTGTAAATCTGGGGCAGTGTAAATTTCCATGGGTGTTGCGTGGGAAAATCCACTGCAACGCTCATGGAACGCTTCGCGGGCACAGAGTAAAGCAATGAGCAACTAGGACTGCCTCACCTTACTCATGAATTATAAGGCCACTCAAAGCCACGCAGGGTGGCTTTGCGTGGCTTCATAAATCTTTGAGAGCCCTGCGTCATGCATGTACCACTTTATGTGGTGCAAAAGTGTCGCAGGGCTCCTATAAATAAGCCTCTTTGTGTCCATTTTCGGCTGGCGTACATGTGCTTTCCTTATAATTTTTTCCAATGGTAATGCTGCAATGTATGTTGAACACTGGCAATCAGCGACCTAAGCTTACGTAAAATAATAAGTCAGGCACTTTTTTTTACGAATAACTTCTCCAAGATGGAATGCACAGATATTTTGTCTTTGAGTGTAAGAAGAAGTTTGTTGACAGAACCTTTGAAAGCATGTTTTATTTTACTGCTTTGGTTAGTTTTTAAAGTACTTAAAATGCAATACAAGCCAACATATTTCGAGGACAAGTATCAAGGCAAGAAAATGTTACAATGAGAAAAAAGCAATCAACAAAAAAGAGGACCCTTGGGAAGTAATAATGATATGCCAATACAAACACACTTCGTTCACACCAGTGTCAAAAATCCGAACCCTCCCTAGTTAAACATAACATAAAATGTAAGAAAATAAAATATGGCAAAAATTAACTGATATTGGGTCTGTCTTAATTTATTATATAGCATCAAACATTTAAAAATACATAAAATTCACAAGTTCATAATATTAAAATCAAATTATTCACAAAATACACATATCACAATAAAATATACATAAGAGACAAAAAAAGAGAAAGTGAATCAATTGAAAACATCATGACATATTAATCCTAATAGAATCAATTATGGTGTAGCCAATATCAATTGATAACACCCTTGGTAGTTCCTCAGATTTAATGGTGAATATTTGCGTCTACGCTTTTCGGTATTGTGCCTTGATATTGCACCACCTTTGTCAAGACAAAACTATATGTTGTCTCTTATATTATCCACTTCATTTAAAATAATTTGCCACAATCGCAGAGATTGCGGTGCGTTAATCCTGTATGCCCAACGTAAAATCATTTCTAGGGTCCACTCTGAGTACAAGATTTAGATTCTTATATTAGTGATTCTAGTCCAATCGGATATCTTGGGTACCCAAGGGTTCCAACTAATATCACAGAAAACCCGACTTCAACGATATATATATATATATATATATATATATATATATATATATATATATATATATATATATATATATATATATATATATATATATATATATATATATATTCTCTTTCGACGAGCTCCGCCGTGTGTGAACACCGTACAATCTCCAGTTACGGTGCACCTGATAAAAAGCTCCTGGGTCAGGTATAACGTGTTGTTTGCATGGTAGACGCTGAGCTTTGATTTATTTAAGTAGGCATATAGTAGGAATCTGAGCATCAACCGGCGTCTTTAAAAGAAAGGCAGTGAAAACACTTTTGGCATATGCTCCATTTCCTTCTGTAAACTGTATGGACACTTGTAGACAATGAGGCCTGCTCACCAAGGTAAAGCGACGTGTAGATTTACTAGTAGTAAATAGTGGAGCCAGTGTCACAAAGATAATTACGGTGTGTATTCACAAAGTTAAACTCACATGTGAGTAGATCTACACATGTATTTGGCGATTCATTGTTTAAAGTGTACAATTACTCAAAAGTGTACACTGACATGTCCCACCCCCGAAATAGGGGTAGGAGTTAGTAAAAATGGAAAATAAACAGTAAAGTTGCTACTAGTAGAGACTTTATGACTTTATTTTACATTCCGCACAATTGGTGCTGATGTACTCTATTGGGTAGGAGTTCTCCCTGTAGCCCGCCCATTGGTTACAATTCGTTGGCTTCTCTGTCACTGGTATTTGCTGCCTCCTAATTGGGCAGTGCATGCCAGCTTCACATCCTCTTTTTTTGAGTAGAGCATGGATCAAGTTCTGATTGCTTCATCTTGATTAGTGGCTTTTTTCTGCATACACTGCGATTCAGGCACTATTATATTTGTTCTTCCCCCTGTGCTGCTGTTTTCTTTTTCCCCTGTGGTGCATCTTCCTGTGTTGTTTCGTTCCCCATCCTCCAGTTTTCTGTGTTGCTTCTTCCCCTGCCAATCCCTGTTGCAGTGTTATTTCTTTACTCTCCAAAAACCCTTGTTCGAGTTGCTTCTTCCTCTCCCACCACCCCTTGTATCAGTATTGCTTCATTCTTTCCCACCCCCTGCTGTCGATGTTGCTTCTTCCCTATCCTACTCTCTTGTCCGTGATGCTTCTTCCCTTCTGGCCCCACCCTGTGGTCTGTTTGCTTTTTCCCCTTCCTATCTTACTTTGCCCATGTTGCTTCTTCTCCTCTAACCCCCCTACACTTCGTCCCTGTTGCTTCTTTCCATCCCACACTCGCATGGTCTGTGCTGCTTCTTAACCTCCTGTTGTCTGTGTTGCCACCCATACACATGTCATCATTAAACAAGCATTTTCAATGCAATAGGTCTCGCATTAGGAAAGTTTGAGCTATTGGTATTGTAAATCACAAATTCTTTATTTATGTGTTGGTTTTGAAAATAGCGAAATTAATAGCTTTGTCATTTAACTTTCGCAAATGTGACACCTATAGCATTTGTAACGCAATATGTGTTGTATTTACATGATTTAGATGTATTGATATTACAAATAACAATGGCTTGTAATTTTTTAAATAATTAATACTTTTAAAAAAGTTATTGTAATTTATAATGGCAATAGCTTAAACTTTTGTAAATAACTTTTGTGAAGATTATGTTCACTGTATTTTATTATTAAGAAAATCCAAGAACAGAAGTGAAATATCAACATCTTATTGTGACATTTGTAATAAAGCTTGAAACATTGAGAGAACATATTTGAACCAGTTGTTGTTAAAATGATTGCACAGATTGATGCTGTGGTGGTGCTGAGTGATGTTGTGGTGGCGACGAGTGATGCTGTGGCGTTCAGTGATGCCGTGGTAGCGCATAGTGATGTTGTGGTGCCCCTGAATGATGTTGTGGTGCCCCTGAGTGATGCTGTGGTGGTGCTGAGTGATGCAGTGGTGATGCGATAGATAGAGTGAGTGCGATAGATAGAGGGAGGGCGCTAGATAGAGTGAGGGCGATACATAGATAGATAGGGCGAGGGCGATACATAGATAGATAATAGAGTGAGGGCGATACATAGATAGATGGAGTGAGGGCGATACATAGAGAGATAGAGTGAGGGCGATACATAGATAGATAGAGTGAGGGCGATAGATAGATAGAGTGAGGCCGAGAGATAGATAGAGTGAGGCCGATAGATAGAGTGAGGCCGATAGATAGATAGAGTGAGTCCGATAGATAGAGTGAAGCCGATAGATAGATAGATAGCTAGATAGATAGATAGATAGATAGATAGAGTGAGGCAGATAGATAGATAGAGTGACGATAGATAGATAGAGTGAGGCCGAAAGAGAGAGTGAGGCTGATAGATAGAGTGAGGCCGATAGATAGATAGATAGATAGATAGATAGATAGATAGATAGATAGATAGATAGATAGATAGATAGAGTGGTATTGTGTGGAGTGTGTGTTGCATTCAGTAGAGTGTAATTATGTGGTGTGTAATTATGTGCACTGAGTGGTATTTGGACTGTATGTTGCATTGAGTACAGTGTAATTATGTTGCATATAACTATGTGGCACTGAATGGTATTTGGAGTGTATGTTGCATTGAGTGCTGTGTAATTATGTGGCTTGTAATTATGTGGCACTGAGTGGGATTTGGAGTGTATGTTGCATTGAGTGCAGTGTAATTATGTGGCGTGTAATTATGTGGCACTGTGTGCTATTTGGAGTGTATTTTGCATTCAGTGCAGTGTAATTATGTGGCGTGTAATTATGTGGCACTGTGTGGTATTTGGAGTGTATGTTGCATTGAAGGCAGTGTAATTATGTGGCGTGTAAATATGTGGCACTGAGTGGTAGTTGGAGTGTATGTTGCATTGAGCGCAGTGTAATTATGTGGCGTGTAATTATATGGCACTGAGTGATATTTGGAGTGTATGTTGCATTGAGCGTAGTGTAATTATGTGGCATGTAATTATGTGGCACTGAGTGGGATTTGGAGTGTATGTTGCATTGAGTGCTGTGTAATTATGTGGCGTGTAATTATGTGGCACTGAGTGGTATTTGGAGTGTATGTTGCATTGAGTGCTGTGTAATTATGTGGCGTGTAATTATGTGGCACTGAGTGGGATTTGGAGTGTATGTTCCATTGAGTGCAGTGTAATTATGTGGCGTGTAATTATGTGGCACTGAGTGGGATTTGGAGTGTATGTTGCATTGAGTGCAGTGTAATTATGTGGCGTGTAATTATGTGGCACTGAGTGGTATTTAGAGTGTATGTTCCATTGAGTGCTGTGTAATTATGTGGCGTGTAATTATGTGGCACTGAGTGATATTTGGAGTGTATGTTGCATTGAGCGTAGTGTAATTATGTGGCATGTAATTATGTGGCACTGAGTGGTATTTGGAGTGTATGTTGCATTGAGTGCTGTGCAATTATGTGGTGTGTAGTTATGTGGCACTGAGTGGGATTTGGAGTGTATGTTGTATTGAGAGGAAAATATGAATAGGGAGCTACCCTTTCTAGCAGGAAAAGGATTGGGTCAACAATCTTAGAAAAACAGAGCTCCTTCTCCTGAGTTCGGTAAATCCTAGGTGATATTGGGATCCCAAGTGGGACATTTACTTCAATGGGAGGGATTGCAGTGTTGCACTGGTTATAAAATTTACAGCTAAGTGTGTGTCGGGCCCAAAAGTACCATGAAAAACATACTATACAAACAATTCTTTTTTTAAAAAAAGTTTAATTCATTTATTTGAAGAAATTAAAATTTGATAATAACATATTATTGCAAATAAAACCATATACACATTCGTTATTCCTGAAATACAGTAGTAAAAAAGTTTTCAGAATTATGTTTAAAAAATACTACTCTAGCATTGTTATACACAAACATATAAACATCATATTTACTAATCAATAAATTGTAATAGGAACGAAATTGTCGACGCGGCGTTTCGGTGCCTCTTTTTATCTTGCACCTTCTTCAAGGACTCGTTCACAGCTTTATTATATCTACAAAACATATCACAATACATATAGTTAGGGCCTTTATTTTATTACAGCACTTGCACTTAGATTTCTATCATGTTTTGACTTATATCCTAGTATTTGGTAACCCCGAACACTTTACACTCCAGGATCTATTTGTTCCTGGTGATATATTCCTACGTTCCCACATCTTAGTAGTACTAAGGGGGAAAGTATGGCTGACTTGGTAATTCTTAAATAATATGCAGTGTCTTGCTTCTATTTCCTAGACACGGCTAGGCTTTTGTACAATTAGCATAAGGGACCAAAAGGCTTTAGTTCATTCTTTTTTCTGAAGTCCCACCACTCGGTCTCCCTCAACTTACCCAGGTCGGTTCTTCCCTGGTTCTGTTATTATAAGTCTCTATGAGCACGTATACATCCGCTCACAAATCTTTCCTTCCTTTTGTTCTAGAAGGGAATACACCTTGTTTTAGGTTACTTGATTTATTGTGCATTTTCTCTCATTCTGATGTTTGTTCATGCATATGTTTACCTTATAGGTTCATTTTGATGATAATTCACTCGGTTTAGTAGAAAATGGACCAACTTCAATCCTATTAGGAGGAGACATGTTTATTGTATAAATAGTTTCCTTTTGTACTATTTTAAGTTGTTCTTTATACTATAGGGTTTTTACAGTAATTGAATTTCTTCTGCCCCTTTTTTTTGTGGATACCAGTAGGTCCATTCACATGCTGACCGGCCATAGTTTCATCTTAATAGCGGCCTTAGACTTCAGAGGGTATCTTTCTGAATTTTTTTTCAGATGTTTATCCATTCTCTGCATGACCCTCCACCCATATTCATTTCAACAATTTAAAAAAAGTTTTTATTGGAAGGCTTACCGGTCCTATTTTCTTGTTCTTTTAAATGGTTGGGGGGACGCCTCCGGGAGCTACCTTTTGCTATTCCGTTCACCGCTTTATCTAGAGAACAATTTGTAGTTTTAATTATAGTGATTTTAGTTTACTTGCTAGAAACCTTAATTTTTGTCCTAAAAACCTTACCTTTGTGGTTAAAAGGAGTGGCTTTGTACTTGGTTAATTCTTTGTATTCTTTTCATCATTAAATCAAGGATCTCTTTCTTGAAGCTTTTTTATAATTAGCTGTCAACTCTAAAAAAAGGGATAAGTTCTATATTAACTACTCTGGGTGGCTTGGTATATACTTCCTATCTATCAAAATATAGGTTTTGGTCTGGGTCTGGCCCCCCTCCTCCCTTGCTTACTTGTAAGTGGTAGCTGAACTGCACGGCGTCCTCCTCCCTGCCGAGTTGTTTGGAAGTGATTTACTCTCTTCCTGTGCTTGGTTTAAGTACTGTCCTTAATTGATTGATTACTCACACCCATGTTTGTGATGTAATCAATTGGTGTGTTTTCAAGGTTTCATGTCCACAAAACGGTCGCCATTTTGTAGTGTGTCCTATGTTTACACTACCGTGCTGTGAACTGCCCATACACTCTCTAATGGGCTTATAAATACTTCAGTTTTTGTTCTATTTCGATGTTTCTTCTATAAAGAGGTTTATTTTGTGTCACTACAACGGTTTATGCTATTGATCATTCCGATATTAAATGCTAATGTTCTATCCTCCCAATTATCGTTGGTTTGATTCTTAATAATTTAAATATCTTTAGCTTTTATGTACTCTAATTTTTTATGAAATATAGCTTTGATATTTCTTTTACTTATATCGATCAGAACCGGCCGGGATGTGTATGCGGCCGCCATTTTGGAACGGGGAAAAGGACAATTTAACCTCGATCGTGATTACGGGTACATTATTGTATGTTTTATCCATTTATTCACGTATTCCCGTGATCTTTCTCTCGCCTTCCGTGTTGAATATTTCTAACTTCAAAAGACAAACCCTCGATCTTTTTTACCCGATCTTTCTCAATCTATGGCAGCCATTTTGGAATGGGAAAATCTCGTCTTTAAGTATTTCCCATAGTTTACAGATATTATTCGTTTATAATGCGTTTTTTGACGGAATTATATAAAACTGTAACTCTAATACTTTATATATACATTCCTAATATTTAATACCATTTATTCATATTTTAATTTTTCAAATTTTGTATAGTGAATGTCTTCATCATATTAGGTTACATCCCATCGTGTTCTATATTTTATATAGTGCACTGTGGGTGTTAGATGGTCTGATGAGCAAGTTTCATTTATCTAAGTGGTGGTCATTTTAGAAACGTCATCGAGTGAATTTCCTAATTTTATTGAACTATTTTACAACCTTTTCTTTATAAGTATCCGTGTTATGCTTCATATTGCTACTTCGGGCAGATGGAGTAAGGATTTTTAAGGGTATATTTATTTGTATAAATCATAACTGCAGGAAATACATTTTTAAAAATATTAAGGTATCCTGCATCTTATTTATCTTGTAAAGATGTCTGTTCCATACTTATATTGAGCATAGGGACTGGTTCCCAGCTATACTGCCAGTTGTATCCTCCTTTCTTTTCAGTATTACCTTATGCATTCATTTATACTCGTTGGTGCTCCGTGTTTGCCTTAAAGGATTCTCTCCCACTCTTCTTTATTATTCAGTCCTGTTTTATAGGTGTTAAACCTAGACATATAATATTGCTCCCTTAATTTACGCTTTCTAGTTAGATCTCCTCCTCTTCTGTTTAGACCTACCACTTCTAAAACGCACCATCTGAGGTCTTCCACTTGGTGGCCCTTTTCCATCCAGTGTGTCACTAGGGGCGCTGTTGCCTTCTTTGTGCGGATAGCTGACTTGTGTTCATTGATCCTCACTCTTATTTCTCGTTGTGTTTCCCCTATGTATGCCTTATCACATGGGCATTTTATCATATAGATGACATTTTGTGTCCTACAGTTAAACAGGGCTCTATGTGTATGTGTTGTATTGCCATAGGTTATGTTGGGGCCTGATATTATTAAGGGACAGTTTTTGCAGGATCCACAGACAAAGTTGCCCGATGGTGTTGAACCATCTATGGTTCTGATCAGGTTCCTTTTGTTTTTGTTTGGATAAGTTTGTACTAGACAGTTTCTGACTGTTCTATTCCTTCTAAAGGCCAAAATGGGTTTAGGCGTGGGTATTTCTCCTGGATCATTTATTAATTTCCAATTACTGTTAATACAGTTTTTTAATTTGTTTGATATGCATGAAAAGTTAGTCACAAATACAATTGGTTTTGCTTGATTTTCCTGTCTTATTTTTAGTTCGAAAAGGCTCTCCCTATTGTAGTACTTGGCCCGTTTGTAAGCCTTTTTTACCATATTTTTCGGGTATCCCCTATCTAGGAATTTTTTAATCAAAATGTCTGCATGTTTATCATATTAATTTTTTGTGGTACAGTTACGCCGTACTCTTAAAAACTGGCCAAATGGTATATTGTTTTTTTGGGTAGCTGGATGATGGCTTTTAAAGTGGAGCATGGTGTTACGGTCAGATGGTTTAGTAAATAACTCCACCGCCAGAATACCTTCCACATTTTTTATTTTAATATCCAGGAAGTCACATTCCTCATTGCTGTACGAAGAGGTGAATTTCAAGTTTTCATCCCCTAGGTTGAGCCATGTGATGAATTCTATTAGGTCCCCTTCACTCCCTTGCCAGATAAAAAATATATCATCTATAAATCAGGACCAATTTGATATATTTTCATAAAAGGGGGCTAATGTGTTGAATATATGTTTTTTCTCAAAGTCCGCTACGTACAGGCATGCCAGACTTGGGGCACAAGTGGCTCCCATGCTGGTACCTTTTGTTTGCCTGTACATGGTTTCCTTAAATAGAAAAATGTTCTTTTTGAGGATCAGTTCTAGACATTCTATCATGAATATTGAATGCTCTGACAGGTCTTCATCTTCGTTTGCTAACATCTTTTTAATCACGTTTATCGTGTCGTTTTGCGGAATGTTTGTGTAAAGCGCTTCTATGTCAAGCGTTACCAACCATTGCGTGCAGGGATTGAACTCAGTGCCTTCCACTTTGCTTATCATATCCGTGGTGTCTTTTATATATGCTGGTTGTTCCATAACCAATGGTTGGATGAACCTGTCCACGTATTTACTGAGGGGTTCTGTTAGGGAGTTTAGACTGGAAACTATCGGTCGCATAGGCGGATCATTGATGTCTTTGAGTACCTTCGGCAATCCATAGATTGCCGGAATAGTTGGTGTTTCGTTGTTTAAAAAGTCAAATTCCTCTTGATTAATTATTCCATCCTCCTTGGCCAGGAGGAGTAGACTCTTGATGTGTCTCCCTAGCTCTTGCCATTCTAAGATGTTGGATTTAACATAATGGTTGGGGTTATCTAGAAGGAGGTTCATTCTCCTTTCATAGTCTGTCGTTTCTAGTACAACTATGCTTCCGCCCTTGTCTCCTGGTTTAATGGTGATTTTCTCATCTTCTTCTAGATTTTTAAGGGCCTTTTTTCTTCCACTGTGAGGTTGTTCTTAACCCAAATTTTTTGATCTAATATGTCCTCTTGTTATTACCTTTTCAAAAGTTTCTACATTTTTATTCACCATTGAACTCAATGGAGTCCATACAGACTTAGGGCGTAGGCCTGATTTGTTGTCTGTAGGCACTTTTTCTTTTCCCTCAAAATATTTATGGAGTCTAATTTTGCGCACAAAGTTTTGTAGGTCCCTCTCCAATGTGAATCTGTCTGGGGGTCCTGCTATTGCAAAGCCTAAGCCCTTTTCTAATAGACTGATTTCCTCTTTTGTCATGTTTCTATTTGCTAGGTTTATTATTGGTGCTTTCGTATCTGTGGTTATTCCCATGTTTTCTGACTCCTGGTCTTCATGTAGAGACGTTGTTGGCCCTGGTTTGTCTGATAAAAACCTCTCCCTCTCCCTCGTCCCCGTGGGTTTGGGTTTGGGTTTTGGCTTTGATTCCCCTTGCGCCTGTCTAAAAAATGTAGGCTATCTCTGTTTTGTTTCTGTGGTATATCTCTATCATTTTCTGTGTGATTTGCCGCTGCAGATTCATTCTCTGACTCACTGCTGGTATATGATGTGTCAGAGAATGTTACTCCCTTCCTGGGGCCCTGCCGCTTATTCGATTGCCAGTTGTTTTTAGATGACCAAACTTCCCTCGGTCTATCAAAATAATCTTTCTGCAGGTAGGGGTAGACTAACTCTTGTTTGTATTGATTGAGGTCTTTCCTGAATTTATTACTTTTCTTATTGATTAGGCAGTCTTTATACCCATCAAAATCCCTTTGGATTTCCTCCAGTTTTTGTTTCGCGTCTTCTACTGAGGTATTGTCCCTAAGTTTCTTTTCCATATCATCCAGTTCAGTTTTCTCTATGATCAGAGTGGCTTTTGCTGTCTCTATAATTAATAAAAGCCAATCTCTACTGCATCTGTTCGCTATGAATGTCCATGTCTCTATGAACTTTTCATTTTTTACAAATATACTGGGCTCATTTTTAACCTGTAATCCTTTTGGTATCATTCCCTTCTTACAATACTGTATCAGGAAATCAGAATGCTATTCAGTCCTGATTATCTTTTTTTTTAAATTCCAAAGTTCTTTCCACTTTTCCACATCAGTATTGGTTGTCGATATTGTATTAACATTTTTTTCCGGGCAGTTAACTAATTTATTAAATTGGACCTCGGAAAAACTAAAGACTTTGAAGGTGTCCATTATTACTTTGGGACTACCGCGTGTATTTAATCACGCCTCACTCCTTTGGTGAGAAAAAGAACAAAACTCCCCAGTTGAATAACTGTGCTTAAAGATAGGAAAATATGAATAGGGAGCTACCCTTTCTAGCAGGAAAAGGATTGGGTCAACAATCTTAGAAAAACAGAGCTCCTTCTCCTGAGTTCGGTAAATCCTAGGTGATATTGGGATCCCAAGTGGGACATTTACTTCAATGGGAGGGATTGCAGTGTTGCACGGGTTATCAAATTTACAGCTAAGTGTGTGTCGGGCCCAAAAGTACCATGAAAAACATACTATACAAACAATTCTTTTTTTTAAAATAGTTTCATTCATTTATTTGAAGAAATTAAAATTTGATAATAACATATTATTGCAAATAAAACCATATACACATTCGTTATTCCTGAAATACAGTAGTAAAAAACTTTTCAGAATTATGATTAAAAAATGCTACTCTAGCATTGTTATACACAAACATATAAACATCACATTTACTAATCAATAAATTGTAATAGGAACGAAATTGTCGACGCGGCGTTTCAGTGCCTCTTTTTATCTTGCACCTTCTTCAAGGACTCGTTCACAGCTTTATTATATCTACAAAACATATCACAATACATATAGTTAGGGCCTTTATTTTATTACAGCACTTGCACTTAGATTTCTATCATGTTTTGACTTATATCCTAGTATTTGGTAACCCGAACACTTTACACTCCAGGATCTATTTGTTCCTGGTGATATATTCCTACGTTCCCACATCTTAGTAGTACTAAGGGGGAAAGTATGGCTGACTTGGTAATTCTTAAATAATATGCAGTGTCTTGCTTCTATTTCCTAGACACGGCTAGGCTTTTGTACAATTAGCATAAGGGACCAAAAGGCTTTAGTTCATTCTTTTCTCTGAAGTCCCACCACTCGGTCTCCCTCAACGTACCCAGGTCGGTTCTTCCCTGGTTCTGTTATTATAAGTCTCTATGAGCACGTATACATCCGCTCACAAATCTTTCCTTCCTTTTGTTCTAGAAGGGAATACACCTTGTTTTAGGTTACTTGATTTATTGTGCATTTTCTCTCATTCTGATGTTTGTTCATGCATATCTTTACCTTATAGGTTCATTTTGATGATAATTCACTCGGTTTAGTAGAAAATGGACCAACTTCAATCCTATTAGGAGGAGACATGTTTATTGTATAAATAGTTTCCTTTTGTACTATTTTAAGTTGTTCTTTATACTATAGGGTTTTTACAGTCATTGAATTTCTTCTGCCCCTTTTTTTTGTGGATACCAGTAGGTCCATTCACATGCTGACCGACCATAGTTTCATCTTAATGGCGGCCTTAGACTTCAGAGGGTATCTTTCTGAATTGTTTCTCAGGTGTTTATCCATTCTCTGCATGACCCTCCACCCATATTCATTTCAACAATTTAAAAAAAGTTTTTATTGGAAGGCTTACCGGTCCTATTTTCTTGTTCTTTTAAATGGTTGGGGGGACGCCTCCAGGAGCTACCTTTTGCTATTCCGTTCACCGCTTTATCTAGAGAACAATTTGTAGTTTTAATTATAGTGATTTTAGTTTACTTGCTAGAAACCTTAATTTTTGTCCTAAAAACCTTACCTTTGTGGTTAAAAGGAGTGGCTTTGTACTTGGTTCATTCTTTGTATTCTTTTCATCATTAAATCACGGATCTCTTTCTTGAAGCTTTTTTATGATTAGCTGTCAACTCTAAAAAAAGGGATAAGTTCTACATTAACTTCTCTGGGTGGCTTGGTATATACTTCCTATCTATCAAAATATAGGTTTTGGTCTGGGTCTGGCCCCCCTCCTCCCTTGCTTACTTGTAAGTGGTAGCTGAACTGCACGGCGTCCTCCTCCTTGCCGAGTTGTTTGGAAGTGATTTACTCTCTTCCTGTGCTTGGTTTAAGTACTGTCCTTAATTGATTGATTACTCACACCCATGTTTGTGATGTAAACAATTGGTGTGTTTTCAAGGTTTCATGTCCACAAAACGATTTGAGGGAGACCGAGTGGTGGGACTTCAGAGAAAAGAATGAACTAAAGCCTTTTGGTCCCTTATGCTAATTGTACAAAAGCCTAGCCGTGTCTAGGAAATAGAAGCAAGACACTGCATATTATTTAAGAATTACCAAGTCAGCCATACTTTCCCTCTTAGTACTACTAAGATGTGGGAACGTAGGAATATATCACCAGGAAGAAATAGATCCTGGAGTGTAAAGTGTTCGGGGTTACCAAATACTAGGATATAAGTCAAAACATGATAGAAATCTAAGTGCAAGTGCTGTAATAAAATAAAGGCCCTAACCATATGTATTGTGATATGTTTTGTAGCTATAATAAAGCTGTGAACGAGTCCTTGAAGAAGGTGCAAGATAAAAAGAGGCACCGAAACGCCGCGTCGACAATTTCTTTCCTATTACAATTTATTGATTAGTAAATGTGATGTTTATATGTTTGTGTATAACAATGCTAGAGTAGCATTTTTTAATCATAATTCTGAAAAGTTTTTTACTACTGTATTTCAGGAATAACGAATGTGTATATGGTTTTATTTGCAATAATATGTTATTATCAAATTTTAATTTCTTCAAATAAATGAATGAAACTTTAAAAAAAAAAAAGAATTGTTTGTATAGTATGTTTTTCATGGTACTTTTGGGTCTTACACACACTTAGCTGTAAATTTGATAACCCGTGCAACACTGCAATCCCTCCCATTGAAGTAAATGTCCCACTTGGGATCCCAATATCACCTAGGATTTACCGAACTCAGGAGAAGGAGCTCTGTTTTTCTAAGTATGTTGTATTGAGTGCATGATGGGGCCCGCAGTACAGAGGCTTCTAGGCATGGGGAACAAGGGTTTACATATATAACAACAAAGAGAGAGAGAGAGAGGGAGAGAGGCACTCTTGAACCCCCTAGTAATATATTGGAAACAACGAAAGAGTGACTATGTATACACTAGGAAGAATTATCAAAAGAAAGATTAAGCAAGGGAAAACAAAAACGTTTTTAAAAGAACCTTCACTCACCAACCTGGTTGGTGACATGCTTCATCATCGGGTTTCCACCAGAGAGGCCGAATGCCTCCCTGGTGTGCTTCGACGACTGGGTTACAGCGGAGCAGGTTTTTTGTTGGGGTGGTGCAATTAAAAAAGTAACTGATTTTACCCTAGTAAATAATTTATTCCAGGTAAACCAGCAACTATTAAAAACAAATATGACCGACGTTGACTAGCTAGTTAGTATCGCTAGAGAGATCCGAATTTAGGTAAATTAGTGCTTGGTTGACATGTTTCAGCTTATGAGAGCAAATTGTGCTAAGCATTCATCAGGACCTTTTGATGTTCCACGGCGGTATATGCATGCTAAGGCATACCCTAACCTGTGGAACCCTACAGTGGAAAAACTCGCAGTTCTACCGGTATGGCCTTCTGGACAATCCTAGACCAATTGGAGCCTGAAATAAAAAACATAAGAGCACGTATATGGATTTGCAATATACCCTCTATGTCAACTGAATTTCTGGCATCCAAAGAACAGTTTGTAATCCCAAGCTATAACGTAGAGACGTGCTCAAAACGGACACGATTGTGTTCGTAATGCTTGATACATCCACTCCATGCACATTCAGACGTGAAGGGGTCTAGTTTCACATGTGTAATATCATGTGCATCGTTAGTGTGCCAGTGACGTCGCAGGCAAAATGCGAACAAAACTTTGTTCATTTGTGACAATAATTTTGAATGGAAATGCTTGCTCATTAAATTTAGAAAGGCGATCAGAGTACCATGTGCCCCTAATAAAACATGCCCCAGCATTACTGTGAGTGCTCGAAGGCACAGACTTCCATACTGCTGCCGCATTCTGCTGGTCCTTTCTACTCACCACAGAAGTCTGCTTTCTTTCCAGTCCGGCCCCCATTTCATAGCAGGAGACAACCATCGCAATGACTGCCCCTTGGCAGCATGCCATGGCAAAACAGAAAGCTATCCGGCGTTTGTAACAGTGTGTATTACGGAATGGGATGTTTAAAGCAGACTCTCTGTGTGAGCTACATCCTTTGTGATAAGAGACTGTTACTCAGCTGAGAGACACCAGACAGAGGTGAGAAGCAGCTGGTCTGTGCGGACACATCCGGCCAGGGGACATGGCTGTTACTGAAGCCAGCTTCTAGCAACAGTCTATGAAAGAAAAAATCGCTCAGCGCCAAAAGTGGCGGGGGAGCGGCTTCCTTTGAAGTCTGATGGGGGGTGCGGGGGACCAGCTTGCTTTGAAGTCACAGACAAATGGTGTGTGTAGTGCGATGTGCAATGTGGCTGGTGATGTGCACGCGCCTGGCTCACATGAATTGTGTCTAATCCGCAGCTTGGGGAGACTTTTCGGATGCCTTACTAGAATCTCGACAAACAAGCATTGCTAAAGCAATGCTTTAGGTCGAGACCTAAAAAATGATAAGAAGCGGTCCGCACGTGCCATGTCACAGTGCTTTTTTTACCATCCAGTTGCCCTTTCCCTCCCTCCCCTGTGTTGCTTTTTTCTTTTTCACCTGTGGTGCTTCTTCCTGTGTTGTTTCGTCTCCCATCCTCCAGTTTTCTGTGTTGCTTCTTCCCCTGCCAATCCCTGTTGCAGTGTTATTTCTTTTCTCTCCAAACACCCCTTTTTTTTTTTTTTGGTTTTCAAAACCTTTATTGGTAATTGCGAGCATGGACACAGCTTAGTGCCTACAACCATAGCATGGCCGGCAGCGCTTGCAGTAATCATTAGGCATCAAATTATAACTCAGAACAATATGCATATTAACACAGCAAGCCGCCTGCAACCACTTCGGGCCGGCTGCGTTTAAACTGTTGTCATTGTAACTGGAATCAGCAGTGGTAACAGGTATAGTGACCTCGTAGGGACAGAAATGTACATAAGAAGTCAGATGTGTGGGTCATGCAGTTAGCAGTCCACCCTTGTTTTTCTGTGTCTTTTCTTTTAAACCTCAGTTATTAAATTCGACGGTATTCATCTCCAATACAGTAAGTCCAACAAGGTACAGAATTCCAGTATGATAGCTCTAGATACAGAAAGAACCTTCTGAACCATGCTAGCAATCGACCAACAGCATACCAAGAACGAGGACCTTGCGGGCCCCGACTGTCCCTTGTGCAGCTCCTGTGTATTTACATGTCTCGCATCACAGATAAAACTCCATCCAAACTCCCCTCCCCCGTCACCGTCCCACCCCCCACCCCACCACACCCCCAACCGTACCCCCTCCCCGCTGCCGAGCCCATAACTCCCCCCCTTTCACGCTGTCCGGATTCTTCCTGTTGGGTCAAAAAGTTATTCCAAAACATTAAACATAGGGTCTCTGCCAAGTGCACCTTATAATGAGCCAGCACGCGGCGCATCGTCCTGGGGCTGCTCCTCTTCTAGTCCTGAGTCAACTAGTTCTGAGCCTGTGTGTGTCAAGGGGGTATCCAGTCCCACTAGCTCCTGAAACATCGCCCCCCAAGCCTGGAGGACCTCAGGTAGCTTCCCGTCCCTCCTCGTGCGCCTTATGTGCTCTTCCTCCGCCAGCGCCCATTCTCTCAGATCCGCCTTGCATTTAGCCAGCATTGGACCCTGAGGGGACAACCAGTGGTTTGCAATACGGTGTCGGGTCGTAAACAGGCCCAGTATTAAAAACCGTCTGCTCACCTTTCGTTTGGGGTCCCGGGGGATTAAGCCTAAGAGGCATGGACGCGGGTCTAAATTTATTACCCAACCCGACACTTTCCCCATGACCTCCAGTATCGACGCCCAATAGAGTTGGAGGACTGGGCACGTCCATACCATATGTATAAAGTCTGCCATGGGGTTGGGGCACCTCGGGCAACGGGCATCCCTGGCATTGTCTATGGTCTGGAGGCGCTTTGGGGAGAGGTAAGCCATATGTATGATATTATATTGGATCTGCTTAAATCGGTTGCTCACTGACACCTTCCGCACACTTTCATGAATTTTTTCCCAGTCACGAGTGGTGATCTCCTGTGGACACGCCTGCTGCCACTTATCTTCTATCGCTAAGGGCCTCAGCTGTCTATCCTCTCTCAGGGCTCGATATAGGTGAGTCACGAACTTTCGGCCTCCCGCCATTGCCAGCATTGTGACAAGAGTACGAGTGTGCACCGGGGCCTCCGGGAATGTAGGCCAGAGTTGCCGCGCTGTCGCCGCTATTTTAGCATATTGGAGAAACTGTCCCAGGCCAAGCTCAAAGGTGGCAACCGCCTCCTGATAGATGATAAACTTGTCATTTGGATACAAATCCGCCAGCATGAGGCATCCTCCTTCCGTCCACCTGTCCAGTGACATGACCCCCGCAATCCGGGCAAAGGATGGCAACAGCCAGAGATCCAAGTCAGGGGCAAAGGGCTCGGAGTGGATGAGGCGTCGCACCACCCGATCCCAGACCGCGGTGGCCAGCCGTACCAGTGGGGGGGGGCGAGATCACGTCGTCTCCCCGCCTGCCAAAGCAGTGCACCCAGTTGCCCATTCCCATACGTCCCTGCCAGCAGGGACCGCTCCCATGAGGGGTCCGCGTCCAGCCATGCAATCGCGTGCTGCAGTTGGGAGGCGAAGTAATACAACTCTAGATCGGGGACCTCCAGTCCTCCCGCGCCCCATCTACGCTTTAGGACCTCCAGACTCACTCTACATCTCTTCCCATTCCATTGTAAAAGGACTAGGAGAGAGTCCAGTTCTCGAAAGACCCGGTGCGGTATCTCATAGAAGGACCCCTGCATAGTGTACAGACAGCGTGGGAGGATCACCATCTTAATTAGGGCAATCTTCCCCATCAGAGAAAGCTTAAGAGTGTTCCAGAAGGTGATACTCCCCTTTAGACCCTGGATTATCCATCCCATGTTGTGTTGGAAGAAAGTGGCCGAGTTGCGTCCGATCCTAATCACCAGGTAGCGGAGTGAGTCGTCCACCCACGGGAGTCCTAGCTCCGGACGCGTGGTCCCCTCCCACTCCACCTGTTCTCCGATCACATACAACTGGGATTTCGTAGTATTTACAGCCAGGCCAGAGGCGGCCGCAAACCGTGTCAATGCGGCCATCTGGATCGGTAATGATTGCGTCTGCCGACTTAGGTAGATCAGAGCCTCGTCCGCATACAGGGACACCACATGCTCCACCGCCCCACTCGAATACCCCGGTCCTGAAGCACCGTACGGAGATGGCAAGCCAGAGGCTCCATCGCCAGGGCAAAGAGCAGGGGGGAGGGGGGCACCCCTGCCGGGTTCCCCTAGATATCAATATTTCCTCCGAGATGCATCTACCCGTGCGGATTCTCGCCACCGGTCGAGCATACAATAGTCGAACCCACCGCACAAACCCCTCCCCCAGGCCTAGTTTTAAAAGCACCCTCCATAGGTAGGGCCAGTGGATGGAATCGAACGCTTGTTCGATGTCCAGAAACACCAGAGTGCTTTGCCCGGCCCGACCCTCCAAAGTTTGCATGACGTGGGCCAAGCGGCGGACATTCCACAGGGTGCTCCGGCCCGGGATAAACCCAGATTGGTCGTCATTGACCAGGTGACGAAGGTAGGGAAGGAGTCTAGAGGCTAGCACCTAGCTGATAATTTTCAAATCCACGTTCAGCATGGAGATGGGTCTGTAGGATCCTGGAAGGAGGGGATCCTTCCCCGGCTTGGGAATCATAACTATAGCCGCCGCTCGCATGGAGTCCGGGAGCAAGCCCTGATCATAGGCCTCCATAGCCACTTCAAGGAGTTTCGGGACCAAAACGCCCCCGAACTCCTTATAAAGTTCGGCCGCGAGTCCATCCATCCCGGGGGACTTAGCCGTTCGCAGATGGTTGATAGCAGCACGCAGTTCCTCCACCCGAAGTGGGCCCCCCAGTTCCTCCTGACTTTCTGCCTCAATGCTGGGCAGTTGTAACCCCTCCAGAAACTGGTCTATATCCTTGACAGCCGCTAAGGGCCGCGCTTCCGAATACGTTCGGAGTAAATGGGACCGGAACACTTCGTTAATCGCCTGTTGGGTGTACACGGTTTGGCCTGTTTCATTTTGTAGCGCCAAGATCGGGTGGGGTTGGGTTTCGGCCCTAATCAAGCGTGCCACTAACCTCCCAGCCTTATCGCCCTCTGTGTACCATCGCCTCCTACTGGCTGTCCTGTTAAATTTGCCAAGGGAGGCCCAGGTATCCCCCAGACGTTGTCGCGTGGCTGTCCATTCCGGCCGTTGTTCTTTGTCAGTGGGGAAGTCCCTTTCCAATTCCGCCAACCGGTCTTCGTGTTGGCGCAGCTCCCGTTCCAGTACCCGCCTGACCCCTACTTCCGTGGACAGGCAAGTGCCCCATATAACCACCTTCATGGCGTCCCATTCAAACGCCCGCGTACTAGCCGATCCCCAATTGACCTCGAGATACGCCTCGAGCCCTTGCAAAATAGCCTCCCTATACGTGGGATCACCAAAAGCCTCAATATTGAGCCTCCAGAGTGGGACGCGGGGCCGAGGACCGCCCACCAAGTATGTAAGCAGGAGCAGAGAGCGGTCAGACAGGTCCTGCGCCAAATAGTGGGTGTCTTCCACCCGGTCAGTGACACCACCCTGGAGAAAAAAATAATCCAGCCTACTATGAGTGTTGGCAGCAGGTGTGTAGCACGAGTACACCCGGGTAACAAGGTTACGATGCCTCCAGACATCCACCAGGTCATAGCTACGGAGCATCTGTGTCAGCACCTCTCTCATTTTGGGTTTCGCGTCTAACTTTGGGGGACTCCTGTCTAGATCCCCATCAAGGGCACAGTTAAAATCCCCTGCCACAAGGAGCTCCGTATCAGGGTCTATATCCAGATGTCCCAGCATTCGACTAAAGAACTCTCCATCATCAACATTCGGGGCATACACATTCACCAAACATACATCATGACCATCCAAAGTGCCCACCACTATTACGAACCGTCCCTCTGGGTCGAACTTTAAGGCGAACAGCTTTAAAAGGAACTCCTGGTGCCACCCATATTAGGCCCCCCCTGGCAAACCCAGAGTAGGACATAGCATAGAACTGCCCACGCCAATGACGCTGGACATATTTAAGACAGTCTCCCCAGAGGTGCGTTTCCTGGAGGAAAGCAAAGTTGACACCATACCGGCGGAGATAAGTGGCCACCCTGATCCGCTTGATTCTATTATTGAGTCCCCGAACATTCCAGGACATCAGTTTATATTTACATGTGGCACCAATCATGGTATTGTTGTTTCTGACTTAGCACCTCCTGTCTGAAGGCCCTTGGAACCCCCCCTCAGTGCGACATACCCCTTCAGCAGGTAGACCATTTGGACAGTGCAGAGCACCCGACCCCCCACAGGGTAAACCAACCAGACATTTCAAAAAAAGGTTACAAAAGGACCCGGCAGCACCCCCGCAAAACCAAAACAAGGAACCTCAACATCTCCCACCCACAGGCAGTAGCACCGCATCCCCCAATTCGAAGACGGTCAGGAGACCACGACCCCCGCCCCTATATGACTCCCCCCGTCAACTTGAAATTAGCGTATCAACAAACCAAGCACAACAATAAAGTATATTATAGTTCGAAAGAGTACTTCCTCTCGTAGTTGAACATTCAGCCGACTGCCTGGCACCGTGCAGCCCTGCCCGGCCGAGGCCCGGCCATCTACCGCGGTACACTACAATCGGCCACTTAAGGTAATTTTGGCACAGTAGTACTAACATTGTAAGAACAGGTATATCGCTCCCCCCGTCCCCTCACCATGATACTCCCATTACTCCGGAGAACAGTCTGATCTTTAGGTCAACAGGCTCCAGCGATCCCCCAAGTTTAAGGTAGTAAGATACTCACAGTGTCCAGGAACCCCCTGCAGTACATTCGGACCATCCGAGTTACCAGTCAATTGTCCGGCGCTGATTCGACCAGAGGGCTGGCTGCACCCCCCGAGTCCGACTGGGTTTCCTGCACCAAGCAGAGCGGGGAGAACTGGTTTTGAGTTGGGATTGTCACCTGGTCCGTCTGCAGGGTGCCATCCGGGCCCACCGTGATGCGTTCACTTTCCAGAGTGGTACGATCTCCCCTGGGTTGACCCTCCGCACCGCGTCTGCGGTTCCGGCGTCGTGCACTTCGCCGTCGCTGTTCTTGCCAGTCCTGCGTGTGGTCCAGGCCCGCCAGGCCTAGCGCGTCCATCCAGTCCTCCGCACCCGACGGGCTGTCGAAGAAGTGGGTTTGCTCATCATGCAGCACTCGAAGCCTGGCCGGGAACAGCAGGCTGTACCTGATATCCTGGGCCCGCAACCGTCGTTTGACCTGAAGAAAGTCATTTCGAAGGTCCTGCACCTTCCTCGTGTAGTCCGGGAAGATATGGATGTCGTGATTGTCGAACCTGGGTGGGCCGGTCCGGCGGATATGTTGTAGGATCAGATCCCGGTCCCTAAAATTGAAAAACCGGGCTATTATGGCCCTGGGTGGAGACCCCGGTTTCGGAGGTGGACCCAGGGTCCTATGGGCCCTCTCGATTGCGAACAGCTTAGAAAGGCGCAAGTGCGGGAAGACCTTGACGATCCATTCCTCGAGAAACAGGTCTGCCGCCAGCCCCTCTTCACGCTCCGGGAAACCCAGAAAGCTTAGATTGTTCCGCCGGGACCGCCCTTCCGCATCCTCGGCCCGCTTCTCTAGTCGCGTGGTATGCTCCTGGAGGGCAGCAATTGTTTCCTTCATCTGCCGGACCTCACTCTGTAACTAAGCCACGTCCCCCTCCGTGGTGGTGACCCTGTCTGCCACCTTCCGAAGGTCAAGGTGCAGGTGGTTGATGTCCATGGCCATCCCATCCATCTTAGTTTCCAGTGCCACCCTGGAGTCACGTATCGCTGCAAGGATATCAGCTTTATCCCGGGCCGCCGCCACCGTCTAGGCCTCCACCCTCCGATCCATGCCTGGGCGCTCCGTCGCCAAGGGGCCCGGGACGTGTACTGAACTATCTTGTTCGCCCTCGTCGCTGGTCGGTCCTTTCCCATAATACTGCGGTCACCGGTGGCGATCGACCGGGCGCTACCCAGGGGGGACCTAGGCACCAGACGGTATCACTCCACAAGCTGCAGTACGGCTCCAATCGCTACGACCCAGGGTCTGGCTGGACTATCCCTTGAGCACCCACAGGTCCGGCCCCAAGTCAGTTCCCGGCCTCGGCGGCCCCCAGACACGCGGGCACCACCGCGGGGTCTCCCGAGCCCTCCCACCGCCAAAGGGCAAGGCGGGCGGGAGGAGGGGGTGTCTCAACTGGAAATGTCCAGTCTGCGGGTCACCGTGCTCCACCCAGCCACAACCACCAGTCTGCGCGCCCCCTCAACCAGGGGGGGGTCCAAGCCCGCCTCACCGGATCACCTCTTATCTTCACCCCACAGCCGGGGGCGCCCTCAATCCTTGCGGGCCGTAGGCGGGCTGCAGGATGGGGGGGAGAAACCACCGACCCCCAAGCAGTCCAGTCCCAGCGATCGCTCTCCCAGCAGCAGGCTGCAGCGTGACTCAGGACCCTCAGGAGGCAGGTAGGCCACGCCGCCTCAAGCCGTCCCACTCAGAGCTCTCACGCCGGGGACCTAGCACTCTTACCACGATCTGCCCCTCGCCGTCCGCCGCCGGCTCCAGTGGTCACCAGAAGGGCGAAGCAGCCCTCCCCGCACGTCCGCGGGCCACGCAAATCTTCAGGGCAGCCGGGGGGGGGCCCAGGCCCTCCCCCGATCCGCTTTGCCAGCACTTGACCCCCCCGGGGTCAGGAAAACCTCCAAGCGTCTCACCACCGGCTGGCGGCCGGGGGGGCAGGGGGAGAGGGTGATGCGCCGCAATCAGTCACCGCGACTGTTCAGGCCCAGTCCCGACCTCTCAGGCAGCGTCTCGGGCGCGAGAAGGCAACGAGGCCTCGTCCACCAGATCTCGCGGGGGGGGGGATGGGCTTCAGGGTCCGCGGCGGCACCTCTCCCCGCCGCTCCACAGCACCACCGTGTCCGGCGAGTGTCCCGCCCGGTCTCCCTCGGCAGCTCAGCGGCTCCAGCGGGGGCGCTCTGCAGCCCCGAACGGACTCCATTCCTCTAGTGCCCTCAGGGTGAGGCGGCCGCCATTTGCCCGCCGTTCGCTCGATCAGGACCGGGACAGGCCCCCAGGTCCCCAGCCGTCGCCGACAGACCAGTTCTTCCCGAAACAGCGCAGGTCAGGTCCGGGGGGCTCCACACCCCAGGAGCACCTTTTTTAACAATTTTCCTGTGCCAGGATAATGTAGGATTAACAGCGTTAGGGCAGGAGCTGGGCTAGGACACGTTTAGCCAGCCATTTTGCTAAGCCACGCCCCCCCTCCAAACACCCCTTGTATCAGTATTGCGTCATTCTTTCCCACCCCCTGCTGTCGATGTTGCTTCTTCCCCCTCCTACTCTCCTGTGATGCTTCTTACCTTCTGGCCCCACCCTGTGGTCTGTTTGCTTCTTCCCCCTCCTATCTTACTTTGCCCATGTTGCTTCTTCTCCTCTGATCCCACTCCACTTCATCCCTGTTGCTTCTTCCCATCCCACACTCGTATGGTCCGTGCTGCTTCTTAACCTCCTGTTGTCTGTGTTGCCACCCATATACATGCCATCATTAAAAAACGATAAGAAGCGGTCAGCACGTGCCATGTCACAATACTTTTTTTACCATCCAGTTGCCCTTTCCATCCCTCCGTCCTGTTGTTCATCCACCCTTCCCAAAACACCCTACCATCCCTGCCCACCCACACCCTCCAAAGAAAAAAAGCACTATGGCCGCTTCATAGAGGTTTTTTCTAACTTTTAGTCATGATGCACAGCAGTCGCACTGCTCTACAACATGGCTAAAAGACATTGACAAAACCAATAGTTCTTCCATAGGCGAGACCGATTGGCTTTGCGAATGTTTGTTGGCAGTGCTAACAATAGACGTTCCATTGTGAATGGGAAAGGGTTTACTCTTTTGTGGGTGGGTGTATGTTCCTCCCTAAAACCCTCCCTAAACTTCCGTATTCCTCCCTAAACCCCTTATATGTACTCATAAAAATTCCCATTTTCTAGCTACTCCCTCTGTTCCTCCGAAATTTAATGCAGAAATGTATACATAAATGTGCTGAGATCTCAGTGGTCTGGGCAGAGACCTCTATATAAAAAAGACAGAAGAGGCTAAGGTGTAGATCTCTCCGCATAGGTTAGAGAATATAATTTTGTGGTATGTTAGCAGAAGTACTGTAGGACTACTAAACCTGCTAGAAATGCTGTGTCTGAATAGGCCCCTATATATGTAGATATACTTCAAGTAACTCTGCTTTTACGCTTTTCAGTGCACCAAAATCCATAGGTGGATGCGTGAGAACACCCAAGCTCCACACATGGAATGTTTTCCCAGGGCAGAGTCACGCAAGGCAGTGACTGGCAATGCCTTGTGTTACTCCAGATTTGCTATACCACTCAGAGCTACACAAAATGTCTCTGCGCGACATAGTAAATCTGACTAAAGGGCTTGCTGCATTGCCCTTTCGGATGCAAGGGCAACACAAGTCCCTGATAAATTTGGCCTTTGATGTACTACAAAATGCAGTTTGTGAATAAGCTCCTATATTGTTTGAGTTAGCATGTACATATCACAAAGATAATTATCACCACCAACCTTTTTCTTCACAGCCTGATGAGTATCTATGACCTTAAAGAGCAGTACGAAATGTAGAAACATGTTGATTTGTATACACTTATAGGTTCACAAACAATGCTCTTAGTCTTGTTATAAGGGGCATCAATAGGGTTTATGAACCCACCCTCACAATGTCAATTGGGAGTTTTTGAAGGTGACACAGTGTAGGTGTAGCTAGCAGATACATAGGAAAATATGGGCAGGTATGAGGAATAGGGATATATGGCAGCCTGTATAAACATTCCAGGATTCTCCTGACTGTCTTTCACACTTTTGACAGCCAACCCCAAACACCATATCTTCAAGTCAATGTTGGTTTCCCACACCCACACTAGAACCCAAAGATGAGGTATGCCGCTATAACTTGGTCAAGGTTTGACATCCTGTGAAGATAATTATTCAAATCACTTAGCTATTTGGGGAGCTCTGTTCCACTGGAGCACCTACAGAGCCCTCAAGTGTAAGTGTGACCAGAGGGAGTAGCACTTTTTGTCAAGTTGATGTGTAAGACTAGGGGAGATGTACTATTCTTCCTTAAAAATTCCTCAGTGTCCACCATTAATTTGTAATTACTCACTACCATGACAGATTGAGTGCTGAACGTCTGAAGGAAGGTTTTATGTTTGGTTTTCACCTATCTTAACCCCTTCTCTGCTAGGCCTTCCCATGCTAAACCTTTTTTTGGCTATTTGGGGTAGTTCACGCTTAGGACCCTGTAACTTTTTGACCACATAAGGTATCCATGCCATATTTGTGTCCTTTTCTTCCAACATCACAGGGATTCTAAAGGTACCCAGGGTTTGTGGATTCCGCTGGAGGGGACCCAGATATTAGCCAAAATACAGCTACAACATTTTTTTTTGGGGGGGGAAGTGCTGCTAACGAAAGTGTCTTGTTTTTTCCCTGCAAATGGTATCAAAAAAGGGTTTATGGGGTTGAAATCACCATTCGTTTTCCCAGCTTTCAGTGAGTGACAGACTATCTTCCAGTTAATGGTAGAACTGGGTATGAAAGCAATAATGGATTATGGAAAGCTATACATTTAAGAAAAGTAGACAGAATTCTGAAATCAGCAAGGGGTCATTTGTGTAGATCCTTCAGGTAGATCCTTCATTTTACTCAGGAGACTGAGGGCAACGCTATGGAGTAGGACATTTGTGCCGGCACGGTGATTCCACCCAAAAATATGTGGAAAATGTGTTTTTTAGCTAAATTTGAGATTTGCAGTGGATTCTTGTTATGAAAACATTGGGGGATCCATGCAAGCCATACCTCACTGGACTCCCCTGGGTGTCTAGTTGTCAGAAATGTGTGGGTTTGGTAGGTTTCCCAAGATGGCCGCTTAACCCGGGGCCAAAAACCCAGATGACCCCCCTTGCAAAACCAGGTTGTTTTGTGATAGATAATTTTGATATCTCCTCAATACGTTTTGGGCTCTTGCCTGTCACGGGTACTTGACCCACCCACATGTGTGAGGTACCATTTTTATCGGAAGACCTTTGGGAACGCTGGGTGGTAGGAAATGTGTGGATCCACACAGATTCCAGGACTTTCCCACACAGAAATTTGAGAAAAATTAGATTTTTGGAGCTAAAATTGAGGTTTGCAGGGGATTCTGGGTAGGAAAACTTTGGGGGGGGGTCTATGCAAGCCATACCTCGCTGTACTCCCCTGGATGTCTAGTTTTCAGAAATGTGTGGGCTTGGTAGGTTTCCCAAGATGGCAGCCGAGCCCGGAGCCAAAAACCCAGGTGACCCCCTTGCAAAACCAGGTTGTTTTGTGATAGGTTATTTTGATGTCTCCTCAATACGTTTTGGGCCCTTGCCTGTTGCTGGTACTTGACCCACCCACGCGAGTGAGTTACCATCTTTATCGGGAGACCTGGTGGGAATGCTGGATGATGAGAACATTTTGGTTTTTCTGATACCAGAATATTATGACACAGTAATGCAAGAAAAATATGTGACTATTGTCACATTTTTAGGTTTGCATGGCACTGTGAGTAAAACAAAAATGTGTTGTGATCTATGAGAGGTACACCACCCAGCACACCCCATTTACAGAAAGATATAAAGTTGGAAAATTTTCCTTAGAGATAGACTACACCTTAGCACAGAAAGACAGATGAGACAAATATGACTGCCTATCTATCTGGTCCACAAGTACACACACATACTGGTTGGATTTGGCAAGAGGATGAGTGAAAGTTTCAAAATTTATATTTTATTAACAAGAGATTTCACAAAAAGGAAATGCACTGTTAATAATTAAAAGGTTAAAAACCTGAACCAATTACTCACAGCTCGTGAGCTATGAAGCCACGACAAGGCACCAACCTTTTTACAGGCCATTCACACACCTTTCATACTTGACACACACTTTCACACCACCAGCTGCAGCCCCAGCACATTACAACACTCACATCAACAGACAATGTGGAGAGAATGTACACCCTGGCAGAGAGAGCCAGAAAAGAGAAATATTAGTTTAAAACAAACAATTCCTTAAGGACACACACATACTGGTTGGATTTGGCACGAGGGTGAGTGAAGATTCAGACTGTAAAATTCTATTAACAAGAGATTTCACAAAAAGGAAATGCACTGTTAATAATGAAAAGGTTAAAACTCTGAACCAATGATTCACAGCTTGTGAGCTGTAAAGCCACGGCAAGGCACCAACCTCTTTACCGGCCATTCACACACCTTTTAAACGTGACACACAAGATCACTCACACTGCCAGCTGCAGGCCCAGCACATTGCAACATTCACATCAACAGACAGCGCCATTCAAGGGCCCATCACTTTGATACACCCACATGACTGACACAACAATCACACCGGCTGGTGGGTGACATAGAGTGCGCAGCGGCGTTTGGCTAGCAGAATGTGTAATGACCAGCAGCAAGTCACTACTCACACACCGCCAGCCAAGCACCAGCTCACGCACACCGCCAGTCAAGCGCCAGTCCATGCATACCGCCAGCTAAGCGCCAACCCTCACACACCGCCAGCCAAGCACCAGCCCACGCACACCGCCAGCCAAGCCCCAGTCCATGCACACAGCTAGGAAAGCACCGGTCCACGCACACCGCCAGCCTAGCGCCAGTCAATGCACACCGCAAGCGCAAGTCCATGCACACCACCAGCCAGGCGCCAGTACACGCATACTGTCAAATTCTTTTTTTTAACAAGAAAGAAATTACAAACTAATTGGAACTAGATACAAAACTATAACTACAAACTCAACAGCTGTAACTAAAGACATCATATTAATGCCAAATGTGTAACTGACCAACAAATAAAAAAACATACAGACCAGGCAGTACACTATTAGACTCACGGTTGCTCCCAAAATCTCTTTTGAGTGTGATACAATCTGAAACATGTGGGCACACACAGCCCAGGATTAGCAGGACAATCAGCACAGTGCATATGACTCTCCTCTTACAGGGATTGCTTTTTTTTGGTTGTGGAAGGAATTCAATCGGGAAAGTGGCGATCTTTCAATCTTGCCACATCCTCCACGACTCCAACTCTAGTAACACTTGCCTGTTCCGCTGCAACAAGGCTGTCTATCACAGACTCTTGAAACTGAACAAACGTTGTCATCTTTGACGCTGGAGAACACTCCTTGAACAAACCAAAAGCATTAAAAGTTACTAAATTTAAAAGATGGATGGCCAACTTCTTATACCAAATGTAAGCCTTACGAATAGCAGTATAAGATTCCAACCTCTGATCTACTCTATCAACACCACCCATGTGCTTATTGTAGTCTACAGTGCACACAGGTTTGCGCACTTCAGCAACCTGACACTATACAGCTACAGGTGAAGTACTTTCATCATGTATGGTAGTCAGCATGTACACATCCCTCTTGTACACAAATTTCACAGCTAGCAGTTCAGCACCACGCAAGGCACTGCACTGTCCCCTCTGAAGCTTTTTGCAAACACGCTGTTTTGGGTAACCTTTAAGGCTAGAGTGGATTGTGCCACAAGCAAGAGTGTCCACTTTGATTAATTCCCTAAACAATTGCACAGTAGTTTAGAAGTTATCCAGGTACAAATGGTGACCTTTGTTAAAAAGTCCCCTAGCAAGTTCCCACACAATTTTCTCTGAAACTCATAAAGTGGACAGACAACCAGGGAGGACAATAGTGGAATCCCCACCAGTGTACACCAGGAAATTATAGACATATCCTGTCCTACTCTCAGACAACATATACATCTTAATTCCATAACCTGCCCTCTTGCTAGGAATGTACTGTCTAAAAACCAAACGACCCTTGAACAGGACCGAAGACTCATCAATAGCTATTTCCTTCCCTGGAGTATAGATCTCTGAAAATCGATCTACAATGTGATCAAGAACAGGCCAAATTTTAAAAAGACGGTCACAGTCAGGGTGATCTCTTGGCAACGCCGAAGCATTATCAACAAAATGCAGCATCCGAAGCAAAAGTAATTACCGATCACAACTCATAATTGCAGGAAATATGGCTGTTGCCATCAATGGACTGGTAGACCAATATGAAGCCATAGATGGCTTCCTTATCAAACCCATCAAAAAAGTCAAACCCAAAAACTTGTTCATCTCATCCAGATTTGTGGGAGTCCACCGGGTAGCTCTAGAGTGGGGCTTAAGTCTGTCACTGTTGTCCCTCAAATACTGTTCAGCATACAAACTAGTCTGCTCAACAATCTCAGCCAAACATACTTCATCCATAAACAACTGAAAAAACTGTATAGGCAAAAACAATTCATAATTTACTCTACAGCCTGCATCACCACTATTGGAATGCAGCCATTGGCTGCACCATGTTTGGATCAACCGAGAATCCAGCACTTCCAATGGGAAGCCTTGCAGCTCCAGGCTGCAATCCAGATGCCTCTTGCACCATTGACACATCAGTGTTCTCCTCTAAAACAGGCACTTGATCCACACTAAGAGTAGCTTTATCCGCACTGATCATCAGTTGATTCCTCATGACAGAAAAATCACTGCCTGAATGTTGCACTTCCTCCTCTCCCTCAGATGCACTGTCAGTCTCATAATAATGGTCAGAGGAAGATTCCACCTCCCACACACTGTGGTTTAGGTCAGGGCACCGACGGAGAGGGCGGGGTCTCACATACCTGAGTGTATACCTGGTGAGGTGAGGCCATTACCACATATAGGGCAGGTGTGCCAAATTCACCTTGTCTATATGGAGGTAATATGATTAATATATAATTGGAAGCAGCACTTAATTTTGTATGCATGGATGCAGTAGCTGAATAAGGTCCTGAAGAAAGCCTGGGTTAGTGACCTGTGAGGCTGAAACTAGTCGACCGATTTTTTCATCTGAGAGCAGCGGTTTATTTGTTTTATGTCGCCACTGCAACTACTTTTTAATAGGCCTGGGAGAGATATTTAGAATAAAGGATCTCGTCTTTCTCCCCCATATCCTTTTTAACTACACTAGAATATGCACTGCACTTTCTCTTTTCTTTATTCTCCATCATACAGTTACTTGATTTGGTAAGCTACAGAGTTCCATGCGGACATTGTACCCTATCACTCCCTTCTGTGTCAAGAAGGTTGAGCGTCAAGGGACAAATAAAGATATTCAAATGATGACACTGTCCACATGGGGCAGTTGATGGAGATCTGGCTAGTCCGTATGGTCCTCTAGTTTAGCTTTCCTCCAGCTCTCTTTCCTATCTTTTCTGTTTTTTGTCAGTAATGACCACCAGATTTGTTTGTTTGTGATTTATTCGTTGAGTAGGGGATTGAATCTGGTGTTGTCGGTAAACATTCCCTTAGACGCTTGTCCTTTATGGATGTGTTGTTCATACAGAGGAAGATTCAAACAGCATACCAACCACCTGTTGAGCCGTAATTCTGCGGCTAGCCATAATCCTTACTAACAAAGGTACCTTGTCAAACAAGTCAACAACAACAAATACTTTGTAGATAACTAATAAACAAAATGTGGCTTTAACACAAAGACCTTTATACTCCAAAAATATACCACTCACTTGTCAGAAGCAGATAGACCCACCACCACCTACTCTGCACAGACACCGCAAGGACCAACAATATCCCACTAAAAAAGAAAAAGAAAAGGAAATTACACATAAAACAACGCAAAAGACATCGCAAAGAATTTCATGCTCAAAACACACACTAAATATGCTGCTGTTATGACACCACTTACAAAAAATTCACTCATGCATGACAATAATACTCATTTGGAGTAAACACAAAAAAAAAAATGTTCTTACCAAATAAATGCAACTATGCAAAACTGCAGATCAACCACTGCTGAAACCGCAAACAAGAACAAAAGCTGTGCACTAGAATAACAAGCATTGGCATAGCCAATAGGTCTCGCCTTTTGGACCATATAGGTATTTAGCCATGCAGCATATTATTCCGAGTGCTACAACATCTACTGTTCTTTAATTTGGAAGCTTTGACAGTAATAGGTACATTATAGCACTGCATTGAGAAGTACTTAAAGTTTATGTACAACTGGTAGTCTGAACTCACATATCTGGAAGTGCTTTCATATGTGATAATGAAGAAAAAAGATATTCTTAGTGAAATAAATAATTTGCTTGATAACACATTTTAAGTGTGGAATACAATGTGTCTAGGTTTTCTGGTTTAACTTTGTACAATCCAGCTAATATATGGGTATCAATGAGACGTAACTGCTGAATTCTGGCTCTAGAAGTAAGTGCAATTGGCTCTGATCTGCAATTATTGATTCTGTTCTTTCATATTGCATTTGGAAAATTGTGTTCGAAAGAACGTGGTCATATATTTGATCTTTGTATTATATACTATGTTACTAAAGATGTTCATTTGTAAAATGTAAATACAAAGTTGAGTTTGTTGAAGATATTTTGTAGAGAAACATGTTTTTTTTAACAATCTTATTGATTGTATTTTTTTGCCCGCTGTCATCTGATGATCAACATTGAAATCACTGTGTATGGTGAAATTCAATAGACTCTGAAGAAAGGAAAAAAAGACCTACTACTAAAGTTTAAAATATTTTAAATTTAAATGACGAAAAAAGAAGTGAATAAAAGTTACTATTAATTTCATATCTACTTGAAAACAGGTAAGATTATTTTCACCCAGGTATTACCCATACAGGCTGTCAAAGACACTGCCACTCCCCATGCCCACCTCAAGTCACTCAGCCAGTACCATATACAAATTGAATCTCTCCCTTAATACCCAAGCACTTATAAATTCACCATACACTCGCCTTGCAGTTCTCTACTCATCCATTTACTACCCATGTACTCATGCAATGACCCAGACACTAACACATTCAGTGCTACAATCATATGTGCACTATCCATGCAGTTCTCTAACCACCTCCACACTACTCATTCGCTCCTCTAATTAGCCGGTAGTACCCATGCAGTCTTGGAATCTTCCTGTCAGTCTCATGCATTTCTCCAATCACCCATCCACCACTATCTACTGATCCAATCACTCTGCCAATACCTAAGCATGTATACATTTACCATGCACTCTCTTTGCAGCACTGTAATCATTCCAGTTACTAGTCATATACTTATGCAATTACCTAGGTACTAACACAAGCATAACTACAATACTCTGTGCACTATCCATGCAGATCTCTAACCAGCTACATACTACTGATTCACTTCTCTAATTACCTTGGTTCTAACCATGCAGTACAAGAATCCCCCTGTCAGTCCCATGCATTTCTAAAATCATCCATTCAGAACTATCTACTTATGCAATCACTCTGCCAGTACCTAAGCACGTATACATTCACTATGCACTCTTTTTGCAGCACTGTAATCATTCCAGTTACTAGTCATGTACTTATGGAATGGCCTTGGTAGTAACACAAGCATGGCTACATTACTCTATGCACTATCCATGCAGATCTCTAACCAGTTATATACTACCAATTCATTCTTCTAATTACCCATGTGCAACCAATGGAGTCTAGCAAACACACTGTCACTCACCATGTACTTCTCCAGTCACCCATCTAGCATGATGTACTTACCCAATCACTCCACCAATACCCAAGCACTTATAAATTCACCATGCACTCTCTTTACAGCACTGTAAACATCGAGTCACTGCTCATGTACTTATGCAATGGTGCAGACACTAACAAGCACTGCTACAATTTTCTGTGCCCTAGCCATACAGATCTCTAACTAGCTACACACTACTGATACACTCCTTTAAATACTCTGGTAGTACCCATGCAGTCTAGCAACCCCCCGCTCAGTCCCCATGCACTTCTCCAATCACCCATTTAGCACCATCTACTTTTCCAATCACTCTGCCAGTGCCCAAGCACTTATAAATACACCATGCACTCTCTTCATACCACTCTAATCATCCAGTCACTGCTCACGTACTCATAAGATGGCCCAAGCACTAACACAAGCACTGTTACAATCCTCTGTGACTATCCATGTAGACCTCTAACCAGCAACATACTACTGATTCACTCCTCTAAATACCCAGGTAGTACCCATACAGTCTAGCAATCTCCCTGCCAGTCCCCATGTATTTCTCCAATCACCCATCTAGCAGTATGTACTTATCCAATCACTCCGCCAATACCCAAGCACTTATAAATACACCATGCACTCTCTTTACAGCACTTTTCACTCCTCTAATTACCCATGCACTACCTATTTAGTCTAGGAAACACACGGTCACTCCCCAAGTACTTGCCAATCGCCCATCTAGCCCGATGTACTTATCCAATCACTCCGCCAATACCCAAGTACTTATAAATTATATATACACTTTTTACAGCACTGTAGTCATCCAGTCACTGCTCATGTACTCACATAATGGCCCAGGCACTAACACAAGCACTGCTACAATCCTCTGTACACTATCCATACAGACCTCTAACCAGCTACATACTACTGATTTACTTCTCACAATACACTGGTAGTACCCATTCAGTCTATAAATCCCCCTGTCAGTCCCCATGCAGTTCTCCAATTACCCATTTAGCACTATCTACTTATCCAATCTCTCTGCCAACACTCAAGTACTTATAAATACACCATGCACTCTTTTTAAGCACTCTAATCATCCAGTTACTAGTCACATACTTATGTAATGGTGCAGAAACTAACAAGCACTGCTAAAATTCTGTGTGCACTATCCATACAGACCTCTAACCAGCTACACACTACTGATTCAGTCCTCCAATTACCCATGTATTACCCATGCAGTCCAGCGATTACACTATCACTCCCTATGCACTCCTCCAGTCACCCAGCCAGTACTATATAATTATCCATTCACTCCACCAATACCCACACACTTATAAATTCATCATCCACTCTCCTTGCAGTACTCAAATCAATCAGTCACTACCCATGTACTGGTGCAATGACCCAGATACTAACACATGCAGTGCTACAATCACATGTGCACTATCCATGCAGTCCTCTAACCACCTAAACGCTGCTCATTCACACCTTCATTTTCCCACGTACTACCTATGCAGTCAAGCAATCACACTGTCACTCCCTGTGCACACCTCCAGTCACCCAGTCAGTACCATATACAATACATGCAGTCTTGTAATTATCTATACACTGCTCATTCACACCTTCATGTTTTCATTTAGTACCAATACAGTCCAGTTATCACACTGTCACTCCCCGTACACTTCTCCAATCACCCATTCAGCACCACGTAGATTTCCAATCCCTCTGTCAATACACAAACTCTTATAAATTCCCCATGCATTTTCTTTGCAGTACTCTACTACTCCAGTCACTACCAATGTACTGATACAATAACCCAGACAGTAACTCATCATGTACTCATACAATTACCCAAGCTCTAACTCATGCACTGCTACAATCCTATATACAGTACATATGCAGACCTCTAACCACCTACACACTACTGATTCACTCCTCCAATTACTCAGCTAGTACTTATGTACTCCAGCAACCCCCCTGTTACTACCCAGGCACTCCTCTAATCACCCATCCTGCACCATGTACTTTACCAATCACTGTGCCAATACGCAACCAATTATACATTCACCATGCACTTTCATTTCAGTAGGCTAATCATCCTGTCAGTAGCCATGTACTCATACAATGAGCCAGGCACTAACCATCCACTACTACAATCACTTGTTCACTACACATGCACTCATCTAATCACTTACAGACTACTCATGCACTCTAATTATCCTGCTATTATCCATGAACTCATTGAATCACGTTGCTACTTCTCAAACATTCATAAAATAACCATGCACTACACTTGCAATCCTCCAATCACCCACATAGTGTCCATACTCTCATGCAATCATTCAGGTAATTTTTATTTTTTTAACCAGTAGATGTGGTTCCGTAAGAACCATTTAAAATAAAAAAACATTTGGAACAATGATTTTTTTAACCTTTTTTTGTTTTTTGTGTGTGTTTTTTTTTAAAAAACAAGAGAAAAAATGAAGAACAGGAAATGAACTGTTGAACAAAAACAAAAGCGCATTATAAAAAAAAAAAATAACATTTGTGCGCTTTAATGGCAGCTGAAATTACATCTATACAATGCTCGCCAAAACAAAGTTCAGTGGCGCACTTAATGCAACTAATAGATGCATTTTGGAACTCGGGCATGATATATGGCCTTGGTGTTGATGGAGTTTTGTGCGAAGGTAGATGGAGTATTGGGGTCTTGAAGAGCAGCAGCATTCAATTGCCTCTACGTTTCTTCTCCGGCAAGGTACACAGGGTGGATGGTCTCCATGTGTTTCTTCATCGTACTCATCCCACAAGAGTATTTTTTGTCTGATCCTCTGGAGAGTACTTTTTTGCATATGATGCAAGTTACCTACCTTGCATTTACCTTCTTCTCCCCCTCCGGCACAGTAAAAAAGGCCCAAACAATACTTTCTCCTCTTTGCCTCTTCGTCTGCCCCATCCGTTGTTCCTCTTCAACAGCAAGAGGGTTTACTTCTGCAAAACCAGAAGCCAGTGTAAGTTTTAAAATATAGAAACACACAAAAAAAGATAGATTTGTATAGAGAAGGTACAAACAGGTCTTCTCTCTGGAGAGGTCAAAAAGAAAGGGAAATATCAGAAGGATGGATTCTGCCTTTTTCACAATGAAATTGATTTCAACCAATCAGATTCCTTTTTTCTTATGCTGATATGAAGCCGCGCAGGGTGCGCACACTCGTCACGCACCCTGCACACCCGCAAAAATCAGATATATCATTATACACTATATATAGACATTTTTATAAACTTTTAATAAGTATATTAGCAAAACTGTTCATTCTGTTATCATATTCAAACTTTCGATAGCCATTTTTTCAACTTTAAAGAAGTCGCAACTTCGTCGCGATCGCGGCGTGATTACGGCACGACTCTGAAAATACGTGCGGGGAGAGGTCACGCAAACTAAGCGACTACACCTCATATTTAAAAAAAAAAAGAATAAATAGAGTTTTCCTAACTAAAAAGTATTCACAACTTCTATATATATATATACATATATATATATATTTATATAAAACAATACAATTGAGGCACATTTGACTTACATAATTTCATTTAAAAACCATTGAAATTCACTGAAAAAAAACATAGGTTTCAGGCACGTTATAGTTAGAAATTAGCATTTAAAAAACCTTTGAAATTCACTGAAAAAAACATGTTTCAGGTACGTTATAGTTAGAAATTAGCATGTAAAAACCCTTAGAAATTCACTGAAAAAAACATATGTTTCAGACACGTTATAGTTAGTTGGACATTTCATCCGTACAAAACCATAGACATTCCGGCATTATAGTTAGTTCAGCTAACTATAACTCGCGCCCCCGCAATCCATTGCTGATGACATCACATATTACATCATTCATGACATGGTCAGTGACATCATGATGACATCTCAAATGATATCACTGATGACATCACTGATGACATCATCCACGTGAAAATCTGATATACCTCCTCACACCCTAATGTAACCTTTCATACACCCACTCTAAAATATAGACTACCATTTTTGAAACCATACACACACCAATACCAGTTACTACATACCCACTGACTCATTTATAGGTGTACACACACATCCAGTCATTCCCCATACAGTCACTCATACATACAGTTACTCATCAATACGACACTATGATAGGCACTCATACAGCTATACAGACACTCACACACCACCACTCATCCAGAGTTACTTACACACCTAGTCAGTCATGCAAAGAATCAACCACACTCCCATTTACTCACCTATACAATTATACACACACCAACTCACTTATTCATACAGAAACTAATGCATACTTACTCTCTTCTACAATCACTCATACAAGTACACATTCATCCATAGAACCACTCTCACAATCAGTTACTCTCACATATAGTTATTTAAATACACCATCACTGGCATATACTGCCTTTTACATATGTAGTTACTCGCACATTTACCACTAAGACATCCGTTCAATCACCAACACACCCATACACTCACTCACCTACCCATATAGCTGTTTCCTCATACAGTCTTGATCCCATACACCCAGTGAATTGACCACTCACATCTCTGCAGAGAGTCACACACCTCCCACCCACACACGCACTGAGGCACCCATACAAATACTCAGGTAACCAAACAATAACAAATATAGACATTCATGTAGCTACTCACCAACCCCTGCAGACACTTGCACACCAAGTAACAGACTGATACAGAGATTTACACAGTTTAGTCACTAACCCATGCATTCAGTAAGACACATTTAATCATTCACTTATACAGTCAGTCACACACCCACAAAGTCATCCATACAGACACTCATACACCCACTCATTTCTCAATACACCTTGGCATTTATATATAAAGCATATTTGAACTTTACAGAAACACACAGTCACTGGATGATGTCATCAGTGATGTCATCATGGATATCATTTGAAATGTCACCAGTGATATGATCAGTGATGTCACTGACCATGTCATGAATGATGTAATATGTGATGTCATCAGCTGTGCATTGCGGGGGGGCGAGTTATAGTTAGCTGAACTAACTATAACGCAGGAATTTCTATGGTTTTGTACGAATGAAATGTCCAACTAACCATAACGTGCCTGAAACCTATGTTTTTTTCAGTGAATTTATATATATATATATATATATATTCCACAAGTTGTTGCTTCTGGTGGACCAAGAGCTCACCTTCAGTATTCCACAACAAAGAGCCGACCCAAAGATTGCTGGTGCAAAGAAAAGTTTATTCCAGTAAAGCCAGCGCTGCCGCCATGACGCGTTTCGCCTCCAGGGAGGCTTGATCACATGACAAACTACACAAGCTTGATGAAGCTATTTAAAGTGACAGTGCAATTAATGAAATCATAGGCATAGATAAAATACTAAACAGTAGAAAACGCCGCTGCTGTGCAAAAATAGTCGGAAAGTGCTTACAATAAAGCAAGAATATAAATGACAAATTGCACATTCTAAAAAATCATGTAAACCGATTCCTTAGATTTTAAGAGAAGCATGTTAATAGGGGAAAATTCATATGAAAAAAAGGGGCAAACAAAATGATATATTTACATGACAATCAACATTATCTATGTACAACTATTGTTCGCTTTCATAGAAAAAAACCCTCTTTGAAAACAATCGCTCTCCAATCAGTTGCAGCAGCGTTAGTCAAATGCCTTAGAAAATTAATTCTCAGGAATAAGGCCCAAGTGGGCATGTCACATCTGAGGGACTGGAATAGTCCAAAAAAGTGCAAAAGGAGATAGTGCAAATATCATTAAAGTGCTGGAAGTTATTAAAAAATATCCAATATTAAAAACATGTGCCAAAAATCCCAACCATTCTAAAAGAATCAATTCATCATTGAATACAGTTATATGATACAGAGAGGGAAATATATACAGATCAATGGATAAACTGCACCCGGACAGGTCTTAGTAATGTAGAACTCCAAATTCCTAAAGGCAAGTATAAAGATCTTCTCTGTCGTTGAGACCGTTTGGGTGCTTGGTGTTAAGCTCCAAGATGTATCTTGTCTCAAGAAGGCGGAGTTTGGCCTCGCGGTCACCTCCCCTCCTTGAGGGCTCAACACAGTCGATTAGGAAAAATTGGAGTTTATCAGGGATACCAAGATGTTTCTCCTGAAAGTGCCTGGCAACCGGGTAGTTCTGGTCGTGCCCCGTTATTGCTCGTATGTGTTGAAGTATGCGCTTGTGGGCGGGCAGCTTAGTGCTGCCCACATATTGAAGCCCACAAGGGCATTCCAACACATAGATAGCAAACTCAGTTTTGCAATTAAGCCATTTTGTAATGGGGGTTGGATGCTGTTGGAAGGGGCTTTGGAAATGGGTTCTGTTAGTACCCTGGCGGCAGGCTTTACATTGGGGGCATGTTTTAAAGCCTTTCTTCAATGCCCCCCAAGTAGTGGAGATCTTGGGCTCTAAGGTGTTGCTCACCAAGGTTTTGGACATGGAAGGGGACTTCCTAAAAGTCAGGATGGGTTTGGTACCAATATTGGGACCGATTACAGGGTCACTACGGACCAAGTTCCAGTTTTTATTTACGATTTTTCGTAATGCCCCATGCTGGCGATTAAAAGCTAGAATGAGTCGTGGAGCACTCATTTGTCCCTTTTCTGTAATAGAATTCACCATGTTGTCTTTTCTAGATTTGGGAATGAGAGCCTCTTGCCTGCTTATAGAGTTAGAACGACGAATGGCTTTCGTAATAACATCTAAGGAATAGCCCCTTTCAAGGAAACGTGCTTTACATGCCTCTTGTGCGATAGCACATTCGGCATCAGTGCTGCAAATCCGCCGGATTCGGAGCATTTCCCCGAAAGGAATGCTTCGAATCAAATGGGCGGGATGTTGACTATTCGAATGCAGTATGGTATTGCCAGCACTGGGTTTCCGATAGAGCCTGGTATTCAAGGTAGAATCCCTCACAAAAACCTCCACATCCAAAAAACAAATCACTTCAGAACTTAAATTTGCAGTGAAGTTGAGATTGACATTGTTCACATTGATCAAATTAACAAAAGCCCTGGCATTTTCCTGATTACCTCTCCAAATAATAAAAACATCATCAATGTAGCGAAGATAAAGGGCGATGTTATTGCACAAGGTCTCATGGTATTGAGTGGCCAGGACCTGCTCCTCCCACCGCCCGACGTGTAAACACGCGTAGCTGGGAGAGAAGCAGGCCCCCATTGCCACACCCCTTATCTGATGATGAATTACGCCATTGAAAATGAAAAAGTTCTGTTCCAAGCACATTTTGGTCATATTATATATATATGCCACGAACTCCGCCAAGTCCCGAAGAATCACCCTCAGAACAACAACGAAACCGGACCCACACGGATAGTTTGCAAAAATTAAAGTTTATTCCATCCTTTGTGCAGAGAACACGCCGCCATGGCGCGTTTCGGGACCTCCGCCCCTTGATCACATGACATGGTCTGATTGTACACCCATCATTTTTAAAGTGCTAATACACAGTCAGCTGACGCCATAGCCTGTGGAAATAAAAAACAGACTTCAGCCTGGTTCAGTAGCACTTATACAACAAGATTTGTCCATTTCTAAACATCGTTGTATGGTCCAAATGTACTACACATTCAACTATGGATTTAAAAATAGAAAACTTAACACTTTAAAAGGGATAGTAGTTCCTTCTTTGCGTTTGTTCAATTCATTGTTCCCACTCATACAATAAGGTCATTTCCATATAAATAAATTGATTAAGATACATCATCAATTAAGGGACTAAACAATTCATATATAGCAGGTTAAAATCGTATAAAAGAATATACATATATACAATTTCTACATATTGTGCAAATTTGCTGTATTATGTGCAAACCACGCAAATGGAAAGACCTCATTAATCTAGTAGGGAACACATAGTATGGACCATTTTTTCAAAATTGTGCCCGAGTGGGCATTTTGTGCTACATATAACCACTGCCTCCACACTGCCATATCATGGGTTCAACAGCTGGTGCACTAAAAAAAGACTTTATCACAATCATAATTATGATAAACAAAACCCTATTACCCAGTGAAACAATATTTTATTGTTGTTCCCACCACCATAAAACAGAATTAAAACTCGGAGGACGACTATCTACATGTCCGACTCATTTGCATCTTAGTTCTCTTTGCAGCAACTCCTAGTCTAGAGGCCCAGACGGTTTGTATAATTAGATCCTTAATAAAGACAAGAATGTAAGTCCTCTGTTTGATTCAAACCGTTCGGGGTTTTGGAATTCAATTCCAGTATATAACGAGTTTCTACAACTCGCAGCTGGGCCTCTCTATCCCCGCCTCTACGCAGTGGCGGGACCATATCAATGGCATAGTACTGCAAACATCCTGTGTCTCCCCCATGATAAGTGTTAACATGCCTGGCAACAGGGTAAGCTTCATCCTTGTTGGTAACCGCTCTAAGGTGCTGAAGAATGCGCTTGTGATCCTGCAACTTTGTGCTGCCCACGTAGCGCAGGCCACAAGCACATTCCAACACGTAGATGACGAAGTCTGATTTACAGGTGATTTTCTTTTTAATTTCTTTCACCTCATTATTGAAGGCAGTAGTATAGGTAGTTCTATTCTTGCCTATCTTACATGCCTTGCAGATCGCACATTTGAGGAAGCCCTTGCTCTTCCCTAGCCAGTTGTCATTGGCTACCTCCGGGCTACTCTTCACTAACATGTCGCTCATAGACCTGGCTCTACTGTATGTTATGGCCGGTCTATTGGCAAGGGTCCCCCCAATAACCGGATCACCCTTGACCACCTGCCAGTTTTTGCGAATGATGTTTAATATTGCTTTATGCTGTCTGCTATATGCCGTTATTTATCTAGGTTGTCCAGACTCCATCTCCAAGGTTAGTGCGGGATCAGCATCCGCTGATTGACTGTGCCCTGCAGTTAAATTGGCACGCCTCATGGCACCCTCCACCATTGGTTGCGAATAGCCTCTTTCAATGAACCTTTTACTGCTGGCTTTCTGTGCTCTCTCACAGCTATCGTTTGTGCTGCAGATTCTCCTGATTCTCAGCATCTCCCCATAGGGGATGCTGCGAATCAGATGCGCTGGGTGGTGGCTGGTGGCGTGCAACACCGTATTTCCTGCTGTTGACTTGTGATGTAGGTCAATCACTAACCTGCCATTCATGATGCTCACCTCTACATCTAAAAAGGCAACCTTCGTGCTGCTAACATGGCCCGTGAATTGTAGGTTCAAATCATTTACATTGATATCGGTTATGAACCTATATATATCTTCAAGGTACATAGATGAGGAGTTAAGAGTAGTAAATCAATTTTGACCTATATACACCTATCTTCTCGATATTTTGACTGAAATATTAAGATATTGCGATCTCGTCTACTCAGTATTACAATCTGCAACTAGTGGGTTGTCACTTTGTGTGGATATTGCATGTACCATTATTGAGCTGGATCAACACTTGGTTTAGTTGTTGCTTCATTTGCTGTCCTTTGTTGATGATTTTTTCCTAGTACACCTGTACTTGGGCATTTGTGCTTTTATGGAATTCCAATCTCTGCCTTAGATTTGAAATCCAGCATTTGTGTGACAAATGTTCCTGACCAAAACAATAATAGTCATGATTTGGGTTGTCTTGGCTATTGAAAGTGCCTGTACAAGCTGTGGGGCATATTTATAATTATATCACACAGTGCAGCAAGTTACCTTGCCGCGCTTCGCTGCGTGATAGGGAAAGGGCGGGAATGGGCCATACTTAACATTGCACTGTGCATTCCTGCCTTTTCTCAGCTCTGGTGCACACTGTGCTGCTTAGTGGCAATGCAGGCATTCTTGCGCCATGGTGCAGGGTGCCTGCGTTGTTAGCAGGATTGTTTTTGTGCAGGAAGGTCAACTTCTTACACAAAAACAATGCCCATAGGCATTTTCCTCTTTCTATGTGCATTGCAGATTGAGAACGCATAGAAAGAGAAAAAAACGAGAAGAAATAAAAATTTCTTCCCGATATGCCTCACCTGGGGAGGCTGTCGCAGTTTTGGCATATTCCCAGGTCTACCACTTATGTTAAATCTGGCAATGTATCAAAATCTATGGGTTTTGTGTGGGAACACCCATGCTCCACCCATGGATTTACGCTGCATTGCGTTACTCTGGATTTATCAAGCTACTCAGGGCCTCAATGGTTGTGTCACTTTTGCACACCGTTGAGTGGTGCAAAAGCGACAGAACCCTTAATAAATATGGCCCTCTGTACATAAATTAAAGTCAGTGATAAGTAACTAATAGTCTTTTTGATCTCTTTTTTTTAATTTTTATTGGGGTACCAAGCACAGAAAACAAACTTATTCAATAACAATCAACAAAAAAATCAAGAACTGTGGTTAATTGCCCAAGCATTTTTCATACTTTTTCTCCCCCCCGCCCCAGCGGATCCATCCTTCCCCCAGCAACCAAATCAACAAAAACAAGGAGAAAACAAAAAAAGAAAAAGAAAATCCAAATAAGGATAAGATAATAACATAATACGATAGATGGCCACTTGGAAGATAAAAAAATATACATTTGTCTTTGCCTAACGATTGAGCCAATAAGACATAGGCAGCCAGAGCTTCTCCCCTTTTTCTCTAGCCCGCCTTCCTCTCCTCTTCACCACTGCCATTTCCCAATTATATATAGTGTAGGAAGGTAGATCCCTGACTATGGTTGCTCCCAACTTTTTGCCTGGTGTTTTGCTGGTTTTCTGACTTAGTTGACCTGGGGCCCTGCTATTCAGGACCCCAGGCCTACTGCTCCCTCTGTAAAATGGATTCCATGTACCTTAGGTACATATCTAATTGGATACTGAGTCCCCTTATCAGTCCCTGTACAGTGTACCTTAGGTACCCAGGGCATAGGTGTACCCAGGGCCTACCTGGGGCTGCAGCATGTATTATGCCACCCCTGGCTGGCCATCCAAATCTGACACAACTGGCTGCACGACAGCTTGGGCAAGGTGGTGTAATCACCCTTTGCTTTAGATATAGTATTCCTATATCTAACCCTAAAATGGACACATGTATTCCTATCAGTCACTCCTATGGCAGGCCTTGACAATCCTGAAGGCAGAGTGCTTGGAATCATGTGAGATGGTGCTCTGGCATGAGCTGAGCCCGTTTGCAGCTTGCGGAACCAAGTCCTAATAGCTGTTCCATGATAACGCATACCATATACTCTTAAGTGCATTATAATCCTCGCGGTTATATGCCAACTCTGGTATCCCTTTATCAAAACATGTCGAGTAAGGTGTCATACGAATTGGAATACTAACCCCTCGCCAATTCTGGCGACGGGGTTAGCATTCCACCCTTCTAGAGGGACACGACATGTTGGTAACCTGTAACCCCGGTTAAAGTCAGACATAGCCTCAGCTCCACAAGATGGATGCTGCCACCGAGACACAAGTCTGCCCTCCTGCTGCTGGGAGTCCTCCCAGCCCAGGAGGCAAGGACAAAGGGTTTCCTGCCAGGGGCGGTGCCAGCACCGTCCCAGACAGGATTTTGTGTATCCTAGGTAGGCAGGGCTTTAGAGGAAGGTGACTGCAAGTGGCACCCCGGTGCTCACTGTGCATAGGCCAGCTTGAACCAGTTCCAGGGGCACTCCAGCCCCTGATCTGGGGAAAGCCCGCCAAAGGAGAGGGGTGTAACCACCCCCCTCCTAGTCCCACCCATAGGGCAGGACTTAGTCTCGTGCCAGCCCCTTTTTGCAGGATAAAGGTAGGAACTGGCCCCCTTCCAAATTAGATCAATCTTTGAATCCTGAACCGACTTTCTACGAGAGGAACTCAAGACTCTTCCTAAGATTTCTCCCTTGTGACTAAGGAGTAGTCACCCTGAAGCAGCAGGCACCAACCAAGCATCGCGGTCTGCTGTAAGTCTCTCCTCCGGATCAAGACAGCCCAGTTCGACGAGAACCGGCTTCCCTGGCACCTTTGACCTCAACCTACATCTTCAGCCCAGCTGAGACCCGTGGGTGCGACGAGACCTCGAGGGACCGGCCATCATCAAGACTGCACGACGCTTGTCCAGCACGACCACCGAGTGACCTTCGACTGAGTGCTTTGGGGTAAGAGAAGCCCCGACCCTGAGCAGCTCCAGCACCGAATTTCAGCCCCCCTGCATCCACGAGATCTGCGTGGGGCCCTTCTGCTCTTTGCTGCTCACCGCGTTGTCCAGGTCACTTGCCCGTTGGCTAGTGGCCCTCTTACGACACTTCACGACGACAAACACCGCTGGTCTGGTTGCTCCAGACTAGCCCTGGCTCCCCTCCAAAAGAGGAGCACCCTGGACCCTCCTGGTCCACTCCAGACTCCATTTTAAGTCCACCGCGTGGGCTTGCATTTGCCAAGACTTGTTGCCCCAATCCTGGGTCCAGCGACGTCGACAGCAGAGACCTTCGTGGGACAGCTCGCACCTCCATCCTGGTCGCCGACAACGCCTCCTGGTCCGAGAGACTGCAGAGCCCAGCAGCGCCCACTCACCTGGTCGAGGTGACTTCGTCCAGTGCCATCCTGGTGCCCACCTAAATCACTGGCTAGTGATTCAGAACTTGGTCCCCTCTGCTTACAGGTCTTCTTCTTCCCTGATCCAGGCTTGGATCACCACGAACTTCTTTACTGGCCGCCTGCCAGCAACTTCTTTCTTCAGGCTCCTGGTTCTTCAACGAGGGTTTCCGACGCAACTTGAACCCTATGCAGCCGCAGCCCCTGGGCTAGGTAAACTGAGTACTCCGGTGCTCCAGCATAGTCCAACACCCTAAGTGTTCGGATCCACTCTTGTTTTCGACCCACCTAGTCGGGTTCGCCCGAGAACAGTAACTTTGTGATTGCTAGTATCCATAGACTTGTTCCCGCATTACGCGTGAGAGTTCCCACTCTGCACACGGCATCCCTAGGCCTCCTGCTTCTAATCCAAGGGTTCAGCATTGTAGGCCTAGCGTTTCTACAGTCTAGAAAAGTATTATTTACCTACTAGTAACTTCGCATTCCACTTCTTGTGTATATGGTTTTTCGTGCCCCTCGGGCATTTGTGTAAATTGTGCGACTTTCATTATTTTCTTAAGAGTTTTGTTGTGTGCTTAGCTCCCTGTCTCATAAAGAGCCAGGGTAGTCCTGTTATAAATAAATATACTTTATTTTTTATAACAACTTGTGTGGTGTCGTTTCACTTGGTGTTCAAGGGGTAATGTGATGGTAAAACAGTTGGCTTAACACGCCCTCTAGAGTCTTAGCCTTAGACTGCTCGTATCTATGCTACTAGGATAGCTGGTCTATCAGGTTGACTTACAACCAATCATCAATAAGGGTTGTCTGGACTGATACATAGTGATCACTAGAATAGTGAGCACTGCATATCAGGCCAACTTCTCACATTGGTGAGCAGCGGTTGGGATTTGAGCTTGCTGTTGTTTTACCACACGTATCCTAAGAATATCATTTGAAAGATCACATAAGTACTAAGGTACATATAACTTAGCTTAGAATACTCTGAGTTCTACTGAACCAGCTGTTGTAGCTCCTAGGGCCTAGCACACCCTAAACTACAACTCTAGCAAGGGATCAGTAGGTAAACAAATAGTGTAGGTAAGTGCACCACTTACACCTCTCTAGAAAAGCATGTCTACCCATGGAGAGTCTACTGAGACTCCCCTTGTGGTTATTGACCCTCCACAGGTCAAATCAAGATATGCAGCTCTCAGTTTCCAGGAGATGAGACAAGTGTTTACCTCCAGGAAACTGAAACAGGGGTCCAACCCCACCATTCCCTTTCTGATAGGTCTCTTAGAGACATATGATGCTAGGAAAGCAAGCTTCTCAAGCAGATGGGAATATGCCAGCCTTAGAGGGTACCACTGGGGATCCAGACCTCCTTGACACTGAAAATGCAGTTGAGGAGGAGGATCTAGAGGAACTCTCTGAGGGTGAGGCAAACAAGGGTCCTGAGTTAGTCAGCAGACTCACTAGGGCCAACTTAGACCTACTTGGGCAAGGATCTGGGGGACCCCCAGTACTGACCCTAATGAGGCCTAACCTTGGAGTTAGAAGAGGTAGATCTCCTTCTAGGGACTCCAGTATATCTCTGCACTCCAATGCCTCTTCTCAGAGGAGAAGGATTTCTCCCCAGAGGAGATTGACTTCCCCTCAGAGAAGAGAGCATGAAGCAAGGATGAAGCAGGCTAATCTGAGGATTGAAAGGGAAGAACTTGCCCTGGCCAAAGAAAAGCTTGCCTTTGCTAGAGAGCAGCAGATGAGTGGGACAGTTCCCACTGGTGGCAGCAATCTCCCAAGAGATAAGGAAAGGGGTTTAGATACTAAACACCTGAATAAGATAGTGCCCCCCTTTAAACAAGGGGATGACATCCACAAGTGGATGACTGCTTTGGAGAGGGCCTGCACTGTCCAGTGCATCCCCCAGAGTCAGTGGGCAGCTATACTGTGGCTCTCCTTTGAAGGCAAAGGTAGAGATAAGCTTCTCACTACTTGAGTTGAGGATGCTAACAATTACCAAGTCCTGAAGAATACACTGGTTGATGGGTTTGGCTTAACCACTGAGCAGTACAGGTTGCTGTTCAGGGATACCCAGAAAACTCAGTCTCAGGATTGGGCTGACTTTGTTGATTGTGCCACTAAGGCTTTGGAGGGCTGGCTATTGGGTAGCAAGGTTACTGACTTCACAGGATTGTATAATCTTATTATGAGAGAGCAAGTCTTAAATAATTGTCAGAACCAGTTATTACATCAGCACCTGGTAGACTCTGATCTGACCTCTCCACAAGAATTGGGTAAGAGGGCAGACAAATGGGTCAGAACCAGGATTAGGCCTAAGAACCAAGGTGGTGACCAGAAAAAGGAATCAACCAAGCCTCATGAAAAGGGTGGGGATAAATCTACTGAGAAAACTTCCCTAGGGCCCCAAAACTCCAAGAATGGGGGTGGGTCCCAAGACACTTCCTCTACCCAGAAGAAACCTTATTGTTATCCCTGTAAACAGGTGGGACACTTGAAAACTGACAGCAGTTGCCCAAAGAATAACAATAAGGAGAACATACCCCCAAGTAACATTCCCAAACCTCCTGTTACTACTAGTAGTAATCCCCCAGGTGGTGGGAGTGCCCCCAAGAATTTGGGTGCATTTACTTTGGGAGTTCCTGGGGACTCTGGCCTAACCAGGTCCCCTGACTTAGATACTCTTGTCGGTGAAAATGGCATGGGGTTTGCCAACTTCACTACTTGTCCCAACACTTTGAGCAAGTACAGACAGGAGCCCCTCATCAATGGTATAAAAGTTGAGGCCTATAGAGATACAGGGGCTAGCATCACCATGGTGACTGAGAGTCTAGTCCCCTCAAGGCAACTTTTACCTGGTGCCACATACCAGGTGACCAATATTGATGGAGTACAGAGAAATCATCCCATGGCAGTGGTAAATCTCAGCTGGGGAGGTGTCACTGGCCACAAGAGAGTGGCAGTGTCACCAAACTTGCCTGTAGATTGCCTACTGGGGAATGATTTAGAGCTCTCAGCCTGGGCTGAGGTAGAGCAAGAAACCCATTTTAAAATGGTGAACCTCCATGGTAAGGTTAGGGGGGCAGTGATAGCCACAGCCCCAGTCCAAGATGTCCTCCCTGAACAGGTCAGGAGGGCTGTGCCAGTCACAGCCCAATCTCAGACAGCTTCCTTCCCAGAAAAGGTTAGCAGGGCTGTGATGGTCACAGCCCATACCCAAACTGAGTCCCTTCCTGAAAAGGTTGGTAGAGTTGTGATGGCCACAGCTCAAACTCAGACAGATAATAGTGTTGTGAAGCCTGAAACTATGGATCACTCCACTCAGACAGAGAGCATTGAGGAGGAAGAGAAATCTCCCTCCCACCAGACTTTAGGAAAGGATCAGCCTCCTCAGGGAACTGATCTGACCCCTTGTGAAGAAACTGCCCCAGAGGTAGTCAGGCCTAGCCTGGCAGAACCCCTGATGTCAGTGGACCCTTCCAAGGTGGGACCCAGTCTGGAGCAGGTAACCTGCCCCTCTCTACCCTGCCTCAGCCAGCCCAGGGCTGTAGAGGTCAGGGAGGCCAGTGGTGGACCCCAAAGAGCCCCCTGTCCAAAAGAATTCCCCAATCAGCAGATTAAGGGCACTGAAGCTAGTAATCCTAGCCAAGTGAAAATAAAACAGACTCCTGAGGGATCCCCCTTAAACCTAGTTAGGGAACTTCCACAGATGGACACTGTTGAGCACAGCCAAACCTGGGACCTGAGGGCCCCAAACCTGACCTCTCCCTCCAGTAAGCCAAACAGAGGGACCCAACCTCCAGCTTTAGGTAGCCAGAGGTTGACCCTGAGAGCTCAACACAACTCAGTCTTGGAAAGAAAGGCCTCTATGGTGGATAATGATTGGAGGAAGCTGAGCCCAAAAGTAGTGGAGCCTCACTTCAGTACTCCATCTCACCACCAGCCTTTTACTTTGCCAAAACACACCACAGGTAGAGATTCCCTATGGTGGAGACCCTCAGACACCCTTAGGGTGAGGGATTGCTTAGTGGACCATGTGATAGGGGGTAACCATGCCAGTGCTGGTACCTCCTTATATGGCCACTTAGGCAATATAGGCTTACCTGGTCAAGGGTAGCCTTATCTCCTTTCGTTTGGGGGGGGGGTTATGTAGGAAGGTAGATCCCTGACTATGGTTGCCCCCAACTTTTTGCCTGGTGTTTTGCTGGTTTTCTGACTTAGTTGACCTGGGGCCCTGCTATTCAGGACCCCAGGCCTACTGCTCTCTCTGTAAAATGGATTCCATGTACCTTAGGTACATATCTAATTGGATACTGAGTCCCCTTATCAGTCCCTGTACAGTGTACTTTAGGTACCCAGGGCATAGGTGTACCCAGGGCCTACCAGGGGCTGCAGCATGTATTATGCCACCCCTGGCTGGCCATCCAAATCCGACACAACTGGCTGCACAACAGCTGGGGCAAGGTGGTGTAATCACCCTTTGCTTTAGATATAGTATTCCTATATCTAACCCTAAAATGGACACATGTATTCCTATCAGTCACTCCTATGGCAGGCCTTAACAATCCTGAAGGCAGAGTGCTTGGAATCATGTGAGATGGTGCTCTGGCATGAGCTGAGCCCGTTTGCAGCTTGCGGAACCAAGTCCTAATAGCTGTTCCATGATAACGCATACCATATACTCTTAAGTGCATTATAATCCTCGTGGTTATATGCCAACTCTGGTATCGCTTTATCAAAACATGTCGAGTAATGTGTCATACGAATTGGAATACTAACCCCTCGCCAATTCTGGCGACGGGGTTAGCATTCCACCCTTCTAGAGGGACACGACATGTTGGTAACCTGTAACCCCGGTTAAAGTCAGACATAGCCTCAGCTCCACAAGATGGATGCTGCCACCGAGACACAAGTCTGCCCTCCTGCTACTGGGAGTCCTCCCAGCCCAGGAGGCAAGGACAAAGGGTTTCCTGCCAGGGGCGGTGCCAGCACCGTCCCAGACAGGATTTTGTGTATCCTAGGTAGGCAGGGCTTTAGAGGAAGGTGACTGCAAGTGGCACCCCGGTGCTCACTGTGCATAGGCCGGCTTGAACCAGTTCCAGGGGCACTCCAGCCCCTGATCTGGGGAAAGCCCGCCAAAGGAGAGGGGTGTAACCACCCCCTCCTAGTCCCACCCATAGGGCAGGACTTAGTCGCGTGCCAGACCCTTTTTGCAGGATAAAGGTAGGAACTGGCCCCCTTCCAAATTAGATCAATCTTTGAATCCTGAACCGACTTTCTACGAGAGGAACTCAAGACACTTCCTAAGATTTCTCACTTGTGACTAAGGAGTAGTCACCCTGCAGCAGCAGGCACCAACCAAGCATCGCGGTCTGCTGTAAGTCTCTCCTCTGGATTAAGACTGCCCAGCTCGACGAGAACCGGCTTCCCTGGCACCTCTGACCTCAACCTACATCTTCCGCCCAGCTGAGACCCGTGGGTGCGACGAGACCTCGAGGGACCGGCCATCATCAAGACTGCACGACGCTTGTCCAGCACGACCACCGAGTGACCCTCGACTGAGTGCTTTGGGGTAAGAGAAGCCCCGACCCTGAGCAGCTCCAGCACCGAAGTTCAGCCCCCCTGCATCCACGAGATCTGCGTGGGGCCCTTCTGCTCTTTGCTGCTCACCGCGTTGTCCAGGTCACTTGCCCGTTGGCTAGTGGCCCTCTTACGACGCTTCACGACGACAAACACCGCTGGTCTGGTTGCTCCAGACTAGCCCTTGCTCCCCTCCAAAAGAGGAGCACCCTGGACCCTCCTGGTCCACTCCAGACTCCATTTTAAGTCCACCGCGTGGGCTTGCATTTGCCAAGACTTGTTGCCCCAATCCTGGGTCCAGCGACGTCGACAGCAGAGACCTTCGTGGGACAGCTCGCACCTCCATCCTGGTCGCCGACAACGCCTCCTGGTCCGAGAGACTGCAGAGCCCAGCAGCGCCCACTCACCTGGTCGAGGTGACTTCGTCCGGTGCCATCCTGGTGCCCACCTAAATCACTGGCTAGTGATTCAGAACTTGGTCCCCTCTGCTTACAGGTCTTCTTCTTCCCTGATCCAGGCTTGGATCACCACGAACTTCTTCACTGGCCGCCTGCCAGCAACTTCTTTCTTCAGGCTCCTGGTTCGTCAACGAGGGTTTCCGACGCAACTTGAACCCTATGCAGCCGCAGCCCCTGGGCTAGGTAAACTGAGTACTCCGGTGCTCCAGCATAGTCCAACACCCTAAGTGTTCGGATCCACTCTTGTTTTCGACCCACCTAGTCGGGTTCGCCCGAGAACAGTAACTTTGTGATTGCTAGTATCCATAGACTTGTTCCCGCATTACGCGTGAGAGTTCCCACTCTGCACACGGCGTCCCTAGGCCTCCTGCTTCTAATCCAAGGGTTCAGCATTGTAGGCCTAGCGTTTCTACAGTCTAGAAAAGTATTATTTACCTACTTGTAACTTCGCATTCCACTTCTTGTGTATATGGTTTTTCGTGCCCCTCGGGCATTTGTGTAAATTGTGCGACTTTCAGTATTTTCTTAAGAGTTTTGTTGTGTGCTTAGCTCCCTGTCTCATAAAGAGCCAGGGTAGTCCTGTTATAAATAAATATACTTTATTTTTGATAACAACTTGTGTGGTGTCCTTTCACTTGGTGTTCAAGGGGTAATGTGATGGTAAAACAGCTGGCTTAACACGCCCTCTAGAGTCTTAGCCTTAGACTGCTCGTATCCATGCTACTAGGATAGCTGGTCTATCAGGTTGACTTACAACCGATCATCAATAAGGGTTGTCTGGACTGATACATAGTGATCACTAGAATAGTGAGCACTGCATATCAGGCCAACTTCTCACATATAGACATTCATTTATTAAGCCAAACATATTCAGTCGGAGGGGTTACATCTAGCCATACTGTGGCTATACATAAACGATAGACAGCCATGGCAATAAATTCAAATTTCTTATAATTTTCATCCATCGCTTGATCGGAGCTACCCAGCATGACAGTCAACGGGGAAAGTATCAAAGAAAGACCCAAAATTGCCCTCAGCCTAATTTTGATTTTAGATAGTAATTGAGAGAGTTTCAAGCAGGTCGCGAACATATTAGTGCTATCCGCAGCCACCTCTCCACAACGCGGACAACTAATACCAGTGGTACCCCCCACCTATGTATTCGGGCAGGGGTAATATACAAATTACACCAAGTTTTGAAGCACTGTACTTGCAAATTGGCAGATATACATGACGTTTGACTATAATATAGAGAGTCCTCACAGTCCCCCTGCCCAGCCTGTACCCGTACTTGCCATTGTTCAAAATGTTTAGCTAAGTCATCCCCCATTCTTTCCGTAATGACTTTATGAATAGCAGCTGTTTGTGGTATCGTATTTCTGAACATTTCTAACAAGGGGATTTGTCCCCGATTGTGGCATTTCTTATCTAAAAAGTCCCTAACTTGTAAAAATTTAAAGAAATCCATGTTCCCAATCCCAAACCATTCCTTAAGAACATCAAAAGAAAGTATACAGTCCCCAGACAAAAGATCCCCAATACAATAAATCCCTTTCTCCCTCCAACTGCGAAAATAGCCATCATTAAAAATATCTGTGGAAAGAGTGGCATTGCTGCCAAAAGGGATTCCAGTTTTTTTCTAACTGCAGTCCAGACTTTATATACGCTGACCAGCACCTTGAACTTCTCCAAATCTCCTGAGGCGGAAAGCCGGGAGAAGCTACAACTGGCAATTGTATTTTACCTGTGTTTATTTTAAAAACTTTACTTTGCTTGTGTTTGGGCGCCGTGCAGCGGAGCTAGCGCTGTCACGTGACCCACATTGACCCAGTTCTTCCCGCCTCCACCTCTGTCGAGGCCGCTGTCATGCCCACTCTGAGGCCACGCCCCCCGCCCTCTAGGACTCATAAGCGCTAATTGTAAGCGCTCGCTTAGACCAAATCTCCTGAGGCGGAAAGCCGGGAGAAGCTACAACTGGCAATTGTATTTTACCTGTGTTTATTTTAAAAACTTTACTTTGCTTGTGTTTGGGCGCCGTGCAGCGGAGCTAGCGCTGTCACGTGACCCACATTGACCCAGTTCTTCCCGCCTCCACCTCTGTCGAGGCCGCTGTCATGCCCACTCTGAGGCCACGCCCCCCGCCCTCTAGGACTCATAAGCGCTGATTGTAAGCGCTCGCTTAGACCAAATCTCCTGAGGCGGAAAGCCGGGAGAAGCTACAACTGGCAATTGTATTTTACCTGTGTTTATTTTAAAAACTTTACTTTGCTTGTGTTTGGGCGCCGTGCAGCGGAGCTAGCGCTGTCACGTGACCCACATTGACCCTGTTCTTCCCGCCTCCACCTCCGTCGAGGCCGCTGGCCACGCCCACTCTGAGGCCACGCCCCCCGCCCTCTAGGACTCATAAGCGCTGATTGTAAGTGCTCGCTTAGACCAAATCTCCTGAGGCGGAAAGCCCGGAGAAGCTACAACTGGCAATTGTATTTTACCTGTGTTTATTTTAAAAACTTTACTTTGCTTGTGTTTGGGCGCCGTGCAGCGGAGCTAGCGCTGTCACGTGACCCACATTGACCCTGTTCTTCCCGCCTCCACCTCCGTCGAGGCCGCTGGGCACGCCCACTCTGAGGCCACGCCCCTACCACCCCCCCAGGCTCATACATTAATGTGTAACTTCAGGAAGCGCAGCGGACGAGCGCAGCGGGCGCGCCGAAGGCGCACCTAAGGCATGCCCGTCTGCGCCCGTCCGCGACGGGCCGGGACTAGGCGCTATGACTTCTGGCCCGTCACCCTCTGGTCCGTTACACACCTACTCTAGGGAAGCTCTGCTCCAGTTCAGGTCACCACTCTGTGCCTATTGCACCATATTGAATCCTCTCCATGCCCCTTCCATTTGCCCAGCCTGTTATCTCCCCCTTACTTCCCTCCCCTCCCTAACCAACATAGCTTCATCCGACTTTCCTCCTGCACGTCCCAAACCCACAGCTACAGACCCTTTTCCAACTCGGACACTGATTAGTCTTAACTGCAGATCCCTAGTAAAACATAAGAGGGAAATCTTTGACCTCCTTGTCTCTGAGGAACCTGCAGCTCTATTCCTCACTGAGACATGGCTAAAAGATCATTCTGGCCCAGACATTGCTGCTGCTCTCCCTAACAATTACACCTATGTTGGAAAAAACAGAGCCTTGAAAGATGGCGGAGGAATAGCTATAGTTTATAACAGACGGTACTCTTTCAAATGGGAAGACATTGCACTGCCTAACTGTGAGGTAGGTCTCTTTAAGCTTTCGCTGTCTCCCAACTTTACTTTTTCCGGGTTGCTCATTTATCGCCCCCCCCAGACCAGCGAGTGCATGGGCCGCCACTCTTCCTGAGCACATAGCACCTCTTATCCAGAACTCTACTAACTTTTCAATTCTTGGTGATCTCAACCTACATCTAAATGATCCCTGTTGCTCCATTAGTAGCAACCTTTTACAAGACCTGGCTGCATTAAACCTCACCCTACATAACTCGGGTCCCACGCATATAGCAGGACACCTGGACCCCATTCTCTCCAATTTAGAAATCATCGATTGCGAGACCTCACCACCCATCTTATGGTCTGACCACTTTATGGTAACTTTCACCATTACCATTGGTCGCCAACTTAACATTCCTCCTAAACCTACTGAATCTAGACCATCTAGAAACTGGAACAAACTAGACATGAATGAATTCAATCTCCACCTTGAGAACACTAGACCTCTCACGGAAGGTACTTGTACTGAAGCTGCTGAGGCTATTAACGCCTGGCTAGCAAAGGCTGCAGATGCAGGCCTACCCCAACGCATGCAAAGACATAATCCTCACCATCCGCCCGCACCCTGGTTTACAGCTGCCTTAAAAATAGAAAAAAACATCTGCAAAAATCTTGAGCGCAAATGGCGCATAAAATATGACCCTTGTTCCAAGCAAACTTACAAAGCTGCTCTATCCAAATACCACTCTTTATGTAAAATTGCTAAAGTTGAACATGTTAACATAACCATCCTTGAAGCACAAAACCGCCCTAAAGCTCTCTTTAAGGTAGTACAGAGTTTGTCGGGCGCATTGTGTCAACCCAAACCACCATGCTTAGATACTGCACAATGTAATTCATTGGCCAAATTTTTTATTGCCAAAATAGATACCATCTATTCCAATTTTGAGAAACCTGTCCCCTCCCTCTCGCTGCCTTACCTACCTGCCCCTATCCCACTCTCTGAACATCTGACTCCAGAGGACAAGTCTCTTACTTCGGGTCAACCGACTCTTTCCACTGTGGAAAAGTAAATTTTGCCATGTTCTGTGTCCCTACGTGTTCCCCATCTTATGTTGTGTGTGCATGATTAATATGCATATGTATTCCCCATGATCGATTAAAGACGCAATTACAGTTGTGTCCATCTCTAGTATGCCAGTTTCCAGTTCTCGTGAAAGCTACGAGTATTAGGCCTATGTAAAGCTACGTTGCCACGTTTCTCAGTGTGCACGTTATTTCATTGTAAAGTCCCTGTTTCTAGGCCTCAAAAGGGCCCGGACTCAGATTCAGCTCCTGTCTCCTGAACCCTCGCTGAGGACCGATACAGCCCACACCTGTATCCCTGACCCTTCACTTACTTCCTGCCTCACAGTGCCCGGCTTGGCCTGGCTCTGCCTGCCAGTCTGCTAAGAGTATGTTATGATTCCAGTTATCAGTCCAGCTCTCCTTCTCTGCATTCCTAAGCTACTGAATCGCATCAATAGTTTCAGTCATCGTCTAGCCTTTACGTCTCCATGTAAGAGAAATACTGTTTTTATGGTCATTTAATATTCCTCAACACACACTACATGTAGAACAATGCATGCACCAGTCTTAGTGTCTGTTAGCCTTTGCCCTGATAACTTTTGGATTCTATCAACATGTTCTCTAAACATCAGCTACTAGATAGTGTTTAGGTACATGTCGCTCTGACTCTCCAGACTTTCGTCTCTCCTTCTAGCTCAGAAGTCATAGCCCCCAGCTTCTCCCTGGTAACACGTTATTGCCAGCTTGCGCGCACCACTAGGTTAGAGGTCCCGGCTCCTTAGGTAGCCCCCTCCATGTTTCCGCCCCATTTATGACATATTCTGTTACGTTTACATCACATGTCCATGTACACGCCTCTTGTTACACCTACTTTCACCCTTATCTTTCGCGACTGTTATAGGCCCTGCCCACTGTTACGCCTACTGTATGTATTGTAATGCAATTGTTTTAACTATATATACTTGTGCACTGTTATTAAAAAAGTTATCCCTTCAGCGCGCTCATTCCAGCTCCTGCCCGACAGCTGTCGGGGCCCCCCCTGTTGGCTAGCCATCCCAGATCTTGCCCGTGCAGGTTGTCCTGTTCCTGTCCTTTATGCTGTATTAAACCTGCAAACTCCTACTACCTCGAATCTTGACTCTTATTTATTGAGCTATCTGTTATTGTTATATCTAGTCAAAAATAGAGGTATTATTTATTTATTTACCACATAATGGCGCCCGAATAGGCACTTGCCCTTTCCCCACGCGCCGGTGAAGCCACGCAAGCCCCCTGATCCTCTGCAGCCGTGACGGAACCATACCGTGCACGTGCAGATATTTCTGCTTCAAGTATCCCTCAGGCCCACGGAGGAGACGGAGGTTGCGGTCCAGCATCCAGACGAGGCGGTGGAGGAACGCGGCGAGTCCCGACCAGAGCCCAAGCCGAGAGTCCAAGGTCCGAGGTATCCGGAGGCCCACCCGTAACAGAAGTCCGAAGTTCGTCCGTCCGTCATTGTAGCAGTCCAGTCCAGTCCGAGGCCTTCCGTTCTTGCTGCCCGGTGAGTACCGTTGCTGGGGTAGTATCTAGACAGGGTCAATTGTATTGTCTCTGGTCCGTGGGTTTGGGTACACAGATCCAACACGAAGTGTCCACTTAGGTGGATGCGGGTCCTGACGTGTCTCTTTATGAGACCGGTAAGTTTCGTACTGTTTTAGCAGTGCATCTAGTTTCTGTTCTAGTCCGTTCTGTTCTCGAGAAATTCATGTATTCTGTTTTCAGTATTCCAGGTAGTATTTTGTCAAAACTATTATTTTAAATTTCATTCATGTATTTCAATGTCGTGGTATGAAAGTGGTGTAATTATTGTGTTCATTGTGTATTGTATTGTGTCTAGACTCCAGCCCAGTCATGCCTTTGTTTTCCAAATTACGTCAGTTAAAAACTAGAAAAGGTCTGTTAGAAGAAGCAGTTCCTGTCCCGCCTAGGGACAGTCCAGGTCATTTTATGTATCAAAAGCATGGCATAAGTGCCATATTGTATCTAGATTTGTGGGTGGAGTACACCAAACAGTTAGAAGAAAAGTATAGATGGCCCGTATCGGGTACATGGGATGCCGAGTGCATCATGCGAGTAGAAGAAGTATTATGGAAAAAGAAAGCCAGACAGTCACAGAAAGATGCCATCGAGTTATGGCGCAAAGAATCTCATAAAAGAACCGAAAAAGAAATCAGAAAGTCAGAATTAAGTAGAGAATCCTTAGAAAGAGCCCAAGAAAGGGAACTAATCGAAATAGGTGAACAAGTTAAAACCGAACAGTCAGACAGACAGAGGAATGCCCTCATTAAGGGTATGTATCCTCTTCTTGCCGAGGGCTTGCCAAAAGCAACCCCGGAAGCATCCAGTAATTTTCCGCCACCTTTAGTTCCGACCAAGCTACGTCACAAACAGACCGCAGCTGATATTTTTCTCTCGTCCTATTTGGACGACACAGTCCCAGAATATGCAAATCCTGTTCTGCCAGCTCCTGTAAATAATGTAATTCATGGTCCTCCAGTCACCGGGGCACCTGTTACAACACCTGTTACGGTACCCCCGGTCCAGCCCGTAGTACAAATTCCCGCCACATCAGTCACTCTGCCAGCACGAAGAGTATCAGTCGACGATTCCAGTTTAGGGGCCGCGGGAGGAGGTCCTCCTGGTACCCCGCCGCCAAATAGACGTCTAGGGGCAGTCGAGTTACATGAACGTGCGTTACAGCGTACGCCCAAATATAAGTCCATTGCAGAAATCAGGCGACTTCTTACTGAATGCTGTTATGATCCAGTCCCAGGCGAGGATAGTATGGTTATGTATTCCGTACGTATAAGGCAGGTGTCCGAGTATTTGGTCACCCTACCGAATATGAAAGAAGATCTAGACAGAATGTATCGTTTCATTCGTACAGGACAAGATCCAGAAAGTATTGGTGAAGTCATGTCTCTCAGGAAAGCTGAGATCCAGTTCATGTTATTAAAGTTTCTGATCAATTGTTTAATATGGGAACAAGATTCCCCGACTAAAGATCCGACCGAAATGAGAATTCTGACAAAGTGGAGTGATAATATAGCCGAGGGTAAGCACAAGACACTCAATAGTATAGAGAGTATGTACAAGAAAATACGTAAAGAAATAATAAGGTTACACGAACAACGCAAAGAAGCACAAGTAAGCGAGAAAGAAAATGACTCTTCTACTGAAGAGGTAGACGACGAGAATACCGCCAGAATAGCGTATGTAGGTAAATCTAGACTTCCAGACCGACATTTACGCCTAGAACACAAGAAAGTCTTTCATCTTCCAGCACCGGAACAAGGTTCCCTAGAACAAGTATTTCAAGCTACCGATCAAATTCTGAAATCACGAATCGGTTATAGTGAATTAAGTACTATGCATGAACAAGAACTAGCCCGATCAGCAGTCCGATGGATTACTGATTCTACCACTTTTCCAGACGAAATAGTGGCACAAATGTTTCTGAAACTGCCCCCAGCCGAGCAGCGACTGGTGGGTATGTATATGATCCAACACCTCATTACACTGTATGAGGGTCAACATTCTGATCCAGGTCCGTTACATGATATCCTGAACGAGCTACTCCAGTATAGATGGAAAGGTTTAGGTACAGATTTAATTAGTGTCATTCTAGAACAGCGCCACAAATACAGAACGTTTTTGAACCCACATTTTGTTCATGTCTCACCTCCAGAAAGTAAACCGTTTTACATAGACAGACAGCATCCGTTACGAGAAGTACACCCAGTTAGGACACCAGATGGTGAAATGCAACGAGTATTTGTTTACACCCCAGTTACCAAGATGGAACTCTTAGAGATGAAGAAACTAATTCCCTGTCACGACAAAGATCCAGCAGGGTTCCACCGAGAATTAAAAGACATGCTCCGTATGGGAGAATACACGTATCCAGATATTATTAAAATGTTAAAAGTCCTGTTGCCCGCAGGGGTATACGAAAAACTCAAGGAAAAGGATTGGGAGGTGGGAGAGAAAAAGATCGATTGGACAGCTCTAGAAGCTGAAGATAAGATACGAGTACCAAGTACCGGTCTTGGAGATAAATGTCAAGAATTACCAGAATTATTGATACAAGTTTTGCCTAGATTATTAGCCACTAAAAAGGAAGACTGGGATGCAATCTCAGCCTGTAAACAGAAACAAGACGAAGACACTAGTGATTTTTATTCCAGATTTGAGAAATGTTTCATGATAAACAGTGGTTTGAAGACGAGTAGCGAGTCATACCCTCATCTTTTTGTTACTAAATTAGTCGAGAATTCAAGTCCACAAGTTAAAAATCGAGTTTTGAAAGTCGAAAGTACTTGGCAAGCTAGTACCCCGTCCCAGATGTTACAGATGCTCCAGTATCACCAGAATAGAATCAGAGAAGAGCAAGAACACGAGAGAAGACGTATGAAAGACACGAAAATGAAAGTACTAGTTGCACAATCTGTTCCTCAAGACAGTCAGAAGAGGGGTCCGAATCAAGCCAGTCATCCTGCAGCTCCCGCTAAAGGGACATGCAATTATTGTAAACAGCCAGGTCATTTTATAAACGAGTGTGCAGTTCTGAAACACAATATAGCCACTGGTAAGACTAAAGAAAGACCACGTCCGCCTAGACAAGAACAAGTTTCACAGACTTCTCAGCCACAGAATGCACAACAGACAGTTCCAGCACCGCAGCCTATCGCTGCAACACAGCATGTTACACAGCAGATGTACCAGTATGCACAGACAGAGTATCCAGAGTATCAAGCGTATTCATGAAACAGCCTAGAGAGGGAGGTAGGCTTGCCTCTCATCGAGATTCCTGTAGATCAAGAAGGTCCATATGTTCATAGTCAAGTACTAGGGAAAGACAGAAAGTTTCTGATTGATACAGGGGCAAGTAGGACGACTATTAGTCACGACGAGGTTCCAGGGGCTCCGCTCTCAGGCTCTAGAAATGTTTCCCTTGGATTTTCAGGAAAGCCTATTGTAAACGAGATATCAAAGCCAGTTACTCTAGAAGTAGGTCCATTGTCCCGAACTACTGATCTATTGCTTACGAAGTCATGTCCAGAAAATTTGTTAGGCATTAAGACACTGAAAGAATTAGGTGCAGTTATTTGCTGTTCCCCAGAGGGAATACGTTTGTTTTTACGTGACTTTAAGGGTCACTATGTTTTACGAGATTTTGATCCGAGATTGTCTAATGTTCCGCAGCATCTATGGGCGCAAGGTCCAACTGATGTTGGCTTCATGCAAATCACACCCCATCGTGTGACTCTCAAGCAAGGTATAGTCTTGCCACGAATCAGACAGTACAGATTGCCACCTGAGGCTGTAGCAGCCTTATCCAAAATTATTGACGAGCTCATTGCTCAAGGAGTAGTTGTAGAAACTGACTCCAATGTATGTAATTCTCCGATCATTCCAGTCATGAAACGTACTGATCCAAATGCACCCCCAGTATATCGATTAGTGATTGATCTTCGAGAACTCAATAAATGTATCATTCCCCAGTATCCAGTTGTTCCAGATATCTCATCCCTATTGACAGCCATTGATTCTGAGGCAATATTTTTCACAGTCATAGACCTCAAAAACGCATTTTTCAGTGTTCCAATTCATCCAGACAGCCAGTACCTTTTCGGTTTTTGTTTAAATGGAAGGAGCTATAAATTCACACGAGCTCCTCAAGGTTTCACAGAAAGTCCTAGTATTTACAGTCAAGCACTTAAGAGACAACTAGACAACATTCACATGCCAACTGACACTGCCCTGCTCCAGTATGTCGATGATCTACTGATCACAGCCCGTTCTGAACGTGCTTGCGAGCGAGCATCGCTTACAGTCCTGTATTTCCTAGCCGAGATGGGGCACAAGGTGTCCCCTTCAAAGCTTCAATTCTGTGTCCAGCAAGTGATCTACTTAGGCCACTTACTGTCCAAGTGGGGTAGGCAGTTGACACCTGACCGTATCCAGTTAATAGCGAGTCTTCCTCAGCCCAAGACACAGAAGGAGGTACGTGCTTTTATCGGCCTCACTTCTTATTGTCGACAATGGATTCCTCAGTATGCATTTCTAGCCAAACCACTGATACAGTTAACGACACAGGAGGCAGCCGTATCGACTGTCCTCCCTTGGACATCTGAACATACACTTAGTTTCAATGAGTTAAAGAAAGCTTTATGCCAAGCTCCCGTTCTAGCTACACCGAACTACAGTAAGCCTTTTACACTTTTTGTCACAGAACGTAATGGTACAGCATTATCTGTTCTCACACAAGATCAAGCAGGACAATACAAGCCCTGTGCTTATTTTTCGAGCACACTAGATCCAGTAGCCCAGGCTCTGCCTGCGTGCCTCAAGTCAGTTGCAGCCACAGCACTAGCTATCAGACAAAGTGATTCCATAGTATTAGGACATTCCCTGACAGTACAAGTTCCACACTCCGTGGAAGTTCTTTTAAACCGAACACAGACTCAACACTTGACAATTGCACGTTTGACAGGTTATGAACTGACACTGTTCCAGCCACACATAGAAATCAGACGCTGCAACGTTCTAAATCCTGCTACACTGTTACCGTCAGTTACTTCAAATCCTGCCACACATGACTGTGTGGAAGTTGTTAACACTATGACAAAGCCAAGACAAGACCTGACAGATATTCCGTTACCAGATCCCGACCTGACACTTTATGTGGATGGTTCATGTATGAGAACAAGTACAGGAGAACTAGTAGCCGCGTATGCAGTGACTACTGACACTGAAGTTATTGAAACACACCGTATTGACACCCTGTCTGCTCAAGCAGCAGAGCTAGTTGCTCTGACACAAGCCTGCATACACGCCAAGAACCTGAAAGTTAATATTTACACAGATTCACGCTACGCATTCGGAGTTGTACACAACTTCGGAGTGCTCTGGCAGGAGAGAGGTTTCATGACTTCTCATGGAACCAAGATTCAGCATGGTCTCCTCATTCAAGCTCTGTTAGATGCAATACATTTACCGACATCTATCGCTATCATGAAGTGCAAAGCACATACGAAAGTCACTGACATTATTTCCCAAGGTAATGATCTAGCAGATCGAACAGCCAAGCTTACAGCACAGACACCAGACATACCAGTTAACAAGACACCGACATCCACTCTAGAACAGACTACTTGTATGACAGTTAAGGACCCTACTCAAGATGTCATAGATATCCAGTTACATGCTACCCCCGAGGAAATTAAGAAATGGTCCGAACAAGGAGGGGTCCAGACAGATCAGGGATGGGTGACGAAGGGTAGAGCCACATGGTTTCTCCCCGACTCAATGGTTCAAGTCATTATCAATACCGCACATAGTCCAGCACACTTAGGAGAAAAAGCCATGATAGACAGTATCCAGAACATTTGGTTTAACAAGCATTTACGAGCTGCAGCCAAGCAGAAAGTCCGTACTTGTATGATATGTTGTCAATTCAATCCAGGTAAAAGTGTCCCGGTGGAACAAGGTGGATTCCAACCCCCTGACCACCCTTTTGAAGTCCTCCAGATGGATTATATTCAGATGGAGCGATGTCGAGGTTTCAAGTATGTCCTTGTAGTTGTATGCGCTTTGTCCAGGTGGACAGAAGCATATCCAGTCCCAGATTATACAGCCGCGACCACTGCCAAGCAGTTGGTTCGTGAATATTTCCCCCGTTATGGACTCCCAATGGTCGTATATTCTGATAACGGCCAGCCCTTCTCATCCGAACTTATGAAGCACGTTTCCCTTTTACTAGGGTACCAGTGGAAGTTCCATTGTGTACGCCATCCAGAAGCAGCCGGTCTCGTAGAGAGACATAATCAAACCTTGAAAATCCGTATTGCCAAAGTATGCAAAGAGAAAGGTGTAGACTGGCTAGTAGCCCTGCCAGTTGCCCTGTTCTATATGCGCATGGTCGCACATTCCAGATCAGGTCTGTCCCCGTATCAGGTCGTATTCGGCCGCCCCCCGAATGTGTGGGGTACACCCAGACCCCGAAGTATTACAGATGTTTCCAGTAATATGCTGACAGATTACCTAGCTTCCTTGATGTCTGCCCTACACTCTTGTCGTTCACAGGTTGCCGCCGCATTTCCAGACAATACCGAGGTGAAACCGCATGAAATTGTTCCAGGAAGCTTGGTTCTTGTCCGGAATTTTGATCGTTCAAGTCCGCTGGAGCCTCGCTGGAAGGAGCCGAAGCAAGTCCTTCTGACCACCCGTACGGCCGTGAAGTTGGAGGGCCGTAAGGGGTGGGTCCATCTGTCTCACGTCAAGAAATTTCATGCACTAAAACCTAAAACTTTTGCCAAGGATTGCATTTTACCTAAAGACTGCCAAAATACTATTCTCAAGGACTGTCCCGCAAATGACATTGATACCAAGCCTCCCCTGTTAGAGGAAACTCCGCAGCAGGAGTATAAAAGTAAGCTACGGTCTAGTAAAATAAGTCAGCCAGTTTAATTGTCTAAGTCCTCCCCTAGGTGAAACGGTTAGACAGGTATCTGACATGTATGAAATAGACCCCCATAGTGAGAGAGTTAGTCAAAACTCAATCCGATGTATCGTTTTTCTAAGTTTTATATTGTTTTTAAGCTTAATGGTTACCTGGACGAGTTATGCATTTCATTTATGTTTTCCAATTTCTCATGTAAATAAGTATTCTAATGCTACAGTAGAGCACACGTTTAGTGATCTGCCTCCCCACGAACTATCCTATCGTCTTGCTATGCGCAACAATTCATTTATCCGTATGTTACATTATTCACACCAGACCAGCAATGCCACTAATTGTTGGGTGTGTGGTCGACTCCCCCCTTTCCAGACACCGAAGGGAGTTCTGCCACTCTTTCCTTATCCATTTTCACATAACGGTTCATGTGGAGCCTGGTCCATGTTAACGTCATCTTCAAATGATATGTCCCTTCTGAACAGTACATGTTTTCCAGACAAGCAAGGTCTTCCCCACAGAACAGGGTTAGACCTAGAAAATGAAGTTTATAATTTAGGTAATTATTCTTCGAAATTCATGGTCCTGAATGTTCAGTCTGATCCTACTCCAGACTTACCTGCTATTTCAGTACTACCAGTCAAAGGCGAATTATGTGTCAGAAATAATGGTTCCGTACATGTAGGACATAGTGATTGTACTACTATTGTCAAGTATAGTGACAGTGGGAAATTTATTTTCAAAGCTTCACGTCATTCTTATTTTGTTTGTGGTCAGACCGCATATGTTCGTCTGCCCCTCGATTGGGATGGAACCTGTTACATTGCCTTCCTGCTGCCACCAGTTTTCCTAGCCCCATCTGATTATCATAGAAACACACATCTAGTACATATTAGACATAGAAGGGAGATCGAGTCCCCGATTGTCGATCAAACTGAAACTGCTCTAGAACAGTATACAGATTTCAATAGAGGTTTCTTCTTCTTTATAGGACCTATCCAGAATAGTAAGTTAATACGTAGATTGACCAGAACCCTTGAAGCAGTAGTGAATGAGACTGCCTCTGCTCTAGGTAACTTAACCGAAGAGCAATCTGCTATGAGATTTGTCATGCTCCAAAATCGTCTCGTTCTTGACGTCATACTGGCCGATAGAGGAGGAGCATGTAGAGTCATCGGATCTAGTTGCTGCATTTTCATTCCTAATAACGCGCCGTCTGTTTATTCAGCTATAACCAGACTTCATAAAATTGCCCATCAGTTACACCAGAATCCAGGCACCTGGACATGGTCCGGTTGGTTTTGGAGTATAATTTCTGCCTGGGGATGGAAAGTATTGTCATTTCTAGGTATTGCAGTAGCGATCATATTCAGTTGCTGCCTCTGTATACAATGTGGCCCTGCGATTTGCGGCATTTGTGCTACCTCTTGTATTCCTAGTCCCAAGTCCCGTCCTAGATCCCGTTCCAAGAAAATTCGAGACGAGCAAATGATACTGTATGAAATGATAGATGGTATCATGAATATTGATGTTTCCTGATGGAAACGTAGTGACAAGGAGGGAATGTGGAAAAGTAAATTTTGCCATGTTCTGTGTCCCTACGTGTTCCCCATCTTATGTTGTGTGTGCATGATTAATATGCATATGTATTCCCCATGATCGATTAAAGACGCAATTACAGTTGTGTCCATCTCTAGTATGCCAGTTTCCAGTTCTCGTGAAAGCTACGAGTATTAGGCCTATGTAAAGCTACGTTGCCACGTTTCTCAGTGTGCACGTTATTTCATTGTAAAGTCCCTGTTTCTAGGCCTCAAAAGGGCCCGGACTCAGATTCAGCTCCTGTCTCCTGAACCCTCGCTGAGGAGCGATACAGCCCCCACCTGTATCCCTGACCCTTCACTTACTTCCTGCCTCACAGTGCCCGGCTCGGCTTGGCTCTGCCTGCCAGTCTGCTAAGAGTATGTTATGATTCCAGTTATCAGTCCAGCTCTCCTTCTCTGCATTCCTAAGCTACTGAATCGCATCAATAGTTTCAGTCATCGTCTAGCCTTTACGTCTCCATGTAAGAGAAATACTGTATTTATGGTCATTTAATATTCCTCAACACACACTACATGTAGAACAATGCATGCACCAGTCTTAGTGTCTGTTAGCCTTTGCCCTGATAACTTTTGGATTCTATCAACATGTTCTCTAAACATCAGATACTAGATAGTGTTTAGGTACATGTCGCTCTGACTCTCCAGACTTTCGTCTCTCCTTCTAGCTCAGAAGTCATAGCCCCCAGCTTCTCCCTGGTAACACGTCATTGCCAGCTTGCGCGCACCACTAGGTTAGAGGTCCCGGCTCCTTAGGTAGCCCCCTCCATGTTTCCGCCCCATTTATGACATATTCTGTTACGTTTACATCACATGTCCATGTACACGCCTCTTGTTACACCTACTTTCACCCTTATCTTTCGCGACTGTTATAGGCCCTGCCCACTGTTACGCCTACTGTATGTATTGTAATGCAATTGTTTTAACTATATATACTTGTGCACTGTTATTAAAAAAGTTATCCCTTCAGCGCGCTCATTCCAGCTCCTGCCCGACAGCTGTCGGGGCCCCCCCTGTTGGCTAGCCATCCCAGATCTTGCCCGTGCAGGTTGTCCTGTTCCTGTCCTTTATGCTGTATTAAACCTGCAAACTCCTACTACCTCGAATCTTGACTCTTATTTATTGAGCTATCTGTTATTGTTATATCTAGTCAAAAATAGAGGTATTATTTATTTATTTACCACACCACTCCCCCTGAACTTACGATCTCCTGTGATTCCAGGATTCCCCGAGAAACCAGTTCTCCTGCTTCTCTCTTGATCGATACTTGGGAGCCATTTAACATTACGACTCTTTCTGATATTATCTGCAAAATTAAATCTGGTTCTCCACTGGACCCCCTTCCTCCCCATATACTAAAAAAGCTGGACTATTCTTCCCTTGCACTCATTGTGGATCTTCTCAATACCTCCCTTAAAGCAGCAACAGTACCCTCTGCATGGAAACATGCAATGATAGTGCCCCTGTTAAAAAAGACTAATGCAGACCCTAGCATCCCATCTAATTTTCGCCCAATCTCACTTCTTCCGGTTTTTTCTAAAATCATGGAAAAACACATCAATTCCCAACTGTCAACCCATGTTGAAGCAAGTGGATCATTACATCCATCTCAATCCGGGTTTAGACGTGGCTTTCCGACAGAATCCATCCTGCTAGGGGTCTCCGAAAACATCCGGTGCCGAGTTGATAAGGGGGAAACCGTGGCACTCATTTTACTTGATCTGAGTGCCGCATTTGACACGGTTTCCCATCCCATCCTTATCAATGCCCTCAGATCATCTGGCATTATCGGCACAGCTCTCAAATGGTTTGTTAGCTTTCTTTCAGATCGCACCTTTCAAGTTTTCTCCTCGTCCTCTGCTTCTCAAACCTTCACATCGGCATACGGTGTGCCGCAGGGTTCCATCTTGAGCCCTTTGCTATTCAATTTGTACGTCAGACCTTTGGCTACTATTGCGGAGCAAGCTGGGCTCACTATTTACTCGTACGCCGATGATACCCAGGTTATCTACTCCCTTTCCTCTGACTCTCACTCCTCCTCCTCTTCCCTCCGTACAGGACTGAGTAACATCGCAGCCTGGATGTTGGACAACAAACTGCAACTAAACGGGGGAAAAACAGAGGTTCTTCTATTCGGTCACAACACCACCTTATGGGGACCCCGGCAATGGCCTTCCCAAATGGGCCCTCTACCTACCCAGTCCAAAACAGCTCGCAACCTTGGTGTCATCTTTGACGACCAACTATCTAGGAAGAACCATGTGGTCAAAACTTCATCCACTTGCATCACCATCATTAAGTGGCTGCGTAAAATCATTTGGATGCTTCCCTTGGACACTCAGAAAACCGTGGTCCAGGCTCTTATCACCTCGAGACTGGACTACGGGAACATCCTTCTTCTGGGAGCCAGTAAAGAGGTGACGCGTAAATTGCAGACAGTCCAGAACATGGCCGCGCGACTTCTCTGCAAATTACCTAATACTTCCCCTACCTCCAACGCCCTTCGCACCCTGCACTGGCTCCGAATTGAAAACCGGACAAAATGTAAAGCCCTCTGCATCATTCACAGAATAAATTCTGGTCTAGCTCCACCTTATCTCAACTCCTTGGCACAACAATACTGTCCCCCTCGTAATTTACGATCTTCTAACCAACACTTACTTTCAGTTCCTAGAATTAAAAAAGCCAGAGTGGGTGGCCGATCTTTTGCCTGGCTTGCCCCCTCACTCTGGAACTCTCTTCCCCTTCAGTTACGAACTGAACCCAACTACCTTAGGTTCCGCAGACTGGTAAAAACCTGGCTATTCAACATCTAACAGTTCTCTTCTGACTCTCCCCCTCACCTTTTGGTTTTAGCGCCGGGAAACCTATGGGTAGCTGAGCGCTTTAGAAACTTAATTATAATAATAATATAATAATAATAACTTGACCCTTGAAATAAGCAAATCAATCTGGCGCAATAACAGACCCCTGGCCTCTACCCCACAAAGAAGTTGAAAAATCGAGCATCCAAAGTCATCTGAATTAGCACCATTTATCAGTTCGACAGAGTACTTCAAAGTGGTGGCCCAATAATAAATCTGAAAATTAGGAACGGACCATCCTCCCCCGATCTCTCGGCAAAGTCATATATCGTAACGCCCGTCTTGGGCGCTGCCCCGCCCATAGAAACCAAGAAATGACTTGATCAAATTTCCGGAACCAAACTTTACTAAATTCCAGAAGGATAGCTCTAAAATAATAAAGAATTTTTGGCAAAAAAATCATTTTAATGACGTTACTTCGCCCCATAAGTGTCAAGTGTAGATTACTCATTCTCTTAGTATCAGAGTGGCACGAGATTTAGATCCACAATTGTGGCTGGGTCGGAACTAATCTCGACCCCGAGATATCTGGCGCTAGGTACAATCCGTGGATTGGCCATATCTACCTTCTCATTGATCACTATTTGAGTAATGCTTTCGTTCATATGGTAGCCAGAGATTTCCCCAAATCGAGATGTAATGGCCCCAAGCTCAGCTAGAGTCTCCTGTGGGGCTGGCGTAACTATTGCTAGGTCGCCAGCATATCCTAAAATGTTTACATCCCCTCCTGAAGCGCATACGGGTTGAATTGCCTGGTTCTCTTGTATTAATCTAATTAGTGGGCCAATATAGATTGCAAATAGCAAAGGAGAGCAGGGGCAGCCTTGCCTGGTACCCCGCTCTATGCTGGTCTCTCCCGAGTAGACTCCCTTTAGTGCTATCTTGGCTACAAGATCTAGATACATGGCTTTTATAGCCCGAATATAACCTTCTCCAATTCCATAGTGTTTCATAACTGCCCATAAAAAGGGCCAGGAGACCCTATCGAAAGCTTTTTCAGCATCGAGTAGAATTAGCGCCATAGGGTCTCCTGTCACCTTGGTGTAATCAAATTAAGTTATAACTCTACGGATGTGGTCTATAGTTTCTCGACCTGGAACAAAACCATGTTGATTATATGATACTACTTTTTTAATGACAGAGGCCAGTCTATTTGCAAAAATCTTAGAATGCATTTTAACGTCATTGTTAATCAAAGTAATTGGCCGGTAAGCTCCCAGGTCAGTAGCTGGCTTGCCTTTCTTTAAAAAAAAAAACAATTTTAGCAAATCTCCATGAATCAGGTGGAGATTTCCCCGCCTGAATCAGACTAAAAAGTTCCAACAAGATTGTGACGAGATGCATGGAATTTTTTTAAAAAATTCTCCTGGCAAAAAATGAAGTACAACAGTTTTACCGGATGGAATTGATTCCAGAGCCTTACCAACCTCAGCTAAGGTGATTGGTGCTTCCAGCATACCCAGATCTATGGGGGACAAAGGTTCAATTGGAACTCGATCAAGGAATCCCGCTATCTCATCCTGCAAATTTACAGTATAAATCCTTTCCTCTGAGTATAATCTCTGGTAGAATTTTTCAAAAGCTAAAAGAATAGCATCAGAATCTTTTACAAAACCAATATCTGGATCATTGATTCCCATGATTTGGGCTTGAACATCCTTTTCCCTAATACGTAGAGCAAGGGTATGTCCTGTTCTCTCATTGCTTTCGTACATTTGCGTGCGCCAGGCAAGATACCTGGCAGCTGCCTTACTAGCTGAGATCTCGGTTATAACAGCTCTAGAAGTTGCAATCTGCGTTTGTGCCGCCTCAATATCCCCTTTATCCAAAATCACCTGGCCCAGGTTTAATTCGGCTCTCCTCAATTCCGCATATAGATTATTGATCTTCTCCTTCTCTTGTTTTTGAGCCTGCCATCCAAACTGTGTCGTCTCCCCTCTAACCCCGGCTTTTAGCGCGTCCCAAACAAATTGAGGACTAGTGCTCCCCCGATTTTCCGCAAAAAACCTAGTGATCCAAATGCCTATATGTTCCACATATTGGTTGTCGCTCTGTAGAGTCTGATTAAAAGTCCAACTGGACCTATTCTTCAAACACTTGAGTGAGAGTTCCAGAACCAACGGATTATGATCGGACGTAACCTTAGGATATTTCTGAATGGTGCAACCCGACACCAGATTATGAGAAATAAAAAAATTGTCTAGCCTGGAGTGTGATTGATACGGGGCGGAGTAATATGTAAACCCATCTTCCCCGCTTCTTATTGCAGCCCACACATCTACTAGCCCATGAAGCTCTCTCATTTGGCACAAAGACCTAAAGACCTTTGGTTTCCGCCCCTGGTAACCGGCTTCGGATAGATTCTGTGCAGCCCAGCCCAGATTTATATTAAAATCGCCACAAATAATCAGTGAGAGCGGCCAGCCCACCAATTCTGTGTTCAGCCAGTCATATACCTCGGTAGCATCCAATAAAGGGCCATAAACAGAGCAAAGGGTGAAAACATTATTGTCTATAACACATTGAGTTATGGCCCATCTACCATGTTTGTCTGAGATCAAGCGCGGGAAATTCGCCAAACCCCTGCGAGCAAATATAGCAATCCCCCTAGTCTTGGTCTCCTGTTTTGAACATATCACCAACTGAAACCCATCAAATTTCAAAATTTGGCTTTTACTAGCTTGGATATGGGTCTCCTAGAGACAGATAATATCGGCCTTAAGAATTCGAATATCCTTTTAAATCCTACCCCGCTTGACTGGGTCATTCAAACCACATATATTAATCGTGGCTATCCGGACACCCCCCATTGCTTATATATACTGTACCAACAATAAACACAGCGAAGACCTATAAAAAGCACATACGTTCTGATAGCTACTTTCCACCTGCCCATTACCTTACCCCCCTTAATAAGGATACGCCCACCCTCACCCTGGTCCCCCCATCACATCGTCAAAAAACGTCACCAGACCCTTGTGATGCCTCTCACGTAGTGCGCCCCTGTTGCTCCCTGACCCGAAAAAAAAAGTAAATAGAAAAAAAAGATAAGGCAAATGCCTTGGCTAGGCCTATGTGAAGAAAAAATACCGCCCCCAGATCCCCAGTCCATTAACACTTGAAGTCTCCATCCAAAATAATACATCAAAAGTACCGGTGGAGTACAAAAGGTCCAAGTAAGGAAGATGAAAAGACAAGAAACAAATAAATAGCTTCAAACAAGATCAAATAGTCATCATGAGTCAAATACAAAATACTTCGTAGAAGTAGAGATGGGGGGGACACAAGAACACATTGGCCCCATGGCCCTCTTTCCCTATCTTAACAAATCCATGTATCCCCCCAGTGCTCCCCTTGCTCCCCTTGCCGATATTCCTCAAACACCCAGTCCTATTCACCCGATAGTTCTTTCAAATAATCCCCCCCTTGGATCTCAGATGTAAACACCCTTGTCCGGCCCTGAAAAATCACTTTCAGGCGAGCAGGATTCATCAAATAAATTTCACAGCCGAGTTTCTTGAATGATGAAATCATCTGCCTCAGATGCCACCGTCTCTCCACCGTGGTATGGCAGAAGTCCGGCCTCACAAAGAAAGTCTGCCCTTCAGCGGATTTCTTGGCGTCTGGTCTAGCCTTTTCAAAGACTGCCTGTCGCAAAAGACAATTCCCCAAAAAAATAAGAATGTCTTTTGGCCTCTGGTCTTGCCCAGCATTTTTCTTGACAAGTTCCAGGATGATAACTCTGGGAAAGCAGACTTGAAAAGCTTGATTACAAGGCCGCGTATATCGCCCCCCTCGGCATTCTCTTCAATACCCAACAGGCGCAGATTGTTTCGCCGCTGTCTATTCTCCGACTCCTCCAGCTTCGACAAAACGTCCATCATTCTGGCATCATTAGCAGAGGTCTTCTGCTCGGTGCTCTCAAAGACAGCTTCAAGGCCCACCACCCGCTCCTCCAGCGCCGTTGTACGAGCCATGACTTCAGTACAGGCTTTTGTAGTCTTTCTGATTGCCCCCTGAATTTTTTTTGTCGCCATTTGGGCCCTTTTATTTTCTTGGCGGGCTTCCAGTTGCATCGCTTTAAGAGTTGCATATATAAGAGCCATTGAAGGACCCTGCCCATCTTTATTCCCAGATGCCTGGGGGTTCTCTTGAAACCCACGCCCTTCTTCTTCCCCTTCATGGTCGAGATTAATATTAGAATAGTCCCACTGTAGATGTTGCTCTGAATCAGATTGGGCACGGGTGTTTTTTAGGCGCCCCCCCACCTAGCATGGGTGCCAGCCTGTCGGAGTGTTTCCGCGGTGTTGGGTGCACTGTCCGTATCACTGGCATCTGCTTACCATTCCCCCTCAGATGACTCTATATCCACATCACTTCCCGCGGCAGAATCCGAATCCTCTGCCATTGAGAAAAAATTATCTCCATCCGGGGTACCGGGCATTATGCCCTCTCCATCCTGCACCTCTGAGAGAGAGTTCAGCTCTGTTTCTAGGCATCTTGCGTCAAGGCCCGCATTTTCCCACTGTCTGACTTAAGGCTTGAGTAGAGAGAATAGATAAAGCAGGACTATTGTTCTCCAACTCTGGTATATCGGTTAGCCCAATTGATGCCATGGCAGGGGGCACTGGCGACATAGCTAGGGCACCTTCACATGAAGAGATAGCGCTGACAGGGTTTGACCAAATACTCGGTATTTGCATAGCGTCAGATCCAGAGCCAGAGGTCTCCGTCACACTTGTGACTTCTGCACCCTCAACCCCCTTGGCATAGAAACAGGTACATTTGTAATTATTTTCTTACTAATCAGTAGAATGGCCGTACGTTCAGTGATACTCTTGGGCTGTGGTAGGGGCTTGCGGCTTACCGGTTTTCCTGCAAACATGCCAGGGACCGTCAGAGTTTTCCTCTTGGTTCCTGGATCTGTTATGCTGCCGTCCTTGCTGCTGGGAGCCACATCCTTGGCCCCTTCCTTAGCCACACGGGGGGGGGGGCATTTGATGCCATCTAAAGAAACTTGAGTGGAAAGCTGTAACACACTGCCTCCACCCGACTCCGCACCGCAAAGTCCGTAAGCGGAGTTCCGCCAATTGTATCCTGGCAATCCTGGCAACCCACAATGCAACCATCCACCTTACACAGCCACAAAACTCTCTTGGAGCCTCAACCACTGCGGAGCCGTCGGGAGAGGTAGAGGGAGACAGCCGCCACCAAACAGTGAAGGAAAGCTGGAAATCTAAACAGGCAAAATCCTCTCCACACCAGCCGCCACTCTGAGGATGCAGCACGCCCAGGAAAGCCGCTGGAGCCGTGGGAGAGCCGCAGGGGAGCCGCGGGGGAGCCGCTGGAGCCACGGAAGAGCCGCGGGAGAGCCGCGAGTGCGTTCGCGAGATTGGAGAGACCGTTTGACCGTTTCTCAGGTAGCCGGTTGCTGTAAGTTACAGGCAGATTAGCCAAGGCATTAGGCTAGCAGGTCAGGGAGCAATCCTTCACGCTACTTCACGCGGCCGCCATCTTGCCATACAAGTATGGTCTTTTTGATCTCAACGAGACACTGTTCCAGATATGGACTCCTATAGGCGACAACATTTTGCTGAAAGTCTCCTTTGCTTGCAGCACAGTATGCGTTCTGTTAATCATGCACTTTTGCACACACACACACACACGCAGAAAGTAAAAGCTGTTTCCACTACTCAATTAAATGTTGGAGAAGTGCTAGCCTGACCGGGTCTGGTGACTTAGTGGACTAATGCATCCACTGCAGGAGCCTGTGTTCGACCTCATGGTCACAGGTTCAAATTCCTGCGGGCCCACTTAGCCTTTCATCCATCTGAGATCGATAAAATGAGTACCATTGAGTTGGGTAACAATAAACATCCGTTATTTTGCGCCTTGAGACTCACCAGTGATAAGTGTGCTTTACAAGTGCACATGTTATATTGTCCCAGAAATATGTGCTGTCAACTGCATCAAACTGGTAGTGCCTACATAGTCTTGACACGATTTAGTGTTGAGCACTTCATACAACTGGTAATATTTACATTGTCTTGACATGATTGAGTGAAGTCTACTATTTACAACTGGTAGTACCTATATGGCCTTGACAGGAACAAGTGTTGACCACAGCGTACAACTGTAGTACCTATATGGTCTGACACCAACAAGTGTTGACCACTAAGTACATTTGGTTGTACTTACATGGTCTTCAATGGAATGAGTGCTGATCACTGTATACCATGAGATCATTATAGGAAATTCAGCTATAGCGCTCTCACAATCGATCCTTTCTCTCAGCTTCTATTTATGTTACATTGTTAGTACTTGGTGTAAGTTGGAATATGTCCCCATCATATGTGTCCTGCAGATAAAGTAGGAGTTGTGTATGTTGCTGATAACGCGGAGGGTGCTAAAAGGGACATGCACATCTGAGACAGAAAGTATTCTTACTGTAATAATGTTTTAGCCTCTGTGTGTGTGTGTGTGCACGTACACTTGTGGGGACATTTGCACCATGCAGGTAGCACTAATACTGTCATAGTGTGTGTATTTATGTGTGAAATGCAAAAGTCTTTGTGCATTTCTAGCTCCGTGTGGAAGGCACTCTGCTTATCCAATGCTTAAAAACTTGGCTAGAAAATCGGGCATTTTTGGTAGGCAGATTTAGAGTGTTGATGGTGTCGTGGAGAACTCCAGATAATGGGAGCTTCTATCCATCTAAAACTTGGGAACTAGCCAGAGTTTCCTTCTTTTTGCATATTTGTATGTGGGCATCTGCACCACACTGAAATGGTCCCCATTCTTTTGGCAAACACTGGTTGGGTGACAGACGCCAAGGCGCATTTACTAGAAAATGGTGCAGCGCTACAAACCTTCTTGCTGCGCTGAGCTGCGTCATTAGGAAGGTGCAGGGATGCGTCCTATGTACAGCACTATGACGCAACCTTGTGCTTTCCTCTTTTCTGGCACACAATTGGCTGCCTAGCACCAACACATGCACTCTTGCACCATGGTGCAAGGGTGCCTGCATTGCAAGGATAATTTATTTTGTGCAGGAAGGGATACCTTCCTGCATAAAAACAATAATTAATGACATTTTCCTCCTTCCACTGCAGCACACGTAGATTGAGCAAAAAAGAAGGAGCAAGAAATGTATTTCTCCTAGTTGCATCACTTTAACGCCTTCCCAAGGGAAGCATTAGAATCTGACACATTACCAGGTTTACAAAACCTTGTAAATCAGGGAATGCGTCAGATTCCATGGGTGTTGCGTGGGAACACCCACAGCAATACCCATGGCACGCCCTATTCACGCAGAGTAATGGGTGAAAGGGGGCCATATTTAGGATGCTTGTTGCCAGTCAAGGGGTAACAGGGTCAAGACTGATTTGCATATGGCTGGGTCTGAACTGGAAAGGCATGGGGAGCAAGAAAACAGTAGATTTAGGTCCAAATCTCTGTACTGGGGTGCATACTTGACATTGTCCAGCATTCTGTCCATCAATTGTTCTTTTTGCATGTGTCACCCCAAGTGGGTTGGGTATGCCCAGGCGTGGGTCCCCATGTCAATGGAGTCAAGCTAGCCTGGCTGATGAGGGGTGATGCTCAGAAACAGGTCCCAGGATGGTTGTTTCCAGTCCAGAGAAGACCTGACCTGGCCTGGCAGTTCGGGCTGGACTGTTCCCATGGGAAACGGGGTCAAAACTGATTTGCATATGGCTGGGTCTGAACTGGAAAGGCATGGGGAGCAAACACACGATGGATTTAGGCCAAGATCTCTGTGCTTGGGTGAATGTTTGACATTGTGCAGCATTCTGCGCATCAATTGTTCTATTTGTATTTACAAGGCCTTGAAAAGCCAATCAGGTTTGCTTTATGTGGCCTTGTAAATATGGGATGGCACACTGGGCCTCTGGCGTGTCACAAAAGTTATGCTCCGGTGGCGTAAAAGTGCCGCAGGGGTATTGAAAATATGCCTCCATGTGTGTGAAGATCATGGCGCTACAAGGAACCACTAGTGTGTTTAGGTATTTTAGCACAGCTGTTTTAAAACTCTGTTAGTTCAGAATATTTACTACGGGCCCCTGCACAACATACTGTATAACCACTCAGACTAGGAGTTCAAATACTACATGCACACACTTAAATCAATGACTGGTCCTCGTAAATATAGATATGTAGGAATGTGTGATGTTTAAACCGTGAATGCCTGGAATACGGATAGACTGCATGTGCATCTAAAGAGTCAGCAGAATGAGATGGGAGAGGTAACATCTATTAGAAATCTCATTGGAAGATGTGCAGAGACCGCGCAGGGTGTCTACAACAAGAAGACCTATGATTTCTAAGGAGAGAAAGACGCAACGGCATAGTCTAAGGAACTGCTAGTAGGCCAAAGGTCACTGCAGCACTATTCTCAGTCCAGCCACCTACCTCCATGTACAGTGCTAGCAAGCACAGAGACTGTGCTGGGGCAGTATATTACTCACAGCTGCTCTTTATCTCTCATCATAGGTTCAGAAAGACAGAGGAGGGCTTATTTACAAGCTCCTTACGCTGCATCACCTTTTTGACGCTCTGGCGGCGGCAGACAATTGCACCACGGTGCAAGGTGGCCTGCTTTGGCACATGGCAGCAGCCAATTTGGGCGCCAGCGCAGGGCAAAGCACAGGGATGCATCATATATTTTTGTAAATATGACGCATCCCTGTGCTTTTAAAATGATGTAGCTCGGCGCAGCAAAATGGCTTGCAGCGCCACGCTGCGTAATTTTGTTATAAATAAGGCTCAAAGTTGCCAAGTATCACATAGTGCTGGGCTGATATGCAGCTTGAACTAAGATTGCACGGTGCTGCACACTATCCATAGGCCTCAACCTATCAAAATTATTCTGAAGATCATTTTATACTAAATGATTATCCAACACGGACTGTCACTCTGCGTGCAGTGAAGTTTCTGAATATTTCCCAGGGTGCCAACAGCATAATTGTCATTAACTGACTAAAAAACAGATGGAATCAGACCTTCAGTTTCAACCGAAGCTCACTTGCGGCTCAGGAGAATTGCCAAGAAATGCTTGCTGTTACCTGGTTAACAAAGAGAAACTAGTCAAAGGAGTGATTTATGAATGAGCACATGGAAGCCACCATTAAAGGTTTCTAGATGTCCAATCCCCTTAAAAATGAAAATACATTCTTTGATAGCATGTTTGGTGGTACCAGAAGAGCAAGGAATATCATCAGCAACTGATCACTCACGTATATGATGGCTCTTGTTTGAATACATGCAAGATACACTTCCTAGTAAATGTACAATATAAGTAGGGGTTTTTGAAAATATGCTTAGTTTGCTGTCACAGTATTACGCAAAATTTCAGCAAAATTACATGTAATTACGTTGCATGCAAATTCACCATTTAGCGCTATATTCTAGAGCAAAATACGACCTTGCGTCAATTTTTCGCACAAGAACACATTTTGTGCTAAAAAAAGTGCAAAAAAACCCAGCACAGTAATCAACAACCACTTGCGTTTGGTTTTTCCCATGCGTTCACTGTACATTTTTACCACAATTAGTGTGCTCAGGAATTTTGCATAACAAGCATAATGTAAAATACCCGAAATCATGTAAATTACATCAGTATAATTTCAATTTCGCCCAGGTCTAATTATAAGTAATACATCATGTGTGTGTGTAGGGGGGGGTGCTTGTGTGCATGTACTTGTGTGCATGTGTGTGTGAGATTGTACTAATGATGATTATTTATATGGTTCATAATAAGTACATATTTGTTTTTGGCATTTAGTAGGTGTTAATTACTACCCAGCCCTTTGGCATTCATGTCATCGACCTCAGCAAAATGAAAAATGGTGTTTTGCCTCCAAAGATTCCCAATGATGTCTTGCCGGTTAAATGCAGATGTATGTAGCAGATGCAGTAAATAGTGAACTTTTTACCAGGCTCCGAACTTTGACCCACAGGCTATATATACAAGGATCCCTGTAAAAAAACATAAAAACATTCACTTTGATATCTTACTAGGATAGTCACGGCTCAGCAAGGACATTAACTCTGTAAGATATTTTATGTTGTTTAAAACCTATGGCCAACTGTTACACACATCTGGGGTGCTGCCCAAACCTATGTTTCCCTGTCACTTCCAACTGATGTAGATTTGACTCTGACGAACAGCTTCAGCAGTGGCGGCTCCTCTGCAGAGGTGGCTCCTCCGCAGTGGCGGCGATAATGGGCTTGATAATACGCCCTAGATAATTCCCATAGGAGCCCATGTTCACACCAGAACATGGGCGTTTTCTGCCGCTAAAGCGGCGATAATGTTAACGCTGATTCTTTAGAATATGTCCCTTGGAGCTTGTGGGAGAAGAAGTGCACCAAGGCTCAAGACACAGATCATAGACCCATATTCATCAAACAAAAATCTGCTCGCAAAGGGGCAGATTCTTGCGAGCAGTATTTTTGCATTTGGGATGCATCATCCCAAATGCAAAAATCGCAATTTTAGAAATCTCCAAATTGCGATTATTTGCATTTAAGGAATCTCAAATTGAGATTTCTTAAATGCAATGCATGAGAGTTTTTAAAATAGCGAATTCGCCAATAGGGCACGCAAATTACCATGAAGTACAACTTCATGGTAATTTGCGAAAACTTTGAAAAATGCACTAAAGTGCATTTTTCAAAGTTTCATGTTGCGCACACACATGCCCTAAGGGCATGTGTGTGCGCAACATATGTGCACATATCAATTTCAGGGGTGCAACAGGGTGTCCTTTGGACACCCCTGCACCCTTGAAATCGCAATCTCAATTTGCGAATCGCTAATTGCGATTCGCAAATTGAGATTGTCTTCCCATTCATTCCTATGGGCCTCTAGGCCCATAGGAATGAATGGGGAGGTATTCCTTAATTGCGAGTCGCAATTAAGGAATTCTAAGAACTCGCTATTTTTTAAGTGATTTCTTGATGCATTCCATTTTGCTATTCCTTAATAGCGAATCAGTATTTTTCTCTATTAAGGAATCGCAAATTGGGTTGTTGATGCATCTGGGGGATAATCGGTTAGTTACAAGGCAAGGTCTGTACTTCCAGCTCCAGGCGAGAAGGGCCTAGGCTGTCGAGGCTACCCTGATCATGGGCAGGCACTGAAACAGTGAGTCAGCAGTTCCCTAGGTCTAACCACAGTTGAGCATGCATTGAAAGGTGTTAAGGGCACGGTAAAGGCCACAGAACTCTGCCCACTTCTCTCCAGGATTTCTGAGAAAAGAGAGATGCCATTTGCAGCTAGCTGCTGTCACTTTTTCAGAATAACCACTAACCTGTTGTGGCCGGATCCCACAGGAGCAAAGATTAAGTCCTCCTCCCTCTCCGAGGCAAGCGGCGAGAGTAACTTTAGATACCGTTCCCTCAAGGCCACTTTCCTCAGGGGGAGGGAGATTTGCTGGAGAGACCACACCAGCAGGGAAATGCTTTTCCAATTTAGACAGCAGGTCGTCTGAATCCCCAACTGGAATTAAAAGAAGCAAGACCACCTATTAGAGCAGGACACACACCACAAGGATTTATAATTCTTCTTTCTTGTTTACCAAGTGCATTTATACTTTTTGAACCAGCAAAGATTCACTCACCGCGAGTACCTCCAACCATAGCCATGAAAAGAAGTATCCAGAAGTTTGAATCACTCCTTATTGGGTGAGTGACAACGATGGAATTTGTATAATGAGCCAGCGCTATAAATTAACTTCCCCAAGGCTTGTAGCACAACTGTGCTATAACAGAAATACCATAAACAAAAAATTATGTAGCGCTCCTGCACTAAATAATGAGACTTCCAAGGCAAAGAAGCACTTATTGGCTACTGACGAATAAACCACAAGGGATGTAGCGCTCCAGCGCTAACATAACAAATGACACTAAGAATTATGCACTCCAGCGCTATTTTTTTTTTTTTTTAAACTTTATTGTCAAGAAGGCAAAGAAGTAATTCACATTGTCATTATTGATCAGTAGTTTCACATTATTACATATTTTTATCAGAGAGACGGATAAATCACATTACATTCTGACGTCTGAGTCTATCCTCATATTATGGATATGAAAGAAATAAACGCAACCATGACGTACAGAATCTCACTTATCAACATACCATACCCTGTTCCAGTTCGTAATTTGCCCATTTATAATATAGCAATTGGTTCTCAGCAAGTTCAACTAATAAAAAGAAAATTACTTCTACAACCAAAAACCCAACTAATGTCATCACTACAATAGAATGTTGTACCCTTTCATAGACAGTTGTCATCCACTGCACATAATCCGGACATTGTTCAAAGGTAATATCGTGTTCTCGCATGTGAAAAACAAGGGCCCCCTGAATAAAGGTAACGATTCCTAGGACAGGGAAATAAACAAATGTGCAAAACTTCCTAGGCAATCATAATAAGGGAACTAATGCAAGGAAGGACAAAGAGCTAAGTAAATGCACGTACATTCATATATTATTTATTTACCAAACAGATTTTTGTATACATATAATAAAAAGTTGCAATTTATACAACACAATAACATACACAATTAGAAGAAAAATTAAAATGATGATACAATCACCAACATTTAAAGGAGAAAACAGCAATTAATATTTAAAAGCAAAAAATGTGGCAGAATATTATTTTTCGACGCGCGTTTCGGCGTTAAGGACAACGCCTTCTTCAGGAGTCACACAGATTTCTGCAACATAACAGAAAAATATACAATTATAACAAAACCTAATTTATTATATTTAAAAAAATCAATTCGTGCATTTACAATTTATTAAAAAGGAAAATATGTCCTCCACATAATAGCTATTAGACCCTAATGATACAAGCGTAAGATTATATACAAAAAGACACGGATATTAGCGACGTTTGTGAAGTTGGAAAACCATGATAAATCCAACACTTAAAACATAACCAGTTTCCATAACTTATAAAGCATTATAAACCAACATTATAAATAGACACTTCAAACAATTCACTATAATTGACAAGGCATTATATTCAAATTTCTATGTCCATTTATGTCAGCCTAAAACATCCCATAAGTTTCAAAAGACAGTTATACATGGCATTATATTCAAGTTCCTATATCCATTTATGTCAGCTAAATAGTTCCTAAAGATTAAAAAGAACAGATATATGGTAGAAAGAGGGATTGACTTACTACAAAACAGAGACAGGGTCTATCTGTGAGCCTTCACTGGATATGGCTACACTCTTTATCGTACACTGCAGGATTCTCAAGAGGACTACGACAGTCCTTACATCAATAATATATGCACCTAATTAATAAAAGGTAAGAGGTGTCAATGAGAATTATAATGCGGTAGGAAATAAGTTTCCCCTTAGGTCGGCAGTAAACTAACTAAACGAAAATGTGGATTCTCACCTTTTTTAAAAATTATTTCCAGAATCTCACGTTTAAAACGTCTAGCCAATACGATACGGCACAGAGGGACACACAGTCAGTTCGTGTCACAACATGTATTGCATTGGTGCCTCTATATTGGAGAAATGGGAAAAACTACTTTTAAAATTTAACCGGCTAAGATTCATAATATAAGACACATGCTCTGTTCTCGGGGGGACCGTTTTCCTAAAGCTCCCACTTACCGATAAAAGAGACGGCACTGTTTTCAAAAGATTACGTGATACTAGAAAGCCGGGACCGCGTTTCCTAATGTGCTTTCTATTTAGGTATATGACAAAGCCGTCTTCTTGGCATTTCTTCACATTTACGCGATGCTCCAAACAGGATAATGTCGAGCGTCTAAGAAACAGAGATAAAAAACCAGACCAACCCGCGAGTTAAAAAAGGGGGGCGGCGTGTCTGGAGATGTTTCCACTAAATATTACCGTCAATTAGAAAGTGGCAAACGGTCATTAGAACATAACTCGTCGCAGGACTTACCGCCAGAGAATAAGATGTGAGGATTCTGCTACCGTCTAGCGTCCGGTGCGGTGATAACTAACCCTCGCTTCACCGGACGACAGTTAAAATAGCTTCCGGTATTAATCACGTGCATACTGGGATCAAGATTTTAAAGGGGTAGTGTCAACTTTTATGTCAACGTGGCAGTGCGAGGTTCAGCTGTGCTGAGTAAATAATGACCAGCTCAACATACGTTTTTTATTCAGAAAACCACATACCACATATATATTTTTATGTCGTGTCGTTTATGTCAACGTGGCAGTGCGAGGTTCAGCTGTGCTGAGTAAATAATGAACAGCTCAACATACGTTTTTTATTAAAAAAAACACATACCACATATACATTTTTATGTCGTGTTACATCAAGGACACCTAGGTTGGCAGGTGAAACGCTACCTAGAGGGAACAAAAGGCCATATTTTGCCACTAATTGCAGGCATAACAAAGAGGTTATTTTGGTGGAAATAAACAAAAACTAAATCACAGTATTTAAAGTGACAAACCTCAAAAATTAATGTTCCCTAAAAAATCGCATTTTCCCAAGGGATTTAAGAATTTAATCCCTTGGAGAAAGTATTAAAAACAAAAATCCAATATACTTCACGCTTTTTGCGAATGGCACAACCACCTTTGTTATCTGGGACTCTAATTTTTTCTAGGATCCGCCATTGGAATTCATCAGGTTTATGTTTATGTTCCAGGTAATGTTTTACCAGCGGTGCCAAGACCTTACCAGTTTTAATGGCAGATCTATGTTCCGTCAGTCGGACTTGAGCTGATCTCGAGGTTTCGCCGACGTAGCCCAACCCACATGGGCATAAAATAAAGTATATGACATTAGTGGTCTTGCAGTTCCACATATCACATGCTTTTGTTGCGAAGCCATTATGTACATAGTCTTCACCTCTCAGAATATTGGTGCAAGATTTACAGGAGGAACAGGGTACCGTGCCTCGAACAGGTAAGTTATTTAACAAGGACCGTTGCACAGGTCCACCGTTACTTGCACTGCTGCCAATTCTCGAATGAACAATTAGGTCTTTAATGTTCTTATTTCTTTTATGCGCAAACAGGGGTTTGGCTAAGGTGTTTTTGGATGTCGGATTACAGTTTAGAATGTGCCAATTACTATTGATGATTTGTTTGACACGGTCATTTAAGGTGGAGTGTTTAATGACACAGACAAGCTGGTCTGTTTTCTTCACTTCCCTGTTCGCTAGCAGGGCATCACGGTCATAAAACCTAGCTCGTTTATAAGAGCTTCTTACTAATCTGTGAGGATAGCCTCTCTCTAAAAAAAAATTTCTCATCTCGGATGCCTGGATATCAAAATCACGAAGATTAGTACAATTCCTGCGGACACGCAGGAATTGAGAAAACAGAATACTATTGCGTTGACTCTTCGGGTGAAAGCTGGTAAAGTCAAGCAATGTATTTCGAGCAGTAGGCTTTACAAACAAATCTACTATTAGTTTATTATTTTCATTTTTAATCAAAAGATCTAGAAATTCCACCTGGTCATTATCGTATTTGGCAGTGAATTTAAGATTGGCATCTGCCATATTGATCCATTCGAGAAACTCCAACAATGAATCCTTCCCATTGGTCCAGATAAAAAAGATGTCATCAATATATCTGGACCAATGGGAAATGGACTCAAAGATTGGTGCAATTTCGTTATCGATAAATCTGTCCTCAAATGCTGACATATAAATGTTAGCAATTGATGGGGCTACTGATGCACCCATGCTCACTCCTCGGATCTGACGATAGAGCGAGTCTCCAAACTCAAAAATATTCTCAGTGAGTACAATATACAGGCAATCAATGAGAAATTTTTTTGGACAGCTTATATTGTGTTTATCGATAAACCAATCTGTTGCCATTATGGCCTCTTTGAGAGGGATGTTACTATACAAGGACTCAATGTCCATGGTGACTAGGAAATCTCTGTCATGCATGAAGTCTAGGTGCTCAACTCTAGAAATCATATGGCCAGTATCTTTGATGTAAGACTTAATTTTAGGTATATGGGGTCTAAGAACATGATCTACAAACTTAGAGAGCTGCTCCGTTGGTGTTCTCGCTCCATCCCACCACAAATCAGAGTTTCATACACTAGTCCGTCCCCCCTAATCTTCTTCCTCCTCTGACTCTAAGTGTTCGTCCTCCGGCAAGGGTGCACACGGTTCTCCCCTGTATTTATTCCGCGGCAACCATACCTTATTCCATTTACGGGGACAGGCCCGCAATAGGTACACCGCCCTCTCTTTCACCATTAGAAGGTCCATATTTCTAATCCAGCCAGTCACCGTAGGCAATTCTGGAGCACCCCATTTTTGTGCAATGTCTCTTTTGGCCACTGTCACAGCCAACGTGACCCACAATTGCCCATACCTGTTCAGGTCAGTAGGGTCCCAAATGTTCAACAGGCACTTACGGGGTTCAGGCAGGAGTGACACCTCAAGGGCTTGGGAGACTGTGCGCATAATTTGTCTCCAGACTTCTTGGATCAATGGGCAATCCCATAGTGTGTGGAGTAGAGTTCCTTCCTCCCCGCAGCCTCTTAGACAGAAGGGGTGTGGTGCCAGCTGTATCTTGTGTAGAAGTGTTCTGGTGTAGTAGGTGCGGTGTAGGATCTTGAGCTGGACCAACCTGAACCTAGCCGAGATGCCCACTTCTCTTGGCGACGCAAGCGCCTCATTCCATTCTGTGTCATCCATGTCTTCTAGTTCCCCAACCCATCTCTCTCTAAGTTTCTGCGTGGGGTCTGTCAGGTTGTTAACCAGTTGTTTGTATGTAAGAGAGGTTGCCTTCTGCTCCATAAATTCCGTCAGTAACCTGTCCTCTAGTGGTGACGAGTCCGGGAGTATGGTGTCAGGCGGAATTGCGTGTAGTAGGGCGTGTCGGATTTGCACATACCTGAATGTTTCATTGGGGCCCATACCATACTGCTGCTGTAGCTGTGAGAATGCAACCACCGAGCCCTTATCCCAAAGGTCTCCTACCACCGAAATCCCAATTTGATCCCAGTGTGTGAAGCCCCTACTGGACCTTAAGTTTCCTAATGATTTCGCGTCCCATAATGGCGTCATTCTAGTGATTTTCCCCTTCCATCCCAGTCGAGATTGTGCCGTATGCCATAAGGTTGTCGTATGTAACGTCGGTCCAAGCAATTTCCGAACCTGTGAGTGATTGTATAATACTGAGAGCATGCCGTCCGTCCCCAGCTGCGACCAGTCCGCCTTATATGCGGGGTCATCCCGCGGGACGTGGATCCAGTGATTAATTATCTTAAGTTGGGATGCCCAATAATATAATTGAAGATTGGGTAGTGCAATCCCTCCGTCATACCAGCTTTTAACTAATTTGTCATGTGCTATACGGGCTGGGCCATTGCCCCACAACAGAGCAGATACCAGTGCAGCGACTTGTTGGAAGTAGAGTGGAGCCACCACATGAGGGGTATTTTCTAACACATAGAGAAATCTAGGGAGAGCCATCATTTTATATAACGCTGCTCGTCCAAGGAGGGTTAGCGGCAGGGTAGCCCAGTACTTAACGTCTGCACGTAGACGTGTCAGAGGTGGCACCAAGTTCGCGGTGTAGAAGTCCGCTGCATTAGTGGTGACGAAAATGCCCAGGTATTTAAATGAGCCAGTCGCTAATTGCAGGGGGCAGTCATCCCGCAATAACGGCTCCTGGCCCTTAAGTACGAATATTATAGATTTGGACCAATTCAGGGTGTAACCTGACGCTTTTCCGTGCTCATCGCACAGAGCCAACAGGGCAGGAATACCCTCATTGGGATTGGTCATGTAGATCAGCATATCATCTGCATACAGGGATACTTTATCTTCCCACCCGTCCTCCCAGGCGATGCCCCGAAACAGTGGTGTTGCTCTGAGCAGAATAGCTAGTGGCTCCAGTACCAGCGCAAAGAGTAGGGGGGATAGTGGGCATCCTTGTCTGGTTCCGCGTCCTAGGGGGAAGGTCTGTGAAATGTGACCATTCGCCACCACCTGTGCCATAGGCGACTTGTACAGTAGCCGTATCCACGCTATATATTTCGGGCCGAAGCCCATACGAGCAAGGACCGCAAATAGATACTCCCACTCCACCAGGTCAAAAGCCATTTTGGCGTCCAGGGATAAGATGACTGCCTGTTCCGAGAGGAGATGTGCTCGTGCCAGGACTCCATGTACTCTCTGCAGATTCAGTGCTGTGCTTCTGTGCGGCATGAAACCTGATTGGTCGGGGTGTATTAGGGTGTGTAGATGCTTGGTCAGGCGACTAGCCAGGAGTTTCGCTAGGATCTTTGCCTCCACGTTGAGCAAGGAGATAGGTCGGTACGAGGTGCATACCGTCTGCGGCTTGTCTGGCTTAGGAATGGCGACTATTGTGGCTGTGCGCTGGTCCAGAGGGAGTTCAGCCTTGTCTAAACTCTCTCCATACATATCTAGCAGGGGTTTGCTCAACAGGGGAGCCGACGCTTTGTACCATTCGACGGGTATCCCGTTAGGTCCTAGCGCCTTGCCGGAGTGCAACGACTGTATTGCCAATTGGATTTCATTTTCTGTTAAGTCAGTGTCTAGTTCCTGTTGCGCTTCTTGTGAAAGCGCGGGGACAGTAATGTGGTCGAGCGATGCTAACGCCTCCCGTTCTGTGACAGCCCGAACCGGTGTGTATATTTCCTGATAATGGCGTGCCAGGGTGCGGACTATTTGTTCAGGGTGTGTCAGCAGATGGCCATCCTGTGTGTATAGTCTCTGAATACCTCTGTTGCAACCACCCCTCTTGTCTAACCAGGCCAGCATCTTCCCGGCTTTATCGCCCACGTCATATACCCTGTGTGCGGTGTTCGCCAAGTGTCCCTTGGTAACCGTCGTAAGATGGGCCAAGTGCTGTTGTTGTCTGAGGTGTAGCGCATGTGCAGTGGCAGGGGTGGGGTCGGACATGTGGGCGGCGTTCGCGGCGTGTAGTGCCAATTCTAATTGAGCGAGTTCACTTCTGGAGTCTCGTTTGTGCCCTGTGATAGCCGCTATTGCTGCGCCGCGCAGGACTGTTTTGTATGCCTCCCAGAGTACCGAGGGTGAGGAAACTGTGCCTACATTTTCTGTAAAATAGTGTGATGTGGCCAATTTAAGTTTCTTTCTAATACCATGGATTTGTAAGTAATTGGGGTATATTGGATAGAGCCTGGCGCGCTTCCTCTCTTTAGTCGTAATGTGGAGGGACACTGGGGAGTGATCAGATACACCTCTGGGTAGGATCTCTAGTTTGTCTACCGATCCCAGTCCCACCCCCAAAAAGAAAAGGTAGTCAATACGTGAGAGACTGTTGTGTGTAGCGGAGTAGTGCGTGTGTTGAGTCGCTGTGGGATTCAATTGATGCCAAACATCAGTGAGGCCTAGCGCGGTCAGAAAACCAGGAAGCGTGGCAGTCCCCCTCTGGCGTTCCCGTACGGGAAAGGTGTCTAACTGCGGGTCTGTTATGGCATTGAAGTCTCCCCCAATGATCATGTCACCCTCTGGGAGGTCAACTAGAAATTGACCCAGCACCGGCAGTGCTGTAGAGTGCAGCGCCGGGGGGATGTACACGGACACCACGTTGAGGGGTCTCCCTTCCCACTGGCCATATAGCGCCGCAAACCGACCCTGATCGTCCATCCTGCGGCTTTCAACCGTATATGAGGAGTTCTTCTTAAGGAGTATCCCAGTGCCCCTGGACCCCGTAGTGAACTCCGCATGTACCGCCATGGCATACCCACGTCTGTCTAGTGCTTTGCAGGTAGACCCAGCCAGGTGCGTTTCTTGCAACATCACCAAGTCAGGCCCGTGACGTTTGATGGTTTGGAGGACCAACCCCCTTTTAATCTTGTCTCCTAGGCCTCTAACATTCCATGTGAGTAGTTTTAAGGGGGATACCACTGTCATCGGCGGGCCGCCGTCAGCGGGTGTGTCTCGAGCTTGTTGGGCCATTAGGGTTTATGATCAGTGTTATTGACGTGTGGAATCGGAGTGTAACACATAAGCAATGACTTGTGCTAGGGTACCAGGAGTGTACGGCCTGTAGTAGGGCCATGTTCCATACTGAAGTGGTGATGACTAAGAACAATAACCATAACATTACAACTACCCCCCCCCCCGCCCCCTCCCTGCTCCCCTGCACCACGGACGAAAACCCGCCCGCTTCCCCAACTTGGCAGAGTGCTTAATCCCATCCCCGTCCATCTTACTTGCTCGTGGGGTTGGTGAGACCCCTACAGGCACCGGCCGATGCCCGCCCTACTCAGCTCCATCAGCGTCAAGTTCCCAAGGGCTACAACATGCTGTCCCTCATGCAGCCCATTCATATCAGCCCCTAACAGGTTGTCCAGAGTCAAGTGGGTCCCTTTCAAGATCCGATTCCAGTGCCGCAGCGCCTTCCTCGTTCGCGGGGCTTCTTGACGGGTGATCCGTCGGTCCTCCGCTGCGCTGGTGTTGTCGGTCCCTGTGTGGGCGTTGAGGTTGGCCCACCTGTCTCCATCCATCAAGCCATTCTCTAGCCACCTCCGGCGTGTCAAAGAACCACGCTTTTCCTTCAGCTACAATGCGCAATTTGGCGGGGAAAAGCATTGAGTACGGCAGGCCTTTGTCTCGCAGCGCTTTTTTCATATCCGTGAATGATTTCCTGCGCCTAGCCACCTCTGCTGTGTAGTCTGGAAAGAAGGCCAAAGTTGAGTTCTGAATTTTTACAGGTGGGGAGACTCTCGCCGCTTGTAGGATTGCGTCTCTGTCCCTAAAATTGAATAACCTGGCCAGTACAGGCCTTGGAGTGGCGCCTGGCTTGGCCGCTCCACCAGGAACTCGGTGCGCCCTTTCAACAGAAAAGAAGTGAGATAGACCTTTAGGTTTCAGCTGGGTTTTGATTAGGTCCTCGACGTATAAGTCCATTGCAGCTTTACCCTCCGATTCCGGCAGGCCCAGGATGCGGACGTTGTTTCTCCGGGAGCGCCCTTCCTGATCGTCGAGCTTCTCCTGTAACTGTTTAGTGACTCTTTCCATGCGCTCCATGGCAACTTGCAGGTCCGAGGTGTCCTCAACGAGCGATTTTGTAACTACCTCCACTTGAGACACCCTCTCCGCCATTTTCTTGAAGTCTGCCCGAAGCAGAGTGACCTCGGAAGAGATGGAGCCCACTGTCGTTTTGACCTCGGTGAGGGTTTTCATAACGTCCTCCAAGGTCACCTTGGGATTAACACCCGTTTCAGGAGTTGCTCCAGCAGAGTGGCGGCCGCCACTCTGGGATTGTCCATGTTGGTTGTACGCAAATTTGTCGAGCTTCGACTGCGTTGACGCACTCCTTGTGCCCTTGCCGGCCATGTTGTTGTGGTGATGATGGAGGTATGCGTATTCGGCTGCTGGATAGCTCTTGGCCTATGAGCCGCGCAAGTCCCCCGGGCGTCGGGCAGTCAATTGTGTGTTTCACCGGTTCCAAGGGGCGCCGTGTACTCCCCACAGGGCCTAGATGCGTTGCAGCCGGTGGTCGCAACGACCAGCACGCCGGTCTCCGAGAATTTCTAGCGCGGCCTACTGCGTGGCTGTTCCCGTTCTCTGCGTGCACTGTAGCGCTACTAATCGCGGTGCTGCGGCGTTTCTTCAGTGGGTTCCTGTTGGGGGGCCCCCTGCGGATTGCGCCCGACCCCCTCCGTGCACCACTACAGCATTGCCAATGCGGGACTGTCTGCTCAAACAGGGCGCCACACGAGTCGGGCACCACCGTGGAGACCCCCACACGACGTCGCCTCTTCGCCAGGATAATGGGGCTCAGACGCGCCCCCCCGCCAATGTGGGGTGAGTCTCGGATCGGCAGCAGCGTAGGAAGACGGCAGGGCCCCCAATTACAGATTGCCCTACCCTGTTACGAGAACGGCGTGTCTGGTCGCCCGTTTCCTCCAATATGGCGCCGTCCGGGACCCAGGGAGGCCTTCGCCCCTGCCGATAGTTGCGCTTCCTCTAGACGGTGCTTTTGGCCAGTCCTGGTCCAGACAGCTCCCTCGGTCCACACAGGGGGTACGCGCTGGATAGGTGGTGTGGTCGCCCACCCCCCGCGACAGAGTGCAGCAGCGGCCGGCCGGCGTCACAGCGCCCGGGCCGAGGAGGATGGACTTCCGCCCGGGTCCGCCAGCCACTTTAGGTCGGTGCGGCTAGGCAGGCGCAGGCCCCAGTTTGTCGCCTCAGATTGGAGCAGTTCCCGGTGTATGTTCACCACCGGGGTTGGAGCAATTAGTGCCGCTCGGGTCCCCGAGCCGATGTCGCTCCTTCGAGCGGGCGAGAAGTCGGATCAAAGTACGGATAGATGATGCGGGCCGTTTTGCCTGGAGGAGCTCCCGCTTCAAGCTGCCACAATGCTCGGCAGTTGGCCACGCCTATTTTTTTTTTTTTTTTAACTGTTGCAAGCTCCAGCGCTGGCATAGGTAATGCCACAAAGAATTATGCTCTCCAGCTCTATTTCAAGAAAAAACAGTCACAAGTGTTTGTTGCGCCACACTTGAATATCTCCAAGAAGGAGATAAATACACAAGCTCTGGCCCACCTTAGGAAGTCCTCAAGGCATTTGGAAACGTACACACATGCAAAAGAATGCAGTGTTTCGTCCTGACACCGCTGACCATAATAGCTAGCTGTTTGAATAAACAAGAAGTGAAGTGGGGAGACATGTTTCTGCCAACAAAGCGGGAGAGGGCGTGGTCTCGAGCAGAACGGGTAAGCCAAGCAATGGCCTTCTCGTGCAAGGCGTCTTTTATAAATCTGGCAAGGGGAGGTCCACAAATGCAGGTTCCCACTACTAAACGAAAAATAAGTTGTTCAGTTAGGGATCTGCTATCAGAAAGGCAAAGCGGTCCTTGCTTCTCTCAAACATTAAATGCACTCTAAGGGACATAGCTTATCACAGGCTACAGCGCAGGACGCTCATGGTCTGACAATTCTCTCACCCAATGGCCTATTTATTGGGTGGGGTTTTGAAGGATGGCGGGCATGAAATCCATGCACTAGAACAGGGGCATGTACTTGATCATCAGGTTCCCACGAACTATCCTCAGGGGAATAACCTACCCAATCAATGAGATACTGAAGTTTGCCTCTGAATCAAGAATGCGTTTTACTTCATATTCCATTTCACCTTCTACAATTACAGGAGGAGGGGGTTCTCAAGCTCAGAAAAGGGATCACAACTCTTTAATAGTGAAGTGTGAAAAACAGGATGAATATGCATGTCCTCAGGTACACTCCAGTGGAGGAGTGTGTGGTATTGTTGTACATGAATTCTGCCAGTGGGAGGGCCTGAACCTAATTGCTCGTAATAGTACTCAAGAGGCAGCGTAAATACTGTTCAAATGTCTGATCCATTCTCTCTGTTTGCCCATCTGTTTGAGGGTGATATGCTGTGGATAGTCTGTGATCTATGTTTAGTGCATTGCAAATGCCCTGCCAGAACCTAGAAACAAATTGTGTACCTTTGTCTGGCACAATGATGGAGGGTATTCCATGTAAACGTGTTACTTGTTCAAAGTATACTTTCACTAGTTCTTTAGCAGTGGGGAGCTTTTTCAGTGGTAGGAAATGAGCCATCTTAGTAAGCATGTTGACAACTACAAAGATGGTGGTGCAAGCCTGAGCTAGTGGAAGGTCGGCTATAAAGTCCATACTGATGGAGTGCCAGTGTATATGCGGAATGGATAGGGATTGTAATAAACCGGCAGAGAGCACAATGTGATGCCTTTTGTCTAGCACAGACAGAACAAGCATTCACATAGGTGTGTACATCTTTAGTCATATATTCCCATCAAAACCATCGTTGACAGGTCTGCAGGGTTTTCTCTCCACCTGGATGGCCTGCCAACGAACCCTGGTGACACCATTGGATTACTTGGTGTTGTAATATAAATGTGGGTATCATCAATTTTTTCTCATGGTAAAAAAGACCTTTGTGTATACTATTTCGGGGGTCCTGCAACCAATCTACCGTTGTGATCTCTGCACAAGCCAAGCTCAATTGTTCAAGAAATTCAGGAGAGTTTTCAACCATCTTGTCCCCTACTCCAATGACTTTTTGGCTTGGTATAATGGGAAGATGGTGTTCTGAGTTTACCTTATGCTCTTAACCCAGTCTTGACAAGGGATCAGCTTTGCCTTGTTGAGCACACGGTCGATACGTGATGACAAAGTTGTATTCACTAAAAAACAAAATCCATCTCATCTGTCTGGGTGTGAGGGCTCAGGCTGCTCTTTAGAACTGTTCATTTCTTTGGTCTGAATAGATGGTGATGGTATGTGGAGACCCCAACAGATAATGTCTCCACACCTGGAGAGCAAGCTTTATAGCTAGTAACTTGCGTTCTCCGATGGTGTAGTTCTGCTCAGCGGATAGGAGTGTTTTTGAGAAGTAAGCAATAGGATGTAGACATCCCGTCTTCTTGTCTCTTTGGGACAAAACAACTCCCACCGCATATTGACATATTGAGAGACGTCAGCTTCTAGGTAATAGGGTTATGTGTTATTCGCGTGTCTTATCACCAGAGCTGACGTAAATCGTTCCTTGAGATTTAAAAAGGCCTGTTCGGCGGCACTAGACCAAACAAATGTACTGCCTTTGCATAACAATTTAGTGATGAGAGAGATTATCTCAGAAAAATCATCAATGAATCTACGGTTAAAGTTTGCAAAATCCAATAAATGACTACCTCTTTCACTGAACTGGGATGAGGCCGTTTTGTCAATGCCTCCATTTTCTTGGGATCCATATGGACTCCTTCTGGGGAGATCACAAATCCAAGAAAGTCTACTTGTGACGCATGGAACATGCATTTGTCCAATTTTGTGAATAATTTGTTCTCTCTGAGTCGGTGTAGGATCTTTTTTACGTGTACTATATGTTCCTCCTTAGACTGGGAATACACTAGGATGCCATTTATGTACACAATAACAAATACATCTAGGTATTCTCTTAAGATCTCATTATCAAAGAATTGGAATGCAGCCGGGGCATTGCAAAGACCAAAGGGAATTACACAATATTCGTATAAGCCAAATTTGGTATGGAACACAGTTTTCCACTCATCTCCCACACATACTCTTATAAAGAATTATGCTCTCCGGCGCTATTTACAGAAAAAACAGTCAAAAGTGTTTGTAGTGCTCCGGTGCTGACATAAGTAATGCCACAAAGAATTATGCGCTACAGCGCTATTTAAAGAAAAACAGTCATGAGTGTTTGTAGCGCCACACGAATATCTCCAAGAAGGAGATAAATACACTGGCTCTGGCCCGCCGTAGGAAGTCCTCGAAGCGTGTGGAAATGTCCACACACAGAAAAGAATTCTCCTTGAGCTGGCTTACAGGCAGCAGTGTTTCGTCCTGACACCGCTGACCGGAATAGCTAGCTTTTTGAATAAACAAGAAGGGAAGTGGGGACACAGGTTCCCGCCAACAAAGTGGGAGAGGGTGTGGTCTCGAACAGAAACGGTAAGACAAGTAACCGCCTACTTGTGCATGGCGTCTTTTATAAGTCTGGCAAGGGGAGGTTCACAAATGCATGTCCCCATTACTGAACGAAAAAGAAGTTGTTCAGTTAGGAATCTGCTATCAGAAAGGCAAAGAGTTCCTTGCTTCACTCAAACATTAAATGATCTCTAAGGGACATCGCTTAACCCAGGCTACAGCGCAGGGCGCTCAGGGTCTGACAAATAATGGCCTCCAGTGCTTAAGTCACAAAGACACTCATGTAAGGAGCCCTACATACACACAAGCCTTACTTCCTGTCTAGGCCTCTCCCAGTGGCCAATATACTCCAAATATATATAGTCCGTAATGGTTGTGTCCTGACCATGAAGCACCAGGGACCCAACTTAAATGAATAAATTCACGTACTTTAACAACAAAAATTATAAATGGGGGTAAGTGAGCATGACGTTTGCTTACAATGTAATAACTGGTTTCTTCAATCAGTGTAATAAGTTTACTATGATATACTGCACGCATAAGTGTGATGCTTCTGGCACATTCAGAGAGACATCTGGCATAGAAGACGCAGTGGAATCAGCAAACTCAATTTTCTATTACATCAGGGAAGGGGAGAAGGGGTCTGACGGGGAAAATATATTCTGAGGTCAGCTAGTTCTTCAGGAAATAACCTGCCAATGAAAGTAGCACCTAAAGTAACAGGACGAAGGAGAAAAGATCCAGTTGCTAGGTGTTCCCATAGTTCTTCCATAAGGATTCTGTCAGGGATGGAACATTCAAGAGGGCAGCCAATGATGAGAAAGCCTGAAAATCAGGCTACAAAATACTACAACAACACTCTCTCTGAGGTCATATTTTAGAGTTAAGTTCAACAAGGATACCCACTCCCCAAGTGCAAATCATAGGCAAAAAGAGTTCCCCAGGAAAGAGGGAAGGTATTTGTTACTGACGGCAGTAGTTGCAGAAAGGAGAAGGAGATGGATAAAGCCGGTGAAAACATGACAGGGAAAAAAAAGGAAAGCCTAAATGCCCAGATCCCAACAACAAATTGATTTATACCTCTTACAACAAGAAATAGAGCAAAGAGAGTTAGAAGGGGGAAAGGTGCATGAGCCTACTGGGATGAAATATACTAGCAAGCCCCCGTTGGCCAGGTTGAGAAACCATGTGAGATAATCATGTCAAACAGAGTGGAAGGTCTGCCAATGGTGCAGGAAATGATAGCTACATTATTATTGGAAATTAAAAAATGTTTTACAGTCTCAGAAACTAGCCAGAGGGACATCCAAGTAACTTATTCGAAGTTAAAAGAGAAGATTGATGGGTTGGTGTAGTGAACTGAAGTATTAAAGGAAGTAGTACATAATCTTAGTTTGGAAGTTAGCACCAACACAGAGGAGATTCAAGGAATAGAATGATCTTATTTGGAAATTCGAGATGCTTGAGAATAGCGCAAGGAGGAATAATATCAGAATTGTTAATATAATGGAAGGAGTAGAAGGAACTGATTTGCAGGCATTTGTAGTGAATCTACTAAAAGAGATGCTCACCCGGGCTTTTGAGTCCATCGATTTTGATTTTGATTTAGATTTAGAAATGCAGAGAGTGCACCGAGATCTATTCAGGCTGAAACCAGGGAGGAAAAACCTCGTAAAATCCTTGTGAATTTTATACAGTTAGGGAAAGGATTCTAACATTAACGTTAGAGGGAGAAAAATCTGACCGTTCAAGATGCCCCATTCACTATCAGATCAGACCTTTTGAGTTCTACCTGGATAGACAATGGGAGCTTGGTAAACGGATGTATGAACTAAAGCAATGTGGAGTAAGTGTTCAGCTCAAGTTCCCAGCTATGTTGAATTCTATGAGAAATAATAAAATGTATAGAAATGAAGGAGTAGACGGGAACCCGAGGTCAATGCTACAGGTGATTTGTTGGAATGTGAACGGCCTTAAGGTTAAAAAGAAACAACAACAGATTTTGAGTTATTTAAGAGATAGAGGTACACATATTATGTTATTACAAGAAATTGACTTATTAGGAATTGAAGGCAGAGAGCTGATGAAATAGCAGAGATGGGTCGGACAGGTGATCGCAACCAACCAAGCATATTGTGTTAAGGAGGTCACAATCATAATTAGGGCCAACACAGGCATTGAGGTAGTAAAAAGTGAAACAGATGGTGGGGGCATTGGGTCATTGTAGAGGTCAAAGTCCAGAAAGATCGGTATACTATTGCCAGTTACTATGAGCCCAATGTAGATGACGAAACACCTTTAAAGCAACTTTTTGCAGCCTAATTACACTTTCACTCCCTGATATTTATTGGAGGGGATTTTAACATTAGTCTAAATAATGCTTTATATAGGTCATCAGTGAGATGTCAGATTAGTTCTCCGAGAACACGAGCTCAGCTCCTCTCAGTGATGGAGGATTTGAACCTCTGTGACTCTTGGCGGAAGAGGGAGAGTAAACGCAGGGACTATAATTCATTTAGCAAAAAATATGGCGCTGTTCGAGGTTGGAATTCTTCATAGTGGAAAATAGTGAGATGAGTAAAATATGTAGTTTAGAGCACTTGCCTTTTTATCTATCGGACCATGCTGTTATACTCTTGAATTTTACCGTATCAAGTTATAAAAAGATAATAAAATGAACATTAGATGGGAAGATTCTTCTCCACAAAGAAAAAGTGGCGGGGATCCAGAGGAGAACAACAGAGTTTCTTGAACATATTAAGGGAACAGCAAGGGTAGAAGTAGTATGGGACTCATTTAAAGCCTATCTAGGGGGAATTTCGCAAAGCTTGATGATGACTAGAAATGGAGAAGGGAGAAGAGAGGTGACTCAGCTGAAGGAAGACTTGGTTAAGTTGGAAGGAAGGTTAAAGGCAGTAGGGGCAGAAGAGAGAGAGAAGATAATAGAACAAGAGTTATACTGACTGCAAGCATAGGTTAGATTAAAATAGAGAGCAAGGAGAAACAGCAATGGGAAGTCAGCAGATTGAGAATTTTTGAATATGGTGAAGGCTGTGGAAACTTTTTGCCATGGATAGCAAAAAGAGACAAAATATGAAGTACATAAGAGGACTACAAGATGAGGAAACAAAGGAACTATTAAAGGTTAACCCAGGCATTGAAGGGACATTTGTGACCTTCCATAATGTATATTCAGAATCCTCCACCTTGGATTTAGACAAAATAAAAAAATGTCTGGAAGCTAAACGGCTATCCTCTATTTCCTCAGAGCAACAGGAGTTTTTCAATCAAAAGATTACCGTCTCAGAGGTGTTGGCTGCATTTAAAAGGTTAAAAAGGCAGCAGGCCCGGATGGAATCCTGAATGAAATTTACATTACTCTAGCTAATGAGATAGTCCCTTTCTGAATAACCTTGTTTAACTCAATACTGCTGGAATCCTCTCTCCTCCCTTTATCTTGGGATGAGGCAAGTATCTCTGTGATTTTGAAGCCAAATAAGAACCCTTTAGAGTGCCAGTCATATTGACTTTTAACCCTGTTAAATTGGGATTATAAAATGTTTACAAATATCCTTGCTAGCCATTTGAGTAAGGTAGCAGGCAGTGTGATACATCAAGACCAAAAAGGGATTTTTGCCAAGCAGACACTTGAGAGGGCTTACACAGAGCTTGATAGGTACTATTGATATGGCAATGGCACATTCATTACCTTTGGCTATCCATACTTTTGATGCTGCCAATGCATTTGATAGGGTTTACTGGGAATATCTTAGGTTAGTTCTTAAACACTTGGGTGTTGGAGAAGCAATAGGAGGCGTTTGCCAGAAAATCTACACCTCCCCAACAGCATGACTGTTGGTAAATGGTTCCCCATCCACGGAGATTAAAATCAAGAAAGGAACTAGATAAGTGTGCCTCCTTTCTCCACTCATCTTCACCTTGTAGATAGAAGCAATGGCGCAGATCTTAAAACAGAATATAGGTATAATCCCATTCAGCTGGGGCAAACAGTGTAGAAAGGTGGCACTGTATGTAGTTAATTTTATGGTATACACATCAGATATTACAACGTCACTTCCCAACATAGATCAGGTATTTGCTTTCTTTGGGAGCTTCTCTGGATATGAAGTCAAAGGAACCAAGACTGATGTGAATCTATGACAAAATATCGACTACAAGGTAAGTACAAAAATATCGAAAAAAATATATCGATGTCAAAAATATCGTTTTTTAGAAAATATCGTTTTATTTTAATTAAAAAACAATGTAATATTAACAAAATAATACTTATAAATGTAATAAACATAGTTACAAATATATTATAATATCTAACATTAATAAATATTGTAATAAAAACTAATAATACTAACGATATAATACATAGTATATACTTCATTAATAATAACTCTAAAATAATTAATTTAATAACTTATAAATAAATGAAAATATAATAAATTACAAATAAATTTATATACATAAAATAATAATATAAATAACAATAACAATGTAAAACAAATAAAATAAATTAAATACATTTTGGATAGCCTACGGGTAAAAATTAATATTCCCACTCCAGAGAGTGCAACAGTAGGGAAAGTGTTGGATAGCGTAGGGGTAACAATTACTATTCCCACTCCAGAAAGTGCAACAGTAGGGAAAGTGTTGGATAGCGTAGGGGTAAAAATTACTATTCCCACTCCAGAGAGTGCAACAGTAGGGAAAGTGTTGGATAGCGTAGGGGTAACAATTACTATTCCCACTCCAGAGAGTGCAACAGTAGGGAAAGTGTTGTATAGCGTAGAGGTAAAAATTACTATTCCCACTCCAGAAAGTGCAACAGTAGGGAAAGTGTTGGATAGCGTAGGGGTAAAAATTACTATTCCCACTCCAGAGAGTGCAACAGTAGGGAAAGTGTTGGATAGCGTAGGGGTAAAAATTACTATTCCCACTCCAGAGAGTGCAACAGTAAGGAAAGTGTTGGATAGCGTAGGGGTAAAAATTACTATTCCAACTCCATAGAGTGCAACAGTAGGGAAAGTGTTGGATAGCGTAAGCGTAACAATTACTATTCCCACTCCAGAGAGTGCAACAGTAGGGAAAGTGTTGGATAGTGTAGGGGTAAAAATAATAAATAAATGTATTTTTTTAATTAATAAAAATATTAACTATTAAATAAATATGAACCATTTACAAATACCAATACATAATTATTAAAAACATGATTAGCAAAGTATTTTTCACCAAACAAATTAATAATAAATACCATATAATAATATTTGGTTACCAATTAATAATTAATTAACAATTATATAATTAACAAAACAATTAATTAAAGGACATTATTACTTAATTACATTTAAATTACTCCCCACCCTATTCCCCTATAAACCTACAACCCGCTACAGAACATAATTATCAATTAATCAATTAATTAAAATTAATTACCAATTAATTAAAAATATTTATCAATCAATTACATTTAATTTATAATTCTTACTAATTAATAATCAATTTAACATAATTAAATTACTTTCCACCCTATTCCCCTATAAACCCACAACCCGCTACAAAACATATTTATTAATTAATCAATTAATAAAAATAATTACCAATTAATTAAAAATATAACCAATTAATTAAAATTAATAGATAATTCCTACTAATTAATAATTAATTTAACATAATTAAATTACTTCCCACCCTATTCCCCTATAAACCCACAACCCGGTACAGTACTAAAATACAAAATTTAATTAAATTACCTAAAAAGAAATTAAAAACATAATAAATACATAATAATATACACAAAAATAATTTAACAATGGATATTAGTAACATCGAAATTATTAACATCGATATTACTGACATCGATATTTCAAACTTCGATATTACTAATATCGATATTAAATCTATCGATATTACTTACCTTCTACATTATGTCCCTTCGATATTTAAACTTCGATATAATTGTATATCGATATTTAAATATCAATATTTTGTCTGCATACCAACTGAGGTAATGCTTTGGAATATGGAGTGGGAATGTGAAGTTCAGAAGAAAACTATTAGGTACATGGGGTTGAATATAGTGCAAGATCTCAATAAGCTTGTTGAAATAAACTTGGGAGAAAAGAAGTGGATAGGCTGTTGGCTAAATGGCAGTCTCTCCCCATGACAATCTACTGACTGGTTAACCTTGTGAAGATGACTATATTGCCAAAGTTTACCTTCTTATTTAATAACATCCTACTCACTTTTGAGGAGAAAGCCCTAGATAAATTCAAGTGAGGATAGTCTTGTTTATTTGGGCCACCATAGGTATTCAGCTTTCTTGGAAAAATCTGAGACGGAAACTAGAGAAAGGTGATCTAGCTCTCCCTGATGTCCAGCTTTATTGCTGGGCATTCCAGTTGATAACTTGGAGGATGATGTTTTCCCACCCTGATGATACCTGTATGGGGGCACTATATAAAGCTGTGCTAGAAAGCCCAAGATCCAAAAGTTTTTTATACAAGATTTTCAAAAAAGTGAGATTGAAGTGCTTGAGATTGGCTACCAGATTGTGGTTTAATGCCAGAGTATTATAAAAACCCTATATTATATAACAAGCTGTCTCCTATTTGGGACTCGGGGACTCTCCAGGAACCCTGGAATGTTTGAAGGATTGTTTAGCGGGACCTCTGAGAAAGGCTGGGTTTTAGAGATGAGGGGAGATAATGGAGGGAGGGAGCTTAATGCCAAGGAGAGACTGGTTAGGACTTGTAAGGGCAGGTATGTTCATATTTAAATGCTACCAGCTATCCATGTGGTTTAAGACTGAAGTCCGGACAAACTGCAAGTCTATTACTGTGGTCGAAATGGAGCTGTAGGAAGCTAAGACCATGAAGAATGAGGTAGGCAAATGGTATATACATCTATTAAAAATAGCAGAGATAAGGATGAGATCAGCATACACTATATGGGAAGATCATCTACCCCAAGAAGAGCGACAGAAACTCTGGCAGGTATCGCTAAACGTATTACACTCTACAGTAAAATCTACCCCTCTTGAGAAAAAACATTGATTTGCTCTCCACAGATTCTACTGGTGCCCCATGAGGCTCTTGAAGATCAAGGCAGATGGGGATTCTGGGTGTAAGATTAGTAGACCTCAGAAGCAGATGATATCCACATGTTTGTTAGCCGACAGCTGGCCCAATTTTGGCAAAGGATTGGTAAGACGATTGAAAATATCCTTGGCTGGACAATAGAGGTAAGTACAAAACTAATACTGTTTGGGACGTTGGGTGAACCAACTGAGCAAGGTCTAAATCGGAATGAGCCAAGCAAATTACAGTTACTACTGATACTCCTGGCAAGGAGAGAAATATGCAGGAAAGGGTCCCTGCTAGAGTCTCCCACTTGGTTAGAGTGGCGGAGATCGGTGGTTTATGTTTATGAGTTGGACAAGAGAATGGAGTGCACTAAATACCCTTACCCTTCCATGTGGGACCCACTAGAAAGGGTGATAGATGGAGGAACTGTCAATGATTATACCTCCAGTGCTGATGTCAGTGTGGGTTTCTAGGTTGTCGAATAGAGATCACTGACCCCTGAGTACAACTGTCGGTGAGCATTGGGGGCGTTGACAGCTTGGGTATATGCTCACTTGAGGTGTAATATAATGACACAATAAAAAAAGGAAAAAAAAGAGAGAAATCTGGCATAGCCACAAGTTGACTGCACATCTCCACACTTCACTTGTCCTCTTTGGCTTATGCGGTCTCCAAGCATGCTTTACTATATGGATGCCCATTAGGGTCCACCAGAGTAGAAGTTACTGCCTATCACGTGCTCTGTAGCTCTTCTGCTGTCTTTGTTACACCTCTCCTCGCATGTCTTGAAGGCAGTGGCAAAGACAAAAAATAAACCACAGTGCTTAATTTGAGCTGGTGGTTTCCAGCACGAAACTTAGTCATCAACACGAGGGCTTTTCATGAGCATCAGTTAAGGACACATTCATATAGGGTAGGCAAAGAGAGATTCACAGGATGGATGTTGAGCCACACCAATACTCGAACCTGACTCTGCAGCTCCAAAGTCGACATCTCCGGCCATTATGTCACATCCTCTGTTTCCGTTTTAGGCAGTGCTAACAGGAGAAATGGGCTGGTGAAAGCTGCCTCCTGGCGAGAGATCCGGCACTTATGTTTTTTTTTTTTACAAATTAACCACTGATCAGTTTCTAGAAGCCCTGTTCAGGGCCTGTAGTTTCCAATCTTCCCTTCCCAAAGCCTCCCCTCAACACATATGAGGGGTCAACCCAGTTGAGTTATCTACGGTCAGATGGTGTTTAATGTCACTTCCGCTACCCTAAGTGAATTGGCGTCCTTGTTTTATCTAGGAGTCACAATCTTCTTCCTTCCAAAGAAGTAAAATGCAGAACAGCATAATATTGTGCGTTGAGTACCAACAAGCTGTATTTGCTTCGTTTGTCTCTTTTGTAAATACAGTTTAAAGCTATTTTGAAACCCATTATGATGCTATTGGAGTCCACGAAGGATTTTCACTGCAAATGCTCTTAAATGTAACCGGTATTGTTCCCTAGAATTCAATTATATGAACACAGACAAACAGTTCTGGGTACATGAAGCGCTGTCACAAATATAAAATGTTGTGTTTTTATATTGCTACATAAAAAGGTTCAGCTCGTTTCCTGGAAAATGGAACTCGTGTTTTCCCTTAATTTGAAGCTAGCATCCTCAAAACAAAAACAGCAACAAGAATGCACAATATCGCTTTTGTGATATTACTTGAAAAACTAAAACCTTAAATTGAATGGTAGCTGTTTCTTGTTCGGACAGTATAACGTTGTTTTTTCTTTATTTTTTTATGCATTTAGTCCTGATTTTCTTTCTCTTACTAATCACTCCCAATTCGGTCAGAGGAACAGATAGAAAAATCGCTTTGCCGAAGGTCACACAACTTTGTGTGGGAAAACTGAAATTAAAGCACTTGTCTCCTGCCTTCATACCCGGCAATTGAGACTTAAATCCCAAAAAACAGCAGCAGATAGCAGGAATTGCGACGCCACTCAGGGTCGGACAGGGAACAAAACACATCCCTGGCAAAAATGTTGAACCTAGCCTCGTTCCCTTCCTCCTATCACATCTCCCTCTCTTTCTATCCTTTTTTCTCTCTCTCCTCTCTCTCTTTCTTCTATTGCCTTTCTTTTGTGCCTGCTCTTATTATCTGGGTGATCTGAAAAAAGTGACAGAGACGCCTGCAGCAACATTCTGATTTAAATAAAAAACGGACCTCCAGTGGCTCCAACCCCTAAAGAAATGCCCGATGGAATAAATGGACAGTCCGGCCCAGACACCATTTGAAGCCCTTTAATTTTTTTTATATGGACCATGCCAAATTTTATTACTGTGTATTAGTGGGTTTTTGAGAAACTATTAAGCAAGTTCGCAATGGGCAGAATCTTATCTCTTGATGGACATCACAGTGTGCCAGATTACTTTACACCCAAGTAGCGCAAATTTGCACCAAATTCCTTGTGCAGAATTTACATTTGAGTTGACTGGCCAGTACAAAATTGATGTGCTAAGTGCGTTGCATTTTAGACCCTCCTGGTCTTTCTAATGCTCCTCTCTAATCATTAAAGGGCAGTCACCACTAAGGCGGTGAGCGTCACCTGACTGCTTTTAGAGCAGTAAAAAAGGGAAAAATAAAATGATAATACCAACGTTATTTTATTTTATTTTTCACTGCTGCTGGGCTGGGTTAGGGCGGGGCTTGGCGGGGCTGTTAGCTCAGGTAGGAGGAGTAGTTTGTGCACACTAAGTGCGCATGACTACTTGGCCGGCCGTCTTGGGACAGCCAAACAGTTGTGCACTTTGCATGTTCCCCACCAGTCTGTAATGCACAGCCTGGTGGGGAACATGCACAAGCTCTCAGTCCCCGTCTGAGTGCCGATCCATCAGACCAATCACAACGCTGCATTGAAGCGTTGTGATTCACTTAGGGGAGCCTGTGTGCTTCCTGCTTCTTCCGGACTGGAGTCAGGAAGGGAAGCAGAAACGACGAGAAGAGACAGCAGAAAAGGTAAGTGTTTTTTAACAAATATTTTTCAACCCCCTCCCCGTCTCCCATCCCCCTGCCCCCACCACCCCTGTTCCCTACCAGTTGCCACTGCAAAAATACATTTGCAATATAATTGTGTACTTCTTTCCATATTGTAATCAGAGATTCTTTTTGGGTAGTCTATCAAATTATTGAGTTAGATATATTTTACTTACTAAAGGTCACCAGTAGGTAGTTATATTTAGGACGTAGTTTCCATAGGAAAAGTATTTTTCGTTTTGCTAATAACTTTGGCACTGTTTAACGAATCGTCATGAAAATTTCAAAACAAGGTTGTCACTCACGTCAGCTGCTGTGTGGATAGTTATGGAGTGATTTGTCATGTGAGGGCCAAGAAAAAGGGGATGTCCCATAACGCATTTTCCCCATGTAATTTCCCATAGGCATTTTGAACACGACTACAGCCCGAACCGTAGAAAGGAATTACACCAAATTTGGCTAAATCTTGGTCCAGAAAGAGTGATTTTTGTAATTTGGTGTAAATCTGTTCAGTAGTTTTGGAGTTATTAAAGAAAAAAGATGTATATTTATATTTAGGGGCGCAAATCCTCTGTGGATCCGACAGATCTCATGGTGAAATCTATTTGGCTGGCAATATTTCAACAAGGAAGTGTTGGCAGCCATCTGGGGATTCAGGACTCAACCATAGTCCCCCAAAAATATGTGAAAGCCAGTAGAAGATAGGGTAGGGCTCCCCTTACCACCAATGCCTAGTGGTGGAGCATATAAAAAAATAAAAACAAGTGTGGGCTACAGCGCAGGTTTTCTTTGTGTCCTCCGGGTGGGTCAGGTCCCGGAGGGTGGTTTTAATTATAGAATGGGAGGAGGATACACATGTTGCACCCCTTCCAGGCGGAATTTGTTCCCTGGGGCTGAACCTGAAAATGTATTGGGATGGGGCCCCCCGGACCCCATCCCCTCACAACCAGGTGTGCATTTAATGGTGAGGGGGCGGCTGCGTGGCCGGCATCCTGGAGCCATTAATGGGCCTGGGGATCCCATCTCCGACAGCTGACTCCTGCTAAGTTTAGGCCTGGATCTAGCAGGGTTCCCTGCCCACACTGGTGTGGGCAGGGAAACCTCTACTCACTCTTGCTTGGCGGGAGCAATTTCAAAGCTCCCGTCAAGCTCCTGTCAAGCGAGAGCAAACACAACGTCTGCTCACAGCTGGCTGGAGCATGAAAGTGGACTTCATATCTGTTTCCCTGCCTGCAGTGATGCTGGCGGAAAACCGATCTGAATACTGCTCCCGCCCACAGGGCAAGAGCAATGCCAGTTCACTCTGGAAGCGGGGAGCCAGCTGCGACTGCGTGGTCCTTGGGGGTCCCCCCACAGCCCCCAACAAGGAGATAGTGTGAGCCGTGGGTAGGCACCCACCCTTTATTACCCAGGCCCCAGGAGATGGGGTGCCCAGGATTATTACTGGCTATGGAAGGGGGCTGCATAGTAACCCTCCCCATTAATTATTGGCTGGGCCCCGGGGGACGGGGTCCCCAGGGCTGAAATTGGCCCGGGAAGGGGAACCGCGCCATACATCTCCCCCATAAATTATTGGCCGGACCTAGGGGAGGGGGCCCCTGGGACCTAATCCAGTCAGGGGAGAGGGGTTGGGCAGCCCCCATCACCTAATAATTATTGGCCAGGCCCTGGGGATTGGGTCCCAGGGCCAAAATAGGCCTGAGGTGGGGTGCAGTGCGACCCCCTCCTCCTTTATAAATTGGCTAGGCTCCGGGTTATAGGGTCCCCCAAGGCCAATATTGGCCGAGGGAGAGGGGCGGCATACCCCCCTCCAGGGTTGGCTGCTTTTGGGGGGGTTGGACACAGGGCCTGGATGCAGGCCAGGCATTCTGGCTAACCCCCCACTGCACACAGGGTTGGCAGCATGGGGGTTGACCGCAGGGTCTGGTCATAGGCCAGGCGCTGCGGTCAATCCTCCCCACTGCGCATTGCCAAAGGCTGTGAGCGGCGGAAGTTGGAGTAATATATGATCATTAAATATTTCTTTACGTTAATTACGTTATAAAAAGCCTAGAAATTCACTGAAAAAAACTAAAGGTTACAGAGACGTTATAGTTAGGAAATAGCACTATAAAAACGTAGAAATTCACTGAAAAAAACAAGGGTTGCAGAGTCATTATAGTTAGGAAATAGAATAAAAAATCTTGGAAATTTATTGAAAAAACAAAAGGTACAGGGATGTTATAGTTAGGTTCAGATTTTACACACACAATACACACACAATACCATAGAAATTCAGCACTTATAGTTAGAGTTATCTCAAGTAACTATAACTCATGCCCTAAGATAACTGAAGCCCTCACCCTTGCCATGCACTGGTAAATACTCTACTTATTACATCACTCATGACATCTTCTATAACATCTTTCATAATATCACTGCAACATTTGCTTTAAAAATTATTGATGAGAAAACTGCATAGTTTCCTTAGGGCATGAGTTATAGCTACTTGAGATAGCTCTAACTCTAACTGCTGAATTTCTATGGTTTGTGTGCTATCTGAACCTAACTTTAAATCCCTGCAGCTGTATATATATATATACATATATGCCTCTACCAGCATGGTGACCTGGAACGCGGGGCTGCAGCAGTATGCGGGGGACACAAGGAGACACTGCGGGTTTACTACAAACAGGAAAATTGGCTTTTAGTTTCACTGACTGTTGTCCTGCAATACCGCCATTCCACTTTGGACAGTATATCCCCCCTGCAGCACCTACCTGGATCAATGGTGCATCCTGGGACTGAGGTACTGGGTTTTTAAGAACCGGTACAGAACCGGTAACCCAGCGGTGCCAGGGGATCAACACCCAGAGACCTCGGGTTCTCCTGAGTCAGACCTACAGAAACTTCAGAGTCTTCCAGGTGAAGTCAAAGATTAGTTTATTGGCTGCAACCAAGGTGACAGGGTCCTAGAAGTACGATACGAGTATATTCAGGAGACTGCACACTTTCACGAAGTTAGGCTTCTCTTCTTATACATAATATTCAGCCTTGGGCAAAACATTCCTTGGATTCGTGGTATTTCATTTATGGTTACTGATTACAAAAGAAAAGCAGAGTCATGATGACATGTACATATTTCACGTCGTGCTGCCCATAACAAATCATCCGGCAAGGCCCAACATTTCATCAGATATCGCTGGACCCCTAATAAAAATGGTCACCTCCCCATCATAAAGCAAGTGAAGAAAAGGAGTGGAGAAAGATGTGAGCGAGATATGGCAGGTGTGCGCGCTGAAATGGTTTTATGGCTGGTTGGGCCTAGATGCTATCTTGCTCGGCCACTGGGAGGGAACTGACCTAACGAGTTCGGCCTGGGGCAATGGTTCTAACTTGTACTGGGGTCAGGAAGAAGTCGATTAAGGAGTATGTGTCCTTGTGGAATCAAATTCAACTGGATTAAGGCCTATGTAAAGGGCAACATGCAGCTAAGGGTTTAGAAGGTAAATGACGATTTCGAGGTGAAATCGTCACTCGAATATGCCGAAAATACATGTACTTGATGTACTCGTCATTCTCGGTTTTTTGATACCAAATTTGTCCTATTTCGACGAAGTTTTTATTCTCGGGTCCAGAACTATTATGAATCTAGATTTTTCAGAACCACAGACCCTCCTTTTGCCCTTACATAGGCAATTAATCTATCCTCATGTTAATCTGAGTCCAGATCTATATTCCTAAAGTCATTGAGATGTTGCTGCAACATCATTCTAGTGCTGAGCTCATGTCTTGACACAGGCTTCCTTACACATGATGTGACACAGAGGCCACATATTGCAGGAGCACACTGTATGCATAGACAGAACAGGAAAAGAATGGCTAAGACCATCCCAATGACCATCAGAATTTTCCATCCCCAGGCAGATATCAGTCCCCAGAACCATCCCATTAATGACCAATCTCCTTTATCCACATGAATAGAGTCGGAAATGTTATGTAGTTTGGAGATGGCCCCGTATACTGTTGGAGCATTATCTGGAATAAAAATGCAACAACTGGACTGGATCAATTTGCATACTCCACCTCGGTCCGCAAGTATTACATCCAAAGCGACCCGGTTCTGAAGGGTCATCAGTCGATCCGACTGGAGCTCAGCAGTCAGGTTACTAAGGGCACCAGCAGTTTCAATCACGGTGGATTCAACTACCCTTGTCAATTGCCTTATGTTTCTGCTGTTAGCCATGGCTCCCCAGAACGGCAGAACACCCATTGCAAAGTCACCAAATTCCTGACCTGCAGTGTCTTCTTTACTCAAAACACCTCTAACTACCCTTGTCCGATGGTAATCCGCCGCTGCTGTGTAGGTGGGAGGTAACAGGAATGAAACAAAACATGAGCCCGAGAAGTCAGGGGGCAACCATGTATAGGCCCTATCATGGCAGATGAAATAAGTACCCTTAGCGGCTAAAAAGGCAGGGGAAGTCTGGGATCCAAAAACGTACGTTTCTGTACAGACACTCTTCCCTAGCTGAGCTCTGGGATTCCTACCAATACCTTGCAGACACAGGTGACCTTAATGGGGTACGATCCAGATAGGGGACGATCTCTTGGCTTGCTGTTTCTCACTTAAGGTAGTGCCATATCCGGTCACATTCCAACCTACATATGCAAGTATCTCATCATCCGGGGTATCTTCGTAAGAAGTTACTTCCTTGATCATGTCAACTATACCCTTGACTAGGGCGCTAGTCTTGAGGTTGTCTTTCACAGAACGTAGGGGTTGTATTTCTCGGGCATATATGAACATTGTCCTATATGCCCATACTGACCCATTGCGACTAAATGGCAGGACCAAATAGGGGATACCTCTATCCGTGGTGTGGGGCATGAGACCACACACCCAACAGTTGGTTGTGTTCATTACAAGTTGGTGTTGGTGCAATAACTGAACGAAGGAGTTATTAATGAACTCTAATCTCCTATTTGATTCGTGGTCAGGCAAAGGGTGGAAAGAATGAGAGGAACCAGTAGGAGGAGGTATGGGTGATGTAGTGGGCGCAAATGTCACATGAAAAGAGAATAAAACATAGCTTATCAAAAAGACCATTACGCTAAATAGCATAAAAATACACATTATTATAAAAATTTTCTTTGTCATTGTTTTCAAAAGTCTCTGCTTAAAGTTCATTTGTTTGGCAGGCCTCTCCACATCAGGAAACTCCATCCTCTCTAAGGTGCTGCCCGCGGCGGTAGGTTGTTTCTGCTAAAGGATGCTTCCGTCAGTGTAGGGCAGCTCCCTTGGACCAACTGGAACCAGCGACCTATCGTCGTCAGCTGCACCCAAAAGTCTTTAATCAACCGCGACCCTAGCAGCGGAACCCGGATGGCGGTTCGAAAAAAACAAAAATAAGCAAGTTACCTAGATGGGAGAATCTGCACTTTCAAAAATAGGATTTGGGGAAAAACACACATTTTTATTAGTCCACAGGTTTCTCTCTCGGATCACAAAATAAATCACTTTTACTTTAGTCTGTTTTTCTTGGACGTAAATTGTAGCGTCTTTTCCCGGGTACTGTCTGGTCCAGAAATAGTAGCTCAGGTTCCACAGAGTTCAATTGTTCTGGTGGTGGCGCAGTTTCTTGAAAAATGTTCCCGCTTTCACAATAAGGATTGGCTTCTTTTACACGTTCATCAGTTGTGCGCTTTGAGTCAGTGCCTCCTTTCCGGACCCATTGGTCATGTGGCAGAGGGAAGGGTATCTTCTTACAATGGATCCCGTGGACCCAATTGGCCTTCCCCTCCACCCTAACAGTCGACCTTGTAGACAGGAGGACGAGGTGAGGCCCGGTCCATCTGGGCTGGTCGTTTCTTGTTCTTCGGAAATTTCGGACAAGCACCCAGGAACTGGGGTCAATGGAGTGACCCGGTGTCTCAGAGACCGGAGGCAAGGTGTTGTGGACCTGTTGATATAAAACACGCAATTTAGCCGTCAATTCATACAAATAGTCAAGCAAAATGGGGTGTTGCAGCTCGCTAAACTTCGTGGGCCTAGGCACTCCCCATATGTTGGCTGGCCGACCAAAGATTATTTCATAGGGGCTGAGTTTCATTCGCGAATGCACAGTCATTCTGGTGGATAGGAGTGCTAAGGGTAGAGCGTCAGGCCATTTAAGACCTGTGCTCGCTTGGATTTTGGCCAATTCAAGTTTAAGCGTGCCATTGTAACATTCCACTAATCCAGCTGATTGGGGGTGATTTGCAGCGTGGAACTTCTGCCTAATGCCTAGCCCTTCACACACTCTTTTCATCACACAACCCACAAATTCACTTCCGTTGTCCGACCAGACCATTCTAGGCATTCCGAACCTGGGGAAGAACTCTTTCACAAGGGCTTTCGCTGTGGACAAGGCAGTATTGTCCCTTAGGGGATAGGCTTCTACCCATCTTGAGAAGGCACAAACAACCACGAGCACATATTTTAAGTTGTTGCACCTCTCCATGTGTATGAAATCTAGCTGCAAAACCTCGAACGGATACGTAGGAGGTGCAAAATGACCAGCTGGAGTTGGGGTTCCCCTACCAGGATTGTGCTTCAGACATACCATGCAATTCTTGACAACATTCTCTGCACACTTGGGAATCCCTGAATTCTTCCACACTGGGGCCAACAACTCGCAAATCCCTTTCGCGCCGATATGGGCCATCCCATGAGCCATTGTAACCACTGCAGGCACATATGCATCGGGTAACAACCATCTCCGTTGCTCTGTCGATTCAATCCAACAACCATTTGCATCCATTCTCCCTGTACTTTCTCTCCACATGCTTAACTCTTTCTCCGTGGCCTCAGCTTGGATGGACTTCACACTTTCTATCGTGTCTTCACATATTCCAACATCACCAGTCCATCTTTCTGGGCTCACAACATACATTCGGCTCATCATATTCTTTGCAGTTTCCTTAGCAGTTTCATCAGCGAATGCATTTCCACGACCAACATCATCAATCACTTTCTTGTGAGCACTACATTTCACGATCGCTACTTTCAGGGGCAACGTCAGTGATTCAAGAAGCTCATTCACCAACTGACCATGCTGAATCTTAGCTCCATGCGAAGTCAGGAACCCACGTTCTCTCCACAATCGTCCAAAACTGTGAGCCACTCCAAAAGCATACTGACTTTCGGTATAGACAGTCACTTTCATTCCTTTAGATAACACACATGCTCTCGTCAGTGCCACGAGTTCAGCGGCTTGAGCTGAACCATGTGGTATTCGCGCAGTTTCAATGATTGTGTGCAAAGTTGTGACAGCATATGCTGTAGTCACATTACCATTTGGGAGTTTAAAGCATGAACCATCCACCCATAATGTACCATCACATTCAGCAAGAGGAGTGTCGAATAAATCAACTCTCCCTTTCGTCTCTTCCTCTGTTCTGAGGACACAATCGTGCTGTTCTGAAGCATCTGATTCCTCTGTAATTGGTAACAATGTGGCTATGTTCAAGGTACTGCACCTTTTTATGTGCACATGGCTTGCTAGTAGCGTCAATTCATAACTGGACAGTCGAGCACTAGTTAAATGCTGTGTCTTGGTCCTATTTAGCAACGTGTCTACTGCATGCGGGACCATCACGATTAGTGTATTATTCATTACTAGACCTGCAGACTGTCGAATAGAAACAGCTGCTGCTGCTGTGGCCCTTAAACAACTTGGCAATGCTCGTGCTACCGGATCCAAAGTTGACGAAAAATAGGCGCATGGCCGCTGTCTATCTCCGTATAACTGAGTCAGTACAGACAATGCACAGCCCTCCTTCTCGTGGACATATAATGTGAAAGGCTTACTGTAGTTGGGGTTACCTAACACAGGGGCCGAACATAATGCTGTGCGTAATTCGAGAAAACTTTTCTGACACTCATCAGACCAAGGAATGGGATTGGGTGTATTTTTACACGTTAGTGCCAATAAGGGTTTGGCTAATAACGAAAAATTTGGAATCCACTGTCTACAGTACGATGTAATGCCCAAGAAAGCGCGTACTTCTCTCTGCGTTCTTGGCACATTCAATTTAGCTATTGCCTGAATTCTTTCTGGGGTCAGTTTCCTTCCCTCCTTCGATAAGAGATGACCTAAGTAGGTCACTTCTTGTCGGGAATATAATTGAAGCTTGGAAAGTGACACCTTGTGATGCAGATCACATAGATGGCGCAGTAATGTCAACGTGGCCATTTTACAGATTTTCTCAGTATCCGCAGCGATGAGCAAATCGTTCACGTACTGTACGAGAGTGGCACCTTTGGGCAAAACCATTGTGTCAAGCTGACTTTTCAGAGCTTGACTGTATATTGAGGGGCTTTCACAGTAGCCTTGAGGGGCGCGCTTAAAGCGGAAGCTGCGACCACTTAAACTAAAGGAAAAAATATCCCTGCTTTCCTCAGCAATCGGGATACTGAAGAAAGCATTCTTCAGGTCAATCACCGAAAACCAGGATGCAGAGGCTGGAATCATAGTCAATAATGTTGTAATGTCGGGGACAACTGGGAATTGTGGCACCACTATCTTATTTACTTCTCTAAGATCAATCACAAATCTATACACAGGTGGCTGAGAAGGGTCAGTTTGTTTTAAAACAGGCAGAACAGGACTATTGCAAACATTGCCTCGTGTTTCCTCAATTACGTCTTTTTCAATCAACTCGTAAACAATCGCTAGCAAAGCTTTTTCGCCCTCATTGGATATTCTGTATTGGGGAATTCGTGGCATTTTGACATTCGACTTCAATGTTACAACATATGGTGGAATTTCTAAAAGACCTATATCATTCGGACCAGTAGCCCAAAGAATATCTGGAAGAAGTGCCAATTCTGCTGGAAGTGCATTTCTTGACAAATACATGGGAGAAACCACTTTCTTACCTAAAGTAAGTTGTACTCCTGAGGGAGAACAGTACAAAGTCGCATACAATCTTTTTAGCAAATCTAATCCTAGCAAATTTTCACCACAACCTGTTGTCAAAATAAGGGGTGCTTTGAATTCACAAGGACCAACAGAAAGAGATAAAGGGTCAGAAATCGGATTTCTAACCGGGGCGCCAGAAAAACCTACAGAAACGTTCATTTCGCCAGACAAAGGTGCGCCAGGGAGTTTGGAGTGCATAATAGAACTCTTTGTAGCACCAGTATCCAACAGAAAAGGTTCTGACACACCCGATGTAATCACCTCAACGTAAGGTCCACTCTGATCTACTGGAACTGAAACAACTCCCTCTCCTTGTCTAAGGCTGTCCTAGCAATCATTATTCTCCCATTGCTCATTTTCTGTGTAATACTCATCAACTTAGTATTGAGCTGTCCTGTCAGATACGTTATTTTGCTGGTCAAACCTGTTCATGGAGTTTTGTGGTGGAAGGGGACGTGCGTCCTGAGGGGCGTTTCCACGCCCTCTACCTCTAGGCGCTTGCTGACTACCACGACCTCTTACGCCAGAAATTCCATTTGCACGTTGTGGCAGGGCAGGACAGTCATATTTGTAATGACCCTCTTGTTTGCAGTATAAACACTGGTTGGGACCTACGCGGTTTTGATTGTAATCGAATCTCTGCAAGTTTCTCTGAGGCTGCTGAAAAGTGTTCTGGTAGTGATTCGGACCATTATTATTTTTATTACCACCACCACGTGGCGGATAGGCTTGCTGTAGCAAAACCTTCGTTTTGAGTTCTCTAGTTTTCTTTTCTACTTTATCCTTCTCATCTTTGTCTCTATTCTCGTAGTACTGTGCGGTAGCTAATATCTGGGCTGAAGATGAGACTGCCCAAGAACTTTCCGAATCTTTTAATTTCCTACACAAATCTGGAAGCAGATTGTGGACAAATTTATCGACAAACAATCTCTGGCCACCTTCTGTGGTCATATCTTGACCGCTGTGGTCAATGAATGTTTCTTCAAATCTGGTGAAGAAATCTGAAACAGTTTCTTCTTTCTTTTGCTTGCATGCAGATAACTTATCCCAATTTACGCGTATTGCAGGCATTATCGTTTTCATGTAATCTACTATTCTACCAGGTAGTTCCGCTATCAGAGGCTCAGGCTTGGCACCACCAACTTGTCGCGCATCTGCAGCAGTAATATTAGCCCACGTGTCACCTAATTCCTGGTCATGATCTACATGACGAATTTTTCCCCATAAAGGCTGTGGAACAACGTTCCCGAATAACATATCGATATCGGCCAAATTCATTATACATGACCCAGCAGTTTGCGACAATTCTTTGTAGTACCCTGCAGGATTTTTACGCGGATCTGGTAGTGTTTGTTTGAGTGCTAAAACTTCAGCTCGCTTCCATGGGACATGTACCCATACACGGTGAAAGTGGGGCAGGACAGGTGGGACAGCTGTCGCGTCACCCTCTCTCCATTGTGGGGGAACTTCTCTCATAGGGTATTGTCGTGCTTTTTTCCTACTAGATGCACTAAATTCCGATGGTGACCCAGAACTTCTTCCCTTACTCCGATATGATAATAGCATTTCAACTGCTTTTTCCACATCGGGACCTACAATCATACCCTCTCCAAACTTAAATCGTACACGACACATCTCTAGCGGGATGCATTCTTGATCATTGTCTTCTAAATCCTCGCCAAGAAAGACACACATTTGTTCGAACACATATCTCTGTGTCGCTGCTTCCCATTGATGGAAGACTTCTATGACAGACTGTAAATCATATTTTTCAGTGTCCATGACCCATTTCCGAGCTAAACTATTCAGGGAATCTCTCTCTTGATAATCAGGCAGTTGACTTCGCAACTGTCTTCTACCTATGTTAGGGGTCGTAGCAGGCGACCCGAAAAGAGGTAAAAGAAGATTAGTAACAGTGCTGGCCATTTTCTGCCGAAGGGAAGGTGAAACTGAAGGACAAACAGATGAAAAAACGGGGTGAGATAAGGCGGGGGTAGAGATGGCAGAAGAGGTATCAGGAATAATAGATGTGGTACTAGTCAAAATCATAGAGGGGGCATTAGGAGATGTAGAAAGTACAGTAGGCAAAATCGTAGAAAACATAGGTGAAACAGAAGTGGTCGGTGGGCCTGGAGGAGGCTGCACCGAAGAAGTAGGAGCCAGCTGAAGAACAGCTGGTGGGTGCTGTGGAAGAGCCAGAGGCGCAGCTTGTGCAACTAAAGGTTGCGGGGGTGCTGTAGCATTCTGCGCATAGGGGGGTGGCGAAGTTAATAATTGCGACATTAATGGATCTTTTTCACGCTCTTTTGCTGTCCCTTGCTGAAGAGACGGCAAAACTGGATAACACTTATCTATTGCCATTTTACGTTGCCTGTGCAACTGCTCATTTATCTGCTCTTCCTCATTATCTTTAAACTGCACGGCAGCTTGCATTACTGTAAGTCCCCCTTCTCTCTTATTTTTCTTAGCTAATTTAATTTCTTTTTGTTTGGCTTCTTTGCGCCATAAGCGGAAAGAGTCAAACATCGCCGGCCGGGCTTTCTTTTTGAAGAGCTTAACTTCAAGGTTGTCTAAGATTTCAGAATCGAAGCTACCATATTTGGGCCATTTTAAAACACCATCTTTCCTAGTGTATTTAATCCATACCTCGTTGTAAACGATGGGGCCTACCCCATGTTTAACGTACAGCTCGTAAGTCGGAGTTCCAACTGGAGGAACCGGACATGAGTCCTCCAATCGGGAGTCCCTATTATTACTACCAAGACAAAACCAATTCCCGAGTCTAAGACTAGGCATCCTCGCTCTCTAGTCTAATTCCAAAACTTCAATGGATTTATCGATTACGATATTTCTCGTGAATACACGAGTCCTTCGGTTATGGTGCTTACAAGAACCAATAAAAACCTTATGTATCTCCAAGATACCACAAAGTAAGTCCAACTAAGGGCTGGGAGACGCTCCACTTATACTTAACTGAAAATATCGATGGCTTCACCAGAAGACTCGTCTCAGCGTTTCGCTCTACCGAAAATTTCAAGGGTCCAACATCAGGGCGATAGCCAGGGCAGCAGTCCTTGTAGCCGTCGGGAAGCGGGGAACCTCGCAGTAAAGACCTTCGGACCACGTCGACATGCAGGGGTCGATGAGGTGGTGGGCCCTCCTCCGGAATTTTCACACGAAGCTCCTCACGATCTTCAGGCTGATTGGTACCACTGGAATCGCCCCACGTTGGGCGCCAATTGAGGTACTGGGTTTTTAAGAACCGGTACAGAACCGGTAACCCAGCGGTGCCAGGGGATCAACACCCAGAGACCTCGGGTTCTCCTGAGTCAGACCTACAGAAACTTCAGAGTCTTCCAGGTGAAGTCAAAGATTAGTTTATTGGCTGCAACCAAGGTGACAGGGTCCTAGAAGTACGATACGAGTATATTCAGGAGACTGCACACTTTCACGAAGTTAGGCTTCTCTTCTTATACATAATATTCAGCCTTGGGCAAAACATTCCTTGGATTCGTGGTATTTCATTTATGGTTACTGATTACAAAAGAAAAGCAGAGTCATGATGACATGTACATATTTCACGTCGTGCTGCCCATAACAAATCATCCGGCAAGGCCCAACATTTCATCAGATATCGCTGGACCCCTAATAAAAATGGTCACCTCCCCATCATAAAGCAAGTGAAGAAAAGGAGTGGAGAAAGATGTGAGCGAGATATGGCAGGTGTGTGCGCTGAAATGGTTTTATGGCTGGTTGGGCCTAGATGCTATCTTGCTCGGCCACTGGGAGGGAACTGACCTAACGAGTTCGGCCTGGGGCAATGGTTCTAACTTGTACTGGGGTCAGGAAGAAGTTGATTAAGGAGTATGTGTCCTTGTGGAATCAAATTCAACTGGATTAAGGCCTATGTAAAGGGCAACATGCAGCTAAGGGTTTAGAAGGTAAAGGACGATTTCGAGGTGAAATCGTCACTCGAATATGCCGAAAATACATGTACTTGATGTACTCGTCATTCTCGGTTTTTTGATACCAAATTCGTCCTATTTCGACGAAGTTTTTATTCTCGGGTCCAGAACTATTATGAATCTAGATTTTTCAGAACCACAGGACCTGTAGTCAACATAGAACTGCAGTGTTGGTGAGCAAGCACGAGGGTAAGGGGGCGGAGCGGACCCCCACCAATGGGGGAGGAGCCGGACACTTATTTTAGGTGTTTCATAGCCGCCTGGACATTCAAAGGCATCCGACGAAGGCCAGTGGTGGCCGAAATGCATTATGCGGAATTTGCCCGTAATAAAGTGTTTCCTGCCTGTTCCCCCGTGAGGCTTCCGCTCTTTCTTTTTGGAGGAGGTGTATTGGATGTTATTCACGCTTGCCAGTAGCGTGATTCGGAAGTCCCTGCTGCGCAAGTTGGCCGCGAGCATTATTGGCAATGCTGCTTCGGCAGGTTGGAGGTGCTCCGAGGTATCGGAAGTTCCGTGGTCCGCCTCGTCGTCCAGGAGCATTCGGTTAGCAGCGAAACGTAGGGCGGGATGTACTTTACACTCCTGCCTCTACCAGCATGGTGACCTGGAACGCGGGGCTGCAGCAGTATGCGGGGGACACAAGGAGACACTGCGGGTTTACTACAAACAGGAAAATTGGCTTTTAGTTTCACTGACTGTTGTCCTGCAATACCGCCATTCCACTTTGGACAGTATATCCCCCCTGCAGCACCTACCTGGATCAATGGTGCATCCTGGGACCTGTAGTCAACATAGAACTGCAGTGTTGGTGAGCAAGCACGAGGGTAAGGGGGCGGAGCGGACCCCCACCAATGGGGGAGGAGCCGGACACTTATTTTAGGTGTTTCATAGCCGCCTGGACATTCAAAGGCATCCGACGAAGGCCAGTGGTGGCCGAAATGCATTATGCCGAATTTGCCCGTAATAAAGTGTTTCCTGCCTGTTCCCCCGTGAGGCTTCCGCTCTTTCTTTTTGGAGGAGGTGTATTGGATATATATATATATATATATATATATATATATATATATATATATATATATATATATATATATATATATATATATATATATATTCTGCTCCAAGTTCGCCCAGCTGGCGAAGGTGCACTCCGGGCACAGCAATGCCTCGTGATTCCTTTCCACACACAGACAGCAGCCTGACGCGTTTCGCCGTGATGGCTTTATCAAAGGCTGTATCCCTCAGTGTCACGGCAGTGTTCGCAGTCCCCCATTGGTTGAATATGCCGCCTTAAGATAGGTTGAGCTCGGAGGAGCCTCCCTCAGCATACTCCCACAGGATTGTGGTTAACGAAGTCCTGCATATCTACCCTGGATGGGTGTCGTTAATCTGCGAACACTGCCGTGACACTGAGGGATACAGCCTTTGATAAAGCCATCACGGCGAAACGCGTCAGGCTGCTGTCTGTGTGTGGAAAGGAATCACGAGGCATTGCTGTGCCCGGAGTGCACCTTCGCCAGCTGGGCGAACTTGGAGCAGAATATATATATATATATATATATATATATATATATATTACCTACTGGCGGTCGCCAGTAGGTATATATAGTTAGGATTTTTTCTCTATGGGTTTTTTGAAAATTCTATGTCTAATAACTTTGGCGTTTGTGGACGGAATCGGCTGAAATTTTCAGGAAAATGGCACATTTTGTTTCTGAGCAGCCCTTGAAAATTTGGGGGGGGTTCGTCCAGTGGGGGCCGAGAAAAAAGGGGGGTCCCAAAACGTGTTTTTAACATTGAGTTTTCCATAGGGCGGTTGGCCTCACTTTTAGCCCGAACGGCTGAATGGATTTGCACGAAACTTGGCAAAATTGTAGGGACTGGTAGCCCGATGTGCCTTTTGTAGGTCTCAATATATGTGCTCCAGTGGATTTTGAGAAATTAACGTTTAAAAAAAGATATATATCTGTAACAGCGGACCGGTTAGCGCTCTGGTTCGCGGACTTTTCGCGCAACGGAGCTTTGTGAAGCGAAGCTGATTGGTTCTCCGGCGTCTGTGAACATTCCAAACAGTCCGTAGCGGCCGCCATCTTGTCTCTCGGTAGGATCGAGAGACAAGAGGAGGTCAAAACAAAGGGGGAAATAACTATAAGGGGGCATAGTAGATCCTCGCTGACCCCCTAGGTTTGATGTGGAGGTTTTAAAAGGGCCCCGCGGGGCAAAAAAAAACCAAAATAATAATAATCGAACGGCTGAATGGATTTGCACGAAACTTGGCAAAATATTAGGGACTGGTAGCCCGATGTGCCTTTGCTAGGTCTCAATATATGTGCTCCAGTGGATTTTGAGAAATTAACGTTGAAAAAAAGATATATATCTGTAACAGCGCTCCGCTTCGCGTACTTTTCGCGTTACGGAGCTTTGCGAAGCTGATTGGTTCTCCGGCGTCTGTCAACATTCCAAACAGTCCGTAGCGGCCGCCATCTTGTCCCTCGGTAGGATTGAGAGACAAGAGGAGGCCAAAGCGAAGGGGGAAATGACCATAAGGGGGCATAGTAGATCCTTCCTGACCTCTTAGGTTTGATGTACCATTTTGCCAAGTTTGGTGTAATTCCGTTCAGCCATTCAGGCTGTAGACGTATGTAAATGTCCTATGGAAAATTGCATGGGGAAAACACATTTGAAAGTGTTGAAATTTAGAACCAATTAAAATGTTACTTTGGTTTTGTATTTGTGTGTGATGAAAGTTAATTGGTTATGTATATATGTCAAATGAGAGGAAACCACAGCCATTTTGTGATACTGTCTGAGGTACATTTGTGAGGAATTTTTGGTGGTGAATTTCTGGTGTTTGATTTACACAGTACTAACACTTCTGCTACTTTTAAAAAGGTGAGTTGTTAATTTGTAAGGGGAACTATGTTGTACACTTGAAGATAATTTGAAAAATGTTTTCTGTTATTTATTTGCTGTCCTTCTGTTATACTAAATACTTGATGAAGTTAGTTTTATATTATGTATTACTAAAAACGATAAATGAAAGTGATTATTTTTTTCTGCAATTTACAGCAAGCAATTTCAAAATAAAATGGCTCACAATGAAGAGACCGTGGCAATTTCTTTTGAATTGTCCACTACATTGATTGAAATTGAGAGCACCAATAATGAAATATTGTCACAAGGAGGACATGACTTGTATGATTCCATTAGATTGATTGAAATGGACAGCACCAAGAATGAAATATTGTCACAAGGAGATGACTTGAATGATTCCACTACATTGATTGAAATTGAGAGCACCAATAATGAAATATTGTCACAAGGAGGAGATGGCTTGTATGATTCCATTAGATTGATTGAAATGGACAGCACCAATAATGAAATATTGTCACAAGGAGGAGATGACTTGAATGATTCCACTACATTGATTGAAATTGAGAGCACCAATAATGAAATATTGTCACGAGGAGATGACTTGAATGATTCCACTACATTGATTGAAATTGACAGCACCAATAATGAAATATTGTCAGAAGGAGGAGATGACTTGAATGATTTTTTTGATCAATCTCTTGATGGCGAATTTATCGAGTGTTTGGAGACCATAGAGTTACAAGAATCATCATTGCAGACTTTTAATGAGGAGATTCCAGATGAGATGATTGAAGAGGAAATTACTGATGAGGACATGTTAGTAGTTGTTTCAAATTTAGAAAATTCTGAAGAATAAATTTATATTTAGAAATCAAAAATTGTTTGAGACATTATTTATTTTTATTTTTAATTTATGAGGTTGTAGCGAAGTGATTGTAGTATAAAATGAGACTTATAGTATAGAGTGCAACATTTTTATGTTACATGGTAAGTTTACTCATATTTACTTCCCTTCTGCCACTATATTATCTCCAATGTGTATTTGACATGTCTTCTTCATCTCCGGCCTCCTTTCTCTCACTGTGTGTCTCCGATGCATCTTATCGCTGGTATTTTGTGTAATTACAGAAGAGAGTAAAATAAAATAGTTCGGAACGTGAAAAGGGGGCAAAGTAGAGTACTCCTCACCCCCTAGGCCTTTTTAGGCGGTCCCAAAAGGATCAGTTTCTGCTTTCCTGAGAGATTATGGTATGAGTTCCATATACCACAATAACTTGCATTACAACATGCAAGATATCTATCTCCTATTACCAACTTTTGGAGATATTCGCGCTAAGCGCGAATATCTCCAAAAAGTAACACCTGCCCTGAGCAGTTCTTAGCCATGTTATCCAATGGGAGGTGGATAACATGGCTAAGAGTATTAGCTCGGTAATGCATGAATATCGCTGAGTTTTTAGCGATATTCATGCATTGCGGCCGTTTATTATCGCATTTGCGATAAACCTTGATAATAGTAAGGTTTATCTTCGATAATTTCTGACGATGCTTAGTGGTAAAAAATTGGTTGGTAAGCATCGTTAGCGATAAATATCGCTTAACTTTGGTAATATGCCCCAACGTCTGTTAACGTTCGATTCGAAGGAAATGAGGAAGTGTTGAAAAACATTGTCTGCGCCATCTTGCCTTTTTTGAAATGCCACACTTTTGTCGTGCACGGCAGCCATTTTAGATGTCTTGACCAGACCCACTCTCTGCACGCTGTCGATTCGTAGCATGGCTCCTCACCCTCGTAAGCATCTCCCCCAGGCACTGGTCACCACCGCTCTCTGTCTTATGCATGGGCAATAAACCTTCCCCCATCTGCGCTGCTCTTCCCTGAGAATCACACTCTGTGCCCGCCCGACACCTCCCTTTCGCCCTATTCACTACCGCACCCTCTGACACTCCTCTTCCTCTGTGTCCGAATGTCCAGGCCGGTCCTAGGCTATCAGCTAGCCCTGCAGATGTAGTTTATGGCCCCAGCTGTAAAGAATCACCCCTCTTCAAAGGAGTTATAGTAGATCAAGGCCCACACCCGATGTGATCCGTCACAGCACACGCGTTCCTACTATCTGAAAACCATCCTGTATTGTGATTGGGGAGAGGACCGAGCCTGAAGCGGAAGATTCCAGGAATGACTCTTTGTACATCAAAGTTTTTACAATTATGTGTCACATTAAAAATATATAGCACTCCAACAAAGTAGTAGGAATATAAAACTTTAATAACATATAAATATATACAACAAAACAAAAACAGTAAAAACATTTAAACAACGAAGAGACCGTGGCAATTTCTTTTTAATTATCCAATAGATTTATTGAAATTGACAGCACCAATAATGAAATATTCTTGTCAGTAGCGGTCTGTTGTGCGAATAGTTCCAAGGCAGCAGAACGCGCTGAAATCTAGATGGCACGAAAGTGATGTCTAGCAAGTTGCCGCCCAGCAAATAACGGCGTGGGGCGCCGCGGGGGTGAGTGAGTCCAGTAGGCACCACAGCTATTCTTACCGGCATTGCAGAATTACTGCTGGGGACAATGCCTGTGCTGTAGCAGGGTCACAGCAGAAACAAAAAGGATTCTGTTGAAGATGTTGTTGGTTTTCAATTTGAAAACAGTTCTGGTGTCAACTGCTATGCTAATGTAGTGGTTAATGTTTTGTTTTCTCTAGAAAATGTAAAAGAGGGGGAGGCAGTCCAAAGTTCCGTTAAAAGGGCAAAGGAAAGGATCGGTGGTTTGAACTATCAGTCAAAAAGGGGAGGGGGTGCAATAATTTTTCCTACCGGGTCACACTGTGCTTTCACCGGAAGTGAGGTCTGCAGGATTGTAGTAATTCAAAGTGAGGCTGGCGCCAGCATGGGAGCGCCGACGTCCCGCGGATACAGTTTCGTCACTCCACGGGCGATCATGGCAGTCATTCCCCATCGGGGGTCGGAGACTCCCGCGGCTCCTCTAGAATCTTCAAGGTCGTGGAGGACTACGGTGGTGGAGTCAACCAGTGACCGGGCCATTTCTTTATGTTGGGCCCGCTCTTGCCAGGTCGACCGCCATTTTGAGAGTTCGGCAGCTACCGGCGATCGCGGGGTCACATGAGCGGACGGGCTCCACCCTGCCGGGCGAGACGTTGCAGCATGGCCACAGTGGAAGAACCGTTATCTAGGTCGTTCCGAAACTGTGCAGCACTGGAGTTGTTAGGATGCCACCGCCTGGAGCGCTGAGGGTGCAGCTGGGAAGCCTCCACCTGGGGAGGCGGGAGAGGCCTGTTCGCACCGTCTCTCCCTCCCAGTGCACCCCACGGCGTCTCGCTTGAGATTTGTTATGGCCGGACCAGGCGATGAGGACGAGGGGGGGTCGGAGGCATGTGCAAGACATCCCCCTCCAGTGTTGTCGCAGCCATTATAAAAGAAAGAAGTGTCCCGTCCGTCTTCGGGCCGGGCTTCCGGTGGATGTCGGCCGGACGCCCCTGGCTCTGGCCCCATGAACGGGTTTCTTGGTTTATCGGCTGCAGCCGGATCCCGTCGGCCTCGGCCCCCCGACCGTTGGTGGTCGGACCGGAAGAGCATGTGGCGGGACTACCTGCAACTCTCAAGGGCCACCGCGGCCGGACTGGGAGAGAGAGGGGAGGGTCGAGGAGACATTCCCCCCCCCTGCAACTGTTCAGCGTTGTAAAGGCAATCCCCTGGCCGGGTCCCGCTGGTCTCGGCCTCTCCTCCGGCTACACCCTACGTTAGGATCTCCTGGCCGAGGCGTGGCAGCAGAACCTGCCTTATATGGGCTGCTCCCGGCTGGCCGTAGCCGGAACCCTGCCCCACCTTGGAAGTTTCCAGAGTGGGGGTGGATGTTCTACTGACTTGCATTTTCCCTAGTCTATCGATTTTTTTGGCGTGGCAGGCGGTGGGACAGCGAGGGGTGATTTGGTTTCTCTTACTGTTTTTCTGGTCTCTCACCACTGGCATATTTTAACGTTTTCTTGTTTCTAGGACATTAATAGGTTTTATCATTACGTTATGTTATCGTTTCTTTGTTCGTTGTTTAATAAAAGTTCATGTTCATCAGTGGCCTACTGATTTTCGTTTTCCTATTTTTTTCTTTCCAGGTTGTTTCATGGTAAAGTTTCTGTTAACAGGATACAGTGATCACTTCGTTATTATTGCATATGTCCTTTTCACTAGGGGTGCTCTCTGGTCGGGCCAGATGACGTATCTCTAGTAAATGGTCCGGGTGAAAAAGGTGCATCAATCAGTGGGGAGTAGATAGGCATGACAGATTACAACGGGGGAGAACGGTCCGCATTACGTACCCTTTCACTACTTGCAAAGATTTTCCTACGTTTATTTGCAAACAGGGAATACCTCCAAAAAGAACTAATTCCCAAACAGTCAATGTTCGGACAATCAATCAATCAATGAGGAATGAAATAGGTACGACGTGTTAAAGGCTTGCGTTACCTACCCTTCACTATCTGCAAAGGGAGATAGAATATTCCTATTCTTCCTCGTTTGCAGGTAGAGAAGATCGTTAAGAGAATTAACTTCGAACAATTCAATGCTCGATTGAAACAATCAACAAGGGGTACTGTGAACACAAATGAACGCCGCTTATATACATACGCATTGCTATTTTCAACAGGTTGTTCCTAATGTTTCTATTTTAGCGAGGTCAAAAGAGATCCCATTAGTGGCCTACTGATTTTGCTCGATTCCTTTTGTTTTTTTACACGATTTTTCGCTATCTGCAAAGACTAAACAGAGTATTGCGACTCTGTGCTTGTTTGTAAATAGAGAATGAACCAAAGAGAACAATCAATCAAATGGAGAGAGAAGCAGGCACGACGGATTACAAAGGGGGAAAGGGCTGCATTAACTACCCTTCACTATCTGCAAAGAGAGAGTACTCCTAATAGAAATGAGGGGTGGGGGGCAGCAATCAAAGCAGATCAGTGTGCATAAACACGAAAAAAAAAATTCTTACCACGTACTTGACATTCGACAGCTTATGATATTTGCTATTAAAAAACCATTGAAATTCACTGAAAAAACCATAGGTTATAGACCATATATAGTTAGGAATTAGCATTTACAAAACCTTGAAAATTCACTGAAAAAACCATAGGTTATAGACCATATATAGTTAGGAATTAGCATTTAAAAAACCTTATTTTACTCACACAAAACCATTGAAATTCCATATATAGTTAGTTGCACTAACTATATATTGCGCACCCGCAATCCACTGCTGATGATGTCACATATTACATCATTCATGACATGGTCAGTGACATCACTGATGACATCACTGATGACATCTCAAATGACATCACTGATGACATCACTGATGACATCTCATTTGACATCAATGACCACATCACTGATGATATCATTCATGTGACAATACAATGCATCTCCTCACATTTTAATATAACCTCTGTTTCACCCAGTGTTAAAAACAGAGTATAATTTTTGAAACCATTGACACACCAATACTAGTTACTACATACGTACTCACTGATTCCTACGTCTACACACACATTCACTCATTCACCCATACAATCATTCATACATACAATCACTCATGTTTACAACACAATCATATGCACTCATACACCTATACAGACACTCACACTCTGCCACTCATCCATGGAGTTACTCACACACCTAGTCAGTCCTGTAAAGAATCAATCACACTTCCATTTTCTACTCTATACAGTTAAACATAGAGCACCTTACGTTTTCAACCATATACTAACACATACTTACTCTCTTATACAATCATTGATACAAGTACACATTGATCTGTACAGAGTCACACACCTCCCATCCAGCCACACACACACTCAGTCTCCCATGCAAATACTTGGGCAATCAATCAATAACCCATATAGTTACTCATATAGCTACTGATCAACACATGCAGCAGTTTACAGAACAACAGACATAATGATGCACAAATTAAGACAGTTTAGTCACTAACCCATGCACTCAGTGAGACACATTTAATCACTCACTCATACATTCAGTCATGCACCTACTAAATCCTTCGTCCAGACACTTATACATCCACTCATTCTTCAATATGTAAGACATATTTTAACTTTACAGAAACATAGTCACTGGATGTTGTCATCAGTGATGTCATCAGTGATGTCATTTGAGATGTCATCAGTGATGTCATCAGTGATGTCACTGACCATGTCATGAATGATGTAATATGTGACATCATCAGCAGTGGATTGCGGGTGCGCAATATATAGTTAGTGCAACTAACTATATATGGAATTTCAATGGTTTTGTGTGAGTAAAATAAGGTTTTTTAAATGCTAATTCCTAACTATATATGGTCTATAACCTATGGTTTTTTCAGTGAATTTTCAAGGTTTTGTAAATGCTAATTCCTAACTATATATGGTCTATAACCTATGGTTTTTTCAGTGAATATATATATATATATATATATATATATATGTAAACTGAACACGTCATCTCCGCACTTCCTCACGCAAGCAGGCGAACAGAGACAAAACGAATCCGAAATATTAGGCACTGGTAAGATTTTATTTACAGAGCTGCAATCTGATGTGTTTTGGGCAGAGTGCCCATGCTCACAGACAGCCAGATACGTCCCGCCATATTTTTTAATATGCTTAGTGCACACCATATGTTTAGACAAACAGACAAAATACTATGCATGAAATCCCTGTGTCAAGCATCGGTCAGTCTGTTTTCCCAATCATTTTAAAACATGACATAGTTGGTAAGATATAATATCGTACAAATGGCGAAGAATAAATGACTAAATGTGTCAAAGTCAATATTACATGCTTAAATACAAGATTCATTTAATAGCCAATATTTCAAAAACCAATAGGGTCCCTCTTCCAATTACTGTATAAATACCAACAATTAAGTGCAAATAATGCACTCATTTGTAAACATACACTCTTCAAAAATCAAAACTGTTCAAATACGATTACTGTTGGCAACATAGATCAATGTGCAAATATGGCTTAATTCCTGTATAAATATAACTGATAAATATGTGCAAATTCCGCCAAATATTTGTAAACCTATGTCATAATGGCTAATATGTGCAAATTTCCCATTTCTTGGTAAACATAAATCCATGTGCAAATATCGCTCGATTTTACATAAATACACATATATGTATATTTTACCAATTGGCGGTCACCAGTAGGTAGTTATAGTTAGGATCTAGTTTCCATAGGAAAAGAGTTGTTTGATTTGCCAATATCTTTGGCATCATTTGACGAATCTTCAGAACATTTTCAAAACTAATGGGGCGGTCAGGTCAGCTGCTGTGTTGCTGTGTTGAAAGTTTCAAGGTGATTCGTCAAGTGTGGGCTGGAAAAAGTGGGGGTCCCAAAGCGCATTTTCTCCATGTTAATTTCCATAGGAAATTTTAGACACGGCTACAGCTCAAACTGCTTAACGGAATTACACCAAATTTGACAAACAGTTAGCTCTTGGTTCAGAAAGCACTCTTTTTGTTAAATGGTGTAAATCCGTTCAGTAGTTTCTTATAAATTTAAACATTTCTCAGATATACAACTAGGGACGTGAAAGATCCGCGAACCCTGCCGATCTCTAGCCTGAAATCGGATTGGCTGCCAACACTTAAAACCAGGAAGTATTGGCAGCCATCTTGTGACTTGGTTGAACCGAGTCACAAGAAAGTAGGTTAAAAAAACCTGAAAAAACTAGCCCATCTGTTACCTCCAGTAATCCCCACACAGTGGGGTTGCTTAGAGGTGGTCAGAGGCCACACCCCTATTTCTACCACTCTGCAAACGTGCCTCTCGAAGCACTGCTGGTGGGGCGATGAGGTCCCCTTGCGTCCTGAGGGCCTAAAGACTAAAGTGGATTTCATCCCCCAAGCAGTAGTGCACTAGGAGGCATGTTTACAGAGTGGTGGACATCCTTGGGGGCCAACTGCCGCTCCTGTTACCTCCAGTAGGTCCCACACAGCAGGATTGCTGAGAAGTTGTCAGAGGCCATGCCCCCTTTCTCCACCACTCTGCAAATGTGCCTCCCGGCGCACTCCTAGTTGGGGGATAAAGTCTCATTGGCTCCAAAGGGACCTTGGGGCAAAGAAGCCCTCCTGGTACCTCTTGTAAGCCCTACACAGTGGAATTCCTGAGAGCTGGTCGGAGGCCCGACCCCCTTTCTCCACCACTAAGCTAACACGACTGCTAGTTAAAAAACCTTAGAAATTCACTTAAAAAAACAAAGGTTACAGGGACGTTCTAGTTTGAAATTAGCATTTAAAAAACCTTAGAAATTCTGTGAAAAACCCCAAAGCTTTCAGGGACGTTATAGTTAGGAATTAACATTTTAAAAAAGCTCAGAAATTTACTGAAAAAACCAAAGGTTTGAGGAACATTATAGTTAGGCTGACATTTCACTCATACGAAACCAGAGAAATGCAGCCATTATAGTTACCCGCGTTAACTATAACTCGTGCCCCCGCAATGCACTGCTTATGACCTCACATATTACATTACTCATGACATGGTCAGTGACATCACTGATGACATCCCTGATGACATCTCAAATTACATCTCTGATGACACAATCCACAGAATTTCTGACACACCCACTGACTCCCCCATAAAACCTTTCATACACCAACTCCAACTTTCACAATACCATTCTTGAAACCATTGATACACTCATACCAGTACTTACATACACACTCACTGATTCATAGTTCTACACACACACCTACTCACGCACCCATGCAGATATTACTCATACACCCACCCACTCACTAATAGTCACTGATATATCCACTCATACAGCCATACAGCTACTCAGATACAGTCAGTCAATCATAGAGCTACTCACACACTTACTAAGTCACCTATAGAGTCAATCACATAGCCATTTACTCACCTATAAATTTATACACACACACCCTCATTTATTCATACAGACACTAACACATACTCACTTACCTATAGAGTCACTGACACAAGCACACATATGGCCACGCTTGCAAACACTCAGTCACACATACAGTCACTTGTACTCCAACACTCACCTATTCTGCCTTTCACATATGCAGTTATTCACCCATATACCACTGACACATCCATTAATGCACTGATACAGCCAAACACACACTCACTCACCCATACAGCCCCACACACACACACTCACTAGCCCATGCAGCCACTGATTCACCCACTCGCTCATCACCCACCCACACAGACACTCAGACACCCATAGAGGTACTCAGACAACCAATCACTCACCTATACAGAAACTCACATACCCAGTCGCACACCCATGCAGCCACTTTAACACCAACTGACAGATACAGACATTCACACAACAAGTTCCTTTACTTTAATATGAGGTCTTCGGAAGCTGCTGCCTCTGCTATCTGTATAGGCAAGAACAAAGGTAGTCAGGAGTATCATCCCCAGCCGCCTGGACTACTGTAATGCCCTGCTACTGGAATCCCCGGGATACCTGATTGCCAGTATCCAGGAGGCAGCAGCTAAGTTAGCACTCTCCCGAACTCGCCGATCTTCAACAACACAAGCACTGGCGGAGCAACACTGGCTCCCAGTACCTCAAAGGATCCTGTTCAAATCACTGTGCATTGTGTTTTGAGAACTGCATGGACAGGGTCCTAAGCCACTGCAGGGCAAGTTTCAGTGGTACGAGCCCACCCGGACCCTTCGCTCCTCTTCCACCAACCTTGTTAGAATACCCAGGGTAAAGAAAGTGACCCTGGGAGGAAGAGCTTTTAGCGTGGCAGCAGCTTGCCTTTGGAATGGCCTCCCCCTAGAAATCAGGAGAACACAAAGTCTGCTGCGGTTTCACAAGAAAATCAAGACCTGGCTCTTTCCTAGGGTATAATCCCCAGGGGCAGTAGTAGATTTCTCATGATGGTATGCCTTCTTTTCTTTTCACAGCTGAGAGTCTCTGTCCGATTGATCTCTTAGGGCCAGGATGCCCGTAGGTTTATAGTGCGCTCTACCAATGCCTAATCATAATAATAATACAGACATTCACACAACAAGTCACTGAACCATACATTCACTGAGATGCTTAATTATTCTCTTATACAATTACTCACGCACCCACTGAATCATTCAATCAGGCACTCATACACCAACTGATTCACTAACACACTGTGGTATGTATATTTAACACATAAACTTTTTAGAAACACTCATAGTCACTGGAACATGTCATCAGTGATGTCGTTTCAGATGTCATCAGTGATGTCGTCAGTGATGTCACTCACCATATCATGAGTGATGCAATATGTGAGGTCATAAGCAGCATTGTGGGGGCCCAAGTTATAGTTAACTCAGGTAACTATAACAGCTGAATTTCTCTGGTTTTGTACGAGTGAAATGTCAGCTTAATTATAATGTTCCCGAAACCTTTGGTTACTATAACGTTCCCGAAACCTTTGTTTTTTTCAGTGAATATCTAAGCTTTTTTTAAATGTTAATTCCAAACTATAACATCCCTGAAACCTTTGGTTTTTTTCAGTGAATTTCTAAGGTTTTTTAAATACTAATTCCTAATTATAACGTCCCTGTCACCTTTGGTTTTTTAAGTGAAAAGTAGAGGTCCCAAAATGCATTTTCCCCATGATATTTCCAATAGGAATTTGAACCCAACTACAGCCCAACACGCTGGGGGGAATTACATCAAATTCAGCAGAAAGGTATCTCTTGCTCCAAAAATAGTGTTTTTTTGTTATTTGGTGTAAATCCGTTCAGTAGTTTCAAAGATATTAACCGAAATCCAAATATATATATATTTAGGGACATTGTCCTCCTTGGATCCACTTGCAATGGATTTGCGACCCTGTGCGCAACAGCAGGGCCCTGATTGGCTGGCCGCAACCTGAGAGAAAAGTTGTGGCCGCCATTTTATGTGTTGGGAAACAATCCCTTGGGCTGAAAAGAAGCATTTTAAACAGATGAAGGGGTCAGGGTAGAGGCGCCCTGACCCTATAAATGTCTTAAAAATGAGGAGAAAGCATTTTTCTTGGTCATTCACAAAATCCGCGGAGCCGTTGCAGGGCTCAGCGTGGCCCTCGCATAAATCTGGGAACTGCGCCGCAAAGGTACATAGGGAGTGCACTGAGCCGTGCGGAGAATTTGCAGAAAAACCCAACTACATTGGGCTTCTTCGCTGGAAGAATGGAAATGGTTAAAGAAATACTGACCATTTAGAAGTGGTATAGCAAAAAAGAAAGATGAAAGGTAGCTGTGATTTGTTAACTGGAGTGGCATGTGTAAGAGCACGTGGGAAGGGGTAGCCATTTTACCTGCTTCACTACTGGGAGAGGAGGTGGTTTCCAGGAGTTGTGACTGGATGTTTGGAATGAAAACAGATGTGATAAGAGATAGAAATAAAACTGGGAGAACAGCAAAGAGCTTTTACTGGTATGCTACTTAGGTTGTAGTATATAAAAGTATATTTGGGAGTGTATCTAAGCTGAAAGATTATACTAGAAGGGAAAATAGAAGGGAGCATAGATGAGAACATTAACTAAAAATACAGTGAGTAGGAAAAGAGAAAGAGAAATTGGTATTCTGAAAGTTTGGCAATTTTATTAAGTCAATATGAATTAATGTGTGTAAAAATAGATTTGGGTTTTACTTACAATATGCAAATCCACAAGATCAGAAAAAGGTGAAACTGCCAAATATATTACCTCAAGTCTATGCCTGCATGGAGAGAGAAACTTTAGGGGTGAGAACCACAGAGACTCCAATTAACAGCAATGGCAGAGAATTATTTGCATAATGTGCACATGTTCACACAGTCAGGCAGGCACTTACCCATCCTGTTACACTTCCACAAATCCACTTATGTACCCACCACTAGCCAGACACTGAATGAAACACTCAGTCACACAACCATAAAATAATTCACAAACTCATGTACTCACCTATATGCCCAGCTTTAAGTAATAGTTCACCCTTAGAGCCTTTGAGGACATGCAGATCATGCTATCTACACCATAAGAAGAGTTTGATAAGGACTACTTTAGCACTCTTGGAAAAGGAGAACCTTGATTGTAGTTGACCTCAGAATGAAGGCCCCAAAATGTAGTGGGTTTCAGAACAAGGGAGAGGAGTAGAGAAATGAGTGGGTAAAGACTACAGAGTAGAGGGGGATCCCCCAGAGACAAACTTCTCAATTAGATATGGTGCAGAAAGTACTGTCTCTCCCAAATCCAGTCCCCTGAGTATCTCAAGGACATAGCTGGGCGTGCTGGGTGCAGAGGAGAAAAAAGGTGAAGTTAAGAAAAGCTTGAAGTACAAAAGGATTGTGCTGGCTGGAGTTTTACTGAGGTGCACTTGAAGGCCAAATAGCTATTAGAGTCTAGCTGAAAAGGTGTGATCACTACTACTGTGTCCATTGCTAAAAAAAAGAGAGTTCATATATTCAGAGGCTTGTTGCCTGACTTTAAGGAGAGGTTTGCTATAGAGAGATTTGTTTCTGACATAAGAAGTAGCTGTAGTAGTACATTGGATTTCTTAGGAGAATTGTAGAGATGCCTTTGAAGTCATATCCACGATGATGGGGATTAACAACATACATGCTCTAGAGAAAGGGAAGAGGTTGACATATCCCACATAAAGAAGGCCCTTGTCAGTTAATATGAATTATTAATTAAACCCAGAGGAGTAGAGGTTAAAATTCAGTGTTAGTCAGGAACTGTGTGCCTACTATTGGGAGGATGTAGTGGGTCATTTTCGAATGCTTGTTTAAAGTACTGTTGTTTTTAAGAAGGTGTTAGTTAAAATTGTATACTTTTCTTTTTTTTCAAAGAGGATTCAGAAGAAGCAATTTGACAACCCTTTTATTCAGACAGTTATTGGTGTTCTTTTACCTTGTTTGTCTGATACAGCACAATGGCATCCCCATAATCTCTTCTCAATGTAGTAGATGGATATTGTAATGCTCATATATTTCTTCAAATCTACTTCTACCGACTTTATCAAACTTTACCAAACCCACTTTATCTTCCATCATGTATCTTCCATGTTAGAGAACATCTACTTCTTTATAGTACACATTACTGTGTTTAAGATATAATGCACTTTTCTTCGCCTTATTTACATCTACTAGTTCCTGACAGATTTTGTTTTTCGTGGGCTCAACATTCACTAGATTATCAAGTGGCTCTTCCAAACCTGTCTCTGGACCCACAGTTTCAATATAGTGTTTCACATCTGAAGGAAAATACACAACTGTATCTTTAAGCCTTTTCAGAAGCTCAGTGGATGATACCTTTAATGTCAGAGTTTGTTTCACTCAGAATGCAATTTAATTGATCCCATGGATATTCTGCACAACTCAGGGTTAGAACCCAACCTAGTGTTCCTAAATTTCACCACATGTACTTAAGCTCAATATGACAACGGTACCAGTACTCATTCGTCCCGATATTTGGAAAGGTAAAGTACATAGACAGCAGCACTGCAAGTACATGGGTGGGTCCTACTTTATCAATTTAATCCTTCGCTGTTTAAGGAGTTTCTGCCGCTTGTGCTGCATTTTACCGGGGGAAAGGTGTTCCCGACGGATTTGGACTTACAATCCCAGGAGCTCTTGTACTGCTGCAACCTGCCCCGTGAGGCCCGCCCACTACCTCCCACAGCCGCCATATAAACTTCTCGCGGCACCTGCTGTGCGGATGCCGCTTCGCTGTTTAAGGAGTTTCTGCCGCTTGTGCTGCATTTTACCGGAGGAAAGGTGTTCCCGACGGATTTGGACTTACAATCCCAGGAGCCCTTGTACTACTGCAACCTGCCCCGTGAGGCCCGCCCACAGCCGCCATATAAACGTCTCGCGGAATGCGCGAGGGAGGGCGCCGGGAGAAGCCCGGGACAAGGGCGGGGCCATCTGCGGCCATCCGAGGCCGAAGGAGGCTGGGCTGGGCCACCCCTTTTGGCCCTGGAATCCAGATAATAACTATTATATCTTGGGTACGTTGTAATATATATTGACATTTGCTCTAACTCACTTTATGACTGATTGTAACTGGAACTGTGCTGCCTCTGGGCAAGGATAAAAGAGCACGCTGAAGTGTGGTCTCTCTTACTGGATGATCCTTCCCATGTGCCTTTATTAGCAAAGTATTGGGGGGTGAAGGGAAAGGGGCATTCCATATTGTTGTTTTTATTGGCCGCTAATCCCGTTGTGTTGTGATATCGTATCTGTTAAATTGATAAACGTTTTACCCTTTTTGCTGTGAGCAAGGTTGATACCTGTCAGTCAAGTTTAGTGAGAAAGATCATTAGCGTATTTTACATACTACGGTTAAAAACAGTATATCATTATGAGTAAACAAAAATGTACAGTGGGGACTCTGGATAACTTTATTTTAAGGGCGGAATCGATTATAACCCATGAGATTGCCCTTGCCGAAAGAAGGTTACCCTTCGATCCGTCCAAACTACCAATACATAAAGAACCTGGTCAATCAGTCTCACTAGACCCATTGTTAATGGCTAATAGTGATTGCATTACATCTCCCATTCACATCTCAGGGGACCTTGTGGTAGACCATACTTCTACTCCTACCGATAATGACCGGCCAGAGGCAGAAGTGCCGTCAACCTCAACGATGGCGACTAGGCATCGAGGGGCAAGGCAAGGGGGGTTAGAAAAAAGTAAATCCAAGAACATAAGACAAGGGAAACGAAATGTCACCAAAAATGGGGCGTAGGGCAGCCAAGGATGCCGAACAAAAGCCATCCAGTACTAGTAGAACATATGGGGCCTGAAAATAGATCCTTTGGAACCCAAACCGAGGCCGATAATTCCTCATACTCTAATAGAGTGGATGGCATGGCCGAGACGCTAGAACATATCGTTGCAGATATTTTTAAGACCACCCTAGATTCTGTGCAAGCACAAATAAACGACTCCTTGGGCATTAGACTGAAGGATCTAGACGACAAAATTGCCCAAATAAATCAGGCTGCAACCAAACTAGACATTATGCTTGAGAAGGGGAGAGTTAATGTTGAAGAAGGGGCGAAATTATTTGCAGAGTATAGGACAAGCTACCATAAAGATAAGGAAGCGATTCTTGATGGAAATATTGTGGTTCAACCGAGTACAGGCTCTGTGAATGAAACTGGTGTTGCGGGAGAAAGAGGACAATTATTAAGAAACAAGGAAGCCCAAAGCAACGCAACCCGATTAGGAGAGAAGAGAAGAGAACAAATCGTAAAGAGATTAAGTAACCCCTGTAGTAGTAGCTTAAGGGTACCTGTACCTAGACCCGATGAAATTGAACATATCCCCAATCGTGACAATTTAAGTTTACCCCCAGCAGCATGCCCGTATGTTTTAATACTAACTGGAGTACCGGCTTTAAGGAGGGATCAAACCGAAACGTGGTTTACCCTTAGAAATAAGGTAGTAGACTGGCTCCAAAAGTTTAAAAGATTAAGCCCACAAAAAATGAATGAAATCTTGATGGTGAGTAGGGTAGGGTGGGTGGGGGACCAGCGGAAAAACATTGAAGGCGACTGTATAGTCGTAAACTTTAGGCGCCCTCACATAGCCCGTAATCTTTTAAGAATAAGTGAAGAATCTTTGACGCAGAACACCAATATTCATGCCCTCCCTCTGGGGTACTTTTACCGACCGAATGGGGACGAAACACGTAGGAACTGTGACAATTCTACCCCTCTTGATATATTTAATAGATTCCAAGATTTATCTTCCCTGGAGGCTGTAGACTGACTGTATTCGACGATAGCCCAAGGAGAAGGAAAAGTGGCCGTACGAGTAGAAACAGAGATAAAAGAGACAAAGGCTCCACTAGTTATTGAATACTCGACTAATGTGACTATGGCGAAATAGGTAGACATGGGAGGAGGTGGGTTAATGTCCCATAACTTGTCATTAATTTTGGGCCAAGAAGTAGTATTGCCTGGAGCAAATATATGTACACGTGATATTTTGTTAGACAAACCCCCCTTAGCTAGGAGCGACGATAATTCCCTAGGTCTAAAATTATTCTCATGGAACATAGCGGGGCTTAGGAAGAATGTTAGTGACCCAGAATGGAGTGATTATATTGAATCTTGGGCGTTAAAGTCCCCGCATAGAGTGGGATATAGAACTTTTAATATTGATGCAGTTCCCTCTGTTAGAGGCAGGCCCTCGGGGGGGGGGGGGGCTTGCAATATGGGTGAAGGTAACACTTGAGATTCGAATAACAATGTTAAGAATGAATTCATTGGATGTTCTGGGTTTAAGAATAATCACAAAAGAAGGAAGGGTGCTATACTTATTTAATGTCTATAATAGACCATGCCCTCCATCAAAAGAGTCACTGATACTGGAAAAGTTGGACTCCTTCCTAAATTGTATGGAGGAGAAACCAAGTATAATATTGGGTGGCAATTTGAATTGTAACTATGAGCCAATTATAGGCCTTGGAGACATTTTTGAAGATGAGGACAGGGCCAATAATATTCCCTCACTATATAATATTAATACAGTTCAGTGTACGGTATTGGCAGTTCAAATTATGAGGATGATAGCTGCACATGGATTGGGAGCATGTAATGGCCGATTGCCATCGGATATAGCAATCAATCAATCAATCAATCAGTGACACTTGTAGAGCGCGCTACATACCCGTAGGGTCTCAAGGCGCTGGGGGGGGGGGGGGGGGGGTGCCGCTACTGCTCGAACAGCCAGGTCTTCAGCTTCCTCCTGAAGGAGAGGTGGTCTTGGGTCAGGCGCAGGTCGGTCGGGAGGGAGTTCCAGGTCTTGGCAGCCAGGTAGGAGAAGGACCTTCCTCCTGTAGTCGCTCTTCGGATGCGGGGGACGGCGGCGAGGGCGTGGTTGGCTGATCGAAGGTGGCGTTTGGGAGCGTAGAAGTTGACTCGGCTGTTGAGGTAGCTCGGGCCTTGGTCGTGTAGGGCTTTGTGTGCGTGGGTGAGGAGGCGGAAGGTGATTCTTTTGCTGACGGGGAGCCAGTGAAGGTCTCTGAGATGTCCGGAGATGTGACTGGTTCGTGGGATGTCGAGGATGAGTCTGGCTGAGGCGTTCTGGATCCGCTGGAGTCTCTTCTGGAGCTTGGCGGTGGTACCGGCGTAGAGGGCGTTGCCGTAGTCCAGTCGGCTGGTGACGAGGGCCTGGGTGACGGTCCTCCTGGTCTCGGTGGGGATCCACCAGAAGATCTTCCGTAGCATGCGTAGGGTGTTGAAGCACGCCGAGGAGACGTTGTTGACTTGCCTGGTCATGGAGAGGGAGGAGTCCAGGATGAAGCCCAGGTTGCGTGCATGGTCTGTTGGTTTGGGTGCGGAGCCCAGGGCGGGAGGCCACCAGGAGTCGTCCCAGGCGGAGGGTGAGGGTCCCAGGATGAGGACCTCCGTCTTGTCCGAGTTCAGTTTTAGGCGGCTGGTCGTCATCCAATCGGCTACCTCCTTCATCCCTTCGTGCAGGTTGGCTCTGGCGGCGGCGGGGTTGTTGGTCAGGGAGAGGATCAGCTGGGTGTCGTCGGCGTAGGAGATTATGCTGAGGTTGTGTTTGCGTACGATGGCCGCGAGGGGGCTCATGTAGACGTTGAAGAGGGTGGGGCTCAGAGATGATCCTTGAGGGACGCCGCAGATGACTTCGGAGGCCTCTGACTTGTACGGTGGTAGGTGGACTCTCTGTGTTCTTCCGTCGAGGAAGGAGATGATCCATTCCAGCGCCTTGTCCTGGATTCCGATGTTGCTGAGGCGCCGTACTAGGGTGCGGTGGCAGACCGTGTCGAATGCCGCGGAGAGGTCTAGGAGGATGAGGGCCGCTGTTTCTCCATTGTCCATCAGGGCTCGGATGTCATCGGTGGCGGCGATGAGGGCGGTCTCGGTGCTGTGGTTGGCTCGGAAGCCGGACTGTGAGGGGTCGAGGGATCCGTTCGTCTTGAGGAAGGTGGCCATCTGCTTGTTGACGGTCTTCTCGATGACTTTGGCTGGAAACGGGAGGAGCGAGATGGGGCGGTAGTTCTTGAGGTCGGTGGGGTCCGCTGTTGGTTTCTTGAGTAGAGCGCTGAGTTCGGCGTGTTTCCAGCTCTCAGGGAAGATGGTGGTGTCGAAGGATGTGTTGATGATGTCTCGCAGATGGGGTGCGATGACAGCGTCGGCCTTGTTGAAGACGTGGTGAGGGCAGGGGTCGGTCGGAGATCCGGAGTGGATGGAGTTCATCGTGCGGATGGTGTCTTCGGTGCTGATCGGGGTCCAGGCGTGGAGGGTGGTGGTGGGGGGTGGTTGTTTGGTCATGGTGTGCGTTGGTTGGTTGTTGAAGCTGTTGTGTATGTCCGCGATCTTGTTGTGGAAGTATGAGGCGAGGGAGTTGCAGAGGTCTTGCGATGGGGTGATGTCGTTGTTTCCTGCGCTGGGGTTGGATAGCTCTTTCACGATGTTGAAGAGTTCCTTGCTGTTGTGTGCGTTGTTGTCCAGCCTGTCCTTGAATGCTGTTTTCTTGGCGGCGCGGATCAGCTGGTGGTGTTTCCGGGTGGCAAGCTTGAAGGAGGTCCTGTTGTCCGGTGTCGGATCCCTTCTCCAGACTTTCTCTGCAAAAGCCCCGACTTTTATAAGGAATAATTCCCAAAGTAACATTGATTTTGTTATGGTTTCCCTTGACATTTGGTCTTATGTAATTGACCTTGAAATTATGCCTAGGATTGAGAGTGACCATCGTCCACTCCAATTGCTATTTTCCATTAGCCTACTGTCCAATGTAATTCCAACAAATGAAGTAACTAAGCCAGCCAACGCATCTAACAATGTTATATTAGCCAGTAACAATCGCCGCTCATTAAAATGGGCTCATATACTGGAGCATGGAGAAGTACTAGTCGAAATTTACAGATTGTTAGCTGACATTTTTGCCAGATATTCAAGCATACTACTAGAGGGGAGTACCTTTGTTGAGTTGACATACACAATGGGTTTAAATCATTAATATTGCTGGTAACTAAAATGCCCAAGAAAAACAATAAAAATATAAATAAAACGTCAAGTGGGAAACCCTGGTATGGCAAGGATTGCCGTAATGGCAAGGCTAGACTATTACAAGCAGTAAAAAATAAGACTCCTGCTGAGATTAGGGAAGCCAGAAAAGAATATAAGGTAATACAAGAGCAGGCTAGAAGAAACTGGGATGAGAAAAGTTGGTCAGAATTGCTTATGGCAGCTAAGGAAAAGGATCAAGTGGGTTCTGGAGATTAGTGGTGAAGGGGAATCGTACTGGAGGGGTGGTCAAGGATATAATCCTTGACGAAATAACTTGGGTCGACATTTCACACAGCTATACAGGGCTCCAGAGGATATTAAGGAATTTGACAAAGATAGACTAGGGCTAAGCTCAAGCGTAGTTAAATTGGATTTTGAATTAGAGGAAACAGTGTCAGCAATTAACGCAGTCAAAAATGGAAAGGCGCCCGGACTAGACAAAATCCTGGGTGATTTATGTAAGCATGAAATTAATGTCTGGGCACCTTATATTAATTCTCTATGTAACGCCTTAGCAGCAGGTGCTGATTCTCCAGGTAGTTGGAGGGGTGCGGAAATCGTACTAATGTTTAAAAAGGGCAATAGGAGCGAGCCAGCAAACTATCCCCCTATTAGTTTAATGGATATTTTACAGAAAATGTATGCAAGGCACATTTTAAAACATGTGAAAACATGGCTGGAGGAAAGCTCTGTACTTACTAAGTTTCAAGCAGGCTTCAGACCCAGAATAAGCACCATAGACCAGGTTTTTAGATTTTGTTGTTTATGTTGGAAATATGTTCACATAAGGAAAGGGCATCTTTACGTTGCATTTGTTGATCTTAGGGCTGCCTTTGATCTTGTTGCACGCGAGCTTTTATGGGAGTCCTTATATTCTCAAGGACTTCCGGTTTGTCTTTTACAACAGATTATAAGGCTGCACGAAAATAATGATGCCAAAGTAAGATGGGGCCAAATGGCGAACTAACAAGCGATATTCCAATTAAGCGAGAAGTCCGCCAGGGATGTGTGCTGGCTCACACATTATTTTCAATGTTCGTCAATGACATCCCATCATACTTAGAGGGCTGCAATAATGATGCACCGAAACTGAATGGAGAAAGGGTTTCGTCACTTCTATTTGCAGACGACACCATATTGATATCCCAAACACCCAGATGTCTGCAATCCCTTCTAAATTCATCCCAAACATGTTGCAACCGGAAAGGTCTTGAGATTAATACTAACAAGACCAAATATATGGCCACAAACCCTCATAAAACTTTTAGGCGGAGCCTGTTCATAAATGATCAAAAACTAGAATCCGTGCATAGTTTTACCTACTTGGGAGTTTCATTGGACTCAAAAATCTCATGGAAAACCCAAGTAGAAAAAAGCAAAATTATATTTACACAGAACATCCTGCCAATTATGAAAAAAAGGGGGCGAGCCTTAGCAAGGCTGTTTCCCCGGCACTTGAAGTATTTAAGTTTAAGGTTCAGTACGCTGCATTATATGGGGCAGAAATGTGGGGGCCATTCTGTAGGAATGTTTTTGCTACTAGCGGAAACAAATTCTATAGGACTCTCTTAAGGCTGCCAACAAGTACACCACTAATACCTTTAATGCTCGACCTAAGCATGAGGCGCACGGACCATTATGCTACCCTGAGACCATTATCATTATGGGTGAGACTCTTGAATTTAGAAATGGCCTCGAGGAAATAATGAGATTGTACTTGAATATTTCTAATATTTGGTTAAAACACGTGCGTTCTTGGTTAAATAGGATTGGGTTGGCACAATTCTGGGAAGAGCCATCGAGCTTAACTCAAAACTCAAACAAATTGTTGAAAACGGCCTTTTGGGCATACATCGATCATAGCTTGCCAAATGTCCAAGTGGATGGAACTTGATATGTAACTTTCTTGCTTTCAAAGACAGTCCTTGCTTTGAACAGTTCTTAGATGAGGTTCAACCACCCCTGGCTAAAACCCTATATATGAAATTTAGATATGGAACTCTGAAAACTAACAAGACCATAGCAAGATGGACAAGCACTTGCATAGATAAGATTAGTGACCAATGTTCGATGTGCCAAAACAACACAAGAGAAGATGAGTCTCATATCCTCTTTTTTTGTCCAGTCTACGCGACAGCCAGGAAAAGATGGATTAAGCCTCTTTGTCTTAACTTAGGAATGCGCTCGTATAAGGAAGCAGAGTGGATTGTTAAGACTGATACTAGACAGCTGATAGTTTTTGGTGTTAGCAGATTTATATTTGCAATAAGCTTTGTACGAGACAAAGTGGGTCTGAAGTTATAACAGGAACTGTAACATAATCTTGTTTTCTGTACTTTGAACATGTAACGATCGCTGCTATTCTGGGTTAACAAAATATTCTATATATATTCACAATTTTAAAGTTACTAGCAAATGGAAATAATGATAAGATGAATTTAATTAATATTTCCACTGTGCTTCTTATAAATTGATGCCTTTTTAATTAATTTATACTGAGATTTTATTGTACCAATTTCTAAACTGTATCCACAAATCCACTAGTTCCTCTATGTAGATTTTATATTGTATAATGAATGTTTTTATGTATCTTTTATGGCTCTATTGTGCCGAAATAAAGATTATAAATGAAATAAATTATACATGAAATAATCCTTCCAAATCATACAACTACGACTATACTCCCATATATACACAGGAGCATGTTTACACCACCCTTGTACCTCTTCATCTATTTCTTCTTGTACCTTTCTAGGAATCATGTCTTATTTTCCTATGGTGCTACTTTTTGTTGTAAAAGTTCAAGTTTTAGTGTGTTTGTGTATTGTAAATACTAATAAGTTATGTTTGTTAATTGTCTAACCACATCGCTGCTTGGTAGTTTCCCCTGCTGTGCTGGACAGTAACGAAAACGGGTGTGGTCATGACAAGCTCAGCTCGTCATGAGCACCTGAGAGGTATATGCCATGACGAGCTGAGCTCGTCATGAGCATGGAAGGGGTTAATTTAAATGTTATTGTAATATGTTAAAAAATATACTAATATTAAATTAATGTAAGGGTCGCAAACACAGCCATGCATGTACTCATACATGTACTCATACACCTATGCAGTCATTCACACAGGTACAGTAGTAGGGAAAATGGAGCAACTTAAGACATTTTTACCGAGGCGATCATGTGGCATTTTGCACAGCGAGTAATCATCTCACTCAAATAAGCACAGCTGCTGGTATTCTGATGACGGCAACTGATTAATGTTCTCCCATTGGTGCTCTAGTGGTGGAATTGTCTGCTGTACCTAGTCTCTCATGCATCATTCAGTTGTACACCTTCATGAATTGCTTTTAAGTACTTCCAACTGGAGCTTGTCCCATGTGAATACTTCTTGCCAGTGCTTCTGGGTAACTGTATGCCGTGAATATTATACTGCACATATTAAGCTGTTACCTTCTTTTTGCCAGAAGGTATAGTAAAGTGCTTCCAAACATCACATTCCTTTGTACTGTTGTCGAGATATGAATGCATGTGTATGAAGAGACTGTGTAGAAAACTATATTTGTCAATAGTTAATAATGGTTAATAATAGTTAAATAAGTGTTATGTATATTTGTAGTGAGTGCAATCCACAGTATTCCTTAATTGCAATGAAACAGTGTGCAGACTTTTTTTTCTACAATCTTTATGATTGTTTTCCCCCGCTGTTCAATGATTTCTCCTAAAAAAATACATTGTTTGTGGTGTATGAGTAAGGAAGCTGAGAAAATTAAATGCTTATTTATATTAATATATACCGTTATATTATCAGAAATGTCTAGTTATTTCTTAGAAGTATGTCTTTATGCATTGTTGAAATTGTAAGTTACTTTTATAATGCTATTAATTGTAAAACTAATCAATATTTCTGTTTTTCTATGTCTGATCACTGGCACTATCCATTTGGGCAATGTACTTTACTAATTAGTTCTTGCAGTGATGTTCCATTACTTTAGAATTTGAGGATGCACACTCAAGGACAGATTGCTACAGTTACTCACAAACCCAGACACACATCAGTACAGCACCTCACACACCCAGCTACACACAGACAGATGTACTAACAGACACAGGCTCACACTGATTGAGGCACTAACACACCAAGATACACATCGATACAGTCACTGGCACACCGAACTACATACTGATGCATCTACTGACACATCCAGCCAAACACTAATGCATCCAATAACACACCTAGGCCATGCGAACACAACCAGGAACTTACCAATGTGGACCCTCACACACCCAGACATACAGCAATGCTGACAATGACACAGCCAACAAAACATTATTGCATCCACTAACACACCCAGGCATACACAGACACATACACTGACACACATAGGGACATAGCAATATAGACACTGACACACCTGGGCATGCAACAATACAGACACTGACACACCTAGCCAATAACACACTCAGGCACACACTGATGCATATACAAGCACACCGAGGCACATAATGATGCATACACTAACATACCCAGGCACTCACTAATGCATCCAATAACACACCCGGCACATACAGATACACACACTGAAACATCTGGGGACTTTTCAATGCAGACACTAAAACATAAGGCATGCAGACACTGACACACCCAGTCAAACAATAATGTATCCAGTAATACACCCAGGCACACTCTGATGCACACACTGACACACCCAGAGACTTACCAATGTAGACACTGTCCCACCCAGGCATACAACAATGCAGAAACCGACACACTACTCCAAATACTAATGCTTCCAATAAAACATCCAGGCATACACTGACACATACACTGAGACACCCAGGCATACAGCAATGCAGACACTGATACAGCTGGTCAAACATTAATGCATCTGATAACACGCCTATGTATACACTGATGCATACACTTTCACACCCAGAGACATAGCAACACAGACACTGACACACCCAGGTGTACAGCAAAGCAGACACTGGCACAGCCAGCCAAACATTAATGCATCCAATAACACACTCAGGCATACACTGACACATACACTGAGACACCCAGGCATACTGCAATGCAGACACTGACACAGCCGGTCAAATATTAATGCATCCGATAACACACTATGTATACACTGATGCATAGACTGTCATACCCATGGACATAGCAACACAGACACTGACACACCAAGGTGTACAGCAAAGCAGACACTGGCACAGCCAGCCAAACATTAATTCATCCAATAACACACCCAGGTATACCCTGATGCATACACTGACACACCCAGGGACATACCAATGCATACAATGCATACACTTACAAACCCAGGCATACAGCAATGCAAAAACTGACACACCCAACAGTAATATATCCAATAGCACTCCCAGGCACTCTCCCAGGCACACTCTGATGCACACACTGACACACTCAGAGACTTACCAATGCAGACATTGTCACACCCAGGTATACAACAATTCAGAGACTGACACAACCATCCAAACACTAATGCATCCAGTAAGATACCCAGACATACACTCACACAAACGCTAACATACCCAGAGACTTACCAATGCAGACACTGACACACCAAGGCATACAGCAATGCAGACACTGATGCAGCCAGCCAAACATTAATGCATCCAATAACACACTCAAGCACACACTGATGCATATGCTAGCACACCGAGGCACATAGTGATGCATACACTAACAGACCCAGGCCCTCACTAACGCATGCACTAACACACCTAGGCATTCACTCATGTGCATACTGATACACTCACTCTCATACCAACGCAGTCACTGACACATTAAAAACACTGAGTTAGCTCTTTGTTTGAGTAGATGGTGGTTCTAATAAGAACTGTTATTTTTAGAAGTTTTTTTTTTAAGTTTTCTTTTCTTTTACCAAAAAGTGAGGAAGGTAGTAAAAATGGTAAGGATGGGGAACTGCAAAGAAACAATTGGCTTCACTCTTCAACAAACATTATGTAGTCTTTGGATGCAAAAACGAAAAAAAAACTAACAGCGATGCTTCTTCACTGTATCCAAGAATGCACTCACAAAAGACATTTTTACAGTGACAAGCATGTGGCATTTCACGCAGTGAATAACCATGTCACACAATTTCTTACAGGCAGCTGGTATTTTAAGGAGTGCAGCTGAAAATGGTTCTCCAAGGCTGCTGTAGAGGTCGATTGTCCTATTGCACCTGCTTTCTCTCTCATCATCTGGTCGTAGACCCTCTCATGAATTGTTTTTAGGTGCTTCTACATAGAACTTGTCCCATGCAAATACTTCTTTGCAGGGTCTCTGGATAACTGCTTGCCACAAATTGTGCACTTGACATATCTTGCTGTTACCTTTTTTTCCCCAGAAGGTATAGTAAAATACTTCCACACAGCACTTTGTTTTCTGTGAGATGGTGTATCTTCTTCTTCATCCTCAAGAGGTTGTGGATTCTCATCTTGGAGAGAGATGTAGCTTCAGCCATTGTCTAAAAGCACAGCCCGGCTGCTTGTCAATCCTCCTACAGACTTCACTGGAGAAGTAACTTCTACTGGGTGTGGTTTTCCATGTGGAAGGGTGAGGCCCTTATGTATCTAATCAGAAGGCAAGGTTTGGGTGTGCTTTTGGGTGAATTTGCGAATCCGGTCAGTAAAATTGCAGATTTGCAAAACTGTTAAGATGGGCACATTTTTTGAAAAAACAGATATAATATGAGTTATATATACTTGTAAATATTTTCACACCGATGTTATTAATGACAATTGAGGGGTGTAGATATGTGCAGTAATTTATAAAATGTACATCAAAACCGCGGATTTGGACTCGTGGATTTGTTCCGATCAAGTGATCGGTAGTAAAAGCCATAAAGCAGCAGCTCGTCTATATTTGCGGACCCGCAAAGGTACTGCGGTACTTCAAATATATTTTATTTTAAATAAAAAATATTAAATGGCATTAAAAAATATATTTTACCTTACATTAAGTACATATGTGATTTTTATATTTTAAAACGTATACAGAGTCATCTGTAAAAAAAGAATATCAACAGTGTTAAAAAAACGTAAATTAATAAAAAAAAGATTTTTGTAATACATTTTGTATTAAAAATAAACCCTTCAAATTAACTAAACAAAATAAACATTAGAAGGACATAAGATTTTAGAAATGCAATTGGAAAAACCTTAGAAAGTCACTAAAAAAACAAATGTTACAGGGACATTAAAGTTAGGAAATATAATTTAAAAAACTAGAAATTCACAAAAAAAAACAAAGTTTACAGGGATGTTATAGTTTGGAAATAGGGTTAAAAAAATTAGAAATTCACTGAACAAACAAAGATTAAAGGGACATTATAGTTAGGCTCAGATTTCACTCACACAAAACGAGTGAAATTCAGCAGTTATAGTTACCGGAGCTAACTATAACTTACGTCCCCGCAATGTAGGACTTATGACCTCACGTATTACATCACTCATGAAATGGTCAGTGACATAACTCATGAAATGGTCAGTGACATCACTCATGACATCACTCATAACATCTCAAATGACTTCACTGACGACATCATCCACAGAACCACTCACACATCTACTCACATACCAATACAATCACTCAAACACCCACTCACTGATCCATAGAGCCATTCACTCACCCACTCACTCACCCATACAGCCACTCACACAGCCACTCACTTCCCATACAGCATTCATGCATCTTTTGCTGATTTTTAATAGTTGTTATTTTCTGGCCGTTTATCTGTGTTTCACATTGTAGTTTATTCCTTTAGGAAGTCTAAGTAAAGAAATAGAAGTTGGACAGTGTTTTAATATTTATTTACTATTTTAAGTTTTTAAGCTTAATAAATTGGCTTGCAGCAAATACCTTTTGTGAAGTATTTAGTTGTTTAAATTAATTTGCCTTTTATACTGTTGATTTAATTATTTGTTTGATTTGATTGGTTAAAGTTGTTTATAGTTTTATCTTATTGTTCGGTTTAGTTTGAAAAGTTTTATCAGTTGAGCCCTTCTACCTTAAACACTACTTAGGGTTTTATTTTTGATGTATGATATATACTTTCTTTTTAATGTACATTTATATATATATCCACGATCAGATCGCACCTTCGAAGAGCGCACTCCTGCACGGGTGCTCAAAACACGACGGTGCGTTTGCGTTATCATATATGCTCACTCCTCCTCCATTGCCGGTCTTGGAAAAGCACTCACGGGGACCACTGCAGCTTTTTAAAGATACTTTAATTCATGTACGGAAACATGAAAAAACATGACGCGTTTTGGCGATGCATTATTCAAATGTTTTTCATAATTCACACCACCGAGCAAACACTCTTAAATTTTACGTTACGTGAGTCACATGATCAGTTAATGCATCAAAATTATCAAAGGACTGATAGAGTATGATTTCAGTCACCATCTTTGAATAGTACAAATACAACTTTATCAAGTTATCTTTGTCAATGCCAGTGAGGATTAAATAAATACAACACAACATTTCACAATTCATTTCCCCCTATAGAGAAAATAAATACAAACGTATTTTCAACAAATAGTGCTGTGTATCGGCTAGCGGCTGATTACTGCTCCCCAAAGTTATTCATTACGCCATGTATCGGCCTGTCCTTCTAAGAAATTAATACTAAAAACTCCGATCAATAGATTCATATTAACATGCACTTTCCAGATATCAAAAAATCAAATTCACTTAAACTGAATTCATTTTAGTCCTCAATCCCCAAGGTGAACTACCATCTCCTCACCTATATTCATTCCATTGGGGGCTTTGGTACCCAGATCTATGATGTACCGTGACTCCAGCCTGCAAAGTTTCCTGACCCTGTCCCCTCCCCTCACACTCATGGGGACGTGGTCCAAACCATAGTATCGTAATAGCTCCCTATTACTGTTGTGTTTCTCAGAAAAGTGCAGCGCAATGGGGTAAGTTACATCACCCTTGCGATTGCCCGCATGTGTTCTAAGATTCTTATCTTCACCGGATGAATAGTGCTGCCGATGTAGCGTAAGCCACATGGGCATTGCAGACAATACACCACAATACTGGTGTTACATGTGAGAAACGTATTTATTGGTTTAGGTTTAACAAGGCAAGTCAACGAAAAGGAGAGTGTTCTCCTACTGCCTACACGCGCCTTGCATTTACCGCAGGGAAAAAACCCCTAAGCTCCCTTAGAGTGCCTGTTTTCTTGCTCACTGTGTGTAGATGGCTTTGTACCAAACTATCCCTCAATGATCTGGCTTTCCTAAAAGTAATCAAAGGGACACACGGGATATCAGAACCGATGACATTGTCAGTTTTCAAGATGTGCCAATTACGTTTCATAATCTTCCTCAGTTCGTTGGCAACACTTGTAAAAGTAGTAACCATCCTGAACTTATTCACTCCTGTCTCATTCACTTGTTTAGTCTTTTTCTCTTTACTCAGCAAGATATCTCTTGGTATGTTCCTCACCCTATTAAGGGTCACATCCAGGAACTCCCTGGTGTATCCTCTAGTCGCAAATCTGTTAGCACTGTCTTTAGCAGCTGTTTCAAAATCAATATCCCTGGTGCTGTTACGTTTCAATCTTAGGAATTCCCCATATGAGATACACCTAACCAATCCAGGGGGATGATTGCTGGCCGTGTGCAATATAGAATTGCCGGCCGTAAGTTTACGGTAAAGGGATACATTCAACTGATTGCCGGACACACTAACCTTGAGATCTAAAATATTGACTGTTTCAGAACTAATACTACCACTGAACTCCAAATTCACAACATTTCTGTTTAGACAATTGATAAAGTCAGAAGCTGATTCAAACGACCCATTCCAAATTATACAAAGGTCGTCAATGTATCGGTACCAGGAGATAACTCTACTCATATCTATTTCACCTGGTGCTTTGGACACCTGCTCCTCGCACCAGCCCATGAACAAGTTAGCGTAACTGGGGGCGAAGCAGGTGCCCATCGCAGTATCAGACACCTGATGGTAGTCATTTTCATCAAAAACAAAATTATTGTTCTTTAACCAAAATTCAGTGAATTGAAGAATAATTGAGTTATGTTCCATAAACTTCAAAGGTTTTTTCTTCAAAAAGTGTGCCACAGCTTCCAGACCATGTTCATGCCTTATCTTTGTGTATAGACTAGTGATATCCAACACAAATAATTTATAACCAGGGTCCCACTGTTGATTTTCAACATGCATCAAGAAATCCTGTGAGTCTTTGCTATATGCCGGTAAAGTCTTAACTAACGGAAAAAGGAAAGAATCAATAAAGGTAGACAAATGTTCCATGAGCCCTCCCTGAGAAGAAACAATTGGTCTCCCGAGCGGATTATCCCTAATTTTGTGGATCTTTGGGATGTGATCGAATGTGGGGACCACTGGGTTGAGGCATCGAAGAAACAGATAATCTTCCATATCCAACATGGATTTATCCAACCACGATTTGATCATATCATGATATCTCTTGATACTGTCCAAATAGACATCTTTGGAGATTTTCCGATAACTACTCTCATCTGATAATTGTCTGAGAGCTTCCATCTTATAGTTTTCCCTGGTTTGCAGCACCACGTTGCCACCTTTATCTGATGGCTTGCAGATTAATGTGTCATCATTCCCTATATTTTTCATGGCCTCACGTAGTTCTTTAGTGATATTTTGTTTTGTCCTGGGGTGTGTCAGTCTTTCTCTCAGTGACAAGAGATCCTTATTAACAGCCTCCGCGAAAACATCAATTGCTTCCGGGGGTAACTGTGGTAGAAACTGCGAAGTCAGTTTAAACTGACTCAGATCCTTTTCTTGTACAAAACCCATTTGTATGGTTCTTGTGACTTGATCACATCCTTGGGCATTGACATCCTGAGCACTAGTCTGATTATCCAACCGGAGTGATTCCATTACTTTTAGGGCAGCCAAATCCTCCCCTATCAGGGTATCAGTGACTCTAGATGTAGTTAGATGTATTTTTGGTTTAAGGAAGTTGGGTTTGGTTTTAAAGTACTTGCAGAGTTAACATTTTCTCACCAGTTTGAAAAGATCAATGCAGGTTTGGGTACATTCCAGTCTATTCGAGGGGCAAAAAGTCAAACCAAGTCCCATCACTTGTTCTTCTGCCTATGTGAGTACCTTGGGTGTCAAATTGATAATTGTTATAATTGTGCATTGACATCATTAGCACTGATACTCCAATCTGCTATTTACACATTATCTATCCCCCACCCGGCGACAACCTCACATTCACGGAACATTTCATGGACTTGGTCACAACGAGCACCGGACGACAAAACACTCAAATATTCCTAGGCGACTTCAACCTCCATTGGAATGACCTCATCGACTCAACGGTCAATAGTCTCAATAAACGTCATTGGTGCGCTAGACCTCACCCAAATTTGCAACAGCCCCACACACAAAAAAGGCGCAACCTTGGACTTAATAATCTCCAAAAATGACTCCATTCAGCTTGACTCAATCCTACCCTGTGATTAGTCAGACCACCATATCATCACCTTCCCTATGAGGGAAATCGTGAAACTCAACTCTGTTCAATTCACCAAGCCGAAGATATGGAAAAGAGACTTAAAGAAACTCAACCCCAACTCGTTACCCGCCTACAGCCTTAAAATACTCAACCCACCGGCTGGCCTCTCCAACGTTCACGACCTCACCAACCACTACCTCAACTCGATGACTTCCCTTATCAACGAGGCTGCTCCGCTTCAACTAAAGAGAGTATCCTCAAAAGACTCTAAACCTTGGTACAATGACATGCTGAATGATGATAGACGCTCTCTTAGATCTTCCGAACGCATTTGGAGATCAGTGCTATCCGCCAAGCACCTCAAAATTCTACGGAAAAAGAGGAATGCGTATCATAGAAAGATCAAGCGCACTTTTTACCCATCAACTAGACCAAGCAAGAAACCGCCCCAAAAAGCTTTTTGAACTAATCAAAACACAATCTAAGTATGATCCTCAACGATCACAAGATACCACTTGTACTCAACCCACGTGCGAAGAATTTGCTACCTTCTTTACTCTAAAGACTGAAAATATCAAGAAAGACCTACTCAACGACCTTACCCTACCTTCAAGCGCGCACACCAAAACACCCCTTACTCTTCCATCGTTGCCACATTTTGCCATCTCAAAATTGGAACTAAAAAATGACGCAGCTTGGACTTCCTTTCATCTCTACACCAAAGAAGCAATAGGCAAGATCCTCAGCACCCTCAAGCCAGCCAACCACACCTCCGATCCTCTCCCGCTAATGCAGTTAAAGACTTAATCCCACTGATCCTGCCGCTCTGGACCAAAATCATCAACAGCTCACTCCTTCAAGGCTGCATCCCTGACATTCTCAAAGTAGGACAGGTTTCACCCATCCTCAAAAAACCCACAGCTGACCCCATGGACCTCAACATCTATCGCCCGAATTCCAATAGCCCTACTCTAGCCAAACTCCTGGAAAAATGCGTACTACGTCAATTGACAAAACACATTGACCACTTCGATCTTCTGGATAAACACCAATCTGGCTTCAGAGCAGGTTACAGCACTGAATCAGCTATGACACACATAACTGATGATGCTCTACAAATACTTGATCAGAACGGTTCATGCCTACTCATCCTATTAGACCTCTCCTCAGCCTTTAATACTGTCAAACATAAGAACTTGATAGATCTGCTGAATCACAGAATGGGACTATCGGAGTCAGTGCTTAATTGGTTTATCTCCTTTCTTCAAAATCGGACTCAAAAATTCAAGGCCAACAATTCCCTGTCTAAATCCGTTCCAGTAACTTTGGGAGTCCCACACGGGTCCGCTCTATCCCCAACACTGTTTAATTTATTTATGGAACCACTCACTGTTCTATTGCAAGCATCAAACGTACAATTTCACATGTACGCAGATGATACACAATTGTACCTTAAGATACACACACCAGAGGACATCATACGGCTCAACAAAACGCTTCTGAACACACAGTCATGGTTAGCTGATAACCACCTCAAACTAAACGCACTAAAAACTGAATTCCTCCTTATAGCTCCACCGGCCAAAAGACCTTTCTTGCATGAATGGTTCAAACACCTTACGGCATTCAACGTCCAACCAACCATCATCGACTCAGCAAAGTCACTGGGTATAACCCTTGATTGCAACCTCAACAAGCACAAACATATTAGCAACGCTACAAAGGGGGCAATCTTCCAGATCAATACACTGCGAAAGCTGAAACCCTTCTTACCATTCAATGATTTCAAGACGGATGTTCAAGCTCTAGTTATCCCTAGGGTGGATTATGGAAGCATCTCTCTCTGTGGCCTCCCCAAAGCGTCCACAGCTCCACTAAGAGCCTCCATCAATGCTGCAGCCAGACTCATCACATGTTCGAAAAGAAGATCCCACATCTCCCCTGACTTAAAAGCGTTGAATTGGCTACCTTTCGAAGCCAGAATTCACCTGAAAATTGCCTTCATGACTCACAAAGCCTTACACCATAATGCACCCAGCTACCTCACCCAGAAACTGACTATCTCTGGTGGTACTAGATCCACAAGAAGTGCGGAAAAACTATTATTGAAGCCACACAGATTCAACAAGACGAAAACTTATAAACGATCCTTCTCAGGGATGGCTCCTAGGATCTGGAACGCAATACCCCCAGAACTCAGACTTACCACATCTACGGCACTCTTCAAAAAGGAATTAAAAGCGATTCTCATGAAAAAATTCACATGAACACTATCTAAGGAAACTACGAGTTCACTAGTACCTCTACCGATATCTCTTTTATAGACTTGATATACCTGTTATTGTTCTGATTTACTGTCTACACTATGCTATGTACACACATTTTACCTGTCGCTATTTTGTTGCATAACTAGCCGTAAACTTCTAGTTCACTAGTACCTCTAACGATACCTCTTCTATATACTTTATCTATCTGTTAACGTTTTGATTTACTGTTTATTTTATGCTATGTTTACGCATCTTATCTGTTGCTATTTTGTTGCATAACTGTCCTTCACTGATTGTAAAGCGCTCTGATATCCGCAAGGGTCTTGTTCGCGCTCTATAAAACTTTCAAACTAAAATAAAATAAATAAAAAATAAAATAAATAAATCTAATTCCACTTCTTGGCCCGCCTGTTGCGAGTAGCTCTGCTTGAAGCTTTTTGGTTTTCAGTTCCAGACGCCCCTCCTTGTTTTTCTTTTGCTTCCTCGGGCGAACGGCTCTTGCCACCTCTCAGCCATGTTTGCCTCATGATGCGAAATTCTTCCTGAAAAGGAGTCTTCTTAGATTTTGAAAGAGCTGCTCCATCATCTGAAGAATCGCCACCTGTCACCTCCGACTCTGAGGTTTAAATTCTTACTGCCTCTGGCTCATTGTCTCTCGCTTTTAGTTTTTTGCATGAGCCTTCGAACTTCTTGGCAAACGTTAGAACCTTGCCTAGGGCATAATCACGTTCATCGCGTACAAACTTTTCTTGCTTCCTTGATTTTATTTTGGCTTCGTACTTCACAAGTCTTTTTTTCATCTGTTCCTTTAATTCCTCTTATTTTTTTTGTCTTCTTCCTGGTCAATGATGGCTTCCATTTTCTCAATTTCAAAGAGGGCCTTGTCCCTGTCACTCCAGGCGAATTGTACCAATATGAATAACATTCCCTTACTCGATTCCGCCGTATGTGCCGCCCATTCATCCAAGAGTTTGGGGTCAGGATTTTCATATGCACGAATGGTATATATCTGTAGACCTCTTGGAACACGGTCTAAGTCGATATAGCTCTGCAGCGAGGTGGCCTCCCACCACTTTCATTGTTCACGCTCATATAGTCTTTCTAATGCCGTGAATTTCTATATTAAGTTAGTAGATACGGGAGGCAGTTTGGCTCCTTGCTGTGTGGTATCTGATATAGTACATTTTTTGAACATGCATTGTATATATATATACACTTGAGAGCAACCGTGAATTCAGATCCCTCCTATCCGGTTGCTAGGCACGTTAAGACAGAACATGACAATAATCTCAATGTCTTACAGTACTTTGTAATTGATAGTATCCCTCCCAATAAAAGAGGGGGCAATAGGAAGAAGTTGCTCACACAATTGGAAACCAAATATATTTTGGAGCTCGACACTAAGGCCCCTAGAGGACTCAATATTTGTGAGGATTTAAATCATTACCTCTAAATACTTCATGATCTCCTCTAGCAGTAGGACATGCCTTTTAAACATATCATGTCTGGGTACGTTACAACAGCAGTTAGATTAACATCCACATCGGAATTTAATAGTATTTTTTAGACAATTGTTGTACTGGAGTTTTAAGCTATTTATTGTGGGTTTAGTTTTTTTTATCTCCATCTGGTGTCCTGCATTTATGTGTTTTATCATGAATTTATATTTTATGAATTTATGGTTTTATACTATTTATTGGTGCCATTTGCACAGGTATTTTCTGACCCTCTATAGTCTTTTGACGCAGCAGTCCAGTATGTTATTTACCTTGAATACAAAATCTTTTTGTCTTTGGAGATGGTCTGTTTTTGATGAACCTGAAGTCCAGACGGCTGTCTGAACTTTATACTAGCATGAATATTAGAATATTAAGGGAAGGATATATTAATTTTTCCCTGCTGCCCATTCCCCATTTTTCCAAACCAGTTCCAGTGGAGAACTGTGAGTTCCCGGCTGGGAACATACATGCACTTTATTTCTAGCACTTTACACCCAGATTGTCATGATCATGACTGGGGCGTAGGGGATTCATAATAGAATATAGATTGACTAGATATTTGCATGATGGTAATTTATAGGTATCATGGCCAACAATTAAAACATGAGAAGAATTAAATCAACTTGTATTATGCTGAAAGATTAAAATTGAATTCTTCGGATTGTGTAGATTTGAAATGTGCATGAAAATGCAGTCTACATCATATGGGACATTTTTAATGTTCAATTAATTACGGTTATGATATTTTTGTTGTTTTGTTGTATTGACACAGTTTTATGAAATCTTTATTAACATTGTAAAGCAAATTTGTGAAAATGTAATCATGTTTTATCAACAATCTTTAAATGCATTTGAATGTTTAAAACAACATTTGGATCCGTGCTACATTTGCCAGTCTGTTTTCCTACATTTGACCCGAGGTTAGAGTCTTTCAACCATGATGATGAAAGGTCACATGACAGTTTTTCTATTCCATTGGTGGTTACTTGTTTAAATGTTGTTTGGGAATAATCACTTTCATCTGGTGAGCAAGGCGACTGGGTTCTCTGAAATGCGTCAGATTGAGGCACTCTCGATTCACTTTTCAATGAAATAAAAATTCTGCAAATGCGAAACCTGACTGAAGCGTCCATTTCTCCCTGGAGGTGCTGTGCAGCATTCTTTTGGAGCATTTTTCGATATATATATATATATAGCGTGTTTATTAAGACAGCTTCGCTCAATATCTATCTATATATATATCTATATATATATATATCTATATATATATATATATATAGATATATATATATATATTACCTACTGGCAGTCGCCAGTAGGTAGTTATAGTTAGGACCTATTATCCATCGGAAATCCGCAACATTCTATTGGAAATAACTTTGCCGCAGGTTGAGGAATCTTCCGAAATTTTCAAAACTGGTGGGGCGCTCCGGTCCGCTCCTATCCTGAAAGTCTTGGGGTGATTCGTGAAGCAGGGGCCGAGAAAAAAGGGGGTCCCAAAACGTGTTTTCCCCATGCAATTTTCCATAGGAACCGTTCATTGCAGCTACAGCCCGAACTGCTGAACGGAATTACACCAAATTTGGCGAAAAGGTAGCTCTTGGTTCAGACTCGTGCCTTTTGCTTAAATGGTGTAAATCCAATCAGTAGTTGCTGAGAAAATCAAAAGTAAAATCACATATACATCTATGGCCGCGCAGGATCCGCGCACCCTCCCGATCACGAGCTTCATGCTAATTGACTGTCAACACTCCAAACCAGGAAGTGTTGGCAGCCATCTTGTGCCTCGGTAGAACCGAGGCACAAGAAAACATTAAAACAAACGCGCAAAACGCAAAAAGGGGACAGGGCAGAAATAACCTGACCCCCTATGCCTGCTCAGGGGGTCCCACAAGGACACCCAGGGCCAAAAAAAGCATTTTTTAAAATAAAAAAATTGGTGAGATTTGCTCACCCAGCGCACCCAGAGCGAGTTTTGGCTGAAAACCCCCCCAAAAAACGAAGCACGGGCTCCCGCGCTTCCTTGTTAATTATCCCCCGGGGGGACAAGTTCCAGGGGCATGATCAAAAAAAATGTGGGGGGGCCCAATCCCTCACACTGCCCTGGGGAATGCCACCCCCGGGGCTTTATCATAATATAGGCAGGGGTTCATGGCCCCCCCGCAGCCCCGGGGACCGCCACCCCCAGGACTTCTTTAAATTAGTTGGGGGCCTCTCAGACCCCCCTCAGCCCTGGGGACCGCCACCCCTGGGGCTTCTTTCAATTAGGTGTGGGGGGGCTCGCAGGCCCCCCAGTCCCGGGGACCGCCACCCCCCGGGGCTTTAACAAAGGAATGGTGGTGGGATCACGGCCCCCGAGCCCCGGGGACCTCCACACCCTGGGGCTTTATTTTAATACCCTGTGTGGGGGGGGCTCAAGCCCCCCACACAGGCCCTGGGGGATGGGGTCCCCAGGATAAAAAGAAACAGAATAAGAAGGGGGGGCTAACAACCCCCCTTCTTAAAATGTGTTTTTTTAAAAGACCGGCATCGCGCTGGAGGCCACGCCCCCCCTTTTATCACTCTGCAAACGCACCCCTAGGTGTGTTTGCAGAAGGGGTACGAGTTCCCCTTGAATACTGGGGGTCCCTGGGGGCCAACTAGCCCACCAGGAACCTCTGGGATGCGCCAGGGGGCTGCGTTGCAGAGAGGTGTTCTGAGGCCACGCCCCTTTTTACACCTCTCTGCAACGCAGCTCTGTGGTGCTTACTGGAGGTCGCTGGTGGGCTAGTTGCAGCCCAGGGATCCTCAGTATTCAAGGGGAGTTAACCCCCCAACTTAAAACGCACCACGGGGCACATTTGAACAGTGGTGAAGGGAGGTGGCGGGGCCTGAGTTCAGATGTGTGCAAACACACCCTGTGGCGGGTTTAAGTTGGGGAATTAATTCCTTGTCAATTCTGAGGTTCCCTGTGGGCCAACTAGCCCACCAGCGACCTCCAGTAAGCGCCACAGAGCTGCGTTGCAGAGAGGTGTAAAAAGGGGCGTGGCCTCAGAACACCTCTCTGCAACGCAGCCCCCTGGCGCATCCCGGAGGTTCCTGTAACTGTACTGTAACCAAAACACTTTTACTCAACTGTTTACAGGAGATGTCCCAGGACTGAATCTAGGATCCAGTCCTATGGTTAGAAAAGTAATCCATAAAGTAACTAATTGCATTAACTAGAAATTCCCATTCAGCTCAATGTTACATTGTGTTTGAAATTGTGTTGCCCATTTCAACAACTGTAACTACTGTACTTAAAAGTCTATTGCCTATTTGCAAAGTATTTAAACTAAAGTAATTCATTCTGAGAAAGTATATTTTGTAATGTAATGTATAATGTAATTATAATGTAATTTAAAAAATAAAATATTTAAAAATAAATAGTTTAAATAAAATGTAGTAAATCAGTATCAACATAAATAAATATAATAATTAATACATTAACAAATTGTCATTTACAAAACCTTTGAAATTGACTGAAAAAACCATAGGTTTCATACATGTTATAGTTAGGAATTAGCACATAAAAAACCTTTGAAATTCACTGAAAAAAAACATAGGTTTCAGACATGTTATAGTTAGGAATTAGCATTTAAAAAACCTTAGAAATTCACTGAAAAAACCATAGGTTTCAGGCAGGTTATAGTTAGGAATTAGCATTTAAAAAACCTTAGAAATTCACAGGAAAAAACATAGGTTTCAGGGGTGTTATAGTTAGCTGGACATTTCACTAATAAATTCAACATTATAGTTAGTTCAGCTAACTATCACTCGCACGCCCGCAATGCACTGCTGATGACATCACATATTACATCACTCATGACATGGTCAGTAACATCACTCATGACATCACTGATGACATCTCAAATGACATCATCCTTGTGATAGAGTGGCAGACCTCCCCTCACCCTAATATAACCTTTGATTCACACACACAAAAATAGAAACTTACATTTTCAAAACAATGGACATACCAATACCACTTACAACACACCTATTTAGTAATCATCGTGTGTACTCATACGCCTATACATCCTGTTACACAATGACACTCATCCTTAGAGTTACTCACACACATAGTCACACATGCAAACAAAGTATCAAACATCCATTAAATTGCATATACAGTTATACAGACACCACCACACGTACTGCTACAGAAACTTACACATACTTACTCTCTTAAGAAATCACTTATAGAAATACATACTAATTTATACAGGAACTCTTCCAATCTCTCACTCTCACATATACTCACTTATATACACCAATACTCACATATACAAGTTTAAAACATATGTAGTTACTCATAAAGACACTATTGCAACAGTCATTCATTCACTAACACACCCATACACACACTCATCCACCCATACAGGCCTGCACACATGCTGTCTTCAACACATACAAGCAGTGAGTCACTCACTCATGCATCTATGCACTACGTACGACCCCCCCAACAAACCATACAGACACTCACACACTCATACTGATACTCAAAAAAACAAATATTTACCTATATAGACACTTATGTAGCTACTCACCAACCAATGCAGCAACTTATACACAAGGTGAGAGACTGATACAGATATTTACATATTTAAACATTACTCACTAACCCATGTATTCACTAAGATACACTTAATCAGTCAGTTATACAAAATATTTATGAAAAAACCCCATCAATTTAGACACTCATATATCCATTTCTTCCATCAACCTTGAGACATACATATACAAAACATATTTAAATTTCAGAAAAACACACATTCACTGGATGATGTCATCAGTGATGTCATTTGAGATGTCATCAGTGATGTCATGAGTGATGTCATTGACCATGTCATGAGCGATGTAATATGTGACGTCAATCGCAGTGCATTACGGGCGCGCGAGTTATAGTTAGCTGAACTAACTATATCTGAAAGAGACACGTTAGTGATAGATTCCTTACCTTAGAATATCCCCAGGCGTCAGACTGGATCTGGAAAATTTTGCACAGCAATACCCCTGCGCGCCGGCAGGCGTCGTTCGCGGCTCCTCATCCATCGTCGGCGTCGTTAGCGCCGGAATGACGTCGTCGGAGTACTTAGACGCCGCCCATGCGCGCTGACGTCAGTTCTTCTTTTTTCTGCGCCAGCTAGCGCAGATCCGGAGAAGCTCTACCCCTCAGTCTTTTTTGACTAAACTTTTTGATCTTTTCGATCATTTTTCTACTCGAGTCTTCGACTCCGACGGTGCCGGTAGTGATGCCCGGGTTCAAACCCTGTTCCAAGTGCGACCGACTGATGTCGGTTACCGACCCCCATCGCCGGTGCCTGAAGTGTTTAGGCCTCGACCATGACGACCGTACCTGCTCCGACTGCCGGGCCCTGACGTCGAAAGCTAGGCGGGAGCGGTCCCGCAAGCGGCTCGAGCTTCGGCAGTCGGCCCCGTGCCGCTCCAGGTCCCGGTCCCACGGGAGGTCAAGGGACCGGTCGCGGGGTCGGAGTCCTCGCAGCTCCGAGAGTGGACATCGGTCATCGGGATCCAAGTCCTCAGATAAGAGGCATGAGAGGTCGGAGAGGCGTCATCGTTCCCCCGACCCACCCCGACGCACACACGATGCGGCCGGGGGTTCGGGTGACTCCACCCACGCGGCTCCGACTGAGTCGCAGGCATCGGCGCCTGCCCCACACCTTCGGGTCCCTGGGCATGGCGCGACGCCGGAGGAGATCGAGCGGTACCTCATGGCCATGAGGTCCCTTCCTCCTCAGCCGGGTTCCGTGGCGCCTTCGGGCCCAGCGGCCCCGGCTGGAGGCCCTAGCGGGTCGGGTGCTTTGGCCTCGACGCCGTCGGGTGCTTCAGCCCAGTCCTGGCGCCGCAGGACCTCACCGGATCCGCTTCCGGATCCGGGTCGTCGCCGGTCGACCTCACGACCTCACCGGCGCCGGCCCCGCAGGTGTCACCCCCGGCGCCCCTTGTGGACGCCGTCCCCAATTTTCCCTTCGGTCCTACTCTGGCGCCAGAACGGCGCTGCTGGCCGCCGTTTCCGACGGCCTCTGGAGATTTTTATTTCCATGAGGAGGCCCCGTCTGTTGAACCTGTTCTACAGGAGATGGGTGACGAGGGTGATTGGGAGGGGTCTGCTGACCCTCTGGCAGAGGAATGCCAGTCTCAAGAGGACTGGACATATGAGCTTGGGGAGGCCAGTGGTATTGACACTTCGCCAGACACTGGATTTGTCTCCCCTCCCACCGTGGCTACGGAGGAGGGGGCTGCTTACATGCTTACAGTGTAGTGTTGACGAGGGCGGCCAAGGCCTTAAACCTTGAGCTCCCCGTCGCGGCCGTGAGGACTAACCTCCTCACTGAGGTCCTTAAACTGCAGGCAAGCTCCAGTGAGCCACTGCTGCCGTTTAATGAGGCCTTGTGTGACGTTCTTGTGGGCACTTGGTCCAAGCCCGCCTCAGGTCCGCCTGTGGATAGGAACGTGGCCAGACGCTACCGCCCGGCTCTGGGCGACCCATGCTTTTTGGCCACCCATCCCACCCCCGAGAGCTTGGTCATCCAGGCCTCTACTTCCCAGACCGCATTCCCGTCGGCCCCGCCCGATCGGGAATCCAAGAGGTATGAGCAGTTCGGGAAGAAGGTGTTCTCGTCCCTGAGTTTGGGACTGCGGTCTGTCAATACCGCATGCCTCTTGGGCCGCTACACCCACACCCTGTGGGATACGGTCGCGGACGTGCTGCCACAATGCCCGGAGGAGGTCCGGGCTAAACTCGCCCAAGCCCTTGTGGAGGGTCGAGATGCAGCGCGATATTCCATCCGGTGTGGGCTGGATACCACGGACTCACTGGGCAGGGCGATGGCAACGACGGTGGCGGTTCGACACCACACCTGGTTGAGGACCGCCAACTTTTCGGCCGATGTCCAGTCCACTCTTCTGGACATGCCGTTCGATGGCCGTCGCCTCTTTGGCGACAAGGCAGACCATGCGCTTGACCGTTTCAAGGACTCCAGGGCTACGGCCAAGTCCTTGGGCCTCTCGGCCCCACACCAGCAAAAGGGTGCCTTTCGCTCCTTTCGTGGCCACGGAAGGGGCGCCCCCACATGATCTGCCAGCCACGCACCGCAGAATGTTCAGCAGCGCGGTGGTGGCCGTGGAAACCGCCGTAACGGCGGTCGGGGACAGCGGCGAGCCCAGTCCACACCTCCCTCCGCAGCACCTGCCGCAAAACCTTCCTAGTCCGTGTTTTCAGGCCCATGTGACGCCAGTGGGTGGCAGGGTTCGCCATCACCTCTTCCACTGGCGCAATGTCAAGTCGGACGGGTGGGTGCTGCAAATTGTCCGAAGGGGCTACTCCCTCCCCTTCGAGGCAACCCCTCCAGCCATGCCACCGTAGTGCCATGCCACCGTAATGCCACCGAGTATCGGGGGATCATTTGCGACTTCTGCAGGAAGAAGTTACAGCCCTCTTGGCCAAGGGGGCCATCGAGCGCATTCCTGGGCCAGAAGTAGGGTGTGGTTGCTACTCCCACTACTTTCTGGTACCCAAGAAGGGCAAAGGGGGCCTACGCCCTATCTTGGACCTGCGGAACATCAACAGCTTCCTCCGGAAGGAGAAGTTCAAAATGCTGACACTAGCTCAGGTCCTAGCTGCCCTGGACCCAGAAGACTGGATGGTAGCGTTGGACTTGCAGGACGCTTATTTCCACATCCCCGTCCTGCCAGCCCACCGGCGCTACCTGTGGTTCACGGTTGGCCACGAGCACTTTCAATTTACCGTGCTCCCCTTCGGCCTTACCAGCGCCCCACGGGTGTTCACAAAGGCGATGGCGGTGGTCGCAGCTCATCTGCGCAGGGTAGGGGTTTCTGTCTTCCCCTACCTCGACGACTGGTTGTTGAAGGCGGGCTCGCCCCAGACAGTCGTCAGTCACCTCCAGACGACGGCAGATCTCCTGCATCAGCTGGGGTTCTCCATCAATGTGCCAAAGTCACACCTGTGTCCCTCTCAGAGGCTCCTCTTCATCGGAGCGGTTCTCGGCGCAGTTTCTGGCTTATCCTCCCGATCAGCGGGTCCGGGATATTCAGGCTATGATTCCACTCTTTCAGCCTTTATCCCGGGTATCGGTCAGGTTGACACTGCGGCTTCTGGGGCTGATGGCCTCCTGCATCCTTCTGGTGCATCACGCCCGGTGGCGGATGCGGGCTCTGCAGTGGGACCTGAAGTTTCAGTGGGCCCAGCATCAGGGCAACCTTTCCGACCATGTCCTGATCTCGGAGGGCACTGCGAGACAGCTGCAGTGGTGGCTCACGGACCGCGATTGGGTCAGTGGCAGATCCCTCTCCCTTCCCCAGCCGGAGCACGTAGTTGTGACGGACGCGTCCCTCCAGGGCTGGGGAGGCCATATGGGAGAGGCACTGTCAGAGGCCTCTGGTCTCCGGCGGAGTCCCAGCTCCATATCAACCTTTTGGAGCTGCGGGCGATTCGTCTAGCACTGAAGGCATTCCTCCCCTCTGTCCGGGGAGTGTAGTGCAGGTGTTCACGGACAACACCACCGCCATGTGGTACTGCAACAAACAGGGTGGGGTGGGGTCGTGGACCCTTTGCCAGGAGGCTCTGCGCCTCTGGCAGTGGCTGGAACATCAGGGCGTGACCCTGGTGGTTCAACACCTGGCAGGTTCTCTGAACGCCAGGGCGGACGAACTCAGCCGTCGGTGCATGATGGATCACGAATGGCGTCTGAACTCGGACGTGGCACAAGGCCTCTTTCAGCAATGGGGAGAACCTTGGTTAGATCTATTCGCCACCGAAGAGAACGCGCAATGTCATCAGTACTGCGCGTTGGAATTTCCAAGGCGGCACTCGCTCGGCGACGCTTTTCGTCGCGTGTGGAGTTGCGGTCTGTTATACGCCTTTCCGCCTATACCACTTCTGCCCAGAGTGCTGAAGAAGATCAAGCGCGACCGGGCACAAGTCATCCTTGTGGCGTCGGACTGGGCACGAACGTACTGGTATCCAGAGCTACTCAGTATGTCAGTCGATCCCCCGGTTCGTCTGCCTCTTCAGGAGGACCTTCTGTCGCAGCAGCAGGGGACGGTCCTCCATCCGAACCTGTCCAGTCTCCACCTCCATGCTTGGAGATTGAGCGGCGACAGTTGAGGCCATTTGACTTGCCTCCTGAAGTCTGTAATGTCATTCTGGCAGCCAGGCGTCCCTCCACAAAGTCGGTATACGCCTGCAGGTGGAACAGATTTGTGACATGGTGCACAGCAAAGGCTGTGGATCCTCTTGCTGCCCCTCTTTCTGAGGTTCTTCTCTTCCTTCTTTCTCTTGCCCAGCAGGGCTCTGCTCTGGGCACTGTCAAGGGCTACCTTTCTGCCCTTTCAGCCTTTCTCAGGCTGCCTGATCAACCTTCCTTGTTCAAGTCCCCTATTGTAAATCGCTTTCTGAAGGGCATCACACACACATTCCCTCCTGTTCCGTGTGTGATGCCTCAGTGGGACTTGAACCTTGTTCTTACGTTTCTAATGTGCGCTCCCTTTGAGCCACTTCACAATTGTCCTCTTCATCTTCTAACCTTGAAGACTGCCTTCCTGGTTGCCATCACCTCTGCCAGGAGAGTGAGTGAGCTCCAGGCTCTTTCTTGTACTCCTCCTTTCCTTTCTGTCCATCCGGACAAGGTTGTGTTGCGTACTAAGCCATCTTTCCTGCCCAAGGTTGTCACAGCCTTCCACATCGGGCAGTCCATCACTTTGCCAGCCTTCTTTCCGCCACCGCACCCCTCTAAAGAGGAAGAGCGGCTCCACCGTCTGGACCCAAAACGTGCGCTCTCATTCTACTTGGATCGCACACGCCAGTTCCAGGTGGATGACCAACTCTTTGTTGGTTACGTGGGCGCTAAGAAGGGGAAAGCGGTGCACAAGCGGACCATCTCGCGGTTGATCCAGGCATGTTACTCCTTGGCTAAGAAGGAGCCCCCTGTTGGATTGCGGGCTCATTCCACTCGGGCCACGGCGACTACCACTGCCTTGGGCCGAGGAGTGCCCTTGCAGGACATTTGCCAGGCAGCTACGTGGGCCTCGCTGCACACGTTTGCAAGACACTACTGCCTGGACAGCCAAGTCCGGAGGGATGGCTTCTTTGGCCGTTCCGTCCTCCAGGACTTTCTGGTGTGATTATTGGTTCGCAGACCCACCACCGGGGTTGGTATTGCTGGGGTATCTATTCTAAGGTAAGGAATCTATCACTAACGTGTCTCTTTCAGATGCACAAGTTACTACTTGTGTACCGATATATCTGTAAGAGACATTAGTTAGTGATAGATTCCTTACGGACCCACACATCCTCCCCGTTCAGCGAACCGATATCTAGGGTTAAGGTCATCCCCTTTCAGGGCCCTAGTTTCATGGCACCAGTGTTGGTTCTATCATGGCTCTGCGTATCTGGCGCAGAAATGCTGTGTATCAGAACTGACGTCAGCGCGCATGGGCGGCGTCTAAGTACTCCGACGACGTCATTCCGGCGCTAACGACGCCGACGACGGACGCGGAGTCGCGAACGACGCCTGCCGGCGCGCAGGGGTATTGCTGTGCAAAATTTTCCGGATCCAGTCTGACGCCTGGGGATATTCTAAGGTAAGGAATCTATCACTAACTAATGTCTCTTACAGATATATCGTTACACAAGTAGTAACTTGTGCTACGGGGAAATGTCTATGGTTTTGTATGAGTGAAATGTCCAGCTAACAATAACACCCCTGAAACCTATGTTTTTTTCCTGTGAATATATATATACATATATATCTATATATATATATATATATATATATATATATATATATATATATATATATATATATATATATATATATATATATTAATATTTAGGTTGAGGATTTTAATGATTGTTGTTACTATTAATGTTTTTGGGGCTTTTATTGTCAATATTTAAATTATTTAATTTATTGAGGTGTATGGTAAATATTTTGTTGATGTAACATATTTTTATTTAAGTTAAAAATGTGTATGAAATGTTTTGGGTTTATTTAGAGTAATTGTTTTATGTAAAAGGTGTTTTTAAAAAATATTTATTCATGATTATTTAATTCATTTAGTGATAATATTGTTGTCAATATTGCGTGAATCAATATTTTTAACATATAGTTTATTTAAAGGTAAAAATATGTTTTTGTTTTTGATATTTTTGTTTTCAATATATGTAAAACTCAATTTTATTGTCAATATTAGTGTTCTCAATATTTGTGGTTTTACTAGTTAAGTATAAGAAGTCAATATTTTTGTTATCGATATTTAATTTCCAATATTTTTGTGTTTTTGATGTTTTATGCATCAATAGTATGACAGTGATCCACAAGATCACCTTTCTGAAGCAGATACTACACAGATGCTCACTGAAATTATAAATATGCACACACACTCTAGACACTATGTTCTACAACATCGAGGTACTGAGATGGCAGGCAATGCGTAAAACTCTTCACAAACTACGAATATTAATCCACAGTTGGTAAATTCTATAAAGTGTAGGTTAGCCAAACTAAACAAAATACCATTTGGGTCAGCAGGAACAACCTACCAGTTATAAGTGGTGTTTCTTCTATTTTCTCTGCAGGATAAACATCGAACATTTGCCAGGGTGTATGGCACAGAATGGACAACAGTGTCAGTCATTGGGAACTGTGTATGCTACTCTACAAACGACTATGTATAACATGCCTTCAATTGTGATATTACCAGAGTTATTGAAACAAGTACATAAATAATATGGAGCTTCACCTTCGGTAGATTTAACAATGAAGCTTATAGGTAATGTAGACACTATAGATGATATAGTTCTTGGTATTAACAAAGTGATGCAGCATTATTGGCCACTTGCCAAAGATTTTCTGCAAATCCACAAGATCAAAAAAAGGTGAAAGTGCCAAATATAATATCTTAAGTCTATGTCTGTGATAAGCGTGGCTCAAATCCACCTGAGCGACTTACCTCACTCATCTATCATTCTTATATAATAAGCCAGCCGGACAGTGGAGAAGAATTAGAAATATATTTATTAGGACATAAGATTCATCTGCAGATGGGCCCCGTCAGGTCTACACCCCAGGGAGTGCGCCGAGAGGACTGACTCATCCCATCATGACAATACATTATAACATAGCATGGCAGGGTAAGGACACGCCCAGACTGGAAAAGTACTGGGCTCAGCAGAGGGCGAACAATAGCCTCACACAAGAAGCATCTGCACCTGCAAAAGCAACATTTTCTCTCAAGGCCACGGAGCCGAGACTCGGCTTCTCCAGACCATGGAAACATTTCTGCAAGAAAAATACCCAAGGCGAGAGATGCTGAAACCAGGGATTTTCTTCTCATAAGGGAGGGGGGGAAACTGTGCCATGAGACATTGGAGCTGCAGAGTAAATGTCAGCATCAGAAGTCTCTCTGCCATAGACAAGCCTCTCTCTCTTATGAGAGAAGTTGAAGCTTGCATATTACAAAAATAGCTCAGTGGGTTGCAGCACATGAATAATAAGCTGTAACTGCATATTGGTTAGACACATTAGGCTAACATATTCATAACATCATTAGAACATTTTGCAACAGGAAAATTACTATCTATCAGACCCTCCTTTTAGCCTATTGTGGCTAACATAAGTGCAGCCTTTATTGCTTAAAGGTAAGGACTATACAATTCTAAAGGCATCACTCATCAATCAAAGGGAAACAAAAAAAACACAAGAATAACCAATAGTATATCATCATAAAAGATATGTGGTATTGGGAAATGAAATACTAGGATGAGCATGATCACAGAAGTAGTGCAGCATACTATAGGGCAGGAAATGCAGAGGCAACAAGTAAAAGAACAACCCCTGCAATACCTACTAAGACAATAATTATTCTCTGGGTGTGAGGCACCCTCCTTTTTGACTAATCTAAGCATATGTTCTCGGGGTACCATTTCTCTATAACACTATGTCATGATCGGACTACTTAAAAATACATCACAGTTTAAGTCATGAGCAGGAATTAATGCAAATAAGATCAAACGGTCATTATCAGGGAAAACACCCTATTGAATTCTATACTGAGGGCTCACTTGCATTATCAGCGAGGACCTATATCTAACATCCATGAAGTAGATGTTTATCGGGCTGAGAAATGTGTTTTACTAAACTACTCAAAGTATACTAACCCTCACAGCTACTTCCATAGGGCAAGAATACAAGCAACAGTTTTCCACCCCTGTGTGTGTATGAAGGCAATGACCCACACACCCAATAATTTGCAGTACTATAAATAACATGTGTCAGGTGCAACATTTGAATACTACATCATCCTAATGAACTTCCCAGTGCTCCTCTTCGTGAGGAGCTAGGGTACCAATGACATTCTCAGGTGGTGTTGGAATAATACTCATGAGGGTATGCGCCAAGCAACAAGAAACTAATTCTCTAAAGAGAAATATGAAAGCAATAGTTAGGATACAAACAAACACAATATTAAATTTGTAGACCATGAGAACCAAATGAGATCAGGGACATCTGGACAAGGAGCCGCAGAGGCTGCTCCTCCTGGGGAATAGGAACATTTAAAGGGACTCATTTTCCTAGCTAAAAGTCCAAAGTAAACTAAAGGAAACAATCTGCGACACAGCCAGCCAGAGGGGAGTCTTCTCCCTGTGTCCGTCTGAGCCTCACAGGCAGGCTCCTATTGTCCATCAAAAATTCAAAAATCATCTGCGTTGGAGCTGCACTTGCTAGCAACTCATCAAAAAATTCAAAAGTCATCTGCGTTGGAGCTGCACTTGCTAGCAACTCAAATGGAAAACAATCTTGGCCAATGATGCAAAGTCTTTCTTGCAGAATTTAGCAACCACCAATCCAGGTAGTGCCCTCCACAAATTCTGTCCAGTGTCTCGCTCAGTACACCAGATATGAATCTAACAGATATTAAGAGCACTGTATCTGTACCCTAAGACGAAAGTCTCTCTCTACCTCCTACTTTTCTTCTCCTGGTGCACCGCTCTTCTGTCGAGGCCATAGATTGTACAAAGTGTGACCAGGTACCTCCTTATCAGCAGACAAAACTGTAGATTCCAAAACAGATGGGGAACAGGGAAACCTGAAGCATAACCACTGGAAAACTGGCGGCAGCCTCTTGCACAGACGGAACTGCCCCTCTCAAGTATTTCTGAGAAACCGTTTCCAACCATTGGGAAATGGCACAAAAGCGAAAAGTGAGTTCTCCATCTCGGTCAGGCCTGCCCTTTTCTTATCCAGGAATCACACACCTACAGCAGCTTCAGCGGTACCTTGGCTCCAAGCAAGACTTCCGTTGGTATCTTCTGACGACGAGACTTGACTTGCACTGAGTCTTGAAGTTGGATCTGATGCTTGGGTCCCCTCTGGCTCCGGCGGTGTGATACATTTCTATTGATGAACAGAACAAAGATCTTTAGACAAGGCATATGAATAAAATTCAATTTCAAAGAAACCAAATGAGGTCTATTCTGTGCTTTCATATCGCTCTACCAATGTCAATTTGAAGGTGAACACATCTCAGGCCTATCAATAAATCTGTGCACTGACAATAGGTAATACATTACATATCTGACTTTTTCTGTGGACGGACGTATGCATTTACTGAACTCTAAGAGAAGAGAAAAAATAAAACAAAACAGACATGTTGTATTCCCGCATTTGCACTTGAGAAACAGCAAAAAGGGAAGTTCAAACCGCTATTCCTATAGCGAGCACACAGCGTCTACTTTGTGAACCTTCACTGTTGTGCAAAACTTCAAACACTTGACCATGCTCACATATTATAGAAGCAGCAGGAAACTAACTTCTACAAAGCTATAATTTAAAAAAATATATATTTTGCTGAGGATCACACAAGCATCTTTCACCTTTATCACTATTTAGACCATGTAACATTTTGTTTAGGGGAAAACCAGTTCACCAGCTCTAATAGGTATTGTCAGCTCAACTATACAGGCTAACTGATAAGAGACTTGTGATACCTGTGCACCAAGTACCAACCTATTGTTCCCTTCAAAGGTCAAATAAGGAAACACTAGTCTGGGGCGTCTGTGCGTGTCTTTTCATCCCTTTCATCCCTATCCAATTAAAATAATCCTCTAATAAAGACTATCAGTTTATTTTCACAGACTAGCTAATAAAGAACTAGCAATGTACTTGCAGGACTACAATAATGGTGTTATCACCCAACACTTGTAGAACAAAACTACCCACATCTAATTCCCCTTTTAGATCAAAGCAGGACAGGCTAATAAAAATTTGAGAAGAGGAGGGAGCAATATACATGTTACCTAGTTTTAATTTATAGGAGAGCTAGCGGGGAGCTGGCTTCCAGCGGGGAGCTAGCCTCCTCTCTCAGTTTGACAGGTGGAAATCTGAAACATATTTCACTTCAGTCAACACCATCAACCCCTGGGTGTAGTACTGCGCATAAACAAAATACTAGGAGATACATAGCACTTTTGAGAGGGCTAGAAAGCCTTTTAGCACATGTACAAATGTCATTGCCACAAAATGATGTGTGTGCCTATTAATATCTAATACAATGTAACTAAGGAAAATTCATTATAATTATTTATCTATTACAAAACACACTATTTCTTTTTTTTAGGCCTTTCATTCCCATGAAGGAGTAACAAAAAGGAAATGGGACTGGGACACAGCTAAAGTCCCCCATAACTAGGCACTATGCGACATTCATTAGGGAAATGGCGGCAAAAGGGAAATCTATAAAAGAACAAAAATTACTTAGGTGATGGTCAGGCTTGTGACACAACACCATGAGTACACCGTAGAACTCTTGTATTTTTCTTCTATACCATTTGACCAAATAGACATACACTGCTGAAGTTTTGTCTGTGAAATTTAGGGACCAGAACAAATTCCCCACAGAAGAGCTTGTACTAGTATCAAAAATAGAATTGTCAAAACATTACAAAACAGAAACATACATAAAATAAAAACAAGCATACCAAGGCAGCAGGTATACTTGCTGTGCTAAGCACAGACAGCATAGACAAATCAGAGTAACACATGCAAATGAGCAGTGACACACAAAACGATGTCATGCATTTCATGCACAGTGAGCCTTGTGTCGAAAACCCAGCATGCTGGCCCGCTTAACTTGTCAGTCTTAAGATCGATCAGCATACCTACCACGCAGAACACAACAAACAATGCACAATAAGCCAAAGACAACATAAAACACACAATATAGTTACATGCGTATAACATAAAATAATACACAATAATACATATACCATACACAAGGCCACAAAAGGAAAACACAATATTAGTTACTCAAAGGACTATATTTTTCTCATGCATGTCAGCATGTCATGCATCATGCGGTGTCAGTGCACACGTAATCTGTCTAGCACAAAGTTGCATCAATACTCACCGTAGCACACAGATAAAAATATTTCCCATTGCACTGAAACAAAACAAATCAAACCACACAAAAAACAACAACACACAAAATATTGGACAAAAAGGCAACCACTTAGTAAAAAATACCTTCTACAAATACTTACTTTAAACCCTATGCTTGGAGCTCATTCACACCAGTTCATCTATATTATCTATCATCACCCTATATATACTTATCCCAATCCTAAAGGAAAAAATAACATCCTTTCAATGTAAAAAAAAACAAGTTCACTTCTAAAAACCCTTTCTGCTGTCTTGGACAAGAAACAGACCTAACCTCTTTTAACCTTCAGCCAAAAAGACAAAACATTTAGCAGCATTGAAAATCACATGACAATCTTGTAATGACATTTAAGGCAGCATCAACAAGGGAAAAAGATATACATTTACTTTCACATCTTTCACTTGTCATGAACCAGGAATTTCCATATTGTGCTTAAACATTTTATTCTTGTTATTAAAGGTACCAAATCTATTTCTGCACAGACATCTTTCCCTGCCTAAATGGGCCATTTTATAACCAATGCACTTTCTCATCTTTAAACAAAAAGGGGCATCTTACTTCTGGGTAAAATCACAGCTCTAACTGTGTTATTTTAACATTTCAAACTTCTGAATCATACACATTTAATCCTGTTGCCAAAGGTATATTCTCACCCCCAGAACATACTAAATACTCCAGTGCACACTAGCAGACATTTGCACAAAACACACACTCTGCACCTCCACTCAGCGGGTGGGGCACTGGGCCCACTGCAATGGTGTCCCATGGACAAACTGCATACAAATACTGTTATACAAATCCAATATATATACACACATATATACATTCCCACCAGGCCGCTCTTATGAGCAACACAATCAATATTCTTTACCTACTAGGCGGTATGCATTTACCTACCCTCGCATGATCAGTACTCTCCACTAGGGATCCACTAGCAAAGTCATTAATCAGTATGCCAATCAGAGAACCCCAACTCAATATTTATTTAAATAGAAAACGTTTATACTATGACATGGTCCAACAGTGAAACAAAAAAAATCAACAACAATAATGGACACAACAGACAACCAATAAATCTCTTTTTTCTTTTTGCCATTAAACTACACACAAATCAATCACTGATTCTGAATACAATTCAAACAATAGGAGTAACGTGTTTAAACTATTGCATCTGAAACACTCACTAACATATTTAGTAAATTAATTTTTCTCAAAACAATCCTTCTTTTCTCAGACTAGGCCATTTTAAAGTGTAATTCTCTATGTCCAAATGGAATAACCTGTTTAAAGTTATTCATAATTTTGTTCCTAATACTAAATCACATGTGTTCTGAACAACTGCATTATACTTTAGTCTAAACCAGCAGCAGTTTGCACTCATAATTATGCAGACTCGCTCCAAATTCACAATTCACATGGCTCCAACTGTGTATCTCTGCCTGTCTGTGCCAAGAGCTGAGCCTCCTAGCCCCCCCCCCCACAATCTGCTGCCTGTGCTCTGCGAACCCATTGGAATGCTCTTATCACACCAAGGTCACATCTGCTCTGCTCTGCATCCATTTTCCCTTTTCTAATGAACCCTTCCAGACCGGAATAAAAATTCACACACTGTTATTCTAAACCTTACCAGCCCAGAGTTCTACAACCTTTTTTTTTTATTGTGGACTGAAACACATCCACTCAACAGGTCATGTTTAAAACTAACTAAACAACTCCTGCTCTCCACCCCCTTTTGAGGTCCGCTTTTGCCGTTCAGAAATGCATTTCACTCTCACAGTCTTCCAAGAGCTAAGAATTCTGGGCTGCTAGCCAGCCTTCCAGCCTGCTGTCAAAGACAATAAGCCTTCCTAACTCTTTCTAACATGGAATAATTAACCCTATTTTAACAAATACGTTTCTCTTTTTCCCTCCTTTTTTTCCGTTTCCATTTAGCACAGCCCTGCATGCACTTTTAAACTACATGAAAAACACACTGAGAGCCAGGCACAGCCATCTCAGGTAGCTCACAAGGACCAGACAATCTAACTCATGCAACAAGACGCACTCACTTCATTCAAACAAACATTTACACAAACAAAAGGCAGCCCACAGACTGCTCTCAAACCAAACCAATTATAACCAAATCAAACATATTACATGAAATACATACCCCATCCTCTTAATCACTGCTCACATTGGCTCACTGAGCCATTAAAAGCAACTTTAAATGGGAACAACCTGCAAATTCCAAATGTACACTTTTTGTCTTCTTTTAAAACTAAACCTTTGATCTGTCCATATTCTGGGCTATCCTCTTATCTGTCTTTGCTGAACCTCTTTCTGCCACAACCTTAGGGAATCAAACATGCTCTGACAGCTGTGCCTAGCAAACAATCTCTCCTGCAAGTAATCTATCTTAGCTGCATCAAAAATATTAAACAAAATCGGGATAAATCCATATTCACATACATCTCAAAATTAAAAGAGTCTTCTACAGGAGCGGGTTGGCTCTCGGCCAATCTGACATCAGTTGAACTGCAGCAAAACCCAAAACATTGCAACATACTGAAACGCGGCATCTTGCACACTCAATCAAACACCACCAAACTCACTCAATCAGACACTTCCAAAGAACCCACACATACCCAGACACAAAAGAACCAAGCAACTATCTCCAAACACAACCACTTACAACCGCACACGCACACGCACGTCCTATGCATTGAGTCCCTGCCAAACACATGTTACCATAATGGGACAAGGCCCATCGACCAAGTCCTGGGGAACCTGGACCCTACCGCAGACCGTACAGTACACTAACTGTTTTGAGGTTGGAGGACACATCCGCCACCCCGGCGGCACTACAGACCGTTGCGCACTTTACCCCAGAAGATCTGGGACTCTTCCATCAAACCACTCACACTAGGGGTCTGGGTCCTTTCCCAGTATTCAACCGTGATGAGCCACACTCCAGTCTCAGTACCACCCGGTCGGATGCTCTAAAACAGACATCCACCCGAAAACCTCATCACCAATAGTCTGTCAGAGCGCCACTTGCACTCTGAGTTCCCCGAAGCACACTAGCCCCAGGAGCACACTAGCTCCTTTAACCACTGGGGACACACTAGTCCCGGAGCACACTAGCTCCCTTAACCACTGGGGACACACTAGTCCCTGGAGCACCCTAGCTCCTTCAATCACCAGTCGGACCACTCACCTCCTGCTCGCAGAACCGACATCCACCGTTCTCCACCGCCGGCTGCTGGGACCAACACGGTCAGCTCCAGAATGCCGCCTTCCGGACCCCGGCGCAGGATCATGAACCGGGACCTCTCCCGATCAGCAGGGTGGGGCAGCGCTGCGAGAACCAAGCTCGGCATCAAAGTGGGTACCCAGACCCACCGTGCCGACCAGAGGGTCCCCGGCCTTCTGCTACCCACTTACGGGTGAGAAAGATCCTTATCGCAGAGTACCTGTTCGGGCGCCATCTGAGAAGCGTGGCTCAAATCCACCTGAACGACTTACCTCACTCATCTATCATTCTCATATAATAAGCCAGCCGGACAGTGGAGAAGAATTAGAAATATATTTATTAGGACATAAGATTCATCTGCAGATGGGCCCCGTCAGGTCTACACCCCAGGGAGTGCGCCGAGAGGACTGACCCATCCCATCATGACAATACGTTATAACATAGCATGGCAGGGTAAGGACACGCCCAGACTGGAAAAGTACTGGGCTCAGCAGAGGGCGAACAATAGCCTCACACAAGAAGCATCTGCACCTGCAAAAGCAACATTTTCTCTCAAGGCCACGGAGCCGAGATTCGGCTTCTCCAGAGCATGGAAACATTTCTGCAAGAAAAATACCCAAGGCGAGAGATGCTGAAACCAGGGATTTTCTGCTCATAAGGGAGGGGGGGAAACTGTACCATGAGACATTGGAGCTGCAGAGCAAATGTCAGCATCAGAAGTCTCTCTGCCATAGACAAGCCTCTCTCTCTTATGAGAGAAGTTGAAGCTTGCATATTACAAAAATAGCTCAGTGGGTTGCAGCACATGAATAATAAGCTGTAACTGCATATTGGTTAGACACATTAGGCTAACATATTCATAACATCATTAGAACATTCTGCAACAGGAAAATGACTATCTATCATCTGCTTGGAGAGAGAAATTTTAGGGGTGAGAACCACAGAGACCCCAATTAACAGCAATGGCAGAAAATACAAATCATTCAAAATAATAAAATCCAGCGCAATAATGATCCCAAGGAGAGAGCATGGAATTCTGAGGTGGATATAAAAGGAAGCTGCAGTTTTATTGTAAAGATGAAGAACAAGGAGGATATAACTTGAGATATAGAAGTGAAATATGGTCTCCAATGAAATATCAATCCACTGACGACTGCTATTCTTTTTCTTTACAGGAATCTGCAGATAAAAAAACAGAGTCAAGTTAAGGTGCCCGCTCTTCCACAGAACTTGATAAGGGGCCAACCTATCCTCAGAGAAGAGGAGACAGCCAAGGGCCAAGAACATCAAAACCAACTTTACACAAGCAAAGAGTATTTGTAGCAAGGAAACAGATGTCTTGAATTTTGATAAGGAACTGAACATGGGCACTGGCCATATCAGAAAGTGTAGTTGAAATAACTATAGCCCATCAGAAACTCAAACCCTATCTGATCGAGGAGGAGACTAACAATGATGTACAAATAGAAATACCTGGTGGGTGTCTAAACAAACCAGATTTAAACCACAAAGGTTGAATAGAAATTGAAGGGAATATTGAAAGCACAATCTCAATGTTTTTGTTTTTACTTAATTGACTCTTACGACAAAATACTAGCAGAAAAAAATTTGCCCCCACAAGATATTATTGAGCCTCAGTTAGAGGAGGACGTGAATATGGGAGCATTTTCTGTGCTAATGTCTCTATCACTCCAAGGCTGGTGTGCCTGAAATTGGGCATTACTATTTGCTCCTGCATTACATAAATACCAACAGGGCTGGGATAAAAGTGCAGCACCTCAACTAATTACTTTAAGAGAAGAACCATCAGTTCAAAAACAACATCCAATAAAACAAGTGGTCAAAAAAGATCTTAAGGGAACAGTGGTTCAATGCCCATTCACAAGGGAAACTTCTGCGTCCTCTATCTTGAAGCCGGATAAGTCTTCGATAATTGTATTAGATTATCACACTATACTTAGCTCCAAGGGGATCTTGCTTATCACACCGCCTTCAGAGAAAAGGAAACCAGTCTTGCACTCTTCTCTATGATAATTTAGGCTCTCATCCAGCTCTAGAATGTAAAGAGTCAGACAACCCTACCAGAGAAGCTCTAACCTGCAGGGTTTATTTGTAGATGAGTGAACCCTCACACTGAGGACCTGGAAGTACTAAACATACACAGCTGTTGGTAGTAGTCTTTAGGCATCTTCCATACACACACTAAAGAGATAGAGCATTAAAACATAAATCAAATCAAAACAATCTTTACTCAGTTAAAAGCCATAAACGTGCACATTAATAAATAAATACATGCAGTTCCAATTTCCTTACTAAAAATCTACATTCATAAGGATATCCATAAACAATCCATATACAAAATAACCCTTTAGTCATAGATCACCAAAAAATAAAATAATATTACAATGCCACATAATTTTTCTTACAGCCAGGGCACATTAAATCTAATTAACCACTGCATTGCAAGTGCTCAGACTGTTTAGCTGTTCCAAATTGAGAAGCGTTATCTTTTGTTGTCTAATTTTATTGGCTCGCAACAATGTGGCCAAAAGACATTTTTTTCACACATGAGTAAAGCTTACAAAAGAGCATAACATGCGTTGTGCAATGGGTTGAAGCATTGTCACAGGGACAATTCGGTAGAGTTGGAGACCAGACACCCAGCTGAGAAAATGCAAATAGAAAGTGGTTGATGTTCAAGTGAAATCTTGTAAGATAAAATCCATGCTCAGTGTTTAAGATACCTACAAAATAAAACTCCCACCCCTGTGACTGTTTGATTAGACTGTAATTAGAGATTGAGCATAACTACTGAAAGTTCTCCAAGCGAATTCAGGCCTGCGTCTCCAGAAATAGATCTATTACCTGATTCTTATATCGTACATCTAAACTCTCTGGATTGTGGAATAGCTCTGGTAATCTTAAATTGCAAAGCTGTTTTTACGTAATTAATCCATGGGATCGCCAAACATTATCCAAGGAGAGACAGTCAGACAATGTCTACCTTGAGAACTCTGCTTCTTTATCCCCTCAGATCCTTATCCAAAGTAGTAGAGGACCTAATTTAATCCTATCCCCCAGCAGATCCAACCCAACCTCAGAATGACACATAAAGGAAGGTGAGGAGTGAGGGACATTATGTAGTTGGTTAGTGCCTTTTTAACCCCAGTTCCATAAGCTGCCATAGTGACACACTTACTAGTATAAATATTATCGATGTCCTTTACCGGTTTGTATCCCAATCTGTGTGCAAAACTAAAGTACCAGTTTAAATAAGCATCAAAACAAAATTCAAAGAATGTGAAGATTGACTTTTTTAAAATCTCTACGACTCCTAATTGGAATTTCCTTGTTTTTTTTTTTTTGCACCTATTCTCATGAGAAAAGATTTACAAAGATTTGTTTTAAGGTATACATGACTTCTATTGGTATAAAAGGCATCCAGGAGGAGTTGTAGGCTATTAGTTGTTTTAAAAATGAAAACTGCATCATCCACATAGAGTAACACAAGTTTTGCACATGTTTTCATTTGCTGAAGATCTCACTCTACTTGGCATAGATACTTTTCCAGGTCATTTATATAAATGCGGAAAACCAGAGGGGCCATCAAACAGCCTTGGCGAACCCCTGAAGAAGATTTAATCGACGGTGAGAGTTCACCATTTTCTCCTTACCTAATCCAGGCCCGTGTCCCAATGTATCCTATGTAATAGATAAATCAAAGCTTGTTCTATCCCCATCCGCTCCCTAATGTCCTTTAGTTTTCCTCACTTTACCATGCCGAAGGCATAGGAAAGGTCTATGAAAGCTAAATGGATGGATCCCTCCCTGGCCTTGACATATTTCCCCACTATTAGCTGAAGGTTAAGGCACTGTCCCACGATGGTTAACCCTGGGCAAAAACCATACTGCGCTCTACACAAAACCTGGTTCCTCTCTAGCCAAGGCTCAATTATTGTGACCAAAATTCTGCCAAATATTTTAAGGGAGTTATCTAGGAGGGTAATTGGACTTTACCAACCTGGGGAGTGTCTATTCCTTTTTTTTTTTTAAAGATGGGCACTACCACTGCCTACTTCTATGAGGGTACCAGTTGTTATTATGGCAGCTTTAAATGCATTGGTTAGCAGGAGGCATTTATGTTTGCCATACAATTAGGCCTAATTTGTACATAACATGCATGTGTCATCAGAATAGCCATACCAGATTCGTCAATGGAGTTGGAAGATTAAGTTTGTGCTCTAAGTGGTTAACTTATTAGACATGCATGACATATTGCGCAGTTGATCCTTTTGACAAAGGTCATGTATTCTTCTTGCACCTTTAGGAAAGCCTATGTCCGTGTACATCATAACTTTGTGAATAAACAAAAATGGTAACTCCAACCAAATTCAGTGCATTCCTGTTTTTTCTCCCCCCACTGGTTTGGCAGCCCAGCGCAGGTAGGCACCTTAGAACACACTTTGGCTGTGGTTGAACTAAGAACCAATGATCAGGGCTTCTATGTAATAAGTATATATTCCATACTATTATGTTCAACTAGTACTTGATCAATTTATCAAATATTGAAATCATATAACAGAGGGTATAGAGCGCTCATGCGCGGTATTCATGTTTATAGTTATCCCTGATGGGAATGTTGATGATGTTTGCCCTGTGTAATAGGATTTGTCACATGATTTTTTATGGATTAATTACTCCATGATGATGAAATATGATCAGATGTATTTTTTGCATATATTGGGTATAAGATTGATCACAGAATCGCACTTGCGCAGAATCGGAAATGAGATCACTTGCAAGACTGCAGCAGGATTAGCATCAACGTGTATTTGAATGTAGGATATTTTTCTATATTCTGGAGCAAAGATACACATGACTGCTTCGCAAAGAGGATTATCCAGATAAAGAAATTATAATTTTTATGTTGATTCTTTAATTGTTAAAATTATGCATAGGATTTGTTTTAATAAATGTGTAAATTTGAACTAAAACGACATGTTTTGTTGAATGGATCTCAACATGAAGGAAGTCTGTCTTGAATGTCCATATCCTATTTGTAAATGTAGTCTGTCTTTTCTGTTTACCACTATGAACTATATGTATGGTGTGTTCACGAACAACTTGGCTTTTTGAAAAAAACAGCTAGGTCGAAACGCGTTGCTGTTGTAAATAAACATCTTAACTTCTGAACGCGACCCTGGAGTGAGACTTGTGTGTATCGAGACTAAGGATATACACTTCCTTGCACATATATATATCAGCACAAAGTCTGCATTATGGGAGTGAGTAAGGGGGCAGGGAGGGATGATTACAAAGGAACAATCATTTTTAAATAAATGCTTTTATGCACGTAGTCACTTTGATTTCCATCATGCTAAATATGAAATATAGCGCTGCAGTAGTTTGGAACAGCATTCAACCTGGACATTTACAAACTGCGACCCCAATTTGATTGTGGTATTTACAATGCATGCTGGGTAATGCAGTATTTTCAGACTACCCTGTGTACAACAGCATTTGAGCATGTGATCACTTATGGCAATGATTACTTTCACCTGTATCCAAGGCCCGCCTGAAGGGCTGAAACGCGTAAGGAGAACCAACTATAGATTTTCATTCTGCCATTTTTCAGCTGTGCCTAATTAAGCACTGTGACTTCAAAGATTCTGCCCGAGCATTTGTCTTCGTGTGAATATATATAGTGAACTTTTGATATGTATTGTGGTATACAGGAATGGTTATTATTATATGATATCAATCATAGGTGCCCAAATTTAAATATTTATTTTGATAGTTTGTCACAGAGGGTAGATTTTTGGTACGTTTGATGTTCAAACCCCTGTCCCCTTTGTAAGTGGGGATGCTCCTTTTGTGTTGCCTAAATAGGCCAAAACCAATCTGGGATACTTGTGTTCCCATCTAGAGAATACCTGGCCTAGCAGTACGGGCTAGCTATTTCTGTTACAGCAGGACCAAGTCTGATTTGCTTATGGTTAGTCTTTGGAGTGGCATAGTGGGCAAATAGTGATGGGCAGGAATGTGCCCTGATTAATTACCCATGCCTGACATTAATTCAAGCATTCCATCCATCACTTCCTATGTGAGCCACTGATTTAGTGCTTTTTAAGACCGAGTAAGTTTCCTGTCTGCTGGTTAAGACAAAGCAGATAGGAAGATATCTAGTATGCCTATATGGTTGTTGTGTCTGTGGGTGGGGGGATAGTCTATCAAGACCCTGGGTCAGGGATAAATGTCACACGAGGTACACCAGGCATACCATACATGACTAGCCACGAGCAACTCAGCTCTCCTCATTTATTCATTCGGCCACACTCAGCCATAGGGATGCATGCTGAGGTCACTTTGGATGAAGTAGAGCCCAGGTGGCTCACTTCCTCCCCTCTTTCCTTAGACGGTGCCTGACTCTCTTCTGACAGAGCGTCAATACCTCCTCAGTGAGCAGACATTGGACCACATGTACGTACCTTCAATTGGTTGCAAATGGCCCGATTTGCAGAATTGGGCCTTTTGCTTCCAGAAAAAAGGCTTTTCCTATGTATCAAACCCTATGTGCGATTCAGTAACCTATTACAAAATTGCAAATAGGGTTTTGCGATTCGGTATTAGGAAGGGGCGTGATTAGGACATCCCTTCCTAATACCGAATCGCAGCGGTATGTAAGAGTGTTTGCGACCGAAATGCGGTTGCAAAACATTCTCATTTTACCACCAACTTCAAGTTGGGACCCTTTCCACTTTGCGAATGGTAATACAAAAAAAAATTCAGCGCAGGCAATGGTCCCATGGACCACTGCCTGCTCTGAAAAAATAGAAAGAAAACTTTTCTTTATTTTTTTTTAACGCAACCCGTTTTCCCTTAAGAAAAAACGGGTTGCAGTTTAAAAACATGATTGCTTTATTTAAATGCAATCACGGGCATGGTGGTCTGCTGACCCCAGCAGGCCACCATCTCAGTGATTTTAGTGATTCCTAATGGGTCACAAACAGTGACCAACCTCATTAATATTCATGAAGTATGTCAATTTGTGAACCCCTAGGGATCGCTAAATGAAACTCATGGAGTTTCATACATTAGGATTAGCAATTACCTAATTGCAATTTGCATAAAATCGCAACAAGGTAATCACTATTCCTAATATTGATACATGTGGCCCATAGTCTCTGAGTCTCTCACTAGGAGCTGGATGGACCTCATGTTATACCTGTAATTCCGGGCCAACCCGTGGAGTTCACCATGGCTCTGAGGTGGAACTGGACATTCTTCCCTGGGTTGGACCGAAACCTTGTGTTGCGGCAGTACGGGGCTAGGACTGTGGCAGTCTGGACTTTCCAGAGTAGATGTCAGGGATGTTCTCCTCCCCCTGCAGAGCTGCTGCGGTCTGCTATCATCTCCATTGTGGACTCAGCAACTAACCTATCCCTGTGGTTTGACACCTTCTTAAAATGCTTTGCATGGCTGCCTTATCCCCATGTGGAACTGACACCATGTACCCTTGACATTGATTCTGTTCAGGCCCCTTTTACAAATGAGGCACTGCATTTCCAACTGTGTTGCCGGTCCTGATCAAGATCCAATTTCCTACAGTCATGTCCAGGTCCTGAGCCCTCCATGCCAGACTGGCCCAGAAATTTACTTTCCGTCTGTGTGTTTGAGTGCCCACTGGGTTATAGCTCCAGGATTTCTACTGGAGCCCTGGGGAGATGATGTCCTTCACTGGCCTTCCTAGCATCATGGTTATGGGGGTGCATTGTGTCATGCAGTGGGGTGTATTCCGGTGGGTGCGGCAGAAGTGGTACCGGCTCCATTCGAGGTCAGCACCCTGTTCGACCACAATCGTGAGACCTTTGTTTTGTGTTTACATAAAGCACTCAATGTCTCCATTGGCCTGGAGCCACTGGAGTGTGATCTTTCAGTTGTGGTTCCCCAAGCCCCTTAGGTCCTCCTTGAATTCTGCCTCTTGGAATGGGAGCACATTATCAGCTCTTACCACTTCTGGGAGGCCAACAACTGCACACCCTTTTTATAGCAGAGGCCACACCTTTGAGAAGGCATTTGAGGATTTCAGCTCCACAACGAGATATTTTGAGTACCCATCGATCAACAGCATTGTGGACTGCCCATCAGGTAGCTTCCAAATTCAAGGCTGGCATTGGTTACCCATGCCTCATTTGGTTCTTTGGTGGCAAAGGGAGTATGGTGGCCTGGTCCCCCCATCAGCTGGCATGGCAGGCATCTCCTCACGGTTTCTTCCACTGTCTCATCCTACCCCGGGACCACACCTTTTCCTGGAGGTTGCACCTAGTCCTCTCACCCACTGAAAAACAGCATGAGCCAGCTCGACGACTCAGGGTTTTAATGCTCTCTGAATGATTATTCTGTCCCCTCTCATCAAGACACCAGCAGAAGCCGCACTCAGCCCCTCAGGATCCCCCAAAGTTACAATAGCATGTGTCTGCAATTCAGTCTTGACTCTGCTCCGATAGGAACAGTTCAGCCTGACCTGCCAGGCAAGTTCCTCCCTAAACTGGAACACAAGCAACCTATGAACAGTCAAGCTGGTCTGCTTTGTATGGCGTCCATTGTCTCTGTTTTAAAGGTAAGCGTTTAGCTTTCTTGTGGTTGACCTGTCCCTCTCACCAGGGACATTCCCATCTCCTCAGCATGGGTGCTTGAGTGGTCAAAAGACTGGGCCAAGATGAGTGTGTCCTCTAGCTTGATCCCTGGCTAGCGGAAGATCAGATGCCTTAGTGTGGCTGTTCAGCACACGTGTATCAGCTGTGCCTGGACTTCCTTCAGCTGGTCATCATCTGAGTACGTGATCGCTTGCTCAATCAGGCACTTATAAAAGTTAATGATGGTCTCATCCACTCACTGCCAGACTTGCCTAAGCTTAAACCTTTCAAAGTCTGGACTGAGTTGGTGGTCAAAATGTTAAATGAGCACTGCGTTGGCTGAGTCGTAGTCATCTTTAACATAAGTTGCGGGGAGGTGTTCGAACAGCTTATAGTTTTCTTCACCAGTGAAGTACAGGAGTAGTGATCTCTTGACCATCCCATCTGTCTCCCTTGTGGCCCTGAAATAGTTGTTAAGGTGGCTGATCTATGTCTGTGATTTGGGGACAGCCGTTGTCAGGTTGATGAGTTTGCTAAAGGGGGAGCACTGTCACCACCATGTGGATCCTTGCATCCCTTGCCGGGAATGCTGCCGGTCCTGGCACGTGCACCAGCTGAGGAATTCTGGTTGCTTTTTCCACCATGGTACTCCTGTCATTGAAATGGTGCTGTGTGTGTGTGCTTTTCACCCCTTGTGTGCTATGCCTATTGAGTTTCTGTCTCCCTCTAAAGTATGTAGGGGGGTTGCCCTGTGCTGGGACTTGGCCTTCCTGTGTGTGCTCCGGTCAGTGGTGTGCATGGGTCTTCACACCGTTTGGTGGCCATGAGCTTATGAACCACTCTCCCTGCCTCTTACTATCCTTGTGCTCTGTTGGGCCTGCTCACAGTCTTCTCCGTTTTTGGACCTGCTCGGCAGTGGTGGGGTCCCAGGTGGAGCATGTGCAGATGTTCCTCAGCGCCCATCTCTCCTCCGCGGGGAGGGCAGTCGGGTGTCGAACAGAGCTGTCGCCAGACGTGCAGGTCATCACACTTATCAGGTGTTTGCCGAGGCTGCGGTGCTCTCTGGCTGACCAAGTCAGTGGCACATGGCATGAAAAATTGAAAATGAGAAGAAGGGGTATGCGGTCTGGGGTAATATCATTACGCTGGTCGCGGGGCTCGTGGTCAGTTTGGAGCACTGTCCTCATCACCAATGTGGAAGTCCCTGGGTAGAAACTTCACACGTAGCACACCAGGCATGCCATATGTGACTGGCCACAAGTGACCTAAATCCTGTTTATTTACCTCCTTGGCCATGCACGTCCTTAGGGATATGTGCTGTGGTCACTCTGCAAGAAGTAGCCACCTGGTCGTGTGGAGAAAAAGGACATGGGAACCCAACTCACTAAGGAATCTGGGTGGGTAAATTATTGTCAGAAACAGTGGTTCCTGTGGAATAATAGAATCAATACAGATAATAAGGTGCACAATCGCAATGGAAGGGTTAAAATTATGTCAGAGGGTGAAGAAACCACATACACCCTCCCGCCCATACAAACTGTTCTTTTGCTTGCTGCAGTTTCTGGAGAGAGCCTGATGGGGGCCAAATCGGGAGAGTTTGAAAGAGGTATAAGGCTTTAGGAAGGCTTTAGGAAGGATGGACATTTTGATCCGGCTACCCGCCCCAGGAGGGACAATTGATTGTGTTTCCATTGTTGCAGGTTTCTAAGAATCTGGGTTGTGAGCTTGGTGTAATTAAGTGTAACCGTTTGGGAAACCGATGGTGCCAGTTCAATTCCCAAGTATGGGATAGAGGACAGAGTCTGTATTCCAGTGTAAGAGGTTCTACCTGTGATTGGCCCAATACCTCCCTGATTCAACCAGAGAATCATCAACTTCCCGACATTGACTTTGAAACCCGAGACCTGTCCGAAAGATTCTAGCTCCCTTAAAAATGCTGGGTCTGAGCGCGCTGGTGTTTCAAGCTAGGCAAGGATGTCATCCGCGTATAGACTAATGGCATGTCGTTCCCCTCTAAACAGGATGCCCAGGATGTCAGGATTATCTCTTATCTTCTGGGCGAGCGACTCAATGTTGCGGGCAAAGAGGAGGGGCGACAGCGGGCAACCTTGGTGGGTCCCCCTTTGAATCTCGAAGGGGCTAGACGTTAGCCCATTCACCCTGATCGTTGCCGTGGGCTTTCTGTAGCAACTCGATACCCAAGCCCGGAACCTTTCACCTAGTCCAAAGTGGATCAGAGTCCTATCTAAAAAGTCCCAATCTACACGATCGAATGCCTTCTTGGCATCCACCGATAGCAGAAGAGCATCCATGTCAGTGCGCTGGGCTTTGTCGATTAAGTGTAAAATGCGTTTGGTGTTGTCGCTGCTTTGTCTATTGTGGAGGAAACCGGACTGATCCGGCTTGATGATGCCCAGCATGAGAGGGCCCAATCGAGCTGCCAGCACCCCTGTAAACAGCTTCAGGTCTACATTGAGCAGCAACACCGGGCGACACGAGCCGCATAGGGTTTTATCCTTTCCCGGTTTCGGTAATACTACTTTAGAGGCCACTAGCATATTGGGTGGGATAGCTCCCGGTCCAGAAAAGGAGTTAAAAAGTCTTGTCAACAGAGCTAGAACTTGGCAGAATGTTTTGTAGAATCCAGCTGAAAAGCCGTCAGGTCCCAGTGCCTTCAGTGGTTTAAGGCTTGAAATTGCGCCTTTAACTTACTCGATTTGTATGGGCTCTTCTACTGTTTACGCATCTGGCTCTAGTGCAGTTATGTGTGCTCCTTGGAGGTAGGTAGAAATGTGAGATGGGGAGGGGTCTCCCTGCGATAAAGCTGGGCATAGAATGTTTGAAAAACCTGCGCTATCTCTTCGTCACTTTCGACCTTTGTCCCCTTGCTCGATTTGAGGGATTGTACTTTGGATTGTGGGGTATTTGGCTCTGTCTAGGTCGAGCCCGGCAGGTTGGGCCTGCGCTGCCTGCAGCTGGCGCCAAACTCTGGGAGCCCCAGTCCTGCTGTGCACCCTTTCCAATTCGAGAACTTGCGCTGTAAGCTGTTCTCTCTTAATTTTGCTGTCTCGGTTTTTAGCTTCAGAGATCGCTATCAGCTTCCCCCTCACCAAAGCTTTAAGAGCCCCCATAAGAAGGCCATGGAGACGTCGGGGGAGTTGTTCATGTCGATAGAGTGTGTGATGCATTTGAGTATCTGCTCCTGTACTGCTGCTCTGTGCAACATGCCCCCCTGTAGTCTCCAGCTCCCAAAAGTCCTACGCGGCTGAGGCACCCATAAAGTCACAGTTACCGCATCGTGGTCTGAAAGTGCCACTGGCGTAATATCTACGTCCCTAACCAGTGTATGCACTTCTGTTGTTCCCAGCAAGTGATAGAGCCAGCCGTATGTGTGGTGAGCATGTGAGTAGAAAGAAAATTGAGAGGTATGGGGATGAGCCACCCTCCATAGATCTATGAGCCCTCTGCAGTGCAACCATTGTCGCCCTTCTGGAGATAGTGTCCCTGTCTGGGTGTACCTATGACTGGATCTGTCTACTGTCTTGTCCATTACTAAGTTCAGATCTCTTCCCACAATGGACCACCGCTCTTGTGCACTTAAGACTGCTTTCAGTATTTTTTTTTTATTCGAGTTGGGCGCATAGACGGACCCCACTACCAGGGGCGAGCCCCCCACCCCAACAGCTTATAGGCTAAAAGACGCCCCATGATTTCTGCCACCGTATCCCCCACTTTCCTGGAAAAGCGCTTAGCTACTAGTATGGCCACCCCAGCTTTCTTGTCCTGTGTAGAAGAGAAAAATTGTTGGGTAAATGCTCTGGACTTCATCCGATGTCAATCCTTAGAGACGAGGGGAGTCTCCTGGAGAAGTCACACCTCTGGCCCCGAGTTCTCACGGTATGACAATATAGAATTCCGCTTATTAGGCTTATTTACGCTTTTCACATTCAGGGTGATGATACGTAGTGGTGAGTGTGTCATGGGTTAAAGGTGTGGGTGGGTTGCTGTGACCACGCACCTTCCCTCCCTCCCGGCTCAAATGCACCTTCAACCCCATGTTTTGAAGCAACCTTGCCCCTCCCCAGTCTCGTTGGATCCCTCTGTTCGGCACAGCAGTTCCCTCCCCGCCCCTCCCTAACCCCAACTTAGATTCCCCCCCCCAAAAAAAATGTCCAGTGCCCGCAGGGCTTGATCGAGTGCACCTGGAAAAAGAGAAAAAGCGGGACATGTCGTGGCCCAAAGGAAGAGAACAAGCCCGTATCCCCCCCACCCCTCATGCTACATTTACTTGCCACAGTCCCCACCATAATCAAGAGCTATCTTGTGAGGCTGTATCCTTGAGGACTGACTCCATCGCTGCTTGCCACTCTTGCGCCATGGCTGCAGGGTCGGGCACCCGGGGTGTACCAAAGAGACGTCTCCCACCAACTCTCTGCCATCGCTCTTGTGCCGGCCATTGACTCGAACCAACTTTCTCCTCTGGGCTGCGGAGTGGCAGGCCTAGTAATTTGCCAGCCTCTTGCAGTGACCTAATCTGGTGCAACTTGCCGTTTAAGTATTTTTAGAGAACTGCTAATGTAGTTTTGTGGTTTCTTCCCTTGCTGTGAAGTTCTGCACCAGTCAGCAATGCATCTTTATTGCCATATGCATTTTGTTTCACAGACTGTTGTTTCTACATCACTGTGAATGTTGTGCACCATTGAATATAGCTCCTATATTGTCATAATCGTCCTATGCCAATGAGTGTATTTCCTACATTGCTCTGAAAGTTGAGATACTTTAAACTTGCTTCTACATTACGGATAATGCTATGCAAAAGACAGAAATGCTTAAACATGCCATAATTGGTCTGGATCTCTGAGGGTATTTTCAACTTGGTTGTGCGCTATACATAGAGCCCTGAGTTTTGCTGACTTTTTTTTCCGGTGAGCAGTTGCAGTTCTTTGTTGGTGCTATGGACATGTGCTCTCTCTTATGGGTTGGAATTGGTTCCATGTTTCCTGTGAACATTCCTATGTGTTGTTATCGGTCCTGAAGTCTCTGAGGCATATCTTATTTGAATGTTGGCGTGTTGCATTCTATGTTGCTGGGTTGTCTTGAGTAAATTATGAGTGGAAGTCTTGTGTCTTGTGTAACTGTGTTGTGCAGGAAGCATAGGAAGTGTTTCTGGTTGCAAGAATATGTTTGAGGTTATTTGTGAGAAATCCAGGAAGAATTGTTTCTTTCCCAATAAACATGTATATATTTTACAGACTATTAAATGCGGTGCTGCTGTACTATTGACTTGTAAAGTACAATTGGTAAGTCTAGGCTTGCTATCGCTGTATGTTTAGCAGTACCTCAAATTTTGTTATGTGCCATGTGTGCAGTTATTTGAACATTTGCTATTCTGCCAGAAAGTAGGAGAGGTTGATGTTTATTTGGAATGATGTACTTATGATATGTTAGGTATTAACCTTTTTACGGATTGGTGCGACATATTATCTTTTGCGTGGATTGGTACTAGAGGAACATGTGTGCAGGGTGAGGGTGTTTGGAATGCTTATGTGGATCAGTGCCAGGAGCAGTGTGATGATCACCTGTAGGTGAGAACACTCGTATTCTCAGATATGATGTTTGCGTGGATGGTGAGTTGTATAGATGCTAAACGCTCTCTCCCATTGAAAGCTGGTACCAGAAGATGGTGTGCACCAGATGAGGGTGTTTAATGAATTTATGTTGATTGGTTGTAGAGATGGCATGGGGGCATGCTTGTTTGCAATGTGTATGTATGCTTGCGGACCTGGTGCCAGAGAATGATGTTTGCTATGGTTCAAATGCTGTCTGTTTGCATATAGTGCCAAAGCACAACAGATTGTTTTTTTGAGTTGGTGTTTCTGAATTACCGAACAGTAATGGGCTCGCTTTCGTTATTTAATAGTAGTATGACCTACCTGAAGTGAAAGCCATTACATGGGATAACTGAGGCATTGCTATTTGACATGTTCTATGCAAACCTGACTAGAACTTAATTTGGGGTGGGCAAAATGTTAAATTACAATGGCGGAATTGGAAGGATTTAGTATTTCCGTGGTACTCTCCTAATGCAGAATAACTTAAAAAAATTCTGCCGCAACGCCAGTGGAATTAATTAGCACTACTTTAAATCATTATACTCGCTAGCGTACACACTGTCAATGTATTCAGGTGTCAGAAGGGGCGTGCTGTTGTATACAGAGTTCTCATTGTTTTAATGTTCAGAAGAGGGCTGATTGTATCTGGATTATTCTAATTTCTCATTCTCGTTTGAGGCTTCCTAGGCAGTGTCTCTTAGTAGACTTAGGCAAGATGTCTGTATGAAAGGTTTTAAGTGACTCTGGGTGTTGATTGACAGCTTTTCTTCTCCAATAGAAATATGGTCCACTGTGAGGCAGACCAATAGGTGTTTGCAAATGAAGAACTAAGGTTGAGACGAAGTTTGGGTTCAGTGCAAGTTACTGGTGGTGATCTTTGAGAACTGCTGCCGATATCTAACCCTCCAAAGCCTGTGGCTGCCATGCGTACTTCGTATTCTGTACCCTTTTGTCTTGCAGCCTGTCACTAAGGGCGTGGCCCTGTAGTGGTCTCTACCACCGCTGGCTGAGTAGCACAGTCTCCACCATGCCTCAGGAGGAACTTGAGGCGCTGGTGAAGCAGCACAAGGAGGTGGTGTTCATCAACGACACACCTGCCCAGCCCATGTGTGGATTCAGTGATGTTGTGGTACAGGTTCTGCACATGCACAGTGTACATGAGTATGGAGCCCACAATGTGCTGGGGAATCAGGAACTGCAGCAGGGTGAGTGTTGAACTTGTTTACTGTGTTACAACAGAATGTACTGAGCCAGGTACTGTTGGAGATGGAGAGTCATGGATTGATTTCAGAGAAAACTCTTGCTGACTGAATGCTCACAGTAGGCGTCCGACCACATGAGCTAACCTGCCAATGTGGCATGGACCCTTCACAATTAATTTTCCATACTTTTCATCCTTCTCGGAATACAACTGCTGTTCTCTGGGACTGAAGGCCATCCAGTGTAGAGGAGGGTGTTTACTGTGTTTGTGGGTGGGTGTAACTCTGTGGAATCTCGTGAATTCCGCGGAGTAAAATTCTGATATATTTCCCCCCCTTGTTTAGCTTGTAAGCTGGTGCATGTTACATAATTTTTAGGTTGAACCCTACCAGACAACTGTCTGGTTTGCAAAGATTTCTTGTGGGCATTCAAGAGGCTTCCCTGTGAATGCATTCCACCCATTGCTTGCCATTGGCTTTGTGTTTTGCAACTTACAGTTGCTTGTTTTCTTTGTTGGCTTTATTTGTTTTAGGCTGTTCAGTGTGTCTTTGTCTTTCCTGTGGAAAATATCCTGTTTATTGTATTCTTCCATGAATGCATCCTTTTCTGTAAACAGGCCTCTAAATTTTGTTCTTATCTCATCACATTTGCTTTGCATTGAAAGACAGATGTCAAATGTCGGGCTCTGTCTTCTGAGGGAACTTTTCTTTCTCTGACCTCAAAGTGAGAGGATCTGTGTTCATCAATCATGAAAAATCATGTTCAATATTGTGGGTGTATGTGGATGAAAGCTGTATGGTTATTTTATTTTTTCACACCACAAAATTATACATTTCTGTAAGTTAACTGCAAATATTTTACAGTATTTCAGAATTACTAAAGCACTAATGATGCGCATTGTTTTGTAATTCTATAGTGTGGTGGAAACAAATATTTGAATACGTTCAGAACAAATCAATTCACTAGGTGATGCCATTTGCATTCATTATCTTTTGGGTGCTGTATAGTTTTATCGGTAAAACTGCATGCCTGTGCAAATGTAATGGTCATTTCAATTGAAGGCTCTCCTTGCTACGCGCTGCGCTGTGGCAATTAGGCGCATTGTACTTTTAAATTTCCCGTGTTTTGTCTTTTTATTTAGTTTAATTTAAAGCACTTCGCCCCTGTTTTTATCTCTTTCCACTCACCTGCATCATAATTGTGCCATCCACCGCGGCTTCAGCGGGTCTATCCAAGCGAGTTTTCGCGCTCTCCACTAGCATAGGTGCCATCTTGGGGGTAGGTAGGATCGCCAGTCCAGGGAGCGCTCTAGTGGTCAGGCTGACCAGCTTGAGCCCTATATAGAAACGTCATGCAAGCGCGCGGCGTGTGCACGCGGCGTGTGTGCCGCAGTAACGCCGGAGTCACGCCAGAGTCCAGCCCGTCTGCGCCCGTCCGCGCTGAGGACGAGCTGGACGGCTGGGAGACTGGACTTGCTGACGGTGAGTGTACGGAGATCTGCTACTCCTGGCAGGAACTGCTGAATCTCAAGCCACCCATACAGCCCTGTCATCATAGGTACGCCCCTGAGTCGCTTCTGACCCCCCTGGGCTGTCACTGCTCCCGGCCTACCCATATGTGGCCGGTTCCATCTGCGGCTCTCATACCGCTAGTATCGAACACTAAACCAGGAATCTTGATGAGGAACGATCATGGGTTTCTCATAAATGCGAGGTCCTTGATTAAGAATAATCTTGCTTTCAAGGATTTCGTTTTGGTTACACAACCCGCATGGGTTTTTATCACAGAAACGTGGGCCAAGGATTCTTCGGGACCTGACCTGGTTGAGGCAGTACCTGATGGTTACCTGCTGGTGAGAGAAGACAGAGTGGGACGTATTGGGGGAGGGCTGGGCATCCTCTATAGAGATTGCTTTTCTTGCCACACCATCCCTCTCTCCACACCGCAAAGTTCCTTTCAGGCCCTCCAGTTTTCTATCAACAGACCTTATGCAGTTCCGTTCACGGGCCTCCTCATTTATAGGCCACCGGGTACCAGGACAGTTTTTAGCCAACATATGCTCAACATGTTAGAGCCACACTTTGGCTGTGAGCACTTTACTGTCTTGGGGGACATGAATTTCCATTTGGAAAATCTGGAGTCAAAGGATACTCTGTCCCTATTGGACACTTTCTCCGGATGTGGGATGAAACAACTAGTTAATGATCCCACCCATCAAGCAGGCCATGTGCTTGATGGGGTCTTTTCTAACGACCCCCGGCTAACCGCCGGGACTCCCATCCCTCTCTCCTGGTCGGATCATCTTGCGATTCCTTTAGAATTAACATTCCCGACTGTCAAGAGTAAGGGGAATGAGCCAAGTAAAATGGAACTGAAACGCAACCTCAAAAACATATCTAATGAGATGCTTGCCCCGAGACTGCCCAGTCAGCTGATTACCACTGAGGAAGACGTAGGGAAAGCAGTAGACAGATTTGATACTGATATTAGAACTGCCATTGATGACCTGGCCCCTGTCTCACTCTGCTACTCCGCGAGGAAAAGCCCTTCGGCGCCGTGGTTTTCGGAATCATTAAGACTCCTTAGACAGGGAGTTCGAAGACAGGAACGCCTTTGGAGGACTAGCTGGGATCCGCGAGAGAGGGATAGTCACAAATCCCTCCTAAAAGAGTATAAAACTGAGGTGATAAGGACTAAACAAGAGTATTTTACCTCGTTGACCTCCTCACTCTCCTCGCCGAAAGAGCTGTTTAAGATCGTAGACACGCTCACCGCTTTGAAAGTACCGGACCCCGTGGTTAGTTCACAGCGGCTCTGTGACGATGTTGCACAATTTTTCCAATCAAAAATTGTGGAGATTTATTCGGCCTTAGAATCTCAGAGGTCGGCACTATCTTCCTCTCCGAGCGCTCTTGTCCCTCCATTAATATCTTCGGAGGAGATAACGCTAGGGTGTTTTTCCAGTTTCCCCCCCTCTCCCTGAAGGAACTTGAAGTTCTCCTTCTGAAGACCAGGTCGGGGTCTCCTCTAGACCCTTGCCCTTTAAAACTTCTTAAACAATGTAAGGAGTCCCTCTTGCCCCGGTTGCTAGAGATTATGAACAGGGCAATGAGAGAAGGGATCTTCCCGCCACAATGGAAAAGAGCGGTGGTTAAACCACTGTTAAAAAAGCCTACTTTGGACCCGGGCGTTCTTAAAAACTTCCGCCCCATTTCGCTGCTCCCAGCCCCAGCAAAGATGTTGGAAACCCATCTCAACCAGCATCTTGCTGCCTTCCTGGAAACCTCTGGCCTTTTAGATCACTCGCAGCACGGATTTCGGAGAGAGCACAGCACGGAGTCGGCCCTTACCACGGTGCTTGATAACATCCGCACCAGAGTGGACAAGGGCCTGACCACTCTCCTTATCCTATTAGATCTCACGGCTGCGTTTGATACCCTGTCCCCCTCAGTGTTAACATCTTGTCTGAGGGAGATAGGGGTGGAGGGGCCTGCTCCTAGCCTGCTAACCTCCTTTCTAGGCCAGAGGGAACAGAGAGTTAAGCTGGGGGAGTTTCTATCTCCATCCCTCCCTGTGCAGTGTGGGGTCCCACAGGGGTCGGCATTAAGTCCGACCCTTTTCAACATCTATGTGACCCCACTCGCCAGGCTTATTAGATCTTACGGGATGGAGGTAGTCTCCTATGCCGACGACACGCAGATATTGATGTCTCTCGCCCAACCGGTCATCTCGGCTGCCTCCAATTTTAGACACTGCATGGAGGCAGTGGCTCAATGGATGATTTGCAATTCATTGAAGCTTAATGGCGAGAAGACAGAAATTCTGGTGTTCGGAGGCAAGGAGGATATCTGGTCGGCGGAATGGTGGCCTTCATCTCTGGGAGTGTGCCCTACACCCACGGTCTTGGCTAGGAACTTAGGAGTCATGATCGACCCTCACTTGGGGCTGGGCCAGCAAGTAAGCAGGACCATTTCCACTTGCTGGGGTATAATAAACACCCTGAGGAAAATAAAACATTACTAGTCCCCCCAAGCAAGAAAGCAAATAGTAGTTGCATTGATAGGCTCAAGACTAGATTATTGCAATGCCCTATACCTTGGCATTAACAAGAGTCTTATAACGCGACTCCAAATGGTGCAGAATGCAGCTGCAAGGTTTGTACTAGATCTGCCCAGGCGGGCCTCTGCTACGGCTGCCAGGAAAGTATTGCATTGGCTTCCAATTGAGGCCAGGATCTCTTTCAAGTCTCTTTGCTTGATCTATGGGGCCCTGGCCACGAACAAGTCAGGAGGCATAAGGGATCTGCTAAATCCTTATACCCCCTCCAGATCCCTGCGCTCGGCCAATAAAGCCTTGCTATCCATCCCCCGTGTCCGTAGAGCTAGGTGGGGTGGCAGAGCCTTCTCAACTTTGGCCCCAAGGTTGTGGAACTCTCTGCCCTCTGATATCAAAACCCTTCCCTCAAAGCAAGCCTTCAGAAAGGCCCTTAAGACATGGCTTTTTGCCATAGCCTATCCTTAGCTTGGGTTCTGCCTTTTTGATTTTACTTTGTTAGGTGCCTTGATGCCTACGGGCTTAGTCGCGCGGTATAAATTTCACTTCAATTCAATTCAATTCAATTGTGTTGGCTGTAATGGCAGGGCACTATCACACTCTCTACCCCAGGACACCCAGTAACACGCTACTCCCCTCTACTCTAAAGCACTCTGCTCTACACCACGACACCCCACTCTACTCCATGACACTACTCCACTCAGCTCTACTCCACTCTATGCCACTCTACTCCATTCTAAACCACTCCATTCCACTCAATGCCACTCCACTCCACTCCATGTCACTCTACTCCACTCCACAAAACACTACTTCATACTATACCACTCTACTCCATTCCATGCCACTCTTCTCCACACCACTAACTTTTAGCCATGCTGAACAGCAGCCATACTGTGTACAACATGGATAAAACACATGGGTCAAGCCAATACTCAAGCATATATATGGAGCATATCCTTCTGTATATAAGCATTTATTTATACGATAGATGTGTACCTCCATATGTGTATTGCTTTGATTAAATGCGCATAATAATTACGTTTATAAATATATAGAAAGTTGTTAGTTCTGCTTAACAAAATGCATATTATTTATGGGTATATTATTCTATGTTTAACATGTATATAGGTGACTGCATAAATAAGTAAATCGGTTATCATAACTATTTATCTACAATTACTTCACAACTGAATTACAAAAAAAAATACTAATTAACTTAAAGTACAGCAACACTTGAAAGTCTGAGTTCATTAAATGCAACTTAAATCTACATATATTACCTTCCTTATACATATGTACCATCCATGTATTTATGTATCTTTTTTACTACTTTATTTCTAATTCAGCATCTAAAAAGCACTCATCTATATCTCACCCTATACCTCTCTCAATATATCCTCTACCTCCACTCTCTGACTCATCCTAAAACCCATTCTACTACTATGATCCACAAAACAACTGTTTCTATACTCTTCCCTCCTCTACCCCTCCTTGCTTCACCTTATACCTTTTTACTATTTAGATCTCTAAAACAAGCCTTTCTAAACCTCTCCTGTAAGTCTTCTCCCTCTACCTCCCCTTTACTCATCCCAAACCTCCTCCTACTGATGATATGAGATCCAAAAAATACCCTTCCCTCTACTATCTCTTCACTATCCTTTTAAATCCAACTAACACACTAATGTCCACCACTCAAATTAATTTCATATTTCCCTAAACAAATTCCCACTAATCCTGTTTGGGGTCCAGAGTAGCATGCTACCCGCTAAATAACTCTTTGACACCTCATCAGGGGTAGCAAGCACTATATAAATGCAAACCCTTCCCTCTTCTATCCCTCCAGTTTCCTTTTTTCAATCCAAATAACAAACTCACATGTCCACCTCTCAAATTAATTTCATATGTCCCTATACTAATTCACCACTAATCCTTTTTGCGTTTCAAAGTACCGTGCTACTCGCCAAAAAAGCACTTTGACACCTCTGGGTTAGTAAGCTCTATATAAATGCACTTACAATTTCAATTACAGTAGCTCTTGCATAGGCAAGACCTATTGGATTTGCCAATGATTTTTCGTAAACGGGTTTCCATATAGTGAAGTTAACCTTCTTCAAAATCGACAACTCCAACACATTCGTTTACGTGGAAGTGAAGGTTTGCCAAGGCAGAACTAAAGACTGGGAAGGCCACACAGACCCTCTACACTGCTTCAACCTTTGGGTTGCTCCTGTTATTATCACAAAACCAAAGAAGGAAATCAATACAGGTATCAGGCACGAGAGGGGCGAGGCCCCGCGCGCGCGATTGATACCTTGCCAGCCCTTCCACGAGAAACCTTGAATTAAATCATCCTGCCGAAGCGGGCGGGAAAAAAATCGATCAAGTTATCAATGTCTGCATTGTAGTCTCCCCCAGGGAGTGATAATAGGCAGGCGTCCGAGGAGAACGGGCATTGACTGTGGAATCGGAGAGGTATGGAAGGCGGGAAACCTCGCTTCCTCCTGCGTGACCTCTGTGACTCGGCTGCTTTATTAGACGTGAGGGCACGTGTCCTCACTTCCCCCAGACGCCTAAGCCGGACTCCCGTCGATGTCCTTAGAGAGCGCGGCTTCAGTCAGGCAGGGAAGCGAGCGTCTAGACAGTATTCATGACCCATCTGTCTGGCGAAGCCACGAGGACTCCAAACTCGATTACAAATGAAAGAATCCTCCCGCCCCTGCCCCACGGCCCTTCGGTCGCGTCTCTCTCCCCGTAATCTGACACTGGAAATTACTGTCATTGTTGTAATTCTCAAAATGCGAGCGGCAGACTTTCATTTCCATCCCGGCCAGACTGATAAATATTTAAAGAATTGGGCGAATTGCACCTGAAGAGGGCCGGCTCGCGCGCACACATGAAAGCCAGGGCACAATCAAAATGGAAATCTGAGAGTTTGTCTGTTTTTTCCCCCCGCATTGTTGTCTGCAAATTCGCCGCCGCAGCTGGAGGCGGATGTGTGTGTCCAGAGGCCACTTTGAACAAAAGGCAGAATTAAAAAAAATACGAATAATATTTGCCTTTGATCAAGCTCTTCTTTTTAATGCAGAATCTCTCTTCAAAGGTTCATTAATTCTGCACTTACAAAGGAGGGCCGCCAACGTAGGGTGGGAGGTGGATACCCTTTTCCAGACTGTCACAAAATATTGAAGTGTCTGTAATTAATTTCCAAACAAAGTTCGACATTGTTTTGATTGTAGCCATGAATGCTGAAAAGACAGGGGGTTGTCTCATCAGACATGTTGGCCATTAGGCACAGGTTTCTTGTCCACATACTTAGCAGGTGTCAGGCATACGTCACCAGTTCTCAACCAGCTCCATTATACATGACAGTACCGTAAAACACATCTTACATTTTTTTGACTAAGCATATGAGATGTATACCTTGTGTTTTATCTGTTTCTCAGCCGTCCAACGTTTGAACAATTAATAGAGGCATTGGTGGATAACATGATGTGCCCAGGATCACACAATTGTTCAATGCAGTAAGCAGGCTTTAGTGTTTCCTTTATTTCTTTTCCAACAAATACATCATATCCTCTCTATAGGAGAAAATAGTGGTCTAAGTTCCTTTTATGACTTATCAAGAAGCTAAGAAGAAACACGGTGGCAGACTGACACAATATCATAAACCATTTGTCATAGACTAGGGCATCAGAACTGTATCTGGGAAAAATTCTTGGAATGGGATGCATTGCACTAGTCCCAATGTCTCTTCAGAGATCAGTCCTTTTTATGAAGTATCTGTTCAGTAAAAACAAATTGTATCTTTTATTAAACATGGATGGGCACAAACGATACTAGCTAGACGTGATTGTTGTAAAAGTGGTGAAAAAGACGGATTGATTCCAGCAAAATGGCTCATTAAGTGTTTGTAAGAACAATTATATAAATAATAAATCAAATAAATACATCCGGTTTTTTTAAACTCGTGGTTTCTAGGGGAGGGGGGTTACTGGGTTTACACCGAGGGAATCTCAGCTGCCTCTGTCTTTGGAAACCTATTACCTGTCAACCCATCCACCACAGGGCCACGAGGTCAATGGGTCAGAGGGGAGAACTCTAATTATAGTGGGTGGTCTTACTCAATGGAGTTACTGCACCAGCAGACTGCTGACCCATGTGCTATTCCGTTTGTGCCCCCAAAGTCGTCTTACCAGAGCCAACATAAAGAAATAATGACAGGCTGACACTTCATTGTCATTATGGTATGATATGGTATGGTATGGAATGTTATGCTCTACTATGATATGCAATGGCATGCCATCATAAACTAGAAATAAAATACAAATGCTAATTTTGATTAAGGATCCATATTTGACCTGAAACAATCCATTTCCCTGTCTGTATTTATTTCTAAATTTGGAGGAAAAAAATTAAAATAAGTATTTTTTTTAGAATTATTTTTGCTGTTGTGAAGAGCAGATTAGCATTCAGTGGAGTTAAAAAAATGTTTTCCAATGTACACATGTTTGTGCTATAATGTTCATGTTTTTATTGCTCTGTAATTTATGGCTATTTATACCACTGAAACCCATTATTGGTTAAAAGATGTAAGAAAGTGGTTCTATATATACTGGACCAAAATAAGGTACAGTGTGTATAGAGTCCCCAGTCCCCAGCGGTATGACAGAGGTTAAAGTCAGATATGACCTTACTCTGTAAAGTGGTAGCTTGTTCGAGCAATAAGGTGGTATCAGAGGACAGTGTAAAGCTTTTGTTGTGCACACTCAGTCAGAAAAAAGGTTTCACACACTCAAGAACTGAACTCTAAGCCAATTGTTTTATATTAAAAGATATACAGCCTGATTCATCATTTACCCGTTTTGCGAGCCCCTAATAGCGATTCATAGCGAATCGCTATTAAGGACTCGCAAAACGGTATTCATGTAGGAATTGCTAAATAAATAGCGATTCCTACACATTCCTTATTTGCGAGTAGCAAATTGCTAATCGCAAATAAGGAATAACTCCCCATTCATTCCTATCGGCCAAAAGGCCCATAGGAATGAATGGGGAGTATTCCTTATTTGCGATTAGCAATTTGCTACTCGCAAATAAGATAGCGATTTAAAGGGTGCCAGGGGTGTCCAAAGGACACGCTGTAGCACCCCTTAAATGCACATTTGAACAGGTGTTGCGCACACACATGTCCAAAGGACATGTGTGTGTGTAACATGCAAAAGAAAAAAATGCACTAAAGTGCTTTTTACACTATTTTCGCAATTTACCACCAAGTCAGACTTGGTGGTAAATTGCGACCAAATATTGCGATTTCGCAATTTCTAATTGGTTGATGAATTGCATTTAAGGAATCTCTATTAGAGATTCCTTAAATCCAATTCCTCGCAAATATGCGATTTCGGTAATAGCGATTTTTGCATTTGGGATGATGAATCCCAAATGCAAAAATCGCACTCGCAAAGGGCCAGATTCTCAGAATCTGGCCCTTTGCGAGCGCAAATCAGCTTGATGAATCAGGCTGCTTGTTGTTTTATTTTAGAACCAACAGGTATCAACATATACTTTTCTCAATATGAGTGACCTTAGGTAATTACTTTGCAAAAAGGCAATAGACTTTGTAAGAACAATAGCTACAGTAGTTGCAATAGGCAACACAATTTCAAACACAATTTAACATTGAGCTCAATGGGTTTTTACACATAAATGCAGTTGATTACTTTAAGGATTACTACTCTAACCACAGGGCTGGATCCTGGATTCAGTCCCCGGACATAAGTTGTAAACAGTTAAGTAAAAGCGTTTTGGTTACAATGGTGATTTTTAAAGAATATAAATGTATTTTCAAAGTTGACACTTGGAAACTTTTCAGTGAAAACCCACCAATGTTATCCTATGGGAGGAAATTCAAATCACAGGTAAAGTACGTTCTCGTTACTCTTGTAACCCATTACTGGACTCTTAAGTTTAGCACTGGGATCTCTACCTAAGACAGGTAAGTAATTAAGTTTTAGTAGTTGGTACGATTTTTAAGGAATATTTCTAGTTTGCAAAAATCGACACAGAAGAAATTTCAGAGATAAACAGTCAATGGTTTCCTATGGAAGGAAATTCAAGTTACTGGTAAGTACAGTTAGGATTACTTTTGCGGTTCAGTACTGGGCTAAACGGTACAGTACTGGCTTCTCTCCTGATCACAGGTGAGTATTTCGGAGTTCGTTATTCGGCTGATTTTAGATGAATATTTTAAAGTTTCAAAACTCCACACAAAAGAAATTTCAAGTGAAAACCAGTCAATGTTAACATATGGAAGGAAAGTGAGTTATCGGCTTTTAGGTAAGTACTCGACTGGTAGAGTTAAGGTTCTGGGCGTAGACTCCGGGGTCTCTCAGGGTCTGAAAGGTACAGTTGTTACACCCTCAGCGGCACAGGGGCAGCCGGGTGCAGAGAGAGTAGGCCCAATGCAATCCAATGGAGGATAGGGGGACTTTGGTTGGTGGCTGCAAGCAAGCAGGCCACGCGGCTGTGGGAGCTGAGCTCCTGGTCACTTACTCAGGGCAAGTGGGGAAGTAGAGTAGGGTAGTAGTTGCACTTCCAGCGGCCCTCGGGCGGCTGGTTGCAGGGTGCTTTTGAGCCGTCGGGCGCTCATTGTTATCCAATGGGAAAGTTAACCGCTTCCGCGCTAACGCGAATTCCCGCTGTGCGCTGGAATTTCAAAAATGGCTTGTTTATGACAAAGCCAGCTCGTCATCCGCGTAGCGCAGGTAACGCCCATGACGAGCTGGCTTTGTCATTAGCGCGGAAGGGGTTAAAAGTGAACAAAGGCTGCAGGCTTGGGGGACGGAGATTCTTCAGGTGCGACCACCACTTCGAGAGGTAAGTTAGGATCTTGGAGAAGAGGTAGGTACCCCAAACAAGGGCACAGGGGGCCGTGGGGCACCGGGTACAGGGGTGTTTTTTTGCGTCAGGAAATCTTACCCTTAACTGGTTGCGGTTGGAGGGGTCCCTAGTTCTGAGACTGCAGGCATTGTCTGGGTCATCGAGGAGGGTCTTTGGGCACCGGACTTTGGGTCCCAGTCGCCGGGGGGACGTCCTCGTGGTCTTGGATCACTCAGGCACAGGCCGGGCTTGGCGGGTGCAGAGTGGGCTGGAATCCCGGTTCCTGGCTGGCACCAGGGGTATTGCGGTTTAAGCAGAACCACTGCTCGTGGGAGTCCCAGTTTTTTGGAAGGTTCAAGGCAGGCAGGTCCTCCGGGGTTGTCTAGGTTGCTGTCCGCTGGAGACGCCGGAGCTTGGCAGGAGCAGGTTCAAGGATCAACAGGCCTGTAGGGTTCTGGGGCCAAGTCAGTGGGCGTCGTCCTTTTGTTAGCAGCTGCACGGCAGGTCTTCTTGTTTCTTGGTCTTCTTGTTGTTGCAATCAGAATCTGAGGAAGGAAGGTTCAGGGTGCCCCTAAATACTACATTTAGGGGCGTTACAGGTAGTGCAGGCAGGGACCAATGGGTCCCTGTCCTGGGGTGGGTACACCCCCTAGCCTGCTCCTCTCCTGTGGGAGGGGGACAGGAGCCTAGCTGTGATTAGGCAGGGCTCCCCCTCTTTAAGATGGCCGGAGCCCGAAGTCGTGCTTCACCTCGCCTCCAACACCTTAGGGGTGGGGTTGGCGTAGGCAGGCACACCCCCTTTCCTCACTTAGATTTTCCCGCCTTTCTTCCTGCCAGAGTGGGGGGGGTCAGAACCGGTGGGGACCAGTTGGGGACCAGTTGCCTTTGAAGCGTCCCCTGCCCATCCTGGGGGAGGAGGCTTGGCACCTCGTCCCAGGATGTGCATAGTTCCAGGCCCCCGAGAGGGGCAGGCTCTTGACCCAGGGGTCCAGAAACATGTCTGGTGGTGGCAGCCTCGGTAGCCACACAGTCAGGACACTGGGAGTTGGTTAGGTTTCAGGGGCCATCTGTACGATGCCCTCTGTTTTGCATTTTACATTAATTCCCACACTGGCATCAGTGTGGGTTTAATGTGCTGAGAAGTTTGATATCAAAGTTCTCAGTCTTCAGTGAAGCCATCTTGGTGCTGTGGAGTTCATAATGATCACCTCCCAGCACCATATACTCTTAAATGGCAGCACTGCACTTACAGTGCCCAGGAATGGCCCTGGGTACTGTAGGGGCACAGGGCTCATGCACATGTACCCACACCACTGGCATTGGACACCCAGCTAGAGTGGTGACTGATGGATGCCAGGGCAGGAAGCTTGTGGACATGGCACACAGGGATGTGTGTATAAACAAAATGAGAGAGTAAGGGTTTTTTCACGTGTGACTTAAATGTGGAAATAACAAAAGAGGAGTATCACCACAAGGCGCTTGAAAAAGGTTCTCAATGGGATGTCAGTAAACAAAAAGAATAATTCTTTCTTTTTGTTAAAAACCCCTCACTCTTCAACCTGGTTGGTGACATGCTTCATCATCGGGGTTCCACCCTGACGGCCGAGTGCCATCAGGGTCTGCTGCGACACCTGAACTACAGTGGAGCTGGTTTTTGTTGTGTGAAAAGTGCAAAAAGTGGTGTTAAAAATAGTCCTGGTATAAATCTCAGAAAAAACTTCATTCGTAAGCTACTGGACAATATTAAAAGTTAGTGAAAAGATACTAATGGGTGATTATGACCGTAAGTATCTATGTGAATGGTCTACATGTTTCAACCTGTCAACGGTAAATCCCAGGTTTTCGTCAGGACCAATAAAAGAAGGAAAATGGATGGTCTACACACACTACCGTGCATCCAGTCCTAGATTCCTGTGGCCTAGTTGCAAAAATCGGCAGTAGGCAATAGCTCAAACCTAAAGTAGGTGAGGAAAAAGAAAAGACTCCTATTGCGGGTCCTAAATGCCTCGTGGGAGAGGGGGGAAGGCTCACTCAGCGAAGAAACATTATAGTTTCGCCGAGATAAGAGGTCAGTCTACCTTCTCCGGAGTCCCCGCTGGGATGTGTGCCATGTCGACTCTCTGTTTAGTTCTGTACTTAAACTCTCAGCCTGCAGAGGCAGTGTGTGGGTGTCAGGGTAGAGGACGCCTAAGGGTGGCACAATAAGTGCTGCAGCCCTTAGGGGTCTTCTCTGGTCACCATGCCCTGGGTACCTAGGGTACCATTTACTAGGGGCTGACAGGTGGCCAGAGATGCCAATTGGGTTTTAGTTTCAACACAGTTTTAGGGAAGGAACACAGGCCCTGGGCACCTGGTTGGCAGGAGCCCAGGGCACACTCAGTCAAAGCACATCAGCAATTCAGCAAAAAGTGGGGGCATACCAATGCGAGAAAGATGGCACTTTCTCACAAAAGAATACAGTAATATACTAATTGCAGATTCTTTTTTGGACAAAAATAAAAATAAATATGGTTAGATAAAAAAACCACTAAAAAATACGGATAAAGCAGACAGATACATCAACAAAAAATACCATAAAACATAGAATCCCAATTATGATATTTTGGTTGCATGGTGTTTTATTATGTTATTCTATGTTATGTTAAGTTACGTTGTTCCATCAAATATTATGATATTATTGTATTTTGTTTTATTTTATTCAGTTGCCTATTGTTATGTTAAGTCGTGGGGATCTGGAGTCAATTCTTCAATTCTACTTTCATTAAGGTATCCTTGGATTCCATAATATTCACTATATTTATTTGGGTCCTTCGCATGTTTCACTGATATCCTCACCTGCAGCGTCCCTAAAACACCATCAGCGAGTACTCATTTATTGTGTTATGAGATGCCATGTAATGCAGGGTTTGAAAAGTGAGGACTTGCTTTCTAGGCAGGCTCTCCCTCCCTTATAACATTAAGCAATCAGAATCTATTTTAAATGGTGTGGTAAATAAATAAATAATACCTCTCTTTTTGACTAGACGTATATCATAACAGATAGCTCAATAAATAAGAGTCAAGATTCGAGGTAGTAGGAGTTTTGCAGGTTTAATACAGCATAAGGACAGGAACAGGACAACCTGCATGGGAAGAGGATGACAGGGCCCAGCAGCTGCTGGGGCTGGGTCTGGGATAAGCGCGCTGGCTTTTAATAACAATACATGAGCATATATACATAACGCAAACACATAGCATTACATTGCAGTGGGCGTAGCAGTGGGTGGAGCAGTAGGTGTGACGCGTAGCAGTCGCGAAAGATAAGGGCGAAAGTAGGTGTAACTGGGCGTATACATAGACATGTGGTGCAGACGTAACAGGATATGTCATGAATGGGGCGGAAACCATGGAGGGGGCTACCTGAGGAGCCGGGACCTCTAACCTAGTGGTGCGCGCAAACTGGCAATGACGTATCACTAGGAGAAGCTGGGGGCTATGAACTCTGTGCTAGGAGCAGAGACTGAAGTCTGGAGGGTCGGAGCGACATGTACCTAAACCCTATCTAGTATCTGATGTTTAGGGAACATGTTGATAGGAACTAGAAGTTAGGAGGGGAAAGGCTAACTTGATTCTAAGACTGGACCATGCATTATTCTACATGTAGTGCGTGATGAAGAATATGAAGAATATGAAATGACCATTAAATACAGTATTTCTCTAACGTGGAGACGTGAAGGCTAGACAATGACGGAAACTATTGATGCGATTCAGTAGCTTAGGAATGCAGAGAAGGAGGACTGAACTGATAACTGGAATCATAACATATTCTTGGCAGACTCAGAGACCGAGCCAGGCTGGGCCGGGCACTGCGAGGCAGGAAGTAAGTGAAGGGTCGAGGATACAGGTGGGGGCTGTATCCCTCCTCAGCGAGGCTTCAGGAGACAGGAGCTGAATCTGGTGTCCGGGCCCTTTTGAGGCCTAGAAACGGGGACTTTATAATGGAATAACGTGCACACTGAGAAACGTGGCAACGTAGCTTTACATAGGCCTGATATTCGTATTATTCACGAGGACTGGAAACTGGCATACTAGAGGTGGACACAACTGTAATTGCGTCATTAATCGGACATGGGGAATGCATATGCATATTTAATCATGCACACATAACATATGATGGATGACACGTAGGGACACAGAACATGGCAAATTTTACTTTTCCACATTCCCTCCTTGTCACTACGTTTCCATCAGGAAACATCAATATTCATGATACCATCTATCATTTCATACAGTATCATTTGCTCGTCTCGAATTTTCTTAGAACGGGATTTAGAACTGGGCTTGGGACTAGGAATACAAGAGGTAGCACAAATGCCGCAAATCGCAGGGCCACATTGTATACAGAGGCAGCAGCTGAATATGATCGCTACTGCAATACCTAGGAAGGACAATATTTTCCATCCCCATGCGGAAATTATATTCCAGAACCAACCGGACCATGTCCAGGTGCCTGGATCTCGGTGTAACAGATGGGCAATTTTATGGAGTCTGGTTATAGCTGAATAAACAGACGGCGCGTTATTTGGAATGAAAATGCAGCAACTAGATCCGATGACTCTACAGGCCCCGCCCCTATCGGCCAATATGACGTCAAGGACGAGACGATTCTGTAAAACGACAAATCTCATAGCAGATTGCTCTTCAGTTAAGTTACCTAGAGCAGAGGCAGTCTCATTTATTACAGCTTCAAGGGTTCTGGTTAATCTACGGATTAACTTACTATTCTGGACAGGGCCTATAAAGAAGAAGAAACCTTTATTGAAATCGGTATATTGTTCTAGAGTAGTTTCAGTATAATCGACAATTGGGGACTCCCTTCTATGTCTAATGTGTACTAGATGTGTATTTCTATGATAATCAGGTGGGGCTAGGAAAACGGGTGGCAGTAGGAAGGCAATGTAACAGGTTCCCTCCCAATCGAGGGGCAGACGAACATATGCGGTCTGACCACAAATAAAATATGAATGACGTGAAGCTTTGAAAATAGATTTCCCACTGTCACTATACTTGACAATAGTAGTACATTCACTATGTCCTACATGTACGGAACCATTATTTCGGACACATAATTCGCCTTTGACTGGTAGTACTGAAATAGCAGGTAAGTCTGGAGTAGTATCAGACTGAACATTCAGGACCATGAAATTCGAAGAATAATTACCTAAATTATACACTTCATTTTCTAGATCTAAACCTGTTCGGTGAGGGAGACCTTGCTTGTCTGGGAAACATGTACTGTTAAGAAAAGACATATCTGTTGAGGATGACGTTAACGTGGACCATGCTCCACATGAACCATTATGTGAGAATGGATAAGGAAAGAGTGGCAGAACTCCCTTCGGTGTCTGGAAAGGGGGGAGTCGACCACACACCCAACAATTAGTGGCATTGCTGGTCTGGTGTGAGTAATGTAACATGCGGATAAATGAGTTATTACGCATAGCGAGGCGGTAGGACAGTTCATGAGGGGGCAGATCACTAAACGTGTGCTCTACTGTAGCATTAGCAGACTTATTTACATGTGAAACTGGGAAACATAGGTAAAATGCATAACTGGTGCAGGAAATCATAAGGCTGGAAAACAATATGAAACATAAAAAAACGATACATCGGATTGAGTTTTGACTAACTCTCTCACTATGGGGGTCTATTTTATACATGTCAGAAACAGTCTAACCGTTTCACCTAGGGGAGGACTTAGACAATCAAACTGACTGACTCATTTTACTAGACCTTAATTTTTGTTTATACTCCTGCTGCGGAGTTTTCTCTAACAGGGGAGGGGTTGTAGCAATGTCTTTTGCGGGACAGTCCTTGAGAACAATATTCTGGCAATCCTTTGAATCCTGGGAAATGTTCTTTAAGACGGGTTTTAGTCCATTAAAAAGTTTGACATGAGAAAGGTGCACCCAGCCCTTGCGTCCTTCCAACTTCACGGCTGTACGGGTGGTGAGGAGGACCTGTCGGGGCTCTTTCCAACGAGGCTCCAGCGGACTTGATCTGTCAAAGTTGCGGACCATCACCATGGATCCTGGAACGATTTCATGCGGTGCCACCTCGGTATTGTCTGGAAATGCAGCGGCAACCTGTGAACGACATGAGTTGAGGGCAGACATCAAGGAAGCTAGGTAATCTGTCAGCATATTACTTGAAACATCGGTAATACTTCGGGGTCTAGGAGTACCCCACATGTTAGGGGGGCAGCCGAAAACGACCTCATACGGAGACAGACCTGATCTGGAATGTGCGACCATGCGCATATAAAATAAAGCGACTGGCAGAGCTACTAGCCAGTCCACACCTTTCTCTTTACACACTTTGGCAATACGGATTTTCAGAGTCTGGTTATGTCTCTCAACGAGACCGGCTGCTTCAGGATGGCGTACACAATGGAACTTCCACTGGTACCCTAACAAAAGGGAAACATGCTTCATTAACTCTGAGGAGAATGGCTGGCCGTTATCAGAATATACGACTCTAGGGAGTCCATAACGAGGGAAGAATTCACGAACCAACTGCTTGGCAGTGGTCGCGGCTGTGTAATCTGGGACTGGATATGCTTCTGTCCACCTGGACAAAGCGCATACAACTACAAGGACATACTTGAAACCTCGACATCGCTCCATCTGAATATAATCCATCTGGAGGACTTCAAAAGGGTGGTCAGGGGGCTGGAATCCACCTTGTTCCACCGGGACACTTTTACCTGGATTAAACTGACAACATATCATACAGGTACGGACTTTCTGCTTAGCTGCAGCTCGTAAATGCTTGTTGAACCAAATGTTCTGGATACTATCTAACATAGCTTTTTCCCCTAAATGTGCTGGACTATGTGCGGTATTGATAATGACTTGAACCATAGAGTCGGGGAGAAACCATGTGGCTCTACCCTTTGTTAACCATCCTTGATCTGTCTGGACCCCTCCTTGTTCGGACCATTTCTTGATTTCTTCAGGAGTAGCATGTAACTGGATATCTATGACATCTTGTGTAGGGTCCTTAACTGTCATACATGTAATCGGATCTGGAGTGTGTGTCATGTTAACTGGACTGTCTAGAGTCTGTGCTGTAAGCTTGGCTGTGCGATCTGCTAGATCGTTACCCTGGGAAATAATGTCAGTGACCTTCGTATGTGCTTTGCACTTCATGATAGCAATGGATGTCGGTAAATGTATTGCATCTAATAGAGCTTGGATAAGGAGACCATGCTGAATCTTGGTTCCATGAGAAGTCATGAAACCTCTCTCCTGCCAGAGCACTCCGAAGTCGTGTACAACTCCGAATGCGTAGCGTGAATCTGTGTAAACATTAACTTTCAGGTTCTTGGCGTGTATGCAGGCTTGTGTCAGAGCAACTAGCTCTGCTGCTTGAGCGGACAGGGTATCAATACGGTGTGTTTCAATAACTTCGGTGTCAGTAGTCACTGCATACGCGGCGACTAGTTCTCCTGTACTAGTTCTTAGGCATGAACCATCCACATAAAGTGTCAGGTCAGGGTCTGGTAATGGAATATCTGTCAGATCTTGTCTTGGCTTTGTCGTAATGTTAACTACTTCCACACAGTCATGTGGGTCAGAATTTGAAGTAACTGATGGTAACAGTGTAGCAGGATTTAAAATGTTGCAGCGTCTGATTTCTATGTGTGGCTGGAACAGTGTCAATTCATAACCTGTTAAACGTGCAATTGTCAAGTGCTGAGTTTGTGTTCGGTTCAGAAGAACTTCCACAGAATGTGGAACTTGTACTGTCAAGGAGTGTCCTAAAACTATGGAATCACTTTGTCTGATAGCTAGTGCTGTGGCTGCAACTGACTTGAGGCACGCAGGCAAAGCCTGGGCGACTGGATCTAGTGTGCTCGAAAAATAAGCACAGGGCTTGTATTGTCCTGCTTGATCTTGTGTGAGAACAGATAATGCTGTACCTTCACGTTCAGTAACGAAAAGTGTAAAAGGCTTACTGTAGTTCGGTGTCGCTAGAACTGGAGCTTGGCATAGGGCTTTCTTTAACTCGTTGAAACTAAGTGTATGTTCAGATGTCCAAGGGAGGACAGTCGATGCGGCTGCCTCCTGTGTCGTTAACTGTATCAGTGGCTTGGCTAGAAATGCATACTGAGGAATCCATTGTCTGCAGTAAGAAGTAAGGCCGATAAAAGCACGTACCTCCTTCTGGGTCTTGGGCTGAGGAAGACTCGCTATTAACTGGATACGGTCTGGTGTCAACTGCCTACCCCTCTTGGACAGTAAGTGTCCTAAGTAGACCACTTGCTGGACACAGAATTGAAGCTTTGAAGGGGACACCTTGTGCCCCATCTCGGCTAGGAAATACAGAACCGTCAGTGACGCTCGCTCGCAGTCACGTTCAGAACGGGCTGTGATCAATAGATCATCGACATACTGGAGCAGGGCAGTGTCAGTTGGCATGTGAATATTGTCTAGTTGTCTCTTGAGTGCTTGACTGTAAATACTAGGACTTTCTGTGAAACCTTGAGGAGCGCGTGTGAACATATAGCTCCTTCCATTTAAACAGAATCCGAAAAGAAACTGGCTGTCTGGATGAATTGGAACACTGAAAAATGCGTTCTTGAGGTCTATGACAGTGAAGAACGTGGCTTCGGAATCAATGGCTGTCAATAGGGAAGAGATGTCTGGGACAACTGGGTACTGCGGAATAATACATTTATTAAGCTCTCGTAGGTCGATCACTAATCGATATACTGGGGGTGCATTTGGATCAGTACATTTCATAACTGGAATGATCGGAGAATTGCATACGTTGGAGTCAGTTTCTACAACCACTCCTTGAGCTATGAGCTCGTCAATAATTTTGGATAAGGCTGCTACAGCCTCGAGTGGCAATCTGTACTGTCTGATTCGTGGTAACACTACACTTGGCTTGAGAGTCACACGATAAGGTGTGATTTGCATATAACCTACATCAGTTGGACCTTGCGCCCATAGATGCTGTGGAACGTTAGACAGTCTCGAATCAAAATCTCGTAATACATAGTGACCCTTGAAGTCACGTAGGAACAATCGTATTCCCTCTGGGGAACAACATATAACTGCACCTAACTCTTTCAGTGTCTTAATGCCCAATAGATTTTCTGGACATGACTTAGTAAGTAACAGATCAGTAGTGCGGGACAATGGACCTACTTCTAGAGTAACTGGCTTTGAAATCTCATTTACGATAGGTTTTCCTGAAAATCCAAGGGAAACATTTCTTGAGCCTGAGAGCGGAGCCCCTGGAACTTCGGCATGACTAATTGTGGTCCTACTTGCCCCTGTATCAATCAAAAACTTTCTGTCTTTCCCTAATACTTGACTATGAACATAGGGACCTTCTTGATCTACAGGTATCTCGATGAGAGGCAAGCCTACCTCCCTCTCTAGGCTGTTTCATGAATACTGCTGGTACTCTGGATACTCAGACTGTGCATACTGGTACATCTGCTGTGTGACATGCTGTGTTGCAGCAATAGGCTGCGGTACTGTAACTGTCTGTTGTGCATTCTGTGGCTGAGGAGTCTGTGAAACTTGCTCTTGTCTAGGCGGACGTGGTCTTTCTTTTGTTTTACCAGTAGCTATGTTGTGTTTCAGAACTGCACACTCATTTATAAAATGACCTGGCTGTTTACAATAATTGCAGTTCCCTTTAACGGGAGCTGCAGGATGACTGGCTTGATTCGGACCCCTCTTCTGACTGTCTTGAGGAACGGATTGTGCAACTAGTACTTTCATTTTCGTGTCTTTCATACGTTTTCTCTCGTGTTCTTGCTCTTCCCTAATTCTATTCTGGTGGTACTGGAGCATCTGGAGCATCTGGGACGGAGTATTAGCTTGCCAGGTACTTTCGACTTTCAAAACTCGATTTTTAACTTGTGGGCTTGAATTCTCGACTAATTTAGTAACAAAGAGATGAGGGTATGACTCGCTACTTGTCTTGAGGCCACTATTGATACTAAAACATTTTTCAAACCTAGAATAAAAATCACTGATATCTTCGTCTTGTTTTTGTTTACAGGCTGAGATTGCATCCCAGTCTTCCTTTTTCGTTGTTAATAATCTGGGTAAAACTTAAAGCAATAATTCTGGTAATTCTTTACATTTCTCTCCTAGACCGGTACCTGGTACACGTGACTTATCTTCAGCTTCTAGAACTGCCCAATCTATCTTTTTCTCTCCCACCTCCCATTCTTTTTCCTTTAGCTTTTCATACACCCCTGTGGGCAACAGGACCTTTAACATTTTAATGATATCTGGGTAAGTGTATTCTCCCATACGGAGCATGTCTTTTAATTCTCTATGGAACCCTGCTGGATCTTTGTCATGACAGGGAATTAATTTCTTCATCTCGAGGAGTTCCATCTTTGTAATCGGAGTGTAAACAAACACTCGCTGCATTTCACCATCCTCTGTCTTAACTGGATGCACTTCTCGTAACGGGTTCTGTCTTTCCATGTAAAATGGTTTACTTTCTGGGGGTGAGACAAGAACAAAATGCGGGTTCAGAAACGTTCTATATTTGTGGCGCTGTTCTAGAATGACACTAATTAAGTCGGTACCTAGACCTCTCCATCTATACTGGAGTAACTCGTTCAGGATATCGTGTAACGGACCTGGATCAGAGTGCTGACCCTCATACAGAGTAATGAGGTGCTGGATCATATACATACCCACCAGTCGCTGCTCGGCTGGGGGCAATTTCAGAAACATTTGTGCCACTATTTCGTCTGGAAAAATGGTAGAATCAGTAATCCATCGGACTGCTGATCGGGCTAGTTCCTGTTCATGCATGGTACTTAACTCACTGTAACCGATTCGTGATTTCAGAATGTGATCGGTAGCTTGAAATACTTGTTCTAGGGAACCTTGTTCTGGTGCTGAATGATGGAAAGTTGACTTGTGTTCTAGGCGTAAATGGCGATCTGGAAGTCTAGATTTTCCTACATACGCTATTCTGGCGGTATTCTCGTCGTCTTCCTCTTCAGGATCAGAGTTACTTTCTTTCTCGCTTACTTGTGCTGCTTTACGTTGCTCGTGTATCTTTATTATTTCTCTACGGATTTTCTTGTACATACTCTCCATGGCACTAATGGTATTGTGCTTACCCTCGGCTATATTATCACTCCACTTTGTCAGGGTTTTCATTTCGGCCGAATCTTTAGACGGGTAATCTTGTTCTCTTATTAGACAGTTAATTAAAAACTTTAATATCATACGCTGGATCTCAGCTTTCCTTTGAGACATGGCATCACTAATACTTTCTGGATCATCCCCTGTACGGATGAAACGATATATTCTGTCTAGATCTTCTTTCATATTGGGTAGGGTGACTAGATACTCGGTCACCCTCCTTACGCGTACTGAATATAAAACCATATTATTCTCGCCTGGGACTGGGTCATAGGCACATTCGCCAAGGGCTTGCCTGATTTCTGCAACAGACTTATTACTCTTGGGAGTACGCTGTGATGCTTGAGCATGTAATTCGAGTGCTGATAAACGCTTGCGTGGCGGCGGGGTTTGAGGAGGACCTCCTCCTGCGGCCCCTATACTAGAATCGTCGACTGATATTCTTCGTGGTGGAGCGGGAAATTGAAATGCTGGCTGGACCGGGGGTACCGTAGCAGGTACTGCATGGGGTGCCCCGGTGTCTGGAGGAGCAGGATGTGCCTGATTTACAGGGACTGGCGGAGCGCGAACAGGATCTGCATATTCAGGGACTGTGTCGTCCAGATAGGACGAAATAAAAATATCAGCTGCGGTCGGTTTGTGACGTAGCTTGGTCGGAACTAATGGTGGCGGGAAATTACTGGATGCCTCCGGGGTCGCTTTTGGCAAGCCCTCGGCAAGAAGAGGATACATACCCTTTATAAGGGCATTCCTCTGTCTGTCTCTCTGTTCAGTTTTGACTTGTTCACCTATCTCGATTAATTCTTTTTCTTGGGCTCGCTCTAAGGATTCTCTACTTAATTCTGACTTTCTGATTTCTTTTTCAGTTCTTTTATGAGCTTCTTTACGCCATAACTCGATGGCATCTTTCTGTGACTGTCTGGCTTTCTTTTTCCATAATGCTTCTTCTACTCGCATGATGCATTCGGCATCCCATGTACCCGATACGGGCCATCTATACTTTTCTTCTAACTGTTTGGTATACTCCACCCATAAGTCTAGATACAATATGGCACTTATGCCATGTTTCTGATACATAAAGTGACCTGGACTGTCCCTGGGCGGGACGGGAACTGCTGCTTCCAGCAGACCCTTTCTAGTTTTTAACTGACGTAACTTGGAAAATATGGGCATGACTGAACTGTAATCTAGACACAATACAATACACAATGAACACGATACTTATTCCCCATTCATACCACGACATTGAAATACATGAAAAAACATTTAAAATAACAGTTCGAACAGAATACTCCCTGGAAATACTGAGAACAGACACATAAATTTTCTCGAGAACAGAACTGACTAGAACAGAAACTAGATGCACTGCTGAAACAGTACGAAACTTACCGGTCTCATGAAGAGACACGTCAGGACCCGCATCCACCGAAGTGGACACTTCGTTTGTGGGACTGTGTACCACCAACCCACAGACCAGAGTCAATTAAATTGACCCTGTCTAGATACCACCCTAGTAACGGTACTCACCGGGCAGCAAGAACGGAAGGCCTCGGACTGGACTGGACTGCTACGACGACGGACGACGAACTTCGGACTTTGGACTTCAGTTACGGGTGGACCTCCGGATACCTCGGACCTTGGACTCTTGGCTTGGGCTCTGGTCGGGACTCGCCGCGTTCCTCCACCGTCTCGTCTGGATGCTGGACCGCCTCCTCCGTCTCCTCCGTGGGCCTGAGGGATACTTGAGCAGAAATATCTGCCACTGCGCAGAAGAGTTCCGTCACGACTGCAGAGGGTCAGGGGGTCGGCGTGGCTTCACCGACGCGTGGGGAAAGGGCAAGTCCCTATTCGGGCGCCATTATGTGGTAAATAAATAAATAATACCTCTCTTTTTGACTAGACGTATATCATAACAGATAGCTCAATAAATAAGAGTCAAGATTCGAGGTAGTAGGAGTTTTGCAGGTTTAATACAGCATAAGGACAGGAACAGGACAACCTGCATGGGAAGAGGATGACAGGGCCCAGCAGCTGCTGGGGCTGGGTCTGGGATAAGCGCGCTGGCTTTTAATAACAATACATGAGCATATATACATAACGCAAACACATAGCATTACATTGCAGTGGGCGTAGCAGTGGGTGGAGCAGTAGGTGTGACGCGTAGCAGTCGCGAAAGATAAGGGCGAAAGTAGGTGTAACTGGGCGTATACATAGACATGTGGTGCAGACGTAACAGGATATGTCATGAATGGGGCGGAAACCATGGAGGGGGCTACCTGAGGAGCCGGGACCTCTAACCTAGTGGTGCGCGCAAACTGGCAATGACGTATCACTAGGAGAAGCTGGGGGCTATGAACTCTGTGCTAGGAGCAGAGACTGAAGTCTGGAGGGTCGGAGCGACATGTACCTAAACCCTATCTAGTATCTGATGTTTAGGGAACATGTTGATAGGAACTAGAAGTTAGGAGGGGAAAGGCTAACTTGATTCTAAGACTGGACCATGCATTATTCTACATGTAGTGCGTGATGAAGAATATGAAGAATATGAAATGACCATTAAATACAGTATTTCTCTAACGTGGAGACGTGAAGGCTAGACAATGACGGAAACTATTGATGCGATTCAGTAGCTTAGGAATGCAGAGAAGGAGGACTGAACTGATAACTGGAATCATAACATATTCTTGGCAGACTCAGAGACCGAGCCAGGCTGGGCCGGGCACTGCGAGGCAGGAAGTAAGTGAAGGGTCGAGGATACAGGTGGGGGCTGTATCCCTCCTCAGCGAGGCTTCAGGAGACAGGAGCTGAATCTGGTGTCCGGGCCCTTTTGAGGCCTAGAAACGGGGACTTTATAATGGAATAACGTGCACACTGAGAAACGTGGCAACGTAGCTTTACATAGGCCTGATATTCGTATTATTCACGAGGACTGGAAACTGGCATACTAGAGGTGGACACAACTGTAATTGCGTCATTAATCGGACATGGGGAATGCATATGCATATTTAATCATGCACACATAACATATGATGGATGACACGTAGGGACACAGAACATGGCAAATTTTACTTTTCCACAATGGTATGAAAATGTGCACCATTTGTTGCTCAGTGGCTAGGGCCATAGCCGTCTCTTACAAAACAACACACAGTAACTAGGAAGCTGAGCATTGAGAATGTTCCAAAACATGGAGTGCCCAGGCAGCAATGTCTCTAGGGTGCAGGGCACAGCTGTGCACCTGTTTATACGCTATTGAACTGTCTAAAGCGCATATGTATATATATATATATATATGGTCCAGTTGAAGGCTAGCTGTAGCCGAAACACGTAGGCCGTCCTGTATTTGCACACTTTTCTTGCACATGGTGTTTAAATAAATAAATTATATAACTTGCCTGCTGCTGTGCCGTGACTTTCCTGCTGGGGGAGAAGGAAGCGGAAGGAATCGAAGGAATATATATATATATATATATATATATATATATATATATATATATATATATATATATATATATATATATATATATATATGTATATATATATCTATATGTATGTATGTATGTATATATATCAGAATATCTACAAGTTAGCACACAGGCTGCCGACAGTGCACTGTTACGGAGCAGTGCTGCCCGCTGCTCATTGCCTAACTCGAAGAAATTCAGAGTTAAGTGTATGCACTTTGGCCAGATGCGTTTCAAGGCATGGGCAAAATTGGCAATTGTCCAGTGCCCCCTCCTTCCAGGGCCCTCCTGGGAAAGTGGATTTTCTCTCCATTGGGCCTCTGCCTATCCTTTCTTTCTTTCTAAGCCCCTCTCTCTCCCTGCCTACCTCTGCTTCTGGACTCTGCCTCTCCACCCTGTGTCATTGTAACAATTTTTGGGATCACAAGCAAAACATATTCATACTGTTTTTGTGTGACCCTGTTAATGTTTAACATATACATTAGTATTGTTTGGCATCACAAGGGCTTGACTTAGCAGGAAATAATTAATGAAATAAGAATTTGTTCATTACAAGGGACCCCAAATATGTCTTGCCGGGGTCCCCCAAAATCTTAAAGATTTCACTGTTTTGGACAGTGCAATCGCACAAACACAGGCACACGGCTGTGCACTGTGCCGTGATACGGCCTTGTTGCTTTAGAACGTACACACTTCCTGTTATGGATGCTTGGGAAGCTTTTTAGTGCCAACTCTAATGCCCCTCAGTAAATATGTGCCCACTGCCAGAATCATTTGCTTGATGCTGGGATCTGTCAAAGGTAACTATAATGACACCTTTAATATAATCTGGGGGTGGCACTGTGAGTCCTGGGTAATGGCTCAGCTTGGTGGCGAAGCTTTGCGTCTGGATGCCCCCAAGCCCTGGCATCGTTCCGCTGATTGTGCCATTTCTCATACTTTCAGAGCAGCCGAGTGAAACCAGGCACACAGACAATGCAATAATCAATGATCAACCACCGCCGTTTCCTGCCGGAGGAAGTGCGCTGAGAACTGTGCAGACAGGCGGATCATCCGATATAAGAGCAATAGATGACATGTGTGACAGCTGCAGGCACACATCACACCTTCAATCAACATGTCCAACCAGTGATTACATTATTATTCATGCACAAACCAGCCACATAGAAAGTACTAATATCAGTTATTTTATCATACTAATACATGAAACGTACGTATTTAATACACACTATCGTATAATTGTGGAGAAAATATTTGCTTAAAATGGAAAAAGAAAGTGTAGAAAAGATGTACAAAATAGTTAAAATAACAGTGGATATTAGAGTAAGCAGTATAAGAAATAAATTGCATCTGTTAAATATTATTGACAGCACTATGTAATGTGTGCCTGACTTACTAATGCACCAGCGCTTTGTGCACATCCATGAAACTCCGTTTTTTATTTGAGAAACAATAGATGCCAGGGCCCAAAGTTAGCTTTGCTCTGAAGCCTGTGGCTGGCACTACAAAGTCAGGGGTGCTGAATACCAAAGCTGTGTAGACTTGAATTTCATCTCATATCCCTTTCATCCACCACCAGACATTTCCTGGTGCTTCGTCTCACTCTCACAGGTTCTTTTTCCTCTCTCCTTTCACCCTTTGTCACTGCTTTTCCACCTTTCTCTTCCTCTTTCTTTCCCCCTTCTGTGTTTTTCTCTCTTGCTTAAGGTGAAAGTCTGATGAGATAAAATAAATGGTGATCCCTAAAAATGATTGCCGGTGGGCACCGCTTGCGACCACCGGCTCAAAATAAGCACTGATGAAGATGCCATATTATGTAGTCTGGGATGCATTTGTGCACCTCCACCTGGGGGCTCGCACACCTGTTGTGTTTGGTTGCCTCAACTCGGCTCCTTCTGTGTATGTTGGAGGCCCTCCATCCTTTGAAATAAGTCAAACGAGACCCTTTACTATAAAGGGTCCTTGTAGGGCCTTGCTTCTCTCATCAGTGCTGAACTACACCAGTTAAAATGAAGAACAGGCACTGATATACAAGTATTGCAGTTTTGATCAGCGACCTTGGTGAGGGGCTACAATTTAGTTATGACATGGAAGGTTGTTAGAAATGGGATTTCTGGTTGGCTTAGGCTTGTGCCAAAGCCAGGGAGAAACCACCACTCTAGTTAGGGCAAGGGAGTTACACGCCAAGATAACCCCTGCTCACCCCCTTGGCAACGTGATACGAGCAGTAAGGCTTATCCCGGAGGCAATGTGTAAAGCGGTTGCGCAACACACACACAGCAGCAACACACTAGGCACACCACAAAAAGGAACTCCACACAAGGTTATATTTAAAAAATAGCCTTTGCATTACCATAAACACATTAGATCATAATCACACAGATACACTGTGCCAACTGGCACTGGGCAGTGTTTACAGTGGATTATATACACAGGAAAGGGCCACATGGGCCACCGTCAGAATTAGCACTTAGTAGAAATAGCACTTAGTAGAAATAGCACTTAGAATAACTGTAGCACAAAATAACACTTGTAGAGCACAACCAGTAACCACCGGTAAAGGGTAGGAACACTCTACACAATACTAATCACCATAGGCATAGATCACGCAGGTAAACATAAACTCACTAGTATAACCTATACTAGGCAAAACAACCTCCTAAGCATGAAAATACAGTTAGAGGTATCACAGGACAAGCATAAAGGCAGTGCACATTACGCATAAATCACATTAGGTATGAGGTAATTACCAACATAAACACAATATACCATCACCTTGCGCAAGAGTCACCTTAGATACTGAAACAGTGTGCCCCAGACGGGGGCACAACACAGGAACACTGTCCCTAGGCCAACTGGCCTCTCATGGGCTCAAATGCCCTTTGTCCAGCAGAGTCAGGGCAGGCAGCCAAAAGCAGAGGGCGCAAGGGTTTAGGGCCTAAACATGGCAGCTGCCCACTACTTGCTGGGCAGCTGGAGAATCCCAAAGAACATGTCCCCTAAGAACAGAAGAACCTAAATGGTGCAGCTGCCCACTACTTGCTGGGCAGCTGGGGAAACTGAGCATGGCACCAGCGTGCCTCCGGGCTCTCTTCTGGGGATCTATAGAAATTAAGGTGCCCCCAAAACGGTGCAGCTGCCTGCGTGCTCCCAGGGCAGCTGAAGATGGCACAGGCACCGCTGTGCCCTGTGAGTCCACCACTGGGACTCTAGAGACAAATGCCAACGTTGGAGCCTCTTAGGCTCTACCTATAAGAAATGCCACCGGGTGCGTGAGAGGCATGTGGGCTCTAAATCAACAAAAATGCTCCTGTGAGCCTCGTGGGCCCAAATCGATAAGGAATGCCCCACTACGTTGGAGCAGCCAGCTGCCTTCCGGGGCCGCTCTAAATACAACTAAAGTCCAAACTAAGCAGGGGAGCGAAGCGCTGCCATCCGGGGCCGCTCCTCACTTGAGTCGGAGTTTCCCCTCCGAGACGCCCACACTCACCGGGTTGCTTCTGGCGGGGACTCCTCTCTGCCGGCAGCACGGGGCTGACAGGCGGCGGGGCAGGTACCGACAATGTACCTCGGGCCCCCCTCCGCCTTAGCTCCCAGTTACCGGCAGCTCCTCTTCGTCCTGCCCTCTTCTTGGACCAGGACTTCGCTGAGTTGCCGGCGAGGCTCCGGCCGTGTCAGGAGGAGGCGGGGTGGGCTCACGCCCTCCTGCTGCACTCTCCGCCTCGGCTACACAGGAGCGAGGGTTGGGCTCCCGTCTGCTTCCTGTTTACTTCTTCCGCTTCCGGGTTGCCGCGGGCGGTGTGGCGGCCCTCGGGAGTTCCTCGGTGGCGGCGGCAATACGAGGCAGGCGAGGTGTAGGCTCTCTCCTAAACTGTAATATAAAGCGGGGTAGGCCCCCGCTAAGCACACCATGCAGGGTGGGCACCTGCCAAAGATTTAAAAGTACGGCAAATAAGCAGGGTGGGCACCCGTGCCAAAAATCAAAGGATAGGGGGATCCCTATGCCGGGGAATCCCTCAGGACAGGGTTTGCCGCTCCAGCGGTGCAACATGCTATTTTTTAGGAAGGGTTGGCCAGCGCTTCCCAGGTGCCCAAATGTAAAAGTCCTGGGACAAGAATGAAGGCATGGGGGGGGCAAAGGCTGGGCCCAGGGGCCAGCTCACAGGGCCCTCCAACAGGGAGGCAGTCCTCAGTTGCGGTTATTCCTGGTGCCCAGCAGCAGCAGGCCCCCCTCAAGTCAGGAACAAGAGTGAACACATACATGGGGTTACAGCCCCTTCTTATACACACATATCCTTTGTCTGGTAGCACAGGGTTAAGGGAAAACCAGATGCAACTGGTGTTGGAGCACTTTGTTGTGCTCCGCCCCTCTCCACATTCACAGGACAGGCTAGGGACATCAGTTGCACCACAGGGGGCGGAGCCAACATTGTGTAGGGAAGGCCTAGCCCTATTCAGGTCCCAGGTACACTCCTCCCTCCCATCAACATGCAGATCTCTCCATTCACCACCGGGGCAGACCCATCCTGACTCCTGGAGCCAGGCACACCAGCCAGCTCCAGCCAATAACAAGCCAGTCAATTCACATTTACTACACAGGCATGCCAACTTCTAGAAGTGGCACTTCTACACTAGACACGTTAAATCTGCGCACACCGCCACGCAGCATTTAATCTCACAAGTTCGCACATACCAAACTCGCCCCTGCACTCCCCACACATCAGGAACTACCATGGACACACACATTCCCCATGCATTCCTATGGGATGCGGGCCAATCTCACAACATGCACTCAGAGTGCGCACGCACTTTACACTGGGACACAGTGTTAAAGTGCGCAGAAGCCAAAAACAACCAACACCAAGTCACATATCAAAGCAAAAAGTTTAGGGGTGAACCTGCCAAAAGGGCCAAGTCCAACAAAGGTCTACTTTTACGTGAAAAACAACTGGCCATATGCACATATAAAGGTGCAGTCAGCTTTCTTAACATAAGGGATGTGTCTGTATCATTACATTCTTAATTTGCAGAGAGCCTGATTAGATAGGGCTTGACGTTCCACCAATAGACACTGTGGAAAATGTGTTCCAAATAAACCATTTGGGCCAATTATATTGCACAATACACCCAATAGGATTTAAAGGTATTTTGATTGAGTGTTTGGGCCAACTCCATAGCATTCATGGAATAGTTTCAAATGTCGTACTTTAAGGCTAAGTGAGTTAGTGGCTTTGGCAAAAAATTTGATAGGATAGGACCCACTTTTTTGGGTTGTCCACCAGGTAAAATGGAGATATCGGCATCTCGTACTCCACCTACTAACATATCCTAATAAGTGTGCTGATCCCCCCCGGTCTTTGTTTACCTGGTCCTGGTGCTCATGGTTGTTTTTCAACTGGCCTTGGTCCTCATGGATACCCTAGCACTGATCCCCCAGGTCCTCGTTGTGCTCTTCTTAATCCTCATGTTCCTCCTGTAGCTTATCCTTGCTCTGATAGCTATAAGGCTGGTCCGCCTAGTCCAGGTCGTGGTCCTTCTGGGTTAGACTGTTTTTGGCCTGCTCCTTGTGGTGTTGCTTCTCCTAATTCCTCATAGCATTGGACTTTCTAGATTTATCCCTCCTCGTATTTACATTCTCTTTTTTCCCTGTTTTTGTCCGCCTTGCCCTGGACCGCATCATCCATGTCCACATAATTCTAATCCTTCTGGTTCCCATGGTTCACCTAATCCTAGTCCCCATGGTTGCTTTGGTCCTTGTGCCCCCTAGTCATCAATGTACGTGCCACCTCTGACTCTGGTCCACCAGGCCCTGCTTATCTCAATCTCAATTTCCTGCCGCTTCATCCTTTTTTGTCCTGGTCCTCCTGAGCCTGCTCATCCTCAACCTGCCTCTTGGTTCTGGTTCTCCTGGTCCTGACTCTTCTGCGCCTCCTCGTCTGGTGCTCCTGGTTCTGCTCTTTGTAGCCTTCTTCCCCTTGTCATTCTGATGTGCCTATTCCCAATATTAGTTTCCCAAGACCTAGTCCTTCTAGCCTGGCCTTGGTGATGCAAGCTCATGCTGGTCTAGGTTCTCATGGTCCTAGCCACTGTCCACCTAACCCTTATCCTTTGTTACCTGTTTCAGTTTCCAATTTCCCTCATGCCCTTGTCCCTCTTGCACTGGTCCTTCTGGCCCTATTTCCTATTGACTTTGTCCACTTGGTACTAGTTCTCCTTCTCCTGTTCCTTTTGGATCACCTAGTCCTGGTTCTCCGCATTATCCTTGGCATGGCCCTGGGCCTTTTTTCCCCCAGTACTAGTTCCCAGGTTGTCTTGCCACTCCTAATCCCCTACTCCTAGTCTGATTTTTTTCTGGCCCTCCCGGTTCAAGTCCTTCTCACCCTAGTGCTTGTCACCTTAACCCTGGACTTCATGCTCCATTTCCTAGTCCTCTTAGCCCTTGTTCCCTGGCTTCATTTAGTCGGACTGGACCTGGTCTCACAGGTCTTCTTAGCTCTCATCCTTTTTGGTCTGTTCATCCGTGTCAACAAGGCCCAGTTCCTACTCGTTTTCTTGGACCAGCTCATCATGGACCTGGTCCTTGTCCATCAGTCTACGGTCTTTCTCGTCCTATTAGAGTTGGCTCTGGTTCTTTGGGTACCTCTAATACTGCTTGACTTGTACTGCCTGTCCTGATCCTCCTGGATCTGGGACTGATGGTGATAGTCCTCACGGTGTTCACTTGGTCCTAGTCCTCCTGGTCTTTAACCTCCTTGTAGTGTTATTCTGAATCCCAGGCCCATGCCCATATTCATAGTCCTTTTTGTCCTGGTCTTCCTAATCCTGATTGTCCTTGTTCGGAAGGCTCGTTCTTTTTGTCACGCTAGTCCTGCCTCCCAGTCCTCGTGGACTTGACTGTGCTGGTGCCGGACCTCCTGATTCTGCAGAATCCTGCCCATAATGTTATGTTAATGTTAATGGTCATTTATAGAGCGCACTTACACCGGGTGGCTTCATAGTCCCTGTGACCCACTGCTCCTCGTCCCTCCTGCTCATCTTGGTCCTGATCTACTTCTGTTTTTTTTAGCCCTCCAGCTCCCCTTGATCCTCCTAGGACCCCTAGTCATCATTATCCTGGTACTTCTTATCCTTTTTGCTCTTACCTGTTCGCCCTGTATTCAGGGTCCCAGTGGTCCTACTGGTCTAGGTTATACTAGACATGCTCCATATGGTCCTTCTTCTTTGACCATAGTCTTTTCCATCCCTGGATATCCTGGCAATGGGCCTCCTGGCTGTTTCCTATCTGGTCTTGCCAGTTATGACCCTCCTCTTTCTCATAACCATCTTTCTGGCTTTGGCCCCATTTGCAATGGTTTGCCTGGCCCTCCTACCTAAAGTCCTTTTCCACATAGTTCTGGCCCTCATGTTCTTTTTCCACCTGATCTTAGTCCAGATGCTGTTGGTTCCTTTAGTCTTGGTCCCTGTGGTCGTTTTGGGCCTAACCCCTTGGGCGTCCTGCCCATAGTTCTCCTCATTCACATTATGTTATGTTATGCAGATTTGTACAGTTCATTCTCACCTGAGAGCACATCCTGATGCTGACCGGGTGTAAGTCTAGGCAAACCTAGGGCCTAGTGGGACTACTTGAAAAGCCAGTTCTTCAACTTCTTGCGGAAATCAGAAAGTGAGAAGGCGGCTCTTATGTGTAGCAGCAGGTCGTTCCACACTTTAGTAGCAATGTAAGTGAATGTTTGACTGCTGGATCTGGTTTTCTGCAACCATAAGATTTGTGCAAGTAGGAGTCCGGACAAGCAGACGTGTCTGGATTTGGTCTGGCTCTGGTCATCCTGGTCCTGGTCTTCTTAGTTGTGAACCTTCTGTTACTGTTTCTCCTGGTCCCCCTGGTTCTCCAGCTCCTGATGCTGCAGCTTTTGGCCCAGTTGGTCCTGGTCTTCCTTGTCCTGCTGTTCCGCCTGGCTTGTCTAGCCACAGCCTTCTGATGCCTTTACAGCTGGTCCTCTTGGCCCAAGTTTTGTTTATATAAGTCTTCCTGAGTCTGGTCTGCCTAGCTGTAATCCTTGTCTACTTTGTCATGTTCTTAGAGCTCTTTTTGAACCTTGTAATTTTTCTGCCTGTCACCTTGAACCTGTCTCACTAGTTCTCAAGGCTGCAGTCTTCCTCATGCTGGTCCTTGCCCACTGGCACTTGAGAACGCATAGAAAGTGGACTCCTTCCTCCTACAATGGATTCTTCTAGGTGCCTGAGCAATAAAATGACCTTGGATCAACTACAAGTTACCAATTGCAGTGTAACCCATTTAGTCACATAGAAAGCTCAGAGTGGATTAATGGGATTAAGTATGGATTTATTACAAATTCAAAGCCAAGCTGATATAAATCAGTCGCAGAAACATAATATAGAAACACAGGCTCAATAAAGGATATCCGAAATGATGTATCAAAATTATCCTCAATAACCGAAAGCAAATGAGGAATTCAGTAGCTGCTATACAAAGAATGAGAAATAAAGTCTGGTGAGTAGATTGAAAGTTTCGATCATCTTTCCTATACATGAGGTCACCTATAGAGATCTACTAAACCCTATTCTAACTGGGAATCAGGGAAACTCTGTTAAGTCAGGGAAGCAGAAAAAGGTAGCAACAAAATGTAACTTCTGTAAACATTCTTAAAGGTAAAGTTAATTATATAGTATGAAGCCACACAACAGAGATGTCGCAAAGAGGTCTGCAATGCTTTGCGTCTAAAGGAGAATCTGACAAAAGCTAAAGTGCAGCCTTTTGCCGCTGGAGGGAGCTTGCGAGCCGCCTCAGAACGCCAGATCGCCATTTTCACGGCAGCGAGGAGGTCACGGTGGAAGTCGTCTCTGCCGTCCTTCGTCTCTGCAATTGCAATTGCACCGGCACCGAATGCCGAGAACGAGCCTCAGGAGCCTTAGAAAACGCAGCACGGGGAGGACGAGGACGAGCTGCCCGAGAAACAGCTGCCATCACCTTCTCCGTCCGCTTCCCGACTGCTTTTCTGTCTGTTGGCTGGCTGCTGGCCGTTTGCTGGCTGGCTGTCTGACAGCCTTAGGGCGGCTGGACACAGCAGTTGCCGGAGAGACGGCGACTTGATAACATGGTGAGACAGTGAGGCGGTGGGAGAGCAGGAGAGCAGGAGAGCGGGGTAAGCACAGGTGCTGGCGGAGGGTGAGAACAGCTGTCCGTGTACCTGTAACCTGCAACCTGTAAGCGCCGAGCAAGCACCGTGTCAGGCTCAGGATTAGGATCAGGATCAGCCGCCACCTTGGCGCACAAAAACTTTTAAACACTCAAAAAAATTCCCGCAAACCTCCCGTAAATCCCCTGTAACCCCCGGAATAATACAACCAGGCGCAAAAGACTAAGGCGCGAGGCCCACGGCGCCGTAGGAGGGTCTGCTGGCAGGTGAGAGCGCTGTTTCAGCGCTGTGATAACAACGCCTGCTAGTAGGGGTGGGGCAGGTGCTGTTACATTTTGGACCCTCGCGTTAGGGGGCCAAAGTCCCAGTGTGCGGTAGGCAGGCGTGAGCGCTGTATGGAGCTTGAGCGCTGTGATAACAACGCCGCCACCGACACTGCCCAGTTTGCCCATCTGGCTACGTACTTATTGAGCAAAGAATCCAACCCCAAGTGAATCAGAGCGCAGGAGGTCCACGGAATTGAGGAAACAGAGAGCAGGACTAACTTTGGGTCCCTCTCTAGGGGGTGTGGGAACATCGCCCTCATTTTCACTCACTTTCACTCCGACCAGCTCAGAGTGAACTTTCACTTCGACCAGTTCAGAGTGTATAACGTAACGCAGCAGTAACTTTAATAGGAACTCAGCAGGAGAAAGGAGAAAAGATAAACTATGAGGACTAGAAACTCGACCTTACTGCAGGCCCATACCCAGGCAAAGGCGCGCCCTCACAGCTCTGCCAGAAGACAAAAGGCAAAACTCTTCTATCCCCCTGGAGTGGGGGAACTCTACCCTGGGCCAGTGCCCTTGGAGGGTGCATTCTTGGATTCTTCTGGAGCTACAGGTGCCACTCCTACGCTCCTAGCCTCACTGACGGCGTCCCGAGCACGGTCAGTGTCATTGAACAATGTACAGCCGCATACAGGGGAAGAGGGGAAGTGTTACACTCGAGCTTACCTAACCCCCCGCCCAGGTGCTACCGTAGCCATCCCTGGGCCCTTAAGAAATAAAGACATAAGAACTTTCTTGTGCCCTTTGGTAATAAGTTCTGCAGCACCTGTTAGGCCCCAGAGCTGTATATCGCCTACAAACACTCCCGAGGAAGGACAGGGCCAGAGCTTGAGCGCTATTGCGGTGCAGGCCCCTGGGCCACCACTTTCATCTACAATAACCACGTCCCAGGGGGATGATCCACCCAAGCCAGAGTCTGCTGACAGGGCGGCATCGAGGCCCGAGCACAACATAACAACAACCCCGCCCCCTCAAGCTTTAGATAATGATCAACTAAATGTCTCCCAAAATGGGGCCCCAACGACTGAAGCTCGTAATAGCCCACGCTGCAGCGTATCTGCAAAGGGAGAGTACATATTTGATGTGTCTGGCAACAGCAAAGGCCCTGAAGAAGGAGGAGCAACTACAGAGCCATCGGCCCGGCACATCCAGTCTCCGATCTTGTTGAGCTGGAGTCCGCCGGATCAAGAAAAAATGTCTCAGCCATCATTTTCTAGACGCAGCAGGGGGGATAGCCCCCCAGCGTTTGCAGACCATCTAACATTGATCAACGAGACCCTCATTTCTATGACTGGAGCCGCAATCATGCACGCCGTAAGCTCGATGCCCAGATAAACATATTACAAACAGTGGCTAATTTAATATCAGGGGTCGATGCTAAATTGGATCATTTGAATTCCTTGATCCGCAGAGTACAGGATAGCACGAATTTTAAGCCTGACCCATGTAGTTGCGATCCTATTTTGAAAAATCTAGAAAAACTCCCGCATGTTATGACCACAATAATTGAGGATCTCAAAACAGAAGCTGGCAAGAACAAGGTCTCAAACATAAGGGCACCAACGCCCGACCCGTCAAAAAAAGAAGGCACAAAAAAAATCTCACCACCGGAGAGAATAGAAACTTGCAAAGAAAATAATGAAAACAAATCTGCCAGGGCGGGCCTCCCATTGGTGACTGATGCAAATTCCGCAGAGGTCTTATTGACCGTAACAAATACTCACGATTGGGAGAAGATACCTACATCGACTAGCTTAGACTTTCAAAAGAAACTATCGAGAAAAAATAAGAAATTTTTTTTAAAAATTGAATAAGGCGAACAAGAATAAATCCATACGGGAATGGCTATGTCCCGGCAATCAGATGCAAGGCCATACAGACATACCGGAATTGATTCAATCAGATGCTACTCTCATTACATCAGAAAGCCCGGAACGAAAGCATGAAGTTCTTTACCTGACTGACGCAGTAACAACCCCAGGGCCGGTCGTCCCCCTGGTGGAGCCCCGGCCAGTCCCATCAGTTCCACTTACATGCCTAGTAAACGATCTGCAAGGTCAAAACGCCGCGGAAGCAACTCAAACTGGTTCTAATGAACATGATGCCGGCTTAAAACATCTTTTGGTCGCTGTCCCATCAACGTTGACGACGCATGTTGCGATTCAAAGGCCACGGGCGGTCTTAGATACCAAGGATATTGAAAACATCCCGCTTAACAACAGTCTTCCTAGCTTTCCACTCATGGTGGCCCCTCAACGAGTTACGGGGCCAAAAGGGCCGGCAATCGCCCTCTCATCCGGCATCCCACAAGTTTTACAAACAGGCGGACAGGTCGCGGGCCCCGTTGGTTATATAAATAATGCCCTATCCCAGGATCGGGAAATTAGGCTGTATCCAGAATACGTCTCGCAGGGGAGGTGGGACGTTCTCAATCGCAGCAATCTTCTGACTCTCTGCGCAAACATCCCAGGGCTGGAGGGAATAAAAACTACTGACATTGAAACCATCTCCTTCCTACCACCAGATGCGGAAGAGATAAATGAAACGACGGAGCTAACCTTCACGAGCTCGGCCATGGCAGAGGCCTTGAAAAGCCAGCATAAGATACTGGAAAGCTGGGGAATAAAGATAAAACCCAAGCGCTTACAAAAATATCCCCTCATATTAAAAACACAGTTTGCAAATCCTCAGATGGGAAACATGGTACAACCGGTTGGAAAGCCACCACGCCCGTATGCGCCCTTCTCCCACGCGCCAAAAACGGCTCCTACCCTCCAGGGGTCAAAAGGTGGCACAAACACTGGTCAATTCATCAGAACCCCCATAAAGATAACCACGAATCCAACCCAGGGTACACGCACATGCGCAACATTGGGACCCGCGATTAAAGACTGGTCTTGGCTGCCGCTTGCTTTAAATTCCAAGACCTAATGGTCCTCGTTTTAAACCCTGGGGCTACACCCATCGAGACGCGACAAATACGCACTTAAAGCCCCCAGAGAAGGAATGGTCTCCGACGAGTTTGAAAATCATGTCTTGGAACGTTGCTGGGCTCAGGAGGTTGATTCTCAAGCAATCTGCGGTGTCATTTATGGTGGAAGCAGACATAATTTGCACACAAGAAACTTGGCAAATCCATCCCCTCTCTTTGAGAGGATACACTGAGTATGGAAAACCCGCAAAAAAGTCCAACATTTTCGGTAGACCCTCTGGTGGGATATGCGTTTACATAAAACATGCATTCAATCTGGAATTCGCAGAAATATCCAACCTGCCGGACACCATTCAGGCAGGCATTTTGAAAGGCTGTAGTCTAACAAACAGTAATTTCTCACTATTATTAATTAATCTTTATCATAACCCTCAAGGGCTCATATCTAACACGACTACGTTGATACGCCACATCGAGCGTTTACTGCTGCAATTTGCGGGCCTCGAATGCATCATTCTTGGTGATTTTAACATTCACAACATCGGGATTTCAACCACACGTAGGCTCCAGGCTGGGGTCACTAACGCCCTGAATGCCCTACTAAAATCCTACAAATTGGAGACAACGCACTCAGTCTTCCTAAAGAACAGCCCCGGGCTGACTGTCGGCCCCACATTTAACAACCAAACTACGTTCGACTATATAATCTTAAGTGGCAAACTCCAACTTCTAATGTCAAATTTTTCAGTGCATTCACGCAGTGATAGTGATCATGCTGCCCTAATCGTTATTTTGAACCTCATAGCGGATCATCGCCATAAGCTTGAACCCATCGGAGAAGTCGATGGAGAAGAACTCATAAGGTTGCCCAGAAGGATCAAATGGGAACAGACCGCAATTACTGGATTTAACAGCTGGGTTAATCAGTGGACAGGTTGGCCACCGAGCGAACTAAAAAAGGGCGCCATAGAACTCTGGAACTCCACTACAGAGACTCTGGCTCTGATTCTTCGCGGGAGCGTGAATAGTACATCACAAAGGCGCCTTTTACCCACATATGGTCATAATACTGAAATGAAAATAAGCGCCACAAATCTAAATAAGCAATACAAACTCGCCCGCAAAATTGGGACTGCCCTAAACAAGAAACGTTTACAAGAAGCTAAAAAAAGCCATGCAAAGAAGGTAGCAAAACGTGCACATTGCGATGCACAATGGCTAATAATTTTTGATTTGCTCAGCCCGGGAAAGTCACAGGAGTTTTGGAAGTTCATATGTAACTTGGGCCGCGGCCCAAACCACAGAGAAAACTCACTTAAAGCCTCGACCTGGGTCGCGCATGTAAGAGCACTTTACAGTAACGCTGGTCGGGCCCACATGCAAAATGAAGCATCCACTGTTGGAGATAACTTAGATCTGCTCGTTGAGAAGAAGGCTCCACCAGGAAAATCGCTTGTCGTTAACATCATAAAAAACATCAGACAAAACGCTGCTCCAGGGCCCAATGGCCTTCCTGGTCACTTATTCAAGGCAAACATCGACTTTTGGTCCAAAAATCTGACCTACCTTTACTCTGAATGCTGGCTCCGGGGGGACGTACCAGATTCATGGAGAGGCTCGCTTCTTCAGCCTATCCATAAAAAAGGCCCAAAATCTGAACCTTCCAACTACCGGATGATCGCCTTGTTGGATATTGAGGGAAAAGCGTATGCTAGTGCCATCTTGAGGGACCTCGCAGACTGGTCCAGCGCTGAAGGCATCCTTCCGTTCTGCCAAACCGGATTCAGACCTGGGTCTGCCACGGTTGACAACATCATTGCTCTTTCTTTCCTGGCACATCGCGCACGGTCAAGCAAAAGCCTCCCCCTCTTCGCCTGCTTTATCGACTACTCGGCGGCGTTTGATGGGGTAGACCGCGCAATTCTGTGGCACAAGTTCGTCCAATGGAACATCAATCCGGTCTTGTTAAGAGCGATACAGTCCCTTTATCAAAAAACATGGGTGCGAATCAAACTTTCGAGGGACCACGCATCCGTTAAGATCAACACAGACAGAGGCCTTAAACAAGGGTGTGTGCTAGCCCCATTATTATTCAACCTATATACAGCAGACATGGAGAAGGCCTTGACTGGGGCCGCCCTGGCAACTCCAAAGATCGGTGGAGTTAAAATCCACTTTATGCAGTATGCTGATGACTTGGTCCTTTTGGACCACACGAGAATGGGGCTACAAAAGGCGTTGACGGCACTCGCTGCATATAATGACAGTAACAGGCTTGTAGCAAACCCAACCAAGTCTAAAGTAATTATCTTTGGACATTACCCAAGGAAGAAATCTTTAAAATGGAGGTTAGGCAACCTCCTCCTGGAAAGCACGCAGCGGTACGCCTACTTGGGCATTTGGTTCCAGGAATCAGGACGTGCAAGTGGCCATCTTAAGTCAATTCAGGCTAAAGGCAAATCCATCACCTACGCCATTTGCAAGCTGCAAGCCTCTTTATACAGCCCGTCCACCACGGCCATCAACAGAGTACTGAAAGCCAAGCTCATGCCGGCACTCAATTATGCTCTACAGGCTTTCCCGGGCAAACTAAGCAATGAATTAGAAAAAATTCACTGCAGAGCATATAAGAAACTTTTCCATCTTCCAAGGTGCACCAGAAACACCCTCGTTCGCCTGGAGTTCTCACTTAACCAGCAAAACCTAGAAGTGCTGGCCGCCCTAAGTAAGTATTACTTTTTAACAATGGCGGCACAGGAGAACACATTAAAGGCAGTTTTGAAAGGTATCTTCTGTGAGCCAGGGAACCCCTGGTCAGCCACCTTCGAAGCGGCTAAGGACCAGCTTAATCTCGCTACGGATTCATGGAACCCTGAACACGTCAATTATTCTGCCATCAAAAACTCAATTAAAAAACAAGTGCGTGTGAGATCACGGGAACTGGATCTGGAGGCGCTTGGAAGAAAAGGCTTGCATGAGACTTTGTGTCTCCCGCACATTCTGCACACCGCTAAACCTCATCTCACGCAGGCCGTGGCCCGCACCGCCCTTCATAAGATCTTGGCATACAGACTCCACCCATTGCCCCTAAATGAACTATATCCAGGTGGTCAGGCAAGCTCAGGAGTCCGGGAATGCAGGCTTTGCATCTTTGTCCCACCTTATCTACTGCTGCCCGGCCCTGCGTCTGGCCCATAGTCTTTATCTTAGGCCATTACTAAGACAATCTGGGTCACGCACTGCAAAGGAGGGTCTTAGCTATCTTTATACTTTGTCCACGGTAAAGCATATGGCGGCTTTCGGAAAATTCATCTTTCAAGCACGGGCAATGCTGATGATTTCTACTAGTCGGGTTATAGAGTCTCCTGTGGGCCCATGAACCCTTTCATTCGGAATTTCCTGGACCCATGGAGCAACTAGATAAACTGTATTTTGATTTTAACTTTTGTAATGCTGTGATTTTGTATTTTGGTTTTATGTAATGGTTTTCAGTAACCAAACAATAAATATCATTCATTCATTCAATGCCCAATTATACCCACCAAAAGAACCTTAGAGAATTTCAGGTCACATGTCCAATTATTTCCCATCTTCAACAAACTTGGCAACTACACTCGAGATTTCTTTCCTTTGGTCTACACATTAGAACATCCTTGTATTCTTCCCAGCTCCTTATTCCACCTGGTTCCCCTGGTTCACCTTATCCTAGTTCCCATGGTTGCTTTGGTCCTTGTGCCCCCTAGCCATCAATGTACTTGTCACCTTCATTTTGGTCTTTGTTCCTCTGACTCTGGTCCACCAAGCCCTGCTTACCCCAATCTCCCTTTCCTGCCCCCTAGTCCTCCTTGTCCTGGGCCTGCTCATCCTCAACCTGTCCCTTGGTTCTGATTCTCCTGGTCCTGACTCTTCTGCTCCTCCTCGTCCAGTGCTCCTGATTCTGCTCTTTGTAGTACTCTTCCCTTTGTCATTCTGATGTGCCTGTCCCCAGTATTAGTTTCCAAGGACCTGATCTTTCTGGTTATGGTCTTGCTGGTACAAGATGATGCTGGACCAGGTTCTCATGGTCCTTGCCACAGTCCACCTCACCCAGATCCATTGTTAACTGTTTCAGTATCCAATTTCACTTTTGCCCTTGTCCCTCTTGCTCTGGTCCGTCTGACCCTATTTCCTATTGACTTTGTCCAATTGGTACTAGTTCTCCCGGTACATTTACCTACTGCAGACGATCCATTCCCAATGGCTTCCAAAGCTCCTGTTACTTTGATCTCTTTCAAATCTTTTGTCAACCCAGATATATTCTGGATATATTTCTCCAGTTCCTGACTTCTGTCTGCGATATAAGTACAACCAGTGGTAAGACTCACACACTCACATGTGGGTGTTGTAAGCAAATACTCCCTTTTCTTAGTGCAGATTGGTAAATCATCCTGAGTATGAGGTGCTAATAATCAACAACATGCAATATCCCTAACATGTGGGGAGCATCCTCAATCCGCACTCGAGTTCCAATGTTTAAAAAAAAATTCAAAACGTACTTTACAAGTAATTCCAAGAAAATTCTTTATCTTTCCATATTCTGATTTGTTTAAACTTTAAATGCCTGTTTTCAATGTTTTTGTTTGCAGTTTTTTCTAATTCAAATTAATTTACCTAATGCATTTCGGCCTACGCCCTTCATCAGGGCGAAGTCCTCGACAATGTTCGTCTTTTGGACTCTTAAGCACAAGCCCAAAAATACTACCCCGTTATAGCGTGTAGCACATTCTTGAGTCTTCCCCCTTTGCTAACTCAATAACTGACTCGTTACGGCGTGTAAAAATTTGAAGGATTCGGTGCCATGGGGCAAATAGGAATCTGTATCTTGTTCATCTTGTGAAGGTCCTGCACTATGCGGTACATACCGCCAGCCTTCTGCAAGGCCATAATGGGTGAGTTACATGGTCTCCCAAAAATCTCTTTCAAAATGCCTTGTTGAATCATTGTCTTGATTTCTGGAGTTATTCCTGCAATTGTTTCAGGGATCATAATATACTGTGATGTTCTGGGATGTTCTGCATTTAGCTTTACCTGTATTAGTCCAATGTCCTTTCCCGAAAAATTCCAAACCTCAGTTTTCACAGTGTCTCTAAGATTCAGGGGTAATTCCTAACTTCTCATCATGGAGTACAGTGCAACAACTAGGTTTTAATTAACTATTTTCAAGGCAACATCCTTGTTGTGGGTCTCAAACCCCACGCCTCTTGGAGTGCAGTAAATGGTGAAATTCAACTTGCATACCAAGTCACATCCTAGCAAACTCACAGGACCATGTATAAGGGGAGGTTCTGGTTGTGCTGCAGAATTGGGCATGCTCAATCACCCACACATAGGCGCACACCTTTGGAGATGGCAACCTTCTAGCAAGCCGACACACGACAAACACACCCTGTTTCCTTTCTTTGCCTGCCCGTACACATCAGTGCTTAGAAGCAACATATAGCTCCTATTAGTCCAACAACTACGGCCCTTACAAAATCCGAAAAAAAGAACATATGTCTGGTATTTTTCTTTGTGAGAGGCAGGCGTCATTGGACGGGGCAGATATGACTGCATCCTCGACTCTGCAATCAGAATAGGTATTAAGTGATACCTATATATTTAGATACCTATAACCTCAACACAGACTCTGCCAGCTTGAATGAGGCAGCTCACTGATAGTGGAGGACTCTCCACTGGTAATCAGTCTCATGGATACACAAATGACAAAGTACGCTGTGTACTACACATACATAACTTTAATGTCTAACACACAAAGGCACCTAGAGCACCAAAACCACACTGGGAAGGAGACATGCGTGAACTGGAGCAGGAAGACTGGGAGGTTTACATGAGATCAACGTTTAGGCCAGTGCAATATAAAATCCTACATAGGACCTACTACATCTAAAAGGTAAAATTCAGGGAAGCAGAAAACAATATGTGCTAAAGTAGCTGTGGGATACAGGGCATCGTAATCAACACCAAACTGTACTGCCTTATCATTGCTAAATAGTAAGCCATAGAGAGGTTGTGGCATAAATGCCAAAGTGGCTGACCTTGAAGTTGGGGAACCAGGTTCGAGTCTTGGCGGGAGTCTCAAGCACCCTGTGATTCTGGGAAAATCAATTAATCTCCCTATGCCTGAAAACTGAATGTGTCCATCTGTAATGCAACTGTTGTTCATGTAAAGCACTTTGATACCTTTGGGTCGAGTTCGTAAAAAAAGTAAAGCTGCAAAAAAAAATACAAAAAATGTTGGATATTGGAGGGCATTAGAGACAGTTTTGCCACAGTAACTGCAGGAAAGGTGCTGGACTTTGGAAGGGATATACATACTCTTCCCATTCAAACGTGAGCAGCAGTAGAGAAATTGTTGGACTTTGGAGGGTCAGATTTACTATTCCAACTCCAGCCTCAGCAAAAGGGGTTTTACTTTGATTGCAATGTAGTGAGAAGTGCCACTGCTTGGCTCCGGCTTGACTATGGAAATTAATATTATAGCCTGCCTTGCAAACCCACCACAGGTGCCCACTGGACCAGCAGAGGTCCAGGGGAGCCGACGGCCAGTTCTTGTGGGAAGATGATGAGGCAGATCATGCAAGATGATAGTGGGCCTGTTGATTGCATTGGAAAAGACCTCCAGATAGTGACCACAGCACTGTCCGGTGGGTGCAGCAGACAGTCCCATTGAAGTGAGGAAAGAACTGTGGTGAACTAGTGGGGTAAAGAGATGAAACGAGAAGCGTTTGTGGCGGCTTGGGGGCAGGCCGGGGCTGGGAACTGAAACCGGCCCTGGTAAACTGTTGGGCGGCCCCCCTGGTGGGGCGGAGGGGGGTGCGGCAGAGCTGTTTGCTGGGCCAGTTTCAGCTGATTTTGTTACAGGGGGCCGATATCAACAGACCCCGGTAACAAAAACGGCCCCCCAGGGGCCTAAAATGGTCCCTCACCCGGGCGGCCCACAGGGGGAATGCCCAGTGCCCACTATGGCCAGCCCGGCCCTGCCTGGGGCACACATAAAGAGGATTCTGTGGTGGTGCAGCACCAGCAAGAAGCGTGAGAAGGCCCAGGATAACACAAAAGGAAACGGAAGCCCAGGGCAACTTAGAGAACAAGTGCTGTGCCTGGTGCACAGATTTAGAGGATCTCATCTTCAAACTCCTAAATGATACTTGACTGGGAATTAGGACTTTAGCTCTGGCAAGATGATGCTGAAAGCAGAAGAGTATGAGTATTGCCGGCGCCCTTTAAGAGATATAGAAATGGAACCTCAACAGCAAAGGAGATGTACAGAGCAGGAATCGACACATAGAAAAGAGTGTGAAACACTTGCCTGAAGGATAGAAAGTGAGCTTAGCTGGCTGATTGTTGATACACCCATGGTGTTTGTGATCACCGACAGACAGTCACTAAGGGAAGGGCTATAAAAAGAGAAAGGTGGCACTGCATTCATAGTAGGTAAGTGAAGATAAAGCCACAGTTGATTTAATCAGTTGTGAAAGCTTTAAAGTTCTATAACTAGGGTTTTAAATGGGCCAGGTCCGGCCACAACAATTCTTAAAAGCAGGCACTGAGATGGGCCCCTATCAGGCTCTCCATTTTTACCCTATCCCTCAAGCTGAAAAAAAAATCTCTGTGGACCATTTGTAGTTTGAACCAGCATGTAGTTACTGACACTTTTCCCCTTCCCAACACCAATGAGCTGTTGCTTTTACTTAAGGGTGGCAGGTACTTTTCAAAACTCAATTTTAAAAGTGCTTGTCACCACATTAAGTTACATGAGGAGTCTAAAAATCTCACAACTTTTATTACCATGGAGGGCACCTTCAGGTTCAAAATATTGCCCTTCGGGTTGTCATCCACTGCCAATGTCTTTGAGCCTATCATGTCTGAGGTGTTGAGGGGTATTGAGAATAAACATTTTTTTGAGGACAACATCCTCATGATCGGGGAGTCTGTCCAGGTGCACAACAAGGTTTTGAGGGAAGTCCTGGGCAGATTGAGGGAGGTGGGTCTTACACTGAGGAAAGACAAGTGCAAGTTTCTGGTGGAGGAGATTGAGTACCTCGGTCATACCATTTCTGGGCCTGGTGTTTGCCCCAAGGTCCACCTGATTTAAGCTATTCCTGATACACCTGTACCTCATGATAAGGACCAGTTACGGTTGTTAATGGGCTTAATAGAGTACTATGCCAAATTTGTCAACTGCTCAGGCCTTCAGACGTCTTGTGAAAACCTGGCTCTTCTCTCAGGTCAAACCCCATGTCCTGGTTGTGTCACCTGCCTAGTCTTGCTCCAGCGCTGGGACGCCTTTTTGCCGAGGCCGCCATGCGCTCTACAAGTATTTTAATCTAATCTAATCTAATCTAATCTAATCTTTGCTAGACTGAGGCCCTTAGGTTGTTGTTAAATAAAGGGTGTTCATTTGTGTGGAGGGATGCTCAACAGCATGCTTTTGATTTTATTCGAAAGGATATTTGTGAAGCTGGGGTCTTGTACCCTTTGATACTTGCCTCACTACCTTTATTACAGTCGACACCAGTGCTTGTGGGCTTCAGGGTGTAACTACTCGGTCATCGAGAGTGAAGCGCTGGCAGCAGCATGGTCTGACAAGCATTTCAGGACCTTTTTATGGGGTCTTGTTTTTTGCATTTGCCCTGACCACAAACCTTTAGTCAAGGTGCTGAGTCCAGGTGGCTCTGGCAAAGGCTCAGCAAGATTGGCCAGACTTGTCTCTCGGTTCCAAGAATACCAGTACCGGGTGTCTCACATTCAGTACTGGAAAAATGTTCAAGCCGACTGCGTGTCTCGCTTGTCTTTGAGGAGCAAGGGAGGGCAGAGGGTAGGGTCTTTTGGGGAATAAGATGGTGCGGTGGCCTCTTTGGGTGATGTGGAGGAGTGCGTTGGTGGGGCTTTGTTGGCAGATGAGTGGCACATGTGCATGGATCAAGACTCCACACTTAAGTCTGTGGAACACATGTTGGTCTTGGGCAAAAGAAGGGACATCACTGTCGCCCCCTCAGTAAGACCTTTTGTGAAGGGCTTGGATGAGTTGCGTGTTAGTGACTCAAAGGTTATTATGAGGAATGACAAGTTTGTACCTCTTTATGGATTAAGGCCCAGGATTATCGGGTTCACTCATGAGGGACATCTCGGGCAAACCATGACCAAGAAGCAGATGCAAGAGAATTTCTGGTGGCCCTGCATGGATTAGCAGATCACTTCTTGGATCGTCAATTGTGAGGTGTGCTTGGAGAGTGAAAAAAGGCTCAAGACTGACTGTCAGGCTACACCTGGTCACATTGATGATCCTGGGCTGCTGTGGAGAACCGTTTGTTTGGACTTCATTGGGTCAATGCATGGTGTGGAGGAGAGGTTGAGAAATGAGTTGGTGCTGGTTGATGTTCACTTTAAGTGGCTGATAGTTCGTTTTATGTCAGATGTTACAACTCACAGGACTATTGAGCAGCTGAAGGTTGTTTTTCAAGAGGAGGGTCTACCCCGCATTCTTGTCACGGGGAATGGCACTCAACTTGTTTCACACAAAATGAGGGACTTTCTCTGTAAGTGTGGTATTTCGCATCACCGCGCGGCCCTTACAACCCACAAGTCAATGGCATGCTGGAATGGGCCAATCGCCTGGTTAAGGGCACCATTTGCATGGCCATACATGTGGGAAAAATGTCAGAGAATTGATTGATGAGATGGTATGGGTACATCCCTCAACTGCTCATAGTGTGACCGGAATTTCACCCTTTGAGAAAATGCGTGGGAGGAAGCTTGGGCACCAATCTTTTACCCACTTGGCTTGTCTCTCCCAAATCTGGTTCCGACAAGAGGGACGCAGTCAGTTCTGACGCAAAGGGGATCTGCACCGGCTACTGGGTCAAAATCAAACATGGAAGGCCTGGCAAAGGGTTGTTCAAGTTCTGGGGGGCCCTTTCGAGTGAGGCAAGTTTTCAATAACTACATTCTGCTTGCCAATGGCAACAAATTGAACAAGTGCACAGTGCGTTGTATCGCAAAGCAGACTGTATGGGAGCCAAAGTAGCTGGGTCCATTGGCAGCCGTTCTGGTGACAGTGCTAATGACTTCTTGCTAATGAGTGATATGAATCTCAGGGGCAATGACATGGGAGGAAGTATCGAGGGTGGCTCTGGGGGTGCCTCTGGGTGTGCTTCTAGTTCGCTTCTAGTTCGCTTCCCTGTGGTTCTCCTCCTACTATGAACAGCCAGTTGCATTTTCTTTTAACAAGATTCCGTCTTAGCATGTTGCACTTTCTGGTAGGGTTCCCTAAGAAATCCGGGTGGACAGATCACCTTACGCTTTGCCCATGCGACAATAGTACTACCCAGAGCACTTTGCAATTCATTCTTTTTTGTGCACTTTACAAACATCCAAGGAGCACATTTTTGGTGCCCTTGTTAAAGAACATTTGCCTATTTACATATTTAGAGGGCTTCAGACATTTACAATCATTGACTTATCCTGTTATTTGCACTGCGGTATTACATTCTATCAAATCAGCAATGGGTATTAGGAAACCATATGAAGTACAGTAATTAAAGGGGAATGAGGAAATGAATCTTGTTAATTAGGAACTAAGCTCAACGGTCATTACTTCATCTATGTACAATCATGTTTTTAGCTTGCATATGAATTTTTATCTCTTTTATAATATTTTTAAAGGACAAAAGAATGTATTTTACACTTGAAATGTGTATTTTAAACTTGAACTGTCTTTTTGGTTGAAACTTTTATGGCTGTGTGCCGAATAAAGTCAATTTGAATTTGAATTTGGCGCTGGGGGTGCCTCTGGGTGTGCTTCTAGTTCACTTCCCTGTGGTTCTTGTAGTGTAGTTCCTATCTTCCCAATAGGCTCTGCGCATTGGAATAGTACCTACAGCAGTAAAGGCCTAGGCCAGACGTTAACTAGGTCTACTACTGTCGATGCTAGACTTAATTTTTGGGTTTGCCAGCTAAGCTCAGAGTTCGCTAGAAACTTTCTCGAATGTTCAAGGAAGGATTAACTTCCCTGATTAGACAAGAAGGGATTTAGTTTCTGACAACCATAGAACATGACAACTTTGCTCTCCCCTAATCAAGAGTCAATCTCGAGAGTCGTGTGAGCACAAGGCAATTATTTTACTCAGTCAGTACGTGCATTCTTAGTCTCATCAGAATGTAGAGAAAAGGAAGAGACGGGCGTGTTCAATAAAAGGTGTTATTTATTGATCAGTCTCTTTTCTCGTACAAGAGAAATGGATCGATATTATTGCAATACTTATAGTTAAGTAAAGTGCATACATTAAAAGCAATAGTATAAAATAATACTGTAAAAACATTGATATGGTTTCTGAGCCAGATGATGTTTAAAATGATTAAAATATATTTACATACACATATACATTTGACTAAACGTACTCAACTGGTGTTTCTAAATACGCCTACCCCGTGTACCTGACTTAAGTCTAATGCGTGGGCGGGAATAGAAAGTTACAGTTTAAGTTAAGTTTGTTTTTGCCAAGTGAATAACTAAAGAATTCTCTGTGAGGGGTTATTCAGTTCTGTACCTGGAATTTAGGATGAATGAGGAATGGTATCTCTTTCTCTGCTCTCGATATTCCAGGCTGCCTGCGAGGGATGCCCGAAAACGCCGGTGCTGGATTCTCGGCAGGAGAAAGCAGCGCGTCTCTCAGCGCGTCAGGAAGGCGGGGCTGCTGCCAGCGGGGTCTGCTTCTGCTCTCGGCTTCGGCAAGTATGGCTGCTCCGTCTTGTCACCACGCGTGTGTTTGCATAGGGCAAGGTCGGCAATATTTATACCTTAAAGGTGCCGAGATTGACGTAAGGATGGACATAGGTACGTCAATAAAGATGTCATACGACTTGCTCGTTAGCACATTCTTTTGCAAAAGTTCTCTGTGAAATCAAAACAATGGCCGCACAGATTATCCAGGTTGTCATAGGTTTGATTTGTTATGAGAACGTCGTATGCCTTATCAGGGGCTGGAGGAATGTCGCTTGTCTAATTAGATTTCAAGCGTTATGACCTAATCAGATAACACGTTCCTGTGCCGTAGTGTGACTGCGTCAGATAACGGTATCTGCATCATGGGGGTTTTCTTGCCTCATGGGCTGACTGTTAGTTAACTTGATAGTTAGTTTAACCAGAATAGGGTCAGGAATAGGGGGATCGATTCAGAACCTATAGAAATACACGACACCCACTCCACGCTAACTATGGTCATATCTACTAATCTATGCATAGTATAACATAGTACAACATACTATAGAGTATAGTGTATACCTTACCACCCCAAAATACATAAATGCATTTCGAAATTTTCAAATATACTGAAAAATTGCAGTCGTATATATTGTATGCACTTAAGCTATGAATTAAATGCAAAAGTAAACACGCATTTGTATGCATTATTGCTTATTGGTATATGAGAAATACACATGAAATGGCTCTTAATATGGCTATACAGAAAGGAAGTTCGAGACCATTTCATCACATAATAAAATATTTGTGAACCTACCAGCGGGCAGCTAAAGTCTATATAAAGTATCTAAAAATAGAAATCTTAGTTCTCTAAGAATAGTTTCTTACTTTAAGCAGAAGATCAGTGTCCCGGGAAAAAATATGTAGAAAAATATTTTAAGGGGCATGCTGAAAAAATTGCTGTCCGTGAACTGGATTGTAATTGTTCATGTGACTTTATTTTTAAAGTTGAAGGCCGAATTCAGGGAACGCCGTGTGCGAGTTTACTCAAAAGTCTCTATTTCTGTTCTGGAGAGAACATCATATCATTCAGGCTTTCGAAAAAACTGTCAACAGCTTCATGGGAAAGTTCCACTAAGTCGGAAATAGGGGTAACCATGCATTCGTGCGCATGATTGTCTCCATTGACATTCTGATTTGCATTGCTGACAGAAGGTCGTACCTGTTCGATGCTGCTTTCATCTTGAACTTCACTACTCTTCAATCGCAGTGGTGAAGATTCCAGGAATGCCGTCATCAGGATTGGCAGCCTTTGAGGGCAGCACAAAGCGTGAACCTTGGTAGGAACCAACAGTGTATCTGCATCCACTGGCGCATCCGATTGTAGCGTCAGACAGGTGTCTAACACGCATTCTTCTCCGCATAGCAGACACCTTAGTACAGGTAAAACACACCTTTGCCACATTGGTCGAAATGATAGAAACCAAGTCATGTTTAGGTCTCTAAGCCGGGAGAGTCCCAGGATTTTTGATATCCGGTCCCGGTATCCAATGGCTAGGATCGTATCTTCCATTGTCGCGAGAGTTTGATCTGTGACATGGGTTGCCATAACGAAAAATAAGGACTAGGAATAGGATTCCTGCAATTAGTCCCAGGATCAGGGGAAGTCCGCCAAAAATCGAATGGACGAAATCTGGAAAAATACCCAGTATGGCTTTGAATGGTGTTAATGCCATCGAAAATACTGTCTTAAATACCCCTGAGATCCCATTGGTATCAGAAATATTTAAGATTTCGCTCAGGATTTCCGCGAAATGTACGGGGGAATTAGTTGATAATAATGTATGTATCTCTGCAGTCGTCCTTGCGACTTGTAGATCATACGTTTCTTTTGATGACGTGAGCCTTGTAGGCGTCTGAAGAAGCACTGTTTTCATTCTGCTTAAAGTGTCTATTCGAATAGAAGTAATTTTCAAACTGGGCCATGCCCTTGCCTCCCTGTCTGGAAAGGAGCTGGGGAACAAAGAACGTCCACAGCACTTGACCTTCGCTGTTGTAGTTACTAGATAAGGAGTCCCGGGCATAAGACTGCAACATCTGCGGTCTACAATAAGAATGTAACTCCCATTATAGAGTCTTCGAAAGAATGGTTCTATTTCAGTTGCAGGTGCGCCTTGCTGGTGACATGAAAGGTTGTATGAATTCCCTTCACAGGCTCCGTGCAAACTAATTCCGTTACACAGAAGCGTGCCGCTTAGTGACATAGCACAATTGTTGCCACTAAGAAACACTTTCTGTCCTTTATTACTGACACATGCATGTGAATAGGGCAGGTTCCAAGTTGTTTTAAGGTACCCCTTTCCCAATTTCTCGTACATGCCAGCCTGTATATATTTTTGGCAGTATTGAAACCTGAAGGTTGAGATTGGAATATTTATGATTCCGTGGATTATCCATTCACTGACAGGTCGTTCTGACATTGTCATTGGTAATCTTTCTAGTTTTTCAATGCTCAAGATTGTATAATCAGCACCCTTTTGCGCCATACCGATTTGTCTATCAGTAAGGTTAAAGATTTGGAATAGTGACGTTGTGTTGATTAAACGCCAAGGCACATAGCCTGAACGCAGATTTTGTAACGTCCAGCCAAGCTGTACAATGGAACGCAATTGTGACTGACCATGTTGTAATAACAGTAAGTCTTGCGATAATATATCGATTGCTGAAGACACAATGCTGTCCAATGAAAAAATTCTGGAGGACAGAGTCATTAACCCATTGTCCACTACAGAAAGTGATTTTTCCAAATTGATACGGTCAATTTCCCGTATTCTTTCTGCTGTCTCAATTTGAGTAACCTTCCAGGCCTCATTGTATGCTGCATATACAGAGGCTGCTATGAAACGCTTTTGACGCTGTTTGCGTGGTCCCAGTATGAAATCACGCAAGTCAGCACCATCAGTAAGTAAAGTTAGGTGTTGCTTAATTTCAGGCAGTGTGGAAGACTGTAGCCATTGAAGGCATAATTTGCCCACACTGTAGGTTGTTATTATCCCTGGGTGATGTCTTTGGGGATATCTAGGGTCTGGCCTGGTCATTTTGAAACCCTGTGTTTTATTCAGGAATCTATCTTGACAGTTATTTGTATCTGTGGGCCAGATCAACCATTGTTTCCAATCAGGATGTGTTCTGTTTTGGTTTAATATATGGTTTACGTCTATCTCTTCATCTGTATCAGAGTTATTGCTAAACATTGTTGGCTTTGGAATAGACGGATTATTTAAATCTTTGATTTTGGCTAAGCCAAGACAGGTGGTTTGTTGAACAGTGTCATTTAAAAATATCATTTGTTCTGGGATCATGCAGGCTCTAAACAAAGCTTCTAAACCCTGTACTTGCCATTCTTTTGTACCCCAAACACTTTTCAAATCAACATTTTTGTCCCAATAATCAAATCCAAATGTATTCATTTTTTCAAAGAATGAATCTGAATATATCAATTTTGTGTTGGTTATAATGGTTTTCATCCCTGTCTTGTTTGACAATTTAAAATAAAATGTTTCAGCATTACTTGTGTTAAAACCTGAAAAATATGAATATTTGTCGTAAACGGTTCTAGAGCTTCCTTTTGGAGGCGTAGCACAATGTTCCCATTGATTATAATTTAAAACATTTCTAGGTTGTGCAGATTTATGCAAAAAATGGTTACCATAATGGTTATAGCAATACATACTATCATAATTTGTAGAACCTTGCAAATAATCATGTTTTGTAAATTTAGCAGACATTACTAAGTCAGACATCATGTTGTTAATACTCTCGAAGTCCCAATCATCAGCAAATGAGTTTGGTTTTGCAAAGTCACTCAAAGAGATCTTGATTTGGTGTGGATATTTCAGGATCTCGACCGGACCATAAATTTCATAGTCAGTGTTGTCCCAGGCTACCCCACCAGGTATCGGATTGGCTGTGAAGTTGGCTGAAGAAAGTTCTGGAGAAAGTTCTCTTTTCTCGACGTGTGAAGATGTGTGTGGTTTGAGGATCAAGTTGATGTTCTGACTTGCTGTGTCCATTTTAGCATATTTTCCCTCAATGAAGCGTCCCAAAGTAAATACCATGATGAGCCAAAGTATGAGGATAAATGCACCAAAACCCACCCAAAATTCAATCGATGGAGAAACCAGATATGTTTCTTTCAGTTGTTTCAAAAGTTCCTTAGCTTTGTCTTTAAAGGATTTTGATGATGGCTGTGTCTTTGATTCACTGAAGCCGTCAGAAGAATCATCGAAGTTGATGAAGTAACCGGATGCAGTTCTGTCAATTGTTCCAATTGCTTCAGGATTTTTGTTCCTTGCATTTTCACTTGGTACTTCAGTATAGATTGGTGTGTCTCTGCTAAATGTCTTTATTTGGGTTTTCAGAGGTCTGAGTTCTATTGCATTGTTGCATAGTCCTTCTTGTTTTTCTTTAGGCGTTTCGAATGTGATGAGCCTTTTTGTTAGGACCTCTGTACTGGTAGCAAACCTTGGTGTTCTGCTACTTATTGGGAGTCCACTTGGCCTACTGTTTGTTATCGGCCACATGTTGTGGTTTTACCAGGTCGATGGATACAACTCGGTTCTCCTTTTTTCCAGCAAGTGGCGGTAGTACAACTGATCTTGTCCCGTTGACAGACAAGACAGGAACTGCTTTTCTGTAAGAAGGCCCAAATTCCTTCTTTACCGCGATCTTCTCCCTGACTAGATCCCCGACTTTTGGAATCCAGACAGGTCTTGCCGGGACAGGTGGTGATTCTTCAGTGGTTGTTGGCTGTTGTTTCAACTGTATGTTGCTCAGGTCTTTTCTTGTTTTGTTTAAGTCCTGCAAAATAGCCAAACGGTCTTTGACATCAAAGGTTTTTTCTATTACCACTGAAGTCTGACTATCAAGGTCAGAGATCAACATCCTAGTTCCGAAAAATAATTCGTACGGACTGAATCCCTTCAGAGAATTTCTTGGCAAGTTATTTAGACTACGTTGGACACTTATTAGATGTTTGACCCACCCAGCTCCCGAACCTAATACCTTTGCCGTTATAGATTGCTTTATGTCACGGTTTTTTCTTTCAACAATTCCGTTCCCCTCAGGGTGAAATGGACAAGAGTACCGCAATTGCACGCCCATGCTGACCATGGCCTCCTTATAAGCCCGAGAGCTAAAAGCAGGACCATTGTCCGAATGCAGAATGCCAATTGCGTATGTGCCGATGAAGACCCGCAAATCTTTTATAACAGTTCTGGCGTCAGCCGTTCGCTGGGGCCACATCCATATGAATCTCGTGCATGAGTCCACTGCGACCAAGATATATTTATAGTTACCATCCCTTTGTAAGGGACCACAGTGGTCTAGATAAACACAGGCTAATGGTTTATCCGAGATTAGAAGGGGCGTCTGCGCTGGACGTCTCACCGTTGATACTTTCATTTTTTGACATATTTCACATGCTAGAACATAGTTCCTTGTTTGTCTTCTCATCTGTGGCCACCAGTATCTCTGTTTTAATAATGATACTGTGGCTGAGACGCCAGCATGAATAGAAGCAAGCCCTTCGTGTGCCGCTATTATTAGTCCTAACCTATGTTCCATGTTTGGAATTGCCCTATCCCCCACTCCAGGGATTCGAGCAAAAGGAACATTGTTTGCATCAGTTATGTATGAGTATTTTACTGGAAAGCCTTTAGGGAGTGGTTCTATCGAATCCTTTTCTGAAGCGCTGACAGCTTGTAATATTTCGCTGTCTATTTTTGTTTTTGACCGGGTGACGGCAGCTACGGAAGCCGTTTGCACAGCTGCTTTCGCGGCCTCATCAGCCAATGAATTCCCTGCAACGTGAACGCCATCACGTTGATGACTCAGTGTATGTATCACGTGAGTCTTTGGTAGTTCTTTTTGTAAAAGAGCTACTTGTTCCCAGAGCATTTTATGCTTGATTGTGCCACCCTTTGCATCCTTGAAACCGTTCTGAAGCCAGATCTGCAAGTATTCATTATAAGACTGAACGCAATAATACGAATCGCACACTATAAGTGTGGGGAATTCTCGATCAGTATTTTCAAGCGCCATCTTGAATGCTAGTAGTTCAGCTCGCTGAGCTGTGCAATCTCCTAGAGATTGTGTTTTAGTGAGGGTTGGTTTAAATTTCCCTTCGTGCCAACGACCTTTAACAATCGCGCACGCAGCACTGTAAGCTTGTTTACCCCCTACTGCGGGTTGTGCTGATCCGTCTGTATATATTATACAGCCGTATTGGTCTAGAGGCAGAATTTCGGTCGGCGGAGGACATTCAAATTCATATTGGAGAAATTCTTGTGTTTTTAAGTAAGGATCAAATTCGTACACCACGTCTGTTGCAGCAAGAGAGTTAGCCCATTGTATCCATCTCGGATGGAGTGCTTTAGCATTTGGAATGCTTGCCTTTGTTACCGCCTCTAGGGCTGGTATCGGTGTCACGATTATTATTCGTTTACCTTGTGCCAGGGCTCGTTCTTTTGCTATAGCTGTCTGTGTCGCTGTAAGAATTTTTTCCGTTGGGCTAAATTACATTTCAGCCTTAGTGTACAAGTGTGATTTGAATGCAATTGGTACCTTTTCTCCCTCATTAGAGGTCAGGTATGTGAATCCGCATCTCCCTGGGATGACTCGGATCACAAGATTGCGTGTGTTATCACGTGTTTCTAATTTTGTTTTAATTAGCATGTCTGTTTGTAAGGATCTCAAAATTTCTGTGTGTGTTTGAGTCCAGCTGGATCTTTTAAAGTCTGGTTTAATTAGATCATAAAGGGGTTTGACCCTTTCTGCGTAATTTGCAATGTATGTTCTTCCGAAATTTAGGAAGCCTAGAATTGACTGTAGGTTTTTTAGTGTTTTAGGAGCTTGGATTACGGCACATTTCTCTAGGAAATTGTCTGCCAGGCTTTTACCTTCACTTGATAACTCATATCCTAAGAATAGGACCGTCAGATGGGCAATTCTGGACTTTTTGAAGTTGAATTTGTAACCCTCTGCAGCGAACCCAAGTATTATGGTGTTCACCCTTTTCAAGTGAGTCTCCAAGTCATCATCTGTTAAGTAAATGTCATCGACATAGGATAACGCTTCATCATCATATAGTTGTAGTAATTCTGTTACTCTCGCTGAGAATACCCCCGGGCTGTTCTTGTACCCCTGGGCTAACCGACAGAATTGTTTTTGAGTGCCATTTACTGAGAATGCAGTTAAAGATCTGCTCTCTGGTGCTATGTTTTGACAAAAGAATCCATTGGAGATGTCCAAGGTTGTTTTGTATTTTTTGCGCACTATGTTATTCATTAGTGCAGCACTGTGTGAGTTTTGTACTGCAAAGGTTTTGCAACATGTGTTAAGGTGTCGGTAATCCAAAACTAGACGATATGAATTGTCTGGTTTGGAGACCGGAAACAAAGGATTGTTCATTTGTGAGGTGCAAGTTTCAATCACCCCCTGGTATTCTAGCTGATCTAGTATTTCATTTACCTGTTTTTTAGCTTCTTGCTTAATTGGGTACTGCCTTTGTGCAGTAGGTTGTGATTTTAACTGGATTTTGTGAGGAGGGGAGTCCTCATCCCATCCTACATGATTTTTATATAAAGCAGGTGCTAAGGCCACTGCCCACTTTCTAGCAAGTGTGTATTTTTTATGAATCGGGATTTGATTCGAGAAGGCAGGCATAATTACTTCTTCGCCATGAGGGCACTCCCTGACAAACTCTGGTGGCCAGTCTTTTTCAGCTAGAAGGATGTCATAGCCTTTGGAGAGGTTATCCCAAAATAGTCCCCTTATTTTCCTAGTCTTATCTCCCTCTATACGTAATGTTATCTCGTATATCTTGTGGGGCTTGCTAACTCTGGTGTCTGCAGTTTCCACTTGAAGGTATTCATTCGTGTCCACTGTCTCCAGATGATTCATAAGGACTTTGCGAGCTATGCTCACCTCTGCTGCGCTGTCTAGCATTGTCTGAGCCCATTCTCCGTTTTTCAGTTGTGTCCTCAGTATTCTCGGCATTTTTAACTACCTTGATACTGGCTACCTTCTTTTTTGGAAATTGTAATTTCTTTTTTAGCTGAGCAGGTTCCTTGTCTTTGGACTTGGCGTGCTCTTCTGATCGTCCTCTTCTTTCCGATTTCTGCGAGGAATTCTGAAAAGATTGAGAGGGACGTGTATCAATGTCTTGATATCTATCAGGTTTTTTAATATTATCCCTATTTCTAAGGTTATATCTATTCCCAGAGGGGTCACTCTGCGGTGACCTCTGTCTTTGGTTTGGAGATTTCTCTCTTCGCCTCGGAGACCTTCCTCTGGACTGGAATTTCTTTTCTTTAGGATTGGATTGTTTATTTCCATCCCAGTTCTTTTTTGGTGAATTATTATTATTAAAAAATATTTTTTCTGGACTTGTAGTCAGTTGCGGTTTTACTGGTATTCCACCTAGACTATCTCTGCCTAGTTCTTCATAGGATTTTTCTATGATTCTGGCAATTTCAGCTGGTTGGTCTGCTATATCTGTCTCTTTTAACCTCTGGCGGATCGCCACGTTTGCTGCTTCACCTTTTATGTTGGCTAGTAATATAGCCGAGACCTGCTTGAAGTCTTTTAGTAATTTCATACCAAGAGTTAAAGCAGGTTCTGGACCGTATTCATCTTGAATTTGTTTTAGCACATCTGGTATCACCGAAATGGATGGGACACCGTGCGTTTTTGTGTAGATGGAAGCAAAGACTGTACCCCAAGTGTCACAGTCCTCAATGTGTGGTGCGATTCCCATTGGGAGACATATAGTCAGAATCCTGTGTTTTTCCAGCGGGGTGGTGTCAGGAAACACCGCCTCTATTTGGGTGATTTTCTGTGCCAACCAGAATGGTATCTGTTCCCGTTTAGCTGGAACTTTACCTAGGCAGGATTGGATGTTCTGTGGTGTAATTTTATTTGTGTTCCCCTGGTGAGGGGTCAGCTGTGGAAGTTTAATCGCTGGCTGAATTGTTGAAGTCCGCATTACATACTGAACTAATTGTCTGTGAATTTTTAGTAATTGTTTTAGCTGTATTAACAGCTGTGGGGCAGGCATCTCGTCGATGTCTGGATGTGGTGTGTATCCGGCTAAGACCGGCCACGTTGCTCCTGGTCTTCCTAAAGGACCGAGCCTTGTAATGTGATTGTTATGTTTTAGGGCGCCATCAAATAAGAGCAAATGCTCTTGGAATTTGAGTGGTACTTCCACCTCCTCGAAAGGAGTGTACGTTTCAGGAGGTTCCTCTACTTTGTAATAGTGGAAGTACTTTGTTACAGCATTTGCTGCTGGAAAATGTATCCATGAATAGTATACCTCTGTCTGCCGATATTCGTGTGCCTCGATTACGAATATGACTGTGCCACCTCTAGGTGTCAGTCCATTTTCTATAAGTTTTAAGGTTATAGATCTCCTTTTAATGACCGGAATGAGTATTATATCCGCGTCTGCTGCTTGCATGGTAGCATCAGCATCTGCGAGTTCAGTTGCTAATCTAACTGCCTCTCTTTCATCATCACTCTCTGCCATTTTACAGACAGGATGGTATTATGTTTGTTTGCAGATCAGGTTTCTTTATGGAAACAGAGATTAGATGTACAATATTTTGGAACTGTTTATCCTTCAACGTTGACTTGACCAAGAACCATACATAGGAGTTCCCTCCTGCGAGGTTTTGGAGGATATAACCTTTCACCCACTCCAGATGTCTTTGGAGTATTCGGGAAAAGGGGTCTGAGTGAGAAAGCACGACTGAGTTACTCTAAATGTCTTACGTTAGTTTTATCGCCCTTTCCAAACACGTTGGGCGCCATGTAGTGTAGTTCCTATCTTCCCAATAGGCTCTGCGCATTGGAATAGTACCTACAGCAGTAAAGGCCTAGGCCAGACGTTAACTAGGTCTACTACTGTCGATGCTAGACTTAATTTTTGGGATTGCCAGCTAAGCTCAGAGTTCGCTAGAAACTTTCTCGAATGTTCAAGGAAGGATTAACTTCCCTGATTAGACAAGAAGGGATTTAGTTTCTGACAACCATAGAACATGACAACTTTGCTCTCCCCTAATCAAGAGTCAATCTCGAGAGTCGTGTGAGCACAAGGCAATTATTTTACTCAGTCAGTACGTGCATTCTTAGTCTCATCAGAATGTAGAGAAAAGGAAGAGACGGGCGTGTTCAATAAAAGGTGTTATTTATTGATCAGTCTCTTTTCTCGTACAAGAGAAATGGATCGATATTATTGCAATACTTATAGTTAAGTAAAGTGCATACATTAAAAGCAATAGTATAAAATAATACTGTAAAAACATTGATATGGTTTCTGAGCCATATGATGTTTAAAATGATTAAAATATATTTACATACACATATACATTTGACTAAACGTACTCAACTGGTGTTTCTAAATACGCCTACCCCGTGTACCTGACCTAAGTCTAATGCGTGGGCGGGAATAGAAAGTTACAGTTTAAGTTAAGTTTGTTTTTGCCAAGTGAATAACTAAAGAATTCTCTGTGAGGGGTTATTCAGTTCTGTACCTGGAATTTAGGATGAATGAGGAATGGTATCTCTTTCTCTGCTCTCGATATTCCAGGCTGCCTGCGAGGGCTGCCCGAAAACGCCGGTGCTGGATTCTCGGCAGGAGAAAGCAGCGTGTCTCTCAGCGCGTCAGGAAGGCGGGGCTGCTGCCAGCGGGGTCTGCTTCTGCTCTCGGCTTCGGCAAGTATGGCTGCTCCGTCTTGTCACCACGCGTGTGTTTGCATAGGGCAAGGTCGGCAATATTTATACCTTAAAGGTGCCGAGATTGACGTAAGGATGGACATAGGTACGTCAATAAAGATGTCATACGACTTGCTCGTTAGCACATTCTTTTGCAAAAGTTCTCTGTGAAATCAAAACAATGGCCGCACGGATTATCCAGGTTGTCATAGGTTTGATTTGTTATGAGAACGTCGTATGCCTTATCAGGGGCTGGAGGAATGTCGCTTGTCTAATTAGATCTCAAGCGTTATGACCTAATCAGATAACACGTTCCTGTGCCGTAGTGTGACTGCGTCAGATAACGGTATCTGCATCATGGGGGTTTTCTTGCCTCATGGGCTGACTGTTAGTTAACTTGATAGTTAGTTTAACCAGAATAGGGTCAGGAATAGGGGGATCGATTCAGAACCTATAGAAATACACGACATTCTCATCTTCCTTTGGGACCTGGGTCTTCCTGCTCTTGCTGGTCTCGCAGACCACCTCGTTATTTGGAAGATTATGTACTAACTTAAGATTTTGCTTGTGTATTTCTTTTGTTTATGCACTTCCCTGATTCTTGTTATGTTTTGCAATTCTTGTTTGGTTATTTGGGTAGAAGGAAGGGGTTGTGTTGTAATGGGCTTCTTGCATTGTGCTGTGCTTTGCTGTGTCCAGACCCAGAGTTCCATCCCTCTGGTATGTCACAGTCGCATGGTTCCACCAACGGCAGTTGCTTGGTGGCTGGCGATGGTGGGATCACGCTTCGTGCCGCCGTTGTGAAACTTTCTGGACTAAAGCACTCACGTCTGTTGCCCTGTGTCCAGTGTCATTATTACAATATACCACAGAAATGAACAGACGGTAGTATGTGCAATATAGGAAAAGCAATTATGAAAATCCAATCCACAGTTTCCTTTTGGAGGAGATTTCCTTTGTCTCCCCCAGGCAGTGAAGCTAAAGTTAAAATGTTGATACTGCTGAACCAACTATACCTTTTTTTTAGGCAATCACAGTAACTTTAATGTGGACTTTCTCTAAGGAAGTGAATGGTTTAATGTGACAAATGATATGGGAAGGCAAAAGAAGGAGAATAGTAATGGAGAAAACAATGCTACCTTTGCATGTGTCGGATGAAGCTGCCAAATCCTAAGTGAAATTATTTGGTGGTCCTGCTGGTTTGGCCAATGTGGTGGACTGGCAGTTCAAGGGAAGGAGTGTCCTGGAAACTTAGAGCATGTGTGGTTGCGGAACTAGTGACCAACAATGTGTTATGCCATAAAAAACCTCACTTATGCTCACCCATGGGCACTCCAGGCTGCCAAACACTGTTCCCACAGATACACATAGACTTTGAGGGGGAGAACTGCGTATGTCCGAGAGATCCTGTTATGGAGTTTTCCGTAGTTCAGGGAGCTAGCCAGATATTATAAGATGAAGATGAGGACAGATGCCAGTGTGTGGGAGACAGTTGAGAGAGCTATTCTTAGGCTGACCTGCAGAAGGTTTATTCAATTAGAGATAATTTTCACTTGCATGTAGGTCAATTCATGGCACACTCAGCATTATTTAAAGCTGCCAAGTTGACCTGGCCTGATGAGATTAACAAACCCACAAAGTGGAGAACACTGTTGCAAATAATTACCTTGGCAGCTGTACTCATGCTGTAGCGATCCTATGTGCCTTACTGAGCCCGGTATTCCACCGCCGGCCCGGAGGATGCGGATTCACCGCTGCGGTGCCTACAAAGACCCTCCGCCAGATTAGGATGGCTGGGGGGTCATCGGCGGACGCCTGCCGCTTTGTGCATGTAAATGTGAAGCATGCATTTTTAACCTTGCGGCGGGTGCTGCTTCAAGCAGCACCCGCCGCAAGGTTAAAGATTCGGGATGTGACCGCCAGGGTGGCGGTCACATCCTAATTGCACCGGAGGGACCGCCGCTGCCCCTGCGGACGGTCCCTCCACCTCGGGGTGGCGGACGGACGCAGGTCCGTCCGCCATCCTAAGAGACCCCATAGTTAGTCAAAATATCGAATTTTTTTAAATGTCTTAAAAATAATTTTAAATTAATTAAATATTTAAAATATACTTAAAAATACTTAACCTTAAAACTATTAAATAATTAATTTAATTTATAAAACAAACATACAATTTTATTTTTCAAAAGATATATATATATTAACATAATATTAATAAAAAAATATATAATTTTTTTACCATAGGATAGTGGGAGGGTAAAATTTACTATTACCACTCCTGTGAGTACAACGGTAGGGAAAACGTTGGATAGCGTAGGGGTAAAAATTACTATTCCCACTCCAGTGAGTGCAACAGTAGGGAAAGCATTGGATAGCGTAGGGGTAAAAATTACTATTCCCACGCCACAGAGTGCAACAGTAGGGAAAGCGTTGGATAGCGTAGGGGTAAAAAATAAAATTAGTATTCCCACTCCAGAGAGTGCAACAGTAGGGAAAGCGTTGGATAGCGTAGGGGTAAAAATTACTATTCCCACTCCAGAGAGTGCAACAGTAGGGAAAGCGTTGGATAGCGTAGGGGTAAAACTTACTATTCCCACTCCAGAGAGTGCAACAGTAGGGAAAGCATTGGATAGCGTAGGGGTAAAAATTACTATTCCCACTCCAGAGAGTGCAACAGTAGGGAAAGCGTTGGATAGCGTAGGGGTAAAACTTACTATTCCCACTCCAGAGAGTGCAACAGTAGGGAAAGCATTGGATAGCGTAGGGGTAAAAATTACTATTCCCACTCCAGAGAGTGCAACAGTAGGGAAAGCATTGGATAGCGTAGGGGTAAAAAGTACTATTCCCACGCCACAGAGTGCAACAGTAGGGAAAGCGTTGGATAGCGTAGGGGTAAAAAATAAAATTAGTATTCCCACTCCAGAGAGTGCAACAGTAGGGAAAGCGTTGGATAGCGTAGGGGTAAAAACTACTATTCCTACTCCAGAGAGTGCAACAGTAGGGAAAGCGTTGGATAGCGTAGGGGTAAAACTTACTATTCCCACTCCAGAGAGTGCAACAGTAGGGAAAGCATTGGATAGCGTAGGGGTAAAAATTACTATTCCCACTCCAGAGAGTGCAACAGTAGGGAAAGCGTTGGATAGCGTAGGGGTAAAACTTACTATTCCCACTCCAGAGAGTGCAACAGTAGGGAAAGCATTGGATACGTAGGGGTAAAAATTACTATTCCGACTCCAGAGAGTGCAACAGTAGGGAAAGCATTGGATTGCGTAGGGGTAAAAATTACTATTCCCACTCCAGAGAGTGCAACAGTAGGGAAAGCGTTGGATAGCGTAGTGGTAAAAATTACTATTCCCACTCCAGTGAGTGCAACAGTAGGGAAAGTAAATACTTCATATTTTAATAAAAATAAATTAAATATTAATACCAATAAAAATTATTTAAAAGTAATTACCAAATTAATATAATATAACAATTAATCAATTAAAAATAAAAATAAAAAATAGTTATTAAAATTCATTACCTATTAATACAAAATAATTACCAATTAACAATTAATTAATTAGCAATTGAAAATTAATTAATAATTAATTCAAAATAAATACCAATACATACATTAAAATATTTAATTAATACAATTAAATTACTTCCCACCCTACTCCCCTATAAACCCACAACCCGCTACGGGAAATACATTTATAAAATTAACATTATTATCAATTAATCAATTAATAAAAATTAATTACCAGTTAAAATGTTATTAATTACCAATTGAAAATTAATTAACAATTTATTCAAGATAAATACCCAAAAATTAATTAAAATATTTAATTAATTATAAATAAATTACTTCCCACCCTATTTCCCTATTCCCCTATAAACCCACAACCCGCTCTGGAAAATAAATTAATAAAAATAACATAATTATCAGTTAAACAATTAAGTAAAATTACTTGCCAATTAAAATTTTATTAATTGCCAATTAAAAATTAAATAACAATTAATCTATATATATAAAAATGAATGTATGTCTGTCTGTCTGTTTGTCCTTTATGCATTACTACACCATTCATCCGATCACCATGAAACTTTGGGAAGTTGTTGATTACACGCCCGCGAACGTTTCTGTCATTTTAAATATCGGCCCGCAAGGGCCCTCATAATCTTTTGAATACTGATGTACGCACAAGACAGAAAACCAAAAAATCGTGTATCCACAAGCAAATAAATAGAATTAAAACGACACATTGAAATGTTTTCCATATTAAAATGAATAAGTTTCAATAAAAATGACACAATGTAAATTGAATGTTATCATAACGAGTTTCCTTGAATTTCCTTTTTTCGGAGATCGCAGCAACACGCGACGGGTAAGCTAGTTCAAAATAAATACAAATAAATACATTTAAATATTTAATTAACTATAATTAAATTACTTCCCACCCTATTCCCCTATAAACTCACAACCCGCTACAGAATTAAATTACGCAATAATTAAATAACATAAAATTCATTACTTAAAATAAATTATAAAATAAATATACACTTTTCACACATATACTAATATACAAAACACTTTTAAAAAAATCGATATTATTAAAAATTCAATATATTTAATACCTATATTATATACTTCTATATTTTGACTTTCTATATTTATGAAAATCGATATTAAATAACTTATCTTAAATTCGATATTTTTGTTGACTATATTCTGTCCAGTCGATATTTTGTCCATTCTATATTTTAACTTCGATATTAATAGTATTCTATATTTTTGATTCGATATTTTGTCTGTATACCTCAGGAGCAGCAGACACGTGCCCCAGTTGTCTGCATGCAAATTCTCATTTTATCATATGGTGTCAGAGTGAGTGCATATTTAGAAGTAATGTGTGGAAATCCTAATAATTAATGTGATTTATGGTCAAGAGATTCCTTTAGAACCATTGCAATGTCTGTTGTGTCAACTCTGGAGATCCCAGTCAATTATACAGATATGTACATTTTTTCACTTGGCTCTGATAATTGCTAAAAGAAACATTGCAGTGGGATGGAAGGGGAAAAAAAGCACCTGATGTTCGAAGTGGCTGCAAGATGTAAAACTGACAAAGACTAAGCAGACCCCGGAGTATATTTACAAGGAAGGTGTCGGAGCGCGGCGTTTGCCTTTTTGGCTTAACGACATGCTCCGCCACTTTTGAAACACAGGGCTGCACTATATTTACAATACGGTCAAGCCCTGCATTTACCCCTGCCCTGGTTCAAATTACAGCTGCCTAGCGACAATGCAGACCCTTTGCACCATAGTGCAAGGGTGCCTGCGTTGGGGGAAGGATTGTTTATGTGCAGGAAGGTCTCTTCCTGCACATAAACAATCTTACATGGTGATTTATAACTTTTATGTGTGCTGCATTGTGTAGCACACATAGAAGTTGCAACTCATCATTTCAAAATTATTTTTTTACGTGCAGGAAAGCACACATTCCTGCACATAAGCGATCATGCATGCCGTTTTGCTGTTTCTATGTGTGCTGCGCAATGCAGCACACATAGAAACAGCAAAACCAAAGAGAAATAAAGAATTTATCCTCATTTTTCCATGTTAAGAGCAGTTTTTTTTGTCTTAATTTTGGAGCTGCCCCATATGTACGCCACCCGAGTAAATATGGGCAGCATCAAAATCAATGGCAGTTGCGACAGAACGCCCACCGCAACACCCATTGACCTCCCCTTTCATGCTAAATATAGCGTGAAAGGGTGCTTTAGCTACAAGGCAGCGGTAAACCACGTTGAGTGGCTTAACGCTGCCTTGTAAATAAGGCGAAGCCCGATTCGCCACAGGAACCTTAAAAAAGTGACATTCCTGTGCCGTTAGGGGCTTGTAAATATGCTCCTACATTTCTTGAAGAAATGGCAAACGACCATCTATGGGGCATAATGTTAATTGTATTAAAGGCTAGGTCCACCATGACATATACAGATGATCAAACGTAATTGTTGATCGTCTGTTAAAGTAAAGGATTGCGCAGCGATTTTGTTGCACAAACGATTTGGTCATGGGGAAAAGATAGGTATGTGGTTGGTTCTGCAGGGAGCATGGTGGAGGCTTTTACTCCGTTAAAAGTTACACAATTCAAGTATAAAGTATTATAGCTGTCACTGTTAGTTACATATTGGAAATGTTATAAGTCCGGATATATGAAAACTTTAATAAAGTAAAACATGTTTTAAACTAAGCAAAACTAGAGAAAATGTGGGACTTTTTTAGGGTCAGATTTTCTAATCCCACCTCTAATTTAACAAACATTGGAGGAAAGTCTATAACTTTGGATGGGTCAAATGTACTATACCCACCCCAACCTAAGCAAAAGTAGGGAGAGAGCTGGACTTCGGATAGTTTAGATTTAATATTCCTACTCCACCCTCAACAAAACTGGGAAAAGTGTTGGACTCTGAAGGGGGTCAGATTGACTATTTCCACTTGAATATGAAAAACATTAGAGAAGTGTTGGACTTTGGAGGGGTCAGATTCACTATTCCTCCTCCTGCCTAAGCAAAAGTAGGGAAAGTGTTGGACTTTGAAAGGGTAAGAGAAACACAAACCTATGAAACAATAGGTAAAATGTTAGACTTTGGAGGGGTCATATTTAGTCTTCTCACTCCAAACTAATCAACACTAGAAAGGAGCAAAAATCAGGATATAAACTATAATATACATTACAAAATATGTAAAATATGTTAAAAAGAACATTCAACATAATCATTAATTTAAGACAAACATTATACAAAAGCAAACCAATATCAAGCAAAAAAAGAAAGAAAATAAAACAAATGAAAAATAAACGAGTTATGTATTTCATTATAAATATACAAGTAATACATATATATTATTAATAAAATATGGCTGCACACTGATAAATAAAACATGTGTACATTTTCCATTTTTGAAAATTATTTAACATAAACTAAAACATTTTTGCTTAACGTATAAAAAGTCAGAATTTAATTTAAAAAGGAAAAAGTAAATATTTACCCCCAAAAACATATTGCAAGTATTGCAAGTATATATATCAACAAGTTTAAAAATCACAAAACAATATAAACATTTAAAATTGGAAATGTACCTATTCTTACTTTGACATACCACCCAACCCAAAACCCATATAAACCCATACAGCCTGAAAAAGACATCATAGATATTTATACAATTTTTATAGATTTGAAAATTGTAAAAGTAAGTTAACATTTTTAAATATCTTCAAAAACACTTACAAAATTAATTTAAAACACCACCTAACCAAAGCGCCTCTGAGACCCAACAACCCAAAAATAGCGTCTGAAATTATTTTTATACATTTCACTGATGTAAATATTTTCTCAATAAAAAGTTAAAAAAGATTTAAAAAAAACCTCCAAAATTAATTTAAAACACTACACATCAAAACCCCCTGTGAAGCACAGCAACTGGATCAATGTTAAGGATCCACAGCACCACAACTGACTGTACATTAAGCCATAACACTGTGACAAACTCTATATTTTTTATGTTTAAAGTGTGTTACATAGAGGTGTCCATGAGGATCACATCTCCTTAAGATAACAATTTTCACACCCGGAGCTGCTTATCAAGCTCCCATCCCAACAGAAAACATTCTGTGGAATAGGATATTAAACATAAGGGTCCATGTAGCTGACGAGCACCACTGAGAGCCTCACAAGATTAAAGGAAGAGAGGAAAGGTATATGGGGAAAATATTGTGTTAGAGTTACCAGAAATTAAAAAGAAGTGGAAAGTTCAGGTCTAAAGCAAAAAGACTTTCTACAAAAATACTCTTCCCAAGGGGTCCTATGTTGTTAAAGTTCAGTTGACACAGCCATTCATACCTGAACATTTGATATCACAGTTAATTGAATGGGTAATCCAGCATGCTTGTATTTTTTCAAACGTCTTTAGTTAATTATTTAAACAAATGTCCTTAAAATCTAAAAGAAATGGTGTCAATCACAATAAAGCATAAATAGGGGACTCACGAAAATACTGGTACTTAACTGACAGTAAGTCAAAATGAGAAGGTGATTTTCCCAAACTTTTTTTCCACTTCTGGTCAAATTGGATTGGGAATAATGAGTCCCATCTCATCAGTGCTCCACTCTTGCCCTACTGATGCTCAGTTTTAAGTGGAATAGTAAAGTCGACCCCTACAAAGTCCAACACCATATATATATATATATATATATATATATATATATATATATATATATATATATATATATATATATATATATATATATATATATATATATATATATATATATATATATATATATATATATATATATATATATATATATATATATATATATATATATATATATATATATATATATATATATATATATATATATATATATATATATATATATATATATATATATATATATTATATATCTCCAACAAAAGCAGGAACCCAATTCGGAATAAGGCTGCCCAGAGGTGAAATACGCTTTTTTAATGATTGTTTGCCAGCAGGAGCACTTCGTAGAACACACACCTTCAATCAAATTGCCAGACGCGTTTCAGAACACCAGTTCTTTCATCAGTGGCATTAGCGGTGACAGGAAGTGGCGCTTTAAGTTCATGCACAGTCATAATTGTTCACACCTGCCTCCAGGGGGCGTGGCCCCACGGCATTCTGGTCTTTGTAGTGCATGCCATTTTCTTCCCAAGTGGGTGCGCCTCCTCATGTCCGAGTAAAACCTTTTTCAGTGCACCAAGTTCACGAAGGCACCTGCCCTGCCTAAAAGCAGCCATATATATATATATATATATATATATATATATATATATATATATAGGGTTGGAGGGAGAATAGTAATCGCAACACTTTTCCTCCTGTTGTCAAGGTTGGAGTGGGAATGATAAATTAGACTTTTTTGATGAATTTGTTTCTTTTTTATTTTAGTTTGAATGCAGTTAATATGGGATGTGTTTATGTGTATTTTTTTTTAAGTTTATTCATTTGAAATTAGAATTGAAAATATCTCATCCCTTGTAAATATATTGGATTTTATTTAAAGTAGTATATGTGAATATTTTTAAATATATTTAATTTGAAAGTTTTTGTTTTCTATTTGTTTTTGTGCTTTAGATTTTTTGCACATTTAATTGTAATATATATTTATTTTAATTGAAGAGATTATTTTATATATTTTTATTTCTTTTTTGTATGCTTATTTGATACATTTTAGTTTTAGTAAATATATATGATATTGTTAATTTTAATTTTGTAATTGTTTATTTTTTAAATATATATATATATATATCATTATACACTTTATTACAGATTTTTTAATTTAATATTTTATCGATGAAATTATTTACTATTTTTAAAATGTATTATAATGTTAAATGCTTTTGAATACATATGCTTACCTATCCATTATTATTCCTAGAGCCTATTGTCACAGACTCACTGAAGCTGAAAAGGGATTTAGATATCATTTTGCCAACGTGTAACTCATAATATGAGGAGAGACCGTGCGTGTTTTGGTTGGTTTTAGGCAAAACGTCTGCATGGATTACCTTTGGAAAATTACCTTAGCGATTGGGGTCCAGTGGAGCCTGCTTTAACGAGATGAAGGCAACCACCAAAGCAAAGTCAAAGATAGTACAAGCCCTCATAAGAAGAGGTGATCCCTCGGAAGATCTATGTTTTTATCTTCAGTAACAGAAAGGAGGCATTTACTCCATAGTGTGCTTTGTTGGGCACAGTGGGACAACTAACTGTTTCCCAAGAAGGAGGGTGAGGCAACTCTTCCTGTTCCTGTCAATAAGTTCACCTGTGCCAGGAATCCAACTCTCTGTCCTTGGGCTTGCGGAGTCTGGTGCATCCTTTTCAGTCAGATGCTCAGTCTGAGATTTGGCAAGCTCAGATTTTCTGGGGCCTCCAGCATTAGGCAGTTTTACAACTGAGGCAGGCTCCTCAGGTGTAGTACCTCTCAGAACCACAGAAGCGACAAGGGCTGATCTTGGTATGCCAGATGCACTAAAACTGCAGTCTCAGCTGCGGACCCCTTCTGGAGGTTTTGTTATAAACCTACTGGTGTGGGAAAGTATATTTCTGTTTGTGTGTGTTGTGTGCAAGTGTGTGCGCGTGTGTGCGAGTGTGTGTATGTGTGTGGGTGTGTGTGTACAGTTGATGATGTACATGGGGGTAGGACATGCCAGTCTTGTAGTTCCCCAATAAATGGGTAGTCCCAAGAAATGTGACTGTCATTTAAATAGCATTGACTTGATATAGCAATCTCCCTTATGCCCCTACATGTCCCTGGGCTACTCAACAATTAGTCCATCCCTATTCAGCCATTGTAATCAGGTTCTGTGTCTGGTATATATTAAAAAGCAAAAAAAACTTGAGAGGCCGACTTAGAACCAAACCTCAGAAAATATTACGGGATGTTCTTTCACAAGAAACCAAGTAGAAGAGCGAGAAAGATGCATTTGAATCTGACTGGATCCCCTAACAATTCAAGGGCTGCACCAAGTTTGAATGCCTAGCTTAGCCCCAGCTGCCACTGTGTGTGGCTATAATTTGGCCCTGTGACCCAGGGGAAGGTGCTAACCTTTGACTACCAGTAGAAGCACTGCAACCAGCTAAAGGAATGATTGCATGAGGGATAGAAAAAATGACTATCCTTCCACAAACCAGGGCAAGAAGCAAAGCACTGAGTTAAAAGTTTTATGTAAAGGAGTGAAGGAGGTAGGCTGCCATGATAGTTAAAATTCGACTTCACCAACTCAAGGAATGAAGGCCCAGGTGTGAGAGTAGTGAGTGCAGAGTAGTGAGTGCAGAGTAGTGAGTGCAGAGTAGTGAGGGCAGAGTGCAGAGTAGTGAGGGCAGAGTAGGGAGTGCAGGTGCAGAGTGGTGTGTGCTGTTGAGTGCAGAGTGGTGTGTGCTGTTGAGTGCAGAGTGCTGTGTGCTGTTGAGTGCAGAGTGCTGTGTATTGACAATGTAAATGACAATGCCATTTATTTATGATTTAAAGAAAAAAAAAGAAATGTCATGAGCAATGCCAATAGCTCTACCTTTAATGATGCCGAGACCATTGCATTGTAAATGCTTGTTCCTGATGGGGAGTGACAGGTGATTTCTGAGACTGCTGTATGTTCTCCATACCATTAACAGCGCATATAGAAAGGGGGTTGGCAAATCTAGCATTAGGGAAATAAGTATTTGGTAATTTGTCATCAAGTGACGGACCAGTGATATCTAGAAAGACATGAAGGGTCCATCTCTTTAACTTTTAAAAGATTCTATTTGCCCACCCATGCACAATTTCAGTACAAGTCTCTTTGTGGAAAAGTAACTAGAAAAAGTATTCAGAATAGCTAGGCTATACTCCCTTGAAAGGAAGAACCAGATAGGTAAAGACAACGTGGAAAGTGATTTCCAAAATAATTTTCGACAAGATAAGATGCTGACCAGTATTAAATGGGGTACCCGATGACAAAGCACTGCACACTTAGGGGCCAATTCCGGTAAAATCCCCACGATTCGCTGTACGGAGCGTTTTCCCGTACGATTCGTACACCTACAATGTCCCCGTATGTACAATGAAGTACGATCCTAACACAAAGCATATCTACATATGAATCGTACCAAACACCATACGACACAAAAATACATATGATTCGTATCCGAGTCACGCAGTACGCACCGTCCGTACGCAAACAGCCAGCAGTTTCCGGCCCAGCAAGTACGATCCGTGTTGACGACACTCTGTACTACCCTTCTGCTACGGGAGTTGAAAACAGCCGTAAAAGCAGAGTCCGGCCCGAACCGCACCCCGGGGACGCGACAGACACGCCATGAACCCCAATCAATCAATCAATCAATCAATTAATCAGTACTTTTGTAGAGCGCGCTACTCACCCATGAGGGTCTCAAGGCGCTGAGGGGGGGGCGCTATTGCTCGAATAGCCAGGTCTTGAGGTGTTTCCTGAACGTGAGATGGTCCTGGGTCAGTCATAGGTGTGCGGGGAGGGAGTTCCATGTCTTGGCTGCCAGGTAGGAGAACGATCTTCCTCCGGTGGTGGTTCTGCGAATCCGTGGGACGGTGGCGAGGGCGAGGCTGGTGGAGCGGAGCTGGCGGGTGGGGGTGTAGAACAAGAGGCGGTTGTTGAGGTATTCGGGGCCCATGTTGTGGAGCGCTTTGTGTGCATGGGTGAGCAGCCTGATCGTGATCCTCTTGCTGACTGGGAGCCAGTACAGGTTTCGCAGGTGGGCGGATATGTGGCTGTGGCGCGGGATGTCGAGGATGAGTTGTGAGGAGGCGTTCTGTATGCGTTGAAGGCGTTTCTGGAGTTTGGCCGTGGTTCCTCCGTATAGGGTGTTCCCGTAGTCCAGTCGGCTGGTGACGAGGGCTGGGTGACCGTCTTTCTGGTTTCGGTGGGGATCCACCGGAAGATCTTTCAGAGCATGCGCAGGGTGTTGAAACATGAGGACGAGACAGCGTTGACTTGTTTGGTCATCGTGAGGGAGGAGTCCAGGATGAATCCCAGGTTGCGTGCGTGGTCGGTGGGTGTCGGTGCGGTGCCCAGCGTCGTGGGCCATCAGGAGTCGTCCCAGGCGGACGGGGATTGTCCGAGGATGAGGACCTCCGTCTTGTCCGAGTCGAGCTTCAGACGGCTGTGCTTCATCCATTCTGTGACATCTTTCATTCCGTCTTGGAAGTTGGCTTTGGCGGTGAGAGGGTCATTGGTGAGGGAGAGTATCAATTGGGTGTCGTCGGCGTAGGAGATGATGTTGATGTTGTGTTTGCGTGCGATGGTGGCAAGGGGGCTCATGTAGATATTGAAGAGGGTTGGGCTGAGCGAGGAGCCCTGGGGTACGCCGCAGATGATCTTGGTGGCTTCGGAGCGGAAGGGAGGGAGGCGGACTCTCTGGGTTCTGTCGGAGAGGAACGATGTGATCCAGTCCAGGGCCTTTCCTTGGATCCCAGTGTTGTAGAGGCGGGTTATTAGGGTACGGTGGCAGACGGTATAAAAGGCTGCCGAGAGGTCCAGGAGGATGAGAGCAGCTGTCTCTCCGTTGTCCATCAGGGTCCTGATGTCATCGGTGGCTGCGATGAGGGTGGTCTCGGTGCTGTGGATGGCTCGAAATCCGGACTGGGAAGGGTCGAGAGAGTTGTTTTCTTCGAGGAATGCAGTCAGCTGTTTATTGACGATCTTCTCAATTACTTTAGCCGGGAAGGGGAGTAGAGAGATGGGGCGGAAGTTCTTGAGGTCTTTGGGGTCCGTTGTTGGTTTCTTCAGAAGGGCGTTGATTTCTGCGTGTTTCCAGCTTCCATGGAAGGTGGCTGACGTGATGGAGCTATTGATGATGTTTCGGAGGTGGGGTGCGATGATGGTGTCGGCCGTGTCATCCCAGTCCTGTACGCCTACGACCTGGTGCATAGAAATCGACGACGGTGCATAAGGTGAGTACAACGTACCTCAATAACGGAAGTGTACTTGTACGGTGCGTCACACGCTCGCGTACAGCATCATTGCAGTAGTGATAAGAGCCGCACAGACGTCACTAATGTTGGGGTACGGTGCGTCACACGCTCGCGTACAGCATCATTGCAGTAGTGATAAGAGCCGCACAGACGACAACAATGTAGTAGTACGGTGCATCACATGCTCGCGTATGGCACCAGTGCAATAGTGACACGAGCCGCACAAACGTCAATATTGTTTGGGTACGGTGCGTAACATCTGAGTGTGTGGTGGATATGACTCCCAGCAGTGCCCAGACATGAGAGGGGTGGGTGCAGAGGACTCCCAGCAGTGCCCAGACAAAGAGGGGTGGGTGCAGAGGACTCCCAGCAGTGCCCAGACATAGGAGGGGTGGGTGGATATGACTCCCAGCACTGCCCAGACATAGGAGGGGTGGGTGGATATGACTCCCAGCAGTGCCCAGACATGAGAGGGGTGGGTGGATATGACTCCCATCAGTGCCCAGACATGAGAGGGGTGGGTGCAGAGGACTCCCAGCAGTGCCCAGACCTAGGAGGGGTGGGTGCATATGACTCCCAGCAGTGCCCAGGCATAAGAGGGGTGGGTGCAGAGGACTCCCATCAGTGCCCAGACATGAGAGTGGTGGGTTCAGAGGACTCCCAGCAGGGCACAGATATAGGGGGGAGGGCATTGTCATCATCATACCACAACTACATGGGGGTATGCTTACAACCCTAACCTGTGAGAGTCCTGATAGTGCCATGGCAACACATCACTTACAGCAGTGTCACACTACACGGATGATGGATATTTGTCACACAGCGTGACACACCCATGGAGGTTGCAGGCAACCTACACACCCTACCATCATGACACAATAGTGTATAGTCATGTAACAGCCCAACAAACAAAGACAGCAACAGGGAACACACACTGTCATGTACATCCCTGGGCTGATATGGATGTCCAGGTGCTGGTAAGACCACCAACATGTACTTGCTCATGGAAGGAATACGGTTGAAAGACCTTAGATACTATGCACAACATTGTGATTCATGTGCACAAATACCCTGCAGAACCAATACAAACATAAGGGTAAGGCTGTGGTTATACATCTGCATATTGGGAAAGAGGGTGAATGTGTCCATGAAGGCATTTCTATAAACTCTAAATACAAGTACAGTGAGTCACATGGATGGCACACAGTCATGATCAGTAGTCATCTGTGAGCAGGCATGGCCATTGTTGAGCCAACGTTCAACAACATAGGGAATATGCACACATGTCAGCACAACCATTGTGCAACTGTTTGTAGTGAACTTCTCATTGTATAACTGAGGAATGGACACTCCTTGGGACAATGTCTGTAGGCAAACTGAACATACACAAACAATGATTAATTGCTGCTACTTTGTGATGGCACATAGATACCATGGTCCACCTCATTAACATAATAAAATATACATATTTCACAATCTCAAAACATTAACATGACATCAACTCCTAGGCACACAGCACCTAAAGCAAGTACCTGAAATGCAATAGTTTAGAATGAAAAAGAAAATGCTTTATTCAGCTCCAAGTAAAAGTAATTTAAAAATGAGTCCTGTCTCAAACAAGGCCAATGGTCAGTCAATTTTCAAGTCTGTTTGGGAGACGTTGTGGAGGTTGTCGACCCCCAACTTGCCTGCACATTCTGGAGCTAAAGGTGGGTTGACCCGTGGGGGCATCATCAGGGTCAGGGTCTGACACCGCAGGGACAGTTGAGGGAAGGGTAGGTGTTGTGGGTTCAGGGGGGGAGGAATCCTTCTCAGTGGCTTGTGCAGAGCCAAAGGTGGAAAATAATTCAGTGCTGCACACTGCTGCCAGTTCCGCCAGATCTCCACCTGCACCCGGGGACACAATGGGAGTGGAGGTAGAGGACTTTGAGTCAGGCGCACTGTCTCTGTGGCTGCGTGTCTGCCGTCTTACCCCTGGCCCTGTGGGTGTGCCTGCATCCCTCTGAGATTGTGTGCCAGGAGATATGCGCTTACATTTAGGTGGTGGTGGTGTGCTGGTTGTGGGTGTTGGCGTGCATGATCTTGTGCGTCGGCGTGTGCTTCGGACAGGTATGGGAAACGGGGGTGTGGATGGGTCAGAAGGAGGGGGGACTGACCGCTGCAGGAGTGAAACTGCTGCCGTCAGGAGGAGTCCATGGAGGCTAGTATCCGACGTTGGTCAGACATCGCAGCTGACATGCCCTCCATGAATGACAACAACTGTGTCAGAATAGCAGTGTGGGCATGGAGGACAGTCAGCATTGATGTCTGACCAACATGAATCTGCTGGATTAGGTCCACAGACTCGGCACTGAGGGCAGGGGGGGAGACAGGGGCAGGGGCTGCGGTGCCAGGGACGAAGGAGATATGGGGGGCAGCACGGACAGAAGGGACCAGAGCAACTGTGAGGGTGGAGATGGGTCTGGAGGAGGTGGGGACGGACACAGTGATGGTAGATGCTGTTGTCGCATACTCCTCCTCCACCTGGGAGTCAGCAGCCGAGCCGTCCGCATGGTAAGAGGTGTCACATTCCAAAGGTCCGGCCGTCTGACTCTCCTCACCCTCCGTGCCACTAGCTCCCTCCAACTCCTCTGCGCTGGTGGCACTGCAGCTGGGTCCCACCTCCTGGTCCGTGCTGATGTCTCGTCCTGTGTCCGTTGATGATGCTGTGGGCAAGGAGAAGAAACAAAAATGCATCAGTCACCTGTACACATCTGACACATGAGCACACAATCATTTGGTCACACTGCAAATCATAGCAGGCATCATGAGTAATAGCCAGTTAGCTCAGCACAGAATTGATACTAGTACTGCCCAGTTGGTATAGACACAATTCTACTTGGACACAAGGATCCAAAGAACAGACCAGGCCACAGCTTGAATGAGAGTGACACTGAGTAGCTTCTGTTTGTTTCCAGGAGACAATGAAGTGATGCCACCTCAAGTTCACAAAGAAATAACCAGTTGTGTTGCCCCTCAGGGCAAACTAACACACCTCACTCACCAAGGTGACACCACACTCTGAGCCCTGTAAGTACATTTTGGTGAAAACTAATGTCACAAATTCTTGGCATCTTGGGACTCGCCATACTTCACACATTCAACATGCATTGCATGTGTAAATTTGCCATCTTGTGAACATAACACGTAGGTGCCTGCATGAAAGATCTTTCACAAGGAAATTCACACCAAAAACATAGACACATTCATTGAAACAGCTGACACACTTTTCAATGAAACACTGTCACAAACAAATGGCGTGGACCATGTACCATGTACATGCTCCAACGGAGGTCTTGATGGCTTGACACGCATTAGTCTGTGCAATTGACAACAAAGGACTCTCAAGCACTCCAGAACACTGTGTGGACATGTCTATGTAGATCAAGGCACACCATCAATCACGAACACTGGCCTCCTCCAAAAGCTGCCTGCTAATCCAAAACATTGCAACTGTTTTTTGATGAGCACTACCTTGTGAAACAACTATAATGCAGACACATAAGTGTTACCTACACAATTTGTCATATGAACACATTCAAAACATGAACAACTCTTAACAAGTGTTGGGAGTGCCAAGGTACATACCTCAATGTGAGACAACTTTTAATGTGTCAGTCCACACAGGGGCATCTATCACCAGATCATACAGTTTCTTGCACATAAGACTCACAGGATGTCATGTGAAGTGGCCCACATGTCCCAAATCAGGACAATACGTAAGCTAATGTGCCTGCAATTGTGTAGTCCAAGACCATTGCTGCACAATGGACACACCCTTATCCACATGCTAAATGTCAACGCCTTAGTGTGCACACCAAGACAAAACAGCGTTGCACCAGAAGTACATACATATGGCTAAAAATATATATTGAGGTACAATCATCTCTGGAAGCAAATGACATAGCCGGAAAGCCCCTAATGAGAGCACTGTCCACCATCACAGGGGAAGTGCCTAGTTAAAAATTCCAACACACAATTCACATCCACAGGTCAAAACTGCCAAGGGCCAAACAGGCAGGCCCATTACACCACTCCAGGACAACACCCACATCACTAAGTCAATGTGATTGATACAGCCCACGAAGTGAGAATCAGGGTAACATAAACAGTGCAGCAACTTCACAACAATTACACCAATGTCACCTCGTGGGGCTGGCAATACATATTAGTCACAGCCAACAACAGATTGTTCTGAATAGGCACCCAGGCCCTGGCCAGTGTGAGCATGCACAAGCCAAATCTTGTATCCGTGGCCAGTGTGCACAGCAGACACATGATAAATACAAACTATGCAAGGCACCAATCCCACAGACACTGACCCATCCTGAACACACATAGAATGGGCACAGTGTTGCATGACACACATGATTTGGATACCAGGGTGTCTCAGGTACTGTAGTGGGCACACAGATCCATGGGTCTAGAAAATGCTGGCTGTCCCAGGATTACCCGTCATGACAATATGCATATCTCACAAATGATGTCTGAGAATGCAACATGGGTCATGCATGCTGCAAGTGTGCGCATTTTAAACCGCACACTCCTATGTTGAGACTCATCATCAGTGCAAACACATGTGAAGGCCAAACACAGTGCACAGGTCAGGGCACAGGCAAGGTACCAACAAATGTCACAAACGTCCCTCACACATGATGCGCTAATCAATGTGCAGTCTAATTACCTTGCACCCTAGAGGAACATGTGCAAATGTGAAAACACACAGACCAGGGGACACCTGTGGAGGAGGGGAAGGTATGAAAAAGAGCACCATCTGAATATGTGGAATTGAAAATACAATGCACAAACAGCCTGTCTGACCAGACACCCCAACTGTGGGAGTGTTTCCAGGATTTTGAGCACCTCAAGTAGCAGCTGACACACAACACTACAAACAGCCATGTACCTACCCCTCCCTTGCTGATGTGGAGGTCTGGAAAGACCACTGCCAGGACCCGGAGCATCTGGGAGGTGAGGTGGCGGCTTCCACCATGCCGGCGTGGGGCCTCCATCTTCAGCTGGACCCGGGCGATACGCCGGGTCCAGCACCGGATGTCTTGCCACCTCTTCCTGATGTTCCTCAGCCGCCGGCGATGGCCCCCACACTTCTGACAGCCCTGACGATCTCCATCCATATCTCTCACTTCTCATAGGCAGATACCTGTTAGGAAGAACAAGTGAATCAGCATCAGTACACCTGCTTCATGTCCCAGAGACACACACTTGCACACCATTGATAATGTGAATAGGGCATAGGATGCTGACAGGACTTGCATTATTGTCCATGTGAATTAGGCATATGGGCAAACCCAAACACAACACATGCCTTTGAAAGTCAACATATGGCATAAGGGGTGCAACACACTCACTGATCATGGCACACAAGGTACAACACATGCAAATGCAGGTTGTGGGACAGCACGTGACAACCTGTCACATATCCTACTCCACTTACGAACCCTCAGCAGACCAGCCAGACACACCCTGGCACAGATCACTCACCTGTCAGTGTCAACAGTGTATAAAGCCTTCATTTTGCACGTGTCCCACTTGACAAGGAGGTGCCACAGGTGTTGTGCTAACTGTGCAAGTCAGGTACACAACATAGCATACTTGTCACATCAGATGGCTACAGCTTCTGCATACGCCATGCAGCTGTGTTGCAAAAGATCACATACACACTCAGCCAGGTGACAAGGAACATTCACACTCTTCAATGTCCATGAGTTCAAACACAGCATTTGTACAACATCACCACAGGTCCTCAAAAAACATAAACATCAGTGAGTACATTCAGCTGTCACTCAGGGGTGAACACTATTACAGCTCAGTACATTATGGGGAAAAAACCTGCAAGGTGTGGCATAGCAGAATGTGTAAATCAGTATGCATTGAATGTCACAGTTAGCGTAATGCAAGTAAGGAGGAAACACACTATAACTCCAACATGCTCTGCATGGGAGACAGCACAATGTACACACGCGGCACTCACTGCCAAACCACATTGCATGTCTGTTCCACAAATACACAATGACCTTAGTGGCACTCACACAACAGGGGCACAGTCAAAGCAAGTGCAGTCATCACTCACCTGCTCCCCTGGTCTCTCATACAGCTTGCTGTAGTTTGGTAGGAGGGCATCCAGCAGGGCCTGGCTCTCCTCCTCACTGAATGCAGGTGCCCTCTCCATGGCCAGCAAATTCAGAGTCTAGGGAATGCAGAGACAGCAGCAGTGTTGTCCACTCCAATGTTGTGCAGGCAAGTGCTCACTCACAGACACATGCAGCCTTACATCTGTGCTGCTGAGGGGCTTTCTGTTTCTGGAGTACAGTGTGATAGGCCAGAATACTTTGCATCCTATGTTTCATCCAATCCCTTCAAACATAAGGCCTTGACTCACATTTGCATGCTTTAAAATTTGTGCTTCAGCTCCAAATACTAATTGCAACATTGTATATTTCTGCCAAACTGACTTTTGCAGGGCACCTGTAGAACACACTCAAATCGCAGTCCCCATGACAACCAGGCTGCATTCAGGGCCCATTATTCGCCCCATAGGTGTACCCTAGCTAGTTTCTGAGATCAACACACGTCTACGGTGCTTCCCATGTCGCATATGGCACCATTGTAGTAGTAAAACGAGGCGCACACACGCATGTCAGATCGGGGTATGGTTCGCTTGCGTATGGCACCATTGTAGTAGTGAAACGAGGCGCACACACGCACGTCAGGTCGGGGTACGGTTCTCTCGCGGATGGCACGATGACAATAGTGAAACGAAGCGCACACACACACGTCAGGTTGGGCTACGGTTCTCTCGCATATGGCACGATGACAATAGTGAAACAAGGCACACACATGCATGTCAGGTCGGGGTACGGTTCGCTCGCGTATGGCACGATGACAGTAATGAAATGAGGCATACACACGCACATCAGGTCGGGGTACGATTCGCTCACGTATGGCACCATTGTAGTAGTGAAACGAGGCACACAGATGCACGTCAGGTCGGGCTGCGGTTCTCTCACGTATGGCACGATGACAATAGTGAAACGAGGCGCACACACGCACATCAGGTTGGGGTATGGTTCTCTCGCGTATGGCATGATGACTATAGTGAAACGAGGCGCACACACGCACGTCAGGTCGGGGTACGGTTCGCTCGCGTATGGCACCATCGTAGTAGTGAAAAGAGGCGCACACACGAATGTCAGGTCGGGGTACGGTTCTTTCGGGTATGGCACCATGACAATAGTGAAATGAGGAGCACACATGCACGTCAGGTCGGGCTACGCTTCTCTCGCGTATGGCACGATGACAATAGTGAAACGAGGCACACACACGCATGTCAGGTCGGCGTACGGTTCGCTCGCGTATGGCACGATGACAATAGTGATACAAGGCGCACACACGCACGTCAGGTCGGGGTACGGTTCGCTCGTGTATGGCACGATGACAATAGTGAAACGAGGCACACACACGCAAGTCAGGTCAGGGTACATCATTGCATGTCTGTTATCTTCATCAGAGCAATGCCACCGACCATGTACATTGTGCAAAGCAGCATGGCCTCATAGAAAACGTGATATTTTTGTGTAGTGAATGTGTTACCCACAGTACGTTGTGCATCATTACTGTAACCGCAGATCTTCAGCCAGTTTCCATGCGTCATCTATGTTTTTATTTACAATGTTTGTATATATGTGATTATGTGTAATGTGGCAACATGCATGCTGTTTTTTAAATGGCTAATGGTCCATATAGTGCATGACGTACATGGTTAGGTATGTATTGTTTAGCTGGCTACCCACAATGTGAAGGCAACACCAGATGACGCTGTGTGTCCTGTGACCCCCTTGTCCTTTTGGTGCCTGATCCTGTGTCCATCATAATTTGTGAGTGTTCAACAAGTTTCGTGCAGTGACACATGAGTAACCACACACTCCTTCCTTTGCATACACATGTTACAGGGTGCATTGCAATAATCCTTCTCTTTGTTTACTAGTTTTTCATGGTGTGTCAACCCTTCTGACGTCATGTGTTCAGTCATTCATGCTGCTGCCTCACCAGCAACACCACAACACTGAGTGCCCTTATTCTGCAACACACACGCCTCCAAGATGTCCCTCCAGCCATCCATTCTTAAGGCATTCCACAACTTGTCTATGCCACTGTTGCACCAACTACGTGCAAAAGGACCATCAGCGCATGCAACGTGCACAATGCAGGACCCTCTGGGCCTTCTATGACACAGGTAACACAACAGACTCCAGCCACACAGTGTAGGCCACACATTCATCCACCTGTGACCAGGCAACCCCTAGGTGCACACATGACACCTTTGCAGGCTGTGTGTGCGACTCATACTGCCAACACAACACTGTACCACATAACAGTGCATGTCCGTACAACGAGGTCCTGTGCCTCCTACTGCACACACGCTAATTCTACCACAAGCCCATTGTTATCTGTCAACTCACCAACACAACAGCCCCACACATCGCCTTCATTCAGGTGACCTGTTTTTCCACAACCTCAGCACACTACTTCAACATTGCCATCACAGCCAGATAGTGGATCACCCGCAGGAACCAGAACAAGATTCCAGGAGTATGATTTGCCAGACTCTACGAGGTACACCCTCTGAGTCACATACAACACCAAGGACACACTCCGCATTGTCAAACTTCTGAACTTTACCTTTCACACCAACACCCGGCCCACCCTCAGTGTAACTATCATCAACAGCTCTCCAAGCCTACACCCACATATCTGCTAAGCCATCTAGTATCATATTAATAGTCATTAATTGGGCGCACATTTAAGCCGACGGGCTGTTCTAGCCTTTACTCAAGATGGGCAGGAGTAACGGGTGTCTGCAGGCATCCGGATTAGTGGCCAATCTGAGGTACAGGTTACAAATGGTGTAGAATTGGTGTTTGGGAATCTTAGCAAGGATGTTGTATTGCTTTGCGGGCATGGGGTCGATTGGGGCACTTGATTGACACATCTGCTAATCGAGCAGAGAGGCTTCACCATTGATTGTGTCAAAATCTGAGACTACTGAGCTTGGAATCGACACAACTGATTGCTCCTCAGACATTGGAGTACTACATCAGCACACAGGTCCGCACCTACACAGACTACATGGGTCAGAGGTAGAGCAAGTCCTGGCTGGAGGAGATGCACAGCACAAAATTGCACAACTGTGGTCATGGACATATGTGTATAACAAATGTGCTAGGTTACCTCTCCAATAACCGATGTGATGCTACAAACTAAACTGGGGGAGACATCCCTTAAGGATTAGAACCCTCACTCACCCGAGGGTGACATGCTTCATCATATGGGTCCTCCTTACCAGTGTAGAAATCCTAGTCAGCACTGGGAGCTACTACTCCGGTGTTTAAAGGAGGAGCTTAGAGATGTTTTTTTGGACAAAGGGATGGTAATCCCATATGTGAGTAAATAGGTGTAGTGAGGTATGCAGCGCTGTGTGAAGAAGAGAAAGTGAGTGAGTATTAAAACTATCTAAGTGGATACACTAAGGTCCTTTATTGTTGTGTTCCGCTTGACAGGGTTAAAAAGTAACAGCCCAGTGGTATAGAGGTAGAACCACTGTCACTTGATGGTCAACATGTTTCAGCCTACTGATCCAGAGGTATCGTCGGCTTTCTTCAGGACCAGATGAAAAAATAAGTGAGACTGCTGCTGCAAAAATATGTGACAACAAAAATGCAGAATAAAGTAAATTTGTATACTCCACCGGTATTCCTGTCTTTTTAGTTGATCAGGTCATACCCAGGTATCTAAAAGGTAAGTAGCAAAGCAAGGAGAAACAAGAGAGAGAAAAACATATACACATTGTTTAGATTACATATGTAGAAATCAACAATCATAGGTGATATGTCATTGATTTATTGGTGTGTTGATTGTATACACTCAATGGGACTTACCCTCACTAGTAGGAAAATCCTGCCTCACCTCTACCTGGTTGACTGCTCTGGGAGGAGGCCCGCACTATGGGGAGGAAAATGTAGATAAATATATATATATGTTCCCAAAAAATGCCCTGCATATAGAGACGCACTCCACCAACTATTGAATTACCAATTCCTTTATTCAAGAGGGAGCAGGGTTGCTTTCCTGATTATTTCTGTTCCGCCTGCCTGACGCGTTTCAGAGCCTTTGCGCTCCTCTTCAGAGGCAGTTTGATTGCACACAAGTTCAGGACATCCCACAAGGCTCTGCAGCATTTCATTATTTAAAAGGTTTCCGGTGTCCCTAATTAGCATATTTTCAATTAAAGTGCATGCTGGGCCCTGTGGTCTTTTTCCGTCCAAATTTCGTACCTCCAGTGGTGTGTGTCCAATTCAAAACTTTACAAGAACCAGTGACAGCCCTCCAGTGGGCTACAGGAAAGGAAGCCTGTTCCGTCGGTTTGCAGAAATAGCTGCGCCGTCATTCATCCCCGAACAGGTTCAGGTAAGACGAACCCTCATTTTGGGTGAAAGGGCGGTGCGACCTCCGACGGCTGGACCTGCCGTATGTTAATGTTCCCAAAATAATAGTAGTTAATAAAGGCAGTAGCGTTATCCACGGCACAGTATTTATTCCGTGTTTCTATAACATTACCCTTTCCCATCTGGGGATTTCTCCAGCTCTCTGCCATGGTCTTCCGTTTTTGGCTGTGTGTTTTTTGTGTTTATGCTATGCCCAGCAAAACCATTAACCGGGTTAAGCACTAATACTGCCTCAAATACGTCGCTCTTGTGTTTAAGAAACACTACGCATGCGCGCTGTACAATTAGCGTTCCTTGACGCCTGCGCTAGTAACTCCCAACACAAGAGTTTGCCTTCTCTCAACGCGCATGCGCGGGACCCTAACACTCGTCCCTGGCGCATGCGCGTTTAAGATTCAGGCAATATGATAACACGCCTTTTAGAGGGTAGGACCCCATTCTCACAGCTGTTGGCAATTACCAATGCGCTATTTATTCAACGAGTCTTCCTGCCGTTCGGTACCTCCCGGGGCTAGCTCTACCTGAGCAACGAGGTACCGACGGACAGGTAAGACTGCTGTAGCACCCATCTTTGCTTTTTTGACTTCTGTAAGAGCTTATGGGAAATATTAAAGTTGCAGTAAAGGCTTGTATTTGATTAAGCTAACTACAGTCTCTTTAGCCTTAATTTTGTAACTGTATTTCTCACGATTTTAATACACAGTATGGGGCAGTGTCTGGTGCCTTTTGAGTTACTTTGGGACCTTCTCCTCAATGTAGAGATTAGATTTGTAAGGTTTTTGGTGTATTGATCTAGACACCCTAGGTCTTTACATATACACACACATATATATATATATATATATCCTGTACACCGTTTGTCTCCAAACTCGCGCGCTCATGCAACACAGCAAGCAGACTCCGGACACGGACCTCGAGGTGTAAAAAGTTTTATTCGGCAGAAAGAGTCACCTATATATATATATATATATATATATATATATATATATATATATATATATATATATATATATATATATATATATATATATATATATATATATATATGTATATAGATATATTTATCTGCCTTTTCCTGCCCATAGTGCGGGGCCTCCTCCCAGAGCAGTCAACCAGGTAGAGGTGAGGCAGGATTTTCCTACTAGTGAGGGTAAGTCCCATTGAGCGTATACAATCAACACACCAATAAATCAATGACATATCACCTATGATTGTTGATTTCTACATATGTAATCTAAACAATGTGTATATGTTTTTCTCTCTCTTGTTTCTCCTTGCTTTGCTACTTACCTTTTAGATACCTGGGTATGACCTGATCAACTAAAAAGACAGGAATACCGGTGGAGTATACAAATTTACTTTATTCTGCATTTTTGTTGTCACATATTTTTGCAGCAGCAGTCTCACTTATTTTTTCATCTGGTCCTGAAGAAAGCCGACGATACCTCTGGATCAATAGGCTGAAACATGTTGACCATCAAGTGACAGTGGTTCTACCTCTATACCACTGGGCTGTTACTTTTTAACCCTGTCAAGCGGAACACAACAATAAAGGACCTTAGTGTATCCACTTAGATAGTTTTAATACTCACTCACTTTCTCTTCTTCACACAGCGCTGCATACCTCACTACACCTATTTACTCACATATGGGATTACCATCCCTTTGTCCAAAAAAACATCTCTGAGCTCCTCCTTTAAACACCGGAGTAGTAGCTCCCAGTGCTGACTAGGATTTCTACACTGGTAAGGAGGACCCATATGATGAAGCATGTCACCCTCGGGTGAGTGAGGGTTCTTATCCTTAAGGGATGTCTCCCCCAGTTTAGTTTGTAGCATCACATCGGTTATTGGAGAGGTAACCTAGCACATTTGTTATACACATATGTCCATGACCACAGTTGTGCAATTTTGTGTTGTGCTTATAGAAGGGAGCGCACACTGAGTGGTTTATAAAATATCCCTACAGACCCCCAATCTACGGTAGTTTTTTTCAAGGAGGAGATGCACACCAACATCCAGCATTAATGAGTCAACGTTTGCATCCAATTTCCCAAGACAACACCATCACTACCTCATGCTGCAATTCCCTCCACATTCAGAAAATGATCTTCAGATAGATCCACTCTTAGTCAAGACAGACAGCCACCCAGGTCCACGACACCAGGCAGCTGTACTACGGCAACAACATCTATGCAGGAACAGGAGCCATACTCCAGCAGTACTTGTGCACATACAGGGTGCATGCGCACACATCATTCTCAACTTCCCCTGCCACAGCCACATGACCGTCCACCTTAGATACGTAACAATAGTCCCACAGTCAACTGCAGGAACACCTTCATACTCCTCTGCCACACTCAGTAGGCAGTCCACAACCCAAAACAATAGTAGCTGAAATATGTACGTCTGCCAACCTACACCCCGTTGCCCAAAGTCCGTCCAAAGTCCGTCCAGCCACCGTTGCCCTGGGGACCATTCATCACATCCACAATACAACTGCATGTGGGTGATAGTTCTCCCACCTAAAAAAACAGACCTGGTACTCCCTCCCTGGACACCTACACATTACACATGACCTCTACACATTCATGGGACTCTTCCGTAACTGTCTGTCATAGCAGTATGGCAATCCACCACCCACCCTCAGCAGATATTAACCATCACAGGTGAGTATTGCCCTCCATGTATGTAGTTGATGATACATTGTGACCTATGTGTGTCCTCAACCGGACTCAGACTCCACTGTATGGATGGCTTTAGTTTGTTCTACACTTTGGCATACTTTGACATATCCCCACACGTAGGTTGTTGAGTCTGAGAAAAATAATTAGTACATCAATACGTATAGTGGTTGTCAAATTTATGTGACCATCTTGTGCGTGAAATGTGAGTAGGTGTTAGGAGCTGTACAAAAACGTTGGGAATCCAAAGTTCACAAAGGGAGATGTGATGCCTTACAGTTTGAGTCAACAGAGTCCAGCACACATTGCTTGGCATCATTGGTCACACTGCGAACAGCAAAGCCATGTGGGAGAGTTGGAAGGTCAATAAGGTAATGCTGTTGCACAGAAAGGCAAAATGCAAAACCAGGTGACCTGGGAGATGCGCATGGCCCACTGCCTCTCAACGTCTTCTCCGTGGACGACCCACCTTCGTTGGGGGACCCTCATATGCAGGCCTTGACGATGCCTGGGACGCTCAGTCGGACAATTCCGCCTCCTCCTCCCTCCCTGTGCCTGTTGTCAGTCTTTGCCTTGATGTTTCTGGCCTGGTGACACAGGGAGGCTGCTACATGTTGTCAGCAATCCGACCGAGTGAGTGGCTTATGTCCCTCTGCACTGCCAAGAGCTCAGCCAGTTTTGCCTCCATCCATCCTTGGTGGCGTCTTTGACTGGCATATTGCTCGGCCTGCTGGTTTTTTAATTCGATGAGGGCCCCCACTCCCTGGCTGAACTCCCTGGTGTCCCGCCGATATAACTCCATGATGTTTCTCAGTTCAGTTATACCGGGCCCTGCAGCTTTCTGGTCAGGTTCTCGCCTCCACCATGTGCCACCACCCCTGCCCATACGAGCCTGGCCTGCCGTAGTGGGAACATCGGGTCGCCGGGACCCCTGAGGGTTGACAGTGGTGGTGTTGTCTGCCACCTCCTGGGTGTCCGGCGAACTTTGTCCCTCATTGTCAGACTGGCTCAGTTTTGCATCGTGGGCAGGGCTCCGAGCTGTCTGCTGGGATATGGCAGGAATGGGTGTGGTGGTTGGCACAGATGGCCCTGATCCAGCTGCTGCACGGGTTTGGGAACCAGAGGTGCCAGGTTGGTCTGTGTCATCCGTGGAGTGGTGAGAGGCGTCGCTGTTGGTGGGATCAGGATCCTTCGGAGCCTGGGACTGTGATCCATCTCCCCTTGGTTGGGGGTAGATACCGCACGTTGCCCTGTGGGTGTGAGAGGCAGCAGATGTTAATGCCATGTAATGCAACATCAAATTTCCATATACATTGTCGTTGTCACTGTGCCACCTGCTTTGGTTTTTTCATATTGATCACTTGTGGATGTTTATTTTGTGGGGTCAGTTTGATGTGTGCTCAGGAATCATTGACATGTGAGGGTCTATTTATAATGACTGGCAGAGCCAGGCATATCAGCAGTGATTTGGCATTCATCATACACCACAGCTATGCCAAGATGGATGCAACACATTAACCCTGCGGATCACCATGGTGGAAGAACAGAACAGCTGCGTCACGCATCTGTGCCATGGAAGTGGCACATTGCTGTAGTTGTGTAGCTGGCACAAGGCAGATCCTGTTATGCTCTTTGTGGACCTATCTGCAAAATGCTGTGTCAATCCTTAAGTCTGCTTCAAGAATGCACAGGATTTTGAGGCAGCATGTGCATAAAAGTGACTGAGTGAAATCTTTAAGATTACAGTCAGCCGCTTTTAGGAGGTGTTGCTGCGCCATGACAGGCAAACACCGCTCACCACAACACAACCAGTACACCGACTTCTGGTGCTGGGCTTTAGTACGTGGCACATCTCCAATGCCGCATTAAGTGAACCGGAGGCTGCTGCTGGGTTACTCCTCACCTGCGCTGGACATGGGGGGCCACTGCATTCCACCAGAAGTCTCCCCCGCCGCCGCTACCAACAACTCGCGGCCGCTGAGGGGGGGGACTACAGCCCCCAGGTCTCCTTGCTCTCTCACCCCGCCCTCTCGCGCCCACTTCCGCGCCCGGAGGCGCTAAAGGCGAGGCTTCATTCCGGCAGAGAGGGGGCCGCATTAAGTGAACCGGAGGCTGCTGCTGGGTTGATGCCGGGCTAAGCCCGGGCAAAGGGCGGGCCGTCTGTGGCCGTCCGGGGCCTGAGGAGGCCGGGCTGGGCCCCCCTCCAACATCTGCATCTAAGTAAAGGTACTGTAACCACCCTGTTTTAATACTATGGGGAAAATGAGAACTGATATGAACAAATCAGGAGGAGGGGGTGGAGCGACTATGGACTCATATTTGATTAAAGTGTCCAGCCTGATAAATGAGGAAATCGAAAGATCTGAAAGACGGCTATCATTGGATACTGCTCGCACCACTGTTATGATACATGATATTCCTTCTACAATGCTGCAATCCCCTGGTCTTCCCCGCGACTTGTTAGATCTTGACGATGCCACTTCCACGACAAAGAGTAGCCATGTCCAGTCCCAAACTGCCACCCCCCCAAGGCTACATGGAGGACGATTCACAAATGTCTTCTCCCTCTCCTGCACCTATAGCGAGACGTTGTACAAGGGCTGGTGGGTTGCTAGCACCTGGGAAGGCAAAACAGAAGGTGGCTAGGCTGCCAAAAATAAAGCATCACCTTGACATTACCCAGCACCGTGGCACGATTTTTTGCATCCACTGCCTCACTGAGGTGAATCTACGGTGTTGTGGTATCAGCGCAAGGGACTTGTGCATCAGCACCGTGCATGTTTTGCTTGGATGCTTCATCAGATCTGTATTTGCTGTGTTACATGAATATTGTGTCAGTGGGGCACTCCATTGCCTGTCCTAGGCGGCTAAGTATATGTAAGGGGTGTGGGTGACAGGCTGTGCTGGTAGTTTGAGTCAGGTTTTCAACTGGGCGTCCCTCGTGGTGTGGCTGTTCCCCCATAGGGCATGCTGCCATGACAGTGGTTGAGAGTTCCTGTTCAAGATATCTGTCCTTGTTGTCCTGGTGTTGGTATTTGCAGTGGTCGCAGGAGAGCCTTGTGCTACCTACACCAGGGCCCAGTGTCAGCTATGTTGTCATTACTTTCACACTCCCTGTACATTGAGCATGAGGCATTGGTGTGTACCTGGGCCATACGGGATGAGTGCAATTGTGCATGGATGTACACAGTATTGTTGATAGGGGTTAGCAACTTTTTAGATTATTCACAATCCCCCTTGCACCCTCCTACACTCCCACTTGCACCCTTATCAGTCTCCCCCTTGCAGCCTTCAGGCCCTGCCCCTTGCACCCACCCCCAGACTGTTGGCCACTGCTGGGAGTCATATCCACCCACCCCCATACTGTTGGCCACTGCTGGGTGTCATATCGAAGCCACCCCCTCCTATGTCTGGACACTACTGGGAGTCCTCTGCACCCACCCCTCCTATGTCTGGGCACTGCTGGGAGTCATATCTACCCACCCCTCCTAAATCTGGGCACTGCTGGGAGTCCTCTGCACCCACCCCTCTTATGTCTGGGCACTGCTGGGAGTCCTCTGCACCCACTCTTCTTATGTCTGGGCATGGCTGGGAGTCATATCCACCCTCCCCTTTCATGTCTGGGCACTGCTAGGAGTCCTCTGCACCCACCCCTCTTATGTCTGGGCACTGCTGGGAGTCATATCCACCCACCCCTCTCATGTCTGGGCACTGCTGGGAGTCATTTCCACCCACCCCTCCTATGTCTGGGCAATGCTGGGAGTCATATCCACCCACCACTCCTATGTCTGAGCACTGCTGGAAGTCATATCCACCCACCTCTCTCATGTCTGGGCACTGCTGGGAGTCATATCTACCCACCCCTCTTATGTCTGGGCACTGCTGGGAGTCCTCTGCACCCACCCCTCCTTTGTCTGGGCACTGCTGGGAGTCCTCTGCACCCACCCCTCCAATATCTGGGCACTGCTGGGAGTCATATCCACCCACCCCTCCTATGTCTGGGCAATGCTGGGAGTCATATCTCCACCCACCCCTCCTATGTCTGGGCACTGCTGGGAGTCCTCTGCACCCACCCCTCTTATGTCTGGGCACTGCTGGGAGTCCTCTGCACCCACCCCTCCTTTGTCTGGGCACTGCTGGGAGTCCTCTGCACCCACCCCTCCAATATCTGGGCACTGCTGGGAGTCATATCCACCCACCCCTCCTATGTCTGGGCAATGCTGGGAGTCATATCTCCACCCACCCCTCCTATGTCTGGGCACTGCTGGGAGTCATATCCACCCACCCCTCTCATGTCTGGGCACTGCTGGGAGTCCTCTGCACCCACTCCTCTTATGTCTGGGCAGTGCAGGGAGTCATATCCACCCACCCCTCTCATGTCTGGGCACTGCTGGGTGTCATATCCACCCACCCCTCCTATGTCTGGGTAATGCTGGGAGTCATATCCACCCACCCCTCCTATGTCTGGGCACTGCTGGGAATCATATCCACCCACCCCTCTCATGTCTGTGCACTGCTGGGAGTCATATACACCCACCCCTCCTATGTCTGGGCACTGCTGGGAATCATATCCACCCACCCCTCCTATGTCTGAGAACTGCTGGGAGTCATATTCACCCACCCCCATACTGTTGGGCACTGCTGGGAGTCATATCCACCCACCCCTCCTATATCTGGGCACTGCTGGATGTCATATCCACCCACCCCTCCTATATCTGGGAACTGCTGGATGTCATATCCACCCACCCCTCCTATGTCTTGGCAGTGCTGGGAGTCATATCCACCCACCCCCATACTATTGGGCACTGCTGGGAATCATATCCACCCACCCCTCTTATGTCTGGGCACTGCTGGGAGTCCTCTGCACCCACCCCTCCTATGTCTGGGCACTGCTGGGAGTCCTCTGCACCCACCCCTCCTATGTCTGGGCACTGCTGGGAGTCATATCCACCCACCCCTCCTATGTCTGGGCAATGCTGGGAGTCATATCCACCCACCCCTCCTATGTCTGGGCACTGCTGGGAGTCATATCCACCCACCCCTCTCATGTCTGGGTAATGCTGGGAGTCATATCCACCCACCCCTCCTATGTCTGGGTAATGCTGGGAGTCATATCCACCCACCCCTCTTATGTCTGGGCACTGCTGGGAGTCATATCCACCCACCCCTCTCATGTCTGTGCACTGCTGGGAGTCATATACACCCACCCCTCCTATGTCTGGGCACTGCTGGGAGTCATATCCACCCACCCCTCCTATGTCTGGGCACTGCTGGGAGTCATATCCACCCACCCCCATACAGTTGGGCACTGCTGGGAGTCATATCCACCCACCCCTCCTATGTCTGGGCACTGCTGGATGTCATATCCACCCACCCCTCCTATGTCTTGGCACTGCTGGGAGTCATATCCACCCACCCCCATACTGTTGGGCACTGCTGGGAATCCTATCCACCCACCCCTCTTATGTCAGGGCACTGCTGGAAGTCCTCTGCACCCACCCTCCTATGTCTGGGCACTGCTGGGAGTCCTCTGCACCCACCCCTCCTATGTCTGGGCACTGCTGGGAGTCATATCCACCCACCCCTCCTATGTCTGGGCAATGCTGGGAGTCATATCCACCCACCCCTCCTATGTCTGGGCACTGCTGGGAGTCATATCCACCCACCCCTCTCATGTCTGGGCACTGCTGGGAGTCCTCTGCACCCACTCCTCTTATGTCTGGGCACTGCAGGGAGTCATATCCACCCACCCCTCTCATGTCTGGGCACTGCTGGGTGTCATATCCACCCACCCCTCCTATGTCTGGGTAATGCTGGGAGTCATATCCACCCACCCCTCTCATGTCTGTGCACTGCTGGGAGTCATATCCACCCACCCCTCCTATGTCTGGGTAATGCTGGGAGTCATATCCACCCACCCCTCTCATGTCTGTGCACTGCTGGGAGTCATATCCACCCACCCCTCCTATGTCTGGGCACTGCTGGGAGTCATATCCACCCACCCCTCCTATGTCTGGGCACTGCTAGGAGTCATATCCACCCACCCCCATACTGTTGGGCACTGCTGGGAGTCATATTTACCCAACCCTCCTATGTCTGGGCACTGCTGGGAGTCATATCCACCCACCCCCATACTGTTGGGCACTGCTGGGAGTCATATCCACCCACTCCTCCTATGTCTGGGCACTGCTGGGAGTCATATCCACCCGACCCTCCTATGTCTGGGCACTGCTGGTAGTCATATCCACCCACCCCCATACTGTTGGCCACTGCTGTAAGTCATATCCACCCACCCCCATACTGTTGGCCACTGCTGGGTGTCATATCCACCCACCCCTCATATGTGTGGCCACTGCTGGGAGTCCCCCCATGTTACTCACCAGGCTCCACGACTCCTTCAATTCCATGTATTCCCACCAGTGGTAGCAGGGCCATGACCTTCTCCTTCCAGGGATGGTACTGTACTGGTCTGTGGGGACCACCACATCCAGTGTACTGACTCTGGGTGTATTCCTTGTCCATCTTGCGCTTCACCATCCTCCGCAGATCGTACCACCTGGCCTGGCAAACCGACCTGGTGCGCCTGATGGGTGCAACTGCATTGACCCTATTGACGATCCTCTCCCACAGGTGTGTTTTGTCAGCTATGCTGGTCTGTCTGACCAATGCGCCAAACGGCTGTGGATCGACTCTGATGACCTCATCTACAAGGATCTCCAACGTTTTTGCGGGGTACGCATGCGCTTTATTGGGGGGTTTGTTTCGTGATTTACTGTGTAGCTCTCTCTAACGCGATGTTTTTGCGGGGTACGCGGGCGCTTGGTTGGGGGGCTCGTTTCGTGATTTACTGTATATCTCTCTAACGTGATGTTTTTGCGGGGTACGTGTGCGCTTGGTTGGGGGGTTCGTTTCGTGATTTACTGTGTAGATCTCTCAAACGCGATGTTTTTGCGGGGTACGCATGCACTTGGTTAGGGGTTCGTTTTGTAATGTACTGTGTAGCTCTCTCTAACGCGACGTTTTTGCGGGGTACGCGTGCGCTTGGTTGGGGGGGTTTGTTTCATGATTTACTGTGTAGCTCTCTCTAACGCAACATTTTTGCGGGGTACACGTGCGCTTGGGTGGGAGGGTTCGTTTATTGATTTACTCTGTAGCTCTCTCTAACGTGACGTTTTTACGGGGTATACATGCGCTTTGTTGTGGGGGGATTCGTTTTGTATTTGATAGTGTCGTTCGATCATACGCGATGTTTTTTGTAAAAATCACAGTTAATAAGCGGCGTTGTTTTCCCGTACGTATGGCATTCTGGGTACCCGGTCCGGATCCTACTTTGCGGGTCGTACGGCATGTTTACAAATCGTACCGTTTAATTCCCGAGTCAGTATCATACAGAGCGTTGCTCGTTTTTCGTACGGTTCAGAGACATTCGGACGTATATTTCGGAAACGGATCATACTACGCGATTCGGACGGATTTGTACGATTCGGACGGAAACGGCTACGAATACGATTCGTCTGAGTTTTTTTTTACCAGAATCGGAATCGACCCCTTAATGAATCAAGATAAGCATACCTCAAACCTTTCAAAAAAAGCCTTCACTTTTGGAAAAGGAATAAGAAAGGTGGTCAGGAAGAACAGGACCATTAATGTTGCAAAAAGCACTTGAGATAATATAAAAAACCTTAGGAAGCTATATGAAAGGCAAATCTAGAAGGACGAAAATACGAAAAAGGAAATGTTCTGGACAGAGCTTCTCTTCTGTGCCAAACAAACCAACAACAGAGGCTTTTGGGAAATAATAAACTGGACAACTAGATCACCTCAAATTATAATTATAAATTATAATGCAGTCCACCTAAGTGAAATATTTAAAGGAGTAACTTCTTTTGTTAATAATAAGATAGATAACAGCCATATCAATTTGGAGCCCAAGTTATCAGGAATCATCAGACAATGAAGTATAACCTTAGACTCCCCAATAGCTCTGGACAGCCAACACAATGTGGTAGAAAAGGTATCTAAAATGATAAATCAGGATGGAGGGATAGGGCCCCTTGGCCAAATGGTATCCCTAAGACCATCTTCAGGAGTGATCCCGACCATTGGGCAATCCAGTTGTTGGGGTTATATAATGAGGTAGGAACAACAAATATCCTGCCTCTGAGTTAGAAAGGGTTAATAATCAACCCGATTTTCAATGAGGTGACAGGTCGGATCCGACAAACTACAGGCTTATAGCACTTATGGATGTTGAAGTCAAATACTATGCATCATTAATCCTGGAGGATCTGGTGGAATGGTCCAACAACAACAAGTTGATCCATTTCAACCAAACAGGGTTGCAATGGGTTTGGTACAGCAACAAACATACTAGCCCCGGCCATAATAGAGGAAAGGTGCAAGCGTCTGCAGAGAAAGTTACAACTTTGTTTTATTGATTTTAAAGCAGCTTTTGACCGTGTAGACCGTGGGTTGTTGTGGAGTAAACTAAAGAATTTGTGACTTCCTGAAGCAACACTTCTCGCCATAATACAACTGTATATGGGCATGTGGATCTGTATAAAAATAGCAAATGGCACGAGACTGTCAAGGGAAATACAGACAGAGATAGGTCTAAAGCAAGGCTGTGTATTAGCTCCTCATTTATTCAACCTTTTTATAGCGGACCTCTCATTAAGATTAAATCAGGTGAATTCTCACCCACCACTCCTGGGCCCATTATCTATAGCGCATCTTTCTTATGCTGATGACATAGTCTTGATCAGCCTAACGAGAGTTTGGCTTACAAAGAGCGCTAAATGAATTATTTACCTTTGCCAAGGACAATGCATTGGAAATCAACATCAGTAAAACAAAAACCATGTCTATTGGGAACCGGCTTGGACCGCAACACCCTATTGTGTTAGGAGAAACAGCTATAGGGGTAGTATATACCTATAAATATCTGGTCTGTACATAGATAATCAACTGAACTTCCAATTTCATAAACAATATCATGATTAAAAAAGTAAATGGCCTAATCTACGCATCCTGTGCCCTTGCAAGAAAATTATGCAAGCATCGTTTTAAATGGTAAAGATACAAAACGTTTAGATACCCAACAAACAAAAATCTACAAAAAAGTTTTCAGTTTACCTTGGAACGCATCCCTGGCACAGGTGCGACTGGAATTTGGTCTTATACAACAAGAGATTGGGATAAAATATACTGCTATTAAAACCTGGTACTAAATCTGGTTAAATCAAGCCAATGCCTTGCATGATGCCTTGTGGCGGGCTAAAGAAGAAGGTCTGCTTACAAGTTACTGCAAATGTTTGAAAATAGCTCTGGAGGAAAGAAACACAACAGAACCCTGGATGCAGAATTCCTCTGTCACAGTCTTTCGTAGGGTGAGAAAAAAAAGGCCAAACTCCACTCACTACTAGATGATAAAAGTAAATTAGCCAAGCGATCTCAGGCCTGGATGGTCTTGCAGTCATTTACAACAGCACGTCCAGCAGAATATTTATACACAACGTATGTAGTCCATTTGAAACAAAAGCTCATGGCAATCAGGTTTGGAATATTACCAAGTTTGGCTGATCAGCCAACATGGAGGTATAATGGTCCCAGGACCTGTAACCTAAGGCAAGATTGTATTCATCTGATCTGTTTATGCCCGTTTTTAAAAAACATTCAGGCTTTGGTATTGAAAAGGCTTTTAACTATAAGGGCATTCTGTCTTGTAGATCTGCAATAATCAAAGTCCTTGACCCAATATATCCTCAACTAAACTGTAAGATGATGAAATTATTGATACTTTATAAAAAGACAATACGGACCAAGGAAAAACACGTCTCCGCTTGAACGACTGATGAAATAAGGACTTCGGACATTCTTCTATGCTATAACTTATTCCTTGGATGACTAAGTCGCTCTTGTATTTATTCTCCCAGTTACAAAAGCAATTTACAGACCGTTTTTTTAACTGTATTAATGTACTTTATATTGAGATTGGATCTGATAGCAATATTGTAGACTATTTTTAAGATATAGTAATATTATTTGTTTTGATCGTTTTAAAAGATACAAAATGTAATTTTAGAATCAATCATTTTTATTAAGCAGGTCATGGAAGAGGAAAACACAGCTGTTCTGCCTACATCCCAAGGCCGGCAGGGCGAATTGCGTACGATGATACACAGCTTTCTGGCCAACAACCCGGGGGCCGGCCGCGTGGGTAGCAATCTCTCACTGCAACTGTACCGTTACCCTTTTAAGGAGTAAGAACAACACAACAAAAAGTAAACGCAGAAAACACATCTTCCTCCACCCTCCTTTTCTCTGCATCAGTACTGCCAATTCTCTAAATCCTTCTCCAAAAGCAATGGGTCGGGTTGGGCTCAATCAGCACGCAGTGTAATCTAGACGCTAGTAAGGGGTTCTAACGGTATGAGCTTAAGGATTTGCAAGTATTTCGGGCAAGTCACCTCCCTCATATCCTTCGTGAGTATTTGTAAGTAGGGTGCCCAGAGTTTCACAAAGTCCTTGCCCTTGCCATCCACACTCATCGACATACGCTCCATAGCCAGCAGTAGCCACAAATGATGCACCCAATCCAGGGTCTCTGGAGTTGTTGATGAGCCCCATTTTGCCAATATAGCCTGCCTTGCTGCTAGCAATGCCAACGCAATCTGTCTACCTCTAATAGATTTGAGCGGGAAAGTTTTGGGATGGGGAAGACCCAGCAGTGTATATTCTGGAGAGCGCGGCAGCGCAATCTGAAAAGCAGCATCAATGTCTACAAGGACCGCCTCCCAATAGCGAACCAGTTTCGGACAATGCCATAACAGATGCACCAAGGTTCCGGTTGCACCACATCCCCGCCAGCAGAGATCGGTTTTGCTTTTGTCCCAGGAGTGTATCCGAGCCGGAGTGTAGAACCAATAGGTAACTACTTTAAAGGCAGATTCTGTCCCCGCTGTACTATGGGCGGAATGATGTGGTCTATATATTATATGGTCTCACTCCTTGGGTGTCAAAGGTCTGCCCAATTCAGTCTCCCATCGCACCTGGGCTGTGGTGCGAAGACGCGCAGAGCATCCTATGAGCGTGGCGTACAAGTCTGAAATAAGTCTGCAGTCGTCCTTCTTGCATACTAGCCATTTTTCAAATGGTGTGAGAGGTCGGGACATGTGGGAATAGTTAGCTGGCATAGTGACCCAATGCGCAACCTGGCTATAGGAAAATGCATCCGAGAATGGTAAGTCATAGTCTTTCCGCAGCTGGACAAACGGGATCTAACCCTCAGTATCAAAAAGGGATCCCTCCCTCTTGCACTCCTCCTCCCGCCATCTGTGAAACACAACCGACGCTTGTCCCGGAGGGAAATCTGGGTTGTCGACAATGGGGGTCATCGGTGAGGGAAATGAAGTCCACCCTTTCTTTACGGCTACACTGTCCCAGATTTTAAGGGTTGGCAACGTTCCCGGGGAAGAATATAATCCCCGCGCCCTGTGCCTACGGGGTAGCCATAGCTCCCTCCATATGTTCACTCCCGCAACCGATTGGCCCATGAAATTCCAGTGCTTGCTGGACCATGTTCTATTCCATTCCACAATAAAGCGCAGACACGCCGCTTGATAGTAGGCTCCAATTAGTGGAAGACCCAGCCCCCCTGGCACCTTCGGAGTCATCATTTGCACTAGAGATAGGCGTGGTTTCTTACCCTCCCACACAAATCGGGTAATAAGTGATTGCAGTTTCTTAAGGGCCCCGGGAGGCTGTATTAGCGGAAGCATCTGAAAAATTTACAAGATGCGAGGTAGCACCGTCATTTAAACTGCCGCAACCCTCCCAAACCAGGCCAGTTTGAGGTGAGACCAGGCATCCAGCGTTCTGGCCGTATGTTCCAACAGCCAGGAGTAATTCCGCGACACTGTTTGGGCTATAGTCGGTGCTACTTTGAACCCTAGGTAATCGATATCTGATTGCGCCCACTGGAAGTAGAAGTCCCGCTGCAACGCCGCAGCCTCAGCCGGAGGAACAGAGAGGTTTCAGATTTGGGATTTCGTCACGTTCACTTTAAAACCTGAGAGGTCCCCAAAGGCCGCAAGCTCGTCCAGCAACTCCCGCAGGGACCTCCGCGGTTGAGTAAGCGAGAGTATCACGTCATCTGCGTACAAGTTCAAAATGTAATTTTAATATTTGTCGGGATATCGTTTTTTTTAACTTTAACAATAAAGTTTTTGTATTGTAGTGTATTGGATCAAGTTTCGACCTTCTTTGTGGCTATTTGGACAGAAGGCAGAATGCACAGAATAGCGTGCTAAAGTCCCACAAGATTGTTACCCCTTGGAATACATCATCTTCAGAAACTCCCCAAAAGTCAAAGCTTAAAAACATTTCTTGGCTTTCAGTGAACTTGTAGTAGTATCTGGTTCCTGAAGTTCCAGGGACAACAGATGGTACTATTTTAAAGGATTGCCAGTTGCCCCTTGAAAGTCAGGTACAAAATATACCAATGCAGGGATTCGGAATGTGATCCTCCTGTACTGGAAACATACCAGCCACTTACAAAAGATGGAATCAGGAGAAAAGTAGCACCGTTGTACTGCACCTGGGGTAATTTCAACAGCACCCTTACTCTCAACAAACTGAAAGAGTGTCTGTCTCCTTGATTATTTATAGAAAACCCTCATTGTGATATTGTCCATCGTGGTTAAAACGTCTTCGGCCAATGGGGAAAAAAAAAACAACACTTGCAGAAATATTAGGCAAGAACAACTTTTGGTCACCATTGATGGTGGTGCAACAGTTGCCTCAGAGGTTATCAGGACACCTGCAGGTTGACTGAAAATGCAAGTCTAGTTATTGTCATTGAATATCACTAAAAATCTAGCTTCAAAATGGTGAGTTCATAGAACCTCTATACAGGGCCTTACATTTCTGCATGCTGAGCTGCATTTGCAGTGGGAGTGAGATTGAGACTAACTCTTTAACTAGATTTTGTTCAAGTTATGTTATAGATATTTACTTGTTGCAACCCTTCTTTCAGGATTATGCAATCATGTAAAAAATAGTTCCACAGCTTTTAAAACATGAATGAGATTTAACCTCAAGTGTGCCACGCATGCGAGGGGCATGACATCTCAGAAAGACATGTTTCAGTGCAGATGGACCTCGAAAAACACTAACCGACATCAACAAAAAACAATCTAATAACATAGAAGGTTCAGATGTCTTTCCTTGTCAACTTAAAAGGGAGAATGTAAGGCGTGGCTCTATTGTTACAGCATTGCACGTGGTACGTGATAGGATGTGCTTGTGAATAAATGGAACCACCTTTTGTTTTCATTCTTCAAATCTAAAATGTTTCTGTGTTCTTCTATATTAGGAAAGCATATGCAAAGAGAGGCCTAGAAGACATGGCTTCAAATGACTCTAGCCCCCTATGGAATTGCCCAATGACAGAAATGGTCAGTCAGAACGAGGAAGAGATATATATGTTTAGCTTCTTTTGATTTACTGTTCCAATGTGGTGGCTGCACATCAAGGAGATGTAAATTAATAAAACTAAACAAAGTTTTGCAAAAGCAAATTTACAGAAAGAAGCAACCCAGTAGAAACTCTCCGATGCTGGGCCCTCTTAAAAAGTAAAAAAAATAATGAAACTGCATGAAAAGGGGTAGAGTTCAATGTTGGAGCGGGCGGTGTGGAAAAGATGGGGACAGGGTTTGAAAGGGGAGGCAGCACAGAGGGGAGTATAATCCCCCACATGCACTCACATGGAGTGGAAGGAAGCATGTCATGCAATCAAACGGCTGTGATGAAGCTATGCTCCAGAGGAAGGCCAAAAACCACTGAAACAGAAACAAGTAGATGAAATTGACGAGAGAGCCCGCCAACGATAATCAATGGACTGACAAAAAAACCCCAATATAAGCATTGACAATATGTCTTTCCACAACCGGAGAGACCTAAGAAGTAGTTCCCTGAATGTAAGCAGTGGAAGGATACAATTCATCCAATCAAAAGAATGCTAAAGAAGCTATGCTACAGGGGAGGGACAACACAAGAAGAGAAAGGAAAGCCCTTGAATAAGAAGTAATGAAGTGAGTTTTACCAGAAAGCTAACCATTGATAGGCAATGAACTAATCCAAAGCCAGCTACATGCATTTGTATTATATGCTATAGATCTTTTAGCAATGAGAGACCTAAAAACAAGATACTATTATCAGTCAGCACACAGTGCTGCTGATGTCCAGTATGAACATATTTACAGTTTGAGACATTGCTTATTAGATGATTTGCAAAGACTTTCATCACTGTCTTGGTCAAATGTCACAGCTGGAAATCACATTCAGGTTGCCAAATCAAGCCCATCAATTAAAGTGCATTGCTTCTTCTCACTCCGTAGGAGCATCTGGGGTCAGGAGAGGCAACCTGACCCTTAAGTCACTAAAGACCAGGACATTTTTGGCAAGTTAAAGACCGGTCCTCTGATGACGTATGAAGGTCAGCTGAACTACTGGACCAAAATGGGGTGTATAAAAGCTGGGTGATACTCACTCAAGGGCTGCTGGATGCATCTAGAGGTGATCTCTGTGGCCTAGCTGATCATCTCCGATGGAAAACCAAGCTTCTTTTGAAGAGTCTAATGTTATCCTGGAGGTGTTTGTGGGCACACCAAGAGCACCCCTGGATTGCTTAAGTATCAGATTATGGTGTCTCATGGCAGACGGAGGGACATCTATGAGCGCATAAATGTCAAATGAAGGTTTCCAGGGATAGCCTGATAGCGTACTTGAAACTTCAGAGGGGTGGTCAGAGGTTTCTTTGAGTGCCCTGGGGATGTCTCAAGAGTGTATCATGATGCCTAGTGTTAAAATCTGGATTGTGGTGTAAACATTATCGGCGCCATCTTGTCCTTTTCAGATCCATACATGCGCGTAAGCAGCAACCATTTTGATTGCCATGGCCTCTCTGCCCACTCCCGATAGCCAGCGTCTCTCTCTCCCCCTCACTCCCCAGCCTCGCAAGCATCCCCGACAGCCCCCGGTCTCTCCTGCTTGGGTCATAAACGCACCTCCAGCGCGACCCTGCCTCCGAGCCACATCCCGTGCTGAACCCCCCCTCACTCTTTCATCTCATTCATAGAACAGGCCCTTTTGATAACCTCTTCCTCCCTGCCCGATTGTCCGGCCTGACCCCAGGCCATCACTTAGCTCAACAGATGCAGTTTATTGCCCCCTACAGTAGGACCGCGCCCCACATCAAAGGAGCGGGGATTAATCAATGCCTTCACACCCCTAGATCCGACCGATCGCCCACATTCCTGTTCCCAGCGGAATGTCCAGCTGCGCGATAGCCATCATGCTGTGATTTGGGTGGGGACCTCTACTGTAGATATGTGTGAGAACGGGCCTGAACCGGGGATTCCAAAGATGCCTTTTTGAACTTCAAAGCAATACCACGGATGTCATAAATGTAATAAAGCCATGAACCTGTGTATAAGAGGCCAGGCCTCAGAGATGCGGTTAGAGCACCTCGAGAAGATACTCTGTTGTCTGATTTGACGTGTTCTGCTCCGTCGGAATAAACTCCTGTTTCCTGCCTTCCAGTCTCCAGCGCCTGCCTCTTTATTTGGTAACCGTGAGTTGGGTGAGAGGCGGCTAACGCCGGGCAAACCTTGAAAAGGGGTAATCGACCTGATCTGCCTGACCCCTTTTTCCTCACTAGTGGTTGGTTTAATGTCTCCAAAGGCCTGCTGGGACTGACTGAAGGCAGAGGAAAGAATCCTCTGGCCTGGCTAACAGTCTCAGAGGCTCTGCTGGTATTGTCTGTACGTCTGGCAGAGGTCTAAAGTGGGGATCATTATAGGTACAGACAGTTAGATAAGAAGGGTTCCTCTGAAACACAACAAAATCATTAGTATCCTCAAACTGAAGAGCACCAACGATGCTGGTCATAACCACATACCATTAAAAATACTCGCTAACACCCAGCAGTTAAAAATGTTTGTCCCAGTTCTTGACAGGAAGGATCTTAACTTTTGTACTTTTACAGTCACCCCTTCCTGCGCAATAATTTTCGTTTCTGGCTACTTTTCCTCCTTTGGTCTTGCCTAGTACTAAAACAATCAGTGGTTGAGCAGATGAGTGTAACTTAAATCAGGCTGCATGATGAAGATTTAAACTGTATGGCCCTACTAAATTTACTTAAGGCGGAACTTCTGCAAATCATGTCTTTCATCCAATAACTTTACCAGTTCAAGGCAACCAACCACTTGAGTCTTGGGCAGGCTTGTTATACACTGCTGGCCACTGGAGGACTGTATCATGTTCTACCCTGCAGGTCTTATTGTTTCTTGATAACTTATAATGCATTCATAGAAGGGATGACTGCAACAGGGTCCATCCTAGCAAATCTCTGACCCTTCTCCCCCTCCTATCCATCCCTAAGATCTTAGAGTGCATGTATCCAGCAAATAGGACTGAGTATTTAAGAAATTCATATGTCATAAAATGACCTGCAGAGCTGATCAAAACTGCCAGCAAACCGTAAGCCATAAATGAACACCTATCCCTAACACATCAGTATCCATCACTCAGCAAAATGCTGCATCCCACAACATGATGATCTCACCTCGGCGGTCATCATACACACATGGAAACACTCCCCACGTAATTCTTAAACAAATACCACACCCTTCCAACCACACACCCTACGTATGGTACACAGTGTAAAGTACTACTTATGCGGGCAGTTGCTTCAGTGCAAACACAAGAAGATGAGGGACGTGGTGCTGAAACTTTTCAAACACTCACACCCACCCCAGTCAAGAGATCTGGGTCGGTTCAGTGTCCCATGTAGGGTTACTGAGCACTATATAAACAGGAACATTCAAGGCCTTTTGGGATTATCAGTTCTACAAATGAGCAGGCTGCTACTTTGCTCTGTGTGATGTCCTCTTACCACACCTGGGGCCTTATTTATGAACGCCTTGCGCTACCGGTGCGTCACTTTTTCCCATTTTAAAAGTGACGCACCGGCGGCGCAAGGCCTTCATAAATAAGGCCCCTGGGTTTTTAACACCGGAATTAAATGGCTGAGCAGGTTGTGCTTCAAAAAAAGCTTGCGTGCTATAAAATACAAATAAATGTGCAAACAAACTTGGAGCAGAAGTGACAAAGGATCATAGAAGGGAAAAGTGTCATTTACAGCAACCAGAATTAAAAAGAAATATTAATAAAAGCTTTGATATCCTAAACAGGCAACGCAAACGTTCTCCAAGCGAACCATTCTTGTGATGGGCGACCTGCCTGTGAAAAGTGTTTAGTCTGCTCTGTGCTGATTGAAAAAACCGTCCTGTTCAAGCCTTGCTCGCTTGTAAACACACTGAGGTCTGCTTGACGCAAGCCTCTTTCTGCTCTCAGGCTCCATGAATGATGAAAGAATGAGTTAGTATTTCTGCACAGGCCTTCATCTTCATCCGTGCCGTAGATCCCGCTTTTGTGTCAGATCATCTGGCTAATTGCCACCTGCAATAGCCACATGCCCACTGTGTCCTAATGAAGCGTGTCTCACAATAGGGGCGCGCGGACCACCTAGGACGCTCTCTGTGTGAAACTGATTATCATTATCAGGGAAGCGGGCATGCGCCTTTGACACGCATGAACTCTGCTCCGAGCGTCGTGGCTAATGGAAGCCTTCTCTGGCTGCGTAAAGGCACAATGAGGTATTTGTATGAGGGAAGATAGCACTACAAATGAAAACACGAAATGTGCAAGGCTTAATCCGCCCACCGTCTAAGATGTGAAAGGGTATATGCCGATCTGGAAACACGAACAAAAAAGAATTAATTAGCGAGTGATACACCACAGTTTGGATTAAATAAAGCGCGTGTGTGCGTCAGAAGGAGAGAGAGAGAGAAAGAGAGAGCAAGATAAAAAGTTAAATATGTGCGGAGGTCTCCCATTGAAAAGACTGCTCACAGAGGGAGTAGTCTTGTCATGCTGACTGACACTCTGGTCTAGGGAGGGTGCTGCGACGCTGAAGTACCCTTACCACCAGCTATGTATAGTATTTCCTCAATAAAATGTTTACTGTTCCGTTCATTCACCGAGGGGTTGTGTGTATTTTTGTAAGGTAGTATTTTGTGTATTTTAAATTGTTATTATGCCATAGGCAGCACGCTTGGCGTCATGCTGGCCATGGGGCGACTTGTAAAGTATTGTATAAAGTGGTGGATTCTCACCTAGGGCCGGATTTACCACTTACTCATGCAGGGCAGTGCAGCAGCCACAAATGCTGCGCTGCAGGATAAAGAGAGAGCAGGAGAGCACCAAGGGGCATATTATCAAGGATGGGCGATACATTATCGCCGCTTTTATCGGCTGGAAACTGCCGATAAAGCGGCGATAATGGGCTTGATAATATGCTCTATGAATTCCTATCGAAGCCCATGTTAGATGTCTTCACATCTAACATGGGCTTCGATGGGAATTCATAGAGCATATTATCAAGCCCATTCTCGCTGCTTTATCGGCAGTTTCCTGCCGATAAAAGCGGCGATAATGTATCGCCCGTCCTTGATAATATGCCCCATATTTACTGAAATATGGCACGCTCCTCCCCTCTCCCTAGTGCTGGCACTGAAATCAGCTGCCGTGGGGCACGGAGACACCATTGTGCCATAGTGCAAGGGTGTCTTTGTGAGCCAAGCATAGGTTTTGTACTGGAAGGAACACTTCCAGTACAAAATATTATGCATAGACTCATAATAACAATTTTCCCTCTTTGTATGTGTGCTGTACAGTGCAGCACATATGCGAAGTCGGAAAATCAAGGTAAAAAAAACATTTCTCCTTCATAGTGCCTGGTTGAAGGGTCCGCTATTTTCTGATACTAAACCCTGTCTACTTCATTGAGTAAATAGGGTTTAGCGTCAGAAACCTTGGGCGGTTGCATGGGAAGCACCACCCATGGCACGCCTCCTTGGCGCTAAGTAATGCAAACCAGCACTATGCATTGCTTCACGTTACTTTCACGTTCTTTCCAGCTCTAAACAGGTTTAACGCTGGAGACAAAATCAGACAAAAAGCTTTTGCGCCGATATGCCTCATTTTTGTAATGCAAACACAGCGTAAAATCTTGGTAAATCTTTACCCTAGTCTCTCTCTTTAATTTTATTATCTGTTGGACTGGTGGTTGGGGCCTGGGATGCTCCCAGGAGATATTTTGGGCCCTCCTCCTTGGCTGCCTGGTCTTTGTTGCTATCCTACTGAGTTCTGCTATGCACTCTTTCATCCTGTTTATCCTCTCTCCCAGCTCTTCATCCGTGTAAAAGGCAAATAGGTTAAGGGCATCGCCCTGTGGTGCCTTCTTATTCGGACCATTTGGGGCATGGTAGTGCCTAGGGTCAGAATCCAATTCTTACCTCCCTTCCACCCCCTTTCACCTTTAAGCAGCTTTTTCTTCGGTTTACCTACCCTACTAAATATTTTGCATCCACAGAATTACTATACTATCAAAGACAATTAGTGTTGTGACTAACTGACATCTCCTATAATGTTGCCCAGAGGTTATTCATTGATTGACTCCATAAAACATAAAACATTGTGCTCAGATACCAGCTACCAGCGTATGATTGTGGGTTCCACCTCTGGCACTCTAGCGTGGATCCTTTGGGGTGTGTATCCTGGTTGTCTGTAACAAGTTCAAGGCTGTGGGTTGCTCCTATCTAGGGTGTGTGTCCTGTATAGCTCTAATCCATGCATGACTGTTAGGCTGCTCCTCTGTCACTCCCGATTGAAATATAAAGCAATTTAGTCCTGGCTGCCCATATCAGGGTCCACTGCAGGCTTCTCTTCAGTTACTTATAGATGGCCCTTTAAGGTTTTAATCCTGGCTGCTGCCTGCAATCAGTGTGCGCCATAGGCGGAACAAGTCACTCACTTCTGCGTCAATCCTAGTGTGCAAAGTCGGACATTGCCTAGCCCGCTTAGGGGCATATTTACAATATTTTGGCAAAGGGCAGGGCCGCCAGCCTTCTTGCTGTGCTACCCTATATCAAAAGAAAAGGGTAGGAATGCTCCGTATCTACAAGATACATCGCATTCCTGTCTTTTCTGCCAGCGCCAGTGGGTGCACAAACTGCAGCTGAGCACCAACTCATGCACACTTGCAAGGGTGTCTATGTTATTGGCATGTTTGTTTTTGTGCAGGAAGAGACAATTTCCTACACAAAAATAAGCAAAGGATGCGTTTTCCTCGTTCTACGTGTGCTGCAGAATACAGCATACATGGAAAGAGAAAAAACACAAGGAGAAATGTAAACATTTCTCCTTGTTACACCTGCTTTGGGGAGGCGTTAGTTTTGACCCTGCCCCAGATTTACGATATGTTGTAAATCTGGGAAAATGTCAAAAACCATGGGTGTTGCATGGGAACACACACAGCAACACCCATGTTATGCCCCTTCCATGCAGACGTAGGCATTGCCTTACTTCATATTTACAAGGCCATGAAAAGCCATGCAGGGTGGTTTTGCGTGGTCTTATAAATATGGGCCTGCACACTGCGCCTCATGAGCATCACAAAAGTGACACACTGGCAGAGAAAAAAGTGACACAGGGGCACTGTAAATATGCCATTAGAACCTTATTTACAAGAGGCCTGCGCCAGCTGGAGCGTCACTTTTATTGACGTTTCGGTGGTGCAGGCCTTTCAGTCATGTCTATGAGGTGACATGTAAGCCTGTGTGGCTTTGCATGACCTCATAGATATGGAGTAAGGCAAATGCAGCGCAAAGTGATGTGTTGCCTTACTCTGTAATTAGGAGGTGTTCCATGGGCTTTGAGATGGGTTCTCCCAAGCAACACACATGGATTTTGATGCTGCCCCAGATTTACAAAATCACGTAGACCTTGGGCAGCGCCAATACCGTATGCCTCCCCAGAGCAAGTGTAACAAGGAGAAATGTTTTCAGTTCTCGTTTTTTCCTCTTTCCACATGTGCTGCATTTTTCAACACACATAGAATGAGGAAAGCGCCTCCATTGATTGTTTTTGTGCAGGAAGGTATCCCTTTCTGCACAAAAACGATTATTCCTACAATGCAAATACTCTTGCACTATGGTACAAGGGTGCCTGTGTTGGCGCAAGGTAGCCAAAATGACACCAGCGCAGGGGGAAAGGAAAGGAAGGCGCTGTATATCATAAACACAATGCATTCCTGCCCTTTCCTTTTGACGCAGAGCAGAGTGACTTACTGCACTGCCCTGTATCAAAAACTTGTAAATGAGGCCCTTATTCTTGATGACCAAGGGGTAAATGTTATTTTTATGACCTATAAATTAGCCCACATCTTCCTCGTTAATTTGCGGCTTGTTATAATATTTTGTCCCATTTGTCTACATTCGTAATTTGTGGGCCTCTGTGCCTGAATGTGACCTTTGGGCCTTAGCTGTCTGTAAACAATGGATGTCTGAGGAGTGTCCTTTATCATTGCACGGTAGCATCCCCTGTAGCTGCATTTCCCCTGTAGGTTACTCTTTGTCACTCTCAGCAGATTTGTAACAACATTTACAATGACTGTCTGCATCCAGTAAATATGCCCTTTAGAGCCTCATTTACAAGAGGCCTGCGCCAGCTGGTGCGTCACTTTTATTGACGTTTCGGTGGTGCAGGCCTTTTAGTCATGTTGTTTTCTCTGCACTCACTGCAAGTGGAGCTACTTGAGCTTACCTCTGGCTGCCTCCAAACAGTGTACTGCAATGGGGTACTCCCCTGATACTCTTTGGTACTCCTGCAAGAGCATTTACCCTGGTTGTAATTCTCCTGTGAAGACCTATTGATGACTCCTTATCACTTCTAGATGAACTTTTTCAGCAGCGGCTCCTCCGCTAAGGCAAAAGAGCATTGTCTCACTGCTTGAATGGCAGTGCAGAGTAAAAATTAAATGATAATAAAGACATGTTATTATCATTTTACTTTTCAGTTCTTGCTTAGGTGTGGGGAGGGGCGGGGTTGAGCTGGTCAGAGCAAGAGTCAGGGGGAGGAGTGGTGAGCACACTCTAAAGTGCGCATGACTGTTTGACCTTCCCTCTTGGGCTGGCTCAACAGTCATGCACACTTTTAAAGTTCTCCACAGGCTGTGTTGCACAGCCTGGGTGGAAAACATGCCCACCCTCCCAGTCCCTCTCTGTGCACCGAACCGCCGCGCTCAGACCAATCATAAGGCTGCTGTAAGGCAGCAACGTGATGGGCTGGGAGAGTCTGGGAGCCTATGTCCTTCCTGTGACGGAGGAGGGGCGGAGGCTAATAAATAATCCACATTTGTAAAGCGCACAATCACCCGTTAGGGTCTCTAGGCGCTGGGGGCCGTCGGGAAGATTAAGCGAGCTATTGCCCAGAGTCACATGTGACCAGCAGGTACGTTTTCTTTCCTTTTTCTTTCCAACCCCACACCCCACTTCCTCCCCACCCTCTGCCATGGTTCCCTACCAGCTGCCACGGCTTTTTATGTCACTTACAATGGTTGTATGTATACAGCATTCGCCTGCTAGTTGATAACCCATCACTCCACAAGTATCACAAAGAGGGTTTACCATGCCTGCCTGTATATAATGATTGCTGTAAGCTGCTCTTCTATCACTAACTGCATCAGTACAGCGCTACGTGAATGTAAAGTGCATGATCTCAATCCCCCATTCCTCACCTAGGCTCTGCAATGTAAGACAGAATAAGAGCTCCTCTCTGGTCACTCAACCACAATACCAAAGTACCTCCTCACACAGAGCAGAGTGCTAGTCAGCACTCACCACAAAGTACTTGCCTGTTATTTAGCATGCTCATCATCTGGCAATGCACATTGGTGCCTCATCATGGGTACGAAGCTCTATATCAATGCAATTACAATACTACAGAATACAATGAATTATAGCAAATTCATGTGTTTTTCATGCTTCACCATTTGGAGAGCATAATACACCCAAAAAAAGATTTTTGCAATGTCAGTCAGGCAAGGTACAAAAAGTGATGGAAGGTGATGCCTTGAGTGCTTGACCAGTAAAAGTAAGTGGCTTACCAGAGGGTTGACTGTCCCAACTACAAAAACACCTGTTGATTCCTTGGCCTAAGATTATTTGATGCATGATTGGTCATAGTGCTCTCCCTAAAAAGAGGGTTTCGTAAATAAGAACAAATGATTTATTGTAAGAGGACACATGTGTTTTGGCTGCTCTGAGATGATTAGTGATGTTTAATGTGGAAAGGGGGCGTGGCTAGCCGCCGAGCATGGTGGCCGCATCTTAGTGGAGCTCCTGGCTGGGATCTGAAATATCTAGATTTTTACAGCGGAACCTGGGGAGGCTCCTGCCAGAATCTTCTTCCTATTTGATGGTGTGGCAGCGGGCATCGATCAATGGCTATAACAGCTTTGCCAGACTCCGCTGCTGCTGAGAAACGCTGTGAAAATCCGACATCAGGCTACGCTGCCTGGCGAGGGTGAGAGGGCGAGACCTCCCGAGAGACAGCACCTGGAGGCCTTTCATTGATCATAGCTGAGCGCTGCCTGTAGCTGTGCCGGACACAACCCGCTGCGGGCTTATGGCCTGCCCAAAGGTGCGTGATACTTTCATTGACAGTGAAGGTAAGATCCCATGAGTCCGGGGGTCCCGGGTGCAGCGCTGTGGCCGGATGCCCTATGACGCACTTTCCCTCCATTTTTTACGGGACTGTTTCTGGTGTCTCAGACCTGCTTAGACCTTGCCGGGGGGGGGTATTCCCTTGCTCTATCTACTATTTTGAAGCAAGCAATCCTCATCAGTCTACCGGTACACCAGAGGTGCACCACCACTTCAAAGTGACTTGCCTGCGTCGTTGGGCCCTGCGGTTGCGGCATGCTCCCTGTCCCCCGCGAGTGCTGCTGTTTATGGGCCTGCACTGACGGTTCATCGTGTGGGTTTGCCAGGTTTCCTTTTGCCTGCGGAATCTGCTTGGCACTCACGGGGAACTGGACTGTGCTAGGACACATACAACAAGATTCACGCTGGCATTCCGGTATTAAGGTGAGGCGGAAGGGGCTGGCAACACCCGAGGTGGCCTAATCACATTCACAGCCTGACCCTCCTTCCAGCCCCTACTACGGATATACTTGTTTTTGAATGTGTGGCTGACATGGCATGATTGAGGAATTAACAAATGTATGGTTGGTGGTATTGCACTCTGTCGTCAAACTTGACCACTTGGTCGGTACGTGTGCTGCACTAGATTGGTGCCTGCTAGAACCTACAATGAATATGGCCTGGGATCACTAGATCACCAGGACTCCAGCGCGCACTAACTAAATAAAATTTTTCAAAGTTTTCCAATTATTACAATTTTAATCCATATGCTTTGTTTTTTGCATCATTTCATTTCAAACACGTAAAGTATAATCAAATGTAATATATACATAAATAATATACAATTGACGTATTATATCATACATTTTTCACAAATTTTTATACACAACACAGTTATATATACAACCCAATGCATTTCGGGGTTTTGAACCCCTTCGTCAGGGGCCTATAAAAGAAGAGAGAAAAAGGAAACCTATTTAATTACGATGCTTAAAGAAGGGTATTAATGTACTGTATAAAGTCATATTACGTTCTCTTACCTAATAACTGGTTGCAAAGTTATTGCATGGTCTACATAGTTTAGGGAGGATCTAAAAAAATATATATAGTCATATAAGTATCCACACTAGCGCTATAAACAGCACGAGATATCACATAGTGCTTGTATATAGTTACCTCACATCCGGTAGTTGAAAAAGACTACCTATAAATGATTGAAAATCAAAAAACATAAGTTTGCCATGAGCAGTCCGATAAATCATTGACAATAAACCACGAGGGTTTGTTTGCCATATAATGAGCACAAGGCTCTATGCTCACCTCAAGATCTGTGCTTCTTACCAGCGGTGTTTAAAGGAAATCTGATAAAATAAATGAATAAAGAACGTTGAGGGACCTCTCATGCGTGATACCGCTGGTCAAAGCAGATATGACAAAAATTAAATACAAAAGCAAACTGCAAAATTTGACACGAGCTGAACTGAGTGCTTTACGTACTCTACGTAACAACAAGGATATAATGATTCAAAAGGCAGACAAAGGAGGAGGCCTTGTAATTATGGATTTGAGTTTCTACATAATGAAAGGTAATGAGCACGTACTCGATGCTGAAGTTTATTTTAAATTGCCACAGGATCCTACAAACGAGATCGCTAGCAGCTTGGATCGGATTCTTGACAAAGCTGAAGAGCTAGGATGGGTCACCCCAGCAACCAAAAGATATCTAAGGCAAACGTATCCAAGGAGGCCGAAAATATATTTTTTGCCTAAAATCCATAAAAGTCTGCAAAACCCGCCAATTAGACCGATTGTTTCAGGGTGTTCTTCAATCTTCGAGAACTTGGGCATATTTATAGATGCGCACATGCAAGCTTTCATGCAAGACTGGCCAACATATCTGGAGGACACTTCGCACTTCCTGAGAAGTGTGACTTCCTTGAATCTACAAACTGAAGAAAACCTAGTATTGTGCACAATAGACGTTGTGTCACTCTATACATCGATCCCTCACCAATTGGGCCTTGAAGCCATGGAATGGGCACTGCTGAGAATGGACAAACCACTTGAAACGAAGTACCTAATTTTGCAACTATTAGAATTTTGTTTAAGCAACAGTTACTTTGTATGGCAAAATGAGTATTTCACTCAATTAAGCGGAACAGCCATGGGTTTTCCTGGGGCATGTATCTACACGAACATCTTTATGGCGAAATTTGAATTGGAGTACATCTTGGAAGACATTACATGGCAAACTGGCATTCTGTACTATAAAAGGTACATTGATGACATTTTCCTCGTCTGGAAGAAACCAATGGAAGACCTCAAGCGCAACATACAGAGTTTAAATCTAATTAATCCAAGGATTCAATTTACAAGCCAAATGAGTATCACTACACTACCTTTCCTGGATGTGCAGGTGAAAATGGATGGCAATAAGATTCACACTGAACTTTACAGAAAACCAACTGATAAAAATACTGCACTTCAGTATGGAAGCTTCCACCCGACAACCCTTAAAAACAATCTCCCAGTGTCTCAGTTTATGAGAATAAAAAGGATAGCGTCTGATGATACTCAATGTGCCAAAAGCTTTGAAAAACAGAAACTTTGTTACCTTAATCGAGGATATCCCGAAAAACTAATTGACTTGCAAATGGAAAGGGTCAAAACGATACCAAGGGTAGAACTGTTACAAAAAAAGACCAAGGACTCTAAAAAGAGGATGGTATTCGTTTCAAAATACTCAACTGCAACAAGAGAAATCAAAAGGACAATACTAAAAAGATGGGATATTTTACAAATGGAAAGTGATTTTGAACATCTTTATGATCAGAAACCTCTTTTTGCGTACTCAAGGTCAAGAAACATAAAAGAATTGTTGAACAGACCAGACGACATGGAATTAGAAGCAGCCAACCCTAGAGGTACAACTAAATGCTTCAACTGTAAGAACTGTAATAACGTAATCAGTGGAAGTAAATTGTCCCATCCCAAAACAGGAGAACAAATAAGCCTACGACACTCGGCAAACTGCAACGCAGAACATGTGGTATACTCCATTAAATGTCCATGCGGATTACTGTATGTCGGCAAAACCGACAGGAAGATGAGAATACGCTTGGCTGAGCACAAAAGCAGAATTCGTAATAAGAATATGACTTCACCATTGGCTAGACATTGGGTTGAGAAAGGTCACACCATAGCACAGGTTCGATTTCAAATTATCGAACAAGTCCCACAACGTTTGGGTGTAGACAATGCAAAAATCTTACTCAGAAGAGAAACCTTTTGGATTCGGAAATTACAGACTTTAGTCCCAGATGGGCTCAATGACAAATTGGACATGATATGTTTCCTTTAGTTTAAATTAGGGATTGCAGCTAATTTCCCGCAGGGTATAACCTACACAGTGTTGCCTAGAATAGGTTGAAATACATATAGTGTTACCACTAGATTTCAGATATGATTTAATTGTCATTTGAACTATTTATATTGATAACAAAAGAATGTATATGTGATCAATTGACATATTTTTTCTTCTTCTTTACTTTTCTCTATCTGTTTCGCCTCTATCGGCCTTAGAATGAGTAGATATGATTTTGATAATCATTTGAATGTAGTCGTCCACGAGTAAAGTCTTTTAGTCATCTGTTTAATATGCTCCCTTTAGTCCATTAGTTCATAACCCATAGGTAATCAGTTGAGAATAACCCTCTTTAGATATGGCCGCCATCGGTTTATGTTAGAGTCCGTTTTTCATTTTTTTAGCATTAGGTCAACCGCATTAACATAAACGAAGGACTATTGTCCTCCGTGTTAGCAGTGAGGGAAGACGCCGGTACAACGCCACCTTCTATGCATCTCCGGTAAGCGTTTAGTTTTATGAAAGCTCCTTAACCTGATGGTAATCGGTTCAACCAACCGAATGCTAAACGCAGCTTTCATTTTATTTGTAGCATGGGAGTAAGCTGAGTGTTAGCGAGACTCCGTGAAACGCAAAAAGGCTCGCAGGTAAAATAACGTTCCGTATTTTGATTTGGAAACTGCCTAGTATGCAACTCGGCGGTATCACGCATGAGAGGTCCCTCAACGTTCTTTATTCATTTATTTTATCAGATTTCCTTTAAACACCGCTGGTAAGAAGCACAGATCTTGAGGTGAGCATAGAGCCTTGTGCTCATTATATGGCAAACAAACCCTCGTGGTTTATTGACAATGATTTATCGGACTGCTCATGGCAAACTTATGTTTTTTGATTTTCAATCATTTATAGGTAGTCTTTTTCAACTACCGGATGTGAGGTAACTATATACAAGCACTATGTGATATCTCGTGCTGTTTATAGCGCTAGTGTGGATACTTATATGACTATATATATTTTTTTAGATCCTCCCTAAACTATGTAGACCATGCAATAACTTTGCAACCAGTTATTAGGTAAGAGAACGTAATATGACTTTATACAGTACATTAATACCCTTCTTTAAGCATCGTAATTAAATAGGTTTCCTTTTTCTCTCTTCTTTTATAGGCCCCTGACGAAGGGGTTCAAAACCCCGAAATGCATTGGGTTGTATATATAACTGTGTTGTGTATAAAAATTTGTGAAAAATGTATGATATAATACGTCAATTGTATATTATTTATGTATATATTACATTTGATTATACTTTACGTGTTTGAAATTAAATGATGCAAAAAACAAAGCATATGGATTAAAATTGTAATAATTGGAAAACTTTGAACATTTTTATTTAGTTAGTGCGCGCTGGAGTCCTGGTGATCTAGTGATCCCAGGCCATATTCAATGATTGAGGAATTAACATAATACCCGCTAATTGCCTTTATGTTGCACCTGTGGACACTGAGCCCTCATACCCTAAGAGAACTGGCA